>NC_062227.1:22121353-31278853 GCF_902686445.1 Sciurus carolinensis | reverse complement strand
AATGAAACATGGATAACAAAAAACATTAGGGAGGAGATACAAAAATTCTTAGAGGTCAATGAGAACGACGATACAACCTATCAAAATCTCTGGGACACTATGAAAGCGGTACTAAGAGGAAAATTCATTGCATGGAGGACATTCCAGAAAAGAATGAAAAGTCAACAACTAAATGACCTAACATTACAGCTCAAAGCCCTAGAAAAAGAAGAACAGAATAACAGCAAAAGTAGTAGAAGACAGGAAATAATTAAAATCAGATCTGAAATCAATGAAATTGAAACAAAAGAAACTATTCAAAAAATTGACAAAACAAAAAGTTGGTCCTTTGAGAAAGTAAACAAAATAGAAAAACCTTTAGCCACATTAACAAAGAGAAAGAGAGAGAAGTCTCAAATTACTAAAATATTTGATGCAAAAGGAAATATCACGACAGACACCACTGAGATACAGAATATAATGAGAAGCTACTTTGAAAATCTGTATTCCAACAAAATAGAAACTACTGAAGACATTGACAAATTTCTAGAGACATATGCTCCTTCCATAATGAACCAGGAGGACATACACAATTTAAACAGATCAATATCAAGCAATGAAATAGAAGAAGTCATTAAAAATCTACCATCCAAGAAAAGCCCAGGACCAGATGGATTCTCAGCCGAGTTCTACGAGACCTTCAAAGAAGAACTCATTCCAATACTTCTCAAAGTATTCCAGGAAATAGAAAAGGAGAGTACCCTACCAAACTCATTCTATGAAGCTAATATCACCCTCATACCCAAACCAGGAAAAGACACATCAAGGAAAGAAAATTTTAGACCAATATCCTTGATGAATAGAGATGCAAATATCCTTAACAAAATATTGGCAAACCATATCCAAAAACATATTAAGAAAATTGTGCACCACAATCAAGTGGGGTTCATCCCTGGAATGCAAGGATGGTTCAACATCCGTAAATCAATAAACGTAATCCATCATGTCAATAGACTTAAGGATAAGAATCATATGGTTATTTCAATTGATGCATAAAAAGCATTCGACAAAATACAACACCCCTTCATGTTCAAAACACTAGAAAAAGTAGGGATAGTAGGAACATACCTGAACATTGTAAAGGCTATTTATGCTAAGCTCATGGCCAACATCATTCTTTATGGAGAAAAACTGAAACCATTCCCTTTAAAAATGGGAACAAGACAGGAATGTCCTCTTTCACCACTTCTATTCAACATTGTCCTCGAAACTCTAGCCAGAGCAATTAGGCAGACTAAGGAAATTAAAGGGATACAAATAGAAAAAGAGGAAATTAAGCTGTCACTATTTGCTGATGACATGATTCTATATTTAGAGGATCCAAAAACCTCCTCCAGAAAACTTCTAGACCTCATCAATGAATTCAGCAAAATAGCAGGCTATAAAATCAACACGCATAAATCTAAAGCATTTTTATATGCAAGCAACAAAACAGCTGAAAGGGAAATGAGGAAAACAACTCCATTTGCAATAGCCTCAAAAAAAAAAAATAAAATACTTGAGATTCAATCTAACCAAAGAGGTAAAAGATCTCTACAATGAAAGCTACAAAACATTGAAGAAAGAAATCAAGGAAGACCTTAGAAGATGGAAAGATCTCCCATGTTCTTGGATAAGCAGAATTAATATTGTCAAAATGGCCATACTACCAAAAGTGCTATACAGATTCAATGCAATTCCAATTAAAATCCCAATGATGTACCTTACAGAAATAGAGCAAGCAATCATGAAATTCATCTGGAAGAATAAGAAACCCAGAATAACTAAAGCAATCCTTAGCAGGAAGAATGAAACAGGGAGTATTGCAATACCAGAACTTCAACTATACTACAAAGCAATAGTAACAAAAACAGCATGGTATTGGCATCAAAATAGGCAGGTAGATCAATGGTACAGAATAGAGGACACGGACACAAACCCAAATAAATACAATTTTCTCATACTAGACAAAGGTGCCAAAAATATGCAATGGAGAAAAGATAGCCTCTTCAACAAATGGTACTGGGAAAACTGGAAATCCATATGCAACAGAATGAAACTAAACCCCTATCTCTCACCCAGCACAAATCTCAATTCACAATGGATCAAGGACCTTAAAATCAGACCAGAGACACTGCATCTTATAGAAGAAAATATAGGTCCAAATCTTCACCTTGTCAGCTCAGAGTCAGACTTCTTTAACAGGACTCCCATAGCACAAGAAATAAAAGCAAGAATCAATAACTGGGATAGATTCAAACTAAATAGCTTTCTCTCAGCAAAGGAAACTATCAGCAATGCAAAGAGAGAGCCTACAGAGTGGGAGAATATCTTTGCCACTCATACTTCAGATAGAGCACTAATTTCCAGAATCTATAAAGAACTCAAAAAACTCTACACCAAGAATACAAATAACCCAATCAACAAATGGCTAAGGAAATGAACAGACACTTCACAGAAGATCTACAAGCAATCAACAAACACATGAAAAAATGTTCACCATCTTTAGTAATAAGAGAAATGCAAATCAAAACTACACTAAGATTCCACCTCACCCCAATTAGAATGGCGATTATCAAGAATACAAGCAACAATAGGTGTTGGAGAGGATGTGGAAAAAGGTACACTCATACATTGCTGGTGTGGTTGCAAATTAGTGCAGCCACTCTGGAAAGAAGTGTGGAGATTCCTTAGAAAACTTGGAATGGAACCCTCATTTGACCCAGCTATCCCACTCCTCAGCCTATACCCAAAGGACTTAAAATCAGTATACTACAGAGATATAGCCACATCAATGTTCATAGTTGCTCAATTCACAGTAGCCAGACTGTGGAACCAACCTAGATGTCCTTCAATTGATGAATGGATAAAGAAAATGTGGTACATATATTCAATGGAATATTACTCAGCTATAAAGAATAATAAAATTATGGCAATTGCAGGCAAATGGCTGAAACTGGAGAACATCATGCTAAGTGAGATAAGCCAATCTCAAAAATCCAAAAGACAAATGATCTCACTGATAAGCGGATGATGACACGTAATGGGGGGTGGAAGGGGGGCAAGAATGGAGGAACTGTATAGAGGGAAGGAGGGACTGTATAGAGGGAAAAGAGAGGTGGGAAGGGTGGGGGGAAGGAAAAAATAACGGAATGATTCAAACATCATTACTCTATGTAAATGTATGAATATGCAAATGGTATGCTGTTACTCCATGTACAAACAGAAACAAAATGTATCCCATTTGTTTACAAGAAAAATAGATTTAAAAAAAAAACAGTCTCAGCAACTTAGTGAGACCCTCAAAAAAATATATATATGCCCTTAGTTTGTTGAATATTCTCTTTTGCTACCAAGTTATTTGTTAATTATGTTTCTGAAACCTTTTATGTTTTGCTGACTTTTGTCTGTTTGTTCTTAGTTACAAAGTGTGTTTAAAAAAAAACATAACTCCCCGCTAAAATAATATTTTTGTCTAGTTTCTCATTTAGTTCTATTAAATTTTGCTTTATAGTACTTAGAAGATAAAAAAAAAAAAGAAAAAGAATCAAATAGACCACAACACAATAATACTGCGTGACTTTAACACATCTCTTTCACTACTGGACAGATCTTCTAAACAAAAACTAAATAAAGAAACTATAGAACTACATAATACAATCAATAATTTTGAATTAACAGACATATAAAGTATTTCATCCATCATTGAGTGAATACACTTTCTTCTCAGCAGCACATGGATCCTTCTCTAAAACAGAGTATATGTTTTCCATAAAGCAACTCTCAGCGAATAAAAAAAAAATAGAAATACTACCCTGCATTCTATCAGATCATAATGGAATGAAATTAGAAATCAATGATAAAATAAAAAAATAGAAGCCACTCCAACACCTGAAGACTAAATAGCATGCTATTGAATGATGAATGCATAAAATAAGAAAACAGGCAGGAAGTAAAAAAAATACTTAGAGGTAAATGAGAGTACCAATACATCATATCAAAATCTCTAGGACGCTATGAAGGCAGTGCTAAGAGGAAAGTTCATCACATTGAGCTCATACATTAAAAGAAAAAAAGTCAACGAATAAATGACCTAACATTACATCTCAAAGCCCTAGAAAAAGAAAATAATTAAAATCAGAGCTGAAATCAATGAAATTGAAACAAATGAAACAATTGTTAAAATTGACAAAACAAAAATTTCATTCTTTGAAAAATAAATAAATTTGATAAACCCTTAATCAAACTAATAAAGAGAGAGAAAAACTCAAATTACTAAAATTCATGATGAAAAAAGAACTATCACGACAGACACTACTGAAATACTGAAATACAGAAGATAATTAGAAACTATTTTAAAAATTTATATTCAAATAAAATAGAAAAACTCAAAGATGTCAACAAATTTCTAGAGACATCTGATCTACCCAAACTGATGCAGGAGGACATACACAATTTACACAGATCAATTTCAAGTTATGAAATAGAAGACACCATCAAAAGTCTACCAAACAAGAAAAACCCAGGACCAGACAGATTCTCAGCTGAGTTCTACAAGACCTTCAAAGAAGAACTAAAACCAAGACTCCTCGAATTATTCCATGAAATAGAAAAGGAGGGAACCCTTACAAACTCATTCTATGAGGCTAGTATTACCCTGATACCAAAGCAAGACAAAGACTCATCAAGAAAAGAAAACTTCAGACCAATATCCCTGATGAACATTGACGCAAAATTTCTCAATAAAATTCTGGCAAATTTCATACAAAAACATGTGAAAAGATAGTGCATCATGATCAAGTGGGGTTCATCCAAGAAATGTAAGTTTGGTTCAACATATGGAAATTGGTAAATGTAATACATCACATCAATAGACTTAACAAGAATCATATGATCATCTCAATAGATGCAGAGAAAGCATTTGACAAAATATAGGACATCTTCATGTTCAAAACACTAGAAAAGCTAGGGATAGGAGGAACATACCTCAACATTGTAAAAGCTGTCTATGCTAAACCCAAGGCCAACATCATTCTAAATAAAGAAAAATTGAAAGCATTCCCTGTAAAAACTGGTCAAGACAGGGATGCCCTTTTTCACCACTTCTATTCAACATCATCCTTGAAATGCTAGCCAGAGCAATCAGACAGACCAAAGAAATTAAAGGAATATGAATAGGAAAAGAAGAAAAACTATCACCATTTGCTGATGACATGATTCTATATTTAAAGGAGTCAAAAAATTCCACCAGAAAATTTCTAGAACTCATAAATTAATTCAACACAATAGCAGGATGTAAAATCAATACCCATAAATCAAATGAATTCCTATACATAAGCAATGAATCCATTGCAAGAGAAATTAGGGAAACTACCTCATTCACAATAACCTAAAAAAAAATATATATATATATATATATTATTGGGAATATATATATATATTACTTGGGAATCAATATAAAATATATATATATTTATATATATCAATATAAATATATATTTATATAAATCAATATAAAATATATATATATATTACTTGGAATCAATATAAAAAAAGAGGTGAAAGACCTCTACAATGAAAACTACAGAACACTAAAGAAAAAAATTGAAGAAGACCTTAGAAGATGGAAAGATCTCCCTTGTTCTTGGATAGGCAGAATAATATTGTCCAAATGGTCATAGTGTCAAAAGGGTTATACAGATTCAATGCAATTCCAATTAAAATCCCAATGACATTCTTCATGGAACTAGAAAAAGCAATCATGAAATTCATTTGGAAAAATGAGAGACCTGGAATAGTGAAGGCAATCCTTAGCAAGAAGAGTGAAGCAGGAGGCATCACACTACCAGACCTTAAACTATAGTACAGAGCAATAGTAACAAAAACAGCACAGTATTGGCACCAATATAGACCTGTAGACCAATGGTACAAAATAGAAGACAAAGAAACAAACCCAAATAAATACAGTTATCTCATGCTAGACAAAGGTGCCAAAAAATACATTGGTGAAAAGATAGCCTCTTCAACAAATGGTGCTGGGAAAACTGGAAATTCATTATAACGAAATGAAATTAAACCTCTATCTTTCACACTCCACAAAACTCAAAGTGGATCAAAAACCTAGGCACTAGAACAGAGACCCTGCACCTAATAGAAGAAAAAGTAGGCCCTAATCTTCATCGTGTTGGCTTAGGATCTGACTTCTTAAAAAGACTACTAAAGCGCAAGAAGTAAAATTAAGAATCAATGAATGGGATGGATTCAAACTAAAAAGCTTCTTCTCAGCAAAGGAAACAATCAATGAGGTGAAGAGAGAGCCTACAGAATGGGAAAAAATCTTTACCACATGCACCTCAGATAGAGTACTAATCTCCAAGCTCTATAAAGAACTCAAAAAACTTAACACCAGAAAACCAAATAACCCAGTCAATAAATGGGCTAAGGAACTGAACAGAAACTTCACAGAAGAAGAAATACAATCAATCGACAAACACATGAAAAAATGGTCATCATCTCTCACAATTAGAGAAATGCAAATTGAAACTAAGATTTTATCTCACTCCAATAAGAATGGCAATTATCAAGAATACAAACAATAATAAGTGTTGGCGAGGATGTGGTGAAAAAGGTACACTCATACATTGCTGGTGGGACTGCAGATTGGTGCAACCACTCTGGAAAGCAGTATGGAGATTCCTCAGAAAACTTGGAATGGAAGCACCATTTGACCCAGCTATCCCACTCCTTGGCCTATACCCAAAGGACTTAAAATCAGCATACTACAGTGATGCAGCCACATCAGTGTTCATAGCAGCTTAATTCCCAAAGGCTAAGCTATGAAACCAACCTAGATGCCCTTCAACAGATGAATGGGCAAAGAAAATTTGAGACATATAAACAATGGCCATAAAGAAGAATGAAATCATAGCATTTGCAGGTAAATGGATGGAACTAGAGAATATCATGCTAAGTGAAATAAACCAATCCCAAATAACCAAAGGCCGAATGTTTTCTCTAATAATCTTCTTCTGTAGAAGAAGAATCTAATAATCTCTAATCATCTTCTGTAGAAGATGCTAGGGCTGGGGAGATAGCTCAGTCGGTAGAGTGCTTGCCTTGCAAGCACAAGGCCCTGGGTTCAATCCCCGGCACTGAAAAAAAAAAAAAAAAAAAAGAGAGAGAGAGAGAGTGAAGGTGCTGATCCATAGTGGGGAGGGGTGGTAGGGAAGAATGAAAGAACTTTGGATTGTGCAGAGGGGAATGAGGGGAGGGGTGGGCCGTGGGGATGGGAAGGACAGTAGAATGAGACAGACATTATTACCCTATATACACGTATGATTACTCTACTGGTGTGACTCAGCACCATGCACAGCCAGAGGAATAAGTTGTGCTCCATTTGTATACAATGTGTCAAAATGCATTCTACTGTCATGTATAACCAATTAGAACAAATAGAAAAATTTTTTAAAATGAAGGAATCATCTCCGTTGAGCGGGTCAAAATTGTCCATGAGAATGGATGGTCACTGCCTATACCCAACCGTCCATGCCCAGCTGTCCCACTTTCCATTTTCTTTTTGGGATATGTACTGACATAGAGAGACAGAGCCAGTGAGTGAGCAAGGGCTGGGGATTGTTAAACCCTTCCTCTTTTTGTGTTGCTCACCAAGTTGCAGCTGGAGTGGCCTAAGACTGAAGCTGATTGAAATAGCTCTCAGCTTCCCTTCTCATCAGCACAAGATAGGATGGAATGAGAAGTACTGTCAGTTGGAGTTTGCTCTGCATAAGAGATGGATGCACTCCCAGGGTGGGGCTGAAGCTGAGTCCTACGAGGAGAGTTCCTGTGACTGGGCCTAGATCTAATCAGAGTTTAGGTGGTATCTTTGTTGGTGGTATCTGCTCTGGAGAGATTAGATCAACACACCCTTAGGGCCCAGCATTTGTCGATTCTGTCAGGAGTCTAGATCTCAGAAGTCTCCCAAGAATTCTACTCGTGGGGCAGGGAATTCAACTCTCCACACACTCTGCTGTCCAGGAACTCAACCTCCCCGAGTTGAGTCCTTGAGTGTGTTCACACCCACCTACTCAAATTCCTGACCCACTCCAGCTGGTTGCATAAGCCTCCAGACTCAGGAGAAGCAAGTTGGACTCCTCTTCACTTTTCTGACTTGAATCCCCCTGGGTACAATCTTCTCTGGCCTGTTTCACTCTTGTTCTGAAAGGCATATTCTAGGTCACAATTTAGGCACTTGTCAGTGATCTTCTGATTCCACAGCAGTAGCTGCAGTGTGGCCTCCTCAAGGCTCCCCGCTCAGCTCTCCACTGCCGATTGAGAAATGCAGCACTTTTCAGACACCAGTTCACAGTGCAGCCTCTGGACCCCTAAGTTCAGATTGCTTTTCTTTTTAAAAAAATTATTTATGTATGTATTTTACTTGTCTTTTTAGTTATGCATGACAGTAGAGTGTATTTTGACATATACATACATGAAGTGCAACTTCCCATTCTTGTGGTTGTACATGATGTGGAGTTACACTGGTCACGTATTCATATACCAACACGGGAAAGTTTTGTCTAATTCATTCTACTGTCTTTCCTATTCCCATACCCCATCCCTTCCCTTTATTCCCCTTTGTCTGATCCACTGAACTTCTATTCTTCCCTCTCCCCCTATAAGGGGAGTTAGCATCTGCATATCAGCCAGATATGGTTTTTTGGGATTGGTTTATTTCACTTAGCATGGTAATCTCCAGTTCCATCTATTTATCAGCAAATGCCATAATTTCATTCTTCTTTATGGCTGAGTGATATTCCACTGTGTATATATATCACATTTTCTTTGTCCATTCATCTGTTGAAGGGTACCTAGTTTTGTTCCATAGCTTAGCTATTGTGAATTGAGCAACTATAAACATTGATGAGGCTGCATCACTGTAGTATACTGATTTTAAGTCCTTTGGGTACAGACTGAGGAGTGGGATAACTGGGTCAAATGGTGGTTCCATTCCAAGTTTTCTGAGCAATCTCCATCCTTCTTTCCACAGTGGTTGCACCAATTTGCAATCCCACCAGCAATGTATGAGTGTACCCTTTTCCCCACATCCTCACTAACATTTATTGTTACTTCTATTCTTGATAATTGTTCAGGCTGCTTTTCTGATCTCAGTTTTTTAAAATTTATTTTTATTGCAAACAAATGGGATACATCTTGTTTCTCTGTACATGAAGTAGAGGCATACCATTTGTGTAATCATACATTTACATAGGGTAATAGTTTTTGATTCATTCTGTTATTTTTTCCTTCCCCCCACCACTCCCACCCCTCTTTTCCCTCTGTACAGTCCTTCCTTCATCCATTCTTGCCCCCCTCCCACCCCCCATTATGTGTCATCCACTTATCAGTGAGATCATCTGTCCTTTGGTTTTTTGAGATTGGCTTATCTCACTTAGCATGATATTCTCCAATTTCATCCATTTGCCTGCAAATGCCATAATTTTATTATTCTTTATGACTGAGTAATATTCCATTGTGTATATATATATATATATATATATATATATATATATATATATACACCACAGTTTCTTTATCCATTCATCAATTGAAGGACATCTAGTTTGGTTCCACAATCTGGCTATTGTGAATTAAGCAGCTATGAACATTGATGTGGCTGCATCTGTGTAGTATGCTGATTTTAAGTCCTTTGGGTATAGGCCAAGGAGTGGGATAGCTGGGTCAAAAGGTGGTACCATTCCAAGTTTTCTGAGGAATCTCCACACTACTTTCCAGAGTGGCTGCACTAATTTGCAACCCCACCAGCAATGCGTAAGTGTACCTTTTTCCCCACATTCTCGCCAACACCTATTGTTGCTTGTATTCTTGATAATCGCCATTCTAATTGGGGTGAGATGGAATCTTAGGGTAGTTTTGATTTGCATTTCTCTTATTACTAAAGATGGTGAACACAATAGGTGTTGGCGAGGATGTGGTGAAAAAGGAACACTCATACATTGCTGGTGGGGTTGCAAATTAGTGCAGCCACTCTGGAAAGCAGTGTGGAGATTCCTCAGAAAGCTTGGAATGGAAACGCCATTTGACCCAGCTATCCCACTCCTTGGCCTATACCCAAAGGACTTAAAATCAGCATACTACAGAGATACAGCCACATCAATGTTCATTGCTGCTCAATTCACCATAGCCAGATTGTGGAACCAACCTAGATGCCCATCAGTTGATGAATGGATAAAGAAACTGTGGCATATATATACAATGGAATATTACTCCGCAATGAAGAATGATAAAATTATGGCATTTGCAGTCAAATGGATGAAATTGGAGAATATCATGCTAAGTGAGATAAGCCAATCTCAAAAAACTAAAGGACGAATGATCTCGCTGATAAGCAGATGAGGACATATATTGGGGGGTGGGAAGGGTTAGCATTAGGTTTAGGGTTAGGTTTAGGGTTAGGGATAAGGAGTGTGGTAAGAATGAAGGAAAGAAGGACTGTATAGAGGGAAAAGAGGGGTGGGAGGGGTGGGAGGGGTGGGGGGGAAGGGAAAAAAAAATAATGAATCAAACATCATTGCCCTATGTAAACGTATGATTACACAAATGGTATGACTTGACTCCATGTACAAATAGAGAAACAACATGTATCCCATTTGTATACAATAATAATAAAAAATAATAATAAAAAAATAAAGATGGTGAACATTTTTTCATATGTTTGTTGATTGCTTGTACATCTTCTTCTGTGAAGTGTCTGTTCATTTCCTTAGCCCATTTGTTGATTGGGTTATTTGTATTCTTGGTGTAGAGTTTTTTGAGTTCTTTATATATTCTGGAAATTAGTGCTCTATCTGAAGTATGAGTGGCAAAGATATTCTCCCACTCTAGGCTCTCTCTTCACATTGCTGATAGTTTCCTTTGCTGAGAGAAAGCTATTTAGTTTGAATCTATCCCAGTTATTGTTTCTTGCTTTTATTTCTTGTGCTATGGGAATCCTGTTAAGGAAGTCTGATCCTAAGCCGACATGTTGAAGATTTGGACCTACATTTTCTTCTATAAGATGCAAGGTCTCTGGTTGGATTCCAAGGTCCTTGATCCATTTTGAGTTGAGTTTTGTGTAGGATGAGAGATAGGGGTTTAATTGCATTCTGTTGCATATGGATTTCCAGTTTTCCCAGCACCATTTGTTGAAGAGGCTTATCTCTTTTCCATTGCATGTTTTTGACACCTTTGTCTTGTATGAGAAAATTGTATTTATTAGGGTTTGTGTCTGTGTCCTCTATTCTGTACCATTGATCTACCTGTCTATTTTGGTGCCAATACCATGCCATTTTTGTTACTATTGCTTTGTAGTATAGTTGAAGTTCTGGTATTGCGATACCCACTGCTTCATTCTTCCTGCTAAGGATTGCTTTAGCTATTCTGGGTTTCTTATTCTTCCAGATGAATTTCATGATTGCTTGCTCTATTTCTGTAAGGTACTTCATTGGGATTTTAATTGGAATTGCATTGAATCTGTATAGCACTTTTGGTAGTATGGTCATTTTGACAATATTAATTCTGCCTATCCAAGAACATGGGAGATCTTTCCATCTTCTAAGGTGTTCTTTAATTTCTTTCTTTAGTGTTCTGCAGTTCTCATTGTAGAGGTCTTTCACCTCTTTGGTTAGATTGAATCTCAAGTATTTTATTTTTTTCGAGGCTATTGTGAATGGGGTAGTTTTCCTAACTTCTCTTTCTAAAGATTCATCACTTATGTATAAAAATGCATTGGATTTATGAGCATTGATCTTATATTCTGCTACTTTACTGAATTCACTTATGAGTTCTAAAAGTTTTCTGGTGGAATTTCCTGGTTCCTCTAAAGATATAATCATGTCTTCAGCAAATAGGGATAGTTTGAGTTCTTCTTTTCCTATTCATATCCCTTTAATTTCTTTGGTCTGTCTAATTGCTCTGGCTAGAGTTTCAATGACAATGTTGAATAGAAGTGGTGAAAGAGGGCATTCCTGCCTTGTAGTGCACCACGATCAAGTGGGTTTCATCCCAGGGATGCAAGGTTGGTTCAACATCCGGAAATCAATAAATGTAATTCACCATATCAACAGACTTAATGTCAAGAATCACATGATTATTTCGATAGATGCAGAAAAAGCATTTGATAAAATACAGCATCCCTTCGTGCTCAAAACATTAGAAAAAATAGGGATAGTGGGAACATTCCTTAACATTGGAAAAGCCATCTATGATCTCAGTTTTTCTGTACCAAATCTGTCCGTTGTGTTTCCCTCTGTGTTTTCCCTCCCTCTGTGGTGAACCAGCTTGGGTCCACTCTTTGTTCTTTGTTCAATGCACCCAAATTTCTTAGTCTCTAAGACACTCTGATTGTTCAATATTGAATTTTAGTGAAATCCCTCTTTCACCCACCTCACTGAGAAACAGTACTCCTGCTGCCTGAATCCTGAGCCACAGAGCAATTAATTAGGAATAGTCTTGGGCTGGGGAGATAGCTCAGTCGGTAGTCCCTGAGTTCAATCCCCAGCACCACAAAAAAAAAAAAAAAAAAAAAAAAAAAAAGGAACAGTCTTCCTTAACCTGCCATCTTGACTGTCCTAAAAGCAGATCTTAATGACTCACTGCATACATACAGGAAAGGTAACTATGTGAAGAGATTGATGTTTCAATCAGCTAGATTGAACTATGAGTACACTATCTGTGATATATACCAAAACATCACATTGTACACTTTAAATGTATAGAATTTTTAATAAAAGTATAAAAATAAGGTAATACAAATCAAATAAATGAATGTAAAATAGTATACAATATAAAATGTCAGTATCAACCTAACACTAAATTGTTAGTGTTGGTTGAAAACTTCTGCATCAGCTCCAATGCATAATTGCTCCAGAACACCATTTTATAGAAAAATGGACATTAGACTTTCCAGTGACATTGTAGATCTTGAATAAATCTTTTAAAAATTTAATTTTAAGAAGTTATAGGTGGCTGTAAGTGGTAAAGTTAAATACAGCTTGAGGGCTACAAAAATATTCAGAAATGCACCTGGTAAATTTCTGTTGCAAATATGTTGCAATTCTTCCATTGGAGTTATATTATTGTTTAAAAGTTACCCAAGTTCAGTACTTCTTCATGTTGCTATCCCATTAATTTCACATGCCATGTTTAGCAGTCAACTTCAACTATAAATTTAACTTAGTAGCGGGAATGAGTGCTTTTTATAATCTTTAAATTATGGTTGCTTTATAAATGATATAAGGCTATGGATTTTTTTCAATATTAAAACTTTGAAAAAGGATATTGTATCTAAAAAGGGAAAAAGAAAAATCGATTTTGAAATTTGGCATTTGGTCATACATTCTGAGATGTGTAATCAAAATAAGTCTTCTTCCTTCTTTTTCTAGTATTTTGTACATTTGAGAAGTTGGTTTCAGTGACAGTAAACTGACTTGTTTTGCCCTAAATACAATATTTTGTGTGTGTGTGTTTGATTTTTTTTAACCCCCAGGAAAATTTATTATTATAAAGGCCTTAATCCATCTTCTACAATGTCCACAAAATACCATTTTAGAAGTAGCCAGTACAGGATTATCCACAGTTATGGGAATCCAGGGTCACACTGAACAATGAAATGTACATAAAATCTCAAGCCCTTGTTCCGGCCATTAGTGTGCTTGTTGCCAACTCCTCCTGCAGCAACCTGGAGTAATGCTTGGCACTTTTGTCTTGGGTGCAAATGCAAAAGAATAAGTCTTTCTTCTTTAGCCTATACCTAAATACAATCTTAAGAATATAATTGCTTCATTTTTCTTCAAAGAATTTCTTAATGCCTTTGGTGCTTTCGTGTGCATTATAGCACATTCAATTTTTGTTATTGATTAGAAGTGCACACCTATAATCACAGCAGCTCAGGAGGACAAGGCAGGAGGATCACAGTTCAAAGCTAGCCTCAGCAACTCAGTGAGGCCCTGAGCAGCTTAGCGAGACCCTATCTCAAAAAATAAAAGGGGTTGGGAATGTGGTTGAGCACCCTTGGGTTCAATTCCTGGTACAAAAAAAAAAAAAAAAAAAAAAGAAAGAAAAATTTGTCAGTGCATCATTTTCTACTTAAAACATGATTCCAAGTTATTACTGAACAAATACAGTTGAAAGTAGACATCTAAAAATGATGTCTTTGGCTTGCATTCTGGAATGTATCTTAATTTATATTTTCCAAATAGGTTAATCTCAGGCCTGATGGCACTAACCTAACCTTCCCAATGAGATTCAACCACAGTTTGAATCGAATGCTTGGCAAATATGTTCTTAATACATTTTAATATTTATTGAAGCAACCAAATAGCTGCATCCTAGGATTTGAACAAAAAGTTCAGGGTCATCAAAAGTGTTTTCTCTGTAGTGTTCACTAGCATGTTTGAAAATGTGCAAAACAAGAACGATAGGATGCTCTAGACTTTTCCAAAACAAATCAAAACAAGGTTTCTACTGGAAACCCAATGACTGAAAGAAAATATGAATTTTCATGTTCTGTCACAAAGCTGAATTAGTCTTGGACAATTATTGCCTGAAAGAAACTTTTAAACAAGTTAAATTTTAAGTCTTCTATAAGTTCATGCCTAATATAATATTTCTTTTCTGCAAAGGAAAAATAAGATGATTTAGTCCATGAGTAGATAGAAAAGTGAACCGGAGTTTGGCATTCATGTGGATTATAAAGAGAGTCCTAAAATTAATGTGTGGTGAGGGACTGGCCTTTATGACAACACATAAGGAAATGCACCAATGAGAGATTTGCTCAAAGGATAAACTATTTTTTTCTGCCTACTGTCCATCTGGCTGTCACCTTGAAATGAATATTCATCAAGGGAATCAAATAAAAGCATTTTAAGTCTACTAAAGGAATGTGTTTAAATCTACCTAATGAAAAAAGTATAATAGATGATGGGATGGACTGGATTTTAGAAATTATAGAATAAATCACATTCTTCAAAAAGAGTGAGTTTGGAGATGTTTTTGACATCTAATAGTTCTTCTTAAATCAAGATGTGAAGTCAGTGAAATGGAATCTCTGCACGACTTCTGGGGAACCTTAGCCCATCAACCCATCCGTCTGCAAACCTTCGTGCCTGGCAAGTTGCTGGGAGCAAGAGCTGGATGTTGATTAAATGTCTTATGCATACACCCTTCCGTGTCTGCTGGAGGGCAATGTCCTCGCCTGTACTGCCTGTGGTTTGGATACGGTTTGATGTTGTCCCCCCGGGTTCATGTGTTGGAAGCCAGTTCCCTAGTGTGTTGACATTAAGAGGTGGTGGGACCTTTAAGAGGTGGGATCTAGAAGGAGAACTTTAGGTCCCTGGGGTTGCTGCCCTCAGAAGGGATTCAAAGCACTCTCCTAGAATCACAAATAGTTCTTCTGGGGGTGTAATAAAAGAGCTTCCTGAATTACCATGTGATCTTTCTTGCATGAACCCTGTCATGATGCCATCTCCCACAGAGTCCTTACTAGAACTGTTGACATGCTATGTGGACTTTCAGACTCTAAGACTGTAAGCTAGCTAAACCTTTTTCTTTGTAAGTTTTCCAGCCTTAGGTATTTTGTTACAGCAATAGAAAATATACCCTCCAAATCACTTTGCCCTGCTCACCTGGCAAGAAGGCCATCACTGAGAAATAGGGGTGCAAAACTAGATGATCACTAAGGTGCTCTGGAACAAGGGGACTAAGAGTCCTCATGTAAGGCCTTTCCACATCAGGGAGAGAGAGGGAAAAGGAAGAGGGGAGGAAAGGAGAAATAGTTGAGATATGGCCTCTAGACCTAGTTAAAATCATTTTCCTCCTCCTTGATATTGAGGCTACATGAGCCAGTAAATTTCCCTTTCTACTTAAGCTATTTCAAACTGGTTTCCTTTCACTTGTAACTGGGTCTTTACTAATAAATATGCCTCTCAATTCAGGACAGACAGCTCTGAAACTGAAAATGGCTGATATTTCAAGACTCTCTCTCTGACATGTGCATAATGAATATTCAGTAAGAACAAAAATTTCTGTTTAAACATGTGCCAATATGCAAAGTTGCGACTTGAATATTTGGGAGTTTTTATGTAAAACAAGAGAACTATTTCTAGATGAATAATAAGAATACCTGTTAGGACAGTAGACTCTTTTTTTCTGGGTGATCTTTTAAAAGCAAAAAGCAACGCTTCTCCCACCAAACGCACAGACAACAAAAGAAAAAGTAGACAAATTGGACTTCACCAAAATTAAAACCCTTTGTGCATCAAAGAACACTATACAGAAAGTGAAAACCAACAGAATGGGAGAAAATATTTGCAAATCATGTAAGTAATAAGGGGTGAATATTTAGGCTATATAAAGGAATACTCATGGCTTAACAATGACAACAAAACTACCTGATAAGAAAACAGGCACAGGATTCATGTAGGTAGTTATCTGAGCAGATGAATAGATGGCCAATAAGCTCATGAAGAGATGCTCCAAATTATGAATCATTAGGTAAATGCAAATGCAAGGCACAATCAGATACTACTGTACTCCCTAGATTGGCAATCATAAACAAAGTGACAAACCCAAAAATCAAACAGTAAATACCAAGTACTGATGAGGAGTTGGAACCCTGTGTATCGCTGCTGAGGATGTAAAACAATGCAGCCATTATGGAAAACAATATGGTGGTTCTTCAAAAAGTGAAAGAAAATTACCATATGACCCAGAAATTCTATGGCTAGGATATACCCCAAAGAGGTGAAAGCAGGGACTCAAAAAGACTCTGTACATCAGTATTTATGGCCGCATTATTCACAATACCTAAGAGATGGAAGCCACCTGAGTATCCATCTTTAGAAGAATGGATACACGAATGTAATGTACATATACAATGGAATATTATTCAGCCTTAAAAAGGAATGAAATTCTGATACATGCTACAATATAAGTGAACCTTTAGGGCATCATACTAAGCAAAATAAGTCAGAGAACAAATAGACAAATACTTCATGATTATATTTATGTGAGGTAAACAGAATAGTCCAAGTTATGGAGACAAAAGGTAGAACGGAGGTTACCAGGGCCTCAGGGGAGGAGAAATTGTGTTTTAATGGATACAGTTTGGGATATTGAAAATGTTCTGGAGATGGATGGTGATGGTGTTTGTACAACAGTGTGAATTTACTTAACACCAATGAATTGTACACTTGAAATGTCTAAAATGGTAAATTTAATGTTATGTATTTTTTTACCACCCTCCCCCAAATAACAATGTTTCTCAAGGAAAAGCTATAGAAACAGAAGGCAAATTAGTGCTTGCCTAGCTGGGGTGGGAACAGGGATTAACAGTTAATGAGCAGGATGGGGTGGATGAAAAATCCTAAAACTGATTTATGTTAATGATCACACAGCTGGATATGATATGCAAAATATGCTTCGCTTAAGCTGTAAAACACCCCAGCAGTATATCTAGAACTATTTCTCAGAGGAATCCTACTTCTATAATGTGCTAATGGGAGTTCCTCAACAGAGGAGCTGTGTGGTCCCGTGTGTTTGGGAAACACTGTCCATCTTCCACGGGGAGACTGACCAGCCACACGGGAACATCTAGGTCTGAAAAGACAGGGGTCAAGAAAGGTGCTCATTCTAACCTTCCACCTGTTCCCCCAGTGCATTAAGAGGCATCCTTCCCTCCTCCACAAAGTTGTGCCTTAGATCCCTCTGAACTCAGGTTCCACAGAACACGCTTTCGTGAATGCTAATTGGAAGTTTGGTAGGAATCACTTCAGTGGGCAGGCAGCTGCGTAGGATCGTGTAAGTCATCTGTCTGGATCCTGAAGTTTTTTTCCTGCCATTGCCATCCATGTCACCAGAGGGGATTATTCAGCTCAGCAAGTGCAAAGAAGGCTGAATGCCACACCAGATGGTGTTTGTCTACACCATCAGAGCCAGGGTTACCTGGAAGGAGGGTGAGTCCCTCTGACCCCTCCACAGGGAGGTGTGGGAAGCTGGACACTGACTTAGCCCTGGGCACCCCCGGGCACTGCCTGGCTCCACCACTCATTTCTCTTTTAGTTACATTAAAGCTCTTATTAGGAAAAGACGACTTTTTTTGATAGACTGTTTGGTCCAAGGTAAAGTCCTAGATAACGACTTCTAAAGGGTCTTGCAAAGCATTTTCAAATTCCCACTGAATGCCAGCTGCAACCCTAGGTATGTTCCTATCATCTCATTTAATTCTCTCTTGTGAGATGTAATATTTTGCTCCCTTGAAGGTGGGGAATGTGAGACCCTGAGGCGAAGTAAGCAATGAGCTTGTCACCTTGGGTCGCACAGCAAAGCAACGCAAGTTCAAATCTGGGTCTGGCCTTCCCACAGTCTCTGTTCTCTCTATGACACCACACACTGAAATTATGGTGAAGTGCAGCCCACGAAATTACAGCCAGCGGAAAATGAGGCGCCAAAGGTGGTATCCACAGGTACCACTTGGCAGAACCTCCCAGGTAATGATGTGTGGATTACATTGATGCCCACAGCTCCACTGCAGACTGTGACCAGGGGTCAGTAGCTTGAGATACAAAGGCAAGGACACGGGCAGAGCACAGAAGACTGCAGCTGGTGGCCTGAGAGCCAGGGCAAGTCTCCACAGTGAGAGGCCGAGGCAACTACTGGTCTTATTTCTAGGGCTCAGCAACTCAGAAGGCTATAATTCACAGAAGAGTCCAGAACGCCTGAACGCAAGGCAGTAAAGATTGATGTCAGCACATCATGTACCCAGGCCAGCAGTGCTTCAACCAGGCCTGAGCAGGGTGGGGCTTCCTGCTCTGTTCCCCAGCCAGTCCAGCTCCCCTGTAGCTCTACTGAGGCACTGTCTGCTGTTCCCCCAGGAGGCCACATTCAAGGAGATCTTAGAGACCTGAGAGAAATTGTGCTTCCTGTCTCCAGTTGGTGGAGGTGGCTGGGCTGGGAACCTTGCTGTGGCTCCTGCACAGTCATGGACCTGTGCTGGGAGAGGGTCCCTGGGAAGGTCCCCAGAGGATCATGCCATCATCACTGTCTTGTGACCCTCCAAAAATAATAGAGCCACTAACACATCCCATGAGCTACTCAGTTAAACAGAAACCGCTCTGCAGTGAGTGTCCTGGCTCCCTGTTGTTGGAGTAGGCATTGAGAACGCACAGAGATCAAGCAACGTGGCGAGCCTCAGAGCTGAGTGTGCAGCTGACTCGCCTCCCTGTGCAAAACCTGGACTCTGACCCCTCCCAAAACCTGGGGGCGGGGTGCGGAGCAATAGCATGGGCCCCATGTTGGCACGAGATCCAAGTGTGGAGGTGAGCAGTCAGTTCTCCCTGTCTTGAGACCTCTCTACCTGTCTTTCTCCTGCTGTGCTGGCCTACACCTTGACACGGGACTGTTTGCCCAGCATGAGATCTAGCCATTCCTTGTTGGCTTACCAGGTCCTGTGGGTGGGTCCTCTTCTTCCATATCTTGTCTGTCTGAAACCCACATAAAGTGCTTGGCACATGGTACAGCCATCCCTCAGTATTCACAGCCAACTTTCCTTACAGCAAAAGTAATACATATGTCTATTTTTAAAATATAGGTATAAAGAAAAAAATGTTGCCTATTACACTTGAGCAATGATTAAGGCTAACTTTGACTTTATTCTCTCATGTTATTTTTTGTAAGTATTTTTATATAGTTGAAAAAATGTGCTCACATTTTTTTTTCAAGCTATGTACAGAGTGAACCTTTGTTTATAATATGAAGTACTCTTCAAAACCACGATTTTTTAAGGTCTGTCTATAATTCACTATTATCAGTAATCTCCTGGGTTGTTTTATGTTTGGTTTGTTTTCCTTTTTACACTATTATGGAAAATTATTTAATGAACATTCTTGTAATAAAATTTACATGCACATTTAAATATTTTCAAGTGACAAATTTCCAGATGTAGAAATTGAATCTTAAAAACATCTTAAAAGTTACAGTTTAAAAACCTTTAAAAATATGAAAGTGACATACTCTCATTGCATAAAATGTAGAAAATATGTAAAAGTCAAAAAAGTCATGTCACCTGGTAACATCTCTTCTAAAACAACCACTGATAATGTCTCACTTTCTTCCTGTGTTTTGTCTGTGCATTAAAAAGCACAATCAACCACTTCACATAATTTTGTGTTCAGTAGTTTTCATTTAGCATTTCTTGGTGGGATAACTCATGTTTGCTCACTATTTTCCCTCATTCCTGTGTATTCCTATTCTCAACCTTAAGGATTTTCCCAGAGGAAAAAAGAGAGCTACTTAAATGCTTCAGGAATTTAAAACAAGTCCCGCTTCTCTAGACACTTGAGGAGCTTCAGCAAAGCACTGGCAATGCTAAGGAGGCAGAGAAGACTAAGCAGGGCTCCAGTTCTCCCACCCTTGGGCCTGATCAGTCTAAACCCTGCTCAGTCTGAAGGCTCAGGCTCAGGTAGAAGGGAGGAGGGCCCCATCCTGCTGGGTTAGGGGAGAGGAGGGCCCCATCCTGCTCAGTGGCAATTCCTGGGGAGCAGATGGTACTGCAGAGAATAAGTCTTTCCACCCAGGGCATTTAGGGAGGCTGGAGGATGGTAAGAAGCCTCCCTGCTTCTTCTGGGCCTTCGGAGCCCCAGAAGTGGCATAGAGGCTGGGCCAGAAGGAACCAAGCAGACTGGGACTCTGAGCACACTGGAGGGAAAAATATATTCAAGAAGAAGTTCATGGTACTGTGTGTGGGAAATTCAGTGATGAATAAGATGGACAAGGTCCCCATCCTTTTTTTAAAATAGCCAATGCAAGGTTTTATTCAGAGACTGAGGAAGCAATCTGAGAGATGGGGAGGTATCTCAACTGCAGGGTGAAGAGAAACAGCAAATACAAAATCCCGGTGATGACCTCAGGGTGTCTGACACACCTTTCTTCCCTCCTAGCCCATGCATAGCTCTTTTTGAGCGAAACACCTCTCTGTCCTGGTCCAGGTGGACCTCTTGGCGCATGAGCAGAAAGCAGCGAAATAAATCCCCAACTCACTGGGATAAATAAGTTGTGCTGGACATTTTTAAACTTTCAAATTTAATCACAACACACATAAATAAATAGGACAAATAGCAACGGGGCTGGGACATGCAGCCTGGATTCAAGTTCTGCAGATTGTGCTGTCTTGTTCCTCAAGGGCCTCTCTTGCCCACTTTTCTCCAAGAATGGGAAGGGTTCAAAAAATCCTGCACCCCTTTTCTGGTGTAGGAGATTCTGGGACGAGGCTCACCAGCTTTTCAGTAGCACCTCTGATTTGTTAATAATGTCCTCCAACCATTAGTAAAGAGCAGAAAACCTTGGCCCCTAGGAACCTGAAGTTGCCCATACTCCCTAAAGGGTAGGGGTCTGCTCCATGAACCAAACTTTTCCATACCAATTTCCTGTCCAAGCCCTTGTCAGCAAAGGTCAGGCAATTGCACATGTGAGACAAACCTGGGCTCTTACCAACACAAACCACCAGAGAAAGGCCACCTCCCTTGCTCCTATCCAGAGTCCTCTCTGGGGTTTCTGGATGAATGTTCTTTTTCTGGCCTGACTTTTAGTCCTTTCAGGGTCATCCCCAGGAGTTAAGTCTCAAAGCCTGGGAGCCTCTCAGGATGGGGTGAGAGATTTGGTTATTGCTGATGTTTGGCATCCTTCTCCGAAGCCATGGTTTCACCATGCACACCGCCTGCACTGCTTAGGAACATCTTGTCCAGTCCCTTGAGTGACTCCGGCAGGTAGTTCTGGAAGGCAGTGAGAGCAGCACAGATGGCAAGCCCTCCGAAGCTGTGGGTGATGGGGCCAAAGTGTGTCAGGCAACTCTGCACTCCCGGCTCTGGGATGAGTGCTGGACGGCTGTTACCCAGTAGGGGGCGGTCCTGAGCCATCACATCGGCTAACTCCTTGCAGAAGTGCTCATCCGCCAGCAGTATGCTCTTGGGGCTGTGCAGTTCCCCGGGGTCAGCGTGTATTCCTCATGGGTACTCAGCGGCTGCCTTGGTTGTTAGCCCAGTGGAATTCAACTGCCATCTTTCCCTTCTTGCTTTTCTCTCCTACACACTTGCTTTTCCTCCTCCTCGCTTTCCACTCTCTCTAGCATGCACCTTTTCTCTTTCCTTTCTCTTTTCCTGTCATTTTCTTTCTTACCCTGCAGGGAGACACTCTGTTTGCCTAATAAATTCCCTTATGTGATTTCCCGTGTCCAGCATGGTTCTGTGGGATTCCTTACATTGGTGCCGTGACTTGGGATGGCATCTTCCACTGTCTCTTAAGTGAGTGGAACCCCATCTGGCGCCCCAGTACCCCCGGACAGGGCCCCACCTTCCATTCTGCCTGGATGCTCTGCTCTGCATTCATCACTGGACTTTAGGTTGGGGAGTCCTCTAGGCCGGTTCCCCTAGGCCGATTTATCTGGGACCCTCAAGGCGGCTGAGGGGTGGGGGTACCCCCAGCCACAACTTTTATAGTTATGGCAGGCCCCTATAGTTGGTCTTATCTGCCGGGTGGATTCCTGATTTTATGGTGGAGATTCTCTCTCAGGGTTGAAGCTCATCTCGCGCTCACGCACTCGTACTTGAAAACCCTGATATCAGGTCCTCAAACCCTTCTCGGCTTTTGCCCTGCACACATTGGTACTTGCATGATGACACAATCAATGTGCTGCCCCTCATTTCCAGCCCAGTACTCTGGCCTCAGGACGCCCTGGCCACAGACTCGACTGTATCAGTCCCCACCATGGAATCTGGGTCCTCCAATCTGGCAGATTCAACCCTGGGAACCCTTTGCCCGACCCCCCCCCCGCCCCCCGCCTTAAAGCCATCAAAATACGTTTGTGTAATGGCACACAGCTTCCGTGAGCAAGCCGGCAGATGGAAAGGGATTCCTTATCTTCAAGTCTCTTTCGTGTTTCTTGGCTCTTCCTGCAGGCTCAAGCGCCTCCAGACCCTGCTTCTCAGTCTTCCCCATGTAATATAAGCAGCCCCATTCCCCACAAGTAGTGGGAGACAATTTTTGACAATTTTCTGCGTCCAAACCTAAATTAATTACTAACCAGGAAAAAAGGTTAAAAGGACCTAAGCATCAAGTTTCTGCTAGAACATTTTAGCCCCTTTCAGATTCAGATCCAAAGTAAGCTAGACTTTAACTCATTTAAAGTTATGTTCAAAAGTTTGATGTTTGTTGTAAAGATTACTGTGATCTCAAATGGGAACTCAGCCAAAATTCAAGATAGCTATTGCACAAACTGAATGTTTTACTGTTGGTGATTCCATTTTGTATTTTCCTTGTAAACTCTAATTGTTGCCTGATCAATATTTTGCAGAAGTACTGCTTCAAGAGCAAACACCGTAAATTAACTTGGAATAGTAAGCCATCAGCTATAGGACAGATAATGTAAACCCCAATTAGATAAAAGGGAGTAAATAACTGTAAAGTCATAGACATTGAAGTTAAAGCCCAGTATTCTTGCTTTATGACTGGTGAGACTGACTTGCTTGATGGTTAAGATCAAACTTAGAGATTGAGATTAAGTACAGAGGTCAAGAAAAGTCCATATTTGGGTCTTGCCCTCAAAGTCAGCCTGAATCCAGGGAACAAGAGGACTTCTCTAAGGAGGTTTGCAACTCTGGGTCACACAACCTCCTGATCAAGGAGATTGATGAGGCCACTAGAGGAAAAGCCACTCTGCCTGCTGCAGAGGAGGGTCATGGAAAAAGGGAGACATCCCTGGTGCTTTCAAGGGAAGCCACCTCATCGAGGAGCCCCTGCCTAACCAATGGCACTAATGGAGCTAAGAAGCTGCTCTTAAGTTCTCTATGAGTGACCTCTGTGGGAACTCAGCTGACTCTTTAACAGACAGGAAGAGGTCACTTTGACCAACTTGATCTTAAACACCTAGCAAAACAATTAAAACCAAAATATAGCCATTCTTGGGCATTTAAAAGAAATAATACTTAAATGTAACTTAGGATGTACACTTGTATTAGCCAACTAGAATAAAGACTAAAAGCTACAAAAGAGATTCTTAGGCAAATGTGCCTGATAACTATCAAGAGAAACTGCCAGAGTCAGAAGTTTTAGTCAGTTTAAAGCCTACAGACACAGGTAGTAACAAGTATAGAGATCTCTACTAAATGTTGTGTTTACATTCCTGATAATCTGGACAATGTTAAAGTTCCCAAATAAAAGCCTTGTCCCCTCTAGCCTTTGCTAGGCCTTGTTATGGGAACAACTTCTCAGTTCTTCCACCCCCGATGAGGAATTATTGACTTTTGTCATCTTTATGATATGCATTGGCATGTTCCAGATTCTGCAACATTTATATTGTATCAATCTCATTTCAGTACTCATGTCTTTTTGTTCTTCTCTCATAGAAGCACCCATCCCCAGATGCCTTTACAACCTGCTCTTCCCCAACCAGACTTCTACCATAGACCCCTCAATTGACCCGATTTCTAAAAAGGGAACTCCAAACTGTTTGCCCCACGCTGCCCGCTTCCAGCTCGAAGTAGCCAGAGCGGTCATCACCCCCCTTTCCCTACAGCAAAGGAGTTCCTAAAATTAGAGGGGTAAATGAAGTCAGAATTGGGGACAGGCAGTTAGTGTAGAAATAGGGAATCAGTTAAATCGAGGAAATGAAGTCCATGAAAACCATCTGCCTCTGGAAGTCTGGAAGACTGTCCCTGGGAGAATGGACTTTTTACATCTCACCTGCAAAACCAGCCCCAGTCACTTAGGCAGGAAGGAGAGAGAAGGCTTCGGAAAGAACTGGAGAGCAAAAGATTTTCTTATAAAAACAGAAATGGGGGAATATAATGTTTAAAGCTGCTCCCCCGCCTTTCCGTTGCAGCCATTTTCCCCGCCTCCCAACCACTTGTCAATCTGTGAACATCCTAGCTAGCTATTGGTTCATCAGTCAGCTTGCACGTATCCTTCTCCGTTATTGGTCCTGTTTGCCTGGTGGAATTCAACTGCCATCTTTCCCTTCTTGCTTTTCTCTCCTACACACTTGCTTTTCCTCCTCACTTTCCACTCTCTCTAGCGCACGCCCTTTCTCTTTCCTTTCTCTTTTCCTCTCATTTTCTCTCTTACCCTGCAGGGAGACACTCTGTTTGCTTAATAAACTCCCTTATGTGATTTCCCGTGTCCGGGTGGTTTCCGTGGGATTCCTTACAGGCTGGGAACTCAGTGTCACAGACGCAGCCAAAGTCTCAAGCTGGTGCACAGCCTCTCCCGCCAACAGTGAGGTCAGCAGTGTCACTTTGGCGGCCTTCTGAAGGCCGGCGGGCGGGTTGAGCCCAGTCTACCCTAGCTTTCCCTGCAGACACCGACTCCTGTTCTTGGACTTGGCCAGTTCTTGATCACAGACTGGTCCAGGAGGCTCATCCCAGACTCATCCATGGCCATGGCGGAGGTAAGTGTGCACCAGCATGGGGCGGGTAGTGCGGGGTGTGAGACTTGGCGGCGGCAGAGTCGGAGGACCAGCACTACGGGAAGGGGCAGCGAAAGAGGCACAGCGCTAAGGGTTGGTGCGCTAGGCAGCTGGTCCCACCGAGCCAAGAGCCCAGAGGGCGTGGAGTCCTCAGCTGTGAGCGCCGCAAGGCTGGTCCAAGGAAGTGGAAAGCACCTGCTGCTGATGTCACTTGGAAAAGTTTGTCAACTGGTGCCTGGCGCCCACCCGCCCTACTCCCTCTGAGCGTGCCCTGCTCCACGCACTCCAGTTAAAGTGGCAGGGTGTGCCAGGTCTCAACAAGGTCCCTTTATTCATCAAACTTACAATCAAGTTGTCAGATTTTCATCTGCCAAAAATGAAAATCAGATGAAGTGACAGGCATGGCTTTGGCAGAAATGACTCTCATGCTCAAGTGTTAGCCAGGGGATGACCCAGAGGAAAGTCATCCCAGGCAGAGGAATACCTGGGACCAAGCCTTAGCGTGGCCAAACTTGGATGTCCCCAAGCTTGAGGGACAGAAAGGAAGCCACCATGGAGAAGGCAGTGAGAGGGGAGGCTAAGAGGTGACAGGGCCAGAACCAGGGTAAACTTGGGAGTAAGAGTCTAGATGTCATCCATGGGTATGGGAAATCATGGGAGGGATTATCACAGAAATGGGGCACAACATCTCTTACTCTTTGAAAATGCTCTGGATGTTCTGTGGAGGCTTTGTGGCGGGAGGGGCAATGGTCCAGGATAATGAAAATATCAGGTCAGGTGGGGATGTGGGGCCTGAACAGCTCTGTGGTGGGTTTTGGGGGCTGACTCTGTATGATCCTGGATGTAATGTGGGAGGGTGAAGAAGAGACAGGAATCAAGGATATAGCTTGGGTAGAGATTTAAGCAACTGTGTGGGTGGGCATGTAATTTACTGAGCTAAGAAAAGCTGAGGGGGAAATTGATAATGTCTGGGATGAAACTTCCTACTAATCCTGGGAGGTGAAGACTAGATTTGGATTTAATTTCACTTAAGGATGTAGAAAATGGACATCTCTAACCTCCCTGTCACTCAACAGTTTATGCATAAGTTCTTGCTATGATTTGAATAAGTGTACTCAAAAGCCCATATGCTAAGGACTTTGTCCCCAGCCCATGGTGCCATTGAAAGGTGTGGAACCTTTAAGAGGTGGGGGCTAGTGAAATGTAGTCTGGCCATCAGGTGTGCCCTTAAAGGGGATATGGAGGTCCCAGCCCCTTATTCCTCTTTTTCTTTTCCAGAACACAAGAGGAACAGTTCCACCACATGCTCCCTGCCATGACATGCTGCCTTTCCACAGGTACAAAAGCAATGGGGCTTTCATAGACTCTCTGAAACTGTGAGTCAAAATAAACTTTCTTCTTTTTTTTTTTTTTTGTAGTTGTACAACATGCATTTATTTTATTATTTATTTATTTTTATGTGGTGCGAGGGATCAAATCCAGTGCCTCACACGTGCTAGGCAAGCACTCTGTCACGGAGCTCAGCCCGGGCCCCAACTTTCCTCTTTATAAGTCGATTATATCAGATGTTTGTTACCGTAATGGAAAGCTAAAGCTGACTAATGTAGTACATGTCTCTGCAATATAACAGGATCATGTAATTACCATTATCATCTAATATACCAATAAATTACTAGAACTTAGTTATGCATGTTTTGGAATAAAATAAGGTATAAATAATAAAATATTTGGCCACTGAGCATTTGATTACTTAACATTTTGGTTAACCCGTATTTTTCATAATAACCACTGAATTGAACATATTTGCCTTAATTTCCTGTTGTTACCATAGGATATAATTTTGGCAGTGAAATGATTTGACTTAAACTTAAGAATATTCATATCATCAACATACATTGGAGAAATGATAGCCTCATTAACAAATGGTGCTGGGAAAACTGGAAATGCATATGTAGCAGAATGAAAATTAACCCCTATTTCTCACCCTGCACAAAACTCAAAGTGGATCAAGGACCTAGGCGTTAGACCAGAGACCCTGTGCCTGCTAGAAGAAAAGGTAGACCCAACTCTCCATTATGTCAGCTTAGGAACTGACTTCATCAACAAGACTCCTAAAGTGCAAAGGCAGAGTCAAGAATCAATAAATGGGATGGTATAAAACTGAGAAACTTCTTCATAGCAAAGGAAACAATCAAGAATGTGAAGAGAGAGCCTATAGAATGGAAGAAAATCTTTACCACCTGCACCTCAGGTACAGCATTAATCTCCAGGATTTATAAAAAA
Source organism: Sciurus carolinensis (assembly GCF_902686445.1). NCBI lineage: Eukaryota > Metazoa > Chordata > Mammalia > Rodentia > Sciuridae > Sciurus > Sciurus carolinensis. Next base: position 31,251,048 of record NC_062227.1, on the reverse strand, counting down.
AAAACTAAAAAAATTTAACACCAAAAACCTAAATAACCCAATGAATAAATGGGCAAAAGAACTGAACAGGCACTTCACAGAAGAAATACGAATGATCAACAAATACAGGAAAAAATGTTCAACATCTCTTGCAATTAAAGAAATGCAAATTAAAACTATACTGAGATTCCATCTCACTCCAGTCAGAATGGCAATTATCAAGAATTACAAGATAAATGTTGGCAAGGATGTGGGGGAAAAGGTCCACCTATACATTGCTGGTAGGACCATTGCAAATTGGTACAACCACTATGAAAAGCAGTATGGAGATTCCTCAGAAAACTTGGAATGGAACTACCATTTGACCCAGTTATCCCACTCCTCAGTCTGTACCCAAAGGACTTAAAATCAGTATACTACAGTGATGCAGCCTCCTCAATGTTTATAGCAGCTCAATTCACAATGGCTAAGCTATGGAACCAATCTAGGTGTCCTTCAACAGAGGAATGGACAAATAAAATGTGATATATATATATATACACACACACACACACACACATATACATAGTGGAATATTACTCAGTCATAAGGAAGAATGAAATCATGGCATTTGCTGATAAATGGATGAAACTGGAGTCTATCATGCTAAGTGAAAGAAGCCAATCCCCAAAACCAAAGGCCAAATGTTCTCCCTGATATGTGAATGCTAACACATAATAAGGGGTTGGGGAGGGAAGCATAAATCTTCATTGGCTCAAACAAAGGGGATTAAAGAGAAGGGGTGGATTATGGAACTAGGAAAGACAATAGAATGAATTAGACAAAACTTTCCTATGTTCATACACGAATACACAACCAGTGAAACTCCATAAGAATGGGACCCTAATTAGTATAAGTTATACTCCATGTATGCATATGTGAGATACACTGTGCTGTCATGTATATCTAAAAAGAACACATTTTTAAAAAGTAGTTGTAAGTTATTCCACAATGTGATGAATTATATATGCATGTATTGTTGTTGTCACCAATTTACAGGCAAAAACACTGACTCAGAAAGGTTCAGATACATGCCAAGGTCAGCCAGTGGTGGAGCCACTGTTCTAGCATCTAGATCTAGCTGTCTTTCCAGGGCTCCCTCAAAGTCTTCTGTTCCTCTACAACAGGCAGAAGATCCCTTAAGATGAAAATGAGATCAAGTTACTCCCATGCCCTCCACCTTTAAAGGCTTCCCAGGCAACTTAACATAACTCAAGTGAAAGTTCTTTTCATAACCAACACGGCCCAGCAAACGATCTGCAGGTTTCCAGCCTCCTCCCCAGCTCCAGCCCTCAACCTACCTCATCACATCCTGACTGCATCCTCCACCCAGCATCGTGACTTCAGGGTCTGTGCACTTCCTGTGCACTCTACCTGGAGTGGTTTCCCCCAGAAACAGCCCCCTTCCCTCACTAATTAATGATTCTGTTCAAACATCACCTCTTCAGCAAGGCCTTTGCTGACCACTTTATCTCAGGACATCACATCTCACCATCTTCATGCATTCAAAATTATGTTATATAACAAATTGTTCGCTAGGCATTTCCCCTTCTGAAGAGAAGCTCCATGAATTCACATACTCTTCATATTTCAGTCACTGTATCCCCAGACTGAGTGTTCAGAAAATATTTGATGAATGAATGAATGGATGATAAACCTCTTGATTTGATTTAAAGGGCAGTAGTTGATTCCACGAGCTCAGCTCCTTGTTACCACAAAACTTATGCAAATTGTCCCTTGAGCATAGACAATCATGTCAAAACAGGTTCACTGAGAATGGCATCCCTCCTCTGCCCACACATTGTATACCACACTATCCCATATACCTACCGCATACATCCCATCTTGTACACCCAGCACAAAGCCTGTTCCCTTCCTTTTCCTAACACACAGTGATGAGGGGGAGGGAAGGATAGAAGTTCATTGGATTAGACAAAGGGGAATGAAGGGAAGGGAGGGGGAATGGGAATAGGAAAGACAGTAGAATGAATCGGACAGAGCTTTCTGATGTTCATACATGAATACACGACCAGTGAAACTCCACATCATGTCGAACCGCAAGAACGGGGTCCTAATTAGAACAGGTTGTACTCCATGTATGTATAATACGTCAAAACACACTCGACGATCTTGTGTACCTAAGACTAACAAATAAAATTGAAAAAGAATAAACAATAAGAAAAAGAATATTCATATATATTAAATTGTCTCTAAATCAGTCATTTTTGCCTTTAGTAGTTATTCTCCCCTCTAAAATTCCCTGCTTGTAGGGAACCTGACTTAAAACATTTGGTGTCAGGTGTGGTCCTAGAAGGTGAATTCCAGGGGTAGGATTCTTATGTTGGGTCACTCACCAGCCAGGTGGTAGTGAAGACCCACACCTTGTGGTAGGTAATATAGTCTGGCATATGTGGCTCCTGGGGTGACTTGACTCCTCTTCTTTGCAACTACATATCTAAGATCACCTTTATTTCAGTGTCCAATAACACGTTCCTCATTTCTATCTGAGCCCTCACCAGAAGCACCTTTAACAACCATTTTTCTACCATCAGCCCCTTCATGGAAATCTAGGCTTATCCTACCATGTACTTTAGAATTCTTCCCGTCTCTGCCAATTACCCAATTCCAAAGCCACTTTCACATTGTTAGGTATTTGTTACAACAGTGTCTCATTTCTGAGTGCCAAAATCCTAGTAGCAGCTCACAGCAAGCAGGAAAGCAGGACTTCAGTTCTACAGACACAAGGACCTGAATTCTTCCAACACCCAGGGAGCTCAGAAGAGAATACCAAGTGCCAGATGAGAGCTCATCCTGGCTGACCTGTTGATTTTATCCTGGTGAAACACTGAGCAGAGAATCTAGCCATGTTTTAAATTTTATGACCTGCAGAAACTCAGATAATAAATGTGTATTGCAAACTCGTAAGTTTGTGGTCACTTTGGAGCAATACAATACTGAAAGTGCTGGGGAGGAGACAGCTGTTGCTACTGAGAAGTCCAGTGAGGCCTTTCTGCTGTCGGTCAAAGTTAATGATGGGAAAAGATGTTAGAGAAACTGAATCACAAATGGTCATGAGGGCAAAAGGCAAAGGGAGTTGAGAATGGGCAGTAGAAGTTAGCCATGATGACTGTCAGTGATAGCTTGGAACCAACTGCACCATTGTGGATCCTAGCTTGCTCCTTATCTCACATCTTTGAAATTTCCTGAGGCTGGGAGCAATCAGCATCCTGGAGTTGTGGCTAGATGGAAGGAAACTAAGATGTAAAGCAAGAGGGCCTGGGTGGGCAAGGCTTGTAGCAGATACTGTTGTGCTCTGCCAGATGCTCTGGGGTCCTTTTACCAACTTGATTGGTGTTCCCTCCCAGCTGTTTTGTGTGATCTGGATAATTGTTTGCACTTGTGACCTTTCCCAAGGCTTGCCCTTTAGCAATTAAAGCCACGTCTCTTGGTGACTGGGAGTTATGCTGCAATCACTTCTGCCCCCAAGCAGTCCATAGTTCAGAACTAAAAGGTCCACTGGCTTGCCTCAAGCTTCTGTTGGGATTCACTCTCCAGAGTTCCCTCAAGCTGAAGCCAGTCTTCTTCTCCTCCTCCTCCCCTTCTCTCCCTCCTTCTTCCTCCTCCTCCTCCTTTTTTAATCAGATAGTGTAGTTTATTATTACACAGAGGTAGAGACCAAGGCCACAGTTCCGTTAACCCCCCCCAACCCTATGATAAAAACAACAGAACCAGACAAAATACATGCCACAGCTCAGGTTGAACCATGAACAAGGAGAGGCTCCAAAAAAATAAGACAAACACAAGACACAACATCTCTGCATATTGATATAAAAACTGCCATGCCCCATGGGAAAGCGACAGTGGCCATATCAAGAAGGATGCTGAACCAAGGGCACTGGGAGGGTCAAGACAGCTGCCACTTCTGGCCAGGTCTCCTGGGCTCTGCAGCAGGAACTGGGGATGCCAGGTCTGGAAGTTTAGGTCACCAGGTGTGCTTTCGATGGGGAAGTGCTTTCCCTCCAGGGAAAGAGGGATGGAGGGAGAGGGTTGGGAGCCCCTAAAACCTCCAGTGCTCAAGATAAGGAAACTGGCCAAGAGATCCCCCATCTCCAGAAAGAAAGTCCTTCTCTGGATAGAGTTCATCGCCCTCGGGGCCAGCACGCTTGCATTCACAAGGCATAAAACCCCATGGCCACCGTGGCCACCACAAAGCTGACAGTAAGGATCCATCGGAGAAGCGGCACCTGGGAGAGGCTCCTGAGCAGGGGTTCCCTCTGGGAGTCTCCGCAGAAATGGAGTCTTGCACCCTGCTGTCCTTGGTCCTGGGTCAGCAGCTCCGCAACTCCTCAAACAGCGGACTGTTGAACAGGAACGCTGTCTTGGTCTCTTTGATGACCCTCTACTTGACCTCAGGGGTCATCTCCAGAGTGTTCACGCACGAGCGGTAGAGCTGCTTGAACTTGGTGGTGCTGACGACCTAGGGGAAGGTGAAGAAGGCCAGGCCCTCTCCGGAGCTGGGCAGGTCCTTCTGAGCAATCTTCTTGAGGACCTGGTCACCGGACAGGCAGCTCAGGCCGCGAGTGTAGGCGTGGGCCACCAGCAACTCAGGCTCTGTGAGCTCCACCAGGTGGAGCCGCCCCACAGAGCGCTGTGTGGCTGGTAGGTAGGGGATGGCCTCCTGCCAGGGCGGCGGGTACCAGAAGGCCATGTCCTGATCCAGGGCTGCCCTGCAGTGCAGCTCCTCGGGGAAATAAAGGGAGGGCAAAAACCAGGTTGTCCTTGTTGCACTCCCTCGATTTCCCCCTCCTGGGCCACGCAGACGTGGTACAGGGACGCCATCCCCAGTTTGAAGCCCTTTCGGGTCACCTGGCCCTTCTGGAAGTTGTTCATAAAATTGACATTCTCTGCCTGGGTATGCACCTCCTTGGTGGCCTCCTTCAAGGCCTGGGACAGATCCTGGGGCTTACTGCCCCGCTGCGTGCGGTCCACGGCCAGTGGCTGGCTAGTGCGGGTGTTTCTGGCTGCTGCGGAAGAGCAGGTGGCGGTGGTCAAGTCAGTCTGCTTTGGAAGTCACATTCTTGTGTGGATCCTTCCCTGCCCTGTCTTGACTCCCTTCGCATTTGCTCCTGAGAACACCTGCTACGTAACTCTTGGGCTCTGCTTCTTAGAGAATCAGTCCAAGATGACACCTCTTCCTCCTTTTCATTTCTAAGCATGGTTGTTCTCAAAGTCACTGGGAAATGATTTCTAGTTTGAATAATCTAATAATCTTGATATCTGATAACCTTGAGAAAGTTAATAATATTGAATCCCCTAGAAATGATAAGAAAAAAAAATCTGTAACATGTTCAGAACAGATGCAATTTTTCTTCCAAATATTTTTATTCCTTGGTTGATTGAATCTGTGGGTCTGGAATCTAGAGACATGAAGGAACAACTATATAGTATATATGGCAGGCACTTTATACATAGGGCTTTATTATTGGATGCTAAACACACACTACATGACACAAATTTTACAGATTATAAATATTATTTTACATATGCTAAAAATGTAGTTGGTTGATGGGGCACAGTAGCAGGGAAAACACATTTGTTCTGTGCCAAAAAGTTCAGGATATAGTTTGGAATGTGTATTAACCATGTTTTCTAATTTCTGTATCTGCTTTTTTTTTTTTGGTGACAGGGCTTGAACCCAGAGGTGCTTAACCACTGACTGCCACCTGTAGTCTTTTTTATTTTTTATTTTGAGACAGGGTCTCACTAAATTGCATAGGGGTTTGCTAAGCTGAGACTGACTCTGAATTTGCAATCCTCCTGCCTCAGCCCTGAGTTGCTGGGATGACAGACACACACCACCATGCCCAGGCTTCTATCTGATGTTTTGACATTTGGGCACCTGCTGACTTGGGAGAGCCTGCCCCTCCCAGTCTCACCAATTCCTAGAGACAACCAAATATCATGCCCAAGAGCATGTCTTTAATACACAAACCAGCTAATCCAGAGCCCATATCCCCTGTCCACCTGCTTTATCTGGTTCTTACTTTTGAGATACACTAGTCTACCCTCACCTTCTCCCCTAATCATCCCAAGGCTAGGCATCAGACAAATAGGGGCAACCCCCTAGACCCCAGAGCCTGCTAAGTCAAACTAGCCAGTCCTAACACAGGCAGCCCCTTTTCCATTCCTGCACACCCATTCCTTTCCTAAGAAAATCCCAATCAAGTATTCCCAGGAGGTCCCTGTTCTTTTTTTTTTTTTTTAATATTTTTAGTTGTCAATGGATTTTATTTATTTAATTTATTTATATGTGGTGCTGAGATTTGAATCCAGTTCCTCATACATGCGAGGCAAGTGCTTTATCACTGAGCCACACCCCAGCCCGAGGTCCCTGTTCTTTGTCCCTGCCTCCAACTCACCCTGGTGTTTCCTTCCCCATGTGTCCCTTCATGGTGCACTGTGCCCCTTCCTCTTTCCAGTGACAGTCTTCTGATCTGTTGGCCTTACCATACCTGAATAAAACAAAAAGTCATTAAACTCTCACAGCAGTCTTGCAAAGGAAGCATTGTTCTACCCATCTTCCTGAATGAGGATAAGTAGCTTTTCAAAGGTCACAGCACTAAGTCTGAACTTAGAATGGAAACCTTGTCTAATTCTAAAACCCATGCTTTTCAACATCCATCATTGTACACACAGAAGACAAGGCAATACTGAGTTAATGCATTCTATGTGATTATTAAAATTGTGTATTTGATAATAGGAATTCAGAGGCAGTAGTGTGTTTTTCTCAAGTCCTTTATTTTCTACTTAAAATTAATTCATTAGAGTGAGAAAGAAAAATTCCCTTCTGTATCAGTTTCTTATTGCTGTTATAATAAATTACCACAAACTTAATGTTTTAAATAACTACAGTTTTGAGGTCAGAAGTCTAGAATGGGTTTTCCTGGGATAAAATCAAGGTAAAGTATTCATTTCCTTTTTCTTCCAGCTTTTAAAGAACACCAGCAATCTGGGGTTTGAGGACCCTTCCTCCATCTTCAAAGCCAACAGCGTAGCATCCTCTAGTTTCTTTCTGACTCTGACCTCTGCTTCCCTTGTCACCTCTTCTCTCATCCTAATCTTCCTGCCTTTTTATAAGGATCCCCTCTGATTTATATTGGATCTACCTGTGCTATGCAGGATACTCTCCCTATCTCAAGATTCGTAATTTAATCCCATTGATAAAAATCCCTCTTGCCATGAAAGTTAATATATTCACAGGTTCCAGGGATTAGGACTGGTATCTTTAGTCATTATTCTGCCTACCACAGCTATGAAGAAAACCTTTTATGAAATCCAAAATGCTTTCTTGGGGATTGGAAATGTAGCTAAGTGGTAGAGCGCACGCATGCTTAGCATGTGTGAGACCCTGAAGTAAAAAACCCAGCACCATAAAAACAAAAGCAAAGAAACCCCAAATGTGTTCTTAAATACATATCATTATCTTTCTATTTCTTTTCCATTTAATATCACTCCTTAAAAGTATTCTTCCAGTGCATATCCAAGGATAACCAAATTCATCTATTTCTATCAAATGTTACTATATGATATCTACTTTTTAAAAAAAATGGAATATGCCTTAGCGATTTTTCCGTCACCACATATAGAATACTTAGTTTCTTTTGAAGATATACAGGTTTTCATTTCAAGGATGCACTGTGAATGTATTTTGCCAATCTGGTCTTAGTGGATATTCAGTTTGGTGGACCCTGTTGCTTGCCTTCTTAACAAAATTTCTCCCCTTTTCATCTTAACATAATCTCAAGTCTGTTCAGTTATTTATGCCCTCTCCCCTGGTTCCAGAAGGGGATGCTGATTCACATAAGCCCATGAGAACTTGGCTTTATCCTGGTGATGGTTGTTGGTCAGGAATATACACATAACCTAACTGGATCCATCAGATTAGAGGTTGGAGCATGGAGTTCCTGCTTGGTGGAGAAGAGCTAAATTCTGCCTTCTGTCTTCATTTTCCCTCTGGACAGGTTCAAGGAAACAGGTAGTCATCTTGCAAGTGTGAAAAGACTCTCGAGACAAGAAATGGCAGAGCTGAGGAAAGACACAGATCCTCACTGACATCTTTGAGTTGTTTCTCATGTCACATTTGGGTTTCCAACCTCTGAACTTGCAATTACGTGAGGGACTAACTTTCTTTCTTTTTAAAGCTAATTGGATTTACAGTTTCTTTAATCTTCTGCATAGTAATAGATACAGGTTGTTAGGAGGATTTAATCCATAGTTGTGAAATGCTTAGGATGGTGTTTAACACATACTAAGCACTACATCAACTGTGTGCCAAATAAGTAAATAAAACAGAGATTGGTTTCAGTCTTTCTTTTGTTGTAAGTAATGATGTCATAAGCCTCTCACCATAAACCATTGGGCTTTCCTACCAGAATAAATAAAGGTTATATAATTAACAGAGAAATTGCTGCATCAGTAAGAATGAGCATCAACAAATTGTTCTTCAATGAAGTTGTTGATTCTACACCTCTACAATGGTGTGTAAGTATCATTTTCATCAATAAGTCATATTACATCTTTTAAATTTACTAAATATAATAGATTAAATATCATATTATTGTTTTATATTTTATTTCCTTGGTTGTGAGGGTATGCATTTTTGATGATGTGTGTTGCCGATCTTAATTAACTTTTGAAAATCGCCATTTAGAAATTCTAGTTTCAAATAATCAGAACCAATTAATTTTCTTTTTTAAAGATACTTATAAACTTTTAAACTTTAACAAATTAAAACAGCAAAAGAATTTAACAGCAAAAACTACTTGAAAGTAAACGTACTAACATTTATAAAAGCTATACAATGTCTACCTTGTATTATCTTGATTGACCAACAAGAAATCATATGAGGTGTATGTGGATAACAAAATTAAGACCATAAGAAACAGAGACCATTACCCTTTTAAAGTATTTACAGATAATTTAGTCATACATGTAACCTGATATTAAAGTTTAAAATTAACATACCAAATATTGCAAGAGTTTTATAGTTTATCATATAAACAACTTTATACATTTATTTATTAACCTATCAATAAGATTAAATGTCAGCCAGGTGTGGTGGCACACACCTGAATCCCAGTGACTCGGGAGGCTGAGGCAGGAGGATCACAAGTTCAAAGTCAGCCTCAGTAACTTAGCAAGACCCTATCTCAAAATAAAAAGGGTTGGGGATGTGGCTCAGTGGTTAAGTACCTCTGGGTTCAATCCCAGGTACAAAAAAGAAAAGAAAAAGAAAAGAAAAGGTAAATGTCATTTTTCGGTAGTCTTAAAAAAAAATGAGGGTTGGGGATGCAGCTTAGTGATAGAGCACTTGCCTAGCATACTCAAGGCCCTGGGTTTAATCTCCAGCACCACCACAAAAAACAACAAAAAAAAACAAACAAACAAACAAAAAACTTATTTTTTTTTATTGCTATTAAAACAGCAGTGGTTGCAAATAGTTATCTCTTGCTTTAAGAAAGTTAATGGCTAGGGATCTCAGAGGTAGGGAGTGGCTAGTGTACACTAGGCCCTGGGTATACTCCCCAACACCACATACACACACACACACACACACACACACACAAATCCTTTATCTCATCATTAAGAAAAGCATAAAAATTTAAAGCCCAGTGAAATTAGCAGAAAACTTATTCTGAATATTCTGAAACCTCAATCTTAAGTAATTAAATGTGAGACCAAAGCCATCTATTTGTTAAACTGTAATGTTACAAAACACAACTGTTGGACTGATTGACAAAGTAGGGGGTCCCAGTTAAAGGAATTTAAATAATGGAAATGAATATGGGGGAAAATCATCTGTTTTTTAAGAGAGTCTGGAGACCCCATATGTTACCAAAGTAGGGCTAGCCTATAAAAGTTGAGGCTGGGAGCCTCCAACCCCTCTTTCAATAAAAGGAGTCACTGTACTAATTGGTCTGAGAAGCAGAAGTAACAAGGGGTAGTTTGGGCAAATGGCATAACTGTGGTTTAGAAGGAGGTATAATGGGAAAAAATATCAGCAATTTTGTCTCTTACCTATCTTTCCCTTGAAGACATCTTAGACATATTGGTGCACAAAAGACAGTGGTTGATGGGCATGGATAATTGAAAACAAGGGGAAGGGATAGTCACCTGATAGGCTCCAAACCTCTGTTCACAGGCACATGGCCTGTGTGCTCATCTGATGCAACATTTCAGAAAACACTAGTATAACCTTCCTGAAAATGAAAGTAAAACAACACGTTGCTTTTACCACAAACCAGTAAGAAATCAGTTTTTAGGTCCTGTGACCTTTCACCAGCCAAGCTCTGGACTGGTCCAGTCTTGGGAACGAAAGCCCAGTTTCAGGTCCCAGCCTCCTCCCTTCAAAAAGGCATGGATGTCCATAGAATCGAGGCAAGAAACAGTTCTCCAAGGTCCCTCTCTGTGGCAGAGACCTCAGCCTGGACAGCAGCTTGTCAGCTAGGTTTGGGGTAACAGGCTGAAGCAAAGTTGCAAAACTCGCAAATGTTCCTAAGCCTCATGAAGCACAGTACCCAGCCAGGGAGCATCCACTGGGCTCTCCTGGTTCAATTTCCAGGGTGTATGCCTTTGGACAAAACCAATAGGTTGCCAAACACAGCTGGACACTGCCTCCAGAGCCTTATATATCTGAAATTTATCACAGTAGTATACTACCTGTTTGGGCAAGGTCGCCATTATACTCAGGAGAGCATAATCTGCCGATTATGATGAGGTAGTTGACCAGGGCATCCAGCCATACGTAGATGGTGTGTGAACCGTCCCGGGAACTGGAATGCCCCAGTGCAGGTGGCTACTCCCAGGAGAAACTGACAGATCCGGTAGCTCCTCCTCCAACCATTGAAGGACTGCCTGAGAGAATGGCTCCAGGGTGATGATGGCCTGATGGTTGCTTCGCAGCCACCGCTGTAGTGGCTCCTGGAACTGAGAAAGCCTGAAAATACAGTTTTCTTTCTTGGTCCAGGAGACAGGATGCCCGCTCTGGAGAGATACAGGACAGGAACCCCGGATGGGCCCGGCTGCCGGGTGACCTTGGCCTCAGGCAGGAAGCACTCAGAGGCGCAATACCAACCTTCATAGAGCCCTTTGTAGAGCAGACCCCGGCCCTTCAGCAGCCCCCAGAAGTGCTGCACCGCCACCCGGTGCCGGGCCTCCGTGCTGCATGAAGTCGGTGGAGGAGATGCCAGCCTCCAGGAAAAGTTGCTGAAACTGGGCAGAGACTCGACCGCACAGCGCAATCAGGGGGCCACGCCCTCAGTGGCTGCCGCCTGTTGAATCTTTAGGCAGTGCTAGTCTGTGCCGAGGGAGAATCGCGTGCGGCCCTTGCGAGACCTCGCAGGCGACGGTGGTGCCCAGGACGTCTGCAAGGAGCGCAGAGTACTGGCGTCGGATGGGCAGCGCCTCGTTCTCCTAGAAAATGGGTGTGGGGAGGTCGGCGCCGGCACAGGGAGACCCTGCGGGGCTGAGCGTCCCAGCAGCCTGAAGACAGATATCCAGATCCCACTAATTTTCTATGGATTTAACTATTTAAGAAGCAAAACATCTATGTGTCAAAAACTAAGAAAATCTACCATTAAATATGAAAAGATAAAAGGCCATCTCTAAACTGGGGAAAAAATGTTTGTAACGTACCTGAAAATGAATGATATAAATGGTTTACATAAATTAAAAGGAAAATGATAAATACTCATTTTTAAAATAGGTAAAGGGCATGAACAGTCATCTCCTAGGATTCAAGAAATCAATAACTCTGACTCACTAAAACTCACTAAAAAATATCAGAATGTGATTTCATCATTCAGCTATCAAATAGGCAAAGATTTCTTTCTTATAATTCTGAATATTACAAGAATTCAGAGACACAGACACGTTTATACATGCTGGTGGAAAATGAATTGGTCCACTCTTTGGTAATATTTAACTTGCCTTTAAAAAAATGCGTAAACCCAGGATTTTTAGGAAGTGAAACTGCCCTGGCATACTTATGTGGCTAGTGGACACGTCATTACAAACCCACAGCATGCACAGATGTGAATCCTGATGTGAACTGTAGACTTTGGATAATGTGTCGTGGTAGGTTCATTGATTGCAGCTAATATTCCACTCTGCTTGGGGGAGGTTGATAATGTGGAACATTGTGCAGATTATTCACTGTACCCTTATTTATAACTGGATTAATATACATGCAGTGTTCAATAATTTGAGAATGTTCAGTGTTGGTATGGCTATATGATGGATGGAATATTATGTAGACTTTAATAATCATGAGCAGATTATGAAAGCATAAAAGAAGTTGTTCATGACATACGAAGGACAAAAAGATCACAAAGCAGTGCAATACAATCTCAATTTATATGTCTGGGATGCAGTATGCAGGTGGTATGTAGGACGTGAGCATCCATAGAGAAAAAGACCATGAGTATGCCTACAAAACATTAACCATGACTCTTCCTAGATGGTGACACAATTACATGTGTTTTTTGCTTTTTGTTTTGTACATTGCCCTATTGCTCAATTTTGTTTTACAAAGAGTATGTAACATATCTTCTCCTCCAGTCAATAAAGCTACCCACAGTATTTCTATTGGATTGATAATTTTTTTTTGATAATTTTTGTATAACATGATATTCTGATTTATAGTAGGCTAATGCTAGAAAAATGCTGTACAATGAAAATTGTCCTCTTTTCAAAATCTCAATTATTTGCATGAAAAGTACACTGTAATATATACTTGTTTCTGATAAATTATTGAAAGGTCTGATAAGCTTCATTCTTGAGATGGAGGCTATGTATCATTCTGATGGACATAATGCAACAAGGTTGTTTTTGAACAATGAATAACAGTGGAATTTAGTAGAGACTGAAAAAAAAATTTAATTTTAAAGCTTCGTTCTCACAGTCACAAATGATTAGTTAAATCTCATAGTCAGAGGACTTTCCTGGGTTGGAAGTTACTGGGCTTTGTTTTTTAGAAACATGTAATTTGAAAATTAAGATGACACTGTGCATTTTCATTTAGGTAGCAGTTTTTGGAAATTAAATAGTTTAAGATGAAAGTGTATGAGTAAGCAACATGTCTTCTTTTTAATCCAATGGTTCTAAATTTACTTTTAATATACAAATAAGCTGAATATTAACCTGATACCCAATGGGGCAGAAAATGTACTTATGGTGATGAGAAAAAAAAGAGTTGGGGAAACTACACAATTTTGCATTTTAAAAAATGACAGCAAATTACTTCTTGTATGACTTATTTAATTTGGATGTGTTGAGCCCTGTAGTTTGGGTTCAATGCTTTGATCTACCCTCTGGACTTTTAGTTGTATGTGGGCAAACTTGCCATGAGCTTGTGTTTGGGACCACCTGAAAAGTTATGGAGACACAAGTAGCCTCCTCCAATTCCTCCCTTCAAAAAAAATTGTTTTCCATCATTGAACTATTTCTTCCTGCTAATGAACACACTGTGCCATGGAAACACCTGTAAAATTGTAGGAAATCATATCTTCAGTTTCCCAAGGTTCTTTTTTTTAATTAAAAATATTTTTGATTGACAGGTCTTAATTATAGATATTAATGGGATACAGTAGGATAATTCAATACATGTACACACATTCAATGATCAAATCCAGCCTCCCTTACTCTCCCCACCACTTCCCAACCTCTAGTAAATAGAGAGTGTCTTTCTTTAGAAAACTTTTTCCTTTGGATTTAGGGTTACTCTCTGGATGTATCTATCAGGGTCACAATTCTCACAGAATAACTAGCTTTTAGTTAATTTTTGTCGTCTTTTTTTTCCCTAGCAGATATGCTTCACGACTAGAGGGAAAACTTGAGTCATTTAAGCTTTCATAAGTTTTCTGTTGCTTTGCCCATCATTGGGAAGTGCTAAAAGGACAGAAAGGATCAGGGTCTTCTTTCCCCAACCACTTTATGTTGGGGCTCCACAAGGATCAGGCAGCCTGAAACCATCTTCTCTTTTCTTCCCATATCTTCTTCCCAGATGATTGCCTAAGTTCCCCTAAAGGATTATCTTTATGCTGCTGTCTCCCAAATGCATGTCTTCACTGAGATCTTTCCACTGAGAAATAAATCAACAGGTTCAACTTCTATAGAGACACCATCCTAGACCAGTGTGTTGGTGTTTTAGTCAGCTTTTTGTTGCTGTGACTAAAAAAATAACCCGACAAGAACAGTTTTAAAGGAGGAAAAGTTTATTTGGGGGCTCACTATTTCAGAGGTCTCACTCCATAAATAGCTGGCTCCATTCCTCAGGGCTCGAGGTGAGGCTGAACATCATAGCAGAAGAGTGTGGTGAAGGGAAGTAGTTCATATTATGATCAGAAAGAGAGAGATTCCATTCACCAAGTACCAAATATACACCCCAAAGACATGCCCCCAAAGATCCACCTCCTCTAGCCACACCCTACCAGCTTTCATTTACTGCTCAATTAGTCCCACCAGGGGATTCATTGATTGGGTTAAGGCTCTTATAACCCAATCATTTCTCCTCTGAGCCTCCTTCAGTTGTCTCACACGTGAGTTTTTGGGGAACACCTCACATCCAAACCATAACAGTTGGAAGGAAGGCTGATGTGGACAATGACGGGCGTCACTGAGATTTTTTTGCCCAATTCTTTTCATTTCACAGAGGAGGAATCAGATCTATAACGGTTCAGGGATAAGTCTGCTTGGTATTTTCAGACCCCCATTGGTTACATTCGTCAGAAACAGTGCAAAATTAATATGTCCCAAAAATCTCTTGAATTTCTCCCCAACCAATTCTCTCCTCCCCAGCTTGTCCTTTGACATTAAATGGCACTATGATTTCCCCACTTTTTCTTAAACCAGAAAATAGGCAATCAGACTTGATTTATCAGTTTCATTAGTAAATTCCTCAGCAAGTCCTACCAGGTCTCCTTCTAAAATATGTCTTAAGTTTGTCCACTTCTCTCAATGGCCACTCTCTCTACCTTGTCCAGGCCACTCTTCTTAACTGCTTGGACCACTTGTCTTACTTGCTCCAATGTTTTCACTAAAAAAGCTGCAAAAGAAATGGTTATGGTTTGAATGTGTTTCCCACATGTTCATGGATAGGAAACTTAATCCCCAAATTGTATGCTAATGGCATTTAGAGGTGAAACCTTTGGGAAGTAATTAGTTTTAGGGTCATGAGGTCCAAACTGCCATAAGAGCATTAGCAGCTTTATGAGAAGAGGAAGAGAGACTAGAGTCTTGCTCTGTCTTGCCACGTGCTGCCTTCTGTCATGATACAGCAAGAAGGCCTTCGCCGGATTTTGAAAAGAGAACAATTTTCAATGCACAGCATTTTTCTAACATTAGCCTGTTACAAATTAGAATATCATGTTAAAGATAAGATAGCATGCCCTTATGGCAGGAGCAAAATTTGCCTTGCCCACTCACCTTTGAGCATGTGTTTGATTTCTTGTGGTTCTTCAATATTTCTAACAGATGATGGACTAAATCTATATAACTGACAAGAATAAAAACTCTACCAACCACTTGGCCCCTAGGATGCTCACAGTCAAACTGATCTTTCCTGGGATTTTACTTACGGGAGCCCTTGCCAAGAGAAAATTCCCAATGATGCTGAAGATTGAGGGTCAGTTTCTAGCTGTTTCTTCTCAAGTTCACTTGTAAGTATTTCATGAGTTTTGTAAAGATGCCATGTGAATGGCATCTCCACACTGATCTCATTGGGTTGGGACTGGGGACAGATTTAAATATGACATACATAAGACAGACTCTAAGGTTCTACAAAAGAGATGGAAAATGAGCACTGTACTCACTTCTGGTTGGAAAGTCAAAGTTTAAAAGCATGGTGACATTTGCAATGGGCTTCAAAGGCTTGGTGAGACTGGACAATGGAGACAAGGCAGGGAACACGGTGGTCAGCACCGAGACTTTCAGAAAAGATGGGAAGGTAGGAAAAGTGAAATACTTCCTAGCTACTTTTTATATCCAGAGGGAAATGAGGAGAAATAGGGGTCACATGGAAAATTTCTGTGTGAGGTTGTGGAGGGTTTCACTGACTGCCAGCATTTCAGCTGATACTTAACTCCTGAGGCCCTCTTGGGTGATGCATGTGGACAGGCTGGTGGCCTGGGCAGAGCAGAAGCCAGCCTTCAGAATGGTTAGGAGTAAGGCTGCTTGAACTGGCTGCTGGAGGGCCATCCCTCACTAGCCCTGGGCTGCTCCTCACCTCTGGGTTCACTTGAAGCCCAATACCTGGCAGACTCCTAGAACACACTGGTGATGACCAGATCAGAGTCAGCTGGGTGCCTGCTCAGTGGAACAAGAGGTGACCCTTCTCATGAAGTTAGTGTACACCCTCTGAGACCTTATATGAAGTAGCCCAGAAGCTGTTCCTGGGTTTGTCTATGAGTAGAAGTCTAGATTATTGTGCTACAGGCTTATTCCATTTTAAATTATGATTACATGAAAACTTTGTATTGTTGACTTTGCAAGATTCATTCTGATTTCCTAAGTTTCTGAAATCTATTTAAAACTATCCTCTACCTACAAAAATATTTCTGACTTTGGCAGTCATTAGTGGAACTAATGCATGCAATTTTTAGGGAGGTTAAGTTCTGACTCATTGAAGGATTGTTTAGGTTGTGAGAAACCTGTCTCCTCATATGCTTTGTTGATTAATGGCAGTTGTTTCCTTAAAGTGACATTAATTCTGCAGCTTTTCCTACCTTCTCTGCTTTACTTTTTTCTTAGCCCTCTCAGCTTTCACATCTCTTAATCTAAGTTAAAGATAAGACCCTATCTACAGGGTGTCATCTTCTCAAGTGGGAAGAAACAGTTGCTGATGAGCTCACGTTTCTTCTCAAGGCTCCTGTGGCTGTGTTCAGAGATGTCCTCAGCAGAGCCTTTGATATGGAAGCCCAAGGCTCCCATCGAGAGAATTCCTAGCAGCTCAGTTCATGAATGAGCCAAGATCATTCTTGATTTTTACCTTTATTCCTAAGATATACTTAAAGAAATCTTTGGTTTAATATTTGTAAAGGTAGTTCAGAACTAAAAGTCGTTAGACAGATGAGCAAGTCTGAGTACTTAGGGCTTCAATTTAAGACATATTTCTAAAATGTTCACATTCCTTAACAGTTGGTGTGGGTGGGCTACTGTGAAATACTGGGATGGCTTTGCTTTTTGCTCCATTCTGTGGACTCAGTATAGAGGTTCCTTGGTGCACTGGTCAGATATTGC
Organism: Sciurus carolinensis; assembly: GCF_902686445.1. Classification (NCBI taxonomy): domain Eukaryota; kingdom Metazoa; phylum Chordata; class Mammalia; order Rodentia; family Sciuridae; genus Sciurus; species Sciurus carolinensis. The sequence goes on along the minus strand of NC_062227.1, from coordinate 31,233,735 downwards.
ATGGCAGTTGATCCTGTAGTGATGCTGTACTGCGCTGCTTTGCCTTTCTCATATTTGGTCTTACACAGGACATAGTGGCACTTAAGGTGTGGTGAGGGCAGGGGTGCTAGCCTTCAGGATCATGGAGTCCTGTGATTCCTCCCCTCTCTGCAGGTGTTGGGCAGGTCTCCCCACCTGATGATCACAGTATGAGCATCCTGCAGGTACTGGTAGGAGTCACACTGGGCAAGTAGATTGCTGACCTGTAAAGAATCCAAATGGTACATCTATTTGAGTAGAGAAATGTTACCAAATTTGGCAGAGCTGGTAGTTCCAGCAACCTCATGAAGCCTGAGGCAATCCTGTGTCCTCGAGGGTACAGCTGACTGGAGTCAGTGTGGCACATATGCTGCTGGCTGGGCATGGCAGGCTCTTGGGCAGCACACAGGGGAGCAGGCGGCTGGGGCCATCAAGGCCTTGGCTTCCAGGAAGGATAAGAGGGGCCAGGGGCTGCTCTTGTCAACTGTCACCTACCCAGAAAGTCAAGCATCCTGGAAACATGTGTCCTGGTTAAAGCAGAATTCTTTAGGATCCTAAAGCCCAAGGAAACTTTGTTTTCAAAAGTTCAGTGGTTTGATTCTGGGGAAGAAAATTATTAACATTAGGAATATTCTTTCCTCTTGGATCTGTAAAGAAGTTAAGCACTTACATGTTTGGGAGGCCCTACGAGCTAAGGGGAAGAGCATGATGGACAGGCCTCATGAGAATGTCCACGTTAGAACAGAGGTTAGTGTCTGGTCATGAGGAGAGTTTTGTCCAGAAGCTCATTTTTCTCTTGGAGCATGAGCTTTGTCCTGTGCCCTCCTCTTACCTTAGGGCTAACTGTCTGCAACCAGGCACCACGTGTCTATCCACATCTAGACTCTGCTCACTGAGGAGGGAGTACAGTGATGTGGGGATGTTGCCGCCCACAGCAACAATCCTGCGGGAAGGAATCGGAGGTGGACTGGGAATGAACTACTTCTATTATCTTTTTCTGGGCTGCTTTCTTGCTTGTTTGCTAGTTTATAGAGGAAGAGAGGCTTGCTTGCTTTTAGAGGAAGTTTTAGAGGAAGAGAGGCTTGCTACACTTTCAGAGAGGCTACGATTTCAGAGGAGCTATTTCTTAGAGTTCTGCTGCTTCTTCTTAGAGGTGCATCCTGCATCCTGCGTCCTAGAGGTGCATGCTAGAAGTGCGTGCTATCAGAGGTGCTTCTTAGTGGTGCGTCCTTCATTCTGCGATCTAGAGGTGTCTTAGTCCTCCTCCCAGGTGAAGAGAATATCTTATATACACTACAGCAGCCAATCAGTTTAGGATTAAGTAGCACGATTGGAGCACTCACCACGGTACCAATTAAGAAAGAATGGGGAACATCTGTTGACCACTAGCACAGAAGAGACATTAACCAATCAGGCAAAAGGTCATGAGAGATCACGCCGTGTTAACACTAATTATGCGCCACCTCTTGGCCCAATGCCAGCCGCCATCTTAGAGCTGCTTAAACATGTCTCTACATGGGGAACCAAGCTGTAAGGGAAGAGCATTTGGGGTGATGGAGGTATGGATAATCCTTTGTCCCTTCCTTCCTTTCTGTGCCACACTTCCTTCTCTGAGTTCTCAATAGGAAATATGGGTTACTCTTGTTTAGCCACTAAGTTCATTAAAAAAGGAAAGAATGCCAGTTGTGGCGGTGCTTGCCTGTAATCCCAGCAACTCAGGAGGCTGAGGCAGGGGGATTGCAAGTTTGAGGCCAGCCTCAGCAAGTTAGAGGGGTCCTAAGCAACTTAGCAGGACCCTGTCTCAAAATTAAAAGTAAAAAGAACAGTGGATGTTGCTCAGTGGTAACGTGCCACTGGGTTCAATCCTCAATATCAAAATAAAAATTAAAAAAAAATAAGGAAAAAAAAGAAAAGAAAAGCATGTGTAAGGACTGGGGTTGTAGTTGAGTGGTAGAGCGCTTGCTTAGCACATGTGAGGTGAAGCCAGAATTGGGGACAGGCAGTTAGTGTAGAAATAGGGGATCAATCAAATCGAGGAAATGAAGTCCATGAAAGCCATCTGCCTTTGGAAGTCTGGAAGTTGAAGGCTGCCCCTGGGAGAATGGACTTTTTACATCTCACCTGCAAAACCAGCCCTAGTCACGTAGGCAGGAAGGAGAGATAAGGGGAAAGAACTGGAGAACAAAAGATAAAAACAGAAACGGGGGAATATAATATAATATAAAGCTGCTCCCCTGCTCTTTACACTGCAATCATTTCCTCCCAACTTCTTGTCAGTCTGTGAACATCCTAGCTAGCTGTTGGTTCATCAGTCAGCTTGCAAGTATCCTTCTCCAGTATTGGTCCTGTTAATCCCCGGAATTTGACTGCTTAAGGATAGTTCCCCACCATTTTCTCTCTCTCTTCTCCTCACATTCATGCTTTCTCTCCTACTCACTTTCTTTCTTTCTCAGCCTTGCTTTTCACACTCTCTCTTGCGCGCGCTTTCTCATTTTCTCTCTTACCCTGCAGAGAGACACTCTGTTTGCTTAATAAACCCTCTTATGTGAGTTCCCGTGTCCAGAGTGGTTTCTGGGTTCTTACATGAGGTACTGGGTTCAATCCTCAGCACCACATAGTAAATAAAATAAAGATTTTGTGTCTATCTACAACTAAAAATATTAGAAAAAAAGAAAAGCAAGTGTAAGTTGATTGGTAATTTACATGAAATCACTACTCATGGATTTCCAGGGTCACATGAGGTTTCCCTTGACCCATTTTGACTACTTTATAGAAAAAAGTTCTTCTTACTGTGCACTTGAGCAGATCCCAGTTGTCTATAAGCCCCTTTCCAGCTTTCCCTGTGCCCTATGGAAGAAAGAATTCCTGTTCTCTTGATACTTTCCTAACGTTTTATTCATAATACCTATAAATTGCTTACTATATGTGATGTACTATGATAAGAAGAAGTTGGATTTTAGAACCAAATAGAACCTGGTTTTCAATCTTCTCTCCAGTGTGTTAGGCTTGGTGCAAAACCTGACAAAGATGCGTTAGAAGTAGCAGTCACAAAACATCTTCTGGCGTTGCACTGGGATAAGGCTAGGACTCAGGATCTCTCCTCAGTCCCACCTTCAGGTGCAGGTGCACAGGCAGGCAGTACCACAGACCCCAGGAAGGCCTGGCCTTGTCAGCAACAAAGAAGAACTCCAGGGGGCAGAGATGGCTCTGCAGAACCTTCCTGTGCACCAACCTTTAGAAATGCAAATCCTGGCACTGACCAAAACTAGGTAGGAACATCCAGAGCCACAGGGAAACTTCCTGTTGTTATCTGTAGTGAGGTTCCCAGTGGTAGCAGTCAGTACATACCTCCAGTGTGGCCAGGTGCAAAGGCTGAGCCCACATAAAAGTCCCTTGTGAGTGATAGAAATGGGAGGAAATGATGACAAGTGCAGACATTGCTTTGCAGCTGAGGGGCCTGGCTTTGTCACTTAATGCCTGTGTGTGGCTTTGGGCAAGCTCCCAATTTATCTTTGTCTAAACTCTCAGTCTGTAGAATGGATAAAATGAGGTATCCATATCTGGGGTTGCTGTGAGGGTTGAACAACTGAATTCAAGGAGTAGTATAAGGGTCAGCACAGGCCTGGCAGGTGCTCCATCCCTGAGACATGGGAGCCGGAGGGACCAACACATGCATAGCTACACCATTCCTGCAGTGCCTCTGGCAGGGTTGTTTCGGCTACCACTTGGTGGCAGAAACTGCTGGGGAATTGTATTCGCTAAACAGTGCTATCATAGAAGTGTTCAGCCTCTTGCTATAAAAAAAATTCCGTGAAAAAATTTTAGACAAACAATGGCAGAATATATTGTTGGCATATAGCAAATCAAGTGGGTCTGCCAAGCCCCGTCATTGATTGAAACTCCTGGGTTCCCTGTTAAATTCTTAGCTACAGCCATGTCTGTGCCTCCTTTTGCCTGAACAGGAAATGCTGAGGTGGGCTGTGCTCAGCAGTGAGGGTGTCCAGTAAATGATATTGCGCTTGTATGACATCAACAGTGTCTTTGTTCCCCCCAGCATGGTTGTTCTTTGACAGAGGAGTGACTACTCAGGAGCTGGGCCCGCTAGGCTCTGAGAGACTTAGGTACAGGCTGACAGCTGGGCTTCTCTCCAGGTCACGAGCAGGTTCCTGTTCCCCACAGAAGGCTGCTGTTCCCAAAAAAGGCTGGTGTTTTCCAGGTGGAAAATTTCTCTGCTTTTATTCTTTCCCACCCAAAGGTACTAAATGGAGATGGTTGTCTCTGAACCGTGTTGTACATGCTGGTCGTGTGTTTGCAGAGGAAGGATGTGGCCCTGTCCTCCAGGAGCCTTTGGCTATGCCACTTGAAGGGAAAGGAGAGTCTCTGGGCAGATGTTTGTGCAAGGTGCTGAAGTTTTGCTGGGGCACAAGGGCAAAGCGTGGCTTCCCTGGGAAAGGGGCAAGAGGAGGAGTGTTGGTGCTCCCTAGTCTCTGGGTGTTTGCCAGATGAATGACTGAACACACACTGACCTGGGGAGGAGATTACCCACAGGAACAGAGTACTGAGTAGAAGCACTAGGTGGGTGTTTAGAGGGTCCTTCCTATATTGCTCAATCCTTTACTAAGGGGTTTGGGAAGGGGAGTAGGGGGCTCTGATTCCTGCTACGAAGGTGCTTTTGGTGAAGCTAGGAGGAAGGACAGCAGCCCCCGTGAAGTGGTGAGCAGGTGAGCCAAGCCACAGCTCTGCCTCTTGGTGGATGGTCCTTTAGGGGAAGATGGACTGCTGGCCAGAGTTAACAGAGGAGGCCTGTGGGTGGGAGGAGGTGGGCCTTGGCCTTGAACAGGGAACGGGGAGAAGGGAGGGCATTCCAGGTTGGAGCAGAGTCTGGAGTCTGGAGTGAGTGTGGTCTTGTAGAGGGCAGAGGGCCATGAGCTCCTTGGAGCCAGAAGGGACTATTAGGGAGAGAGACTGGAAGCACGAGGGATGAGGATGCTTAGGGTCAGGTTGAGGCTGTTCCCCACATGGGTCACTTCCTCAGCTAGACAGAATGTTTGCAATCACACTTTACTGATGCTGGGAACAGTCAAGTCTTGCTTTTAGTGGGGAAGGGAAAGCAGAATTCAGGGTGCATCACCACAGGTCAGGTGGGCTGCCTGTGCCAGGCATCACACATGCTTGTGCTAGAAAAGTGACTCTGATGCCCATACTGACAAGTGGAGTCCCCAAGGTCACAAGGCAGTGCAGGGCAGGGCCAGGACCCAAGTGAATTCCAGGCCACCAGGTCTCTGCAGTGTCAGCTCTGCACTTACCCAGTTCCTCAGGAGCATGTGTGAGCCTTACTCACACAGGGATAGGAAAGGCAGAGGAAGTGACCCTCTTGGTTTAAGTCCTCTCTGCTGTTTGGAGGTCATATACAGAGTAGCTGGGCTTTTGCCTGGAAAGAATTTTTACCCTTTGGGGTTTCTATTGTGAAGAAGACTATCCTCTGAAGATGAATTTTTCTTTTCTCCTTGGAATTCAGTGAAGTGGAAATAAATTGTTATGCTGTTGGATAGACATTTTCCTTTCTGCTCAGTAAAGGATCTAATGAGACTGTGGCAACCTGGCTCCACAGGATGTGGTTGGTTTGAAACCCCAGGTGGGGCCGGACTGAGATGCTATGTATGGTTCAGCAGGGATGGGAAATGGCAATGAAGGTCAGGAAACCAACAGGAATTCTAATGCAGGGGTCCAGGACAGGGTAGAGGAGGACTAAGATTGGGGCAAAGACCTGGGAAGGCACAGAGGCTGGGGTTCCTGGAGGAACTGCAATGCCCCTTCTCCCAGATGGTGATTCCCCACCAGGTCAGTGGGTTTTGTACCTGAGGGACTGATGTGATTTAGGATGTCCCTTGAAATGTCCCTGCCTCTTTTTACTGTTAGTCAGAGGGTGCCTCTGGATTTCTACTGAGAGTTGCTGGTCTTCAGTGGGCATTTGTGAACCTTGGGAAGAGGATTTGCCATCGCCCTTTCAGCAAGGAGCCTGCTGTTCATCGGTGCCTCCCTGCAGCACAGCAGCATGACAAGGGCAGGCTGGCCCCGCAGCAGCCCTGGGCCAAGCTCCTGCCAGGTGCTGGGCAGTTTGCTGGAGGATGATCAAGGTATGCGCTTCTCACCTGGTACTCCTGGAGGGATCTCTGGGGCAGTGGCATGCTGACCTGGCCTATGCTGTCCTCACGAGCATCCGTGTGGGGCATTGCTGGGCCTTCCCTAGTTTACAGCACACAAACCTGCACTCAGGGCCTTGGGCACCACAAACCTGGCCTATGGCCTCAGGGAGAATTCAGTTCAAAAACAGTTTTGTTTAAACACATCCTTCCTTGTGTGTCATTTATTTCATGTGTTCTCATTGGTATTAGAATCCACAATTGAAGTTGCTAGGTGTTTTAGTTAGATTTTTCACTGCTGTGACTTAAGGACCCAACCAGGACAATTGCAGAGGAGGAATTCATTTGAGGGCTCACAGTTTCAGAGACCTTAGTCCACAGAATGTCGACTCCATTCCTTGGTGCGTGAAGTAAGGTTGAACGTCATGGCAGAAGAGTGTGAAGGAGGGAAGCAGCTCACATGTTGATCAGGAAGCAGAGAGAGAGGTCTCCACTTGCCAGATACGAATATATCCCAGAAAGCCATGCCCCCAATTCCCACCTCCTCAGCCACACCCTACCAGCTTTCAGTTACCACCCAGTTAATCCCTAACAGGGAATTAATTCACTGCTTGGGTTAAGACTCTCACAACCCAATCATTTCTCCTCTGAATCTTCTTGCATTGTCCTTCACATGAGCTTTTGGGGACACCTCACATCCAAACCACAACACTGGCTTTCCATTTCATCCATTTTTTAGTTTGACATTTTGAACATTTTGAAGATTGATAACTGAATTGATCTTCAAAGCAGTTGAATCTGGGATTTGTGCCATGACACTATCAAAGAGCAAGGGATGCCTCTGCAGGGTAGGGAGCCTCATTTTCTCCCCACCCCTGCTTGACCAAGATCAGTTCCAGGACAGAGGATGGGGACAGTCAGCATGGCACAGGAACCGAACACCTGGAGCTGGAAGCTGAGCGAGACCCTGAGACGTGGCAGGCGTCATGCTGAGTTAGTCTAGCCAGAGCCTGCAGATGAACCCCAGGGATCTGGAGGCTGAGGCTGTAGGTGAAACAATGGCAGGAGCAGCAGCCCGGGTGGGGAATGCCAGCCTCTGACCCTCCAGGGGCCCATTATGCTTTAGTGTCTTCAAATACACATGACAGACTTTACAACCCCAAGATCGGTTGTCACCCCTGTTTGGAAAAGAAGATTTAGAATAGCAGTTGAGGGCGGGTGGTAAGAAAGTTGCCTGAGATGGAGAAGCTGTGCTTATAGTACAGGACACTCTCCAGGCCTACAGAGGATACCATTGTGAGAGGAGTGATGTGCAGGGTGCTTTCTGGGGAGCAGAGTCTCAGTCCTGAGCCCTCTGGCCTGTCTGGATGTAGGTAGGCTTGGGGATATACCAACTCAAGCCTGAACTTCATCAGTAGTTTTGTAGGCTGCATCTAGGGGACAATGAGGTCCCACTGGTCTGTGCTCAGGTTACTCCCCTAGTCATGTGACAAAGGGGAGGGAGTTGCTCATCTGCCCACCAAGGAGTCACTGTGAGGATACAACAAGAATTGGTTCTTTTGAACTATTTGTGGGGAGAGTTCCTGTGACTCACTGGATTAAAAACTTCAAAAATAAAAACTGCAAGTTATTTCCTTGTCTGAGCCTCTGGACTCTTCATAACTCCTGGGTCCCTTAATCTTCATGCAGAATGGGAATCGCAGCTCCCAGCACATTTGGCCTCTTCTTAGTTGTTATAAAGTTCCCTGTGTGTGCTGGGATGGAGAATGGTGAAGAATAAAGGCACAATTCTCAACCTCAAAACATATTACTTTGGAACATTTTATTGTGTGGCAGCAGAGTCCACTCAAGGTGACCAGGATGGGATGGACTGTAGGGGAAGGCTCCACAGAGGGGAGGCACTGTATGGAGCTCAGTCTTCTCAGCTCCAGATGAGTTTGTTACTTGCCTGGCCTATGTCCCATGAGGGGAGTAAGAGTTCATTCAGCATTACGTCCCTGTGCCTCACATACCCTCAGTACACAGCAGGTAAACATTGAGTATTCATAAGTGGCAGGAGGGAGTTGCTGGACCCTCAGAAGCTGAGAGTAAGGAAAGCTTCAGTGGGAACAGGCCAGCTGGCAGCAGTGACAGGTGCAGCTCAGTTTTAGATCCTGGAACTGTGAAGAACCTTTGAAGGTTCATCTAAGCCTCTGTCCTTCCCTCTCCACATGGAAAAGATGAAGAAATAGCCAGCAAGATGTAGGATCTTGTCAAGTGATGGCAAGACCTTGCTGATGGGGAAGAGGCCCAGCCTGCATGCAAGCCCACCATACTCAGTGTATGTGGCTTCAACATTCTCAGTTTCAGCCCCCACCTTACAGCTGAAGGGACAGAAATGTGCAGCAAGAGACTTGTTCGAGTTCCCACATATTTGGTTCAGGGCCATTTCTGTGCAGCTCCCCTTGGGAGAGCCAGTGCTGGGCAGCCTCACTAAAAGGGAATGCAGTGACCCACAGATATGAACGGGAGACCAGAGTCTCACTTAGCCCACTTCATTGCACCTGCAGGACTGTAACTAAGGTATCTCAGAAGGGTCAGCCTTCATCCTTGACTTCCAAGCTGGTGTGGACAAGGAGCTGGAGCTTCCTGGCATCCTTTATCAGCTTTGGATAAAACATTCTATCAAGTCTGTGGACTTGCCAGGGAGGACACTGCCAGGAACCCTTCCTTCTGCTGACTGATTTGGCATGACTGGCTGACTCTGGACTATCAGGAAGGTGTAAAGGGGCAGTGTGGCTTTTTCCTTCAGGGTCAAGGGTCAAGGGCCTGGCCATTCTGAGTGCAAAATTCAGGGCATCACAGCAAGTGGCCACAGTAGGGTACAGGTCTGGGGTTCCTGGGATGGACCTGGTCAGCATACAGCAGAAAGAGAAATGGACCTGGGCTCTGTGTTTTAGCCCTACATCCTCCCTGATCTTGGCCTGAGGGGGCTGCCCAGGTGGGCTTGTCTCTTTCTGGTTCAGAATCATGGGTGACTGCACCTTTTCAAACCTGTTTCCTTTTCTGCAAAATGGAGACCCTCATGTTACTCACTGGCTGGGATTGTCCTACTATGATGTGGGGTGATACAGATTGAGCTGTGGGCACCCCGCCCGGCAAAACTTAGCAATGCTGTATTATGATGCGGCTGATGATGGCACACTGTGTGGTGACTGCTTCCGAAAGGCTTTCAGACTGGCTGAGACTGGAACACAGACAGTTTCAATTAACTTTCAAGAGTGCCTCGACTATGGGAGCGTGTGTTGGCCGGGCCCAAGTGGCCCCCAGAATGGAGAGCGAGGAGGATCTCATGTGGGGTCTGGAAAAGTTCCGCCTGCCTACCAGTCCCCCTGAAGGGGAAGACCCTTGGTGGTCTGGCATGAGTGGGTGCAACCTCCCACAAAGGAGAGGCCACAGGCTGGCCTCCAAATTCTGGAAGAGAGAACATGGCAGAGGCAAGTCCCTCTCTCCCATTCTCTACTTCCCGTTCATGCCTACTCCCCTCCTCCCTCTAATACTGTGGCTTTATTGGCACTTGACCTTGTAACTGCATCCCCGTTTCACGTGCAAGCCTTTGTTATTTGCCTACATGGTGTCGCATCCCATGCCACCCTGATTCTGTTCAGCTTGCAATGTGTCCACCCAGGCCTGCACATTCTTGTGCCACTGCAGTGCTGGGCCACACAATGAAACATGCTTTCCCCAGGGAGTAGTCCCCTGCCTTCCCTGGGACACAAGATAACATTTCTGTGGGGATAGAAGTCAGCAGCAAAATTGCTAGGTGGTCATCGGGCCCATGTGGGCTTAATGACCTAGCTGCCACCTGGCTGTTGGTAGGAAGCCTTGTCTTCTGTTTTCCACCAATGCTTACAGTGAGGGCTGTCAGCTCACTGTGCCCCACACTAGGCATTTCCCATTCTCTAGGGTTTGCCAGTCTCTAGGGACATAGAGCTACCTAAGTCCTAAAATTGCCAGTTCATGTTTTTGGCCGAGCCTCCAGCAGGCCCTATCTTTCTCCTGTGGATGTGTAGGACTTACTGGGAGGTTCCAGATTTTGTTCCTTTGTGGGTTTGAGACACACTCAACTGGAGACAGTATTCACAGTCTGTCAACTGTCCATGTTTCATTTCTCAACAGAAGTCATGAATGTCTGATGTAATAATGAGTATGTATTACATTCTTAGACATGAGCACGTGATGTCACCTTCAATGGGTTGAGACTATGCTGGCTTTGGTCTTCAAAGGAAGGCTGCTGAAGGACAGAGCTCAGGCTCAGCCCCTGTGTTCTGATGAACTGCTGAACTGCCAGCCTTGCTGAGGAGTCCCTGCCGGGCCACACCTGGGCTGGAGTGGGTCTACGGAGGGAAGAACTGCTGACAGGGTCCCAGAGTTGTCCCCACACTTTAGCAATCAGGCTGGAAATCACACCCAGTCTCTGGAAAAGGCTGTCCAGGCTAATTACTTTCAGGAATCTGTGGATGTTCAGCTGGTTTCTGGGGCCCATGAAAGTCACCTCAGTCTGTCATAAGAGCCAAGTTATGGAACCAGCCTCATTGTTCATGAACAGATGAATGGTTGAAGAGAATATGGTGTACAGATACACAATGGAATTTATTCAGTCACCAAGAATAAAATTATAGCATTTGAAGGAAAATGGGTGGAACTTGAGATTATGTTGAGCAAAATAAACCAGAGTCAGAAAATGAAGGGTCAGGCGTACGTTTTCTCTGATTTTTAGAAGATACATAGGAAAAAGTGGGAAAGGAAGGGAGCTGAAATGTCATGAAAATAGAGGGGAGACCAGTGGAGTAGAGGAAGGGCACCAGGGGGAGGGCAGGGAGGGCAAGAGGAGGAACTAGGAACAACACCGACCCACTTATGTTATGCTTTGTGCACGTACACGTAGGTGACGTGGAATCTCACTGTTATATGTAACATAATGTGCCAATAAAAACAAGGTGGTCCGAGGCCACCTACTTATTACTAACATTCTTTCTCCTTTCTCTCTCCTCCAGCCCCTGAGGATCCTGCCCAAGGAAAAGGCCAAGGGGACAAAGGTGGCCCAGCATCGGTTGTGGTGAAGAGGCCTAAAGCTGCTCATCACAAGAAGGGGGCACGCGCACAGTGGGCAGTCAGGGTCCCTGGGGTCTTGAGTGGCTGCAATGTGCTGTGCTGTCCTCCACAGGAGCCAGCAGATCTGGGTCTGGTGACTGAGAGTGTCAGTGGCCCCCCAATCCAAAAAGAGGAGAGGGAGGACACTGGCATCCAGGAGCACAGGCGGCAGCTGAGTCCCGAGCAGCAGCAGCAGCAGCAATGTTCTGGAAGCCCCAGGTGGTCTTTCTGTGGAGACTAGGTCTGGGGCCCTGTTGGATGTTGTCTGGGCGGATTTAAACAGTCCAGTAAAATCAAGCTGGGGAATCACGCAGAAGGTGGGGTCCATCCCATTGAATGTGTTCGCTGTCATGAACATGGGAGAAGGCTGGTCAATGTGTACCAAGACTCTCTGGTGACAGTGGCATCAGTATTACTATGATCTTGATGGCCTGGATGGTTACTGCAGTCATCTTGTTCTTGGTGGGCCCTCCTGATGGAAGAGGACCCAGCTTATCCGGAAAGCCAGCCAGTCCTCATGATGGACAGGATCCACCAGCTCCTCCTGTGGACTAACTTGTGATGTGGGAAGTGGAAATAGTTAACACCTTGCAAGATCAAATGAATGAAGATGACCAGAGTCATCTGTCAAAAGGAACTGTTTTTCCTTTTCCATCTGCAAGATGGGGTGGCACTGTTTTCATGAGCTTCTAGAAATTTCACTTGCAAACTTATTTTTGCTTCCTATATGGTCACCATTCCCAGTTACAGTATATTTGAATAAATGACAGTATTTGGAAAGTTACATGGGCCTGTTTTGATTGTCCTAAAACTCGTTTTGTGTGTAACTGTGATCATAATTTTTGGGTGATTTGTGATCTGATTGAGGGAAATTTCAGTTTTTTGTATTTAAACATTTTAAATAGTTCAGATAAAATTTTAAGGTTTTTTCCTTCTTAAGGTATATATGAAATTATTTGGGGTTATCTGATTTTATATGAAAGAATATGAAAACCCCACTGTCTTTACATTTACTTTGGCAGTTTATTAGTAAGTGGAAGTTTTCTCTATTTCTTGGGACTGTGGCAACTCTTGGAATATTTTACAAATTATAGGTGAAATCTGTCATCTAAAGCAGCTGACATGTGGCTAAAAAAGGAGAAGAAGTGAAATGGTTATTGTAATAATTGTGTTACTCCCATTAAAAATGCCTAATGTTAAGAATGTTTTGTTTTACTTTTTGTGGTGCTGGACATTGAACGCAGGGCCTAGTACATGCTAGGCAAGTGCTCTACTGCTGAGCTCTTTCTCCAGCTAAGAATACTCTAAATAAACATGACTAATCAATATAGTAGATGATTTAGAGTCCAGCATATGACATTTGCAAGCCATTATTCTCTAGTGTTACAAGGTTCACAAAAGGAGGGGAAAAGTTCATTCTTTCGGTCTTTGCCAGGAATAATCTATCTAGTAATAACTTAAGCTATCATTTATTTTGTAAATAATGCCTCTCAGGAAGTCTCTCTTCTTGTCTAACACTTCCCCTTAAAGTGAAACTCCCTTACATGTATTTTGGGGCTCAATAGCTTACCAACATTTGAATGCCTATTTACTTACTCTATTTTATTTGAAGAAAATGTTGAAACTTTTTTATCCTTCCAACTTCAAAATATTTTAATGAAGTCTTGGTTTATTTCGAGGGAAAAAGAGGAAAATGAGAAATGATCAAGAATACTTTTCTCACCCTTTACCTCATTCCTGTTTGGAAATGAGATGGATTGTGGGGGAGAAAGGAATATTGATATAATTGAATATTGAAAAGCCTGAAAAAGCAAAAGGTTACATTGTTTTTGCTCAATTTGGCAAAAAAGTAAACACAAATGGCATGAAAAAATGTCTTCACAACCCACGTGGTTATGGAATGTTTTACCTTAACAAGTGATTACATATCATTTATGGGGCTAGAAGATATTTTGTTATCAATATATCGGTTTTTACCCTCTAGGTCAATTTAGCTTTTCACTGTAGAGATCTGAGACACTATTTCTGTGAACTAAATAAACTTCTCTATATTAATGTACTGCTTCATAGTCTGATACAATTGTGTGACACTCATAGGGTGTTCCCCCTTTATTGTGATGACATTATAGGTCATAAACATTGTAAAGGCATCATCTCATTACATAATCCAATATTGACTGCTTGCATTGCTCCTTGTGCTTCTTGGTTTTGTGCTCAACTTCTTGAAATAATATAACAAACTCTTAATTACTTGTGCTGATAAAGGGGTAACATTAACACAGGTAAGTTAAATCCTGGATAAGTGAACACCACAGACTAAAGATTTGTCTTGCAGTGGCCCAGGGGAAGTCTTCCAGCTCTATCCACAGCTAGTAAAGTATTTAAAGTGAAAGATCTGGAATTTTTGTCACATACACTTACTTGGCATTGTATCTAAATACATTAGCCTTTTCCTATATGAATCTTCTATGAAGTTAGTAATAGAAGTTCTTAGTGAAGTATTTAGTTCTGGGATTTTTTGCTTTTAAAATTTCTCTGCATTTTTGAAAAGTCAGGGTACTGCCCATAAAGTGTTTTTGTTAACCTAATTAGTGATTTATGTTATTATATTCAACTCCTAAAGCATCAATATGTGACCTTTAATTTGAGCACATTCTTAAATCATTACTTAACCTGTAAACATTAACTTGAAATACGGCTATAATCCTTTCAAAATGATCTGGGTAAAAGAAAGATGAAGCTTACATTTTTATTACTTTGGATTCTTAAATAATCCACAAATGCGATTAAGATTTATTTTAAGGGTTGGGGATGTAACCCAGTGGTAGAATGCTTACCTAGCATGTACAAGGTCCTGGGTTTAATCCTCAGAATCATTAAAAGAAAAAAAGAGTTTATTGTGTTTTAGAGTTATTTAATGTTCTTAAAACAATGGTAATTTTGGCTTTGCTTTTCATCTGGAAAATGTAAACATTGGAACTGTTTATAGTAAAAGATTTTATCATGTATCCAAGCAATGCCCCCATAGTCAGCAAGTCATATTTTACAACTAGCAGAGATTTTCTATAATATAATCATGGAGTAGAGGTACTACATGGTTATGGGTAGTGTCTTTCTGTTATGGGATATGATACTGTATATGGAATTACCAACGTCTTACAATTTTAAAGGGACATTGAAAATCTATTGCTTTAAATGAAAATCTGTCACTCTAAATGGGGATGTGCTCAAATTTGACCAGTTCATTATAAGACCCAAAATGGCAACTTGAAGAAGGAAATACGAAGAGAGTTTACAATGAATGGGTTAGACTTTGTTATTGTAATAGTAGGGTTAGTCTTACAATATTTCTAAATGAGAAATCATATGTATTTGTTACAACGTCTGATAATTACTCTTAAAAGCAAAAGTGGTCATGTAATGTACTAAATGTAAATTACTGTTTTTATGTTTAAATCATGCCAAACAAATTATGTCTGTGCCTTCCAAGGTTTATTGTTAATCTTTTACTGTGTACTGAGATTGTGATAAAGGGCTTATACTATGCACTTTTTACTAATGAATAAATAGAAATGTTAGTCTCATACACACACACACACATACACAAACACAAAGAATAGGCATAGATCTTCAGAATCAAACAGGAGATTTAGCTCAAAAAGCAACTTACCCACTTTGTAAAATGACCCCACTACATCATGCTGCATAGGTAAAGGGCTCTATTCTCTAAAAGTGGCTGAAAGTGCCTCCTGCAATTAACCAGTTCAACCAGGCCTTGGACTGCCTAACAGCTACCCAGCTATTTAAGCTTGCCAAAAAGTACAAAGCAGATAGGACCAGGAGAAGAAGCAAGGCTATTGACGTGGTTGAGAAGAAGACTGCGGGCAAAAAAAATGTCCCCCATAAGACCACAAATCCTTCCAGCAGGGATCAATACTGTCACCATCTTGGTGGAGAATAAAAAGGCTCAGCTGGTGGCAGGTTGTCCTGCCTGCCCTGTGTCACAAGATGGGAGACCCTTACTGCCTCATCAAGGGGAAGGCCAGGCTGGGAAGTCTGGTTCACAGGAGACATGCACCCCTGTTGCCTTCACACAGGTTAACTCAGAAGTCAAAGGAGCTCTGGCTAAGCTGGTGGAGGCTATCAGAACCAACTCCAATGACAGATGTGATGAGAGCCTTCGCCACGGGGGAGGCAAAGTCCTGGGTCCAAAATCCATGGCTTGCATCGCCAAGCTGGGAAAGGCAAATGCTAAATAATTTGACACTAAACTGTACACTGCACACTGGTTTCTGTACATAAAAATAATAAATTGTACTTTATGCAGTGGGGGTGACCCAGCTGATATATTTTCCAATAACAAGTTTAAATTGTGAAAGTTATGCAGGTTCCGAGCTAGTTGTGTGTTGTATCCTACTGGGTGGAAGACTGGCTAATACAGATGAACTAATAACTGAATTTTAACATTTTTCTTTCAGGTGTGCTTTGATGGTGGTGGGCAAGCACAACCTATGGGGTGTTTCTTTGCATTCATTGCTCAGAGTCGTGTGGCCACTTGGTGTTGGCTTGGGCTTCATCTGTAAATGAGTCTTCCCTCACTGGGTGGGAGAGAATCCACTATTACATGGGGCCCTTCTCCTTTATGGTGCTTTGGCTTCACATCAAATGAACAGTTAATTGTGAGTTGTGGAGGATTAATCTTAGATCCCTAAGTGAATAGGGAAGATGAGTTCTTTCTATTCAGGTACTATCTGCAGTAGAGAGCTCATCAGAGAGGAGAGGCAGTGATGTGAGGACAGGGTCAGCATGGAGTTTGTAAGGTGACGTTTCCTTCCCTTCAGTGTCATCTTGTAAGTTAGCATGAACTACACAGTCATGGGAGAAGGTGGTTCAGGTATTGTGGGCCCCTCCTACACCTCATGTGAGGTGGACAATTCATGTAAATGGTGGGAAATGTGTTCATTAGCTGTTCATCATGGTGACCAAAATACCTGACAAGAACACCATGGAGGAGGAAAAGTTTATTTTGGCTTCTGGTTTCAGAGGTTTCAGTCCCTGGTCTGCTGACTCCATGCTCTGGACTCAGGGCGAGGTGGCACATTATGGGAGAAGATGTAGCAGAGAAAAGTGCCTTAGCTCATGGCAGCCAGGAAGCAGAGTGGCACAAAATACAACCTCTACAGGCATCTCCCAGGTACCTAATTCTCCAGCCACACCCTACCCTGCCTACAGTTACCACCCAGAGAGCAATCCTCTCAAGTTATTAATCTATCAACAGGATTAATCTTTTTTAGAAATTGGCTTGTAAAGGCATGGTGGGCTAAATATTTTTTGCCATGTAACTCTAGGGTTAATTATTTAGTACAGGAAGTTATTTAACATGTTCAAGCTGGTTTCAGAGTATCATTTTCTTTTTCTCTTCTTTCATCTGAGATTCTGGTCCTAGAATGTTCTGGATATTATATCCTATCCTGGTCTCTTTAGTAAACCTTGAGGGATTTAGTGGCAGCACAACTTTATTTACTTATTCCAGTATTTTCTTTTTGTGCTAAAATACATGTAACATACCATTTACCATCTTAACCATTTTTAAGCATACAGTTCAGTGTCATTACATACATTCCTGATGTATCAGGAATCATCACCACCATCCATCTCTCTGTCTTGTAAAACTGTAGCTCTATGCCCGCTAAATGCGAACTCCCCATTCCCATCTCCCCCATTCCCTGGCAATCGCCATTCATCCTACTTTCTCTATGATTCTGACTATCTGAAATACCTCATATGATTGGAATCACAAGTATTTGGCTTATTTTGCTTTGCATAATGCCCTCAGGGTTCATCAATGTTGTAGCATAGTTTAGAATTTCCTCACTTTTACAGGCTAAATAATGTTCCATTGTGTGAATGTGGTACATTTTGCTTATTCATTGGTAGACATTTGGGTTGCTTTTATATTTCGGCTAATGTAAATTAAGCTACTTTGAACATGGGTGTACAAATATGTCTTTGAGAAACCATCTTGAATAGTTTTTGGCATACACACAGACGTGGAATTGCTGGATCAAATTATAATTGTAATATTTTGAGGATCCGCCCGCTAGTGAGAGCCTTTCTGACCAGAACAAGCTCCAAGTCCTGGAGCCAGCGCAGCACAGCGTACTCTGGCACACAAGCAGCTTCAGGGACCAGGATAGGGCAGCCAGAGACCTCCCCAAGTAGCCTGGACCCCTGCAGTGGGAGGTGCCTTTCAAGGCTAGCTTCTCGGAGCAGACCGCCCAGTGAGAGGTTTTCTACATAGAACCAGCCACAAGCCCCCGAACCAACGGAGAGCTTCGATCCGCAAGCAGCCTCTGGGATCAGGGCAGGGCAGCCAGAGACCTCTCCAGGCAGCTCTGCCCACTCCGGTCGCAGGCTCTCTTCACGGGGCGATCCAAGATGGCGGCCTAGAGGGTGACTGCACCCCCAGTCGCTCCAGAACCCAGGAGTTAAGAAGGGGAGGCATTGAGAGACTCGGACTGAAATAGAGCCACAGGTGAGTCTGCCCACTGGGTAAAGCTCGGCCCGGGTTGCAGGCCCAGATAGAGGTGGCTTATCGGAGCCGGGCAGGGCAGCTAGAGTCTTCCCAAGGTAGCCTTCCACACTCCGGCAGTGGGCTCCTCCCACACGGCCAGCTGCACGGTGCAGGCCCACACTGAGAGCATTTCCGCACAGAGCCAGTTCCAAATCGTGGAACCAGTAGGGGGCTAGGGGCAGTTTTCTTCGGATGCGCTACTTTATCAGATTCCTCCAAGACATCAGGCTACTGAAGGCTGGGAGGTGATACACTGGAAATCTACCGGGACACTATAAGCCAATAGCGGAAAACTGCAATATCTCAGGGTCCCACTGACAGCTGACTAATATGAGAAAACAAGGGAAGAAAATGTCCCAAACAAACCTAGATACTACATCAATAAAACCCAATGACAGCACAGCAGAAAAAATGTCAGAAAGGGAGTTCAGAATGTACGTAATTAAAACGATCAGGGAAGCTAATGAGGAGATGAAAGAGCAAATGCAGGCATTGAAGGAGGAGATGAAAGAGCAAATGCAGGCATTAAATGATCGCACCAATCAACAGTTAAAAGACCAAATACGGGAAGCAAGAGATCATTTCAATAAAGAGTTAGAGATACTGAAAAAAAAAAACAAACTGAAATACTTGAAATGAAGGAAACAATAAGCCATGTTAAAAACTCCATAGAAAGCATAACCAATAGGATAGAACACCTGGACGACAGAACCTCAGACATTGAAGACAAATTATTTAATCTTGAAAACAAAGTTGGCCAAACAGAAAAGATGGTAAGAAATCATGAACAGAATCTACAAGAATTATGGGATATCATGAAAAGGCCAAATTTAAGAATTATTGGGATTGAGGAAGGCTTAGAGAAACAAACCAAAGGAATGAACAATCTATTCAATGAAATAATAACAGAAAATTTCCCAAATCTGAAGAATGAAATGGAAAACCAAGTACAACAGGCTTATAGAACTCCAAACATACAAAATTACAACAGACCCACACCAAGGCACATTATTATGAAAATACCTAACATACAAAATAAAGACAGAATTTTAAAGGCCGCGAGAGAAAAGAATCAAATTACATTCAGAGGGAAACCAATAAGAATATCAGCAGATTTTTCAATCCAGACCCTAAAAGCTAGAAGGGCCTGGAACAACATATACCAAGCCCTGAAAGAAAACGATGCCAACCAAGAATCTTATACCCAGCAAAACTTACCTTCAAATTTGACGATGAAATAAGATCCTTCCATGATAAACAAAAGCTAAAGGAATTTACAAAAAGAAAGCCAGCATTACAGAACATTCTCAGCAAAATATTCCATGAGGAAGAGATGAAAAACAATGATGCAAATCAGCAACAGGAGGCGCTAGCCTAAAGGAATAGCCAAATAAAGGAGAAACCAAATCATGTCAAAAACAAATATGAGTCAATTGACTGGGAATACAAATCATATCACAATAATAACCCTGAATGTTAATGGCCTGAATTCATCAATCAAAAGACACAGACTGGCAGATTGGATTAAAAAGAAAAATCCAACAATATGCTGCCTGCAAGAGACTCATCTCATAGAAAGAGACACCCATAGACTAAAGGTGAAAGGATGGGGAAAAACATACCATGCACACGGACACAGCAAAAAAGCTGGAGTATCCATCCTCATCTCAGATAATGTGGACTTCAAACCAAAACTAGTCAGAAGGGATAAAGAAGGACATTACATGCTGCTTAAGGGAAGCATAAATCAGCAAGACATAACAATCATAAATATCTATGCCCCGAACATTGGCTCATCCACGTACGTCAAACAAATCCTTCTCAATTCCAGAAATCAAATAGACCACAACACAATAATACTAGGCGATTTTAACACACCTCTCTCACCACTAGATAGATCGTCCAAACAAAAATTGAATAAAGAAACTATAGATCTCAACAACACAATCAACAATTTAGACTTAACGGACATATATAGAATATACCATCCAACAAAGAACGAATACACTTTCTTCTCAGCAGCACATGGATCCTTCTCTAAAATAGACCATATTTTATGCCACAAAGCTACTGTTAGCAAATACAAGAAGATAGAGATACTACCTTGTACTCTATCAGATCATAATGGATTGAAATTAGAAATAAATGACAGAATAAAAAACAGAAACTTCTCCAATACCTGGAGATTAAATAATACACTATTATATGATGAATGGATAACAGAAGACATCAGGAGGGAAATAAAAAAATTCTTAGTAAACGAGAACAAAGACACATCATATCAAAATCTCTGGGACACTATGAAAGCAGTACTTAGAGGAAGATTTATTTCATGGGGCGCATTCAAAAAAAGAAGTAGAAATCAACAAATAAACGACTTAACACTACAGCTCAAAGCGCTAGAAAAAGAAGAGCAGACCAATACCAAAAGTAGTAGAAGACAGGAAATAGTTAAAATCAGAGCCGAATTCAGCAAAATCGAAACAAAAGAAACAATTGGAAAAATTAACAAAATAAATAGTTGGTTCTTTGAAAAAATAAATAAAATTGATAAACCCTTAGCCGCACTAACAAAGAGAAAGAGGGAGAAAACTCAAATTACTAAAATTCGGAATGAACAAGGAAACATCACAACAGACACGAGTGAAATACAAAACATAATTAGAAGCTATTTTGAAAATCTATACTCCAACAAAACAGAAAACCTCGAAGACATCAACAAATTTCTAGAGACATATGAATTACCTAAACTGAACGAGGAGGACATACACAACTTAAATAAACCAATTTCAAGCAATGAAATAGAAGAGGTCATCAAAAGCCTACCAACAAAGAAAAGTCCAGGACCAGATGGGTTCTCAGCCGAGTTCTACAAAACCTTTAAAGAAGAGCTCATTCCAATACTCCTCAAACTATTCCATGAAATAGAAGAGGAGGGAACCCTCCCAAACTCGTTCTATGAAGCCAATATCACCCTGATACCTAAACCAGACAGAGACACATCGAGGAAAGAAAATTTCAGACCAATATCCTTAATGAACATCGACGCAAAAATTCTCAACAAAATTTTAGCAAATCGCATACAAATATATATTAAAAAGATAGTGCACCACGATCAAGTGGGTTTTATCCCAGGGATGCAAGGTTGTTCAACATTCGGAAATCAATAAATGTCATTCACCATATCAACAGACTTAAAGTTAAGAATCACATTATTATTTCAATAGATGCAGAAAAAGCATTCGATAAAATACAGCATCCCTTCATGCTCAAAACACAAGAAAAAATTGGGGTAGTGGGAACATTCCTTAACATTATAAAGGCAATCTACGCTAAGCCCATGGCTAATATCATTCTAAATGGTGAAAAACTGAAAGCGTTCCCCCTAAAAACTGGAACAAGGCAGGGATGCCCTCTTTCACCGCTTCTATTCAACATCGTCCTTGAGACTCTAGCCAGAGCAATCAGACAAACCAAAGAAATTAAAGGGATACGAATAGGAAAAGAAGAACTCAAACTATCCCTGTTCGCTGATGACATGATTATATATTTAGAGGAACCTGGAAATTCCACCAGAAAACTTTTAGAACTCATAAGTGAATTCAGTAAAGTAGCAGGTTACAAGATCAATGCTCATAAATCCAATGCATTTTTATACATAAGTGATGAATCTTCAGAAAGAGAAATTAGGAAAACTACCCCATTCACAATAGCATCGAAAAAAATAAAATACTTGGGAATCAATCTCACAAAAGAGGTGAAAGACCTCTACAATGAGAACTACAGAACACTAAAGAAAGAAATTAAAGAAAACCTTAGAAGATGGAAAGATCTCCCATGTTCCTGGATAGGCAGAATTAATATTGTCAAAATGGCTATACTACCTAAAGTGCTATACAGATTCCATGCAATTCCAATTAAAATCCCAATGATGTACCTTGCAGAAATAGAGCAAGCAATTATGAAATTCATCTGGAAGAATAAAAAACCTAGAATAGCTAAAGCAATCCTCAGTAGCAAGAGCGAAGCAGGGGGTATTGCAATACCAGATCTTCAACTCTACTACAAAGCAATAGTAACAAAAACGGCATGGTATTGGTACCAAAATAGACAGGTAGATCAATGGTACAGAATAGAGGACATGGACACAAACCCAACTAAATACAATTTTCTCATACTAGACAAAGGTTCCAAAAATATGCAATGGAGAAAAGATAGCCTCTTCAACAAATGGTGCTGGGAAAACTGGAAAACCATATGCAATAGAATGAAATTAAACCCCTATCTCTCACCCTACACAAAACTCAACTCAAAATGGATCAAGGACCTCGGAATCAGACCAGAGACCCTGCATCTTATAGAAGAAAAAGTAGGTCCAAATCTTCAACTTGTTGGCTTAGGATCAGACTTCCTTAACAGGACTCCCATAGCACAAGAAATAAAAGCAAGAATCAATAACTGGGATAGATTCAAACTAAAAAGCTTTCTCTCAGCAAAGGAAACTATCAGAAATGTGAAGAGAGAGCCTACAGAGTGGGAGAATATTTTTGCCAACCATACCTCAGATAGAGCGCTAATTTCCAGAATCTATAAAGAACTCAAAAAACTCTACACCAAGAATACAAATAATCCAATCAACAAATGGGCTAAGGAAATGAACAGACACTTCACAGAAGAAGATGTACAAGTAATCAACAAACATATGGAAAAATGTTCAACATCCCTAGTAATAAGGGAAATGCAAATCAAAACTACCCTAAGATTTCATCTCACCCCAGTTAGAATGGCGATTATCAAGAATACAAGCAACAATAGGTGTTGGCGAGGATGTGGTGAAAAAGGAACACTCATACATTGCTGGTGGGGTTGCAAATTAGTGCAGCCACTCTGGAAAGTAGTGTGGAGATTCCTCAGAAAGCTTGGAATGGAAACACCATTTGACCCAGCTATCCCACTCCTTGGCCTATACCCAAAGGACTTAAAATCAGCATACTACAGAGATACAGCCACATCAATGTTCATTGCTGTCAATTCACCATAGCCAGATTGTGGAACCAACCTAGATGCCCTTCAGTTGATGAATGGATAAAGAAACTGTGGCATATATATACAATGGAATATTACTCCGCAAAGAAGAATGATAAAATTATGGCATTTGTAGGCAAATGGACGAAATTTGAGAATATCATGCTAAGTGAGATAAGCCAATCTCAAAAAACTAAAGGACGAATGATCTCGCTGATAAGCGGATGAGGACATATAATGGGGGGTGGGAGGGGTTAGCATTAGGTTTAGGGTTAGGTTTAGGGTTAGGGATAAGGAGAGCGGTAAGAATGAAGGAAAGAAGGACTGTATAGAGGGAAAAGAGGGGTGGGAGGGGTGGGGGGGAAGGGAAAAAAAATAAACATCATTGCCCTATGTAAACGTATGATTACACAAATGGTATGCCTTGACTCTATGTACAAATAGAGAAACAACATGTATCCTATTTGTATACAATAAAAAAAATATTTTGAGGATCCAACATACATTTATTTCACTGTGGCTATGCCACTTTCCACTCCCACTAACAGTGTGCAGGGGTATTCCCTGTTTCTCTGATTCCTCACCAACACTTGTTTTTATTTTTTTGTCAGGGGGTGGGTCTGGGGGTCTGTGGATGGAACTCTGGGTTCCACTTGTGTGTGCTATACAAGTGCCTCACCACTGACCTGAACCCCAATCCTGTTTTCTTTTTCTTTTTGGATAGTGAGGTAGCGTCTCATTGTAGTTCTAACTTGCAATTTCCCAAGGATTAGGAATGTTGAACGTCTTCATGTGCTTATTTGCTACCTGTGTATTCTAGTTCTTTGCCCATTTGTAAATCAGGTATTTAGCTTTGCGTTGTTGAGGTTTAGGAGTTCTGTATATTTTCTGGCTATTAATTCCTTGATAACACGTGTGATCTGCAAATATTTTTCCCATGATTTGTGGTGCCTTTTGACTCTGTTGACAAGTTTTGGTGCCAGGGATTGAACCCAGGGGTGCTTTATTAACTATGGTTTTAACCAGCAAACCAAGGGAGGCAGGTTAGGAGAGTACAGAAATGGTCAGCTGCTTTGGGAGGTGACCACTTCCAAAGAGGACCTAACTGGCCCCTGGCCCACTAGCTTAAGGGCTAGAACTCTTCACCTGCATTGCTGGGAGGTCAGTCAGCTGAAGAAGTGAAGTGGTCAGCCTCACTCACAGCAAAGTGAAGCCCACTGGCCAGTACATGACCCACACTTGTACGCACAGAGCTCCTGAAGACCTCTTTTAGTGACTCCCCCTTAACAAAGGTAGCCAAGGATCCCCTGACACTTGAGGAAATCTGCCTTAACTTGAAAGACAGAAACCAGACAAATAAATTTAGGAACTCAGAGGAGACAGGGACCAGAAGACAAGTTTCTAAAAATCATACCTTCAGCGTCTCATGAGATAAGAGCACTCTATAATTATCTCTCACCAGGATATGTTAAAATTGAGAACCAAAATAAAAAGTCAAGTGGAAGAATCAGATAACAAAGTGATGATATTCCAGAATGTAGAAGAATGACAAAAGATGTAGGAGAAAAATAGTAAGAAAATCCTACAAGCACATAACAGGTATTTCAGAAATTTAGAATAGAGAAATGTGAGGGAGAAAAAGATCAGAAAATTCAAGATTTATCAGGACTGAAAGAGTTTCCAGTTTCAAAGGGCTCATTCAGGATTCAATCCAATATGTGAAAAATAGCTCTGGGAAGGCATATGAGCATGAACTTTCAGAAAACAAAGAAAAAAAGCCCCCCTCCCACCTTAGTGCTGGGGATGAATCTAAGGACTGCATATCAGTAAATGTTCCACTTCTGAGCAGCACCCCAAACTCAAGAATAGATTCTTAAATCCCCTACAAAAAACAGATAACAAAAAAAGGATCAAAAATCAGAATAGCAACAACAGATGTTACAAAAACAATGGTGCAGTCCTTTAAAATTGAGAAGGAAAATAATCCCCAATGTGAATTCTATCATCTTGTGTCTTCACCCAACTTCTAGGGTACCCTTCACCCCCAAGGTGATAATGTTAGAAGCTGAGGCCTTTGGAAGGTGGTTAGGTCATGAGGGTGGAGACTTCTTCTCATAACCCTGGTCCTTTGCAGAAGATGCATGATTCACTGCTTTTTCCATAAGCCTTATACAACATCCAGCTTTTTAAAGTATTTACATACATAAAACAGAATGGAAGAGAAGAAAGGAAGAAAGAAAAAGGAGGAAGAGAGGACATGATAGATAATTTTGGTTGTCAATTTGACTGGGTTGAGAGATACCTAGAAAATTAGGAAAGCCCACTTCTGGGTGTGCCTGTGAGGGTGTGGTCAGAGATGATTTGCATGTGGGTCAGCCAGCTGGGAGGGAGATGTGCCCTGAATGTGGGCAGCCCCTACCAATAGGCTGGGGACCCAGGTGGCATAAAAAGCAGTTTGGGAAGCCTGTCATTGTGCATGAGCTTGATTCTTTTGGAGCAGTGTATCAGATCTCAGCTTCTTCAAATTCTGAATGTGGACTCATATCAACAACTCTCCAGGAACCTTAAAGGAAGGCCTTCAACCTCAGCCTGGAACTGCACCATTGTCCCTCTTGTTCTGAGGCTTGGAACTGAGCAGCTACTGGTTTCTCTGGCTCTCTGCCTACAGATGGTCACTGTGGGACAACCCAGCCTTGGACCATGCGAGTCCCCTTTTTATAATTACAGACATCTTATGGTCCTGTTCCTCTTAGTGAATCCTAACTAATACAGAGAGAAAAGGGGAAGAAGAGAAGGAGAGAGGGACCTGATAAAATAGTTCATATTAAGCTAATTATGATCCATTACAGTTTAGTGATTTCCCTTTCCCAAGAGCATTGACATTTTAAAAGGTGACAAGAAACACCATTTACACTTTAACCCACAGAAATGAATCAGGCCCTGTAATGAGTAAATGGGGGCTATGTGTGGAGCCACATAATCTGGGGAAATTACCCAGCACCTTGCAAGTCACAAGCAGAAGAAGGTAAAGATGCTGACTGGCTGGAGAAGAGAAAGTGAGAGAAGAGCACAGTGAAGATTGCTTTCTTGGAGCTGGGGGATGCAACCTGGGAGTAGAGTGCTTACCTGGCATGTGCAAGGTCCCAGGTTAAATCCCCACCACTGAGAGAGAGATAGGAGGATTGGTTTGTTAACCTACAGATCCCTAGAGACTCTGAGTTTGCTGTAGATAAGATTGAGACAATGTATCTGATCATGAGCTTGGGAAGCACCTAGCCTGACCAGGGAAGAGATGGTGTGCAAGCAGGAATAAAGTTGGAAACAGTGTCGTGGGTTTATTAGTTTTGGGGTGGTAGGAACCTATCATGGAAGATCTGGACATTCAAATTGAGAACACCGGCTCCAACATGGAAGCCTGCCTGAGGATAATTCTGAGTCCTTGGTGAATCATGCATCTTGTGCAAAGGACCAGAGAAGAAGTATGCTCAGATGTTGTTTGCGGCAGTGTTGATGGGTATCTCCTCTTGGAAAGTAACAGTGGCTGAGCCTATTTATATACTTTGATGTAGTTGTTTCACTTCTGGTACTGTATCTTGAAGCAATAAATTTGAAATACAGATTTTCCCATGGCAGTATTATTTGTAATGTGAAGGAATAAGAAAAAACCCTGGTTTACTATTTTCTCCTCTTCTTGTGGGTATTTTTTATTACAATGTAATTACAAATATATACATGTATATCTGCATAATTTATGTCTATTAGAAATGTTATATGGTATTAAAATATTTATAAAGAATTTGGTAACATGGAGAGATTATGTTTTAATGTTACTGGAAAAGTAAAACTTTACCTGTTATTATCACAACCTGTATTTTTAAAACTACAGCAATTCCTCCTTATATGGAAGACAGGTTCTATGTCTGCCAGTGGATGGCTGATAACAGTAACTCAATCAATCAGCTTTGTATTTGTGTAACAAAATACCAGAGATAATCAACTTAAAAAGAGGAAATGTTTGGGTATAAACCAAGGAGTGGGGTAGCTGGGTCAAATGGTGGAACCATTGCATGTTTTCTGGGGAATCTCCATACTCTTTCCAAAGTAGCTGCACCAATTTGCAACTTCACCAGCAATGTATGAGTGTGCCTTTTTCCTACATCCATGACAACACTTATTATTGCTTTGTGTTCTTAATAATAGCCATTCTAACTGGAGTTAGATGAAATATTAGAGTGGCTTTAATTTGCATTTCTCTAATTACTAGGGATGATGAGCACTTTTTCATATATTTGTCGATGACCTGTATATCTTCTTCTATGAAGTGTTTTGTCCAGTTCCTTAGCCCATTTATTGATTGGGTTCTTTGTAATTTGGTGTAAAGTTTTTTAAGTTCTTTATAAAATTTGGAGATTAGTGTTGTCTGAAGTGTGTGTGGAAAAATCAGCATAATACAGTGATGCAGCCACATCAATGTTCATAGCAGCTCAATTCACAATAGCCAGATTGTGGAACCAACCAAGATGATAAATTGATAAATGGATAAAGAAACTGGTATATATACACAGTGGAATATTACTCAGCCATAAAGAATAAAATTATGGCATTTGCTGGTAAATGGATGAAGATGGAAAATATCATGATAATAATTGAAATAAGCCAAGCCCAAAAAACCAAAGGCTGAGTGTTTTCTCTGATAAGTGGATGGCAATACATAATAAGGGGTGGTGGCAAGGGGAAGAGAAGAATAAGGAACTTTGGATGATGTAGAGGAAAATGGGGTGCAAAGGGTGGGGAAAGGAAAGATAGTAGAATGAAACAGACAGTATTACCCTATGTACATGTATGATTACATGAGTGGTGTGAATCTAC
Organism: Sciurus carolinensis; assembly: GCF_902686445.1. Taxonomy (NCBI): domain Eukaryota; kingdom Metazoa; phylum Chordata; class Mammalia; order Rodentia; family Sciuridae; genus Sciurus; species Sciurus carolinensis. Next base: position 31,205,973 of record NC_062227.1, on the reverse strand, counting down.
ATTGCGTACAACCACAGAAATGAAAAGTTGCACCCATTTGTGTACAATGAATCAAAATGCAGTCTGTAAAAATAAAAAATTTTAAATAAAAAAAAGGAAATTTATTTTGGTTCAGTTTGGGGGGTTTTAGTCCATGGTCAGAGGGTTGTTGCTTTTAGGGCTGTGGTGAAGCAGCAACCATGGTGGGACTGCATAGCAGAGAAGGCTGTTCACTTCATGGCAGTCAGGAAGTAAGGGAGGCAGGGGAGGAAGAAACAGAGACGAAAAGGGGTCAGCATTCCAAAATTTCCTTCAAGGGCACACTCCTGTGATCAAACTTCATTCCCCTAGGCCCTACCTCTTAAAGGTTCTAACACCTCCCAAACAGTGTCAGCATGGTGACTACGCCTGCAACATGTGTCCTTTGGAAGAATTCGAAATCCAAATTTGAGCGATAACTAATAAAAAAATTACAGTAATTATAACAATATGCTGTAATAAATGTTATGTGAATATGATCTCTTTCAAAATATCTTATTTTATCTTTTCACTTAAAGGACACACTTAATGACTTCTTTTTAGCATATCCAAATTGTTAGTATGACTACTCTTGCACTTGGGGCCATTAAGTCATAAAAGGTTATCTGAACACATTCACTGATACTATGACATTTGACCTGGTCATTCATATAGCTTCTAAGTGACTAACAGGCAGGTAGGTTGGATGTTCTGGACAAAGGATGATTCATGCCCTGGACAGGGATGGAGCAGCTGGAGTGAGAGTTCACCACACTGTTCAGAACAGCACGCAGTTTAAAACTTAGGAATCGTTTATTTCTGGAATTTCCATTTAATAGTTTTGAACCACGGTTGGCTGCAGGTAATTGTAAAAAGTGCAATCTAGGCTAAGGGAGGATCACAGCATATTAGATGTCAAAAAATAAAACTGAAAGCAATACATGAAATGTTAACAGCAGTAGGAATATAAACTATCTTTTTATATTGTTCCAATTTTATCTAATTAACATGTATTTTTTTTTTCATGCTAGGGATTGACCCCAGGGCCTTGTGCTTGACAGGCAAGCACTCTACCAACTGACCTATATCCCCAGCCTACATGTATTGATTTTTGATGGAAGCTAAAATAAATGCTTTCAAGAAAAACTCCTATAGCATCAATAGATTTGAATCTTTAAAATCAGGTCAGGAATATATAACCTCTTTAAAGATATCCCAGAATTCTAAGTGCCTTCTAACATTTTTAGCTACTTTGGTTTCCAAGTATATATATCAAATATTATATGTTTTTAAAAAGTTAACAAAAAATTCAATGATCATATCTACCTACAGAGTGATTATAGACCTCAAGTTAAACTCTGCATTCTCTGCTAGAGATCTTAAGCTTATTCCACGTGTTCAAGAAGTCACTACACCATTTGTTTTAAGTGATTTGATAACGATTTTTATTAGATTTCCTCCAAGCTACATGGCAGTCATAATTAACAAACCCAGTTGTCATTCAAGTCAGAATACATTAAACCCAAAGGCCAGAGAGCATGTTCCCAGACAGTCCTGTGCATGTCTCCCTGAAAGCAAGATAATGCCAGGCATGAGGGAGACCTATAAACATTGCATTCTGGAACACTGACGCTGACCTACACTGACAGAAACATTAAAAAACAGAGTGACCTGACAAATCCTACTGAAATTTCATTTCCCAGAGGTAGCCAAGCTTCAGGCCTTAAGCATTGTTGATCATTCTGGAAGTTCTCATATCTATTGTTACTGTTTTCTTGTCACATAGAAAAGGCTAGATGGCCTTTTATCTGGGCCCACCCATTTAATTGATTGTGTAGGACCAGGAATAGATTGAACAGGTTCTTCCTTAAGCTACAGAAATTTCCCAAAGTTCACATCAGTTCTGAAACCTGACCTTCTCTTTACCTGTTATTTATTTTTCACTCCCACCTACACAGAAGAGTTCTAAAAACACTTACACCATGTCTTGCGAAAGCAGATTTGATTGATTACCAACAAGGATTTTGAATGCTGGTATCTGAGAAAGGCTCTGAATAGTTCAATTTGTTAACTAATACTGTCCAGAACCACAAGATGGCGCTTTAGATACAGTAAAGGTGGTTCAATTCCATGGATGTTGTGGATTAGTGGGACTCATCCAGTCCCATGTATGGAACTATTGAGGGAAATGATAACCCCTTTTCTTATCCCATGCTATTTTTTTAAAAACAGGTTCTTAATCTATTACTAGGTGACTTTAATATGGCAACAAATAGGACATCAACACTAAAGAAAAGTAAATCTGCAAACAGATGTTTTTTTACACAGCTATTCTGGGCGACATCATTTTTTTCCTTGTGAACACTGTTTAAATGGAGGGAAATAAGCCGTATTTTAAATCATGGAACAATTTTTGTTCTCTAAACCCCCAAGAAGGCATTTCTCACAGCACTTTTCAAAATGGTTTGGTTTGTCTCTTTAACAGGCGGTTAAAGAGGTTCCTTATATATAGCCTGATTCCATTGAAAAAGACTTAAATTCAAGATCTCAAAAGTGAAGGTAACTTAGGGGTACTCAGGTAGCACTGTTTTCACTGGTGGAAAACAGAATTTTCCTGAAGGAACTTAGTACAGTGCAGTGGTAACATAAGTAGCAATGTTCGGGTGGGCACTGGCTGGACTGTTCTTGACAGATACCTTTTGCCCCGAGGTCTAGTACATGTTCACTAGGTCCTGGAGAAACCCAGCAGAGTTAGCAGAGGATGAAGCAGACCTCCATGGAGCTTCCAGGTGGGGAGTGGAGCAGTGGTCACCTCTCCATGTAAGTGGGACAGTGGAAGTCCTGCAAGGCCTGGGCTTTCCTTTCCTTTCCCGCCACCCTACCCTGGCACTTCCAGAAGGCATCTGGGCACACATCAGAGGCACAGAAAGCAATTCTGATTTCTAGATTTGTGCTATAACCTGGATATGAACAGGGATATGTTTGCAAACTTCCCTTAGAAGATTATAGTCTTCATTGGGTTGGTGAGCTAACAGGAGAGAAAGTGCTACAGTAAAAGACACCTGTTGTCCCTCTTCCCTTCATTTGGCATCTTGAGTGATTATTTGACAAACTGTCCTATGGCACTTCAGACCCTCTGAAAGGCCACAAGTGGGTGGGATTTGTATTCATTAGAGACAGGGCAAGTTCATTTCAGTATGAAGCACTGAGTGTGGTGCACAGGAGGGGCAGAAACAAAGCCAGCAGCTGGACTCTGCCCTGTACCACGTATCTGTTTATGCTATTTTATTTAATTTCATCACCCTCCTGCAAGGGGTTACCCCATCCATTGCTGATAAAGATACTATACTATTGTCATAATGATTATCTGCTTTGTCTACTGTCACAGGAAATAAATAAAACAGTGAGAATTCTGCATTGTAGACAAGAAGTCCAGGATGAAGGGTGAAACAAGGCCTAGAAAATAGAGTGGAAGCAACTGAGAATAGCACTGGCAGAGGATTCCAGGTTCTAGCAACCCGTGGCTTAGGTCTTAGTGACATCATTCCATTTTACGGATGAAGAAACTGGGGTTCAGAGAGCTTAAGTAACTCTCCCAAGGCCTCACAGTGAGAGTAGAGTCAGAGTGTGGCCCCTGGTACCTCATCATGCTGCATGCCCTCCTTTCACTCTCTCTGAAGCCTTTTTGTTTCCATCTGGAACCTCTGCTTTGTAGCACAGGCTTAGCATCCTCAATTGCCTTCATGAAGTCTCTCCCCACCTGCTGGCAACACCTGGAACTGACTTGCTGAGCATCTTTCCTTTGCAATTCTCTAAATTCTCTAAGAGGAGTATCTCCCAAATTGCAGGGCTCAGCAGCAGGGCCAGCCTCTCCTGCTCCCCACACCTGTTTCTGAGGAACCCTAGCTTCCTCCCTCAAAGTCCTCTGCTCACAGCACCACCATCCAGTTTCCCTGGCCCTTTGGCAACTCCCCTCACTCGCACGCATTTCTGGAAGGCGTGCATCCCTGGCTCCTGCCCTCTCTGCCTATGGAACCTGAGACCACTCACCACTGACAATGACAGAACAGCTCTTTGGTTCCAGCTTCCCAGGCCCTGAACTCCAGTGACCTGGATATCTGTCAGCTGCCCACATCATCCTGATCCCTTCTAACTCCCAGTAGGGAACTCTGCTGTTCCCACTCAGATCCTTTAAGTCAGTGGTCTCACACCTTACAGTATACTGGAACCTTTCTGAAGTTACGTGCTAACTCACAAATACTCTGACTTGTCAGTATGGATTAGGGCCCATGAATGCATATTTCTAAGAAATACCCAAGGATTCTGCTGTTGCCATTGGACCACACTTGAGAAGCACTGCTTTGAGCAGGTGCTCAGTCCTGACTGCTTATTCCAACCACCTGGGAAGCTTTAGAAGCCAGATAGATCCCAGCTCCCCCTTAGGCTAATTAAATAGAAGCTCTGGATCCAGGCATTTCTGCATTTGGAACGTTCCCCAGGGATTCTGACACACAGCCAGGATTGGATCTACTGTCCTAAGGATCTTCACACGTCCCCTCTGCCAAATACTTTAAACTTCCTTGCTTCTGCTAGAAAAACTGCAGTCTAGCATTCTGCTGTCTTCACTGCTAAACCTGAGCTTCTGAACTCACAATCATGCAGAATTGGACCACTACAAGTGTAGCACTTTCAGTCTGCTGGGTATTCCATGGTGCTCAACAGCACTTTGATGGTCCCTCATCAGCAACATGCAGCCTTCGCTGTCATGGGCCTGATGTGAAGATACAGGACGGTCTTGGCTCACTTCACCAGGGAACAGAGCTGCTGAGTCGCAGTGATCCTGATTTGTAAGGATGAGAGACAGCTGTATGTGTTAAGTGTTCAGTACAGTGCCAGGCACAGAGGAAACTCATCTCTGGTCTTATTGTTTTGTATTTTTTGGTTATTATTCTAATTATTTAAATTGATAAAAATTGTGGCCAGGTGCAGTGGTGTGCACCTATAATCCCAGGGGCTGGGGAGGCTGAGGTAAGAGGATCGTGAGTTCAAAGTGAGGTGCTAATCAACTCAGTGAGACCCTGTCTCTGAACAAAAAATACAAAGTAGGGTTGGGGATGTAGCTCAATGGTCTAGTGCTCCTGAGTTCAATTGCTGGCCACCAAAATAAATGAAAGGAAGGAAAGAAAGAAAAAAAAAGAAAAAGAAAAGAAAAGGAAAGGAAAGAAGGAAAGAAAGGAAGAAAGTGTACACTCGTGGTGAACAACATGCTGTTTTTAAATATGTATCCACTGTTGAATGGCTGAATGAAGCTGTTTATTACACATGCATCACCTCACATACTATTTTTTTGTGGTAAGAACATTCAAAGTTCACTCTTTCAGCAGTTTCAAGTATAAGTTATTAACTAAAGTAGCTCCCCCTTATAGGTGGTTTCACTTTCTGCAGTTTCAGTTACCTTTGGACAATAGTGGTCCAAAACTATTAAATAGAAAATTCCAGAAGCAATGCATCAATTTTAAATTGCACACCATTGTGAGTAGGATGATGAAATCTCTTGATGTTCCCTCTGTCCCACCCAGGATATTATTTAGCTCTTTATCCAGTGTACCTACACTGTATATACTACCTGCCACTAATCACCTAGTAGCCATCTGTTATCAGATCAACATCATGCCTGTGTTCATTACTTAGTTTACTTAATAATGGAACCCAAACACATTAACAGTGATGCTATTCTATTACAATATATTGTTGTAATTGTCCTACTTTATTATTAGTTACTGTTACTCTCTTACTCTGCCTAATTTGTGAATTGAACTTTATCATGGGGTTATTTGCATAGGAAGAAACATAGTACATATAGGGTTCGGTACTAACTTCAGTTTCACAGGAAAGCATGGGACATTTTGGGGCATCTTGGAACATATCACCAAGGGATAAGAGGGGCTGTAGTATAGTTACCATGTTATAAGATAGTTCTCTTGTATTTATTCCTCTTTTCTAGTTGAAGTTTTAAATCCTTTAGTGATCTAAACTTGTAGCTTATACTCAGTAGATGTTCTACTACCGATTACACAAATAGCCACCAACCCCTCAATTTCCCATTGGCTTACCACAAAATTTTCATGACTGTATCAGGGGAAATGTTATCTCCTATCCTCATTTGTGCCTAGGTATAATGCATATGAAACCTTACCATTCTGAAAAAATCCAGCAGCTAGGAAGAGGTTGTCTGTCTTCCTCTCCTCCTCCTCCCTGACTCCCACCAGCAGGTGAGTCTGGGAAGAAGAGAGTACATGGCCCAGTCTATCTTTCTTCACAGTTCTGGTCCCTAGGAAGCTAAAATATACACACCCACCCATGGGTGCACACAGGAAGCAGGTTTTTTCTGGCACAGGAAGCTGTCATTTGCAGTTTGTCCTTTACCTGGGAGGAAACTCAGGGTTGGAGTCAGGGAGGAGAGTGGATAGCGAGAAGAGAGTGAGAGAAAAGACCCTGCCCCTAGATGAACCCCACTCTGGCATCAGCCTTCTAATCCTCCATGAGATCACTACATTGCTGGCTCCTGATTTCTGTTGGTGCCAAAGATGGTGGCTAGGAACACACAGGTGTGATTGTTTTTTCCCAGAATCTATAGCATTTGCATTTCCTGGTATCCCCCCAGGGTAATTATTACTTTGTGACCTGGATTCCATCCCCTTACACTTCCTAAGGCACAAAGCTCTATCGATCATCCTTTCTCTCAAATTTACTTTCATCCTCCCCCTTTCTGCAAACCCTCTAGCAGATTGATCAATAGATAATATTCTTTTAGTAGGATGTCCCTCTCTTTCCCTCACCGTCTGGCTAAATACACCTGCTGTATACACTGTCCCTCTCCATTTCCTCACCTCCCTTCCTTCTTATTTGCTGGAGGCTTCAGCTACTCAGCAGAAACTTCTCCCCAAGGCCAAATCGTAGCTACAGTGGACTTCCCTGGGCACTGGTGTCCAAACCAACTTTATTGAAAAAGACCACTCAATTTGTTTTCTAATTCTCATTTAAAAACTGCTTGCCCACTTCTTCTCAGGCCCTTTGAAAACCCTTTCCTCTTGCTTAAATTCAGGTGTCCCATAGGAGTGTCGGTCCTCTGCTCCTCCAACTCCCGCTTCCCATACACATGCTCAGCCTCTTCCATACGCTGATACCATGATGGGAACCCGATCATCTCCTCCAAGGCTCACCCATCCTGCTGCGGGGGAAGTCTGCCTGGGGGTCTTAAAGACAACCAGAGTCCAAAACTTGCCATCCTCAGACCTCACTTACACAATAGGAAACCAACAGTTCAGGTGCTCCATCACCCACTTCACTGTTTGGTGTCCCACAGAAGAGGCTCCTTACTCAAATGGCAGTTACCTCAGGATGGTAGTGTCCATGTCTATTTCTCCCACTGCATAGTGAGCTCTGCAAATAGCAGCACAGGGCCTGGCAGCAGTGGGCTTAGTGTGTATCTGTGGAAGCTGTCATGGTATCTGATCCTCTGTACCTCAGCACCTGTCATGGCATCTGGCACAGAGCAGGCAGGCAGTGGACAATGAAGCGAGTTGACTGGACCCTTTCCATGCTTGTTGTCACCACACACACAGGCACGACCATCAGTGTAAACTCACAGTGACAGGTTTTAGAAATGCCACTCTTGTGTTCTCCCCTGTACTACCCTCAAAAGGACAGAAGCCAGAGCTTTCTTGATGATCGTAATTTGGACAACCTTCTCTTAGGTGACTGCCCTATAAAGTATATTAAAATTTGTATATTTTCCTGGAAAAGACGAAAGAGAATTCTCCTCATTGTGGAATCCTAACTATAGTCATTTTGATTTTAATTACCTATAAATAGTCACTTATATGACAAGTACTGTATATTTTAAAGTACTTTAATGCTCAGATGATCAGATGAAGAATGTTTGATCAATGTGACTATCAAAGGGATGGGTGATAATTTTGAACTGGCAATAAAAGTTTGTTTACTTGATCAACAAATATCTACTGAGTGCTCACTATGAGCAAAGAATGATTTTTCAGGCTCTGGGGAAAAACCAAAAATACCCAGATCTACTAGGCAAACACTTATTGAGCATTTACCAAGGGGGCAAGCTCTGTACTAGTAGAGAAAGAGCCTGGTGACAGGGGAAGGCCACATTTTTGGTTATGAACTGTGCCTGAGAGTTCTCAAAGTGACCTAGACAGAGTGGAGGGAGCAGAGGAAGGGAAGGGCAGAGCTTTTCACAAATGAACATCACTCTGTATTAGTTATCTATTGCTAATTTACCCCCAAATTTAGCTGCTTAGAACAAGGTTTCAGTCAGCTGGCTCCAAAGCAGAAACATCACACAAGGACATGGAAGAGGAAAGTTGCTGAGCTCAAGGCTGTCAGGAAGCAGAAAGAGAGAGGAAGGAGCAGGAGACAAGAAACACCTTCCAAGGCTCACCCAGTGACCTACGTCCCCCAGCAAGTCCCAGCATCTCCCAGTAGTTCTTCCTGCTGAGGAAGGATGAGATCAGAGCCCTCATGATTCAATCACTTTCCCAAAGCTCCACCTCTGAACATTGCTGACCTGGGAACAAGCCTTTAACACAAGAGACTTTGAGGACATTCCAGATGCAAACCACAAGCAACCAACATATTCTTTCACAAGGGTTCTAAGGGTCAGGAATCAGGGGTGGCTGAGCTGGCTGATTCTGCCCCAAGGTCTTTGATAGTGCTACAGTTAACTGAGCGCTCCCGCCAGTAATGTGGGCAGCCCTCCACTGCCCACTGGCCTCTCCACAGTGTTTTCTGAGTGTCCTAAAGACATTGGAAGTGGCTCCACCCAGAGCTAATGACCCAACTGCAGGGCATGGGGGTGGGTAACAGTATCCTTTATAACCTGATCTGGAATGACATACTTGCTTCTACCATAGGTTATTTATAGTGTCACACCGGCCACCTTGGTAAAGTGAGGGTGGAAATTACACAAAGGTGACACAGATTCCAGGAGATGGGAATCACTGACTCATTGAGGCCATCGGCTATCACATCCTCCCCTAGCTGACAGGAGAACAAAATGCAGAAAGGCCCACCATGTGGGATACAGTCATGCCCAGGTGATAGTAAGAGCTGGCCACATCCCTGGGCTGTGCTCATTTACATGACTGCAGGATCCTTGCCAAGGCTTCTGGGCTAACTATCATTGAGATGGCTTACAAACCTAAGTTCACCACATGAGATCCATAGTGCTACAACACATACAGAATAATATAAAATACATAATTAGCTCAATATATCAATCTAATATTAATATCATAATTACATCTAACATTATCATTGTAGTAATAAACTGAATTTGAGAGTTTAAAAAACCAGTATGACCCACCCACTTCTCATTATTTCTCCTAGAGAATTAAAATTATAGCAGTATGGGCAGACCCACATTTATAGCACCACAATACACAATAGCCAAGTTATGGAACCAGTCTCAGTGTTCAACAGATGAATGGTTAAAGAAAATATGGTGTGTATATACACAATAGAATTTTATTCAGCCATGAAGAATGAAATTATGGCATTTCCAGGAAATGGGTAGAACTTCAGAAGATTATGTTGAGCAGAAGAAGTCAGAGTCAGAAAATGAAAGGTCATGTTTCCTCTCAATTGTGGAAGCTATAGAGGAAAAATGGGAGGGTAAGGGAGATGAAATGTCATGAAAATAGAGGGGAGACCAGTGGAGTAGAGGAAGGACACCAGGGGGAGGGCAGGGAGGGCAAGAGGAGGAACTAGGAACAACACTGACCCAATTATGATGTTGTGTGAACGTACACGTAACATGTAGGTGATGAGGAATTTCACTGTTATATATAAGGTGCCAATAAAAAAAAAAAAAAGTGATCAGAGGCCACTTACTTATTACCCAACATTCTTTCTCCTTTCTCTCTCCTCCAGCCCCGTGAAAACAAAGGTCAAGGGGAAGAAGGTAGTTCTGGACCCCACTGTGGTCAAAAAGCAGGAAGCAGAGAAGGTAGTGAATCCGCTGTTCAAGAAGAGGCATAGAACTTCAGCACTGGACAAGATGTTTAACCCAAAAGGGACCTTACCCGCTTTGTAAAATGGCCCTGCTACATCTGGCTGCAGGGACAAAGGGATATTCTCTTTAAGTGGCTTAAAATGCCTCCTGCAACTAACCAGTTCAACCAGGTCTTGAACCAACAAAGTTACCCAGCTGCTTAATCTTGCCAACATGTACAGACCAGAGATGGGCAGAAACAGCAGCAGAGGCTGTCGGTCTGGGTTAAGAAGGCTGCTGGCAAAAAGGATGTTCCCACGTAGACCCCATAGGTCCTTTGAGCAGGGATCAATACTGTCACCATCTTGGTGGAGAACTGACGCTGTCCAGCGGAGTCAATTTGGCACGGGAGAAAAACGAGTAGCGAGACTCCTGAATTCGAAACGGTTTATTGATGATTCAGAAATCCGGGAACACCGGCGCTCTCGGAGAGCCGGCTTATATTCCCTCCAGGAGGCGGATGGTAGGGCCAACGCTAGTTAAGTGAAGATCAGGCGAGGAGCTAGCTGTCCAATCACGGTAAAGGTCAAAACAAGCAGGCACGAGCAGGAGCACTGGGGAACACATGTGCACGTGTTGTGTGCATGGACTTATTTGAATACCGGCAAGGATAAAGCACCTGGGTGTGTTTATGTTAACCGACTTCCTCACTGCAGATGTGATCAAAACAACTTCTGGCTGGCTGCCAGGTGCCATCTTGGCATAGTCTGCATGGCATAGCCCCCAACAGAGAACAAGAAGACTCAGCTGGTGGTAATTGCACATGACCTGAATCCCATGGAGCAGGTTGTCCTGCCTGCCCTGTGTCACAAGATGGGAGACCCTTACTGCCTCATCAAGGGGAAGGCCAGGCTGGGAAGGCTGGTTCACAGGAGACATGCACCCCTGTTGCCTTCACACAGGTTAACTCAGAAGTCAAAGGAGCTCTGGCTAAGCTGGTGGAGGCTATCAGAACCAACTCCAATGACAGTTGTGATGAGAGCCTTCACCACGGGGGAGGCAAAGTCCTGGGTCCAAAATCCATGGCTCGCATTGCCAAGTTGGGAAAGGCAAATGCTAAATAACTCGACACTAAACTGGATTAAATATATGCTGTTTGGTTTCTGCACATAAAAATAATAAATTGTACTTTATCCAGTGGGGGTGACCCAGCTGATATATCTTCCAATAACAAGTTTAAATTGTGAAGGTTATGCAGGTTCCAAGCTAGTTGTGTGTTGTATCCTACTGGGTGGCAAGACTGGCTAATACAGATGAACTAATAACTGAATTTTAACATTTTTCTTTCAGGTGTGCTTTGATGGTGGTGGGCAAGCACAACCTATGGGGTGTTTCTTTGCATTCATTGCTGAGTCATGTGGCCACTTGGTGTTGGCTTGGGCTTCATCTGTAAATGAGTCTTCCCTCACTGGGTGGGAGAGAATCCACTATTACATGGGGCCCTTCCCCTTTATGGTGCTTTGGCTTCACATCAAATGATCAGTTAATTGTGAGTTGTGGAGGGTTAATCTTAGGTCCCTAAGTGAACAGGGAAGATGAGTTCTTTCTATTCAGGTACTATCTGCAGTAGAGAGCTCATCAGAGAGGAGAGGCAGTGATGTGAGGACAGAGTCAGAATGGAGTTTGTAAGGTGACGTTTCCTTCCCTTCAGTGTCATCCTGTAAGTTAGCATGAACTACACAGTCAAGGGAGAAGATGGTTCAGGTATTGTGGGCCCCTCCTACACCCCATGTGAGTGGACAATTCATGTAAATGGTGGGGAAATGTGTTCACTAGCTGTTCATCATGGTGACCAAAATACCTGACAAGAACACCTTAGAGGAGGAAAAGTTTATTTTGACTCCTGGTTTCAGAGGTTTCAGTCCCTGGTCTGCTGACTCCATGCTCTGGACTCAGGGTGAGGTGGCACATTATGGGAGAAGGTGTAGCAGAGAAAAGTGCCTTAGCTCATGGCAGCCAGGAAGCAGAGTGGCACAAAATACAACCTCTACAGGCATCTCCCAGGGACCTAATTCTCCAGCCACACCCTACCCTGCCTACAGTTACCATCCAGAGAGCAATCCTTTCAAATTATTAATCTATCAACAGGATTAATCTTTTTTAGAAATCGGCTTGTAAAGGCATGGTGGGCTAAATATTTTTTGCCATGTAACTCTAGGGTTAATTATTTAGTACAGGAAGTTATTTAGCATGTTCAAATTGGTTTCAGAGTATCACTTTCTTTTTCTCTTCTTTCATCTGAGATTCTGGTTCTAGAATGTTCTGGATATTATATCCTATCCTGGTCTCTTTAGTAAACCTTGAGGGATTTAGTGGCAGCACAACTTTACTTATTCCAGTATTTTCTTTTTGTGCCAAAATACATGTAACTTATCATTTACCATCTTAACCATTTTTAAGCATACAGTTCAGTGTCGTTACAAACATTCCTGATGTATCAGGAATCATCACCACCATCCATCTCTCTGTCTTGTAAAACTGTAGCTCTATGCCCGCTAAATGTGAACTCCCCATTCCCATCTCACCCATTCCCCAGCAATCGCCATTCGTTCCATTTTCTCTATGATTCTATCTGAAATACCTCATATGATTGGAATCACAAGTATTTGGCTTGTTTTGCTTTGCATAATGCCCTCAGGATTCACCTATGTTGTAGCATAGTTTAGAATTTCCTTACAGTTGTTTCATGAGAACACTGAAATTTGTGCATTTAAGACACTGCTTAGGAAAGCAGTTCAATATCTGAAAACTTCTTTAAGCTGCTATGCTGTCAGCAATACATGGCAAAACACACAGGATGTGTGGACTCTTAAATTTCAAACATTTTTATTGCACAGTATAAATACAGTTATGATATCTATTTCAATGTTTAGACTAAAGAGTCAAGATGCAATGACCTCCTGTGCTGCAAAAAGAACTTTTAGTATAAAGGTGGTGAAACATTAGGCTGTGCTGCAAAGGGGGATCTGCTGAATCTGTCCACGTAGAACTTCATAAAATATCACAAAACAATGTTGCTGTGCCTGGAGAGAGGTTGTCTGGACAGAATCTGTTGGTGTGTAAATGTTTTCAAATGACTCAGAAAATATGAGTGGAGAATATTTAATCAGTCAGGTCATCTGACTACCTAATCATCCTTTGGTGAATTGAAAAACAAATTACAATATTGATGAAATCTAGCTGAAGGAAGAAAATGATCCAAACCACCATCTAATTCAATCTATTGTGAAAACAGCAAACTTGTCAGGTTTCCATATTTACTAGTGTGTTATTTATATAATTACTTAACTATGTGAATCAGCATCATGAGAAATAGTTCATTGTTTACACAGTAGATTGGGCAATGACTCAATTCTAATAAATGGGAGGTCAGAAGCTTAAACTACACAATAGTATAACTGGCCAGAATTTTTGCTGGCTGAAAAACCATGAGACCACAGTGAAAGAAACCCTGGGGTAGGAGTCAGAATGCTTGGGACGGAGCTGGGACCCACAGATTATTAGCTGAGTGACCCCAGTAAGTCCACTTATCTCCAAATACACATTTTCTTCATCTTAATAGTAAGAGTAGAACTACCTGTCTCCTTTTTCATACTAGTGGTGAAGAAATAAATGAAAACACATGTATGAAAGTGATTTCAAAACTTTCCACTGTAATGTTAAACACGAGGCATTTTAAATTAGGCACCTTGGGACTAGATTTACTTTTTCAGACCACAAGTGTAAGTGAATGTAATAATGCAATATTTCAAAAGTCCTGTTCTCAAGCACAGGCCATGAGCTGCAGATCTAAGATCCTGGATGGATACCTGGTTCAAGGGTTTTGTAATACTATGATAACTGAAAGCAGCTTATGAAGAAGCATATTAACTATAGTTTCATCTACTACTAACTTACTCCATAAAGGTATTCATCAGGTACAATATGATATACAAAACTGAAGGTTTCAAAAGCATCAAAAATAGATCTAAAAGCCTGAGGACAAATTACAAATGAGGTGAGTAGCTTCCACAATGCCTACACATAACATGCAAATGATAAACATCTGTTAACACTAAATGCAAAAGTCATGTATTTTCAAGAAGCAAGAATGCAATGAAGATTTGATGTACATGCATATCCATAGCATATTCAAACTTTCTGACAGTTAAATAATGTCGCCGCCCATGGCAACAATTGCGTGGGTATTTATCGGAGGCGGACTGGAAATAAACTACTTTTCCTATATTCACTAATTTATAGAGGAAGAGAGACTTTGAGAAGAAGAGATGCTTTGCTTAGAGGTTAGAGGAAGAGAAACTTTGCTTATCAGGAAGAGAGACTTTGCTTAGAGGAAGAGAAACTTTGAGAGAAAGATAGGCTTTGCTTATAGAAAGAGAGACTTTGCTTATCAGGAAGTTTTTAGAGAAAGAGAGGCTTCTATGCTTATCAGAGATCTATTGCTTCTTAGAGTTGCATCCCACATCCTGTGAACTAGGTGCTTCTAGCTAGCTTCCTGTGAAGCTACTTCTTCTAGCTGCTTCTTCTCTCCGCTAGCTGTTTCTGCTTACTGTTGCTTTTTCTCTCCGCTAGCTGCTGCTCTTTGCCTTCTGCCTAATGACCGCTTATATTCCCTCCAGGAGGCGGAGGGCGGGACCACGCCAGTTGATATCAGGTGAGGAGCCAGCTGCCCTATCACGGCAAAGGTCAAAACGAGCAGGCCTGAGCAGGAGCACTCGGGAACACCTGTGCACGCATTGTGTGCATGGACTTAATTGAATACGGCCAATGATAAATCACTTGGGTGTGCTTATGTTAATTAACCTCCTCACTGCCAATGTGATCAAAGCAACCTCCAGCTGGCTACCAGGCGCTATCCCGGCACAGCCCACATGGCACAGCCCCCAACAAAATAACAAAATAATTTTATTCAACAGTACTTTTCCAGCATGTGCTGATGTAATCTTGTGCCATACTCAGTGATGCCCTTTTCTCATTATTTCTAAGTTAAACCACACAGAACCTCTTCATATTCATGTTACCCCGGTGGTCTGAAAGAGTATATTTAACTACAAGGGTTAACTTATAGTGGCTCATTTTAATACGGCAATTTGTATTTCTCAAAGAATTTTCTCATACACCTCCATATGTAATGTTTTAAGATTGATGAGAGATTACTGCTCATGGCCAAGTACACACATCAGTACCTTCTTCTGTAGGAGGTGTTAGGGGGCAGCACATGGTGACTCACCCTACCTATAGCTCATCCTTGATCACATTTCTCAGAATTTTAACCAGGCCTGGGAAACAGAAGTTCTAGGATAACATCACCTGGTTACTAGGACTCAAGCATCATCAGTGAAAAAAATTCAGGTAGACTTGACTTTATGGTGCTATTATAATTATATCACTGCTGGAAAATAGCAGGTGTGCCCTGATGGCATGCACTTGTCATCCCAGCTATTTGGGAGATGAGGAATCAAAAGTTTGTGGCTTGGGTGGGCAACTCAGCAAGACCTCATCTCACTAAAGAAGGGGGGAGCATAAATATTTTACTTGCTTGAATATGAAGACTCTAAGTACAGTTTTACTAGATACGGTGCACTAAAATCTAAACAGATGTGATGTGTACCAACATCATATAATTATATATTAATATTTTAGGACAATTTTTTAAAAGATAAGCATTGAAAACTGCTTGGAACACAGCAATATGGATTGTAATTATAAAAAGTATCTACATGAAATAGTGTTATCTGCCATAAATCCTAAAACATCTATATACACACACTAAATATATATATATTTATAATGTGCATGACTACAGATGATACATACACATAGAAACATGCACATACTTATTCCAATGAAGTTATAGTGCAAAAAGTTTTGAAACATAGTCTAAAGTAAATCTGAAGAGACATAAGACAGAAGATATTCCCACAATTTCAACCTACCTTTGGTGGCCACCTGGACACAGTCGACTTTAGTTTCCTGTATTAAATCAAGAGGGAGGAAATTATTATTCATGTTTTATTTGAAAACAGAATAATCTGTAATTTGAGTTGAATGACACTGATATGGAAAGATGGTATGGCTTTTATCACACTTACTCAGTGAACCATGCTCACATACATTGTCTGGCTCTAGTGGAGATGGTGTTGGGGAATGCTGCACTTGACGAGGAAGGAGGAGTTAAATACAAATGATCTCTACCTGGTGGATGCTGAATGCTTCCCCAGATCCATCTTCATGCCTTGTGCAAACAGCACTGTGGAAGGACTCTACACCCCAGATTTTTCCTTTCACTGGCAAAAGGTGAAAGAAAGTTAAATGGCCAGTAATACCTAGACCTGTGTCATGAAGGAGAGAACTGATGGAAGAATTTGGAAAATGTTTCCTTCTGTTTAATGAGACGTAAAATTTTATCAGAGCTCTAGTTGGTCTGAACAGGAAAGGGGACAAATTTCAGATGTGTGACTCAATGATAATTTTTACTTTGTTCTATCTCATCTTCCTAAAGCTATTTTCTCTTAGAGGGAAAAAAAAGATATCTAATTTAGTCATAGCTATATGAAGCATAAAGTTCTTGGAATTAAAGAAATGGGACAGAATATGCTGAAAAAGACAGATGTTTTGAGCTCATAAAACTTAAATGAGCTGATGTATGTGTTGTAGCTATGCTGTTTTCCTGTAAAACAGTAAGTTAAGCAGAATGTCTAGCCACCTTTTGGTAACAAGAAAATTGGAAAACAAAAACCATTCTTATTGACGCTACACTTTCCAAAACAAAAAACAAAAAAGACGAATATGTGAATATATTAATTTCTTGTCATAAATTTCTCTAGATGAAAATAATTTTAAAGGAGAAAAGAACTGTTTACAAGTAAAAGCACACAAACACATGACTTCATTTATTGACTACCATCTTACTTAAGCTACGTTCACGTTAATAACCCAAAATAGCACTGGTAAACAGTCATCTATAAAACTTACCCCACTGGCTCTACTAGCAGTTGGAAATAAGTTCTGTAGTTTTTATGGGCGAGGAGGGTAGTGTTCCAGTATTCACTGTATGACCTGTTGTCCCCAATAGTAAAAGGATGAGCAGCTTGAAGGCTGTCTGCTGGAAATTCAGCAGCAAAGTTGTACTGTGAATTTGAGATAGAAGTATTCTGGAAATGAATGGGCATTGGGTAGCACTTCAAGACCTCTGTTGTCTTTTTCGTTCTTTGAGGATGTTCTTCCTCAACAACTATTTGATAAACATGAGGGAAAAAAAAGGGAGACTCACAAGTGATGTCTTTTAACTGATCTGATTTCCTCTGCCTTCAACTGCAGGAACCACACAGCACATCTAAAATAAGGAACACACTAAACACAGTCAATACTAAGTGCCTGGTACATAATGGCCACTCACTTGATGCTTGCTCATCAAAAGAACTCTCTCACCCCAAATAATCCAAAATAATTTACTGAGAGAGAAAAACTCACAATAGCTTAAAACATTTACAAACTTCTGCTTATAAGCAGGACACTAACATAATCCTTTTCTTATACAGACCTCACTACGATTCTGAAGCTTACTGATAATAAAATTATATTAACAATAGGTTTGTAAGAAAGGCAATGCATTATTCTCTTCAGTGGCATCTGTATGACCACAGGGGAAGTTTTAACAAGTCACCAAAGAAAACATGCAGTGACTCATCTTTACTAAGGTTTATGGCTCCCATCTTTTCTTACATTCCTTTGCCCTTGATCATATTCAGTTAGTGGAAAGAGATGAGGGACCGAATTTCAAAAGCCAAGCTTTAGAGTTCCATGTGACGTGGAAGAGGAAACCACGAACAGGCCACTTGAATCACATATAAGAAGGGATGGGGACGCACCCTTCAACAATATCTGCAAGGATGATGATCCCCTTGAAGAGCAGAACCCTGGTGCCTTTTTCTTACAGTACACAAAAGCACCCTGATCCCCTACAAAAATAATGTGATTCAAGAGTTGCTGAGTACAGCTGACCATTAATGCCAAGAGAGAAGCTTAGGAGTGGGAGCCCATTCCCACTTCCCTGGGGAACTCCTTTGTGGTTGTTGGTGTGAACTCTAAATCTGCATTCAGGAAAACTTTTACTCTGAATACAACCACTTGGTGCAAAACAAGTCAAAAAGTGAGTGTTGTCATTCAATTTATAATTCTGTGTAACTACAATTCAACATCACATTGATTTCTTTTTTTAAAATTATTTTTTACAGACTGCATTTTGATTCATTGTACACAAATGAGGTACATCGCTTCATTTCTATGGTTGTACATGACATAGATTCATACCATTCATGTACATAGGGTAATGATGTCTGTCTCATTTCACGATTTTTCATACCTCCCCTCCCTCTCATTTCCCTCTATGTAATTTAAAGTTCCTCCATCTTCTCTCAGCCCCCACCCCCATCCCCATTATATATCATCATCCACTTATCAGGGAAAACATCTGGCCTTTGGTTTTTTGGGATTGGCCTATTTCACTTAGCATGATATTCTCCAATTCCATTCATTTATCTGCAAATGCCATAATATTATTCTTCTTTATGGCTGAATAATATTCCATAATGTATATATACCAGTTTCTTTATCCATTCCTCTGTTGAAGGGCATTTAGGTTGGTTCCACAATCTAGCTATTGTGAATTGAGTTGCTATAAACAATTGATGTGACTGTGTTACTGCAGTATGCTAATTTTAAGTCCTTTGGGTATAAATCGAGGAGTAGGATAGCTGGGTCAAAAGGTGGGTCCACTCTAAGTTTTCTGAGGCTTCTCCACACTACTTTCCAGAGTGGCTGCACCAATTTGCAACTCCACCAGCAAAGTAAAAGTGTGCCTTTTTCCCCACATCCATGCCAATATCTATTATTGTTTGTGTTCTTGATAATAGCCAGTCTAACTGGAGTGAGATAAAATCTTAGAGAAGTTGTAATTTGCATTCCTCTAATTACTAAGAGATGTTGAACACTTTTTCATATATTTATTAATCGCCTGTGTGTCTTCTTCTGTAAAGTGTCTTTCCAATTCCTTGGCCCACTTATTGATTGGATTCTTTGTAATTCGGTGTAAAGTTTTGTAAGTTCTTTATAAATTTTGGAGATAAGTGCTCTATTTGAAGTGTGTGTAGAAAAGATTTTCTCCCACTCTGTAGGCCCTCTGTTCACATTATTGATTGTATCCTTTGCTGAGAAAAAGTTTTTTAGTTTGAGTCCATCCCATTTATTGATTCTTGCTTTGATTTCTTGTGCTTTGGGAGTCTTCTTAAGGAAGTCTGATCCTAAGCCAACATGATGGAGATTCAGGCCTACTTTAACAGTGATTTCTTAGTGCAGACATAGTCTAACAGATTTACGGTGTGAGAATAAAGTGAATTTTGATATTTCAACCTGTGAAAGAAAGAAGGAAGGAGGAAAGGAAGGAAGGAAGGGACTTGCTACTAGGTATAGTCATGTAAGAGGCTCCACCAAATCCGGTACATTTCTCCCTGTATAATAAACACAACATGAAAGAAAGTATTTAGGGAGCTTCTTCCCAGATTGGGAACAGAGGATCATAAAGAGTTAAAGCAGGCTTTGATTTCTCTCATCCTTTTCCTTGACTTTTTGCATCTACAAATACTTGCATGTGGTGATTCAAAGATTCATTTGCAAAGACCTTGGCATTTCTCAGTCAAGAGGTGGGCTTGGCTATATTTAATGACTCATGTGCAACCAACAGAATGTGGTAGAAGGGTCACTGTACATGCATCTTCTGCCTGGTTTCCTTGGGAAGCCTGCTCTTGGAGAAGCCAACAAAGTAAATGGACCCACAGCATGAATCTGCCATGCTGGTGGGGGCAGGTGTAGGCAGGCTGCTTGGCAGTCCCCAGGACTACCAGTCCATAGGCAACATTGCTGGCAGGCATGTGTGTGAGTGGCCTCAAGAGGTCACCAGCCAAGCCAGCAGATGAACAAAGTGCTGAGAGACCCGGAGCAGAAGTTGTCCAGTAAACCCTCTGCTGGCCCACACCATTATGGCAAAATGAAAAGTTTGTTTTAAGATGCTAAACCTTGGAGTAGTTTGACACAGCAGCAAATACAGTTCCCCCTTATCTGTGGTTTTGCTTTCTGTGGTTTCCGTTACCCTCAACCACCACTCCCCCCCAATTTTTTTCTTCCTTTCTGTGGTTTCACTCAACCACAATCCAAAAATCTTAATATTTGACTTAATTCTTTCAAGCAGACTCCATACACATGACTATTATGTTTACTATTATAATTGTTCTATATTCCTATTATTGTTCTTAATCTCTTGGTGAATAGTCTACAAATTTATCTTTAAATAAGTATGTGTGCATTTAAAAAAAAATCGAAATAAAACAGTGTGTATAGGGTTTGGTACTAATTGACTTCAGGCATCCATATGGGGTCTTGGATTTATCTGCTGCAGATAGGAGGGGCTATGGTACTAATCTGCATATGTGTGGTGATGTACATGTGAATCCCAACAATGTTAGAGACTGAGGCAGAAGGACTGCAAATTTGAAGTCAGCCTTGGCAACTTAGCAAGACTCTTTCTCAAAAAAGGGTTGGGGATGTAGCTCAGTAGGAGAGCAACCCTGGGTTCAATCCCCATGCTCCCCCAAACAAACAACATCAACAACAACAAAAAACTGTAGTTAACAGCTAGTTACAAAACACTGAATAGAAACTGTTCTAAGTGCTTATATTTTCCATTCTTTGTAATGTCAACAACCAGAGTAAAAATACCTAAGTGTCTTAGCAGGCCCTTTCTGATCATCAGCTTATTTAATCCTCTCAACAACTATAGTGAGTAGGTGGCATTACTATATTTTAAAGATACCAAAATTGGGTTGTAGGAAGGTGAAGTAACTTGCTCAAGGAAGATGGGAAGTACTGCAGTCAAACCTGGAACTACCCTACTTCTAGATGCTGCTGATGGGGGTTTGTGTTACTTCCATCCCCTCAGATACCTGGAAGAGTGCTAGTGAAAGTAAGCTTTCCTTCATAGCTTCCTTTTTCTCTTCCTCACTGCTTCTAACTAGCACAGTGAAGAAATTATTTGGAAGGAAGGCTCAAGGACATAGAGGATGAGAAAAGACATAGTAATAAGAGACAGAAGGAAGAGAAGAGGTTATTGTCTCTTTCATTTCATTAAATGTCAGTGCAATACCCACAGGTACCAGGTCTTCAAGTTTAAAGGAAGGGGAGAAGCTCCAAAGGTTGCCCTCGGTTGGCTTTTCAAATGCTGGGAATGTGCATAAAGTAGGCTATGTAAATGATGTACTACCTGCACACAATTCCAAAATCCATCCATACAGTCCATTACTGATTTAGAATTTAAGCCATCTATATGAACATTACATATAAAACAAATCTATAACCATAATTTCCTTCCTTGTTTATATCCTCACTCCAGTACTTGGTAAATCATTAAGGGATTATCTTTTGCAAATCAAGAAATCTTGAGCTTAAAAACTCACCATGTTGTTGGAGTTTCATCTCTCATTTCACCTTCTTCTACATCCATTCCTTCTTCTCTATCCTCAGTGTGTGAAATTTTAAAAAATGGACAGCCTGTCATAAAGTAGTTATCAGGCAGAAGATAAATGCTAGAATAATAGGTCATGAACATACTGACAGACAACCATTAATAGAGAATTCTGGTTACAGTAACATCCAGACATGAAATCTTTAAGACACTGGGAATGCTATGACAGTAATCCAAAAACTAAAGAGCACTGTGATAATGACATAACATAAGCATGAAGACATAGTGAAAAGATTTAAGCCAGTTTTTTTTCCTCAACAAAGGTCAACAGATTGGAAAAAAATGGTTTATGGTTAAATGTTTTAGAAAATACATGCAATGATGAAAATGATGCAATAGTGAAATGGGTAAGTTGTAAGAAGAAGTAAGTCTTAGAAGAAAAATAAATTCCAGTCACTATGCAGTAAGTTCGTCAACTCTAATAATAAAATAAATATAAACTAATACAAAAAAGACAATTTTTTCAGATATTTCTATCGAGTAAGCAAAGAGTTTGAAAAACTGAAAATTCCCAGTGTTGGTGTGGTTGGGAAAACGAGAAGGCATTCTCAACTTGCCACGGATGGCAGTATAAAATTGGTATATTCTTTTTGAGAAATAACTGGGCAATAGCTATAAAAATTTGAAATGTGTATATATTGTGACCTAGCAACTTTACTTACCTAAGGAGACACCTGCATAATTTAGCAATGACACATACAATACTATCCACTGTAATGTTGTTAACAGTTTTTTATAATATGAGATTACCTAAATGTCTAATTATGTGGGACTATGATATATCCTTATAAAGACTAATCATGAACCACTTAAATGCACTGATGCAGAAACCCATCAAAAGAAGAAAATGAATTTAAGAACAGTATGTATTATATGAATTTAAGAACAGTATGTATTATATAATCTAATTTGGATTTTTGCAAATGTATATAAAACATCTATAAGGTTAGGAGGAGAATATTATGGTTACAGAAATAATATGTATTCTGTGTAAAAAATATATAAATCCTCCATAATCTACTTTAGATTACTACTACTAAGTATAGTTACTGTATAAATTCACTCCAATAGAAAAACAGATATTTCATAATTTACCTTAAATTACATATTAGCTATACTATTTTAAATAACTGTTTGAAATTTTTTTACACAAATACATTATTATTTCTACAAATTAGAAATAAAGGTTTTCAAATTTTTGATGACTTAAAGGTTCATTCATGTGAATTATTTGAAAAACAAACTTACAGAGATGCTCTGTGAGGTTTTATATCAGTCTTATCTTCTGACCCAGAGTGCTTTCTTGCTCATTGGTATTGAAAACAGTGCCATTTTCCAGATTAAACTGACTGCAATGTAAGACCCATTAAAAAAAATTGAAAAGATTTTCAAAGCAAATCCACTCACAACTAAATCTGTATAAGAATGTAACTCCTGTCAAATAAGCAAAACATATAAAATGCTAAATCTATAATTTAAACAAAAGATAAAGTCAGAAATAAAACAACACTTAATTTTCACATATATACTTTGTAAAATGTGTTTTTTTTTTTGTTGTTGTTGTTGTTTTGTTTTTGGAGACAGTGTCTTACTATGGCACCCAGGCTAGTCCTGAACTTTTGAGCCCAAGTGATCCTCCCACCTCAGTCTGGGGCTACAGACATGTGTTCCATTACCAGGCAGTCTGAAATTCACATCTTAAAGATTCCTCTAGGGTTCATAGGGAATTTGGTGTGTAGTATAATGGATATTTAATTGGAAATCCAAAAAGAGACACAGAGAAAGAGGCATACATAATATCTGAAGCCACATTGGCAAAAGTTTTATAAAAAGGATAAAAGACACTATCTACAGATTTAAGATGCCCACAACTCCCATGTAGGATAAATGAAGAAGAAACTCAGACATAGACACATCATAGTAAAACTGAAGACAACCAAAGAAAAAGAAAATCTTAAAGACAGAGAAAAAAATCTAGATTACTGTCAAAAAAGTTAGGTATCTGATTTGTCTACAGAACAATGGAAGACAGGAGATAAAATAAAGATTATTTCCCATGAAATGAAATCTTACATCTAGCGCTAACCTAGAATCTGAAATCAACCAGAACTATTTCACAAGAATAAAGGAGAGCGAGGAGCAGTGGCACACGCCTCTAAGTCCAGCAACTCCAAAGGCTAAGACAGGAGGATCGCTAGTTTGAAGCCAGCTTCAGTAACTCAGCTAGACCCTATCTCCAAGAAAAGAAAAGGACAGGAGGTGTAGTTCATTGGTAAAGCACCCTGAGGTTCCCTAGTACCCCCCCCAAAAAAAAAAAAAAAAACCCAAAGAAAAAAATGATAAAGGAAAAAAAAAAAAAGACACAGGAAAAGAAATACAGACACAATTGTACATATCTACATATTTCAGTGTGATTCAACTGCACATTATTAATAGGCTTTGAACTTGAAGAATCAATGACTTTGTTTCAGGATAACTCACAGGACTGGTGTAACTGCTTACAAGTAAAAGAAAATACAGTAACAATTTCCTATACTATTTTTAACTTTTTAGAACCATTTTTATTAATATTATTGCAGAATTCAAGCCAGTAACAACTAGAAAATTTCCTGCAAAGAAGTTATTTACTATATAAAAACTTACCTGATTTCTCAGATGGAGGAAAAAGTCTGCCCCCAAACACCTGAATTTGTTCACAGAGGACTATATTCTGAGATTTAGATCATCTTCTTAGAAGACCTAACATACAGAGAAATGAATGTTAAACAGAATGTGTCTTACAACGATATCTAAGTTTGTTCTGAGTGTTTCCCTAAAGAAATGGTTCTCAAAATGGGGGGAGAAACCACTGTCATAAAAAGTATTTCAGCAACAAAACAAATTCAGCATGGATAACTTTACTACATTTTTCTTATTTTCATAGTTTGCACTAAGAACAGAGCTTAATGATCAGTTTTTAATAAATAAGATTGTTTCCTAAAAATGAAAATACTGTCTACCTTTAAATGTTATCATTGAAGAGGAACTGGGGATCAAAACTGAACAATTATGAATATGCAAAACAAATCCTACTATTATGTACAATTTTAATGTACCAATTAAAACAAATAGCAAAGTAGCAATAACAACAAAAGAAACCAGTGTTATCATTGGTATGTAATTCACCCACCCATTTTGTGGCCACATTTACATTTTTAAAAATAATAATTTTTTCACTGAATTACTTACCATTGCACATTCACAATAAATAATTCTTCCCAGAAGAATAGAATATACTCTGAAATTAAGACAGAAATTATTAATATTCTTCAAAGCTGTCACACCCCCTGCAATAACAGGAAGTAAAATATTAAAGAACACTAAGGTGCACTGAGAATCTACTGTGCTTTCACTTTTGTCAAGCTAATAACATTTTCAAAGAAATAAAAATATTTTCTGGTATATAAGAGAACATAACACTGAGTATCTGTTATAAACATTTGAAAGTATACATCTTCAAGTTAATTTTTATTACCCAATCAAGTTTTGCACTCAAATTTTTCTCCACATGGTTCTTTATTGGCTCTTCCAAGAGCGCACAGAACCAACAAGCACATCAGAAATGTAAGCAAAAAACCAAAACTATTCTCAGAACATGGGATCTATTCAGAGATAATGTTAAGAGGAAAAGAAACTAAGGCACTAACTGATTTTCACGTAGAAACATTTTTTTCCAGAAGTGACTATCGTGTCACATTGATCCAAAGGAAGACAATCCAAAACATCTCCCAGCAATACAAAAGGTGTAGATGTAGCCAAAAAACCTTCAAGTGGAGCACAAATCCATTTAAAAGTTTAAAAAACTTTCAAGTAAAATAGCCTATGAAAAATAATTCTGAAGTATATCTTAAAAGGTACGCTTTGTAACTCACAACAAAGTTTTATAGGGACAAGAAACAGAAGCAACCTAAAGTCCAAAATACACATATTGAAGTAATTTTTTGATATGTGCACTCAATTTAATAAAGGTGATACAGTAGTTTGGTTTTTTTTTTAATAACATCTAGAGCATTTACTATATGTCAGGCACACTAAGAGCTTTAAATATACATTTAATTTTTATAACCCTATGAGATAAATCACATTATCTTCATTTTATTGAATGGGAAAATCAAGACACAAAAAAGTCAAATAACTTGTGCAGGATCACAGAGCCAATAAATGGTAGAGCTGGGATACGAACCCAGGCAGTCTGGCTCCACAGTCTGTTCTCTTCACCACTAAGCTATTTGAGAGAATATATGCAATTAAAAACAAGGGTTATGATGACTACGATAACTTGGAAAAATGCTTGATATAATGTTAAGTGAAAAAGGTAGGATTCAAAATTGTATGTGTATCATAACAATAAATGTCTTTAAAAGCCAGAAAAACTATAACCACATACCAAAATGAACGGTAGTTTTTAAAAGTAGAGGAATTAGGACTAGGATTTCCCCTTTATCTCATTTGTTATGTTGCCAAATTATCTTTGATTTAAAAAGATCATCTTCAAAAAAGTTTGAAGAAAAAAGATGAAAAAGTTTGATTTGATTTCAACTATAATTTAGCATTTAAAATAACCGTATTGTTTCAGGGAAAAGAATGATTAAAATAAAGTTAGTTTGTTTCTAAAGACACTATTACTAAAGGGCAATATATTAAAGACTTTTCTTAAAAGATCATTTAGACTAGCTAAAAATACTTTTATATCCCTACTCATTCTTTTTTTCTATCTCTTCTCATTCTTTTTTTTTCTATTTTAAAGGTAATGGTACTAATGCTGTGTTTTAAAAATGTACACTTACACATGATATAAGGGGAAAAAAAATCTAGGGGCACAGTATAAGCCCAAAACACTGCAATGATAGAATATATCCAGAAAAAGGAAGTAATATTTCCAGCTCTACTCTGCACTGGTAAGGCATCAGGAATGCAATGTGATTATACTGCCAGAAACAGTGGGTGATTAAGGCAGCATATTTCAACTCATCACAAGGGTTGAAATAATAAGAATTGTCTAACAGGACGCCATCAATGGGCATGGTCTAGAAAAGCCTGGAAAACCACCTATCAGGGAAGTTATAGCAGACAGGCAGGGCCACATTAGATGACATTAAAGTCCTTCATGAAACTTAAATTTTGTGATATTCTACTGCCTATAGATCCAAGAGGCATATTCTCTTCCCTTTGTTACAGTGTAGTCTGTAACATATGCAATAATTATAGAATTTAGAAAACTTATCTATATTCTACTGTCAAAAAATATGAGTAAGGGCTGGGGATATAGTTCATTAGGTAGCATGCTTGCCTCACATGCACAAGGCCCTGGGTTCAATCCCCAGCACCATGGAAAAAAAAAACAAAAAACAAAAAACAATGAGTCAACAGAACTAAGCAAGGGCCTGGGAATTTCATTTAAAAATAGAGAATGGCTCATGCTGATCCTGATGAGCTGGCAGGCACAGAAACCACTTGGGTTATATGATCCCTGAGAACTTTAATAGTCTGTATGCCAGCTTCCACACCAATCTCACTCATTATCTTAACACTGGCCACAAATGCCCCTCTCTAGTTTCTAAATGTTTATATTTCCATGGTTTTGCTTACAATTTTTTTTTCTGCCTAACAGTCTTCCTTCTCTTCATTACATGGCAAATTTTGATTCTACCTTTCAAAGCATACAGAAGTCAGCTCATCTTTTGGGGGGGATGGTACCAGGGATTGAACCCAATGGTGCTTAACCACTGATTCACATTCCCAGCCCCTTTTTATATTTTATTTAAAGATACGGTCGCTGAGTTGTTGAGGTTGGCTTTGAATTTGCCATCCTCCTGCCTCAGCCTCCAGAGTCCCTGGGATTACAGGCCTGGTTAAATAGTAGAGACAAATATGGCCAAATGACCTGGAACAATGTTCTTAATACATATATTTCTGTGGTGGGCAACATAAAAATAATAATAATAAAAATCTATAAAAAGAACAGTGGATCTGAAGTCAGTTAAGAAGTCACTTGACTTTTGGAGGGAATCTCAGCTTCTATATCATGTACCAGGGATAATAAAACAGCCCATTTTAGTGTTATTCTAACAGTTAAATGAAGTAACATGAAAGTGCTCTGCAAAATGTTTCCGAAATGTTCAAACTACCTTTTCTCACCGGGCAAGAATAAAAGAGCAGCTGGTAACGTTTCCCAAAGGTGATCTGTTTGCCTTTCCCGCTTAGGAGCCTCTTTTCCGTCTCTTAAGGTGAGATACTAAGGGTCAAAGGGCGGTGAACAGGCCGCTGGTACACCTGTCGCTTAGGAAGCGGAGCGGGTCACTGGGTATAAACCACTCCCGCCCTCCGCCTTCGGCAGTTTCTTTTCTGGAGAGACACCTGCCAGGCTAAGGAACAGGGAAATTGAACTTGACGGCAGGTACTGAGCAGGTGAGCTCTCCGCGCGCGGCATTAAGGCGGACCGCATAGGACGCAGGTAGAGAAAGTGCGCCTTTTCTTACCTCCCAACCCCGGCGGGGGCGGGAGTGGACGCCGTGGCTTACACCCCACTGTTTCGCTTTACCCCAGGGCAAAATTCGAGAAACTTCAGGAAGAGGAAAGGAAAAAAGTAGTGTGAGGTCAGGACCACACACTTCCGCAGTCAGCTCACCGAAAGCTGCATCTGCGCTTCTGGCAAACTGAACAGCGGCGGCATCAGAAACATCTCGGTTGTGCGTGCCCGCCGCCGCTCTGCGGCGCGGAGTGATGACGACAAGCCGGGAGCAACGAGGTTGCCCGCTCCGCGCGTGGCTAGAGTGGCCTCTGAGCAGAGGTTCCCGCCGGCCGGCTTCTGTGCGCTTCCGGGCTATTTGAGTTCTAGTGGGCGAAATAATCTCGAGTCAGTCGCACAGTGCTTAGTCCGAGTTCTCGGGTAACCCCATAGGGTGAGGGGACTTGGGCAGGCTCGCTCTGTAAGTCCGGTCCAGAGCCCTTTATGGTTTCTCTGGTTTTGGGAAAGCGGGCGAAGGGCGGCTGTTTGCGACTCAGATGGCGCACAGGAAGGTAACGCTGCCTGAGAACCCAAGGCAGGTGGGTTATCTGGGGGAACTCTGGTGATGACACGCTGTGGATTTGTGACTCAATGGGCCCTGTAGCTCGTGGAGAACTCTTTCCTGAAATAAAAACGAACTCTTCTCACAGGGCCGTTGAAGAGAATGAAATAGCGACCAGAAACGTCGATCGTAGAGCAATATAAGTAGTGTTTATTAATATTTTTTGCCTGTTATCAATTAAACTTGCATGTAGTTCTCTGGTAAAAGAGAATACAGCCCCCGTCGCCGATTAGAAAGTCGGCTTGTGCTGTAACGCATCCTGGGTAGAAGGATCCCTTGCAAAATTGTGCCCCTTTGCAATTTCCTCTCTTGCCACTTTTCCCGGGGAAAGGCTTGGCCAAAGAGAAGGAGCAGCAGTAATCCACAGTTGGAATTATACTATGGAAAAACGACTGACCCAAATGCCAAGAAATTTTTGCTCTTACTCCCATACCCTAAAGAAGAAAGCTAGGTGCACACTATACCTCTTTCTCTACTTTGATAGCCAGTAAGAATGCAGGGAGCTAAAGAAAATTTTGCAGAGTTTTGCTCCTAAGTGTGAATGTGAATAATGATGACTGCCTGAATGATTGCAGCCTTTTTTAGAATCAAAAGTATCATTGAGGTTTAATTGTAAATTCATGTGATTATTGTAATTTAAATGTAAATTAAACTTACAAATTGAGACTAAATTAGAATGATTTACTTTGGAAATATAGTTCACTAGTGTAATAGCGAGAAGAAATGAACTTTTTTGCTGCTAAAATGAGTGAACCAATGAAACAAATAGGAAAAAAAGTAGCAATCATCAGGTACTATAGGGAGTGTTTAAAATTTTCAGGGGTAATTTAAAAAATTCTAGACATGGATAATGATGATTACATAACAGTACAGATGTACTAATGCCACTAAATTGGACACTTTAAATTGGTCAAAATACTTAATTTTATGTATATCTTCCACAACGAACAATTGAAAAGCTATTTTTTCAAAAGCAGCAATCTTTGGCAAGGTAACTAAAAATGAAAAAGATAATCACAGGCAAGTGTGATCATCAACCCTCAAGATAAGGTTATAAGCAATAAGGAAAGAAAGAAGGTAACAATTTTTTTTAAAAAAAGATATCCATGAAAAATCACAGTAAAATACATTAGTATTTAAATTGTGAAACATTTTTATAATTAACAGTGAACTTAATATACTGTGTGATGGGCTGACAGAACTGGCTCCCTGAGAATGTTATAGGCCAGACTCTAAGGGAAATGACTAAACAGACTCCATTTTGCTCTGAGACTCCATGTTATGTAGGAAATAAGCTTCTCCCATGGGAATACCCTGCCTCTGTACCCATTATCAGTTACTTAGTGTGACATGTTTAGCAATACAAAACGACAATTCTTATGTAATGAAAAATTCCTCTCTTTTGATTCCTATTGCTCCTAAACAATGTACTATGTGAACAGTGATTGTGTGGATGTTAGTAACCATTCTTTAGTTTGTACCTAGGTAAGAATCATTCTGACCCACTTCCCCCTCTGTCAATGATCTCATGATGTTAATGTGTAATTTCAAATCATAGCAACAGACACTTATGATTAGTGTGATTTTTTTGTACAAGAACCCCTACAACCCTGTGGTTGGGGCTGTTCTCCCAATAGCCATTTTTTGGGGCATTGTGTGAGACAGTCAGCTGGCTGGCTTAATAAAGACTCTCAAATTTGGACTTCTCAGTGGTGATCAGTCTGTTCTTAAGTTGCGCCCCATAACAACTGTACCTCATTAGATCCTCTAATATTTTGAGATAGATAATATAGCTATTATGTCCATTTAACACACAAAAAAGCAAACCCAAAGAGAGGGTTCTTGATAGAAGTTATCAGCAAAAGTGAGACTAGCCAGGGATTTTGATGCCAAATTTTGTGCTCATTACAGTTATGCTATATTAAGTAATGACCAAATTTTTTTATGAGCCAGCCACTTTTTCTTGTTTTATTTCTACTCCTTACAACAATTTTGTACATATACATTAACAAGGAAACAGCTTTGCTTACCCCAGGTCACATGAACAGAGCAAGCTGATATTGGGATCTGAGCCTAGATCTAATCCCAAAGCCTATATTTTTCTCAAGTCTTAACTCTTGAATCTTTACCAAGCCATGGACCTGGTCAGTGTCTCATAAATTATTTCCTTACAATTGGGTAATAACAACAACATAGGAGGTTTTTTTTTTAAGATAATAAAACAGAATTTTTAAAAGATATGCAATAAACATTTTTTAAAAGGGCCAACATCCAGGGACAGGAAATGTTTTCACTTAGAACCATTGAGCACCTGTTTTTCCTCATATGCTTGTTTTCAGGTAAAATAAGGTGTACTGGGGACTGCCTCCATTAGGAAATGACCTTCCATGGGAAACTCTAGGTGTGTGAGTTCTAGGTATTCTTCATTTCCCCTCTTTCCCTTTGGGCACTCTTGAGTTTCATTTACCACTGGAATGGTATGATCTAGGAAAAAAAAGAACCAAGAGGGCAGCTAAGTCTGCTTTACTTTTAGACCCTATCCTTCCTGTTGCCTAGACAATAGAAAACCTGCTCCAGCTCACTGGTCAACCACATTATGACGCTGGATTGCAGATTTGGCTAGTTTATGTTCAGGTTCTAGGTTCTAGCCATCCCCCTTCTCTCATGTAGTTTAAGTGGATCGAAATATTTATAGGGAAAATTTGACCAAAAAACAAACAAACTGGGAGGTCAGGGGAGCTCCTGCACTGGGAAAGGAATGGAACTGAGAAGAAAAAGTATAAGAGGTATGGCACTTTGTATATATTTGGGGACTCATTTTGTGGGGGAATTTACATGAAAACTATGGCTATGCTGTATTCATTATAGGTTGGAGGTAGTTTTCACCCATTTATATTGATATTGTGGTTCTTTATTCAACACAAATTCCTTTTTTTTTGTTTAGTTTTTGCAGTGATTGGAATCAGGGTCTTACTCATGCTATGTAACCACTCTGTTGCTGAGCTGCATTCCTAATCCTCAACACGAATTTCATGAGCGCTTACTTTCTGTCAGGCGCAGTTACAATATTATTGGGTTATACAGTATTATCAAGTCATTATGACAGGTACTGTATGGCTGTGGATTCAATATAGGTTCACTTTTATCATTTCAAGGGAGCTATAAATGGTAATGTTACCTTGATCTCATTCCCTCTGCCATCTGTGTCTGTGATATGAATCACTTTCAGGGAAGGATCTACTCCTGAAGTCACAGTGACTTTGCACCTGCTGCAATCGCTTCACCTTACTTACCATGCTGGGGGCTCCCTCTGATTCTAAATCTACTCTGTAAAAAAAAAAAAAAAAAAAAACCAGTCACTTCTGGACTTTTCAAGCCCCAAGATCCTGAATTTAAATACAAACCTCCGAGTCTGTATTCTTCCCCCTTGGCCTGGGCTCAGGTGCACTATTTAAATGCTGTTCTCCCCAGTAGGATGGACACTTGGGCAATCTCAGCAGGGACCATCTCATAAAATGCAGAGACCCTCCTACCCTCTTCCAGTGGTTTCCAATCATTCCCTTTCTTTGAGATGTTCTTACTGTGCTCCAAACTCTCAAAAATGTTTTTTGGTGAAGACTGACAGCCATTAGTATCATTTTTATCATTTTCTAAAGTCTTGTGAGCTCCTAGAGGAAGAGAGCTACAATTTATTCATTTTTATTTCTCATGACTCTTGGAATGAAGTGGGCTATGATGTGCGTATTTTTGAAATAATAATATAATCCAAAAGGCATTTCTGTTTTGTTTTAAGCACTGAAAGGTACATTACACAATGTATGTGCTGGTAAGGGGGAAGCAAACTGCTTTTTATAAGTGTACTTTGCATAACTTAAATTTGACATTAAATTTATTTTTGAGTCATTTCCTGAATATAAGAGCAAAAAGAAGAGGAAATTATCAAGAAAAAGGTTTTATGATAAGAGGTTGCTGGTCAGAATTTAAGTTTGTCCTGGATATCCCACAACAAATAATGAACCCGGGGGGAATCAAAGGCTGCATCTCTCCCTCCTCTACCTGCTCTCTCAGCTCCATCTCTCACTTCTCATTCCTCTTTTCTCCAACCTTGTTACTATGTGTGATATGTGTGTTCACTTTTTTATTAATTTAATAAATATTTTTGAGTGCCTACTCTGTGTCAGACAATGCCTTACTGCAACTCAAACTATATAATCTATTGTTCCCTAATGAGATATTCTTAATGAAACAAAATTTTCTTCTGTAATTTACATACCATTTAAGAGAATATAAACAAAAAGTTATTTTTTTCTAAGCAGTCATTTAATAAGGATTACGTGAAAATTGGAGAATGAAATGATCATTTAATGGGCCTCTCTTTTTGCCAGTTGGTATTAGTTATATACTCTACTCAGACATACTATTTTTTTTTAAATGGCTACCATCTACTTATCTCCAGATATATTAAAGAAAGAACTAAGTTGACTGGAGCAATTTCAAACCCCAAATGTCTTTTCATCTTTGCGCCACAAGACAAATTAGATTTGCAAGCATCCAGACCTCAAATCTATTTGCTTTTTAATAATTTAAGCTCTGAAAGTTCAAGCAGCTCTTTTCTATTCCCCTTTTTTAAAGTCCAAGGTCTAATGAAAAATAGCTAAATCCCCTTGTTCCTAACTGCCACACACTGCTATCTCCCTGATGGAAATTAGCACCCAGGTCAGTGGTACCTTGACTGAACTGTACAACTGGTGTGTTTTTCATCTGTACAAATAACATCAATTCACTAATCAATTTCATAAAATCTTCCCATCACAATCATAATCTCAGAACTAACTTTGAAAATCTTATTGTCTGGTTTTTCTAAGATTATTTTTTTTAAAAAAACAAATTCCCAAGGATTGAAAGGCAATCACATTTCTAGCTTTGTGAACTAAATTAAAATTCTATTATCCTTTTATTGTATTACTAAGGCTCCTTTTGTTTATTAAAGTTGCACCATTCCTAATGCTGGTCTACCACTGTTCTGGAATTTAAAGTAATATAAAAATCTTCCCACTGCTTTTCAATATTAAAGTACAATACATAGTAAAGATGAATCTGCCAAAAATATAACATTACTTCTATCAGAACTTGCCAATGGAATGAAATTTAAAGCTTAATTTATGCTAGACTTTTCTACAATAAAACTCTAAAACCTTTACAAGAATAAGTAACTGCATTTATACAGAATGGCACATGAAGTATAATCTAGAAAAGAATATCTGAACATCTTTCATGTACTTTTTTAAACTTCAAAGTTCAAATGTGGTAAAATGTTTTTAGTCCTTTCCTGACTTTGAGGTCTTTGAGAGGAAGCCTGAAGTAGACCCGAAATTGACTTAATTTTTTGGCCTAATTCATTGCAAAATTAAAACCTTAGTTGTTCAGTCCATTTTTTTGTATCCATTTATTCTATTTCTTATTAGCATAAAATATTAGAGGGCTTCCCAACTGGTTAACAGAAGGAGGGACAAGGAGAAGAGGAGAGAAGGAGAAATGCAGTGATTCTTCCATTGCTGCTTTTGCTATTTTAAAATTGTCGCTTCTGATAATTTCAGGGACTTTGAATATTGCTCATTTCATGGAACCTAAGAGTGACTTTTGCCTTGTTTTACAATTTTTGGTATAAGCCATATATCCTATAATGTATTAAAAAGAAGAGAAATGATTATTGATAATCTTTCTGAAAACTTATTTGTAGATGTGAGAAAATCAAAATGTTAATTACATGCAAAATAAACATATAACTAAAGTATATCACGATGTAACCAAACAATTTCTGCTTGCCCTGTTTTTTTTTTTTTTTTTTTTTTTTTTAAGATGTAGCCCTTTCCTAATTCTGTCAACACATACTGAAATGATACTCAAGAACACCAAATAATCTGGTAAGATTTAACTAAGTTTTAAGAAGCATATCAGCAGTTTAAAATCAGGTGAGAATTCAACATGCTGTCATCATGACTAACATCCCTTAGAGTTCTGCATGAAGCACTGGTGCTGAGAGCCGCTGACCTAACATTGCCCTGGTCATTAAATTATGAAAGAAACCTGGTAACTAGTGTTACACAGACATTGGTAACACACTGCCAGCATGAACAGACCTGTGGGGTTGAATAGTCTGTGTTAGCAACTTTAATTTCTCTTTGTCCTGCTGTAATCTTAAGGCTGGTCATAAATTGCTATGGAAGACTTGCAGACCACCACAAGCATATTTTATGTTCTCTTAGCCATAATTCATAACAAAGAGCTTACCTGGCATCAGTAATTTACTATTGCTCTGGGTGTGTGTGTGTGTGTGTGTGTGTGTGTGTGTGTGTATGCATGGGCACATGCTCACATGCAAGCATGAAGTTTAATACCCTGCCGCACTGCTAGTTAGTGATAAAATCTGCCATAATAAAATATTAATTACAGGTTGAGTGAGAAATATGAACTCAATTATAGTCTCATATTGTGAACAAAGGGCAGGGTTAAAAAATTCCTTTAGTTATGGAGGTTTGGAATAATAATAAAAACAACAAAAAATACCCAGCACATTAGACTCAGACTGAGAACCTCTGCAAAAAGGCCACCTGTCATTAATCTTCACTACAGGCACCACATTTTTAGTAAATTAGTCCTAGATAAAACATCTTTAAGAGGGATTTCTCCTGCTTTGAACAATAAGGACATTTTCCTTTGCACTTCCTATTTCACCGGTTTGTTATAACTCAACCATATAATTTCATAACAAACACATATTTATAAAAATTAGAGTTCAAGGTCAGTTACTAATATGAAAGTATGTTACCTTTAATAGTCCTATTGTTTGCAATAAACATAGAAATAGAATATAATCAAAGCCACACCAAATAAAGATTGAGGACATCCTTAATCCAAGAATCCTTTCAGAAAGTTCTAGACTGTGGAATATTTTGTATTGTGGGGTTAGGGATGCTCAACTGGCAAAGTCTACACAAATATCCCCAAATGTAACAAAATCCAAAATCTGAAATATTTTGGGTGCTAAGTATCTTGGGTATGGGATATTCAACTTGTATTTTTTGTTGTTATTCTTTTTATAATTATACATGACAGTAGAATTCATTTTGATATAATTATACAAGCACAGAATATGTGTTAGTCTAATTAGGACTAACACAATGTGTTAGTAGATGTATAATGATGGTAAAATTCACTGTGGTATATTTATACATGCACATAGGAAAATTATTTTGGATTCATTCCACTCTCTTTCCTATTTCTATCCCCTCTTCCTTCCCTTCATTTCCCTTTGTCTGACTACTCCTCATACTAGTAAGAATGGCAATTATCAAGAATACAAGGGCAGGGGATATAACTCAGTTGGTAGAGTACTTGCCTTACATGCACAAAGCCCTGGGTTCAATCCCCAGTACCACACATACACACAAAGTAACCATAAGTGTTGGCAAGGATGTGGGGAATAGGTGCACTCATACATTGCTGGTGGGATTGCAAATTGGTGCAACCGCTCTGGAAAGCATTATGGAAATTCCTTAAAAACCTACAAATGGAACCACCATTTGACCCAGTTAGCCCACTCATTATGTATCAACTCATGTCTGCTCTTGTATGCTTGCTTTCCATCCATTGCAGGAATGCTTTACTGCTGCAGCTCAGGTGAGCTAAAACAGATTTGACCATCAGAGGAACAGGTGCACCCAACAGGAATGCCACTGAGGGAACACTGAAGTGGGAGCCACCATCCACAGGTGACAGGTGCCAGAGGTGCCAATAAATCATCAGCTGCCATGGAGGGTCTTTCAAGCTCTTGTACTGTATGACTCCCAGTATAAGATGGGGCAAATTGTGACATCGATGAATGAGAATAAAGTGACTTTCTTCTTGTTTTCTCCATCCTGTCTTTCCAAGGTATCCATCACATATCAGGCCTCGTGCCATGCATAGGAGAAGAATAAAAAGAGGTATCTGGGACTGGGGTTGTGGCTCAGTGGCAGAGCACTTGCCTAGCATGTGTGAGGCACTGGGTTTGATCCTCAGCACCACATAAAAATAAATAAATAAAATAAAGCTATTTGCCCATCTCTACAACTAAAAAATATTAAAAAAAAGAGGTATCAGGCACAGCCTGCCTCTGTCCTTGAGGAGCCCATTGGAAGGGTGTTAGAAATAGCTCAGACCAATGGAGAACAATTGTGACAAGGAGCTGGGAAGGGTGTGTGCAAAGCACAAAGTTACAGGACCCACAGGGAATGACAATCTACATTAAAATCTCTTCAGCATCTACTACACTGAGGGCATCTGGCTGGGACCTAGTGCCCAGTGACTGTCACATGCTGATGACACCTGGAGGCTGATTCTGTACTGCACATGTCACCAGTGTGCCCCTCAAATTGAAGACACAACACAAGAGGGCACCATGAAGCATAGGTGCATTCCCAGCAACTCAGGAAGTGGAGGCAGGAGGACTGTTTGAGTCCAGGAGTTCAAGACCAATTTGGGCAACCATAGCAAGATTAAAAAAAAAAAAAGAAAAACAACCAAAAAACCCAAACACCATAGCAACAAACAAAAAAGCTAATGCCTTCAGATTCCCAACATAGGCCCCCAAATAACTTTTGAGAGCCCTTTGTCAGTAGCACAGCAGATGGAAGGTAAAGGCTGGGCCCTGCTGGAGACATTCCCCAAGAGTCCCCCACCCCGACTTACCCTGAATAACCCCCTAAGAGTTTAAGCATTTTCCTCCCTCAATTGCCATACTGTCCAGCTCCTTAAAGAACAGTCTTGCCTCCCAAAGCCACTCATGGGCCTGAGGTGAAATACAGGCATGGAGGTATTTGGGGTAGGTAGGGAAATAAGCCTGATGGTCTTGGCTGGTCTTGGTGTTTGTAACTACTCTTTCTACCTTTATAATCACTCCTCAGCTTACAAGGTCTATAATTTCTCAACTTGGGTATTTCATTGCACATTCATTTTCATCATTAAGGACAACTCAAAATATATTAGTGATTCACTAATTTGGGGCTGGGGGTGGAGGCGGAAGAATTTGGCCCCAAGATTAATATGCGGCTTCCAGGCAGCCTGTCATCCCTCTTCCCCCACAGGAAGCCTGGGCTCACCAGTGTGCCCGGCCAGGAAGCCCTGGTAATAGGACTGGAACTCTGATCTAATGCACAGAACCCTTCAGAGGAGACTGAAGAAAAAAAAAAAGAAGAAGAAGAAGAAGAAAAAGAAAATTTGAGAAATAGGGGAAGGAAAGTAATGCAGCATATTTTCATACACAAAAGCAAGTTTGAAATGGAGTTTAAGGGAAGTTAATTAAGTTTCCTTGTATAAATGCTCTAATACCTCTACTCTATTATTATTATCTTTCCCCTGCAATTTTCACGGCTTCTTTCTAAGCGTGCTTGAGGGACAAACTTCTTTTCCAAAATGAATTTTCAAAGAGATGACTGACACTGTCATCCAAGAAGCAACATTAATAAAAATGATCTTTGTTTCCTGGCAGTAAAAGAATCCAGAGTCTTACTTTTCTAATACAATAAAACTTACCTAAAAGCAGGTGGAGGAAGATGAGGGGGTTGGGGGATTTGGCACTTTCTGTTAACACATACTGGGGCAACTCAGCCATAGTAATAACAAAACAAGGTAATTCGAGATAGAAAAAGTAGTTTGGCCTGTTGCCTGTCCATTGCCTGCCTTACACCTATCCAACACGAGGTTCACCTCCCGATCGTCTGACAACAGTCAGCAAACTGATCGTCAACCGCCAATGGAGTGCCAGCTGCCTGCTGTTGCCTGGAAGTTCACTGTTACAGTACCTGCAGGTTTGATTACATGTGGCTGCCGCCATTTTGAGACAACAGCCAAGCCCTGTAGGACCCCTGGCTGGACTGACTGAGCCCTGTTCTCCAGGACCCTCAGTCCCACCGATCTCTCCCTGCCTCCGGGGCCCTCACATTGACTGACTGCTCCCTGCTGCCAGGACCCCCCGACCAACTGATTGCACCCGGCCTCCAGGATCCCACAACCACACCAAACACACCCGACCTCCAGGACCCTTGCCGAACCAACCGCATCCTGCCTCCAGGACCTCCAGCCAACCACGTCCACACCCTGAGCTGCAGCTCCCTATTAGCCAACACATTTGGAAGTCAGAGTGGCCATCTTGGATAATCCTGGAAGCCGTACCTCCGATCTTTAGATGGGGCAAATCCCATCCTGAGATGCCTGCTGGAGACCTGAAGCTCATTGTCAGGTACCTCTCAAGCATCAGGCTACTGAACACTGGGAGGTTTCATTACTATATGACTGTTATACTGTAGATTTTCTTTTTTCTCCTTATTGCAAAATTTTAAGTTTTTATTTCTTTATTTTTCTTGCTCTCTTTTCCTTTTGTTTACCTGTTCCCTCAGAGTCTCTTTCTCCCTTTTTTCATGCTAACATCCAATTTCTTTTGATTATACTATCACCCTTTCTATTATCTAGAACTTCTGTATATTCTTTTCTTATCCCATTAACAGCTACATCCTACATCCCTCTGCATCCTCTTTGTCCTCCATTAGAAACTGCAGACCTTATTGCAAATCTGTTTGTTATACTGAAGATAATATTTGAACTCATTCTGTTTATTATGACAATATTGTTAATGTCCTCATAGGGACTATTTGGTCTAGGCTTGCATAGTGTCTGAATTGGGCACTGCTAATATTGATCTCCCCTTAAAGCAAAGGTTTAGGAAACCTATAGGACCACTATAAGCCTATAGGGGGGAATCTGCAATACCCCAGATCTGCACTGCTAGAAGGGAAGACACACGAACAACATGAAAAAACAAGGAAAGAAAATGATCCAAACAAATCTAGATTCTATATTAATAGAATTCAATGACAGTATGTTAGAAGAAATGTCAGAAAAGGACTTCTGATTATACATGATTAAGATGATTTGTGAAGCAAAGGATGAGATAAGAGAGCAAATGCAGGCAATGAATGATAATACCAATAAGCTGACAGAGCAACTATAGGAAGCAAAAGATCATTTCAACAAAGAGATAGAGATTCTCAAAAAAAAAAAAAAAAAAAAAAAAAAAAAAAACCAAATGGAAATCCTTGAAATGAAGGAAACAATAAACCAAATAAAAAACTCAATGGAAAGCATCACCAAAAGACTAAACCACTTGGAAGACAGAACCTCAGACAATGAAGACAAAATATTGAATCTTGAAAATAAAGTTGCCCAAACAGAGAAGATGGTAAGAAATCATGAACAGAATCTCCAAGAACTATGGGACATCATGAAAAGAACAAATTTAAGAAATATTGGGATTGAGGAAGGCACAGAGATACCTGTGGAAACCAAAGGAATGAACAACCTATTCAATGAAATAATATCAGAAAATTTCCCAAACCTGAAGAATGAAATGGAAAATCAAATACAAGAGGCTTACAGAACACCAAATGCACAAAATCACAACAGATCCACACCAAGGCACATTATAATGAAAAAGTCTAACATTCAAAATAAAGATAGGATTTTGAAGGCCGCGAGAGGAAGGCATCAGATTACATATAGGGGGAGGAAACCAATACGGATAGCAGCTGACTTCTCAACCCAGACTCTAAAAGCTAGAAGGGTCTGGAACAACGTATTTCAAGGTCTGAAAGAACATGGTTGCCAATCAAGAATCTTATACCCAGCAAAACTAACCTTCAGATTTGAAGATGAAATAAAATCCTTCCATGATAAACAAAAGTTAAAAGAATTTACAAACAGAAAGCCTGCAGTACAGAATGTTCTCAACAAAATATTCTATGAGGAGGAAATGAAAAACAACAATGTAGGTCAGCAAAGAGAGGAACTACCTTAGAGAAAAACTCACTCAAAGGGAAAACCAAGCCAACTTAAAAACCAAAGTAAGCCCAAATGACAGGGAATACAAATCATATCTCAATAATAACCCTGAACATCAATGGCCTAAACTCATCAATCAAAAGAAATAGACTGGCAGAATGGATTAAAAAGAAAGACCTAACAATATGCTGCCTGCAAGAGACTCATCTCATAGAAAAAGACATCCACAGACTAAAGGTGAAAGGATGGGAACAAACCTACCACACACATGGACTCAGTAAAAAAGCAGAGTTTTCCATCCTTATATCAGATAAAGTGGACTTCAAGCCAAAGTTAGTCAGAAGGGATAAAGAAGGACATTTCATACTGCTTAAGGGAACCATAAATCAGGAAGACATAACGATAGTAAATATTGATGCCCCAAACAACGGTGTATCCCTGTACATCAAACAAATCCTTCTCAATTTCAGGAATCAAATAGACCACAACACAATAATTCTGGGTGACTTTAATATACTGCTGTCACCGCTAGATAGATCTTCCAAACAAAAATCAACCAAAGAAACCATAGAACTCAATAACACAATCAATAACTTAGACTTAATAGACATATATAGAATATTCCATCCATCAATGAGTGGATTCACTTTCTTCTCAGCAGCACATGGAACCTTCTCGAAAATAGACCATATGTTATGCCACAAAGCAGCCCTTAGGAAATGCAAAAAAAATAGAGATACTGCCTTGTGTTCTATCAGATCATAATGGACTGAGAGTAGAAATCAATGACAAAATAAAAAACAGAAATTACTCCAACACCTAAATAATATGCTATTGAATGAAACATGAATAACAGGAAACATCAGGGAGGAGATACAAAAATTCTTAGAGGTCAATGAGAATGACGATACAACCTATCAAAATCTCTGGGACACTATGAAAGCGGTACTAAGAGGAAAATTCATTGCATGGAGCTCATTCCAGAAAAGAATGAAAAGCCAACAACTAAATGACCTAACATTACAGCTCAAAGCCCTAGAAAAAGAAGAACAGAATAACAGCAAAAGTAGTAGAAGACAGGAAATAATTAAAATCAGAGCTGAAATCAATGAAATTGAAACAAGAAACAATTCAAAAAATTGACAAAACAAAAAGTTCTTTGAAAAAGTAAACAAAATAGACAAACCCTTAGCCACAGTAACAAAGAGAAGGAGAGAGAAAACACAAATTACTGAAATTTGTTATGAAAAGGAAATATCATGACAGACACCACTGAGATACAGAACATAATGAGAAGCTACTTTGAAAATCTGTATTCCAACAAAATAGAAACTGCCGAAGATCTTGACAAATTTCTAGAGACATATGCTCCTCCCAAACTGAACCAGGAGGACACACACAATTTAAACAGATCAATATCAAGCAATGAAATAGAAGAAGCCATTAAAAACCTACCATCCAAGAAAAGCCCAGGACCAGATGGATTCTCAGCCGAGTTCTACAAGACCTTGAAAGAAGATCTCATTCCAATACTTCTCAAAGTATTCCAGGAAATAGAAAAGAAGGGTACCCTACCAAACTCATTCTATGAAGCTAATATCACCTTCATACCCAAACCAGGAAAAGACACATCAAGGAAAGAAAATTTTAGACCAATATCCTTGATGAATAGAGATGCAAAGATCCTTAACAAAATATTGGCAAACCATATCCAAAAACATTAAGAAAATTGTGCACCACGATCAAGTGGGGTTCATCCCTGGAATGCAAGGATGGTTAACATCCAAAAATCAATAAATGTAATCCATCATGTCAATAGACTTAAGGATAAGAATCATATGGTTATTTCAATTGATGCATAAAAAGCATTCAACAAAATACAACACCCCTTCATGCTCAAAACACTAGAAAAAATAGGGATAGTAGGAACATACCTGAACATTGTAAAGGCTATTTATGTTAAGCCCATGGCCAACATCATTCTTAATGGAGAAAAACTGAAACCGTTCCCTTTAAAAATGGGAATAAGACAGGAATATCCTCTTCACCACTTCTATTCAACATTGTCCTTGAAACTCTAGCCAGAGTAATTAGGCAGACTAAGGAAATTAAAGGGATATGAATAGGAAAAGAGGAACTTAAGCTGTCACTATTTGCGGATGACATGATTCTATATTTAGAGGATCCGAAAAACTCCTCCAGAAAACTTCTAGATCTCATCAATGAATTCAGCAAAATAGCAGGCTATAAAATCAACATGCATATATCTAAAGCATTTTTATACACAAGTGATGAAACATCTGAAAGGGAAATGAGGAAAAGAACTCCATTTGCAGTAGCCTAAAACAAAACAAAACAAAACAAAACACAAAAAAACTTGGGAATCAATCTAACCAAAGAGATAAAAGATCTCTACAATGAAAACTACAAAACATTGAAGAAAGAAATTGAGGAAGACTTTAGAAGATGGAAATATCTCCCATGTTCTTGGATAGGCAGAATTAATATTGTCAAAATGGCCATACTACCAAAAGTGCTATACAGATTCAATGCAATTCTAATTAAAATCCCAATGATGTACTTTACAGAAATAGAGCAAGCAATCATGAAATTCATCTGGAAGAATAAGAAACCCAGAATAGCTAAAGCAATCCTTAGCAGAAAGAGTGAAACAGGGGATATCACAATACCAGAACTTTGACTATACTACAAAGCAATAGTAACAAAAATGGCATGGTATTGGCACCAAAATAGGCAGGTAGATCAATGGTACAGAATAGAGGACACGGACACAAACCCAAATAAATACAATTTTCTCATACTAGACAAAGGTGCCAAAAATATGCAATGGAGAAAAGATAGCCTCTTCAACAAATGGTGCTGGGAAAACTGGAAATCCATATACAGCAGAATGAAACTAAACCCCTATCTCTCACCCTGCACAAAACTCAACTCAAAATGGATCATGGAACCTGGAATCAGACAAGAGACCTTGCATATTATAGAAGAAAAGGTAGGTCCAAATCTTCAACATGTCAGCTTAGGATCAGACTTCTTTAACAGGACTCCCATAGCACAAGAAATAAAAGTAAGAATCAATAACTGGGATAGATTCAAACTAAAAAGCTTTCTCTCAGCAAAGAAAACTATCAGCAATGTGAAGAGAGAACCTACAGAGTGGGAGAAAATCTTTACCACACATACTTCAGATAGAACACTAATTTCCAGAATATATAAAGAACTCAAAAAACTCTACACCAAGAATACAAATAATCCAATCAACAAATGTGCTAAGGAAATGGACACTTCACAGAAGAAGATCTACAAGCAATCAACAGATATATGAAAAAATGTTCCACATCTCTAGTAATATGAGAAATGCAAATCAAAACTACCCTAAGCTTCCATCTCACCCCAATTAGAATGGTGATTATCAAGAATACAAGCAACATTAGGTGTTGGAGAGGATGTGGGGAAAAAGGTACACTCATACATTGCTGGTGGGGTTGCAAATTAGTGCAGCCACTCTGGAAAGCAGTGTGGAGATTCCTCAGAAAGCTTGGAATGGAACCACCATTTGACCCGGCTATCCCACTCCTTGGCCTATACCCAAAGGACTTAAAATCAGTATACTACAGAGATACAGCCACATCAATGTTCATTGCTGCTCAATTCACCATAGCCAGATTGTGGAACCAACCTATGTCCTTCAGTTGATGAATGGATAAAGAAACTGTGGCATATATATACAATGGAATATTACTCCACCATGAAGAATGATAAAATTATGGCATTTGAAGGCAAATGGATGAAATTGGAGAATATCATGCTAAGTGAGATAAGCCAATCTCAAAAAACCAAAGGACAAATGATCTCGATGATAAACGGATGATGACACATAATGGGGGGGTGGGAGGGGGGCAAGAATGGAGGAAGGAGGGACTCTATAGAGGGAAAAGAGGGGTGGTAGGGTTGGGAGGGAAGGACAAAATAACAGAATGAATCAAACACCATTACCCTAT
Source organism: Sciurus carolinensis (assembly GCF_902686445.1). Classification (NCBI taxonomy): domain Eukaryota; kingdom Metazoa; phylum Chordata; class Mammalia; order Rodentia; family Sciuridae; genus Sciurus; species Sciurus carolinensis. The sequence goes on along the minus strand of NC_062227.1, from coordinate 31,161,318 downwards.
GCAGATGTATGATTACACAAATGGTATGCCTTTACTTCATGTACAAACAGAAACAACATGTATCCCATTTGTTTACAATAAAAATAAATTTTAAAAAAAGGAAAAACTAAAGTTTTACCTTTGAATGACATTTCAATCTTTGTGACTATGTATACCCCAATGCAAAAAGAAAATGATTAGGTTGGAAGTCAGAGTTCCTTTCCTTAAACATTTTTAGCAAGGGTTAGAACATTTCTCCAAGGATTCAGAAGTGAGACAGAAGAGCATTTAGGCCAATTGATTTAAGATGCTCCTATGGTGCACATTTTTTCAGTAACTTAAAAGCACTAGCTTAAAAGCTAAAAGCATCTCAAAAGAACTGGTACTTTCTTTCTTGATCCTCTGAAGACAATTAAAAATGACCCAAGGAAAAAGAACATCAATACAAACAACAAAGGACTGAAAAGTTTGATTAAAATAATTCATTTCTCTAAAACAATTTTGTCTAACCTAAATTCTCAAAATTAATGCCTAAACACTTAGGAGATTGTGATGGCACTTGGTTTGAGAAAAATACAGCTTAAAAAATTACAGTGAAGAAAACACTGCTCCTAAGAATTAAGCCACAAGGATAAATCCCCAAGGATTCCAATGATCATACTCTAAAACCAAAGTCCAATGTGTTTCCTAAATATTAGAAAAATAATAAAGAAAAGATATTAACTCACAGAAGAGTCCTTGTCTGCAAAGGCGGGTGTGACCACATTGGTTCCAAAGAGTCAGCAGGGAAGAGTTCTCCTGACCAAGGGAAGTGGGGACAACAGAGAACTAGAGAAGAGAAGGATCCAGTTTGGAGGAGGAGGCAGCGGCCCGTGAGTGACGAGGCTTGTGAATCTGAGCACAGGACTTAGCCTTACTCAGAAAGCTCATAGCTTTGGGGTGAGAGTGGACCAGTCTCTTAAGCTCCCCCAACCTCAGTTCCTTCAAAAGCCTAAGTCCTTCTGTTTGCATGTAACAAGGAAGGCTGCTCTGGACTACTAAAAATCACTTAATAAAGGATCAAGCAACTGGGCCCGGTGGTGCATGCCTGTAATCCCAGTGGCTAGGGAGACTGAGGCAGGATTGTGAGTTCAAAGCCAGCCTCATCAGCAACATCAAGGTGCTAAGCAACTCAGGGAGACCCTGTCTCTAAATAAAATACAAAATAGGACTGGGGATGTGGCTCAGTGGTTGAGTGCCCTTGAGTTCAATCCCCAGTACCAAAAAAAAAAAAAGGATCAAGTAGAATCCTGGCATACCCTAGCTCCTCACCCCAAGTAACAATTATGATTCATTTTTTATTATCATAATTACTACTTATCTATCACAAGCTGCTCAAAGGAACATAATTGAGATTCAGGAATATTATACTAGGACCCAGAAGTTGTCCCAAGACATGGGCAAGATAAAGGGGTTATCTGCACATTACACCTATCATTACTAGCCAGGATAGCATCCACACTAAGAAAAGACTGAACAGACACCAGCTGTGTTAGAAGCTGTCCTGGTTGTGTACATGTCAATCATTCTCCTGTTGCCCTTTTTTGTCAATATTATTATTCCTTGCCCTCTAAATGATGAGGAAAATGAATCTCAAAAAGTTGCACAAACAGCCCACGTCACAGGCAAATAAGAGACAAGATTTGAACCCAGGATTGTCCAACTCCATGCTGTGGTTGCATTTTTTTTTTTTTTTATGGTTCTTAACATCTTTGCACCTTCCTTTGCTGAAAAGAGCTGTAGTTTTAATCAAATGAAAGTTTCTTTTTTGGGACATATAGTTAATGAGACAAGCAAATAGGCTGCAACTGCTTTAAAATATTTTAATTTAAATATCTGGTCCACACTTCATGAACTCTAAGTCATAATCAACTATATGCCAACAACTATAATTTTTAATATAGGAAGCTTTTTAAAACACAATGCATGATTATCTCCTGTCTTTCACTGATAAAAAAATGGCACTCCTGTTTTTCTTTCCTACGTGAGATGACTCAGATTCACAGTCTTGTGCTGAGTCCCCTTAAAAGAAATGACTGTTGATAACCAGTTGGGAACCTGCAGAAGGCTGATGGCCCATAGGAGAAACAATCTCATTTTCTAAATAACCCCAGGATCAAATAAAAAATTTCTAGAAAGTATGACACATTCTCTGAAAATAAATACAATTTTTTACTGCCTTCTTTTCCTCAAAGGAATGAAAACTTGTTCTTCATTTTGTTCTAAGAATTCCGCATGGATTTTTTCAAAAAACAACAAGCTGGTTAAAAAAAAAAAATCATGCTTAAGCCACTTTTAATTTCTGTCAAAATGGTTATAAAAGAATATCTGGTGAGTATTTAGGGTAAATGAGAAAATATTAAAGTTAACAATGAAGTTTTAATATCTGCATGTTTTTGTAAAGCAGCATAAGAAAAAAATCTGATAGAAGAGTAAATGAAAATAGTACACATTTTTAAAGCCAACTATGATGATGCAATCAAGCAAAATCAAATTTAATAAAAATCTGGACATTATATAAAATAAATTCCTGATTTCTGTATGAAACTAAAGTTATTTAGTTGCAGATTTTTAATTAGAAGGGTTTTGGATAGACAAAACCCAAAGAAATATTTATGCTTTCCCCAAAGAAATATTTAGTATCTAACTTACTTAGTAAAGTGCGTAAATGAATTACAACTGAATTTTCAACACTGATGAACATGGATTAAAGAAAAATCAGATCAATTGAAAGAATGGGTTTTGGAAATCATACAATTGAAGCTATTCTTGAACACATAATACCATGCACAATCCAGTAAAGTAAACAGGTGCTTGCTTCCATTTCCCCTTTTCTTCTAATATTTATTTATCTTATCATTTGGGAAAAGCTTTCTCATATTGTAGTTGGATTACATGTACATTTTGCAGATTTCCAGATGTGTTCAAATGTTTTCGTGTACATTATGGCTTTGCATTTTAGGTTCATAAGATTCCCTAATCAGAGTTCTTATTTCTCTAAATAAGAAATTAAATTAAATTAAATTAAATTAAATTAAATTGAGAATTTTAATATACCCCATTCAAGTTGAGGGGACTGTGGACATTTTTTTTCCAAATTAGTCTTTCTAGATATACTGTTCTGCAACATTTTCAATGGATAATCAGTCCCATTATGTTGCACTACATAATGAATCTCTTGAAGAGAACACTCACTTATGTGTAAAAGAAACAAAACAAAACAAAAACCTTGACAGATGAGGTTGAGATAATTTCATCTCTCAAAGTTGGGCCAAGTTAATTTACTCACTGAAGACAGGCATCCTTCCAGTAAAGGCAATACCTCTAGTGGGTTTTCCAGTAAAGTTTACTGAATAGTAGGCCGCAAGAATTGATCTTGATCCCCACATTATGAATCTGGATGATGAAGACAGATAACATGTTTATTAATCTCAAGACACTAATGCAGTGGAAGAAGGTAATATGGATGCAGAAAGCGAAGTGACCCTGGCAAATTCAAGAAGTATTCAGTCAATAACAAGATGATGTTTAATTGAAGCAGAGCACTGGTGAACTTGTGTTGGGACTAATGACACCTTAACTAACTCAGGCTGACTCCTTACTCCCTGGCCGGTGAGCAAGATCAAGGCCTCAAAGGCGGTTTCAAAAGTTAATGACAATAAATCGAACCACTGTCAGGGATTGGTTAACAACAGTTCTGCAAATGTGATCAGCTCGTGCTTGCCATATAGTCCTATGGGACTCTCGCCTGTGTGAACCCCCGTGCCTTGCTGACCTTTAAGCTGATTGGTTCCCGCCTAGCCTCCACCCTACATAAAAGCTGTGCGACTTCCTCAATAAACGAGTTCCTGCTGTGACTGTTCTCCCTGACACGTCTGATTGTCCTCCGCCCGGAGGGCTGGGGGCAGGCGTCTAGTTGGCCCTACCTATCCTGGTCTGGCCTTGTTGGGGAGTGCTTCCTTTCCTTGTCGCTGGTTGAGAAGAGCAGGGGGGCTTAAGACCCCAACAAACTTGGATATGAAGGTGTTATGCTAATTGCTTTTCTACATTAGCTGTTTTACCTGTGTAATTTAAGAAAGTAACTTAAGAAGCTGTTTTACCTGGGGAATCAAAGATGACCTCCAGGAGAAAGTCTGACCCTCTACGAGAGTCAGAGTACCACAGCTTAGTGCAGAATTCAGAAGAAGGGGGTCTCATGGGCATCTTCAAGTGCTGGAGATATGATTTCTGATAAGCAGAAAGGGCTTGTGCCAAAAACCCATCTCTTCAGTGCATGCCTGTCAGGGATGATGATGGGATTAATCAGGTTTCAAAATTGCCTGGTAAAAACTTATTAGTTCCTCAGAGATATGGGGGATATAAATTCTAGGAATTATTATATTATTATGGTTTTGCCATCTTGGTTGGGGCTGCAAAATCAAGACTATCAAACATAAAAGTCAGATGGGAGGGAAAAAAATGAAATGTTAAATGTTCTGCAAATGGTCCATGATCATAATCACTTCTAAAGAGGAAGCATTGCCTTCTTCTTAGTTGTTTTTCATAAATCTTGCAATAGCATGAGGAAATCAGTCTACTTAGCAGTGATAGGATTTCTCAGTCACTACCAAAACATGCATTTCTTTTCTCTGGGCCATAAGAAGTTACAAAAATGAAAATAGCAAACACTTCTTTTTTAATATAATCCTTTCCAGCAAAAACAATGCTATGGCCCAAGTCTGTGAATACAGCTGAATGGACAGCCTCCCTTTCTCCTAGGCCCACTTCCGTTCTCCTTCACCAAAGACCTGCAGTCTGCACCAGACCACAGACTTAACACTTTCAAACAACAGGATTCTCAGACTCAGAAGCAGGTCTTCATTCCAACAGTGGTTGTGTGAAGTCACTGCCAATTTACACTTATCCTTTTTACACTTATTCATTTATTAATTTACACTTATTCATACAGTTTTTTTCCCAAGGATGTATCTTACATAATGCCATCCCATTTTTGGGACATAATATTCCTTCAGGAGAGGATTTCAACCATTTTCAGTGAATTGACAATGAGAAACTCAATTAAGAAATGAGTCAAGGTCACAGACAGAAGTCAATCTAGCATTAAAAAACAGTGGCCTGTACCTGGGACCAATGATCTGCCCAAACTATACCATCCAGTAGAAGAATACAGACTGAGAGTGCTCCTTCTAAAGGAAAAGGCAATGCCAACTCACTGCTACCAGACCTATCCTTTAACTCCTGTACCACCCCTAGGAAGTACCCTAAAGAATGAAATCCTATGTGTTTATTATCTGGATTTTCCTACCTAAACTGTGAGTAAGTATTACATGAAATAGAAACTACTATTTGATGAAACAGAAACTAGTTTAGTATTATAATTGTAAAATATTGAGATCATCTCACAGGCAGGTACTATTAAAATAGTAAAATCATGTGTCATTTCAAATGCTAAACAGGCCAGGATATCACATGTCCATCAGAGTTTAATAAGATCTACCCCTCTTTCATTCCATGTTAGGCAAATATAGACCACCTGTGTCTGTCTCTGAGCTTTAGGAGCACAAGGAGAGAGACAGCTTGCACTTGACCTGAACACACAATGCACACACAGCACAGTTGGACTGTATCAGGCAGGGTGAAGTTGGGAGCTCTGGGCACCTGCTCCACCAAGACACCATCACATCTAAAGGACGGTTACCATTTTCCTGGAAATATACATGTATGAGAGAATTACAGAGAAAGGTGTTTGTTGCCTTCATAAATAAAAAGACTAAGAACTAACTCTTTTGGAGCTATTCTAAGAGATTAATGTGCACTATCTCATTGCAGGGCATTCTCTGAACCACTTCATGAGGTAGAGGTTATGATCATCCCCATTTTAAAGATGAAAAGATGCAAGTCAGAGAGGCTGGTAAGCTGCCCAGGGGTGTGGCCCTGATAAGTCTTTAGAGTGAACATTGAAACCTAGGCACTTGCCTAGCATGTGTGAGGCACCGAGTTCGATTCTCAGCACCACATGTAAATAAATGAAAAAATGAAGGTCCATCAACAACTAAAAATACATTTAAAAGTTAAAAAAGAAAAGAAAAGAAAAAATGACTATGTAAATATATGAACCTGTTGTAAATATAAGAACCTCTTAAAAACATCTGAGTGACTACCATACAAAGCCCTGTTTTCTCTACTAGATCAAACCCATTCTAACTTGGAACAGTGTATTTGGCACCCTAAGCTAGAGAGTAATTCGGATATATCATTCTCAAAGGAACCTATTTCCCTTCTACGGCAGATTCCAAGATCTACCAACAGATTGCTTCTGGCAGGTTCCACACACCAGAGAGAAGGGCCATCTCTAAGTATGTGGATCTCTATCAAGCATGAAGACACCTCTCCTCTTCACTGGGAAACAGGGAGGGGAAGGCACAATACACTTGGAGGTAGGACTTCAGATTGCCATTCAAGGTAAACAAGCCGCCCCAACTAAATCTGCAAACTTTCCCTGGAAGCTGCTTAATTCCACAAAAGGGGACATTGCACACGTCTGAGTCTGCATTAAGTTCATTCAACAAACCGAGTCACACAATGCAGTGCATACACAAGCTCCTCTCAAGCTCACTCCTCCCTGAGGCACCCCGTCACAACATTCTGGCAGGGGAGTCTGCAAGGTTCTCTCCAGAAGGGATGGAACAATCCTGGAAGACTGTGGCGTCTGGCTTTATGGTGGGAAATCTGGACAATTCTATGTGAAAGTTTTCTCTTAAATGGAACACTTGGGCCGACTGGTCATGGCTTGGAAGGTTGCATATAAATACCAAGAGCAAAATAAAATACACGATTAGGAATTAGACATTCATTCTGAGGTTTCTAACACAAATCTCTGCCCTAGGTTTCCAGAATGAAGTACGAGCAATTTCCCTTACAGTCATTCTGTTGCTTCCAGCTGAAGAAACTTGTGACGATATTTTATCCATTGTGTCACCTAACATTCTAGCGCAGACCCACAGATAAACATTTCCATATTCGCTTGTTTCTTGGATCCCCTCAATTCTCCTGTCAGCTCAACTGTTGACACAGTTGACAGGGAATGACCTGCACCCACCTCTTCCCCAGCAGGCGTACCTCCAGCAGAGCCCCGCCCCCCCACAGAACAGGCACCCTCATCTCTACAGAGACCAAATGGGACAGACAGGTAAAGACACTGCAGGGACTATGACCAGTTACTGACTACACTAGCTCTCCCTGAAGTACTGTTATCTTCTAAAAGCAGGCATTCTCAGGAGCCAGGTAAGGAAATTTAATGTACTGTTGTAACTGACAAAGAGGAAAAGTAATATTCTCAGAGCAAAAAGTAAAAGATGTTGTAATTCTAGTAGCTCATCTTTCACATGTGTGTGTGTGTGTGTTTATTTACATATATCTTGGTACTAGGGTTTGAATCCAGGGGCACTGAGCTACATCCCTGTCTTTCTATTTTTTATTTTGTAATAGGTTCCTCAAAATCCTGAGCATTGCTTTGAACTTGTGATTTTCCTGCTTCAGTTTTCTGAATCACTGGGATTACAGATGTGAGATATCATGCACAGTTAGCCACATTTTTGCTCTTCTGTATTCTAAGTTGTTATTTTTGGAAAGTTGGTGATAGGGGATTTTTTTTCTCTCAATGTGTTCTTTGGACAAAATAAAACTGACAATTCTATGTTGGCCTGTAGCATTTAGGAAATTTTACTGCCTGGAAAAATAAAAAATCTGCTTTAGACAAACTTATAGCAACTTTTCTTATATTTTAATATACTAGTTTTGGAAAATTTGGGGAAAACTTTTATAAATATATGATAGAATCAATGATGGAATATACAGGTTGAGTATTCCCTAACCAAAATGCTTTGGATTTTGGAATAATATATGCATATACTAATGATAAATGGAAATTATATCCAACACAAAAGTCACTTATGCTTCACATGCACCTTATAAATACAGCCTGAAGCTAATTTTAGCTTATATTTTTGGTGTGTCTGTGTTTCTGTGATTCATCACATGAAGTCAGATGGGCATGTTTCCATTTGTAGCATCATGCCGGTACTCAAAATTTTTGAATTTTCAGATTAGGATGCTCAATCTGTCTAGATTTTTAAAAAAGTGCAACTCTTAGAGCATTATGCTGCTATGCAAAAGGCAAGTGACAAACAATAATGGAGGCATTGCTAATGAAGGTCAAAGGATACCACAGAACAATCACAAAGGAAAGTCAATTAAAATCCTAAACTGATCTAAGGAGGAGACAAAGAACTCAGTTGCAGCCCTGCCTACCTTGCTGACCAGCTATGACATGGGTTAGATTTTACCTCCCTGAGACTTTTTGTCCTCATTTGGGAGATGGGGATGACTTTCAGGACTGCTATGAGGTCTTTTGCTGGCACATAGTAAATACTCATCAAATAGCAAAGACTACAATAGAAATATTTTATATGCACAGATAACTACATAACTTTTCCAAAGTCAAAAACTAATAAAGGGCAAGAGCCCAGGTTCCTCATTCTTACTTTTTTCTTCTAGAATGCAATATTGTTGTAACAAACTGGGGTCCTACCTGGTGCAACCGTTTCAATCTGAACAAAATTGACAGCTAGCTTCCATAATTATGTAGAAATAAAACAAACATTTTATGGCATATTTTGAAATATACTTTTTTAAAAAGTACATTAGATTTATGCTAAATCTAATAGAGTCAAATAGGACAAAGACAGACCAAGAATGCAGTGTTGCTAGATAGGAATGGCTTCTGCATATTCCACCCAGAAAGTAATAGCATGAATGTACATATGCACTCATGTACCAGATTCATAGTAGCAATTGTTAAGTGTGCTTCCAATACAGGTATTACTATGAGAAAAATAAGTTGGGTGCGGTAGATACTTGTAAATTTCTACAGCAAACTAGCTTCTTCCCCCCCATTTCTCAAACTTTAAAAAGCTACTCCTGTACTTTTAAAGTAACCTGTCAAGTTATGCTAGCTATATCACACTAAGCAATTCAGTTCCATGGATATGCAATCCATTTGAAAATCACACTGCATTTAGATAATTTCCATTAAATAGGTTAGTGCTTAGCAATAATCTTTGTAGCTTCTCATACCCTTGTGAATTTCGGGTCTCTTTTAAACCAAATCAGCTTCTGATTTAAGAATACAAAAAAAAAATCAACATTTTGCTCATTAGTCATTTTACACAATAGTCCATCACCTCAAATCCCTAAGGATTTCCACTATTACCTGCTACAGAATGTCCAAGGAAGCACATTCACTTTCAAATGGCACTTAAGGAGATACTTATCTAGCTTCTGAAAGACAGATGCCATTACCTCAGCAACATGGGTCCAGGCATGCATAGGGACCAGGTTGTTTCCAGGCTGTCCTATCATGGGCAGCAGACATCTATAAGACCAGACAGAGGTAAGGGAAAACTGCCACCATCAGAGAATCTTTCTTAACTGGAGCTCCCTCTAGTGCCTGGAAAAACTGGCCTCAGAAGGAACCTATGAGCTAACTGCTTAAAAGGTGGCCACAATTCTACACCATACCCATGACAGTCTAAGCCTCCAAGCATCCACACCCATATCCCTCCCCTAAGGTCCTTAGGAACCTTTCCCAGAAGTGAGGGTTCAGCTCCACTGCACCTAGATTAGAAAACCATTCATCATCTCACTTCTGGCCCACTCTAAAGAAAACTTCACTCATCTCCCAGCTCACCCACTGCTCCCAAGTCTTCACAGTGATCCACCTGTTACCACCTGCATTCATTTCTCTTCAGTACACAATGTTACTTGATCATCTCATTCTTATAGTATGTATGAAGCTATTAAAAACAATTCCGAATTGCTCTTAACTGTATATCAGATATGAAAATACCATAAAACTCATTTCCTGTACTCTTATGAACCAAAATTGGATATTTCAAACAGCTATAATTACATTATTGAAGTTTACAGCCATGTCCCCAGGACTAACACTAAAAAACAAACAAGGTATAGAGGGCATAATATTTCCAAAACAACTGATTCTTAAAAAGCATTATAGGAAGTTTCAAAAAATAAAACAAAAAATACAAAAATTGGAGGTTTAATTTTCCAGTGAGACAGTTTACATGCAATACTTTTGTTACATCCAATTCATCTCAAAACTGGAACTACCTCTAGTTACAACTCTAAATATATGTATCGGTATGTGGAATATTTTTAATTCTGTATATCAAATCTCCATGTACTAGTCAATGTTTCTTGGACAGCCCCTACATTCCTTCTGCCTAACATTATAGATGACTGTTCCTTATTCTGGAAAGACATCCCATTCACAGGGTTCCCCTGCCTTTGGCAATTTTTAAGGGAATTTTCCACATCAACAACTGTTGTCCACACCTATATGACAACTTCAATGTCAAGTCCTGTAAGACCAGCCGCAGCTCCCTTACCCACGGTGAACTTGCAGGCCGCACAGGTGTCGTGGGTGAAATGCACCATCAGGCTGGTCTGTCCCACCCCGCAGGAGGCGATGACAATGATGACCTGCAGCTTGAAGTCTACAGGCCTAAGGGGCTGCTTCCTCCGATGCGCCTGGTCAACAGACAGCCCGGGGGGGGTATGGCACCTGCAACCACCAACATTGACGCCCGCCAGTCTCAAGAGCTCCGGGATCCTGCAACCACAGGGTTCGCGTTCGGCCATCCACCTGCCCACCCCACGGCCACCTGGCCGGCACTGCAGCTGCACTGCCGCCCAGATCCCCGCGCCACTCCGTCACCCCAGCCACCTCTGCCACCCCAGCTACCCCCGCGTCCGCCTGGAGAGGAGGAAGGGAAGCAGCTACCGCGCAATAACTGCAAAAGCATCTCTGAAGGGAGGGGCAGGAAGCGCAAGCGGGAGGGGCGGGGCTGTGTGAGGGCAGATAAGGGACTGCAATGGGCAGTTAGCTCATTTTTACCATTCCAGACCTTCCTACTTTAAATACTTTACTAGATCTGGATAGAGCTGGAAGGCTTACAGTGCGCCACTGCAAGACAAATCTTTACTCTGTGGTGTTCACTTATCCAGGATTTAACTTACCTGTGTTAACGTTACCCCTTTATCAGCACAAGTAATTAAGAGTTTGTTATATTATTTCAAGAAGTTGAGCACAAAACCAAGAAACACAAGGAGCAATGCAAGCAGTCAATATTGGATTATGTAATGAGATGATGCCTTTACAAAGTTTATGACCTATAATGTCATCACAATAAAGGGGGAACACCCTATGAGTGTCACACAATTGTATCAGACTATGAAACAGTACAATAATACGGAGAAGTTCATTTAGTTCACACAGTGTCTCAGATCTGTACAGTGAAAAGCTAGACTGACCTGGGGTAAAAATCCTTACATTGATAACAAAATATCTTCTAGCCCCATAAATGATATGTAATCACTTGTTAAGGTCAAACATTCCATAACCACATGGGTTGTGAAGACATTTTGTCATGCCTCTTATATTTCCTTTTTTGCCACATTGAGCAAAAACAATGGAAACTTTTGCTTTTTCAGGCTTTTCAATATTCAGTTATATCAATGTTCCTTTCCACCCCAATCCCATTACCAAATAGGAATGAGGTAAGGGGTGAGAAAAATAGTCTTGTATTTCTATTTTCCTCTTATTCCCTTGGAATAAACCAAAACTTATTTAAAATTTTTTTGAAGTTGGAAGGATAACAAAAGTCTCAACATTTTCTTAAAATAAAATAGAGTAAAGAAGTAAATAGGCATTCAAATGTCAGTAAGCTATGGAGCCCTGAAATACACGTAAGAAAGTTTCACTTTAACAAGGAAATGTTAGAACAGAAGCGAGGCTTCCTGAGAGGTACTCCTTTACAAAATAAATGATAGCTTGTTATTACCAGACATATCATTCCTGATAAAGACAGAATGAACCTTTCCCCTCCTTTCATGAACCTTGTAAGTCTAGGTATAGTGGCTTGCAAATGCATATGCTGGACTGTAAATCATTTACCATATTGATTAGTCATGTTTATTTGTTCTCAGCTGGGAGATAGCTCAGTGGTAGAGCCTAGCATGTACTGGACCCTCCGTACATTGCCCAGCACCCCCCAAAAAACCAAAACAGTCTTAACATTAGATATTGTTAATGGGAGTCAAAACAATTATTAAAATAACCATTTCACTTCTCCGTCTCCTATTCTAGTCAGATAAGTCAAATGCAATAAACAGAAATAAGAGCTTTCAACAATAATTTGTAAAATATTGCAAGAGTTGCTACAGTCCCAAGAACTAGAGAAAACTGCCACCCAGTAATGAACTACCAAAGTAAATGTCAAGACAGTGGGGTTCTCATTTTCTTTCATATAATCTCAGATAAGCCCAAATAACTTCATGTATACCTTACGAAGAAAAAACCTTAAAGCTTTATCTAAACTATTTAAAATATTTAAACACAGAACTCAAATTTCCTTCAATCAGGTCACAAATCACTCAAAAATTATGATCACAGTTACACACAAATCGAGTGGAATGTTTAACGTTTAGGACAACCAAAAAAGCCCCATGTAACTTTTCAAATACTGTCATTTATTCAAATATGCTATATACGGGAATGGTGATAACATAGGAAGCAAAAATAAGTTTGCAAGTGAAATTTCTAGAAGCTCATGAAAACAATGCCATCCCATCTTGCAGATGCAAAAGGAAAACCAGTTCTACTGGGTTTAAAAGAACTCTGGTCATCTTCGTTCATTTGATCTTGCAAGGTGTTAACTATTTCCACTTCCCACATCACAAGTTAGTCCACAGGAGGAGCTGGTGGATTCTGTCCATTATGAGGACTGACTGGCTTTCCGGATAAGCTGGGTCCTCTTCCATCAGGAAGGCCCACCAAGAACAAGATGACTGCAGTAACCATCCAGGCCATCAAGATCATAGTAATACTGATGCCACTGTCACCAGAGAGTCTTGGTACACATTGACCAGCCTTCTCCCATGTTCATGACAGCGAACACATTCACTGGGATGGACCCCACCTTCTGCGTGATTCCCCAGCTTGATTTTACTGGACTGTTTAAATCCGCCCAGACAACATCCAACAGGGCCCCAGACCTAGTCTCCACAGAAAGACCACCTGGGGCTTCCAGAACATTGCTGCTGCTGCTGCTGCTTGGGACTCAGCTGCCGCCTGTGCTCCTGGACGCCAGTGTCCTCCCTCTCCTCTTTTTGGATTGGGGGGCCACTGACACTCTCAGTCACCAGACCCAGATCTGCTGGCTCCTGCGGAGGACAGCACAGCACATTGCAGCCACTCAAGACCCCAGGGACCCTGACTGCCCACTGTGCGCGCGCCCCCTTCTTGTGATGAGCAGCTTTAGGCCTCTTCACCACAACCGGTGCTGGGCCACCTTTGTCCCCTTGGCCTTTTCCTTGGGCAGGATCCTCAGGGGCTAGAGGAGAGAGAAAGGAGAAAGAATGTTAGTAATAAGTAGGTGGCCTCGGACCACCTTGTTTTTATTGGCACATTATGTTACATATAACAGTGAGATTCCACGTCACCTACATGTACGTGCACAAAGCATAACATAAGTGGGTCGGTGTTGTTCCTAGTTCCTCCTCTTGCCCTCCCTGCCCTCCCCCTGGTGTTCTTCCTCTACTCCACTGGTCTCCCCTCTATTTTCATGAACTATCAGCTCCCTTCCCCTCCTGCCTTTTTCCTATGTATCTTCCACAAATGAGAGAAAACGTATGACCGACCCTTCATTTTCTGACTCTGGCTTATTTTGCTCAACATAATCTCCTCAAGTTTCACCCATTTTCCTGCAAATGCTATAATTTCATTCTTGATGGCTGAATAAAACTCCACTGTGTATCTATACACCATATTTTCTTCATCTATTCATATGCTGATGAACACTGAGGGTTCCATAACTTGGCTATTGTGAATTGTGGTGCTTTAAATGTGGGTCTGCACGTACTGTTGTGGTAATTTTTATACTCTTGGATAAATACCAAGAAGTGGCTGGGTCATACTGGCTTTGAAAGCTCTCAAGTTCCAATTTATTACTATAACAATATGTTAAATGTAACTATGGTATTAATATTAGCTTAATAGTTTGAGTTAATTAAGTATATTATTATGTATGTGTTGTAATACTATGAATCGCACGTACTAAACTTAGGTTTGTAAGCCATCTCAATGATTAGTTATTCCAGAAGCCTTGGTAAGGATCCTGCACTCATGTAAATGAGCACTGCCCAGGGATGTGGCCAGCTCTTACTGTCACCTGGGCAGTGGCTGTATCCCACATGGTCCAAAGAGCTGTCCTGAGAGCAGAGTCTGGGGCAGGCTGAGATGACTCCCTCTCATGGACCCAAGAATGCAGCTGAACATCCAGAGACTTCTGAAGGTAACTGGTTTGAACAACCTTTTCCAGAGGCTGGGTGTGATTTCCAGCCTGATTGCTAAAGTGTGGGGACAGCTCTGGGACCCTGTCAGCAGTTCTTCCCTCCATAGACCCACTCCAGCCCAGGTGTGGCCCGGCAGGGACTCCTCAGCAAGGCTGGCAGTTCAGCAGTTCATCAGAACACAGGGGCTGAGCCTGAGCTCTGACCTTCAGCAGCCTTCCTTTGAAGACCAAAGCCAGCATAGTCTCAACCCATTGAAGGTGACATCACGTGCTCATGTCTAAGAATGTAATACATACTCATTATTACATCAGACATTCATGACTTCTGTTGAGAAATGAAACATGGACAGTTGACAGACTGAATACTGTCTCCAGTTGAGTGTGTCTCAAACCCACAAAGGAACAAAATCTGGAACCTCCCAGTAAGTCCTACACATCCACAGGAGAAAGATAGGGCCTGCTGGAGGCTTGGCCAAAAACATGAACTGGCAATTTTAGGACTTAGGTAGCTCTATGTCCCTAGAGACTGGCAAACCCTAGAGAATGGGAAATGCCTAGTGTGGGGCACAGTGAGCTGACAGCCCTCACTGTAAGCATTGGTGGAAAACAGAAGACAAGGGTTCCTACCAACAGCGAGGTGGCAGCTAGGTCATTAAGCCCACATGGACCCGATGACCACCTAGCAATTTTGCTGCTGACTTCTATCCCCACAGAAATGTTATCTTGTGTCCCAGGGAAGGCAGGGGACTACTCCCTGGGGAAAGCATGTTTCACTGTGTGGCCCAGCACTGCAGTGGCACAAGAATGTGCAGGCCTGGGTGGACACATTGCAAGCTGAACAGAATCAGGGTGGCATGGGATGAGACACCATGTAGGCAAATAACACGGGGATGCAGTTACAAGGTCAAGTGCCAATAAAGCCACAATATTAGAGGGAGGAGGGGAGTAGGTATGAACGGGAAGTAGAGAATGGGAGAGAGGGACTTGCCTCTGTCATGTTCTCTCTTCCAGAATTTGGAGGCCAGCCTGTGGCCTCTCCTTTGTGGGAGGTTGCACCCACTCATGCCAGACCACCAAGGGTCTTCCCCTTCAGGGGGACTGGTAGGCAGGCGGAACTTTTCCAGACCCCACATGAGATCCTCCTCGCTCTCCATTCTGGGGGCCACTTGGGCCCGGCCAACACACGCTCCCATAGTCGCGGCACTCTTGAAAGTTAATTGAAACTGTCTGTGTTCCAGTCTCAGCCAGTCTGAAAGCCTTTCGGAAGCAGTCACCACACAGTGTGCCATCATCAGCCGCATCATAATACAGCATTGCTGAGTTTTGCCGGGCGGGGTGCCTACAGCTCAATCTGTATCACCCCACATCATAGTAGGACAATCCCAGCCAGTGAGTAACATGAGGGTCTCCATTTTGCAGAAAAGGAAACAGGTTTGAAAAGGTGCAGTCACCCATGCTTCTGAACCAGAAAGAGACAAGCCCACCTGGGCAGCCCCCTCAGGCCAAGATCAGGGAGGATGTAGGGCTAAAACACAGAGCCCAGGTCCATTTCTCTTTCTGCTGTATGCTGACCAGGTCCATCCCAGGAACCCCAGACCTGTACCCTACTGGGACCACTTGCCACAATGCCCTGAATTTTGCACTCAGAATGGCCAGGCCCTTGACCCTTGACCCTGAAGGAAAAAGCCCACACTGCCTCTTTACACCTTCCTGATAGTCCAGAGTCAGCCAGTCATGCCAAATCAGTCAGCAGAAGGAAGGGTTCCTGGCAGTGTCCTCCCTGGCAAGTCCACAGACTTGATAGAATGTTTTATCCAAAGCTGATAAAGGATGCCAGGAAGCTCCAGCTCCTTGTCCACCAGCTTGGAAGTCAAGGATGAAGGCTGACCCTTCTGAGATACCTTAGTAACAGTCCTGCAGGTGCAATGAAGTGGGCTAAGTGAGACTCTGGTCTCCCGTTCATATCTGTGGGTCACCGCATTCCCTTTTAGTGAGGCTGCCCAGCACTGGCTCTCCCAAGGGGAGCTGCACAGAAATGGCCCTGAACCAAATATGTGGGAACTCGAACAAGTCTCTTGCTGCACATTTCTGTCCCTTCAGCTGTAAGGTGGGGGCTGAAACTGAGCATGTTGAAGCCACATACACTGGGTATGGTGGGCTTGCATGCAGGCTGGGCCTCTTCCCCATCAGCAAGGTCTTGCCATCACTTGACAAGATCCTACATCTTGCTGGCCATTTCTTCATCTTTTCCATGTGGAAAGGGAAGGACAGAGGCTTACATGAACCTTCAAAGGTTCTTCACAGTTCCAGGATCTAAAACTGAGCTGCACCTGTCACTGCTGCCAGCTGGCCTGTTCCCACTGAAGCTTTCCTTACTCTCAGCTTCTGAGGGTCCAGCAACTCCCTCCTGCCACTTATGAATACTCAATAAACATCTGCTGTGTACCGAGAGTATGTGAGGCACAGGGACGTAATGCTGAACGAACTCTTACTCCCCTCATGGGACATATGGCCAAGCAAGTAACAAACTCATCTGGAGCAGAGAAGCCTGAGCTCCATACAGTGCCTCCCCTCTGTGGAGCCTTCCCCTACAGTCCATCCCACCCTGGTCACCTTGAGTGGACTCTGCTGCCACACAATTAAATGTTCTAAAATAATATGTTTTAAGGTTGAGAATTGTGCCTTTATTCTTCACCATTCTCCATCCCAGCACACACAGGGAACTTCAGAACATCCACCCAGAGTCCAAATGTGCTGGGAGCTGGGATTCTCATTCTGCATGAAGAGGAGAGGACCTAGGAGTTGCTGAGAGTCCAGAATTTCAGACAGGGAAATAACTTGTGTTTCTTATTTTTGAAGTTTTTAATCCAGTGAGTCACAGAAACTCTCCCCACAAATAGTTCAAAAGAACCAACTCTCAGTTTATTGTCACAGTGACTCCTTGGCAGGCAGATGAGCAACTCCCCCCTTTCTGTCACATGGCTGGTGGAGCTGCCTAGGCAAAGAGAGGTGGGACCTTGTTGTCCCCTAGCTGCAGCCTACAAACCTTCTGGTGAAGTTCAGGCCTGAGTTAGTGTATCCCCAAGCCTACCCACATCCCAGACAGGCCAGGAGGGCTCAGGACTGAGACTCTTCTCCCCAGAATGCACCCTGCACATCACTACCTCTCCCAGTTGTACACCTGGAGAGTGTCCCCTGCTTTAAGCGCAGAGCTCCCCTCTCAGGCAACCTTCTGACACCCATCCCCACCCCCATTTTAAATCTTCCTTTCCAAACAGGGATGATGCCTGATCTTGGGCTTGTGAAGTCTGTCATGTGTGCTTAACAGAGCAAAGCAGGGCTGGGGCTCTGTCTCAGTGGTAGCAAGCTCACCTAGCATGGGTGAGGTTCTGGGTTCTATCCTGAGCACAACATAAAAATAAAATAAAGGTATCGTGTCCACCTACAACCAAAAAAACCCACAAAAAACAAACAAACAAACAAACAAACAAAAAAACAAGCTAGCAAAGCCTAATGGGCCCCTGGAGGGTCAGAGGCTGGCATTCACCTGGGCTGCTGCTCCTGCCATTGTTTCACCTACAGCCTCAGCCTCCAGATCCCTGGAGTTCATCTGCAGGCTCTGGCTAGACTAACCCAGCATGACGCCTGCCACGTCTCAGGGTCTCGCTCAGCTTCCAGCTCCAGGTGTTCGGTTCCTGTGCTGTGCTGACTGTCCCCATCCTCTGTCCTGGAACTGATCTTGGTCAAGCAGGGGTGGGGAGAAAATGAGGCTCCCTACTCTGCAGAGGCATCCCTTGCTCTTTGATAGTGTCATGGCACAAATCCCAGATTCAACTGCTTTGAAGATCAATTCAGTTATCAATCTTCAAAATGTCAAAAAATGGATGAAATGGAAAGTCAGTGTTATCGTATGGATGTGAACTGTCCCTAAAAGCTCATGTGTGAGACAATGCAAAAAGATTCAGAGGAGAAATGATTGGGTTGTTGCAGAGACATGTTTAAGCAGCTCTAAGATGGCGGCTGGCATTGAACCAAGAGGTGGCGCATAATTAGTGTTAATATGGCGCGATCTCTTATGACCTTTTGCCTAATTAGTTAATGTCTCCTTTGTGCTAGTGGTCAACAGATGTTCCTCATTCTTTCTTGATTGGTACTGTGGGGCGTGCTTCAATTGTGCTAATCATAAGCTGATTGGCTGCCTTAGGTATATAAGACATTCTCTTCACCTGGGAGGAGATCTCAGAACAAGGGACTAAGAACGCACCTCTAGGTTGCAGGTCGCAGGTCACAGATTGCAGATCACAGAACCCAGGACTAAGCAGACACCTCTAGGTCGCAGGTTGCAGGATGTAGGACGCAGGCTGCAGGATGTAGGCCGCAGGTTGTACGCCGTACACCATATGCCGCACCCTGCACCTCCAAGAAGTGACCCACCTTTAAGAAGCAGTAGACCTTTGATAAGCGTAGCCTCTATGAAAGCGTAGCACCTCTAAAACTAAGCAAAGCCTCTCTCAAAACCTTTCTTCCTCTAAGCAAAGCCTCTCTTCCTCTATGAACAAGCAAACAAGCAAGGAAGTAGCCCAGATTAAGATAATAGAAGTAGTTCATTCCCAGTCCACCTCCAATAAATTCCCGAGGGATTGTTGCTGCGGGCGGCAACAGGTTGTGAGAGTCTTAACCCAAGCAGTGAATTAATCCCCTGATAGGGATTAACTGAGTGGTAACTGAAGGGGTGGGGTGTGGCTGAGGAAGTGGGGATTGGGTATATATTTGTATCTGGAAATTGGAGACCTCACTCCCTCTGCTTCCTGATCATCATAGGAGCTGCTTCTGTCCACCACACCCTTCTGTCATGATGTTCAGCCTCACCTCAAGGACCAAGGAATAGTGCTGGCCTTCTATGGACTAAGATCTCTGAAACGGAGCCCCAAATAAACTTTTCCTCCTTGCAATTGTCCTGGTTGGGTCCTTAAGTCACAGCAGTGAAAAATCTAACTAAAACACCTAGCAACTTCAGTTGTGGATTCTAATACCAATGAGAACACATGAAATAAATGACATACAAGGAAGGATGTGTTTAAACAAAGCTGTTTTTGAACTGAATTCTCCCTGAGGCCATAGTCCAGGTTTGTGGTGCTCAAGGCCCTGAGTGCAGGTTTGTATGCTGTAAACTGAGGAAGGCCCAGCAATGCCCCACACGGATGCTTGTGAGGACAGCATGGGCCAGGCCAGCATGCCACTGCCCCCGAGATCCCTCCAGGAGCACCAGGTGAGAAGCACATACCTTGATCATCCTCCCCCAAACTGCCCAGCACCTGGCAGGAGCTTGGCCCAGGGCTGCTGCAGGGCCAGCCCTGCCCTTGTCATGCTGCTGTGCTGCAGGGAGGCACCGATGAACAGCAGGCTCCTTACTGAAAGGGCGATGGCAAATTCTCTTCCCAAGGTTCACAAGTGCCCACCGAAGACCAGCAGCTCTCAGCAGAAATCCAGAGGAACCCTCTGACTAACAGTAAAAAGAGGCAGGGACATTTCAAGGGACATCCTAAATCACATCAGTTCCTCAGGTACAAATCCCAAATGACAGGCTAGGGCTGGGGCTCAGTGGTAGAGCGCTTGCCTCACACGTGCAAGGCACTGAGTTCGATCCCCAGCACCACATAAATAAATAAAGATATTATGTCCAGCTATAACTAAAAAATATATTTAAACAAAAACAAAAACAAAAAACCAAATGACCTGGTGGGGAATCACCAGCTAGGACAAGGGGCAGTTGCAGTTCCTCCAGGAGCCCCAGCCCCTGTACCTTCCCAGGGCTTTGCCCCTGACCTTGGTCCACCTGTTCCCTGTACTAGACCCTTGCATTAGAATTCCTATTGACTTCCTGACTTCCATTGCCATTTCCCATCCCTGCTGAACCATACACAGCACCTCAGTCCACCCCCACCTCTTGGTCCAAACCAACCACATCCTGTGGAGCCAGGTTGCCAGTCTCATTAGATCCTTTACTGAGCAGAAAGGAAAATGTCTATACAACAGCATAATAATTTACTTCCACATCACTGAAATCCAAGGAGAAAAGAAAAAATTCATCTTCAGAGGATAGGCTTCTTCACAACACAAACCCTGGTGGGATACATTTTCTCCAGGCAAAAGCCATGGGGCTACTCTGTATCTGGCATTTAGAACCGTGGCCACCAGACAGAGAGGCACGCTTGAACCGAGAGGGTCACTTCCTCTCCCTGTTCTATCCCTGTGTATGTAAGGCCACACATGCTCCTGAGGAACTGGGTAAGTGCAGGGCCGACACTGCAGAGACCTGGTGGCCTGGAATTCACATGGGTCCTGTCCTTGCCCTGCACTGCCCTGTGACCCTGGGGACTCCACATGCCAATGTGGGCATCAGAGTTGCTGGCCTAGCACCAAGCACGTGTGATGCCTGACCCGGGCAGCCTGCCTGACCCATAATGATGCACCCTGAATTCTGCTTTCCCTTCCCCACTAAAAGCATGACTTGACTGTTCCCAGCATCAGTAAAGTGTGATTGCAAACTTCTGTCTAGCTGAGGAAGTGACCCATGTGGGGAACAGCCTCAACCTGACCCTAAGCATCCTCATCCCTCGTGCTTCCAGTCTCTCTCCCTAATAGTCCCTTCTGGCTCCAAGGAGCTCATGGCCTTCTGCCCTCTACAAGACCACACTCACTCCAGACTCCAGACTCTGCTCCAGCCTGGAATGCCCTCCCTTCTCCCCGTTCCCTGTTCAAGGCCAAGGCCCACCTCCTCCCACCCACAGGCCTCCTCTGTTAACTCTGGCCAGCAGCCCATCTTCCCCTAGAGAACCATCCACCAAGAGGCAGAGCTGTGGCTTGGCTCACCTGCTCACCACTCCACGGGGACTGCTGTCCTTCCTCCTCCTAGATGAGGAGGCCGCAGTTGGGGACCCTCCCGTTTATCCATAGTCATAACAGCCTTAGTTCTAAATCTCAACTTCCTTATCTCAGTCCTCCCCTTCAGCATTCCTGGGGAGACCTGGTCTAAGAATTTTTTCCCCAAAGTTAGCAGATTCAGAAGTGGAGGGGAAATGCATTGTGAGCACAGCTGTGGAGAGGGAGTGTGCTGCCCAGAACCCCTGATGAGAACATGCAGGCGTGGACTCTGCTCCACTCCAGCATGTTTGGAAGAGAAGATGACCTTCCATGGGGAAGGTGATCTGCAGGTGTTAAAAGGTACCAGTGCCTAGAGGGTCCCCTCCCTGACCCTTCAAAACCTTTATAACTTCACCCTTGAACCCAAGATGTTTCAGTTTATTGTCAGAGACAGTATAGGTGATTTCCATTTCTGTTTAAAAATATATCTCTTTCCCATCACCTCTTAGCAATTAAAATGGCAGTTATGAATGAAAACCTTTTGCCTTCAAAGTATGAAATTAAGAGATAATCATAACTACAGGCAAGAAAGCATTTGGATTCTGTATCACTTGGAAATGGTAATAAAGATTATTCATATGGTCTAATGTTGTGATTCCTTCCATTCCATTCCCAGTCACCTAATATGGGTACAATTTTGATTACACAGCTCATTTTAAATTCTGCTATGTCCTAGGTCAACCAGTGTCAAGATGATTTACTAGAAATATCTTCCATTTTTTATTTGTAAATGCTGCTAGTGCTGAGCAGAATTTGAATGTTTCCAGACTTAAAGGTTTTTGGTACGGTGCTGCTGTGTTCTTCTTAAACCTTCTCACTTTATCCCTCCTCCTTAAGCATCTCAAATTCTATTCTTGTCTGTCTTGGGTACATAAAACAACCTCCAGTGATGGTTAGACCTTTAAAAAATGTTTTTCTCTGTTTATTTATGTTAATCTCTCTTAGATTTTTTGTGGCTTTTGTATAGGTAGCTGTAATTTTAGATTACGAGTTTCAGGTGATCTGTGAGCAGGCTGCAGGGATTACTGTCCTGGGCCTTTTTGCATTCTCTTGCACTGACAGAGGAAGCAACAGGACTTACCATGCTGAATGTCCCTGCTGTGATGTCCATTTGTTGAGAGTATTCCGTGCATTCTCAACAGATAACCATTTCAGTTTACTGGGATGTAGCATCATCAGAAACCAAGGAGCACCTGTATTTCAGTTTTGTCTGGCAAATATTTATTAGAGTCTTCTCTTCAAAACAATATAAGGCAATGTCAATAATAATTCAATAATAAGTTAATATCTCTAAGAGAATATCAGTAAAGAGATGATGCTTATATTGTACAAGGATCATTGGTCATTTTAATTTAGCTTATAGTAGGAAAAACAAATGTTTTAGGATGGGTTGAATCGTGTCAGTAGAGGTTATTCCCGATCTCCAGTTTTTATTTACGTGCATGACCACAAAACTGAATTCTTTGTCCTTAAGGAAATTAGTCAAGAAGCGGAAGTGGATGATGAACAGCACCGGCAGAGGGCTGTGATGGTGAACTCTATGGGCAAGAACTATGGGGAGCAAGGCACAAGCTGCAATGAGGTCTTCTCTTTCATGGACACACACATTCTGAACAGGAGATGTAAGTGCACCCCAGCCCCAGCTTTCTGGATTCCAGGTAGCACTGAGGGATTAAAAAACAAACAAACCATAGACGATTTCCCTCTAAAAAATTGTTACACCATATTACTTTCTCCATGCACTTTCCAAGGTCTGGAAACCCTATGTCTCATAGTTTGCTTAGCCAAGATGTTTTAAAGGTGATAGGACCAGGTCAGAGACCACAGGACCACAGTCTTTGTAAATTCTTCCAGAGCAGTGACAGGAAGGCTGCCTCTGGTTGAGGAGGAGGCACCTGTTTCTCATCATCCTTTTCTTTGTCCAGGTTCCATCTGTAAGCAAGCCAGGTGTGGAACTGCACAAGGGAAGCCTGTTGTAAAACAGTTCACTAACTGGTAGTAACAAGTTACTTGTTTATTTGTTTAGCTGACAGGTTCTGCCTTCATTATAGGGCTATGAGTGGTAATTAATAAATTAGACCATATTTCCACTTCACAAGTCTTAAACCTCATACCATGCGGATGAACTGAGCTCAACTAATACCCTCCCTTGCTTCCACCTGTGATCCAAGTACAAGGCATTATTTCAGGAAACTAAGAATTGGATGGATTATATTAAAGAACAGTTGTTTTGCCCCTTGTGATCTCAGAGATCAGAGGTAAATCGCATGGTCATGGGTGGTTTTGTAGTCCAGGACACAAGTTCATTAAGTTCAAGTTCAGGGGCTTCTTAACCCTTTATTGTGAAATCCATCTGGGCAGATCACCACTGACCCGGCTGCATAACCAGGTCATTTATCAGCATGGAGATGGAGAGGGCAGCATTGCTGTTACCAGACGAATGCAGTACAGGCTGGCCGGCCTCCTGTCCTGGAGGAGCAGAGTGTCTGGGGGAGTTTGGACAGTGCGAGCTGGTGTCCCGAGCACACACCGCGGCCCATTCAGAGACCGCAGCTCTCCATCCACTCCTGTCAGTCACAGCGTGGTCAACACCCGTGCCTGCTCCCAGCCTCGCATTCCTCCCACGCTTTGCAAGGCTTCGCAGAGCTCGGTCTCTTACTTCTGTTTACAGTGGCTGCAGTCATCCCACGTTCTCCCACATTTATGTGCTCTCCACACACACCTGGCCTTACGTGGAGCAGGCACTGCTCGGTTTTCATCTTTGGTGCCTTTCATTTCCCTTCAACGTCATTTTACCATTAGATACAGAAGCTGGGGTTTCTCAGGATACCACAAACTGCATCCCATTTTGTCACTGGATTCTCTCTGCTTCCTTGTAACAGATGTTACATTTTTCTATTAAAAGTACATATATACTGCATTTAATGGCTATATATGGCCTATATTGCATTTGTTGGGAGCTGGGGTTAGAGAAGATCTGTGAGCTGCATACAAGGTTGGTATTTGTGTAGCAGCAGCTTGTTGGGGGCTGTGCCATGTGGACGGTGCCAGAATAGCACCTGATCACATGGGCAGTGAGGAGGTTAATTAACATAAGCCGCACTCAGGTGATTTATCACTGGCCGAATTGGGTTAATGCGTGCACAGGTGTTCCCCAGCGCCCTGCTCAGGCCTGCTCGTTTTGACCCTTGCCCTGATGGGGCAGCTGGCTCCTCGCCTGATCGCAACTGGCGTGGCCCCACCCTCCGCCTCCTGGAGGGAATATAAGCGGGAGGTAGGCTGGAGCGCGGCAGTAAGCAGCAGCAGCTAGCAGCAAGAGGCGGAGAGAAGCCACTAGCAGAAAGGAAGAAGAAGAAGCGGCAAGCAGATAGAAGCAGCTAGCAGAGAGAAGCAGCAGGCAGCGGGGGAAGGCAGATCACAGAGCAGAGAATTGAGAACACACCTCTAGATCACAGATAGACAGATGGCAGCATGCGGGACGCATCACTAAGAAGCACCTCAGATAGACGCACCCTTAGTTTACAGGATGCAGGACGCACCTTTAAGAAGCGCAGAACTAAGAAGATATAGATCTCTGAAAGTGTAGTCTCTCTCTCTTAAGCAAAGTCTCTCTCTCCTCTCAAAGCAAGTAAGCCTCATTTCCTCTATATAAACAAGCAAGGAAGGAAGCAGCTCAGAAATAGAAGTAGCTCAGTTTCCAGTCCACCATCCATAAAGACCCGCACAAATTGTTGCTGCAGTCGGTGACAAATACCCGTGGATTTGGCACCGCAAAGAGCCAGTGACAGCAGCTATTTCTTGAGCATCAGGATGTAAGGAACACAGGAGCTAGAAGTGTCACTCAGTGGTAGAACACTTGCCTAGCACACGTAAGGCCCTGGATTCCATCCCTAGCACCACACACACACACACACACTCACACACACACACGAGAGAGAGAGAGAGAAAGCAATCATGCAGATGCAAATATAGTCTCACTTTCAACCCATTGAGGTTCCAAACATAATTTCATAGTGAAATTCCTCACAAATAAATTTGCTCAAAATGATCTGCCCCAAGAGTAGGACCTATTTAATAGCATCAAGGCTTTTGAGGTTGGAACCACGGATATTTACCTCTGGACAGGAAGTGTGCTTTGGAAGTTACTTTTTCAAAAGGCAGTAGGTCTGTGGAAATCCAGAAATGCTCAGGGAAAGAGAGCTGGCTCAGGGAGAGCATTCCTCTGGCTCTGCTGATCCATTTGGCATTGTTTGATGCCTCCCCTTAATAAAGGCAGCCACAGAAATGCTTCCTGTGTTCCTCTCACTCTTTTAGCAGTCAGTGGGTCCATCCCTGATGGTAAACTTTTTCATAATATTTTATTAATATCCTTAAAATAAGAGCTAAGCTACCAGGGCAGAAACTTTCAGGAAGGGCATTCATTAGACCACTGGCTGCCAGCCTCATTCCTGTTATGAATCTGAGAAGTACAAGGTCTTTTAAGACTGGGAGAAAACCTAGAAGCGAAGGTGAGTTGCTTTTAGAAATGAGACAGAAAAATGTGATTGGAGAATTTAAAAGTAACTATGAACACATTTATATAATGTGTCCCCCAAAGCAAGTATGAGTTGTGCTTATATATAGTGTATCATATGCTACAAAAGGAGAACATACCTGGGAATAGTTTAACTTGTATACCGAAAGACAAACATAGTTTACATTCTCTTGTTTTAACAAAAAGACAGAAAAACCCATTATTTCATATCTGGCTTGCACATTTTTGCCAAACATGTAAAATTGATGGTATTAAAGAAGTATTACTCTCACTAATCCTGCCAAAGTTTATAAGTACATGGTTATTTTGGTTCTTGTTTTCATCACTTGTTCTCTCTTCTAGGTAAAGAATGTTTACCACAAATGTACTTTATATATGCTATCCTTTGCTACTTTAGAAAATATTATATAAATGATATGCAGCCTAGGTTCTGGTCTTTGTTCTATCACTTACTAATTTAGTTCTTTAAAAATATAAACACAAGTAAAGGCACTATCTTATTGTAACTGCTCCTGAGAACTGAAATATGTTAACATGTCATGAGAATAATTGTAACATAGAGTGCCCACAGGGATTGTAGTGCTTCCCATAAATATAATGATGTAATTGGGTATTAGTGTCCAGGTCCAGCACTTGGCATCAAATAAGTCAATTAAGTACATCAGAGGAGTGTACACATGGCAGGTATGCTTAACCACCTTAATCATATTTAAGTTGTTATACTTTTATAAAATTTATGTGTTATTATCATGAATCAGTGAAGACAGTGAAGAGAGTTGGCATACTATCTTAGAATTAGGAACTGGAATTGGATAAATTGGATTGGAATGACTTTCTCTAACATTGAATGTTTCAGAGGAACATTTTGAAGGGATACAAGCATTTTTATAAGGATTTAAAAGGAAAATGTGGAGACATGCAGCTTTCACTGAAATATACCACACATCAGCTTTATTTTTCATACATCAAGTCATGGCAATATGGAAAGTTTCACCATTTCCAAAATGTGAGGAAGGACAGGAATTAGTCAACTGCAAAACACCAGCATTCCCAGTGTTCTTCAGAAGCCAAGTGTAGACTCATTTCCATGCTTTTAGTTATGAACATCAGCATCATACAGTGGCAGACTTACTACAAGAAAAGTTAGAATAGAATAGAAGTCTGTTGCATTTATCTGTTGGGCTGTGGTGTAAGAAAAGTCTTGAAGTGATGAAGCATTGTTTGTTCTCTCAGAGGACAAGTAACTACCCAGAGACATCTGGGGATGATGGTGCTTGCCATGTGGACCTGAGTGAATCTGGGAGGTTTCTTCCTGTCATCTGCATGGAGTGACCAAGGTGATTTCAGAGCGTGGTGTCTGAAGTCTCACGATTCTGCAGCCTCTGACCAACCTTTCATTTTCTTCCTTTATTGACAGCTGTGTCATCACCATCATCCTTTACAATGAAAACAAACACACTGAGCACATCGGTGCCTACTTCCTATTATCCAGGTAACAGATCCTTCCATCCTCTCATCTCTTCATGGCCTCTTGGCAGCCAGAATCCCTCAACTTCCCATGGTGCCATGCGGTGCTTTACAAGCTCACTCTATTGGACGCATTGTAACCCAAGACATTCTGTAGCTTTCATGGGGGAAGTTAGGGGACCTTTCATCCTTTACTGTTCTTTCTCTTTTTACTCTCTCTGCATTGACCTGCCCATGACGTACAACAACCCCATTTGTGCCAACTGCAATTTTAGGTGAGCAGTATATTGGAGGAGTAATTGAGAAAGTCCGTGGTCACTCTGGAGGAGACCTGAAGTTTTAATTCTGTTTGGTGCAGGGATGAGAAGCAGGACACAGGATGGGTGGGGGTGGGGTACAGAATGAAAATAATTTGTCTAATCAGTTTGCATTGTTGAGAAGGGTTTGCCGCATGTGTGTTGGGGATGATATCAAAAAGTTTAAATGAGTTGGATGTGGTGGCGTTCACATCTAATCCCAGCAGCTCAGGAGGTTGAGACAGGAGAATCTTAAGTTCAAAGCCAACCTCAGCAAAAGCAATGCACTAAGCAACTCAGGGAGACCCTGTCTCTAGATAAAATACAAAATAGGGCTGGGGATGTGGCTCAGTGGTTGAGTGCCCCTAAGTTTAATCCCTGGTACATAAAAAAAAAAAAAAAAAAGTTTAAATGAACAGTCCCAACTCCAGTGTCCTCCCTTTCTGTGTTCAGAATTTAACTTTAGTTCTGATCCCCAGAGAAAAAACAATGTGTTATCACTCAACTGTGTACTGCCAAGAGCTGAGTTCTGTCCAATGTGATAGTCATCATAAAAGTGAAAAGAGCTTCTCATTATTTTCAGTTATCACTCAGCACTAAAAATGCCAATTACAAAAAAAGCATGTTTCTAATTATGCCCAGTGGTATGCAGAACAATGATCACGGTGAATTCTGGTCCCCTTTCCCATCTACCCAGGGAAACCCCAGCATCCCAAAGTGTGTCACACAGTGGAATTTCAAAGGAGCTAATGTTCTGAACTTGGAAAAACAGGATGGCACTTTATAATCAAGTGATTTATTATGTGTCAGATGTCACTAGAAATGAACTCAAATGTTGACCCAGTGAGTCAGAATCCATTTAGAGTATGAAATATTCCCAGCAGGGGGTACAGAAAAAAAAAGTCCCATTTGTGCAATGTAATAAGGGTGAGGAGAAATGGCAGTTCCTGGCTGTGATAACCCAACACACATGGGCTGCTGTTGCCATTGAGATGCATAAATAACCTGAATGTGTCCCAGCTGTGTGCTCTTTCTACTACTAACCTGATCAGAAAAGAGCCCAACAATAACAGTTTCCAGGTATATAACAGTTCACTGGAGCAAGACTTCCATCCTCAGTTGTCCAACTTCCTCTTCCTAATGCTCTTTATATCTTTGCAACATGATTTCCTCCCATCTGCTTCTCTTTCCTAAGTTTTTATGATTTCTGGATAGAAGGTAATTTTATATTCCTTATGGTATTTTCCGGGCTTAAGAAAGTTTAATGCCTGTGAGGAAAAGTGAGCTAAGGCATATTTAAAAATAAAACAGAATTTTTTAGTTTTGTATAATTTGAGAGTTAATAATGCCTACAATACCCTCTTCCCCCACCTGCACATTTTAATACCAAGTGTAGGGGGGAAAGGCTTCAGTTTTATTCTTTTCACAAGTGAGGAGCACCAACTAATCTTTGGCACCAAGAACAATGTAACCTAAGTGCAAATGACATTTGCAAAATCATTGGATAGGCAAAGACTTGCGATTTCTTTGTGTGCAATGGCATTCATTCCTGGGTTCCTTCAGTGTGTGTTCTGACCCTGGGGGAGCTTTGAGTGGGGCAGGCTGAGAAATGCATTGTCAGAAGGAACAACATGCTCAGATTTCACAGCAGGATTAAGATAAGCTTATTAAACAAAATCCATTTTCCTAAAGTCACTGCTTTGTGATGATGAACCCTAAGGACATCTTATGAGAATCATACATGAACAGACAATTCAAGTCACACAAAAAGATGCACATCATGAAAAATAAGTCAGCTACATCAACAAATAAATACCCACAAGTAAAGCTCATGGAGGTACCAAAGTCACAAATGACAGTATTTAGGAACTATGTTCCTTATTTTGTTTACCTGATGCAGTTATGAATCTATATATTGCTTAACAGGAATTGGCGAGGTTATCCCTTGAAAATCTAATGTAGAGTTTAATTTTGTCTGTATCCCATTGGCTTGCAAATATAGATAGAGTAATAGATGATAGATAGAACTTTCCCCATCTCGTAAAGTATTCATTTCAGATCCATAGTTTTCAACTGATTTCCTAAATCTTCAAAATAATTTGTTAGAGTATACAGGTAGAATTAATTTTCAGTTCTTAACCTTCAGAACTGTTAATGAGAAGCTTTATTTCACTGTCCTCCTGAAAGTCATTATTTTTTAATTTAAAATATTATTGTGGCAATTTTTTTATATCAACGGCAGGTACTGTTTTATTAACTGACCCACAAAAAATATGATGGTAGATACCTTAGTTCATTCTTCTAATAAGTCTGTTGATCTGGTCTTCCCTGTTGCCAGTATCTCCACCTTCTACAAAATGGGTGGTCTTTTTCTTCTTGCCACCTCTTGGAGAAGAAAATTTGAAGGCCACAGGAAGTTATTTGCTTCTTTGAAGCATTTTCCAACAGTGTAGATCTCCTGAATCAGATCCTCCATGCAGATAATGCCATATTTACCAAGAGATCGTGCAATCAAGGGTTATCCGTCAAGGCAATTTCTTATTGATTTTGCCATAGCCAGGCTTGTAGAGGAATTCATTTACTGACTTCAGGTTTGGGTAACCCCATGCAATATATGGTTCCACAATCCTCAACATGTTAATTGAAACCTTGTTGAGCTTAACAAAGGTGCCATTGAAGATCTGGCAAAGGCGAAGAAGTTGTAACACCTTCCGAACCTTTGGGCTCACACCATTGATACCCCTGGATCCTGATGAAAAATGCCAGTTTGGGTTCTGCAGGTACATAGAAGGTGCCAGCTTTTCTTGCCATCCTAGCCATTTGAATCTCCATCCTGTACATCTGCCTATATTCCTTGTGGTAATGCTTGGCTTTTTCATAGATAAGCTTCCTCCTTGCCTTTCGAAGCATCTTTTGGGCAAACTTCTTCCTCAAGTGCTTTAGCTTCGGCTCTGCATAATTCCTTCACTTTTTCTTAAGGGTTTCTGGCACAGCAGGAACCTTCTTTTTCTTCTCTTCAGCAACCTCCATGATTCCAGCTGGAAAAAAAAAAAATATTGTGGCAATTTTTAACAGGAAATTAATGACAATTGATATCTTTTATTAGTAATAATAGATTGTTTAAGTCAGAGGAAACTGACTGGTCATTCATTTTGGTGGAATCAAGCATTTCCAATGGGAGAGATGACCCAGTTTCCTATCAGGTTCATCACAGGAAAACTTCTCTTCCCTCTTCAACCTGTACCTAAACGATAATAGCATTCTTCTCCAAGCAGAGGTTGGGGTAGTGTTTAAATACTTTAAAACTTGTTCCACACTAGCAATGAGGCCAAGGTGTCGTCATCTAGCGCAGGATGATTATATGCAACAGTGACAGTGCTTGTAGCTCTCTGGAATCAGAACTTCAAGAACACCTGAGATCAGAGCATTGCTAGGTTACTGGTACATCCACTTGAAAGGCCCAAGTCATGTAGGTGAAGTTTAGAAGTTTAACCCACAGTGAGGGTTGAATTAATTGTGTTCATCCCACAAGGTATAAAACTAAGAAAACAAGAGCAGCACAGAGGGGAAACTGATTAATGTTTCATTTATTTTAGTATAACATACAGAACTTCCTGCTGGAGGAACTAAAAACCCAATGAATTCAGTACTTCAGCAGGGACCCTGTATCCCAATTGATACAGCATGGAAGTTGCCAACAAGCAAGTCCTATGTGGAAATTTCCAGGTGTATTTGTGACTGTTAAAGTGGGAACATGCATTGCTAAATTTTGAAGCAAATCCAAATGACAAAAATATCATGAAATCAACTTACCACCCTTTTTCATTTTGTCTTTGTGTCTTCAGCCACCTTGTAGTGATCCAGGTGCCATTTCAGCAACAGCAACATAGCTACACTCTTGTGTGCCACTTCTATGCCATGCATCCCCAGGTGCTTTGCAATGCAGAGAGAAGTGAGGTTTCTGCACAGGACCAGCTCCCCAAGTGCCCGAGGGCTACATTTCCATGGGAGCCCAACCTCAGTTCAAAAAATGAAAATGAATTAAAAATGATTTAGCTGAAGTCCCCATTGATAAATACTGTGGTAATTTTCAAACATTGAACATAACTCCTGTTATATGTTCTATTGCTTTATACCTGAAATCAGTTTTTTCATTAATTTTTAAAAATTTGTTCTAATTAGTTATACATGACAGTAGATAGTAGAGTTGCAATCAGTTTTGATGTAATATGATTCTTGTACATGACCACAGGATTATAATCTGAGAAAAACCATCTTTAATTATATAACAGCTAAAGGGATTCAGCACCTTAATGAGTTAGCCTGTGGAATGTGAAATTCTTTTTTTTTAAATATTTTTTTAGTTGTCAGTAGACCTTTAGTTTATTTTATTATGTGTGGTGCTCAGGATCTAACCCAGGGCCTCACATATGCCAGGCAAGCCCTTTACCTCTAAACCACAATCCCCACCCTATAATGTGAAATTCTTAATCAAGTAGCACATTTATGCAAACATTTTTTAATAGCTACAATTTCTGTAGTTCATTAATCAAATTTACTAGTAGTTGTCCATTAAAACTGAGACTCTTTAGGCTTATTTGACCCAATTTTGACATTAATTTTTTATTACAATTTGGTTGACTTGCTCAGGAAATTTAAGTAGGAAAGGTGTTGAATACAAATAAGACTTATTTAGTCATTACTTGATTCATGGGAATGAAAAGCAATTATGATACTAATTTTAACCTTCTTTCTGCAGAGAGATACCCAATGAGCAGCAGTTCAAAATTAACACCTGTACTGAATATGCAGACTTTTTTTTTCTTGTCATTATTCCCTAAACAGGACAGCCTAACAACTGTCTGCATGGTACTAACACTGTATTAAGAATCATAATAATCTAGACATGATTTAAAGTGTATGAGAGGCTACGTGTTGGTTCTATGCAAATACCATGCTGTTTTATATAAAGGACTTGAATATCCATTGAGGTTGGGATCCTCAGGGGCTCTGGAACCAAACCCTGGCAGATACCAAGGTGTAAACTGTATAAATAAATTTAAGTACTTACGAAAACCTTTAAATATAGGCCTACAGTTGCCTGAAGAAAGTCCTGCTGCTCAATGAAGCTGTCAAACAATTTCCTTGCAACTCAGCATTACCAAAAGACCTGTGTAAAGAACAGAGGCTCCTATAGGAAGTGGCATGCAAGAGAAGGCGAGTGCCCAGGGGCTGTCCTCAGCGAGAAGTCTGTGTACTTTCCTAGGTCTCCACCGTCTATATTGATCTTAATTCTTGTAGGAAAACAGGAAAAAAAGAAAAGCAAGTATCAAGTCAAGAATGGTACTTAATTCATTTGCTTGCAGTGCTGGGGATGGCACCCAGGGCTTTGTGCATGCTAGGCAAGTCCTCTTACCACTGAGCTACACCCCAGTCCCTCATTCTTTTTTTTTTTTTTTTTTAATTGTAAACAAATGGGATACATGTTGTTTCTATTTGTACATGGAGGAACAGCATACCATTTGCGTAATCATACATTTACATAGGGTAATGATGTTTAGTAGTTGTCCATTAAAACTGAGACTCTTTAGGCTTATTTGACCCAATTTTGACATTAATTTTTTAATTACAATTTGGTTGACTTGCTCAGGAAATTTAAGTAGGAAAGGTGTTGGATACAAATTCATTCTTTTATTTTTTCCCTCCTCCCCACCCCTCCCACCTCTCTTTTCCCTCTATACAGTCCCTCCTTCCTCCACTCTTGCACCCCTCCCACCCCCCATTATGTGTCATCATCCACTTATCAGTGAGATCATTCGTCCTTTGGATTTTTGAGATTGGCTTATCTCACTTAGCATGATATTCTCCAATTTCATCCATTTGCCTGCAAATGCCATAAATTTATTATTCTTTGTAGCTGAGTAATATTCCATTGTATATATATGTATATATATGGTATATATATACATATATATATACCACAGTTTTTTTATCCATTCATCAATTGAAGGACATCTAGGTTGGTTCCACAATCTGGCTATCATGAATTGAGCAGCTATGAACATTGATGTGGCTGTATCTCTGTAGTATGCTGACTTTAAGTCCTTTGGGTATAGGCCAAGGAGTGGGTCAAATGGTGGGTCCATTCCAAGTTTTCTAAGGAATCTCCATACTGCTTTCCAGAGTAGCTGCACTAATTTGCAGTCCCACCAGCAATGTATGAGTGTACCTTTTTCCCCACATCCTCTCCAACACCTATTGTTGCTTGCATTCTTGATAATCGCCATTCTAATTGGCAGCCCCTCATTCTTTATCTCAACTTATTTTTATTCATTTTTGCAGTGCTAGGGAAGGCCCCCAGGGTGTCATGCAGACGAGGCAAATTCTCTTCCACTGAGCTGCAGTCCCTCTCCCTCCTGGCATGATTATTGTACCTTGTGTGAGTCATTTCAAAATGCATTTCAAGGACAATCCAAAATATTGTCCATCAACCCTAAGAACACCAAAAACCCCCGGATAGGAAACAGCTACGCAGCAAGCTGTCTGTGCAGTTAACAGTTACACCCAGTTCCTGAATCAAAGTACAACCACTGTACTTTGGTTTCTAAATGTAATTTCTCAACAGATTAATAGTAATAAAGGAAAAAACAGGTTTTAGATTAAATTCTTTCATAGATTCTTTTTTACCTTTTTCAGAATATTGTCAACAAGTTTCAGAAATATCTCGTCTACATAGAAGTTGTCCTTGGCACTTCCTTCACTGAACCACATCCCAGTTATCTACCAGGTAAACTGAGAAGACACACATACCTGTTTTCTTTGTGTGAAGCAGAGCAGGGACCAGTGTTTGTGCATTAGGCCTGGCTTCTGGTGGGGAGCCATGGCCTTTGCGCTTCAGCTTTAAGAGAAGTGGGGTCTAAAGATCTGTAAAGACCCATTTATACACAAATATTAATATAAAAAATATAGCAAATTCCTACATTGTAACACACACACAGGCACACATGTGCATATACATATTAAATACAAAATTCCTGGGATGATATTAGGACCTTTAACGGGAATTACATGCACAAGGTTCTAAAACATACAATGTATCTGACATTTAAAATGTGACTCACATTACTTCTCACCATGACTGAATCTTTAGCAAAAGTCAAGGAAGTTGAAAATACAGTAGCAAACGACAAAATTATGGAAGCAATTTTATAACTTAAAAAATGTTTTTTGGAATAAAAGGTCAGCTTAGACAATACAAGTACATGACAACATGTTTTATTTTCCCTTCCACTTCAAAATGAATTTAAAGGAGCAGAGAGAGGGAAAAAACAAACAAATGAGAAGGATGTGATTCAGTGACCACTACTTGACAATTATTTTGTGATTTAAAAGAACATGCAATTTATGAAAAGACAGTAAGATGCAGAATGTGGGAACCACGACTTCTCTGGGGATCCCCACTCCCTCATCTGTTCACCTTGCTGTCTGGAGATTTCTCTGTCCCTTTCACAGTACATTTCATTTCCACCTAAGAGAAGTTCAGTGTCTTCTGAAGTCAACTGTGGAATTTCAAAGGCGGGCACTTGTCATATGCTAAGAAAGCAAGGGTAAACCAGCACAATAGTTGTCACTCATTGATTCCCATGCTCATTCCCTCCCACCATCTGCGAGCATCTCCTGGACCCCAGGCAGGACTGGTGATGGACAGGGCTCACAGCTTTTAGAAAGTACTTTGGTGACATGCTTAAGACCACCATGTTCTTGGCCTTTGACCTGACATTCCCAAGACCTGTCTTAAGGAAATGATTTGAAAAGTAGGCCATACTTAAAATGGTCATCCATTGAAAAAGACCAAAAGTTCAACAATATGGATTGAGAATGAAACAAAACACAGTCATTTAAAATAGAAACAAACCCCTATGCTTTGGAAGAACACTTAATGACGAAGGAAGGTCCTCAAGACAGAATGCTTAGTGAAATAAGCAGAATGTAAAACTAAATGGAGTGAATCCAGGATTTTAAGTTTACCTTTGTGCTCTTCTTGATTTTCCAATTTTATGAATGAACGATCATTAATTTATAATCAGGAATAAAAGTCAAGTCACACTAATAAAATTCCTAAAATATGTAGGCAACAGAATTTCTCTCTTTAAAAAGGTTCAAATATTGAGTAACTCATTTAAATTTTATGTATTTCTAAAAGTATTTGAAACAGACTTCATCAAAAGACATCTGAATTGTGTAGCCTTGGCGAGTTCCTTGGCCAAGCAAGGGTGTCAGTGCTTGGCACATGGTGAGCACCCAAGGAATGATAGCTCTTCTACAATGGCAAAATGCAAGACTCAAGAACCAAAGGGAGGTGAGCAGCGGAGCTCAAATCCTTGGCAAAGTCACAACCTCCAGTACCTAAAGGGGCCCTTAGGATTTAGGACATTTCTTCCTTTGTATTTCTTTCTTACTTTTATTTTTTTGGCTGTACTGGGGTTGAACCCAGCGGTGTGTGCAAGCACTCTATCACTGAGCTAAACACCCAAGCCTTTAATTTTGAGGC
Organism: Sciurus carolinensis; assembly: GCF_902686445.1. Lineage (NCBI taxonomy): Eukaryota > Metazoa > Chordata > Mammalia > Rodentia > Sciuridae > Sciurus > Sciurus carolinensis. The sequence goes on along the minus strand of NC_062227.1, from coordinate 31,125,096 downwards.
AGGGTCTCACTAAGTATCCCAGACTGGTCTCAAACTTGCAATCCTCTTCCTTAGCCTCCCAGGTAGCTAGGATCATGGGTATCATGCTCAGCTTCCTTTGGTTTTATATTCATCACATTAGTTTCAGAAATTTTAGACTACAGCAAGGACTGTCCCCTTCTACATTTCTTAGGAGAACACTCTGAGGTTTCTGAAACCAATCCCTTGGTCAATGGGCCACAACCACCTGCTCAACATTTACTTAAAAAAAAAAGAAAAACCTCCAATTGTAAATATGATTTTCTGCAGCTCAGAGCATCTCTCAAGGACCTAAGAGCCGTTTTCAGGAATGTAACCACCCAAAGAATAGGATCTCAGTCTCTAACACTCTGAATGGGAAGAATCCTAACTTTGATTACTGCCATCCAACGAACACAACTGGCCTAGACTTATTTATATTAAGCAACACTCTGGATTTTTTACTCCTCCCCTTTAGTTATTTACTTCCTAAATTGCCTTTAATCACCATTAATTCTGAAAGTTAGGCAGGGCTATATATTATTAGGCTTCTGCTAGCTTTGCTGTATGTACTTCTAATATGTGGGTAATGATGCTAAAAGTTTTCCTAGTTTACTTTTTTGGAACTTGGAGACCTTTAATAAAAACCACCAATCCTTCATTTGGGCTTCAACAGGTGTCTGATGGATAATCTTTTGATGTCACGAGGCTGAAAATTGTACCCTTTGATAGTCCTAACACATCCATTTTCTGAACATGAATCCAGTGAAGAGCCATGAAGATTCCTTATGCACATGTAGTTCATTGATGACCTCACCTTCACGCCTTAAATCACTCTGCTGTTTTATCTTCCAAATATTCTCAAACCAATCCTCAGGAAGGTGGATTGAGACTACAGTCTCCTTCACACTTGGGTCTTTTGCAAAATTTTCTTAGTGCTCAGCATGCTGGGCAGCTGGTAAAATGGGCCTGGATAGGTACGACTTGGGCATGAGGACAACTCAGTATCCAGTGACTCAGGCCAAGTGTGGAGTGAGCTGAGGGCAGGCACCCCACCTAGGTCTGCTTAATGTTTTTAAGTCTGGTTCTTTAACACATTTCAAGAGGTACACACTGAAACCTGCAAACAAACCTTCTTCAAAATCAGCAGTACAACTATAGACAAACTACAACTGGGTTTCTGTACAATTTGTAGACAAAACCCAAATTTGTATTAGATGTGCTTGTGATAGAAAGGAATTAGACATCAAATGGTTGCATAAGGGGAAGAAAACTCTCAAATTGTGGTCAGTTCTATAGTAACACATCTTATCCCAAATTGCTCTCCTTCTAAATGTACATTTGGGATGCACATCTCCTAGAGGACAATGCAGTTTATATCAATTGTACAGACACCGAATTCCTATAAAGTCAATCATGAATCAAAGGAAAAATCTCTTGTTCCAAAAGAGGATCCCAAAGACATCTACGATGCTGAGGGCAGGTGCCCCAGGACAGCCCACAGGCACTATGAACAAGGCCATTTCCTCAAGTGCATGAAAGGAGCAGCCAAGTAGTCTTTCTGCAGAAACGTGAGTGTCCTGTATCCAATGCCATGGAAGCAACTGGGTACAGTAGAATGAGCATGGGTTTAAGTCAGAGAGTCCAGTGTAGTAGGATGAAAACCCTAGCTTTATTATCAGCTAATTCTGGTTAATTTAGATCTTCACTAACTCATCTATCACACAGTACTAAATACCAGGGGTTGTGATATGAATCAAATGATGTTTATTTTGCAAAATCAGGCTCCCTCCTGTGTTTCCCTCTTCTTCCTTTCATAATGGTTGATACCCACAGAGTTCACATTTGACAGAAAAATGTGACATATGCCTTATCAATCATCTTCATCCATTTTGGCAAATCATCAAATATCTCCTTCTTAGGGATATTATACACTAATATGATCCCCTTGGCACTTCTGTAATAAGCTGAGGTAATGCTGTTGAATCTCTCCTGACCTGCTGTGTCCCTAGGAAATAGCAACAAAAATCAGTTCCCAAACAACAGCAAAAGCAAGCAACTGCAGATCCCAGGGCAAATATGTATACTATTGCTGCTTCTCTGTGAATACACATGAGAAACATGCCTATTTCCCTCCCCTTTAGCCAATAGGAAAAATTCTGGCTGACTTAACTATATAAGATACAAGGTATCTTTGCACATGAATTAACAACTAAATTGGATGCATTGGGCTAGATTATAAAGCAAGATCAACAAACTATCCAGAATAATCTTCTCTGAAAACTCAGAGAATCAGCCACAGGAATGTTAATACCTGTAATACCACAATCAAAATATGTGATCCTTTCACATATTTTTCAAAGTAAGAACATTGGAAATTAGCTTTTTAAATATGGGGTTTACAAAGAACCCAATTAATTCACCATTTCCAATTTAAATCCATGCCCCAAATTCCATCTTTTTGTGCCTAACTGAATATTTCAGGTGGAAAACCATGTTCCTTTGAGAAAATATGCCATATTCCCAAAATGTTTGGACTGAGAAACTATTTTCTATTCCTCTCAAAAGCACCTTTACTTCTTTCCCTTATACACTAACTTATATGCTATCGCGTATGAACAAAGGATAGGGTAAATGAAATTTTTCCATTCAACGATTATTTCCTATACCTTAAAAATTCCACAAAAAATGATATTTAAATTTCATTAAATTATTAAATTTCAAAAAATTTAGTAACAAGGCAAAGCACTAATTATGCCTCTATTATTCTGTGAAGATACAGAATCTTAATATTTGTGTTCTTTATCTCCATGAACTTGAATTTTCACTGTAACGATCAAAAGCTGATTTACAGAAATTTGCAGAAGTGATGTCAGCTAAATCATCATTCACCACAAAAGCATTTTTCCAAACTGAAAACTCCTGCAATTTGGTTTCCCAGTTCAGTTTAAACAATGCTTAAACAATGCAAAGATTCTTATTTCCTGTATCTAATATATTCATGTACATGATACAGTTACTAATTTGCAGGGCAAAAACCAATTTTAGCATATGAAATATTCTACTTCTTACAAACAGAGAATTAACTGATGCCAACCTAAAACACCAGTTGAAACAAAATTCCCCAGCAGTGAAGACTGGACTGAGAGGATGATGCGTTTTAATCCTACGCTTCCACGTAGGAGACATATCTCATGGCTTCAATCCATCTAAACACAATGACTCCAAGTTCAAGGTGAATAATTCCCAAGAGAGCATTTGGATGTAATTTTGTAAAACTATATGCTAGTCAATACATTTTAGCAACACTTACATTCAAGTTCTTATCTACACTCATGTAGAAACATTTCTCCAGAGAGAAGAGAAAAATGACCCTTTTTTGACCACAGATAATCAGGGAACTGAAAAATGTGTTAATGACAAAATGTGATACAGAACTGTGACAAAGACAACAGCAGCTTTTGGTACTTAAACTTTTAGGACTCTCTCTAGAGTGAATATTTGCTTAGATTGGCTATAAACAGAAATGACCATGAAAAAATGCATTTGCTCTAACAAGTCCCTCTGAACACTGACAGGTGATGTGTCTGTGGGTGGACAGTGTGGGAAACAGAGGTTGGTTGCTAACAACCAGCACAGTCCTGTGTCCCCATGAAGAGCTGTCTGACTCTACTGACTGCCCCCTCGCCCTCAACCAACTGCAGTGAAATACAACCTCATGATTGTGACAAAACACATTTCAACAGCACAAGGATGGCTCTTTTCTCCAAAACAAGCCATGCATACAGGTTGAGCATCCCTGAGCCACAACCTAAAATGTCCCCAGGTGTAAATTTCCATACCTGATCTCAAGTGACAAGCTGAAATCAAAATGTAGGCACAGGCTGGGGATGGAGCTCAGTTGGTAGAGTGCTTGCCTTGCACACACAAGGCCCTGAGTTCAATCCCTAGCGCAAAAAAAAAAAAAAAAAAAAAAAAAAAAAAAAAAAAAAAAAAAAAAGGAGGCTCACTAAAAATAGTACTTAAAATGACCTTCAGGCTATTATGGTGAAGGTGTATATGAAACATATAAGAATTCCATGTTCAGAACTTGGATCCCACCTCCAAAGTATCTCATGATGTTTAGGCAAATATTATGAAATCTAAAACACTTCTGGTCCCAAGCATTTTGAAAGAGGGACAATGAACCCACATTTAAAATAAGTAATATAAATGAGAACCATGATTCCAATATCTCCTTTTTATGTACTACATAGCAAAAATGAAGAGAAAGGTTTTTCATCTCCCCCACCCTGTTCTTTTTTGTAGTGCCAGAACCTTCCTTGTGCAGGCTAGGTAAGTTCTCTACCACCAAACTACACTCTAGCATGTTTTTAAAAAATCTTTTAAATAAATTATTTCAGAAGATAAAAAATCTTATTTTGAGTAATTATATGGTTAACCAAGTGGTTGGAATATTGTGGATATATGATTCACTGTTGAAACCCCTTCAGGAGAAAACAAGTCCTACTTCCTAATGAATCCTGGACTATTCCATGTAGAAAACTTTTGAATCAACATTTCAATAAATCCAATGCATCATCTCAATGTTCTTCGCTCCATTATTCATTACCAATCTCAGGTTGACAGCTGATAAATCTAGAAGATTGGAGTCAAGAGGGAAGCAAGAGAGTTCTTGTGAAGAATGCTTTTGCATTGGGGGAAAGCAGTCTGAGTGCACCATGTGATCCTGGAATCCCACCATCACCCTCTTCTTTGTGGACTGGAATTCCATAAGGAGGGCTGGCCCAGATCAGTCAAAGACACTGAAGTCAACCTCCAGATGTACCCAGAGCCACCAGTACAGTCTTGGGGGGCAGAGTTCCAGGGAAGCCCCTGCATAGTTGCACATGGGTAGCAATGTGAAAAATAAACTGTGCTGCCTTTTCAGAGGCTAATATAAGAAATACCTAGTTTTTTATTATTCACTGTTTAGACTTTAATGTTGCATAATCAAGTCTAAAACAAAACCCCCAAACCCCTCAATGTGGGTTATGGAGTTGCAGATGATCAAGTGGAGGTCTCACCTCAGACCCCTCGGAATGTGAGTCATGCTGGCTCAGCTCCAGCAATGGCCCAGACAGGGACATGAATGAAGGATGGAGACATGGCCTAACATCCAAGCATTAGATAACCAGCAATGCCACAGATGAAGCAGTGATTAATGAAGATGACACCAAACACAAAGATGGTGGACAGACAGTCAGAGCTGAGGGTGAGCTGCTGAGAGGAGTTAGTAGGCTGAGTGCACTGCACCGGCATCATGGAAAACACAACACCTCCTTAGCACAGCTCAGCTACACCAGTTCTCAAGCTCCACCAGTCCAGAGCCTATCCTTTCTTCCAGAGAGGTCTCTGACAACTTTATTTAGAGGCTACCTTAGGATGGTAACAGAGCCGGGAAAGCTATGAGTGCTAAACACGGTTACAACGCAGCTGGTTTGGTTTTTTGTTCTGATTTGACCAGAGAAAGGAGCTTCTCCTCAGGAAGGGGCCTCTGGATTCACTTCTGGCAGGCAGAGGGGCACCTGCAGAACAGCTAGAAGAGGTGTGCCTGCCCACGCTGAACTGTCCCCAGGTGATGTGCCTTTGCCTCCTGCCAATCTGGTTGTGAACACAGTGGGCTCTTTTTGAATATTACCACACAAAATAACGTTAAAGACATGGAGACATGCATTTCAGCCACCATGTTAGTGATGGCAGTTTTGAGATCATGTCAAGTGATTTAAAAGCAGAGGTGTAAAGACTCCCAACTAGTTCTCAAGAGAGCAACACATCGCCTCGTGTGCAAATGCAGTCTCAAAGAAGAAGGTGCTGCTGCATTCTCCCATGGGCGAAATGCTGTTCATCTGATCTGACAATGAGTGAGGAGCAGAGAAGTTGGGCGGTGGGCCAGCTCACACGGTTCATTTTAGTAGACAAGCATGTGGACTGTTCAACACACGCGCACACTACTGGGGCAAACTCTGCCACTCACCAGATCTGTAATCGAATTTTCTTTCCTCTTAGCTCTACAGTTTTGATCTTAAAGTCAACACCTGGAAGTAACACAAAAACATATGAAGAAAAATAAGAAACATGCCACTTGCAGAAATATAAAAGTACCGGCATCACAAAGTTCAAGGACAGGGCAGAAGTGCAGGAGGATCTGCAACTCCAGGTCGTTTCACGCACAACAGCAAAGTCGACACCTGTTGCACTTCTCCTGACCCATCTATCTAGCATCTGTTAATAATATACTTGATGATGACCACAATTCAGCACAAAAGTCATTTAAAAAATCACACTTAATAATTACATATGTGAAGGATGCTATCCTGGGGAAATTTCCTAGAGGGAAAACTGGAAACCACCTGGATTTCAAACAACCTTCACCTGAATTTGGAAATTATCATATTGAAATTTTCAGCACTCACAAAAGCTTTGGTGAATATAAATATGACTTATTTATATATTACCCATAGTAAGTGGTAGAAATTATTAAAATTTCCTGAAACAAATTAATGTATCAAGTTTAATTTTTATTCATTTTAATGTTATTAATCAAGCCATTATGCATCATCTTCCCTTTTAAATTGGGCACATAAAGCCTCAGACGCAGTGTTCAAAGCCAAATTTTTGTTTGTGTGTGTTACCTTATATGCCTTTTGGTTATAGAAAACTTAAATATTTCTAGATAATTTTTTAAACAAAAATTTTAAATCTAAGAAAATCAAGTCAAAGGAAATGCTGGCTGAGTGTGAGCACTAGAAACAGATTCCCCACAGGTTCTACTTCTTGACTGCTTCCTAAGGGGACGACCCCAGTCTCTGACGGGCAGCTGGCCCATGTGTCAGTGGTGTGGTGGCAGCATCCAGCTTGGGGACCCTGCCTTGATCCTTCAACTCTGACACAGGAGGCAGCAGGGATCAGATGAGCTCTGAGGTGAGGAGAAAGCCATGTGATTGGTTTTATAATTAGTATCACTCTGCAGACACCAGTGCCAACCACAGACATGTTTGCAGCCCTGCGGGTGGAGGGGAGGTCGTAGTCTGTACAATTAAGGGAAGCTGCATAAATATGAACGTCACGAGAAAACAAAGCTAGAAGGGGAGTCCTGAACTGAAGGACACCAGACAGGAACTCAGAGCTGGATGGAGGTAGGAAGAGCGCTGGTGAAGGCAGACTCATAATACCCACACAAGCCAGGGCTGCTTTTGTTTTCTTCATGATTTAAGAGATGAATGTAGCAAAACCCTCCAACCATGAGTCCATGTTCTTGGAAACACAATGCATATATAAGCACGTACCTCTGTGACAGCAGTGACTTAGAATGGGTGTGAGAGCTGCACAGGAGCAGCACTTGCAATCTTCACGAATTCATGCCATTATAGTCCACGTAGAGCCAGGCATAACTTTCCTATGTTAAGTGGAATCCCATGGGAATCATGAAGAAATTAGTTACAGTACATCACACAAATGAAAGGGGTGGGAATTAACATGTTTTACTACAAAAATCAGCTAAGGACTGGGGCTGTAGCTCAGTGGCAGAGCACTTGCCTAACATGTATGAGGCACTGGGTTCAATTCTCAGCACCACATATTGATAAATTAAATAAAGGTCCATTGACAAGTAAAACAATATTTTTTAAAAAATCAGCTAAGGGCTGGGGTTGTGACTCAGTGGCAGAGTGCTTGCCTTGCATGTGTGGGGCACTGGGTTTGATTCTCAGCATGGCATATAAGTAAATAATAAATGAATGTCCATCAATAACTTAAAAAGAAAAGACGATATTCCTCTTCTTTTAAAAAAATCAGCTAAGCAGGAAAGAAGACAAGCATGGGGGAAATGAGGGCAAAAGCAGCTCTAGGACTGTAGGACAAACAGCAAGAGGAAAGAAGAAACTCCTCCCTCATCAGGGCTTGCTTCAAGTGAAAATACACGAAACACTCCCATCCAAAAAGCTAAGGTGTGGCAGAGGGAACACAAAACAGCATCCAACATTCTGTCTATAAGAACGAACTGAGGAAGCGCATCCAGACCTGGCAGGATCTGGGGAGTACTTTCTAGGCAGAGAAAACAGCAAGGACAAAGGTCCTGTGCACAAATGAGGTTAGAGGGGTGAAAGTCCAAGAAGCTCTGAGTGTGTGACCACACTGATGGACCTGGAGTGAATGGCAAGCTAGACATAGATCAGATCAAGGTCAAACGAGAACCAGGATGTTTTTGTTACCCTTTGGCAGGTGAGGCAACTGAGTCTCAGGGAGGCAGAGCCATCCTGCTCTCACACCCTGATTCCTCTGAACCTGGGTCAGACTGACACACATGTTACTCCTGGGAATATTTAAGCAGAGTCCAGTCCCAGGTTTATCAGTCGACTCCCTGCTCCATCAGGTTTCTCTTGTCCATCTTCTAGTCACCAGAGGATTTCTCTCAATCACCGAGTCAGATGGATGCCTTGACTATCTTGTCAGACTTGGGTCTGACTCCTATGAGATATTTCTACTTTCTTTGTAAGGGAAGGACCCATGGTCCTTTCGAATGCCCCACAGACAACATGAACTTGGGTGGGAGTCAAGAACACATGCAATGGCATCGTGAGGGTGCACTCTGTAGGGCAGGTGCAGCATATCCTGCCCAAGCCAACATGGTTTTCCTCCAACCCTCCCTTGACATTTGAGGAGGTGAGTCTCTAGAGAGCATGGCTGGGCAAAGGAAGTGGATAGTAACTGAATGCTATTCTATTGAATGCTGTCATGTATTCTCCTATGATCCACCTCACTGAACAGGTCCTTTGGTCTTGAGGCTGAAATCTTGCCTCCCATTTTGTCATGGGGCAGAAATTCACTATATCTCATGGGTGTGTGTATCCTTGGCTGTTAGCACAAAGATATGAAGTGAGTGCTCAATAAAGACCATTGGATGAATATGAACTCTAAGACTTGCAGGGTTCAGTGTCAATTCCACAGTGACATAGATGATAAGAAGATGAGAGTGCATTTGAATTGTGAATCCTTTGACTCCAAGGCTTCCAGCAACATTCTAAGCAATGTCTGAGTGTCTCCTGGTGTGGTTTGGATCTTAAATGTCCCTCAGTCACTCATGTGTTGAAGTCTTGGTCCCAAATGTTACAGGGTTTAGAGGTAGGGGGCCTTTGGCAGGTGATTGGATCATGAAGGTTGGTACTTCATAAGTGGATTGATTCATTGATGGATTTTTCAGCTTAATGAGATATTGGGATGTGGTAGAATCATTAGGAAGTGGGTCCAAGAGGAGAAAATAGTTCGTGGGAGCATGCCCTTAAAGGGTATATTTTTGTCCCTAGCACCTTCCCTCTTTACCTGCTTCCTGGCCATTGACGATTAGCTTTCCTCCACCTCCAGTTCCCTGTGGTACTGCTCTGCCTTATGAGAAGCCCACAGGATGGAGCCAAAACACTAGGGACTGAAATCATGAGCCAAATAAGTATTTCTTTCTTTTACCTTGTTTTCCACAGTGACAGAAAACTAACACAGAAAATTGGTACCAAAAATGGGATCATTGCTGTGACTATACCTGACCATGGGTTTAAGAAGACTTTGGAACTGGTTTACAGGAAGAATTTGAAAAAGATTGGAGAAGAAAGCTAGAAAAAGCTTAAACCTCTTCAGCGGATCGTGAATACTTGACTGGTGGTGGCTCAGAAGAAAAGAATGTTGATAGGAAACAAGAGTAAGTCTGTGTTGATAAGGTTTCTGATTCATCTTACATTCTGATAAAAACTGTGTCTATGTTTTGTCCTTGCATTGAGACACTGCGTGAGCATGAGTTTAAAGGTGACAGAATAATTAATCTGATAGAGGAAATTTCCAAGAAGTCCAGCATTCAGGCTCTGGTGTGGGTATTGGGGTCTGCCTTTAAGCAGGTTTACAGGGGGAAATGAGAGCCAAAAGCAGAACAGAAAGACTTTTCAAACTTTCAGTTTGGCCAGAAAAGCAGCTGATATAAAGTTGAGAGGAGGAAGAAGAGTGTGTTTGCTGAAGACATTAGAAAGAAGTAGAAAGAGTACTTTGCACTGGGACTATGAAAAAGCTGCTTCGAGGACCTTTCAGTAACTGGCCACACCCCTCCATCCCACTCAAGGGTATAAAAGGTATAAAAGGGTATAAAAGTGTAAACTCCTTTGAAAGTCTTAACTCTGCAATAGAGTTGGAATGTCTGACAAAAGAAAATACTGTGAATAGTGAACAGATCCATCCCAAGAGAGTGACCTTGTCAGAGAATTGTTTTCCCAAGGTTCCTTTACCACACCTAGCTCTCCAGGCACCCAGAGGCCACTGCAGCCATGTTCCAATGGGCCCTGCTATTGCTGTCACTCATGGCAGACCCTGACATCCTCTTCATGGTGCTTGTTTACAGGCATTCAGAAAGCAAGGTTTCCATTGTCCAGCAGATTTAAAGGCAGTGCATGGGATCACCAGCATCCAACAGAGGGCAATCTGGAAAGCTGGGAGAGTAAAGCGTGGTATGTAATGGAGATGCTGAGATGTTACAGATGACAGAAACGTGGAATGTCTGCCAAAAGAAGACACTGTGAATAGCGAATGGACCCATCCCATGAGAGGGGCCTTGCAAGGGAATGGGATGGGGTCTGCCCAAACCCTTTGGAGTTCATTCATGCCACAATGTGCCACAGATGCCAAAAATGGGGCTACGGGAATTGAGGTTTGCCTGTCTGGGTTCTGGTCTTGCTTTAGATCCATTTCTTCTTACTATTTCCCAACCTCTTTGGAAATCAGAATATTTATCCTGTGCACTATATCTTAGGAGTATGTAACTTGTTTTGTGAGTCACATCAAAGAGTCTGCCTTGAGTCTCAGAGACTATGAACTTGGATATTTGTACCCTGTTGGAACTATTGACTATGGGAACTCTTGAAATGGACTGAATACAGTTTGCACAGTTAAGAAGACATCAGACTTTGGGGGTTGGAGCACATTGTTATGGTTTGGATCTTAAATGTCCTTCCAAAGCCCAATGGTGAAGATTTGGTCCCCAGTGCAACAGTGTTCAGAGGTGATGCCTTGGGTAGGAGACTTCGTCATAAGGACTACAACCTCACAAATGAATTAGGAGTATTCATAATGGATTCATAACTCAGTGAGCTAGTGGGAGGAGTGGAAACTTAAAGAGGTGTGGCCAAGGTGGGGGAGGGCTCTTGAAGTACTGTATGGCACTTTATCCCAGGTCCCTTTTCTCACCCACTTCCTGGCTAATATGAATAAGCAGCTGTGCTCACAGCATGCCCCCTCTCCTGTTGTTGTAACTTGCCAGAGGCCTAAAGCAATATAGGGCCAAGTAACCACAGGCTTTAACCTCCGAAAGTATGAACCAAAATATAACTTTACTCTTTTTAAGTCATTTTCCTCAGGTACTTTGTCACAGTGATGGAAAGCTAAGTCATATACCTCCCCAGGACACTGGGTGAGCCCTTGGTGAGGCACCATGGGCAAGGGCTCCAGAGAAGGCCCCTCTCTCTGCCTTTGAACACTGAGAGTCTGGATCTTTTGTCCAGGTCTGTTTACCCAGCTCAACAAAACCTCCCATCTTTGGCATTTTCAGCACATTTCATACCTGCTCACAAACAAAATGAAGGATACAGTCTTAACTGGGTTTAGGCCATAAAGGAAGAATCAATTAAAGAAAGGATATCTTGCCTCAGTGTGTGCAGTCAGAAAAATATTCATAGAAAAATGGATCCATTTTATCCAATTGCTTTTTCTTACATGACTGGGAAAATTGGTGACCAGGGCTCTCTCCCTTTCACAGGAAGTAACCCTTTTACCCCATACCACCATACCTCATGCCCTATACCTTGAGCCTAGTTCCAAACTACTTACTGATTTATTGGGAAAATAAATCACTGATAATAGCCACTGATCAGAGTTTGATGAGGTGAATAAACAATTTCTTTCAATTTCTCTAAGTCTCTCAAGCAAAGCTTCCACACATCTGTCAACTCACACTTATAAGGTGGACTTGTCTCACCCTGGACATTGGCCTGCTTGAAGTGTTGCTGTTGCTTTGAGAGGCCATACATTCATGCTGTCCATTAGAATCATATAGGAACTTGTTAAAAATAAACATTCCTGGGCCCCATCTGGGAATTACTGAGCCAGACATGAGAAGCATATTTAAGGTCTGTTAATATTTTATGATTTAACATTTTGGAAGCAAAGCAAAATGAAGTTGGTAATAATTGAAATACTATCAACATGTTTGAATGTAATAAGCAAAATTAATACTCTTCAGTAAAACTATTGTGAAAACTGTGAATAAGGATCTTTCTAGTAATAAGTAGTTCTTGGAGCTATATTTTGAGAAAGACCTAATGTATAAATAATGATGACACAGAAAAATTAAGTTGAGGACTGGGATCTAGCTCAAGTGGTGGAGGATTTGCCCATTGTGCTTGAGGACCTGGGCTCAGACCCCAGCACTGCAGGGGAAAAAATGGATTTAAGTTGAATATCTTCAAAACTCAATATCTATATATAGCATACTTCAGAATACAAGATATTTTAGAGTAATGACCATTTAAAAACCTCATTTCAGTTGGGTGAGGTGGAACACTCCTATAATCCTGGAATCCCAGCAACTCTGGAGAGTAAGATGGGAGGATGAAATATTCAGGACCAGCCTAGGCAATTGAGTGATACCCTGTCTCAAAATTAAAAAAAAAAAGAAGGTGTAGGGGTGTATCTCAGTGGTGGAGTAGCCCTGCATTCAATTCCCAACACCAAAAAAAAATCACGTGAGATTGTTATATGTCATATAAAATTTAAATAGTTTAATTTATAAGTCAAGGAGAAAAAGTATGAACACCCCATCACAGAAACAATTTCCTCCAGTTATTGATTTCTCAGATGATCTCACATCTATTTGATCTTAAAGAAAAAAATATTTTATTGTATGATAAGAGACCAAAGCTATGAAAATCCTAACATTTATTGAACAGTTAATATATTTATGTTTAAATAATTTTTATTGGCTCATGGGTATGATGGACTGACAGGTTTGGCTCCATGGAAATGTTACAGGCCAGGCTATATGGGTCAGACTATATAGCCTGAGACTTTTTACTCTTTTACTCTGAGACTCCATGTTATGTAGGAAATGAACTTCTCCCATGGGAACACCCCGCCTCTGTACCCATCAACAAATTGCTTAGCTTCTCCCATGGGAACATCCCACCTCTGTACCCATCACAAGTTACTTAGCATGACATGTTTAGCAATACAAAATGACAATTCTTATGTGATGAAAAATTGTTCTCTTTTGATTCCTATTTCTCCTAGATAATGTACCATGTGAACAGTGATGTCAAAAATGATTGTGTGGATGTTAGTAACCATTCTTTAGTTTGTACCTAGGTAGGGTCATTTTGACCCACTTCTCCCTCTGCTAATGATTTCATGATGTTAGTTTGTAATTTGTAATCATAGCAACGACACTTATGATTGATGTAATTGTTGGTATAAGAACCCCTGCAACCTTATGGTCAGGGCTCTTCTCCCAGTAGCCATTCTTGGGGCATTGTGTGAGACAGTCAGCCAGTCGGCTTAATAAAGACTCTCAAATTTGGACTTCTCAGTGGTGATTGGTCTGTTCTTAAGTTGTGCCCCCTCCCTCAACAATGGGTGCTGCCTAAATTCCTTAGTACACTTCAGGAAATGGGTTTTGGATGGACAGTAAACCAGCATGTTTATTTTTCAACAATACAACTGCTTACCGTTTAAATCTGTCCTCAACAAGATGCTCTTCTACACATTGTGCTTATTAAATAGCACTGAAAATTAGGCAATCCTTATTTCTAGCTGATGCATTAGCAGATATGAGTGCATGAGGAGGAGGGACATCACAGGCTTGGGAGGCTCATATCCTTTAGAGGCTGAGCAGACCTGATCTGTGACAAGCAAACATCTCCCGTACACACCAGAAGCCTTGGCACCAACGCTTGATAGTGACCCAAACCTTCATGGTGATTTGCTGTGGGCTGCTGCTGTCTCTGGATAGGAAAACTCACATACGTGGCCAGTCCTCTAGATGGCTCTGCTGTCAACTCCATGCTGCTAGGGCCTCACGTGTCCCCTGACCTGGGCCCTATCTTCAAACCTCACATTGTGGGTGTCTGAATCAACCCATCACCTTGTGCTTTCCACAGGGTGCTCCCACCTGAGGGAGGAAGGATGAAGGTAACTGTGCTCCAGTTTATGGAGGAGAAACTGAGACTAGAGGTGAGAAGGGAGGTCTGGGGGTGTAGGGTGGGGTTTGAACCCAGAGAGGCACTCTCCCCAATCTAAGTGCCACTAGTCCAGGAATAAGGGGAGACTGCTGAGGATAAGGAGATGCTGGGGGACCCTTGGAGTGAGCCCAGTCATCCCATGGTGCTGGGTGGAGTCCTGAAGCTCAGGAGGAACCAAGCCCCAAGTGAGGGAAGGACCAGGCTCGATAGGGGACACAGAGCCAGGAGGGCAGGGCAGGGCTGTGGGTCCTCACCAGACTGCAAAGTCCTGGCTTCCACTCTGCAGAGCTCTCACCGCAGCACAGCAGCCTTTTAGTCCACACAGGGCAGCGTACAAACCATCAGCACCTTTTGTGACTTTAGAGAGCCACACCTGCTCACCACAGGTAGGGTGTATGCTAACAGAGGGGCTCAGGCACCTGGGGTGGGATGAGAAAGGGACTGGTTTTTGTTTACCCATGCAGGGGGAGAGTGTGTGAGCCCACACAGACACCTCTAGTCGTGGCCTTGGAACCTCCCCCATCACACACGAGGGGATCAAGAGTAGCACCCTAGCAACACTAGGATCCCATACCATAGTGTGAACATACAAGCAGGGCTGCCATGGGCAAGGGCCTCACAGTCCAGGCCTGGCCGACAGCTCCTGTTCCCTCCCAGCCCTCATCCTCTCCGCTTTCTTTTCTCTCTGGGATCAAGTTCTTAGCCTCACATGAGCATAAATGCAGTCCCTTCAGGTGTCAACCTCACTAGATAAGCCCACCCCAATGTTTCCCCCCTTGCTTGTGCTGGGGACTTCCCAGTAGGTGAGCAGGGCTCTTTACTATATTTCTGAGAGCCAAGGACAGCACAGCTAGGCTCTGAGGGGACCCCATGGGCAAGGTGCCCAGCAATGCACTAGCCACGAAACCTGAGTCTGCTGAAATGTCAGGCAGCAAGGACAGCTGCAGCCAAAGGTGAGTTCCTCAGTGGGACACATCAGGGCAACTGGACATGTAAGCCCACCCATCTCTGAGACGGTGGTGCCTGGAGCCTTGGCTGCATAAAGGAACCCCAAGTGTGGAAGTGGAGGGACACCAGCCCCAGAGACCCAGGAAGTAGCATTCAGAATGACCTTTGAAGTTGGAGCACTAGAGAACAAACCTGGCTCAACCACATGGCCAATTATCAAAAGCAAAATGAGCCTCAGTTTTCTCATCTGTAAATGGGTGTAGTGAAATCTCCCTTTGAAGGTTGGAGGGATGAATTAGAACTAATGAAGTGACACCAGGAAAGTCCGAGAGGTGGCTAACTAGAGATGGGAGTCCTTTTGCTGTTACCATCACTAACCTAGGTCCCACACATTTCCTGGAAAGGGCCAGAGAGAGTATATCAGGCTTTAAGGGACACATAGCCTCTGTCCTTACCACTGGACTCTGTTGTCCAAGAGTGACAACAGCCAGGGAACATAGGTATATGAGCTCATGGGGCATGTTCTCATCAACCTACACTTGGCCTTGGGCACAAGCGGCCCATGCTATTCCATGAGTTGCATGGGTGGGGGTGGATGTGATCTCCAGAAGTCTGAAGGCAGATGGTCCCCTGCTCTGCCATCCACACATCCCAGCCCAAGTGGGATGGAACAGTGTCAACGTGCTGCTCCTGGAGTGCTTCAAAGCAAAGACAAGGAGAAGGTGTTCTGTTCCTGGCTGGAGGATCTAGAAACAGAGGGAATTCCCCTAAGTTGGGAGAGCTCAGTGGTGACTTCCTGGAGGTGGAAGGGTCTGCAGTCTGGGATGGCCACTTGCCCAGACACAAGTCAGCTGGTAGGTGCTTGCTATAGTTTGTATCCAAAATGTCCCCAAAGGCCCACATGTTAAAGGCATTTGGTCTGTGGAGCTATTAGGAGGTGGAACATGTAATAGATGGGGCCTCGTGGAAGGAAGAGAGGTCATCGGGGGCATGCCCCTGAAGGGAATGTGGGAGCCTTGTCCCTTTATGTCTCTCCCTTTGCTTCTCAGACACCATGAAGTGAGCTGTTTACTCCAAAATGTGCTCCTGCCACAATGACTGTGCCACCACAGGATCCAAACAAAGGGCCAAGCCACCACGGACTGACCTCCGAAATCATGAACCAAAATAAACCTGTGCTCCTTGGAAATTGGTTATCCAAGGTAATTGGCACAGTGACGGAAAGCTGAATTACACAGTGCTAAGGGAGAAAGGACGATGGTACTGGGAGACAAGGGGGTCCCTGCCTCTCACCCCTTTAACGTTCCCTCCCACTCTCAGACCCTCCCTACCAGAGTTCGTGTTGTATGAGAGTCTGTCCATTGATAATTTCCATTGAGAAATACATCATTCTGGGACCAGCTGAAAACCACAAGCCAGAGGGCACCACTCATTAGATTTGCTGGCAAATGACTGGTGGCAATGCATCCTAGCACTGAGGCTCTCAGGCAGAGGAGGGGACAGGTCAGGGACCTGGAGGAGCAATACCATGGTTCAGAATGGGTACAGGAGGAGTCGGGGAAGCTATGTCCATTTTATAGTTTCTTAATATCTATTGTGAAATGATACTCCAGAGAATGGTGCCAGGTATATTCATCCAGGAGCAGTGTGAAGGGTCCATGCAAGCACAGGTTCAGGGTCTCCACACCTGTGTTCACCCCCAAGGAAATGTTATGGCAGAGTGTGCATCCGTGGATCAGCGAAACCAAATCAAAACCAGAGAAAGAAGTCTCCACATCTGTTCCTCACTATTAGAGTCTCGTGGGCAACTGAATCTGATTTGGGCATTGCATTGGAATTGGGTATTATATAATACTTTTGCACATCCACCTAGCAAGGATTCAGACCAAGTATTCAAATGCAGGTGGTGTAGAGTGAGCCCAGCACCCTTCCATGCTGCTCTTGGATAAATATTTATAAATGGTACCACTGCTCCGGAGCACCATTTTGCAATAAACATTAAGAAACTGTAAAATGCATAGCATTTACCCAGTAATTCTGCCTCTGGTTTATTACAAGGAAAATAACCAGAGATGCTGAAAAAGGTATATGAGCCACATGTTCACTGCAGCCTTACTTATAGTGACCCTGATTGGAAAGTAGTTTAAATACTCTATCAAGAGGAAACAGCAAAGAAAAGCAGGGGAAATGTACAAGATACCTCATATTGTATCAAATTCACCTGCTGAAAGGAGTTTGGTTTCTGGGTAAATTATGTATTTGTGGTTTACCCTTTTTCTCCACTTAGGTGAGTTACTTATTTATCTATTTTTGTCCCATCCCCCAAACCCACTCAACCAGCTCTGTGTCTATTCCTTAGTTCTCTTATTTCTCTTTGCTAATGTGTTCATTCCTGCATTTGTAGCCATTAATATCTTCCAGCTACTTTCCAGTTTGTAATTTTTCATATTTCTTGATTTCAATATCTGAATTATTTATTTTCATTGATTCTTGTTTTAGTGAAACTAAGCTGTAGTTTCAAATCAATCACCCGCATTTTGGTGACTCAGTACAATAGAAGTGTGTTTATTCCTATTGTAATTTACTTCCATGCAAGAAACAATACCTGGCTAGGTATGGGGGCACATGTCTGTAATTCCAGCAGCTCAGGAGGCTGAGGCAAGAGGATTGCAGGTTGAAAGCCAGTCTCAGCAACTTAGTGGGACCCTATCTGAAAATAAAAAAATAAAAAGGGCTCGGGATGTGGCTCAGTGGTTAAGCAACCCTGGGTTCAATCCATGTTATCCATGCCCCCCTGCAAAAATAAAGAAAAAAGAAAAGCAATATCTGGGTTTGTTTGTCCACTTTCTACAAGCCCAGACCATTTAAGTCCCTGATGTTCTGCTTTGAAACTATTTAATTCTTTTTCTTCAATTTGCTAAATGGAGACTGGAATGGCCACCAGGCACAAACATTTCTTTCTCAATTACTTTCTCTAGAGCACAGGCATCGTAGCTTTTGGCAGGTTCCCCAAGTCCCTGGGAATGACAGTTGCACCAAGTACTTTACCATCATGTAACTTGGGTCTCCTTGCTCCCCACTTGCTACACAATTTTAAGCCAATGCCGCACTTTAGACTTCATTGTGTGAGCCAGGTGCAGTGAAACACCTGTAATCCTAGCAATTGGGGAGGCTGATGCAGGAGGAGTCCAAGTTTGAGACCAGCCTCAGCATCTTAGCAAGACTCTCAGCAACTCAGAGAGATCCTTTCTCAAAATAAAAAATAAAAATAAAAGGGCTTGGATGTAGCTTGGTGGTAAAAGCACCCCCGGGTTCAATTTCCAATACCCACCCAAAACAGATTTCATTGTGTGCTCTATTTCAGGGTAAGAGTTATGCTAGTTATTCTGTGGCAGCAACTGAGCCCCTAGAATTGAGCCACTTAGAATAAATGTTTTAATCTGGCTTATTAGAAAGTTGGGGCAGGTCGGCTACTTCCCACTGTCAGAGTCCCATCAAATGGCTCCAGAGCTGCTCTGCTGTCACATGCACCCAGTCAATGGAGGACCCTGAGGAACAGCCAGAAGCTGGCAGTGTAGAACTGAGGTGGCACCAAGCTTCTCCACTGGTGTTCCCCATCTCAGTCACCTGCCACAGCCGACCCAGAGGTTCTGGGGGATGGAGTGCATGCTCTCTTCATGAAGAAGGGGACAGGGGCTTTTAGTGGACAGGTGGTGTGCTCTCCTCTGCACGTTGTTACTGGCATAATTATTTCATTTTCCTTGAAACCATCTTTTTTTCTTTTTGTAGCCACTTGTTCTGACTCTGTATACATTGTTTTCTAAATGTTCCATTATTTTAATCTTTAGATTTTTTTTAAAAACATGTTTTTAAGTGAATTTTTAAAAATTCTGCATAAGACCTTTGTTTTATTTCCTAGTCAGGCTATTAGTCTCTGCTTTTATTAAATTATTATCAGAACATACTATTTGTGTTGTTTCTTTTCTTGTAAGATCTTTGGGATTTGCTTTTTTTGAGAGTATGACTTGATTTTGTGAATCCTTGAAGTGATGGAACATGGTACATAAATGGGCAGGTTGTTGATAGATATATATTATTTTATTTAATATTGGGTAATAATTTTATACTTATGAAATCTACAATGGACAGAGAGAAGAGAACTGAACCGTTTTGGTTTCTCCTTATTTATTCCAGAGGTTTTAACTGATAAATGCTGACGTTCTCTTCTTTTGAGTATAGATATCCATGCCTTCAAAATGTGTATTGAGCATGGCTTTTTAAATTAAAACTGATTTACTCATCTAATGATTTTGTTTCAATGGTACGATCTGGGCCTGCCTCACCCTCGCCCATCTATTTGGCTGGTGTGCTTTGTCCTTCCTTTTATCTCCAGTCTTTCTGACATGATCTTTCTGAGGTGTGTAACTAACAAATGCATGGATTTTACTTTATGATTCACACTGAGTCTTTTGGCCTGTGATAATTGAGTTAAAGTCATTTACACTTGCAGATGTTATCAAAGTATTTGATGCCATTCTGTGTCATATTTTTTGTATTACTTTTTGTGTCACTTGTTTCTTTTACTTAAAAAAAAATCTTTTGCTATGCTCCTTTTGTTTTTTGTTTTGTTTTGTATATACCTTTTAATAATTTGGCAGGATCGTAGCTTTTGGTTTTAGAATTATCTTTTTACTTTAACATTTTCCTTTATTCTTTTCTTTAGCTATTTCTATTGATTACTTGTGACGAAGGGGGTCGAAAAGAGTTTTTTTCTTTTCTTTTTCCCCATGCCCAATTTTTCCAAGTTTATTTTTCTTAGGATTCACTGTAATACCTTTAGATATATTTATATATCCAGTACTTGGTGTAGCTATATTAAATATCTTTAATTATCTCTTTTGTTAATTTTACTTGGATATGCCATTTTTTCCCGTGGAATTGAAATCATTTGCATTCTGTTCTATAACCATTCGCCATGAATCTGTTCTAGTCTAAGTCACCTTTAATGGACCCTGCTCATTTCAGTGTTCTTGTTATAATTTTCATTTCATTTCTTGGTTAGCAGAAGTTCAACCTTTAAGCTGGATGAGGTGGTACATGGCTGTAATCCCAGCGGCTCAGGAGGCTGAGGCAGGAGGATTGCAAGTTCAAAGCCAGCCTCAGCAACTTAGTGAGGCTCTGAGCAACTTAGAGAGATCCTATCTCAAAATAAAAAATAAAAAGGATCGGGGATGTGGCTCAGTGGTTAAGCATCCCTGTATTCAATTCCTGGTACAAAAAATTAATTAATTAATTAAAAAAAATAAAGTTCATCTTTTAGTAATTTTCTCCAAGCTTCATGCAACTGACGTAAATGGCATTTTGAGTTCCTATATGTTGCTTGTGCTTGTGCAACTCTGGAGCTGGGTCTGCGGTGGTTCTGTTGGAATCAAAATTGGCCTCTATTCCTTGACTCACACAATTTACTGAATCCCTCTGTGCTTGTTTTCTCATTTTAAAATGAGGGATAATTAAAGCTCCCACCTCAAAGAGTGTATTGTGGACTAAAAAGGTTCGTACACATGACATGCTTACAATGGTGGCTGGCACAAGGGATTATTCTGTAGGAGTCATTACTATCTCAGAATTCCACCGCCATAGGAGCCAAAGCCTACCTTGATCCTTCACAGGAGATGTGAAGCAGAATCTCACCAACTGCTCACATGATATCATTCTGAAGAAAAATTTCAGACCAATCTAATATTTTCTTTTTATAGGTGACTTGATTTTTTTCTCTGGTTTTCCCAACAGATTCTTTGTATTTGGATTTGTATAACTTTATCAGAATCAATCAATCTCCTTTTTAAAGTCATGATTTTTTTAAAGGTACAACTTGTACAGAGAAAAATGCATAACACACACACACACACACACACACACACACACAATGCTTAATGAATTGTTGTGAAACAGAGGACCTTGTAATCCAGACCCAGGTAAAAGACAGGGGACATCAGATTCTAGCAGCCTCTGCATGGACTTCAAATCACAACTTAGTGAAAAATTGCATCTTCCAGATTTCGTGAATACCCCCAGGAAAACCAAACCTCAAAATCTAAGCTGTATAATTCTTCATTATCATGCAAGAGTGGTCAGATACCTTTGAGCATCATTTTGGATTGTTTTTATGAGTTTTTAAACAGCACACCACACAAATCACCCCTGAAAGCACACACTCCCTCACCTCAGCATAGTGCCTCTGTGCTCCCCAAGCCCCTTGAGGACCCCCCGGGCAGGCTGCCAGTCTTCACCTGGGTGGGCTGTGCCGTTGTTGCCTTGTCATGGGGCTTCATTCCCCAGCCAGGCCCTGGACAGGGTCCACGCGGCCGCTGCAGATGTCCACATGCTGTTGCTCAGGACTTTGACTCCTTGTGGATCTGGTTCTTCTCCCCACTACTGAGAGTGGGGTGTCAGAGTCTCTCCACTGTTCACATTGAGTGATGTGGTTTCTCCCTTAATCCTCCCATTCTTTCTTCCTGATGTCTCGGTGTTCCGCTGTTGGTTGTGCACATGTTTATCCTTATTGAATCTTCTTAATAAACCTGCCCTTTTGCCATTATGAGGCATGTTAGGTCGGAATTTGGGCGACTGTAGGAGGGAGAGCAGAGCAACTGAGACAAACGGCAGCGTGCCAAACGGTGATCCATCAAACGGACAAGAAAACTCCACTGACGCTTAACTCCACTTGGTGACCCTTACCTCCACTGACCCTTAACTCCACCTGCTGACCCTTAACTCCACCTGCTGACCCTTAACTCCACCTGTCACTCAGCAGGACACCCGCCCATTCAGGCCTAAAAAGACCCTGGGCAGCCAGGGTCATGCCGATTTTCTCTGGCTCCCTACCCCGACCTATACCCCAGGGGGCAGGGAATTTCGCCCGAAAGCCAAATTCCAATAAAGCTTGCTTCAGTCACTTTCTGTTCGATTTTATTTGGCAGCTAACCGTGCCCCCTAGCTTACAAGGTACTCTTACTCTTTCTCTGTAACCATGTTGGTTCCAGTCTATTATTTTATCTGTAGTGTAGGGGGGCCAGCTGTGGCTGTGGGCATCTCTTTCCTTCCTTTCACTTCCCATTTAGTTGTATTCTTGAATTTAAGGAGTGTCTTCAGTAGCAAAGTGTCACTTGATCATGCTTTTCGATCCACTCTGGCCATCTTTACTTCCAGCTTCAGGGTCTAATCCATTTCTAAATGATGTGATCACTGATGAGGTAGAATTCACAGCTGCCTCTCTGGTAGTTGTTTTGATGGGGCACATTTGTGTTGTTTCTCTACTTCTCCAGGTACCCTTTCCTTATTGCTAAGTGCAGATTTTGCAGTGTACCATTTTCATTCTCTTCTTGTTTCTTTTATTGAATTTTAAAATTTAACTTCATAGCAATTGTCCTAGGGATTATAAGAGCCTCTTAAAACAATCGAATTCAGATTAATGCTAATTTAATTTCAACATCATGCAAAAACTTGACTTCAGTATAACTCCATTCCCTCTCACTTCCTTTGTGTTACTTAAAAAAAAAAAAAAGCAAGATTTGTCTTGTACATTATAAGTCCTTCAACAGTTTTGTAGTTCTTGCTTTATGCAGTTGTCTTTTAAAGCAGATATAGGAATAAAGTAGTTCTACACAAAGTATGTGCATCCTTTTCCATATTCGCTTATGTCATAACTGCCTTTACTGCTGCTTTTAATTTTCCCGTGTGGATCTGAGTTAATATCCAGGTTCTTGAAATCTTAAAGGACACCCTTTATAACTCTGCAGGACAGGTTACTGGTCTTGGGGTGGAGAAAGGGAGAACAGCTCTGGTGAAGATGTAACAGACCACTGTCTCACCAATGTAAAAATGTTTCTCTTGGAGGAGTGATTTTTATTTGATCCAAGGCTTCGATTAATTTCAGAGTTAGAAACAGGTGGCTGTAGTTGGTTTCTTTCTATTTTCATTGTTTTTGTGGAACAGAGAGTTCAGCAGGCCCTAACTCTCTGTGTACAAAAGTCAGTTGCTCTAGCATCTATTTTAAGGTTAATTGTTTTTGTGTTTCTACAGTTGGGGGTGTGGGGACATGATGTACCTTTTGAATAGTTGGATACAATCCTCTTTTATTTAAGTGTTCTTTAATTGTAACGGAATATTCCTTAGTTTTCATTACTTCTATTCTTTTCTTCAGGGACATTAATTGTATATAGAAGATTAAGAAAAAAGTAACCTAAAAAGTAAATAATAATATCTCCCAGAAATCACACAGAGAATACACAGCATCCTTCCCAAGATGTAAACAAACTAAGTGGGTGAAAAAGTAGAGCTGTCCTTAAACTAATTTAGTGAAAAGTAGAGCTGTCCTTTGGCAGGGACAAGTTTTCTGGAGCACCGAATTCACCCTGTTGGAAGTGAAGCCTGTCCTTCCTGGCTTTGTAAGGCCAATCCCGAGTCATCTTTAAGCACCGCTCTGGCGCCCCCTAGTGCTACAGATGGGGAGGGCCACTTTACTTTTGCTTTTCCTTCCTCTTTTACCAACTACTACCTCTCCTCCCCAAGCTCCTCCTTCTTCCTCTAATAAACAAGGATTTCTAAATCCAGCTTGGCTGTTTGAATCATAATATGTGATTAAAATAACACAAAGAAGTTATTTATATTTTATGTTTATGCTTCAGTGGAGCTAAGAACATTTGGGAAAATTTCAAGTTATTTTTGAGTAAAGGGCTGGTATTCTGCATATTAGGAAACTCTCTACCACATTCTTGTCCTTGTTTTCATACTTCATGCCCACTGAATGGGGTTAACCCACAGGGTCCCTGCTCTCTCCACGTTCTTTCTGCTGTCCAGTGAGACTCCCATCCTGATGCACACATCCTAGCTTCACCTGCAGTCCCGTGCTCCCCTGTGCTGCCTCTTCACTGCAGCCGCCAGACCACAGGCTCCCATCTACTCTACAGCTTACACCCATCAGAAACGTTACTTTCTGTTCCTGATCCTTTAATAAAGGTGTTAGAGTTGATGACTTTCAAGATGACATGTGGAAAATTGAAAAATTAAAAAATAATCCAACCAAATGAAGCCAAGAGAACAATGAAAAATCTGGACATGTTGACAATCATCTGTAAGATGATTTAATTAAATCCAGAACTATGATAATAGCTGTGTTAAATGCAGTAGGCTAAATATTCTAATTAAAAGCTATAGATTATCAGACTAGATAAAAAACAAAGATCAAATACATGTTGTTTTTGAGACACAAACCTAGAACATAAGGACACGGAAAACTGAAAGGAAAGTCATGCAAAAAGATATGCCATTCAAACACTAACCTCAAAACACTGGTGGGAAATATCTCACGCAAATGAATTAAAGTAAAAATATTACTGGAGAAATGCTCATGATTATGAAAGTCTGGATTCTTCACACACAAAAAAATTAATTGAGATGTATCTAATAACCTGGTGTATATGTGTGTTTTTTTAGATACATATTATTTTCTATAGATATAATGATTTTCTAATAATCTTTGATTTCTCATTTGTACTAGAGAAAATACTTTGAACGCTGAAAAATTTCAGTTATTTGAAATTTACTGAGGCTTAATTTATGTTAAAGAATCTGGTCTACTGTGAAAATATTGCAGACATTTTTGTAAAGGTATATGTTTGTATTTTTAACAAAACTTAAAAAGAGACAAATAAATCAGATTATTTTTAGTCTTAGAGAAAAGCAGGGATGTGGGTTTAGCTCAGTGAAAAAGCACTTGTTTAGCATGCAAAAGGTCCTGGATTCTTCTGCCATAGCGCGCGCACACACACAAACACGCAGACAAAAATCAGTATAAATAAACATCAGGACCAATTTTTAACAAATTTAACCAATGCCCACTTAGAGAATAATGCACCATTTGAGGGTATATAAACCATTTATTTTAAGCACACACAACATTTACAAATCTTATATTCTTCATTGTACACCTTCCTCAATCACTCAGAGTATGCTCTCTGCAATTAAATGAGGAATCACAGATTTTTAGAAAATGCTCTCATAGGTACTTATACACCACTAGAAGCAATATCCTTCTAAATAACATGTGAATCAAAAGAATCCCAATAAAATTTAGAAATTATTTTGAACCAAACTATAAGAAAGGCAAATCAAGGTTTGCAGACTGCATCTAATGCCATTGTTGGGGGAAAACAGAGGCTCACCTGTGTGTACAGGGTGATGCAGGGTGTGAAAGACAAATAAGAGGCACCTGTCTCAAGAAGTAAGTCAAGAATAAATGAAGCTCAGACATGGTGGCAGGTAGGGAACATAAATTAGCAAAATAGAAAATTGACACTTGAAAGAGAAGATCTACAAAACCAGAACATTTTTTGTAGGAAAAGAGTCAACAAGTGGATCAATCCCTGATGACTGATCATGGGTCAATGAGAAGGCCAAAGAGGCCTATTGGGGATGAAAAGGCACACATCCCTGTAAGGCACACCGACATTTTTAAAAATCACAAGAGGACAGTGGGAAAAGCTTTATATCAACACAGCAGGGAATTAGATGAAGTAGACAAATTCCTAGAAAAAATATACCTACCAAAAGATGAAGGAAGTAAAATACTCAAATGGACCTAAAATCATTAAAAATGCTGCATTCGAAATCTACCTTGATGGCCTCCCGGGGATTGGTTATTCTCTTCCTGCTTTTTTGTTTCTTTTTTATTTTCTGCTTCTGTTCCAAAAGCTTGCTCCTTTGGTCCCTGACTTCCTCTTCCCAAAGTATATTCCTTCCTCGAAGTATACTTTCCAGCAGCTCCGAGGAAGGTGACAAGACTATAACAGACCTGTGGTGCCCTCCGACCTGCAGATTAGGGCCACCTTGGGTGCCTAACTGGTTTTTGGATACTAAGCCAACCCAGAATTCCTGGGACAAATCGTACTTGTTTATAGCATGTAATCCTTATAAATGTTGCCCAATACAGATTACCAATATTCTGTTAAGGGTTTTTGTTTTTCTTAAGGAGGGAGAATAAGTGGTCTGTAGTTTTCTTGTCATGTCGTCACCTGTTTTTGGTATCAGGGAAATGTTTGCCTTCTAGAACAAGTTGCAAATATTCCTCCTGCGCTGTTTTCTGAGAAGGTTTGCCTGGGAGAATCACAGCTCTGTTAAGAGCCACAATCCTTGATAATAGCCATTCTAATTGGAGTAAGATGAAATCTTAGAGTTGTTTTAATTTGCATTTCTCTAATTACTAGAGATGTTGAACACTTTTCCTATATTTATTAATCGCCTGTATGTCTTCTTCTGTAAAGTGTCTTTCCA
Organism: Sciurus carolinensis; assembly: GCF_902686445.1. Taxonomy (NCBI): domain Eukaryota; kingdom Metazoa; phylum Chordata; class Mammalia; order Rodentia; family Sciuridae; genus Sciurus; species Sciurus carolinensis. The sequence continues at coordinate 31,098,517 of NC_062227.1, read as the reverse complement.
GTTCCTTGGCCCATTTATTGATTGGGTTCTTTGTATTTTTGGTGTAAAGTTTTAGAAGTTCTTTATAAATTTTGGAGATAAGTGCTCTATGTGAAGTGCTTGTGGAAAAGATTTTCTCCCACTCCGTAGGCTCTCTCTTCATATTCTTGATTGTATCCTTTGCTGAGGAAAAGCTTTTTAGTTTGAGTCCATCCCATTTATTGATTCTTGCTTTGATTTCTTGTGCTTTGGGAGTCTTGTTGAGGAAGTCTGATCCTAAGCCAACATGATGAAGATTCAGGCCTACTTAGTCTTCTATTAGGTGCAGGGTCTCTGGTCTAATTCCTATGTCTTTGATCCATTTTGAGTTGAGTTTTGTGCAGGGTGAGAGATAGAGGTTTAATTTCATTTTACTGCATATGGATTTCCAGTTTTGCCAGCACCATTTGTTGAACAGGCTATCTTTTCTCCGTTATATGTTTTTGGCTCCTTTGTCTAGTATGAGGTGACTGTATTTGTGTGGGTTTGTCTCTGTGTCTTCTACTCTGTACCATTGGTCTGCCTGTCTATTTTGGTGCCAATACCATGTCCACCTTCCCATGCCTCCTCTTTAGTAATGGCCTGTTATTTTATTTTCCATTGATGGGACTTCCTCAAATCTCATGAAGACTAATAATTATACTTTTAAAGCATTTCTCTTGCTTTCTTCAGATGTCTATTTTGACAAGGACCATTTTCTTACAGTGATTAGCTTTGGGGGCTTTTAATGATTTATTTAACAATTTTAATTTTTAACTTTTTGTTCATATTTGTAAACAACGAGGGTCTCTAGACTTATGAGGATCAGTAGCATTACCTCTGTGAGGGGGAATTTTATAAACCTTTCTTTCATTTCTTTTTTTTTTTAAGGTACCAAGGATTGAACTCAGGGGCACTTGACCACTGAGCCACATCCCAGTCCTATTTTGTATTTAGAGACAGGGTCTCACTGAGTTGCTTAGGAGGAGGTGACAGGACTTGAAATGTTAGCTGAGGTCCCATCGTGTCCAGGTCATTGGCTTTTCCACAGTACCGCACTGCCTGACATGGGACACCTGAGAGCACTCTGAGCTCTGAGAAACAGCAGACCTATCTAGAGTGGGGCACCGTGGTCAGCTCCAATGGAGAGCAAGAGCTGAGTAGTAAAGAATGGAGGGAACCTGCACATCCTTCACCACCCCACCAGGCCACAGTTCACATGAGGCCCAAGCCAGGCAGCTGCTGGTAGGATGGCTGGCCCCTTCGCCCCTACAGAAGAAAAATTAGGCCCAAATCTTCACCGTGTCAGCCTAGGATCTAACAAAACCCCTAAAGTGCAAAAAGTAAAATCAAGAATCAATAAATGGGGGGGGGGGGGGAAGAATGGAGGAAGGAGGGACTGTATAGAGGGATAAGAGAGGTGGGGGGGAGAAAAAAATAACAGAATGAATCAAAAACTATTACCCTAGGTAAATGTATGATTACAAAAATGGTATGCCTCTACTTCATGTACAAACAGAAACAAGATGTATCCCATTTGTTTGCAATAAATATGAATTAAAAAAAAAAGAATCAATAAATGGGATGGGTTCAAACTAAAAATCTTTCTTCTCAAAGAAACAATCAGTAATGTGAAGAGAGAGCCTACATATTAGGAAAAAATCTTTACCCCGTGCACCCCAGATAAAGCATTAACCTCTAGGATACATAAAGAACTAAAAAAAACTTAACATCAAAAAACAAATAACCCAATCAATAAATGGGCTAAGGAACTGAACAGACACTTCACAGAAGCAGAAATACAATCGATCAACAAATATATAAAAAAATGTTCAACATCTCCAGCAATTAGAGAAATGCAAATCAAAACTAGTCCAAGATTTCATGTCACTTCAGTCAGAATGGCAATTATCAAGAATACAGATGTTGGCAAGGATGTGGGAAAAAGGGTACACTTATACATTGCTGGTGGGAATGCCAATTGGTGGAACCATTATGGAAGCTATATGGAGATTCCTCAGAAAACTTGGAATGGAACCACCATTCAACCCAGCTATCCCACTCCTCAGTTTATACCCAAAGGACTTAAAATCTGCATATTATAGTGATACAGCCACATCAGTTTATAGAAGCTCAACTCACAATAGCTAAACTATGGAACCAACCTAAGTATCCTCCAACAGATGAATGGATAAAGAAAATGTGAGATATATATTTAAAGAAGAATGAAATTATGGCATTTACTGGTAAATGGATGGAGTTGGAGAATATCATGCTAAGTGAAATAAGCCAATCCCCCCCAAAACCAAAGGCTGAATGTTTTCTCTGACATGCAGATGCTAATTCACGATAAGGGGGGAGGTGGTAGGGAAGAATAGAGTTATTTTAGATTTAGTAGAGGGGAGTGAAGGGGGGGGAGGGAGGGGGTATGGGGGTAGGAAGGGTAGTAGAATGAAACAGACATTATTACCTTATGTACATATATGGCTGCATGACTGATATGATCCTGCAACATGTACAATCAGAAAAATGAGATTATACTCCATTTACATGATTTATCAAAGTGCATAAATGCATTCTACTGTTAAGTATAACTAATTAGAACAAATTGAAAAAATTTAAAAAATGCTACTGACCCTTTAAGATAGGAAAAATACAGGGTATATAGGATTTGGTATGATCTGTGGTTTCAGGCATCCCTTGAGAGTCTTGGAACTTGGATAAGAGGGAGGCTGCTGTAATAACTTATTCAGGTTCAGAACATATTTTCTTCATTTGCTTATTCTAACCAAATGCACAAACACCCACACACACATGAATTAACCTGGCTGCTGCTCTCATGAAGCTTTTATTCTGTGAGAGATCAGACTTTTTAAAAAATGATAAAAATATTAAAGAATTTTACTATGTGATAAATACTATGGTGAAAATAATAGCTAACACCTATTGAGTTCTACTGCATGCTTGAAATCTAAATGCTTTTCATGTAATCTTCCCAACAATCTTATGATTTATTGTTACCACATTACAGACAAGAAACCGAATTTGAACAGGGCCTAAGCAACTTAGCGCCCATGTCACTATAATCAACGAAATGGGCAACTGAGGCAGAACATATACCCGGGCAATATTTAGCCTTAAGTCAGGTTGTCAGGGAAGACCTGTCTGCGGAAATGATACTTAAGCTAAAATGTAAAGGTGGGAAGGAAGTGGCCGTATATTCATGAGGCAGGGAAGGCGAGCAAGAGCATTCCAGGTGGAAGGGAAAGCAGGTGCTGTGGTTGTGTTAGGAAGGGGGTTCGTGTGTTTTAGAACGGAAAGGATGCGGTGTGGCTGGAGGAGAGTGAACCACAAGGAGAGTGGTTGTTATGGTTGGTGTTCGCAACAGCTGCCACCAGTATTCTCCCCACCACACACACCATTTTACAACCTAGATCGCCAGTCTGCCAACATCCCAGCCAGCCATTGGTCCGCTTGTCAGTTTGGGAATATTCATGGCAGTCATTGGTCCAGATCGGCAGCCTGTGAACTCCCTGTTCAGTAATTGGTCCATTGCTATTAGCCGGCAAAATTCCACTACTTAAGAATAGTTTCCGGGCTGGGGAGATAGCTCAGTCGGTAGAGTGCTTGCCTTGTAAGCACAAGGCCCTGTGTTCATCCCCAGCACCCAAAAACAAAACAAAACAAAACAAAAAAAGAATAGTTTCCCCACCATTCTCATTCTCCCTTCCCCTCCTCTTTCCCCTCCCTCTTCCCCTTCCCCTCCCCCTCCCCCTCCCTCTCTCTCCTCCTCACTCTTGCACTGGCTTTCTCTATCTCTCCCCTGCTCTCGCTCTTGTGCTCTCTTTCTCTCTCTCTCTCTTTCACACACACACACACACACACACACACACACACACACACACACCCTGCAGGCAGACACTCTACCTATCCACTTAATAAAATCTCTTGCATGAGTTCTCGCATCCAGAGTGGTTTCTGGGTGCTTTTCACTTTGGATGTGAGGTGTCCCCCAAAAGCTTACGTGTGAGACAATGCAAGAGGGTTCAGAGGAGGAATGAATGGGTTGTGAGAGCCTTAACCCAACCCATGAATTAATCCCTGGATAGGGATTACCTAAGAGTGGTAATCCCTACCATGTATGCATAAGATGTTTTACATTAGGATGGCAGAAAGCAGACGTAGCAGCCTGAAGTGTGCACAAGTACAAATACCAAAATAGATACGAAAGTTAGCATTTGTTTGGAATGACAAATGAAATGACACTATTTAACAGGTATCACAAACATCATAAAATCCAGACTAACATTAACTGCCTGATAATCCTTGGTAATACTTTCTTCCACCATTTTTGACTGACTTTTCTTGGATCACCTCATCATAGGACAAGGGTCATGTTATATTTTACTGAAAAAGAACAGGAAGATCATTCAGCCTAGGGAATTTTTTGTTGATTGTGTAGAGAAGGGCTTTCGTCAGCTTCACAACTCACTATTGGTTGTGCCACATCTGTGACTTCCTCTGACCTTTCTTGCTCAGGTGATGTCCCTGGCTCTGAGAACTGCCTTTGATATCTCTTACATGTCACTTGACAGCTACGGCCAAAGCTGGCCCAGCCAGACATGTCCTTCATGCTCTAGGTTTGCCTTTCACTCACGATTCCTGTCAAGCCAGTTCCTGGTGGAGAGAGGTGACCAAGAGCTCAAGTGGTGAGCCCTCTATGGGCAGCAGAGCAACAGTTTTAAAATATCTTTTTCTTTGAAGTCCACCAGAAGGAGGTTGTCAGTGTGCACCAAGGGGATGTATGTAGCAGTGCAGGAAATTCTCCTGATAGAATGGAATACTGAAGAAAACAACCTCAGTTAACTAAAACATGTCAGAAAAAAGGGACAAAGATAAGGTGGGACAAACAGAAAATAAATAGCATACTGACAGATTCAAACTCATCTATATCAGAAATTGCATTATAAGTAAACAGTGTCTGGTATGGTGGTGCACACCTATAATCCCAATGACTCAGGAAGCTGAGGCAGGAGGAGCACAAGTTCTAGGTCAGTCTGGGCAACTTAAGGAGCCACTGCCTCAAAATAAGATAAAAAGGACTGGGGATGTAGCTCAGTGATACAGCATCCCCTGGGTTCTGTCCCCAGTACTAAACACACACACACACACACACACACACACACACACACACACACGTCAAAGGTGAAATAACAGAACTAGAACTAGTGGAATACAATATAAATGCAATGTGGAATTCTGGATTGGATTCTGGAACAGAAAAAAGACATTAGTGGAAAAGTATGGACATTCCAATAAAATCTACAACTTATTTAAGAGTAATGTGACAATGTTGTTTTTTAAAAAAATTTTGACAAGTATACTAGAGTTATGCAAGGTGTTAACATTAGTGGAAATTGGGTGAAGGGTGTTCAGGACCTCTTACATAAGCTTTTTACATTTTTCTGTAAATATGATGATATTCCAAAATAAAAATGTTTATTTTTTAAAATGTAAGTAAATTGTCAAAAATCTAGTGTTGTTCTGGATTAAAAAAAATCAAGGCTCAACTATATCCTGTCTCTAAGAATATACTTTGAACAAGCTTGGGGTGATGGGGATCAGTAGAGTACATGCTTAGAATACACTCTAAAAACATGAACAGATAGCTTTAAAATAAAAAGACAGAAAAATACTGGAGCAAACACTAATCATGAAAAATGGAATATTACCACATAGGCATTGTGTATTTTATTGTGCTGTGCTTTCTTGCATTTGCAAATATTGTGATCTTTACAAATTGAAGAGTCCTGGCCACTCTACATTGAACAAGTCTATTGGTAAAATTTCCCCCACAACAAGTCTATTGGTACCATTTAATTTTATGACTTTGTCACATTTTGGTAATTTTCACAATGTTTCAAACTTTTTTCATTATTATTATGTAATGTTGATCTATGATCAATGATATTTCATGTTTTTATTTTTATTAGGGGATTAGAGTTTTACATAATTGTGGGGTTCATTTTCACATATTAATGAAGTCATGTAACATAATTTGCTCCATTTTGTAATCATTTTGGGGTGTCATGACTGCATCCAGATAAAATGTTGAACTTCATTCTAAGAGTTGCATGTGTTATTGCTGCTTCGCCAACAGGTCAATCCCCCCTCTATGTCCCTCTCCTCCTATTTCCTGTAACACAACATTGAAATTGGGCCAAATGATAATCCTAAGTGGATGACCACTAAGTGTTCAAGTGTCTCACTTTAAATCAAAAGCTAGAAACGATTAAACTTAGTGAGGAAAGCCTGGAAAGCTGAGATAGGTCCAAAGTCAGGCCTCTTGCTCTAGTTAGCCAAATGTGAATACAAAGGAAAAGTCCTTGAAGGAAATTAAAAGCGCTACTCCAGGGAACCTACAAGTGATAAGAAGTGGAAGAGTCTCACTGTGTTATGGAGAAAGTTTTGGTGGTCTGGATCAAACCCGCCACAATGCTCCTTTAAAGAGCCGAATCCAGAGCAAGGCCCTCTCTCTCTTCACTTCTGGCTGAGAGAGGTAGAGAAGCTGCAGAAGGAAAGTCAGAAGCCAGCAGAAGCTCATTCTGGAGGTGAATTTTAGGAAAGACACCATCGCCATAACACAAAATACCAGGTGAAGCAGCAAATGCTGATGTAGAAGCTGCAGCTCACTGAGTTGATTGAGGAAAGTGGCTGCCACAAAGAGATTTTCAGTGCAGATCAAACAGCCTGATGCTGAGGGAAGATGCCATCCAGGGCTTTCCTAGCTAGAGATGGGAAGTTGATGCCTGCTTCCAAGCAGAGTCTGACTACACAGGGACCAAGGCAGCTGGTGACTTGGAGGAGGAGCCAATGTTCTTTCATCATTACAAAAATCCTGAGTACTTTAGGAACTATTCTAAGTCTACTCTGTCTGTGCTCTATAAATGGAAGAACAAAAGCTGGATGACATGGCACACCTTTTTACAGTATAGTTTACTGAAAAAAAGAAAATCAAGAAACCCTTTGCAGCTGGTGTTGAAGCCAGGGCCTCACACATGCTAAGCACTCACTCTACCATTGAGTTTCACCCATTGCTCCTGTTTACTGAATATTTTAAGTCCAATGTTGATACCAATTGCTCAGAAAAAAGATTCCTTTCAAAATATTACTTCTCATGAAGAATGCACCTGGTCACCTAAGATCTGTGATGGAGCCGTATAATGAGATCAATGTTGTTTTCATGCTTATGAATGCTCCATCCATTCTGCAATCTGTGGATCAAGGAGCAATTTCAATTATAAATTCTTCTTATTGGAGAAATACATACTATGGCTGCCTATTTCTTTGGTAAATCTGGGCAAAGTAAACTGAAAAACTTCTGGAAAAGATTCGCCTTTCTAGATGCTGTTAAGAACATTCATGTGGGCTGGGGCTGTAGCTGAGTGACAGCACTTGCTTAGCATGTGCAAGGCACTGGGTTTGATCCACATAAAAATAAACAAATAAAATAAAGGCATTCTGTCCTTATTCAACTACAATTTTTTTTTCAAAAAAGAACATTTGTGATTCATGGGAGGAGGTCAAAATATCTACATTGAATGGGGGATGTAGCTCAGCTCAGTGGTAGAGTGCTTGTCTGGCATGGGTGAGACCCTGGGTTCCATCCCTAGTACTGTTTGAAAACCAACAAACATTAACAGGAGTTTGGAAGACATCCATTCCAACCCACCTGGATGACTTAGAGGGGTTCAAACCCTTGGTGGAGGAAGTAACTGCAGATGTGGTGGAAATAGCAAGAGAACCAGAATTAGAAGTGGATCCTGAAGATGTTGACTGAATTGCTGTCATCTCAGAATAAAACTTTAATGGGTGAGGAATCACTTATGTGGATAAGCCAAGAAAGTGGCTTCTTGAGGTAGAATCTACTCCTGGTGAAGATGCTGTCAACATTATTGAAATGACAGTGAAGGATTTAGCATATAGCATATGACATCGACTTGGCTGATAAAGCAGTCATGGTGGCTTTTGAGAGGATTGACCAATTTTGGAGCGAGTTCTTGTTTTCAAGCACACCCATTCCATCATGAGATACCTTTCATAATTCAAACATTAAAACATTACATGATACCCTGTACATATATGCAAATTTTTTGTGTCAACAAAAAGTTAAAAATAAATGAAAAAATTTAAGAGGTAAAACAACAACAACAAAGAACCACCCTGGAGTTTTCTATTTTACTTTCATCCCCTGATCTTGGAAACATGAAGATGTGCATACCTATCTCTATAAAAGAAGTAATTCCTGAGCAAATGTCTTCAAATTTTATAAAAATAATAATTTGTAATCCTGTGAACCTCCACTTAAGAATCTCGCAGTGCTACCACTTAATCCTAGTAGCTAGCCTAAATTCACACTCTTGTAGCCCCAGTTTTCTCCATTTATACAGTGGTAATAGGTACTTTTTGGATTTACAGTGACAGAAAAACATTCAAATTGCAAAGGACAAGTAAGCAAACAATAAACAGAGAATGATCTGAAAAACCAAGGAATCTAATGACATCAGGTGAGACTGTACCTGAGTGCTTGATGAAATCAGGAAGAATCACCCCTCCTGGCCTGCTTACTGCCCTCTGAGCTGTTGTCATTCTCTTGAGAACACTGCCTTCAAGGTGACAGAATAACCACTAGCATCTCAGCAACCCTCCCCCATGGTCTCTTCTCAGAGGCCCGACCTATTTGACCTAATTGGTCACATGCTCAGACCTCAGTCAATCACCCGGGCTAGGGAGGATGATCTCTGTTCATTGGCCATATTGCAGTCATGTGACCCATATTTCCAAGGTGCCTAAGCCCCTTTGTCACCCTGCCCAACTCTGTTATTGTCACGCAGAAGCAGGCATTTGTAGCATCTAAAGGACCAGGTGTGGATGTGCTGCAATAATACTTTGTTTATGGACAGCAAAGTAGGAAATTCATACATTTTCACTTGTCATGAAGTAGTATTCTTCTTTTGATTTTTCTCTGCCATTTTAAATACAAAAACTTATCTGTACAGTCCTGCAGAAAATGCAGACCCAGTTCTGCAGATGGCAGACCCAGTTTGACCCACAGGCTATGGTATGTTCACCATTGTCTGTAGAAAACTGGAAAGGAGACTGGTGAGGGAAAAAGACAGTTGGAAAGGAAATAGCCAGAGGTGGGGCCAAAGAGAGGAAATGGCCCTGCCCCTTCAGACTTGAAGGCCATCCTCCAACTGTGTGGGCTGTGACGTCTGCAGGAAATACTCAGCTGGAGTTTCAGAACCAGTGGTAATTCTGGGTAGTGAATACCCAGAGAGCCTTCCAAGAAATGAGCTGTGTCTGAACCTCTGGATGTTACTTCTAGTCTCACTTGACAATCACTTTGTGTTCTTCAGTGAAAAGTTTCACCCCACTGGGCTTCTGTTTTTTCATCAGGAAAAGGAGTACTAGAGGAAATTAGCTCCCACAAGGTGCTTATCTCTGACCTATTGTCATTGGTCTTTGCATACATTTCTCCACTGTGAGTGTGACCTTCAGCACCATGGACAGTGACCACGAAGCTCCCCCGCTGTGACAACCTGACACCACAATCTCACAACTATGCATCTTAGTCTTCCCAAGGGAGGGGATCTGAGCTTTCTGTCTGTGAGGCCCTTCGGACTCTATGTTCCTGTGGGGTTTTGACTGCTGCTGCTACTGCCATGGAAAATCTCCATGTGGTTTGTGAATTCCAAATTCTCCCACCTGGGACAATGAACACTGGGCCTCTGAGAGGACAGAGGGAATGATGTGAAGGGTGGACCAACCCCATTCACCATCCACTGGACTTTTGCTCCCGACTCCTCTTTTCTCCCACCTCTCTTTCTCTGTCCCAGCTGAAATAGACAGTGGCTTCCAAGAATAGAGACCGTTGTTGTGTTGGTAGGGAGTGAGGAATCCCTTGAGACATGTCCCGAGGAGATGTCTTTCATTCTCTTCTGGGTCAGCCCTGTTGTTCTTCATTTTTGAGCATGAGGGGACATGAATTAATTTCCCCGATTACTGATTTGCCAGCTCACTCCGCTGCTTAGCTTATTAATCCATTTGTTCCCCCCTGTGTTTAGTGTGTACTTTTTCTTTCTGCTTTACACGAGAGGGATGTTTATTAGGGGACCACAGAAAGTCCAAGAACAGAGAAAAAAGTAGCTGTTTCTCCCAGAAGTGTGGGCTAGCACCAGGCAAGGAGCAGCCACCAGCTCTGTTCCGTCTCTCCCACAATTATGTAGTCCCTTATCTGCTTCTTGTACATCACTATGTACACCAATTTTTAAATCTTTTGACTTTCCTTCTTGGTGGCTCCCTGATCCCATCTAATGTGCTCCCCCCCACTTTTTTTTGCCAGTAAAACTGAGAGTCCTCCTGATTTTGCCACCCAAACCTACTCTTGCCCATTTCTAGCCTGTTGCTTTCTTCATGGGGTCCAGAGGGATTAGTTAATACTGGAGAAGTGTTCAGTGGTTTTCTCCTTGCTCCCAGGAGATTATGCACCCCAACCTAATCATTGTGTGGCACTGGATTAATGCTCACTCATGCAGTGCTCTTGGACAAGGGACCCTCTCTGTCAGAGGGTCATGTGGTCCTGCCCTGGTTGCACTCAGGCCTGGCAAAGAATTCACTGACGATAAGTGAGGGAAATATGGACTTATGCTGTCAGAACCAGAGTGTTCCTTTCCACTTTTCTTTTCCTTCTGCCAAGAGGAAGGTACTTTTCCAGATAGAAACTTCCCGGTCAGCCTGAATATAGAGTGAAGATGTTGTGGGGCAGTGCCACAGTGGCATTAGAGACAGACAACCTGCCCTTGGCCACAAATGGAGCTTTGTTTGTTCTGCCTGGCTGATGGACACCCCATGGTCTGTGAGCTTTTGTTCATTGTCCCATCTCTTGCTAGACCCACTGATCTTTCAACTCTTTACCATGTTGTTCTTCCCTCATGAGAACACTTGCCTATATGTGGGACCAGAAGGAAGCTTTGCATCCTTGTCCCTGAGAATTTGAGCATTATTTGAGCATTCTTGTCTCAGCACCATTTGCCACTGAGAAATGGTGGGTGGTGTTTGCACAACCTGTGAGAAGAAGGTTTCTGCTATGGACAGCAGAGGAAAGGAACTTCCTCCTGGGAAGAAAAGCAGCTGGTGCAGGTGTGAGGAGGCTCTTACTGAGCTGGGTCATGAGGGCGGGAGGGCGGGCTCACCAGGCAGGGTACAGCAGCAAAGGCAAGAGGCCTAAGCTGCAAACGTGGAGAATATCACTCAGTCCTTTCTGCCTGCCCCACAGAAGGGAGGCTACCCAGAGACTGCATATAGTCATGTCAGCACTGTGGGGCTATTTCAGGGGTGCCCCCTGGACTAAAGGGTGATGTTGACTCCCTATCTGGCTTCTGAGTGAATCAAGCTGTTTTCAGGTACTGTGAAGGTCACAAGCATGGGGCAGCAGGAGCCTGCACACCCACTGGTGAGAGTAGGGAGGATGGGCAGGCTGCAGGAGGATGGAGGTTGCACCGGGAAGCTGTGGCTCCATGTTGCCAGGCGTCAGGGTCTCTGGCCAGGACTCATGAAAGCCAGTGGGCTCCTCCCTAGGCACACTGCCTTTTGGAGAAACTGGTACATGCTGGCTGAACTCCATACTCCCAGACCCTCACTGGGTTAGTATCTAAGTTTTCTGCTGCTATAATAGAATACCTAAGACTGAGTGATTTCTAATAAACAAATTTATTTTGCTCATAGTTCTGGAGGCCCGGGAAGTCTGAGAACATTGCTATGATATTTGGCAAAGGCCTTTGTGCTTGTCATCCCAAGGTGGAAGGCATAGGGGTAAGAGAGGACAAGAGCAAACCAGCAAGTGTGTGCTGACTCTCTTTGATAGCAGATCCTGCTCATGATAACTAACCCACTCCAGTGATAACAACATCAATCCAGTCATGAAGGCGGAGCCCTCATGGCCTTATCACATCTTATTAGACCCCACCTCCCAACACTGTTGCATTGGGATCAGGTTTGCAATGCATGAACTTTGGAGGACCCATTCAAGCCATAGCAGTCAACAGATAGGTGTCATTTAGTTTGCCACGTCTAACTGATTACCTCAGCAGCATACAGTGCCGAGTTGAGAAGGGGTCTAGAGCTGTGTGCATGATTGGTATGAAGCAGGTCTGAGATCCATTAGCAATGTCTGCAGTGGGTGAGGAAGGGCGATCTATTTTATGCATGCTGGTCATTTGTCACCCTCAGTGTAGTATAGCCATTTAAAGAAACTGAGTCCCTGGGTAAGGATGCCCTCAAGCTGTTTCAGATCCTTCTGTCTCCTGGTCTATCCACCACACAAGTCTCTGGACACTTGTAATACATAATGAAAATAACATGACAGGCAACCCACATAAACTGGCTCTGTGTACTTGTATACCATGTGCTTTTATTCTCCTTTGCCTATTTCTTTCAATATTTAACATGTTCTGTACATTGTATTTTGTCATAGTTTGGATCTGGAATGTCACCCAAGGCTCATGAGTTGAAGTCTTGGTTCCCAACTTGGTGCTATTGGGAGTTGGTGGAAACTAGGAGGTGGGTCCTAGTTGGTAGAAGTAGGTCACTGGAGGATATACTTGAAGGGGATATCTTATCCATCCCCTACTTCTGTGCCTCCTGTTCACATGATCTGGGCAGCCTTATTCTGCCACACCCTTCTGCCATGATGTTTTGCCTCACCATAGGCCACAGAACAATGGAGTCAGCTAACCATAGACTGAAACCTCTGAAATTGTGAGCCAAAATAAATCTTTTCTTCTTTTAAGTTCTTAGTTTATGTTGAGTATATTATGACAGCAACTTAAAGCTGACTAACACATACTTAAAAATTACAAAGGGCAATAAAATAAAAAGATCTGAGAAACCATAAGTCATCTCCAGAGCATTCTCAGTAATTATTAATTCTCAGTAATACAGAACATTCTTAGTAATTTGCATCTTCTTCTTTGCCAGGGATCACCATGATTAAAAATTTTGTGTTTGTTATTCTTTTGTTGGTACCTTTTCTGTAAATATCCAACAATATATTATTTGATTTGTTGTTGAGCTTTATAAAAATGATGGACTATATGTAGGTTTCTGAGATTTGCAATGTTTACTCGTCTAAGCTTTATTTCTGCCCTTGTGGAGAGCTGTGGTTTGTTTTCACTGGCATGAAAATGAATTGTGGTAATATTCCTCGGTTTATTTTGCATTCTCCTATCAATGGATAATTGAGTCATTTCTGGATTTTTTTTTTGTGTTGTTGACAATGCTGCAATGATATTTTCTCATAGGTGCCTTGTATATTGCATGAGGGTGGACTTGCAGGCTCAAAATAAATATGGATTGTCAAGATACAAGAAAATGCCACAGTGATTTTTCAAAGTTGTCATGTGTAAGGGGAACTCTGCCTCGTCCAGTGTGGATGAGGGAAAGGGTTTCTGTCAGAGGATGGAGCTGGCTATGGATTACTCACTAAGAAACTTATTTAATTAAATAAACACAGGAGCCATTAATCTTTTTAAATGGGAGAAGGTATGACAGATTGAGCCATGCCAAGATATGGCCTCTAACAAGATGGAGAAGCCCACCTTCCCTTTATTTAAAGTCACACAGGTAAAGAGGGACCTGGAGGGGCTTCTTCTGTGAGGAACAGAATGAGGTGGAGTTAGGGAAGCCATTTGCTTAGAGAAATAGCATTTCCTCAGAGGCTGAGCCAACTCTGTACAGGGCCACCTACTCCCCAGCCGTCTGAAACAGTCTCTTATGACCCCAGTTCCTGGGAGTTCAACCTCTGTGTCCCATGGCTCAGCCAGGCCTGATTCTGCTGGACAGGGATGGCTCCCCACAGGCATGCCCATCCACACTCGTGAGTCATGCTTCCACGCTGCACTTGACGTATGTCTTCTCAAGCCCTTGGTCCTATTAGGTTTTGTACTGTTTGCTCTTCTATTGGGATGAATAATATCTCACTGGAATCTTAGTTTTCAATTTTCTGTTTAATGAGGACACTAGCATTCTTTCCATTGTTCATTTGCCACACACGTTTTCTCCTCTAAGAAAAGCCTGCTCAAATCCTTTGCCTTCTTGCTTCTCTTTGACTTTACGTGTTTGCCCTTTACGTATGGTGGGTACTAATTGTTGGATGGATTGCATATTCCAGATGTCTTCTTGCAGTTTTGGTTTACTTTTCATATTCCTTGTGATGACTTTTGTAAAGAACTTCAGTCAGCAGGGGTTCCTGGCTGGACACTGCTTCCTGGAACCTCCTGTCTCATGGAACAAAACTCTAGGCCACCCAAGTCAAGGCATTGGTTTTTATTTTGTTTGTTTGTTTTTGTTTTTTTGACATTGGTACTGTTTATTCACTCCCGTTTTTATTTCTTTATTTTTTATTTTTACAGACTGCATTTTGGTTCATTATACACAAAGGGGGCACAACTTTTCATTTCCATGGTGGTACACAATGTAGATTCACCCCATTTGTGTAATCATGCATGTACTTAGTGGACTAAGACAGACATTACTACCCTATCTTTCCTTCCCCCACCCCTCCAGCCCTGTTTCGCTCTACACAATCCAAAGTGCCTCCATTCTCCTCTTACTCACCCCCATCACACCCCCCTCCATTATGTATCATGATCCACTTATCAGAGAAAACATTTGGCCTTTGGTTTTTTGTGCTTGGCTTATTTCACTTAGCGTGATATTCTCCAGCTCCATTGTTTACCAACAAATGGTTGGTCATGGCATTGTTGACAAAGGTGTGCATCACATAGGACTTATAAACAGTTACACCACAGCCATAAGTCCAAGCTGAGTTATAGAACTGTTGAGGAAGATGCAGTACCTAGGAATGGCTGAAGAATTGCCCACGGTATTGCTGGTTGTCATTGGACAGAAATAATGGCAATCTGCTCCAGGTTGACTCTGCATCACAGAGGCTTAGCCTCTTTCCCACCATCCCACCCTCCCTGGATAATCCTCACTGGCTCCTATTGTGTGGGACCAACATTGAACATAGACTTAGGGGGTAGGATAGGACTACTCACTTATCCTAGAACCTGAAGATAGCTGAGAACATGGTTCTGTGTCCAGATGAAGGGAGCCCAAAAGAACCTGAGAGTTCTTGGCACAAACTTCCTCCCAGGTTAATCCCATACTAGGGACTAGGGTGGTCAGAAGAGCAATGAGTTCACCTGGCAAGTGGGAGTGAGCTGTCTTCTTGCCTTTTGTATTTGAAAACAGTCTTCTAACCACACCCAGAACATTTTCCAGAGCTTGCTGTAAGAAAGGCTGGCCTTCTCAGACTGACAGTCTCAGGGGCCATGGTGGGGAGGGCCAGGAGTGTTCATTCAGTAAATCTTACTGTGTGTGGACCTGAGAGCTGGTGCAGGGGATTCCTCAGCACCAGGTAGACCTCACTGAAGCCTCCTGACAGCTTGCACTGAGTGCTCTGAAAAGAAAGAAAGAGGATGGGGGTGCAGAGGGTGACCAGGACACTTGAAAAGGAGTGACCTGGTCAGACCACTTCATGAGCTGAGAGTGGAGCACAGGCTTGCAGCAAAGGAGGGTGCGAGTTGTGTGGCTGCCAGAGAACACTCTGGCCTAGGGGAGATGCACATACAAAGGCCTTGAGGCAAGGTTGAGTTTTGCAGGTTGGCAGCTGGTGTGGCTAGAATGGAGTGAGAGAGTAGGAGACAATGAAGCTGAGAGCCAGAGAGAGCACTGAGACTTTCGTGGGTTGGGCTGAATTTGAATTTCACCCAAGTGTCACAGGAAGCACTGTAGAGCTTTGAGTAGGGCCAGGGAACAGAAGAAGTCAGAGGGTTTAATTTTGGTGGCACCTATGTGATCTGGGGCCTGAGATCCAAACTATAGGACAGAATCCTGATGGTGGCTAACATGAAGGCCAGGAGACAAGAGCCCCATGTCCCTCTCTTTGCAGCTAGGTTTTAGTCCATAAATCCCACAGCCTGTACAGTCTGAGTCCTGCATGCTCAGAATTACTGGTGCCTGTATCAGTTAGCTTCTGCTGCATAACAACCATCCCAAAATGAGCGACTCACAACACAACCATTTATTTAGCTGAGAAGTTGACTGGGCAGTTCTCCTGAGCTCCTTCATGCTCGTATAGTCACAGCAGAGCAGCAAGATGCTTCTGCTTCCAAGGTTTGGCTGACTGCTGGCTGACTGTTGGTTATGTGATCTGGGGTGGTGGCAACCAGGGTCCATGCTTCTAATTCTTCCAGGAGGCTGATTTGACTTCTACATGTCATAGTGATAGGGTCCCAAGACTGGGCAGAGCTACAAGAGCCCTTGAGGCCTCTGCCCAGAAGGTGCATAGCCTTATTTTCATCATATTTGGTTGGCTAGAGCTAATCACAGAGCCGGTGGGGATTCAAGGCACAGGATCCAGATTCTGCTTCTTGGTGGGAAATTTCTAAGTCCCATTACAAGGAGGAGGAGGAGGAGGAGGAGGAGGAGGAAGAGAAAGAGGAGAAAAAGAAGATGAAGATGACATAGAAATGGAGTTGTTTACGGGTAAACCACTGTGCCTCTGGCTCTTGAATGAGGTGATGGGACATCCAGGCAGGAGATGGAGGGAGGAGCAATGTGGAGCCACTGCCCATGTGGTTCTCTACCGCTTGGAGGGAACCTGACCCCCAACACTCCAGGAGCAGACCCTTTCATATTGCCACCCAGATGACAGAGGTCAGTTCCCAGTGAGGTTTTCTTCCCTGGGATACCATCCCCCGAGCTGCAGAGGTCATGTGGAATTCAGCACGTCTTCTGCCAGCACCTCCTCAGGAAGCCTTCTGGTGGTTCTGTCATTGTTGGTGCTCTCCTGTGGGCGTCCCCAGTCAGAAAGGATGGACCTTGAGACCAAAGCTGTGTCCTCCTTGCCCTGAATCTCTATAGCCAGGAGTGATTTTGAGGAGGAGGCAATGAGGTGTAGGTACTGGGGTGTGTGTGTATGTGTATGTGTGTGTGTAGTGACATTGATGACATCAGGGACATAATCATGATCATGCGATGCCCCACGTTGGGGGATACCTTCCTCCTGCGGACAGTACCCTGATCCCTACCCTTGCATGATCCTCTGAGGTTGTCATGGCTCAAAGAGTTCCTGTGACTGGTGTGAGTTCTCAAACTCAGTGAGGAAGTGGCAGAGTCACATGAATAGACCTGGGTCTGTGCACCCATCCTCCAGAGTAGCATGTTCCACGGGCACTGAAACAAGACACAGGAGGAATTCTCGGATTCTGGCAGCAGGACTGGAATCTCCATCTGAAAATTCTAGGTACTGCCCTGGAGAGAAGGGTCCCGAGCCTGTGGAGGCTGCGCCACTCTCAGTGGAGTTCAGGGAGTGAGGAATCGGAGGCGGGCGGCAGGGGGCGCGCTTCTCGCTGGGCTTCCTCCTTTTAGCAAAACTAACTTTAATAAGAAAACCACAGGGAAAAAAATTAAAAGTATGAGTGGGGAATGTCAATGAAAAAGCACTTTGTGGACGAAGATTACTTTTGCTTATGATCATTTAACTGACTTTGTCTCTATATACAATAACAAATTATCAATTCCATTGGAATGGTACGTTGCTGAAAATAACTGGTTCTTACCACAAGAGGGCAGCATTTGCATGGAAAACCAAAGCCTAATGTCCTCCAAAGCAGTACATTAGAAAATTTGAGACACACCCCAGCCCCATCAAAAACAAAACTAAAAACCTTTTTGTATTTAGTTATATTCCAAAATAGATTCTGGTACTGGCCTTCATCTGCCTTGGTCAATGTAAATTTCAGTTGTTATTGTTACAGAAAATGTTACTGATGCTGTACTGAAATAACTTCATCTTTACTAATTTTGAGCAATTCAGAAGCTCCATGATGCAGTTGTTAGGAAGGCTCATCTTGACTTTGGGCAGTTTTTCTTTCACGTGTTTCTTCTAATGGTTGTTTATGTCAATTTAGAAAATAGACATTACGTATCCACATCAGGGGAATTACCAAGTTAGGACTGCTTTGTGAGGTTTTGTGACCTTTGCACTAGCACCTGTTATTTTACTACTATCTCTATGGAAAATGAGGTGCTTTGACCTCAGGGCCGGAAGTGATCCTTCCCTGCTGACGGGTTCTGGTTAGAATTTCCACTACACTGTTCCTTGACCTGATTCCTGCTCCCACCCACTTTGTGGAAAAGAGAAAAAGTGGAAAGTAGTGGAGGGTTTCCTGTTTTGAAGTTACCACCAGCACTCTACTAAATGGTCAGCTTTGATGGCGACAAAGTAAACAATGATAGTCCAAGAGAGTGTTTTGATCTAAACTTTCCCCCAGGGTTAAGTGCACAGCCTGGTAGTCTAATGTCTTAACGGGAATAAACCTGATTCATCCATTTCCCAGAAAAACACAATCCTATGATGGTTTTCATCTACATTCACAGTCGTTCAGTATCTGGCCCTATGTAACTCTTCAGCCTTTAAATATATTCATGTCAGTAATAGATTACCGTATGTCATCAGTATCTTTCACACTTTACATACATGATCTCATTTATTCCCTTTTGAGATATTGTTTGCAAACGAGGAAACCAAAGCTCAGAGAACTCAAAAAATATTTACGCAACTGGGATTTGAACCTGAGAGCGTGTGGTTCCAAAGTCCTAACTCTGTTAACACGTCTCTCATCTTGCCTTCCACTAACCAACCATACACTCACCAGTCTGAGCAAATAACTTTTCCGTGCAGTTTTCCTTCTTCCTGGAATGCCTGTCTCCTCGAGCTGGTAAATTCTTCTTCTATTTAAGACTCAGCTTAGTCATCACCTGCTGTGGTTTTCCTTCCCTGATCCCCTCAGTTGTGTTCCTCACCCCCGATCTGAGTATCAGAGCCCTGAGAAGTTTTCCTTGCCACGTGTGTGTGGGAGTGGAGCAGAAGTCTTGGGAGGTTAATTGCTGACGTTACACTGCAAAGAACCCTTACTTCCTACAGCTTGGAAATCCATTTTTAGCTTGAACCTCAACAAGGAATTGGTTTTTTTTCTTCCAAAAGGAACTAAGTCCATCTCCTTTTTGAAATCACTTTTTAAATTTGTTCTAATTAGTTGTACATGACAGTAGAATGCATTTATACATTTGGATAGATCATACATAAATGGAATGTGATTTCTCATTTTTCTGATTGTGCATATTGTAGGATCACATGGGTCAGGCAGTCAGATAGGTACCATCTCCTTTGACCCAGGATAGTTACGAGGAGAGAGTACTGATTGAAACAGTGCCTACAGATTCAAGTCGGCTTCCAAGTTAGGAGTTGCAGGGCCAAGAGAATGGACAGGCATCATCTGGGGTGACAAATCAAATAGAAACTGTTCACAAAGGCTAGGCTTGAAATGACCTTTAAGTCTTTGCAGACATAAAACCCAAAAGGGCGTTGTGGGCAGGGGATGTGACTCAGTGGTATGACCCTGGCCCAGCATGCATGAGGCCATGGGTTCCATCCCTAGCTCCAAAGAAAGAAAAAGAGGCCTTGGAAGTCAGGGGCAACAGTCCTACCCAAACTACTACCACACTCGGGATTGGATGCCCAGAATGGAGAACATTCCAGAAGCAACACTCCTTTCTTTAACCCGTCTTCCTAAGGTGACTTACCCTGTTTAAGAAGAGAAGTTTGGATGGATGATATCTCTGTTTCCTTTTATTTCTTTCTCAAAAATTGGAGCTAGACTTTCACTTGGATTTGCAGCATGAGGACTGAGTTTCTTATTTACTATGGCTCCTTCCTCTTTCTTCTTTTATTTGCATGTGGATCAGTTTTTGTGTTGCTGAGCCTCTAGAAATTTCCAGGTTGAGTCATGGTTTTCTCAAGAAGAACAAGTCTTTGAAAGATTTGGCCATTTCAAGTATTTCATTACTCATTAAAAAATGTGGTCAGGAAGGAAATGGGAATCAGCATTTGTCAGCCATCTGCTACGTGCCAGACAGTTCTTTCACCAGGACTCTCTCATTCCATTCCCAGGACCATCTCTGTGATGTGTTAGTATTTTCCCATTTCACAGAGGAGAAGGAGAGGACGAAAGAGATTGAATAACTGGATGGTAACTGGGGAAGTTGAGATTTGAATAACACCAAGTTCAATTCCATTGCCCTGGTTCTCAAATTAGAATGAGGTATAAAGAAATCGATCAACAAATATATGAAAAAATGATCAACATCTCTAGCAATCAGAGAAATGCAAGTCAAAATTACACTGAGATTTCATCTCACTCTAGTCAGAATGGCAACAATCAAGAATACAAGTAGCGATAAATGTTGGCGAGGATGTGGGGAAAAAGGCACACTCATACATTGCTGGTGGGACTGAAAATTGGTGAAACTGCTCTGGAAAGCAGTATGGAGATTCCTCAGAAAAATTGGAATGGAACCAGCATTTGACCCAGCTATCCCACTCCTTGGTTTATATGCTAAGGACTTAAAATCAGCATAGTATAGTGACGCAGCCACATCAATGTTTATGGTAGCTCAATTCACAATAGATAAACTATGGAACCAATCTAGGTACCCTTCAACAGATGAATGAATAAAAAAAAAATGTAGTATATATACGCAATGGAATATTACTCAGCCTTGAAGAAGAATGAAATTATGGCATTTGCTGGTAAATGGATGAAGTTGGAGAATATCATGCTAAGTGAAATAAGCCCATCCCCCAAAAAACCAAATAGCCAAATGTTTTCTCTGATATGCGGATGCTAATTCACAATAAGGTGGGGATAGAGAAGAATAGAGGTACTTTGGATAAGACAGAGGGGAGTGAAGGGACAGGAGCGGTATGGGGTTGGAAAGATAATGGAATAATCAAACATTTTTACCCTCTGTACATATATGATTACACAACTGGTGTAATTCTACATCATGTACAACCAGAAGAATGAGACATTATACTCCATTTACGTATGATGCGTCAAAATGCATTCTACTGTCTTGTGTAACTAATTAGAACAAATAAAAAATAATTTAAGCAATTTTAAGTGATTCATTTCCCCTTCAAGTAAAAATGTTTTTTCAGAAAAAAAGGAATGAGGTCTAAACATCTTTTAAATTCATTTTTTATTTGTTGTTTTTAGAGATATATGACAGTAGAGTGTATTTTGACATATTATACATACATGGAGTAAAACTTACTCTAATTAGGATCTCATTTTTGCTGTTGTACATGTTGTGGAGTTGACTGGTCATATGTTCACTTATGAACATAAAGGTATGTCCAGTTCATTCTACAGTCTTTCCTATTCCCATCTCCTCTCTCTTCCATTCATTCCCCTTTGTCTAATTCAATGGATGTTCTCTCTGATATGTGGGAGGGAAGAATACAAGTTCATTGGATTAGAAGTTCATTGGAGGTATAAATATTTTTTTTTTAAGGAAAACATTTCCACAGACCCCTTGTGTTAATTAAAATTTTATGTTTCTTAAGAGAACAAACATAAAACTAGATGTAAACATTCCATGCTTGTACCATTTAAATAACTACAAACTAAAAGTAAATATACAAATTAAAGGGCAACAAAACTTCAAAACCGATAACAGACAAACTAACACAAAAAATGCCCAATTAATATTCTGTTGAAATAAAACAGAGGCTTGTAATATAAGCACAATATTGACTCTTGGGATGCAAGTTCTTTTCATTTTATATTTCTACCTGCTGTGCCATGATTTCATTTTCAAATTATGGTTTTTCTTTTTGAATTAGAGTGAAAAAAATATTCAAGATTTTCATAGCACTTTGTGATACAATTTAGTGTCTGCTTGCCCCTATGATTATTTCGTATCTTCGCTTCTGGCTTCTGCTTAGATTTGATTGGTGGGAGGCAATGGCATGGTGCTGGAGAGCCAGAGGCCCCTCTCCCACGCGCACACGCCACCCCGTGCTTTGGTGTTTGGGTTCTGAAAAGACCACGCGACTTGTGACAAAGCCGTGAAGGTGTGAGGGGTATAAGGAGGTCTGCGGTTGTCTTTCAGTCTGGTAGAATGGCAGCCTCAAAGTTAGCAATTAAACTTAATTATAGAAAATTAAGTAACATATTTCACATACACACATTTTCAGATTAAGACTTATGCCTGGCATGATTTAAAAAAAAATTTTTTTTTTAGTTTTAGTTGTCAATGGCTCTTTTTAAAAATTTATTTATTTATTTATATGGGGTGCTGAGGATGGAACCCAGGGCCTCAAACATGCCAGGCAAGTGCTCTACCACTGAGCCACAACCCCAGCCCCTGGCCTGGTATTTTTTAAAGGGCTGTTACAATGGAAATTCATTACACCAGATTCAAAACTTAACAACTGTCATGGTACACTCTGAGCACCCCATTAGGAATTCAGTCTGAGACACTACACTAAGTCATGGTCAAGTATTGGGTTATAAAATTCCTTTTTTTTTTCCCCCCCGCAGTGCTGGGGATCGAACCCAGGGCCTTGTGCTTGCAAGGCAAGCACTTTACCAACTGAGCTATCTCCCCAGCCCGGGTTATAAAATTCTAAAAGCTGATTTTTTTTTTTTTAATGTGTGTACATGATTGAAGTTATATTCCGAAGCTGGACATGGTGGCCCATGCCTGTCGTCCCAAGCTCTTTGGGAGGCTGAGGCAGGGGGAATCTCTTGAACCCAGGAATTTGAGATCAGCCTGGGCAGCATAGTGAGATCCTGTGTCTAGCTGAGTAAGTAATTCCCTGAGAGGCAGAAACTAGTGAATAAGAATGAGGAATCTGGATTCAGAATGCAGCTTTGCCACTATCCAGCTAAATGACTTCAATGTCTCCACACTGAAAACAACACAGAATTTTTAGAATTAAATAAGATAACATGTGTAAATAACTTAGAAAAGTGCATATGAGCAGCTCTCAGTAGTGCTGGTTACCACTCTTATTACCGCAATCTCAGTAGTCATCCAAACACACACTCATTTGGGTAAAGTTCGCCACTAAGCTTGGGGCGCACAGCTGGAGGCACTCATGCAGAGATGAGCCAAGCATCTGTCTGCTTCGAGGAAACAGCTAGCTGTTCATCAGAGTCCCTCTCCCCTTTGTCTTGGGTCTGCAGCTGGTAGCACCCTTGCAGATAGGCTTAGTACCTAGCTAAGTTCTAGCTGATGGTTTGTGAGGAGAATGGTTGCTTGTCACTTTGGGGCCAGGGATTTATAGAGACTGGTGTACCCTCTTCATACAGGTTCCCAGTCTGGTGTTTTTTTCTTTTAAATTTTTAAAATTTTTTTACAGACTGCTTTTTGATTCATTGTACACAAATGGGGTACATCATTTCATTTCTATGGTTGTGCACGATGTAGATTCACACCATTCGTGTAATCATACATGTACATAGGGGAATGATGACTGTCTCATTCCACCATCTTTCATACCCCCCTCCCTCTCATTTCCCTTTACGTAATTTAAAGTTCTTCCATTCTTCTCTCTCCCCTCACCCCCGATCCCCATATATATCATCATCTACTTATCAGGGAAAACATTTGGCCTTTGGTTCTTTGGGATTGACTTATTTCACTTAGCATAATATTCTCCAGTGCCATTCATTTATTTGCAAATGCCATATATTATTCTTCCTTATGGCTGGATAATATTCCATTGTGTATATACACCACAGTTTCTTTATCCATTCATTTTTATCCACTCATCTAGGTTGGTTCCGCAATCTAGTTGTGAATTGATCGAGAGCACAGACAATAATAGATGTTGGCGCAGATGTGGGGAAAAAGGCACACTTTTACCTTGCTGGTGGAGTTGCAAATTGGTGCAGCCACTCTGGAAAGCAGTGTGGAGATTCCTTAGAAAACTTGGAATGGACCCACCTTCTGACCCAGCTATCCCACTCCTCAGTTTACACCCAAAGGTCTTAAAATCAGCAAACTACAGTGACGCAGCCACATCAATGTTTATATCAATTTAGTGTCTTGATGCAGAAGACAACAAGGCCCCAGGAAACAGTAAAGTCACAAAACAGATAGTGCTGGGCCCTGAACTGCCCTGTGGCAGAGCACTGTCAATCAGCTAGGAGAATCTCCTTCGAACCGATGTATGGTTAAGAAGTAAACACGCTATGGTGAACTGAGCAGCTATGAACACTGATGTGGCTGTATCTCTGTAATATGCTGATTTTAAGTCCTTTGGGTATAGGCCAAAGAGTGGGATAGCTGGGTCAAATGGTGGTTCCATTCCAAGCTTTCTGAGGAATCTCCATACAATAAAATAAATAAATAAATAAATAAATAAATAAATAAATAATAACGACTTTTCCATAAAACAAACAAACAAAAAAGTAAACATGCTAACATGCTTTGTCTTTGAGCTATTATACACTTTCTTGAGGGTCTGTTTGAGGCAGCTAGTGTTATTCTAATTCACACACTCTTCCTCTCATGATAACCATAGTAGGATACATGGAAAGGGTGGATACTTTGCAATCAATTATCTTTTGAAGTTGGATTCAAATTTTCCAGAGGATGAGAAGGAGGAGGAAGCTGGGAAAATGGAAATGCTTTCACATCTTGTTTTTTCACAGCGTCGGACCCCTTCCAGACAGTCTCCCCAGACAGTCTCACTGTGGCCGGTGTTTCCCCCCATCTCTCCTCTGTCATTTTCTTTGTTTTGAAGGCTCGCAGGCAGCAGCCTCCTCAGCTCAACCACGAATGGCATCTGCTAACAGTGCTGACCCCTTTTTAATATCTGGGTCAAGCTTTGTGTGTCTTTCTGCATTAGTGTGATGCAGAGGCCTTCCTGACCCTCGGTTCCCTTCCTACATGATCAGTTGGCAGTTTGTACAATGAAGGGTTGGTCTTCTAACAGTCCATAAATAATGCAACTTATTAACCGGAGGAATTTCATCATAACAAGGCACATAAATTATTTCCTTTAAAATAAGGTTAGTTGTTATGTTTGGAAAATGTTTTTAAATTCCGGGTCAACTACACATCTCTTTGTTGAGACAAAATACCTGACTTTCGATCAGCACCTTTTTGGAAGGCAAGGCCCACACCTCCGCTAGATGTCAAGAATAGGCGGTGAGTCCCATATTATTTTATCACCATCCTCCAGCCTAAATTATGGATTTGACCGAAACACTTCTTATGACAGGCACAAGCACCCATTTAGCAAATCTGCATGTGCACCTAGACAGACCTGTGCAAGGTAAGCTCCCGGGAAGGTCGGGATTGAGGGCGCTGCACTGATTTGGGCAGGGCAGGGAGTCCTGGCGTGCGTGCGTGCGTCAGTTCCAGCGTGGCCCTGCTCCAGGTTGTCTGGAGGCCGCCCTGCAGGGAGGTGAGGGGGGTGCCACTTCTCTCCTCTCTCCAGGGCACTGCCAGTCTGCAGCCTTGGCTTGAGAGGTGTCATAATACAACTAAAAACAAATCGTAGACACATGTTTACCTGGAGCCACCAACTGTCCTGGATTGACCGTTCCCATCCAAGAAGCAAGCCTGAACGGAGAAAAATAAGCACTTCAAAAACATTGGGAATCCTGTGCTCTTTCACAGCCTCTCTCTCTTCCCCTCCCTCCTTCTCTCTCCCTCCCTCTCTCTCTCTCCCCCCTCAACTTCCAATACTTCTCAAGTTGCTCTATGCAGATTTAAGTGTCTACGTTGATAATATTTGCTATCGAGCCTTCATTTAACATTTTAAAATAATATTCCAACTCTGAAAACATTTACTCTTCTGGCAAGTTTTCAGGGAACAAATGCTTACCATGTGAGATTTTAGGGGGGAAAAAGGAAGGGAAATTAGTCACTCAATACTTTGAAGCATCCAGTAACTTCTAAATCCCTGGAAAAATCAACACAGGGCAGACCTCTTGCAGATTTCTTAGCTTCTCTAGTCTCCTAGGAATGCCAGTCTCTCCGCTGAATGGAACACAATTTGTGAACCGGGATTGGCTCAGATCAAATTGTGATTTTTTTTTCTAAATTTTTTTATAGCAGTGGCTTTCAAATTGGTAACAACAGCTGTAACCTGAAGTGTGCCCCCCAACACTGGCAGAATAAGGTCTGGCACAGACCTTTCTCTGATCCGCTGTGGAAAGGGGGTCACGTTCCAGCCTGTTGGTGGTGAGGGTAGTAGTGATCACCCACTGGCCAAGGAACTTGGAGGAGGAACTCTGCATTTACTCTCAGGGTGGCCTGCCAAGGGAAAGCACAGACTTAAGTGCCAAACAGCTTCACTCATATCAGAAATCTGCCCTGCACCCACCATGGCAGGAAAGTCGATCAGTTCCCTACCATTTATGAGCACAGTGGAAGCACCATGATCAGCACAGGATCGAGTTCCAGTTGAAAATGGAGCGCCACCACATTATAGAGCCGATCAGGGTGACCCCACAGGAAAGTGGTAAAGGAGTATCCAGCCAGTGAGCAGAAAGGCAAGCAGCCCATGTGGTGGCTCACTTTGTAAAGAGGGAAAAACCTCCGGAAGTCCAGAGAGCATGGGCCCTGGCCCAGGATGAATGGCTGGGCTGCTTGGTCAAGGTCTGGAAGGAACCACACTGGAAGCTCTGTGACAAGGAATCCAGGGGAGAGGCAAGTGGAGGGAATTATGGCTGAGGGAAAAAGGTGTGCATATCTTCAAGTCTTCCATTCTATCAATGCCTACCAGAAAAAAGCCGCACAGAGGAAGCTCTCAGCGATGACATCAACAGTATGTCTCATTTTGTGGGTATGGACAACTAATGCTCAGTATTTAATATGGCACCACTCCTTGAGGAGGCAGGCCAGCTACCTAGTGGCAGATTGATTTTTATCTGTCTTATCAGAACTGATACCTACTGTGCCACGTGTCTCTATTAGTACAACCAGCAGAGAGCTCACAGAATACCTCTAGCACAACCAGCAGAGAGCTCAGAGGATACTCATCTGTTGCCATAGGGTCCTGCACACTGTGGTGTCAATGAGCACGTGACCATGCACTCCTCTGACCTGAACAGTTGTCTGACTGACCTGGAGGAGCTGCTCCACTGGGAGAGTGAGAAGACCCCTGAAGGCCAAGCTAGGGTGCTAGTTTGGGGCAGTATCCTGTATGGTTAGGGTGCTGTCCTCCAGTGTGCAGCATACGCATGAAATCAGTGACCGTGGTGCTCTTTCTGGTAACTAGAAGTTACAGGTACCGGAACCAAAGGGTTGAAATCAATCTGAATCCTCTCACAGTCCCTGCTTCTCAAGTTTGCAATTTTGGATTCTACATATTAATGGTCCCTTGTTTCCCACAGGGGAAAACAGGCAGTCATCGACCTTGAAACTGTGACTACTGCCAGGTAATTTGAGGTTATTTAGGTCAGTGGATGAACTGCCAAAGAAAAGAATTATGATACTGATGGGCACCATAGGCCCTACTACCAAGAAAAGCTAAGGTTGCTGTTGCATAATGGAGTGTAGCTGAGGCGCAAAGCATTCAGCGAGGTGCCTTTGGTGCTTCCATCCCAAGGCATTGCAGTAAGTGGGCAACGGGACAGCTAGGGCTTGGTGAGGCCACGGCAGCTAAGGACCCTGGGCTGAAGTTCTAGGTCTTTCCCTCAGGCCAACAGCCTCATGAAATCGAGAATTGGTGGTGGAAGAGGGAAATACAGCTTTTGGCTTGGGACATGCTTTTCAGGGAAGCCAAGAGTGACTGTCAGCATCAGGAACCCAGTAGGGAAAACCCTCTGTTGTCAACGATATAAATCTTATTTTATTTTATTTTATTTTATTAGTACTGATGATTGAACCCAGGGGCTCATGTATGCTAAGCAAATACTCTACCCCAGCTCTTTTTATTTTGTATTTTGACAAAATACAAGCTGCCAAGTTGCGCAGGCTGACCTTGAACGTGCCGTACTCCTGCCTCAGCCTCTTGAGTAACTGGGATTTCAGA
The DNA here is from genome assembly GCF_902686445.1 of Sciurus carolinensis. Taxonomy (NCBI): domain Eukaryota; kingdom Metazoa; phylum Chordata; class Mammalia; order Rodentia; family Sciuridae; genus Sciurus; species Sciurus carolinensis. The sequence goes on along the minus strand of NC_062227.1, from coordinate 31,070,547 downwards.
CATGGACCACCATGCCCAGATTTTTATAAATCTTTGATAATATGTGAAGAAATAACTGCATTGTGCTCTGCGGTAAAGGTGTGTTCACGTTAATGCGTGTTTGAGAAGTGCTTAGGAAACCCAGGGGAGCGCGTGCTGACACGTGGCACTCTCAGCTCCTGTTTCAGCAAGGTTTTTCATGTGTTCCTCCCGCAGAACCCGGGCTCTTGTGGGAAAGGCCAACACTCAGTTTTGGAAAGGCCCCAAACCACCTCTTTGCTTGCCTCTGCAAGCCACTGTGTCACCAGCAGGAACTCATTATTCCTTCAAGTCGGAGCAACAGAGAGAAATACAATCCTCAAGGCTTAACCATGTTTGCTCCCAAATAAAAAGCTGAGTCCGTCACACATGGCTACAATTTGGATGCAGTGCCACTTTCACACTTTATTGCTCCATGCATAAGCCAGTTCAATGTTTTTATAAGTGACTTAATGAATTTCTTTTAAAAATCATCCCATGTACCTAATTCCGATAAATTACCAAAATAACCAGCAAGCATAACGTAATTACAGTGTTGACAATGGTCTAAGATTTAGCTAGATGAAAAATTGTTTTCCCTCTGCTCCTTTATTTCTCTCTCCTGAGATCAGTTGGTTAGAGATGAACCCCCAGCATAAGATTTAACTGCTGGAAAAGGAGGCAGAGGCCTGGACTGGTTCAGAAGCGTTTTGCTTAGTACTAACTTATGAAGGAAGAAAATTTGCAGATAGAGACAGAAAACCTATCAGCCTTTCACTCTGTTCCCATTTTTTTTCTTTCTGTTAGACTTGACAGTTTAATGCTAAGATTTAACAACTCCCAACTCAGACGTTTCAGTCCCATCCTTGAATGATAAAATTTTTGGTGATGTGCTTAATGGGACTGAAACACTCCACACTACAGTAAATGAATAAGCAATCAGTACTACACACACGCTACTGGGGTTGAACACTTTCTTCTGTCTTCAATAGAAGCATCCATAGGTATAGCCTTATTCATTGGTGATTTTTAGGCCCCTGTAGTTTGAGAAGAACTTTCCACTGCCTTCACCTTTCACTCACATGTTTAAATGAGCCTAAAATGCACCTTTGGTGCTGAACCAACAAAAATAAACATGTTCCCTTAATTAAAGTTATACATAGCTCTAAATCACTTTTCACAACCTCACCTTTGTTTCATTGAACATATCTGTAATAGTAAGTATTCCAATTGTACCAAAATGAAATTTGCATCTTGATCAATATTTGTTTGTGTGTTAGTGATGTGGTTGTGAAAGATCACATTACTGTATGTGACCTACTGTTATGGTTTAGATATGAGGTGTCTGCCAAAAGCCCACCTGTGAAACAATGCAAGAATTTTCAAAAAACTTTACATCAAGAATACAAATAATCCAATCAGTTAATGGGTTAAGAAGCTGAGTAGACACTTCACAGAAGATTTATAAGCAATCAACAGATACATGAAAAAATGTCCAACATCTCTAGTAATAAGAGAAATGCAAATCAAAACCACCCTAAGATTTCATCTCACCTCAATTAGAATGGCTATGATCAAGAATACAAGCAACAAGAGGTGTTGGCGAGGATGTGAGGGAAAAGGTTCACTCATACGTTGCTGGTGGGGTTGCAAATTAGTGCAGCCACTCTGGAAAGCAATATGGAGATTCCTTAGAAAACTTGGAATGGAACCACCATTTGACCCAGCTATCCCACTCCTTGGCCTATATCCAAAGGTCTTAAAACCAGCATACTACAGAGACCCAGCCACATCAATGTTTATAGCAGCTCAATTCACAATAGCTAGATTATGGAACCAACCTAGATGCCCTTCAGTAGATGACTGGATAAAGAAACTGTAATATATATACACAATGGAATATTATTCAACCATAAAGAAGAGTAAAATTATGGCATTTGCAGGTAAATGAATGGAGTTGGAGAATATCATGCTAAGTGAAATAAGCCAAACCCAAAGAACCAAAGGCCGAATGTTTTCTCTGATAAGAAGATGATAATACATAATGGGCTGGGGGGAGGGGGTAAGGAAAGAATGGAGGAAGGATGGATTGTATAGAGGGAAGTGAGAGGTGGGGGGGCGGGGAGAAGAAAAGATAATGGAATGAGACAAACATCATTACCCTATGTACATGTATGATTACACAAACGGTGTGACTCTACTTCGTGTGTAACCAGAGAAATGAAAATTTGTACCCCATTTGTGTACAATGAATAAAAAAAAAAGAATTTTCAGAGGTGAATGATTAGATTATGAAAAGTATAACCTAACTGGTGGGTGAATCTTCTCCTGTGCATTAACTGGGTGATAATGGTAGGTGGGCGGAGTGTGACTGGGTGCATGCCTTTGGGATTCATGTTTTATCCTCAGAAAGTGCAGCTCTCTCTCTCTCTGCTTCCTGGCTCTCATGTCCTGCACTGTTTTCCTCTGCCATGCCTTTCTGCCATGAAGTTCTGCATCATCTCAGAACTATGGGGTTGATCGACCATGGACTGAACCTTGGAAACCATGAGCCAAGATACACATTTCTTCCTCTAAACAGTTCTAGTCAGGTATATTTTGGTCACAGCGACCAAACAAAACAAAACAAAACAAAACCAAAAAACAAAAAAACACCCAAAAACAACAACCAAAAAAACCCTAAAATATCTACCACTTAAGAACCGTGAATCTAGCAAGTTGTGATGATTTCTGTTAAGAAAGAAGTATAAGGGTTATGAGTTTTGTTTGTCAAGATCAAATTATTACACACTTAGGTAAAAAGAAATCTATCCACACAGGTGTGACTCTACTACTTTCACCAGCAAGTCCAAGGGCTACTCGGACCTCCAAGTGAATGTCACTTTGACAACTATGTTTATTATGGCTTGAATTCTCTAAAGTTAAGAGTTAAGGAAGATGTCTGGTAAACCAACAACTGGTTTCCGTTTGGTTGAAAAGAAAATTCTCAAAGTATGACTTTGTAGCCTTGTGAGATAGTTTTGTATCTAATTTAACAGCCTGATTCTAGAAACCTTTATTTAAAAAAATAGACTTTTTTTCTAAATAATTTTAGTTTTACAGAAAAATAGTACAAAGAGTCCCCTTATAATCTGCACCCAGTTTTCCTTATTCCTCACACTCACAGTTAGTAAGGTACATTTGTTGTTTATCGTTTGTTAAACTGATATTACTAGATTATGATTAACCAAAGTCCACGCTTTATTCAGGTTTCCTTAGTTTTCACCTCATGTCCTTTTTCAATACCAGGATTCCATCCAGGACACCACATTACATGCAATCCTCAAATACCCTTAGGTTCCTTGGGTCTACTGCAGATTCTCAGACTTTATTTTTGATGACTTGATGTTTTTGAGGAGTACTGGTTAGGTTTTTTTTTTTTTTTTTTTTTGTAGGATGCCCCCTTTTGGAATTTTTTCCAGTATTTTTCTCACCATTAGACTGGTTTTACGAACTTTTCAGAGAAAGACAGAAAATGGCGGAGGTAAAGTGCCCTTTTCATTATGGTATGATATCCATGGTGCCTATTGTCAACAGGAGTTATGATTGCTAATGTTGAGCTTGATTGAATGGCTGAGATAGTGTTTGTCAGATTTCTGTACTATAAAATTACTCCTTTCTTCCCTCTTTCCATTCTGTTGTCTTTGAAGAGAACTTACATGTAGTCCACATCCAAGGAGTGGGTATTTGTGCTTCCTGTCCTGAGGACAGGGCAGCTGCATAAACTATTTGGAATTCTTCTTATAGATTCATCTCTTCTTCTCCACTTATTAAATTATTCAATAATTTATTTATATTAGTATGGATTCAGAGATTCTGGGCACTGAGTTATCTATCAATGCTGAGTGGTCTTTCCCTTAGGTTCTCAGTTGACAGAACACAGAAATATATGCGTGTATATTACCCAGGCATATACCCATGTCTATGAATATTTCTACACGTAAACCATCTGTGTGTATATAAGCTAAACATGAGTTAATTTTGATGTCTCTAACTCTAACCCACCACCACATAGATCATTCTATGTTCCTCCCTTGCTTATCTGTAAAGAGGAAGAAAGCTAACTTCAAGTTTCTGCCCTCCGTGTCTTAATTGTTCAATTCTAGGGTACACATATAATGGTATCTGAGCTGTTAAGCTGTGCCCCACAGGAAACTACCTTATCAACTTACATGAGCATAGGGACAGTGCTTATGTGTAGGTCTTTGTGCCTTCAGTTTTACAGACCCCACCCATTTTCAAAGTTGCCTAGGTCAGCACCTTTCTTCCAACCACCTTCAGTGAGGGCACTTCCTATATTTGCAATTCAGATGCTCTTCAACTTCTGGTGGGGTTACCTCCTGCTAAACCTATTGTAGGCTAAAATATCATAAGATAAAAATGCATTTAATACACCTGACCTATTGAACTTCATAACTTATCATGCTTAGAACACATGACATTATGTCCTACAGTTGGGCAAGATCATCTCACACAGGCCTTTTTTTTACAATGGGGTGTTGAATATCTCATGCAATTTATTGAATGCTGGACTAAAAGGGAAAAGCAGAATGGTCAAATGGGTATGTTCTTGCACCATGGTAAAGTAAAAAAAATCTATATGTTGACCCATTTTAAGACAGAAATCATCTGTATGGTTAGATTCTCTTGTCACAGTCTGCACTTCTCCCTGGGATTTTCTGACTTTTTAAAATTTGTACACTTGGAGGTTCACTGGGGGTTGGGCTTTTAGCTCAGTGGCAGAGCACTTGCAAAACTGAGGAAAATATTTCAAAAAATCCCAAGGTAACATTGAGATTCACTCTTTGTGTCGTAATGTTCTATGGGTTTTGACAAATGTATGATGTCATACATCTACCATTAGAGTGTCATGCAGTTTCACTGTCCTAAAAATCCCCTGTGTTCCACATACCCAGCTCTCTCTCCTTCCCTTCTCTCTTCTCTCCTTTCTTTCTTGACAACCACTGCTCATTTTACTATCTCCACAGTTTTTCCTTTTCCAGAATGCCATAGAATACAGCAGGTATCCTTTTCAGACTGGCTTCTTTTACTTAGTAGTATGCATTTAAGTATGCACATTTTTTGTGGTTTGTGAACTCATTTCTTTTTGTTGCTGAATGACATTCCAATATGCAGATGCACTACACTCCATTTATCCATTCACCTATTGAAAGACATCTTGGTGGCTTCCAGCTTTTTAGTATTAGGAATAAAACTTCTGTAAACATTCATGCCAGCAATGCTTTATTTCACTGACCACATATCCTGTGTTAGGAGTGGGTATTTATGTTGTAGGTACTTTAAATCGGTTTTCTCATGTTGTTAGATTTCTCATTAATAGCACATGATCATAATATATTTGTATGTGAATTATGTTTTTAACATCTTGACAGTCATACATTGGCAAACTATTTTTCTAGAGTTCCTCTGGGATGATGTTAATATTCCTTTTGTGGTTTAGGGCACATGCCGTTCCAAGATTTGCCACCATTCTCATTTCGTAGGCACAGACCTTGATGTGGCTGTGGACTGGGTGAGAACTTCCAAGGGAGAACCCAGCGGGTATTTCCGATGAGTGGTGCTATGGTTGGTGATCTCTTGTAAGAGTGGTTGTTGAGAGGTCTTCTTCGTCTCTAAATCTCCCTAAGATGATTCTGCATGCCCTGAAGAATGATCAGGTCACATTAAGACTCCTAATTATTAATGTAAGGAGATGTCATAATTGTTAAGAAGACATTATTAATGTGAGGAGGTTTTGATGAGATGGTAGAATGGAAACAGGGCTGGGTTGGAGGGCTCTGCCACTCGGTGCCAAGACCATCAACATACTGAGCTTTAGCTTTCTCCTTTTGTAAAGTAGGAAACATAAGAGCAACATTATAATACTATGTCTGATGAAATATCTAAATCCTTAAAGATGTTTGGTCTGAAATAAATGAAGTTATACGTGTGAAATACTTTTTTCTAAGTACTATGGAAGAATAAGTTATAAACCTAGAACTGGAGTTGGAAAACTTCTTCCACAAAGGGACAGATAGTGAATTTTTTTTAGCTTTACAGACCATCGTAGTCACTTATAGTTGCTTACCTCTGTTGTGGGGTTCAAAAGCATCCACAAATGGTTTGTTAGTCAGCATTCTGTCACTGTGACAATATACCTAAGATAGTCAGCTCTTAAGAGGGAAAGGTTTATTCTGGCTCACGGTTTCAGAGGCTTCAGTCCATAGTCACTTGGTCCCGTAGCCTTGGGTCTGTGGCAGCACAATCCATCATGGCGGGACACAAGGCAGGGGAAGATGCTCTTCTCACGGTGGCTGGGAAGCAAAGAGATAGATGGGGAGGAGTTGGGGTCATTAGCTCCCCTTTAAGGGCATGCTCTTAATGTCCCAACTTCCTCCCACTAGGTCTCACCTCCTCAAGGTTCCATCACTCCCAATAGCACCACAGGCTGGTGACCGAACCTTCAAGACATGAGCCTTTGGGGGACATTCAACATTCACAATATAGCGAAGGTTAAATAAGACAATGAGCACAACTTCTTCCATTAACATTTTATTTCTAAAAAAAGACTGGGCTGTATTTGCTGACCCTTCCCTAGTCTACAGCATAGAAAGATATAAACCATCCTCTGGATTCTCTCTTGAAATCTCTTCCAAGTACAGTGTCGTGGAGGACATTTAATAATTTACTCACAGTACTGGTTCAAGTCTGAAAAGTACCTAGGTGGGGTTCAAGACTTGCTTTGCAGCTCAGCTCTTCACAAAACACAATTAGTTCTTTGCTTTCTACCTCGGGTCTCATCTTCGGGACCAGAGCTCAGCATGCTTCTACAGGAGCTGCCACTGTTCCGTCTCCCCTGCTCACCCACTCACCTGGGCCATATTATTAGATGTCTGGGATGACTAAAAGCCTGTTATTTATTTCCTTAGCTGAACCAGGGACTTGAAAGATCAAAAAAGAAGGGAAGGGACTAAGATCATGACATGCACCTTATGAGCCAGACATGGTGCTAGCTGATTTCTCTACATCAACTCATTAAAGTTTGCAAAAATCCTATGAGATGGGTATTAGTACACCCACTGTACATTTGGCAAGTTCAAATTTTATAGTTAGCACACTCCACTTTCCATCTATATAAATTTCTTCTTAAATCATGAAACAACTTAATTTAATTTAATTTTATCAGCTTAAGGTAACAGATTTGAATGTAGCTGGTACAGTTTCAAATCAATTAATGGAAGGTCACTTTTCTCCCCTCTACTCTCCTTGTCACTGGGGTAGACTAAATTTCTGTGGAGTTGGCTGGTACAGCATCCCATAGGGAGAGGTGTTCAGCCCGTGACTGGGCCCTACCTTTGCTATGTTCTGCTAAGAACTTTGTCTCTTGTAGTCCTCTTGGCCTTCTTGCTTTTTGTCATGTTTGTGAGGGTCCTGCAGTCCTCATTCTTCTCGAAGCCCCAGCTCCTTTGTGAATATGGCTCATACTCCATCACCTTCCTGCCCTCTTGAAGCTCCAGAAACCTTTTGCTTCTGGTTCTGTGAGGCTGGCCTGAGATTTATCCGTCCAGGACTCAGCCATTGCTGGGCCTTTTAGTCTGTTTGGACTATTACAAAATATCATGGCTTATAAATAACAGGAAGGACTATCACGTTTCAGTGGGTGGGAGACCAAGATCAAGGTTCTGGCCGTTTTGGTTTCTTGCGAAGTTCCATTTCCTGGTTCAAAGGTGGCGCAAATTTGCTGTGTCCTTACGTGAGGAGTGTAGAGGGCCGTGGCGGGTGAGGCATATGCATTACAGTTAACTCTTTCTTTTCTCTTCTTATAAGGACACAAATCTCATTCATGAGCGCTCTATCTCATGACCTACCTGCTTTTGAAGACCCTACCTTCTAATATCATCTCCTGGAGGGCTAGAATTTCACCACATGAATTTGAGGGGACAGAAACATTCAGATCACAGCACTAGATGGCAACTCTGTGGCCATGTTGAATGTGAGACTTCTCCATGAGGCTTGAGTCCCCTGAGCAAATTTGTGGGGAGCCAGGCAATGATTTCTTGGGCCCTGGAGATCCTTTAAGGTTATCTGGGTTTTCTCTGTCCCCTCTGTCCAAGATTTATGATCCCTGGAGGGGGTCATTGTGCAGGGCACTTCTAAATTTTGGTTATAGTCTCCCTGACCCTTCTTCCCACAATCATTGAACTCACTTTTCTTTGTTCCAATGTAAATGTAGAAAATACTTTTTAGATCCTCTCCCCACCCCACCCCATCATTTCTTAGTTCATGGTGTAAACCCTGATGAGTCCTCTAGGATCCAATCTCTTAAGAGTTCAGCTCTTTCTCAAACATTTTCTTTCTTCAACCTCCTGCTTACTGCAGCAAAAAAGTTTTGTTCTCCAGATACTCTAGCTCTAAAAAGTCTAGTCTGGAACTCACGGATGAGCATTGATCTCTTGATTTCACTTTGATTTCTTCCCCCTGAGAACAGCAGGTATGGAAAATTGCTTTCATTTTGCTTGTTCACATTTTTTTTCTGGAAATCAACATTATGAAAAGTTTAAGATCAGGTTAAATGTAGGTCAATTTAGAATTGGGGGAGTGGCACAATTAATAATGCAGGACAGGAAAAGGATACTAGGAGGCAGTAGGTGAAACCGTGGATAATATCTCAAAATATCATGCAGGATCCTTGCCTATGAGGAAACTGAGGCCTAACAGAGGGAGTGTGATGGGCTGACAGATCTGGCTTCCTGAGAATGTTATAGGCAGACTATAAGGGAAATGACTCCATTTTGCTCTGAGACTCCATGTTATGTAGGAAATAAGCTTCTCCCATGGGAACACCCCGCCTCTGTGCCCATCATCAGTTACTTAGAGTGACATGTTTAACAATACAGAATGATAATTCCTATGTAAAGAAAAATTGCTCTCTTTTGATCCCTTTTGCTCCTAAATAATGTACCATGTGAATAGTGATTGTATGGATGTTAGTAACCATTCTTTAGTTTGTACCTAGGTAAGGGTCATTTTGACCCACTTCCCCCTCTGCCGATGATCTCATGATGTTAATGTGTAATTTCAAATCATAGCAACAGACACTTATGATTGATGTGGTTTTTGGTATAAGAACCCCCACAACCCTATGGTCGGGGCTGTTCTCCCAATAGCCATTTTTTGGGGCATTGTGTGAGACAGTCAGCCAGCCAGCTTAATAAACTCTCAAATTTGGACTTCTCAGTGGTGATCGGTCTGTTCTTAAGTTGCGCCCCATAATAGGAGGAGCAGGTTCAAGACCACACTGGGGCGAATGGAGGACTCGGGCTCCTGTGGATCTGCTGACTCCAAAAACAAACACTGGGGACTCGGGTGGGTGTTTTTGGTTTCAAATATAATAGAGAGATCCAGAAAGGTATGGATGAAGCAGAGGTTTTTCTGCCAGCCTCTTCCAGGACTGTGTTTTGCTCCAGTGTCTGTGCTATACCTCATGGGACTCCTCTAACTAGCACAAATGTGCAGGCGCAGAACCTTGATCCTGAGGCCAGATGGGCCCTGGTGCTGCTGATTGTGAAGAGCTGCCTGTGAGTGGTGCACCCGGAGAACATCCCTGGAGTCCCGGGGTAGGAGCTTCTGGAGGTATGACAGCCTCAACAGGGATGTCCAGGGCTTGGCATTTTCATGAGAATCGTGGGTGGTAGAAGGTGCCAATGGAAGGAAATAGCAAAGAAGAAGGAATCGAAGAGTGGATAAAGAGGTGAGGGTGTCCCCAAATGCCTATAGTGAAGAAAACGACAAAAGAAGAGAGCCATAGGGGAAAGGGTGATTGAATCTGGAGATAAGCTAGCGATTGCCATCCAAAAAAGAAAACACTTTTTTCTTGATTTTTGCAAACTTTTCTAAATAAAAGTGGAGTTTAAGCACTCCCAGCATGCAGTCTTTTTTATCTTACCCTAGGGGAGTTACCCATGGGAGGACGCACTTTATCCTGGTCCTTGTTTTCTCTCCCACCTCCTAAGTGCCCTGCATTTAGGCAAGTTTCTGAGCCTCACAGAGATCTGTCCTCTCAAGTGTCTTTCTAATTTGCCCCATGCCACCTCTGGGCCCACTTGAGTTTCAGTTGACTTTATGCTTTCATGCATGTGAGGAACTGAGACAGGACTGGGGAAGGAAATGACAAAATGACAGTCATCATCATGTGATCACAACCCACCTGTCTCACAAATGGTGGCAATTTCATGCTCACTGTCAAGCAGTAGCTCTGTTAGAATGGCCTGTGCCCAGGTGGGAGAGGCAACCTGCGGGAAAGGTGGGCTTCTCCTGTGTGATAAACCCTTGGCTATTTGGTTCTTTTTTTCTAGAAACAAACATGAAAAGCTTGAGATCAGATTACACATAGATCCGTTAATCTTCTGTTTATTTCTTAATTCATTCCAATTCCTATTTGTCGAGTGCCTTCTATATACAAGGCCTGTGCCAGGTGGCAAGAGAAATGTCAAATGGTAAGGTCCCAGCACCTGCCTCCAGAGATGCCCATCACCTGGCGAGGGGTGGCATTGACAAATAGGTAACTCTCATAGTTTGCAGGAGTTTTTTCCCTTAAGAGAGGAACAGAGGAGGTGTGGGAGAGTTTAAAAAGTCATTTCTGACTGGTGTCTTCATAGAAGATTTAGCATTTGGGAAAAATTTGTAAGGAGGACTGGATTTCTAGCCAAAGATATAGAAATTCTGAATTTCTTGCCCCTCTGTAGACTCAAGATCACCTGATGCTGGAAGCAGATCCCAGATTTGTTGTTGTTGTTTTTAACCAAAAGTCTGCCTGAGACTTCAGTTCTTGTATGAAGTTCCCAGGAGTTTGAACATTGAACTAAATGTTCAAGGAAATGAACAAAGCAATTTTCTGGGGATGTGGAGAAGAGTTGGCCTTGAGAAAAAGGAGAAAAATTGGTTCTAGGAAGACAGAGATGAGACGGCAAAACAGACTTTGCATGCTGCTATGGTTTTAGTATGGTTTGCTACTTTGGAATCTCCTTTTGGAAATTTGAGTACCATCCTGGCTGTCTTGGGAGGTGGGCCTTTAAGAGGTGATTAAGTCGTTGAGATGGATTAATGCCTCTCTCCTGGAATTGGATTAGTTGCTGCAGGAAGTAGAGTGGATTATAAAGCCAGGCTCCCTCAAGAACCATGAGCAAAATAAACCTTTTTCCTTTAACTATTACCTAGGATGTTAGTCAGCTTTGTACCACATTGAATTATAAAAGAGAAAAGTTTTATTTTGGTTCACAATTTTGGGGGTTTCAGTTCGTGATCAATGGGTCACATTGCTTTGGGGCCTGTAGCAGCACATCATGGAATTTCTATAGAAAAGGCCAATTTTTCTTACTTCATGGCCAGGAAGTGAAAGAGAGGAAGCAGAGGAGACTGGGGTCCCACAATCTCTTCAAGAGAATACCCCCGAATGACTGGAAGATCTATTAGGCTCCACCTCTTCAAGGTTTCACTTCCTCCTGATAGCTGGAGACTAAGCTTTTAACTCACAGACCTTTGGGGCAAACTTGAGATCCAAACTATGCTATCCAGCTCACGTGTTCTGTTATAGCAACAGAAAACAGAATAAGACACACATAGAGGAAACTAATGACTCAGGGTAAGTGACTAAGAACCTCTTAATGCCTCATTATACCACAAAGAAGAGAGAGTCAGAGTTAGAAGAGGGAATGTGTGTTATGGATGAATAAATGGCAGACCTGAGGGAAGGGAAGGGGTATGGAGGAAGGAATGATCGTAGAGTGAAACCGACATTATTACCTAATCATGTACGTGTATGACTGCATGACCGATGTGATCCTGCAATATGTATAATCAGAAAAATGAGAGATTACACTCCATTTATGTATGATCTACTGAAATGTGTAAATGCATCCTACTATCATGTACAAATAATTAGTAAAAAATAAAATTTAAAAATTAAAAAAAAGAATACATGGCAGACCTGTCTCTGTAGCTGTTTGCTTCTGCGAAACTGCCTGATCCATCAATGAATTCATGTGGGAGATGCCACTTGACATACACCTTGAATTCTGAGGGGTCACTCCTAACACGTGGGCTCTTTCTGTGAGTGGAGGTGGCCTGTTCCTGGGAGCATCGCTGTGGGTAGAGAGGTCAGGGTGATGAGAAGGAAGAGAGGCCAGGGCAGGGTCTCAGTGTAGTATGATACCTGGGAGCACTTACGCCTTTTAAGTAGGCATCTCACCTGTATTTTCTAATGTAATTCACACAAAAACTTAGCCTGGTCAGTGAGACTGGAGAATTTTTTCAAGAGGACAGTGAGAGGTGAACGAGTGAGAAGTGGAAGAGGGTTGGCCCCAGTGAATCTGCCCCATTCTTTCGAGAAGCGTATCAGTGAAGTAGGAAGAAAGGGTGGCAGTTCAAGGAGGAAGAAGAAAATTCATTTTGGTATTTTTTCTTTTCTTTCCTTTTGTTTTATTTATTTATTTTTTGAAATGAAATAAAACCGAAGGGAGAGGAAGGAACAAATAGCAGGGAAGAGTTTGAACATGAAAAGAAGGACTCCTTGAACACTCTGGGAGGAAGCATTGTGATGGTGGCCCTGCAGTGGGGCAGTGAGCTGGTTCCGGGGACAGGTATGCTGGTGTGGGTCTCTGCAGGGGGAGGCTGGAATCTTGCCTGCAGGCTGAGGTCTGTCTTCATGGTGACAACCTGAGACAGGTGCATTCTCAGAGTGGACACATGGGCCTAGACTGGTGGGGAGACCAGTTCCAGGGCTAGACGCAGAAGAGGTACTCCTGGGTGGGGGGCTTTAAAGGTGGCATCTGGAGACCACCTGGTGCTAGGAGACAGGAGTGCAGGTGAGACCTTTTTCCTGGGGTTCTCCAAGGCTGGCAGGTGCCAGCTATCCAGAAGTTGGATGCCCTGAGACTGGTAACCTTTTGTTGTACTTTGTCAGAAGAAACCTTCAGACCTAACTTTCGCTGGGTTGTGCCTCAGAGAAGAAGGAAGGGATCTATTTGCTCTGTCCTTGGGTGTGAGAGTTGAAGGAACAGGATTCCTCTTCCCACTGTAATGATGACAAGGCTCCATCAGCCTGTGCCCTAAGAGAAGGTGAAGCTTCGGCTAAGAAGACATATCAGTAGTGAGATCTTGGGCCTCCTTTCAAGAGCCTTTCTTGGGAATTATGTCTTTTTCTTTTTTTAAAATTTCTTACAAACTGCATTTTGACTCATTGTACACAAATGGGATACAACTTTTCGTTTCTATGATTGTGCACAATGCAGATTCATGCCATTTGTGTAACCATACATGTACATAGGGTAATGATGTCTGTCTCATTTCACCATTTTTCATACCCCTGCCCCCTCCTCCCCCTCATTTTCCTCTACATAATCTAAAGTTCCTCCATCCCCCACCTCCCCGCCCCCATTATATATCATCTTCCACTTATCAGGGAAAACATTCAGCCTTTGGTTTTTTGGGATTGGCCTATTTCACTTAGCATAATATTCTCCAATTCCATCCATTTATCTGCAAATGCCATAATATTATTCTTTATGGCTGAATAATATTCCACTGTGTATATATGCCACGGTTTCTTTATTCATTCATCTGTTGAAGAGCATCTAGGTTGGTTCCACAATCTAGCTATTGTGTATTGAGCTGCTATAAATGTTGATATGACTGCATTACTGTAGTATGCTGATTTTAAGTCCTTTGGGTATAAACGGAGGAGTGGGATAACTGGGTCAAAAGGTGGGTTCATTCCAAGTTTTCTGAGGAATCTCCACACTGCTTTCCAGAGGATAAGAAGTAGAATTTCCTTACTGAGGAATAACACCCAGAATTCCTAAGTATGAGAACATTTCTCAGGTACATCAAGGGGAGCTGGACCCATAGGGATGTGATTCCAGGTCTCATCCAGATGTTCACACAGAGGAGGTGGCCCACCTTGCCTGTATTTCATTGGTGCTGAGTGCCTTCCCGTGGGGACTTCAGATCATTAGGATCAGCCTGTCCTGCTGGGGGGGGGAGTGGTGTCATTTTCAACCTCTATCAACTCAACATGTTGGGTTCCTGGCTTCCCCTGGTTTCACCAGGTAGGTGTTGTTCCAAAGTGTCCATGATAAGCTGAATCATACAGGGAGGAAAATTGTCCCCATAGTAGGAAGAAAGCAGCAGTCCAATTGACCAAGGTGCCAATTCTTACCACAGACTCTGGAAAATAAAATGCATGAGGTTTTGTGTTCTGGGATGAAAATTGAAAAGAGGGAAAGGTAATTTCTAGGGTTCTATTATTTCCCAACGTTATGGCTACAGAGTTGAAAAGTGAGCACAAATGACCTTAAGCGGGTGATTTTTTCTGTACCCTAAGCAGATCGTGGGCAGTGCAGTCAGCACCTCTCAATCTGTCATGATCTAAAACTTGGCATGGGGGAGGGAAGCCTCAAGTGGGGTTAGAGCAGAGTGGTTTTTCCACTGAAAGACAGACTTGTTCAAATGAACTCTGGGTGGAAAAGTACCAGCTGCTCTGGCTGTCTCTGCTTCCTTCATTCCATCCATCCATTCGTGCATCCACCCATCTTGTTTGGGATTTTTGTTTTTTATAAAGGACACCATGTATGTGCAAAGGAGCTGGCCGTTATTTTTTTTTTTTCCTGCTGATTTAGGACTCTCAGTCCCCTTCACCCAGTGACATTGTACAAACAATGTTGAAAGTGATATAAATAGTTCCCTCTTTGCAGAACCTAAGTGGCATCTTATAGGACCTGAAATCCAGACTATTTTATAAATGGAACCAAGTTATACATTTGCAGGGGGGAATCCTGTGCCTTTTCACATGGTTTTGTCCAAAGGAGACATAGCAAAGAATTAGAGAAGGTTATTGTCACCATCAGAAACCAGGTCGTATGAACACTACCACACATATACATGATCATTGCAGATTAAACAAGAAACCATGATTAATTTATTCATTTTACTGTCTAGAAGTAATATAGGGTGAGGTTGGAGATGCAAAAATTTGGGTTGGGGTGGAAATTATGGATCTTTAGAACATGCGTGCCAGTCCACTAAGGGTGTTTGAGTAGGGTTTCCACAGCAACAAACTTCTGTGCTGTTCCTCTTGTATAAGTCTCCATGCATGGGATCTGGAAGTGCATACTGCTATTGGGTCCAGTCAGCCTGTCTCACAGCCCTTCTGACCTGTCCCCTTTATTTGGCCCTTCGAACTTTGGTTGAAATGCCAGGAGAGATGCTGGGAGAGAGCAAGATTTATGTAGAAGTAAAAAGACATATTCCTCTAGGCCGCGAGGAGGAGGTAGAGCCCAGGAAGTAACTACTGAAGATGAAAACCAAAGTCTGCCCACCCATCCATGTGTCCACCCTCTGTCCTTCCATCTGCCCATCATCCATCTGTCTCTCTTATATGCCCTCTAACAAAGGGAGACCATAAATTCCCTGATTTGGAAAATGTTTAAATTCATCTCATTCATTTTGGTTAGATACACTTTATATGAATGAAAGGCTAGTGTATTGCATCAAAATGTTCAAACTTTTTAAAAACAGTGAACCTTAAATGGAATCACTTAGATAAGATATTTAGTCATGCTACAAATGGCTAGGAATTCCACCTGCCCCGCAAATGCTCTCCTCTCAACTACCGGGACCCCTTCACAGAGTCCCTGGGTACCCCAGAGCACAGGTTATAGACTGCTGTGTTTTAGTATGAAACAAAGCTCGATTATGCAGTATGGTGGGGAGCCTCAGGGGAGGCCCAAGGTCAACTGGAGACTTTGGAGAAAGTATCTTGGAAGAGAGGGGACATGAGATGTGCCTTGAAAGAGGAGTTGTATTTGGACCCATGAAAGAGGGGACACACGTTTTGGCAAGGTGGAGGTCGAGGAGAAGATGAGCAAAGGCCCTGGGGCCATGGAGGTGGTTGCAAGTGTGTGGGGTGTCAGTCGGGGTCCAACAAGAAAAATACGGCATCTCAAGCTGGGAAATCAAGGAGAGTTTTGAGAAAGGGATGATTAAAAATATATATAGGCAGGGTTTAGGGAAAACAAAGTGCAGAATGTGGGACTAGTGGCAGCTTGAGCATTACTAGGGCCAAGAGAAATTTGCTACTTCTGGACCCAGAGAGGAAGCTGGGCCACCTGACAGGAGTTGTGGTCTTTGTTAGAAGGATGAAACCTATCCCCGGTGGCCTTCAGGAGGCAGTGCAAGGAAATAAATACTCCAACTTCATTCTCTCTCTCCTGTAGTGCCTCTCATTGTCCAGACACCCATGGAATTCATAAAGATCTACCTCCCAAAGCCAAGAGAGCGGTGAAACAGGATGAAGAGATCTGGAGAGACAAAGAGCAAATACCAGACAGACAGTTTCTGGTTAGGACCCAGGAACATATCAGTCAGCTGTTGCCCTAACAATGCTGTGTAATGAACAACCCCCAAATCCCAGTGAAAGGTATATGTAACATTAAGCATTTCCTCTCACAGGTCTGTGGGTTGGCTGATCTCAGCTGAGCTTGGCTAGCTGCCTCTGCTGCAGGTTCTGAAGCTTGGGCCAGCTCTGCTTCTCACTGCAAACCTTTTCTGACTGGGGCAGCTTTGTCCTAGGAGCCAGGCTGCAGGAGCAGCAGCTCCCCAGGTGAAGCTGTTCTCATGGTGAAGGCAGATGTGCAAGAGCACAAGCCCAATTACCCTCGTGCAGTTCAAGGCTTTGGTTATATCACATCCACTAATATTGTCCAAAGGACCTTGCATGACTGAGCCCAAGTCAAGGGCAGGAAAGCACTTTCCTCCCATGGAGATGGGGGAATTGTCAGATTGCATGGCAAAGGGGGTGGAATTGGGAGGCATGAAGAACGAGAGCTAGTCATTTGATCGGTCAAAGTCTTCACGGGAAGGTAAAGGGGAGAACGTGTTGGGTAGGAGGAGATTTCCTGTGGGCCACTCTCCATGGAGCAACTACTATTTACACTTCTCTCCCACCATTTCCCATTCTTCCTTCACTTTTAGTAATGCAATTTTTAGTTTGGCACATGGCTGTATTTCCCAACTAAAGACTACATTTCCCAGCTTCCCTTGCAACGAGGTGAGGTTATTTGACTAGATTCTGCCTCAGGAGATGTGAGTCCAAATGATATATGTGATTTCTGCCCTTAAAGGGGACATTTAATTTCCTGGCTTTCTCTTGAACCTGCGGTGTGGACTGTGGCTGTGGTACTAATCCCTGCTGGACCCTGCAAATGAGAGTCACAGCCAAAGGATGATAGAGCAACAAGACAATAGGAGTGTGGCTCCCCTGGGCTGCTATGACTTATAGTTAGGTGCAAGAGAGAGAAGCTTTCATCTTATTTAGATTGTTGTTATTTTGGGGTCTTCCTTTCAGCAGCCAAATCTATAACTAATACAAGTTGATGGGAACCTTTACTCTGATAACTAAAGGAAGGGATAACACAGGAAGAGGTGCAACTTCATCCTCCCCCCGGCATTTACTGGTCTAAAGGAACAGATATACCATAATTTTAGTTTTTCTTTTCCAAGTCATTCTTCTGAAATATTTTGAAAGGGAATTTTCTTGGTGAAATCATTGTCAAAGCAAAATCTCCTTATGAAAGCAGGACCAGCAACGCTAGGGCTTGCCCTTTATGTGATTGCCACTTATCTAAATACAGACTAGAAAGATCTGATTCAAAACTGGACCTCTTTGGCTCCAAAACACTTGCTCCCTTTATTCAAAACTAATTAGTCTAGAGGGTTCTGAGAAGCCCCGTTACACAAAGAATCTATGGTGATTTCTCCATCTGAACCTCTCTGGACATCCATGACAGTGGAAGCCATGTTGACCTTAGCTTCTTTGCTCATTGGCAGTGAAGGGATTAGCCAAGTGCTCCTATCAAAAGTCAGCAAATCAGGATTCCTACCTCATTTACCAGGTTCTATTAGAAAGAGAGGGTAGTCTTGATGCCTCAGCTGATTTCTTAAGACCAAGAGAAACAAAGTACAATCCAAAAGCTCAGGCTGCCAGTAAGGTCACAGTCAAAGCATGGGAGATAGCATGACAGTATGGAGGTGAAGTGACATGGGGTTCAGACCTCAGTTGTTCGGACAATTACTTAACCCATCTAATCTTCAGTTTCTTCAAGTAGGGGCTGGAGATAATACGCGTCAAATTCCTAACCCACTAGCTATAACAGATAGCTAGTATAGAGCTAGCAATTTGTTCTTGTTCTTGTCATGCCTGACCCATCTCTTTTGCTTCATGGCAAACAAATTGATTTTTAAGAATCATAACTCCCTGCAGCTTCCAGCAGTGATTTAGTGGGGCACTAAGAATGATGGTCAAGAATACAGCAAGTTCTGGCAGCAAATATTGGAAGACTGGTGAAAAGACAATTCTCCATCCCTCACCCAGGGGCTTTAATCAAGACCCTTTGGTTAAGCTCATTTAATGACCTGTCTGGATAAATTGTTGGAAGATGCCCCAGCCCTGGCAGTTGACTCCACCCAAATTGCACAGTGATCTCTGCTTTGCAAACTTGAGGCTAGTAAGTCCTTGGAGGAAATGGAGGCTGGGATATAATCCTGGCTATGGCAGGCAGGACTGGACTGGGAGAGTCCATTCATACTTTGAGTAACTGGCACATGCAAAGTCCAGGGGAAACCTTTGAGAATTAAAGTTGATTTCTTGAAGCCTGCTTTCATCAGGCTCTTTGCCCACCTGGTGTGTCCGGGCAAGCTGCGGACCATTTTGAACAAGGATAGGTAGAAGAGGAAGACGGGGGGATGAGTGAAAAAAAAAAAAAGACAACATCAGCTTTGTGATTCAGAAAATAAATTTGATGCCACACCACTAAGGGATTTTTCCAAGGAAAATGGAATAATTGTATGGTGAAATAGAATCTCAGAAAGAACAAAAAGGTTGCCTGTACTTCTAAAGATGTTGAGTATGATGTTAAGAAACGAGATATCCCATCACACTATATGTGGAACCTCACCCAAAATAAGGGGAGAAAGGGGAAGAATAGATATCTAGTAGATTAGACAAAGGGAAATGAAGGGAAGGGAGAGGGGATTGGAAAGGAAAGACAGTGGTTTTCCTATGTACATATATGAATAACACCATAGTAAATCCCACCATCATGTACATCCATAAGAATGGGATCCTAATTAGAATAAGACATATTCCATGCTTGTATAATTATATCAAAATGAATTCTAGTGTCATGTATAAATAAAAAGAACCAATAAAAATATAAAAGCAGGAAAAGGAGGAGGAGGAGGAAGGAGGAGATTGACAAGACGACTAGGATTCTAAAGCTTTTCCTTGACTCCATGCTACATTCTTGGTAAAGAGGATGAATCTCGTTTATTATCTGATTCTTTTTACTCAGTTTTACACTCATTTTATTATAGTTTTCCTCAGTATCTACAGGTTCCATATCTATTGATTCAACCAATCAATTGTGGATTGAAATATTCAAGAAAAAGAAATTATGTCTATATTGACCATGCACATTTTCTTTTCTTTTTCTTTCTTTCTTTCTTTTTTTTTTTTTTTGGTAGAATGGGTTGACTTTTTTTTATACCTTTTTAAAATTTATTTATTTTTTATGTGGTTCTGAGGATGGAACCCAGTACCCTGCATGTGCTAGGTCAGTGCTCTACCACTGAACCACAACCCCAGCCCCATTATCCTCTAAATAATACAGCATAACAACTATTTATGGCACTTACATTAGGTATTATAAATAACGTAGAGATGATAATTAAAGTATATGGGAACATGGATAAATCCTACACTGTTTCATGTAAGGAACTTGGGTATCCTTGGAGTTTGTATCTGTAGGGTTCTGGGAACCCATCCTCCATGGACACTGTGGAATGCTTGATACATATAAAACCAATTGTTCGCAGCATGAATTTCTTCATTTCTCTTGCTTGTGTTCTTTCATTCTTCAGTTCTTTTAAGATTTCACAATTGACCAGCACATTCACTTTTTTCTGAATTCAGTTAACTTTTAAGCCTTTCCACTAGTCTGCCAGTCATCTAACACAGTGAAGGGGTTTCCTTCTTATTATCCAGAGCACTTGGTGCAACCTTTTGGCAAGGAAGGAGGGAAGAATCTATCCCTCCTTCAGGGCAGTCTTGTTGGGAAAGGATTCCCATAAGCAATGATCCTTGAACCAAGTCTTGAAGGTGGTCCTTTCCAGGTATAAAAGGCAGGAGAAGAGAATCCAGGAGAGCACAGAGGTAAGACAGATCATGGTGGTAGGTGCAGGTAGCATGGTGTGACTGTTTAGTATGTGGCAAAGGAGAGTGGGCTGCAGTTGGAGGGGAAGGCTCAGAGGGACTTGGGAACCAGGCACCAACAGCCTCATTGTCCCTGCATGTGCACTTTCAGGCAACTGGGATTCTTCAGGTCTTAAGCAGGGGAGGAGGGAGGATGGACTTGTATTTGGGGTTGTAAGAATGGAGAACTAAGCCAGACACAGTGGTGCATGCCTGTAGTCCCAGCTACTAGAAAGGCTGAGGCAGGAGGATCACTTGAGGCTAGGAGTTCAAAACCAGTCTAAGCAACACAGAGAATGCTTCTCAAAAGCCAAAAGAGAAACTGAACTCAGATTTACTCTTTTTCCAGTGACTCTGGGCAATGGGCAAGTCTTCAACCTGAGCTCTAGTTTCCTCATTTCCAAAGCAGGGACAGTAGGTTGGCATAAAGATCAGGAGAGCAAATGTGCAAATGGCATGTATACTTAAGAGTATCATTATTGTATGAGCTTGAGTCATGAATGAGTCAACAAACTTATGTTCTTAAGAGATCAGTCATCTGAGGCCAAATACGCCAGCTTGAAGTAGTTAGCGGATTTCCTCAGCTGTCCACTTCTTAAGCACCTCTTGTTGTTTCTAATGGGAGCAGCCATTACTATTTGTGTGCTTCAGCATAAACCCTAACTGCTACCCACTGGAAGGATGGGAGGATGAGCACTGATCATTAAAGAAGAGAAGAAAGTGGGTTTTTTTCCCCTTGATATGCTTGCATTCTTTCAGGATCCATTTAAAGAGGAAAACACTTTCCATTGTCTCATGATGCGTGTCAAGTCAGGTGCCTGACGACCACATCCTATTTTACTAAATCTCTCTTTCCCAAGAACATAGTTGTCATGGAGTTCATAGAAACCTGCTACGTAAACAGTAAGTACAGAGAGATGTCCACGAGGCATCTCATCATGCCTTATCATTCAGTGTGTTACAAAGAAGGACCCTGGTTCCTGAAGAAAGGAAAACACTTTTCAAAGCTTGGGTCTGAACCCTGTTTCCCATGCACAGTGATGATGGTGTGACTTAGAAAACCATGTCCCACACCAAGTTCTGGCGTCTGTGAAATGGGGTGGGTTAACAGGTCCACTTCATGAGGCTGTTAGGATGAGGGGATGCAGTGAGTGACAGGCCTACAGTACAGTGCGTGACAAATGCTAAGCACTGGGTAAGTCGTTATTAAGCTGGGAGAGGAACAACTGTAACTGGAAGGTGGCATCACCTACTTTGGTGATGGTATCAGACACTCCCAACTTTTCTCTTTCTCTTTTGTGGGACTAGAGATCAAACTCAGGGTCTCATGCACACTAGGCAAGAGCTATACCACTGAATGACACTCTTGGTCCTCTTCTGAAGACAAACCTTAATTAACACTGAAAAACAGGAATAGCATAAAAAAGAGGACTGAATTTAATCTGAAAAGATTCTTGAGCCTGAAGCACTCTTAAGAGTCCACTGCCAGCCTCATGTCACAGGCTTCTGCCTGTTAAGCTCATAAGACTGTGTCCTGATAGCCTGACCAAGCCACCTGGACAGCACAGCAGAGCATAAAGTTGCCAAGGGGATGGTTTTCCCAGCTGTGAAAAGGCGCACATGGTGATCAGAGACAAAGCAACACAGGTGCAGGTGTGAAAGTCAAACAGTTTATTCTTTTTCTGGGTTAGGTAGCAGCACTGCTGGGAAGACCCTGGGGTGTGGGGAGAGGGAAACTGTTGGATGGGATCTTCCCTCTGAGCATCAGTTACACTCAGCGCCTCACTTCAGCACTTTTCATGGTAGACTTTTCAAAGGTAAGACAAGGAGTGGAAGGAAGATGGGCTTGAAGGAAAAATTCTCGGAGGAAGTTTATTTTTGTATTTCATTGTGCATGTGCCTTGGAGTTGTCTTTGGAACCTGATTTCAGACCAACCAATGTTCCAGGTAGCATATAGCTGTTCCCATCTTTCCAGTATCTCTGCCTTTGGCTGATGTGATGCCATACTCTCTGTTTAGTATCAGCTCTGGTGTGGGCCTGATACCACGTGTATTCACATATCAGCCATGAAATAGGGCCTTCTAGACATCCAGATCAGGGGCTCTAACCTTCCCAGCAGATGCCTCTCCACCACCCCTGCTCCACCATCATGAAGCCAAAGCACAACCTGAGTTGACCTCTTCCTCTGGGGCTGGCCAGACACACCACAAAGGTGGCGACACCTGATGGGCTGAAGACAGAGCCCGCTAGACTGAGCCATGTATGTGCTCAGGCTTGATTTATACCAGCAAAACTTGCAAGGATATTTCTAGACACCTCAAGAGATTCACTGTTCTGAGGAAATGATACATTAAAATATATATATATATATATATACACACATAAATTTAATTATATTTTTAAACCACAACTGAAAAAATTATTTGCCATTGGGTATAATTAAATCTGACAAAAACCCTAGGATGTTTGATTAGTACCATTGTTGTTTTCTTTGGCTCCATGTATTATATTGGTAAAATGACAATAAAAGGGAAAATAATTGTAAAAGGCAAATATTTTGTACAAAAATACAAAGTTTTAAAAGCTCTTTAAGTATATTTCATATTATTACTAAGAGTTGGCCTATATATCTGTATGTCTGCATATTTTTCCTACATTTGGGATCTTAGAAATGTAAGGTACTGTTCACACAGTGTATTTAAGTTCTTCCTATAGCTCAACAACCAATGATGGTCTTTCTGATAGAAGCAATCCACATGTTGGAAGGTAACATTTGCATAATTGTATGGTTATTGGCTGAGAAAAATCTACGTGATTCAGTCCATCTTCACACTGACAATTGACATCTCATACTGGGGGAACATTTTCGTTCCCAAGTCCTTGGGTAATGGCAAACACTAGTCGTCAATTTTCTTCAGTACTTAGCTTGCAGTGCTTCCCTTCCCCCAATTTGGTGAGAAGGGGATGAAATCAGAAAGGAGGAGCATCCTTTGCCTTTGAGGAACTGTCTGGAAATGTGTTCATGTTATGGTATCACAGTCCATTATAACACAGATGATAGTACTGGAAGAGAAAAGTAAGGATGGACATTAGTTTTGCTTAAAGAATAAAGTTAATGTTTCCTAGAGGAGAAATCTTTAGGAAAGATTCTAGAACACATCATTGAACATTTTCTTTTTTAAATAAAAGGTCTAGGGTTGGGGTTGTGGCTCAATGGAAGAGCACTTGCCTAGTACGTGTGAGGCACTGGGTTCGATTCTCAGCACCACATATAAATAAATAAAGGTATTGTGTCCATCTACAACTAAATATATATATATATATATATATATATATATATATATATATATGGTCTAGAAATTCTTATTCAGATTAAGTAAAAGCTAAATTTCTTTTCTTTTATTGCGCTATTGGGAATCAAACCCAGGGCCTCACACATGCTAGGCAAGTGCTCTACCACTGAGTTACGTCCCCAATCCCTAAATTTTGTTTTGAAGGGATCTATTCTGGAGGAAGCCTAATCCCTATTCAAATCTCAAAAGGTCAAACGAGTACACAAATTACAAATCTGGGTTGTTAGCATTGACTGCAATCTCTTATTTAAATATTCACATTTCTCCCCTCAATTTACCAGGGTACACATAGTTCCTTATTCTGTGATCCCTATCACTTGGAACAATATTTGACACATCAGAGGTATTCAGAATTGTCTGCTAAGTGGGTATATGGATAATCTGAACCCCGGAGAGTTCCAAAAATATCAAAACAAAATATACTTAAGGGTTTGGTCAAACACTTATCAGTTTTATTGCAATATAATTCATAAAATTCATCCATTTAAAGTGTTTAATTCAGTGTTTTCCACAAGTTTGTTCCCATTAGAAATAACCTAAGGTAGAAAAGATTTTCATTATTCCCCAAAGAAATTCCATACTTATTAGTATTCCTTCTTCATTTCCTTAATCCCCCACCACAAAATCTAATTCTGATGAATAAAAAAAAGAGACTGGGCATAGCAGCACACTTCTATAATTCCAGTAACTTGGGAGGCTGAAGCAGAAGAATCACAGGCTAGAGGTCGGCCTCAGTAACTTAGTGAGATCCCCATCTCAAAGAAAATTTAAAAGAGCTGGGGATGTAGCTCCTTAGTTAAGCAACACTGAGTTCAATTCCCAGAAAAGAAAAGAAAAGAAAACTAAGATGACCATTCTGAAATGTTTTTGGGTTTTGCTAAGTTGCTGAGGCTTGCCTGGAATATTTGATCCTCCTGCCTCAGTCTCCAGAGTAGTTGGGATTATGGGTGTGATTCCTTATACCAGGCTGATGCCCCATTCTGAAGAGGGTAATACATTTAAAAAAATTTAAAAAAAAATTTTTTTTAAATTTAAAACAAATGGGGTACAACTTGTTTCTCTGTACATGAAGTAGAGGCATACCATTTGTGTAATCAGACATTTACATAGGGTAATGGTGAGGAGGGTAATATATTAAATAAAGTTTTAGATAAGTGACTTTTGAAGTCAAGAAAATCTTCAAAGACCTCTTATAAGAGATACAGACTATCCCTACATTACGCAGCACAACACTGGCCTATAGTAGATGTTCAATAAATACACATGGAATTGACTGCTTGACCAATGTGGATGGATGTGCACACACACCAGACATGACATTGGTGCCATATTAAAGAACAATATTATGTGACAATATTATAAGCCGTTGACCTGGGCCAGTTAGTCTGATATTTATAGAGTACTTCCTACATATATGGCACATTTATTACCTTATTTAAGTCCTCACAACAACCCAGTGAAAAAGATCCTATTGCTATTTCCCTAAGATTAATAATCAGCAGCAGAACCAGGTCAGGAACCTAATGAAAGAGCCTGCATTTGGAGTCCTTCTCCTCGCCACCTTTGCCTCTGAAACAGGACATGAGCTCTGCAGCCCTCGTCAATCCCATCCACTGCTTACCTGTCTCCCTGTCTTTTTCACAAATGAAGTTATTGATGTCTTCACACTGGAAATCATTCCACTGTCCAGCATAAATCAACCCAGCGCAGTCTTCTCCTGGCCCATGGCCCTGACCCCAGTTATCTGGTTGTCCGGCTTTCCAATTTCTTTTAAGGAAACAGAGACGGAGTGTCATTTGCATAGGAATGTAGAGGTTTGCTTTGCTTACTGGAAGCAGAGGAATGTAAAACAAACAAAAAACAAACAAACAAACAAACAAACAAACAACTTGAAGTATGTTGTTTGTCCTGGAACAAAAATGCACTGTTTGAAAGCAGGGCATACTCTCATTTGGAATCAGAAGCAGCGGTTCTGCAGGCCTGTGGGGAACACAACATCTCCCTGCAGGCTTGTTATCTCTGCCATGATGAAATCGGCTCATGGAGCTTCTTCACAAGGCTGAGGGAGCGAGTCCTTTTTGTGACACAATTAGATGAATGACTTCCTAATGTGTATTGGAATGCTGACCTCTGGGGACGTATGTAGGGTGCATGTGTGCATGCTCTGTCTCACATGTGTGCTTGCTTGTGAGAACTCAGAGGGATGCTTGTACACATAGATACCTTGTCCCTCACACGTCAAAGCATCAAGGAAGAGACAGACCCTTGATACACATTTACAAGAACCTACACTAATGAACAACTGGTTACGGGTTTCTGGCTAGAGGTAGATGGTTGACTGTTTTAGAAATAAAGAGTAATTTAACCTTACTGAAAATGACTCACGTATTTCACTGCCTTTTTAAGGGAGATTCTTCATAATGAGTTCTCTTTAGGATGAGTTCCCTTGGACTCTGCCAGAGCTAACAGTTCTTGATTCTGTTTTCATTCAGTAAATTAGCTGTGCTTCCGGACTCTGTTCTTGAAGGCAAACTCTTTTTTTAAAGATGCAGGTTCACACCCAGAAGCTGTGGTTTTTGCCCAGGAGGACAAGCTGGCCTCACGTGGTGGGTCAGGAAGAACAGCTGCAGTAGGTACTTTGCATCACTACTCACCAGACAAAAGTTGCCCTGGGGTCACCCAAGGGGTACTCATTGCCCTATAGCTTTTGACGATATGACCCCCAAACCAGAGGGCAGGAGGAAAGGACAAGTGAAGTTTATTGTCAATAGGTGGGAAAGCAACTGACACCCCCAGGCCCAAATACGTGTCTCCAGATTTTAAAAACAGTTCTGTCCACCTTGCAGGACACCCCTGGAAGTGTCAATGATACCTGAGCAGTTTTGATCTTGTTAATGTACATTTCATTCATTTCTGCTTGTAACATGAGGGGGATTGATTCTAATTCTGCTTACAAAATTTGAGATCTACAACTCCTGAATGGAACACTTGATATTCTTGGTTTCTCTGTTAATTGGCAAACTTTAATTATGGCTTCTTTGAGTTTAGAATACCTGTTTTATATTGCATTTTCTTTTAAGTTATTTCAAGCTAAGTTGCTAAAAGATGGTTATAGACTAGACTGAAAGATAACCAAGTGATAAGGAGATAGCTTCATCACTGTTCTCCATTTGGCTTCTTTTGTTTGTTTGTTTGTTTCTTGGTACTGGTCGGGATTGAACTCAGGGGCACTTGACCACTGAGCCACATCCCTATTTTGTATTTAGGGACAGGGTCTCACTGAGTTGCTTGGTGCCTCACTTTTGCTGAGGCTGACTTTGAACTCATGATCCTCCTGCCTCAGTCTCCTGGGCCACTGGGATTATATCCATTTGTTTTTCTAGGTCACTAGAATTCTTTACATATAGAGCTCAAGGCTTTTCTTAGGACTAAAAGCTGGGCCAGCATGAGTGGGAGGTGGGGTAAACAGAAGCCAGCAGTAGGGCAATTCATCCTGTGAACTGAGCACTCCAAGTCTCAAAGCATCTCTCTGGAATAGCTATAATCCCCTGGAATGACATGTGGTAAAACCCCAAGGTCTGTGTACTTACAACAGAATGGAACAGAACATGTCAGATAAACAGTGTGTGTTGTGTTTTGCAAAATAATGTCAGCTTAAATAGCACCTTAACCTGGAAAGATTCTGCAAAAAAAAAAAGATTGAAACCTGTGCTGAAAATCCCTGAATCCCCTATTACAATACCCATATCACAGAAGTAACGAGGTAGCAACACATATACTTCCAAATATGCCAGGAACCTCGGAAACACCTGGGCAGCCATCTCCATTGAGCCGGAAACACAAGAGCACACCAGCTAGCGGTACCAAGCACTCCCAGATTTTAGGGTCATTCTAAGGTGGGCAGAAAACATGTTCCCAATCTTGGGAAGAGTTCCTTCCAACCTCACAACTTACTACTTTCTCATTGACCACAAGATTGAGGTCACATGGTCAAGAAACCTCTATTGGTCAGGGCTGAGCCTCAAAATAGGAAAAAGTTAGTGATGAGAAATGTTTCTCTGCAGTAGAACATTCTCCCAATCCAAGGGAGACGTGGAGGATTCCTCTCCTTTAGCCTCAACCAGTGCCACTCTGGCAGAAACGGGAAATGTGGACTGGCATGGGCTATTACTGAATTAGAGGATTCTCTTCTAGTTCCTGCCTTCCTATGGCTCTATATTGTAAAAGTACAACATATCATATGATATGTAGCAGTCTGCATGGACGGAAAGCAATCCATGTCTGAGCTTTGTGAGAGAAAATGAAAGCTATTACTTAAAACTTGACAGATGATGTCCAGATGGACAGAACAGAGGAGACAGTGGGGAATAAGAGATGCAAGTGTTTGCGGAAACCTTTAGGAAAACTCCTACATCTCTGGTGATTTCAGGTGAGCAACTGCAAGCACAGTAGGCAAGACTTACTGTCCTGAGCAGGTGGGCAGCCCTTAAGTCCTATACATATCCAGTTCTGCCCAGCACAAACAACCTTCATTAAAAATGACAAGTCACCAAATGATATACCAACATTTATTCCACGAACAGCAGAAATACTTGCTTTGATATGCCCCTAGTGTCACTGATCCTTTCTGTTGTTTTACATTTCATTACTTTTTCTGTGTTGAAAATTTCTTTCCTTCCATTTATCTTGTATCTGTGTAGTGCTGGGCCCAAGGGCCTTGTGCTCCTCATTTTGAGATTAATTTGCTCTTCTTTTTCTACCCTTGTAAAATGGAAGTGTAGATCTTTGATTTCTAACCTTTAAAAAAATGTTTCCAAGGTACACATTTTAAAGCTATGAATGTCCCTCTAAATACTATTGTAGCTGCACACCACAAATTTTGATAGGTTGTGTTCTCATTTTTAAAAACATTCATGTTTCCTTTGTGATTTCTTCTTTGATCTGTAGCTTACTTAGGTCTGTTTCATTTAATTTCCAAACATTTGGAATTCTACAGATATCTTCCTGTTATCAATTTTGAATTTAAAAATTTTGGCCAGAGAACACATTCTGTGTAATTTGGTTCTCTTAACTTTATTGAGACGTGTTTTATGTCCTTCTATATAGTTTATCTTGGTGAACGTACCACATGCACTTGAAAAGGAAGAATTTGCGGTTGTTGGTGGTAATGTCTCATAAATGTTAATTAGGTCAAGTTAGTTGATTATGTCTACTACATCCATACTAATTTTCTATCTACCTGTTCTATCATTTACTGAGAGAAGTATATTGAACTCTCCTTCAGATCCCCACTATTCCCCTTTTAGGGTCATATCCCCTTTATCATGACAGCCTGAAAATCTGCTTTTACACCTGAGAACAAGGAAAACACCTCTCACTCATATTGTTGCCTCTATAGCCCAAAAAGACCCCACAGGCCAGCACACAGGCTGGTTCACAATGGACACTTCAGGATAATTCACCAAAAGTTATTTCAGGACTGTGAATGGGCCCCGATCTCCAGTCAAGGGGCAGGTGCTGGCCAGGAATCACATTTTCACAGGTATGTAGTGAAATGAGAAAAACAGAACTGTGTGTTTATATGTGAATGTGTGTGATTGGAAGATGTCTAACTGCCTCTTCTTCAGAAAGGATGGTTGGTTCATCATTTATTTTTAATGCTACAATTTGCTGATGGGTTATTTTTAAAAACCATGTCCTTCATTGGCAAAAGAAATCTTGCCACTCAAAATCATCCTCAGTCTTTGCATTGAAATTGCACTGAGGACCTAGCCTGAGCACTGTCCCAAGCTACTGCAGAGTGCTACTCACGATCCTTTTCCCTTACTGGTCTTGCTCCAGTGCAGAAATAGTGTGAGATTCGGTGAGTCAGGCTTTATGTTTATAGGATACAAACCGGATTCAGGTCTGTCTGTCCCCAAGCTTTTGGCATCTATTCCATATCAGTGTTGACTTCTGTCTGTTTATTCCAGTACTGCTCTTCTTGAGCGGGTCTCAGCGTGAACAGCAGAGTGAGGCTGACAAGGGAGTCTTTTATCTCTTGACTATTTCCCCTTTAACAACCACCACAAAACCCTTGAACAGTTTCAGAAGAGCCGTGTGTGTGTTGGGAAAAGGGTAAGAGGAAAGCTATGGCACTTAGTTCTTCTGTGGCTTGAGCGAGGCCTGGAGGCACGGCGCCAGGGCTGTCTACTTCTGGATTTTGGAAGAGTTTAAGAGGACTGGTGTTGATCCTCATTGAATGTTGAGTAGAATTCAGCCGTGAAGCCTCTGGTTCTGGGTTTTTCTTTGCTGGGAGGTTTTTAATGACTACTTCAATCTCCTTATTTGTTACTGGTTTCTTCAGGCTTTCTATTTCTTCTTGATTCATTCTTGGTAGGTTGTATATTTCTAGTTATCTAAGTTATCTGATGTGTTGGTGTATACTTGTTCATAATGGTCTCCAGTGATCTCTAGATCAGAAATCAATGCTGGTGGCAAGAGAAAGGGAGGTGGAAGGCTCTATCCTTGGAGCCCTCAGAAACAAAGAGGAGGAGGGTAAAGCTGGACCTGAATAGGCGGAGAAGCATCTGGGGATAACTGGGGAAGCCATCTCTATTCCTATGCCACGACAGGATATTTTACTCTTCTTGTCTTTTCTACAAAACTCTTATGAGACTTGAGTGAGATGCTCTGTGTGACATCTCAATCAGGACACTGTACAATATAGAAATTCCAGATAGTATTCTACTCTGATGATATATCCATTATTGCAAACTATGATGGTATACTGATTATGACAATAATAGTAATAATAGTACCAATACTCGCAGATCTTTCTCAAGTCCCCCATTGTAGACAATGTACAAAATACCATATATAGATATATAATTATTATTGGGTGTTAGCATTGAAAGCAGGAGCAGTGGAGGATTGGAGGTGGGAATGAGAGACAGAAATTAAAGGTAAGATACAGTTATTTCTCTGTCAGTCAAGAAAGCCAGAATCTTTTACAGGGAATTGAGGGGAGCTAAGTAAAAAAAAAAAAAAAAAAAAAAAAAATCCATTTCTTCCACTTTTCTCACTGCCATAGAGTCAAAATAGGCCTGTGATAGATTCACTAAGAAATTCATATCCATGTGAATATATATGCATACATGCATATATATGTATATAGGTATACATATGTATATATGTATGTGTATGTATATGTGTATATATGTATACATATGTATATGTGTATGTGTATACACACACACACACACACATATATGTATATAAAATCTCACTGAATTTTTAAAATACTGGCCCAACTATTTTGTCAAATTCATTTTATACCTGGGGATGTTGAGATGTTGCGTGACTGAGTAACTCCCAGGGGACCTCGCAACATCAGGTCGAGGGCCTGGAACCCAGATCTCACTTGATTCCAATGCACGTGCTCTCTCTCCTCTCCTTGACTGTACTGGCTCTTTCTAGCCTGTGCAGTGTTTATTATTATATGTCAAATTAAATTAGCCTTCAGTTATTGAGACCTCATACGATGTCTGCCTAATTTATTCTTGCTTTAGAATTTGATCCTGGGGATTTATACTTGTATATGTATTCCTTTGGGTGGAAAATGAGACACAGAGTCTGTGCTGTGGCTGGGGTGTAGGAGCCGGAGCTAGCAGAGGGTTCCAGGGTGGCTGCGGCTGGGGAAGAGTTCCTAGTAAGGTGGCTGGTGATGAAATCCTTCTCAGGGACTGGGTACTAATGTGGGCACTCTCCTTCCAAATCACACGAGTCTTGCTGAAGCCCAGAGGAAAGGAGCAGAGCCTCACCTTGGGAGAGCTGGCAAGGACAGTACAGTTCCAGCTCAATCCATTCCATATGGGCCAATTCAGTTTTTTCTTGGAGGAAGGCTTAAGATTGAATTTCTTAGTGAGTCTAACCCAGACCTTTTTTCCATTCATGCCAGTGAGAAAAGTGCAGGAGATGGATTTTTTTTTCTTAGCTCTCTTCAAGTCCCTTAAAATATCCTGGATCTCAGCTGTCAAAAAAAAAAAAAGATTTGTCTTTTCCGCTAATAACCTCTGCTTCCCATTCCCACCTGCGAACCTCCATGGCTCCTGTTTTAGATGCCAACACCCACAACTGTTTTAAGTCTCTAGAAGCTTATCCCTGCTATTCTGGGTGCTCCTGCTGGGGTGCCAGGGAACTCTGGAATGCCAGAGTATGCCTGGGCACAGCTTCCTTTCCCCAAGGACAGGTGCAGAAGAGCAGACAGAGAATGTGACAGGTGCAGATATCCACTTGCCCTCGGGGGTAGTGTGAGGTTCACCTCCAGGGCAGAACTAAACTCTTCAAATGTCCCACCTCAATATTTGGTTCCCTTTTTCTTCTTTTAGGAGATGACCTGATTCTGGTTTCCAGAAGCATCCTGAAATCGTGTTCTTCATGTGGAGAATTTAAAAGTACAAAGTCACCTGTCTATCCATGAGCATGCCTGTAAACATGCAGAGGCATTTTAAAAACTCTATCTGGTTTCTCCATCACCTCTGACTCCACTGCCACTCCTCCAATACAGGTCTGTGCCTGGATTCCTGTGACACTCTAAAACCCAGACCACCCTCATCTTCTCCTCTCCTGGCCTGGAACAGCCCCAGGGGCCAAGCTGCTCTTAGACGCTCTCTATGTGCTGACCTCTAGGGTCTGCTGGAGCCTCTGCAGAGCCAGGCTTCTCTGTTTTCAGCAAACTAATGGTTCTCAGAGGTGGATTTTTATGAGTTCGGCCTCATTTGGGACAGTTAGTTGCATCTCCTGATCTAGAAGAGGCAAGGTCAGAGTAGGGAGAAGTGACATTCAAATTTGTAGAATTTAGTCATCCTTAGACCCCTGGATAGGATTAGGGAGGGAGCTGACACCCCTGGCTGGGTAGGAGGTGACTCTGGAATCTTCTGTATAACTGGGAGATGTGAGAAGGTACTGCAAAGTGCTTCCAGTGTTTTTGCTACTTTTATAGAGCTCAGGTCACCTGGGATGTACAGGGAATCTTTAAACCTTTAGGCGATGATGACACTGTAATGCAATTTTGCAGTGCATATAAGCTTCCCACATGTAGAAGCATCAAAAACTTGTATTTCATAATCTCACTCTGGTCAGTAGCCTCGTGGAGGTCAATATCATCCTGAAGTCCTCAGAAACACATCTGGGATCAACACTGAAGGTGCCCAAGGTTGCTGGGCTTCATTATCCCCCTGACAGCATGTAAAGAAAACACCCTGACCAGAAGTACCACACTGTGGTACTTTCATAGGTTTTTATAAGTTTCATGATTCTTTTCTTAGAAATGAAAAAAACAAAAACAAAACTCCATCAAGAGAAAAGGGGAGGACCGGGGCTGTAATTCAGTGGTTTGCCTAGCAAGTGTGAGGCCCCGGGTTCGATTCTCAGTACCACATAAAAATAAATAAATAGGATAAAGGTACTGTGAAAAAAAATCTTAAAAAAAAGAAAAAAGAAAAAGGAAAAACCCTTTTCAATGACATATTAAGTGTCAACCATGGTTCCCCTAGTGGAAATACACACCTGGTACCAGGAGCCTGCCTTGGGGAGGGGGGCCTAGAATCTAAGTCGTTAAGGAAGAAACTTAGGAAGATGGGCAAGAGGTGCCAACCCAGAACAGTACCCATCTGACCACCAAGTGGAAGCTCCCCAACACTCACTTGTAGTCCACAGGCGTCCCATCTAGCCATTTCCATTCGTTTTCATGCTCGGAGTCTGTGAGGCCGATCCAGTGGCTGTCTCTGCCCACGATCTGCTTTCTTATCCATTGCTGAAAAATAAATCAGTGTAGACAGACTACTATTTCGTGGCACAGGTGTCTGAAGGAATTTTTTGCTAATCGAAAAAGGACATGTGTCAAAATGTGCACCTGGATTCTACTGCCCTCTTTCTGTTGCACTTGTTTCATTCAGTTCTGTTTTGGGGGCTTTGACATTTTTCCTCTCACAAGTATTAAAATAGAAAATGCCTTCAAAGTGCCTAGCACATGGTATGGGTCTATTAAGTGGTTCCTATCGTTGTCACATGTGGGCCCTACTTCCTCCTTGGCGTTTTGTGCTCTCCCTGACCCCTCTGGGGCCAAATGTCCGGTCCTTCACAGCCTTCCACGCCCCAGCCCTCCAGTGCTCTGTGTCTGCCTCTCTCCACAGACTTCAAGCTTCTCTGCACTGCAACTCTCCCGACAGCCACTGGGAGGAGCTGCACATCTCCAGACTCCAGATACCCTCTCTCCCAGGTGGAAGCATGAAAAAAGACAGAATTCCAATGCTCTCAGTCCTTCCAGTCACCAGATAAAATATCTCCATAATGTAGCCGTTCATGTTTATGTTTATGTGACTATGAATTCTTGATACTTTCGACTCCCCAGCAAGCATGCAATTTCCTGATGTAAGATATCCTTAAATTATAGTTTTCCTCCACCAAGTGTGTGGCAAACATACCTGCTCCTCTCTTGTGTTTATGAAAACGAGATGTGAAGACTTGTCTTCACAGAAAAGTTTGGCATCCTCAAAAATTTCTTTCTCCACCGAAAAATAGTAGCATTTGTCTGTGAAGTTTTTCCAGTGAGGTGGACAGCCTAGGAATCCAAAGGTTTAAAACACCTATTAAAAACACACAGAATGCACCCACCCTCTTAACTATGGTTAGGAAGCCAAAGCTGCAGCCCATGTCACTCACAAGCCAGGAGTATTTCGATGGTCCCTGTATGGGGATGTTCACAGACAAGCTTAGAGTAAAGACTAGTCCACACACGTGGACTAGTAGAGCACATGGTAGTAAAAACCACATAATCTGGGAATGTCTATGACTGGGTTTTTATTCCTCTGTGCCTGGATTAGTCTTCACAGTGACAGAAATAACAGAAACAATGGAAAACAGGGCAGGCACAGATGTATATCATCAGTCTGGAATCATCTGGAATCTATGAACAACTGGATGTGAAAACCCAGAACTACCCCCGGCTCATAGAACAGCAAAGGTAACTCGGAGTCTCACTGGAGGAAATCAAGTGGAATGGGGGTTGTGTCACAGGCTTGGTTGCTAACCAATTACACATTTGCCAAAGGTGGAATTGTCAAGGGACCAAAGGGCACCGTGACACCTTCTTAAAAAGAAATGGAATCTGGGCATCGACACAGAAATCCCATCTGCAGGCTGATGAAGTTAACTGAGGGCACTGTCTGTCCCCAGCTTGAAGAGACTAAAATGAGGACAGGATGGCAGGGAGTGGCCAGCTGCAGGCTGCCATGAAGGAAGTGTCCAGGATGCACTGGCCTTTCGAGAGCCCCACTCCTCCAAACAAACAATGCTAGAGCACTGGGTGGTGGCTGGTGAGTGACCTGCCTCGGTCAAAGCCTGTTACAGTGGCAGGGGATGTGTATGGCCGCCATGGTGCGTCACTGGTAAATAACATGGTGGGAGGGGGTGTCAGTGTGGGGATTAGTCCAGTGTGAACACGCTCACCACCCGTTCCCCAACCCCCACTGGAAAGGAGGGCTCAGACTTACCATTGGCCTCTGGTGCCAGGGTTGGCTCATTCTGCAGGGCCAGAGGTGCTGCTGCTCCTGATGGGCCTGGGGGTCCCGGGGGGCCCTTGGGTCCTGGCATGCCTGGCACCCCTGGCAATCCTGGAAGCCCCCGTGGTCCAGGCACTCCAGGTTCCCCCACAGTGCCCTGCAGTCCCTGGAAGCCAGGAGGACCCTGGGGGCCAGGGAGTCCATCCTTGCCTGGTGGACCTGGGGGGCCTGGGTCCCCACTGGGTCCTTGAGGTCCAGGCTTCCCAGGGGACCCACGGGAGCCTTTGGGGCCCTGCGAGCCTTTGGAGCCTTTGCCACCACGCTCTCCAGGGGGACCAACTGGTCCTATGGGGCCTCTCTCGCCTGCAGGGCCAGGTGGACCAGGCTCCCCCTTTTCTCCTTTCTGTCCTTTGTTGCCAGTTGGACCAGGGGGGCCCTGAGATCCTCGGTCACCTTTTGGACCTCTGGGTCCAGGAGGACCTAAAATATTTAAAAAAAAAAAAAAAGTGAATGACACAAACATGAAGTCCTTTGTGAGTTTCAGCATATGAAGAATTTGTCTTCTTATGCAATCCTAAATTTAAAAAGAATCTAACTAAATATATACATTGAGGAATGCTTATTTGATTGTTATTTGTTGGGTATAGTTGTAGGCTAAATTGTCTCCCCCCTCCCAAATTCATGTTGAAGTCACAATCTCTAGTACCTAAGGTTGTGACTGTAATTGAAGACAGGACTTTAAAAAGGTAATTGAGTTTTATGCAGGGTGAGAGACAGGGGTTCAATTTCAACCTACTACATATGGATTTCCAGTTTTCCCAGCACTGTTTGTTGAAGAGGCTATCTTTTCTACAATGTGTGTTTATAGCACCTTTGTTTAGTATGAGATAACTGTATTTATGTGGGTTTGTCTTTGTGTCTTCTGTTCTGTTCCAGTGGTCTTCAAGTCCGTTTTTGTGCCAATACCATGCTGTTTTTGTTTCTATAGCTCTGTAGTATAGTTTAAGATCTGGTATTATGATGCCTCCTGTTTCCTTTTCTTGCTAAGGATTATTTAGCTACTCTGGGTCTCTTATTTTTCTGAATGAATTTCATGACTGTTTTTTCTATTTCTATGAAGAACATCATTGTAATTTTAAGAAGAATTGCATTAAATATGTATAGAGCTTTTGGTAGTATGGCCATTTTGACAATATTAATCCAAGAGCATGGGAGATCTTTCCAAGGGACCTTGCACCTACTAGTAGAAAAAGTTGGCCCAAATCTCCATCATGTCAGCTCAGGAACCGAATTCCTCAATAAGATTCTTAAAGCACAAGAAGTAAAACCAAGAATCAATAAATGGAATGGTATCAAACTAAAAAACTTCTTAGGAGTAAAGGAAACAATTAAGAGCCTGAATAGAGAGCCTATAGATTGGGAGAAATCTTTACCACACACAACTCAGATAGAGCGTTAATCTCCAAAATATATAAAGAACTCAAAAACGTAACGCCAGAAAAATAACGCAATCAATAAATGGGCAAAGGAACTGAACAGGCACTTCACAGCAGAAAAAATATAAATGGTCAAAAAAATATGAAAAAATATTCAACATCTCTAGCAATTAGAGAAATGCAAATTAAAACTACATTGAGATTCCATCTCACTTCAGTCAGAATGGCAATTATTAAGAATACAAATAACAATAAATGTTGGCCAGGCTGTGGGGAAAAAGGTACACTCATACATTGCTAGTGGGACTGCAAATTGGTGCAACTACTCTGGAAAGCAGTATAGAGATTCCTTAGAGAACTTGAATGGAACCATCATTTGACCCAGCTATCCCACTCCTTGGTTTATACTCAAAGGACTTAAAATCAGCATACTATAGTGATATAGCCACATCAATGTTTATAGCAGCTCAATTCACAATAGTCAAGCTATGGAGACAACTTAGGTGCTTTTCAACAGATGAATGGATAAAGAAAACATTACACACACACACACACACACACAATGTACTATTCCTCAGCCATAAAGAAGAATGAAATTATGGCATTTGCTGGTAAATGAATGGGACTGAAGAATATCATGCTAAGTGAATTAAGCCAATCCCAAAACACAAAGGTTGAATGTTCTGTCTGACATGTGGATGCCAACCATAACAAGGGAAGGTAGGGAGGAGAAGAATAGAAGTTCATTGGATTAGACAAAGGGGATTTAAGGGAAAGGAGAGGGGAGGGGAATAGGAAAGACAGTAGAATGAATCAGACATAACTTTCCTTGCTCATATGTGAATACATGACCAGTATAATTCCACATTATGTACAACCACAAGAATGGGATCCTAACTGGAATGGGTTGTATTCTTTATATGTATAATATGTCAGAATACACTCTATTGTCATGTATATTTAAAAACAACAAATTTTTTAAAAGGAAATTAAGTTAAAATCAGGTTATTTGAGTAGGCCCTCAACCACTCTGTGTCCTTAAAAGAGATTAGGACACAGACGCACATAAAGGGGAGACCAAGTGAGAACACAGGGAGAAGCTGTCCATTTGATGTAGTAGTGGAGCTAGGACATGAATTCAGGTCTTTATTGAACTGAATGTATCTAGGAGGACACCATTATCAAAATAGTCTACTGGTATCCCCCCAAAAGCTCTTTTTAATGCAAGAATATTTGGAGATAAAGTTGTTGGATTATGAGAACTGTAACCTAATCAGTCTATCCTAGTTTGAACCAAATGACTAGGAGGTAACTTTAGGTTACCATGAGCTCAGCAGTTTTCCTCCATCAGTCCCCTCGTCCTCCACACCATCACTACCCTCTCTGATATTCCAGCCATGACCCCAGCCATGACCCCTCTTTCTTTATGGTAGATTTTTACAGTAGCCTCTTAGCTGATCTTCCTACCTGATTCCTCTGCATTCACTGCACTCTGCCTCTTGTCTTCCTTAAGCCCAGCTCTGAGTCCCGTTTTCTCAGGAATGGTCAGTCCCAACTGGACCATCTGACATCAAGGCTATTCATGGTCTCCTCTGCATATTCACACTTCTCTTCCCTTAGCATCCCCTCTGCCTGTATCCATCTGAAATTCCTGCTCAACCAACATGTCATTTTCCCAGGTCACTCCAAATAGAAATTTCCCTCCTCTTTCAGTCCTCGTTTGTCCTACTGGAGACCCTTCCCCACCTCGCACCTCACCCTGTCTATCAACTGTATGTGCATCACTGTTCAAAGTGCAGAGCTCTAAAACTAACATTTTGGAACACGTGAAAGATCAGAAAGGAGAGATTTTTGAGGAATGGTGACCTAATTCTTGCCCAGCCCCTTACTCCAAAAGATAACTCTACCTCATGTATGTTTTGGGTGGACCCTGGCTGCCATTATGGGCTACTGTGGGGAGAATCTGTCTTTCCTGACTCCACTGACACTTAAGAACTGATCCACTGAGTCTCCTTGTCTGCAATCCAAGATTTTTTCTTTATATCCTGGGGAAGCTCATTGAACAGCCTAAGTCATTTAAGAAAGACAGGGAAGGTGGACCTTTTTTTTTTTGCTGTCAGCTATTTCTCCTTTAAGTAAGTTAATTTCTTGTGTAGTTCCAAGTATTAATAGTGAGGAAAGTGGCATGTATGTGTTCCCCCATAATGGCTATAGCATTTCAGAAAGGTCTAGTGAAAAAATGCTGATGATGAGCCAAAACCAACGAACAAAAAGAAAAACAAAATTTTTCTTTTCAACTAATTCCATTTCATTTCATAGATATAAAGATGCTAGTTTTGCCTTTGATAAAAATCTGAAATCCTACTTGTGATGGATTTTCCATCTGGATTAGTATAAAAGCCCATTTTTTTTTTCACATAAAGCATCATAAATGTTCATGATAAACAGAATCTCTCTCTCTCTCTCTTAATAAGCTAAAGCTTAGTATTCATGGCTTTGGATAGTTTGGCAAGTGCACAGTTGTTGATATCTTCCTCCACAGTTGTTCCAGCCTTGGGAAAACCGTGAGGAAGAGGATACCCTGCCCTCAGATGCTAGGTTATGAGAACACAGATAAGGGGATTCACATAATGTCTTGCTCACTGACTCAGGTTAGACATTTGATTTTTTTCCTTTTAAATAATCATTGAGAAAAGGAGCTAAAACCATTTTAAAAGTCAACACTGGATCCTCATAAGAACAGATCACTAATGCTGGGTACGCTTTCCCATAGAACCTGCGATGTTGGTATCACTTGTTAGTATCTGGATGTTTCAGGCTTTTAGGTCTTCCTTGAATCTATGATCAGGCAGCTGTTAAAGTGAAAATAAAACGAAATAAAATATAAGCCCCCAAGAATGAAAGAGTATTTATGAGCTCGGGCAGTAACAACTTGAATTCTGAATCGAGAAAATAGCAACACCACCTGCAGAGGCCAATGCGATGGCCCACGAGGACGCACCGCTGAGCTCTGCTTTCAAATTGGTCGAGGACATAACTAAATGTCAAGACCAGGCTACCCCTGCCCACCAACTCCAAAAATGGCTAAAAACAACCATAACAGGACAGCCCTGTGTTTGCAACGCCAGCAAAACCTCCACCTCCTGTTCCCCAGACTCCAGAGCTATGGGAACTTTGCAAACTAGATCCTTAGGCAGTTCAAACTGGATGAAAGGCAAATCACTGTGGCTTTCCTGCCTTGGCAATCAAACTGGAGGCCTTGAGAAGTGCCCAGCCCTACATCCTACACCAGAGACAGGTTTCAAATCTGTCTTTCAACAAATCTGTTGGTGCTTAACAGAAAGTAGAGAAACTGCTTTAATTCTTTTTGCCACCCAAAATCTTGGAGCCTTGATGTTAAGAACCTCCAGTGGTAAGGGTGGGAGACAGACAAGGTAGAAAGAAAACAGTGATGTAATCTGATGCATTTTTCTTCAAATTAAAAAATCTACTTCGAATGCAATTAATCAAACATTTATTAAACACCTATGTTTGTTGCTATAGCAAAATACCTGAGATAATTAATGTAAAAAGAGGAAAGGTTTATTTTGGCTTACAGTTTCAGAGGTTTCAGTCCATGACCTATTGGTTTCATTGCTTTGGGTAAAGCCACTAGGCAAGGGAAACGTGAGAGCTGGGAAGAAATGGTGGAGTGAACTATTTATCTCATGACCACCAAATTTTTTTTTTTTTTTTTTTTTTTTTTTTTTTTTTTTTTTTTTTTGCAGTACTGGGGATTGAACCCAGGGCCTTGTGCTTGCGAGGCAAACACTCTATCAACTGAGCTATCTCCCCAGCCTTACCTCATGACCAGAACATGAAGACAGGAAGAGACTGGTGTCCCAGTCCCTTGAGGGCACACCCCTAATGACCTAAAGACCAGGAGGTCACACTTCTTGAAAGTTCTATCATCTTTCAATAGTACCAAGCTAAGGACCAAGACTTTAATACATGGGTCTTTTGGGGACTTTCCAGATCTAATTTATAGTATCCTGTAACACTGCTTCAGTGAGATAAAAAAGAATATACACATTTTTAAAATTTAAGATAATACTTGGCAACCATTTTGAAGAATAACTTGATTCTTGACCCCCAAGCTTAAGAAAGTCATCTTTGGAAAGTCAGGAAAGCTCCTTGTTCACAGAGAGGGTGTATTTAAACCATTGTTTCTCACTAACTGGCCATGGCCAGCTTCTGTCTTCCACTGGTTCTTCTCAAGGATCCCTAGAGATGAAGTCTTGCCTAGGACATGTGGAATAAGGGTCCACACCCTTGGCTATGGGAGACACCAAGGCCCCCTACCCAATATTCCTTGCACTTTGTTTTGGTCCCTGTCCTTCCAACCTTCCTATGTATCTTTCAAGACTCAGCTCAACTGTCAATGCTTACTGAAGCCTTAGCTGACTGCACTTTTGAAAATAAACTTTCTGTCATTTTAATCTCCCCAAACACGCTGTCCCTTCTCTTGGGTCAGTACAAGGCACGAAGGGTTTGGGTATGGGTTTGCCATTTGCCAGCTGTTTGACCTTGGCTAAGTTACTTGGGCTCTCTGTGCCTTGGTTACCTCTCCTGCAAATGGGGAATGCTAATAATTCCCACCTTAAAGAGATGCAACCATAAAAGTAGACAATTTGTCAAGCAGTGTGATTGGCATATTGCAAAGACCCCATAAATGTGGACTGAACAAAACACTTGTTTTGATTCACTCAAGACAGCACTTGAGTTTGATTTATCTCCAGGATGGGACACCGGAAGCCAGCAGAATCAGCCTTAACCCAATCTGCATGATTTTATTCCTTAAGCACCTGAACCTGTGTTTTGTTTTCCACTAAAACATATTGGCTGCAGCTATAGCAGGTGAGAAATCTTTAATTTTTTGCAGTGCTAGGGATCAAACTCAGGGCCTCTGACATGCTAGGCAAGTGCTCTACCACTGAACTCCATCCCTAATTCCAAAAAGGAAACTTTAAAAGGAACGGAACTTGTCCACTCCAGGGTGTTATGCTAACCCCACACTCAGCGCGGCACTCAGTACTTTATATGGTCTTCCTGAGTCCTTGAAACCCTAAAAGGCACACAAAGAGGAGGAAACTGAGACACAGAGAGAACGAGGAACTTGGTACCCAAACCTAGTTCTGACTGATGTCTTACCCATTAAAGCTTATTAGAAGAACAGAGAGGGAAATGCTGGGTTGTGCAAAGGATGCACACATACTTAGGATAAAACTGGGTGGGTTAGGCTCAGTGGTGTACACCTATAATTCCAGCAACTCGGGAGGCTGAGGCTGGAGGATCAAAAGTTTGAGGCCAAGCCTTGGCAACTTAGCAAGGTCCTCAGCAACTTAACAAAACTGTCTCCAAATAATAACTAAAAAGGGTTGGGATGTGGTTCAATGGTTAAACACTCCTAGGTTCAACCCCCCTGTAACAAAAAACACAACGAAAAGTCCCAAAAGTCTTTATGCTATTTGTAAAAGCAATAAAAAGGTTTCTTAATGTTTTTTGGTTTATTGACATAGAGATAACTGTTGTCAGGTTTCAACCTGCTACTGACCACTGATTTCCAGCTATCATTTGGCTTCGGATACTTCCTTCCTTGCTTCTTCATCCCTAGCACCTTTCCTCTTTCTGCACATGCACAGCTCATCTCTGAGGATGAGGAAAAGATGGATAAAACAGGGTGAAGCAGGATGGATTAGCACTGGCTCATGTGGGCTTTCCCTCTGCAAGATTCAAAAATATTCTGATGCTTTCCAGGAAATTCTGACTGACTTGCCCTTAATGAAGCCCTGAGTTCAGCTGCCTAAAACAGCCATCTCTTTAAGAAGTGCAGGCTGAAGCCACTCGCCGTCTCTTTAAGAAGAGCAGGCTGAAGCCACTCGGAACATTCCCAGCCCACTGAACCTGTGGACGCCTCACCTTGGAGAGGGCATGGCCAGAGAAACCAGTCAGGACAAACAAAGCCCCGAGTGGGAGTCCTTGCCAGGTTAAGGACAGGGCAGCCTTTAATCTACCTCCAAACTTGTCTTGAATGAAGGTTCACTTCTCCCATCTCCACTGCTACCATTCCAAGTCACCCACAACTGGTCCACACTCCGAGTGGACCCTGCTTCCATATTTCCCCCATAATTCTCTTCCCCCACCACCCAGAATGAACTTTGAAAAATATCAATCAGATCATGTCAACATCTTGCTTAAACTCTCTGCCTCACATTGAGAATAAAATCCCAACTCCCAGACTTTATAGGCTGGGGTGGCCAAGGAGCACACACGTTCGGTGACTACCCTTGGGCTTAATGGTGTGAGGCTGCCTAGATGCAAATCCTGTTTAACTACTTATCATTTGTGTAAATTTGAGCAGGTTACTTAAACCTTTTTAAGCCTTGATTTCTTTATTCACAAACTGGCAACATCGTAAGTACCCTTTTCACAGAGTTGTCCTCAGGAGGCACGGGCGTGGTTTGTGAAAAGCACTCTGTACACTCTCACAAGATTAGCTGATAAAGTGAACCATAACCATGGAAATGACAACTCACTTAAATAACCAGGGACTAATCTTCAATGGTGAGCATTTCATACACTTTGCCAACCAGTCACACTGTCGTTAACTAAATATGTCAGAAATGTCCTTGCAGAAGACAAGCTAACAATTAAGCTAATAAAATCATGAAACCATGGAATTAATAGTTAGAAAACATCCAGAATACCCTGGTAGGGTTGTCTGAGATATCACAATTAGAAGGGACATTGAGACAGTTCTTAGTTTAGGAGGATGCCCATCAGCTGCCAACTGCCCTTGTTCTGAATTTTGGATAAGAAAGAATAGAAAAGACCAAGCATTGAAAAACTTCCTTATCCTTTGAAGGCCCACTTCTTCAGCGAATGACTTACACCTGTCATGTTCCTGATTTAAAATTGCTCAGTCCCTCCAGAGTT
Source organism: Sciurus carolinensis (assembly GCF_902686445.1). Taxonomy (NCBI): domain Eukaryota; kingdom Metazoa; phylum Chordata; class Mammalia; order Rodentia; family Sciuridae; genus Sciurus; species Sciurus carolinensis. The sequence goes on along the minus strand of NC_062227.1, from coordinate 31,026,898 downwards.
GCAGCACTCACATTGCTCAGGGAAGTCATTTTTTTTTTTAAGGTAATGATTGTTATAAAGAACATTCTATAAAATGAAAAAATCTTCTTCTAACAAACAACTATTAATCTTTCACTTTCAAGAACTCATATACATTTTAAATTGCTGCAGATGGCTTCCCTGTCCCCCACTAAGCAGGTTTTCCTGCAGGTCCTCAATACTTCTTCACAACACACAGTTTCTAGATCCTCTCATCCGGGTCCCATTTTTCTGAGCATGCTGGGCTTGTGACTGTCCCTCTTAAAGGGGGCCCCCAAAGTAAACACTATCAACCAGGCCTATTTAACACAGTGAGATATCATCTTCCTCATTTTGGAGATGGTGTTTTTATTAATACAGTAAAAAGTCATATTCATTTCCCCAGAAGACACATTTAATTGCTTCCTGTCAACTAAATCCTCTCAGGGCTTTTGGTGCACACTTCCTCTAAGCCACACCCCCCCATCAACATGTGTCTGCTTGGTCTCATCCACCTCTGAGCAGATCTTCCATGTGTTCCCTATCTATGTCACTTGGTTGGCATCATTGTTACTATTCCAACCTCCCAAATCGTCTCCAGTATGATTCTATCATCCATGAGCTAGTGTATAGTTTTGTATCACATAAATATTGGATTATGGGGTCATCCACTGACAAAGCTGCTGAACAGGGTCCTGACATCTGTCATCCAGACCTGCCTCCAGACCACTCCTTCAGGTTTGGTCACTTCACTCTCTAGGGGACCCTTCAGTGACTCATGCTGTTGGGTAATCCTTTCACCTTGAGCATGGAACCTGAGACTTGCTTCTAATCCACAGACTATGGCAAAGGTGATGGGATGTCACTCCCTTGATGAGGCTACTCTATTTAAGGCTCAATCTCAGCAGAGTGGAGTGAGATGCCCTTGCTGACCCTGAAGCAGTCGTGATATTAGGAGACAGACACATGGCAAGGAACCATGGGTGCTCCCTCACTGCTGAGGGCAGTCCCCAGACGAGTCAGAAAGAGACAGGGAAGCTCAATCTTACTCCAGAAGATGAGTTATTCTAAGAACTCAAGGGAACATAGAAATGGATCTCTCCAGTTTCTGATGGAACCACAGTCCCTCAATTAACCAGGATTTTCAATTTATATGGATGACAGTAAAACTCAGATTTTAAACAGAAGTCAAACCATTCCCATCCTCTATGGCCTTACAGTTATTGCAATGACCAACCACCCGACTGTTCATGATATTTGGAAACAGAAACCCCCTAATGGTAGCTGTGTGATCTTAAAGAATTAATCTTTCTTTCAGAGAAGCTCCATTTATATTGGTATTGAAATAGTTCAGGTACTGAGAAAATCCAAATTAACCAATCTTTCATCAATAACTAATTAATGGAATGTCTTTAGTTATACTTCTTTTCTAGATGTGGGACTTAATTCCCTTTCCCCTGAGTGTGGGCTGAACCTAGTGACTTATTTCTAAAGAACAGAATATGGTACAAGTGATAGTGTGTGGCTTCTGAGGCTTGGTCATAAACAGCACTGTGGCTTCCGTCTTGCTTTCTCTCTTGGATCACTTCCTCTGAAGGCAACCAGCTGCCATGTTATAAAGACACTTGAGCAATTTCCCATGGTGAGGCCTCCTGTCAAAAGCCATGTGAATGAGCCTATTGGAAACAGACTCTCAGTCCCAGTCAAGTCTTTAAGTGACTGCAGACCTAACTAACACCTTAACCATGACCTCATGAAAGATAGTCAGGGTCAACCTGCTAAGCTGTTCCTGAATTCCTTATTTACAGAAACTATGAAATAATAAATACTTATTATTTTAAGTTGCCAAGTTTCAGGGTAATTTGTTATGAGCAATAGGTTACTAATACAAATCCAAATAAAAATCTGTACTTACCTTGTAGTATTGTAAAATTCTTGATGAGCTGACCATGCTTGGAGTCCACCAGCTTCATTTCTTCCATAATCACTGATAAGTTGGCCACTTCAGTATCTAACCTTGACCTCATCATATCTTGTTGCATCCTGAGAGAAACAGAATCCAAACGGATATTGGCCAGTGTATTATTCAAGGAGGTCAGGTCATCCGTGTGTTTGGTTAGTGTATCTGTGCAAGTGGTCCTGACTTCATTCAGATTGCTGGTCAGCGTCCTCAGGTGGTGAGCCGTGTAGCTGATATTACTAATGATGTTCACAATATCTGTCTCAAAGAGCTGGAAGCGTTCCTCAAGTTGGCTGAACTTGATGGCTGTTCTATTTTCTGCATCCTTATGTAAGTCCTGAAGATCTTTCAGGTTCTGCTCGTTGGCTTGTGAGATAGTGGTGATGTTGTCCATCTGACCTGTGAATGAGTTGAGCTGGCTGTTCATATCCTCCAGGGTGTCATTGTTGGCTTTGGCCAAGGCAGAGTTGTTGGCAGCCAGCGTCTGCAAGCTCTGTACTTTCTCTTTCAACCAATCGGTGTCCTTCTTGGCTTGAAGGAAAACCTGCTGCAGATTTTGGAAGTCATTCTTGATTCGCTGGATAGCTTGGCTTGTGTCATCCACAGACCGCTGCAGATTAGTAATGAGGTTCCTCTGCTGTACCTGGGTCAGGTTCAAGTTGTTGAGGTTCATAATGACCACGTTATGAGAATACATTTGATTCTGCAGATTGCCCTGGAGCACACTGGTATCTTGTTGCAGATTGGTGACATAGCCGTTATATGCCTGGAGGGTTTTGTTTACAGTGGTGATAAGGAAAGAATTATTTTCAAGAGTTTCTTTCAGTTGACTCTGCCTGTCCACCAGCGCATCCCCACTCGCCTGTAACTTCTCCAGCGTATCTTTGTTCTTACTGGTTTTTTCTGTAATCTCGTGAAGTTGTTGACGAAGATCTAGAATATCTGATCTGAAGGTGGAAAGTTCTGAGTTGGTGCTCAGAGCTTTCTTCCCAGTTTGGTCCCCTGGAAAAAGAAATGTTTGCTTCTTAGACTGATGGTACGGAGAAATGTTGGGACAAGGTCAGTGATCCCAAAGATACTTAAATAGTATGGACGATATAAAATTTGTGGTATACACAGACTTCTCTGCATTAGTAAAAATCCACATATCTATTAAAACTGGGTCCTAGGGAATTAGCACTGGTGCTCAGCACTTCAACCAATAAACTTGGGTGAAATTTTTTCTCAAAGAGAGGAAGAATTGACCAGATTCTAGGACAATGGGCAGGGTATTCTTAGAAGGAAATAACCTTTTAAATTACCACGAGTATTGTTTTTAATTAAACCAAAAATCAAGGAACAAAATAGATGGGAATATTTTATTTTGTAAATTAACTTTTATAATTCTACACAGTTTAAAACATTTCAAATAGGAATTTACTAAACATTTTCCCCACCAATTTTTTTTCCAACAATTTTTAATAAAGGGTATTTGTGGTTCATTTTAGTTAGGATGGATCTTCAGATCTAATTTGGCACATAGTAATTTGGGGGGCAGGATTCAACCCCCAAATTGGTAATTGTCGTTTTACAAATGAAAAGTCTTTGAATGAAATCATGATGGCAAACTCAACATATAACATGCAAAAAAGCCTTATCCATCTGGGAATTTTCTAGAAAGGCAATATTCTAGCAGCACCATTCTAAAAAGTTTCCATTGTTCATATAAAGTAGAGAGAGCAGGTGCAACTGGGTGGGTCATGCATCTTGCAGGTTACCTAGTTTTTTCAGGTCACTTTCCACTGCTGTGAGCTTGTCATCATAGGTTTGGCGAGATGTCTCCATGCCACCTGTCACATTGTCCATTTTTTCTACAACTAAGATTTAGGAAACAATGCATTAGTACACATACCCACTCATACTTATTTTTTAGTTTCAAGACAACAGTTCATAACATAACAAAGGAAACAGAATGGGGGAAAAGTATAATTGAAATAAAATACGAGGAAAGCTATTATTCTTTTAGAAAATAAGTTGCTTGTCAAAAAACCCAGTGGAATAGATCATTTGGTTGAGAATTGTACATTCTCAACTATTATGATTCTGCAATGACTTGGAAGCTTCAGATATTGGAACTAATTTTTTAAAAATTTATAAGAAGTCTTTATTCTGTATTATTTCCTATGTTAATTTCCATTTCATGCAGGAATAAAATGCTAAGATCACTTACAAAATTCACCACTCACCAGCCTCCCTAAAATTCCTGGCAGGTGGAACTGACTTACCTAGGAAGAGATCCCTTGGCAAAGAACCCCTAGCTCAAGTCTGCATACAAAGTCATTTGAGAAGGGACAAAATGTCAAAAGGACCTGCCATTTTCACATGGGCTATACCACTGAGGTCTGAAAATCTACTTTGCATTAGTGAAAATCAAATCCATAGTTTATCAATCCCCAAGTAGATGCCTGAGTGGTGTTTCTAAACAGTGGTTTATCAAGAAGGTTTTTAGCTTTGTTTGTTTCATTTTCTTGATTGTACAACAGATAAAGTTAATGATACAGCATTAAATAAAAGCTTGGTTTCTTATCTGTTCTTACAAGGCAGTCATTCTCTCTGGTTATGAATTCAAGTTTGTTTTTACAATATCTAAAACAGGCAATTTCTTCAGAAGTGATCTCCGTGAGATCCAGCAGCTTAGGATCAAGTCACTTTGTCTCATCTTATCCCGTCTGTGTGTCTGTCTATCTGAGATGGGGTCTCACTGTGCTTCACAGAATGGTCCTGAACTCCTGGGCTTAAGTGATCCTTCTGTCTCAGCCTCCAGAGTAGCTGGGAATTATAGGTGTGTGCCCCCTAGACTAGCCTGACTGTCTTTGGTCTCAACAACCTTCTATTTAATAAAAAATGTAAAAGTGTTTTTAAAGCATAAGTATGTCCTCTATACCAATTGTAAGCTAATTAACCCAGTCTATATTATCCACCAAGGTTTCTACCCATGCATGATTAGATGGGAAGATTCTCGTGGCTCCTTTCCCTTAGTTCCCATGAGTGTATGTGACCCAAAGTGAACCAGCTCCATGGATCCTGGAACAGGTCCTCAGGAAGCACACTGTGCTCTGCCTCAAACATCCACAACCTGGCCACAATAATCCATGTATACCGACCCCTGTGCTCTTATGTGAGTCTTTCCATGTGTTCTCTCATCTATGATGTTCTTTCCTGGCTTCTTCACTGAGTTAAATCCCCCTTGCTCCTCAGGACTCAGCTCAACACAGCCTTTGGGAAACCTCTGCTGAGCTGCATGTTACAGAATTTGCCTGGTAAGCAGCCCTTTCCTCATGCCGTGTCCTCATGGCTTGCTTACTAGATCCTTCAGGGCAGGAGAATTTGCACAGGTGCTCCTTGACTTACAATGGGGTTATGTCCAATGTACCCACTGCTACTTGAAAATATCATGTTGAAAATGCATTGAATGTCCCTGACCTACTGAGCATCCCAGCTTTGCCAACAGCACACTGAAGAGGGCAGGTTGCTTTCTCTTGTGATTTTGGGGCTGACTGGGAGCTGCTGGGAGCTGCCACTGATCAGCATCACAAGAGGATCTTACTACATATCCCTAGGCCAGAAAAGAGCAAAATTCAAAATTCCAAAATATGTTTCCTAGTAAATGTATATTATTCTCACACCATCCTGAAGTCAAAAAACCCTAAGTTGAACCATGGTAACTTGGGGACTGTCTTTATTCAGTTTTATTTCCAGCTCTTAACTCAGTGTATGGCACTTAGTAAGTGTTCAGCAAGTATTTACACATGCTGCCATTTATTTAAGTAAGCGAGATTCTGCTGGGGGCAGCTGAGGCCTATGAAAAAACAGGACGAGCTACAAACAGGTCATGTAAACAAGCACAAATCCACCAATCTAGGAAAGCCTCTGCACTGGCAGCGAGTATGATATTTCATTAAATAATTATTATTTCTTAAATGACTACATAGATGCAGACCCTGTATCTAAGCGTCCTATGCTGGGCATGCATACTCCTAAGTCCCTGGAAACTCAAAAGAACACAATGTATTCTGTGCATTTTAGCAAAGCTAAATTTCTGAAACATAAAATATGGAATGTTTACAAGTTTAGGGTTAGTTTTGATTCTCAAATCAAAACAGATGCCTCTGGTCTGTCCTCAAACCACATGCAGGATCTTAAGTCCCACTTCTCTTTCCTGGAAGCCAAATAAACCTCTAAATATGCTGACAGTCATTCATTTTCTACCCTCTTTAATTTTTCTTCCATTTTAGTTTAGAAAAACACAGCACTGTCTTGGACAGACGATTCAGGTTTGCTTGGAGTAAACGGAATGACTACTTTCATTTGGAAAAAAAAATAAAAAAGAAACTGTTACCTTTGTCTTCTGTGTAGCAAGGAAACTATCCACATCCCCCCCTCACACACATACACTGCCCTCAAGTGCTGGGGAACCCGCTATGTGCACTGGTGTGTGTGTGTCTGGGTTTAAAAATAGGATCTTGGTAAAAGCTGCAAATTTTAGGGCTGCAATGCTGGCAGCTTGCTAGTGCGTAAAAATACCAGGCTGATGGGGATCCAGAACTAACACTTGATGTATGAGCACACATCATTCTCAATGGTTTTTACTCAATATTTATAGCACAAATTCTCAATCACGATCGTACAGGCAGAGTCATCCTATCTATCCTAGAAGTCACCACTACAGACATAGACCTGTTTGTAGATCGTGCTCATATGAGAAAAATGAACAGGAGGCACCACGGGGTTATCAGCAGTCTGGTTCTTCATAGGGTCTCCTTTATCGGGAACTATGTCTCAATGTGGATTTTTTTTCTTCTGAATACTGGTATTTCGGGTACCATACCTGAAGAGTTGCCCCTCTTCTTTAAGTATCCAAAGCATAATTCCCTAGAATAGTCTTATAGTAATACCTTTCCCATAAAAGCACCTTGGTGCCATCTCTTGGCCTGGGCCATTCATCTCCTTCTTCCTTTTCACCCACTTTTTAAAGTTCCCTTTCCCTTCAGGTCTCACCATCTCCTTGTATGAAGCCTTGCCTCTGATTTGATTCCAGAGCACAACACTTGAACCTTTCTTTGAGTAATAATAATTTTAATCGCCTCTATTGTAAATAATAAAAGTTCTATTCTTTGCAAGGTGCACTGCACCATGGCAGTAGTTAATCCTTACCACTCCTGTTTTACAGATGAGGAAACTGAGGCTCAGAGATGTTTCATTATTCACCCAGAACCAGAAATCTTGCAAGTGACTAGTGGGATGCCAGACTAGAAGACCTACCACCCAAATCCATAATCTTTCTACAAGTCCACAGTGCTTTTCATTTAGTATTTCTTTATCCTCAATCTGGATTCCCCCGATTTAAAAATAAAAAAAATTCTTGAAGGGAAGAATTGGGTCTTCTTTACATTTTCTTTAAAGTCATCATCACCAGCTGTTTATTAAGTACCTGCATGTATGTGGCATAGTGATAGCCAGTGAAGACCCAAGAGACATAGGCCATGGCCCCAGCCCTTGAGGATAAGGAACAAGGATGGAGCTTGGAGCTCCTACTTGGTGCTTAGAGGTGTTTGAACTGCACCAATCATGGTGCTGAGAGATGTATACACCCTCTAATGGGTTCCTGAGACTTCCTGGTTACGCTCCCCAGGAAGTCAATAGACATTTCTATCTTGAATGCTATTTCAGGTTTCATTACAGAAATACAGAAAATCTGTTTGCAGGGTTCTAAAGAGCTCTACAGTGTGATCTGAAGCATATTCTGAAAGCCTACTTATCCAGCTGTCATTGCTATTTTGGGACAGCTTAGTAGCAAGGTAGACATTTTGTGGCTACTGCCAAAGATTCAGATTTCTGTCCTCTTTCTTTATGTGAATCACCTTACGAAGGCTGCCTGCTGGGCAGGACAATGGAATAGGATCTTCCTATTCTGAGAATGTTCTGGAGGAAACATGATCCACTGAACATAAGAGATGGCTCTTGCCATAGAAGCTCTGTGGACCAATAAGAAAAACCCAAATCAGAGGATGTACCAAGCTATAACTGTCTAAGAGCACACTTTCTGCAGTGCCTGACATGCCTCATGGTCACAGTCACTGTACAGACCCTGTCTGGGTGACTAAGAATTCTCTGGCTCATTCAGCAAGTGCTCTGGAAAAAACTTCATTATATCCCAACTTGTAGCTGTGGGAGTGACATTAAAGGAGAAGTAAAGAATAATTTTGAGGAAAACAGTGTGGAGATGCCTTTGTCGACTCTGATAAATAAGAGTTTCATTTCCTTTCACCTTGTCCTTCAGAGAAACACCTACTTGCATTTCTCTAACTGAACATTCTTTTTACTTTTTTTTTTTTTTTTTTTTTAAACAGAGAAAGTTCTTCCAGCCATCAAAGGAAGATGTGCAAAGGGAGAACTGGGTCTTATCTTTCTGCCTCTTGTGACATTGGGTCACCAGAACCTTATCAGCAAGAAAGAGGAATCACTATATACGTAAAGAGGAGGAACATCTGGAAAACATCAGCAGTTTAGTTCCTTATGACCTTGTTTGGAAACCTAAAGTGCATTCTGTATTATCTTATTTTTGACAGCACCAGCCTGAGGGATGGGGGCGTTGAAGAAGGAAAAGAGGGTCAAGACACCATCTTGCCTGCCCTTTTACCTACTCCCCCCATCCCTTCTCCCTGTACCTGGTGAGATTATACTCAGAGCAGGCCAAGCTGATCTCTGGGATCTTAGGTTTCAAGGTAGGACTTTGCAGGGTAGCAATTCTTCATATGCAGATTGACTTAGCATTATTGTATGCCTTTGTAGAAATCAGTCCTAATCTACTATCCATCCATCCATCCTACGATTAATTCATTCAGTCAACTTTGCTGGGTACCTGTTAAATACCATGAAGGTAGATGCTGGTAGAAGATAAATAGAAGATGGTTTTTATACAAACATGTAGTTTGGTGAGACATAAGCCAGACATGCTGGCCATAATGACACAGTGTGACAGAGGCTAAAAGTAAATAAAGAGTGTTGTGGGAACAAACATGAGGCATCCAACTAAGCTTTCAGGGGCTTTGGGCAGGACAGGTGTTTAAGTGACACATGAAGGGCATGAAGGAGTCGTTTAGGTGGACAGCAGGCAAAGGGTGCTCCAGACACACAGACTAGTATAAGAATAACATCAGAGATGGAAGGACATTGAGTGGATAAAATGGAGGAAATTCCTATACCTCAACAAGCAAACAAAGAGGAAAAGGAAGGGAAAAAACCTTTCTCTTTGGATCTTTCTGTATAATTCTGAAGATCCTAGCCCTTATTTCCTAGTCGAGGTAAAAATTAAAAAAGGGTCTGTATTCACCAAACCACTCCAGTTCTCTTTGAGAAGTAAATGTTTATTCTCATATCACATGCTACTGAACCTTAAAAGGTACTTATTAAATGGTTGTTTTATCTCAGCTCACTAGGAAAAGCCACGGAGGAGTGAGTAATGACCTAAGCAGAGAAGAAAGCCAGTGTGGATGACCCCCGCTGCAGTCCCCCTGAGCAGCCCTCGTCATGATTTAATAGCCTTTCTTAATCACTTACTGTGTTTGCTCCTTCGTCTGCTTCATCTAGAAACACAAGGCTCTCCCAATTAAATGAACTCATCACAGATGGATAAAACGACCTGGCAATTTTCCCAATTTCCATTGCCCAAATTCCGCAGTCAACACGCTCCATGATGCATGTTATTTTCCATGGATGTGGCCTTGGGGGCAGGACTAAAAGGCCTTAACTATACTCAGGACTTTTAACATGTTTTGCTATTGTAGTGGGCTAGAGCTGTATAAATGTAGTGACAAAGGACAGAGGGACATTCTAGTCACTATCTACTGGACCAACTATAGCAAAGGGGTGTTCTATGACATCATCTTTGTTCAGCTCAGCCACCTTGGAAAATGGTGGTTACCATTTTGCAGCTATGAAATCAGATCCTCTGGGAGGTGATGATTCACACCTGGTTCCAAAGCCACGGAGAGGATTTAGCACAATGCTGGCACACAGGAAGAACTCACTGAACACTCACTATGGGATTAAAATCAGCAGGATCAAGACTTGAACTTGAATGTCGGGATCAAAAGCCCATTCTCATTGTAATATGCTGTGCTTCCTTCAGGACACTACTGAATACTGGGGAAACAGGGAGAAGTTAAAGTTGGAGGGAATTCACTTTGAATCCTTCTCCTCCAAGTTCAGGTTCAGGGGGTAAGCAACAGAAGGAAGTGTGAAGTCCTGCTCAGTTGATCTGTCAGCTCTGAGGGAAGGCAGCCATGGCGGCTGAGAGAAGGGTTAGCAGATCAACAGATGGTACTGTGACCAGCAAGATGGACAGGTCTGTCTCACGTGACATTGACAGGGACACGTCCATGCTGTTTTCTATAAAAGGGCGTGTGTAGTTCGTGATTCTGAATCATGATACCTATCTGTGCTTTACTTTTTTCCTGCAAGGCTGGAGGATTCAGGCAAAAATCTTCTCCTTACCTTAAACTAGCCAAGTATGGGCCTAATGTTTTATGGAGTCGAGGTGGCAGTGCAGCCTGTTTTTACTTTTATAATAATTTTATGAAACTGTACAAACAAGAGCAAGCCCAGTAAATGTGCTGAAGAGAAAGAAGAAAATTAGGTGGCCAATCCCTGAGTAAATAAGTGTGTTTGGAGATCTTGTGTTTTGCTTATCTCTTTCAAAAGAGTTTTCCTAAGGGCTGGCTCCAGTTTCCACAGAGTCTCTTAGAGATAAGATGGGGGGGAGGGGAGGAAGAGGGAGTAGCTCAAAATATGGAGAAAAAAAGCAACAAAGAGGAAAAAACATCTTTATAACTCAAAGAGGATTATGTTATTATTGAAGTGAATCAAAAGAAATTACTATCTCCTCCCTTGTAGGTCCTGTAGCCACAAGACACTTAGGACACAGAGCTGGAGCTCATGAGGTCCTTATGTTTTACACCTGAGTTGCCTAAATGTAATTCAGTTGGACCTCTGGGTCCATGGGTTCCATATCCTTGGATTCAACCAACTCTGGACTGAAAGTATTTGGAAAAATATTGAATTCGTATTAAACATGTACAGACTTCTTTCTTGTTACGATTTCCTAAACAATTCAGTGCAACAACTACTTGCATAGCGCTTACATCGTGTTAAATATTATAAGTCATCTAGCAATAATTAAAGGATATGCAATGATGGGTGTAGATTATATGCAAATACTATACCATTGTGTATAAGGGACTTCAGCATCCACAGTCTCCAATATCCTCACAGATCCTAGAACCAGTCCCGGGTGGATACTGAAGGTCTACCTCATACTTGCAAAGATGTGCTTTTTCACTTAAATTAATGAAGGGATTGCTATTCAGAAGGGAGAAAGGAAAGACTACTTACCTTTATATCCCAAAATGGCTACTGTGATGGTTAGCAAGGCACATAAAATGTACAATAATATGATAGAAAACTTCAGTGCCCAATTATTTTTACATTTGGTACATTGCGTTCCTTCCTGAATACCTGTAAGAGAAGTCAAATTTTAATAATAGTAGACAGGAATATATTTTTCAAACAGTATCATTTTGCATTTTGGTTCAAATACTGTGATTAAGAAGGGCATTTATATATGCCTTGCTTTAATAAGAAAAGTATTTTAAAATTAAACCACTACAGCAATACAAGTACTTTACACATTGCGTTATGTTGTTATAGTTGTATTTTAATATGACTTTAAAATAACTTTGTTTCACAGAAGATTTTCAAGTGAAATTCCATTATAATTTCAATAAACATCTCTGTGTGACAAAAGGTTTAAAACACCCAAATCCTCATTTCAGACATTATTAAACCCATAGCAATTCAAACATAACCAACCAAACCAAAAACACCTGCCTTGTCCCCTGGTGTTTGTTTCAATAGTGTGCTAGGGCTGGTTCCCCTTGGATTGTGAGAGCCAGTTTTAAATCTTAGAATTTTGGTTGTTAAACTGATGGTAGCATCAAATCAGCCCCAGAGGGAGTATTTACACCGTGGAAATGGGTGCAAACACTGCAAGTTAACACCGCCCGCCCCCCGCCCCTGGCACCCTTAAAAAAACTGGTTTACTAACATGCCATTTGTTGTAATGTAGTGGAACCTATAGCAGAAAACATAATTTTACAATTAAATGCCCAATATAGAACCATTTTTGTACATTACATGTATTCAAACACAGATTCTGACCCTTCTTTATCACAGTCATCTGAATAATGATATGGAATAAAAATAAAAACCAGACTTTTTTTATGAGAGGAGGTAAACTTTTACTGCTTAGAATTCAACTTTCTGAAAAACTGTTGTGTCTAAGTGGTAAACCAGCATCCTTGCTGCAAGTGACTCCAGAAACTAACCCATAAAAAGGGAACTTTCCATCTGATTGATTGGAAACACAGAAGACAAAGACTGTGCACATTGTAATGCAAAAATCACATTGTGTGGAGGATCACAGTATCAGGAGACGCCTTGTTTCCTGCCCTGTTTCCCTACATGTGTCTTACAATAGCATCCCCCAGGAGCAACAGCACATAAAGGACTGATCTCTTATAATCGTGCTCATAACTTTTGATGGGTAAGTCATGAGGATTAAGCCATAGTTGAGGTTCCTCTCCTTTGGTTTGTAATTTTACACAGAGTGCCACTTTTCTGTGAAAAGAGTTCTTCAGCTGTGTTTAATGCAAAATGATGATGGAAACAGCATAGAACAATGACTTGAATTTAGCTCTGAGTTCAACCAATCCCTCTGGTGTTCTGGGCTACAGACACAAGGCGAGGGGTCAAATCTGTCTTTTTCATGGCTTAGAGCATGCTACTCAAACTTTGGGGTGCATCAGAATCACATGCAGCACTCATTAAAACACAGCCTTTCTGATTCAGGTGTTGTGAGAGGGGCCTGAGAACATGGATGTCTAACAATTCCCAGATGGTACTGATGCTGCTATTCCAGGGAGACCACAATTTAGAACAGGCTTCTCAAACTTTAAATGGCTTCACATATCATATTGTTGAAATGCAGATTCCAGTTCTGTAGGTCTGAGCTGGGATATAAATTCTTCTCTCTAACAAGGCTCAGGTCTGAGGACCACATTTTGAGGAGCTAGAGTTCAGTTCAGAAGAAAGTCATGGTGGATCAACTATTGGTTAGTCAATTTCTTGAAGGTAAAGTCATAAAATCAGACTCATTCATTAAACAGAAGTCTTCTTTGTGTTATAATTTCCCCATATTTTCACTCTCTTTCCTTTCCAACCTACTTCTTTAATAGTATATCTGATGTCCAAAACTGACCTCAGGTGCTGATGATATAGCACATCACGCAGAGTGCCTGCCTCCCATGCTCGATACCGGGGTTCGAGTCCCCAGCACTGTTAGATTACAGAAATTGCAAACAAACAAACGAGACCGATTCGGAGGCTCCCAACCTTCCAAAACTGCCCTCAGTACTAACTCTGCCATAAAGATCTCCAGCTTACACCCAACTTAAGTAGTACTATTATCTCAATTCCTCAGGTGATTGAACGCAAAGACACGATGACTTCTTTTGTATGTATTCTCTGATTCAGTTATCAGGTCCGGTTAATCTTCCTGTGGGAAATTTTATTTTTAAAATATTTTTACTGGTGCATTATATACAATAGTGAGATTCATAATTCCATATTTGAACATGCACATCATTCCTGTGGGATATTTTTTTCATAGTCATCATCTACAGTTTCTCGATGTTCATTGACTTCTGTTATGGTTTAGATGTGAGGTGTTCCCCAAAAGCTCATGCATGAGACAATGCAAGAAAGTTGAGGTGAAATGATTGTGTTGAGAGCCTTAACCTAATCCGTACATTAATCCACTGGAAAGGATTAACTGGGAGGTAACTATAGGCAGGCAGGGTATGGTTAGAGGAGGTAAGTCACTGTGGGTATGCCCTTAGGGTTTGTATTTTGTTCGTATTGAGCAGAGAAGTTTCCCCCCAACTTTCTCTCATCTTCTCTTTCTCTGTGATTCTTGGTGGCCATGCCTTGATCTGCTATCCTCTACCACACTCTTCTGCCATGATGTCCTGCCTCACCTTGGGCCCAATGCAATGGAGTTGGCCATCTACAGACAGACTTCTGAAACTGTGATCCACAAAATAAACTTTTCCTCCTCTAATTGTTCTTGTCAGGTCTTTTGGTCACAGTGGTGAAAAGGTTGGGTACAGTATCAGGTTCTTTACACGGCATCTTTAATCCATAAAGTAAGCCCACCAAGGTGACACAGTAGTGAGAGCTGAATTGACAGCCTACACATGTCACAGCCAGGATTCCAACCAGTGCCAGACTCCAACACCATGATCACTGCATGAGACCATGGTCCCCGTCTCACTGATCCTCTCCATTTTCACGATCACCATCCAAATATGAGAAATTTTACTCTCCGGTAGGAGTTTCCTCTTCCATCACCACTGGAATCCAGCCTCACCTTGCTCTAAAATACTGCTGTCCTCATGACATTTGCCAAAAAGGGGTGTGGGAGCAAACTTTCAATGGCCTTCTCTTAACTAAAGGATGAAACACACACACATCACACACACACACACACACTCCAGCTCTTAAACTCCCTATAATTCTGGTGATTATAATGACACATACACAAAAAAGACCTTTTACATCCAGTAAGAGTGAAAACACTTCTGGAATTAGAAGCAGAGGAAGAATAGGTAGATCCACAAATGTGCCACATTCCATTTTGAGAAAGAATAAATTTATTTTGGTGGCAACAGGAAAACAGAAGGATGACAAACACCGAGACGATGATGACCCGACCTCTTGCAGAAAGACCAGCTAACGCTTTCATGATTGATAGGCGTAGCATTCCTTTTGGAGTTTAGGACCATGGTGGGTGACATCTTTACACCTCTCCAGGGTGATTTCTTACATTCTACCAGAAAACCCTCAGAAGATTTGGTCAGAGTGGAGATTGTGGTAGATAATGGAAACTGAGGACTAAAAGTGTAGAGGTCATCTGGCCAAGGGTCACTGTGTAACTGACGGGAACTTTGAGGCCCAGTGAGGTGAAGCAGGATCAGGAGTCCCCTGTCCTGACCCCAATACAGGCGCTCCTCCCTCTGTCCTTCCCTGTGTGCTAGCACTGGGTGGCCACTGGGCATCTCGTGCACGCGGCACCCGTGCAGATCCGCTCCCAGAGAGCTGTCACTGGCGCACATTCCTGAGAGCAGGGGTACTTCCTCACAGTGTGCACTTCAACGGCTGACTGCATCAGCATCAATCAATATCAGATGGCACCTCCTGGCCTCACTTTCCACTTGACACACTTTCTCTGGCTTGTTTTTTTCTCCCCCAGAGACTTATTTTTAATAAGAACTCTTGTTTTATCTTTCCTTCTCTGCCCTCCCCTGGGAGGACATCTGGCCAAACATACAGATGCCTACTACA
The DNA here is from genome assembly GCF_902686445.1 of Sciurus carolinensis. NCBI lineage: Eukaryota > Metazoa > Chordata > Mammalia > Rodentia > Sciuridae > Sciurus > Sciurus carolinensis. The sequence continues at coordinate 31,011,441 of NC_062227.1, read as the reverse complement.
AAGAGACCCTGCTGGCTCCCGGAGCTGGGCGACCCCCTCCTCCTCAAACCTAGATGGGTCACCAAAAACATTCGTGAGAGATATCCCCGTTACCAGTCTTTGTAGTGTTTGTTTTCTTAGCATTACTTTCCAGAGACTGGGGACTTTGTTCCCATGGGGGTGACGGGGGAGGAAAGGCCGGAGGATGAATCTGCACAGTGCTGCAGATAAGAGACTCCAGTTCAGGAAGTGCAGCGACGCTGCCCCTTACCACCAAGAGATCCAGCTTCTTAAAAGACCTGGCCCCAAACAGCACATCTGTGATGCAGAGAGCCACAAGCAGAAAGGGCCTAGAGGGAGCACGCCTGTCCGTGGTCATCCCTCTTAAACTATCTCCCACTCCATTCCATTCTGGACTTCTACTCTGAATGTATTTTCCAGTATCCAAGTCTTTGTTATTCAAAAAACCTTTGGGGGCCCAGTGAAGCCAGAATCACTCTGGTTAGCTCCTGGAATATTCCATGGAAGTTCAGAATCGGCTGACAATTTGGTCTCCAGTGTCCAAACTCCAAGTTCCCTGCGTTGCCCTGTTTCCAATAACACATGTTTCAAGTAAGAAGTGGTGTTGGGGGGTAGGGGGGCGGTGAGGGGGTGGTTAGCTGGTTGCAGAGAATAATTGAAACGCTCCAGGAATGACAGTGCAAAGGGCCAGAAGAATTCACCAGCAAAGAGAATTCCTTTCTGCTGTGGTTCTCCATAAAGAGCCCTCCCAAGTGCTGTGGTCCAGGCTCCAATTCAGTCTGTTTTTCCAATCTTTTTAGAGAGGAGGAAAAAAAAAAAAAAAAAAGAAGAAAAGAAAAGAAAGAAAGAAAGAGTCCTCTTCACTATCATATTTTCCTGCCATGTATATTGCTGAAGATGGGCTTGCGTTTGAAAATGGATCTATGCTGATCAGTCCCCTTCCTCAGTAGGTGGAGGCTAGCACTATGGGTCATAGTAGATCATTTCTCAGCTGTCTTAATTATCTTAAGTGTCTGTAGCTCAGTGGTGTTGCCATAAAGATCATGTTACCAAAGAGGAGCTTCAAAAAGCTGGTAGATTGCAAAATGCAAGAAGGCCACAAGTTTTGATCTGAGATTGGAAGTGATCTTTTCATGTGGTTTTTTTATAGTTATTAATCTACTGCCTGGTGGCATATATTCCCATCAACCCAAAAGAATGACTTGGCTCTAACAGTAAAACTGATGATTCAAATAATTCCTATATGTAATTTAAATACCCTCCAAAGTAACAAAACAATCAAAGTTAACATCCTGGTTAGTTGCTTGAATGTTACGCAATATCACTAGAACAAAAGTTAAATTCAAAACCACTGTGGCCCACACATAATTAGCTTTTCCTTATTATAAAGGTCATTTACTGCATGGATTTAGTTACTATAAACTTTTTTTTTTTTTTTTATTAGTGAGTAATTTAGTTTCCCAAATACAAATCCCAGCCCTGGACACCTTATTATGCCAAGTTTCCTAAACGACGTGGAGAATCACAAAAACGGGAAGCAGGACAAGAATTGGCAATGAAACCACTTTCTGTACAAATGTGAAGCCTCACAGCAACTCTGTGCTCATAATGGTGTACTCGCACCAGAAAAATGATTTAGAAGAAAGTTTTATGTGAATACAAAGTCTTCGGCATTTATCCTGAACCTACAGTAACATTCTGCACGCTAACCAAGGCTATGATTTTTTTTATTAAAATTTTTTTCACATATATAAGAATTAAAGACATTCAGTGCTGGTTTGGTTTTAATGCTTTTTTTAAGAATATGTTTTATTTGTTTAAAATTTGTAATTTATATCCTCCTCTACTAAAAAAAAGAAGTTGTAGGCAAAAACCAGATGGAATGGTTGCACTCAGGATACACAGTGTCTGCTAGAATGTACAGCGTCTCAAAAGAATGCCATTATTTTCTCTTTGCGGTTTTAAAGACTCAGAATCCTTTACCATATGAGTTGTCCACAAAAGCTTTCAATTCTGAGCAGAGGAGTCCTCTCTGGCTGGGGAGGTCAACAGCACAGCTCTTACATTTGTCTCTCCTAGCTGGCTCCTCCCTCTTGGCTATATTCCTGGTCACTTCATTCTAGGGGCACAGAGTGAACTGTCAACAATCCTGACAATATATTTCAGCAGGCCTGACAACTTCATTATCTGGCACTACCATACAATGTCCTTCTGTGATTAAGCACTGAATCTTTTCATTAAAAGAACTCATGAAAATTCAGCTCCAGCTCAGCCATCAGCATCTCCTGAATAATTCAGACAGACACTTAGACTGTGCAGGTATTCGGAGGGAGGCCCTGAGACATTTCTTTAGTGGGTGAAAGTTTGCTACTGATGCACTCACAAAAGGGGAACTGCTGAGGATGGCTGCCATTGCTGAAGACCTCTGTGGGCCAGGTGCCCTCTCTTGCTACCTGCAATGCCTCTAGTAACCCTGCAGAGCAGGAATTCTGACTCTATTTTCTACGTTTTAGGAAGGTAGAAGGTCAAAGAGGTCGGCTCCAATGAGTGGCTGAGCTGGGAGCTGAACGCAGATCTCTTGCTTCTCCAAACTTATTTACCTCCAGAAGTGAAAAACCAAAGGCAACTAGATGAAAGACGTCTAACTAAATAAACTGTAGAGAGCTAATGGGTTAGACTTAAAGAAGTAGCCTGTCAAAATAACAACTTTGTGCAAACCACCTTTCCCATGTTGAGAGAGAACCTTTCTCAGAAATGGGCAGTATACCTCATATACCTAGATGACTACATGATCCATGTGATCCTACAATATGTACAATCAGAGAGATTGCACTCCACTTATATATGAGTTATCAAAATGTATAAATGCATTCTACTGTCATGTACAACTAATTAGAACAAAAAACTAATAAGATATACTGATAAAAATAAAAAATAAAATAAATGGGCAGTAAAATTTAGTCTCCAGTTCATTATTACAGGCCTGAGGTTTCTGCAGGTTGCCATTTCTCTTACTATCTGTGGCGACATAACTAAGCAGCAAGGTAATTCCACCCTTAATAACTGCTCATTATTCCATGAGAGGTCAGGTTTGGCTAGTTAAGTAAATCTTGTTGGCTCTTGGGGAAATAGCACCCAATGGCAATGGCATTTTTGGAATAGGGTGGGCTGGGAAAGGAGGGGAGCTTTATAATTTCAAGGCAAACTATTGGACATGCAGAGGCTGTTTAAGCTGGAACTCAGAAGAAGTTGGTTGCTCTGATCGGATTTTCTTATAAATTTCTACTACACTGAAACAAGAACCTCAAAAGCCAGTTGCCAATGGCTCTTTCATCTATGGACCTAGACAACTGCTGGTGGATCAAACTTGCAGGAATTGGGTAAGAGAAGTTAACAGACAGGAAGAAGGTGAAAGGAGAGCTCATTAAATGTTGATAAAAAATTAATTTATCTCTAGCCTCTTAACCCCACCCCCCCAAATCTGGAGTACATTGGCAAAAAACAAACAAACAAAAATTCCCCCACAAATGCCACAATGGCCCCCTGGTTGAGCAATCCACAGTAACTACCATTTTAATAGTTTCTCCATGCCTTAAAGAAGATTCCAAGATGCTTACTAGTCAGTGTCCTCTGACTCGCCAGTGCTAGCTTTAAGATATAGGTTTCCCAAATCCCAAGCAGAGTTCTCTAGGCCCCCAAACTAGGCTGGTGATATAGCTCAGTTGGTAGAATGCTTGCCTTGCAAGCACAAGGCCCTGGGTTCAATCCCCAGCATCACAATTAAAAAAAAAAAAAAAAAAAAAAGAAGAAGAAGAAGAAATAGACCCTCAAACCCTGCCCACTTCACCATGCTACTTTCTTGCTACATGCCATTTATTCATTTATATGAATCTAAAAATTGGGACATCCCAGGGACCAGGGATGATAAAGGGCTGTTCCTTGCCTCTGAGCCTTGAAAGTTGTCTTTCTGCTCTTGAAATACCCTCCTTCTCTATAAGTAACTTCCTTCCAATTTGCAGATCCCTCCTCAGGGAATCCTTTCCTAATTCACCTTGCGCCTGGCCCAGCTGCACCTGAATCCCTCAGCAAGTGTGTGGAGTGCATTGCACACATCCACACTGACCTGTGTATTTCTCAGGTCATTTCAATACTTTCTTCAGGACACCACCTCCCATAGGTACAGGAATTTAAATGTTTACAGTATTGCTTTTGCATTTTCCTAAACAGACCAGTAGTCACTAGCACTCTGAACATCATGTGATTTAATCCATATGCGACTTGAGTGTGAACTCTGGTAGTAGGAAAAGAGGGATCCATAGCTCCCCAACCCCTGTCAATCAATCTCCCAACCAGCTTTCAGGTGCAGGAAATTTCACAATCTTTTCTCCCTCCTTTGTGCCAGCCTTCTAGGTGAGGAATGACTTGCTGATCTCACTGTCCTGCAAGCAGAAGTGTAGACTACTGGGAGAGGAAAACAGCTCAGGGGCCTGACAGTCAAATCGCAGACACCCATGAGAACACCTTCCCCCACCCCAGTCAGAGTTGATCCCCAGCAGCCCACAGACTCAGAGGAAGAGTTTCCTGTTCTCTGCTGGAGGTGGGTGGTGGGTGGGGTGAGGATAAGAAATGGAAGGAATGCAAACCAAGCTTTTACCAGACTGAAATGAATCCCAGGGCTCTAAGGTGGCTGGGCGTTTCTACATTTTATCTCTCAGCACTCACAAAACTAAATTTGATAAGGCAAAGACGAGAAACAAAAGCCCGAAACCCAACACTTGCCTCAAGTAATGCTGCTTTAAAGAGTGTCATTTTGGGGCAGCTGAAGAACTAAGATGATGGGGAACACCGAGGAGCACCAATCTCAGGTAATGACAGGGTATTTGTTGTTTATCACTGAAAAAGTGTCAGGGCATGTGAAAACTATGCTTCAGAGCAGGTGTTGGCAGAAAAGCCTAAATTCACTCTCTCACCTACCTCCTCGATTTCTTTTTAACCAACAAAACTAGTGTTTTGATGAGGGAAAAATGGGTTTCGATATAAATGAAAATACCCATCAGCTTGAAGACATTCCTCCTTCCTCCAGGAATATGTGGGTTTTTAAATTTATTTCTTCAAGTGAAGACGATGGTTGAGGACATTGAGAAAGGAGAGGAAAGAAGTCAAGACAGTGACAGATTTTATTGTCAGCGTTTTCAAGCAATTATTCTTTTCTCCACTGAATGGGGCCTCAGTCCTGAGCCTTAATGAGAAATGAGTCCATCAGCTCGAAATGAGGAAGAACTGGCAAGTAAATAATGAAGGAAATGTGCGGGGGTGGGGGGTTACTTTACAGACTACTGCCCTGCAGAGGCTGTGAAGAAAGGGCAGCCCTGATTTAGGAAGGGGCTGGGAACTTGTTACCCAAACTGGAGAAAGGACAGAGAGAAGGACAACTTCTTCATGGGGCAGACAGGTATGGTTTTCAAGATCAAAGGAATAATACTGGAAAATAAAAATGATAAACCACCCAACCAAGAAGTCAGAAAGCAAATGACAATCGAATGTAAAATAAATGGGAAAAGGAATGTTGATTTAATTTTCCATGCCACAAATTCAAAAATGACAGAATTAAATTTAGAAAATTGTTTAAAATTGAAATAGCTAGGTAAAAACATACATTTGTACATACATATGTACATATAGAATGATGACTTTGTACAAGATTTTCTTCAGGCTGAAGAGATGTTAAAGAAGGATTTCTAAAGCAAAATTTAAATTCACAATTTCTCATAGATCTATGGGGTAGGGGGGTGGTGGCTGGTGCCAGCTTATACTGACTAGTAAGAACCAGTTATTTGTATCACCTCACAATTTCATGTTCAGTAATACACTGGTAGCTTGAAATGGTCACCCTGGGAATATTTATACTACAGAAATGAGCCACCACTCCAAATCAGGACTTTTGCCTTCCGGAGAGCTAGTTGTTAAACATTTGCCAGCACACCGCTCAGTCTAGTGCACCTGACCAATCACATTGAAACAAACCAAACAATGGCTCTGTCCGTAGAGACTCATCACTAGAGAAGTTCAGAATCACTGACACAATCAAGCCTGGACATGGTGGGGACTGTACTGAAGCTCTTTCCCTGCCTCTCAAGGTTACAGAGATCTTACATGCATTCCTATTAGCAATTTCTGTGCACATTAAAGGTCTTGAATTCAAAACTTTCATACAAACGTATTAAATTTCAAATTCACAATCTGTGGGGTGAGATAATTTTAGGTTCCTAGTGACACTGACAATGTTTAAGGTTCAATTTCCACATGTCTGTTAACTTCAAATCCACAAATGTGGGTTTGACTTAACTCTTACTAACCACCCTGCAAGTGCATTTCCTTCTTGGACTGGCTCTCATAGCACATAATGGCAAAATTGAGCCAAGGGCACATCATTCTAGAAACAGGTGAATCATAGAGATCAGAGATGAACAAAATATACACAATTTCATATGATATGAAATTCTTTGGGTAAAATCACTTTCTTGCATTTCATGTTCAAGGAAATGAATTTCATTTCCCAAATGGCCAAACAACTCCTAATTAGGCTTTTAAAAGAGTTAAGCAAGATTAAAGAAAAGGAAGCTTGGATAGGCATTTCAAATCATTGTGCAATCCATGCCTAGTTCAAGGTTTTCTGCATTACTACAGTGATAGTGGAATATGGAGAATCACCCATTCATTCATATTTTCTTTCTACTTTATAGCATATTTTTTTTTACTTAATTTCTGGTAAACTGCATAGTTTCTAAGTAGTTTAGAACATACTGTTGAGTTCATTATTTGTTATTTTAAAAAATATCCTGTGGAAAAAGAGTAGCTCCTACTAAGGAAATATACATGTTTTGAGGGGTCACTACACAACGGGACCCGAGAGACAGGATCCCAGGAGCCAGAGCTCCTTCTGCCTGGGGCAGCCTGGCCTCTCAGCCCTCCTACTGGAAAAGCAACCACAGCTCAGGGTCAACTGACAACAGGCCAGCAGTATCCTCCCTGCAAACACAAAGATAGCGCTAATTCATTCCCTCCATATTATGCACAGCCCTGAAGAGGAAATAAAAAAGAAGGATTTGGTGATTCACATTGGGTCCATTCCTAAATGAGGACTAAAATTAAGCCTGGATTTTATAGTTCTTGTTACTATGCAAATGTTCCTTCCTGCCAGAAAGTGGTAGGCTTACAGCAGCAAAGCTGGTCAAGACAACCAACCACCTGCAAATACAACCCACTGGTTGCCCTGAAACAATCTGTCACCTCCTACAGCACTTAGGGGAAACAACACCTAATAAACAACACCTAGTAAAGCAAAAGAACATACACTTAGAGACATAGGGAAAGTCCCACTTACACCCGTGGTTATGACAGTGCTTATAAAATTAGAAGCACTAATTTATTAGGGTATACGGAGACCCAAATGGTTGGGATTGTACATTTATTAAATTTTATCCATAGGACTATGGCACAGAAGTCCATTTTCATGGCTTTGAGCTTGGTGGAAGATCCGTCTCCACTCCTGCTTATTTCCCAGACACACACCATGGTTGGGCACAAATCATGTAAGAGAAACGTTTATCCAAGTGGAGCTGGAGTAGTCATGGCTCCAGGCGGTCCCAGGCCTAAGGGGAGGCTCCTTTTTTCAAAGGCTTCTGCTGCAGGGACCCAGGGTAGTGTGGGCAGGATCACAGAGTAGGGCATAGAAACGAATCTCCCCCACCCCCTGAAGGAAAAGAGCAAACACTTGTGATTATTTAGACAGACTAGGAGAAAGGGAGAGATGTGACAGTGAGAAATGTAATAGGTTTATGGAAGACACTAAGAATGTCCCTACTGTTGGGTAATTTGTATCCTAAGAAGCTGGAGACCCTAAGGTGGAGGATGTGTCCTTCACTCACTGGGACCTAGAGACCACAAAGACTATTTTTGTTAGAAATAAAGAACAAGTTCTAAGGAGTAAGAGGGAAGCTAACATTATATAAAAGTACGTGGACATCTAAGGCCAAGTCAACCAAGTGCATCCGGTAAAGAAGTAAGTGTCAATCTAGTCCTCGCTGTGGAGATTCATATTTCTGAAATGGCAGATTGGCCTCCACAATGAAAGTTGTACATTTGTGTCCTTGGTGGGCAAAAAAGGGAATGGACCTGAGCTCCCATTACTACCCACATCCAAGTACCTTCCCACAGCACCAAAACTGCGGTCCAAACACGGCGACCCCACCCTCATGTCCTACATCCCCCCACTCAGGGGAGGTGGAGGCTGGGATGATGAAGGTATTCCTTTTTACAAAGGAATTTATTTCTGAGGTCTTCTTCAATCTCAACTCTCCTTCCTCAGACTGCTTGCAAGAAACACAAAACATAATGTACAATGAGTCAAAATGCAGTCTGTAAAAATAAAAAAAATAATAAAAAATACCATTAGGGACACGAACACAGTTGGACTCTTTATTATAACAACAACAACAACAACAAAAAAAAAACCCCACAAAACAGATAATAGACTAAAGAGACTAAACCTGACTCCATTGATTTTTATTGTACTATTTCATTTCAATTAAGTCAGGCACCACAGCCCTGAAGTCACTGAGCCAAAGCCTGAGGCAGACCACCTAAATCTTTGAAATAGGTATAGAAGTAGAGGCAAAAGTTTCCTGTGCCATTCTGGGGGTACACTTGACAAGAGTATTATTTAGTAACACCAGAGAATATATTTCATCCAAAATAGAGCACTTGGTGACTCAAGGATGGACCTAGAACTTTCTGAAAAGGAGACATTTAATGATATAACACAGGAAGTGTCATGATGCCTTATGTATAGTGGATCCATTTTTAGTCTGATATTCCAGGAGAAAAATGCTTCTGGCCAAATAAGTTAAACCTTGCCCCATCAGAGATTACCTCTCTGTATTAAAAGACAGTTAATTCTTCAGAGAGATGGTATACTCAAGTGAGTGAGGAGCGTAGACTACAGCTCCCTATAATCAGGACAAAACTAAAATGGCGGAGGTGGAAGGAGCACAGGTTGAAATCTTTCATGAGAGCACTCACAACTTTCCTCTGTTAAAGTTTCCTTCTTGATGAAAAACAAGAAATTTTCATGTGACTGAAGAATAAGATCCACAGTCTCCTGTGTCCTAAGGTCATTGCTAGTCTACACTACCCATCAAACAGAAGCTCACCATATTCAATCATGTTTTTGATGGTCATACATTTTCCCTCTTCCATAGTGAAGGTGGATTCTTGATATTAGGGGCATAATGTGGTTTCTCTCTTTAGGCTTCTGACCCTGTGTGACAAGGAGATATCTCCAGTGAGATGGGTGGGGGAAAAGCAGTGTGGACACAGGGAAACTGATTCAGATAGGAGGTGCTGAACTACTTCCTTAGCCACACTGATGAAGGGGTTTTAAAAGTTCTTTAGTGGGGAGGAACTGGAACCTGATATCAAAACCCACTGTATGTCCTTTATAGTTTATTGTATATAATTATGTACCATAAACGGTGCGTGGTTTGCATTCCAGGGCGTGGGATCAGTCGTTCTCAACAAATCCTTTTGTTGACTTCTGTAAGTCCCAGCTAAGAGTCCCCTGAGGGCTGATCTGAACTGGGGAGACCTGACCATTGTGACAGAGTTCCAGGGACCAGGGAGAGCAGCAGGCCCCACAGAATTCTGCCGGTACACCTCATGGTATTTACTCAGGTGAGCATCAGGTAGTAGCTATACTCAGTGCCAATACCAAACAATGCCACTATGTGCCAACAGGGCTTTAGGAATGCATATAGGTTGAATACTCCTTATCTGAAATACTCGAGACCAGAAGTATTTCAGATATTTTCAGATGTTAGAATATTTACATATACATAAATTGTTCTGTTTCCTTCCTGAGCTGGGGCCTCCTCTTGCACGTGGGTCTTGTTCATGAAGAACCCAAAGGGAGGGGAGCTTCCAGAGACTGAAGACCTAGGTTGTTGTTTGAAATCCTTGGCTCATGTGCATGCCTGGAAAGCACTGCTAGAACCTGAGTCAATGAAGTCAGAGTCAATGAAGACCATTTACAAACACATGATCTAATACAGTGGGTAAATTCCTGGCTTTAAATAGCCACTGAGCAGGGAGCAAAACAGGTCTTGACTGACAGTACACCTTCATGTCTTAAAAAATACAATCCATGACTTCTAGGAGACCATGATTTAGCTTTCTATCTTAGGAATATCAGAAGTAACATTTGTCAAATATATAATATGCATACTATATTACATATGGATTTTGCATACACATAATAGAATCCTAATATTAAGAAAACTAAAAGATTCCTTTAAACTCTGTTTTTTTAATTCATTTTTTTAGTTGTCGATGGACCTTTATTTTATTTATTTATATGCGGTGCTGAGAACTGAACCCAGTGCCTCACACACGCTAGGCAAGTGCTCTATCCCTGAGCTACAACCCCAGGCCCTAAACTCTGTTTTGAAATGCATGTATTTTTTCCACAAGTTTGCACAAAGGTTAACCTGTGAGCATATCTAATGTTACAAGTATGGCCTATAATTGTGATAAAGCCGTTCAAGAAATAAGCCACATGGAGGCTATGATCTCACCCCAGGAAAACACCCACAGATACACATTTGGATGTGATTTCAGGAGAACCATGGGCTCCAGGATCTACCCCTAGAACAGAGGTTCAGAACTTTCGATGCCAATCCTCTTATCTGAATTTATAAAGGCTAATATTTTCTGGTAGCCTGTGACACCGACATCCTTCGGATGCCTCACAGATGGAGTGACTCCATTTACAAACATCTCTTTCCTCGTCCTTCTGCTCCCTTCCTTCTTTGGTTGCCTGGCCCCAGCAATTCTTTTAGATCCTGGTTCCAGTAACTAATTCATCACAGCAACACATTAGGCATTGTGAGTGCAGACCACGGCTGTCTATGCAGTCAGTTAAGCAGCACCATTGAGACAACTCAGTGCAGAGAAGCAGCAAAGGACAGAACCATTCAAGAGAAAGGATGCAGGATGCAGATGCTGGGCAAGCTGGGGAAAGTTCACTGTTGTTAAAATCAACAAGGACAATGTCTCCAATGGAGGCCCAGATGTCCCATTAAGAAATGTCCCACTTAATATTCTCAAAAGGTTGGCAACTGTGCTTGTGGGAACCAACAGCAAGAGGAGCAGCTGGAGTGAATGAATCCAGAGGGTCCTTTCTCACATCTGGCTTCATCTTGACCATGTTCCTCTTCTGCTCAGGCTTCTCAGGGAGCTTCCTGTTTCACTGAGAGAAAGAGCTGAGATCCATGTGGTCCTACACTGCCTTCCTCTGATTCTGACCTTATCTACTCTATCTTTACCACTTCTATTCCAGTCACACTGTACCTTGAACCCACCAGACATGCTGCCCCAGGGTCTTTGCACTTATGCTATCCTCTGACTAGCACGGGACTCTCCCCTTCACACCCTCATAATTTCCTCCATCACTTTTTTCAGATTTTTACTCAAATATCTTCTCAGAAAGGCCTTCCCTGATTATTCTTTTGAAAAATGCAACCCCTGAACCCTGTTCTCCACCTCCTTTCCTATTTTTCTTTTCTCGATAACACTTATCACCTCTTGACCTCCCAAAACAATGCAAGTTCCATGCAGGGAAGGATTCTTGTTGATTACACTCACCCACATACACCCAGAGGCTACTATACAGTTAGAACACTATCCACCTCACAGGGTTGCTGAGATTAAATGGGTTAAAACATATAAAGCCCCTCTGCACAGCATATGGCAATTGTTTGGGTTTTATTTTAAACTTTGTGGTAAACCTAATGGGTGGTTATCATTTACCATTTTACAGGTTAGGAAACTGAGGTTCAGTGTCATTTACTTGAAATTCCATATTTGCGGTTGGCAGAGTCGGGATTCCAATCCAGATCTGATTCCTTGCTCTGTGCACTCATCGCCCTGGCTCTGCTTTGGAAGTCCCGGGACAGAAGCGAGGCAGAAACCCATTCTTTCTGGAACAAACTGAAAACCCGAGGATGGTTCAGCCTTAGGAGTGGGAGGCAGGGAATGGAGTCTGCAGAAGCCAGAGAGTGTTTACTCCCAGACCTGTGTGAATCTGAAATGGCGGGTGGCGCTCTGTGTACTTCCTACCTTCACCAAAAAATGTCAGCAAGTCTGCCAATTAAAAAATGTTTTCATGACCCCAGAAAATCCATGGATTGGAGACATTTACTTTAAACAGTCATTCCACCATAACAGGAAAGAGGCAGAGCAGAGGAGTTTATTATAACAGCTGCTTTCATACCCCAAACAAGGTTTGGCTGTTTTTGGCAGGTTGTACTGCAGTAGAGTTGGCAAGAAGCTGACAGACTGCGTGAGTTTCCTTTCAAAAGATCATTTTGCTCGCTTCCCCCAACCGAAAAAAAAAAAAAAAAAACACAGCTGGACTATCTAGTGTGAACTGCAGATGTCTGTTCCTCCACTGCCCCTCTGTCCTACCTGGACCTCAGTGGGGCATGGGTTTGTACAGCAGAAAGAGCCTTCGGATTGCAAAGACCTTGATTTGAACTTAATGCTTCCTTAGCAGCTGCTCAACTCTCCAAGACTCAGTGTCCCTGCCTGCGGGGTTCTGATGAGGACCCAGGTGAGACAGAGATGCAGCACAGTGCTAGGTTCTGTGGGCAGCTGCTTTGATGCATGGTCATTATTGTGAATTTCCGTGGCTGGAGGCTTCAGTTCTGCCTCCTTCTGAGGGATCTCCTGAGATACTTCATCTTACCAATCGCAGGCAGCAGAGAAAATAACAACCCCTTTCCTGAAGAACTTTTCAAATGTGACTTATCTGCAACCCCTTTCCTTCAAACCCAAAATAGAAATAGGACAAAGAGCGGTGTCAGGGTACCCCTGTGTGTGCCAGAAGGAAGAACGGGAAGGAAGAGAAGAGGACCCAGTGGTGGCCTGAGGGCACGGCTTCACTGGGCTTTAAACTGGAAATCCTACAGGAAGTGAAGGCCCCTGACTGCTAGGATCTGGGCAGCACTGAGTTGCACCTCCTGTAAAACCCAGTGCTCAGCAAGTGCCTGAAACCATTTCAATGCTAATGGCTTCCAGATGGCAGAAGTGCAGCCAGCGCAGGATGCACGCAGCACGTGAGGGCCGAGGTGTCTGATGCCCATCAGCTGGGCTGCTGACCCACCGGAAGAAAGAACCCATGTGAGTTACGTCTGAACCCCCCACAAGCTTGGATCCCCTGGCTGGACTCAACAGTGGGTACTGGGATATGCCAGGAATGGACATGTCCCAGAAGCCACCTTCCCGAGCTCTCTGGCCACACTTGCTCCTTAGCATCTGGGTCTGAGCCCCACGGACAGCACATGCCTGCTGCTCAAAGGAAAGGAACCTCCCAGAGCATGGCTGGGGTTTTGGACTGTGGTGGGGGAAATCCTTGGCCATTGCTGGAAGCTTTAAAGACCTTTAAAAAAAAATTAAAAGCTTTTAATCCTCTGTCTATTCAGAGCTTTAGTTTGGAACACCTGCCTTCCAAAGAGAAGCAGGGAAGCCAGTGAGCAGCCCAAGAAAGACAAGAGGTGGATTCAAAGGACCACACCATCTGGGCACATAAACAGCAGCACTCCTGGGCTCCAGATCAGGGAGGGGTGGATTGGGGGAAAGTGGGTGGCTGGGTGAGAGGTGGATCCTATGCTCCTTTCCCAACTCAACCAAAAGGAGACTGTGGAATTTGTACATCTTTGGCCCTAGCTGCATGTCTCCGTGTGACATCACTGATCAATTAAAAGGGAGACCCCAGAGTGCTTCCCATCAGCCCTGCCTGTATCTCAACAGAGACATTGAACACCATTAAACACACGTAGAGTAATTATCTGGGGGTGGAATATCCCAGAACAGCCTGCACACTTTCCACTGTTGACACAGAACTTTCACTGCCTGGCACATTTCCCAGAAGGCACCCTGCTCCACGTGGACCAGGCTGCATGGAGCTAATGGTACATCAAAAGACACACTCCATGCCCAAGGTGTGGCTTAAAAACAAAAACAAAAAAATGTTATAAATAAAAGTAGGCAGACGAATGGCTATTTTAAGTTGTTCCACTGTTTAGGGAAAGTAGTTACAGGGACAGGTGCCAGGGTTTGCAGAATATTCTTCCATTCCTGTGAAGCTGTGTAAAAAAACCAAGTGTATTGCCTAATGAACCAAAACAGTCAGATGCAATTATCACGGGTTCCTCAGCCAGCTGACCAACATCAAGTCCTGTAGGGCTTGGCCAGTGAGGGAGAAAGGAGGCAGCAAACACTGCCCTCCAGGAGCTTCCGAGGAGGACCTTGCAACTGATTTCCTGGCAATTCCTATTAAAAGTTGTGGGTCAGTCCCCAGCTCCTTCTACACTTAGACACTGCTCTCCATGGGGACAGTGTGAATGCCAAAAGGTATACTTAGAAAATCTATTTTGTCTTGTCCTTTCAGAACTCTTCTTTCCATCATGATGTACTTTGTTTCAATTTATTTTCCCTTTTTCTTTCCACTCCTGGACTGCTCTCTCTCCAAGCTCGTCCATCTTTTCTTTCTTTCCCTGCATACCTATTCTCCTCTGCCCTTACCCCCACCCTCTTTCTTCCTCCTAGTTCTTTGTTGCCACTGCTCCCCTCAAGAACCTTACATCCAAACCACCAGAAATAACCCTGAATGTCCTTGGGTAAAGATGGAGCAGGACAGGGTGGAAGTGTGTAGGGCCATGTACAGCAAGCATCCCCCCCGCCACACCCAGGGATCACTGGTAGCCCAGGCCCGGATGGATCATGTAACCTCCTATCGCAGCACTTGAACTTCATTAGGAGAAAAAATTTCCACAAGCAGAAGTGTTCACTTTCTCCAAACCAGTTCCATACAACCCCCATTTTCTTTTTTTTTTTTTTGAAAGAGTCAGGGAACTAGAAGAAAATCATGAAGGGGAAAAAAGAAAAAAATAGAGAGGAACAAAGAGCGGAGAGAGAGACCCAGCTTCAGAGTGATCACGATGTACTTGGGTCAAAGCTCAACATACTAAAACTGTTTCTAATGTTCCACTAAGTAGTGGCCCCTTGGTGTTACTGACAAGTGATTTAGAGTCAAGTGTTCTGTCCCCAGGGGGGCTCATGAATCTCCACACACAATGGTTCCATCCAGGGAGCAGGAGTGGCCCAGTCAGGAAGGTGGTGATGCAAAGGTCACCCGACTGTGAGCATGCCAGGACAGCACACAGGACAAGAGCCATCTGGTAGCTTTGCTTGCAAGACCAGATTGAGAAGGCACCAGCATGAAACCACAAAGGAGAAGATGAAGCTGTATTTCCGGAGGAAAAAAAAAGCAAAGCTTTCTACCCAAAGCTGAGGTAAGAGCTTTATTCTTATTTTTTTTTCCAATGATGAAGAAAGACTCCTACTTCCCTCTGATTTGGATTATTTTTAGCACAGAGGCCTCAGCGTTGGTGCCTAACATGTCTGGCCGTGTCCTTTTCACCCTGAAATGTTTCGGTCTGCCTAGAGGATAAAACAGAAACCCCCAGGCATGGTGTCCAAGGCCTTCCTGATGAAACCCCCTCACTACTCACCTTCACCTTCTCTCTGCACTCCTGAGGTCTGGCATCAGAAGACTTGTAGCTTCCAGGGCACATGCCACTCTCTCCTACTGTTCTTGTCAGTGCTTCTCCCCCTACCAGGAACACGGTCCCCTGCTCACTTGTCTGGCCAGACGGCATTCATCCTCTATGCCCCACCTCAAAACCCCAACTCCTCTGTGAAGGCTGACTTCCAAGGGGCTCCATCTTCTACACCCCCACTGCCCTCAAACATCACCCCACTAGCTACTCACTTCTCACCATAATAGAGATTACAACTCTCTCTTTTCACCTTTTTGTCACCAGTGCCTAATAAAGGATTGCCGCAAATGTATATGGACCATTCAGATAGCATTCGTTGGACTCTTTCTCTCTCTTACACACACACACACACACACACACACACACACACACACACACAATGTCATTACCTCCTGCATCTCTAGAGTTATGGATTCTAGTTAGGTCCCTTTCTACCAAGTGTCTGATCAGGGACCCAGCAGTGGGGTAGACACAATGAAACAGAATGAGCTGCAGGTTGGAAATTAAGTTTAAAACTTGGAAATGGCTTTTAAGTGCTTAGAGACCTTATATGCTTGGGCCTCAGTTTTCAACTCAGGTGGGGAATGCATGTCTGCATGACAGAGTAGAGTAGAGAAAAGTGAGAAGAGGCAGAGAGAGACAGACAGGGAGAGAAAGAAGCAGAGGGCCTTGTGCAGACTCCCACCTGGTCCCTTACATCTGGTGGTGGTGGGGGCGACAACTGGCCCCTGCAGAATGGCCTTGTCTGAAGGATCACACATTATTTCCATTTTTAATCAGCCTTTTTTCAAAGAGACCCAGAATAAGAAGTGGAGCTCTTTATAAATGTCAAAGTCAGTGGATCCAGAATCAGAGAAAGCCAGGTAAGTACAGGAAGGGACCTCTTGCATTGCAAAGCAGGTACAGAAAAGTGAAGTGGATGTTAATGCAGAATTTTTGAAATCCTCAATTGTACTGAGACATAATTTGCTCCAAAACCCCAGTTTTCAATAAGCCTGGCATGAAACTGACAAGGGGAGAAAGGGATATCAAAATCTCAATTGTTCTGCAGTTATGAAATTTGGTGCAGTCTGTGTTCCATTAAAATAGTTCACCTCTCATTAGGAAAATAATTGTTGGATTTATGAATGCCAGACACTCATTGTGCACACAGGTTAAACAAAGATACAGGTTTGTGATATCCTAAAGCCGTAAAAAGTGCCCCACCACAGTAAGGGCACACAGAAGCCTTCCTAGGGATTAGGAATGGGCTGCTAGAGTAATCTGCAATACACCTGTCATGGAGCTGAAATTATTTTCACATACCATGTACGCTGTGTGTTAAGCAGGCATTGCAGATGCCAGAAGATCTGATCACCAATGAAAAATTCTATAACTATTGTAAAATCTTCTTTAAAGATCATCTTTCCTGTTCTAAGTTAGGGGCTACTCATATAAATCATTCAGATGCATTAACTGAAAAAAAAAAAAGTCTCCTTTTCTTTAACTTTTCATGCACAGAGGCAAGAATGGAGGATCAACTGATTTCACACGTGTGGTCTGACTTACTACTTTAGACAGTGGTTTGCTCCAAGGCAGGAAGAGTGTCTTCTAAGACGTGTTCTGCACCTCATCATAATGGGGCAGATTTTCCTCACCTAGTAAGTTCAAGGCATGCATAAGTAGGATTGGAAAAGACAAAAAGGCTGGAACTGGAGCAAACCCAATGTAATGAGATCTGATGAGACAAAGCTGTTCCTCATCTTAGCAGTATGGTGTGGTGGAAAGCCCACACTCAACTTTCCACCCCAACACCCCACTGATAGTGCATAAGCCCCACTGAGTGCCAGTTTCTTCATCTGTAATGTGGGCATAATAGAACTATTATGTAGGTTCAATGGGATCTTGCATGTCTAATAAAACAGTGATAACAGATTGGATCGATGTATAGTACTGCCCTCTTCTCTCTTTTTGAAGTGCTATTCCTTGTGGTGAGTGTCTGACCGCAGACAGCGCAGATTCTAGTTTGCATCTCCATGCTGTCTGTCACAAGGGAAATCCCTACATGGAGAGTCTGTGAAACATGTGGGTAAATCTGTTTAATTCTCGAGTTTGGGATTGGGAAACTCATTGTGGCAGCACACCTAAGCTGTGTTTTCTCACTTTGCCCTTATCAACACCAAAGCGGATTAAAAAAAAAAAAAAAAAGCAAAATATAAGATGAGTTAGTAGCAGCATTAATTAAAAAACAAAACGAAACAGAACAACAACAATAGCAACAACAGAAAAACTTAGGAGGGCTCGGGATATAGCTCAGTTGGTAGTGTGCTTGCCTCACAAGTACAAGGCCCTGGGTTCAATCCCCAGCATCACAAAAACAAAAAACAAAAACAAAAAAAAAAACAAAACTTAGGAGCCAGGCATGGTGGCACACACCAGTAATCTCAGTGGCTCTGGAGGCTGATGCAGGAGGGTTGTGACCAAAACCAGCCTCAGCAATATAGCAAGGCTCTATGTAACTTAGTGAGACCCTGTCTCAAAATATAAAATAAAAAAGGACTGGGGATGTGGCTCAGTGGTTAAAAGCCCCTGGGTTCAATCCCTGGTACCAAAAAGAGAAAAGAAAAAGACTTAGGAGTTTAAAGGAAGAGCAAATTCAATGTGATATGGTTACTACACAATGGGGAGGCAGGTGTATATACCTCTACTACCCAACTCCCCCAGTGCCTCAATATAACATCTCAGAGGACAAAATAATATCTGCTAAGGCCAAGTGTGGTGGCACATGCCTGTAAGCCCAGCACAGAGGAAGTTGAGGTGGGAGGAACACTAGATTTAGGAGTTTGAGACAAGCTTGGCAACATAGTGAGATCCCATTTAAAACAAATACAAAAATCCCAACTGCCAGAAACAGGATATAATACTATATCCCAGAAATATAACTAATTAGCTATATTAGTTTTGATAACAAATACCATTTTTAAAAAAAAAATTTTTGTAGTTGTAGATGGACATCATGCCTTTATTTTTTTTTTATGCAGTGCTAAGGATCAAACCCAGTGCCTCACATGTGCTAGGCAAGCATTCTGCCACTGAGCTACAGCCCCAGCCCCCAGAATGGTTTTATATCAAGACAAAAACTAAAAAGTCAAGAAACAAATACAAGGTCCAGTTGATGGAAAGCTCTATCCATTCCACAATAGGTTGTCACTTCCCCTTCCCCCACGCCCCTCCACCATCCCTTTTTCACATTCCACTCAGGAAGACACCAATGCCTCTGACTAGTAAAGCACCTTGGCTGCATCTGAAGTGCTGGAGAAGCTTTTATCCATCTTGAGGATCAGGCTATGGTCCAGGTGGATGAAACCAGGATGTCTGTATATAGGGCCAGGCAAGCATCCAGGTGATTACAATATGTAGCCAAGCATGGGCATGCTAGTCTCACTTGTATAGGGGCATGTTACCAGTTCTGGGCCACAAACTTGAGGAAGGGTGGAGAGAGAGAAGAGCCTGTTCAAAAGAGTTTGACCAGGACAGTGAGGAAGTCTGACTCTTGCCACAGGACAACTGGCAGAGGCCTTAGAGAAGGGGGGCCTTGGAGGTACAGCTGTTACTGGCAAATACTTGAAGGACTTCAGGTGTAAAAGGAAATTGTTTTGTTCTCCCTGCATTACCATCCAAGGGCAGGAACTAAAAGGAATTGAAGTTTAGCTCAATCAAGAAAGTTTTCTTATGTACATGTATGATTACACGAATGGTATGAATCTATATCGTGTACAACCATAGAAATGAAAAGTCATACCCGTTTGTGTACAATGAATCAAAATGCAGTCTGTAAAAATAAAAATAAATAAAAATTTTTTAAAAAATTTATTTTTAATCTGTAGGTTAATACTAATGATGTCAATAGGGAGGGAACACAAATACCTTTGTTTCAATAACTCCAACTCCTTCCTACATCACCGTCAGTCAGGTTGGCTGCTTCAGTGTGCTCACACTTTCTTCTACCTCTGAGACTGTCTTCAGGATTTCACTGGCCTTGATCTCATCAAATTCCATACAGAGTAATTCAGATTCCTTAAGATTTCCCCTCATCCTCTCCAGAAAAGAGAAGCGCTCCTTAGGTGGCACCTGTGGACAGAGCTGGCTCCACAGTAGCTCCTTGGTGATGCTCAGGTAGCCACAGAGGCATCCTAGGCCAGGCTGCTCAGGGGCTGGACTGGAGACTTGCTTACCTGCCTTGAACTACAAAGAGTGCCACCCTCCAACTAAAAACTTTCTTATAAGGTGATCTTCAGACAGGGACTAAGGAAGTGCAGCTGAGAGGACATGCAACCCGTCGCTGAACAATGTGAACATAAAACAGAGTGAAAGTTCACTGGGCACAGATTCTACGGGAGTTCAGGCACTGGACACAGGGAATCAGGCTCAACGGACCTCAGTGTCCTATCTAACTGTGATTCCAGATGTCTTTAATTCCAGGGGCTCAGTGACTACTAAAGGACTAATTATCAAATCTTCAGAATGAAGGAGAAGATTCTGTTTAATTCAGGAGAACAAATCTATCATAACCCTTACCAAATGGAGAAATACGAATGGGTTGGAACATAGGAATAAATCCAAGAAAACAGAAATGCCTAAAAGTTTTTTCTACCACACCATACACTTCATTAGAACAATTCAAAACACAGCAATAAAAAGCAGTCACAGTAAATGGCCTGGCTGTGGCGGCTCCCTAGGAGGGTATCTGCTGATTTAAGAAGGCAGACAGTCTGCAGAAGACTCCTGCTGTTTATATGGTTGTCCAAGTTAATTATCCCTATACTTTCAGATGAGGTGAATGGTATTCTGTTTATCTAGGTCAAATATTTGGAGCTAACTCTGTCCCTTGATAGTCATATGAAAATACATAGTGTTGTCCTTTTGGGCATTGTAAGAAAGGATCAGGTTAAAAAAATAGCATCCCCTTCTTTATGGGTACAACATAGTAAGCCTTTATTCCTAAAGTGCTCTAATTAGACCCAACTCCAAACAAATGGTTTTAAAAGGGATTTTAAAAAAAAAGAAAAAATTTTTGTGGACAATTATTTCTCTTTCTTGATTCATGATATATTTTTGTCTTTGAATTTATGGAATATGTTTCCCCACAGAGATTATGAAAATCTGGCTTCTGGTCTCTGCAACCATTCCTAGAAACAGTAACTACCACTACACATGGAAAACAGCATGAAGTTACCATAGAAAACTAGGAATGTGTGTTACCAGAACAAAGAGCAGTGTCAAACGGAGGAAGAAAGTATATTATCACAATATATGAGAAGAGGTGTGTTTGTGTGATTTAATCTGCAAAATAAAATCTTTGGAAGAGTAAGGTACTTCCTGATGGCATTCAACAGATGCCCTTTAAAGTTAATCTCATTCTGCATCAAGTCAGTCAGAGGAAGCTGGGGATAGAGGTAAATGAACCCACCGTGGA
Source organism: Sciurus carolinensis (assembly GCF_902686445.1). Taxonomy (NCBI): domain Eukaryota; kingdom Metazoa; phylum Chordata; class Mammalia; order Rodentia; family Sciuridae; genus Sciurus; species Sciurus carolinensis. Next base: position 30,990,309 of record NC_062227.1, on the reverse strand, counting down.
GAATATTAGGATTACTGGGAAACCTGCTTTGGATAGGATGGGGGAGAAGGAAGAGCCCTGGTTTGCCTTTTGAGGGATGGAATCCTCAGTAAAGTTCAGATTCACTGAACTTTTAGAACGATAGTCTTCCCTCTGACTGCATCCTTTAGAGTCATTTCTTCTGACCAACTTGATCCAACGTTTCTAACATTATTGCAGGGCAATCAAGGCACTTAAGTAAACATGGGCATGCAGCCATGGCAGGAAGCCTAAGACAGGGTTGCCGCCATCTTAGAAACCCAGAATGATATTGCTACACAACCCTGCTACTCAAAGTGCTGTCTGTGAACCAGCAGCATGTGTATTTCCTGGAAGCTTGATAAATGCAGAACCTCAGGCCTCTGCCCAGACCTACAGAACAGAATGTCCATTTTGGCAGGATCCCCAGGTGATTCCTCCTGTGCTCCTTAAAGTTGGAGAAGCACTGTGATAAAAGACCTTAAAGTCTCTCATTTTTCAGATAGAAAGCCAAGGCTCACAGTAGTTGGTAACTTGCTCAAAGTCACACTATGAATGCATAACAACCAAATCTAGAACAAACATTTCTTGATGGAAAAACATGTTACAGGAAAAGAATAGATCTGGGAACCAAGAAGATCTGAATTTGGAAACTCTGTGTCTCCATTTTTTTACCCATCCCTAATAGGGATGATTTTATTTTCCTAGCAGTATAATTCTGAGGATTCAACCAGATAACATATGTGAAATGCGTGAAGTGTTCAAAAAACTTAATTTCCCACATTTTTTCTGTTCCCGCCAGCACCTTCTAGGAACACACAGCCTTCAAGAGAAGCCAGGGGCTCACCATGTGATGAGGAGTTTCCTTGGGCAAAGAACACAGAATGCTACCATCTCTGCTAAGGTGGAGTGCCACACTGCTGCTCTGTGTTCTGTAGGACTGTTGTCTGTGCTGTATGGAGACCCCTGGATGTTTCTAGTCCTGTTTTCTAACACAGTGACATGCTCACGTTTGGCAGGTTAATTGGTAGAGTTGTCAGCACAGCTGCCTTTTATTGCCAATAAACTCGGGTCCCTGAGAGCTGTGGCCTTAATTATTTGTTATTTCTTTTTCCAAGGGGGATAAAGTATGTCTTGCTTTTAAAAATGTGTCTCCCGCATCAGGACAAGAAACTGAAGAATTCACTAAGGAATTTAGCACACGGTGGTGACGAGGAGTGCCTCACAAGAAACAAAAAATTAGCAGAGACTTCAGCAATCTTGCACTAGCCTGCAATCCTGTTTTTCTCTATCTTTCTGCCCCCCAAGAGATTCAGGCTTAATGGCAAAAATTTCATTTCTTTTAATGGCAGAGAATGGTCTGCTTGTGGTCTAAGTCAGTAAAATATTGTGATTCTGCCCCCACAACTAAAACAATGTTTGAAAGCTCTGATGTCATGGTGCATTCCTTTAGTGATCTTCTCCTGTGTAATACTTGAGATCTGCTCAATTTCTCATAGCACTACTGTTTCAGATACAACCATACTTGACTGTATATTTCCATGGCTTTTAAAAATAATGTGAAATTCAGAACCTTTGTGGACAGCATTGAGAGTCAGACAAAAAAATCATCCTGATGAGTGTAATTGCTGCATAACCTCAGTGTGTCACTTTTAAAAGCTTCAGTATCTTGGGGTTAGAGAACTTTTCCTTACGTGTGACAAAAATTAATATTACATAAAACAGAATCCTGCTGACCTGACTTTGTACACTACCAAGAAACATTCAATCTGGCCAATTACTAGCTTTCTCAAATATTTGGGATCTAGAGAATTCAGAGAAAAATTCAATCCACAGGGAACACCAGAGTTTGCTGTAGTCAATGGTTTCAGTATCTTCCCCACAAAATAGTTTACTGGATTGGCCAGTAGTCAGACAGATTTAAGTTTCACCTTCTTTCATTTCTACCTTCTAGTCAAGGGGCTAATGAACTGTAAAGACAGTCCCAACTAGACAGCAGGAGGGACAAGAAACAAAAAGAACTTGGTAATGGGCCATGTACATAATTGGTCCATGAAAAAAAAAAATCAAGCTGAAATAATAATTTCTAAGGCTGTTAGTATCCCTGAGCTTCCACAATGGCAAAACATAGTAAACTAGTTATTATACTCTTCTATTATATTCAAACACAACCTCACTTTAAATAGAGACCTTGTAAAATTGAACTAGATTGATATTTTAATCAGAGTTATCTGTATAATCTCGAACTAAAGCTGCCTAATTGGATCATCTGCAATGGCTCTTTTGGCCATTAGTCCTAATTAACATGGCGCCACCATTGCTGCACATGCTCATGTGGCTTGAAAGTAGGAGCTGACATCATCTGGGGCCTCTTTAGGAGGAGATTCACTCGCAACGTTTTGGTATGTGGGTTGATCTCCCCACATGCCAAACATGCATCAGTGAAGTCTATGGACCCAGGCTGACTACATCTAAGTCATTTTGTTGGCTATCTGTGACTACCATGTCCCAGAGTTGATAAGTTACAAAAATGGGAGACATAGAGATCATGCTGGGGAAACACCTGAAGGTATTCCCACAACCGATGGTATACCAACTTAACAGATGTAACATTTAAGGCAGGTTTTGCCACAAACTTTGATTCTCAGGAACATTTAACAGAGTAGACAAATCAGCAAATATGATAATGATTGTGTTTATAAAACTCGTATCGAATGTTTCTCCCTTTCTTTCAGGACAAGGAACCATTGGGTGAGCACATACCTGTCCTCCCCACACCAGGTCAGCTTAGCTACGTTTTCAACAAAGGGAGTTTATCTCAGGAGCTCTTCTGCCCCTTTTCTGCATTGCTCTTTTTCCTCCTGAACATCCTTGCCTTGTCCTTGGCGTGTTCAGGGCCTGCCACTAACCAAAACTGCTCATGTGGTGCTTCCCAATTTATCTTGGTCCAAAGTATCTGTTCCTCCTAAAACAATGCTCTCTCTCCTGTGGAGTGTCTAAGCCAGGTGTCTGTGTATTCATTAAATTCAAAATTTGGTGCGAAGGTGGAATCCTACACAACTCTCCCAAGGGTACTGGCAGTTGAAAGGATGAGATCTATTGATACAGTGAAATCTACAATGGATAGAATTTCAACCAATGTAATTTTGCAAAAGAAGTTATTTCAGGCAGAATTGGAGAATATTTGTCTTTTAGGCAGAATTAGAAAAAGAACTTTTAGCAGGAGATATATAGAAACTCAGCCCTCTGTATTCACTGGTTCTGCATCTGAGGATTCAACCAAGTCAAGATTGAAATATTTGAGGAAAAAGAAATGTGTCTGTACTGAACATGTATTGACTTTTCCTGTCATCTCTGAGTGATAGAATATAACAACTATTTACACAGCATGACTATTGCATTAGGTGTTAAAAGTAGTCTAGAGATGATGTAAAGTATACAGGAGAATGTTCATAGGTTACATGCAAATACTATGCTATTTTATATGAAGGACTTGGGCAGCATCTGCAAGATTTTGATATCCACAGAAGGTCCCCAAACCAACCTCTCACAGATACCAAAGGAAAACTGTATATCCATTTTACACTTATAGGCTCACTCAGTGCCACAGACTGAAACCTGAAAAGCAGAACTGGAAACTGAGCACAGCACTTCTGAAGAGCGCTAGTCCCTGAGCCTGACCCATGAATATGGGAATCTCATTTACAGACAAAATAACATTCAGAGGTCCGGCCAAAAGTGTGAGCTTTGCCTTTCTGATGACTGGTTTTTGTTCTAATTTTTGTTCTAACCTAAGATCAAAGATAAGATCTTGAAGGAATTTTTAAATATTAAAAGCACAAGTAAACAAAAGGAAGGCCTGAGCTGACACACTGCCTGACTTATTTCAGCAGGGGCTGCCCTGGTGGGAGGCAGGTTCCAGGGCCACTCACATCTGCATGTCCAAAGAGCAGGACTTAGATGATCCAAAACCTGGGAAGGGAAGTCACCTTGCTGTCCAGAGCCTGGTTGCCTACGGAAGGAGAGAAACCTGTGCCTCTCCTACTGTGAGCTATTTCTAAAAGAGAGGCACCATGACAAATTTGAATTAGATTCTAAAAAAGCAGAGACTACGCTCTGGGATTCAAGTTTTTGGTTTTCGGTGGGCTTTGTTTTTGTTTTGTTTTGATGTTCCATTAACCTTTTAATGCACTAAAGGTCATTCAGCAAAGGACTCTTTTCTGAGCTAAGATTTTAAAAAGATAGAAGAAATAGCTCTTTGGTGCCAGCATCATAAACTCCAATAGTTAGGAAGGCCCTGTTTTCCTAAGGTCCTTGTCACAGTTTATCAGCAGGTTACAGAAGGCACTGGGCCACTCCTGGCCTGCAACATTATTGTGTCAAAGTCCACAAAGCAGCAAACCAACATCTGTCAGGAAGTAACAGCGGCTGTGGGCAGTGAAGTATGTGTGTGTGTATCCAAAGGGAAGTGCTTCCAGTTCTTCATAAAAAAAAAAAAATATATATATATACACACACACACACACACACACACACACACACGTTTTTTTTTTTTTTGAGAAGAGAGCTCACTACGTTGCCTAAGCTACTGTACCCCATCCTGACTCAGTCTGACTCAGTCTCCCAAATAGAAGGAATCAAAGGACCCCACCACTGAACCCAGCTACTTTTACTTTTTCTTTTAACCTGAATTTCTGGCTTTCTCACAAAACCATTTCTAAACAATGGGTTTTCCAAACCAAAGTCTGTTAAGAGGGTCTTGTCCCCATTGCCTTAACATGAACTCAATCTCTTAACAATTTGGTGGGTTGGCTCTTTGGTGTGTAGCTACTGGCATTTTGTAGATTCCATCTCTGCCACTCCTGATGTTTCCAGCTGGAAGCCACTTAGATGACACATGCTCTTACTTTAGAAGTGTGTGCAGGTGCCAAATGGAATGGTGCAAGTGGAACTATGTGTGCCCAAACAGAAAAGAACAGGAAAGAACAATCTGGAACATTGTACCCTGAGCAATTGAGGGATGAGTTGCTTTTGGAAAACTTTGGCAAGTAATTGCAACAAAGTCTTTCACTTCTTTAGAAAATACACTGTTATGTATTGTGTTACTACCATACTGAGATCTGGAATTCGCCTCCCTGACTGTAATATATAGTTTATATATATCTATATATAAATATATATATTATATATAATAATATGTTTTACAGGTATATATTTGTTTTGGTTTTGTGTTTTGTTTTGTTTTGGTTTTGGCCTGTGCCATATGGAGCACCAGTGGCTGACTGGCTATAATGTTCTTGTTCACTGGGAGGAAAGTCCTGTCTTTGGGACACTAGTTTATATAATTTAGTGCACTGTGACAGCAGAAACATCCATGTCTGAATTTACCTCCTCTGTGAATTTCAGGGAGAACCAAAAACAAAAAAACAACAACAACAACAAAAAAAACTGTATCCACTGCCGGGTCAAAGTAACTAGAAACAAGTTACTCTTGAGAGATTTGGTGACAGTGCAGACAGGAGGTGGCAACAAGTTATTTCCACTTCAGTATAGTACTTAGAAAAGCAATCATTACAACATACAGAGTTCAGGTTCTTCCTTATATTTACAATGAGGAATTGCTTCTCAGAAGATCTGGCCAAAGTACATCAATAGGTAAGATGACTTGGAAGTTTCTATAATGTTTGTAAATCTAATCCTGCATCAGACAGAACATCCACACATTCTTATGTGATGACCTACTTTGTATGTTTGGTTAATAGAAAGTGGAAAGAGCAAATCCTTGGGTTGTTTATAGCCAGTGCTTATCTGGGGCTCTTCCTGGGGTCCAGAACCAGAGAGTCTTGTTGTCCCATGAACAGAGCATCACTAGAACATTCCTGCCTATCAGACGGATGTTTCTTCCTAAGTTAACTGCAGGGAGCGTTTCCTGCCTGTGTTTGGAATTTTTCAAGGACGTAACTCGTGGCTGGTTAGCATGGTTATCAGGACCTATGATTCACCAATCTTTTGGATAAGTCAGGTGGGCCTGCAAAGTCAAAAAATAACTGTACTAAAATCAAAAGACCTGGGTTACAAGCCTGGTTCTCCCACCCAACATCCACACCAACTTGCTGAAGCCTTACTTTTCTCATCTGTATGATGGGATACTCAATCAGTCTGGCACAAAATTTTTTATGAGGTTTAAGTTAGATATTTGTTGGGAATGATGGGAGTCTAGTTTATAAATTTCCCTGTTATAGAAATCTGTGGGGTTTGTCATTTATGTTTGACAAAATGTACCATCTCACTCTGCTGAATGTCACAACCTTACGAATCAAAAACAAAGCAAAACAATATATGCACACGCAAACACACACGCATGCACAAACCAGGTTTCTAAATTAGGTGTGTGTGTCTCAGAATTTGCTATAGCTACTAAGGAAAAGGGGAAATCTTAAAAAGATGCTCAGCCCACAGCTTTACTCGTAAAACATGAGGACTTTCACATACCCACCTTTGGCTAGAGTTGACAGCAAAACCCAAGCTCTCAGGTCAGGGATTTTTACTAACAGCACAGTCCTGATGCTGAGTCTTGGGGTTGCACTATTGGTCCAGAATGATCAATTACTTCCTTCCATGATTAAACATCTCTGAAAAAAAATTTTTTTTCTTTGTTACATGACCCAAGTTTCAAACTCCTTTGTTCTTAAGTTCTTTGCCAATGAATAGAAGCTCAAGTTCACTGCCTGCTAATACTTTCTGAGAGCCCGTTGCATGAAATAGTATTCATGGATGATTGCCTAAAAGACATGAAGAAAATCTATTCCTCTAGATACCCTAAATCGTATCCGCACGTCAAGCCAAACCATCAAAAAGCAGGCGTAGGTTGATTGTTCTGGCCCTGTGTAGAGCTGCTTTTACTGAATTACACTTTGGCAGTAAGCCATTGGCTTGCACTGAGGGACATTACAAGAAACAGTCCTATAAAAACTGCTAGCATGGGGATATTGTTGAAGATATTTTCACTGTATCCCACATTGAGCTTTTAATAAAAGTCAATGGAGAAATTTCCCTTGACCTTTCAATCCAGAAGAAGCCTGTTTCTTTTGAGCAACTGGCTTCTCCCTGTCCCCCCATACAGGTAACAGTGAATTTCCTTTATCTTTTTGCTTTAGTGTCTAGGAAGTTCAAGGTCAAATTTTCTTCCCACTTCTAAATAACCATTCATGGTCTTATATTATTTTCATCTCATGTATTTCTACGCTTCAAATGTCTTTTTAAAAATTTTATTGTATATATGTAAGGTATACAACACAGAGATGTCTTCCTCACATACTATGTGTTTGTGTAAGTTCCCCTGAATCTTTTGAGAGCATGTGTATATTTACTAACTGCATACGGATTTTCCAGATTCCACTCTGTCCTTCCACTCATCTTTTGCACTCTACCTCAAATCTGTGATCCAGTCACACTGACCCTCATAAAAATGCATGACATATTCCATGACAGGTTCACTCTTTGTCTGTCTTTCAGTTAAGGGAAATCCTGAGAGAATTCATGGCTCCTGTTTCTGTGTAACTTTGCATACACACTGGCAGCATATTGCTTATTACCTTCCATAGATGTGTACAAATCTGTGTCCTCTTCTAAATAAGAAAGCTCCTTCTAGGCAATGCTTCTCACATGCATCTCTGTATGTATGTATCAGTTCCAAGTCTTTAATAAGTTCTCAACAAATTTCTGTCAAAGTAATTGCTGACTCAACAAATACTCCTGCACCAGCACCAACATAAGGAACCCTTAGGATGCTGTTTGGTGATAACTGCATTCAGTATTCACATGGGCTCTGTGTGTACAAGGGTAGGTGGTGGTGCCTGGCTGAATTTGGGACACTGGGTCACATCAGTCCTTCCTTAGAGTAGGTTCCAATCCTTAAATATTCTTTTGGAAACAGAAATACTGGGATGCTTTTTTCCTACAACATTTGCATTGAAGCATTTTATAGTTGGTTAGATTGTGCCTGTTTGCTCATTGATGGGGTCAATACCAGCACAGCAATCAAATGAAGACGAAAATGTAAAAATTGGGTTTCATTCTGTTTTGTGATCCCACAGATCAAAAGAAAGGAATTCAGAAAGAAGAATGGAGGTTCCCTGGTACTGTGGGGGGCATGGGAAATGCGCACATAGATGAGTTTGGAGGGAAATTAATCCTAGCTACCAATCAGTCAATCAGTTTTCCAAACGCTGGGGGAGAAATGATGTGGTCACCGGCTCCCTGGTGCCTTGTATCATGGCCTTCACCGCCAGAACAGTATGTTTCTAATTTGTTCAAGAATCCAAAATATTCACTGGATGATATAATAGAAGATGAAATTGGCCATCACCGTGTGTACAGCAGAAGACTGTACCAAAATATATCACAGGGCATTGCAGAGAAGTTCAACACAATAAGTCACAACTTTCTACCTTGATGGTTTTCCATTTCGCATCTTGCTCTGATGTTGCTTTTCTTTAAAACCTCACAATAACATGAATGGGGTTATTACCATTTTAACAGGAAGACCACCGAGCCCAATACCTTCCTTTTACAAATGGACGCTCTGAGGCTCTGTCAGACACACTGACTTGCCTAAGGCTCACAAGTTGGCAGTAGAACCAGGACTTGACTCTCAGCCCGGGGTTCTTCCCATGATCCCGCACAGCTGCCTCTTGGTAGTCAACAAACGAAACTGAAGTACAACTAATGGGAAGCTTTTGGGAGAAGCGGCCAGTCTCCCTGTTTCCATATTGATGACAACTCAGTTAAAAAACACAACACAAAATCAATAACCCAACCTGGCACTGATGGCCTAACACCCTCAGTTCAAGGTTAAGCGAGTGATTAATAGGTACAAGGATAGGTGCTAGAGTTGCAAAGAGATTGTTCTATCTTCAAGGCTGGCCTTGGGACAGCCAAATTTCGGGGGACCCAGTGCCTGCCGGGAAGAGACAAGGCGAATGGAAGCCAAGCTTGGAAGGAGGCATCAGCAATCTGGGACTCAGAGACTCACGCTCTGCTGATGAAGGTTATGGATGTTGCTTGACAACTGGCACATGATGTGCATCAGCTAAAAGACACTGGGAATTTTTGTAGGTGAGTCGTGAGGATATAGCGCCCTCCCCACAGTTCACAATCTAGTCGGCAGAGTCCCAGGAAGGCAAAGGTCTTGATGCTTTGGATTTTTTTTTCCACCTAGGACTGGGGATGGAACCCACATGTGGTCTACCACTGAGCTACACCCCCAGTACTTTTTTTTTTTTTTTTTTTTAATCTTGAGACAGGCTTTCGTTAAACTGTCCAGATTGGCCTTGAATTTGCAATCCTCTTGCCTCAGTCTCCCAAGCTGGTGGGACTACAGGTAGGAGCCACTGCACCCAGCTCCGTGTAGTTTTAATTCTGGCACGTGGGATCCTTTCCTCCCATCTTAGGGGGCCAAGTCATCCATACTGCCCAGGCCACACAGCACAGGGGAAGCCTCGGGATGGTGTACCAGCTCAACCACTGAGAGCACTCACGTTTTGGAGATTCTGACTGCCTTTTCAAACAATAAAAACATAGATAATAATCCTTCCCAGAAAAATGTGAGGTTAAAAGTTTAAGCTGAGTTCATAGCACATACATTCCAAGAGGGTACTGTACGCGGGGAAATTACTCACCTAGAGTTTATATAAGTTCCAAGGCGATTACAGTCAGCCGACAAATTGGAGCCAGAACACGTTTACATTTAAGGTTTTAAAAATGTAGATTCCTCTTATGGAAAGAAAGAAGGGGGGCAGAGGGAATCACCCGCCGCCCCATGTTTCTTGTTAAGGGAGCAGGCCCTAGCAAGTGTCAGTCCATTGTCTCAAAGAGTGTGGAAGATGCCAATCCCCGATTCCCTCTCTGTCTGTCGCTCTTGAAAAGCACATGTCACATCTGCTTGCTATCAGCATTTATCTCGCAGCGTGCGTCTGACTCATTTGGAAAACTCAAAGCACATGTTTTTTCCTGCTGAGGAACCAGCCATTACTGTGCAATTTACAGGCCCTCTGTGGCCCAGAGCACACATTGTGACCGGAGGGAGCGGCCAGGGAGCTGGCCTAGGTTCTTGGTGCTGCCTGGTTTGGTGCCTTTGCTGCCAGCTTGTCAGCCTCCTGTGAGTTCTCCTGTTCCTTCTCAGCCTGAGTCACAACTGACCCTCTCCTTCTCAGCCAGTCAGGGAGACTGAAGAGCCCAAATCAAGCATGCTTGGGAAAGAGGGACAGTAGGTAACGAACAAGAAACAAATGGAATTTATGCAACAACTCAAAAAGTCCTGGTCACAGCACAAAATTGATGTGTGCCCCCTTTCTCCAAATCAGGGCTGAGTCTTGGTCATCACAAGACATCTTTGACATTGGGCTTCTCTCCACCACGCAAAGTGACTTCAAATGTCATTTCTAACAACTCTGAATCTGCTAACCTGGGCCTGCACAACCTACTCTTAACTAAGTGGCTCTCTAACCACATGAACCCACTTCATTAGGGTCTACACAAGTCACATTCCAGTTTGGAATGGAAAGTGAAAATTTTTCAGACTTATCATTCTGTCTGTCAGAGCTTTTCTCTGATTTTGGCCTTATTCTGCTAAAATGCATGGCAAACTCATTATCCTGGCCAGTGAACACAGGTGTCTTTGGGTAAGTTATGGGAAAGTGCCCCCTTCATACAGATCAAACCCTGAGAGACTTTCTGCAAAGCAAACGCTGCACAAGTGAACACAGCTACCTGGCAAGATCCCATAGACCTTCTTTTTCCAAAAGTTTTTAAAAGTGGCAAAAATTCTAAGGTTTGCCTTAACTGAAGGAGGTCACACTTGCATGTGTAAATGCAAAAGGCCAAAGGTTGGAATCCAAACCCACTCTACACCTTTGTCTGCGTTCGTGGAATGTTGACCATGCAGAGGGCAGGTTGGGGAGGTTGGCACAAGAGATCCCTAACATGACCCCATTAATGCATCCCTCACATCCCTCTTGTGATACAAGAGCCCCCTCCCTTACCAAAGTTTCCTTTTCTGCAATTTCAGTTTCCTGCATTCTGAAAATATTACATGGAAAATTCCAGAACTAAACATTTTAAACTATGCACTGTTCTGAGTAGTACAATAATATCTTGCACTGTCCCATTCAGTCTTGTCTGGGACATCAATTATCCCTTTGTCCAGTGTATCCACACTGTATACATGACCTGCCTATTAATCACTTTTAGTAGCTGACTTGGTTATCAGATTGACTGTCACAGTATCGCAGTGCTTATGGTCAAGGAACCCTTATTTTACTTAATCCTGGCCCCAAAGGGCAAGGGTGGAGAAGCTGGCCATTCAGATATGCCAAAGAAAAGCAGTAAGGTACTTCAAGTGAACAGGTAAAAGTTCCTCCTAGGTACGTATGCATAGGAAAAAACAGTACGTTCAGGATTTACTACTATCCACAGTTTCTGACATCCACTAGGAGTCTTGGAGTGTGTCCCCTGCAGATAAAGAAGGACTACTATACTTGGTTGTCTCTAGAACCAGCTCCTACACAGAACTTGTTGTTTTAGTGAGCCTGTTTCTACTTTCTCTAGGTCTGAAACTCTGTGCATTTCTTAAATGGAGATTTTCTGCCCTCCTGGTTAGTTCAATGGTTCCTCCTGGTTCTTTACTTCTCATTTGTGGCTTCTCTCATTCCTTTAAACTTTTTTTGCAGGTAGGCCTGTCTTCTGAGGTCACTACCCCTGGAACATCAATCCCAGTTAATGTCACTCCCTAAAGCAGTGGTTTCCAAGCATCTTGAAATGAGGCACATGCCTTATTTTATTTATTCTGGCATAATACCATCCCTTGGTATCTATGGGGGATTGGTTCCAGGACTCCACTCCCAATGGACACCAAAAACCTTGGATGCTCAGTCCCATAAATAAAATGGCATAGTAGTTGTATATAGCCTACACACATCTTCCTGTATATTTTTAGTCATCTCTAGATTTCTTATAATACCTAATACAATGTAAAATCTGTGCAAATGCTTGTTATAATGCATTGTTTAGGTAATAAAGACAAGAAAAAAGTCTGAATGTGGCTTCAGACACAATTTTGTTGCCTGCAATGTTTTCTGTCTGGGGTTGATTGAATCCAAGGACACAGAACCTATGGCTGTAGAAGCCTCACTGTATATCCCTAAGTTCCTTATTTTATCTATTATTATTTGTTAACTTAATGATCTATGCAGGACATTATCATTACTTAATAGTTCCAGACACAAAATATACTTTGAGTGAAATGTTTTCTAAATTAGAGATGTAAAATTGCATCCTTATTTTCAAGTACAATTGCTTAAAATTCTGAAGGGTTGTTGTTTTTATTTTTGTTTTGACCAACCACTGGGCAAATCAAATTAGACCAGTGCTAGTTTTACCTTGTAATTGTAAGCAGGAAAGAGTTGGGGTAGGGGAACAGAAGTGCTGCCTCTGCCACTTTGTCATTTGGTTTCCTGGGGCTCATGTTATCAGTGCTGTCTTTAAGCCATTTTCCCTTCACAGGCATCTTTTTAAGTCACAGTGCATTTTGTATAGGTTAAACCTGAAAATACCTGGTCAATACATTTAGCCAGGCAGAAGTAACCAGGCATGGTATACATTCTGTGGCCTTGAATTTTAGAACTTGGAGACAATAAAGATTGTCCCACTCGGTTACAGGTAACACCAGTCACCCAGTCAGGAAAAAATGCAGAGGGCTTGGGAGCTGCCAGAAAAATGATAGTTTCACAGCTAATTTTATATCCATCTCTTTTCTGATTTAGAGACTATTTAAAAAGGAAAGGTTAGTTACAGACACTAAATATGTGCCTTTAATACTTCCATAGGGAAGGTCTATGACTTAACTTTCTAGGTAACAAACAAACAAAAAAGCAGACTTCTCTTCACACATCTTTACTCTATGGGCACTTTGCACACATCAAAACTGTAATATAGTTGGAGAGGGATGTGTTTTCTTCCTCTCCCCATTAGCCCACACTGCCACTGTTTAGCTATAATAATAGCTACAGTCTGAACACCTTCAGTGAATCCTGTCCCCCATTCTCATTAAATGCATACCTTCTCAACACCAAAGGTCACAGATTCTAGTTTGAGAAGAATTTTGAGACTTTCTCCAAGAAAAGCAACCACCATCACAATGAAAAGAACTAGCAGCAAATTCCCCCTTCCACCCACTTCTAGGGTAAAAAACAGAGCAGATCAGCGCATTTTTCCAATGTTGCTAGTGAAGAATGTTCTGGAGCTGTTTTTCCAGAACTGGAAAACAATCAGCCTTTCTGACCCTGGTCTCCTCTCCTTGCATGAGCTTCCCTTGGAGGGAAAGAGCAGTTCCATACCTTAAGAGGTCCTTGACAGAGGCAGCGGACCTGGGAAAAGGGACTGACAGGAGCAGCTGGGTCACAGAAAAATCTGAGTTGGAAAAGAAGACCCAACCTGTGGAAGGGTGAGCTCATAACATGGACCTGTTTACTTCAGTGGCGTATTTAATGAAGTTCAAAGAAGTCCACACTTAATATAAAGAATAAGGAGAAAACAGACTCTTGAAGACAACTGAAGACACACACTGAGACATCTTAAATCTCCACTCTTCTGGGGGGAAACATGTGAGCCAACAGCTTTGACCTTGCGTTCCACACGCTGCCTCTTCTCGCACTACTTGGAGATGTTTATATACTGATTGTAAGTGACCACGGACTTAAATAGTACAAGAAGGGAAGAAAGGATTAAAAGCTGGTCTATATGTTGTAATCCAGACTCAAATCCTAACCTAAACACATCCAAATTCCTCTGATCTTGTTACCAATATAATACAGCAGCGTAGGTTCAAATAATGCAAAGCATTTCAGGGCCACCCAAGTACACCAGGCTACGCTGTCAGCAGCTCAAGACACTGTTTAAAGAGCAAAACCAACAAAAAACAACACAAAAAACCCCAAACTTGAAATAGTATCCAAAAAAGGCACAGCACAGTGTCTGAGGCTGAAAAGATTGTCCACAATGCTGATCTCAGGCTAAACGCAGGATGCTCCTTCTTGATGAAATGAACTGAAGATGGCTGTGTTGGGTACCAGCAGCACCAAAGACCTAGTGTGGCGGGTGAAGGGGAAACAGGGACACAGAGAGCAGCTGGAAAGAGCGACTAACCCAAACGGGTACTTCTCATCACTGCCCGGTGGGCAGCTCCGGGACCCTGCTCCCGGTCCTCCAGCTGGCAGGAATCCTTCCCTGTCAAATAGAGGACCAGTCTGACAGCGGGTCATGCTCTGCCTTCCACAGTGTATCATTCACTGAGTTACCCACCCATTTAGCAATTATTTATTGGCCTCTTTTTAAGCATCATGTGCCAGGAACATGCTGAGGAATGGAACACACATGGGCTCTCTCCTCCTCTGAAGTTTTCTCTAAGTCTCCCTGGCAGGTTATGTGCCTGAGTTTTAAACTAGGTTAAAATGAAGATGCTCTGGTGAGGAACTCTCTTTTGGGGGTGTTATCAGTTGTCAGTTGAGTTGTTAAGTTTGGCACTGATGTGATGTGCTTGAGAGGAATAGGTGCTCATGGCCTCCCCAACCCCAACCATCACCAAAGGAAGTAGGCTGGGGACAGATGTGTGGTGAGGATTGTGGTGGAGCCCTTCAGAATTTTTTTTTTTTTTTTATTTGCTTCATGGTGTGCTTGGGATTAGCCCAACCTATGATGGGCCCCAGTCCTTGGTTCAATTCTCAGGCAACCCTTGTTTTAACCCTTTAGGGAGGGTTTTGGGGTGTGTGTGTGTGTGTGTGTGTGTGTGTGTGAGGGGGGTGACCAAAGAGGCTCTATTTATTCAGAGTATACAGAAAATCCTATGACACATTTTAGCATGGACTTTCAGCTTTCTCTTAGTATAAATGATTAAACCTTTCATCTCCATTTGTCCCTAGTGCAGACCTGCCGGTATTGCAGGGGAGGAATGAAACTCCAAACTGCCAGTAGCCAGTGAGTATTTAGAAGACAAAAAGCGTCCAGAAAAATTCTAGTCTGGATAATCTCTGAGCACTGGATAGAAAAGCACTGGTCTGCTCTAAAAAATGAACCAGACTTGGTCTGACTCATGCCAATTGTGTGTTCAACAGTTTACAGGGTAAACAGATCCTTTTAGGCTGTCAGAAGTTCATGCACTGGGAATGACCAATAATGTATTCTTAAACATGTAATAAAACTTAAGGGAAAAGAGGGCCCAGGGCATGCAGGGGAAATGAGCTATTACTCCTCTGGCATGGAAAGACTGTTGTATTTCATATATGCTTCAGTAAAGCAATTCCAGCTTTAAATGGCACATTTCCTTTCTTCTTTATTAGGCTTCCTGAATGGTTTTTTCACCCCAGGTACTTTCCTACACCAAGTAGTATTTCAGCTGTATTGTGCAAACCCAGAGATCTTTACAGAGAGCTCAGGGACACTTGGTATGTCACTGATGGTCAACAACCAGCGGTCTGTGGCTCTGGAATCCTGAGACGCATACTTAAATCTGTGATAGATGTTTATGACTGTCGGAATGTGTCTCCAATCA
Source organism: Sciurus carolinensis (assembly GCF_902686445.1). Lineage (NCBI taxonomy): Eukaryota > Metazoa > Chordata > Mammalia > Rodentia > Sciuridae > Sciurus > Sciurus carolinensis. The sequence continues at coordinate 30,974,708 of NC_062227.1, read as the reverse complement.
TCACAGAAATGCCTGAGCACATGGTTGTGGGTTATGCGATGTTAGGACGTGACTAACCATGTTTTTTAAGATGGGCATGTGTGCCATTATTTATTATTGTTCTGGTAACATTTACTATTTTGGAGAGTTTGTTATTCTGTTTTAAGAAATAACAATTTGAGTGTGTGGTTTTCTTTTCTCTCTTTTAAAGAAGAGGTCTAAACCTTCTTTCCCTGAGTTTTGAAGCAAAGCAGCATCTGGGAACATTTGGTCCAGCTTCCTGAAAAATAAACTTTCTTTCCTTATTTTGTTAAGATGCATTCTTTATCCCTAATGAAAACAAGTCCAGATTAATTAATGGACTTTTTCCCCCTTGTGATTTATCTCCATGGGAATACCAATCTCACTGGTGCAATCTCATGAGGGCATTGAAGGCAAGAGCTGGAGGGACCTTTTGCCCTTTATGTGAACATCTTTTTCAGGACCACAAATTCTCACCTTGGAACTGCATGTGCTATTCTCCATAGTATTTGTACTCGGAGGTTTGCTGCAACCTTCTTAGGATTTAGGAATCTAAAATTAGTTATTCATAAGTGAAATTAAATATTTTTATTAAAAAATACATTTTATTTTTTATTTTTAAAAAGTACATTTATTATTTTGATGATTTATATTATAGTTTTTCAGATCTAAAACCACTCATACTGGCTGGTCTTTTAAAGAATTTCTTAGCTAGGCATGGTAGCATATGCTTGTCATACCACCAACTCAGGAGACTGAGGCAGGTGAATCGTAAGTTTAAGGCCAGCCTCAGCAAGTTAGTGAAGCCCTAAGCAACTTGGCAGAATCCTGTCTGAAAACTTTTAAAAAATAAGAAAGAACTGGAAAAGAAGTTCAGTAGTAAAGTGACTCTGGGTTAAAAAAAAAAAAAAAAAAAGAAAGAAAGAAAGAAAAGAAAAGAATTTCCAACAACTATGTCACTCAAAAACAAACAAACAAACAAACAAAATCCTAGTAAGAGAACAGGATCACAAGTTCAAATCCAACCTGGGAAACTTAGCTCCTATCTCAAAATAAAATTTTGAAAAGGGCTGGGATTGTAGATCAGGGTGGTAGAGCACTTGCCTAGCATGTGCAAGACCCTGGTTTCAATTCCAGCACCACCCAAAATAAAGTGAGACAGTGCCATTTGGCTTCCTTAGAGGGATTCAGCTTATTCCAACAGAAACTGACCAGGTTCTCAAAAGGCCAAACACTCCTTGGCTTCTTGGTTGCTCACAAAAGTACATTTATTATAATCAGAAAAGATACTTTCTAATTGTCACCAAGGACTTGTCCTTAGACTAAAAGTCTTGAGATATAACTGGCAAGGGTTACATCAGCTCTGGCTTGGACTGTGCATCCTCTTGGCATCTCAGTGTTCTCATTTATGAAGTTGGGCTAACATCCTCAGAGACGGTTTAAGAAATACCCCAAGAGAATATGTTGAAAAACTTGCTTGAATATAGTTCTTGGAGGATGGCAGTGGTGACTCCGTATCATGCCAGCTCCCTAAGTAGGCCTCTAGTCCTTTTTTTTTCAGGTGCAGAGAGAGAGAGCTGAAAAACATCTGGGTTACAGAAGACCCAAGAGGTCCTGCAGAGGGCTTATGGCTTATGGGGGAGTTAACACTTGTCTCCATCAAAGACCTCCATTCTAAGACAGCAAAAAGGATAAGACACCATGAGGCATAATCAACCATCTCTGATGACGGCATTCTAATGGTTTTTGTTGCCTCATTTGTAAAATGAGGCTGTGGGACTATTCAATTACCTCCAGAACCCCGCCCCATTATAACCTGTGCAATTCCTTCATTCTGTTCTACTTGGAAGCATACCTGGAAGAACATGGCAGAGTAAAACTGCAATACAACTTAAGAGGAGGCTACTTTTAACAGATAAAGGTGCCTAGCTACAGGAAAGGTCCTGCCTTGGGAGATGTTTGACCTTCACATAATGTAAGGTCTTACCAGTAGCTGACTTAAGGCCACTTTGGTGACTGGTCTCCCCGCTCCATCTGCCTATAGTCCCTCTCCATGCACACAGTGAAACTTTGTTCCTCACCTTCAGGTGTGTGCTCTGGAGCATCCCGGGGTGGGAGTGGGGTGTATGCATGCAAGCAGGAAGTACACAAAACTGGGCTTGAAATGATTAAGCAGCTGGGGCCTGAGTTACCCACCTCTTTGCAGGGAAGGTCTCAAGTGTTCACAGGAAGTCACCATGTCTTATTTCTGACAAGGGGTCATCCACAATCACTCCTGTTTCAAGGATTAAGTCACTCTGTCCTTCAAAAGGGGTTTTCAATTTCCCATCTGTGGTCTTAACACTCATAAGAATGCTAATCCTACCGAGTGGGCTGTCCATGGTTGGTTCTTTAGGACATTAAGAAACAAAAGACCAAGAGCTATGAATGAAGAGCTTACTAATAAGCTCCTGAAGCTTAAGAAGTGCAAACCACGTCAAGTGGGAGAAGATCACCATAGAAAACACTCAAAGGAAACACACTGCCTCTGGCTAAGAGTGGTGGCTGCTCAGGGAGAGGCAAGTGGCAACTAATCAGAACCTCCTCGTCTTCAGGGTGTGTTGTGGGTGTGTTGTGTGTGCGCAGAAACACAAACTGCATAGGATGCTTACTTATCACAGGGTGTTTTTAGTCACTCCTGACAAATCCTTTTGTTGTCTTCATGACATCCCTGGCGGGGGACAAGGTGGGCGGAAGAACCCTTCTGGATGTTGTAAGGAGATCTATGAGCTGGTGAACACTGGGTAACCATGACAGAAAGGCAGGCTCGGAGTGAGGAAACCTAGGTTGGCAGCACCCATTTGGTCCCCTGGGTGGACACACACCTTTACTCACAAAAGTACACCAGGCAATGTGCTCTGCTAGGGGTATTTGCTTTACTTTCCAGGGCCCCTTTACTGTCCAACTTCTGAAAAAGATGGTTTGGACTAAAAATGGAAGAAAAAAACAGCCAATCGCTTTTCTTTGGGGAATTTCTCTTCCACAGATAAATGGAGTTGATTAGTATTACATTGTATCTTCATTGGCTAATCAAACTGGAGAGTTGAGGAAATGATTTGATTTGGGCAAAAGTAAGAGAAAAATAATCCTCTCAAATGTCTACACTGTCTCCAGAGCTAATTTTACCAGGTCTCAGCAGCAGCCTCTGATTCTCCTGGAACCAAGCGAATGTGAATCAGGGATGTCTGACTATGTCTTCTCACGTCCCCGTGGTGCTAGGAAAAGAGTCGGGAGAGGTTTTCTTTGGCTGCTTTGGAAATGGAAGAAATCCAACATCCAAACCAGGCCATCTTCCTTTTTTCTCAAATGTATTCCTCGTTTATTTATTTTATTTGGGCAAAAGGACAATCTCTAAAACCATCAAAAAAACAAAGCAGGAAATAGAGACCCTGATGCTTTTATCTTCACATACAATACTGCTGTAATAGTGATGCAAGCATTGCTACGTGAACTTGGGTGATGTCTTCTGATCCCTTAAAATATGTTTATTTACTTGAACTGAAATAACTCCTGTGGTTTTATTTGTTGAGCAGCAATTTTTTCCAAGTTTGGAAAAATGTAGTAAAAAATGAAAAACAAAAGAAAAGCCCACGGTAAAACAGAATATAATTCCTCTGCTTATTTACAAACTAGAATGAATTAAGATTTACATTAGCAATATAGCATGCTAACATTCTATTTCATATAACTAAATATATTATCAATGTGGTAGCAACTTATGGGGAGGTAGCTTAGGGGGTTGTAAACCCAGGATAATTTTCACAAAGTCATGAAATTGTATCATTGAATAAAACAAAATATTCAAAAGACAAGACAGAACCACACATGAATTTTAAATGGGACTAGGGATGAGATGGTATGAATTCAATGCAAAATCTGCCACACCAACACAGGCTTTCCAACTAGGATGATCCATTCATATGTCTGGTAATCAACACAAATACAAATACAAACAGATATGCCATAAAGAGACTTGTGATTTATCTTCCCATCTCCTCGCCCCACCCCATCCCATTCTCTTCTGTTCATATCAGTGTTGGGGACTTCTGACACTTTGACCTTGCCCCCTTCTCCTGCTGCCTGCTTGCCCCTCGGACAGGCATCAAGCAAATACCTAACCCTCAGGGCTCTCTAGGACTAGTTTGCATCCTGCTTTGGTTCTCCACTCTCGTCTCTGTAGTAATCACCGTCTTACTCAGTGCTGGGCTCTAGACCCCAACATTAGCTTTGGCCATCTGGCCAGCACCATGAGTAGACTAACCCCAGACACCCTATGGGATGACTGGACAATGTGATTGAACAGAAGGTGCCTGTCCTTCCTCAGTTGCTCTTCCTGGGACTGGACCATTTCAGCAAGGTTGTGACTCCATAGCAAGATAACATTTTTCTTTGAGCTCATGGGTGGGCAAGTAGCTTGAGTCAGGTTGGATATGGCTGAGGGAAACTTAGCTTTCTCAGGCTGAGCCACATCTGCCCAGTGTGGAGTCTGAGTGAGATGTCCATCTGATCCCCCGTTTCAAAGGATGAGGTCTCCAGAGATATCAAGTATGAAAGGGAAAGCGTCTAGAAGTCTTAGTTTAAAAAGGAAGCATGTTAGTCAGGGTTCTCCAAAGAAACAGAACCAACAGATTGCATGTACACAGAAAAAGAGATTTATGATAAGAAATTGGCACACATCCCAAGACCTGCAGTCGGCAAGCTGGCAACAGTTGATAGTTTGAGTTCCACTCTGAAACCCAGCAGACCTAAGACCTAAGAATGACTGATGTTGGAGCCTGAGGATAGGAAACATCCACTCCTCAGCTGGAAGGCAAGAGGAGTCCCCCTTATTCAAAGGAGGGTCAGTCTGTTTCCACTACTTAGGTCTTGGAAGGATTGTATGAGGTCCATCTGCAGGAGGGAGGGAGGTTTGCATTACTCAGTCTACCCATTCAAATGTTAATCTCATCCAGAAACACGTTTGTGGACACACCTAGAATAATGTTTGACAAAATGTCTGGGTACCCCATAGCCCAGTCAAGCAACACATCAGGCTAAGCATTAGAAGGGGTGAGGTAAGAGAGCAGGGGAAGCAAGGAGACGACAACATGTCAATCCTGGCTGTACATCAAATTACTTGGGGACTTTCAAATTAGCTTCCTGGGCCCCACCCCAGGCCAATTTTAAGAATCTCTGGGGAGCAGGGCTTGCCATTTATATTTTTTTTAAAAGCTCCTCAGGTGATGCTGATTTGCAGTCAGAATTATAAAACTATGGACTCGAAGGAAGGAATAAAATTAAATGGCTAGATGAATGATGACTCATGAGTAGAAGGAATCCAGCTGGCACTAGCCTAGGAAATGAATTTTTAATAACTCTGGTTTAGAATTCAAGAGGTTAGGTTCAAGTCTTTGGTTTTTGACATGATGTGGGGACAATGTCCCAGGAAGGACACCGGTTTAGGTTCAATTCCAGCTTTATCACAACAGCTATTTAACCTCTATGACCTCCAGTTTCAGGTATAATGACACCTGAGATGACATTATTAAAAGGTCAGCACAGTGCCTGGCCCCTGATAGGACATCTGCAATGTCAGGTTCTTCCCACTAACTCAGCAGGGATCAGGTATTATTAAAATCTGAGAATAAGAAACATTTGTCATATACGTAATTCCATCTATGTTTTCAATAAATAATACATCGCATACTGCATTTCCTTTTGCATTCTTTTCAATCACTATCTTGTAACAAAAACTCCTGTGGTTTATAAAGATAAAAGAGATGTCATATTTTTGACTTGGAAAAGAATAAATGTAAGATTAAACTTGAATTATTCATAGCTGTCTTAAAGTTGAAACCTTCCAGAGAATTCAAGTGTTGCCAAATATTGAGAAAGAGAAAAAAATAGGGAAAGAGCAAAAAGGAGGGAAAAGAGAGATTTAACATTATTTCTTAAAGTCAAACTGCAGTGACAGGAAACAGATTTAAACTCATTAATGTGAAGTGCTCCTTAGGAAGTAATTTGCCACAACAACATATTTCACACTAAAATAAAGACTGAAAGACCTGACTCAGAAATGACTGTGTACCACAATTAATATCAACTTATTTATTTTAAACAGAGTCAAGAATTTTTTTCAAAACTAAAATAAAATTATCTGGGTCTTCTGCAGGAAATGTTTTAGGCTCTGAAAGAAATTTCTCCTCACCCCAAAAGCGAGCACTCCTATAAAGTGCACCAGTGAGTTGCTTTACTGATGATTTTGTAAGTATTTATTCATTTATGTAATCAGTGCTTATATCATGGGCATGGCTTGAATAGCAATACTGGAAAATGTTCATATTACAGAATCACTGATTTGATCCTGTAGCTATTTATTAATTACCTACACAGGGCTCTATGTAACTATGCAGTTATATCTATGCTTACACACTTACGCACACATATGAAAATATGTTCCACCCACCTGAAAACTGCCTTGGAATTGCATGGAATTCCTAGGCAAGGCTTGCAGAGGTGGCAGCAAAGATGACCTCTGTCCTCGTTGAGCTAACACTGAGGGATGTGATGGGGAAAAAATATGAGCAAAGTTGACTTGGAGTCCTGGTTCTGCCAACCACTAGCTGTGTGATCTGGAACAAGTTACTTAATTTCTCTGAACCTCAATTCTCACCTCTGTAAATCAGGGTTAATAATACCTTCCCTGTGGCGTTCTTCTGAGGATTAAGTGAAATTATGCATAAAGTGCCAAGCACATGGCAGACTCTTTTCCTCTTACATAAATCCTGGAAACAAGTGCTTCCTGCAGGTGGCTGGGGATCCTTCTGGTTGTTAAGTGGTGTGGCATGTTCATAAAATATTGACCTTAAAAAACCAAGTTGACTAAGAATGAAAGCTTCAGGACTTCTGCTTCTGGGAGCTGAAGTGGACCTGCTTTTCCCCATTACTCCTGTTAAGTGTAGACAGAAAACAAAACCGGAGACGCTGAGAGGTGGAGAGAAGGCAGACCGCATGGAGAACACCAGTCACAGAACAACACACTGCTGAGTTTCTCTGGTGTCTTATTGCTGCATCTATCCAGATTTAGAGCTGAAGGAGGTAGCAATCTGAAAACATGGATAGGCACAGTCAAAAGGAAAGATAGAAAGAAGTGCCAACAAAAGCCTGTTCAGCCACACACCACAGAATACACTGTGGCCCCACTTCTACCCACAACAGCAAATCCCAGGCGGAGAGATGGGATCTTCACTACTGCTGAGAACAGGGTCACCCCCACTATACTGTCCAAGGAGACCAAGAGGAGAGTTGGAACTTCCAATCCTGTCCTCAAATAATGCTTAACAATGAACAAGAATGAAACTCCTCAGGTATCAATGGAGGCCCAGAGGGGAACCTGGAGCTTCTAACTCCACCTAAGTTGTAATGAGGTGATGCTCATCCCTCCCCAACAAATTTCTGTCAAAAAATCTTAAAAAGTTTTGATGGAATCCAGAGTCTCATAACATAATATGAAAAAACATTCTGGCTTCAATTAAAATAACTCATCATACCAAGAAGCAGGAAGATCTCAAAATTTAATAAACTTTGTGGTCAGCGGAATCCAGATGATATTGTGAAAACAAGAAAAATTCACTTTCCCAATCATTTCCGTGTATATGTATACACAAACACACACAGTTCAGTGGTATTAAGTACATTCACATTAATAAAAAATAACAATCAATAGATGCCAATGCCTATATGATAGAGATTTTAGGATTATCTGCAGAGTTTTTTAAGAAGAAATTGAACAGGCCCTTAGAGACTATAACAACAACAACAACAACAACAACAAAAAAAAAAAAAAAACTAATATTCATTACATCAGAATCCAGGAAGATAAGGAGAAAGAAGGAGTGTTCAAAAAAAGCATTTGAATTAAAAAGTTGGAAAATTCCCCAAATTTGGCAAAACACACAGCCTACAGATTCAGAAGATGAGTGAAACCAAAGAAGGATAAAGAAAAGGATAAAGTCAAAGAAATCCACACCATGATATAACATAATTAAACTTCTGGAAGTGAAAGACAAAACACTGTGAAAGAAGCAAGAGAGAAACAACATAGTGAGAGAGGGAGTTCAAAGGTCAGGGGCTTTCTCATCAGCAAACATGGAATCCAGAGGAACAGGAAAAATAGTTTTCAAGTGCTGAAAGAAAAGGGCTGTTAACATGCATGGCTGCCAAAGCAGCAACATTCACAGGTAGGGATCTTGGGAAGTAATTACATTGCAAGGACTCTGACTTATCAATGGATGAATCCATTGATGGATTCACAGCCAATGGCACGAGTGGGAGGTGGTGGAAACTTTAAGAGATGGAGACTAGTTAGAGGAAGTACATCACTAGGAACATCATGTCTCCATCCTCCCTCTCATTCTTACTGGTTCCCAGTTGCAAATAACTGAGCAGCTCTACTCTGCCATGTCCTTCCACCATGACGGGCACACATTCACCACAGGCCCAGAAACAATGGAGTTGGCCAGCCATGGACTGAAACCTCCAAAATGTGAGCCAGAATACATCTCTCCTCCTTCAAGTTTGATTTCTCAAGTATTTTGTCACAGTGATGAAAAGATGACTAACACACTAATGAAAACAGGATCGGTCCAAAGAAGACAAAGGAATTCAAAACAATAAAATATGTATGCATGAAAACCAGAACCACAAAGTATGTGAAATAAAACTGATAAAATGAAAGGAGAAATAAATTAAAAATTAAAGTTGGTTGATTTAGCTCCCTTCTTTCAACAATTGGTTGAAACTGTTATTAACAGTGGTATATATACACAAAGGAATATTACTCAGCCATAAAGAATGAAATTATGGCACTTACTGGCAAATGGATAGAATTGGAGGCTATCGTGCTAAGTGAAATAAGTCGATCCCAAAAAACAAAGGTTGAATGTTCTCTCTGATATGCAGATGCTAAATCACAATAGATGGGGCAAGGGGTGGGGGGAATGGAGGTTCACCAGACTGGACAGTGGGGAATGGATGGAAGGGATGGGAATGGGAAAGACAGTAGAATGAATCAGACATACCTTTCCCATGTTCATATAACAATACATGACCAGTGACATCCACATCATGTATAACCACAAGAATAGGAAGTTATACTCCATGCATGTATGATACATCAAAATACATTCTGCTATCATGTATAACTAAAAAGAAAAAATAAAAAACTGAAAATGAAAATATAAAAATAATAAATAATAAAAATGCACAAAAAAAGAAATTATTATCAAAAGAAAATTGGCAAGGACAGAGAACTCAACACTATCTATCAACAGTACCCAATCATCATTTATAGAACATTCCACCCAACAACTGCAGAAAACACAATCTTTATAAGTGCTCACAGAGCAGGTAGACCACATGAAAAAACAGACCATATCCATAAAACCTAATTGAACTTAAAAGAATCAAACCATGTAGCATGTGTTCTGCAACCCCCATGGATTCAGACTAGACTTGAATAACAGAAAGATAACAGTAAAATCTCCAAACACTTAGGCACTAAACAACTAACTGCCAAATTGTAAAGAAGTCTCAAAGGAACAATGAATTAAATGAAAATTAAAATACAGCACATCAACATGTGTGGAACATAGTTAAATTCATGCTGAGTAGGAAATTTGTAAGCACTAAATTTTGAAAATCTAGAAAAGAGAATGAATCATAAATCTAAACTCTCACCTCATAAACCTAGAAAAAGAAGAGTAAAATAAACCCAAAGCAATCAGCAGAAAGAAAATAATAAAGAGTAGAAAACTATGAAAATAAAAACTGGAAAACAATAAAGTGAAGAGCAAAACAGAGAGTTGATTCTTTGCAAAGATAACAAAATGGAAAAATCTTTAGCAACACTGACAAAGGATAAAAGCGAGAAGATACAAGTTACTAATATCAGGAATTAAATAGGGAATCACTACAGACCTTACAGACATCAAAAGGATAATAAAGGAATAGCAAGGACTCTACATGAATAATTTGACCTATATGAAATGAACAAATTCCTTAAAAAACATAAACTACTATAATACATCTAAGATGAAATAAATAATTTGAGTAGTCCTATTAAGGAATATGAATTTATAATTTTAAAACTTTATAAAGAGGAAGCAATCTGTCCATTGAAAAAATTAATTGATAAGTAAAATGTGGTATATTACAAAATTCTGACAAGCTACAACATAGATGAAACTTGAAGACATGATACCAAGAAAAATAAGTCAATCAAAAAAGACAGATATTCTATGATTACACTTAAATGAGGTACCTTGAAAACTCAAAATTATTTATAGTAACAAAAATGGAATAGTGATCGTCAGAGATGGATAAAGTGAGAGAGGGAATATTATCCTTTAATGGGTACGGTTTCAGTTTTGCAAAATGGAAAGAACTCTGGAGTTTGATGGTGGTCTCAGTTTTGCAAAATGGAAAGAACTCTGGAGTTTGATGGTAGTCATGGCTTTGTAACAATGTGGATGTACTTCATGCCACTGAACTGCATATTTGAAAATAGATGAGGGGGCTCTTTTTTTTTTAAGCTGGGGATTGAACCAAGGGCCTCATGCATACTACACCACTGAGTAATAACTTCAGCCCATAGGATGGCCAGTTTTATGTTATGTATACTTTATCAACAACAACCAAAACCAAACCAACCAAAATGGAAGAAAAAAGAACCCTAAAAGAAATCTTCAGCCCTAGACAGGTAGAATTCCTGGTGAATTCTACCAAATGTTTAGCACTAGTTCTTTACAATCTCATTCAGCAAACAGAAGAGGGGGAAACTTCCCAATTAAATTCATGAAGCTATCATACTGCATAACCAGCACCAAAGACTATACCAAAATAACAATAAAAACAAAAAGAATAATGCCTAAAATCTACAGATCAATATCCCTAATGAATATAGATAAAGAAATCTCAACAAAATATTAGTGAATATATTTTAACAAATAGTATAAAAATAATTACATACCATAATCAAGAAAATTTAGTCCAAGGATGCAGAGCTGGTTCAAAATGTGAAAACCAGTCCATGTAATCCACCATATTTAACAGAGCAAAGAAGAAAACTCATATGACTATCAAAACATGCAGAAAAAGCAGGTGACAAAACCGAACACTGACTTAATAAAAACTCTCAGGAAACCACAAATAGAGGGAAACTTCTCTACCTGATAAAGAACACCTCCAAGAAACAAATAGAGCTAATATTATGCTTGATGATAAAGGCTAAGTGTGTTCCCCTTATAATCAGGAACAAGGTAAGAAAGTTTACTTTCACCACTCTTAATCTCCACAGTGCTAAAAGTTCTAGCCAGAGCAATAAAGCAAGAAAAGGAAATAAATATCTGAAGAGATCAGAAAATACCCACACAAAGATGCCCAACTTATTTCTGACAACTGTGCAAAAGTCATTCAATGAAGGAAAGAAAGCATTTTTAAGAAATGGTGCTGAAGCAATTAATTACAAATCCATGGGTAATTCTCACTGCTTATACAAAACAACTCAAACTGGATCACAGACCTAAATATAAAACATGAAACTATAAAACTTTGAAACAAATTTCAGGATCTCAAGCTAGGCAAAGATTTCATAGACTTAACATCAAAAGCATAAAATATAAAAGAAAATATAAACTGAATTTCGTCAAAAAAATTTTAAAGTTTTCCTTTGGGGGAAAAAACCCACTTAGAAAATGAAAAGACAAGGTACAAAGTGGGAGAGAATATCTGCAAACCACTTATCCAAAAAAGATTGATAAAGAATACATTAAAAAAATTGAAGTTCTGGGGATTTAGCGCAGCGATAGAGTGCTTGCCTGGCAGTTCTGGATGTCCTTTACCCTGTTTCTTATAAGTGCTTGTGAATTTACAATGATTTCAAACTTAATATTTAATTTAAAAAAATAATGATCCAGCGGTGATTTGTAAATTGGTAAAGAAAGGAAAAGCTAACTAGAACAAGGACACATATACAAAAATGAATGTTTATGCAAATACAGATTTTCAAGGATAGAGGAGCCTTTAATTGTCAACTTGTCTGGTTTCTTCAACTGAAGCCAGGGAACAAAAGCCCACTGGTGAACTGACATGTTCAAGCACAGAGCTGGAACCCCAAATAGGCTTCTTCCCAGATACATGGCCTGCAGGTCACAGCAAGCACATGTGTCTTCTTAAGGCCCAGGGACCCATGTGTGAGTTGGTCAAGAGAGATGATGCTTTCTTTTTAGTTATGCCATCACCTGTACAGTTAGGAGGGGTTTTAGGAGCTACTTCCTAACATGAGCACAGAATATTCTACTAATTCTCTGCCTTTCATAAAACTGCTGTCACAAAGATAAAAGAGTGGCTTAACTGTCAGAGGCTGCAAATTGTCGAGTTTGCATATGCAAACTTGAATGACATCATTACTTATAATTTCACCAGAATTTCATACATTGTAGAGCCAAGGTGGTGGCTTTGTTGTTGATGAAGCTTTGTTGTTTATTAACATTATTTCATTTGCTCATAGCAACAATTCCATGTGATGTAGGAATTAATGCCATCTGCATTTGACAGATGAGATAATGAAGGCTCAAGTAGTGTTCCAGGACCAACCTGACATCAGAAAACAAGCAAACTGCAGAACCAGGGCTCCTACCTAGATTTTCTGTCTTTGCTTATGATTGCCTTTTCTTCATTGTGACATTCTGTTCTCCCAGGCCTACGGGTGAGATAATACCCACATCCTTTCAAAGTTAACTCCATAGCAGATGTGAATTCCTGTCATAAGACCCGAGGTTAGTCATAACTCCTCACCACCCTGCTCCAGACCTTCTTGATACCATCAAATTGTTTTCCACAATGAGATGCTCTTATGTGCGTGTGGGGGGCAGGTACCTAAATTATAATTATTTAACTGTCCTATACCAATCTTTGTATTCCCCAAAACAGATAACTACTGAACTATTCCTAGAAGTTGCTTTGCTTGCCATCTACACACATGAGGCTGTCTCATCTGGTGACTTCTCTTGACATCTAAAAGGTTTTGCATTTAGACCTCTAGAAGTTCCACAAGACACTGGCAAACAGGTGTTAGTCACCAGAGAAAAGAATCTGGCTCTTCAGGGTCTAAGAGAAATGGAATAAACAGCTTTCTGGATTTTCTGACATTTATAAATGTGTAGTAACACAGAGGTTTATTCAGTTGCCTGTCATAGTGACATATGAACCTAATTACACTGTAATTCACATCTGTCTTTCTTCAACTACTCGATAGTCTGGTGTTGAGTATGTTAGGCTTCAAATAAGCTGAAGAAAAATAACAGATGATCATTGATACCACTGGTTCCTGGTCAGGCTACTGATTTTCACTACCCTCACTGTGTTATCATAATAGTAGTAAATGTACGTAAAATAGTTGTGGGATGAGGACGTGACTTTTAAACCTCTTTGTCTGAATCCTCCAGTTCCTATTTTCTTCTTTTCTTAAAGAAACCCAAAGATGGGCTAGGGATGTGGCTCAGTGGTAAAGTGCTTGCCTAGCATGTGTGATGCCCAGGGTTTGAGTCCCAGGATGGCAAAATGAAACAGAAAGGTAAGAAAAGAAACCCAAAAGTGCAACAGATAAAAATGCGAAGTTGACATTTTACCCCTAAAAATTTCAATTTGAGGATTATTTCATCAAAAGCAAAAATAAACTGAAAATGGTAAAGACCAACCAAGAACACCTAGCGAGATACCGATCACGTGCTGCTTATTAAGGTGACTGCCATATATATTAGCGCTTGAGCCAGGCATTGCTCTAAGGGTTACAGTGGTGGCTGACACAGTCAAGGTCCCTGTCCCTGTGGACCATAGCTGAGCCATGTTCCTAAGGCCACTGTCAACATAACTATTTAGTGACTTCAGTAGAGACTCGTCTCACCCTATGTTCTGGCCAGGAAGAGCCCATGGTGAGAAGTGGACACGGAAGAGGTGCTGAAATGGTGGAGCCCGCCTCAGAGCCATCACCAACAGAGGAAGAATTTCATTCCTGAGGCATGCTGCTGTCAGCAAGTTCCAAGAAACACTGGTCATTGCTGTGGCAACTGATTTCACATGCATCAGGAGAAATCATAACAGAATTAGATCTCCCTGGAAACGGACAAAATTAAAACTGCCTGCATTAGTGTTCCCCATTTCCTCTAATGATGCTGGGGGTTCTCTGATCTTTTTCCTTTCTCTAACCACTCTGGGTGATTCAGTCCTCAGAGGCCTGTCATTTTCTTCCCTTGGGAGGATGGCCCTCCCTTCTAAGTGTGCACTAATCCGTGCCTTGGGACGCCAGGACACCAGGGTGGAGAGGTGGAGAACAGAGTGAGAAATGACAGAATTCAGAGTTAAAGTTCTAGGCTTGGGCCCCACCTCTGCAAGTTAGTGGTATGATCCATGAGCAGTTCATTTACCTTCTCTGAGTTTCTGTTTCCCCATCTGAAAAGTGATATTATTAATAACATCTCTCTCATGGGATCAGTATGTGGAAAAAAGTAGATAACAGGTATGAACATGCTTCCTAAGTGGGAGGGGAGGAATAGAAATCCATTGGATTAGACAAAGAGAAACAAATGGACGGGGGGAGGGGAAGAGGAGGATCAGTGGAATTAATCAGACATAACTTTCCTAGTCATGTATTTGAATATAGGACTGGGGTAACTCTGCAGCATGTACAACCACAAGAATAGGATCCTAATTAGAATAAATTAGAATAAGTTATACTCCATGTATGTAGAACATGCCAAAAGACATACTACTTGTCATGTAAAACTAAAAAGAACAAACTTTAAAAAAAGAAAATACTTCCTAAATACAAAATCCATGCAAACACCAAGTATATGCCTGAAGCAAAAGATCTTTTCTTCATTCTAGTAGATAAATATCCAAAATGATCTCTCTAGAAAGTCCCTTACTATGCTCTTCAGTTTACTTCTACCCATATTCCAGATAATTAGTGAAAATGAAAAATAACCTAATTCTGGCCCTGCCTCTGCCACCAACTGGTAGCCAGTTATGTGACCTGGACGAATCACTTAACCCTTCAGAATCTTAGTTTCCTCATCTACAAAATAGAGATAATATCCAAACCTGATATATGACTCATACGATATGTCATAAAATTCTCTGGAAAATATCTAAGGAATATAATGCACCATGCACATATGTACATCTACACTAAATGACTATCAATCATAATTTAATCTGATTATGAGTCAAAATATTTCCATCAAAATTTTGCTGTCAATGTAGGCACATGCTTATAATTCCTAATACTTGGGAGGCAGAGACGGAGGATCAAAAATGCAAGGACAGCCTGGGAAACTTGGTGAGAACCTTTTCTCAAAAAAAAAAAAAAAAAATTAGAAGGGCTAGGGATGTAGCTTGCCTAGCATGCACCAAGCCCTGGGTTCAGTCCTTAATTACACACACACACACACACACACACACACACACACACACACACACATTTGTTGTCAATAATCTTTATACAGAGAGAACTCTGAAGTGAACTGTGGTTAACTATTTCCACCATCTTCTTCAGGCAGGTGCAAAGTAAGATAAGAATAATTTCATTGTAAATGTGCTAAATGCCCAGGATTATTGATTGATTATCTGTGATAAATTAAAGATTCCTTGCTCTTCCCCTCCTTAAGAAGTGAATTCTGTGTTCCCTCTCCTTGAATCTGTAGGGTGGGGTCAGGGGGGTCTCTGAAAATTTAACTGCCAGAATATAGCAAAGATACTGTGCCAATTTCCAGAGAAATCCTTCACAGAGCAGCAGTTTCCACTTTGTGACTCTGGGTCATCAGACTCTTGCAGTCTTTGTAAGATGTCTGATTTTCCTGAGGCTGCCATCTTGTGAGGAAGCCCAAGCTGGTCCCCTGGAGAGGACATGGGAGGACAGAGCTGCAGCAATTCTAACTTCCAGTTATTCCTGCTATGCCAGCCAAGACCCAGGACTGCAACCCAGAAGAGAGCAGGCCTGGTATACTGCCTAAATTTCCAACCCACGGCTGCAGAGATATAACAACAAAAAATCATCTTAACATGCTAAATTTTCTAACAGTTTTACAGCAGCAGTTAACTATAAAATTACCTGAATACCAGTAATAAAATGTTTGATGACCATTTATGAATGTTTGTCTCGCTAAAATGAAATTTCAGCCCCCAAATCACTTCAGTCTTAGAACAGGAAAATTTTTTCCTCTATCTAGCTGTCAGTGGGTGGCTTAGAATTGAAGGCAAAATGCAGTGATTCCTCAGTATTGCCAAGTACAATGAAAAAGAGAGAGGACAGATCATACGACCTTCACTAGGTTGTAAAATATACATAGGATAAATCGGTTTATAGAAATACAATAGAAAGGAAAAAACTCTAAAATTCTAAAATGTTCTTAAAAAGTCTTTGGTTAAGAGGAAGGGGTTCTGCATCCCCCTGCAAAGTGAAGTTCTTGGAAAACTATTTCAGACTTATGTAAACGAGAATATATCTGCAAATGACTGTGCAACTCCAGAAGAAGGAACTAAGAAAGAGTCAAATAAACAAATAAGTTACACTTGATTAAACTGTGTATATATTTCTTATTTTCTGTATGTTATAATGTTCTGACCTTTCTATTTGAAGAGAAACTACCCTTCCCTCCTGGGGCTAGCCAATTCTTGGAGATAACAGAGGACCCAAATGGGAGCAGGACTTTGATATGCAAACTCACCAGTCAAGAGTCAGACCTCCTTTCTCTGGTCCTTCCTTATTACCCAGAAGGCAGTAATTCCCAAGCCTTAATTACACCAGGGCCAGGAATCAGGCCCACTAGGAACCCCATCCACAGTGTAGAGAGAGCAGAAATTATTCAAGCTAGCTAACCCTCAACTGTTAACCTTCCCTGCCTTTCCTTTCCCATGGAAATCCGAGTTTAGGCCACGGTCTATGTCACACAGCTTTAAATGGAGCAGGACCATGGGGCTTCTGAAAATGAAGCCCATTTATTGTTGAGTTATAAAATCTCCATATTAGAAAAAGAGAAATGGAATCTTCTTACCTGATGATAAAAATATATATGTCTTTATTAACAGCCCACCTAAGAGAGCAGATGGCAAAAGTTGACAAAGGTACGACTCACTTCTATCCTGAAATGCTTGACTATCTCTATGATCAGCAGAAATCAGATTTCATGTCTTCTAAACTTCTAAACATGGTACTTTCATTTTTCTTTGAGAAAAACGATAGTAAAAAAAACACAGACACACACATACACACAAAACAAAAACAAATGAGTTGAAGTCATCATTCTTTATAGATCCTCCCCATTTACAGTGGCTCATTTTCTGCTTGTAGGCTGGTGAAGCAGGAGGCCACTGGGAACGATTCAAAGGAATGTAGGAGGAAGAAGAATGTGTAATTAAAAGAATTACACGTCTGCCTTTTTGTGCCTTTAATTTAGGAAGTCAGTGACTTCAATCACCTACTTCGCAGCAGGAACAATGCACTCAAAGTCTGGGCTGTGGCCACATTTAAAAAGACTGCCACCCAGACAGAAGCTGAGTGGCACTTTTCTCATTGGGTCAAAATGCTCAACTCCAATGTCTGAGTATGGATGGTATTCTTATCTAGACATTCTTGCCATTGGAATTGTTCTCCCAGTCTCTGCAAACAGACGCTAAGCAGCTATTCAAACATTTTATAAATGTCTCCAACTTGATTCCAAGATGATGAACAAAGGGTTTCATGCCTTTGGGTCATGTCAGCTGGATGGAGGCTGAGTTCTCATACATCCTTCCAATTTTTGGACATCAATCTATAGGGCAGGTCTAGCTGGCGACTCAGGCAAATTGCTGGTACTTGAACCACTGAACTTTTATCCCCTTCCTGGACAGCCTTGCTTTGGCTATGGCCTATCCAACTGTACTGCCAGTCCATCATTCTCAGGTGAGCAAGTCAAGTCTTAGCGATCTTCCTGCCAGGCTATTGGTCTCGTTAACAGATAAATCCATAAGGATACCTGCAATTAGGACTATGTTATTTGTCAGCAGCAGCTAAGTCTTTAATTTGGGACAGTTTTTCAGACTGGAAAATATGCAGCTTCCCTGTGACAACCGAAGGCTCTTCCTTGATGTCTGATAGCCACTTCCAGCAATAGACCCAGCTCAAGTACTCTTCCCTAAGTCCTCAATTCAGTTTCATCCCTCTCACAACACTGCTAAAGTCGAATGTCTGAGTCAAATTTTTATGCCCACTTTATTGAACTATTCACATATGTGTTCATGAATGCATGTTCAGTGTCAGACCAGTGTTAAGAATCAGAGGAATACCCTTAAAAGAAGAATTCAAACAAGCAGAACTATGTAAGGGTAAAAATGTGAAGTCCTCTTTACCCTTTTCTAATTTTCTTCTCCTCTCCAGAGATAACTGCAGCTAACGATCTATATTTTCAATAGCTTTGTGAAATATATGTATGTGTTCACATGCAGTCGATGCATGACATTCTAAACACATGCATGTGGAAATGAGAGGAGGTATTAGCACAATTTTAGATATGGTACCCAAAAGGTAAAAAGTATGAATTACTGAAAATTACATTAGATGTTCTTTTTAAATTCCTACTTGGAGGGGCTGGGGTTGTGACTCAGTGGTGGAGCGCTTGACTAGCATGTGTGAGGCACTGGGTTCAATTCTCAGCACCACATATAAATAAATGAATAAAATAAAGGACCACCAACAACTAAAAAAATAAATGTTAAAAAAAATCTCACTTGAATATTTTTGTTCAAATAAATTTCTCAAAATTTGCAGAAAGATGAACCACTGGATCCACAGGAGTTTTTGCCTCATAAATATTCTTCTCATTTTTATCAAGACAATATTTATTGGGTTTAGACCAGGAACCAGACACTGTGCTAAGTAGAAATATAAAAATGAAGTTGTGGCCTTTCCCTCAATACAGAATACCCAGGATTAAAATTAACATACATACTATTTAAAAAAAAATTCTTAATAAAAGAACATTAAAAATCAGTTTTTGTTATAAAAAGATTTTTTTTTCCTCTTCATATTGTATGAACTATCAGGAGCTGTGACGATAGGTGTTCAAACAGTAGCCTTTGCAGTTTCAAGGCATGTCTTCCCTCTTAGAGAAGCCTTGGAAGTGACTCTTCCAAATGGAAATTCCAGATCACTTGAGAAACCAGCAGGTGAGATTTGAGGGAAACAGAACTGAACTTTCAGTAATTTCCTATCATACTGGTCCCCTGTGCCCAGGGTTGATCTGAGAGTAAGGAAGGCTTTGGAGCACTCTGTTTTTGCACTCATTTATAGCTGAGGTTGACTTTGCCAGAGTATGCTGGTGGGGTTCCTGGTTCAGGGTGGGAGAGGAAGAATCCTCTAGAAACAGTCTTTCCTCCTGGGGAGGAGACTATGCAGCGGAGAGCCCTGAAGAGCTCATCTGACGTCAGGATTTAACGCCATCTCTTTGGTCTTACTAGAGGACAGCCTCTTGTTCCTTCTACCCATTAGGAAGAAAACTAAATGACTAGAATGTGCCACAAATGGACATTGAGGGCTCCACTAAACCCAGTTTTCAGAACAGCATCTTCTTATGAGAGAAAAATATTGCACAATGTCCCTGATCATTTTTCTATGTGGAATAAAAGTCTGATTATAAATTATACCAAAGACTTAAATCACCGATTGACCTACAAGTGACCTTTTTTGCCTTCCACAGTCCAGCCAGCCTGATGGCTCCTCCAGCCCCATCACTATGGACGCTGCTTCCCCGAAGGAATGAAGGCTGTAGTGGGACTTACGTAAGCCACAGGCCCGACTCCATCCAGCCCTCTGCTCACATTAACACTAAGCAGTATATAATTCAGAAAGGGGGAAATGCGATCATAGCTTTTGCCCCCACACTGCTATGAAATTCCAGGCTTTTATGTGCAGGAAGCTCCGTGTTGATCTTGGCGTCCTCATGGGTTAAAAATCTTGTTTAAATGTTGCAGCCTTAGAATAGTCTTTGAGGTTTTTCCTATGTTGTTTTATAAAAGGCTTCTGCCTGATTATTTACAGATGCTGTCTCTGAGAAAGCTGAAAATAGTCACTATGAAGGCTGGAACTTGGACCCAGGCTTCCCTACTATTTTATGGTGAACAGCTCAACGGAGCTCAGGCCTGGGGGTTGGTCCCCTCAGTTGGCTTTTGAATGGGATTTCTACTGCTATCTCCCGTATTGAGATTTCTGTTGACCTGAACTGAGCTGGTCAAGGAGTCATTCCTCAATGTACTCATTCAACAAATATGTGTGGAGCCCTACTATGTGTCAGGTCTATGCTAGGGGCTGGAGACAAAGGGACAAAAACCAAGGATCTGGGTTTAAGAAGCTCAGTTTAAGGACAAACAGTGAAGTGACCAACAACCAAAAGACAACATGGAAATGTCATGTTACAGATTAGCAGGGTGTCCTGGGGTTGCCTCACAGGCAAGGAAGGAGAGGAGGTGAACAGGCAGCTGGTCCCGTGGTTCAGGCTCTCCTATACTCACCTGGCTCCCTTACTCATAATAAACAAGGTAGGACAGTCATGCCAGTCTCTTGCCTCTAGAGAGGCTTGATCCGTAATCTCTTGGGTTAGGAGAGACCCTTTTCTGGCTCCTCAAAACCTCAAGGAAAGAACTAAGTGCAACTTTCTCAAGTGTGTTCCTAGTATTCCCCAACTGGGCCAGAAAGCTCTCCCATTTCTAGAACCCAAATCCTTGAGCTGAGACTCAAGCTGGTTACCCTTATGCCCAGCCTCGTTGGAAAGAAAGCTGGCCTCCGTGGAAGCATCTGTCCCTCTGGAGGGCCTTGCTCAGCCTTCTTTCGTCCAGGCAGAGCAGTCCCGACCCCTCCCACCTGGGCTCGCTCTTCATCTCCCTTGTGTTCTCAGGGTTATGTCCTGGATTCACTCCAAGCCCTCCTGCTCCCTTCTCAGTGACAAAACACAGAGTTGGACCAGGAAAGAAGTGTATTGGGCCAAAGGTTTTCCTTCTCAATTCCTACAAATTCCTTAGGTCTCCATAGGCAGGTTCGAGGAGCCTCTTTTTACATGATAACCAAGAGAGATTCTGGAATGACAGTACTGGGGTTAGAGGTTGAAGAGAATAAAATAAAGTCTGTATAGGTTTAATCAGGGACACATGGCCCCCATGGTCATCAGCATTACCATTCCTGGCACCACTAACCTCTCTGGAGTCATCAGGACATGTGGGTGAATATTGAAAAAGTGTTTTTGGACTAACAGCAGTACTATAAATCACTGTTACTGAGTTAAAGACTTTTCCAGGTGATTTATAACTTGCAGTAACAATGACCTTGTGAGTTTAAGAACTCACCACCCCATCTCTTTTTCTACAGTCTCCTTAAAGAAAAAAAAAGAACACCAAACTGATCTGTGAGCAATAATATAATCGCATCTCCAGAGTTTCTTCCCATATATTGCCTTATCTAATCTTCACGACAATGCTGTGCAGCAAATATTTAACATGTGGACTCAAAGGTATAAAAATGAAGGTACAAAGGTGTTAAGTGACCAGCCCACGGTGACACAGAAAGAATCAGACATAGGACCCAGACAGGCCTGCCTCACCTGGCTCTTTCAATACTATTTACAAAACATACCATAGCTGCTACAGCATTTTTCATATACAGATGGTCCCCAACATTATAATGGTTCACTTATAATTATAATTTTTTACTTCATGATAGTGCAAATTAATGCCATTTTTCACTTTCAGTTTTCAATAAACTGCATAAGATAGTCAATGCTTTAGTATAAAACGGGCTTTGGGTTATACAGTTTTGCCCAAACTATAGGCTAATGTAAGAGTGTGGAGCACATTTAAGGTAGGCTAGATTAAGTTATGATGTTGGTAGATTAGGTGTATTAAAAGCATTTTCAACTTATAGTATTTTCCATTTATAATGGTTTTATCAGGCTGTAACCCCATCATAAATTGAGTGGCATCTGTGCATGATTTTATCGGTTCTCAAAACACTGCTGGGAAGTAATTAAGGAACCAGCAATAATTAAAACTGGTAGGAAATAATGGTGAAAAATTCTGAAATGGGCCAGGATGATTAATGAATGTTGTCAATAGAAAATTAGCTGTCTCCTGTCATGCCCTTCCAGGTAGTCTGATTCTATGAGGTCTCTGCACATTTTGTGGCAATTGATTTTACAACTCTAAGACAACTGACAGCAATGTGAATGACTACCAATCATAGACATGTCAGTGAATTCTGTCCAATGGAAATACACTTGATTTTCTTCTCCCTCTGTGGAAAAAGCCAGTTTTGCATCTGAGTCAGTTCACTTCATCTTTTCTGTTTGCTGCTAAACATGACTGGTCTTTGGATTGACCCTTGAGTTGACTGTAACTTCTTACTTATTCTCCCATTAATCAATGAGTTAAATATACCATTAGTACAGGTTGATTTGACATTTTTATAAGAGTCATGAATTTACCTTTAAAAAAAACCTGTGAGTAACAGCTAACATGGAACACTTAGTATAAGCCCTTACTAAGGGCTTCATATGCATTTTCTTTGCCTGCATTTAATTTGCAAATCCACCATAAGGTAGGATGATTTATTATTGACAGTTTATAGATAAGGAGACAAAGCTTCAGAAGGATTAAATAACTTGCTCAGGGTTTAACAACAACAAGGAAAGGTAACACTTCTCTCTCCCTTCTGAGACTAATACTATTTCTAATTTTTCCTTAGGATCTGAGATATTTGGGACTAAATAATTTCTTGAGGCAGCAAAGTCCCTAAAAACGTGAGCACACACATCCCTTTCAAGTAGTGTTGGTGGCAGCCTGCAGTTTATGCACTGAGGAGTTGTAATCATTCACATTTCTAATGTTAACAAAGACAATTCCCACCAAGCCAGATGGCATAATATCAGGTCCCTGCTCCTTCAGTTACTAGACTTAGAAAAATTTTCATGTTAAGACTAGTAAGGAATCAGGTCTGGTGGTGCACACCTGTAATCCCAGAGATTCAGGAGACTGAGGCAGGAGGATCATAAGTTTGAAGCCAGCCTCAGCAACTTTGTGAGGCCCTAAACAACTTAGTAAGACCCTGTCTCAAAATAAAAATAAAAAATGACTGGGGATGTGACTCAGTAGGTAAGCACTCCTGGATTCAATCCCTAGTACCAGATAGATAGATGATAGATAGATAGATAGATAGATAGATAGATAGATAGACAGACAGACAGACTAAAGACAGATACACACACACACACACACACACACACACACACACACATACACAAGGAGCAAGAATCGAAGGTCAAGTTCATGAAAATAGAAGTGTTTGACATCTTGCCCCTGGTGGGCAGAGCTGGGTGATTTCTCAGGTCCAGCCCTTCAGAGGCTTCTCCTAAGTCCCAGGAAGTGGTTCAAGGATGCAGACCTCTTGGAAGAAATGTAAAAATCTCTGGTTGGTACTGAAAACACACAGGTTCATCTATGTACTTAACCCTTTGAAAGAAAAGACCTTATCTTAATCATCTTTGGGTTTTTCTTGTGACTTGCACAATTCATTACTGGTCCTCAAATACGCACTGATTGAATTCAATACAGGCCCATTAATGTCCTAGTATGAAGGAGATTCCAGTCCACCCACCCCATGGTGATGCAGTGAGACATGCACCTCCCCTTGGCTGCTTTTGGGGAGCATACTCTTCCCATTTCAAAGTTGCCTTTAGTGGTGGTGGTGGTTCTGTGGTGTTGGGATCAAACCCCAAGCCTCATGCATACTAGGTAAGCATTCTATTGCTGAGCTACATACCCCCACCTCACCTTTGGTGTTTAACTGTCATCTTTTTAAAATATACAATTTCACCCCTACACACTACTATTTGTCCCCCATGGGGGTGCCAGTTAAAGAGCTTTTCCACCCCATATTTGACTAAATGTTCACCATGGGCATGCCTTGTTCTGTGAACTAGGAATACAGCAGTGATTAAAACAAAGTCCCTGCTTCTGTGGAGTTTATTTACACTTTGGGGAAAGGGAGGTAAATGAAACTAAAATTTTTTAAATGGCGCACTACCAAACTTTTAAAAATTACAAGAAATTTTATGTTGAATTGAAAAAATAAATAACCTAAGTAATAAAAATTCAAACCTTACCAGAACATTACAAATTAAATGAGACCCCAAAAGATTTGTATCCATTTGATTTTGTGGTATCTCCCATTTTTCAGAGAATAGAAAAATTAGATCTGTTTGTTCACAATAGTGCTACATACTTAATTGCTTCGAACTACTCATTGGATAACTGAATCAAATGGACCAGAATATGTCTTATGAACTGCCCAGCAATCTGCTAAAATGGCTAATATAGCAATTGATTAGAAATTAAACCCAATTTATGTGTATTGCACATGTCTATGGGAGTTCACTATAACAGATATACTTTAAGGTATTCGTCAAATAAGGCAGTACTGCATTTTAATTAGGTAAATA
Source organism: Sciurus carolinensis (assembly GCF_902686445.1). Classification (NCBI taxonomy): domain Eukaryota; kingdom Metazoa; phylum Chordata; class Mammalia; order Rodentia; family Sciuridae; genus Sciurus; species Sciurus carolinensis. The sequence goes on along the minus strand of NC_062227.1, from coordinate 30,950,115 downwards.
AAACTCTCTTTTTTTGAGACTTAAAAATTATAATATAATGTGGGAGAAAATAATTAAGGCACCAAACGATACATAAATGTAATAGATATAATACCTTTCCATTAAGATTTCATTAAGTTAATGTTTTTCTCCCTTTGGATTAAATTACAACAGGCCAAAATGAATTTGCCCTAGAGCAAATAATCTAAGGAATGAATATAACATTTACTAGGGAACGCAAACACAATAAAGAGGCTTTTCAAAAAGATATTTTTTAACCAGATGGAAGGCTATACTTTAAAAATGTAAAAGGTCATAAAAGCCCCCCCTTTGGGTAATCATAATTTTTTAACAGGCCAAAGTGCATATTCTTAATACACAAGTGAGACTTTTAATTCTTTAGAATGCAGTAGGGAATGATTTTTTTTTTTCCTAAACAGTAAGGAGGAAAGTCCCCCAGAGATGGCAAAGTCACAAAATCTGAGACTAAAAATTTGCTCATAATAGGACACCACCAGTTACCCATCCGCTGTGTGTGTGTGTGTGTGTGTGTGCATGTGTGTGTGTGTTTAATGAAAGCATTTTGTCTCTCCCATGACCATGATGCATATTTCAAAGTATTTAAATTCAGGTCAGGACAATCTGTATGACAATAGACAATCTCTATACTTGGCTGATTTGACAACATACAACATAAGTTTTTTTTCATGTGATTCATCACCAACACAAGCTGGCAGAGACCACGAAGTGGAGTGAAAGAGAAGGTAGAAATTTAAGAGGTAGATGTGTACTTAGGGGTCTAACTCCTAAGTTAGTGAACTACCAACAAAGAACTGGGCAGAAAAAGATCCTACAAACTAGGGGAGATTTCCCCAGAACCCCATCTATCTAAATAAACTCACACCCCCTTACTATAATTCTCACTCATTTTAATTCATAGTTTTTATCACTGTGCAGCATTTCAGGTTTATTATTTATCTCTTCAAATAGAATGTAAGCTGCCTTGGGGCAGAGAACTCTGTTTGGCTCACTTCTGTGTCACTAGGTCCCAGTACAGGGCCTTGGCACATGGGAGTTGCTCCATCAATCCTTTAGAGAAGTGTAGACATCATACCTAGATAACTATGGGTAAACCTGTACTCCCAGCGGCTCGGGAGGCTGAGGTAGGAGGATCATGAGTTCAAAGCCAGTCTCAGCAAAAGTGAGGCACTAAGCAACTCAGTGAGACCCTGTTTCTAAATAAAACACAAAATAGGGCTGGGAATGTGGTTTACTGTGGTTGAGTTCCTCTGAGTTCAATCCCTGGTACCCACGCCCCGCCCCCCAAAAAATAAAATCAGATAGATACCAGTATTATCTAGGGAAGTTAAATAACTTGACTGTGATCTGTTACAAGCTCATAATCTACTCATTTTACTAAAACCCAAGCCAACCCAAGACTTAAAGTAACATATGAAAACGGTGCTGTCATCTTTAACTTCAAATACAGTCAGTCCTCCGTAGCCACAGGTTCTGCATCCATGAATCTAACCAATTGTGGGTCAAAATATTCAAAACAAATATGTGATGATGAATCCCACTATTATGTCTAATTATAATGTGCCAATAAAAAGGAAATATATTCAAAATAAACTGTATCTGTACTGAACATGGACAGACTTGTTCTTCTTGTCATTATTCCCTAAATGATTCAGTATATATATATATATTATATATGTAGCACTGACACCGTAGTAGGTATTATCAACCATCCAAGGATGATCTAAAATATACGAGAAGATGTGCTTAAGTTATATAAAGACTACACCATTTTATATAAGGTTCTCAAGCATCCTTGAGTTTTAGTGTCTTCAAGGATCCAGAAACAAATCCCCCAAGGATGACTATATATAATATATCCTCTCTCTATTTCTATCTACACTCTTAGGTCTGGAACTGGGTCCATAGTAAACCTGGATTTGATTAATGTCCTTCACTAACCATTACTTCATTCACCGACTAACAAATATTTGCGTTTCAGACACTTTAAGTGCTGGTATCTACATTAAAGAGCTAGTTCTGAGAACTGTATTAAGACAAACACTAAAATAAAATTATCATGAGCACTGACTATAGTAATGGCAGGAATTTTTAAAAATACAGTAAAAGATTAAACAGAGTGAAGTGGACAGTCCTGCTGTGAAGGAAACCTGACATGGAGGAATCCACACCAAGCGCAGCTACACACTTGGCTACAATCTCTCCTTTGTTCTAGCTGGGCTTGAACTCCTTATATATAAATTAAAGGGTACAATTATAGGCAGTTCTGCTATAGTGCTTATTGTTAAAATACAATTTTTATTCCAACCCAATTGATATATTCAGGGACAATTTAAGTCTATAATAAATTTGGCAGGGGGAGGGGCATTATGTAAGTTTTCTCCTAGAACACTAACTGAATGCAGAAATGTCACCTGCCTGAACTGAGCCATGTTGGAAAACACAAGAAGCATATAATATACACATCGTTTTTTTTATGTTTTAGTATGGACACAATACCTTTAATTTTTATGTTTTAGTATGGACACAATACCTTTATTTTATGTATTTATTTTTATGTGGTGCTGAGGTTTGAACCTACTGCCTCACACATGCTAGGCAAGTGCTCTACCATTGAGCTACAACCCCAGCCCAATATACACATAATTTTTTTTAGTTTTTAATTTTTTATACATGTATATAGCATAATAATGTCTGTCTCATTCTACTATCCTTCCCATCCCCACCGTCCCACACTTCCCTCACTCCCCTGCATAATCCAAAGTTCCTTTAATCTTCCCTACTATGGATCAGTATCTCCTTATCAGAGAAAACATTTGGCCTTCGGTTTTTGGGGATTGGTTTATTTCACTTAGCACGATATTCTCTAGTTCCATCCATCTACCTGCAAAGCCATAATTTCATTCTTCTTTAAGGCTGAGTAATATTCCACAGTATATACATTCCACATTTTCTTTATCCATTTATCTGTTGAAAAGTATCTATGTTGGTTCCATAGTTTAGCTATTGTGAGGTAAGCTGCCATAAACACTGATGTGGCTGTGTCACTGTAGTATGCTGATTTTAAGTCTTTTGGGTATAAACCGAGGAGTGGGATAGCTGGGTCAAATGGTGGCTCCATTCCAGGTTTTCTTAGGAAATCTCTATACTGCTTTCCATAGCAGTTGCACCAATCTGCAGTTTCACCAGCAACATATGAGTGTACCTTTTCCCCACATCCTCACCAACACTTATTATTCCTTGTATTCTTGATAATTGCCATTCTGACTGGAGTGAGATGAAATCTTGGAGTAGTTTTGATTTGCATCTCTCTAATTGCAAAAGATGATGAACATTTTTTCATATGTTTATTGATCGATTGCATTTTTCCTTCTGTGAAGTGTCTGTTCAGTTCCTTAGCCCATTTATTGATTGGGTTATTCAATTTTTTGGGTTTAAGTTTTTTGACTTCTTTATATATCCTGGAGATTAGTGCTCTGAGGTCTGTGTGGTAAAGATTTTCTCCCATTCCATAGGCGCTCTCTTCAAGTTATTGTTTCCTTTACTGAGAAGGAGCTTTTTAGTTTGAATCCATCCCATTTATTGTTTTATTACACACACATACATATATACATATATGTTGTAGGTGGACACGATACGCTTACTTTACTTTTATGTGGTGCTAAGGCTTGAACCCAAGGCCTCATGAGTGCTGGGCAAGCACTCTATCACTGAGCCACAACCCAGCCCCCATTTACTGATTCTTGATTTAACTTCTTGCACTTCAGGAGTCTTGTTAAGGAAGTCAGGTCCTAAGCTGACATGATGAAGATTTGGACCTACTTTTTCTATTAGGTGCCGGGTCTCTGTTCTACTGCCTAAGTCTTTGATCCACTTTGAGTTGATTTTTGTACAGGGTGAGAGATAGAGGTTTAATTTCATTTTGTTACTTATGGATTTCCAGTTTTCCCAACACCATTTGTTGAAGAGGCTATCTTTTCTCCAATGTATATTTTTGGTACCTTTGTCTAGTATGAGATAACAGTATTTATGTGGGTCTGTCTCTGTGTCTCCTATTTTGTACCATGGGTCTACATGTCTATTTTGGTGCCAATACCATGCCATTTTTGTTACTATTGCTCTGTAGTATAGTTTAAGGTCTGGTAGTGTGATGCCTCCTGCTTCACTATTTTTGCTATTGCCTTGGTTATTCTGGGTCTCTTATCTGTCCAAATGAATTTCTTGATTGCTTTTTCTAGTTCTATGAAGAATGTTATTGGGATTTTAATAGAAATTTCATTGAATCTGTATAACACTTTTGGTAGTATGGCTATTTTGACAATATTAATTCTGTTCATCCAAGAGTATGGGAGATCTTTCTATCTTCTAAGGTCTTCTTCAATTTCTTTCTTTAGTGTTCTGTAATTTTCATTGTAGAGGTCTTTCACCTCTTCTGTTAGATTGATTCCCAGTATTTTAATTTTTTTGAGGCTATTGTGAATGGGGTAGTCTTCCTAATTTCTTTTGCAGTGGATTCATTGCTTATGTATAGATATACATTTGATTTATGGGTATTGATTTTATGTTCTGCTACTTTGCTGAATTCATTTATGAGTTTTAAAAGTTTTCTGGTGGAATTTTTTTTGATCTTTGAAATATAGAATCATGTTGTCAACAAATATTGATAGTTTCGAGTTCTTCTTTTCCTATTTGTATCCCTTAAATTTCTTTCATCTGTCTGATTGCTCTGGCTAGAGTTTCAAGGACACTGTTGAATAGAAGTGGTGAAAGAGGGCATCTCTGTCTTGCTCCAGTTTTTAGAGGGAATGCTTTCAATTTTTCTCCATTTAGAATGATGTTGGCCTTAGGCTTAGCATAGATAGCTTTTATAATGTTGAGACATATTCCTACTATCCCTAGTTTTTCTAGTGTTTTGAACATGAAGAGGTGCTGTATTTTTATCAAATGCTTTTTCTGTATCTATTGAGATAATCATATGATTCTTGTCTTTAAGTCTACTGATGTGATGTATTACATTTACTGATTTCCTTATGTTGAACCAATGTTGCATCTCTGGGATGAACCCCACTTGACCACAGTGCACTATCTTTTTAATATTTTTTTGTACGTGATTTGTCAGAATTTTATTGAGAATTTTTGTGTCTATGTTCATCTGGGGTATTGGTCTGAAGTTTTCTTTCCTTGATGTGTCTTTGTCTAGTTTTGGTATCAGGGTGATATTAGCTTTATAAAATGAGTTTGAAAGGGTTCCCCCTTTTCTATTTCATGAAATAATTTGAGGAATATTGGTGTCAATTCTTTTTTGAAGGTCTTGTAGAACTCAACTGAGAATTCATCTGGTCTTGGGCTTTCCTTGGTTGGTAGGCTTTTGATGGTGTCTTCTATTTCATTGCTTGAAATTGATCTGTTTAAATTGTGTCTGTCATCCTGCATCAGTTTGGATAGATCATATGTCTCTAGAACTTTGTGGATGTCTTTGAGTTTTCCTATTTTATTGGAGTATAAATTTTCAAAATAGTTTCTAATTATCTTCTGTACTTCAGTAGTATCCATTGTGCTATTTCCTTTTTCATCATGAATTCTAGTAATTTGAGTTTTCTCTCTCTTTCTCTTTGTTTGGATGGCTAACAGTTTATCAATTTTATTTATTTTTTCAAAGAACCACCTTTTAGTTTTGTCAATTCCAATAAATCTTAAATTTGGTTTTTTCATGTTATCCCATATTTCTTGGAAGTTCTATTCATGGTTTCTTACCATCTTCTCTGTGTGATCAATTTTATTTTTAAGAGTATATATTTTGTCTTCATTGTCTGAGTTTCTGTATTCCAAGTGGTCTAGTCTTTTGGTGATACTTTGTATTGAATTTTTAATTTGGTTTATTATTTCCTTCATTTCGAGGATTTTGGCTTGATCCCTTTCTATAATCTCTACCTTTTTATTGAAGTGATCTTTCACTTCCTGTATTTTCTCTCCAATATCATCCTTTATTTCAAAGATCAACCTAACTATGGATTTTCTTTTATATGTATATATATATATACACATATATTTAGTTGTTGATGGAACTTTATTTTTATTTCTTTATTTGCAATGCTTAGAATCAACACAGTGCCTCACACATACTAGGTAAGTGCTCTACCACTGAGCTACAACCACAGTCCACTAAGTATATATTTTCTAAACTCCTTCTCTGACATTTTTTCTACTGTGTTGTCTATGGATTCTATTGTTGGAACATCTTGGTTTGTTTGAGGTGCTTTGTTCCCTTGTTTTTTCATGTTATTTGTGTGTCTTCTCATCTAGTGGTATGGAGCTGAGGCAGTATAGATTCTACCCAATAGTCTTATAGTGTCCCTCAGCTTCCAGTACCTCACCTTTAAAGGGGTGACCAACATTAACAGCACCCAATGCAAACAATATACCACCTTAAACCAAAAGGCTCCTATTAAGACATTTACAGTTTTGTCACAATAAACAGAAATAAAGTCTTAAATTATTGTCTACAATATAAACAGTAAGTTTGCTAAAAGGGTTTACTGTTTCAAATGATGGACAATGAGGGAACAGAAGTAATGTAAGATGTGATGTTTATGAGGGAGAAGGAGAGAAGATAGAGGTAAATATTTATAGTAAGAGTGAGGGAGGAATTAATAGAGGTTGGCTGTTAGTATGAGAGAAGTGAGAAAGAGAATCCAGGGAGACAGATAAGTGAGGGGAAAAAATATATAGAGTTTTTTTTTTAAGTAAAAACATAAGAATACACAACAAAACTGTAATATGATATTCAGATATCCCATTCCTCAATAAATTGATGCATGGAAAATATGTGGATTCAAAGATGGTAGAGATCAGAGGGGGGGGGTGAAAAAAAGGAAAGTCTCAATGGAAAATTGAATGATTGCCTCTGTTGGCTTTAAAATTTTTTCTCAGCTTCCCTTCTCCACTGATAGGTGGGGTTGTCTGAAGTCTGATGCTAGCTCCAGTCCAGTGGGTGCCAGACCAGTTGAGTGGGTGAGCCAATAGCAAGATGCCCTTACACCCTCTTCCAGTGTTCCCATCCATTGCAGCTGGCCCCTTCTGTCCTTGCGCACTTCAGGACTCACTGGGCTGGAAAGAGCTCAGTTTTCTCTAGTTTCTTCAACCTGTGCTCCCCCCAGGGAACTGCCCCTAGTCTTTAGCTTTCCACAGGCTTGTCAGGCCCAGACTGGTCCACACAAAACCAGCTGCAATCTGATGGACCTGGACTTCAGCCTGCCCAGGCCCTGTCTTGCTGCAGTTCCAAGAACTCAATGCCCTTTCAACTTGCAGAGAGACCACCAGGAATGCACTCATACAAAGGAGAGACCCTGCAAAGAGGCAGCCAGATGGCAGCCACTACTACATGGAGCAGAGAGACCTCAGGTGCAACCAGACCTGCAGGTACCCCAGTGTATCTCCAGGCCCTGGCCTGTGTCCCCAGACCAAGGTGGCCCAGCCCTGAGATGGCAGTTATGGCAGCGGCCAACCTGCAGGCCCTGGCTGGTGTTCCAAGATGGCGGCGGCTGTGAGTAGCCAAACCTGTGGCTACTGTGACAATGGGCTTCCAGGCAACATAGGCAGCAGACGATCCAATGGTGGTTTGCAGGCAGTCTACAGGCTACTGGTGGACCACCAGCAGGAGGACACTGAGTGGTGGGCGATGGGTAGGTGAAAGGTGGGCAATGGGCAGGCAAGAGGAGGGCAAATGGGCAAATGGTGGATGATAGGCTGTGGTCAAGGAGGGACCTGCTCTCATAAGGCAGGGATATGCTGGCAGAGAGTGGGGCGATCACAGTGAACAAATGTGGGGTAAACCATAGGGAATCAGTGGGCAGTGATGACTGCCTTTAGAGAAACAGTATTTCCTCTGTTTGAATCTCAAGTTACAGAGTGACAAGGAATGCAGCTTCCCTCTAGTCTGCCATCTTGGATCTCCAATATACACATCTTAAATGTCTACCAGCTACCTCAGTTCCTCAGGTGTCATAAGCCACACCCATGGGCTTCTGGTGTTTTAACTTTCTGTCTGGTTTCAGATGCCTCCATTCCACCTCTGGATTAAGCTGCAACCCTCCAGGCTCCTAGCTCCCCCAAAAAACTTTTCAAAGTCAAATGTTGTATTCACTATAGTATGTACTTCTTCACCACTGAATATGCATAAAACTGCTAAATTTTTAACTAGATTCTTATTGCTTTTTAAATATATGCCACTGATGTTTTTGCTGACTGTTCTCCTCACTCCACTTTTCCCATAAGCCTGTGGTTCTCATGGCATGATTCTGCACAGTGTGGTGACTTTTAGGAATGCCATGTGTCGCATCACAGCAGAATCAACTCTGCTGAGATCATTTTCAAACCTAGTGTTCACTTCTGTCTCACTTCCCTATGTTGTTCCTAGATTGAATGCTTCTTTGGTAGTCCTTCAAAAGAAGCTGAATGTGCTGAACTACACTAACAGGAGGCTGACAATAAGTAGGATTTATTTCAGTCTAAATTGACTTTTTTCCCTACAAGGAAAAAAAGATAAAGTCATACCACTAAAATGATCGTGCACTTACTATCAATTTTGCTTATGGCAGCTGGTACTCTTCTAAATACAAATGAGAGAGAGAGAGGAGAGAAGAAGAGGGTTAAGTACCCTGAAAGAATATGCCAATGGTTGAAAAGTAGTTCAAAGCCTCATTTGAAAATTCAAGAAATTAAAATTACACAATGTTTCAAAATGCAGTGTTTTCAAAAATATAAACCAATAATGGCTGGTAATAAACCAGAAAGATAAATGTAGTTCACAACTTTTCATGACAGCTCCCCCTAACATCCATAATCAACCATGAACTGGTTTGGAGTCCATGTTTCTAGCACACCTATATTGTATGAACAGCCACTGCTGGCCCATTCTTCCTCCGCAAGACTTCTCTTGACCACTTGGCTCACAAAAGGTCTTTGTCTTTGTCCTGATCAGCTCAGGCTGCCACAGCCTCTGCCTGGTGTCAGGTAGCGAGTGGCCAACTCAAATCTCCACCTCTTCTCTCTAATCACTTCCTGGATCATACTGCTCTCTAAATGACCTTCCCAAAGCACCTATATGAAGTTCACTCAGAACATCTGGGGAGATGTTCTCTAGAGACATCTTCAAGTGATTTTTAATGCAAGCCCCATTCCCACCGAAACCCACTGATTTTTTCCTGACTCAACTCTCATCCTGGCCATCCATATATCCTCCAATTGAGCCAAACTACCTGCCATTCCCAGAATTCCTCTACTTGGCCCCATCTCTAGACCAAAGCTCTTATCATTTGCTTATCTTGGATGTTAATCTGCTCATTCTTGCCTATTTTCTCAACAACTTCAACCACTTCCCTGATTTTGCCTTGGACTGTTTATGTAGCACATACTCGTTTTCTCCCCTAGTGCTCGGGATTGAAGCCAGGGGTGCATACTACTGAGCTATGTCCTTTTTATTTATTTCGAGACAGGGTTTCACTAAATTGCCCAAGCTGACCCCAAAATTTCAATCCTCCTACCCGAGACTCCCAAACTGCTGGGATTTCAGGCATGGGCTACCATGTCCCACTAGCACTTACTCTTGACATTATAATTGTCTTCACTTATACTGCCCCAGTTGGATTCTTAGTTTCTAAAGGACTTCAGCAGCCAAGACCCTCTCTTGCACATAATGAATGTTTTATTACTGTTCACTAAAATGTAATTCAGTAGAACTTCTAATTAGATAAAGGATGAGATTTTAAGATCTTTGGTGTGTAAATATATGTGACACACACACACATTTGGAGTCCCTTTTAATCCACTGGCTTTTTTTCTGATTATCCAGAGGTAGACAAAGCATTCAGAATTTCACTTACTGCAAAAAAAAAAAAAAAAAAAAACTCGGCATATCCAAAATCTGGATAAAAATATACTGAGAAGCCTGCCACACATAAGTTGAAGAAGTTCATTTGTTTTCAAAAGGTAAAAGATACTGGCTATTATTTTGACGGATCAGCCTGAACAATTTCCTGGAGCTTTGCACTTGTTTCTAATAACACATGGCAGAAATTTGGAGTGACATCTAGCCTCTTCCCCTCACACTCCCAGCAAATGCCCGTTAAGGCTCTGATTGTGTTTCTGGCAGTCTGATACTCTTAATAACTTTCACCTTTCCCCTTTCGTCTTCTATGTTCTGTCTCATCTCTGGAGAGAATTTAAGTCAGAATCCGTGACTAATGTGCATAGTACGTCTGCCAGAGTATTGCTATGAAACAAGTAACCTCTGGTTGGCCATCAAATCTGTGTCATAACACTGTTTCTTGGTCAAGTTACTTGGTTCCATTAAAGAGCCCACTTAGTGATTTAAATTCTGCCCAGTGTCACCCATGTGATCCAGTGCCCTGTGGAGAAGGCAAGGAGGGTCTGAACATGGCAGAAGGGAATATCTTGATATCAGTGGGTTATGAAATTTGGGGGCAGGTGCAAGGGGTATTTTTCTGCAGGTACACTCAGGCTGGGGGTAAAAAGCTAGTATTGGTAGGCTGGGTCCAGAACATTGGGGCACAGGAGAAGAACAAGTTCCCAACTCCAAGGTTTATCACATGCAGGGATGAGTTGAGAAGTCCCAAGTGGCACATTTAAAGAGCAAACTTCACAATGAGAAAAGTCATCTTAAAATTGGACTACTCAGATTACCAAATTGTGAAATAATGATCTGAATTTAAGTGTTCCAAGATAAACACAATAGTGTTTTTTTTTGTTTGTTTGTTTGTTTTAATGAATACAGATGGAACTATTCTGTTTCCAATACTAGAATTTGTCAGTAGGCTATTTTGGTCTGGGATATTTGAATGTTACTGTATTTTACATATATGGTGGAAAGATTACAATTGTACACAGCTCTAATCAATAAAAACACATTCGAATTTTTAAAAAAAATCTGCTCCAATAGGCTCTCCTCTACCAGAGGACTAACTAGAGAAAGATTTCAGCTAGGAATCTATTTATTTTGCAGGTAACAAAAGAAAAAAAAAAAGGGACGGGGGACTTTCTGGAATTTAGACTTGGGCTTCTACTCTGTAAATGTAGGTTTTTTCTAGACATTACGTAGATCTCTTGTTCAACTCAGACTTGCAGGCAGCAGGTCCAGCCTACCTGAACCAAAAGCTGCCCCTGGAGGTAGATCAGAAGGAGGTATCTTTGTGGTCTCTCTTTTAACAGCTATGAAGAGTTTTGTACACTCTCTGATGGACTGGTGCACGTTAATCATCCTCCATAAGCAAAAGGAGTTGAGGCCACTGGCCACATTTCACATTTTCTTTGTATGCCTCACTTGGTTGGTAGAGTCACCAACACTGAAGGACACATACTCAATATCTGTCAATTAATTGATTTTGCCATAAAAAGATAAGTAGCACCATACTTGCATTTTTCAGATATTTCTAGCTTATAAACTAGAAATAACCACACCATCTTATGAGCTGGGAACTTTGAAGGTAAGAAGTAATTCTCTGAGAAAGGGTGACACAGACAACGGAGAGAGGAAGGCAGCAGCTGCTGAGAAATTACAGAGCACAGTGGACTGTCTTGGGACAAACCAGGACCTCTCTTACCAGGACCCTATATTTTTAGAGAACAGCTCCATTAAATATTGATGATAGGACTGTGAAGGCCTAGAATTAAATTCCAATCCTGTTTCCATTTTATGGGCTATACAACATAAAAACCAGGGAGGAACATCTGGGCCACTGGGCCACCATGTACATGTTCACAGCTGGAAGAGATCACAGATGACCCAAGTTAAATTAGCTTCAGGGTGGCCACCTGCACAGCATTTCCATTTCTCTAAAATTCTTTCCCCTGCCCATTTTGACCTGTCCCATGACTCTCCACTTAAACTGGATTTTTTTTTCAAGTCTGTTTCTGCAGTCTCTTTTCTCTCTGAACTCTAAAGTGGGTTTTTACTGTGTTGGTAGTGTCTGTGCCCAGGCAGAATGAGAAACATGCAGTTCTGTGCTGAGTCGATAGCTAGTTCTCTCTCTGTAGTGTATTCCTAAGTACAATCAGAAAGGACAGGAAACAACTCCGGGGCTAAAAAGTTTTATTCTAATTTGAATACGTGGCTTGAGTCAACACAGATGGTGCAACTTCATGCAAAAGTATTTGGGCTTTAAGAACAGCCTTTGGAGAAGTCATAGTAATGGCAGTAGCTTGTATTTATTGAGTCCTTACCTGGTGCCCAGAACTTTTCTAAACTCTTTTGCATCTATTAGTTCATTTAATAGACTGTTTGCGTTACAAGTAGAGGTTAGGGGGTGGGAAAAACCCTAACATTTCTCTAACAATCAATAAAACAGATGAAGGAAAGTAGAATTTAAAGCTTTGACCTGTTATCTCATGACACACATATTTCTGAAGAAATATACTTATTGAAAATTTATAGCCTACATACATATGTTACGTGTATATAGTCAATTATAAGTCAGCTCTGAACTCTAGGACATATTTTGAATTTAACCTTTTAAAGAATTATGAAAGGGGTAAGATGACATATGTGCGAGGTTGTCATATAAAAGCCATATTATAAAATAAAATGTAAAAAGTGGAAAGAATTTGATCATAGAAATACCACTGGATATTTAAAAAGCAGACATGAGTGATTTCAGTTGTCATAAAGTCAGATTGCCAACATACACCTCACGCTATTATAACCCAGGCTGATAGATGAACTAATAATTTTCTTTTTCTAACTCTTGTCTTCCAAGTTGATAGCTGAGCTCAAATATTAAGTGGTACTATATCATGGAGCTAAAATTCATTCCAAATTTTAATATCCTCGATATTTCTGCCAACTATTTATTATTTTCAAACATTGAGATCTTAAGTGAATATTTGCATTTTATGTCCAATACTTCAAAGATTTATACATGGAGTGTAGCTGCACTTTATGAAAAAAGAAGACATATCAGAAATATGATATAAGATACAAAATTCAAAGTCCACAATTCCCAATGACCCCCAAATCTAAAAGTGTTCATTGGATCTCTTTTAACAGCCACAGAAGAAAGAAAACCAGATTTGATGTCAGGGGATGAGTCCCTCGTAGTGGGAAGTTAAAGGAACAATGGGAAGGAAGGAACCATAAACAAAGGGAGCAGGAATAACAATTTTGGATAGGGCCTGTAACATGCCAGATCTGACTGGAACATGCTCAAGAGCCAACTCAAATGTCTGTCTCTCTTTCCTCTGACAGTGCCCTACCTTTAAGAAACCAACTGCATCCCATCAGTCTTCATGTAGAAGTCCACAGCGTTACATTCCTCACTATTTAATAATTACGTGTTTCCATGTCTGCTTTTTCCTAAAAGCCATAAACTCCTGAAGATATTCTTCATTTTATTCATGGTTACCATCCACATGCCTTATACCAACCAAAATGGCCCATTACCTTCAAAGCTCACTAAGAATATGGGGATGGGTGAATAAATAAATGAATGAGTGAATGAGAAAAGGTGTCTAGGACAGCAAGAGAAAGAAAACCTAGAACACACACACACACACACACACCAAAAATACCTGGATCCTAACTAATATCCACAACAATCCAAATTTGCTAAACTTCATGATTTCTAGAAACATGGATTTTTTTTTACTGTTCCAATTCATTTATGACATTTGCTGGGATATAATTCACATAACTATAAAATTAACCTATTTCAAACCAAAACCACAATGAGATATCGTATCACACCTGTTAGAATGACTATTACTAAACAAAACAAGAGACAATGTGTTGGGGAGGATATGGAGAAAGGGAACCCTTGTACCTTTCTGGTAAGAATGTAGAATGGTGCAGTCATTATGAAAAACAGTGCAGAGGGTTCTTAAAAAATCATAAATGGAACTACTGTATGATCCAGCAATCCCACTTCTGGGTACATAGCCAAAGAAAAGTAAATCAGTTTCTCAAAGAAATATCTACACTCCCATTTCATTGCAGAATTACTCACATTAGCCAAGATATGGAAACAACCTAGTATGTGTGAATGGATGAATGGTACACAATAGAATATCATTCATCCATTCTTACTTTACCACTGCTATCCATTATAGTTTCTTGTTAGCTTGAGTATATAAAGAAAGATATTCTTTGTTTCAAAGTCAATTTTTATTGGGATATATTCACAGCAAAAGGAAAATATAAACATTAAAAAGAAATGGACACCATTTTGGTTGGTGTGGGTATGTGGACAGGGTCCTCCTTATAAGAGTGCCCTAAACCAGAGTCTAAGCCAGAGAGAGTGAGGATCATGACTGCCTTGCTAACTGTACATACTCAACATCACACAGTATGAGGAACACTTCCAAAGGATTAAGCTCAGTGTTTTCCAAAGTATGTTCTTTGAAATAGTTCCAAAGATGATTGGAAAACTGTCTCTTGATCACCTAAGTGGCATAGCATGACTTTCTTTGGAGATGGACAAGATGTATAGTCCTTTAGAGTAGGCTCCACTCTAAAGGAGCCTATTTAGCTTGGTCTAACCTAACATTTCCCCAAATCACCTGTGACGGCAAGTGGTTTAAAACCAAAACTCAGGTATCTGATGGAGGTGATAAAATCTAAGATTTGTAAGAAAAATAAATATATTAAGGGGTCAGAACAATTATACAACAAACATTCATTGAACAGCTACTCTATGTCAGATACTCAGGATGAAGATAAAGGAGGCAAAATTTTTCTTGTCAAGGTTGGCATTACAGAGTCTACAAAACAGACAAGTGTAACTAGAATGACTGATAAAATGAATGGCATAGTAAAAGTATGTAACAGGTGATCGTCAAGTACCAAAGAGGAGGCGCCCAAATCTGCCAGGGAGAGACAAAGTGGCAGAGACAGGCAACGCTTAAATTGAGTCTTGAATTACATGTCTTGGCTGTCTAAAGTCTCTTCCACATTATTATTCTGATTTATTTTACCACTTCACTCTCTTAAAATGAAGTTATAAAATTTACTTTAAAAATTGCTTCTGAGTCGGGCATGGTGGTGCACATGTCCAATCCCAGCAGCTTGTGGGGCTAAGGCAGGAGGATCACATATCAAAGCCAATCTCAGCAACTTAGCAAGGCCCTCAGCAATTTAGCAAGACCCTGTTTCAAAATAAAAACATAAAGAGAGCTGGGGATGTAGCTCAGTGGTTCAACACCCCTGAGTTCTTAATATTGCTTCTGATGAGCACTACTGAGGAACAGAGAATGGTTAGATTAGGGATAAGAATTTCTGAGTCCAAATCCAAAGTTGTATTCCCCCATGCTAGGGACATAGGAGTCATCAGAACTTTACAGAGAGAGGTTACAAAAGTGAGGGATAAAAGGTGGTATCTTCTTTCCTCCACTTTTCTACTGTGGCTCTCTGATTTTCCACCTCCATAATATTTCGGAAATGGGTCATAAATTCAAATCTTCCATTGTGATGTCTGCAGAGGACATTAGAATCTTCCTCTTCAGCCCTAAGCTCTTTGTAGGTGGGTCCAGTTCTGTGGCTATTTCCACTTGGAAATCTCATCAACATCTACCCTCTAACTGATCATGTAAAACAACACCATCTCCCCAAATGAGGCTTTCTCCTCGGGACTCTGGCTTTCTAAAGACACCACTCTTCTCTTAGCAAATATGATCGAGGTTAGAACATTCAGAGGTTTCTCTGTTGCCTCACTTCACCCACACTCATTCACTCATACTCATTCTGCATTTTGACTCTCATTTCATTCCTCTTTTTTTTTTTTCAGACTGGGGATTTAACCCAGGGGTGCTTTACCCCTGAGCCATGTCCTCAGCCCTTCTTATTTTTTTATTTTGAGACAGGGTCTTGCTAAAAGTTGCTTAGACCTCAATAAGTTGCTGAGGCTGGTCTCAAACATTTGATCCTCCTGCCTCAGCCTCCCAAGTCACTGGGATTACACCATGCCCCGATCATTCCATCCTTCTCTTTGTTGCCACTGCAGACTCCCTAGCTTCAGTCTGACGTGCTGACCTTAAACAAGGTAATAACAACAGAATACCTCACAAGTACTCCTGAACCTTTCCTTTCTTCAGTCTATTTTACACACTGCAAATGAGCCCATGCTTCTAAAACAGAAGTTCTACAAGCTAAGTATCCCTTATCTAAAATGTTTAAGACCAGAAGTGTTTCAGATTGTAGGTTTTTTTCAGATTTTGGAACATCTGCAAATACAGAATGTAGTATCTCGGAGATGGAATCCAAGTCTAAACATAAAATTCATTCATGTTCCAGATACCCCTTATTCACACAGTCTGAAGGTAATTTTTTTGTTGTTGTTCTTTAATATATTTTTTTTAGTTGTAAAAGAACACAATGCTTTTATTTATTTATTTTTATGTGGTGCTGAGGATGGAACCCAGTGCCTCACACATGCTAGGCAAGCGCTCTACCACTGAGCCACAACCCCAGCCCCCTTGAAAGTAAATTCATGCAATATTGTTTGTGCACTTGCATATTGACTGTGGGCCATCACATGAGGTCAGGTATATAATTTTCCCCTATGGCACTGTCACCTCTCAAAAATTTCTAATTTTGAAGTGTCTTGGATTCTGGATTAGGGAAATTCAGTCACCTTTCATCAGGTGACAACATCCAGGCTTTCTCAGCCCCTCTCCAGTGATTCCCTTGGCCCATCCTGGCCTTAGGAATCAAAGTATAGGTAGAGAGCCTACCTCTGGAACCCGGCTGCCATGATCTTGGGTGAGCCTGGCCTGACAGAGTTGCTGGGGGGCCTGAATAAGAAAACCTGGGCCCACGCTTAGCCCCGTCCAGGACTCAGCACCCTCAGTAAGGGAGGCTTAAGTTTTAAGTTGCTAGGTTTTGTGTTCCTTGCTCTTGGCATACACCGCAGTTTTATGTGAATTCAACTTTCATCTTGCTTCTGAAATTGTCAGCATTTCAGCTCAAAGGGAGCTCTGCTTTCTCCAAACTCCTAGAACCCTTCTCCCAGCTCCTCTACACAGTGATGAATTCACCTGTCTCAAAGCTGGAAGTCCCTGCAAGGGTTTATTTGGTTCAAACACCTGCTAGCAAGAGTAATCTTTTCTTACTAACAAAAATTAAGGCTGTCTCATATACAGTCCTGATTGGTCACTAACATTCCAAGCATATGTTCATATATATATACATATATATATATGAAAAATATTTATTCTGCATATACATGCTTTCTTTCCAACTACTTTGTAAGTTATTAAAGAACAAAACTCTCCTAATTTTCCCACAGCACCTGACAAAGTATGTACTTAATGAGTATTTAACTGACTTTACCCTTGGCTTCAACTGCAAGCCTGCATTCATTCCCTCCACCCAATGGTGTAGGGAGAGGAAGGACTGTGGAGATCCATCAGGATCCATCAGGAAGCAAAGAGTTAAGTTACCATGGAAAAGAGAAGGCCAAGAATAAAGGAGAGTACTCTTCCAACTTTTCAATCATACATCCTTATCAGAAACAAAGTAATGAGTATCATTCCATATGTATATATCAATTTGTAAATTATATATATACACTATGTTGATCAATACATTAAAGTGTATTATAACTTGTCTCTTTTTTCAGATTTTAAAAAACATGTTTATACTACACTTTGGAGATCACTGGGATAGAGTCTAGAATCTACAGTTAGAGGCTGGTCCAGCAACAGGTAAAAATGCTGACATAATTGAAGTTAAACCTAAAGCTAATATCCCATTTGTATAGTCAATAAAACTATGCAAATGAGAAAATATGAGCCCATATGTACATTGCAGCATAGTATAAGTAGTTTTCATGAAACTAATTTAATGCTGACATATGATATTCCCAGAAGTAGCTTCCAATTCTGACATTGTCAATATTTAGAGTGAAATTTTTATGAAATATAAGAAAGAAAGTGGGCTAGAGGAAATAGAAAGAGAAAAGGTTAAAATGTAGCTATGAAACAAGAAAACTATCTTCCTCCAATGTGAAAACAACTTTGGTTTTGCTTTGTCTTTTTTTATTTTTTTGGTACTGGGGATTGAACACACTGAGCTACATCCCCAAGCCTTTTTATATTTTATTTTGAGACCAACTCTTGCTACGTTACTTAGGGCCTCACTAAGTTGTTGAGCCTGGTTTTGAACTTGTGATCCTCCTGTCTCAGCTTCCCTGAGGGTCTGGGATTACGGGCGTGTGCCACTGCGCCTGGCTAAAACAACATTTTTATTCGAAAAAAATATGTATTTATATATAAATGAGATAGAGACACAATATTTCCATATTTCTTAAAGAAATTTAGAGTTGCCAGAAAAAATAAGTTCAGATCATCCCTGGGGTTCTCAAAACCCTGGTAACTGCAGTTTTCTAAGGGGTGTGCATGATATGATCACATACACAGTGCTTTTCCACATCAAAAAAAACTACTTCATCGAGAAAACTAGTCAGTTTTTTTTTTTAATGTTTTGTGTTTATTTTGTCAGCTTAAGCTCTTCCTATTTAAGATTCTTTTGTGTTATTTTAAAATGGAGTTCAGGTCTGACTCATTGCCCTCCGCCTACGGCATTCACAGTTCATTACTCCCCATTGAAAATTACTTTCCTGTATGACATTTGGCGCTCTTTGGCAAATATCTAACAAAATAATCAAACGTGACCAGGGCAATGGTTTTCACATGGAGAACGTAATGAAATGAGAGCCAGAGAGTGCAATAACATGCACTTGTTCTTTGAATGTGGCACAAAGTATACCTCAGCAGAATTCCGTTCAGTGTGGATTTCAGAGATCCCTGGAAAAAACATTATCAATCTCTCCTAGGTTATAGCTACCATCTCTCAACCTGGCTCCTAGTAACTTGCAAACGACGCCTACATTGTAATTTAAGATCTCATTCATTTGCACTCCAATTATTCAAAATTCTGCAATTCTGACGTGGTGGACCTTACATGTATCTTTCTTGGACATGATCCTTTTACTGAGATCTCACTCCCAGACTATACATTTCGCCTCTGAAGTGTAAAATGCTATGGTTTTTAGTCTACTCGCAGAGTTGTACGACGACCATTACAATCAATTTTAGAGCATTCTCAGCATGCCAAAAGGAAATTCCACACCTGTCAGCAATCCCCCAAGCCCCAAGTGCTAATCTGCCTTTGGTCTCTATAAATTTACCTGGGCTGCATATTTCACAGAAATGGAATCATGTGATATGTGGTCTTTGGGGTTTAGTTTCTTTCACGTGGCATAATATTTTCAGGTTCATCCATGTTGTATCAGAACTTCATTCTGTTTTATGACCAAATAACATTCCATTGTATGGATATGCCCCATTATATTGATCATTCATTAATCAATTAGACATTTAGGTTGCTTTCACTTTTTGTTTATCATGAATAATGTCCAAGTTTTTTTTAATGTGAATTCATGTTTTCACTTGTCTTCTATACATACCTAGGAGTGGAATTATAGGGCCAGATTGAAATTCTATATTCAATTTGAAGAAATACTCAAACTGTTCTGAGACTTATCTTTTTTTATCTATGTAAACAACTTTTTGTGAACAAATTTGTGACGTGAACAAGAATGCACAAAAGGAACATTCTTTTTCTAAAACAATTCCAAACCTATCAAAGTTTCATTACTATCTACATGAAATAATTATTTTGCTAATTGCAAAAATACTGTTTTATTAAAAAGAAGTCCGATTGACCTTAATGTGCCCTGCAACATTTTGTCAGCGGTTCATTGAGCACTCCTAAAATAAACAAAAAGACATGTATGTCATCTACATTTTCCATCTGACTTTTCCCTAATCATCCTGAATTATTCTACTCGTTTGTCTTCAGAATTTAAGAGTCCCGAGGCATATAAACATACTAACAGGTTTTCTTAACAGTTTACCTTGAGTATAGTTTGGATTTAGAATGTCGTCTATAGGTCCTTGTGTTTTAAAAAACTGAGTTCCCAGTCCATTGTCCTATTGTGAAGTGTTGAAACATTTAAAAGATGGGGCTTAATGCAAGGAAGTTGGGTCATTGGGGGTGTGCCCTTGAAGGGGATATTGGGACCCTGGCCCCTTCCCGCCTCTCTCTTTACTTCCTGGCCACCATGAGGTGAGTCAATTGCTCTACTACATACTCCACCCCACCAGGATACCCCAGCAAAGGCCTATAGCAACAGGGTCAATTGATCATGAACTGGAACCACTGCAACTATGAACCAAAATTAACCTTTCCTACTTTTAAGTAGATTGTCTCTGGTATTTTTTTATAGTAACAGAAAGCTGGCTAACACACCTTGAGGGTTTACTACCACCTTAATAGTTGTTTTTGATCATTTATACCACTTAATTTATGTTCAAGATGCAAACTGTTTATGGACTTCTCTGGTTCATGCAATGGAAGGGAGTGATGTCATTCTACAAATTACATGGCCTTTAAATCAGAGAGTCACATGTAGAATCCCTTCCTATTAAAGGCTGTGTTGTACAAATTTACTCTGTGGTCATTTGCAAATGATCCATGCAGTCAGACTTTCCTTGGCTTATATAACCTTAGTTAACCAACAAACAAGTATTTTCTAGTAAATTCCCATTCCTATACATAATTCAGGGTCAAATGGTGGTACTATTAGAGAAATATTTGTGTCAGTAGCACCTTGCTACAAAGGAAGATACCTTGCTTGCTAAGCAGGATCTGATTTCATCAGAGCCATTCAGATATCTGCCCACTTTCCTCTGGGGCAGCATGGGCCTCCTCTGTTTCTGAGGAGATAGTGAGAAAACAGAGTAGCCTACCATTTCTGGAAATTCATCCACAGTTCCCACTTGGTATGCTGAACAGAGGCCACCCACTCTGGTTTCTTGAATAGAAACTGACTACTTTGCCAGACCGAGTGAAACAGATCCACCATAGAGGCACTTGAGGAAAATGGTAGTTCATGACCTCAGTGTGCTGAGAAGCTAGCATAGTGCTCTTTATGAGCCACTGTAAAAAGTGGGATGGAATAATCCCAGTTTCTCCTTTGGTGGAGCTCACCCCTTCGCTGACGACATAACCAGTTACGAGTACTTGGATCTTTTACTAATACATAGTGAAGGCAAAGGTAAAACTATTAAATTATAAGTCGTGTCCTCTCTGGTCTAACTAAATATAAAGCTACGATTGTTCCCCTAATAGCGAAATAAATCAAGGATGTAATCATATGGGGAGGAAAAACCATAACTTTCACTTTTGGTAATGGTCACTTTGAGAACTCTTCAAAAACAGCCAGCAGTCAAGGTAAATTGTAACTTTGGTGGGGGGAAATCTGACTTTTGGGAATAGTGGGCGTGAAAATACATATCCCAAAAGTTCCATGGGAAACGCTGTACTCCTGAGACTGAAAAACAATAGTTCTGCTGCTTTCAAATACCCAAAGTGCTAGCCACAAAGTTTGTCTTTCTCTAGAGCCTGTCTGATCAGTGCCTTTGTGTCTCTCTTGAAAATATTATTTTTTTGTAGTAATCTTTTTTGACCACTTTGTCATCATCATGGGATAAACACAGTAGAGTTTCCAAAATGAAAACCAGGGAGGTTGGGGTTGAAGAGATAAAACATGGTCTGATACTGCAATCTTTGTGTTGGCAGAACACCACTGTAGTAGAACTCGGTTTGGCAAACCCTTGTGCAAAAATAGGACCCTTGACTTAAGACACAGTATAAACATACTGACTTCCTAAAGTCCTCAGTGGGTATGTGGTGAAAAAATTCTTGGACCCAGCCTCTGCTATGTAAAACTTCATTAACTTGAAATGTGATTTTTCTATTCTAATGCTTTTGCATAATACATGGGCAGCTCTAATCCCATCCTCCTGCCACAAAATTCATAATTATTATCCAAATTCCTAGGGAGTCCAAAGGGGAAATGGTATTCAAAAGAACCAACCGCTGGTGGACTTGAATAAAATGAAATGTCTGTGGGGCCAATTAGGTTGTCAGTGGATAAAAACAAGCATAAATTAGAGCAATTAAGTAAATATAAATGATCAAAAGGAATTTGTGGAGAGACTTTTTTTCAACAGACTCTTTTCCATGATACAGGTACAAAAACCATTTTAATGAGTTTGAAAATTTTTTTAAATGTCTACACTGTACCTAAACCTCAAGAAAATAAAACAATGCCTTCTGTTCTATCGTATGAAGGAATGAATGTAATGGTTCTTTTCTTTCTTTGTTTTTAATGGCACTGGGGGTTGAACCCAGGGGCACTCTACCACTGAGTTCCGTCTGCAGTCCTTTTTTATTTGAGGTCAGGATTTCACTAAGTTGACAACACCCATCCTCAAAGTTGCAATCCTCCTGCATCCGTTTCCTAAGTTGCTGAGACAATGGTTTCTTTTCAAAAGTTATTTTCATTGAAAGAATATCGCACATTCAATAAATTCACACATAGTAAAAAGAATTGCTGGGGATGGTGCTGTAGCTCAGTGGTAGAACATTTGGCTAACATGTGCAAGGTCCTGAGTCTGATCCCCAGCAGAGAAAAGAAGAAGAGAGAACTGGTGGACAGATACACAAAACGAGGTCATTTTTCTGTTTGTAAAGAAATGACATCTGGAAAGAGAAGGGAAATACTATTTACTTGAATCATCTCTTTCATTGAAATCATACTGAAATTTATGTAATAAAAATGGAAATTTTTAAAAATGTCAAATAGACATCTGCTATGGTCTGGATGTTTGTGTCCCCTCCAAAACTCATGTTGAAATTCAATCCCCAATGCAACAGTATTAATGGGTGGGGCCTTTAGGTGGTGATTAGACCCTGAAGTCTCCACCCTTACAGACTGAATTAGTACCTTATAAAAGGTCTGGAGGGAACAAACAAGAACCTTCCTTGAATGGATGCAACAAGAAGGCCCTAACCAGACACTAAATGCGGGTGCCTTGATGTTGGAACTTCCCAACCTCCAGAACTGGGAGAAATACATTTCTATTCTTAATAACTTATCCAGTCTCAAGTGTTTGGTTACAGTAGTACAGACAGAGTAAGATAACATTTTTTTAAAATCATTGATTTGTATCTAGGTACAGTAGACTTTTTCTAAATTACACATTTCTGTAGATTGTTATAGCAAGTGAGCATTATTTAAATAAACAGGAAAAAGAAAGTTAGCTTAAAAAAAACAACTCTAAGTGAGAAATTTTCTTGGAGGCTGGGTTGAAGGAAACTGCATTCTTCTTGTTTACACTCTAAACTGGAGACAAACATCAAAAGTACCAACCTTTGTTTTGAAGGACACCAGCACTGTAGTGTAAACCAACTCAGAAATGCAAAGAGTTGCTTCGTGGACCACATCATGAAGCTTCCTGAAGCAAATTCTCTCTCCCAGGGACTCTCCTTCTGGATCATTTCCTAGAGTGTGGGAATGATGCTTCACAGCCATGGAGGGGTGCCACTCAGGTCTCCCCCACTCAAGAGATACCCAGCAGCAAGAGAAGCAGAGTTGACTGACAGCCTCTGGTGGCTGCACCTTCAGGGTCTGCCACAGTGATTCCTGCTGAGGCCTCAGTTTCCCGGGTCTGCTCCCAACCAATGACTCAGCATGTCAAGGTCACTAGATCCGGGTCATTTTCTGCCCAATACAGAATCTTTCTCACAGGCAACTTGTACACAGCATCTGACTGAGATTTCCTCAGAGGTGCTCTGCAGTCTGAGTCTTCCTCCCCTGTCTTCTTCCTTCCTCCTGCCTTGTCAAAGCAGTCAGAGCTGCCTCCCAGTCTGAGGCTCTCCCAGGTAGCTTCAGTTCCCTCACCCCAGTATCTTCCACAGGCAATCCCACTGCTGAGTCTCTTGCACTTCATATTCTGTCTTGGCTTCTGCTTTCTAGATGACCCAAACTAACAACACCACCTTGAGCTCCAACCTGCACTCTGGGTGAAAGAGGTTGCGAGGCTGGCCTTGGAATACCTGTGGCAAACATGCAGATCTTAAAATGAGACTGTCTGGGCCACTTCAAAGCAACTCAGACTCTCCTGCTCAGACCAGACTTCCCCTGTCTGCTGCAAAGGAGTTCATAGTACCTCAAAGCAAAGGCATTCAGAGTACCTAGATACAAATCCTGGTTTCGTTCTAGCCAAGAAGTGGTCTTCTTCTTTAAAGTGTATATACTCAGAAACTATGTACCATTTTTAAAATATAATGTTTTTGACAATAATATTACTTTTAAAAAACTTCCATTGGGATATTTCTTATTTAAAAAGCCCTTTCACCAGGCTGGGGTGTAGCTCAGAAGTGCAGTGTTTGCCTAGCATGCATGAGGACCTAGGTTCAATTCCCAGCACCACAAAAGAAGAAAAGAAAAGGAATAACAAAAAATCATTTCACTTATGTAACTTTATTTAATCCCCTTTTATTCTCATGTCACTCTCGTATGCTGGATAAATCATTTGTGTGTAGAAGAGTAATGAAGAAATTATGCATTGATTGCCTTCCCTTGCATTAGCAGACATTTGTGTTACATAAAGGGACAATACTGACACAGAACAAAATCACAGATTAAAATACAAGGACTTCCTTTATTAAAACTCCTCTTCTGGGGCTGGGGATATAGTTCAGTAGGTAGAGTGCTTGTCTAGCATGCACAAGGCCCTGAGTTCAAATCCCCAGCACCACTGGGCAAAACAAAAAAACAAAAAAACAAAAAACTCCTCTCTTGTCTTCTGTGACAACAGTCTCCTGGTTCTCTTCCCACCTCTGGGATTCCTGTGGTTTTAATATGGTTTACACCCTCTGAAAACTCAGGTTGAACTTGAACCCCCCGTGTGCAGCATTAAGAGGGTACAAAATAAACTTGACCATGGTACTCAGAGGTGAGCCTTTGGGAGGTAATTAGGAAAACAGGAGGTCATCAGCGAGGAGTCCCCCTGATCGCGTACTGATGGCTTTATAAGGAGAGACACCAGAAGACACACACACACACAAAATATGCTCCATGTCTCTCTCTTACCTTGGGATGCCCTGACTGCCTTGGGACTCTGTCAGCGAGAGGGCCATCAGCACATATAACCCCTCACCCTTGGACCTCCAAAACCGTGAGCCAAAATCAACCTCTTATAAAGTTCCCTAGCCTTGCCAGGCATGGCAGCACAAGCCTGTAATCCCAGTGGCTTGGGAGGCTGAGGCAGGAGGATGGCAAGCTTGAGGCCTGCCTCAGCAACTTAGAGAGGCCCTAAGCAATTTAGCAAGACCCTGTCTCAAAATAAAAAATAAACAATAGGCTGGGGATGTGGCTCAGTGGTTGAATGCCCCCTGGGTTCAATCCCTGGTTCCAAAAAAAAAAACCAAAAAGTTGCTTAGCCTCAGGTCTTTCATTATAGCACAGGAAACTAATATAAGGATCGTCCCTTTTCAATCTGTTTCACTGGATCATCGTCCTCAGCCCACCTCTCTTAAGTGGGCATCTCCTAGAGTTCTACCTTTGATCCCTCTCCTCGTCTCCTGACTGTTCCATGAAGATCATATCCTCCCTCACAGCTTTCTCTCTCACATACATTCTGCCCATTTCCCTTCCTGTGGGTTTGATTTATTTATTTATTTAGGTACCGGGAATTGAACCCAGGGGCACTTAACCACTAAGCCACATCCCCAGTTCTTTTTTTTATTTTTAATTTTGAGATAGGGTCTCACTATGTTGCTTAGGGCCTCAGTAAGTTGCTGAGGCTGGCTTTGAAATTATGATCCTCCTGCCTCAGCCTCTCGAGCCACTGGGGTTACAGGTGTGTGCCATTGTGCCTGGCATCTGTGGATTTTACTCACATTTTACAGACCACTGTCCATTTCCACCTAGGTGCCAGGGTACTAGTGGTAGATGTCAGAATGTTACCTTATTTGGGAAAAGAACCTTTCCAGATGTGATGAAGTTAAGGATTCTGGGATGGCAAGATCCTCCTGGAGTATCTGGGTGGTCTCTAAATGGAATAGTGCATGTCCTTGGCGGGGGGTGGAAGGAGATTTGAGAGGCACACTGGGGCAAGGGCAACAGGACCACAGGGGCAGTGACTGGGGTGACGCCCGAAGACTGAAGGAGGCCAGCAGCCGCCGAAAGAGGGAGAGACAGCAGTAGGTTCTTCCCCGGGGCCTTCGGAAAGAACCAGCCTTGCGGACACTGCCTTTGGCCCAATGAAGATGATTTTGAACTTCTGGCTTTCAGAACTGTGACAGAATAAATTTTCTGTCATTCTTATGCCACTGAGTTTTTGGTGACTTGTAAACAAAAGCCACAGGAGATCAATATGGTACTAGATTTAATTTCCTAGGTCGGCACTGTTGATGCCACATCCTGAAAGCACCATCAACTAGGTGAACAACAGAAATTTATCCTCTTACAGTTCTGGAGACTGAAATTCAAGGTGGAGGTGCTGGCGGGCTTGGTTCCTTCTTAGAGCTGTGGTGAATCATCTGTTCCACAACGCTTCTCGGCTGCCCGTGGTTTTCTGCATTCTTCCATTTCGGCTGCATCGCCCTGACCGCTGCCTTCCTCTTCCCTTGGTGTCCCCTTGTGTACGTGCCTCTAGGTTCAACTTTCTCCTTTAGAAGGACACAGTCCTATTGGATTAGGGCCCACCCTAAGACTTCATAGAACATAACCTGATCATCTACAAAGATTCCACTCCTGAATAAGGTCATATTCACAGATACTGAGCGGTAGAGTACTTTGGGGTGACAAAATTCAACCCATAACTTCAGGCTCAACAAGCACAAAACAATTTAAGATCCTTGTAAAGATGTTGCTCTCCATTTGACCCAGCTATCCCACTCCTCAGTTTATACCCAAAGGACTTAAAATCAGCAAACTACAGTGACGCAGCCACATCAATGTTTACAGCAACTCAGTTCACCATAGCTAAACTATGGAATCAAGCTAGATGCCCATCGACAGATAAATGGATAAACAAACTGTGGTATATATACACAATGGAATATTATTCAGCCTTAAAGAAGAATGAAATTATGGTATTTGTAGGTAAATGGAGGAGCCTTGGTTCCTTGTTTTCTGCTGAATGGCATTCAATCCTGCTTATTTTGCCTGCTCCAAATGGATTGGCTTTATTGGTTCCTCCTCTGCAGCTAAGGCCTTTAAATTAAAAGTTCAAGTCCTTATTATCTGGGCTATTCAATACACTCTTCTTTTTTTAATTTTAATATGGGGATCGAACCCAGGGGCACTTTACCACTGAGCCACATCCCCAGTCCTTTTTATTTTTTATTTTGAAACAGTCTCACTAAGTTGCTGAAGCTGGACTTGAACTTGCTATCCTCCTGCCATAGCCTCCAAGCCACTGGAATTACAGGTATGCACCACAGTGCCTGGCTTCAATAGACACTTAACTGGTCTCCAGCAGCTAGTCTTGCCCTTCTCACATTTGTCCGCCTATCTTCTGAGCTCTTTAAATACAGGGCCTCTGTCTCACTCACCTTGGAATCTCAATGGGCTCACAGTGCCTGCCTGTCATGCAGAGGATACTCAGCAAACGCTGATTACTGAATCTGTTCAAGAAATTGCGTTACATACATGTCTACAAACTATGCCACCTGGAGACATTCCTGGAATTTGGAAATAAACTCCTTTATTGAAACAAATATTATAATAGTATTTCTTAGAATGAGATTTTACCAACAAATATTTCACTTTCATACAAGGTATACCTCAAGTCTTACTGTATTGTGCATACCATGAGTTGAAGAAATAGTTAAACCATAGAGGAGGGTATCACTGTCACCCTGGTCACTTAGGTTGTCTTGCTCTCCCCTTAAGCATCTATAATTTTTGTCCAGACCTTTAAGCAATCTTCCTTACACACAACCTTATTTCCTCTCTCTCTTCAATGCTGGAGCACTCTATTCTTCCACTGAGCTGTATCCCAGTCCTTTTTTTTTTTTTTTTTTTTTTTTGGAAGACAGAATTCTGCCAAGTTGCCCAGGTTGACCTCAAACTTGTGATCCTCCTGCCTCAGTCTCCCAAGCAGCTGGGATTATTACAGGCAGGTGCCACCATTCTGGTCTCGTCTCTATTTTTTAAGATTATGTTTTTCCTCACATCTAGATTTTAAGCTACTTGAGAAAAAGAATAACATCACATACCTTTGAATGCCCCAACCATGAATGATCTAGTATTAAGCAGCGTAGATACTATTGAACAAATAAATATCATTGGCATCAATATTACTCACATTCTGTGTTAGAAAAAAAGAGAAAACCTTGAATTGTATACTGTTGTGTCCAACCTATATGATTCAGAGGAGGGGCTTGGGTTCTGAAATCAGACTTGCTTTCAAATTTCTACCACCTGTTGGTCTATAATGTTGGGCAATTTATAAACTTTTTTAAGCCTCAGTTCCCTCATCAATAGAATGGGATACCCCCCTTTAGGACCTCCCTTATAAGGTAATAGTAATCATTGACTGAGATAAGGAATATAAAGTACAGCTCAGTGCCTGGGGAATGGTAAGCTCTCACTAATTGGTGGCTATTGTTATCGTTATCTTTCTTTCTTTTTTTTTTTTTTTTTTTTATCCTCCAAGCATTTTGGGTCCTGCTTCTATGAACCTCTTCTTTAGCAGCAGAAACCTCTGCTCTTATTCTTTGCTACCATCACCAGTATCAAAGAACATTCCTTAGGGACCCTGGATGAAATCGGACTATCACTTTGTGCTTCTGGGTGCTGGTTCTGGGGGAATTCCATGGGAGTTGAAAAGATCAATAACATTATCCCTGACAAAACCAAGAACTTTTCCAACCAAAGTCAGGATCCAAAGACTGGAGGTTCAGGACTAACTTTTAGATTTAGTTTTTAAGTCACTGTGTTCTGCCAGGGCCTTTGTCTGTGTTCTGTCTCATCTGTTCCCATCGTTTCACGAGCACCTAAGAGACTTGGCTGCTCCCTTGTCCAACTGGAGACCAGGGTCACCCAGGAGGTACATGAGGAGGCTTTGCCCTTGACCCCTCAAATAGCACCACCAAGGGCAGCAACCTCAGAGGTCTCAGCCCATGGGAATTTGAAGTTAATAGCTTACAAGTTGAAAGAATGTAACCAAAAGACATCATCCTAAAAATCAGCAGGAAACTCTGGCCAAATCCATCTTCCAATACTTAGAACTTCTAAAGGACAGAAGGGTCTCTGGGGTTTGGTGGTTTATTTTCTTCCTTCCTCCATACCAGTCCAACTTCCCCTACTTAAAAGTGACAGTGAATTTAGCAAGCAAAAACTAAATTACTGTCATGTGACCAGTGTCACCGGGTTTGTTCTGGAGGGCATCAAAGATGGAAATATACGAGGAGATGCAGGACAAGATCCACTCCTGGTAGGCTGGGGGATCTCTAGAATTTAGAAATTAATCAAGAAAAGAAAGACAGAAGGAGGAGAAATAGAGAGGGAGAAAAGGGAGATGAGAAGAGGAAGGAGGAAGAAGAGGAAAAGTACCAGCCTTTGTCTCCCCTACCCACCTCCCTTCACCCCCACAACACACGGGAAATACCCAGAGCTGTTGGTTGGGAATGAAGGGAACAGGTTTATAGAATTTAGGTTTGTTGGTGCAGAACTTTCCAGAATAGAAGAATGCTAAATTCTCCCTCTTCTTCTCAACCTTTAACTAATGCCCAGGGCTCCATTCTTAGCCCTCATTTTCTCCATATCCCTGGGCTCTACACTCAAGATCCCAATTTTTATCTGTAGCCACAATTTGTCTACAGAGCTCCAGACTCGTGCAATTCCACTGGGTGTCTCTCTCCAACCTGACATGTTTAAGACAAAATCCCAAATCAGTTCCTCCCTCAGATTCTGCAATGTCAATAAGTGTACCCCTATTCACCAAAATACTAAGATCAAATGCATAACTGTCATTCATAAATCTATTCTTTCTCTCCACCCGCATCAGCAAGCCTACCCAGCTCTGCCGCTAAAATACATCCCAAGTCCTATATCTGACCATCTCCAGGACTCTTCTGGTCACATCACATCTCATCTAGCCCAAGGGCACAAACTCCTGCAGGTCTCCCTGCCTCCACACTGGCCTCACCACCCTCCTCACCCATAATCACTTTCCACAGAGGAATCAGAGTGGCTATCATCATGAGATGTGAGTCAGACCATGTCCCATCTCGACTTGAACCCTATGAAGGCTTTCCAGAGACTCCAGAGTCCTCCCCATGGACCACCATGGTTCAGCCCCTCTAATCTCTTGACAACATCTCTTCCTCCCCAGTCTAGCAACGTTAGGTTTAACTCTGTTCCTATAACCCTCCAAGTAGTTTCCACATCAGGGGCTCTATGCACTTCCCTGAGGCTATCATGCACTCCCCCAAATCACTATCCCTCACTCCATTCCTGTCTCTGCTCCAGCGTCAACTCCCTGTGAGGCCTTTCCCAACCATCTGATCTAAAACAGCCATTCTTCCCCAGAACTGGGTCTTCTCCATGGCACTTAAACCTATTTTAATTCTTTTTTTAAATTCATGGATTATCTGTCTCCCATCTTTCACGACAGCAGATACTGTCTTATTCTCCACTATATTCCCAGAGCCTAAACAAAGTTTGGCATATAACACTTGTTGGATAAATAGCTGAACAAATAAATGTTGAGCTATTAGGATTATCCAGAAAGGGCTTCCAACAATCAGAATTTGGGTTTTATTTCCAAAGAGATGAGGGACACATGTTGGTGGAATCACACTCAAAGATCACTAAGGTTCCGAAATTTACTGCTGTTCCAATCATTCCCATCCCCTCACCATGAGGGCCATCTTTTGTTAGCACAGATCACACAATACCTTTCAGACCAGGCTTGTAAGCCAGAAAAAAACAAAGCTAAAAAATCATCGTTTCCCATTCCATGACTGAAGCATGGTTCAATGACAAGCTACACTGGAAGATAAACAGAAATGAAAGGTACCGTGATGCTATAACATTATAAAAATAACACAACCTATTTTAAATGACACAATACTTAAATGTATCAGGCACATCCCAGGCAGGGTGTGAAATCAGACCGTAAGTCAGCCCTCGGGTGGTATTACAAAGCACGTGGCTGAAGGCTGGCTGATTTAAGAGGGTCTCGCGATTCATTACATGGAGCATTTTACTACTTTTACTATTTTCTGCATTGAAC
This sequence comes from Sciurus carolinensis, assembly GCF_902686445.1. Classification (NCBI taxonomy): domain Eukaryota; kingdom Metazoa; phylum Chordata; class Mammalia; order Rodentia; family Sciuridae; genus Sciurus; species Sciurus carolinensis. The sequence continues at coordinate 30,918,930 of NC_062227.1, read as the reverse complement.
AGAATTGAGAAAAGCCATCTGACTCCCACATTTACCCTGTCCCACGCTGGTGGTAGGCATGACAGCCTGAAAGCCCAACAGGCACGTGTAGTCATGCCCAGTCTGAGTTCTCAATGATGGCTGAAAATAGGTTTTGGCATTAGGCTGTCTTTAAGTCTCAATGATAGAACACACTGTCAGTTTCTGTCTTGCACACCACTCATACAATACCCAAACCCTTCGCTGGGTAAGAGTGCCAGAAAGTACTGGGAAGTTTGGACCAACCGTGCCCCCTGAGCAACCAATGCTCATAAACCAGGCCCACACAGATGAACCACTTTGCACAGGGAGGGGAAAGCTGCCCAGAAACATCCTTGGAGAAATATGCAGTTGGCCAGGCTCTGCTTTCGGTGCTGGGCCAACAGAATGACTCCTGAGTTACCGACAATCTGTTCTCCACACTTTGCTGGAGCCTTCTCACACCTCCAAGCAAGGTCACAAACCCACTCTGGGTTAAACACTCTCCAAGCTTACTGGAAACCCACTGGCGGCTGATTTTGTGTTTTGAGAATCAACTATGTAATCTGCAAAGATTCCAAAAGGCATATTTTCTTTCCAACGAAGAGCAGCATGCTGATTTGTGGACTGTGGGCAATGGGAACTCCTTGCTGCTCACTAATTTAAGTCTGTTGAGATCACACATGTGGATCAAAGCCTATTCGGATGGTAAGATCAGCTTTCCATCTTGAAAGCAAAAATAAAGTACAGGTGGTAGGCAAAAGCTACGCGGGCATGAACCTGAGGCCGTCCGACCTCTACTTGGTCAAGTGCTCGGCCCTTGCTTCTCTGCTTCGAGATCTTACTTACATACTTTACTGTTTTTTGGCCGAGTTTTCACAGGCATTGTGTTAGGATGGTGGTTCACTTGGGTTCCCGCGCATTTTCCCTTGGCAAGGATCAGTGCGGCTAGGTAACTGCTCTTCCTCTTAATTAGTCTTAATTAGATTATATGTAACTGCATGGGCTACGCAGTGAGGCCCGCTGATCTGCAGACAAGGAGCGGCTTACCCTGTAAATTAATAGGCCTGACTAGGATTATGGACGCTAGCTGTGTAAATGGGAACGGAGTCCCCTAAGCCAAAAGTCCTTGGCCTGCTGACACAGCTGCTCCACAGTACCCGCTCACTGGAGCACCGAAGGATATTCAGTTACAGTGAAGAAATCATAACAAAGACAGGAAACAGATCAGCATACTCTGGATTTAACACCCTCCCTGGGGAACTCTGCTGGTTTCTAGGCTGCAGATGTTTTTAACCCTGCCTTGAAGAAGGTCCATGTCACATGGTTGGGCTGCTGAAGGCGAGTACAGTGTTTGAGCAGGGCATACATACTCAGAAAGTGGACCAAAATGATGCCAATTAGAATTTCTATCTCATCAACTGGGGGGAGGGGGGACTAAGATGGGTAACAACCTTTGATGGAGTTTGCTCAGCACTTGGGAAACAGAGGCCCCCAAAGCCTGGTGTTTACTTTAAACAAGGTGTAAATGGAGCTATCTAGACTCTTCCATTAGGATCTTACTAGTCCCCACAGCTGCAGGGTTTCTCAGCTGTTTCCTGCTGCTTGCTCTTCTCAGCACCCTCCTCCAAGGGGAGTAGAATGAAAACAAGCCTTCTTCATTCAGTGTTTTTAAACACTGCTGCCAACAAAAACTGGATCCTTGACTGTTTGGAGCTCAAGATTAAGGGGATGGCATATCTTACTGGCAGGATGTAGGTCATTTTTCTGAAGTTAGAGTAAGTTTGCAGAATTGGAAATTTATATTTTTAAACTCTTCTGACGGAGTTACATAAATATGTCTAGTTCTGCATAAAGCTGTGGTTGGCCAGAGGAATCCCACTTTCTTTGTGGCAGAGGGAACGATGGTACCTGCCAGGAAAGAGTTCAGGCAAGAAGAGGATGGGGGTGCTAGAAAAACCCCCAGCCCAAAAGCTGGAGAAAAACTGCTCAGCTCACTTGGGATCTGTTTTTGTCCCATCTGCAGTTGTTTTACTGTTCTAAGTTTCTATATAAAATGAGTCATTTTTAAAAATGTTCTTGGAGGACCCTTCCAGGACCCAAGACTATTGCTAATTTCCAAACTTACCCTTGGAACAGCACACTGAGGACGTGTTTTTGTTTCTCATGTTCAGCAAGCAGTGATCATTTTAACTGCTACTGACTTAAGCCTTGTGTTTGAGCACACAGATTTCTGATTGATAACTGCTAGAAACTCTCCTTTCCCCACCTGAGCTTGCTGACTTACCCAACAACTAACAACATGAGGGTGGGCTGAGGACTGGGCTAGAGAAGCAGCTGGCCACAGCGTTGCAGGCCGGCCCTCTCCTCTGCTCACAGGCATCGGGCACTGCTGCGCCTGATGGTGCATGCCAACTTCCTCTAGGTGAGCCTTCACATATGTGAATCAGGGACAACTCGGGCCCCAGGAGCTGATGACAGCTTAATGACACAGCCTCTACCACCGCTGGGCAGGTCCACCTGTTTAAAGGCCATCCTTATTTTGGACTTCCCAGGTCTCAACTCCTGTCTGACAGGTTTTATGATCACAGATACTCTCATCCTCTGATCATTCTCCAAGATTTCTCTTTATCAAATGAAGCTGTTTCCTCTCCCTTTATGTGGTGGGTACTCAAAGAACTTTTACCTGCCATCTAAATAACCATGAATAGAGTTGGATCCTCCAGATTCTGAGGAGGGGTTTGGACTGACCTGGGACAGGATGGATGGCTCTTAGGTTCAGGCAGAGAAACTCTGCAGAGAAACTCTCTGCCAAGAAGACCTGTCCTGTCCAGCCAATCTGCAGTAAGCTGGGAAGTCTCTCTGGTGTGTTCTTTGGAGGTAAGCAGCACCCATCACATGAGTCTGGTTTTGGCTGATGACCACCTGGGAAGACAGCATGCACAGAGCCCATATACTGGTATGGAATGAATTCATAAGTAACGCTGTAAATTGCTGGGAGAGCTTGAAGGAGGGAAGAGGCTGGCAGCCTGGAAAAGACAGCTGGGGTACACTGTATAAAACCAGATAAGATATGAAGGGTACTAAGGCTTACATATGGTTTGAGTGTGTCCCCCAAGGGTTTGGAAATTTATTCCTCATGGTGAGTTATTAAAAGATGGTGGAAACTTAATCTGACTATTGGGTGATTAGGATTAGGTAAAGTCATCAGGGTAGAGCCCCCATGATTGAATCCTGGTGACTTAAAAGAAAAAGATCAGAAGAGGTAGATACATACACACTTGCTCACTTTTCTCTCCATATGATCTAAGAAAATTATTACCAGATGCAGATCCTTGACTTTGGACCTTTGGAGCCAAAATAAACCTCTTTTCTCTATAAAGTTATCCAGCCTCAGGCATTTCATTATAATAATAAAAAATGGACTACTACAAAGCATATTTAAGACTATTTTTGTCTACTTTAAAACTCCACTAGGGCCAAATCTATGTCAGGAAACCCCAGAACAGCTTTCTCCACACATTCAAGGTAGCGAGTATCCTCTGCATGCTGGTATGCTTTTGTCTAACCCTTCTCCATCTTCCAGAAGCTTCTACAGCAGAGGTGGAGTCACAGCCAGGTACAATTTCCTGACTGTCCCATACCTCTCAGGTCTGAGGTAGAAGGAGAATAGAGAAGGATAAAGAAATGCTTAGGACTTTCTCAAAGGAGGATCATTGCTAGTAAGATCGGCCTCAAAATAAACCCAGAAATCCAACAAAACACATGTTCAATGCACACATTAGTTTATCATATCACTGCTCTCTCTAAATTATCCTGTGCTCCAGTAAGCTATAACGACCTCTCAGGGCTTCCCAGGGGAACTGCCCTGAGGTACTTCCCTTAAGATGGACAAGTGAAGAGTGATAACTGATTAGCCTGCTGAATCCTTCACCTAAGAATTCATCAGGAGAAAGAAAATAGACTCGGCTGTTTTGATTGGGGTGTGAGCTCAAGTATGCCGCACCAATAAAACAGGAAGAGTGCTTCTGACAAAAGACGTCATTCAACGCACGTGGCGATCCTCTGTGTCATCCAAGAATAAAATCCTAGCTGGCTCATACCTATTTTTATTCTTCTTCTCCCGTGGTCACTTGGGATGGGCCACAAGAGAGACCAGAATTCTTCTTTTACTATATGCCTCAGGTTTTATGGACTTCATGTCACCTTTGGAATCCCCCCACACCCACCCCGAGTTTCATTTTACACACCGCAGAAAAAGCCTCAGCCAAGGGAAGAAGTTTTCTTCCCCATGGAATAGAATTCACGAATTTATCTGTCTTAAGGTTCGAGTCAAACTAAATTATGTTACCTGGGGATGTTGCCAAAATACAGGTCTGTTCTCTGTTTTGAATCAAGAAACCACCAGTGGTAACCCCGGGTCTAGATATTTGAGATTAAAAACACTGGCTCATAATGTAAATTTTACAAAAGACTGTTGCCAAGTTGCCAAGTGTGTTATGCCTTCAACATAGCTTTCCTGATGATCTGCATATTGACCCTCAACAAAAGGGCAGGCAGGAAGCCCCGGGCCAGATCACTCTGTGATTAAGTGGTATTCACACGTTAGTGGGAGGATGACCTGGTGACCATCCTCCCCCAACCTCTCCCCAAAGGTGCTTTTCTTTTTGGGGAGGTCCCCAATGTCCACTGATTACCTCTGGGTTACCAGTCCTTGTTTGGGACACACGTTAGCAGAGGGAGAAGCTTCAATGAAGACCTGTGTCTAATCATTATAGGATTTTGCTTAAATGTCCTTATTGGCAAATTTCTGTCCATTAAGGCTTTGTTTTATTTTGTTTAGCAGGTGATGAGTTAACTCTGAATGAAGGTTGGTTGATTGGTTAGTCAAGGCCTGAGTGCTAAAAGCTGACTGGCATTCCTTTGATTCACATTCTCATTAGGAACAAAGAGACTCCTGGTTTTTCTTCCACGATTTACAAAAAAAAAAAATGCTGGGGCTGGGGAGATAGCTCAGTCAGTAGAGTGCTTGCCTTGCAAGCACAAGGCCCTGGGTTCAATCCCCAGCACTGCAAAAAAAACCAAACAAAACAAAAAAATGCTAATAATCATCTGAGTTTACCCAAATGATATTTAGATTAATTTTTAAATGTTTCCAGTAGTTCAAAAAACAAGCCTTGAAATGCACTGCAGCACTGTCTAATAGAAGTATCACTGAAGTCACATGCAGAATTTGAATTTGTCTAATTTGAAAAGAAAACAGATAAAATTATTTTAATATGTTGTTGAACACATTAGATATCAAAAACTATCATCTCAACGTGCAATCAATACAAAAAAATCATTACAAGAGACTTCACATGCTTTTATTTCATATTAAGTCTTCCAAATGTAGGGTGAGGTTTAGACTTGCTGCCTATCTCAACTTGAACTGGTCACATTTGGGAGTGCTGGTGGTCATAAGCAGCTGTGGCCACTATGCTGGCAAGCTCTGGTAGATGGCCCTGCACCCCACTCACTGAAATGGAAGCTCGGGGAAAGGAGGAGGATAAGAACATTACCCAGGCCCTCTTTTTCACAGGGGAGAAAACTGAATCATATTGAAATGTACAGATGTTGAGATGTAAATAAACCAATCTTTTTAATAAAACTACTGTTAGGTCATTTTAGTTCTACTCCTGGTATATACTATCCTTGGACTACAGCAAATAGTCGAGGTGTTTTTTTCCCTCTTCTATCTAAAGAGAATGGAGTTACAGTACTTAATAACGAAGCAGTGCGGCCACTCTGGAATACAGCCTGGCATTTCCTCGAAAGATTAAACACAGAGGGACCATGTGACAAAGATTCCACTTCAGAGCGTCTGCCCAAGAGAAATAAAAACATATCCACACAAACACATAACCAAATGTTCACAGTAGCATTATTCATAACAGCCAAAAAGCAGAAACAATTCAAATGCTCATCAGTTAATGAATGGATACAAGAAATGTGGTATATCCATAGAGTGGAACACTATTCACTAACAAAAAGGAGTGAAGTATTGATACACGTACAGTGTGGATGAGCCTTGAAGACATTAAAATAAACTAGACACAAAAGGCAAAATATATTGTATAATCACATTTCTATGGAATATCCAGAAGAGGAAAATCCAGAGTCAGAAAGCAGCTTAGTGATTGCCAAAAGTGGGGTAGAACGGGGACCGCTCACGGGTACAAGGTTTCTTTCTGGAGTGATGAAGATGTTCTGACATTTATGCATCTGGTGGATGCAAAACTCTGAATATATCTTAAATGACTGAATACTTTAAGTGGGTAAATCATTATAAGATGTGTGAGTGTCTATGAAACTGTTATAAAACAACTAAGGACTGTCACCTGCTGCATGAGGCCCTTGCCTCATGCCGGCGATCAGGCTTGCCATTCTGTCATGAGGTCGTGCATGTGAGCACCTGTATATGGATATAACAACATTCCACTGATACAAATAATGGCTCAAAGTTTATTTAAAGTAAAGCATAATATCTCGGATTTAAGCCTTCCCCAGCAACTATGGAGGAACTGGGACCTTTGGTAGCTGTTCTGTGGGACGGAGGGATTAGGCAGAAGAGTAGGGGAGAGGGTGGCAAGTCCTGCAACAGCCCAGCCTCAAACTGGGAGCACCCACTGGCCCCTGTCATTCCCACCAACATCCTTCTGGTCAGTTCACCCCCTTCATCACTTCCTCCCCTTCCGGCTTGGTTTCCCAAATAAGTCTCCAACCTGAGAGAGGCTTTCCAAGTTTCATACTCCTTTTCTAATGTTTTATTTGGGGTTTGGATTGTGGTTGTTTCATTTTACCCCAATAGTGAATATCTCCCATACTACACTGGTACATCCATGAAATAACAGCTGCTTAGTAAAAAGCTGGCATGTAGCTCAGTGGTAGAGCTCTTGCTCAGTATACTCAAGACCCTGGGTTGGATCCCCAGCACCACGCAAAAAATTTTAAAGTACTTATTATCTGTATCTGACTATAAATTGCTAGCAATCATTAAACCAAAAGATTTAGACCTACTAAAAATCAAGAAAGTAAAAACCACACATGGAAAAATAAATGTCTCAATGCAATGAAAGATGGCGGCCGATGCTGTGAATCAGGTGTGTGCCTGGGATTCCGGGAGGAGGCTGGGGGCTCTCTGGAGCTCTGCAACACAGGGGCTTGAGCTCTGCTCTCTCTCTAGCTGACCTGGGATTTCAGCGGGCAGATGTTATCAGTCACCCAGTGCAGTCAGGACATTGTGGAGTCACAGATTAAGTGTCTTAAAGTGTCTTTGGTCTCTTTCTTCTCTCTCACTTTGTCCCCCTGACACAAGTCCATCAACAGCTTATTCACTGGTGACAGCGATAGCTCTCCTCCCCTACCCACCCAACTCCCACTTCCTCTTTTTTCTGCATGATACTCTGGAGTAACCTCATATCTATAGCTCTGAACACTCCTGCCACACATAGATGGCTCCTCAAGACACTTTCAGAGACCAGTCACTTTAATGAAATCAAGTGGACATTCTTTCTCCTGGTTTTCTAGCCCACTAGTCTATACCCACACCAGGCCTCCCTGTAGGGTTTCTTCTCTGGGCCTCTCCTTCCATCCTGACTCTGCCCTGAGCCCCAGACTGCTGCATGGCTTCTCCTTTCCTGATTTCCTCTTGTCTGGGTTCATCTTTGCCACAGATCTCCACTGAGAGCCTGAGTTGGATTATCTGCTGTTGTTTCATGTAACCTTTTTGACCTCTTAACTTGTCTGTACCATCCTTGAGGGCAGGAACCATGTCTACAATTCTGAATCCTCCTCAGCACCTAGCACAAATTAGGCACCTAAGAAACACAGCATCTAATGACCACCACTCGAGGTCAGATCCCAGAGGCGGGTGTGCCTGTTTCCCTCCCCTGTACAGGGCCAATTCCACTTCCCCAGAAGTTAGGTGGGTTGCCCCTCAGCATCCATAAGAGGCTGGTTCAGGATCCCCTACAGATACCAAAATCCTTGGATGCTCAAGTGGTGAAGTATTTGCTTATAGCCTACATATATCTTCCTGTATACTTTGAATCATCTCCAGATTACTTATAACACCTAATACGATGTAAACGCAGTGTGAAGGGTTGTTATACTGTATTGTTTAAAGAGTGACAAAAAGTATGTATGTGATCAATACAGATGCAACATTATTTTCTAAACATTTTCTATCTGCCATTAGTTGGATCCATGGATGCAAAACAAGCAGATATAAGGGGCCACAGTGGTTAATGCCACTGATGCTGTTGACCTGCCTTCTTTCTGTTTCTTCTACCTGGTAGCTCCTCCTCCCACTTGACTGCCAGGGGGCTTCCTCATTTTAACGCCCCTCCCTGAACAGTCATCTCCCTTTGGCTTTCTCTAATCATGGGTTCTTCCCCTCTCTTAACTTTGGAATCTGGGGCCTTTATTTATCCTCTGTTTCCTTTCAAGTAGTTTTCAAACTACAGCTTAGTCTTGTTGACTAGTTTTTCTCCCCTGCTAGACCATGAGTACCACATATACTCATGCAAGAGCTGGGGGTGTAGCTCAGTAGTAAAGCTTGTGCCCAAGTACCTCAGGTCCTGGGGCTTAGTCTCCAGCACCCAGAAAAAAAATTTTTAGAATGCCTATCCTATGTCTTGGCAATCTAATCTCAGGGTCCAGCATGCAGGGCAGGATATAATAGGTAGGCAATAGATGCTGTTGAGTTCTTTGACAAGCTCTCAGAGTGAGGCAGAAGACTCAGGCCCAAGCCAAGAACTGATTTCTTACTCCTGCTAAAAGTTAACCCACTCCAAGAATTCAGCTGAGGAGTCCTGCAGGCAGGGAGGACCCAGCACCGCAGCCCAGAGAAGCTGATTCACTCTCAGCCTCTCCAAAGTTGATGCTCTGAGGACTCCTACACTTTCAGGACCCCTATTTAAAGGAAATCTCTCCTGGTCTAACAAGGACTTAGACTCTTCCCTTTTTCCGATGGGGTGGCTGGAAGTAGAATTAAAGACTTGGCCCCTCTGTCTCCATTTGGCATCCATCTCCTTTGTTCCAAGTCACCCTGTATTCCAGGAATAAGGTCTGATCCGATAAATACCTTGTGATGAGTTAAAGTCATTCCCCAGACAACAGCAAATTTCTTACCAGTGACAAGACCCAGCTGATGGACAGACCACACCTGATCAGATCACCTGCTTTGGCCACTATGAAAAATTCCCAACTATGCCAACTCCAACCCTTGCCCTCATTCCCCTTTGTATAAAACTTCAAAGTCATTGTCAGTCCCTCAGAGACAGGGCTAAGCATATGGGTTCCTTTGTCTTCATGGTGTAGCTGCACTGATTAATATTCATTTCAAGCTTTTCACCATTACCTTTTCTGCTTGGTTTTGCGGGTGAGTGTCCCGATCCAGTTTGTTGGATCTCCAGGTCTCCAGAGTCAAACCTCTGGTAACAATGGCATCACAGTCTCTCAAGTTGCTTAGGGCCTCACTAAGTTGATGAGGCTGGCCTCAAACTTGCGATCCTCCTGCCTCAGCCTCTTAAGTCTCTGGGATTACATGCGTATACTATCACACCCTGCTCCCCTCAAGCCTTTTTAGGATGACCCCTGCCCACCTGTCTTCTGGGAAGAAAGGGGAAATAGAACTCACCTAAACAAAATGGCTAATCATGAGAAGTTTTTGTTTGACACTGTCCTTTCTGAGCTCCTGCCCTGTGACTTGAACCATTTCTTTTCCAAGCCCAGGTGCTTGCATTCGGAACTCCTTGAATCTTTCACCTGAAATAGGAATCTCTTAACAACAACTCGTTTATTCAGCTTGATTTTTATAGGAAGAAAAGCAATGTGATTAAATAACTCACTCTAAATTACAGGTGATTATTAGTAACCATCACTTCTAAAACTTCCTAGTGTGTTTGTACTTCAGAATAGGACTATTATTAAGCAAAAACTAAAGCCAAGCAGGGGTGCTGTTTTGAAGCCAAAGAACTTCCCATTGTCTTTCTGAAGGACCAACAGATGACTGGACTGACCTGAAAAGAGTTCCAGGATCTCTTGATCAGTTTCTGCTCCCCTGGGTCTTTTCTTTGGGACACTTGAAATTCCCTGACCCTCCACAATGGCTCTAGTTTGCCTTCTTCCTTTTTCAGACCTCTCCCTGCTGTTTTTTATTTTTCCTGGATTTGAGTCTGTGTGCTGGGACTTACTGCTTGGTTTTGAGTCTAGGCCTCTGTTTCTTCAGAATCCAACTACAGATTATATGTTCTCAGCCCACGCAGTCCCTTTCAAGGCAGGGCCTACCTGACCACGAGCTTTGGTGAGATTTAAGAAAGCACCTTGCTACCTAGCATGTAAAAGGTACTGGGTTTGATCTCCAGCACTGCAAAAAAGAAAAAAAGGAAGCACCTTGAGCACAGTGTGCATGATACGCACTCAAAACATATTATTCTTCCTTTCTCAAATATATTGCTATAGTTTAGATAAATGTTCACCAAAGGTCCATATGTGTTAAATGCTTGGTCCCCAGGGTGGTGCTATTGGGAAGCACAGAACCATTAAAAGGTGGGCACCTATATGGGAGGTCCTTAGGTCATGGGAGGGTATGCCTTCAAAAGGGACTGTGGGACTCTGGTCTCTCCTCCTTCCTCTTTGGCCTTGCTTTCTGGCTCATGAGGTAAGCAGTTTTGATTTACCATGTGTTCCCACCATGATATGCCATTTCATCAGAAGCCCAGAGCAATGGGGCTCATCAGGGACTGGAACTTCCAAAACTGCAAGCCAAAATAGACCTTTTCTCTTTATAAATTAATTGCCTCAGGTATTTCATTATAATAAGAGAAAACTGACTAATACATGTACATTGAGCAGAGGAATTGTCCTAGGTATAGAAGAGACACACAATCTCTATCCTCACTCAACAACAGTCCAGAGGAAAATACATTTTTAAAAAAGTGAATAATTATAAGAATGTGAGGATCTGCTTACTCTCCTCTTCATAAATCCCCAGCCTTCCAGTCCTCAGTAAGATTGCCTTATATCCCAATGCCAAAGCCTGCAGAACTTTTCTGCCACTTCCAGTCTTCTTCCTCTTTTCCTCTTCTATCTCTTTTTCTTTCTCTTTCTTCCTTTAGTATCTCAGGAACTCCAAATTCTCCATCTCTCTTCAGTCGTGGGTATACCTAAATTCACCCAAAAGCTTAGCAAGGAAAAAACAAACTTTCAAGTTACCATATCAGAATCCACACTTTCTAAGTAATTGTAATTATAAATAGAAAAATTTATAGTCTAACTCTCTTCTCTTCCTTCACTCCTTCCTCCCTCCTCTCCTTCTGTTACTGAAAGCTCAATCCTTGTCCCAATGCCAATCCAATAACCGGGAACAGAGTTTTGAGAAAAAGGAAAAAGACGTTTTATTGCTTTGCTAGCAAAGAGGAAACAGGGGACTCCTGTTCCGGAGGCTGTGATTCTGCCCATCAGCAGGAACAGGGGCTTTTAAAGAGGTGACTCAAAGGCTACATTCCACACGTTCTCTGTTGGCGTAATTCACCTGTTAATTTGGGAGATAGTCATTTCTGAAATCTTCTGGTGCCATCCCCAAAGTCTGGATTGCTTTGTTATTATGGTGGGTGTGCACTCAAGGACGGATAGCTCTGCCTAGGATAGGGAAGAAAGGTAACCCTGTTTCCCCTGAGATTAGGGAGGGCGGGGAGATTAGGGAGGAGAAGGGCCAAAGGAAGAGAAACATGTCCATTTTAAAAGTAGGTTGCAGTGGCAGAGCAGCAAGGGTTATATTCAAAGCATGAAGTGGACCATGTTACACTTCCTTCCTATTTTCCTTCATTCTAATGCTGACTCACAATTTTAAAAGTGAAGTTAAGTATTTACAAAAAGGTAGGAAGGGAAAGAACTAACCTAATAATTTCCCAGTTGGGAAAAACACTAGCTCACCAGCTTTTAAATGTGCACATTCCTACTAGGTGTGGCAGTGCACGCCTATAATCCCAGCAACTAGGGAGACTGAGGCAGGAGAATCACAAGTTCAAGGCCAGCCTCAACAACTGAGCAAGACCCTGTATCAAAATAAAAAATAAAAAGGACTAGGGATGTAGCTCAGTGGTAAAGTGCCCTGAGTTTAATCCCCAGTACCAAAAATACAAAAACAAATATGTATGTTCCCGCTTTACAGAATCACAATCTTGGAGGAAGGAAAAAAAATCCCCAAGACACAAAGAACCACCTGGTACCTCCTTGTGTGTGTGTGTGTGTGTGTGTGTGTGTGTGTGTGTGTGTGCACGCACGCACACGTGAACATACAGAATCTAATACTTGGTCACTAACGAGAAAAGAAAGTCACAGCTCACAGCAGACCTTCATCAAAGATGGGGCACAGCTGAAGTGATCTGCCTTTGTTGATAACATGTGGATTTACGTTTTCATTCAATATGTCTTTCATTATCATGAGAAGCACAATGAAAAATTTATAATATGACAAATATAAATAGATCACTCAATTGAGAAAAACTGACAAATTTCCTTGAGATTATTAACGGAAGCATTACCACATTTTCTATGAAGTTTACAGACACCTGTATTTGAACAATTACTCACTGATTTTCTGGAACTTGGAGAGAAGAGACTCTTCCATGTTTGCATCTAGAGATCTAGAACAAAGCTGGTCCAAAACACTAAGCCTAGAAAATGCTTCAGTGCTTACAAACTTACATGAAAGGAACATATAACCAAATGGAAAACCAATAATCATGAGATCACCAAGAATCTGAGTGAAAGTAATGAGATGAAGGTTTTCCATCCACCCAATTTTTTGCCAACTAAATTTAACATCAAGAACTCAAAGATCAATGGTACAGAATAGAGGACATGGACACAAACCCAAATAAATACAATTTTCTCATACTAGACAAAGGTTCCAACAGTATGCAATGGAGAAAAGATAGCCTCTTCAACAAATGGTGCTGGGAAAACTGGAAAACTATATGCAATAGAATGAAACTAAACCCCTATCTCTCACCCTACACAAAACTCAACTCAAAATGGATCAAGGACCTCGGAATCAGACCAGAGACCCTGCATCTTATAGAAGAAAAAGTAGGTCCAAATCTTCAACTTGTTGGCTCAGGATCAGATTTCCTTAACAGGACTCCCATAGCACAAGAAATAAAAGCAAGAATAAACAACTGGGATAGATTCAAACTAAAAAGCTTTCTCTCAGCAAAGGAAACTATCAGAAATGTGAAGAGAGAGCCTACAGAGTGGGAGAATATCTTTGCCAACCATACCTCAGATAGAGCGCTAATTTCCAGAATCTATAAAGAACTCAAAAAACTCTACACGAAGAATACAAATAATCCAATCAACAAATGGGCTAAGGAAATTAACAGACACTTCACAGAAGAAGATGTACAAGTAATCAACAAACATATGGAAAAATGTTCAACATCCCTAGTAATAAGGGAAATGCAAATCAAAACTACCCTAAGATTTCATCTCACCCCAATTAGAATGGCGATTATCAAGAACACAAGCAACAATAGGTGTTGGCGAGGATGTGGTGAAAAAGGAACACTCATACATTGCTGGTGGGGTTGCAAATTAGTGCAACCACTCTGGAAAGCAGTGTGGAGATTCCTCAGAAAGCTTGGAATGGAAACACCATTTGACCCAGCTATCCCACTCCTTGGCCTATACCCAAAGGACTTAAAATCAGCATACTACAGAGATACAGCCACATCAATGTTCATTGCTGCTCAATTCACCATAGCCAGATTGTGGAACCAACCTAGATGCCCTTCAGTTGATGAATGGATAAAGAAACTGTGGCATATTTATACAATGGAATATTACTCCGCAATGAAGAATGATAAAATTATGGCATTTGTAGGCAAATGGTCGAAATTGGAGAATATCATGCTAAGTGAGATAAGCCAATCTCAAAAAACTAAAGGACGAATGATCTCGCTGATAAGCGGATGAGGACATATAATGGGGGGTGGGACGGGCTAGCATTAGGTTTAGGGTTAGGTTTAGAGTTAGGCTAAGGAGAGCAGTAAGAATGAAGGAAAGAAGGACTGTGTAGAGGGAAAAGAGGGGTGGGAGGGGTGGGAGGGGTGGGAGGGGTGGGGGGGAGGGGAAAAATATAATAAACATCATTACCCTATGTAAACGTAAAAAAAAATAAAATAAAAAAAAAAAAAAAAAGAACTCAAGAAAATAAATCTAAAATGGGGGAACTAAATATCAATTTTGAATTGTTGGAGTAATAAAAGAAGAATAAAGAGTAATATATGTTAAAAATCAAAAACAGTGCCAAAATAGATTACTAAATTTTGAATCGCATCGTAGATGGAAATCTCTTAACAATCTACAGCCTAAAGAAATTTTTGAAATCACTTACTCCAACCCATTTATTTTGCGGAACTTATTTGAGACCAGAGAGCTTATGTTATTCAGTAAAATTCACATAGATAGTCGATGTGTAACAAAAGACACTAGAATTCTGATTTCCAGTCTTCCAATTCAGAATTCTCCAAATATCCCATGTCTGTCTGTCTCTCTCTTATACATACAGTAGACACACACACAAAAAATATGAGTATGCATAAATAGTGAACTTAGTTTTTGGAAAATCTAGTTTTCTTTGTATTTATCTTTGTTAATAATGAGCATTTATGAAGTACTTTTTAAGTAGAAGCATTCACTTACATTAAGGAATCCTTACAACAGCCCTGTAATCTCCTTCATTCCATAATGTGAAAATTTATATTTAGTGCAAAATTACTTCTTTGAAGTCCCCGTTTTGACCCTCTGAAATCCTTATTCACAGGTGTTTATAGGAGGTACATTTTAGACTACCAAAAGTGAAACAAACAGCAAAGGCCTCCGAACCAAATTATTTTTTTTTTAAATATTTTGTTTTAGTTGTAGGTGGACATAACACCTTTATTTTATTTTGATGTGGTGCTGAGGATCAAACCCAGGGCCTCATGCATGCTAGGAGAGCATTCTACCACTGGGGCCACAATCCCAGCTCCCAAATTATTTTATTACACATTTTGTGAATTGTTTCAAACCAACATAACTGCTGTTAATCAATAGAGCGGACTCCCGGGCAGTTTAGCAACAGCTGAGGCCAATGGTGTGCAGCACATGGAGATGGAAACTACTCTCCAACCTTCTTTCACTGTCAAACAGATTCTCACACCATCTCTTCGAGGCGGCAGGGCTGGATTTATGGTTCTCTCCACTGTACAGACCAGGAAAGGCAGGTACAAACAATCGGGAGTCGCAACCTTATTTGGAAAGCGTGGAAGTTCTGCCAATACTGAACTTATAACCACACTAGAGACAGAAAGAAGGGGCAATTCCATCTGGCATGTGGTGCCCCCTGTTGTGCCTTTTGAAATTCTGCAGGTGGGAGGGGAAGCAATTTGTAGGGGTGGCTGATGTTTTTCTCCTCTGCAAATCCACCAGTATTTGAAACAGCTGTCTGCTTTCCATTAAATTTGAAATTCCCAGAGGCAAAAGGCTATGTTTCCCTTCTTTATCGTGCAGGATGCCCAACACGTTATGGATGGTTCATAAATGTCACTGCGTTTTCATACCACATTGACTAAGAATGACATTTTCCCCAGGAGTCTTGTGTGCTTCCATAATGAGAAAATTAATCCTTAGTAGTGTCAATTTACTTCTTTAAGGTCACTTAAAGACATTCTCACCAAGTCTTCTGATGTACATACATTTCCCAAGAAAAGGATGCTGCTGAGGGCCAGTCTTCCTTGACTGAGTCTCTTCCCCCAAATTCCTATTAATGCATCTCTGCCCTCTTCCCTAAGCCAATGGGCGTCTACACCCGCTTTCTTACTCACTATCTTCCCACTACTATCTGTAGAATTTATATGTGACTCTCTGACGCCCTCATTCCTACTACTTCCAGGACAAAATGGCAGCTTCTGATTCTACATATACTTTTGACCCTCTGGTGAAAGTCTCTGAAGATGGATCATTGCCAGCATGTACATATTTCAAAAAAAAACTGTTTTCCTAAGAATTTTTTTAAAGAACTTTTATTTCCTGAGAAATTAAAAGGGCATTCTAAATGCTAATGATAATGAATAAAACAGTCAAGAGATAAACTGTTTTATTCATCTTTGCACCCCAGTTCACGGCACACAAAAGCATTCAGAAAATGTATCAATATTGTACATTACCCCTCAATTATTTCCAAAAGCAACTCAACAGTATGACTTCTGTGTAAATCATGAGGTAGAACAACCAGTACATCTTGGCACTCCTTATCAAATGATGCAAGTAATGCATTTGCACATTTGCACGAGTAATGTGCTGAATAAGGAGAATTTTCTCTAAAAAGTACAAAAGAAAACATACAGATGTTTTTAACAAGGAGGAAGAATACAAGAATACAATTATCCCTCACTTATATTTCTATTGTCGTTCTGAGCTTAAATGTTTAAAATCTAAAGATGTCAGTAATTAGGGGCTAAGGCTATATATAGCTCAGTGAAAAGAACAAGCCCCCAAGCTCATCCCTAGAACCACCCCCCAAAAAAGTAAAGACCAGCAGGAATCTTACTTACACGTTTTCTTGTTTTACAGAATAAGGAGGACATATCAGAAAGATAATTTAAAATATTAGAGAAGGGCTGGGGGACGTGGCTGAGAGGTCCTAAACCATTTGCCTAGCATGTGTGAGGCCCTGAGTTCAATCCCTAATATGAGAGAGAGAGAGAGAGAGAGAGAGAGAGAAGAAGAAGAAGAAGAAGAAGAAGAAGAAGAAGAAGAAGAAGAAGAAGAAGAAGAAAGAAGAGGAGGAGGAAGAAGAGGAAGAGGAAGAGGAGGAAGAGGAGGAGGAGGAGGAGGAGGAGGAGGAGGAGGAGGAGGAGGAGGAGGAGGAGGAGGAGGAGGAATTGCCACAGTAGAACATGCCCTGTAATTCCAACTACTCTGGAGGCTGAGGCAGGAAGATCACAAGTTCAAGGCCAGCTTCAGTAACTTAGTGAGACCTTGTCTCAAAACAAAAAGGACTGGGGATGTAGCTCAGTGGTAAAGTGCCCCTAGGTTCAATCCCCAATACCATATCATGGAAAAAAAAAAAAAACAAAACTTCTACAACACAACAAAATATTAGAGATTGCAGGGGATCTTCAGGGATTGGGAATAAGAATGCAGTCTGGATTTTTGCTAGAACTTGTCCAGACCATTGTGTTCGATTCTCCTATTTTTCTGACAGGTCTGAATTCTTCCATCTTCTGCAGCATGTGAAAGAAATTGATCTGTGAATGAAAACACTCACACTCATTAAGAAAAAAAAAAAAAAAACTACTCAAGGATATAAAAAAAGAAGCTTGTATGAATCAGGGCCAAATGTCAGAACTCAAAAGCCTATAAAAATGAAAAAGGAAATATCAGAAGAAGCAGAAAGTATAGCGATGACTCAGAACAACAGGCCAATTTTGCAATATTTCATGTGGCAAGAGTTGTATTCATTAAGATTTGAGACTCTTTTTTATTTGTTCCTTTTTTAGTTCCTTTTCTGGGAGGAAAAAAAGTTTCTTCAAAAATCTGCTTGACACTATAGAGAATATTAAGTTCCGGAAAACGAAATAACTTTCATTCACTCATTCACTTCCCCTTCACACTGATTCCTTGTTTCTGAAGTCTTCTTTTCTTATAAATAAAGCATTTTCATGTCCTATGAGTTCAGCTCGTTTTATGATAAAACTACAAACCATTTAAAAGTTAACTTGCAATTATTTTGTATTTTTCTTTTTTTGGTGCTGGGGAATGAACCCAGGATCTTGTGCATGCAAAGCAGGCAGCAATTATTTTGTGAAACACTGAATTTTCAAATGTGTTATGTAAAACATGATTATTTTTACAAGTGACACAAATCATAAATAATAAATGTATCAGATTATAATTATGTTGTTACTTAATATTTACTGCATAATTTAATATTTAATTCTAAATATACTAGCATTGTTATTCTATGTTATAGACATTATTAAGGCATAAGTAATAATAGTAGTCAGGGGACTGTAATTCCTCAACAAATATTCCATGCTACAGATTGGTCCAAGGCAGCCAGAGTCAGCCCACTCCCTTTGTCCAGAACTAATCTGAGAAAGGACTGAGACTCCATGTTGGTCAGGGAGGCAGGCAAGGGCAGGCCGACCCAGGGTCTTTGGAAAAGCTTTTTTGCTCCCAAAAAGACGTCATGGAAACAAAGATTGACATTTTCACCCACCTTATGACCATTTATGCAGATCTTTCTAGGTGCTAGGCCTTGCTCTAAGTATTAACTCATGCAGAGCCCACCGTAGCCCACCAGTAGACTCTAGGAGTGACATGGGGAACACGGGGGCACCAAGAGGCTGTCTTCTCCA
The DNA here is from genome assembly GCF_902686445.1 of Sciurus carolinensis. Lineage (NCBI taxonomy): Eukaryota > Metazoa > Chordata > Mammalia > Rodentia > Sciuridae > Sciurus > Sciurus carolinensis. The sequence goes on along the minus strand of NC_062227.1, from coordinate 30,900,481 downwards.
GGTCTGCCTTCTGGCCCAGTGGCAAAGCTGGGAGTGATCTGGCTCCAGCGTGCCAGTTCTCTCAGCCACGGTGCCATACCTCTGGGACAGTTGCTCTTAACACTTTAGTATACTGTCTTCCTGAAAGGGTGTTTTTTGCTGGTGGCCACTAAGCCTTAAAAAAAAAAATTAAAAAAAAAAAAACTTTGCAATAAAATAGACTCTTCTGATATTCCCTAAACAAATCATGGCCACAAGGCAGGGCAGAGAATACAGAAAAGAGCATGCTGGGGAAGAAGAGCAGAAAGAGCAGCAGGCAGTGAGAGCAAGAGCAGAGGCTTACTAACAGCCACAGTGGAGTGCGGGCCCCTCGCCCCCCACAAAGAAGGTACCCTTGCCATTCCCATCTCACAGGGGAGACAGTGAGGGTGAGAACGGCGGCATGACTTGGCAAGGGGCAACTCCCGCGTGTGCACCAGGACTGCCTGTTCTCAAGCGTTGCCTCCTGACCACCCACAGCACTCTGGACAGAACACAAGGACACCAGAGGGAAAGTGAGAGAAAGAGAGACGCTCCAGTGCAGGACTTCGCTGAGGGCCAAAACCTCTCCTCCAAACCCACAGCCCTAGGACGGCCTTCCTTTCCCAGGGGCCCTCCAAATGAGCAACCCGAATCTGTTAAGGAAGTTTCAGAGTTCATCTGTTTTCAGTTGCCTGGAGTTGCTACCAAAAGGAATAACTCTTTCCCACCCAACCCCCAACATGCCAACACTGGAAACAACCGAACCTCCTCATGCTGTCTTCACAGAAAACGGCTGAGATTTTTTTTTTTTCTTTAATTTTTCCAAAAATAAAAACAAACCACATTCATCTTCAACTCAATTGTTGGAAAAACAAATTATCCCCCCTCTTCTCCCTCCCATACCCTCACAAGGATTCATCCGTGAATGAAAACCAGGGATGGGGTGGTGCAGGGAGTGAGACTTCAAACGGTTGGAAGATTCAGGGCACAATACTGCATTTATTGTGAAACTATGAAATAAATATAAGACCACGTGTGAACAGCTGCTGATTTAGTCCATACACATCTATGAACACTTACTTTCCCCTCAAAATCTCAGGGGACTCCAGGAAGGGACATGTCTGTGTGCTTCTCAGTCCTGGGGACAGTGGAAAGAACATTGGGTTTTTGGTTGTTTTGTTCTCTTGTTGGGGATTGAACCCAGGGCCTCACTTATGCTAAGCACACGCTCTACCACTAAGCTACACCCCCGGTCCCTTGAAATCAGATTTAACCCAAATATCTGCCATGCCACTCACCCTCAGGAACTTCAGCTTCCTCGTGTGTAAACCAAAATTCCCAGCTTCTTGGTCTTAGGAACTCTGACTTCCTACCTGGGAGCAGAGGCTACAGGGGGTCAGATGAGCTATTCCATGAATCCCCTTCAAGCCAATTTTGCCCAAAAATCTCTTGGTGCCAACTTCTCCATGTGCCATTTGACATCAGATTCTTCTAAAATCAAAAATGCCAACTCTGTTAGGATTTGCAAAGCTCCATGAGTCAAACCCTCCCTCTAAGTGATGCAAACAGCTTTCAAAGAAACCCTACACAAAAGGACACCAAGTCAAACTCTGGGCCCCCATGAATCTCCCAGGGTCAGTCCTTGGCTTCATGTCTTCCCCTCTCTACTTAGAGATGTTTGGGAAAGGTGCTGCTGAAAGGGCAGCCTCACACTGAGCATATTCAGTTCTTCCCCACAGGAAATGATGGAAATTCCTGGTATTCTCCTCATGGAAGGGTAAACTCTGCTAGTGTCAGTCTCCCAAAGGGCAAAGGGAGATGGATGCCTGCGGCCCTCCTTGTTACTGGAGTAGGAGTAGATGGCTGCTTAGTGACACTTTCTCCAAATCCAAAGATGAAGCCAGGCTTCTGGGAAGAGTCCCTGGAGAGGAGAGACAGGCAGCCTGCCTCCCCCAAGCCCAAGCTGCCAGAGGTGAAGGCATCCAAGTGTTCATCTTGAGCAGCTTCCCAAGGACAGTTTGGCATCCTCCTGGAAAACTCGGTCCTCTCTGTATTGGGCTGGGATGTGGTTCAGCAGTAGAGGGCTGGCTTAGCATAAAGGGTCCCGGTTCAATCCCTGGCACCACAAACCAGACAAAACAAAAATCCTTTCTACATTGAAAGCAGGAATTCACCAGGTGCCTCAGAATGAACCTTTCTTTCTAGTTATAATGATAAATCATTCATGTGTTGTGATTTTCTGGAAGCCTTAATGGTCCTTTATGCTTTTAGATATTCCGTTTCCTTAAATCTCTTGAAAAAAAAAATAGCTCAATGATTTAACTCAGGCTGTTGAAGTTTTGTACATTTATCTCCTTGGAGGATAAGTTTGGAAGGAGAGGATGGGGATGGTGAGAAGTGAGGTCAGAACACTGCTGGGCTCTATTCCGGACATATTTCTGATGCTGCTTCAACATGCCCTGCATTCAGTGGGTTAAATAGCTAAAAATACTCTTGCTAAGCTGGGTGCAGTGCACACCAGTGGTCCTGGCTACTCATGAGGTTGAGGCAGGAGGACCACTTGAATCCAAGAGTTCAAGGTCAGCCTAAGCAACATAGCAAGACCCTGTCTCTTTAAAATGGAGAAATTAATTTTTAAAAATATGCATACACGTACACTTATTTATTTATTTATTTATTTATTCTCTTCCTAATCTGAAATTACTTCTCAAGGAAAGAAAAAAAGCTGTGCTTATTTGAAGTTAGAGCCATAAAAGGCCTGTGGAGTTGTGAAAACTATTTAAAAATGTACTTCAAAGAACACACTTACTGACCTTTAAAGAGAAAGGCATCTGATTTTGCCCCTTTTGGAACTGTAAACCCTAAATAATTTCCAGTAGTTCCTTAGAACTTTTCTACTTTGATTTTACTTGAGTTCTTCTCCATCAAGAGTATTTCCTTTTATTTTTTTGTTAGTTTCAGTTTGCAATTTTTCAGATCTTCTTCTCTCATAGCCATTAATAGTCCCTATTCCTGAGCCCCAAGGAAGCAATCCTGTCCAAGTTTTGTTTGTCAAACACAAATAACAAATGTTTCCAGCTGCCCCCACTTGCTCACTGTGAACCCTTAAATTCACCCTGTGATTTTTTTCAGGCTGAACCATGTATCTCTTGCCCCTCCATCATTTCAATCTGGACATCTATTATTATACCAGGTCACAATCCAAAAACAACACAGCAGAACCCACTGCGACCAATCAGTGAAACAAAGTCAGGCTGATTACCCTCAGCACAGACAGGGGCCAAGCAGGCTCCAGAAGGAGAACCCAGGGCACCCAGGGTGATACTGATCCTCTCTACCTCTATGCTAAGAAAGACACAGGGATTTCAGAACGACATGTGATATTTTTGAAGAAAGTAGTAACTGGGAAATAAGTAGAACAGTATCATGGTAGTATGTCATATTTTGTAGATGGAAAATAAAAATTAATAGACTGGTACCTCATGTTCCAGAAAAGGAACTTTGCCAGATTGTAACCATAGTTACACTTCAATTAGCTCTGCGGACTTGGGCCAAGAAATGCTGACCCATCAAGTCTGATTAAAGTTTGAAAATGCTCACTTAATTAACTCTTCAGAGTTCCCCCTTCTTGAAGCTTTTGTCACAGGAACAAATTAGTGGCAAAACCGTCAGACTTAACTCTCTCTCTTTTTCAGACACCTGCCCAGAACTCTGAGGATGGGGCTAACAACTTTGACATATGGAAAAACTGAAGAAAAACAGAAGATCCAGCTGAGACTAAAATGCAATAATGAGCCCATGAACAACCAAGGGGATGATTATACTAAAATAATACAATACCAAGCTAGATCACTAGAGAAGATCATGTGTTTTGCTCTTTATGGTAACACTATGCTGAATTTGAAAAAGGCCAGCCTTGGCTTTTTATACCAAATGCTTCTGAGTAACTATGTATGAATAACTTTGGAAAGGAAGCCCACCCAGTAAAGATTTGCTAACACAATGGCCCCTTTGTCTTGAGAATTAACCCCCTGCTTCATGGGTAGGCTAAAATCAAGTTGTGTTTATTATATTTGTATGAACAAGACATACCTAAAATTAGACAATAACTAAACCCTCTGAGGTATGCAGTCTACTTTTGCAAAAAATAAAAGCCTACAATATGACCATGGTCAGAGTAAATCACACCTTCACATCTCTTCAGAATGAGGTTTCGGGCCTGTCACACTGATATTCTGCACCAAAATGTCTGGAGAGTGTTAACAGCCCCAAATCTCAGGAGAGTGATAATACAGCCTTATGTTTTTATAGTGCAGCATCCTCAAAGCTCCCACCCACCTGGTACCTCTTAGCCTCACCAAAGCTCTTCGAGGTAGATTGATCTACCTTAGCAGGTGTCACTCTGCTTATTGGGCAAATGCAGCATGTGAGGCTCACAGAGTTAAAATAACTTGTTTCAAGTCACAAGGTTAATTAAGAGCAGAGCCCAAAGGGCTGCCCCACCTCTGGACACCTACTTTACACCTCACTGCCAACCTGCTGCCCTGTGGAAGGGACTTAGTCTTCCTTTAATGGGTGAAGGTCAGCCATACCTGAAGGAGTGGGTTCTTTTTTTTTTTTTTATTAAGATCTTTTTTATTTTTACAGACTGCATTTTGATTCATTGTACACAAATGGAGTACAACTTTTCATTTCTATGGTTGTGCACAATATAGGTTCACACCATTCGTGTAATCATACATATACATAGGGTAATACTGTCTGTTTTATTCTACTATCTTTCTGTCCCCCACTCCCTCCCACCCAATTTTCCTCTACACCATCCAAAGTTCCTTCATTCTTCTCTTCCCCCATCAACCCCCCTTGTTTTATTTATATATATATATATATATATATATATATATATATATATATATATCTCATCATGCACTTATCAGAAAAAACATTCAGCCTTTGGTTTTCTGGGTTTGGCCTATTTCACTTAGCATGGTATTTTCCAACTTCATCCATTAAGTAGCAAATGCCATAACTTTATTCTTCTTTATGGCTGAGTAATAAAGGAATGGGTTCTTGAGCTCTGCTGGACTCAAAGATCAGATTTGGCCTCTTCTTAGGAACTGAAAGTCTATTTACGTTCTAAAGAACCAGGCCCCAAATCCTAGCCTTGTAAAAGTAGCTAGGTCCCCTCAGTGGGACCAGATTGGGTGGCTGGCTCACTTTAGGGTTCTTGAGCTGCAGGAAGCCCCTCTGGCACACAGAGGTTGAGAGGTCCCCTCAACCTGACTATGAGTCCTTTCCCCAAACAACACTAGCCTAAGAGTTAGATCTTCAGCCCCAGCTCCAGCTAACTCCTTGAGCAAAGACTTTCTCTATCTGAGCCTCACTTCGCTAATCTGTAAAATTGGAGACTAATTTAAATAATTACAAAGGCTCTTCCCAATTCTATCCAAGTCCAATGTTGGATATCCATTTTTGCCCAGAAACATAATCCTTTTACAGCCTCATCCAAGGTTTCCCATTTTAATTTCAGCCCTCTCTTCTATTACTACAGCTCGGTGTCATTATCTTCATGCTTCTCTGATTATGCTCTCCAATATTTGCAAGTTATCATGTCACCTCTGAGTCATCAGGTGGCAATTTCCATGCATAATTTAACCCCAGAAATTAAAACCCCTTCAACAAGGTACAATTTTTTGTATCTTTCTCTCCAAATCCCCACCCATCTAGCTAGCAATATGGCCATGCAATTTATTAAAATTCGAAAGAAACTTTTTATTTTCATTCTTCATAATTCTGTTTTCCAAAATACATAAGCAGCTCAACATTCACTTTACCTTTTTGTGCATGTGAGACAAGCAGTCTACCAACTGAGCTACATTCCCAGTCCTACTTTGCCTTATTTTGACAGGTTTGATCTTCCTCTTTGTTTCTGCCTTTGCATGTTTTCTTGTTGTGTCTGTTGTTTTCCTTTGTATTCATGGTTTTGTCTTCACTGCTACTGCAACCTTCAGTGACTCCCCCAGTGAAAAGTGGAACTACACAGGGTACCAATCCAGGGACAAGCAATTGTGTAAAAGAATAGGAGTATGCAGGAGGGGAGAGGACTGGGTCTGGCCACTCTGCCAGGACATGAATGGAGAAGCCAGGAGCCTGGGGCCACTGCAGTTCCATATTAAAACCCTACTCCCCACACACACACACACACACACTTTTTTTTTTTTTTTTCCCAGAATGAAAAGTAGAAGTATGTTTCCAGAAGGAAAAAATGCTAAAACAATGAGGGAGCCAGAGCAGCTGGGGGCTGTTAACTTTAATCAAAGTCCAGCCAGGAATTTTTTTAAGCAACAGGAAATAGATTCATTCTCTTTCATAGTCTTCTCTCTTATCTCTCTCTATCTCTGACTCTCTCTCTCTCTCTCTCTCTTCTCCTCTATCCTTCTTCATTACTTCTGGCTAAGACACAGAAATAAACTGGTCAGAAAAACCTCAGTTCCTTGAAACTACAGCATTTACTGGCATTTCAAAGCCAAACTACAGAGACTGAGAAGCCTGGTCAAAGCAAAGATCACTCTGTGTGGAGGGGCCACAGGAGGCAGAGGAGCAAGTATTAGTTCCTAGTGGCTGCTGTAACAGATCACCACAAACATGGCAGTTGAAACAATACAAAGTTCTTCTCTCCCAGTTTCAGAAGTCAAAAGTCTAAAATCAGCTTCGTTGGCTGAAATAAAGGTGTTGGAGGAACAGTTCTTGCTCTGGAGGCTCTGAAGGACGAGTCTATTTCCTTGCCTCTTTTTGCTTCTTGACTTAAGGGCCCTTCCCTCCCACTTCCTAGTATGTCACTTCGATCTCTACTTCCATCATCACATCACCTTCTTTCAAGCTCTTCCACTTAATCCCATCTGCAAAAAAGTCTTTTCTGCCATATAAGGTAACATTTAGGTTCTAGGAATCAGGATGCTGATGTTTGGGGGCCATTATTACTCAGCCTACCACAAAGCACAAGTGTGTAGTTGGGTTTCTGGAAAAAGTCCCCCCTCCTTGCTCATCCACTAATACAAAGTTATGAGCACAAGGCCGGAGCCACAGGTGAGACATGGCGAAGAAGATGGTTTCTAAACACCAACATGGAAAAATCCCTTGTCTTCTGCTCCTATCTTGTCACAGATTTACCTTTCCTGCCACATTCGGCTACTAAGCTGTTTTGTGTTCAGCAGGCCCAAAAACATCCCATTTCTTCCCTATACCTGGGCACGGCCCCAGTTCCACTGCCCCACAGGATTGTGGGTCATTATCCACCTGTTACACAGAAACTCAATTTCCAATCAAAAGTGAATCTCAGTACCACAAATGTTCATGTGTGTTGAGGGCTCATCAGTGACCTTGTTATTTGTGACAGTCTCTGAGGGTCAAATACTGTGTCCAGGATGGAGGCAAGGAGAAGGAACAGGGCTCTGTTAGAACTCACCAAACCTCTTGTAACCGAAGGACTGCACCTCCTCCTCCTCCGCAAAGTCGTCTGTAGAAGAAAAGACAAAGCTTTAACCTTGGCAAAGAGCAGACAGCACAGGGTGGACCAGGACTCCAGGGCTCTGATCTCACCCAGCTCCAACCTCCCCTTCATCCCAGAGGCCCATCACGGTGGCTTTCCTTCTGCTCCTGGATCACCTCAGGCTTTCTAAGAAGGACCCTGGTGACTCTGCACTAGCTGTTCCCCACTGCCTCGATTGCTCATCCTCCTTTCTTTTTTCTGGTTCTGGAGATTGAACCCAGGGGTACTTAACCACTGAGCCACATCCCCAGTCCTTTTTATTTCTTCTTTTGAGACAGGGTCTCAATAAGTTGCTCAGGGCCTCACTAAGTTGCTAAGGTTCGCTTTGAACTTGAGATCCTCCTGCCTCTGCCTCCCAAGCCACTGGGATGACAGGCGTGTGCCACCATGCCCTGCTATCTTCCTCCTTTCTTAATGGGACTCCTTCTAATTCAGTCCTCAGCTAACGTGTGACTCCTTCAAGATGCCTTTCTGGACCACCCAGCCACTCCCCATCGCAATGCTTTATTTCCGTATCACTCTCTGATGGCCTCCTCTGGAGCGTATGTGTACATATGCCTGTTAGTTTATTGTTGTCTTCATAATTCCTGTGAGCAGAAACTTTTTCTATTAAGAGTCACATGAATAAACCCCCAAGTCCTAGAACGGTACTTCTCACAGAGTAAAGGTTTAATACATGTTGAATGGCCAGACGTGGAGGCACATGCCTGTAATCCTCCTGCCGAGGCAGGAGGATCGCAAGTTTGAGTCTAGTCTCTGCAACTTAGTGGAGACCCCGCCTCAAAATAAAAATACAAAGGACTAGGAGTACAGCTCAGTGATAAAGTGCTAGTGGGTTCAACTCCCAGTGCCAGGGAAAAACAATGTTGAATGAAGGATCAACTAGCCCAGGGTTATCTTATCTATTGAATAGATAAATTAAGTTATCTATTAAAGCTCTCCCTTTCAGATGTCTGGGCTCTGGAGTCAGAGCTTCCACCAATTATCACAGCACCTCAGAAGCCCAGTATAACTCCTGCAATGACAGCCAAACACTTCCCCACTCTCTGCTGAATAAACGGACCCAACAATTAATTGCCAGTAAATGCACTTCAACATACAGGCCCGCTGGGGGAATTCCCAAATGTAGAACCACTGTGGAAACTAAAGAGGTAGGATATCAGCCAAGCTTTCTACCAAAAAGGCCTAAAGTGTCCCTCCCATTGTGGACATGACACCATCCCTCATCACGGTGATACAGATCTTCTCATTTTCCAGTGCTACAGAAGGGCAAGCACTTGCAGATACAATTTCACATTAATTGTGCAATGAAGGGACAGTTTGCTGACAAGTAAAAGGTGCCTAGGCAGATCTTATCAGGAGGCCCCGACCAAATCAGATGCTCTTCCACTTACAATAGGGTTATATCTTGATAAACCCACTGTAAGTTGAAAATATCAACTTTAATAAAATGCCTTTAAGATACTTAACCTACCCAACATCATAGCTTAGCAACAGTACACTATAGTGGCTGTTTCCCCTCAGGATCACGGGGCTGACCACCGGCTGCCACTCACAGCTACTGCCCAGCCTCACTAGAGAATACTTAATTATGCTGCATGTCACCTAGCCTGGGGCAAGGTCTAAATTTAAATTTTCAAGTATGGTTTCTACTGCATTTGTATCTTCTTTGCACCACTATCAAGTTGAAAAATAATTGAAAAATCATTAAGTTCAATAATTATAAATCAGAGACTCTGTATTCTTGAATTGGCCACCGTTACAGCTCCAGCCCCCAGTCTTCAGATCAGGGGCATAGATCCAGCACTCAACTATGGGTCAGAGACTGCCAGGCCATGGGCTTCAGAGATGAGGTAAGTCATATGCAGGGGAAAACTAAACCTCTGTGACAGTCTTTTTCAACCCCCAAACAGGACCTGGCTATATTCGAACCTCGAAATGTTATAGAGAATCCAAGATGTGTGGCATCTATAACATAATGGGAAAAAATGGTTGGTTACAGTGCGTTATAAAAACACACGTGAAAGAGCAATGTGATCATCTTTGTGCTTCACCACTGTGTCCTTCCACTGAGGACAGGGAAGAGATCTTGGTTTGGAATCTCGAAGGCCAGGTATTTATAATCAAAGTGGTCTTCTCAAGACAGGGATTAGAGCTTAAGTTCTTTCTGCACGAAAAAACAAGAGAACAGCACTTTTCTTACCGTCTCGGTGATTGGTTCGTTCAGCAAACACAAATCAAGCCCTTACTCTGTCTCTGTTTTACTTAGTAATCTATCAAATTAATGGCTGAGGCCTGGTCTATTCTCAGTTAAAGAGAAATCCTTATCTGCAGCTTCTGTTGGAAATCCATTCATTTGTTTATTCATTCACTCAGTAAATGGTGGTTCATTCACTCAGTAAGTGGTTGTCCCTTAGCATCCTCTGGTACCCACAGATGCTTAAGTCCCTCATAAAACATCACAGTATTTGTATGATAGTGCACATACATCCTCCTGCATACTTTAAATCATCTCCAGATTGCTTATAGTACTTAACACAATGTAAATACTATGTAAATAGTTGCTTGCTATGCTGTGTTGTTCAGGGAATAATGACAAGAAGTATATATATATATATATATATTCAGTTCAGATGCGATTTTTTAAAAAGTATTTCAATCCACAGTTTGTTGAACTGAAGAATGCAAAACCTGCGGATCTGGAAGGTCAACTGCATATGTTTCTAACCTAGCCAAGTCGTTGAGATGCCACCCAAGCATCAGCTCTCCCTCAGGCTGAAGCCCCTCCACCACCAGGCCACCTCTGCAACAGGATCCACTCACACACACTCTGTGGGCCAGGGAAACATCACTGAAGTTTTCGAAGGAAAAAAAGAGAGAGAGAGAGCAGGTTTATGCCACGCCCCCAATAGCAAACAGCTCAATAATTTCCCATTAGATATTTCTGTTCTCCCCTCAAAGCTTCTTTTAAGCAGGGCTACCATTAGTTTATTTGTTTGTTTGTTTTCTTTTCCCTTTCTGATCTTTTTCCCATGCAGTATTTAGCCTGGCAGACTCCTCTCTCCTTCTTAAAACTTTAATTTCTGGGAACTTTACTTTCTCACATTTTTTGTTATAAAAGTAGTTCAGTCCTGCCTCTACTTCTTCCTCCAAATTAGAATATTCAAGCCCATTAGGAGCTCAAGCAATCAAAGGCCTAACTAGCGACCCTCCCACATTAGGGCTCACAGAGTGTCTCCTGGCTTCTTGCTTTACTCTCATCCCAAAAAGATTAGCCATTCTTTTAATAGCTACTAAAAGAATTTTAAAAAGTCTCCATCTCACCCATATCTAAAAGTAGATAGAAAATCATGAGATGTGAGGGCTACTAATGAAGTTGTACAGGTCACTTCTGACTGGGATTTCAGGAAAGGTCTTATAGAGAAGTATCTTAAACCAGTACTTCTCCATGTTTTCCTTGTGTGTGGAAAAGGGCAATTAGAAAAATGATACACATTAGATTCCCTACCTGGGAAGCTCATAATGGTTTTTGAACTTTTTGAGACTCTAAGAAGGGCTAAGAGGGTGGGGGGACTTGTCTAAATTTGTTTCATGCAATATTCTCAAATGTTGACTCTAGAATCCTGTTTCTTATCCTTCAAAGTTAGGACAGGTAAAGCTCAGTGTGTTCTCCAGTTTTCAGTCACTATAACAAATATCTCTGAGATAACCAACTTGTAAAGAGAGAAGGTTTATTTTGACTCATAGTTTCAGTGGTTCCAGTTCATGCTCAATCAAGCCTTTTGCTTTTAGGCCTGTGGTGAGGCTGCATATCATGGTGGGGAGCACATGCCCAGTCAACTCATGCCCAAAATGTAAAAGAGAAAAAAGGTTAGAGACCAGGATCACACAATCCCTTCAAAGGCATGCCCCCAAAGACTTAAAATCTTCCAGTAGGCCCCAACTCTTAACGTTTCTACTATCTCCCAATATTGCCAAGCTGGGGACCAAGCTTTTAACACGTGGGTCTTTGAGGAAAACTGCAGATCCAAATTATACCATGGGTATACAGTCCATTAGCTTAGATGTCCCCTCAGAGCCCTGGGTCAATTTTTTCCAACTGCTCAGTTAAAAAGCAGTCTATATCAGGCCAGTGGTAGGTGTGGGACTTTAGGGACTTCAGGGGGGAAAAAAAAAGGCAAAAGCTGATGGGACTGGTGATTATGGAGACAACCTAGGTCAGGATTCAAAGGCCATAGGAGATGGAACCAACAGTCAGTGTTCCTAGCAGCTGAGCATTTTGCAGGGCAAAAGGCTATGGTGCGGCTGGGGTTGTGGCTCAGTGGCAGAGCGCTTGCCTAGCATGTGTGAGGCACTGGGTTCAATTCTCAGTACCACATATAAATAAGTGAATAAAGGTCCAACAACAACTAAAAAAGTAAAAACACTTTTTGTGGTTATGACAAAAAGTCCAACATTATGCACGGCATTAAATTCTGTTTTCAAAACCTTTTCCTCCCACTGTATGGACTCAAGCTAAATGTATCCCAGGTTGTCTGTACAGTATCCAGGCCTGCAAAGATGATAAACTCAAATGAGGATTTTCTTTGGACACCAGTCTCCTTAGCAACTTGCCACTCTCCAAAATTTGTCTCTGAGAGTCAAAGCCACCTAATTGCTACACTCCTGTACCAAGTGTTGGGATAGTTTTGCAGTTCTGGTTCTGACTCCCTCAGATGGAAAAGCCACTTGAAACCAGGGCATCTGTCACATGGTATCTCAGCAATGAGCAGACTTATGGCACATGTTAGGCACATAATAGTTACTGAAAACTAAGTGAAGTAGAAATATACATGTCTCTACCTCTCCTGCTAGTCCATGAATTCCTTAAAGAGATTAAGTCTTCCTCTCTTTGCACATATGCCATTTTGGAGAAAATGAAAGATATGAACATTTAGTCAGTACCTACTGAATGCCAAGCTCTTCGCATTTTGTTTTCTGTTTTACAGAAGAGGCTAAGAAAACTTAACATTAATGTGATACAAGGTCTCACAGCTTGTGAGTAACCCAGTCGAGACTAAGACCCAGGCCTGTGGGATGAGGGGGTTCCACACTGTGATGATAACTGACCCGCACTTGTAGCAGAGAAAGCTAAGAAGTATGGTTTATACTGCAGAATCCTACAAAGGCTTGGTAATTTAGAGCACAGGAAATTCTGGAAAGGGAATGAAAGTGTTATTATCATAGAAGACTGTGTGAACAAATGTTTAAGAAGCGCTTGGCTATAACCGGGTGCAGTGGCACACACCTGTAAGCCCAGTGGCTCAGGAGGCTGGAGCAGGAGAAACCCAAGTTCAAAGCCAGCCTCAGCAAGACCCTGTCTCTAAATAAAATACAAAATAGGGCTGAGGATGTGGCTCAGTGGTTGAGAGCCCCTGGGTTCAATCACCAGTACCAAAAAAAAGGAAGCACTTGGCTATAATCAAAAACATGCAGGATATAGCTCAGTGATAGGGTGAGTGTTCAGCATACCCAAGGCCTTGGTTTCAAGCACCAGGGCTGGGGATACAGCTCAGTTGGTAGAGTGCTTGCCTCATAAGCACAAGGCCCTGGGTTCAATCCCCAGCACCAACGAAAAAAAAAAAAAAAAAAAAATCACCAGCACCAAACACAAAGATAGGCAAGAATATGGAGAAATTTGAATCCTAATAAGCACTAGTGGGAATACAAAATGTTGCTGCTGCTATGGGAAATAGTCTGACAACTTCTCAAAAAGTTAAATATAGGGTTACAATATAATCCAGCAATTCTATCCTAGGTTCATATCCAAAAGAAATGAAAACACATGTGTACACAAAAACTTGTACATGAAAGTTTATTATAGCATTATTCATAATAGCAAAAGAAGGGAAACAATCCAGAAGTTCATCAACTGATGAATGGCTAAATTGTAGTAGTTAGTAATAAAAAGAAATGAAGTACCCCACACAGTGACACATGCCTGTAATCCCAGTGGCTCTGGAGGCTGAGGAAGGAGGATCATAAGTTCAAGGCCAGCCTCAGCAACTTAGCAAGGCCCTAAGCAACTCAGTGAGACCCTGTCTCTAACTAAAATACAAAAAAGGGCTGGGATGTGTCTCAGTGTTGTGTTCCTGGGTTCAATCCCTGGGGAGGGGAGGGGAGAGGAGGAAGGGGAAGGAGGAGGGGAGGAAGAAAGGGGGAGGGGTGGGAAAAGGAAATGGAAAGAAGGAAGAGATGAAGTACTGGTACATGCTAAAATGTAGATCAAGCCTTGAAAACTATGTCGAAAAAGAAGCCACCCTAAAAAAAACCCACATATTATTAGACTCAGAAAGCGGATTAATGTCCTTCTGGGGTCAGGAGTCTTGAGGAAATGTAGAAGTGACTGTTCATGGGTATGGGGTTTCTTTGTGCAGTGATAAAAGGTTCCGAATTTGGTTATAATAATGGTCATAACCACAAATATACAAAAAAAATTGAGGGCACACGTTAAGTGACTTGTATGGTATGTGGGGTACGGGTAGTTCGACCTACCTCTTCCCACGTGCCCCACACAGCAGGGTGACAGCCCCTCTCTGACCACAGAAGAAGACAGAAGGTTTATTATATGGTGAAGTTAGAATAAAAGGTCTTGCTGGGAATGGTGATGTACACCTGTAATCCCAGTGACTCGGGAGGATGAGGCAGAAGATCACAAGTTCAAGGCCAGCCTCAGCAACTGAGTGAGACTTTGTCTCAAAATAAAAAATAAAAAGTTCTGGGGGCTTAGCTCAGTAATAAAGTGCCCCTGGGTTCAATCCCCAGTACAAAAATAAATAAATAAATAAATAAATAAATAAATAAATAGTCTTAAGTAGGTGTCATGGCACATGCCAGTCCCAGGGAGGCAGAAGGTCACAAGTTTGAGGCCAATCTTGGCAATTTAGTGAGACCCTTTCTCAAAAAAAAAAAAAAAAAAAATATATATACACACACACACACACACACACACACACACACACACAGCCAGGTGTGGTAGTGCAAATCTATAATCCCAGCAGCTTGGAAGGCTGAGGTGAGAGGATCGCAAATTTAAGACTAGCCTCAGCAACTGAGCAAGACCCTAAGCAAGTTAGTGAGACCCTGTCTCAAAAAATTAAAAGGACCAGGGATATAGCTCAGAGGTAAAGTGCTCCTAGGTTAAATTCCCAGTATCAAAAAAAATTTTTTTTAAATAGCTCAGTGACAGAGTATCCTTGGTTTAATCCCCCAAGTACTACAAAACAAAACAAAATCTCTTGTCTGGGGTCCACCAGGAACAGTGGACAAGAATAGTAATGAAATATGAAATCAGAGGAAAAGGAAAGTTTGCCTACTAAAGAATGTGCAGACCTGAGTCGTCTTCTCCCACTCAGCCAGACTGTCTTCTCCAGGCTAAAGAGCAGAATGTTCTCTGGTGAACTTGAGTAGTCAAGAAAAATTATCTAATGATTCTAATTCTAGGAGGGTCTCAATAGAACAGTCCAGACTGACCGGCTTAGAGTAATGGTTACAGTTCACAAAACCCACAAATACAAAGAAGTTCCATTGACCTTTATGATGCTCTGCTCTTAAATATGGAAGACAGACAAGGGCCCCCAACAACTGACACAGCCTCTAACAAGAAGAGATAAAGATGAAAAAGGAAACCAGCTAAAGCAATTTGGAGGAAATACATAATACACCAAAAGATTAAAAGGTCAAAAAATAAATAAACATTTTGTCAATATACTTGCAGAGACAGAAGAATATATCCATAAAATAAGAACAGGTTGCTATTTTTAAAAAAGCAACCATCAAAGAAAAAGAAAGCAATCTGGAAATTAAAAATGATACAAAAACAATGTCCCAATGGAAGAGTGTGAAGACAGAGGCAAAATATTCCAGAAGGCAAAATGAAGGCAAATAAAAAGAATAAACACAGGGGGAAAACAGAGTCCATTTAGAGGGGTCCAATGTTCAAATAACAGTGTTTCAGGGAAAAGAACAGAGGGAACTTCTGTTCTTCTCCAATGGAGGAAACCACTGCAGAAGGAATTGAACCCCATTTTCCAGTCCTCAGGACATGCGCCTCCAGAGTAAAAGGGTCCATCGCTGTCCAGCACGAAGGAAGGAAAGAGAGCCACTCCAAGGCACATCATTATTAAATTCCAGAACACGGAGGACAAAAGAAAATCCTAAAAGCTTCCAGACAGGAAAAAAAAAAATCACTTATAATGGTATAAAAAAAAAAAAAAATAAGCAAGAACAACATAAGCATGTCCCTGACATCAGGGACATCAATTTTTTTTTTTTTTTTTTTTTTTTTTTGGAGACAGAGTCTTGATAAATTACTGAGACTGGCCTCAAACTTGGTGACTCTCCTGACTCAGCCTCCCAAGTCACTGGGATTACAAGTCAATTTATAATATAAAGCCTGCCACGTGCAAGTCCATTTCCTTCCCCTTGGATCTGGTTGGGCCCTGTAACTTGCTCTGTCCCATAGAATGTGGCAGAAATGGCTGGGGATGACTCGGGGCTAGGCCTTGGAGGACTTCCAGCTTCTATTTTCATAATCTAGGCAGCCAGCAGCCATGTGAAAATTTGACTGTCCTGCCAGACAAGAGGTTACCTGAAGAGAGACAGAATCCCTGGAAAACGAGAGATTCTGCAGGGAAAGACACACCAGGTAGCCCTCAGTCACTCCAGAAGCCACCTGCCCAAGCTGGCCACTGAGGGAAGCAGAGATGAGCTGCCCCTGCCCAGCTCAACCTGAACTGCGGAATCGTGAGCAAAGAGACAGCTGCTGTTTTAAGCTAGAGTTTCAATGGTTTGTTTGGCATCTTCTGATAACTGAAAGAAAATGCCAAAAGAAAATGCTAGAAATGTTATCAAGTGGTTGCCTCTGGAAAATGAAAAGAAATGAGAATGGACCAGGTGTACAAATGTTGTTTTTCATGATAGACCTGTGATATTACTTGACTATATGTATCCCTATCTCTGAAAAAAATATAGAGAGCGAGTAAAACAAGCCAAAAAAATGGAATATGAATGGAAGACAAAGTCAGGTAGACATAGAGTCCCAGCTACTCAGGAGCCAAGGAATACTTCAGGGTATGAAGTCTCTTAAAAAAACTAAAAAAAAAAAAAAAAAAAAAAAATTAAAAAGTCAGGTATTCAAAAAGAAAGTATTCTGATCCAGCAGATGCTGATGGCTAGAAAATATATCCAGAGTTAAGACAGTGAAGTTCAGACTGAAACAACAGAATAAAAAGTTTTGTACTTGGAACCTAAAATACCTGGCATAAAATAAGTTTCCAACAAATACCAAACTGAACAACATAGCAAGTTCAGGGCTTTTTCAGGGCTACAGATGAGCCCAGACCCTTGCATGTGCCAGGCCAGTGCTATACCAGTGAGCTACACCCACAGCCCCAGGGATCTGGTGATCACAGATCTGCGGCTCAAAGCCAGAGCTTCACACATGCTAGGCGAGCACTTTACCACTGAACTACAGTTCCAGCTCCCAATTCAGATTTTTAAGAGCCAGGCTGAAGGACTGTGGACAGGGACTTCTCTTCCAAGTGGAGCTTGGTGATTCTGTGTACAGATGTGTTTCCATCAGTGGTTCTATCCCATTTGAGTCCAGATGCATCCCAACTTTATATACTTATCATTACTGTTAGAATAAGAGTCCAGTACCATCTGTTGTTAAAATATTTTACTGTTTCCAAAACCAGCTGATAGCCAGGCACAGTGGCAGATGCCTGTATTTCAGCAACTTGGGAGGCTGAGAAAGGAGGACCACCAGTTCAAGGCCAGCCTCAGCAACTCAGCAAGGCCCTCAACAACTTAGTGAGAGCCTGTCTCAAAAAAAAAAAGGGCTAGATATGTAGTTCGATGGTAAAGCATCCCTGAGTTCAATGCCCAGTATCAAAAAAACCAAACCAGCTGGTGAATAGCCTCTGCATCACTACTACCTATTGTACACTACTACCTATTGTAGCAGGTCCCTGTCCCTGCACCCCTGGGACAAAGTAACCAGTATCAACTGCATCCCTGAGTCTGTGGTCACCCTCTACTGGCCAGTGCTCCGTGAAGTTGCTATCACTCCATGAAGTCGCTAAGGTGTGGGTACCGTCACCTCTTAAGAGTGCCTCCTGAGCTGCAAAATAGTTTGAGTATCCCATGAAGTTGCTGTGACATTCTGGAAGATGGTTTTCCTATGGTCAGAGGCTGATGTATTATTGATAAAACCTGGGCTTTGACATTAAAAGACCTCAGCTTGAAGACCCACTCCACCTTGTACTGGTAATGTAAGTTTGTGTCTCCTGTGGAATAGGCCTAATAATGCCTATCTCATATTTTGGGGAAGAAAAATTAAATGATAAATGGAAAATGGAAATATCCAACATGTACTGGTTGCTCAATAAATATGAGTTTTCTTTGAAGCAAGGGGGCAGAGGGAGCAATAGCAGCCTCTGTACTTTCAGGTCCAAATAAGTATGCCAGAACTTGAAAGTTCATGAAATACAGGAGAGCTTTAGATTTGGGTAGGGACTAAATTAATCATGTAGTTTCAAAAAACATAAAGCTTCATTCCAAAATGAGTATCTGAGGGAGGCAGACAATAGGAAAATTCGCTTAGCAAAAGAGTAAGATGGGGTGAGTTCCATTTGGGGCTTAAGCCCAAACTGGCACTGAAGAATCTCTTTGATACTGAAGAAGATTTATCTTAATGTCTTTGGGGGCCTCAAAAACTGAAGACCTTGGAGACAGGGTCTCTCTAGGTTGCCCAGGTTGACCGGGAACTCATGGTAGTCCTGCCTCAGCCTCCCCCGTGGCTGGGATTATAGGCTCACACAACCTTGCCTGGCTAAGAAAGGCACTGATTTTTATTTTATTTTATTTATTTATTTATTTGTTTATTTATTTTTGTACCAGGGATTGAACCCAGGGGCACTTAACCACTGAGCCACATCCCCAGTCCTTTTTATGTTTTATGTTGAGACAGGGTCTGGCTAAATTGCTTAGGGCCTGCGAAATTGCTGAGGCTAGCTTTGAACTCAGGATCCTCCTGCTTCAGCCTCTGAGTCACTGGGATTACAGGCGTGCACCACTGCGCCCAGCTCATTCTTTGATTTTGATTCAACCTTAAGTAGTACTGGTAAGACAGTAATCCCCCCTTTATCTGCAGTTTCACTTTCCCTGGTTTCAGTTACCCTTGGTCAACCTGGGTCTGAAAATATTGAGCAGAAAACTCCACAAACAAATAATTCATAGGTTTTAAATTGTGTGCCACTACAAATGGTGAGACGGAATCTCATCACAGCCCACTCAATCCCACCAGGAACGGGAGTCATGCCTCACTCCAGCGTGCCCTAGCCGTCTATGCCACCTGCCAGTTAGTCCCTGGATCTGAAATGTCCCTCAAAGGCTCACATGGTGAGGACTTGGTCCCTAATACAGCAATACTCAGAGGTGGGGCTCTTGGGAAGCAATCGGATCACAAGAGCTCCGACCTCACAGTGGATGAATCCACTGATAGATGAATCCTTTGACGTTTTAATGGGAGGTGTTGGAAAGTGTAGGAGGTGGAGCCTAGGTGGAGGGAATAGTGGAGGTGTGCCCTGGAAGGGAATATCTTGTCTCTGGCCCGTTCTTCCTTCTCTCTACCTCCTGGTCACTATGAAGTAAGCAGTTCCACTCCACTGGCCTTCTCTACCATCGTGATCCACCTCACCACAGGCCTAAAGCAACTGGGAACTGAAACCTCTGAAACCATGAGCCAAAATAAATCTTTGCTCCTGTAAGTTGTTTTTCTCAGGTATTTAGTCACAGCAACAAAAAGCTAACAAGTCACTCTGTAGTTGTCTCAGCAGATCATCTGTCACGGTGACAGCTCTGCATTGCTTATGGTCAAGTGACCCTTACATATAATGTGATGTCACAATGCCTACTTCATTCACTTCAATTCACCTCATCACGTGCACACTGTACCATTTAACATCATCACAAGAAGGTGAGAACAGAACAATAGATATTCTGAGAGAGACCACTTGCACAATTTTTATTATAATTGTTATAATGGTTATCTTATAATTAATATAACAATTTTTCACATGTGCTAAGCAAGCACTCTATCACTGAGTTATAACCCTGGCCCTATTTAACTATTATTGTTAATCTCTTACCATGCCTAATTCACAAATTAGACTTTATCATATGTAAGTTTATATATAAACATATATATATATATAAGAAAAAATACAATATATAAATACACATACATATTTACATTGGTTTTGGTACTATCTACAGTTTGAGGTTTCCATTGAGGTGTCTTGAAACATTCTCCAGGGATAAGGGGGGACTACTAGATTAGCCCTGGTTTCATAGCTCTAAAAATGTAAAATCTTATGTGACTCCTTGCATAACTTCCCTATTCCCCAGAGGTATTTCTGGACCATAGTTATTAAGTATTCTGCAAGTGCATGAGCTCAATGCAGTGTAACAAAATATCTGAAAACCAAGGTGGTTATTGTTGTTGATGTTGTTTTGGCTCAGGATATTTTTGAGGGGGTAATTAGATCTGCCTTTAATTCAGTCGCTCCAGATCTCCCTGCCCTCCCCAGACAGATGAAGGAACTTGTAGCAATTTAAATACTTAAGACTATTCAAAAGTATTACAAAAGATTACAATTACTCAGCTGTCTTCTCAAATTTGTTTTGCAACAAAATAATAGAATCACTTTCTGATTCAATGGTATTTTTTTAAGTCAAAAATATAGGTATAATATAACTCCAATTTTGGCACGACTTGAAATTCTAATGCTTATGTAAACAGCAGATACTTATTTGGGGGATGAAAAGAGAAAGATACCTTGTTCTTTCCTTTACATTCAACACAACTGAGGGGCATTTTTGTTACTTTTACCCCAAATTAGTAATGGTACTAAATCAGATTTCCCATAGCAGCCAGCAGCTTCATCAACTTGAAGTAGGCAGGAGATATGACATTCAAAACTGACAACTGTGTCCATCACTTACAGGTGAGCAGAGATGATGTGCTTCCTCTCTTCTGTGCAGGAAGTTCTCATCCAGTTATGTCAATCATGTTAATAAGACAGTCAGGATGAGGACTTGAATTCCTGCCTCAAATTTTAAGGGTCCTGATGAGACTCAAATACATAGGGGACTTGGCAAGAAAAACTAATGCCATCCATTTCTCTGGAGGCACAAAAATAAGTGGCCCTTGTTTAAAAAAAAAAAAAAACTTGATAGATCTTTTTCTTTTGAATTCACTTAACATTATGTTCAGAGTACCTAAAAAATTATGTAAATGCATTGTACTATAACTAATTACCAATGACAGATATAAATTTAAGAGATAAAGATTGAAGAAAGTTTGAATTTGATCTCTCACCTCCCACACCGAAACGTCACACCTGGTTTCACAGTGGCCTCCAGACACCTTTGAAAACACTTTTCTTGCTGGCTTTTGTGGTGCATACCTGTAATCCCAGCAACGTGGGAGGCTGAGACAGGAGGATAACAAGTTCAAGACCAACCTTAGTAATTTAGCAAGCCGCTAAGCAACTTAACAAGACCCCATCTCCAAATAAAAAAGGCTTGGGATGTGGTTAAGCACTGCTGGGTTCAATACTCAGTGCCAAAATTAAGTAAATTTTTTTTAAAATTAAATAAGACACATTCCTTTAAGTATATTTAAACTATTAAAGTAGTATAATCTGAAATATAAAATGTAATCCAAGAAAATGAATCAATTCGGCATGGGGGCACACACCTGTAATCCCAGTTACTTGGGAGGCTAAGGCAGAAGGATTCCACATTGGAGGTCAATCTGGGAAATTTAGTGAGACCCTGTCTCAAAAATTTAAAAAAATAGATAAAATAAAAAGGGCTGTGGATATAGCTCAGTGGCAAATCATCCCTGGGTTCAATCCCCAGAACAATAACAAGAAAAGCCACTAAGTAGTTGGGGCATGGTGGTACACATCTGTAATTCCAGCAATCTGGAAGGTTGAGGCAGGAGGATTTCTGGTTCAAGGCCAGCCTCAGCAACTTAGTGAGGCCCTATCTCAAAATAAAAAATAAAAAGAGCTGGGAAGTAGCTCTGTGGCAGAGCACTCCTGGATTCAATCCCCAGTACTACAAAAAAAAAAAAAAAAAAAAAAAAAGAAAGAAAGAAAAGAAAAAGAAAGATACTGAATCAGTTCACTTCTCTCCCCCAAATAAAAATGCCTCTGTCTTCAACCAGAGTACCTGATCCTTACATAGGACACTTTCTACCTTCTACTGGAATTCCAGTTGTTTGTGAATAGCCTTATCTTACCTACCTGAATGCAAGCTCTTGAAGTCAGAGGCTTTATCTTATTCATGTTATTTGACATGTATTTCTACAGTGCCTTGCATACAGAAAATACACACCAAATATTTTTAAAGAAAAAAATGGGGGCTACAGGTATAGCTCAGAGGCAGAGCACTTGACTAACATAGCTAAGACTCTGCATCTCCAGCAACACACACACACACACACACACACACACACACACACACACAAATAAATAAATAAATAAATAAAAGCTAACTAGTTAGGACTTGGTGGCCCAATTGTAAATACTAAGTAGAAATATGACAGCTTAATGGAAAATTACCACTACTAATGAAATAGACATGATGTCATATGGTTAAAAATCTTACATATATATATATATATTAGTCTCCGAAGTTATTTAAAGACAAATTTATTCAATGTTGTGATTCTTTGATGTCATATCCTTACTGGATAAAATTGGACACTGGATTTGAGACACAGATCTCAAAAAATACTATGTCATAGTCAGGCGTGTTGGCACAGGCTACTCACTACTCAGCTAGTCTGAAAGCTGAGGCAGGAGGATCACAAATTCAAGACCAGACTATCTCATAGGAAAATTAAAAATAGGACTAGAGATGTAACTCAGTGGTAGAGCACTTCCCTAGCAATATGAAGGCCTAGGTTTGAGCCCCAGTAACAAAAAAATAAAATAAAATAAAAATGTCATCCTCATTAGACACAAGAATAGTGCTCCTGGAAAATTAGTGCTCCCGGAAAATTAGTGCTCCCAGGAAAACTCAATATATTTATATGTATTTATCAATACTCTATTACTATTATAACAAATAGAAAAATTGTACCATTACTACAATGACAACCTTCACTATACATATGCCCCTGATTTTTGATGTCATCACAATAACAGCCACAGGAGTGAAGCCAGCGGGAGACAACCTCTGCTAACACTGACTCCCACAGCGTGCACAGCTCACTCCTACCTGGGGTCAGTTATCTGTAATTCGAAAATTAATATCAGAACTAAACATTTGTGCCAGGTGTGGCAGCACACGCTTGTAATGCCAGTCACTTTGAGACAGGAGGATTGCAAGGTTCAAGGCCAGGTTCGGCAACTTAGCAAGACCCTGTCTCAAAAAATAAAAGATAAACTGGGCAGGATAGTGCATGCATGTAATCCCAGCAACTAGGAGGCTGAGACAGGAGGATCACAAATTCACCACCAGCCTTGGCAATTAAGCGAATCCTTACACAACTTAGTGAGACTCTGTCACAAAATATAAAAAAGGGGGTGCAGATGTGGCTCCATGGTTAAGTGGCCCTGGGTTCAATCCCCGATACAATAAGTAAATAAGTAATTAAAAAGGGCTAAAGCACCCCTGTGGTAAAGTGCCCCTGGGTTCACTCACCAGTACCAGAAAATAATTAAATAAACTGAACATTTGCCTTTATGATCTAAACTATATCACTTGAATAAATTAACATAAATGATCCATTATTGGCAATTAAATTGCTGCCTAGAGGAAGCAGCAGGTTACAATAATATAATTTAAAAAGCCTCTTCAGTTCTTATTACATACTAAACAACTGATCAACACTAACCTATTGAATCCTTAAAACAGCTCTAGCCAACCAGCAGATGCCATTCTCTCTCATTTTACAGATGAAGAAACTGAGGCCCCAAAAGGTTAAATAACTTGCCTGTGATCACCAGGCTTTCTGGTTTCAGAGCCCACAGGCCTGTAACCACACAGAAATCACCAGGGTCAACTCCTAGGTTCACTAAGCATAATTATGTTTTATAAGAAGATTACGGTTTAAAGCATATATTACCTACTTTAAAGTTGGACTACTTAACCTTTGAATAATGAATTGTTTTATAAACATCAGCTAGTTTCCAAACATTTCTAAGTCATAAGAAAATGATTGGCAGGCATGGTGGCACATGCCTGTAATCCCAGTGGTTTGGGAGGCTGAGGCAGGACAACCCCAAGTTCAAAGCCAGCCTCAGCAACTTAGTGAGGCCCTGAGCAACTCAGCAAGATGCTGTCACTAAGTAAAAAATATAAAAAAGGGTTGGGGATGTGGCTCAGTGGTTAAGTGCCCCTGGGTTCAATCCCTAGTACTGAAAGAAAAAAGAAAGAAAATGACTGAGGCCCCAAAAAGTACAGCTCCTGCCACAGAGCCAGTGATTAGTTAGTGTTCACACGGAATGTCAGACATTCAGCTTCTCAGGTTGGTGAATTCCACTTCTGGGATGCTGAGTTATAATACCAATTCATTTAGGAAACATAAAGAAGTCTTGTTTAATAGATTCAAGTCCAATAAATTTATTTACTTTTAAGTCTCCTCATGTTGTAAAACACATTTCTTTTATATTTTTAAGAATGGTTATTAAATATTTATGATAAATTCAAGGGTTCAGAGAACTCATAGGATCTCCTTGAAATCTTAATTTTGGAGTAATAATTTCTGCTTATGTTGGCTTTTACTGCTACATACTTAGGACAGGTCTAAGTATCAGCAGGTTACTTAAGAATCAGCAGGTTTTTTTTTTTTTTTTTCAAGATGCTATATTGGGTTTGGCTGTTCAAATGACATTCACTTAAATAGAAATCAAATCACTGCTTGGTGGAAAAGTTACTACCTCAAGCTTTGGGTGGTTGATGCGGTTGGGAACTGTGTTGTCAATGGTAAAAGTAAAATACTTTCTACAAAGAATGTCTACACCTCCCTCGTTTACAACTGGCCATCAAGGGCATTTCTGACAAATCATCATAGGCTAGAGATTTAACATGTGGATTCTGGAATCAGGTCATCGGAGTTTATGAGTACTGAGTCCCCCCACTGGCCATCTGGATGCCCTTGGACAAGTCATGCAACCTCTCTGAGCCTATTTTCCTATCTGCAAAATGGAGGAAATAATGACAGCATGAGGTATGATCAATAAGTGCTAGATATTATTAAAGGGAAAAACAAGTAAGTGGGGGGCATTAAGTGGCCCATCAGAAATACCTAAGAAGTTGCTAGTGAGTAAAAACCACAGTACAAATCAATCTCATCCCTGTCATTCATGTTCCTCGGTTCATGGTCACAGACAGGCCTCTGGAAGCAGAGGCAGTCTGTGCCTACTGAGGACACACAAAGCCTTAAAGGAAGAGAGGGTTCTGCCACCAGTCCGTGCGTCCTTTCTGGAGACGCCACCTCTTCTTCCCACCAGGGAGCCATGCGTAAGATTTGCCTCCCTGAGAGATGACCCAGATACTGGTTTTACCCAAGATGAAATACACCTTTTCTAACACAAAACTTAAGTGTATTTTCCCATTTGAAAGCTCAAGGATCATGTGACTGACTTTGGCAGCAATGGCATCAGCTGTTTTGAAGTCACATTTTAATGAGAATAAGAATTTATTAGGAAAATTAGATACCCAGTTATGTCACAGCTTGAAAGCTATCATCTGCTGGTTTTTGAGCCATGTGGTGAAAGGGTGGGGGTTGGAGAAGGAAGCATGGGAACAATCTTGGGAAATTGCAAGGGAGACCACAAAGAAGATCTGTACTTAGCAATAATTAAACCTCAGATTAAGAATGTCAAGCATCCCCAAACTAATGAAAAGTCAAAAGTGTAATTAGATTGTAAATTTGCCCTCCAGAGGGACGGTTCTCATACCCAATCAGTGAAGGGCCTTATTTTGTTTCCATGTTTCTTCAGAAAACATGATTCTTTCAATGCTAAATGCAGCAACCCTTCCGCACTTGTTTGCTGATCACAGTTGAGCACAAGAAATCTAAAGAGACACTGAGAAAGCAGGAGACTTGAGTCCCCAGAAACAGAGGGTGGGAGAAATACAATACTGACTAGTGCACTTTAAAAGTATTAGTGCCAAATAGTATTTCAGAAATGTTTATACACAAAAGTACAAAAATAAGCAGCCAAACACAATGTTTTGATGGCACCAACTGCCTCCTTGTGTTAAATGAGAACTGTGGTTTGGACCTTTATAATCCCAAGTGATGCTGGTTGTTTTTTGTCGTCTCTTAGGCAACAAGTGCTGCTCCGTTGAAACTCACTAATAGCCTCAATTTTCAAAATGAGGAATGTGATTTAGTAATGACACACCTAACTCTAGAGGAGTCAGATTCCTTCATAAAGAATGTGAATATTTATCCAAAAGCTGTGAGATGAATTGTGTAATGAGCTGATTTAAAATGAAATTGTAAATAAATTAAAGAAAACTTCATGTTTTAATCAGCTTGGAAGATTTCAAGTATTGCAGCAACGAGGCAATACTTGAAAATGCATAATGATGTCATTATTTTGGTGCTTGTGACTCCAGGGATGGAGGAACTAGAACAGAGAAAGATGTTTGCTGAATTCAACAAATAGGTGGCGCTGTGGCTAATAGCACATTAGAATCATACCCAAACCGGGTTTTTGTCCAGTTATTTTATTTATTTCTTAATCCCCCCCCCCCCCAAGTACTATGGACTGAACCCAGAGGCACTTGACTACAGAGCTACACCTCCAGCCCTTTTTATTTTGAGACATAGTCTCACTAAGTTGCCCAAGCTGGCCTCAAATTTGCAATCTTCCTGCTTCAGCCTCCAAAGTGACCGGGATTACAGGTGCGCCCCAATTGCTGGACACAAAAACGGGGGTGTTACAAAGGCCATGTCCAAAAATTTAAACATCAGAATTAGAAAGTCAAAGAGGTACTCTAAAAAGGTAACTGACTTGCACAGAAAGGCTAGTAATTTCTATAGCGCATGTCCACTTTTTTTCTAGTTGGCTAAAGAAGGTTTTAGGTTAATATAGTTGTCCCTCAGTATCCATAGGAATCTATCCACCAACAATACCAAATCCGGGGTGCTCAAGTCCCCTATATAGATTGTGGCTCAGGGCTGAGATTTTAGTTCGACAGTAGAGTGCATGTTTAGCACGCACAAAGGCCTGAGTTGGATTCCCAGCACCACAAAAAATTAAATAAACAATAAAATGATGCACTATTTGCACATAAACCTACACATACCCTTGCATGTACTTCAAATCAGCTTTAAATGACATAATAGACAACACAAAATAAAAGCTATGTACATAGGTATTATACTGTATTGAACCTAGGGGAAATCTTGGGTTGGTTACCTAAGAATAAATGTCAGAATAATTCCACTTAGTAAAGATGCATGGATAACTCCTTTATACCGAGGAACAGTATCCTGTGCTGGGCTTCAAAAGTTCCAGGTCCCATTGTCTGGCTCCTCCCCTTCCTGGCTGCTATCCCAGTTACAGGTTACTTGGCTACTTAGTTCTTTGAGATATCCTTTTCTCCTTGTCTACGTAAAAAGTTATTGTATCCAGTGTCCTAGAGTTTTCCAAGCAACACAGGGAAATCTGTGAACTTGTCTTTAGGTATCTACCCATCCTCCTAATTATCTGCCCCTATTTTTCCTAGACTCAGTTTCCATATCAATAATGCAGGAACTAAAATGGGCAGTGGGTTAAGCTCAGTGGTAGACCACATATTTAGCATGCCCTGGATTCAAACTCCAACACACATACACACACACACACACACACAAAACCCACTCTTAGGAATGCTGAGAGGATTAACTGCAGATTGCTTAAAGGGGTATAGTACAATGGATGCCTCTTAGTAAGTACTAAAAAATTATTACTGTCCCCTCCCATCTAGACACATTGGTCTCACCAACTAGACAAATGTGTGCCAATTATGTAGCAATAGCAAGCAAATCTCTTACAGAATGCTTTCATTCTTTAAAAAAAAAAAAAAAAAAAAGCCCCTTCTAATATTTTATTTTGAGACAAGGTCTTGCTAAGGTCCTCGCTAAACTGCATGCAATCCTCCTGCCTCAGCCTTCTGAGCCACTAGGATTACAGGCATGCACCACCATGCCTGACTGAATATTTTCCTAAAGAGGTCTTTCAGCTGGGTTCAGTGGTACACAGCTGTAATCCCAGCAATTTGGGAGGCCAAGGCAAGAGAATGGCAAGTTCGAGGCCAGTCTTGGCAACTTACTGAGGCTCTAAACAATTTAGCAAGACCCTGTCCCAAGACAAAAAATAAAAAAGGGCTGGGGAGGTAGCTCAGTGGTAAAGCACCCTGGTTCAATCCCCAGTACCAGAGAAAGAAGTTTTCAAAATGACTAGCCTGCACAGGGATTTACCAGTCCCTGGACCAGTCTCCCCAACTGAAGCAGAAAACATTGGGCAGTACCCAGCCCACAGCAGGTAAGCCATGAAAATTCTCCAGTGGGTCTGTAACCTGGTCCAGAATGCAGCTTAAACTTCACATGTTTAGAGCATCTAGGTGTTTTCCATCACAGATTCAAATTAATGTTGAGAAGGACCCAAGCTGCAATTATAATCATTTACTCAGTAAATACATATATAACAGAAGTTTTAGGGACCATGTGGGAGCCGATGGAGTGGGTGGACTATCTTCCCAAAAGATGAAAAACTGCTGGCCTTACCAGTAGGAGAACTCACTTCTGGCTAAAATGATGATAACTGTGTCCCACACCAACTTCAGCCATGTGAAACTCTTTCCTTTCTGGGGAGGATCCTTTAATCAGAAGTAGCTAAGGAATACGAGAAGGAACACACACTAGAGCATTTTGAAATTTACTGGGCGGAAAGTTGCATCATGTCTTTTATTCCTCTTTCCCTGGGGCAGGTCACTTACTTTTCACCTGGGGTTCAGTTCCCTCCCTTCCCTGGCTTCCTCATGTAGTGGGCGAGTGAATCCGTAGATGATTATCTCAGGATAGTTGAGGGCGAACTGCCTTTCAGAGAAACCTTCAGGAGCCAAAAGTTACTTTCCAAGTTCTGGGTTCCCCAGGCACCCCCGATCCCACGCGCCCAACGTTACACACACCCCAGGACAGCAACCCTGATAAGTCATGGGGATCGCATGGCGTGGTCCAGAGCGGCTGGAAACTCGGTCAAGGCGGTCACAGATGCCATTTCGCACCCAGCCCCGGACCGCGCAAGGACTGAAACGTGTTATCCTAGCACAAAATCAAGAACTCCAGTCTTGGCTAAATACCACGCCCGCCCACTCTAAACGATTCCCTTTGATGCCGCCGCTGTAATTATTCATCTCTCATATAAATCAAGATTCTGCTGACAAATCTGTGTTTCCACTAAACAGAGGCTGCCCTGCAAAGCCCTTCTTGTGATTCTTTTAAAAAGTACGATAGCATCTGACATTTCTATAAACGGGACTGCAGAGTACACAGCCCGGGGCGGGGGGGGGGGGGCTACTATTAACGGGATGATTTGTGTCACCCCTTGAGCCCACGTGGGCACACCGACCCCACAGGCCGACACATGGAAGGGACGCGGAACCGAGTGCAGTTATTTTCCAGTCAGTGTATTTGATGGAGAAAGATGCCAAACGCACCTCCCCAGCCAGCTGAACTCCGCGGGCACCTAATCATTGCCAGATGTGGGGAGGGCGCACCAAGAACATCCCGAGTCCTGGAGAAAACACCCGGTCAGCCGCACCGCGACCGCTTGGTTGGAGAAACGGCAACAGGGGGGCAAGAAAGAGGACCAGGGAGAGAGCGGAGAGCGCGGCAGAGAGGAATGAGAGGAATGATGATGCCTCACTCTCCTCGGCATATTTTTTCAATTAAAAAGTTGGAAACTAGAATTCGTAAACAAGGACTTAGGGTTTCAAACTACTTTGCAAAGACGCGATGGGGAGGAGAGTACTTGAGCGCTTCAAAACCCCAACCTCGAGGTCTCCTGCTGTGTCCAGCATTGGAGCGGGGGAGCGCCCCCAGTGTCGGCGCTCCATTCCGGCGCCTGGGCTCCCCGGGACGGCAGCCTACGTAAAAGTTTGAGCTAGAGGCACCTCTGCCGCCTTCCCGAGCGCCCGAAGCCCTCCCGAGCCCTGTGAAGTCCGCTGCAGCCCTACCTTTCATGGTGACCGAGGAAACGCACAGCCAGCCAGGGAGCTCCGCGCGAGCGCCGCGCCGCCGAGGAAGTCGCGCTGAGCGACTGGTCACTGCACGCCCATGGCAGCCGCGCTGCGCGCCGGCCGTCTGCGCTCCAGTCCTGCCCGCCCAAGCCTCAGCCGGCCCGCACTCCCCGCTCCGAGCTCTGCTACCGCGGGGCTGCCGCGCGCGCCGCTCACCCCGGGCGGGAGGCGCCGCTCCCGCCAGCGCCCCTCCCCCTGGCCGGCCGGGGCGCGCGGGCGGCCGCGCCCACGCCCCTCCAGCTGCCTCCGCGCCCGCCCCGCCCTCGGCCGCGCTCGCCCCTGCCCAGCACTTTCTCGCCTTTGCTCTCGCGCCCTCCCGGGTTCTTCCTTTCTCACGTACGACCTGCAACCCAACGAAATCAAGAGGAAAGCCCTCCCGAGGAGGTCTAGGGCTCACCTCCCGGTACGCAAAAGGTGCTGGGGCTGGGGTTTCTAGAGCCCCGACTACCTACAGTGGGGCGGGAGAGCTGGTCACAGGCGTGGCGGGGCAAGACTGTCTCTTCCCCCAAAGAGTTCGGGGGCATGAGGAGTTAGAGAAAGTTGATTCAGACTTTCTAAGTGAGTGCGCTCGTCAACTCAGTGTCACCCAAGGACAGCCGGAGTCACCAGGATCCCAAATCACCATTGGACACTGTCCTTGGAGAACTCAGAGCAGAATTACACTTTTTGAACTTTACTGAAAACAAATAAAACAAAAACCACCACCCTCCCCCGCCCTGGCTGGAAAAGTTACCCTCCCGCCCTCCACCCCCGAAACGATCAGGTTGACTCGTGTTTTATCTGGAAAGAAGGCTTGACTGTTGAGGCTTCAGTAGTTCCCGTACTGTCGCCGGTCACGCTCTCCTACTGTCTCCTTAATTAAGAAAGCACGTATTTATCTTTCCTTGAGAAACTCCCTAAGCCAACTCTTCGGGCTTTGGGGTTTTGCTTTCGTTTGTTTGTTGGTATACTGGAAATTGAACCCAAGGGCGCTTTACCACTGAGCTACGTCTCCTTTTCTTTTTATTTTGAGACAGGGGCTCGCTAAGTTGCGGAGACTGACCTGGAACTTGCCATCTTCTTGGCTCAGCCTGAGTGGCTGGGGTTGTGCCACACAGGCTTGTGCCACACAGGCTCGTGACTTTCTTACTTTGGAACATAAATTAAGGGGTGAGTGGAGACGTGGGGAGGGAGAGGCAAAGGAACTTTGTTCAGCCGGTGGAAGCAACACCTCGCCGCTACTGTACTATTTAACAAAACAACAGAACGCTGGCTGGGCAGGGTTGCATCTTTTCAGTTCGCCCTCCTAAGGACTTGGTAACTCAGTGCAACCAACCCATTAATTCATTCTAAACAGGGATTTCTTTGCTCTAGCAAAGGAGCAGTGTCCAGAAACTAATACATTCTAAAACATTTCATAGACTCTCCCTTCCAGAACTTTAGGTGGAACTGAAACCAGGGCCTTCCATATGCTAGGCAAGCGCTCCAACACTGGGGATACCTCAGTTCTTTTTTTGAACATAAGGGTGAGAGTGGGACTTTTTAGCAAAGGAAAGAAACTGGCACTTTACCTCCCCACCCTTTGGGGGCTCAGTGAAACTACTGGGTCTTTGCAGTTTACTCTGGAGAGTGTTTTACATCTGAGCGAGGTACAGTTCACTTTGCAGGCCAAGTGAGAGTCTGTGAGGGAGACCAGGCTAAGGATTTTCAGCCCAGAGTTTACAACCCATGTTGGGATGGAGTAAGTAGGGTGATTTCTTCATTCAATAGTTTCTCCTACTGTAAGATGGAAGATAATCTTGGCTGCAATTCAGAGAATTTGAATTGGAAAAAAAAAAAAAAAGCTTTGTTTCTGACCTAAATTATCAATGTGACATCAAAAGCACAGGCAGCCCAAGCACAGAATGAATTGTACTTTAAAGTTAAGAACTTTTTTCCAAAAGTGGCTAAGTGGTAGAGTGCTTGCCCTAGTTTTGATTCCCCCCCCCCCTTAAGAACTTTTGTGCATTCAAGGACACTATCAACAAATGAAAAGTTACCCCTCGGAATGGAAGGAATTTTTGTTTGTATTTTTTTTAGAACTGGGGATTGAATGGAGCAACACTTTACCACTGTGCTATTTTGAGATAGGGTCTCACTAAGTTTCTTAGGGCCTCCCTAAATTGCTGAGACTGACCTTGATCTTACCATCCTCCTGCCTCAACCTCCTAAGTCACTGCAATTACAGGTGTGTGGCACCTCTCCTGGGTGGAAGGAAATATTTGGAAACCATACATTTGATAAAGGATTATTATCCTGGATATATAAAGAACCCCTACAGCTTAGTTGCAGAAAACAAGCTAATTCAAAAAATAAGCAGGGGACTTGAATACACATTTCTCTAAAAATTACATACAAATGATCAACAAACTCATGAAAGGATGCCCACCATAACTAATCCTTAGAGAAATACAAATTAAAAACCTCAATGAACCAAACAGGCATGGTGGTACATACCTGTAATCCCAGCTACTCAGGAGGCTCAAGCAGGAGGATCACAAGTTGGAGGCCAGCCTGAGCAAGTTAGCAAGATCCTATCTTAAAATAAAAACTACGTCTGGGGTGGCAGCTTAGTGATAGAGTACTTACCTAGCACATATGAGGTACTAGGTTCAATCCTCAACACCACATTAAAATAAAATAAATAAAAGTATTATGTCCACCTACAATTAAAAAAATAAAATAAATAAATAAATAAATAAAAACTAAAAAGGGTTGAAGATATAGTTCAGTGGTAGAGTGCCCCTGGGCTCAAACCCCAGTACTACACAAATTCACACTCATTGAGATACAATTTCATGCCCAATAGGATAGCTATTACATATTTAACAAACAAACCCAAAACAAATAAAAAAGAAAAGAAAAAATAATTGTTTGCGGAGATATGAGAAAACTGGTACCTTTGTGCATTGCTGGTGGGAATGTAAAATGGTGTAGCCACTGTGGAAAGGTTTGGTAGTTTCCAGAAAGTTAAACACAGAAATTCCATATGATCCAGCAATTCCACTTCTGTCTATATATCCAACAGAATTGAAAGCAGAGACTTAAAGAATAGTTGTACAACTCTGTCCATAGCATTATTATTCCCAACAGCCAAAAGGTAGAGCTACAAAGGGTTCATCCATAAATGAATAGACTGTGATACATCTATAATAGTGAGATACTATTCAACCTTAAAAACATGGTAAATTTTGGCACATGGTACATCGTGGCTAAACAAACCTTAATGGCCTTGTGCTAAATGAAATAAGCCAGTTGCAAAAGGACCAAAGTGAATCCACTTACATGAGTTATTTGGAGGAGTCAAATTCATGAAGACGGGACGTGGCATGGTGGTTGGCAGGGACCGAGGAGAATGAGGAGTTGTTTGATGGGTGCAGTTTCCATTTGGCAGATTGAAAGGAGTTCTGGAGGTGGGTGGGGGTATTGGTTGCACAATAATGAGAAATATTAAGGAATGACACTGAACTGTACCCTGGTAATGGTTAAAATGGTAAAGCTTATGTGTTATTTATTTTACCATCATAAAAAAGTATGTAACAGAAGAATTACAAGTAAAATCCAAACAAATAATAAAAATCCTAAATTTACATTACCTGTGATCATGGGCTAGATCCACAGACCTGTTGAGGAGAACAGACTCAGCAACTCTTTCAAAGAAATTTTTAAGGAGTCCTGGTGAATCACCTTCTCCCCCTCTCTATCACCGTTAGCACAAATTGAATTGGGCCCCATGGTTGGGTCCCACAGGTCCTTGGCCTGGAACCTTTTCTGAACCCAACTCTTGAAGATAGGAGGACTGAAGGCTGTGGTCATATGCAGATCATCAGCTGACCATGGTTTCCCTGGTAAAGAGCTGTGAGAGGACTAGGCATGACAGCACAATTTGGGAGGCTGAAGCAGGAAGATTTCCATGTTGAGCCCAGCCTCAGCAACTTAGCGAGGCCCTAAGCGATGTAGTGAGACCCTGTCTCAAAATAAAATCAAAAGGGCTTGGGATGTATGTAGTTCAGTGATACAAGTGCCTCTGGGCTCAATCCCCAGTACAAAGAAAATTTTTAAAACCCTAACTCTTGGGGGAATTGAGGGTTGAGCTGGGACTCAGGGAAACAAAAAGAGAAAGGAGAACATTGTGAATGGAAAGGACAGAAGCACAAAACTGAAGATACTTTGAACTCTACAGAGCTGTGGGGTCCCCAGATCGATACACAAGCTTCCC
Organism: Sciurus carolinensis; assembly: GCF_902686445.1. Lineage (NCBI taxonomy): Eukaryota > Metazoa > Chordata > Mammalia > Rodentia > Sciuridae > Sciurus > Sciurus carolinensis. The sequence continues at coordinate 30,866,336 of NC_062227.1, read as the reverse complement.
CATCCCCAAAAGCAGCAGCCAGGCCTTGCAGTCCCGCTATATTTATAGAACCTGCAGGAGCCATTATGTGCCCAATCCTCTGTCAACTTGTGCTAGTTATCTCCTTTTTACTGCTGAGAAAAACCCAACCACCCTTGATTCCTCCGTTCCCCCCAATCCTACATTCTTACCTAGCTCTGCTTCTACCTGAAAAATGCATCTCAACCCTCTCCTCTTCTCCTTCTCAACTGCATTCCCCGTGTAAAGACCATCTAGCCCATCTGGATTACTGCAGTAGCCCTCTGAGTGACCCTTCATGTCTACCTCTCCTCTCCTCTATTCCAGACTCCAACACAAAGCAGCCAGAATAGCCATGAAGGACACGGTGAGAGGTGGTAAACCAACAAGTGTGGGGCCTGGAGAGAGTCCACGGGCTGTGATAGGAAGAGGAACTCAGGCAAAGTCCAATGGCACTTGAGTGAAGAGGCTGAGAGTCTGGGCAGACCAAGACAGGGCCGAATGCAGGACAGAGCCACAGCCGGTTATGCTGCCAGCTGGGATCACTGCACCATCTTGATCTTTGACCCTCTCTATGCCTCCTTTCCAGCTGGCAGTCAGAACTTCCCAGCAACAGTTACAGCCACCACCACTTCCCATTCATTTCTCTTTTTTTGTAGCATCTTTTGCTTCATGTCAGCCAGACCATTTAGTACCTTCCCAAACATTCCTATATATGAAAGTTCTGCCTAGAATTTTACCTCTAAAATCACATTCCTTTCTCATTGTATGAATACATTTATCTGTGTCTGCTTGAAAATTTTAGAAATGAACTCCTGTGTTCAACAAGCATGACTTACACAATTACTATCACCAAGACACTATGCTATGTGCAGCAAAGCATCCAAGTTGAGTCAGGGGCAGCCTCCTCATCCGGAAATCTCGTAAGTTAGACAAAGCATTCTAGAAAGGACCTACATAAAGTTCAACATGGAAAGTGGGAGGCAGTCGGTGTCCTGAGGGGCACAAATTAAGTGCAGGAGAAGAAAGAAAAGCAGAGTACACAACATGCAAAGGTTCCTTGGGACCAGATCCTTGCAGGATGGTTAGGATTCTAATGAATGTGAGAAATGCTTGCTCTCCCTCCAGACTAGTGGGTCTGGGAACCCCCTATATCAGAATTTTTTTTTTAATAAAGTGTGGATGCCTGGGTTTCACTTCAGACCTCTGAGGCAGAATCTTCCAGAATCTGCTCTGTTTTGTATCACTTCCCCAATGATTTCCATGCTCACTACATTTGGAGAATCTTACAGGAGACTAGGGGCTTCCAAAGAGGACTTGGTCCCTGGCTTCGTCTTTATAACAGTTTCTAGCAATTAGCATTCAATGAAAGACCAAAAAGATGGGAAAAGAATTAACAAGGGAGGGAAACACCTAAAATATGTAGAGCAGGGAAAGCAAAATATATGGAACACCACTTAGGAAATTTCACTGTGACTCATGAGAGATTCTATTACAATTTTAGCTACCAGTGGATAATATGCCATACGTACTCCGAAAAGCAAGCCTAAGAGTATGAAGAAGAGCAAGCTTGTTTTTTGAAATGGATGTTGGCTTCTACACTTGGTCATCTGAGTCACTTCATATTCTCTTCCATACATGACAAAGAATAACCCTTGTGTGGCAGAAAAGCCACTGTATTGTTAAGTGAGCTCACCAAAATGTTATATATCCTGCAAAAAGACTAATAGTATAGTAATAGATGACAGGATGTATGTCTTCAACCTCTGAAATGTGATTATGCTTCAGAATTACATGAAAAAAAATGTTTTGATTAAAGAAATTGCTTTTAGACCAGGCACGGTAGTACACACCTGTAATCCCAGAGGTTCAGGATGCTGAGGCAGGAGGATCACAAATTCATGGTCAGCCTCAACAAGTTAGCAAGGCCCTAAGCAACTTAGAGAGGTCCTGTCTTAAAATTTAAAAAGTAAAAATAAAATAATAAAATAAAATTTAAATAATAAAAAATTAAAATAAAATAAAATTTAAAAGGGTTTGAGGTGTAGCTCAGTGGTAAAGCACCTCTGGGTTCAATCCTCAGTACCACACCAAAATAAATAGGTTTTAGATCTTTAAAAGCTGTAGTTTTTTTTTTTTTTTTTGGCGGGGGGGTAGGGTGGGGAGGGTAGTGGGATTGAACCCAGGGGCACTTTACCACTGAATTACATTCCTAACCCTTTTTTTTTTTTTTTTTTTTTTTTTGAGAAAGGATCTTGCTATGTTAACAAGAGAGGGCCTTGCTAAATTGCTTGCAATCCTTCTGCCTCAACCTCCTGAGTTACTGGGATTACAGGTATGTGCCACTGTGCCCAGCAAGCTGAAGGATTTTTGGGTTTTTGTCAGTTTTTCTATTTCTTTAGTTTTATTTGTTTGTTTCACAGTACTGGGAATTGAACCCATGGGTACTCCATCACTCCCCAGCCCCATACCTTTTCTTTCTTTTCTTTTTTTTTTTTTTTTTGAGATGGAGTCTCACTAAGTTGCCCAGGTTGGCCTTGGTCTTGCAATCCTCCTACTTCAACCTCCTGACCCACTATTTCTTTAATTTTTAAACAAACTTAAGGCTTTTTTTTTTTTTTTTTTTTTTTTTTTTTTGGTGCTGGAGATCGAACTCACAGCCTTGTGCTTACAAGACAAGTACTCTACCGACTGAGCTATCTCCCCAGCCCCCAAACTTAAGGTTTTTAAAAGAGGGCTTTAATTGAAAGTTGCTTTCTCTGCCCTATAAGCCAATTAAATTGCTCCTTGATATCTGTGAGAGATTGGTTCCAGGACCCCTTTGTGGATACCAAATTCCACAGATGCTCACTTTCCTTGTATAAAATAGGTATATGACCTATACACATTCCCATCTAATCTTTTTTAATTGTTTTATTTGTTCTAATTAGTTGTACATGACAGTAGAATACATTTATACATTTTGATAAATCATACATAAACAGTTAAATCTAGATTACTTATAATACCTAATGCCTGCACATCACTTTATTCCTGCAGGTTCAGGAATAGTACTCCACATGGCAAATTCAAGTTTTGCTTTTTGGAACTTTCTGGAATTTTTTTTTTTTCTGGGTATATTTGACCTGTAATTAGTTGTACCCATGGAGGTGGAATCTATGAATACAGGGGGCTGATATTTGATTTCATTTGTTGTGTCCCAGTTCAGAAGGATAGTGTGAAACAAGTTCCTCTAGCCCATTCCAAAACTACCTACAGTTCTCAAGATTGATACAGGAACCTTTTATAAGTTCAGTGGAAAGGCATGATTCATGGAAAATGGAAATGAAGTCCCCAAATGTTGGCTTGAAAATGTGGGTTTAACATCTCTGGTCACAATTTCCTCCTCCTGATGAGTGAACTATGGGGGTAGACAACCAGTAGGTCTGTTCTGCCTCCAAAATGTTCATGATTGTTTTCCCATCAGGTCTCAGCTATGTCATATCCAGAGAGTTCAGGCTATCATCTACACAAACAAGGTTTTTGAAGTTAGGTTTTTGCTTTAAACCTGTGTCTTTTGCAGTGGTGTAGATACAGAGGGATTTACTTTGGCTTCATCTTGCCTTTGATTTTGTCATTCATTTGTCCTATGGAGAGAAGAAGATTGATGTGAGCCATAGCCTGGTAGTCAGTAGAATCTCTTGTTTTGAGGTCCCTCTCTGATGGACGGCAGGCCTGTGGTGGTTCTAGGCCCACATATTCTCACCTTTGGGGATAATTTAAAAGGTATTTTTCAATACAAAAACTCAAACATAAGATAATAATAATAAAGATACTATTCAAGTATAGAATAAGCACAGAAAATGTGAAATTCAGACATCTTTTGGTGATACGTACACACAAAGCTGTCTTTATCTACAGGTTTTATATCTGAAGACTCAACCACCCTAGGAAAAAAATTTTTCTCTTCTTCTCCTTCTTTTTCTTTTGGTGCTAAGGATCAAACCCAGGGCCTCTCACTAGGTGAGCCCTCTACCCCTGAGCTACACCCCAACCTCCAGGTCAAACATTTTTGGAAAAAAATAAAATGCATTTCTATAGAACATTTATATACTTTTTTCCTTCTCATTACTTCCTAAACAATACTGCTATACTGGCATAGTATTAGGTATTGTAAATAATCTAGAGATGATTTAAAGTATCCAGGAGAAGGTTCATAGGTTCTAAGCAAACACTATGCAATTTTATATCCAGGATTTTCGCATCTGTGGATTTTGATGTCTGAGGGGAATCTTGGCACCAATATCCCAAGGATTCTGAGGGACAACTGCATATGTAGATGCGTGTGTACATGGTTAAAATCATCACTGCCATCATCATCCTAACTTGCAGCTGAACACTTTTCAAAACACTGGACTAGGACTGGAGTGTAGTTCCTCAGTGGTAGAGCATTTGCCTAACATGTGCAAGACCCTGGGTTCAATTCCCAGCACCACGAAATTTAAAAATAGACATATTGGACTAGTTCAGAGGTACATTTTTGTCCCTATGTTTTTGTTTCTGTTTTTGCTTGTTTGTTTTTGTTTTTGATACTAAGTATTGAACCCAGGGGTGCTTTACCACTGAGCTACTTCACAAGACCTTTCTGGTTTTTTTTTGTTTTTTTTTTTTTTTTTTGAGACAGCGTCTCACTCAATTGTTAAGACTGGTCTCGAACTTGGGATCCTTCTGCCTCAGCCTCTGGAGTTGCTGGGATTAATAGGTGTGTACTACTATGCTCAGCTGCCCACGTGTTCTTGCTGGAATTCTTAGTGCACAGTTAACATTCAGTAAAGATTTCTTGAATGAAGGGCTGAGCATATTGCTTGGTGGTAGAACACTAGCTTAACAAGTATAAGGACCTGGGTTCCATCTCTAGTATAGCAGCAACAACAGCAAAAAACAACCAAAAGGTTTGTCAATTGAATGAATATTCACATGCAACTGGAACTGATCCAAAAATAGAGGAGTTATTTTTCTGTCCATTCACTCTTGCCACCCTGTAAACTAAACATCTTCTTTGTGGTGGCAACAGTAGCCACAGACGACATTTACTGAGGTTTTCTGTTTCAGACACTGGATACATATTATCTTATTTATCAGATTCAAAAAACTACCTGCAACCTTAAGGAAATTACTTCTTTGAGTGTCAGTTTCCTCATTTGGGAAAGAAGGACAAATCTTGCCAGGCATGGTTGCACATGCTTGTAATCCCAGTGACTCAGATGGCTAAGGCAAGAGGGTCACAGGTTGGAGACCAGCCTCAGCAACTTAGCAAGGCCCTAAGCAACTTAGCAAGACCCTATCACAAAATTAAAAAAAAAAAAAAAAAGAGTTGGGGATATAGTTCAGTGAATAATGCCCCTGGGTTCAATTCTCAGTAGCAAAAACCAAAAAAGAACAAAACAAAACAAAACAAAAAAACAAGAAAAATAATTCTCTTGCAATATTTTGGGGAGAGAGAATATTTTTAAATGCCTCACATGTTGCCTTCTCCTTAGTAGAAAAGTACAATAAATTGTAACTATTTTCATCATAATTTATTACCTTCTCTTTTGCTTTGTATAGTGAAACAGAAGACCAATTAAACAAAAGTAAAATAATTTTGTCCAATTATTTTATATGACATAATAATCTGGCTAGATAAGAAAAAAAAACTGGTAAAATTAATTTAAGTTCTGAATGATGGAATATCTTTAAGTAAACAGTTTTATTTTAAAACCAGTCAAGTACAAAAATAGTAGAGATTCTAAAGAGAATAACTTAAATGGATAGATTAAAATGTTTATAATTCACATGTAAATTATTACTAAGTATGGTCTGCTCAAGATATTTGAACATAATTTGTTCTCTAAAGCAATTTAAACATTAACTTTATGAATATAGTTTATACTATAATTTGATTAATTATAGTGAAAAGGTAAACTTTTGCTAAGCTTTGGTTAAAATTGTCTCCAACTCCAAATAAGTATATCAAGATTGGTGAGGTTCCACAGGAATAAAACCTATTTGGGATTATCTGTTGATACTATACTCTTGGAAGATTGGCAGAATTTTACTTTACTCCTTACTTCTTATAAATAACTAGAAATTTTCATTGGAGTTTTTGAAGTCTATAAATAACTTACACTACATCTTTTATTCAAGGTCAAAATCCATTAATTCTTTCCATTTTGGTTATTTATAGCTTTCATCCAGACAATGCCTTATACTTTGAGCTTAAATTTTCCTTACCTTGAATGTGCTTTCTTAGCCTGCAAAATATCACTATTCTAAAAGATTTATTTAAATATAAAGAGTACCAGAAGTGCACAAAACTTTTTAAATGACTTTTATTTTCATAGGATTTTTGCTGAATTTGAAAGGTGTTCATTGCTGATTGTACCTGTGCTATAAGTAAATCCTTACATTGCCAATTAAACTTATTTTCTCTATAGATTTTAAAAGTTATGGATTTCAAATCACACAGAAATATATATATATATATATATATATATATATATATATATATATACAATATTCCATATAATGGACACTGAAGCCCAGAAAGGTCTTACTATTTTTTGTAAACCCATGACAATCAAAAATAAATCTCTGTAAAGATTCTTATTGCCATGTATGATTACACAAATGGTGTGAATCTACATTGTGTACAATCATAGAAATGAAAAGTTCTACCCCATTTGTGTCGAATGAATCAAAATGCAGTGTGTAAAAATTTAAAAACAAAAATAAAAAAAAAAAAAAGAAGATTCTTATTGCCAGACACAATGGTTAAGGCCTGTAATCTCAGTGCTTCAGGAGGCTGAGACAGGAGGATCTCAAATTCAAAACCAGCCTTAGCAGTTTAGGGAGACCCTGTTTCAAAACAAAAAATATATATATATAAAGAGCTGAGGGTGTAGCTCAGTGTATTGGGTTCAATCCCCAGTGTAAAAAAAAAAAAAAAGAAAGAAAAGAAAAGAAAAAAAGCCTTATTATGTCTCAAACAAGCACATAGCACATATCAATGTAACTGCTTGAACCTAGGGATGCTTTACTACTGAACTACATCCCCAGCCCTTTTTATTTTCTCTCTTTCTTTCTTTCTTTCTTTCTTTCTTTCTTTCTTTCTTTCTTTCTTTCTTTCTTTCTTTCCTTCCTTCCTTCCTTCCTTCCTTCCTTCCTTCCTTTTCTTTCTTTCTTTCCTTTTCTTTCATTATTTATTTATTTACTTATGGTAGTAGGAATTGAACCTGGGAGTGATTTACCACTGAGTCATATCCCCAGGCCTTTTTATTTTTTATTTTGAGTCAGGGTCTCCTTAAATTGCTGAGACTGGCTTTGAACCTGTGAGCCTCCTGTCTTAGCCTCCCAAATTGCGGGGATTACAAGCGTTCTCCACCACACCCAGTCCTCTTTATTTTTATTTTTTTATTTTGGAACAGGGTCTCATTAAGTTGCTTAGGGTTTCACTGAATTGCCGAAGTTGGCCTCGAACTTGTGATCCTCCTGCCTCAGCCTACAGAGCTGCTGGGATTACAGGAATGGGCCGCTGTCCAGTGGAAAGTCACTCTTATATTCTATTTAACACGTTCTGTGAAGATTTTAATGGGCTGTAAGGAAAGTGTCCAGAAGTCAGAGAACGAGTTTTAGTCCCAGTCTACATCAGAACAGGCTCTGCATGCTCGGAGTCAGCTGGAGCCGAAGAGTCCCACAATAACCCTGCGCAGGAGTCGTCTCTGTGAAAATGGGCTGCCTGGCCTGTGTAGGGTGATTATTGAGGTCCCTGCTCGACCCCCACCCTCTCACTCTCAGCAGATGACCTCATCTCGTCCCCTAGAGAAAAACAGAAGTTATCTGGCAGGAAGCCCCTCAAGTTCCTGCAATCTAGCCCTCCTCCGCTTTCTACCAACATCTCTCTCAGCACCTGGCCTCACTGCTTCCTCTTGTTTTCATAGGAAGAGACAGTTTGTCAGCCCACTCAAAGCCCCTCCTCCAGCTGTGCTCTCAACCCCCACTCCCCGCTACAGTCCCGATGGCACCCCATCGACCATGGTCCCTCTTTCCCTGTAGATTCTTCTTTGCCTGCCTACACTCTTCCCTGGCAGAGCTAAGCTCCTGCAGTAGTTTATACTTGCAGTATGCACTTCCTGTCCCCTTTCTAACATCAGCCACGTGTCTGCTGCATGTAGTGGCATTGACCCTGCTCAAAGGTCAAAGGTCATTCACAACAAAGGGCCAAATCCAATGGGCACTTTGCAGTCCTCCCTTGACTCACTCAACATCATCTCTTCTGTTGGTCACCTTGCTCCCAAATAATGATGCTACAGGGCTAGGGGTGTGGCTTAGTGGTAGGATGGTGCCTAGCATTATGAGCACCTGGGTTTGATCCCAACCTCACTCCTATTTACATACATACACACATACATAAAACGATGGTGATAATGATACACCAAAGAATTCTGCCACCAGTTCTTCCTACAAAGTGCTAACATCTGTCCATTTCTGATTACCTTAGTTTCCTACCTGGACTTTTCTGAGCTCCAGACAAAAATGTCTGATTGATTGCTAAATATTTCAAAACTTTTCCTTTTGTTTAGTTTTTCAATTTTACTGACAAAGTTCGTAGTAGCTATTTATGACTTTTTAAAATTTCATCTGTCTTGGGCTGAGAATGTACCCCAGTGGTAGAGTGCTTGCCTAGCATGCAGTAGGGCTTTGGTTCAATCCTCATTTCCTGATATTATTTGACCTCTCATCTGATAGAGTTTTGCCATTTCAAAGAAACAACTTTCACCATGCATGGTGGCACACACCTGTAATTCCAGCAATTTGGGAGGCTAAGGCAGGAGGATTGCAAGTTGGAGGCCAGCCTCAGCAACTCATCAAGACCCTCAGCAAATTAGTAAGACTCTATCTTAAAATTTTAAAAAATCTAAAAGGACTGGGGATGTAGTTCAGTAGTAAAGCACCCCTGTTCAATCTCTGATACAAAAGAAAAAAAAGAAAAAAATCTAAGAAAGAGCTTTCATGTTGCTCATCTCCACAGATTTATTTTGTTTTGTTTTCCATTTTATTTCTCCTCTTATCTGTATTATGTTTCCTTTCTTGGGTTTTATTCTTGATAGGGATTTTGTTTATTTTTGGAAGAGTACTCACTCATCTGTAATTTCTTACTTTTTTTTTTGTTGATGGAATGAAGGATTGTAGTAGATATTTGTTTTTGTTTCAGAGTTATCTAAATCTCCCCACTAAGTTGAGATAATCACCCACCCCTGTTTTGCTGGGAGACAAAGGTTTCCTCTTACTAGAGAAGCAAAACAAGCCCAATATTTTCTGTCTCCACTTTTCAACATGCAGCATTCTAAGTTGCCATTCTTGGCTCTCAGCAAATTAGCTTTTGATGCATATTGTTGCTGAAGTCCGATATCAATCTGATTGCTATTTCTTTGCTTTTGCTCTGGATTTTCTGACAGTGTTTTAAGATTTTTTTCTTTATCCTTGAGCTTTTGTGGTTTCAACTATAATGTATTTAGGCATTTTAATTATTATGTATTTTCCTTGGTACTAGGAGTCCCCTTTCAATATAAGACCTTGTGTCCTATTTCTCTTCTGAAAAACTTTCAGTCATTTAAATATTGCTGCCTCACATGTTCTGTCAATTCTCTTGGGATGTCTTTGTGTGTGTGTGTGTGTGTGTGTGTGTGTGTGTGTGTGTTACTGGGGATTAAACCTATGAGCACTGTACCCCAGCCTGTTTTATTTTGAGACAGGGCTTTACTAAGTTGCCTAGGCTGACCTCAAACTTGTAGTCCTCCTGCCTCAGCCTCCCTGAGTCACTGGGATTACAGGTATGTGCCACGAAGCCCAGCTGGACTGTCTTATTTTTGATGCCTGTGATTGCCTCTGGATCTGTGTATCTCTAAGTGCTTTTACACATTATTTTTTGTCTCTCTGAACTGGATGCTGGGTGAATTCCTCACTACTATCTTCAATTAACTATGTCCATCCAGAGTTTACCTCTTCTACTAGACTTTTCAAATTAGATTGAATATCTGTTAGTGGAGCCCTAGGCCAGAAGCCTGATTCTAGAGATCCAATAAATCAGGTCTGGTCACTTGCCCCCAAAACCAAACAGAAAAGATAATGATGAAAAAGCTTGAAAGGAACTTTATCAGTTAAGGAACTGACAATGACTTGGAGGTTTTCTAGAAAGAGGAATGAGGACAAGGGTTGGGGGTTGCGTAGCTGAAGGTCGAAGCAGGTGATCTTGATCAGGTGTGGTCTGTCCATCATTGTCACAGGATTGGACAGGTGGGGCCTTGTGGGAGATATGAAACTCCTCACCTTGCCTGGGTTACTTCCACTCATCATGAGATGTTTATGGATCTATTGTTCCTGGAATCCAAGGTGACTCAGAGCAAAGGAGACAGATTCAAAATGGAAGCAGAGATACCAAGTCTTTAGTCCTTCTTTTAGCCATGCATGGAATATTTGCAGGCAAAAGTGAAGAGTCTACATTCTTGTTACATAATCTTGTTCAAGATTTCTAATTTTCATGTTTGCCTATTCTTATTTTCTTTGTTTTTATGTATAATTTCTTCCTTCCTTCCTTCCTTCCTTCCTTCCTTCCTTCCTTCCTTCCTTCCTCTTCTTTCTTTCTTTCTTTCTTTCTTTCTTTCTTTCTTTCTTTCTTTCTTTCTTTCTTTCTTTCTTTCTTTTTCTAGGGCTTAAACCCAGGGACGCCCTACAGTGAACTACATCCCCAGCCCTTTTTGTTTTTTATTTTGAGACAGGGCTTTGCCAAGTTGCCCGACTTGGACTTGAACTTGTGATCCTCCTGCCTCAACTTCCTGAGCCACTGAGATCACAAGCATGGATCACCATGCCCAGCTCATGCCTTTTTCATAGCTTTGACTCTTTCATTTATCTTTTTGAACATTCTAAGCAATTTTAAAATTTTTTAAAGAGATTATTCCAGTCATTTCATTTCACCTGGAGTGAATTTTTGCACTGAAAGGTGATTTCACCTGTCGTCTGTATAGATTCTTCATTTCCAGGGTCAGAATTGTATGTTCACACCTTTATTTTGGCCTTATGGTAGGTGGAGTAGTTTTTGTCTTGTAGCTTTGGGTTTATGTATATTATTTGCTTTGGCCTTTGTGATATTGTGAAACATATTTGGTCTTCATTTGTTTCTTGGCATACAGCTCCTAAAATGTTTGGAATCTCTGGAATGGTGTGTCTGTTGTACACTAATAAGATGGCTGGTGACCCTTTAGATATCTTTGGGATGGGGAGTGGTCACCAGAAAGATGGATCTGGTATCAGGGGTATGACTTTCAACCAGTCCCCCCAACATCCAGGAAGGGGAAAGGGGCAAAGTTTAAGTTGATCACCAATAGCCAAAGATTTAACCAATCATGCAATGTATTGACACTCCCATTAAAACCCCCAAAAGACTGGGTTTTGGGGGCTTCTGGATGGCTGAACATGTGGAGGTTCCTGAAGAGAGGTGGGCTCAGAAAGAGTAAGGTTTCTCCATACCCCTTTCCCACATGCCTTACCTTATATGTGTCTTCATCTGCATCCTCTGTACTGTACTTTATAACAAACCGGTAAGTGTAAGTAAAGCATTTCCCTAAATTCTGTATCATTCTAGCAGATTAATAAAACTTGAGGAGGTGGTTGTTGGGAGCCCTGATTTATAACTGGTTGGTCAGAAACACGGGCCACAACCTGGGGCTTGCACTTGGCATCTGAAGTGAAAGGCAATCTTCTGAATCTGAGCTCTCAACCTGTGGGCTTGACACTATCTACCTGGATATGAATTAACTGTGGATTAGGTTAACACACTCATAACCTAACCATTTTTGCCCCTGAACATTCTTGCATAGTCTCACACATGACCTTTTGGGGGACACCTCATATCTACGAGATGGGCTATATGGCCTGCACTGACACCTCATATCTAAACCCTCATTGTAAGTATGTGTATGAAAAAGCTCTTCCGATTTTGATGGGATTCATCCAGTTATGCTTGGAGAATTTATAGCAAGAAGGGCTTAAAAAGGGGCATGGGGAAGTCTCACAGTTAATTCTTTGTAAGCTGTTGAAGCAAGTGAGTAGTTGGACCCGAGCACACATAAGACCCAGTGTGGAGAGGCTACGGTTTATGAGTCATAGTGGGAGAGAGGAGAACAAGTACCCAGTGAACTCCAGCAAGGAAGTCAGCTCAGCTGCAGGGGTGCACACCTGTCATCCCAGCTTCTGGGAGACTGAGGCAGGAGGATCTCAAACTGAAGGTCAACCTGGGCAACTTGGCAAGACTGTCTCAAAATATAAAATGGGCTGGGGTTGTAGCTCAGTGGTAGAGCACCCCTGGGTTCAATCCCCAGTACTGGGGGAAAAAAGAAAAGAAACAAAGAAACAAAGAAAGAAACAAAGAAAGAAAGACAGACTGAGTGAGTCATGAATAGGAAAAACAATTTGGTTTTCTTTTATCTCATATTGAGCCTTATTTAAAATGATTTGAAACATACACATGCTGTCAGGCTTGTTGTAACCACTCTGATTATTTATCATGAGAGGAACATGAACAAGACAACTGCTGTCCCTCCAGCCTGGGCTCCTTACTGAGAAATGTGAAGGAAACCACATGCCCTCGGAAGCATTTGGCCCCAGCAGAATTAGATACACATTGACCAGAATGGAAGTCAACCTGGAGCCCAGCGCCTGGAGCCCAGAGACTGGTCCCAGAGCCTGGAGTCCAACCACATCCCACAAGTGACAGCCTTCCAACGGTCCCAGGTGCTTGAGAATAAATGGTTATGTTTTAATCTCCTGAGTTTTGCCATAACACAGTGTAGTGGCAATAGCCGAATAGTGTTTTATTTCATTTGTTTTCTTTGCGTTTTGAGATTTGGGGTTTGCGGTCTTATTTTAAATGCAAGAGATTTTATTTTCCTCTTTCTTCTTTGGGCTTATCACTACCTGTTCAATATTCTTCAGAAGCATCTGACACTATGTTCAGAGTCAAGTCTTCAGTTGATTTTTCACATCCTGTCTTTCCTAGAGTAATATTAGTTATAGCTACATCTGGTCTTTGAGCCAGAGTGGCGTGGTTCAGGTACTTGTGAGCTGTGTGGGCATCTTTCTGTCTGTCTAGGTATGAAACTCACATACGGTGGAGACTCAGATACTCTGTGGTTGTACCGCTTCAGTTTCCAAAGCCAGGCCCTGCCTGCAGGGTATCCCTGAAAAGCAAAGCTGGGTCACTCAACTGCCTTGCCTACGGTTGTTGTCTTCATTCCCTGTCTAGAGACAGGGACCCACTGGGACCTGCAGCTTCACTCCTCCTTATATGTTTGACCTTCTCTGTATTTAGTCCATTGTTCTATTTACCTTTCTTTTGATTGTTTGTTTTTGCTGTACTGGGTATTGAATTCAGGGCTTGGTGCATGCTGGGCAAGTGCTCCACCAAGTTATATCCCAGTTTTTCAGATGGTGTTTTAGTCAGCTTTTTCACTGCTATGAATAAATGATCTGACCAGCACAATTATAGAGGAGGAAAGGTTCATTTGAGGGCTCCTGGTTTCAGAGGTCTTAGTCCATAGAAGGCTGGCTCCATTCCTTGGGACTCCAAGTGAGGCAGAACATCATGGTGGAAGAACCTGGCAGAGGGAAGCAGCTTGCGTCATCAGGAAGCAGAGAGAGCAAGACTCCACTCTCCAGATACAAACGATATATCCCAAAGCCACGCCCCAATTCCCACCTCCTCCAGCCACACCCTACCACTTCAATTAATCCCATCAGAGATTAATTCACTGATTGGGTTGAGACTCTTACAACCCAGGCATTTTTCTCCTCTGAAACTTCCTGCATTGTCTCACATATGAGCTTTTGGGGGACACCTCACATCCAAACCATAACAGATGGCAGTCTTTTGAAGTTTTTCTGAGTATCCTTCTCCCACCACTATTTTGTGTTTGAACTGGAGAAAGAGCACGCTTCAACACACGATCTCACAATGCTGTCCTGACCACAGTTCTCCAGGACATTTCTATTTGCATAGTCAACCAAGCATTGGTGCTTCATACATTCAAAATAAAATGGAGAGTCCAACCATCCCTCTCCCATAATACCACTACTTTCTGGATTCTCTATTCTGGTGCATAGTAACATTTTCTATTCATTTGATTGAGTCAGAAATCTCATTCTATTTTTTTTCCTTTCTTTCTTCTCATCTTTTACACGTGCCTATTTCAGTCTGTTAGCTCCCACTCTCAACCCCTGCCAGGCCTTATCTCATCTGTGACATTCCATAAAATGCACATGGTACTGTATTACAGGCATGAACAGGGCCTTGATTTCCTCCCAGTCACAGATCTAGCTACCCCTGCTACTGACCTTCTTGAAACTAATCTACTGATAGTTTCTAACTTAACCCATTTGTGACTTCCTTCCTTTTCTTTTTGGTACTGCAGATTGAACCCAGGGGCTCTTTACCAGTGAGCTGCATTCCCACTTCTTTTTATTTTTCACTTGACACTGCATCTTGCTAAACTGCAAGGATCTTGCTAAATTGCTGAGGCTGGCCTCCAATTTGCAATCCTCCTATCTCAGCCTCCCAAGTTGCTGGAATTACAGACATGCACCACCATGCCCAAATTGCATCTCTCTTTTCATGCCTTTTGTTCTAACTGAAATTTCTTTTCCTCCATGACCACTCCGGTCTATCACATGCTTCACTCCCCATTCTTCCTCTGCCTGTGGTCCTTCTGACAAATCTTCAAGACTCAGGATTCACTTATTCTGAGGCTGGTATGGTGGCCCACAGTTGTACTCCCAACTACTCCAGAAGCTTGAAGTGGAAGGATTGCCAATTCAAGGCTGGTCTAAGCAACAGAGTGAAACTCTGTCTCAAACTGAAGTTTAAAAAGGGCTGAGAATGTAGTGCTTGCCTAGCACGTGTGAGACCCTAGGTTCAGTCCCAGAACCATACACACACACAAGGAACCATTTATTCTGAAAATCACTTCCCAAAACACCACTCCTCCTTCCCCCAACAACAGTGGGCCAATCCCTCTCTCATGCCCTCAAGGAACCTGATATTGTCCCTCTCTTCTAGAACCTAGGATGCTACATGGAATGAGCTTGTATACCTTCATTTTTCCAACTGGACTATAACCTCCTCCACAACTGATTTCTTTTTATTTTTCATTGCCTGACACATATTCTGACACACAGCATATACCAGTGAATTTATTGCCAGGTTGAATGAAACATAGGTAAGTCTTTTCCAACATTATGCTTCAAATGCATATTTTTAACTAAGTCATGTAAATGACTGTTTATAGATACCATCCATAAATGATGTTTCAGAACTCAAAATATAATGGCAGTAAAATTGATGGTTGCTTTAATAAATGTTTCTAGTGTATATTCAGGTTTTGTTTTGTTTGTTTTTTTATAGTTTTAGGCCAAAGATAAAACATGAAAGAAGACCCCCAGGTAAAAGGTAACTTACAGCAAGTTTATATTGTACACAATTACTTTTAATGTAGTCTTTATATTTTTATTAAAATTACTTGATTATAGTTTTATTCCATTGGGAATCTTTTATTTGTAGTTGTTTGGATTTTGTGACATTGTTTCTTTAAGGACTTGAAAAGCTATTCAATAAAGACCTTATGTCATGTAGTACATTTGAAATATTTTGGAAATCAGAAAATTCACCCCAATCTCTGCCTAAGTTGGCTACCCCAAAATTTTCAGGCTCAAGTTGGAGATTGGCAGGAAATCTGAAAGTTTGGTTTAGGTCACACACTGCCCAACAAACCTAGCTCGTCATTCAGTCCATATTCACATAGTACCTACCAGGGATCATCTCCAGCACAGGAAACACAGTATTGACAAGATAGTGGTGGTTCCTGCCCTTCATGGTCTTAGTGCTTATTGATGAAAGAAACAATTAAACATGAAAAATATCATGTGTAAGTGCTGATGAACTAAACTTTCAAGAGTGCGAGAAACAGTGGGGCATATAATCCCAGCAACCCAGGAGGGTAAGGCAGGAGGGTCACAAATTCAAAGTCTGTCTCAGCAACTTAGTGAGGCCCTAAGCAACTTAGTGAGATTCTGTCTCAAAGTGAAAAGTGAAAAAAAAAGCACCCCTGGGCTCAATCTCCGGTATCAAAAGAAAAAAATAAAAACAAAATTGGAAATTTAAATAATTACTGAAACTTATATAACAACCCCCTAGGATGCTTGTGGGTCTACAGATCAGGTAGAACTGATCAGGTAGAGGTTGAGGCAGCAGGATTGCAAATTCAAGACCAGCCTCAGTAACTTAGTGATGCCCTAAGCAACTCAGTAAGACCCTGTCTCTAAATAAAATACAAAAAGGCCTGAGGAAGTGGCTCATTGGTTAAGAGCCCCTAGGTTCAATCCCCAGTACCAAAATAATAATCAATCAATAAATTTTATTTTATGTTATTTTGGTATGAAGGATCAAACCCAGGGGCACTTTACCTCTGGACTACATCTTCAGATCCTTCCCTTTATAACAAAATTTGAGACAGGGTCTCACTAAGTTTCAGCGGCTGGCCTCAAATTTGTAATCCTACTGCCTCAGTCTTCCAAGTCCTAGGATTACAAGTGTACACCACTATGCCTGGCTGCCCCCATTTTATTTTATTTTACTTTTTATTTTTTGGTTCCGGGGATTTGACGCAGGGACATTTTACCACTGAGCTACCTCCCTGGTCCTTTTATTTATTTATTTATTTATTTATTTATTTATTTATTTATTTATTTATTTATTTATTTATACATACCAGGGATTGAACCCAGAGGTGCTTAACCACTGAACCACATCCCAAGCCCTTTCCCCACCACCCCAAGCCCTTTCTATCATTTACTTTGAGACAGGATCTCACTAAATTGCTTATGGTCTCGCCAAATTACTGAGGCAGGCTGGCCTTGAACTTGCAATCCTCCTGCTTCGGCCTCCCAAGTTGCTGGAATTACAGGCATGTGCCACAGTGGCCAACCTGGCTGTCCCCATTTTAAAGAGAAAACAAAACAAAACTGAGGGCTCTGAGAAGTAAAGTAACTTGTTCAAGGTCCCAGAGGTGATCAGGGTCAGGTCCAAGACTCACACTCATGGTTGGACCACCTCAGTTTGGTTTTGATCTTTTCCATGTTGTCTGAGCTGCAGGAACTCGCTGTGTGGATTGTGTGGAGACAGCAGTATACTACTTTCTTTGCCAGGCAGGGAAAATGACAAGAACTGGGAACTTCAATTGACTGGTGTGGATTGCCAAAGATCATTCTGATCATTTTCTATCTGAGCGTCTGAAAGGTGATTGAAATCACTTTTTGATTTTTTTTTCATGGTGAATATTCTGATTTTCTCTTTCAAAAGAGTGATATTGAAAGTTATAGTGTCCATTAGGAGCGCTTCATTGGTATTCATATTTTTTTTCTAACAAAATTAAAATTCCAGTAGGGCACGGTGGTGCACGCCAGTAAACCTAGTGGCTTGGGAGGCTGAGGCAGGAGGATTGCAAGTTCAAAGCCAACTTCAGCAATTTAGCAAGTCCCTAAACAACTCAGCAAGATCCTGTCTCTAAATAAAATATAAGAAAAGGTCTGAGGATGTGGCTTAGTGTTTAAGAGTCCCTGGGTTCAATCCCTGGTACAAAAACCAAAACATAACAAAACAACAACAACAACAACAAAATTCCTGCCAGGAATTTTGGCGGTGCAGTCTGTAATCCCAACAACTCAGGAGGCTGAAGCAGGGGGATCACAAGTTTGAAGCCAGCCTTAGCAACTTAGTGAGAACCTGCCTGAAAACAAAAAATAAAAAGGGCTACAAATGTAGCTCGGTGATAGAATCCACCCCTGGATTCTATTACTAGTACAAAAGAAAAATTGAATTCCAGAGTCAATTATGGTGGTACATATTCCTACAAAACCTAGCAACTCATGAGGCTGAGGCAAAAGGATCACAAGTTTGAAGTTCTCAACACTACAAAAAAGGAGGGGACCAGGGATGGACGTAGATCTGTAGTAAAGCACCCTTGGGTTCAATTTCCAGTACTGGAATTTAAATCCTAATTCCACTTGCTTTTATTATTAGCTCTGAATACAATTTCAGTTCTCTGTTAGCTATGAAACTGCAAGCTAGTAAAGGAAAAGTCATGTATGTTTCAGTAATTAAAAGAACCCTAGGGCTGGGGTTGTGGCTCAGTGGTAGAGCACTCCCCTAGAACGAGTGAGGCACTGGGATGGATCCTCAGTACCACATAAAAATAAATAAGTTAAATAAAGGTATTGTGTCCATCTACAACTAAAAAATAAAAATAAAAAATAAATAAAGAACACTAGCTGGGCACAGTGCGCATGCCTGTACTCCCAATGGTTAGGAAGACTAAGGCAGGAGGATCACAACTTACTGAGGCCCTAAGCAACTCAGTGAGACTCTGTCTCTAAATAAAATATTAAGAAGGGTTGGGGATGTGGATCAGTGGTTAAGTGCCCCTGGGTTCGATCCCTGGTACCAAAAAACAAACAAACAAACAAAAAAACCCCCACTATTTCCAATTTTAACTCTTATTTTTAAAATGAGAATTTTAAAAAACTGTGTTTACATGAAAGAGAAAGAGAACATCTGTAATTGAAATGTCTTATTTTTGCTTTTTTTTTTTTTTTTTGCAGTGCTAGGGATTGAAGAAATGTTTTTAAGTCTGAAAACTTCTCTGAATATGTTGAATACAAAACAGTCCTTGCTCCTCCTTTATTTCCTCATTCATATTTTTGTCAATTAGTGAAATTTATTGTTCCTAAAAATCATATGAAACATTTTGCAGCCACTTCATATTTCAACAGAACTATAATCTTCTTGATAAAGTGAAATCACACTAGTTTTTAAGAAAACATACCAAGCAATGACTGTCTCAGGAATGTGTAAGTCGTTTTTATCTTATTTCTTCACCTCCTTTAAAGAATGGAGATTCATTTAGTTGAAATTCCCTTTGGCAACTACTTATGCAAGGGTTCCCTCCTCCCCTGGACACACTTCCCTGCCCCCAGACATTGGGGATTGAACCCAGGGATACTATATCACTAAGCTATAGCCCCAGTCCTTTTTATTTTTATTTTGAGATAAGGTCTCAATGAGTTGCTTTAGGACCTTGCAAAAATTGCTGAGGCTGGCCTCAAATTTTCAATCCTCCTAGTTCAGCCTCCTGAATTGCTGGATTTACAGGCATGCACCACAAGTCCCAGCCATTTACGCAGTTTGGGGTCTTCCATTATAATAACTTGATTTCCTTGGTTTTGGAGCTGGGAATGTAGCACAGCAGTAGAGCACTTTCCTAGCATGTGCAAAAGTCTGGGTTCAATCCTTAGTAGCAGGGGCAGGGGGAAGTTGAACTTCTTTGGTTCCTGTAACATATTGAGGTGGTTCTCAAGGTTGCATGTCCACAGGACACTGATGGATATAGATTTTGGGGGTGATACATGTGAAGTGATTGAGTGCAACTAGGAATGTCTCACTATTCTGTTACCTGTCAACGGAACTGCTATTTGTATAAATTTACTGGTTGACCTTATCCAGCTTTCTGATATGATGAGGAAGCAAATCCCTCACATACACACACACACACCTTTCTTTGGTGTTGGATGAGACCAGCTGTTTCATCACGCTGTAAATCCTCAGTGTAGATTCTCTGCCGCCAGAGGGAAGAGAATGAATTTTGGAGTCACGTACACCTGAACTTGGAACCCAGTTATACCATTTATCAACAGAGTGGCACTGGGAAAGTTGCTCGACCTCTCTGAACTGCACATTTCTCCAGTGTAAAATCAGAGCAACGTGTCCCTCATAGAAGTATTGTGAGGACTAAAGGAAAGTGCGTAACCCATATGACCGCTCACAAGTGCCTGCTGTTGTCAATTATCAATCTGTCAGATGTTTTTAAAAGTTCCTCATCTTTGGGATTTATTGCATGGCCACTATCTAGAATGTTGTCTGATTCAATGACCTTCTGTCCTCCAATGTTTTCTGATCTCTCGGTGTACTCTTTACTAATTTGTAAATCAACACTTCCCTGACATCTGAAAGCCCAGACTTGTTAAGCCCTAAGTTAGGTGAAAATTTGAGAGGTTTCCCCTTCAACGGGTCTGTGCTTCAAAGTCAAAGACTCCACCTGGAAGCCCAGGTTTCTGCTAGGTGCCATTTATTTATTTATTTATTTGGCAACAGGGATTGAACCCAGAGGCATTTAACCACTGAACTACATACCTAGTCCTTTTTATTTATTTATTTTTTTTATTTTCAGACAGGGTCTCACTAAGTTGCTCAGGGTCTTGCTAACTTGCTGAGGAAGCTGATCTCAAACTTGTGATCCTCCTGCCTCAGCCTCCCAGTGTTACAGGGTGCGACACCACGCCTGGCACATCCGTCATGTAAAGAGTTGGGGGGGGTGGTTCCTACCTGTTGGTCTCTGGGCTTCTCTCGCTGTCAGCCTGCTCATCATAGGGAACGTGCTTGGATGAACTTTGTGGTCTCTTTCAGCACTGAGAGTCTAGACCTGCCTGTTTAATGACCCTATCAGTCAGCTCTTGCACCAATCTTCTTAGAGATGCCAACCAAATTTTATCATAATCCAGCTCTCTCAGGTGAGTTCCTTACCCTGATGTCATAGTCTTCTGCCACCTTCATGAGTCTGCACTGACATATACCTTGCCTTGGTGCTCAAATGTCAAAGTCAGAACAGCCTTGGTGATGCAGATCTTCAGAGCTAGAATCACCATAAACCAAAAAGAAACATGGATCATGTGAAAAGTACCTGAATGGAAGACTGTAAATACTGATGCTGGCTTTTAGGATTGAAAAATATTAACACATCAATATCAATTAGATGATGGGAAAAGATGGTGAATGATGATATTTATTAACTATTTGCCTATGGTTTAACAAAATGAAACCTTGGTTATCAGAGAAAGGTAAGCAGAGCTGCAAATGACATCGTTATTTTATTCATTGATCTTAGATCAAGTTAGAGATAAGAGAGAGAGTGCTGGATAAATCCCATCACGGAGTAGGTTTCCTCGGATGAGTCAGGAGTCACTCATTCATTCAACACACTAACACGTTCTTCTTGATTATCTATGCTATACCAGTCGGGGTTCTAGATATTGCTGGTAGCTCCAGAGCACCTGAAGGATTTGACGGTCCAGTGGCAGAGACTGGCTGGTAGCAAAGAGTTTCAACATAGTCTGTGCTGTACGGAAGCTCTGAACGGAGTCTGGGAATGGAGGGAGGAGGGCGATAGTTTGCCTGGGGAGTCTGATAGCATACGATGAGATGTAAGTTCATTTTTCGTGGTGTCCATATGAAGAATCTTATTGTAATCTGTAAGAATCATTTAGACTCTAAAGAATTTTAACATATCTAAATTTTAGGAACATTCAAACCCAAGTATTGATACTCTCTGAAAGAAAGTCTTTAGAAGATGGGGGTGGGGTCTAATTACCACTAGTGAGATATAACTAATGAAATATTTTTATACGTTATAAAATAGATATTACATATTATGTTATATATGAATATATACTATATATGTATATATATTATGTATATGTATGTATATATATGTATATGTATGTATATATGTATATATGTTATATATGTTATGTATATATGTACTAGACTATACTATATACTATAAATATACCATATACCTTTATATAAACATATATTTCAAAAATTATATATATTATATTTTATGTATATGATTATATATATACATATGTGTGTGTGTGTGTGTGTATATATATATATATAAAATTTCTTTTGGTAGTACTGGGGATTGAACCCCAAGTGCCTGCTGGGAAAGCACTCTATCACCAAGTTACATCCCGTGTGTGTGTGTGTGTGTGTGTGTGTGTGTGTACTACTTAGGATAGAACTAAGAGCCCTCATGGATGCTAGGCAAGTGCTTCACCACTGAGCTACATCCTCAGCCTTTTTTTATTTTTTGAGACAGGTTCTTGCTAAAGTGCCCAGGTTGGCTTTGAACTTAGGATCCTCCTACCTCCGCCTCCCTAGTCACTGGGATCACAGGCATGTACCACCACTCCCTGCTAATGAAGTGTATCTTTAAGATTACAAGCCATTGGAACATACCTGAAAAAGAGCCAAGTTTCAGAACTTTGCCTTCACTACTCTGAAAGGAAAAGACAGGCATCTGAGGTCAGTCTCCTTTGGGCAGAGTTCTGTTAATTCTGCTTGTTTTATGCCAGAATCTCAAGAATTTTGAAAGATAACTCATGAATATCATAAATCCATACATTACTCTCCACTCTTGAAAGATAACTCATGAATATCATAAATCCATACATTACTCTCCACTCTTGAAAGTATTAGTAGGAATATGAGTACCAACTATGAAAATGTCATACAAAATCAAAATGAGCTAAATCTTGCTGGGTGCAGTGGTGCATGCCTATAATCCCACCAACTCAGGAGGCTGAGGCAGGAGGATGGCCAAGTTCAAGGCCAGTCTCAGCAACCTGGTGAGAGTATCTCAAGTTTTTAAAAAAGTGGGGAGGCTGAGAATGTAGCTCAGTGGTACAGCACCCCTGGGTTCAATCCTCAGTAACCCTCATCAAAAAGAAAAAAAAATTGAAAACAATAATGCAGAACAAGAAAAGAACTTCTTTGGCACACAACTCTCTCTCTCTCTCTCTCTCTGATGAATACTTTTTCTTGGTATAACTTTGATTCTTCAGATGAATCAAACTTCAGCTCTTTGTAGCTTGCTTTTGAAGTGCATGGCCAACGCACAATTAAGACATCGCTTAGAGGACACAACTGCCTTTAATGCACACTTTTACAAAAACTATTAAGCACAATTTATTGAAACTGTAGTTTTCAAATTGCATAGTGAAAACACCATTAAGAAGGCAGATGGAAGCCAGGCGTGGTGGGGTTTACTGGTAATCCTGAAGACTCTGGAGGCTGAAGAAAGAGATTACAAATGTGAGGCCAGCCTCTATAATTTAGTGAGATCCTGTCTCAAAACAAGAACTAAAAAACAAAACAAGACAAAAAACCCAAAGAATGGTGTATGTTGGGGGGGGGGGGGGTCTAGGGATATAGCTCTGTTGTAGAGTGGACCCAGGGTTCAATCCCCAGTACAAGTAAAAAAAAAAAAAAAAGGATATATGAGATGATATCTACCCCCACTCACTTTCCTACTGAATTATCACCCTCAGGCTCTGATGTCTTCCCTCTAGTCTCCTCCGGACACTCCTCACTCCACTCTTTTCTCACTACCTTTAACTACCTAACTGCTGCTCATTTGGACACCTCTCTCCAGGAAAGATGTCCTTACACTCTCACAGACCAAGCCAAGTAAGTATCCCTCCTTGGGGCTTCAATTTTGCCTTTTCACTGCTTTGTAGCAAACTATTTGCTTTATTTAGTTTACTTATCCATCCCTGGGGATTGAACCCAGGGATGCTTTACATTAAGCCACATCCCCAACCCTTTTTTATTTTTAGGGTTTCATTACATTGCTGAGGGTCTTGATAAGTCACTGAGGCTGGCCTTGAACTTTTGATCCTCCTGCCTCAGCCTCCAGAGTCACTGGGATGACAGGTGTGCACCAGCCACCATGACCAGCTCTCCCTAGCACTTTAAATTCTTTAATCCTGGAAACAGTTCTTCTGGAATCTCCAGCTTTCTCCATCATAAATCTTGAAAATTCCTTCATAGAGTGACATGTTTTATGAATTTAATTTTAGTATGTTACTTTCTTTCTGTGAAAGTATGCCTAAGAAGGCAAGATGAAATAGAAAATGAAGTTAAGTGTCCAAACTATGTCATTAAGACCAAAGAAAAATGCTAGTAAGCTCATTTCTTGGTGTTTGTTGGAACACACTGACTTGGCTGACCTCCCTTAACCAAACAGTGAGATCTCTGACATTCTCTTGTTTTTTTGTGAGCACTCAGCTAAATTCAGTCATATCTTTGGCTGTCCAGGTAGGTCATTACAGCACAACGTCCCTGGAAACCACAAGGAGAAAACACACCTTTGATGCTGAGTCCCAGAAGACGGAATCTTAATTGAGAACAGTAGAAACAAACCTATTTCAGTAGAAAACTGTCCATAGTTCAATGTGGATTTGTCTGTGCTAATTATTCCCAATGGATTCTTCACTCATCAAAGTAATTGTGACTAAAATAGATAAAAGTTTTTTGTTTTTTTTCTCCAAGAAACAAATAGTGAAAGCAAAAGACCATGCTGAAATCAGGTCTAAGGAGCACTTGGCTTAGCCAAAGCTGTTGCTGGTAGGGCTGTGGGTGGAGGGAGTTAAGTCAATGATTCACTCACAACTGGAGCAGAGCTTGTCAAGGTATGAGCATCTGCCCCATGTCTGGGGTTCCTGTTTCCTCTGAAAACGTAATTGGGGGCTTCAGTTTTGGGTGGTCTACTTTTCTAATCTGTGATGCCTGTCATATTATCTTATCCCCCTTCCTTTTCCAATGTCCTCCTCCCCTTCCTCTACACCCTCCCCTTCTCTCTCACCCACCCCAGTATCCCCTCTGCATGTTTATTCTTTCACATGTATAGCCCCATAAAGTCAAATTCAAGACAATTTTTGAGGCAATCCAAGATGGTGGACTAGAGGGAGGCTGTGTTCCTTGTTACTCTGTAACTCAGGTTTCAAGCAGAGAAAAATCTGTTTCTCTGTGAGGCAATCTTTGCTGCTCATTGATCCCTTGCTATTTATCCCATTTGTCCACCTCGATCATCCACAGTATGCCAGCATATTCACTACTTTCTGAAGGCAGATTGCTCACTGACTGCCACCTATCATCTGCCATTTGCCCATTTGCCTGCCTCTTGCCTGCCCAATGCCTGCCTTTCACCTACCCATCACCGACTGCCTGAGGTCCACCTGCGGACTGTCTGCCAGTAGCCTATAGACCACCCACAGACCACCAGAGGATCACCAGCTGCCTGCTGTTGCCTGGAAGCCCACTGTCACAGAACCCGTAGGTTTGGTTACATGTGGTAGCCACCATTTTGGGACAACAGCCAGGACCTGTAGGACCCCCAGCCCGACTGACCAAGCTCTGCCTCCAGGACCAACTGACTGCACCCACACAAACTCAGCACCCATGCTCCATGCTGCAACTCCCCATTTGTCAACACATTTGGAAGCCAGTGCAACCATATTGGATTATCCTGGAAGCAGAAGCAGCCATCTTTAGGTGGGTCCAATCCCATCCTCAGATGCCTGTGGGGAGACTGGAAGCTCAGGTACCTCTCATGCATCAGGACCAACATGAAAAAACACAGGAAGAAAGTGTTCCAAACAAACCAAGATTCTATATTAATAGAATCCAATAACAGCATGGTAGAAGACATGTCAGAAAAGGAGTTCAGAACATACTTAATTAAAATGATTTGTGAAGCAAATGATGAGATAAGAGAGCAAATGCAGGTAATGAAGGATGACTCCAATAAATAGTTGAAAGAGCAACTGCAAGAAGCAAAAGATCATTTCAATAAAGAGATAGAGATTCTGATAAAAAACCAAACAAATCCTTGAAATGAAGGAAATAATAAGCCAAATAAAAATTCAATGGAAAGCATCACCAACAGACTAGATCACTTGGAAGACAGAACCTCAGACAATGAAGACAAAATATTTAATCTTGAAAATAAAGTTGACCAAACAGAGAAAATGATAAGAAATCATGAACGAAACCTCCAAGAACTATGGGATATCATGAAAAGACCAAATTTAAGAATTATCAGAATTGAGGAAGGCACAGAGATACAAACCAAAGGAATGAACAACCTATTCAATGAAATAATAGCAGAAAATTTCCCAAACCTGAAGAATGAAATGGAAAATCAAATACAAGAAGCTTACAGAACACCAAATGCACAAAATCACAACAGATCCACACCAAGGCACATTATGATGAAAATGCCTAACATACAAAATAAAGATAGGATTTTGAGGGCTGCGAGAGAAAAGCATCAGATTACATATAAGGGGAAACCAATATGAATATCAGCAAATTTCTTAGCCCAGACCCTAAAAGCTAGAAGGGCCTAGAACAACATATTTCAAGCTCTGAAAGAGCATGGTTGCCAACCAAGAATCTTACACCCAGCAAAACTAACCTTCATATTTGAAGGTGAAATAAAATCCTTCCATGATAAACAAAAGTTAAAAGAATTTACAAATAGAAAACCTACTCTACAGAATATTCTCAGCAAAATATTCCATGAGGAGGAAATGAAAAACAACAATGTAGGTCAGCAAAGGGAGGAACAACCCTAAAGGAAAAGCCAATCAAAAGAGAAACCAAGTCAAGTTAAAAACCAAAAGTAAGCCCAAGTGACTGGGAATACAAATCATATCTCAATAATAACCCTGAACATTAATGGCCTAAACTCATCAATCAAAAGACATAGACTGGCAGATTGGATTAAAAAGCAAGACCCAGCAATATGCTGCCTTCAAGAGACTCATCTCATAGAAAAAGACATCCACAGACTAAAGGTAAAAGGATAGGAAAAAACCTACCATACACACGGACTCAGTGAAAAAGCGGGGGTTTCCATCCTCATATCAGATAAAGTGGACTTCAAGCCAAAGTTAGACAGAAGGGATAAAGAAGGACATTTCATACTGCTTAAGGGAACCATAAATCAGGAAGACAAAATGATCGTAAATATATATACCCCAAACAACGGTACATCCATATACTTCAAACAAATCCTTTTCGATTCCAGGAATGAAATAGACCACAACACAATAATTCTGGGTGACTTTAACACACTGCTGTCAGAATGCACGAGAAAATGCTTTCCCCTAGAGTATGTTAGCTAACTTTGGATTTTTGCCAATGGAGAGAGAGAAAACGGTCTTTTATCCACAGTTTTAATTTATATTTCTCTTTTTTAATGAGTGAAGTTAACTATCTTGTTGTTTATTAATAACAAGTTTTATTTCCTTTTTCTATGTTTTGAAAGGGTTATAATTTTGTCAATTTACATGTTAGGAAGGATAACTTTTTGTGATATGAGCTATAAATATCTCTCTTAGTTGTCTTTTTTAAAAAGTTTGTTTATGATGCTTCTTTGCATAAAAAATAGATTTTTATGTAACAAAAAGAAACAAAGAAAGAAAGAAAGAGAGAAAGAGAGAAAGAGAGACAGAAAGAAAATGTAGGCCAAACTCTCCATCATTTCGGCTTGGAACCAACTTCCTCAACAAGACTTCTAAAGTGCAAGAAGTAAAATCAAGATCAGTAAATGGGATGGTATCAAACTAAAAAGCTTCTTCACATCAAAAGAAACAAGAACATGAACAGAGAGCCTACAAAATGGGAGAAAATCTTCACCACCTGTACCTCAGGTAGAGCATTAATCTTTGTATATACAGAACTCAAAAAACTTAACACCAAAAAAAACAAATAACCCAATTTTTAAAAAATGGGCCAAGGACTGAACAGACACTTCACAGAAGAAGAAATACGAATCATCAACAAATATATGAAAAATTTTTCAACATCTCTAGCAATTAGAGAAATGCAAATTAAAACTACACTGAGATTTCATCTCACTCTAGTCAGAATGGCAATTATCAAGAATACAAGTAACAATAAATGTTGGCAAGGATGTGGGGGAAAAGGTACACTCATACATTGCTGGTGGGACTGCAAATGGGTGCAACCACTCTGGAAAGCAGTATGGAGATTCCCTAGAAAACTTGGAATGGAACCACCACTTGACACAGTTATCCCACTCCTCAGTATACACCCACAGGACTTAAAGTCAACATACTGATACATACATTGTGACCACATCAATGTTTATAGCAGCTCAATTCACAATAGCTAAGCTAGGAGAACAACCTAGGCTCCCTTCAACAGATGAATGGATAAAGAAAATGTGGTACATATACACAATGGAATATTACTCAGCCACTAAGAGGAATGGAATTATGGCATTTGCCAGTAAATGGATGGAACTGGAGACTATTATACTAAGTGAAATAAGCCAATCCCCCAAAACCAAAGGCCAAATGTTCTCTCTGATATGTGCATGCTAACTCATAATAAACTGGGATATGGGAGGGAGAGAAGAATAGAAGTTCACAGTATTACACAAAGGGAATGAAGGGAAGTGAGGGAGGATGGGAATAGGAAATGAAGTAGAATGAATTGGACATACTTTCCTATGTTAATATATGAATACAAGACCAGCGTAACTCTGTCATTATGTACAACCACAAAAATGGGAAGTTATACTCCACGTATGTATGGTTTGTCAAACACATTCTACTGTCATGTATAACTAAAAAGAACAAATAATTTTAAAAAAAGAAAGAAAACCTTAACCACTAAAAAAAAAAACAAAAAACAAAAAACAAAAAACTGTAAAGAACCTATAACTTAACATACACTTAATGAATAAAATTTTAAGTCAGATATGTTTGTGTGCATCTGGAAAAAAAGAACTCAATTTTTAATTATATGAGAAAAACCGAAACTCAGAGGTTATTTCCTAACATAACAGAATTTTCAGGTCAGGAGATCTTGAGAAAGTCCGTAGGCAAACCTCTGCTTTTAACCATTGAGTCATTAGCAGCTTATGTGATGGTCTCTATGCAACTAGAGATGGGATTAATACCTGGGTCTGGGGGCTGGGGTTGTGACTCAGTGGAAAAGCGCTTGCCTAGCAGGTGTGAGGCACTGGGTTCGATTGTCAGCACCACATATAAATAAATGAATAAAATAAAGGTCTATCAACATCTTAAAAAATATTAAAAAAAAAAAAACCCTGGGTCTCCCAACACCTAGACGTTCTTCACCATCATCTGATGGCAACAGCATCTTAGCCATGTCTAAAGTTCTGCACTGTACAAAGTACTCTCCCATATGAGACTCAGACTAGGAATTTCCAACTGGCATCTATAACCCCTGTTGTTATTTATAAATAATACAGCTAGAAGAGTATCTTGCACTGGCTTACCTAACTATCAAGTAGCAGAGGCAAGGCTTCAACCCTGGAGTCTTGGGCCATCTGCTTTCCACAGTCTTCCTATGCACACTCACATTTGTATTTAAAGGTCAAAATTTGCACGCACAAATTTATGGAAGTCAATGAAAATGATCTGGTTAGTGTGTGACATCAGCAGCATGAAATTATTTGGGAAAAGTCTACTTGCTCACATGGCCAATCTGGACACATGACTCAAAGCCTCCTCCTAAATGTAATGCTCTGGTTGGCATGCTCAAAATCCCAGCGACTTGGGAGGCTGAGGCAGGAGGGTCACAAGCACCCTCAGCAACTTAGCAAGGCCCTGAGCAATTTAGTGAGGTCCTGTCTCCAAATAAAATATAAGAAGGGCTAAGAAAATGGTGAAATGAGACAGGCAACATTATCCTATGTACATGTTTGATTACACGAATGGTATGAATCTGCATCATGCACAACCATAGAAACGAAGTGATGTACCCCACTTGTGTACAATGAATCAAAATGTGGTTTAAAAATAAAAAACAAATTTTATTTTACTTAAAAATAAATTTATATTTTATTTAAAAATAAAAAATAAATATAAATATATAAATAAAAATAAAATATAAATAAAATATAAATATATAAAAATAAATATATATATAAGTATATATATATATATATATATGAAGGGCTGGGGATGTGGCTGAATGGTTAGGTGGCCCTGGGTTCAATCCCTGGTACCAAAAACAAAAAAAAAAATTTAAAAGGGCTGAGGGTGAAGCTTGGTAGTAGAGCACCCATGAGTTTAATCCCCAGTGCCACAATAAATAAGTAATTTAATGCTATGTATTTAGGGTCTAAGTGTCTCGTCTATTTTATTATCAATCTCATCCTGAAACTCAGGGCAGAAGGAACACAGGTAGGTATACTCTAGGGCATGAAAGACAATAAATACAAGAAAAGTACAAGTTAACCCAAATAATTCCTGATGTCAGGCCTGGTGAACTCACACACAGGCCCCTCCCTGGAGAGCCACAATTTTTTTTTTTTTTTTTGTACTGGGGGTTGAACCCAGGGATGCTTAACCACTGAGTCATATACCCAGCCCATTTTAAAATTTTTATTTTGAGACAGGGTCTCACTAAGTTGCTGAGGCTGGCTTTGAACTTGGGATCCTCCTGACTCAGCCTCTGGAGTCGCTGGGATTACAGATGTGAGCTGTGAGATCCACAGTCTGGATGACACCCCAGTAGTCTGACATAGACACGTACATTTCCCTGCTGAAACACCTCTCAACTGTTTAACGGGTGCATTGGTGCCATCTAAAGAAAGCTGGTGTTTATGAGAAAAAGAGAAGTTGATTAATACCTCACTCATGAAGAGCCGCTCGGTCAGTTAGCTGTGAAATATTTATTTCACACTCATATATGTCTACTGTGTAAGACATGTTCTAGACAAAGATGGCTTAAGATAGACTTACGACTTGGTTAAAATTCACTATCAGGTAGAAGAGGCACTAGTGCAAACATCTGTCTTCCTCCTAG
This sequence comes from Sciurus carolinensis, assembly GCF_902686445.1. Lineage (NCBI taxonomy): Eukaryota > Metazoa > Chordata > Mammalia > Rodentia > Sciuridae > Sciurus > Sciurus carolinensis. Next base: position 30,835,723 of record NC_062227.1, on the reverse strand, counting down.
AGATGAGGTCTTTGGAGGCCCGGAAGGAGTCCCTCCCTTCTTTGCCCATAGGGCACCTGCTTCATGATTTCTGCCCTCAAAGTCCATGGTAGACATTTACTAAAGGAATGAGCAAGTTTGATTTCAAGTCAATGATTGGAGTCAGTGTACTTTTCAAAAATGAAGAAAGTACCCAAGTTACCTGAGGGAGAAAAAAGCTCAGTATCATTCCAACTTCAGAAGAGCCTGAGTTTGGGACTTATGGGGAATTGTATGAGTGTTTTATCTTTTTGGGTTCACTTACTGTCTTTTATTATGTATTTTGGGGCACTCAACCACTGAGCCACATCCCCAGCCCTTTTTATTTTTTACTTTGAGACAGGATCTTGCTAAGTTGCTTAGGGACTTGGTAAACTACTGAGGCTGGCTTTGCACTTGCGATCCTCCTGCCTCAGCCTCCCAAGTCACTGGGGTTATAAGTATACGCCACCACACCCTGTAAGACATAAGTTTCTCGTTACCAAAAACTGTTAATATTAAAATTAATGGGCTGGGGATGTAGCTCAGTGGTACAATGCTTGCCTAGTATACATACACTGGGAGCAATCTCCAGCACTGCAAAATCTTTCTTAAAACTTAAAAAAAAAAAAATTTCAAAACTTTAAATAAATCAGGCTGGAGTGTAACTCAGCAATAAAGTAGATGCACAGAAGAGGTACTGGTTTTAGTCCCCAGCACCACAAATAAATAAATAAATAAATAAAATAAAAACTAATTAACAAAAATCTTAGTAAATGTTAAATGATTATTTAAGGTATTAACCAGGGCTGGGAATGTGGTGGAGTGCTTGCCTATTTGACTATATGCACAAAACCCTGAGTTCAGTCCTCAGTCCTCAGCATTGTAAAGAGAGAGAGAGAGAGAGAGAGAGAGAAGAAATATTCATTAGATAACTTATTCTACTTATTCTTGTACCCAACAGCTTAACTATTTCCAATAGTTTTCTTTTGTCCATGAAGACTAATACTTAGACGAAAATTTCTGTAGCTGGCCAACTGAAATTCAAACAGCTTTCACGTTTTTATTTGTTTGTTTTGTTGTGTGTGTTTTGCTTCAATGGTTTTAAACATCTTTATTTTAATCATTTCTAGGATTTCATTTTATTTTATTTTTTTTGGTTTTAAACATCTTAATCAGAAGAATCTTATAAGACATTTTGATTTTTATTTCTAGTGAGAGAAAAAAACTTGTCTTTCAAGATTTCGGAAAGTAGCCCGGGCATGGTGGCGCACATCTGTAATCCCAACAACTCAGAAGACTGAGGCAGGAAGCTAGCCTTTGCAACTTAGCGAGGTCCTAAGCAACTTAGCGACACCTGCTCTCAAAATATAAAAAGGGCTGGGGGTGTAGCTCAGTGGTTAATTGCCCCTGGGTTCAATCCCCAGTGCGGGGGCGGGGATAGTACCCAACAAGAAAATTAAAATCAAATAATCTTAAAAATTAGGAGAAGTTTTGAGATATGATTGAAGGCCTCCATGTGGATTTAAGTTTGTAAGGAAGTTGTGAACACTAATAAGGTTGGACATTGATAAGGGAGAAAAAAGAATTTGTTCTGTGAATCAATATACAATATTCTTGGTGGAGATGGGAAACAAAAATGAATAGATCATAGTCCCTCTGTGTAGCTCAGAGAAGGAACATGGACATCAACAGGGTGAGGGAAGCATAATGGCCATGCTACTGGGGGCCTAGGCCAGAGGCCTGACCCTGGGCATCCCACACATCAGGTCCAGCCACTCACCCCAGAAACCAAAGGGAAAAGGTGAAGGTGAAAAACATGAAAGGAATTTTAGTCAATGTAGTGACATTGGGAAGAAAAGGGACCCATGTCCTTGGCCCTGTCTTCAGGGCCTGACCTTGACTGAAGTTTCATAGGAAGGGGAATGAGGGCGATGGTGGGGTCCAGACAGCCAAGGGACTGCACAGCTGCCACAGCAGGTGATCTAGGTCGGGGAGCCTGGCAGCTCTTTATCTCAGGATTTGTCAGGAGGGTCCGAGTCATGGTAAGAGTCTGGGCATAGCTTTGACCTTCGTAACAAGGTGCTTATTCATCAGGTCTCTCGTTCCTGGGATCCACGGTGACTGCAGAGAAGAATGGCTCAGAAGAAAAGTCAGACAGGCAAGAGGGAGTCAAGGTGGCGTTAGGTCAGCCACTAGGCCCTCCTTCCTAAGGCCTTGTTTCCAGCTATATGATTTGTGGGACTCAGTGGGAAATGAAATGTGAGACTCCCTTCAAAAATTAAAAACTTCAAGACAGTGATCACTGAGCATTAAATCACACTCGGACTGCATGCCACAAAGCCAGTCCAGGATAGCAGGCCAACCATCGTCCTGTCTCCCAAAACACAGGGGCTGGGGGCTTTTCCTTCTGTGTCAAGAAGCTCACCCTCCATTTCCCAGTACTCTTAAGTATTTCAGGCTTTATTTGTGTTTCTCTTGTGTTTGCACATTTGGAACATTACATTCAGTGTTGTCTTTTGTTTCTTTTTATGTTTCATTTTTTGGTTTTTTTTTTTTTTTTTTTTTTTTTGGTACTGGGGATTGAACTCAGAGGTGCTTTACCACCAAGCCACACCACATACCTGGCCCTTTTATTTTTTATTTTGTGACAGAGTCTTGCTTAATTGCTTAGAGCCTCACTAAGTTGCTGAGGCTGGCCTCAAACTTATGAGCCTCCTGTCTCAACCTCCCACCTTCCCCCCAAGTCACTGGATTACAGGTATGTGCCACCACACCCAGCAGTATTTTCTACTGTCATGTACAACTAATTAAAACAAATTTAAAAAAAAAATTTAAAAAGGCCATAAAGGACCACCAAATCTACACCAGGCAGTATAAGAACATAGGAGACCCAAACAGACAGGAGCTGCCTACTGTGTAGACCTGTGGCACATAAAAGAGAAAACTGGCTTCTATGGCTCCTTTCCTTTCCTTTCAGAGTGGTTTGTTGTGTTCATTTAAATAGCAGTAGTCTCAAAGAAACTTCAGTGGGAATAAAGCACAAAAATTTATTTTTTTAATTTATTCATTTATTTTTCATCACATCCCTCCCAGATTCTCTATAGCAAAATGTTTGCATAACTTGGCAATTCTGGGCCCTGCCTAAGAAGTCCCTCCCAGCCCACCCACCCTCACGTACTTCAACTACAATTCTCTCTGAAATGTTCAGGCTAAAGCCTCATCCCCTTGAAACTTTATTGGAGGAGGGGTAGCACACATTAGTGAAGAGTCTGGGAGGGAAAGCCGTGGGAAGATGCTTTGGTTTAGGAATCTTATAGCAAAGTAATGAACATATATGCAGCATTTGAGTCAAAAGAGGAGCTACCCAACACAGCCAAACCGGGGCCTTCGCCATGTTGCCTGTTATTTGATAAGAACAGATTCTACACTTGCTCTTGGCCAAAAGAAGCTATTAATTCATGTCACTTGAGAAATGAAATGGAACATACCAGCTGCCTTGGGCAAACAATTTCTGACACCAAATTGACCAGTGACTGGGATGGATGTGGATCAGTAGAAATGGTACAAGGAGGTGACGGTATGGAACTTGAACCTAAGGATGGCACCAGACTGTAAGAGGGTCCACCTTATACTTTGAATAGAGCCCTAGAGCCCTTACTGCTCTTCCATTATGACTTATTTTTAAAACCAACAAGTTTCTTTCTCTTCCTCTCCTCCTTCCCTTCCCTAATCTCCCCCGTCCTAATCTCAGGGGAAACGGGATTATCTTTCTTCCCCAGCCTAGACAGTTATCTGTCTTGAGCACACACCCACCACAGGAACCAAGTAATTCAGACTTCGTGGATGGCACCAGAAGATCTCAGAAATGACCCTCTCCCAAAATAACAAGTGAGTTACAACTCCAGACAGAGAACACAGGGAATGTAGCCTTTGAATCACCTCTTTAAACCCCCCCCACCCCCGCTCTCCCTGATAGGAGACAGGAGTCCCCTGTGTTTCTCCTTTGCTAGCAAAGCAATAAAACTACTTTATTCTTTTTCTCAAAACGGTGTCCTCATTACTGCTAGGCATCAGGGACAAGGACTGAGCTTTCGGTAACAAGACAAGCACTCTATCACTGAGCTACACCCCCAGCTCAGAGCCTAAGTCTCTTTCTGTGTGAGTTTGGGTGAACTGCAAAATCTCTCTAGGTTTCAATGCCTGTGTCTATGTTCTTTTGCAGTACTGGGGATTGAACTCAGGGTGCTTTTACCACTGATTCCATTCCTAACCCTTTTTATTTTTTATTTCGAGATAGGGTCTTGCTAAGTTGCTAAGGCTGGTCTCCCGCCTCTGTCTCCCAAATGGGTGGGATTACAGGCATACATCACCACTCCCAGTTCAATGACCTTGTCTCTTTAATGAAGTTGGACTATCTCAATTTGGGGGTCTTTTCCTGGGAAGGAAGAGAAATTCTCTGCACATTTTGTTGAAAAGGTGTTGGGGCAAGATAACGTAAGTGAAGAGGAAAGACTCTGTTTAAGGGACAAAGAGCTTGCTCATTGACATAAACAATGAAATACCCAGGGACCATGAATCATGTCCAGGAAACCAGAGAAGACAAGAGAAAGGTCTAATATTTAGGGATTGAGATAATTAGCTACAGAGCATGTCAGGATGGTGGGCCAGGAGTTGAAGTATGTTCAAGGGCAAGTTCTTGGCTTTATGTAACATAAGAGGCGGGAAAAAGACTGGATGTGATACAGATTTTAATTTCAAACTTCCAAGACGTTATTATAAACAACTGGAGAGAAGGTTGTTTTAAATCGTGTTTAATGCGAGTATTCATTTGCTGGCAGTGACCAGCATTTCCTATAAATACCACTTACGTCTCATGGAACAGAGCTGTAACATGTGATGTGTAAGGAGAAGAGGTGAAGAGAGAGCAGTGAGGGAAACTTGGACCCTGAGCACTTGGCATGAAAAATTGGGGAAATTGAGCTCCCCTTCTTTTATTCTCTTTGGAACTGATGGCAAACAATTGCCTTTTGAATGACTGTGATCTTATTAATATACATTTTTGCTTTGCTTTGGGGTATTTAATGTGCTCTCCAGAGAGTAGTTCAAAGCAGTTAAAAGAGCATTTGCCAGTTTCTCCTTCTAATTAATACCAAGTGGTTTCATTCAAACCAAAGTTTCAAGCTGATTCTACATAAGCAAAAATAAGTGTTGAGAATTAAGTGTTAAGCAGAATTAGAGTTGTGCTTTGGAACCAGAAAAATCAAGGTTCAGATCCCTGCCCTACCTGCTTGCTAGCTGTTTGACCTTAGGAAAATTATCTAAATCAGCATTTCAAATGTATCTTCTTTTTTCCTTCTTCTTCAGTACTGGGGACTGAACCTCGGAGCACTCTGCCACTAAACTAGATCCCTAGCCCTTTTTATTTTTATTTCAAGAAAGGATCTTGCTAAGTTGCCCAGGCTGGCTTCAAACTTTCTACCCTCCTGCCTCAGTCTCCCTAGTCACTAGGATTATGAGTGGATCACCACGTTTGACTAAAATGTATCTTCTTCATTTTTATTTTTGGGTACTGGGGATTGAACCCAGGGGTGCTTACCTACTGAGCCACATTCCCAACCCTTTTTATTTCTTATTTTGAGACAGTGTCTTGCCAAGTTGCTTAGAGCATAAATTGCTAAGTCTGGCTTTGAACTTCCTATCCTCCTGCCTCAGCCTCCTAAATTGCTGGGATTACAGGTATGTGTGACTTCACCAGGCTGAAATATATCTTCCTTATAATGAGAATTGTTAGGGTTATTAAATGAGATGAAACTTGGAACACAGCTAACACAGTTCTTAACACACAGTAGGAACTTCACAAACTTTAGCTAATCTTCCACCTCCACCTTCACCTCCACCTGCACCTCCACCTCCATCTTTTTGAGGAGGAAAGATCTTAATTACTAGCACTGAAATTTACAATGGTCTCATAACCACGGATGCTCATTTGCCCTGTTCTATTTTGTGTTGCTGAGGTTGACTTTGAACTGAAGATCCTCCTGCCTCAGCCTCCCAAGTCACTGGGATTACCCGTGTGCAGCACTGTGCCTGGCTGCTGTTATCTGTTCATATGTCAGTCTTCCCATTGGTCTGTGTGTCCTGAGGGCAGCATCATGGTACCTAATGGTACCTAATATGATGGGCAATCAACACTTGTTGAATGAAAGAATAAAAACCATACCTAAAACTGCCTTTTTCATGAAGTCCCATTTCTTCCTGGCTTTTCCTTCTTTTTTTTTTTTTTCATTACTGGAGATTGAACTCAGGGGCTCTCTATGCCACCAAGCCATATCCCCAGCCCTTTTTATTTTTAATATTGAAACAGGATCTTACTGAATTGCTGAGGCTGGCCTCAAACTTGTGATTCTCCTGCCTCACCCTCTCAAGTTGCTGGGATTACAGGCATGTGCCATCGTGTCTGGCTGCCCTGACTTTCCCTTATTTTTTGATACAAGCCAATTCTCCCAGAAGACCCCTGCAAATCTTTCCTTATTTCCTAATATCCCAAATATGTCACAGGATCATGTGACAATCCCTGGCCTAGAATGGTGGCCAGAGACTGAGATTATGTCTCTAAAAGAGTCACACACCCAGTTCTTCAATGGCAGGGTATAATCTAAAACGTATAACACACACACACACACACACAACTACCTTTGGATCGATGTTTAAAATTGGGATAGTACCAGGAAAAATGAATGTTGAAAAGATACCATAATATCCTGAATATCAATGGACAGAGCTACCTGATGATAGTGTATATTCCATTTTGTCTTGGAATGTTGTTGCTTTCATATTTCCCACTGGATATGGCACATTTATGTAATTTTGGTTGGGTTCCGATCTACTGAGGCTGCGACTGGGGGAAATGTGTAGACCCAAGCAATGCATGGCCCTAGTGCCAAGATGCAAGTTGCATTTGACAGTGTTCGTAGAGTCAAAGTGTGAAGCTGAGAACCCCCAAGGATTAAGCATCACTGGATGATACCTATAAACACAAACCTCTAACCAGGGGAAAGGGCATGCAGACAGGTTTGCTCCTCCTATCTCCTGTGATAATGCTCCCAAGACTTTTCAAGCGGATGGGAAGATGAACTGAGAGAAGATTTGAAAATGGACGTGTTGGGAATACAATCACATGAGCTATGATGCTTTGTCAAATGCACTTCTTGAACTTGGAATGCTGCCTCGCCTCTATCAGACTGCAGGAAACAAATATTGTTTCCTAAGCTTCTTCATTCTCTGTCCTCAATTCTCAGAGGAGCTCTGCATAGTGCTGGAGAAGGGTACCCCAGAAGTGGAAATAGATCTTTACTCCCCTACTCAAAAATCTACAATGGAGGGCTAGGGAGATAGCTCAGCTGGTAGAGTGCTTGCCTTGCAATCACAAGTTTGATCCCCAGTACTGCAAAAAAAAAAAAAAAAAAAAAAAAAAAAAAAATCTACAATGGAGCCCCCCCACAACTATTTGAACACAAACCCCCTCTTCTTACACTCAAGGGAAGCTGCATTTTGGTTGCAAATGCCCTCCCTCCATCATCCTTTCTTTCATGTCACAGCACATGGCCCCTTCTCCCACAAACTCTTCCTTATGTCTCTTCCTGAAATGATCTGTAGGATGAATGCAGGAAAAGCTGGTCTATCCTGTGCTAGCTTCCTTGCATCATTTTAAAAACACTTTTTTAGATGTTGGTAGACCTTTATTTATTCATTTATTTATATGTGGTGCTGAGAATCGAACCCAGCACCTCACACATACTGTACCACTGAGCCCCAACCCCAGCCCTTCCTTGCATCACTGAAGATGAATTTTCTCAGAAATAAGTGGGGAAATTAACTCCTGTATGTTTTTTGTTTTGTTTTGGTGTGTGTGTGTGTGTGTGTGTGTGTGTGTGTTTCTACTGATGGTGATTGAACCCAGGGGTGCTTTAACACTGAGCTACATCCCCAAGTCCTTTTGAGAGAATTATTGGTTCTTTGTCTCAGTAATTTGAAAAATGAGATCCATAGGCAGAACAAAATAATAAGATTTATCAAAGTAACAGAGAGAAAGCAGAGCTCCCACAGCAGGGGATACCTTTTGACAGCGTTGCCAAAGGGTATCTATTGTCTAGGGGTTTGTATGATAAGGTCGGAAGGGAAATGGGAGGCCCTGAAGACCATAGGCTAAAGATTTTAAAAGAGTGAGTCTGCTTGTAGTCGTGTGCCCCTATAATCCCAGTAATGAAGGAGGCTGAGGCAGGAGGATTATAATTCAAGGCCAGCCTCAGTAATTTAGCAAGGTCCTAAGTAACTTAGTGACATCCTATCTCAAAATAAAAAAATAAAAAGGGACTTGGTATGTAGCTCAAGGGTATAGTATTTGGGGTTCAATCCCTAGTTCCCCAGTATCAAAAAAACAGAGTGGGTCTTTGAGTCCAGTCACACCAAGGCAACTGGTATTCATGCAAACCCTGTCCAATCAGTCACTGGGTCAGGGTTCCAGCACATACTTTCAGACTCCAATGGAGTCACAGGTCACGAGCTATCTGGCTGTCGAGGGATTTTGTGGTCAATGACAGGAATGCAGAAACTCCTAAGGATGGGCCCTTAACCCTATCTGCCTCACACATTTCTATCTCTTGCTCTCAGGGTTTTTTGTTGTTGTTGTTGTTTTGTTTTGTTTTTAACTTCTTATTTCGAGAAAGGGTCTTGCCAAATTGCTGAGGCTGGCCTTGAACTTGCAATCCTCCTGCCTCAGCCTCTGAGTCACTGGGCTCACAGGCATGCACCACCGTACCCTCGTTAACTCCTTGTGCTTTTGAAAATTCTACTTTATGCTTGAGAAAATTTCTTGACAAGGAATATGTTTGTGAATCAGTGTAGTATTTAATCAATCTATGGGAGCCCATTCACAGTCAAGAGCAATAATTAAGATCCCAATTTATTTTATACTTTCTTTTACTTCAATATTTTCTTTTACTTTCACAATATTGAAAGGCTTTACATTCTCGGCTGCAGCCCCAAACATCAGCAAATGGGGCCCAGTTTCATTTTAGGGGTAAAAAAATGAAGTGCTGATATGCGTATCTTGATTAATTAGCAAACAGTTCTCTCCCCTTCCCCATTTCATGCGCCCCTTCTCTCTTTTCTATTTGAATTGGCCTGGAAACGTGGTGTTCCTGCCAAATGAGTAAGTTGAAACGAGAAAACTTTTTTTTTTGTCAGCCAAAAGAGTGTCAGTGTTGATCTGGGGGGAACTGTTGATATGTGTCCCAGCAGAACCTATCACAAGAGGGTTTGAGGAAAATCCAGCATGAGTGAATGGATTGCCTGACAGTTTAACTTGCTTATAGGAATCTAAAAATGGATGTCTTTTCAAAGGAAGCCAGTGTAGGTCTGTGCATGACCATACAGTGATTCCAAAACTGTCTTAATTCTAAAATTTAGTCAAACATGTCCACAGAGCTACACACAGAGAAGCAGTCTGTCATGCTGGCCACGTGCTCTGCAGAGGTTATAGTTAATGAGTTCCCCAGGAAGGTAGTGAGAAGGGCTTGTAACTATTTTGTCACACATATAGACAGCCAAGTCCTAGATGTAGGTCCTGGCAGAAGCTTTTCGACTGACATCAATTAATCTTAAGAGTTTCTAGCGATTTTTGAATGTGCCTCAGCACCCAAAGGAGGCATTGAGCCCAGGAGCAATTTCACAGAGCAAATTCCTACTGGACATCCTGACAGAGGTGCCCCAGTAACTCAGAGCGTTGGGCTAACCTTGTTTATGAAAAAGCTAAGACAGTGGACGAGCTCTCAGCAAGTTGTGTGGGGCTGAGCAGCTGGGATATCAGGGCACTAATGGGACCTGAGCCATTAACAGGAGTAGGTGGTGGTTCCAATCAGGAAAGTTGCAGAGCCCAGGGGTGGGGATGGTGATGTGGGAGCTAAGATCCCTTTTCCTACTTCCCATTGCAATTAGTGACACCAGGATGAAGAGGAAAAGGACAGGCAAGTCAAAAATTGGACATAGGCTTCACCTGCCCCTCCTCTCTCCTGTGTCATCTAGTCCAATGTATGTGAATAGGAGAAAAAATAATCAAGATTCCTGATTATATTGATATTTGTGTTTTTAAAAAAAGAATTAAAATTTCCTAATGGTTAAGGAATACTGCACCCAAATTCCAACAGTTGCCTATGTTCACACATACTATGTTTACCGAGAAAATAAAATGAAGCCCTGTTTTTCCATTTGGTATATTTCAAGATTTTGAAGATGTTTGCTATAAAATGTCTTTCTTGAGGTTGATTCTAGTAAAAGAGAGTATAGTGAGATGGATAATAATGAAGAAAATCTTCTATGCCATTAATTATATGAGGGTGACCTATTTAAAAGAACAGCTTAACATAAAGATGAGTTATATATTATTTTTACAAAATGACTTCAAATGTACTGTGATGATGATAGGTACCAGGAGTTTGCTATTCCCCAATGGTTAGACCCTTGCCTAACACCATATACAAAAGTTCACTCAAAATGTGTAAAGACCTAAATTTAAGAGCTATAACAACAAAGTTCTTTAAAGAAAGCATGGGTGGAAAACTTCATGACATTGGACATGGCACTGATTTCTTGGTTATGACACCAAAAGTTGGGTAAAAAAAGAAAACAGTCGATAAATTATACTTCAACCAAGTTAAAAACTTTTGTTCATCAAAGGATACTATCCACAGAGTGAAAAGACAGCCCACAGAATGGGAGAAAATATTTGCAAATCATATGTCTCATAAGGGATTAATATCCTGAACATATAAAGAAATCCTACAACTCAACAACAATAACAGGGGAAAAAAATGGGTAAAGGCAGGCACGGTGGTGTGTGCCTGTAATCCCAGCAGCTCAGGAGGCTGAGGCAGGAAAATGTAAATCAAATCCACCATGAGGCCTTAGCACTATCTTAGAAGTTGGGTGGAGGAAGAAGCAAACGCTCAGGTTGAAAGAAGAAAGATCAGGCAGAGTTCCAAGCAAACTGCTAACCTCTCCACCCATGGAAGTCAAAGGAAGAGAAATAAGGAGTACTGGAAGCTGGAGACCATGGTACAAGTTATTGACTATGTGATATCTATTTTGGTTAGCTTTTCATTGCTGTGAAAAAAATACTGACAAGAACAATTTAGAGGAGGGAGAGTCTATTTAGGGTTCCCAATTTAGAATATCTCAGTTCATAGTTTCTGATTCCATTGCTCTGGGCCCAAGGTGAGGCATCACGTCATGGGGGAAGGGTCCAGCAGAGGAAAGCTCATCAGCACCTGATGGGGTCTGGAGGCGCAGTAGAGTTGGGGGAAGGGGCTTTATGGAAGATGCATCTTTCCAGGTGACCCACCTCTTCCAGTCATGCCCCACCTGCCTACAGTTACCACCTAGTCCATTCAAACTAGGATGGACTGATTAGATTATAGCTCCCACAATCTTATCATTTCACCTCTGAACATTCCTGCATTGATACAGGAGCTTTTGGGGGACACTACATCTCCAAACCATAGCACTACTGTTTAGAATTTGTCTCTCAATGGATCTAGAACTTTCATCCCCATCCAATCACCAAGACCACCTCTGCAACACCCACCTCACTTGCATCAACTGTTCTGTTTGTCTTCGGTGCCATGGACCTGCAACATTCTGGACTACTGTTCTTAGTGTGACCAAGTATATACAATAAATGATCTCAGCTAGGTGCAGTGGTGTATGCCTATAATCCCGGCTATTTGGGAGGCTGAGGCAGGAAGATCACAAGTTCAAGGCTAGCCAAAACAATTTAGCAAGACCCTGTCTCAAAATTTAACAAGGACTGGAAAATGTATCTTAGTGGTAGAACGCCTGCCTGGCATGTGCAAGGTTCTGGGGCTGAACCCAACATTGGAAGAGGAAGAGGAAAAAGGAGGAGGAGGAGGAAGGAAGAAGAGGAGGAGTGGAGGAGGAGGAGAAGGAAGAGGAGGAGATGAAGAAGAAGAGGAGAAGGAGAAGGAAGAAAGAGGAGGAAAAAGGAGATGATGATGATTCTGGTACGTGCTGCAACATGGATGGAACCTTGCAGACATTATGCTATGTGAAATAAGCCAGTTATGAAAGGACAAATGGATATGGATCCATTTATAACCAGTACCTGGAGTAATCAGATTCCAAGAGAAGAAAAGAGGAATAATGTTGAGACAGGCTGTGAAGAGAGGGGAGTAGGGGTTGGGATTTAGTTCAGTGGTAGTGTGCTTGCCTTGCACACACATGAAGCCCTGGGTTCAGTCCTTAGTACCACCACTGCCAAAAAGAGGGAAAGATAGAATTGTTATTTAATAAGTGCATATTTTGGGATTGGCAAGATGAACACATTCTGGAGGCATGGTGGCAATGGTTGCGTGACAATGTGTCCCTACACTATACATGGAAAAATGATTAAAATTCTAACTTTTAAGTAATGTGTATTTTACCACAATAAAATATATATAGGGCTGGAGTGTAGCAAGCACTGCTAGAGTACTTGCCCTGGTTTCAATCCTCAGTACTGCCAAAAAATGTTTTTTTCAATTATATGAAGAATAAACTATCCAGGAAAAAAGACTGGAAGTAAAGTAAAATTGCCTGGCTCAACAAGTATTCTTACTGTTACTTCAAAATGGAGGTATCTTACAGCTTAGATATGAGGTGTTCCCCAAGAGCTCACGTGTGAGGCGATGCAAGAATGTTCAAAGATGGAACGATTAGATTATGAGAGCTATAACCTAATCAGTGGATTAATCCACCAACATGGATTAACTGAGTGGCAACTAGAGGCAGGTATGGTGTGACCAGAGGAAGTAGCTAACCAGGGGGTGTGCTTTTGGAGTTTATATTTTGTTCCCGGTGAGTGGAACTCTCTGCTTCCTGGCTGTCTCTGAGCTGCTTTCCTCTGCCATACACTTCCGCCATGATGCTCTGCTTCACCTCGGGACCAGAGCATGGATTAAACTTCTGAACCTGTGAGCCATAATAAACTTTTCCTCCTCTACATTGTTTTTATCAGGTCTTTTGGGCACAGCAAATTAAAGCTAGCTAAATCAAGGTGACCTGTTCACAATAAATGAGAAAGTATATATTGTCTGAGCAAAATTTGTGCTATGGAGACAGCATTATAAACCTGGATGTCTGGGGCGCTGGGGTTGTGCCTCAGTGGTAGAGCACTTACCTAATGTGTGAGGCACTGGGTTTGATTCTCAGTACCACATACAAATAAATAAATAAAGATTCAACAACTTAAAAAAAAAAACAACTGGATGTCTGGAAGTATTTCCATGGTTATGAAGTTATGCTTTCCGAAATTGTATATGTCATCTATAAAAACTCTGATATCTATATATTTTTAAAAACTGGTAAGACAATTTCTAGCTTCTTTCTTAAATTATCTATTTTAAGAGTTTCAGTGTTATTTATTTATTTATTTATTTTTGTACCAGGGATTGAACACAGGGATGCTTAACAATTGAGTCACATCCCCAGCCCTTTTTATTTTTTTGGTTTGAGACAGGGTTTCACTGAGGTTTAGGGCCTCGCTGAGTTGCTAAGGCTAACTTTGAACTTGTGTTCCTCCTGCCTCAACCTCCCAAGCTGCTGAGATTACAGGCAAATGCCACTGTGCCTGGCAGCTCCTTGGATTGGATTTGAATCCACAATACAGAAATATAACACTTTTAAAATAGTTTGCAAGTACCAAGTGATCAACATCAGAGAATATTTTAGCTTATCAGGTAAATTTGAACAAAAACACTTACTACAGCTGATGGATACAATTAAAAACTAGATATCATGTTTTTAGAAAGGTTAACCAATGTCACAATTCTTCTCTTTGATTCTATGTAAGAAATCGTTTTCTATGTTGTCCATTAAACAAACAACACAAGGAGCTGGGCATAGGAGCACATGCCTATAATCCCAGGTATCAGAAAGCTAAATCAGGAGGATCTCAAGTTGGAGGCCAATGTTGGCAACTTAGCTAGACCCTGTCTTAAAATGAAAACATAAAAAGGGCTAGGAATGTAGCTCAGTGGTAGAGCAACCTTGGGTTCAATCCCTAGTACCATAAAGATTGAAAAAAAAAAATAAAAAAATTTTTAAAAAGAGTTTATCTACAAGTGGTTTAAGGACATTACCAGCACGCCATAACAGATCAAGTCTGAGTCCCTTCTAGCTGAATGATGATGTCCATGTCACTTTGCTTCTCTGAGCCTTGTTTTTCTCATCCATGAAATGGGGAGAGTTAATACTATCTCCTGCTTAGACTTATTATGTTGGGTAAATGAGGTGGCTAGAGTCAAGCCTGGCACCCCTCCAGGTCAGTTGAGATGTTTTCAACTCCTGAGGTCATGGGGTCACTAAGGCCTGGAAGTTGGGTTTGGGGTTCAAAACTTTCATCAGTTCATTCAGGAGTGTTGGAACCTGTGGAATGTCTACATAACCAGAACCCAGAAAACTGACTTCTGATCTCATAACACATCTCTCCATTGTGATCTCCAACGTATTCGCCATGGAGAGTGTAATCGTTGGCCCCTCAGCTGGGGCGCCCCTTTGTAGGTTTGCCTGCAGAATGGAGGATCAGAAGGTAGATCTTCACTCAGCTGGGTGTTCTGCTCTCCCTCAGGAACAACTTGCTGTAAGAATCAGAATTCCTCCTTGGTGTGCTAGAAGACTTCCCTGTCCAGGTTCCCTGGAGACCACTGCTCCCTGTTACCATGACAACACTCCCCTTCTCCATGTCATCCAGTCTTCACTGTGGGGGGACAACCAGGGGCAAAACTTTAACAGAGATGGTGCCTGCTCCTTCAGATATCTGTACAGGCATGTTAATCTCATCAGAAGCGGCTGGAACCCACAGCAGGGCCCTTTCCTTCTGAAAGGACTCAGTCCTCTGGACCTGTGGGGGTGAATTTCAATAGCTTTGGCCTCAGTAGCTATGGCTGTTGTAGTAGTGGTTGCCTTTTAAAAGGAAAAAGAAAGAAAAAGAAAAAGATGCTTAGAGGGTGGTATTTTCTTCACTTGGGCGTCATATCCTCTCTTGACCTTCCCTTCCAGATGTGTCCCATCCTAAATCTGAGTCTTTCTTCAGGCTGTTTGTGTTTCCTCCACAGTGAGGAAGCTATAATGATCATGTGTACACTTGGGCCTTCTGTTTTCCCCCTCTCACTGATCTTCAGAGATTTGAGCTTGAAACCTTCTGCTGAGACTTCCTGCCCAGTGACTTCCTGTGTAAACAAAAACATCTCATCCAGATCCAAACAAAAAGCACAAACATCTTCTGTAGCACAGTTCTTTCCACCATTCATTCCTCTTGGAATGCTCTTTACATACTCCCATAAGAAACTGGGTGCCCTAATCTGGGATTATTAAGATTCTTTTAAGATTCTTATCACATACGGTTTTGAGCAAAGTTTAACCTAAAAAAAAAAAAAAAAAAAAAAAAAAAAAAACACACAATCATCTCTTTCATCTAAATGTTTTGAAAAGAAAAGCTACAGAAGTTATGGATTCCACTGTCAGAAGGAGACTCCTTTGATAGAGGAATGTTTTTAATTATTTAAATACTTTCACAGCAAGCGCTCACTGTGGGATGGTTTCTGAAAGTATTACTGGAGCCTCCCCGCAGGTGACCATGTAACTTTGTCAAAGCCATTGATTAAACAACCTGGCATGAGGTAGAGTGTCAGCGTGTGGGTGAGCATCCCACATGAACAGGCAGCGCTGAATATTAGCGGCCACTGGTTTGCTCTGTTTTATTCTCTTTTGCTTCTGAGTAAATCCAAGCCTGATTACATCCTATCCCACCTCAGTATCCCAGGATTGAGGTAAGTGGTACAGAATCCAGCCACAAACCTCTGCTGGCTTTTTATCTTTTGAAAGACAGTTAAAGACTAAAATCAAACACAAAGGAATATTTTCCAATCCATTGATGATTAGAAATAGATTTAAGACTCCATGAAAATAGAATTCACTATTTCTTCTGCCCTTCGGGAAAACATTTTCACATATAGAGAGGTCATTGCTATCCTGGGAATCTTTTTTTTTTTTTTTTTGATTGCTCTCATTAAAAAATAAGCACTGAAAAGACTTTAAATAAGGTCAAAGTTGAACTGGCCAAACCACTAAGCATTCCTTTTAACTTAGACACCAGATAACACACATGATTTTCTCCTTTTCTTCTGCTTTTTTTTTTCCTTCCTTTCTTGCCAAAAATATTTAGCACCTATTATGTGCAAACATGATATTAAACCCTTGGATAAAAAGATAAATAAGAAGTGATCTCTCCCTTCAGATCACAGTCTACAGAGAAAGGCAAACAAGTCAATCATTCACCCATTCCCCCAACCACTAGCTACTGAGTGCCTACTATGCGTGTCCTGCATTGCAATTACAATAAAACCCTCAGTTGCCTTGGAATGTCAGTGCATGCCGATGCCACCTAGGATAAAAACAAGGAGATGGCGGATGCTCCTGTTCCCAGTGTCTCTACTGACCCGTGTATTTGAAATGTATAATGATGCCGGGTGTGGTGGCACACGCCTGTAATCCCAGCTATTCAGAAGGCTGAGGCAAGAGGATCATAAATTTAAGGCCAGCCTCAGCAACCTTGGAGACCCTGCCTTAAAATAAAAAGTGAAACAGCTTGGCAAATCTATACCATAGGTAGTTACATAGTCCTTACCATAAACCAGGAACTTCGCAAAGGTTAACTCATTTAATCTTCAGTCTGTGAGGTTTTCTTGTTCTACATATGAGGAAACCAAGGCACAAAGTTAAAGAAATGTGTCGAAGGTCACATGTTGAAGGTAAGCAGCAGAGTTAGGCTTTGAACCTGGGAAGCTGGTTCATCTTAATCTCAGGTACAACACTTTCTTTCTTTCTTTTATTTTTGGTATTATGGACTGAACCTTGGGATGCCATACCATTGATCTATATCCCAGTCCTTTTTATTGTTCATTTTTAGGCAGGGTCTCACTAAGTGGCCCAGGCTGACCTCGAACTTGAGCTCCTCCTGCCCCAACCTTCAAATTGCTGGGATTACAGCTGTGCACCACCAAGCCAGCAGCACTTTCTTCTTCTGTGTTAGTTTTCTCATTTCCATCTAACGTTCCTTCAGTTTTTACGAGTACAGTATATTGTTTGTAGATCTTAACTTTGATGTGGTGAGCACACACACACATACACACACATATGTGGGGAGGAAATGATTAGCCCAAATTTCAGGATAAATGAACAGAAGTAGAGAAAGCAAACAAAGGGCTTCAACGATATTGGTTAGGACTAGGGATGTAGCTCAGTGGTTCAGTGTTTGTCTAGGATGCTCAAGACCTTGGGTTCAATCCTTAGTAGTGCAAAAAAAAAAGATACTGGTTAATGTTCTCTGTCTTGGGATGTCAATCATGGTTATGTAAGTGTTTGCTTTAATATTTTTAGTTCTGCTATTATTGGATATACATACATATATATGTATGTATGTATGTATATATGTATATAAAGTATTTTGTTGTTGTTGTGCATTGTAATTCAGGTGTTTATTCAGAGTGCTTGCCTAGCATGTGGGAGACCCTGGGATCAATACCTAGCACCCTTCAAAATAAAGAAATAAATACTTTCACGTAAAGCTGAGGAAAGGGACTTCAGATTGGCATGTGAATCAAATCTTTTTTTCTCCTTGCAGTACTAAGAATCAAAACCCAGGCCCTAGTACGTGCTGGGCAAATGTCGTACCATTGAGCTGCATCCCCAACCCTTTTTAATTTTATTTTGAGACAGGGTCTCACTAAATTACCCAAGTTGGCCTGGAACTTGCAATCCTCCTACCCTAGCTCCCAGAGTAGCTGAGATAACAGGCATGTACCACCACACCTAGCTGTGAATCAAAGCTTATTGGCACACACCTGAAATATTTACAGATGAAATGCCTGGCATTAGCTTCAAAATAATCTGGGAAGGGATGCAGTGATGAAAAACTATTAACCATTTCTTGGTAACAGTTGAAATAGAGTGGCAGGTCCAAGGGGGTTGATTTATACTTCTCCCTACTATTTGTGTGTACATAAGGAGGTTGGAGAGGAAAGAGGGGTAGGAGTTGAGAAATATCACACACACACACACACACACACACACACACACACACACACACAAAGAACTGAAACATCTAAGGGTATTTACTGATTATCTGAATGTTAAGCCCTCCCTTCTATAAAGAATAAACCATAGCCAGGCGTGGTGGCAGCATGCCTGTAATCCAAGCAACTAGTGAGGCTGAGACAGGAGGATTGCAAGTTCAAGGCCAGCCTCAACTGTTATGGAGCGCAGCTTAAGAACAAACTGATCACCACTGAGAAGTCCAAATTTGACAGTCTTTATTAAGCTGGCCGGCTGACTGTCTCACACAATGCCCCAAAAAATGGCTACTGGGAGAACAGCCCCGACCACAGGGAGTATGGGTTCTTATACCAAAAAGCACTTTAATCATAAGTGTCTGTTGCTATGATTCGAAATTACACATTAACATCATGAGATCATCGACAGATGGGGAAGTGGGTCAAAATGACCCTTACCTAGGTACAAACTAAAGAATGGTTACTAACATCCACACAATCACTCCCCACATGGTACATAGATTAGGAGCAATAGGAATCAAAAGAGAGCAATGTTTCTTTACATAGGAATTATCATTCTGTATTGTTAAACATGTCACACTAAGTAACATGGGAGAAGCTTATTTCCTACATAACATGGTGTCTCAGAGCAAAATGGAGTCTGTTTAGTCATTTCCCTTAGAGTCTGGCCTATAACATTCTCATGGAGCCAGATCTGTCAGCCTATCACACAACAACTCAGTGAGGCCCTAAGCAACTTAGTGAGATTCATCTCAAAAAACAAAAACAGGGACTGGCAATTAGCTTGGTGGTTATGCCCCTGGGCTCAATCCCCAGTAATAAAACAAAGGAATAAACCATAGGGCACATTGAAAAGGGAAGGGGAACTGAACATTCTTCATGTCTCACTGGTCACAAGACGTGTGTAGGCTGGTAGACTGGCAGGAGAGGTGTGGGAGGAGGTGAGCTCAGGAAGGCCAGTCATGGGTGACACTCTGTTTTGCACAAGAGTCTGCCCCTTCTGCTGTTCCTGCTGTTCCTGCTGCAGACCTTCTACGCCAGGCTATAGCTCTGAGCCCTTGGGTTCTCCAGAGGAAGTTGTGGTCTACAACAGAGAAAGCCACCTCTGCCCCAAACTACCCCATTCTACCGTTCTGACTCTCACTACCAGGATTTCCTGTCTCAGCTGCACCCCCAGCGCCTGCTGTACAGGAGTACCTGGCCAAGCTCCACAGGGCCCATGGCGTGCCCCATTCCCCACTCTGACTCCCACCCCTCCTCTCCTCCTGTACTTAGCCAACAGAGCACCTGCCACTCTGCACTTCCTGTTCATGTTCTTGCTTCTGCTCCACTGTTTTCCCTCTGCCTAAGGCTTCTGTTCTTTCCTCCTCCCATCCTCCTGGCCAATTCATAATCTTCTTGCCAGATTGGGCTCACCTGGGGCCTCCTCCAGGGAGAAGTCTCCCTGACTCCAAGGTCAAGTGGAGGCCTTCTTCCTTGGTTAACAGGCATAGTCCTCAGCACTGTAATGATCTGCAACCTGTTTTGCTCTTTCCACTCTGAACTGTCCCTCTGCTGGGTACTGGAGACTCTATAGTAACCTGAAGATGGTTCTCAGCTCTAACTTTGGGAGGGACTCATAAGAGACAGAAAATGTCTGTTCTTCCAATTGTGGAAAAACTTTTTTTTTTTTTTTTTGTAGTGCTGAGATTGGAACCCAGAGCCTCATGCATGCTAGGCAAGTGTTCTGCCGCTGAGCTACACCCCAGTCCTACTTTTTTCTTGTATCTCTATGACCACCACTATACATAGAGAAATAGTCTCAAAAAAGCACATTTGATATTTAAAAGATTGTGGAAAGCATCCGGGAGGTGACTATTTGCATAAGGGAATGCAGTTTAATCTAGTTTTGTTCTTTTTGATTTTTTGTTATTCTATGTCCCTGGGATTTAGATAGATTAAGCCTAGAGAAGTTTTTGCAGAATAAAGGACAGCAGTTGATGATGCCTTCCACTCTATGTGTTTGTCCCCTATTTCTTATTAAATGACCTCACCAACGCCTACCATCTGCAAAGCCAAGCCAACCCCCAAGTGACCCACACATAGAGAGAGCTGGAGATGGGAGAGAAAGTATTGAGTTTTAGAAAGTTACAATTGACCAATGTCCTTCTTACAAGGAATAAGAGATCTGGATGGCGAGTCCCTAAGCAACAAGGCACACTAAATTACTTCATACAATCTACGCTAAAATAAAACAGGATGAAGTTGGACTTGTCAGTTTTTCTGCTCTAGTTTAGAGCTCCCACATTTATTAATCCTGGGAGAAGAAAGTATGCAGCCAAACTTGGCAATTTAAGCATCTGTCACATCCATAGAATCTGTTTTTATTTAGTAACATCATATACTTTTATCCAGCTCTGTTCTACTTCGCATATGACGCTTGAGTCCACGTGCAATGCTTTGGATCATATCTCTGGTACAGGGGGACAATCACTGTAATTTATGGGTGATCCCAATTGTCACTTCCCCCGAACAGCAATGGAATTTTTCAATATCCTCAGAATAAATCCCTCCTCTGGAGCAGTAAACATAATATGACAGTGTGTCAACCACAGATTTGTTGCCAGATTATTTACTTACAATTCAACAACAGTGCTGGCACACAGAGTGCCCTGTCAGCAAAAACTGCATTGTTTGAAGTAGCTGGGAGAAACAGGGAAACAGCCACGGTTTCAGAATCCAAAGAATGTAGTTTTCCTAAATACCTCAGGATTACGAGATGCTATAGAACTAATAAATTTGCTCCTTAAAATAGTCCAGAAGGAATCCTTAACTATTCCTACAAGTTTGAAAGTTTAGGTTATTGATGGGGAGAGAGAATGCACTTTTGTCCCTTGGGTTCACATAATGAGTATCGAGGGTAAAATTTCCCCCTCTTCTTTCTCTATGATTTTTGAAAAGATAAATTTCAGAGGTAGTTCACCTGTTGGGAAACTAGGAAATACTGATAAAATTAAGAGAGATTATCTGCAAGAGACACATTCAATGAAATTGTTTTGTTTATTGTTTTTTGTACCAGGGATTGAACCCAAGGGCACCCCCTCAGCCCTTTTTATTTTTTATTTTGAGACAGGATCTCTTTAGGTTGTTTATAGCTTCACTAAGTTGCTGAGGCTGACTTTGAAACTGCGATCCTCCTGCCCCAGCCTCCAGAGCCGCTGGGATTACAGACATGTGCCACCATGCGCAGCTTGATGCAATGTTTTTTTTTTTTTTTTTTTTTTTTTTTTTCATTTTCATTCTGAGTTTATTTAACATTTCAACCGGTTGAACTGAAACAACACATTGACTCCGACACTGGCAAGACGCTGTGCTGATACCGAAATAGTAACTGCCAGTCAGTAACTGCTGACAATAATAATTCTCTATACCATGCCCTCAGAAATAGTAATAAGATGTACCATCGTGAGCCTATTGCACTTCATGTGGATTGTCTTCTTTAGAAAAGGTATTCCTAAAAGATGGGTTCATTTGTTCTTTTTTTATAAAACGTGATTACACCAGACAGTTAATATTCCTACATAGAAGCACTGAGAGTCTGAAGCCTCCATAACAGGTTAAGAGGACACCGTCACCTCAGGTTCATCACGCTTTTTGCAACTGGCTTTGGTCACGTCTTCCCAGTGTGGGAGACGTTCTGGGGACCCAGCTGGCTTCTGGTCAGTCCCCTTGATGCAATGTTTTAAGCAGCAAATATCTATCAGATTCTGACCACTGTTTCCCAGGATGGTGTTTTGGACAATTTCATTCACCTGTAGGGTGCTCTGTCAGTGCGACTATCTGGACATACAGTAACAAAATAGAACTGATTGTTCTTCAACGGGTTTACTCTTTATGTATCGGCAGTAACCAAATCTGGCCTAAATCTACATCTTATTTTAAGTATTTTAAAGCACTTTCCCATCTGCAATCTTATTTTTCTCACTGCCACCTTGAGAAAGAAGTTGTGAGTATCACCATTTTACAAATAAGGATATTTAGACCCAGGAGACTTTCACAAGTTCCTTCGGTTCACATAGAAAATAAGTGGTCTCAGCTAGGTTTGGTGGCCTTTGCCTGCAGCCCCAGCCAACTCAGAAGGCTGAGGCAGGAAGGATCACTTGTACTCAGGAGTTTGAGGCCAGCCCAGGCAACACAGTGAGACCCTGTGCCTAGTGAGACCCTGAGCAAAACAAACAAAACACATCTTGCGTAGTTCAGTGGTTACTACTTCTATCCATGACATATTTAAAAGTGCAAACTCAAATTTGTCTAAATAAGAAAAGTATGCACAAGAAGCCTGAGCAGTAGCCAAGTGTAGTGGTGCATACCTATAATCCCAGAAACTTGGGAAACTGAGGCAGAAAGATGGCAAGTTCAAAGCCAATCTTAGCAATTTAGCGAGACCCTAAGCAATTGAGCCAGACGCTGCCAAAATAAAAAGTAAAAAAGGACTGGGAATGTAACTCCATGGTAAAGCAGGGCTGGGTTCAACCCCCAGCACTACCAACAAACGAACAGAAAAAGCTTCAAGGGATGGTGTCCATGGCAATGGACTTTTTAACTGCGAGCAGGGCTACCCAGAATAAAAACATTCACTTTTCAGTGATCAATTTTTTTTTTCCCAAGTGCTAAGGATTAAACTCAGAGGTGCTTTGCCTCAAAGCTAAGTCCCCAGTTCTTTTTATTTATTTATTTTTAAATTTTGTGACAGGGTCTTGCTAAGTTGCTGAGGCACCCTTGAATTTGCAATCCTCCTGCCTCAAGTCTCTGGAATTATAGGAGTGTGCCACCATGCCAAGCCGCAGCCTTTTTTGCAGCTTCATGTAACTGTGAAGCAGATGATGTCGGCAACTTCTAATTTATAGAAAGTTTGTAAGCCCTTCTCTAGGTCTGGCTTTCCCTGATAATAGAATCTGAAGCTAAAGTTTAACTGAAGGTTTAATTGGGAAGTGATCTAGGGGGCAGGAGTGACAGAGAGATGCAAGAGCCCATGAAAGAGAGTAGAACTGAGTTGGTTATCATTATAGGTGACTGGTACCCAATCCCAGGACCTTTTGATGGGCAGATTCAGGGGCTGAAATATTCTTTGTTACTAGTCTGCCATTGATCAAGATACTAATTCTCCCATACTGTTGGGTTGCCCTTGCTGTGGTATCTAAGAGGTCCCAAAAAGAAAGTAAGAGACTTGGGGTACAGGTCAAGGTGAGGCACCATCAGGTTGCAACTGTGCCAAGTGGTGAGGTCTGTGCAGATCTGGTCATTACGGGGGTGTCCAGGAGGGGCTGAGAGGATTTGAAGTGGTGCCAATAGGTCCTGTTGAGTAAGATGCCTGAGGCAGTGAGTCACCTCAGACCACATACACAGGACCCAACTGGAGGAGTTTGGTACCTTGGACTATCTGAGGAACTATGTGAGTAGGGACTGTGCAGACTGAGAAATAATGTCATTTTATTTAAGCAGCTGTTATTTTGGAAACTAAATGAAAGTCTGACAATCATAAGTTATAACCATCATCAAACTGGATTTTTTTTTTTTTTTTTTGCGGTGCTGGGAATTGAACCCAGGGCCTTGTGTTTATGAGGCAAGCACTCT
The DNA here is from genome assembly GCF_902686445.1 of Sciurus carolinensis. NCBI lineage: Eukaryota > Metazoa > Chordata > Mammalia > Rodentia > Sciuridae > Sciurus > Sciurus carolinensis. Next base: position 30,811,928 of record NC_062227.1, on the reverse strand, counting down.
ACTAACTGAGCTATATCCCCAGTCCAAACTACAGAGTTTTAGTGAAGAAAAACTTAAGGTGTCAGTAAACAGCAAAGCCAAAGTTTGTTGAAAATCTCACCACCAGGTGGCTCAGTCCATGACACCAAAGAACAGTTCCAACAATTAAGCAGTAAAAAATGGAATGAATGTGATGGCTAACGGCCATCCAGAGTTCCTCCAAATACTTTATTATTCTATGTACTCATCCCCGCCTTGGCAAAGTGTATTTTAATCTGGAGCAAAGCAAAGATGATATTTTTAAAACAAATATAATTATTCTGTATCATACCAATGCTTAAGGAGAATTGAAACAGCTTATAGAACACTGTATGCTCCCCTTGAATAAACTTTGTAGCTAATAGCGAATAAGTGACCAAATTTGACAAAACCTTGAATAGGTTGTGTAAAGCACTGTTTTCAGACTGCACACCTGGAACTAGAGGAAATATTGTGCCATATTATGATAACAGAAGAGAGGAACAGAGGTGGGGTAATGATCAAAGTGACACAACTCAAAAGCAGCAGAGCAAGGATTTAAGGTTCAGTATGCTTGGCTCAAAAACCAATGCTTGGTGTGCTATGCTAAACTTGATAGAAACCTCAAGCTTCCATATCCTCTGGGATTTCATTTGATTTAAATATTTCTCTATTATGTATGTATTTCTTTATTTGCCAGATATTGAGCCAGGGGTGGTAAACCCTGAGCTACATCCCCAGACCTTTTTAGTTTTTTGTTTTGAGATAGGGGCTCTCTAAGTTGCTTAGAGCCTCACTAAGAGGCTGAGGCTGGCCTCAAATTTGGAATCCTGCTGCCTCAACCTTCTAAGTCGCTGGAATTACAGGTGTATGCCACCACACCTGGCTCCTCTGGGCTTTTAGAACACCTGAAATGAGCTGTTCACCTGCCTTGTGGTTTTGTCTGTTTGTTTTGCAGGACTGGAGATTGAACCAAGGGGCTCTACCATTGAGCTAGAGCCTCAACTTTTATTTTCTTTCATTATTTTGTTTTTATTATTATTATTATTATTATTATTATTATTATTATTAGGTTTGGGGGATTGAACCCTGGGGTACTTTTCCCCAGCCCTTTTTTATATTTTATTTTGAGACAGGGTCTCACTAAATTGCTGAGTTTGTGATCTTCCTGTCTCAGCCTTTATAGTCGCTGGGATTACTGGTGTGTGGGCCACTGTGCCCAGCTACCTCATGTCTTAAAGGCAGGACCTTAAAAGAAGAGCACTCTCATTAAGATCAGATTAGTGTTCTCCTGTGTGAATAGTAACAGACTTCATGTGCCTCACTGAGAAAATGGTAATAAGAAAAACTACATAATAGTCTTTTTGAGATGTTAAACAAGATGGTGTTTTAGTACATTCACTGAGTACTTACTGTGGGCCAGGCACAGTATTAAACACTTTACATGGTGTATTCATTACTTTTCATCTCTACAAAGAAACACCTGGGGGTTTTCAAGATGGCAGACTAGGGGGCGGCTGCATTTCACGTTGCTCCAGGATGCAAGATTCAAAAGAGGAGATAGTAGGAGACTTGGGACCAACTCAAAGCCACCGGGTGAGTCTCTCCCGTTGGGGAGACGTCCCGGATGGGGCGGTAGCCCCGGAACGCAGGGAACTTTGTGAAGTAGAGTTGCCCAGCGAGACGCCCCGCCCCCCCTTGCTGGAGCGGTAAACACGGACAACTGGGATCATCGTAGAGGAGGCGGCTCAGCACAGCGCTTGGACTCGGAGCAACCACTGGGGCTCCGGGCGGCTGCCTGAGGAGGAGCTGCGTGGCGAGTTGTTTGGACTCAGAACAACCGCTTCTGAACACGGGGGGTTGCCCGGAGGAAGAGGAGGAGCACGGCGGGTCGCTTGCTCTAGGAGTGACTGCATCAGAGCTACAGGCAGTTGCCAGAGGAGGAGCTGCGTGGCGAGCTGTTTGGACTCAGAACGACTGCTCCTGAACACCCGGGGGGTTGCCCCAAGGAAGAGGAGAAGTGCGGCAGGTCGCTTGGTCTAGGAGTGACTGCATCAGAGCCACAGGAGGTTGCCAGAGGAGGAGGCGAGTGGTGAGTTGATTGGACTCAAAGCGACCGCTCCTGAACACCGGTGGCCTGCCTGGAGGAGGAGCGCAGTGGGTCACTTGGTCTCAGAGCCACCGCTCCTGAACACCTGGGGGGCTACTCTGAGGAGGAGGAGGAGGAACAGGGCGGGTCACTTGGACTCGGAGTGACTGCCTAGGGCTACAGGCGGTTGGCGGGAGGAGGAGACGCGAAATGAGTTGCTTGGACTCCTAGTGACTGCATCGGAACACCGGGCGGCTGTCCAGAGGAAGAGGTGTGGCGGGTCTCTGGGTCTCGGAGCTACTGTACGGGGCTCCAGGTGGCGGCTCAGAGGAGGGGCCACATAGCCAGGCGATTAGGTGCAGAGCAGGGTCCCAGGACCGACTTCTTGCTGGAAGAGCTGCACAGAGACATGCCTAGGGGCGGAGCGAAGTTTCCAGGACTGCGGGCAGATTCTCTGAGGAGAGGCAGCCTAAGGAGACTCGCCTGCGAAGGGTGAGGCTCCCAGGCCCAGGAGGTAGGTCCGGGCCCCTGGGAACGTTGCAGAGGAAGGCAGCCCAGCCCAGGCGGTAGTTGTAGATTGAGGGGAACCTCTAGGAGGGGGACTGACCAGTGAGACTCCCCACCAGGTGAGTCTTCCCTGCCGGGTGAGGTTTTCCCACAGGGACAGTAAAACCAGAGACACAGGCACAAACAGGCCTTGCCTCAGCCCGCAGCCTAGTTCCCTGTTGGATGACCATTGGTCAACAAGTGGAGGCACCTCTGCTCACTAGCAGGGAATATACCCCACCTGAGGGTCACCACCCCTAGAGAGGCAGCTTCTTCGTGGAGCTCCGCATTATCAACTTCCTCCAAGACTTCAGGTTACTGAAGGATAAGAGGGGATATACTAGCAATCTTCAGGAACATTATAAGTCGATAGAGGAAATTTGCAATATCTTAATGACCCACTGATTCCTGAACAATATGAGAAAACAAGGGAAGAAAATGCCCCAAACAAATCTAGATGTTACATCAATAAAATCCAACAACAGCATGGCAGAAGAAATGACAGAAAGGGAGTTCAGAATGTACATAATTAAAATGATCAGGGAAGCAAACGAGGAGATGAAAGAGCAAATGCAGGCATTGAATGATCGCACCAATCGACAGTTAACAGAGCAAATATAGGAAGCAAAAGATCATTTCAATAAAGAGTGAGAGATATTGAAAAAAAAACCAAACAGAAATCCTTGAAATGAAGGAAAGAATAAACCAAATTAAGAACTCCATAGAAAGCATAAGCAATAGGATAGAACACCTGGAAGACAGAACTTCAGATATTGAAGACAAAATATTTAACCTCGAAAACAAAGTTGACCAAACAGAGAAGATGGTAAGAAATCATGAACAGAATCTCCAAGAACTATGGGATATCATGAAAAGGCCAAATTTGAGAATTATTGGGATTGAGGAAGGCTTAGAGAAACAAACCAAAGGAATGAACAATCTATTCAATGAAATAATATCAGAAAATTGCCCAAATCTGAAGAATGAAATGGAAAATCAAGTTCAAGAGGCTTATAGGACTCCAAATACACAAAATTACAACAGACCCACACCAAGGCACATTATAATGAAAATACCTAACATACAAAATAAAGACAGAATTTTAAAGGATGTAAGAGAAAAGAACCAAATTACATTCAGGGGGAAACCAATACGGATATCAGCAGATTTTTCAATCCAGACCCTAAAAGCTAGAAGGGCCTGGAACAACATTTTTCAAGCTCTGAAAGAAAATGGATGCCAACCAAGAATCTTATACCCAGCAAAACTTACCTTCAAATTTGACGATGAAATAAAATCATTCCATGATAAACAAAAGCTAAAAGAATTTACAAAAAGAAAGCCAGCATTACAGAACATTCTCAGCAAAATATTCCATGAGGAAGAGATAAAAAACAAAGAAGCAATCAGCAAAGGGAGAAATTATCCTAGAGGAACTGTCAAATAAAGGAGGAACCAAGTTGTGTCAAAATATAAATAAATAAATAAATAAAATTTTAAATATGAACCAAATGACCGGGAATACAAATCATATCTCAATAATAACCCTGAATGTTAATGGCCTGAATTCATCAATCAAAAGACATAGACTGGCAGATTGGATTAAAAAGAAAGATCCAACAATATGTTGCCTGCAAGAAACTCACCTCATAGAAAGAGATACCCGTAGACTAAAGGTGAAAGGATGGGGAAAAACATACCATGCACATGGACGCAGCAAAAAAGCTGGAGTATCCATCCTCATTTCAGATAATGTGGACTTCAAGCCAATGTTAGTCAGAAGAGATAAAGAAGGACATTTCATATTGCTTAAGGGAAGCATAAATCAGCAAGATATAACAATCATAAACATCTATGCCCCAAACAGTGGCTCATCCATGTTTGTTAAACAAATCCTTCTCAATTTTAGAAACCAAATAGACCATAACACAATAATACTAGGTGATTTTAACACGCCTCTCTCACCATTGGACAGATCTTCCAAACAAAAAGTGAACAAAGAAACCATAGATCTCAATAATACAATCAATAATTTAGACTTAACAGACATTTATAGAATGTACCATCCAACCAAGAGCGAATACACTTTCTTCTCAGCAGCACATGGATCCTTCTCTAAAATAGACCATATATTATGCCACAAAGCTAATGTCAGCAAATACAAGAAGATAGAGACACTACCTTGTATTCTATCAGATCATAATGGATTGAAGTTAGAAATAAATGAAAGAGTAAAAAACAGAAACTACTCCAACACCTGGAGATTAAACAATATGCTATTATATGATGAATGGATAACAGAAGATATTAGGAAGGAAATTAAAAAATTCTTAGAGGTAAACAAGAACAAAGAAACATCATATCAAAATCTCTGGGACACTATGAAAGCAGTACTTAGAGGAAGATTTATTTCATGGAGCGCATTTAATAAAAGAAGTAAAACTCAAAAAATAAATGACCTAACACTACAGCTCAGCCCTAGAAAAAGAAGAACAGACCAAGACCAAAAGTAGTAGAAGACAGGAAATAGTTAAACTCAGAGCTGAAATCAACGAAATTGAAACGAAAGAAACAATACAAAAAATTGACAAAATAAATAGTTGGTTCTTTGAAAAAATAAACAAAATTGATAAACCTTTAGCCACACTAACAAAGAGAAGACGAGAGAAAACTCAAATCACTAAAATTCGGAATGAACAGGAAATATCACAACAGACACTACTGAAATACAAAACATAATTAGAAGCTATTTTGAAAATCTATACTCCAACAAAATAGAAAATTTCGAAGACATCAACAGGTTTCTAGAGACATATGAATTGCCTAAACTGAACAAGGAGGACATACACAATTTAAATAGACCAATTTCAAGTAATGAAATAGAAGAAGTCATCAAAAGCCTACCAACAAAGAAAAGTCCAGGACCAGATGGGTTCTCAGCCGAGTTCTACAAAACCTTTAAAGAAGAGCTCATTCCAATACTTCTCAAAGTATTCCATAAAATAGAAGAGGAGGGACCCTCCCAAACTCATTCTATGAAGCCAATATTACCCTGATACCTAAACCAGACAGAGACACATTGAGGAAAGAAAATTTCAGACCAATATCCTTAATGAACATGGATGCAAAAATTCTAAACAAAATTTTAGCAAATCGCATACAAAAATATATTAAAAGATAGTGCACCATGATCAAGTGGGTTTCATCCCAGGGATGCAAGCTTGGTTCAACATCAGGAAATCAATAAATGTAATTCACCATATCAATAGACTTAATGTCAAGAATCACATGATTATTTCAATAGATGCAGAAAAAGCATTTGATAAAATACAGCACCCCTTCATGCTCAAAACACTAGAAAAAATAGGGATAGTGGGAACATTCCTTAACATTGTAAAGGCCATCTATGCTAAACCCATGGCTAATATCTTTCTAAATGGTGAAAAACTGAAAGCATTCCCCCTAAAAACTGGAACAAGGCAGGGATGCCCTCTTTCACCACTTCTATTCAATATCGTCCTTGAAACTCTAGCCAGAGCAATTAGACAGACCAAAGAAATTAAAGGGATACAAATAGGAAAAGAAGAACTCAAACTATACTTATTTGCTAATGATATGATCGTATACTTAGAGGAACCAGGAAATTCCACCAGAAAACTTTTAGATCTCATTAGTGAATTCAGTAAAGTAGCGGGATATAAGATCAATGCACATAAATCTAAGGCATTTTTATACATGAGCGATGAATCTTCAGAAAGAGAAATTAGGAAAACTACCCCATTCACAATAGCTTCCAAAAAAATTAAATACTTGGGAATCAATCTCACAAAAGAGGTGAAAGACCTCTACAATGAGAACTACAGAACACTAAAGAAAGAAATTAAAGAAAACCTTAGAAGATAGAAAGATCTCCCATGTTCTTAGATAGGAAGAATTAATATTGTCAAAATGGCCATACTACCAAAAGTGCTATACAGATTCAATGCAATTCCAATTAAAATCCCAATGATGTACCTTACAGAAATAGAGCAAGCAATTATGAAATTCATCTGGAAGAAAAAAAACCCAGAATAGCCAAAGCAATCCTTGGCAGAAAGAGTGAAGCAGGGGGTATCGCAACTCTACTACAAAGCAATAGTAACAAAAACGGCATGGTATTGGTACCAAAATAGAAAGGTGGATCAATGGTACAGAATAGAGGACACGGATACAAGCCCAAATAAATACAATTTTCTCATACTAGACAAAGGGGCCAAAAATATGCAATGGAGAAAAGATAGCCTCTTCAACAAATGGTGCTGGGAGAATTGGAAATCCATATGCAACAGAATAAACTAAACCCATATCTCTCACCATGCACGAAACTAAACTCAAAATGGATTAAGGATCTCGGAATCAGACCAGAGACCTTGCATCTTATAGAAGAAAAAGTAGGTCCAGAGCTTCAACATGTCGGCTTAGGACCAGACTTCCTCAACAGGAATCCCATAGCACAAGAAATAAAAGTAAGAATTAATAACTGGGATAGATTCAAACTAAAAAGCTTTCTCTCAGCAAAGGAAACTATCAGCAATGCGAAGGAAGAGCCTACAGAGTGGGAGAAAATCTTTGCCAATCATACTTCAGATAGAGCACTAATCTCCAGAATCTATAAAGAACTCAAAAAACTCTACACCAAGAATGCAAATAATCCAATCGACAAATGGGCTAAGGAAATGAACAGACACTTCACAGAAGAAGATCTACAAGCAATCAACAAACATATGGAAAAATGTTCAACATCTCTAGTAATAAGAGAAATGCAAATCAAAACCACCCTAAGATTCCATCTCACCCCAATTAGAATGGCGATTATCAAGAATACAAGGAACAACAGGTGTTGGCGAGGATGTGGGGAGAAAGGTACACTCAAACATTGCTGGTGGGGCTGCAAATTAATGCAGCCACTCTGGAAAGCAGTGTGGAGACTCCTTAGAAAACTTGGAATGGAACCACCATTTGACCCAGCTATCCCACTCCTTGGCCTATACCCAAAGGACTTAAAATCAGCATATTACAGAGATACAGCCACATCAATGTTCATAGCTGCTCAGTTCACAATAGCCAGATTGTGGAACCAACCTAGATGTCCTTCAATTGATGAATGGATAAAGAAACTGTGGTATATATATACAATGGAATATTACTCAGCCATAAAGAATGATAAAATTATGGCATTTGCAGACAAATGGATGAAATTGGAGAATATCATGCTAAGTGAGATAAGCCAATCTCAAAAAACCAAAGGACGAATGATATCACTAATAAGTGGATGATGACACATAATGGGGGGTGGGAGGGGTTAGTGTTAGGGTTAGAGTTAGGGTTAGGGAGGGGGGGCAAGAATGGAGGAAGGAAGGACTGTATAGAGGGAAAAGAGGGGTGGGAGGGGTGGGGGGGAAGGGAAAAAAATAACAGAATGAATCAAACAACATTACCCTATGTAAATTTATGATTACACAAATGATATGCCTTTATGCCATGTACAAACAGAGAAACAACATGTGTCCCATTTGTTTACAATAAAAAAAAAAAAAGAAACACCTGACCCAGGCTAACTTTATAAGAAAAGAGGTTCAACTCAGGAGGCTGAGGCAGGAGGATTGCAAGTTGGAGGCCAACTTTAGCAACTTAGCAATACCCTCAGCAACTTCTGAGAGTCTGTCTCAAAATAAAAAATAAAAAGGGCTAGGGATGTGGCTCAGTGGTTAAACATCCCTGGGCTTAACCCCTAGTACCAAAAAAATAAAATAAAATAAAATAAAATAAAAAGAAGGAGTAGGAGGAGGAGGAGGAAGGAAAAAAGGTTCATTTAGCACAGTTTTAGGGATTCAGAGTTCAAAGGCATTCAGCAGGCTCTGTGGAGATGACCGCCCCTTGGCTGGCTCGCTCCACAGACAGCCATGATGGGAGCACCTGTGGGGATTCAGGTTATCACATGCGGGAACCAGCAAGGAGGAGAGTGGGCTGCGCTCACTCCTTTTACAACAATCCTCCCTGGGGAAATCAAGGGTTCCACTAGAACTACTTTCCAAGGGCACACCCCCAAGGACCTCCCACTAGGCCTCCGCTCTTCAAGCTTCCTCCACCCCCCAACTCTGCCTCCTTGTTGATCAAGTTTTCAATCACATGAACCTTTGACGGGAGACAGTTAAACGATGACCAAACAATAGCACAAGGATCATCTCTTTTATTCGCTACTGCAACTCTATAAGCTAATTACCCTTCTACCTGCTTTATAGGATGAAGCCTTACTTGCTGGGGGTCAAGTTCTCAGGAGTGGGAGGGGCTGGAGTTCAGGGCCCAGCACACAGGGCATCGGAGTCCACACTCAAGCCTCCACCAGGCTGCTGCCCTGAGCTCGTGGCCCTATGGTCATCACCATGTATCTGCATTCCAACTACATGATCTAGACAACCCGGACTGTCCTACAGTATCTCTACCTGTCCTGCAGCATCTCTGCCTGTCCTGCAGTATCTCTGCCTGTCCTGCAGTATCTCTGCCGCATTCTCACTAGGGCCACCAGAGGCTCAAGCCTCTCAATTTCAAGTGAAATTGGGGCAGGAAGATAATCTCCCATAGGCAGCCAGGATAAGGACCTTGGAGAAGGACAGGAGGGGACCAGGACATCATGCCAACCTGAAAGGAGACAGCAGGTCTAAAAGACACCCTGTGACTTGCTGCTGTAGCCAGCCGTAACCACGATGCCTTCTTCTGACCTAGTACACCTGTTTCTGCTCTGCACAGCTTCACCCACAGCAGCCCCTCCTTAGTTACCCTTGTCCTTACCCCTAGCAACGGTGGATCACAAGCAGACCCCTACCCAAAATGCTTCCTCTAACAGACATGTCAAACCCACCAGGTGAGACACATCCTCTTAATTATGTAAATAAGGAATTGAAATTATGCACTTCTGATTGGCTTATTAAACTCAGAGCTTAGAGAGACTGATATTGGTTAGTCCATGCCAACATCCCTCACCCCACCAATCACCTGTGCCAGGTCATCAGATATGCCTTTAAAACCCCTGGACAACAGACACCCATTGGCATCCCTCTCTTGGGGTCCCTACCCTCTGGGAACGCTGTTTTCTTTCTTTCTATTACTCTAATAAATTTCGTTACTTTGCTCTCAGCCTTGTGTCTAAGGATTTCATTTCTTGAATTTATGAGATGAAGAACCCGACTGCCTAGATCCAGTATTAGAAAATGACCATAAGAGAGGACAGACAGACGTGTCTACCTGGAGTTGCTCTTCATGAAGACCAGGAACATACTGAGCATGGTGGTGCACACCTGTAATCCCCCTGACTCAGGGGCCAGCCTCAGCAATTTAGCAAAGTCCTAAGTAATTGAGCAAGACCTTGTCTCAGAATAAAATTTAAAAAGAACCAAAAATGTAGCTCAGTAGAGCCCCTGGGCTCAATCCTCAGAACCACAAAAATAAAATAAAACACACACACACACACACACACACACAAAATCCAGGAATACTATATCTGAATATGTGTTTAATACAGTTATCTAGACTTTAATCCTAGTCTGATAAATTTCTGGAGTGGCCCTTGGCATGTTAAATTTGAATTTACTTATTTGTGTATTTTCTAAAGTAATCCTTAAGTGAGGAATTCTAAGGTACCTCTTTTATTTTGAGCAATATGTAAATATAATATATGTAACTTGTGTTTAAGTCTCTGAAATTTGAGTGTTGGGAAACTAGGATATTCACAATTTTAAAACACAGAGGCTAAAGGATGTCTATGATTTTCTTAGGATTCACTAAATGCCCATGATTTTGATAAATTCACAAAGACAGATCTGTATGGGATACTTATCAGACTCACACTAACCCAATGAAGCTTGATCACCCTGGCAGGGAAAAACTTTGCATGAGGTATAATGGAAAACAGTACTAAGCTTTGTCCCATACACTTCATTCTGGAGAAAAGAAGCTCTAGCCAGTGCAACATTTAAAAAAAAAAAAAAAAAAAAAAAAAAAAAGAACAAGGATTTCAGATTAGAATGATTCAGAACCCAAAAGAATTTGAAAAGGACTTTGTAGACACAAAGTAGCAAATGCAGAACATGAAAGAAACTAGGAAAGTCGGAATTGTAATTCCATGTTATAGACCCACTGACTGTATAGAGGAGACCTGTAACCAAAATGGGCTGGGGTTGTGGGGTATGTAGTGGTAAAGCACTTACCTAATAATCAGGAGGTCCTGAGTTGGATCCCCAGCACTGAGAAAGAAAAGAAAAAAAGAGAGAAAGAGAGAGAGAAACAGAGAAAACAAAGAGAAAGAAAGGAAGAGAAAACAAAAAGAAAAGGAAGGAAGGAAAGAAGGGAGGGAGGGAGGGAGAAAGGAAGGAAAGAAAGATACTGTGATAAATGGAAAACATCATGGATCGATCAGTTGCCAACTCAAAAGAATGAGGGAGACGTCTCATTCATCTCCTCCTGCCGTAATTTCACCTCCTTTCCTTGGGGCTTAACAGGAAGGGGCTTTCTAGTTGCTGCTTCAGAGGAGACTAAAATGACCTATTGGTTTCCTTTGATGTTTTGTTTGCTGACAACTGCTAAACTTTGAAAAGCAGAACTCTAAAAATTTAGTTCAGAAGCTTATTTCTAAAGGTATATCAGTCACAGAACTGATTTTTATCCAAAATCCACTTCTCATAATTCTTTTTATTTGCAAGTCTCTTCTTCTTAAAAACTACAACTTTCCTCGACCGTCTCCTGTCCCTTTCATTTGACTTCCCCAGTTCCCTGTGAGTCAACTTCGGAAGACATCGCTGTTGAGCAAGTGAGAGACAGTTTCAGTCCTCAGCTGTTTTTCCCTCACTGTGCCATGCCTGGGCTCTCCTGGGTGGTCTCAAAGACTGTACCCATGACAGATGCAGTGGTTGCACATCTGTAATACCAGCGGCTCCGGAGGCTGACTCAGAAGGCCGAGGCAAGTTTGAAGCAAGTCTCAACAATTTAGCAAGACTGTCTCAAAAGAAAAATATAAGAAGGGTTTGAGATGCAGCTCAGTGGTAGAGCACCCAGGGTACAATCCCCAGAAGCAAACCAAAACAAAGTGACTGAACCTGAATCAGCCTTGCTTCCAATCACAAGGGCCCTCTGGGTCCAAAGTAGTCCCTTTGAAAAGGACATAGGGACTTGGCAGGCAAGGTGGGCACCTCTCCTTCCAACTGGTTCAGGGGAGAGAATCAGTGCTACATCTGTAGTAGTTCACACTTTCCCCTAGGGCCTGGTCCTACAGCATGTTCTTTCAATCAAGGTATGAATGGGTTTTAGGGTTGGATTCCATTTTCCCCTCTGTTTCTGTCCTTATCTCAGAAGCCTCATTACTACTTGAACCCCAGTGAAAGTGGCGACCCCAACAAGGACTGTGTAAATAAAACATGGCCCCTAGGCCAGTTTCTGCCTGACCTGTTTTCTTGGACCTGCACTGTTATTTTGTTTGTTTTGGCTTTTTAATTTGAATTTCAATATCTTTAAAAAGGAACAGACTCTCCAGGTCACTGCTAATCCCCCAGTACACCCTCAGCCCTTATCACTCAGCCCACTTGGCTCATTCTGTGTCACCTAACACTCCTGTGGGCTCTGACCTTTCAACCTCTAAGGAGCGGAAAATTCTCTTCAGTTACCAGCCTCAGAATCAGCCTTCAGATGCTGAAGTTCCAAGGGCCCTTGAAGAATGAAAGAGGGTGGATCAAAGGGTAACTAACAGCAGCCTATGAGATATTTGGAAATCCAGCTAGGACACTCCAGGGCCCGTTGCTACTGCATTTTCTACTGGGTGCCTGTACCTAGTGGGTCCTCTGCAAACTGCTTTCAGAGTGTTTATAACTGCAGCATCATAAATCCGACAAATTTCTGTTTTGAGTTTATATCAACATTGATAGTGTCTTTTTTCAGTTTCTTTCCATCAAAGCAATGTTTAATTTGGGCTGATCTGGGCTCCAAGAATTGAAGGAGTGAGGGAGAGATATATTTCCTTTTTTGGGGATTGCTGCTGGGGATTGAACCCAGGGCCTTGTGCTTGACAGGCAAACACTCTACGAACTGAGCTATATCCCCAGCCCCAATATATTTCATTTTACTCCACCTTTCAAGTTCAAAATGCTCTGGAGATTCATTTCTCTTCCTTCCTCCCCACCTCAAACCCTTTCTTTCTCTACTTTCTTCTTTGACTCCCAAATCCAAATAAAGTATAAGTGGAGGGGATCTTGGTTGGGTAAATCTTCATTGTAGATCAGACCCCACAGTAAATCCCACCTCTGTGTTTGTTAAAACATATAAGGTAAAAAAATATATAGAGAGATAGATATAGATAAATGTGTGTGTCTATTGATATCTAGTTATCTACCAATAGATAGATACATAGATAAATGAATAGACAGACAGATGACAGATAGATAGATAGATAGATAGATAGATAGATAAAGATAGAGTCTTGGATGACCTCCTTATGTTCTTGGAAAGTCACAAAATAAGCACTGTGCATTTTTTTTTTTTGGGGGGGGATCAAATTTGCTCAATGATCAGACATTTGACACTCTAATAGAATCAGCAAATGCATTAGAAACCAGAAGCAAAATTCACTTTTTAAAGAGATAAAATACAGGATGATAAAGATAGTTTGTTACAGGTTTCTTCCAAATGTTTTCCTGGATCCCAGGAGACTGCTTTCATCTTTCCCTTGCTTTTAGGAGTATTTGGGTGAAAGTTTGAGGAACTATGAAATTTTGGCAAATTCTTTTTTATAAAACACAGTCTGTTTTTGTATTTGAAAGGGTTATTTCTTTATTCCTGGGGTTCACGGAATGAGGAATCATGTAGCGCTTGGCAGGACACAAATCTATTCCTGGGCTTGCCAAAAAAGCGTGGGTTGAGTCACTGGATTTGACTTCATGTTCCCATTCAGGGACCACCGGGATTGTAAAACTTTTGCTGCTGAGTCCATTTCTTATAAATGACTCTGCATACTTAAGAATAAATAGTTGGTTTTGGGGTTCCCCCTCGCAGTCCCAGCACGGTTATCCTGCTTATGTAGGAACAGTGTCAAGCATTTGCATTTTCTCTGTTCTGAATTTGTTGGAAAGTAAATAGGCAGCAATAAAGGAGCTTTATTAGTTGTGTTTTCTGCCTTGGGTGGCACCTGGAATTTGCTGAATGTGCTGAGTGCAACTTAAATTTTAAAAGGCTCCTGAGCCTCACCTTTTTCATGCCATGCAAGTCAAATGGAAAGCCAAATAATCAGCATAAGCAAGCTGCATGGGTCCTTTCTCTTGGTCTCTACAGACTTCAGGTCCTTTTGTGGAATTCCAATCCTTTCCCTCCCTCCTTCCAGCTGTTAAGTCTCCATGACCAAAGGAACTTAAACAACCATCTCCTATCCTCTTCTCAGATAATCAACTACTGATTTAACATATTACCTAGGAAACTGTGGTACAAAAATTTTGAGCACAAAACACAAAAAGACACTCATACCTAACACGTATCTATTAATTTTCCAAGTATTTTGTTTACTTCCTATATTTTTTAGGGGGGAGATACTGGAACCGAGGGGCGCTCTACCACTCACCAAATCCCCAGCCCTTTTATTTTTTTATTTTGAGACAGGGTTTTGTTAAGTTGTTTAGGCCCTCTCTAAGTGTCCAAGGCTGGCCTCGAACTGGTGATCCTTCTGCCTCAGCCTCCTGAGTTGCTGAGATTACAAGTGTGTGCCACTAAATCCAGCCTGGCTCTATCATTCTTATCAGAATTTGAAAAGGACTGGTATGGTGGCACATGTCCGTAATTCCAAAGATTCAGGAGACTGAAACAGGAGGATTGCAAGTTTGAGATCAGTCTCAGCAATTTAGCAAGGCCCTAAGCAACTCAGTGGGATCCTGTCACAAAATAAAATAAAAAAGGTCTGGACATGTATGTAGCTCAGCGGTAAAGTGTCCCTGTTTCAAGATTCAATCTCCAGTACAAAAAATAAAGTGACTTTAAAGTAATGAAGCTAACTCACACTAATGCCAACCAAAGACACTTTAACCCAGATTGCTTTCCACTAACTTGTACATAGAGATAAAATCAGGAAATAGAGTGAAGCAGAATTGTAAGAACAAATATAAATACCAAGGATATGACACTTTTGTTAACCTGCCTTAGTCTTGTACTGATTATGTGACCTAGATGAATTTCTGCTTGAACCTAATTTTTTTTTTTTTTTTTTTTTTTTTGGTACCAGGGATTGAACCCAGGGGCACTTAACCACTAAACCACATCCCCAACCCTTTTTTGTATTTAGGACTGAGTCTCACTGAGTTGCTTAGGACCTCGCTAAATTGCTGAGGTTGGCTTTGAA
Source organism: Sciurus carolinensis (assembly GCF_902686445.1). NCBI lineage: Eukaryota > Metazoa > Chordata > Mammalia > Rodentia > Sciuridae > Sciurus > Sciurus carolinensis. The sequence goes on along the minus strand of NC_062227.1, from coordinate 30,796,893 downwards.
CTCACAATCATCCTGCCTCAGTCTCCCAAACTACTGCTGGGATTACAGGCATGTGCCACCATGCCCAGCACGAACCTAATCTTTTAAAGGACAGTCTACCTGAAGGCCAGAAGTCCTTCTTCAGTTGAACTGGTGGAAACTGGTTGGATCTGAGATGGCTGCTAAACCGAACCTGGGTAACCTCTAACTTGATTATAATCCCATCTGTGTGCTAAATGACACACCCCCTGGTGCTGTGACAGTTGATAATTGCCATGACAGAAAGAAATATAAAAGAAACGGAAAGTATTCAAATTCCCAGAAAATTTTCTCTCATTCCCAGAAAATACATGAATGTTCCTCCCTTTATTAGCCTATTTCTCCCCCTTGTTTCTTTTACCCTATATTTATAACGTCCCCATGCCCCAAAGTAGGGAGTTGATTTGCCATTTTATCTCCCACTTCTCCTATTTCTAGCCAAAATAAAAGTCTTCTTCGCTGTTCAGTCCATGCTTGGTCTTGTTATTTGATTCCACATTTCCAAGTAGGAAAATGAACCCTGCCTTTGTGGTCAGATATTGGTTAACACTTTCTCTTATTGACTTGCCCCAGTTTGGAACGCTGTGCTGGATCCTAGGAATTCCTTTTTAGTTTTTTAAAGCAAGATGCTTAATTACTGTTGGATTTAAGGAAGAAAATTAGCATCCTATCTTCCCAGTGATACTATGTTTTGGTAATAACGTCAACATTCGGAGAAGGTGGCATGGTCTAATGAACAAAACCTCAGCACTGGGCTCAAACAGACAAGGTTTAATCCCAGAGCAACATGTTTTGGCTGTGTACCACTGAATAGGCGTTACAAACCTGTTCTGTGCCTCATTAAAAAAAAAAAAAAAAAGTCAGGCATGGTGGCCTACGCCTGTAATTCCAGCAGCTCAGGAGATGTGGCTCATGTGGCTCAGTGGTTAAGCATCCCTGGGTTCAATCCCTAGTACCTGCATCCCCACCAAAAAAAAAAAAAAAAAAAAAAAACCCTGCAAAATGGGAAATGTGCAAGGATGAAATGAGATGAAAAATGGGAGGCCCAGGCACAATGCTAGGCACACAATAAATGTGAGTCTTCCTTTCCTTTTTAAGTCAGAGTTTAGATTATGAACATAGAGTAACTCCCCACCAAGAGCTGACTCTGACTGAGGGCACTATTTTCTAGGAAAGGAGCTCTTGGTGGCCCTTTATTGTGACTGCTGATTGTACACATCTGGAAACTATGACAACCAGTTTGCTTTGAATTCAACTTGGCCCCAATGTCTCTATATAAGGCAGCTTCTATCCTTCAGTTTTTCCCAACACATCATAGCTTGGCTTGGATATGAGAAGAGGGGTGGGTGTCAAAGGAAATGCACAAAGTCTGGAAGGAACTGAGAGTGAACTAACAATTACCAAGCCCCAAGTCCCATATTGCCCTACTGGGGTCCTGTCCCTAGAGTTTTTGAGGATAGTCTCATTGAAAATACTACAGGGAGTTTTAATTTGATGCCTCCTTTGCAGATGCTTCAAATGAGACTGGAAGATTTGGTGACTCTCCTAAAGTCACAAGGATAACAAGGAATGGACTTGGAAGAAGGTCCCAGGCTTTTTGATATGGCAGTAAGCAAGGAAAGAGGACATATAGTGCTAGGAGATCAGCAGCTGTAGCTTCTGCCTGCCAGTGGACTCTGGGTTGAATCTCTTCAACAAGTGAAGAGAGAGGAGGGCCCAGGTAAGCTTCCTTGGCCTTTAGAAACCCTAGGTCCAGGTCCCCTGTCCACTATCACATATAAACTGGGACAAGTAATGGCATATGGTTAAATGAACATGCCTTGTGGGGCCAGGGGTTCAGTTCTGTGGAATAGCACTTTGTTAGCATGCAGAGTCCCTGGCTTTGACCTACAGCATTGCAAAAACAAAGACAAACACAACACAACATAAAACAAAAAACCCATGCCATGTAATCAGTACCTGAGCACAAATTAAAACAAAAGATCAGTTTGTGAAACACTTCCAGCATCATTTATTTAATTTTTGTTGTTGTTGTTGTTGTTGTTTGTATTGGAGATTAATCCAGGAGCACTTTACCACTGAACTACATACTCAGCCCTTTTTCCTTTTTGAGACATGATCTCACAAAGTTGTTGTGGTGGGCCTCAAATTTGTGATCCTCCTACCTCAGCCTCCAGAGTCTCTGGTATCATAGGCCTGCACCATGTGGCCATAAATCATATTTAATACTTTGGGTTTTATTTGCTTACTTTATTTTGATGATTCAGAAGGTATTTTAGGACTAATATTAACTATCATACATTAATTCAATGAAAATTTATTAATCTATCCACACTGTTTAAAGTACTGTTCTAGATGCTGGAGATACAAAAACTCTTTAATAAAACCTCTTCCAGGGGCTGGGGTCGTGGCTCAGTGGTAGAGCCCTTGCCTAGTACATGTGAGACCCTGAGTTTGATCCTCAGCGCTGCATAAAAATAAATAAATAAATAAAGGTATTGTGTCCATCTATGACTAAAAATATTTTTTAAAAAACCTCTTCCAACTGCCATCTGTTGAAACAGATTAAGTAGCAATAAATTGATATTTGAGTTTTTTGGCAAAGATGGCTAAAAATTAAAGTCAGCAGTCTTTATATTTTAAAGTTTTAAAATTTTTAATTTTTTACTGCTTAAAGAAGTACAGAGCAATTCTAATGGCAATTCCTGTAGGGACTTGTTAGTTAACTTGTCTTAATTTTCATTTTTCTCTCTCCTTTGGTTTACAGAAGAACACCCTTATTTCCAGGAGTAATTTTGGGTCCCCGCATCTTCTCCTCTTTTATCCACTGTCAAATGAGGGTCACCAGAGTGGGTTTTAGTACAGCCCTGACTGGATGACAAACTGTGACAATAAAAATGCTGCTAGGATGGGGTGTGATGGCCAACACTGTAATCCCAGCAACTGGTGAGGCGGAGGCAGGAGGATTGCTAGTTTGAGGACAGCCAGAGCAATTTAGCCAGAACCTGTGTCAAAATGGAAAATAAAAAGGACTGGGATGTAGCTGCCCCTGTGTCCAATCCCCAGTACAATTAAAAAAAAAAAAAAAAAAAAAAAAAAAAGTGCTGTTAGTGTTTAAAACAAAAAAGAAAAGAATGCCTGTTTGGTGGCAGATGCCTCTTGATCCCAGCGACTGGGGAGAGACTGAGGCAGGAGGATTGCAAGTTCCACGCCAGCCTCAGTAATTTAGTGACACCCTGTCTCAAAATAAAAACTAAAAATGGCTGAGTATTTAGTTCAGTGGTAAAGTACCCCTGGGTTCAATTCCTAGAACCAACAAAACAAAACAAAAAAAGAAACAAAGTAAAACAAACAAACAAAAAACACAATACAGAACTCCCCTCCTTTCAAATCAAAAGCCTCATGAATGAAATTTGGACCATTATTCCAGTACAATTATACTGCTTATGTCAAATTGAAACACTAAAAGTAAATCATACATTTGGATATTACATTTCATATTTGAGAAGATGCCAGAAAAATTTTATTATGGTTGAACATATGTCAGGAGACAAACTTCTACGAATTTTATTCATAACTTTTTCCATTTTATCTGTTTTCCATTTATGTGGATTTGAACACGTGGTACGACTTTTAATATTCTCTCTTCCTTCTCCTTTTCTGCACTGCATTTAATGCCAAGTGAGCAAACTCAATCTTGATTATCCTAAATTTGCCCTTGGGTAACCTCAGATCAAGATTTTTTTTTTTTTTTTTAAGTTTGTATGGATAAGAAGCAAAGAATTCCTAAATACATTTATAAAAGGAGTCCTGTAGATGCAAACCAACGACCTGGAAAAAGCAGCAGCAAGCACCAATGAATTATAGAAGACAACTGTGGTTCCAGGCTGTTCTTGCCAGCTCAGGTGTCAAGGAAACTGGTCATAAAACAAGGCAACCGTGGACTGCAGTGGAAGGGACAGCTCGCGGATGCAGGGCTGGGCGGGGTCTGGCGGCGGGCTGGGCGGGGTCTGGCGGCGCGCTGGCAGCCGCGGGAGCCCGAGCCCCGCGCTCCGCGAGGGGGCGCCCGAGCGCAGGCGCGGTGACGTCACGGTAACAACCGCCGCAGGATGGCTTCCAGCTTCAAGAAGCCAACCTTGGCCTCCACCAGCCAGAAGAAGAAAGTGGGTCCGAAGCCTGAACTCACTGAAGACCAGAAGCAAGAAGTCCGGGAGGCGTTTGACCTCTTCGATGCCGACGGAAGCGGGACCATCGACGTGAAGGAGCTGAAGGTGGCCATGAGGGCGCTGGGCTTCGAGCCCCGGAAGGAGGAGTTGAAGAGAATGATCTCCGAGGTGGACAGGGAGGGCACGGGCAAGATCAGCTTCAACGACTTCCTGGCCGTGATGACCCACAAGATGTCGGAGAAAGACACCAAGGAGGAAATCCTGAAGGCCTTCAGGCTCTTCGACGACGACGAAACCGGGAAGATCTCTTTCAAGAACCTGAAGCGGGTGGCCGCCGAGCTGGGGGAGAACCTGACGGACGAGGAGCTGCAGGAGATGATCGACGAGGCGGACCGCGACGGGGACGGCGAAGTGAACGAGGAGGAGTTTCTCAAGATCATGAAGAAGACCAACCTCTATTAAAGTCGGCTCGAAACTTCAGGTGACTCACGAGGTTCCCTGCTCAACCTGGAAGACGGCGGCTGAATTCCCTCCCTTCCGCTCTCGATTGTCTTGATGGATTTCTAACCTCAGCATCAGTTATAGTATTTTAAAGATTTCCGTAACCTGAATTTTTCCCCCCCAAAAACAGATCTTCAGTACCATTGGTTAACTTAAGGGCCCTGAAGGTCCACCCACCACTTGCCTTACCTTGCAGGACACCCATCAAACTAAACAGGGCAGCTTCTTCCGACAAACAGAAATGTGGTTCCTGTGTCACTTCTTTGGTGGTCTTAAATGATCTTGCTTCCTTTATCATTCCCTAGATTCAAGTTAGTGTTCTAGCATGACGAGGTGGAATCTGCCAGCAGGTCATTCAAGCCGTTGCTTGTCACTTAACTGAATACTGGTTTGAAGAAAAACAGTATGGACACTTAAGAACTTACTGAGCTCAGGAAAAGACACTTTTAAAGTATAGGCTTGCCTTTGGGAGGTAGTAAACCGGGCAATGTAGACTGTTCCCTGGCTTCATCAAATGCAAATGGGTCCTCATTTAATGACTATAATTATCCACGGAGGGTTATCCTAGGCCAATATGTAGACCAAAGCTACAGAATAAAAATAAAATTTCATATTGATCCAAGCAAATTATAACTTGTTTATGAGATTAAGCTAACGATTTTTTGTATGTTTGGTATTGGGGATTGAACCTGGGGTGCTCCACCACTGAGCATCACCCATATATTTTTTTAACCATTTATTTTGAAACTGGGCCCTGCTAAGTTGTCCAGGTTGGTCTCAAACTTGTTATCTTCCAGCCTCCGCCTCACCATCCTGAGCATCAGGGATTACAGGTGTGTACTACCACACCTGGCTAATAATTTTTTTAAAGTAAATATTTACAAACATAAGATCTTAGTTTAGAAAACGTCTTAAAAATCTAATACATTCCCTGGATTTGATCTCCAGGTCCACCACCACCACCAAAAAAGGTGGGAGGTGGGGAATTCTGACACATTTTAAGCTACTTATCTTCCTGGAAAGATCAATGGATGTTTTAGTTATTACATTACTACAGCATAACCACTATATGCATTTTATTATACAAGCCACTACCTACCTTCTAATTCTTAGAACTCTTGGTTCTTGGTACTTGATTTAGTCCCCCTCTATATAGTTAATGTCAGAGTATCTGGGATATAAGTAGTTCTCTGTTTTATAAATCCCAGTAAACTGTTTTACCATAACTTGGTGTATGTGTTAATACTACTTAGTTTCTGTTATAAATTAAAACTTTCTTGTTTTGAAATGAAAGACATGTGTCCTTGAATGTCTACAAATCTGAAGTTAGAGAAAATTTAACATATCATTTGAGATGGAGGTTTTGACTAATGGCAACAAAAATTGTTAAAGAAATATTGTTAAGGATATCTTGGTCACAACTAAACCTAAATTAATCTTCATAAAAAGTCTCATTAAAATAAATGCTCAAGTCCTGGAAAAGTTTTCACTTGCTCTGCCAGTAATTTTTCCCTTCAGAGGGTGGTGGCTCTAATCAAGGGAACTATTACTTGGAGATTCTCATTAACAGGGACTAATTTGTCAAAGCAGTGGCACTAGTTGAAGTGATGGATATGTAGGCATTCACTGTGAGAAAAGGATTTTGCTGAGGTAGTTGGCACAGGGCAGGGGAACTCACCCAGACTGCAGATGATGCTACCAGTTCAGGGTCAAGAACTTTGTGTGGACTCAGGTGCAGTTACGGTGGCAACAGGTGCAACTTGGGCCGGCATCTATGTGAAGGGCCTGATCTGAGGACAAAGGGTACATATGGCATTCTGGGAAATGAGAGTTCCTGGCGCCCTCTTGACCAGAGTCTTGGCACAAGCATTGACATATCAACCAAGGTAGAAATACCAGAAAGAAAGTTGGCAGAACTAGGAGACAGGATCAGAGCCTCTGCCAACTGGACTGGGCTCAACATTGGCTCCTGGCCTAGCAGAGAAGAGAAGTGAAAACCAGGAACCTGGGCTGAGGTCCAGCAGTCAGGCTGGCCACACTGTGGGGTCAGTTGCAGAGGCTGCAGCATAGTACTTAAAGGGGTGATCTGAGGTCACAATCCATTCCCAAACCAGGAAAGGGGGCTTCAGAATCTCTCTGAATCCCATTCACTGCTAAGAAAGAATCTCTCAGTTCATTGAATAGTGTGTTGTTCTATTTCTTAGTTGATTCCTACTCTGGAGAACAGAGAATAAACTAGGGTAGGAGGGTGAATTAGAATATGCCTACACTGATAGTTGAATTTTAAGAAAATTTAATCATACACTGACTGGGTCAGACATAGACCTGTTTTTTTTTTTTTTTTAGCAGGAGATAGGAGGTATTGAAGATTGAACCCAGGGTGATCCACCACTAAGCTACATTTCTAGCCTTTTTTTTTTTTTTTAATTTTTCAGTTTGAGAAAGAATCTCATTGAGTTGTCCATGTTGACTTCAAATGTGTGATTCTCCTGTCCCAGCCTCTAGGGTAGCAGGGATTACAGGTGTGCACCACTGTGCCCAGTTATATCCTGGTTTTTACAAAAGTGGACCATGCAAAATTCAAAGAATTTGTAGATATCTTTATGAAGATGAAGAAACAGCTGTAAGGGCTGGGAAGAACTAAAAATGTCATTTTCATGGGGCTATCACAAATTGTTCCAATAAAGAAAAGAAGCCTATCAAGGATAATGTGACTGTAGGGTCCTCATGGATGTGCTCTTTCTTTCTATTGACATTTGCAACAGTTGAAAAACAGAGCATCAGGCCAAGGATGAAAACACAACAGTATCAAGGTTATATTAACATATTATCAAGAAAGCTAATTCCCCAAATGAGCAGAGAACATTTCAGTTATTCAAAAATAAGATATAGGTAGGGATAGGCCTATCTCTTGAGATGGTTGTAGTATAGTTTCGATGGGAAGTAGACTCAGTCTGAGATTTGTATGCAGGACATGAATTCAAGTGTGCCTTGAGGATCACACAGGGAGGAGGGAAGAAACCAGGATTGGCAAGAAAGAGGTTGTGTTGAGATGAGTCACAACAAAGGTTTCAGCTGATCCATGGACACGTTGAAGCTAGATGGCTGGCCCTCCAGCAGTGTTTCAAGTTGGGATAAGAAGAGTTGGGTCTTTAAAACTTCTCACTGATTAACACTCACTGGGCATGAACTACCCTGGAAGTCAGGGTATGACCTTGGGTAAGGTGGTCTTCTTTGGTCAAGGGCAATCACTGAAAGGGACAGTCCAGCTACAAACTGACTTCAACTTCCCAACACCTGGGAGAATAAGAGTGCTTCAGATCCAAGGTGCAGGCAGGGCAGGTGGGTAAAGAGGGGTCTCTGGGCAGTGTTCCACAGCTTCTACTTACTATAGTCCACCTCTCGTACCACTGGCCTTTGGTTTTGTGGGTTTGTTTGTTTGAGGGTATTCAACCCAGGGGTTTTTATCACTGAGCTTCATCCCCAACCCTTTTATCTTGTTTTGTTTGAGACAGAATCTCCCTAAGTTGCTTAGGGACTCACCAAGTTGTTGAGGCTGATCTTGAACTTGCAATCCTCCTGCCTCAGCCTCCCAAGTCACTGGGATTACAGGTGTGCACCATCATGCTTGGCTGAAGTTTGGATTTTAAGTGTCCCTCAGGAGCCTTTAGGTTAAGACTTGGTCCCCAGCTTGTCACCATGGGAGGTAGTAAAATTTTAAGAAGTAGGTCCTAGTGAGAGGTCTTCCAACCATTGGAGTGTGCTCCTGCCCCTTCCTCTGCCTTTCTCTTTGCTTCTTGGCCTTGAGGTGATAGGTTTTGCTTTGCTACATGCTTCTACCATGATGTGCTGCTTCAGCAGAGGTCCAGAGCAACAGGACCAATCATGAACTACAAACTCTGAAACCATGAGCCACAATTAACCTTTTCTCTTTAAAACATTGGTTGCCTCAGGTATCTATTATAGTAAAAGAAAGTTGACAAATCCAGTCTTTATTTCTCCTTCTCTTTTCTTTTGAGGGTGAGTACTGGGGATTGAACCCAGGAGCGTTTTAACACTAAGCTACATCCCCACAACCCCAGTCCTTTCTTGATTTTCTCTTTTGTATGTACGTTGAACCTAGGAATGACTTATGTCTGAGCTACATTCCCAGCTCCACCCCACACCACTTTTTTGAGGCAGGGTCTCACTAAGTTGCTGAGGCTGACCTGGAACTTGATTGGAATTGTCCTGCCTCAGCCTCCCAACTTGCTGGGATTACAAGTATGAACCACAGTACTTGGTCTTTTTTAGATGTTTTTTGTTGTTGGTGTTTGTTTTGAGACAGAATCTCACTAAGTTGCTGGAATTATGGGCATGTACCATTGCACCCAGTTCTCCTTCACTTCTGAAGGATAAATTCATTGCATACAAAATTCTAGGGTATTGTTTTTTACTTTCAACACTTGAGGTATTTACTCCACTTTCTTCTTGTGTGCATGGTTTCTAAGAGAAGTCAGGTGTAATTCTTTTTTTTTTTTTTTTTTTTTTTTTTTTGGTATCAGGGATTGACTCCAGGGACACTTAACCACTGAGACACATCCCTAGTCCATTTTAATTTTTTTTTTTTTTTTTGAGATTGGATCTTGATAAATTGCTTAGGATCCCCACTAAGTTACTGAGGCTGACTCTGAATTTGTGATTCTCTTGCCTCGGCCTCCCCAGCTGCTGGGATTAGAGACGTGCGACCCTGCGCCTGGCCTGGTGTAATTCTTATCCTTGTTTTTCTATAGTAAGACAGTTTTGACCCTTTTGCTTTGTTTCAAGAATTTCTGTTTGTCTTTGATATTCTACACTTAAGATATAACTATGTGTAGATTTGAGGGAATTTATGCTGCCTGGTCATTAATTCTGGAAAATTCTCAGCCATTAAACTTCAAATTGTTCCTCTCCTCCTTTGTCTGTTCCTTTTCTTTCTTGTATCCTAGCTAGACCTGAAGTCTGTGTTATCTTGTATCAATAGGAACTACTCTGCTTTCCTTTAATAATTATATAATACACGTTTTTCTATCCTTTTACTTTCAACTTGCTTAAATTGTTATATTTGAAGTGAAGTTTTTTTTTTTTTATAGATGGCATATAGCAGGTTTTACTTTAATTCACTCTGTCAACATCTTTTTTTTAAAAAAATGGTGCTTGAAATTGAACCCAGAGCATCACATATACTAAGCACATGCCCTGTGACTGAGTTATACCCCAGCCCAATCTCTGCCTTTTGAACCGTATTTTCAGACCATTTGTACTTAGTACAAATACTGATATACACAGGTTTAAATTGCTATTTTACTTTTTTGCTTTCTCTTCTCCATTTTTCATGTGTGTTTTCTTTTTCTTGTCTTCACATTAGCTATATGAATACTTTCATCATTTCATTTTGATTTACCCATAATGTTTTGGGTTCTTTTTTCCTTTTTCTTTCTTTATTTTTTCTTTTCTTTTCTTTTTTTTTTTTTTTTTTGTGTGTGTGTGTTTTTTTGCTTTTTGTTAAAGTTGAGATGAGGGAGGGTTGGTATAGTCCGAAGACTTTTATTGTTTTCTGAGGTTCTGGGGACCCGAACCTGGGTCCTTGAGCACGCTAGGCAAGCACTCTGCGAGCTGAGCTATTTGCCCACTCCCGTATTTTTTTTTTTTTTTAAGTACTGGAGATTGAACCTAGAACCTCAAACATGCTAGGCTAGGCAAGCACTCTATCACTGAGCCACATCCTTTTATTTTGAGACTGGGTCTCACTAAGTTGCCCAGGCTGGCCTTGAACTTGTGATCCTCCTGCCTTCAAGTAGCTGGGGTTAGAGCCCAGAGCCTTATGCATACTAGGCAAACACTCAACCACTGAGCCACATCCCAGCCTCGGTGTTGCATTATATACACATAACATCACAGTACACTGGTGCCATCATTTTACCAGTTCCAGTGTAGTACAGAAACCTTTCCTTCTTTCACATCCTTTACCCCATTTATAACACAACTGTCTTAAACATTTCCTCTACATATGTTTAGAACCAGATCAATGTTATAATTTTTGTTTTATTCATCAAATAATTTAGAAAATTCAAGGGAAGGAAACTTACTGTTTTACCTACGTTTTTGTTTACAGTGTCATTCTTCCTTCTTGATGTCCCCAGGTTCCTTCTAAAATCATTTCCTTTTTGTTGAGAGAACTTCCCCTGGTCATTCTTTTAAGGTAGATAGGCGAGTGACAAATTTCCTTCGTTTTCTTTTCTCTGAGAATGTCTTCATTTCCCCCTTTATTCCTGACAGATTGGCAGAGGACTGGGTATGGGATTCTGAGCTGATGAGTTATTTTCTTTTGGCACTTTCAGAAGTATGCAGTATGGCTTCAAAATGAAAATTAACCAAAATGTGTAAGTTGCTAAATGAAGAGGGGGCCTGCCTCTGTAATCTGGAAGATCATGCTCACTACATCTGAAAAGGAAGTGGAGAAATCAAGGTCTGTTGAAATCAGTGAGATAAATGGGATGAAGGGACACAAAGCCATGTCTAAAGAAAAAGGATTTAAAGGGAGGAGCTTATTTCTTCTGATACAGAAAAGTACTCTGGATGCATATGACCTTCCAAGAAACAGAACTTGTGTCATAGGCTTCCAAGAAATTTCTATCAGAGAGAATAAAAAGGGAAAGAGATTGTGGTTTAGTATCAGGAAGACTTCTAAAGAACCCGGCCTGCCTGAAGATAGACTGCATTGCTAAGAATCGTGTGCCTGTCATTAAGGGTGCAGAAGCTCGGTTGGATGCATATTTCCCAAGACACCACGGGTATTTCAGGCTATTGCGATGTCATACCAGGCATCTCCATGTCAATATGGGTTTCTAGGATGTAACATGAAATGGAATTTATGTATTTCTTTCTTTCTTTCTTTATTATTATTGGGGATTAAACCACTCAGTTTAACCACTGAGCCACATCACCGTTTTATTTTTTATTTTGAGACAGGGTCTCGCTAAGTTGCTTAGAGCTTTGCTAATTTGCTGAGGCTGGCCTCAAACTTGTGATCCTCCTGCCTCAGTCTCCTGAGTCCCTGGGATTATAGACTTATGCCACTGTGTCCTGTAAAATGGAATGTATTTAGACAGACAATCTACAGATTTTCAGACTTCATTTTGATATAAACAGCCACATGAAATTACTTTTCTTACATAAGAACATTTTGTCACTAATAATTCATGATGACAAGTTACAGGAAATGTGCCTCCCTTGTTATGATTCTTGCTTGATCTGTTTATAATTCAAGTTGCTATTATAAAGTGATATGTGTGGTTTTAACTACTTACATTAATTTACTTTAAAGTACAGAACACATAAACAATGCCACTCAATATGACTCTTGAAACAGCACTTGTCTGTATGTGCACCATCAGGAGGGTTTACAGATTCTATTTAGATGTTCATTTTACAAAAGAGGAAACAGGCATGGAGAGGTTAAGCAACCTGCGCAAGTTTATGTAGCTAGTCAGTGGTAAATATGAAGAATCTCAACCAAGTTGGTCTGGCTCCAGAGTCCAGGTGCAAAATCAGTATCCTGTTAACTATCCTAACTATTTAGTCTAACCAGCTTGTCACCCTGTCCAGTTCAATGAAAGTATCCCCTCCAAATGTCACACTCTTAACCAATGGTATTTCTGGACTCAGAACTTTTGGAACTCCTTTTTTGGAGACAGCACCTCCAAACCTTCTGAATGTTCTCAGGAGCCAAATCTTTCTCCATTGAGAATGGACTTCGGTTTTTGAAACAATCTCAAGTTGATGAACAATTCTGATGAACAGAGTGATTGAAAAGCTGGATTTTATCATTTGGGGTTTAAAATAATAAATGTTGCTGGGCACAGTGGCACATGCCTATAATCACAGCTACTTGGGAGGCTGAGGCAGGAGAACCACAAGTTTGAGGCCACTGTGGACAACTTAGTGAGACCTTCCTCTCAAAATAAAATTAAAAAGGCTAAACATGTAGCTCAGTGATAGAGCACTTGCTAGGCATGTGTAAAACACTAGGCTCAATTCCAGCACCACAAAAAACAAACAAACAAAAGAAAAAAAAAAAAGTACATGCTCAATTTCTTTGAATGGTTTGAAGACCAGCTTTGAAGGTACTTCCCAAAGAGCAGCACTAGAAAGGCAGTCACTGACAACAGCATCATTGGAATAAGTCTCTGATCTCCAAGGCAACCCAATGTTTTGAAAGAACAACATTTTCTTGGGTGTGTATATCTGGTGACAGTATTTTCAAAATTACATACTATGCAGATGCACCCTTTGCTGTATATAAGAACTGTTAGTACATATATGAAGAAATAAAAAGGGAAAGAGAAGTCACCAGATTCTCCTGTATTAAGTGCTCAAATAACATAGATTTTCATTAAGTGACATTAGGAAGCAAAACCACAGACTTCACCACCTGAGATAGAAGTAACAGTCATTCACTTCCTAGCAAGACAAACATAGGTTGAAGTCACACGTAGCCATTTCCTGGCTAGTCCTGGGGAAAATTACTTCTTTGAGACTCATTGTCTTCATCTGTAAAATAGGGAGAATTTTATTACCTTGTCATACTGTTGTTAGAATTCAAAATTATTTATCTAAGGTGATCTGGCCCGTAAATATAGCAATAAAAGAAAGATATCAAAAATAATAATAGGTAAAACATACCAAAAAAGAGAAGGTAAATAAATAAGTACATCCTTCTCACACAAAGAGTACAACAATCTCAGAAAAATATTGCCTAAAATAAATATGCATGCTGAGCCAACATTCTCTATGAGAACTAAGGTTGGGATCCATTAGATTAGGATTCAATAAGGGAAAATATTTTAAAATTTTATGACCCCTTAGCAAGCATGGACTTGCAGTTTGTATTGGCTTCTCTGCTCTCTAGCTACCTCTTCCATCATCCAGAGTTTGTGAGCCTGAGACCCAGGGACAGAATTTGGCTTGCACAGATGCACTTGGCAGCTACATCAGGGTAGCTACAGCTGTGCAGGTTGTCCCTACATGAAGTCCCCAGCCAACCTGCAACCAGAGACTGAAATCCAGCCATGGTCCACTCATTAAGCCCAGGGCCCTGGCACAGGGAGCAACTACTCAGAGGTACCTTTTATTTGGCATATAGGCACAAATCGCCCTTGCCCCTTATCTGCCTAAGGGAGGTCTTTAAAAAAAAAAAAAAAATGAGCAAGGCATAGTATATATTGCCTGAGGACTTGTCGTCATTTTTTTTTTTTTATGCTTTTTTTTTTTAATCCAGTTAGGTAGTGTCTTAGTTACCTTTGCATCACTCCAACAAAATACCTGAGACAGGCTACTTAGGAAGTAAAGAGAAATTTATTTCTTTCACAGTTTTGGAGCTTCGAGAGCACGGTGCTGGCCCGCCCTTGCATCACACGACATGAAAGATAGCAATGGCTGTTACGTGGGAGCCAGCCTGTTATTATATCTTTAGGAACAGAGAGAAAGTCAGAGATAAGGTGCCACAATATCCTTCCGGGGGGTTGTTAGGGCCAACGACCTAAGGACCTCCACGGCCCCCCACCCCCACCCCTTCCTAAGTTTCCACCACCGCCAACAGCTCCTCCCTGGGACCCCAGCTTTTAACACTGGAGCCTTTGGGGAATACTGATCCAAACCACAGCAGATTGCCAAGTTTGAAAAATCAGGGATCTCACATAAATATCCATATTTCTGGTTTTTTAAATACTAGATGCTTTTTCTACAGTGGGCCCACATTTCTTCCTGACAACCATCAACACTTAGCGGGAAAGAAACTGCCTCCGCGGGCGGTGGGATTTCCGCAGGCCCCGCCCACTGTTACCCGCCTACCCCTGGCAGATGGGCAGGTCGCGCAGCCCCGGTGCTAACTAACAGTGTGTACTGTTGCATTGGAAGTCATTCCTCCAGCGGGCAGCACTCCAGCGCATCTTTTGAGTGACAGGTGACGGATAACCTCAGGCCAGAGAGATGTCCGTCCTCCTCGCAGCTGCCCATTTGTCCCGAGAGCCAGAGAGAGGCGCTCTCAAGCCTGGCAGGGCAAGCTCTGCGAATGCCTGGCCTCTCTGGCGTGGGCAGAACAAAGCCACTCCCTGTTCTTGCCGGAGGAAATGGAAATACCGCTGGCTGCTTCAGAGGCTGCCAGCAAAACTCAGGCAACCTACTGGGCTATTCCGATTCATTTCTTGTTTTTTTCAAAACATCCAGGAGGAGGAGGTAGATGCAAGGAGACACGCCATCCATACAAAACCATTGGCAAAAACCAAGCAGAAAAATTATCATCCAGACACCTAAATATCAATGCAATGCGTGGAATTCTCAGCCCAATTTGCTAAAATCATCATTCAAGAAATCGTGGATGAGCCCACTGGTTTTTATTACCGTCCTAGATAACTGAGGCTAATGAAATGAGCTGAATACTCTATTTATGGCTACATAAAACCGATTACTCTGGATTAGCCTACTTTCAATCCATAGATCTGACTAATAAACAACTTGAGGCTCTGTTATGTTTTTCTCTCCCTGGGACTTTTCCCTGGACATAGAAAACAGAAAAACTTATTAGGCCACTTGCACCTGCCTCACTCAAAAACAGGACTTTCAAACTTCCCTCTCAACACTAATGCAATCCCTCAGGTCCTGACAACCAGGGGTGGGAAAGTTTCCAGAAATATGCAGCAGCACGATTTCCAAGAAGAGATGAGATGTTGTTACCTAATAAAAATGCCGTAAATACATAATGATGAACTACCATGGGAAATGAATGGATACAAAAGGACAGGTTGGAATGTGGGGTAGTAAAATTCACTTAAACTTTGCATGACCTTGGAAAAAGTCATAGTGATCTATTTTTCCAGGTTCCTCAAATAGTGCATTGAGATATGGCTGCTTCCCAAGTGTTACTGTGTAATGAAATGAATTAGACCCTTTCTCAGTCTTCCTCCTTCCTGGGGTACCCTAGATGCTCTCTTGAGTGTCCAAGTTACCTGGGTTTCTCCCTGTGCTCAGCATCCTCAGGCAGTATCAGCTAATGAGACAATTACTTCCATGGAGGCCTCTCACTTCTGACCCAGGGGACAGAAGCGCCTCTCTTTGATAATTCAGAACAGTGGGGAGCAGAGGGTCATATCACCCTGGGGTGATATCTACAAAAAAGTGTGACACTGAGTTCCTGGATGGTTTGCTACAGCTGGTCCAGATTTTCCATGGGCTCACCTTTAAATTAAAAGAATTTCTGCACTTTCAAGAATTTGAAAACAAAGCCATGTGTGAGAATATGAGAACTGCTCTAATGCCCTTCTAAGAAATAGGTTGCATTCCTTTTTCTACCCTTAAAAAAAAAAAAAAAAAAAAAACTCTCTTTTTCCTCCCCAGAATGCCATATATGTAAATGATCCCAAATTAATCTTTAGCATGTGCCCATGTTGTTTTGATTTACTAAACCTTAAAAATATGCCCATTGTTCTCTTTTAACAGTTTTTGGCAAGTTTTTCAGAAATTGAAATACATTAGCAAAATGAGTACAATTAGCAAGTGCCATTCAACGATCACTGGAGGTACAAATACCCTTATAACATACAAAAGGCATGTTTCTTATAAATTTTACAATGCCACCTAAGATTTCTTATTTAACTTCATTCTTAATCAGCAAAATGCAGTATAACTACACAGAAAGAAGCTAACTAATATAGTTTTCAGAATAGTATTTTGAAATGACAGTGTTTTTGTATTTAAGGTAATTACATAATGTAGTAGAAAGAAAGAGACCTAAGTCAGATAGAATTCTGGTTCTGTATCTTAACAGTTCTGTGATATTGGCCATATTCCTTAACTTCTCTGATCCTTGTTTTATTTATCTTTTGGTGGGTATTGGGGATAGAACACAGGTCCTTGAGCATGCTAGGCAGGCAGGTTCTCTCTAACCCTGAGCTATACCCCACAGCCCTTCCTTTATTTTTCTATAGAACAGGGTTGGTAATACTCATAGAGTTTAAAGGATTACCTGAAATTCTATGTTAAAATGTCTAACAGAGTGGTTGGTACAGTAAAAGATACTCAATAAATGAATCTCTCATCATCAGTAATTCTCTTATAGATGATGGTGATTTAAAAACTTTAGGTACACATATTAAAACTTTAGAAATATAGGTGACCTACTGTATCCATGGACTCAATCAACTAAGGATCAAAACAATAAATTTTTTAATTGTATCTTGTGTCTTGGGCTGGGGGTATAGTAGTTCAGTGGTAGAACATCTACATAGCATGATCAAGACCCTGAGTTCCATCCCTGGTACAGAAAAAAAAAAAAAAAAAAAAAAAAAAAAAAAAAAAAAAAACCTCAAAATCAAAACAGTATGTCCTGTTGTCAATACTGTGGTTCACACCTGTAATCCCAGCCACTACTCAGGAGACTCACTCATAAGTTTAAGACCAGCCTGGCAAACTTAGTGAGATCTTTTCTCAAAATAAAACAGAAAGAATAGGGGGCAGAGCACTTACCTAACATGCTCAAGGCAAATTCTGGATTTAACCCCCAGCATGGGGGGGAAAAAAACACTCAAGGTTTTTGAGTATTATTCACTGTATATGATTATATAGCATATAGCATATCAAATATGTGTGAATCAACTGCTTATTTTATCAGTAAAGCTTGTGGACAATAGCAGGTTCTAGTAGTGAAGTTTGAGGAAAATCAAAAGTTATACACAGATTTTTGACTGCACAAGGGTCAGAGCCCCTAACTTCTGTGTTGTTTAAGAGTCAACTGCATGTGGGAGAATAAACTTGATTATATGCAAGTACTAAGCCATTTTATATAAGGGACTTGACCATCCTCAGATCTGGGCATTGAGAATGACTACAGTGGCTCTTCAAATGATTAGAATAATTTATTTTCATCACCAAAAATGTCAGTGACTGCCATAATCTTAAAAATTACAAACGAAGCCTGGGTCCACTGACACACACCTACAATCCCAGCAAACTAGGAGGTTAATGCAGGATTGCAAGTTTAGAGGCCAGCCTGGGCAATTTAGAGAGATCCTGTCCCCTTCCCCATCAAAATAATAACAATAATAATAATAATAATAATAATAATAATAATAATAATAATTTTAAAAGGGATGGGTGTAGTTCAGTGGTACAGTTCCCCTGAATTTCATCCCCAGTACCTAAAAGATTTTTTTAATAATTATTTGAATAACTAGTATTAACCCTTTTTCTTAATGTTACATCACACAGGAAAATTTTAATTTTGTTTGTTGGTTTATCTCTCTCTTTTCTATTTTTTCAGTACTGGTTTGAACCCAAGGAATTTCTACCACTGAGCCAAATTCTCAGCTCTTCTTATTTTTCCTTTTGAGCCAGGGTCTGGCTAAGTTGCTGAGCCTGGCCTCAAACTTGCAATCCTTCTGTCTCTGCCTCCTAAGTAACTGGGATTACATGCATGTGCCACCATGCCCAGTTCTGATCTTCTTCTTCTTAAATGCTGACTGCTATTTGGTGAATTATCACTTGCATGTTGTCACTGCACTCAGCACTAGGATTTTTAAAAATTTGCTTCAGAAGCATCAGCCTTTTCTACCAAGATTCAAACAATTTGTTTCTTTCTAAAATCTCTCATAAATTTTAAATACAATATACTAGCTTAAATGTTTCCTGTACTTACATAAAGGACACATAAATCAGTCTATATGTGATGCTTCTCACTGTGAAAGGAGTTGATTTGGTTCAAAAACCAGGCAACTTTATGGCATATCAGATTTCTATAGTTCAGCCAAAAGTTTGAGGATGAAGACTTGCGCAAAAAGTCTCAAATTATTCTCCAACATTTTCCCTTTTAACATGGGCAGAGATGTGAAATGGTCATTGATAGCATAGTCATGTCTGCATATTCCTCTTGTAGAATATTAGAACAAGGGACTTGCAATTTAGAGAGGAGAAGTTGATTGGAAATACATCCAGAAAAATCAGAAAATTGGTGGAAAGGGAGGTTTATTTCTACAAATGTGCCAGAGTACATTTTGATTTTATGTCCCAACCCGCGGGACATCAACGCGGACGGCAAACCTAAGAGAGAAGGAATGAAGGGACAAGAGACACAGGGAGTGACAGCAAGACAGGAATTCTGATCAAGCTGCAAATTTTTATTGTTCTCACGGGTATTTATGCTGAGGGAATGAGGGGTATGACGAGGTGCAGCCTGGTTGGTTGTATTCTTCTGCTGGGTTCCTGATAGGGTGCAAATTCGCGCTGGCGGGAAGGTGAAGTTCACGCCGGCGGGAAAGTGTAGTCCCGGAAGAGAAGCCGTGGGCGCCATAGGCGCCATACTGTCAGAATTATCAGCCAGGAGGGGGGGAGGGGCGCTGCTGCTTATTGTAAAGGTCAGAATGTTCTCAGAATGAGAACTTCTTGGTCCCTGACATTTCCCCCTTTCTTATATAAAATTATTGACCATTTTTCGATAGCCATATTTTAAGGGGGTGATAGAGGTTATGTGGCGAGACGGGGGCACAGCTTGCCTGAACAGGTATAGGGCTGGAGTGACAATCCCTCGGGAACTGCGCCTGTCTTAGGTTGTCCGTGGCAGAGCAACATCCTTACCCGTCATTGGATAATGAGGCTCTGGCCCTCATTTCCTGTCTTAGGTTGGTATGAGCTCTCACGAATCTTACCCGTCATTGGCTGTCCAGTTCAGCTCACAGGGGTGATGGTCTTTTAAGATCACCATCACGATCCATCATCTCCAGTCGATGGTAATGAACCTGAATAGGTTTCGCCTGTATAGCCTCAATTTGAGCTTTAAGAAAAGCCATGATCTTGTTGAATATCAAAGGACCTATAGATACAATAAGCAGCAAGCAAAGGAGGGGACCTAGGAAGGGAAGGAGATAGGGAAGGAGTCCACTGAATCCAGTCCATAGTGGATTATCAGCCAGTGCTTGTCGGCGTTTTTCTAAGTCTTCCTGCAACTGTTTGATCTTGTCCTTAACAATTCCTGACTTGTTGGCATAGAAACAGCATTTTTCCTGCAAAGCCAGACAAATGCCTCCCTGTTCAGCAGTTAGAAGGTCTAAACCTCTCCTATTT
The DNA here is from genome assembly GCF_902686445.1 of Sciurus carolinensis. Classification (NCBI taxonomy): domain Eukaryota; kingdom Metazoa; phylum Chordata; class Mammalia; order Rodentia; family Sciuridae; genus Sciurus; species Sciurus carolinensis. The sequence continues at coordinate 30,777,079 of NC_062227.1, read as the reverse complement.
TGTAGGACCACTTCTGCTAAGGAATCCACCTGATCTTGAAGATCTTGTATGGTACTTGAGAGTATCTGTACATCAGAAATCAATTGTCTGGATATGATAGAAACTACCTGAGCAGGATAGACAGCAATAACTTTAGAGGATGTGGCGGGCAAATGAACCCAGAGTAAGGGGCAACCTTTATTTTTAAAATATGGATCCCGCTGCCAGAATGGTCCTGTGGGTGTATGAGGGGTGTGTAATATAACCAAAACCAAAGGAAGGTTATAAGATATTTGTGTAACAAATTGTTGAGCGATGGCTTCTGTGACTTGAATTAATGCTTGCCGTGCCTCGGGAGTAAGCTCTCCAGGAGAAGAAGGGTCAGAATCTCCCCTTAAAATATCATTAAGAGGCAAAAGCACATAGGTGGGTAGTTTTAAATATGGTCTTAGCCATTGGATATCCCCTAGTAATTTTTGGAAATCGTTAAGAGTGTGGAGATGGTCCACACGCAATTGTATATTAGGGATTTGAATTTGATTAGTTTGAAGTTTGAGGCCCAAGTAGGTGTAGGGGTCCTGTGTTTGAACCTTATCAGGGGCTATCTGAAGTCCCAAGGCAGTAAGGGCTTTATAGAGATCCAAATAACAATTGTTAAGATCATAGGTATTAGGTGCAGCAATTAACAAATCATCCATATAATGTAATATATAAACTTGTGGCCACCGCTCTCTCACAGGGTCTACTGCTTGAGCAACATATTTTTGGCAAAGACTAGGGCTGTTAGCCATACCCTGGGGAAGGACCTTCCATTGAAATCTTTGCATAGGGCCCTGAAAATTGATGCGGGGGAGGCTGAAAGCAAAATAGGGTCTGTCATCAGGATGTAAAGGAATAGTAAAAAAGCAATCTTTTAAGTTGATGACCATTTTATAATAGTCCCTAGGAATAGCTACCGGTGTAGGGATGCCTGGCTGTAATGCCCCCATCGGGCGCATAACCTTATTGATAGCGCGCAAATCCTGTAAAAGGCGCCATTTGCCTGATTTCTTCTTAATAACAAAAATAGGAGTATTCCAGGGTGAGGTTGAGGGTTCCACATGGCCGACTGTCAACTGTTCCTGTACTAACATGGAGGCAGCCTCTAATTTTTCTTGGGTAAGGGGCCACTGATCCACCCACACAGGAGTTTGAGTTTCCCAAATAATTTTGTCTGCATGGGGTACAGGAGGGTCAGGGACCGACACTAAAAAGCCAAATACCCAAGTCCAAATTTGTCTGTTTTTTGTATGGACTGTACAGGCTCAACCTGTCCTTGTCCTAGCCTCCCAAGGCCTGTACCAGGGATAAAGCCCATACGAAGCATTTGATGAGTGACTAAAGAGTCGGGACTAGCAAGAATAACTTTCATTTGGCTTAGAATGTCTCATCCCCAAAGGTTGACAGGGAGATCAGGAACAACGAAGGGGGTAACGGTTCCTTTATTCCCTGTGTTATCTTTTGTGTCAGTCCAATTAAGCACCCTGGAGCTAACTAAGGGGTTTCTTGACTGCCCTATTCCTTTAAGGTCAGTTAGTGATGAGGTGAGGGGCCATTCTGATGGCCAATATTTTTGAGAAATAACTGTGGCGTCCGCACTAGTATCTAGGATCCCTTGGAATTTCTTTCCTTCAATAAATAAGGTAAGAGTGGGTCTTTTGTGGGAGATAGGTTGGACCCACTACACATCAGAGGAACCTAAAGAGGCTGTGTTTCCTGGTGAATTTCCTGAATTGAGGGGAAGGAGTATTAATTGTGCAATTTTTGTTCCTGCAGGGATGGCCGCTACTCCGTTAACAGCTGTGGCCAGTATTTTAATTTCTCCAGTGTAATCATCATCAATGATGCCAGGGAAGACCTGAACACCTTGTAAGGTGGTAGAAGCTCTCCCAAGAATAAGAGCACACATATGAGGTGGAGGGGGGCCTACAACCCCAGTGGGTATTATTTGAGGTCCTTGCATAGAGTCTAATATTGTATCGGTGGAGGCACAGAGGTCCAATCCTGCGCTGCCTGGGGTAGCACGTTGGAGGGAGGTGATTGTGGAGAAGGACAGGGAGCCTGGATTGGGTTGGGAGTCTGAGAGGGAACAAACCTTATTGCCCCTGGGTCTGCTCTGGGGGTGGTCGGGGCCAGGGGCTGGCCCCGAGAGGAGTTTCCCGAGAAGTTAGAGGGAATAGGCTGTCCAAGGGCATTGGTCTTGGATCTACACTCCTTGGCCCAGTGGCGACCTTTACCACATTTAGGGCAAAGGGTGAGCGGAGGTGGTTTAGTCCTTGTTTGAGGAGATATGGGTCCTTGACCCAGTTTCCCTGTTGGGCAGTCTCGCGCAAAATGGCCAGGTTGTTTGCAAGTAAAGCAAGTACGTGGGCCAGGGTGGTGAAGGGCCTTGGTGAAGGCGGCACCAATGGCGAGACCCATGGCATGGGCTGTTCCTACCCCGGCACACAGCCTAATGAAGTCAGAAAGGTCCCCTTTATCTTTGTGGGGCCGAAGAACATCTTGACATATTGGGTTGGCATTTTCAAAGGCAAGATATTTTACAAAGAAGCTCTCGTTTTCACTTGGTCCAAGTAAGCGCTCCGCAGTTAGATTAAGCCGGGCAACAAAGTCACTGTAAGGCTCGTCAGGACCCTGACGAATTTTTGCTAGGGAGGTAGTGGCCGAGCCCTTTTGAGGGAGCCGTCTCCAAGCATGCAAACCAGCAGTTTGAACCTGTGCTAGGAGCCCAGTAGGAAAGCGTGCCTGTTTAGGGTTAGTATCAAATGGCGCATTACCCACTAGTTTAACATAGGTCCAGGATTTAGAGGAAGCCTTGGTTGAATTTTTTTGGGCAGTTTCCCGACAGTATTCCCTAAAGTCTGCGTTCCACAACAGGAAGTCACCCGCACTGAGGGTGGCTCGGGCCAAAAATTTCCAATCATTAGGGGTGAGCCACTGTGTACTATGGTTCTCTAGCAAGGCCAGTGTATAAGGTGCAGTGGGGCCATACTGTGTACAAGCCTTTTTAAGTCTTTCAAGAAAGCGGAGGCTCACCCTTTTATAAGAACCAAGGGCTCCACTCTGTCCAGAGGTGGGCTCCTCCTCATCCCCTGATTCCTGGTCCTCCTCTTGTTCCCTCTCTGGTTCTACCTCTTGTTCCTCCCCTGATTCCTCTTCCTGACTTCCTTTTAAATTCTCTGCTTCAGTTTGTGCGGGCTGATCTGCTTGACTGCGAGTGACTGGAAAGGCAAGAACAGGCTGACCACGTGGCTTCACCTTACGAGTATTGAGGGGTCTTGGGCCAGTTTGTGTTAACTCCGTGCCCAAGGCCAGTGAGCGAAGCTCGGCATCAAGGGCTTTTAGTTCTTTTAAAAGTTGGATTTGTTCCCGCCTATGTTGGAGAGACTCGCGTAAAGGGGTTAGATTAGGCAAGGGAAGTGGGGAAAAAATGTCTGGGGGGGCAGTAGGTCCCTGAAGGGCCGGAGCACGAAAGGCAGGGGGTGTATAAGTGGGAAGTGGATTTTTAAGAGGTGGCAGGTCTGGAGAATGGTGTTGAGCCGCTGCCTCCTCCAGGGTAGCCTCACCCTCTGGGGTCAACTCATCATGGGGATTTAAAACCGGATAAATCTTAGGGGGACTTTTAGGGGACTTTTTTGGTAAGGTGGGGTCTGGGAGGTTCCCGGGGTCTGGGAGGGTCCCAGGGTCCTGAGAAGGCTGAGTAGGGGGCATTTGAATACTAACCGAAGGGCATGCCGATGGGGGGCGAGAGGTGGATTGCATTGCCTGCTCCCCAATCTTTACAAGTTTTAAAGTACCACTGTCAAAGGGTGAGCTTTTAAGAATCTCATTAATTAAATTCCAATAAGAAAAGGCAGTGACAGGCACCTTTTGAGGACCAAAAGTCTCATAATAATCTTTGAGGCAGTCTCCTACTCTGAGCCACCTTTTACCATCAATTGACCCCTTGAGGGGAAACCAAGGACACAAATCCTCTATGTGTGAAAAGAATGATCTTAAATCCTTTTTCTTAACACGCGCTCCCCGAGTCTTGAGGGCCTCCTCAAGACCCGTCAGAAACAAATCATGTGACGAAACTGCTTGTCCCATGGTGCGTCACTCACCTTGCGCTGGCCTCACTCTCCTCCTGGATCTGACTCCCGGTCGTGTCCACCGAGGCGATCCCGAATCCCGCTTGGCCAAGTCTTCCCCAGAGGGCAGCGTTCGCTTCTCAAACAAAGGCTCGAGCCAACCACGTTGGGCGCCAACTGTCCCGACCCGCGGGACATCAACGCGGACGGCAAACCTAAGAGAGAAGGAATGAAGGGACAAGAGACACAGGGAGTGACAGCAAGACAGGAATTCTGATCAAGCTGCAAATTTTTATTGTTCTCACGGGTATTTATGCTGAGGGAATGAGGGGTATGACGAGGTGCAGCCTGGTTGGTTGTATTCTTCTGCCGGGTTCCTGATAGGGTGCAAATTCGCGCTGGCGGGAAGGTGAAGTTCACGCCGGCGGGAAAGTGTAGTCCCGGAAGAGAAGCCGTGGGCGCCATAGGCGCCATACTGTCAGAATTATCAGCCAGGAGGGGGGGAGGGGCGCTGCTGCTTATTGTAAAGGTCAGAATGTTCTCAGAATGAGAACTTCTTGGTCCCTGACAATTTTATACCTAAGAAATTAATTAGATTGAAAATTTTTATAATGATTGAGGTTAAGAGAATACTAGAAGTGAAGGGTTTGTCTTTGTTAATTGATTAATCAGTGAAGTTATTCAAGGTAACTGTCAAAGAATTGTAATGGCGTAACCGTCTTTCAGTAATACCTCTCAATGAAGTCATCGCATGAAAAATCAAAATCTGTATTTTTTTTCATTGAACCTTTCCCAGTTTTCCTGGGGTCGAGGGACTATCCCTAAACCCAGGACAGTCCCAGGCTGACCTGGACAGTTGGTCACCCTACCCAACAGTCTCATCTCTATCATTAAAGTATCTGAATTACCTCAAACAATTGACCTGGCTTGCTTATGCAAGACAGTCAACAGGCTTTTATTAATTGCCCACTGTCTGCCAGGGTCTAGAGGTGATGATCAATTGATTAACAAGCATCACTAAAGGAAATATTTTGTGGTTCTCATGGTTTATATCTTGTGCTGATAGCTTCATGTGGATACTACTACTTCTAGGTTTGTGTTGCTTCTAGAGTTGTTAGGTTGAACTCAACAAAGCAAGATGACCACAATTAACTTTTACAGTGGATTCATTCTTGTTGTGTTGTTGTTTAAATTAGATATGATATCAAGGAACGTATAAAAAATTCCATGTGAAAATAGGCCAAAGATGGATAATAAACAACTTATTTACCTGCTTTCCCTTCAATATTAAATTAAATATAAATATTGTACATGCCCTGACATTATAGTTTGCTTCCACAAAGATTTATTGAGTGCTTACTCTGGGCCAAACTTGTGCTTGGTGCTCAGATGCATGGATGCATGAGAAGTGGTTTCACCATCAGGAACATTCTACCTAGTAGAGAAATAAAGACGTGTGCTGGTTTCTCTCTGTTTGCCACCCTTTCCCTGAGATCCATTCACAACCTTTCTTTGCCCTGCTCCATGTCCCAGAGAATTGACCTTTGTGAGCCACATCAGAGGGGCTCCTTGCTCTGTGGCTTCTGATTGAGTTCAGCCAGGAAGAAGCTGGTGTGGTGTCGGGGTTTCTAGAGCCCCCAGCCTTAGACATGGTCAAGATGGCGCCTGACGCTGAGCCAAAAGCGGCCAGCTATACAGTAAACAACCAGCGAATTCCAATGATTGGCTAGTTAACGATGTGATTAGAGCATGCCCCCCCTCGTGTACCCATCCTGTGCCTGCAGCTGTCCGCGTTTATCTCGTGTACTCTCCCCTGATTGGTTGAAGTGTATATAAGCCTGGTGGGTGGGAGAGTAGGAGGAAGAAGCTGAGGAAGGGACGGAAGAAGCTGCGGCAACGGCGGCGGCGACGGCGGCGACGGCGGCCGCGGCAGCAGCGGGAGCGGAACTGGAAGGAGGGAGTACGCAGGAGTGGAAGGAGCTGGGAAAAGGGAAGCTGAGAGTGCGCAGAAGCTAGGGGTAAGAGAAGCGTAGGAAAGAAACTGTGCACAATAAACTTCCAAAGCTTCAGACGTTTGCCGTGTCTCTCTCTGCGGGCAGAGGGGACGCGACAGCTGGTGCCGAAACCCGGGAGGATAAAAGGGACAAGGTAAGATATCTTAAAATCTTTTAACAAGCTAAACCGGTTATAAAGAAGTCAAAAAAGGTAAACAGGTAAAGGAGAGGCGCCTCGACGTTCGCGGTATAGCGACTATCCGGATACGCGGAATGCGGTCCAGTTAAAGGGTATCAGGACACGCTATCAGCGGTCCTGGGGGCACGCGGAATGCGGTCCAATTAAAATAAAAATAAGGACACACGGAAGGTGGTCCGATATCGGGACACGCCATTAGCGGTCCTGGCGCGTGGAACGCGGTCTAATTAAAGTGAAAGTAGAAACACGCTTGGAGCGGTCCAATTAGGTAGTAAGTGAAAAGCCGCTATAAAAATTTTAATGCGCACTTGATAGTTTTCCTTTCAGCAATCTCCTTGCTCCTGGCAGCTAGGCCACTGTTATTGTAATTGCCATAACTAAAGCTATTCAGATTAGTAGCAATGGGGTCTGGGTGCGGCAACCCCTCAGGGAACCATTGAAAAACAATGGGACGCCATTGAGAAAAAAAAAAAAAAAAAAAACAGCTAAAGTAAAGAAAAGCCGCTTAGTGTGCCACAAGGGGGATCTTCATGAACAGGGTCTAATAGTAACAGAAAAGAATGCTTAAAGAGAATAAAGTGAGGAAAGATTGAGTAGTGGTGACCTAGAAAATAATTGCTCAAAAAATCTGAGAACAAGGGAAAAAAAGGGAATTAAGTTTAACATAAAGAACCCCCAAAAAGGAATAACCAAGTGGTAGTGAAAACTTAAGAACAAGGGAAAAAGGTAGGAGAAACCTAAGCCTAATAGAAAGAGCTTCAAAATTTGTAGAACCTGCCCGTATTTGAGGAGCAAATGGAGATACCATCAACCATTAGAAAAACTTTAAAGAGGCAGTTAAGACTTGGAGACAGCTATGCAGAGCAGTGTTATCTGGAGAACAATGGCTAATTGGGGAAGCTCAGTGGCAAGAAATAGCTGTTGAAACTGCTTGCAGAAACATAGTGGCAAGGTTTCCCGATAGAAATGTTAATAGGAGAAGACCAATACGTTTCAATAGATGCACAAAATCAGCAGCAAGGAGATAATGCCCTAACAAAAGATAAGAGATAACTATAGTAAAATCTGTTACACCTTATGCCCCAGGGCTATGTCCAAGATGCAGAAGAGGAAGTCATCGGAATAGTGCCTGTCAGCCTATTAGAGATAGGGAGGATAATTTCCTAGGGTCGAATCCTGAACTTCAAAAAAATGGGAGACAGGGCCCTCCCTGGGGCCCGCAACAAATATACGGGGTAATTCAACAAGTTCCCCGACGGTGGTATCCTCCCACAGAGAAGGGGAGCGCAGAGCCACCTCAGGAAGTGCCGGATTGGACATCTGTGCCACCTCCAGACTCATACTAACCCCAGATATGGGGGTGCAGATGATTGATACTGATTGGCATGAAAAAATCCCACAGAATAGTGTAGGACTATTACTAGGTAGAGGTTCCTCAACACTAAAAGGACTTATAGTACACCCAGGGGTTATTGATCCTGATTTCACTGGACAAATAAAAGCCTTGGTCTCTTCACCAAAAGGAATTACGGTCATCTCTCCAGGGGATCGCATTGCACAAATGCTTATATTGCCCAGTCAACATTCTTTGTGGCCCAGTAAAAATACAAATAAAAGACAAGGAGGTTTTGGATCAACAGGAACCACTTTAATAAACCTTACTATGGATATGGAACAGAGGCCCCTCCTAAAATTAAAAGTGGGAAATATGGAATTTACAGGTTTATTAGATACAGGAGCAGACAAAAGTATTATCAGTGCAATGGTCTGGCCAAAGCACTGGCCATTGATCACAGCAGCTCAGAGCTTGAGAGGCTTAGGAGTGGCAGAAAGCCCCAATCAAAGTGCTTCCTCATTATCGTGGAAAGATACAGAGGGACACACAGGAATATTTCAACCATATGTCTGTAATGTTCCTATTAGCCTATGGGGACGAGATGTCCTGCAGCAAATGGATATGAAACTCACCACTGACCAGATTTACCAAGGGACTCCTGTAAGAAATATGTTACAAAATATGAATTATGATGATAAAAAAGGATTAGGAAGACATAGCCAAGGATCTACCCAACCACTGCCTTTACTTCCACCAAAAAATGATTCTCATGGATTGGGTTTTTCCTAGGGGCCACTGATAAGCCATCAATCCCTATAATATGGAAAGATGATAAGCCTCGCTGGATTCCACAGTGGCCCCTAACAAAAGAAAAGCTAGAGGCAGCTCATAAGTTAGTACAAGAGCAGGTACAAGCAGGTCATTTACAACATTCTACCTCTCCTTGGAATACTCCAATATTCTTAACAAAGAAAAAATCAGGAAAATGGAGGTTATTACATGATTTAAGAGCCATAAACGAACAAATGTACCCTATGGGACCCGTCCAATGTGGACTCCCTCTTGTTACTGCACTACCAAAAAATTGGCCTACTATTATTCTGGATTTAAAAGATTGCTTTTTCTCTATACCCTTGCACAAAAATGATTGTTGGAGATTTGCCTTTACTTTGCCCTCTCTTAATCACACTCAGCCTGACCAGAGATTCGAATGGACTGTGTTGCCTCAAGGTATGGCTAACAGTCCTACTATATGTCAAATATACGTAGATAAAGCGTTAACAACTACTAGACAAAAGTTTAAGAGATTGTTGATTTATCACTATATGGACGACATACTTATTTGCCATCCAGAAAAAGAAGTTTTGTTAGAAGCATTACAATTTATAACTCAAGCATTAGAAAAGAGAGGACTAATGATAGCCCCTGAAAAATTACAATTAGAGGAGATCCAAGAATATCTGGGTACAAGGCTCACTGCTACTACAGTCAGACCAATAAGGTTGACCATCAGGACAGATCAATTGAATACCTTGAACGATTTTCAGAAACTCTTAGGTGACATTAACTGGATCAGATCCTATTTAAAATTATCTACAGGGGAATTAAAACCTTTATTCGATATATTAAAAGGTAATCCTGATTTGAATTCCCCTAGGAAACTTACTCCCGAAGCACGGATATCCTTACAGCTAGTAGAGAATAGACTTCAGCAGTGTTACGTTGATCGTTGTGATCCTACTCAACCATTAAGTTTAATCATAATCTCAGAGAAGCATACCCCTTTTGGCATAGTTTGGCAAGGAGGACCTCTGCAAAGTATAAATCTCCCTAGCTCTCCGGCTAAAACATTGCAATCATATCCCCAAGCTATTGCTCAGGTAATATTCAAGGGAATAGAATCTTGCATTACTGTTTTTGGAATCCATCCGTCTATTATTATAACTCCTTATTCCACTCAGCAAATTAAATGGCTAATTAATAATGATGATGATTGGTCAGTATTATATTGTTCCACTTCAGCTCAGTTCGATAACCATTATCCCCAACATCCCTGGATTCAATTCTGTAAAAATACTCCCATAGTTTTTCCAAAAGTGACTAGTGTCCAGCCTCTTAAAGACTGTGTAACCATTTTTACTGATGGCTCCAAAAATGGAGTAGGTGCAGTACTTATCGGTAAACAACTTCACACCATAATAGTTCCACCCAACTCCGCACAGGTTATTGAACTTGCAGCTGTAATATTAGCTTTTAAATTAGCAGATAATCAGCCATTCAATCTTCTATCTGATAGCTTATATATCGTTAACGCTTTACAGGTTCTTGAAACAGTACCCCATATTTCTTCTATGTCCACTGTAGCTTCTTATTTTACTACGCTACAAAACCTTATCCTACAGTGTAAACATCTATTCTATGTAGGACATATTAGAGCTCATTCTAATTTACCAGGACCTTTGGCCAATGCTAATGACTTGGTAGATATGGCCACCAAATCAATTTTTGTTTTTTCCATGGAGGAACAGGCAAAACTCTTTCATGAAAAATTTCATGTAAATTCCACTACTTTGAGCAGAAAATTTCCTATATCTAAATGTATGGCTCGACAAATAGTAAAAAATTGTCAACATTGTGCTCCTTTAATCCCAGTACAATCCTTTGGAGTTAACCCTAGGGGACTGCTGCCTGGCCATATTTGGCAGATGGATGTAACCCATATTTTTGAATTTGGTACTGTTAAGTATGTACATGTGTCAGTAGACACTGTTTCAGGAGTCATTATGGCTTCTGCTCATTCTGGAGAAAAGGTAAAAGATGTCATTCAACACTGCCTACAAGCATTTGCTGGCTGGGGCATACCTAAAGTTATTAAAACAGATAATGGTCCTGCTTATACTTCCAAAAGCTTCCAGTTGTTTTTACAAACATTTAACATCCAATCAGTCACTGGCATCCCCTATAATCCTCAGGGACAGGGCATTGTGGAAAGAGCACATCTTACTTTAAAAAATTGTCTAAATAAACAAAAAGGGGGAATAGGAGCCTCCTACAAGTCTCCTAAAGATAAACTTAATTTAGTTCTTTTCATTCTAAATTTCTTAACTCTGGATAGGGACGGCCATTCTGCAGCTGATCGACATTATAATCCCCATAATACTCCTCAAGTATGGGCAAAATGGGAAGATATCCTGACAGGTTGTTGGAAAGGACCGGATCCAGTCCTTCGTTGGGTCCGAGGGTCTGTTTGTATTTTCCCACAGGATCAACAGACTCCAGTCTGGATTCCAGAAAGGCTAATCAGAGTTTTACAGCATGCAAATGATGCTGCTCCTCCTCACAATGGCGAGTCTGAGCCTTCCTCCAATAACGAAAACTCAGACGGAAAGGCAAACCCGGAACCTATGGGCCATTGTTAGCCTGGCCATATTTTTCATTTCTGGCTAACATATTTTTTATCCTTCCTTTTCTTGCTTTTCACCAATTTCTCTACAAGTCTGTCAATTCTACTGATGATTTTTCAGGTCGTGCTGTTTTTGGTGACAAGGATATTTCTAGCCTTTCTTTGCTTTAACAGGAGAAATTCTGCACTTTGCCATTGGAATCATACTACAAATCAGACCCAGAGTAGAGCAACTCGTTCTGCTGACCCTAGCTATGATATTGCTTTTTCTCCTACGTCAGCTTGTGTATTTCCTCTTTTCTATGTTTCTACCAACTAACATTTCTAATAATACCTCTTAACTGTTCACTAACTGTGTCCTATCTCTCACAATACTGGAATGGTTCTTTTGCCACCTGTGCAATTTGCACATTTCTATCTTCCTACCAGTCCTAGTTTCTGTTGCAGATACAGAATTGTCAGTGCTATTATCAAAAAACAGAAGAGGCTTTGACATTGCAACAGCCGTGATCACTGCCACCACAGTCCTTGCAGTAGCAGCATTGACACAACCACAACAACGATCATTCGGCCGAGAATGCAGTTGCAGCCTTACAGACCATAGAGACTCTATCAGAGAATGGACTCATTATAAGAACAAGTGGATACCTTGCAAGAACTTTTGGGACTGGGATGCGTTTATTCCCTGAGAGCTGTTTTGTGTTACCCGTATTGTAACTCCATTGGGATGTATATTGTTTCTGTATTTAATATGGCTATAAGGTTCCTCTTCTGTTTATAGATTTGTCAAACAGTGGGCAAGCTTAGGAACTATGGTGGTACTCCTCTGCCTTGGCCTTCTTCTCTTCATTTGTTTTGGCATGCATCTGCAAGCTAGCCAATAGAGAGATCAAATTATTTTTCATCAGGCCATGACCGCCCTAAAGGCCGACAGCCCCCCATTAGTATGGCTCCTGATGCTGGATCGGTAGTCAAAGACGGGTAATGAAGGAGGTGGCTGTGTACCGACCTAAGACAGGAGCTGCAGCATGCTCTGCAGGCTCTGATGACGGGTAAGGACATATGCTGACCACTCAGCCTAAGACAGACACGGTCCCGAGCCTTAGTTTAATATTAAAGAAGGGGGATCTGTCGGGGTTTCTAGAGCCCCCAGCCTTAGACATGGTCAAGATGGCGCCTGACGCTGAGCCAAAAGCGGCCAGCTATACAGTAAACAACCAGCGAATTCCAATGATTGGCTAGTTAACGATGTGATTAGAGCATGCCCCCCTCGTGTACCCATCCTGTGCCTGCAGCTGTCCGCGTTTATCTCGTGTACTCTCCCCTGATTGGTTGAAGTGTATATAAGCCTGGTGGGTGGGAGAGTAGGAGGAAGAAGCTGAGGAAGGGACGGAAGAAGCTGCGGCGACGGCGGCGACGGCGGCCGCGGCAGCAGCAGCGGGAGCGGAACTGGAAGGAGGGAGTACGCAGGAGTGGAAGGAGCTGGGAAAAGGGAAGCTGAGAGTGCGCAGAAGCTAGGGGTAAGAGAAGCGTAGGAAAGAAACTGTGCACAATAAACTTCCAAAGCTTCAGACGTTTGCCGTGTCTCTCTCTGCGGGCAGAGGGGACGCGACAGTGTGGCAGCACTGACTGTCCCTCTACCATTGTGATTCTCTCATCCAGGACTCCAGCACTCACTGGGCTCCTGTATCCAATAACTAATATCTTAACCATATCCACTTCTGAAAATAGTCCCATCATAAAATTATTTGCATACATTTGTCTGAGTGTACTTCCTACTTCCTGTGCAGACCCTGACTGACTCAATGGGAAAATAAACTATTGAAGTAAAGGAAGGTAAGGGTAATAATGGAGGCTACACAGGTAGAATGGTGCAATAAACAGTGAATTCTAGCACTGGCAACAATGTCCAGAGAAGGCAAATACAATCTGAACACTAAGGGACAAGTGACAAGTCAGAGGAAGACCTGGAAGGAGCAATGTTTATCATGGAGAGAAAATAAACCACAGAGCAGCCATGCAACTGTTAGCAGTTCAGGACATCTGGAGGACCAAGTACAGATGCTCCCTGACTTGTGGGTTATGTGTCATTAAACCTATCATAAGTTGAAAACATCATAAGTCAAAATGCATTTAATACACCCTACCTACCAAACACCATAACTTAGCCTAGTCTATCTTAAATGTGCTCAGAATACTTAACATTAGCCTAGCGTTGGACATCACCTAACACAAAGCAAAACATATTTATAATAAAACATTGACTAGATCACATAACTTAAGTTTACTGAAAGTAAAACCAGAATTTTTGCCTGGTTGTGCTTTCACACCATTACAAATTTAAAAAATCATTAAGTTGGATCATCGTTTAAGTCAGGAACCATCCGTATATGGAAAGAAACAATGGAAGATAGTGGGAAGAGATAGGCCAAGGTCAGGTAGGAAATTTTGTTTATGACACACACACACACACACATGCGCGCACATATGCATGTACGCACGCACACGCACACACACACACACACACACACACACCCCTGATGTGACAAATGCTGTTCCAGGCACTTGACACTCATCAGACAACAAAACAGACTTTGGAGTCCCTTAGAAAAACCTAAGTGATAAGCAATGGATATAGTATACAAATAAATCACAGAGCATGTCTTAAGGTGGTAAGTTAATGGCAAATGGAAAAGTTAAGCGAGTAAGGAGATCAGGAATGAGCTGCAGTTGGGTAGTAGGCTGCAGTTTTAAGGAGCCAAATAAGCCTCACTGGATAAGCCACACTGAGAAGGTGATTTGTGCACAAAAGGAATTGAAGGAGAGAAGAATGTGAATATCTGCAGGAAGAACATTCCAGGTAGAGGAATCATCCAGTGCAAAGGGCCCATGACAAGAGCATGTCTGACATAGTCCATGAACATCAGTAAGGCCAGATAAGCTAGAGCTGAAGTGGAAGAGGAAAGAATAATAAGAGATGAGAACAGAGAGTTTCAGAGTAGGGGAGGACTTGATGGGTTTTGTAAATCCTTTGGATTTTATTCTGAGGGTGACAGGGAATGTGTTAGTCAGCTTACTGTAGCCATGGCCAAAACATCTGACAAGAACAACTTAGAGAATAATAGAATTATTTTGGCTTATGCTTCCAGAGGTCTTAGTCCATGGTTGGTCAACTCCATTGCAGAACCAACATGGCAGAGAGGCATGATAGAGGAAAGGTGCTCAGCTCAAGACAGCCAGGTGGGGAAGAGAGAGAGAGAGAGGAGAGAGAGAGAGAGAGAGAGGAGAGGAGAGAGAGAGGAGAGAGAGAGAGAGAGAGAGAGAGAGAGAGAGAGAGGAGAGAGAGAGAGAGAGAGAGAGAGAGAGAGGAGAGAGAGAGAGAGAGAGAGGAGCCAGGACAGACATGGTCCCCAAGGCCATGCTCCCAGTGACCTACTTCCTTCAACCATACTCTGCCTGCCTAGAGTTACCACCTGGTAGTCCATTCAAATTATTAATCCACCAGAGTTCTCATAATACAATGTTTTCACCTCTGAACATTATTGCCATATTGTATAACACATGAACTTTGGGGCGCAGGGGTTACATTCCAGATCCAAACCAGAACAGGGAACCATTGGAAACTTTTGAGCAAGGAACTACATACTCTGACTGAAATTTATTCTGTGGACAATGTGAATCAACTGAGAGAATTTAAGTATGGGTATACAGCGAAAAAAAAAAATACTTAAGATCTTTGTTACTCAAAGTGTGGTCTAAGGTCAGTAGCATTATCATAACCCAGGGACTTGCTAGAACTGCAGAATCTCGAGCTCCAAGACAAACCTGCACTTTAACAAGATCCCAGGTGATTCAAATTATGGTAGAGTTTAAGAAGGACTGATTTAAAAGATCCCTTTGAAAGAAGAGTGGAAGATAAATCTGAAGCAGGAGCAACAAGTCAGAGCGGGGTGGGAAGAGCCTAAAAAAGGACAGTAATAAAGATTTTTAAAAGGGTGAGAAATTTAAAAGAAATCAAAGAGAAAGACAATGCCCAGCATAACACAGATAATTCCTAGATACCATTTTTTTTTTTTTTTTTTTTTTTTTTTTTTTGGTACCTGGAATTGAATCCGCTTGGGGCCTCACTAAGTTACTGAAGCTGGCTTTGAAATTCCAATTCTCCTGCCTTAGACTCCCAAGTTGCTGGAATTAAAGGTGTGCACCTCTGTGTCCAGCAGCCTAGGCACTTTTTAAAAAAGTTTCAAAATATTATAGATTCACTGTGGTTGCAAAAAATGTACAGGAAAGTACCGTGTGCCTTTCACCTAATCTCCAATGTTAAGTTTATACAATTATAGTACAATGTCAAGACTAAATCTGACACTGCTATAATCCATAATTATTCAGATTTCACCAATTATTAAATGTATGTGTGTGGGTGTCTATAATTTTATCCAGGGCAAATTTATCACCCAATCAAGGTACTCAAACCATCACCACAAGACTTACCTAGATTACTTCTCTAGGGCCATACCCATCCCTCCATCCCTAATCCCTGCTCTGTTCTTCATCTCTAATTATGATAATTCACAAATATTATATAAATGAAATCATGGCCATAGGTAGCCTCTGGGATTGGCTTTTCTCACTCAGCATAACTTCCTTGAGGTTCAGTCAAGATATTGTGGGTATCAATATTTCAGTCCTTCACGCTGATGAGTAGCATATTCCATGGCAGGGATTATTAGAGTTTGTTCAACCTGCTGAACCCACTGAAGGGCATTTAGATAGTTTTCCAAGTTTCCAGTTCAGGGCTATGGTGAACACAGCTGCTTTGATCATTAGTGTACAGCCTACATACTTTTTCAATGAATGAATGAGATAGAATGGATAAGATTTAGTGATTAGCTGTGAGGAGAAAGAGCGGCATAATCAGCACAGAAGAATGAGCCCTAATGCAATGTAAAGCCACCATGTACAACGAAAAGAGTTTATTTTGTTTTATACGCACACATACACACACACACACGCACTTTACTAATCAGCAAACAGTATCCTTTTATAAGACAATAATTTAAGTGAATCGTGAACTTACAATCTAAAGTAAAATTTGACAACATAGACAATAGTTCTCAATCCAATCTTTTCA
The DNA here is from genome assembly GCF_902686445.1 of Sciurus carolinensis. Taxonomy (NCBI): domain Eukaryota; kingdom Metazoa; phylum Chordata; class Mammalia; order Rodentia; family Sciuridae; genus Sciurus; species Sciurus carolinensis. The sequence goes on along the minus strand of NC_062227.1, from coordinate 30,760,928 downwards.
GACATTTGTGTATATTTAGACTAGCTTGTTATGGTTTGATATTTTAAATTATTTATGTTTGAAATTGTTTTAATAGTTGCTTGAGCTCCTATTCTGTAATGTATTATTATTATTACTGTATCACAGCATTCCTCAAATAGTTTTTAATTTGAAGAAAGAACATTCTACATAGTCATGGAAAGTGTCAAAAATAAAAATGATAAAGAATACAAAAGAGCTGGTCGCAGTGGCACATGCCTGTAATCCCAGCAGTTTGGGAGGCTGAGGCAGGAGGATCACAAATCAAACCCAGCCTCAGCAATTTTGTGAGACCTTTAGCAACTTAACAAGAGCCTGTCTCTAAGTAAAATAGCAAAAAGAGCTGGGGATGTGGTTCAATGGTTAAGCACTCCTGGGTTCAATCCCCGGTACCAAAAAAAAAAAAAAAAAAAAATTAGGAAAAACACATGGTATTTTTATATTATCTATCTCAGAATAATTCCAAGATAGCATCCTTTTTCCTTTTTTTTCTTTTTTTCTTTTTTTTTTTTTTTTGCATTTTAATGAATTTACCTGGAACTCAAATTTCCCTTAGTTTTTTTTCTTCCTTTCAGTATCACACTTTTTCCTTCAATATTCAAATCAGAGTCATTCAAATCCTTACCTGTGCATGCTAAGAACAGTCCCTTCCCCAGTTGGTATTTGCCCTCAGGCTGGGAACTGCACCTAGATCAGTGTTCTCTGGGAAATGATGCTCCACTCTGGGCAGACACGGGGGAAGAAGGAAGGCCACAGTACCCAAGGACACCCTCCCACAGCCCACTCCTGCCTGCCTGCCTCTGAGCCTGACTCCAGCCTGAACAGAACAGGAAGCAGTTTACAACACCGCCACCTCTCTCAGGCCCCAGACCATACGCCACAACACAGGAATCCTCTCAAGTCAGAGTTTTCTTCATGACTTTCTTTCTGCAGTCTCAGGAACTCTGGTCCTTCCCCCACCTCTTATCCCCACCCCCATCTTCCTCACCTACACCCAGTCAGGAGAAGCCAAAGCATCAGTCAACCTCCCGGGAGCTCAAGTCTTTAGCTTCCTCACCTGGGGCTCACTGCAAACTAACTGCACACCTCTTTATTAACTTTAATTTTTTTGGTGCTGGGGATCACACTCAGGTCCTTGTGTATACTAGCCACATGCTCTCCCCCTGAGCTACATCTCCAGCCTGCTGACCTTATTCTTATGTAACCAAAAGACTATTGGAGTCTTTTTCCAAATAAAAGAGATTTTATCAAAGACTTAGAGATTTAAACATGAAATATTATGATAAAAAATAAAACATCAAACACATACACACACAAAAATTAATTAGCCAAATTTGAGGCCAGTTGGGGCCACTTAGGAAGACCTTGTCTCAAAATAAAAATAAAAAGGGCTGGGAATGTAGCTCAATGGTAGAGCACCCGTGGGTTCTGTCCCCGGTACCAAAAACCAACCAAACAAACAAACAAGCAAAATATCTGACCAGGAGGGTTGGGGATGTGGTTCAGTGGCGGTGCACTTAGTTACCTAGTGTACATGAGACACTGAGTTCAATCCCTAGCACTGGGGCATAAAAATCTTGCCATGACAGAAGAGATTTCATAAAGGCACTTGATCTAGCTATATGTATGTTTTCGATCATTATAATAATTTCGATCTGTTGTCTTCATCTTTCAGAAATAGTCAATACACAAAAAGGATTCTTTTTTTTTTTTTCCATTTTACAAAGTCTGCTTTGCTCAGGAGCAATTTAACAAGTCAAGATGATATACTGTAATATTTATATGACCTTGTTTATACTTTTAACATTAATCTGGATTTGCAGCTGCTTAGTCGATTATACCTTAGAAGGTGGGACTTAAATGTCACGTATAACAGATAGAAGGATTTATTTCTCCACAGGCCAGAGGGATAGGAAACAGCACCAAATGCTTAGAGTATGTTACCACCTGTTGTCATGGAGATTAAGAACCAAATTAAAACGTGTTTGCCAGGAACATAATAATGTAGCCAGAATTTCAAGAACAGATTGATTCTAAATTACTTATCACTTTACTTGTTTGCTTCAAAGGTCTACCAATTTCTGCAGGCCTTAGGTTACTCAATAATGAAGCTCAGTCCTTCTAGAGCTATGAACTCACGTGGGCCTCTATGTTGCCTGGGCCCAGATACAACACATCTGGCAGTCGCTTGGGTTGGCCATGGATTGCAGGAGAGAGAGAGAGAAGCCTGGGATGATTCCCAAATGTCTAGATCTGGTGACAGGGAGATATGGCAGGGTGAGCTTGAGGAGTAAAAGCTGAATTAGAAACTGTTGGCCTGAGATCGTGTTCTCTGTGGACCACGATGACAGAGAGACAGCCAATGGATAGTGGGCTATGCACGTCTGGGTGCTGGGTAACGTCATCCAAAGTGAGTTCCAAGGCAGTTGAAAGGAAAAAAACCCTAGGGAATGTAAACACCTCAGGGTGGGGCAGAGGAAAAGGACTCAGTAATGAGTCTGAGCAGGCGTCCTATGTCTGATGAAGCACGTGGCACATAACAGACACTCAGCGAATACAGAGAAAGAGATGAATACATAACCCAGCTACCAGAGCCTGCAGAGGATTGGATGGGCCTACAAGCTCAGCCTGCTCTTACTGGCAGAAATCAGAAAGGGTCTGGAATCCTGAGGCTCTGCACACACTGGCTGCTCTGCTGTGGTCATCTCCCGGTCAGCCTCAAGTCCATACGTGCTTGTCCCCTTCCTCCTTGGTCTCCCTCACACTGGTTTTTCTACTCCCCTTCTCTTCAGCCTTTCATGGGGTTTCTCTGTGCCAGCTATTCCTGCTTGCCTTCACATTCTTCAGGGTGGGGTCCTTACAGGTTGAACCCTTTGCCAGTACAGATTACCTCTCAAAGCATATTTGTGGTTTTTTGGGGAGCGGGTATTGGAGATTGAACCCAGAGGTGCTCTACCACTGAGCTACTTCCCCAGTCCATTTTATTTATTTATTTATTTATTATTTATTTTATTTTGAGACAGGGTCTCACTGAGTTGCTTAGAGCCTTGCTAAGTTGCTGAGGCTGGCTTTGAACTTGCAATCCTCCTGACTCAGCCTCCAAAGCTACTGGATTTGCAGGTGTGTGCCACCCCACCCAATTAATTATGGTTCTTTATTAGGCATAAAGACCTTCTTCCTGTGGAAAGCTGAGATGGAAAAGATAAAGGAGATTTAGAGAATGCAGAACTTCATCCTGTTTTACCATTAAAAAAATTGTATCCAAAGGATTGCTATAGTTTGAATATGGTTTGTCCCCAAAAAACTCATGCTGAGGTTTGATCCCCAATGTAACAGTGTTCAGAGGAGATGGGATCTGTAAGAGGGATTAATACTTTTCTTGCAGAAGTGAGTTTTCGCTCTCTCAGAACTGCATCAGTTATTATGAGAATGGATTATTCTAAAGTGAATGTGGCACTCCCTACCCGCTCTCTTACATGTGCTCTTCCTTCTGCACTTGTCTACCTCCCTTCCACCATGAATTGAACCATCATAGGCTTATGATGAGCCTAGCAGATGCCAGCACCATGCTCTTGAACCTTCAGAACTGTGGGCTGAATAACCTCTTTAGTTTTTATAATTTCCAGCCTCAGGTGTTTTGTTATAGCAACACAAAAAGGGTTAAGACAAAGATGTAGAAGGTGGCAACCCCCATACTTATCTATAAACAAAAGGATCAGACTGAGAGGTAGGAGGTGAACCAAGAGGAAATGGCGTCATCCTACCAAAGAAAGAGATGCTTTAAAAAGCAGTTGCTAGTCAACTACACTAAATGCCAACATAAAGGACAGGTGAGGAGAAGAATACAACGTAACCAGAGGATATGGTAATCAGTAGCTTCTTGGTGAATTTGGAAATTCCCATCAGTAGGGAGAGCAAAATCCTGAAGCTTGGGGTTGTCAACTGACAATGAGAAAGGCAACATTCCCCACTGTGCCCTGCCCCAGCCTCTCTCATTTTGGAAAATGGCATCACATCCACCCATAACCCAAGTCAAAACTCCAGCAACCATCCTGGATTCTGCTCCTTCCTCTACCTCACCATCCAGTCCTATCTCCAAGACAAATCCCAAATCCGACCACTTCTCACTCTCAAGGAGTAAGCCCTATCTCCTTCCTGCTGATGGAAATAGATTCCTGATTGCCTTTCTACCTTCTTTCTGATGATCCATTCTTCTCAGGACAGCCACAGTGGTCTTTTAAAACTGGTAAATCACATCATATTATTGCCCTTTGTAAAATCCTCCCCAATAATTCCAACTCTCTTAAAATTTTTTTCTAACTTCTACTATCGGTTTAGAAATTTTCTGCTTCTTGACCTGATCTTCTTTTACTGCACTTTGAACATCACCACGTTTCCTGTTCTAAACTTGTTCCCACCCTTGCATTTACTCTTCCATTTGTTAGGAATGCTCTTCCTTGGATTTTCCCGTCCCCGAGCCCCCCATAGTGGGGGTTGAACCCAGGGTTGCTCTACCACCAAGCTATATCCCCAGACCTCTTTATATTTTATTTTGAGACAAGTTCTCACTAAATTGTCAAGGTTGGCCTCAAACTTGGGATCCTCCTGTCTCAGCCTCCTGGGATTACACTGCACCCAGCTCTTCTTTGGATCTTAGAAGAGGTGCCACTCCTTGTCTTTGATACAGGACCAGCTTCATGCACCAGCCACCTGCACCCTACCCTTGGAAGGACTCTTTATTTGGCTTCATACTCTGCTAATTGCAGTTATCTTGTAATTCGTAATAAGTTTTTAACCCAGGGCCCATATTTTCATTTTGTACTGGGCCCTGAAAATTATGGAACTGGTTCAGCTTTCAGGGATCATGTTAGGAATCCCCTTGTCTGAGAGCCTTCCTTGGCCACCCATCCTAAGGAAGCAGTTTTCATCTTCTGATACTTTCTTGCTGTGTGCCTCTTTGTTACAGTGCAACATGAGCACCTACAAAGCAGAGACCACCTTATCCTCAGCCATTATGTGGGACATAATAGATGCCCAGCGCACATATCCTAAATAAACTCTTCCAAGAACGATACTTGCTGGAAGCAAGAGAAGCACTATACTAGGTGAAATGAAAATTTAAAACATTTGATATTTCTATTCATTCTAATCAATAATTAGATTTGTGTAGCGCTGGTCTAAACAGATAAATTCTGGTTTCACAATGAGGTTAAATGGGATATAATTTCCTCATATTGTAGTCAAACTTGAATTCTTTTCAGGCAAAGTTGTTGTTGTTGTTGTTGTATTGTTTTGTTTTTATCTTTGCAGTACTAGGGATTGCCTAGCATGCACTCTACCACTGAACTACATTCCACTTTTTTTTTTAATTTTTGTAGTTGTAAATAGACACAATATCTTTATTTTATTTATTTATTTTATGTGATGCTGAGGATGGAACCCAGTGCCTTACAAATGCTAGGCAAGTGCTCTACCACTGAGCCACAACTCCAGTCCCCGTTTTTAATTTTTTTTAATTTTTATTTTATTTTATTTTTGTGGTGCTGGGGATTGAACCCAGGGCCTCATGCATGTGAGGCAAGCACTCTACCAACTGAGCTATATCCCCAAGCCCCAGACATGTTTTTCTAAATTTTATTATGAGACAGGATGTGGTTAAGTTGCTGAGGCTGACTGGCCTTGAACTTACGATCCTCCTGCCTTATCCTCACAAGTAGCTGGAAATTACAGGTGTGTGGCACAGCACCTGGCTTTTGTGAAGGTATTTTTGTTTTTGTTTTTGTCTGTTTGTCTGTTTGATCCCAAGGGCACTTTACCACTGAGCTGCATCCATCCCCAGCCCTTTTTGTTTTTTATTATTAGACAGGGACTAGCTAAGTTGCTTAGCTAAATTGCTGAGGCTAGCCTCAAACTGTGGTCTCTTGCCTCAGCCTCCCAAGTCACTGGGATTACAGGCATGGACCACCATGCCCCACTTTATGAAAGATTTTGAAGTCTGAATTCAATGTTTATTTTTGCTACTTAATTACTATGAGCTTAAAATAACATTTTTAGTTTAGTCTGAATTTTTTAAAGAGTTTATTGTTCTCCTTTCCACTTATGTTGTATTCTATGGCTCAATAAAACATTTTTGTTTGTTTTGACTAATTTGTTCTACTCAGCAACTCTATATACTATACAACTCTGGCTGTAATTCTTCATTTTGGAGATTACTTTGAATCACTTATTATACTCTCCAACTATGCTGAAACTTGGTGAGAATACATGAACAATAATCACAAAACTTGAAAGCTGGAAATAACAGTAGAGAGTATTTCTTCCACCCTCTTATTTTTATTTATTTTATTTTATTTTATTTTATTTTATTTTATTTTATTTTACTTATTTTTTGGTATCAGGGATCAAAGCTAGTGGCACTTAACCACTGAGCCACATCCCCAGCCCTTCTTTATAATTCATTTAGAGATGAGGTCTTGCTGAATTGCTCGGTGCCCCACTAAGTTGCTGAGACTGGCTTTGAACTTGTGATCCTCCGTCTCAACCTCCGAGCTGCTGGGATTATAGGTGTGTGCCACCACACCCAGCCTAACACTCTCGTTTTTAGATGAAGACTCTGAAGTCCAAGGACACAGGATCATGAGACAACTGTGTGGCAAAGATTTTGATGGAACTTGATCTCTGAAATCACTGATCTGGGTACTATCCCACTGGTCTTTTCTATCAAGAGCAAGGAGAGGAGTTGGTCTTCTAACCTCCCAAAAGTCTCTCCCTCCTAAATGTCCACCATCTTAACAGGCCCATACTAAAGACCAGCCTTCCAACACATGAATCTCTGGATGGATAAACCACATCAAAACCACAGCAGGTGTAAATCAGAGAAGACATAGTAACAAGACTGTTATGACCATGATTCTGCCCAAGCCTAAACTTAGCCACAATGAACCTAACATGTTGAAGTTCATCCTTGAGACGCCTCTATCAATTTCTCAGTTGACCACACACATCCTGTTGCTATCTTTCTTAAGATGACCTTGCTTTAGATCTCAATTGCCAACCATCTTATAATATTTTATAATTAATTATACCAACTATTTTATAATCCACTTAAATCTTGAGCACACTGATGTCATAATTATTAAAGCAACCAGTTCACATGAAGTATTCCTTAATCTTAAGGACAAAATGGCAGCTGTGAAAACAGATGAAGTAATTCGAGGAAAAACTTTCATGGAAGTTTAAAGATATTTCAAAAGGAATTAGTATTAGTAATGAAGTTCTGTTCACAGGAATTACACATAAAGAGGAAACACGGATTAAAGAAAAGATCAGCTTCTAGAGGGTGAGTCGCTCAATTTCCTAAACATCCGGTTCCATTTTCAACAAAATTTGTGCTCCTTGAAAAGGAATGTGCAGATGCCAGCCATGACTTCAAATGGCCCCAAATGTAGACAGCAGCAAATTAATGAGCAAAGGGCGTGTGGAGAAGGAACAGAGCTGCTCGATTTCCTATGACTGACTCTTCTAGAACTGCGCTCTTCTCTTCCTGAGAGGAATACCTAACATGCTGCTTCTTCTACCGACCAACCAGTCATCCATTGCTCAGAATGGGACATGTCTGTTTACAAGTGTGGATTTTTGTTGCTCAAAAGTGAGATCGGGCTGTTAAAGTTTTGCTTTGAGTTGATGTTTTCCGACAGAGCTATGAGATTTCCTACTAAAACAGAATGCATAGGTAATCAAGCCTACTCGAGCTAAAATGAAGTGTGGGTCCTTTAATTGCTCACTCCCCGTGCTCAAGCAGAACAGAGATGAACTCCAGGTTACATGTTGCCCAGAGTCAAGGACCAAACTCTAAGGACCCCCGAAAGGTAGGTGGACCAGTTCAGAACAGTCAAGGTCTATTTCTTTAGAAAAGTACTGAGCACATAGTAAATATTGACTGACTGAGATGGTCTCTCAAACTTTCAGAGGGCGGCCAAGACCATCTTGCAATTTCAGCAATCAGACACACCATGGCTGTAGGTTCTAGAGCTGGCCTGGTGACTACCAGCGCTCCAAACTTTTCAAGTGAATGACTCGGAGCCACGTTTTCAGTTCAGCAAATTAATTAGCAAATTGCCGTGGACCTGAAATACTCATCTACTGAATTGTTTATGAGTGAGATTTTTATCACTTTATGTAGTTAGAAGTGATACCGTCATTTGTTATCACTTCTTACAGCAAAAAAAGAAAGAAAGAAAGAGAGAGAGAGAGAGAGAGAATACTTATACAATTGTCTGGATTTCTTTCCTTCTTTCTTTGGTGCTGGAGGTGGAACCAAGGGCTTCTCCAATGCTAGGCAAGCAGTCTACCACTGAGCTACACCCCAGGCCCTATGTAAGGATTCTTTTCAAAATGTTTTAACTTAGAGTTTACTTATTTTCACTTTGTTCCTTCTTTTTCCAATCTAAGAGATGTGTTTTACCTATGTTGGAATATGCATGTCATAACTTTCAAATTAAAAAGATTTTTAAAAAATTTTCGTTGTACACACAAGGGGTACAACTTTCATTTCTCTGGTTGTACACGAAGTAGAGTCACAGTTTGTATAATCATACATGTACATAGGGTAATGATGTTTGTCTCATTCTCTCATCTTTCCTTCCCCCGCCCCCTCCCCACCCCTCATTTTCCTCTATACAATCCATCCTTCCTCCATTCTTGCCTCCCCCCTCCCCCGTTAGGTATCTTCAGAGAGTCCCACCAAACTAAAACTGTATTAGTGTAGGAGGCAGCCGAGGCCATTGGTCTGATTGTGTGTCCAGTCTGCCCTCTAGTGTTTCTTTTTAAACCATGCCAAATTTTAAACCATAATCTTAATCTCAAAATATTGGTTTAATAGGATTAAGAACTGTGTCATCAAATTAACAGAACAGAGCCAAATCCCTGACACGGATGGGAATTAAATCAGAGAAAAGTAAGGAACCTTCCTGAAACTGGTGGCAACTTCTCTGGAAAGACACTGCAAAGTTCGAGGTAAATATATTTTATCAAAAGTTTCATCTGGTAAATAGAGTACTAACAGGAGAAAAAATTAGTTCAAATGACATGTAAAATGTGATAACCGTGTAACTACTACTATACAGCTGTAGTATTAAAATGATATTTCAAGTGTTGATTAAATAATGGAAGTTTTTGTTATTGTTTTTAATATGGCAAATACACAGAAAGCAGATAAATATCTCCTTTGGAGGAAGTCAAGATAATCTGTCTTAATTTATAGATTTAAATTGATTAAAGAAGACAGTTGTTTTAATTTAACTTTTCTTAGTAAGTTTTAAATATTTGTATTTGGAATATCTATAACTAATATATATCAAATCAAATTTATTTATTTTGGCACCAGGGATTGAATGCAGGGGCATTTAATAGCTGAACTGCAAATCCCCAACCCTTTTAACTTTTTATTTTGAGACAGATCTTGCTAAATTGCTTAGGGCCTCACTATATTGCTGAGGCTGACCTCAAACTTGCAATCCTCCAATCTTAGCCTTCCAAGTTGCTGGGATTACAGGCATTTGTCACCATGCCCATCATCAAATTAACTTTAAAAGGAAAGTCATTATCTGAGACAAAACCTAAATGTACACTATTCATATACCATCATAAGTTTTATAAGAAGCATGAGAAAAATGTGTGAGACATTTTTGCTTTCATAAAAAAGTAGTGCTGAGGCAGAAGGACCCCATGCTTGAGTTGTTTAGTGAGATCTGTCTCAAAATAAAAATTTAAAAGGGTTGAGGATGTAGTTCAGTGGTAGACCATTCCCAAATTCAATCCCCAGCACCTCTTAAAAAAAAAAAAAAAAAAGGTCATAAACTACCAACGTAAAACTTTTTCTCAGGGACTTAGAATTTCAGGGGGAAAGATTCTCTGTGATGTATTACAATTAACTCCGTCTTTAGAGATGTTCACTGCTGGCAAGAAAATAAAATGGGACATTGATACACACTATTCATTGCCTTGATTTTCAAATACGTCAAGGATGACTTTATTTGACTGTCACAAAGAGTGTGAGCTCAATAGGAACTCCGACTTGTTTCTTTTTTTTTTTTTTTAATGTCCCAGGCATATTAGCATGAGATGTCTAAAGTCATAAAGAAAAATTGACAGAAAAATGCGTTGGAGCTCCATGTGTTTCTAATTGATGCCAACAGAAACTAACCTCATGGAAGACACGTGATGCAGGTTTATTTTTCCTTTGCAGGAACAGCAGGAACATGAAGCCGCCACTCTTGGTGTTTATTGTGGGTCTGCTATGGTTGAAAGATTGTCACTGTGCACCTACTTGGAAAGACAAAACTGCTATCGGTGAAAACCTGAAGAGTATGTTTGGTTTCTTATCTGTGTGGAGTCCTGTTTGCGTGTTTTCATGTCCTGCTGGCATTTACAGTGCCTTATAGTTGAGAGATAACGGTATTCACGACATCTCACTGTGAGAAGTTCTCTAGGCACTTAAACCACGTCATCATGATGCCAAACATCTGGTCAAAAATAGAAAATTCCAATCAAGTCTCTGCAAGTGAGCGTTCACATATCCAGATGTTTGCTATCCTGTAGATAAGACATGCCAGCTTTTTGACTGCATTTTTTTCTGTATCATCCAGATGTTTGGTGTCATCTCAGCACGGCCTTAATGAGCAGTGAAATACTTCTCTAGCATTTAAAGAATTTAAACCATTAGAGTCATTTGTGTAATTGTTCTTAAACTAGTGAAGGAATGGGTTATAATTACACTGAATCTGGTTGTTTCTGTGGCCATTGACTCATGACCTTTCTTAGTGACACAGGTTTTGGGTAGTTAACCCTTGAACGAATTAGTTAGCTAAAATGGGATGGATTTGGAGTCTATAATTAAATTCAGAGACAAGAACAAGCTTTTTGGGAGACCACACTGGCTACTGAGAAGAAAGACTGACAATGAGTTTTCTACCCACTTAGGGTTTATTAAAGGTGTGAAAGAGATGGTCATTCGGTTATTAAGAAGTCTTGTTATGAGATTCTTTCTTGATTTGGTGACTTCTTGGAAGGCAATTAAAGCTAAAAAGGGAAAATTGTTCACTGTTTGAAGTCCTCAGCTGGGCATTTCATACAAGTTGTTGGTAAAGAAAATTCAAAATTTTCTCTAATAGAAGAAAGTCCCCTTTCTCTAATATAAGCACACTTGAGACTTAAATGAAAGGGGAAAAAATGGATAAATGAAAACAGGGCCTGCAAAAAATGACAAGAACAAGGTTAAATGAGCTCTGACTCATTCAGGAGTTTACAAGTAAGGGACAGAAGGTATCATCCATGTGGCAGCTGACTGCTAATTCATTACAATCTGCTTTCAAAGAACAATTAAGCCTCTCTTAAGGGGACATGAAATATTGGTCAACAATGCATTGTTTCAAATTCTAATCAGATCTTTAAAAACAAACAAACAAAAAATCCTCCTGCAATGTGTCTTCCAGGTTTTTCTGAGGCTGGGGAGATAGATGTAGATGGAGAGGTGAAGAAGGCTTTGATTGGTATCAAGCAGATGAAAATCATGATGGAAAGACGAGAGGAAGAGCATACCAAATTAATGAAAACCTTGAAGAAATGCAAAGAAGAAAAGCAGGTACTGTAAAGAAAAAGAATCTGTTGACTTTTTATCTTTTTTCTTTTTTATTGTTTCGGTGCATTGTAATTATACATAATAATGGAACTCATTATGCCTTATTTATACATGCATATAATTTTTTTTCTTTTTTCTTTTTTTTTTTTTTGGTACTGGGGATTGAACCCAGGGGCACTTAACCACTGAGCCACATCCCCGGCCCTTTCTATATTTTAATTTAGAGACCGGGTCTTGCTAAATTGCTTAGGGCGGGGCTAGGTTGCTAAGGCTGGCTAGGTACTTCCATCCTCCTGCTTCAGCCTTCCAGGCTGCTGGGATTACAGGTGGGTGGAGCCCAGCAACACATAATTTCATCAGTCTCATCCCCCTTTACTTTCCTTTTCCTTCTCCTCCTCCCTCCTCCTGATCTGCTTGCTCCACTCTACTGATGTCCCCTCTATTACCATCATCATCATTAATCGGTGCATTATAACTATATATAAAAGCTGAATTCACTGTGGTATGTGCATATGTGGACACGGCATAATTCGTTAGATTTTATTCCCCAGCACTTCCCCACTCCCTTCTCTCCAGCCTCCCTCTCAACATACCTGTTCTTAAACACATTTAAACTATAAATATGGCACTAGTGGCAATCGATGAGTTACTTATTTCCCCTAATAATATATTTTCTGGAGGGCAAGACTGGAGGAAAAGTTTGACAGAAACTTTAAATTTCTTCAGAGAACATACTTTGTAGAAAGGGTCTTTGCAGGACTCCAGACACAAGAATTTGGAGGATTCGTCTCTGTTTGAGAGAAGTGCTGTTTTCTCAAAAACGTTTTTTTCTTAGTTCTTTTTTTTTATTTATTTTATTTTTTTCCAATACCAGGGACTGAACTCAGGGGAGCTTTACCACTGAGCTACCTCCCCAGTCCTTTTTTATTTATTTATTTTTTATTCTGAGACCGAGTGTTGCTAAGTTTCTTAGAACCTCACTAAGTTGCTGAGGCTGATTTTGAACTTGTAATCCTCCAGCCTCAGCCTCTGGAGTTGCTGGGATTAGTCTTAGTCCTTTTTGATTTAGGATATTGAGTCAAAGGTGTTCAGAGAAATTTGAGGCTAGATCAGTCATCTCCAAAATTTTTCATCTGCCATCCCTATTACTAAAAAATGTGTTAGCACTCACTCCTAAATATATGTATATTAATTTATTTGTAAACTAGATACATGAATTGCTACCATTAATATTTTGAGGTACAACATGGATTTTGGGTGACGTTCATCATTAGATCCAAATTTCAAAATAATCTAGATATTTTGAAAGTTTTAGCTGGCTTGCCAAACCTAATTAGATCATTATAGTTTTACTTTGTGGCCAAAACAGAGCTCATGATGAAGAACTGTTGCTCTGTCATGTGCATTTTATTCATTTATGCTTAAATTATTCATATTCATGTTTTAATATTCCAGTTCTTCCCCCACTCTGCCCCCAGAATCTTTCCAAGCCTTCTATTCATTTTGTGAGGGTTAGTTTAGTTACAACTAGATAATAAAATCATTGGTCCACCTGAATCCTCTCAACAGGGACTCATTATAATTTGTTTCAAAGGAACAGAGAGAGATGGAGCCCTGGCCAGTGTTCTAAAACGTGGAGGTATCCCTCTCCCTGGGGACCTCACTTAGAGTTGACCACAGGCCATGTCTGACATGGGCACTCAAGAGAGTGCCAGTGGACATTAAATATTGCATCAGCCAAATCCATTTTATTTATTTATCTTCTGTGGTGCTGGGAATTGAACCCGTGTAAGTCTAGCGTTTACCACTGAGCTATACCCCCATTCCCTAACCCATTTTTAAAAATTCAAATACAGCTTCTTTAAATAGCTATAGTTTAAACTGTGTCTTTTGCCTATATAGAATACACATTATATCCAAAAGTCCTTGAAAGATGTTGAAAAGTGTTCACAAGCTACTGTATAAAGCTCAATAAATTTCCAAACTACATACTTAATAGTTTAATAACATTTAACTATGTTAAAAACAACACTCAAAACAATTTTTTTTTAAAAAAAGGTTATCTTCCAATATTATCCTTAATCAAAGAGAAAATAAGAACTGTAACAAAAATAATGTCAAATTCTGGCAAAATACAAATAATATAAAATTTACCATCTTAATCTTTTTTTTTTTTTTTTTTTTGGTGCAGGGAGTTGAATCCAGGGGCTCACACATGCTAAGCACATTTACCACTGAGGAACCCATCTTAGTCATTTTTAAATGTACTGTGAAGCAGTATTAAATACATTCAGAATGTTGCTCAACCAACCCCCGGAATTCTTTTCACTTTGCAAAAACCAAAAATCCATGCCTATTAAACAACTACCCAATTCCCTTCTCCGCCTACGTGTGTATGCATATACATACATATACATATTCATACACAAACATTTCCGTGTTAGAGATCAAACTTCCTCCATCAATTTTCAAATTAAAAAATACAAGTGGAGTCCTAATATGTCCTACCTATACCTAGGCACACAAACCTATAAAGTCGGGGCCCAATGAATTCCAGGCAACTGCTCACAACTCTTCACTCCCAAGCCTCCTGGCCTCTGAGACTAGAGCAGAATCTGACAGGCTGATCCCAAAGCTGTGTGTCAGCCTGTCACCAGGCCAGTTAATGCTGCAGCCACACCTACCGCCTGGAGTCAGTCTGGGTTCCTGGCAAAGAAAGGAGATTGCCTGACCAGCAGCTGCAAACCCTCCTCCCTTTGGCAGCAATTAAAAGATTTTGAGGAAATCTAAAATAGCTCAGCATCAGGACAACATGGAAGTCCCTCAAGCTGGGTTCTACCCTGGTGGGCTTGTGAGTCTGGCCATCTGGGAATAGTGACACTAAATGCCATTAACAGAGCTTTTACAAAACACATTATCACATGGAATGCTTCAAACATCTGGGTAAACCATACTTTCCTTTTACAGCTAAGAAAACTGAGGTTGGAGATGTTAATTAACATGTTACTCCAACATTGGAAGGAATAAACCAGGAGAAAGCCAGCAGATGTGTGCAGAGGGGACCTGGTGACTTTTGTTTTGTTTTGTTTTGTTTTCACTTTTTGGAGCCTCCTGGCAAGCTAAGTCTGCAGTACTAGGAAAAGAATATTCCAGTTAAAGGCGGATCAAGTAAGCAAATGTTGATTTCGATTCTGGTCCTGCAACTGGTAGAATTTTTATTTATTCTTAAAAACCTACTTATTACATAAAAGTTCCTTGCATTATACTCTTCAGTTTGGGCACTCAATTAAAAAGTTAATGGAGCGGAAGATCTTTAGCCCTAAGTCTCTCTCTCTGAAATTACTTTAAACCTAGAATAAGGGTCAATTGAGCCAAATTAGGACTTGACAAATAAGGGGTGGGCACACCCAGTCTCTGGTACAGAGCACCACCCATCCTCGGTGACATGGCACCATCACAGTCCTGTACCTCGTCCCCTCCCTATTAATATTGATTGGGAGCATCTGAAACTTACTAAAATAGGAAAGCCTGGAGTGGCCCATACTGATTTGCCAGGTTCCTGGTTATTTTGATGACCTGTGAACTATAAGAATAGAGTTCTAGCGGTTGGGGAAGCTGAGGCAGGAGGACCACGAGTTCAAAGTCCAGCCTCAGTAACTTAGTGAGACTCTAAGCACCTCAGTGAGACCCTGTCTCTAAATAAAATACAAAAACGGGCTGGAGATGTGGCTCAGTGGTTGAGAGCCCCTGAGTTCAATCCCCAGTGCAAAAGAAAAAAAGAATAGAGTTCTAAATGTGGACTCTGTTCATGGGTGGAATATTTAAGAGAAACAGAAGGAACAGTAAGACATTCCTAAACCAGAGACCTATCTCATCCAGGGCAACATTTCATTTTTAAAACTTGGGATGTGTGATTTGATTGATGGTCTTTGTTATGCTTCTCAAGGTGTGAGTGGGACTAGGTCTAAGAATTATGAATTATAATAATTGCTTAAAAACTCACTTCTTTGTCTCATTTAACACAAAACCTTAAAAGGGAGCCCTTACTATTATTCCAATTACCTAATGAGTAGATTAAGGTTTAGACATATTAGGTAATTTGCCCAGGGATACACTGATGAGTATAGTTCAGAATGGGAATACTGGAATTTTGGTTTAAGGGGACTATGTGCAGAATATTTAAAATAGGGACTGACTGAGAAAACTCACGAGGTATTGTTGCCTGCCAGGGTGAAACAACCATTCTTAAGAAGATGCAGGATTCCAACATTGTTCTGCAAAGCCCAAGGGCACACATACACAAATTCCGTTTGGGTCACAACATGCTTTTGGGCAACCTGGGCCCTGCTGATTTTCCTCTGTGGGTGGTAACAAATGCTACTTGGCTGAGCACCAGAACTCTGCAATAAGGCCAACTGGAAAATCCAAGCCAGGCAGAGGAAACATGGAAGATTGTCAGAGCTTGGGTGATTCTTTAGGCTTCATATGTCAGGAAAAGGTAGTTTCTTTTTCTTTTCCAGTGTGTTAAAAAAAATGTACAATATATATATATTTTTTGTACTGGCAATTGAACCAGGGGCACTTAACCATTGAACCAAATCCCTAGCCCTTTATTTATTTATTTATTTTTAAATTTTGAGACAGGGTCTCACTAAGTTGCGAAGGGCCTTGCTAATTTACTGAGGCTGGCCTTGAGTTTGTAATCCTCCTGCCTCAGCCTCCTGAGTCACCGGAATTACAGGTGTGTACCCCTGTGCCTGGTAATAACTTGGGTTTTAAGTACCAAAACTTTTTTCTCCCATAGGCATTTTTCACTTAAGGGAGATGCCTTTAGTTCTGTCTTCTTATGGACGGGTCCATTATGCGCTTCATTTCCCTTAACTCCACCTAAGGCAAGCAGGGGGTCAGTCTCAAAAGCCCACACTCAGAGGGAAGCCAGGGATCTAGGCAGGGGCACAGGAAAAAAGTCCTGATGTGCCATGGAGGCAGCCTTTGGGGACCTCCAGAGGCCAGGCTCAGGCTTTCAAGGACAGGTGCCATTGATTGTACTGGGCTCCTTACCTCTGGATGCAGGACCTGACCCAAGTACAGCCAGCACCACAAGGGGGAGTGCTTGGAATATACATAAGTAGAATGCAGACACTCCAAAGGCAGCTTCTCTGTAATTAGAATGTGAGATCCAAGAATCACACTTGGATGATTCTTCTTTTTTGGGGGGAGAGGGGGTGACAGGAATTGAACCCAGGGGCACTTACCCACTGAGCCACATCCCCAGCCCTTTTTAATATTTTATTTAGAGTCAGGGTCTCCCTGAATTGCTAAGTGCCTCGATAATCTGCTGAGGCTGGCTTTGAACTCTTGATCCTCCTGCTTAAGCCTCCCAAGTTGCTGGGATTTAGGTGTGTGCCACTGTGCCGGGCAAGAATCATACTTTCTTACAGTGTATAAGAACATACAACAGTTAAAGGCAGCATCACTGAAAGAAATAAAATACGTCAGTTTTATGAGCCTCACAGACCATCTTCCACATCCCCCATAGACTAGACATGCAGAGGACAGGTAAGCAGGTAAGTCACGGCGGTTCCCCCAGATAGAGATGACATCTTTGGTGTTGGCTTACCCTCGTCTAGTGTAATGTCCATCCACATAGCAAACACTCAGTAAATACTTATTGAACAAATGAATAAACACGAATAACATTTGTAGTCTTCAATAAAACTCGATCAGGGGGTTGGGGTTGTGGCTCAGTGGTAGAGCGCTTGCTTAGCACACGTTAGGCACTGGTTTCGATCCTCAGTACCACATAAAAATAAATAAAATAAAGGTGGTGTGTCCATCTACAGCCAAAAAAATAAATAAATAAATAAAACTCAATCAGTGCTCTTTTCTGAAACAGAAAGCACTACAGCAGATCTGTCAGCTGCTCAGGGCCTGAAAGAGGAAGGAGTAGTTTAGAATACACACATTTTTCAAAGAGTGGAATCAACTAAGGCACACAGAGAATCATGAAATGGAAAAAGAACTTGCATTTCTACTTTTTAATTAGGAGGCTGTGAAACTTATGAATGAAGTTCAGGAACATCTGGAGGAAGAAGAAAGGATATGCCAGGCATCTCTGGCTGATTCCTGGAATGAATGCAGGTCTTGCCTGGAAAGAAACTGCATGAGGTTCTATGCAACCTGTCAGCCTGGTTGGTCCTCTGTGAAAAATACGGTAAGAGGAAATTCAAGAGTTCAAACTTTCAGAGCTCTTAAGGCAGCTATGTCAGCTTGCTTTTAAAAATAAATTTATATTAATGTTTAGAATAGAGATGCCCGATCAGTATCAGCCTTCTGTCATCGAGAATCTAACACTTGGGCTATGAGCCATCATCTGTGTACATACAACTTATAAGTTAGAACAGCCATTCAGTATTTATCCTTCCTTTGAATGACACTACATGTATCTCAGAAATACCCCCTTTCAGTCTTGTACTTATTATTCACCAAGTTTCCACTAGATTGTGAGCTCTTTGAGGGCAGGGATCATAGATTATATGTCTTCATTTGAGCATTATAGGCATCCAATAAATGTTTGTTGAATTGTGTTCTCAGTCACACTATGTCAGTCTCTGATCAATCTGCTTTCATTTTCCCCACCAGAGGCCATGTATGTGAAGACATCCTCTGCCTCCTGAATCTCTCTTTCAATGTACTTATCCTCTTCTGTGTAGCACATACACACGTGCGTGCACACGCACACACGCAAACTTTCATGTCCCCTTTTATCCACATATGTCCTATAGAATTGGCATGTTTGTGTTTTGCCCCCTTTGGCTATGTTTTGGGCAGAGGGAATCACAGAGGGTGGTGACCTACATAAGATGAGCTTTGCCCTATAAACAACTAAAATTGGCCTGAATTTTCCTCCTCCTTGAAGAAGTAAGCAAAATATGAAAATTGCATAGAATTTCACTCTTCTAGCAGAACACGTGCTAATTAGAGGATGCTCCTGGCTTAGCAGCACCACACTCAATTACAAAGGAGAAACCCTAAGATAAGGAGTGTGCCAAGCTCATTTGCCTCCACTGTTAACTGCATCTGCTTTATTTTGAGAGCCACTGTCACTGTCAAATACATGGTGGGATGAGTACTGGCTAAAGCCAGGAGATTTTTAAAAAATATTTTTCAGTTGTTGATGAACCTTTATTTTATTCATTTATTTATATGTGGGGCTGAGGATGGAACCCAGTGCCTCACACATGCTAGGCAAGCACTCGACCACTGAGCCATAACCCCAGCCCCAGAAGTCAGGAGATTTGGAGATCATTTCCATCTGGGCCAGTTGTGTCACCTTAGGAAAATTTCTCGGGACTTTAAAATGTTTGGTTTTTGTTTTCTGTTTTGAGAGGGGTCCGTCTATGCTGCTTAGGCTGGTCTTAAACTCCTGGGATCAAGTGAACTTCCTCCCTCAGCCTCCCAAGTAGCTGGGATTACAGACATGCACCACCATACCCCAGAGTTGAAGTCTTATTTTTGTGGATGGAACCAAGTAAACAAAAGCTGGCAGAGTGAAAGGCAGACAACTTCCCACCCAGATTACTTTCTGGGAAAGTCACAAGTTCTCTAAAAATTCCTGGAGAATTTTTTGAACAGTAGGGGGTGGTGCTATGACAGTCATGTTCAATAGCTGATGAAACACTGAGCACACCCACATCACTAGATAAAAGGGTAACTCTGATCTGCCCCAACTTAGGTGTCAGAGATGAAAAAAAGCATACTGTGGATGCTGGAAAAATCTTCTCCCATGGAATGGTATCCAAAATTCTACAATTAGGCCTTCATTCCTTTGACTATAGCAAGGAAGGCTTCCATCATTGCTAATATGTAACATCCCTAAACAACCTGTTAAGCTGTATCGAGTATCTATAATTCAATGTAGATGCATTGATATTTTCCTTTCCATTTAGGCAATGAGAAAAAGGAGAGTATATAGACATTAATGATATTTCATTAAAGAATTTTTTTTTTTTTGGTACCAGAGATTGTACCTAGCGGCGCTTAATCAATGAGCTACATCCCCAACCCTTTTAATATTTTATTTTAAGACAGAGTCTCGGTATGTTGATTTGTGCTTCAATAAGTTGCTAAGACTGGCTTTGAACTCATGATCCTCCTGTCTCAGCCTCCTGAGTCCCTGGGATTACAGGTGTGTGCCACTGTGCCCAGCTCACTAAAGAATTTTTTTTTAAAAAGAGTGAAGACAGGTGAAGGACAAAAGCCTTCATCACAGTTTTCCGGCAATTTTGATGGTGTCCTGGAAGCACCGGCAAGTCAACTACTGCCAGTGCCTCAGGCTACAGCTGCTCAATGGTTTTGAAAACACCTTTCAAGTCATCAGTGGCCAAACCTCCACCAGGAGGAATTTCAGGTCCTTTTTCCAAAGTCAAAATCAAAGCCAGGTATAAGAGTGTTAATACAATATCTCAGAGTTGATCACCTTTTCTTACCTTGCCCAGAATTGTTCTTGATTCGGAATGACTATTACTATAAGGTGACATCTACTTGCAATAAGAAATGGTCAAGAAGGAAAATAAATTTTTATTCCCTGTCTGTTCCCCAACCTGCCCTATAGATTGAGCAGTTTTTCAGGAAGATATATCAGTTTCTGTTCCCTCTCCGTGACGATGATGAGGACAGCCATCTCCCCCACAGTGAACGGCACATGCAGGAAGATGCACAAGTGACCCAGATGGAGGATGCGTTTGTCCAGCTGACTGCGACTGTGGAATCCCTCTTTAACAGGAGTTTTTACGTCTTCAAACAGATGCAGCAAGAATTTGACCAGGCTTTCCAATCATATTTCATGTCGGAAACCAACTTAATGGAACCTTACCTTTTTCCCATTTTATCCAAAGAGCCGACCAAGAAAGCAGATCTTGGGCAAAGCTGGGATATTCCCCACTTCTTCCAGCTGTTCTGTAATTTAAGTCTTTCTATTTACGAAAGTGTTCGTGAAACGATTACTGATACACTGAGTGCAATAGAGGATTGGCCAAAATATGATGAAGGCAAGTATTTTTTTTTTAATTTTTATAGTTGTAGATGGACAGAATGTTTTTATTTTACTTATTTATTTTTATGTGATGCTAAGGATTGATGCTAAGGATGTTAGGCAAGTGCTCTGCCACTGAGCCACAGCCCCAGCCCTGTGTCAAGTATGAAAAGATTATTTGTACTTAGCTGTCTCTATGAAGGCAACTTTTGTTTAGCTTAGGAAATGATAGACAATTTTGAGTCACTGTCTAGTATTTCTTGAACTGATGATTTGTAGATAATCAGAGTTTCTAAGCTTCTTAAAAGGAGCTTTGAAGTCTGCCATCCTCCTCCCATTATGGTTGAGAACTCTAGTGCTATTTTCTCTCTTTAGAGCAAATTTTCAAAGCTAAAAGAAGAAACTGCCACTAGGGTGAGAACTTGAAAAACACAGTTCCCTCTTTTCTTTCTTTGTTGTTTTATGGTACTCGTGATTGAACCCGGCCTTCTACCACCGAGCCACATCCTCAGCCTTTTTAACTTTTTATTTTGAGACTGTCTTGCTAAATTGCCCAGGCTATCCTTGAACTTGCGATCCTCCTGCTTCAGCTTCCCCAGTAGCTGGGATTATAGGTGTGTGCCACTGGGTGGCTCCTTTTGTTTTAATTCTTATTTAGAGATTCAGCTTTATGTTGTTTGAACATCAGGGACTTTCTTTAAAGTTCCTTTAGGATCTTCACCTTCCACTTTATAGAGAAGCCTAGTCTCACATGTAACCAGGTCAAATGAAGTGTTAGGACCTTCCTGAGTCACTACTTTAATTCCCTGAACCATAAAATATATGTCTAAAACTAGAGAAAATGTTCATGGGTGAATCCTAAAATATAGAAATAGAAATTAGATAAGAATTGCCTTCTGCCAATATGCCCCATAATATTCCATGTTTGGAAAAAATGCTGCTTTATGTTTCAAGGCAGGGGATATCTTCTCCCAGCTTCTGTGAAGTAATTTAGACACAGCATTTCAGAAATGAGCATTGCTGTGTGGAAGATTTCCATTTCCTTGGACTTATCTCTTTGAAGCCACAAAGCCACGTTAAAGGCCTCTCAACTCTGAAATGAAAACTAAAATGGGCTCTTTCTGGCTATTTTCCACTTATATCAGCAGTAGCTGGCAACATGTGAATTAGATTCTCAATGTTGCTATGGCATTACATAACGAGCTTCAACAGAGGAGGGTTTACCTCACACATTTCAGAAACTCAAGCCAGGAAACACATCCTTCAGATTCCATGGCTCCTTGAGCAGAGAACAGGCATCATTACTGGAACTGTCAGGCTCTATTTCAGGGTCTGGTGGAGTTTTCTCCTAAGTCAAATGTTTTGTCTGGTGTTCCATTCTGAGGTTCCAAATTCATCCAATATTTAGGAGAAGTACCTGGGCAGTAGATTAAATATTCCAATGCTGGGGTGCTATCAAATAATTTTTGCCTGATCTTTTAAATAGATATCATTTGTCTTGGAATAATATCCAGAATGTGTTTATTGGAACAAAATGGCACCCCTTCCTTCATATTGTATAGGGACCTAACACGTGTGCCAGGATTAGGACTGAATCAGACATATCCCAATGATTTCCCAATCACTGCAACTCCCTCCAACCCCACTGACTTAATAAACGTGGGTCACCACTATTTGCCTGAGGTTCCTTCTCATTCACACATCTGAGGACCAGCTCCCACTCTCAGCAAAGCTCACTATCCTGGCCCCTCGGTACCACCTCCACCTCTGTGATAACCTGTATATCCAGGGTACCCTGTAAATGCAAATGTTAAAAATAAATTGGCAAACAAAAAAAAAAAAATCTATGTTTCACTAAATACTCTTCTTTCTCCAGTATCCTTTCCCTTGCCAGGTAGTATACAGAAAGCTCAGCAGAGGAGATGTTTTGGTCTCAGATGAGCAAATGTGGACTATTTATCAAGAAGAGTCAGGCTGTAAAGCATTCGTATGTGGTTTCCATCACTCTACTATACAGTGGGTTGGTAAGGAATACGCCTGTTGTCTCTAGAAAGTCCACCTAATGAGGAGACATTTTGAGCTTTGCTCCTTGGTAACAGGCAGAGTGATGGCTGCCCAAAGATATCTATTCCTTAATCCTCAGAACCAGTGACTTCTTTTTATTATAAGGCAAAGCAAAAGCAAGGTTACAGGCGGGATTAAGAATGCTAATCTGTTGACTTTAAGTTTTGGAGGTTATTTTTAATTATGATGGTGGACTCAGTGTAATCACAAAGTTCCTTGAAAGTATAAGGGGGAGTCAGAAAAGACTGAGTAGAAATAGCATTAGGGGAAATACTATGTCCTTCTTCATTGACTCTGAAGATGGAGGAAGGGGGCCTCAGCCAAGGAATGTAGGTGTCTCTAGAATGGACACCTACATTGTAGGTGGTATAAAAATAGATTCTCTTAGAGTGGTCACAACAAACTAGCCTTGCTGACACCTTGATGTCAGCCTTCTGACATAGGGAACTTAAGATAATAAATTTGTGTTGTTTCAAGCCACTAAATTTGTGGTAATACATTATAGCAGCAAGAAGAAACAAACACCTCTTGTCAATTACAATAGTCAACACTGACTACTGTGTCTGTCAATGATCATGGATGGGCTTTGTTGGCCATGATCACCCTAAGAGCTAAAATTAGAAAATAGCTAAAACTGAATAATGAACAACCATTAAAAGGAGATAGGAAATAATTTTCAAAATCTGAAATATCTTGATATTTCATGTTACTTTTTAATTTTATTTATTTAATTTATTATTATATAATTTATTATTATTTATTTAATTCTCCTAGAAAAAAAATTGTTTCTTAAAATTTGATCTGCTTTAGGTATTTTCCTAAATCATAAACTCACTATTGATAACTATATAATGCAAAAAAAAAGAATAGTACCATAATTAAACAAATGCCTACCACCCAGTTTAAGACATTGCCAATATCATTGGAATTCCCAAGTACTTCCCAATTATAGCTTTAAAATTTTTAAATACTTATTAAAGGTTTTGTTTTGTTTTGGTTTTTGTGGTGCTGGGATGGAACCTAGGGTTTCAAGTATGCTAGGCAAGCACTTTACCACTGAATTACATACCTAACCTTAGGAAATTTCTTTCTTTCTTTCTTTCTTTCTTTCTTTCTTTCTTTCTTTCTTTCTTTCTTTCTTTCTTTCTTTCTGTCTGTCTTTCTTTCTCTTTCTTCCTTATAGAAGTCTAAAGAGACAAGTGGTTTACACTCGCCTAATTACTTAACCCTATTGATATCAGAAATAATAATGATTAAAAATAAGATACACTAAATTTAAAATAATACAAATGTACAAAGGAACAAAATAAATGCAAGCTGCCTTCTACCCTATCAAGTACTTCTTCTAAGAGATAATTACTAACAATTCCTCATGCTGCTTTCTAGAAAATGAAATCACATGCATTAATATGTGTGTGGGTGTGGGTGTTTCGAGTGCTAATAATACATTTCTAATAACCAGATTCCCGGATTTGAGGGTATGTGTAATCTTTAATAGATGTCAAATTGTCTTAGCACATGATTGCAACAATATGTGCCCCTACGTTTCAGTACAGGAAAAAAATTTTGAAGCACTGTTAAGAAAAAGCAATGATATAGTCTCCTGTTGTTTAAAGTACAAACTCTAATGACACTAATGTGTAAATGTTGTGTTCCCTGCAGATTCTCACCAGGGAGGATTGATTTCAAAGACATTACCTGAACAGGACAAAGGACTGTGTGGGGAACTTAGTCAAAATTTTTCTGGATGTTTCCAATTTCATGAAAGATGCCAAAAATGTCAGGATTACTTATCAGAAGGTAAATGATTATTATTTTTTCCAGGGTTTCAACAGTATTTGGTCGAAATCTCCCTTTCACAAGTTTTGTGAATTGATTTCCTTGCTTTCAAGTCCTTTTTGCACTTTCATTTCCACCTGACAGAGGTCATTGTAGGTTTATAAATTGTTATTATTTCAAAGTATTTCAATTCACATTTCTACTTTCTTTAATTCCTTAATTGTTCCTGTGAGAATTTTATAATTAAAGACCAAGCAAACACTAATATATACACAAAAGAGCAAAACAATGAACAAACTTGGTCAACTCCTTCCCTCTTACCGGAAAGAAAAAGAAACTTCACCAATGAAGAAAAACTTCCCATCAAATAAATCAATTTTTAACCAAGTGAGTTTTTTTCTTTCTATTCGGTGGGTTAATTGACCATTAGTGTTTATTTATTTATTTTTAGTACCATTTTACTATTGAGCTTCATCCTCAGTCTTTTTCTTTTCTTTCTTTCTTCTTCTTCTTCTTTTTTTTTTTTTTTTTTTTTTTGAGACCAGGTCTCATCAAGTTGCTGGTCCTCCCACCTCAGCCTCCCAGGTAGCTAGATTACAGGTGTGCAATGACTACTGCCTTGCCTGGTGGCCTGCCTGACTAATTAGTATTTAAATAGGAAAAGTGGCTCCTTTCTACAGTTCCCAGCAAACCTTTCCCTCCTAGATCAGGCAAGAGTGACCCTCCCCAAGCAGGACATCCTTCCTTCTGTCCTCATCCCTCCCTTTCTATCTCTGTCTTCCTCCTAATAAAGTTATTCCTCCCATCCTACCAGACCCCAGTCAAAATTTTTCTTACAAAACACAAGAAGAGATTTTGGTCCCGATGTTTTTGCATTTTATCTTGCTAAAGGCCTAAGGAAGGACATTTTTTAAAGTGTGGCTAATGACTTGGAGAAAGAGGTCAGAAGATACAGTAAGAGCAACACAAATTAGTATCTTCATAAATTATTCTACCCCACTAGCTTGCGACTTTTGGTGAGTCAGTTTTGCTATCTAGTACTCAACTGAGTAATCTTTAAAGAAAGGGCTTGAGATCATCTTTGAGTTCTTACAAAATTATTCTCCAAAGCAATTTCAGGGAAAATGGAATCATAAATTGCTAAATATAAAATAATAGCTCTTGCACCCTTAATTTCCACCAATCCAAAGACTACTAAAGTAATATTTACCCCTGCAGCAAGAGCAGCTCCTTCCAACCAGCAGAAATTCCTTTATCCTCCTGTTTGCTTTCTCTCCACACCCCTCTAACAGTGAGCAATGTACCTAATTTAGCTGTTTAGAAAAAAGGGAGAATGCAATTGTTCTGATTTTGAAAAAGGTAACACAAACTGGTATTATAGTACAGGTGGGGTGGTGCACACCTGTAATCCCAACTCCTCAGGAGGCTGAGGCAGGAGGACTGCAAGTTCAAAGCTAGCCTAGGCAACCTAGCAAAGCTCTAAGCAACTTATGGAGACCCTGTCTCTGAATAAAATATAAAAAGGGATGTGGCTGAAACTGAGGATGTGGCTTAATGGTTAAGCACCCCTGGGTTCAATGCCTGGTACCAGAAAAATATATATATACACATAAACTATAGGCACTTTTAAAAAATATTTTGTTTTTTAGTTGTAGATGGACAGAATGCCTTTATTTTATTTGTTTATTTTTTGTGGTGCTCAGGATCAAACCCAGTGCCTCACACATGCTAGGCAAGTGCTCTGCCACTGAGCTATAACCCCAACCCCACCAGAAGGGCTTTTAAAGTATCATTAGAGACACTATAATATTAATAAAGGTTATTTTTGGATTTTAAGATTAAGGATGAGGGCTGGGGTTGTGGCTCAGTGGTAGAGCTCTTGCCTACCATGTTTGAGGCACTGGGTTCGATGCTCAGCACCCCATAAAAATAAATAAATAAAATAAAGGTATTGTGTCCATCTATAACTACAAAATAAAAGATTAAGAATGATTTTTTATACTTCTGTATTTTCCAAACTTTATCATAAACATACATGTATTTTATACTGTATAATATTAAAAATCATTAGACTTCTAAATTTTGTTTGATTTTTTTTAATGTACTATTACTTTATTTTATTTTTGTGGTGCTGGGGATTGAGATCAAGTCCTTGTACCTGCTAGGCAAGTGCTCTTCCCACGGAGCTACATCCCCAGCCCACGTGGTACTTCTTTCATTTAACCATCCTGCTCTGGCTGCGGGTGTAGCTCGGTGGGAGAGCACATGCCGAGTATGTGAGGTGTCCTGAGTTCTGCCCCAGGCACCACAAACAAAACAAAACAACAAAACAACCCCTCAGAACAAAAATTCAGCCCAATCTCTTAATCACCCTACTAATACGGATTAATATTCTCTACTAAAGAAACAGGTTTTTCATCTCATCATGCAAGTTAATGCACTGGGAGGTTCTATACATAGACGTGTGCTTTGCAACTCAAAAGGAGTAAAGTTCCCATTCTATTTTTGTTGTTGTTCAACTAAATAACCAAAAGATGAATTAAATAGTTTATCAAATATTTGGGTGGTTATTAACACCCCAATATAGTTAACAACACTCCCTTTTATCTTCTATTTGAATATCACCAGCCTGGGCTCTTGTTTCTGAATTCTCAGGGTGAATGGGCTTATGGGGGTTGGGAGGATGGTTCCTGGGCTACAGAAGAGGAGCAAGGATTGCTTTGTCTGCCTCTTCCCTCTCCTCTCCCTCCCACCTCTGCCTTTCTTTAGAGAGCAATGTCCATTCCAGCAATGACTTGAATGCTTCTCCGCATCCCTCTCAGGTCAAATGTTGTTTCCATGGACACACCTACTCCATCTTAGAATGTACATCAGAAAAAATGATACCTAAAATCTTTCTTGGTAGAAAAAGCTTTGGAAAGCATTGCTTTTAAAAGCTTTGACTATCAACTGAGCCTTTTTTCAGAGTACCTGAAACAGATGAGGGTCTTATTCCTCCTAAATTGCCAAGTGAGTGACTCTCTGGGCTGCTGTTTTGTCATTTGGAAAATGAGAGTAAAAAAGCTACTTCATACAGGTCTTTGAGGATTAAATAAAATGTCTGAAGTATCAGTGGTATTCATTATTCAAGTATTTGGATTTTTCAGTTACAGGATTGCATATAAGGTTCTGTACAGAAGAAACAGATGTTTTTATCACGTGACTAGATTGATTACAAAAATCATCTTACTCAAGCATCCCATCTATGTATCATTAACATCTGTTTTCTTCTATTCAGTTAAAGGATTTGATGAAAAATCTCCCCCTGCTTGTCACAAGATAATAATAGAAAAAATCAGATAACATAGATGTATCTGATAATCAATATCTATTAATGCGTTATCCATCTTTTCATTACTATAAAAATGCCTGAAATAAATCTTAGAAGGAAAAAAAAGTTTAGTTTGGCTAACAGTCCATAATCGATTAGCCCCGTGGCTTTGTGTCAAGGTACCACATCATGGTGGAAGTGGATGGAGTGAAACCTCTTACCTTGTGGCAGAAAAGAGCAAAAGAGAAGAGCCGAAGCAGGCTCCCAAAGATCTAAAGATCTCCCACAAGACCCCACCTCTTAAAAGGCCACCACCTCTGGGCTGGGAGCCAAGCCTTTAACACAGGGCTTTTGGGGAATATTCCAGGTCTAAACTATAGCAATTAGCTAATGAATACAGTGTACATCAGATAATACAGTGTAAATGCAATGCAAGTTGATTGTTACAAAGATAAAATATAAAGAAAAGATAACCCAATGTGCTTCCATAGTGTTAAAAACTTATAAAATACAATGTTATATAAAGAACAGTAAAACAAAAATTCATGTCCTACCACCTAGATTAAAAAATACTTCACCAAAACAGATGAAACCCCATGGTGTCCTCCTCCATATCACATTCTTTTCATGTAGCCCCTCAAAAGAAAGTGGCCATTTTAAATTTGGCATTTATTATTTCTTTGTATTTCTTTATGCTCTATCACATATTTATTTATATAATATATGTTTATATATATGCATACACCATACTTAGCAATATTTTGTTTTAAATTTTTATATTACCAGTTGGCTGTCGTGGCCACATCTGTAATCCCAGTGGCTAGAGAGACTGAGACAGGAGGATCACAAATTCAAAGCCAGCCTCAGAAATTTAGCAAGACCCTAAGTATCTCAGAAAGACCCTGACTCTAAATAAAATACCAAAAGGGCTGGTGGTGTTTCTCAGTGGTTAAGTGTGCCTTGGGTTCAATCCCCAATACCAAATATATATATATATACCAGGGATTAAACCCAGTATCACTTAGCTTAACCACTGAGCCACATCCCCAACACTTTTGTTATGATTTTATTTTGAGACAGGGTCTCATTGAGTTGCTTAGGGCCTCCCTGAGCCTTCCCAGCCTCTGAGATTGCAGGTATGCACCACAGCACCCAGTTTCAAAGCATAATTTTTAAACTTAAAAATATGATTCATATATATATACATACATATATGTGTATACACACACACACACACACACACACACACACACACACATATATATATATATATGATGAGCCCATGTCAAAAGTAATGTAACTTATTAGTAAGGGAACCTACAGATTGTTAAAGTTGGTTCAAAGGAGTATATGACACTAAAGTATTTATAGTCAAGAATAGATATAATGCTGAACTAAGAATACAAAATTAGATATAAAACTAGTTAGTACACTAGAGGGCAATCAAAGTAATAACTTTTGTAGTTATCTTTTCTATCAGACTAGACATCTCTGCTAGACAAAAATCATTTGCAACTTTTCAATCCATAATTTACATATAACTTCATACAGTCTGGTTCTAATCAACAGTATATAATAAATCCAGCAAAGGATCGTTTCCCTAGAGAAATGAGGAATCTGCGGGTGGGCCTCTTGGAAAGACCTTGAATATATTACCCTGAAAGGTCATGCAGATGTTCTTGTGCCTTATTTCCAAGTTCTGGATAATTTTTCTTAACAATATAAATATCATTGCTTATTTATTCTCTTGCAACTTTTTCACTCAATGTTTGTGAATTTAGCCATGTGTAGTTCATAATTTACTGTTGTATATTGGTCTATGTAGGCACATCACAATTTACTTATCCATTCACTAGCTGAAATAGCTTTAAGTTGTTTCCAGAGTTTGGTTATCACAAACAACTCTCCTACATTTGATCAAACAATAATTTTGCCTCTTCAATCAATACTTGATTTCTTTCTTCTAAGACTAAACACATCACTCTAATTATAATCTCATGTTTGATAAATACAAGATAAGTAAAATATTTTTCCAAACATCACTGATCATGCTTTTCACTATATACTATACATTTTTTTGTCCTAATTTTAAGTATTTACCATAAAAGTTTCCTCCTTCCTATACCGATTACCAGTACTGACTTAATACATCCAAATCCATAGTTTCCTTTTGAGGAGATTAAGGGGATGTGTTGTGAAGGGACAGAGCAAGACCTTCTGCTTTAGTAATGTTTCTTTTCCCTTAACATGGGTGGTTTGGTATGTTGAATTTACACTAAGTTCTGTCTACAGTCCAGTTTCTATACATAGAACTACATAATTAACTGGATCTCATTGGAAACTGATGGGGATAATATGGATATATGAATGGCCACTCCAGAACTGCAGGCATAAACTAGGAACTCTCTGAGATTTAAGCCCAGGCCACCCATGTCCAGGACTCACAGACCTTCGTTTTTACCATGTGCCTTCTCTGCTAGACTGTCCTGATGTGCCTGAACTACACATAGAATTGGATGAGGCCCTTAGACTGGTCAATGTGTCCAATCAGCAATACGACCAGATTGTCCAGATGACCCGGTATCACTTGGAGGACACCATGTATCAGATGGAGAAGATGAGCGAGCAGTTTGGCTGGGTGTCTGAACTGGCAAACCAGAGCCTAGGAGCTGAGAACATCTTTAATTCAATAAAGGTAATGGCGAGATCCAGAGCGTGTATGGAGATTATGTGGGTGCGTTGATTCTTCCGTTAGTTTACTTAATAATTATATCTGAATATGAAACCAAGCTGGGGGAAAATAGTCATATTTCCACTGTGTTTATATTCAGGCTGACTTGATATAATGAACTACATTAGAAAACAAGAAATTCTATAAAGAAAATCAGTTTAAAACAAAACAAAACAAAACGTTAAATCAATTAAAAGCAAAAAATACTTTCTAATCCAGTGATGGCTAATTCTGCTCATAGTTATAGGACTTGAACTGATTGAGGTAACCTTGAAGAAAAACCAGACAATGTCATTTTTTGTTGTTGTTTTTGACAATGTCATTTTTTAAATATATTTTTTAGTTGTCCATGGACCTTTATTTAATTTATTCATATATGGTGCTGAGGATCGAATCCAGTGCCTCACACATGCTAGGCAAGTGCTCTACCACTGAGCTACAACCCCAGCCCTGAACATGGAGAAGAATTACAGATAAAGTAGTTTGAGTTCAATATTTTACTTTGAGAGTTAAGAGCTACAAAAGCATGGGAAAGTTCCTTAACTTTTAGGCCTCAGTGTTTCCACGTGAAAAATAGAAATAATAGCAGCCACCTTAACATGTGTGTCTGTAAATTCAGTAGCACAGGTCACTTATGCTCTGTAAATTAGAGCTCTTATTAGTGTTTTTTAAATTTTTGGACTGAGGATTGAACCCAGGGATGTATGACCACGGAGCTACATTCCCAGCCCTTTTTATTTTTAATTTTGAGAGAAGGTCTCTCTAAATTAGTTGCTAAGCCCTTACTACATTGCTGAGGTTGATCTGAAACTTGCAATCCTCCCACCTCCTCCGCCTCTTGAGTCTCTGGACTTAGAGACATGCACTACCACACCCAACTAGTCATATTGGTTTTCAACATAATAAGCTGCTGAGTTATGAGTTACCTTGAGAATTACACATATTTAATTTAATTTAATTTTAGGGTTTTTCTTTTTGCTGTGCTGGGGATCAAACCTAAGGCCTCATACATGCCAGGCAAGCCCTCTATCACAGAGCAAAACCCCCTGATTGAGAATTACACACATTTTATATATTTATTTTCACATAGAAACATACTGTCATCTAAAATTGCAGCTATACGGACTCCCACATTCAATCAAGAACTCTTTGTTGCATAAAACAGTGACCGACTTTCTTTCCTCAGACAGGTACCCCCACAACTGCACAACCAAGCACACATTACATTGATTACATAAGTGTACCATGGTGCTTCCTGCTGAGGTTGGTATTAAGGGGTTCTAAAAACACCTGAATACAAAAACTACTAAGCTGAATAATTAAAGATGCAATATTCTGAGTAGCATGTGATGTTGGCACCCATCCCAGATCCCTGGGCAGTCCTTTTACCAGTTTCCGCTCTGCTAACTACTTTCTTCACTTGGGGCCACTGAGCTCCAGCACTCTCTGCAGGATCAAGTCAGGGCTAGAGGTCACCTGAAGCCATTTCCTTGCTTAGTTGCTCCCTCTTCTAGTTTGCTTTCCTTCTCCCCTTAATAGTGGCCCCTGAGAGTATTCCTTTTCAATCACTCAGTTAGGATCTCCAGCTCTGCTTCTTGGGGATTTCTGTAATCCAGCATTTTGTTCTATTTCAGTCCACAAAGTTGGGGCCCATGCATGGCTTGAAAAATAAGCAAAAAAAAAAAAAAAAAAAAAAAAAACACACTTAAAAAATACACAAAAAAGTAGGGCAGAAAAGAGTAGCGTGCAGTGCATTGAATAATTCATATGCATGTCATGGAACTTTCATTTTCCATGTGTCTGTGTGTGCAGACTTATAAATATATACATACAAATGCAGACGTGTGCATTTTGAGTCATGATGTAAATGTATTTGCTATTTCATACCATAGTCAAAGGGTGCTGAAAGCCACTGTTCCAGTTTCTGCTGACTCAAATTCTATGACGCCATTAGGTCACTCTCTAGGAGGGCAAAATAACTCAATGTGTTTAATTATCCTCACACATATGGACTTTTTAGTCAGTGAAGAAAAACTTGTCTTGAAGGATGAAATCTTAAGAAAATCTTTATCAGTGCTTTCAACCTTCAGAAAGCTACAGTCATTATTTTCCTTTCTATACTTTGATTTGCTTCTATTCTAGGGTCTCTGAGTAACAATAACAGATCAATCTGAAGTTCTTTAGACTGATAACAAAGGCACCCATGTATAAAAACTTCCATATAAAATAAATTTCTGGTTTTCAATTACATCTTTAGGATAATCATCATCACTAAAGAGCATTTACTATGTTTTGGGCAATGCTCTAAGAATTTTTTCTACATGTCTGACCATTTTATTCCCCTCAATGATCATATAAGGTAATGTCTTAGTACATTTTTTGTTGCTATTACAGAATACAGAGACTGGGGCTGGGGGTTTACTTCGGTGTACAGCATATGCTTAACATGCATGAAGCCCTGGGTTCAATAATTCCCAGCACCAGGGGGGACCCACGGATGAGTGATTTCAAAAAAAGGTTTATTTCACTCAGTGTTCTAGAGACCCAAAAGTTCAAGATCATGGTATGACTCTGCTTAGCTTCTGTTGAGGGCCATGTGCTCCTCCATATGGGGATGGGGAAGCAGCATGCATGGAAGGAGCACATGGTGAAAGAGACCAAGAGGAAGTACAAAGGGGAGGTGCCAGGCTTGCTTTATACCTTCTGCTTTTGTGGTAATCAATCCAGTCCCTCCAGACCTAACTTCATTCCACATGACCTAATTGCCTCCACCACCTCTCAAGAAAACTATGCTGGGAACCAAATTTCAGCATCGGTTTTGGTGGGGACCAGCCATATCTGAACCACAGCAGAGAAGTAGTAGTATGTTCCCTGTGTTTCAGGTGAGGCATAAAAGAGAAGCAACTTGTACAAGTGTAGCTAGTAAGTGGTAGAACTGGAATGCAAACTCAAGCAGGTCGATCTGGACTCAGTGGACTTAACCACTTTGCTAAACGCCCTGTAAAATGTATTTTTCTCAATGCAGTTCTTTAATCGTGTAAGGGAAAGTGCAAACCCATAAAATGGCAAGCATTGAAGGGAAGCTTGCCAGCAAGTGAAAAAATTATGGGCCCTGGTTTTAGTTACATGTGTGTTTGCATTAAAGTTATTTATTAAACTCTACATCAATGCTTTATGCAGTTTTCATGTATATTATATTCACTAAAAAAAAAAGGGGAAAAACTTACACAAGTCATTCCTTTATAAACTTGGATTACAAAGTTACTGGTTTCAACCTGGTCTCAAATTTTTTTGCTTCAGTTTTGATAAGAGAACTTATTGAAAAACATTTTCAAAATAGTTCTCTTAAATGACAACATGATGAATGTCAGTTCAGTGCCATTTAAATTATTGAAATTAAAGTATGCACACTTGAGAATTCATTAGGAGTAACTGATGGACATTTTGCCTGACTGGGTCTTAGCAAAATCACACATACATCCATTAATTGTAAATTTCCTAGGAAAACTCAGTCCCAAACTTTGCACTTCACATTAATGCCAATAGCACAAACAAAAAACATTAAATATTTTACCTGCTCATTTCAGTTCTAGTTCCTATTGTGGTTAAGTTGTGCCATGTGGCAGGGCCTGGCCAATGGAATATGAGCAAAGATAATAGGGTTTATTTCTAGGATAAAACAGTTAAGAGCTATGTGTACTCTTCCTTTGCTGAGAGGGCCCAAAAAAAAAAAAAAAAAAAAAAAATGGTGTTCATATGCCTTAGCCTTGAAATGATGTGTTTCTATCATCCAGGGTCCTCCGTGTCTATATAGTGTAGTGCCCTTATAATGGACAGGTTTTTATGGCAAGAACTACAATAAATCATCAAGTCAATCTTAAGGCAGGAGATGGAACCATCTTTATTCACTGGTGTTCTAGATTCACCAGCTGGTGGGACAGAGGGGCAGGCCACAAGTCTATATACCCTTCAACCCCCTCCAAGGGTTAGAGTACACCTTTTATACCATAAGTAAAGCATGTCAGTACATAAATCATAAGTGGCTGTTGCTATGATTAAAGAATGGTTGCTAACATCTAGACAATTCTGACAGCATACATTGTCCAGGAAAAATGGGAACCAAAAGGAGAATAATTTTACATTGTATAAGAATTGCCATTTTGCATTGCCAAACATGCTATGCTAAGCAACTGTTAATGGGTACAGAGGCAGGGTGTCCCCATGGAAGAAGCATTTCTTACATGACATGGAGTCATGTAAAGGTAAAATGGAGTCTGTTTGGTCATTGCCCATATAACCCGGCCCATAACATTATAACAAGAACAAGAGATAAATTTTTGTCGTATGAAGTCACTGGAATGTTGGGACTAATTTGTTACCTCAGCACAACTTAGCCATTTCTGACTAATGTGGTATTTATTTTGATTGTGTGCTGGGATGTACTAAACCTTTTTACTATATAATCCTTCTTCTCCAGGCAGTTCCAAGAGTTCATGAAGGAAATTCTTCCAAACAAGATGACACGATGGTATACTCAAGCATTCTGCCTTCCCCTAATTTTACACTGGGAATTCCTCTTGAAGAAAAAAGTGCTGAGATTTCTAACTTCATTGACTATGTGGTAGCAAAAGTTCTACAGCATTTTAAGGAACATTTTTAGGCTTGGTAAGCAGAGTGCCTGATTAAGAATGCTTTGACAGGAATAGATGATTCATAAAAGGAAAAAATAAAACTAGTTTTAAAAATCCCCTGAAAATATGTTCAACCTCATAATAATCAAAGACATGAAAACAAACATCATTTACTGCCTATCAAATGTGCAAATTTTAAAAAGACCCATGAAATCTAGATACAAGTGTGATAAATTGGAAATCTCTTATATTATTGAAGAAAAATAAACTGACTTTGCCTATTTGACTTTTTTTTTTGTCTCTTTCTTCTTTTTGTGGTACTAGGGACTGAACCCAGGGCCTTGTACATGGGGCAAGTGCTTATCACTGAGCTACAGTCCCAGCCCCCACCCTTTTCGGGGGGCAGGGGAGGTACAGAGATTGAACTCAGAGTGGCTTTACCACTGAGCCACATCCCCAGTCCTTTTTTTATTTTGAGACAGGGTTTCACTAAGTTGCTTAGGGCCTGGTTTAGTTGCTGAGGCTGGGCTCAAATTCATGATCCTCCTGCCTCAGTCACCTGTGTCGCTGGATTACAGGGATGGGCCGCCACGCCCAGCTTAGTCCTGGCCCTTTTTATTTTAAGACAGGATCTCACTAAATTGGCCCAACCAGCCTTGAATTTGTGATCCTCCTTCCTCAGCCTCTGAGTAGCTGGAATTATAGGTATGTGCTATCATTCCTGGCTGTCAACCAAGATCTTTTTAACATCGACTGTGTTAAAGCATAGAACTCAGGTGCTGTGGAGGAGAAAATGAGGAATTTGAAAAGATCCTGTCCCAAAGGAGCTCTATCCAGCAGAGTAGAACACAGACACAAGTCCTCAGTGCCAGGCAGGATCGCGTGAGTCTGGAAGAGCAGGTTCACTTTCTGGTAGGGTAGAAACTACTGAACTGGATGTATTTCCTTTCCTCTCTTCCTTTTCTACCCCCTTTCTATCTTCCCCTATCTTTTCTTCTTCTCTTTTCCTTTATCCTTTCCTTCTTCCCATCCTCTCTTCTCTCTTCCTTTCCTAAGAAAAATTAATCAATTATATGTAGGTATATAATCGAATGGAGGTAGCACAAGAGACTATTACAAAAGAAAAGCGGGGGGGAAAGGTGAGCAAACAGGCTAAGACAAGTGGAGTGTCAAGGGATGTGGAAAAGTCCTATTAAACTGGTGCTCTCCCACTGTGAGGCCTTGAGTGTCCCTCTTTGGGGAACCTCTACTCTATGGGGGTCTGGAGTCTGAGTTCTTTCTTTAGTTACAATCAGGATCAACTTAGCAAAAGAGAAATGGGAGGATACTGTTTGACTCACAAAATCAAAGGAGAACTGGATGACATGCCTGGGCCAGGGCAGGAACCAGGTGGCTCAGAAGGCGGGAAGGTGGGACCAGTGGGCAGTTTCTTCAGGGCCCAGAAGAAGGTCAGAGTGAAGCAGCTGCAGTGGTTTTGTGTGCTCAGCTGACTCTGTTCAGGATTCGAGTTGCAGGGAGGAATCAGTCTGGCCCAGGTGGGTCATGTGGGTCTACCTCTAGATATGATCGCCCACCGCCCGCGGGGATAATCACAACACGCACGCTCTTCTTGATCACAGGAACCAAAAGGAGTTTATTCCGCAAGTCTCAGACTTATATTGAGAACATAAGCCTATCAGAGAGTAGACTACCAGGAAAGTCAGCCTATCAAGGAACAGTCTCCAGGCAGATACCAGGATCGCCTCATGTACAACAGCCAACCAGAGTTACTTCCCAAATGTTTATGAGTGCAGCTATGTCTGGCAAGCTGCCAGGCGCCATCTTAGCGATCAGACCACCGTGCGGCTCTTGGGGCCCTCAGAGCCCGCCCCTGACATCTAGACCAGGAACAGAAGGACCTCCCAACACATTAACTTCTTCTTCTAGGTAACTCTGAGGCATCAACAGATGTCAGTTCAAACTGTCACTTCTTCAGGGACGACACGTCTGACCCCTAAACTAGGCTGGACCCCCTTACACATGTGACCTTAACACTATGCAACACTTCACTCCTGAAAGTTTGCTTTTAGCCATGTGGTTCTTTGAATGATGTCCATCTCCATCACTGGATCATATGGTTCATCAGAGTAGGTGACATTTTAGGGTTTTTGCTTTCCCCTTGATTCCACGGGCCTAGGACTGTGCCTAGCCTATAGCAGACCCTATGGATAAACACATGTCAACGAACAGAACACAACAAGAAGACGGAAAAGCAAGGTTGGGAAGAGGTCGGGAGGATTATGAATGACAAGCTATGGAGTTCGAGTTTCACTCCATGGACACCAGTGAAATTCCATAGGATTTTGAGAAAAGAAACAATGAGCTCAAGTGGATACTAACCACATCTTTATAGTCAATCACAACATTCTCAATGAAATCTCTTCACAGATGTTGGAACACTGTAGGTGCAATGACAATGAGAAATAAGAGACTGAATAAGAGATCCGGCAAATTGTTTAATAAGAAGGCACAAAGTGACTTTTTTTCACAAAAGCAATATTAATTTCTTCTCTTAATTCATAATTTCTTCATTCTAAAAATAACAAAATCACCATTTCTGAAAGTTTAGAAGATAAAAATTATCTATAATTTTTTTAAAAAAATTTATTTTTACAGACTGCATTTTGATCCTAACTAGCATTTCTACTGAAATTTTTTTCCATGATAAACATTTACTCTGTTGTCATTTTTTGTGTTATTCATGGGAATGAGCATTTTTCCAACTTGCTTACTAACTGAATTTTTTCCTTGTGCATCTTATACAAGATAATGGATAAGATTTTTGTCTGTGTTCTGATTAAATCAATGCATCAGGGTCTCATATTTGCCAAAGTTAAGAGAAAAACTAAGGAAAAAAACTGGAAAGGTGGTAGAAAAGAATCATCCTTGACTCTTTGAACCATGCAAACATTTATTAGGTGCCCTAACGGCATGTATGTAGTTCACTAAAACCTGAATTACAATTTTATAGAGGGAGACATATTTAGAACCCTGTTCTAGAATTGTCATCTAGTTATCTAGCATTCTAAGTGCCTGGTGTTCCTGACTGTTTGTGATGTTTTCCCTACTCCATACTTTCACTGGGATCAACAGTGACAGGCTGTAACACTGTCTTGCCCCTCCTGACTATTTAACAAGCTTTTGTCGGTGGATTCTTACCATCATTGTTGTGAAAGACACGTAAAAAATTTGAGTGACAAAATTTTATGGAGAAAACTCCGAGTGCACATAGAGTGTAGAGTAAAGCATTTTCACATCAGAGGAAGGGACCATCTTTTTTTGCTTTGTTTTGCGCTGGGAATTGAATGGGCTCTACCACTGAGCTATGTCACAGGGACCATCTTAAAGGTTCAACACACCAGGGGAACTATGATTTCTTCAAGTAATAATAAGAATATTCAATCAGGTGGGTTTTCCATTGTTTTACTATATATTTCTTCCAAAAAACAAGAGCATTTATGCTATTACCTATTCTGAATTTTCACTCCAAGAAAAAAATGCTACCTACAAGTAAATAAGTAATGTTTTGATTATTGTTGCTTTTTTTTTTTTTTTTTTTTTTTTAAGGTAAGAAGATCTAATAACAACAAGAATTACCTCATCAGCTGAGACCTGAAAATCCCGAATTACAATGGAGGCTAGTGCATTAATTTTAATTGCAGGAAAACAAGTTAGTTATATATTATTAAGTATTGTTAATTTACTTCTGTTGAATGAGGATTTAATAGCTAGTCAAACAGTTAAAATGAAAATTTCTTAAAAATCAAACGTACAGCTCTTGTAATCCCAGCTACCTGGGAGGCTGAGACAGAAGGATCACAAGTTTGAGGCCAGCCTCAGCAACCTTGATTAGCAAAACCCTCTCTCAAAATAAAAATAAAATAAAAAGCGTTGGGGAGCAGTATCACCCCCCCAAAAAAAGTCAAATATACATATGCACTGTATGATAAATTAGTAATTCTTTATAAATTAAATAAATATTAAATCACCTAGGTATTTATGTTCTATCATTTCCACAAATGTGCCATTTTCTAGTTAAGAAAGGGTTCTTTCTTTAATTTGTTTTTTGGAAAGTGTATTATAAGTGACTTTTTGAAAAAAAAGCTAATTTATTCTTTTATTTTGGTAAAAATCCAACAGCTTTTGCACAGTTTTTAAAAAAATTGTGGTAAAATACACATGGCCTAAATCTCATGATTTTAACCATTTTAAAGCGTGTGGTTCTGTGGCATTAGTTCGTACTTTCATACTGTGTAACCGTCTCCAAAACTTTCTTCATCTTCCCAAGCTGAAACTCTGCACCCATTGAACACAAACTCCCCATTCCTCCTACCCACCAGCCCCGGAGCCCGGAGCCCACCGTTCCACTTTCTGTCTCTAGGAATCTGACTACTATGCATTCCTTACATAAATGGAATCACACGGCGTTTGTCCTCTTGTGACTGACACATTCCCTTAGCGTAATGCCTTCAAGGTTCATCAAAATCGTACACGAATCAGATCTGCCCTCCTATCTAAGAATGGACTAAGGACTGATTTTGTTTATCCATTCATCCATGAATGGATAATGAGTTGCTTCCACTTTCTCACTATTGTGAATGATGCTGCTTTGAACATGGGTGTACGACACAGCTTCATATTTACATTAAAACAACATATTCTTTTTTTTTTTTAACAGGGCTGTATATATTTTATGGACGACACAAGATGTTTACAGCTGACACTCACTTAACCTCATAATCCAGACCCTGGTACAACACAATAATAGGGCATCTATTATTAGCTGGTATATATGACTAAGGATAACACTGGGAATATAGAGAGAGTCAGTCTTTCAAATTATTTTTTTTAATGATTAAAGAAAAGACTAAATCTTTAAAGAACGTTTCAGCCAATCTTGTTGCAGAAAGGCTTATCAGAGAGAGTCCAGAGGCAGCCAATGGAATATAATCAACTGAAGAAGATAAAGCTTTTCTTAAATTGCAACCAAAGGCCATTAAAAAATAATAAAAAAAACAAGTGTCAAAATCCTGGATTCCATGGTGTACAGCAAATCTAAAAAACAAAAAAGTAGAGCCTATTCAACTACATACTTCATACATTGGTTAGAAAAGGTGCCAAAAAAGCAGTTGTAAAAGGGAAATTTTCTCTTGGGTGAGCCAGCCAAAGCTCGTAGGGTGGAAGGAGAAAGGAAGAGGGGAAGTCAGGCTCAGAGCAGCCAAGTGATAAGAAGACCGCAGGCAGGCTGACCTGGATTTCCAGCCTGGCTGCCGTAGTGTGAGCTGTGGGACTTGGGCATAATCCTCAACCTTGCTAGGCTTCAGTGTTGTCATCTGTAAAATGATAAAAATAAAACTTTCTGCTTTATAGTGTAGTCATGAGAACTACATTAAATAATCCCTGATGTGTGGTTCATGATAAGCATCAATAAATGGTAGCTGTCACCAAAAGTATCATCAGGTGCCTGATTTGATTGTTAAGACTCAAACATATGAGCTTCCTGCTCTCCTTTACCTAGTTTTACCAACATTTTTGGGGGTTTCTTGTGTAAAGGAAAGGGGGAGGTTTATTCTAGATTAATAATCTTCAAGCATTTTTGCTCTCTCCTATTTCCTTACAGGAAACTGAAAAAAAAAAAAAAAAGATACAGATCCTGTGACAGCAAATCCTGAGTATCAAATGTTCACTCTGGATTAAGTTATCATTGTGATTGTCATTTGTACATAATTGATCAAAATAACATAAATACACTACACGTCACTGTGACTATTAAACACATTAGTAAAAAGTAAAATTTTTGCCAGGTGCAGTGGTGCAGGCCTGCAATCCCAGCAGCTCCAGAGGCTGAGGCAGGAGGATTGTGAGTTCAAAGCCAGTCTCACCAATTTAGCGAGCCCCTAAGCAACTTGTCAAGATCCCGTCTCCAGATGAAAAATAAAAAGGGCTGAGGATGTGACTCAGTGATAAAGGATCCCTGGGTTCAATCCCGGAAATGCCCCCTCCACCAAATCAAAATTTTAATAGAAAAACTGTTTTTGATACAGGGGATTAAACCTAGGCATGCTTAATTACTGAGCTACATCCCAACCCTTTTAACTTTTTATTTTGAGACAAGGTCTCACTAAGTTGCTTAGGGCCTTGCTAAATTGCTGAGGCTGGTTTTGAACCCGTGATCCTCCTGCCTCAGCCTCCCAAATTGCTGGGATTACAGGCGTGCGCCACCACACCCAGCTAACAGAAAACCTCTTAATGAGAAGGAAGAGCATTTTTTATCCTCCAATAAGTTCATATATCCATTAATAATTATTATTTCTTCCTAGGATGACAGGATTCAATATGGAAAGAAAAGACAAGGTTCAGCATCAATATGAGCTCTCTTTTTTCGCTTTAGATGCAGGCGCTGCAGCAGCCAGTGTTTAGGTGACCCCCCTGCAATGAGGTCTTGCCTGGTGATCAGCTTACCCCACCCGATCCCTCTCTGGCCCTTTATCTGGATATCACCACACCATAACCCTTGTCACTAATTACAAGGTTGGGGGTGGAACCCTGGGCTTTATGTATGCTAGGCAAGCACTCTACCACTGAGCCACACTCCATCTTTAGGTCCTTTTGGATTGTTTGTCTCCACTAGAATATCAGTTCTCTGCAGAGGGGCCTTGCCTGTCTTGCTCCTTATTGACACATGGAAGGTACTGTGATAGAAATGTTTGTTCAATGAATGAATGATGTTAGTCTGAGGATC
Source organism: Sciurus carolinensis (assembly GCF_902686445.1). Classification (NCBI taxonomy): domain Eukaryota; kingdom Metazoa; phylum Chordata; class Mammalia; order Rodentia; family Sciuridae; genus Sciurus; species Sciurus carolinensis. The sequence goes on along the minus strand of NC_062227.1, from coordinate 30,718,942 downwards.
ATTTATTCTAGCCAACATTTAGGGAGCAGCCAGTTCAAAAGGACCCATTCCCCTATTATTCTCAAACCTAGGTTCTCCAAGGAAGGCCATGGCAAGAGAAATCTCCATGTGGCAGGGGAGTCTACTCTCTTGAGATTCACATTGTTGTTATTCGGCTGGAACAATTAGACCAGGTTCAAAATAACATAAGGAAAATAAACACAGAGGTAACATGCCATTGGACCATGTGGGATACTTCAGCTTGGGATGCTGCCAGTGGCTGGAAATATTTTTTGATCGGGGGAAACACCTGCATCTGGCTGGTTTTCTGCAGACCTGTTAGCTAGCACACTACCATGTGCAGGACAGTTCCGTCCTAGACACAGACAGGATCCTTTTGAGAAATTGTACAGCTCCAAGCCCACCCAGTAATGTGCTTCCATTCAGCAAATCAGCTCTTAACACCCAGAAGCAAATCCCTGTCTAAACCACTTCTTTCTCTTTTTTTTGTACCAGGAATTGAAACCAGAGGGCATCTAACCACTGAGCAACATCCGCAGCCTCCCCCCAGCCCCCTTTTTTTTAAAGACAGGTTCTCACTGAGTTGCTTAGGGCTTCAATAAGGTACTGAGGCTGGCTTTGACCTTGAGATCCTCCTGCCTCAGCCTCCCAAGCTGCTGGAATTACAGGCATGCCCGTGGTGCCCAGCTTCTGAACTACTTTTAAACTTGGGGTTTCTAACCACCTATCTCTTTCTAAACAACCATCGGAAAGAATGTCCACCCTGCCCCCAGACCTCAATTAAACAGTACATGGCAGGGCTTGATGCCAATATCCCAAAATATGATCCCTTGGCCTACTGTATATTTTAAACTGCAGGAAACAGAGAAAACTGCACAAGCAGGGAGATTGCTATCCCTCTCCCACCTTTCTTCCCTGAGGCAATCTGTAAAGAGTTCTCTGACCTAAATTCCTGAAAAATAGATCATAAGGTATTCATTCCAGAGGGGTCCTGCCTTATAATCAGAAGCAAAAAGAATTTTGTCCTCTGATTATACTCTGCACAACTATACATTAAAATCAAATTTTCCTTGGTCTTTGGGTCTTCCTTTCTGAAGTCTCCAGTATCACACAAACTTATAGTCAATAAACTGTTATGTTTTTCTCTTAGTAATCTGTCTTTGCTATAAGGGATGTCAACCATGACCTTGAGACAGGTGAGGAAAAGATAATATTTTTTCTTTTCTATGTACAGGAGGTCTATCTTCCCAAAGGAGATACCAATGACTTTCTAAAATTAATATTACCTGGGTGTAAAAGTGGGTTGAAACATTAGGGGGAGGGGAAGAATCTAGGTTGACCCAGGCAAGGTCGAAGTAGTATTATGATATATTAAATAGATTTAAAATATCTGCCATCTTATAACCCAATGCATTTTAGATATTGTGGACTCTGGGAGCATTCACTCATTCTACACTTTAGCAGAAAGCTACCAGAATCTTGCTGTGTTAGTCGTTTTTTCCTATCTATGGCAAAACACCTGAGATAATGATAAAATCAGAGACTGGTCCATGGTTGGTTGACCCATTTGCCTTTTGACCTGGAGAAACTGCTCATTCCTCCCGAAGCCAGGAAGCAAAGAGAGAGGGAGGGAGAGAAAGAAGCAGCAGCTGGTGTCTCACTATCCCTTTAAGAGAACTGCCCCAAATGATCTAATTTCTTCATTAGACCCCTACCTCCCAAAGTCTTCACCACCTCCCATTAGCTCCTCTGGGCTGGCAACCAAGCTTTTAAAATACATGGGTCTTTAGGGGATACTTATTCAAAGCATAGTACTAACGAAGGCTGTGAACATAAGATAACCAGAATAAAACCATGGATTTGGGCTGGGAGTGTGGTTCTGGTCATGCCTGGGAAATGCCACCCGCAAGAAGGTTTAATATATTTCAGCAGAGTCCACATTCTCTCTCTTCTGACAATAAAACACTTTATTAAGCACCTACTATGTATTCAATAAATGGATGCAGAAGATTGTATGTACATTGTATTAGTACATTTTAAACTTATCAAAGAGTTCCTACTCACTAGTATTTACATTATTAAGGTTTCACTAAGATTGAAAAATTGAAAAATGTGGAGTTAAAACTTGAAAAGTCCCTGGTCATCATTAATCAAGTTTAAAAAAAAAAAAAGCTGCATTATTCAACTTGTTCCAGCTGCTACCCTTCAGTGAGCATGGGGAGAAAACAGAGATATGAATCACTTGTTAGCACGTCCCCTTAGTTGTAGAAAAGAGATCTCAAATAACATATTTTTTGTTTGTTTTTTTCTTTCTTTTCCTTTAAGAGTGTATGTCCCAGGATCTCCTGGTTTAAGAGAATGGCGCAGAGGACCGAGAAACTTTCCAAGACGCTCTCGGCCAATGCACCGAGATGCAAGCTTCGGGTGTTCTCACGGGTTCTTAACTGTCGAGATGGGATAAACTCGAGCAGACTGGCAAAGTTCGAGCGTCCCCCGAGGGCATGCGGTCCGGCCGCGCCCCGCGAGCTGCTCTGCTGAGACTGGTGGGCTGAGGTCCTTGGGCTCCGGTGGACCCAAGGCTGCCCAGCAGGAAGAGGCGGAGCGCTAGGGCGGCGCTGGGGAAAGAGCGCGCGGAAAGCGCCCTGTTTTGGCGCCCACCTTTCCCGCCGCAGTCGGCGTCTCCACTCTTCACCATGCCTGCCGCCGGCTCCGAGTTGCAGTGTACGCTGTCGCCGCCAGCCGCTCAAGAGCGGGGCACAGAGCAGCGGCCGCAGCACGGGGAGCTGCAGTACCTGGGGCAGATCGAGCACATCCTGCGCTGCGGCTTCAAGAAGGAGGACCGCACGGGCACCGGCACCCTGTCGGTTTTTGGCATGCAGGCGCGATACAGCCTGAGAGGTGACCGTGGCTGGGTCCCCTCTGGGCGGGAGGAAGGACGCCCCGGCAGGCTCCGCGCAGCGGCTGCAGGGAGCGCTCGGGAGACGCCGGGAGTGCAGGCTACCGTGAAGCCCTGGGAGGCAGGGGAAGCCTCGGCATCCCGGCTTTGCAGACCCTGAAACAGGCTCTGATTAGAGAATTGGTGTGCTTAGTGTCACACAGAGGGGACTGGCGGAGCTGAAAGGTGAACCAGATCCTAATGGCTCCACGGCTTTTGCTCTTAATCACCCCAGTTAGGCTGCCTCGCAGACTGCGGGCATGATCCCCCAGTGCTTGTCCCACTCTAGAGACTGAGGGAGATCTGCCTGGGCTTGACCAGGCCCTTGTCTGCAGGTCCTGGCTTTGCCCCTCCTCTGTCCTCCCCGGTTGGTTGTTCGGCTCTGCAAACATTGTAAAAAGGAGCGAAAATGATATGGGCGGAGCGGCGAAGGCGGGAAAGAACTGAGAAGCTCGGCTGGAGCTTGTTCCTGACGGTTTCTCACCAACCAGCTTTTCTCTTAAACTTGGAAGGGAACGGAGAACCCGCAAAGGTCTTACTCCTCCCTTCCCTATTTCCTCTCCAACTGGATAGCCCCAGGGAAGAAGTGCCCCTGATGCGTTGTTAGCATCAGGCTTTCAGGGACTAAGGACTGGGTGGGTGAGGGCACAGAAGGTTAGGCTACAGACTGCAGGTGATCCTGGATTGAGCACCCGCGGTGCTGGGCAGGGGACTCCTCCCAGGTGATTGAGCCAGAGGGTAACATTGACTTCCACAATAAAAGAAGCCCATCCTTGACTCAGGTGTGCAGAGTGCTTTTGAGAGGGGAGACCCGATACAGGTGAACAGATTAATTGTAGTTAGGAGGAAAACCCAGCACCCTACATCCATTCCAGACACTGGAAACTCTACCAGCTCTACCAAGGCAGATGTGCCAGGACAGCTTAGGGGGTTTCCTCTGAGCAGTGGGATTCATCTTTGTTGCTCTGAGCAGAGGACTCTGATGAACCACAGACCTGGACCCCCACCCCTAGGCCCCGTGGAGGATTGAACCCAAGTACTCTCTATGACTGAGCTACTTCCCCTAGCCCTTGTTATTTGGCAATCTTATTAGGATGTCAAGGCTGGCCTCTAACTTGCCATCCTCCTCCCTCAGCTTCCCTAGTCTCAGGGTTTATGGGCCAGCTCCACCACACCCAGCCACAGACTTGTTTTTATTCCACTTGGTCTGCTTAGACCTTGGGCAAGTTACTTTACCTCTCTGGTCTTCAGTTTCAAATGTTAAATATGGAGGAAATAATGCTCATGAGAGAATACTGATAAAAGTAGGTCCTTGAAAAATCACTGTTGCGTGAATATCAACTATGCAAACAATGATGTGGACTTGATTAGTACTGCATTTGGGGATAAACGTTTACATTTGATTTCTCTGGCTTGTTGCAGGCACCTCCCATTGGTGCCTGTAAAATGAAGATCATAAAGATTCCTCAAGGCAGGTTGTTCTAAGGATCAACTAGGATTGTAAAAGTGAACAGTTGTTGCCTTTGGTACACCAAAATTATTGATGTCGATTTGCTTTACAAATACTGAAAAACTATTCTAAGTTTTCACCAGTGTGACATCTGTTCCCCTGTACTGAGTTAAGTTTACTCTTGACAGTGATGGAATTGCTCACCTCCTGGGAAACATTGGGTGCTGTCCTCACACCTCTGTGACAGGATTCACCCAGACTGGGTAGTGGGTGGTAGCTCTTTCCCTTTTCCACATGGGCATTCCCCCATGTCTTTGGAACTCTTGTGTCGCATGGTTACCAGGGCTCAGGAGGGCTGTCCCGGTCTGACCTGTGTCACTGACTTGCCTTGCAGTCTGGAGCTCCTCCCTGGTCCCTGGAGTTGCAGTTTTCTGGATGTTCCTAAGGTCGCTCCTGGGCTTCTTGTCCCGGGACAGTTTTCCTCCACAGGGAAGGTTGTGTGTTGTGTTCTCTGTTCCCATGATCCAACTGAATGGCAAACTGTTTTTCAGATGAATTTCCTCTGCTGACAACCAAACGTGTGTTCTGGAAGGGTGTTTTGGAGGAGTTGCTGTGGTTTATCAAGGTAAGGAAGCTGCTTCTGTTGAAAGACGACAGTCTGTTTTCCACATAGAGAGGGCTTTTAAGAGTCGGGTCATGTAACTCCTCAGCCAAAGACCCTTAGAAATCACTCCTAGTTGTTCTCATTTCACTCAGTTAAAAAACCAGAGTCCTTAACCAACTCCTTTTCCAGCTCTGGTAAAGCTGCTTCTCTCTGTCCCATCCACCCTGACCTGACCCTCTTGCACACAGAGACCTCTGGTACTTGCCTTCCCGCTCCCTGGAACCTTCTCTCCCCGCCTCCCCTGCTTGAGTGTGACTCCCTCACCTCCTTGAAGTCTGCTCAGTGAGCCTTTGGCCTCCCAAAGACTGATTCTCCCCCGACCTCCTGTATTTTCTCGAGGGAAACGTCTGCTGTGTAATGCCAGTCTTCCCTCTCCCCTCGCCCCGGTGCGGGTAGGGGGATGACAGACAAATAAAATGTCCTGTAAGTTCCACGAAGGCAAAGAATCTGTTGTTCTTTTTTGCTGTTGTACATCCAGATCCGAGAGCATAGCCTGCCACGTGGTAGGCACCCAGCATGTATTGATTGGTGAACAGATAGCAAAAGGCCGTGTCGGTAACTTGGGCAAGAGCTGGAGTGCCATGAGACGGGTGGCAGTGACACCAGGCTCCTTTTGTTCTGAGTCCTGGTCCAGAACCAGTGATGTTCTGTCCTGTGCTGGCCAAGGGGTATCTGAGGAGCTAGGCTTAGTTCTGGGATAAGCTAGAAATTGGGATCCCCTTCTGTGAAGCTTTTGGCTTGGCTTATAATCTTGGGCCATCCAGACAGACCTAGAAAGGGTTGACATTTGGCTTCCGTTCAGGCTTTCTCAGTTCTGTGTTCTTGGGGTGTGTTCTGTGTTGGCCTTTCAAAGGGCAGTGGACCTCTGCCTCAAGATGTATCATCAGGAATCTCAGAAGACAGCATTGTTTTGTTTTGTACAATACTTGGAATTGAACTTGGGGAACTCTGCTGCTGAACCACACCCCCAGCCCTATAGGAAAAGATTTGAGAGATGGATCTAAAGAAGGGTCAGATCATCTTCTCACCTTCCAAAAGTTTGGACTAGGTCCAGTCTGCTTAAAGATATACAGGCTCCACATGAGCAGAGTCAAGTGCGTATCCTCCAGCGTGTCAGCATGGACTGGTGGCTGAGCAGTGGGTGGCTCTGGGGGCCTCAACTCAGATGGCTCAGAATTCACTTGTGTGCCTGTTCTGCTCTCGTATCTTTAGGGATCCACAAATGCTAAAGAACTATCTTCCAAGGGAGTGAAAATCTGGGATGCCAATGGATCTCGAGACTTTTTGGATGGCCTGGGTTTCTCCACCAGACAAGAAGGGGACCTGGGCCCAGTTTATGGCTTCCAGTGGAGACATTTTGGGGCAGAATACAAAGATATGGATTCAGGTGAGGAAACAGCAGTTCCTCAGATTTCCCAAATGTTCTTCCTAGCGTGAGTTTGCTCCATTGTTTTGGATAGAGTCTGGGGGATAATGAATCACAGGGGCTGGGGTGTAGCTCCGTGGTAGAGTGCTTGCCTAGCATGTGTGAGGCCCTGGGTTCCATCACGGGAGCTGATGTATAACTTTGATATTGTGAGAGACTGCCTCAGTGACAGTGGAGGAACCACAGCTCAACCCCATGAAGGTCAGATCATACTTGGTGATTTGCATTTATGGGGTTCTTAGGAGTTCTTGGAACTTTCCTTACCTACGTCATTGGCAGATAGCTGCAGGATTGTTGTCCGTGTTGGGGAACAGGATAGGAGGAAAGTTCACCTGTGGAAGGAGGTGCCCAGGGCCACCATGTGCCAGCTTACATCTCAGCTAGAGACTGAACCTCTAGCATGCTGTAGGTGGTGCTGGTGTGATCCAACACAGCATCAGGGTGACCCTTCTCCCCACTCTGCTGGAATAGAGGAAGCATGAAACATTTCACTCCAGGACTTCCTGTCCTGTTGGAGGCACCACTTGCTTGAGTCACAGAGCTCAACCCCCACCCCCTCTTCATAGCTCACCTGTCCTTAGGATGGAGGTTGCCAAAGCAAACGCCACCTCAGGGTATGTGTGTGTGTGCACATGCAGGAAGTAACAGTTTCATGGCTGGAGAGATTTGGGCCTGGTGTTGTCTGATTCTTCAGTGAAAGCCTAAATTTGCATTTATGTACAGTCATGAGGTCTTTTTTTGATGTTGGCCGTTTCAAGAATTAGACACTGTGAGGACTAGGAATGGGTGAATTTGTAGAGGGAGAAGGTAGAATGGGGGCTTTCCTGAGTGGGGGAGGGGGGAGGAAATGGGAAGTTAGTGTTTAGTGGGTACACAGTTTTAGTTTGAGAAGCTAAGAATGTTCTAGAAGTGGATAGTGTGTGGTTGTACAATAGGAATTACTTAATGCTGCTGAATTGCATACTTAAAAATGGTTATAACAAGGGCTTGTCTAGTGTGTGCAAGGCCAGACTTTCTGTAGGTAAATGGTCTGAGGCTTCTTGGTATGTGATTGCTGACCTAGGGCCCCTTCCTGAAGATGTCAGGCTTCTCCCCTGGCTCCTGGTGCTTGACATCCTGCCTGGGTTATTTGTTATTGCTCAAGGGGCCTGGTCCTAAAAGTATGGACTTAGTTGGGTGAGTGCAGGCTGCAGGATGTCCGTAGAGGAGTTTTTCTTCTTTGATTTTGAGTTTTCATTTTGAAATAATTAGATTCACAGGAAATTGAAAAAAAAAAAATGTAGAGAGAATTCCTCTGTACCCTTCACCCTGTTTCCCCCCATAGTGATAGCTCCTGTTAATAGTCTCCCATAAATTAACTTTGGTACAATCCAGAGTTGATCAGATTTGACCAGTTTTACACACTTTCATTTGTGAGCGGATGTGCAGTTTTAGCACATGTAGATTCATGGAAACAGCACTGCCATCAAGAAATAGAATTTTTCACCATGCTTTATCTTTTACAAATCTTTAATATTACCACTTGGGGAATTGGGATTGTGAGAGGACTTTCCCCCACAAGATGTAAGAACTACTGAACGAGAACATTTCCCATCAGTTGGAAGTTTAATCAGGACAGTGTGAAGGTCTGCATTTCCATTAACAAATCACTTCTCAGCTTCCAGTTCCATCTCAGAAGGAAGGCAGGGAATTAAAATTCAGAAAAGAGGAATGGGAGAAAAGTGCAGGGTGATGTAATCATTATAGAGTTTTCCTAATATTGATAGGAAATATCTGTTTTACTGCTAAATTGCAGCACAGTTTTGGGTGAAAATCTGAGTAGGTTTGTGCCAAGGTCATAGAAAGGAATCCACAGTCCCTTTTTAGTTGGAATGTGTATGCAATGCTATATTCTAGTTAAGACCCAATATGTTCTGTGGGACAAGAATAAACGAGATTGTGTCAGCTGAAGTGTGACAAGAATGGCTGGTGGGTATAGAAGTTAAGTACCATAGGAAACACTGGAAAAATCTAAGATTGTTGAGATTGGAGTGTCTAAGTCTGTGGTTTTGGGTTTTTTGTTTTGTTTTGGGGTTTGGTTTTTCTTTTTTTTTTTTTACTGTGACAACATACCTGAAAACAGATACTGTTATAAAGATTTATTTAGCTTCTGGTCCTAGAGGCCCAAGGATGCACATCTGGTGATGGCCTTCTTACTGCCAGAGTTTTGTGGTGGCTTGAGATCACATGGCAAGAGATGAGACATGCACATATGTGTCTCTGTTGGTCTCACTCCCTCTTCTTATATAATAAGCCACCAATATTCAAAGGTGGGGACTGTACCTTGTGACATTTCTGATCCTGATCACCTCCAAAGGCTCCACATTTAAACAACTCACATTAAGAGGGTGGTTAAGTTTCCATCCTCTTAATACCTCACAATGAGGATGCAATTTCAACAGATGAACCTTTGAGAAATGTACTCAAACCATATCCAAACCATAGCAGTTAGCAATGGGGGAAAGGATAGGGAGGAGATGACACTGTGATAGGACAAATATTTAAGGGACTCATGTGTAGAAAAAATAGACTTTGCTATGACTCCAGAGGACTAGGAGCTTAGGACCTCAAACTCAACCCAGAGAGATTTGAGAAATTTGCAGCGTTCTGGGTGTCCTGTCACCATGGATCAAGAAGGGGCATTGAGTGAAGGGTGTAACAGATGATGTCAGGGCCAACTCGAGAGACTGTGATTAATTTGTATATGTGTCTTCTCTTATTGACGATTCTACAGATTATTCTGGTCAAGGAGTAGACCAACTGCAAAAAGTGATTGACACCATCAAAACCAACCCTGATGACAGAAGAATCATCATGTGTGCCTGGAACCCAAAAGGTGAAAAGCATCCTGGTCACTCTCTTTTCTGTCTTTTGGTTTGCACCAAGGGAAGCCATGGGACACTGGGCCAAGGCACCGAAGGGAGGCGGGACCCTGGGAGCTCTCCCCAGCCATGGGGTTTGTTGTTACCACAGCAAATCAGAAATTCACTTTCATTCTCAGATCCTGGGGTTGAGACCAGATAATCTTAATTTTTGCCTTTATACTTGTTCTTTTTCCAAAAAGAGTTTTAAATTGCCTATGAAAATACACATAAAATCTTAACATTTTATTTGGAGCAGAAGTTTCAGGTCACCTATCACTAATATTTTTAACAATTTTGTTGTAAAATTAAAGTGCGCTATTTGGATCTGTAATAAAGAGGGGGTGTGCCGAAGGCATTGATTTCCTGTGACCCCTGCAAATGAAGTAATTCATTCCTCCTGTATTTGCAGTCTGGTGCCACAAAGGTAGCATAGATCCTTAATTTCAGCTTGAATAGGAGAGCGTTGCTTCAGCATAAGCATAAATCTGCAGAAATCTTCAGTTGATGGGCAAATCTCCATCAGCTTCAGGCCACTGCTGCAGGTGGTGGGACGATGGTCTGATTTTTACATGATGAGCAGGTCTGGGTTGCAGACTTCCCTGCGGCCTGATAGCTTTTTCATGGTATCACCGTGACATTTGGCCTGTTTTCCTGGTTTACCTTGCTCATAGCTGTGCTCTTTAAAAATCATCTGCCCCCTAAGCCAATCTCAAAAAACTAAAGGATGAATGATATCGCTAATAAGTGGATGATGACACATAATGGGGGGAGGGAGGGGTTAGTGTTAGGGTTAGAGTTAGGGTTAGGGAGGGGGGCAAGAATGGAGGAAGGAAGGACTGTATAGAGGGAAAAGAGGGGTGGGAGGGGTGGGGGGGAAGGGAAAAAATAACAATGAATCAAACAACATTACCCTATGTAAATTTATGATTACACAAATGGTATGCCTTTACGCCATGTACAAACAGAGAAACAACATGTATCCCATTTGTTTACAATAAAAAAAAAAAAATCATCTGCCCCTCCTTGTTTTCCTCTGTGCTGGATCCCCAGATCTTCCTCTGATGGCACTGCCTCCATGCCACGCCCTCTGCCAGTTCTATGTGGTGAATGGGGAGCTGTCCTGCCAGCTGTACCAGAGGTCGGGAGACATGGGCTTGGGTGTGCCCTTCAACATCGCCAGCTACGCCCTGCTTACCTACATGATTGCGCACATCACAGGCCTACAGGTGAGCTGTCCTAGGAAAGAGCCATTGTTCCAGCCTATTGCACTGAGCTCTTTGATTCTTTAACGTGGAAAAACTGATTAATTCTAATCAGTCTCTGATTAGTATTAAAATTTGATATATGAAGACATGAACTGGCTCCCCTTGTAAGCCTTCATCAAGCTTTCCTGCCTTTGTGGTCTATGTAAATTTAATTTCATGTTGGTTGTCTATAATACGCTTTCATAATTAACTTTTCTCAAAAGCTACACTGGTTATATTTTTCTCAAAAGCCTTGGGTTGTCTGCATGTTCTATATAATGTGTTTTTAAATGATGTGTTTTAAAGGAATTGAAACGAAAACATTGACTATTCTGTGGGATTTATTTAGCCAGGTGACTTTATACATACTTTGGGAGATGCACATATTTACCTGAATCACATTGAGCCACTGAAAATTCAGGTAAGAATGCTATTTATTATACTTTTTTGAGCTTGACAGAGGTTGATTATGGTGCATTCCTTATATAACAGGCCCTCTGTGGATGCCATGTTGGAGTAAAGGTGACATGCTCCAGCATTTAGGGAAGGGTATTGGGCAGGTGGACAGGGATGAGACCAACTGCCTCAGCTGCCACAGGTACTTGATGTGACAGGTGCTCTAAGGCACTACGCCAGTACCAGAAAGGAAGAGCCACATTCAGGGCAGGGGATTTGGGACCTTTCTAACTCATTTTTACTTGAAGGGGAATTGAAACGCGTACTTTCCTTTTATTTTATGTTAAATACCACATTCAGGTCTGCACTTTCAAAAGCCTGTCTGTTCAAATCTCTAAGGTTTAGTGACCAACACGTGACTTGAAATGGAATAAAAATATGACTGTGCTTCATGAACCCCAAGAAAAAAAATTATTTTAGAACCTGAAACTCTTTACTGTTAGCCCATTCTAGATTAGATTATAAGTTACTCCTTTTCAGGATGTTGGCCTAACTAGAGGGTGACTACAGGTTTATTCGGCTGCTTCTCTCTGCTGAATGTGCCTGTGGTATTGGACACAGTTGCGTGAGGTCACGACCTCTGCATCCTTATTGCCATGAGCGCTCTTGAAGTCCTAGCTTGCCCTTTTCTGTGAATTGTCAAGAGATGCCACCTTTTGTTCATCTTTCTGCCAGGGGCTAAGGATGATGGAACTCAAGAAACCATAGTGAATGGGAATTATAGATGGAAAAGTAAAAGAATATGTCATTGTGTTTAATAAGTTTACCATGAATTACCGTAACTTGCACCTGATGGGCTACCAGGCACCTGGTGCTTTGTAAGTTACAAGATACCCTTTACACCTGATGTGTGCAACAGAAACAGTTGGGTATGTTGCAGTAATGATGTGTAACCAGGGTCAGGGAACCTACAGTATTACACACCTGTAAAATACATTGTTGAGAAAATACTGTGTTCTTGTTCCATGAAGAGACATGGGAAGCAGAATTAAAAGCAGGTTGCACAAATATGGCAAAATAATGATCTGATTTTGTTTTTAGCTTCAGCGAGAACCAAGACCTTTCCCAAAGCTCAAAATCCTTCGAAAGGTTGAGAAAATCGATGACTTCAAAGTTGAAGACTTTCAGATTGAAGGGTACAATCCACATCCAACTATTAAAATGGAAATGGCTGTTTAGAATGCTTTCAAAGGAGTTGGGAAAGGTTTTGTCACTGTAGGGGTTGGGGCCAATGCCCAGGTAAAAGTTGTTTTTTTTCTATAGAAAAAGGAACTAGGTAAAAAAATCTGTCCATGACATTTGTTATTATTCATTAGTCTTTAAGTATGTTACCACTGGCAGATATAACTTCTGCTTGCTTTAGTAATTGCATTTTGTTGGCACAAAATGCTAAGCAAAGAAAGCAGAAATTTATATACTTTTAGCAAAAATATATAGCATTTCAGTCTCCAGGCTTCATGAAGAAGACTGGTGAATTTCATTGGTTATTTAAGCTATTCCCTTCAATTTTGAAAATAACCCATCCATCATAATATATGTGCTTTTGAATGCTTGTTTTATAAGTTGCTATAATAAAGAACTATTTGCATTTGTCTTTTTTTTTTTTTTTTTCATTCTGTATTGCTATTTATATGCTCAGTGCCTGCCTAAGAGAGATTTACCCAAACACACCCTCTTAAGCTAAGCAAGTGTGCTAGGTTCAGGTTTAGATGCTGCTTAGGGGGTGAGAATATGTATTAGAAATGCTGACTAAACTATATTTTGCCCTCTTTTTCCATGATTCATCTCATCCTAGATGCATTTTACATTAAGACATAACACAACTTAGGATAGAGGTGTTTAAGGGTTATAAAAATAATTATATGAAATACCATTTTGCCCCCATTTATTTTAGTATGGTATGGGTTCTCTAATATGTTTAGACTGATAAGAAAAGGGATCCTAAATCCCTTCAGAGCTAATCATTTTCCCTTTGCTGCACTAACAGATCCCCTGTAGTGCTGGAGAACTATTTTTATTCTGCTAATTTATGACAAGTGTTAAATAGAACAAATAAAGGATTGTTCCAACAAATTATGCAATGTGTTGCTTATTTTCAAAGTATGATTTAATGTCTACAGACTGGCACTTGATGGAAATTTTAGTAAGAACATCATCCTGGACTTTGGGTTAGGTAAATCTAAATTTGTTTAAGGATTAAAAATCAAATTGAAATGAACACTGGGCTGATTCTTGTGTAACCTGATTAGTAGGATAAGATTTTTCTTCCATTTTTATAAAACTACTCAAGAAATTTTAAACTTTTTCATTTAAGAAAAAAAATCGTATTAGGGCTGAACACTTAGTTTTCTTGAGCAGCAAGGAGTTTCTTCCAGACTTCTCCATCTGGGTATTGGTGTTTCTTTACAGAGTCTTCCTTCATTTCTGTCGAGTAGCCGGCATCCTAGCAAAGACAACAAAGTCACTTGTGTTGATAACCACCAGGAACAAAAACATGTACGTTATGTATTTCTGCTGCTCCTAAAAATGCCAGTAAGTCAGAGGCAACTCAATATTTTAAAAAGTTTTCAATTGGGGGAGGGCATACTTTATTGGCTACTCACTGGATTTGTTATAGAAACTAATCAAACTTCCTTTGATAGCACAACCTCTGTTGGTGAAAATAAGCCACAATCTGAACCTGACCAGGACAAATGGCCCAGGTAACACAGTTGTAGTCAGAACTTTTTAGGTCTGTAACTTGTAGACATTACTAATTATTGTGTTTTTACACAGGAGTATATTTTAAGGTCTCTGCTAGCGAGGAAATGCTAACATTAGAGAATCCTTAAGCTATTTAACCTCCGTGCAGACCTTCAGGTCTTAGGAATTGGATTCTGACCTCTTAAAGAGCTATTTGTTTCTAGATATGAAAATAAACTAGGGAGTTAAAGCTTATGCCTATGTTCGTGGGCACAGTAGTGATTGGCAGTTTCTCTGAGGTGTCCCAGGTCCCAGCTTACCTTAGGAGGCATGTAGGAAGCCTGCTTGATTATCACAGGATACTTGAAATGTTCATGTAGATGGTCCACATATTCACACATCCTAGAAGGGAATCAGATTGGGACAATGCCTGAAGTCAGATGATGTGTCTGTTAAAGCAGAGTGGGAACTGATCTTAAGAAATGGATTCCATCAGGGCTTAGCTGATTTCAGTCTTCTATGCAAAGTCCTGCTGTGCCCCAGATGCTTTTCATCTATAAAACAGCAATGTGGGGGGCTGAGGTGAACCACCAAGTCTGGGAACTAAAAGTTCTGTGATGCCCCCCCAAAAGCATCAGTTCAGATTCTGTGAAGTATATGGGATCATTTGAGTGCCTTTAGCCTAAAGTTAGATGAATAGATTAAATCACCAAATGAGTCTCTTTCCAGCTACATGAATAGTTTAGAAGAGTATAGGTTTTGGATCAGTCTGTCAGCCACTTTCTAGTTCTGTGGTGGGACAGGGGTATGTTTGTGTTTGGGGTACAGGGGACAGGTAACCTTAGCTGCTTTAGTCTCCTGATCATGAATAACTGACAGGCAGGCTGTGCACAGCCTGGTGCTGGGACTACAAAGAAATTGGCAAGTGAGTCTCATGGTTTTGGTGGACACAGGCACTAAGCCACTGACTGTATTATGTGTCATCTATTAAGAACGGTGTGAAGGAAGGAAGCCACATGAGAAAGCACAATTGGGCCTTGAAAGATGAGCAGGGACTAGGTGTTACATGCAGAGGACAAAGCAGGGCTGCGACAGCACCGTGTCGGTGTCTGGTGGTGTACGGGGTATTGCCTCCAGCACTTCTCAGAGGGGATGCTGCACTAGGAATGTCAGGCACTGAGGCAGAGGGTGAGCCTCATTCTCATCCCTCAAGAACTGCAGGACTTAAAGGTTGGTCTGGACCTCCCTTTTTCCCAAGGGCAGGAATTAAAATGAGCATGGCAAAAGGAACACAACCTAGGAAGGTTGTTTTTCTGCATTCTGGAATCAGCCTATTCATCGGAAGGGGGTGGTGGGACCGAGATGACCTAGCCCCAACCTCCATCTTTCAGATGAACAAACGAGTTTCGACTCATGTGAGATCAGATAACTTGTGCAGCTCCAAGACTGGGGAGGCCCAGGTTTCCTTCTTTCCAGTCTAATGTTCTTTATAGTATAAAATCCTTTAGGCATATTAATAGCAAGTACCTGTCTACTTATTACTCACCTGAAGAAAGACCATTACAATTATAAAGGACCCCTGCTTCGTGCCCTAACAGATCCTTTTTTTTTTTTTTGGTACCAGGGATTGAATGCAGAGGCACTTAACAACTGAGCCACATCCTCACCATTTTTATTTTTGATTTTGGGACAGGACTTTGCTAAAATTGCTCGGGGTCTTATTAAGTTGCTGAGGCTGGTTTTGAACCTGTGCTCCTGCCTCAGCTTCCTGAGCCACTGGGATTACAGGCATGTGCCATGGAAATGGCTCAATTTTAGTCTTGAATTTGGTGTTCACCTTTCCAAGGTCCATTTTTGTGCCTTCACTATGCATGTTTATTGAGCTTTCTGTGACACCTTTAATTCCAGGGGAAAATAAAATAAAATAAACCAAGCCTTAGGTGTGCAGATGACTGGACGGATACTGTCTCAGTTTCACCCGTGGGGCAGAGGCTACAGTGGTAGAGCACTTGCCCGGCACGTGCAAAGCTTGGGGTTTGCTCCTCAGCACTGCAAGATAAATAAAGTTCCCCTGGCCATGCTGAGAAGATGAACTAAATAAAGCTGCAGCCAGATAGAGGACTCCAGGGTCAGGAAGAGGTGACCGGGTGGAAGTGGGGAGTGTACATATGATGAAAGCTAGCTTTAGAAAAAGGAGCTGGTTTTGAGGGAGGAGATCTGAATTCAAATCCACTTCAACATACTTACCAAAGTAAGTCAGCTACCAAGAACTGACCCTTCTAGAAGGAACAATGACTATGCCCTGGTGGGTTCCCACTGTTATTGCCCCATGTGGAGAAGTCAAGAAAAACCCACTCAGCCTTTGAGTTATAGTTTGTGTTCAGTTTATAAGCACAAAAAGTAGATGCTGCCATGTTTGTTCACTCTAGAAGGTAGCTTTCTTAAAGTCATTTTAGGTCCCTGCAACACCATAGGTTCTGAGTATCTTTGGTCGTGAGAGTGGAATTGTAGAAGATCTAGCTTGGATTGAGGGGCACTATGCAGGTGCAAAGTGAGTTAATGGCACATCACTGACCTGTTTTCAAGGCTCGCAGAGATTGATATGTAGTCAAATATAATTAAGTGCTGTACCAGTTCACAGAGGCCAACTCCACCAGCATGGGGGCAAACAGGAACTAAAAGAAAGACATTTCTATTTAATGCCAAAGGTAGCACAAAGAGAGGAAGGGGTGAAAGAGAACCCTGTGGTTTTTATTAGTGCCCAAAGGTGATTAAGCCATTCATTAATACTGAATGAAATTCCAGGATGAAAATCCTCAAAGATTCCTTGATTAGGACTAAATGAAGTGCTAGGAAGAAATCAACATGGCAAACTACAGACTCATGTGAATTGTTAAGACCTTTGAGGGAACCACAGGGCCTGATGACAGGGGAATCAGGTCTGGGGAGCAGCCTCTGTAGCACCCTTACTTCCAAACTTCTTGGCCATCAGTAATACTGAGAGGTTTTCATTGACACTTCCCAGTCTGCAGCTATCAATCTGGAGAAACTGCAGGGCGTTCGCCTGTAGGAGTTGCTTAAATATCACTCTATTGTGGCACTGGAAATAGAATTAAAAATAACACCAACAGAAGAGTCAGTCTTAGCCCTCAGGATCATGGTGATTCCACACCAGCTGTGACTCAGCAGAGGTCTTCAGGAAGCCTGGGCTGTAATATTCTCACTTGGCATGAGGTGGCCCTGACAGTGCAGCTGGGGGACCTTGTGCTCACTTCTTTACAAATCTGCGAATGTGACAGTGTGAGTCAGGTACAGATCACATCAGTCCACCATTTATTAAGGAATAACTGCTGTGTTGACTGGCAAGTGGGAGGTGAAGCAGAGCATCAGGATGAAGTACAGTAATAGCGATGAGCAGGTGGCACGATGACAAAACGGAACCATGGCAGAGCGGTATTGCTCCTTTTGCTGGGAAAACTGAGAATCTGTTCCTCGCACTGCTTGGCTCGTGGGCTGGCTGCAGCAGGTGTTGGCAGGCACTTGAGCTTAGTTTATAAGCACAGAAAGTGAACACCATCACGTTATTCAATTTGGAAGCTGGCTTTCTTAAAGTCATTGTATGCCCCTATGATGGTAACTTTAAATTGCTGCTTTGTCAATTCTGATTAGACACTTTGAAAAAATATCAGTGACCCAAGTCACATGAATTGTATAAAAAACTGCAACCTTTTGACCACATGTGACTCCAGACACTAAGGAACTGCTAATTTCTAAGGTAAAAATTCCCAGCTCAAAATGCAACAGGTGATAGGGCCTAATGTACAAAGGTGTCCTCAGTCTGTGGTCAAGGACATGTCACTCACCTGCTCTCCAGTGGCAACACCAATTCCTAATGGGACCAGTGCCTACAAAAGAAGCCAGTCTGGTGTCATTTTCCTAAGATTTGAGACAACTCCTTATGTTTAAAAATATTTACAGCTGAAGAAGGAGGCATCCTTGGGGCTGAACATGTGAAGTTTAAAGAATGGCAGGATGTCCAGGGGAATGGGGGAGGGGCAAGCATGTCCAGAGAGGAAAGACAAGCACTGCTCACAAGCTGCCATGGGTTCCTGGCCACAGCTTTGCACTTCCTTCTGCAGTGCCCTGGCCCTCCTGCTCCAAGGCCTGAGGAGTGGTGTGGAACTGGGAGTAGACATGGTCACTCAGCAGTGGCTCTTCATGGACTCACTGGGTCCAAACTCTGCTTCCTGCAAGTTACCTCTCCCTTTAGCCTCTATTCTCAGTGGTTATTCTAGAACCCTCTTGTGCTTCTGCCAATTCCCAAATCCTCTCCCTTCCAGTTATATGGATGACTGAGATCCTACTTCACAGGTAAGACTGAGACCATTACTTACCTGGTGAACTTCTCACTTGGTGAGGCACTGGATCTCCCTAGACATGGTGCTGCTGCTCTGTCCTCTTGCCCTGGAAAGCTACCTCACCTGTCACCAGGCCCTAAGCTGCTCCCCTCCAGCCTCCACTGAACTATGATTCTACTGTTACCCTCCTCAGACATCTTTGGGTCCTACCTGCTTCCATCTCTTTGTCACTGACACCCAGAGCCCACACTTCCTGCCTGTCAGACACATGTAAAACACTGATGTCAGTCACTCCTAGCCACAACTCAATGGGGGAGAAGCTGTCAGTATCCCCATTTTATAGGAAATAGGAGTGAAAGGTGAGAACTATTCCCCCATCACAAAACCAGAAAGGATACATTGGGGGTTTGAACTTTAGGTCAACTCCAGAGCCACAGGAGGCATGTGAATCACTAGATTAAGCCAACTTCTCAGAAGAAACAGCCACACTTTAGAAGTCAGGTGTCCCTCACCCTAGCACTTGTCCTGCCTTAAGCAGGACGTGTGAACTTGGCCAAGTTATGCACGAGCCACCGGAAGCCTGGGTTTCCTCACTGCAGAAGGTCTCAGTTTCAACAGTTGGGCTCTTAGGCACCTTTTCACACTAATATTTTATGCTTCCTGAAGTTTCTAATTTAAGAACACTTGGTTCTTTATCTCAGATGAAAGGTAGAAAAGAAGAGGCAAGGAGAGAAAGCCATTTGAGTTATTCATTCTGCCATTTTAAGGCTGTCTATATACAGCACTGACTATGTACCAAGTTTTTTTCCTGTCAGTACTTCCCGAATCTGTTCTCGTCAAGCTGCCCTCTCCTTCATCTCCCCTGATGTAGCAAAACCGCCCAGTTTCCACCCTGCCTATTTCCTCTTGCCCATCCCTCACCTTCCAAACCCGCTCCCCTCTCTTTGCTCCTGTTGCCAAACCAGTCCACTCATCCTTCCCTCCAGCCATCACTGTGCCATCACTTAGATCCTCCAGCGGCTCCCTCCGGTTGCATTCTCTGAGCAATGGACCCCATTGTCTGGCCCCAGGTACTGGCCTTTCCAGCACCTCCCCAGCATGTGCCCTGCATTCCCTCAGCTATCTCCACTGCCACCCACCCCTGCCTCGTGGCTCACGTGCCCGCTTCACTGATGCCTACTGAGGAAATGGCATCCCCGCACCCTGTGGAAGGGTCAAATTCCAGAAGGCTCTCCAGGTGGGCAGGAGTCAGGTGGATGCTGGCCCCTACGGCATTTGTTAGGGTACACACCCTTTAAGAACCCTAAGGAGCAAAGGCAAGTGGGACTCAGGCAAAAGTCTTGTTGACCCATGACCTCTCACCCAGAACTGCTCACTTCAGAACTACTCCTTGGAAGGTTTGGGTTCTGTTTAAATAGCGAGGCCTCAGTTGCTCCACGACTCCTGCTGGCATTCCCTTGAGGGTGGCGTGTATGGTGTTCCCTACACAATCACGTCTGCTCCCCCATCAAGGCACCTGTTGGACCGGCCCACACTCATGGACCCTCGCCTTCTTTCTACTGTACTTGGCCCACTCGACTTTACTTCACGTGTCTCAGGTTTTTCTCTCTTGTGAACCTTTAAGTAGGAAAGGAGAGAATTCCTGAAACAGGTTTCTGATGAGTGTCCCACCTAAAGTAGATCATATGCTGATTTACTGAGAAAACTGGAGAAGAATAGGCCTTGGAGCCTCTGACTTCATACCCTTGTGGGACCCGTGAGTTTAGGCAGGATGCATTGAGGTGTCCCTCCCAGAACCAGGAACTAAGACTACTCCATCAGAGTTAACTTTTAAAGATCAAATCCTCACAGGGGAGAGCAGAGCTAGGCAAAGTCACCTCAGGGGTAAAATGGTTCCTAGGGAGATAGGACTTGAATGTAATAACCCAATAGCACAGGTTGCAGGGGAAAAGGGTTATCAGATGAAAACACAAGTCAGAGGCAAATGTTCCTGGGGGAGAGACAAGGCTAGGATGCAATGTCTCTGGTGCCAGAAGCAAGTATATCATAGCTTGGAGATGGCCATGCTGGGCCATTGTGCTCTGATGCCATCACATCTTCACCACAGCCAGTCCCTGCCAGGTTTCCACACTCCTCCTGCAACACTGGCTTAATACAACTTCTGACAGAGCTTGTGCTGTTTTGAGGATGAAAAACCTAGAAGTTCTAGTTCTGTTTATGAATTAACCAACTGGCATTGTGGCTTTGTATGTCAATGCTATAAATTTGAGCAAGCCCTCCAAGACACAGAAAACTCAGATGTCCTGACATATGAGCACTCTCTCTCTCTCTCTCTCTTTTTAATATATGAGGTTCTTTCAGAATCTGAAGGGGACAGGGGCCAGCTCCCAGTTAGTGTGAATTTCTCTCGAGGGCTCTTAGGAAACACAGAGAGCCTTCTCTCAGGGAGGCCTGACATTGACATTAAGGAAGCAAAGCAATCCTTTTCTTCTGAGACATCCAGAGAAGTCTACACTTAGTTTCATTCTGGGTGAATGAGTGCAGATGCTCCTCAACTTACAATGAGGACAATGATAAAACCATTGTAAGTGGAAAGGACACAAAGTAGAAAGCTCATCTAACACACCACCCATGGACCATCCCAGTTCAGCAGCACAGCATGCTGCAGAGCACTGGTTATTTCCCCTCATGGTCCTGTGGATGAGCAGGCACTGCTCTTGCTCCGGCTTGCTCCTGCTTGCAGCTACTGCCCAGCATCGCAAGAGTATTGTATGGCATATTGCTAGCCTGGGAAAGGATCCAAATTCAAAATTTGAAATCTGGTTTCTGCTAAATGCCCATTACTTTTGCACCATCATAAAGTGGAAAAATCATATGTTGAACCATTTTAAGTCAGTGACCATCTATCTCTAAATATCAGTCATATTTCTACATTTGTAAAGTCTGAGAACCATTATCTACTAATCTTCAGATGGCTGGTCGCCTTTCAACTTTCAGCAACTTTCTTTCTCAGACAAATGGAAGTACAGTGGATAAAAGGGTCTGCAACTTCTGTACCTGTCACATGTTACAATTATTCCAACTATTCCATGAGGAAATGTAAAAGGGAAAAAGCAAAGAAATTTCAAGAATGACATTCTGGAAAACTAAACAAAAAAGTAGGAAATCCAAGATGGTGGACTAGAGGGAGGCTGCATTCCTTGTCGCTCCCTAACTTGGGTTTCAAGCAGAGGATATCTGGTTCTTGGTGAGGCAGTCTTTGCTGCTTATTGATCCCCTGCTGTTTACCCCATTTGTCCACTACGATCGCCTGCAGTCTGTCAGCATATCGACTACTTTTTGAGTGCAGATTGCTCACTGACTGGCGCCTATCATCCACAATTTGCCTGCCTCTTGCCTGCCCATCGCCTGCCTTTCACCTACCCATCACCCACCGCCCGAGGTCCACCTGCTGATCCTCTGCCGATAACCAGCAGACCGACCGCAGACTGCCAGTGAATCACCAGCTGCCTGCGGTTGCCTGGAAGCCCACTGTCACAGAACCTGCAGTTTGGTTACACGTGGCTGCCACCATTTTGAGACAACAGCCAGGACCTGTAGGACCCCTGGCCAGACTGACTGAGACCCATCTCCAGAACACCTCAGTCTGGTCAACCACACCCTGCCTCCAGGATGCCAGGACCGACTGACCGCACCCCACCTCCAAGAACCCGAGTCGATTATGCCCACACCCCCAAGCTGCAGCTCCCCATTTGCCAACACATTTGGAAGCCAGAGTGGCCATCTTGGATTATCCTGGAAGGGGTAGCTCCCATCTTTAGGTGGGGCAAATCCTATCCTGAGACACCTGCTGGAGACTGTTATAGTGTAGATTTTCTTTTCTTGTTCCTTTTAGAAAAATTTTAAGTTTTTATTTCCTTACTTTTCTTGCTTTCTCTATTTTCCTTTTGTTTACCTGTTTCCTCACAGTATCCTTCTCCCTTTTCTCATGCTAACAATGAACTTCTTTTGATTACACTTTCACTCTTTCTATGATCTAGAACTTCTATATACTCTTTTCCTATCCCACTAACAGTTACATCCTACACCTCTCTCCATACTCTTTGTCCTCCATTAGAAACTGCAGACCTTACTGCAAATCTATTGAATCTATAGATAATAATTGAACTCATTCTGTTTATTATGACAATATTGTTAATGTCTTCATAGGGACTATTTGGTATAGAGCTGCATATTGTCTGTACTGGGCACTGCTAATATTGAATTCCCCCTTAAAGAAGAGGTTTTGGAAACCCATAGGGTCGCTATAAGCCTATAGGGGGAAAACTGCAATACCCCAGATCTGCACTGCTAGAGGGGAAGATATGTGAACGACATGAAAAAACAAAGGAAGAAAATGATTCAAACAAACCTAGATTCTATAGTAATAGAATCCAGTGACAGCATGGTAGAAGAAATGTCAGAAAAGGAGTTCAGAATATACATTATAAAATAATTCGTGAAGCAAAGGATGACATAGGAAAGCAAATGCAGGCAATGAAAGATCACTCCAATAAGCAGTTGAAAGAGCAACTGCAAGAAGCAAATGATCATTTCAACAAAGAGAGATTCTCAAAAAAACCAAACGAATCCTTGAAATGAAGGAAACAAATCAATTTAAAAATTCAATAGAAAGCATTACCAACAGATTAGATCACTTGGAAGACAGAACCTCAGACAATGAAGACAAAATATTTAATCTTGAAAATAAAGTTGACCAAACAGAGAAGATGGAAAGAAATCATGAACAAAACCTCCAAGAACTATGGGATAGCATGAAATTTAGGAACTACTGGGATTGAGGAAGGCACTGAGATACAAAGAAAAGGAATGAACAACCTATTCAATGAAATAATATCAGAAAATTTCCCAAACCTGAAGAATGAAATGGAAAATCAAATACAAGAGGCTTACAGAACACCAAATGCACTAAATCACAACAGATCCACACCAAGGCACAATATAATGAAAATGCCTAACATACAAAATAAAGATAGGATTTTGAAGGCTGTGAGAGAAAAGCATCAGATTACATATAGGGGGAAACCAATATGGGTATAAGCAGATTTCTCAGTTCAGTCCCTAAAAGCTAGAAGGGTCTGGAACAGCATATTTCAAGCTCTGAAAGAACATAGTTGTCAACCAAGAATCCTATACCCAGCAAAACTAACCTTCAGATTTGAAAATGAAATAAAATCCTTCCATGATAAACAAAAGTTAAAAGAATTTACAAATAGCCTGCTCTATAGAACATTCTCAGCAAAATAGTCCATGAGGAGGAAATGAAAAACAACAATGTAGGTCAACACAGGGAGGAACTACCCTAAAGGAAAAGCCAATCAAAGAAGAAACCAACTCAAGTTAAGAGGAAAATTCATTGCATGGAGCACATTCAAGAAAAGAATAAAAAGTCAACAACTAAATGATCTAACATTACAGCTCAAAGCCCTAGAAAAAGAAGAACAGAAGTACACCAAAAGTAGCAGAAGTCAGGAAATAATTAAAATCAGAGCTGAAACCAACTCAAGTTAAGAGGAAAATTCATTGCATGGAGCACATTCAAGAAAAGAATAAAAAGTCAACAACTAAATGACCTAACATTACAGCTCAAAGCCCTAGAAAAAGAAGAACAGAAGTACACCAAAAGTAGCGGAAGTCAGGAAATAATTAAAATCAGAGCTGAAATCAATGAAATTGAAACATGAAAAACAATTCAAAAAACATTTTCAAAACATTCAAAAAATTGACAAAACAAAAAGTTGGTTCTTTGAAAAAGTAAACAAAATAGATAAACCCTTAGCCACACTAACAAAGAGAAAGAAAACTCAAATTACTAAAATTTGTGATGAAAAAGGAATATCACGACAGACACCACTGAAATACATAGCATAAAGAGAAGCTACTTTGAAAATCTATACTCCAACAAAATAGAAAATATCAAAGATACTAATAAATTTCTAGAGACATATGATCCTCCCAAACTGAACCAGGGGGACATACACAATTTAAACAGACCAATTTCAAGCAATGAAATAAAAGAAGCCATCAAAAGCCTACCAACCAAGAAAAGTCCAGAACCAGACAGATTCTCAGCTGAGTTCTACAAGACCTTCAAAGAAGAACTCATTCCAATACTTCTCAAAGTACTGCAGGAAATAGAAAAGGAGGGAACCTTTCCAAACTCATTCTATGAAGCTAGTGTTACCCTTATACCCAAACCTGACAATAACACATCAAGGAAAGAAAATTTTAGACCAATGTCTCTGATGAATATAGACACAAAAACCCTTAACAAAATCCTGGCAAACTGCATACAAAAACATATTAAGAAGATTGTGCACCATGATCAAGTGGGTTCATCCCGGGATATAAGATTGGTTCAATATCCAGAAATCAATACATGTAATTCATCACATCAATAGACTTAAGGTTAAGAATCATATGATTATTTCAGTTGACGCAGAGAAAGCATTCGAGAAAATACAACACCACTTCATGCTCAAAACACTAGAAAAAAATAGGGATAGCAGAAACATACCTCAACGTTGTAAAGGTTATTTGTGCTAGGTCCATAGCCAACATCATTCTTAATGGAGAAAAACTGAAAGCATTCCCTTTAAAAACTGGAACAAGACGGGATGCCCTCTTTCACCACTTCTATTCAACATCATCTTTGAAATGCTAGCCAGAGCAACTAGACAGACCAAAGAAATTAAAGGGCTACAAATAGGAAAAGAAGAACTCAAACTGTCACTATTTGCTGATGACATGATTCTATATTTAGAGGATCCAAAAAACTCCACCAGAAAACTTCTAGACCTCATAAATGAATTCAGCAAAATAGTAGGATATAAAATCAACATGCATAAATCTAAAGTATTTTTATTCATAAGTGATGAAACATCTGAAAGGAAAATGAGGAAAACAACTCCATTCACAATAGCCTCAATAAAAATAAAATAATTGGGGATCAATCTAACCAAAGAGATGAAAGATCTCTTCAATGAAAACTACAGAACATTAAAGAAAGAAATTGAAGATCTTAGAAGATGGAAAGATCTCCCAAGTTCGTGGATAGGTAGAATTAATTTTATCAAAATGGCCATACTTCCAAAGGTGCTATACAGATTTAACATGATTTCTATTAAAATCCCCATCACATTTCTCACAGAAACAGAGAAAGCAATTGTGAAATTCATCTGAAAGAAAAAAAGACCCAGAATAGCCGAAGCAATCCTGGGCAGGAAGAGTGATGTAAGAAATATCACAGACCTTAAACTCTACTACAGAGCAATAGTAACAAAAACCACATGGTATTAGCACCAAAATAGACAGGTAGACCAATGGTACAGGATAGAAGACCCAGAGACAAACACACATAAGTACAGTTATATCATACTAGACAAAGGTGCCAAAAACTTAAAATGGAGAAAAGATAGCCTCTTCAACAGATGGTGCTGGCAAAAACTGGAAATCCATATGCAGTACAATGAAATTAAACCCCTATCTCTCACCCTGTACAAAACTCAACTCAAAATGGATCAAGGATCTAGGAATTAGACCTGAGACCCTTCACCAAATAGAAGAAAAAGTAGGCCCGAATTTCCATCATGTTGGTTTAGGACCAGACTTCCTTGACAAGACACCCATAGCGCAAGAAATAAAAGCAAGAATCAATAAATGGGATAGATTCAAACTAAAAAGCTTTTTCTCAGCAAAGGAAACAATCAATAATGTGAAAAGTGAGACTACAGAGTGGGAGAAAATTTTTTCTACACACACTTCAGACAGAGCACTAATCTCCAAAGTTTATAAAGAACATAAAAAACTTTACATGAAAAATACAAAGAACCCAATGGGCTAAGGAACTGGGCAGACATATCACAGAAGAAGCTACACAGGTGATCAACAAATATATGAAAAAGTGCTCATCATCCCTAGTAATTAGAGAAATGCAAATTAAAACCACACTAAGATTTCATCTAACTCCAATTAGAATGGCTATTATCAAGAACACAAGCAATAATAAGTGTTGGCGTAGATGTGGGGAAGGAAGCACACTCATACAATGCTGTTGCAAATTGGTGCAGTCACTCTGGGAAACAGTATGAAGATTCCTCAGAAAACTTGGAATGGACCCAGCATTTGATCCAGCTATCTTACTCCTCAGTTTATACCCAAAGGACTTAAAATCAGCATACTACAGTGATACAGCCACATCAATGTTCATAGAAGCTCAATTCACAATAGCTAGATTGTGGAACCAACCTAGATGCCCCTCGATAGATGAATGGAATATGACTCAGATATAAAGAAGAAAAAAATTACGGCATTTGCTGGTAAATAGATGAAGTTGGAAAATATCATGTTAAGTGAAATAGGCCGAGCCCAAAAAAACCAAAGGCTAAATGTTTTCTCTGATAAGTGGATGATGATATATAATGGGGGAAAGAAAAGAATCAAAGAACTTTGGATGCTGTAGAGGAAAATGGGGTGGGAGGGAGTGGAGCATGAAAAGATAGTAGAATGAAGCAGTATTACCCTATGTATATATATATGATTACATGAATGGTGTGAATCTACATTGTGTACAACCACAGAAATGAAAAGTTGTACCCCATTTGTGTACAAGGAATCAAAATGCAATCTGTAAAACAAAACAAAACAAAACAAAAAAAACAAAGTAAATGGCCAAGGCAGCAGAAGAGCAGTTTTCCTACCTTGGAAATAGCAGCATGCCCTAGGATGTCATCAGGGGAGGTTGGCTCTTCAATCCACAATGGCTTGAACTCAGCCAGCTTTGACATCCACTCCACTGCCTCGGGCACGTCCCAGCGCTGGTTGGCATCCATCATCTGTAAGCAAAGAGCCTTCACTTTGCTGCAGGGGTGACTCCCAACAAGGAGACATCGTCACTCAGTACCACCAACTGCTGATGAAGGGTCACCTGACATTTCCTTTTTTGAGGGCCAGCACATGCAACCCAAACAAAAAGAGCCAAAGAGCAGCCATTGAGACTAGAACTCTGGCTCCAGAGACTGTCTTTTTTGAGGAGATGCAAGTTGTTCACGGAGACTCTGGAATGTCTGGAAGTGCCCTGGGCTGGGTCACCAGAATTGCTTGCTAGACCCTGAAGCTCAGGCCCAGTCTACATTTAGATGCCCCACTCCCACCTCCCCAGATAGGTGTGTCTTGCAGAGTTAGTTCTGTTGTTCAAACCATTTTATCACATTGTGAATCATGTGCACAGTCAATACTGAGTTTGCTCAAGAGTTACTTATTGACTATTACCTACCATGTGTCTGGCACATTAATAAATAACTACCTAATGAAATATCTGCTCCCCTAGGCACTTCATGGATTTTGTTTTATTTAATCCTTGTAAAACCCCTATGAGGCAGTTCATATTAACCTATTATAAATAGGAAACTGAAATGCAGAGAAGTAACTTACTCAAGAACAATAAGGTAAGTCAATGGTGAATTCAAGTTCAGGCCTCACCTTCCCACCCTGGATCTCTGTGTGCTGCCACCCTGCCTAGAAACGAGGTGCTAGGTGTGCAGAGCTTGAGAGAGGCCCCTCCACCCCCTCTTCATCAGCCTTCCCATGCTTGGAGAAGACATAAAAATGAAATGGGTTTCCATAGAATGTGTTAAGTGTATAAGCTCCCTCACAGGACGCTGAAAAGCAGAAGACAGTACACTCAGAATCAATTTTCATCATAAATTATTTGGATGAGGATGACCTCATGAAACAAAAGCAGCATTAACTCATGTATAAATAATGAGACTTCTGATTCTACTGCCACTTCAAGGACTCCAAACTTGAATTTTCATGTATGAAACAAACCTCTTAACTTTATTAAAAAAAAAAAAGATCTGATTGTTACCATCTTTTGTGAAAATATTTTACATATAATAGCTGTTTCATAACAATACACAGTCAGGAATGACCAATCCTCACATTTATTTCAGTCAGAGTTTCAGTACTTCTTCACAATGGTTCCCTGAAAGCAGCCTAGCTGACAAGCTATAGAGGGAATTAATGACTGACACATCAGGGTGCTGACGGGAGACCTATTTGCTTGGGTTCATTCATATTAGCAAGATGGACCAATCTCTCACCCTGGTCTTATTTAGCTTGTTCTGCAGAATTAGAAAACTAAAAAGTATCAGCCCCCATCTTATTTTTTAAAGAGTTCACCTCCTGTAGGCCACAGAATCATAATTCCTCTAACACTAAGTTTAAGCTTCCCAAAGTTTTTAATACTTGCTTGAAATGAGTTATTGCTTGAAATGAGTTCAGGCCTGTACAAATATTTCATGCAAGGCTGTCACTTCTTAGTGGTATAAGAGGATATTTACCAAAGTCTTCTCTGGTCCAATCATGTCTCTGACGAGGCGGCATCGGCGCACATCATCCTGGAGATCAGCCCCGACCTTTACTTTAAACCTATAAATACATTTGGTTGGGTAGTTGGGATCTGTCTTCTAACTTGGCTAAAGTTCCAGGACTTTCTACAGAAGCGACTCTCTGTCAATAATCCACAGCCCACATTTTCTAGTAACCCCTTGCTATTTTCCAGTCAATTTTTAGACAAGTCGCTTGAAAATAAACCTGCAAACAGCATCTCGCAGTACTCAGAAGTTAGATCTCTAACACAATTAACCGAGTTTCTACTGTGTCACAAAAAGGAATTAAGAACATAAAGGAACAAAACTGAGTATGTATATGTGCTGAAGACCCGGCTCCAGCCCCTCTTTCTCATTCCACTCCCTGACTTCACCACCACTACCACCTCCGCCTTCTCCCCTACCCTGCTGACTCAACACCACCATCTCCTGACCCCTAGCTTCATTTTCAGTCTTAACCCCTTCCCTAGAGCTACAAAATGTCACAGTCAGAATTGAAGAGAGTGGGGCTAACACTGTGTGACAAGACAGCTACCCTGAGAAATGGTGAATCAAGATAGTCTGATTTATAAAGCACCTATATTCGCTAGCCCTTCCTGCAGAGGGTCTTAGCTTAAAGGAGCCCACTGGGAGGAAAGCCACAGGGCTAGTCTGTTCCCTCTGTGCAGTCGCCTAAGGCCTAGGGAGGAAAAGCGACTTGGCCACAGAACTGAGGAACAGCAGTGTGGCCCCAGGTTCCCTGCAGAGGTCTCTTTTACACCACGTCTGACACTTGCAGGAAGCTCCTTAATCTGTCTTGATGTTCAATTATGCTCTTGAAATACAAGCCTCTACATCTGTCCCCTGTGACTTTGCCATCAGAAGAGAGTGCCATTGACCTGAATGTGGGCTCTGTCGGAGGGGACACACTGCCAGGCCACTGGGAAATGCTCTTGCTCATCTGTCTCCATGTCCTGTGCAATCCTGGTGTCAAGGCTGCACTTAAGGGCAAAAATGGCTGCCGAATGTTGCTCCAGACAGAGCCTGGACTGCCCAAGGTCCTTCCTGTTACCCTAAGTGCCCAACCTCTCTGCCTACAAAAAGTCCCAGTTCATACATACCTAGGCACCTATTGTCCTTTTCTCCCTGAGCTCAATACTGTACCCTCTAAAGACATTTTTCTATACACGTTGGAGCTTCAGCTACATGATCTGTGGTGCTTGAGTGAGGGTGGCTGGCCTCAGCCTCTGCATTGGAAACTTTCTCCATGGAAGTTTACTGGAGCCTTCCTGACTCACCAGATTCACTGCTCTAGATTCTCCTGAGTCTGGGAGAGGGCAGGCAGCCTGCACTGAGCACCTGCTCTGAACCTACCTTAAGCTGGTCCTTGTTACATATGGCAACTTTGAGGAGAACCATGAATTAACATTATTTCCATTTCACAGAGAGAAAAAATGCAGTGAAGCGAGAGTGAGCAATTTGCTCAGAATCACACAGTGAGTGTTTACAGGGGATAAGGAGCAAAGGCAAGATTTAATTCCAATTCTATTAGATGCCAAAGTCTCTTTCTATTGCTTTATGTTGCCTCCTTCATTTCTTTAACTGAAAAGTTAAAAAGAATTCATCACATCTGAAACTTGAGTGTGTACATGAATCACCTAGAGATCTTGTTATAATGTAGATTCCAATGCAGCAGGACTAGGGAGAGGCCTGGACTTTGCATTTCCAACAAGCTCCTGTGGGCTGCTGCTGCTGCTCTATGGACTACACTTGAGAAACTGGGGGACTGGTATCCAGATCAATCACTAGCCTGGTAAAAGATGCCACCTTGATCTATACTCATGGACTCATAGTGGCTGGATCAAGAGGAAAGACAGTCTCTGCTTCCTGCACAATGTCAGGATTTGGGGTCACTGACAACCATGATTCATTCAGAGGAAGATCCTAGGATTCTCAGGAGTACATAGCCACACATATGAGAGAGGGAGAAGTACAGATGTTCCATCTGATCAGGAGGTGGCCTGAAGGGGGGGAGGGCTGTCACTCCAGTGGAAAAGGAGAAGCTTGGCTCCTAGAAACTCCATGAAGAACCAGGACCAGAAGCTGAAAGTTAGTTGGAAGTGAAGGGCTGCCAATATTCAAGACCTTTCTAACACTGAATGCCCTCAGGCAATGGAAA
The DNA here is from genome assembly GCF_902686445.1 of Sciurus carolinensis. Lineage (NCBI taxonomy): Eukaryota > Metazoa > Chordata > Mammalia > Rodentia > Sciuridae > Sciurus > Sciurus carolinensis. Next base: position 30,688,215 of record NC_062227.1, on the reverse strand, counting down.
AGTGCTTTGCAAAGTTAAGCTGGCTCCCTTGGGAACTGTCCAGAAATGCTGAATCAGACCTTGTGATTCATCTAAAAGTATGGACTTCTATTCTGAAGAGCTGCTTAAAGTGGACAGTCTCCGAGTTCTATTTTATCTGTGATCCAGCATTCTGACTGGGGCTCACAACTTATCTTTGGAGAATGAGTCTGGCCTACGTTGGAGCATTGGGTGTTCCTAGGTGCCATTCTGCTTCCCACCTTGTTGGTGCTGGTTAGTGCCTGGATCTTCTCCACAAAGTCTCTTTTTGCTGCTGAGAAGGTCAAGTCCACTACCACATGAATAACTTACCTGGTCCAGCCATCCTTTAGTGCTGCGGCACAGAGCTGTGGGGAAAACTGAATAAGGTTACACACGTGGAATAAGGTACTGAGCTTCCCTGGCCTGACATTAGGCACCTCAGTCATTTCTGATCTGAGTATCATAAACATAATGGTTATAGCATAAATCAGAAAAACAATCATGTATTGTTAAAATTAAAAGGAGATCAATTTGGCCAACAGAGCATCATTCTTCCTAGTGGTAGAGTTCCTTGTCTGTATGGGAACTATTTCTCTGTCACAACAATCCTGGAAGGGGAATGTAGCATGAATGAGCCTCTTTTTAGCCAGGATTTTCTGTGGGAGTCATAGAACTAACGGATAAAAGAGCAACAAACATAAGCCAGGCTCTGTCTCTGTCTCTCTCTCTCTGGACTCTGCGTGAGTGCAATATAATGAGGGAGAGTGATAAATGAACCATGTGCTGTCTGTATACCATGTGCCAGCCATAGGATGCTAACTTACAGCTTCCATCTGAATCTTCAAAACTGCCCACTGAGACACAGGCTATTATTTCCCTATTTCGCAGTGAGGAAACTGAGGATCAGCATTGGTTAAGTCACCTACATAATGGTACATGGCTCTACCTGGGAATCAAATACTAGTCTCTCACCTTCTGGAGCCTGAGCTAGGACTCATGAAGTCAGAGTCCCAGTGTCCACAAGGTGAATGGCTTGACTTCCACTCATGTATACGTACTTTCTTATACATGAGAGTACTTTCTCATACATGTATGAGACCTTGGATTGAGGATTTGGAAAAGCTAACAATAAAATTGTAAATCTCTCCCAGAAAAGCCTGTGTGATTTGGTATCTGCCTCCTCTACTTCCCTGCCCAATTTTTCTAGCACATAGCTCCCAGAACCTTGGGGATCTCCCAGTGGTGTCTTTTGTATGCTAATAATATGAACTTTAAGAGGGTAGAGCTGATCACCAGAGACACCAGGCCGTAATTAAGGTGTTAGAACTTTCAACTCCAACCCTAGACCTCTAGAGAGGGAAAGGGCTGAAGGTTGAGTTTATTGCCAATAGCCAATGATATAATCAACATGCCTACTTAGAGAAGCCTCTAGAAGAACCGAAAAGGAAAGGGTCCAGAGAGCTTCAGGGTTGGTCTGAAGGCCCCTAACATATACTCTGCTCTGTACATCTCCTCTGCCTGACTGTTCCTGCGTTATATCCTTTATAATAAACCAGTAAATGTAAGCAAATGTTTCCCTGAGTTCTGTGGGCCATTCTAGCAAATAACAAAACTCAAGGGCAGTGGGGGTATAGGGTGGGTTGGTGGGGTTGTAGGGAAACCTCCATTTTCTAGAGGGTTGGTCAAAAGCTCAATGACAAGCTGGACTTGCATAACTGTCATCTGAAGTGGGGAAGTCCTGTGAGCCTGAGCCAATAACCTGTGGGGTCTGATGTTAACTCCAGGGCCAGTGTCAGAATTAAGTTGTAGACCACCCTGTGGTGCCCACAGAGATTACAGCATTGGTTGGTATGGGGGAAACTGCACACATCTGTGTCAGATGTGATGTATGACTGCAGTGGTGAGTGCAGAAGATGTGAGTGCAGGTGGAAAACCAGTTTCCTTTTCTCCCTTCAGCTTGTTAGCAAAACTAGGTTAGAAAGCCCACCTGCTTCAGTGTGTCATCTGAGTACCCCAGCCAGGCACATGATGTGGTGTAGGCAGGGTAGCCATGCATCAGCATTTGTTCTTCTGGAAAACACAACACATTAGTTGGCATCTTGCACTTTCCAGGGAACTATGGATTCAAATCGTCTGCAGCAAAGCTGTTGCCCACAGGAGAATCCAGCTGTTCTGGATGCCTTTCACATGCACTCTGACACAAGTCCAGCCCATTGGGGTGTCAAGTCCAGGCGATCAGGATACCCTCTCTGAATGCCCCACTCCCCCAGGGTTCTCCCATACCCCACAGTACAGCCCTAAAGCCAAATTTTCTATGAGCAGTGGCTGAAGTGAACCCTGCAGCTAAAGGTCACATCTAAGGTGGCTTCTTTACCCAGGCTCACACATTGGATTGGGGGACTAGCTACTAGGCACAGTGTGTCTGACTGGCCTTGAATTTGTGATCCTCCTGCCTCAGTCCACCTGAGTCACCCAGCTTGACACAGTGCATCTGAGGACAATGTGCACCCACAGTAGATAGGGACACTCAAAAGTGAACAATGATAGAAGCAAGGTAGGAAATTTTCTTACAGCCTACCTCTTTCTTTTTTACCAACTTGACCTTTCTTCAGTATTTCTGCAAAAAATAAAAATCATCACTCACTCCTTTATCCAACAGGGTCTCTGGTTGCTGTGTGCACATTTCAATGCACACCAGGAAGCTGCCAGACCCACTCCTTATACATGACTCACCGAAGGCATCCTCCTCAGTCAGCACGTCAGTGATATACCTGAAATCGATGCAGGATAATAGCGTTCTGGGATCCTGGCAAGGGACAGGAAGGGGAAGCCCTCAATCAACTCACAGGCAGATTATGTTTCTAAGAAGCTGCTTACGCTGATCTATGGGACTCATCCTTTCCAGGAAGGGACCTTTGGGATTTGAGTGAAAATGGTCCTGCCATTCCTTATGTGGAGTCCTTCAGAGGCTTGCTGCTGCCCCTGACAAGCACTCAGTCCCTCATGCCCTGATCCTTCATTCCCTGCCTCTGCCTTGTTCTTTCCAAGAAACATGGCTTCCCAGCAAGAGGCCCTGGCACAAGACAAACACTTGGCACAATATAAACGAATAGATGATGCCTGGCGTTCCTCTATACACCTGCTCAGCCCTCAGGCTGACCTTGCAGTGAACTGCGAGGGGATGAAGGTGGTCCTGGAGCAGCTTGGTACTGAGCAAAGAAGGCTGCTCTCAGAGATGGGTCACTCAGGGTCATCCGAGGTCCACTGCTCATTAGCAGTGCAGCCTTGGCAATCTCTTCTCCTGGCTAGTGGGGATGATTTCCTTCCCTGACAGCAAGTGTGGAATGGGAATGTGTTGACCTTCCTGGACAATGGCCAACTGTGCTCCAGATCAGCTTTTCTTCCTCTGCCTGCTCAGAGCTCTGGCCACATGTCAACTGAGACCTCACACTGGGTCCTCCCCGCCACCACCCCCCTCCCCCAGTTGAAGAGTCAGGGGAAAAATAACTAGTAGCTTTGTTCCCATTAATGTTGTACAGTGAAAAGTAATACTCCTCCAGAGCTGCTAAAAATCATTAAGGTTCTTTCAACACTGAGATTCTGCTTTTTAAAGAGTAGCATTGAAGCAAGGAATAAGATCCAAAAAAAGGAAAGTCCTCAGGGGGGATCTCGGGCACCTTTCTGGTACTCCTCAGATCCTTCTGCTTTGGTGGTCAGTAGATTCACCCTGGATGAAAGGTGACCTTTTCACATCCCTCCCCTGGAGATGGCCCCCATACCACCCTTGGCCATGTCAGACAGATATGATGGCCTTCTCTCTTCACCTGCCTCCAGAGGGCAGCAAGGCCTCCTGGTCCAAATGTCTTCAAGGCCATGAAGTTCTTTGATTTTCCTGCCAAATAATAATTTGTGGGCTACTAGACATAATGCTAAGGCAGCTGTAGCTCACAGTGGTTAATTAATATGCTCAGGGTCACTCAGCTAGTTAATACTAAAAACTAGACTCAAAGCTAGTTCTGCCTGGGTCAGAGGTTCACTCTCCTTTAACTTGTATGAAGTTTCCCTTCTCAGCAGCCAGGTGTTCACCCCTGCTATAAACAGGCCAAGGAGAAAGAAAACACCAAGTGCATAACTTTAGAATCAGTGTTAAGCTCCTTCCCTGCTGGAAATGCACAGCACAGATCTCCATGATCTGATCTTGCTTTTGGAGTCAAAATGACCAGCTGATGTCTTAACAGTGACACATGGTTTTCAAGAGTTAATGAGGTGCTCTTTTCATTTGGTCTTTAATTCAACAAGGTTCCTAGAGGTTCTATGATCTTCTTCTCATAATCCTCACAGTGAGGCAGTGGAGGTAGAGAGAATTGGCATCCCCGCAGGGGATACCTTAACTCACTGTCTCCCAACATGCCACCCCGCCTACATAAGCAGAGCTGCTACTTCACATATCAGAAAGGGAGTATTACATTTTACTGGTTTTTGCTTTACCATCAGTGATCTAAATATATTTCTGAATATAGTTACTGATTATCAAAAGGCAAGTAATCCACAAAATCTATTTCATTTAGAAATGATTACAACATTGAAGAATCTACTTACCATATCTACAAGTAACTTCCACAGAGGCTGGAAGAAAGAAAAAGAAAAGATGTATAAAACATATTCATAAAGCACCCATTTTTGTCCTGACAGTGAATGTGCACTATCAGAACTTTGGCCCTCCTGGCCACCCACTCACCTGTAATGATGCCTGTGTCTCTTGCTGCCTCTTAACCTGTCCCCTTTGCTGTGCCTTTCCATCTTTCTTGACCCTTTCTAACCTAATCCTATAATTTCCTAACTACTGCCAATAACTCTCAGAGGGAAAATAATCAGGCATCTCAGTATTTCCTTTTGGAGACCTGTGTTGCACTTGACTTTGGTCTTCAGCGGCTGCTCATAGAGAAAGTCACGTGTTCCCCTGTGCCAGAGTCATACCCACGGTTCTGAGTTACCTTTCCCTCCTGCTTAGCCCACAGGTCCCACACCGCATTCAGAACGGCTGCTGTTGCCAGGTGCACCACACCTTTCTCTGGACCAATCTGGGAAGAAAAACATAACAGCACTTCTTAAACATGAAAAAGATACTTAGATCTTTTGGCCAGGGACACATTTCAAGAATAAAAAGACAGCAGTGGAAATTCACCCAAAGGTTAAGCTTTTTAGAAAACAGTTTCTAACCAACAGAAAATTTGCAAAAGTACAAAAACTTGTCTTTTCATCTCTCTCCCTCTTTACTAAATTATTTGAGTGAGGTTGCAGATCACATGTTCTTTTACTCCTAAATACTTTGGTGTATAGTTTCAAAAAAAAAAAATAAGGACATTCTCCTACATAACCACAGAATAAGGATCATATTCAGGAAATAAAATATTGATGGAATAGTACCTTATTTTATCAATAGTACCTTATTTTACCCTGATCCATATGCAATACTGGACCATGTTGTATTCAGTTGTCATGACTCTTTAATGTCTTTTGATCTGGAACAAATTTTTTTTCTTTCATCAATCGTGACATTTTTAAAGAGTAGGGGCCATTTGATCTGTCTCATATCCCACAATATGGGTTGGTCTGCAGTTACTTCATGATTAGATTCAGTTAATACATTTTTTTTTGGTATAAATGCTGCATAAGTGATGATGTCATTTTGTTTTATTATTAGGGTTATTAACTTTCACCACTTGAGTAAGGTAGTGTTCATTTGGTTTCTTTAGTCTGAAAATACCAGTTTCTTTTCTAAATAAGGAGATTACTATTGACCCCAAATTTAGGCATCCACTTGTGACTCTCGCCTCAATTAACTATGGCCTAATGCTTGAAATATGGTGATTTCCTAATGTTATTCATCTTATACTCATTAGTTTGTATTCTAGTGTCATGATGAGTTTTCCTTTGCTTATTATACAAATAGATTCATAGATTCTTATTTCACTCCATGAGTTTATATGTCATTGCTATCATATTTATACTGATGCTATAGTTGTCCCAGATTTGGCCAGTGGGAGCTTCTTCAAGATGACACCTTTCAAGGCAAGATAAACTTGCTTTGCAGAAAGTAAAAAATAAAACCCAAGGCAATATGGAAAGTGCATCCTCTTGTGCCCTTCTCTGTGCATGGATGGGAGACCAGCAGAGTTTAGAAAAGACAAACCAGGCATCAGGAGACAAGGACAAAGTCTAGATTACTGGGTTTATCTTACTGTGTTAAAAGTCCTTACTTGAAAGCCAAACCGAAGGGGAAGGGATGAGTGTTTTCTCTTCTATGTGGAAGCTAGAGAGGAAAAAGGAAAAGAAAGATGTGGGGGAGAGGTGGGATCTCATGAAAATTGAAGGGAGATCAGTAGAGGAAAGGGACAGGGAGTAGGAAAAGGGGTGGGAGGTGGGAATTGCTGGGGAATGATACTGGCCAAATTATATTGTTATATTGTGTGCCTGTATGAATATGCAACAACAAATCCCATCATTATGTACGACTATGATGGACCAATTAAAAATGTCAAAACAGAAAAGAAAACTTTTTCTAGAACCTTTCTCTCTCTCTCTCTCTCTGGAGTTTAACACAAGACACATCCCCAGCCCATTTTTGTTTTTTTTTGTTGTTGTTGTTTTGTTTTGAGATAGGGTCTCACTAAGTTCCTTAGTGCCTTGCTAAGTTGCTGAGGCTAGCCTTGAACTTGTGATTCTCTTGCCTCAGCCTCCCAAACTGCTGGGATTACAGGTGTGCACCACCGCACCTGGCTGGTCTTCTGTCTTTTTCAACTTTGCTCTTGTTTTTCTTCTTAATAAGCTCTGCCACAACGCCAAAACTACTCACATTCTCTCTCCCAAAGAAACGTCATCCATTCAGCTCTACACCCTTGAGACCACTGTTTCCAATCCAGGGAGTGGGCAATGAGGTACGTGAGAGCCAAAAACTTTAAGTCTTACAGAAAGGAACCAATTACCTCAAAATACTGATTATCTAAATGGCTCCAGCAATAATTTATTTGAATGAAATGCTTTACTTCGAAATTGTACAGCCATTACTATGTTCACATTTTCTTCAATCACAAGACATCTTAGACCTTAGTAACTTATTTATAAAAGCTTTTTACAAAATAGGTCCCTTACCCATCTGAGCTGCCCATCACTTGTGAGCTGCCTGTAGAAGCTTCTGAAGTCACTGACGATGTCCTTGAGGTCCTTGTGAAGCACATGGTGGGCCAGGGCATTCACAGCACAGACAACTAGTTAAAAAGAATTCCATTTTTACTGATGTTTATTAAAACATATTAATGCAGTCAATAAATAAGAGATGAAAACATCACAAATTAATGTGGACATTTTATGAAAAAAACTTAAAGTACAAAAGGTAAATGCTTTGTAAAAGTGCTCCAAAAATGTGCATGTCTTATTCTGCACTTGTCATAACTAATATTCCCAAAAGTAGAACAGCTGAGTCTATATATTAAGCTAAATTTCCTGAATAAAGCAAGTATGTTTGATTGATTGTCATGTGTAAAAACCACAGATCTGCCAGATTAAATATTGTTCTAAAATTTTTTTTCCTATTCACTTTGCAAAGTGTTCAGATTCAGAGCCAAACCCTGACAGTTTATTGTTCCTAAGGAGTAAGAACATCCTGACTTACAGAATTAAGAGAGGAAAAAACAAAAAGGAAAATGCCTTTTCATTATTGACAAGTTTTGAAAATACCTTCAATTTATAACATCATAATACACTGTTAAAAATTAAATGAATTTTCAATTAGTATAATATTTATATATACATAAACATCAAACTTCTTACTATTGGCTTACTTAGGATATACTACATTTTTCATACATAGTTGGCAGGTTAAACTTAATTTGGGTCAACATTACCATCAATTATTTACTCTTGGTGCTTTAAAAAAGCTTTATTACGTTATTTAAGCAGAAGAGGGGTTGCTTACAATGTAGATCGGTGGTACAGTACTTGTCTAGCATGTGTGAGGCCCTGGATTTGATGGCAAGCATCACCAAAGATGAGTAAGTAACACATTGTATGCAAAAGACCTTTCTAATCCTCTCCTCATTCTAGAAAACATATAGTTTATGTGTATATCATCAAGATAATCAACTCACGTCATCAACTTAGCCCAAACTACAGAACATTTTGATCAACTTGTTTGGTATTGCTCTGCTTCCATAGGAAAAAAAAAATTAGGTCATTTAATAGGATAGCTGTAGGGATGTGGGTTTACTATCAACCAGACCTTATGAGGAAGACATTCTGAGAGCAGTACCACATGCTCTTAGGATGTGCCTGGCCCATGTGAGATAGCTCTCAGATGACTGCACATTGCTAATGGATGGAACATTTAGGGCTGAACCAGCCATTCTGGGTTCTCTAGGGCTTTTGTTAATGGGATACACAAGCATTCCAGTTCAGATCTTCATTCCCTAGAATTGTGAGAAGACAGAATCTTCCTCATTCCTTGATGGCTGATGTTCTCAGATTTTAAAAAATCTTAAGAGTAAGTCAGTGACTCATAGGGAGGTATATTATTATCTACCTCAAACCTTGGCCTCATGTTTTTTTGATTGTTGCTGTAAGTCACTGACTAAAGCAGTCTGTGGTTTGTATCACAGCGAGGATGCATCCGACAAAAGCTAAGGATGAGCTCATCTTTTATGGTTCTAAAAGACGAAGAGGCCACACTGAGATATTCATCTATAGTAAGTGGATTTTCCTTGCTTGACATAAAGGTGCTGTAAGAAGTTAACTCAAGTTTGCTGCCTTCAGTAGAAATCTGGGTTGTGATGCCACTGCTGGCTCCCTGGCGGTGCGATATCCCAGGAGATGGCAGACCTTGGAGAGGAGTGCTGCTAGAAGCAGCCTGCAAGAGCAGTCAGCAGCCGGCTGCCACTGGCCCTCTCCACATACCTCAGGAAGGGGCCTAAAGACCAGAAAAGGGATTCCTTCTGGCTAAAGCAATCAGCTTAAAGTAAATCAAGTCTACACTGGCTCAAGGGGAGAATCTCTGTCTACACTAGGTCAAGAGAAGCCAGTGTCTATCTACATGGCTCAAGGCAAGTGAGATGCCATCTATACTGGCTGGAGGCAAGCAAGTATCTAAACAGAACAGGAGAGGGAGGCACAGTGGCCCAGGCCTTGAAGGGAACAGCTGCTGGGCTCCTGCCTTGCCCTGAAGCCTCCTCTTCTGTTTTTAATTTGCCTTTTTAAAAAAATCTTTGGAATGTCAGTTTTATTATACAATTTGTGAGAAACAAATTTATTAAGAAGCATCTCTGCTATCCCAGAAGCATGAGAGAAAGGATGGAGAAGAGCAGGGCAGGGGGATGTGTCCTAGGGAAAAGTCTCTGATGCCTCTCCCAGGTGGGGGCAGAGGAGACTACTGGTGGATCCAGATGTGCTCCTGGCTGGAATCTGCAGAGAGGCCTGAGCCAGTCTGTACGTTCACTCTGCAGCTGTTTAGTCCATACCTTACCGATACCCATACCCTGATGCCAGGATCCACAGAGCTCAGGGTTTTCTGGCTGTCCATTGGTTTCGTCTCTCTCAGCTCTCCATTTTCATTGGAGCCCACTCTGCTCTTGAATCTAGCACTTTTCTGCCCTCCTTTCATTGGACCCATTTTTTTTTCTGAATGCTGGCCCACAACGCAGTTGCTGAAAGGTGGCAATCTTCCTAGTCAATCTTTCCAGTCCTTGTTGTTGTCGTAGGGTTGACTCGTGGAGGTACCTTGCTGCTGTGTTCTGTGACTCGCCTACTGAGGATCATCCAGGGGTTGGGCATGCGGGGCACAGAGCCCCACTGGGAGGCTGTGCTAGCAGTGGGGGTCCTCACATGCAGGAAGCAGAGATGAATGGCCAGCATGCTGGCTCTTCCACTGCCCTTCTGCCCTGACTGCTTGACTTCCTCAGGCAACTGCTGCTCACAGGCAAGGTGAAGGTAGAAGGGCAGGCTCCCTGGCACTCTTCTGTGGGCAGACATGGAAGGATCCACAGGCCTGGGCAAGGCCCAATCCTGCTGATGCACAGGCTTCACCTGGAACATGCAGCCTGCCCCCCTGGGTTATGTAGTGCTGGAGCATCAAGTAATACATCAACCTCATTATATTTTCAATTTGCCAGGGACACCCAGGTTTATATGGGTCATAATTCATGTCAAACATGATTATTACAATTGCAGAGTCTGGGTGTTAGGGAAGTGGCTCACTAGAATGACTGGGTGAATATTCCTCACCCTGGCTCAGTCACGGATGCCCTATTATTTGCTCTACTGTGGCCTCTGCATGGAGTCCACTGTCTGTATTTAATTGACAAGGCTCTGTGCTCCCTTGGAAACATGCTGGGGAATGTTGTACCTTGCATACATGATTAACTCCTTCAGCTGCTCAGCAGTGGTCCCCATAAATGGGCATCTCCCTGGGACCATCAAATATAAAATGGCACCCAGGTTCCACACATCCACCAGGGGGCCCTCATATTTTTTCCCTCTTATTTTTTCCTGATTTCAGGGGCAAGGTACTAGAGAGTGCCCCAGAACGTGTTCAGCTTCTATCCAGCCAGGAATCTGGTGCTCAGGTTGAAGTTTAAGAGTTTGATGTTGCCTCTGGCATCCACCAGGATGTTCTCCGCCTTCAAATCTAGGTGTCCAATGCCCTTCTCAATCTCACTCGCAATCTGCCTGAATGGTCTCCTGGTCTCCTCCTGCATGCCATCAGCACCAGGATGAGGTGCTATAGCTGTACCCCACCTGCAGGCTCCATGATGACATGGATACTTTTGATGGTCTCATTGACCTAAAAGAGCCAGATCACATTTCAGTGTTCCACAGCCATCAGCATGTCTAGTTTGGATGGGATGGGGATGTTTTGCTCAAGATTTGGCCAGACTTTCTGTCCTGGTGAGGCTAGCTTCGCCTGGGAAAATCCACTCTGCCCAATGAACCTCAGGACCTGAAAATGATCCATAAAGGTGGTCTTATAGCAGGAGCTGGACCCCTGTAGCACTACACTACTCTGATGACTCTCCCTACACATCCCAAGCAGAAACACCAACTAACAATGGTAGCTAAAAACAAAGTAAACCCCAAAAATAAAACAAAACAAAAAACTCCCCAAATTAAAAAACAATATTAAAAAACCATAACCACCAATCACCAACCACCAAAGGCACTGTCTGGGAGTCCAACAGGTTATCACCAAGAGCCTCCTATACTTGGGGACAAAAATCCACCATGGTAAGCCTCTTATACAGATGGTGCTTGAAATTCCCTTAAAATGGCTCCTTAGAAAATTATGACAAGAAATGGTCCAGTCACAACTGGGCATAATCACCAGTGGTCATCTCACTTTTTGACCTCCAGGACATTTTTGACTTTCATAAGAAGTATAAGAAAAGACTCTGGAAGCTTTTTGCTTCAGTGGGTTATGGAGATGGATATTTACTTGCTTAGAAATTAAAATTTGTAGAGAGGCATGGTGGCGAATGCCTGTAATCCTCAGAAGGCTGAGGCAGGAGGATCACCAGTTCAAAGCCAGTATCAGCAAAAGCAAGGTACTAAGCAACTCAGTGAGACCCTGTCTCTAAATAAAATATAAAATAGAACTGGGGATGTGACTCAGTGGCAGAGTGTCCCTGAAGTCAATCCCCAGTACCCACTCTCCCAAAAAAAGAAAATTTGTGGGCCGGAGTTATAGCTCTGTGGCAGAGCACTTGCCTAGCATGTGCAAGGCACTGGTTTGATCCTCATTACTACATAAAAATAATTAATTAAAGGTCCATTGGTAACTAAAAATTTTTTTAAAAAAATGTGTATGTATCTAATAACAGAAAAAAATAAAAAATTAAAATTTGTAGGATAAAAAAAATCACAATTTTATGAGGCATCAATAGTGACTGATATTGGAGTACTCAGGCAAAAACAATATTAAAAGGCAAAAGAGGAGAAAAAAAGAGAAATTTGGGTTGTAGTGGTCTGACTTCAGCATGGAAAAATTCAGGTTTGGTATATAATGGGATGGGTGGAAATTCAACTGGAAAAACGTGGCCTTTGAAAGGCAGCTTCTTGCTGACTAAACCCAAGGGCTTTCTCCTGGACCTTGAGTCCCTGGCACCCTCCAGCACTGGAAGTTCACTCAGCAAAGCTTGTGGATGACCCTGGGTGTCTGAGCCCAAGTGGTGGCATGACTGTATTTTTTGTTTATTTAAAATTTCCTCCTCTTTAACCTCTCTTTGCTATTTTTTTTTAATAGCTTGGTCTACATTATACATGTCATTGCACATTTGTCTAAACCCACGGAATGTGCAACACCCAGAGTGAATCCTGAGGTACACTATGTTCTTTTGGGGATCGTGATGTGTCAGTGCAGGTTCACTGATTATAACAAAGGTATCAATCACTCCAGCAGCACATGATGATAAGAGGGAGGCTGTGGGCGTGTGGGGTGGGTACACACAGCTTGATTTTGCTGTGAACCTAAGACCACTCTAAAGAAATCAGGTCATTTAAAAATATATAAAGAAAACAGGAGAAATTAATAATTAGTAAATTTATAAAAATGAGTTAAAAAACACCCAATGATAAACAACACTGATCTATCTGTTCTATACATTAAAATACACCCTTTCCTCCCTCCCTTTCACACAAACAAGCACCCTTTATAGGAACAAGGAAAATACTTATTTTTCTCCTTTTTTTAAATCCTAAAAGAATTATTAGGCTGACAAAGGCTGTGGGAGAACGGAGATGAGCTAATGGAATTTTTCATATGTAGTGCAAGTGCCATGTAACTCTTCGGATGAGACTACAGAGAGTCATGTGCAATGTGTAGCAAGGTCAAGGTTAAAATGGGTTCTGTCAGGCTGTGGTCTCAAAAAGGCGGAAGACAACAACATTAGCACCTAAGAGCCATGCCATAAAGATAGAAGAGTGGATTCACCACTGCCCAAGATGTCCCTCAGGACAGCTGGTGGGGCTGGGAGTGTGAGGTTGGGGGAGTGAGAGAGTCAAGGAAGGTCTAAACACTGAGCTCAGAACCATCTGAAAAGAATTCTTTATTATCTTTGTTCTCCGGGTTCCCTCCATTGTGCATCAAAGGTAGCAAAATTCAAAGTCTTGGCTGTTAACAGAGAGTGGTTCCAGGGACCTGTCCCTATTTTGTAAACTTAACGTGCGGCTTACGAAACCTTCAGGGGCCATGCTGTGTAGTTTGTAGTAGGAAGAAAGAGTAGCTTCTTAAAGTGCTCAACATACAGACAGGGACAATTAAACCTTCAGAGAAGTCAAAACACAGCTCATAAATCTACCCTGGAGCCGGGCGTGGTGGCACACACCTGTAATCCTAGTAACTCAGGAGGCTGAGGCAGGAGGATTGTGAGTACAAAGTCAGCCTCAACCACTTAGCGAGGCCCTAAGCAACTTAGTGAGACCCTATCTCAAAATAAAACATAAAAAGGATGGGACTCGGTGGTTAAACACCTCTGGGTTCAATCCCTGGTACCCCAAACAAACAAATCTCAAAAAGCTACCCTGGTCAGTGGTCATCATCTTGGGGAAAACTTTCACAGTAAATTGTTAAAGGTGTGTGTGTAGAAGCGGGTGGATCTTGCCTGGTCTCTTCATTTTGCCTGGTGAGTTCCTATTTTTTCTCCGACACGTACCTCAAAGCATCACTGCCCAGAGCCTCCTGGGCAGAACAAAGTAACCCCTTCTCTCTGTAACAATTCTCACTCTGCACTATGACCCTTTTTTTTTTTTTTTTTGGTTGCAGAGGTACTGGGGAATAAAGCCAGGGAACTCTACCCACTGAGCTACATTCCCAGCTCTTTTTATTTTGGGACAGGGTCTCACTACGTTGCCCAAGCTGGTCTTGAATTTATGATCCTCTGTCTCAATATCCTGAGTAGCTGGGATTACAGGCTTGTGCCACTGCGTCCAGTCTGATTTTGTCTGTAGTGTCTGTTTCCCCAATAAATCTGTATGCTCCTTGTAGGTGGGACTCCATCTTCTTTCTGTGTCTCCTCAAAATTACTCTTCCAGTGCCCAGCAGAGTGCTGCACTCTGTGTCTGCCAAAGGACTGGCCTGTGAGATGACTGATCTGCATGACTTGCTGGTTGCCTGGGAGGAGCTGGTGCAGCTACTTTGGTGGTATCCACTGAAAGTTCCAGAAAGGTTCCCAAGACTTTTATCCTACAGCTGCCTAGAATGCTGACGTTGCAAATATCCATGATGGAGGTGTCATATTGCCATGAAATTTAGATAACCTGTTTTACCCCCTTTCTTGACATTTACTCTTCACCCTATCATGATTTGGTTTCAGCTCTTAATGATCCACTGAAAATGATCTGGCAAAGGTCACCTTTTTGTACTTCTTGAATTTTATAGCATGTGCATGTATACATACAAAAAAGTTGCATTTAAATGTTCTAGAGAGCAAGTGCTTTAGGAAGTAGCTAAATAGCTCTCTGGGCCTCAGTTTCCTCATCTCCAAAAAAATGAGAGAGTTCAACATCATCACTAAGATCTTGGCCAGCTGAGAAAGGTTACATTATGTTCAATGCCTTCAGTTTAGGAAACTGGGCAAGGGGAGAAGAATGACTTACACATGGCTCAATATGCACCACAAAGAATTGGTTCCTGAAAGTAACTTGGTGGGAATAGTTTGAGAACTAGGTAGACTCACAGTGCATATCGCAATAAGCCTTGCTGTGTGAGCTGACATCTGCTCCCTCTGTCACCCTTGGTCACTTGCCTAGTTTAGGTCCTCAAAGCTCTACAGAAGCCAAGAGTTAAGAGTTGGTGAATAGCCTTCTGGTAGTTACCATTCACACAGAGAAACAGATCCAGAGTTTTCCCCCAGTCTACAGATGACTGCAGAGAAGAGGCCAAAGAGTGTCACCTGTTAATTTCTCCCAGCAAAATAAGAAACCATGAAACATTGTTTCTAATCCCTTTGAGAAGTGTAAATACACAGAAAAATAGGTCAGAACTGGAATCTAAGTGAAAAATGAAGCATTCTAGAACTTCAAGAGAATCGTCAACTCACCAACTTCAGTGCCTTTTCCCAGAGTGAAGGTAATTCCATATCCCTTGAGTCCATCTCCTGCATCAGTCTCTAGGACAACGTAGGCAGCTGAGTAGTCAGGGTCCGTATGCTGCAGGAAAGGTGTGCCGTACCCAAAAAACACAAATGTAAGAAACCCAGAAATAAACATGAGAATGACAACTAAGAACAGAAAATGCAATAAGGGACATGCCAAGAAGTGATCCAATCTGATGGTAGAGTTGACATACCACAAGAAAATGCAGGAATTCTGAATGGACCAAAGGAAGTCCTGAATGACTCACATCAGTTCAACAAGTACAATGTCTATTTTTTTTCCTTTAGTGCTGGGGATTGAATTTAAGTCCTAGAGCAAGCTAAAGCATACCCTCTACCACTGAGCTACACCTCCAGCCCCAGATGTATGCATTTTTAATGCCAATTTGCATGATATAAAAAATTGGTGTTCAGCTGCACATGGTGGTGCATGCCTGTAATCCTAGCAGCTTGGGAGACTGAGGAAGGAAGATCATAAATTCAAGGACAGCCTCAGCAACTTAGTGAGGCTCTGAGCAACTTAAGGAGAACCTGGCTCAAAATTTAAAAAAAAAAAAAAGGTAAATAAAGGGCTGAGATATAGCTCAGTGGTTGAGTGCCCCTGAGTTAAATCTTTGGTACAATTAAAAAAAAAATGGTTTTCAGCTCAATTTCACATCATTAGCATTGTCACTACCATTACTATCATGTGTGGTGCTGGTGATCAAACCCAGGGCCTCACATACGGTAGGAGAGTACTCTACCACTGAGCAACATCCCGAGCTCTCAACTCAATTTTAAACCCAGGAATTTTCAATCACAGCTCACTGAACAGAGTTATGTTGACAGGTAGCTTAAAACTGAACAAGCCAAGGTTTCAGAAAGCTCTTACATAAAATTGAACTGATCTCCACTGCAATAGTTTCTGGCAGGGCTGATAATACAACAGTGCAAGTTCAGAGACCACTGCGGGGAAAAGAAGTAAAGCTTCAAGACAAATTAATCCATTTTGTTGTTGCTGTTTCTGTTGTTTTTATTTTTATTTGTTATGGTACTGGGGATTGAACCCAGGGGTAATTTACCTCTGAACTACATACCCAGCCCTTTTTTTTTTTTTTTGAGACATAGTCTCACTAAATCGCCAAAGTTGGTCTTGAATTTGCCATCCTTCTGCCTCAGCCTCCCAAGTCACTGGGATGACAGTGGGGTGTCATTATGCCTGGCTAGGGAGGACTCTTAATGGGAGTGTGCAGTGAAATGGGAAAGTCTTGGAGAGGGAAGAAGGGGATCAGTGCAGGAAGAAAAAGCAGTCAGAAAGGCTGAGGCTGGAGCTAGACAGATTCAGAAGAAAGAGACAGCAGATGGCATGAAATGCAAGAGGATAAAGGACACCGGAAGTAGAAAAAAACTGAAGGCAATTCCAAGAGAAGAAAGGAAACAGAAGTCAATTTCATATTAAGGAAAAAGGAGACATAAAGGTCAAGGCAACAGACACAGACAGTAATTTCAAGCCAGGTGATGAAGGGCATAAACCAAAGGGAGCTAGAAAGGTATTAGGATCAAATTCAGACTCTTCTAAAGTGGAAAGTTCTGTCCATGTGGGATGGAAAAGAACCACTGGAAAAGGAGAGAATGAAGATGGAAATGCTGGAGGACAAGGAGATATGCAAGAAAGGTTTGAGAATAAATAAGGAAGGAGAATGGATTTGTTTTGGAGCAGGACATGATAAAGAATAAAGGACAAGAGGAGAGGAGCTGGTTTGGAGATAGGTGTGCAGAGACGGGACCAACAGTATGACTGTCTACAGTCTTAGTGATGCAGTGGGCAGCATATTCTAATTGCTGAGAGCACAGGACTAGGGACAAAGGGAGCTCACAGACAAGGAGCAGACAAAAGGAAAAATACTGTGAGGAGCTGGCCAGGGGGCAACTGGAGCTGGGCTGTGAGCTCACAGTTGTGGGGCTCTCTGGGTGCTTGGTGAGTGCAGGGGAGCAAGAAATTAGTAAATACATGCAGCCTGAGTGTTCCACATTTCTAATGAGGCCAGTAAGAAATGATCATGAACCTTTGCTTTAACAGATTTTAAGGATAGTTCCAGGGCTTCCTTATAAAAATATCAGACTTCTCATCAGGAAGGTTTGCTCTGCTAAGTGCTGAAAAGTAGCTGAAGTGCTGAGTTCAGCATGGCCAGAGGGCAAGTGAAGCAATAACTCTGGAGAACTGCAAAGCAGCGCGTTCTACTAAACACTTGAGAATCAGCACAGAACGAACACCCTATCTGCAGAGGAGAAATGATTATGCATTTATGAAATTGCAATACAGGTATCAGAGAATTTTTCCTCACCCAGAGGTCATACACCACTCAGTCCCAGAAACAAATGCTATTTCTTAAACTCTCCTATAATAAAATAGGTATCTCAACACTTCACAAATTCAAAGCCAGGTCTAGGTCAGAGTTCTTTCTGCTTTCAGTTTCCTTGTATGTAAATAGTAATCATAGCCAGTTCTTACTGAGGACCTTCTCTGTGTCACCTCATTTCGGGCATCTCATTCACAAGCATGAAGGAGATACTACTGTACCCATTTTACAGATGAGAAAGGCAAGGCTTCCATTGTGTGGTTTACCCACAGTTGTCAAGCCTCAGAGGGGCAAATGCAACAGCACTCAATTAGATGTTTGCACTTTTACAAATCAGTAAGATTTCAAATATTTATTTGGAGGTCCATAAAGGATCACTGACCGAATTTTTAAAAAGTCATTTATCATAATATCATATGTGAAAGGACTTGGAGGAATTTTAAAAAGCAGTAAGAAGTTAATCTCAGAATAAGGGATACTCTTCTGCATTTAATAATATTAATTAGCATGTTTTGAGAGGATCATTTTTATAAAGCATTTCAGGTTCATAAAGAACAGAGAGAAAGTAAAGAATACCAATCTGCCATTTACCCAGCTTGGGAAGTACAACATCACAGTGTGAATAAAGACTCCCATTTCCCCTTCATCTCTCCAAGTAACCATTTTCCCAATTTTGGTTATTTCTCACTTTGGGGCAAGTTTCTATACATTCCCTACTTATAGGGTCAACTTTTTCTACTATGGCTCACCAGAGGAGCAGTGAGGATGGGGGGGGGGGGGGGACGTCCCTGTGAAGACCCTTCTCAGAGGCTGAAGATGTACTCGGTGGTAGAGTGCTTGCCTAGCATGCCATAAGTCCCAGGGATGGATCCCTAAACAAAATCCTGCTCAGAACCTTAATATTTAGGAACACTACTTTAGACAGCTGGAGAGGAGGGAAGGTCCCTCTGACGTTCTTATTAAGGGGAAGAATTCCTTCAATATTTTGCCTAACCCCTTCAGTGAAAAATCCTTCCTAAACAAGTTTCTTTTTAAAAAAAAATTTTAGAACTTTTTATTTATTTGTATGTGGTGCTAAGAATTGAACCCAGTGCCTCACACGTGCTAGGCAAGCGTTCTACCACTAAGCCACAACCCCAGGCCTCTAGCCAAGTTTCTAAGTACAATAATTTCACGACTGTTCTCTTATGTGACTCGAGTTTTTTCGGTGCTTAGTTTCTCATTCCAACAGTAACCCTCTCGTTTCGTAGACGAACCCAAAAGGCTCAGGGAAGTTCGGTCTTCTACAAGTGACACAGCAAGCTGTGGCAGGGGCAGGATCACCACTTCAAATTCCCAGCACCAGGCTTCCTGGTCTCTATCACTGCAAACCCCATCAAGTTTTTCGCGGGGAAGCTGTTAGCACTGTTTCCTCGGGTTTCCTTG
Source organism: Sciurus carolinensis (assembly GCF_902686445.1). Lineage (NCBI taxonomy): Eukaryota > Metazoa > Chordata > Mammalia > Rodentia > Sciuridae > Sciurus > Sciurus carolinensis. Next base: position 30,669,317 of record NC_062227.1, on the reverse strand, counting down.
GGGGGGACCCTAACAAAACTCTTTTGCACTTGTTGCATAATAAGCATTCTCCCCTTTTCAGGAAAACGTGAATCGAAAAAGTGAAACCAAGACATTTCAAACGCCGGCAAGTAAAATACAATAAATATGAGAAGAAAACAAAACAAAACAAAACAGGAGGGTGGAGAGTTTCTGGCTATTCATATTGCTCAGCGATGAGAAAAGCGTCCACCTGCTCTGCGCATCCACTTCCCACTTTACAGAAGCAAATTAAAGCCTGCGACTCGGAGGCCTGGGTGTTGGCCCGGCGGTGCGGGGCGGTCGGTCACGCTTACCATGGCGTCCGAGCCGTGGCCCCCAAGCGACGTAGGGAAGCGCACGTCCCGGACCCAGAGGCTGGAGATCCTGCCGCGCGCCATGCCGCGGGCTCCGGGGAGCGATCAGCTGCGGTCGGAGGCAGAGCGCAGCAAAGGGCGGCGGGGCGGGGCAGCGGCGGGGCAGCCTCGGGGCAGGCTCGGGGCAGAGCGGCCGCTGATTGGTCGCCCGTCGGGGGGCGCGGCGCGCACGTGGACTTGGCTCCGCCCCTGCGGCAAGTTCCGCTTCCCAGGATTCGCCGGGCCTCAGGAGTTTAAGGTCCACACTGGCCCGCGCTGCCTACGCGAGGGTTCACGCAGGATCTAGACGGCCCCTCGGGGAGAAAGGGGTGTCCGACGCGTAGCCCAGCACAAACCTGTGGACTGGAAGGGAAGGGACTCGCCTGGAGCGGCGCCCTAGCGGAAGAAACCGGGTCCAACCACAGAGTAGTTACCTGGAAGCAGGGGCGGGCGAGGGGCTCCCCCCGGCTCCTGGCCTGGAGTCCACTGGTGGACGGCGCACCCCCGGGAGAGCAAGTGGACTAGAAAATTCTAGGTCTCTTCAAATGCCTCCAGCCTGTCTGCCACCTGATAAAGGTGAGCAGGGATTATCTACCCCATTTTATAGCTAGTGAAAGAAAAGTGGCTGATATGGGTTGTAAATATATAGTGCGAACTCCAGGGCAACCACTAAAAAAAGTGAAAAAGAAAAGTATACCTGGTATGTTAAGAGAGAGAATAGTCGTAAAACATCCTCAGTCCACAAAGGACTGAAAAAGAATGGAAGACTAAAATACGAACAAAGAACAAGGAAACAAAGACAATAGTAACAAATAGAGTACATAATCATCACTTGAATATAAGTGGTCTAAATGCATCCATTGAAGAAATGTCTGAGTTGATCAAAAAAGATTTAACACCATATTGTCTATAAGAAACTAATTTGTCTATGTAAAGACAAATGTAGATTAAAAATAAATGGTCTGTTCCCCCCGTTTTGAAACTTAATTACCTATATGACAGGAGATATGATTAAGAGGTGATTAAATCAGTAGGGCTCTGCCTTCATGAATGGAATTAGTAACCTTATAAAAGGATGGGAGGGGACCACCTTCACCCCTTCTTCCTTGTTGAGGGCGCAATGTTTAAGAAGCCATCTTGGAAATATAAACCATGGTCCTCTCCAGATACTAAACTGGCCAGTGCTTTTGTCTTGGATTTCCTAGCTTCCAGAACTATGAGGAAATAAATTTTGTTCCTTGTAAATTATCCAATAAATGATATTTTGTAATAGCAACATGTACAGACTGAGATATGTAGACAAAAATATACATTAACACTAATCAAAAAAAGCAGATATGCTATATTAATTTCAGGTGGAGTAGACTTCAAAACAAAGAAAGATATCAGGGATAAAGTTTGAGGCCAGCTTCTGCAATTTAGGGAGCCATGTCTCAAAACAATAAAAAGGGATGGAGATGTAGCTCAGTGGTAGAATAGTCCTGGATTTAGTCCTTAGAACCTAAAAAATAAAATAACCCTAACAATGTATAAAAAGAATTATAGACCCCAACCAAGTGGGCTTAATTCCAGGTGTGCAAGGCTAGTTCAACACTGAAAATCAATTAATGATATCAACAGGCAAAAGAAGAAAACTCATGTGATAATAAATGAAGAATAAGCGTTTGACAAAATCTAACACCCACTCATAACAAAAACTCAGTGAACTAGGATTAGAGGTGAACTTCCATAACTTGATAAGGAATATCTACAAAAAGTCCTATAGCTAAAATCATATTTAGTGATGAGAAATTTTACCACTAAGATCAGAAAGGAGCAAGGCAAAAATGTCCCCTCTCACCACTGCTTTCCAGCATGGTACTGGAAGACCTAGTTGATCCAATAAGACACAAAAAGGAAATAGAAGGTATACATATCGGTAAGGAAGAAATAAAACTGTCTTTGTTCACTGATGATATGATCATCTATAGAAAAATTTGAACAAAAAACCACTGGAACAAATAAATGATTATAATGAGTTTGCTTATATAAGGTTCACATATAAAAGTCACTTTCCTAAACACTTGTTCCAATGAACAAATGGAATGTGAAATTAAATAGAACACAATTTTCAAATAGCACCTGAAAAAAATGAAATACGGAATATTTACACTTCCCTTAAAATCCTCTGTATTCTGCCTATTCATCCCTCCCTCTCTGCTAACCCCTGGCAACCACTGATCTTTGCAATGTTATGTCTTTTCCAGGTCATATAGTTGAACATCCAGTACATAGTCTTTTTCAGATTGGCTTCTTTCTCTTAGTAATATACATTTGCATTCACTTTGTATTTGTTCCTGGCTTAATATTTCTCTTCTTTGATTATTTTTGATTTTTTTGGTGCTTGGGATTCAACATAGGCCCTTATGAAGGCTAAATGTGCACTCTGCCACTGAGCTATATTCTCAGTCCCCTCTTTTTAGCACTAATAATTCATTTTCTGGATGAACCATGGTTTGTGCATTCACCTACTGAAGGACATTTTGTTTGCTTCCAAGATTTGGTAATTATGAATAAAGCTGCTGCTTTAATCTGAACATGTGCCTTCTAAAATTCAGATGTAGAAACTTAATGTGATGACATTTAAGAGGTGGAGTCTTTAAGAGGTGATGAAGGCAATGAGAGCTTCTCTCTCATGAATGCAATAAAGTCTCTTAACAAAGAGTTTTCATGCAACATTTGACTCTTACCTTTCTGCCTTTCACCATGTGGGGTCACAGCCCTCCCCTTCTCTGGAGGATGCAGCAACAAAACACCATCAAGGAAACATTGAGCAACCCTCATCAGTGCTTTGATCTTGAACTCAGTTTTTAGAAGGTGAAAAAGTAAATTTTTATGCTTTATAAATTACCCAGCCTGTGGTATTTTATTATAGCCCCACAAATGGACTAGGACAACTGCTATAACATTCATTCATGTATGTGTTTTTATGTGAATATATTTTCAACTCATTTGGGCTTCTTAATATTTACCAAGAAGCAGGATTTTTAGATGACATGGGAAGAGTAGGTTTCATTTGCAAGAAACCACCAAACTGTCATCCAACTAGATTGTACTATTTTATATTCCCTTATGCAATGAATGAAAGTTCCTGTTGCTTTACATCTTCACCATCATTTGGTTGTATCAGTGTTTTTGGTTTTGGCTATTCCAATAGATATGTAGTGGTATTTTGTTTTAATTTGTATTTCTCTGATCAGATGTGTGGTGAAGCATGTTTTTCTGTGTTTCCTATCATCTGTTTATCTTCTTTAGTGAGATATCTAATAAGGTCTTTGCCCATTTTTAAATGTGATTGGTTGTTTTCTTATTGTTATTTGTATATTTTGAATAACAAGTCTTTTATCAGATACATCTTTTGCAGATATTTTCTCCAAATCTATGGCCTGTTTTTTTTTTTTTTTTTTTTTTGGTTGTGTTTTTACAGAGCAGAGATTTTACACTTTAATGTCATACATTATTACAAATCCATAGAAAGTACAACACTAAAACTGAATCCTAATGTAAATTGTGGAAAATACAAGATGAGGGATGTTTACCAGTTTTTAAAAAGAGGTAAGAAGACTATACTTTCCGGGATTATTTCTATAGTGTGTTACTAGAGAAGTTTCTTTGAAGGAGTAGAGTACTGGAAATGATAAGAAAGAGGTGAAGTGTTCTTTCCTGAGTGTGAAGCTGGCTCTTGATGTTGCTTTGCTCCACCTACTATTTGCCACTGATGGTCATTGTTCTCCTTCTGGGGGAGTAACAGGAAGAAGATGCCATGTGAGTCGCTTCTGTTATGATTTTGGTAACAAGAAAAAAAAATGTGAAAAAGAGGTTAGTAGATTACCCTAATACTAAAACAAAGGCATTGAAAGAAAACTACATACCAATATCCCTCATGAACTTAGACACAAAAATCCTTTAAAAATTAGCAAATCTTATACCGGAGGTATATAAAAAGAATGATATACCCTCACCAAATATTTATCCCAGTAGTTCAAGGATGTAGTTTAACATTTGGAAATCAGTCAATACAATTCTTCCTGCTAGACATTTAAAACAAATTATATGGTAATGTAGGTACAGTTGAAAAAAAATTTGACAAAATCAAACATTGATTCATGATTTAAAGAAGGATCTTCAACCTAATATTGGGCACGTACAAAAATCTTCCAGCCATCAGATGACTATATGGTGAAGGATTAATGCTTTTCCTCTAAGAACAAGGAGAGGATGTCTTCTTTCACTTCTATTCAAGACTGCACTGCAGGCCTTCCTTAGTGTCTGTCATATGCAAAGGAGGAAATAAAAGACAAACTGAAAAGGAAGATGTAAACCTCTTTGTTCTTGGATGATGTGATTGATGGCCTTTGTAGAAAACTGTCTTTGTGGAAGTTACCAAAAAAGCTACTAGAACTAATATTGAGTTTAACAAGTTCACAGGATAAAGGGTCTATTTATTTAGGGTTAGGGATTGAACATAGGGCTTTTCCAATTTAAAATTAATTACATTTGATACGCTTGTTATCATGAATTGGAAATTAAAATTAGAACACAATACATCAAATTAGGTGTGGTGGGGTGTGTCTGCCATTCCAGCTACTTGAGAGAGGCTGTCGTAGTAGGATCATTTGAGACTGGGAGTTCAAGGCCAGCCTGGGCAATGTACTGAGACCCTGTCTCAAAAACAAACAAAAACCAATACCTCTTACAAGTACATAAAAAGTATGAAATACTTGGGGCAAACTTAACAAAAAATATGCAAGATCTGTGTGCTGAAAACTATAAAATATTACTGAGAAAAAAGAAGACCTAAACATGTGGAGAAATTTCATGTTCTTGGATTGGAAGATTCAATATAGATTTGATGTAATATGAGTCCCTGCAGGATTTTTTTTTTTTCTTTTTCTTTTTGGTGGTGCTGGGGAATGAACTCTGGGCCTCAGGCATGCTAGGTAGGCACTGTACCACTGACTTATATCCCCAGCCCCTACCCAGCAGTATTTTTAAAAAAGAGGTTGACATTTTAGTTAATTCTAAAATGTATATGGAAAAAATGTAGGTGGAAATTTAAATAGCCAATTTTCAAGAAGAGCAAAGATGAAGAACTTAAACTATCTGATTTCATGAAATTACTATATAGCTGCACTCATCAAGTCAATGTGATATTGGTATAAAGACAGGCATATAGAGCAATGGAATAAAAGAAAGTCCTGAGATAGACCCACACATATGTAGTCAGTTGACTTTTTTAAGAAACAGGTGCCAAGGAAATTCAATGGGTAACAAATGATGCTGGAGCCATACATTCGCATGAACAAACAACCCTGGGTCTTTACTTTATATCATATATATATAAAAAAAATCTTAAAATGGAATGCAGACCTAAATTTAAGAGTTAAAAAGATAAGACTGTTCGAGAAAACATGAGAAAATCTGTGAATGTGGGTAAGCCACTTTTTTTTTTATTTTTTGGCACTGGAGATTGAACCCAGGGTTCAACCACTGAACTACAGCCTCAGCCCTTTTTTTGTGTTTTATTTAGAGACAGGGTATCACTGAGTTGCTTAGGGCCTTGCTAAGTTGCTGAGTCTGACTTTGAACTCCCTATCCTCCTACCTCAACCCCCGAAGCCGCTGGGATTGCAGGCATGTGCCATCACAAAGGGTTAAGCCACATTTTCTTACGATCCAAAAAGCATGAATCATAGAAGGAAAAATATGATAAAATCGACTTCATCGGGGCTGGGGAGATAGCTCAGTTGGTAGAGTGCTTGCCTTGCAAGCACAAGGCCCTGGGTTCGATCCCCAGCACCCAAAAAAAAAAAAAAAAAATCAACTTCATCAAAATTGTTTTCTTGTATAAAAGTTAAGGAAAAAACAAGTTGCAGATTGGGATAAAAATATTTGTACAAAACATGAAGTGATGAAGGACTTGTATCCATAATACTGAAATGACAACTCATAACAAAAAAAAATGGGCAAAAAGTTTTAAGACACCCCATCGAAGAATATACATAAATTCAAAATATGCTTAAGACTCTTAATATTATTAATCATTCGGGAAATGCATACAAAAACCACAATGACACTACTAACACCCACCAGAATGGCTACGATCAAAATGGCTGGCAATAGTAGGTTTGGACAAGGAGGGGAAGGACCCGGGGCTCTCACGCAGTGCTGGTGGGAGTACAAAATGGCAGACTCTTGGGAAAACAGGTTGGCAGTTTCGTAGAAACTTAAACTCACTTGCACCATTCAACTTCGTAATCTTACTCCAAAGTATTCAAGAGAATTTACAGCCTGTATTTATAGTAAAAATTTGTATTTGAATGTCCATAGCAGCTTTATTTATGATAGCCTTAAACTAGAAACAACCTAAACATCTATCAGCTGCCAAATGGACACACCAAACGGTGCTACAACCACAGTAGGGTGTCACTGAGCATACTGATGAACCTCAAAAGTATCGTGTTAAGTGAAAGACATCAGACACAGTGGCTACATATTATTCCATTCATATGGAATCCTAGAAATGCAAAGCCATAGTGACTAAGTATTCAATGGTTGCCAGGGATCAGAAGTGAATGGGAGAGAGGCAAAGAGACATGATGGGAATTTTCCAGTATGACAGAAATGTTTTATATCACAATTGTGGTAGTGGTTTTGTGACTGTGTTTGTCAACTTATCTAAATGCGCACTTAAGATGGTAATTTTTATTGTACATGAGTTATACAATAAAATTAAAAAATGTTCTCTTAGGCACCCTCATCCTCTTTGAATTTGCTGATTCTAAGTTTGAACTCTCTGGAATTGCACTTAAAACTATGAAGAATTTCCTCTTGTATTTTCTTCCTTCCTTTCCTATTATTTAATTATTTATTTTGGTACTGGGGATTGAACCCAGGGTTCCTTTACCACTGAGGCACATCCCCAGCCCTTTTTATTTATTTTGAGCTAGCGTGTCACTAAGTTGCTTAGGGCCTCACTAAGTTGCTGAGGCTAGCCTTGAACTTTTTTTTTTATTGTTTGTTTTATTTAGTTATACATGACAGCAGATTGCATTTTGATTCATTGTACGCAAATGGAGTACAACTTTTCATTTCTCTGAATGGACGTGATGTAGAGTCACACCATTCATGTAATCTTACATGTACGTTACATGTACGTAGGGTAATGATGTTTGTCACATTCCACCATCTTTCCTTCGCCTTACCCCCTCCTCTCCCCTCATTTCCCTCTACACAATCCAACATTCCGCCATTCTTCACTTACCCCCCCGCCACCCCCATTTTGTATCAGCATCCACCTATCAGAGAAAACATTTGGCCTTTGGTTTTTTTGAGATTGGCTTATTTTACTTAGTATGATATTCTCCAGCTCTATCCATTTCCTGCAAATGCCATAATTTTATTCTTCTTTATGGCTGAGTAATATTCCATTGTGTACATATACCAGTTTGTCCATTCAACCACTGAAGGGCATTTAGGTTGGTTCCACAATCTAGCTATTGTGACTTGAGCTGCTGTAAACATTGATGTGGCTGCATCACTGTAGTATGCTATTTTAAGTCCTTTGGGTATAGAAGTGGGATAGCTGGGTCAAATGGTGGTTCCATTCCAAGTTTTCTAAGGAATCTCCATACTGCTTTCCAGAGTGGCTGTACTAATTTGCAACCCCACCAGCAATTATGAGTGTGCCTTTTCCCCCACATCCTCGCCAACACCTATTGTTGCTTGTATTCTTGATAATAGCCATTCTAATTAGAGTGAGATGAAATTTAGGGTGGTTTTGATTTGCATTTCTCTAATTACTAGAGATGTTGAACATTTTTTCATATTTCTGTTGATCTTTTATATATCTTCCTCTGTGAAGTGTCTGCTCAGTTCCTAACCCATTTATTGATTGGGATCTATGTATTTTTGGTGTAAAGTTTTTTGGGTTCTTTATAAATTCTGGAGATTAGTGCTCTATCTCACGTGCGTGTGGTTCAAGATTTTCTCCCACTCTGTAGGTTCTCTCTTTACATTATTGTTTCCTTTGCTGAGAAGCAGCTTTTTAGTTTGAATCTTTTCCATTTATTGATTCTTGATTTTATTTCTTGCGCCTTAGGAGTCTTGTTAAGGAAGTCTGGTCCTAAGCCAACATGATGAAGATTTGGGCCTACTTTTTCTTCTATTTGGTGCAGGGTCTCTGGTCTATGGCCTTGAACTTCTGATCCTTCTGCCTCAGCCTCCTGAGTTGCTGGGATTCCAGGCAAGGGCCACTGTGCCTGGCTTGTATTTCCTCTGGGTTAGGTTTCTTTAGGCTCTAAGAGTTTCTCAAAATTTTTACCAGACTGATTCCACCCTCTCTAATTTTCTAGCAAGGTTAAGGACTATAGAAATAACCAATTATTATAGTTTAGATGTGAAATGCCCCCAAAGGCTTTGTGTGTTGAAGGCGTGGTTCCCACTCTAGTAATATTCAGAGGTGGGACTTTTCAGAAGTGATTGGATCATGAGAACTCTAACCTCACCCATAGATTAATCCATTGGTGAATCCATAGCTGAATGGATTAGTGGGAGGCGGTGGAACCTGTAGGTGTGGGACCTACAGGTTCCTTGGGGGTGTGCCTTTGGTTTCTACATTTTGGCCCCAGTCCCTTCCTCCCTCTGCTTCCTGGCTGTCATTGAGGTGAGCAGCTTTGTTCCTGCACACCCTCTCTGCCATGATGTTCTGCCTCACCACAAGCCCAGAGATGGGGCCAAGCAACTGTGGACTGAAATCTCTGAAACCACGAGCCAAAATCTTTCCTCAAAATTGTCTTTCTCAGGTATTTTGTCACAGTAATGGAAAGTGATTAATATAGTAACCAAACCTACAAACTAGAACTTTGGTCATATCCAGGAATTTAGGAGACAAAATGGCATATATTCACTTTGCCATCTAGTTGCACAGTATATTCCCTAGTTTTAGGAGACTAAAGCTTCCTTGAAAATAGTGCAATTATTAGTAAAATGAATTTGATGATCTTTAAGGAACACATCACTTTAAAGAATTTGTTTTTATTAGGATCACTATCGATCATTTTAGCTAACTGCTAACTTTTGTCTTTTATTTCTCTTGTCCATATGTGATGGTTTGACATATTTGACTCCATGGAAATGTTACAGGCCAGGCTATCTGGGCAATGACTAAACAGACTCCATTTTACCTTGAGACTCCATGTTATGTGGGAAATGCTTCTCCCATGGGAAAACCCCACCTCTGTACCCATCATCAGTTGCTTAGTATGACATGTTTGGCAACACAAAATGGCAATTCTTGTATGATGAAAAATTGTTCATTTTGATTCCTGTTTTCCTAAACAATGTACCATGTCAACAGTGATGTCAACAGTGATTGTCTAGATGTTAGTAACCATTCTTTAATTTATACCTAAGGAAGGTCATTTTGACCCACTTTCCCCTCTGCTAATGATTTTGAGATCTCATGATGTTAGTTTGTAATTTTGAATCATAGCAACAGACACTTATGATTGATATACTGATTTATGGCATAAAAACCCCTGCAACCCTATGGTTGGGGCTGTTCTCCCAATAGCCATTTTTAGGGCATTATGTGAGACAGTCAGCTGGCCGGCTTAATAAAGACTCAAACTTGGACTTCTCAGTGGTGATGGGTCTGTTCTCAAGTTGTGTCCTCTAACACCTATTATCAGTCTAGAGGCATTTTTTCCCTTTTTATTTCAAAGTCCTCCAGCTTCCTCAAATTAACTTGACCTTTAAGGTCCAAGTGAAGCTGGATTGAACCCTCTCCCATGTATGTGGATTATCCATTGTCCCATCAAAGATCTCTGGAAAGCACTTAGTGAACTTTTGTTCCCTCATACTCAGTCAGCTTCTCTCTTTGCTGAACTGTTTATTTCTTCACTGCTTTTAAACCAGGGCATGAAATCCACCGAGTCTTTTTTGTACTTGGTCATTCATTATTCTTTCTAGTTATCACTCCAACTCCTTTACTTCCCTAAATGTTCCTGACCCATAGCTTGCATAGGCAATTTGAAGGATGGTTTGGGGTGAGTGAGGAAGATCCAGCATGTACCTTAAAATGGAATATTAGGCATCTGTTTCTTAGAGATCTGGGGCTCTTTTATTTTTTTTGCCAATTTAAAAAAAATATGTTTTTATTGTAAACAAATGGGATACATGTTGTTTCTGTTTATACATGGAGTAATGTTTTTTGCCGATTTTAAGGGGTCTATTCTTGCAACTAATTTTTACACACTATTTAACATAGCTTCCAACATTTCACTGTTTTTGGATACACACACACACCATTTCCTTTTCTTAGCACCTCTACCTCCTATTCAGTTTTTATCCATGAATTGAATAATTCATTCATTCTTTAATTGGGGTGGTACAGCTAATCAAAATACTCTAATGGAGTTTCATGATATATGGCTTACCAGTTTTAAAAATACATAAACAATTGAAAATACTTTTAATATTTCAGGTTGAGTTTTTAATAGTCTCAAGATCTGTAATGTTGCCTCCACAATTTAAAAGTCTTATGATCAGTTTACACTTAATATTGTATATGTTCCTATTGTACTGAAAAATTTGTGTTTTGTTTAAATTGCCACTTTTATAAAATGAGTTTTCTATTTTCTATTGATATAGCTTTGACAAATACCAGTCAGGGTTCAACTGGAAACAGATGGCACACTCAAATTAAGGTAAATCAAGGATATTTACAAAGAGGTGGGCAGAATAGGGGGACAAGGACTAATGCAGTAAATAGAGTTAGTAGCAAAAACTGTCATCACTCCTAAGGCAGAAAAGATACAGAACTGCAGCTACCAGTCTCCAGAAGGGGGAGGATGTATTGAGAGGAATCTTCCCACGTTAGACCAAATTTACAGGAAGGAAGGGAGCCAGAGGAATAAATACTTTGACCTTTCTTTCTGACTTCCTCTTACCTTCTGCTAGAACTCCTTGTTGACCTGACACAACAGGAAACCAGAGAGCAAGGGAATAGCCTAGTAAGTACTGGTCAGCCTCCGAGGACTAGGGCAGTCCGTATGGAGAGGGAAAAATGAATGGATTTGGCACGTTGCTTTTGTTTTTTTCCTTGCTTTTGGTACAGGGTATTGAACCCTAGGGCACTTTTTGCCACTGAGCTACATCCTAAGTTTTGTTTTTAGTTTTTTAATTTTGAGATAAAGTTGATGAAGTTCTCACTAAACTGCTGAGGCTGGCTTTGAACTGTCATACTCCTACCTCAGCCTCTGGGGTCACTAGTTGCTTATTTTAATCATGAATGTACCTTTCTCTATTAACAATTTGAATCAGGACTCTGGTTGCCAGTGACAAAAACTCAACTTGATGTAGTTTAAATAAAACAAAGAGAGGAGACACTCTGGAGGAAGGACAGAGGAACTGATTTTAAGGAAATAAATACTTTTGGGTCTCACACAGTTTCTGCATTTTAGTTTCTTTTGTAACAAGATGGGGATCTGGCCTCCAGGAGCACTGAAATGGTATCCTTAGAGCCCTGTGGTCAGACACTTGATGAGATTCTTCTTCTAATTCCTTAAAGAAAACTTGTAGGACTTAACTATGAGTGTAAGTGAATATTCATATAAATGGGATGGGGAAGACTGATTTGGAAGAGGCCAATTCTTATCAGATTAGTTTATAAGCATAATGCCATCCCAACCAATATCTCACCTGAATTTTTTTGGAACGTGAAAAAATGAAGTCTATACTTTGTCAAGAATTTATCAGGATACCAAGATCAGGGAAAAAGAAAAAAAAAAAAAAAAAGAGGAATACAAAAGGGAAGCTGCCTTATTGATTATTCAATGCACAAAGTAATTAGAGGTTATGTTAATGGCAGAAATGTTAATTCAACAAAACAGATGTGTGTAAATATGTAAATATTCAAGGAAGGAACTCAAACCAATGAGGTGTGAATAGATTAACCAACAGACTGGTGCTAGAAAAATTAACTATACAGGAAAAAAAATGTTGTTAGGCCCTAAAGTCACATTTTATACTTAAATGACTTCCAAATGAATGAAACGTTAAAAAACAAAATCATAAATTATAATATAGATGACATGAATATTTAATTTGGAGGTGGATTAAGTGCTTTCTAAGCATTATAAATAGATCTGACAACATACAAATGTACAACTTAAATGTCAAAAAGTACATGTAAAATTTAAAGGCAAACAGAAAACTAAAAAACATCCTTAGGCTGAGGAATTATTACATTTTACAAAAATAATAAATGTTTACTGAAGGAAGCATGTGTGCTGATTAAATGTTATTTTTTGAAAATCAGGAAAAAAGCCAATAAAAATCTTAGATGACATGATAGTAAAGGTTAATTAACATAATTACAATATTGAAAATCACAAATGCATTCAATTGGCCATTTACAATTATATAAATTTTATTTTTGTTAAACCTGTAATAAAAGAATTATAAAACACACATGAAGATACAGATTTTACAGTTTTAGAAAATTGAAGTCCTTTGTGGTCAAAAGTGGTCATTCTATATCCTTCACATAGATTGTGAATAATTTCATGCAAATTACTTACATTTCTCTATGTAATACACTGACTGTATTTGCTGGTCTATTTTTTTTTTTTTTTTTTTTTCTTTTTGGTACTGGGAATTGAAGCCAGGGTTGCCTTGCCACTGAGCTACATTCTCCAGACCTTTTTATTTTTTATTTTGAGAAGGGATCTGCTCTAAGTTGCTGAGGCTGGCCTTGAACGGGCAATCCTCCTGCCTCAGTCCCCCATGGTCGCTGGGATTACAGGCGTGCACCATGCTGGTGTAATTTTTAAACAAGAAAATACTTGTAAAAATAAGGTCATTCACCTGACATGGAAAACTAACCACATAAAATAAGTTCAGTAGTGTTCTAAATTTAACAAAGAACTGATTTAACTCTGTTCAGGAGTTACAAGAGAACATTTTTTCCAAAGGAAGAATAAATTCAAAATATATCAATTTTTTAAAAACTAATGAGAAATATGAACAGCAACTGAAAAGATAGGTAGGTGCATTCAACAAGAATTTTTATTTCATTTATCCACAAAACAATATTACAATACTTTATAAAAATATTAAGTTTTAGGCTACTATTCATTAAAAAAAGTGTTTGTGCTAGAAGGCTGTTTTTGCCAACTCCTTTTTTGGTAAGGGTTATATTAAGACATTAAAGATGAAAGCTGTTGGAAAAAAATCTTCAAATATACAAAACTGTTTTTCTTGGCAATTTAAAAATACATAACAATTTAAACTGAATACACATTAAGTTAGTGTTTTATCCTTACTATATAATTGTTATTATCAGGAACTGTTCCTTTTAGTTAAAATCTAATCAACACCATCAACTTCCTGGCTTAATTTTCTGATCAGAATCAGTACATAATTTTGTTACCCTTTTTAAAACGCTTAGAAAAATTACATCACGGTTCACATAAAGCCCTTTAAAAAACTAGTCACAGGTTGTAGGTGTTAAGGGCAATAATGAGGGCTCTCTTCATAGGAATACCCTTTCGACACAGGGATTCAATACTGAACAGGTTATGTAAACAGAAGACACAACCATAATTTTTAGTACCAGAACTATTGCCAACTTGCATGAAATTCATTTGTCACATTTTAAAATGGTTTGAATTTGAACATATAAACCATGGCACAGAATTTTAATGATTAATCACATTAAGTGATGTTAAAAATTATATGCTGAAAATATGGGAACCTGATAACAATGTTTTAAAGTGTAACTATATTACAGTATTTCAAAATATAAATACTAGACTTCTACTTATCAGATTCAGTTTTTCCTTTGTTAGACTCTTAAGCCAGTAATGCTACTGAAATTCATTTCTTGGGAATTTCTTTCCAAGTTAAAAAGATCAGCCTTATTTTTTGTATGTTTCACTTCTGCACTTTAAATGGGCAAAAACTGTCCCCCTTCAATGACTGTTATTATGAAGAATTAATTTTCCTCCTCAAATCAACTATATTCTAAAAGGAAAAATTGATAATCATTAAGTATATTTAAAAAGTGGAGATTTAAATATGAATTTGAAAACTCTAAAATTGTTCTGAATAAAAGCTATGTCACTAGAATTAGTGTGAAGCCTTAACTTCACTATTTTGAGGATGTAACTAACACTCGTTTAGTGTGTATGTTAAGAAAATTAGTTTTACAGTCATACCTTATAACTCTTTAAAGTCTCAGAAACAGCTAAGTGAAGAGCTTTGAGTGCCAGCAAAGCCATTGTGTCACTCCATGACATCAACATTAAAACATTACATTCCACCTCTCTACCTGTAAAACTTTCACATTTTCTTTTCTCATATTTCTTTTAAATACATTTTCCTCTCTCTTAGTCTATATTCAATACAAGCAAAAGTGCGTTCAAGTCCCTGATCTAGTGATATTTTCTATTTGTGGCACCCATTACCATAAGAACATATTAGCAACATCTTACAGTACCAAGTCTATTTTTAAAAATGGACTGCTTAAATTCTGGGTCTCACTTTTCATGCTAAAGATTGGAAGATTTTCCCTTGGACTGGATGATAAAATTTCAATTATATATTCTCTTTGAAAAAAAAAAAAAAAAAATCAATGTAACCTTACAAAAGATGAGTTTACTTTACAGTTACTTTCATTATTCTAAATGTGAATTATTTCAAAAATGAAGTGAAAAACTTCTTTTTCTATCTTCCAGTTCCATGAATATGAGTATGAACATAGTGCATTATACTTACAAATTCCACTGCTGAGGTCTAACAGTTAATCAAGTTTTAGATGTTATCCTTTTTGCATTTGAAAATTCTGGTGTATTTCCAAGCAAAAGGAGGCATATGTTAAGACTCCATATCGACTGTTTAACATAGAAAAAAACCCCTTTGAGAATAATAAACACAAGAAAGCCTTAAAAACTGGAATGGAATTAATTTGGTCCCATGAAATTCCTTAATTTTAGATTTAACTATGGTATAAGTTTTTACCTCTCAAGTTTTGTCTATAACAATAAATATTTTTTTCTTAACAATCGGAGTTCGGGGAAGAAAGAAAATGATTTATAAAGAGTAGCCTTGTTGTGCTTCCTTACCATGCAGTTCAATATCTTAGCTCCACTTTTTTTGGACCCTGAAATAAGTTGGAAAATTCATCATTGGTACTTTAGAGTTTAACACTTAGGAAAAAAAAAAAAAAAAAGTGGTTTTGTGCAACCATATCTGGAATTCCAGTTTACCAATGAAACATGCAGAGTGAAGAATATTTTCTTCTTTTGATTCCTGTACATAAGTGAGGAACTCTACACAAGTTCTTTACATTTTGGCAGACTTATGCATATAAAATAGGCTACTTGGATTATAAATTCAGATTATAATCCAGATTATAAATTTTCTCCTGGCTGGTACTGTGGCTCTGTAGCAGTGAAGTAGTCTTCCAAGAAGGACTGGATATATTCAAATGTTGGTCTCTCATCAGGGTCTTTCTTCCAACAAAGATTCATCAATTCATGGAGAGATTCTGGACAGCCCTGAGGGCAGGGCATCCTGTATCCACGTTCTACCTGTTCCAGCACTTCACGGTTTACCATACCTAACACACAAGATTCAAACATTAAAACAAAACAAAACAAAACAAAAAAACCTAAAAAAATGATCCTATTACTAGCAGAACAGAACAAATCCCCTAACCACAAGCTATTTATCAAGGTATGTTATGTTTATTCAATAAAAGATTCTTTCAGTGAAGAAATACAACTTAGACATCAGAGTATATCAAGAGAAACTTAGGAAAAGGTAATCTATATTTCAACATGTCCAATTTTTAATTCTGCCTGAAATTTTATTTTTAACACTAATTTCTTCAAAAGTTAATTCCATTTGGTTAATGAGAATTTAGGGTACCATTTTGAGGTACAGATAATTTCTGACATTAATATTTAATAATGATCCTAACTTGAGCACACTTGAAGAATAGAGGCAAGATGATGTCTGGAAGAACATTCAAATAGGAATTCAAAGAATTCCAGTCCTGGTTCTGCTAAACACACTAACTACATAACTATACTGAGACACCTCCCTGAAACAGTTCTCCTTATCTCATAAAACGGTTTGACTTTCTGCATGTTACTACACACAGTTCCTTTCTTTCACTCTTTTGTAAACTTCCCTCTTCCACCACTGGCAGCTCACCCTGCACTGTCACAGGCCAGCTGTCTCACCAAGTCAGCAAACCCATCATTCCTCCTATCTCCCTTATCACCTTTCCTTTCCTGCCTGTCTACAAGACAGGCTGTCCCTCATATCTTCTGCAATCTTAAACTGACCATCAGTAATGAGATTTTTCATAGACTATGATTCCCTTAGAACAATGTCATGAGATTAAATCATTTCTATTTTTTGTTATATTTCTAAGGAACAAGTGATTCTTCAAAAAACTTTTAAAAAAACTATTAAAAGATACTGCATAACTATTATTCTGGAGCCTGACATTTGAAGTTTCCTGTGCTTTTCATCTAAGTAAGCAGTATTATCTCAATAACTGAAATCCACTATATTTTACCCACCACAGAAATACAAGCAGAAGTTGTTTGGGAGGAGAAAAGGAGCAAGGTGCTAAACCTTCAATGAGGGCTTACTTACAATTCATGAATTTCCCCCCCACTTCTCTGCCTTTTTCTTTTATTTCATGCTTAAAAGACTGTCAAGATTAATCAATCTAAATAAGCCTAAACCTGCAAAAGTAACTTTTAATTACCAATAATTCTTTTCTTGTTGTTGTGTGCTGGAGAGTGAACCCAGGGCCCTACTCATGCTAAGCATGTATTTTTAACACCAAGTTATACCCCCAGCCCTAATTATCAATGAACTTTTTCATTAAAAACTTTACCCTTCAGAATTTTCTGACAATCACAACTAATGAATTATTTTATGACAACAGTTACATGAGAAAATATGGCAGAAATGGCCTCTAATAAAAATACTATCTTCAGGAAGAGATTTCCGTAAAGGAACTTCTGAATTTCAGAATGAAATACACCTCCCTGAGCATAGCAGAAAGTTCTTTCTTCCCCATTCCTTAGGAAAAAAGGAGACACGAAGATTCTAAGATTGTTAATACATAAGATCAAGTGGCAAATATTTAGTACTTTGTCAATAAATTTAAATATTTCATACTTGTTTGCATTTGCCAAGGTTTATTACTGTCCCCAAAGACTAGCAAATAAGCTGACTTTACAATGGAAGCCTGCTTTGAGAAAAGCCTGCAGTGGATGGGTCTGTGCTACATGTGAACCTTCTTCAAACCATCCAAGACAATGATGCTTATATAGTGTCTTTTGCTTCTTTAAAGGCTGGTAGGCTGGGGATTGGAGATGTAGCTCTGTGATAGGGAATGTGCTCAGCATGAACAAAATGGAGGTCAATCCCAAGCACTGCTGAAAAAACAACAATCTAAAAATTGTATCTGGATTTTTGTCTGAACATTTAATTTAACCAGGATATCCCAAACATATTAATTTTTGTATTATATTTTACAGCTTTGTAGTTAGCTGCAAACTCATTTTGGATTTTTATGCTTCCCTTTTGAATTGACCCTTTTCTCATTATGAATGTTCCTTTCGTCTCTACTAATATCTCTTGCCTTAAAGTCTACTGCTTACAGGTTTTCTTTTGTTTATTAGCATTTGCATAGTGTAACTTTTTCCACCCTTTTAATTTCAATCATTTTGTATACCTTAAAGTAGTCTCTTAGAAATAGTATGACAGCATTTATGTGTATTTATTTAAAATCCAGTCTTATCCTTTAATCGTAATGTTTAGTGTACTTACAAGTTATGTAATTATGGATACAGGTGGTTTTAACTCTACCATTCTGTTACTTATTTACTATTTGTCCCTTCTATTTTTTTTTCCTCTCTTGCTTTTTATTTTGAGCAAGCAAGCATTTTTCATATTCCCTCCCCCCAACCCCCCACAGCTTTGGTTTGGTGCTAGGAATTGAACCCAAGGCTTGGTGCATGCTAAATAGCACTCTGTTACACTCTTATCTTTGTCCTAGTTTTTTATTTTACCTTTTCTTATTTAGTGGTCATTATCAAGATAACATTTCCTTGGTTTATTATTCTTGAAATAAATACTTTGATGCTTTCCAAACAATGAAAGTAACAGTTACCTGTTACTCCTTTACCTCTGGCCCACCACACTGTCCTTTTTGTCACAGAATTTATTTTTTTCATGCATTATAAAATCAGACACTTTTATTGATGTTTTAGATCAGCAGTTTTCCCAAGTACTTTAAAGACATAATTTCATTCTTTCCTGGTTTCCATATCATGAGGAACAGTTAGCTAACTGCTGTTCCTGTGTAGATAATATACCAAACTTCTCTATGGCTATTTGGTTTTGATTTTTAAAATTTGACCATGATATGACTGCTTGAAGTTCACTGAGTTTCTTTTTATTTATCCTGCTTGAGGATCACTAAGTTCATTAAATTTGTGAGATGGATCACCCCCCTGCTCCCTGCTATCAGATTTATGAAGTTTTTGGCTATTACTTTTTCAAATATTGCTGTTCTACTTTTTCCTCTCATCTCCTTCTGGGGCTCCAATTACATACAAATTAGACATGATATTTCATTGTGCCCCACTTCATATCATTCATTCTGTTCTGTTTTTTCCAAGCAGTTTATTTATGCATTACTTAGGATATTTGATATTAATGTACCTTCAAATCCACTAATCTTGTCTTCTATGTCCATCTAATGTATGGTGTGTGTGTGTTTTTTAAGAATTTAACCTTTATTTATTGTTTGTTTTTATTTGGTGCTGAGGATAGAACCCAGAGTGCCTCACTCATGCTAGGCAAGCACTCTTACCACTGAGTTACAATCCCAGCCCTAATGTGCTTTTAATTTCACATAAACAGTACTGAAATTTCCATTTCAGTCTATATATATTCCAAATGAAACTACTTAGCATGCTGTAATTTTTCCTCCAACCACATTTGCAGATATGGAATATTCAGAGCTAGTTTTTTATCTAGTGTTATGATTTTACCAACAATACTGATGAAATGAGAGAAAGGCAAAGGACAATTGTAAATGTAAGGGAGAGATTGTACTGCTTGACCATGAAATTTAAGAGGTAGGTACAGGTGGTAGAACCAATGGATTGAATATGCTGGTACTATGAAGAAACTGGTAGGCAGAGACAGCTAGGAAGATGCAAAGTGATAGTAGATATATGAAACTGCAATTGAGAGGGGTGCAGTTACTGGTTATGTTAAACCTTTGAGGTATGAGTGATGACGAGATTACAGAGGAGGAGAGTTTAAGCTGCAAGAGACCAGGGTAACTGACATATGTATTAAGATGGCCATGAATTAAGGCAGGAATGGAGTCTTATTGGAAAGAGTGATAGAGAGTCAGTGTTAAATGAGGAGAACTTGAATGGTATCAGCGAATAATGGCAAAAAGGGAAAAGTGGGAGGTAAAATTTGATGGCATTAGATCTAAAATAGGAGGTATTAGGGAGGAGGGATATATATGTAAAACCCATAGGACTGGCACAGCAGTTTTTCCTGGATTGCATTTTATATGCTTTCACTCTCCTTAATTATTAGAATACATCAGTAGAAAAGTTTGAGAGGTAACAGACTAAACAAATAATTCAATTGTAGCTGAATTTCAAGTAGGCTAAAATTTCTTCTTACCCCAAAAGCTATATAAATGTCTTATTTTTGAGAGGAAGACAGGGCAAATATATATTATAAAAATATACCAATCACACTAATAGAAAAGAACAATTACTTGGGGAGTGGTAGTAGGATGTTTGTGATATGCTTCTAATCTGAGAGAATAGTATGGATAATGGGCCCTTTTGGAAAACATCCGAAGGAGAAAGCTGAGATTAACATCAGGAACACCTCCCCTCCCCTACCTCAGGATTATGGCTCTTATTGGTTGCTGTCTATCCAATGCCAAAATAAAGAGAAGGAGACTGGAAAAGGAGAAATAAAGCCCCTCCTTTCATGTTTTAGCTCCTAATAAACTGTTAAAAAATCACTGATGGGCTAGCATGATGGCACATGCCTATAATCTAAGAGGTTTGGGAGGCTGAGGCAGTAGGCAACTTAGGGAGATTCTGTCTCAAAATAAAAAATAAAAGGGCTGGGGAAGTGGCTCAGTGGTTAAGCACCACTGGGTTTAATTCTAGGTTTAAAAAAAAAAAAAGTCACTGATGGTATAACCAAGAGCTAATGAAATGCAAACTTACCTGGATATGGCACTCTCCCCTTAGTTACCAATTCTGTCTGTAGAATTCCAAATGACCACACATCAGACTTTATTGTAAATCGACCATAAAGTGCAGCTTCAGGAGCTGTCCATTTGATTGGAAATTTTGCACCTAAAACCATATTGGCAATCTCATTTAACTGTTTATTAAAAATCTATTTGTATAAATATAGTATAAGCAGTGCTAAACCTTTGACAATAGCCTTACTATATACATCATCAGTGTCAAATTCTTCCAACAATAGAATATATATGGGAAAATCCTTAATTTTAAAATTTATATTAAAATGAATCACATTTCTTCCTTATAGGACATTAAATGATTAAAAAAAGAAAGTTGGTGGAACAGAACATCATTCAAGAAAACAGAGGTAGAGGCTCTAGTAGGCTAAAAATATGGATTATAAAATCTATAACTTTTAAGTTCAGTCTGGCTCCCAGCAGTTCTTCTAAATTGTGCTGATTAGGGCATATTTTATTGGATTCTAATGGCTACTGGTTTTCAACCATAGTTTCTTTTCAATTTTATGATATAGTTCTGGAAAAATTTTATTGTGCCATCACTCTTAAAAGCCCACATTAATTTCCTCAAATATTTAGTGTATTCTTTTATGCACAGGCATTATATTAGCCAATATGTGTACATAAAAACATGAATTTATACATTTATAATGTTAATAAGATTATAGGTGTCTTGAAGTTATTTACACATGTATGTATATAATGGTATAAAATAAGCTCTTTAGATTGTTTGACAAAGAGAAGATCAGTTTTCACTGGCACAATAACAAGGTTTTATTTAAAAAGTGAAAATTAAAGTAAGCCTTTATTAAACAAATAGTAAGGATTTTATACAAAAAAATTACAGAAGAATAGAGAGACATTCCAGCTGGACATAACTGCACAAAGGGATGGAGGCTGAAAAGCAAGTGTGGTTGAATCAGTGTTTCTCACCCTTGGCAATACTAACCACTTTGGGCCTGATAGTTCTTTGTTGCTGTTGCTGGGTGGGGGGGTCGGGGATCCCGTGCAGTACAAGATGTTTAGCAGTATGCCTGGCCTCTACCCACTGGGTGCCAACAGTAGCCTCCACATTATAACAGCCAAAAATGTCTCTAGACATTGTTGGATGTCTCCTGGCTGGGAAGCTATTGTCCCTGATTGAGAACCTCTGATCTAAGGCAAGAGTTCCACAATTCATGAAGTTTGTTTAAAAAAAGAAATTAAAAAACATTTATTTGTTGATGTGCTAAAGGATGTAAAGAAGCTATTACTAACTATACTTTAAATGCAAATAATACCTAGCTAATTCCTTCCCTGCAGGAAATAACTATCAAAAAAAATCACAGTAGTATTTATTATATATAATTTTATGAATAAAATCAATGTTTTTGTGACTCTTCTGAGAGGACCTAGAATTATTCTTACTCTACAAAATCCTATATATTGAAGTGTGTTAAGTGAGAAAAAACATAGGAAATTAGGTTACAAGCATTTAAATAAAAGTAATTTTACCTTGTCTTGCCGTGTATTCATTGTCTTCAATTAACCTTGCTAAACCAAAATCTGCTATTTTACACACAAGATTTTCTCCTACAAGAATATTAGCAGCCCGAAGATCTCGGTGAATATAGTTCATTCTTTCAATATATGCCATACCATCGGCAATCTTGGAAAGAAAAAAACAGGCACATACAAAACATGATGCAGAGGGAACCAGGGAGAAGACAATTTTAGTTAATGTTTTAACAGATCACTGAAAAATCATATATCTTGAAAGGAGATGATAGTAACAGGCATTGTTAGGAGGAGATAACAGGAAAAATACAAACACTGTAATAAAAAAGCAGACTAACTTCAGTTTTCGAAAATTGGACACATCCCCAGCACCACCAAAAAAACAAAAAACAAAACAAAAAAAACCCCTAACACCTATTTTAAAGTTTTTCAGCCACCTAGTATATCCAGTAACCATTAGCAGCTTAATGTCCTAATGTCTTCCTGACTGTGGTTGGGAGATAAGTCACAGAGTTATTTAGAACTTCTGGACAGAAGTCTATCAAAGCCCACATCTGGCACAACCTAAGATGTCCTGGTATTAAGCACTGAGGTGGAGAACAGCAAACCTGAGCTTGCAGGCTAAAGGTGGCCTGTTTTTGTATTGCCTGAGAACTAAAAATGTTTTTTACATTTTTAAATGGTTATAAAAAAAGAGGAGGATGAGGTCTGACAGAGATTGTATGTGGTTCCCAAAACCAAAAATATGTACCTGGCTTAAAAAAAAGAAAAAAGGCTCAGACACTACCAGAGTACCTAGGAGTTTTTACCTCATGGCCTGGCATATGCCTGAGTTATATATATATAGTTCCTCTGTATTAAGTTCCTCTAAACTGCCAGATTCTGTGGCCATGTGGAAGCTCACTGAGAAGTAAAGCTGCAAAACCAGTATGTCAATTGAATTCAATAAAAGGCCCCTCAAACACCTATAACACACCTAAATAGAAAATTTACACTTGAAAACAAAAAATTCAGGAGTAAAAAAAGATTTTTTTTTTTTTTTGGTACCAAGGATTGAACTCAGGAGTGCACATTAACCACTGAGCTACATCCCCAGTCCTTTTTATTTATTTTTTATTTTGACACTGGGTCTTGCTAAGTTGTTGAGGCTGGCTTTAAACTTGTGATCCTCCTGCCTCAGTCTCTTGAGTCACTGGGATTACAGTGTGCACCACTCCACCTCGCCTAAAAAGACTCATTCTTTTTTTTTTTTTTTTTCTTTTTTTTTTCCTTTTTTTTAATTGTAAACAAATGGGATACATGTTGTTTCTCTGTACATGGCGTAAAGGCATACCATTTGTGTAATCATAAATTTACATAGGGTAAGACTCATTCTTATATTGTTATCTTAATTTTTGTTCAGGACCACAGTAAATAAAAAAATTCAGCAAACACTTTAGATTTCTAATATTTTCTTTGGAAGAACACTCATCCATTTTACTTTTCTTGCTTTTTTTTTTTTTTTTTTTGGTACTGGAGATTGAACCCGGGGCACTTTACCACTGAGCTACATCCCTAAGTTCTTTTATCATTTTGAGTTTCACTAAATTGCTTGAGACCGACCCTGAACTTGTAATCTTCCTGCCTCAGCCTTGGAAGTTACTGGGATTTCAGGCATGAGCTACCATGCCTGGCCATTTTAATTTCTTAAATTTATCTGTTGAAATACAAATACATATAGATTTATATTTGTGAAAACACTTCCTAAAAGGTCATATATGCAATAGCACTGAACTGAGAGTTCTATATCTAGCTCTAATACTGGTGCTGCTATGAACATGTTATGTGAATTTTAGATACCTCTGGTCTTCAGATACTACATTATTTCTAATACTAGGACCTCACACTGGATTATCCCCAATGTTCCTTCTAAAATTCCTTTACTTCTCTACATAAACCATTTTATTTGGGTAAGATTATTCTACATTTTAAACATTAATTTTTAATTCAAATTGATACAATTATATGCAAATACCTGAGCAGCCATATCAACCAGTTGTGGAAGCTTCAAATATTTTCCATCTCCTTCCTTAAGGAAATCTAATAAACTTCCTGTAAGAGACAGCGAAATATTCATGTAAATTAAGCAAATCTTAAAATTGAAATAAATATTCCTCTACCCCCAAATCACCAAACTCTTAACAAAACTACTCGATTTTTCATTTAAAAAAAAAAAAAGATTACTTTTGTGGTTTTGGAATTTCTGAATAATTATCTCAAAGATTCTAGAAGTGATCCCTAAACTGAAATTTATTATCTCTTGATAACACATGAAAAAAGGAAAGATCTACCATTTTCCCTTTCCCAACAGAAAATGTCATCAGATTAGAATCATTCTTTCCTACTTTGATCAAGATCAAAAGATCTTTTATATCAAAAGACATATAATTTTAAGTCAATCTGAATCAAGAATTCAGATATTTGGGAATATCCTGGGGTGATTAAAACTAAATAAAGGCAGCTAAATAAGCTGATGTGGAAGTGCTGGCCTGAACACTGTCTCTTAATTTTAAGAAAGTACCATGGAATAGCAAAATAGTATGAATACAGCAAAGTGAAAAGGCAGGAAGAAAAGTCTGCTGTCTTCCTATTACTTGTGAATACATATCACATGCTTGAATTTAATCAAGAGAAACCATCAGACAAATTCAAATTAAGGTTTATTTTATAAAACATAAAATTGGGGGCTGGGGAGATAGCTCAGTCGGTAGAGTGCTTGGGTAGAGTGCTTGCCTTATAAGCACAAGACCCTGGGTTCGATCCCCAGCACCCAAAAAACAACAACAACAACAACAACAACAAACATAAAATTGGATTGTTTTCTTAAATGACAATGCTGTGAAAGACAAAGTCAGGGGAATGGCTCCAAGTTAAAGGAGACAACCACATGTAACATTTGGCCATGGATTGGCTACTATCAGGTAAGTGTAGCTGGTGAACTGGCTAGGAAAATAGGGAAACCAAATTCCAGGTGAATAAAATAACAAGAACAAAAGTCATAGTTAGGGCTGGAAGTATAGTTCAGTGGTAGAGCATATGCTTAGAATGTTTGAAGTGCTTGGCTTGATCCATAGCACAAAAGCAATCATGGAAACAAGGAATGAAAAATCTATCTGTACAAAACAGGGGGCTTATGCTGGAACACAAGAAGCAATGAGGTTGGATGTATTATAGGGGGCCAACTGCTAAGCTAAAAACCAAAATGGGGAATTACTAAGTTTTAAAACTCGAAAGGACTTTTGTTATCTTGTATTCTTAACCTCTCATCTAAAAATAATCCTCAATTAGTGATCTAACAGCACAAATTCTACCATGTTCTCCCAATTAAATAATTCTGAAAATAATACACAGAGCTAAATGGACCATTAGCTTTACTTCCATTATATCTCTCACTCTAGCAATGTCCTGATTTAAATTTCCTCTTTGTCCCTTTCTCATTTCTCTTCTAGGTCTACCAGAGTACTCTTTGAAAAGGTATACTTGGAAGCTGTTTACAGTAGAAATTCTTTCCAAAGAGAATCGTGAATTATGGGGCTATAGCAATTAATAGGCTATGTCAGTTGGTTTCAGTCCCTTTTGAGGAAAAAAAAAAAATTCCTATAGCAAATGTGTAGCTTGTAGCTGGCCCTGTTACCACTAGAGGGGACTACATCATTGGTCAAGGTAGACTACTGGAGAGGGTGCCTTTATTTAGTCTGATTTAAGAGAGTAAAAAAATGAAATAACTTAAAAAAACAGATCGAATTCAAAATGGGTAAAAATTGAGCCAGTAAGCATGCTTGCAGACTTATTGGTCCCTCTCTAAAGCACAACTTTCTTTTTCTCCTGGCCCTAACTAGCTCTGTTACTGAAGATCTCAATTGTGCTGTGTTTGAGAGATGGAGAAACTGCAGTTGAAAGAAGGGGAGAAAAGAAGCTTCTAGGAGTCCTGAGTATACAGACTGTATTTACATTAAAACAAATTTCCTTCACCTTTTCTTTTTTTTTTGCTTTAGTACTGCCTAAATGATATTAAATGATTTTATCATTTTAATTCAGTTTGTATACTTCCCTGTTAATTCCCTGTTTAATTCAGTTTGTTCACTTCCCTGGTTATTTCATTTCCTTTTTAGTCAAAACTACTTTCAAAATAAACTCAGCCTGCCTAATTCTCCTTTTAAAGTTTGTAAAATCCTCTAGAATAACAGGATCTAAGCACTATTTCATTAAACAAAGTGTCACATTTTGATGGGCATGGTGGCACATGCCTGTAATCCTAGCAACTTGGGTGGCTGAGGCAGAAAGATGGCAAGTTTGAGGCCAATTTGACAACTTAATGAGACCTTGTCTCAATAAAAAATTAGAAAAATTAAAAAAAAAAAAAAAGAAAAAGAAAAGGAAAAAAAAGTGGGGAGGTTGGGGATATAATTTTATTGGTAGAGCACTCCTGAGTTCAATCCCCAGACAAGCAAAAGACAACAAAAAACACCAAAATGTCCCATTTCTTTTCAAATGCCCCCAAAATAATCATAAATTAGAAAGTATTATATAAAAAACTCTGTATGTATAAAAACCAAAATGAAGAATTCTTTAAAGAAGTAACCAACATGAATACTCTAAGAGATACTAGTATATACATACCTTTTGACATAAATTCAGTGACAATATAAATTGGTTCTTCAGAAACAACAGCATATAGTGGAACAAGTTTATCATGCCTTAACTTTTTCATTATCTGAGCTTCTTGAAGAAAAGCTTCTGGCATCATTGTACCTGGTTTTAATGTTTTGATTGCTACTTTTGTGGTTCCATTCCATGTTCCTAGAGAAAAAAAAATACCTCTTACTATTTTAATCAATATTTTAAGGGATTTTAGAACTAATTTCAATGAACAGCAGTTATCTTAAACATTTAACACACATATACATATTTTTTGTAATAAACGGTGTCACTTTAATCTGTGGCCAAAAACTGACAAAAATAAAAAATTCAGGCTTCTTACCCATCCATACTTCACCAAAACATCCTTGTCCTAATTTAACCTCTAGTCGCAAAGATTCTCGAGGGATTTCCCAAGCATCCTTTGCTAGACCTTGAGTCTGGGGTTTCACAGTTGGACACACAGTTGTTAACTTGTGGCATAAACCATCAGCATGTTCTAGATAAAGGAATAAAACTACACTGTAAAATGAATTATATACAAAAATTAAGGTACATATAGAGTATATAAATGCTTTAAAAAGTTTAATAAATTGTAGGAAAACTAAATGTCATCAATTTTATTCTAAAAACAAAAAGGAAGTTGTCTATAAGAAGCAAAACAAAAATTGTGCATAAGAAATTAAACATTTTGGGCTGGGGTTGTAGCTTAGTAGTAGAGTGCTTGCCTAGCAAGCGTGAGGGCACTGGATTGGATTCTCAGCACTGCATGTGTGTGTGTGTGTGTGTGTGTATACTTCATCCCAATCATGAATAGAAAGGGAATAAGCACCTGGGGGGGCAGAGAATGAACACTTATTATATCTTTCTCAAAATACCACCCAAGAAAATTTTATACTTTTATTAATATAATAATAACCATACCTTTAGTGGTCCATCAACAACTAAAAATAATTTAAAAAAAGAAATGAAACATTTTGTTAAATATATTTTTATGTTACTGTTTATTGAATACTTATGCTCTAGTTCTTGTGTTAATTTGGCTTTTAATGACTCTCTAATAAAAAATGAGGCTCGGGAAATTTAGGAAACTTTCCCAATATCCCACAGTTAGTAAGTGATAGGATTCAAACTCAGGTGTGTCTACCTTCAAAGTTCTGCTTTTGACTACTGGGATTTATTTAATTCCAAAGAAAATGTTACTTCTTTTTGCTTTGTTTTGGTTTTTCCTTTCTGGTACCAGAGGCACTTTACCACTGAGTCACATCCCCAGTCTTTTTAAATTTTGAAACAGGATCTTGCTAAGTTGCTTAGGGCAACTTGCTAAGTTGCTTTGAGCTAAATTGCTGAGGCTGGCTTTGAACTTGCAATCCTCCTGCCTCAGCCTCCCAAATCACTGGGATTACAGGTATTCGCCACTGAGCCCAGCATTAATTTTTATATCTAATAAGCACCAATTTGTAAGACACTGAAATCAGGGAAGAAGTTCACTTAGTGGGCTGAATTTTCAATAAGGGAGTCACAAAGGCAGGGAACTCCAGATTCACAATGGTTTGGTTGTGCATCCTCCTTATATAATCTTTCTTATTGTAAACGAGACAGGTTTCCTCCCATTCTCATCAAGCAACCACACAAACTCGAATTCTAAAAAGGGCAATTATGTGTCGGCACTGCTTGGTAACATGTTTGATTGATGCCAAGATTGCTGGTTGACTTGGTAGACTTAGTTTATAGCTACCTGTCATTGAAGAAGATATTACCATGGAAACCTTCCCTCCTCCAGTACTAATCATTTTAAAGAGTTGGATGTATTTACATAATGAATTGATAATGAAAAACTCTGAGTCATAAGACTCCACAATTGAATATTTTCAAAGATCTTTAAAAGACACGAATGTCTATAGTTGCTACAGGTTAATCTTCTAGGATAAGAAAAATGTATATCTTCAGACCAAATTTCATTGGGTTTATATTCTAGGAAATCTTAGAAGATCCAGCCCCTGAAGGGAAAGGTAATCCAAGAGGATATGTGATATAGCTTTCTGTGTTAAATGTTTAGTTTTAGCTACTTAGTGTCCATAAATATTTGCTTTTATGTTTTTAATTTATTTTCATAATGTATTTGCACATTATAAAATGGAACTTCAAGGTAATCACTATGCCAGTAAGATATATAATTTTCAATGACAATCTGATTTTAGCACACTATTCAATAACCCAATTCAGATACTAAGTACTACCTGTTCCTCATTTTAAAACTAGAATACTAACATTTAGGGGGCACGTACTGTATATAAAGTAGTGTGTTAAACCTTAAGAGAGATGAAGATATGTATTTTGACTTCATGCAAGAGAGCATGAGGAAATAAATTTTACCTGTATAGTGTTTCACCAATTTCTGCAGAGTGTCAAATTGTGCTCTGGTTGTGATATAGTAGCCACCATTGTCAAGTTTCCTAATTTTGTAGTGTTTCACATTGTCACCCCTTACTTCATCCCAATCACGAATAGAAAGGGAATAAGCACCTGGGGGCAGAGAATCAACACTTATTATATCTTTCTCAAAATATCACCCAAGAAAATTTTATACTTTTATTAATATAATAATAACCATACCTTTAGTGGTTTCACTTTCTCTTACTAAGAATATACCTCGTTGATTGCCAGGATTCAAAAGTAATCTTTCAGCATCTTTTCTCCCCATTTTGCCAAAATACCATCTAGAAAAAAATTAATGATGTTTTGAGCTGGAAAGATTTGAAGGTTAGAAAAATTATAAACATGTATCAATCAGAGTGAAATGGGATAGGAAGGATGACAAAGAATAGCCACAGAACATGACTTAGGATATAGTAAAGCATAAATTTGTATTTATTAAATAAGAATTTACAAGTATTAGTTAGGATATACACTGATAGTATTTCCATGTATTCATTACTCAACATGTCACTAGAACTCTACCTGGAAGTCACAGATATAGCAAATGGAGAAAGATAGCAAATAAAAGATTTTTCTTGTCAGTGACATAGGGAGATATAGGTAGGAAGAACAGAAGTTTTTCTCTGGTAATATGTGATCACCTGTATTAGTAAGAAACAAGTATATAATACCCAAATTATGAGGAACTCTAATTTTGCATGAGTTTGATTTAATAAAATTTAATGAATAAAAATGACAATGTCTGCTATCAAAGGACTTACAGAAGAGTGGAGAAGAAAAAAGGACAAAAATAACAAATGCTATAGTAAAAAAAGTGTTTGAGGCAAATATTAATAAAAGCAAACAAGTATTGATAGAATACCTACTATATGTAAGACACTGTGTTAACTGTTGTAATATGAAAAATAGGTTATTATTTATGAATCCCAGATAAACTAGTTGGGCCTAAAAGTAATACGGCACTGATACTTTTAACTTTTTAAAAGAATAGTGTGTAGAACTCCCAAGTTAATATTTTACTTTGTTACTCTCTCTCCCTCCTTCCCTATATGTTGTGTGCATGTGTTCACATTTTCCCTTGAACCGATTGAAAGTTGCCAAAATGCTGAATCATTATCTTAAATACTTCAGTGTGTGCATTGTAGAAGACAAGAATACTCTCCTACATAACCACAATGCAAGTACCTAAATCAAGAAGTTAAACACTGATGCAATACTACTCTCGGAGGTAAATTTTTAAAGTAAGAAAGTCTGCAGAGCGTTAGAAAGGGTTATATAATTTTAAAAAATAAATAAATATATAATTTTAAAAATATATATTTAAATTTAAAATATATATAATTTTAAAAAATTTAAAATATATATAATTTTAAAAAAGAAAGACTAGGTGTAACAGTATGATTAATTAAGATTTACTTAGGATATTGCTCTCAGCAAATAATACAGCATTAATTATGAATTCTCAAGTAACATCTATTAATGATACATTAGTTGTATTAAGATTGGTATGTAATTGTGTGTGTGTAAAATTGTGGCTAAGCAAAATGTGCATTATAACATTTTTAAAATCAAAATAGTTAATAAAATATGAAGTACTGCCATACTCTTCTGCCTGAATGGAATCTGCAGGCGCTACATAATTGCTAGGGATGTAACCATTCTTTCCTGTAGCAATTGATCTTGCTTCCCACCAGTCTCCTTCCCTGCAATACATAAAACAACAATTACCACAAGGTAGACGGACTATTGCTCAAGGTATAATATATTGCACTGTTTTCTTATCCGAAGTAAATGAGAGATATTACTTTCACTTTTTACTGTGCATTCACTTGATCAAGAATTAAAATCAAAAGAACATTTAAAAAATAAGTTACATGAATTAAGAAAATTAAGACTAAGTAAAAGCATAAATGCATACTTCTACACTAAACCAACAACAAAACCCTAAGATACCACACATTAAAAATTCAGTTATAGTATCTTTTTTTTTTTAACATGCTCATTTCCGGATCATCATCCTAAGACAATAAACTATACTGAACTAAGTAGTTTGGAAGAGAAATCTTTCAAAATTATTCATCTTTGGCTAAATTTTTTTTAACAGTTTGAGATAATCTGTATACCATAATACTCCCCAATTTAAAGTATACAATTTAGTGATTTTTAATATATTCATAGAGTTGTATAGCCATCACAATAATAAATTTTAGAACATTTTTACCACCACAAAAAGAAACCCCAATACCCATTAGCAGTCACGTCCATCCCCTCCCACCATTGGCAGCCACTACATCTCTATGGATATGCCTATTGTGGGCATTTCATATAAATGAAATTATTTATGTAGTCTTTTGTGACTGGCTTCTTTCACTCAGCATTTTTTTTTTTAAGGTTAATTTATGTTGTAGCATATATCAGCAGTCCCTTTTTTTGTTGTTGAATGCTTTTCTTTTTAACAGTACATAAAATTGTAATGTTTTTGTTTTAGTCATTTTAGGAAAAAAATTATGAGACATGAGCACCCCCATAGAAAAACAATTAACAATGAACAGTAATAAAAAACTGAATTTCTAGAATAATGTATATTTATAAAAATGTCATCTACAAATAACTCAATAAGGCTCAAATTAAATCACAATTCAGAATATGAGAATATGTGGTTTGTAGCATATAGACTTAAATTTTCCAAAAATAATATGAAAAGAACAAATATTAGTCTCTAATAAGGATGATGTACATGGCATTCATTACTTAAGATTAAATGTATTATTTAGACTGAAATTTTATAAATGCTCAGTGATTTTGCACTCTAAAATTGAAATGGAAAATCTTTGATAATTCAAATATTTACAAACTCATACATTTGGTTTTTGGTTTTCTAGTATGTATTAAGTATGTTTAAATATACAAATCTCATATTTGATCCTGCTAAAGCAATCATGATTCATCTAAACTGAATACCTACTGAGTGATAGATGTAATTCAGGATGTGTAGAAAACAGGTAAAAAGACAGTCCTTACACTTAAAGTACTCAGTCTAGAGAGGGGTTTTTAAGTCTCAGCAATAATGACACTTTGGGTTTGATAAATCTTTGCTGTGTGCAAAGTAGG
Source organism: Sciurus carolinensis (assembly GCF_902686445.1). Lineage (NCBI taxonomy): Eukaryota > Metazoa > Chordata > Mammalia > Rodentia > Sciuridae > Sciurus > Sciurus carolinensis. The sequence goes on along the minus strand of NC_062227.1, from coordinate 30,636,852 downwards.
ATGTTTATCAATACCACTGGCCTCTACTCCTTAGATGACAGTAGCAGCACCCTGGTGACAACCAAAAATATATCCAGCCATTGCCAAATATCTCCTGGGTAATTCTGCTCCAGGTTGAGAACCACTGTTCTAAGAGAATGACAAGCTAAGTGATAAATTATAATGTTTGATGGGAGCTGTGACTGAAGTCTGCACAGAGCTCTATGTGAACACCTAATAGAAACACTTAATATGGCAGGGTATGGGAACTTAGCTAGGGAGGAAAGAAGAGAGAGAAAAAGGAGAATGGAGAAACAAGCAGACACTCCAGAAAAATAATGTGTATGTGTGAAGAATGTGTGAAGGCATGGAAAGGGCAAGAAACTCCAGTGTACTCAGAAAATTCCACATAATTCAGTATGTCTGATAGAATAAGAAAGGGTTTAAAGAAACACATAATAAATTCTCAATGAATGATGACTACTAATATTCTCCTTTTAACTTATGGCTACTAGTGGCTACTGAAGGATTTTAAAGCAGATAGACATATTTTACATTCTGGAACAATAACTGGTAACAGATGGAAACAAGGATGGAGGGAAACATGACTAGAAGCAAAGAGACCATAAGTATATATTTCAAGAAGTTACAAGTGGTTTTTATGCTTGCTAATGAAATTATGGGATCTGTTTTCCAAAACAAGCACTGAATTTTCTATGTGGATCACTAAATGACAGAAAGTCTGAGAGTCACATAAGGAAAAAACAACTTAATTTGGTCTATTTGGGAGTACAAAGTTCCTTATTCAACTTTTTCCCTTTGTTTTTTAGGAAAAGCAGATCTTTAAATCATCTGGATACTTACATAGGAACACAGAATTTTCTTTATAAAAGATTTAAAAATATATATATACTTGCATATGTCCCCTCAGTAACTTTTCATTCTTAAGTCTTTACTCTTATGGCTGAATCACAGCAGCACAATTTGAAGAAGTGGTAACTTCTACAGGTAGTATTATGTCATGTGTCTCAAGGAACCAAGCCCAGGGGTCAGAGACCTGTGCCCTGCCATGCTTATCTCCAGATCATCAACTAGCTCAGAGGTTTCAAAGTAAAGACCAAATGTCTGTCCAAATTTCTCCCTCTCAAAATACAACACTTACGTATTGTTAATTATTTGAAATCTTTCACCCTTTTTAAATGAAAGATCTTCTGTAGTTCTAGCTTCATAATCATATAAGGCCACAAATATAGTAACACCACCTAGCAAAGGAAAAAAAGATCAGGATAAATTATATAAACTGACACAAAAGAGAAATAAAAAACGATTGCCAGAAAAAAAAACTTATGCATATATAATTTTCTCTCTTATTTCCAGAATCTATTTTTAGAAGACTGGGGCTTCTAAAAGTTGGGGCTCTCAAGCAGCTGGAGTTTAAGGTAATGAGAGGTTCTCTTAAGACTTTCCATTAAATCACTATATTTTACATATTCTAAAATTCTATAGACTCAGAGAAACAAATTTAATTTTGATTTCTGAAGCAATGTCTCTGGTTTGAAAAGACAGTCAAATTCAAACCAATTCTAGGAAGGAAGAGCACTAATGGAGCACTGTAGACTACTAGCACTGATCTCCTCAACTTCTTATAAACAGTGGGTGAACATTTCCTCTATAATCATTAGTAGTGAGTTTCAGTGAGATTAATTTATTATATACTTACTTTAAAATAAAACTGTTGTTTGTCTTGGAAATTTAATGGCATGGTCAATATTAATTACATAGTATAAATTCCAAAAATAACTCATATTTAGCAACATGTGCAGATACTTGAGATGAGCACACTGAACAATCAAACTATTGTATGCAAGCAAAACCAGTAACAATAGAACAGATGTATACAATATGCATGCCATGTCAGTTTTTAAAATTATTTCAGGCAGGTATTCTGGCTAAAACTCCCATAATATATAATTCTTTGTTATTGTATATATTTATCACACATGACACAATGTTTTGAAACATGTATACATTGTGAAATGGCTAAATCAAGCTAATTAACATATGCACTGCTTCACATATTTCTCATTTTTTTTGTGGCAAGAAAACTTAAAAACTCTCTTAGCAAATTTAAATACATTGTTATTAACTGTGGTCACTAGGTTATACCATAGACTTGAACTTATTCCTTCATTCCACCTGAAACTTTGTATCCTCTGTTTTATTTTTTGCAGTACTAGAGATCAAACCCAGGACACCCCACATGTGAGGCAAGTGCTCTTATCACTGAGTTCTGTCCCAACATATTCTTAGTTTCGGTATTTATTTTACTCAATATAATTCCACTGAGCTGGCAAAAAACAATGATTGGTTTATATCCATCCATCGATATTTTTTTTAAATGGTCGGAAGAAAGGCGGTTAGTAAAATTATAGACTAAGCAAAAACGTTGTGAAATGTAGAAAGTAGTATAAAACCTATTATCTCTAAATACAAAGTAACAGAAAACCAAAGGTAAGAATACTAATCATTTAAAACATTATGTACAAAACCAAGCTCTTGATTTTACTTCTCTAACTTTTATTTACCCAAATCCTCTTTATGTAGGCAAATAGCACAACTAGCAAGTTAGGTAGTACTTGAGTCAAATCTACTGCTAATACTATGAGTTATACTGCTATAATATTTTGTTTATCTATTTTCCAAATGCTCTGCTGCCCCCTAAACCCCAATCCATGTAATTTCTTACCGGGACTACTGAGACTATTGAGTACTACCCTCCTAATCTACTTCTCCACAGAACAGCAAAAATGAGTTTTTTAAAAAGGAAATTTGACCATGCAAACTCCTTTACTTAAACTTCTCGAGTTGCTTCTTCCCAGCTTTGGAAAAAATCCAAACTCCTTACTACAGTCTATGCGGTCCCCTGCAGTCCTAATTGTGGTAGCCTAACACTTCAATATCACATCACACAATTCTCCTCTCTGCCTACATTATTCTTTCCACTAGTTCTTAAAACTTCCCAGTCCATTTGTTCCTCTTGAACTTTGTGTTTGTTATTCCCTCTCCCAAGAAATTCTTCTTAGCTCTGCAGATAGGTCATTCTCATCAATCAAGTATCAGTTCAAATAATTTCTTCTTGGGGAGTCTTTCTCTGATCAACTACATCTTTACCAATTAGACTTGTTAGTTCCTTCATAGCATTAAGAAATGCTGATTATCTTGTTTAGCTGCTTATTCACTAATTATTGTTCAATCACCACCATTAGGTAAACTGTATCAGGAGAGAAACCTTGTTTGTCTTGCTCACCTCTCTATACCTGTATGCAAAGACACTCCCCATTTTTTGCAGAGTTAATAAATGAACATCTATGAATGGAATATTTCACATAAGTAAACATTTTTTTTTTTCTCCCCAGTACTGGAGAGTGCACCCAGGGTGTTCTACCAATGAGCTGTATCCCCAGTCTTTTTTTTTTAAACTTTGAGAGAGGGTCTCTGTAAATTGCCAAGGTTGGCCTCAAACTTGTGATCCTCCTGCCTCAGCCTACATGGTTATTTGGATTACAGGTGTGCACCACCATGCCCACTATACACATCAGCAAAAATTTAAAATAACCAATCAAATATATCAAAATTTATTTTAATCATTTTAAATTATTATCTTTCCCAAACATATATCCTGAAAAGAATTTAAACATTTTACTAATGACTGAGAAATATCATTATGGTAATAGATTACTGAAATATTTGCAGTCAGAAGGCTGGAATTAGGATTGTGATTATGGTGATGCCCATTATTCTCCAAATGCTGTCTAACAATATCAGTGTATGGCAGTCCTTAGGTCACTATTATTAGTTCAAAGGTGAACAAACTAAGGAGACAAATTTATAATCCATTGTGAAAGAGATTTCTCCTTTGCCTCAACTGACTGTTAATAAGAACATATGTTACTCCATTTGATGTTGGCAGTTGTTTATGCCTAAGGATAAAGTAGACACTCTAAGGGCTGAAGCCTGAAGGAGAAAGATGAAAGAAATCCAAGTCCTTGTTTATCATGGAACTGCCCCACAAGTGAATCCTGAAGCTCATCTTTTTTTTTAGCCATTTGTGCTTTGTTATTTCAAGGGAAAAGCATCTTAATATAGGACTCCCTCACGTAAGAATTCATTTTCTCTCTTTTTAAAGTTTTTACACCTAAAAACTAAAGTTTTTTAGTACATTCTGTCTCCATGAAAGACTGTCAACTATCACTTCTTGCTGTTGTATGAAAGGATATGATAATGTAAAAATGGAGTCCTGGAGTAGGACATCTAATCCAAGTCCTTTTGTTTATAATCTGTGGCTTGGGGGGGCAGGTGCAGAATCATTAAATTTTCTGAGTCACAGGATTTTGCTTTTTTAAATCACAGTATCAGATAGAAACATTGCATTGTCATGACTGCACTGTCAAATAATTATCATTTATTAACTAACCACTGTAATACTTGTAACACTAGATAGCACTTTATATCCCGAGAAGTTGTAAGAGTCTTGAAGGAGGAATGTATGTTTTTAATCTTATATTTCCAGTGCCTGCCACATATTAGTTGCTTAATAATCATTTGAATAATGAATTAATGAATTAAAAGTATAACCCAGTACACATAAACATTATCAGATTGTCACCGAATTTCCCAGAACCATATCCATACATATATTGACTTTAACTTTTGTTAGATACTTGAATTTTCACATACAACTTTTTAAAGTCCTCCAGTAAGATATTTTTCTTAGCACGTAGACCGTAAGTATGTATTGCCCAAGGTTATGTTCTCAAACAGGCAGCATAATTGTCCATTTAAATCTCACCTGTTAAACCAGTAGGATATGAACTTGGCACCACTGAGAATGAGGAAGATGCTCCTCCAAAAGGAGTTACCCCTGAGGATCCTCCAAATGGTGTTATAGAAAGACTGCTAAAATTAACCGAAGTTCCTTTTGCTGAAGATGATGGTGTCACTGCCGTGTGTTCTGTTCCATAATGGCTGACACTTGTACTGACAGACTCTGGAGTGTTTTCAGTTCTGTATTTAATAGCTGGACTTTTGTTTTCTTTACTTTTAATGCAGCCCATTATCAAATCTACAGAGGAAATAAGGCAAGATTTTTGAGAGGTAGTTAATATATGACATACTTTTAAAATATAATAGGAAAGATGACTTTAAATAAAGCATCCTCCCAGGCCTGCTACCCAGAAAAAAAACCAGTATTAAATTATGTCCCATTTTCCTATACATATGACAACTATAAAAACTTAAATTGAGCAGAAAATAAACCACATATGGTAACTTTAAAATAAATGTAGTTTCTAGAGTTCTGTTCTTTTGAGAAAATTAATAGATGAATGATTACTGTTTGATGATATTTTAAAATCCACTGTGAAATGCCATAAACTTTACTGCAAAAGTTAACTTTCACTAAGTGTTCAAGAGAACAGAATTTTACATGAATAAATGATATGTAATATAAGAAATACATTCATAAAAGTATTTTCTAGAACTGGATTGTCATGTGTTGTAGAAATGTGTTGTATTTCAAATTATCAATGTAAGAAAAACAGCTGTCGTGTAAATAGGACACTGGGATAATGTATACTGCATGGTAATATATAGAGTGCTGCCTTGCTGCATGGCACACTCTAACATGTTGCACTTGTGTTTACATAAAATGCTCAGAAAGCATCCAACAATGATCTTTTGCTTGAGAATAAGATAGTTCTACAAATACTTGAAGTGGTGGAATCTACGATCACACTTTTTTCTTTTTTTAAACAATCACTGGTTATGAACTTGTTGGCACACTTTCAAAATATACCATTCCAAGCTATAGACACTGTGAGGGAAAACAGACAAACAAGCGTCCTCTGAAATCGACAACACTGTTGAAAAAATAGGAGGGTCATATGATTACAGATTCAATACAAATTATGAAATTTTCATTGTAAAATGGGTAGATAATGTGTTATTGTTGGAACAAACTACAATACACTGAAATCGCTTGGTAAAGTTTGACCATTAAAAAAAAAAAAAAAAGAGTAGAGCCAATGCACCTCAATCAAAGGTAGTGGGTATTTATAACAATTTCAATGGTGATATAGATAAATAGTTTGGTTGGTTTCCAAATAGTCCATTTCTATTAGAGGTGAAAATATTGGCCTTTGTTCACTTGAATAAATGATGTATTATTCATTGGTATGTGTATCATAAATCTGTGGATTTTTCACAAATTTGTGAATGACAAAAAAGATCTCATAGATTTGTTGGATTTCAAGAGATACCTACTTTAGCATAGCTAAAATGATGCAATGAGAAACCACCAAGTTATGGTTTGGATGTGAAGTGTCCCCAGAAAGTTCACGTGTGAGACAATGTAAGAAGGTTCAGAGGAGAAATGATTGGGTTTTGAGAGTCTTAACCTAATCAATTAATTAATTCCTGATGGGATTAACTGAATGGTAACTGGAGGAAGGTAGGGTGTGGCTGGAGGAGGTGGGAAATGGAGCGTGGCTTTGGGATATACATATATTTATATTTGGCGAGTGGAGTCTCTCCCTCTGCTTCCTGATCTCCGTGATTTAAGCTGCTTCCTTCTACCACCTTTTCCCACCATGCCCAAGGAATGAAGTGGGCCTTCTATGGACTAAACCTCTGAAACCGTGAGCCCTCAAATAAACCTTTCCTCCTCTGTAATTATACTGGTCAAATTATTTAGTCACAGCAATGAAAATCTGACTAAGACACACCAGGAGGAAGAAAGCATAATACTTCAAGACCAAGTGTCCAAGATATCAGAATTCATGAGATGCCATATTATTTTCAAATGGCAAGAATGATGATAATGTCAAAACAAGTCATGTCATGTGAATCTGACAACATATTTTTAAAAATGTAATTTAACCCTTTATTTGAAGTGTTTTGCTCCTTTACACCAAAAATAATTATTAAACAGGCCATGAAAGTCACTTTTTTTGTATATTATGTAATATGTGAAAGGCTAACATATTTGTCCTATTTACAAGATGGTGTATATATGTAAAAGATACCATATTGGCCCAGGGTCCTATTTAAAGGACAATCTGTAATTTTGTTCTTAATGATAATAAAATATGTGTAGGTTCTAGATTATGATTTCTAACCTACTTTAATGCACCTGTGTCAATTTTGTTGGAATATTTGCAGAATTAAAAACCTGGGACTTGATGGGATGGGTTAACAAAAAAAAAAAAAAAAAAAAAAAAAAAAAAACCCTAAACAGCTGAAAATGAAGTCTCTCCCCCTCATTTAGCTTTATTACAATTCTACTAAATCTCTGTTCCAAACTTAACATTTTCCAACTCAATCACTTCTAATAGTTCAATGACAATATACCACCGTGTTTGAGAAAATGAATGGGTTTTTAAAGACTGAAAGGCCTACATTTGAATGGTGGTTTCCTATTTAGGAGTAGGGATTTCAGGTGTGTTGCTTAACTTCTCTGCACCCAAGTTACTTGAAAAAGTGTTATGTACTTCATATGGTTTATGAAAATTAACACGTTCTAGACAATTTGGCACATACTGGGTACTAGCAAATATTCTCATTCTTTCTATCTATATCAGTACTATGCAACAGAAATACAATCAAAGTTACAAATGTAAGCCACATATATAATTTAAAACTCTTTAGTGGTCACACTAAAAAAGTACCAAAAAAAGCATATAAATTTAACTTTAATAATATATATTATTTTACCCTATAAGTGTTTCTGAAATAATTATTTTAACATAACTGATGTACAAATTTTCAGTGAGACATTTTATATTTTTTATACTAAGAAATTCAGTAAATATTTTGTACTTGTAGAACATCTCAATTTGGACTAGACACACAAGGCTCAATAGCTGTATGTGGCTATGGAGGCTACCATGAGGACCAAGGAAGATCTATTTGTCTACTCACATCAATAGACAAACCAATTTTTTTAACCTATTTTCTCATGCTTCTGTGTAGACACACACACACACACTTTTCCCAATACATATGCCCTGGGCTTTCTCATTTTTGTGGAGTTTTTTTCTTCCTAAAACTGCCTCTGTCTAAAATACTCTCCCACACCTCTACCTGTTAAAATCCTATCCATTGGCCGATGGTGATTACAAACACTACTTTTCTATTCAGGCTTTCCCTATAATTGGTAAAATATCTTAAATTTAAAAAAAAAGTAGCTGATACAGACATAAAAACTGTAGATACTAATGGGGTACCATGTAATGTTTTGATACATGTATACATTATATATTTAAGTCAGGTTAAATATATCTATCTCCTTACAACTTATTTATTTTTTAATATTTTTTTTTAGTTGTTGATGGACCTTTATTTTCTTTCTTTATTTATATGTGGTGCTAAGAATTGAACCCAGTGCCTCACACATGCTAGGTGAGTGCTCTACCATGAGCCATTACCCCAGCCCTATAACTTATTTATGATGATGTAAAACATCTTTATATCTTTTCCCTTAAAACCACAAATGTATTTTGGGGAAGATTTTTGTATGACACTATTCTATTTTGTATTGTTTTCTGCTTACTCACCTAAATCTCAACAAACCCCCAAATTAATGGCAACATGTTCCTTAAATAGCAAGAATTGTGCTTAACTCACCTTTTACCCACCACATTGCCTACTGACATGATTTGTGTGTAATAGGTTTACTAGTATTGTAAAATCTGCATTATTCTATTTGATTACTGCAGAAGCGCTAACACAGATTTCATTAATTCACTTGTTTTTAAAGGTAATTTTTTTTAAAAAGGTAGTTCTTATTTGTAGTTTTTCCCATCCTATGACATTCAGAAGGAAGCAGGTGAGCTGAATATTCATAAGTTCAGTTATGTAATATTAATTTAAAATATTGCTATAAGTATTAAAATAGAAGTCTCAAACTCACAGCTGAAAGGTTTTCAGATCACTATTTTAAATGGATATATTCTAAAGAATGTGACAATTAAATACAAACATCAAAACATAGTGGATCTGGAAATCTAAATATATACTGAAAACACTATGAAGAAATTATAAACTAAATAATAAAAGGCAATTGCTACTAAAAGTATTAGGAAAAAACCCAAAGGGTTAGGCAGTTTCATAAAACTAGGATTGGAAGAGTCTTTTAAAAGCAAAACATAAAAGTAGAAATCTTAAAAAAAAACAAAAAAAATATGTATGATGATGTAACATCCATAAAGCAGGGAAATCTTAAGCGAAGCTTAAGATACGAGAAATAGGGAAAACATTTTTGTATTTGGCTTATATTCTTTGTTGTGCTCTCAATATACACATAAATGTTCATATACAAAAGTTGGCAGACATTGTTAATATAGACAGTTCTTACAAAAGAAAAGAACAAACCCACTGGTAAATAGAAAATCCCATCAAGAGGCAATTCACAAAGAAAAGGAAAGGTCAATCAATGCATGAGAATTAAAACAAGATTACATTGTTTTGGCTTATCAGATTGGAAAATTTTGACTCAAGGCTGAAGGGTGAATTTTAACCAACAGTCAATACATATCTCTGAAGTACGCGAAACTGCAAAATTATTTACATGCAAAGTCCACATATTAAATGTTAGACTTTGAAAGAACAGTTGTATTAAGAAGGAAAAACCACAGGTTTCCAAGATGAAAGAGAAGAAACTCATGGATGTCAAACTAGGGGAGTTTCCAAGCTGGATATTGATGGGGGATTTCACCCCTAAAGGCATTATGGGAGCATATCAGAGAGGTTACCACCAGTACTGCAACAAGTACATCAACGTGAAGAAGGGGAACATTGCTGGGGTCAACATGATGCTGGCAGTGTACGTGTTTTCAGCTACTGCCTTTCTTACAAGGAACTCAAACATAAGTGGTGATACAAGTACCACTGAAGAGGGGCCAGTGTGGACAGAGAGCATACTATGTACTCCTCACTGGGACTGCCTCCCCTATGAAGAACTGATATGGTCTCATGTATGAATCCTTTCATATCCTGAGTATTACTACCAATAAAAGGTAACTGGTTAAAAAGGGAAAGAAAAGAAAGAGAAAAACCATGAGGAAAAGCCTACAATTACTGTAATTTATTTTTAATTTGATAGCAGGCTGACTGTGAATATCATGCCAATTCAAGAGAAAAGTTACTATAATTATCTACTTCTTCCATTTCTTTTCCCATTTTACTCATCCTTAGCTTCTTCATCTAAGAACCTCACTGCAAGGTACTACTCCTAACTTCAAGTCCTGTTCCTTCAAAAGCCACACCATTTTTTTCACACCATATTACACCTTCCATTAATACTCCTAAGTCATCCTCTAGACACTTCTTAATCAAGTCTTTGACCCAACACCTCACATCTACTCTTTTACCTCAATAGCTTCAGGACAGACCATTTTTCAGTCCAGTTCCACTATCATCCCTGTATCAACATATAAGAGTTATTGCTGCTACTCTTCTCATTTAGAAATGAGCAGGCATGGTGGTGCACACCAGTAATACCAGGGACTCAGGAACCTAAAACAGGAGGATTCTAAATTCAAGGATAGCCTCAGCAACTTAGCAAGATCCTACCTTAAAATTAAAAATAAAAAGGAATGGGGATACAGCTAAATGGTAAAGTATCCTTGGGTCTAATCCCCAATACCAAAAAAAGAAAAAAAAGAAAAATTTTTATAAATGTAGGATGCAATGCACGTTTTTTTTGTTTTTTTTTTTTTTTTTTGGTTTGTTCTGTTTCTGTTTTTGTGGTGCTGGGGATTGAACCCAGAGCCTTGTGCCACATTTTAAAGATTTGAGGTACAATATAAGTTAAACAGATTTTTATGGGTTGCCTTAGAAATTCATCATCACTCAGTGCTTGCCTGTAATTCCAGCTACTATGGAGGATGAAGCAGGAGGACTGCAAGTTTGAGGCCAGCCTGGGCAACTTAGAGAGACCTTAGTATGAAAATTGTCAAGATGACCCATGTGAGAAAAAAACAAAAGTAGAAACATGGAGCAGTCAACTATGATAGGAAAAATGAGTTAGATGATAGGTAGAATAAATAAGTTTAGATGATAAGCTAGATATGGGAAAACACAAAAAGTGTTCATTTATTCATTTAGTAGAGTTTATTGAACACATAGTTCTTATACATGCATAATGAATGACTTCAAAGTTTGTAGTTTCAACCAAATAGAATGAAAAACCATAAATGAAAGGAAACAAGTGGAGAGGGATAGGTTTTTTTTTTGGAGCAAGGAGTTTACTTCCAGCTGTGTATTGTAGGTGCCTGTGAAGTCTACTGAAGGATTGATAAGTTTAAAGCTCAGAAAAAGGTAAGGAACTAGGGAAAAAGTAAACAAAAATATTTTCACAGTTTAACTCCTTTGGAGATAATAAAACTCACCCAAGGTACAGATTTAAAGGAAAGTGAGAAATCAACACAATGTTGGAGGATACTTACATACAAGGAATAAGCAGCAATTAAAGATGGTAATATATCCATATTGAAAAAGATAATCATCAGCTAAGACAGTGAAATGAACTGGGTGGGAAAGAGCATCAACTATAACATTTATCCTAAAATAAATATGAACAAATAGTGACAAATGTTAATGTGTTAAATGTGAATAATAATTATTTTCATTTGAAGTACTTTATAATTCAACAAAATGCTAATAAGTAGAATAGTAACTGGGAATAAAGAGACAGATTCTCCAGATGAAAATGACTAAAAGTATTTAAAGACCAAAATGAAGTGACATTTAAACTGATTTTTAAAGGTTAGCTGATTAGTAATTAGGAGCCCAATGGGGACTTCAGTGTTTCTTTTCAAGGAGCCGAGAATGAAATTCAGGGTCTCCAAAATAGCTAGACCAAACAAGTAAACGTTTTACCACTGAGCCACACCTCAAGTCCCAGCATATTCCCCGCCCCACCACCCTGCAATGGAGATAGAAGCTGGTGGGGGCGGGGTGTGGCTAATCACTGACCTACACCCCCAGCACTTTTTATTTTGAGACAGTCTCACTAAGTTGCCTCGGTTGATCTTAAAACTTGTGATCCTCTTGCTTTGGCTGGGATTACAGGCCTGTGGCACTGTACCTAGCTGGCACATTTCTTAATGTTATGAAGATACAGGCTAGATTACAGTAAACTGAAAAATAATGACTAGGCCACAAAAATACGGAGAATTTTTGGAATGCAACAGCTTCAAAAGGTGAGAACATACACTTATTATCAAGATGGTTTCTATAATTTCTTTGCATAGTTTACTGATCCTCTCCTTCACAGTCTTAGTGTAATCTAATCCAACAGATACTTGGTTACTGAACAATAATTCTCCCCATTTTTTGATAGAAGAACCCTGACTTTATTTACCCTCCTTTCATTTGCCAAGTAATTCAGGGGAGGCTTGGTACCTGTCTAGACCTAATGATTGACTCAAGCCACTCAGGGAGTCAGTTTGCTTATTGAACCATGAGGACAGGTTTCTAGGAAGTTTTCCTTACTCTGGAATACATTACATTTCCCATTTTTCTTCCACAGATGTTACATTCACAAACGTGAATGCCCAAACCTGAGAGGCAGTCATCCAGGGACCACCGAGTACCTACCAAAGGGAACACACCAATATACTGAGAATGGTAGGGCAGAAAGACATAAGGAACTTGGGTCCTCCAAAGGGTTGCTCAGATATTTTATAACCCTAAAACACACTTAAGATTCACTTATCATCCAGTAAATATCTACAGCATAACCCAGTTTTAGTTTGGTTTTCTGTTACTTACAGCTGAATGGCTCTTAAAAATATATTACTCAAATCACATGACAATGTTTAACATATTAATTCTCTTTTCAACAAATCCTAAGGACATATCAGTTCTTCCCTTCCTTCTTGCCTCTCTGGTGCTAGAGATTGAATTCAGGATAACCTTGTACATGCTAGGCAAGCTCATTACCTTTGAGCTACATTCCCAGTCCCCACATATCAGGATTCAGTAGCATAACAACAAAGATTTCAAACTTCCCTCAAGGTGTTTATATAATCAAAATATTCTTTAAGTTGTAAAATTTAAACGTTATAACGGTAAATTTTCAAATCATAAACAAACTCTTTTATTCTGAACATGAATATTTGCTATAAAACAAGGTTTTAACTCTCAATTTGATTTATTATTGCTATTCTGAAGATTTTTTTTAATGAATTTATTTAAAAATCATGGAAATCTTTCCTGACACTATCAGAAAGTTTTTTTTACCTAAAGTTCTTTTAAAAAATCAACTTTGGAATACAATTTACATACAACATGCACCCATTTTAAGCACAAAGTTCCATGAATTTTGGCAAGTGTATAAAATTACATACTATATTCACAATATAGAATATTCTGATCATCCCAAAAGGTTCAGTTGTACCCATTTCCAGGCAATCCCTAACTTCAATCCATAACCTCAGCCCAGGTAACTATGGAACTGCTTTTTCTAACTGAAAATTTATCTTTTCTAGGGTCTTACATAAATAAAAACATTTGAATGTAGTCTTATAGTATTTTGTATTTAGCTTTTCCATTAAATTCTGTCTGAGATACTCTCATATCATTGCATATATCAGTAGTTTGTTGATTTTTATTGCTATGCAGAATTCCATCACATAATCACATTCACTTATTGATAGGTTTTTCAAGTTGTTCCAGTCTGGGGCTATTACAAATGAAGCTACTATAAACATTCCACTAAATCTTTGGGAGTGGGATAGACGTGTCATTATCTTCACTGCACCCCCCCAGCAATATCTAGGAATGGAACTGTTTGACCATGTAGTATAAAATTAAACCTACTTTTACTATACAAGAAGCAATTAAACTGTTTTCCATATTGTCTATACCATTTTGTATTCCACCAATAATCAATGCGAATTTCTGATGTTTTATATCCTCAACAACACTTCTTTTTTTTGTCAAAACCCCATCATACACACACAAGATTTGGACAGGGTCCAAATATTTGGTATAGTTATGTTTTATAGTTTTAGAAAGCTTAGGTGCCTGAAATCTACTGATATCAGAAGGTATATGACATCATAAAATGCATCTGGCTGAACCAATGTTTTTTATATATTATATATATATCTATATAATAAAAATCATATGAACTACACATTAATCACTGACTTTTAGTTCACTGATAAAAGTTGCAGTCCAGTACTGAGTAAGTGCGTATCATCTTTAACCTCTCTTTAATTTGCCAAAGTCAATAAAAAGCAGCTAAACAACATCCTATCTTCTAAAATATATTATTATCTCTATACTTAGGTTAGATTCAATGGTAAATTAAGTACGTACATTACTAAGATATGATGAGGAATCTCATATTGCAATGCTTCTAGGGTCAGTTTCTTACTTTCTAAAAATTCTATTTAAAAAAACAGGATGTAATTTCCATAATTAAGTCACCCTTATTAATACACAGGTATATACTTTTTTTTTTTTGTGACCCTGGAGACTGAACCCAAGACCTAGCACATGCTCAGCAAGTGCTTTCCCACTGAGTTACAACCTCTAGGCATTTTTAAAAATTTGAGACAGGGTCTCATTAAGTTGCTCAGGTTGGCTTCAAACTTTCAATCTTCATGCCTCAGTCTCTCAAGTAGTTGGGATTACAGGCATGTGCTACCATATCTTTCTCAGGTCTACAAGTTTTGACAGATACACACAATTGTACATCGGCCACAGAAATGACAATATAAAGAGCAGTTGCACAACTCCCAGGATTTTTCTATTCCCCTCAGTAGCCATCCTCTCCTTACAACCCCAGGAAACCACTGATATCTGTTCTCTGTTCTTGTAGTTGTGCCTTTTTCAGATACCATACAAATGGAATCATATGATATGCAGTTTTTTGATTCTCGTTTCTTTCACCTAGCGTAATGCATCTGAGATCCAGCCATGTTTTTGGGAGTGTCAACAGTTCATTCCTTTTTACCACTAAGTACTATTCCATGGTATGCACATACTATCATTTATTCATTCCCCAATGGAAGGACATGTGTTTCCAATTTTTGAAAATCATACACAGAGCCATTATCAGCATATACCTGCAGGGATTTCTGTGAACATAATAAGCTTTCCTTTCATCTGAGTAAAAAAAGCAGGTGTGAAACTGCTGGCTTGTATGAAAGTACAAGCTTAAGAGAAATGACACAACTTCTCCAAAGCAGCCTTAACATTTGCATTCTCACTGACAAAATGAGAATTCCAGTTGCTCCACATTCTTAACACTTGTTTATGTCAAAATTTTTAAGTCCTTCTAATAGGTGTGAAGTGATATCTCTCAGTATCTCTTGGTGGTTTTAATTTTTTCCCTATTGACTAAGTTATTGAGCATGCTTTCATGTGCTTATGTGCTACTTTGCTATCCACATCTACTTCGGTGAAGTGTATATTCAAACTGATCCTTTAACTGGGTCGTCTTCTTTCTGTTGTGTACTGGAAACAATATTTACTATTATAACACTCTATAGTCTTTATATATTCTGGAATCATGTTCTTTGTCAGATATATGTACATTATTATGAATATATGTTGCCTTTACATTTTTCTAACAGTACATGTTCTTAAAATTTTGATGAAATCCAATTAAGAATTTTTAATTTTATGGTTTGCTTTATATGTCCTGAGAATTCTTCACTAGAAGATTTTCTGTTTTCACCTAGAATTCTGACCTCTTGCCTCAAGTCTATTGGGTCATTTTAAGCTAACTTTTGAATATGCTGTAAAGTCAAGTGTGAGTTTCATTTTTTTTCAAATTTGACATCCAGTGCTCCCAACTACTACTCATGAAAAAAATTAACCATATCCCATTGAATTACCTTGGTACCTTTGTCAAAATCAACTCACCACATATATTTAGGCCTACTTCTGTGGTCTGTTTGTTTCACTATTCTATGCCTATGTCAATTATTTCACTCTCTTCATTACTGTAGCTTTAGAGTAAGTCTTGAAATTAAGTAAGTCCTCCATTTTTTTCATCTACTTTCAAAATTGCTTTGGATAATCTAGGGCAGGGGTCAACAAATTTTTTTCTGTAAAAGGCCAGACAGTATTTTAAACTTTGTAGAACATCATGGTCTCTGTAACAACTACTTTACTCTTCCACATTATTGCAGATGCATCTATACACAATACACAAACACAATAAGTGTGGCAGTGTTGCAATACAACAATTTCCAAAACCAGGCAGTGAGCCAGTTTGGCTTGCAAGTAGTAATCTGCCAAACCACACAGCAGGGTCTTTGCATTACCATACAAATTACAGTCAGTATGTCAATTTCTTAAAAAAAAAAAAAAAAGCCTGCTTGGACTTCAATTGGGATTATACCAGATGTACAGATCAACTAGACATCTTGCCAGTCATGGTGGTACACAACTACATTCCCAGTGATTTGGGAGGCTAAGGCAGCAGGATCACAAGTTTGAGAGCAACCTTAGCCATTTAGTGAGACCCTCAGCAACTTAGTGAAACCCTGTTTCAAAATTTAAAAATAAATAAATAAAATAAAAAGGCCTGGGGATGTAGTTCAGTGGTAAATCATCTCTGGGTTCAATTCCCAGTACCAAAAAAAAAAAAAAGAAGTTGACTCTTGATCCATGAAAGTGATACTATATTTATTTAGGACATTCAAATTTTTTTCTCAAAAATATTTTGTGGTTTTTACTGTTATAGGTCTTGCCCAATTTTTGCTAAGCAAACCTCTAGGAATTTCCTGGTTTTTTGAATACTATTATAAATGACATTGCTTTATTTCTATTTCCAGTTGTTTATTAGATAGATAAGACACTTGTATACTACTAGTCAAGGTGGCACACACCTGTAATTCCAGTGACTCAGGAGACTGAGGGAGAAGGATCCCAAGTTCGAGGCCAGCCTCAGCAATTTAGTGGGATCCTCAGCATTTGGCAAGACCTCGTCTCAAATTTAAAAATAAAGGACCAGGGGTGTCACTCAGTGGTAAAGCAACTCTGGGTTCAATTCTCAGTCTAATTATAATGATAACAAAATAATATTTTAAAAAGACACTTCTATACTGACATATGTGTATTGACTTGTTATTATGACTCTGCTAAATTCTCTTATCAGTTCTACTAGTTTTTTTTTTTTTTTTTTAAATAGGTTCCACAGAATTTTCTACATCCAGAAAGATCATGTGTACAAAAAACAGTTTTATTTTCCTTTCAAATGTGTGTCTTTGCCCCCCTGATCTTACTGCACTGGCTTGCTCCTTTACTACAATGTTGATGGAAGTGATGAGAGAAAACATCTTTGCCACGGCTCCTAATATTAAGTGGAAAACATTCAGCTATACCCTTAAGTTGCCTGAAGGATTTTTTGGTAGTTGACTATCCTCAGGCTGAGGAAAGTTCCTTTAAAATTCTGTTTGCTCAAAGTTTTAAATCATTAATCATTAATGTGTTAAATTTCTTCCAAAGCTTCTCTACCTGTACTTAGATGATCATATAGTTCTTTTTTATTCAATTGGTATGGTGAATTACATTGATTTTTCAATGTTAAATCAAACTCGGCACTTTTGAGTTCTTGGGATAAAGACCATTTGGTCACAGTATATCATCCTTTTAATACATTCCTGAAAGCTAATATTTTGTAAAATATTTTTGAATCTATGGTGAAGAGACACATTATTCTTTAGTTAGTTTTCTTGTGATCTTTGTGTCGCTTTTGGTATTAGGGTAATAATGTTGGCCCCATGAAATGAGTTGGGAAGAGTTCTCTTCCATATATATATATATATATATATATATATATATATGTCTTTTCTTTTCTTTTTTTTTTTTTTAAGAGTTTAAGACCGGTATTACTTGTTCTTTAAAATGTTCAAAAAAATTCACCAGTGCAGCTATTAGGGCCTGGAGTTTTCAATTACAAATTCAGTATCTTTAATATATAGAGCTATTTATACTCTTGATTTTGTTTTCTTGTGTTAACTTTAGTAACTTCCAAGGATTTCCTTAACTAATCCCAGCTGCAAAATTAATATCAACATAAAGTCATTTACAACATTCCATTATTAATCTGATTTAGCTCCACCCTCCCCCAGCAAGGTCCAAGACCCTTTGGGAGTTTCCACTAGATGTCCTAGTGATCAGCAAGGACTTTTCCCCTCTGGTTAGGAAAAGTTCAAATGCCTCCCTCCCCTCTGTGACTCCTGATGTCTGTCAGGTCACATT
Organism: Sciurus carolinensis; assembly: GCF_902686445.1. Lineage (NCBI taxonomy): Eukaryota > Metazoa > Chordata > Mammalia > Rodentia > Sciuridae > Sciurus > Sciurus carolinensis. The sequence continues at coordinate 30,618,588 of NC_062227.1, read as the reverse complement.
AATTTGGCCACTCCTTGTCTGGCTTTATAGTTTCACTCTGCATACATTCCAAAAAAGTCAAAGACTTTTAAGCACATTTTTAACATTATTTGTCTACATTATAACTGCTGTAACTTCTGCAATCTCTAGCTCCTCAGCTTCCATGAATTCTGAACTCTATCATTTCAACTTGTTATGGCCATTCTCTACCTTTGCTGAGGTGGTTAGGTAACTGATTTCTAGTCTTCGAGGGACCACTGTGAGTACTGCTGTTGTCCACTGTCTAAAAACCACTGTTTCAATTTATTTTGTCCACATTTTCATGTATTTGGGGAAGGAGGTTGGGGATGGATTAAATTCATCATGGTCACTTGAAATGTTCTTAAAAGTTAAAATCCAGAAAAATATTTCATTTTTTGATTTTAATATCATTAAAGTGTAGAGGGTATAACTTTCTAAAATAAATTTGTACTTCAGTTCATATAACAGATATTTATTCCTTAATAATCATCACCTTCAAATAAATTTTAGGTGTTTCACTACAATCTGTTAAAACTACTCTATGTATTTGTACAAGTTGAAGAAAGGAAACATTTTAAAGTACTCCTTTATGTATCTGCTTACTTTAAATTTTATACTCAGTTTCAGATGGGGGGGGTTCTTGTGAAGATAAACATAGCAAAAGAGGAAAGAATATTTTATAAAAATCAGAAACTACAGAATAGTCTGATCATAATGATTGCAGGTCTCACTACTAGATAATCATTGTTTTATTATCAGGCATTTATTGCTTCCCTCCCATATGTGGACCTGGCATCTCAATTTCTGAACTTTTAATTTTCTTTTTTGCAGTGCTGGGGATCAAACCTAGTGCCTCTTACATGCTACACAAGTACTCTGCTGCTAGGTTACACCCCCAGCCCTTCTACTTCTGATGTTTTAAAACTTTCTACTGACACAGCCATTCCCTATCTACCTCATAACTTCTACTTACTGATGTTTTTTATTCGTTTGTGACTTATTTCAGGTTCTCTCAATATTCCACAAAAATGATGTGATTTGCCTAATTTTGACTTTGCATTTAAATGAACAAAAATTAAATATGATTAAAAGAATATAAAGTACTATATAACTGCCTGAACCTGGTAACCAGTTATGATTTGGCTGGTGGCTCATTCCCTGGTCTCCTCGTGGGCCTCGAAGGTACCATGATGACTGATCAGTATTCACCATAAGCTCTTTTTAACAAAGTCTCCTGGATTGTTCTTGCTTTAATAGAGAGTGTTGACACGTTTTAGTAAAATGCACTAAGATTAAAACTTTCTCAAATTGAAACAAATTTCCACGTTAGACTCTTTCTTTAATGGAGATGACTTAGAGATTTGGAAGATTGAATGCTGTCCAGTTCCACAAAGTCACTTGTTATTACTAGACAAGAAGAGTCAAGCCAGTATACAGAAGGTTTTACCTTGTTCCCTCAACATACCTGAACTACTCATCTTTGATAATGAGCAAGAGAAGGAAGCATAGAACTAACAGGACTTAGCTGACAGGGCAAATTCTCAGGAACAAAGTAAAACAGCCTCTTTCCCATTTCTTATATGGCCATCTTGTCAGCCTTCAAAAGAAAGTAAACCACTGAACTAAAAAAAAATCTGACATTTTTTTTTTTATTGTAAACAAATGGGATACATGTTGTTTCTCTGTTTGTACATGGCGTAAAGGCATACCATTTGTGTAAAAAATCTGACATTATCTTTGTCTTTTGTTTCAAAATCCTGCAGGAAATAAAAGAATAGTAAGATAGTGACAGCACCAAAAATTGTTACCAGCTATTTAAGATGGTCAGGTAGTCTCTTTTTCAAATCTCTAGCTTTTAATCTTGCCCACTACAACTTTTCCACTTCTTTTCTTTCCACATATTCCACTTCTTTCAGCAGACTTCATTCCAATTTCCTGTTTCTCATGCTTGCTTAAAATATAATCTGAATTTTCTTTCTGTTTGCTGCTTCTACTATATTAAAACTTCCCATCAGGATCCCAAATAACTCCAAACTGCTAAATCCAATAGCCAACTTTCAGTCGTCTCACCTTACTCAACCTGTTAGCCATCAGCCACATCTGACACAAGTTTCCTACTACCTACACAATAAAATCCCAACTCCTTAGCCTGATATTTCAGGCTAATTTCCCTAATTAATTTTACCATTCTGCTTTCCCTATCACCTACTAATCTTCTAAAACAGTCTCAGGGTTAGGGAAGGCAAAAAAGGATAATCAAAATTAGTTAAGAAAACCAGGAGGCAGAGACTGTCTTTTAAGGAGAGACAGCATGATATACAAAAGCCTACCACAAACCCAAGAACCAAGTGAGTTTTAAGAATGCTAATATGAACGTTCAATGCTCAAGTACGACATTCGAATAAGAAGGGGAAAGACGAGGACAGAAGAGATGGTAACAGGAAACAGTCTATTCCACAAGGATTTTGCTTTTTCTACTTAACACAAATTGCATTTTAAACACGGGCATTCATTTAATTTTCATTGAAATAAATTACTGAATTATAATTTGATTCTGATGAATTCCATACAAACTACCTAAAATTTATATCCCCTGCAAAGAAGCAGCAGACCAAAAGTTCTAGAAATACATAATAAGTTTTCCAACTAGTTCCTAACATATCAATTCCCTAAGTCAGATTAAAGTTTTTTCAGCTTAGGTGGTTATATATCAGAATTACCTATACTATATTAAAATCTGCTTTATAACAGTGTGTTTAGTGAAGTTGGGACAAATTTGAAATAAGTTTTTAATGTCTCTGGCTTAATCATTAGCATATAACATTATTACAGTGTACAGTATGTTAGGGTATTTTTTAAATAATAGTTTATACTTTGACAGTGCTTTTTGTCTCCCAAATGCTTATTATTTAATTTGATCCCATAATAATCCTAATGTATTACCAGGAGAAGTAGGCAAAATTTCAACATATTATATGTGAAGAACCTCAAACCCAAGAGGCTTGTTCAAGGAGAACAGGTTAAAAGGGAATACAACCAGGGAAGCAGATTTTCCTTTTAGGCGGGCAGGGGGTACTGGGGGTTGAATTCAGGGGAACTCGATCACTGAACCACATCCCCAGCCCTATTTTGTATTTTATTTTGAGACAGGGTTTCACTAAGTTGTTTAGTGTCTCACTTTTGCTGAGGCTGGCTTTGAACTTGTGATCCTCCTGCCTCACCTTCCCAAGAAGTAGGTTTTCTAACTTCCAAGTTGCATTCTTTCCATCACTCACATAACCGCTAAGAAACTTATGTATGACATTTTCTGTTTATTGATAAGTCACTAAATGTTTAGCAAACATTACAGACATGATAACATTATTGGCAGCCAGCTTCACTGCACAATTGACACCAATCTATCAACTTTGAAAACAGTCTTCCATCCCTCACTCAAACCATGTTGCATTACTGGTAGTAACAATGACTAAAAATTCTCAAGTTATTTAACATTTTTTTACCTTTTTATTTGAGACAGGGTTTCACTATGTAGCCCAGGCTTGCCTTGAATTTAGGTCCTCTTGCATCTGCCTCCTAAAGTAGCTAGCTAGGATTACTGGCACACACCACCCACCTGGCTAATTTAACACATTTTTAAATTTAAGGAAGACTTCAATGTACCACTAACCTCAGCAATCTAACCTACTGTGACATTCATTGTATGCTGTATCCAGTTTGCAGAGTGGGTCAGAGTCCTAACTTGCCATTTTGCCCAGATGGTTCCAATTTATAACAAAGTTTTAAGAAATCTGAGATAAATTAACTTATAGACTTAATTTCATAAGATATAAAATGAACAATCTCATTTGACTGTGAAGTCAAGAGGCTTCACAGGCCATAAACATAAGTCAATGATTTTTATCTTTCATTTTTAAATCTACTTTAACATAAAGCACAAAGTATAGGCAGGATCATAAAAAACCAGAAAACAAAAGCAGAGAGGAGGAAGCAGCAGACTGCTTAAAGGGTGTGCACTTTGTCTTGTAAAGCAAACAAAGAACTTCATTTTCCAAGAGTCAAAAAGAATAGAAAATGTGAGCAATGGAAAACTGAGCTTGCAAAGCTCACTAATGGTGGCAATTTTCTACAACTGCAATCTTTTTCATTCCTTTTTTTTTTTTTTAACACTTTTTAACAATTGTTTTTTTTTTTTTTTAAGTAAACCAATTCATTAAAATTAATGTTAAACCACAATATTTAAAAAAGTGAATTAAATTCAACTTACAACAGATCTGGATGTAACAGTGAATTACTTTTAGCTACTTTAAACAACTGTTAAAAACAGTTTGTTGGTAGAAAAGTCCTGTAGAGTACTATTAGGCATCATTCCTTTCTCAAATTCTGTCAACTCTTGAAAAAGTAAGCTGACTTTATCCCTTAAGAATTTTTATCCCCTCAGATTTTCACACCTTATCTTTTATCTTTTGTCAAGATTCCCACCCTCCCCCAAGGATATTCCAGCCCTTTTTATTTTTTGAGACAGGGTCTCCCTCACTTGCAGCAGCTGGCCTTCAATTTCTGATCCTTCTGTTTTAGTCTCCCAAGTAGCTGGGATTATAGGTGTGTGCTACCGTGCCTGACTTACCAAGATTTTTAAGAAGCAAATTGCAGAAAACAATTAAATACTACTTTCACCTTCTTTTGTCAGTTAAATGCTCCTCAGACACTACATGGACTCCTCTTTAGCCAATCATTTAAGTAACAACATTGTATCTCCCTTCTGGCTTTTTCTTTAAGTAAGACTAAACAGAAGAAATTGGATTTAGTTATTGACTGGAAGCTCTTTAATTTTCCCCAAATTTTTCTGATATCTACTTATTACCACCAGATTAACAATATCTTGTCTTTTAACGTATGTTTTATTCAACAAATTTAAAATACAAAAGTTTGATATATAAATCAAATGTACACAAGTATAAGTATGATATTAATGCAGCAGACTCAAGAAAAGGGAGTTTTCAGCAATGAAGCAACAAAAGCAAGGAATAGCCAAGTGTATTTAAAAAAAATCAAAATAAGTCACATGGTGACAAGCAAGCCTGGAGATGGGACTGGAGAGGCAAGGTAAGAAAACACAATCAACGTAACTGTATTACAGCTCTAAGACTACAGAGCTTTCTGACCTCTGCTACCTTTTGGTACAGGTCTTGTATTTTGTTAAGTCACTAACCTTTTCTTAGAAATTAGCAGAAGCAGTATCAGTGTCTGTCAAACTCAAGGTAATATATCTAGTAATGGGAGTAATTACAGAAGAATTATTAAAAATCAGTTTAGATTGGTATCCCAGAATTTAATTTCAACTAGCACATATAAAGTACATTTAAAACCATTCTATTTTTTCCAGTTATTAAAAAAAAAAAACTTTGAAATAATTTTAGATATTTGTCATCAGTTTCTCTTAAGACACTGTCCTTAAACAAGGCACGGTGGTGCATGTCTGTGACCCCAGCTACATTGGAGGCCAAGGGTGGAGGATCACAAGTTCACAGTCAATTTGAGCAATTTGATGAGACCCTGTCTCAAAATATAATAAAAAGGGCTAACGACAGCTCAATTCACAATAGCTAAACCATGAAGCCAATTTAGATGCCATTCAACAGATGAATGGATAAATAAAATGATACATACACACAATGGAATATTACTCAGCCTTAAAGAAGAATGAAATTATGGCATTTGCAGGTATATGGATGGAACTAGAGAATATTATGCTAAGTGAAATAAGCAATTCCAAAAAAAAAAAAAAAAAAAAAAAAGCAAAGGTTGAATGTTTTCTCTGATAAGAGGATACTGATCCATAGTGCGTGGGGAGGTGGGAGGAAAGAATGAAGGAACTTTGGATTGTGCAGAGGGGAATAAGGGGAGGGCTGGGGCGGGTTAGGGCGGTGGGGATGGGAAGGACGGTACAGTGAGACAGACATTATTACCCTATATACATGTATGATTACACTACTGGTGTGACTCAGCACTATGTACAGCCAGAGGAATGAAAAGTTATTTTCCATTTGTATACAATGTGTCAAAATGCATTCTACTGTCATGTATACCCAATCAGAATTATAAAAGTTGCCCCAAAGGGGGGGGGGACTAAAGATGTAATTTAGGGGGTAGAGCACCCTGGCTTTAATCCCTAGTACCACAAAAACTTAAATAAATGAATAAATAAATAAATAAATAAATAAATAAATAAATAAAATCATGGTCCTCCATAGCTGATTAATATCCCTTCCTTCTCAAAGCATGATATTCATGGAGTAAATAGTTTATTTTGGTTTTGTTAGACAGCAGTAAAGTTTTGACATTTGCTTCAAAATTTTACATTGCCAAACACATTAAAAGATATTTTTAAGAGCTGGTGAGATAGCTAAGTTGTAAGCCCAAGGCCCTGGGTTCGATCCCCAGTACCGCAAAAATAAATAAATAAATAAATAAATTTTTAATTTTTAAATTCCATTAAAAAAAGTTCTATCCTATAATCAACATATTAAACAAAAACTATGATTTTGGCATATACTAAGTGCTTATTACTCAGTTTTCTTAGCTTTTGTTTCATTCAAAATCAATGTTAATATAATTCCATGGATACCCACTAGGTAAAAAGATATATAAAACATCAATTTTGCTTTTCTTTTTTGTACCATGGATTGAACCCAGGGGTGCTTAAAAACTGAGCCACATCCCTAGCCCTTTTTATATTCTGAGACAGGGTCTTGCTAAGTTGTTTAGGGCCTTGCTAAATTGCTGAGGCTGGCTTTGAACTTGAAACCCTCCTCCCTCGGTCTCCTAGGCTGCTGGGATTACAGGAGTGCACATTGCATTGGCCTCAATTTTGTTTTTAAACAAGATTTTTTTCCCAAAAATCTCTACAGAATGATGGCAATTCCACAGAAGAAGAGTAAAGACAAGCAATGATTTTTGTAACAATTTTCTGGGAAAGAACATGACCTTACTTTTTAAATGAATGGAAAACAGCTCTCAGATCATGTAAAATAGCAAAATGTATTAGATGACCACAGTCATTCTTTTCCAGAAACCTAAAGAATGAAAGATCAGGTCTCATTTTGTCACAATAGAAGGCTGGTTTAGTGGATACAGCTGCCTATTAAAGGTATCTGTTAGAATATCTTCTAGGAATCTCAAATTTATCATATCCAAAATGGGACCAGTCATCTTTCCCATTATAATCACTTAGAAGTCTGAGAGCCATTTTTAACTCTTACTTCTCCCATGTTCTGTCAGTAACCAATACCTGATCATAATAGCCCATAAAAAATCTTTCACTACTTCTTCAACTAATTACTACTTCCCTTGGCTACCTATTACTGCAAAAGCCTCCTTGACGGGCCTCTATGTCTCTAGTGTTTTCTCGGATGGTAGAGTATGTTTACAAGTTCTTCAATTAAAAAAAAAAAAAAAAAAAAAAAGCCAGATGTGGTGTCTCATGCCTGTAATCCCAGTGGCTTGGGAGACTGAGGCAGGAGGATCAATAATCAATTAGTGAGCAACTTAGTGAGATCCTCTCACTGGAGAAAAAAAAAAAAAGGCAGGCTGCCTGGAGATGTGGCTCAGTGGTTCAAGTGCCCTTGGGTTCAATCCCTGGTACAAAAAAAAAAAAAAAAAAAATCTGATTATGATTTTTTGGTTGGCCTGACTCCCCCACTTCCTTTCTCCCAATATAAAGCCTACACTCCTTAATAGGCAACAGAAGATCCTGTAAAATTTGCTTTATTCACCTTTCCAGGCTCTTCCCATTTCTCTCCCTATATCCAATGCTTCTTGGCATACTGAATTTCTTTTAGAAATATTGCTTTCATAAATGTTTGATGAAATCTATGATTTTCTTTACACTTGGTTTATGACTACTCAGCATTCTCAAGTCTTACCTCAAATGTTCAAGGAATCTTCCCTGACTTCTCAAAGCATATATTATTTCTAAATATGCTAACATTTTATTCCTAAATATGGCAAGTCACTATATTGAATTGCCACTGCCTGTTTGTCTCTATGTTCCTCTGTAATGTAGGCTTTGGGACAGCAATTTTTCTTTTAATCTATATAGTGTTTGTTCTATAGCTGATATCCAATAAATATTTTTATATTTTTAGAGTGCATGAAGAGGTGACTTTGGAGTTAGATCTACATTTCGATTCTGGTTTCATTGCATATTATTGTGATCCCTGATTAACTTACTTAATTTCTCCCAAGCCTGAGTTTCCTAATTTTTATTCAGAGGAATAATACCTGCATTTCAAGGTTATAAGAATTAACTGATATCATATATAAAGCAACCAACACATACCCTAAGAAAAGCAGATTTTTTGCTTTGATTAAGACTTCTGGCTCAAGCAAAAAAGGGAGATTTTTATAAAGGTTACTGAAAGGTTACATGGAACTCAAGACTATAAGAGAAAACTAGAACAAGGAACCTAAGCCCTGGAAATTTAGTTTGTTCCTTCTCTTTCTCCTGGTCCCTCTAGCATGCCCATTCCTTCCTCACCTCAGCTCCCCTCTTATGTGTTTGTCTCAGTCTCTATCCATCTTGCACCCCTGCCCCTCTATCTGCTTCATTCTGCTCTCCTGTAACAGAATAGCCTTTCCAGCCCTTTGCTTCATAGGGCAAAACAAGTTATAGTCTTCATTTTACAGTTAGAGATTTTAAGAATCAATTTTGAATTCCTAAAGCACTCTGGCCCTTCCTCTAGGTGAGTCTTCTCTAGCCAAGAGGTGGGATTGCTGCTGGAACACAGTAGGTCCCATTTTAATCATGAGATAGTAAAAAAGGACCTAGGAACTGAGGAAATTAGGGCAATCAAAATGTTATTGCATCTATTAAATAAAAGGTAGTAGCATTTCAAGAGAATTAAAAACAAGTTTTATTGTAGTTAAACTACAATAAAAATGTATTAGTAATTAGTCACAAGTTTAAAGTTATACTTCTATGACTTATGAATGGAAAATGTATAATATCAATATAAAACATATTAGAGGTTTATTTTTTTCTCTTTTAACTTTCTAAACTTATGATCTCAAGAGCTAATGCTGCAAAACAGACTGCAAAAGGTAAACATTTCTTTTTAAAAGGATAAGGATTTAAGGATATTCTTTTAAAAGTTTTGCAAAATTAAATAGCAAATAAACAATAAAAATTGTACAGCATACTTGAAAGATGCAAAGAGGAGGTTAGGAAAAGATCTCAAAAAAGTACATTTTAAAACTTAAACTAACATACTTCCCAAATGTTCCAAATTGAAATGAAAACATTTCTTAAGGTAGAAAAACTCTGTGGGAAAAACCATCACATAAACTTTTACAGCATTCTAGCAATAAATATGGATGCAATGTTGTAACAAAAACTGAACCTGAAAGTTTGACTTAGTTGAAAATCAGGAAAACCAGGATAAAACTGTGCTGTGCGTGAGCTCACAACATATCTGTCTCCCACATGCCAACACAACAGATTTTTCTAAGCTTCTATTGTATCACAGTCTGGGTAATTTTTCATCTGGCATCAATATTTATAACATACAATTAACACTGTATAAATAAAACAAGTACTTAATAAGAATTACTTAGCTTTCTTCTTTAAGGATAAGAAGATCCATTTTCATACATTAAACAGGCATAATATTGATAAAATCTTTCCAAATTTCATATTGGCAAAGAATGCCCATTTTAAGAAACATTCTTTATAATTATAAATGTCCAGAGGATATTTGCTAAATGTCTAATTTCTTCTTGTATTGAGCATTTTTTCCTTTAATTTCAAATTTCTACACACTCACCATATTAACATTTAAACAATATAGATGTATTTAAGTATATTCACTGGATGCACTATTGGACTGAAACCAGAGGTGCCTTACCACTGAGTTACATCCCCAACCCTTTTTATTTTTAATTTTGAGACAGGATCTCACTAAATTCTTTCAGGCATCAATAAGTTACTGAGGTAGGCCTTGAACTTGCAATCTTCCCAGGTTGCCAGGATTACAGGCATGTACTACCACATTCTACAAGATATGTGCTATTGTTATCTGTTTTACAGATGGTGAAACTGAGGCCTGAACAGTTAGGCTGTATGTCACGAAACTAGTGACAGAGTTCAAAGTTCAATGCAGACTCAATGCCCATTTCTATTTCTGCAATAACAAATTACCACAAACTTGGTGACTTAAAACAATGCAAACTTATACTTTAGGAGTCAGACAGTGGTTGCACTGGGCTAAAATCAAGGTGTCAGCAGATGCCAATTCATGGTAGTATCAATTTACAACACAGTCTTACCAGTTCATGCTGGTAATGACAATTGATAATATCAGTTTTTTGCATTACTGATTATTTAGAAATTGCTGTTATTTTAATGTAGAAATGGGTAGATATCTTAGAACACCTGAATAAATGAGAACGAAAATTCATAAGAAAATAGGACTTGGTATTTATCATATTTGTATACAGCTGAGCTCCAAGGACTATATTACAAAGGCAAAAACAGATGCACAATATATGCTCTGACTTCAATCAATTTATATTTTGAATTTCAAATTCATTTACATTTTGAATCTCCAAAGAATACGAATCTGTCTTTTTTTTTTTTTTTAAATGAATGTGAAAATAGCATGAATGGTTTTATTCTAGGCTGATGAAACTGTCACATTAAAAGGTGATAAACAAGTTTTTAATCAAATAAAAACCGATGCCTCTTTCTACTTCCTTATTATATAAGGAGCAGTTTACCATGGGCTATATAATTGACATTTATACTCAGACTATAGTTTCTTAAGATGACAAAAGAAAGTCAGACACAATCTTGGTATAATATTTCTGAAATATTCTTTACTTCTATGCTATACTATTTTAAGTCTGAAATAATTTCTTAAAATATGTACATAATAAGTATATATGTACATATATGTACATATATACAGTAAGTATATATGTCAATATTTAAAAAGTCTTATTAAAAATGAAAACAGGCTGAATTTGTAGCTCAGTGATAGAGCGCTTGTCTAGCATGTATGAAGCACTGGGCTCTATTCTCAGCACCACATATAAATAAATAAAATAAAGATATTGTGTCTATATACAACTAAAAATATTAAAAAAAAAAAAAATGAAAACAGCCAAGCATGGTGGCACACACCTGTAATTCCAGCAACTCCGGAAGCTGAGGCAAGAGGATTATAAATTCAAAGCAAGCCTAAGCAACTTAGCAAGGCCCTAATTCAGTGAGATGGATCTAAATAAAATACCTGCCTCCCCCCCAAAAAAAGTGGGCTGGGGGTGTGTCTCAGTGGTTAAGCGCCCTGGATTTACTCCCCAGTACAAAAAAAGAAAACATATTTTGATTTTCCAAATTATCACATAAAAGTGTGAAGGTTTCCAACTAGAGAGCCACAAAGTTTTGTGGAAAACTGTATTAGAATTCAACATGTTAAGGACGTTTCTTATCCTGATACTCTTTTATGCCCTGACCAGACTATTACAATACTACTAGCAGTATTTGATTGCTCAGAGTAAGTATATAAAAGTTTGTTGAACTGAATTGTAGCAACATTTGTCATACAATGGTCTGCATTTTATATTACTTGTTTTAGGAATGGGTGTGTAAAATTTCATGAAATTGCCTTTATATGCTGAAATTACTTCTGACTGGAAACAATTTTCTCATACTGTTGTTTAGCACTTTTTGAGTAATAAAAACAGAATATATACCATAAGTCCTAAAAAATTGTATATTATTTTTTCAAAATTTCCTAAGTGAGATGAATACATAAAAATTTTCATAATCCAATGTTCTGAGTCAAAGAAGAAAAACTGCAATTATAAAATAACAACTTTCTACATCAATGAACTATAGCAAAAGCTGTAATAAGAGAAAAATTCATAGCCATTCACACCTATTACTGAAAACAAAATCATATAAACAAATGAATTAAATATTTAGAATTTAGGTAAAAAAAAAAACAAAAGGAACCTGAAAAAGAGATTTTTATTTGTAAATCATATGGAATTTTCCACTTATGGTTCTAATTTATTACTTTTAATTTTATTACTATAATAGAAAAATTCCAATATAATTTACAAATAAAAATCAGCAAAATAGATAAATTATTACAGTTCATCTTTATCAAGAAACAAAAAAGGGGGCTGGAGGTAAAGCTCCAGGGGACAATGCATGCTTTGTATGTGTGAGAGAAGACAAAATATTAAGGATGAGAAGGGTATTAAAGCCACATGAGGACTTTGTATAACTCTATGCTAATTAAGTTTTAAGAACTGATGAAATGGATGACTAAGCAAATAGAAATTAATAAAATTAAAAGACAGAAGACCTAAACAATAACTGTAACAATAATTTAGACCTTGAATAAAAGTCATCAAAACCCCCAAAATATATATTTCATATATATTATTTGATGTTTTCTCTTTCTTTTTTAATTTTTAACTTTTTCCCCCAGTACTGGGGATTGAACTCAGAGCCTAATGCTCACTAGGCAAGCACTGAACTACGTCCCCAGCCCTTTTCATTTTAAGACCGGGTCTCTCTAAATTTCCCAGGTTTGTCTCATATTTAGATTCTTCCTGCCTCAGTTTCACAAGTAGCTGGTATTACAGGTGTGCAACATTACACCTGGCTTGATGCTTTCTCAGTCACAATATTGTTCACAGACATTCTGGGTTATCAAAAGAGTTCCTTTCCAAAGTTATCTCAGTTATTCAGGAATTATCTTTATTCATTAAAAAAATACTTATTGAGCAAGTACTATAGTGGTAAAAGTACTTGCCTAGAATGTACAAGGCCCCTGGGATTCTAGCCTCAGTATGGGGGAAAAATTACTGAAAGCCTAAAAGATGAAGCTACAGCAACAAACAAAACAACTTTCCAGACCTCATACAGTTTATAACCTTAACAGGAATAGTAACAGCATCAGGTACTTGCTGTTTGCTAAGCACTGCTCTAAGTATTCGTGCATATATTAACCATTTAATCCTTACAAACACCCTATTTTTACACTCTCATTAAAACTGATCATAGGCAATGTGGCTCTAGAAAAGGGCTGTCCAACAGAAATACAGTAAGAGTCACAAATACAAGCCACACATGTAATTTAAAATTTTCTGGTATCAGGGCTGGGGATGTAACTCAGTAAGTGGTACAGCACTCAAGTATCATGTGCAAGGACCCAGGGTTTGATTCCACCACTGCAAAAAAAAAAAGAAAAAAAAAAAAAAAAAAAAAAAAGGACTTAAAATCAGTATACTACAGAGATACAGCCACATCAATGTTCATTGCTGCTCAATTCACAATAGCCAGATTGTGGAACCAACCTAGATGCCCTTCAGTTGATGAATGGATAAAGAAACTGTGGCATATATATACAATGGAATATTACTCTGCCATGAAGAATGATAACATTTGCAGGCAAATGGATGAAATTGGAGAATATCATGCTAAGTGAGATAAGCCAATCTCAAAAAACTAAAGGACGAATGATCTCGCTGATAAATGGATGAGGACATATAATGGGGGGTGGGAGGGGTTAGCGTTAGGGTTAGGGTTAGGTTTAGGATTAGGGATAAGGAGGGTGGTAAGAATGGAGGAAGGAAGGACTGTATAGAGGGAAAAGAGGGGTGGGAGGGGTGGGGGGGAAGGGAAAAAAATAACAGAATGAATCAAACAACACTGCCCTATGTAAATTTATGATTACACAAATGGTATGCCTTGACTCCATGTACAAATAGAGAAACAACATGTATCCCATTTGTTTACAATAAAAAAAAAACAAACTCTAGTGGAAACATTAACAGTAAAAGTTAAACAGATAACATTGATGACTTATTTAACCTAATATATCCAAAATATAATCAACATTATAAAACTAGGTTATTTTACATTAATTTTTTACCATATTAAGTCTTCAAAATCTCATGTGTATTTTCACATTTACAGCACATCTCAATATGGTCTGGCTACATTTCAAGTGCTGGTAGATACTACTATACTGGACAAGGCTGTTCTATGCTTCACTACTTGGAAAAAAAAGTTTATTCTCAGAATGTAAGAATGGCTTACTACTCAGAAGTCTATTAATTCAACATTAAAAAAAATAAGAAAAGCCATTTCTTTTAATAAAAGTCAAGAAAAATTAAGTCAACATCTACCCCTATATTTAATAAAATAAAAACTCTCATGAAATAGAAAAGTCCTCCCATAATATTATATATCTACAGTTAAAATCTCAAATCAATTCTGGCATCACAGTTGAACAGTAAATATTAGAAACAAACTAATTAAAATATGTAACAATTTTTTACTTTTAAAATACTAAATAAGATGGGTAAATACTGGAAATAAACTAGAATTATAATCATTACTTCTGCATAAAATGATTATTTAAACAGAAAAAACTAGGAGAATTAACTGAAAAATCATTAAACACAAGATATTTCTCTAGAGAAGTTACAAAAATGTATAAAGAAGTAAGTAACCCCTTATATACCAAAACAGCTAGTTATAAAGTTTGATTGATTGATTGATTAATGGAACTGGCTATTGAACCCAGGGGTACTTTACCACTAAGCTATATCCCTAGCCTTTTTTTTTCTTTAAATTTTGAGATAGAGTTAACAAAGTTGTTGAGGGTCTCACTAAATTGCTGCGGCTGGCCTTGAGCTTGTGAACTTCCTGCATCAGACTACCAGGTCACTGGGATTATAGGTGTCTACCACCAAACCCAGCAAAATATAATTTTAAAATGAACTATTTGAAAACCACTCACACCTGCTAAAAGGAACCAATACTCCTTGAATAAATGGCAGATTTCAAAAGTTAGAGCAAGGCAAAGAGGATATGAGCCTGGGACACCACATACCAAAAATAAATAAAGTGCTACTCAAAAATTAAGGGGGTCTATCAAAAGAATACAGGACACAGCTTGAAGAGGCTCTTGCTATCCAAAAATAGAATGAGTATTAAAATACACAGTAATACTATTCATAAATTATAACACCTAAAAATTATTCCATAAATCCTTTTGATAACAAATAAAAGAGGCAGGAAGAAAGGTTCTCTTACAGAAACCCAACTAGTAAATGTAAAAGAATACAGAGTTGAGCCGGACGTGGTAGTGCATGTCTGTAATCCCAGTGACTTGGGAGGCTGAGACAGGAGGATCACTAGTTCAAAACTAGCCTCAAGGGCTGGGGAGATAGCTCAGTGGGTAGAGTGCTTGCCTTGCAAGCACAAGGCCCTGGGTTCGATTCCCAGCACCACAAAAAAAAAAAAAAAAAAAAACTAGCCTCAGCAATGGCGAGGTGCTAAACAACTCAGTGAGACTCTGTCTCTAAATAAAATACAAAATAGGGCTGGGGATGTAGCTCAGTGGTCAAGTGCCCCTGGGTTCAATCCCCAGTACCAAACAACAACAACGACAAACAAACAAATAAAAAGAATACAGAGTTAGAAAATATTATTCTGTAACCACCACTGCAAAAATCAACTCAGGTTTATTAAGGAAAAAATCAGCAGTGGAGGCTAAAACTGTTTACCCACATATAACTTATTAATTAGAGGAAAACACTAAATTTACACTGAAGAAACCTGACAAATATTACTCCAAGCAATCATGTAAATATTGCTAATAACTGGGCAGATTAACATAGTGTGCCTCTTAATGTGGTATATGAGGAAGGATACAATATCCCTTGTGTAGTATTCCTGTCCCAAATTCATAAACTGAATCTAATTATGAGAAAACATCAGAGAAATCTTCATTGATACATATTGTATAAAACAAGTACTCTGACTTAAAAAATATCAATGTTTGGAGAGATAAAGAAAGATTTGAAGAACTGTTCAGGCTAAAGAAGACTAAAGAAATAACAACTAAATGCATATGCTCCTAGATTGGATTCTAGACTTTTGTTATAAAGGGAATTATGACAATTGGAAAATTTTGATTATGGTCTGTTGTTTTAATTTCCTAAGGTTGCTATTAAAAAAAAGGGGGGGGGTTAAAACAGAAATGTGTTCTTTCATAGTTCTGGGGGCAAGAAGTCCAAACTCAAGGTGTGTGCAGGGCCATGCTCCCTCTGAAAACACTGGGTAAAATCCTTCCTTGCCTCCTCCTACCTTCTGGATGTGGCTGGCAATCCTGGGTGTTCCCTGGTTTATAGGTGCATCACATTAATCCCTGCCTGTTGTCACATGGCATTCTCCCTATGTGTCTGTGTCTTCACATGGTGTGTTCCTCTTGTAAGAACACCAGTCATAGTGAATTAAGGGCCCACCCTAATTCAGGATGATTTCAACTTAACTTCATGACATCCACAACAATCCAATTTCCAAATATGACAAGGTCACATTCACATTCACAATTGGGGTGAATAGGTAAGGACCTTTTGAGGGACACAATTTAACAACCACAACAAGAGATTAGGTAATGGTGTTATAAAGATACTAAAACTTACTGAGTTTGTTAACTGTATATTGTGGCTGTGTAATAAAATGTCCTTGTTTTTAGGAAATACACCCTGAATATTCAAGGGTATTGACAGAATGCTTGCAACCAACTTTCAAATGGTGAAGGGGGATACACATATACATACACCTGTACCTAAGAAGGGAAAGACAGAGTAAATAAGACAAAAAGTTAACATCTGGTAGATATGAGTGAAGGTACTCAGGAGTTCTCTGAAACTCTTTTGTAACTCTGAAATTACTTCTAAACTAACTTTTTTTTTTTTTTTTAAGAAAAAGCACACATAAACACTTTTGAATAAGTATAACGAAAAATGCTCAAAGTCTATATTAAGAAAATAAGCCTGTGAGATATAAAAGTCAATCTCAATAAATGGAAACATCACTTATTTTAAAATGGTAAAATCCATTATCACACAGATGCCCATGTTCCTAAATAAATCTAAATAATTAACATTTCCAGTGAGGTTCATATGGAAAAGTAATTGCACATGGATAGCAGAGCATTTTTTTTGTCTTTTTTTTTATTGTAAACAAATGGGATACATGTTGTTTCTGTTTGTACATGGAGTAACAGCATACCATTTGTGTAATCATACATTTACATAGGGTAATGATGTTTGATTCATTCTGTTATTTTTCCTACCCCCCTACCCCTCCCACCCCTCTTTTCCCTCTATACAGTCCCTCCTTCCTCCATTCTTGCCCCCCTCCCAACCCCCATTATGTGTCATCATCCACTTACCAGTGAGATCATTCGCCTTTTGGATTTTTGAGATTGGCTTATCTCACTTAGCATGATATTCTCCAATTTCATCCATTTGCCTGCAAATGCCATAATTTTATTATTCTTTATAGCTGAGTAATATTCCATTGTATATATATACCACAGTTTCTTTATCCATTCATCAATTGAAGGACATCTAGGTTGGTTCCACAGTCTGGCTATTGTGAATTGAGCAGCTATGAACATTGATGTAGCAGCAGAGCATTTTTTGAAGAAGAAAATTGAGGAAATTTGTCCTACCTGAAATCATAACCTCATGGTTAAGAATATAGGTTCTGGAGTTAAGAGACTGGGTTATATCCATTTGACCCAGTTATCCCACTCCTCAGTTTATATCCAAAGGACTTAAAATCAGTATACTACAGTGATGCAGCCACATTAATGTTTATAGCAGCTCAATTCATAATAGCTAAGCTATGGAACCAAGTGAGGTGCCCTTCAACAGATGAACAGATAAAGAAAATGTGGTATATATACAAAATGGAATATTACTCAGTCATAAAGAAAGAAATTATGGCTGGTAAATAGAACTGGACTAGTGATAGTCATGAGACTATCATGCTAAGTGAAATGAACCAATCCCCAAAAACCATGAATGTTCTCTATGTGAATGCTAACACACAATGGAGGAGGAAGGAGCAGAAGTTCACTGGATAAAACAAACGGAAATGAAGGGAAGGGAGGGGAAATGAGAATAGGAAAGACAGTAGAATGAATTGGTCATAGCTTTCTTATGCTCATATATGAGTACACAACCAATGTAACTCTACATCATGTTCAACCACAAGAATGGGATCCTAATTAGGATAAGTTATACTTCATGTATGTATGTCAAAATATATTCTACTGTCCTGATATCTAAAAAGAATAAAAAAAAAGAAAATCATAAAGCAATCTGTACTTTTGCAAACTATGAATGCAAATACTAGTGAAAAGTGTATTCTTAAAGTTGCTTCATTAAAAATTGACAGAGAAAGGGGGAGCTAAATAATTAGCATTGCAAAACAAAACACAAACCTATAATAGAATTTTTTAAATGATCCTTAGGTAGAAAAGATACTTTTATTTTTTATCTGATACATAAAAATTTGAGAAAGTATTCTTCTAACACAAAACCTGCAAGTCATAAGAAGAAAATTATTTTTAAATACTTTTTAAAAACATATAAGGAAAAAGTTAGATGAAGTAATGACAAGCACAGATATGAAGAAAGTGCAACCTAAAGACATAGAAAGTATAAATATCCAGAATAAAGAAAGAGTTTCTAAAAATCTAAGAAAAAACAAAATTGGCAAAGTTTACTGACAAAGCAATTCAACATTTGGAAAAATGCAGAGTAGGCTTCAGCTGGAAAGGCAAATTAAAGTCACTTTAAGGGGTTGGGTATAGTGGTGCACACTGGCAGTCCCAGTACCTTGGGAGACTAAGGAGGCAGAGAGAGGATGGCTTGAACTGGTAAGTTGAGACCAGTCTGACCCCACCTCAAACAAAACAAAACTAAGGTATCTTTATTCACACACTAAAAACAAACAAACAATTTTACAGATATTATGACTAATTAAGCATGCTTATATACTATTCCAGTTCAATCTTCCTGAAAGATCAAAACACCCGGAAAGACATAAAATGAGTTTTAAAGCTAGTATTATCTCTGGCTCTAAATATCACCAAAAAAGATCAATATTTATCATGTCATTAGAAGAACTAATTATGGAAATGGGGGGGGGAAGAGCCGCCCTCCCCCCACAAAAAGATAAAAAAGGAATCACTTAACCTTATTGTTAGAAGGGAATCTTTCAGGTTCCACCACTGAATGACAGGAAAGCACCACTGATGGATGATCTCAGCTCTAGAGATAAAGGTTCAGTGATTCAATAAAGCACTGCTGGACAACTAACTATAAAAAATTACTTCTATAATATTCTAATTGCTTAAAAACTACCACAAACACCTGTTCTAGAATTTTATCAAGAATCATTGGCAACTTCAGTGTCTGCATTTATTAAAATTTACCCTGTAAGGATTTGTTTAATCATTTTTCTATTTTCTGAAATGTCTACCTATCTTCATGATTTCTCTACTACTGGTGTGGCTCTAGGAATATAAAAAATGCCTTTCAGAACCTTGAGATAATTCTTTTGAACCTAGAGACTTAAAATAATATAAGTAAATGCCTTCTTAATAACTATTTTCACTGTTCTAACTTATTTAAAGAGCAACCTCTTGATATAAAAATTAAAAGATTAAAAAGAAGATGTACAGTACAAGGTATTCTGTTATCTATTATTTCTATTTTCCTAATCTGTGGATCTATGATATCCTTCTTTCTCTAGCTGTGAAATTATTTCTAAAAATCATCTGTTACTAGTTTTTCCTTCTCCTAAATATCAGCCATTCTAAAAATCCTATTTGTCCTGTAATAATATACTAACAGGTTTATGACCCTCTCTTCTACCTGACCTAATTTACTGAGTTCCTTCTTCTAACTCATATTCATCAAAAAACAAACAATAACATAACAAAGCAAGCCTCAATAGGAGTAGTTAATGGAGTGGGGAAAGGAAAGGTGGTGAAGTAACAATGTAGGGGAAGGGAGAGGTCAGCTCCACTATAATTTCTTCCCGCTACCACCCTCATCAAATATTTTGATACTGTTATTAAAATCTTTCCTCAATCACCAGAAGTGTTGATTAAATGCAGATACAATCCTAGTGTTACTCTGAACTCCCTTCTCCCACCAGAGTGCTCATACTTTACCTATAAAATGTTTGGAGCACTTTTAGACTTTTCATTTCTTTGGGTGGTACATTATTAGAATCTTAAGTCATATTCTTAATGGTTTTCTCATGATTCCTGAAGTCTAAAGCACACATCTGAAATTATAGGATTGCCTTCCCTCCTACTTTTAATATGAACTCATGATGTCATTGTCCCTTCTCTAAAGATTTTTTCTAGAATTTGGATATCACTAGCTTTTTTTTTTACTCTTGGTCCTAATTAAATTCAAAGCAACTAACATCTTTCTAAATTCTTTTCCCACCTTAAAATACAAAATTATATTTATCAGACACTCTGCTATAGGAAACAAACTTCAAGAAGATTCTGGGTTATGAAGTCATCCATCATACCTAGTTTGTACTTATGGTTACACTTTTTAAATAAATATTCTGACTATGTTTATAAAATTAGTGTATTTTAAATACAGATGACTAATTCTAACTACTAGGTTATTTCTTGTCCCAACCTGTGGCAGACACAGTTAACTATCCACCAAAATCCCATCCTCCCCCTTCTATGGTGTGAAGTTGTTAGTGGGAACTAGATGTCCCACCAGGGACTAGCTCTCCTCATGACCAGATATATATGAATTACTCACATAAATATAATTTTAAGAGGTACTGAGTACTTAAGAAGCATAGTTGCAAGACATATATTTACAGAATATGAAATTTAAAAAATAAACTGAACCCACTGATTGTAAATGGATAATTATTAGGAATAAGTACAACTCTTTTAACATTTACAAGGCACAGACAAATCAAACCACAGTTTCTATATCAAACTCAAGCTGATTGCTTATTTGAATTTACTTGATTATTAATGCCACTAGTTTAGCACTAGGTCTGCCACTTCACAGAGTTAAAAACATGCGATTATTGCATGAGTTCAGTGAAGTTACTTGTTGATATGTCTATAGTAGGCAGACACTACACTACTAGCTGACTTACACTTTCCTGCATTCAAAAATATTTCAAAACTGTCACTATCCTGGATGCTTGGAATAACTTCAGTAGTCAAAATAAAAATTCCTTCCCTTATGCACAATAACAACAGTGTAAAACCTATCTGCCAACCTTTATGTAAAGACCTAAGTATGGACAATGATGGAGTTGGAGTGATGCGTGAAAATAGAGTAGCACTGTAGATATTCTTTGTGGGACAATAATGCTACAAAGTATAGGTGGTAGTCTCACTAGAAAACAATGCTCCAGCTTATTAGAGAGGACAAAGGGTATATTCTTAAGAGATACAATTGAAGAAATAAAAGGAAGTCAAAGAAGAAAAGCCTTCTAAGGTGATGAAGGAAATTATTGTCAACGCAAGAACTTGACACAGTGGCAAAAGAGTAGCAAACAAAATTTCCATTTAAGCTTTAGACAAGAATAATCTTCCAGATGATGAGGAATTCATGCAACAATAGGACTTATAGAAATAAACAAGTATGCAAGACAATAAAAATTAAAGAAATGAACATGAACGGGTTTAGAAGAATCCTATTGTTTCCTCCAAATGCAGCCTTGAATGGCTGGTGTCTGTGCAAGTAGGAAATCAACATCCTACTGACAGGGCACATTAGAAAGTGCCTCCATCTGCAGTATGTGTCTGAAATGTGACAGAGAACCATTAGGTAATGAGACCTTCCATCTATTTCTACCATCTCATCCAGGAAAAAAATTATATCAACTAGTAGAAATGAAGGCAATATTGTGCAGTAATCATTTGATCATCTTTTAAGTCAGAAGATTCAGATAAACTATACCTACACACATATATGGTATATATTTGCACAAGGGGGGGAGGTACTTACTACATACATTCAGATTATACATAGAATACGCAAAGCCAAACCCACAAAAGGGTAGAATTTGATACAGTTTATTTAGTGTAATAACTCATGTTTTGCATACTTGTTTCTTTGGTGAATTAAATTAAGATAGAAGAAAAAAACTTGGTTGGGAAAACATGCTAAGGATTGTCTTTCTGTAAAGCTGGGCTAAACACTTTTTTCTTTCCTTTTTAAATTTTTTTTTCATACTGGGAATTGAAAAGCGTCAGGGGCACTTCACCACTGAGCCATATTCCCAGTCAAAATGGTCTTACTAAGTTGGTTAGGGCCTAAGTTGCTGAGGTTGGCCCTGGACTTTCAATCCTCCTGCCTCAACCTCCTGAGTCTGGGATTACAGGCATACACCACCAAGGCTGGCTGGGCTAAACATTTTATTTTGTAAAGAGACAAAAAATGCTTTGGACTTAGTATATCATTTTCCATTATAAATCCAAAGTTACAAAAGGGTAGTACTTTAAAGTTTAGTTAATGCAACCAGTTTCTTTCTGCTAATGAATTAATATCTGACCTTAATTAATACTGACATCTATTATGAAACATGTACCACAAAGCTACTTCCACCAAAAAGTATAAGTCACTGAAAATTGTTTCCAATTCAAATGTACAATGTAATAGAAAAGGGGAAATCCCCCTTTCCCTATTTGTTCCTTATTCCTAATTAAGTTCTAGATTCAAATCCAAGTTCTGTCCAATCACTAGTTATGTGACCTTAGCAAATCACATATATTTTCTGATCCTCAGTTACTTCAATTGTAATAAATGCCTATCTTTGCCAGTTTTTCTGTGCATTCTAGAAACATTTCAAATATTTAAGTTATATGTGATAATGCATGTGAAATCGTAGCATCCACCACACCTGTCATATAATAGGCTTCTTTCCTACCAGTGTCTAAGAGGAATAAAGATGGGAAATAGGAAAAAACAAAGAAGGAAAAAACTGTAAACTATAAAACTATAAATGCTATAATATTTTCCCAAGCCCTTTTCTACTATTTTAGTTTCATTCTGAATCTTCTGACACTTCACACTGTCCTATAGGGTTAGCCTGGAGGCAGATATCACAGTGCCTAGCTAGCAGGCGGGAGCAACTAGGGACTTTAAGTCTATGCTTAAAGTCAGCCTAATAACAAGGCTTCTGGGAGAGCCTTAGCATTCTAATATCTAATACCAAAGCATAACGGTGATTTAAAAATAGGGGATGTGACCATATGGAGCAAGGGTGAGTGACAAGACTATAGGTTTATCCACCAGCATTCGGGAGACAAATGTTTTATTTGTTTAAAAGGAGCACAGAAATACCATGATACCTGTTTGGTTTTTTACATTTTTTCAATTTTAATTTTTATTTGTTTTAATCCATTATATATGACAGCAGAATTCATTTTTCTGGTTGTACATGATGAAGAGTTATACCATTCACTTGATCATACAAGTACCTACGGTAATGATGTCAATCTCATTCCTCCATCTTTCCAGCTTCCCTGTCCCCTTCCCCTCCCTCCACTCCCCTCTACCCAATCCAAAATTCCTCCATTTATCACCTACTCCCCCATTACGGATCAGCATCCGTATATCAGAGAAAACATTTGGCTTTTGGTTTCTGGGGATTGGCTTATTTCAGTTAGCATGATATTCTCCAACTCCATCCATTTATCTGCAATGGCCATAATTTTATTCTCCTTTAAGACTGAGTAATATTCCAGTATATATACACCACAGTTTCTTGATCCATTCATCTACTGAAGGGCATCTAGGTTGGTTCCATAGTTTAGCTATTGTGAACTGAGCTGCTATAAACATTGATGTGGCTGTGTCACTGTAGTATACTGATTTTAAGTCTTTTGGATATAGACTGAGGAGAGTGGGATAGCTGGGTCAAATGGCGGTTCCGTTCCAAGTTTTAAATGTTAACTTTAATGAATCACCTAAAAATCTAACCAAGAAGGCTTATATTACAGAAGAGACTTTTCTGACAAAATTGGTTTTCATTTTCAAAGAACTAATAGACAAACTTTGGGAATACTATTTATAATTTTAGTTTATGTTTTCAGAAATCTATTTTGCAAACCTTCAAATGTTAACCCTCTTCAAATACTCATGATTGTTTAATTCTAAATATTAGCTACATGTGTTAAAGAAAAATATTCAGAACAAGTAGTCTATACTTTAGTCAAATAAAAAAAGAGAATGTAAGTTTTCATGATAATAGTTATTTTCCTGATACACTACGGCAAAGTTCTCATCCAAATAGCTATGATTACTTAAAAACTGACATTACAACTATCTGCTTCAAGAGGATAATTAAGGCATCATTTTCTAATATTATTGTAACAAATATGAAGTGTTTCTAAGTCATGCAATCATCTTTTATAAGACTTCTATAAAAGTCTGTTTATCTCATTCACAAACATGTGTAATGAACTAATGTCTAGAAAAACATTAAATCAAAATTTCCTGCCTAGAGAATTGAATCAATTTACTTGAGGCTAAATCTGTCTAGAGCAAAGAGGCTCATTAAAGTTTCAGAGGTATCACAACTTAATGCCATCAAAATGCAAAAGTACTGGAAAGAATTATCACACTAAAAAGATATACCAACTTACAAAGTTTATAACAGTTCATAATCAAATCCAATTCAACCCACCTGTGAATTCCTAGAGAATAGCAGTCATGTTGCAATCATTTTTATAATAATAAATTAGCAGTTTTTGTCACATGACAGGGTCAATAAATGTTCACATAACAAATGGAATAATACTGTTTGCTTGAGAAAGTTCAGTGCCAAAGTCCATGGGTCAGTGTTTTACTATAATCTTTACTTACCTGTTATCTAATCTTATTGCAAATTTTAAACCAAAACATTCTTAAAATGTTATTAATATCATAAAAACTGCAGCTCTAGCAGAAGCACAAATCTATATAAGGCTGAAAGACTATTAGAAACCATGTTGCCCAATTACCTCTTATTTCAAGTACTCTAGGGAGTTTACTGAATTCACCAAAACTACACAGCTTGTCATTGTCAGAAGTGAAATTAAAATCCAGATTGTCTTCTACCTTCTAGTTCTTTCTTTATTATGTCATATTTCCTCCTCTGCTGCTTTCTAAATGCCTGAATGCTATTATTTTTTTTAAGTATCCTTATTTTTAAAGGACTAATCACAACAAAAGTTAGAAATCAATACACTTGCTGTGGAACAATTGCAAGTATTAACTTACACCTAAAAGTCAACTTCCTTCACCTCATCCCAACTTTGACTTAATGCAAGCGAACTGAAAGTTGTATTAAAAAATCAGAGAGTGACTATTCTCTGCAGTAGTTGAAGTAAAACTAGAGTCTATACAATGCTAGGAGCATAGGCTGAAAATCAGATAATGTTCATGTTTCAGTAGTCAGTCCTTTCCTCTGAACTTTTCCTATCCCTCTCTCCACCCCTAATAATTCACCAAATATATCCTATCAACTATGCATCCCTTTACATATATTATGGCATGAAAATGAGAATTTCTTTTTTATTTTTTTTCTGTTTTGTCCTAGGGTAAACACAAACATAAACTGTTGACTGTTACTATTAACATGATAAAATAACAAATGGGTTTCATAAAAATCTAGGATTTTTATATTTTTTTATAACTTGGACTTTCTATAATCATCAAAATAGTAAAACAAAATCTTTAAAATAAAACTCATTAAAAAAGTTTCTACTTAATGTTAGAAATATCAAAACAATCTTTAAATTCATATTTTGCAAGATTGGTTAAATTGTTTTATGAAATCACCTCCAAGAACAAAACTTTGAGGACAAATGTCTAAAGAATTTATCTAACTTTAACTTATGAAAAAGTATTGTTAATTTTATAAAATTTTAGTAAAGGTATACCTAAAATATTTGTTGTGTGTAAAAAAGCATGTAGTTCTTAGGTCATATAACTATGCCCAGACACATCCATGAACACAGTTCAAAATTTACTTTGTATTATGCTAGGGGCTTTGTCAAGGATTAATATAAAAAGGTTCTTGCCACAGTTGAACACTACTATCAAGGATAATCGTCAGTCATGGAAAGAAATGGTTAAAATGCAAGAAATGTGCTCAGTCACATGGGTTTTGTGGGAGCACAAAGGAAGAGGTCATCACACCAGTGTCTTGCTAAGTATGTCTGTGTACTTGATAATGCTCAAGTGTACAGTCTTCCTGTACCTCTTCCTTTCTTTGAGTTATACAAGTGTAGAGCTCTTTAACTCCCATTACAAATTAGCTAAACCCTGAACAACTAAGTCAAGTCAGGATTAGCAAAAGAATTGTCTCCAGATTTTCAGTACACAGTAGTGGTAAAAGGATAAGATGCCACTGCTATTACTTGGCATGTTTATAAACTGAGCAACAAAATTTCAGAAGCAGCAAAAGTTGCCCACAGAACCTTCTAGTCTAGGGCTTGCCACACATGGTTGACACTGATCTGTGTTTGTTAATGTTCATCTTCTCAAATGACAGGAATAAGGTGAGGGATTGGGGGGAAAAGAATCTAGGGTTCATACTGCCAAGATTTAGTCAAAAACAGGGGATACGCCATGTGTATCTAGTTGTGGAAATAATAATTCTTGAAGTTCTCCCACTTCCTAGGAGAAAGCAGGGAGTCCAAAGAGACTGCACATCAGCAACCCTGCCACCCTCCAAACAGTAGCTATTCTAAGAATTCCAGTTTACAGTAGAATGGAGTATGCAGTGTAGAAGTCAAGGAACCTTCAATCTCTTACCTTACTGTACACTCAAACAATAGCAACTGAAGGGCACTGCTACCCAGGGATGGGGAGTGGGGAGGAGTTGAGGCACAGTGGCTTGTAATTCAGTCCATCAGTACCTCATCAGTACGACACTACACTACGTTATACTCTGCAATTATAGGATCTGTCTTTCCTGGAGTGGGTTTCAAGATCGTAAAGGTAAACCCAATCCAGACCAGGATATACTGCTATCAAGTCTGCTAGTTCTGAGACAACAGTAGAGCTGCTTCAGCCAATGATTCCTTGGCATACAGACACATTAAAATGATATTGGCAGCAACACCGGCTCTTCTCTTTCACCCTCCTTTTGCTAAATCTGCCTCTGAGTTTAGACAGGAGCTGGATGGTTCATAATCACCCAGCAGCTGCAGCTGAGCAATACCCAGACTAATTGTGGCACTGGAGCAGCTGAGAGGAAGAAAAGAGATAATACATACCCTACCACAGGCACACACAAACTGCTGCACACACTACTGATAAGACACCAAAATACTTTAATAGGAATAGATTATTTCCTTTAAAGAGAAGTAGTTGTACCTTGCTAGAGGACTTGTATTTATATTATAAATCTATTTAAATGTGAACTGAAGGTGACCTAAGCCATTTAGGGTTCTGAACAATGGAAGAGCTTACTAAAACTTCCTGTAAATATTCACACAACAAAACCAGCAGCACAAACATCACTTTTATAACATGACAAAGTTCCTGTGATATAAGAATGTGGCACAGATATGATCTCTTCTTTAACTCAACAACAATGCAAAGCAACATCAACATCTAAAACATCAAGTAAACATTACAGAAAGCAAGTAAAGTAGCATAAGCAATGATTCTCTGCATTTCTGAAACTCCAACACTATACTGTCATTTGCTTTCTTTTGAGAAAAAAAACAAAACATATTCTTCCCTCAGGTACTGTGTATCTTCATAAAGTTTAAGTAAATGTAAACATTTTACATTGAGAATTTCACAACATCCTTAAGACCATTGAGAAATTAGGGCTAAAATTACTGATCTAAAGAATTATTGTTCTACAAAACTGAAAATAAATAAGATTTATTAGTTTGATGCCATAAAGTTCTGTTTTGTCATTTTACCTACTTTTCTGAAAAATACGGTAGTTAACGACAGAACAGTATCCATTCTTCAATAAGCACATTTTGATTACCTATTATTTATCACTTAAAAAAATAAAATTTAAAAATACATACATATAAAATTAGTAAAACCTAGTGTCTTCCATCAAAATTAAAATAGTTAAAAGAAAACCCAGGACTTTATTAGAAATTTTTTCAAAATTCTCTAATTATTGCACATTTAGAAGTGAATATGCAACATTTTCAAGGCAGTCACGAGCCAGTCTATAACAATTATGATTTAATAAGTCTAATCCTGTTTGCAAACAGTCTAGGTAGTGTTCCAAAGTTATTCACCACCAAATACTAAATTCTCATTCTAAGCCCCTTATTTACATTACACATGGGCTTCTTTAAAAAATAAAATAAAAATTCCATGTGAAATAAAACAGAAAAGCACACAAATGTACCACTTAATGAATTATAGTAAGGCCAGCACCCCTGTGACCACCACCAGGTTAAAAGAACTTTCCCAGTCACAACCTACCCCCTTCGCCCATCTTTACCTCCCTGTGGGTTGTTTTTTTGTTGTTGTTGTTGTTTAAAACAAAGTATTATCACTCACGTTTGCGTTTCTAGACACCAGGGCTTAGCGTTGCTTTTCAAAATTTTTGATTGTTTCTTTCTTAATATAATGCTAATAGAAAAAATGATGCCCATACTGCACTGACTCACTAGATTCAGAGTTAAAGATACCTTTAAAGAAAAACTATTCACAGTAAAACATTATTGCTTAAAATGATGCACACTTCAACTCTAAATATAAACAAGTCTTGCACTAGTAATATTTCATATATTGGGTCACTGCTAATCTTTTAGCATACTTATTCTTTTGTCATTATATATAATAAGTTTCATTTGTACAAATATTAATTTTTGCAGTTTGAGAATTACTGTAACTTAAAAAAATATTCAACCATGTATTAATATTACACTTTGACCATAAGACAAATTCCACCTATCCCAGGAAGAGAGGTCAAGGCTGTAATTTCACTTTCGACTGAAAAGAAAGGAGTCAATTTTGTGGTTTATGAAGTCAGCAAAAACTAACTGCAAAACTAAAGCTATTATAACATTATGGTGGTTACAGCAGAGTACATATTTTAAGAACCCTTTTATCTTTTATCCTGGAAACATGGATATGAACTATCTTGTATTTAGATTGAGATCAAAGGTAATTGTCTTTGTTTCAAATTTAGGACCCTCTGAATTGTCAACCAGCATTTAAATTTTTCACTGAGGTTTAGTTAGTATCAGAAATTAAGACACAACTGAGTCAACAAAGCAGGGTCTCACATATTTTTAAGAAAAATTAAATCGCTGGCCTTGATGAAATACAACTTTCTTCCAGTACAATATATGACTATCATATGTGATGCATACAAGATCCTTGGCTTTTAATTCAAGACATCCCTTCATTATCTATCCATTCAAAATGCTTCCTGTCCACTCTGTGCCAAGCATTGTGTTAGTTACTGGATTTAACACATGGTCACAAATACACCTTTAGTAATATTTTCCTTATAGTGTAATTTAACTTGAGAAACTTCACAGGATAAAGAAAGAAACTAACTTAACAGTATGGCTTAAATACACTTAGAATTACCAAGATACTTCTGGCACTATAATTTTCCTTACAAAGAACTATCATCGTATTATCATCGTATCATATATATGTGATATCATCTAAAACACACACCAATGGAACATATATACATAATAATAGGCATGGATGCAAAGTTTTGGTTCTACTACAGACTTTTATTTCATAATTTATAAAATATCTGACCTATGTTATTCTATGACTGCTCCATTATGCAGAAAATAATTGAACCAAATCCGAACTATGCTGCGTCCCACTCACTACTAAACAAAAACTAACGCAGTTCCTACACCAGACGTGATTTTCCAAAAGCTTCCTGAAACAACTCTGCCCCATGCCCAATAAAGCAAAAGCTGGAAACAATTTTCAAGAAAAACACACTTTAAGTAAAACAAAATTTTCCTTAACACATGCGGACAGAGAACCGAAGGTGAGGTGGGGTGGAAAGGTGCTTAAATGTGGACTCTGAATAAGCCACTTCCCAACCCCCAACCCAAAACAAAGAAAAACTTTAAACATGTTGCGGTTTTCAATCAAACCAAGCGAAGCTAGAGGCTCACCACTCGCCCCACACACCTCGTCCTCTCTCCCTGCACAGTTGCCACAGGCGTCAGGCGACATTCGACAGACCTCCAGCACCCAAAGGCCGCTTCCCTGGCCCCCGGCACCAACCATGGGGGCAAAAATAAACCTCGCCCGGGGGTCCACGCCCTTCAGGGTGCGGGGCTGCGGGGGTGTCCCAACGCTCCGAGGACCTCAAGTCCGACTTGGGCGGGACCGGGAAGGACGGGACCCGGACCACGTCGGGGGGCGAGCAGGTAGCGCGGGCCAGGAGACACGCCCGCGGCCGCGCCAGGGGAGGGGAGAAGTTTCTCCCCAACTTCCCGACTCGGGAACGACGGGGGCGGGGAGCGGCGGCGGCCGCTGCGGCGCCTCCGCGCGCAGGCGGGCGCCGGGGCCAGGGCCTAGCGCTGCCGGGGCCGGGGTCGGCCGCCTCTGCCCACCCGGCCGCGCCGGGTCCTTACCTGCCCTCCGGCGTTCGCATGAGTCGCGGCGGCGGCGGCTCGGGGCGGTGGAGAGGGGGCGCGAGGCGGAGGCGACGCCCGCGGGGCCCTCTCCCTCCTGCACCTCCTCGGCGCGGGGCGCGGGGCGGCAGCGACGACGGCCGAGCCGGCCCGGGACTCGTTACTTCAGGAGGAGGGAATTCCCGGGCTCCCCACCCCTCGGCCTCACTCTCACCTCCTCCCCTCGCGGCCCCGCCCCCTCCGCGCCTCGGTGGGGGCGGGGCGGAGGCGGGCGCGGGGCGGGGGCTGCGTCTACCTGCGCGCGGCCGCCCGCTTACCGGAACTCGCGCCGCGCGGGGCCGACTCTCGCGCCTTCCGGCGCCGGCGCCCCCGCCCCTCCGCGGGCTGAGAGCCGCCCTGCCGCGGTCCGGGTGGGCGGCGGGTGCGGGTCACTCCTCCTGACCCAACATGGCGGCGGGGTCCGGGGCGGCGCAGGCTGAGGGGGCGTGGGGAGGAGGCGCTTCTCCACCCGCGGAGCAGGCCCGCCGCGCCGCTGCCCACCCGCGGGCCCGCGGCTGGGCGGCTGGGATGCCGCGGCGGTTGGATGGGGCGCCGATTCTCCCCCCCGCCTTTCCCCCTCTCCCTTGGCTCGTGGGTCCGTCGTGCCGAAGCCTTTGGGGCTTTGTTTTCGTGGGGGAGCAGGGGGTTGAGTGTTTTTGGTTGGCTGTTGCTTCTCGGTACTACGCTTCCGCACCCTTTGTCGTTGATAGTAAAATCTCAGCCCAGCCGCGTGAGCCAGGAAGGCGTTGCTCACACCCTCACCACCACCCTGGTCACCGTCCAAAAACGTTCGCGTCTGGCCTCTTTCCGAGGCAGGGATCCTGTCCCTGCCCCGGGAGCTTCCTGTTGACTGTAGGTCGAACCAGCCTTGCCGGGAGGGGAACCTAGCCGAGTCCTGTTGGCGGCTTTACCAAGTCGGTGGCTCTCGCTTATCTCAGGACGGCGTTTTCTTATGTGATCCTGGCAATGTTCCAGTGAGGGAGCTGGGACAGGTATTATTACCTCCCCCCCCGATGGCTGTGGAAACTGAGGCTGGGTCCTCTAAAGCGGAGCATTCACAACTAGAATTGTATTCGTCTGAACCCATGCACCATTCCTATTTGCCTTGCAGAAGTGGTAGGGTCCGGAAGGAACCGGGGTAAAGACAAGGGTTAGTCAAGGTGGAGATGGCTTAAACCCTGAGTCTGTTTTGCTGAAGTCACGTCTGTCTTGTCAGACTCTTAATTTCCGCTTTGTGTTTCCTGTTTGGTGGGACTATCAGAATTATTAATGTGGGACTGTTGGTTTCCTTTGTGGTTTTGGAGAAATTCAGAATCATCTTTGATAAACACAAAACAGCACAATCATCTGGGTCAGTATTCCGGTATTCTAGGAACTTAAAGAATTGCATATAAGGATGTGAAAAAAAATTATTTCTTCAGTTCACTAAATGAACCAAAAGTAAGCATAGGCATCCACATGAACCAAAAGGCACATGTAATATGGAATGGTATTTTATTTAATTATTAAAACTGCACTTGCCATTGATGTCTTGGACTTTAAAATTTTCGAGTAGATTTGTATTTTTAAAACTAGAAAATAAAGCCCTTGAGTTGTTGCCTTTCTGAACTTATAGACAAAGTAGAAATATTTTTGTTTTCCTAAACTCTCAGTCTCAAAAAATCAGATTTACAATACTAGTTTATCCAGCTTTGAATTTGTTCTATATGGAGATTTAAAGGTGGTGTCAAAATCTCACCCACAAGTTATAGGTCGTTGACTTGAATTTGCCTCTCTTCACCCTCATTTCTTTGTGTTGTTTTTATTACTTCAATTCCTGTTTTCCTTTTTTCAAATAATCATTGCCTAGCTTTAGTCTATAAATAATTTGAAAAGTTTTTTGCCCTCAATGACTCACTTATTTCCAGGAATACTTAAAACAGTTATTTTTTTTAATGGGACAGAATTTGTGAAGTCTTATATGAATTTTATTTGCTAGACATTACTTTTAATGAAAATCTTTTTACCTGGGAAATGGACAAGATGCTTGCCCCTATATGTTGCTCTCCTGCACACCATAGAGGTCTGATGTTGTGTAAGTGTGAAGGAGTGACAAGGGACCTGTCTTGAAATGCCTGGGGAAAAGTTTGGTAAGAAAACTAGGGGAAAACTTTAAACAAATAATTTATGAGATAAATTTGTTAGCTCCCTATAAAAGTAAAATGTTTTATTTAAAATAAAGCCCTTGAGTTGTTGCCTTTCTGAACTTGAAATAATTTGGCTGGAAGTTTGAAAGATTGAAAGTTGAAATGGTGCCTGTAATCACCCTGGAACCTGTGATTCTGCCAGGACATTTTTTGTTTAAGACAAATTTATTTATATCAATGAGGGATCTGCTCCTGCTTCCATCAGTGAGGCCAGGATGATGATTTTCTCTTCTGATACCAGCAGAAAGAAAGCCTGTGGCCCTGCACAAGGTGCATGTACCACAATGCTGCTGCCTAAAACAACCATCCCCACCACCATCCCTTTCAAAATGCCTTCTACCAAAGACTAGATCTCCTCAAGTCTGCTTGGTGCCTGAAGTTAACTGTACCCGTGGACTTGCCAAGATAAGCCCAATTAGGAAGAACATGATGACCTCTCTAAGCAAAGATTGGAAGATCAGGAAAAGTAAGGTATTTTTCTTTGAGTGTTAGACTCATAGTGCCAAGCTTAGTGAAACATTCATTTCTCCACACTTGGTGTCTTTGTTCGCTCGAGGACTGGGGCTCATGGATCATAGTTTTTACTTTCTTTTAATTGGGCAAAAGCTGTCTAAGAGAACCATCAATGGATATGTATAAGGACATGTCTGACAATGAATAGATGTTGATGAAACTTTTCTTACAATTAATAGATGTCACAGCCAGCAATCTTACATGAAGGTCATCAAATATACCCCATCTTCTTATTTCTTTTGTTGCTTTTTCTACCTTTTAACTTTGTGGCTACTACCTGGTTCACAATCAGAATTTCACCCTGTGCCTGCTATACCTCTCAGCTCCATGACTATTTTCCAGTAGTGTAGCCTTTGCTATTAGCATTTACTCTGAGATCATCTCTTGGTTTATTCTCTGCTTTGGTTCTTTCTGGTTCTCTTGCTCTTTGACCTTAGTCATGTTGTATCACCAAAACTGCTCATTTTAATGCCTCCTGGTGCCCACTGGCTATTCCTAGACTTACCCACAGCCTCAAACTTTCATACTCTGAATTGGTTCCTCACTCTACTCTCTGACTGCAGTTTCTATGCTAGATCGTCCTGTCACATGACCTGTCAAGCAAAATAAAAAGTGGATGACTTTTGAGGGTATCTGATTAACTTTATTTTCTGAGAATTAGTCCTCTATGAATAGGGAGAATATAGACCATGTGGTCTTAGTACCTGAACTACTAATCCCAGGCTCCAGCCTGAAACTTGGATTTTGAGGGAGTGACACAAAGGTGACTCAGATTATTC
Source organism: Sciurus carolinensis (assembly GCF_902686445.1). Classification (NCBI taxonomy): domain Eukaryota; kingdom Metazoa; phylum Chordata; class Mammalia; order Rodentia; family Sciuridae; genus Sciurus; species Sciurus carolinensis. The sequence goes on along the minus strand of NC_062227.1, from coordinate 30,584,589 downwards.
ACGATGGCCATGGTGGAGTTGAGAGTTCAGTGGTAGAAAGTGAGTGTCCAGGGGTAGGGAGTTCAGTTGCAGGAGGCAAGATGTATCTAGAGCTGATAATACCTGCATCCTAAACAGCTTACTCCAGTAAATTTCTTTTCTGCTTAAATTAAGTAGAGGCCCTTTCTGTTCTTTGCAAATAACCACAACTTAGTCTCTCCTACTGATTGGTGTTCCGCTGATAGTCAACTTAGCTGCTGAAAGGGCAGCATCTCCTGCCTCTTGACAGAGTGGGGTTGGGGACGGGTGATGGGGGAACAGGTTTCACAGAGAGAAGGATGAATCAGATGTATAGTCAGAGTGAAGATAAGAGATTGCAGGCCCCTGATGCTGAGACTCATGTGCCTTGTACCACATGTTATATACCAAACCTCAAGAGTTGACAGTTCAGTCCCTCTTTTTACCTATCCGTGTCAGACATGGCTTTAAAATTATAGTATAGCAACATGCTTTCTCCTAGAACACTAACTCCATCTTCAGAATCCTCAACACAATTCAGACAGGAGCCACCCCAAAATTGGAGTTAAAATATGTTGAAAATCATTTGATTTGATCTGCCTTATAGACTGGTAATTTCCTCCTCTGATCTATATTTGCAATTCTTACAGCCATTACCAAGGGTTTGGCCTGTACTTTTCTGTTCCATTAAGTTGATGTGTAGTCAAAATATGTCAGTGTCTCTGACACTGAGTTAAACACCACTAAAATTGCTACCAGATTGCTACTTTCTGGAAATCTTTACAAATAGGTTATGAAAAGTAGAACACAATTTTGCTTGAAGGCAAAAAGTTAAAGTTAGAATGTTTGCCTGCATCAATAATTTAGAAAATAAACTATGTATCAAGCTCTTTCAAGTTAACTTGCATTGCTGAGTGTTGTGCCATAGGCCTGTAATCCTAAGACTGAGGCAAGGAGTTTGCAAGTTTGAGCCCAGGCCAGGCCATTCAGTGAAACTCTGTATATAAATAAACAAATAAATAATTAAGCTGGGGGGCTGGGCTTGTGGCTCAGTGGTAGAATGCTCGTTTAGCATGAGTGCGGCCCTGGGTTCGATTCTCAGCACCACATAAAAATAAAATAGGTATTGTGTTCCCCTACAACTAAAAAATAAATATTTAAAAGTAAATAAATAAAAAGTCTGGGAATGTAGCCTAGGGTAGAGCACCCTTGGTTTAGATCCGGGCTCTGCAAAAAGAAATTTTAAAATTAAAAAAAGTTAACTTGTATCATGAAGCAAAAAAGTTACTTGATAGTGATATTAAGTAATTTTTAATGATATGCTTTGCAAGGTGACACTATGACTGCATGTTTTAAAAAATGTGTTTAGAATAAGTCCATGTTTTTAAAACCTTGTTTTAATCTTTCTTAAAACTAAATGTGCTTTTTGTACTTTCTGACTGTATACATTATTTTTCACCTATGTGTCTGACCAAATTTTAAACGGACGCACCAGATCTTAATATTTGATGTAGATTACAATGCATTCAATCCTTTAGTGAAATGTATTCACCCTGATTTGTATGTGAATGGGGCTTTTTTTTTTCTTTTTTCTTTTTTTTTTTATTATTTTATTGTAAACAAATGGGATACATGTTGTTTCTCTGTTTGTACATGGCGTAAAGGCATACCATTTGTGTAATCATAAATTTACATAGGGTAATGCTGTTTGATTCATTTTGTTATTTTTTTCCCTTCCCCCCACCCCTCCCACCCCTCTTTTCCCTCTATACAGTCCTTCCTTCCTCCATTCTTGCCCCCCTCCCTAACCCTAACTCTAACCCTAACACTAACACCTCCCACCCCCCATTATGTGTCATCATCCACTTATTAGCGATATCATTCGTCCTTTGTTTTTTTGAGATTGGCTTATCTCACTTAGCATGATATTCTCCAATTTCATCCATTTGCCTGCAAATGTCATAATTTTATCATTCTTTATGGCTGAGTAATATTCCATTGTATATATATACCACAGTTTCTTTATCCATTCATCAATTGAAGGACATCTAGGTTGGTTCCACAGTCTGGCTATTGTGAACTGAGCAGCTATGAACATTGATGTGGCTGTATCTCGGTAATATGCTGATTTTAAGTCCTTTGGGTATAGGCCAAGGAGTGGGATAGCTGGGTCAAATGGTGGGTCCATTCCAAGTTTTCTAAGGAGTCTCCACACTGCTTTCCAGAGTGGCTGCACTAATTTGCAGCCCCACCAGCAATGTATGAGTGTACCTTTCTCCCCACATCCTCGCCAACACCTGTTGTTGCTTGTATTCTTGATAATCGCCATTCTAATTGGGGTGAGATGGAATCTGAGGGTGGTTTTGATTTGCATTTCTCTTATTACTAGAGATTTCTTTTTTCTTTTATTATTGTACTGGGAATGGAACCCCAGGGTGCTCTAACACTGAACTAAATCCCCAGCTCCCCCTTTTCCCTCTTTTAAATTTTGAGACTGGGTCTCACTAATTTGCCCACATGGCCTCTAACTTGGAATCTTCCTCCTTTAGCCTCCCAAGTAACAGAGTTTACAGATATGTACCACTGTGCCTCTGGATGAGTAGGGCTTTTGATTACTTGAAATTGCCACTTAAGTTTTGTCATTTCTGAGGGAATCACAAATGTAAGAAATATTTAATATAAGACCTGTATTTTGATGATATGTGTTTTTGGTCACGTGAATGAATTAATCAGATAAGCAATGCAGATAATAGAATTGATAAAATAACAGCGACGGCAACAAGAAAAGCAATGGCTATTAATGAGCCCTCACTCTCTGCTGTGCCTTTACCTGTATAATTCACTAAATCCTCATAATAACCTTGGAGGTTGGTAGTACTATTCCAAAGGCTTCACAGATTGGAGCCTTTAGACTTAGAGAATTCAACAACGAAAAAAGGAGATGCTCCAAAACCTGTTCTATTGAAAGTTGTTATGATTACAGAAAAGAAATTAGTTTTTTTCCTTTCCATCACCAGAATTTTTTTTTTCTTACAGTGCTAGAGATAAACCCCAGGACCTAGGTCATGCTAAGCTGTATCTGCAGACCCCAGAAATTATTCTTAAGTATTGTATCAATAACCACATAAAGCAGCACTTATTTCTCCAAATTCTGGAATAATGGGTAAATTACATTTTTAATTAGAAATGCATACCCAAGAAATGTGAGATTCTATAAACTCAGAAAATTCTTTCTTTGTATTTTTATATTAGGGCAAACTTAAATGTATAAGGCTAGCTTTAAAAGAATAAATTCAATTCAGAAAAAAATATTAAATCTAGCTTTCTGTTGCCAAATTTTTTTTATATTGTGTGCATGTACATATACATAACAAGTCTCATCACTATGTACAACTGTAATGCCCAATTAAAAAATGGGGGAAAATCAAGCTTTCTAGAGATTATTTTGCAGCTATCCACCCAACCTTTCATTGACAACCTCCCTAAAATCATAGTCTTCAAAGAACCAAATATCTGAGAAATGACCATGTATACAACATAAATGATTACCTTACCAAATGCAAAATATCTGTTATCCAAGGCTTATCTTTTAATCTACCAAGTCTAGGTAAGTGTAGTTAAGCCTTGCATGATAACTATAACTGTGTGTTAAGAGCCTATAATAGTTAATAGCCTTACAGAAGGTAAGATTTTTAAATAGTTAAAAAATTAGCTTATTCATTCATTTATAAAAAATTTACAGAGTATCTTTCAATAAATTTTGTATATTTTGGTCTATATAAAAAGCAATCATTATTAAATTTGAGAAACTAGAGATTAATAGGACATGTTGAAGTTCAAGGAGTATAAATATTCTTAGATTTTCAAAGACTTTATTAGGGCATTTTTTTCCCCAGAGAAAATAATTATAATTCTACCAACTTTTATGTTAAAATAGTTTTCTTTTGGAGATTTTCATTAGAGATTAATAAGATCAAGTTTTTATAGCTTATACCTCATTTGGTTAAATTTCAGGGGGGTGGTTAACTAAAGTAACTAAAAGAATTAGTTACTTTAAAAAAAAAACTATCTTCTAGTTTTATGAATATTTTTAATTTTTTTGCAGTGACTTAACCTTTAACAATTTCAAATTATTTGAGCCCTGAGTTCTGATGATCAATTTGCATGAGTATTTTTGCTTATGAATACTCAAACCTATTTTTACTAAAGAATCAACAATCATGCACAGAAGATTCAAAGTATATATAAGACTCTTACAGTTTAGAGGATGCTCTTTTAAAAATCCAAACACCACTGAAGTAGAGTTTTTCTTTTGGAGATCAGATCATTTTGGCATAAAATAGAAAATTGGCATTCTTGCTCATTTTATGTAAAATTAATTCCAACAAGATAAAATAGAAGCAAAGCAAGAGACTAAGGAATAGATGTTTTGAAAACCACACATAGGAAAATTTGGTTCTTTCTAGGTGAATGACTTTAAAAATTGTATATGAACTGTTCATAAAAGCATTTAGGTTCTCCTTAAACCTATTAGGGACCTGTTGTATAGTTGTGGATTTTATTTAACCTTGAAATAGAAAAAAAAAATTCCCCCTTTTATAAAAGTTTCCAAAATAAACAACTTTTTAAAGCTTTTCTCTGAAGTCTCACATACTCTCTGTAAAAATTACCAGTCTCATTTCCTTCAAGATGATGTGCTGTACATCCAAAGAACAAAGCATTTCCTGAGTCTGTTTAGAGTACATACGATCCATTCTTAAGTGTTTACCATGTGCCCTGAAGAATCTGGAAGATATTTGACAAAACAAAAAACTCCAAAGAAGAATACAGAAATGTATATGAAATCTGGGGATGGTTGAATAGCACAGAACTATGCAAAGTTCTAGCAAGTATTTGATAAATTTGATTATTTAGACATATAAACACTAGCTAAATTTTATTTAAGATAATCACAAAAGGCCATGACAATGCAATGATCTTTGGACTCTGAGTAAAACATAAATTCTGGTCCCACTGTGAGTGAGTATAGAATTTCTTTTTGGTGTGATGAATATATTCTGGAATTAGTGGTGATGGTTGCAGAGCTTTATGCAACTCAACTGTACACTTTGAAAGGTGAAATTTAATTTAGTATTAATTTCTCTCTCTCAAATTAGTTAAGGCCATCAGCTGTTTCACAAGGGCCCTCTGTGGAGCACAAGATTTCAGTGGAGTAGCAGAAACTTCACTTAAAAATAATTTTTAAAAGAAGTCTTTCTGGGGCTGGGAAGATAGCTCAGTTGGTAGAGTGCTTTCCTTGCAAACACAAAGCCCTGGGTTCGATCCCCAGCACCGCAAAAAAAAAAAACAAAAAAAACAAAAGAAGTCTTTCTGTATTAAAGAATGTTGCTTTAAAAAAAAAAAACCCTCCTGTAATTCCTTCTTTTATCCTATTAATATGAAGAATTCTTCAGCTGGGATTATAGCTTGCAAGGCCCTGGGTTTTGAGCCCCAGCACCGGAAGAAAAAGGAAAAAAAAAAAAAAAAGATTTCTTAAACTTTAATTCAGCTGGATTTGGTCACAAACATGTCCAGTGTATTTCCTCAGACTGTAGTTGTTCTAATTTGCTTCCAAGGAAGGCAAATGATAGTAGCATGCATGAGAAATGGGAAACAGAATTTAGCTGAATGGTAGAAGTCCATGTAATTAAAAAGAAAAACTCAAATGGCAAATGGTCTTCCTGGGTATTTTTTTTTTTTTTGACAATGTCTGTATTCATTGGTGTACCCACATACTCACTCTTTTAATAATTCAGCAAACAAAATTTTTTGTTGTGATACCTGTTTCTCAAGTAGTTTCCAATCTCTTGGCAATACAAGTTGGAAACTGATTTGTTGCATGCTCTTTAGTAAGCACCTGACCTGTGTTTATACACTAATGAATGTAGATTATTTTTCACCATCTATGAGATTACCCTGTTTTAGTTTTTGCATTTTTACTGTGTGTACATTGAAACTCAGTTAAAAATAATTTGGTGGTACCAGATCCAGCTTGAATTAGGCCCAGTTTTTCTGAGTCAAGTCTGGTAGTTTTCCTCACCATATGGTTCCCTTCCCCAAACATACCCTTACACAATGTGTGCATGTATTTAGTGTGTTTTTCATTGTTTCAATTATTCAAAATGAATAGAAGATATTTACTTAGTTATCTCTCTTCTTTAGCTTTCATCTGTTATGGGATTTACATTTTACTTTCATTGAACATTTAGACTAACTATGGAGTTTTTGAACATTCGATTTGGCTCAAATTCTGAATATTTAACAGTCACAGAGAAATATTTCACATTATTTCTCTTTTTTAATTTTTATTTTCTGGGCCTAAAGATTGAACCCAGGACCTTGAGCATGCTAAGCATGCACTCTACTATTGAGCTATGCCCTAGTCCTATATGATTCTTTTTTTTATAAACACCTTTATTTTTATGTGGTGCCGAGGATAAAATCCAGTGCCTCACATGTGCTAGGCAAGCCCTCTACCATTGAGCAACAATCCTTAGCCATGATCCCTTTTTTTTTTTTTTTTTTTTTTTTTTTTTTTTGGTACCGGGGATTGAATTCAGGGGCACTTGACCACTGAGTCACATCCCCTGCCCTATTTTGTATTTTATTTAGAGACACGGTCTCACTGAGTTGCTTGGTGCCTCACTTTGACTGAGGCTAACTTTGAATTCGAGACCCTCCTACCTCAGCCTCCCAAGCCGTGATCCCTTTTTAATGCTATAGATTGAGAATTTTTTTCCCTCCAGCATTGGGGATTGAACCCAAGGGTATTTTACCACTTAGTTGCATCACCAACTCTTTTTATTTTTTATTTCAAGATAGAGTCTGTGCTAAGTTGCCCAATCTGGCTTTGAATGTGTGATCTTCCTGCCTCAGTCTCCCAAGTACCTGGAATTACAGGCATGTGCCACTGTGCTGGGTTAAATGCTAAATTTGAGTATAGCCTTTGTTACTTAATAGAGCAAAATAATGTAGTTCTTTAATTTTGCAAATTTGTCATGAGAGAAGAATGGAGGGCTGGGAATGTAGCTCAGTGCTACAGCACTTGCCTAGTGTGTGCAGTGAGGCCCTGGGTTAAATTCCCAGCACTGCCAAAAATAAAGAAAGGAATGGAGACCCCTGGCTGAGTTTTGTCCTGTTTTGTTTTAAGCTATAATCATATATTTGGAGCAATTATTATTTTTTGTGTGGTTTTTCTTTTCTCTTTTTCTTTGTTTATTTTTATTCTTAGTAAGTACACATCAAATTCATTTGGGAACAGGAAAAAATGTGAAAATTTCAGAGTAATCTTAGTAAAGTAATATGTGGTATTGAAAAATTTTTCATTGTCATTTTTTTTTGACAGTGACTTGGAGCAATTCTTGAGAAAATGATTCCCACAAAGAAAGTGATGAAAAGAAAAAACATACATAAAAGGAGAGATGAACTTCTGATAAACCTGCTTTTGTGAAAATCAGTTTACAAATTACTTCCAGGTATAGGGAGAATACATTTAACAGATATTTTAACTAAGTAGGAATTATGTATAATCAGTGTTAAGAAGAACTTAGAGTGACTATCCACATACAAACTTTTTGGTCATTTATTTCACAATTAACAGGTTCAGCAAATCACTAGGATTTTATGTCATCATAACTCAGTTCCTCACAGAAGACCTATAAATTTAGGAATGAATAAAACAAGAATCCCCTGGCAGAAATATCTTGTTTGTGAAAAAGATTCTTTTTAATTTATGCCAATGAAAAAGAGAATAGCTAGATGTTATGGTGCATGCCTGTAATCCCAGGGACTCTGGAGGCTGAGGCAGGAAGATTGCAAGTTCAAGACCAGACTCAGCAATTTAGCAAGGCCCTAAGAAACTTAATAAGATCCTGTCTTAAAATAAAAGGGCTGGGAATTGGGAATGTAACTGAATGGTAATATGTCCCTGTGTTCAATCCCCAGTATTACCATTAAAAAAATAAACTAAATCCCTGCAAAGCACTGAAGTCATGAGTTCTATAGTCAGTACTTACCACCTGACATTGTCATTCATAGATAGAAATATCTATCAGTCATTGGATATACATTCCTTTCAGGCAGGAGCAGAGACCCTAGTACCAATAAATAAATAAAACTGATTTATTGCTAGCAAGTATGTGGGGGACAGGGTACATTTATATATTATTGTTAGTGTGACTGCAAATTGGTACAACCACTTTGGAAAGCAATATAAAGATTCCTTGAAAAACTAGGAATGACACTAACACAACATATGACCCAGCTATCACACTTCTTGGTATTTGTCCAAAAGAACTAAAATCAGAATACTATAGTGATACATGCATACAATATTTATAGCAGCACAATCCACAATAGGCAAGTTACAGAACCAGTGTAGGTGCCCATCAACAATGAATAGATAAAGAAAATATCACACACACACACACACACACACACACACACACACACACAAATAGAGTTCTACTCAGTGGTAAAGAAGAATGCAGTAATGACATTTGCTGATAAATAGATGAATCTGGAGAACATCCTGCTAAGCAAAATAAGTCAGAAAGTCAAGGGTCAAATGTTTTCTCTCATATGCAGAAGCTAAAGAGGAAAAAAAATGAATAAAAAATGGAATTTCATGAAACTATAAAGGAGATCAGTAGAGTAGAAGCAGGGGACCAAGGGTGAAGGGAAGAGGGAGGGGGGAAGAACTGGGGAGTGCGATTGACCAAATTATACCAGGTGCATGTATGAATATACTGCAATGCATTGAACTGCAATTTTGTATATAACTATAACATCAATTAAAAGTAAATAGTACAAAGAAGAAAGACTAAGAGTAGAGAAAGGGGATCGGAAGAAAGAAAGGAGCAGGACTGAGGATTGAAATGGAGAAGACTATGTTATCTGAATTTATGAATATGCCAGAACTATGTATAACTATAATGCACTAAAAATAGATTCTTCTATGTGAAAAAATTCTAATTTATGGATTTTCGAGAAAAGGAAACTGAGCCTTAGGAACGTTAACCAAGTTTGTGGTTATAAGGAGCCTGATTCATAATCACATTTCTCCATTGCCTCTACCAATTAAAAAGTTTTTTTTTATTTTGCATTTTTTCCTATTATTCATTTCCTTAACCACATATCATGAATACATTTCAACTGCAAATAGTAAATGGTTTAAGCATTTTTCAAAGATTGAATTTAATTCTTATCTGTAGATTAGAATCATTACATAAAGGAGTACTTTTGGATATTTGTCAAAAACAGGAGATTTTTATTCTCAGTAGTAGATGTTGATTAATTTCCTTATAATTATATTTTTAACATATTTGGTCTTTTTTTTCCTACTGAGAACAACAAAACAGTTTATATAACATTGCCGTTTTCAAATATTTTCTTCATTATGCAGCTTGTGAACAATCAGAAATGAAATGAAGTGATTTTCTAGTTTCTCATACTGAGTCAACAACAGAAAATCATTACGGTTACTTAAGAAATGGGCAAGAATCTGTGGGACATGGTGGCACACATCAATAATCCCAGCTATGCGGGAGGCTGAGGCAGGAAAATTGCAAATTCAAGACCAGCCTGGGCAATTTAGAGAAACCCTGCCTTAAAACAAAAAGGTTTGGGATGTAGCTCAGTGGTAGAGCACTTACCTAGCATACATGAGGCCCAGGGTTCAATCCCTAATCCCACACAAATACATGGGGGGAAAAGGAGGTTATTATATTGGATGAAATAAATAAAAGCACATACCCTACTTTTTGAAGTTAACAGTAGAATATTATATACAAAGATGAGTAATAGTTCATTTTTTAAAAAATGCTCATGTACAGCATTAAAAAGAAAATCTTCAGGAATTTAGAGTAGGGTTAGATTGAGAGGCAACTAACAAGAGCTTTGAAGAGGCAGTGGGACACAACGCAGGAAGACATTAACAGAAAGCCATTCCAGAAGCGGATGATGAGGGCATAGCACACTTTGGATCCAAAATGTGCTTGAAATAAGAGTCTTCCAATATGCCAGGAGTACATGGTTTGTGTAGGGTAGAGTAGGAGGTGAGGTTGCTTAATGAATCAACATTTACAACTTTTGCACTTCTAATCTGGATTTTTCTATCAAATGCCTTCAACTCTCACTAGTACTGAACTTCAAAGGCTGAGGACTTTATCTTATCTACTCTGATACTTTCAGCACCTAACCCAGTATTTCCAGTGACTAACCCAGTTCTTTCAGTGCCTGGCACAGAAAAGGCATTCTGCCTGTATTTGTTGAATAAAGGAACAAGTGAATGAATGAGTCTCTGACAGATTAAGTGAATTACTCAAGTTCAAACGACTAGTAGGTGATAAGAGTTATGACTGAAACAAACTATTTGTTTTTACACGATTCAGACAGGAACTGGGAAAAGTTAAGAGTCATTATATCTCCATTCTCCCTGGCTGTTTGGAAAATTTCTTGGGTGAACCTTAAGAAGTTTGTGTTAGGGTTCCCAGAGAAACAGAGCCAACAGGATATGCATATAAATAGACACATAGGGAACTGGTTTATAGGATTATGGCAGCTGAGAAGTCCCCTCCGCAGGGTTAGTTACCAAGCTGTAGACTTGGGAGAGCAGATGGTGTAGTTCTGGTTGGAAGCTGAAGTCCTACTAAGTAGGAAGACCCAATATTTCAGTGAAAAACTCAAAGTGGAAAAAAGTCATGTCTCAAACTGTAAGGTAGTCAGGCATGGGTAATTCTGTCTTACTCAGGGCCCTATTCAGGTCTTCAAAGAATTGGATGAGTAGGGTGTGGTTGGAACCTTCCTGCAGGAGGATGGCAAATTTGAGGACTCAGCAATTTGGTGAGACTGTCTCAAATAAATAAATACATAAATAAATAATTTGAAAAAATTAAAAGTGGGGGACTGTGCAAGTAGCTCAGGGGTAGAGCACCCCTGGATTCAGTCCCTAGTACCTGGAGTGGGGTGTGGGGAGAATGGGATGATGTCCACCCACACTGAAGGAAGGCAATCTTTATTCAATATATTGCTTCATATGTTATCTTATCCAGAACATCCTCATATATGCTTCCAGAATAACATTACACCAAATGCTAGGCACCCATGGCCCAGTCAAATTGACCCATGAAATTGACTATCATAAAGTTTTACCATTGACAAGTAATGTAGGAAGTTGATTATTCCTAATTGCTTCCACCAAAACCTCATGGTCTATATACTGAATGAATGAATTAATTTTTGCAGTGCTAGAGATCAAACTCAGGGCCTGGTCCATGCTGGGCAAGTGCTGTACCACCGAGCTACTGCCTCAGTCCCGTGGTCTCTATATTTAGTTCAGAACATCTGAACTTGTATGTACACAAGTTCCTTTTGCTGAGGTTGTATAGCATGATGCTGAAGAGCACCTTGCTGTGTTTGAATTTTAGTTACAATGTGTGACCTTGAGCAAGTTACCTCTCATGTTTCTTTATTTGTAAGTTGGCGATAGTAATTGTTTCTTGACCATCAGGTGGTTGTTTGAGAACGAAATGTTTCAAAAGCATAAAGCATTTCATACAGTACATGGTGCAGAGTAAATACTTAAGTGATGGCTACTGTTTAATGAGAAATATTAAAGAAAACTTAATGAACATGGCATACCACTACTATTACTTTGATTTTATCAAATAAACGTTCTTTTAAAATTTTGACTTATATTTTTAAATTTTAAGCATGTAAATATTTCATGCCTAGCATTCATGGGGCCCAGAGGAGAAAAAGTGGCTTCCTTCAAGACATGTGATTATTTGTATAGTATTCACCCTTTGTTAAAATTTCAAAATTTTATATCAAAGGAAAGTGAATATTCCATATAACACACTGATATCAGGAAATTATAACCATGGTATCTAATTTTATAATCCTTTGTAGTATCAGGGTAGTTTGGTTCACCAAATGATATAATTCACTCCAGATGGTAGCTTTCCTCATATTAAAGTCTTGGGTTTAACCCAAATGCCTTCTTCTTTACTATAACATATTTTCCTTTGTTGATATGACACTATGTACTGTATTATCTTAAGCTTGCTCAAAAAAATTGTTTTTCCTTTTTGAATAGGATCATGGCATGCAGTGAAAGAGAAAACGCTGTGATTCAGTGTGGGATTTGTATCCTTCACACCTATTTAAGACTCAATTTTTTTTTTTTTTTTTTTATTAAACAAATTCTTGCTAAATTGCCCAGGCTGGCCTTGAACTCCCAATCCTCCTGCTTCAGCCTCCTGAGTAGCTGGGACTACAGGTCAAGAAATTTTTAATTGAAGTTATAACTTTTATAAGATAAAATAATTAGAACGACAGCAAATCTCCCAGTGGAATGTGTAGTTATTTTATATCATTGAATAATTTTCCCTTGCTGTTCATCCCCTCAGTCTTTAAAGGAGAGTAAATTCTGGTTGCTTCCAAAAAATTCCCAACTTAAATGGCTTCTTGGTAATTTTGAGTTCAAGGATCATATTTTTTACTTCTTTTCCACCTCCTGTTATGGCACCTGGAACAATGCTATACATGTAGAAGATGCCAAATATATCCTTAAGCAATGAATGCAAAATTGAAATTAGTTTGAAATAGTCCCAGGAGAGTCTGGAACAGTGCAATGGGAATACTCTCTTTGTTAGAAGTAAAGATGAATAGTGGGCTGTGGCTGTGTCTCAGTGGTAGAGGGCTTGCCTGGCATGTGTGAGGCACTGGGTTTGATTCTCAGCACCACATATAAATAAGTAAATAAAATAAAGGTCCATCAACAACTAATAAAAATATTTTAAAAAAACATGCATAGAGGGGGCTGGGGAGATAGCTCAGTCGGTAGAGTGCTTGCCTTGTAAGCACAAGGCCCTGGGTTCGATCCCCAGCACCCAAAAAAAAAAAAAAAAAAAAAAAAAAAAATGCATAGATACCTCAATAATGGCACATCAAAAATGACAACCCTGACTGGGGATGGTGGTGCACACCTCTAGTCTCAGAGACTCCGGAGGCAGAGGCAGGAGGATCACAAGTTTGAGACCAGATACTCAGCAACTTAGGGAGACCCGTCTCGAAACAAAAAATAAAAAGAGGCTGTAGGTTAGTGGCAAAGCTCTCCTGGGTTCAATCCCAGTAAGGGGTATGTGTGTGTGCAGCAGGAGTTTCGGGGGGATGATCCTGTGTAGCAATTGGTGAGAAGCAAGAAATAAAAAGAAAATGGGATAGGGGCAGGCACAGAGGCAGTCCATGAATGTAAAGAAAAACTGTGACCAGGAGACCAAAGACAGCACGCAGCTAGGTAAAGAGGGAATGATGTCATCAGAGTAACAATAGAGGAAGATGGTTTGGGCAGCAGCCTTTGAATAGACTTTGAAGAAAAAAATTAGAAAGAGGGGGAAAAGGAAACAGGAAAGGGAAGTCTGTTGGGAACTCAGCATGACATTTGGAGTGGGTGGGGAGCTTCCTGTAACAGCTTGATGTTTGGAACATCTGGTCACCTCTTATCCTAATGAGACCTTAGAAACGTCAGCTTTCTCAACTGACTGGGATAGAAAGCACAGGGATTCCGTGACCACTTAGTCCTTGCCAGTAGACAGGAAGATCTAAAGAAACCAAAAGTACAAATGGAAAATACACTTTTTCTTCCATTGAGAACTCTGCCACTAGTTTTCTCATGTAACTATTCATATTTGTAAATATATATGCTTTATATTTTTTGGGAATATAAATTTTTGTATTAAAATTGAAGTGTAAAATCTATTTTAAAATTATCTCAAAGGGAGAAAGGTAGCCTATCAATTCATGGAGGAAGCAACCGATTTCAAAGCTAATGATTTTCACTACCCATTTTTCTATTGTGTTGTTGACTTTTCAGAAGATGCCATACCTTGCTTCTTTTCCAGCCTCCACCAAAGTTTTCCACAACTCAATTGTGCCCTCTAGTGTTCTTAGTATTTAATGAAGCCACAGATAGGATTGGACTCTTCAAACAAATGGGGAAACTAATCATGACCCCCACATTATCATTTTTGGTTACTCACTGTATCAATCAGTATAGGTATGGATATGTTATGGTAACAAGCAAATCCACAAATCTCAGAGGTTTAAAAAACAAAAGTTTGTTTCTCACAGAAATAATGCAGAGTGGTCCTTTTTATAAGAAGGCTTGAGGCTTCCTGCATCCTGTGATATCTACCAACTTCTCACCTGCCAAAGGCACCATCATGTGAAAAAAAATGGAGGAAACGCACTGACTTTTACCTGCTTCAGCCTGGAAGTAACATACCACCCAGCTACTTTCTGCCTTATGATATATATTTTTGTTGTAGTAAAATATACATGACAAAAAATTTACCATTTTATCTTATTATGTTTTTTTTGCAGTAATGTGGCTTGAACCCCTCCACTGAGCCACATTTGATTGTTTATTTTTATATTTTATTTTTTTTATTTTGAGACACAGTCTCCTTTAAGTTGCGGAGCCTGGCCTCAAACTCGTGATTCTCCTGCCTCAGTCTTTCAAATTGCTGGGATTACAGGTGGGTGTGCCACAGTGCCTGGCTTCAATGTACTCATGTTAAAGTGCTTTTAAGTTCAGTGACAGTAAGAACTTAAGAACTTTCACATTGTTGCGCAATTATCACCATCGTCAATCTCCAGGACTCATCTTTTCATTTTTCTGAACTGAAACTCCTTGGCTGGGTGTGTAGTTCGTGGTAGAGTGCTTGTCTGACATGTGCCAAGCCCTGGGTTTGGTGTTCAGCATCCTTCCTGCCACCAGACAAGTTCATATCCATTAATGGAAAATTCTCCATTCTTCTCTTCTCCCAGCCCCTGACAACTATCACCCTACTGTCCGTATGAATTTGATTACCCCAAGTACCTCAAATAAGTGGAGTTGTGCAATCTTTATCCTTTTGCGTCTTGCTTATTTCATCTAGCGTAGTGTCTTCAAGCTTTATTCATGTTGTAGCATATGTCAGAATTTCCTCCTTTTTCAAGACTGAGTAATATTCCATAATATGTGTATGCCATATTTTATTTCTGCATTCACAGTGACCCATCTTTGACAATATCATACCTCTTTTGTTTAGTCAATCATTAATACACAGTCTGAGTGCTTGATTAGAGGGACAGAAAGCTTCTCAACACATGACCATCTGTGTCCTTGCAACCTATATATATATCCCATAGCTTGCCATTTCTACCCTTCCTGAGGCCTTTTTGCAAAGCTCTGCTTTCAAAGGAAGCTAATGCTTCTCTGGAGAAGAGAACCAATAGTGCTTGGTTTCCAGTACATGCAAGTTATATCGTGAACCATTTCCTAAGCTATCGTGATATACGAAAGGCTGATTTTTAAGTCACTTTAAATATGGAGGTGCTGAGAACGCTGGCCCTCATCACATTTCTGAGTTATTATTCTATCATAATAATTCTATTGCTAATCATATTACTGACCCTCCTATAAGAGTAACGGCTAAAAGGCATCGTTCTCAGTACTTGACACACACAGTACATGCTAGGTCTTGAAAGAAAACACAGGAGAAAAAGCCGGGTAGGAAAGGCGAAAATGACAACTTGAGTTTTGGACATGCTGGGTTTGAGATGCCTGAGGGAAAGCAGGTGTCTAGGAAGAGAGCTAGTGGGAAGTGTGAATTTGAGCCAGAGCTTGGGAGCGCTGCCAGGGCTAGAGATGGACTTGGGAATTAATAACTTGTAGGCAAGAGCTGAAGCTGTGCATCAGATGATATTTTTAAGCAAGGGAGGTAGAGAGAGAAGACAGAATGGCCATTTAGCCAGCCCCAGCTCTGAGCAGAGACAAAACAGGAAGAATTAGTTCAGCAAGAAAGCAGGGGAAAGTCCTTTCAGGTAGAAAGAGGAAAAAAAAGGAAAGGTGCAGAGGCTGGAAGGGGCGGTCGTACCATTTGTGTGACTTCCTGTCTCTCTGGACTTGACTGTTCTAGGTCCTTCATAAATGGAGTCATGCCGTGTTCATCTTTTGTGTCTGGATCATTGAGCTGCTCTTAACCCTGGTCTGTGCAGCAGAACTACCTGCCGAGATTTGAAAACTACAGATTCTTGGACTCTGTAGCCAGAGACTCTGATTCCTGTGGCCTGAAGCTGGTGTCTGTGTTAATCGGCTTCTGTGCTGCTGTGCCCAAAACACCCAACAAGAACAACTGAGAGGAGGGGTAGTTTATTTGGGGTTCATGGTTTCAGGGGTCTCACTCCCTAGAAGGCTGACCCCATGGCTCTGGGCCCAAGGTGAGGCAACACAACCTCACCCCTGGGCGGGGGTGCGGAAAGCTGCTGAGCTCACAGCAGGGTCAGGAAGCAAAGAGAGAGGAAGAGGAAGAGGCCCCGGGAAGAACAGTGCTTTTAGGGCACACCCGCAGTGACCACCTCCTCTGGCCCGCTCCTCCTGCCTACAGATACCACCCAGCTAGCCAATTCAAACTAGGATGGACTGATTGGGTTTCAGCTCTCATAATCCAATCATTTCGGCTCCTAATACTCCTACATTAACAGGAGCTTTGTGGGGGGACACCTTGTATCCAAATCATAACAGGGTCAAACATCTGCAGTGAAAAAAAAAAAAAAAAAAAACGAGTGGAGGGAAGTGGGGGAAATTGGTTAATGGGTATAAACTCACAGTTAGTTGGGGAATACATTCTGGTTTTCTATTACACAGAATGGTAATTAGAGCTAATGATATATTGTATTTTATAAATCAAACTAACCAGTAAGGAGGATTTTGGAAATTCTTATCACAAAGAAAGGAATAATGAATGCTTGAGATGATGAATAACCTACATGTCCTGAGTGGATCATTATACAATGTGTACATGCATTGAAATAATCTCACTGGACCCCATAAATATATACAATCATCTGTCAATTAAAAATTCAATTAAAAAACAAACAAACAAAAAAACAAATGAGAGCATCCATTGTAGATGGAAGAGAATGGCATCCCGTGTGCTAAAGGAGGAAAGACTGCAGGCAGTGGTCGCCAGGGGAAAAAACTGCCTCTGGGGCTTAGAAATTACGAGAACCCAGGGGCAGCCACTGGGTCTGGCAAACAGGGTTTTATCAGAACTGTTGACAGAGCAGTTCCATAGGGGAATGTGGGAAGAATCATCGGCGGGGTAAGGCCTCTGGGATGCGAGGGAAATTGGGATCAAAATGATGGTGAACGAGCTGGGGATGTGACTCAGGGGTAGAACCCTTGACTAGGATGTGTGAGGTCCTGGGTTCAAAACCCTACAGGGGAAAGAGAAAAAATCTTGGTGGAAAGGAAAGACCTCAAGGATGGATAGAGATACAGATAAATGATTATGTAGAGGGATGGAAGCGGAGGGAGTTGACGCCCAATAGCTTTTGTGAAGGTTACAGTCAGCCCATAGCATGGTTTTAGAACAATACCTGGCACACAGTGGAAACTCGATTTTGTGGTAGCAATGATGGAGGCAAGGATCTGCCTGATGACCGGGCCACCTCTGTGGGGAATGGGCAAGAAGTCCACTAGGGCTGCAAAGGAGCAAATGAGCAGGGAAAATGGTCCAACTCAAACTGGAAACCATTAATTTTGTAGAAGAACTGACCAGTTACTGTTTGATTTTCTTGGCAGAATCGAGCAGCAGGAGAAAAAAGCTAAGCCATTAGCTGAGGAGATGGGACAGAAGGGCAAGGAACTGAGTAGTCCAAGTGCTCTCAGGACTTTGGTTAAGCAGTTCAAGTTTAGTCCAGGTAGGGGGTGCAGGGAGGTCTCCAGATGTCTGACCATTGGTGAAGCTCCTGGGGGGAGGTTTAGTGGGTGCCAAGGAGGTGGGCTTGCAGCAAGGGTGAGAGGTATGGCTAGGGAGAGACTGTCAATATGAAAAGCATGTGTTAGGACTCCGTTGAGGCTGCATGGAGGCCTGTGCCTGTAAATCCAGCAACTGGAGAGGTTGAGGCAGGAGGATTCCAAGTTAGAGACCAGCCTGGGCAACTTACCTAGATCCTGTCTCAAAATAAAAACCTGAAAAGGGTTGGGATACAACCCAGTGGTAGAATGCCTTTTGGGTTCAGTCCCTAGTACAGAGAGGGGAAAAAGAAAAAAAGGACTCTTGTTTCAGAATTTATTTCACCCTAGCATTCATTTTCAAACACATCTGAGGAACCTGGTGTCATCAATACCTTTGTGACAATTTTTTCAATCAGAATGACTCCATTTTCATTTGTCTAGATGTGGGAGTAAGAGACAGGGATAGTGAAAGAAGTAGATTTTATTTGTAACATCTCCCTAGGGAAAAGGGTATTTGTGTGTTGTTTGATTTGTTTTGAAAACCACTGCTGTTTGGTGGAATTAACTTGGGTTTGACAGTGAAGAGACTTGAACTGCCTAGGTCACTTGCCTTTTCTGGGTCTGGGTTTTTTTTTTGAATTTTTTATTTATTTATTTTTTTAGTACGGAGGACTGAACTCGGACACTCGACCACTGAGCCACATCCCCAGGCCTGTTTTTTTGTATTTTATTTCACTGAGTTACTTAGAGCCTCACTTTTTAAAAATTCCTATTTCTTATATTCTTCGAAACCCACTTACCATAAGGAAGAGGATAATGATAGATAGCTAGCATGCACATTTCCAGAGAAATCAACAACCTTGCTTCCTTTCAAAAACCCCTAAAGCATAAACTCCCCTCCCCCTACACCAAATACACTCACATGTACATTCACAGTTGTACCTATGGATGAAAAATGATAATACATCTCTTTTACAAGATCCATTCTTGCCAATGACAATATTAAAGATTTAATTTTGTTGAAGATCTTATTTATTTATTTTATTTTTTTACAGACTGCATTTTGATTCATTGTACACAAATGGGGTACACATTTCCTTATGGGGTACATCATTTCGTTTCTATGTTAGCGCCTTTGAACTCGCGGTTCTCCTGTCTCAGCCTCCTGGGCCGCTGGGATTATAGGTGTGCGCCACCACTCCAGGCGGGGTCTGGGTGTTTTCATTTGTAAAGTGTTTGGGGTGGACTGGATAATATTTCGCCAACATCCCTTCTGGTTGGAGCGAGAGTTGAAATTCAGCTGTACAGCTGTGCAGCGCCCAGGAGGTTGCGAGCGCCACCTTGTGGTAGAAACGATTAGTGCTGTCAACAGGCTCACCTAGATTTTGGAAGTATAGGAGTGGGACCGGCAGTGGTACTTTTATTCACATCAAAGAAAATTCTCTCCAAAGACACGAGGCCCTGTCCAGGGTTAGAGTGCTCTCTTGTTAGAATAAACTGGAGATGAGTTAGACATGTCACAGCAGCTAGACTCTCATCATGACAACCAGAATAACTCATGGAGGCACGTGAATAATTTATGGTATGCCCAGTCGTTGGAGAGCGAAAGCCGATAACAATAGCCAAAACTTACTTGGAATTAGCTTACTTCAATTAGACTTTTTCTTTATTGAAACAATGACCTTAAAAATGACTCCATCTTCATATTCAGACCTGGCTCCTGTGTTTCCCAGTCTGGTTATAAAACTGATCTGATGCGTGTGCTGTTTATGTGATAGCTCTTGTTGAGCCCAGATGAGGTCAGTGTCACTCTGTAATGAGCCACGACAGCCTCTTTTGTCGCTAAAGGACTTTAAAAATGTCTTCTTAGTAATACTGGAGAGCCAGCTGTATGATTCAGAAGGGTTCTTGGAACAAAAGTTTCTGGAAATGGCCTTGGGTTATAAATTTCCTTCCCAGGGGCAGAGAGGGTGTCTACGACAAAGGCTGTCACAAAACAAATGGAATAAATTGATAACAGTGGAAGCCAGAGGGTGTGTTTCTGTCATCATGCTAATCCTTGAGCTGTGCAAGGTCTCGGCCTTGGACGGCACACACCCATTCTCTATGCTCAACCCCCACTGTTTGTGTTTCTTTTCCCCTAGAAAAACTTCAGACTAAAATTCTATCCTTCAAAGAGCTAGCTTCAAAAACTCCTTGAGAAGCTGGGGGTGTAACTCAGTGATAAAGCACTCGCTTAGAGCATCAGAGGCAGTGGGTGTGATTCCCAGAACTGAAAAACAAAGTAAAACACTGCTTGGAAGAGCTCTGTTTCCTTTCTATTCCATGCCATTTTCTTTCTTATGCATGCTGGGATTGAATCCAGGGCTAAGCAAGCACTCTACCACCAAGCTACATCCCCAGACCCTATTTCATTCCCTTTTTGAAGAAACTTGTGGATTAGAAGCTAGAGCATCCAAAACTTATCATGAACTGATATCAAACCATCACCCATTTTTAAAATTCTACACATCAGTCGGGTAATCCTACCCTTCAACTCCTTGCCCCTCTTTAAAGCTAACTTCTCAGAACAAATACAACACATCTGGAGAAAGTTAAACTCACCTAGTATTCTCAAAAGTTTACTGCATTCATCCTCATTGGTATTGTCTTATTATTTTGTAACAAAAAGTTTGCTCCCTTCATTGTGTCCTGTGAGTCCTACCTTCTAAATCAACTGTCATCTCTCTTTCATTTTTCCAACTTCCCCTCCTGGGCATATAATTATGCTTAAGTGATTTGACCTTTAAACAAAGAAAGAGACTTGATCCTATTCTCTACTTCAGTTACTATCTTTGGTTTCCCCTTCCTGTTTGAACTCAGCCTCCCAGCAGAGTACGGTAAGTTCTCTTACCATTCCTGCATCTCCTAATAACTGCTCAAATGAGAGCAATAAGGCTTCCAACCCAGCCAGACTACTGAAACAACTCTTGCTGGAGTTACCATTGCCAAATCCATTGGAAGCTTTTCTGGATTTTCTTACTTCACCTCTCTGGGGCATATCACTGAGCAGCTTTGTCTTTTGACTCTCTCTTCCATTGGTTTCCAGTATACTGCTCTTTTACCACTTCCATTCGACATTGTCCTTGAAACACTAGCCAGAGCAATTAGACAGACCAAAGAAATTAAAGGGATACGAATAGGAAAAGAAGAACTCAAGCTGTCACTATTTGCCAATGACATGATTCTATATTTAGAGGATCCAAAAACTTCACTAGAAAACTTCTAGAACTAATAAATGAATTTGGCAAAGTAGCAGGATATAAAATCAATACACATAAATCTAATGCATTTCTATTCATAAGTGATGAATCCTCTGAAAGAGAAATTAGAAAAATCACTCCATTCACAATAGCCTCAAAAAAAAAAAAAAAAACAAAAAACCTTGGGAATCAATCTAACAAAAGAGGTGAAAGACCTCTACAATGAAAACTACAGAACTAAAGAAAGAAATTAAAGAAGACCTTAGGAGATGGAAAGATCTCCCATGCTCTTGGATAGGCAGAATTAATATTGTCAAAATGGCCATACTACCAAAGGTACTATACAGATTCAATGCAATTCCAATTAAAATCCCAATGACATTCCTCATTCCTCATAGAAATAGAGAAAGCAATCATGATCTTTGTATTCTTATCCTCCTTTTTGAGAAATTCTTTCTCAGCTTCCTTTCCAGGAAAATGTGAGCATGAGATAGATACTTCTCATTTTCATTTTACATAAGGAATCTAAGACTCAGAGATGTTAAAAAACTTGCCCAAGATGCACTGCAAGTAACAGATTCCATCCCAGAGACAGGGGTGTTTGGAGGGGCAGCTCTCACTCTCCAATGTCATCCTGCTCCTCCTTTATGGTGCATCTTAGAGCTGAGTCTGCCGGAAGACACTGTGCATGGTCCTCTTCTCACTTTCCTTAGGGAGTCCTATGCTCACCCTGAGACTTGATGACTCTCTTTATGCTGGTACTTGTGAAATCACTGTGCACTGTCAACCCATACAAATAACTGCCCACTGAGCATCTCCAGATACATGCCCCACAGGTCCTATGAACTCAGTATGTTTTTACAGAGTTCACAGGAGTCCTGCAGGACAGGAATCACGTTTACTTCCAACTCCATCTCCTTCTCTTTTTCTTGCTCCTCCTTTCTGTTCTTCAGATAGGCCAAACTTGCTCTTGCACCAAGGCCACACTGCCTGTACTGTTCTCTTTTGCTGGAATATTCTTATGAAGGCCAATGCATGTTCTTACTATGACTTATTTCACAGACAGCTTGTTCCTGTGCTTTATATCTCAGTTTTATCTCAGTTGTCATCTCCTCAGAGAAACTTTCCTGACCCTCTTATCTGTAAATGTTTTCCTCTTCAGTTTTTCCTGTTTCTTCATGAAGTCTTCCCAGTACCCACAGGTTCCACATCTATGATTCAACCAGCCTCTGATTCAAAATATTTGGAAAAAATTTGCATTTGTACTAAACATGTACAGGTTTTTTCTTGCCCTTATCAACAGAGCACAACTATTTATATGGTATTTACACAGTACTAGGTATATAAGTAACCTAGAGGTGATTTAAAGAATAGGGGAGGGTGTGTGTAGGTAGCATTTGAATATGCCATTGTTTTCTATAAGGAATTTGAAAATCTATGGATTTTGGTATGTGTCTAGTTCCTGGAACCAATGTGCCAAATTTACCAAGGGACAGTTGTAATTATCTTGTGTTTTGCTTGGTAATCATCTTTCTGCTCCCACTAGAACATAAGCCCCTAGAAGTCAAGTCCAAGGCTACTATGGTTGCACATTGTGTAAGGGTATATAACTGAGGTGGGTAAGCAAGTAGAAATCTAGTGAGCTTCTATTTACCCACCAGAAGAGCTGTCTTTTAAAAAATTGTCCTAAGGTATCATTTGACTGGCAGTAGACACTACCTTATCTGTCCTGTCCAATAGTTTATTTCCAGAGCCTAAAACAGTGACTGATGCATAGTAGACCATAAAATAGTTATTAGATGAATGAAAGGGAATAATGCAGTTGCAGGACAGGTTTATACTAGAAAATAAGCAAGGGATCTTTAATATTTAAAAATTCTCTGTGGCTGGGGTGCAGCTGGGTTGGTAGTACTGAAGCCACTATGGAATCACTTCCCTTCAAGTTCCCTGGGTACATGGTGAGATTTTCCTTTTTTTCCTGGTTCAGAGAGTGAGGGAAAATTCATTTCCTAAGGATCAAACTCCCTCTTCTGGAATGTGATAGGAAGGGAAGCAAATGCAAAGTTTTTAACCTAAACCTCCTCTTGGGCCTTCATATCTGTTTACAAGGAAACAATTTTAGAAAACCGAACCCAACCAAATAACATCCCAGGGCTGAAATTCTGGATACTTCTTTAGTCATTCTTCTGGCAAGGTAAGTGATACTGGGTATAAGCTCATGACCCACAAATGACGGAGGCAGAAGATGGGAAGCAAACCTCATATCAGCAAGCTTGCCTTTATTCTGCAACAAAGTCGATCCTTCAGGCACAGGAGGGCTTTTCCGGGTATGGAGGTGGCCCCCAGGGTTTCAGAAGGAGTCTGGGTTTTATAGTTTACAATGAGGGTGAATTAATCATTGGAGACTGTGGGTGTGCAGTTAGGACAGTCAGGGAACTAGTTGTGCAGGTTAAAATTTTAACTCAGGAAGGCCATTGCAAAAAGTCTGAAACACATTGTCACTGGGAAAAGCTCACAACTCAGTGTTCACTGCTTATCTTTCTTCCTCTGGGACCCATTGTTACCTAGAGCTTCACTATTTGCTTTTCTCCTTCCAGGACTCATCTGCAATGGGAAAGGGTAAAGGTTCAGGGCCCAGCATTTCAGTATTAACCCCCTCCCTTCAGGACCCATTGTAGTTGGGAAGGGGTGAATATTGGCTTTTGGTGGAGATGCTGGGGATGAACCTGGGAAGGGATCAAGGTTTGCTTTTTTTCCCCTCAGGGCCCATTGTTACTGGGAAAAGAATGTATCTGGGAAAAGGATGTATCGGGAGAGGTTTAATGTTTGACCAATTTCCCTTCTCTCCTCCCAAGCCACACTATTCCCTCTGTTTTTTTTTTCCCAGGGAGCTGTCTTGCAGGAATATTATTTTCCATAACCCTTCACTGGGGATGGTAGGCTGACCTCACCTGAAGGTCCAAAAGTTGCTCTTTCACATAAGCATGCCTTTCATTGCTGTGCATCTAGAACCTGAGAACTATGGAACAAATATAACAATCTTTTAAGCCCTCGTTATCTTGCTTTATCACTTGGGAAACTTGGGTACCAGGAATTGGCATTGGAGCTCTGAGCTGTAACCATAGGGAGGCTGGTATAAAGAGTTAGCTTTCCTATGGGCTACATTTTTTAAAACCACCTGCCTGAAACAAATGGAAACCCTCTGGCAAGGGAATCCACTGTCGTAAGCTAACAACACTATATATTAACATGTAGACTTAAAGGGTTTGCTTTTTGAAAGAAATTGGCAACTTAATAATGTCATTTTTTACTTATTTCATTTTGAGGTAGATATTTTAAACCAAATCGAAAGCTTTTTTTTTTCTTTTTAAATATTGTTGTTGCTTTTCAAAAGTGTATCTGACCATCTTTAACTCAAATAGTAAGATGATAACAAAAATATTATGAAAAAGCAGTTATCTTTCCAATTCCATGGGTAACTTTACACTCAGAGAAACAGAATTTTATCAGTTTGATAAATCAGTTCAAAGTTGTCCATAAGTTTTCTTCAGAGTCAAGAAACCTAAACTGATGTAACTGATATTGAGTAACTACAATATGTAGCTTTATATATGTCATATTACAGAATTGTCATACTGATTATAAAGGTGTATTTTATTATTACCATTTTACAGATAT
Organism: Sciurus carolinensis; assembly: GCF_902686445.1. Classification (NCBI taxonomy): domain Eukaryota; kingdom Metazoa; phylum Chordata; class Mammalia; order Rodentia; family Sciuridae; genus Sciurus; species Sciurus carolinensis. Next base: position 30,559,845 of record NC_062227.1, on the reverse strand, counting down.
AAAAACTGAAACTCAAAGAAACTTGTCAAGTATTGATTGAATCATATGCAAATCCTGATTTTTCAGACTCTAAAACTCTTTCTGGGAACTTGTTAGAAATGCAGGATTTCAGGTCTGACCCCAGAGCTACTGGATCCGAATCTGTATCTTAATAAGTTTCCGGGTGATTAGTATTTAGTTTAGTGTTTGAGGAGCTTGGAACCAGATTGCATAGAAATTTCTGAAGCTGGCCAGGCACAGTGGCACACACCTGTAATCCCAGCACCTTGGGAGGCTAAGGCAGAAGGATGGCGAGTTCAAAGCTAGCCTCAGCAAAAGTGAGGCATTAAGCAACTCAGTGAGACCCTGTATCTAAATAAAATACAAAAATTAGGGGTGGGGATGTGGCTCAATGGCTAAGTGTCCCTGAGTTCAATCTTTGGTATCAAAAAAAAAAAAAAAAATTCTGACTATTTGACATTTTAAAAAATCCCATTGTTATGCTGTATTTCTTCCCCCAAACCTATTAAACAACCTAAGAAAAAGCATCTATTTAGATACTACCATTTATTGATCCTTCACAAACACAGTCTCAGCTAAGCTTCATAACAACCCACAGTGCCAATACTGACAACCCATTTATTTATTACTATTATTATTATTTTTATTATTATTTGTGATACTGGGGATTGAACACAGGGTCTTACATATGCTAGGCAAGCACTCTACCACTAAGTTCTATCCCCAACCTTTCCTTTTTATTTTATTTTTGACACAGGTTCCCACTAAGTTGCTGGGGCTGGCCTTGAACTTGCAATCCTCCTGACTCAGCTTCCCAAGTAGCCATTGCCCCAGCTCTAATATACCATTTTATAGGTAAGGAAATTGTCTTGGGAGATCTAAGTACTAATACAGGAATTGGACAAGATAAAAATAATCTCTTCCAAGTGAAATTTGAATTCAAAGTGGTATAGAATAGTACTGCTTTTGACTTTGCTTTTAACTAATATTTAATAATCAAACATAGCTAACAATGAAGGCACATATGAAGGAAGGAAGTTGTAGTTGTGTGTTGAGGGCTCCCAATTTGCTAAGCACTGGACTAAGTGCTTTACATGTTAATTAGTTAAATATGCAAAACTGTCACACAAATGGATTTATTTTCTCTGATAATAAGTAGGAAGATAAGTAACATGAAATAATTCAGTGTACTTATCACAAACCAGTGGCTAAGAAAAAGGAAGGATACCTGTTGATTAACTCTCATTGGCAAGGACATCTGCCCATCAGCCAGTGATCCTCAATAAGTTGTGGGAGCCATCCTCCAAGGGATTTCTGAAACCGCATGGGGACCCTTTGGGTTGTCATAATGAACGTGGAACTACAGTTGGCCTTCAGTGTCTTAGGGGCATGGATGCTAAATGTTCTGACAAGCGTGAATCTGGGAACAACCAAATATTGCCTCTCTCCAAATGCCATTGGCATTCTCCTTGAGGAACAGGGAACTTTGTCAACATTTGCATTTTATAATACCTTTCAACTTTTAAAACAGCAATCCTAAGTATTCCCACCCCAGATAATTAACACTTTGGATTACTAAATCATTCTGATAAACTCACTGTGATGGGCTGACAGATCTGGCTCCATGAGAATGTTATAGGCCAGACTATGGGGGAAATGACTGGACAGACTCCATTTTACTCTGAGACTCCATGTCATGTAGGAAATAAGCTTCTCCCATAGGAATACCCCGCCTCTGCACCATCATCAGTTACTTAGGGTGACATGTTTAGCAATACAAAATGACAGTTCTTATGTAATGAAAAATTGCTCTCTTTTGATTCCTTTTGCTCCTAAACAATGTACCATGTGAACAGTGATTGTGTGGATGTTAGTAACCATTCTTTAGTTTGTACCTTGGTAAGGGTCAGTTTGACCCACTTCCCCCTCTGTTGATGATCTCATGATGTTAGTTTGTAATTTCCAATCATAGCAACAGACACTTATGATTGATGTGATTGTTGGTATAAGAACCCCTACAACCTTATGGTCGGGGCTGTTCTCCCAATAGCCATTTTTTGGGGCATTGTGTGGGACAGTCTGCCAGCTGGCTTAATAAAGATTCTCAAATTTGGACTTCTCAGTGGTGATCGATCTGTTCTTAAGTTGTACCCCATAACACTCACTAGGACACAGATGTCTGAAAATCCGGGGACTTTGAGGCTATCAGGAATCCTTTAATCAAAGGCATTTCCAGGGGAAAGTCCCTCCACCTACATTTCCATTACAACTCACAGATGAGGTTCCTCGTGTTTCCTTTCCTTCCCTTCGGCATTGGGATAAACAGGTAAAATTCCTCTTTCTGTTTTTCCTGAGGAGTGACTAGCCTATGAATTCTGAATATTGATTAAGGCAGGTTTTCCTGGTGGTGGGATTACTACCCCTAAAGCTTCACTCTTTCCCCATCACTTCCTACTTTGAGGCAGCTTGGCCTGTGTTCCTGCCCAACCCACAGGCTAATTGGCCAAAGTCTCCTAGAGGCTGGGACTTGGGCCAGCAGAAGGTATGTGACTGTCGCATGGTATTTTGAACTCTTACTCTAGTCTAGAGGTGTGCTTTGGATTGGCTTCTCCTTCATTGACCCAGCAGTTTGGGATTGAAGATGGCAGATTAGAGGAGGGGTGCATTTCCAGTTGCTCCATGACTTGGGATTCCAGCAGTGGGGGTACTGCTGCTTAGCCATGGGGGTGAAAGAGGGATTACATGAAAATTCAATATTGGACAGAATGTCTTAGAGACTCAGAAATCTGGTGTATTGATCAAAGGACAAGACAGAGTATATCGGGGCCTAGTTGGTTGCAACAGTGGCAGTGTTGCCAGTCCACTGCAGATGGGAGGAGTAACAGAGAGAGAAACATAACAGACAGATTTGGCATGGAAAAACCTATAGATCAGAAAAGTAGTCCAAATGTAGGTGATCCAGAGGCTGCGCAGCAAACTGGCATTTGAAAAGTTCTCTGTATTTCTCAACTGGCAAATGGAAAGCTAAGACAGGAGCCACCCTGAGGAAACGACACTGCAGCTGGTGGCTGTGAGAGCCCGGGAGATCATAGCCGGCACTGCCATACTGTCCAGGCAAGTGCCTAAAGTGCGACCTAGGGTATGGCTAGCAGAATGTGAGTGAAATAGTCACAAGAAAATTATACCCAGAGGAATTCAAATCAGAAAAATGAAGGGGATTGAACTCGCTTTCCCTTTGTGGCTAGAGGCTCACGTGATTAGCTGAAGAGGGTCAGGAATCTGAACAGGCGGGTATAAATACAGTTGGGAACTAAGGCTGGGAAGGCCCTGTTCATGGGCAGTTCAGTGTGTGGAGGATTGATGCCCCTGCCCCTTGTGTAGAATTCTTGGGAGGCTCCTGAGATCCAGACTCCCAGCAGAGATCAGCAACTGTTGGGCCCTAGGCATGTGTTGATCTAATCTCTCTAGAGCAGATATCACTCAACAAAGCCCCTAAGACCTGATGAAACCTAAGCTCTAACTGCTGGAACTCCACTCACAGAACTCTGCAGGAGCCCCACCCTGGGAGTGCATTGATCTGAGCTGGGAAGGGAAAACTCTCATGTTCAGTACTTCCTAGTCCATCTTACCTTATCCTGGTAGGAAGGGAAGCTGAGAGCTCTTTCAACCAGCTTCAAGTTTAGGGTACTCCAACTAAAGAAGAAACAGAAAGGACAGTTGGGAATAGGCAGTAACCATTCATTTGTTAACTGTTTGGGCCACCTCTGTGGAGATGATTCTTCCATTTTTCCATTAAGAGTCTTCTTTCATTTTTTTGTGTATGTTCCTGCTGTGCTGACTGGTCCATGGATATATATACATATTTGTTTCTTTTTTCCTCATTTTAGCATTTTTTTCATGTAGTTATTTTTCCTGGCCTTGTCTTTTGAGGGGTAGGATTTTTTTTTTCTTTTTTTGTGCTTTTTTTTCTCCCTGTATTTTGTTTTTCCTATTTTTCTCCTCCCTTTTTATAACATCACTTGCTACATCTCTTCTGCTTTCACTCTGTTCATATTTTGAATACTCAACTTTCTTCTGCCTTTCTATTACATTTTCTTTTCTCTTAATGAAATGTGTTTTTAACAATCTTTTAGAACTATTTGGTTTATATAACTCCTGCCCACACACTCATGTTTTGCCATTATTACTGCTGTGAATGACAAAGTTTACATGTGCTGTTTACTTTAATGACAGACCTAGTTCATGATTATTTATCATTTTTGCAGTTGGCAATTGCTCACCCTACCATTCCTGTATCTGTGATAATTAGTGTTGTAGTTATTGTAGTAGACACTGGGTATTTATTTTAATACTGTGCATTATTTGCATTTGTTGTTATTTTTTGTTTCCCCATTTTCTGTGAGGTGCTGGGAACCTACAGGTACACTACAAGTTCATAGACTAGAGACTCTGCTACTGAAATAAACTCAGCAAAAAGACAGCAAACCTTGCTTCACACACAAATTAATAGAGTGTAACTTCATATATATATATATATATATGTTTTCATAATATATATATATTTATTTATTTATTTTTCTTCAGGGATTGAACCTGAGGGTGTTAACCACTAAGCCACATCCCAAGTCCTTTTTAAAAATATTTTATTTTAAGGCAACATGGAGACCAAATTAAGGAATCATTGGAATTGAAGAGGGATGTGAGATGCAGGCTAAGGGAATTGATACCCTCTTCAGGGTACTCTCCAAACACATTGTAATTAAAATGCCTAACTTACAGAGTAAGGATAGGATTTTAAAAGCCTCAAGAGAAAAACATCAGCTCACATTTTGAGGCAATCCAATCAGAATTACTTTCATTTCTTAGAAAAACTCTACAAGTCAGAAAGACTTGCTATGATATATTCCAAGTCCTAAAAGAAAATAACTGTCAACCAAGACTGCTATATCCACCAAAGTTATGCTTCAAAATTTATGAAGAAATAAAAACTTCTAAGATGCAGAAACTAAAAGAATTCATGACTACTAAGCTGACACTACAGAACTTAAAGAAATACTCCACACAGAAGAAATAAAAAACAAACCCCAGAGTTCATAAAGAAACAAATCTCATTTGAGGGTAGCTAAGCAAATGAGAAACATGATGAAATTAAACACTAGAAATAAATAAAAATGGCAGGAATTAATAAATATCTCTATAATAACATTGAGTATAAATTGTCTTAATTCTCTAATTAAAAGACATAGGCTGACAGAATGGATTTAAAAACAAGACCCAACTGTATGTTGTTTGCAAAGACTCACCTTACAGGCAAAGACAGCCACAGGATGAAAGTGAAAGGACAGAAATTTATATACCATGCTATTGGGGTCAGAAAACAAGCAGAAGTAGTTATTCTTATATCCAACAAAGCAGAATTCAGGTCAAAATTAATCAGGAGAGACAAAGAAAGGTCATTTCATACTGTTAAAGGGAACAATTCAGTAAGAAGGTATAAAGATAGTAAATGTTTATGCCATAAATGTTGGTGCATCTAATTATATGAAAGAGGCATTATTTGAATTAAATTCTCAGATAGACTTGAGCACAATTCAACATACTTATCTCACTAATAGATAGATCATCCAGACAGAAACTCAGTAAATACTCTTTGGACCCAAAAAATACTATAAATCAAATGAATTTAACAGACATCTATAGAATATTTTATCCAATAATAGCTGTGTACATTTTATTTTCAGCAACTCATGGAACCTTCCACAAAATGGATCATATTTTAGGCCACAAAGCAAGTTTTCACAAATACAAAAAAATTGATGTAATTCCTTGCTTATCTCAGATCATAATGGAATGAAATTAGAAACCAACACTAAATAACCCTACATAAACAACATTAACACTTGGACATTGAAAAATATACTTTTGAATGATGAATAGGTGATAGAAGAAATCAAGGAGAAATTTTAAAATCCTTAGACTCAGATGAGAATAGCGATACAACATACCAGAAACTCTGGGATGCTATAAAGGCAATTCTAAGAGAAAAGCTAATGGCTATGAGTGCCTACATAAAAAATCAAAATGATTCCAAATAAAGAGCCTAATATACATCTCTAGGCCCTTGAAAAAGAACAAACCAATTCCAAAATGAAGTAGAAGGAAATAATTAAGATCAGAGCTGAAATTAATAAAATTGAGAATGAAAAAACAGTGCAAAGGTCTGGGGTTATGGCTCAGTGGTAGAGCAGTTGCCTAGCATGTGTGAGGCATTAGGTTTGATTTTCAGCATATATTTTCAGTATATAAATAAATAAAATACCGGTCCATCAACAGCTAAAAAAAAAATAAAAAAAACAAAACAAAACAATGCAAAGGACCAATGAACCAAAGAGTTGGTTCTTTGAAAAGGTAAATGAGGTTGATAAGCCCTTAGCCAACTAACCAAAAGACAAAGAGAGTAGACACAATTTAGTAAAATTAGAGATGAAAAATGGAGGAATCAATAGAGACATCACAGAAATCTAGAGGATCATTAGGAACTATTTTGAAAATGTATACTCCAAGTCTGGGCATGGTAGAGTAATCCCAGCAGCCCTGGAAGCTGAGGCAGGAGGATTGCAAGTGCAAAGTCAGCCTCAGCAACTGAGTGAGACCCTGAGCAACTTAGTGAGACCCTGTCTCTAGATAAACATATAAAAAGGGCTGGGGATGTGGCTCAGTGATTAAATGCCCCTGGGTCCAATCCCCAGTGCATATATATATATATATATATATATATATTCCAATAAATTGAAAAACTAAAAAAAAATGAATACATTTCTAGACTTATATGGCCTGCCAAATTTGAATCAAAGGGACAAAGAAACCCTAAACAGACCAATAACTAGCAATGAGATAGAAACAGTAATAAAAAGTCTTCCAACAAAGAAAAACATCAAGGACTAGATGGATTTTCAGCTGAATTCTACCAGAAGAATAAGTGTCAATGCTCCTCAAATTACTCCATGAAATAGAAAGGGAGGGAGCACTTCTAAATTCATTCCATGAAACCAGATACCAAAACCAGATAAGGACAAATCAAGGAAAGAAAAGTATAGACCAATATCTCTGATGAACTTAGATGCAAAAATCCTTAATAAAATATTAGCAAATAGTATTTAGCAACATATTAAGAAGATTGGACATCAAGACCAAATTACTTTTATCTCAGGGATGCAAGGTTGGCTTAACAAGCAGAAATCAATAAATGTAATTCATCATGTAAATAGAATTAAGGACAAAAATCACTTAATCATCTCAACAGATGCAGAGAAAAGTGTGGACAAAGTTCAGCACCCCTTCATAATCAAAACACTAAAGAAACTAGGAACAGAAGGAGCCTATCTCAACATCAGAAAGGTTATATATGAGAAACCCAAAGCCAACATCATAATGAATGGGGGAAAATCTGAAAGCCTTTCCTTTAAAATCTGGAACAAGACAAGGAACTTTGCTCTCTCACCACTCCTATTTAACATAGTACAAGAAATTCTAGTCAGAACAATTAGGCCAGAGAAGGAAATAAAAGGGCTAAAAATAGAAAAGGAAGAAGTCAAATTATCATTGTTTGCAGATGATATGATCCTATACTTAAAAGATCCAGAAAGGTCCACCAAAAGACTTCTAGAGCTAATAATCAAATTCAGCAAAGTAGCAAGTTATAAAATCAACATACAAAGATCAATAATTTTCTATATTCCAATAATGTATCTGTTGAGAAAGAAATCAGGAAAACAATCCCGTTTGCAATAGCCTTAAAAACACTTAGGAATGTATCTAAACAAGGAAGTGAAAGATCTCTACAATGAAAATTATAGAACATTGAAGAAAGAAATTGAAGACACAAGAAGAGGGAAAGACCTCCCATGTTCATAGGTAGAATTAATATTGTTAAAATGGTCATGTTACCAAAAGTAATATACACACAATGCAATCTCCATCAAAATAGCAATTGCATTCTTCACAAAACTAGAAAAAACACTCCTAAAATACAATTGGAAGAATAAAAGACCCAAAATAGCTAAAGTAATTCTAAGCCAAAAAAGCTATGCTGGAGGCATCACAACACCTGAGTTCAAATTATACTCTAGAGTTATAGTAAAAAAAAACTACATGGTGCTGGCATAAAAATACACACATAGACCAATGGTATGGAAGAGAAGACACAGAGACAAACCTTCACAGATACAGTCATCTGATCCTTGACAAAGGTGCCAAGAACATGCCTTGGAAAAAAACAGCCTTCATAACAAATGGTGTTGGAAGAACTGGATATCCATATGTAAAAGAATGAGTCTAGATTCTTATCTCTCCACCTGTGCAAGAGTCAACTCAAAATGAATCAAAGACCTAGGAATAGAACAGAAATGATGCAACTTCTAGAAGAAAACATAGGTTCAACATATAGGCACAGGCAATGACTTTCTCAATAGACCCCTAAAACTCAGGAATTAATGCCAAGAGCTTATAAATGGGATGACATGAAATTAAAAAAGCTTCTGAACAGCAAAGGAAGCAATTAAGACTGTGAAGAGAGAACCTACAGAATGGGAGAAAACCTTTGCTAACTACTCTTCTGGCAGAAAATTAATATTCTGAATATATAAAGAACTCAAAAACACCACCACCACCACCACCGACAACAACAAAAACAACTCAACAACAAATAACCCAATTAATAAATGAACAAATGAACTAAACAGACACTTCGGCGAAGAAGAAATACAAATGGACAACAAATACATGAAAAAAAGTTAAGCATCATTAGTGATTAGGGAAATGCAAATCAAAACTACTCTGAGATTTTATATAACTCCATTCAGAATGGCAGCCATCAAGAGTACAAACAATAATCATCTGGAGAGGATGTCTGTATTTGTGTCTATCCACTGTAGGTGGGATTGTAAATTATTGCAACTACTATGGAAATCAATTTGAAGATTCCTCAAAAGACTAGGAAAGGAACCACCATATGACCCAGCTATATCACTCCTCAGCATTTATTCTAAAGAATTAAAGGCATCATATTACAGTGATACATGAATATCCACATTTACAGCAGTTCAATTCACAATAGTCAAACTATAGAACCAGCTTAGGTGTCCATTAGAGAATGAATGGATAAAGAAATTGTGGTATATCTACACAATAAAGTTTTATTCAGCCACAAAAAAGAATGGAATTGTCATTTGCAGGAAAATGGATGGAACTTGAAAACATCATGTTAAGTAAAATAAGCCAAGCTTGGAAGGTCAAGGGTCATTTATTTTTTCTCATATGTGGAAGCTAGAGAGGAAAAGGGAAAAGAAAAGTGGGTGATGGGATCTCATGAAAATGGAAGGGAGATCAGTGGAGTAGAGGAAAGGTAGCAGGGGAAGGGAAGAAGGGAAGGAAAAGGGAAATGCTGGGGAATGATATTGGCCCAATTACACTGTGATGTTGTGTGCATGTACAAATATACAACAACAAATCCCACCATTATGTGCAATTATAACGCTCCAATAAAAAAAAAACCCACAGGAGATTTGAGGGGATAGCTCATATCCAAACCATAATACTGAGTAGATCCAAAACTTTTCTAAAAGAAAAAATTTGGTTATGGTAGCATCTTTGAGGAAGTAGGATGCTCAGTTTCTGGCAAGAATATATATCAGGTTCCTAAATTTCCCCAACACTTTCAACTCTGCCATCTGCATGTCTGGAATCTAAAACATAAGTATTTTCCTTCGCTGAACAACACAGAAAACTGGCATTTTAGTCACTTGTCACTATGAATTGATTGCAATTCAGCACTTGCCAGAAGTTTGCTTCTGACATCTGATGAGAGAGGAGAGGGGTTGGAGGAGGGAATAAGAAAAATGTAAAAGATTGTGGGAGTTCTATTTATCCAGGCTTCTAGGGTCTCTAAGTTATTTAGGTGATTAGAAAACAATGTTCTTGGCAGTGTGTGTGTGTGTGTGTGTGTGTGTGTGTGTATGTGTGTGTGTGTGTGTATTCTTGTCTATATTTTTTGTATTAAAAAAATTCAAAATGAAAAGTTAAAGAAGTTGTACCTGGAAAGGTGTTTTATAGTCAGCTTTTTTGCTGCTGTGACTAAAAGACCTGACAAGAACAATTTTTGGGGAGGAAAAGTTTATGTAGGGGCTCACGGTTTCAGAGGTCTCAATCGATAGTGAACTCCATTCCTCAGGGCTCAAGGTGAGACTGAACATCATGGCAGAAGAGTGTGGCAGAGGGAAGCAACTCAGGTGATGATCAGGAAGCAGAGCGAGAGACTCCACTCACCAGGTACAAATACATACCCCAGAGCCACGCCCTCTAATGCCCCACCTCCTCCAGCCACACCCCACCACTTCAGTAACCACTCAGTTAATCCCTATCAGGGGATTAATTCACTGATTGGGTTAAGACTCTCACAGCCCAATCATTTCTCCTCTGAACCTTCTTGCATTGTCTCACATGTGAGCTTTTGGGGGACACCTCACATCCAAATCATAATAAAAGGGAACTAGGCATTTGGAGTAGTTAAAATCATCTTGTAAATTCATATCTGCACTTCCACCCATGTGATTCTTGAACCCTTGACACAGGCCTTTATTTATCATCAATATTAATTTATTAAGTTATACAAATCAATGGGTTTTGCTGTGACATTTCAATGCATGTGTATATCATGCTTTAATCATATCTACTGTTACCCTCTCTTGCCCTCCCCTTTGTCCTCCCTCTCTCAGGTCCTCTTCCTCTTCTCTATTGGCCTCTCTTCTACCTTCAGTTGACATAGGTTTAGAGTGAGTAGTCATTGAAGGGAGCACAGAAGGAATTCCAATCAGAGGAAGGAACATACATTTACATGTATATGAATATGTAGAGGAGAGTATTTAGTTCATTACAGTTTGCTCACTTATTTATTCAATAAAAATTATTAGCATCTACTGTGTGCTCAACACTGATATGGGTACTGGAAATTCAGTAGTGATTCCATAATCAGACAACTTTCTTGCCTAAATGGAACTTTCATTTTTTAGTGAAGGAAGACAAATAATAAATAAAAAAATGGATAATATATACGGAATATTCAGACAATCAGAAGTGGATTTGGGTTCTGTGAGGGTTGGAGCTTATACATATTTGGGGCGCTCATTTAGAAAATAAAAGTGAAATGGTCTTCAGTGGCCAACTTTACAAAACATGACCATGTGAAATACATTGTTAGAGCCCTTCCCAGGACCCCGGAAGGAGCTCATCACACAGTGGGATCTGATGCTGATGCTTCACTGGCTTTGTGGGAAGTCTGCTCAAGTATCTTGGTTTGGATTTCTCCAGACGAAGAACTGGGATGAGGATTGGAGAATAAGTAATTGATATGGGAAATAACTCCAAGAAACACTGGCAGGTGATGGGGAGTGAGGCAGGAAAGGATGAAGTCAGTGAATGTGCCTAGTCCTAAGCGGCATAGAACAGGGTTTAGACTTACCACACTTATGAACAGGGAACTGGGGTATATTTACGTCACACGATCTCTGCTCTGTCACTGGTTGAAGTTTGCTCCGTCACTGGTTGAAGTTTGCTCCCTGGGGTATCATTTCTGTCCTGCTAGCTAGCCCTGGAAGTCAGACTAGCATGCACCGCAGTATCAAGAGACAGGAGACACAGGTGCTGCAGAGAGGGCAACACTATCATCCACCACTTGAACCACCTGGCTCCACTTATGTCCCACAATTAGCTTTGTGGCATCCTGTCACCAATTCTAGGTTGGCCAGTCAAAAATTCTAAAATATAGACTTACATGAGCACGGAGGGAAGCTCATACAACAGCTCCTGCTGCTGTTTGTAGAGGTTCAGGCCAGTCAAAGCACAGAGGAGTGTGAGTCCTTGAGTGAGCAAACTCCTCAGACAATAAGGCCTTCTGTTTGAATGGCTTAGAAACACTCTGCAACTCCTCTGTCCTTGAGGCCTGGAGACATTATCTTGCTATAAAAACATTTGGTGCTGGTGGACTCTGAGAAGCAAGCAAGTTATATGATCTGCACATGTGCAAAGCTAACTGCACTAATGTAACCTAATGTAACTTGATATAACCCTGGTATAGATAATAAAACTGAACTGGTTTTCCCACGACTGTCACTTCTTGCTGTATGCCATCCTGTGTGCTTGCCTCTTTATTTGCTCTCCCCTTAACGTTTAACATCTGGACCCAATTAACCTTTACAGCAGTTGGTACTCAAATTGAAACTGATATTCACTTTTTCCTCTACTGGATTGTTCTCAAACTTGGCTCACCATTCTGTTGGCCAATGTTGCTTTCCTAGTGGGAAACCCGGACTTTTTCCTGTGAGGAGTCTGGAACCTTAATTATTGTGTTCTTGCCAGGTGTGGTTGCTATGTATGGACATGTGTGATGGCTCAGTAAATCCCTGAGTGCCTGATACTCTTCCTGCACTGATTATGTAGCAGCAGTCTTATTTCCTAATGATCATCAGGGTCCATTACTTCCACCAGTATGGGAACTTCACTCTGCCTTCTGATTTAGATAGGAAGTCCCAGATGGCAGTTGAACCTCTTGGTTTAATGGAGCCCTTACTCAGTCCCTTAGTAGGGTGGCCTCCCAAGGAAGCAGGACCTGTGGTCCAGCTGAGTCTAAAACTTCAGGTAAAGGAACTACTTCTACTCCTTGCTTCCAAGATCCATGTACTCTATTGAACAATGACATAGCACCTCATCATGACCATACTTCAAAGTAAGTTTACCCCTTCAACGCAGATGTAGGAGAAATTCTGCAAGGGCACATGCAGGTAGAAACAAGTTGCATAAAAGGAACAAAACAGATTTAGGCCTCTGTGAATGGCAGAAAAAATTGGATCAATGCCAATGATGCTTGTAAAGACTGTAAAGCTAGAGAATTTTATGCTTGGTCAAATTGTCATTTGTTGAGAAGATTAAAGGAGGAGGTTATCCTAAGTGCAAAAACTGGACAAAACACTTACATTGAGGAGATATTACATGTATATATAATCCAGTTCATTAAGAGAGAAACCACATGAAGTTTAGAATGCAAGAATACCTCCAGAGCACTCTCCCCTAGTCCAGTCTGTTGCCAAGGTCACCTGCCTCTGGGGAATAATAATTCCTCCCAGCAAGGAGTTATTAATCAAGACTCCCTGGGGGGCCTGCTTCCTGCCTTTCTGGACAGATATGGAAAATAGGGAGAAAATTCTGGGCAGCTCCTTTCCACCTTTGGTCATATAAGCAAGATAAGAGGAGCAGGGGACATGAAAAGAAAGGAAACCTAAAATCTATACAAGGGGCAAGACACCCCCACTCTCTTGGGCACCAGCTCTGTACCCCCTCCTCTCAGAAGAAATCTCTCTGTGTTTCTTTCTCTCTGTTCTATTCTTTTTTTTTTTTTTATTGTAAACAAATGGGATACATGTTGTTTCTCTGTTTGTACCTGGAGTAAAGGCATACCATTTGTGTAATCATAAATTTACATAGGGTAATGTTTGATTCATTCTGTTATTTTTTCCCTTCTGTTCTAGAGAAGCTTCTTTTCTATTCTTTAAATAAAACTTTTTGCTCTTGCAAAGAAAGAAAAAAAGAATTAAGAGAGTGTGGCATAAAGGACTGGTACAAACACTAAAACCAGTTACACTTAGGTTTTGTACAATTCCAAGTACAAATTTTATTGTAAACACTGAAGAAGCCCTAAACAAGTGGAGAGATATATCCCATTTGGAGATGGAGACACAGTTTCCAGGGGTCAGGAGTCCAAGTATGGTTTTGCTAGGTTCTAGCCTCAAGGTCTCCCAAGGTCTAAATCAGGGTTTCTTACCTGGCCCTTGGAGTCTTCATCTAAAAGCCACTGGTTTGCTAACAGAATTCAGTTCCTATGGTTGTAGGGTGGAGGTCCCTGTTTTCTTGGTAAACTGGGGTTCCTTCTCCCATCCTAGAGGCTGCCACATGACCCTCTCCACAATATAGTGGCTTGTCCCATGAGGTGAGTAGGAGAATCTTCCACTCTGAATCTCTCTTTCAGGAAGGGCCAGTGACTTTGAAGAGCTCATCCAATGAGGTCAGGCCCATCCAGGATAATTTTCCTTTTGATTAATCCAAAGTCAACTGATGAGAATCCTTAATTACATCTGCAAAATCCTATTAGCCACAGGCTATAATATAATCTTGGGAACAACTATTTTGTCATAGTTAACTGGTTGCACACTCAAGGGGAAGGGATTCTAGAGTCTGTACAATAACAAATGGGAATCTTGGGGGCCATCTTAAAATTCTAGCTATAGTAGATTCCACTATATTCAAGGGATATGTTCCAAAACCCACTGTTTGGATGCCTGAAACCATGGATAGTACTGAACCTTATAATTTAATGCATTTTCCCAACACACACACACACACACACACACACAACTTTTGTACTTTGGGCCACTATTAAGTAAAATAAAAGCTAAACCTTGCAGTCAGCTCTGATAACTGAGATGCTAATCAAGTAGTTACTAGGCAGGGAGTAGATATAACATGGACACACTAGACCAAGGGATGCTTCACAATCCCTGGTGGGACAGAGTGTAATCATATGAAGTTTCCTCATGATACACAGAATGGCATCCAATTTAAAACTTAATAATTATTCATTTCTGGAATTTTCCATTAAACAGTTTTGGATTAGGATTTTGGGTAACCAACCACAAAATGTGAAACCATGGGTAAGATGTCTACATATGGTACTACTGTCCAATCATAACATTTCTTTTCACTGACTAACTGCAGTATGTTTTTCAGTCTATTCCATCCATATATGTATAGTTAAAAATTGAGGAATTTCATACCCAACTTCCTTGTCATTTTCCTTCTAGGCACTTCGGAGAGAAGTACAGCCTTGTGGTGTCCGTCTGTCAGCAGTTCTGTGTGCTGAACATCAGCCCCTGCCTGTACCTGCCCACAGGCTCTGGAATCCATGACTGGAGGTGCAGCTGGTCCCTGCCTGCCACCCTGGGGACAGGCTGGGGCTCCTCTGTCTGCTGGTGAGGACTGTGCATCCCCATGGGTGAGTCTGGAGAAGTGACCCCAGCTTCAGTCAGGGCTGCCGTCCAGCAGCCAGGCACTAGAGTGACCTTAGAGCAATGTTCTCCTACAGAACCATTAACCTTTTGAAATGGACTCAGGTCTTCTGCAAAAGGACCCAGCCAGGGGCTCCTTCAAAATCCTTTCTGAAAGCTTGGGGTCCCCCTAGGGTAAAGTTCCCAGTGAAGACAAAGGGGAGGCAGAATCCTCACAAGAGTGGGAACCTGGTGAATTTGTCAATGAATAGTGGCTGGTGGTAGGAGTCGTGTGATAAATGTCCTTATTTGATCAACTTTCTGAATGAAGCTGGTCTCTTATGTCCCAAAATAACACAAACAGTAGGAACATAAGGAAGGGCAAAACTAACAGTATTCAGGAAGGAATGCCCGCAGGAAGCCACAGGATCAGCATAAGCAAGGAGCTCTGCGCCTTCTTTCCAAGTGGGGCTGATGGCTCTAGCCCAAGACACAGCCCGGGTCAGACATTTGGCTTCCCCAGAAGAATAACATTTCATTAGACTTCCTTTTTCAACAATGAATATGTCCTCATTCTCAATTTCAGCAGTTAGATTTATGAGGTATTTCATGCGAATTTAAATGGCCTTTTTAAATGACTGGTAGGAGGAAGATAAATCATTCATAGAATTTTTAATGGGAAAAGTAATTTCAGTATTCTTTTGAGGATGTACTTTTGGGCAAAAGTTATTCATTGAACAACCTTGATGTTACTCAAATATGAACCTAGGGTAAAAGAAAAAAAGATTTGCTGCTTTTGTGTGAGATTGGTGTATCCAAGGCACAGTGAGGGTTCCACTTATTTGTAATAGATTATATTAGCTTTTTTTGAGGATTCATTTTCTCATTTATTAACTTAATGAACATGATTTTTCAAAACAAGGTTTAATGTTGTAAGTAATACAGAGGCAGTAAGGAGGAGGCAGGCCTGTTCGTCCTGGGTTAAGTGAGGACACCTTCGTTTTTATAACTTAGAGAATTATCCCTTTACACAGGGATTAGGCTCAATGTCACACTTCCCATGTTTCCCCAGGATGGTTTGTTAAAGAGGAAGTATTTTTCATTTGGCTGAGAGTAGAAATTTAGGAAAAAAAACAAAAACAAAAACAAAAATGAAAAAACTCAGGAAATATTTAGTGACTGAGGAAATGAGTTGGTTGCATGCTTCTAGAATTTATAAATGAACTAATTGGAAATGAAATAAGTGGCTATAAAATTGTTTCTCAATAAAAGAGCACATGAACTAGTGTTGTCAAGAGTTTAGAACCTAGTCTAGATGATATATATGTATTTAGGGTATGTATGAAATAATGGAAATGCTCCATCTTTTATTCTAATAAGTATCAATTTAGGACTGTCAATAACCTACCTAACTCATAGTGAAGCCATGAATTGCTTTTTATGAAAAAAAATTCACCAACTACAAAAAAGGAAAACATGTTCAATATTAGATTTTATGATATCTATCAGGTAACGCACATGTCAAAAATGCAGTTTTTTACAGATAATCTACCTTAAAAATAAATCAAAGAGGAATCCTCTCTGAAGGGATTAAACCTAATTTGAATAGGGTTCACTCAATAAAGCAATCATATGTAGACACTTCCAGGAATAAGGATTTCTTTGCTAATTTTTGGAAACTAAGCTGTTTTGTTCTGCTTTTGTGGTGCCTACAGCTCCCTCAGTGCGGCTATTCACTGCTACCAGATTTCTTTTCTTTTTGGTTGGTGCTGGGGTTTGAGTTCAGGGCACATGCCTGCTAGGCAAATGCTCTATCACTGTGCAATTGCTACTATTACTGAGCCACATCCTCAGCCCCAGACTTCTTTCTCTTTCTCTTTCTTTTCTTTTTTTTTTTTGTTGGGGGGAGGGTACTAGGGGTTGCATCCAGAGGTACTATACTACTAAACTGCATCCCAGTCCTTTTTATTTTTTTATTTAAAACAGAGTCTTACTAAATTTCTTAGGGCCTCTCTAAGTTGCTGAGGTTGGCCTTGAACTTGTGATTCTCCTGCCTGTCTCCAGAGCTACTGGAATTACAGGCATGTACCACTGCATTCAGCTCATTTTTAATAGAAACAGGAAATCCAGGTTTTGTGTTTTAGATGAGATCTCTGGATTTTCAAACGTGACTCAAGTTTTACCAGAGTGCTTGGGAGAAGCTGGGCATTGTTGGCACGTCACTGTGGAGACTGAGGCAGGAGCATCACTTCAGAGCAGGAGTTTGAAGTCAACTTGGGCAACATAGAGAGACCCTGTCTCTTAAAAAACCCAAACAAGAGTTGGGGTTGTGGCTCAGTGGTAGAGCGCTCGCCTAGCATGCCCGAGACCCTGGGTTTGATCCTTAGTACCACATAAAAATAAAGGTATTGTGTCTACCTACAGCTAAAACAAAATATTTAAAAAATTCAACAAACAAAAAAAAAAGGTTGTTTGAACCAAAGGAAATCTGTGTGTGTAGCCCCATGGGACCTGATGGAGAGAGAGTCCTGGGGTCTTGATACTGATGTGAGATAGAAGGAGAGGGGCCTGGGCCCCAGCGTTCCCGGCCTCACCCCTGCTCAGGGGTGACTTTGCAATCTTCTGTACCTCAGCTTCAGGGTTCTGATGACACCATCTCTGAAACCCCTTTCCCTATAGCTGTCACACTTTGGAGAATTGTGTTTTCTATTTTGGGACATGCTGTTTATGTGTTTCTTGGTGAATCTTTTATTTCATACCGAAAACTCAAGAGTTGTGTGATTTCTCATTTACTTTTCTCGTGCCCATTTCTTTCATGTGGACATTTAGAGCAGCGGCATGCACCAGGCTCCTTGTTGCTTGCCACTCTTTTGTTTTGACATTTGAGGCTTTTCAAAGATTCATTTCCTAACTTACAGCCCAAGGCATGAAGCCCATATAACATACACAAAGAGAATTAGCCTCAGCTTTATTTTCTCTCTTCCTTCCTTCCTTTTCATTTTGTGTGAAATGATCTCTGAGGCCCTGATTAGGTAGCAGGAAATGAAGTCAAAGTTAGTTGATCTGTAGCAAATTGTAGATTTTCAGGCATTCAGGTCTGGTGAACTCTGCCCAGTTTCGACTTCACTTGAAACTGTGCATAAATTCAGAAATTCTAACTGTAGCAATGCCAGCTTTGCAGGCAGGGCTGCAGAATCTGATTTTTATTAAGATTGGTTTCTTAGATTCCTGGAATTATTTTCCAACGATCTGGGATTGGGATGCCATTTAAAAAAATATTTTCAAACAACATTCAGGTGTAAGAAAACCAATATGAATTAGACAGTGTCCCTCACCTTTTGTCAAGGTCTCTGTGCTTCACATTTGTGGTGCAAAGGTATCCTTAGCAACCAAGATCATTGCCTTGCTTGTATAAAAGAAGACCCCAGACTGTTCTGACATCTACAAGCTTAACTGCCTGACTTAGAGTTTGCTGTTTCCTCCTGATAATGAGTGTGCAGATGGCAAGACTGGACAGCAAAAAGCTTTAGAATAGCAAGTGGAATGTGCTTTAGGCCACATGCTTGGTGGTCTCCCCTTCTCAGCCCTCTCTTCTTGTCTTTCAACAGAGTGTCTTTGAACCAGGCTGCCCATCAAAAGGAAACCTGGTGTTTCTTTATGGCACTAGAGAAAGTGAAGGGGAAACTAACAAGGCTCACGGTGCATTTAAAGAATTCAGAATGAAAATGGTCAAGTCGAGCAGGGCCTGAAAGCAAAAGGTATGTTTCTTACGCATTGTCATGATGGAATAAAGAACTAACAAGAAAATGCTTACAAATTACCATTACTGAAAAAAACAATGATAATGAGAAGAGAATGACGAGTCCCCCCAAATGACAATATTTGGGCATACCTGAGAAGACTTAACAAGGGAGGGTATTTTCTAATTTTTATTCTGAATTGAGTGACTTCTTCAATCAAAGGGAGTTCCTCTGTCTTTTTGGAATTTTTTTTTTTCTCCCCATAAACTAGGTTGGGGGAATTTTTGGGAGGAGGCTATTATTTTCTAAGTTCCTTAGAAATACAGAAGGCCTTTTCTCCCAAAGGAAATTGGTCTCTCTTTGAAGTCACCAAAAAAACATACCCTTCCTGGTTAACTCGTTACATGTCAGAGCTAGCTACTTCATTTGTGGGTAAGAAAAGTAGGAGTGGGTTGTCATGGCCCACATCTGCTTTGTTTCCCTGGCACCTGCAAAAGGACAGCAATTGTTTCTGGAATGGGTCATTCACACTTCCATTAGAAACCTCTGCCCTAACAAGTTATTTCAGAATTTTTTCACCTTTGCTTGACTGGCCCATTAAATCACACTTTTAATTCAGAGTATAATTTAGATTTCTGTTTTTCCATTTTTTTCTTTTTAAATTGAATTGAATTTTTTTGATACTGGGAATTGAAGCCAGGGCTTATATGCTAAGCACATACTCTACCACTGAGCTGTATCTCAATCCCTTATTATTTTTGCTATTTAAAAATTTGTTCTAATTAGTTATATATGACAGTAGAATGCATTTAAAAATTTTTTTTAGCTGTAGATGGATACAATAACTTTATTTACTTTTTTGTGGTGCTGAGGATCGAACCCAGTGCTTCACACATGCTAGATGAGTGCATTACAACTGAGCCACAGCTCCTGCCTAGAATGCATTTTGACGCATCATACATAAATGGAGTATAACTTCTCATTCTTCTGGTCGTGTATGATGTAGAATCACACTGGTCCTATAATCATATGCACATAGGGCAATAATGTCCGATTAATTCCACTGTCCTTTCTACCTCCACACCCTCTCCCCTCCCTTCACTCCCTTCTGTCTAATCCAAAGTACCTCTATTCTTCTCTAGCCACTTCCCTCTACCCCATTGTGAAATGGCATCCACATATCAGAGAAAACATTCAGTCTTTGGTTCTTTGGGATTGACTTATTTCGCTTAGCATGATATTCTCCAGTTCCATCCACTTACTGGCAAATGCCATAATTCCATTCTTCTTTAAGGTTGAGTAATATTCCATTGTGTATATATACCACATTTTCTTTATCCCTTCATCTGTTGAAGGGTACCTAGGTTGGTTCCATAGTTTAGCTATTGTGAATTGAGCTGCTGTGAACAGGGATGTGACTGTGTCACTATAGTATGCTGATTTCAAGTCCTTTGGGTATAAACTGAAGAGTAGGATAACTGGGTCAAATGGTGGTTCCATTCCAAGTTTTCTGAGGAATCTCCATACTGCTTTCCATAGCACCAACCCCTTATTTTAAGTGACAAAAATAATTGGACCTATTTATGAAGTACAGTGTGATATCTTGATTAACATGCACATTGTGTAATGTTCAAAGCAGGAAAAATGTATGTCAGTTATTGCAGCCACTTTGGAAAACAGTATGGAAAAAGCAAAAATAGAGTCCCACTATAGTCCAGCAATCCCTGGTGGGTATATATTGGAAGGAATTGAAATCAGTATGCTGAAGAGATGTCTGTACTCCCATGTTCAGAGTAACCAAGATGTGACCTCCCACCTCCTGAGTAAAATAAGAACCGGCAGCCCAGGAAGCTCCTTTGGAACAAAGCTGCCCAAGCTCATAGGCAGCCCTCTTGCTTCTTCATGAAATGTAGAAAGAAGTAATAAGCCAGGATGTGCAAGGGAGTTTCTCAGAACTTCTGCTCTCATAGAATTCAAATCAGTTTTATAATCTAGCTTGTGCAAATCCGAGGTGGCAACAAAATTTTAGCAAACCGCATACAAAAGATAAAAAGATAGTTAAAAAGATATTAAAAAGATAGTGCACCATGATCAAGTGGGTTTCATCCCTGGGATGCAAGGTTGGTTCAACATCAGGAAATCAATAAATGTAATTCACCATATCAACAGACTTAAAGTCAAGAATCACATGATTATTTCAATAGATGCAGAAAAAGCATTTGATAAAATACAGCACCCCTTCATGCTCAAAACACTAGACAAAATAGGGATAATGGGAACGTTCCTTAACATTGTAAAGGTCATCTATGCTAAGCCCATGGCTAATATCATTCTAAATGGTGAAAAACTGAAAGCATTCCCCCTAAAATCTGGAACAAGGCAGGGATGCCCTCTCTCACCACTCCTATTCAATATCGTCCTTGAAACTCTAGCCAGAGCAATTAGATAAACCAAAGAAATTAAAGGGATACGAATAGGAAAAGAAGAACTCAAACTATCCCTATTTGCTGATGATATGATTATATACTTAGAAGAACCAGGAAATTCCATCAGAAAACTCTTAGAACTCATAAGTGAATTTAGTAAAGTAGCGGGATATAAGATCAATGCTCATAAATCTAATGCATTTTTATACATAAGTGATGAATCTTCAGAAAGAGAAGTTAGGAAAACTACCCCATTCACAATAGCCTCGAAAAAAATAAAATACTTGGGAATCAATCTCACAAAAGAGGTGAAAGACTTCTACAATGAGAACTACAGAACACTAAAGAAAGAAATTAAAGAACACTTTAGAAGATGGAAAGATCTCCCAGAATTAATATTGTCAAAATGGCCATACTACCAAAAGTGCTATACAGATTCAATGCAATTCCAATTAAAATCCCAACGATGTACCTTACAGAAATAGAACAAGCAATCATGAAATTCATCTGGAAGAATAAGAAACCCAGAATAACTAAAGCAATCCTTCGCAGGAAAAATGAAGCAGGGGGTATTGCAATACCAGAACTTCAACTCTACTACAAAGCAATAATAACAAAAACGGCATGGTATTGGTACCAAAATAGACAGGTAGATCAATGGTACAGAATAGAGGACACGGACACAAACCCAAATAAATATAATTTTCTCATACTAGACAAAGGTGCCAAAAATATGCAATGGAGAAAAGATAGCCTCTTCAACAAATGGTACTGGGAAAATTGGAAATCCATATGCAACAGAATGAAACTAAACCCATATCTCTCACCATGCACGAAACTAAACTCAAAATGGATTAAGGACCTTGGAATCAGACCAGAGGCCCTGCATCTTATAGAAGAAAAAGTAGGTCCAGATCTTCAACATGTTGGCTTAGGACCAGACTTCCTCAACAGGACTCCCATAGCACAAGAAATAAAAGCAAGAATCAACAACTGGGATAGATTCAAACTAAAAAGCTTTTTCTCAGCAAAGGAAACTATCAGCAATGCGAAGAAAGAGCCTACAGAGTGGGAGAAAATCTTTGCCAATCATAGTTCAGATAGAGCACTAATCTCCAGAATCTATAAAGAACTCAAAAAACTCAACACCAAGACTACAAATAACCCAATTGACAAATGGTCTAAGGAAATGAACAGACACTTCACAGAAGAAGACCTACAAGCAATCAACAAACATATGGAAAAATGTTCAACATCTCTAGTAATAAGAGAAATGCAAATCAAAACCACCCTAAGATTCCATCTTACCCCAATTAGAATGGTGATTATCAAGAATACAAGCAACAACAGGTGTTGGCGAGAATGTGGGGAAAAAGGTACACTCATACATTGCTGGTGGGGTTGCAAATTAGTGCAGCCACTCTGGAAAGCAGTATGGAGATTCCTTAGAAAACTTGGAATGGAACTACCATTTGACCCAGCTATCCCACATCTTGGCCTATACCCAAAGGACTTAAAATCAGCATACTACAGAGATACAGCCACATCAATGTTCATTGCTGCTCAGTTCACAATAGCCAGATTGTGGAACCAACCTAGATGCCCTTCAGTTGATGAATGGATAAAGAAACTGTGGCATATATATACAATGGAATATTACTCAGCCATAAAGAATGATATAATTATGGCATTTGCAGGCAAAAGGATGAAATTGGAGAATATCATGCTAAGTGAGATAAGCCAATCTCAAAAAACCAAAGGAAGAATGATCTCGCTGGTAAGTGGATGATGATACATAATGGGGCGTGGGAGGGGTTAGTTTTAGGGTTAGAGTTAGGGTTAGGGAGGGGGGCAAGAATGGGGGAAGGAAGGACTGTATAGAGGGGAAAGAGGGATGGGAGGGGTGGGGGGAAGGGAAAAAATAAGAGAATGAATCAACCAACATTACTCTATGTAAATTTATGATTACACAAATGGTATGCCTTTACGCCATGTACAAACAGAGAAACAACATGTATCCCATTTGTTCACAATAAAAAAAAAAATCCGAGGTGACTTTCCACACCAGGCAATTTGGCATAGCCAAGTGGAAGAGTGATGTGCAGGTGAGGTTGGGGCACCCTCGACTGCAGCAGGGTTGCACGCACACATGGTTTTGTTTTTTAAACCCATATTTGACCCATTGGGTTTCTTTCTTATGAGTTCCCCTTAAGGTACTAATTATGTCTATTATTTGTCTATCTGAAATGACAAAATTCATTCATATTAATTAAGTAAAGGGTCCTTACAAATTCCTCTTATGTTCTTTTCAATGGGGAATCACGCCTCCACTCCCAGAAAATGCCAACCTTCTTTTATGTGAAGTAGAATGCATGAACAGCCCAGGAGATAAAGCATAAAGCAAAGAAGTTTGGCTCTCAACTTGGGGTCTACCGTCCAAAGAAGACTCCTTCAGGCTCGATCCCTCAATCACCAGTCCTTAAGGGCAAGAAAATTCCCTTTCTTGAAATGTCACTTTGCCTTACGTGGAAAGATGATGGGTTCCAGAACACAACACAGTGTCAAGTTCCAGTATCAGTATCAAGCACACCATGAACCGCAAAGTAAACCCGGAAAAAAATCTGATTTTTCTTCTTTCCTAATATATTCAGAAATAATCAAGTGCCTCCTTGATACAAACTTTTATATATACATAGTGGTAAAATAAATGCTTTGTTTTTGTGGTGTTGAGAATTGAACCCAGGGCCTCACACACACTAGGCAAATGGTCTGCATTGAGTCGTAACCCCCAGACCAATAAGAACATTTCAAATGTTCTTTTCGGTCTCATCGGGGTTTCTGTAAAACGGTGCATTTCGAATTGATGTTGTAGATTCCGATTTGCCTCATTTACATTGGCAGTAAATGGAAAAAAATAACGGTGTAGTTTGAATAATTGAGATATTCATTGAAAGTGAAAGAAATAAAGGTTGAGGTTCCTGCTTAACATTATAAATTGTTTCTGGTCCTAGATGGCTTTATAATAGATGGTTCCTATATGTCAGATGAATTGTAATCTGTGAATCAGAGGATTTCCTGTAATAAGGTAGAAGTGGTTTGAGGACCATACCGTGATCTTTATGCTTTTGAAAAAAAAAGGTCGCCAACCTAGAAAGGCCTACTACGGCTGTGGTTTTGGCAGTGAGAAAGTTCTTCAAAAGGGCCACTAGGTGGCGGTGCTGCACCGTAAGTGTGAGAACGCTGCCTATACTTCTTGGGAAATAATTCTACAGAGAATTTTGATTTCTGATGTTTCTTCCCAGAAACAATTAGATTACCTCAAGAAGAAGTGGTGTTTGTATGCTATATTTCTAGCAATCAAAGTTTATTTTTTTCTATTTTCTTTTTTTTAAATTGTGCATTATAGTTGTAAGTAGTTGGTGAAATTTGCTGTTACACATTTGTACATGCACACAGTTTAACAGTATAATTTGGTCAATATCATTTCCCAGTATTTCCCCTTTCCCTCCCTTCTTCCCTTCCCCTCGTCCCTTTCCTCTACTCTACTGATCTCCCTTCGATTTTTGTGAGATTTCCCCCACCTTTCTCTTCTTTTTTCCTCTCTAGTTTCCACACATGAGAAAAACATATGACCCTTGACTTTCTGTGTTTGGTTTATTTCGCTTAACATAATATCCCCCAGTTCCATTCGTTTTTCTGCAAATGACATAATTTCATTCCTCTTTACAGCTGAATAAAACTCCATTATGTTTATATTACCACATTTTCTTCATCCATTCATCCATTGATGGACACCGAGGCTACTTCCTTAGTTTGGTTATTGTGAACTGTGCTGCTCTAAACATGGGTAAACACAGGTGTCACTGTATTACGACTTTAATTCTTTAGGATAAATACTGAGGAGTGGTACAGCTGGGTCATAGGGTGGTTCCATGACTAGTCCTTTGAGGAACCTCCATGTTGATTTCCATACTGGTTGTAGTAATTTACAGTCCCACCAACAGTTAAAAGTGTTCCTTTTTCTCCGCATCCACTCCAGCACTTATGTGTATTCTTGATGGCTTTGCCAACCACATTTTCTCTTAATCTTTTGTTGAGGTTGTAATTCGTGAAATCAACAAACAAATAAACTAATGTCTCTATAAAGGCTATTGTGCCTTTTTTTTTTTTTTTTTTGACAAATTGGAAGGAACTTCAAGGACGAAATTCAGATTTTTGTCAAGATTGTTAGTAACATTTTGTTTTTAACATTAATTTGTGTTTTCCATGGATGATTAAAATTTTTCTAAGACTGAAGACACAACCCCTAAATGAAAAAGTGAAGAGTGAGCTCGTGATCTTGGGGGCATCAGGTGGCCCGAATTCCATCGTGGCTTCTGAATAAGGAGCTGTCAGGGCTGGGTGAGGCATCTACTGACTGGGCTGAAGACTTCTAAGGTCCCTTCTGGTCCTAACAGTCTATTATTACCCAGTGGGTTGTGTGTGTTTGTGTCTGTGTGTGTGTGTGTGTGTGTGTGTGTGTGTGCCTATGCACGTGCTGGGGATTGAACCCAGGGTCTTGTGCTTGCCACACTGAGCCACATCCCTCAACTCCAATGATCTGGATTTAAGCAGTTGCAAAATGATTACACGTAGGAGATCCTGAAAGCTATGTAATTCAATTTCAAATTTTCAGTGTTACAATATGGCGTATGTGTGACTAATGCTCTTGTTTAACTTCAGAAGTGATTTTTTTTTTATTGCTGGAATTCCAAAATACAAAATGTCAATGTAAAAGTTTTAGTTAAAGAGAAAACTTTAACTGGGGGATATTATGTAGTTGGTGAAATTTGCTGTTACACATTTGTACATGCACACAGTTTAACAATATAATTTGGTCAATATCATTTCCCAGTATTTCCCCTTTCCCTCCCTTCTTCCCTTCCCCTAGTCCCTTTCCTCTACTCTACTGATCTCCCTTTGATCTCCCTAGGGATTTTCTATTATGATACCATCTTCGTGCTATATCTTTGCCCTAAATGTTTTAGAAACCACTGGCCATCTATTTGCAACATTCAAAACCACACTAGAAATTTAGGATCACAAATATGACATTGACAAATTACCTAAAAATGTATCCCAAGGACATGATATATTTTATGTGTGTATATATATGTATGCACACATACATATTCCCTTTGAATTGATATATTTATTAAGTTTCTTTTAAATAATTTATTCACTTCTGGAGAGAACCTGTGAGAGATTCTGCCTTTGAGATTCAGTTTTCTGGTTAGACAATTAATTGGGCAAGCTATTACAAAAATGTGTGGTAAGTGATGTAAGTGGAGAAATACAAGATTCTCTGTGAGAACATGGCAGTACAGATGAAAATTATTATGCATGGAAATTTTATAAGGAGAAACTGCATGTTAGATGAGATTATATGTTCAAGTTTATAGAAAAATAATATTTTTAACAGGAGACAGAAAAAAAGTATTGTGTTTCCATGTTAAATATTTTTTCTCCAGAAACCTGAAAACATATGTAAAGTTTTTGAATCCTTTTATCATAGTTGCTATAGGAAAATTATAGAAATTTGCTAGGGTAATAGTTATCTTTTAGTTATCAAGTTGTGCAAATTTTTGCATTCAAAAAAATTAAAAAATAAAAACCTTTAAATATCAATAAACTGTCTATTCTTTAAAGCTTGTTTTCTGATACTATGAAGGATATAATTTCTTTAGGAGAATTATAACCCCTTAATTAGAACTGCATAATTTCCCCAAAGTTGAAATTTAAAAAGCAACGTTTGGCATTTGCACTATAGACCATTTCAGGTTCCTGACAATTTTTAGTTATATAAGAAATAAATGCATTGAAATCTGTCATTCATACTATGAACAATAAAAAAAAGGGAAAAAAATTCATAGAACCAGTGATTCACAGTTATTTTTGTTGGTGTAAAAATCATTTCTAAAGAAGGACAACATGTCAATGAACAAATGCCATAGTCATGGAATGTCACAAGCTGTCCTCTTAATTGAATGAAGGAGGAAAAAGTTTTTTTTTCCCCCCAAGGACAGTTTTGATGCAATTGAATTATAACATTTACAAAATCCTACTTACTGTTGATGAGTAAATTATTTTAATGATGATTCTTTGTTTGAGATGCACATATTCTGACAACTAGCTTCCCTTTCCACTCCCTAAATAGAAAGTTTGAAGTTTGAGGTCAGTCTTTTGTTTTTTTTTAAAGATTTAAAACAATTTTTTCTTTAGTTGTTGATGGACCTTTATTTTATTTATTTTTATGCAGTGCTGAGTATTGAACTCAGTGCCTCGCGCATACTAGGCGAGCGCTCTACCACGGAGACACAACCCCAGGCCCTTGATGTCTATCTTGATAGATATTTTCTGTATTACTTCCTTTGAGGGCCAGATTCAATTCTAGCAACCTCTTGTCTTTCAGTGTGTATATTAAATCAAAGAATGCTAGACGTGGATATGGCTTTAAAGGTCATCTAATCCCTTATTTCGCAGATGGACAATCAAATCTGGAGGAGTTTTGTTTCCTATCTGGTAGTTTGTGGAGCACAACTAGAAGTCAGGAAAGAGGAGAAGGTGCGAAAGACTTTCTATTTATGAAGAATTTGCTGCCATAACCATAGAACGCATCTTAATTAATTTCAGTCCTCATAATAATCCTATGTTACAGGGAAATCCCTGTTCTTATTTTTTCCCTAGCTTTATTGAGGTTAACTGATGAACAAAATTATATGTTTAATGTGTAGGACATGATTTGATACATACACATACACACACACACATACACACACACTGTGGAATGACAACAGGTGGCTAACATATTCATTCCGGAATCTGTGAGCTTTTGGAGGACACCTCATATCCAAACCATAACATTCACTAAGTATGATGATTTCAAGGTTTCAAGTTTTGATAGTGTGTATCAAAATTTCACTCACATTAAAAAGTCAAGTGTGGTGGCACAGGCCTGGAATCCAAGACTCAAGAGGTTGAGACAGGAGGATTGCAAATTCAAAGCCAGCCTCAGCAACCCAGTGAGACCCTGTCTCAAAATAAAAAATAAAAAAGGGCTGGGGATGTGCCCTGGGGTTCAATCCCCAGTACAAAAAAATAAAAAATCACTTATTTTTATGACCAAATGTGTGTATACTACATTTTCTTTACCATTCATCTGGCAATGGAAAATTGAACTATTTCTATCTTTTGGTTATTGTGACTAATGCTGCTATGAATGTGGGTGACAAGAATCCAAAATGTGGCATTATAATACCCTCAGTGATAGTGATAATGCATATTTTCCTCACTTTTCTCTTTCATTTTTTTCATAGATATTTCTTCCTGCTTGTCCTTTCTAGTAAATCTGAAAATAGTTTAGTAGATTCCTTTTCTCCAATCTCAAAGGCTTTTGAAATTTTGTTTTGCATCATATTGAACTTATCCATTAACTTTGGCAGAATCTTTCTTATGATATTTAGACTTCCCATTCAAGTATTATGACTTGCCTTCCTATTATTCAGATTTAAGTAATTAAGACCTCAGGAGAATTTTGAGTTTTTTAGAATAGATTTTTAAAAATTTTTTGTTAAGACTATTCTTAGGTATGTTATAATTTTTACTATTATTATTCCTATTTGGACTGGGTCTTAAACCCCAAGGGTGCTTTACCTCTTAGCTATATCTCCAGTCTTTTTAATTTTTTATTTTGAGACAGGATCTTGCTAAGTTGCTGAGGGCCTCCAAAAGTTGCTGAACTTGTAATCCTCTTGCCTCAGACTCCTAAACCACTGGGATTATAGGTGTGTGCCAACGCACCTGGCTATTAGGTCTATATTTAATGGGAAAAAATTACTTTAAAATATTAAGTTGTTGCTGTATATCCATATGTAGGAAATAGCAGCCTTACTCTTAGGAGCAGATGGCTCTTTTCTTTAGCAAAAATCTTAATGGATCTTTGGGTCATGAACATCCCCACATTGGGGAAGTTTCAAAAAGGAAAAGGAAACTGTCCTGCCTAATAAAATAAAATGAGAACATTCCTAAATTCCACCTTAACAGGAAGAGTATGGAGAACTCCAAGGAGGAGTCCCATACAGATATAACTGCTAAGAAATTTCTTGTATGAGGACATCTAAGGGTCAGTAAAAACTAGTATGAAAACGTAAGTTGATTCCTATTCTGTGCCCTGTTGTGGTCTGTTTTAAATATAGCATATTAATAGAAAACTTGAAATATAGTAAGGCCCACAGAGCAGGAAACGATTGCCATTGAAAAGACAGTTTATTACTCACAGTTCCCAGGAGGAGGGAACATGCCAGGCACTGGTGAGTAACGAGGGAAGCACGGGGGTCAAAGAGCTGGCAGATGAGGGGAGAGGAACTATGGCCGAGAGCCTTTTTCCAGGTGTATGAGGGAAGGTATGGAATGTCGGGAAGCAGGTTTAGGATTCACTGGTTTGAATGATTTTGCAGGCTCTGGGGCATAGGGGTTGTTCCTACTTGTTTGGAATTGATCCCTGGGGTGATTAGGTCAGGGGAACTCTGGCCTGGAATGTGGGAACCCTAGAAAGAAGTCATTGGACCGGCGGTGTGGACTGTGGATCGGTTGGCTTGGATTCATAAAGCTTGCTCCCAGGAAGAAGAAAAGGAGCGGTAAGGGAGCCAGGAGACCAAGGCAAGACGACTCAGGCACAAGATTGGGTTGTCCAGAATAAGGCAGACCCAGTGCAGGGCAGATGTTAAAGCATCAAGTTTACACAGCTAGAAACAGGGTGAACTCATGATTCCCCCGAGTTTCTCTACACCTTCAGCAAAGTTCTGTTAGAAGCAACTATCTAATATTAATAGCACCTTGGAGAATGAAGGAAATAGGGCTATTTTCCATGTTGCAGTTACTGCTGTAGAAAGTGAGGGGAGTAGGAAATCTGAGTGAGGGGTGATCAGGAGAAACGTAAGCACTACTCAACAAGAGTTCTCAAAAGTACTAAGGTGGGTTATGAACATCATGTGGGGGAGAGGCTCAAGTCAACTTTTTTGGAAAATAAGTGCCTTTGGGAGACTGGAGGAGTTAACGAAACCCAGAGTCAAGCTTTGGGTCATGATGGTAGAAATTTTAAGTTTTTGGTGCTTTGAAAATTTTAGGAGTGGCAAAGATTGGCCTTTCCTAAAGCAGGACTCCTTCACAGAAATGATTCTTATGGGCTTTAAAGTTCATGGTTTTGGGCTTTTGGAATCTGATAAAAATGATGCACTCTCTCGTAATAAAAATGTACAATGGTTTATTTATCACTTCAGGAGCTTAACCAAAACTCTACCTACAACTAAAGATGCTGGTCCATGAACCTTGGGTAAATATCTCTGCCTTAGAAGTCATAGTAAAAGAAATGAACTTGCTGGGTGTGGTGCTGTGTGCCTGTAATTCCAGGGACTTGGGAGGCTGAAGTAGGAGGATCACAAGTTTGAGGTCAACCTCAGCAACTTAGGACCTACAAAACTTAGTGAAACTCTGTCTCAAAATTAAAAATACAAAGGGCTGTGGATGTAGCTCAGTGGTTGAGTATCCCTGAGTTCAATCCTCAGTACCAAAAAGAAGGAGGAGGAGGAAAAGGAAAAGAAGAAGGAAGAGGAAGAGAAGGAAGAGAAGAAGAATGAGGAGGAGGAAGAGGAGGATGAAGAGGGGGAGGGGGAGAAGAAGAAGAAAAATTAATGAACGTGATCTGTTCTCTAAATTAGTCAGGACTCGTCTTATTATGCATCTTATACCACTAATTATTAATTGCAATAACCACTTCTTAAAACTTAACTCGGTTGGGTCCTTACCAATAATGAAATACAAAATTGGGTCAACTTAAACTAATAGAAATAAGTCTTTTATTGTAAATGCAAGGAAAACTTTCTATTATTTATTTATTTCAAAATATTTTTATATATATTTTTAGTTGTTATTTTATTCACTTATTTATATGTGGTGCTGAGAAACGAACCCAGTGCCTGACATATGGTAGGCAAGTGCTCCACCACTGAGCCACAACCCCAGCCCTATCTATTTTTATTATTTATTATTAAGGGCTTATTACTTCTCTATAACTGGTTGAATTAAGTACTTAATTCATACTATTGTTTCTATTGAAAAGTATGTATCACATCAGAAATTTGGTTCTTTTTAGTTCTGAGAAGAATAGAAGAAATATGATTACCAAATGGAAGATTTTATCTTCAAGATTGAAAAGTTTTCTGAATAGTTCAAAGCAGAAATAAAAAATCACATAATGGAATAATAAAAGACTTCTTGACTTTTTTTGTAAAATTTTAATGGGAAGTAATTTGATAACTTAATGCTGGCCAATACCTGCTCTGGAACCATGAATTAGAAGTAATTTCACTGGTAAAATGATACCTACAGGGAAAAAAAATAAAGCAGCCTACATATTTCTTAATTCTTTTTTAGAAGAACTTCATTTTAATTAAATGGAAACATGTTTCTTTAGATGCATTTTAAGCGTCCATTTATCTAGATGTGTCATCTCAAGTCACATAAGAGGATGTTGCATAATAAAGAATTTGTCTGGTCTTTGCTCCAGGTTCCTGGGACAGAGGTTTTTAAGTTTTTGAAATTTACTCAATCATAGGATTTCTATTATTCATATAAGCCCTGTAGGTCAAGCCTGATTTTATGCTAATGAGGTAACTCAGTGGAATACTGGACAGTTTTGGGATGGGTCTGGCCATGCCAGAAAACTCAACTATATGATTAGCAGGTTCAGAATTTGAACTGGATGGTTTCTTTCCAACCAGGAGGAAAGAGAGGAGGCTGGAGATGGAATTCAGTCATGTGGCCAATGATTCAGGTCAACCATGCCCATATGATGAAACTTCAATAAAACGATGGACACAAGCCCTGGTCAGCATACCAGTTGGTGAACACATTGAGCAGCCAGTAGGGTGATATGTCCTGATTCTACATAGAGAGTCTATGGGAGATCCACATTTGGGACCCTCCCAGACCTTACTCTACAGGTCTCCTCTTTTGGTTGGTACTGATTTGTGTCCTGTATAATGAAACTTTAGACACAAATACAGGGCTTTCCTGAGTTCCAGGAATTATCCTGCTAAATTATCAAATCTTAGAGAGATGGTAAGAATCCCCAGGTTTTTAACTAGCTGTATAGATGCTTTGGTGGTCAGGGATCTCTGGAGCATGTGACTGGTATCTAAAGTGAGGGAGTTATGGGGGACTGTGCCCTCAACCTATGCAACTTGCACTGATTCCAGATAGTTAACAATATAATTGTATTAGAAAATGAGTTGAGATGGACCTAAGAGAAACATCCCTTGGGAAGACAGTAAGACCCTAGAACTGGCCCACACTGATGGACATCTGCCATGTTTAAGTGTTGTCTTGGCTAGACCTAAGAGATGTGGACTAAGTAATTTTATCATGAAGTTTTATCTGGCTGTGTGGTTCTGAGATTCTGTAGCCAGTTTTTCAAAATGCTAGCACAGTTAAAGATTCATCATTTTTTTGTTGTTAAGGATTTTAATGACTCAATTTCTAAAATTGGTAGTAAGTTCATGTCAAATGAACATTAGAAGTTCTCCACAATTGAAAGAGTTATTTATAGTAATTTTGAAAGGGCCAGAAAGATTGATGAAACACTTATTAAGAAAAAAAACATGTGGCAGAGTAGAAATAGGGTTCTTGATTTTGAATATGACAAAGTTGTCACAGATTTTTTGCTATTTACATACTATTTCCTTGATATTTGTCAGTAGTTCTTATAATGAAAAGGTTGCCCTTTAAAAACATTGACCCTCTAACAAAAAATTTAAAGAAATCTCATGGGTTGAGTATTTGGGAATTCAAACTGGAAAACAAATGTCCAATTATTTTAGACTCAAAATAAAGACTTGAAGAACATTTGTGTTAAATCCATCTGCGGGTAGTATTTTCTCCACATAACAAGTAGAAATAGGATATTATCCAGGATGTTTCCCAATTTCTGAATCCCTAATGTTAGGTAATTATTTATTGCCAAAATTCCAACATGGAATATGTGTTTAGAATGCTTGAGTAATGGATAAATACAAAATTTTAAAGAACTATAGAAACCATGGAGAAAACAGAATCTATATGAGTGCCAAGTCAGCTCTACACAAATATATGAAGTGAGTGAAGTTTGCCTCCAGAGTCATCTCAGGACCTGGTCTTCTCTTAAAAGTACCATCCTTCCTCCTCTCAGTTTCTCAGCATCTGGAGCTAACCAGGCTGGCAGTCTGCCTTCCACCCAGACTGCCCTCCCAACTCCAGAGCACATTCTTTTCCTTCCCCCATCTCAAATAGCTCTCAGTTATAATATTGTGAAGTTCTGACAAACCCACTGTCCTTAGGTTGTACTACCTGATAAATGTAAAGCACTGTTCCTCCACCAGAATGTTTGTCCCCGTCCAAAACATGATGAGTGATGAGTGGTCTCAGTCAAGGTTTCCTTTCACCACCTGCTTTGTTTCCTCACATCCCACCATTAGTCTAATTCCTGAAGTTTTGAAGGAGAAGAGGCTGAAGATGGAATTCAGTCATGTGGCCAATGATTCAGTTTCTAATCAGGCCAATGATTTTTGGTCTCTAATAAATTTTATTAATATATACCTTAAAACTCTATCAGACAAATTGAGTTGGAGTGGTAGAAAAGGAGTGGGAAATAAAGATGGAGGTTAGGATGGCTGAGGTGTGACCATAGGCCTTGGAAGAACTGTGGAAGAGGCTGAAGGCTGCCGTGTTGGATGGAAGCCACTCCCTAATGGGCTATCAAACAGCATATATCACATATATCATCTTTATCTTTTACTTTGATAGTGATATTTTTCTCTGAAATATAAAAAAAATCTCAATTTGTTCCTTTTTGCTTTAACTGGAGGAATATGGCTTCCATGGATTCTGGTCCTACATCATTTCTCAAGATAAGGAGACTATGAGTAAGAGTGAATCCTGAGAACAGGGTTGGAGGCAATATTGAAATAGCAGAAGTAAGACTGAGGTTTAGCTCAAGAAGAGATTAAGTAATAAATTTCTCTTAAAGGCAAAGAGCAAGTATGAAGTCAGGAGCAAGCCTCAAGTCAGAAGAGCAGAAACAGATGCAATTCTCATAGAACCAAAGAACCTCTAAACCACAGAAAACATCTTGCATAATCCTAGATGCCACAGGGCTGAGTGTTTGGTGCTCCTAGGGCATGCCGCACCAATGTTTAAAGTCTACTGCTATGTAGGAACTCACCACTATAGGCAGGTTTTGCTCTATTGGACTTCAAGTAGAATTACCGAGAAGATTGGGCATATGTGTTTGAGTGGGAGGAAGCAGGGAATCGTGAGGGATTGTCCTAAAAGTTCACCCATACCTGAATATTTAGATTTTTAAATATCTTTAAAATCATCCTGAGTAGGCAGTTATTTTATCATGATTATCTTACTACTGTTTGATCTACAAAGAAACTTAGTTTTATACAATAGTTCATATTGTGCCAATTGAGACTTCCAAATTTTGCCTAATCAAACTGGGGAACCAATGGTTTTTTTGGATGGTGTAAGAAGGGTTATACATTTAATTCTCACAAAAATCCCATAAGATTGATATGTGGAGTAAGTTTCAGAGAGGTTAAATATCTTATCCAAGAGCAAACAAAGAGAATATCATGAAACTAGGATTCACATATGAGCCTGTCAGACGGCCTAAAACTCAAGGAAATCACCCCACTGGATGTTCCTTCACCAACATGGAACAACAGCTTCCCTGTTAGAACAGTATAACAACAGTGACATGAAAAGCTTGAATTCAGTTTCTGTCCATCATTACATTGGTGGAATTTTGTTATTTTTGATCAGAGGTAAAACAGCCAAAATAAGAATAATCTGGACTGGAGATATAGCTCAGCACTTGCCTAGCATATGCAAGGCCCTGGGTTTGATCCAGAACACTGCAAAAAATACTTCATTAAAAAATTTAGAATGTCTCTTACTGAGAAATAGGTCGGAGAGGAAGGTCTTTGAATACTAAGAGGCATGGATTCATGCATGTTCCACTCTCCCATCTAAGAGAATGAGCTAGTGGGAGAAATATGTGATAGCCGAGGGTGGAATGAAAGGGTCCTAGTGTCCTACCTGCCCTCCCTGGGCTGTGAGCATGTGTGCATGGTGAAGTAGCAATATACTCCATGTCGGGTTGTGTGAGTACCTCCCCATCCCAAGTAAGACCTGGGGGGAGAGAAAGATCCAAGCTTTGCAGAGAACTCCCCTCCTATAGAAAATGGTATGGCAGTGGTTCATGCCTATGGGGTGCAGGATGTCTAGGCAGAAAGTGTGAAGCTGCCCCCTCTCAACACAGAGGAGAGCAGGAGAGCATTGGAAAGACTCCCCTGTTCTCAAGAGAGGTGCGGGACTAATTGAGAGGAGACTGATAGAGCAGAAGTGGCCTTTTAGTGATGAAGGAAGACAGTGTGCAGATGCTGCATGGAGAAACCACAACTGGGATAGAAGTTCATCATGAAAGACCCAGCAAGACCAGTAACATCTCTGTGGCAACCTGGAGGGTAGAGAGCCATAAAGAGCTCAATGCCTCACCTGCGGAAATGCAGGCACTTCCATTAGCTCTCTGGCATTTGTATCTCTGGATAAAAGTGGAACAGAGGGTCCCTGGATTTACTGGAAAAAAATTCCTCCATTGAGTGACTAAAAACATGAATGTTGAGTATTCATTGATATGACTGAGTTCACCTAGAAATTATTAAACTTTCTGTGATTAGGCAGTAATAGAAGCTCAGGGCAGAAATTAAATTCAATTATAGAATAAAGCATAGTTTTGCATATTTGAATTTATGACTGTAAAATCCATCCCCCTCAAATCAGAGTATTTCCCACCTATCCATGTTTCCCTACAGTTTTCCACTGATTTTTCTTCTTTCCTTTCATGCAGGCTCTCCCTGACAGCATCCCTGATGGCTTTCTCAGATTTAGAGGCCAGGTGCTCCAGGGTCCTTGGAAGATGTCAACTTGTTAGTTATTACTGTTATAACTGTTCAGTTAAATAAAACCTCTATGAATTTGTATATTGAAAAGTTTCAGATAGTTCCTATTTATTTTAGTTTTTTCCCTTTTGCAGTAAAAGCTTTCTATTTAATTATTAATTTGACTGTTATTCCTGGCAAATCTTGGTTATAAATAAATATTTTCAAAACATTATTCACAAACCACTAAGGGTTTTTTCCTAGTGGTAGAGCTATTATATAGGAGATTGTTGACTCTGTAAGTAGTGTTTAACCATGAGTAAATATGTAAACTAAATTTAAATGATTTTTTTTTTAGAAATTTTGGGAGGTCTCGGAGCAAAGAATACAGTTTGGGCAAAACTTGTGATGTCTTATTTGCAATTGAAGACCCAAGAAATGATGTTATTTGCTAATTATAATTGTATTAGTTAGCTTACCATTTCTATAATGAATACCCAAGATAAATAGCTTATAAAGAGAATAGGCTTATTTTGACTCACAGTTTTGGAGGTTTCAGTAAAACCAAGGTTTTCCTGAGGGGGGAAGAATTTCTGCATCAAAACTGTAGCATTAACCAGGTGTGGTGATGCATGCCTGTAATCCCAGTGAATTGAGAGTCTGAGGCAGAAGGATTGCAAGTTCAAGATCAGCCTCAGCAATTTAGTGAGGTCCAAAATAACTTAGTGAGACTCTGTCTCAAAATAAAAAAGGATTGAGGATGTAGCTTAGTGGTAAAGCACTCTTGGGTTAAATCCCCCTCCTCCTCCCAAAAAAAGAAGAAATGGGGGGGGGGGGAAGAAGGGAGGAAGAAAGAGAGAGAGAGAAACTGTAGATCATTTCCTGCCTCAGAGTTTTCAGGCTTCTATCCTGCCCTCTGAATTTCAGACTTGCTGGACTTCTCTGCAGGCATATTCCTTGAAATTTCTGTTACTTCCTGCTTCTGTCCCTGTCTGTCTGTCTGTCTATCTATCTATCTATCTATCTATCTATCTATCTATCATCTAACTATTATTATCTCTGGTTCTGTTTCTTTGGAGAACTTTGAATGATTGATATAGATTTTGGTACCGAGAAGGCTCTAGATGAACTCATTTTTAAGGTGAATTTCCTGAAATGGTTATCTAGTATTAGTTGTATTGACTTTTTCCAGTGGTTAAGACTCATTGCTAGTCTATGACATGATGTGGCGGTGGAAATATGCAAAATACTAAGTCCTAATCAAATAGTTTTAAGAGGCAAGGTACTGGGTGACCATGTATTTGAAACCTTAGGATTTTTGTGTGTGTGTGTGTCAAACAAAGGAGTGTAATCAGATTGTGTAATGGTTAATTTTTACGTGTCAACTTAATTGTGTCACGGGGTGCTCAGATATTTGGCTAAACATTGTTTTTGGGTGTATCCATGAGGGTGTTTCTAAATGAGATTAGAATTTGAATCAGTTAACTCCTTAAAGCAAATTATCTTTTTCAACGCTGGTGGGCAACATCCAATTTGTTGAGGGCCTGAATAGAACAAAAGGTGGAGAAAAGGAGGAGAGTTTATTTTTTCTCCACATGACTTGTTGAACTGTCACATCAGTCCTCTGTACTAACTAGATTGACCATCTGTTCTGTTCTAGAAGGAATAGAAAGTTGGATCAGGCAGAATTTATTAACATGGGCCCAAATGGAGATTCTGAATTCCATGCTGTAGTTCATGGTGTTAGAAAGGCCTCTAACAGGGCAGGCATGGTGGCACAACTGTAATCCCAGTGGCTCAGGAGGCTGAGGCAGGAGGATCAGGAGTTTAAAGCCAACCTCAGCCACTTAGTCCTAAACAATATAGTGAGACTCTGTCTTAAAATAAAAACTAAAAAAGGACTGGGAATGTGGCTTAGTGGTTAAGCACCCTTGGATTCAATTCCGGATTAAAAGAAAGAAGCAAAGAGCTCTAACAGTTTGTTTGGGTGGCTGAAACATGTATGAAAAGGTGAACTACACTAAACGAGGTTGAAATGCTAAAGCTGCCTCTGTATTCCATAGAGGAAGATGCTCAAAAGTAGAGAGAGATTAGAGTGGTTACCAAAGTGTAACCTCACTAGAAGAGGACTTAACGATAAGTGGATAACAGTTAGTCTTTCTCCCCAGCCACTCCTGTCATTGCCCTGTGGGCTCATGGACAAAGAGGCCAGGACAGTGGCCTTTACATGGGCTCAACAACATGGAATTCCACTTACAAAGTGTGATGTGGTTGTAGCCAGTGCTGAGTGCCCAATTTATTAGCAATGGACAGCGACCGAGTCCTCGATAAATCACCATTTCCTGGGTGAACATGGTGGAAGGTTGATTATATTAGACCCTTTACATCAAGGAAGGGACAGCATTTTGTTGTTATAAGAATAGATAGTGAGGCGGCTCAGCACAGCGCTTGTACTCGGAGCAACCACTGGGGCTCCGGGCGGCTGCCTGAGGAGGAGCAGCGTGGTGAGCTGTTTAGACTCAGAGCGATTGCTTCTGAACACGGGGGTGGGGGGAGTGGGGGGGTGGGCTGCCAGGAGGAAGAGGAGAAGCGCGGCGGGTCGCTTGGTCTAGGAGTGACTGCATCAGAGCCACAGGCGGTTGCCAGAGGAGGAGGCAAGTGGTCAAAGGGACCATCTCAAATTAGACTTAAGTGTCAAAAAATACATACTGATGCAGCAGGAGATGGTGGCCCTAACTTCCAAGTTAGCATCGCTGGAGCCTGAAGACACTGCCAAGGATCAGAAATGGAGGAGATGGGACGTGCCATTGGCTTGTTTGCACCATGGCTTCCTGCCTTGTCTTGTCACTGCAGAAGTGATGTTTCTCTGGAAATTGCAGAATGATCGACAGGATTCCTTTGTC
This sequence comes from Sciurus carolinensis, assembly GCF_902686445.1. Lineage (NCBI taxonomy): Eukaryota > Metazoa > Chordata > Mammalia > Rodentia > Sciuridae > Sciurus > Sciurus carolinensis. The sequence continues at coordinate 30,520,670 of NC_062227.1, read as the reverse complement.
TCTGTGAACCAATGGAGGAACAGGGATTTTTCTCACTTACTTGCATAATTTCCTGTTACTAATTAGAATATTAAAATCTTATGAGGATGATAAGTTGCATGTGAAACTCTTCAGAGACTATGCTCCCTTAGAAAGAAACAGGCAAAGGGTTTTTTTTTTTTTTTTTTTTGAGTTCCCAGCTTTCAATTGTGTGTGACAGAACATGAAATTGCATTAGCTTTATTGTCTGAGTAAGGGGATACAGTGTGGGGAGGCAGTTTCGTGAGACTCAAATTACTATGAACATTTACTATGTGTCATTAAATTTTTACTTCATATCCTTCAAAAAAAAAAAAAGAATAAATAGTTATTCAGGGTATGTATCTTGCAATGCTTCTTCCAAAACTTCCATCTATGGACTTATGGGTATCTATGGACATCTATACCTTATCCATAACCATGGTATTCCACTTAACATTGCTTCCTACCAGGAAATTCAGTTTACAGCAATGGCAATGGACTCCTGATTATGGACTTCACTGATCTTACCATGTTGCCCATGTCCTGAAGTGATTGTTTTTGATAAAATGGTGGAATGACCTTTTGAAGACTCAATTATAGCACCATCCAGGGGGCAATACCTTGCAGGATTGGAGTAATGTTCTCTAGGAGCTTGTATATAAATTAAATTAGTATGCAATATGTGGCATTGTTTCTCCTAGAGCCAGAATTCATGGCTCCAAGAATCAAGGAGTGGAAATGGGAGCAGCAGCATTTGCTATTACCCCAAGTGTTCTACTAGCAAAAGTTTTGCCTCCAGTTGCATGACCTTATGCTTTACTGGTTTAGAGGTCTGTTTCAAAAGGAGAAATGCTTCAACCAGGCAGCCTTACAACAATTCCATTGAATTGGAATTGAGGACTGTCATTGGGTCACCTTGGGTTCTTAGTACCTCCAAATCGACCAAGAAGGGCATTGCTATACTTAATGGAGTAATCTTATTTTACCAAGGGGGGAATTGGGCTGCTACAGGAAAGTATGTGTAGAATATAGGACATTCCTTAGGGCATCTCTTGGTACAAATGTGTCCTGTGATCAAAGTCAATGGCAATCTACAGCAATCCAATTTTGACAGCTGTTAACAGTCCAGACTCTTCAGGAATAAGGACTTGAGTCACCTACCAGGTAAAGTACCATGATAAGCTCAGGTGGTTGTTGAGGGTTAAGGAAATATAAATAGGTAGTGGAACAAAGTAGTTATAAAAACCAGTTGCAACTACATGAACAATTGTAGAAATGAATACTGTAATTCTTAAGAGCATTTCTTTCTCATCTTAAAAAATAAATGTTTCTATGAATCTACCATCCCTGTCATCTATTTATAACAAATATTTGTTTTCTTTCCTTACTTATTTTCTTTTTTCACTTTATTTAAATTTTTTTATTTATTAGTTCTTTCATGTAACACAAAACATATTAATAATAGTGAACTTTATATCACATTACTTAAAGGACATCAATGAGAAGAATGAATATCACTGAAAAACTTCGTATCTTCTTCTGAGGCATATTTAATGCATTTTTTAGTTGTATGCATTGGATAGTTGTATAATGTTAAGCAGAAGTATGACTTTGGTATTGTACTTATTTGGAGATTAATTACAGTAATGTATATGGATGCCATGCTGACAAGGGGTAGATAGTAATGGTTAATTAATCCAAAGTCAACCTATATAGATCTGACTTCTAGTAAGGTATTTTCTAGATGTACTTAGCATCTATGATCAGTGACTCTAAGTAATTACCCTTAATGATATGAATGGACCTCATTTAATTAATAGACAGCCTTGAGAGCAAAAACTAGTTCTTCAGAGAAGAAGAAATTCTGCTGGAGACTATGGCATCGACTCTTGTCCAAGAGTTCCCAGCCTACCAACCTGACTGTTTTAGTTAACTTTTTTGTCACTGTGAACAAAAGACCTGACAAAAAATAATGTGGAGAAAGAAAAATTTATTTTGGCTCATGGTTTCAAAGGTTCAGTCCATGGTTGGCAGACTCCATAGCTGGACCCAGTGTGAGACAGAACATGGTGGTGGATGGACATGGTGGAGGAAGGCAGCTCAGGACATGGCACCAGGAAACAGAGAAAGCTTCACTCACCAGGGACAAAATTTAAACCTCAAAGTCACATCTCCAGTGACCTACTTCCTCTAGTCATACAGTACCTGCCTATAGTTACCATTCAGTTAATCCATCAGTGAATTAATCCACTTATTAAGTTATACCTCTTATAAGTTAATCTTTTGTCTCTGAAAATTCTCACATTGTCTCACACATGAGCTTTTGGGAGACACCTCATATCTAAACCATCACACTGATTTATGGATTTCAAATTTGCTAGCCCCTACAATTACATGAACTGATTTATTTAAAAATTTATGTCTGTGTATGTATGTATATATATACCATGAGGTATATGGTAAAAGAATATTTTTTCCTATTGGAGTCAACATTATCTTTAAAATATTGACAATTTTTAAAAGAGACATAATTTGAAAGGAGTAAAAGTAGTTGACGTGTATATTTTACAGGCAGTTTGGTCATTTCTAAAAATGAACTTCTCTATATATGCAAGCTATGAAATTCTGGAGCTATCGAAGATGTTTTGGGCTTACATCTGTCAGAATTAGTTCTTGGGACTTAAAAAAAGAGCTGTCCTATAAAAAAGTCTAGGTCTAGGATGGCAAATAAACTTCATTGATATGAGACAACTTTGATGGTTTTCATAAGCCTGGAATGCTGTATTGATGAGGGCTATGACTTTGTTTTGGGCTCAGGAGGAAAGAGTGCCATGATTAATCACCTATATCTGCCCTCGAACAGTGAGGAGAAAGTATGATATATGAGTCAGGTACTTATTAGTGTCTGAAATTCTCTTAATTTACGTGTTTATTTTTTAATTTCTGCCACCCTATCTCTAGAATATAAGCTCCTTGAGAATATAGGCCTTGTCTCTTCTCTTTATGGATCCATCTTCAGAATCTAGGACAGAGTCTAGGTTCATAAAATATTCAAAATTATTCAAAAATATTTATACAGAAATATTCAAAAATTTTTGTTGAATATATTTTCTATTCTTGATTTACTTTTGCTGATTTTAAAGCCCTTTAAATAAGAGACAATACTTAAAATGCTCTTATTTCTGGGGATGACTATATGAATCTTAATTCCTTTTGGTTAAGTGAGATAAAATACATGAAATTGTAGTGTCCAATCCATTTTAAGATACTTAGTAAATAACATTTAAATCTGAAATCTGCAGTGTTGATAGCATTCTTTTCATTTGGACAAATCAATCAATATTCCAAGTTTTTTAGTCAACGCTGTGCTTACATACATAAATAAATTCTGAACATTGATTTCAATAGTCTCAAGTTTTTATTTAGGGGGAATCAGAGAGAAAAATGAACGTAGCAATTTAACACGATAAATGCTTTAATATGGCCATGTTTATGGTGATTCCAGAGAGGGTACCATAGCAGGAAGAGTCAACTTTATTAAAGTTATGGAGAATCAGTTCTCAGGGAAGATATTGGCGGAAAGCCTGCTGATAATAGCATTTGGAAAAGCAAAGAGATATGGAACTAAGAACTGGGTTGCAGAATTCTAGTAAATTGGGGAAACCTAGTTAATAGGGTAGGATGGAAGGAGTCTTATGGTTTAGATGAGTAAGGGTTAGATCCACGCTGTTCATTATAGTACATATGGCCCCACGTGACTGATGAACAAATGGAATACAACTGATTTGAATTGAGAGGTGCTGTACATGTAAGGTACACGTTGGACTTTGAAGAGTTAGTGGCTAAAAATACAAATTATCTCATTAAATTTTCTTCATATTTTTTCAATTTCTATTTAGATGGAAAATGAAGGTTGCCTAGGCTACCATGTAGAACTAGGCTCTGCCGATAAAGGCCTTGGACTTTTTCACAGCAGTGGATCAACTTCAAGGAAAATCTTCTTTCCAGGTTTACAGTGGTAGGGTAGGAATGGGGTTAGATGGTGGGAGTATGAGTTTCATCTGTGTCTATTATCTATGTTTTTCCTGTGATTCACATACCAGGGGAGGGTGAGAAGTAAGATTAGTATTCTCTTCCATGCTGACTTCTCCTTTTGGTTCTAAGTTGGGTATATTTAAAAAAATTTTACAGGTAAATTTACAATTTTTTCATTGTTGTTAGGACTAGTGCATTATGGTCATACACAACAGTGGGGTTCATTTTGACATATTCGTAAATGCATATAACAATTTTCTACATTTTTTCATATGTTAACAAATATTTATATTTGAATATATACAATATATTTGCCTCTGAAAATTCTCATAATGTCTCACACATGAGCTTTTGGGGGACACCTCATATCTAAACCTTCACACTGATTTATGGTGAATATATACATTGGGTACTCCAAGGATCCTGATATTAGCATTCATGCTCTGTGTCAGTAGTTTTCTACATTTTAATCCCCAGTACAGGATGGGTATTTCTTTATGTGATCTGCTGCTGCTGAGTTAAATATTCTGATCCTGAATGGGTCTGAGAAACAGCAATTCATTTTTAGCAGCTGCAACAGAACTGCTCACAGGGCTTGGGGTTCCAGGAGCCAGTTGCCTGTGACTTTAAGGTGAGGGAGTCTGGTGTTCAACAGGGGCTGGCCTTGTTGCCCTGCACTCATTGTGCTTGTGTAATTGAAAGGAATAAGGTTTTAGGAAACAATTCCCCCCCCCCGACTCTGTTGGCTCTTCCGATTCAACTACTGCCAACAAATAATTAGGCTCGGTTTTATGGATAATCCATATTCATGGCCATGTGGCGTATATTTAACAATTACATACAGGCTTCAAGGGATGTCATGACTTTTGAAAATACAAATGTTTTATTAATTCTTATTAATTTATTAATCTATAAATTATTCCTCTATAACAATGTATTATTGCTTTACCCAATTTTGAGCAGGCTATGAATACATTTAATAGGTGGGAATAAAAATTTTTATTACAGTATAACATAATGTTCACAAATCATGTTAATAGCTTGACAATTTTTTACCCATGGGTATATCCATACTGTTCCGGAAGGCTCACCCCTGACCGTACCTGGTCAATATTTCTGACCCAAAGGTACTCACTATTCTTCTGTCACCACAGGTCATTAACAGCATAATTTTAGCAACTTTGTCTATTTATCTCTAGGAACCTGCATATTTTTATTTTAAAGTGGTGTGACTTTCTCTTTTTTTGCAGTGCTAGGCATTGAATGAACCCAGGACCTTGCATGTGCTAGGTAAGTGCTCTAACACCAAGATACATGCCCAGCCCTTTTTATTTACTTAATTTATTTTCAAAACAAGGTCTTGCTAAGTTGCCCAGGCTGGCCTTGAACTTGTGATCCTCCTGCCTCAATCTCCTGAGTAGCTGGGATTATAGGCATGCTTCACTGCACCTGGCTTGGTATAGCTTTCAGGAAAGTTGTTATCAGTTATAAAATCCTTAGTATATGTATTCATGCCCTCCAAGACTTTGGGGTGAATCGGAGAGAAATCAAGCTGCAAGCAGATTGACATTTAATTTCTGTCTTTTATGCACATTTTAATTTAATTGTCCAACTACTGGGAAGAATCTTCTGTATGTAATGTAACTGAAGATGTGTGTGTGCATGCATGTGTGTGGTATGCTATTTGTAATAGAAAGATGTATCTGTTCCATTATTCTCTATTGTGGGGTGGAAAGAGAATGGCCTAGCTAAAATCTGTGTTAGGAGAGTAGATTTTGCAGGCCAAGTGGTATAGCTTTCAGGAAAGTTGTTACCAGTTACTATTTGTAAGCACAGTGATTTTTAAAAACAACTTGCAAAGCTATCATACTTCCCATTCATGCCTAGTGTCTTAGGTAACAGCACACAATCTATCCTTGTGAGTGATGATTGCTTACTCGCTGGACCTGATTCCTTTAACTGGGGTGTTCACTAGAGGTTTCAAAAGATATATTATGGCAGTTGTCAGCATCTGCAGGTACTTTTTGAATGAGGGCAGTAGAGGACAAGGAGAGAGGATCAGACTTTAAAAGCTCAATGGATAACACACAAAAATGCATTTTGATTTTGGTTATTTTGATTACAAACTTTTTGATGGAAAAGTGTTTTTACAAGTGTGATGCTTCTTCTCTAACCCTTCAATACATGATGTTGTCAACTGACAAATACTTGCTGATCTTTTTATTTTGACTTGGCTTAAGATGTGGAAGAGTTCTATTGATGACAGTTGTATATAAAGTGCTAAAATGTTGCCTCCCAAATTCTGGTTGCTTTATATGTAGTTGTATGTAATATTACTATGTTTAGACTTTACATAAGTCTGGGCTTCTTAGCTCAAAAGATAGGATATTTGTTTCACATTTTGTGGGTCGGGTTAGTCTTAAGTATAAAAAGAAGAATTATTCCAACTTTAAAATAGGTGTTCATATCTAGAGAAGTAGCATTTGGGGAGGAAAGAAGAATGGTTCTGTCTTCAAAATGAGAATGATTTTTTTTTTTTTTTTTCGGAGCTGGGGATGGAACTCAGGGCCTCACATATGCTAGGCATATGCTCTACCACTGAGCTATATCCAAGCCCTTGAGGCTGATTTTTCAAGTGGTGTCTTTACTGAATTGAGAACCTGTGTCTCCAGGTACTGTCAAAGTATTCCACCCAAAACAGTCTGTGGTCTCATTTTGTCCTCTGCCCATTATTCTGAGTTGTGCAGTTTTCCTAGAGTTTTTATTTAGCAAAACATTTTCCTTCTTGGTACAGCCTTATTTACTAGGTGTCTGTCCTGTGAACCTCCAGGGAATGGCTGTCACACACTGTTGCCCTGAAGTATGTAAAACACACAGACAGCTCTACACGGATCACTCAGTCTGCACGCCAATCAGCTGGTGCAGTAGTTTGTTGTCTTAACACACTAGAAAAGCACCATAAGATAGCAGGACACTTAAAAAGTATTAAGAGTTAGCAAATGACCCAGTGCATTATGCCCCATAGCCACTGGTGTTCAGCATGTCTAGATGACTCTCATATATATTTTTTTCGTTTAAAGTGATGGCAAAATGGAAGTTGAGAATGTAGGTATAAAATAGAAGCTTTGCCTACATACTCGTGCAGAAGTAGACTCTCCATTATTTATTTATTTATTTTATGTATATTTTTATTTTTATCTTTACAGACTGCAATTTGATACACTGCACACAAATGGGGTACAACTTTTCATTTCTATGGTTGTACACAATGTAGATTCACACCATTCATGTCATCATACATATACATAAGGTAATAATGTCTGTCTCAGTCTACTATTTTTCCTTCTCCCATGCCCTCCCGCCCTATTTTTGTCTGCACCATCCAAAGTTCCTTCCCCATTATTTGTGATGAACTTTCTAGTAGCCAGACAGAGTGCATTAGAGGGCCCCTGAATACTTCCCAGCCTCTCTTGGAAATTATTTGCACCTTTCTTTGGAGAAGGAGGGACTCTTTCATCTGTATAGGTTTCTTAGCTGTAACAAAGTACCACGAATTAGGTGACTCATAACAACAGAAATTTATTCTAGTTTTGAAGTTTAGAATTCTAAAATCAAGCTGCTGAGCCATGTTCCCTCTGCAACCTGAAGGAGAAGGATCTTTCCTTTCCTTTTTCAGTTTCTGGTAGCCTCAGACATTCTTTGGTTTGTGGCAGCATAACTCCAATCTTCACATAATCTTACTTTCATGCACCTCTATGTTTATGTCCAAATGTCTTCTTTTCATAAGACCAGTTACATTGGATTAGGGTCCACCTTAGTGACTCACCTTAACTTGATTATATCTGAAAAGATGCTGTTTGTAAACCTTACGTGGAAACAGGTACTTTGTAGAGGTGAGGGGGGCTTCTGTCCTTAGTCCTGCAAAATTGGATCATACAGGATCAAACCTGAATAAACCACAAGCTAGATCATCCACCTCTGAATAATGTAGAATAAACTATACTTCCAAGATACAGCTCAACCTCATTCAGAACAAATTTGATTCAACACATTCAATTAATCTTATCAGTAATGACTTACACACAAGATGATTCAATATATACCCTGGAAATGGCCGCCCTGGATGACTGTGATGCTTGGCGCTCTCCTGTGTTGTTTCTTCTCAGACCTGGCTTTGCCAGGCTTGCTCCCTTAAGTGTGGGTCGGCTTGTTTCTCTTTCTCTTTCTTCAGACTTGGTTTGCTTTGAGCTTTTCTTCCAAGTGCAGGTGAAAGGTCAGCATGATGAGAGAAACAGCTCAGCAAAAGCAAAAAAAGTTGTCACAAAGAGGAAGTTTAACTTTATTAGACATGTAATAAAAAATCCATGCATTAGACACATATTTGAAAAAAAAGCTCATAATTTTTTATTCCGAAAATATTCAACTTAAAAGCTTTAAGAAAAAAATGGATAAACCTACAAAGAAAATAAACACAATCTAGATTCTCCTCCACAGTTCCAACACTAACAATGACCATTTTACTATTTTGGTATATAGGTCCTTCCAGATGCATAGGTATAAATTTTTTGTTTTTACAAAATTGGTATTGTATTATACATGCAGGTTTATATCCTGCTTTCTCTCTTTTTAATGACACAAACAAGAATCTTTTCATTTCATTAAAGATTTTTCTACAGCATCATCTCATTTCACCTTTCTAGAGTAGAAATTATGATCTTTTGTAGGGATGTATTAAAAAAAATTGATGGATTTCCCTCTTACATGACATTTAAAGGTTGTTTTCAAGTGTTTTTTATTATAATCAATGGTGCCAGTTAATCTTTGGACAAATTTGTGCTTACTTGTTTCCTAAGCACACATTCATAGAAATAAAATCAGTGAGTTAAATTTATGCATAATTGACAAACTGCTTTCTTGACAAGTTGGATCAATACATACTTCTGCCAGCTGTGCTTGAGGGCATGTGTTCTAGCATGTTTAACATACAACATAGTTGACTACATTAAACCAATTTGTTAGATTAAAAGTATGATAATTTTAGTGTTTACCTAGCATGTACGAGACTCTGGGTTCAATCTCCAACACAATCAGAAGGGAACAAAATGATAATTTATACTTGTGTCACCATTTGTAAACATTTGTGCTACCATCAATAGACCAAAGGAATAGACATAGGTACATATATGTAAAAAAATACTATTATGTAATTTTCAGTGAAAGAGGATGGCCCTGGTACAACTGCCTATTCATTAGGGAAAAGAAAAATTTCTCTAGAAGGTTTTTTTTTTTTTTTGCAAATTTGTTGGCCATTCGTTTTCTAATTACCAAATTTACATTTATGTAATTATATTTTCTTAAAAATTTTTTGACTTTTATCTTGTTTATTTATTTATATGTGGTACTGAAAATTGAACCCAATGCTTCAGACATGCCAGGCAAGTACTCTACCACTGAGCCACAACCCCAGCCCTCTATTTTCTTTATGGATAATTACTTTTCATATTTTGAAATTCTGAAGTCCTTATTTTTATTATTAATCTAAAAATGATATCTACATTTCCTCCAAACTTTCATGTATGTTGTTGAATTTTATTTGTAGATTTTCTTTTCTTCTCCTTCTCCTTCTCCTCCTTCTTCTTCTCTTTTTTGAGCTAGGATCTGGCTATGTAATCAAGGCTGGCCTCCAACTCCTGCCTCTCAAGTGATACTCGTGCCTCAGCCTCTTGAGTAGCTAGGACTACCTCCACACCTGGTTTGTAGATTTTAACACAGAGAAATTAAAAATGTTTTAGTCAATTTATTATTCTCTTTCTTTATAATTTCATTTTAACTACCAGTCTTAAAGTTTCCTTCGTAATTCTAAAGTTATGCATATGTATTTTTTAAGCCTTTTTTGTGACTTTCTTTTACATGTTAAATCGTTAACCCCTTTGGAAATATTTGATGTTGTAAAATATGAAGTAGCAATGTAATTTTTCTCTTTTTCCAATTTGAGTCAGTTGTCCTTGTATTCTACTCTTCCAGTTGAAAATGGCACACTAATGTTTATTTCTTTATATTTATATATTTTGATCTATTTATTCCTTTGATCTATTATTTAAGCAGCACCACACTGTTTAAATTGCTGAAACTTTATCACATTTAAAAATTCCCTTGAGTGCAATCTCACATACTACTTACCCCTTTTAAATATTCTTGGAAATGATACTTACTCATAACTTGAATTATATTAAAATGTCAGAAAAAAAGTGAGAACCATTGTTCAAACTATTGCCTTAAAACTGATGTTTTGTTAACAAGTGCTTTTTTTTTTAAACTGTACTTCTTCTCCCCATGTAAATAATGGTAATTATGTAGCTATAACAAGGAAGGCCAACTGAGAGAAGAGAGCACACTGACTTTGGAAATAGCCCTGGGTTTGAAATCTGACTTTGTCATTTGCTGGCTGTGGGCTGTGGGTCAGTTACTTCACCTGTAAGAGTCCTGGTTTAGTCATCAGTAAAAATAGGGACAATAGGGGCTGGGTGTGGCTCAGTGGTACAGAACTTGCCTACCAAGTGCTGGGTTCTATCCTCAGGAATACACACACACACACACACACACACACACACACACAGAGAAATGATTAAATGAAAAAATGTTTGCTAACACAGAATATCATGACTATCAAAGAAGGAGCTTAATAATGTTAATTTCCCTTCCTTTCTATTGGTCTAGGATCTACTGTTGTTAAACAGTTTTTAATATACATCATCTCATTTGACTCACAAAAGTCTTGACTCACCAGCAATCATATGGCTTATGTAGTATTGAATTACATGATGATTTAATAAGATATGGTGATCTTATAATGGACATTAAAAGATGAACTTAAAAATAATGAATTTTTAAAAACTTAGACCCATCACTAAAACTTTTGTTATATTCTTAAGTATGGAATCATTTTAAATGACTCAGGACAGCAATATTTCTAACCTTTTAAACAACTTAGTATATGTGAATAAGAATATGCAGCATACTATTAATGTCCATGATTTTTAGCAGCATACATATTCTTCAAAAAGAAACGCTCAAAAATATATGATACTTTTGTAGTTTTAATGTAGCTAGTTCAATGATAGCAGCTGATTTCTATTACTTTAAACACAATTTTTAATTGGAAAATTAGTAAGAAACTGGTTTTCTCAGTTGAGTGTCTTAGATTAAGGCTAATATTAAACTAATAATTTGTATTTATGACAACTCTAGAGAAAATAAATATGTAAGCCAGTATAACATACTATGGTCAGTAAGACTCTCTGGAGTCATTAAAACTTGAATTTGAATTTGAATAAGTTATCTAACCTGCTTGAGCCTGTTTCTTATCTGCAAAATGGAAGTAAAAGGGAAGTAATAACAGTGTCTATGAAGAAGATTGTTATGAAGGGGAAGAACGCTAGTTAAGCACTTAGCATGATATGTATACACTAACTAGCTGTTGTTGTTGTATTTGCCGTTATTAACTGGGGAATAGCAACATCATGCAATTCTTTTGTTTTTTTTTCCTTCTTTTTTTATTGTAAACAAATGGGATACATGTTGTTTCTCTGTTTGTACATGGCGTAAAGGCATACCATTTGTGTAATCATAAATTTACATAGGGTAATGTTGTTTGATTCATTCTGTTATTTTTTCCCTTCCCCCCATCCCTCCCACCCCTCTTTTCCCTCTATACAGTCCTTCCTTCCTCAATTCTTGCCCCCCTCCCTAACCCTAACTCTAACCCTAACACTAACCCCTCCCACCCCCCATTATGTGTCATCATCCACTTATCAGCGATATCATTCATCCTTTGGTTTTTTGAGATTGGCTTATCTCACTTAGCATGATATTCTCCAACTTCATCCATTTGCCTGCAAATGCCATAATTTTATCATTCTTTACATCATGCAATTCTTTTGGAAGGAAGAATTTAAAATAGTTTAAAGCAATAAAAATTAAAAATTTCAACTAGTAAACTTATGACAAATATAATTGTATTCCATGCAGATGATAGTTTTTTTCATGCCTATATATATTTGGGTAGAGAGTGAAGATTATTTAAAAAGTATTTGCGTGGGTTGGGGGTGTAGTTCAGAGGTAGAGTAGTTGTATACGTGGAAGAGGCTCTGGGTTCTGTCCCCAGCACTGCAAAAAGAAAAATGAAATTATTTGCAGAATTATTACCACAGAGAGTTAGTAATAAGGATAATGACAAAGTTTTTACAAAATTATTACAAATAGATACTTAGGACGGAGTCTGAGCCTGTAGGGCAGCTATCGGGGATGTTATGAACTCATAGAGCAAAGTCCTCTTGTGATTTTCACACAAAACCTTGTTTTATTTTGCACACAGATCCCTCTTTCAACATTTTCGAAAGCTATCTCAGAAACTCATTAGGATGTTGGGTTTCCTGGCTCCTCTCCAAGCTTTTCCTCCTGCATTTAAGTCTTAATGAGCAGAGCATTTAGACTTAAGTAGAAAGGACTTTCTTTTCCTAGATTTTTAAGAGGAGATGTTTTGGAAGTCTCGGGAAAATTTGGCAGATGTTTCACAGTGAAGATTCTGGTCCCCATTAAACTAATGTTCAGACAATTAAGTCTTAAAAGATGAATAGACATGGGGCACTTGAAATCACCCAAACTTACAGCAAAGGTTTGTAAACACTCTGCTGTGTGTTTTTTGGGTGTCTGATTTGTGACTTATAAGAACTGGCAAAGTTTTTTGGCCCTCTGAATATGTAATTCTGTTCTTGGATTAAAGAGAAATGCTTTGCTCATGTGGTTTGGAAAGGTTTCCTTTTCTGGTTGTTTTTCAGAGTGTGTGAAGCACTACATTCTGAAGGTCAGGAAAGTCATGACACACTATGGGTAAGCTCATCAGCTCCTTACTTCACAGTGAGTTCAGAAGAGCATGATGCAGGCAGTCCAGTAAGTGATGGTCATGATGTTCTGCTGCAGAACATTTGGGTTTCCCTACAGGTGTAATCAGTATGAAGTGAGTCATCAGTCATCACATTTTCTGGAAGAGTCAGAAGAGAAAAAGTTTAGAGTGAAATTGAATACAGTGTTATAATTCACTTTTGTAATTCATAGAATAGGATGATGTTCTCTATCAAACTTGTTCACTATAGTCTGGTTCTTACGCTAAGAACTGACTAGAAAAGAACAGAATGAGACTGTATGGTTTTTCCATTCCTGATTTAGTATTATTTACGCTAAGAATGTGTGAGGATGCTTTGTGCAAACATCCCCGTTTTTATGGTTTAAAAAATATGAAGAGGTAGGACATGGAGATGGTGGTGGTAAAGGGCACTGTAGAGAGCTAAGTGACCAGTTAAAGGGATGTGATACATAGAAACTATGAGTACTCTGAGTAAGTGGGCCAAAAGAAAGGTACCGGAAATCTCCTTACCTAGGAAACTAAGTGCCAGTTCACTGGTTTGCTTAAAGGCCCAGATGACTTAGTTTATATCACTGATTTGCAATATGAGGGCTAGAAAGGGAGGAGCAGGTTGAAGATTCCCATGCAATGGAGGGAAACTAGATTTCCCAAGTGGAGATGGTTCAAAGAGCAGGGATTTGGCTTAGATAAGACAATACACATACTATTGTATTTGCTAAAGTTGTGAAACCATTTGCAAATTCAAACTGTCAGGAAATATACCAGACATACTTCTCCTGCTTGAATAAAAATACCTACTTCTTTGTGGGCTAAAGAGTTTTCTGAATGGAGTGTTGATTCATTGTTCAAGCCTTGAGCATCAGAAAGGCAGCTGTGTCTAGAAAAATAGTTCAGGAAAGTGTAGTTTGACTTTAAGGTGGTGTTGACCTGTTTTCACATCTGGAAAACTAATGGGATAAAAAGAAGTTGAAAAATTAGGGACTTGAAATACAGGGGCTTTCATAATTTCCAACAAATATCTCCATACAACCTGTTCCTGGAAGGTCAGGGTTCAGCCCCAGAGGTCTTTGGTCATTTTGCCTCCCAGAGGGCACAGATGAGATGAGACCTTCTACACTGAGGATTTCCCAGGTTCCTCTACTTTTTCCGACTGAACATTACTCCAGCTAAGGTAACATTCCTGGTTAACTTCTTCAGTCTGGGAAGTCTTGGAGCGGGGAGTGCGAGTAAAGAATGGGAGTGTTGAAAAGAAGACTTGAAATTCCTTCGTGTAGTCTGTAAATAGAAAGTTCTACTGCCCGCAGCCCCCATTTTCAATTATATATAGGCGATCCAGAGGTTTCTCTCATGCTCTTAATCTCAGTTACCACAGGAGGATGTAAAACCCCCCTTGGAAGAGAAACTGAGTAAGAACAACATAACTTTAGAAGGCTCTTGCCCCTTGTTTTGCCCTACCACAGTCTCCTCAGACCCCTTCCCTTCTCCATTCTTCAAGAAAGGTCGCTTAGTTGAGAGTCCTTTGGATCCACAGCCTAGGCTCCGCCCTACACCTCCAGCCAGGTTGGCGTCTGCATTCGTAGTTAACAAGTGTGCCCGGTCTTAGTTTCCTACCCTGTCCTCGCTGGGACACCCCCTGAGTGTGTGCAGGGTGGCTCCGAGTCTCTCCAGCTGGCGTTTGGGGCAGATGGGTGTCCTCTTCCCTACTCCGGGGCACAAAGCCCCGCACACTCCCGCTGGGATCTCCCCGAGATTAGAAGCAAATTCCCACTCTTAGGAGGAGACGGGGGAGGTAGTTTTGGTCTTTTGAGACTTCACTCTCCACCCAAAAGAAAGCAGAGAGGGCCGGCGCTCAGGTCGGAGGGTTGAGCGGCAGGGCTGCAGCCCCAGACACGGCAGTTCACTGACCCCTCTCGCGAGCTCTGCTTCTAGTTCCTCTTCTCCTTCAGCCTTCTTCGCCTCTTCGCGAACTAGGGCCCAAGGCCAGAACTGTCAGGATCAGGAAAGCCTCCTGCTCGGGAGACGCTAAACTCGCCTACTTAGAGACAGTCATTGGCAATGAAAAAAAAAAAAAAAAAAAAAAAAAAAAATTCTACGGGATGATCTCGTTGAAGGTTCCAATACCGTGGGGCGGGGCCGGTGGGTCTTTAGATTGAGCTGAGCAATAGATTATGGATCTCTGAAGATTGATTTTTCGGAGCCCAGTGACCAAGACTCTCAAGTCCTCAGCTTACTCTTTCACTCCAGTGAATGGTCTGCCGATTCTAGGCTTATGATTCCGGGGTTCGGGGCCCCGAGTTCGCACTGAGTACTTAAACCGTGAAGAGTTCAAGTGGCCACAGCTTTTGTAAGCCAGACGCACGGTTCAGACTCTTTTGGGACCTTGGAGCCAGTAGTTGAACCACCTCACAAAGTTATTCTTGTTTGTGATTTTCCCCCTTTTATAGGCCGTGAAGTCAACAAACTCCCCACATGGTGGCTCCCTTTACTAAAGTTGAGTGAATTGCACAAGGAGTCTTGGAAATTTTCAAATATTTCTCCAGATTGAACTCATTTCGGAATTTGCGTGGGAGGAAAGAGTAAAGATTTTAATGGGGTTCACCTTTGACGTGAAGCAAGGCGGAAGACAGGAAAGCCACAGTAGGTAATAGCTTTGGGCGCTTTAGTAAGAAAGCCTTCTCTGCTTGATTATCCGGTGGTGTTCACCGCAGGCTCTTTGTGTGGGAGCAGAGGCAGAACTGAATACCGAACACACACATGTAAATACTCCAAGATAAATCAGCAAACATATGCAACTAAGACAAAGAGATTCATCCCCATGTAGTTGTGTTTGAAGCTTTATGGAAGGTAGGTGGTATACAGCATAGCTAGGAAGAAACTGAGGAAGCAGGCAGTTTTGGGCCACTCATGTCCAGGAATAAGTAAAACTTTACCTTCTTGGAGGAAGCATTAAATCTCAAATAAGAGCGGGAATGGCATTGAGAATGAGGAGCATTACGTTTTGGGAAAAGCATACAGAGTGAATACAGTTTATTTAAATATTAGATTCAAATTATAGTAACAGGAAACACTCCTACTTAATTGTCAGACTCTAATTTTTGTGTAAGATCCAAATAATTAAAATGCACATTAATATTATAGATCTGATTCACTTTTTAAAAGAAACAGACCTGAACTCTCTTACTGGAGTAGAAATTTATGGATCTTCTTGAATTACTCAGGGACTTGGAAGGTTCAGGGTGGATGTGGTCTTCCCTTATCCCTTTCCTCTTCATACGTCATTTTCAGTTAAAAAAAATTAACCATTCCCAAGGGAGGGATTTCTATTAAAAACCCTCAGCAAGTGAACTTGTACTGGGAATCCTCCTGTTTCCCAGTCTGGGTGTATTTCCCCAAGCAGAATTTCACTTGTAAAAAAAGTGTAAAAAACGTTTCTCACCCCTAAACTCTTAAAATTTCAATTCCTGTGGAAAACATGATGTCGCAGTTTCAATTTTTAAAATCAGTAAGAGCCATAGAAAGTGCGAAGGTATACAAACAGGAAATCTAGAGATCCAGGACTGAGAAGAGAATTCTCTTTACTGAAAACTAAGGCAGGGATAGAGATGGTTGTCAGCATTAGGACAGTCATGAATATTGCAAGGGGGTTGTATCTGAACAGCGGGGTGATTTAGACAATGAATTGCTACATTTAAGCACCACTGCCAAATCTTCATATTGAGAGGCTCTGGTGAAAATTAAACTGGTGGCAATTTTCAACGTTTGTAGCATCTGCGCCCAAACAATTCAGCACCCAGAGTATGGACAGCTCCACAGGCCAGCTGCGGACACTGCCTTAACTCTTAGCTCTAATCCATCTACTGGTAGCTAGACTGTCAACGACAACCAGACTCATTAGAGATTTACTGAAAATCCTCCAAGACTTTCCTTTAAAAATAAAACGACTTCCACATTTAATTGTCTATCCAAAAGAACATACGCAAGAAATTAGGAGATCTAAATTAAATTTATTAATAGGAGAGCTCGATGGTGCTTATTAATTCCAGAGGTCAGAGCTTGCATTGGTAAGACTTGATGAAAAAGTAAAGAGAAACTGTAGAGATATAGTTAAAAATATGACTTTTACCATCCTAGAAATTCTACAAATTCTTTACCTGTCCTTGAGAAATGGGTGAAATTGAAAACCATCAAAATAATTGGACTTCTTAAACATTGAATTGTATGAGTTAAAGGTGTTTATGAGAAGTCGATGACTCCGGATCTTATCATCCTAGAGGACAGCACAGAATAGTTAATATGTTCCTTGAGGGACTAGGATGCTGACGTCTTTTTCTGATACTCGATCATTACGTGACTGAAAAAAAAAAGAGGAAGTCACTTCATGAATAAAAATCGGAGCGCAACAGTGCAACAAAATATTCTGTACTTAAAGGCAATAGGCAGACAGATGTTGACAAAGAGGGTTCTCCCCAAACCACGATCAGATAGATTTTTTGCTATCTGCATATATAAATACGAGCAGACGTCCGGTCACCTCTGTAACCACCGGCAGCAGCAGAAGCAGCCGCATCTTCAGACGCAGCCAGAGGGACCTCAGAGCAGAGAAGGCGCTGCCGACTCTAGAAGCTGCCTAACCGGGCGGCCCGGCTGCGCTGCCGGACCTCTCTTTTTCCTTCCTCCCCTTCTTTGACTTCCCTCTTTTCCTTAATCACTTGCTTCTTTCTCCTGGTGGACTTCAGAGCCACTCTACTCCCCCTCCCTTTAGCCCATCGCCTCGTCTTTATTCTGCATCTCTCCAAGTCACGCTCCTTCCTAGTTCCGAGTCTACAAACTTTTGAACAGAATACTAGCCTCAGCAAACAAGTCCTCCAGCTCCTCCTGCTGCTCCTGCTCATTCCTGCGGCTTCTCCTCAGACACCAACGCCAGACGGTGATGCCTCTCGGGTTGTGATTCCAGCTCAGAAACTTGAAGGCGCCCTTTGCCCGCCATCCTTTTTGGCAGCAAATCCTCTCATAGCAGCGGTAAGAGTTGAATAGTAAGGGGGGGAAATCTCATCAAACCAAACGACTCACTTGACTGCTGATTTTTTTTTTTTTTTTCCCGCCAGCATTGGCATCAGGGTACGAATTAGCTTTCCTTGTACCAGGTCTAGTTATTGGGAGCTGGGTATATGCAAACATATTTTCTTATTAACTGTAGCAATCGAGAAGTGGCAGGGCGCGCGCTGGCTGTCGCTAAGTAGTACTCAACGCAGGGAGCAGAAGCTAGCTCCCTCCCCCTGCTTTCGGAGTTTCTTGGGGTTGCAGGGTGGAAGGCCAGGGGCGTTCTTACGGTTGTGTGTCCTCTTTTCCATCCTGCGCAGAATGACCATGTGTAGCGGAGCAAGGTTGGCCCTGTTGGTCTATGGAATAATAATGCATAGCAGCGTCTACTGCTCACCTGCCGCCGCCGGACTCCGGTTCCCTGGGATCAGGTAGGTGCTGGGCGCCTGGGTTGAGCTGGGGCTTCCCTTGGGCGAACACTTTCTCTCGGACGCCCTCCTGCAGTTCCCCGGGTACCGGCTACTAAGTATTGCTCCCTGTACCCCAGTTCTCTCTGCCAGTCTTGGCTGTGCCCGGGTCCCGGCCCTAGCTAATCCTTAGGGCCAGGCAGGCTCCACGACGGCTCGGCGCCCCTCCCCCAACCTTACGCATTCCAGGGACCCGGGTACAGCGAGTGAGCTTCCGAGCGTTGGAGAAACCTTCCTTCCTCCAACCTGGCCGGAGGGAGGGGGGCAGGGCAGTGCCCCCAGTTTGGCTTCTTTTACCTATTCTTAGGACAAGTTCGGAGAACATCAGTTCCCAATGCTAGGCAGGGGGTTGAGTGAGAAGCTCCCTCGGACTTTGCTTTGTTGCAGCGCTTTCTGATTATTGGGGCGGGGTCTCTCTCCCCTCCGCCCTTCCTCTTCACCTCATTCGAATTCTTTCTCCCGAAGAGCTTTCTTTCAAGTGATCCATGTTCCAACTGCATTTTGTGTCCCAGACTGTCTTGGGGAGGGCAGTGTTGGCAGGTTATGGCTAAGAAAAAGCAACTTGAGAAAAGGAAGAATAAGGATGAGACTGCGAGGGAGGGGGAGAAGCGGATGCAAAGGAGGAAGAGAAAGCAGGCAGGCAGGACCGGGAAGACAGCCTTGCTACCCCAGGATGGAGGAAACCTGGCTTTTTTCTTAACCCCCGGTTTCTAATCGGATGGTGCAGCCCGGGTTCCCCACCGCAGCCCTAGAGGATCCCCACCGATGTGCGGGACAGTGAAAACACGTTGGGCAGCGCAGTGTCCGCGTGGCGCTCCGGGCAGTGAGGAGGGCAGCTCTTCCCAGCCGCGCCCAAAACGTCTGACTCAGGGGGCGGCTGACGGTTGTTTCGGCGGTAGAGTTGGGTTCTACCTACTGTGTTAGGATTCCAGCATCTAGGTACAGGGCAGGACAAAAGTGGTCAGAAATATCTGGGTTCGGAGTATCTAGGGCCAGGGCTGAGGCGGGTTGCCAGGGAAAGACGGGGTGTGGCGCATGCTGAGGGATGTGCTTGCCTTGCTCTGGCCTCTCCAGCGATGGAGGAAAGGCAACCAGAGTAACAAGTAGGACTCTAACCCTGATTAGAGAGAGCTGTTTGTCCTGGCCGAGTCTCTCCAGCGGCCAAAAGTGATGGGGCTTTGTGCTTTAACCCACCTCTTCTGCCCTTTACCAAGCATGGAGGCGGTAGATGAGGAAGACTGACGTCGTGGGGTACCCGATGTTGGTCCCTTGTTGACCTGAGCTCTGGGGTTGAGATGGGGTCCTGCCCCCCCATCATTAACAGATTAGCGTTAACTATTTATTTAGTGTACTGAAAAGCCCTCTTATTTCACCTCCAGCTATTTTCAAAGTTCCGTATGCCTGGCACTTTCCCGGGGCGAGAGGCACCGGAGGGCGTGTACGCACCACAGAAAGAGCCGACACCAAATCGGCTAAGTTTAGGGGCATCTATTATTCATGTTCCTGCCAGATCCTTTCAGGCCCGAAATAGAAGCTGGAGGTTCTCCGTGACCTACATCTGTGCGGGGAAGGGCTCCCCTGGGCTCAGAGGCTCGGGTGGGGGTGGCTGCCAGAGTTAGTTGCCACACATACCATCAACCTACCCACCCAACCCATCCTCTCCATTCCGCTTTGGGCCTCTCCCTCTTCGGGTCTTCATGTTGGTCACTGTCTAATTTCCTAGAACTTTTTACCGTTAATACTTGGGGGAGTCTCGGGTGCCTGGAGGGGAGGGGGCAGTTCTTTTCAGTGGCTAGGTATGCATGATTAGCAGAGACGCTTCTTTTTCCCAGGGTTCGCTGATCCTGCAAGGCAACCCTTTATCCACCGGAGGGGTGGGCAAGCTTCCTTGCAGAGTAGGAATTTCTGTTGGGTGTAGTTCCCTCTTCCTTACCTTTACCCCCACCCCCGTCCAGGAAGAAAAGACAAATCTTTGTGGGGACCTTTAGGAGGCCGGAAAATCAGTGCGCCCCCCTCTCTTTGGGTCCTCGAAATGCTGGGGAGGACTTGTAATGACCACTCTTTCTGGCTATCACGCAGTCCGGAGGATGAGGCATACGACGAGGACGGAAACTCACTGCAGGACTTTTACGACTCGGACCCGCCTGGCGCAGGGAGCCCCGCCTCTGCGCTGCAAGACGCCTACGCTCTCTACTATCCAGCAGAGAGGAGGTACTACAAGCGCGGCCTCGGCCGCAGGCCGTGGATCGGTAGCTCAAGGACCAAGGTGGTGGGAGGGGCAGGGTGGTGGTCCACAGAGTACGTCCGTTTTCATGAAAGTCCTTAAGTCTCTCTTTTGCCTAGCCGGATCTCACGGGACCAACGGGAAAATAGGAACGGGAGGATCTCTGTGGACCTAAGGGCCGCTTAGGGACCGAAAGGTCTGTGGCCCGATGAATGTCAGTGAGTGCGCGCCTCGGTAGATGGGGAACGCAGACTCCAGACCTGCCATCTGCGGAGGTCAGGACTAACTCTCGATCCCAGCATTCACTTTTGGGAACTTCTCTAGGAACTATTCATAAGTTCCTTGCCTCTAGGCGTTTTCCGGTCACCCTCCTTGAACGCGGAGGGGCGCACGCGCCCGGCAGTGGGGTCTTGGGCTGCCTAGGGGCCAAGGCAGTGACTGGGCACACATTTTGCCTCCCGTTAGAGATGTCGCCCACGGGATCCTTAACAAGGCCTACCGCAAAGTACTGGACCAGCTGTCTGCCAGGAAGTACCTGCAGTCCCTCGTGACCAAGGGTGTAGGGTAAGAGTTGGTGAAAGAGTTAACCCGCACGTAATGGTGCGCGCGCGCCGAGGTGGGTGGTTGTGGAACGCGCGCGGAGCGGGAGGGGCAGTTTCTATGTCCATGCGTACACATGGGCCTCAGGTTGCGTCTGAGCCCCGCGATCTGGGGGTACTCGCAGCCAGCAACTGGCAGAGGTTTTGAAGTGGCATGTTAAATTTGGCAGGAGAGCTGGAGACCAGGTGAGAGCGGAAAAAGGAAGAAAAACCGCGGATTTTGATCCGTTTTGAAAGAAAAGAAAGAGAAACCAAACACCGCCCCCCCCATCATTCTAAACCTTCAAGGTTTTCCGGAGGATTTGCTATGATTTCCTCTGAGCGTGACATTTTTGAGGGAGGGGCATTGTGTTTATTATAAATTCAAATCGAAGTAAACAAATCACTAAATTTGGACACTTAAGGAAACAGTTTTTGCTCACGCCAGACAAATCCAGAGCTTAGGGCTTGCGTGAAGCCTATCTCAGCAGAAGGCAACATTTTAATAAAGCCCACGGGAAAACAGATTACATTTTCGCAATGAATAATTCATGCGGTGAAAAATATTGCCTACAGCCTGTCGACTTATATTATTATCACGTTTTTCAACTTAGCGTGCGGAAGGAGAGGAGTGCTCCTGTTTGACTAGGAATTGCGGGATCGATATAAATGCCATGGTAGCAGCCAACGTGGCATTTAGGGCCTTTTGGTTATTTTCTTTGTATGTCGGGGAATGAGAGGAAGTTAGGATGATCTAGCGCAAACCTATCGATGGTCATATCTTAAAAGGCAGCCTTTGGAGAGACTTAAATCGCGTGCCATCTTCCCTGATTTCCTTCCAGGCCCCCACTAGTAGGACTTAGTGCCAGGAAATCCTGGGTGGTGGGGAGGCCCTGAGGGGTTTCCATCGCAGCCCTTCCCAAAGCCGCTTCCGCGGAGGAAGGCGGCGCGGTGGGCAGTGCGAGCCCCGCGTCTCCCCTGAAGACGCCCGCGTGGGGTGGGGCGCGCCTGCGCCCGCAGCTCTTGAATCTGTGTCTCCCGCGCGGTCACCCTCTTCCCGACCCCTTTCCTTGCAGTGGGAACCTAGGCGGCGGCGCGGAGGAAGACTGGGAGCCGCTCTCCAAGCGCCACTCGGATGGAATCTTCACGGACAGCTACAGCCGCTACCGGAAACAAATGGCTGTCAAGAAATACTTGGCGGCCGTCCTGGGGAAAAGGTATAAACAAAGGGTTAAAAACAAAGGACGCCGAATAGCGTATTTGTAGCGATGAGTTACTTGCTACCCTGTGTATACAACCCTGACACAGTGAAAAGTCGTTTTCCAAACTGACTGAACAGTCATCGCTCATGTGTTCTATCCAAACATGTATTTATGTATGAAGTAAAGCCATTAAATGAATATTTTGATAATAATATTGTTTTTCTTTTTACAAAGCACTAGAGAATGCACAGATATACTTTGTGGACCAATATATATTATAAATATATATATTAAGAATATATATAAGTATAATAGAGAGCAATTCATACAAAGTGTGCACAAGGATTGAAAATTTGCCTGAGCTGTTTATGTTTTTATATAAAATAAATAGATAAATAGACAATCATTGTTTTGAATATTACTCCTATTTTTGTAAACTGGAATTAAAAGGATAGTATTTTTATCCACAACAGGCCTGAAGATATTAATATTGACCATTTGCTACTGTACATAAACAATGATGCCCTGCTCCAGGGAGATTTTGAGGTCATGATTTGGAGAATTGCTGAAGGGCATTCTTTCCCAGTGAGTCTCTGGGGCAGGCTGCTTCAAGCCCAGCCTAACATATTCAAGTGGGCACTGTCCCACTGGCTGGGTGGCAATTCCAATATTTTCGCTTTCTTTGATTCTACTTTTATGTGTATTTGTCTCTCTTCAGACTCTCAGCCCAGAAGGAAATTCTAATACAACAACAGCTCAATCCAAATTGTGCTTCTCCCCAGAATTCATTCCACTCCCTGGGAGAAGAGTTAAGGGACTGTACAGAGAAGGGAGTTTTGGGTAGGAAGCTTTCTTTTCTGTACTTCCTGATTCACCAGGGAACCTAATATCCCAAGGTTAGGGCAATTGGAACAAAGTGAAGGAAATGGAGGTATATTGGAAGAGGCAGAGCAAAAGGCAGTAGAAGGAGACCCTGGAGCGGGACTGGTATGAGGCTGCCCCAAGTCTGGGAAGCTGGGAATGAGTCCAGTCCCGCCACAGGTTCACTGCCTGCCTGATTTTGGGTGCTGGGTATTGGAAACGGATGCAAAGTACAATGTGTTTTTCTCCAGTGCTGTCAATGCTTCTCATCTTGTGAAATGGCCAAGATTCTCCCCCTCTAACCCAGCTCTGTAGAAGCCACCCTTTTCCTTTGTGGTTTTTCTGGAGACCTTTTCTTCCCACCCTTCTGCACTGTTTAAGTACTGTTTAACATTTTTCATTCACTTATCTTAAACTTGTGAATGCTTCTGTTTTTTGTTGTTGTTTGATGCAAGCAATTATTGTAAAGTTTAGGAACTCCTGTGTAGCTACCACTAAGTAATTATGCACTAAATATGAACTTTTTGTTTCTTGTTTATTGAGTTTGTAGGTAAAATGTATTTTTCTACATTATGGCTTATTGCTTAGTAAAATTTATTTCATAAAACCAATCTTTGTCATATTAGAATGTGTAGTGTTCACATGTTGCTCAGTTTTATTAACTGATAAATCATTTAAACCTCATCTTCCTATGTATGAGTAGTATCTTATATCTGTGGTCAAGAGTGAGGTAAGCAAGCTCCCCAAACCACCCTTGTATCCTTTCTTGGCTAAAGAAAGCTTGTCTATTTCCTGTCAATTCCTTAAACATATAGAGTAATCTTTATAAACAAAAGAACCTTCACCCAGCAACCAAATCAAGCAGCAACAGTCTAACCAGCCAGTCCATCTCCCGAATTTCAGGCACAAATTTTTAGGAAAAAAAAAAAAAAAAAAACCAAAAAGAAAAAAAAAAAAAGAATTAAGCATTAGTTTTTAAAGTTTAAAGGACCTTTCCTTTTCCTTTATGGATTTGATCAGTATGAAGTCAGACATCAAAGAAAACAATTGTATTTGCATTCCCAGGCGGGATGGATGCTGCCAGGAGATCACATTGCAAACAGTGAAAACAGAGGCATTCGATCTATGCCTGAGTCCTGTGTATAGGATCAATCTGTCTTTAATTCCACAGTCTCCTCAGGCAATGTGACACGGGATGCAGTTTGCAGCTTTAGTGCCTTTCTTCGCCTTTTAAATCGCCACGAATCACAGATGGCTATTTAGTGGCCCTACAATGCTGCAACACATCAGCTTGCATTTTAGTCTTAATTATTTGTTTCTTGGATAATGGGCAGAGTTTTCTGTATTTGTGTCAGCTGTTAGTGGTGAAATAGGGCTCTAGTTAACCTTTTATTTATGAAGTCTAATTTAGTGTTCCCGTGGCTAGTTGCAAGCATTTTACAGTGATCACCCAGTTTAATCTTTTGTATACTTTATAGAAATGCCAAGAGCCTTACTAAACTGGAGCAGATTTATGATATAGTGATAATTTAGGTAGATGTTAGTCTTGAAGCTCTTATTTTGTGTGCAACTGATTATAAAAACATCTTAACCAAGTATTATTACACACATGATATCTATAACTAGGACTTTGATAACTGTTATATAAAGTGTGTAAAATTTGTATGAATAAATTTTTGTAAACAATGCAACTTGGTCTAATGTTTGGAGAAAAAAGACATTCAGGAAATAACTACTTTAAAATCTTTTAAAGTACCATATTTCTTTAGCAGTCATAAGATTTTTCATGTCTGGAATATCTATCTAAGCATCCATGTATTTTCATAAACTGTACTCTGATATCTGCTTGATGGGTTACTGGATTCAACTAAAAATTTAAAATAGTCGCTCAGATCGAGATGCCTAAGAAGACAGTAAACTCATAAATAGGCACGTTTGTTGAAACATCTATAAGATACACTTTAATTTCCATCCCCTAGTGTGTATATACATTGCTCCATATTCAGAAAGTTACTAGGGAGAGGTGGCAGACTACACTGGAGTATTAGTTATACTTCTAAAATAGCTATCTAACATTGTTCTTTTTGCAAGGAACTGTATACTAAATGTGTCTCGATAAAATTTTGTATGAAAATGATTGACATCAGTTTTGGAGCTTTAAAAATGTGTTCAGAGATATACAAAGTTGTCTCTGACTAAAATGTTGTGGGTAGATGGAACAAGAACATGAGAAAATAATGTTTTATTATTTTTATAAAAGAAAGGGAATTTTTCCAGGTGTGTTGATGCACACCTGTAATCCCAGCAGATCAGAGGCTAAGGCAGGAAGATTGCAAATTTGATGCCAACCTTGGCAATTTAGGGAGGCTCTAACAAATGTAGAGAGACCCTGTCTTAAAAAAAAAAAAAAGACCGGGAGGTGACTTAGAGGTAAAGTGCCCCGGGGTTCAATCCTTAGTCCCTCCCACAAGAAAAGTCATTTGTGAATCATATGCTTTATTAGTTTGTATTCACAAACTTTCAAACAAAGTCTTCATATGAAATTCCCTTAAATTCCCAAGTGGTGTGTATTTTGGAGCCCTCAACTGTTTCTGGGTTTAAAACATGATGCATTGAAAAACACTTTTAAGTCTTACCATTTAATCTAAAATGCCAAACTTGGATTCTAAAAATGTGTTCAATTAATAAATCAATAAGTATATCACAATAGTATTAAAGGAACAGCAAGATTCAAAAATTATTTTTAGAGCTTAGCTTTTGAGACCCAGAATCATAGAGGGAGGAATCCACAGTAGAAATCCCATTTGTAGTCAATTTTTAAAAAAATGAACATAGTGAAGTTCATATTTACATTGGGTTTTTTGAAAGGGAAATCTCTTTAATAAATAATATTTGTAAAATTGCATTTCCACTTGCAGAAGAATGAAATTGTACCCTTATCTTACACCATATACAAAAAAATAATTAAAGTGAATTAAAAACCTTCATGTAAGGTCTGAAACTATAAAACTCTCAGAAGAAGACATAGGGAGAGAGTCTTAATATTGGTCTTGGCAGTGATGTTTTGAATATTACACTGGGTTTTATTGGACAAGGAGTTTGTCTTCCCCATTTTGTCCTGCCCCGACTCCCGCCTTGTAATCCTAGTATGGTAAATAGGAAAGTGAAGAAAGATAATTTATTTGATTAAAGGCTACTGATTGATTAGGAAAGTAAAGATAAGCCCCAGACTTGACTGATATCAAGTGAAGTTCACATATGTAGCAAGTTGCTGTATTTTCTTATGTGGGATAACTCAAATTATGACTTTTTTTAGGAAGACTTGATAAAGCTGGTTATTCAACAACTCTATGTGCCTTTTGCTGCTGGGACTGGAAACACTGATCCAACAGAATACAAATTTATCAAACACCTGAAATGGGCTAGGAAGGCCGATGGAAAGGCCTGGATTAACCCCTGGGAGGAAGGTAGTATTTTCCTGTAACAGTCATCTGGGAGACTTACTAGCAATGCAAATCATACGGTTCCATCAGCACCATTGAGACTGCATTTTCAATAAAAACTCTACATGAATGTGCACTAAAATTTGAGACTACCCTAGATTTTAAATTTGGTGACATACACAGGCACCTATATATGCTGGGGCCAGATGTTTTTTTCATATGAAATATGTAACACTTCCTTGTCCCATAGCCACATTCTCCCGGAATGGACATTAGGCTCTTGGACACTTGCAGTATTTCCTTCAAGTCATTAGGGCCGCTAGTTAGTGTTATTTTTTTTCTACATTTTGGTTGGACCTCTCTGTTACAGGTACTTTTGGAAGGAGAATGACCCTCCAGGGTATAAAATATTCCATCACATGACTAGGAAAATCAATGCTATAATGTAGAGAACCTGCACAGCTAGCTGGCATTAGTTCTGGGGATCCAGAAGTCAACTTCCAATTGCATTATATCCCAATTTGGTTTTAATGGACCACCCTCCCAAGTGTTCACAAAGTGATTTTGCTTAGATGCCTCCCTGTGGCCTTGAACTCAACCCTTCCCTTCACACTGTTAAGATTAGAAACCAAGAGGGAGCTGGCCCTCTTCACTTTCATTGTCATCCTTCTTTGGAGAAGGGAGATGTCCGCTCCCCTTGCTGCTGCCCCTTGCCTACACTGGTTTCTGACATTGGTTAGTAGCTGGTCATCCTGGCCTTGGTCATTTCCCCTTCAACCAGGTAGTTTTAACTTCACATTCCTCTGATGAGATGTTCCAGGTTAGCCTTCCTCATCACAGGGTTTGGGACTCTTACTCATCAGTCTTACCTGTCTGTTCTCCAGTACAATCCTTTATCTTTAGAAAGACAGGTTCTTGTCAGTTTTTTAAAAGCAGATGCACCTTTTCAACTCCCAACAGTCTCCCAAGTTTAGAATGTCTTCTTACCTACCCAGTATGAATAGTCTGTCAGGGTCAACAATTCAAGCCCTCTTTTTCTAGGAATCTCTCTCAGTCCCTCAGAGTCACTGTCATCTCCACTGCCCCACATCTACCCTGGCACTGTTTTCTGTGAACCTTACTCTCTGTATTGCCATTTCTGATATTTATTTGTTTGTGTAGTACTGGGGATTGAACCCAGGGGCGTTTTACCATTGAGCTATCATCTCCATTCCTTTTTTACTTTGAGACAGGGCCTTGCTTCTTTGCTGAGACTGTCCTTGAACTTGAGATCCTCCTGCCTTGGCCTCCTGAGTCACTGGGATAACAGGTGTGCACCACTGTGCCTGGCCTGGTCTTTAATTTCACACTGTTCTGCCCTATTCCTTAATTGTTTCAGAAGTGTTTGCTGGGTCCCTAACTAGATGACCTCTTGGAGGACATGGATGATATATTGTACTTGGATGCCCAATACACTCTGGGAACATTAGAAATATCTTTCTATTTTTTTTTTTTTTTTTGTGGTGCTGGGGATTTGAACCCAAGGCCTTGTGCTTGCAAGGCAAGCACTCTACCAACTGAGCTATATCCCTAGCCCCAGAAATATCTTCCTTGAGTGAATAAATTAACCAGAAGACTTGCAAAATTCACCATGACATTTCCTTCATGTTCTAATAGGACAGCTGCAAAGCTTATATAGGAAGTAAAAGTAACTTATTAATTAGGTGTTCATCATGAATCCAACTTGATGTCCCTTTAGGAAAAGTTACATAGAAAAGAATGGCAAATTAATTAGGTATGTTTCTGCAACAGGATAAAATGAACTTTAAATTTACATGTAGGCAAAAAGCTGCAATAGACTCAACTCACACAAGTCTTTATTTTTTCATTCTGATAAAAAGGGATCGTATTTTAAAATTAAAGAGAATTCACCTTATGCCTCAAGACAGTAATACTTTTTCCTAGAATAAAAGGGATATCTTGAAACAGAATGGGAACTGGACTGCTCTCAGAGTGATAATTCGCAGAGCAGTTATCTACAGCTGCCTAAGAAATGTCCCCCATCAGCTGAAATGTAATTTGAAGCAAGGGTTCATAGACGGGAAAAAGGACATAATGGAACAATATTTTTTTAAACAACAGCTTAGCATTGTATAGGTGATGTCATCTTGTCCAAGTTAATTTTCCTCTTAGCTAAGTCTTTGTTATGTATTTCAGAATCCTAAATCAAGGAGGAATATTACTGATAAACCACAAAGAGAATACTATGATATGTATCTGTGCACATTTCCCTTTCTCTTAACTACCCTGATTCTAGCTTGGTTAATCACACCTCCCTTGTGCAGGGTGTGGGTTTTATGGAGATTCTAACTCCACTTCTAGTTATAACTAATCAGGATAATCATATCCCCTGATCATATTTCATAGCTTGGCGTGTGATTCATTTTAGGATAGTGGGATTAGAGAACAATTTATTTCTTCTGGAAGCTTCCAAGAAAAATATTCTGTCTTTTCTCCTGAATGGTATGGTGTGTAATGTAATGCACCATGTAAGAAGCCAGCCTCACATGGTGGAGCTGACACCATGGAAGACACAGGAGTGACAGGAGAAGACATCCCTAACAACATCACTGAGAGCCTGAATCAAACCAATCCTGGAGCCAGGACTTCCTCTGGACTTTCCCGTAGAATAAGTCAAATAATTCCCGTCACTACTTAAGCCAGCTTTTTTTTTTTTTAATTTGTTGTTTATAACATCAGACCTTGTGTTCCAAGTAGAAAGCCAACTCTAACTGGCTTAATGTTTTTCTTTAGAACACAGAAGAGTGTTAAGGCTGGTTTGCGGAATTTCCAGTGCACCAGTGTTCCAAAGCCTTCCCACCCTATGATAAAGTTTTACTTTAATATTTCAATATTTAATTATCGTACAATACCCAGAAGTGAACCCTGGTAACTGTTTAACTATAGTAAGAAATATCCTTTGAGGGGCCCTCAATCAAGTATACTACTTTGAACCACTAGTTCCCTCAGAAGGGGGTCTACATTGAAACTTTTTTTCAAGTTCTGTTTTGAGTTCAAATTAGTTTCACTGCTGCCATTCCCTAAACACCCATGAGTTTTGATGCTTTAAAACTCATTAGAGAGAGGTGCAGTGGATTATGCCTATAAATCCCAGGGATTTGGGAGGCTGAAGCAGGAGGATCACAAGTTTGAGGCCAGCCTCAGTAATTTATTGAGGTCCTAAAGCAGCTTAGTGAGACCCTATCTCAAAATAAAAAATAGAAAGGACTTGGGACGTAGCTCAAAGGCAGAGTGCCCCTGGGTTGAATCCCTAGAACCAAACCAAATCAAAACAACAAAAAACTCAATGGAGACATCTGCCCTTCAATTTCCTGGGCCCCTGTGCTTTTTCTCTTCCAATTTTTGCCACCTTCACAATTAACACTCCTCAAACTTGAATCACCTCAACGTGTTTTCTCCCTGTTGTTGAGGGTTATTGGTAAATGGATTTGTTTTGATACTGCCCTATTATAAATTTATGATTCCCTGTGTCTTTTAGGGCCCGTAAGGTATTCCCTTCTCATTGGTTTCCATTTCCTGTACTTGTTCGCTTCATTCTTCAGGATCCCCAGCCTGTTTTGCCTTTTAGACTTTGCCTTCCCTATTCTGAAAACAAATAAAAATAAAATAAAACTCCCTTCATTTCTTTCCCTCACCCTCCTTATGTTTTTTTCACTTCAAATTCCCATCTCAATTTCCTGCCGTCTATATTTCCTCTAACACTTTATTGAAATTTCTTGGTATTCAATTGTCACATATCTGCCAAATCCAATATCTTTGCAATTCCGTCCTGTATTATCGCTTCATTATCATCTCCTTCATCCTTGGAACTTTCTTTTCACTAGGTTCCTAGGACTTGACTTTCAGGACTTTTTCTTTTCTTCCTGCATACTTCTCACTTGTTCCAGTCTTTTCCATCCCTTCTGCTTCCTTCTTTCATGTGGATGGCTTCAGGTTCTTTCCTTCCTACAATCTTGTCAACTGTAGTCTGATGGTTTCCAATCCTGCAGTCCCTGTTCAAACATCTGATGGACCCCTTCACCTGGGTGTCCAGTGGGCACCTCAAACTCAGTATGTTCCCAAATGAAATTATTATCCACATTTGTTCCTTGTTTCTGTTATTGATACCACTATCCACCATACTCCCAATCTATGGATTTCAGAGTATTCTTCCCCTTCCTCCCCTTTACTCCATTCATTTAATCAGTCATGTAGTCTTATGGATTTTCCAATCCTATTTCTGCATAGCTCCACATTCACAGACTTGTTGGCTGCTTTTGCAATAGCCTCTCAACTCTTTGACTGTAGTTACTCCCTCCTGTGGGATCGCCCCTCCTTCCAAACTGATTGGTCTAGAATGAGGTTCTGGTCATTTTGCCTTCATATACTGGCTTGAGTAATTTTTTTATGGCTTCCTGTGGTCCATTGGATGGAGTCCAAAGTCTTTGATAATTTCCCTTCCAACTGCTTTTCTGTTCTACCACCATCTCTCTAGAATGTTCTTCTATGCTTTCTTTTCCCGTGAAATGCTACTAATCTTTAAAGGAAGGACAAACTTCTCTCTGTTTCCTTGCTGCATTTCTTTATGCTATTGGTTTAATATTTAGCTGCATACATATGTTTTGCTAATAGGATGAGGACCATAATTACTCAACTTCCTATTGTTTAGGCCTATAGTTTTTGGCACATAATGGGCCCTCATTCACTACTAGTTGAATTGAAATCAATTCCATGGAAGCTGGTAAATAATTATTCTTTACACAAACAAAAGAAAAAAAAGTAACTTAAGATGTAATATAAGGGATTTTGATTATAGATATTTATAAGGACTTGGGCAGCAAGAGAAATCCCTTTTGAATAATTGAGTCAAAGCTTATTCTTTTGAATGCCCATGGAATTTCCGTGCTGAGGTGTCTGAGAGTTAAAGGATTGTTCTCTTTTCCAGTTTTTCTTGTTCCCCTCTGATCCAAGCATAAATCTTATGCTCTCAGATGACAGGTGAGGATAGTAATATTGAACTTGTTCATAGTAGGTGCTTACTAAAAGCTCTAGATTGACTCAAGGAATTTGTTTTCTAAGAAAATATAGGCAACCAATAGAAAGCCCGAATTCCTTGGAGTTGCTTAAAGACTCCAACTATATTTGACTCTGTGCCCTGACTTGGGTGTTTCCAAAATTCAATCCTTCATGAACAGTAAGAAAACAAAAACAGAGAAGGCATTCAAACAATAGATACAGATAAGAGACTTTCTTCAGTGATTGGGAATTTTCCATTTCATTTGTAGACGCAGATGTTCTTGGATGATCCCTTGTTAGAATCTTTTCTGGCTATTCTGCTTTGAGTGTAAATGGGGTTCATCAGAGAAAGGCATGCTGACTTATTTACTGTCATAAACTTTCTTGCATGTGGAAGCCAGATGCTGCATCCTAGAGTGAGTTAAGGAAGTAAACAGTTCTTTTAGCATTAATGAGGTGAAAGCTCTTTTGGGATTGTGATTTTGCAGGGGGCTCCTTTTGCTCATACAACTTTCATAGTTATGTAAGGAGCTGATGATCCCATTTGCAGACTCTGCCTTCTGATCATGAGATTATTGTACTTCAAGTGGGAAGGAAAAGAAACAGAAGTGCAAGCCAGTTCAACTTGCTGATTGCCAAGCAACCCGGTGGAAGGGCTGGTAGAAAGGATATGAAAATTGCCAAAGGTGGGCCCTGGATTTTCCCCCAGACAGTGCGTGCTGCTCCCTATTACCATTGGTAATGGACAGAGGAACCCGTTTTTGCTGGGATCTTTGATGTGTAGAGAGAAGGGCCTCTTTTTCTTTTTAAAGGTTAAAGCTGGCGATTAGTTTATCTTAATGGGTAGTTTATGCCCCCTGACATTCCTATGAAAGGTGTCCTATCATAGGAGGGAAAAGTAAACAAACTTAGTCTGATTAGACCTTAAACACTTTTTAAAATCTTTTTTATTTTTATCTTTTATTTCTAATTATCATATTTTTAAAAAAATTATTTATTTTTTACAGACTGCATTTTGATTCATTGTACACAAATGGGGTACATTGTTTTGTTTCTATGGTTGTATACAATGTAGATTCATACCATTTGTGTAATCATACATGTATATAGGGTAATGATATCTGTCTCATTCCATGATTTTTCATACCCCCCATTTCCTTCTACATAAAGTTCTAATACATTATATTTGTGTAGACTAAAGTTCTTTAGACAAGAGTTGAATTTTCTTTCTAAGTTGTCTAAATACTGTGAGCGACTTGATTGCCCAAGAGTTACAAAAACACCCAACTCTAGTCTCTGAAAGTATCTCTTCTTTCTGGTTCCTTTAGATGACCCTGAAGAAATCCTTCAGAGAACAGAGTTGGAGGCTTGGTGAAAATGAGTGCTGGTCACCTACGTGTTCTAGAAGTTATCATTACTGTGATGCATGCAAGGGATACACTTTTAGCAATGGATATCAGAAGATATTAGGCTGGAAGAAATTCAGTGAGCATGGTTTTCCAGGTCTCCCCAGTCCCAGGGGGAGATGTGCTTGGAAGGGTAGCAATGGTAATTTCTTTCTCAAATCTCTTTTATTTCAATCTACAATACCCTAACCCACCAGCACCCCAGCAAAATTACTTAACATGGTTACAAAAACATTTGTTAGCAAGTCACCTGTGTTTAACATCCTTGCTTTTTAAAAAATTTCACAACCTTCGTTCCATTGTGTGCAGATTACTTAATGATGACTGGACATGACCACTTTCCAGTTATGTGGAAAGATCTATGTAAGTGTGTGAACATACGTGGTCATCTGCATAATTTGTGCAGATGCAAAATGAAGATGAGGGCCCCCTTTAAAAATTATTAAGAATTTCTAGATGGCAACAGCAGAGTATTAAACTCAGTTTGGCCTTTTGTGAGCATGGGGTATAGTCCACACGTCTATGAACTGGCATTGGTTCTAGATCTGGGAGTGCCGGGCATAGCAGTCTTGGCCTGAGCCTACACCAGAACCCTGTCTTCATTTGTTTTATTTTTAATTTTATTTGTTCTAATTAGCTGTACATGGCAGTAGAATGCATTTATACATTTTGAGAGGTCATGCATAAATAGAGTGTAGCCTCATGGGTGTGTGTGTGTGTAAGTGATTGATGGGTGCATTATTTTATTGTCAATTCACTTTGCCATATACATTGCAGAAGAGGGTTTTAGAAAATTGTGGTTAAAAAGTACAAACCATGAAATCTACCCTCTTAATTTTTTTAAGTGTAAAGCATAGTAGGTTAACTGTGAACACAGTGTTGCACAACAGATCTTTAGAGATTCTTTCATTTATATAACTGAAACTTTGAATGTCTCCCCATTTCCCCCTCCCTGTGCTCCCTGGCAACCACTATTGTACTTTCTGTTTTGGTGAGCCTGACTGCTTTGGATACCTCATGTAAGTGGGATTGTGGTATGCGTTCTTCTGTGATGGCTTGTTTGACTTAGTGTGATGTCTTCAAGGTGCATCCATGTTGTATGATTTCCTTTTTTTGTGACTGAGTAATATTCCATGGTATGTACACACCATGTGTTCTCTATTCATTCATCCAGTGATAGGCATATCAATGAATGATTATTTCTAAATCTTAGCTGTTGTGATGAATGCTACTATGTACATGGGAGTGCAGGTATCTCTTATCAGCATTGTGGTTTAATAGGCCTCAATTTCACCAATAATGGTACATCCTTTCAGAAACAGATTTCAAGTATTAAATGAATATAATCAAATAATTTTGCTGGTATGCTGGCTACTCTCTATTGAACTGTTCATGTTAGGTTGCCTGGCTGGCAATGTGGGCACTGAACCAACATTCCAGAGAGCTAACCTTGTTGTGGGAGCATGTGTGTTGGCCTGGGGCCTTGTGCTCATGCTTTGTGTCAGTGGCACACCGAGCTATCTCACTGGCCTGCCTTTCATTAACAGAGTAAAGAAAAATGTCACTGTGAGAAGAATGTTTTGCGACTGAGTAAATATTTGCCAGCAGGGCCTTGGCCCCTCCAGGCAGAGAGGCCTGGGGCATTCAGCTGAGAGCACGTCTTTATTTAAGCACTCAGGCTTCAGATTTGTGAGCTAGCAATGCCTCCAGCAGCATCAGCAGGCTCTCTACTGATTCTGGAATCGGTGGTGTTGTTGGTTGCCTAAATCTTAGTTATTGGGGTTTAGTTCTCATTCTTGATTTGAACTTTTCTGGGGCTTTTCCTTATACAATCTTGTTTTTTGCTCCAGGGAGAAAAAAAGAGAAAGTTCAGTTTGCAATGGCTTCCCTCCCTTCCTGAGGAGCAAATAGCTTTTCTTAATCTGCACAGGGAAAGAGAAAACAAGAGGGAAATCTGGCTAAGATATTGTTGGCTCTGCCGTGATCAGTTTTCTCACAAGCTGAAGGTACTTCTGGCTCTTTTAATTTGGGTCTCTTTGCTTCTCAAACCTATGAACTGTTGAATGAGGATAAGCTGTATATGTCCATAGACTATTGGTACCTATAGAAGCCTCAGTGGTACCTGCATATATTGTATGAATTTCTTCTTTTTTTTTTTTTGTGCTACTGGATGGAACATTCCTATTTTTTTTTTTTTAAACTTCTGTGATTCTCTAGTCATCTGTGATAATGGGAAGTGGCTGCTCTTATCGTATTTTAAACTTGTGAACTCCCATGGATCTCTCTTCTCCAGGGGTGCTGTTCAGAAAGGGTCAGGACAGGAAGATGTGCAGGAACACTCCACATAGACCACTAGAGATACTCCAGGGGAGCAGGCAGCCAGTGGAGCACACAGTGAATGTCAACAACACAGTGCTGTTATATATTAGTGATATTTTGGCATGAACATGACCCTGGCTTTTATTGTGTGATCTTCTTTCAGGGGCTAGAAACCAGCTTTATATTGTTCTGTTCCTCAGAGTATTGCATCCAGAGTACCGTGTTGTGGTCTTCACATCTTAAGGTGAATGTGATAAAATTGAAAAGGGACCACAGATGAGCAACGGAATTGATTAAAGGCACAGAAAAAAAGGAAGTATGCCTTAGGAGACGTTTATATGGAGAAAAAACTTGAAGGGGGTTCTTAGCAAGCTTTAAAATATTAAACACTTTATTTAAATGTCCCTGATTATCTCTTCTTGAGCAGACCTAAGAAAGCTGATGGAGAAAAATTAAATTAGGCACAAAAGAGCATTTTTTAAAAATAGGATAGATAACTGAACATAGGAATAAATGTCTTAAGGGATTGAAGAATGCCTCTTTTTTACTATATGTGGACAGATTGCATGACTATATGGATTGGACATTTGAGGTATGGGCCTGTCCAGAAGTGGGACACCCCTCTAAGACTCTCCCAGAGCTTATGTTAGCCATACACTCCTGGCTTATGGGAGATTGGGATACCTTTTTTTTTTTGGCCCTGGGGATTGAATTCATTGAACTTTGCCACTGAGCTACATTCCCAGCCCTTTTCATTTTTTATATTTTGAGACAGGGTATCTTTAAGTTGCTTAGGGCCTCCCTAAGTTGCTGTGGCTGGCCTTGAACTTGCCATCCTCCTGCCTCAGCCTCTGGAGCCACTGGGTTGACAGGCGTGCACTAATGCGATTGGCTTTCCTACCTATATTTGCCTCCCTCTTAATTTTCTCCTGTTAGCCATTTGCTCCATGTTTGAGGGCATACCAGCTCCGCTGATACAAGCAGATGGTTGATGAGTACTGGGTTGCTTGGATCAGTTCTGGCTGCACCGAGTGGAAACCCAATGTGTGTTGGAGGGTCCAGAACCATTTGGCACTGCCACTTCTTGGCCTGGCACATATAGGCAGAAATGTGTGGTAAAAAGACTTGCTGGAGTTTGAAGACCTTGGTTTGTAGCCCAGTTCTGTCATTTACCAGTTGAGTGACCCTGGGTGAGCCATTTAATTTTGCAGACTCTCACATCCTTCCCCTATAAAATGAGAATGAAAATAACAATACTTAATTCACTGGCATTTTATGAGGTTCTAATGAGATGATAAAGTTCTCTGTAAATAGCAAATTCCCAGGCAGTGCTCAGTTTTGACCACTGGCCAGTTAACCTTTTGCTCAACTTGCCTGGCTTCTCACATGCCTGTTATCTTCAGCCAGGACTTGTTCCCTGGTGCCCAGAACCCTGTGTGGCTCCTGGGATGTCCAGGTTTCTGATTTTCTCCTTCCAAGCAGGTTTTCTTAAGTCTTTCTGTATGTAACCTTTCCTCTCCTCCTTCTTTTTGTGTCCTTATGTTAAAGAGGTGCCCATAAGTGGGCAGTGGTGGATTGAACAGATAAACTAACCTCTCCAGTCACTCAGATTTTAAATGGGCAACCTTCACCAGATAACACAGTATCCTGATCTGGATCATGAACTCATTCAGAAGGCTCTAAGAGACAAAGCAATGCTGGTGGTGAGTGTAATCTCAGGCTTTTCTAGAAGCCTGTGGAAAAGTATTTCTGATAGACAGGCCCTGTTAGTTTGCAAGTTATACCAGACAGTATTTTCCTGTGTAAGCCACATAGGAGCTGGAGGCCAGGGCAAGTCTTCTGACGTCCCCCAACACACACACACACACACACACACACACACACACACACACACACACGAGTCATATACAACCTCTCTGAGAATAGTCAATTCATAGAGGTTAGGCTGAGGGCAAGTTAGAATGCTAACTTCCGAACATTTGTCAATAAAATAATGCTGTCTCTTAAAATAGCTCAAGGTGGTTTCTGTGGATATATGCATATATATATATATATATATATGCATATATAAAATCTATCGCTATGCAGAAGGTGTATCTTTAGCTGCAGTATGTACATAAACACATATTTAAGCACATGCCTAAATATAAGCCATGAGACAAAAATGGGGGAAGTCACATAAGTTACAATATTTATGTCCTGAGGATGGCTAAACTTAGCTACAACATCTAATTTGCAGTGACGTCTTTCTTTAACAAGTTTTATAAGAGGGATGATTTAAGTCAAGAAGGAGCAGTGACTCATTCACATGGTGCCCAGTGGCTGAGCTAAGTTTAGAATACAAGGATGCTAGGATCTTCTGGGGCTTAGATTCTCACTGTTAAGTCATTTTGCTTTTCCACACTGTTTTTTTTTTTTTTTTAATCATTCACTTAGGTAAAACCAGGAACTTGTAATGCAATAGTAAAATTCTCATTTTCCTTATTTAATTAGTTCACTTTATATAGCTCTCTGTTTTGGGTTTTATTTTGGGACTCCATTCCAATAGTTTGGGTTTATTTTGGTTGTTTTGCAATTTATGGTATGAAATCTTTATCAAGCTGGGTTTTACCTTTAAAATTATAATATAGGTAAAGATCTTCAGCAATTTGATAGGGAAATGGAGAGAAAACTGGGAACCATAAGAAATTCTTTTGCCCAAAAGGGAGGAGTGAAGGATTTAAATAATACATTATTCAACGCTCTTTCAAATAACATTCATTTAAATACCTGAGCTACATGGGTCCTAGGGCTATCAGGAAGAGAAAGATTACCCTGCAGGATCTCATATTTTTTTTTCTGGAAAGAAGATAAAAATGCGAACAAGTAATTATGAGGCAGGGAGAGAAATATAACTGGAAAGATGAGGTTATAAAAATTGCTGTGGGGCAGGGTGTGGTGGCCCACGCCTCTAATCCCAGCAGCTCAGGAGGCTGAGGCAGGAGGATTGTGAGTTAAAAGCCAGCCTTAGCAAAAGTGAGTTGCTAAGCAACTCAGTAAGACCCTATCTCTGAATAAAATAATAAAATACAAAATGGGGTTGGACATGTGGCTTAGTGGTCAAGTGCCCCTGAGTTCAATCCCTGGTACCAAAAAAAAAAAAAAAAATTCTGTGGGAACTAGGAGGAAGGACTGATCAAGTCCAAGTTAAAGAGGTAGAGAGGCTGGGGTCCAGGCAGCCTTAGAGGAGTAGATTGGGGTTTCATGGAAGTCTTGGTAGGGGAGGCCATTCCATGCAGTCATTAATATGTGCACAGGCTTGGAAACAGGGTGTGTGGGGATCTTTTGGATCTTAAAGGCGGGGGCTGTTCAAATGTAGAAAGGTTTCAAGGGAGGCTGTGTAGGTGTTGATGAAAGAGGAAGTCTGGAGACCATGACCTTTTAAGGTTCTATAAATCCCTCACTAACTGATTCTTAAGTTTTTCCAAGGATGAAGATTGAGACCCAAGTCTTCATCATGTCCACTTAGGATCTGACTTCCTTAACAAGATTCCTAAAGTACAAGAAGTAAAATAAAAAATCAATAAATGGGACGGATTCAAACTTAAAATCAAAGAAAACAATAATGTGAAGAGAGAATCTACAGAATGGGAGAAAATCTTTACCACATGCACCTCAGATAGAGCACTGATCTCCAGGATATATAAAGAACTCAAAAAACTTAACACCAAACAAATAACCCAGTCAATGGTATAAACCCATGGTATTAACCCCATGGTATAAATGGCTAAGGAACAGACACTGAACAGACACTTCACAGAAGAAGAAATACAATTGGGGAACAAACATATGAAAAAATGTTCATCATCTCTAGTAATTACAGAAATGCAAATCAAAACTCTCTAACATTTCATCTCACTTCAGCCAGAATGCCAATTATCAAGAATACAAGCAACAATAAATGTTGGTGAGGATGTGGGGAAAAAGGTACACTCATACTTTGCTGGTGGGATTACAAAGTAGTGCAGCCACTCTGGAAAGCAGTATGGAGATTCATCAGAAAAGTTGGAATGGAACCACCATTTGACCCAACTATCCCACTCCTTGGTTTATACCCAAGGGACTTAAAATCAGCATATTACAGTGATGCAGTCACATCAAAGTTTATAGCTGCTTAATTCACAATAGCTAAACTTTGGACCCAAACTCGATTCCCTTCAACAGATGAATGGATAAAGAAACTGTGGTATATATATATATATATACAGAATGGAATATTACTCATCCCTAAGCAAGAATTAAATTATGGCATTGGCAGGTATATGAATGGAGTTGGAGAATGTCATGCTAAGTGAAATAAACCAATCCCAAAGAACCAAAGGCTGAATGTTTTCTCTGATAGGTGGATCTGATCCATAATGGGGGGAGGCAGTAGGGAAGAATGAAGGAACTTTGGATTGGGCAGAGGGGAGTGAAGTGTGGGAGGTGTGGGGTGGTGGGGGTAGGAAGAATGGTAGAATGAGGCAGACATTATTACCCTGTACACATGTATGACTACACTATTGGTGTGACTCTGCACCATGTACAGCCAGAAGAAATGAGAAATTGTGCTCTATTTATGTACCTTGTGTCAAAATGTATTCTACTGTCATGTATAACTAATTTAGAACATTTAAAAAAATATTGAGATATTCTTGCTTCTTCTAAGGTGAAGGGTAGGTCAAGTCTTATGACCTGCACCCCTTTTCACATCTGATGTAACTTGATGTAGGGTAGGGGGTTTACAATCTGGTATTACTTGAAGGAATTTTAAAAATCTTAATGGCCAGAGTGCCCTGCAGACTAGTTAATGAGAATATCAAGGTGTGGGAGGACTCAGCGTTCCCCCAGTGTTGCTAAAGCTCTCTAGATTATTCCAATGTGCTGCCAAGGTGGAGGGCAAACTGTGTTCCTTTGAATGGCTTCATCAGCATACCTCAGGAGCATTTTAGAAATACACATTTCTGGTTCCCACGTGGAAATTCTGGAGATAGGGTCCAATCATTTGTGTTTAAACAAGCTCTTCATGTGAGCATGCTAAAACTTGAGAATTGTTGATCTAAGGAGACCAGTCGTTCTAGAAGCTTCACCTTCTTATTGGCATCTCCAGTCTTCACTGATTTTCTGAGACTACGGCTGGTATAACCTTACCTGACCATAGAAAGGCTCTTTTCTTCATGGTTCTAGGTACGTATCAGTTCCTCTCTTGTTTTATCTGGGCAGATTGGAATTTTCAAAAGGAATTTTACTGAGGGAGAGTGAAGGGGGGGAAAAATAATATTCGAGAGCATAAAAACCATCGATTATTTAGAATACCAATAAATAAAAGTTAACTGGTGTTTTTCATCTAACAAATAAATGTACATGGATCATCAGAGGTGCAAAGATGAATTAGAACCATCTCTAATATGAAGGGTTCGGGGTCTTAGGGCAGACAGGTATAAAAAATTGTGTGTAATGAACCGTGAGAGATACCATGGTAGAAGTCTGTTCTTCACAGAATGCATCAACAGAGAAGGGGCCAGGTTTTGTGGCATCCGTAGCTTATACTTTTAGGAATCCATTTAAGGAAAAGAATACAAAATTAAGAAAAGAATTAAGTGTAGGTCTTGAAGTGGGGTCTGTGCTGCAGCTTCATGAGATTGTTGGTACAGAGGCCTGTGTTATCACAGGTCAAGTGGAGCCTCTTTGAGGCAGGGCTTATGTCAATCTTTTTCGCTTCCAATCTTTTTCTGCATTTAGTGCAGTGCCTGACAGTAGGGACTCAACTATTTTTTAAAAGAATGATTCTGTATAAATTAGGAAGGAAGAAAAATTAGCTTTGACCTTAGCCTGAAAATCCCCCAGTTGCAAGAATTTTGGCTGACATTGGTCCTGTAGAAGATCTAAAAAGAACTCTTTTCTTCCAAAGCCCAAACTTCTCTTTGAAGTGGTTCTCATGGGGCCTGTGCTGTTTGTACTGATACCATTGCCTGGTTCTCTTCCTCACCCCTGAAGCCTGGACCACTCACTGTTGGAGAAAGTTCCATCCCCTCCTAGCTTCAATAACTCCCATCTGTTTGTTTTTTGGAATGTCACTGATATATCTTCTGTCTGTCTAGGATATTTATTTTTTGCTCTGGTTCCTGAAACACTTTGATGTGTTCTTGATCTCCATCTCAGGGTCATGTTCAGTTTAGGCATACTTATTCTTAAATCAGGTGGCAATGGTTACATCAGTCGGTTAAGGTTGGTATTCTCATGTTCTTTGTGTGATGCATGATGGTGGATTCCATCTTTTCTCAGCATGGAGGACTTGTGTCTGTGTTTCCCATCCTTAGTTAGCTGGCCACCGTATCTGCTTCTCCTCTCCATGATAGTTACCTCTCCTTCCTTCAGTGTTTGGTATAAGGAGCATATCAATGTGCACCTCGTTTGCATTGCCACGATGCATGACATGACCTGAGTCCAGCCTTTGCTCAATGCCTTAGCTCTCATGATTCTTTCTAATGTTCCTCATAAAGCCTGTTTGGTACAATTTCCAGTTGCCTTGACCACACTTCTGCTCATGGAGTTCTTCAGTAGGACAGGAGATCATTCTCTTGAGAGCATGTCATTTTGGTCCTCAGGGATCTTCATAGTTACTGCTTTGCTTGTTTCTGCTGGAATTTCTAGATGTCTTTATTTAAATTGCTTAAAATATTTATCAGTTTGTCTTATATTAAGTTTTTCTCTATTGTTGGAGGGCTCAGGATTTTAGGAAAAGAGAGGTACCAAAAATGTATGTAATGAATCATGAGAGATACTATCGTAGAAGTTTGTTCTTCACAGAATGCATCAACAGAGATGGGCCCGGGTTTTGTGGCATCAATAGATTTTTACATCTTTAGGGATCTATTTACAGAAAAGAATGCAAAATTATGAAAAAAATATTAGGTGCAAACATTTGTTTTCATTTTAAAAAGATATTACATTCTGAGGTGCTGGTAATATATGCTTCTTTATTTAGATGGGTGAGTTCAGTTTGTAAGAATTGATTAAACTATGCCTATTGAAGATATACTTCTTTATAAGTATGTTGTATTTTAATGAAAAGTAGAAGATCTATTATTAAATATTATCAAAGCATTCATATTTGTACACAGTCTCTTAGTTTTAGAGGCATAGAACTACTGGGTTATAAACTTTATTAAAGGCTCTTGCTTAAATTGCTTTCAAAGGAGTATATCAGTTTGCATTCCTACCATCAGCACTAAATCTTATTACTTAAGAAACTTTGATAAAATATTAGCAAAACCATTTCATTATTCTAATTTAAATTTCTTTAAGTATTCATACAGTTGAACATGGCCCAATTTAGAAATTTCCAATTATAAAAGCAGTCTTTGTCTTTGTATATTTACATACATACATGTGTATTTTTATACACAAAGAAAACGTGTGAATATGCATATTCACATGTATATATATTTAAATATGTATGCTATATATATCCACATGCCCATTATGAGAAAATTGGAAATGTAGAAACCTAGGAAGAAAAACTTGAGCTGGATTATCTTTAAGCTTTAAATGTTATAATCATAATATAAAAAATTTCATGTCTAGGCTCATATGGCCAAAATCGTGATAAAGGAGACTGGTCTTGAAATCTTCTCTAAAGAAAACTAAAATTATTCTTAAATAAAAACTTGGTTAGATTTTAATCTAATTGAAAACCACCCTGAAAGAGAAAACTCTATTACCACGTGCCTACAAGTTCTATCTACAATTATAGGTCTGAGGATGGATTATCTTAGGTAGAATTCCATTAAGCATTCAAGTGATGAATATTTCACTCACACTTTTAGTTGTATTTCACTTCATTTGGGAACAAGCAACAATG
Source organism: Sciurus carolinensis (assembly GCF_902686445.1). Taxonomy (NCBI): domain Eukaryota; kingdom Metazoa; phylum Chordata; class Mammalia; order Rodentia; family Sciuridae; genus Sciurus; species Sciurus carolinensis. The sequence continues at coordinate 30,477,235 of NC_062227.1, read as the reverse complement.
GAAAGTCTGATGACTAATTCAGGAGCGATGGTTGCCCAGAAGGTGCATCTTGTCCCCAAATGTATCACTGTGTTCACACTTCTCAGCTCTAATAGTCCTCCATCTCTCATGCAGAAGGACAAAGTGCCTATAGCTACTCTTTCAAATACTCAGAGAATGCTAAGCTGTGTGTGTCAAGCCTTGCTCAGTCTGGACTATTTGTCACCCAGACGTTTCTAACCATGCTTTTAAAGCAAGTACTTGGTCCAGTCAACACCAGTCTGTCTTCAGTTAGTTTCTCAGAAGCAGATCTTGTGAAGATTCATGTGAAAGCAATTTATTTAGAAGTGGCTCCTTATAGGGTATTGGAAAGTTTGACTGGGAAAGGAAGGAGACTGAACAAGGGTATACTGAGAGGTAAAGTCCTGCACAGGGGATACCTGCAGTTGTCTCCATCAGGTTTCAAAGAGGCTGCAGTCTTGTTTTCTGCACCTGTCTGTCATGGATTCAGGGCTGCTCCCCTGAATTATCTGGGAGGCCAGATAGTCGTGACAATTCATGCAGGCAGCAAAGCAGGTTCAGAATGCAGGCGGGTGGGCTACCAAAACCTAGACACAAGTACTCACAATGGGGAATGAAGGGACACTGGAGGCCAGTGAGCATGCAAATGGTAGCGGGACCAGAGGACAGGTGAGTGGGTCAATTTTAATGTTTGCTGCATCAGCCCACAGATAACACGTGAGGGAAAGGAGCAGGGACATTGATGTTTTCATTCAGTTGAGCTGACCATCTGTGACTTCAGTTCCACGAACTCTGGAGCCTTCCCTTTCCATTGTCATCACAGGCAACATCAAGAGACCTTCTGGGTGTGGGAGGGAAATAATTATAATGACAACTGAAACTCATATTTATGTTAGGTGCCAGGTTTGGCTAAGTGCTTTGCAGGTATTTCTTCATTTGCTGAAGCCCATTGAGTTTTAAGTAGCTTGTTTCAGGTCACTCAATGAGGTCATAGCAGAGCTGGGTCTTCTATGGTGGACTGAGAGCAAGTTCTTATTCTTAGTCACTGTGCAAAGCTGTTCCCAGGTGCACCCTCTCAGGCCTGTGTATCAAGGCTCTGCCTCTGTCTTGCGAGGGAGAGGACTCCAGAGGACGGAATTTTTAATAAGGACGAGGACATGATTCTTTTCTAGGGCACAGTTTCCTTAACAACACTGACCATGACTTGTAATTACATGTACCTCTGTTTGCTTGTCTGGTCTGAATTACATCAGTGTGTCAGCCACATGAGAACCAAGACCGAACTGTTAGTTCACTGATGACAGTATGTTGAGTCAATGAGTGGGCTGCTCAGCATCTCCCCGCCTTCCAGACTGTGGTAGATCCTAGGAGTGGGCTTCTCTTTTTACCTGTGCAAATTTAAAGACAGGTTTTCCATATGATGGCTGTGTGAACCTGCACACATTTAGCCTCTGTGGGCATCAGTGTTCCTGGTCAAAAGGGGGGCTAATGGCATATACTTCAAAAAGGATGTTGGAATGAATCAACATCAAGAATACTCGTGTAGAAAGTCTGGTATATAACAGGGTTCAAAGAATGTTTAAATGGGATCAGGTGCAAAAATATATCTGCTGTAAGGGGAGCTGAGGGAGGGGCTTTGCTATTTTCTCTTTGAGTTATATTCAGATATTCAGACTTTAAAAGGGTTTGCTTTGGTTTGGGTATCGTTTGACTGTGTCCCCCTATTATGGTTTAGATGTGGTGTTCCCCAAAAGCTCACATGTGAGACAATGCAAGAAGGTTCAGAGGAGAAATGATTGGGTTGTGACAGTCTTAACCCAATCAGTGAATTAATCCCCTGATAGGGATTAACTGAGTGGTAACTGAAGTGATGGGTGTGGCTGAGGAGGTGGGAACTAGAGCATGGCTTGGGGGTATATATTTGTTTCAGGCCAGTGAAGTCTTTCTCTCTGCTTTCTGATCCCCATGTGAGTTGCGTCCCTCTGCCACACTCTTCCGCCATGTTGTTGTGCTTCACCTCAAGCCCTGAGATATGGAGCCAGGCTTCTGTGGACTATGACCTCTGAAACCATGAACCCTTAAATAAACCTTTCCTCCTCTACAGTTTTTCTGGCAGGACTTTTAGTCACAGCAGCAAAAACACCCCCAAAGGCTCATGGTGCAGGAAGCTTCGTTTTCAGTGTGGCAATGTTAAGAGGTGGTAGAACCTTTGGTAGATAGGACTGAGTACATAGTAATTAGGTCTGGGGGCATCAAGCTTGGAAGACATTAGTGTAGTTCCAGTGATACCCTGGTTAATTTCCCTGAAAGTGGATTTTTATAAACTGAGGGTACCTGTGCACTTGGTTCCTTATATACACATTTGTTTTCCTTCCTGACTTTCTGCCATATTATAATGCAGACAAGGGTGCCTTTCCTAGAGGTGGAACAGCTAAGGTTACCTGGTCTTAGACATTCAACCTCCAAAACTGTGAGCTAAACAAACCTCTTTTCTTTATAAAGTACCTAACCTAAGTTATTTTATTATAGGAACAGACTATTACAGGGTTTTGGATTTTGTCTCCCAACAGGCCCTGCCTAGGTACACCATGCACATGTCTGAGCTCCACACAAAGCCTCAAGACTCAGGTATTCTCGCTGCCACTAAGATTTGACAGAGGGCTCCCTTGAGCCTGATCTGTAGCTATTCATCAGAGAGAAGAGGTGCATTGAATGTGTTGTCCCTTAGCCATATAGTTTAGATCCTGGAGAGAAGCAGGTTCCTGAAGGCACTTCCATTAACCACTTAATACACTTAGGAGCTGGTAACACTGGAAGTGTGGTGTTGTCAGCGAAAAAGTATGTCTCAAGTAGGGTGAAACATATTTGTTTCCCTACTCTTCCTGTCCATTCAGAGCAGACGCTTGTTGTCATGGTAACAGAAACAAGAGCAAGTAAGAGTTTTTGAGTGCCCTAGATGCTTTTGTACAAGGAGAAGGGTGAGGCTGGGCTGAGATGTGGACTTAAAATGAAATATCGTTTTCATCTCTCTTTCTCTACAGAGGGCAGATGTCATGATTGTGCCTGAATCTATTTTCCAAAAGTAAGCATATCCAGTCACTGCATTTGAAGATTAAAGGAAAGAGAAGGGGAGATGGGGAGAAAAGGGGCTCTCCTCTTTTCTCCTTTCTCCTTCCCAAAGTGTTTCATTTGGTGATTTGCCTCTGGGAACATTTCCCCTGTCTCTTTTGGATCAGGGACTCTAACCAACACACATATCAGTTTTGAAAAAGTTTATAACTTTTACTCCCCCTGGTCTTTATATTTTAAAAATACATAGGTGAGGCTCTACTTTTTTTTAATATCTAAATAATAGATATTATTTAACTAAAGAGACAAACAAAGAGAGTTGGATCTGATTTTGAGTTTAATGAAGAGTGAACTTGACTGACTTATTCTGTCTGACCCCAACTGAGCTGTCTGTCTATCTTGGGAGGTCCTCTCTCCTTCAAGGTGGGCCTCCTTTGCCCCAGCCTCAGCGTCGAGCTCACATCTGTATGTCCTCTCAGTTTTGTCCTTTTCTGCCCCTTCCTTCTCAAGGTGTGCTTGACACACCACATAGTCACTCATGCAGCATGCTCCTGGTCCTGTGTACACCATGTCACCAACCTCACAGCTGGGCTTACCAACTCTCCCTTTAAAATGTCCATGACTCAGTCCATGTCCCTCAGCCCATTAGGGGTATAGACTCCCTAATTTCAAGTTATTTTCTCATTTCCTCTATGTGTGTGTGGGAATGCATCCATCATCCCCTCCCCAAAGTCGTGTTTATGGCCAGTAGAATAAGCACTTGCCTCTAGAATCCTGAGGCTGGACAAAGGTAAGGATGATGGGTCTAAGGAAGAGAGGAGATGGAGACTGGGAGAGGACACTTCTGCCAAGAAGAGAGGGACAGAGAGCAGGTGCTGTGTCTGCTGAGCCAGCTGGCACCATATGCTGCCCCTTCTTTCCTCTCCCTCCTCTTCCTCCTTCTCCTCCTTCTCTTCCTTCTCCTATCCTCTTTCCTCCTCCTCCTCCTCCTCCTCCTCCTCCTCCTATCCTCTTTCTTCTCCTCCTCCTCCTTCTACAGGAGGAAAAGTTTATTTTGGAGCTCAAAGTTTCAGAGAGCTCAGTCCACAGACTCCATTCTGTGGGGCTCTAGGTAGAACATCATGGTGGAAGCATGTGGCAGAGAAAAGCAACTGCAAATATGGCACTTGGGGAGGGGGAGAGAGAGAGAGAGAGAGAGAGAGAGAGAGAGAGAGAGAGAGAGAGAGAGAGAGAGAGAGAGAGAGAGAGAGAGATTTTCTTTTTCTTTTCTTCCTCTTCTTTCTTCTCCTCTTCCTCCTCCTCCTTTTTTGGTACCAGGAATTGAATCCAGGGGCACTTTACCATGGAGACAAATCTCCAGTTCTTTTTGTATTTTATTTTGAGACAGGGTCTCACTAAGTTGCTTAGGGACTTGCAAAGTTGCTGAGGCTAGCTTGAGCTTGTGATCCTCCTGCCTCAGTTTCCCAAGCTGCTGGGATTACAGGTGTGCACCACTGTGCTTGGCTCGATGCTGCCCTTTCCAACTGTGGACACTTGGACAATTTATTGAACTTCTTTAAGCCTCAGTTCCTACATCTGTAAAATGAAATAATAGAACATACCCTAGAGTTGTTTTGAGTATTGTATGAAATAACACATGCAGATTACTTGGCACTATACCTGACTCATGTTGAATGTGCAGTAAACCTTTATTATTATTTGTTCATATTACTATCACCATAGATTTAACTTTGTTGATGTGTGTAGGCTGAAAAACCTGTTCATCTGGACCAAGCTCACACTCTGTTGGTAAGAGTCTGAGAACATAGAGAAATTTCAAAGGCTTAAATGGGCAGATTCTCACTTGTGATACTTACTAAGTATACTCAGTATATTTGGATATTCAAAATGCAAGAAAAGAATTTGAGAAAGCACACTTTGAATAAAAAATCCAGGGGCAAAAGTATAAATAGAAGTTCACAAACCAAGGGTGTAAATCAAGCTATCAGACTGTAACTTTATTAAAACTATCCATCTTGACCCATACATCTTCAAGGCAACTTGAAGGCAACTTTGAATGCAGACTCTTTGGATGGTTTGGTGGTTTGTGCTGATGCATGGTGACCTGGGGAGAGCAAGTTCTATTGTTGACCTGAGGCCAGCCCCACCTCTCCCGAGTTCTGATTCTGTCCTGCATGGAGTTGTGTCTGGCATCCTTCTCTACTTTGCATACTGTCCCAGGTCCAGGAGGAGAGCCATCTAATTCTGTGCTCTGGAGGAGGACCCTGGGTAGCAGTGTTTTAGGGAGCAGGCTTGGGGTTGTTTGCCCTGTGGTCTTTGAGGTCCCAGATACTAGGAACATGGCTAGGAGAGGGGTCTGGGCTTTAGGTGCACACAATCCCTTCCTTCTCCCCATGGGAAGTGTTGCAAATGAAGAAGCACCAGAGAGGGAATCCAAGGCCAAGGCTACTCTTGTTGGGTCGAAAGGAGGTACTTCTGTGGAAAGAGGAATTTGGTAGCTTTAACCTTTAAAAACCCTGCCCAAACTTAATGAAGGGCTGATTAAAACATATTAATAGTCTGTATTCAACAAATAAGTCTAGCAATGCATTACTATAATCATATTCTGGTAGCAGAATCACTTTGGTAGTATCAGTATCTCAGTGCTTGCTATAGTTTAATAAGGCACATTTAGAATCAATACCATATGTTGCTGAATTAATTAAAAGCACCATTTGTATTTTTGCAGCCTAAAATATGAATCACAGATTTCAACAGTTCTTTCATTCATGGGGCAAGTGTTTATTAAGTGTCTACTCAATAGGAACCTGCCAGGCACTGAATTAGGCATTCTAGCTACTACTACTAATAAAGGGAGAATGCCTGGTCTGCATATTATAGACAGTTGACACAAAAGGCATTAAATTGGAGATTCAGACTCAGAGCGGGAAAAGACTAGCAGTTTTCTAGAGACAATGAATCTGGTGTGAAATATTTATTAATTCTTAAAAATGCTCTTTTTTCCCTAACACTATCATTTGATTTCCACTTGCTTAAAAAGTTATGGAATTTAGAAACTTCTTAGAAATGGCTCTTCTCTGTGAATCCCGAATTCTTCTCACTTATTGATATCTCTGTGGGATTATTCTAAGCATGTACAGCTGGGATGACTCACCTATTTGTTATATGACCATGCTGGGATGCTGAGGTACAATGAGGGGGAATATAATGGTAGCCTTATATTAGTCAGTTTTCCATTGCTAGAACAAGATACCCGAGGCCAAGTAATTTATAAAGAAAAGAGATTGATTTAGCTCATAGTTTCAGAGGCCCGAAGCCCATGATCCAACAGCCCCATTTGTTTGGTCTCTGGTGGGGGCCTCATTGTGGATGGCATCACAATGGCAGGAACACGCAGAAGAGATCACATGGTGAGACAGGGAGACAGAGAGTGGAAAGGGGATGGTTTTGCTCTTTTATAACAATCCATTTTCCTGGGAACCACTCACTAATCCTTTCTGAGAGTAGCATCCCAATGGCCCAATTATCTTGAACTAAGCTCCACCTCCTAGGAGTTCTGCTTTGTAGCATTGCCACCCTGGCACAACTTCCAACACGTGAGCTACCAGGGACCATATCCAAATCATAGCAGGCCTATCAAAGGTGCTTAGGTGAAAGGACGAATGATATCACTAATAAGTGGATGATGACACATAATGGGGGGTGGGAGGGGTTAGTGTTAGGGTTAGAGTTAAGGTTAGGGAGGGGGGCAAGAGTGGAGGAAGGAAGGACTGTATAGAGGGAACAGAGGGGTGGGAGGGGTGGGGGGAAGGGAAAAAATAACAGAATGAATCAAACAACATTGCCCTATGTAAATTTATGATTACACAAATGGTATGCCTTTACGCCATGTGCAAACAGAGAAACAACATGTATCTCATTTGTTTACAATAAAAAAAAAAAAAAGTGCCTAGGTGAATTCCAGCATCTCTCTCCTGGGGTGAAGAAACTGGGGTAGCCATTGTCTTTAGAAAGAGATAACAATGTCCCTCTTTTACCCATGGTACTGGTACTTTAAAATTTCCTCAGGCACACAGTCTGAACTCCATATTTCATCTATTAGGAATGTATGTGGATAATTAAGTTCTACATTAAAAATATGACTACCCTGGAAAATGGATATTAGAAAGAATGCTTTCAATCCTCTCACTTTCTAATGTCTTGCAGGAGTCAGCCACACTGAAAGATGGAATTTTGGTTGTAGGAGGAATTACCTGGTAAGGTCCTGGGTGCAGTCCTGGAAGGACCAGAACGATCAGAGAGAGGGGGAGGAATATTTTAGGGAGGAGTTCCCTAAAGTTTTTCAATTTTACCATTTTGCTCAAACCAAATGATCTAAAGGGGTGTAGTCATTCAATATCTTTTTTTTTTCCAAATAGAGAAAGTATGTGAATAAAATAGAATGTTATACATTGTCTGAAAGCAATTGGACAACTCTGTGCGTGTATACATTAAAAAAAGCACAACTTTTTTTCCCCCCGAGTGTAGGTTACAGTAGTCTCTAGACAAGATACAAAGTAAGCAAGAAAAATGAAAGTGTTCCTTTGCTGTACCCAAAAGGCCACTCAACTGACTAGGCCAGACAGGGTCTGAGATCCTGTTCTTGTTCTTGGCAGAATTTTTCTCCACCATCCTGAGTCAGAGAAAACAGATGGTCACTGGATCCATGTGGGATCTTTGTAATTAGTGTAAAGAACTAAGGACACTTAGGCTAGTCACAGTTTGTTTATTTTAGGTTTGTGCAGGGTGGACATATCTGGGTGGTTGCTGTAACTTTATTTGGAGTCACAATTGTCCTACGCCAGATTGTGATATTAATTTATTATTTGTCATTAGAATATAAAGACATTTGCATGTCCATGAAGCCATGATCACCTCTTACATTTTCTAGAATGGGTAAATAGATGCCTAGCTTAAGAAGTAAGTCTTTGCCATTTAAATGGGATTCCTTGAAGGAGCAGGCTGAGTCTGGGTCATGCCTTTGTGTTTAAGGTGTAGTGACTAAGGTTCTCAATTATGGTGGAAGAGGATCTTTTGGATTAATTAGAATTTTATTAACCCTTTGGAGGGAATGATTCATCGGAGATTTTATTTTCAAATGCACCTCTTCTGATGTGCCAAGATGAATCAAGAGCCCCTTCTAACTTCCTGCTTAGGGTGAACTTCCGGAAATGGCTGCAAATGTTGGAACTTGAAGAGGGCTTCAAACTCTGGGAAAGTAATTTTTCAGCTTTCCCAAACTATTTTGTGTGTAAGAACTTAGGACTGAAGGTTATTATTAACCCTAAATTGTGATGATTAGCAGAAAGATCTAATGGAAGGAGTGTTACAGACCTCATCAGGAAGACCCAGCATCAGGCATGGCTCTATTCTCACTTGCTTCATGAGCCTGGACAAGTCTCTTGTGGTCCCTGAGTTTCAGCTTTCTCATCTGTACGTGTGGATAGTGATTGCTCCATTGCAGCCTTACTATGGGAATAGGGATAAGGTATGGACACTCATTGCACAGTGCCTGACATGCAGCATCCAACAAGGGTGGGCCCACTCACCACCATTCCCTCTCCAGGTGGAGGCAGCATTGAGTGAAAGGGAGAGTTTGCAGATACTTCATGAATGTGAGAACTGCATCGTGGATTTGAACCAGTGCACATTTAAAAAATAAAACGAGTTTTTTAATGAAGAAGTTAAGCAAATCACACATACAATTCAATGAATTGTCACCTGTTTGATTGTGGGTAGTGATAATTTGTTTTGAAACATTGGGGTTTTAAGCTGATAGAAATCATGGTTTCTCTAATCTACTCCCATTTTTCAGAACAGAGAAGCAAAGACCCAACTTTATAAAGTTAGTTAATAGCAGAGATGTGATTAGATTCCAAGTATCCCAGTGTCTATCTCAGGGCTCCTTCTTGAACTATCTATAACAGTGGCCAACGAGGTTCAAGTGCACAGCTCATTATTTACGTTTCCATTCTCCATCAGGGTAAAAGAAAAAAAAAATGCTTGAAGACTAACACAAGCATGCATGGATATGTACAGATCCTAGACTTGGTGATCCTATTGTCATCTTTGGATTGGATCCTCTCCCTCACATAAGAATGTCAAGACTGAATCTATTCTGAAGCCGGAAACCAACTGTATACCTTAGAGTGTCAGCACCAGGAATTATCTCCACCCAAACCTTCCCATATTGATAAGATGTTATCCTCATTTCTAAACCTTGCAGTAGAGTCTATAATTTCTACTACTTTTTAGATCATGAATTGAATCAGTCACTTCATTCTGAGCAGCATACAGTTTAAGATTAATTTACTTTTATTTAAGCCTAAGTGTTCATTGGTATTTTTTTAATCAGGCTACATATCTCTATATTTATAATACCATGTATTTTGTGGTACATACAACTTAGTATCATTCAGGATCCCCTTAATTTGATGAATGCTCTGGAGATGTCCTCTTCTTAATGCAGATCTCCAAATATGCCACGGTGCCCACAATCCTACACTTATAGTTGTTTTGTTAGTGTGAGCAGAACTTAAAGGACTCTGTTCAAATGCATATGCATTTCCATGCCTTTTGTTTGGTATGTGTGTGTGTCACCAGTGCACTTTGCTGCTGTAACCCAGAGGGGATGGATCCTTTTGGTTGGGGTGGAAATGGAAGGGAGTATCTAGTCGGAAGCTGCCATGCAATGGAGGACAACTTTTCCTCAGCTTTTCACAGGCTAGACTGTGTCTCATGTAACATAAAATCCTGTTAAAAATCAGTTTCCCTGTCAGCAATGCAAAGAAAGAGCCTACAGAGTGGGAGAAAATCTTTGCCATTCATACTTCAGATAGAGCACTAATCTCCAGAATCTATAAAGAACTCAAAAAACTCTACACCAAGAATGCAAATAATCCAATCAACAAATGGGCTAAGGAAATGAATAGACACTTCACAGAAGAAGATCTACAAGCAATCATATGGAAAAATGTTCAACATCTCTAGTAATAAGAGAAATGCAAATCAAAACCACCCTAAGATTCCATCTCACCCCAATTAGAATGGCGATTATCAAGAATACAAGCAACAACAGGTGTTGGTGAGGATGTGGGGAGAAAGGTACACTCATACATTGCTGGTGGGGCTGCAAATTAGTGTAGCCACTCTGGAAAGCAGTGTGGAGATTCCTTAGAAAACTTGGAATGGAACCACCATTTGACCCAGCTATCCCACTCCTTGGCCTATACCCAAAGGACTTAAAATCAGCATATTACAGAGATTCAGCCACATCAATGTTCATAGCTGCTCAGTTCACAATAGCCAGATTGTGGAACCAACCTAGATGTCCTTCAATTGATGAATGGATAAAGAAACTGTGGTATATATATACAATGGAATATTAATCAGCCATAAAGAATGATAAAATTATGGCATTTGCAGGCAAATGGATGAAATTGGAGAATATCATGCTAAGTGAGATAAGCCAATCTCAAAAAACCAAAGGACGAATGATTTCGCTAATAAGTGGATGATGACACATAATGGGGGGTGGGAGGGGTTGTATTAGGGTTAGAGTTAGGGTTAGGGAGGGGGGCAAGAATGGAGGAAGGAAGGACTGTATAGAGGGAAAAAAGGGGTGGGAGGGGTGGGGGGAAGGGGAAAAATGACAGAATGAATCAAACAGCATTACTCTTTGTAAATTTGTGATTACACAAATGGTATGCCTTTACGCCATGTACAAATAGAGAAACAACATGTATTCCATTTGTATACAATAAAAAAAAAAAATCAGTTTCCTAGGCTGGGCTGTAGCTCAGTGGTAGAGCACTTGCCCAGCATGAGGCACTGGGTTCCACCCTTAGCATCACATATAAATAAATTAAATAAAGGCAGTTGTGTCCATCTATAGCATATTCAATCATTCTCATTCCTTAACAGAGGAAAGAGATAGGAACCCTTGTGTTTGTGGAAGGGCTGAAGGTGGGAAGAAGATACAAGTGGTCCTTAACTCCTCCTCATTATTTGTGGTTTAAAATCCAGGTTCCGGAGTTTGAATTTTGGTTCTTCCATTTAATCAGTGTGACCTTGGGCAAATTATTTAATTCTGGGTGCCTCAGTTTCCTTACCTATTAAATCCTCATAGGATTGTTATGAGGATTGAATAAGTTTATTTATGTGAAGTACATGTAATAGTGCACTGTCATTATCATGACAATTATTCTGTCCAAATGAGACTGTATCACAAAAGAGGCAGAAGAAAGAAATAATCCCTATTGGGCTCTAAATATATAATTTATTTGACTACCTACTAATGTGAAATTAGGTGTCACTTGTGCTTTTCTTTAGGCCTAGTAGGTTAGAAGTAGAGCTTCTACCAGAATAATAATTTTACTAGAGCAAAATATTAGGGAAACACTTGGAATGCCTTACCATGGAATTTTGTTAGATAAGCCCTTTCTTTATTTGTATGTTTTCTTCAAGAGCCACTTAGTAAGTGTGTGCCCTTGGGCTAGTTATTTTACCCTTCTGAATCTCAGTTCCCTCTTTTGCAAAATGAGGGGCTTACCCAAATGGCATCATGTAGATTCCAGGTGGGATGGAGGACCCACCTGAAGCAATATTTACCCTGATGTGTTATTGGAAATAAGCAAAATGATACATTCAAAGCACTTAATTTAGTTTCCAGGCAAGCAGAAGTTGCCTTCTAGGTGTTAGTTCCTCTAGTAAATTCTGAATAAATGGATGAAATTTTCCTTTTATGCATAGGTGATGGTGTTACTTAGATATGTGCTAATTGGTCTTAGCTCCTGGGATTTTGGTTGTTTGATATCTTTGGATTACTTTCAAGTATATAACTGCACACACCACTTAGTTATTAAGTATTTATTGAGCTTATCCTAATAACATAGGTTTGTTTCAGCATGTATTTTACTGACGATGTTGAATATATAAATGTGTGGATGCATTTAAATACATATGTGAATGTATGCAAACATATTCTCAGTTTGGAGGACAGCTCCAGTATTTGCATTATTGTACCCTATTGTTTAATCCTGATGGGTAAAACCTGTTTTACAACATGTACATTACTGCTTCATTAAGTGATTCTTTAATGCACCAATCTAGTAATTAGCTCAAATTGTACTGGGTTCCTCAGATTGGGCTGGGAAATAAGAGGTTATTGAGATAGCAACCAAGACTGTGGAAATAGAAAGTAAAATACATACACTTGTCCTTCCATATTTGTGGGGGAGTGGTTCCAGAATCACCCTGGATACCAAAAATCTGTGGATTCTCAAGTCCTTTATATAAAATGAAATAGTATCTCATATAACCTATGAATATCCTCCTGTGTACTTTAAATCATCTCCAGATTACTCATAATACCAAACACAATGTAAATGCTATGTGAATAGTCATTATACTGTATTGTTTAGGGAATAATGATGAGGAAAAAGTTTGCGTATGTCCAATACAAATGCAACTTTTCCCCCACATATTTTCTATCTGCAGGTCATTAAATCCCTGTATCTGGAACCTACAGCCATAAAGAACTGACTGTATACACCTACATGCACACCCACCCACAAGAGTTACATAACAGTTTAGAAAAAAGAACTTGCAGAATACTCCATTCCAACTGGAATCTCTGTATGGTATTTGGACAAGTCTAACTATCATCCTACTTTTTTCTAAGAACTACTCTGTCATCAGCAGCCATGAGAGTGACATCCTTAGCCTTAGATGAATGAATCCCAGATGGTTCATAGTGGGACCTGTTCGTGGAGGTGGTAGGGCATGATTACAGTTCTTCATTTTCTAGGATTACCCCTATTTCTCCTAACATTTCTACAAATTCTCATTTAAAACTCTTTGGTTCTCTTTGCATATGAGCACTTAACTTTTAAATTTTATAGTTCGGACAGCTGAAGGAATCCTTTCAGGGTTATTTTGTATTCAAGAGCATATATTCTTCATTGTCTGACATTCTTCATTGTCTGAGGTTCTGTCTTCTAAGTGGTTTAGTCTGTTGGTGATACTTTCCATTGAATTTTTAATTTGGTTTATTGTTTCCTTCATTTCTAGGATTTCTGCTTGATTCCTTTTTTTTTTTTTTTAATAATCTCTGTCTCTTTATTCCTGAATTTTCTCTCTGATACCATCCTTTATTTTGAAGATCAACCTAGTTATGTTCCCAGACCGAGGTGGCCGAGCCCCAAGATGGCAGCTGTGGCAGTGGCAAACCTGCAGGCCCTGGCCAGTGTTCCAAGATGGTGGTAGTTGTGTGAAACCAAACCTGTGGGTACTGTGACAATGGACTTCCAGGCAACCATGGGCAGCAGGTGATCCACTCGTGGTCTGCAGGCTAATGGTGGATGATCAGTGGATGAACATCAGGTGGTGGGAGATGGGTAGGTGAAAGGAGGGCAAAAGGCAGGCAAGAGGCAGGTAAACAGGCAAAAGGTGGATGACAGGCAGCAGTCAGAGAGTGATCTGCATTCAAACAGCAGGGGATTGGTGGACAGCAACAGCTGCCTAGCAGAGAAACTGTATTTCCTCTGCTTGAATCCTGAGTCACAGAGCGACAAGGAATGCAGCCTTCCTCTAGTCCACCATCTTGGATCTCCCCCTGCTATTTCCTAAGACTCTTGTAGTCATAAGATATAGAGTAAATCTTTTCAATTAATTAGTTTTCCTACAGCTTGGGCATCAAGGTAGAGTGAAGTCATGTCTCATTTCGTATTCAAAAGCAACAATTTACTAACAAATGGTTGCCCAGAGAGCCCTGATATCCTCTGTCAAATGGGCCTCTTCATTCCCAGAAGTACGTTTGTTATTCACCAGGAAAACCTGGTGTAGCTCCAGAAGCTGCTCTGAATTCTTTAAATAGTAGCTGAAGTTCAATTTGTAGTCCCTTTCAATTTTCCTCCAAAAGTGCAATTGATAAGAGCAACTTCCATGCTGGGGGGATAGCTTAGCTGGTAGAGTGCTTGCCTTGCAAGCACAAGGCCCTGAGTTCAATCCCCAATACCCCAAAAGAAAAAAAAAAATAAGAGCAATTTCTAATATAGTACTATGGCTTTTGAATCAGGTGACTACCCTGCCTACTTGATTTTTATTCTTGGGCAAGTTTATTTCTCTGGCTATTGCATGTCTCTAAAATGAGAGTAATAATGACAATTTTCAATGGATTATTAAAGAATTAAATGAGAAAATATGCATAAATGATTTAATGGACATCCAGTAATTGATAACCATTATTACTAGTTCCATTGTATAATGGGTTGTCAGAGTTGGAAGTTTGATAATGTTTTCTGTTTTGTTGACAGAATCACTTCAGAGGTAATTTTGTTGAAGTTAGATTTTTTTTTGAAGCAGTTCTAAAAGATTTTACTTATTCTGTATTTCCTATCAAATGCAGATATGCCCACTCTGTTCCTGCCCTATTATGAAGATGAAAATCTTTAATCATCTGACTTGTTTAGGGTCATTGGGGTGAGCTTGGCTTTCCTAATCTCTGGGGGATGAGAACAGAGGGTGCCTACTTCCCTAGTCAAGTGTGGCGGGCAGAAAAATTGCCCCAGCAAAGATATATTCAAGAAGCGAGATCTTGACAGGAGTTTTCCTCTGAAGGATAATAGACATATGGTTAAGACAATAACATATTTTTCTGATATCAAAGTCATCTTTCTCTAGAGGAACAGACATCGTTGGTTCATAAAATTAATCCTGGGGTTCCTTTTGTTCTAATATCTAGCTTTGAGGCTCCTTTCTAAAGAATGCTAAGAGTTCATGTTCCAGATTGTCAGGCAGAATTTCCAGTTCCAGGAGAGGACTGCTTCTCATTCCTCCAGTAGGAAAAGGACTGATTTCCCTAAAGATTCCCGGATAAGCCACAGATGCCCTGGTGATTGTCTGAATTTGCTTATTGTCTTCAATACTTCAAGTAAGTGAATGCAAATAATTATTCACTCCCCAGTAATCAAACTGATGATTTTTCCTTCATTTTTTTTTGTGTGAAAAACTTCAGATGATTTTTCTTAGTTCTGTCTTATGATATGTTTTAAGAAGGAAAGAAAGTAACAATGAACAGTTTGTCGGTCACAGACTAATGAACCTCAGGGAATTGATAGAAAGCCTGTTCATAAGCATGTTAGTGGTAGGGGTCACCATGATAGCACTGGCCCTACTAATTTGGGGCACTGTTATGGCTTGGATCTGGAATGTCCCCCAAGTCTCATATGTTCATAGATGTGACTTTTGGGAAGTGATTGAACCGTGAGGGCTCTGACATCATTGGTGGATTAATCCATTGATGGATGGACTGCTGGCAGGTGGGGCCTAGTTGGGTGTTCCCTGGAAGGGTTTGCCTTCTCCCCAGCCCCTTGCTCTCCCTCTCTCTGCTTCCCAGATACCATGAGCTGAGCCGTTTTCCTTCATCCCACCCTTTCACGATGATGTTCTGCCTCTCCTCAGGAACAAGGCAAAGGAACCAGCCCATCATGGATGGAATTCTCTGAATCTGCAAGCCAAAATAAATCTTTCCTCCTCTAAGTTGTTTTCTTCAAGTATTGTGGTCACAGTGACACAAAGCTGAGTAACACAAGCACAAAGTCTTCCAGTCAAACTATACATAGGCTACCGGAGACACCTGGGCCTTTACCCTTGGGTTTTGGGGAGGAATCATTAGTTCCCCCTCCACCACCCCTCAGGTGGAGTTGATTAGTGGACTTGTCTCTAAGAGATAGTTTCTCTTTTGGGTGATCCCAAAACCCCCAGGTTTGAGGATTCACTAGAGGGATATCCAGGTCTCAGTACAGTTGTATTTACAGTGATCATTTATTACAGTGAAAGAATATATGTCAGAGTCAGCAAAGGGAAAATATGCAAGGGTGAAGTCCTGGGTAACCAGGCACACGCTTCCAATAGCCATCTCCTGGAGGAGTCCCAGAGGATGCACCTAAACATCTCTAACAGATAGCAACAACACAGGTGAGAGGATTTAATTGGGGGCTGGTCATGTAGGTAGCCTCTGTTTGACACACCAAAACGCCAGACTCCAGAAGGAGAGCATAAATCATGCTGTCTGTACAAAAAATTCAGGAATAAGGAACCACTCTGATCAGTGCTGGGGAGGGCTGGAAACTTCTTGAAATCCAAGTTCCTAGACGCCAACCAAGGGCCACCTTTATAAGCAGGCCATCCAAAGGTTGGCAGTTAGGCCTGCAATGTTAACTCTTTTTGGTGCAGTATTCTATTGACTGCCACTTCCAGACAACTGTTTTCTATAGTGTGGTAGTAGTTCTTTTGCTTTGTTCCCTGGACAGAATTCATGAATGCTGTCAGGACCACGCGCTTTGGAAGACTGATTTCTTTCTTAACAATTTCTCCTACTGGTCTCCTTGGGGGCCTCTCAGTTAAGACAGGTGGGCTTTCCATTTGCATTGATCTTGAGTTCTGTCTAGAGTGTTCCATAAACAGGCCCGTGGCTCTAGTCTCATTAACTCAGTGGTGAAGGTGAGTCTCCTGTGAATTATCATCAGGATACTGTATAAGAATATGGAGATCACTTGCTAGTGATGAGTTTAGAGGTAGTACTCTTTAATGTTATAAAGAGCCCAAAGTTCTACATTTTAGACCAGTGCTACCTAATAGAGCTTATAGGCAACAATGGAAGTGTTCATACTCTGCATGGTCCAATATGGTAGCCTCTAGTCAATGTGGCTATTGACCATTACATTTGGCTAGTTTGACCAAGGAACTGAATTTTTAACTTCATAAATTTAATTAATTTAAAGTTAATTTTAAATAGCTACATATGGCTGGCTAGTGGCTGCTCTATTGGACAATAAAGTTCTAGATTGTCAATTGGTGCTCTGATCATCTGTTGATAAGAAGGATAATGTGACCATTGATACGATGGTAACAACTGAGGTGTTTCTCCACAAAATTTCCTGTATTTCCTCAAGTCCTGCCTTGTTCTATTGGGCTCTGACTACTTCTTTCCTTTGGTCCAGTTCTCCATTTTGCAGGCTCTACATTCAATGTAAGGATTTGTCCTAAGTCTTCTCATGGCCTGATTATAGGCTATTGAGCATTAAGAGAGACAGGAGGTTTTTAAATAATATATTATACTTTAATATTACAGACCAGATGGGGGCATTTGGAACTTTCGATTATAGACTATCAGGTAAAACAATTTTCTTGTTATAAAGAAATCTTCAGAATCACAATTTTTTTACATTTTAATTTTTGTATTTGTTCTAGTATAGTAGTCACACTACATAAATACATATGTTATTACAGATGTAGGTTAGCTTCCCTGGGAAGCAGACTCTGAGATGGATTTGTGTATGAGTGGTTTACTGGGCAGTGCTCTTGGGAACTGTACTTGCAAGGAATTGAGCAAAACAGGAATGGGCCAAAGTGACAAAGTAGCTGTAGATCCACTTGTGTACTGAGGCTGGGGGGCCTTGGCACAGCTGTCCTGCATTGAGACCAGAGGACCCAGTCACTGTACCTTGGTTGCCCTGGGGAGACGGTGAATTTGGAGATTATTGTCACTAAGGGCAAGGGCAATTCCTGCAGAGGGACAAAGCTGTGAGTTCTCAGTAGACCATACTCCCAGCAGCTGGGGAAAGAGTACCTTGGCTGTATCACAGCATCGGCTGCAAGAAGATTTAGTTTTCAAGTGGAAACCTACCTTCTTTCCTTATACTTCAGTGCGTTTGCAGAAGGCACAGCAATGCAGTGGTGAGACACAGGGCTTTGGAGTTGGTTCAAGTCTCGTGCTCTGTGGCCTTGGGCGGGTTACTTGTTTTCAATTTCATCAACTAGAAATTGAGGCTAATGCTGTTTATTTGTAAGGATTACTGTGGAAATGTAGTAGCAGGAAGTGTGGAGAGCACTTAGCACAAGGCCTGATGTTTGGGAAGCACTCAGGAAATAGTTGCATTTTGGGCTGGGGAGATAGCTCAGTCGGTATAGTGCTTGCCTTGTAAGCACAAGGCCCTGGGTTTGATCCCCAGCACCCCCCCCCCCCCTAAAATTGCATTTTTATGGTTCTGGGAGTTTTAGCAGGCATAGCCCCTATAGGTATAAGCATTTCCCGCTTGGGGCACAGTGGAGTCTAGTTGGTAGCTCTTGGCAACAGAGGATGAAAATGAACTGTGCTTCTCTACTCACTCTGGAGTCATTTATAAACCTGCCCTTTCACTTGTAGCCTTCCTATTTCCTTGGACCAAAATACTCAGAATGGGGATAAGTTAAATGGGAAAATCTAGCAGTAAGAACAAGGGTTGGCTGCTGCTAATCCTGGATTCAGAGAGCAGAGAAGCTACTCAGGGATCCCTTGATTCCAGGAAATTACAAGAGGGTTGCTCATTTATGTTTAGGTTAATGATGTATCCCTTAGAGAGATGTTTCGGAAATGCTTTCTCGGCAGATACACCCCCCTCAGTTTGTAATCACATTTCTGCAATCTTGATTTGTATGCATCATAAACATCACCCTTTGCCACTTTCAAGCACTCTACAAATATTAACTAATTAATCCGTTTCATAAAAGAAGAGTTTTCGGCTCAGTTTTGGCAGCCTGACTCTTGAGTCTCAATGATGCAGCACAGAGCCAAGGGATGTACTTTATTAACTTCATTAATGCATCTTTTTCAAGTTGGATTTCCAGATGAAGGAAGAAATAGCTGTCAAACCCAGCCTGCTTCAGCAGACCACAGGTGGGAGCTTCTTGCCCTTGCTTTTGCAATATTTTTAGGCCTCTTATCTGTTAACTCCACGAGATGGCATGGTGGTAGAAAGCAGGGTGTCTTAGACTTGACTTTATATACCACTAACTTTCTTTTCCCCTTCCAGCCCTGGGGATTGCTCAAGGACATTCAATCACTGAATTACAGTTTTGGGCCTTTGAAAATTTTATTTTAAGAGACAGGGTCTCATTAAGTTGCCCAGGATGACCTCAAATTTGTGATCCTCCTGCCTCAGCCTCTGCAGTAGCTGGGATTACAGGTATGCACCACCATGCTTGGCTACCAGTAGATTTTTAAAAAAATTGTTTAACCTTTTTTTGTTATTGTGGTAAAATAGGGATAAGAGTACCGTGATCATTTTAACCACTTAACTATACAATTTGGTGGCATCTAGTACATTTACATTGTTACGCAACACTCTCCACTACTCGCCTCCAGAACTATTTCCTGCACCAGTAGATTTTGAAAAGAAAAATTAGTTTTCTAAAAGAGACATATAAAAGCTTCAACTTTCTTTTGCCACTATTATTTTATAAAAAGGAAGGGAATTTTAACAGAACTAGATAAGGAAGATAGTCTTAGAATAAGACTCCTTTTGAAATTGAGTGCAGGCAGGTCCATGGAAACCTACATTGTCAGTTTTTTTAACCTTGTGCCTCCAGCATGTGCAAGCCTCATCACGGATGGGGCCTCATCCATGGGCTAAGATCAGACCACCAAGGAAGGCCCACGTCCTGGTGGTCCTCATATCATGTAACTCTGGAAGGGCAGGGGCCAGGGCTATTTTATTCATCACTATCCCTTATGCTTAATACAATACTTGACACATAGGAAGGTCTCAATAAATAACTTGTTGAATAACAAATAATAAATATTTGTCAAATATATAAATATGAATATATAAATATTCAAGAAATCTTTGTTGAATGTACACTTTATTCTGGCTGGGACAACTTTGCTGGGACTCTGCAAAGTTAAGATCTGTGCAATCCATTCTGTGCAACAGGGAAGTCATATTACATGCTTCTAAGTTCCTTTTGTTCAAACAAACAAAACCTGCACATTAGATTGGAAAGAGATTGTAGAGTATTTTCCTTTCCTTCTTTTCAGGATAATTCAACTTTTGGGGCCTCGATGACTTTTTCAGAGGTTTGTTGCAATGTTTGTCTCCTGGAATCCTGCTGATTCTTTATGGTTTAACTCTGCCTGTCAGGAGCCCCAGCTGAGGAAGGGCACCTTGGAGACTGAACTATTATTTTAAAAACTAAGTGTTTGGGGCTGTAAGAAGCTTGCTGTAATTTTTATTTTGATGCCTAGAAATCAACATTAAATAACTATTCTTTTTTTTTTCTTTCAAAAAGAGCATTTATTAAAAAAAGACCTATTTTGTTACATACTTTGTTATTATTATTATTATTATTGTTCTGAAGTGTCCCACGGTTACTATGTGTAATTGAGTTTAAAGGTCTGATAAATCTTTGATGAATAATACAACAGCCTCCTAGCTTATACACATTTCAAAGCCAGTTAAATCCCAGGAGTTGGCAACAAGCAAAGGGGTGAATACACATTATGTGTCTCTTTCCACATTCCTACTCAATCCACTTTCTTTGGGGAAAAGCTTCTTTTTGTCATGATTAACCAGAGGTGAGGAATGAAGAAGAGATGGATTTTCATCAAGAATAGAGGCTTTGTATGAATTTTTCTCATCTGTCTGAACATCTGATAGGAGCAGGGCTTTAAGAATGACCTCAGATTGAGTTGAATACACATTCTGATTTGAACAATGTTCAAACAACATTGAACAACGTTGAATTATGCAAACATTTCCCTGAGTTATGGCAAATGTTTAGTGAAAAAGAACTCTTAAGACAACATTAATATGGAATGTCTGCTTCCTAAAACAATGACTGTGGTCTGCATCCTGTGTGTTTCTTTGGGAATTTAGAGAGTTAATTTTTCAATTAGGAAATTTCAGATGAATTAAAGGATTTTTTTTCATTAAAATTTCATGGTATTGTTTCTAGCTCAGACATGGCTAGAACATAATGACACTAATTGACCTTAGAAAAGTTGCTCAATATTATGTTATCTTTAGTACATTGTTTCAAGTGGAAGTGGCATTTACTGAGATATTGACAAACAATTTTAAAAAAAAAATTTGATCTTTCACTTTTGGTGCTATTTCTTTAAAATGGAGTGAGTCTTCTGCCCAGCCTATCCTGGAACACCCTGCTCCCATGAGTATTTGCCCTCTTTCTTTCTTTCTTTCTTTCTTTCTTTCTTTCTTTCTTTCTTTCTTTCTTTCTTTCTTTCTTTCTTTCTTTCTACTGTGGATCGAACTCAGGGGCACTCAACCACTGAGCCACATCCCCACCCCTTTTTGTATTTTATTTAGAGACAGGGTCTCCCTGAGTTGCTTAGCACCTCACTTTTGCAGAGGCTGGCTTTGAACTTGCGATCCTCCTGCCTCAGCCTCCGGAGCTGCTGGGATTACAGGTCTGCCCCACCTTGCCTGGAATCTGCTTTATTTTATTTGATTGCATATTCCCAAGTAGTTTTTCCATGTTCAACTTTCTTCAGACTGAAATCTTATTGATATATGTAGAAGAATTTTTTGACACTGATTTAGTCATCCCATTAGATCAGTACTTTCCAAAATAACTTCACCTTGATCCATAGTAAGAATTACATTTTTGCATTATGATCCAGTATATAGATACATTTGCTATGGTTTGGATAGTGTCCCTTAGAGGTCAATATAGTGAAGGCATGGTCCCCAGGATGTTGCTATTGGGAGGTGGTGTAGTTTCTAGGAGCTGGGGCCTAGTGAGAAATCTTTGGTCATTGAGAGTGTGCCCTTGAGGGGAATTGGGAGACCCTGGTCCCCTCTTCACTCTGCTTCTTAGATCATGATGAGGTGAACAGGTTTGGTCTAATATGCTTGCCCACAGGCCCAAAGCAATGGGTCCAACTGATCATGGATGGAAGCTTCAAAACTGTGAGCCAAAATAACCTTTTATTTTAATAGGTTAATTACCTTAGGTATTTTGTTATAATAATGGAAAGCTTACTTTCTCTCTCTCTCTCTCTCTCTCTCTCTCTCTCTCACACACACACACACAAACACACACACACACATCCACACAAAAGTGAAACTATTTTACCCTTACTAAGTGGGATATATTCTGATATTGCATTCTATTTTATTCTTGTTCATTAAAAAGGAACCCTTGATACCAACTAAATTTCAATTCTGAGTAATGGGTCACAGCCCACAATTTTGGAAAACAGTCCTTTAGCTGGATAATGTTTGCTATTTGTTTTTAAATTTTTTTCCATATTTCTTATTGGTGCATGATAGTTGCACTTAATAATAGGATTCCTTCTTACATATTCATACATTTGTGCACAACACCACAATATAATTTGACATTTGCCATTCTTTAGACATAGTCTGTACAGTCAAGTGGTAAGGAAGAGCCAAGGTGAAATCAGTGTTAGAGGACTCTGAGGAGGTTGGTGTTCTCTCTCAAAGAGGTTTAGTCTAGAAATCTGGCTTGTATTGCAGCACTGAGAACTCCACTTAGAACCAGGTCCCCAGCAGAGGAAAATCCAGCATGGCACAAAGTCCACCCAGCCAGTGAATAAAAGACTTAAAAGCTTGACCTGCTTGGGGCAAGGATTCTTTAGGGTTCTTTAAAAGTATTCAAGGACAAAAATAATCTTGGACTTTTAACAACTCCTTCAGCAGTAACTCCCCTCTCACCCTTCAGCAGCTTGTGGAGGAGAACTCAAGTGGCTCATGAAATTTGCTGGGGCAGATTCAGCTGTTGAGAAGCACAGCAGTTATTGGCTTTCTCGTCTTCATGGTGTCACAGGCCAGCTGCTCCTAGCACAGATGACAAAAGGGAGGAATCAAGTGAAAGGGGAAAAATAGGACAGTTATACACAGCCTGTACATTTTGACATTCTCAGGCACCAGCTTTTTGTTGTTGTTGTTGTTGTTGTTTACTTATTTCTTATTCCCCTGTTTGGGTGTAATGATAAGAAAGGGCAGCATCCCTGCATCCTAATATTTATCTAGTGCCTTCTATAGCATTGATATTTACTCGTTGCCTTATGTGGATTGTCTCATGAGACCTTGTAAAAACCAATAAGGTACAGATTATTTTTCCATTTTGCCCATGAGAATGTCGAGGTTTAGGAAGGCCAACTAACTCTGCAGAGATGGTATAGGTAGTATGTGGTGGAGATGGGATGGAAAAAAGCAATCTGAATCCAAAGGTATTACTACTATGGACCAAACTTTGGTCTGATGATTCTGCTTGTCTTCCTTGGCCCCTGGGGTATGAGTTTCACAGGAAGGGTGCAGAGGTTAGTGTTGGAGGTGTCTGTACTGACAGATGTGCTCTTGGTCTTTCAATATGTATGTGTCATCTTTCCTATTTATGGTGCGTGGGTGTCTACTGTTCTGCTGGTGAAACTTCTACTTTCTGGTTCTTCACATTCTCATTGTCCTATGAATAGTTGAGCATTTTTGGATGCTTATACTCAGGTGATTGGAACTTAGTATATTAATGGACTATCCAGGTGACTGAGGAGAACAAACGTGGCCTCCAGGTTGGGCAGGTCTTGGAGGAGCATGACTGGCCGCGCATGATGGAAGACAATATGGATGATCTGGCAAAGCATGAGGACAGGAGCCCTGGGTGACAGACAAAGAAGATACATTGGAAACCATGAAGACATTGAGTGGCATCTTGGTGGGCTGAGAAGCCAGAGTCAAGGAGACCAGTCCTGGACTGAGATTCTGGGACTAGACTTCAGTTCCCAAGAGGCTTTGCGAAGTAAGGGGAGTGTGGAGGATGGAAGACCTGAGAATTACCCAAGTGAAGGAATCAGTCTGAGAGTACAGATGAGGGCTAGGTGTGGAAAGGAGAACTTCAGGGAAAATAGGCTGGGTTGTTATTGTGTTAGGAACAGGGACACAATGACTTTGTCCAAAGAAGCATATCTGCTGACCCAAATCCACAGGACACAAGATAAATGTTAAAAGTGAAAATGTTACCAAAGAAAAAAATCCAATAGTTTCTGTTTTGATTTTCTTTAAAAAGACATATTAATGTCCTGGAGGACATATTAATGTCCAGAGGCTGGAAAATAATTTGTATGTGTGTGTGTGTGTGTGTGTGTGTGTGTGTGTGTGCACGTGCGCGGGCCTACGTAAGGAAACTGGAAACCGATTAGAAAGATTTTCCTTAAATGACAGTCTCCAAATCTTTTCAAAGTGAGAATAACAAC
The DNA here is from genome assembly GCF_902686445.1 of Sciurus carolinensis. Taxonomy (NCBI): domain Eukaryota; kingdom Metazoa; phylum Chordata; class Mammalia; order Rodentia; family Sciuridae; genus Sciurus; species Sciurus carolinensis. The sequence goes on along the minus strand of NC_062227.1, from coordinate 30,453,075 downwards.
AGTAAGTATAATTTAATAATCACTAACTGTTTAAGCATATTCAATGAATGCAGAAGATTCAATTATTTTAAGAGACTTAAAGTTATTTCAACTTATCTGGCTGTTTCGTATTTTATTTTGGGGCCTCAGGCGAATGACCATGCAAACTTCAGCAGTAGCTCTTTGAAGATGAGGTAGATGGTTGTAATTGATGATTGGTAACAAGCTCTTGGCTGTCACAACTGAATCTCAGTATTTTTTCCTTCTGTCTGGAGGGAAATGCTCCCTTAACTTGTTATTTGGAATACTTGCAAGAATCAAATATCTCCACAGTGGAGAAGATTCCATTGATTGTATTTTTTTTAACTTTTTAATTTAATTTAATTTTTTTCTTCCCAAGAAGATAGCTACACACAGAGAAAATCCTACTTTTAATTTGTAGAGGAACATTGCCATTTGGATGAGCAATTATGTTCTGAAGGCTCAATAAGTGAGTTTTATTTCCAACTTTGCTGTGACTCATTCTCTTTAAGATGCCTTTTCTGCATCTGTAAAATGGAACAATTAATCTCCACCTGTGTCATGGTAGTGTTATAAAAATAAGTTACAGAATGTCTGCGGCATACCTCAAACTTCTTTTGGAGAAATACAAAATATAACTATTGTGTGGAATAGATAAAGTTTAGTACATAAGTATGTATTTCCATAGCAATAGAACATGAAATGGAAATAAAATTGATAAACTTGGATTATAAATATATACTGACATAGATTGTCTGGATAATAAAATTGTCTCCCTAAACAAAATCCCCCAAATCAAGAACAAATTAAAACTAAATATTTGTATATAGCATTTAGAAATTCTTAAATCTTTTTGGCACTAACTAAAATCCTGAGGCAGTGTTTTCCAAACTGCATTCATAATTTGTTGTATTTATTGTTTATTATGACACATTTTATGGAAAATTAAAGGGTAGCCAGCATAATACATTTGATGCTCAAATAAGTTTAAGAAATGTTAATCAAAATGCAGTCTGTATAAATAAAAAACAGATAAATTAAATAAATGCTAGGTTGAACAAATAAAATTGAATAGCTCTCTTTCTGTGCCTTGTGCTTCTCCATGAGAGGAAAATGGTTGGTAGAATTTCCAAACATTGACTAGGGAACACCGTTTAGAAAAAGTTCTGGCCCTTCAGGGTCAGAAACAAATTTTAATAAGCTTATGTTTAAAAGAACCACATAGTTTTTGGTTTCATAAGTATCCTTGGTAATTAGTTACCCTGAGATTAAATTAATTTGCTACTTTTGTACTCTTTGTTAAGAGAATTTAAAAGTCATACTTTAATTTTTGGAGGGGTGATTTAATGACCTGCCTGTTATTTACATACATAAGTAACTGACCATATAATACATGATCCTACTCTTATGTGCATAGATTTCTATTTACACACACATGCAAGTATGAACAGAGTACAATCCTCCTTTTGAATTATCTTCTGACTCTTTTTTTCTGTCTATGTCCAATTTATCCTTCTTTCTCTATGTGTTTATAAATTACACAGAAATGGGAATAGATAATTTTAAGAGAAGTGTTAAATATATATATATACACACACACACACACATATATATATATATACACACACACACATATATATTCATATTATATATACCAATCACAATTTGACTCTTATTTGGTCCCAGGTGGTTGATGCCAAACCCTTTTGTTTAAAGGCTAATGGTGGAATCTGCCTAAAAGTTCTCTGTCAGAGAGCGTGTGAGAGACTTCAACCCAAAATTATTACTACTCTTAAAGTTAACTGCTATTTTATTTAGGATTCTTATTTTGCGCTTTAGGGTCACAGATAAAATAACTCCATTCAGCTTGTTTTTCAGCGATGCTCTTGCCAAATGTCAGCTACAGAGTCATCTTCCCCACCACCAGCCAGAGTAGTAGTTTTACTGTAACACACAGAACTTTTTGTAATTGACTCAAAGTCTTCATCCATGCCGGTGTGTCTGCCATCTTTTTGTCATTGATCTTTGACAGAAATTATGCATAGTCTATCTCCTGCTGCTCGTGGGAAAGCATGTAGGCAGAGCCAACATCAATTTCATCAAGGTGAAGTTCCTGACAGCTGCTGTCATTGTAACTGCTGCTTGCAGTTTGGTTTTTTTGGTGAAAATGACAGAATTGCACCCACCCCCCCAGAATTCCTAAATGGCATGAAAATACATACAGATTTTAAATAGGTTTATCTTCTCTTTGCATATGGATGATAAATGGGTTAACTTCTCTTTGGTCATCAGTGCTTTCTTCACTGTGGTCCAAAGTGACCATTGCTGTAGCCACTGCTACATGTTTCGTGCTTATAAAGGAATTCATTGGTCAAAGTGATCTCTTGGTCCTGGGGGGTGGCCAGCTCAGCTTGGCTGCTGGGCTCAACGCATCGGCCGGTTCACGGATCTGCCCAGCCCCCTTCTCCTGACTGGCATTCCAGCAATGAATACTAGTCATGGAGGCCTCAAAAGCCATTCATGTTATCCAGATTTCTTATCTGTGATGTGTTAAGCAATCACTTTTTGCTCCTTAAAATTAAAAGATTAAAAAAAAATCATGATATTGGAGATCGTTTCAAAAACAATAAAAGATTTTTCAAAGTACTTGAGGGTCCTAAAATATTCTGCCCATTGGTGTTGTCCATAGTTAGTAAGAGTTAGGAAAGTTCTGGTTGGAGAACTTTTTTTAATGTTCTCCTTAAAGACTTGCTGGAAGTAGCAACAAAATTTAGTAGCGACCCCTGGAGGCTAGAGTTTTAACTGTCACTAGCATAATTCTGTTACTGTTTTGGCAAAACAGTAACATTTAAAAAACAAGCATTTTTTGCTTTCTTTGATAGAGACTTCGAGTACAGCTAGCTGCTCTGTGACCCAGTCCCCAGTTATCTGCTGCTACCAGGAGTCCTGTCATTCTGTCTTTCTATTGCTTCGTTTTAGGGCACCAGGGGCCTACGAAGTGGTTCCACTGGGTGATTGTGTTGCTCTAGTCTCTTGGGTTGTTTGGGATCATTCTGAGTAGGAGGAGATAGCTCTCCTTTCAAACAAACACTGCTTCACTAATGAGAAAGTGATCAACATTTAAAATCCCTCCAGGGGAACAAACTGGCAAGAAAACAGGTTTCCCTGGAGTTTTTTGCCTTATCTGCCAGGAAGATCTAATGATGGAAAGCAGAGGAGACACTCAGACACTCCAAGAGGCAGGTCTGAAGTCCTTTTGGAAAAACGTTTTTTTCCTGGTCTGTTTAGTGCACTTCTGTCTTTCCATCTCGAGGTATGAGATGAGAAAAGGTTCGCAGAAGAGTGTCTGCAGTACACCCCATACAGAGCTTTGGATGACAATGAATTGTTATTTCTGGAAACATTTTGGACCATTTATCCAAGGGAGATAAATATTAAATGATTTCTCTCCAAACATAATACATATCTATGAAAGCCAAATGTCATATATCCCTAAAATAATATGAAGGAAAAGGCAATTAAGGTTTTAAACTTAAATGATTTTTATTACTGGTTTGGGATTTAGATCTTTTTAATGGTTGCCCTCTTCTGAAAGCATAATAGGCAAGATGTTCCAAGTCCTTACCTGACTCTGTCACTATTTGGAAATCCTTGAGTAAGTTTTTTGTGCTCTCTGTGATCTCTAAAATGGGATTTCCCCCCCTTTTTTTTAGTACTGGGGGTCAATCACATGTCAAGCATTGTGTCCCTGAGCTACATCCCAGCCCTGATCTGTAAAATGAGGATAAAAGTGTCTGTCCTATCCTCATTCCAGAATTCCCATGTCGTTAAAAAAAAAAATGAGATCAACATGTGTACTCAGAATACAATTAATACAATGACTGTGAGGTTACATTGATGTTATTTTTCTAATGTTCTGTATAGAGTGGAAACTGACTTGGTTTCTGTTGTCTTTGGCAACAGCAATAAGAGAATCTGTGAAAAAGGAACGCTTATGTTTTTGGAGATGAGCATGCAGGCAATTCGTAACTGTGGGCCAGAGTGAATTCCTTTGCTGCTGAAAGAAGAATTTGCACCTAGCAAAATGCTAGGGGAACTATAGAAATATTTTTAAGACCCTTTGGGAACCACATTACCAGAGAGCAACACCTTGTTTGAGAAGGGCAAATGAACAGAGTTAAAATTCACCCCTGAGTAACTATTGCTGACAGGTATTTAAGATGAGTGTGCAGAGGGAATGATAGGGGGCAGATGACCTGGGGGTGTCAGAGAGCGGGGGAGGGGGGAGCAGCAAGTTAACCAGAGGTCAGGAAGCATACTCTGTGACAAAGGAGGCAAGAGATTAACCTAGCTCTTTGTCTCTTAAATACAAGGCTGAAAGTTACCCTCAAACCGGCTACATTTAAACAATTTTCCTTTTCACAGTACAAAGCACCTTTTGTCTAATAGAACAAGAACAGGAAAGGAGATTTTTTTTTAAAAAGGCAACAAGTGATCAGATTTCATCATTTATACTGAATATCTAGTGATACTCCTTAAGTGAGACACAGTTTTTAGCTGTTAGCTAAGCCAGAATTCAGTTGGATTTGATGAGGAATAGGCAGTTACACAATAGCTGATTTCTTCCTCACCTGGCACCTGGATCCACACTTGCCCACATTTTACAAAATAGTTGCGTGCTCCTGGAATTCCGAGGAACTCGGCATGGCCCTGAGTACGTTAAGTCCATGTTCATTGCCACTATCATATTATTACATGTATTGTCTTCATCAGTGCATGTATCCCCAAGTGGAAGGATGGGGAGCTGGATTTAGAGATGCCTAGATCCAGCATATCCAACCCCACCTCTCTCATTTCTGTGACTCTCTGCCTGGCAGCCTTATTCTCTTCTACCAGCTGCTTCTTTGCTCAACTGGGGATAAGGCAGCAGGCAACTGTCCTCCTCCTATGTAACTTGTAACCAAAGACATGTGTCCCACCAGCTCAAATTAAAATATCCTTGGGCAGTGAAGTTTCTTCATTAGTCTGATGTGGCTCAGGAGCCCACATTTTGAACCAAGAATCATTTTTCTTTAAATGGAGTTATTGAAAAACAACATTGCTCTGGTTTGAATATGAGGTTTCCTCCCAGAGTCCTGTGTTAACACAGGAATATTCAGAGGTGAGATGATTAGATTATGAGAGCTGTAACCTAATGGGTCCATCCTAGTTTGAATGGACTAAGTGGGTAGAACTATGGGGTGGGGTGTGGCTGAAGGATGTGCCTGTCACAGGGATGTGCCCTGGGAATTTTATATTTTGTCCCTGGCTCCTTCTGCTCTCTGCTTCCTGGCTGTCCTGAGCTGAGCAGCTTTCCTCCACCAGGTCCTTCCACCATGATGTTCTGCCTCACCTCAGGCCCAGAGCCATGGAGTCAGCCAACCATGGACTGAGACCTCTGAAACCATGAGCCCCAAATACACTTTTCCTCCTCCAAGTTGTTCTTGTCAGGTACGTTAGTTACAGTAATGAAAAGCTAGCATAAAGATTTTAGAAACTGGGAAGACAGACAGAAATACATGGTATTGTAATTATAATCATTGTTTCCAACACTGTCTTCATGTCTTCTTTATCTGTCTCCTTTCTACTTGGTCTTCAAGGTTTGCTGCAGGTGTGCCCTTTCCAAGAGACCTCCTTTGACCCCCTCAGATGGGTTGCATGTTCCTTCTTCATGTTCCACAGTACTTTGTGCCTTCCCTTGCTCCTGCACTTATTGCACTGGAGACATCCCTGAACTCTGAGCTCTTTGAGGGAAGAAGCTGTATTTTGTGTCTCTGTCTTCTAGCATGCGATGAGTACTTAATGAATATTTATTAAATAGATCATTATTCATAGATGAAGAGGCATTGAACTAAATGCATGCTGAACTGAGGCTGTCCCTTAGAAGTTATTTAAATTAGATGCACGAACAGAGTCTGTCACTGTGTGGTCTGTCCTTGCCAATCTCATGACTGTATACTAATCACACTGGAGCCCAATTATCTGTGGGTAATAGCAAGAATCAATTTCTGTTGAACAGTTATATGTCAGTTATATGTATTATTCGAAGTACTTTATGTGTATCAACACACATGATCTTCTCACGAATGGGTTCACTGTTGTTATCCCCATTTTATAGACAAGGAAACTGAGAAACAGAGAAGTTAAGTAACATGTTTAAAGTCACACAGCTAATAAACGAATGGTGGGAATGGGTTTTAAATGTAATTAATCTGGCTTGAGAACCTATACTCTGAATTATATGTAACTAGTTTCTAGTGCTTTCTTAAGTGAGTTTTAATTGTGATGAGCACAGCTTTTTCTTGGGAATAAACTTCCTTATGTTTCTCTATGCAATACCAATCTCAATAATTCTCCTACCCCAACATTGCCGCTATCAATAAAACAAAACAACAAAGCAAAACAAACAAAATGAGCTAAACCAGCCCAGTAAGTGCAGGAGTAGTGCTAGGTATGGGACTATCAAGAGTTGTAGCATAGCCTTTGCCTTTAAGTAGTTTAAAATCCAGGGAGAAGTATGGTCCCTGCACTCGGAAGATAAATATCATTCCAGAAAGTCTGTGCCAAATGCTGACAAATGAATATTACAGACAGTAAATATTTTAGATTAGTTGTAGTATTTTAAAAAGTGGCAGAAAAATCTGGATGTAGACCCCTGAGATGAGGCAAACCCCAGGAGACTGTCAGTTCCTCAAGGACCATGGCCATGCCTGAGTCAGCTTGGGATGCAGCCACGCCTGCCGTGGAGCAGGTCCCTGACTGCGCGGGGAAGCGGGCTGCAATCCAGCTCTGTTCCTTACACCATGGACGTCATTGACAAGGGACCACCCTGTCCGTCTGGTGATTTCCTCATTTTCCTCTCCTCGCTGTGTTACTTATAAAGGGTCATGAGACCATCTTGTGAATATTTGTAGCTGAGTTCTTAAATGAACACCAGGACAGGATGGTTACTGAGTATCCACTATGAATCTAGAGTTTGGGAAGTGGACATACCTGCAGGCTGGTTCCAATGGCTCTATGGAGCAATGCTGCGGGCATTGAGAGAGAAGCACACGCTTTAGGATTTTCTTCTGAAGCTGCTGTATGGTTTAATGGAGTGTGATGTCTCCAGTGACAAACTTCCCCACAGGGAGCCTTGTGGCTGCAGTTGCTGATTCGGCTGGGTATTGGAGGGCCCCAGAGATGAAAACTGCTGAGATGAACCCAGACTTAAACTCAAAACAAGCCATTGTAAGTCAGCTGCCAGTTCTTCACACTTCTGCAGACTGAGCAAAGCATTTTGCTGAAAAGTTGGCCCACAAAAATTTCCTGATGAATCCCAGCTAGTTCATAATTTGTATATGCGACCCAAACCAAGAACATTTCATGTTCTCTTACATTCTGTTCTCCCAGGCTCCTGTGGATCTGGTTTTCATTTTCTCACACTGTTGAAGATATGCCACCCACTTCTTTTTAGTGCCTGAGATCCTCTTCTTAGAGGAATCCATGGGAGTCTGGAGGCATGATTACTGACAGAAAACAGACTCTCCACATCTTTCACTTTTCCTGCTGCACAGTGGGAAGGTGGCAGGAGGAGGATGCTTTCTCTTTGGGTGCTGGAGCCCACTGGATGATAATTTTAGATCATAGACCTCAACTTCCCATTGCGTTACACGATCAAGTTCACCAACGGTCTGGAACAGTCACTCCTGGTATGTTTCAAATGTGAAACTCCTCAAAGGCCTTCACCCTGTGTTTCTGTTGAAGCTCACATCCTGATTTCTGACATTCCCAGTCTGTGCTTGGCAGACTCACTAACTTTCCTGTTTGCTCTGTTGTTTGGCTTGTAGACAGGAGATAGGGGTCTCAGTCTGTATTCTGTTGTTGTAAGAGAGGACCTGAGACTGGGTGATTTATGAAGAATAAAAATTTATCTTGGTTCATAGTTCTGGAGGTTGAGAAGGTCAAGAGTGGGTGACTGCATTTCATAAGGGCTTTGTGATGTATTCTAGCATGATGGAAAAGCAGAAGGACAAGTGGGCTTATGTGGAAGAGAGAAAATCGGGCTTAATTCCATGATAGCTAACCCACGTTCCACGTGAGACACTAATCCATTCATGAGGGCTCTGTTCTTTGGACCCAAATGCCTCCTGCAAGGTCCTACCTCCCAACATGGCCACATGGGAACCATACCTCAGCATGAGTTTTGGTGGGATCAAACCATATTCCAACCAAGGATGGGGAGGAATAGGAGTCAAGTTTGAGTCTTGGCAGGTAGGGCTTGCTTCTGCCAAGTCACGTCTAAGCATTTCATTTCTTATTCTGGGAAATGCTTTTGCAGCAAGGTCAAACATTAGGGCTAGGGAACCTAAAAAGCTTGAGGTTTTTAACTCCATTATTAATAGTATTTTTGTGCCTCAGTTTTGTTAATATACAAAATGGACTTATTAATATGTAAAACTTGCAGATATGAGATAGGCATTTAAAGAATCCAGGAAAGCATCTAATGCACAGGAAGCATTGGGGTTATTATCTGGTGACAGCACTAAACCCAGAAAATTTTGAAGTTGGAGAACAGATCCTAGGCTTCTTGCATCTCCCTTGGGAGGGTCTGAGCAGAGCAGATATGTAAAGCCTCCAAAGTGGAGGCTTCTGGAAATCTGCCACTGAGCCTACCTGCTCTCCAGTCACTCCTCACTCCCTTTGCTTCAGGTGGTCTTTATCTTTGGCCCAGAACACCATCTTGCCTTCATGCTCCTCTTTTTTTTTCTTTTTAATTTAAAAAAATTTTTTTTGGTTTTTTTTTTTTTTTTTTTAGTTTTTGGTTTTATTATTTTTGGGGGTGAAACCCAGGGTTACTTTACCACTGAGCTACATCCCAACCCTTTTTGTTTTTCATTTGGAGACAGGGTCTCACTAAGTTGTCGAGGCTGGCCTCCAACTTGAAATCTTCCTGCTTCAGCTTCCCAAGTGGCTGGGATTACAGGCATGTGCCAATACACCTGGCTACCTCCATCCTCCTTGAAGGATACACCTGAAGCCTCACCAGTGCAACAGGCTTGCCATCAGGAAGTGACCAGATGCAGAAAATTACTTCCAACCCCTGGAACTTTGCCAAAGGCAACTGCCTCCTTCTCCTTGAAATTCTGAAATAGTCAAGAGGGAAAAGAGGCATTTTAATGACTTTTGAAAGAAAAACCATTTGAGTTTGTAGACTGCAGCCTCTAGGAGGGTGGAGATTCAGCCCACCACATTCTTTGCCCGGTCTTCTGTTTCTGTACTTTCCCAGACACATCTTGCCAAAGACCTGTCTGTTCAGGCTCCATGTACTTCCTACCTCCATCTTTTTGACTCTCCTCCACTGGGTTTCTGTCCTCAAAACTGCATCGTATCATTACTTAGTAGGTGCTTGTGTGTTGCTAAATCCAACTGACTAATTTTAGCTCTTATTTTTACTTTATTTGCAGTGACATTCAACATTTTCTTTATTTTTTTAAATTATTGTGTATTTTTGAGATTGGCAACCTGCTGTTATGGGATATTTGTAGATAGTAAAATGGTCACTATGATGAAGCAAGTGAACATTTTTATCTATAGTCTATTGTGATAAGAATAGCTAAAATCTACACATTTAACAAAAATCCCAAATACAATAAATGTTATTTTTAGCCCACCTGTTGTGTATTAGCTCTCTAAATTCGTTCAGTCTACATATCTGCTATTTTGTGCCCTTTGACTACATCTTCCCATTTCCTCTGCCCCCTCCCTGTCTGTGGTAATCATTGTTTTGTTTTCTGTGTTTTGGAGCTCTTTTTCTTTTGTTAAAAAAATATTTCACCTATAAGTGAGATCATGTAATCTTCTGTGTCTGACTTACTTCACTTAGCATAATGTCCTCCAGGCCCATGTATGTTGTGACAGGTGGCCATATTTCTTATAAAGGCAGAGCAATATGTATTTATATTTATATGTACATACACACACAAATATACAACACATTTTTTAAAATCCATTCATCCATGGATATTTCCATTCCTTGACTGTTGTGAAAAGTCTCTCAATGAACATGCGAGTGCAAATATCTTTATGAGGTGGTGATTTCATCTTCTTTGTGTACTCAAAAGAAGGATTGCTGGGTAAAATGGTAACTCTATTATTAATTTACTTAGGAATCTTCATAACGTTTTCCATAATGGCTACACCAATCTACATTCCTAACACTGACAATGACCTTGAATTCCCTTTCCTGTACCCCCTGCCAACCTTTCAACATTGCTCTACTGAAATAAACGTTCTCTTCCCTTGACTTCTCTGGTACTAAGCACTCTTATTTTTTTCCCCCATCCCATGGCTTCTCCTTCCCAGTCTCCTTGACCTTGCTGGAAATACTGAACCCTCTTCTCTTCTTTCTTTACACTTTCCCTGGGCAATCTCAGTCACTGCAGAGGTTTTGCTTACTGTCTCTGACTGCTGGTGACTAATCTCTATAGCTCTGACTTCTCTTTTGAGCTTCAGATGTGGATATATGACTGTATTCCCGACATATCTTCTTTGGTGGTGACAGACATTTTTAACTTGAATTGTCTAAAATTAGACTCTTAAATCTTTTCCCACTGCCCATTTTCCTCCCCCGTTGGGTCTTATTATGTGTGCTCCATTTAGTAGGTAGTACCATTATCTACCCTGTTGCCCAGGCCATGGCCATTTGAATTTCAAGTGGGTCAATTCTTCTTCCAAAATATTAAATCCATCTTCACATTCTCGCCTAAGGTAACATTGTCTCCTGTTAGCATTGCTACCAGAGCCTCTTAATAGTCTCCCCAGATACACTTTTATGTTTCTCTGATTCATTCAGCACACTAATCAGAATGACTTTTCTAAAGGCAAAGTTTTGATCAAGTCATTTCTCATTGTATATAGGATAAAACACAAAATAAATAACACAAGCAATAAGACTCTGCCCTATATGGTTCCTACCAGCTCTTGACAGCCTTCTCCTTGCTTATGATATTCCAGCTTTGGTGACCTTCTTCCAGTCCTGAGCATATCCCAAGCTTTGTCCTGCTCTGACACTTCCCATGTGCTGTTTTCTCTGCCTGGAACTCAGATCCCCCCCATTCTTTACCTGGTTAATTCCTACACATACCTCAGTTCTCAGGAATGAGGTATAAATGCTCTTTTGGTAGTTCCTACTTTTCCATCATAGCACTTATCACAATATGTATCTTTATTTAAGTGATTATTTGTTTTTCTGTCTCTCTAGTAGACTGGGAGCTCTAGATGACATCTTCTTCTACTCTTGCATCATTGGCAACCAGCACATGATAGCACATGATATGGGCCCACTAATCTATTCTGACTCCATAAATGCTCCCTAAAAATACCCTGTACCCTCTGGAGGTGGTTGTTTAAGGACGTGCTTGTTCATTTATTCATTCATTCATTTATTAATTCATTCAACCCATATGTAGGTATATTTGAATCCAAGGCAAGAATCAAATTGTTCTCCTTAACTTCCCTCAACTCTTTCATATCTCAATACTCCTTAGCAAGTTTCACTGCGTTCCTCAGAGAAGCAGTCCCTGACCCGGGACCATACTTGTCACCTCTGTCTGGCACGCTGGATATATCAGGTTTCAGGAAAGCATTTTCTTCTCTCTGTCTTGCACTGCTCTGTTCCTGAATGCGCTCACTGTTCTTAATTCTGTCTCAGATACTATGAACTCATGCGCCAAACATGAGATCAGGAGGACCTGGAGGGTCATTTATATATTCTCTGTGTATTTGGTTAAACAAACATTTATTGGACAACAACTATGTGCTGAGATTTCATAGACTTTGCCTCATTGAATTCTTATGACAACCTTTATATTGGGTTTTATTATTCCTACATTATAGGTGAGAAAATTGAGGCTCAGGGAATTAAATGGCTCTAAATCATAGAGATGAAACTGCTCTCTTTTTGTCTGGTATGATGTTTGCATTTTTTAAAACCATGAATTCATGTTTAAAAATGAGCACAGCCAAATGTTGAATTATGCCTGGTAATTCTACTTTTGGAGGACTTAAACACACATTTTAAGGGATTTTATTTTATAAGCATAAGATGCTAGTGACCCAGAGATCCTGTAAATTGGCCAGAATTTAGCTATACCCTGTGCTTTGGAGGGGAATGTACACGATTCACTCTGCAGCAAGTCAGGCAGAACATGGTACCGCCCTTCTAGACAGACATCTGTTCAAATATAAATTTCCTGTTTATTGAGGCTTCTGCTCTATTGAAGTAAAGGTCTCGATACGGCCGAACAAGTCAATCATTATAAACCTTGTTAGTGTGACAGCCCCCTGTGTATTGTTTAACTGGAAATGAAACACAAATACACCAAACCCCTGCAAGTATCCGCTTCACGGTGCATAAATCTACTGTGCATCATGTCACTTGAAATTTGATGGCAATCTACCAAATGGTGGAAAAGACTTCATCCTCAGAGGGTTATGCAAATGAGCACCAGCTCAGAACAATAAGGTGAAAGGACACAGCCTGTCCTTTGCTCCCCTCCCCCACATCCTTCCCAGAAAGCATTCCCTAGGGTAATTTCTCAGTGGCAACTGCTGAATTATCCAAATACAAATGACCAGTGTTCAGTTCCACATGCAGATCTGGCTTCAGATGTACTAAATAGGATTGAATCGTTCTTCCTGCTCTCCACTACCCAAGCTGTGTTGCTACTGCTTGCAGCAAAACCTTCTCAGACCCTTATTAAGCCTTCTTAATTGCTTTTCTAAGCTTTCTTTCCCTTTTATTCAAACCTCAGAGGTGAGGGATAATCTGCTCTTAGTTATGCTGAGATAAGATGCTCCTTCTGCTGCAATCTCCCCGCCCTCCCCAGTTTAATACCCCACCCACCTGTCACAGGGAAGCTGCCTTTTCATTTTGGAAAGGTCTAAAGTGGCCCATTAGTCTGCTGATAATCAGTCTGGACTAAGGTTAAATTATTTACTGTTGGTTGTATTTCCTTGGTTTGGGTTTAAAATAACAGAGCATTTCTTTATCTGACTCTCCTGGGAAAATTTATTCATAAATTGTTAGCCTCAGAACTGGATGTCTCAAGGTATTATCCATTGCAGATTGCTAGTGTCCAGCAGATTAAATCATTCAAAACAAGCAGTTGGCCATCTGAATCAACGGCTCTGGGTCATGGCCCCACCTTGTCATGGTTATCCCTGAAGGCAGGGCCCAGGTGTAGGGAGGCTGGGACAAGCCAGTGTGGGTCCATTAGCAGCAGTTCATGGAAGGAGGAGTCTGGTCAAAGACTGGAAAGACTGGACCCTCTGAATACATAAATAGCACCCCAAGCCAAGCTAAGAGAGCAGAGCCCCAGAAGGCTGGAAAATGAAGCAGGAGCTGGGAAAGGTGGCCAGATTATGGAAGGCCTATTTCCAGTCAAACCATTAACTACCTTACTGATTCTTTTTGGAGTTTCTCAGGGAAGCTGTGAGTTTTCTTTCTTTCATTTTTAAAAATTTAATTAATTAATTAATTAATTATTTTTATTTTTTTACAGACTGCATTTTGATTTGTTGTACACAAATGGGGTACATCACTTCGTTTCTATGGTTGTACATGATGTAGATCCATACCATTGTGTAATCACACATGTACATAGGGTAATGATGTCTGTCTCATTCCTCCATTTTTCATACCCCCTCCCTCTCATTTCCTTCTATATATTCTAAAGTTCCTCCAGTCTTCTCTCACCCCCACTCCCCTAACCCCATTATATATCATCATCCACTTTTTTTTTTTTTTTTTTTTTTTTTTTTTTTTTTTGGTGCTGGGGATTGAACCCAGGGCCTTGTGCTTGCAAGGCAAGCTCTCTACCGACTGAGCTATCTTCCCAGGCCCTTCATCATCCACTTTTCAGGGAAAACATTCGGCCTTTGGCTTTTTGGGATTGGCTTATTTCACTTGGCATGATATTCTAGTTGTGAGTTTCTTAAAAGGCTGAAGTCGTGTGACAGTCTCTTCTATGACCAATGACTTTCTTGAAAACATTTAATGATCTTACCCCCCTCTTATATGAAACTTCCCCTTTATCATTAAATGCCCAGTTTCTGAGCAAAGGAGGAATTTATTGAATGTTACAACACAATATATTCCTATTGTTCCTTCATAAGACATCTCTGTTACTTTTGATGGGATAAGACATTTCCATACAACTCTTTGATTATATTTTAAAATAATTTTTTATGATAAGATCATGAAATATTCAAATAATGAATAAAAATAATCTTGAACCCTTTTAGGTCATGTGTACCTTATGGGTTAAAAATAGCAGGTTCTATCTCCTATTGATGGAGGGAAAAAATAGTCTTTCTTGGGAAGTCAAATGATTTTTGTCCTGGAGAACATTTGGTTTTGTAGGAAAACTTGATTTCTTAGAAGAAATAGTTTAGTTTTTCATCTCAGCGTAAGAAAATTGCTCAAAAAAGTTTTTATCTGATTCAGGAATGGATAAATCTCTGTAGATTTCAAAACTGTAGTGTTTATAGGAACATACTCATGCTATGTAGGTTTACATAATGCCAAAACATCTTACAGATTTAATAATCTTTTCATCACTTTTGGGGCCAGAGAATGTATTGTTTCAAGTTTAGTTTGGTTTTCATTAAGGAGGGAAAGAATCAAATTTTAAGCTTTTTGTTTCGAGAATGGAGCAAGATGCCCTGATCATGATAATCCTGTGCAAATTTGACTTCTAATGCTATTCCATTAATTCTTCCTGAGCAGCATTGTAAACTATTATTCTCAACTATGCGATTTTGTGATGTTTTTCTTATGGATGGTCAAACCCACTTGTGTGGGACTTAGGCAGTCATTGTGCTACAAATAATTGGAGAATTCAAAAGAAAAATAAGACATGATTTCTGCAAAAGGAATATATACTGATGGGGGACATTAAAGACAAATCTACAAAGATATGTTTATCAGCATTTATATGCCAACCTATTCTAATTTCAGCTACCACATTCAAGTGGTTCCTGTGTATTAGAAACTTTACAAAACATGATATAGGGCATTACTCTCTTTGTTTTATAGATGTGGAAGCTGATGCTCAGATTGGTCATATGACCTTTCTAGGATTGCCCAGCTTGGAAATGACAAAATCAAGAGGAATCTAACTGGGTCTGACTCCCAAGTCCACCTCCAACAGGAAGCCACTGTGTCTGTCTCATTTACCACTGGCTGGAGCATCCTCAGATCTGTAGACCCAGCAATGCCTGGCTCTGCAGCCAGGAGCTGGGCTACCGTGGGGGCAGGGATGCCATTCTCCGGACAGCTGGCCTTCTCAGAGCCTCTAGCATGGAGAGAGAGGCCAGGCCTTTATCTCTGAGCCAGACTTTGTACTGCTTCTGCCTTCTTAAGTGCAGCCTGGGAAATGCAACTTATTATCCCTCATTAGGAGATCACTCTAATTTACAGGCTGTAGAATGAAGTTATGTGCATGCTGCACTTTTGAACTCATTACTGAGTATATTAAATCATATCAAAATGCTATTCGTGTAGCAGGTGTACTGGTGGCTTGAGCTCAGACAGGGCCTTGGGTATGAAATGTCAATCTGGCAACGTTATTCCCTCTTCTTCTATTGTCATATTCCTTCCCCAATTTGGAACATCTGTTCATATTTGTTTATCGAGCCCTTGGGGCTCACTTATCCAAAATCAAGCTTAACTTCATGAAATTGCCATTTGAAGGACAGTTTTCTGCCACTGTGGTGAAGGTGAACAACACGTCTTGAAAGAACAGGGGTGGGAAGGACCATGACATTGTAGTCCTTTTCATTTGCTGCAGATGATTAGAAGACACGGATTCTACTCACAGAGGGAAAAGAATCTTGGATGCTTAGAGGTGTGGGTGCTCTCTGGTGACTGGCTGGATTTGCAATGGTGCTTTAAACTTAGCTTCCAGAGGGAGGAAGTCAGGATCAGAATATGACAGTGGTGGCAAGGGTAGTGAGTGCTACTGCTGCTGGTGTGTAGGGGGCCCAGTAGCTACAACTTTCACGTATTGGGCGACTTAAATAGCAGAAATCCACTATCTTCAGTTCTAGAGGCTGGAGGCTGGAGACCAAAGTTCCAGTCAGCAAGGCTGGTTCCTTCTGAGGGCTATGAGGGAGAGATCTAGTCCATCCTCCTAGCTTCTGGTGGTTTGCATGAAAAGGGATATCTCTGATGTTCTCTAGCTGGATTCTGGTTTCCACCTCCTTCTTCACGGGGGGGTCTCCTTGTGAACCAGTCTGTGTTCAAGTTTCCCCCTTCTTATAAGGAACCACTCATATTAGATTGGGGCCCATCCTAATGACCTCATTTTAACCTGTTCATCTGCAAAGATCTTTTTCCAAATAAGGTCACATTCTGAAATACCGGAGTTAGGATTCCAAGGTATCTTATTAATTAATTTTTTTAGTTGTATTCCATTTCATATCATATTTCATTGTAGTCTTTTTTTTTTGCAATACACATACATTTTTTACAAAATATACAAAGACTGGAAAACTCAACAATCAGCAAAAATTAAGAAAATACATAAAAGGCATTTCATTGAAGAGGATAATCAAATGGCAAATATGCATATGAAAAAATACTCAGCATTATTTGTTGTTAAGAGAATTTCACATTAAAACCATAATGTGATACCTAAGAGTTAAGAGATTGCCTATAGTACTACATATATACACATGCATGTATTATTTTTTATTTGCAAAATAAAAAACTTTAACAAACAATAATATAAATGTTGCTGTGATAAATGAAAGAATGAATAATTGCAACAAAAGCATTCCAACAGTCTTCTTTCTGAGCCTGTCAGCAGGACTATTCAACCTGTTTCCCAAAATATTACATCATCAAATCTATCATTTACCCAATTTTCTGGTGGACCTTCATGTAGGTGTTCTTTTTTTTCAACAATATCAATAATTTATTTAAATATAAATAAACTATATATTATAATTAAGAGGTATAAATTTTCAACATGTATAAAAAGCAAACAATAACTATATGCTCCATACATACATCACACTTTAAATATCAATATACCAATGGGTAAAAAGCAAAAGAAGGGGAAATCAAACATGAGAAATCTGAAGTAGAGCTGTTAATATAAAATAAATTTCAAAAACAAATGTTTTCAGAAATAAAGGGGAACATTTCTTAAGTGTAATAGGGTAACTTCTTCAAGAGAGTATAACAATCCTAAATGTGTAAGTACCTAATAAAAAAAATTCAAAATACATGAAGTAAAAGTTAATAAAACTAGAAAGACAAATTCATAATCGTATTTGAAAATTTAAAGCCCTCTCACTTTGCTGGAAGGAGTAATGATACAGAAGGCTTAACAACATTATCAGCCTCCTTGATCTATTTGTTATTTATAAAGAACTGTACCCAAAAATGACATGTAGAAAATTCTTAAGGATAGACTATATTCTGTCATAAAATAAGCTTTGGGAAATTAAAAAAAAATTGAAATCGTACACAGTTTCCTGCATGATTTATTACATTAGAAGTCAGTCACCTTGAGATATATAGAACCCCACCCCCACATCTCAACTACCTCAAAATTAAACGGCACAATTATAAATATCTCACAGATCAAAGAAGAAAGCACAAGAAAAGTAAATAAAAAGTGCTTTGAACTAAGTGATAATAAAAGCTTAAAATGTCAGAATCTCTGGGACGAAATAGTACTCAAAAGAATACTTACAATGAAGTATTCATATCAGAAAGAAGCTACATTAACAATCAAATTATTTTCAAATTAGATAGTAGGAAGGAAAAAATAAGAGTAGGAGCAGAAATATGTGAAATAGAAAAGAAATAATATAGCTGAAAGTAAAAAAATCTAACAAGTCTCATCAAGAAAAATGCAAGAAAAAGTATCAGTGGAAAGGGAGTTATCAAAACAACCCTACAGATGCTAATAATGTATTAAGGAAATATTATAATTGCATAGTTACAATTATATAGCTTACATAACTTGGTCTATTTTAGAGGACAGAAACCCCTGCTTATTTACGTGATCCATGTGAGTTTTCCCCATTCTTTCACCTTCAGTCTGTGGATGTCTTTGCGTATGAGGTGAGTCTCTTGGAGGCAGCATATTGTTGGGTCTTGTTTTTTAGTCTAGTCTTCCAGTCTTTGTCTTTTGTGGTATTAGTGGATTCTGTTATTGGAGTATCTTTCTTTGCCATTAATGTTCAAGGTTATTATTGAGATATAATTTGTATTCCTGGTCATTGGTTTAATTCTAGTTTTTATTTGAATTAATTTCTCCTTTGATTAAGTATTCCTTTAATGTCTTTCCTTCCTTTGCAGGTTTTCACTTCTTTTTTCCATTTCATCTTCATGGAATGTTTTATTGAGAATATTCTGAAGTACAGACTTTCTGGTTGTAAATTTTTTCAATTTTTGCTTATCATGGAGGTTTTTATTTCATTTTCAAATCTGAAGCTTAATTTTGCTGGATGTTGGATTCTTGGTTGGCATTCATTTTCTTTCAGAGCTTTTTATATGTTATTCCAGGACCTCCTAGCTTTGAGGATCTTAGTTGAGAAATCAGCTGAGATCCAAACTGGTTTCTCCTTATATGTAATCTGATTTTTTTTCTTACAGCCTTTAAAATTTTATCCTTATTTTGTATACTAGGCATTTTCGTTATAATGAGACGATATGGCTTTGTTGTAATTTTGCACATTTGGGGTCCTGTAAGCCTCTTGTAATTGATTTTCCATTTTATTCTTTAGCTTTGGAAAATTTTCTGATATTACTTGATTGAAAAGATTGTGTGTTCCTTTGATTTGTACCTCTATGCCTTCATCTATCCTGATAAATCTTAAATTTGGTCTTTCATGTCATCCCACAATTTTTGGAAGTTCTGTTCATGGTTTCTTAACATCTTTCTGTGGTCAACTCTATTTTCAAGATTATATATTTTTTCTTTATTGCCTGAGGTTCTGTTTTCCAAGTGGTCTAGTTGTTGGTGTTGCTTTCCATTGAATTTTTAATTTGGTTTATTGTTTCCTTCATTTTGAGGATTTATTTTTTTTTCATAATCTTTATGTATCTCTTTATTGAAGTAATCTTTTGCTACCTATATTTGCTCTCTGACATCATCCATTACTTCACAGATTAGTTTAATTGTGAACATTCTAAACTCATTTTCTGACATTTCTTCCACTGTGGTATGAATGGATTCTGTTATTGGAGTATCTTCCTTTGCTTGGGGCAATTTGCTCCCTTGCCTTTTCATGTTGTCTGTGTGTCTACCCATCTAACAGTATGACTCTGAGGCAGTAGAGTTTCTACCCTGTGGACTTATCATGTCCCTGAAGGTTTTCAGTACCTCACTGTTTAGGGGGAGACAAATAATAACGACAAATGCAAACCATTTACAGTGTTAAAACAAATAGTTCCTACTATGACATCTACAGTGTTAATTATCACAATAAACAGAAATGATATGATCAGTTATGCCTGTAACAAAAATAGCAAGTTCGCAAAAGGGTTTACATTTTCAAATGGTGGACGGGGAGAGAACAGAAGGGATAGAGGATGTGACGATTATGAGGGAGGAGGAGAGAAGACAAAAGTAAAAGATTCAAGGAAAATTGAAGGAACAATAGAGATTGGCTGTTAGTAGAAGAAAAGAGAATCCAGGGAAACAGGAGAAAAAATATACATAATGCAAAAAATTTAAATAAAAAATAAAAATAAAAGAATACAAAACAAAACTAATAAAATATACTAATAAAATATACTAATCAAACATCCTAGTTCACAAAAAGAAAATCCATGTAAAAATGATAATAGGCTTCAAAAATGCTAAAGATGAGAAGAAAAGAAAAATAGGAAGTTGTATAAATATCCATGTACCATTAAGGTCACAATTAAATAGTGAAAAAGAATAAAAAAAAAAAAACTTGATGAAAAGTTAAGGAATTCTTTCCATTGGAGTTCAAAAGGTTCTCAGTTTCTCCTCTTAGCAATTTTAGTTGGGGTTGTGTAGAGCATGAGGCTTTACCCTCTGGATTGGGGGAGTGAGGGAGATAATACCATAGGCAGGATTCCTGGAGGCAGGGTTTAGACTTAGGTGGGCTCCAGGCTCTTCATTGAATGCTAATTGGCCTGTAGATTTAAAATCAGCACAGCTCCAGCACCCAGTGCTTGCTGGTCCACGATGGAGGACTTTACTCCAGGCTCCCTGCGTTCTGCTCGTGTGGTGGGGGAGTCAATTGTTAGTCCCCTATGTTACCTGCAGACCCCGTGTTTCCTGGTCTTGGGTTCAGTCTCCATTTTCTCTTGCCCCACCTTCCAAGTTCCTGGGCAGATAAGTCTCTCCCAGCTGGTCCTGCAAAGCAGTCTGATTGGAGGTGGTGGGGAGTAGAGCTGGGTGGGTTTCGGTGACCAATTGTTCCTTGTGTAAATCTCGGTCCACATTTGATTTTCTCTTGATCACTTAAGCACCTTCTATGTTGTGCAGTGTATGTTTACTGGGTCTGTATTTCGGGCTAAACTTGGGTTTGGAATGGGCTTCCTCAATTGCTGGCCCCCATGCCACAGTTGCAAAAAGGTTCCTTCCTTTTTACTATGCATGCCACCTGGAGAGATGCTGGTTCCTCTCCCCACACTTGGATATTGTGCAGCATGTCCTTCAGGTTTGTTGGGCAATGTCCTTTGTCTCTAAACACTCTGCACCCAGACACCCCTTGGGCCTCCCCCAAATGTGGGTTCCTTTAATTCCCTTATTCCTCTACTATGCTCAAGGAGGCACCTCTCTGACTAGATCTTCTGGCCTGGTTGTGACAACGACCATGCTGCTGGGGATGTTTTTCCTTATTTTATTGTATCCAACCTCCTGTGTCCCCTATCTGCTTTGAAAGTTCAGTTTTAGGTTCAAGTAAAGTACCCACCCCCCACTTTTTTTTTTACCCACCTCATGGAGAAGCTGCTGTCTGCTTTCTTGGTTTCTTGCTATGGAGCAGCCAGGAATGTAGCCTCCTCTATTCCACCATCTTTATTCAGTGTCTAAATGTATCTATTTTGAGGGGTCACAATTCAGCATATAATACAAGGGCAGGGGAATAAAAGAAACTATTTTTTTCCTTTGAAAGAAAATATGTGACCTTATTGACATTATTCTGACTTCTGGGTAATGCTGTTCTGACAACATCTCCTATTCTCGCACAACTGGAAAATGACCATAGACCTCCTTGACTCTCTTCCAAAGGGACTGTAGGTCTCTCTCCAGTGGCTGGCTGTCAGCCAGTGGGACACCTGAGCATTCATGGTCAGCAATGATTATATTTACTCAGCTGGGCAATTGAGGTTTATTGGCCATCATTGTTTTTTTTCTAAATAACTTCTCTAACAGCTGATGAAACTCAATATAGAATATTTGGACTTCTCTGCCTACCAGGGAAAAACTGGCTACCATTCACAGTAAACCTTCTAAAAAGCCAGGCATCTGCTGATTAGCGCCATCTCATGTGCAAAGATAGGCTTAATAGATGCTTTGAGAAGATTTGATTGTTAACTTTTCACCAGGCATTTGTTGACATTTGTTTATTTGTTTGTTGAGTACCTGCTTTGCATAGGGCAATATACCTAACATGGTATGGAATTTACAAGATAGTTTGTCTGAAGGATAGTGTAGGAATTCCTTCTGCAGTACCACCCCTAGGATAGGCAGATCACCACCTGAATGAGAAATTTATTTCCATAGTGGGCATGTTTATTTCTAAGAGTAGAAAGTACTTTTAAAATTTTGAACCAAATTCTACCTTGTCATTTAAAATGCTATGATTTCTGCCCAGTTTTCCTAAATGTTTGTGGGGCACTTAAAAATTGAGATCTAATTCACATGCCATAAAATTCATCAGAGTATACTATTCAGTGTTTTTTTTTTTCTCATGTATTTACAAAGTCACACAACCATCACTACTAATTCACCTAAAAAGATGTCCCGTTCTCCTTAGTCACTCCCCATTCTCATTCCTCCAGTCCCTGGAAAACCACTACTCTACTTCCTATCTGTATAGATTTGCCTGTTCTGAACATTTCATATAAATGGACTCTTATAATATATGACTTTTTGTGTTTGGCTTCATTTACTTATCATGGTATGTAAAGGCTCATCCATGTTGTAACATGAAACAATTCACATGTATTTCATTTCTTCATCACAACATCCACTTCATTTCTTTTTATGACTGAACAATATTCCATTGTATGGCTATATCACAACTTTTCTATCCATTTATCAGATGACGGGCATTTGGATTGTTTCTACTTTTTGACTACTATGAATAATGCTGTTATGAACATTTGTGTACTCAAGTTTTTGTATGGATGTATTTATTTAGTTTGCTAGGATGGAATTGTTGGGTTTTATAGTAATTTTGTATTTATCTTTTTGAGGAACCACCAAACTGTTTTCCAGAGCAGAAGTACCATATTACACTCTAATGAAAAATATCTGGGGGGGTCTGATTTCACTACATCCTTGACACCACTTGTTCATCATTTTGATCATGGCCATCATTTTGATCACATATCCTAGAAAATATGTGTAATATTTTCTCATTGTGGCTTTAATTTGCATTTTTTAAAACATGGGGCACTTAACACTGAGTCACATCCCTAGCCATTTTTATTTTTTTAATTTTGAGACATGGTCTTGCTAAGTTGCTTATAGCCTTGCTACATTGTTGAGGTTCGCCTGGAACTTGGGATCCTCCTGCATCAGGCTTCAGAGTTACTGGGATTACAGGCATGGGCCACCACACTGGGCCTGATTTGTATTTCTGTAGTGCCTGATGATGTTGAACATCTTTTCATGTGCTTATTGACCATTGTGTGCATCTTTTTCTATTCTTTCTTTCTTTTTTTTTTTTTTTTAGATATGCAAACTCCTTAAATTTTCAGTTTGCAAAACATTCCTTGTTTGCTCATTTAGTAAGCATACATTTATGTATCAGGCATGTGCTGCACCCTAGGAATGCAGAGAGGCATGTAATACTTTCAGACTGAAAGGTGAAGTAGTCAGTATTGGCATGAGGGCTTTATCCTAAAAGGCAAATTGTCAAGGTCCTTGATGGGTCAGGTGAGGATTCTGAGGACAGGAAGATGTCCAGAACTTATTTCACTTCTGTTCAAGCTTCCATAGATTTGAGTTCTCACTCAGGGAACAGGTATGCACATATAAAATTTAGAATCATGTGACCAAAATTTCAGTGATGAATCTACTGATACCCTGCCTCTGCAAAACAAAAGGTAATGAAGGACACTTTCCTTCTGGAACTCACTGGACAAAGTCCAGAGCAAATGCTAGGCAGGGGGCTGGGTCAATTGGAAGCTAAAACTGGCCTGACTTATGGATGAGGGCATGGGATTGGCTTCCTTGTTGGTTTCCCAGGGTAAACTGTTTGATAGCTGTAGGGAACAGGGTGGTGCTGTCACAAGCACCATGGGCGAGACTTTTTGCCACAGAAGGTGCTACTCCTCGGGCTGGGGAATGACGAGAGAAAGAAATGACAGATAGCACATGGTGACCAAGAGGACTATCTGAGTACCCCTTCAGGACTCCTGAGTTTGAAGTTTGGAGAATCTTCAAAGAGTATGCATGGACTGAGGCAGAGAAATACTAGTTTGGGTTGTTAATTTCACCCTAGTTATATTCCCATGCTGGCATGGTATGGAGATGTATAGGTTACAGATAAAAAAGACATAGTCTCTCCTTGGACAAGTATATAAAAGAGTGTGGGAAACAAATAGAAATACATGATTTCAGCATTATGAGATAATTAACAAGGGATAATTAATTATCAATAAAGCATCCATTGGTTGGTACCTTGAACAACTTATTGTTTGTCAATATCTGAGTCTACAGTCACCCCCAAAACTGGTTAACCTAATTTATTTATACAGAATCTGGGTGGTCCTCTCTATTCCACACTAGGACCTCCCTATTCTCTTGCCTGGCTCAGGACTTCGGAATATTTTATGTATTGATCAGTATGCTGGTGTCTCTGAGTCTTTTGTACCTAGGACAGAAGAGATTTAGGGTCTTCGAAGATGGAAAAGAATTTTGAACAGAGTTTTGAAGGAATTGTCAAGATTTTTCTTGTGGATATGGAGTAGGAAGATAGACACAGAGCTTGACATGGTATGTTTTAAAGAACTTGAACATAGTTTGGTATAAGCATATGATACTATAAAGAAAGGACAAGGTCAAATTTTGAGAGGTTAAGAGTGCTGGGTTTTACTCTGTGGGCAAGCAGAAGACATTGAAGGACTTCTTTCAACAGAGGAGCTACCTGGTTGAATTTGCTTTTTAAACTGATTTTGAATACATTCTGGAAATCCTTGAGATAGGAGGGAGGCTATTGTAGTGGTCCAGATGAGAGATGATGGTGGTCAATGATGAGACATTACACATGAGGAGAAGTAAAGGAATTTGAGAAATCCTAATATAACAGTCAAGAACCATTGGAATAAACTGGGTATGGAATTAGGTTAGGGGAAGGAGACTTACAACATTGACCATTGGGCAAATGGTGTAATTATCAAGATTAATAATTCTTCTTCTCAAGATGAAGAAAGCAGAAAGAGGGATTTCATGAAACATTGGGCAGAACATTTTGTATTCTTGTCTATATTGCATTAAAAACCTTCAGATGTTTGAGTTAGCAGTCCTGATTCCTTTTGTGTTTTATTATGTAGCCTAAAAATAATTCATCTAATTTCTTCAGATGTTCTTCATTTTAATTGTTACTTTTTCTTGACTTTCCCATGTGCCTCCTAAAATAGAATTCCCTGACTACTTGGGGTTTGACCAAGAGACAACAGGGTGGGATTGATATTTTCTGTGATACCTCAGTGATGTTATTTACATATATCTTAGTCAACTATTTTGCTGCTGTGACTAAATGATCTGACCAGCACAATTATGGAGGAGGAAAAATCTATTTGAGGGCTCATGGTTTCAGAGGTCTTAGTCCATAGAAGGCCAGCTCCATTCCTCATGGCACGAGGTGAGGCAGAACATCATGGTGGAAGAGTGTGGCAGAGGGAAGCAGTTTGCTTTATCACAAAGCAGAGAGAGAGAGAGTCTCCACTCTCCAGATACAAAATATATACCTCAAAACCATGTCTCCAATGAACCATTCCCTCCAGCCACACGCCACCTGCCTCCAGTTATCCCCAGTAATCCACTTATTAGGTTAAGACTCTCACAACCCAATCATTTCTCCTCTGAGCATTCCTGCTTTGGTTCACATGTGAGTTTTTGGGGGACATCTCATATCCAAACCATCAAAACGTGATACAGACCTGTGTAGACCAAAGTATCCTCCCCAATTTCAGCAGCCTCATCAAACTTTTAAGTACAACTGCAAATGCTTGGGTCACGTTTTTTATTCCTTTAGTTTTGACAAGTATATCACTTAGGATATTCTCAGTTAATAATGACTTAAATTTTAGGTACATTTAGTATCTATTTAATAAGAAGTCCAAAGGAATATAATCTCAGGCTTATTTGCTGAATGGATGACGTCATTATCTAGTTTCTTTTCTTTTTCCTATAATG
Source organism: Sciurus carolinensis (assembly GCF_902686445.1). Classification (NCBI taxonomy): domain Eukaryota; kingdom Metazoa; phylum Chordata; class Mammalia; order Rodentia; family Sciuridae; genus Sciurus; species Sciurus carolinensis. Next base: position 30,427,408 of record NC_062227.1, on the reverse strand, counting down.
TTAGCCTCAGCGGATTAGTTTCATTCTCCAGTTTGTGGCCTCATGGTTTCAAGATGGCTCCCACAACTCCTGGGAGACTGTTCTCACATTAAAACATCTGCAGCAGGAATGAATGGAATAGGGCAAAAAGATCTTCCTTTTTATACATCTTCCTTTTCTTCCAGGAGGAAAATCTTTTCTTGGAAGTGCCCAGCAGACTTCTCTCTTTATATCTCTTTGGTCAATCAATCCCTAGGCCAAATGGATTGAGGCATAGACCCATGAAGATCCGTTGCCTGTAAAATGAAATATCACTGCTTAAACAAAATCACTGGTTTGTTATCAAGGAAAAGGGGTACATGGATATAAAATAGGCAATCAGCAGTGTCTACCCACAGAAAACCAAAGAAATGTCTGATCAGATGCAGGAACAGAACGGGTTAGTTTGGGGGCTGAGGCTATAGCTCAGTTGGTAGAGTGCCCGCCTCACATGCAGAAGGCTCTGGGTTTAATCCCCAGCACGAGAAAAAAAAAAAAAAAGGGTCAGTTTGAATTTGGAGTGGTCTACAATCTGTATCTATCTTCATCATTATCATTAATCTAGAGACCTACTTCTAGTTCCTCAAGCTTCAATCCAGAAAAAAAAAATTATAACCACCTAACTTGCATTTTATTATCTTATCCAGAAACATTATGGGAGAATTTGTCAAATGCTTTAGTAACAAAGAAAATGAGAATAATTTGCCATCATATTATTAGTGACTTGGCAGTGATTCAGGGATACTTTACCTTCTGTGTATTCGTGAGTCTTTCGTTTCATATATTTATGAATATATTCATAAGTTTATACATGCATAAATATATGAAACAAAAGATGGGCTGGGGGTGCGAGTGAGGGAGGAGGACCAAAGAACTTTCCAACTGCACTGGTAACGTTTTGTTTGTTTGGAAAGGTGGTTCCCTCATGTTCACTGTGTTAGTTTTTATGACTTTGACCTTTTCTGGTGTTTCTGTGATACATCCTTTCCTCCTTTTTGGTAAATTGGGGGTAGTGGTCACTTTATAAAGAACAGTCTGCAAAAGATATTTTCAGTGGTTTGGAGGTAAAATCTGGACACCCTCTCATCCTCTAGGGATGGGATTTATGTGGCCCTCAAGGCTGCCACCTCTCACCTTGCTTCTGCTGGTCTGTGTCTATCTGTCTGTCTCCCCCTCCTCACACACATAAATTAGTAATTCTGTCCAATAGCTTTTTATGTTACCTATTAATAGTCACCTTTCCTTTCAAAGTTATGGGCCTATGTTTACCTTGTGCTTCTGGCTTCAGAGGAACATTTTCAAAGTGCTTTTAGGGTTAATGCGACATATTCATAACTGCATATAATATGGTTTGTTCTGTTTCAGTTCCCATTTCCTTTCCCTCCTCCCTCTCCCAGTCCCTTTCCACTACTCTGGTAACCACCCTTCTATTTATTTACTTTTAGTTGCTGCATTATAGTTATATGTAAAAGTGAAATGCATTGGGATTTCTTCATACAGGTACTTAGGGTAATTTGGTCAACTTCACTCCCCAGTTCTTCCCCTTTCCCTTCCTTCCTCCCTCACTCCCTCCCCTGAAATACTCCACACCTGCCTTCATGATCTCCCTGATATTTCCATGAGATTCCCTTTGATTATTCATTTTTTCTTTATAGCTTCCATATATAAGAGAAAACATTTGACCCTTGATTTCTGAGTCTGGTTTATTTCACCTAGAATGATGTTCTTTGGATCCATCCATTTTCCAGAAAATAGCATAATTTCCTTTCTCTTTTTGGCTGAGTAGAACCCCATTGTGCACACATACCACATTTTCTTTATCCATTTGTCTACTGACAGGCACCTAGGCTGGTTCCATAACTTCACTATTGGGAATAGTGCTGCTATAAATGTTGGTATGTATGCTAAAAGAACATATTTAAACCCTAGTCCCTGGTGCGCTCTTTGTGCATATTCTGCCCTCTCTCTTCCTATCATCAACATCACATTGGAGGTAGGGTCAAATGGGTTAAAATTGATATATTTGCGTAATAGAGGATGGGTGAGTCAAAGACTTCCTGACCTTGCTAGGTAAAATTTCTTGTTTGCAGACTAGCTGGAAATATTTACTTTGGTTTCCATGCCTGATGATTATTAAATCTGTTTTTACTTGTATAATAATAAATAATAATCGAATGATTTTTATTACTAAAAATTATATATTGTTTTGTAATCAAGTAATTAAATAGTAAATGCAACCCTATACTAAAGTTTTGTATCAAGCAAACCTCAGTTCATGCTGATTTAAAGTGACATGGCTATGCTCATTTTAATTTCAAAACATCTGACTTTTTCCTTTTAAGATGGTTCATATACAGACATTAGAATCAGGATAGTGCTTATCTCTGGGAAAAATGGGGGTGGGAATGAGGGAGGAGGACACAAAGAACTTTCCAACCATACTGTTGTGTTTGTTTGAAAAGATGGTACCCTCATTTTCATTGTGCTTGTTTTAATGGCTTTGTATATATTTAATATTGCATAATTAAACAATTATTTCTATAAAGAGAACCTTTAAAAACAAAAGGAATAAATCAACTCAGCAATCTTTGTTATATTTTTAAGAAGTTTTAATTAGCAAATTCTGAAAGATTCTTGCATTGGAAAAATTCATTTATTCAGTCAATAAAAAGAAGCACTTACTGTGCTGTGTGATAGAGCTATAAAAGTGAATAACGTAGCACCAGACCTTTTCCAGCACATTGCAGTAAACATGTAAACAAAAAATTATATGGTGCCGTGAACAGTGTTGCCCACAGAGTTATTAAAAAGTGAGCTATGGTAGTGTGTGTGTTCATATGTGTAGTTAAGTGTGTTAGGGGAGTTGTGGATGGGTCCACAAAAATGAGATTCTAAGTCTTTCTTTTACTTAATTATATCAACTGTATGCTTGCTGTGAGCTTCGTTCTGTGCACTGAGGACTTATGGGAAGTGTTTATCCCGAGGCCCCAAGGGGTGATGGGAGATGAGATATTAACTAGCACCAGTAGCTGGTCTTGTTTCCATGTGCATCTGGGTGACTCTGAGGCAGCTTTCTGATGTGTCCTTTGGCATATGTCTCTTTATTAGAATGAATGGACCTTTTACCAGAAGGAGGAGAGTTTTATTCAGGTCACACTGGAAGACCGTGTGGCTGAAACTACTGATCTGATCATGTGGAGAAGGAATACAGGCCTCTGTGATGGATTCCTGCCTTGCCCTGTTTCTATATTTTCTCCTTGAGTTTGGGGAAGTGGTAGAAGGTGGAGGAAAGGGAAAATCAATTCAGGGCTTCAGTCAGATTTATCATGCCATTGGGGCATGTCTCCAAAATATAGTCTGGAGTGTTTTCTTTTGGAGAAGGTAACACCTGGGGGTTTTATAAATTGATGTTGATGCTGATGCAAGACCCAATTTAGAATCTTAGTGTTAGCTTTGTTCCCTTGAGGCAGAGCTGGCCAAGAGCAGCAGTGGAAGGATAAGTTAAACTGGGAGAGGGACCTGGGCCCCAAGTCCCAAGGATTTAATGAATATCCTCTGCATCTTCATGCTTGGGGATTGCATTACCAAGTTCACTTACAAGGAGGCAGAGGTAGGGACTCTGATCAGAGGCTGAATCAGAAAATATTCTCTCATTCCCCCAACACTATATACATGCTTTCTTTAGAATGGTATACTTGTCTGCTTCCCCAAACTAGACATTCTTCAGTCTCTTTACTGTAATCTCCAATTTAGAGAGTGGTTTGGGGACCTCATTTAGTGTCTTAGATTTAGGAATTTGTATTTGAGACTCTTGACTAAAATAGTTTTGGAGAAGTAAATCTGATGGTAATTCAAAAACTTTTCCACAGCATAATACTCAAGGCTGATATCTTATTCCTGGAGAGCATTCAAAATATTCCTTAGCTTCTATTTTTCTTGACTCACTAATAATTCTCCCTGAAGGACTATTGAGACTGTCATTTTTATCTGTCATTGTACAGCTGTCATGGAAATACTAAATGATCATTCTTTTTTTTTTTTTTTGGGGTGCTAGGGATCGAACCCAGGGCCTTGTGCTTACAAGGCAAGCACTCTACCGACTGAGCTATCTCCCCAGCCCCTAAATGATCATTCTTAACAATTCAACTTGATAAAGATAACTTTTCTTTTCTAAAATTGATGAAGTTTGAGCAGCAGTCCAAAATTATACCTTTATAGTCAAAGTGAAATAAGGCTAAGAGGTAAATATCTAGGCATTTGAGCAAAAGTGATAATGAGAAAAATGCCACATTAGTTTTCTGTGCTTCTAGTCATCCACTCATTTGTTCATTCATTAAAAAACATTTATTGAGTACTTCTTGTATGCTAAGCACTGAGCAGGGTGTCAAGGATAAAATGATGAATAAACAGAACTCTTAGCCCTATAAAACTTCTTTGGCAGTAAAGACAGATATCGAATTGAACCGCTTACATTCATCATCGTAAGTCATATTAAATGCTATGTGGAAAATTTATGAGTTACTATGAGAACTTGTTAGAGAAGGACTTGATTTAGCCTGTGGGTCAGACAAGGATTCCCTGAGAAAGTAGATATTAACTGAGACTGAAGGAGGAGAAGTCAATTAGGCAAAGAAAACAGTGGAATGCTGTATTCAGGTATGGAATGATATGTACAAAGGTCCTGAGGTGGGGAGGAGCATGTGTACTTAAAGAACTTAGGGGCTGCGGTTGTGGCTCAATGGTAGAGCACTTGCCTTGCCTGGCACATGTGAGGCACTGGGTTCAATTCTCAGCACCACATATAAAAAAAAAAGACCTTAGGCCACTGTGGCTGAATTCCAAGAGAAGTAGAGGGCTGCATTAAGAAGTTGGTGAGACAGACAGGGGCCAGATCATCCAGGGTCTGGTAGTAAGAGTTAGGATTTTGTGATTATCCTAAGAGAATAGGAGAATCATTCAAGGGCTTTAACACAGGAAGCATGATCATATATGCATTTTGAGGCATCAACAGTTGTATGGAGAATGGATATGGTACAAGAGGGGAAGTTGTGAGGCAGAGAGGAGGCTCTTGCTTAGTGCAGGTGAGAAGCCATGGTAGTTTTGATTAGGTGGTGAAGGTTGAGATGGAGACCAATGGATGGTTTGAGGTATTTAGTAAAAAAATTGGGAGGACTTGAAGATAGATTGGAAATAGAAGGCAAAGAGGTGAGAGGTGTCACAGCTTGCTCCAGCTACCTGGTTTGTTTTTACTTCTTATGTATTTATTTATTTGTTTTCCCAGAGTTATCAGTTGATGGTGCTCATCACTATGGTAAAGATCTCTTGAAGAGAATCAGATTTGGGCTGGAAGTCATGAAGCTTGTTTGTACCGGAACATTTGAGACATCCAAATGGATATATGAATGGACAGAGTATATGAGCCTGGAGGTCAGAGGAGAGGTCTGACTGGGGGATGTCAAGTTGGTATTCTTACTGAACCCATATTTTGGTGAGCTGTGCGTGGAGGTTGAGGGGCTTGCTAATGCATTTTGGCTCAACATGGCCACATGGAAGTTCATGAAATTTTAGCATTGGATGGAAAATTAGCAATTACCCTTAAAGTTTTGTTTCCCAAATAGTAAAATATTTTGAAAATTATTTCCATTATAAAGTAACACATGCTCATTACTAAAGTTTTTGGGAAGGCTACCAGTCTCTTTCCCCTCCCTATTTTGGTAAATAAATGAGGAAAAAGAGACCTCAGAAGATGAAAGTAGCTCATTTTTAGTAGCAGAACTGGGTCAAAAATCCTCAACACTTTAATTATGGTTGTTTTATGTCAGGGTCATAAATTATTTTTTAATCTAGGCATTCATTTGATATGGAGGGATAAGATCTCAGGGAACACAGAAACTTTCTGTTATTATTATTTTGATTATGAACAGAACCATTTGTTAACAAAGGATCTTTAACACCAGGACATTTGGAGGCCCTGAGCAACATAAATATATAAGTATATAAGACATTCTTTTGTCTTTCTTTTCTTCTCCTCTAAAGTTTCTTAGTTACCTAATTTCCCTAACATTGTTTTGACATAGAGAGGGTCAGGTCATACTTGGATATTTCTATTATTTTGGACAAGTTTGTATTTTTATATCTAGTTGAATTACTTCCATAAATTCTTGTACTTTGCAGTTGGAAAAGACAATGAGTGAAGAGAGGAGATAAAGTTTTCTTGCCCTCTCTTAGAAACGAAAAGATCCAGAGCACTTAAGTGAATTGCCCACTGGCTTAAGTAATAGGAGGGTACCTGGCAGGAAGAATGAACTGAGGAAATGGAAGAGTTCTCTGTGCCTTCTGTTTTCCTAGGGTAGCTAAGATGGGAGATCTTAGAGTAAGGAATTTCAGAAACCACTAGTGATGGTCTGACCTCAAGTATTGCTGTTGAAAACCAGAGAGCTACCTGGTGATGGAGAGGGCTAGCCCACTGCAAATGTAATTAATCTTTTTGGCAGTTTCTTACTTTTCAAAACAAGAATGAATCAGGGATTTTATCTGACGATGATAGTGATTCATCTTTGGTGAAAAGTTGAATCAAACTTTGGACATCTGGGACCACCTAGGAAGATGAGATTCTGACACATTATAGTAAAGTAATGTCTCATCAATATTTATATTTAATGAGGAGAAACTATGATCAACCTGATTTTATTTTTGCTAGTCTGTTAATAAGTAGATATAATGATGCAGGAGAGATAGATAGTAATGTTTTGGTGTTTATCAAGTACCTACAATTCCAAAGAAAGAACTTACAGACACAGATATTTTTGGTGCCTGTATTTTGGTGCATACATAGGCTGGGATGCTTGGGAAGCAGATTCTGGAAGAGAGGACCTTTAGGGGTTTACCAGAAAGTGACCTTGTGATGGATATCTGTGGGAGAGAAGAAAGCAGCTTTGGCTGTGAGGTTGAGCTGTGAGATGGCCTCAGCAGAGTCTCAGACAGGTCTTTCAGGGATTCTAAAACTGGAATGACCCTTTGGAGGTATCCTGAGTTGGGTCAGAGACAACGCCATTGTACTCTCAAACTAACCTCATCTGATGCTGGCCATCCAAGGAAAGGGGTGTGACTTTGGATGAGGCAGTTCTCTTCAGCTGAAGTAGTCCATGTTGAGGCCTGATACCTGAGATTTTCTCAATACCCCCAAATCCTAAGGAGGATTTGGGTGACCAGTGGTCACCAGAGTCTACTCTTGGGGCTATACTTTATATAAGTTTTGGAAACAACTCCTTTAGGATTCCAGGGAGTCTCTCTCTTTCTCTGATGCAAACTTAGAAGAGAAAGGTAGTTGGGTAAACTATCATCCCTGCATTTGCAGCCGGTCTTAGGGCCACAACTGAGGCTCATAGTTATCTTCCCCCACTCTTTGTTCTAGGTTCCTATCACCGTTAGTTAATACCTCTGCTGATCTTAGTGGCTTATTTGTTGGTGACTCAGACCTTTATTCCTGAAGGAACTAAGCCTTGGCTACTACACTTATCCACTCACCATCAAATAGGGCAAGGAGATATCAAGGAGCACAGAAGTGGACCACCTGGGTGATAAGTATAGTCCTTCCTCCTTAGTTGTATAATAGTGGCCCTACATCCTCCTGATGGTGAGGATTACTTACCCATACTACTGCAGTAACTCTTTTTGCTTGCTGGTTCCCTGGTATGGGAAACCTGAACTGCCCAGGTGGCGCTTTAACTTATTGTTGAATGAGATTCTTGCTTTGTACCCTGGAAAAAATTTTCCCTATTTGGGCCCCAGAATCTATGAAACCAGAGCCCAGAGTTGTGGGGGTAGGAAACACAAATTCTCAAAGTGGGACTCTGGCAATAGTGGTATGTGGGGCCACTCCTGCTTCTACTCCTAGGCTCTCAGACTCATGTTTTCTATCTTCTGGGGACAGAGTACTCATAAAACATCATGGACCTATCTTCTTCCCCTCTTGCAGTGCAGATCTGGGGTATTGCATTTTCTCCCCATAGGCTTATAGTGACCCTAGAGGTTTCCAAAACCTCTTCTTTAAGGGGGAGATCAATATTAGCAGCACCCAGTACAGACAATATGCAGCCCTAAACCAAATAGCCCCTATGAAGACATTAACAATATTGTCATAATAAACAGAGAGAATGAGTTCAATTATTATCTATAGTATAACAAATAGATTTGCAATAAGGTCTGCAGTTTCTAATGGAGGACAAAGAGGATGGGGAGGGGTGTAGGATATAACCACTAATGGGATAAGAAAAGAGGATATAGAGTTCTAGATCATAGAAAGAGTAAAAGTATAATCAAAAGAAGTTGGTTGTTAGCATGAGAAAAGGGAAAAAGAGACTCTGAGGAAACAGGTAAACAAAAGGAAAATAGAGCAAGAAAAGTAAAGAAATGAAAACTTAAAAATTTTCAAAAAGAGGAAAAAAAAGAAAAAAGCCTACACTTTAAGTCATATAAATACATGAAAAAACAAGGGAAGAAAATGGTCCAAAAAAACCTAGATTCTATATTAATAGAATCCAGTGACACCATGGTAGAAGAAATGTCAGAAAAGGAGTGCAGAATATACATAATTAAAATGATTCGTGAAGCAAAGGATGGGATAAGAGAGCAAATGCAGGCAATGAATGATCACTCCAATAAGCAGTTGAAAGAGCAACTGCAGGAAGCAAAAGATCATTTAAACACAGAGATAGAGATTCTCAAAACAAAACCAAATGGAAATCCTTGAAATGAAGGAAACAATAAACCAAATAAAAAACTCAATGGAAATCATCACCAACAGACTAGACCACTTGGAAGACAGAACCTCAGACAATGAAGACAAAATATTGAATCTTGAAAATAAAGGTGACCAAACAGAGAAGATGGTAAGAAATCATGAACAGAATCTCCAAGAACTATGGAACATCATGAAAAGACCAAATTTAAAAATTATTGGAATTGAGGAAGGCACAGAGTTACAAACCAAAGGAATAAACAACCTATCCAATGAAATAATATCAGAAAATTTCCCAAACCTGAAGAATGAAATGGAAAATCAAACACAAGAGGCTTACAGAACACCAAATGCACAAAATTACAACAGATCCACACCAAGGCACATTATAGTACAAATGCCTAACTTGCAAAATAAAGATAGGATTTTGAAGGCTGTGAGAGAAAAACTTCTGATTACATATAGGGGGAAACCAATATGGATATCAGCAGATTTCTCAGCCCAGACTCTAAAAGCTAGAAGGGACTGGAACAACATATTTCAAACTCTAAAAGAACATTGTTGCCAACCAAGAATACTATACCCAGCAAAACTAAACTTCAGATTGGAAGACAAAATAAAATCCTTCCATGATAAACAAAAGTTAAAATAATTTACAAATAGAAAGCCTGTGCTACAGAATATTCTCAGCAAAATATTCCATGAGGAGGAAATGAAAAACAACAATGTAGGTCAGCAAAGGGAGGAACTACCTTAAAGGAAAAAACCAATCAAAGGACAAACCAAGTCAAGTTAAAAACCAAAAATAAGCCCAAATGATTGGGAATACAAATCATATCTCATATAACTCTGAATGTTAATGGCCTAAACTCATTAATCAAAAGACATAGACTGGCAGAATGGATTAAAAAGAAAGACCCAACAATTTGCTGCCTTCTAGAGACTCATGTCTTAGAAAATGACATTCACAGACTAAATAGGGCAAAAACCTACCATGCACATGAACTTAGTAAAAAGTGGGGGTTTCCATCCTTATATCAGATAAAGTGGACTTCAAGTCAAAGTTGTTCAGAAGGGATAAAGAAGGACATTTAATTCTGCTTAAGGGAACCATAAATCAGGAAGACATAGCAATCATAAATATTTATGCCCCAAACAACGGTGCATCCATGTACATCAAACTAACCCTTCTGAATTCCAGGAATCAAATAGACTACAACACAATAATTCTGGGTGACTTTAACACACTGCTGTTACCACTGGATAGATCTTCCAAACAAAAACTAAACAAAGAAACCATAGAATTCAATAACACAATCAATAAATTAGACTTAACAGACATATATAGAATATTCCATGCATCAACAAGTGAATGCACTTTCTTCTCAACAGCACATGGATCCTTCCCTAAAATAGACCATATGTTATGACACAAAGCAGCCCTTAGTAAATGCAAAAAATTAGAGATAGTACCTTGTGTTCTATCAGATCATAATGGAATGAAATTAGAAATCAATGACAAAATAAAAAACAGAAACTACTACAATACCTGGAGACTAAATAATATGCTATTGAATGGAGCATGGATAACAGAATACATCAGGGAGGAGATTAAAAAAATTCTTAGATGTAAATGAGAATGATGATACAACATATGAAAATCTCTGGGACACTATGAAAGCAGTACTAAGAGAAAAATTCATTGTATGGAACACATTCAAGAAAAGAATAAAAAATGAACTACTAAATGACCTAACATTACAGTTCAAAGCCCTAGAAAAAGAAGAACATGAGAACACCCAAAGTAGTAGAAGACAGGAAATAATTAAAATCAGAGCTGAAATAAATGAAATTGAAACAAAATAAATGATTCAAAACATTGACGAAACAAAAAGTTGGTACTTTGAAAGAGTAAACAAAATAGACAAACCCTTAGCCACACTAACAAAGAGGAGAGAAAAAACTCAAATTACTAGGGTTTGTGATTAAAAAGGAAATATCATGACAAGACACCACTGAAATACATAACATAATTAGAAGCTACTTTGAAAATCTATACTCCAACAAAATTTGTCGAAGACATCGACAAATTTCTAGAGGCATATGATCCTCCCAAACTGAACCAGGAGGACATACACAATTTAAACAGATCAATTTCAAGCAATGAAATAGAAGAAGACACCAAAAGCCTACCAACAAAGAAAAGTCCAGGACCAGATGAATTCTCAGCCGAGTTCTATAAGACCTTCAAAGAAGAACTCATTCCAATACTCCCCAAAGTATTCTAGGAAATACAAAAGGAGGGAACCCTTCCAAACTCATTCTATGAAGCTCATATCACCCTAATACCCAAACCAGACAAAGACACATCAAGGAAAGAAAATTTTAGACCGATATCTCTGATGAATATAGATGCAAACATCCTTAACAAAATTCTGGCAAATCTCATACAAAAACATATTAAGAAGATAGTGCACCATGATCAAGTGGGGTTCATCCCAGGGATGCAAGATTGCTTCAAAATCCAGAAATCAATAAATGCAATTCATCACATCAATATACTCAAGTTTAAGAATCATATGATTATTTCAATTGATGCAGAGAAAGCGTTTGACAAAATACAACAGCCTTTCATGCTCAAAACACTAGAAAAAATAGAGATAGTAGGAACATACCTCAACATTGTAAAGACTATTTGTGCTAGGCCCACAGCCAACATCATTCTTAATGGAGAAAAACTGAAAGCACTCCCTTTAAAAACTGGAACAAGACAGGGATACCCTCTTTCACCACTTCTATTCAACATCATCCTTGAAATACTAGCCAGAGCAATTAGACAGACCAAAGAAATTAAAGGGATATAAATAGGAAAAGAACTCAAGGTGTCACTATTTGCTGATGACATGATTCTATATTTACAGGATTCAAAAAACTCCACCAGAAAACTTCTAGACCTCATAAATGAATTCAGCAAAATAGCAGGATATAAAATCAGCATGCATAAATCTAAAGCATTTTTATTCATAAGTGATGAAACATCTGAAAGGGAAATGAGGAAACCAACTCTGTTCACAATAGCCTCAGAAAAAATAAAATACTTGGGAATCAATCTAACCAAAGAGGTGAAAGATCTCTACAATGAAAACTACAGAATATTAAAGAAATTGAAGAAGACCTTACAAGATGGAAAGATCTCCCATGTTCTTGGATAGGCAGAATTAATATTATCAAAATGGCCATACTTCCAAAGGTGCTATACAGATTTAATGCAATTCCAATTAAAATCTCAATGACATTTCTCATAGAAATAGAGAAAGCAATCATGAAATTCATCTGGAAGACCAAAAGACCCAGAATAGCCAGAGCAATCCTGAGCAGGAAGATTGATGCAGGAGGTATCACATTACCAGAACTTAAACTCTACTACAGAGCAATAGTAACAAAAACCACATGATATTGGCACTAAAATAGACAGGTAGACCAAGGGTACAGGATAGAAGACCCAGAGACATACACACATAGGTACAGTTTTCTCATACTAGACAGAAGTGCCAAAAACTTACAATGGAGTAAAGATAGCCTGTTTAAGAAGTGGTGCTGGCAAAACTGGAAATCCATATGCAGTAAAATGAAATTAAACTGTATCTCTCACCCTGTGCAAAACTCAACTCAAAATGGGTCAAGGATCTAAGAATTAGATCTGAGACCCTTCACCAAACAAAAGAAAAAGTAGGCCTGAATCTCCATCACATTGGCTTAGGACCAGACTTCCTTAACAAGACCCCCATAGCACAAGAAATAAAAGCAATAATCAATAAATGGGATAGATTCAAACTAAAAAGCTTTTTCTCAGGAAAAAAAGATCAATAACGTGAAAAGAGAGCCTACAGAGTGTGAGAAAATCTTTTCCACACACACTTCAGACAGAGCACTAATCTCCAAAGCTTATAAAAAACTTAAAAAACTTTACACCAAAATTACAAAGAATCCTGTCAATAAATGGGCTAAGGAACTGGGTAGACACTTCACAGAAGAAGATATACAGGTGATCAACAAATAAATGAAAAAGTGCACATCATCCCTAATAATTAGAGAAATACAAATTAAAACCACCCTAAGATTTCATCTAACTCCAATTAGAATGACTATTATCAAGAACACAAGCAATAATAAGTGTTGGTGTGAATGTGGGGAAAAAGGCACACTCATACGTTGCTGGTGGAGTTGCAAATTGGTGCAGCCACTCTGGAAAGCAGTATGGAGAAAAGTTGGAATGAATCCACCATTTGACCCAGCTATCCCACTCCTCGGTTTATACCCAAAGGACTTAAAATCAGCATACTACAGTGATGCAGCCACATCAATGTTCATAGCAGCCCAATTCACAATAGCTAGATTGTGGAACCCACTAAGATGCCCTTCCATTGATGAATGGATAAAGAAACTGTGGTATATATACACAATGGAATATTACTTGGCCATAAAGAAGAATAAAATTGTGGCATTTGCTGGTAAATGGATGAAGTTGAAAAATACCATGTAAGTGAAATAGGCCAAGCCACAAAAACCAAAGACTGAATGTTTTCTCTGATAAATGGATCAAGATATATAATGAGGAGGGTTGGTTGGGGGGAAGAGAACAAATGAAGGAATTTTGGATGGTGTAGAGGAAAATGGGGTGGGAAGGGGTGGGAGACGGAAAGACAGTAGAATGAAACAGACAGAATTATCCTATGTATATGTATGATGACATGAATGGTGTGAAACTACATTGTGTACAACCATAGAAATGAAAAGTTGTACCCAGTTTGTGTGTAATGAATCAAAATGCAGTCTGTAAAAATAAAAAAAAATTAATAAAAATAAATTAAAACAAACCCCACCAGGATGCTCAAAGATGCTTTCCAGTGCTCACCTTGGAGCTACCCAGAGGTAGCTCAGTAGATTTCTCAGGGGTCAGCCTTGGGGTATTCAAGACAGGAGCCAGGCATGGCACATCTGACCTCAACCAGGCTGACCCTGCCAATGCTCTCAGCCACTCCAGGCAATAACTCCTGTGCCCTGTGCCAGCCAGAAACAAACAAACAAAAAAAAACCATCATGGACCTAAAATGTATAGCACCTCTTGGAGAATGGTCCCCAATCCTTGCAAGGTAGTATTTGAGTTGGCACTTCAGCTGTGCTTTCAGTAAGATGTTTCATCATTCTTCCAGGCTGTAAGCTTCTCGGTGTTGCAGTGTATTATATGAGAAGTAGGTTCTGTGGTGATTGCCCTCTCCTACAGCTCCTTTGTTATACTATGCATTACCTAGTTCTATACAATATTATGCAGGATACTTTGTCAGTGGATCAAATCCTGCGTCAGCCTTTGGACACTAGTGCTGGCTGAGGCCCTATGGTAGGAAAGGCAAACCCTACCAACCCAGAATATGTGTTTACTCTTATGAAAATGAATAACTATCTTCTCTATGGAGGAAGAGGTCTAATGTCATCAGTTTGCCATCAATGGGAGTTTGAATCCTTGATGGATTTTCTATATTGGGGACTCAGCATTGGTCTCAGCTATTGGCATTTTAGACTTTCAGCAGTCACAGTACCCAGGTCATTCTTGGTAAGTGAAAGATCCCTCTGTCGAACCCATGAATAGCCTCCACCCCTACCACCATGGCTCCTTTTGTGTGTCCATCGTGTCTGCCTGAGAATGGCTACTGACGGAGAATGGCTGAATCATTCTTCTTGTTTAGTGCCTCTTCTGTGGTGGATCTTCTTTAATGGATATTTACTTTTTTCCATCTTATATGTCCATCTATGAGTGTCCACCTAAACCTTATGATCTGCTCTTCCAGACTCTTGCCCAATCATCTAAGTCATTTACTGTTTCCACTGAGTCTATGAATGTTCTATCCTTGGGTCACTTCTCTTTTCATCAAGTGACTGATCATGTCCATGGTCCAAAGCTTTGCTTGTTGGGAGAATCCTCCTTTATGACTACATTTCAAGGCCAATATTGAGCAGGGTGGTAACATAGCCACTATCCATTTTTGACTTTCCGTCATATGTTGAGCTGATCTATATATGAACCCAGGTCAGATTTCCCTCTTCTATGAACTGGTTAAAAGGAATCTCTAATGTGATCACAGGTGTGTGTCAAGGACAGGTTCTGGTGCAACAGTGGTAGATGAGTGTGGTTCTGGCCATCTGCTCATGCAGCTTGCACATGCCCTCTGGCCCTCTGTGCTCAATACCCCATGTACCTTTTCCATGTTACAGAAGATTACTGCTGGACCTGCCCAACCTGTAGCTTGGTAGTTCTGACATATACAGTTCACAAGGGATAGTTCTAACTACATGACCATTTGGTGTCTAATAATCAAACACTATCTCTACTAGAGCTCAGCAATATGCCAGGAGTCACTTTCCAAAATGTGTATAATTCTCTGTTACAGATGACATTCCCCCAAACCTATGGATCTGTTTTATGATCTGTCTCCTGAATGCACATTATCTTTTCTCATTGCATCATAGGATCTGCTAGTCGACATCTATTACCATGGGGTCTACTAGAATATTTGACCCAAAAGGTTGAGTTGTTTGAAATATAACTTGGACCTGCTGCATAACCTTTTCCTACTTTGACTCTGTTAAAAGATGACAACTTTTCCTGCTATGTAACCTCACTAGAAGCTGAAAATTGGTGTATGTGTTGGAACATTATGTCCAGGCATGGGCTATGCTTGCCTTTGGAACTCAAAGCAGCCTATTAGGTGTTATGCTTCCTTTTTCATGGTGGGCCATGTGAATTATAGTATTTGTTCTTTTCTTTGGAGGTGAGGATCTGGCCTGACACAATCCATTAGATATCTAAAATTTTTACTGATATGTTGGGGCCTTGAATTGTCAGAGGGTGTATCTCTGATGCTCTAGTGTTCATGTGGCTTATCTTGACTTCTGATGTATATGTAACATTGTGATATATACTCTGATTTGAATAGTGTCATCAATATAGAGGGCCACTGTGATGTTTTCTAAGATATCCAGTCAGTCTGGTTATCATTGGATTTTTTATGATTGAAGGAGGAAGAGTTAACAATGTCCTGGATTGAGAGTGTAAATGTTTATTGTTCTTTCAGGTAATTGCAAACTTCTGATCTTCTCTGGTAAGGTAGAAAGAACACAAATGCCGTATCAATGGGCTACATATTACAGCTTCAATAGCAAAGATTTCACCTGTGATAGCAGTTGAAATTGGGGTTACTCCTTAGTTTAATTTGTGGTAATCCATTTAATTCTCTGGGATACTTACACTTTTTAAAAGGACTAAAATGGACATTTGAATGACTAGATCATGAGATGATGATCCCTATCATTCTCAAATTTTAATTCTTTAAGTCATAAGCTGTGCCATTATCTTTGGGAAACAGTATTACTTTTGCTTTTCTCTCTTGGTGGTGGTGAGGGTTTAGGCTTCCATACTTCTCTAGGTCTCATTCCATAGGTAAAGGACCAGACACAGGGGTTATGCCAACCAGCAAGTATGTCCATCCAATGACATATCTAGGGACCAGAAAGTAACAATGGCCCACCAGGTACTCACTGTGAACTGGACCTCAATCAGAACTCCATTTATTACTGGCTTCATGTGCTTGTACTCTAATGAGGGATTTCTGTGTCACCCTTCTAGGATGCTGCAGGAAGGAGGTGTGTATCTTGTGAGAGTGACTTTCTTTAGCCCATAGGGAACAGCAACTGCAGGCCCTTTCCCTGCAACCCTCCCAAAAACTAGGGAGTAAGTCCTTCATTCTGAAGGTGTACCTGGATGGTGCATCACAACACCTACTTACTCTCCATCCACACCATCAATATTCTTTTATAGTCTTCCAGAGACATATGGATGATAGCTAGTGAAATTTAAACTTTAGTGTCCCTCATTTGCACGAGCCCCTTCCAAGATCCTGGATATAATTTTGTATTATTTTTCTTAAAAAGTCCCCCAAATGTAGAAACTTCACAAAACTCCAATCTTCTTGATTCCACTTCATTTGCTCTGAGTTTGGGAAGTGAAAGAGACAGGAAGTTGACATTCAAGTGCCTGCACTTGTACCAAGCATCATTATCTGATGTTTTGCATGCATTGTATCCTTTAAGTTTGGGTATGTTATTTGCATATTTCTCCAGTGTTCACCACCTTTGAGACCTCAGTGTTTTCCTTGTGTATACATTTCCTCTTACCTGGAGATCCTTCCTCATGTTGTTTGCATTTGGAAGCCTTTCTCATTTTACATTTAATGCAATACTGTCTGCTCACCAACTCCTTCTTGATCCCTGTAAAAGGGCTGGGTGTTTCTTATTAAGCTCTGTTCACAGGACACAATTGCTGTTGACTTCTGTGTCTCCCTTGCTTCTCTCCGAGTTCTGAAGTGGTAGACTCCATGTGTCCTCGGGACTGGAGCACAGTTTGTGTCATTGAGTGGGAGCCCAGTAAATGTTGGTAGACTGCTTGAAATGGGATTGATTCTCAGTTCTGGATCAAAGAGTCTGGAGAGCATTGCATTCCTTTTCTTTGGAGAACAAACTCATGAAGCGACTTCTGAAGAAGAAACTTGATTTCCTAGTTTCATGATAACAGGGTAAAGATGTTCCAGTAATGGAAGGTATATTTTCATTGCAAAGGGACAAAATCAACAATCCAGTTTGTTAATCAGACTCTTGAGAATCGATCTCTCAGATCTGGAATGCTTCTAAGGTAATGTATGAGATTGAATTTTAGAAGCAGTTTTAGTCAGTTATTTTGCTACTGTGACCAAAAGACTTGGCAAGAGCCATTTTAGAGGAGGAAAAGTTTATTTGGCACTCACAGTTGCAGCGGTCGCTGTCCTTTGATGACCAATTCCATTGCTCTTGGCAATGAAGGCAGACATCATGGCAGAGGAAAACAGCTTAGGACATAGCACCAGGAAGCAGAGAGAGTGTTCTGGTTACCAGAGACAAAATATACCCCAAAGTCATGCCCTCAGTGACCTACCTCCTCCAGCCATACCCCACCTGCCTACAGTTACCACCCAGTTAATCCCTAGTGGTGGATTAATGCACTGATTAGATTAAGGCTCTCATAACCTAATCATTTTATCTCTGAATTTTCTTGCATTGCCTCACACATGAATTTTTTTGGGACACTTCATATCTAAACCATAACAGAAACTGAAATGAAAGTTATAAAATTAGTTAGTACTCTACATGGTGAGTAACTAATTAACCAGATATTTGTGCTACAAAAGTGGGTTTATCCTGCATATCATGGTTCATAAATTTCATATCAATCAATCAATCAATCAATAAACAGCATTCTCATTTTGTGAACAGTATAGCATTATGTGAATGTACCAGAATTTATTTAACCAATCTGTTTAATAATTTTTAGGTAATTTCTCATTTCTTGCCACTAAAAATAAAGTGTCAGTGCCCGTTTTTCATGCATGTGTCTTTGCCCATCTTATTATTTACTTTAGATAAATTTTTTAAAAATGAAATTACAACTATTTTAATAGGGTGCAACTATTTTAAGATACACACTTTCATTTGTACTTATATTTATGTATGCATATTAATTTAGTCACCTTGGCAGAGATGAATGTAGGTCTGTTGCCAGGAAGCAGTTGCTTCCTGTTCTTCTTGCATCTCAGTGAGCTCAGATGCCTGATTCTTATCTGTGTACGCTGAGAAGTAGGTTGTCACTTCATGGCCAAGTTTGTTAAAAAGTAAATGTGCTTCTCTATGGCCTCTCTCTTCACTGATCTCTCAGGTGAATGTAGTTGTCTGGGGTAACATTGAAGCCACTGAAGGTGGTGGAGGCTGCCAATCAGGCTCTATCATTCTCTATCAATGAGAGGATGAGAGAGCTCTACCATCAACTAGGATCATCTGTTTCCAAGTTGAGGTATGTAAGAAATACTTACTGTGTTAATCCACTGATATTAGGAATTCATCTGTGACAGCATGAAGTGTTTCCTTATCTGCTACAATTAGCTTGTCCTCCAAAAGATGTCCTCCTCTACCAACAGTGTATGATGTATGGTGTATGAGGTACCCTTCCTTGTTCCCTTAAGTCTCGTCAATGACTCTATAGTGCATAAAAACTTTGCCAACTTCCTAGCTGGTTAGTAGGCATCTCATTGATTTTGTAATTTTTTGAAACTTACTAAATTTGACATGCTTATGAACTTCTTGTATTTCTTAACCCAGAGATCTGTGACTTCAAAATTCTTGGAAGGCAAAAAAAAAAAAAAAAAAAGTTTTGAAAGTTCTTGTACATGCATATTTATGAACACTCGGAGATATTGCCTTTAAGCCAAAAATTTTAGGATGAATGAATAGCAATAAGAGAGTAATTTCGATATAGTTTATTTGGGCTGCCAAAAACTTCTCTGTGGGGCTGTGAGCCAATCTGATGGAGTGTATATGAATAAAAGAAAACAATTCAATGAAAGTCATTGAGTGGCTGTAATGAGTCTTGAATCCCCTGGATTAAGTGAAAATTCATCTGATTTAATTGAGTGACACTAATTGGTGAAGAGAAGGCAATCAATAGACTGTGTAGTGTAGTTATTTGAAGTTCATGTTTTCTTCTAATTTACTTTTGATGTTTTACCCTTCTTTCCTTGTTCTCTGTGGGCAGATTCTAAAAATACCCTAGTGTTATTGAAATACAACCCAACAGATTAGGAGATGCTCTGTGTATTTGAGTTTGATTTTATGTTTTTAAATCAGGGGTTATTTTGTTTTTTGCGTCAGATCATTGATCACAAAAATAGCCTGTGATAAGTCATTGCTATGGTTTGGATCTGAACCATCCTCTAAAAGTCATGTGTGAGAAGCATGGTCCCCAATGCAGCAAGATTCAGAAGTGGAGCTTTCAAGCAGTGATGGGATTATGAGGACTCTGACCTCATCAGTGGATTAATCTATTTGATGAATTTATCAGTGGATTAACCCACTGATCGCCAAATGGACTACTGGGAGGTGGGATCTAGTTGGAGGAAGTAGGTCACTGGTGGAGCGCCCTGCAAGGGTTATCTTTTCTCTAGCCCCTTCTCCCTCTCTGCTTTCCCGCTGTCATGAGTTCATTCACTTTTCTCTGCCATGCCCTTCTGCCATGATGTGTCTGCCTTGGAGTCAGCCAATTGGCCTGACCCTCTGAAACAGTGAGCCATAATAAATCTTTCCTTGTCTAAGTTGTTCTGATCAGGTATTTTGATCACAGCATTGAAAATTTGACTAAACACAGAAATCACATTTGTTACTAATGTTCATAGGAAGATGAGGTGGTTTGCAGAGGTGATAGGTGGCTTGGAAGAAATGAAAAGGGAATACATTTAGCTTTTGATTTCTGGGGTTTCTGCATCTGCTGACTCAACCATGACGGATGGAAAACATTAAAAAAAAAATGCTTCTCTACTGAATATCTACAGACTTTTTTCTTATCATTATTCCCTAAACAATGCACTGTAACAATGATTGATAAAGTGTTTATATTGCATTAGATATTAAAACAATCAAGAGAGGATTTAAAGTACACAGAGAATGTGCATATGTTATATGAAATACTATGTAATTTTGTATAAGGGACTTGGAGCATCCATGGATTTTGGTATCTTCTGGAACGAATCCCCTGTGGATATCAAAGAACAACTCTTTTTGGTTTTATTGTACTGAAGACAAGCTTCTCCTAGGTGGGCCCTGTGGGCCAGAAGCCCATCAGGAGAAGACCCAGGCTCATCTTCTTGATGGTAACTGTGGAGGCAGCAAGAGCCCAAAGACAATGGCTGCATGGTGCATAGGAGATGGCTTGACCTCCGCTCAGGCTCTCAGTCTTACATGCATCACTCTAACTCTGGCAGAGCATAGAAGCCACACTATTTTTCTGCATTGGAAGAGACCATATAAATCTGAGACAGTGAGCATCTTGGCAATAATTTACAAAGACAGATGACCCTGTATGACCCTGAAGAGAGGACCATCCCCCCACCAAGCTGCTGGATGGGTTTGAGCCAGAAATTAAGTTTATTTATTAAAACTTGGATTATTGTGCACACCTGAGTCAGTAGACAGAGATTAATGTCCGCTCTGACCACATTTCCTGGGGCCAAACATCTCAGATCGTTATGTGCTCATGAGGAGCCATAGTTTTATTTAATTGCATTTGTTCATTTACTATAATTTGATAATATTTCCTATGAGCACACATTTAAATAATTATTCAACTAAAACGATGTTTTTAGAGTTAGCCTGGCAAAAGGGGTTTGGAATCAGAAGATTCTGGTGATATATGATACCTTAGCACATAGTTTAGATTTACATTTCATCATGACTTAGCAGAAACCAGAGCCGACTTTTTATGTGTATCTGTGGGTGGAGCTACATGCTGTGAATGTTTCTTCAAATCATGAAATTTGTACAAAGTGCTATGGACCTCCAGTCATAGGATACTGAATCCTGAATTCTAGAGGGGGAACTTAGAGCTTCCGCTTGAATCTTTGCTGAGGATTATATGAAATTTTATTCATTGTATTAAGTTTTGTATTATCTTGAAGAGAAGTTAGAGGGATCTCCTGAAGATGGGGACTGTGCTGGTTCTGGTCCTAGGGACAAAGCCTTAATTCTGGAAGTCTGAAATTCTTGTCCCATGAGAATGGACTTTCCTGTCAGGTCACCCATTCCATTAGTTTGACTTGAGACCTGGAGCACCATGGTGGTGGCTGGGCTCCCACAGTGGTTTCTGAGTTACTGCTTTCTTTCCTGTGTATTTGCATTTGGATTAGTACTTGAGAATTGATTCCACTAGGGCAAATTACATTGCCAGGCAGAACAAACCAGTCCCTGGTTTGTTACCTACTAACAGTCTGACATTTTCAGAGTGGAGTTTGGCATCAATGCTGTCTGTGAGTGCAAGTGGTTAGGAAAATCAATGTGCTTTCAGTCCATTTAGACTTGTGGCTGCTTGGGAGCCCACCTTGACAGAGGTCCACCCTTCTTCACCTCTTGGGCCACCTCTGTGTGGCAGCTCCTGCTGTAGCTATTTCTGACAGTTTGTGCTGAGGAACTTGTAACTCCGTTTCAGCACGTCTCAAGAGTGTTTTTCTCACTTGTTTGGATTGTAGTTTCTTCACTTAGACCATACACAGCCACTTCAGGGGTGCTAAACATTTTCCAGGCAGATGTGCTTGGCAGAGCTGGTTGTAGCACACACGCCAGGCTGCAGAAGGTCACCTTGTGGGTGCAGCTTTGTAGAAGATCCATGTGTCTAATCTTGATTTTTATGAGTCCTATGGAGACCACTCCTAAGGCAGCTGTGGGTCCATCTTGGAGTTTACCTTTGTGCAGTGAGAATTCTGTTAAGCACCAGTGAGAAGGGAGAGACTTACCTGACACTGTCTTAATCCTCTATTTGCATTTGCTATGAAATTAAGGATGGTGAACTGACCTGAGGAAATGATCTTTGGAGCAGCCCTGAGCCCCTACTCTGGTCTTTGAACTATGCATTTAAAAAAAAAAAAGTAAAATAATTCTACTTGTTTTAGATCCCGACTTTACAGAGTTCTCCCCGCACCTCCAAATTCTCTTTTATTCCATGTACTGATTCAAGGTCCCAGTGAGATGCCAGGAGAGGCAGTAATCTCAGTGCTAACATTTGGGAGCAGAAAGAGGTATGAGATGCAGCACAGAGTGTAGGTTCTTTGTCTTGTGGATTCACCCACAGACAACAGGAGATAAAACGACAGAATTTATTTCTTTAAACAGAGAGGAAGCGCAATCGCAGCTCCCTCTAGGGGAGGGTTCTGAATGGGTAGCCACTGAGTAGTACTGTCTTGGAGATTATATGGTGTTGCTGTAGGTGACCTTTAAAGCAATTGGTTTAAGACTTTTGGGGAGGGGAGTTTCTTCATCCAATCAAAGTGAGACACTTGGTGCTCATGCAGGCCCTGGTCCCCTCCAGTCAGGCTGCTGATTGTGTGCTGCTTATGTTTTTGTTCACATGTTGACTAAGTACTGTCTGGCCCATTAGATACTTTTACATGGAATGGTTGCATCCAGGTCTCACCTATCTGCCTATGTTTCTGGCTCCTGCTCTCAGTAGCTGCGGATGTGGGGAGAGGACGAACTGAGTCAGAACCAGTTAAATAGTGCTCCAGGACAGTTACCCTTGCAATCCCTATCGTTTGATGCAACAAAGAATTGTTTCTTGATCATGCAAAGCATCTTGCAGGCTCTGAGGTTTTACAGAGCAGCTGTGTCCTAAGAAGTGACTTGGGAATCCCACCTCCTTCTCTTTTTAATGTCTGTTATCTCAACACTTGGATTCTATTTCACAGTGACAGGAGAGACAGGGTTGAGGCTGATATTGGAACTTTTTGGTACTTTCATCCAAAGGGGACATGTAGTATTTCTTAGAGTTCATTGCCTAGAATTAGATGCCTGACCTTGACTAATTGCAAAGAGACTGGAGGGAGGAATGAGAGTAGACCCTGATATTTCTGACCAGTAGTAATGTTTATGTAGTGGAAGTTATGAGGTAATAGGACTAATGCTCCAGCCATAAGTGGGGGGCAGGGAGGTTTGCTATGATTGACATCTTCCTACAGTTTTCTTCCCATCAGGGACTATGTTGCTGGCTTAGCTTTGCCAACACAGGATGTCCACCTTGCATCTGGGATCAACTACATTTCTCCCTGACAGTTTCTACCATGACATTCATTTCAAGAGAGTAGGGATCCCTGGGAAGCAAAGGATAGCAGTTCATGCAAATCTTTATTGTTTGTCTCCTGTACCCAATAAGGTCACTTCCTAGTTGTAAGATTCCTTAAAGAACTCGATTTGCTTAGACCATGTGGGTGCGGAAGTAGGATTTTGAAAAGCTGCTGCTGATTTCCCTGGCTCATTTAGGAGCCATCTGGAAGAGGCCTTAGGGCCAAAGCTGACGTGCTGTTTCCCCAGCCTCTGGGAACTGTCCCTAGGGAGCAAATGCACACGCACTTAGGCTATAAATCACTTCTCTCATTGGTGCTAAATTAACTTTTAAACCTTCTAAACTCCTGAACCAGCTGATAGCAGGATCTTGGGTCGCAGGATGCTCAGCCCTGTGCTTGGCATTGATTAAATATAAATTGCATTTGTTGCAAGATTTAATGCATGCATTAATAGAGGCAGCAGGGGTTTCCAAATGCTGGCCTATGACTGACTGAAGCAGAATCACCTGGGACGTAGGTAAAAATATTCCCGAGTTCCATCTCAGGCCCACTGAATCAGAATCACTCAGACTGAGGCACGACATTTTTATTTAAATAAGCTCAATATCTAGATGCACTGTCCAGGTTAGGGAATCACTGTGGATGTGGAAAGAGCACTGTAAGTTTAAGGTCTGCTGCCTGGGTTCTCATGTTTGCTCTAAGATGAGGGCGTGGTCCTTTACAATCATGTAACCTCTCTGATTTCAGTTTTGTCACCCCCACCAAGAAGGGATTGAACTGATTTATTTGAATGAGATATTACTAAGAGTCTCAATATATAAGCAGATAAAAATAGGGCAACTCTGATGGAATCAGTGGTTAGGTGATCCTTTTGTTCCCAAAATGGTCCTTAAGGGCTGCTGAAGAATTCTAGGGATTCTGGGACGCAGTCTGAAACACTTCTGGGAGGGTGATCATTACGGTTCTTTTTGTCCTGGAATTGTGGCCATAGGGACTGGGGTGTGTCTTTCTGTCTCAGTCTCTCTTAGTTTCTGTCTACCTGTCTGTTACTGTCTCTGTCTCTCTGTCACTCTCTATTTTTCTCTCTCTGTCTCTGTTTCTCTCTCTCTCTCTCTGTCTCTCCTAGAACAGATGAAAGTCCAGTATATATATTTCTTTTTCCTGTTCTCAGGTGAATCATGGTAGAGATTTGGGAAGAGAATATCTGAAATCCATTTGAAGGTACAATGTTGTTTTGCCTGTAGATTCTTTTCTCTATTTCTCTCTCCCTCCCTCCCATCCTCCTTCCCCTCCCCTCCCACTCCCTCCCCTCTCTTTCTTTCTTTCCTTTCCTTCTCCCCTTCCCCCTTCCTTCCTTCCTTCCTTCCTTCCTTCCTTCCTTCCTTCCTTCCTTCCTTCCTTCCTTCCTTCCTTCCTCTTTCCTCCTCCCCTTTCTCTCTTTCTCTTTCTCCTTTAGTTGGATTTTCAGGTTCAGGTCAAGAATTTTTGACATGGAATTTATCAAGTTATAGGATTTAATGTTTCCTGACCTATTTGACCAAAATCCTGGCAGGCAATCAGGCACATATTTAATAAAATTCTATGATATGTGGTGTAGATTGCATAAACAGACTTTGTTTTTATTTTTATTGTATTTAACTGCTCAAGCACCCACTGGATTCCTGATTATTTTTGTTTTGGGGATGCCAGGTATTTATTATATTGAAAGATATGAGATCAGGCATGACACAACTCCTTTAGGAGTAAGAGGCCTTAATTAGGTTCCAGAATTGTCCTGGTTTATCACAGGACTGGATTCTATGAGATCTGAATTTAGCACATTTAGCAGTTTTATTTTAAAAATAAAGTCACAATTTCCAACATCAACAATAAATGATGGCTCTGAAGCAACTTCTTAAATATTTTTATTCCTTCTCCTAAGAAAAGGGCATTCTGAAAGTATAGCCATGATATTATAACACAAAACAATAATAAAATTTAGGAAAGTTAATATTAAGATAATACTATTATCAAATATTCAGTATAGAATCAAATTTCACCAACTGCTATTCATTTTTTCACAATAAAAATATGAATTTTCATATTTATTTTCAAACTTCAATGTGATAAACCTGTGGTTGTGAAATGAATACAGTGCTATATGAGATTTTATCTGTGTGTTTGTTCATTCATTCAACATTGTTAAATAACAACATTGATAGATATAGGAAGATAACTTCAGGGAGTATAGATGAAACATTATTTACCCCGAAGATCTTACAGTTCCGAGTACTTATAGAAGTAGGCAGAAAATGACAAATGATAATAAAACCATAAGGTTTATAAATGAATGGGCAATACTAACAGAAATGGGGAGATCAGGAGAAGGCCTTGGATGCCTGAATCAGAACATATTTTGGTAGTGTACAAAACTGGTAGACACTTCCTGTGGTCACATAAGTCTGTAGCTCTGGAAAGACATTAAGCCTAGCGTTACAGCTTGAGAAATGTCTCAGAGAGGGAAAAGTTGAGATCTTAAAGGTGAATACATCTTATTTTTTGGTACTGGGGATTGAACCCAGGGGTGCTTTACCACTGAGCTACATTTCAGACTGTTTAGAATTTTTGAAAAAATTTTGAGACAGCGTCTTGCTAAGTCTCTTAGGGCCTCACTAAGTTGCTGAGACTGGCCTCGAAATTGCAATCCTCTTGCCTCAGCCTCCTGAGTCTCTGGGATTGCATATGTGTACCACTGTGCCTGGCCCAATAAATCAAAATAAATAAATATGTGTCAAAGTGCATTCTACTGTTATGTATAACTAATTAGAACAAAATAAATAAATAAATATAAGAGTATAAGAAATTGAGGACAGAAAGTTGGAAAGAAGATAAAGATTAAGAAAGCCCCAGTGCACAGTCTCATATAAGAATTACTTGTCTCTCCAGATATTTTCATCAGGTTACTTATTTATTAGAGGATTGGGTCATAGCAATATGTTGCTATGCCTGAAAACTCTTGACAATCCATTCTCTGCTTGGAGGAATTGAAGAAAACTGCCTACATACAAATTTAATAGAAAGTTAAAAATTCACCATGGCCTTTTTCTGTTGACATTATGATATGAATGACTATTATTTGGGAAGTTTTTTGCTGAAAATAGGTAACATCCTGTGGATTTGCCTCTCATGATTCTTTTAATTGAAGTGTTGGCATGTTTTTGTTTTGAGATCTATTCCAGCACTATTAGATTCACCCATGAAAAACGCAAAGACCAGTTCAACCTAGGAGCTAATCAATTTTTCATGCTCATTATCATTTAGATGAGTCTCTTATATGGTACTGGTTGCAGCATGACGCATTTTAATGCTGAGTAATACCTCCTTCCTCTAGGTAGTGAAGGGGAAGACTTATATGCTCCATGTGAAAATGTTAAGACCTTAAATCTCGGGGTAAAGAGAAAATCAAAAGGAAATTGTGAAAACCAAAATGAGAGCCAGAGAAGTGATAAAATTTATTGCCAGAAAACTTTCCAGTTTCTTCCGTGTTTTTACAGTTGCTTAACCTACGTCATTCTTTGTATACCTTCTGACCTGAAAGAAAAGAAAGGCATGCAAACATTAAGTACTTTATTTAAACTTTTATACCTTGACACCATTTGGAACCATTTCCTATAGAAAAAAAAAAAGACATCTTATATGTCTCTGAAAAATTAAAATGAAATCAGAGATGCAGTTATAGAGGTTCCATCATGGCCCAAGATTGAACATCTGCCAGCCCCACCAGCAAGCAACCTTGGATACCGAATTACTGGAAGGTAGAAAGTTCTGTTCTGTTACTTTAATTAATCACATTCAATTTTTGTCGGTTTACTAGATCTTCTACTTAAAATGGGAATAGTGACATTCCAAATAATTTCCCTTTTATAAATTCTGAAATACGTGAGAAAACAGTGACATTCCAAATAATTTCCCTTTTATAAAATCTGAAATACGTGAGAAAACTGTCAATGCTGCATAGGCCTGTCCCTTAAGGAGTGTGACTTACAAAGCCAACCCTTAGTTGTGCTTTCTTCTTGTTATTGAAAATAGCTTTGGCCTTTGACTCTTGCTTCCAGGTCTATGAGCTTAAATTCATATTGCCTTTCTTACTGTCCTTGCTCCCAGGGGATTACCCAGCAGAGTGTATGCAGGTGGCTTGCAACACACATACTCACATCAGATTCATCTGTCATACAAGGGAAGATGAGGAAGAAGAAATGACTATTTAGATATGTGAGGATAGAAATGGGGGAACCAGAGACTACTGCTGCCTTCCTTCAGTATCAGATTATTTATTTTTTAAAGTACAGAGAGTGTTCTTTTCACCACAAAAGCCTGTGCTGTAGCAGGACGTGTGATTTCCAAGACGATGCATAGCACCAGAAGAGCTCCAACTAATGTGCACAGCTTCAAGCTCAGCGTTGCTCATTAGAACAACAATGCAAACCAGCTGTCCCCTGGTGTTTGGAGAAAAAAAGATCCAATTAACTGGCCATTTTCCACCTGGTTCCAGATTTAGCTGTCTTCTTATGAGCCTGTAAGAGCAGCCAGTTTGCATGAATTTTAGTCAT
Organism: Sciurus carolinensis; assembly: GCF_902686445.1. Classification (NCBI taxonomy): domain Eukaryota; kingdom Metazoa; phylum Chordata; class Mammalia; order Rodentia; family Sciuridae; genus Sciurus; species Sciurus carolinensis. The sequence continues at coordinate 30,399,320 of NC_062227.1, read as the reverse complement.
TACATGCAAGCCAGGGGGTGAGGGGACACCAGGAGGACCAGCATTCTCTGAACTGCCACAGGGGGTGAAAAGTGAGATGCCCTCTAGAGCTTGGACATCCGGAAAGGCAGCAATTTAGCAAGATATTGACCTTTAAACTGCTCCTTATTGTGAGTGCGTTGATGTGAAGACGAAATACACTGTTTCTATAAATGTAAATATCCCGAACCATTTGAGATGTTTGGATTTTTCTCCTTAATAATAGTGATATTTAAAGTGTGACCTGAAAGGGGAAATACTGGGGAATGACAGAGGCCACATGGTATTGTTACATTGTGTGCATGTATGAATATGTAACAACAGATCCCATCATTATGTACAACTATAATGTATCGATAAAAATATGAAAAAACCCACATCACATTAATTGATAAAGAAAAGTGTGACTCACCTAACTCTATTGTAATTAACCATATACCTATATTAGAAATAAACATAAAATAAATTGCACTGGAACTAATTACTTGAGCTTTCCTTTGTAGATTTGTCAAAAATACCACGATTGACTCAGAAATAAAAACAATGACTAGAGCCCTTCAGACATCATTATTCCATCTTTTAGAGCCGAGCACATAATTGGTATCTGACCATTTAGGCCCTAGAATAAAACATCTCGTGATATGGCTCCTGGAGATGTCACAGGCCTACACGTTTCTGGAGTAATATCACATTCTCAATAGAGCCATCAATAAAACAATAATTTCTCAGCACCGAAGACTGAAAAATCTGTTGTATTACACTTTCCAATCTCTTCAAAATCACATTTTAAAAATCCATTTTGTTGCAAGATGACCAATCTCATCTGATTTATAAGCTTTGGCCTCAGAGGAAATATGGAAGGCTTGGAGCTGAAGTCAGGGAACGAATGTGCTGGCTGGAAACAGTCACTTCGTGCATTTTGAGCAGTTTCAGGACATGCTTTGGAATGTGTCTGTTGGCAATTCTTAAGTCATACAGCAAATAATTCCTTCTTAGTTAGCCTGAGTGTGATGTCTGGATTTCATTATAGGCTTATATTTTGGTTTTACATGTGCCTACACTTTCTATCTCGTCATTCTAATTTTGAAAGAATTTTGTGAGTTTTTATTTTCTTTGACTGTCAGATGTCCTTAAAATGATGTCATACCAGATTTTTTTTTTGCCCCCCCCCTTCTCTCTCCTCGCTCTTAGTAGTGTTGCAATTTTAGAAACATATTCAGATCCCTCTGCTGTAGTTAGCTGCAATCTGCAGTGTACCAGGGCTAGAGCTCTTTATGTGGTACACTCAATGGAATTTCCCTAGATCACTTGAGGTTTGTATATTTCAATTCTTATAATTTTTCAAAGTTAGGTATTTAATCCCACCCACGACCCCAAATAAATAAACAACTTTGTTATCTTGGATTTCTATGACCTTAACTAAAGGAAGTAAACAAAGAAAATACAACACTCCAAACTACAATCCAGTCTTTAATGTTTAAAAATTACTCTTTTAGGAGTTATTTGCCATTATGAATTGATTTTGAGTACATCAGATCAATATCTTAAATACTTTTTGGTAATTTTTCAAGTCCTTTTTCCTCTCCATCCTTATCATTTAACCCTCTTGATCTTGAAGATATTCTCATCATGTGATTCAACATCTGTCTGAAACTTGTCCCTTTCATCCTTTCTTCTCTCCCCTTCTTTGGTCCCTTGATGTCTGTTAAGTTAATCCTTCTTACATCATTGCATTATATGACTTTCTTGATGTTCTTCTTTCTAGTGAAGTTCATATCCACTTTTACTTCTCAATAAAAATTATGCTGATGCTTGATCCTTAAAGTCTGAAATTTTATTGTAATAGTTTCCTTCCTTTTATAACTGGCTTTATGTAGTTGAATTTTACTTATTAGTTGAATTGTTTCAATTTCTTGTAAAAGTCTGATGTTTTTGCCTGCCCCCTCCTTACCTACTTTCTAGATATATAATTTGCCCTTCATACCCAGGGGTCTCCCATCTATGGATTCAACCAATCCAAGATATAAAAACAAACAAAAAAAACCTGTGTCTATAATGAAGACACAGATTTTTTTCCTTGTAATTATTTCCTAAACAAAATAATATAACAACTACTTAAAAGCATTTACACTGTATTAGGTATTGTAAGTAATCTAGAGACAATTTAAAATATATGTGTAGATTCTATACAAATATGACTCCATTTTATTTACTTGAACATGCATGGAATTTGGTAGCTTCAGGAGCACCTGGAACCAATCACTAATACTGAGGGAGAACAGTAATTTGTTTTTCTACCAGCCCTGATTCTGTGTTTGCCCTTGACAATGACGTCCTTACCAGAATCCTAAAATTCCTCAACTCCTTTTAGCAAACTTGTTTTTGCTTACTGCTTGCCAGAAATTGTTAGAGAAAGTCAGGATGTGATGTTGAGCAAACTCAAATGTATTTCTGGCAGGTTAAAGACCAGATCCTCAAGGTATCCGGGAACCTCTGTGTGCTGGCCTCATCTCTTGCCCTCTGTCCTCCTCCTAGCCTTGTGTTCCAGTCACACAGGCCTTCTTTTGGTTCCTCAACATATCACTCTTCTTGGTTAAGGGCCTTTGCTTAAAGTTGTCCTTTCTTGCCTTCTTCGACTTAACTCTTAACCACCCACTAGACATGAACTTAAATATAACTTTCTTATGGTGGTAGTGTCAATTCAGCCCCCACTTCCATCTGACCCCCCTGGCATATCATAGACCATGTGCCTAATCATGTTTACAACTTTACATTTACTTTTGTGATTGTACATTTGAAGTCGCTTTGATTAATGCATGGACCAAAGTGTTTCTGCTTTTTCTTGTACCCTCAACAACTGTACTGTGTTCAATCAATAGCTTATGTGGAATAAACAGAGTGAATATTTTATGTAAGTGGCACTCTTATTAATAGTAACTCCTAAGCAAATGATATTTAGGCACCTTCAACTATTTAGACATGTTTTATTTACGTTGAAGTGAAATCTCTATTCCTAGTTATGTTCCATAGGGTCATACAAATGTATTTCCAGTATGGTATGGTCACAAATGGCGTGGTATAGAAGAAATAACATTGATGTGGAGGAAAATCTGGTTGCAGCTACCAGACTTCAAGGTTTACCACGTGCCTGGTACTGTGTTATGTGTAATGTGGGAATAATAATACTTACTTTACTTATTAAAAATCACTCATTGAATACTTACTGCGATTCATATAGTATATTAATTTTGGGGATAAAAAAATGAATAATATATGCTATCCCTAAGGCATTTATAGTTTATTAGAGAAGTCTAAGAAAATATCTTAGGCAGGATTTTTGTTAGGAATATAGTTTCCTGTGGAATTGACATGATTTCCCCTCCATTCTCAAGGAATAATAAACACTCAGAATTTAGATGAGTTCCAGTTACTAACCCAAGTTCAGCAGTCAGGTATTTAGCTGGAACTTCCAAGATACCTTCAAGATCCCCTGAGGATGGAGTAGGTGGGTGAAATTCATGGGAGAATCTTGAGTTGTATTTATTGCTGGAGGCTTTCTTGGGGATTCTTGGTCATGGAAACCTGCCTGGGGCTCCCTCCCCACACCTGGGCACTGTGTACCCTGTTCTGTGTACAGAGTTCTTTCCTTCACATAAATAGACTTATATCTTTGCCTGTGTTGGATGATGTCTTTCTGTTTTCCCCTGAATCCTGTATCAATTGCATAAAAAATGCAGAAGGATATTGATCATTTAAGTATATGAGGTCAGTCAGTATGTGAGAGGGATCTCTCACGTACTGTAATGGGAGTATAAATTGGTACAACCTTTGGAAAACTGACATTACCTACTAAAGCTGAAGATATGCATTTCTATAAATCTGCATTTCTGTACTTACCTTTATACTGAAAAAAAGAAGCATGTTGACTAAATGACATGAGCTAGAATAGTTGTAGCAGCCTTATACACTATGGCCTTAAACAAGAAATTATCCAACTGCCCATCAATAGTAGGCTTGATAAATTTAATAAACCAGAATACAACAATGAAAATGAACAAATTATGACAAAATATCCAACGTGGATGACTGTCATGTGCCTGAAATACAAGAACAGGCAAAAACAAGCTAGGTTTTAGAAGTCGGGATAGCGACTACCCTGGTGGGGACCTAGTTACTAGAAGGGAGCACTGAGTGGGATTCCTGGGTGCAGATAATGTGCTGTTACTTGATCTGGGTGCCAGTTCATTTTTGAAAATTCATTGTGCTTTACTATGACTTGTGCATTTATTTGTAGGTGAGGTTATATTTCAGTATGAAACTTGAAAAGAGTTGGTCCTATTGTGTTCTTTTTAAAATTTTCCGAATTTGTTCCTTTTAGATACATATGACAGCGGAGTGTATTTTGACATATTATACACACACGGACTATAACTTATTCTAATTAGGATCCCGTTCTTGTGGTTGTACATGAGGTGGAGTTTTGCAGATTGTATATTGTGTTCTTATTGAACTCAGGACTCCTAAGGGCAACTTGAGTTATAGTAGTAAAATAAGGAAAGTTACCTGTAGGCAAGGAGTCGTCTTGTTGCATTTCAAGTTGGTACTCTTGGGGCTGGGGATGTAACTCAGTTGTAGAGTGCTTAACTCCCATGCACAAGGCCATGCACAAGGTTCGATCCCCAGCACCACAAAAAAAAAAAAAAAAAAAGTCAAGTTGGTACTCCGTTTGAAAAGCAATCATCAAGTTAGCGGGGGGTCTTTGAATGGACATCTCACAGATAACAATGCTTGTCCCAGTAATTGCAGAACTCTTGGATGAGCTGATTGAGAATCTACTCCCCTACTTCGCTCTTGTAATGGTTGCTAGTTTTCTTTACACATGAATCTGACAACCTTAAATAAGAAACATTTCACTTTTACTATGTAAATTGCTCTTAAAAAATGATAGGTTAGGCACAGCATTGCTGACTGTTCCTTGGAAATCTTATAAAATGAGACACTGGGGAATGAATAAACTATTATCCTTACAGTTACATTTTTAACTCTAAAGCTGTTGCCCTTTCACATTTTCAGGAGATGGAATATTTAGAAAACCCATGTAAAATTGAGAATTATCAGTTATTGAAGATGGCTTTAAAAAATAAAAGCAGTCACTATTTTTTTCCTTAGTGGTGCTGGGGATCAAAACCAGGGCCTGTGCATGCTAAGCGAACACTCTGCCACTGAGGTCCACCTCAGCTCTGCAGTCACGTAGTGATTTTTTAAAAAATTACACATGTCCTTGGCCATTTACCTGCATAGATTTCTTAAAATCTTTCCATCAGTTTCCATCATTACTGTCAGTTTTCACAATCTGATGAATCTGAACTCTGAACCATAGTCTAAGGAAACCTCTTTGTATTTAGGCCAGTAGTGGCAAGCAGTCTCTGTGGGCTCTGTTCTGGTCTACCTCTGGCCATATCCCTGTTTAGGTGATACAGAATCTATGTGCTAAGTCTCCCGTGGTTCCTTTTTTCTAGAGCTATGCTCGAGAGGGGAGGGACTGTGGGATTCCCATCACAGATCAGAACCACTCTGGAGCCCTCGTTGCTCTTCCCAGTCTATTCTCCTGACAGAGATGGTCACTGGTCTGTGGGTTTCTAGACCCAAAGATTAGTGTTAGTCAGCTTTCCATTGCTGTGACAAAATATCTGAGATAATCAACTTTATAAGATGGAAAGGGTTCTTTTTCACCAAGGTTTCAGGGATTTCAGTCCATGGTTGTTGGCCCATTGCCTTGGGCCCCAGGGTGAGTAAGTTCATCATGATAGAGGTGTGCAGTGGAGGAAGCTACTCACTTCCTGGCAGTCAGGGAGCAAAGTGAGAGAGAAAGTGGTCACAATATCTCCTTCAAGAGCATGCCCCAGTGAATTAACTGCCTTCTATTAGGGCCCCATTTTTGTTGTTTTGGGTACTGGGGATTGAACCCAGGGGCACTCGATCACTAGGCCACATCCCCAGTTCTTTTTTATTTTTTTATTTTGAGACAGGATCTTGCTAACTTGCCTAGGACCTAGCTAAATTGCTAGGGCTGGCTTTGAACTTGCAATCTTCTTGCCTCAGCCTCCTGAGCTGCTGGGATTACAGGCATTCACTAACATGCCCAGTTTAGGGCCCACCTCTTAAAGGTTCCACAACCTCCCAACAACACTATCAGCTTGGGACCAAGTCTTCAACACATGGGTCTCAGAGGATATTCAAAATCCACATTATAGCAGATGGTCAGGAGCAGGGGTTTTTGTTGCCTGAACTTGAATGTTTATACAGGAAAACCAACAAGCTTGTATCCATGGCCTCTTGAAGACAAAATCAGAAGTAAGAAGCGAAAGGGGGAAGGTCTGATGATGGGCTGTCTTGAGTGCCAAAACCTGGCTGTCACTAAATCATCGCCTCCTATTGAAGAACTCTAAGAGACTGGAGAACTCTGGTCTTTGGAGGTGTTACCAAGTTATGTTTTCTAAGGTAGGAGGATATTTAAGTTTGCTGGCTTGATTCTTGCCATACACATACTCTACGTGTGTTATGTGGACAAAGATGTGTACCATGGTCCTGGACTCTCTGAGCATTACGGATGAGCCCGCCTTGGATGGCAACAACTCATGAAGTAAAGGAGATACATTTTCAAAGTCCACTCTCAGTTGTGAATTTCTCACAACAAATGTCTAATTGCTTCTAATAACTTATAGGCATTGTAATGATTCTAAAATGTGGACCTGTGTTAATCTGGTCACTTGTGGTTTGATCTTTGCAGAACTTGGCACAATTAACTGACTTACTATGTGCGTAACTAGCTTTGTTGACCTAGTTGGAGAATGGTAAATGGGATTGTTCTGCCAGTTAGTTCTGACCAAAGAGAACAGGTCTTTGTTAGGATAAGCTTACCTAGAAGTTTTCTGGTGGAGTTTTTTGGGTCTTCTAAATATGGAATCATGTCAGCAAATAGGGATAGTTTGAGTTCTTCTTTTCCTATTCGTATCCCTTTAATTTCTTTGTCTGTCTGATTGCTGTGGCTGGAGTTTCAACAACATTGTTGAATAGAAGTGGTTATAGAGGGCATCCCTGCCTTGTTCCAGTTTTTAAAGGGAATGCTTTCAATTTTTCTCCATTTAGAATGATGTTGGCCTTGAGTTATAATGTTGAGGTATGTTCCCACTATACTTAGTTTTTCTATCCTTAGTTTTTCTAGAGATGTTGTATTTTGTTAAATGGTTTTTCTGCCTCTATTGAGATGAACATGTGCTTCTTGTCTTTAAGTTTATAGATGTGATGAATTACTTTTACTGATTTCCGTACGTTGAACGAAACTTTCATCCCTGGGATGAGCCCCACTTGCTCATAGTACACTATCTTTTTAATATGTTTTTGTATGTAATTTGTCAGAATTTTATTTAGAATTTTTATATCTATGTTCATCAGGGATATTGGTATGAAGTTTTCTTTCCTTTGTCTGGTTTTGGTATCAGGCTGATATTAGCTTCATAGAATGAGTTTGGAAGGGTTCCCTCCTTTTGTGTTTCATGGAATAATTTGAGGAGTATTGGTATTAATTCTTCTTTGAAAGTCTGGTAGAACTTCGCTGAGAATCTGGTTCTGGATTTTCTTTCTTGGGAGGCTTTTGATGGCAACTTCAATTTCATTGCTTGAAATTGATCTGTTTAAATTTTCTGTTGATTCAATTTGGGTTAGGTTATATGTTTCTAGAAATTTGTGGATGTCTTCAAGATTTTGTATTTTATTGGAGCATAATTTTTTTGGGGGGGTGGTACTGGGAATTAAACCCAGAGGTGCTCAATCATTGTGCCACATCCCCAGGCCTTTTAAAAATATTTTATTTAGAGACAGGGTCTTGTTGAGTTGCTTAGGGACTCACTCAGTGGCTGAGGCTGGCTTTGAATTCTTGATCCTCCTGCCTTGGCTTCCCAAGCTGCTGGGATTACAGGCATGTTCCATTGTGCTTGACAGGAGTATAAATTTTCAAAATAGGTTCTTATTATTGCCTCTATTTCAGTAGTATCCATCATGATATTTCCTTTTTCATCACGAGTTTTAGTAATTTGAGTTTTCTCTTTCTCTTCTTTAGTTTGGCTAACTGGAACCTCACACCAAGGCCTTTTTTTCAAGTCAGAGTCAGAAGGATTTGTCATTCACTGATCTCACTTGATTTGCATGGTCATGATTTAGCTATATATTGAATACCTGCTCTGTACTAGGCCCTGGAATCCAGTGTTGAATAGAACCTCAAAAGATTCACAGTCTGCTGGAGGAGGCTGTCCAGTGAACAGCAGACTGCTGTGATACAGATGGACACACCAGGGCTGGGGGTGGCTCAGTGGTAGGGCGCTTGCCTAGCAGGTGTGAGGCACTGGGTTTGATTCTCAGCACTGCATATAAATAAATAAAATAAAAGTCCATTGGCAGCTGAAAAATATACTGAAAAAAGACGGACACACAAGACTAGGAGTGTATTCACTGATTGCTATGTGCTCAGTGTACCTCCAGAATGTTATGTTCTATGTATAATTCACAAGACTGAGGACACAGTATCAGAACTCTGTGTGGACACCTTGTGAGAGCAACAGTTTTAATTTAAAATCTACATACTGTTTCTGTGCTTGGAAACCTCTCATTCCGCATCAATTAGACCTTGCATTTGAGTTTGACTGTCTGTTTCACCCAAAGCACATAATGGGTAATTGTCTCCATTTCTCCGTCAATTTTACCTTGTGGTTAAGATACGTGAATGATCAAAACAGAATGCTTCAAAAGAACACTTTTATTTTATTTTATTTTATTTCTTTTTTTTATTTTTTTTTTAAATTTTATTGTAAACAAATGGGATACATGTTGTTTCTCTGTTTGTACATGGTGTAAAGGCATACCATTTGTGTAATCATAAATTTACATAGGGTAATGCTGTTTGATTCATTTTGTTTTTTTTTCCCTTCCCCCCACCCCTCCCACCCCTCTTTTCCCGCTATACAGTCCTTCCTTCCTCCATTCTTGCCCCCCTCCCTAACCCTAACTCTAACCCTAACACTAACCCCTCCCACCCCCCAATATGTGTCATCATCCACTTATTAGCGATATCATTCTTCCTTTGGTTTTTTGAGATTGGCTTATCTCACTTAGCATGATATTCTCCAATTTCATCCATTTGCCTGCAAATGCCATAATTTTATCATTCTTTATGGCTGAGTAATATTTCATTGTATATATATATACCGCAGTTTAAAAGAACACTTTTAACTTGCTGATACTTAATTTCTTAATCTGGAATAATAGTATGCATGTCCTACCTAATACAAATGTACCTTGTCAAGATAAGCAACTGGGTCTTAGGTATATGAAAAATACATTATATTTCTCAATTTAGAGCTCTCAGAATGTTATAACTGTGACAGTTAATAAAAACTCCCCTCTTTTAATCATTCCCCTTTTTTCCTGTAGAGAAGGGAATAGGTACATTTGGCTTCTCATGAATTTGAATACTTGTAACCCTCACTGGGTGGTAATAGATTCCCAGTGAGGATGCGTGTCCCCGGGGGAGAGGACTGCTGATGGGAGATGGGTGTGTTCTGTATTTGGAAAGACTTACGACTGGAGTATGTTGGATTCCATCTTTCATCCACCATGACCGTTTTGAGAATATGGAGTATACACGTCCCACAGTTCCAGAGGAGGTTGTGAGGTGAGGAGGAAGAGGGGAGACGACATCACCACCCACCGCCTTCCCAATTGTAAGAATTGATTACCAATACTTATTTGACTTGATGTAAAGTTTTCAGAGTAAAGTCTCATGAAGTTTAATGATCATTAGTGCTTTGAGTGTTTTAGCAACAATGTAAGGATTCCAGTTGGGTGATTATCCAGGTTATGTGGGAAAGGAATTTTCTTGAGGAGAATACATATTGGGAATCATTTGGATCGACTAAACTGAATCCTGCTATTTTTGCTCAATATTTACAAATGATATCTCACCATCCCATTAAAACCCCTTTTCCGAATAGTCATGGGTATGTCACCACTTGATCCCTCTATTATTGTCGCACAGGTAAATTGCTTGCAATTTTAAAATACTTTCTGTGACTTTCTATGTATATTTGAATGAATCTTTTTTCCAAGATAATTTCCTAAAGAATAAATTACTGGATCAAAAAGTAGAGTATTTTTAAGACATAAAACATGTTACTAAATTGTCCTCAGTAATTATGCCAAATATATTCCTACCAACAATGCATATGAATATCTAATTTTGAAACCTAATTCTGCTTCAACTACTATTCTGAAGATATTTTCAGTATTTTGATAGGTAAAAATATTTTGTCTTGTGATTTTCCATTTCCTGAGTTCCTGATGAAACTGCATGGTTTTTAAAACATTTATTCATTCCTATGGTCTATTGTGTGACTTGCTTCTGTCCATAGCCTTGTATTCCTTGTTTTGGTTTCAGGATTGTTCTTTTAAAATCAGTTTTTGTGAGTCCTTAACATATATGTTGGATGTATAGCATTTTCTTTTAAAAACCAACTCCCTTGAGGTAAAATTTACATTCGATGAACTGTGCCCATTTTAGGTATACAGGACAATGAATTGGACAGGTGTTTATCCTTATACAACTATCACCATAAACAAGATATGTATTTTGATCATATTGAAAAGTTCCTTCTTGTTCCTTCACAGTATAGTCTATCCTACCCCCAACATCAGATAGCCTTTTTTCTGATTTCTATCATTACAAAGTAGTTTTGTTTGCAATAGAATCAGAAAATATATTTGATTTCAAGTTTGTATTGTTGCTTAGCATAATCTTGTGATTCACCATGTTGTAGTATTCAGTGGTCTTTTCCTTTTTATTGCTGAATAGTATTCCGTTGTGTAACTATACCATAATGTGTTTTTCAATGCAATTTTTGGTGAACACTTGAGTTATTTCCACTTTTTGTTTATTGTGAATGAAGCCACTATGAATAAGTCTTTGTATGGACTTATATTTACATTTCTTTAAGGTAAATGCCTAGGAGTGAAATTATTGGCCCATATAGTAAGTGTATGTTTAGCTTTCTAAGAAACTGCCAGACTATTTTCCCAAAACATTTTACAACCTCATCAGCAATGGTTGAGGGTTTCAAATGTGCTATATTTTTGCATGCACTGGTTACTTAGTCTTTTAAATTTCAGTTATTTTGGTAGTGTGTGGTTGTATCTCGTTCTGATTTTAATTTACATTTTTCTGAAGACTATGGTGTCGCTTTACTTGCTGATTGACTTTTATGGCAATTTCTTTAGTCTTTAGCAATGCTTGATTTAATTTAGTTATGATGTATTAAAAAATTTAAAGTAGGTAATGTATAAAAATGGTAACATTTAGAATAATACAAAAAAGTCTATGCAAAAAAGATACTAATCTCATTCAAACTTACCTTTGCTTTCCCATTTTTTTCCCTGAAGGCAAACATTATCCCAAGTTTATATAATTCCTTTTGTGGTACAAATATTTTTAATACTTAAAGACTATATCAAATCATGAAAATATCCAGGCAATATATTTTACATTTTACTTGGACATAATATATAGAAAGGCACACAGATCCTAAGTACGTGGCTTGAAAAATTTTCACAAATGAAACACATCTGTATGAATGGAATCCAGATGGAATATTACCAGTGTCTTGTATTTCGTTCTAGGCATTAGTCATCACCTTTCCAAAGGTAGCAACCACCTTGATTTTAACAGTATAAATTAGTTTCACGTTTTAATACTTTATAGATAGAGTCACCATACATACTCTTTAGTTTTGGCTTCTTTCACTCAACATTTCGATTGTGTGACTCATCCATATTTCTGAGTGTTCATTCCTATTGCCATTTTGTATTGCAATGTAAGGATGTTCCAACTATTTATTTACTCATTTTATTGCTGGTGGACATTAACCTATGATTAAAGATGCCCCACATGTATGCTACTACATATCCTTTGGTGAACATTGTATTGTGTTGTATGATGTTGGGTACACATGTAGCATTAGAATTTCTGGCTGATAGGTAATGTGTTTGCTCAACTTTCTTGGATACTGCTAAACAGTTTTTCATAGATATTGTACCCCCCTACAGAGTCTGGTTAATCTCTATTTTCAACGATCCCAAGGTATTTTCTGTTTTTAATTTTTTTGTGAGTGTTAACTCATTCCACCCTTTTAGTTTCTTGTGAGTGTTTTCTCACTATGTGTTTAATTTGCCTTTCCTTCATGACTAATTATCTGAGGAATATTGTTATATTTTTACAGGCCTTGTGGCTCCCTCTTTGGTGAAGTGGCTATTCATGTCTATTCATGTCTGCCATTTTGTCTATTGAATTGTGTATCTTTTATAAACTTGTAGAATTTCTCTCTTTATTCTGGACAAGTCTTGTGTAAGTTGTAAATATTATGAATAGTCAGTCTGTGGGTTGATTTCCACTCTTAATAGTGCTTTTTCACCAACAGAGATTTTCAATTTTCATACCCTCCAATATTTAATGTTTCCTTAGGTCTTCTTTGTATTTTTCCTCCAAGGTTATAATAATGTAAGTTTTATTCTGATAGCTTATTTTTATTTTTAACTTTTATATTTAGAACTGCAGTTTTTCTTTGCAATTTGAATCAGCATTTTGTTGAAGTACTTAGAAATTGTTCCTTATTCTTTGGAAAGGAAAGTTTCTATTCTTTGAAAGAATTTTTTGCTACATTGGTGTTTTCTCTCCTTATGTGTTTGGCAGAATTCATTGGTAAAAACCACTTGTGTGTAGGTATTGTGTTTGTGCTCATGAAAGTTTAAATAATGGATTCAGTTTTTTTTTTTTTTTACCTACAAACAAATTTATTGACACTATTAATTGAAATTAAGTTGAAACTAATCCCAATTAGGGTTTTTTTTTTATTATTATTGTGTACAAATGGGATACATGTTGTTTCTCTATTTGTACATGGAGTCAAGGCATACCATTTGTGTAATCATACGTTTACATAGGGCAATGATGTTTGATTCATTATTTTTTTCCCTTCCCCCCACCCCTCCCACCCCTCTTTTCTCTCTATACAGTCCTTCTTTCCTTCATTCTTACCACACTCCTTATCCCTAACCCTAAACCTAACCCTAACCCTAATGCTAACCCCTCCCACCCCCCATTATATGTCCTCATCCACTTATCAGCAAGATCATTTGTCCTTTAGTTTTTTGAGATTGGCTTATCTCACTTAGCATGATATTCTCCAATTTCATCCATTTGCCTGCAAATGCCATAATTTTATCATTCTTCATTGCGGAGTAATATTCCATTGTATATGTATGCCACAGTTTGGATTCAGTTTTGTTACTGAAAATCACAATGTTCAGATTTTTCTCTTTCTTCTTCTGACAACTCTGATAAATTGTCATTTTTGAGGAATTTTCCTGTCATCCTAATTGTAAGATTTGTTGGTCCCTAAGTTTTAATTGCTGTCATATCTTCTTTATGTATGTAGAATCTGTAGTGTTGCTCTTTTTTTATTCCTAATATTGGTATTTTTTAATTTTTAAATTTCCTTCCTTGGTCATTCTTAGGGATTTTCAATATTACTAAGGTTTTATAACACTAAGTTTTGATTAATTTCACTATTTTATGTTCTTACCTTTTTCATTTCTTCCCTTCAACTTTTCTTAGGTTTGATTTGTTGCAAAATTATATTTTTGATGTAGGTTTTATTTGTATAAACATTTACAATATATTTCATATATGTTGTATATATGAAACATATATACATGTTTATATATCTATATCTCTCTATATATCTGTATCTTTATCTATATCTTCTTCCTATTCTTCTGTTCCTCTCCTCTCCTTTTTCCATTGAATTTCTTTCAGAATCCAAATATAAATGTGGGAGATGAACAAAATGGAATATTTCGGGAGTCTAGCTCTTGGTAAAGAACCCTATGCATAATCTTTCAGACCCAATCATAGGATAATTACAAAGACATCATGTGATGCACCTCTTGGGGAAAGCTGCCTTCTCTATCCTAGACTTGGTGCCGAGTCAGTATACTGCAGTCTCTAGAAGGACTCCCTGGCCAGCCATGCTCTCATACATAGCTGCATCTCTAGTCCTAGTGTCTCCATTCAGAAGCCTCTTTTTCTGGGAATGTCAGTAGAGACTCTTACTGGAGGGGGGTGGTGGGAGGAGTCCTTTGAGACACTTGCCTCTCTCTGATTCAGCACTTGGTGCTTTTCTATCCCTACCACTCTATCTGTCTTCCCCTACTGACTGGGTCCTTCTGTTCTGCTGGGACTTTTTGTTTAGGGGTCCCTTGGTAGTAAAGTGATCTCCATGTCTGTGCTGGTCCCCTGGCCTTGGACTGGTGCTGTTCTTTGGAGAGATAATGGAATGGGGGGAATCAACATTTTTTTCTCTGGTTTAGTCTCTTGCTTAGACTATGGTAATATGTGCAAAAGGCTTGCCTGTTACTTTCATTTGGACTTGTTGTCTTAATCAGTGGCTCTGACACTGGAAAGCTTAGCCTTTCCATCTTAGGTCAGCCCCTAACAGATAGACCAATCACCTTGGAATTTTAAAGAATTTTTTATAACAGACAATCTGAGATCATACATTTCCTGTTGGAAAGGAAGAAGCTGAATAAAACATAATTTGGTAGAGATTGGCCATATTAATCTTGTTCCTTGGGTGCAAATAACGAATTTCCCTCCAGAGGATTTTCCCTCCTCAAATCAAAATATCTCCCAAACTTTTTTTGTTTGCAGGCAAAGAATTAAGAATTTTCATTAACTTCTCTCTTTCCCTAAGGAATGGGAGAGTTAAAAAAATTTTTTTTCCCTGTTTATTGATTTGGAGTTTTGTTTTACATGGAAAAACATCTTGATTTTTCTAACTAGTTAAAATTTAGGTAAAAGAAGTTTGAGGCCAAACAGAGTTCTAAAGGATAGCAGACACCAAGATGAGAATTATTTGTTCCTGAAGGTACTGTTCTCCTTCATATTGTCTGGGCATGTATGTGGTGTTTATATGTTGTGTAGTTTAAGATCTATATCTCTGGAATAGCTGGATTTTGAATGTCCCCCAGAGGCCCATGTGTTAAAGGCTTCATCCCCAGCCCGTAGCATTATTAGGGTGTGGAGGAAACTTTAGACAGAGATGGGACTGAAGCTGGGTACCGTGCTGCACGCCTCTTAATCCCAGCTACTTGGGAGGCTGAGGAAGGAGGATTACAAATTCAAGGCCAGCAGAGGCAACTTAGTGAAGCCCTGTCTCAAAAACATAAAAAAGGGATGGTGATGGAACTGAGGTAGAGCACTTGCTAGCATGTACTAGGACCTAGGATTAATCCTCAAATACTGGAAAAGAGAGGAAGGGGTGGGAAGATGGGATTAGAGAGAGATAGAGAGATCCTAAGGGGGATTTCAGGTCTTTGGGACTGTGCCCTGGAAGGGGACCATGGGAAGCCAGTTACTTCCTCTTTCTGTTTCATACCTGGCCACAAGTGAATAGGCTTCCTCTGCTTCATGAGTCCCCCATGATGTATTGTGTCATTTTGGGCCCACAGCGATGCAGCCCCAGGTGAGGGACTGAGACCTTTAAAACTTTGAGCCAAAGAAACCCTTTTGTTTTCATGAATTGATTATCTCAAGTGTTTGTTTCGGTAATGGAAAGCTGAGGGACATAACCTCTGAGTTGGTTGGTAACCTCATGTGCAGTTTTCCAACACACTTTGTTTTGTTTCTACCTTTGTTTTGCTGTCATCACAGATATTCACACATGGCATATCTGTAAAAAATGACCTGATTTGCTTGTCATTTAGGATCTGCGTTGTATCATTATAATTTTTAGATGAAAAATACTGACGGAAGGTGGTGCTCCTGTCAGCCACCTCTGCGATCCGACTTCACTGTTCAGAGCCTTGTGATGAAGGAGTTCATCATGTTGCTTCAGCCTGTTCCATCCGACTTCACCAAGGGGGAGCTGGGGAGGCATTAAGGTGACAGATTGAGAAAATAACACTATGGCTGATTGTTCCCTCTGCAAAAAGGCTCAGCGAAGGGTAGCGTGACGGAATGCAGAGCCCTGACTGGTACAGTGATTGTGGCTGACACTGTGTTTATTTCTTCTTTCATCTTCTCTCTCCTCTTTTCCTGCACTGAGACTTTCTAAATTGGGGTTACCTTCAACTTTGGAGTTATCTTTTGTAGAACTGTTGTTTGAAAAAAGTTTTCGGGTCTCAAGAGGCTGCAGTTTGGCAGGCCTTTAGGGTCACTGGTCAGCTCTCCAGCCTGTACCGTCTGCTTGGGAGAGCAGGAGGGCAGTCAGGTGAACCTGGAGGAGTCAGCCTCACCCCTGTGGATACGGGACTCTTTGTTCTATATTCAAGAAAATACCATGTGAAATATATCAACTTATTGAAAGAGTATAGGAAATGTGTATGACTACTGTTTCTTCGTAAATTATTAAAAGATTTGTTGTAAAAAACTGCACAGATTTGAAGAGGACAGCTCAATGAATTTTTACATATATCTGTTTATCTACCTATAGATCTATCTGTCCTCCAGGTATCGAGGAAGAGAAGAATAAATAAATCATGATACAGAAACTTTCTGGCACTGCAGGAGGCTTTCTCATGCTCTTTCTTAATTAATATTTTCTCATCCTGAGTTTTCCACTATTCAGGTTTCTGTCCCCATAGATTATTTCACTATTCTTCATCATTTTGTGAACTGAATCATAAAGTATGTGCTTTTCTGTGGTTTGACTTCTTTCACTTATTGTGTCTGAGATTCATTCAACTTGTCCTTCAGGATGTTCTCTTTCTCCCAATATTTTATTTAAAAAAATTGAATACATTTGAGACATTGAAAGAATTGTAGAGTGAACACACACATACTCACTGACTCAATTCCACATTGTTCTTTTGCTACCCCATCTGCCCATCAGTCAATCTATTTTTTGATGCTTTTCAAAGTCAGTTGCAGTCATTCAAATCTTACTCCACTTCAATATGTATAGCTTTCCTTTGCTATTTTCTTCATTTCTGAAAAATTTAGTGGATGACTGTTAAGAAAATTTGTTAGAGATAAGGTACAATAATTTAAACATGAGTACCTGAATTTGGGATCCCCTATTCTAAAATCTCATAGTTTGGGCTTCAGTGGTTTTGTCTACAGGGTGGGGAATTGAGGGAGGAAGTAGTCTTGATTTGTAACTTCTCTTTTGGGGCTGGAAGACAAAAGGACCCCCTACAGAAAGGAAGTTGGAGGGGACAATATTCATCCATGCAGGAAACAAAGAAAAGAGATCTGGGGAGTACTTTATGATTTTGGAAAGGAAAAAATAGGAAGCTGCTTCTCATTTAACCCTTAAGTTTGCTCTGACTATGTGCTTTTTAATTATAGGAAACCGCTGAAAATAGCAGTTGTTTAGTCAAACCATAGGAAATTCATTTAGAGAGAAATTCTGAGAATGGAATGCTTTTTCTCAGATTTTTATTTTTAAGGCGGGTAGGCAAGGTGGTAAAATACATTTCAGGGTGGAGAGAAGATGTGATGTATTTCTTAGATGAAGGAAGAACTCAGAGGGACATTAGAGACCACCTAGTCTCAATTCAAATCAGTGCTCTTTGGGGAACATTTAGAAAATCACCTGCAGGATTTTGATCTGATTGAACTCAGGTGGGACTTGGAGGTTGGTATGGTGTTAGCAATTTTCCAGGTGATTCTGAAGAGCAACTGATGCAGGAACTCCTGATGCTATTTAAGCTTTTAGTATCCACTTTTGGAGATGTAGGAAGATGAGTGACACTTGATGCATATTTCTAGGCCAACCAACACACACGTAAGACTGAAGCACAAAGTAAAAAATGTTAGTCCCAAATTACCACCCAAAGAGGAAGCTCTCCATTAGTATTCTGGGCCCAGAGGAATTCTTTCTATAAATGACTTGTTTTTCTGATGTCAGCAAACAACCAATTTGGAACTTCTTTTCCATATGAATTGAAATGATCATATATAGACTCCATGGGGGTGGATTGTACAGAATCCCATAATAGCTGAGAGGTCCATGTTCTTACATCCACATGAGCTGCTATCTGTGGTGGTGTTATATGCTGATCTTGTGGCACCAGATAAAGCAACACTCTGGGGAAGACAGTTGATATATATTGAATGCCTGCTTTGAGAGCTTTTAGGGTTCTCTGGAATCTACTTTGTTCAGTATAGCTAGGTGATATTTAACAAACATGATTCTAAATGTTTGCTTACGAATTTCCAAATCAGTTGTAAGTATGTATTATGAACTGAGTTTTCTAGATGCATATTTATCTGACAAAGACTTGAGTTGACCACAGTTAATGGAAGTCAACCACATAGGATCTCTCTAGTCCATTACTCACTGATTAGGAATGTGTGGAAGCAACAAATAACGCCATATGAGGAACGGCAATAAAAACAGGATGATTCTGAAGGGCTTCATTGCCATATGAGAATTATCCTTTTTTCCTGGAAAGTCAAACTAAGGTAAATGAGTGAGCACCAGTTAGAGTGAAGCTAATTTTGACTCTTTAATAATTATAGCTAATATTTACTGACATTTGATATATGCCAGTGCTGTGCATTTATGTAGTTTATTTCCTTAGATTCTAAAGTAACTCCATGGGAAACTCTAATCTACTTTATAGGTAAGTGGGGAGACGGACTTTGAGAGAAACTTAAGTCCACACATTGATAGAGCTGAGACTCAAACTCACAGTCTAATTCCAGAACTTGAACTTTCACTGCTGCTTCCCAAAGAAAAAACCTTCCCCTGTTTTCCTGCCTCTAGAGTTAGTGGGCTCTCTGCTCTATACCAGGTGGAAGCTTGTGCTACTGAAACTTTTAAGAACCTTTCCAACAGTAAGACCCAAAGTTGCACCAGAATTAAAATCTGATAGGTCAAGTTGATAGTGCCGCATCTCCTGGAAAAGATTTATGGATTTTGTCATTAGGAGACTTGGTTTCAATTCCCAGTTCTAACACCTTCTTGTGGGCTAGCCTCGAGCAACTTAGTACATTTTCAGGTCTCTCTTCCATCATTTATTAACTAGAGATAAAAAATATGTACCTTTCTTCATTATTGTGGACATTAGAGATGATTCATATAAAGTGCTTACCACTTAATACATAGTTATCATCATTATTTCTTAACCTAATTTGGTACAGTATGCAGAATGTATCCAGGGATGAGCCACAGGCCTCAATGTAGTGATTTGGTGGAAGATGAGTAAGGAAGGAAGAATTTGAATTTTAATTGGGCTTTTGACTTAACAGCCATGTATGAAATTTTACTAGGTTTTCCTTTCCCTAAATGAATATGAATGATTCTTTTGGATTGGGAAAACTGATTAAAAATCAATTTAGTTTCTTTAAAACATGTTCTTACTTTTATCATAGGGAGAGTGTACTACTTATTATCTGAATCTGGAGGTTTTATTCTCTCATAAAAGGAATCTGTTGGTCTGAATATTTCATGCCTTAAAATTTACCTTGAGTCAGGAAGCTTGTATATAAGTGCACATTATTTTGGTCACTTTAGGAAAAATGGAAACCTAATGTTTCCCTTAGTTTATTTAGATTCTGAACATCTGATCACATATTTAAAATCTGCTGTGTTTCCTCTGTATACTCAGAAAGACAACTGCAGGTTCTCATATGTGAAGCTAAAAAGTTGACCTCAAAGATGGAGAGAAAAGAAGAGTGACTTCCAGAGTCTGGGAAGGGTGTTGGGGAGGGAGGGAGAGATGGAGAGAGGGTAGTTAATGGGTTACTGGGGTGCTGCTGGACAGGAGGAGAAGCTTTGAATGTTCTGTAGCACAGTGGGATAGCTATGGTTGACAAGAATCAATTGAATATTTCAAGATAGCTAGTGGAGAGGGTTTTGAATGTTCCCAGTACAAAGACATGATAAATGCTTGAGGTGATAGATATGCCAATTATCCAGATCTGCTCATTAAACCTTGTATACATGTATTGAAATGTCACACTGTAACTCAGAAATATGTACAATTACTATGTGTTAATTAAAAATAAAAATATATTAAAAATAAAATCTTCTGTACATAGACAAGGGCTTGGTCTCTTACTTTGTACTTGTAAATGAGGAGCTGCCCAATTATCCCAGGGAAAAGAGGTTACCTAAAGGATAATTAGTATAGTTTATACCACTGTATTTTTTAAAAAAACTTTTAACATGAATTCTCAATAATAAGGCCAGAATAAATTAAATCATCTTCCTTGCATACTCTATTCCTATATAATTATAGAAGAATTGCTGGCCCTTCTGCCTAGGGTAATATATTTCTTTTGAAGGAATTCTTTTTACATTGAATATTCATGATTATTGGGCAAAATATCATTTGAGAAGTTTTTAAATGAAAGAATAATTTTGTCAGGTTTTCAAAGAAAGATTAAATGTTCACTCATATATATATATTTTTTAAAACGAAATCAAATATTAGTTAAAACTTTATTGACAAAGTAATGCTTTCTTGTGAAAGAGGAAGACATAAGGGAAAATAGGGTTGGGAGGAGGAATCACAAATTGAAGATAGAGCAGCAGAAGGCAAAAAGATGAGGAATGTCCTCAAAGAGACCAAGGTAGAAAGAAAGGGACAAATGAACGGAGGGAACATGCTGGGCTTGGAGGTGGGTGGGTACACCACTTGGTAACTGCTGAGTTCCATCATGATTGAGCATTTCAGTCTGGGGAATTATTATCCTTACAGCTGCAATGATCAAATTTTACCCTGGGGGAGGGGAGGTATGAAATATCTCTAGACCTGTAATTTAGGGCCTTAGCATGGATGAATTCATAATCCATTGAAAAGATAAAAAATAAACTCAATTCCAGCCTGGTCTGTATCCTGTTCGTTCCTTCTCAGAGGATGGCCCCATTGATATTGAGAATGGATATAACTTGAGTAAAGTTAGGGTTTTCCTGCCATGGAGGAAGGAGAAGATAGAAGCTGATGGACAACCAAGAGTGTCCACTACAAATAACCTGTAGGAATAAAGTGCTGGATATGACACCAAGAGGAAAAGACAAATGAGACTTCTGTAACTCTGGGGAAAGAGACAAGTGAATACAATTAAAAAGTAAGTACTGCAAAAAGTCATGAATGTTAACCAAACAAAAACCCAAATAAGTCATAATTTTCAGATAGAAGTGTAAACTCTGGAAAGACCTTTCCTTTGGGGGGATGGGGCTTGAAGGGATAGGGTAGATATTTGTGCTGGTTGTATTTTACTTATTTTTTAAAAAAGAATTTAACCTTTATTTTTTATTTTATTTTATTTTATTTATTCATTTATTTTTAATTATTATTGTATACAAATGGGATACATGTTGTTTCTCTATTTGTACATGGAGTCAAGGCATACCATTTGTGTAATCATACGTTTACACAGGGCAATGATGTTTGATTCATTATTTTTTTCCCTTCCCCCCACCCCTCCCACCCCTCCCACCCCTCCCACCCCTCTTTTCTCTCTATACAGTCCTTCTTTCCTTCATTCTTACCACACTCCTTATCCCTAACCCTAAACCTAACCCTAAACCTAATGCTAACCCCTCCCACCCCCAATTATATGTCCTCATCCGCTTATCAGCAAGATCATTCCTCCTTTAGATTTTTGAGATTGGCTTATCTCACTTAGCATGATATTCTCCAATTTCATCCATTTGCCTGCAAATGCCATAATTTTATCATTCTTCATTGCGGAGTAATATTCCATTGTATATATATGCCACAGTTTCTTTATCCATTCATCAACTGAAGGGCATCTAGGTTGGTTCCACAATCTGGCTATGGTGAATTGAGCAGCGATGAACACTGATGTGGCTGTATCTCTGTAGTATGTTGATTTTAAATCCTTTGGGTATAGGCTAAAGAGTGGGATAGCTGGGTCAAATGGTGGTTCCATTCCAAGCTTTCTGAGGAATCTCCATACTGCTTTCCAGAGTGGCTGCACTAATTTGCAACCCCACCAGCAATGTATGAGTGTTCCTTTTTCACCACATCCTTGCCAACACCTGTTGTTGTTTGTGTTCTTGATAATCGCCATTCTAATTGGGGTGAGATGAAATCTTAGGGTAGTTTTGATTTGCATTTCCCTTATTACTAGGGATGTTGAACATTTTTTCATATATCTGTTGATTGCTTGTACATCTTCTTCTGTGAAGTGTCTGTTCATTTCCTTAGCCCATTTGTTGATTGGATTATTTGTATTCTTGGTGTAGAGTTTTTTGTTAACCTTTATTTTATTTGTTTTTATGTGGTGCTGAGGATCAAACCAGTGCCTCACCCATGCTAGGCAAGGGCTCTACCACTGAGCCACAATCCCAGCCCTGTCTTTTACTTATTTATATTATATTTACAGTTTTAAAAAAAATTAGTGCTTTACAGATATACCAAAGGTGAAATTCACTGTGGTATATTCACATATGTACATAGGATAGCTTAGTCAATTTTGTTCCATCAGTCCTCCCATTTCCTGTCCCTTCTCTCTCACCCTCAATCACCTTCCTCTACTCTCTCCAGTCAACTCTCTTCTATTTTTATGGGCTCTCCCCCTGATTTTTTCCCCCTGATTTTGGTCTAGAATTCACATGAGAGAAAACGTTCAACCCTTGACTTTCTGCTTCTGGCTTATTTTACTTAGCATAATACTCTCCCATTTACCAGAAAATGTTGTAATTTCATTCTTCTTTATGGCTTAGCTAAAACTCCATTGTGTGTGTGTGTGTGTGTGTGTGTATATATATATATATCTCCCATTTTCTTTATCCTTTCATCTGTTGACAGCATCTGGGCTGGTTCCATAACTGGTAGAGTCCTCCTCTGTGGTTTATATTCCTCTGCTCAATGGCCATCAGGGAGGAGGCCTAGTGAAAGACCACAGTGATGGCTTAGTGCTGCCTCCCTTGCCTTCCCTGATAAACCTGAATGAAAATTCAGTCAGTTTTTCAGATGATTTTCCCACGTCATATTGAGTTGGGAGAAATTCATTTCTGCCTATAATCATCCTTTGCAACCTATCGAATGAGGATGCACCACCTAAACCTAGGTTGTCCTACATAGACAATCCTCTGTCCCTTTTTACTTTCTCTTTAACTTGTTTCTTGTAGGTGACCTTGATGTCTATCTGTATTCTGGGGATGGTCTGGAGATGGCCCACACTGACCCTTTCCATTCTCTCATTACCTCTTCTCTCTGTGGGTTTGGTGGACCTCACTGCCTCCATTGTCAAATGGATGCCAGACTTTCTGTTCTGCTCAACTGTATTGACCTTGCAGGGAATGATTCCACAAAAGGGGGCAGTGTGGTGGGTGCAAGGAGAACAACCATAAGTGATGTTTACTCTCTTGGCAGCTGGCTCCTCCCAGATGATACGGGTGCCTTTTTATCAGAGAATTTAATTTTCTCCCACTTCTAAATGATGAATTACCATTTTAATATTATTAATATTTAAGTACTAATTAAAATATTTCCAATATTTTTTCTTGAATGAGTTGACTTCATTATGCTAAGGCACCATTCACCTGCATTTCTTCCTAGGCTTATATTATAAGATACACTTATAAAGACTCTTAATGAGGAGTCACACCCAAATTGTTTCTCTCCAATTCCTAGGTGTCGTCCACGACCAGTGAGGGGAGGGATAGAGTGGGAACTGGAAAGAACGATGTATGGTCTAGTGATATAGGATACTTCTAGGAAAAAGGTGGCATTTAGACTGGGATTAAGAATGAAATGTGTGGTTAGCAAGACCAAGAGATAGGATGGGGAGTTCTGGGGCTGAGAGGAGAGACCCATATAAAATATGGATGCATTAAAAAACATACCCTTTGCAAAAAGCTACTGTTGAAAGACTAAAATTGTATTTTGGCAATTTGATTGTATCCTTAAATCTTTTCTTCTTTATCCTCATATGAAATCCTTTGTGAAAACATTTTCTAAATCGAATAGGGCAAGGATCCTCTGATCTTATTTTTCATTCTTGACTTGATTCTGTCAAGGTAAGAGTGACAAATTAAATTGGGTTTAACTACATTAATTTTTTCAGGTTAAAAATAAAGGTAAGTGATGGTGCCATGCTGAGAATCAATACCTCAGAGTGGAGATGAGGACTGGTGGGTGATAGTACGAAGTAATTTTTGCTGAGGAGAATTATGGCTAATAAAGGATATTTGATTTTAGTTATGTCTTAATTCTTCATGTGCCAAATTAAAGTTCCAGGCTAAGAAATTAATTTCATATCCTGATGATTTCCCCAAAGTATCAATCATTACACGGTAATTCTCTTAAAGCCTAGCAATATAAAACTACAAGTCATCCAAATTCTACATATTAAAATCTGATTATATTTCTTTGCTGTCTTTTATTGCTTCTCATCTTTCTCTCTTGCCTAACACTTTACTGCTAAATGAATTGGAATGCGTGAATAGATACCTTGCCCCTACATTTCATGGAAAAATAAGCCAAAATGCTTGTGAAAATTTGGTCTGACCCTTGGGTATCTTTGGGGTCAGTTGGATGTATGTTCCTTGGACCTGTTGTTTGATGATAATAGAATATTTGAAAGAAATAGAGGAGGCACTGCTACTGCTCAGAACAGTTCCTTGGTTCTGTGTTTTGTTCTGGAAGCTTCTAGTTGGGAAGGGAGGTGCAAAAGATGATGTGAAATCTGTAGTGGGTTGTGGCCAGAGACTGACCAGTATTGGCTTAATGTTTGCTGAGAGCTGCAAAGAAACTTTTATCTTGGTATGATAGGAACGTTTCTTATTCCCTTACCTCCTTGCTTAAATGTCATAGAAACATGTTTGTATCCTAGCTTCACACTGAAGGTCCAACACCTCAAATATTTGGAAGGGATATTAAACACCACTTAGTCAAAATCATGGGACAAACTTACTGAGTTGTAAGGAAATTCAGACTGCATGTTTTAAAATTTTTTTTAGTTGTTGTTGAACCTTTATTTTATTTATTTATATGTGGTGCTGAGAATTGAACCCAGTGCCTCACACATGCGAGGCAAGTCTCCACCACTGAGCTACAACAACCCCAGCTCCAGACTGCATTTTGAAGAATGAACTTAAAAGAAAAAAGACAACAGAGGTCAGGGAGTAAAATTATGGATATAAGCTACTCTTGGCATAAAACATAGCTCTTCTCCAGAGAGGCTTAAATTTGAAAAGGCCAAAAAGAGCAGCAAGGAGACCTGAAGGCTGAGGAGGTCTAAAGAAATGAGAGCATAATGTTAAGTGAAATAAACCAGTCTTAGAAAGTCAAGCATCATACGTTTCCTCTCATATGTGGAAGTTAGGAAAAAAGAAGGAAAAAAAAGAGATCTTGTGAAAATAGAAGGGATACTATAGGGGAGCGGAAGGGGGACAGGGAGAGGGAGGAGGGAAAGGGAAGGGGAGGTACTGGGGAATGGGACTGATCAAATTATGTTGTATACCTGTACAAATATGCCACAGTGAATCTCACTATTATGTGTAACTATTATGCATCAACAAAAATTTAAAAAGAATCTCATCAAAGCTGATCTGTGTGAAATTTCAATGTAGAACCCAGTCTTTGAGTTGTCAGGTTGGGTAGCTGATACTCTAATATGGATAGCACCAAGGGAATGCTGGGAGAAAATGTCAACCATAGTAAAAGCCACAAGAGTAAAGGTTAAGCTTCAGAAATACTTCTCTTTCCTATTCTCCTCTGCTACTAAAATTCAAGAATGCTTAATCCTTTATTTTCAAAATGATGACCATTTCAGATGTGCCGCACTTAAAAATATTGATTTATTTCCCTTCCCAAGAGGCTATAAAACAAATTTCAGGTCATAAAATTATTTTCACTATGATTGGTATAATCAGAGGATGATATTCTTTCAGGGAAATATTTTGATATGAACATTAAATGACCAAAAAACAAATGCTCTAGACATAAAAGATTCATAAACTACATTGAATTCATATGGATTCATATACTACATTGAACCAAAATCATATAAAATGTTGTCAACCTCAGATCTCAAAATGCAAATACGCTGCCAGAAATTTTATTCTTTTGGGACTAAATTTATGTGCAGAGAATGCACAAATGACCCTGCCTAGAAAGTCAGCCTTTAGTGACAGCATGAAGGGATATTGCTCTAACAAATTGAGATCTTGGTGTCTTAAAACGATTTTCGTTCATTTTTTCACAAGTCTGTGAGTCAGAACTGGAGATGGGCTTTTGTATTCAGGGTCTCACAAGGCTGTGGTCAAGGTGACATGGGCCTTATCTGCAACCTCTAGGGAAGAACGTGTTTCTAAGACCATTCAGGTTGTTGGCAGAACCCAGTTGTTTGCAGCTGTAGGTGTGAGGTCCTTGATTCCTTGCTGGCTCTCAGCTATGGTCCAGTTGCTGTTCCTAGAGGCCACCTACCTTCCTTTTCACAGAGTCTCCTCCCTCTATAAAACCTCAATAGTGCATCAAGTCCTTCTCACCCTAGAGTCTCTTCAACTTCTATCATCATCTGGAGAAAATTTTCTATGTGAAAGGGCTAATGTGATCATATTTGGCTTATTGGGTTAATTTCTCTTTTGTCTTGTAAGGTAACGTAATCACAGGAGCCACAGCTTATTGAATTCATGGGTTCCACCTGTACTCAAACAGGAGAGGATGCAAGAATGAGGGTCATCAGAGGCCGTTCTTATTTTATGCCTTGGATCTCTGTACCTCAAATAAATATTTTCCTTTAAAACCCAAAGGTATAAGCTAAAAAAACCAAACAAGTTTTAGTTTCTGCCTTGTTTTTGTAACTAAGGCATGCTCAACAGATCTGTGCTTCGAAGAGTTTTCATGTTAAAATTTTTGGCCCAATTCAAGATATTAGTTTAATATGTATTGTTTTTTGATTATGAATGGCCTATTATAGATATATATTTTATATAAATATGTATTTATACATGATCTACAAGGAACATAAATAACTACTACCAATGTCTAGGGAATATTTTCAGTTTCCTTTTCCTATGTACATGTATGACTCATATATTTACTTTTTAAATTATATTTGTCACACTATCTTTATTTTCCATTATTTATGTAACTATTCCTTATATCATTTTATATCATTAACTCATTTCATAGGCATATTATTCCTTGTTACATAATAACTAATGCCTATTAATCTTATTGTTTTTTTCCTTAGCTTTATTGAGACATAACAGGCAAATAAAATTTTTATGTATTCAAGGTACACAACATGATGATTTGATATACCTATACATTGTGTGATGATTACCACAATCAAACTAATCAATATGCTGATCATTGCACATAGCAATCAATTGTATGTGTATGTGTGTGTGTGTCTGTATGTGAGAGAGGAAGAGAGGCATTCAGAAGTGTTAAAATCTATTGTCAACAAATTTCAAGAAAAAAATAGTTTTTAAACTTAGTTAACCATGTTATGTATTAGCTATCCAGACTGATTCATCTTCTGATAACTGGAAAGTTTTACCCTTTGACTAGCATTTCCCCATTTCCCCTCCTCTGAGATCTTCTGATGTTTTACTCTCTGCTTCTTTGAGTTCAAGATTTTTTTTTTTTGGTTTTGTTTTCACATTTAAGTGAGATCACACTGTATTTTTCTTTCTGTGTCTGGCTTATTTCACTTAGCATAAAGTCCTAGCTTCATCACGTTTTCCCAATTAGAAGAATTTCTTTTTATGGTTGAATAATGTTCCACTACAAATAGAAATAGCTGTGTATATATATGAATATATACATCTACATATATATGACTATATATATATTTTTTTGTGTGTACACACACATATGTATCTATTCTGCATCAATCTACTTATATCACATTTTCTTTATTTTGTTCCTATATCTTGATTATTGTGAAAAATGCTACAATGAACACAGGTTCAGATATCGTTTCAAGATGATGATTTCCTTTCCTTTGGATAAATGCCCAGAGTGGGATTGATATATTAAATGGTAGTTCTAATTGCAATTTTTTGAAGAAATAATTTACATTCTTATCCATGATGTACAGGGATCTTCTATTCTCCACATCCTCACCAACATTTGCTATCTCTTGTCTTTTTGATAGTAACCATCATAACAGGTGTAAGATAATGTCTCATGATTTTGATTTGCATTTCTCTGATGATCAGTAATGTTGAGTACATTTTTCATGTACCTATTGGCCATTTTTCATTTGGAAAATCATGTCTTCTTTGGAAAGACATCTATTCAGGTCCTTTGTAATTTAAAAATAGATTATTTGCTTGTTGCTATAGAGTTGTATTGATTTCCTTATATATTTCAGATATTAATGCCCTATCACATATATGGCTTGCGAATATCTTCTCCCATTTCTGTAAGTTGCTTTTTTTTTCTTTTTTTCCCTTTCTCTCTTTCTTTCTCTTTCTTTCTTTCTTTCTTTCTTTCTTTCTTTCTTTCTTTCTTTCTTTCTCTCTTCTTTCTTTCTTTCATTTTTGATTGTCTCATTTGCTGTGCAGAAGCTTTTTTGTTTGACATAGTCTCTCTTATTTATTTTTGTTTTCATTGCTTTCTGATTTTGGTGTTCTATTAAAAAAATCATTGTGGCAAGGTCAATGTCATGGAGTTTTGTACTCTGTTTTCTTCTTGGAGTTTCAGAGTTTGAAGTCTTATATTTAATTCTCTAATCCATTTCAAGTTGATTTTTGCAGATTGTGTAAGACGAAGATCCAATTTTATTCTTTTATATGTGGAGAGCTGTGTGTATAGAGTTTCCTGAGTACGATTTATTGAAGAGACCATCCTTCCCTAATTATGTATTTTTTGTGCTCTTACTAAAGATTTCTTGGCCATGTGGGTTATTTTTGTGGTCTCTATTTTGTGTCACTGCTTTCTGTGTCTCTTTTTATGCCAATACCATACTGTTTTTATTATTGTAGCTTTATGATACAGTTTGAAATCAGGAACTATAAATACTCCAGCTTTGTTCTTTCTCAGAATTGCTTTGACTTTTTAATGCTCTTTTGAGGTTCCATACAGATTTTAAGGTTGTTTTTCATTTTTGTGAAAAATGCCATTGGAATTCTGATAGGAATTGCATCAAATCTGTAGATTCCTTTGAGGAATATGGATGTTTTAATAATATTAATTCTTCTAATTCATGAACATGGGATAGTTTTTTATTTATGTGTTTTGCAATTTTCTTCATTAATGTATTATAGTTTTCAGTGTGTACAACTTTTACCTTCTGGCTAAACTTACTCCTATTAGGTTATTTTGATTCTATTAAAAATGAGACTGGTTTATTACTTTCTTTTTTGGGCACTTTGTTGTTAGTATCAAGAAATTTAACTAATTTTAGTATGTCGATTTTTTATCCTGTGACTTTATTGAATTTATTAATTTGAATAGTTTTTTGTTGGAGTCTTTAGGGTTTTCTATATATATATTACATGTCACTGCAAACAGAGACAATTTAGTTTCTTCCTTTCACATTTGGATGACTTTTGTATATTTGCCTAATTGCTCTAGTTGGGACTTCCAGTATTATATTGAATGAAGCAGTGGGAGTGGACACCTTTGTCCTTGATCTTAGAGGAAAAGCTTTCAACATGGACTATGTTAGCTGTGGGTTTATTATGTTGAGGTACATTCCTTTTATACCTAAATTGTTTACAGTTTTTATTATGAAGATATGTTGAATTTCATCAAATTATTTTTCCTGTATCTGTTGAAATGATCTTATGTTTTTTATCCTTCATTTTGTTAATGTGGTATATTATTAATATGTGTATGTCAAACCATCCTTGTATTCTAAGAATAAATTCCAGTTGTCATGGTTCATACATAGTTAGTAAACTATAGTTAATAAGCTGTATTAACTCTTTATATACTATTATATTTGATGTGGTAGTAGACTTGTTTTTTATAGGGTTGCTGCCTCTATGTACATCAGGAACACTGAAATGTTATTGTCTTTTCTTGCAAGGTTCTTATTATGTTTTGGTATGAATGTAGCACTGTCATCAAAACAGGAGATGAGTATTTCCATCTTTTTAATTTGTTGGAAAAATTTGAGAAGGATTATATTTGTTAAAAATATTTGTAGAATTTACCCAGAGTGTCATCTGGCTCTGTACTATTCTTCTTCTTCTTCTTTTAATTCATTTTTATTGTAAACAAATGGAATATATCTTGTTTCTCTGTTTGTACATGAAGTAGAGGCATACCATTTGTGTAATCATACGTTTACCTAGGATAACAGTGTACTATTTTTCTTTTGGAGGCTTTTGATTACTAAGTGAATATTCTTATTATTAGTCTTTGAAGACTTTTCTATTTATTCATGATTCAATCTTGGTAAGTAGTGTCTTTCTAGGAATTTATATGTTTCTTCTAGGTTATTCAATTTGTTGGTGTATAATTGTTTATAGTGTTCTCTTATAATCCTTTGTTTTTCCATAGCATCAGTGGTAATGTTTCTTCTTTCATTTGTATTTTTATTTACTCCCCTGTTTAATCCAGCAAAAGATGTTTCAATTGTTTAGCTGTTCAGAAAACCAAACTGGAATGTATTAATCTTTTAAAAATTGTCTTTCTAGTCTCCATTTCACTTATTGCCACTCTATTATTTGTTTCCTTTTGCTAAGTTTGGGTTTATACTTAGTTTGTTTTTCTTGTATTCCATTGAAGTATGGTTAGGTTATTTATTTGAAGTCTTGTTTACAAATGTATGTGAAGGTATGTCTAAACTTACCTTTTAGAACTTCTTTTACTATGTCCCATAAGTTTCAAAATGTTGTGTTTCCAGTTTTGTTTTTTTCTTTCTTCTTCTATTGCCGTCTTCCTCGTGATTTGTTGGTTTCTCTTATAGTGGTATGCTTTGATTCCTTTCTTTTTTACTAGATGATTTTTAAAAAGTAACTGTGGGGCTTATATAAAGCATGTTATAACGTTCTATTTCGAGCCAATAGCAACTTCTGCTGCATACAAAAACTCAATGCTCCTCCTCCCACATTTTATACTATTGATGTCACACTTTAAATCTTTCTATACTGTGTCCATTATTGAATTTTTATAGCTATCATTATTTTTAATATTTGTCCTCTAACTTTTAATCTACAGTTAAAAGTAATTTATACAGAAACATTAGAGTGTTATGAATTTGACTATTTACCTTTATTTGAATATTTACCTTTATTTGACTATTTGCCTTTATTTAGCATCCTTTTCATTAAACTCGAAGAATTTCTTTTAGCATAGTTTTTAAGGCAAGTCTAGTAGTAATGAACTCCTTCAGTTTTTGCTTGTTGGAAATGTCATTTATCTCTCTTTAATTTCCGAAGAACAGCTTTGTTAGGTATTGTTTTAGTCAGTTATTTCACTGCTGTGACCAAAGGACCTGCCAAGGACAATTAAAAGAGGAGAAGTTTATTTTGGGGCCCATGGTTTCAGAGGTCCTGGTTCATAGAAGGCTGGCTCCATTCCTCTGGGCTGCACATCATGGCGGAAGTGTGTGGCGGAGGGAAGTGGCTCAAGACATCACATCAGGAAGGAGAGATTGAGCTCCTCTCGGTGAGGACAAAATATGTAACCCAAAGGCACACCCCCAGGGACCCACCTTCTCCACTACCCTTCAGTTGTCACTCAGTTAATTCCTAACATGGGATTAATTTACTGATTGGCTTGAGGCTCTCATAACCCAATCATTTCACCTCAAAACTCTCATGCATTGTCTCACACATGAGCTTTTGGGGATCACCTAATATTCAAACCATAACAGGCATAGTGCTCTCATTTGTCATTATCTTTGTTCTTTGTATTTATCATTCCATTCTCTCATGGCCTGCAAGGTTTCTTTTGAGAAGTTCATTGATAGTTTTTTGGGGGATATCCTTGCATGTGATTAATCTCTTTTTTCAAATCACTGTCAAGATTCTCTGTCTTAGAATTTTGACAATTTGATTATAATGTGTGTTCTGCTCTGGGTTGATCTTACCTAAGATCCTTTCAGATTCATGAGTCTGAATGTTCATCTCTCTCTCAAGTTTTAGAAAGTTTTTACTCATTATTTCTTTTTTTGATTCTTTTCTAATTTTTTTTTTATTTTTACAGATTGCATTTTGATTCATTGTACACCAGTGGGGTACAACTTTTCATTTCTATGGTTGTGCATGACGTAGATTCATACCATTTGTGTAATCACACGTGTACACAGGGTAATGATGTCTGTCTCAGTCTACCATCTTTCATACTCCAACCCCCTCTTCCCTCTCATTTCCTTCTACATAATCCAAAGTTCCTCCATTCTTCTTTCAGCCCCAACCCCCTCTCCTCCATTATGCATCATCATCCACTTATCAGGGAAAACGTTAGGCCTTTGGTTGTTTGGGATTGGCTTATTTCACTTAGCATGATATTCAGAGAATATCATTATTTCTTTAAATAAACTTTCTGCTCCTTTATCTCTATGTTTCTTTTTAAACTCCTATAATTCATATATCTATTCACTTGATGGTATTCCATGGGTTCCTTATACTTTCTTTTTTATTATTTTTTCTCTTTGTTCTCTAATTAGTTAATTTCAAATGAACTGTCTTTTTTGGGGGGTGGTACTGGGGATTGAACTCAGGGGCACTCAACCACTGATCCACACCCCGAGTCCTATTTTTTATTTTAATTTAGAAATAAGATCTCACTGAGTGGCTTAGTGCCCCACCATTGCTGAGACTGGCTTTGAACTCTCCATCCTCCTGCCTCAGCCTCCCAGCTTCTGGGATTACAGGTGTGTGCCACCTTGCCTGGCTAAATGACCCATCCTTGAGTTTACTGATTCCTCTGCATGACTGAGTCTGCTGCTGAAGCTTGCTGTCTATATTATTTTTCACTTCTGTTATTGTATTCTCCAGCTCCAGAATTTCTGTTTGTTTCTTTTTAAATGGCATTTGAAAGACAGTAGAATGAATTGGACAAAACTTTCCTATGCTCATATATGAATACATGACCAGTGTAATTCCACATCATGTTCAACCATGAGAATGGAATCAAAATTGTTTGTATAATATGTATAATATAATTGTATGTATAATATTGTATGTATGATATGTCAAAATATACCCTACTGTCATGTATATCTAACAAAAACAAATTAAAAGATGGCATTTCTTTATTAAACTTCTCATTTTTTTCATTAATTGTTTTACCAATATTGTTTCATTGTCATCTGTTTTATCTTGCATCACATTGAGCTTATTTAAGACTTTAAATTGCCAGGCAATTCATAGACCTCCATTTTTTGGGAGTTAGTTATTAGAGCTTTATTAATTTCTTTTAGAAGTCTTAAGTCTTCCTGATTCTTTGTAATCAGTGAAGCCTTGTGTTGGTGTCTGTTCAAGGAGCAAACACCTCTTCTACTTTCTACAGACTGGCATTGGCAACCAAAGAAAGACCTTCTACTTTTGGGTGTCCTGGTTGTTGGGATTTCCTCCAGGGTCACAGGGTTTTGAGTTGGGTCACATGGTTGATGATGTGTCTACAGTTGGGTCCAAGGTTGGTGGGTTTGTTTCCAGGGGTTTGAGCAATTGTGGGTCTTGTCTGGTCTCTAGACAGACTGCACTGCCTCTAGGACCTTGCTTAGTAGGGATGCTACTGGGATCAAGGTCTGCTTCAGGATTCACAGTTGAGTCTGCTGACAGTGGGCCTATTATAGGTACATAGATAAGTGAGGCTCTCTTTAGGATGTGAGGAAGGTTTCCAATGTGTTGTTGGGTAGGTTTCCTGAGCAGGCATGACTGGACCTGGACTACTGTTGAGAACAGGCTGCTTCAAGGTCTACAGATGAGTCAAAGTTTGCAGTCCTGCTTCCAGAAGTAAAGATAAGCATTCTTCCTGATAAGTTCCTGGGCAGGCAGGACTATCCCTGTACCATAGTTGAGCAGGACTAGAACTGAATTATATGATCATTTTATGATCTGCTGTGGGAACTGAGGTTTTAAAGCCTGCCTCTCAGGACACAAATGGGTTTGACTATCATTGAATTTCTAGATGTACAGGATTGCTCTTAGATCACAGAGAAATGGGACTGAAACCAAGTTCAATGACATTTCAGGGTCTGCTGTTGGTGTAAGATTGACAAATCATGACTGGGTATGGACTCCCAGTGGGTCCCAGAAAGAAATCTCAGATCAAAACTGAGAGGGACTTGAGCCATGTCATAGGGTCCACTGCTCACTATCTTAGGCTCACTATCCATGACACAGGTGGATCTTCTGGGAAGATGGTTTTGGTAGTAGGACTAAGACCAAGTGGAGCTGCATTCAAATCCACAGAGAGGCGAGACTACATCCAGGTCTGTAACCTATATCACAAATGGCAACACTGCCACTTGGGTACCAGCCTGCCTTTTAGGTCTTGGACTCTACCAGTATTTTCAAGTTCCTGTCTGAGTTCCAAAAATCCCACATGGCACTTTTGTTGATGTGGTTTTGCCAAATTCTTTTTGGTGTGAGAAGATATGAGCAGGGCACCTCTACTTCTGCCATCTTGCTGACATCCCTGTTGATTCATTTAATTCATACTCTTTATGATCTAGAGCAATGCTAATTTTATATAACATGGAATAAGTCCACTATATTTTAAAGTTTCATGTGCCTGCATTATTTCTATAACAGTGAATTTTTGTGTTATGGTTTAGTTGTGAGGTATCCCCAAAAGAGTTCATGTGTGAGATAATGCAAGAGGGTTTAGAGGTGAAATGATTGGATTATGAGACCCTTAACCAAATCAGTGCATGAATCCACTGATATGGATTACCTGGCTGGTAACATTAGGCAGGTAGGCTGTGGCGGTAGGAAGTGGGTCATTGAGGGCATGACTTTGGGGTATATATTTTGTCTGTGGTGAGGGGAATCTCATTCTCTCTGCTTCCTAGTGCCACGTTCTGAGTTACTTTCCTCTACTACATTTTTTTTTGCCATGATGTTCTGCCTTGCCTTCGGCCCAGAGCAATGGAACTGGCCATCTATGGATCAAGATCTTTGAAACCATGAGCGCCAAATAAACTTAACCTCCTTGTTTTTGTCAGGTCTTTTGGTCTCAGCAGTAAAAGAGTTGACTAAAACATTCTGCATTTTGAGTTTAAATTGATGCATGCAACCGCTCTGCCAATCACAGGTAGGAAATTCTCAAGTGAAGGTGTAAACTTTTTTCTTTCAAGATTTTTATTATGTTTTCGTCAGAATGTTATGATTAAAACTTATGCTTTGATACCTTGTTGAATGAAACAGATCCATCCAATAATAATAGCACACTGACATATGTGGTTTAAAGTAATCTTTATATCTACTGCAAACAGAAAAGAAATAAAGAATCTCTAGGAACAAAATTAGCTACTCTGCATCAAGTTACATTGCCACTTAAAGCAAATTTATCTTTGTATTATGATTTTATTCTTCATTATTTGAAATTTCGAGACACTTCAGTTTCAGAATTGTGGAGTTGCTTTTGTCAAATAATCATTACTTTTTGTTTGTTGACTCTGAACCTTGAATAAGTGCTTTACCCCTTTTTGGTGAAAACAGACTTACTCTTCATGATATTTATGGAATTTTATTTATTTACAAAAATCTCTTATGTTCCATATTTAATTTTGAAAATGTTTTAATTGATGTGACAAATATTATTGACTCTTTCATTGAATTTTTAAATGTTGTTGTCCCAAATTTGGTAGTTTAAACTTTGTGAATACAGAAACTTTTATGGAATCACTTTTTTTTTTTCCCCTTGGATACTGGTGATTGAACCGAGGGGCACCTAACCAGTGAGTCATATATCCAGCCCTTTTTACTTCTTATTTTGAGACATGGTCTCACTAAGTTGCTTAGGGTCTTGCTAAGTTGCTGAGACTGGCTTTGAACTTGTGATCCTCCATCCTTAGTCTCCCAAGTTGCTGGGATTATACCAGCGTGCCATTGTGCCCAGCATGGAATCACGATTTTAACTTGACTGCCTACTCTTACTAATTACACATTTCACATGTACTGACTTCGAACTACTTAAATCACTAATTTAAGAGAACATAAGTACAGTACTTATCCATAGTGATTTCACTCTCCAATATGGATTTAAAGCAAAGGTAGAATGCTATGTTTTATATGTATACATATCATCCAGCTGCTTTTACCTTACAATTGCTTTGCTCTGTTAAGGTTCTCTTTTGTCCAGGTGGTTGTTTTGCAGCATATATTGCTTTCAGAATCTATTGAAATATTTACATGTGATGAATCTGAAAGTAACACTCAATAAACAGCACCTGCAGAACTTAGATTTTTGTCTGACTTTGGGAGTCAGAACTGAGGACAGGTGATTTGGATCATTCTAGGGAACATGATTTTGGAAGATAATTTCAGAAATTTGAAGTAAAAGCTTGAATCAATGTAAATTACTAGAATTCTTCCTTTATAACATATTTTGCCATTTTATTATGGTCACAATTGTTTTTAAATTTAGTTTGTCAGGTTACCCGTCTTTTTGGTAATGAAAAAATTTTATAAGCATTATATCTTTGTAGAACTGTATGGGTAAGTTAACCTGGGGCTCAAAGTTCTTCTGTTTTAACTACCAGAAGGGCCAGTCTGCCTCTGCTAGTCTTATCCTCTATCTAGTGGTGTGTTGGTAAATGTGTAACAAATAGCTCACCAAAAATAATTAAATAAAGACCTAATTTTCATTTTTTTGTTGATTTCCATGTAGATAAATTCTCCACAGCCCACTTCAAGGTATGAAAAATTTAACTGTTAGATCTAAAAATTCCTGAAAATTTAATTATTGATGTTCATAAACTGGTGCTGTGATTGGAATAATGTAATCCCCTTTAAAATTCACATTAAAACTTAATTCCCAATGCAGCAGTATTAAGAAGTTTACTTTTGGGGAGGTAATTAAATTGTGAACATTCCACCTTCATAAATAGGATTAATACCTTTTTTACCCCTATTTTTGGGCAGGGGCAGGTACTGGGGATTGAATGCTGAACTACATTCCCAACCCTTCTTAGTTTTTATTTTAGAATTGCTCAGGGCTTCCCTAAGTTGCTGAGGCTGGCCTCAAATTTGTGATCCTTCTGCCTCAACCTTCCTAGTCTCTGGGATTGCAGGCATGTGCCACCACTCAAAAGTAGGATTAGCACTCTTATAAGAGGGCTTAAGGGTTTGAGGGTGTGCTCTCTTGCCCTTCCCCATCCCTTCTTCATGTCAGGACACAATGTTCTTTCCCTCTGCAGGATGCAGCAACCTTGCTGTGTTAGCTTTTGGTCATTGTGACCAAAATTCCCCAGGAGAACAACTTATAGGATGAAAAGTTTGTTTTGAGCTCACAGTTTCAGAGCTTTAGGTCATGGTCGGTTGACTTCATCACTGTGGCAGAGCACATGGTGAAAGAGTGTGGCAGAGAAAAGTGACTTGGACATGGTGACCAGGAAACAAAGGTAGGGAGGAAGGAGGAGGCAGGGGGACAAGATAAAATTCCCCAAGGCACACGCTAGTGCCCCACCTCCTCCAACCATTCCCTTCCTCCTCCAGCTCTGTGCCACCTGTCCACAGTTATGACCGGAATCACTAGTTCTTTCAAATTCTTATTTCCAGAAACGATAGCGTATACTATCAGACAGAATTGGATTGATTCCTTCATTATTGAAACATGAGGGCAGTCTTGGTTAATTTCTCTATTCTTCAGGCAGCATTATTGAGTCATCAACTCAAGCCAAGGCAAAGGTATTCTAGTTAAATCCAAAGGATTAATTAGGTAGTTAGAAACAGGTACAGTTTGAACAGAAACCAAAGCATATGAGAGATTAATGTTATAAATCTGCGTGTAATATTCTTAGACTTAAAGTGTTACATATTTAAAACACACAAAATGAATGTTCACTTGGTAACATTTTTATTGAGGTATAGTTGACATGCAATAAAGTACACACATGTAAAGTGTACAGTGTGATTGCACCCATTTCCTGCCTTCCCCCCTACTCTCTGTCTTAAGATAACCATTGAAGTATGAATGTTCATGAATTTTAGGGGAACACATTCTGTCTATAACCATCTGCTAATATGGTAAATTTTATTTATTGATTTTGAAAGGTTAAAATAATTTTGCATTTTGGAGATAATTCCTGCTGGGTCATGATATTTTATCCTTTTTAAAATATATTGTTTGGTTCACTTTGTTCAGATTTTAAAGATATTTTACAACTGTACTTACAGAATGAGTTGGAAAGTATTCCCCAGACATCTATTTTCTGGAAGAATTTGGGTAGAATTGGTAACATTTCTTCCTTCAATGCTAATTAATATTCACCAGGGAAGTCATCTGAGGCTTCCTTTGTGGGAGGACTTTTAATTAAAAATCCAATTGCTTTAATAGATACTGTACTATTCAGGTTAGCAATTTCTGTTTCTTTATGAGTGATGTTTAGTCATTTATATATTTCAAAGAATTTACGTATTTTTCTAAATTGTCGAATTTTTGACATCAAGTTTTATATAATAGTTTCTTATTCTTTTAAGATCTGTAGAAACTGTAGTGTTGCCATCTTTTTCATTTCTAATATTGGTATTTTTGTTTTCTTTTTTTTTTCCCTGATCAGCCTGCATAGATGTTTATGAATTCTGTTGCTCTTCTCCAAGAAGCTCTTTAAAGTTTTATTTGTTTTGCTCTATTATTTTTCTGATTTCTATTTTAATTGATTTCCACTCTGACCATTCTTATTTCCTTTCTTTTAGTTTAGTTTTAATTTTCTCTTCTTTTTCTATTATCTTAAGATGAGGCAACTGACTTGGTACCTTTATTTTCTACAATAGGCATTTGGTGCTACAAATTTTCTTTTAGGAACTAGTTTAGACTAATTTCACACATATTTGATAAGTTCTTTTTCCACTTTTGTTCATTACAAAATGGTTTTTGATTTCCTTTCCATGTTTATAATTTATTTTCTATTCCCTTATTTCTTATTCTTGTTTAGCTTCCACACTTGGGGAAATTTCCAGATGTATTTCTCTTATTAATTTCTAATTTATTTTCATTGTGGTTAGAGGACAAACTTTGTATGAATTGAATTCCTTAAAATGTATTGAGATTTGTTTTGTGAGTCATGACATGTTTTGTCTTGGTAAATGTTCTGTGTACAATTGAAAAAATGTGCACTTCTATGTTGTTGGAAAATGTTCCACTTGTCAATCAGATAAACTTGGTTGATAGTATTGCTCACATTTCTTATGTATTTACCTATTTAACTGCCCATTTGCTTTGAGATGGGGATGTTGAATTCCCTGACTATAATTATAGTTTTCTCTATTTTCTTCTTAGAGTTTTTTTTTTTTTTTGCTCCATTTATTTTGAAACACCATTATCAGGTAACAAGTATTTAGGCTTATTATACTTTTTTGATTATTTGAACATTTTATCTCTATAAAATGATCCTCTTTATCCCTGCTAATATTCTTTTATTCATATCTATTTTGTATGATATTATAATAGCTCCTCTGGGTTTCTTTTGATCAGTGTTAACATGATATATCTTTCTTGATATTTTTAAACTGTGCTTTTATGATTAAAGTGAATTTTTAATAGGTGTGTATTGATAAAT
Organism: Sciurus carolinensis; assembly: GCF_902686445.1. Lineage (NCBI taxonomy): Eukaryota > Metazoa > Chordata > Mammalia > Rodentia > Sciuridae > Sciurus > Sciurus carolinensis. The sequence continues at coordinate 30,359,572 of NC_062227.1, read as the reverse complement.
TTTGCTTAAAAATTCTATCTGATGATCTGTCTTTAAATCTGGCATTTAGATCATTTAAGTTTATTTGATTATTCGCATGATAATCATAACAATATGTTTATGACTGTTACATGTCTAGATTTAGGTCTACCATCTTGTAATTTGTGTCTACCAATTTGTTCTTTGTTCCTGTTTTCCTTTTTTCTCTCTTTTTTTATGTTTTTATTGGTTCTTCGTTCTTTTTTTCTTCTCTTTTGTCATTCTTTGGTTTGAGTATTTACAAAATTTCATTTTGCCTCCTTTGCTGGATTATTCCATTAACTCATTATTTTAATGATTTCTTTAGAGTTTACAGCACGTATTAGTAACTTAGCACAGTCCACCTTTAAGTGATATTATTTCACATAGATACATAGTCTAAGAAACTTTCAACAATATACTTCTTTCCTGGCCTTTGTGCTTTTGTTGTCTTGGCATAAAATTAACTTCTACTGAAGTCATAGATTCCATAATCCATTAATTGTCAACATTGCTTCAAGAAGGCAATGATCTTTTAAAGACATTTAAACAATTAGAGAAAACTTTTATATTTTGTGTAGTTAATATGTTGAGTTCTTTCTCTTGTGTATATCCAACTTCCATGTCATATTCTTTTCCTTCTGCTTCAAGAACTCCTTTGACATTTTTGTAATGCAGGCCTGCTGGAAAAGAACACTTTCAACTTTCATATGTCATAAAAATCTTTCCTTTTCCTTTTAAAAAATAAACTCTTATTTTGGAATAATTTTAGAATTACAGAAGAATTTCAAGGAAAATAAAGAGACTTACCCTATACCCCTCCCCTATTTCCCCAGATTATTATTTTTATATTACTGTGGTTCATTTGTCAAAACTACAAAACTGGCATTGGTATATTACTAATAACTGGACTCCAGACTTGATTTGAATGTCATCAGTTTTTCTATTAATGTCCTTTTCTGTGACATGATATAATACAGGGAATCACACTGAATTTGTCGTGTCTCTGTCGTCTCTTCTCATCTGTGTCAAGTTTATGCCCTTGACAGTTTTGAGAGGTATTGATCAAGTGTTCAGTGGGATGCCCTTCAACTGGGCTTTGCATATTTTTTTCTCATTATTAGACTGAACTTACAGGTTTTTGGAGAGGCTACCACAAAAGTGAAATTCTCTTCTCTCTAGATTCTATGAGGGGGTACAAAATAGACCCTTGACATCACTGGTGGTATTAACTTTCCTCACTTGGTTAAGACAGTTTTTGCCATTTCTCCATTATTTGAGACAAAATCCTTATAAGTATTCTACCCAGAGTCCTGTAAATAATTAGTTTTTGTATTTTAGCTTGTTAGAATGGGAATTATTCCTGGCTGTGTGAACTCCTGACACTGTTCCTTCTTATCCTTCCTTGTGTTTTTCTCTAACATAGTTTCTCCACATGTATGAACAATTCTCAGTTGAAGACTAGGAAAGTAATGTTCTTTAGAAAGGAACATCTAAAGATCTCCAGAGTTGTATTTCTGTACATTTCTTTCCTTCTCAACACTCTGTCCTGCAAACTCTAGCCTTCCCAGAACCCTAGCTCCATCTTCCCAAGTCTGAATGTCTGCTAGACTCTGCCTTGGTTTCTTTTTCTTCTTCTTCTTCTTCTTCTTTGATGTTCCCTAGAACTTTCTAGGCAGTATTCTGGGCAATCCTAAAATTCCTCTCATTTATTTTTTATCTCTCAGTAATCATTTTCCTTTTTCCTGATCTTTTGAAAAACATTGTTTTCATTTATTTTGTCTATTTCCTTAATAATTTATTTTTTATTTTTTAACTTTTTTTTGTGAGAAGAAAAACTTGTTTCCTCCATTTTGGTCAGAGTGAAAGCCAATAGTCACATTTGATCTCATTTGTTCCCATCCAGAATGTCTTTCCCACCCTTGTTCTCCTGATGAAGTTACAGCCTGGAACCTTCATGCAGTAGCAAGACAGCAGAATAACACCTCATCGTTTCTGCCTTCTGATATTCACACTTTTGTGCAGTTCTCTCCTACATTTTACTCGATTTGGTGAGTGCTAATAATAGCATATGACAGCAGGGATGGTAATGTCACTTCTGAGATGAAGTTAAAAAAGACCACAGCTTCCTTCCTGGGTATTTTCTTGCGTTCTTACCTCCAACTTACAGATCATTTACATGGAGAGAAGCTCTAGGGAGAGACCCCCACAGTGAAGAATTGAAGCCTCCTGGTAATGGCCATGTGAATGAGATTGAAAGCACAATCTCCAGGCACAGTCAAACCTTTCAGTGATTGCTTCCCTGAAAGTCAACCCCATTATGACTTCATGAGGGACCCTGAGCTCACTCCCAGATTCATGAACCTCAGAAACTCTGTGAGATAATGAATGTTTCATGTTTCAAGCTGCTAAAATTTGGGGCAATTAGTTACACAGCAACAGGCAACTAACACATTGATTTGACAGATACTGATGGACAGGTTGTCAGATGTTCACCAAGCCTGCAGGATGACATCTAGTCTCTCGTATGTGATACCCAGAATTCTTTAGCATCTGCCTCTTACCACCTCAATTGCTTATTTCACTACACTAGATCATCAAGGTTCTGTTTCATTCATCATAACTTGCTGGTATGATTCAAATAAACTATGCAATTATTTTCTTCCCTCAATTGTTATTCTTTCATTTATTTGCTGACTCCTGATTGGCCTGTAAGACTTGGATCAACATTACCTCATTCTTGACCCTCCCAGGATACTTTGTCTCTTTCCCCACTGCTTAAGATTCCTATTTCAAGCCACATAGCTCTACAGTTTTCACAACATTCTTTGTAATTAAAGACTAATTATTTCAAAGGTTACTTCTTTCAAAGAATTTATCTCATAGCCAATGTAGAATTAAATCCTCATTGCCTTGGATACTCATCACACTCTATGCATTCTATCAGCGCATGTATGACATATTTTATATTTGCTTACAGATTCTTGTTTGTTTTATTCTTCTCTTTATTTATAAAGTATCCATTTTCATAAATGCATTCAAGGTTTCTCATACTTTGGCCAAGGCTCTTGTCATACAGTAAGGGTCAAATAAATATTGGTTGAATAAATTTAGTGTTCTTAGCTTTGTTATATTTCCTTTTAGACTAAATGTTTGTTACATATGATCATAGTTTTGCCTTTTTAAAAACATTGTTGGGTCTTTACATTTAAAATTTGTTATTAATTTATAATTTTATTACACTATGGTTAGTGCATGTAGCCTGTGTATTTTACTCCTTTAAAATTTTATTGAGAGGGGTATTAGGCCAGTTAGTAAATATTTTAGACTTTGTGAGCCATATTATTGGTCACTGTTAGAACCATTCTACTCTGCCATTGTAGCCATGGATTATATTTAAATGAAGGGTGTATCTTTATTCCAATAAAACTTTATTTATAAAATGAAAAAATTATTGAGTTTCTCTCTGTAGCTACCACTGGAATTAAAAAAAATAAAACATTTCCAAAGTTTTCAAAATACTATTGATTTTTTATAAGTGTTCTGGAGACATTTGAAAGGACACTGTACTCTTTGTTCATAGGAAATATAATATGAATGTGTTTAAAATCTTAGTAATTTCCATCAAATATACATTTATTATAATTTCATAGACTGAGAGAGAAAGACCACTCTCGCTATACTTACCGTACTTTCAATATCTCTTTGTAATTATATTAGGCTTTTTAAAAATATGCTTTAATGCTGTTACTTAATGCATAACACTTTACATCTCATTTTTTTTTCATCAAAATAAAATTACCATTCACATCCTATTTGTATAGTGACTTTAATTTTTTGGCCAGGGACCATACCTTTACATTTATATTAGTATTGATTGTATTTAGGCAAATTGCTGCCTATATTAGGTGATAGTGAAAAGTTGTGTGAACTTGGAAATAAGATTGGCTCATGAAAGTTAAGTTTAAAAATACTCATAATACTTCAAAAACAATAATATAGAATGTCAACTTAAAGAGAGAATGACTTTCAAAATAGAACACCCTTATTTTTGTGTCCTTAATTTTAATTCATGTTTTATTATTCTGGAACACACCACAAATCAGAATTTGTGAGACAGTTACATGATGCCATAATTTGCTGAAAAAAAAATCTTTTACTTTCATAATGCTCCTTCCTGTATTTCTGTATGTGCAGAACATTAGCTGCTTGACTTAATAGCTGAAATGTTAGAAAACAATTGATGATTCATTTGGAATAGAATTGAAGCATCTCTAAAACTATAATGAATGTGCTGGAAAAGATTGCGTGATAGGCACATAATTGATTTATTACTTTTACTGTATCTCACTGTCATATAGGACAAAGAATATTTACACTAGACTTAACAATTGGGGTGGTGTTTGACTTTGTTGATTTTGTACATCTCTAAAGTTCTGAACTTAAAAATAAATGCTCATAAAAGTTTGATTCTAGCACCTTATATCACTTTATACCATTTCTTTAGAGGACCGTGAGACTTAAAATGCTTTTGACTTAAAGTGATAGAATAACCTTTTTCTTCTCATTGTCAATAATCTGAGAATAGAAAATGATGTCATCTCTATATTTCTTTACCATTGGCCCATACTTTTTATGAGTACTTTATCTCAAGTTAGAGAAATCATAACCAGAGTAAATAGTCATCTCTGTCCACAGTGTTCTCTTACTGCTCCAAAAATACTTATGTGAAATCTGGCAACTCTTAGTTTTGCTCCATAGATAGGTTGTTTTGAGAAAGGATTTAAGGGGTAGAAATTGATTAAAAGAATGAATACATACATATAGTAGCAATATGGTAGCTAGTAATCAGATCTAATCACCTCAACTCTTAAATATAGTCAAGATTCTCAGAAATGGTAAGGGACAAAACTATAAGTGAGCAATTAGTGAAGAACTTCACTATGCAATTAGTGAAGTTCATGTGTCAAAGTCTCCATATTATGTATTTGGCTCTAGAATCCCTATACTGCCACTTCGTGTCTGTTTCTACTTTAGACAAAGTACTGACAATCATTTTAGAAGTTGCTCAAACTGGAGTATAAAGAATTAAGAAAAAATGGTGGCTAGTTTGACAGCAAGGGAAGAGATAGAAACGTATAAAACTAGACTCCTAAGTTCAAGACACATGTTTTGAGCTCTTTAGTGTGGGTCAGTGTCTTTTGAGAGTGTCATTTTATTTCACAATAAACATTATTTGTATATTTACATAGATTATTGTATGGTATAATATTTTATAAAGATTAGCCCAAAACAGAGAAAGCACAACAGGAAACAGGTTAAGCAGAGTTTTAGCATAACCTGGGCAATTTACCTTTGTGAGTTCCTTCCTTCTGTCATGGTAGAAAAATGGGTTGCCACACAGGTAGATTTACCATTGTGCCTCTTTCTATGCTGTAAGCACTTTATTTAAAAGCTGTTGCTTCTAGATGATTTGAAAATTACCTAGTTCTATGATGCCGTGGTGTGGAAACTTTCCTGTTGCCTTCACCCTTTTGGAGCCAGGTCAGGTGGAAACAGACTAGGGTTTGGTGACTTTATAAATAGAGATGAGTCAACAGAGTCCATTAACAGCAGAACTGTCCTAAATTTTTGCTCAGGATTCATACTAAATCACAACTTAGAGTTTGTACATGTGGACTAAAGTAAGGACTAAAATAAAAGAGCAAAACCATGTATTTTTAGACTTGTAGCCATAGAAGAGACACAGAATTAGTTTTTTATATCTGTAATTTTACTTGAAAATATATTTCGTGGCAACTCATTGTCTTCTTTTTTGAATTGAACATTTTTAAAATTTAAGCAATTCAAACATCTTGGTATTTTTTTGGAACCACTGGATATGGAATACCACAAATATTTAATTTTGTACTTGGAAGCCAGAGTGACTAGATTATCAAAATCAGAGGTCTTGTTAAAATTTAACAGAATAGGGGAAATTATTGGTGAGAATCAACAGCATGGAGTGCTATTACAATACATTTTTATTAATAACATTATTTTTTATACCTTATTTCAGTTTATTATAGAAGGTAAGAAAGTAATAACTATAGGTCCTGTAATACAGAGACACATAGGCATGCACACACACACATTCACACACACACATTTTAAGATTAAATCCTAGCATTCTTTTGGATTGCATTGTGTTCAATAGGCATGTTTCCCTCAACAATTGAAGTAGCATCCTGCTCTTACTAAGAATTCAATAAAGACTTGTTAATCATTTGACAATTTTTATCTCAAAAGCATTTGTTTAATAGGATGGGAAAATATTTGAGTAGATGCAAGTATTATTTTAAACCATGAAAGTTAGGGTATTATGTTCTCCCAAACACTTATATAGATACTTGTTGAAATCCAAGGAACCATAAGAGTTAATGCTCAGTGCAAACATTTTCCCCAACCAATAAAATTCATTTCATTTTCCTATGCATCTTACAATTGCTCTGAGTTCAGCCTGCCTACTAATTGAGTTTCTTATTTAAATGGTGAAATGGCTTCTTAATAACTTCTTTAATGATTTAGCTATTTAACAGAGCTCCATCTTCTTGTCTAGAAGACAGTGACATTACAACTGTTAGCACATGATCCTAAGTGCTGGCATTATTTCTACTTAATGATAATAACTCAGAATCTCTAGTAATGCTTTTGTGTTTGTATTTTACTTTTTTTTTTTTTCTCGTGTACTGCCTTGGTTCAAAATTCAGAGCCTCAACGTGTTGACGTAGGCCATCTTTAACCACTAAAAGCACAGCTTAGCCCCAGACTCATTTATTTTGAATTAGGCAAGTTTGGCACCATCCCTGCATAGATGAATGGCTTTTGACTAAATTGTGCTGTTTTCCTCAATTGGAAACAGCTTTTTCTCTCCCACTGAACAAACACTGTCACTTTTATTACTGACCTTTAATGGGTCCTCTTGATGCTACCCCTGTGATTACATATTCATTTACTACATGCACTGTAACAAATAGGTTCCATGTCTGGTTTCCTTGTGATCATTTCCAGATAACAATCTACAGCCAGCTTGTTTCTGAACCCTGACCCTGTGATATTGCTTGTTTGGTGATGTCTTGTTTGTTAATTTGTTCCTGGATTACACGGTTCTTAAGCCTAATACATTTTCATCAAACCCCGTAGCAAATTTCTATTATCTTTAGAGCCCAAAGCCTCATCAGCACCTGGCAATACTATAACAAGCTTCTGAAGCAGGATGGGGGAAGGGAAAATGTTGACTAAATGCTTAGATTTTATGTCCCAGAGACTTGGCAAGGGGGAAGATATGCCCACTAAATCTGTTCACAGCCAAGTATTTTTTAGAATCTTGGAATTTCTTTTTTTGGAGTACTTCATTGTGTGGACCCATTGGAAAGCTGATAAAACAGATTGCCTGTAAGAGTCAATATAAAAATAGTCTTCAAGAATGCCTGCCACCATCTGTGTTGTCTTATCTAGAAATTGTATATCTGCATCTAAGATTGAATTTCAAATTAATATGCTTATAAATATTAATCAATGTGAAGAAATTAGAAAAAACTGTAAAAGAGTGCATGAATATTATAAATATAGATATATATATATATATTTTATCATACACAGTTTTGGCTGAGAATTTCTTTTGAATTGGCAGATAAATTTGATTTGCTGGTTCCTTTTGAAATATGTATTCATTAAAGTACATATAAGAGTCTTAAAATATTCTCTCTTATTATAGTAGTTTTTAAAGTCAGAGGTTAATGTCAGAGACACACATCAAACACAGCATTCTTGGTGACTCACAAAAGCACTTAGAAATGCATTTAGTTCTGGGTGACGTATGAATGTGCACAGGATATACAGCTACCATCTATCAGGACATATAGAGGGAGAATAGAAAGAGAAATTATTTATTAGGCCCAGGAGAAAAAGTAAGGCTGCTACGATTTAAGGGTAAAAGTTTTACTTGACCAAAATAATATTCTAAGGAAAACAAATAGGTAAACATGCTGATATCTGGTTCAAGTTGTTATTTTAGTAAAAAGGAGTCATATTTTCCTTTTACAATGCACCCCTTCTTTTAAAAGAAGAAATCAGTAGAAATGCATCTCAGAAGTTCCTGTCATCTTGATTTATTGACATTGAAGCTACATGCCTAGAGAAAATCTCTCTGAAAACCTTGTTACATGGTGCTTATTATGAGTTTTCCCATGTGTTTTTCTAATTAAAATGATTTTCTTTAGCCCAATATTTGTAGGAGATATATATTTGAAAATGAAGTGTGATAATCTCTTGGTTCTTTCTTCACATAGTTTCATTTCCTACACTGTGTAAAGTGCTTTTAATTGGACAACCTAGGAAAGATTAGACCCAGGGGAAATGACACTAGAACATGCACAATCTTCTTCAATTGTCTAGAAAGAAATAATTGAACCAGATTAACAGTTTTTTTTTCCACTTGTCTTTCCACTTACTATTGCAGGTTTACTGCACAGTTAGATTAGGCAGTTAGACCTAGCTTGGTGTGTAGGAATCAACAGATTTCTATTGTGCATTGATTTAGTCATGCCAGGGAGGACTATTCATCCAAAAGGAATCTCTACTTGCTTAGAATCCTTTAAAGGAGGACAACATCCTTGGTTCCACAATTAGAGTTAAAATGTAAAGAGGCAACACAGGAAACTGAGCACACATTAGTGGGTAAATTCTTATCAAGTCACCTCTTAAGAACAGGTTTAGAGAGAAAGGATATACAGAGAAATAAAAACTTAAGTTCTTAAATGAAAGCAGTTAAGGGGCCATAGTGGGGTATTACAGTTTGGATAGGGAATGTCCCTCAAAAGCTCATGTGCTGAACACTTGGTACTCAATGCAGCAAGGTCCAGAGGTGGGGCTTTTAGGCAGTGAATGGATCACGAGGGCTCTAAACTCACTGTGGATCAATTCATTGGATGGGTTAACAATTTGAATGGACTATTGGAGGATGTGGAAACTGTATGTAAGTGGAGCATGAATGGAGGAAGTAGATCACTGGAGGCATGCCTTTGGGATTGTATCTTGTCCCTGGATCCTCTCTCCATATATATATATATATATATATATATATATATTTTTTTTTTTTTTTTTTTTTTTTTTTTTTTTTTTTTCCCCTGATTCCTGGTTCCATGAGCTGAGTAGCTTTCCTCCACCATATCCTTCTTCTGTGATGTTCTGCCTCACTTCAGGTCCAAAGCAATGGAGTCAGCTAACCATGAACGGACACTTCAGAAACTGCTACAGTTTTTACGATGTTGAGGTACGTTCCTACTACCCCTAGTTTTTCTAGTGTTTTGAACATGAAAAAGTGCTGTATTTTGTCAAATGCTTTTTCTTTATCTATTGAGATGATCATATGATTTTTGTTTTTAAGTCTATTGATGTGATGTATTACATTTATTGATTTTGGTATGTTGAACAAACCTTGCATCCCTGGAATGAGCCACATCTGCTCATGGTACACTATCTTTTTAATATGTTTTTGCATGTGATTTGCCAGAATTTTGTTGAGAATTTTTGCATCTATGTTCACCAGGAATATTAGTCTGAAGTTTTCTTTCCTTGATGTGTCTTTGTCTGGTTTTGGTATCAGGTTGATATTAGCCCCTTAGAATGAGTTTGGAAGGGTTTCCTCCTTTTCTATTTCATTTAATAAATTTGAGGAGTACTGGTGTTAATTCTTCTTTGAAGGTCTTGTAGAACTTGTGTTTGAATCTGCCTGGTCCTGGGCTTTTCTTTATTGGTAGACTTTTGATGTCTTCTTCTATTTCATTGCTTGAAATTGTTCTGTTTAAATTGTGTATTACCTCCTGATTCAGTTTAGGTAGGGCACATGTTTCTAGAAATTTGTCGATGTGTTCAATAATTTCTATTTTGTTGGAGTATAAAATTTCAAAATAGTTTCTGATTATCTTCTGTATTTCACTTGTGCTTGTTGTGATATTTCCTTTTTTATCATGTATTTTAGTAATTTTGGATTACTCTCATTTTCTCTTCATTAGTGTAGCTAAGGGGCTTATCAATTTTATTGATATTTTTCAAAGAAACAACTTTTTGTTTAGTCATTTTTCAAAATTGTTTCAATTTCATTGATTTCAGCTCTGATTTTAATTATTTCCTGTCTTCTACTGTATTTGGTATTGATCTGTTCTTCTTTTTCTAGGGTTTTGAGATGTAATGTTAGGTCATTTATTTGTCAACTTTTTATTCTTTTAATAAATGAGCTCAATGCAGTAAACTTTCCTCTTAGTACGGCCTTCATCATGTCCCATGGATTTTGGTATACTGTATCAGTATTCTCAATTATCTCTAAGTATTTTTTTAATTTCATCTTTGATTTCTCTGCTATCCATTCATCATTCAATAGTGTATTATTTAGTCTACACGTGTTAGAGTAGCTTCTTTTATTTTATCATTGATTTATAATTTCAATCCATTATGATCTGATAGAATGCAAGGTATTATGGCCATTTCTTTTGTATTTACTAAGAGTTGCTTTGTGACATAAGAGATGGTCTATTTTAGGGAAGTATCCATGTACTGCCAAGAAAAAAGTGTATTCACTCATTGATGGATGGAATATTCTATATATGTCTGTTAAGTATAAATTATTGATTGTAATATTGAGTTCTGTGGTTTCTTTATTTAGTTTTTGTTTGGGAGATCTATCCAGTAGTGAGAGAGATGTATTAAAGTGATCCAGTATTATTTGTATTGTGGTCTATTTGATTCTTGAAACTGAGAAGGGTTTTTTTGATGTACATAGATGCTCTGTTGTTTGGGGGCACAGATATTTACAGTAGTTACATCTTGCTGATGTATAATTCCCCTCGGTAGAATGAAATGTTCTTCTTTGTCCCTTCTGATTAACTTTGACTTGAAGTTTACTTTATCTAATATAAGGATGGAAACCACTGATTGTTTACATGATCCATATAAGTGATATGATTTTTTTTTCCCATTCTTTCACCTTCAGTCAATGGATGTCTTTGCCCATGAGGTGAGCCTCTTAGAGATAGCATATTTTGGAGTCTTGTTTTTTAATCCAATGTGCCAGTCTTCATCTTTTGATTGATGAGTTTAGGAGATTAATATTCAAGGTTATTATTGAGATATGGTTTGTATTTCTGGTCATTTTGGTTTACATCTGGCTTTTAATTTGATTTAGTTTTTCCTTTGATTGACTATTCCTTTAGTGTAGTTCCTCCCTTTGCTTGTTTTCATTTTTTTAAAAAATTTCCTTCTTATGGAATATTTTGTTGAGAATGTTCTGCAGTGTAGGCTTTCTAGTTGTGGATTCTTTTAACTTTTGTTTATCATGGAAGATATTTATTTTATTTTCAAATCTGAAACTCAATGTTTTAGGGTATAAAATTCTTGTTTGGCTTCCATTTCTTTTCAGAACTTGAAATATGTTGTTCCATGACCTCCTAGCTTTGAAGGTCTGGGTTGAGAAATCAGTTGAGAATTGGTTTCCCCCTGTACATAATTTGCTTTTTTCCTCTCATAGTCTTTAAGGTTTCATCCTTATTCTGTATTTTAGTCATTCTCATTATAATGTGTCTTGGTGTGGGTCCACTGTAAGTTTGTATATTTGGAGTCATATAAGCCTCTTGTACTTGATTTTCCATTTTGTTCTTTAGGTTTGGGAAATTTTTCTATATTATGTCATTGAAAAGATTGTGTATTCCTTTGATTTGTATCTCTGCTCCTTCATGTATCCTGATAACTATTAAATTTGGTCTTTTCATGTTATCTAATAATTCTTGGAAGTTCTGTTCATAGATTCTTATCTTCTCTACATGGTCAACTTTATTTTCAATCTTAAATATTTTGTCTTCATTGTCTGAGGTTCTGTCTTCCAAATGGTCTAGTTTGTTGGTGATGCTTTCTATTGAATTTATAATTTGTTTCATCGATTCCTTCATTTCAAGAATTTTTGCTTGTTTTTTTTCAGAATCTCTAACTCTTGAAGTGATTTTTCACTTTCTGTATTTTCTTTTTGATTTTATTATTTATACCATCTTTTACTTCTCAGATCAGTTTATCTATATACATTCTAAACTCCTTCGTGGACATTTCTTCTACTGTGTTGTCAGTGTATTCTCTTATTGGGACATCTTAGTTTGGGGCACTTTGTTCCCTTGGTTTTTCATGTTGCTTGTGTGTTTTCTCATCTAGTTGTATGGATCTGAAGCAATTCATATTCTACCCTGTACACCTATATTGTCCCTGAGGACTTCCAGTACCCCACCTTTAAAAGGGAAACCATTATCAACAGCACCCAGTGTAAACAGCAGATAGCTTTAAATCTAATAGCTCCCACTAAGGGATTTTCTTGCTATAAACAGAAATGATGAGTTTGATCTCTGTCTACAATATAGACAGAAAATTTGATAAAAGGTTTACAGTTTCAAGTGGTAGACAAAGAGAAAATAGAAAAAGTATAGAATATGATGTTCATGAGGAAGAAAGAGAGAAGCTAGAAGTAAAAATACGCGGGCAGAGTCGAAGAGGAACCAACAGAGATTGGTCATTAGGTGAAGAAAAGGCAGAAAGGGAATTCAGGAAAACAGATGAGTGAGAGGAAGTATACATACAAAGAGGAAAAATAATCAAATATATAAGAATGTACAACAGAACTGTAAAACACCATGCTTATCACCATCCTCAACAAAGTGATGTGTGAAAAATACCTTGCTCCAAATATGGTGGTGTGAGATGTTAGAGAAGAAAAAATAAAAATAAAATATATTTCAATGGAAAACGGAACAACTGTCTCTGTCAGCATTTGAAAGTTTCTCAGCCCTATCTCTGACTTCACACAAGATTGCCTGGCCCAGACCAGCCCTAGCAGACCCAGTCATTATCCCACCAATCTTGTCTTCAGATATCCCAGGTTCAACCATGTTGTAGTCCCAAGATTTTAGTGCTGCTGGAATTTGGAGAGAGACCATCAGGGATGAGCAATCCTGAGAAATAGCAACTAGGTGGTAGCCACCAGCACTCCCAGGAAGAAGATCCCAGGTGCAGCCAAACCTGTAGGCACCCTGACATTGAACCTCCAGGTCCTGGCCAGTGTCCCCAGACAGGGGTGGCTATGCTCCAAGATGGCAGTGGCAGCAAACCTGCTGGTGCCTGCCCCCCGTCCACCCAGGTCCTAGCTGGTGTCTCAAGATGGATGCAGTCATGTGAAACCAAACCTGGAGTCCCTGGCAGTGGACTGCTGGGTGGTTATGGAAGCGGTAATGGTGGGGGATGGTGGAGCAGGTGGGAGGTCAGTGGCAACATCCGGGTGGGGGATGACAGTGGCTGCAGCTGCAGTGGTGCCCAGAGAGGTAACCTCCAGTGGGTAGCAGCAGTGTAGATGGCAGCCAGGCCCAGAGAAAAGATAACCGGGCGCCTGTGGCAGCTACGTCAAGGGCAGCTGCATCTCAAGAGAAAACCTCCAGGTGATGGCCGACTTACTGTTTTTTTAAAATTAGTGCTTTATAGATAAATGTAAAGGTGGAATTCGCTGTGGTATATTCATGTATGTACATGGGATGGTTCAGTCAATTTCATTCCACAGTCCCTCCCTTTTCTGGTCCATCCTCCCTGTCCCTCAATCCCCTTCATATCACTGATCCCCTCTCTATTTTCGTTGGATCCTCCATTTGCTTCTCCTTATTTTGGTCTAGCTTCCACATATGAAAGAAAACAGTCGACCCTTGACTTTCTGGGTCTGAATTATTTGACTTAGCATGATGTTCTCCAGTCCCATTCATTTACCAGCAAATGCCATAATTTCCTTCTTTATGGTGGAGTAAAACTGTGTTGTGACATACCACATTTTCTTTATCTGTTCATCTGTTGACAGGCATCTGGACTGGTTCCATAACTTGACTATTGTGAATTGCCCTGATGTAAACATTGATATGGTTGTAGCACTACAGTATGCTGATTTTAGATCTTTTGCATAAATACTGAGGAGTGGGATAGCTGGGTCATATGGTGATTCCATTCCTAGATTTTTGAGCAATCTCCCTACTGCTTTCTAGAATCCCACCACTGATGTATGAGTGTGCCTTTTCCCCCATATCCTTGCCGGCATTTATTATTATTTGTATTCTGAAACCTCCTTCTCTTCACTGGGGACCAGAAATGTGGGTGGAGCAGTCCCAAGAGCTAATTACTCCCTGGGAATGGAATACCTGCCAGCATCCAACACAACCTCCATGGGAACTCAGGCAAAACCTGGAGAGGACACCTCAGATTCACAGCTGCAGGTAGTGAGATCTCAAACATAGGTGGGCCAACTGTATCCATCCCAGGTAGCAGAAGGGAATGGTGCCCACCATTCACAACCCTGGGCAGTTCGAGTTCAGATGCAGGTAGCCCCACCTGGGGTTTCTACCTGGGGTCCAGGATGGGAACTCTAATGTCGACCTTGGCTGGAGAAGGACACAAGGATCAATGAACAGATGATTAGGCTAGAGTTCATAGAAGGGACTTCTGTGAATGGCAGAGTAAGACAGCATTATAGGAACTGATGCAAAAACCCAGTCTCGAACTGTGGCAACTGAAGGTAGGGCAAAGTCCTCCAGGGGAAGAAGTAGAGGTGGGAGGCAATAGCAACTCAGAGGTCCTCACTGGAACAAAGAACAGACAATACTAACACTCACTGAGCAACATCCTGGACTTTGCCCAGACCAATGGGCTGAGGCAATGAATGTCCCATACCGGGCAGATTGTCTTAGGAGAACAAAGGATAGAGTCTTCATAACCAGAGAACAGATGTCCTGTCCTGAGCAACTGGAGAGGCAGGCAGGAATTGAATCAGAGAAGACATGTCTGTCTATGTGACTTTTGGCTCACAGCTGAAGCTGTTCTTTACAGTCTGGTATTACTGGCCACTTAACCTCAGGATGCTCTGTGCCTTCCTGAGGGCATTTTTCTGATTGGAGGTGGCCCGATGAGGCTTTTGCAACTTGTGTCCTCTAGACTTTCATAGACATGCCGTGTAGTTTTTATAAAGGGGATGGAAAGAATTTCCCCAACCCACCCCCCTCTTTTTCTAGTAACAGATACTTCCAGGGGCCCGTAAGGAGCATGAACCTCATAACGGGAGCATTCTT
The DNA here is from genome assembly GCF_902686445.1 of Sciurus carolinensis. Lineage (NCBI taxonomy): Eukaryota > Metazoa > Chordata > Mammalia > Rodentia > Sciuridae > Sciurus > Sciurus carolinensis. The sequence continues at coordinate 30,344,405 of NC_062227.1, read as the reverse complement.
TAATTCATCACACATATTGAGTAATCACTATGTGCAGTCTTTGAGGATATCACAGTGAGCAAAACAGATGAATAGCTTCTGACCCCAACAGAGCTTGAAATCTCATGGAGTGAGAGATAATCATCAAATCATCACACAAGTATATAAGGACCTTGTTATCCATGGTAACCGGCACCAGAAAAGTGACATCTAGTATGAACATATACTTAAAGTGGGGACGAGTGGGGAATAGTGTGGGTATTAATTTTTTATTGCTGTATAATAAATTATCACAAACCATGACTTAAACGACACACAAGTATTATTTGACAGGTTTCATAGGTCTAGAGTCTGGGCATGTTTCTTTGGGTTCTTTGCTTAGGGTCTCACCAGGCTTTTGAGGTGTTAGATGGAGCTACAAACTCATATAAAGCTTGGGGTCCTCTTCCCAAATCTCTGGTTATTAAAAAATCAGTTATAAGATTAAGTTTGCTGTTTTCTTGCTGGCTGTCAACTGGGGGCTAGTTCTCAGTTTCTTGAGTCTGCCTGCTGTTCCCTACCATATGGCCCTCTTCACAATATGGCAACAAGAGAACCTCTCTCACAATTCTCATCTTTCCAACTTCTGTTATTTGCTCAATTGATTAAGTCAGACCCATCCATGATAATCTCTTTTGCTTAATTCAGTGTCAAATGAGTAGGACCTTAATCCATCTGCATTAGATGGCAAAAGAATTTTGCAGATGAATTAAGGTCTTTCACTTAGAGTTTTCTGAAAGTTAGTGATGTGAGTCTTTAAATAACCATCTGCCTTTACTCTTTCCAATGAGCAGTATTTGTTGATTTCCTTTACCAATTTGGGTGCCCATTTTTTTTTTTTAACCAGGGATTGAACCCAGGGGTGTTTAACTGCTGAGTCACATCCTTGGCCCTTTTTGATATTTCATTAGAGACAGTGTCTTGCTGAGTTGCTTCAGGTCTTGCTAAGTTGCTGAGCCTGGGCTCGAACTCATGATCCTCCTGCCTCAGCCTCCCAAGCCACTGGGATTATAGGCACGCACCATCATGCCTATGGGTGCCCATGTTTTCATGTACAAAAATTTTATTTATACTATAAAATTGACTATATTTTTGTATTATTTAATGTATTTCATTGACTTGACTGTCAGGTATTATTATAGAACTATGCTGCTTATTGGTGAATGTTTTTGCTTTATTATATATTTTAAGCTTGAAAGGACAACTCTATCCTCAGTACTATATAAAAAAATCTTAGCTATTTTAACTTATTTACTCTATAAAGTATTTTAGAATTCATTCATTCAGGTGTGGAACAATTTCTGCTAATGTTTATATTACAACTTATTTTGCAAGTTGCATCTTTAGAGTATTAAGTATATCTATTCAGGATGATTTCTGTGTGTATAATAGCATTTTAAATCTTGGTAAAATTTGGTGATTTTCCTCATAGAGGGTTAAAATATTTTTGTTACATTTATTACCAGTTATTATATATATGCATATATAATGTGTATATAAAAATATGTATATGTATGTGTGCATAAATATGCACATATAAATATTCATATATATGTGTACATAAATATATATAAAATATGTATATATAATATATATGTGCATACAAATATGGTGTGTGTGTGTGTGTGTGTGTATGGTTTGTATATCATTTGTATATGACTGCAATCTTTTCTCCATTGTACTTCTAAATGATTTTTGTTGGTATTTAGAAAAAACATTTTTTGTGTATTTAAAATTCCTTTGTTAACTGGATTTCACTAAATAGATAATAAAATCATCATAATAAAATTATGATCCTTTTTTTCTTATCCTCTGCAATCAATAGTTTTGTAAACACTTCTATTCGACATCATCCTTGAAACACTAGCCAGAGCAATTAGACAGATCAAAGAAATTAAAGGGATATGAATAGGAAAAGAAGAACTCAAGCTGTCACTATTTGCCAATGACATGTCTATATTTAGAGGATCCAAAAATCTCCACTACAAAACTTATAGAACTAATAAATGAATTCAACAAAGTAGCAGTATATAAAATCAATACACATAAATCTAATGCACTTCTATTCATAAGTGATGAATCCTCTAAAAGAGAAATTAGAAAAACCACTTCATTCACAATAGCCTCAAAAAAAAAAAAAAAAAAAAAAACCTTGGGAATCAGTCTAACAAAAGAGGTGAAAGACCTCTACAATGAAAAGTACAGAACACTAAAGAAAGAAATTGAAAAAAACTTTAGAAGATGGAAAGATTTCCCATGTTCTTGAATAGGCAGAATTAATATTGTCAAAATGGCCATTGTACCAGAGGCACTATACAGATTCAATGCAATTCTAATTAAAATTCCAATGACATTCCTCATAGAAATAGAGAAAGCAATCATGAACTTCATCTGGAAGAATAAGAGACCTTGAATAGCCAAAACAATCCTGAGTAGAAATAGTGAAAAAGGAGGTATCACAGTACCAGACATTAAACTATACTACAGAGCAATAGTAACAAAAACAGCATGGTATTGGTACCAAAATAGACAGGCAGACCAATTGTACAGAATAAAAGACACAGAGACAAACCCACATAAATACAGTCACCTCATACTAGACAAAGGAGCCAAAAACATACAATGGAGAAAAGATAACCTGTTCAACTAATGGTGCTGGCAAAACTGGAAATCCATATGCAGTAAAATGAAATTAAACCTGTATCTTTCACCCTGCACAAAACTCAACTAAAAATGGATCAAGATCCTGCACCTAATAGAAGACAAAGTAGGCCTGAATTTTCATGATGTTGGCTTAGGATCAGACTTCCTTAACAAGACTTCCAAAGCACAAGAAATCAAAGCAAGAATCAATAAATGGGGTGGATTCAAACTAAAAAGCTTTTTCTCAGCAAAGGATACAATCAATAATGTGAAAAGAAAGCCTGCAGAGAAGAAAATCTTTCCATATGCACTTCAGACAGAGCACTAATATTCAAAATTTATAAAGAACTTACAAAGCTTTATACCAAAAATACAAAGAACCCAATGAATAAATGGGCCAAGGAATTGGACAGACACTTTACAGAAGAAGACATACAGGTGATTAATAAATACATGAAAAAGTTTTCAACATCTCTAGTAATTAGAGAAATGTAAATTAAAACCACCTTAAGATTTCATCTTACTCCAATTAGAATGGCTATTATAAAGAACATAAATAATAATAGATGTTGGCATGGATGTGGGGAAAAAGGCACACTTTTACATTGCTGGTGGAGTTGCAAATTGGTGAAGTCACTCCGGAAAGCAGTTTGGAGAATCCTCAGAAAACTTGGAATGAACCCACTTTTTTTTTTTTCAGTGCTGCGGATCGATGAACCCACATTTTGACCCAGTTATCCCACTCCTCAGTTTATACCCAAAGGGCTTAAAATTAGCATACTACAGTAAGGCAGCCACATCAACGTTTATAGCAGCTCAATTCACAATTACTAGATTGTGGAACCAACTTAGATGCCCTTCAATAGATGAATGGATAAAGAAACCGTGGTATATATACAAAATGGAATATCATTCAGCCATAAAGAAGAATAATATCATGGCATTTGCAGGTAAAGGATGGAACTGGAGAATATCATGCTAAGTGAAATAAGCCAATCCCCAAAAACCAAAGGCCAAATGTTTTCCCTGATAAGTGGATGATGATATATAGTGGGGGTTTTGGGGGTGGAGGGTGAGAGAAGAATGGAGGAACTTTAGATTATGTAGAGGGAAATGAGGGGGGTATGAAAAATGGTGGAATGAGACAGACATCATTACCCTATGTACATGTATGATTACATGAATGTTATGAATCTATATCATGCACAACCATAGAAACAAAAAGATGTACCCCATTTGGGTACAATGAATCAAAATGCACTCTGTAAAAATTATTTTTTGACTTTATTACACCGGGACCTCTAGAAAGATCTGTAATGATAGATGTGAGGGTGGGAATTTCAAATTTGAGTCCAATGGAAGTTTATGCACACTTTTTCATGATGTCTGGTTTTGGCTGTTGAATTAAGGCAGATGGCCTTCATTGTGTTCTCTATTTAGTTGCTACAGTTAGAAGTCGGGGGTCCCCCTTTTCCCATGTCTTCCACCCACTTCTCCTAACTCCATTAAATCTACCAATACATTGTCTCTCCTATTGAGGTAGACTAACATGTGAAATAAATACGTTTAGGCTCAAGACAGATACAATACAACATTTGATTTGAGAGAGGACAGGGCCTGCTTTTCTAGGACCTTTTTTCCTGAGGAGGTGACATTTGAAGTGTGACCTGAATGGAGCACTGATTAAAAATGAGGGATCTGAAAATAGACCTCCTGGATCCAAATTCTAACTCTGACCTACCTGTTAATTGGTGACCCAGGGTGCCTCATTTCCTTATCTATAGATGGGGATAGTAAGTCCTTCTTCACAGGGTTGTTGGGAAGATTAGAGGATGCAGTGCTCAGCAGAGCAAGCTCCTCGGATCTTTGACTGTAGGGAGCACCATTGATTGGCAGCCCAAGTTGCTGCACTCTGAGTCCGTTGTCACATTTTCTCTGGCAGACCCGCTTCTGGGGGACACTGGACTTCCCCAACAGGTGTCTTTGGCCTGAGAAGCTTTGATAAGGTTTTAAAAGACTGACAGGCAACTTAAGATGCACATACCCTTTCCTATCTCCCTTCCACAATTCTTTTCTTCACCTGGGATCATGATCACATCTTGCCCAGCTCCCCCTGTTTCCTTTCCATTTTCTCTCTCAAATGTCTCCAATGAATTTCATACATGTTTAATTCCATCGTGACTTCTACTTCTCGAAGGACCCAGGCTAACACAGATGAGTAAATATGTGTTACCCTATTTGAATAGGGTTTGACACATGTTAGGTCTTGATAAACTTGAGATTTAAAAAAAAAAAAATGTGGAAAGAGAGCATTCCCAGCTGGAGGAATAATGAATGCCAAAGGCCCACCCTGGGAAAAAGGTTTGCAGATTCAAAGAATAGAAAGAACAAGTAGATCTGAATCACAGTGAGAAAAGGGGAGAACAAAATAAAATGAGCACAGAGGAAAGCAGAGGCCAGATCATAGAGGTCCCTGGAGGTCATTTTAAAGAGATTGAGTTTATTCTGCTGTATATGGCCTGAAGGTCATTCTCTCTGTCTATCAATCAATCAACCAACCAATTAATCATTCAACCATCTTTCTGTTTTATAAAACCATCTGGCTTTTCTTTTCTTTTTCTTTCTTTCTTTCTTTCTTTTTTTTTTTTTTAGTGAAGATGGACCAAAGGGGAGAAGCTCAGAGGCAGAGAAATGAATTAGCAGCCTGTTTCAGCAGTTCAGATGAGATATAATTGTGGCCAGGTGGATAGAAGACAGGAGATAGTGAGATTGCCAATGAGATTGATGAAGTAGCAGAATTGATGCAGGAGAGAATTGCATGAATAAGGTCTTTGAGACAGCAAGATGGGATTCAGAGTGTCAGTGGAAGGACCAACCTTGTAACGAGCAGGGAGGTGGAATGTGTAGCAATATAGGTAAGTTGGTGGAATTAACAGCTTATGCCTTAATATGTATGGCAGTGGAGAGTGTGGAGTCCGAGCAGTGAGCCTCCAGTACTGAGGTACATGTGGTGAGAGAGAAAATAGTCTCCACCATAAAGGTCTGCCAGGAACTCATTATCTTCAGGGTGTACCAGGAAGGAGTAAGAAGGTGAAGAAAAAGAAAAGAGTTTGCAAAGGAAGAAATATGAGTTCAGTTTGGGCCCTAAGAGACTGACGGAGATAATTGGGGTGACCTACATGTGGGGCTGGAAGGTTTGACTTTTGAAGGTGACAAGATGAGAAATGGTATGGGATTAATTAACTCTAGAAACTCAAGAGCTATTGAAGGACTTAGAGTAACCAGTCTGCCCACAACTGGAGTTATACATATTGTGAATGATTTTGCTTCTTTTTTTTTTTTTTTTTTTTTTTTTTTTGTATTGTGAATTGAACCCAGGGATTCTTAAACACTGAGCCACATTCCCAGTCCTTTAAAAAATATTTTCTTTAGAGACGTGGTCTCGCCAAGTTGTCGAGGCCGACTTTGAACTCACGATCCTCCTGCCTCAGCCTCCGGAGCTGTTGGGTTTCTAGGCGTACGATGCCTCACCTGGTGGTTTTGCCTTTCTCACTTTACTTACAGTAAAGCATAAGCAGAATACACACATACACATTATACACTGACATATGAACACATGTGTGTGCTTTAAATGGGCACATGATATTCCACCAAGTAGATTTGTACACAAGTGCAAAACTGAATACTTTCTAATTTCTTGTCAAGCACATTAATTTTTTACTCCCATATTTAGGATTCTTTTTAAAGAAAGGGTTATCAGGTTTGGGTTTATTAAGTGAAGTCCTAAGAACATTTTTAAGGCTTTTGAAAAGATAAATTTCCAAAAGGATTGTCTGTTTTACACTTTATCAGAAATGTGTGAAAAGGTCTGCTTCACAGAACCTCCTCTTGGGGCTCCCAGACCCAAAGGCAAGGCAGTGCAAGGCCAACTGGCTTCGCAATCTCCAATTAATGATTCTGCTCTTTACTTAAAAAAATTTGGTGCTGAAGATCAATCCCAGGGTCTCATACATTCTAGGATCAACTCTGCTTGCTGGGAAAATTGGAGGATTTGAAGGAGGTTGCCTCTCCCTCATCTTCCACTGTGTAGGTAGTTATATGTTAAGATGCAGACTTCTGGTTTGACAGAAGTGCATCTTCTAAATCTTTTAAATTAGTGTGGAAGTGTGTAACAAGTTGTACAAGATTCTGACCCATCTTAGATTTTTATTACCAATTTTGGAAAGTATATACGGGTGAGGGTATGTTTATATACACATATACCTAGGTGTTGAAAATGTTTTTAAAAATTTGTAGAAAGGGTTTTTGTTGTTTCTTTACTCCATCCCATCTTTATGGAAGTATTTATATGTAAGTTCTTAAGTGCTATATTTTGAAAGGCAAATATATCTATTTTATTGGTATAAGCCAAGGGTTTGTCAAACAATAATAAGAGTTTGTTGGTGTTTTAGACATGTTGACAAATAATATTTCATCCTGCCTTAAGATAAGTTTTTCTTTGTTGTGGTAAAAAGAGCCTAGATGCACATCAGGTAGCATTTAAAATTTTTTTCTCAATGAAAAAGATCTAAGATTTGTGCCAGAATCCATGGAACTGTATAACTTTTCTGTTGATTAATTTGCATTTCAGTGACTGATCTTTCATCGTTCTGAATTTAATTCCATCAATCACTTAAAAAAGACCTGATCTTTCTGCTTCACTATACTTTATGCATACATTGGAAATTTAAGTTACCTTTTCCTTTATTACCTTGATAATTGTCATCTTCGTGAGTGAATATTCCTAAAACCCAGTCCCCATGCAGTAGGATTATTTCAGAGTTTCATTTAAATGAATACTTTTCTGTCCAGCCTCTGTATGGAGTTCAGTTCTGGTTTTCCTTAGCTTATAACTTTCTAATAAATTCCTAGTTTTCAAATATCTTTTGCTCTATTTAAAACTTTACTGCATTTTGATAGGCTTCTTCTATTTCCACTGTATGTTGAACATTGAACTCTTCTGTGCTTTTGACCATAACTTTTCATTGTGACTTTTTTGCATGTATATTTGTGAAGAAGGCAAAACACATCCACTCACAATAAAGTAGACACTTTGAATTTTTTGCTAGCAGAAAAGAATTTTTATGGTATTGCCCATTTTCTTAGTTTCTTCTTTTTTGTGATCAAAGTGTGTGTTTTTGAGTTGGTAGTTGTATGTGAAGGCTGTGATTTCAGGGCAATAACGTCTGGTTAAAACAACAACTTCATGTTGGAGGTTAGTTCTGTTAAAACTATGGGATGAATCACATAGCATCTAATCTGACAAGTCTCAGAGACTCAGATTTTAGCCTATGGGATGACTGGCATGTAAGTAGTAAAAATATAATAAATGTTAAAATGGCAGTATACATAAAGCTTATTAGGATCATCAAGATGAAGTACCAAAGTCTCTTGGAATGCTCAAGGTGTATTTCTTTGAGGGCGTGATGTTGAACTCTTCTGAAGAGAGTTTAAATCTCAGAGTGGGTAAGCTGGGAAAGGGCATGCCAAACAGAGACACAGAACATGGCAGCATGAGGCTCAGTGGTCACAAGAGGGTCAGAGTATGAAGGGTCTTGCCTGCCCTGCAAAGCACATTTCTACTTGAGTCACTGACCTTTGCTCATTCATGCCCTCTCTGGAACACTGATTGCACTCTGACTTCTTCAGTCTTTGGATTTATTTTTGCTTTGACTACACTCGCTGCTTACTTCTCTTGGTGTTGGTTGATCTTGGTTTTTTTCTCTCTTGCTGTAAGTTTAGTGTATTCTGTCTATTTTCTTCTTGGAGCTCCTGAGTCTTGGATGTTCACCTTGAAATACTCTAGGAAGTAAGAGAGTGACATGCATATCAGCTACAAGAAGTTTGCCCTTGTGGAAAGAGTTTTGTCTGGAATCATGTGTTTTGGCTACAAGTTGCACTGGCCAGATCATGGTAGTGGGCACTATCTCATTTTTCAATTTTTGCTCCAATTTATATTTTGTTTGTGTAATTTTCTCATCTCAAATCAGGAAGCATAATTTCATTTTTGTCCTGTGATACCACATTTCACACACGCATAATTACTTCTGGTAAGAACTGAATATAAACAATAACCAAATATGATGGTGAATATGGCATCTGATTTCATTCCCTCCAATTAATGATGATTGGAGTATCTATAATCTTCTCTTTCTCCTTTTCTGGATTTTCCTCAACTAACTATTGCTAACTTTCCTTCTAAGTTTTGTCTGATATCATATCTGTGTTTTAAAAAGCATTGTATGCAATTATTTTGGAACTTTATGCCTAATTATCCTTCTCTGTTGCTTTGTGCAAAACTAAAGGAATCTAATCTTTCTGCCTCTAAAGAACTAATAGGTACATATTTTTGTAAAATTCTGGTTTTAGTCAGCTTTTTTCACAACTGTGAGCAAAAGACCTGACAAGAAAATAACCCCTCTCATCCTGTACAAAACTCAACTCGAAGTAGATCAAAGACCTAGATATTAGACTAGAAACCCTGCACCTACTAGAAGAAAATGTAGACCCAATGCTTCAACATGTCAGCTCAGGAACTGACTTCCTCAACAAGACTCCTAAAGTGTAAGAAGTAAAATCAAAAGTCAGTATGGAATGGCATCAAATGAAAAAGCTTCTTCATAGCAAAGTAAACAATCAAGAGTGTGAGGAGAGAGCCTACAGAATGGGAGAAAATCTTTGCCACCTACACCTCAGATAAAGCATTAATGTCCAGGATATATAAAGAACTTCAAAAAACTTAACACCAAAAAACCCCCAAATAACCCATTAGATAAATGGGCAAAAGAACTAAACAGACACTTCTCAAAAGAAGACACACAAATGGCCAAGAAATATATGAAAAAGTATTCAACATCTTTAGCAAGTAGTGAAATGTAAATCAAAACTACAGTTAGATTTCACCTTGGTTCAACCAGCATGGCATTTATCAAGAATACAAGCTACAATAAATGTTGGCAAGGTTGTGGGGCAAAGGGTAACACTCATACATTGTTGGTGGGACTGCAAATTGGTGCAACCACTCTGCAAAGCAGTGTGGAGTTTCCTCAAAAAACCAGGAATGAACCACCATTTGACCCAGTTATCCCACTCCTTAGTATATATTCAAAGAAGTTAAAATTGGCATACTACAGTGATGTAGCCACATGAATGTTTATAGCAGCACAATACACAATAGCTAAGGTATAGACCAACCTAGATGCCCATAAACAGATGAATGGATAAAGAAAATGTGGGTATATATACACAACTGGATATTACTAAACCAAAAAGAAGAATGACTCTATGACATTCTCTGGAATATTAATGGATCTGGACTATCATGCTAAGTGACATAGGCCAATTCCCCAAAACTAAAGTTTGGATGTTCTCTCTAATATGTGGATGCTAACCTAATACAAAGTGGGGTGGTGGTGAGGGAAAGAGTAGAACTTTGGTGGATTAGACAAAGGGAAACGAAAGGAAGGGAAAGAGGTAGGAACAGGAACTACAATGGAATGAATCTGACATAATTTTCATATGTATATATATGAATACACCACAGTTTATCTCAACATTGTGTACATTCACAAGAATGGGATTCTAATTAGAATAAATATATTCCGTGCTTGTATAAATATATCAAAATAGATTCTACTGTCATCTATAACTAGAAACAATAACAACAAAAAGACCTGACAAGAACAATTTTAGAAGAGGAAAAGTTTATTTGGGGCTCATAGTTTCAGAGATTCCACTCCAGAGACAGTCAGCTCCATTGCTCTGGGTCTAATATTGCACTAATAATGAACTCATTAAGTTAATTCTCTCATAACCCAATCACTTCACCTCTAAACTTTCTTGAATTCTCTCACTCATGAGTTTTTGGGGGAATACTTCATATCTAAATCATAACAGTTCTTTAAAAAAGAAGTCTTTAGTGGTAGCCTAGGGTAAATATAAAAGAGATAAGGTAGAAAATTTCATAAAATGTAGCTGGGATGCAGATATCTGTGTGCTTAGAATTTTGGGGTTCTTCCTAAAGATCATAGAGTATTCTTCCTTCCATAAGAAGTTATATAATCATTTAGCTTTCTGATAAAGGTTTCCCAGATTTCCAGCTTCTAGATGAAGTTAAGGTGTATAATTGATTTGAAAAATAATACCAATAAGAACCAATAAGAATAGAATTATGCAAATTTCTATTTCTTTGTAGTAGAAACAAAGAAAGAAAACCAAGTACCTTAGTTCTTAGTTCAAGATCAGATGCCACATTTAGTGATTAGCTCACCCATAATTAGGATAGTTTTTTTCCAGATCTACACGACAGTAGTTAGCCTTATTAGATATGTGTAAATACAAAGTCTATGTGAAACAGTACAGTGTGGTGGAGAGAATATTCTATTTGTAGTATAACTAAAAAGAACAATAGATGTATTAGGGAGTAGTTGTACCTGTGTTGCCTTGGCAAAGTCATTTGGTATGTCAGGGCTTTTCCTTCTCATCTGCAAAGTGAAAGATTATACTGGATGAATATTATTAAACTTTTACAGAAAAATTTATAAAATGTATCCCAGATGAGATGGGAAGTGATATTGGTGGAAGACACCATCCCTACAACTGTGACCTCCTTCAGGAAAGTCAGAGGATATGAGGGCAATGTTTTCCCTGATTTGGATTTGACATATAAATTTTATGACATTAAAAAGAATTTACCTATTGCCTTTGAGATTCAGTCAGAAGGTTAAATCTTCACTTTCTTCAAAGAGTTCCTGAAGCTTCCTAGAATTTATATCAAAAACTTCAATATTTACTCTAATTTTTTATATTTATAATTGTGTTAACACTAATTTTTGTATCTTTGTAATTTTTCTAGTAATGAAGTATGTTATTTATTCACTACAAGTACCACTTTTGTTAAAATGCTATTATTAGTGCAGAGCTGTGGTAACTGTATAAACCTATCTGTAACAAAGTACCCAACTTTGTGACTAGAATAAATTGTTATGGAGTAAGAAGAATGACCGTGAGATGAATCTCACAGTGATATTATAAAAAAGTAAACAATTTGGGTCTATAAATACCTGATTATCAAGGAGGCAATTAGTTAAACAAATTTAAATGTATTTATGCATTTTTTAGGGTGATGTGTTGGTACATCATTTAAAAAACACTGGCTTAACGTTTTCTAATTTAAGGTTGAGTCCAACTGCTGCAATGTCACAGTGTATAATTATTGGACAGCCAGAAGCAATTTTTAAAGTAAATTTCACACTATATCTGAGACTAGTGTCATACATTGCTAGTTTGAATTAATTTGTGAAAGTTATTTATATATCACACACTTTAAATTAATGAGAGATAGCATTCCATTAATAAATTAGGCCTGGAAATTTTTGTTTGCAAAGGTGATATCACTTCAAATACGTATGTTAAGCAACGGTAAAATACTTAGATTTTAAAAATCTCTTTTGTGAAAAATCACTTATTTGTTTTTTTTTTTTTCTCTTTTGTCCTTTCATTGGGATCTGAAGGTCAGCTTTCAATATGTACCAGGAGACAAGAAACATGATTTAGACTTAACTTTCCTATAGATCCTTCCCTATCATCCCCTTTTTCCCACCCCACCCCAAGTCAGTTCCATCAGTGTCTCCCAGGACAGTTTCTCCCTTCTTACCTTGTGACTTCATTTCACATAACAACTTTCAAACAACATTTAGCTCTGGCTTTCAAGTTATCAGAGGAACCTCCTTTTTCTGCCTTTCCTCCTGTGCATGTACCCTAATCAATATAGGTAGAGATAAATAATGAGGATAATCCTAATTTACTTTTTATATGTTAAGTAATATTATTTATATTTTCCCTTCTTAAAGTGTACCTTAGGTAAGACAGTGTCAGGCCAATTTTTCAAGAATTTGTGCAGAAAATGGTTATGGTAGGATTGTGGTGGTACAGACAGGATTTAGGGCAAGATGCACAATCAGCAGGCAGAGATTCGGGAAGATCAAGGAAAAAAAAGATGGAGGAAATAAAGACTTGTTTATAAGTAGGAAATACAGATAAGGAAAAATGGGATTTGCTTAGCTGGTAGAATCTGAGCATAAATGTGGAAAAGCAACTTAAGCTAGGTTTGTTCTTTAAGTCAGCACCTCGAACAACTCCCATGGACCCCCTTCTGAGCACAGGTGTTTGTCCTGAAGTTGCCTTTGGCAGTACAGGTATGGGAAGCAGTAGGAGATTTTGGCCCAGTGACTAAAGACTTGCTATCATGCCAGTAACTCAGTAGTAGTCTCTGAAGTGGATCTGAAGTAGATCATAGCTAGTCAATGTTTCTTTGTGTGCCCATTAGAATATAGTAGTCAATACTTGTGCATATCTTACAGTTTTGAGGTTGAACAATTAAACTTGCCCTCAATTAAACTGGAAAGGTATGACAATTTCTTGTATAACTCTATGAGAATTGGGAGTAGTAAATTATGATTGTTCAGAGCCAATGTATTTCTGGCTTTGAGCATCAGTTTTACTTCCTAGTTACCTACAATCCTAAATCAGGCATGGTGTCAATAAAGGCACAGTGTCAATCAAAGCACAGCGTCAATATCATGAGTATATGCCATTTGTAACAGATAGATAATAGTAGTGGTTCTATAGGGTTTTTGAGAGAACTAAGAGTTAATATTAACAACGGTACTACTACTACTACTACTACTACTAATATCATAATAGTATATAGGATTTGCTATAAATTTCTACCTATTCCATCAAGCTTTTAAAAACTAGTCACCATCGTATGGTCCTGAAAATTCTGGTGAACATCTTAAGTCTATCAGGCTTATTTGTATAAAAGCCCCTTTAAAAATGAGTAGATAATTCTTCTTATATCAGAGAAGAGTGATAAAGCCTCTATGTTTTGGTCTGAGTGGAAATCACTGTTCAAAATACTCTGTCATATAAATTAAAAACCAGAGCTTCAAACTGGTGATACAAATGTTCCAGGTCCTTGGCAACCAAACTACTAACGGCTGCTTCAACTAAGCATTGTATGTGGTGATTTCTGATTCACTTCTTTTGGTCTTGTTCGCTACTTAATTATGTAAGGAAATAACCTGCAACAACCCTATTTGAGTTCACTGTACAGTGATATAATAAAAGCAGCTAAATGAGCTGAATGAGAATAGTAACAGGTTTGTTGTAAAAACACATACATTTCTGCTATAAACATTGATGTGACTGCATCACTTTAGTATGCTGATTTTAGTTCTTTTGGGTAAATACTGAGGAGGGAGTGACTGGCTCATCCGGTGGTTCCATTCCTAGTCTCAATAGAGTGGTTGTACTAATTTGCAGACCCACCACCAGTGTATGAGTGTACCTTTCCCCCCACGTCCTTGCTAGCATTTATGATTATTTGTATTCCCAATTGCCATTCTGATTGAAGTGAGATGAAATTTCAATGTAGTTTTGATTTGCACTTCCCTGATTGTTAGGGATGTTGAATACTTTTTATATACTTGTCGGCCATTTGGATTTCTATTTTTGAGAAGTGTCTGTTTAGTTCTTTTACCCATTTATTAATCAGGGTATTTTTTTTTTTTGATGCTAAGTTTTTTTTTTGTATATTCTAGATATTAATCCTCTGTCAGGGGAGCATCTAGCAAAGATCTTCTCCCAAGTTATGGAACCAGCCCAGGTGCCCATCACAGATGAATGGACAAAGAAAATGTGTTATATATATACAGAATGAAGTTTTATTCAGCCATAAAGAAGAATGAAATTGTGCTGGGTATGGTGGTACATGCCTGTAATCCCAGTAGCTCAGGAGACTGAGGCAGGAGGACTGTGAGTTCAAAGTCAGTCTCAGCAACTTATCAACGTCCTAAGCAACTCAGCAATACCCTGTCTCTAAATGAAAAAAATAAAAAATAAAAAAAGGGCTGGGGATGTGGCTCAGTGGTTAAGTGGAATAAAAGAAAATCAATTATGGCATTGTTTGTAAATGGATGAAACTGGAGAACATTATGCTAAATGGAATAAACCAGATTCATAAAGTAAAGGATTGAATGTTTTCCTCATACATGGAAGTGGGTGATCCCATGAAAATTGAATAGAGATTAGTGGAGCAAAGGAAGGGCATTTATGGGAAGGAAGGAGGGGCAGGAAATCGCGAGAAGTGGAATTAAATTGGTCAAGTTATGCTATGTATGCATATGAAGATACCACAGTGAATTTCAATGTTACATATATCTATAAAGTACTAATTACAAAACTATAAATCAATAGAAGGAAGGCCAGTAGAGTAGAAGGGAAACAGGGGGTGGGAAGAGGGAAGGGAAAGAGGAAATACTAGGGACTGAATTAGAGCAAATTGTACACTATGCATATAAGATCATGTCAAAATGAGCTCTAATAATATGTTTAACTATAATATACTAATAAAAACATAGAAAGAACGTATACATTTCAGTCACTAATTTTGTGTGCTTGGTGTATCTGTTATGTTTGTGTGTGTGACAGAGAGAGAGAGAGGATTTTCTTTTCTTGCTCATACACAGCACACAATTCACTGATTTTTTTTCAATGTCAATAATCAGTATCCCATTGCTTAGGATCTGGATTAGCTTCAGATATTTCAGAGTTAGAGTATGGAATAGTGGAGAAAAGTTAGGGTTATTTTGGAACCAGAATAGCTTAAGCATGAATTTAAAAACATTCAGAACAGGTTACTCCACCTTTACCAAGGTTCAAGTTTTCTTGAACTGATACTGCTTTAATAAAATGCAGGTAATATTTATTTTGAAGGCTGTTATAAAAATTGCATTCAATAAGTGCCAGACATCATATTTATTAATTATTATACCAATTTAGCAAGTTGTTTGTGCCAAATTTATTTATAATAAAAGTTTTCTTGTGATTTTGCCAGAGTCTAACATTACTCTTTAAAAAATTTTGCAGATTGTTCGACAACAGTCAGCAAACTGATTGCCGACCGCCAGTGGAGCACCAGCTGCCTGCTGTTGCCTGGAAGTTCACTGTGATAGTACCTGCAGGTTTGATTACACGTGGCTGCTGCCATTTTGAGATAACAGCCAGGCCCCATAGGACCCCTGGCCAGACTGACTGAGCCCCGTCTCAGGATCCCTCAGCCCGACTGATCACTCCCTGCCTCTGGGACCCTCACATCGACTGACTGCTCTCTGCTGCCAGGACCCCCACACCAACTGACTGCGCCCTATCACCAGGACCCCAGACCGACTGATTGATTACACCCAGCCTCGAGGATCCCGCAACCACACCAAACACACCCAACCTCCAGGACCCCTGCCTGACCAACCGCATCCCGCCTCCAGGACCTCCTGCTGACCACAGCCACGCCCTGAGCTGCAGCTCCCCATTTGCCAACACGTTTCGAAGCCAGAGCGGCCATCTTGGATAATCCTGGAAGCCGTAGCTCCGATCTTTAGGTGGGGAAAAACCCATCCTGAGACGCCTGCTGGAGGCTTGAAGCTCATTGTCAGGTGCCTTTCATGCATCAGGCTACTGAACTCTGGGAGGTTTCATTACTATATGACTGTTATACTTAGATTTTCTTTTTTCTCCTTATTGAAAAAATTTAAGGTTTTATTTCTTTACTTTTCTTGCGCTCTTTTCCTTTTCTTTACCTGTTCCCTCAGAGTCTCTTTCTCCCTTTTTTGCATGCTAACATCCAATTTCTTTTGATGACACTCTCACCCTTTCTATTATCTAGAACTTCTGTATATTCTTTTCTTATCCAATTAAGAGCCACATTCTACATCCCTCTGCATCCTCTTTGTCCTCCATTTGAAATTGCAGACCTTATTGCAAATCTGTTTGTTTTACTGAAGATAATATTTGAACTCATTCTGTTTATTATGACAATTTTGTTTTCATCCTCATAGGGTCTAGGATTGCATAGTGCCTGAATTGGGCACTGCTAATATCGATCTCCCCTTAAAGAAAGGGTTTTGGAAACCTATAGGGGCCACTATAAGCCTATAGGGGAAATCTGCAATACCCCAGATCTGCACTGCTAGAGGGGAAGATACATGAACAACATTAAAAAACAAGGGAAGAAAATGATCCAAACAAATCTAGATTCTATATTAGTAGAATCCAATGACAGTATGTTAGAAGAAATGTCAGAAAAGGACTTCAGATTATACATGATTAAGATAATTCACGAAGTAAAGGATGAGATAAGAGAGCAAATGCAGGCAATGAATGATAATACCAATAAGCTGAAAGAGCACCCGCAGGAAGCAAAAGATCATTTCAACAAAGAGATAGAGATTCTCAACAAACAAACAAACAAACAAATGGAAATCCTTGAAATGAAGGAAACAATAAATCAAATAAAAAACTCAATGGAAAGCATCACCAAAAGACTAGACCACTTGGAAGACAGAACCTCAGACAATGAAGACAAAATATTGAATCTTGAAAATAAAGTTGCCCACACAGAGAAGATGGTAAGAAATCATGAACAGAATCTCCAAGAACTATGGGACATCATGAAAAGACCAAATTTAAGAATTATTGGGATCGAGGAAGGCACAGAGATACAAACCAAAGGAATGAACAACCTATTCAATGAAATAATAGCAGAAAATTTCTCAAACCTGAAGAATGAAATAGAAAATCAAATACAAGAAGCTTACAGAACACCAAATGCACAAAATCACAACAGATCCACACCAAAGCACATTGTAATGAAAATGCCTAACATTCAAAATAAAGATAAGATTTTGAAGGCCACGAGAGAAAAGCATCAGATTACATGGGGGAGACAAAAATGGATAGCAGCCGACTTCTCAACCCAGACTCTAAAAGCTAGAAGGGTCTGGAACAATGTATTTCAAGCTCTAAAAGAACATGGTTGCCAACCAAGAATCCTATACCCAGCAAAACTAACCTTCAGATTTGAAGATGAAATAAAATCCTTCCATGATAAACAAAAGTTAAAAGAATTTACAAATAGAAAGCCTGCGCTACAGAATGTTCTCAACAAAATATTCCATGAGGAGGAAATGAAAAACAACAATGGAGGTCAGCAAAGGGAGGAACTACCTTAGAGAAAAACCACTCAAAGGAGAAACCATGACAACTTAAAAACCAAAAATAAGCCAAATGACTGAGAATACAAATCATATCTCAATAATAACCCTGAATGTTAATGGCCTAAACTCATCAATCAAAAGACATAGACTGGCAGATTGGATTAAAAAGAAAGACCCAACAATATGCTGCCTGCAAGAGACTCATCTCATAGAAAAAGACATCCACAGACTAAAGGTGAAAGGATGGGAAAAAACCTACCACGCACATGGAATCAGTATAAAATTGGGGGTTTCATCCTTATATCAGCTAAAGTGGACTTCAAGCCAAAGTTAGTCAGAAGGGATAAAGAAGGACATTTCATACTGCTTAAGGGAACCATAAATCAGGAAGACATAATGATAGTAAATATTTATGCCCCAAACAATGGTGCATCCCTGTACATCAAACAAATCCTTCTCAATTTCAGGAATCACATAGACCACAACACAATAAGTCTGGGTGACTTTAATGCACTGCTGTCACCACTAGATAGATCTTCCACACAAAAATCAACCAAAGAAACCATAGAACTCAATAATGCAATCAATAACCTAGACTTAGTAGACATATATAGAATATTCCATCCATCAACGAGCAGATTCACTTTCTTCTCAGCAGCACATGGAACCTTCTCGAAAATAAACCATATGTTATGCCACAAAGCAGTCCTTAGGAAATGCAAAAAAATAGATACTGCCTTGTGTTCTATCAGATCATAATGGACTGAGTATAGAAATCAATGACAAAATAAAAAACAGAAATTATTCCAACACCTGGAGACTAAATAATATGCTATTGAATGAAACATGGATAACAAAAAACATCAGGGTGGAGATAAAAAAATTCTTCAATGTCAATGAGAATGAAGATACAACATATGAAAATCTCTGGGACACTATGAAAGCAGTACTAAGAGGAAAATTCATTGCATGGAGCGCATTCCAGAAAAGAATGAAAAGTCAACAACTAAATGACCTAACATTACAGCTCAAAGCCCTAGAAAAAGAAGAACAGAATAACAGCAAAAGTAGTAGAAGACAGGAAATAATTAAAATCAGAGCTGAAATCAATGAAATTGAAACAAAAGAAACAATTCAAAAAATTGACAAAACAAAAAGTTGGTTCTTTGAGAAAGTAAACAAAATAGACAAACCCTTAGCCACACTAACAAAGAGGAGAGAGAAAACTCAAATTACTAAAATTTGTGATGAAAAAGGAAATATCACAACAGACACCACTGAGATACAGAACATAATGAGAAGTTACTTTGAAAATCTGTATTCCAACAAAACAGAAACTACCGAAGACATTGACAAATTTCTAGAGGCATATGCTCCTCCCAAACTGAACCAGGAGGACATACACAATTTAAACAGATCACTATCAAGCAATGAAATAGAAGAAGTCATTAAAAATCTACCATCCAAGAAAAGCCAGGACCAGACAGATTCTTAGCCGAGTTCTATAAGACCTTCAAAGAAGAACTCATTCCAATACTTCTCAAAGTATTCCAGGAAATAGAAAAGGAGAGTACCCTACCAAACTCATTCTATGAAGCTAATATCACCCTCATACCCAAACCAGGAAAAGACACATCAAGGAAAGAAAATTTTAGACCAATATTCTTGATGAATATAGATGCAAAGATCCTTAACAAAATATTGGCAAACCATATCCAAAAACATATTAAGAAAATCGTGTACCATGATCAAGTGGGGTTCATCCCTGGAATGCAAGGATGGGTTAACATCTGTAAATCAATAAACATAATCCATCATGTCAATAGACTAAAGGATAAGAATCATATGGTTATTTCAATTGATGCGGAGAAAGCGTTCGACAAAATACAACACCCCTTCATGCTCAAAACACTAGAAAAAATAGGGGTAGTAGGAACATACCTCAACATTGTAAAGGGTATTTATGCTAAGCCCATGGCCAACATCATTCTTAATGGAGAAAAACTGAAACCATTCCCTTTAAAAATGGGAACAAGACAGGGATGTCCTCTTTCACCACTTCTATTCAACATTGTCCTCGAAACTCTAGCCAGAGCAATTAGGCAGATCAAAGAAATTAAAAGGATACGAATAGGAGAAGAAGAACTTAAGCTGTCACTATTTACTGATGACATGATTCTTTATTTAGAGGATCCAAAAACCTCCTCTAGAAAACTTCTAGACCTAATCAATGAATTCAGCAAAATAGTAGGCTATAAAATCAACACTCATATATCTAAAGCATTTTTATATGCAAGTGACGAAACAGTTGAAAGGGAAATGAGGAAAACAACTCCATTTGCAATAGCCTCAAAAAAAAAAAAAAAAAAAACCTTGGGAATCAATCTAACCAAAGAGGTAAAAGATCTCTACAATGAAAATTACAAAACATTGAAGAAAGAAATTGAGGAAGACCTTAGAAGATGGAAAGATCTCCCATGTTCTTGGATAGGCAGAATTAATATTGTCAAAATGGCCATAGTACCAAAAGTGCTATACAGATTCAATGCAATTCCAATTAAAATCCCAATGACATACCTTAGAGAAATAGAGCAAGCAATCATGAAATTCATCTGGAAGAATAAGAAACCCAGAGTAGCTAAAGCAGTCCTTAGCAGGAAGAATGAAATGGGGGGTATCACAATACCAGAACTTCAACTCTACTACAAAGCAATAGTGACAAAAACGGCATGGTATTGGCACCAAAATAGACAGGTAGATCAATGGTACAGAATAGAGGACACGGACACAAACCCAAATAAATACAATTTTCTCATACTAGACAAAGGTGCCAAAAATATGCAATGGAGAAAAGATAGCCTTTTCAAGAAATGGTGCTGGGAAAACTGGAAATCCATATGCAACAGAATGAAACTAAACCCCTATCGCTCACCCTGCACAAAACTCAACTCACGATGGATCAAGGACCTTGAAATGAGACCAGAGACCCTGCATCTTAAAGAAGAAAAAGTAGGTCCAAATCTTCAACTTGTTGGCTTAGGATCAGACTTCCTTAACAGGACTCCCATAGCACAAGAAATGGGAGGGGGGCAAGAATGGAGGAAGGAGGGACTATATAGAGTTAAAAGAGGGGTGGGAGGGGTGGAGGGAAGGAAAAAATAACAGAATGAATCAAACCTCATTACCCTATGTGAATGTATGATTATGCAAATGGTATGCTGTTACTCCATGTACAAATAGAAACAACATGTATCCCATTTATTTACAATAAAAATAAATTTAAAAAAATTTTGCTTGCATGACCATTTGCTTGTTTAAAAGTTAACATGTTCTTAGGTCTTGGTTTATTTAATTTAAATAAATTAAAGTGAATATTCTTTTACTTTTTTGGTGAATTTTGACATTATTAAAGGATGTAAGGTGATGGAAATGTTAATTAGTTTGATTTAATCACTTTATAATATGTGTGTTTATAACATATCCATTGTACACCATAAATAATTACAATCTGTCATTTGTCAACTATAATTTTTTAAAAAAAATTGATAGTTTTTTCAGATGTTTCCATAAACAATGTTCCCTCTATTGTGTTTTCAGATCATGTGAGAGTATATATTGGTATGTAATTGAAAAGTCTACATGACTGTTGAACTGAAACAGTCTGTTCTTTTCATTATTTTTAACATTTCTGTATTGATATGTTTAAAATGAACCTCTCCATTCTAGAGAAAACACATTTCCCTTGTGAGATGAATCACCGTTGACTGATTCATCTCCCTCTCAGGGCGGAAGCTTGGTCTAGTGGTTCAAGCTGTGGTGTGTGAGTCAGTTGTTCTGGTTCCATCCCTCTTCAGCTCTTTGGTAGTTGGTTTACTCCCTTGTCCAATGGAGATGGTGCCTTCCTATGTATACTGCTCAGAAACCATGGATTTGTGCCAGGGAGAGTAAGGAATGGGATGATGGAGAAAAACGAAGAAACCATAGCCCTCTTTTAAGCAATGCATCTGGCATTCCACCTTTTCCTGGGATCAGTATTGACTCTAGGGATTCAGTATAATTCAGTGGTTGAGCACCAGGACGACTTCAGTTGCAGGCCAGAGGAGACAGTCACCTATATAGCCCCCTCTCCAATAGTGACACTGAGTGATTGAAAAGTGAATCTGAGAATAGGAGGGTTGTTAAGGCTTTTATTATAGTGGTGTTTTCCTTTAAAATAAAATTTAATTGAAGATTTCCTCAGTGTGATTTTATTCTCTGACAGAGGGGCACACAGGGCCCACAACAAATGCATTGTTAGTACTTTGTATTACTTGGTAAACTTTCAGTTATAAACAGGATATAGATTTGCATTATAATAGAGAATATGTGATCTTTAAAGCAGACCACAATGGTGTCATGCTATTGTACAATTGTTTAAAAATAATACATAAAAATACTTTCTTTAGAGATCCATCAAAAGAATTATAAATCCAGCATTAGAATAAGTCAGTCATCTGCTTATTAAATAGAATATGAGGCTCCCTTCTTAGTTTCATGATTTGATATGTTGCTTATTTAAAAATACAGGAAAACCTTTAGGAGAGAGTTTGTGTATGTCCACTTTTGTGTCATATTAATGTTTTACTTTTTTCCAAACCTTGACCCCTTGAATGTCGAAATGATTGTTATTTCCCTCATGATACTTTCCTCATCTGTGTTGTGGGTAGGGGTGATTCCATCACAGCCTCGAATTTTGATTGTACCTTTGATTGGAATCAGGCAGAAAGAGACCCGAAGGCAAGAAATCGAGTACAAGCAATTTGGGAGATGATTCCAGAGAAAAAGAAGGGGAGAGAGAGAATGGAAGGAAGCAAATAGTGTGTTGTCATACAAATTACTTCAGGGTACAATGGCAGTCCCTCAGGAGAGCTCTGGGCACCACGTAGATTGTGCCTCAGAGTTATCCTTACAGGGTGCAAGGGGCTGAGGTGTTCATCCCCTTCCAAACACGGCCCAGGGCTACTTCTTCCTGGGGCATTAACTTTCCTCCAGCTAGTCCTTGCCAAGGTGAAGCTAGAAAAAACACTCAGACAAGAAGACACAGGTGTTCCTAGATGGCAGCCTTTAACACGGAGAGGTGGTGCTGTGGGTATGGGAAGCCTGGACACTGCTGGCTTCATGCTCTTGCCTTCGAAGTTTATTTTTTCCCATAGAAAAAATTTCCCAGGTCTCCAACAATACATCTTTCTCTTTGTTCTCCTCTTAGAAGTATTGCTGTGCTAACTTTCTATTCTTTCTTTTGAAAATTGTGGTGAAATATTCATAAAATTTAATATTTAGCCTCTTAAGTGTACAGTTCACACTGCATTAAGTACCTTCCCACTGTTGTGAAACATCACAACCACACATCTTCAGAGCATCTTGATCTTCCAAAACTGAAACACTATACCCATCAAATGATAACTCCACTTTCTCCCTCTTTCCCACTCCTAGTAACCACCAGTCTACTTTCTGTCCCTCTGAATTAGTCCTTTCTAGGTAGCCTATATAAATAGACTTGCATAATATTTCTCTTACATCTGGTTTATTTTGTTTAGCATTATAACCTCTGGGCTCATTCATACTCTAGTATGTATTAGAATTTTATTCCCTCTTAAAGCTGAATAATATTCCATTATGTCTATATACCACATTTTGTTTTTCACTTCATCTATTGATGGACCAATTATGTTCTGGCTATTGGAATAATGTCATGAACATTGGTGTGCACATATCTGTTCAAGACCTTGCTTCCAGTTCTTGGGGGTATATTTCCAGAAACAAAATTGGTGGATTGTATGGTACTCTTTTGAGGAACTGATATAGCATTTTCCACAGTAGCTGCACCACTTACCATTTCTGTTAGCCATGCAGAAAGGTTTTAGCTTCTCAACATCCTTATCAACACTTATTATTTTTTGCTTTTTGGTTTTGGGGAATATTCTTTGAAGTTTGTCTCTGTTATTTGAACATCTTTGGTTTCTACCAAAGTACACCTCAAAGTATTTATAAAAAATTTAGTTGTTCTATAATATCAGATCTCAAATTATATTACAAAGCTTTAGTAACAAAAATAGTATGGTATTGGCACCAAAACAGACATGAAGACCAATGGAACATAACAGAAGACACAGAGACAAACCCACATAAATACAGTGATTTTATACTAGAAAAGGTACCAAAAACATAGATTGGAGAAAAGATAGGCTCTTCAACAAATGGTGCTTGGAAAACTGGAAATCTATATGTAGCAGAATAAAATTTAACCCCTTTCTCTCATCCTGCAAAAAACTCAACTCTGAGTGGATCAAGGACCTAGGCATTAGATTAGAATCCTGTGCCTACTACAAGAAAATGTAGGCCCAATTTTCCATCATGTTGGCTTAGAAACTGACTTCCTCAATAAGACTCCCAACATGTAAGAAGTAAAATAAGTCGGTGGGATGGTATCAACTAAAAAGCTTCTTCACAGCAAAGGAAACAATAATGTGAAGAGAGAGCCTACAGAATGGGAGAAAATCATTGCCACCTGCACTACAGATAGAGCATTAATCTCCAGGATATATATAAAGAACTCAAAAAACTTAACACCAAAAATACATAACCCAATCAGTGAAGGGGCTATGGAATTGAACAGGCACTTCACAGAATAAGTAATATGATCAGTCAACAAATATATAAAAGATGTTCAACATCTCTAGCAATTAGAGAAATGCAAATTAAAACTATACTGAGATTCCATCTTACTCTGGTAAGAATGGCAATTATCAAGAATACAAGTAACAATAAATGTTGGTGAGGATGTGGGGAAAAAGGAACACTCATACATTGTTGGTAGGACTGCAAATTGGTGCAATCACTCTGGAAAGCAGTATGGAGATCCCTCAGAAAACTTGGAATGGAATCACCATTTGACCCAGTTATCCCACTCCTCGGTATATATCTGAAGAAGTTAAAATCAGCATACTACAGTGATGCAGCCTCATCAATGTTTATAGCAGCACAATACACAATAGCTAAGCTATAGAATCTGCCTAGATACCCATCAACAGATGAATGGATAAAGAAAATGTGACATACATATATTCACAATGGAATATTACCCAGTCATAAAAACAAATGCCTGTATGATATTTGCCAGTAAATGAATGAATCTGGAGACTTTCATGCTAAGTGAAATAGTCCAGTCCCCCACAAATAAAGGCTGAATGTTCTCTCTGATAGGTAGATGCTAGTATACAATGGAGTGGAAGAGAATAGAAGTTCAGTGGATTAAGCCAAGAGGAATGAAGAGGGATGGGAATAAGTAAGACAGAATGAATTGGACATAACTTTACTATGTTCATATATGAATATACTGTCAGTGAAAATCCACATCATGTACAACCACAGAATGGGATCCTAATTAGAATAAGTTATACTCCATATATATGTCAACATACACTCTATTGTTAAAGTATATCTAAAAAAGAACAAATAAAAATATTCAAAAATAAAATAAAAAACCCCTAAAATCTAGTTGTGCTAAAACATTCTTTTAGGATGCAATTTATTTTTTGGGTCATAAATTGATGAATTATCATAAAAATTTTGGAAAATATAAAAACATAAAGCAGATTTAATTCATATATACTCATGAATTAAATACAATTGATGAGAAGATAATTTATTGAATGATTAATTCGACAACTTGAATAAATTATATAATGGTGATCTTTAAAGCTTGTACTTTAAAGCCAGACAACCTGAGGTTAAAGCCTGATGCCACATAATATCTGTTTGACTTTGGGGAAGTTACATGACCTCTTGAAACCTCACTTTCTCTTCCCATAAAGATGGGAACAACAACAACAACAACTTGGAGTTGTGAGGATTAAAAATTCATGCAATGGTGAACAGAGAGAGATCTGAGGCTTATCGCTATCTAATAGCCTAATGGGAAAGGAATATTCATAAAGAAATCACTGTAATGAATATATAATTGCAAAGAAGAAAAGTTCCAGGAAGAAATAAAACAATCATTCTAGATAGTTTATTAAATAAAAGGCCTGATTTAGTCAGAGTGTCAGAAGTTTTCTTAGGAAGTGATGATTGGAAGGATCTGGAGGTTGAGGAGGAATAAACCGGATAAAACAATTGGGGTAAGGATTGTTGTGCATCTTATGTGGATAGAGGAAATGATTGTTTAATGAAGGAAGAAAACAGAAAACACGGTGGAAGAAAACAGAAGATACAGAAAAATAGAAAATAGAAAATATTCAGGAGGAAGTAGCACTAAATTCAACCTTGGAGGGTCAGAAAACAATTTATACAAGAGGCGATGTTGACTTAATTTTTGAAGGAGGAGAAAGATTTTGCTGGATGAAAAGTCGAGGGGCAGCCAGTATACTGCAGCCCAAGGAGCATTTCATAACTGTGGTTCATTCACTGCATTAGGACCCACCCCCAAGTATGGAGAGGATAGCAGGGGACAGATTAACTTGCAGAAGTGGGCAGATGCCAGCTGATGGGAGATGTCGAAACTGTGCCGTAGCCCTTCATCTGAGAGTCAGGGAGAGGAATGCGATTAGATTTGCATTTTTGAAATAACCCTGCATTAAGTGTAAGAAATGGATTGGGAGTTGAAGTGAGATTGGAAGCAGGGAAACTGATTAAGGGTGTTAGGGAAATTATTTTGATAGTCCTTTCAAGAATGATGAGGATGTAAGATCTGTGAGTGTGGAGATGAGCAGGATGGAGTTTTGAAAGATTAAGTGTTGGAATAATCTTTAGTGACCTATGTAATGTGGACAAGGAGGGAGAGAAATACAGAATATTGTACTGTTTTCTGTTTTTGTGCTGGAAAGGATTGGAAATATGGAATGTCACTTGTTTTTTTTTTTGAAAGTAGTAGGTGGAAATAGAGACAAAGGACCTCAGTTTGGATAGGTTGACTATAAAGTGGTTGAACTTGTTTGTAAACAATACAAACCTGAGACATTAGTCCATAGCAGCTGAAACCAGTGAAATATTTTTTTTTCTCCCTGGATTTCTTCCTCATCCCCTCTTCTCAGTGCTAATTTCCTCTTATACTTTGTGTTTCACTTCCTTCAGGTGGTCTTCTCTCATCCTTGAACGAATCAGGTGCTTTCTTTGCACACGGAGCTGAACCTTGTTGAACCTTGAATTCTCCATAAACATCAGTATTTTTTGGATGATAATCAAAGGCAAGGACTATCCCTTCTCTGTATCCAGTGTCTAGAAGGATTCTTGACACAGGGGAAGCACTTCAGTAATATATGCCGATTGAGTAATTGAATAAAGAAGACTGCTCAGGGAAAATGTACAAGGAATAAAAGCCTTCAATGTCAAATTGGGAAGGAGATCAAATAAAATGAGCATTGAAATGTCCTTAAAGAGGCAATTATTGATCTTGGCCACTGATGTTTATTGTATATTCTTCTTTTTTTTTGGTACATAGTTTAAACATTCAGCATAATTATCATTCCATGTACAAAGTGTACTCTTTTTATCCCCTACTTAATATTTTAGTACAAGGATTTTCCTCAGTATTGGAATGTCTTTATTTTAATTTAGGTTGTATTTTATTTTGTAGGTTAAGTATGCTTTTTGGGCACTGGTGCTATATGATGCATCTTATTCACACAGGGCTGGTTGTCACCTTGTCTTTGCTTGTCGCTCTCACATGCAGTCACTGAATGACGTGAGGTTATGTGGAAGATCCAGATGTTAAACTCACCATAGGATGGAAGAGAGACATGCACTAACTAATTACAAAAAGAGAAATAATAAGTATTTAACTGCTCTATGCTAAGTACTATGAGTCTACAGTGAGGGAGCACTCTTGAAGGTTTTACGAAATTCAAATACCTACACTTAAAATAAGTGCAGTTGTGTTCTCCTTTAACTTTACATGAAACAAAAATTTTATTTTTGGATGAGTAATTGTCTTTTTAATATGCTTAACTGTAAGCTTTATATTATATATTTTCTTACCTCTGTGCTTAGAAGGAAGGAAACTGGCATTTAATAGGTAATTGCTATATGCATGGCTCTGTACTAGGTAGAATCATTTATTTTAATCTTCATTATTTCCTTCAAACTAGCTATAGTTATTCTTGTTTGACAGAGAAGGAAAATTGAGTGAGGAATTAAACTACCTCCTTTTGATCACACAAGTTGTAAATAAGGGATTCAGAGAAGTAGTATGCAAACTGAGGTTTGCCTCATACCAAATACCATGTGCTTTTATTTTACTCTCTATAATTCTGTTTGTCTGATTCTCAAGAAGACTAGGATTTTGAAAAGTGACTTTCGAATGACCATATTTCACATAGTATTTTAATATGTTACAGTGCCCAAGAAAGCTGACTTGATTTTCCTTGCTAATGTGGAAAGGTGATGACATCGAAAATGACATTTGTACACAACTTCATACTTTCTCCTTCATCAATTGTTTTACCCTCTTCCTCTCCTTTCCCATTAAGTCTTTTCCTAGATCTATTCCAAAAACAACTGACTTAATATCCTAATTCTCTTAAATGCCTTTGTGTAGCAGTAATGAGAGAAAATGAACCCTCCCTAAAACTTCCTTGGCCAGAGGGAGGAAGAGCACATCATTTGTGGGTTGTGTTTTCAGTTGTTTTTCATATGTACCTCTGATCATCCCACCTAAGGAGTGGTCTCGCTCTTCCTTCCTGGCCTCCACTGAGCAGCTCACCACACTGCTAGGTGTAGAGCATGACCTTAATAATTATGTGTTCAGTTGACAGGAGCAGGAGCCAAGGGCTGAACTGATGATCTCATAGTGTAATGTCACCTCCTGAAAAATGCAGCATGGTCTGTGTGATTAATGTATTTATATATTCAAGTTGTATTAGTAATATCCTCCCTGCCTTCTTCCTGCCCATGTCTCTCATCCCTTAGCTATGCATGTGCAGAAAGGCATTCTATAAAGTGTGCTTGTTAATCAAACAAGCAAGAGGAGGCATGTGCTAGGATAAAGGTGTTAGGGAGTTACTCATTTGAAAATATTTAAACAATTCATGTAAATGGTCTGCTTTACATGTATACATAAATTATAGATACAGATAGTCAATGGCTTCTCAGTAACAACAACTGAGATTTAAAAATGATGTATTCATTATTACACTAGACATGGTTATTTAAAAAAATTTTTTTCTTTTTGTCTTTTTTAACAATGTAATGTACAATGGAGCAAAACAAAAACAAGACAAAAACAATAACAACAACAACAACAACCTGTATTTGAACTCATACATCATGTTTTATTTCATAGAAATATATTGTATATTTAGCATTAAGCAATGATTCCTGTTCTGATCTAAGTTGAAAAAATTACTAGAAGAAATAAGTATTTTTTAGTTACTAGGAAGAGTGAGCAAACATACTCTTGAATGACTCTTCTATATTTTTTCCAACCAGGAGATGGAAGAAGAGGTAGAGCCAATGCAGATTATTCAGTTTTTACATGCACACCCATATATAAAGGATATCATTGATCAGGTTCACTTAAATTTAATTATATTATGTACCTTAAGTATAAGGTAATACCTTGTAGCAAAAGGGTTTGTATGAGAATTTGTGATTCACACATTTCATGAAGGATTAAAATGAAGGTTTCTGATGCAGACAAAGCTATCTACATGTCTTTTGCTTATACTGTGAGCTTTTCAGACCACATAGAAATCTGGCATGGCTCCACTGGCCAGAAGTAGTCAGACATCCTTAATGGAGCACATGTTGTTTTGTTGGCTCAGTTCTCTGGGGGCCTCCTTTATCCTGATTTCTGGATCCATTCCACGATGTCTTGATCTATTTCTTCTGAAACACTGGCTGCTATTCTCTAGAGAATTGTGCTTCTTGTTGCTAGGCAGATTGAGAGATTCTAATATTCTCTCTGTGTATCCTTTTGGGTCAAGTTTTTACTCGCAGAGCTTTAGACCCACTCTTCTGGGTTTATTGTGGGGGTTGTCCTTATCCTTGCCGGATACAAAATATATAATATGTATTTTTCAATTTTGTTTATTCATTCAGTTTTTGGATTGTAGTTCTGACGTTCTAAAATCTTACCTTTTAGTGACTTATGGCTCCTTTCAATGTTCAACTCAATAATGGACCAACTTGGACACCTGATCCAAACCCACTAAATGCAAAGAATAGATAATTATATTCTCCTTTTGAGAATTTGGGGGATCCAAACTAGTAATTTGGCAATGACCAATGGCTTAATAAGTGGTCATGAAGACTTCAGACTAGTGACCTTGTTGAAATTTTGGTTGACTTGACATTGGTCTAATTTCAACTCCAATCAACCATATAAACAAAAGGTTCTGTTACTGATTGGTACATTAGGAGAACAATTTCTGTACCAGGAAGTGGAAAACAGAATAATAATAGATGTATATTTGCTGATATTGAGGATTTGAGAATTTAATGTATTCTACCTGTTTTACTATTTCATTGACCTTTTCTTCCCTTGGCTAACAGTTGTGACTCTAAGAGGCTAAAATTATTTAAGTAACCTGAGATTTCTACATGCAAGAATCACATGATTATTGCTAGAAAAACTATACGGAAGTATCAAAGGAGGCTCATTTTGCCATATGTTTAAGATGAAACAGGCTTGGGATGATGACTATATCTCATTATCAGGCAATTTTGCTAAACTTGTTTACTGTTCAGAAGAAATGAACTGAAAAAGAATGAAAAAGCACTGGGGGAGGGGGTCTTTCAAAGAGCAGTGAGTAGTACTTTGGAAAACTATCGCGTCCCCTCTGGCCGCAGAGAGAGACACGACAAATGTCTGAAGCTTTGGAAGTTTATTGTGCACAGTCCCTCTCCTACGCTTCTCTTACTCCTAGCTTCTGCGCACTCCCAGCTTCCCTTCTCCCAGCTTCTTCCAGCTCCCGCGTACTCCCAGCTTCCAGCTTGGCTTCAACCTCCGCCTTCACCGCTTCTTCCGCTTCTTCCTCTTCTTCAGCCCCCGCCGCTTCTGCCTCTTCCTCAGCTTCTCCCTACTCTCCCACCCACCAGGCTTATATACACTTCAACCAATCAGGGGAGAGTACACGAGATAAACGCGGACAGCTGCAAGCATAGGATGGGTACACGAGGGGGGCATGCTCTAGTCACATCGTTAACTAGCCAATCATTGGAATTCGCTGGTTGTTTACTGTATAGCTGGCCGCTTTTGGCTCAGCGTCAGGCGCCATCCCGACCATGCCTAAGGCTGGGGGTCTCAGAAACCCCGACATATCCCCCTTCTTTAC
Organism: Sciurus carolinensis; assembly: GCF_902686445.1. Taxonomy (NCBI): domain Eukaryota; kingdom Metazoa; phylum Chordata; class Mammalia; order Rodentia; family Sciuridae; genus Sciurus; species Sciurus carolinensis. Next base: position 30,313,342 of record NC_062227.1, on the reverse strand, counting down.
TATTAAACTAAGGCTCGGGACCGTGTCTGTCTTAGGCTGAGTGGTCAGCATATGTCCTTACCCGTCATCAGAGCCTGCAGAGCATGCTGCAGCTCCTGTCTTAGGTTGGTACACAGCCACCTCCTTCATTACCCGTCTTTGACTACCGGTCCAGCATCAAGAGCCATACTAATGGGGGGCTGTCGGCCTTTAGGGCGGTCATGGCCTGATGAAAGATAATTTGATCTCTCTATTGGCTAGCTCGTAGATGCATGCCAAAACGAATGAAGAGAAGGAGGCCAAGGCAGAGGAATACCACCATAGCTTCTAAGCTTGCCCGCTGTTTGACAAATCTATAAACAGGAGAAAAACCATATAGCCATATTAAATACAGAAACAATATACATCCCAATGGAGTTACAATATGGGCAACACAAAACAGCTCTCAGGGAATAAACGCATCCCAGTCCCAAAAGTTCTTGCAAGGTATCCACTTGTTCTTATAATGAGTCCATTCTCTGATAGAGTCTCTATGGTCTGTAAGGCTGCAGCTGTATCTTCGACCAAGTGATCGTTGTTATGGTTGTGTCAATGCTGTTACTGCAAGGACTGTGGTGGCAATGATCACGGCTGTTGCAATGTCAAAGCCTCTTCTGTTTCTTGATAATAGCACTGGCAATTCTATATCTGCAACAGAAACTAGGACTGGTAGGAAGATAGAAATGTGCAAATTGCACAGGTGGCAAAAGAACCATTCCAGTATTGTTAGAGATAGCACACAGTTAGTGAACAGTTAAGAGGTGTTATTAGAAATGTTAGTTGGTAGAAACATAAAAAAGAGGAAACACATAAGCTGACGTGGGAGGAAAAGCAATATTACAGCTAGGGTCAGCAGAACGAGTTGCTCTACTCTGGGTCTGATTTGTAGTATGATTCCAACGGCAAAGTGCAGAAATTCCTCCTGTTAAAGCAAAGAAAGGCTAGAAATATCCTTGTCTCCAAAAGCAGCACGACCTGAAAAATCATCAGTAGAATTGACAGGCTTGTAGAGGAATTGGTGAAAAGCAAGAAAAGGAAGGATAAGAAATGTGTTAGTTAGAAGTGAAAAATATGGCCAGGCTAACAATAGCCCATAGGTTCCGGGTTTGCCTTTCCGTCTGAGTTTTTGTTATTGGAGGAAGGCTCAGACTCGCCATTGCGAGGAGGAGCAGCATCACTTGCATGCTGTAAAACTCTGATTAGCCTTTCTGGAATCCAGACTGGAGTCTGTTGATCCTGTGGGAAAATACAAACAGACCCTCGGACCCAACGAAGGACTGGATCCGGTCCTTTCCAACAACCTGTCAGGATATCTTTCCATTTTGCCCATACTTGAGGAGTATTATGGGGATTATAATGTCGATCAGCTGCAGAATGGCCGTCCCTATCCAGAGTTAAGAAATTTAGAATGAAAAGAACTAAATTAAGTTTATCTTTAGGAGACTTGTAGGAGGCTCCTATTCCCCCTTTTTGTTTATTTAGACAATTTTTTAAAGTAAGATGTGCTCTTTCCACAATGCCCTGTCCCTGAGGATTATAGGGGATGCCAGTGACTGATTGGATGTTAAATGTTTGTAAAAACAACCGGAAGCTTTTGGAAGTATAAGCAGGACCATTATCTGTTTTAATAACTTTAGGTATGCCCCAGCCAGCAAATGCTTGTAGGCAGTGTTGAATGACATCTTTTACCTTTTTCTCCAGAATGAGCGGAAGCCATAATGACCCCTGAAGCAGTGTCTACTGACACATGTACATACTTAACAGTACCAAATTCAGAAATATGGGTTACATCCATCTGCCAAATATGACCAGGCAGCAGTCCCCTGGGGTTAACTCCAAAGGATTGTACTGGGATTAAAGGAGCACAATGTTGACAATTTTTTACTATTTGTCGAGTCATACATTTAGATATAGGAAATTTTCTGCTCGAAGTAGTGGAATTTACATGAAATTTTTCATGAAAGAGTTTTGCTTGTTCCTCTATGGAAAAAACAAAAATTGATTTGGTGGCCATATCTACCAAGTCATTAGCATTGGCCAAAGGTCCTGGTAAATTAGAATGAGCTCTAATATGTCCTACATAGAATAGATGTTTACGCTGTAGGATAAGGTTTTGTAGCGTAGTAAAATAAGAAGCTACCGTGGACATGGAAGAAATATGGGGTACCGTTTCAAGAACCTGTAAAGCGTTAACGATATATAAGCTATCAGATAGAAGATTGAATGGCTGATTATCTGCTAATTTAAAGGCTAATATTACAGCTGCAAGTTCAGTAACCTGTGCAGAGTTGGGTGGAACTATTATGGTGTGAAGTTGTTTACCGATAAGTACTGCACCTACTCCATTTTTGGAGCCATCAGTAAAAATGGTTACACAGTCTTTAAGAGGCTGGACACTAGTCATTTTTGGAAAAACTATGGGAGTATTTTTACAGAATTGAATCCAGGGATGTTGGGGATAATGGTTATCGAACTGAGCTGAAGTGGAACAATATAATACTGACCAATCATCATCATTATTAATTAGCCATTTAATTTGCTGAGTGGAATAAGGAGTTATAATAATAGATGGATGGATTCCAAAAACAGTAATGCAAGATTCTATTCCCTTGAATATTACCTGAGCAATAGCTTGGGGATATGATTGCAATGTTTTAGCCGGAGAGCTAGGGAGATTTATACTTTGCAGAGGTCCTCCTTGCCAAACTATGCCAAAAGGGGTATACTTCTCTGAGATTATGATTAAACTTAATGGTTGAGTAGGATCACAACAATCAACGTAACACTGCTGAAGTCTATTCTCTACTAGCTGTAAGGATATCCGTGCTTCGGGAATAAGTTTCCTAGGGGAATTCAAATCAGGATTACCTTTTAATATATCGAATAAAGGTTTTAATTCCCCTGTGGATAATTTTAAATAGGATCTGATCCAGTTAATGTCACCTAAGAGTTTCTGAAAATCGTTCAAGGTATTCAATTGATCTGTCCTGATGGTCAACTTTGTTGGTCTGACTGTAGTAGCAGTGAGCCTTGTACCCAGATATTCTTGGATCTCCTCTAATTGTAATTTTTCAGGAGCTATCGTTAGTCCTCTCTTTTCTAATGCTTGAGTTATAAATTGTAATGCTTCTAACAAAATTTCTTTTTCTGGATGGCAAATAAGTATGTCATCCATATAATGATAAATCAACAATCTCTTAAACTTTTGTCTAGTAGTTGTTAACGCTTTATCTACGTATATTTGACATATAGTAGGACTGTTAGCCATACCTTGAGGCAACACGGTCCATTCGAATCTCTGGTCAGGCTGAGTGTGATTAAGAGAGGGCAAAGTAAAAGCAAATCTCCAACAATCATTTTTGTGTAAGGGTATAGAGAAAAAGCAATCTTTTAAATCCAGAATAATAGTAGGCCAATTTTTTGGTAGTGCAGTGACAAGAGGGAGTCCACATTGGATGGGTCCCATAGGGTACATTTGTTCATTTATGGCTCTTAAATCATGTAATAACCTCTATTTTCCTGATTTTTTCTTTGTTAAGAATATTGGAGTATTCCAAGGAGAGGTAGAATGTTGTAAATGACCTGCTTGTACCTGCTCTTGTACTAACTTATGAGCTGCCTCTAGCTTCTCTTTTGTTAGGGGCCACTGTGGAATCCAGCGAGGCTTATCATCTTTCCATATTATAGGGATTGATGGTTTATCAGTGGCCCCTAGGAAAAAACCAATCCATGAGAATCATTTTTTGGTGGAAGTAAAGGCAGTGGTTGGGTAGATCCTTGACTATGTCTTCCTAATCCTTTTTTGTCATCATAGTTCATATTTTGTAACATATTTCTTACAGAAGTCCCTTGGTAAATCTGGTCAGTGGTGAGTTTCATATCCATTTGCTGCAGGACGTCTCGTCCCCATAGGCTAATAGGAACATTACAGACATATGGCTGAAATATTCCTGTGTGTCCCTCTGTATCTTTCCACGATAATGAGGAAGCACTTTGATTGGGGCTCTCTGCTACTCCTAAGCCTCTCAAGCTCTGAGCTGCTGTGATCAATGGCCAGTGCTTTGGCCAGACCATTGCGCTAATAATACTTTTGTCTGCTCCCGTATCTAATAAACCCGTAAATTCCATATTTCCCACTTTTAATTTTAGGAGGGGCCTCTGTTCCATATCCATAGTAAGGTTTATTAAAGTGGTTCCTGTTGATCCAAAATCTCCTTGTCTTTTATTTGTATTTTTACTGGGCCACAAAGAATGTTGACTGGGCAATATAAGCATTTGTGCAATGCGATCCCCTGGAGAGATGACCGTAATTCCTTTTGGTGAAGAGACCAAGGCTTTTATTTGTCCAGTGAAATCAGGATCAATAACCCCTGGGTGTACTATAAGTCCTTTTAGTGTTGAGGAGCCTCTACCTAGTAATAGTCCTACACTGTTCTGTGGGATTTTTTCATGCCAATCAGTATCAATCATCTGCACCCCCATATCTGGGGTTAGTATGAGTCTGGAGGTGGCACAGATGTCCAATCCGGCACTTCCTGAGGTGGCTCTGCGCTCCCCTTCTCTGTGGGAGTATACCACCGTCGGGGAACTTGTTGAATTACCCCGTATATTTGTTGCGGGCCCCGGGGAGGGCCCTGTCTCCCGTTTTTTTGAAGTTCAGGATTCAACCCTAGGAAATTATCCTCCCTATCTCTAATAGGCTGACAGGCACTATTCCGATGACTTCCTCTTCTGCATCTTGGACATAGCCCAGGTCCGGTTCCCAGGTTATTCTTTGTATAGATGTTCCCACCCCGGGCAAAAGGTGGCCTTTTGTTTGGACAAGTGGCTTTTAGATGTCCCTTCTGTCCGCACACAAAACATGATCCTAAAGACTCTTTATTAGTTCTTGAAGGGAACCTCCCCTGGGCTTGTGCAAGTGCAGCAGACAGCAAGGTGGTTTGTCTGTCTATGGCTGCTACAAAGGCACTGCTCTGCGCCGAAGTATCATTTACATCTCTACACACTTTTAAGTAGGCGGACAAGTCTTTGTTTCTCCATGGTCTTATGGCCTCCCTACACCTCCTGTTAGCTTGTTCGTAAGCCAACTGTTTTACTAGGGGCATGGCTTGCTCTGCATCTCCAAAGATGCGTGATGCTGTCTGAATTAGCCTATCGACAAAATCCGCATAGGGCTGACCATTCCCTTGAGTTACCTTTGACAACTGGCCCTGCAAATCTCCTGCTCCTTGTAATGTTTTCCAGGCCTTGGTTGCAGCCACGGCAATTTGCGCATAGACAGCTGGATGATAATTAAGCTGTGCCTGAAGGGTTTCATAAGGTCCTACGCCCATAAGCATGTCCCTATTGATTTGGGAATTCCCCGCTGCTGCATTTCGGCGGGCGGTGTCCGTAGATATTTCTTGCCATGATGTTTTCCACATAAGGTACTGTCCCCCAGACAGAGCGGCCCTAGCAAGATTAGTCCAGTCCTGAGGCACTAAGTTTAATGATGTCAAGGTATCTACTAAGGCTATAGTAAAAGCTGACTGAGGACCATATGTGCTAACTGCTTCTTTTAACTGTTTCACTATTTTAAAGTCTAAGGGTTGGTGGAATCTTTGATTTTGAGCATCCTCAAAAACAGGATACGCTACAGATCCAAGATGACTCCATTCTGAGCGTAACCCGAAGCCGGATGCTTCATGAGGGGGTTCCCTATTTATGGGAGGCGCACTAGGCAACACGGACACCAGAGGGGGCTTTTTATCCAGTCTTAATCTTTGTACTCTTTTTTCCAATTCCTCTCCCGATAATTCCCCTTCCGATAGTTCCTCATCTGAGTTAGTTCCTTTTTCTGAATTTTGAGAAAGATATGAACGTTCCTCTTTTATTTCTTCCAAAACCTGTCTTCCCTCAGCTAAAGGTTCAGTGAGTGAAGGTTTTTTGTTTTTATCTTGCAGACAGGATTTAATAAGAGACCAAATAGCCATAGTGCCCACTGGCAAAGGATTTTGCCTATCCGCTATACGAAGATCTTTCCCCAGCTGTTCCCACTGTAGGGTATTCAAAAGGCCCTCATCCAAAAACCAAGGGGAAATCCTTTCCACAGTATCAAGAAATACTTCAGCTGTTTTTTCCTTTTATGGCGTCCCATGGTTTTTTAATAAGTCCCTGAGGGGTTGCTGCATTCTGAATTTAGACGTTTCAGACCCCATTGTTACTAATTTGAATAGCTTTAGTTATGGTAATTACAATAACAAACAGTAGCCTAGCCGCCAGGAGCAACAAAATTACTGAAGGGAAAACTATCAAGTGCGCATTAGAATTTTTATAGCGGCTTTTCACGTACTACCTAATTGGACCGCTTCAAACGTGTTTCTACTTTCACTTTAATTAGACCGCGTTCCACGCGTCAGGACCGATGATGGCGTGTCCCGATACCCCCCGACCCGCGTTCTACGAGTCAGGATCCCGATACCCTTCAACCCGCGTTCTACGCGTCAGGACCGCTGATGGCGCGTCCCGATACCCGCGTTCTACGCGTCAGGATCCCGATACCTTTCAACCGGACTGCACTCCGTGTGTCCCCAGGACCGCCGATGGCGCATCCTGACACCCTTTAACTTTTTTATAACCGGTTTAACTTGTATACAAAAAAAGATTTTTTCAAATATCTTACCTTGTTTTCTTTTATAAGGCCTTCATCTTTCCTTCATGTCCCGGGTTTCGGCACCAGTTATCGCGTCCCCTCTGGCCGCAGAGAGAGACACAACAAATGTCTGAAGCTTTGGAAGTTTATTGTGCACAGTCCCTCTCCTATGCTTCTCTTACTCCTAGCTTCTGCGCACTCCCAGCTTCCCTTCTCCCAGCTTCTTCCAGCTCCCGCGTACTCCCAGCTTCCAGCTTGGCTTCAACCTCCGCCTTCGCCGCTTTTTCCGCTTCTTCCTCTTCTTCAGCCCCCGCCGCTTCTGCCTCTTCCTCAGCTTCTCCCTACTCTCCCACCCACCAGGCTTATATACACTTCAACCAATCAGGGGAGAGTACACGAGATAAACGCGGACAGCTGCAAGCATAGGATGGGTACACGAGGGGGGCATGCTCTAGTCACATCGTTAACTAGCCAATCATTGGAATTCGCTGGTTGTTTACTGTATAGCTGGCCGCTTTTGGCTCAGCGTCAGGCGCCATCCCGACCATGCCTAAGGCTGGGGGTCTCAGAAACCCCAACAGAAAACCAGATTAGTTTTAAAGAAGATCATGGGTATATCATCACTTTCATTTGATGTCTAGATAGTCAGTGGTATTGGCTATTTTGTCTTCAGGGAAGAAGATAAACTCCAGAGGTGTGCGAAGCTTCTCTTCTTCTAAGAACATGAAGACTGCCTTCCTGGGGGTTCTTGAATTTATGCATGGCTAAATCAGAAGTATGATTAAAACTGAAGCCAAGTAGGATAGCCTTAAAGGGAAGGGTTATATATTCTATAGGAGAAAATAATGTCTACCATTTATTGTGTGCCAATGTGTTGAAAATAGTGTTAGATAGCTAAGATGATTTCCATGTAGCTAAGATTATTTCTATCTACAGTAAATATGCAACATATGTGTTATTTCTATTGTACAGAACAGAAAATTAATGCTTATGGAGATTGTGTCATTATTTGCTAATAAATGAAATGAAAACCCAGACCTTTTGACACCAAAGACAGTTCTGAAAGAAAATTGCTTTGTTGGACTTTGAAGGATTTCTCAAAGTTTCCAGGAAAACCCACAACAGAAAACAGATCATCTGTACTTCATTTTTGGATAAATGGAAAATACATATCCTAAAACAAATCATCAGTAGAAAAGAAAAGAAAACAAAGCAAAAAGTCTAACCTATTTTCTGACCAACCTCCCTAACAGTTGATTTCATAATGTTTTAATAAAGAACATGCAGTGTGTCCCATACTGGAGGAAGTCTATGCTGTTTAGATTCACATTTGAAGCCCTTGGCTTGAGTCACCTATGAAATTCTCAATACAATCCTATCTTGTCCTATCTAGTTCTTTCCTTTCCTATCTTTCAAGCCACTCCAGTAGAAAACACTGGATCCAGATCATCCTTATTTTCTCTTTCCTCTTGCTTGCCACCTCTAGTCATCATGACATCCTCCACTACCATCTTTGTAAAGCATTCCTAGTTTGCTTCTTCCATTTTAATGTATTTAACTTGTATTTCTTACAGGGATAAACATATTATAGCTAAATATAATTATTTAATAATCTCTACTAGAGTCCATGTCTGGATGAAGGGAGTATGTCTTATTTTCCTTTATTACATGGTCACTCAAAAATGAATATTGTAAGCAAGTAACAGATGCTCACACAGGGTGATATTTGCTACTAGTCATTGGCTACCACATACTACTATGTGTAAGATAACATGTTAGACATTTTATATAAATCATTTCTCATTTCATAACATTCTATCTTGGGGGAAAGGAGTTGAAGTAGCTGGCCTGTGACATAACCTTCCCTGATTATTAGGTGAGAAAAAGAGAATACAAGTGATCTAGTATAATCTCCTTGGAAAACTTGGAAAAGATGAAACTCCAGTTAAATAGCTTGATATTTTGTTTAGGAAGATAGTCTTAATCTATGAATGCCTTGAGTGAGACATCCCAAGTTTATAATTGTCTTATGGTGAGGAATAATCTATGGGTTTATGAGGTATGGCTCTCTGGTGAATGTCATATATGCTATACAAATATTGGGGGTATAAAATGGAGACGTTTCATTATTTCAATGTTTATCACTGTGTGGGGAGATCTTAGAGACCCCATTTATTATTCTGGGCCAGAGAGCATGTATACAAAGCAGCAGGGAGGACTCTAGGGAGCCAGAAAGTGTCTCAGACCTCACCCTGCTTTGCATAGATCTCTTAATTGTTTGTATCTCCTGAAACTTGTGAGTGAATATATTACATTACAGGGCAAAGGGGAATTAAGGAAGCAGATAGAGTAAAGGTTCCTAAGCAGCTGGCTTTAATTTAGAAAGATTACACTGGATTATCCAGGTGGATCCAATGTAATCACAGAAGTCCTTAGAAGTGGAAGAGGAGGGAAGAAGAGTCAGTGTCAGAGTGATTCGACATGAGAAAGACTTGTCTAATCTTTGCTGACTTTGAAGACAGTAAGAATTATAAGCCAAGGAATACAAGCCTACTAGATGCTGGAAAAACCAAAGTGGATTCTCCACTAGAGTTGCCGGAAGGAATGTAGCTCTGAGACCTGCATCAAGCTTCTGCTCTCCAGAACTGTAAGATAAACCTATGTTGTTTTAAGTCACTAAATTTATGGTAATTTGTTACAGGAGCAACAGAAAACATATGCAGGATGATGTATCCTGTATATCTTCATTTGTAAGATGATTTGCTCAAGCTAATTAAGGGGCATGGCTAGCATTTAAACTTGGGCTCATCTCACCCCAAGTCTCAGTGCTTTGGACCCCCTTTGAGGACTTACGCTTATCTTAAAGGATGCTGTTAAAATCTGTCTTAGACAGTAGGTACCATTGCTGTTTTTCTGATTTTATTTATAACCCTCTCGTTACATTCTAATTTGTTTACTTCCTCATGGGAGGAATACCTTCCATGTGCTGCCATGCCCAGCACAACCTTCTTCTTCAGGGTTTTGAATTGGACTTAAAAATAGTAAGGTTAATTTGAGCTCTTGGGGTAAGAGTGATTCTGGCTCAAGAGTTATATAAATTAAAAATATTTTCAAGTCTTATACAAATAAAAATTTACCTCTCTAAGTAGGGTTAAAGTTATAAAAGCATATTAATGGCTTCAGAGTGGTATATTATGTCAAGAGCAGCTTTTACTATTTATGTGATTAGATAAGAAGCATTTGGAGTCAGAAAAACTTTTGTTTACACTCAATTTCTACTTGTTTTTGTGATCTTGGGGTAATTATCTCTGAGCTTCAATTTCCTGATTTTTAAAGATGGGGATACTGTAAGGAAGGTTCCAAAGAGAATTCATGTGAAGCACATTGCGATCCATAAAACACTCTACAAATACAAGCTGTAATAACGGTTATTGTTAGGAGATTTGGAGAAAATGTGAATCTATCTGAATGCAATTCACTTGCTGTAGGAAAAGTTTGGCTGATTATCAAAGCCCTAAAAAATTACTACTGTCAGTTTTGTTTGAACAGTTACTGGCTGGTCAAGGAAAAATTATGATCAATTTCAAAAATTCACATTATTAGCTTTCTCAAACTAATTTAGAGCACAGAGGCCCCTCGGTATTCAAAGTTCATAACATTTATTATTTTTAATGTCCACAAACTTGACTACACATCAGAATCATAGGTGGAAATAAAAGAAAATCCTGGATTCCATCCTGAGATACTCTGTTGTGTGTATGTGTTTGTGTGTTTTAACTTCTGATGAGTCAAATTACTATATAGGTTTGGAGATCACTACTATATGGCAGTCTTTTGGTAGTCAATGGTCTTACATGTATTGATAAGCAATTTTTCCTGTTTAAAAGTGTTTTTGGTGAATATTATGAGTCTTGTATCTCCACATGAAGTGGCTCTCACTGAGTAGTATTGCTGAAGTCATCTGCACAAGGAAAAGTACTGCATTGTCTGCAGGCCACAAGTAGTGGTTTGTAGTTCAATTATTTGAAGAGATAATAGCAAGTTTTTAATTATTCATGACACCTGCTTGGATAACTTGGAACTTGAAGAAACTGTAGAAATTATCTAGTTCTTTTTGTCTTTTATTTACCCCTTGGATATAAAAACTTGGACCAAGAGAAACTAAAAAAGCCCATCCAAGGTGACTCTTGTAGTCAACCAAACTAGAATTCCCTTGTCTTTTTCCTTGATTGATAAAAATTATAGAAGTCATAACTGAAATTCACAATAGTCAAGTCCTTTGTCTTAAGAGAAGCTCAATCTTCTCTCTTTTACTAGACTTCTTAATAAATGGTAAAATGCGCAGACACTAAATTTTTTTTCTCTCGCATAGTATATGGTGAATGTGCTAAGCAAGCATCTTCAAAATTTAAAAGGGTAAGAAATCATCTGAATCAACAAGAATGTTTTTACCCTCAAGTGTTTTTGTAATTTTTCTTCCATATATTATTACACAGCATTTAAATTACCACAATGATAACCCCCTCCAAAACCTTATATGAGACTGATTCAAACTAAAGTGAACACACTGGTATTAAAATGTAAAATAAAGACCACTTACAAAGCAAAAGAAAAATCAACCTTGCTAAATCATAAAGGACCTTTCTTCTTGAGATTTTTGTGCATGTACATACAGGGAGAAATTCTTCTTTTATATGTCAGCAAAAAGTAGACTGGTAATATTGCAGGAACCATACATTTCAGGAAGAAGGCTATACGTGTTCTAAATTTCTCTTGCTTTCTCAAGTAGCATAAATTATTTGTTTGTTCCTTATCCCTGCTAAGCTCTACAATTTTTCACACCTGGGTCATATCTTATTTATCTTTGACCTTCTAGCACCTACTTCATAGTTGAGTGTCAATAGTATGTCAAACTGAACTAATGAGGAAAGAAAAACCTTGAGACCAGAGTTAAGCACTATTTTTACAACTTCAGAGCTATTTTTGTTTCCAGCAGTGTTCTAAATAAAATAATTTTGTTCTAAAATTTATATAGAAATCAATTTCTATTTATAAGTCTTCATATGACTTTTGACAATGACATAATAAAGATATGGCAGTGTTTGAGTTTTAAGGATAATAAGACATTTGAAAGAGGTTATATTAAACTATAATGCTTACATAAAGGTAATTAGAATGGGAATAAAAAATCCACTCTCAATCAATACCAGGCACTGTTCCAAGTAGACAAGATCTAACAGTGAATGAGAACTTCAAGTTCATGCCTAATCCAAGGGGAAGATATAAGAGAGACAAGCATATACTGTCAGGTGATTTGTGTCAGGAAGAGAAAAAGAGTAATGAGATAAGGGATGATTATAAAGAATGCTCAGTTAGGGTGGAAACAGGACTTCTCAGAATGTCATTAAAATCAGTTAGATATCATTTAGCCTAAGTAATTTTAGACGTGAAGTATGCATTGAAATTGTTTACCCTTACTTTTCTAAGTCTAAAAAAACCAAATATTTTTAAGAGTGCAAGATATTTTAGAGTGCATCTCTACTACAAGTCCTCACATTTTTACAAATGAAGAAACTGAGGCCCAGTTTGGAGAAAAACCAGTAGCTGGTTGGTGACTTAACTGAAACCTGGTTTTCTGGTCTCTAGGCCAATGTTCTTTCCATGATACCAAGCACTTCATAAGTTTCTGTATGGTAGGAATTCTGTGCATTTGAGCCTCAGGTGTGATTTCTTAGCACAAGTTGGTGGAACAAGTTCTTTTTGTACTGGCTGTTTCCTCAAGTTGAGACTTACAAATACTACAGAGACCCTAAATGTTGAGACCTTGAAAATTTTCCTTGTTCTTCTCTATCATTTATGGAGTAGATAACTCTCCCAGGCCATTTTTTTTAATGTCAAACTTTAAATATTATGAATGACTTTACATATAATACATAATCATTACATAATTTTTTCTCTACCATTTTTATTTGCTTTTAGGAAACATCTGGTTGTTGAAAAAGGGGAAAGGGGGAAAAAAAAAAGGACCATAGAAGCCAGCAAGGGGAATTGGTCAATCAGAGGCTCAGCTGGTTCATGTCATGTCAACTGCACCTGTTTATTTTCAGATTTCCATATGTGTGGGACACATGAATTCGTAACAATTAACAGTATAAGTCAGACATTTAGTTTTTCAGTATCAGCAGTCTATTTACATTTCTTTGAAAGTCATCAGTACCAACACATAATTAAAAGAAAAAAATACGCAAATAATTTGGGGGTCTCATTTGAAAAATTTGATACAGATGACAGCTTGAAGTTATGGTTCTTGTTTATGTCCCATAAAAGTATATTTTAATAACATCACAGATCAGCTATCTGGTATCTGAGAACAGCCTATTGGGAAAAATAGGACAAGGACTTGTCCTGAAGTTACTTTTACAGGGCAGATACTGTTTTACCTTGCCCTATGCATTTGTATCATATGGCTCAGCAATGATTGTATTACAAACATTCTGGTTTTCTTCCTTCCTTCATTTTGACAGGGTCTTGTGGTGTTGTTCAGGCTGGCCTTGAATATTCTGTCTTCCTGCCTCCGACTCCATAGTGACTGAGGTTGTGGATCTACTGTATATTTTCCTGTTTTGTTTTGTATTAGGGATTGAAACCAAAGTCACTTTAACACGAGCTACATCCCCAGCCATATTTATTTTTCATTTTGAGACAAGGTCTTGCTAAGTTGCCCAGGCTGGCCTTGAACTTGTGATCCTCTTGCCTGAGCCTCTGGAGTAGCTGGAATTACAGGTGTGTCCTACTGTGTCTAGCATTTAACTAATAGTCAGTGTAGCACAGTTATAAAGAACATGGTTTTTATTGCCAGTTTATGCCTGTTCATACCCCAGTTATGCTCTCTCCTAGCAGTTTGACTTTGGGTAAGTTTAAGTTCTCTGTGTCTCAGTGTTCTCATTGTGGAGGTAATATTGGTATTTATTTTATACAAATGTTATAGAGATCAAGGAGTTAATATATATGAAGCATTTGGAACAGGGGCAGTAGAAACCTCATTAAGCCTGCTTCATGAATATTGGCTACTAAATGGTTGTGAGTCAGCTCGTGGGAGGGAAGGACCATACCAAGGTTGCCAGTTTAGCTGTTTGATTATTTTTTTCTGGCCACTATGTGCATAATTACGAGCAAATCTATAGGGTTGTTCAAAGGGGAAATTTGGTAACTGAATATGGAAAACAAGGCTGAGTAATCTGATTTAGGTAAAAGTAAGAATAGAAAAGTGAGAACAAAGTGGAAACAAGATGAGTATAGTCTCATCGGGGCTTGAGACATTAGTTACAGTGAATGTTTTATGTAGATTCTTCAATATTAATTGATACCAAATTATTCTGTGAATATAATTTTAATTTTTCTGACTAGTAGGAGGGTCATGTCTTACAATGTATGATGTTGCATGTACCATAATAAAGAAATGGATATGAAGTGTGAATTTTGCATGTGGTCAAGTTCAAGGGATTTATTTAACTGAGATAATAATGTATTAAGGAAAAGAGCTATGATGGACTTTGGGTAATATAATTTAAATTATTGTAGAATGATCTTTTAATAAGACAGATACTTTAGAAAGTTTTACCTGAATACAGGATATGGAAAGACTTGAGGATATAATGGTTTTTATAAGTGTTACAAGTTATTGGAAAAACATCCAGTAGTTTGAACATCCTTCTTTCATCTCTGAAGAATAATTCAACTGAGAGTCACTTACTTGCTACTGATTCACATAGCTTTTTTAAATGAGGAAAATTAAAAATTATGTGTAGCCTTAAAAATCATGCACCTGGCAGTTTTGATTACATAATGGTCAGAGAGGTATTTAACATTCTCCATGGTTACTGAAGCTCAGCTTTGTAGTTACAGTCTATCACACTTTCCTTAAATATGTTTGCATGGCAAGTGGTCATATCATTCTTTGACATTTCATGATTTTTGAAAGCTTAAAACCAAATTTTAAAAACTCATTAAACATAAATAGAAAAATGATATAGATGTGTATTATATTTTGATATCTTACTTTCTATTCATTGCACTAATGGACAGGAGATGGGCTATGTTTCCTCATTAATCGTTAAGATTTGGGAATATTAAATAAGATTGACACTTGCAAGGAAAACAATACAATTTTGAGAGTAATTCCATTCCACCTTTGACTTTTTTGATATGTATGGGATGGAATGAACAGAAGACAAAAGAGAGATGAAATCTTGGTCATCAAGTTTGAAGCAGATGAAGGAATTAGAGAGATCTTTTATCTGCGCACGTATTAAAAGCAGACTCTGTTACCTTGGTGTTACCAATGTCTTGGGACTTCAGAAACCAAATAGTCTGTGATTTCTCTCTCTTGAAGATAGTTTTGTGGAGTCACAGATGGGAAAGACATCTGTCAAGCATTGTATCCATTACCCATCTCCCAGAGACAGGACATTGGAAATTCCCTCTGAAGATGTGGTCTCTTGAGAAACAGGCTGAACTTTCTAAATATAACTCTTTGTAGCTTTTTACTGTGTTTCAAGACTCAATTTGTGGGAAGCTTTCTTTGTGTCTAGCATCTGTTCCTGAAGACTTCCTCTTTTTCTCATTCTTCAAGGGAAGTAGAAAATGGTTTGATATCCTTTTCTAAATTTGTGGAGTTACCCATGATCAGAAGTCTTAAGATCTTCACAGATTCCGTAGTTCACTGACCCTCATAAATACATCGTTCCGGACTTTGGGATTTGGAAAAAGTCTGTCGTTTCCAGGTCCTCTGATTAGAAGTGAATGAAAACACATGACATTCTGATACTTAGAGGAGTTTAGAGAGTTTATAAAGACGATATTAAGCCAACTGTGTCTTTTCTATGCAGAGAACATACTTGCAGATCTTTATTCTGAAAAATATAAGCTACATGTATTGCGACTAAGGAACTTAAAAATCCATGCCTCAAAAACAAAACAATAACTGTCTCATGGCATGGGGAGAAAATCTGAAAGTGTTATACCTTTAGGAACTAGAATTAGTTAATACAACTATATTTTATAAAATTGGTCTGAACAGTAGTTAGGGAGAGATGTTATTTGCAGCATCTTTTAAGCAAGCGGGCCGTGATGAACCCCTGGATAGGGTCTCACATCCAGTAGTAACTTGGGCTAGGTGGAGCAGAGATTGTATATTACACTGATTCTTGAAGAAAAAGTGGCTCTAAACGTTCTCAGATTCTGCTTCCACAGTACTCTTTTGTTACAATAGAAGGCACTGAAGGGAAACTTGACCAGTGTTGTGAAACTTCTTTTGATAGAGCAACTGGCCCACTTTCTTTCCTTTTCCCCCCTAAAGGAGAAATCTCTTCATGTACTTGTTAAATGAAATATGTTCAGTCATCTGCAGATGATTGGTTCTAGGAGTCCCTGGGAATGCCAAAATCTGGATGTTCAAGTCTGTATATAGAATGGTCTAATATTTTCCCACAATCCAGGCATATTATCTTGTATATTTTAAATCACACCTAGAAGACATGTAATATTTAATACAAGGCACACACTATGTAAATAGCCTCCATACTATATTATTTAGGGAATAATGACCAGAAAAAGTCAGTATGTGGTCAGTACTGACACAATTTTTATTTTTAGAACATTTTTGATCCAAGATTGCTTGAATCAGCAGATGGGGAACCAATGGATAGGTAAAGATGACTGTGTGTGAAGTTTTGTAAACAAATTTTAAAAACTTAATGGAATGTCACATGTGGGACTAATTAAGATTGGAAAAAAACTGGACTAAAAAGTCATAGGAAAAAAATCAAGTTCTGTTATTGACACTTGCTAATGTTTTACCTTGGGCAAATCACTTCAGCATTTTGTCCTTATATTTTTCATTAAAGAAGTGTGAGTGTGTATGTGTATGTGTGTGTGTGTGCCTGCCTGTGAGAGAGAGATAAATACTGGTGGGGGTAGGAAGGGGGAGAGAGAGAGAGAGAAGGATATTGATTGATTGATATCTGAGTTTTTAAGGTGATATTCCCAAGGAAATGTCTAGAAAACTGTGGGTTCATTTTTACTTCTCACAATGACTTGGGATGTCACTGTCATCCTCTGGTTGTCAGTCTGGAATATCTTGCAGTGCATAGCACCATTTCACACAGTGAAGTATTACCCTGCCTTGAATGCCAATAATCAGGATCCTACCTTGAAACCATAGATGAATGTTCAGGATTCCTCCAGTTCTAGATACAAATCACATAATTGGTGAAAACAAAAGTAGGCCTTAAAAAAAGTTGCATGAATTCAAAACCATAAACACAAAGAAATACTTCAAACATTTTATAAAACACTTGGGACAAGGGTAGTCTGTGTGATATTTACTAGAAAAAGAAACTGTCATGTATTGAATGTTTGTACCAGCCTTTTCTACAATGCAATCTCATGTATACATTTCAATCCAACTGTTCAATTTAAATGTTGTAATTATTACTATTTTGCCCATGAAACTGAAGTTAGGACTTGCCACTTGTCTAATATAAGACTGTAAAGTGACAGAACTAAAATGTCTATTTGACCCCTCTGGCTCTAAATCTAGGGCTCTTTCTTCATATTATGCTCCCTTGAAAATGGAAAATAGTAAAGACAAGGGTAGAAAAACACATGAGTGCTAGCCATTATGAATTCTTTTTGAGTCCTTGAATGCACAATACTCTTGACCCTCAAGTCTTTGCAAGGTGTCCTTTCATCTGAACTTCTCCACACATGAACATTGTCCTCATTCTTCAGGTCTGGCTTGTGCTTAGCTTCCTCTGGAAAGCCTTTCCTGACCACAAGGGCCCTGTTTCAGGTACCCTTTGTGTTCCAGAAGCCTCCTGTGCTTCCTTAGTCATCCACATTTAGGCTTAGTCCCACTCTTTGACTGTGACAGCAAGCTTCTTAAGGATGGGGTGTGGGCAGCATGTTTTCCCAATTTCTAGCACTGCATTTTGTGCCTTACTAATAAAGGGATGGAAAAAGTGAATGTAGTAATTTATTTTAAGAAAAAAGTGATGTTAAGGGTGAATACTTAGAACATTTTTTCTTTGCATATAACATTAGATTATATTTCATCTTATATAAAAGTGTAATTTTTATATATACATTTATTCCTATAATTTCCAGAAGTCATTTCTAAAATTCATTCCTCACATGATTTCTTATACTATTATTTGATATTTTTTATGTGTCTTCATGCTTCTTTCTTTAGACATGTTGTGTATGAACTAAATGAATGATACTAATTATACCCTTGGACAGAAGAGCTGAAAAGGAAGAGAGCAGACTATGGGGCCAGATGGCCTGAGTTTGAGAACCTTGGTTCTACTGCTTACTAACTGGATAGATACTTGGCAAGTCACTTGGCTTTTGCTCATGTGAAAAAAAATCAATTAGGGAACTGTAGTGCTTATCCTTTATGACTGTTTTGTACTACTAAAGGAGGTAACACAGAGAAAAGAAATGGTGTATGTAAAGCACTTTAAGGGTCTGAGGAAAAGTGCCATGTAGTAGAAGTATAGTTATTATTCTTCTTACTCTTTGATTGGGGCATTTTTAGGTAGGATCTAAACAAAAAGTATAGAATGAGAAAGGGCGAAATGATTAAACTTGATGCTTGCCTTTCAGGGAAAGGTTACATAGAGCAAGTGTTGATTAATAAAACCCAAGGTGATTTATGCCAATCCACTGTAGTACTCAGAAGTATTCGAAACATAATGGTTATCCTAGGAGGATCTCAGATGGCAGCACACTGGAAGGGTACATCAGTCATTTGGTGTCATTTCACTACAACTTTGTTCATTCCTATCTCCTCTTGATTTTACTATCAAATATAGGCTCTTCCATTGTTCTTTATTGAAAGGGTGGGGTTGAAGGTTGGTAAGTCAAAAAAAGAGTAGATCCTGGGGCTAATTTTGGTGATGGAATTTTACAATATGGTGATATGCAACTTTAATGCTTAGTTTGAGGACATTCCTAAATATCCTTTAGGATAATTACACATCTTATATGCACATGAAGGAATGAATAAAATACCAGAGTTTTTCTCTTTTTTGAGTGCTTGACCCAGATTAGGCCTCACAAGAACCAGATACACATCTAAAACTGACTAGAATGTTTTCCCACTCTCATCTTAAATGTGGATCACTGTGTATTGCTGGATTGCAGCAATTAATAAATAACAATTATACTGCTTTCCTCAATGGTATGTCCTGTTATTCTTGACTGGCCATACAGTTCCTATGGGAACTCATTTTAAATCATAACAATAAATCCTAGTTAGTATAAAGATACTCTAACATATTAAAGTGTGAAATGCTGGATTAACAAACATTATTTTTATAATCCTTGTCAGTAATGAGAGGTGGGGAATTTTAAGGAGTTTTAATTTTTTTCTCACTTTTGTAATCTAGAGAGTTTATATTTTAGTTGTATACTAAGTCATGTCATACTATGCTATAATGTCATGAGAGCTAAAAGACCAATTATTCAAAATGGCATGACAGATTTTGTTGGTAGGGACTAGATTGGGGACTGTTAGGAAAACCAGATCTTAGAAGACTACCTACATGGTGGTGCTAATGACATTTTCCATTGAGAATGCTTATTTACTCCAGCGGAGAGCATGTTATATTCTAAAATGGTGTGTGTGTGTGTGTGTATGTTGGGGTTGGGGGAAATAAACCAGAAGAAAATGTTTTTTGAGAAATGAGTCATAGAGTTACAAAATACTGGTTGGGTTCTACCTTTGTGATTACTAAATATCATTCCAAAGCTATTTTTTTTTTGGTAAGATACTTTTATATAATTTTTGCTATTCAGGAACTGGGTAAGTAAAGCAGGAGGAGCTACATCTACTCTGTAATCTTCTGTGAATATATTTTACATGTCCTCCCAAAAATGCTAAGGTTTCCCAAGTGTGTAATAATTTACTTTAGTATTTCTTATAAGGTGAACCTACTAACAGATTGTCTCAGTTTTTGTTTGTCTTGGAATGTGTTTATTTTGTATTCATTAAACAATTGAGTTATAATTCAGAAACCTTGTTTGTCCAATGTAGTCATGGCAATTTGAGGACCGTATTGGAATATCCTGTTTTATCTAAGTAGTTAAGAAGAACCATAACTAAATTAAAGAAGCTGATAGGAGAAAGGAGGACAAGTACATATTTATAAAGCTTGTTGCATTAACCTTATATACCATTTTGGATCTCTTCTTTTGGCTTTAAGTTACCATATGATGTAATTTTCTTATTCCGGTAGGGCTTTGTTCTTTTCCATCTTTTTTTGTGCTATTATTAAAAACATTGCATTCTGTATGTGATAGACCCAATAATATAATTATCATTAATTGTTTTATATAATTGCTTTTTAAATTAAGAAAGAATAAATGTGCAATTATATTTTATAATTACCTACAGAATTATCTTTCTTGGCACTATTTATTTTGTATGTGTAGACTCAAATTACTAATAGCTCTCGCTTTCAGTTCCAAGACTTTGCCTTAGTATATCTCCTAAGGTGGTCCACTAACAACAAACTGAGTGTTTGGTTATCTGGAAATGTATTTATTTTACCTGCATTATAAATCCAGTTATAATTCAGAAACAATAAAATTCTCTCCTTTCAAATATATAACTAAGTAGTTCTTAATATATCCATGAAGTTGTGTATCACCACTGCTATCTAATTTCAGAACATTTTTATCACTTTGAAGAAAGTTTGTACCAATCATTCCTTATTCGCCTCCCTCTGACCCTAGGCAATCATTTGTTTCTACGTATTTGCCTATTCTGGACATTTCATATAGATGCAATCATAAGATATGTGGATTTGTATGTCTGGCTTCTTTGACCTAGCATAATGTTTTCAAGGTTCATTCATGTTGTATCATGCATTAGTACTTCTTTTCTTTTTATGGATTTATAGATTGTATTTTATTTTTTCATTTATTGGTTGATGGACATTTGAGTTTTCCCCACTTATTGAGTGTTTTGAATAATGCTCCTACGAATACATTTATAGAAGTTTCTGTATGGAGACATTTTCAATTTTCTTGAAAAAAAGAAATAAATTTTAAGTGGAATTCCTGGATCATAAACTCAATGTTTAGCTTTTTGAGAAACAAAGTAGTTTTCGAGAAGCTGCGCTATTCTACATTCCCACCAACAATGAATTGATTCCAATTTCTTAATATCCAGGTGAAAACTTATTATCCTTTTTGATTTTTAGTCATCCTACTTGGCATGAAGTGGTATTGTGGATTTGACTGTCATCTTACTGTCATCTGGTCTCCATGGTTTTGATGAGAAAGAAGTTAACTATTCACCTAACGTTTCCTTAACCATGATGAATCCTTTTTTCCCTTGCTGTTTTTAAGGTTTTTCTTTGACTATAATGACTATAATGTGAGAATGATAATTTCTTGCATTTATTCTACACGACATACGTTAAATTTCTTGGATGAGTGGATTAATGTTTATCATTCAATTTAGAATTTTTTTATCCACTAGTCACCATCTTCAAATATATTTTCTGTTCACTTTTTTTTCTTCTGGTACTTCTATCATGGTGTATTAAATTGTGTTTCATCTTTCCCCGAAGCTCTGTTAATTTCTTATTTTTTTTTTTCTGATTGTGCAGAGTACATAGTGTCTCTTGATTTATCTTCAGGTTTGCTCAAATTACTATTGAACCTCTAGTGAATTTTTCATGTTCAGTAATTATACTTTTCAACACCAGAGTTTGTTTTTATGATATCTTTTGATAATTTCATTATTCTCTGTTGATTAGATGCTGACAGCAAATATTCTTTTGACGCTTTCTGATCTCTTTAATATGATATTTGAATATACTTATAATAGATGCCTTGAAGTCTTTGGATGGTAAACCCAACATCTGGGCCCCCTCAAACAGTTGCTATCGCCTACTCCCGTTGTTTACTCCTTTTCCATCCCACCCTCTTGTGTATGGATCACACACTATTTCTTTGGATGTTCATATTTTTTATAACTAGATATTTTAGTTAAAACATATTTTGTAACTAGGTACTTATTCCTTACTCCTTGGAGCTTACTGTTTACTTCTTTATGGTTTAGTGACTTGGGTGGATTAATTTGATGAAATTTCCCCTATAATGTGCAGTCTCTGTTTCTGAGTGGGCACCACCTTGGGGATGCGCACAGTTTTCTGGTCAAGAGGAATGATTGTAATCTCAGTAAGGGCCTCTTTGTGTCTCCCTCTCCCCCTTAAACTTCTTGCTTAAAGCTGTTGGAACTACTAATTGGTTGCTTGAAGTTAAATCAACTGCTAGTTGACAGCTCTATTTTATTTTGACAATACCCTCTGATGTTAATAATTTTGTGGTCTGATGAAATGGAAGTTAAGCCCCTTGACAGATTTTTGCCAGTCTTCGAGAGTTGTTCTAACGTTCACCTGGACAGAACCTCTATGCTTTGGATCAGGAACTGATGGGATAATCTAGGTTTTCATGGCTATTCCTTGTAGAGATGGGACTGTGAGTGTGTGTGTATTTGGGTAGGGGGTTAGAACTAGCACTACCTTTTGGCTGTGGCTACCACCCAGTATGGCTCTTCTGTCACTCAGTGCTGTAGAGGAAGGGAATAGCTAATATTTGCCAGCTGCCATCTGCTCTCTGCTTTAGGAAGCTGGTAGAAATGTAAGGGGGCATTGGCTGTCAAGCCCACTGGAGGAGCCTAGTGCTGTGTAGGAAAGGGACTGCATTCTTCACTCTCTGCCACGTTCCTACCTAGATGGCAGGGAGTTGATGTGACGGAATGGGTGATTCCCAGCTACCACCAGCTGCTTGGTATAGGCCCTCTACTACACAGTCCTGTGGAAGACGGGATCTGCTGATTTTCACTGGCTGCTGGAACCGTCCAGAATACAGCTCCATTCCAGGTATCGGGGGAGATGGGAGCTGCATTTTGGCTGCCAAACCCACTGGATCCCACTGAAACTTTTTTCCTGTGAGGCAGAGCTGTTGCTGAATGGGTATAGTCTCTTCCTCGAATGCCACAGCATCCTACTGTTCTTGTTGAGTTTTCATAGATTTTGTTGAATAAATGCTTTTTAACTTGATGTAAGCCCTTTGATTCCTAGAGACTTTAAATAATTATTTTTTGCTAATTTTGACCAGTTTAACTGATCTCTGCAAAGGACACATTTCACTGGATTATAATACCACTGCCCACCCATAATTAAATTGTATAATTATAAAAATGTCCTACCTTATTTTATAAGCACTTTCAAATTTGTTGAGGAATTTTCCTAATTACCTCATTTTATCTCCACTCATTTTACCTCCACTAAGGCACAGAGCGCTAAGCTGAAACATTTTCTTTCCCAATTTGCAAATGACAGAAGTAAAAGCATTGGGGTACGTGACTTGCCATAATTGGTAACTGGCCTACAGGAAACTCAAATAAGATGTTCTCCAGACCAGTTTATTAATGTGCTTAGATCACACTACTCCTACCACCAAGATCTTGGCTAGTTATATTTTACTTTGTTCCAAGAAGTACAATCTCTATCTCCTGGGTTACTCTATTGGCACTTCAAATCCTTTAGAAAATGAATTCCATTTTTCATATCCTCATTTTCTTGGTACTTTATTTTGAGAGAGACATCAGAGAAAAATCCCATCTTCATAGAATTTGCTTTTGTGCCTTTTGTAAGTGATGGCCTTTCTGGCTTTCTGGAATGTTGTTTTGGCTACTGGAAACTGAGAGCTTCAGGTGAAACTGGATCTGCACCTGCAGCAATATTTCACGTACAGGTGGTTTCTGACTTTAGGACAGTTCAGTTTATGACTCTTTGACTTCAGAGTGGTGCAAAAGCATATGCATTCAGTAGAAACATAAAATGAAAAAATGTCGAATTTTGCTCTTTTCTCAGCCTCGCTATATGTGGTATGCTATGTTGGGCGGCAGTCACAAGCTGTAGCTCCTAGCCAGCTAGGCGATCGTGATGACAAGAACAAGCTGTACAGCGTATTGTGTGGCTAAGCTTCAATGTTGGCTAGGTTAGGTGTCTTCAGTGTATTTTTCAGCTTATGATGGGTTTATCTTTATCAAGAGTTGACTATCCCCAGTAGCCAAAGACCCAAGATTGTTTTCAACAGGCTTTTGTACCCTCAATTAAAAGAAAAATCCCCAGCACACCCATAGTCTATCACTGTAAAAATTATTACTCATTTTGGGTATTGCTTTCTTATTGTCTACAGGTAAATTATCTTTACATTATTAAAGTCTTAATTTTCAAAATTTTTGTGCCATAAACTTTTAACTTCATAGGTTTTTCAAGCTAGATGTAGAGATATAAAACAACTTATTCCTTACTTTTTAAATAAAGGAAACAATTTGATTTTCAAAGTTCAGATAATATTTTTAAGAAATAAATGTCTGTAGTTGGTAGAATTTTGGAGCTGGAAGGAATAGATCATAAACCCAGTTATGTGATTTTTCTTTTCCTTTCTTTTTACAGAAGAAGAAATAGAGGCCCAGAGAGGTTACATGACTTGCCAAAAAGTACTAGTGGCCAATGACAGAATTAGGAAGACTCAATTTTTTTCCGACTCCTAGGTCCTTCCTTACATCTCTAACAATGTACTTTATACTAGCAAACATCATCAAGAAAAGCTTAACACGTTCTTAGTTAAATTGGTGCTGCCAACATACAGTTTGTATAGAGTTCAAATAGTGACTTTGGACTTTAAACATTGGTTCCTTAAAAACCTAACTTTATATACAGTAAGAATATGAAGAAGATTTCTCTTTCCTGGAAATTTTAGGTCTTTTGGAATGCAAACACAAGGGCTGCTGGGTTGCACAAAGCACACGTGAAGTATACCAAATCAGGCTTCTGATTGGCCGAAGCCTTCTGGGTCTCCATGGGCCTCATTAATTTGATGTGCTTTGTTTCTATGACAATAGAACACTGGCCTAGTCAATTACTTGCACCTGCATTTCTCAGCTTGTCACACACCACCTCTCCTTTTAGGTGTGAAAATAAATGGGAAAGAAAAGCTGTGTTGAGGGAGATACCTCCAGATTTGTTTTTTCTCTAGCACCCAGCAAATTGGTGTAAATTTACCTTCACTTTTTTTTTGTCAAATAAGTGGAGATAAATTTATTCATTTAAGATATAAAATTGTTTTGATTGTAAGATATGAGAACAGCCAGATTTTAGGAATAGGCAACTCTTTGGTATAATTAGCACTTATTTCTTCCTTTTTCAATGAAGCATTTTTCCTCCTGTTTCTGTATGTAAAGATAAGCAATGTAGTTTCTTTGTGCTTGAAAACATACCAGTAAATTCTGCTGCTTCCAATATTTTAAAATGGCTATTGTAATGTCTTATTCCAGGCCATCATTAACAGTCACTCACTTCTGTTTTCTTCTTAATAATGCAAATTATAGCCCCATTCAGTTTCCATATAGGAAAGGGTGATGGTGCAAATAGGAATGGTAAAAACCAAACTTCCTGTTCTAATATGTTCTTGGAGAGGCAGAATCTCGATGTTTCCTTCGGTATTCTAAAGAGTTTGTGTATCTCTTATGTAAGCAACAAACCTTATGTTGGGTCTTATTTTAGTAAAAGACATTTTTTTCTCTGTGAAAAAGTAAAGAATCTGCTGTTAACTTAGATTTTTCTCTTCACATGCTATCTTTTCCAAACTGTTTTATTTTTGCTATTCTTTTGTGATGTTTCAGTTTAATTCTTCTACCTGTGTTCTTATTCTAATTTTATCTAATTCTTCTTCATTTGTTATAATAAATATTTATTGGGCTCAATTAACCGATGCTCCCAGTATCACTATAAAACGTTAAAATGCCTCCCTCCATTTTATAGATCAGGAGCTTGTCTTGAAGAGACCAGGTAGGTGTGCAGAGGCTTGCAAGGAGGAGTTGAGGCTTAACCCAAGACTGACATAAAGCTTGAGCTTCTGTCCATGGTGCTAAATGATCAATTCTAGTTTTCTCATTTCTTTCCATTATACATTTTTTTCTCCCAATTTCTAAGTATGTGCCAGGGTGTCCTTCCTTAAGCCAGTACCAGATATTTCTTCCCTAGGCCCTACCCTTCAAGCCCATCATGGGGTCTGATGGCTTTTACTGGCCCACATTTTGATAGATGAGTCTGCACACACGAATTCCATTTTTTGACCTTTATCCCCTCTCAACTCACAGCCACCTGGCTTTTGCCTCTACCATAGCAAAAACTCCTTTCAGAGGTAAATAATTAGTTGCTAAATCTTGTGGCTTTTTCTTTAAAAATTCTAAACTCCAGTATAAGTGAACATACTTTGAGTGTGCAGATGAATTGTTTTTATATTTACACACCAGATTGTTATAAAATATTTGCAACACTCCAGAAGGATCCCTGATAATCTTATGCTGAATCTCATTCTAATTTCTATACTAGATTAAATTTATCCTAATTTCGAACACTCTAGAAATAGGATCACACATTTGTGCCCTTTTAAAAATCTAGTTTAGTTTACTTAACATTATATCTAATAATCTGGTAGATTTATACAGGTGTTGTTGCATCTAAGTGTTCATTCTTTTTAATTGCTGTATATTATTCAAGATGAATGAGACACAAACTACTTATTCTTTCTACTCCTGATGGACCTATGGAAATTTTTCAGTTTTTGCTATTTTTAATAAAGTTGCTATAAACAATCCAGGATGTGACTTTTGGTAGATATGGCAGATTTTGGTGGACACAAAAGCAGACTTGTCATCTCATTGACTAGGCATTTATTAAGTTTTAGTAGATAGTGTCAATTAGTTTTTGAAGGTGACTTTGCTAATACCTACTAGCAACATTTGAGTTGTTTAACTGCTTTACATTTTCTCCATCACTTGATATTGTCAGTTTTTTTTTTTTTTGTACCAGGAATTGAACTTGGGGGCACTCAACTACTGAGCCACAATCCCAGTACTTTTTTGTATTTTATTTAGAGAGGGTCTCACTAAGTTGCTTAGCATCTCACCATTGCTGTGGCTGGTTTTGAACTTGTGATCCTCCTGTCTCAGCTTCCTGAGCTGCTGGGATTACAGGCATGTGCCACTGCACCTGGCTGTCAGATTTGTTTTTAAAATTCCATTTTCCAATTGTCCATTGCTAGTGTTAGAAATACAATCCTTTTAAAAAACTTAATTGATGTGTAATTTACATAGCATACAATTTACCCATTTAAAATATGCACTTTGGTAGCTTTTAGTGTATTCAGAGTTGTGCAATCATAACACGATCAATTTTAGAACATTTTCATTTTTTCAAAAGTCTTCAGTACTTTTCAACTCCTCATTGTCCCTCTTTATCTACTTTCAGGCCCAGGAAGCCAACAATCTACTTTCCTCTCTGTAGATTTTTCTGTCTTAGCTATGTGATATAAATGGAGTTTTATATTATATGATTCACTGTGATGTCTTCTTTCACTTAGCATAATGCTTCCATGGTTCATGCATGTTATACCATGTATCATACTTCATTCTCTTTTATTGCCAAATAATACTTTATTTTATGAATATGCCACATTTTATTTGTCATTAGTTGATATTTGGATTGTTTATACTTTAGAATATATGAATAAGATTGCTATAACATCTGTGTATGTTTTTGTGTGGACATATGTTTCATTTATCTTGGGTAGATACCTAGGAGTAAAATTTCTAAGTTATAGCTGTCTTTAGGCCTTTGAGGAACTGTCAGATTGTTTTCCAAGGTGGATGAACTATTTTACATTCTTCCAGTTTCTCTGCATGATCAACAATACTTGTTATTATCTATCTTTATTATAGTCATTCTATTGTATGTGTAGTAGTTAGATAAAGATTTTGGGTTTGCATATTCCCTGAAGTGTAAACATGCTGAGCCTCTTTCCATGTGATGGTTGGCTATTTGTGTGTGTGTGTGTGTGTGTGTGTGTGTGTGTAATGTCTACTTAGATCTTTTACCTATTTAGTTGGGTTGCCTTTTTATTATTCATAATAGTTACATATTGAAGGTAAAATTTCACATATATATGGAAAATCTCTGTGTATGGTGAGTTTTCTTTTCACTTTGATATATTTGAATCATAAAAGATATCAATTTTTAAGAAATCTATCTTCTTTTTTTAGGGGGGTTGCTTTTGCTGTTGGTATCATGGCTAAGAAACCAATGCCCTAAAGTCATCAGGATTTATGCCTCTTTCTAAAACGATAAGAATGCAAAACTATATGGAAATATAAAAATATAAGAAATAAAACTATTATAGTTTTAGTTTTTTACATATGGGTTCATTGTATGTTTTTAGATAGATGGTTTAGATAGATGGTTTAGATAGATGGTTTAGATAGATGGTTTAGATATTAGGTATCCCCCAAAAGCTCACGTGTGAGACAGTGAAAGAAGGTTTAGAAGTGAAATGATTGGGTTAAGGATCTCATAAGCCAATCAGTGAGTTTGTTACCATTAAGCGATTTTGGGTTCATTATCTCCACTTGGCAAAGAATTGAAGACCAAGACACAGGGAGAGAAAGCAGCAGGTTTATTGCAAAAGCAACAGTAACAGACTTCTCCAAAGAGATGGGATACAGAGCTAGGAGTCTGGGGAGTTATGAGGGGGGGGGGTGTCTTGGCTTGTTCTTTTTATGGTCCCTGGAATTTCCTCTTCTCCTCATCTCTTCCCCTGTCCATGCTGTCCTCACTATTGTTCATTGGTGCCCCTGTGAGAAATAGGAAGTCCAGCGGTCCATCTTCATAATATAGTATTTAACCTTTATTGGATCCAATTGTAGCCATTTTAATTATAGCCCTTCTCTTTGCCCACTCCAATTTAAAATTTAGTCAATTGTGTAGATTGTAACTTGGAACTCCTCCACTCATGGTAAAGGGCAGTGCTGCATTGGGGAATATAAGCAGGTGGATTGCCCACCCAGGAGTGTTTGCTAGCCAGGTTCTGTAGCATGCCCTTCTGGCAGAAGTAAAGTTTGCCTTGCCCACCCACTGTACAGCATGCATCTGATTTCTTGTGGCACCTCTGTATTTCTAATGCCCCCTGTGTCCACACACTTATTTCAGTTTTTCTATTGGACCTCCCACTTAGGAGGACTATATGGAAGTGTCTGGTCCCCTGCTTGTGTCCACAAGCACTTTTTTCACCTGTGAGGTGGATCTCACTGGAAGACACTCTCCAGGTTCCTTTGGTCTGGACCTGCCCTCAGCTCACCCAGCTTCTTGCCCTGGCTGCCTGCACCCTTCTACATCTCCCTCAAATTAAGTCTATCTCTGCTTCCTTGTGTGATGTCTTGAGCTGCTTCTCTCCACCACATTCTTCCACTGTGCTGTTCTACCTCACCTCGAGCCCCAAGGAATAGAGCTGGCTCTCTATGGACTTAGACCTTTGAAACTGTGAGCCCCCAAATAAACTTTCCCTCCTCTAAAGTTGTTCTTCTCAAGTCTATTAGTCACAGAAGTGAAAAAGCTGACTAAAATAGAAATTGGTACTGCTGAGAAGTGGGGTCATCGCTGTGACTAACCTGACCATGTGGTTTAGAAGCTTTTGGAGGTTTTGGAATTTGTGGGAGGAATTTTGGAAAATTTAGAGATAAAAGCTAGAGAAGTTTTAGATTGTTGTAAATGGAGCTTAATAGGCAATTCTAGTGGGAACTCAGAAGACCAGAATGCCTGTAAAACTCTGGACAGTAAAAATAGGACTCCAGATTTCAGAGGTAAAAGAGGACACTATTGGTACTTGGACTAGAGACCATTGGTGTTATATTCTGGTTGAGAAGTTCTGTACATTTTTCCCATGTCTTGAGATATTCTGTGAGGCTGATTTTAAAAGTGATGGACTTCTTAATCTGGCAGAAAAAAATTTCTAGGCAGCATAATATTTAGGCAGCGACGTGGGTATTGCTGGTGGCTTTTAGCTAAGTTTATTGTGATATTCAGGAACAGAAAGCAGAACAGAAAGATTTGAATAACTTGGACTTGAAAGGTGGGAGTAAAACTAGGGCTGAGGAAGTTGCAGTTGTTAAAGACTTTACCCAGAGACAATTAGAAAGATGGTTTTAGGGCATCTCAGGAATTGGCAAGAACACACCCCCTCTCAGGTTGAAGGGAGTAAAAGTAAAAATTCCTTTGAGGAGAACAGTGGGGCACGCTGTTTGCAGGGCTGCCTAGGAAGTTGTTTTGCCATGCTCAGTGGCCCAGGCACTGGAAGGCTGCTGCAAACATGGTTTCTGGCAGACTTTGTCATCAACCATGTGGTGCTGGTTCATCAGGAATTCAGGATGTTAGAGTTAGGGAGACATAGAAGTTTCCACTGAGATTTCAAAGGAAGGTCTGGGAGGCCAGGCAAAGAGCAGCAGGGTCAGAGTCCCTGTGGACTTCCATTAAGAGGGTGGTGCATGGAGACGTGAGGAGGAAGCTGCAGCTGCAGTGGAGAACACCAAGATTAAGAAATGCCAGTAATGTGGGACCTCTGTTGAGGAAAGCTGCAGGAATTGAGTAGAGTCAAGCCAACAGAAATGCCTCAAAGGCTGCAACCAGCAAAGCCAGAGGGACAGAGCTACAGAAGTCTTTGGGGAGGACATCAGGATGCCATGCACCCCAGATGTTGGATGTGAAGCTACAGGACTAGCATCTCTTCTTTCCATGCCTCTATTTCTTCTTTTTGGAATGGAAATGTTTATTATGTACCTTTTATATATCAGATACATGTAACTTGCTTTTGATTTTTACAGGGGATTATGCTGACAGTTTGCCTTAAGTAGACTTGAAATGAACTAAATGTCTTTTGTATTGTGAGATTAGCTTGAGCTTTTGGACCAGGGGTGGAATGTTATGGTTTGGATATTAGGTGTCCCCTAAAAGCTCATGTGTAGGACAATGAAGAAGGTTTAGAAGAAATTGGGTTATGAGAGACTTAAATCAATAAGTGAATTAATCCCCTGATAGGGATTAACTAAGTGGTGACTGAAAGCTGGTAGGTTGTGTCTGGAGGAGGTAGGGCATTGGGGTATCTTGTCTTGGGTATCTCCATCTGGCTAGTGGCGTCAGTCAGTGTCTGTCTATCTGTCTGTCTCTGGTGTGATGTCTTGAGATACTTCCCTCCACCACACTCTTCCACCATGATATTCTGCCTTACCTTGAGCCCTGAAGAGTGAAGTTGACCATCCATGGACTGAGACCTCTGAAACTGTGAGCCCCCAAATAAAATTGTTCCAATCAACTCTTTTAACTCACATCAGTGAAAAAGCTGCTTTGTCAAATAGCACCTTTGTCAAAAAGCAATTGATCATAAATGTGAGGGTATATTTCTGGACTCAATACTATTCCATCAAAATATATATGTATATATTTTGTTCCAGTACCACATTGCCTCAATTATTGTAACTCTGTAGAAAATTTTGAAATCAGGAAATGTGAATACTCCAAAACTGGTTCTTTTTCAAAATTTTCTACTCTGGGTCCTTTGAATATATAGTAAATTTTAGGATAAGTTTATCAACTTATGCAACAAAGTTAGCAGGTGGGATTTTGATATAGCATTGAATTTGTAGATTAGGAAAGTAAAAACCTTAACAATATTAGATTTTCTAATATTTGAACGTGGGATGCCATTCCTTTTTTTTTTTTAAGGTTTTTGAAATATTTTCAACAATGTCTTATAGTCTTTAGAGTATAATTTACACACTTATTTTGTTAAATTTATTCTTTAAGATAGTCTTTTTTATGAATGAAATTATCTTAATATAATTTTTGTTCATTGTTACTGTATATAGCAATAAAATTATTTATTGTATACTGATGTTGCTGCCTGCAACTTTGCTGACTTTTTTATTAGTTCTAGTGAATTTTAGTGGATCAATGGGGAGATTTCTTTATATAAGGTCATACCATAAACATATAGAGATAGTTTTATTTCTTTCTAATTTGTACCTCCTTATTTTTCATAAGATAGCCCTGGTTAGCACCTCAAGTACAATTTTGAATAGAAGTGTTGAGAGGAAGAATACTTGTTTTTGGTATTAGGGGAAAAGAAATTCAGGTTTTTTAGTGTTATTTTGGCTTTGAATTTTTTTAGAATTTATTTTTATTGGAACAAATGGGATACATCTTGTTTCTCTGTACATGAAGTAGAGGCATACCATTTGTGTAATCATACATTTACCTAGGGTAATAGTTTTTGATTTATTGTTATTTTCCCCCCACACCCCTCCCACCCCTCTTTTCCCTCTATTCAGTCCCTCCTTCCTCCATTCTTGCCCCCCTCCCATCCCCCACTATGTGTCATCATCCTCTTATCAGTGAGATCGTTCATCCTTTGGTTCTTTGAGATTGGCTTATCTCACTTAGCATGATATTCTCCAATTTCATCCATTTGCCTGCAAATGCCATAATTTTATTCTTCTTTATGACTGAGTAATATTCCTTTGTGTATATATACCACAGTTTCTTTATCCATTCATCAACTGAAGGGCATCTCGGTTGGTTCCACAATCTGGCTATTGTGAATTGAGCAGCTATAAACATTGATGTGGCTGTATCTCTGGAGTATGCTGATTTTAAGTCCTTTGGGTATAGGTCAAGGAGTGGTATAGCTGGGTCAAATGGTGTTTCCATTCCAAGTTTTCTAAGGAATCTCCACACTGCTTTCCAGAGTGGCTGCTCTAATTTGCAGTCCTACCGGCAATGTATGAGTGTACCTTTTTAGCTTTGCATTTTTAAATGGATTTTTTTTTTTATCAATTTGAGGACATTTCTTTCTATTGCTATTTTCTTCAGTGTTTTTCTTTGTGAAATCATGAGACACTTTAATTTCACCAACTATTTGAATGATCATGTGGTTTTTGTCTATTCTACTGAAGGTTTGTATTTACATTAATCAATCTTGATATTCAACTAACCTTGGATTCTGGGATAAATCCCACTGGGTCAAGGTATAACTCTTTATTTGTTATAGGTATATTTAGATTTTAGAAAATCTAACAGTTTATAGCGTATGTCTTTCTAAGAATTTGTCCATTTCATCTAACTCTGGTCCTGATCCAATTTCTTAAACCCTCACATAAACATTGCTTTCCTTTGTTGAGAACATCCTTTTATCTTACTGTCCATATTAAAGACCAGTGCAACACTCCATAAGTAAATTCCCCTAATAAATTCTTTAGACTGATCACCCTGACATTTAGTACTTCTTTCTTTGAAATTTCAATTAACTCCATTTCAGGACAGTTTGGAGTAGTCCCTTGCAGGAACTTGATTGCCACCAATTTTTGGTTAATGCCAGTGGAGGGTTTGGCCAGACAGATAAGTATTTCTTGTAGTGCAGGTTTGCTAACAACAGCTTACCTGTTTTTGTTTATCTCAGATTGTGTTAATTACTTCATTTTTATTTATATTTTATTTTATTAGAGCTTTATAGTTAGTTATACATAATAGTTGGGCTCATCCTTACAAACTAATTCATGCAGAGAAATGACTTTCCATTCCATTTAATTTAGAATTAGCTGGATATAGAATTCTTGGTTGATCGTCTTCAACACTTTGAGGATGCCATTCCTATCTTCTGGCATCCATGGTTGCTGATGAGAAGTCGGCTATAGGTCTTATTGAAGATACCTTAAACAAGAAAATTCTTTTTACTGCCTTTTCTGTCTTTGACACCCATCAGTTTGACTCTAATGTATTTAAGTGTGTATATTTTTGAGTTTATTTTACTGAAATCTGTTGAGCTATGGGAATATATAGATCAATATTTTAACATCTAACTTGGGAAGACTATGGCTATTTCCTTGACTATTTTTCTGTGTATTTCTGTTCCTCTTTGAGTAGGACTATAATTCTATATAGGTTGATACAGTCAATTGAGTTCATTTTCCTTCTTTTTTCTTTGATTACCAGACTGAATTATCTGTATTGACCTATTTTCAAATTTGCTAATTCTTCTGTCACCTCATATCTCTTATTTTCTCCAGTAAAGTTTTCATTTGTTTGAACTTTTCCATTCAAGAATTTCTATTTTTTTTCTGTACCCTTTTATCAATCTTGTTTATCTTGTGAGGCATTATAATATTACTTTCCTTTAATTCTTGCAACTTGATTTCCTTTTAAAAATATATATACTTATGTAAACCAATTTAAAGACTTTTCTTATAAGTAAAAAATCTGGGCTTGCTCAGGGAAACGTTTGGTTGGTTATGATTTTTTTTCCCTGTGTATATATCTCTTTTTCCTATTTTTATATCTCATAGTTTTTTAAATCATTTTTATTGGAAACAAATGGGATATATCTTGTTTCTCCATTTCTACATGAAGTAGAGGCCTACCATATGTGTAATCATATATTTACCTAGGATAATAGTTTTTGATTCTTTCTGTTGTTTTCTTTTTCTCTTCCCCACCCCTCCCACCCCTCTATCCCTCTATATAGTCCCTCCTTCCTCCATTCTTGCCCCCATCCCACCCCCTATATGTGTCATCATCCGCTTATCAGTGAGATCATTTGTTTTTTGGTTTTTTGAGATCGGCTTATCTCACTTAGCATGATATTCTCCAATTTCATCCATTTGCCTGCAAATGCCGTAATTTTATTATTCTTTATGACTGAGTAATATTCCATTGTGTGTGTGTGTGTGTGTGTGTGTGTGTGTGTATGTATATGTGGGTGTGTGTGTATATATATGTGTGTGTATATATATATGTGTATATATATGTGTATATATATGTGTGTGTGTATATATATATATATATATATATATGTATATCTATCTCACAGTTTCTTTATCCATTCATCAATTGAAGGGCATCTAGGTTGGTTCCACAATCTGGCTATTGTGAATTGAACAGCTATGAACATTGTTGTGGCTGTATTTCTGTAGTATGCTGATTTTAAGTCCTTTGGGTATAGGCTGAGGAGTGGGATAGCTGGGTCAAATGGTGTTTTCATTCCAAGTTTTCAAAGGAATCTCCACACTGCTTTCCAGAGTGGTTGCACTAATTTGCAGCCCCACCAGCAATGTATGAGTGTACCTTTTTCTCCACATCCTCGCCAACACCTATTGTTGCTTGTATTCTTGATAATCGCCATTCTAATTGGGGTGAGATGGAATCTCAGGGTAGTTTTGATTTGCATTTCTCTTATTACTAAAGATGGTGAACATTTTTTCATATGTTTGTTGATTGCTTGTACATCTTCTTCAGTGAAGTGTCTGTTCATTTCCTTAGCCCATTTGTTGATTGGGTTATTTGTATTCTTTGTGTAGAGTTTTTTGAGTTCTTCATAGATTCTGGAAATTAGCGCTCTGTCTGAAGTATGAGTGGCAAAGATTTTTCTCCCACTCTGTAGGCTCTCTCTTCACATTGCTGATAGTTTCCTTTGCTGAGAGAAAGCTATTTAGTTTGAATCTGTCCCAGTTGTTGATTCTTGCTTTTATTTCTTGTGCTATGGGAGTCCTGTTAAGGAAGTCTGATCCTAAGCCAACAAGTTGAAGATTTGGACCTACTTTTTCTTCTATAAGATGCAGGGTCTCTGGTCTGATTCCAAGGTCCTTGATCCATTATGAGTTGATTTTTGTGCAGGGTGAGTGATAGGGGTTTAATTTCATTCTGTTGCATATGGATTTCCAGTTTTCCCAGCACGAATTGTTGAAGAGGCTATCTTTTCTCCATTGCATATTTTTGGCACATTTGTCTAGTATGAGAAAATTGTATTTATTTGTGTTTGTGTCCGTGTCCTTTATTCTGTACCATAGATCTACCTGTCTGTTTTGGTGCCAGTACCATGCCATTTTTGTTACTATTGCTTTGTAGTATAGTTGAAGATCTGGTATTTCTATACCCCCTGCTTCACTCTTCCTGCTAAGAATTGCTTTAGCTATTCTGGGTTTCTTATTCTTCCAGATGAATTTCATGATTGCTTGCTCTATTTCTGTAAGGTACATCATTGGGATTTTAATTGGAATTGCATTGCATCTGTATAGCACTTTTGGTAGTATGGCCATTTTGACAATATTAGTTCTGCCTATCCAAGAACATGGGAGATCTTTCCTTCTCCTAAGGTTTTCTTTAATTTCTTTCTTTAGTGTTCTGTAGTTCTCATTGTAGAGGTCTTTCACCTCTTTTGTTAGATTGATTCCCAAGTATTTTATTTTTTTCAAAGCTATTGTGAATGGGGTAGTTTTCCTAACTTCTATTTCTGAAGATTCATTACTTATGTGGTGGAATTTTCTGGTTCCTCTAAATATATAATCATGTGATCAGCAAATAGGGATAGTTTGAGTTCTTCTTTTCCTATTCGTATCCCTTTAATTTCTTTAGTCTGTCTAATTGCTCTGACTAGAGTTTCGAAGACAATGTTGAATAGAAGTGGTGAAAGAGGGCATCCCTGCCTTGTTCCAGTGTTTAAGGGGAAGCTTTCAGTTTTTCTCCATTTAGAATGATATTGGCCATGGGCTTAGCATAGATGGCCTTTACAATGTTAAGAAATGTTCCCACTATCCCTATTTTTTTCCAGTGTTTTGAGCATGAAGGGATGCTGTATTTTATCAAATGCTTTTTTTCTGCATCTATCACAATAATCATGTGATTCTTGACTTTAAGTCTATTGATATGGTGAATGACATTTATTGATTTCCTGATGTTGAACCAACCTTGCATCCCTGGGATAAAACCCACTTGATTGTGGTGCACTATCTTTTAAATATATTTTTGTATGTGATTTGCTAAGATTTTGTCAAGAGTTTTTTGCATCAATGTTCATTAAGCATATTGGTCTGAAATTTTCTTTCCTTGATGTGTCTGTCTGGTTTAGGTATCAGGGTGATATTGGCTTCGTAGAATGAGTTTGGGAGGGTGCCCTCCTCTTCTATTTCATGAAATACTTTGAGAAGTATTGGAATGAGCTC
Source organism: Sciurus carolinensis (assembly GCF_902686445.1). NCBI lineage: Eukaryota > Metazoa > Chordata > Mammalia > Rodentia > Sciuridae > Sciurus > Sciurus carolinensis. The sequence goes on along the minus strand of NC_062227.1, from coordinate 30,276,725 downwards.
TTCTTTAAAGATTTTGTAGAACTCGGCTAAGAACCCATCTCCTGGACTTTTCTTTGTTGGTAGGCTTTTGATGACTTCTTCTATTTCATTACTTGAAATTGATCTATTTAAATTGTGTATGTCCTCCTGGTTCAGTTTAGGTAATTCATATGTCTCTAGAAAGCTGTTGATGTCTTCAAGATTTTCTACTTTGTTGGAGTATAGATTTTCAAAATAGCTTCTAATTATGTTTTGTATTTCAATCATGTCTGCTGTGATATTTCCTTGTTCATTCTGAATTTTAGTAATTTTGGGTTTTCTCTCTCCTTCTCTTTGTTAATGTGGCTAAGGGTTTATCAATTTTGTTTATTTTTTTGAAGAACCAACTATTTATTTTGTCAATTTTTTCGATTGTTTCTTTGGTTTCAATTTCATTGATTTCAGCTCTGATTTTAACTATTTTCTGTCTTCTACTACTTTTGGTGTTGCTCTGTTCTTCTTTTTCTAGGGCTTTGAGCCGTAGTATTAGGTCATTTATTTGTTGATTTTTTTTTTCTTCTTTTATTGAATGCGCTTCATGTAATAAATTTTCCTCTAAGAACTGCTTTCATAGTGTCCCAGAGATTTTGATATGTTGTTTCTTTGTTCTCATTTACCTCTAAGAATTTTTAAATTTCCTTCCTGATATCTTCTGTTATCCATTCATCATACAATAGTGTATTATTTAATCTCCAGGTTTTGGAGTAGTTTCTGTTTTTTACTCTGTCATTTATTTCTGATTTCAATCCATTATGATCTGATAGAATACAAGGTATTATCTCTATCTTCTCGTATTTGGTAATAGTAGCTTTGTGGCATAATGTATGGTCTATTTTAGAGAAGGATCCAAGTTCTGCTGAGAAGAAAGTGTATTCACTCTTTGTTGGATGGTATATTCTGTAAATGTCTGTTAAGTCTTAATTATTGATTGTGTTTTTGAGATCTATGGTTTCTTTGTTCAATTTTTGTTTGGAAGATCTGTCCAGTGGTGAGAGAGGCATGTTAAAATCACCTAATATTATTGTGTTGTGGTCTATTTGATTTCTGGCATTGAGAAGGATTTTTTTGACGTATATGGATGAGCCACTGTTTGGGGCATAGATATTTATGATTGTTATGTCTTGCTGATTTATGCTTCCCTTAAGCAGTATGAAATGTACTTCTTTATCCCTTCTGACTAAGTTTGGCTCGAAGTCCACATTATCTGATATGAGGATGGATACTTCAGCTTTTTTGCTGTGTCCTTGTGCATGGTATGTTTTTCCCCTTCCTTTCACCTTTAGTCTATGGGTATCTCTTTCTATGAGATGAGTCTCTTGTAGGCAGCAAATTGTTGGATCTTTCTTTTTAATCCAATCTGCCAATCTATGTCTTTTGATCAATGAGTTCAGGCTATTAACATTCAGGGTTATTATTGAGATATGATTTGTATTCCCTGTCATTTTGCTCATTATTTATTTTTTTTTTTTTTGACACGACTTGATTTCTCCTTTATTTGGTTGTTCCTTTTGGTTAGTTCCTCCCTTTGCTGATTTACATCTTGTTTTTCATCTCTTCCTCATGGAATATTTTGCTGAGAATGTTCTGTAATGCTGGCATTCTTTTTGTAAATTCTTTTAGCTTTTGTTTATCATGGAAGGATTTTATTTTGTTGTCAAATCTGAAGGTAAGTTTTGCTGGGTATAAGAGTCTTGGTTGGCATCCATTTTCTTTCAGAGCTTGAAAAGTGTTGTTCCAGGCCCTTCCAGCTTTTAGGGTCTGGATTGAAAAATCTGCTGATATCTGCATTGGTTTCCCCTAAATGTAATTCGATTCTTTTGCTTGCATCCTTTAAAATTCTGTTTTTATTTTGTATGTTATGTATTTTCATTATAACGTGCCTTGGTGTGGGTCTGTTGTAATTTTGTATGTTTGGAGTCCTATAAGCCTCTTGTACTTGATTTTCCATTTCATTCTTCAGATTTGGGAAATTTTCTGATATTATTTCATTGAATAGGTTGTTCATTCCTTTGCTTTGTTTCTCTGTGCCTTCCTCAATCCTGGTGATTCTTAAATTTGGCCTTTTCATGATATCCCATAGTTCTTGTAGATTCTCTTCATGATTTCTTACCATCTTCTCTGATTGGTCAATTTTGTTTTCAAGGTTAAATATTTTGTCTTTGATATCTGAGGTTCTGTCTTCCAGGTGTTCTAGCTTATTGGTTATGCTTTCTATGGAGTTTTTAATTTGGTTTATTGTTTCCTTCATTTCAAGGATTTCTGTTTTTTTTTTTTTTTCAATATCTCTAACTCTTTATTGAAATGATCTTTTGCTTCCTGTATTTGCTCTTTTAACTGTCAAATGGTGCAATCGTTCAATGCCTGCAGTTGCCCTTTCATCTCATCCTTCAGTGCCTGCATTTGTTCTTTCATCTCCTTGTTTGCTTCTCTGATCGTTTTGATTATGTACATTCTGAACTTCCTTTCTGACATTTCTTCTGCCATGCTGTCATTGGATTTTATTGCTATACCATCTAGGTTTGTTTGGGACATTTTCTTCCCTTGTGTTCTCATATTGTTCAGGTATCTACCTCTCTAGTAGAGAAACTCTGGGATATTGCAGATTTCCTCTATTGACTAATATTGTCTCTGTAGATTTTCAGTAACTCACCTCTTAGCCTTCAGTAGCCTGAAGTCTCGGAGGAACTTGATAATGCAGTGCTCCACTAGGAAGCTGGCCTTCTACGGGTGGTGGCCTTCAGGTGGAGTATATTCCCCGGTGGCTCTGAGTTGGTCCCGAGTCTCTCAATACCTCCTCTTCTTGGCTCCTGGCTCTTATCAAAGGTCCTCTAGCCTCCTGTAGGTGTCTCAGGAAGGGAGTTGCTCTTCCAATGATGATGGCCACACCCTCAGGAGTAATTCAAAATGCCTGCACCAGCCTATAAAGAAGCCTCTGGTAACTCCGTGATGGTGACAAATCTCGGTGTGGTGGTCAGGTGGGGTTGTTCAGTGATGGCGACTGTCTTTGGCCTGGTGTTTGGGTGGGTTGGCTACCTGCTGCCCAGCTCCCCAAGGCAGGTGGGTTGGGTGCCTGCCTGCTACCTCTGCGATGCAAGCAGCCTGCCTTGCTGGCCAGCTTGCTCCGTGACTGCGACCAACCAGTGATGGCACCGAGCTAGGTGCAGGGGTCAGGCGGGGTTGCTCAGTTATGAGTGTCTGTCCTTGGCCTGCTGGTAACCCGCTGCCTACCTCCGCGATGTAGGCGGCCTGGCTCAGCCACCAGCTCGCTCAGTGACTGCCATAGTTTTTTATTAAACTCAAAATCTTAGATAATGTAACCACTCTGACATCACATTCCTCCACCTCCAAGAGTTTGTTGTTTTACTTTTTTATTGCTGACTACTTGGTTAGCAGCATTCTTGGACTAATTTTATAGATTCTGTATTCTTTGCAGTGTTCCATGTTTATTTGGAATTTAGTTTATTTGGGTTTCTTTGGTTTCTCTGATCTCTCAGATGTGTTTTTAAAAATCCCTGATTTTATAGCTTGACTCTTATTTAGGTGAACGTGATGGTATTTTGTGATCTTGGGTTTTGATCTAGCCAGAAATGAAATCCTTCCTAGGACTTTAAGATACCACTTTTTTTTTTTCCTATTATAGTGGTCCTTTGAAATATGAGTTTTTCTAGGTCCAATTCATAGGCTAGGGAAGGTCAATGATTTGTAAAGAGGTAGATTGTCAGTGAATTTTAAGAGGTCGATAGTGAAATTTGCTGTTGAGACTCTTGATTTTGCGTCTAATTTTGATAATATTCTCAGCTGTTGAAGAGGTTGTTGTACCTGTGGTTGGGTGTGTGGAGGGTACATTGAGAGCAAGGTACAAGCCAAGCCTTGAGGTCACTGTGAAACTAGGATCATTTTGTGGAACTTTGCAAGAATAAGATGCCATTGACTTAGATTAACTTTATGAATTGTTGTATGAATGCATCAGTTTTGTCTGTCCCTTATTAGTCAATGGATATTTGGGATATTTCTTCTTTTCTGTGATTAAAAACTTAATTTGACTTTGCTAATAATTTGAATAATAAAGTAAAAACATTTAGAGAGACAGGATCATGTAATTTGTGGAAAAATGTGCTTCATCAGACAAAGTGTCCTGATGTCCTGGAAATGTTTTCTGAACATGTGAATGAGGTCAGGATTAAGCTTGTGATTTCCACCCCCGCCACATTCCTTCTTTATTATTATCTTTTAAAATTTTTATCATTCAAAAAAAAGTATTTTATATAACATAAACATGAATGTTAGTCATCATAATTGCATAAAGTACCCCTATTAAAACTGTTTCTCAATCCTATAACTAGAACATTAAAAAATCTTTCTGATACCTATTACTTTCCTTCTGCCCATCTCTCTGCCTTCCTATCACCTCTATGCCACAAAGGTCACCATTATTCCAAAATTTGCATTAATTATTATGTTGTTTCTTTAACATGCTTTTATCGTAAACATGTGTATAATTAAATATGCCCATTAACTTTGTTATTGACCTCTATGGAGATGGTATTGTAATATGTATAGTTTATTGGGATATACAGTTTGGGGTAAATATTATGTTTTTAAAGTATATCTACATTGTAGAAGGTACTTGTAATTCACACTTTGTTTCCTTTAGATTTAAAAGAATATTGGTGCATATCAATGATACAGAATAGTGGGTTTCATGGTGGCATATTTTACATGCAGGTAATGTAACTTGATCCATTTCACTCCTCAGTACCTTCTCTTGCTCACCCTCCCTGCCGCCCTGATTTCCTTCCTCTACCCTAAAGGTCTCCTGTTTTCATGAGATTTCTTTTCCCCTTTCTTTCTCTCTAACTTACACATATGAGAGACCAAATATGCTATTTGTCTTTCTGAGTCTGGCTTATTTCAAATAACTTAATACTCTCTAGTTCCATCCATTTTCCTGCAAATGACATAATCTCATTATTCTTTATGGTTGAATAGAACTCCATTGGGTTCACACATTTTTAATGCTGTAAGAATAGGTCACAATAGCGTTTGTGACATTTCTACTTTTGTGCCATTAAGAACTTTTCCCAATCTTTTGAATCTGTTTTAAAATGATTTTTATTTACTGTTTTAAAACATATCTAATGACATATTTCTTTAACACTGTACCAATGAAAAGTCTTTCCCAATGGCTGTTCTTTATAGACATATTGTATGGAATGATTATTTTTGTAACTTCCTCTGAAGTACCTAATGTTCTCTTACCCCAGGGCCTTTGAATATATTATTCTCTTGAAGTTTTGCCTCCCTACTCCTCATTTGCATTCATCCCTTAGGTTTTCTCTTAACTGTTGTTTTTTCCAGGAGTCCTTTCTGACCCAGGGTTGTGGTAGGTAGTTCCAAACCCTATCACATACTCCTTTACTATGCATATTTCCCTTTTCAAATCACTCATTATGCTCATATGTATTATAATCTCTTACTGTTCACTAAATCATCGATTTGTAATGGAAGAACTGTGCCTCATTTAATGATATGCCCTTGGAACCCAGTCTAAGGTCTGGAAGAAGAGAGACTTTCAATAAACTTACAGACATCAGTAGCCTATGTACATGTACGATTACACGAATGGTGTGAATCTACATTGAGCACAACCATAGAAATGAAAAGTTGTACCCCATTGTGTACAATGAATCAAAATGCAGTCTGTAAAAAAAAAAAAAAAAAAAAAAAACATAATGAAGGAATTTCTGATTTTTCATTACCTGCTCACCAAAATTACCAACAAAGACAACTATTCGTTGGTGAATGGAACCATGATATTTTCCCTTTGGATCAGGTGTTTTAATGCTGTCAGTTATCAAAGATGGAGATCAGAAATAAACGAACTGGGCCTCTGTTCACTCCCGTCTTCTTGGCCCATGGAGATGTACTCCACAAAGGCAGCTATTGATTCCTACCATTAATCTGCCAGCCAAGCCAGCAATAATTGCTTTAGGAATTTTGTCCATGAATATTTCCTGTTAATTTCCCAGGAGTAAAACCAGCTGCTCCCGCTCTTTTAACAAAAAATTAGAGCAGGTGGAAATTAACATACTCATAAATGATTGTTAGAAAAATATTTAGTTGAGTTTGGGCCTGTGAAGAATAAGAAGCAAAATATGAAGTATTCAAAGTTTTCAAAGAATTTTAATTTGAAATATGAATGAATAAAGGCAAAGGTAGAAAAATATATTCGATATTTGATTTATGGAAACAGTTTCCCATTCCATTTAAAAGTATTTAATCTTTTCAGGGTCTGGTAAACTTGATATACAATTCCCTTGTTGCTCAGATAAAGGAACAAATTTGGCTCAGTAATCTTCACGGCTTCTGGCATCTCGACCCTTTTTTGGAAATCATTTCTTTTCCTTGAAACATACTTTTGGGATGGTCTCCTCTTGCTTTCTGTCTGCCTAAATGTCTGTAATAGTTAATTTTGTGCATCACCTTGGCTAGGTCACGAGACTCAGATCTGGTCAAACACACCTGGATGCTACTGTGAAGTTATTTTCTTTCATATGAGATCACGTTAAAGTGAGCAGACCAAGTAAAATAGATTATTCTCCATATCGTGAGTGATTCTCATTTAATCACTTGAAAGCCTTAAGGAAAAGGACTGGCCTCCTCTGGAGAGGTAATTCTGTGTCCAGATTGCCACAGGACTTGAAAGGCATCAACCCTTCCCTGAGTCTCCAGTCTTCTGTCCTACCCTTCAAATTTTTGAGTCTGCCAGTTTCCACAGTCACATGAGCCAATTTCTTAAAATAAATCTCTCTCTATAAATACAATCATGAATCACTTAATGATGGAAGTGCAAAATCATTAGGTGATTTTTTTTTGTTTTGTGAACATCATAGAATGTACTTATGCTTATGAAGATGGTTATGATGTCACTAAGGGATCTTATTGGACCACCATGGTATACAGGATCCCTTGTGAGTTGTGACCAAAGCATTGTTATAGTGCATGACTTTATATACGCACACATTCTATTTGTTTTGCTTCTTTGGAGAAGCCTGACTAATGCAATGTCTTATTTTTATCCTTCCTATTGAAGGATATTTTTGTCAGATTCAATAGTTTCCTTTTATTTGCAGGAATACGTTCCAAGGCCACCAGTGGATTCCTGAAACTGTGGATAATGCTGAACCATGTATATATGTGTGTATGTATATATATATATATATATATGTGTGTGTGTGTGTGTGTGTGTGTGTATGTGTATATCTATATATATATATTTCCTATACATACTTACATATATGGTTGGAATCATATAAACTTGGATTCTTTTTCTTCGCAATGCTTTTAAGGCTAACCCATGTCTTCATGGATTTTATATATATATATATATATATATATATATATATATATATATATATACATATATATATACACACACACACACACACACACATAAACATGTATTTATGCATTTATATTTATATATGATTTAAACATTTTATGCTTTGTTAGGGCACTATAGTTATCCTTAAGTGTTGGGTTCATTTTGACACAATCATACATTGTTCCATATGTGCATGGAACTTAATTTGCTCCGTTTCAGTCCCTGTGCCACCTCTTTTCCTCCCCTGACCCTCCCCTATTCCCCTTTCTCTACTGTTCTGGTCTTCCATTTATTTTTAATTGGTGCTTTATAGATACAGATGAATTTTGCTGTGGTATATTAATACATGCACATAGTATAATTTTTTCGAGTTTGTTCTGCATTTCCCCCTTCCGTCTCCTTCTTCTACTTCACTGATATCCCTTTTGACTTTATGATGTCTGAGTCCCTCTGCTTTTCCCCTTATTTTGGTCTAGCTCCTGCATAAAAGAGAAAACATTTGACCCTTGATTTTTTTCTAAGTCTGCCTTATTTCACTTAGTGTGATGTTTTCTATTTCCATCCCAAAATACCATAATTTAATTCTTCTTTATGCCTGAATAAAACTCCACTATGTATACATTCCACATTCTCTTGATCCATTTACTTATTGATAGGCACCTGGGCTGGTTCCATATTTGCTATTGTGAATTGTGCTGCTACAAATACTGATGTAGTTGCATTACTATCATATGCTGATTTTAGTTCTTTTGGATAAATACCAAGGAGTGGGATAGCTGGGTCATATGATGGGACTATTCCTGATTTTTTGAGGAATATCCATATTGCTCTTCAGAGTAGTTATAATTTGCAGTCCTACTAGCAATGTATAAATGTACCTTTTATCCCACATCCTCAGCATTTATTATTATTTGCATTCTTTTTATCACTATGAACTTAGATTTAGCTTAATACATTATTACATATGGAAATATTTATAAACATGTTTATGCACAAAGAAGTAGATACACAAAGGAAAATACATACACAGGTATCTCCTTGCTCTGACAACTGTTTTCTTCTATTAGTTGTGAAGTTTCTGGTCTAGTTTCTGACTTTGGCTCAAAAAAATTTTTTCTTTTGTACCAGGGACTAAACCCAGGGGCACTTAACCACTGAGCCAAATCCCCAGTCCTTTTTTTTTATATATATATTTTATTTAGAAACAGGCTCTCCCTAACTTGTTTAGGGTGTTACTAAATTGTTGAGGCTGGCTTGAGTTTTCAATCTTCCTCCCTTAGCCTCCTGAACTGTTGGGATTACAGACATGCACCGCTGTGCCTGGCCCTGATTTAAGATTTTTTTCTTTTGAAGATTCAAGATATTTTATTATCAGCTATTACAAACAGTAAGATAACTCAATTAGATTACCAAGTACAAAATCAACATACAAAAATCAGTAGTTTACATATATTCAAATGATCTTTTGAAGATTTAATGGAAGACAAGATTTCATATATAACAGTAACAAAAATATATGACAAAAATATTTGTCAATAAAAATGTGAGACCTATTAAAAATAAAAATTAAAATGCCACTGAAGCCAAAATAATAGGCTGTCTACAAATAGAAGGACCATATTATTGTGTAAATTAATTTGTAAATTTTTTTTCCAACTCAAACCTACTTTATTCTTCAATTTTTTTTAATTATTGTAAACAAATGGGATACATGTTGTTTCTCTGTTTGTACATGGCGTAAAGGCATACCATTTGTGTAATCATAAATTTACATAGGGTAATGTTGTTTGATTCATTCTGTTATTTTTTTTCCCTTCCCCCCCACCCCTCCCACCCCTCTTTTCCCTCTATACAGTCCTTCCTTCCTCCATTCTTGCCCCCCTCCCTAACCCTAACTCTAACCCTAACACTAACCCCTCCCACCCCCCATTATGTGTCATCATCCACTTATTAGCGATATCATTCTTCCTTTGGTTTTTTGAGATAATTTGTAAATTTAACAAAACCTCAATGAAAACTTAACAGTTTTAAGTTATATCACCTGATGTTAAATTTTGTGAAAAATATAAACATAGAAGTGGGATCAGCACTGAAACACATTAAGGCATTTTTAAAAGCCTAAATAATTTAAGAGCATCATATTGGTCTATTAGCAAAACAGAATGCCCAGAAGTAAGTACACTCACATATATATAGAAATTGAATGTATAAAGAGGACATCATCTCAAATCACTGGGAAAAAGAAGTAGTCAATAAATGTTATAGGGATAAGTAAAGTGCCTTACCTCATATACCGTGATAAAGTACATATGTACCAAAGATGTTTTTTAAATAACACAACCATTAAATAATAATAAGAAAACTTGAAATATTTTCTTTACAAATCAGCAAGAACTATCTAACCTTTCTGCTGATATCCATATTGGTTTCCCCCTATATGTAATCTGATGCTTTTCTCTTGCAGCCTTCAAAATCCTATCTTTATTTTGAATGTTAGGCATTTTCATTATAATTTGCCTTGGTGTGGATCTGTTGTGACTTTGTGCATTTGGTGTTCTGTAAGCCTCTTGTGTTTGATTTTCCATTTCATTCTTCAGGTTTGGGAAATTTTCTGATATTATTTCATTGAATAGGTTGTTCATTTCTTTGGTTTGTATCTCAGTGCCTTCCTCAATCCCAATAATTCTTAAATTTGATCTTTTCATGATGTCCCATAGTTCTTGGAGGTCCTGTTCATGATTTCGTACCATCTTCTCTGTTTGGTCAACTTTATTTTCAAGATTAAATATTTTGTCTTCATTGTCTGAGTTTCTGTCTTCCAAGTGATCTAGTCTGTTGGTGATATTTTCCATTGAATTTTTATTTGGTCTATTGTTTCCTTCATTTCAAGAATTTCTGTTTGATTTTTTTCAGAGTCTCTATCTCTTGGTTGAAATGATCTTTTGCTTCCTGCAGTTGCTCTTTCAACTGTTTGTTGGAGTGATCATTCATTGGCTACATTTACTCTCTTATCTCATCCTTTGTTTCATGAATCATTTTAATTAAGTTTATTCTGAACTCCTTTTCTGACATTTCTTCTACCATGCTGTCACTGGATTCTATTAATATAGACTCTTGGTTTTTCTAGAATACTTTCTTCCCTTGTTTTTTCTTGTTGTTTGTATATCTTCCCCTCTAGCAGTGCAGATCTGGGGTATTGCATTTTCCCCACTATGAGCTTATAGTAACCTTGAAGGTTTCCAGAACGTCTTCTTTAAAGGGGAGATCAATATTAGCAGCACCCAGTACAGACAATATGCAGCCCTAAACAAAATAGTCCCTATGAAGATGTTAAGAATATTGTCATAATAAACAGAGGGATGAATTCAATTATTATCTACAGTATAACAAATAGATTTGCAATGAGGTCTACAATTTCTAATGGTGGACAAAGAGGTTGGGGAGGGGTGTAGGATGTAAGTTTTAATGGGATTAAAAAAAGAGTATATAGAAGTACTAGATTGTAAGAAGAGTGAAAGTGGAATCAAAAGAAGTTGATTGTTAGCATGAAAAAAGGGAGAAAAAAAGTCTGAGGAAACAGGAAAATGAAAGGAAAATAGAGCAAGAAAAATAAAGAAATAAAAACTTAAAAATTTTCAAAAAGGAGAATACAAAACTTCACTATAACAGTCATATAGTATTCAAACCTCCCAGTCTTCAGTAACCTGATGCATGAGAGGTACCTGACAATGAGCTTTCAGTCTCTAGCAGGAGTTTCAGGATGGGATTAGCCCCACCTAAAGATGGCAGCTTCTGCTTCCAGGATAATCCAAGATGGCTATACTGGCTTCCAAACATTGGCAAATGGGGAGATGCAGCACCGGGCATGGGTGACAAATCTGTGTGGGGTGCAGTTGGTTGAGCTGGAGGTCCTGGAGGTGGGGCAGGGTCAGTCAGGCTGAGGGGTCCTGGAGGCAGGGCACGGTGGTTCAGACTGGGGATCTTGCAGGTCCTAGCTGTTGTCCCAAAATGGTGGAAGCCTCAAGTAACCAAACTTGTGGGTACTATGACAGTGGACTTCCAGGCAACAGCAGGCAGCTGGCGATCTGCTGGTGGTATGAGGGCAGTCTGCAGGCTACCAGCAGACAATTGACAGGTGGACCTCAGGTGGTGGGTGATGGGTAGGTGAAAGGCAGGCAAGAGGCAGCCAAACAGGCAAATGGCAGATGATAGTCAGCAGTCAGTGAGTGATCTGTACTCAAAAAGTAGTTGCTATGCTGGCAGACTGCAGGTGATCGAGGTGGACAAATGGGGTAAACAGCAGGGGATGCATGAGCAGCAAAGACTGCCTCACAGAGAAACAGATTTTCCTCTGCTTGAAACCCAAGTTAAGGAGTGACAAGGAATGCAGCCTCCCTATAGTCTGACATCTTGGATCCCTGATTTAATTTTTAAAAATTATTTATTTTTTTATTTTTTACAGACTGCATTTTGATTTGTTGTACACAAATGGGGTACATCATTTCATTTCTATGATTGTACACGGTGTAGATTCATACCATTCATGTAATCATACATGAACATAGGGTAATAATGTCTGTCTCATGCCACAATTTTTCATACACCCCTCCCTCTCATTTCCTTCTACATAATCTAAAGTTCCTCCATTCTTCTCTCACTCCCCACCCCCACCCCCATTATATATCATCATCCACTTATCAGGGAAAACATTGGACCTTTAGTTTTGGGGGATTGGCTTATTTCATTTAGTATGATATTCTCTAATTCTATTCATTTATTTGCAAATCCCACAATATTATTCTTCTTTATGGCTGAATAGTATTTCATTGTATATATACACCACAGTTTCTTTATCCATTCATCTGTTGAAGGATATCTAGGTTGGTTCCACAATCTAGTTATTGTGAATTGAGCTGCTATAAACATTGATGTGGCTGCCTTACTGTAGTAGGCTAATTTTAAGTCCTTTGGGTATAAACTGAGGAGTGGGATGAATGGGTCAAAAGGTGGGTGGAGGACATGGGAAAAAGGAGACCCCCAATTTCTAACTGTAGCAACTAAATAGGGAACACAATGAAGGCCGTCTGCCTTAATTCAACAGCCAAAACCAGACATCATGAAAAAGTGTGCATAAATTTCCATTGGACTCATATTGAAATTACCATCCTCACATCTATTATTATAGATCCTTCTAGTGGTCCTGGTGTAATAAAGCCAAAAATTTTTTTTTAACAGACTGCATTTTGATTCATTGTACTCAAATGGGGTACATCTTTTTGTTTCTTGGTTGTGCATGATGTAGATTCATACCATTCGGGCAATCATACATGTACATAGGGTAATGATGTCTGTCTCATTCCACCATTTGCCTACCCACCTCATTTCCCTCTACATAATCTAAAGTCCTCCATTCTTCTCTCACCCTCCACCCCCAACCCCCATTATATATCATCATCCACTTATCAGGGAAAAAAATTTGGCCTTTGGTTTTGGGGATTGCCTTATTTCACTTAGCATAATAGTCTCCATTTCCATCCATTTACCTGCAATGCCACAATATTCTTCTTCTCTATGACTAAATAATATTCCATTTTATATATATACCACAGTTTCTTTATCCTTTCATCTATTGAAGAGCATCTAGTTTGGTTCTACAATCTAGTTATTGTGAATTGAGCTGCTATAAATATTGATGTGGCTGCCTTACTGTATTATGCTAATTTTAAGTCCTTTGTGTATAAACTGAGGAGTGGGAAAGCTGGGTCAAAAGGTGGGTTCATTCCAAGTTTTCTGAGGATTCTCCCCACTGCTTTCCAGAGTGGTTGCACCAATTTGCGACTCTACCAGCAAGGTAAAAGTGTGGCTTTTCCCCCACAACCATGCCAACATCTATTATTGTTTATGTTCTTGATAATAACTATTCTAATTGGAGTAAGCTGAAATCTTAGAGTTGTTTTCATTTGCATTTCTCTAATTACTAGAGATGTTGAGCACTTTTTCATATGTTTATTAATTGCCTGTATGTCTTCTTCTGTAAAGTGTCTATCCAGTTTCTTGACTCATTTATTGATTTAATTTTTAGAAACAAAATTTAAAATCATTTTAAAATCTTTAAATTGTTTTGCCAAAACTCGTATGAAGAAAGAATAGATTGTATCTTTCAGAATACTGGTCCATTTCACCTAGGTTATTAGATCGGTGGGTATATGTAGTTGTTCACAATCTTCGAATGTCCATGGGATCAGTACAAGGCCTTTACAGAGCAGCTGCTTTTACTGACCAGCGTGTATTTTAGACTACCCCCTCACCACTGCCAGCTTTCTTTCCATGACTTCATAGCTTGCTTGTGTCTTTTGCAAAATAATACACCATTTAACACATTCCCACAGTTTGTTCATCACTCATGTATTGAAGGACATCCTCAGTGCTTCCAGTTTTGGCAATAATAAAGACATCTGCTACAAACACTTTTGTGCAGGTTTTTGCATGTGGAGGTTTTCCACCTATGTGGGTAATTAACATTTGTGAAAAATATAAGTTCTGTGTATAGGTTTCTTTTTATTTTATTTTTTTGGTTTATGGATGTACCATTGTTTCAGGTTCCTTCCTTGAAAAAAGTTATCCTTTCTCTGAGGAATTGCCTTTGCTCTTTTGAAAAAGTCAGTTAACTATGTGTGTGGGAGTCTATTTCTAGGGTATTTTTTCCCCCATTGATCTATTTGTGTATTTATTTCAGCCACAAGATACTCTCCTGATCATCATACTTTATAATAAGTCTGGAAGTTGAGTAGAGCAGCCCTTGGTTCTTAAATATTGTTTTGATTCTTCTGACTATTTTCCCTTTCATATAAACTTTAGGATCATTTGTAAATATCTATGAAATAGCAAATGAACTTTGATTGTAGTTATATTGAACCTATAAGTAAAATTATTAAGATTGGCATTCGAACAAAATTGAGTCCTATTTGTCCATAAATGTGGAATACCTTTCCCTTTATTTATTTTTATGTCTTTCATCAGATTCTTAAAAATATAGATCTTATACTTGTTTTAGACTTCTACCTATTTCACTTTTTTTCAACTTGGACAAATAAAATTGTGTATTTAAGTCATATAATGTGATGTTGTGATATTTGTATACATTGTGAATTGAGTACCACAATCAAGTTCAGTTAAGATCATCAGTTCACATAGTTACCTTTATTGTGGGAGAACATTTCAAATTTGCTCTTTTTTAAAACATTTATTTGCATTTATTTTATGCTGAATTTATTCCTGTGCCATAATTTTTTGTTTCTTTGTTTTCTTCTGGGATATCTTTTTCTTCTGTGCACACTTCTTTTCTGGAACAACTTGTTCCTTTTCAGTGAGGATCATCTCAATGTGGCAGGGAGAACTCATGTGTGAGTTAAAATGACCATGAGTTCCGTAAGTACAGCAGCACATCTTAGGTGCTTGGTTCACTTGGATATGACCAGAGAATCCTTGAGTTCGGCATTACTCTCTGCATTTTTAAGCATGTGTAGCAAAAATTCAGCACTCTTTTTGGGCCACTGACCCTGTGTCCAGCCCCACTGTTTGGTCTGGTTATACTTCCAACTCCACCATTGTAACAGCACAATGGCATACATTGCTTCCTTAAAATGACATCTTTCAGGTACTTGGTAGCTTTTTGGATCATGCATACCCTTGATGGCCTGTGCAGTTTCATGGGTGTTCTTAAAGTGAACATGAAGTTTTGAACCTCCCAATTTGCATGGTTTTTGCAGGGTTTTCTGGGTCAAGAGAGTAGTGAACCATTTTCACAGATCACCTCAGGTCGCTTACAAGAAGAAAGATGCTCTAAGTCTTTCATTTTCTAATGTACTAACACATTGAATGTAATTGTTAATGCTTCTAACAATCCTGTTTTTTTTCCTACTGCTTCTTACCCACATTGTCCAGTTTCTATATATGTTTATTGCTTTTGAATTGTGAATATTTTATTTTCCATAAATAAATTTAGTAATCTTGATGAAACCTAGAGGTAAGTTCCTGTAAAAAAGATGTTTTGAATTCTGTCACCAACTACTAGTTGGTGATTATTTTTTACTGAAAAAAGCTCACCTTGAGGCTTTTTGAGCCATTTGCTATATAAATTTGGGTTGCAAATCTGAGGCTATAAATTTTCAGAGTAATTCCCCTTCCCCTTCTTCCATTCAGGCTGAAACTGGGCATTGCATCTCATAGTTTTGAGAATCATTTACTGGGCTCTTGCTGGAAGAGGTGGTTTATTTCCAGGTTATCTTTGTCTTGAGCACTCTTTCAGGTCCTGTCTTTATGGGGATGTAGTTCTTTTATTAGACTGACTTTCTTGGTAAGGTCAGAGTTTGTGACCTGATTCTTCTTTCTTTTTGAATTATTGTCCATGAGGTAAAGAAATTTTCTTTAAAAAACGTAAAAATACGTTAGCATTTTAAGTGATTCTCTCCCACCCACACAAAGATTAGTAGACCCAGATGATGAGTCTATCAGACTGTCAGATGATTATACCCAGATGCTCTGAGGGTCCCCAGGCCCAGTATCTGGCACTTACCTAGAGCATCTATGGCAACAGCTGTACTATCCACACCCTCCACAAGCTGGCACTCCTCCCTGGAATGGACAGTATGGGGTGATCTGTCACAGACAAGCAGGACTTGAGACAGGCTTAT
Source organism: Sciurus carolinensis (assembly GCF_902686445.1). Taxonomy (NCBI): domain Eukaryota; kingdom Metazoa; phylum Chordata; class Mammalia; order Rodentia; family Sciuridae; genus Sciurus; species Sciurus carolinensis. The sequence continues at coordinate 30,260,630 of NC_062227.1, read as the reverse complement.
GAAGACTGAAAGGCCATATTTTCTGTGTGTTGAGGCTGAGATGGATACTAGGGTGACTGTGGAGGGTCAGGTGGAGTGAGAGATGCATTGGGCAGGATCCGCTTGAGATGATGTCCCCATGGTCTGGATTTAGCAGCATCTGGTGTATAGCTTGGAGTTTTCTACCATGAGTAGGTGTCCACATCACTGACTTGTACTCCCTGCTCTTAGGGGTGAGGGTAGGATGAGAGCCTGGTCTGACTGGGCTGGGGTTGAGAAAGCCTAGTCCTGATAGCTTATCCTCAGGCCCTGAAAGGCCCAGGGAGGAAGCTGTTACGTGAAGCTGTTACAGTTGTTTTTGACTTAAAAATTAATCTTGTTTCTTTTATCTGTCGTGTTTAATTACTTTTATGTTTTAAGTTAGTATCTTTAACAAAATAGTTTTATTTTACTTCTATCTTGAATTATGTCAATTCGTTTCTAAGATTTTCCAGTTTTGATGTGTGTTGTTTATTGCAGTTTTAGTCCACAAACATATTAATCTGGCATATCATTTTACTCTTTCTTGATGTAGTTCATTTGCTATATCTCCACAGATAATTCATATAATGAAAGTTCCACATGTGAAGTTATGGAAGCTATTTCCTTGAACTGCATATAAATTGATAATAGCTTCTACATCCTAAAGTTCTCATGCTGCCTCTCCTTAGGGATTCATGTCTTAGTGTTTTCTCCTTTTCCAGAAACTTCTTTATATTTACTATAATATCCCTAAATTAACCTAATTAATTTAGGCTTTCCTTTATTTTATGTGTATTTGAAACTATTAAGAGAAATAATTAAACACTATTCCTACTTTAAGACATGTTTATTTAGTGCAAACAGTTTTCCTCTCATTTCAGGGTAATTTTAAATGTCTTTCCCCAAGCTATATATCTTTGTTAAAATTACATTGGTCATATCACCAAATAATACTTGGTACCTAGAGAAAGAAAAGAATTTAAGCAGAAAATACATGTTTTGTTTGGAAAACATTTCAACATGGTGAAAGTGTGATGGATTTTCTTTCTCTTTTGAGGGCAATTTTAAGTTGCCATGGGATCTCCTTAGGTGATGTTTATGGAAAATACAGTGTTTTTACAGTTTTAATGATGATTTATGGCAGAATTTTTTTTAATTCCAGGATTTTATTGATATAAAAAAACTTCTCTTATTTTCTGAGGTATTTTACTAGAACTAATTATATGTGTGAGTTTCATAAACTCTTACACCATAGACCATTGTTGTTTTGAAATATACTATTTTTTAAAATTTTTATTTATTTTTATTTTTTACAGACTGCATTTTGATTCATTGTACAATTGGAAAATATTTACATTTTGGAGATCCCCCCCCCCCAATTTACGTCTGTGCTCCTGACTTTCATTCTAAAATTCATTTACATTAAACAACAATGTTTATCTTATAAAATAGCTTTATCTCTTATTCAGGAGACAAATTTCAGTCTACCATTTCAGGCTTATGCAGAAACAAGATATCTAAAAAATTTTTGTTGAAACTTACGAAGTTTTAAAAGGTAAAGTAAATGTCTTTTTTATGCACTTCTAGTAATTCATAGCAAGGCAACAGAATAAAAAAATCAAAGACCAAATTACTTCCAATTGAATTATCTTAACAAAATTGTGACTGATTATCAGATGTGTAGATTTGTCTAAGTGGTGTTCTGCTTGTTTAGAACTACTAGAGTGAATTCTGATTCATCAGATATTTAAAAAATATCACCATTGTGATCTTTCGGTCACATGTCTCAATGACCTCCTTTCATAGTTCACATATCAATGACAATTAACTTTGAAAAAATCAAAGTTACATATAATGAATACACCCTGAAGCATTTAAATAAACCCCAATACCTGCCTGAACACTACCAATTTAATATCAATCTCAACTAATGAACTGTCTATTCTCATGCTGATAACCATATCATCTTGTTTATAGTAGGTGTTGTGTTATATCCATGTAGGGTAAAATATCCAAATTCAAAGGTGTTTCTGTCTGTGCTAGGGTCTTTGAATCTATATGTTAATTTTAGAATCAGATTGCAAGATTTATCAACAAAGAGATTTTTATTGCGGTAAATTTAACAAACCACTTTGGGGAAATACAAATCATAACAATATTGAATCATCTAGTCCATTAACATGGAATAGGTTTCTATTTATTTTGTTCTTAAATTTTTCTTAGCAATGTTATATAATTTTCAAGGTGCAGACCTTGCAAATCTTAAATTCATTGCTAGTGTGATCAAGTGTTTTGGTGATATTATAACTATTTAAAAATTTTCACTGCTTGTAAATAAAAATACAATTGATATTTGTGTATTGATCTTGAATCCTGTGACTTTTCTAATTAACCGATTTGGACAGATGTTTGTTATATTAAAATTTTCTATGTATACAGTTATGTTGTTCTGAATGATGACCATTTTATTCTTTTCCAATTTGTCTTTTTAAAGATTTCCCCATTAATGAACATGCTAGAATCCAGTAGAATATTGAATGGTAATAGTGAGAAAGATCATTTTTACTTTTGTTTTGATCTTTGAAGAAAAATGTTGAGCATTTGATCTTTAAACACATCCTTTAGCTTTTTAAATTTATTACTAAGTTGACACATAAAATTGCCTGCATTTACCAAACATGCTGTTTGAATTGTGTACACACACACAGGTAAATTATGGAATGATTAAATCTAGTCAATTAACATGTGCATTATCTCACATAGTTAACATTTTTTTGTTCATGTGGTAAGATTTCTTTATATCCACTCAGCATTTTTCAAGAATATGATATGCTGTACAATAGATCTATTGAACTTTTTCTTCCTAAGTGAACTTTTATTTTTTTTGACCAAAAGTCCTGGTAATTTTTTTTATTTTTTTTGACCTGAAAGTCCTGGTAATGACCATTCTGCTCTTCCATGAGATCAACTTTTTTTAGAATGCATGTATGAATAAGAAAATGTGTAGTCTGTCTTTTTGTGCCTGACTTATTTCACTTAACACAGTGTCCTCCTGATTCACCCATGATGTCACAAATGACAAAATTTCCCTTGTTTTCATGCCTGAATAGTATCATGTTGGGTATACATTCTACATTTAAAAAAAATCTGTTCTTCTGTTGATGGACACTTAGGTTGGTTCCATACCTTGGCTATTGTCAATAGAGCTGCAATAAACATGGAAGTGAAGATATATCTTCAAATATACTGATCAATATCTTTTGGATATATACCCAGTAATGAGATTCCTGAATAGAATTCTCTTTTTATTTTTTGAAAAACTTCAATAATGTTTTCCATAGTGTGCGAATGTTATCTTTTCTTCATATCCTGTCCAATACTTGCACTTTCCCCTTTAAGAATGACAAATTTAGTAGGTGTGAGGTGATATCTTACTAAGGTTTTAACTTTCATCTTACTGATTTAAAATATTGAGTATTTTTTCATGTACATGTTGGCCATTTCTATTTCTTCTTTGGAGAAATACCTATTTAGGCACCTTTATTTTAAAATTTGGTTATTTGTTTTCTTGCTGTTGAGTTGTGTGAGTTTCTTATGTAGTTTGGATATTAGTCTCTTATCAGGTATATAGTCTGAAAATTTATTTCTCATTCCATAGATAGTTTCATTTGCTGTGCAGATATCTTTTAGTTTGCAGTCCCATTAATCAAATTTTGTTTGTTTCCTGTACTTTTGGAGTCATATAAAAATCTTTGCTTAAATCAGTTTCAGAGTTTTCCCTTGTTTTCTTCTAGTAAATTCATAGTTTCAGTATCTATATTTAAGTTTTTAATGTATTTTAGTTCATTTTTATATGGTATGGGATAAAGTTCTGACTTACTGAAAAGACTGTGTTTTTAGTTCCTTTGTTGACTATCAGATGACCATAAATGTGTGAAATTATTTTGGGGATCTTTATCTGTTCCATTGGTCTAGGTATCTGTTTTCACATGAATACCATGTTCTTTAGTTACTATGTATCTTCACAGTGTATTTTCAGAGATAATGAATAGTCTGTCTCTGTTCTTTTTGTTTGAAATTTCTTTTATTATTCAGGGTGTTTTGTAGTTCCAAACAAATTTTGGGATTTTTTTTCATTTTTGTGAAGAATGTCATTGGTATTTTGATAGGGATTGCACTGAATCTGTGGATAGCTTTGTATAACATGGACATTTGGAAATGTTAATTCTTCCAATCCACGAACATTCGTTTGTGTCTTTTTCAATTTCTTTCACCAGTGTTTTATAGTTTTCAGGGTAAATATTCACCACCTTGCTTAAATTTATTCCTAGTTTTTGAAGCTATTGTAATTGGGATAGTTTTCTTGATTTATTTTTCAGATGATTTGCTATTACTATGTAGAAATGTTATTGATTATATTTGTTGACTTTGTACCCTGTTAACTTTACTGTATTTATTAGTTCTAACAGATCTCGGTGGATTTTTAGGGTTTTTAATATATAAGATTATGTCATCTTTGTTTCCAATTTGGGTCTCTTTTATTTCTTTCATTTGCCAGTCACTCTAGCTAGCACCTCCAGTGCTATATTGAATAGAAATAGTGTCGACATCTTTTTCTTGTTTCAGATCTTAAAGGTAAATCTTTCAACTTTCACCTGTTTAGTATGGTGTAACCTATTTGTCTACCATATGTGGTCTTTATTTTGTTGAGGTCCCTTCCTTCTAATTTTCTCAGATTAAAAAAAAAATTAAAGGTGTTAAATTTAGTTAAATATTTTTTCTGAATCTATTGAAAGGATTTCTTATCCTTTATAAATGTGGTAATTCAAATGATTTTTCAAATATTAAATTTGTATTATGTGACACCAGAATTTCAATAGCATACTTCTATTTCATATTTCAAATATTATTTTCATATATTTACAGTTTTATAACAAAGTATGAGTACAAACACATTTTTATACATTCAATTGCATTTTAAGGAAATACAAAAGAATTTATATTATCTTTATCACTTCTTCCATTCTTCATTTCTTTAAATAAATCTGAGTTTCCATCTGGAATAATTTCTCTTCAGCCTTCTTTTAATTATTTCTTATAATGAAACTCTGCTGCTGATGGGTTCTTCTAACTTTTGCTTTTATCAAACTATTTTATCTTCAAGTTTTTACAATATTTTTTCATTGTGGCAAAATACACATAATATTTATCATCTTAATTATTTTTAAATGTTGGTATTAATTACAACATTAATTTTAAATAGTGGTATTAATTACATTAATATCATGCAACTGTCACTACCCATTCATCATTTAAAAAATTATTTTAGTTGTAGATGGACAAAATACCTTTATTTGTTTTTATGTGGTGCTGAGGATTGAACCCAGTGCCTCACATGTGCTAGGCAAGTGCTCTACCACTGAGTCACAACCCCAGCCCTATGTCACCACCCATTCATCTACAAAACACATTTTAATATTGAAAACCATTGCCCATTAAATAATAACTCCCATTCACTCCTCCTCCTAGTTCCTGGCAACCGTCTTTCTATTCTTTATCTCCATGATTTTGGCTACTCTAAGTATCATGTCAGTGGAATCAGACAGTATTGTCTTTTTGTGACTCATTTGTTTCACTAGTATAATGTCCTCAAACTTCCTCCAGGTTGCAGCCTATGTCAGAATTCCCTTCATTTTTATGGCTGATTGATGAGGAGGAGCTTACTTAGTTCATTTGACTGTTTTCTATTTGTTCTATAGTTTTTTCTCCCTCTTACATCCTGACTTTGTCTTCTTTTGGGATCCAAAGGACCCCCTTCAGGATTTCTTGAAATTTTTAACCTTCATTTTTGAAAAATATTTTAGTGATATATAATGTCAGGTTGTTTAATTTATGCCCTGCCCCTAATACTGTAAACAAGTGTTTCCATCATTTTCTGCCTTGCATTGGTTTAATAAAAGCCAATAGATTTGTTCCCTTGTAAGCAATAAATATCATTTTCCTTTGACTGATTTTAAGATTTCTTTGTCACTAGTCTTAAACAGTTAGTCTAATATGATTTGGTCTGATTTTCTTCATGTTTATACTGCTGAGGTTCATTGAGGTTCCTAGCTCTGTAGACTGATTTTTTTTTTATCATATCTGGAAAAATCTTCTCAATTATTTCTTCAAATATTTCCTTCCCCACTTTCTTCTTTTGGGGGGACTCCTCTTAGTAATAGACTTCTCATTTTTGCCCAAGAGCTTATTGTGATTAATTTTTTTCAATCCTTTTTCTTTCTGTGATTCAATTTGGATATTTTCCTTCGCTTTTTTTTAAAGTCTATTGGTATTTTCCTTTATAGTGCTTATCTAATAATCTTACCTTAATCATTTTTGGATCTGTTTCAATTAAACTGTTTCCATTTCTCCCCCATGGGCCATAGTCCAGAAAGTGCCCCCAGGAAAAAAATTCAGGAGATTGCATGGCACACCTTCCCCCACCCCTACCCTCTCAGGGATTGAAGTCCTTTACTTCCTATTTCCCAATAAATTTACTTTTTGTTCACTTTTCTAGTTATTTAAAGTGGAATGACTCATCTAGTTCATTCTGACTGGTAGGGCAAATTCTTATAATTATCTCCCAATTTTGATGTCTTTCGAATATTTATTATATGGAGAAATCATGGAAGTAAAGCTTAAAATTTAGTGGAGTTGGAGCTAATCATTCATTTAAAATGGGCAGCCAGTTTTATGTGATGCTCTAAGAATATCCCCCATCATTTTTTACTAATGTTCCAATTTTGCTAGTACCCCCATCAGTGCCTTTCAGGCTTCTTTTAGATTATCAGATGATCACAACTCTTTCCTACCTACCAAAGGACTCACTTGTCCTTCCCTAGACTGCTTTTTACTACTATTTCAATAAGACCAAATTTTACTTTCACTTTGCAAATCACCTAAGGTTGTCTGTATTTGTTTCAGCTCTTGATGATCCCATCTTATTGTAGTCACTTCTATTATAGGTCCTGAAGAACAGTGGACTCGGATTCATAATACTGAAATATGCATCCAAGTTCTATGAATCTGGTGGGAAACACATTACTGCTTTGACCTTATTCAACTGTGGAATCAGTGTGATAATACATCCTCTTATCTCACAGATTTGCCTTGTTAATATGCAGATATAAGGCTCAGAACATATTATTAACTGGTTACAAGTTCATATAGTAGGGTCTCAAATAATTTTGCTTTTATCATCTGTGTTTTTTCATTCAAAAATTATTTTCTGATGCATCATATATAACTTACACATTGTCTCTTGCTCCATAAATTGATTTAACAAAATTATCTAGATGGCAAAGAGGTATATCAGCAGGCAGTAATTCATTTGGAATTCAAGTGTACTTTACTTTCTCTGGAGTAGATTCCCTCACATGTCCTAGGTTTGCTTGGTGGGTGCTTTTCAGAAGAATTAAGATTCCTAAATTTAGGACATTGTATTTATAGTGGGTCTGTGCTCTAAACATTTTCTTTAAAATGTGATTTAGAACAGGTTTACTGAAGGACATGTTAATTTATATTACGGCTTGATTAGTCCATGAAAGTTTTCTCATCATAAATGTACTATATGATACTATATGTATCAGAAATATTTGAGCTATAAAGATGAAAGTTAGTTTTAGCTTAAATACCTGATCTGGGGGTTCTCTGATAGGGGTAATTCCCTAGGTCTTATTTGATCACAGGTAATTCTTTTAGCTCATGCTCAATGGTGAGAATTTTCAGATTTTAATTCTTCACTCAGAACAAAGAATGGACCTTTTGTTATTTTGTTCTATATGTATGTTGAGAACTAACTATTTTTTATTAGATCTTCCATGAGACCAGTGACTTGCTTCTACTGATTTCAGAGTTTATTTCTTAAAATTTTTCATGTGCTTAAGTTTGTGTATATATTTCACATATATATCATGTTGTACATATGTGCAATGTGAATATGCCATATTATGTTTTGGTTGAATAATTATGTGAACTTCTTTTTGGGGCTTCATTCTTTTCTCCTTTTACTTATCAGTTTAAATCTTGAAAAGTGAAGATTTTTCTTCTGTCTCACTGTTCTCCTTGGAGTATTCTCTATAGCTGGATACTTGCTTTTGAAAAATGACACCTCACCTCATTTATTCTTCATAGCAAACTTTTGAAAAGGAAAAAAGTGTGTACATTGTCACACTGATATTTTTCTTAGCTAAAGAAGGGTAACATGGAGTAGTCTTGATGACTTGATGGTTTGAAGGATAACTGGAACACTCTACCAGACTAAAGATGCCACTGTATGGGAACTTGATCATGGTGTAGGTTATTGTCAACAGTTTTAATAGCACCAGTTAGGCTTTTGCTGATGATTGTGGGAATTGCATTTTGATGAGTGAAACAAAGACAATAAAGACAGTTTTACTATAACGCTGGTGGAGCCTCTATTGCCGTCCCATGCACAAATTTTGTCTTAATTCCTAGAAAGTAGAAAAGTCCACTTAAGTGAAATAGGAAAAATGTGATTTTTTTTTTCTAACCCAAGTCATTAATGAATACATTTCTTCCATGAAACATTTTAGATCATTTAAATTTTTTTAAAAAGTGTTCTTGCCCTTCCTATTACTCTTGCTTTGAGGAAAAGGACTTGTGACCAAACAGGTATTACAGTGTGGATCTTTTCTTTTGTGATGTGAAGTAGTTCAAGATGGAAGTAGCAGGGACAATGAAGAGCGGCATCTGAGAATGGGGACTGAAGAATGAAATGAGGAAATTCCTGGAGGTTTTCTTTCCTCTAGCATTCCATACAAATAAAATACAGCTTCATAACTTCTGAGAATGTCATATCCAGTGAGCCAGAATAACTAGATTATGTTACTTCCTGAAGTTTTCTTTTGTGGGCTTTGAATATTTATTAAAACGTTATCTGACAACTTCTGCTATGTCACATTCATGCTTGAGAAGTTGATTAAAAAAATACATAAGCATCTGGATAGAGCTTTAAAAAAGAAAATGGGATCCCCCAACGTTTAATGCTGCTGCTAAAGATCACTGTTGAAACATTACCAAGGGGGGAGATTCATGATTCCTTATCTCATAGATGGTCTTCCTCCATTGCTGCCTTGCGGGGTTATAGTTTCATGTTATTCTAGTTTTTACTTAAATATACTCAAAATAAAAAAAATATAATAATTAAAGAAATTTAGTCCTTATCTCCCTCCCAGTTTGTTTTAATTTTTGAGTTGATTTTAGAATGAACCTGATTTATGTTATACAGATATTCAACCAGAGTCCTATTAAGTGACTCAAAACTAATGTGCTAAAGAACATGGGAAAATTTTCACAATTCTGGTAGGTATAATTTTTAGATCTCAAGTATTCTAAAGAAAGCTAATGATTTTGTTTAACTTCTATAATAAAACTCTGTAAACTTTTTAGGTTTAGTAGGTCACATAAACCTTTTGGGACAGTTTCAGATTTATAATGTTTGACTTCTGATTTTTTTAACTTTATCATGGTACAAAAACGATATTCAGTAGAAACTGTACTTCAAATTTTGAATATTTGATCCTTTTCTGAGCTAGCAATACACAATATTATGGTCTCTTTCAATGCTGGGCAGCAGCAAGAAGCTGCAGCTCCCAGTTAGCCATGAGATCACGAGGGGAAACAACGGATTGTCCACAGTGTTCAGTAGGTTAGATGTATTAGATGTAACAAATGCCTTTCAACTTGGGATATCATCTTACAGTGGGTTTTACTGGATAACCCCACTGTAAATTGAGGATCATATGTATTTATTTTTTCCTCTAAAGCCAGGCATCTTAACATATTGTCTTTGTTTCTTGAGTTTAGTTTCTAGATAATTAATGCCTAGGAAAAAAGTAGATCCACTATTTAAGATCTTTTCTGCTTTAGTCATTTTCTGTCCTATTTAATCTTATACCTCCCCATCTCTGGTGTCCTTCCTAGGTCAACTAATTAGGTCTGTTAAAAAACAACAAAAAAAAAGTAGCTGGTCCTTGTTTTTCTGTACTAGCTTGTTCTGGCACTTAGTTTATATCATTTGAAGTACAGTAAAAAGATGTACTGGTGGTTTAAGTCTATCTAGCACTGGGAGAACTTTTGCTCCAGTCAGTATTTTGACAGAACATCCCAAGAATAAGGCAAGAGCAGGGGAATAGAATCCTAGAACCAGGAAGCATTACTACCAGCTTAGAGAATTTACTTGGATAAGAATAGCTCAGTGTTCAAATGTACACTACAAACTTACTAAATTAATGCATAAAAAGAGAAAAGAGATATATGGTCATCTTTATGACTGAAAAAGCATTTGATGACATTTAACATTTGTTCTTGATAAGAAACTCAATATGATGCAAGAGTTCTAACATAAACTATCCTTAACATAATAAACATGTAATTATTTTTTCATCTTTAAAAAATAAGATCATCTAGAACATCTTGGAACTATTCCTTTCCGTTTAGAAATAAGAGAGAGATATTCGTTATGACACTATAATGAACTCTGGCTAATTTAATTAAATAAGAAATATAAATGAGGGATATGAAAGTTATAAGAGAAGGCAGAATAAATACTTGCAGGTAATATAGTTAAAAGCATTAAGAACGTAAATGGGTAATCTGAAAATTTAATAGAGCAATAAAATAATTCAGTGAAGTGGCAAAGAACATGAAGAAAAAGGTAATAGCCTTCTCATACAAAATAAGATTAAAAACTGCAATTGAAGGGAAGTACTTACTAACCATGGCTACAAAACAGTTAAATACCTAGGAATAAACTTAAGTAGAAATATAAAACCTACAGGGCTAGGGATGTAGCTCAGTGGTAGAGCACTTGCCTACCGTGTATGAGGCCCTGAGTTCAATCCCCAGTAACCGCCACCTCCCCAACACACAAAATATAAACACTGTGAATGAAAAATTTATAATATCACTGGAATATACAAAAAAGACAGAAAAATCAAGGCATTTCTGCTTCTTGAATGTGGAAACTCAATATTATTATGATATTTATTTTCTTCCATTAAATCTGTTTTAACATGCCCCTAAGTAGTTACACTAAGATCTTTTACAGGAACTGCACAAACTGATTCTAATTTTCTTAGGTTAAAGTGAATATATTAATTGCTAGGAAAATTCTGAAAAAATAATTGCTTTTTGAATGTGTTCATGGAGAGAGGGAAGGTATACCTGGTTTTGCAGGATGTTAAACATATTGTAAAAACATGCTAATTTAAGGATTACTACAGCACTTACATAAGTTATGTAGAGTTCAAAGAAACAAAAACTGTCCAGAAATGGGCTTAAGATATTTGTCAGTTTGGTGTTAGTTAAAAGTAGCATTGAAAAAGCAGCAGAAGAAATAACAGTTATTCAGCAATTGATACTGGAAGAACTGCATTGCCATTTGAAAAAAATAAAATTGGTTTTTGCTCCATGCTTTCATATGGAGCAAAGATCTTAGTGTGAAAAATTAATTCATCAAAGCACTAGAATGAATCAACAAAAAAAAATGAAGAAAAATTTGGAAAAACAAAGTATTTGTAAATGTCACCCAAAATCAGAAGCCATAAAATAAATGATTCAAAAATTTGCCTAAAATTAAAATATTTGCATGGCACAAGTAACCATAAATAGAAGACATTTAGAAAAACAACACTTTTCATAGTGTTATGGTTTAGATATGAGGTAGCTCGCACATAAATGCTCCTGTGTGAGACAGTGTAAGAAAGTTTACGGGTGAAATGATTTATGAGAACCTTAACCTAAACAACGCTTTAATCCACTGATATGGAGTAACTGAGCAGTAGTAACTGATGTGACCGGAAGAAACAGGTCACTGGGGCTGTGTCTTTGGGGTTCATATTTTGTCCCTGGTGAGTGGAGGGCTCCCTTCCTGTTGGCTGTTCTTTACTGCTTTCCTCCACCATGGTCTTCTGTCATGAGCTTCTGCCTTACTTTGGGCTCAGAGCAATGGACTTGGCCATCTATGGACTGAGACCTCTGAGACTGTGAACCCCTAATAAACTTTTTCTCCTCTATGTCGTCCTTGTCAGATATTTTGGTCATAGTGATGAAAAAACTGACTAAAACATAGACATAAGGCAACTTTCCTTAATGTATAAAGAGTTTCTATTCATCAATAAGAAAATAACAAATAATCAAATAGAAAAAAGAGCAAAGGTCAGAAATGCAGTTCATAGAAAGTACAAGTGACTCAAATTTAGGAAAACATCCTGGTATCTTTAAAATAAAATATAAATATAAATTAAAATCACAAATAAGGTACACATATTAGATTGACAAAGATAAAAATTATAATGCAGACTTGTATTTCTGTGTTATATGGGTTAATAATAGAACAAATAATAGTTAACATTTTAATGAGGGCATTTTAATGATCTAGAATAATGGGTTCTATTGTGGTACATTTGTACATGCAAATCATAAGATCATGTCCACTCTTCCATCACTATCCCTTTACTCATCCTTACCCTCCCTTCCTCCTTCCCAATTCCTTCTCTAATCCTCTCCATATTTTTCATGTTATCTTTTTTCCCACCACTTAGATTCCACATATGGGGGGAAAATATGTGATACTTCTCTTTTTGAATTTGATTTATTTCACTCCACATTATGATCTCCAGTTCCATCCATTTCCCTGCAAATAATATAATTTTGTTCTTCATGGCTGAATAATACTTCATTGTGTGTATATATACCACATCTATCCATTCATCCATTGATGGGCACCTAGGCTGATTCCATAAGTTAGCTATCGTGAATGGTGTTATGATAAACTTGGGTATGCAGTTATCTCTGTAGAATTCTGACTTTATTTCCTTGGGATATATTCTGAGTAGCTTGATCATGTGGTAGTGATATTTTTAGTCTTTTGAGGAATATGCATATTGCTTTCATAGTGGCTGTAATAATCTACATTCCCACCAACAATGTATAAGGATTCCCTTTTCCCTGCATCCTCACCAGCATTTATCTTTTTTTTTTTTTTTTTTTTTTTTTTTTTTGGATTCTTGGTGATAGTTATTCTGACTGGGGTGACATGGAATCTCAATGTGGTTTTGATTTGCATTGCTGATTGTTAAACACGTTGAACTTTTTTCATGTAATTATTGGTCATTGATTTCTTTTTTTCATATATATTTTTATTTTTATTTTTTTAATTATTATTTTATTTTTACAGACTACATTTTGATTCATTTTACACAAATGGGGTACATCTTTTCTTTCTGTGGTTGTGCATGATGTAGATTCACACCACTCATTCAATCATACATGTACATAGGGTAATGAGGTCTGTCTCATTCCACCATTTTTCATACCCCCTCAAGGACTTAAAATTAGCATACTACAGTAATGCAGCCACATCAATGTTTATAGCAACTCAATTCACAATAGCTAGATTGTGGAACCAACCTAGATGCCCTTCAACAGATGAATGAATAAAGAAACTGTGGTATATATACACAATGAAATATTATTCAGCCATAAAGAAGAATATTATAGCATTTGCAGATAAATGGATGGAATTGGAGAATATGATACTAAGTGAAATAAGCCAATCCCTAAAAACCAAAGGCCGAATGTTTTCCCTAATAAGTGGATGATGATATATAATGGTGTTGCGGGGGATGGGGGATGAGAGAAGAATGGAGGAACTTTAGATTATGTAGAAGGAAATGAGAGGGAGGAGGGAGGTATGAAAAATGGTAGAATGAGACAGACATTGATTTCTTTTGAGAAGTGTTCGTTTAGCTCATTTACTCATTTTTTTGTTGTTCCATGTTTTGAGCCCTTTATATATATTCTGAATATTAAGGAATAGCTGGCAAAGATTTTCTTCCACTCTCTTCACCCCATTAATTGCGTTCTTTGCTGGAAAGAAGCTTTTTGATTTGATGTGGTTCTATTTGGCGAATCTTGCTATTATTTCCTGAGTCATTGGAGTTGTATTCAGGAAGTCATTGCTTGCTTGTGCCAGTCTTAAAGTTTTTCCCCTATATTTTTGTCTAGCAATTTCAAAGGCTCAGGTTTTACCTTTAGGTCTTCTCATCATTTTGAGGGTGAGAGATAGGGATCTAATTTAAATATTCTTCATATGGATATCCATTTTCCCACCACCCTTTGTTAAAGAGGCTGACCTTTCTCCAATGCATGTTTTTGACAACTTTGTCAAGAATCAAGGGTTGTAACCTCGTGGGTTTGCCTTGGTGTCTTCTGTTCTGTTCTGTTGGTCTATGTGTTGTTTTTATTTTTATGCTACTACTGTGCTGATTTATTACTCTGGCTTTATAGTATATTTTGAAATGGACATTGTCATGCTTCCAGCATTGCTCATTTTGCTTAAGATTGTTTTGACTATTCAGGGTTTGGGATATTTTTTTGTTTGTTGCTTACATCTGAATAGTAGGATTTTTTTTTTTCTTGTTCCGTGAGGAATGTCTTTGGTATTTTGATAGGAAGTGCACTGAACTTTTAGATCATTTTCTCTAGTGTGGACATTTTACTTATATTAATTCTACTGATCTGTGAACATGGGAGTTGTTCTTATCTTCTAGGGTCTTCTTCAATGTCTTCTGTGTTCTGTAACTTTTATTGTAGAGATCTTTCACCTCTTTGGTTAGGTTTATTCATAGGTATTTTATTTTATATGTTGGAAGCTATTGTGAATAGAATTGTTTTTCTGACTTCTTTGCAAGTTTTTTACTGATGCATAGAAAAACCATTGAATTTTGTATCCTGCTATATTGTTGAATGTTTTTTCAGATATAAAAGTCTTCTAGTGAAGTCCTCAAGGTCTTCTAAGTATAGGATTACAAAATCTGAAAATACAGATAATTTGACTTTCTCCTATTTGCATTCCATTTATTTCTTGCCTAATTACTCTTGTTAAAATTCTCAAGTAGTATATTGAATAGCAGTGATGAGAGTGGACATCTTGGCTTGATCCTAATTTTAGGGGAAATTCTTTTTTTTTCCCCACTCAATAAAATGTTGGGCATGAGTATTTTGCATATAGCTTTGTTATGTTGAGATTCAACTCTTCTATACCTAGTTTATTCAGGGCTTTTACGTAAGGGAGTGTTGAATTTTGTTGAATACTTTTTCTGCATCTATTGAGATGATCATGTGGTTTTTATCCTTGATTCTATTTATGTGCTCTAGTACATCTATTGATTTGTGTATGTTGAAACATTCTTGCATCCCTGGAATAAAACCAGCTTGATTAACTTGCATGATCTTTTCAATGTGTTGTTGAATTCAGTTTGAAAGGGTTTTAGTCAGTATTTTTGCATTTATGTTCACAAGGGTGTGTGTGTGTGTGTGTGTGTGTCTGTACCTGTTCTTAGTAACAGGGTGCTGACTTCATAGAATGAGTTTAGAAGTATTTCTTCCCTTTTTAATTTTGTGGAATAGTTTGAGGAGCGTTGGTGTTCATTTTTCCTTGAAGTTCTGGTAAAACAGCTATGAATCTGTCTGGTTCTGGACTTTTCTTTGTTGGACATTTTATGATTACTTCAATCTCTTGCTTATTATTGGCCTGTTTCTTTATTTATTTTTTGACCTCTTGGTTCCATTTTGGTAGGTTATGTGTATCTATAAATTTTTATTCATTTCTTTGAGATTTTATATTTTTGAATATGCATTTTTAAGAGAGTGTCTAAATGATCCTCTGGGTTTTCATGGTATCTATTTTGATATTTCCTTTTTCATCTCTAATTTTATTAACTTGGGTCTTCTCTCGTTTTATTAGTTGAGCTAAGGGTTTATCAATCTTTATCTTTTCAAAGAACCAACTTTGCTTCATTGATCTTATGTATTATTCTTTTAGTCTCTATTAATTTCAGCTCTGATCTTTATTATTTCATCTACTGATTTGGGTTTGGTTTGTTCCTGTTTTTCTAAGACCTTGAAATATATCATTAGATTACTCACTATCTGATTTTTTAAAAATGTAGATATTCCTAATAGTTAACATTCTTGAATGCTTGTTTTGTGTCGGGCACTTTGCTAAGAGTTACAACATTTCTATAAAGCAAGTACAATTATTATATATGTAGGTGGCATAATTGAGGTCTAGAAGGATAGGTAATTGAACCCAGGTGATCTGACTAAAAGATATGCAAGTAGCTATACATGACTATTGTTCTCTGAATGGTCTGAAAAAAAATACAATTTTATAGTCCCTTTAACCGTGAAATTCCACCTTTAGGTATTTCTCCTACAGTCGTACTCAAAATGATGAATGTACTTGTATTTATTGCAAACTTGTCAGTGATAGCAATAGCTTGGAGTCTAAATTTCCTTAGTAGGAGCTGGTTATATATACTAAGGTACAGTCATACAATGGACTCCTAGGCAGCTAGGCAGCTGAAAGCAAAAATAAGGAAACTTTTCAATTTCCTTCTCTGCATATATACTATATATTTGTACCCTCCAAAACACTATATATCCGTAATTTTTGTGTGCATACTCATGCTATATTATACCATTCTCTTAACATCTGCCTTGGGGAGGGAAATTGGGGATAGGAATAGGGGAAGACATACCCTTTGGTTTTATTTCAATTTTGTGCCACATGAACGTATTGTTCATTCAAAATGCTGTCCACCATTTACATTTTTGATAACTTTTGGAAATGGATTCACCAATATTCTGGAACTTTCTGTAGAGAGGTTGCACTTAGTCATTCTTTTTAAAATGATATATACTTATGGTGTATAGCAGATGTTTTGATGTATATATACATAGGGAAGTAGTTATAATTATCTTAACAGCCTGGATTCTTTGTTATCTTTTTAATACTGTAGTCCCCAAGCATGGAAGCTCAGAATGCTTACAGACTATCTAAATAAAAGTGTTTATTTTAAAGAGGAGGACATTAAACACAGAGTATGAAGGGGTTTACCTTTTCAAACTTTTTTGCTCAGTAGTTGTGGCTTCTCATCCATCCACTTCACTACTTCCCAGATGCTTCTGATCAGGTTCCCTCCTGGACAGTTTTGCTCCATTAGCTGGAACTGAGGGTCTCCCAATCCTTCTAGACAGAATATTTAAAAATACCTTACAGTATAGAGTCTGTAAACATAACCAGTGATGATGCCAATAGATGTTTATTTTTCTCATTTAGCCTGATTTTGGTTCTCAGGCACTTTTCTGATTCATGTTTGCCTTTGAGTAATGCAAAGTAGCAGAGGTCTTCTGTAGACACAGCTTTCCTTGGCCATCTTGCTATAAATGTCTAAATGGAGGTTATTTTAGTGTTTGTGGTGCAGTGGGGACTATGTTCTTGAGGGAGTAGATGAAAGACGTTCTGGGCTATAAAAACATGGGATTTGACACTGGCATGAGTAAATAGATTGTGCAGGTGCAACGTACGTTTTCAGGTATATTGAACACATTCTGAGTGGCATGCTTCTTTTGTGTACTTAGGGCAACAACTCTCACTCATTGTATTTAAAAATTCATAGATGCCTTTTTAATTAATTAAACTTGTAGTCAACTCATTATTTTAAGTTTAGTTTAGCTGTTTGGTCATGATTAATAGATAAGTGAATTTTAAAAATTAATGAAAAAATGACTGCATCTTATTGCAACCCTGTGTTATGAATACTCTAATTAATGAAGAAAACGATGCCTATAACACTGACATACATGGGTGAAATGTTATCTTGATAATCAAATACTTATTCGACAAATCATCATTGAGGTCTATTATGAATAAGGCACTGCAGGAACTGCTAAATGCTTCTGTGGTACCCAACCATTTTATAGCATATATTTTGTAACAGACTAAAATTAACTTCAGATGAATTAAGTAAGGGGTGAAGTTTTAAAAAGTTAATAAAAAAATATTGATGGAAATATCTCCAGACAGGAAGCAAATTTAATCATGAAAATAAATAGTTTTGGCCAAACTAAATTACTATACTTCAAAATAATCACCTTCAGCCAAATTTAAAAAGTGGAAGAAAACTGTAGAAACAAACAAAAATATTTCATCAGAAGTTTACATCTAATGACAATTCTATTTTTCATAAAATTGCAATATATGTACTTTCTACATCAAGAGTAATAAAAATGGTCTATGTCTAATAGTGATTGTAAGTTTAGAATCTTAGGGAAAAAAAAGAATATTGTTTAACAATGAAATTGATTTAATGTATTCTATTAAGTAGAATTTTAGTCAGCTTTTTCACTGCTGTGACTAAATGATCTGACCAGCACAATAATAGAGGAGGAAAGGTTTACTTGGGGGTTCACGGTTTCAGAGGTCCTAGTCCATAGAAGGCCGGCTCCATTCCTCTGGGCTCAAGATGAGGCAGAACATCATGGTGGAAGAGGGTGGCAGAGGGAAGAAACTTGCATCATGAGGAAGCAGAGAGGTTCCACTCTCCAGATACAAAATATACACCCCACAGCCACACCCCAATTCCAAACTCCTGCAGCCACACCCTAATACTTCAATTAATCCCATCGGGGATAAATTCACTGATTGGGTTAAGACTCTTACAACCCAATCATTTCTCCTCTGAACCTTCCTGCATTGTTTCATGTGAGCTCTTGAGGGACACCTCACATCAGAGCCATAACAAGGAGAATGAAGGCAAAGTCAAACTTCTTACTTTGGGTGATGAAGCCCTATACAATCAACCCTTCCCCTCTTTAAAAGAGGTTTAACTCCATCTGACATCACTGTACCTGTTTTTATCACTGTGACTAAAATAGCTGACAAGAACAGCAAAGAAGAAGAAAAGTTTATTTTGGGTTTGTGTTTGCAGAGTTTTCAGCCCATGGCTGGGTTGGGTCTATTGCTCTGGGCCTAAGCCAGACACAATGGTGGAAGATTGTGGTCGAGGCTAGCTACTGAGTTCATGGCAACCAGGGAGAAGAGAGTGAAAGAGCCAGGGGACAAAATATATCCCTAAGGCACCCCTCCAGGGACCCACATCCTCCCATCATACCCCACTGCCTATCGTTACCACCCACTACAACAGTCCTTTCAAATTCCTAATCCATCAAATGGATAAATTGGCTGATTAGATTTTGAGAGCTGTAAACTAATCATTTCATCTCTGAATGTTGGCACAGCAGCTTTTGGGGGATGCTTCCTATCCACACCATAACAGCACCTTAAACCACAACAGTACCTTACTGCCTTTTTAAAAATAGCTTTTAGAAATTGAAACATCCATATGCTCTCTGACCTTCCTGCTTTGTTTCTGTGACCAGGAGGATGTGAGAGGTTGTGTGGTGGGGCCCGCTCATTTGGATTCACCCCAGGTCCTTCTCCTGGCCTGTCACGTTTAGGGTTAGTAGCAATGCCACAACATACCCATCGGTTTCCTTAATTATGCCCACACCTCTTTTCATAGTCCCTTCATTAGTGTTTTCAAACTGCAGGTGTTTCTTGCTAGGACAATGAATGATAAAGCCCTCAAAATTCAGAATTAAAAAGTATTTCTTTTTGTAATTTTCTTAGATTTTTTAAAAATCAACGTTAGTAGATAAGATTTATATACAATGCAATAAACCCACTTCGACCATATAATTTGAATTTTGACAAATGTACATACCTGTGTAACTACCACTGCAACCTAAAAAATGAATGTCCATTTATGCCCCCAAATTCTCTTTATTCTTTCTCAGTCAAATCCCCCTATTAACTCCCCAGATTATCACTAATTGGCTTTCCATAACTGTAGATTAGGTTTGTGTTCTAGATTTCCAGATAGAAGGAATCATATACTATTACTTGTTTGTATTTGATACCTTTTGGTCACCATAATATTTTAGAGATTCATTCATGTTGTTGTATTCTTCACTAAATTATTTATTTTTATGACCAAGTACTGTTTAGTTATCTGGGTATATTGCAATTTGTTTATCCATTCCCCCATTGATGGACATTTGGGTTGTTTCTGCATTTTGACTATTATAAAAAATATACTATAAATATTCACACCTAGATTTTGTGCAGATACATTGTTTGTGGTGGCTGGTAAACCCTTTGGTGGAGAATTGCTGAGTCACATGTCCTCTTTATAGGGAACTCCTCAACATGGCTGTGCCATTTGACATTCCCACCAGCAATGAATTCGATTCTACCTTTTCCATATCTTTACCTCACACTTGTTGTTTTCAGTTTTCAGAACTTTAGCCATTTTAATGGTCCATCGATATTTTATTGTGGTTTAATCTGCATTCTCCTGATGACTAATGCTGCTGAGCTGAGCATCTTATCTGATAATTTTGTCATCTTTTTATCCATCTAAAAACGTGAGGTTATTATTTATTTTTTTATTAAGGGCACATAGTCCAGATACAAGTCCTCAGTCATAAATATATACATGGCAAACATTTTTTCCCAGTTTCACTTGTCTTTCATTTTCTATAATGGTTATAATAAGAGGATGAGGTCCAATTTGACATTTTATTTTTTTAACTTGTGACTTTTGTGTCCTAAGAAATCTTTGCTTTACTGGGTCTTGATTTTGCTCCTATGTTTCTTGAAAATTCTTTTACTTTTTAAAAAATAAACCCTATAAGTTTAAAATTGCCTACTTAGTCTCCTCCCTTTATTTCAGTGCTAGCCACTATCATAAACTTCATGTGCATATACTTATCTGTGTTTTAAAATTTTGCCACACAAATTATTATGCATAACAGTATTTAACATTATATGATGAATTTACAAAATTATATAAGTGACCTCATCTGTATGTATGTGTATCACTTTGCTTTTTCTGTGTATCACATCACCCCAACATGTAGTGACTTCAACCTACAATCATTTACTTACCTCATAGTTCTGTAGCTCTGTAGTCTGGATTGGGTTTAGCTGAGCTGTTGTTCAGCTGGTCTCATTTCATTTTATTCATGCATTTATCATCAGATTTCAAGTTTGCAGGAGGTGGTTTGGTCTAGTGGGTGATGTTCATTTTGCTTAACACCATTTCTTATCCTCCAGTAGGATAGCCAGGGCTTATTCCTGTGGCAGCGAGTTTTAAATTAGGCCAGCCCTAATAAAATGATTTAAAAATCTCTACTTGGGTCACATTTGCTACTAGCCAATGGGGAAAAGTAATTGGCAAAGAAGAGTCTATAATCAGGGAGGGCACTTGAAGTATACAGTGAAGATGCAAGAATAGTTTTTGCCATCATCTCCCATGTTGAAAAGAACAACCTTATACATATCTTATTTTTCATATATATAAGTTTTTCCAGAATTAAAATGAACATACTCAAAAGCACAGCCATTATTAGGAGACATTATCAAATTGCTTTCTAGTTTGTTTTTTGTATGTTAAGGGCTAAAATGTACCCCCCACATCCTATTCATATGCTAAAGTCCTAGTCATTAGTATCTCAAAATATGACTCTATTTGGAATTAGTCTTTAGAGAAATTAACTCACTATGGTAGTGAAAATCACCCTAGGGTAGACCACTAATTCAATTGTGAAGATGAACTTATAGACAGAGGGAGGGCACCCAAAGTTGCAAAGGTGCCACAATTTCTTATGCACATTTAGTTTGGGTTAAAAATACCATATGTAAGTATTTTGGTTATTATTTCCAATAGGACACATTCCTTTAAATGCAAGTCCTAATTAATTTGTACTATGTGACCATTTGTAAGAGATGGAAATTTTATCATTTAAAGGATTAATATTGCTGGACTATATTTAGCCCATGTAAAATAAAGTAGTCTTTTTAGCATGACAGTTTTATTTCACATATAAGTGAGAAGTAATCCGATCTATTAAATGGCATCTGGTAGAACTTGAATAATTTTCCCTAACATGATAGAAGCTGGTCTTGGGTTTATCTAGTGGTTTTGGTGTTTCTTGTTCTTGGATTAGAAAAGAAAATATTTTGGATGATATTGATTTAAAGTATGAAGTTTCAATGCTTCTAAGTCTAATAGAGATGAAATAAAATAAATGGTTCCTTTGGAACATAGAATTAAATGGAAGCTCATGAAAATACACATGAGCTTGTTAATGATATCTAGGGACCACAAACCAGTTAGCAACAGGACTGCCAAACAACTAGAATAACCATCCAGAAAGAAGATACCCTATGTGAAAGGCAGGGAATTATTTACTTCTATGAACATAATATTTTAAAATTATATTTTGTTATTCATACTGCCAAATTAGTTTTCTTTTGATAAACATTTGCTACTACATCTTTTGCCATCCTTTCATTTTCAATCTTGAACTATTATATTTTAGATGCATTTTTTTTCTGCAAAAAAGCATATGGGTGGCTTAAAAAGTCTGCTTTGAGTCTTTGACTTCCAAGAAAATTTTATTCTGCTTTTAATGATAATTTATCACATTTAGATTCATTTATTTCATTTAAATTGAAATCGTCCTTATTTCTCCCTTGCTTGTGACTATTGGACTGACTGTGGTTTCCAGGTTGACATTATTTTCTCCAATTGATTTGAATACATCATTTCATTTTTATTCTGATATCTTAAGTATATCAGTCATGTTAAACTGGCTCTTCTATTTTTATCTATTTTCTCTCAGTATGGAATAGTTAGCCATTCAAAGATGTTTGCTTTTATTCATTGTCAATCAAAATCAGATCTTTATATGTGGGTATCTATAACTACATGAACATCTGCATATACAGTGAGAGAGACACAGGAAAATATTTAAATTTTAGAAGAATGAGTTAATTCAACTTTTAAACTATTAAATTATTACTGTCATATTACCTATTGATGAAATTCTTATAATAAAAATAGAAATGACATTTGCCATACACTATGCTCTTATGAGCATGGCACATCATATTTCATACTGTGAGACTCTAAAGAGTGGGTGGGGTGAGGTGGTGGCTCCTCTTCTATTCAATTCTGTGAACTCGCCAGTCTTCTTACCATATCACGCCCTTCACTCAAGTTACTCAATTCCATTTCTGGGCACGTTACCAAAGAAATTTAACTGATGTACCTGCCACTTCAGAGTGAGGGGTAGTGAAGAGCTTTTACTTTAAGAGATATCTAACAGGGAAGATAATAATTTATTCAAGTAAATAAATGATAGGTAGCTATGTGCTTGGAATCCTTTCCTTTTTCCCTCTTGAATATACACAAACAGCATCTTCCCAAACAGCAGGTAGGTGGGACCAGGTAACTGATTCTTGATAATAGAATGTGGGTGAAAATGATTACTACTACCAGTGCTATCTCTTAAAATATCGTCAATATTCTAAAACTTCTCAATGAAGAAGGTGGAGAAGATCCAGCAGGTAGTCTGAGACCAGACAGTGGAGGGCAGGACTGTAGAACCCTTAAAATAGAAGAAATATGAATTCCTGTGCCAATTCTCTTGACCAAGACAAGTGGTTAATTTCTAAAGACTGAAGAGATATACACATTATAAAATATTTGCCAAATTTTAATGCAATTCATTTATATGTACACATAATAATTTAAGAAGATAGTTATATGTATCAAGGGCATAAATTTTTTCCAAACTTTTAATGAGTTCCCAAAGTCTTAAAATCCCCCTATTTATTTAATAATTAATTTAGGTAAATTAAAATAATTATTCATGCCTTAAATATTCATTAGATTCTAGAGAGTTTCAGAGGCTATAAGTTGGGCGTGCAGTGTCATTTGAAGAATGTGGGCCTAGGAATTTTCATCCCTCAGCCCAAATTTCTGTATGCTTTTATCTCTTTTTGACCCTTGACATTTCACTATTAGAATCTTATTTATTTAGTGATTACTTTGCCTTTCAGATATCTATTTTAAAAAATGCAAGCTCTTCTCTATGTCCCATTCTGAAGTGGAGGGTTCATCAGTTAAGTTTCTAACATTACATTGCCAGAAATGGAATTTGATTACCTTGAGTGGAGGTCATGATACTGTGTGGAGATGGGTGAGTTCACAGAATTGAATAGAAGATGAGGTGCATAAATATTCCTCATAAGATCAGGAAGTTGGGAAGACAGGCTGTCAAGAGCACCAACCTATAGAAACTCTCTTTGGGTTCTACCATCAAGTAAGTTGGTATGAATTGGTTTTATCTCCTTGTGACTCTTTGCTCTACTCATGGGAGAGAAATGTAGTCAACTTAGTTTTGTCCATCAATCCTTCTAGGTCCTAGGAGGGAGGATGTACTAAGACTGAGAATGCACCAGGGACATACAGAAAGGAAAAAAGGAAATTCTTTGTGGAAAGTGAGGCCATATTTGGTCCAAGAAGGAAAAGTGATAAATGGCATGTTTGCAATAGCCTGTATCCATTACAAAAGAGGACCTGCTAAGTTCTTGAGACCTTGGCAAAATTAAATCCATTTGATTTCATCATATTCTGATACTTTATTAAGAAGATGGGAACAAACAGTACCATTACATGATGGCTAAATGCTACACACTTTCATAAAACAAAATCCCATTTTGGCTATGGAGCTCAGGAGCTGAGCTGGTTGTGGGGGAAAAGTGCTGTAAAGAAGGAAAATAAGGAAGGAGGAGTTACCTGAAACTACCTTGTAATAGGGGTTTAATGGTTACTGGTGATGTTCCATTTAGAACATCCCCAGAGCTGTATTGAAGTCATGAAGGTACCTACATGAGTGTAGTATACAAATAATTCCCAAGGTGTACAGACCATCTTTAGCAATAAGACTGAGATGACATGGTAAGACAACAAAGTTAGTTTCTTAGGTACCAAGGGAGAGTGTTAATGTAGTGAGTCATTGTCAAGAATGCAAGAGACCAGTAATTCCCCTAACACAGAATGTAAATGGGGAAGAGGAAGTCATTTTCCCTCAAGGTAGATAACATCTAAGAAGGTTACTTACTCTAGAGAAAAACTTGAAATTAGCGGAAATGCATCTTAGGGAACATGATGTAAGGGCCGGAGAATGTTAATTAAAATTTTCTATAGAATTACTGATTTCAGAAAATAGTTTTCAAAGTTGCAGATACTCCTTTGCTTTTCAGAGTTTATTCTTAACCACTGAAACTTTTTTCTATTCCTTTGCATAAAGATCTCACAAAACATATTTTAATGGAGATTGAAATTCTCACAGGGGTTGGTGACCATGTTCCATTTGTGTGGCTTAGGACACAGCACACAGAGGTGGCAAATGGGTACAGAATTGATGCTCTTTGAGAAGACATGAGGACAATAAAACCTATTTATCACCTGCAGTCTCTGGGACTTTGACTAGTGATAGAGTAATACAGTAAAAAGGATGACAGAGCTTTGATTATTTCAGTGGTCATAAATGTTTCCTTTTTTGTATTTTAAAAATGCTACTTTTGGTAAAGAAAGTCACCTCAAAGAATACTGCTGTATGGAAAAAAAACTTCAAGGTTCCTGGTTTGCTTTCAGTAGCCAAGTGAGGACAGCTTCAGGTCCGTGTTCCATTTTCCTTTCACATTATCTTTCTGCCTGTCATCTGTGAGCATCCTGGAACTTACATACCTCACTTTCTGCACGTGGTTCCTCTGTGCAGTCACAGATAAGAGGACTGGAGCTTCAGAAATGCCACGCGTCCTTTCTTCTCTCTGCATCTACCTGAAGTCTCATCTTCAAGGTCAAGTTTAAGTCTCATTTCCTTCAGCCACAACACCTACAGTAACTTCATTTATTTTCTGAATTTATAATATTTGTGCCAATGCTTTTCTCCTACTGTGAATTCCTTCTCCCACTGTGACCTGTCTGTATTGTTGAATTTTGATTTTTTTTTCAAAATTAATAAAGCATAGCATGTAGTCATTCCCACATTATAAATTCCTTAAGAGATTGGACAATGACTTATATGATTTCCTGTCTATTATAATTTTGGTTAAGCATATATTTGAGGACTATTCTGCCTCAGGACCATGCTAAATTCTAGAAATAATACAATGAGACACATTGTTCTTGCCTTCAAAAAAGCTCAGTCTCGTATACAGGTGGCATGCAGTGTTTAATGCAAAAGAGCCAGTGTATCATTTTAGCTTTATACAAAGCATGGTGGGACTTGGGAAAAGCAGCTCCTAAATCTGCCTTGGGGATTATTGGGAGAAGATAGCATTTCCCAAGAGACTTGGAGGAGGAGTAAGAATTTTTAAGGTAGACAATTATGAAGGAAAGATTGGAAGGATGTTCAGGGTGATGGTGGCATTTGGGGCAGGTGAAAAGCTAGGTGAAGGGAGTAACAGGCCCTTCACTGATGTCAAAGGACAAAGTACAAAGAGACTTCATGGGTGGATTGCTGGAGAGAGGCCAAATCGTGGTGGGCATTTCGTGTTTGGAAAATACTTCCCTTTGTTCCAATGGGCAGTGAAATCCAACAGAAGGGTTCTGAACAGAAGAATAGATGTTATCTGATTTAAATTCTAGAAAGACCACACTTTCCTGAATGATTATGTGAAATGTGTATCAGAAAGTCCCAGAAGTAGGGAGGTGATCACAGTATTTAAGATAGAAGCATCTAGGGGAGTAGGTGATGCAAAAGAAAAAAAAAAAAAAAGAATCGACAAAATCTGTACCCTTCGACACGGATGATATGTGGTGGATACAGAAGTAAGGAGCATCTGGCTCCTGAAGTGGAGCCACGGAAGGGGCTGGTGTAGACTTCCTGAGAGGATTGTTGCCTCCTTATTGCTTCTGCTTCTGTGTGTTGGGCCTGGGCTCACTGTTGGTCACTGTGGCCAGTAGTCAGGCAGAGGTGGACATGGAGCCAGGAAAAGCAAGGACCACCTGGAACCCACCGTCGTCACCTTTGTGTCTTCCCTTCACTGTTTCTAACTCTGTGTCCCTCATGCAAATGTTCCCTACAGCCAATTCTAACTCAGAAACACGGAGGTGTATGTTGGGAAGTGTCATTTACACAGAATAAAACCACCACCTGCTATAACCAACCATATTTGAATATCTTCTAAAATGACCCTTTTCCTATGGACCCTGCCTCACAGTGGCTCCCACAAGTTCTCTGTCACCCAAAACATCACCATGGAAGTATTTTAAAAAAATGTTTAAAAATTGGAATTGATGCATAGTCATCGTACCTATTTATGGGATACAGCATGACATTTCAGAGCATGCATACAACGTGTAACAGATCAGGGAAATTGGCATATGTATCATCTCGTTTATCACTTCTATATGTTGGGCACATTCAAAATCCTTTCTACTAGCTCTTTTGAAATAGACCATTAATGTTGTCAAATACAGTTATTCCACTGTGCCATGGGACGTTAGAAGTTATTCCTCCTATCCAACTTCACCCCTGAAGAGTTAACTCTGGAAATCTTAATGTCTGTACTCTCTGGCCACTTTTTTCTCCATTTACTACTGCTACTGTCCCAGCACAGGTTGTTGACATTTGCTTGGAGGAAGAGAAAATTGAAACATAAAGATCTTTGAAAAACTTCAAACGTGTCTTCTTGCTGTCACTCATTATGTCTTCCATACATATTCTTCTTTGCTGGAGGACTTTATTGCTAAAGAGTACATTTGAACACCTAGCTCTTTAAAGTCCTTTATTTGCTCTTAAATGCCTGCAGGATAAAATATATACTATTCAGTGTGACCTATGGGGCTCTCTAAACAAGGTCCTCTCTTACTCTCATTGTGCACAATCTCCTCTTTCCCTTTGACACCTGGATTCAAACTAAATAGTGTCAGTTCTCTGAACATGACCAAGTTCTTTGATCAGTCTTGACTCTTCCTTGGATCATTACGCCTTCTTCTGTTCTGTGAATCTTTCTTAATGTCCTTGCTCTTGATGAAGCTGACATCCCTTTGTGTACCACTGTAACTGCAACCTGTTTGTTCAGGCAGAAAAGGAATCAGGTTAGATTTCAGATTGGATCCTGACCACCCCACAGATGATTTCTTTTTCTTTTATTTATTGGTACATTATAGTTGTACATAATCATTTGTTCCAATTTTTTTTTTTTTTTTTTGGTGGTACTGGGAATAGAACCCAGGCGTGCTTAACCATTGGTCCCCGTCCCAGCTCTTTTTATTTTATGTCTTTTGAGACAGGGTCTTGCTACATTGCTTACAGCCTTGCTAAGTTAGGGCAGGTCTTGAGCTTGCAATCTTCCTGCCTCAGCCTCCCGAGCTGCTGGGATTAGAGGTGTGGCCCACCATGCCCAGCAGTTGGGTTCTTTTTGACATAATCCTATAGGCATGGAATTTGATTTACTCAGTTTCAGCCTGCAGTACTCCTTTACTTTCTTCTCCTTCTTCCATCCCCATCTTTTACTCTACTGGTCTACCTTTCGCTCATTATATATTTTAATTGTTAGTTTATAGATTTAGGTGGGATTCACTGTAGTATATTTATCTATGTACTAGGGTAGTTTTGTCACATTCATTCTGCAATTTCTCCCCTTTCTCTTTCTTTCTTCCTCCCCTTCAATCTCTACTTCTGATTGTCCCTCTGTCTCTATGATATCCGACCCCACCCTCTTAACCCCCGCTTACTTTGCTCTAGCTTCTGCATATGAAAGCGAAACATCCAATCCTTGATTTTCTATATTTGGCTTATTTCACTTGCACAATCACCTGGACTGATTCCATAATTTGACTATTATGAGTTGTGCCGCTGTAAACATCAACGTGATTGTATTGCTATAATATTGCTGATTGCAGTTCTTTTGGATAAATACCGAGGAGTGGGAGAGCTGGAGCATATGGTGGTTCTATCGTTAGGTTTTGAGGAATCTCCATATTGCTTTCTAAAGTGATTGTACTAATTTTTCATCCCATCAGCCATCTGAGTGTACCTTTTCCTCCACATCTTTGCTGACATTTATTATTTTTTGTTTTCTTTTTTTTAAATTTATTTTTATTGTAAACAAATGGTATACATGTTGATTCTCTGTTTGTAAATGGAGTAAAGGCATACCATTTGTGTAATCATACATTTACATAGGGTAATGTTGTTTGATTCATTCCATTCTTTTTTTCCTACCCTGCACCCCTCCCACTCCTCTTTTCCCTCTATACAGTCCCTCCTTCCTCCATTCTTGCCCCTTCCCCCACCATTATGTGTCATCATCTGCTTATCAGCGATACCATTCTTCCTTTAGTTTTTTGAGATTGGCTTATCTCACATAGCATGATATTCTCCAGTTTCCTCCATTTGCCTGCAAATGCCATAATTATATTATTCTTTATGGCTGAGTAATATTCCATTGTATATATATACCAAAGTTTCTTTATCCATTCATCAATTGAAGGAATTCTAGGTTGGTTCCACAATCTGGCTATTGTGAATTGAGCAGCTATGAACATTATGTGGCTGCATGTTTGTAGTATGCTGATTTTAAGTCCTTTGGGTATAGGCTGAGGAGTGGAATCGCTGGGTCAAATGGTGGTTCCATTCCAAGCTTTCTGAGGAAACTCCATACTGCTTTCCAGATTGGCTGCACTAATTTGCAACCACACCAGCATTGTATGAAGTGTATCTTTTTCCCCACATCCTCGCCAACACCTATTGTTGCTTGTATTCTTGATAATCACCATTCTAATTGGGGTGAGATGGAATCTTAGGGTGGTTTTTGATTTGCATTTCTCTTATTACTAGAGAAGTTGAACATTTTTTCATATTACTATTGATTGCTTGTAGATCTTCTTCTGTGAAGTGTCTATTCATTTCCTTAGCCCATTTGTTGATTGGATTATTTGTATTCTTGGTGTAGAGTTTTTTGTGTTCTTTATAGATTCTGGAGATTAGTGCTCTATCTGAAGTATGGGTGGCAAAGATTTTCTCCCACTCTGTAGGCTCTCTCTTCACATTGCTGATAGTTTCCTTTGCTGAGAGAAAGCTATTTAGTTTGAATCTATTCCAGTTATTGATTCTTGCTTTCATTTCTTGTGTTATGGGAGTCCTGTTAAGGAAGTCTGATCCTAAGCCAACAAGTTGAAGGTTTGTACCTACTTTTTCTTCTATAAGATGCAGGGTC
The DNA here is from genome assembly GCF_902686445.1 of Sciurus carolinensis. NCBI lineage: Eukaryota > Metazoa > Chordata > Mammalia > Rodentia > Sciuridae > Sciurus > Sciurus carolinensis. Next base: position 30,230,635 of record NC_062227.1, on the reverse strand, counting down.
TCTGGTCTGATTCCAAGGTCCTTGATCCATTTTGAGTTGATTTTTGTGCAGGGTGAGAGATAGGGGTTTAGTTTCATTAGTTTCATATGGATTTCCAGTTTTCCCAGCACCATTTGTTGAAGAGGTTATCTTTTCTCCATGCATAGTTTTGGCCCCTTTGTCTAGTATGAGAAAATTGTATTTATTTGGGTTTGTGTCCGTGTCCTCTCTTCTGTACCATTGATCTACCTGTCTATTTTGGTACCAATACCATGACGTTTTTGTTATTATTGCTTTGTAGTATAGTTGAAGTTCTGGTATTGCGATACCCTCTGCTTCACTCTTTCGGCTAAGGATTGCTTTAGCTATTCTGGGTTTCTTATTCTTTCAGATGAATTTCATGATTGCTTGTTCTATTTCTGTAAGGTATGTCATTGGGATTTTAATTGGAATTGCATTGAATCTGTATAGCACTTTTGGTAGTATGGCCATTTTGACAATATTAATTCTTCCTATCCAAGAACATGGGAGATCTTTCCATCTTCTAAGGTTTTCTTTAATTTCTTTCTTTAGTGTTCTGTAGTTCTCATTGTAGAGGTCTTTCACCTCTTTTGTGAGATTGATTCCCAAGTATTTTATTTTTTTCGATGCTATTGTGAATGGGGTAGTTTTCCTAACTTCTCTTTCTGAAGATTCATCACTTATGTATAAAAATGCATTGGATTTATGAGCATTAATCTTATATCCCGCTACTTTACTGAATTCACTTATGAGATCTAAAAGTTTTCTGGTGGAATTTCCTGGTTCCTCTAAGTATATAATCATATCATCAGCAAATAGGGATAGTTTGAGTTCTTCTTTTCCTATTCGTATCCCTTTAATTTCTTTGGTCTGTCTAATTGCTCTGGCTAGAGTTTCGAGGACAATGTTGAATAGAAGTGGTGAAAGAGGGCATCCCTGCCTTGTTCCAGTTTTTAGGGGGAATGCTTTCAGTTTTTCACCATTTAGAATGATATTGGCCATGGGGTTAGCATAGATGGCCTTTACAATGTTAAGGAATGTTTCCACTATCCCTATTTTTTCTAGTGTTTTGAGCATAAGGGGATGCTGTATTTTATCAAATGCTTTTTCTGCATCTATTGAAATAATCATGTGATTCTTGACTTTAAGTCTATTGATATGATGAATTACATTTATTGATTTGATTTGATGTTGAACCAACCTTGCATCCCTGGGATAAAACCCACTTGATCATGGTGCACTATCTTTTTAACATATTTTTGTATGCGATTTGCTAAAATTTTGTTGAAAATTTTTGCGTCGATATTCATTAAGTCTGAAATTTTTTTCCTCGATGTGTCTCTGTCTGGTTTAGGTATCAGGGTGATTTTGGCTTCATAGAATGAGTTTGGGAGGGTTCCCTCCTCTTCTATTTCATGGAATACTTTGAGGAGTATTTGAATGAGCTCTTCTTTAAAGGTTTTATACAACTTGGCTGAGAACCCATCTGGTCCCGGACTTTTCTTTGTTGGTAGGCTCTCGATGACTTCTTCTATTTCATTACTTGAAATTAATCTATTTAAGTTGTGTATGTCCTCCTGGTCCTGTTTAGGTAATTCATATGTCTCTATAAAGCTGTTGATGTCTTTGAGATTTTCTGATTTGTTGGAGTATAGATTTTCAAAATAGCTTCTAATTATATTTTGTATTTCACTCTTGTCTGTAGTGATATTTCCTTGTTCATTCCAAATTTTAGTAATTTGAGTTTTCTCTCTTCTCTTTGTTAGTGTGGCTAAGGGTTTATCAATTTTGTTTATTTTTTCAATGAAGCAACTATTTATTTTGTTAATTTTTTCGATTGTTTCTTTTGTTTCAATTTCATTGATTTCAGTTCTGATTTTAACTATTTCCTGTCTTCTACTATTTTTGGTGTTGGTCTGTTCTTCTTTTTCTAGGGCTTTAAGCTGTAGTGTTAAGTCGTTTATTTGTTGATTTTTTTCTTCTTTATTGAATATGCTCCATGAAATAAATCTTCCTCTAAGAACTGCTTTCATAGTGTCCCAGAGATTTTGATATGATGTGTCTTTGTTCTCATTTACCTCTAAGAATTTTTTTTTTCCCTCCTGATGTCTTATTATCCTTTCATCATATAATAGCATATTATTTAATCTCCAGGTGTTGGAGTAGTTTCTGTTTTTTATGCTGTCATTTATTTCTAATTTCAATTCACTATGATCTGATAGAATACAAGGTAGTGTCTCTATCTTCTTGTAGCTAACATTAGCTTTATGGCATAAAATATAGTCTATTTTAGAGAAGTATCCATGTGCTGCTGAGAAGAAGGTATATTCTTTCTTTGTTGAATGTTATATTCTATATATGTCCATTAAGTCTAAATTATTGATTTTGTTATTGAGATCTATGTTTTCTTTATTCAGTTTTTGTTTGGAAGATCTATCCGGTGGTGAGAGAGGTGTGTTAAAATAGCCTACTATTATTGTGTTGTTGTCTATTTGATTTCTAGAATTGAGAAGGATTTGTTTGATGTACATGAATGAGCCACTGTTTGGGGCATAGGTATTTATGATTGTTATGTCTTGCTGATTTATGCCTCCCTTAAGCAGCATGAAATGTCCTTCTTTATCCCTTCTGAGTAACTTTGGCTTGAAGTCCTCATTATCTGAAATGAGGATGGATATTCCAGCTTTTTTGCTGTATCCATGTGCATGGTAAGTTTCTTTCCATCCTTTCACCTTTAGTTTGTGGGTATCTCTTTCTATGAGATGAGTCTCTTGCAGGCAGCAAATTGTTGGATTTTTCTTTTTTAATCCAAACTGCCAGTCTATGTCTTTTGATTGATGAGTTCAGGCCATTAATATTCAGGGTTATTATTGAGATATGATTTGTATTTCCAGTCATTTGGCTCATTTTTTTTTTTTTGACATGACGTGGTTTCTCCTTTATTTGGCTATTCCTTTAGGCTAGTTCCTCCTTTTGCTGATTTGCATCATTGTTTTTCATCTCTTCCTAATGGACTATTTTGCTGAGAATGTTCTGTAATGCCAGCTTTCTTTTTGTAAATTCTTTTAGCTTTCGTTTATCATGGAAGGATTTTATTTCATTGTCAAATCTGAAGGTAAGTTTTGCTGGGTATAAGATTCTTGGTTGGCATCCATGTTCTTTCAGGGCTTGATATATGTTGTTCCAGGCCCTTCTAGCTTTTAGGGTCTGAATTGAAAAATCTGCTGATATCTGTATTGATTTCCCCCTGAATGTAATTTGATTCTTTCCTCTCGCGGCCTTTAAAATTCTGTCTTTATTTTGTATGTTAGGTATTTTCATAATAATGTGACTTGGTGTGGGTCTGTTGTAATTTTGTGTATTTGGAGTCCTATAAGCCTCTTGTACTTGATTTCATTGAATAGATTGTTCATTCCTTTGGTTTGTTTCTCTAAGCCTTCCTCAATCCCAATAATTCTTAAATTTGGTCTTTTCATGATATCCCATAATTCTTGTATTTCTGTTTATGATTTCTTAATCTTCTCTGTTTGGTCAACTTTGTTTTTAAGATTAAATATTTTGTCTTCAATGTCTGATGTTCTGTCTTCTAGGTATTCTATCCTATTGGTTATGCTTTCTATGGAGTTTTTAATTTGGTTTATTGTTTCCTTCATTTCAAGGATTTTTGTTTGTTTTTTTTCAGTATCTCTAACTTTTTATTGAAATGATCTTTTGCTTCTCATATTTGCTCTTTTAACTGTTGATTGGTGTTATCATTTAATGCCTGCATTTGCTCTTTCATCTCTTCCTTCAATGCCTGCATTTGCTCTTTCATCTCCTTTGCTTCTTTGATTGTTTTAATTATGTACATTCTGAACTCCCTTTCTGACATTTCTTCTGCTGTGCTGTCATTGAGTTTTATTGATATAGCATAGGTTTGTTTGGGACATTTTCTTCCCTTGTTTTTTCATATTGGTCAGATATTATTGGGACTCTGAAATATTGCAGGTTTCCTCTATTGGCTTATAGTGTCCCTGTAGATTTCCAGTATATCACCTCCTCTCCTTCAGTAGCCTGAAGTCTTGGAGGAACTTGATAATGCAGTGCTTCCGATGAAAGCTGCCCCTGGCTGGCTGCTGTGTGCGGGACTGGGGGATTCGTGTGCTTGGAAAGCCTCTCACTGGGCGGGCCTTCTCCAAGAAGCCTGCCGGGCTGCTCGGGATAGCCTCTGGCCCCCCGCCCTGGTCTGAGAAGCTGCCCACTGTCCTGGTCTGCTGCCCGGGCTGAGCTTCACCCAGTGTGCGTGACTCATCCAGCATCTCTGAGTTGGTCCGAATCTCTCAATACCTCCCCTTCTTGAATCCTGAGTTCTGGAGTGACAGGAGATGTAGTCATCCTCTAATCCACCATCTTGAAAACCTATTTTTTGTATTCTTGATAATTGTCATTTTGATAGGAGTGAGATGAAATCTCAATTAGTTTTGATTTGCATTTTTCTGATTACTAGGAACATTGAACATTTTTTTGGCCATCAGTGTTTCTTCTTTTGAGAAGTGTTTATTTAGTTCTTTTGCCCATTTATTGTTTGGGTTATTTGTGGGGTTTTTTTTGTGTGTGTATGTATGTTAAACTTTTTGAGTTTTTTACGTATTCTGGATATTAATCACTTGTCAGGAGTAGTTTGTAAAGAATTTTTCCCATTCTCCACAGATAATTTTTTTATAATAAGTCTCCTTAAGAAATCATCTATTTTTCAACTCAAAATGGATCAAGGACCTAAGAATTAGACCAGAGACCCTGCATCAGAAAGAAGAAAAAGTAGGTCAAAATCTTCATCATGTCAGTTTAGGACAAGACTTCCTTAACAAGACTCCCAAAGTGCAAGAAATAAAAGCAAAAGAAAAAAAAAAAGAAAAGAAAAAAAATCAATAAATGGGATGGATTTGAACTAATTAGATTTTCTAAGCAAAGGAAATAATGAATAACATGACGAGAGAGCTTATAGAATGGAATAAAATCTTTACCATATGCACTTCAGATAGAGCACTAATCTCCAGATTTCATAAAGGACCAAAAATACAAATAACCCAATCAATAAGTGGGCAAAATGGAGCAGACACTTCAGAGAAGAAAATATATAATTGATCAACAAATATATGAAAAATGTTCAACATCTCTAGCAATTAGAGAAATGCAAATCAAAACTAAGATTTCATCTCACTCCAATTAGAACGGCAATTATCAACAATAAATGTTGGTGAGGATGTTGGGAAAAAGGTAAACTCATACATTACTGGTGGGGTTGCAAATTGGTGCAGCCACTCTGGAAAGCAGTATGGAGATTCCTCAGAAAACTTGGCATGGAACCACCATTTGACCCAGATATCCCACTCCTTGACCTGTACCCAAAGAACTTAAAATCAGAATACTACAGTGATGCAGCCACATCAATGTTTACAGCAGCTCAATTCACAATAGATAAAATGTGGAACCAACATAGATGCCCTTCAACAGATGAATGAATAAAGAAACTGCTATATATGCACAATGGAATATTACTCAGTCATAAAGAATAATAAAATTATGGCATCTGCAGGTAAATGGATGGAGTTGAAGAATATCATGCTAAGCAAGATAAGCCAATCCCCCAAAACCAAGGCAAATGTTTTCTTTGATAAGTGGATACTGATCATAACAGGGGTGGGGTAAGGGAAGAATGGAGGAACTTTGGAGTGGGTGGAGGGGAATAAGAGGAGGGGAGGGAGTAGGGAGTGTGAAAGATGGTGGAATGAGAGGGATATCATTACCCTATGTACATGTGTGATTGCACAAATGGTTTGTTCTACATTGTGTACAACCAGAGAAATAAAAAGTTGTTCTCCATCTGTGCAGAATGAATCGAAATGCATTCTGCTGTCATGTATAACTTAAAAAAACAAATTTTAAAAAAAGGATGTTTACAAATATCCATGTTTCTCTAGAGTGAAAAATCTTGCGTGTAAATTTTCATACTTTTTGAATTTTAGGTTGGCTGAGTTCTTTTGTCCTTACGCAATTAAAATTTTGATAGTAATTTTCATTTCCTGTTTAATAGTTTGAAATTAGTTGAATATGAGATTATCAATTAAAATATGTAGTATGGAAATAAAAATAAATCATCTTTTTGGTAGTTCTACAGAATACCTAATTCATTGGGTAACCTCTATAACTAAGAAGCAAGGCAGGAAGGTGAAGGCAACTATTCTCTGGACCTCAGAAGGATTTAGACAAGAGGAACATATACACTCAAAAGGTTGCCACAGCCACCTATAACTGCTTGCCATTGTTGGAGCACCTCAGGGAGCATGAAGTCATCAGCATCTGGGGAAATCATCATCAGACACAAGATCATGATGGCACTATGCCTTTTTCTTGGGTGACCATGTTTCTCCCTGTATCTGGTTTCTAGAAACAGATAGTGGATTGGGTTATGGCAGGCACATTTCAGTGCAAAGAGTTCATAATAGAGAGGATCTCATGGAGAGGAAAGGCATGCATGTGCATACACATGCATGTGTGGGAGGTACATGGGTGTTAACAAGGAGCCTTTCTGCATGTCCATTCATCATAAACTGAGTGTGTGCTAGTCTTCAAGTTTGAATGGCAGATTCCTTAGAGCTTTCTTGGATTTCTGCAATCCTCTATGACCTTCTGTACCCTGTTGGGAGTTCTATCTCCTGCCCCATGGATCATCAGTTCCTGTCACTTGGTTTCAGTGTAGCATCATTACTTCTAAACAGTTCTCATCGTCTACTGAAGTAGGCGATTTGAGGGCAGAGACTGTGTTTTATGTACCTCAATATTCCTTCACAGGACTAAATGTAGCACCATAACACAATCAGTTTCCCAAGAACTACTAATTGAACAAGTGGATGAGTGAATGATTTAAAAAATTAAGATCATTGAATAAATGACAGAAAGTGATAAGGGGCAATGAGTAGAACAGAGGGCCAGACTGAGGTGATGAAAAACCTTTAGTACTAAAAAGCAAACCCTGGGAAAGGGATGGAATGGATATGAGCATATTCCTTAACAGGCAATAGGGACATCTTAATTGCTACTATAATTTAATTTGTCTGCTTAAATTTTTTTTTCAAGTGAAATAAAGCTTACCTTTTATTTTTTGGCTTATGTCATCATTGAATCACTAAGAATTCATTCTGTTCTTCCAAGATTGTGAAGTGAAACTTCCCAATATCCCCGTTAGCTGTAGCCCAAAGAATTGTCATTTAAAACATGTATACATAAATGGAAAGACTGGGTATAGTGATAACTTGGAAAACTAATGTCATTTCTACCAAAGTTATATACATATGATCATCTCAACCTTATAAATTACATGTAATAGTATATATAAGTATATAATAGTTTCAACCAAAATCTCAATAATTTTTATGAAAATTTTGTGACTAATTTCATATCGATAAAATATGAATAGCAAGAAAATGAACCAGAACTGAGTCTTAAAAATGTATATTTCCTATCCATCTTCCAGCTTCCGCTATGTGTCATCTGGACGTAGTGACTCAGTTTCAAGTCATTCAGGCGATGACAGTGCCCATGTTAGGCAACAGAATGGAATCAGTCAGGGACCTAATAAACCATGGGTTACGCAGTCTTCCCACATACATGAATTGCTTCACCTGGAAATGTTTTGAAAGAGACTTCTCTTGTATCTAAAATATTTATGCTTTAGATGACTTTGTTATGTTAGTTTGGATTCCATATTCTGTACTTGATTGGTGAAAAGTAAGTGAAACTATCTCTGAACTGATGACTTAAGGGCCAGCTTATTATTTATCAAGGATGAACTTTAGCTGTGTGTCTCAATGATTGCATTGGTGGAATTTCAAATTAGTTACAAACCACTCTGGAAAGCAGTATGGAGATTCCTCAAACTAGGAATGGTACAACCATTTGACCCAGTTATCCTACTCTTTGGTATATATCCTAATGACTTAAAATCAGCATACAGTAGTGATGCGGCCACCTCAATGTTTACAGCAGCACTATTCATAGTAACTAAGCTGTGGACCAATCTAGATGTGTTTCAACAGATGAGTGGACAAAGAACATGTGATATGTATATACAATGGAATATTACTTAGCTATAAAGAAGAATGACTTTATGGCATTTTCTGGTAAATGGATGAAACTGGAGAACATTATGCTAAGTGAAATGAGCCAGTCCCCAAAAGTCAAAGGTTGAATGATATCTCTGATATGCAGAAGCTAATCCAAAATAATGCTAAGGGAGGAGGGTAAAAAAAATAGAAGATGAGAGGAGTAGACAAAGAGGAATGAAGGAAAGGCAGGAAGGATGTAATAGAAAAAGTCAGTGGAATGAATCTGACCTAACTTTCCTATGTGCATATATGGATATACCACAGTGAGTCTCACTGTCACACACATCCACAAGGTAGTAACTGAAAGAAAAGACTAAGTAAATAGCAGAAAGATCAGTAGAGTAGAGGAAAAGAACAGGAGATGGGAAGAAGGGAGTGGAAGGTGAAGTACTGAGGACTGAATTAGAACAAATTATATTCCTTGCTTTTAAAATTGTGTCAGAGTATATTCTATTGTCATGTATAAATAAAAAGAACCAATAAAAAATAAATTTTCCAAACTTAAAAAAAGAGAATGTATTGACATTGCAGTTACTACTGCGGAGTTACTAGGTTAGTGTGATGTTTGCAAATTGTAGCCTTTTAAAGCTGAGTAACTGAGATTTCTATACACATAGGCCTGCGCTGGACCCTGTATGTTCTTACATCTAATGTTGGTGTTTTGTTCTGAGAAACGAGTGCCGACAGAGGCTAAGCTTCATTTACCATGAAGGATTCTGTAGGAAAGTTTCTGAAGGCCATTTTTCTAAATGATAGTGTTCATTATTGGTAATGAGTATGGTATGATGTATCAGGTATAAAAAATATATCAGGAAGCCTGAGTTCAAGTTTTGTCTCCGCTGACAACTAAATAGCTTGAGCGCTTGGAGAGTTTTTTCACCATTGTGATCCTTGGTCTATTTACCTTGTAAAGGGACAGAGTTGACTGGGGTTAGGTCCGAATCATCCTATATTCTAGTTTGAAAAAGATAATGAACAGTTGCTTTCTCAAAGGTTAATGCATGATTTCCCTTTGATTTACAAAAAGGCAGTTTTGTTCACAAGATCTAAGTGGGATCTTAAAACAAGAATGCTAAAATAGGTTGTTGTAGTAACACATGTACATATGTATATATACATGATATGAGGAAAGAAAAAGTCTGTAATTGAGGATATTCACTGCAGAAGAATCAGGGATTTCCTATCCCATGTTAAGCAGACTTGCAAAACAAATTCATTTAACCTGGAAGAACTATTAGTTGCAACTCAAACAGTTAAAAAAAATGATTTTATAAACTAGTTCTGCAGTACAGCTCTAATAAGAATCTTCTGCAGACCTTCCTAAGTTTACATTTCAAATATATTTAATGCAGGATTTAGAAAATTTTAGTTATTTTTATAACTTCTAATCATTGAAACACACAGCAGAATGGCATTTGACAGTTTAAACTTTTAATTAGAATGCTCCTTGAACCATGATGGGTAAAGTCAACATTTCTTTTTTAACTTTCTGGAACAGATGTGAACATACCAAGAAAAACAAGGAAAGAAAAACAAACCAAAATAGAGCTCTCACATCCAAGAAAACTAGGAATCAGCAAAAATTCTGAATTACAAAACAGGTGAAAAAAGTACCCAAAATAATGGCAATAAAACAGATTTGCAGGAGCTAAGAGCTAAGGAAAGACCTGCAAAGTATCTTTATCCAAGATGATATGCTCATTCTAAATTGTAGAATGAAATCCCGTGTTCACAACCTTTGGTACAGAGATAACTTGTTCTGACTTTGAGAAGCAGCAGAGGCCCACAAAGAATCAGAGAAACCCTAATTATAGGAGTTAAAGGTCAAAATGACATCTGCGGTCCTGGCCCTTTCCCCTAAGAGCGTGTTTAAAGTAACAGGTCCAGTAAAAACCCAACTCATTGGGGGGAAAAAGTGGATCAAAAATAAACTGCATGAGAATACAATAGAACAAAGGAGAAAAGATTAAGGAAACAAAGAGCCTAACTGGAAAAATGCTCTTACATGTTGCCTTGTGAATTACAAAAGAAACTTAAGAAATTCCCTTGATAAACTGGAGTATAGAGCAGAACAGCAGGAGATGAAATAGGAGTAGAGAGATCTTAGGAAAAAAGTAAAACAAACAGAAACAAGAACAAAACCCAAAACCTAATCCTTCAAAATCCACCAGATAAATAAATTAGAAAACACAAGGGACCTGCAGAATATCCATGAGGAAATAGGAGACTGAATGCTAATGTAGATGTGGAACATACGTGCTCAAAGCAGTAAGAATTAATGGTAAATGGAGTCCTTGATATTGGGGGAAAACCCCAAGCATTTAATGATGTGCAAAACTCTTTTTATAAACAAAAGCATTTAATCTACAGACCAAGAGGGCACACCAAATCTGCAAAAAGTCCACGCAGAATGGGCCCAGCAAGAACTGAAGGCTAGCTAGCAAAATCCATTCATTTTTTTCCCTTTATTTTCCACTGGTATCTATTAATCAGACAGAATGATGGGTTTCATTGTGGAGTATTAATACATACACAAAACATAGTTTGATCAATTTCACTCCCTGGTTTCTGCCTCCCCTCCCCTCATCCCTCTTCCTATCGTCTTCCTCTCCCCTAATCGTCTGTCTTCCACTTTCATAGCACCGCCCCCTTTGTGTCCCCTGCTTTTTACTTCTGGTTTCCACACATGAGAGAAGACGTCTACTTTTTCTTCTGAGTCTAATTTATTTTGTTCAAAATTACGGTCTTTAGTTCCATCCATTTTCCTACAAATGACATCATTTTTTCTTCTTTATGATAGAATCAAACTCCATTGTGTGTGTGTGTGAGTGTGTGTGAGTGTGTGTATATGTATATAGTTTCCTTTAATCAATATTCTGTTCACAGATACCTATGCTGATTCCACAACGTGATAGTGTGAATTATGCTGTGATAACTGTGGGTATGTATGTATCTTTAAAGTCTTCCTACTTTCATTTTTTTTTAATTTTCATATTTAATTCTTTTTATTTATCTTTTAATTTTTTACAGGCTGCATTTTGATTCTTTGTACACAAATGGAGTGCATCATTTCATTTCTATGGTTGTACACGATGTAGATTCATACCATTTGTGTAATCATACATGTACATAAGGTAATGATGTCTGTCTCATTCTACCATTTTTTATCCCCACCTCCCTCTTTCATTTTGACCCAAAATATTCTTAACTACTTCTTGGCATGGAGTTAGATCATACTCTCCTGGTTTGAGAGTGGTCATGTGATAGTTCCACCCAATGGAATTAAGTACACTTAATATTTTCATAGCATAATAGTCTCCAGCATCCCAGCCTGTATCATCTGCTTTCTACCCGCTCTCCAAACACTAAACCAATGCCACATATTTTAAGTCAGCTATAGCATGATCCCATTCCTATTACTTATTTTCATATTAATTAGTGAAAGCTAGATGGCAATAAGAAATATATGCAAAATGTAATAGTTGAAAGCACAAAAGAGTTTATTTCTTGCTGCTGTAATCATGCAGGTCAAATATTCCAGGGTTATGAAGAAGGAACTCTCTTCCCCAGAAGAGACTCAGGCTGTTGTTCTATCAAAGACTACTGACCTATAAGCTCAATCAATGCTGTCATTAATCCTTTGAACTGCTTTGTGTAGGAGACAGTGTAGCCCACATTAAATGATATAGAACTTGGATAAATCAGGAGGGTATTATTGATTGGCTCTGGGAAGTTACTCACACTTATTCTGTACATCTTCCAAGGAGGTCAAATTTTCCAGTGGTCACTTGGAATATGGCATGGAGAAGGGGCAAGAAAAACTCCTTCACAAGGTGGAGCAAGAGACTGGAAAACAGCAAATTACTCTTAGAGAGCAGGTCCAAGGTGTAGTTGAGAATCTTTCAACTTTGTTAAGACTTCATAATGTTTGCCCAGCTGGGTTACATCATTGCTATGACTTATGTGTTTCTCATTTTTTTCTGAATGGGGATCTTTACTGTGGTGATCCTTTTAATACCACTGGTTTGGGTGTGTGTGTGTGTGTGTGTGTGTGTGTGTGCACAGGGCATGTGTTAGTGAGTTCTAGTTTTAAACTATCAGATTCTCAGCCCTTGAGGAACCAGAACCGTGCCTAATATAAAGGATAGAAATCACACAAAATCCTGAACTTGAGTCATATGTGAGATCTGAATAATGCAGAGTTTTTTTCCTGTGGGAAGGATGAATTATTTTCATGTTTGACCAGTAGGTTATGCGTATGGTAGCCAGAGAAGCAGATTGTGGTAGAAATTACTAGTGTTCAGCAAAATCTTTCATTCTTGGACACTCAGACACATTTTTCATCCTCTTTTGTGCCCATGTGACTGTATTTTCGTCAACAGAACGTGAGCAGAAGTGAGTTGTCCCTCCATGTTCCTTCTCCTTCTAACGGGCTGCTAGTATGGCCACAACAATCAAACAGGCAGAGATGAATGATAATGTGAGTGAGAAGTCCTACATCCTAACCTGGAATATTTGTTCCCAGAGTAAGAAATCAGTTTCTATTCTTTTAAGTCATTGCATATTGAGGCTAAAATTGGCAGTTTAGTCTGTGCCAATTAAGAAAGTAGACATAGTTGAGGTATCTCCTCATAATGTTATGAGACATCGAAGATGAGGAAAGAATCATTTGGGAACCCATGCAATAAAATCAAACCACTTAAAAATGGAAGTAGAATATCAAGCTGTCCTTAGATTGATGCATAGCAGCATTTGATACTAATAGAATGATTTCTACTAGTCCTCAAGGAAAGGAAATATGACTCAAGAAGATTATATTCAGACAAACTGTCATTCAAGTATAGAGACAAAAGATAAACATATCGAATACACAAGAACTTAGGGAATATTGTTTTCATGAATCTTCATGGAAGAAATTAGAAGATGAACTTAGTTTTCCAAGTGATGAGGGGAAAATTATGGAACTAACAGTGAGAATTTTATTTTTGTAAACATAATTTATAACAAAAGATAAAACATATAAAACAAAGGTACCAATAACACTAATGGGTATAATTTCCAACAAATATGAAATAGGAGTACCAGGAACTAAATAATATAATTTTACTATAATTTCCCTAATGAATATTGATTCTATACAATAGAAATAGAATTATATCGGTTGTAACGAACTTTAACTCACATTTCTTAGTCTATAACAAATCAGCTGGGAACACAAAATAAACTAAAACTAAAACTACAAGGTGACTTTGTAAGATAGACTTAACAGATACATTTTTACCTTTATATCTTAAAAATAGAGAATGTACCATCTTTACAGCCCTTAGTATATTCACAAGGGATCACTATGTCAACTTAACAAATCAAAAACTTGGAATGGACCCACCAATTGACCCAGCTATCCCACTCCTCGGTTTATACCCAAAGGACTTAAAATCAGTATATTACAGTGATGCAGCCACATCAGTGTTCATAGCTGCTCAATTCACAATAGCTAGATTGTGGAACCAACGGAGATGTCCTTCAATAGATGAATGGATAAAGAAACTGTGGTATATATACACAAAGGAATATTACTCAGTCATAAAGAAGAATAAAATTATGGCACTTGCTGGTAAGTGGACGAAGTTGGAAAATATCATGTTAAGTGAAATAGGCCAACCCAAAAAACGAAAGGTCAAATATTTTCTTTGATAAGTGATGATGATATGTAATGAGCGGGGGATGGCAGTGGTGGGGAAAGAAGAATAAAGGAACTTTGGATGGTGTAGAGGAAAATGGGGTGGGAGGCAGTGGGGGACAGAAAGATAGAATGAAAGAGACAGTATTATCCTATGTATATGCATGATTACATGAATGGTTTGAATTTACATTGTGTACAATCATAGAAATGAAAAGTTGTACCTCATTTGTGTACAATGAATCAAAATGCAGTCTGTAAAAATAAAAAAAAATATATTTAAAAAATCAGAAAATGTAAAAGTCCTGCTTGAATATTTTAAAACTTTCAACTTATAAACATAAAATAGAGTATTTGATAATGATAATACTATATAACAGCAACTAGTGTTCACAGTGAAAGCAAGGATCGGAGAATCAGCTGCAGTTTAGTGTACTTAATAAGAAAGCATGAGCATTAGCAAATTAAATATGTATCTAAAAGAGACTGAATAACTCCAGCAGGAAAACAGAAATAAGAATTAATAGTGGTAAAAGTAAAAATCAATAAATTAGAAAAATAAAAAATGGAAAACCTGTTTGTGTATCCAAGAACTGGATCTTTTAAAAATAAGAGTTAAATGCTAAATAATCAAGCATTAAAAAAAGAAGGAAACACAAATATACTAAAAAAGAAATGAGAACAAAACCACAGTTGCAGATAAAATTTAATGAATCAAGGTTGGTTTTCTAAATCCCATGCAAATGCATATGAAATCTTTTGAAATAGATTGTCTTCTAGGAGAACAGATTCCAGAAAAAGAGAGAAAAATTTGAAAGACCAATTAACATAGAGGAAATAGTTGGCCAAGACCTAATTATCTAAAAAGGACTCAGTCCAGATTCATAGGAATAAATCCAATGTTACTGAAATTGCTTGAGAGCCCAGCTGAAGAATAACTTCCAAGTCCATTCTCTGTTGTAGTATATGTAACATCACCAAAGTCCAACAAAAGAAGCATAGAAGATGAGATGCAACACCATATTGGTGTAAAAGTCTGAATAATTTATATGTATATATGTCCTAGGGATTGAACCCATGGGCACTTAACCACTGAGCAACATCCCCAGCCCTTTTTTATATTTTATTTAGAGACAGGGTCTTGCTGAGTTGCTTAGGACCTTGCAAAGTTGCTGGGGCTGGCTTTGAACTTGTGATCCTCCTGCCTCAGCCTCTAGAGCTGCTGGGATTATAGGAGTGTGCCACCTCACCCAGTTATTGATACATAATCTTTATAATAGATCTAAGATGACTCTTATAATTTCCAAATGTTTTGAAAAAGCAATGTAAAACTAAAGGTAAGCAAGTCACAAAAGATCACATATTGTCTGACTCTATTTATATGAAATATTCTGAATAGGCAAATTTATAGAAATAATAGCAAACTAATTGTTGTCTCATGCTGAACTCTGGTGGGTAGGATGGGGAGTCTGAGAAATTAATGGACCTGGGGTTTCTTTTATTTAAATATTTTTTTAGTTGAAGATGGACACAATACCTTTATTTTAATTCTTTATTTTTATGTGGTGCTGAGAATCAAACACAGTGTCTCACATGTGCTAGACAAGTGCTCTACCACTGAGCCGTACCCCAGCCCCTAAAATTAGACTGTGGTGATGGTCACACAAATTTGTGAATATACTAAAAGTCATTGAATTGTACATTTTATATGGGCTAATTGTTATTTATGTGAATCATATTTCAAAGCTATCAAAAAGTCTAATGTATGTTCCTGGTTTTAAAACCTTCAGTAAAATACTCAAGTTGGTTAAAACCTGTACCTGGCTCCACCACAGAGCTAACATCAACCTTGATGGGAGGAACCCTAGTGTTTTCCCCATAAATATTTGGGACAAAGAAAGGCTTTCCATGATCTGAACAACGTGTCTGAAGAAACCCGCCAATATATGTAGATAATAGACAGAAGTACAAAATTTAAAAAGGATAAGATAAAATCAGCACTATTTCTAGCTTCTATATTGTTATAGACATATAAAACATAAAATGAACAAAAAGAAATTTTTAAAAATCCGGTAAGATTGATTGGTAGGTATGAAATGCAGATCTTTTATAATTGTAAATTAAAGTCACTTAAACTATTTAGTTGAGAAATATCGCTATGTATGTTTATTGCAGTCAACAACTCTGTGACCTAAGATGAAGTAACTTAACCTCTTTGCATCTCATGTTCCTCAACTCTAAAATGCAGAAAAATAATCTCTAGCTCAAAGAGGTTTTTTGAATGATTAAATATTCCACTCATTAAACAAATGCTGGTGCTCTGCCCACCCTCACCCTAAGAATAGGATACAACATCTCTCTGAACTGGTTCACATATCGTGTTAGAAAGTGTAGAAACTGATAAGCTGATTTACCTCAGGATGTCCAGCATCATCTCTGGGGTAGAAAATGAGCTTCCTCTTCAATGCCAACTTTATTAACATCAAGAGCTGGAGTTGCAATGTTGAGAATAATTGCAAAGTTACCTGTTGATTAGGTGAGAAGAAAATCTATGAGCAATTAAGAGTGATTTCTTGGGAATCTGAAGAGGGCTTTATGGTGCCAGACTGCATCTAAGGTGCCAGTAAATGCATCTAAGGTTTCTTGTTTTCTCCATTTTCATCACCACAATTTCAGATAAAGTTCTTATAATATCAGGATCAACAATAGCAAAATTATGGCATAAATGCCTGCTTAGTTCTTATTTGTGGTATACAAGTAGTCACTATTTGCTTTTTATTAAAATGCCAGACATAGGCATTAGTCATAGAAACGAGTATTCTAAAGGTAAAACCTGAATAATGCTGTTAAGTTGAATTGTCTTTCTCTGTCTTCCTACAGTCGTCTTATTCCATCAGACTTTAGAGATAGTATAATAGTACATCTTTTCATATTTGAATTTAACTTTGTATTAAAGTCATGAAATAGACTCTTATTATTAAACATAGCATAATATTTTCTAAAAAGTTGAAATACACCAGGACCTTCACCTTTAAATAAGTATCATCCTTCAAATTAGTCATATTAGAATGCTAATTACTTATTGCTATTATTTGAATCATTTTCTGAGCTCTTCTCTTGCAATTCCCATCATAGCCTGTGGCACTTTCTTTTGAGTACATGGAAATAGCTAGGAGTAATTTAGAGACATGTATGTTTGAATTAAATTATATTGTTTGGCATTTAAACAAGGAACGAAATTTCAAATTTGACTGTAAAGTAATAAGACTGGCTTTTTGATCAATGGCTTGATCATTGTGTCTAAAAGCACCTGTTACACATCAGCTCCAGGACAGCAGAAATAGATTTACCTGTTTTCTAATGCAGAGAGTTTACTGATAAACTGAGTGCCTTGTGAGGTAATGGATGGAAGTCTTAACAGATGTGGGTTTCAATCCCAACATTGCAACTGTGTAATATTCAACGTAATGCCAGGAAACCTTGATGTGATTTTTATTATAAAACAAGTTGTTAAAATAAGTGAATTAATATGAAAATTACCAAGGTCCAGAGAGTGACATACAAGTACTTACCAAGTGTCAATTCCTGGCTTTAAGTCAAGTTCAGGATAAGATGTGATATAATGGATTCTACCCTCTAGTTCTAAAATCTATCCAGGAGTCACACGATTTCCCTAAACTAGTTCTTTGTCAATAAGCAACTACTGGTTTGTAAATATTTTCCATGACATAGGTAATTTATTTTCTGGATGCCTTTCCCACAGTCAGTTTTAGGCAAGATTCCATCTGTGATCCCAGAGAGGGATCATCCTGGAGAGGGGCAGGAAAGAGGGTTGCTCACACCTGATGCTCTATCCAGGGAAAAAGACAATGTCAGAGATTCCAGGGACAATAGCTTAAGGGGTCAACATTAGAACTTGCACTGTTTGGTAATTAAATCTGTAATAATAAGTGCTGAATGGAGACTTCAGCATTGAGTACTGGTGATCTAATTAAGGCCAACCATTCTCAGAAGAACCGTTCCTAAAGCAGCTTAAGGTAAAAGTAAAGACAGGACTATACAAGTGGTTATGAAACTTGTCTTCCAGGGATAGAAGGGATGTCCTTTTTGATTTGGGTTTTGTTCTCTTCTGTGAATAGAAAGCATTTGCTGTCTCCTTTGGGGGTTTTATTTTTCTAATTTTATTCTGAACCAGTGAAAACTTAAAAGTTTGATATTTGGGAAGTATCAGTATCATTCACTAGGTATAGGATTCAGAAAAATTTTAAAATGTATACTTAGAAATTTCAGTGTTTTCCCCTTAAAGAAAAAGATGTACTCTTTTTTTCTTTTCTTTGTACCAGGGATTGAACCCAGGGGTGCTTAAGCACTGAACTATATCACCAGCCCTTTTTATTTTTAATTTTGAGACAAGATCTCACTAAGTTGCTTAGGGCCATACTAAGTTGCTGAGGCTGGCTTTGAACTTGCGATATTCCTGCCTCAGCCTCCAGAGCTGCTGGGATTACAGAATTGCGCCACTGTGCCCAATAGATATATTCTTTTCTTTAACTTAAAATTATTATTTGTTGCTAAACATATAGACATTTACATTTTTGAACTTTATTGACATGTAATTCACAACTAAAACTATATGTATGGTGTAAAATATCATTTGTGGTGTATAATGTATGATTTTGATAACATGTCATTGTGAAATGGGTAAATTGAACTAATCAATGTATCCATCATATATATATATATATATGTATATATATATATATACATATATATATATATATACATATATATATATATATATGCACGCACACACACACACACACACCTATATATATATTTGTGGTCAGAACATTTAAAATCTACTGTCTTAGCAATTTTCAATTATACAATACATTGTTATTAACTGTAGATGCCATACTCCACAATGGATTCTATAGAGAATTGTTCTTTAGTTACTTATAGTTTTAAGCTACTGACTCCCATTGGGATATCCTGCTGGTGAATCTGTTGGGAGTTTCAAGAGGTTTAGGTGAACACAGAGTAAGAATTTCTAAGACCAAGGTTTCCTGTAGTGGAATCAATTTTCTTCCTAGAAGTTATATTAAGTTGGCTATAGTGCATGCAAGTGAACCACAGAAGAAAAAATAATGTTCCATTATTATCAGAAGCAAACAATTGGATTAAAGCTCCTTTTTGAGGACCCTAACCAAAAACTATACTACAGCTTTGGTACCCACTTAGAGCATAGCTTACAGGTCTTTGAATACAACAGAAAATATAATCAGAAGTTTTTCCTGAAAAATCAGACATTAGAATTCATCTCAGGTTAGCCTGAGATGTAATATCATTGTGGTATCACATTTATTCAAATATTGCCCTTAACTATTTCTCATTTCCTACGTATTATTTTTATTTTTGATACTGGGGATTTAACCCAGGTGTGCTTTATCCACTGAGTCACATCCCAGCCCTTTATATTTTTTATTCAGCCAGGGTCTTGCTAAGTTGCTGAGGCTGGTCTCAAACTTGTAGTCCTCCTGTCTCAGACTCCTGAGCCACTGGGATTACAGGTGTGCACCACTGCACCTGGCTCTTACGTATTATTTTACAGAATGTAACTCAATCAGTATGTTTTGAGTAAAAAATGTACTGTTTAAAAAGATAACTCAGTAGTAAAATTCAAGTCAAAGTTTTATACCATATCATGTAACTAGACTGAAGTTAACTATATTCAGAAGACAATATGCTTCCAAACTTTCAGAGTAATCTCAAGGACGTCTACCCAACTTCTAGGCTTATTGTTTAGCAATACCAAGAAAGCTTTAGTACAGTATTTCTCAAATTCTTTTCTATGGATCATCTACCACAAAATCTACAGATCTTAATGGAAATGTTTGATTCTTGGGTCCTTCCCTCAGACCTACAGAGTTAGCATATCTGGTGGCATATCTTTAATGAACTTAAACTCTGGAAATAGCACTATGGATTAGAAGCAATTTATGACTTTAAGATTACTGAAATTGAAGCTGAAACAAGAGGCACATAATTATATAGTGATAATTCCAAACCAGAAGACATGTTGGCATCATGAAGGATAAAATAAGGGAGTGACATCTTGGTAGGTTGAGGAAAGGTTTTACCACAGGAAGACCAAGGAAGGCTTTGTTCATCAGAGGCAGTAGAAAAGTTATACTGAGCAGAGTCTTAGGACATGGAAGAGGTTTAGTTGTCCTGGGAAAATTGTGATTTATTGAGATGGTCCAAAACCAGTTCTAGGGGAAGGGGAAAGAATCAATAAGAAATAGTTACATTTTTGGAAGATTTCTAAGCTCCTCCAAAATTGGTGCGAAGCTGAAAATATGCTAAACCATGATGAAAATATTTAGATTGTTCTAGGAATTATGGGTAAGATAGATCAAATTAGCAATAAGAGGCATTTGTGGACCAGGCGTATAGACGTGAGGGTGTGATCTGGGGCAGAGCCTGTGGAAACAAGAGCATAATTAGAAATGACATTATGAAGCAAGAAACAGCAGTACTTGATGACTCTGTTATGACCTAACACTCGTGCATGAAATGATCTACTTTTTGATATTCATAGTTCAAGAATCATCATTATATTAAAAAATGGAATTTCATGCTTTGTTGTGAATTTTGTCTGTGAAAAACATAGAATGTTTCCTTGATGTAATGATTCTATAATTTTATTGATGCCTTCTCAATATGTAGCATATATGGAAATATCTCACTATTACATTATTGATAATACAAAAACAGATTTAGGAAAAGTGTGTTATACTGGTAATTATTTTGTGTCCTATAGCTTCACCAAGCTTCTTGACTAGGTTTTGGGAAGATAAATGTGTGACACTAATGGCCTACTACCTAGTAACAGGAGTTTTGAAGTGAAGAGTAAAATTACCCAGGAGCAATATGTATAAATGATAGGGAAAGTGAGATAATGAAAACATAGTATGAGACCCTCCTTGACACTAGGTATCAGTTGAGGATGTGCATATTAAGTATTAAATATTTGGAACTCAAATCTTTCAGAGAGAACTTACTTTCCAGTTAGCATAAGTAAAAGATAACCAAGTCAAATATTATTAAAGAGACACTACATTAAAATTATAGCGTTTGGATATTAAGAATTAAATAGGTGTATAATTCTTTAGACACTCAAGATGAGGGGGTCAGCAAACTGGCTGGCAGGTCAAATTTAGCCTACTGCCTGTTTTTTTATAAATAAAGTTTTATAGGAACAGTCACCTTCATATAATGGAGTGTCTGACTGCCTTTACGCTAAACAGCAAGAGTGAGTAGTTGCAACAGGGACTTTATAGACTTCAAAACCTACAGTATTTTCTATCTGACCTTTTACTAGCTGCTTCTCTAGAAATATAAAGTTTGCTGAACCCTGTCATAGAAAGAAAAATAATACTAAAAGGATGGTGCTGGAGACCTTTCTATAACTTCAGTACTCTTGACTCTCCGTTTTTGCTTCTTTTCTATTCCTAGAGGGAATTGGAAATTACATCCTTCCTGAGTGTCTTTCCTACCTGCAAATACTGAGGTTGGGTCACTCAAGTTTGACAAATTAGCTCCCCAAACTTAATTCCTTCCCCATCACTCTTACCCTGTGCTCTGAGCTTCAACCACAGTGGCACTCTTGCTGTTCCTCAAAAATGTCCCGTCAGATCCACTGCAGGACTTCCTGGAAGCCGGGAGTGTTGGTCCCATCCCTCTTTGCAGGCATGGTTCCTTTCATCCTCAGCCTCAATGTTCTCTGAGGGCAGCTGGAGAGGACCTTCCTGAACACCCTATTTATCACATTGTTTTCCTGTTCCATGAATTGTTCACTTATTTATTGCTTTTTGTTTCATGAATCACTCTCTGAAATGATTTAGTCTACTTTTTCACTTATTTATTGTCTATCTCCTTCACTTGATCGTCAACTCTGACACCTAGAGCAGCATTTGGCACATCAGAGACCTCAGTATTTGTCAGTGGTGACTGTTGAAATGCTGTCTTGAGGTAGAAAGCAGACACTACACACCAGAGATGGCAACACAGCCTGATCCTCATGAAAATTAATGTGTGAAAAGTGTCATAATTTCTCATTTTTAAGGCCTACTTTTACTTACAAAATACTCCAGGGAACTTTAACAAACTCCCCACTGAAAATGAGTGTTCATATAGTTTTTAGTAATTTTCAGTCTTCTACTTCATGAGTAAATACTCTATGCTTTCCTCAGTTTTAGGAATTAAACTGTTTAGTGCTTGGGTTTTTCTAGCACCCAATTTTAGACATATCAGTTTCCAGCTGTAACATTAAACTGAGAGTAGAAGTGGAGTTACATACACAAGCCTCCTCAATTCTGACTTTATGTATTCATCTCACCATTTATAAATGCAAAAAACATACATGCCAGAAGTCCTAGTTTGCTATGGTTTAGATATTGTTTGTCATCCCCCAAAGATTCCTGTGTTGGATGCTTAGTTCCCAGGGTGGTGGTATTGGGAAGCAGTGGTACTTTTATTTGGGGCCCAGTGGAAAGTCCTATGCTCAATTGGGAGCAAGTCCTTGGAAAGGATTGTGGGATCCTAGTCTGTCTTTCGTTCTATCTCTCTCTCTCTCAGACTTCCTTCCTGGTGATGTGATCTATTCCTCTCACATGTGCTCCCGTGGTTGCCACTGTCAGCCATCTGCAATGAGTTCTTCACCAAAATCACGTCAAGGCCAGGTGTCTCCAAAACTGACTGAATAAGTCTTTTTTTTTCTTTATAAAGTCAGGCTGTCTTAGGTTTTGTTACAGTGACAAAAACTGACTTATACCTTAGTAGAACCTAAACTCCCTCCTTTCTAATAAGTCCATTTTTAAACCTTACTGGATTTCAAAGTACTCTTTCCAGGAAAGAAAGCTCAGTTATGTGTGCTACTTTAATTCTCAGATAAATTCCATCTATAATGACATATTGTTCTCATTAGCTAAGTAAATGAGGTTGCAGAATCTAGGTGGGCAACTCTTAGTGGGAAAGAAATAGCTATTTGGCTCCAGTGAAAGATACATGATTTTTCAAACTTCTAGTGCTTTCATAAGATTGAGGTAGTTTTGGATATTGTCAAAGTTAATAGCACAGTTGAACAGTTGTGTTACAATAGAGTCAGCAAAGAAAATATATATATATGCCAAATAGTTTTCCTTTTTAAGATACTTGGAATAAAGTAGAGGTTAAAAAGCATGTAGTTTATAGAATTTAAAAATGTTTAATGTTCAATTTGCCTAATTCAGAACAAAACAGTGTCTTGTATGTGGTGGTGTTTACTTATGAGATATGGGGCTCTGTGTGCTTAAATACATCACCAGAGTCACTCTTTAATTACTGGATGCTGGAACACTATTTAGTCAATTACTCCTGCAGTGAATTCAACGACCTTCCCCTCTCTGGGGAGGGGACAAAACTATTTTCTCCTCATGAACTTAATTTATACCTAATTTATGATGAGAATTGATAAAGTACATTCTTTCATTTAAAGCTGAAATTGAGATTTGTATTGCTTTGCTATTAACTAGATCGACAACGCCACCTACATAGATCACCTCAGTATCTTTGCTAGTTCCAATTCCCAACTCCATCATTATTTCAGTGCTGAGTTGTGTTGGACTGTATGGTGATAACTGGACATTTCTATTGAGATGCCTCTCAATATTACAGAATCTCATGGTTTTTGAAGAAATTGTGTCACAACAAAATTCTTACATTGAATCATTACTGTCGTGACTATGCATAGAAGCACAGTCTTCAGAAAGCAGTTAATTAAGGTTAAATGGTATCATGAGAGTGGGACCCAATGCAATAAGACTAAAATCCCTATCGGATGAGGAAGAACACTATACTCCTCTATGTGCACAAAAACAGGTGACCATGTGATAACACAGTGAGAAGACAGCCACCCACAAGTCGGGAAGAGTCCTCACTAGAAACCAACCTGTTGGAATTTAATTTTGAAGAAGTTTGTTTATTAATGTGTTAATTGTATATATTAATGGGTTTCAGTGTGATATTTCCACATGTGCATATAAAATACACTGATCAAATCCAGTCTCCCCTTACCTATCCCTCCTTCCTTTTCCAAACTTCTAACTTCTAATAATTGTAATTCTACATTCACATCATCTTACAAAACAAAACAAAAACAACTACCATATATGAGAGAGAACATGTGGTACTTGCCTTTCTGTGTCTAACTTGCTTCATTTAACACAATGTGCTCCAGTTCCATCCATTTTACTGCTGATGACAGGATTTCTTTTTTTTTTTTTTTTTTTTTTTTTAGTACCGGGGATTGAACTCAGGGACACTTGACCACTGAGCCACATCCCAGTCCTCTTTTGTATTTTATTTAGAGACAGGGTTTCACTGAGTTGTTTAGTGCCTCACTTTTGCTGAGGCTGACTTTGAACTCACAATTCTCCTGCTCCAACCTCCCAAACTGCTGGGATTATGGCTGAATAATATTCCATTGTACATCATACTACATTTATCCATTGATGGGTACCTAGGTTGCTTCCTCTCTTGCCTATCAAGCATACTGCCAGAATAAACACAGATGTGTAGGTATGTCTTTGGTATGCTGATTTCATTTTCTTTGGATAAATAACCAGAAAGGAGATGATTGGATTACATAGTACATATATTTTTGAGGAACCTCTATAATGACTGTGCTAATTTATATTCTAACCAATGGTGTATTAGAGTTCTTTTTTGGTCTATATCTTTGTCAGTACTTGTTATGTTATTATTTCTATTAATTGCCATTCTAACTAGGGTGAGATAATATGTCCTTGTAGTTTTGATTTTGTTGATGGTTTGTTGGTTTGTGATATCAAGATTTTTTTCATATATTAGTCATTTATATTTGTTCTTTTTCCCCGTTTTATATTTCTTCTTTTGAGAACATTTAGATCATTGTCTATTTCTTAATTGGATTACTTTCTTTTCTAATTCCTATGTGTTCAGGATATTAATCCTTTGTCAGAGGAGTAGTTGGCAATCTTTTTCTCCCATTCTGTAGGTTGTCTTTCCTCTGTTGGTTCCTTGACTGTGCAGAAGTTTTTCAGTTTGTTGTAATTTCAATTGTCTATCTGTGCTTCTGGGATCATATCCAAAAAAATCACTGCCTATACCAATGTCTTGAAGTGTTTGCCCTATGTTTTCCTGTAGTGGTTTCAGAATGTCAGACCTTAAATTCAGATCTATGACCATTCTGTTGATTTTTGTAGAGGATGAGAGGGGTAAAGTTTTAATCTTCTGCATATGGATATCCAGTTTTCCCAGCATTTTTTATTAAAGAGTATATCTTTCTCCAGTGTATGTTCTTGGCACCATTGTTAAGAATCAGTTGGCTGTAGACATATGGTTTTATTTCTTGGATCTCTCTTCTATTTCATTGGTCTGTGGGTCTATTCTTAAGTCACTGCCATGCTGTTCTGGTTACTATGACTCTGTAGTATTCTTGAAATCAGTTGTGACACCTCCAACTTTGTTCTTTTTACTCAAGGTTGCATTCCATATGAATTTTAGAGATTTTTTTCTAGTTCCATAAAGATTGTTGTTGGTATTTCCACAGGGATTGCATTGAATCTAAAAATTACTTTGGGTAAAACAGAATTTTAATAGTACTAATTCTCAAACTGGCACTTTGGTTTTGGATTCCTAGTCTCCAGAACTGTGAGAAGGTAAATTGATATTGTTTAGGCTGCTCAGCCTGTGGTATTTTGCTATGGCAATCCTAGAAGATGAAAAATGTACTCTTTAAGAAGGAAGTTTTGTATGGTTTATACTTCTGAAAGTGGCTAATTCGTGATGTTGCAGAGGACTATATAGGGGGAATAAGAGAAACTCAAACCACCACTGTAATAACATCTGAGAAGTAACATACCAACAACCAGGAATAGATGCACATTGGAGTCGCAACCAATACCTTTCTACTATTGGTATAGGTTTGATAAAATCTTGTCTATTTTAGGTCACATTCAAAATGGCTAAGGTACTCAGGTACCCCCAAAATTGATTTATCATAGAATATACAACTAGTATTATCAAGTGCTCTGGAGATCCTGCTGGAGTAGACTGTTGGTGTGATACAAACCAGTTCAAATAGACAAGGGGGCACTGTGTAGTGTTGAATCAGGTCATTTCCACTAGTTCTATGTTGGAGGTATGTTTTAGTCTTGAATGGCCACAGGTTGGGTATAACATTCTGGAATTAAGGAAAGTTGGACTGGATGCTGTAGGATCCCAGCTAGATGCTGATAGTTGCTCAATTCCATGTTAGTTCTCCTCTTAATCTTATGCCTTCTCCTGTAGAAGAAGAATTGCAATTTGTGTGGTTTGGCATTTTTCATTCACAACTTCTTAGATTTTTTTTCCTCTTAAAGTTGATTATATGGTGAGTAAAAATCACCCAGTCTTAGAACTATAGCTAAGAATGAGTGTGTGTGTGTGTGTGTGTGTGTGTGTGTGTGTGTGTGTGCGTGCGCGGGCGCATTGGTTCTTTTCCTAAGTACATTCTCCCTGGCTAAAGGTCTTTCAATAGTTTCAAAAGCTGGGTTGACTCCCCAACAGATTTGTGTTGCAAGTCTCCCTCTGTGGTCTTATTTGTTGACATTTAACCCTGGAGAGTTAGTTGGTCAAGGTTAATTATATAAGGATAAGATGAAAGTGATGCCTTTGGATTTTTTTTGTGTGTGATTAAAAAGCAGAGCAGTGACACAATTAAATTTCCATTTTCTAAGAAAAATATTTGAACACATTTACAGGGTACCACATGATAATTTGATAATTGTAGATAATATATAATGATTGAATCTGGGTTTACATTTTAAATGTTTGAATAGGTTGAAGCAGGTCAAGAGTGAAGCTGAGACAAGGTTATTCTGCTGCAGTAAAAGTGGCAAAAAATGAGGGTGCTTGGATAAAGGTGTTTGTAGTGAACCTGGCGAACAGTGAATGGATGGGGTGATAACCTGGATAGATGAGACAAGAGACATTGCTGATGCACTCAATGAGTGGGTGACAATTCCAGAGGAAGGATGGAATTGAGAATGACATCTGCATCTGGAGCTTCTGTAATTGGGTTGCAATTGCATGTATAGAAATGGAAAATGCTGGGTGAAGCAGGTTTTCAGGGGAAAGTCAAGAATTCTGTTTTGGTCATGTACATCCAGAGATTCCTATTAAATATTCCAAGGGAACTGTCACATGGTTAGAGACACTAGGATGGGATTCAATGAGGTGAAGTCAGTGAGAAACAGATTTGGAAGTAATACAATTAAATGCCAATGGTAGCATTTAAAGTTGCAGGAATTGATAAAATCACCTGGGGAGAAGAAGTAGGGCAAGCACAAAAATGGTCAATTCGTGATCCTTGCTCTCAAAGTAAGCTGAGAAAATATATGTTCAATTATCTATGTATCTGTTGGTTGACTGTCCATCACTACACCAAATACCTGAGATGATCAACTTATAAAGAGAAAAGGTTTATTTCGGCTCCGTTTTGGAGCTTCCAGTCCATCATTGGTTGACTCTGTTACTTTTGGGCTTGTGTTTAGGGAGTGCGTCATGGCAGCAGCATGTGATGGAGCAACACCACTTCATGGTCAAGGAGCAAAGAAAGAGGAGGACCTCGGTCCCACGAACCCCTTCAAACACATGCCTCCAATGATCTTTAAAAATGGTACCTACTAATGGGGAATAGTGTGTTGATACTTATATACTCTGTGACATGTTTAGATGGGGTTAAACATATCTGTATCCTCTGATATTTATCATGTCTTTACAGTAAACATTCAAAATCCTTGCCTCCAGCTTTTTAAAATATAAAGTGTCTCATTTTAAAAAGAAAACCATGCTGTAGGAAAATGAATTTCTCCTCTAAGATCCGATGTCCCTTTTCACAGAACACCTTCCCCCTCTTTTGTTTCATAGTCTCACCATTTAATGTTTTCAAATTTGGGCCAGATGAGAGAAAAGTGGTATTTTTGAGAAACTTGAAGGAGAGCCATGCTTTTACTTTTTAAGAGTGAAAATAACAGCCAAGATGGTAATTGTGGAGTCTGCCTTGGCTCTTCCTCACTACCGTCTGCTCCTCATGAAACCCGAGGAAATGCTGGGTCCAAGGGGGGCCAGTCAAGGGAGGCAGTTGGGAAGCTTAGGAACAGCAGTGCCAGGGACACCCTGTGTGCACTGTCTCTCCCATTCCATGAAGAGAACTGGTGGATAATAGAGAAAAATATAGAACTCAAATGAGGAGAAGATTACATAAAAGAAGATTGATATCCAATATTGACTTTTCATCACAGGAAGTCTGTCTCATAACTCAGTTCAACCTCTCAGAAAAGCAAGTTCATTTTAGCTAACATTTTCCTTTTGACATCTCCTTCCCAAGTCTATAAAATCATGCAGGTATCACTGGTGCAAGATGCTTTGCTAATAAGAACATCTTTTTTTTTATATATATTAAGAATGGCCATTGATATACTCTTTCTACTTTGTTTATTTCCAGAATTCACCTAGAGTTTTCCTTGTGAAAATACATCTCATCTTCTCTTCAGATCTTGAATTCTGCTAGTGGTACTTCTTTGAGAAAAAGCAGTAGGTTCAGGTCACCCAGACACTGGATTACCATTCTGATTCTATAGAAGGGTCACAGTAACAGTCCTATAATTGCTTTTTATGATCACTAATGTCCCCATCTAATCTAGACAGGAACACTTGACCTATTACTTCTAATCTCCTTACTAACTTCCTAGAAGTAACTTCTAGGTTTTAGACTTCCTGTCTGAAAGTGAGTGAATTTCAAATCATTGTTGAATGTTATCTTTCCCTTGCTAATCAGAAAGGGCTCTGGGATGAAAATTGTGTGCATATGTATCTTTCTATATGTCTATCTGTTTATCAATCATCTATCATCTATCTATGTACCTGTCTTCCTTAATTTGTTACAGAGGGTAAGTGAGACTGTAACCTTGAATTTTTTTGAAGTTCTTTTAGACATTGGGAAAAGTTAATTAGTCTTCTATCAGGCAAGAAATGTTTTGTTCCCCATTTGCTCACAGGGAAATACAGAACAACTAGCAAGGGGACAAAATACCCTTTTTCTGTGTTCAGTTCTCATCTTTGTCATGGTTCCCAAGTTGGTAGACTGGATTAAGGGAAACATTAGGGGCTTCCCCTCACTCTTGTGGCATTCAATTACCTAGTGCAGCGACCCTGCAAAACCTGCTTGAAATCTTGTGTCTTAATACCATGCTCTTTATCACAGAAAAGACAATGACCTTTAAAATGTATATCTCTCTAATTATCTGCTGACAGTCTCTCCTGTCCAGCTACCCAGTTTATAGAAGTAAAATCCGATGATCAAAAAAATACCTCAAAGTTCAATTTCCCTGGGACTTTGTCAAATAGCTAACAAAAGTTGCTTTGACATTCTTAAGTCTTAGAGGTTTATGTCTTGTGCCAGGAGATGATTTGAGATTTATTGAAATCAAATAGAACTTTATTGGAAGAGATAGAAATGACATATCTCTGGTATGCCCTGAGAGCAGTATCATTCTAGTTAAACTGACATCAAGATAAAAATCTTCTGGCAATTCACAGATCAAGGTTATACCATTCTTTTGACTGATATGATACAAAGGTTTTTAAAGGAGACTTTTTGGCTAATAAGATCAATATGCTCAGTCACAGAGGCCATAATAACCAAAATGAATTCTCTGTAGAACATTTTTAATTGACACTTTTATGGCAAATGTTAGTATATATTTCATTGTGTTTCTGTGGTTAATATAATAAAAGCATATAGCACTCTTAATTTAAAAGTTACTTCAAGAGATTATTTGATTTTGGAAACTCATATGTATTTGCAAAGTATATACTCATAATGAACTTTTAAATCTTTTGTTACAGTTTTATTAACTATTTCATTTACATTATTTTTAGACTATGAATCCCATTATAGATTATAAAGTAACTAATACACAAACTTTTGAAGTATATGTGTCTTTAATATATATGATCATTAAATGTGTACTTAAATATGACATAATTTTGGAATTTTAAAGCATACTTCTATCAGAAATTCTTCTTTATGCACACAAAAGTTTAGTAAGCTTTAGGAAAATGTATCAATTTCACTAACAAGTTCCTTTGCTCAAGAAAAAAGCAATTCTCCTTCTTTTCAACAATCTATGGGAGATTTACCAAATTTGTCTTCAGAGCATGAGATAAGGAGGCTGCAACAAATTTCTAAAGGCAGATAACATGCAGAAATACAGACCTGAGAGTCGTGAGATAAATTTAGCAGCCAGTTAGGAAAATCCCAATCTCTTTATATTCCTTAAACCAGTAAAATCGAGGAGAATAAATGATATCATATAAGCTACAGAGTAAGAGAAAGCAAATTCTGGAAATTTCATTTTTCATGTAAGTTTGAAAATGAATCAACACCAGAGGATCACCGAATCCTTCCCTGGTGTGGAGTTGGGAAATTTGCATTTCCCTATAAGATCAATACGGTCAGTCACGGAATACTACTAATAGTGCAAAGCCGAAGGGAACTAACAGTGAGTCTCAACACTGGTTGACACACTATCTGAGGAGAAATACTTAGAACTGGTCAGAACTGGCTACATGGTAATCAGAATGCAGGGGCTTGGCAGGTATGTGGAACAGTGGTGAAGTCTTAGGAAGGAACCACTTCTGGAGAGAAAAAGCAGCTTAGAGGGAATGTCTTTTGGAGGTTTTGTGCAAAAGCAAAGAAGGCCTTAGATGCTGGAAGACTACTGAGAAAGCAGATAGCATCACAGAATTGGACTTGATCCCTTCAAAACTGCTGCCATTGAAGTCAGGTTTTATTGAGAACCAATTTAAATAAAGGAAAATTCACCCTGATTCCATGTTAAAGTTTATAAAATTTGACAAACACACAGGCATGTCACCACCTTCACAATTAAGGTGTAGGATTTTTCCATCATCTGGAAAGTTCCCTTGTGTCCCTGGGTGGTCTTTTCCCTTCCTGCATCTGCAACTCCCTGGGTCTATTTTTGGTTCTTATAGTGTTACCTCTTCCAGAAAATCATATAAATAGATCATAACGGTAGTTTTATAGGTGTAGACTTTTCCACTCACCACAGTGCTTTTAGATTTGCCCATGCCATAACATGTCTGTGTATTTTTTAAATTATGGAACAGTAATCCATTGTATAATTTATAAAATCCCTTGTCTATCTCTTCATCAGCCTATGGATATTTGAGTTGCTTCCAGTTTTTATGATTATGAAAAAAACATTGTTTTAAGGACTAACAAAGTTTTTGCCGTGAACATTTTTAATCTTTCTAGGAATGATACCTGGGTAGGAGTGATGGCTAATTTTATGCATCAGTATTACAGGGTGCCCAATAATAGGCCAAATAGTAATGCTGGGTGTTTCAGTGAGGGTGTTTTGGGTGAGATTGACATCCAGATTAGTAGATGTGTGAAGAGGATTGCCTTCTGTAAAAGGAGTGTGTCTCATCTGATCAGTTGAAAGTATGAATAGGAAAAAAAGTTGGACCCTCTCCTGAGTAAGGGAGAATTCTCCTGCTTGACAGCCTTCGAGTAGGAACATTGCTTCTTCTTTTTTTTTTTTCCCTCCTCACCTTTGGGCTCAAACTAAAACATGGGCACTTCCTACAGGTCCAGTCTGCCAGTTCCCAGAGTGGAATGATGCTGTTGGTTTCCTGATTCTCAGGCCCTCAGCTGCAGACTGGAGCTAGGTCATAGGCTCTCCAGGGTCTCAAGCCTGATGATTAACCCTGTTGATCCTGGAACTTGTGCACTTCTATAATGCTGGGAGCCAATTCTTTATATATAAAAAAAGAATTCTCTCCTTCTCTCACTTTCTTTCTCTCTTCTTTTCACATATACATAAAGACTCCATTGGTTCCATTTGTCCTGAGAACTCTGATTAATGCAAAACGTAAATATCGTACGATTTAAGAAACTGCCAGATTCCTACAATGACTGTACTTTTCATTCTTATTCTCCAGGACTTGGTATTTTCAGATTTTCATTAATGGGGAGGGTAGCTGTCTCATATTGTTTTAATTTGCATTTACCTAATGACTGATAAAATTCGACTACTCATATACCTGTCCATGCATAGCTTTATAATTCATATGGTCATATATTGTTTGAGTTTTATGCTCAAATATTTTGCCAAATTTTGGGGGGGGGGAGTCTTATTTAGTTGGAAAAATTCTTTATAAAATCTGAATTTTATTTCTTTTTTTTTTTTTGAAAAACAGTGGCTTTTATTGTTTCAGTTAACACAATTTGGAATTAGCAAATTAATAAAATGTGGTAATTTATGCAATGTAATGTATGTGCAAAGTATTTCAGACATAGTACTGCTCAAGTTGAGACCAAGGAGATCAGAAGCATCTTGAGAAGATAAAGCTAAATCAAAATCTTTCCCAGCAAAAGATTCTTTCCCAATCTTTCCAAGAGAATGTGACCCTAACAACACTTTCATTTATGATTTCTGGTCTTGAGAACTGTGAGAGAAATTCTATCATTTTAGCTTTTCCACCCACCCCCACAAAAGGCATATTTAAAAAGATAATACGTTAAAAAAATACAGCTGTTTTATTTTATGATCCATTCAAATAATAGCATCTAGTGATCAAATACTATAAAAATCTCACCCTGAGACAGGAATTTCCAGATAGAATTAAAAAAAAAAATCTGAATTTTATTTCTTTACCATATGTGTTTTGCATATATTTTCTCCAAATATTTGGTTGGTCTTTTTAATTATTTAAGACTATTTTGAAGAGTGGAAGTGTGTTTTTCATTTTGATGAAAAACAGTTATTGATTTTGTTTTAGGATTCATACTTTCTTTTTGCCTTACCTAAGATACTGGTGCCTAATTCAAGATCAAAATTTTCCTCCCATATATTCTTCTAGTATTGGCTTTACATTTGGGTCTATGATCCACTTTGGGTGTTTTATTTTTATTTTTTAATTTTTAAAATTGTTTTGCTTGGAGCAAAATATAGTTCAAGTTCCACTTTTTGCAGATGAAGATGCGATTATTTCATCACTTTTTATTGTAGTTAATATAGTTTCCATTTTGAATATATTTTAGAAGATATATTATAACAATTCTGGGTACTACATTTCCTGGCAGAAGGGTTGTTGCTGCTTGCTTGATAATTTGATTATTTGCTTAATGACATGGTTGAGCTAATTCTTCAGACTCATTTTTCTGGCAGTGTGCCCCAATTTTTAAAAATCTTCTGTTTAACCCATTTATAGAGTATGAAGGAGATGTTTAAATCCTTCAATGTATTTATTGAATAAAACTAGATAGAATGAAAATCTGTTTAAAGCATGTTTTCAGTGTGTAATTTTAAGGTCTTAGACTTGTAGATTCTTTTTAGAAAAATAAATTCCAATTTCTCTTGAAATTCTTCATCTTTGATTTAATATTGATTGTATTTTATTGAACATATCAGTCATGGTTACTTTAACGTCTGTGTGTAGTAACTGTGATAACATGTGGATCATTTTAATTTTCTGTTAGTTTTTTATTATGGGTCAGATGGGCATAATTTTTCACATCCCTACTGATTTTGGATTGAATACTGGACCTCGTGCATTAAAAACAGTAGAGAGTCCAAACGACATTATCTTCCATCACAGACGATTCGCCCTTTTCTCTGCTAGTCTGTTATGGTTTGAAATTTATTTGAAGAAGGGTTAGACTTAAAATGTCCTCTTCTCCTTTTTCTAGTGTCTCTAATATTGGCAACTCCAATCCTGTATACCCAACAGAGTATATACTGGTTTCTCTGTTCCCAAGGATAAGACCTCTGTGGCCAACCTTTTCCTCAGTTTCTCTCTGTAAGTAGGAGAAAGACTTGCAGGAAGAAATCAGTTGAAGATTATTGATGCAAATTCACGACTCCTTCAAACCTTTTAACTTCCACCACTGTGCCTTAGACCTCCCCACCGAAATTGTTACCTTCAAGGGATAGGTGGGAACAAAGTAGAGAGGTTGAAGAAGGAAGCAGTTCTTCTACATGTAGTTTCAGGTTTTGTGTAAAATTTGTAGTTTTATTTTATATATTCAAAATTGAAAAGGAAACCAGAAAACAAAGTCTAAAATCGAATACAAACAGATAAATGAATACAAACAAATAAATGAGTCCAACAATGTGTCAACTTGATAATATGATCATAGAGAACAGAGTCAACTAAACTTTGGGCAAAATAATTTGTATATCCTTAGAGGGATGTATTCCAAGGACAAAACTCTTCCAACAAACATTAAATTTTTTTGGGTGTGTTTATAGCTGGTGATAATAGATTGTACATTTAAACCATATAATTAAAGCATATAGGTAAAAAGATTGCTGTTATAAGAAAATGAGATATTTAGTGAAAGGGAGGCACGAATATTTATGTAGATAGCAATATGAATTATCATAAGTGTTCTCATGAACATATACCAGTACACATACACACACCCCACCACCTGCTCTTTCAACTACAGCGGTGGAAATGCAATGATTAACCCGTGGTGATGATCTTGCATCATACTCAAGCTCTGGTTTCTAAGTAACAGTATTAGCCAAAAGGAATTAGGGCTCCTTGGATCCTAATTTCGGATCCAGGGCAGGAAAATACAGGGTAAGTTTGGAACATGCTGCTGTGCCCATCAGCAAATTAATATATTTACTAGAAAAGTGAGTTCAGAAGCAGCTTGATATATCTGCTCATATATGAACATCTTTGATATGATAGCCCAGAATGTACAAAATCAACACTACAACTTTTAGATTTTAGCAACTGTGTATATGATATGTAAGCAAGGAAGCATCCTTAAACAAGGTGCAAAATTAATATCCATAAAGAAAAACTTGATAAATTCGACATTATTAAAATTAAATATTTATCTAAAACAAAAGTACCTTAAAAAAAGTCACCAATAGGGAAAAAAAAATCTTTGCAACATGAAAAATACAAATGACTTTAAACGAAGATGAGACTCACCAAACAACACAATAAAAAAATGGGAGGACACCCACGTCAGAAGAGAAACTCAAATGGTTAATACCATGGCAAGATAAGTTCATTAATAATTAGATAAGTTCATACTGTATTGAAAAATATTTTACCTGCCTATGTCAGATTGGTGAAACTCAAAAGTTTGTCAGTACAAAAATGTTCAGAATGAAAATGTTCATGTACTATTTGATCATGTGAAAATTGCGACACACTTCTGATATATTTCCATGTATATACCAGAATTAGCAATCAAGTTGTTAAATATAGAATTAATTTTTAAATTTAAAACACTGAAAATTAATACAAATATTTCAGGAGGGGAAAAGATAGTTGTGTTATCACCGTATAACGGAGTACTATAGTTCTTAATGTGAATGAGTAAGCTCTATAGATACCACTGTTTTTACGACATTTGCGTTTAAAATAACATTTACAGATAGCAATTTATTCTTTACTAAGTGTAATATTTTTAAAAATTTGCCTAAATTCTTTAAAGAACATCCCCTAGCATTGGAGAGGAATGGGACTTGAAAGAGAAACAAAGGAAACCTTTGCCTGTAGTTTGGAGTAAAAATTATAAAAATATTAATAGCTCTTGATTTCAGAGTACCTTAGTTTGTTATATTGTTTTCTATATTTTGAAGCTAAAATAAGGAGAAATGAAATATCATATGTAGCCACTTAATTAATTTTTATCAAGTTTATGGTTGAATCATTAACAACTAAGTCTAGAAGACTAAACTCTCTTAGTGAAACTCTACCCTTTGGCATGGAAAATATGGTTTACCCACAAAGAAATGGCAAGTTTATAGCCCCTAACTGTGCAAGACTCTGGGAGAGACGCCTGTTCTGAGGATGCAGGGAAATGCTTCCTAAAGATGATGATGGTCACACCTGTTTTTAAGCACAAAGCCATTTATATGTAAGGACACCATAGTATATTCGTTGAATGCATTTTGAGAATTTTAGAGCTAAATAAGCATGTTCTGGTTTAGGTGTAGCAGAGTCATGATTCATTTCTTGTATCTTATCCTCTTAGAAATGCAGTTCTTTACCTGTAGCCTTCTTACATTGAACACTCCTTAGAGGAAGAGGATATGGCTTGGGATAGTTCCTTTTGTTACCTTGGGAATAGGTGTATTTAAAAGAGAGAGAGGAAGAGAGCTTTTCCTACCTCCAACCTCCTTCCTCTGCAACTCCTAGTGGGTAGAGGAGGGGAAGAGTTAACGTATTCTCACAGGTTTGGGTACAATTTCTAGATGTCTGCTGAAGCCCTTGCATCTGGTGAGAAGAGCCATGTTTGGTTAGAGATGCTTTTGCTGAGCTTCTGCTTCCACTTGTCACCAGAGGATATGCTAAGTGTCCCATTTGCCTTGGTTGGGGAATGAGGATGGAAAACGTGGATCTGCTGGGGAGATGCTAGAGGGAGGTACGTTGCTGGGGAAGGCAACAGCGAAGGCCAGTGACCACAGCATTGTGTGCAGCCTATGCTGGAAACAGGAGGAGCCACCGTTCAGAGTTCATCCATCAGAGCCTTGGCGGGCAAGAGACATCTGTCTGAAAGCAGTTAATGTTGCAAAGGGCACAATGAAGACCACAAATCCTCTGGGCTGTCATGATTCCCTTGCATTCGGTTTCCAACACAGAGAATGAGGTAGATGGTAGCAACTAAAGACAGTTAAATGCTTTTCCCTGAGAGGGATTTGAATTTGGATTTGAAAGAATACTTACTGAAAAGGATTCTTGTAACTTGGAGGAGACCAAATTACTATAGTTGGCAATTTTTTTTCTTTTTGTACCAAAAGTATCTTCCTATTCTATTCTTCTCTTGCTGCCTTCATGGACTTGGAAGTCCCAGAACAAGAAGAAATATAGAAAATAAAGTTATAGTTTTTACATGTGGATTTTTGACCTTTAAAATCTGATTCTAGTGTAGATGATAATCCATTCTTACAAGAGAATTATCTTTTATTTTTTTCTGGAAGAAAAAAAAATTTTAAAAATGACTCTATTTTTTATAATCTGTTCTGAGCACCACATTGAGACTACTTCAAACTGGCAATGTTCTTATTATACCCTTTAAAAACCATGCGAGAGGCACAGTAAATGTAATCTGGAATATTTCTTCCTCCATATCTATGTGGCCTTTAATATGGGCAACATTTTATTTTATTTTTTGGTTCTGGGTGCTCTTCCACTGAGCTACATCCCCAGCCTTTTTTATTTACTTATTTTGAGACAGGGTCTCACCAAGTTTCCCAGGCTGATCTCAATCTTGTGATTCCCCTTGCATCCGCCTCCTGAGTAGCTGCAATTACAGGCATGCGCCACCACACCTGGCCAGCTTAAGTATGCCTAGAGGCTGTTTTTTCTGTTATAATCAAACCCATAAATATCAAGGTACCTTTCTAAATTTTAATTTTTAGCTTCCTTTGCTAATAATTCTGATATTGTATGTATTGGGTATAATCTTTCTTATAATAAGTCTTATTTTTAAAACATTGTCAGAAGTTCAATCTAAATCATCTGTTTTAGGAATGAAGCCTTCAAAACACTCTTTAAAGCTTCAAGAAGTTAGAGTGACAGGCAGTGTTCAAGGGTGAAGGCTATAATTACTGAGGTACAGAGTAGATACATGCTTCTGTCTCCACCCTGCGTCTGCCTCTTGACATCCAAATGCATGCTTTGTGATAACAGTGGTTGTACTGGTGCCACCTTTATTCAGACAAATATTGACATACAATATTGACACTTAAATATATTAACATTTCCATTCCCTGCTGACTCATTCACTGGGAACAAGTTCATATGCCAATCCATAGTAGGCATTTAATAAATATTTGTTGGATGAATAAATGAACATATGGGCTGATTTGCACAAGACCTTAAAAATGAAATGTGGCACATTTGTATGATAAAATAAATCATTGTTTAATGAGTTCCCTTTTTTCCTTCCTGATGTCCATGGTATCAGTTTTTCACTTATGTATGATATTTGACACAACAGGTAAAAATGGAAATTGTGAAGGAGGAGGAATGAAAGAAGGAATATATTTTTTTACTTTTGGAACATGGGAATGTAGGTGGAAAAGCACATGATTTATTAAGAGTAGTCCTATGAAGTACCAATCTGATGATATCACTTTTTCTAGTTCATAATAAGTCAATGTTAATTGATTTCAACCAGTCTAAAATTCTTCCTTTCCTTCCATTCCCTTCTTGAAACAGGATCTTGCTAT
Source organism: Sciurus carolinensis (assembly GCF_902686445.1). NCBI lineage: Eukaryota > Metazoa > Chordata > Mammalia > Rodentia > Sciuridae > Sciurus > Sciurus carolinensis. The sequence continues at coordinate 30,192,452 of NC_062227.1, read as the reverse complement.
GTTGCTGAGGCTGGCCTCAATATCTGGGCTCCGGGGACCCTCCTGCCTCAGCCTCTCAAGGATCTGAGACTACATGTACATACCATATACTCAGCTTGGTCTGAATTTCCATAGAGAAGAAATCACAAGCAGGAGATGAGGGGAATCTTTTTCTTCTTCAGAATTTCAGTGTAGGAAAGGTAGACTCTGTGGTGCTTTGGAACCTGAGATGTGGGTGAGGGACCGGGCAGTAGGAGTAGGGTAGTGTGCTAAAATTTACCCTTAGATTGGAAAACATGTTGAGAAGCTATAGACAAAAGATTGTAATGAGCTGGGCACTGTGGTGCACACCTGTGATCTCAGTGACTAGGGAGGCTGAGGCAGGAGGATCACAAGTTCAAGGCCAGAATCAACAATCTAGTGAGACCCTGTCTCAAGATCAAAAGGGTTGGGGATGTGGTTCTGTGGTACAGCACAGCTGGGTTCAATTCCCATCATGGGGGGAATAAAGATAAAGGAAGGATAGTAACATTTTCCTTTAGAAAGTTAAAAAGTGACAATTTAAAAATTATGTTTTAAAATTTGACGATTCTGACTCAAAAGCTATTCCCATCTTCCTGCTTCCCCAGTTCTCACAGATGTTGTCCCCATTACAAAAGCTGAAAATGCCAGCTGCTTGTTTTGCATTCTACCTTGCATCCAGGGCAGGTATATATATTTAAATGACAAGAAAGAAAGTCATAAAATATTTGTCTGTGAAAGTTTTCTCTCTCAAGTATGACACACAAAACAAAACAAACCAAAGGAAAATTCTCCTGTCATTGGATATGAGGTCTGGAGCTCTAGCATCCATCTTGTGATGATGAGGCAAAACCTAAGAAAAATTCTATAAAGTGAGGATATCAAAACAAATATTGCTACCATTGAGGTATTGGGGAAATAACTAAAAATAATTAGAAATGCCTTGCTTCTGGAATTATTTTAATGAAAGATAACAAGTGGGTTTACTGCTAAATTTTTTTTTTATCCTATTTCTCTATGATCTTCCGATTAGGTAAATTCTATTGGCCTAAAGTTCCCTGACTCTATCCTTTGTTATTTCCATCTATGATTGAGCCTGCCAGTGAATTTTTAAAATTTTTATTGTTATATTTTTAGTTCCATTTTTTTGTTTGTTTTTTATAGCATCTACATCATTGCTGAGATTTTCTATTTTTCAATTTGTTTAGGGGAATTAGTAATTGCTCATTACAACATTTTTATGGTGGCTGCATTCGTCTTACTGTTGATGTTCCTCAATTGTCTTATTCATCTTCTTGGTTCCTGGGATGATGAGTCTCCTTTTTAATTGTATCTTTGATATTTTAGGGTTTCGAGACTGTGGCCCCTATTTAGTCTTCAGCTTTTAGTAGTAGGCAGTCCTCTTGTGCTGGCTGTGTACACAGGGCTTCCCGCTGGGCCCTGCAGATACCGCCCTGACCAAAGCAGCCACCTTGCCCTGTTGGCATCTTCACAGTGGAAGTGAAGCACTGATTTGTGTGGGGCGGTTGTTGGTGGGGGGTATGGTCAGGTCCCCATGGGACTCCATTGCCACTCACAGGTGAGGGTGAAGGCTGACATGCACTGCTTTGTTGCTCCAGAGTGACATCAGAAGCTCAGCTGTCACTGCCCTGTGACACTGGGTTAGGGATGGTCTGGAGGTTAACTATCCAGGCTTGAGCCACCTGATTAAATTGCACTGCTGTTGGCTGTTGGTGGAGACTCCATTCCCCACCAGGCCTCTCTGACTCCAAAGAGGAAGAAAAGTAGCTGCTCTGTAGCCTTGTCTTGCATGGCCTTGGGCATGGGCCCATCCTGGGTGGAGGTGGAGACCTCAGTGGGCCCTGCTGAAATGAGGGTGGGGAAGCATGGTAGTAACTAGCTCTGCCTTGTCCCACCTCACCAAGACTTGCTGTTGCAGGACAGGTACGGAGGCTCAGCTTGCCACCGGGCCACCACCCTGATGGCATTGGACCCCCACCTGCTTCCACCAGGCAAAGAAACCAAAATCAGCCCCCTGTTTGAAACCTCTGAAACCTCTGAGCAGAATTTGAGGGTTTCCTGTTGGTGTTTGGTTGGAGTAGGATTTTGCCAAAAAGACATCTGGGCTTAAGATACCCTTTCCCAGTCCTTTGGCAAAAAGAATCAGGTTTTTCTTGGAATTTCTTTCTTCTGTGCCAGTGGGCAATTTTGAGGCTCCTGCATCACCTCACGCTGGCTGGAATACATGGGATGATCAGGCAACTCAGAAATCACCACTGAGATGCTCCTAAAGGCTCCTGAGGTCTCTCTCTTTCCACTACTCAGTGCCTCCCTGTGCTTTTTTGTTGGGTATTCTCCAGGGATTTTTAGGAAGCACGACACCCTTAGGAGTACAAACTCTCCACTTTTCCTTTTTTTCTAGATGGGTTAGATTTTATTCTTTAATTTTAAGGCCTCTCTTGGTGTGTGTGTGTGTATGTATGTGTGTGTGTGCGTGCATGTGCATGTGTGTATCTATGTGTATTTGCATATACAGAGGCATACGTCTGTATAGTCCTTCTTGCCTGGTTTGGGACCAGACTTACCCCTTGACATATGTACATCAGAAGCACTTTTTCGTTTGTCAAGATGCTGACCTACCCCTAAAACTTTATCATTGCCGCTAACTTTTGCATTGACTGCTAAAATTATTACTAACTGATCCACTGCTAAGACATGGGATTCTTTCCTCCAATCACTCTAAGTGGGCTTTATTAAAGTGGCTTTGTTGCCAGAGGACTTGTTACTAGGGCTATCACCATAGTAACAAAATAATGACACTATCTGTAATGAAGAGCCTGACTCCACGGTTGATGTTTGCTGATAACGTTCAAAACTCATGTCTCCCTCTGGTCCCAGGTCTGGGCAAGGAAGAGCATGCACTCCCTCCTTGGTATGTGCCGGAAGTTCAAACGTGCCAGGCTCTGCCCCTGTGGGAGCCCTCATGATAGCCCATCTCTAACCCCCCAAAAGCCAAAGCCAGTCACCCTCCTCACTCTCTCAAGTAATTATCAGGCCCGCTTTGCTCTCTTTTACCCAGAAAGGCTCATTTTTGTGCACATTTATACCTGACTGGTACGTGTATGGCTTTGTCAGTTTTGACATTTGAGTCAGAGTCTGAGTGGGGTTCCATCCCATGTCTGCAGCTTCACCACAATGATGGGGTTTTAGGGAACCACTGAATTTTCCTATCAGTTTCTATCACAGCAATTTTTCTTCAGAGGAAAAAGATCAGGAGGTTTGGAGGATCTCACTGCATTTAATACATGGGTTTGCTGGACCCGTGGGGCCAAAGGTTGTAACCATGTAGTTCATTGTGTGTCCTTAACAATTAACATAGTAGATGGCACAAAATAGATAATAGCAGACATTTTTGAATGAATGAGTGAATGAAGCTCCAATCTCTTCCTGAGACTCCAGTTTTAAGGGAGGAGAAGAAAAAATCCCTGGGCAGTGTTCTGGTTTTGATGAACCCAGAGACATGATCTAGAGCTCTAAACATGACTGAAAAACAGCATGGATAAGACAGATGCACAACTTTTTAATGTTTTAAACTTTCAACTGAAAGGCATCATGAATTGCTTGACTAATCAGAGACCTGAGATTGCATTAATCAGAGTTAAAAATGGTTAAGAACTGTCAAAAATGAGTCAAAGTTATATAAAATGACATCCTTAATAGGAAGAAGTGGGAGTCAACATTACGAGAATGCACATATTTAAACAATCTTAAGTGACTAGGTAAGGAAATGGATCAGGTGTTTAAACATAGGGCTGCATAATGAATTAATGATGAACAGAAAGATGCCAACTGGAAATCTCTGCTTTATAGTTCTTGTTTGAGTCTTTCTCAGACTTTGAGTAATTTTCCCATTCTTAGAAGATTATTCATTGTCCTAATTTATCCCAGGAACAGGTAAATGTAAATTGGTCAGGATCTTTGCACTGTAAGGCTCATAGAGTAGCAGGGAATAGACAGATAATTACAGCATGGTTAAGTGCTATAAGAGTAGTTTGCATAAGGATTATTGGAATCTATGAGATAACTCATATAGGGTCTCAAAGATTTCTCCAAGGATGAACAGTCTGTAGAAAAGGCTTCTATAATTCCTCAAGCTAGTTCTTTCTTCAGTTTTCACTTAGTTTATATCACCTTTCCTAGCTACCTCTCTTTAACTCATCACTGTATCAAAGTAGGAACACAGAATTGAGTTCTGGTCAATTCAATGAGGTCAGGAAACACAGGACTCCAAGGTCTGACACTAAGGGTTGGAAAACTACAGCCTGGAGACCAAATCTGGCCTGTGCCTCTTGTTTTGTAAATAGTTTTATTGGAACATGATTACATCCGTTTGCTTACATGTTGGTTTTGGCTGCCTTAGTGCTATAGTGGTAGAGGGGCTGTAATAGACCACACAGTTTCCAAATACTTACCACCTGGACCTTCATAGAGCAGAGTTTGTGGAACCTGCCTGAGAAGACGGTAGAACCAGGAAAAGGAAGGATCTGGATGGGGAGTGATCCAGAAAAGCAGCTTGACTAAGAACAGATGTTTTCTCTTGTTAGGCTTGGCAAAAAAGAAAAACTTTTAGTGTGCCATGCAATTATTATAGCCACATTTTAAATAGCAGCTAATGTTGCTTGCTTTAATAAAAGAAAGTAAGTTAATTAAGGCATGAGGAAGGAAAGGATCTTCCAGGTAGAAGATCAGCATTATCAATATCACACAGGTCTTTGAAACTCTAATGTGAATGGAACCCCATAAGCAAAGTGGTATCACTGAGCTTAAGTGGAACAGTGGGGGCTAGCAGCTGCTAAGCCTGGAGGGAGAGGGAGAGGGAAGGGAGAGGCAGAGGCCAGGACTACTGCAGAACTGCCAAACACAGCATTGAACATGTCTGTACTAGCACGCATTCCAGGGTCCATGCTGGAGACCAGGAGCCAAAAAGCTGAAGTAGCTGTGCTTCTGTAACTGGGGATTTGCACACTTAGAGTTTGAATCATGAACTGATTATTGACAGGAATTATTTTGTTAGGCAACAAATGTTAGAAAACAATGTTCAGAATAACACAAGAAAAAGTCTAATGCTCCTCATTTAGGTATAAATCATCAACTTTTCCCATTCAACTTTGGTTTTGTGTGTGAAAAGAAATCAATCTTTAAGTTTCTGCAATTCAGTTTCTTGTTTATATTCTTCCAGCATCTAGGAAATATGTGAATAATTGATATGCCCATTAAGTGGATCAATAGTCAAATTTAGTTTCAGTAGCCCAAGCAATCAGTAAAGATTTTTGAGTACCCAGTGCACATACTTCAATATTGTTTTAAGTGAATAAGGAATAAAAATACGGAGTCAGATCTGTATTCTGTTCTTAGTAAATTTCCAAACCACTTGGAAGTACCCATGAAATCCAAAGAAAACAATGTCAGACAGTATAACTTAATATAACAAATATATATATATATGAATTTTTAAATATTCTTATAGTTTGGAGAAGGAAACTTCTCCATATCCTAATTTGGTTCTTATCTTAGTTTCCTACTTGCTGTTGTAATAAATTAACACAAACTTGGTGGTTTAAAACACAAATTATTTCAGTTCTGTAGGTAAGAAGTCTGATTTAGGTCTCATTGGGCAAAAATCAAGGTGTACATAGGTCTGTGTTCCTTTATGGAGACCCTGAGGGGAGGCCGTTTCCTTACCTTTCCCTATTTTGAGTTGCCATCTTGGCTTATGGCCCCTTTCTCTATCTTCAGCAATGTCAGGTCTAGTCCTTCTCATATCACTGTAACCAACTTCTCTGGCTCCCTCTTTACTTTAAGGACATTTATGAATACACTGAGATTATCCAAATAATCCAGGATAATCTCTGTATTCTATGGTAAATTGATTAACAAGCTTAATTCCTTCTGTAGTTTTAAATCCACTTTTCCATATAAATCAGCATGTTTATGGTTCCAGGGATTAAGATATAGGCATCTTTGAGGGGGTGGATTGTTTTGTTCACTGAAGATGGAAAAGAAATTATTATTCTTAAGTCACTTGAAACTATGTCTGTGAACTCCATATAACTGTAAACACCAGAACAGAAAATGCTAGCATTCTTTTGGTATGGGCTAGACACTGAAATTTCCACTTCATGCTTTTTTGCTTCCTTTTAAAGAATATTGTTTATCCTCCTAATAAAAGGAGAATGAAACATGCTATTTCCTTAGATTTGTTGGCTTTTGGTTTCTCTTTGGAGAGAACCTAATACTGTAAAAGTGGTAGATTTAGATTATTTTAATAACAGGGTCAGTAGGCATGACTATAAACCCTTTTGTATTTAGAAGACATAGAGTTTTATTACATGGGGGTCATATTCTTTTTGAAGCAGAAGAATTTGGTCACATAAAGAGATAAAAAAATAATAGGATAAAATATTTTTATATTAGGGAAGATTAATGCCATTCTTTAAATAGTAGATAAAAAAGATTAATTTTATTCTCTTAGTAGAAAGTGAGTGAGTGAAGAAGCCTCCAAATTTTGTGTAGTTATCTTCTGGAACACTACACAGCTTGGGAACCTGTGTTATATTGGATTACTTAGCCATAGCTTTGATAGCTCTTTGGCTAGGAGAGACTTCAATAATTAAATAGGCAATTGTTCGAATGTGGGTCTAATCTTTATGTCTACTTTTGGCTCCTACTTAATGATAATAGGTATTTGCTGGTCAGTCATACTACTTGTTCAAAGGATATTATGTTAGAAAAAATATATTTTATTTCTGTTTAACAAAATATTTCTAATTATTTCTTTGGAAATTATGCTGCTTTTATAGTCTGCTTGGTGATGGAATGCCTATAGCATTAAATTTGACATTGGTTTTCAGTTCATCTGCATTGCCCTGGTCCATGATCTATTGCTTTATTTTGAGTTGTTTTTGTTTTTCATAGAGCCTACTTTTGTATTCTTGAAGGGCATTATTATTTGAAACAATTGAAGCAGATATCATTGCAGCCTGGAAGACCACTTTGAGCCTTCAATTCCTGCATAACTAATTCTGTAGCAGGTAGCTTAGGAATCCAGAGCAGGCACAGAAACCACTCCTCTGCAACCTCTCCAGATCTGAAACAGCCCCTGCACATGCTGATTACTTGCAAATGCAACTGTCTAGGTTACGTACAAAATGAACATAATAAGTTTTTATTTCCCTTGGTGATACACCAACAGCTACATTCGGCTTCTAATAGCCTGCAATTCAGTAATAATAGCTTGGTTCAGTTTAGTTTATTGAAGACATAAAAATACTTGGCAGCCAGAGGCTAGAATGCGTGGTTCAAGAGAATAAGATTCCAGCAGGGACTACAGGACCTGTACGTGGAACATGGGTATACGCAGCATTTAGCAACCATGATTTATTCATTTAGTGAAGAGCAGCATCCCATCAACATGATTTATGTAATTACTAAGGGGGGAATTCAATCTCTAGATATATAGGAAGGTGCCTCTGAATTTTGTTGCACACATTTCACCTTTTTAATAACATTTCTTTTGGCAGAAAATATCTCAGCTTCTTTCTTTTCTCAGGAGAAAACTCTTCATTTTTATCCTTTAGGAAAAAAAAAAAAAAGAAATAGAAAAACACCAACTCACTAACAGGCTCAGGAACTTGGGCATTACAGCTGTCTGCTGTGGAAATGAAGAATTTCCTGAATTCAGTTCAAATATCTTAAAACAAGTAGAGCTACCAGGGAATAATTTATTTTTAAATAAAAATATGTATTTTCTAGAAGTAAAAATTTAAAATTTCACATTGAACAATATTCTTGAAACATGAAATTCCATCATTAGGCATTAAGAAGATTAGATAAGGTTGGCAAGCAAATTATATTTTTATTCATCCTCCCTATCAGTGGAGTAAAAATAACTCAGATTCTGTAATAAGAAGACTAGTCACCATTAGCACTATCTTCCAACTAAGCTGTAGACACACTTGACTATATGAACTTTGGAAATCTGTTGGGACTTCTCTCAGCTTAGTTTTCTCCATCTTCCAAATAAAGGAGCATGTTAACATTGGCCTCATCTGTTATGTCACAGGTGCATTGTAAAGGATCACATGGGATGATGCACGTACGAGTAGCAGGTATGATGTAGAGAACTTTGTGACCCTTTATTATGTGAAACGTGCCTCAGTGGCCACCAGTGAAATGTGTTCCTCTCTTGGTAATGGTGGAACTGCACAATTCCATATGCTTGTTTTGCCAATCTTCTTCCCTGCTGATGATGCAGGTTGTAACAAGAGATGACCTGGGGATTAAGGTACATAGCTATTGGAGGGAGAGTGTCGGGTGGCATAAAGAATCCCGGCTCAAGATGGAGGTCCTTTAGTTAAAAATACTGGGTAATACATTGGCATTCTTTAAATCTCAGTGATGTCATCTGTAAAATATAAGAATAAAACCCACTAATGTTATGTTACAGGGTTACCATCACCAAAAGATTCAATGGATATAGAAACTTTGGAGACTTATAGCATACAAATAAATATTAGCATTATTCTTACACTTAGATATTGTAATCTGTAGCACTGATAAACAAAGTTATGTAGGAAACAGTTATTTCTTGATAAAAGTCTAATGCTATACTGCAAAAGGAAACAATCCTATTTATTTTCTGTGAGAAATAGTTTTTAATTTGTAGTAAGTAAAATTTGTAATACTTTTATAAATCATTAGAACCATGACTCTTTCATATAGTTACCTTTTCTTTTGAAAATAATGTCTCCATTGTGAATAAAGACTTTAGATTCTACAAACTGACAGTTAAATCATCATTTTTAAGAACGTTCAGATGTTTAAATAACACTGGTGGTTATTTAAGAAATTCCACATATGAAAATTTGTATTTTCAAAATAAATTAGTTGGGGTAGGAAGTAATGGGATAATGACTTTACTAATTATTCATTGCTTCATAATAACTCTTAAGGATGTTTAAAAATAGATACATTATCTGATGAAATATAAAATTAGTACACTGACACAGAATTAAGATAAAAGGAAAGGGAGTGGATTTTTGTGAGTTCTTATTTTAGTAAGATTAAGGGGTTTTATATCATGTGAAATGAAAATCTACATAGATAAGTTGAAATCGTGAATACTGAACATTTATCATTTTAACCATCTTTAAGTATACAGTTTAGTGGCATTTAGTACATTTATATCATTTTGTAATGGTTACCATTCTTCATCTCTAGCATTTTTTTATCATTCCAAACTAAAACTCTGTACCCATTATTTATATTTTTAATAATACTATCACATCGATCTATTTTCTATTACCGTAAAATTTACCCTTGGTATTCATAGACATGTTTCTCAAATAGTAATATATTATGCTTTTTAGAAACATTCTGAAGGACGAGGGGTTTCCCAAATAATGTATTTATAATGTTAATCAGGTAAGTTGAATACATATGTTTGTATGTTAGGATCCTGGATTAGTCGGCTTTCTATCACTATGAAAAAATACCTGAAATTCTCAGCCTGTAAGGAGGAAAGGTTTATTTTGGCTCATGGTTTCAGATATTTCAGTCCATGATTGGTTGGTCCCATTGCTTTTCGACCTGTGGTGAGGTAGCACACCATGGCAGGGAGCATGTGGTAGAGTGAGCTGCTCATCTCGTGACAGTAGAGAAGCAAAGGGTGAAAAGAAGACCAGGGTTCCCATACCCCCTTCCAGGGTTCACCTCCAGTGGCCTAACTGACGTCTGCTGGGCTCCTAAAGGTTCCTCCGGCTCCCAACAGCACATAGGTTGGGGACCAAGCCTTTAACACACACACAGGCCTTGGGGGCTACTTACCCCAAGCACACCAGACATGTTATTATCATAAGCTTGTAAGTTTTGTTTTTTACTTTTTCATACCAGAGACTTGCCAAAGCAATAATAGTTTTTTATTAAGTAAATTTTCTCCTAAAAACATTCCCATACCTTACTATGTTTCTTTATTTCAGTGATTTTATCCATGTTGAAATGAAGAACGTGGAAGGAATTCTACCCCCGGTGTGTTGTATCTACATTTTTAGAAACACAACAAGATAATATTTAAAAAATAACTTGATCTTTATAATATTAGTGTTTTGTTCTTCTACACTGTTAAGTAATCATATATTGGTACAGTTACTACAAAGACTAATAGAGGAGTAATTAATAATCTATCAAAAGTTTGAGAAGTATATTCTTCAATCTGGCAACCATACATTTAAGAATTTATCTTATATTTATACATACATAAACTCACTGCAGTATGTATATGAAGAACTCTTAAAACACAGTATTAAAAAGGCATACAATCCAACAAGGTTGGACAAAAATCATTATGACTTCAAAAAGGTGTGCAAATGACCAAAAAGTTCAAGGCAAGATGCTCAACATCATTACTTATCAGAGAAATTCAAATTAAAGTTCTAATGAGATCTACACACTCACCAAGAATGGTTAATTATAAAGTAGATGGTTCTAAATGTATATGAGGATGAGGGGCACTATGATACATTGCTGATGGGCATAAGAAATGTTATAGCAACTGTGAAAACAATCTGACAATATCTTATCAAGTTTGATAAGCACCTATCGAACAAAACATAGGTATATACAAAGACTTTTTCACAAATGTTCTTATAATTTTATTCTAAATAGCCTCCAAGTAGGAAAATCCAAAATGTCCATCTACAGGAGAGCAGATAAGTTATGGTATATCTGCAACAACGAAGAATAAGAGACTCATACATGTGACAACATGATGAATCTCAGAAAAATTGTATGATCCCTCATAAAATTCTAGAAGATGCAAAAATCAATGTATTTTGAAAGAAAACAGGTCCCTAGTTAAGTAGGGCAAAGTTCATGGCAAATGAATACAAGGAAATTTTTTAAGGTGATGAAAACTATCTTTTTTAATCGTTAGTGGATCTTTTATTTATTTAATTAATTTATTTACTTATATTGGTGCTAAGGATCCAACCTAGGGTCTTACACATGACAGGCAAGCTCTCTATCACTCAATCACAACTCCAGGCCCTGAAAATTATATCTCTATCAGAGTGGTGCACACATTTTTAAAAATCCATCCACTTGTATGTTTAAAACAACTACTTTATTATATGTAATAGATCTTAATATAGTTGGTTAAAAATAATGACAGCAATGGATCATAGCTCATTGGATGAAACAGAAAACCATGAAACCACACCGATTCCAATCAAGACATCAGCAGTTAGGAAAGGAGTAGAAATCTTACAGTTTTAAAGTACTTCCATACAAAATGCTTATTAATTACAAAGGGGAAAAAGTATATTTTTGCCATGCAAAAGCCTAACCAACACCACCTTAGTCAACTGGTTGGTCAGGTATGGAGGCATGTACCTATAATCCCAACTACTACAAAGGCTGAGGCAGGAGGATTGCAAGATTGAAGCCAGCCTGGGCAATTTAGCAAGAACTTGTCTCAAAAATAAAATGAAAAAATAAAAAGGATGGGGGATGTAACTCAGGGGAAGAGTACTCCTGGGTTTAACAACCAGAAACCCTGTTAAATAGTTAATCAACTGACTAATGAAAACATCAAAATAATGGAATAAACCAAAATCCTGATGAGGTGTTATGAGAGGAAAACATCATTTCTGTTGTATCCCGACAAAGATATATTATCAGTGTTGAATCATGAGGAAACAACAAGCAAACCTAAATTAAATAACAGTCCACACCAAAAGCCTATGATTTTCTAGATGGTCAGAAAATTTTTCAGGGTCATAAAAAAATCAAATGGTTGAGACACTTTTCGACGGATGGACTTAGCATAAAGAGGCATTGTAGTAGATGTAACACACAATCTGAACTCTACCCTTCTGTGAGAAAGGACATTATTGGGGTAACTGGTGAAATATGAGTGGTTTCAGAGGATGAGAGGTTAGTATGCAATCGATGCTAACTTCCCACTTTCTATCAGTTGAAAAGGAGGTGATTTTTGTTTGCAGGAACTACGTGCTTTTTGGGCAGCTGATTTGGTATTAGCTTGACAACTCACTTTCAATTAGTTAAAGAAAAAAGTTCTGTGTATTGTACTGGACAATTTTCTATAGATTTGAGATGATTTCAAAATAAAAATGTAAAGAATAGAATAAAAACCTCCCTCATTTTCTTTCTTTTAATGTTGTAAAAAATAAATGATGTGGTGAGTCAAATGATTTAAAATGCCTTTATTTTTCTTTAAATCATTTGTTCTCATGAAAAATTAAATACATTTTTCTCTCTTCCTAAGAATTTACATTTTGTCTTGACTTTCCTTATGTTCTCTACTTGAGGGCCCCAATAGTTCCTGTGATTCTTATTGGTCAGAATTATACACTGCAACAATTTCAGCTATGTATGTAAATTAACCAATACTTTTGTGTGTAAATTAACCCAAACCTGCAAAATTATTTTCAAATGTTGTATGAAAGAGCATTGTTCACTTCTAATCAGTAATAGAGAATAGGCTTTCATACTATTAGCCAAAACTTCAAGAGTTGCAAGATGATATATATTATTAGTCCTTCAGGTTAGTACCTAAATATCAAAGCATTTGTTGAAGGATATAGTTATATAGTTTAATATTACTTACAAGAAGGATCTTTTGTTTGAATTTTTTTTTACCCTTTACATATGATATACCTGGATATAGATTTCTGGAATTTATTTTTTTGGTGGCATTTGAAATTGTTCCTGAATCTGTGGTTTGGTGTCTTTCATTAAACCATTAATTTTGTGAAATTATCACTTATTGTTTCAAATATTTCTTGTATAACTTTTATTTTTCCTTCTTTTGGTATTCTATTATACGTATGCTACAATCTTTGTAGTTGTCTTGTAGTGCTTGGATATTCTGTTACAACTTTTTTATTCATTTCAGTTTTAGAGGTTCCTATTGATGTTCTTCAAGCTCATAATTTCTTTGACCATAATCAGTCTATTAATGAGGCTATCATCAATTCTGTTGTAGTTTTTTAAAATTTCTAGTATTTCCTTTTGACTTAGTTTCTTTTCTTTCCCCCCAGGGATATTTTATTGGCTAACATTTCTTGATCTGTCATTCTTAGTCATTGTGTGCTTAATTGTCTTCCTATGATATCATTAAAAAATTAGTAATACAATAATATTGAATTCTCTTCATACACCAAGACCCTAGGAAGTTTTATTTTTATTTTCTTCATCTAACATACAAAATTTAATTTTTCTTATTATATGTTTTTTAAAACATTTGTTCTAATTAATTAGACATAATGGGAAGGATGGTGGAATGAGATGGATTATTATCCTATATACATGTATGATTACACTATGGGAGTGATTTAACTTCTTTTCTTGCATGACCCTTTGGTTTTTGCATGTTGCCCATTCTGTCCATTACATCCATTAGCACATTAATCATAGTTCGAAGTTCTTGGTCCCTTCAAACATTTTAGTATGACTTGTAATTTTTTGTTGAAATTATGATGTGATATATTGGATAAAAGAATCAGTAGTAGATAGGCTTTTAGTATTTGAGTATTTTAATCATGAATGGGTATGTGTAACAAAGTTATCTGACTAGGGGTTAGGCTGTATTTATTGTTTGCTGTAGCTTTAGATGTTAAAAACTACGATTTTCTGATACTCCTGTTTTCCCCTCACCTGCTATTTTTTGGATTCCCTAGAAACTTAAGGTCAGATATGCAGTTCTTCCACTATATGGACATGTCATTACAGAGGAGCCCTTTTGATGTGGTGAGGTGTGAAGAAGAGAAGCATTCTTTAGTCCTATGATTAGGTTTCTGGACTTTAGGGTACTTCAGCACTTGGGCTGTGACCTATACCAGAGCTTCTCAGGCCCCACTTTTCCTGAGGTGAGACAGCAAGGGTGGAGATACTGGAGATGGACTCTGCTTTCCCCAGGTGAGAGGCTGGGTAGGCTGTGGCTGGGTTCATCTCTTCCCTTGTTAGTTAGGCTCTGATAAAAACGACATCACCTGGCCCCTGACAATAGCTCCTTTTGAGGACAGGCTATATTAAGAACAGAATTCACAAGGAGAGAGGGGCGGGGACATAAGGAAGAATGGAGTTCCTTTATATTGGGCAGAGGGGAGTGAAGGGAGAGGAAGGGACTAGGGGTAGGGAGGATAGTAGAGTGAAATAGACATTATTACCTCATGTACATATATGACTGCATGACCCATGTGATCCTGCAATATGTACAATCATAAAGATGAGAAATTATACTCCATTTATGTGTGATCTATCAAGTTGTATAAATGCATTCTAAAAATAATTAAAAAATAATCAAAAGAACAGAATTGTTACACAGGTCATCAAGTACAAACCAGACGAATGAGAAGTTATACTCTGTGTATGATGTGTCAAAATGCATTCTGTCATGTATAACTAATTAGAACAACAACGACAAAAGAACAGAATTGTTCCTGACTTATTTCAAAGTGGCTATTCCCCCCCACCCCACCTGACTGAATCCTGGGGATTTTTTTTCCTAATCTTCACTTTGAGAACTAGTAAGACTCCTACAGGTAAAACTCTAAAGTGTGGGGTTCCCCTCAGGGTTGGGACTACTGGATTTTTAACTCAGACTTGTCCGAACTAATCCTTTAGCAATTTTTAACCATAATTTACATTTTCCTATCCCAGTACTGGTTACACTGGTAGTTTCTACTCTGGAAAGTTGTGATTCTCTGAATTTACCTGTTCCATCAATTATTGGGCTAGAGGTTTGCCCCATATCTCAATTCTCTGATGGATGTAAGAAGGGGTTCTGAATTTGTTTGTTCAGCTTTTTCTTGTTGTGTGAACATGATGACATCTAAGCTTCTTACATCCCAGGTCAGAAACTGGAAGTTGAGTTCCTCTATATTTTAAATACATATTAATTATTTTAAAATTCTTGTTTGATCAGTGGATCTAACTTCTATTGCCTATTTTTATGGTTGTTTTAACAATCACTGTAAATTGTCATATTATCTTATTATCCACCAGATAATAAGATCCTCAGATAGGCATGTAGGATGGAGTTGTATTTGCTTTGAATGTCATGGGAACCGATCGTCAAATGCATATGTTAATGGGCCATTGGGAAGTAATTAGGATTAGATAAGGTCAAGATGGGGAGACCCCTGTGATGGCATGCATCACTTTATAAGAAGAGGGAGAGAGACCAAACTAGCTGGACCATATTGTCTCACTGTGTGACACCCTCTTTCATGTTATGATGTAGCAAGATGGTCCTCACCAGATGTTGGCGCCATGTTCTGGTGTTACCAGCCTCCAGAGCCATGAGTCAAGTAAACCTTTGTTCTTCATAAGTTGCTTGGTCTTAAGTATTTTGTTACAGCAAAAGAAAAAGAAAACATCAGGAGTTAATAATTTAAAGTCCATCAAAAACTGAAGAGGGATGACAGTTTCAGTAAGGATCGTTTGTTTACTTCTATTTTTGTAGAGGGAACTCCAGGCTTTTAACAAATTACCTTTAAAGTATCTGTGTTTATTTAAAAGTTCATGGAAAATTAAGCCATTTCCTTCTGATTTTCATAGGCTAGAGCTTCAGATTTATGCCCCAAGCGCTTGAAATTATGACAAGTAGCCTGAAGAGGAAACTGGCATGAGAATGAGGAAGGCCCCTCACCACTACCCCTCAGTCCTCTGTACTACTATAGATTTAATACGGCCTTTAGAAGTTTTTTTCCTGCTAGTTGCAGTGGTACACAACTATAATCCCAGCGGTTCAGGAGGCTGAGGCAGGAGGATCATAAGTTCAAAGCCAGTCTCAGCAACAGCAAAGTGCTGAGCAACTCAGGGAGACCCTATTTCTAAATAAAACACAAAATAGGGCTGGGGATGTGGCTCAGTGGTTGAGTGACCCTAAGTCCCATTCCTGGCCACCCGCCGCCCCTCCCCCTCAAAATAAAGCTTTTTCCCTAACCCCCTGGCCTCTAACACTGCTTTAAAACTCAGCTGATATCTTTTGGAAAATCCAGACAGGATAGTTTAAGTCCCTCAAGTATGGAGTTTATTATTCCAGTTCCACATGGCATTTCAAATGTTTATGTTTTTCTTGCTGCCATCGATCCCACAGAGACTTTTGCCTGGACTAAAGATGACACTCAGTTCACTCTTGGAATTGATAAATGCCCCTAGGTGATTGTAAGTTTACCTAAGAAATGCTGTCTCTTTTCTAGTTTATCAGAGTGTTCTAGTTGTCTTTGCAAGGATATTAATAGGATCTGACTTCTGACATGGAACTAGCTGTGGAAATATCCAACCCCTGGCATTATGCTTGTGGAATATATTGGCCAAGATGACATGTGTTCTCTTTGAACAATTCCATTTTTCTTGCTCACTTCTTCTTTTAGAGATTGTTATCTCTGACTCATGGTGATTAGGATATTAATGAGGCAAAATAGGAAACGGAACTCCTACCAAAATTCCATATTTTAGGAAGAAGTCTGTAAAGTGTCATAACTGGAAAAAGTTCCATGTTTACAGACAAGGTGATAGAAAATGCATTATAAAGAAAAAACAATTCCATTGTTTTGAAGTGGTCAGAGTACTATCATTCTTTAACCTCATAACATTAATTAGCAATGATTGCATTTTCAAGCAGTTTTCATAGTCCTAGTAGCTGTTAGGAGTTCCTACCACACTGACAAAATGTTTTGTTTTGCTTATTGGTGGTGGTGGGGTCCGTTTCTTTCTCATTGACAGTGTGTCATGGTCTGCTAGCCTGGCGTGGGGCAGGCTCTCCATGTATTTTGTATATCCTCACTTTTTGGAATGGTTCTTCATATAAGTAAGTGCTTCATATAAGTAAGTGCTTGATAAATATTTACTGAATGAATAAATGAATGTGTTATTGACAGACAAAAACAACCAAAACAAACAAAAATCAAGTGTGTAATATTCCTTTGTATATATATATATATACCACAGTTTCTTTATCCACATCAATTGAAGGGCATCTAGGTTGGTTCCACAGTCTGGCTACTGTGAATTGAGCAGCTATGAACATTGATGTGGCTGTATCTCTGTAGTATGCTGATTTTAAGTCCTTTGGGTATAGGCCAAGGAGTGGGATAGCTGGGTCAAATGGTGGTTCCATTTAAAGTTTTCTAAGGCATCTCCACACTGCTTTCCAGAGTGGCTGTGCTAATTTGCAACCTCACCAGCAACGTATGAGTGTACCTTTTTGCCCACACCTTGTCCAACACCTATTGTTGCTTGCATTCTTGATAATCGCCAAGACATAAATAATAATAAAATTATGGCATTTTCTGGCAAATGGATGAAATTGGAGAATGTCATGCTAAGTGAGATAAGCCAATCTCAAAAAACCAAAGGACGAATGATCTTGCAGATAAGCGGATGATGACATATAATGAGGGGTGGGAGGAAGGCAAGAATAGAGAAAGGAGGAACTGTATAGAGGGAAAAGAGGGGTGGGAGGGAAGGAAAAAAATAACAATGAATCAAACAACATTACCCTATGTAAATGTATGATTACACAAATGGTATGCCTCTACTTCATGTACAAACAGAGAAATAAGATGTATCCCATTTGTTTACAATAAAAATAAATTAAAAAATCCAGTGTATGGCATCTGGTTGTGGGGAATAGACCCACACTCTGGAAGAAGTGTTCCAATAGAGGTTGATGGTGTTTGAAGGTTGTCACCTTATTAAGTTGGTGTGTCATTTTTGAGAGATAAGAATAGTTTTTTCCCTCTTGGTAATTATTATGACTAATATTAAGTGTTGTATAAGTATAATGCAGATTTTAATATTCTGTCCTGAGTTTAGAGGTATCAATTATGGTTTAGTTTAAAATAAACCACTATTAAATTAACAATTATCTACATATCTTGGTCCAAAAGTTCTTAGAAAATAGGAAGAAGTTGAATGTAGATGTGGTGTTATATATTTTTTATATTTATATATTGAACTACAAACAATTTCAACTCTGTGTGCACACACAGATTGAGAAAAGTTTCCCTAGCATATCAGTGTAACATGATGATGACCCCTTGCTGTTAGTAAGCTAGCTATTTAAGCAGTCTCTTCTCTAGATGAGGACAACAGCTGACACTTGGTAAGATATTTATTTTGGCTTTTTGCTTCTTAGTTTCCAAAAGAGTATGATTATTTGGTTCTCACAGTTACTATCCATCCACCTCACTGCTTCTTAGTAGGGACTATTGGCTGTTGTGCTTTCAACTGTTTTGTGGAGATTCTTGCTGAATTTCATTGCCTACATTTTCTATTTGAGGTTATGTTATCTTGCTTCATACTCTACTGTCTTCTTGACCTGAGTTTGGTAGGCTTGCAGTTGATTGGACTGTGCACATCAATATGCTTTGCATGTGAAGAGTATTTCTAAGAAACATAGGAAATTCATTGTATTGGGGGATTATATTATGGACTTGAAAGTGATGCCTGTAAAATTTCCACAGGGAAGACTCATAGTTATTATTGACCCCGGTAAACATTATACTTTGATCTGGAAGGAAGGCTATGTTATAATTTTTAAAGCTAGGGTCTCCAAAAGGTTAAACATTTTTGACTTAAAAGTCATAGGGAAGATGAACATTTTCATCTTGTCATTGAAATCATTGAGAAGGCAAGTACAGTTACATAATAGCAGGGACTTACTGTTGTAATCAGGGTTAGTGCAGGAAACACATCACTCCAATTTCATGTACAATGTTATTTAATAAAGGAATATTTGTATGTATACAGAATTATAAGGACAGGTCATAGTTGTGAACCATGTGGACAGAATTCTGTCAGCGACTGTTGCTTCCATGATTATAGATGCAGTTGTCAACTACCTTTTGTAATCATGAAATCAGTGGTTGGACAATATTCCAGTCACCCAAACTGCTTTGTCTATCATGTTACTATTACCTTGCTTTCTGGTAGCAATAGGAGCTTCCAGTTTTCAGATCTCATCTGAAGATATCTAAGCAGCAGAACATGATTTACATCCAGAAACTTAGCTGCAAGGGAACCCAGGGATTGTAATTTACAGGTCTCCAGGCTTTCCCAAGAAGAAATGAAGGAATTTAAAAGAATAAGATTCAGTATTCCAAGGCCACCCAAGTCTAAAAATATTTAAACAATTATTTAGATTGACTATAACCAGTTTTATCCAGCAATATAATAGGTGTGCCACAGCTAAGATAGGTGGAGGCACAAAGATGCAGTCCAATCCTTTATGCAAAACGAAGTCCACGTTCCTATCTTTAACTTGGTGTGCCTATGACTCTCCCACTTCTAGACCTCTCTGTAGGCCTCTGTCACAGCAGAGTGATTCAGACCAGGCATCTGTAACCTCTTTGTAAAGAATCGGAAGGTAATTGTTTTGGCTCTTGGGGGCTACAGAGAGTCTTTCTCTTTGCAAAAAAGCATTTTTAGCTTTGAGGACCGTGCCAAAAGAGGTCACTGTCAGTAACCTGTGAACCCTCAATCCAAAGTATGTATTGCTGTACCTCTAACTCATTACTTAAGTCTCTTCTTATCATAAAGTCCTTATAAGAGGTTGGTGCTGTTACTAGGACACCTAGGATTTAGTCCTGTACAGTTTTTGAAGGCTTCCTGTCATTAATTGTTCTTCCAGCATGACACAGAGATATGTAATTATTTACTAGAATTCAAAATGGCCTAATACATTCTGTTTCCACAGATAGGTCCTGATACATTTGTCTTTCAATACAAAATACTTTTTCTGGAAAATAAGTATTTAGTATCTAACCAAATATTAACCATTATCTTATACTCTAAATAACCAGTAACAGAAAGATTCGTGGGTAGAGGTAAGATGATTGCTGTAGATAGTGAAGTATCTGAACACTGTTACTTAGTGGATATATATATATATATCAAAAAAGAGAAAATATACACTTACCATCCCTAAAATTTTCTAAACTACGATTAACATAATGTAATAAAATATCTGGGTTGTGGTTTATCTCCTCTGGTTGGAGCATTCCTACCCATATTCAACAACAAAACATGTAGGTTATTTAGAAAAGAGAATGATATTGATAGATCCTTGACATAAATTAATCATTGAGATATTAGTGACTGTAAAAGCGGCCAATGAATTCCTGAAAGTTACAGACAAATCAATAGAGTCAATTAAACCCTGGTTTCTTGGCATACTACATGCTTGCATGTTCAAACTGACATCTTAAAGTTTTATAAAGATCAATTCAAATTCAGCATGATGAATAATCTTTAGGTTTAATAAGCTCTTAAGACCATCTTGAAGATGGCGTCTTACCCAATATTCGAGAAAGTATTTTCTAACGTCTCAGGAAAAAAAAATATGTTCTTTGTATTGTTACTGGCAACCCAGTAACTCTATTCTAGCATCATATTTTCAAAACTGCAGACCCTTGGTGGGTAGGGGTGGTGTTCATTTCATGCCTGGGGAGATGGTGGCCCCACCGTTTTGAGGAACTTTTGTTGACTCTGTGCACTTGAAGATAGTTTTAGTCCTTTGGGACAGCACACATTTCTCCTGTCTATCCTAGGTTTGGAATAAGTTTTCCTCTTAAAAATAACACACTAAACCAATTAGCTTTTCTAAATTGAATTAACCTAATAGCATTCAAAAACTGACAAACATAATCTGCTTGTTTTAAGACAGAAGTGGATTAGTCAACAGCATCATATCTTTAGTCAGGTCCAAATCAAGTTATAAAATCTAACCAAACAGTGAGTGCTGGAATCAGTCATATTAGTATGCATAGTCATACTGATCTCAAATGCAAGCAACATAGGTCCTTTCAGCAGAGATATAAAAGTCGAGAGTTGAAGAATGCCTTTTCATGATGTGGTAGACTGTTGGATGTACATAGCTCCCTCAAGCCTTAACCTATTTTTCACATTTCTTATAGTCATATGAAGGAATAGCTCTTCATTTTCCTATTGGGTGGTATTATTTAAGGTTTGTTTTTTGTTTGTTTGTTTTTTGCCTTCCTGCTGCTTGTTAGAATCTGCACCAAAGCAAAAAAGACAAAACTCAAGTACATTGAATTCTTTTTCTTAAACTTTTTAAAAAAAATTATGCAAACGTATTACCTTCTTTATAGGAATATTTTTAAAAGACTAGGGATGGATAATAGAGGTGAAAAAGAGATTTAAGAATTATCAATGAATTTTATTTATACTATTTGCAAATACAGAAAATTAAGTCAAATTCATTTTCATTTTTTAATATGAATTATCACTGAGAGACATTCTATAAAATCCACTGAGTGATCTTTCCATTTCTATTCTCTGCCAACCCTTCCAACGCCACTCATTTGATATATTGTTTAGAATGAAATTAAGGTTTCTGTTGTTAAACAAATACTATTAGAGATGAGACCATCTGTTTTTCATATATGACCACAGTGCAGTCATGCTTGTTATTCATGCTCTGGCTAGTTGGTCCTCTAGGTTTGAATCTGAGGTGGTCCTGTTATTCCAGTTGCTCACTCCAGTTAAGGATAAAAATGCCTTTATGGACATTTAGGCATTTCAACCTTCATATAGCTCCAACCCCAGCAGCTCTTTGAAATCCAACGAAAGGACTCAATGAGAGCCACACTCTTGACCAGAACATCACAGACCTGTGAGAGATGGAAGTAAAGGGATGGTTTAAGTCACTGAATTTCAGGGTGCTTCATTACACAGCAATAGGCAACCAAAGCACTGAGAAAGGTATTTTCTTTTTGTTTCCTTTTTAAATCATAATACTCCGTTACTTCTGAATAAATTTTGCGCGTAGAATTTTGTGAATTTGATATTCCCGCCATCTTTGTTTTGTGTATAATTCTCAGAAAATCTGAAGCAGAGTGTGTGTGTACTTCACTCCTATTGGACCTTGAAGAACTTTCTATAGAAGGGGCAATGGTTCTAGATATTTTAATATTTTCAGTGGTAATAACTGCTGTAAATTTGCTAATTTAACTGTATACACTGAAACATAGTGGGTAATAAAGTTAGGCTTTCAAAGAGAAAAAGAGGGAAATTTTTTTTTCCCCCATGGGAAAAATATTTAAGGAGGGGGTTGGAGAAGGGGAAATTCATGTAGTACTGATGTTTCTTTTAGCAACTGATGATTAATGTCACCTGAGTCAGCAGGTATTTTAGGGCAGTTAATCTAGTTTATGGAAAAAAGGGGAGATATCTGTGTGTTTGTGAGTCTGAAATGTTATGATAGCATGAAGAGGGTTCTCTGGAAAGAACTAAACGTCTAACTTTGACCTCAGAAGCACTTGATGTTCTTCCAGGGCCCTGGCAGTATGCAGCAGCTATTGAATGGTATGCATTAATTGGCTATCCTAGGAGTTGTATCCTAGTAAATTAGGAAAAAGTTGTAGTACTTGTCAGATTTAATTTATAACTACTCAGTGTCAGTGTCCAAATATTTATTGATGCTTTAAGGTAAAAAGTGAAATGATAACGTATCAGTACTCTCACTTCAGAGTAATTCCTTAACGACAACAAAAAAACAAAAGTGTTTTTTTGTTAAGCAGTGGGACTGGTGCATCGGGCCCAGGGTACTAAATTTGCCTGGGGTGTGTAGCAAATGTCAGAAGCTTAGCATTGAACTTACTTCTTTAGAATGCATAGGTTACTAGAATGATAAAGGAATGTGTGTGCAAAGGAAGGGGTAGAGAAGACAAACAGAGGAAATTATCTAGGACAGGGACCAAATGTCTCTCCCAGGTGAACATCTGGAGACATATATATATATATGTATATATATATATATACACATATATATATATGGATATATATATAAATATCATATCTAATACATATCTTTATATATTATAACATTATGCATAATATATATATTATATATATATATATGCCTAATTTACATTTTAGTCCTTGTACCTAGTATTTTTTTGGGGGCGGGTACTGGGGATTGAACTCAGTGGCACTCAACCACTGAGCCACATCCCCATTTTGTATTTTATTTAGAAACAGGGTCTCACTGAGTTGCTTAGTGCCTCTCAGTTGCTGAGGCTGACTTTGAACTCAAAATCCTCCTGTCTCAGCCTCCTGAACCGCTGGGATTATAGGCAGGAGCCACTGTGCCCAACTTATACCTAGTATTTTTGACATATAACACAGGCACTCAATAATTACAATAAATAAATGAAGAAATAAGAGTAAAAATATAACACTTATAAATGTAATATTTATGGACATGTTAGAGTTCTCCACTAGATTGTAAAATCTTTTGGGAAGGGACCTTGCCTCATTTTTCTTTGTTTAAATGGTACCCAACAGGTAGTTAGAACCCTATAAATGCTTATGATTGAATGGGAAGGAAACCTGAGTCCTTTACTTAAAAAAATCAACTAAAGGCTTCATTTAGGCCTGAAGCATTGAAATTATCGCAGTAAATGATCTTGAAGAGAGCAGCGTTTTGCAATACTTATGAGGTTGTCATAGTTTTATCTTTCCCGTTGCCTAGACACTAAAGTGTGAGGCTATATGCAGCTGTGAGTTTGTACTGATAAGATTATCTATGCAAAGTCCAGCCTTCCTTTCTGGGTTGGAAGTCATCAGTACTGAGGAACTTCAGAGAATAATGTGGTCTTCACAGTTTTGTTTGCTAAGTTTAGCCTTGTGTTAGGTGTTCCCCAAAAGCTCACATGTGAGACAATGCAGGAAGTGTCAGAGGAGAAATGATTGGGTTGTAAGAGTGTTAACCCAATCAGTGAATTAATCCCTGATGGGATTAATTGAGGTGGTAGGAGGAGGTGGGAATTGGGGTGTGGCTATAAGGCATATATTTTATATCTGGAGAGTGGAGACTTTCTCTCTCTGCTTCCTGATGATGCAAGCTGTTTCCGTCTGCCACCCTCTTTCACCATGATGTTCAGCCTCACCTCAAGCCCAGAGGAATGGAGCCGGCCTTCTATGGACTAAGACCTCTGAAACCATGAGCCCTCAAATAAACCTTTCCTCCTCTGTAATTGTGCTGGTCAGATCATTTAGTCACAGCAGTGAAAAAACTGACTAAAACACCTTGTTTCATGGTATTACCAGCAGATACACTTATCTAAAGAGAATAATCCTTCATGTAAAATAACTGTAAGAAACCAAGTATGTTGGATAACCAAAATGTTGGTCAATTAACTGTTCTGTGCTTATGGTTATAATATTTTGATTTTATACAATGACAGTGAACAATGTAGTATATGGAAAGAGAAAAGAAAAGGGAAAATTGATATTTGGTTTGACAACAAACCAATATTTTCAAGATAAAGGAATTGAGATAATTTTGACCTTGTGATTAACGGTGTGGCAGTGCAGGAAAGTGGGCTGCTTAGTTTCTAGTTGGAAGTGACCTTTTCTCCCTGCCCTGGTCATGTGAGAGTAGACAAAGGTGAAGCCTGATATTGTAAGAGTAAGGGCTGGGAGAGGGAATCCTCCATCCTTATCTGTACCTCTGGCCTTTTTCTGGCCTCAGGCATTGGTAAGCAAAAATAATTTTGTTCTTCTGGAAAGAAAGGCCATTCTGCTGATTCAATCTCGTTTTTAAGACTGCTGCAGAAGATGATGAGGCTATAAGGAAGAGCAAAGAGGGTTTAATCAGCTTCTGAATGAAAGCAGTGGAGCTGGCGGGGCTATTCTAGGGACACCGTTGGACATTTAGCCACTGTTTTGGGCACCCTTAGGAGCAGATTTTTAGCAATAGTCTATGTTGTTCAAGAGCAATTTCTCATGTGTCAACTTATTTTAACATTCACAACAGTGCTTGAGGTTGTCAGGCTAGATGGTATATTACTAGTGAATAATGACCTGAGGTTCAGACAGATGAAGTGACAGTGTAACAACCAGCCCACAAGGGGTAGTTTATAAACATCCGTGCTGGGCCTATCTCCATTGCAACATCCTTTTTCACTGGTAGTGGTGGAGAGCTTAATTATGATTCTCATGGACAACTTTAGTGCTGAAGATCAGCATTTGGAACTTACCACATACTGCCTGTGCATATTTTTGTGCATATTTCCACCATATCATAAGAACTTAGAAAATACCATTTTCTGTTACCCAGAATGCAGTAAGTGTTCATCCAAGGTATAACAATTGTCTGATGTAGGCACTAATGCTCTACAGTCATGGAGTCTATTAAGTAGTAAACAAGGGTTCTTATGAATCCACACATTTATGAGGGTGAATTGTACATACCATTTTAAATTAAAGGATGCTTCAATGGTTGTCTTGATTATTTCACAAATTTATGTTATGGTGAGTGACTCTTTGCTTGCCCTGACTCTTATAATCTAGATAATGAACTAAGCTTGAGACTTTTTGTTGTCTTCATACATTCTGTTTCTGAGCTATTACAGATGAGTGAGTCTCAGCTTCTGTCTCTGTATTATCACCAAAGAAGGCTATCATTCATTTGGATATCTGGTGCCAGAAATTATATGTAAAAAGCCTAATATTCATTTAATTCTGACAAAAGTGCCATATCATGAATAGTATTATCCATCTTTTAGATCAGGATTGTAATGTTCAGAGGGTAAAGGTGCCCTCAATAGTGCTAAAATTTGGGTTCGAGTCTTTTTGACTCTACATGTGTTGGACTCTCTGTGTTTATCTTTAAAGAAATGCAAAACATTTTGTATTGACCATTGAGACTCAATGAGTATTATGTTTTTCTTCAGTGCTTTTAATCCTTAGCATTAAAAAATAAGTCTCTTTTGTTGGTAATGCCTAACACCAACATATTGCTATACCCAACAATAGCAAGCAGTTGTACAGTAACATTAGAATATTGCTAAGCAATATACTATAGTGTTTATCACCTTAAGTTATGTATTGGCTTCTGGCTAGATAGACTAGAATTTAATTCGATTATATGAATCCCTTTTATCACAATATCATTATATCATCTTTTGTTTTCCTTAATATAACTTTATCCTACTTTAGATAATATAATTAAGCCTCCATTAAATAACATATTTAAACCTCCATTTGTCCTTTAGAGTCATAATCTTTTACTACAAGATGACATTAGGATCTTTACCCTTCCTTCCATTTCATATCTTCATATACCAAACTTTATAGATTCTAAAAGTTGAAATGTTTCATTTAAATTATCATAATGATCTAACTATGGGGCTATTGAATGAGATGTTATTATAGATCCCATCTACATTCTGTTGTAGATACCACTCACCATTTTTTACAATATCTATTTTTGGGCTATCTAAAGAAGAGTACTATTAGCATACTGTCCAAGTGATTAATCTTTAATACTCAAGTAATTAATACCATGATAATTTTTTTCAAAGGTATTTACTTCTTTAGTTATCTTTTCCTCCACTGCTGGTAGGAGAAATTTAAACAGAATATATTTTTTCTAAGCATTACATGTTATCTCTATTGCTGCTAACTCATCCTATTCCACTTGACTCTCATTGACTTGCTGTTCCAATTTGGTGTTTTAGTTCATAGCTGGACTTAATATATTAGGACATTCTTGTGTCATTTTTATTTCCTGAAATTTGAATAGTCTTTTTAATTTTTTATGGTATTGGGGATTGAACCTGGGGCCTCACCCATGCTAGGCAATTGACCAGAGTTATAGCCCCAGCTCTCTTGAATTATTTATTTTAGCTTTTATACCAGTCTTGAAATTTCTAGTCTCCCAAAGTAATTTATACTGTATTGTGTTCTTTAGTTTTTAACTTTTAATTTTTTATTAGTTTTGTATCTCTACATAGTGATTTGGTTCATCTCTACAAACTCATACATGCGTGGAAAACATTTTCAGTTCATGATCCCCTGGTTCTCCCTCCCACATTCCCTCCCCTTCTACTTCCTCTACTAGACTTCCTTTTGCTCTTCTATTAAATTATATTTGATTGGATATTTTTATTCCTTTTAGATAAACACAATAGTAGAGTGTGTTTAGACATATTATACATTCATGGAGTATAACTTATTCTAATTAGATCCCTTTCTTGTGGTTGAACATCATGTGGAGTTACAATGGTTGTGTATTCACATAACAAACATAGGAAAGTTCTGTCCGATTCATTCTAGTGTCTTTTCTATTCCCAACTTCCTCCCTTCCCTTCATTCCCTTTGTCTAAACCAATGAACTTCTATTCTCTTCCCCCATGCACCCTTATTATATGTTAGCATCCACATCTCTCTGAATGTTATGTCTTTGGTTTTTTTGGTCTTGGCTTATTTTGCTCAGCATGACGTTCTCCAGTTTCAGCCATCTACCAGCACATAGCATAATTTTATTCTTCTTTATGACTGAGTAATATTCCATTGTGCACATATACCACAGTTCCTTTATCCATTCATCTGTTGAAGGACACCTAGGTTGATTCCTTAGATATTGTGAATTGAGCTGCTATAAACATTGATATGGCTGAATTATGCTGAGTTTAAGGTCTTTGGGCATAAACTGAGAAGTGGGATAACTTTGTCAAATGGTGGTTTGCATTCCAAGTTTTCTGAGGAATCTCCACACAGTTTTCCAAAGTGATTGCCCCATTTGCATTTCCACCAGCAATGTATAAGTGTACCTTTCCCCCTACATCCCTGCCAATATTGTTACTTGTATTCTTGATAATTGCCATTCTCACTAGAGAGAGATGGAATCTATCCTCATATCAGATAATGTGAACTTCAAGTCAAAGTAAATCAGAAGGGATCAAGAAGATCATTTTATACTGCTTAAGGGAATTATACATCAAGACATAAGAATCAAACAGACCACAACACAATAATGCTGGGTGACTTTAACGTGCCTCTCTCATCACTGGATAGATCCTCCAGACAAAAACTAATTAAGCTATAGAATGAAAAAATACAATTAATAATTTAGACTTAATGGATATATATAGAATATTTCATCCAGCAATGACTGAATACATTTCTCAGCAGCACAGGGATCCTTCCCGAAAATAGACCACAAAAAAGCCACAAAGCAACTCTTTAGGTATTATCACTATTTTTTTGTATTTGTTATCAGACCATAATGGAATGAAATTAGAAATTAATGATATAATTAAAAATAGAAGCTACTCTAACACCTAGAGAATAAATAATACACTATTGAATGACCAACGGATACCTGAAGAAATCAGGGATGAGATAAAAATAAATACTTATGTGATATCAGTGTTTTCTTTTATCTCTATCAAAATATCTGGAATACTATGAAGGCAATTCTAAGAGGAAATTTCATTGCATTGAGCTCATTCATTAAAAGACCAAGTCAACACCAAAAGCAGTAAATAGTTAAAATTAAAAAAAGACAGGAAATACTTAAAATCAGAGCTGAAATCAATGAAATTAAAACAAAGGAAATAATTCAAAAAACTGACAAAAAGTTGGTTCTTTAGCCAAGCTAATGAAGAGAGAAAACTCAAAATACTAAACTTCACAATGAAAAAGGAAATATCATAATGGCCCTACTGAAATATAGAAAATAATCAAAGTATTTTGACAATTTGTAATAAAAAATTTTGAAGACATTGACAAATTTCTAGAGACATATGACTTACCCAAATTGAATCAGGAGGACATAGAAAATTTAAACAGATCAATTTCAAGCAATGAAATTAAAGACACCATGAAAAGTCTACTAATGAAGAAAAGCCCAGTACACCAAATGGATTCTCGGCCAAGTTCTATCAGATCTTAAAAAAAAGAACAAATGCCAATCCTCCTCAAATTATTCCATTAAATAGAAAAGGAGGGAACCCTTCCAAACTCATGCTGATACCAAAACCAGACAAAGACACATCAAGGAAAGAAAACTTCAGACTAGTATCCCTGATGAACATGTAAACATCCTTAATAAAATACTGGCAAATTGCATACAAAAACATATTAAAAAGATAGTGCACCACAATCAAGTGGGGTTTGTTCCAGGGATGCATGGTTGGTTCAACATATGGAAATCAATAAACCTGATTCATCAGACTTAAAAACAAGAATCATATGATTATCTCAATAGATGCAGAAAAAGCATTTGAAAAAAATACAGTACATCTTCATATTTAAAACACTAGAAAAACTAGGGCTAGTAGGAACACATCTCAACTCTGTAAGAGCTATTTATGCTAAACCTAAGGTCAACATCATTCTAAATGGAGAAAAAGTGAAAGTATTCCTTCTTAAAAACCAGAACAAACAGGGATGTCCTCTTTCACCATTTCTAATCAATATAGTCCTTGAAACTCTAGTCAGAGCAATTAGGCAAAATTAAAGGGATACAAATAGGAAAAGAAGAGCTCAAACTGTCCCTATTTTCTAATGACATAGTTCTATATTTAAAAGACCCAGAAAACCCCACCAGGAAACTTCTAGAACTCATAATCAAATTAAACAAAATAGCAGAATATAAAATTAATACCCCTAAATCAATTGTGTTCCTATACACTAATGATGAATCACCTAAAAGAGAAATTAGGAAAAGTATCCTATTTACTGTAACCTAAAACAAAATGACAAACTTGTGAATCAATCTAACAAAAAAGGTAAAAGACCTCTAAATAAAAACTACAGAACATTAAAGAAAGAAAGTGAAGAATACCTTAGAAGATGAAAAGATCTCCATGGACTTGGACAGGCAGAATTAATATCATCAGAAAGGGCTGCACTACCCTACCAAAAACACATAGAAATAGAAAAAGCAGTCATGAAATTCATTTGGAAAAATAAGTGGACTAGAACAGTTAAAGCAATCCTTAGCAAGAAAAGTGATGCAGGAAGCATTCTAATGCCAGAACTTAAACTATACTACAGAGCCGTAGTGACAAAAATGGCATGGTATTACACCAAAGCAAACACATAGACCAATGGAAAAAATGTCACAGTGAAAAACCCACACAAATAGTTATCTCATACTAGACGAAGGTGCCAAAAACATATATTGGAAAAAGATAGCCTTTTCAACAAATGGTGCTGGGAAAACTAGATATCCATATGTAGCAAAATAAAATTGAACTCCTATCTCTCACCTTGCACAAAACTCAACTCAGTGGATCAAGGCCAGAGACCCTGTGCTTACTAGAAGAAGATGTAGGCCCGATTTTCCATCATGTTGGCTTAGGAATGACTTCCTCAAGACTTCTAAAGGGCAAGAAATAAAATCAGACTCAAATGGGATGGTATCAAACTAAAAAGATGCTTCACAGCAAAGGAAACAAGAACAAGAGGAGAGAGCCTACAGAATGGGAGAAAATCTTTGCCGTCTGCACCTCGGATGGAGCATTTATCTCCAGGATATATGGAAAACTCATAAACCTGAACACCAAAAAGCCCCCAAATAACCCAATCAATAAGTGGGCAAAGGAACTAAATAGATACTTCACAGAAGAAATATGAATGGTCA
Organism: Sciurus carolinensis; assembly: GCF_902686445.1. Classification (NCBI taxonomy): domain Eukaryota; kingdom Metazoa; phylum Chordata; class Mammalia; order Rodentia; family Sciuridae; genus Sciurus; species Sciurus carolinensis. Next base: position 30,161,965 of record NC_062227.1, on the reverse strand, counting down.
ACAAATACATGAAAAAATATTCAACATCTCTAGCAATTAGGGAAATGCAAATTAAAACCACACTGAGATTTCATATCTTGTTCTTTTTGGTCCAGTGGTTTTCCTTATAGACATTTGCAACATCTCTTCCCAGTATGGACTCGTTTCTTTAGCTGCCAAGCAGTTGCTGTCCTAAGACTTCTACTTGTTCTTTTGGACATTGAACCATTGATTGTTTTCTGAATCTTGTGATTTCCTTTCTCTTGTTCCCTCTTGTGTTTTAGAATACACCTTTAAGTAACTCCATGGAAAAGTGAGTGGTGGAGGTAAATTTTCTAAATCCTCACATGCTGAAAATATGTGCAGTTTCTCTCAGAGGATTTGTTATTTTGTGACACGGAGTTTTATTTAGAAAAGCAGAGGCACATTCAAGAAAGAATGTGAGCCATCTCCAGAGGGTGAAATAACCAGACTGGTTGTTTTGCTCTCTATATTTGTCCAGGTTAAATATCATTTCCTTCTGAACAGTGTTGTCTTCACACATTACATTTTGGTTAGGGGAAGTCTGACAGCAATTTGATTCTACAACTTTTGGGGGTGAAACATCTTCAGTATCTATGTGTTTCTGGAAAGAATTATAATTTAACTTCTTTTACCTTCCCTGATAAATGTGTGGTTTTCAAGTCACTTCATCTTACACTTTGTCATCCAGGCTTTTCTCAAAAAATTGTAACATGTCATTGCCTTTTCAAACTTTGAGAATAAGGATGTGAGTCAGATGGTCAGTTCTACTTTCTAAACATTCAAGTAGCACTGGTTTTAACTTGAAAGGGCAGGAGGTGTCCCACTGTTTCCTCAAGATGCCCAAATGTCAAGACTACTCTGGTTACCAATGTCCAAGCTAGTTGCCCTGGTTCTCTCCAGGAAGTTTATTCAGTTTTATCTCTGCAAAAGAAGTGAAGTGTTCTTTTGGGAAACCTGGACATGAACATCAGGCTGGAGATGATTCTGAATATAGAAGTAAAGAGGTGCTTAAGTGAGCAACATAGAGACCTTCAGGGAATGCTCCTCCTTTTAGTCCTGTGAATCCCTCCATGTTTCCACCATCACTGCATCTGATTCTTCTGAGCAGCTATCTTCATTCACAGTGCAGTTCCTCTGCATACATTTCTGTTTACCTGTTATCTGCTAGAATATACATTTTTATCCTTTGATTATCTCCCTAGTTGCTCTGTTGCTAGTTTTATAACTATTACATTTTTATATTTAATGGGAAGTTAGGAAAGATGGTTCCATTTTTGTTTTCATCTATTGCTGCTGTAATAGAGCATCAAAACTTTTGTGACTTACGACAATAGAAATGTATCCTTTCACAGATGAAGAGGAGAGAAGCTCAAAATCAGCATGATGGAACTGAAATCGGGGTAGCAACAAGGCCATGGTCCCTCCAGGATCAAGGTGAGAATTCATTTCCTGGTCTTTAGCAGTGACATCTCTGTGACTCAGCATTCATCACATAGTTATTTTTCCATTTGATATCAAATCTGCATCTACTGCCTTTTGAAAGGATATGTGTGATTGCCCTGGATTATCCAGTGGTTCCATTGCAATCTCTTCATTTCAACATCATGAACTTAATTAGATCTAGAAAATCTTTTTGGTTTTTGGCTCTATGATACAACATTTACAAATGACAGGATTGGGACATACATATCTTTTTGAGGGCAATTATTCAAGCTACCACACTTCCCACACACTTACTGTTCTGAATCTAACATATTAACTTTCTCTCTCCCTGTCCCTGTAATTTGAATTCATGAGGCAGTAGTAAGAGATCTCTTCAGTATACACTTGCCAAGACTATGTAGACTTCACACACTGGACTTATCATTTTAACATCAAACATGATTCTCAAAACCTTCTAAGAGAAAATAATACCTAATTTTTCACTAAATAAAGCACTGATATTTTAATCTTATGAACAATTACTCCCATGCACCCTATGCCTGTCTTATTCATTCAGTTCTCATGTATTCCTTTGTGATACCACCTATATTGTACATCTTTATATTTTGATCCTTTAAAATTATCTACACTTTCTCAGTATCCCCCTATTTTTCATATTCCCTGAACCACTACCCATTTCTTTTGCTAATAAAAATACACAAAATTGAGTCTCAGTGGTAGAACACTTGCCTATCATGTGTGAGGCACTGGGTTTGATCCTTAGCGTAGCACCACATAAAAATAAATAAAGAAGTTTTGTCCATCTACAACTAAAAAATATTTAAAGACTATATATATATATATTTTTTTTTTTCTCTTTAATGAGCCCCTTTCAAGTTCCAGTCACAGTTACTATCCAGTGTGACTCTTAAATGCTCTTTGTGGTCATCATTTATTATTTTCCCCATTCTACAGAATGGGAGATAAACCTGGCATGAGAAGTGACATAAAGATGATACAGTTAATGAATGGAAGTTTAAATAGTCCATATAGTGTCAGAATGTGTAGTTCAATGACACACAACTATTGAAACTGCTTGTGATCTAAAAATGCTATATGCTTGGACCGTTCACAAAAATCTGCTTATTCGTGGCTGCATTTTAATAATGTAATTCTACACAAAACTTGCAGCAGCAAAATTTCAAAGATGAAACATAAAGAAAGCAAAGAGAATGTGTGAGCTCTTGGAAAGGCAGCTTTGGCAGCCTCTTCCATGTGTTAAGTAATTAATAAATGCCTATATTTGGAAAAATTTCATTTTTTTTCTAAACATGTTGCAAGCTTCTCTCTTCTGTCATAAAGACTCCATTGCTTTGGCAAAATAAGTTAGAGCAAAATTTTAAATTGTATCTAAAAACATGTTCATCCTGCTGTAGGAAGTAAAATTTTAGAAGTTTGACAGTTGGGCAGCCAGATTTGAAGAAAAAGGGGAAAAAAATAGGCATGCTAACATTTCACTTGGAAATAGAAAACACAATCCAAAATTAGGAAAAGGTGACAATCAATTTGGAAAACTGCTTATGAACTGGTATATAACAACATGCTTTGAATTCCATTTTGAATATGTAACATTTCACAGGATTCTAAGCAAGTATCTGAAATAGATACAATAGTCCAAATAGTCTCCACCTTTCTTGCCAATTTTTTTTTTGAACTGGTACATATTCAGCAAATAGTTCCAGAGAAAATATTTCTGAGATGAGTAAGAAATTAATGCATTGGTGATATTTGTGATTTAAATTGACAAAACTACCAGAGCTTTTGAAATACTTTAAGAGAATAGATGTATACCATTCATATTCAAGCTAATACTTTAAAGTATCAAACTCAGACATACATTTTCAACAGATTCATAAAAATTATATGTTAATGAGGTGTCATGTAATATTTCAATCAGGTTAAGCATAATTATCTTCTCAAATATCATGTCTTTGTGGTAAAAACTTTCAAAATTCTTCTAGTTTTTGAAATATACAGTACATAATTCTTATCTACAGTTATCCTACTGTGCAATAGCACACCAAAAGTGCTTCCCGCTATTGGAGTATTCACTCAGAAACTTTACCCTTCCTCTCCCCAAACTCTGGAGATTACCATCCTACTCTCAACCTGAGATTTTTTTTATGCATATGAATAAGATAAAGTGATACCTAATCTCTTTATGCTTGACTATTTCACTTAATTCCAGTTCTATCAATATTGTTACAAATGACAGAATTTCATTCTTTTTTTTTATAGCTGAATAGTATTGTATTGTATATATGTAACACATTTTTTTGATCTAGTTCATCAGTTAATGATTGCTTAGGTTGTTCACATTTCTTGGTTATAATGAATACTTCTGTAAATAATGTGGAAGCACAGGTATCTCTTTGATATACTGTCCTATTCAGTTCTGATGTATTCTGTTGTGATACCACCTATAGCATATATCTTTATATTTTGGGTCTTTAAAATTGTCTATACTTCTCAGTATCCCCCATTTTTAATATGCTGATTTCATTGCCTTTGCATATGTACCCCGCAGCAGGGTTCCTGTATCATAGGGTAGTTCTGATTTTTTTGAGACACCTGTATAATGTTTTCCAAAATGACTGTACTGATTGACATTTCCACCAACCAGTGTTCTAGGGGTCCCTTTTCTTCACAACCTCGCTAGCACTTATCTTTTACATTTCTGATAAGTCATTCTTCCTGAAGTAAGGTGACACTTTGTAGTAGTTTGTTTATATTTGCCTATAATTATATCATTTTTTACATGTAGCTGTTAGATATTTCTCAAAAGGCATATAACATTTGTTACCCACTTTTTAATTGGGTTATTTGATTATTGCTATGGAGTTCTGGGTGTTTCTTACATATTCTGAATATCAAATCCTTGTCTGATGGATTGCCTTCAAATGTTTTCTACCATTCTATATGTTGTCTCTTCACTACATTGATGGTTTCCTTTGCTGTTCTAGAAGGTTTTTTAAGTGTGATTATAATCCCAATTATCTATTTTTGCTTTTGTTTACTGTGCTTTGGGGATCATGCCCCCAAAAATTCTCACCCATTCTAGCGTCCTGAAGTATTTCCCTAGGTTTTCTTCTAGTAGATTCATAGCTTCAGGGTTTGCATTGGAGTCCTTAATCTACTTTGAGTTGATATTTGTAATTGGTGAGAAGGGGGCACTAGTTTCATTCTGTGTGTGTGGCTATAAGGACATGTATTGAAAAGACTCATTTCTTCAATGCTTGCTCTTGTCACCTTTGTCAAAAGTCATTTGGCTGTATATGTGTGGTTTACTTCTCCCCTCTCTATTCTGTTCCATTGCTCTGTGTCTGTTTTTTTGCCAATACCATGCTGTTTTCATTACTATATCTTTACTGAATGTTTTGAAGTCAGTTAGTACAATGCCTCCTTCTTTGTTCTTTTTGCCCAAAATGGCTTTGGTTATTTTTGTTTGTTTGTTTGTTTTGTTTAGTGTGTGTGTGGTTCCATATGAATTTTAGAAGGTTTTTCTAGCTCTATGAAGATTTTGTTATTATAGTGAATTGCTCTGGAAAGTATGGACATTGTAATATTGATTCTTTCAATCTATGAGGATGTTATGTCTTTTCATTTTTTGCATATGTCCTCTTTCATTTTTCATTGGTGCTTTACAGTTTTGTTGTACAGATCTTTCAACCTCCTTGGCTAAATTTATTTTATAGTAAGTAGAATTGCTTCCTTGATTCCTATTTCAGATAATTTGGTATTGGTATAGTGATGTGGATTTTTTTTCAAATGTAGAGTTTGGATCCTGCAGACTTGCTGAATTCATTTTTTCTAAGTTTTTTGGTGAAAGGTTTTTTGGGATGAATTTAATTTGATCCTGGTGAATGAACATTTTAACGTGCTGTTGCTAAAATCTTCGACAAAATTCTAGCAAACAGGATGCATCTATATTTATGTATATTTATCAAGGGTATCAGAAAAGAAGGATAAGTACTTCTGACACAGGTAGAAACTGAGGGAATTCATGACTATGGAAATAGCTTTACAAAAAGTGCTTAAGGGAGTCTTATATCCAGGAGTGAAAGAAACACAAATACCATCATGAAAACATGTGAAAGTGTAAATCCCACTAGAAAAGACACACAATAAATAGAACTGAACATTATCATTGTGGTAACCATCAAGTCAGAGATGAGTGAAGAGGAAGAATAATTAGACAAAAATCAACAAAATGGTAAGATCTTACTTATTCATAATAACCTTGAATGTAAATGGACTACATTTCCAATTAAACAATATACTGGAAGAAAGAATAAAAATACAAGATCCAACAAAATGCTTCCTATAAGAAACTCCACCAGTAAAGACAAAGACAAAGTAAAGATAAAAAATGAAACTACAGGAGATCAAGATGGCAGACTAGAGGGAGACTGCATTTCTTGTCACTCTCTAATTCGAGTTTCAAGCAGAGGAAAATTTGTTTCTCTGCTCAACGATCCCCTGCTATTTACCCCATTTCTCCACTGTGATCACCTGCAGTCTGCAGCATATCAAATACTTTTTGAGTACAGATCTCTCACTGACTGCCGCCTATCATCTTCCATTTGCCCACTTGCCTGCCTCTTGCCTACCCATCACTTGCCTTTCACCTACCCATCACCCACCGTCTGAGGTTCACCTGCTGATTGCTCACTGTTAGCCTGCAGACCTCCTACGAATCACATACTGCCCGCTGTTGCCTGGAAGTCCATTGTCACAGTACCCACAGGTTAGGTTACACGTAACTGCTGCCATTTTGGAACAACTGGGACCTGCAGGACCCCCACCCCGACCAACCCTACCCCACCTCCGGGACCCCTGGCCCAACCAACTGTACCCCATGCAGATTAGGAGTTCGTGCCACCTGCTGCAGCTCCTCATTTGCCAACAGGTTTGGAAGCCAGAGCAACCATCTTGGATTATCCTCGAATTGGAAGCTGCCATCTTTAGGTTGGGCAAACCCACCCTGAGATGCCTGCTGGAGAACAGAAGCTCATTGTCAGGTACCTCTCATGCATCAGGCTACTGAAGACTGGGAGGTTTGAATGGTATATGACTGTTATAGTGTAGGGTTTCTTTCCCCTCCTTTTTGAAAATATTTAAGTTTTTATTTATTTTTCTTGCTCTGTTTTCCATTTATTTACCTGTTTCCTCAGAGTCTCTTTCTCCCTTTTCTCATGCTAATAACCAACATTTTTTTTTTTTCGGTGCTGGGGATTGAATCCAGGGCCTTGTGCTTTTAAGGCAAGTACTCTACTAACTGAGCTATATCCCCAACCAACTTCTTTTGATTACACTTTCACTCATTCTATGATCTAGAACATCTACATATTATTTTCTTATCCCATTAACAGTTACATTCTATACCCCTCCCCATCCTGTCTACCATTAGAAACTGTAGACCTCATTGCAAATCTATTTGTTATACTGTAGATAATAATTGAACTCATCCTCTCTGTTATTATGATAGTACTGTTAATGTCTTCATAGGTGCTATTTGGTTTAGGGTTGCACATTGTACAGAGTGCTACTAATATTGATCTCCCCCTTAAAGAAGAGGTTTTGGAAACCTACAATACCCCAGATCCACACTGCTGGAGGGGATGATATGTGAAAAACAAGGAAAGGAAATGTTCCAAACAAACCAAGATTCTATGTTAATACAATTCTTCGACAGCATGATAGAAAAAAAAGGTGTTCAGAATGTACATAATTAAAATGATCTGTGAAGCAAAGGATGAGATAAGAGAGCAAATGCAGGCAATAAATGATTAATCCAATAAACTTAAAAGAGCAACTGCAGGAAGCAAAAAATCATTCCCAGAAATCCTTGAAGGAAATGATAAACCAAATAAAATTCTCAATGGGGAGCATCACCAACAGACTAAGAGCACTTGGAAGACAGAACCTCAGAAAATAAAGATGAAATATTTAATCTTGAAAATAAAGTTGACTAAATAGAGAAGATGGTAAGAAATCATGAATGGAACCTCCAAGAACTATCAGATAAACTGAAAAGATCAACTTTAAGAATTATCAGGATTGAGGGAGGCACAGAGATATAAACCAAAGGGATGACAACCTATTCAATGAAATATCAGAAAATTTCCCAAACCTGAAGAATGAAATGGAAAGTGAATGACAAGAGGCTTACAGAACACCAAATGCACAAAATCACAACAAATCCACACTGTTATAATGAAAATGCCTAACATCCAAAATAAACAATTTTAAAGGTTGAGAGAGAAAGGCATCAGATTACATGTAGGGGGAAGCCAGTACGGATATCAGCAGATTTCTCAGTCCAGACCCTAAAAGCTAAAAGGACCTGGAACAACATATTTCAAGCTTTGAAAGACCATGGTTGCCAGCCAAGAATCTTATACCCAGCAAAACTAACCTTCAGATTTGAAGATGAAATAAACTCCTTCCATGATAAACAAAAGTTAAAAGCATTTACATATAGAAAGCCTGCACTACAGAACATTATCAGCAAAATATTCCATGAGGAGGAAATGAAAAACAATGTAAGTTAGCAAAGAGAGGAACTACCCCAAAGGAAAAGCCAGTCAAAGGAGAAATCAAGTCAAGTTAAAAACCAAAAATAAGTCAACATGACTGGAAATACAAATTCTATCTCAATAATAACTCTGAATGTTAATGGCCTGAACTCATCAATCAAAAGACATAGTCTGGCAGATTGGATTAAAAAGACAGACCCAACAATATGCTACCTTCAAGAGACTCATCTCATAGAAAAAGATATCCACATATTATAGGTGAAACCCACACAGCCTCACTAAAAAAGTGCGGGTTTCCATCCTCATATCAGATAAAGTGGACTTCAAGCCAAAGTTAGTCAGAAGAGATAAAGAAGGACATTTCATACTGCTTAAGGGAACCATAAATCAGTAAGACATATGATCATAAATATTTATGCCCAAAAAATGGTACATCCTTGTATGTCAAACAAATCCTTCTCAATTTTAGGAACCAAAAAGACCACAACACAATAATTCTGGGTGACTTTAACACACTACTGTCACCACTATATAGATCTTCCAAACAAAAACTAAACATAGAAACTGTAGAACTTGATAACACAATCAATAACTTAGACTTAATATACATACATAGACTATTCCATCCATCAACAAGCAAATGCACTTTCTTCTCAGCAGCACATGGGTCCTTCTCTAAAATAGACCATATGTTATACCACAAAGCAACCCTTAGTAAATACAAAGAAATAGAGATACTACCTTGTATTCTATCAGATTGTAATGGAATGAAATTAGAAATTGATGATGAAATAAAAAAACGGAAACTACTCACACACCTGGAGACTAAAGAATATGCTACTGTGTGAAGCAAGGATAACAGAAAAAAATCAGGGAGGAGATAAAAAAATTCTGAGTTAAATGGGAATGAAGATCAACATATCAAAATCTCTGGGACACTATGAAAGCAGTACTGAGAGGAAAATTTACTGTATGGAGCACACCCAAGAAAAGAATCAAAAGTCAACAACTAAATGACCTAACATTACAACTCAAAGTCCTAGAAAAAGAAGAACAGAACAGTAACAGAAATATTAGAAGACAGGAAATAATTCAAATCAGAGATGAAATCAATGAAATTGAAACAAAAGAAACAATTCAAAAATTGACAAAACAATAAGTTGGTTCTTTGAAAAAGTAAAAACAGATAAACCCTTAACCATACTAACAAAGAGAAGAAAACTCAAATTACTAAACTGAAATTACTAAAATTTGTGATGAAAAAGGAAATATCATGACAGACACCATTGAAATACATAACATAATTAACTACTTTAAAAATCTATAGTCCAACAAAATAGAAAATCTCAAAGACATTTACAAATTTCTAGAGATGAATGATCCTCCCAAACTGAATCAGGATTATATACACAATTTAAACAGATCAATTTCAAGCACTGAAATAGAAGTGCCATCAAAAGCCTACCAACCAAGAAAAACCCGGGACCAGACAGATTCTCAGCTGAGTTCTACAAGACCTTCAAAGAAGAGCTCATTCCAGTACTCCTCAAAGTGTTTCATGAAACAGAAAAGGAGGGGACCCTTCCAAATTCATTTATGAAGCTAGTATCACTCTGATACCAAAACCAGACAACGACACATCAAGGAAAGAAAATTTTAGACTGATCTTTCTGATGACTATGGATGCAAAAATCCTTACCAAAATTCAGGCAAATTACATATAAAAACATATTAAAAAGATAGTGCACCACGATCTAGTGGGTTTTATTCCAGGGATGTGAGGTTGGTTCAACATCCAGAAATCAATAAATGTAATTCACCACATCAATAGACTTAAAGTTAAGAATCATATGATTATTTCAATAGATGCAGAGAAAGCATAATATAACAAAATATAACCCCTTCATTCTCAAAACACTAGAACAAAATAGAAACAGTAGGAACACACCTCAACGTTGTAAAGGCTATTTATGCTAAGTTCACAGTCAGCATCATTCTTAATGGAGAAACACTGAAAGCATTCCCTCTAAAAACTGGAACAAGAGAGGGACACCCACTTTCACCACTTCTATTCATCATTGTGCTTGAAACACTAACCAGAGCAATTAGACAGTCCAAAGAAATTAAAGGGATATGAATAGGAAAAGAAGAACTCAAGTTATCACTATTTGCCAATGATATGATTCTATGTTTAGAGGATCCAAAAACTCTACCAGGAAACTTCTAGAACTAATAAATGAATTCAGAGAAATAGCAGGATATAAAATCAATATACATAAATCTAATTCATTTCTATTCATAAGTGATGAATCCTCTGAAAGAGAAATTAGGAAAACTACTCCATTTACACTTGCCTCAAAAAAAAAAAAAAAACACTTGGGAATCAATCTAACAAAAGAGTTGATAGATCTCTACAACAAAAACTACAGAACACTGAAGAAAGAAAGAAAATCTTAGAGGTTGGAAAGATCTCCTGTGTTCTTGGATAGGCAGAATTAATATTATGAAAATGACCATACTTCCAAAGGCACAATACAGATTTAACACAATTCCAATTAAAATCCCAATGACATTTCTAATAGAAATAAAAAAAGCACTCATGAAATTCATCTGGAAGAACAAAAGACCCAGAATAGCCCAAGAAATCCTGGGTAGGAAGCGTGATGCAGGAAGTATCACAATAGTAGTCCCTAAACTCTACTATAGAGTAATAGTAACAAAAACGACATGGTATTGGCACCAAAATAGACAGGTAGACCAGTGGTATAGATTAGAAGACACAGAGAAAAACTCACATAAGTACAGTTATCTCATACTAGACAAAGGTGCCAAAAACATACAATGGAGAAAAGATAGCCTGTTCAACAAATGGTGCTGGCAAAACTGGAAATCTATATATAGTAAAATGAAATTAAACCTCTATCTCTCACCCTGCAGAAAACTCAACTCAAAATGGATCAAGGGTCAAGGATCTAGGAATTAGCCCTGAAACCCTTCACCAAATAGAGGAAAAAGTAGGCCCAAATTTCCATCACGTTGGCTTAGGAACAGAGTTCCTTAACAAGACCCCTAGAGGATAAGAAATAAAAGCAGGAATCAATTAATGGGTTGGATTCAAACTAAAAAGCTTTCTCTCAGCAAAGGAAGCAATCAATAATTTGAAAAGAGAGTGGTAGAAAATATTTTCTACACACACTTCAAACAGAGCACTAATCTCCAAAATTTATAAAGAACTTTAAAAACTTTACACCAAACCCACAAAGAACCCAATCAATAAATGGGCTAAGGAACTGGGCAGACATTTCACAGAAGAAAATATACAGGTGATCAACAAATATATGAAAAAGTATTCATCATCTTTAGTAATTAGAGAAATACAAATCAAAACCATGCTAAGATTTCATCTAACTCCAATAGAATAACTATTATTGAGAATGCAAGCAACAATAGGTATTGATGAGGATGTGGGCAAAAAGGCACACTCATTCATTGCTGGTGGGATTGCAAATTGATGCAACCACTTTGTAAACCAGTATGAAGATTCCTTAGAAAACAGAATGGAACCACCATTTGACCCAGCTATCCCACTCATCAGTTTATACACAAAGGACTTAAAATCAGCATACCACAGTGATGCAGTGACATCAATGTTCATAGCAGCCCAATTCACAATAGCTAGATTGTGGAACCAATCTAGACGTCCTTCAATAGATAAATAGATAAAGAAACTGTGGTATATATACACAATGTAATATTACTCAGCAATAAAGAAGAATAAAATTATGGAATTTGCTGGTAAATGGATGTAGTCAGAGAATATCATGTGAAGTGAAATAAGCCACGCCCAAACAACCAAAGGCTGAATGTTTTCTCTGATAAGTGGATGATGATACATATTGAAGGGTGGTGGTGGGGGTGCAAAAGAAGAATGGAGGTACTTTGGATTATGTAGAGGGAGATGGAGTAGGGAAAGAAAGACAGTGGACTGAGACAGACATTATTACCCTATGTACATGTATGATTACACAAATGGTATGAATTTACATCATGTACAACCAAAAAAATGAAAAGTTGTACCCCATTTGTGTACAATGAATCAAAATGCAGTCTGTAAAAATAAAAATATAAAAAAAATGAAACTACAAGCAAATAGAAACCAGAAGTGAGTGGGAATGGTTATGCTCATATCTGAATAAATGATTTAAAAAATAAGAAAAGACACAATTGATCAAGGATCAATTCAATAAGTAGAATGATTATAAATTCATATACATCTTTTTATAAGACAGACACTGTTTGACCTAGAGGGAGAAATAGGCAATAATATAATAATAGTGGGGGACTTGAACACCCCAGTTTCATCAATGATCAGATCATCAGAAAATTCAAAGAAACAAAACATAGGGCAGATTAAATTGATTTAGCAGATATTTACAAACACACCAGCTGACTGTTGCAGAATACACACACTTTAAATCAGTGCATGGGGCTTTCTGTAGAACACACTATATATTATACCACAAAAATGTCTTAAAATTTTTCAAAAAAATGAATCATATTCTGTGTCTTTTCTGTACACAATGGAATAAAACAAATTCAATAATGAAAGAAATCTGAGAAATTATATGAATCCATTGAGATAGAACAATGCACTTTTCAATGAGTAATAGTCATTGAAGAAATCAAAAGGGAAATTTAAACAATTCTCAAAATAATTGAAAATGGAAACATGACATGACAAACCTTAGGGGATATAGCAAAGGCAGTACGAGGGGAGAAATTTATAACAATAATGCCTACATTGAGAAGATAGATTGGAGAAAGAAAAGATGGTAGATTAGAAGAAATAGTTTCCAGTTGCTCTGTGGCTCAGAACTTAAGCAATGGAAGTATTGCTTCTCAATGAGGTGGGTGAGAGACGGACTTCATTAAAATTGAATATTGGATAGTAAGAGACTAATAAACAAATTTAGGTGCTTTGAACAAAGAATAAAAGAAGAGTACATTGGAGCCAGTTCAGTGGCACCAATCCAATGTAGAGGGGGTGGTGACACAGCAGAGAGAGAGAGAAACAGTGAACACATTTGGCACAGGAGAACCTGTGGAAAAGAGCATCAATCTGAACTTAACCAGATACTGTATAGGGAGCTGATGTTTGAAAAGTGCTCTGTGTTCCTCAGCTGATGAGCAGAGAGCTGAGCTGGGAGCCATCTTGAAGCAGCCATACTGCAGTAATCTGCTGCAGAAGACGGGGGAGATCATGGCAAGTGTCTGAAGCTTCTGCTTTGTGGCCTAGAATGTGCATGGCAGGGTATGATTGATATGGGGACAAAGAGGATTGTGCCAAGGGGATTCAGGTTGGAGATATGGAGGAGAGTGTACCTCATTTTCCCTTTGGATATGGTGGCTCATGGGACCAACTGGAGAGATTCCAGAAATTGGACAGATGCAGTTGCACTTAGTGAGAGTCTAGGAAGATCACATTCATGGGAAGTGGTATGTATGAGGCCTGTGGAGGGCTTATCACATCCTATAAGAGGAGTTCATGGGAAGCCCCTGGATCCAGATGCAGAGATTGGCATCTGAGCAGCCTTGGGTGTATTGATCTAGTATCTCAGGAGCAACTACCACATGAGAAAGTGCCAAAGATCCAGAGTTAGACCTCAGCCACCAGAACTCTGCATCAGCCTCTCCCTGGGAGTGCGTTGATCTAGTCTGTCCAGACAAAACCCCAATTGTCAGTCAGTACTTCTCATTCCAACTTATCTTACACTGGTCAAAAGGAAAGCTGAGAGTCAGTAGAGCTAGCTTTGGTTCCAGATAATTCCAGCTGTGAGAAAATGAAGAGGAACAACCTCAGGCCTCCTTCTAAGGGGTACATAACCCAAGAAGAAATGGAAAGAAGGGCACTCTGGCAATGGCAGTGAACATCGGCTCTTGACAGTTTTAACCACCTCAGTGGAGACAATCCTTTCATTTTCCAATAAGATTTTAATTTTGTATGTTCTTGCTCAGCTAATTGGTTCATGGAATATATAGAAATGCTAGGAAGAAATGGGGACACTACAATTTCACGGGGTAGACACTGCTGCTGAGTTGCATCCATAACAGGCCAAATGATAGTACCCTTGCTCTACATGTAATCTGACTCAGCCTTGAAAAATATTTTAACACATAGAATAGGGGAGAGGAAACCCCCAAACTCATGACCAGGTCCCATGTAGGAATGGCTAGGGTGGCTCTACCATCCTACTCTTGGACATCTGTAGTAAAAAGAGAAACTGGTTCCAAGACGATGACTTAGGAAAATTCACAGCATTGCAGAAGCTCTCAAGGAGTGAATTAAAGCAGCAGTTTTTCAGAGGCAAATGGAGAGGTTGAAATTAAGCATATATGCTCAGTGTAACCCAAATGTCAAACTAAGATATACTGACAAACAAGGACTTACTACAAGAGAGTAATGCACAAGAAAGGACCCCATCTCAAATGACGCACAAGTCTAAGACCTCTGAAAGCAGAATTAAACCAACAAGTCACCTTCTAAGATTTATAATCTCCTAACAAAGTAATCTACAGATATTGAAAGGAATAAAATCCCAAAGACTACAAAGATCATTAAATGATTAATGAACTAACAGAAAATCTAAGGAACAAATTAAGAGTCCTAATATGGGAGGTAAATGACCTACTTCAAAAACAAGATAGAGACTCTGAAAAGAAACCGATCAGAACTCCTCAAAATGACAGATACTTGCAAGTAAAATGTTTTTATTTATTGTATCACCAACAGATTGGATTATGTAGGAGACAGAACTTCAGGTCTGAAAAACAGCATATGAACTTGGATACCCAGGAAATGATAAAGGAAACAAAGACCATGATCAGAATATATGAGAACTCTGGGATAAGATTGAGACACCAAACCTTGGAGTCATCGGTACTGAACAAGGTATGGTCATACAGGTCAATGGCGTTAAGAGCCTTTCCAATGAAATAAGAGAAAAAAATTGAACCTTAGAAATGTGATGATCCACATACACAAAGCATATGAAGCCCCAAATAAACCAAAGGAAAAAAAAAAAAAAACCTTTTCTGAGATATAAGCAAATGCCTAACAGAGAATAAGACTAGACTATTAAAAGCCACAAGAGAAACATCCTGTCATATTCAGAGATAAACCAATAAGACCTCTGACTTCTCCGTTCATGCGCTAAAGTCCAGAGGGCTTGGAACAAGATAATCTAAGCTCTAAAAGGAAACAATTGCCACCCAAGATTGTGATGTACAGCAAGGTATCTTTTATGGTTTAGAAATGACACGTCACCCCAAAGTTCACATATGAGACAACACAGAAAAGAACCTGAATCTAATCAGTGAGTTAACTAACTTGAAAGGATTAACTGGGTGGTAACTCTAGACAGGGAGGATATGGCTGAGGGAGGTGTGTGGCTGGGGTGGTTTTGGGTGGGTATCTATTTTGTCTTTTGTGAGAAAATTGATCTTTCTGCCTCATGATTGCCATGGCTTGAGCTGCTTTCCTCCTGCACTTTCTTCCACCATGACTTTCTAAGCCTCACCTCACATCCAAAGTAATAGGGTTGGCCAAATGTGGACCAAGACCTCTGATTCCATGAGTCCCAAATAAACTTTTACTCCTCGGTTGTACTTGTGAGGTCTTTTGGTCACAGTGGCCAAAAAAAAAAAAAAAAAAAAAAGGAGTGTGACTAAAACACTCCAAGTCCAGGATAAACTAAATGCCTTGGTATTGACACCAAAACAGACACATAGACCAATGTTACAAAATAGAAAAGACAGAGAATAACCCACATAAATATAGTTAACTCATGCTAGACAAAGATGCCAAAAACTTACTTTGAAGATAGCCTCTTTAACAAATGGTGCTGGGAAAACTGGAAATCCCTATGTAGCAAAGTTAAATGAAACCCCTATCTCTCACCCTTCACAAAACTTAACTCAAAGTGGATCAAGGACTTAGACATTAGAACAGAGACCTTATGCCTAATAGAAGAAAAAAATAGGCCCAAATCTTCACCATGTCGGCTTAGGAACTGAGCTCCTTAAGGAGACGCCTAAAGCACAATAAGTAAAATTAAGAATCAATAAATGGATGGAATCAAACTAAAAAGTTTCTTCACAGAAAGCAAACAATCAATAACATGAAGAGAGAGCCTACAGAATGGGAGAAAATATTTACCACATGCATCTGATAGAGCATTACTCTCCTGGATATATAAAGAATTCAAAAAACTTAACACCAAGAACCAAATAACCCAATCAACAAAAGGGCTAAGGAACTGAATGAACACTTCACAGAAGAAGAAATACAATCAATCAACAAATACATAAAAAAATGTTCAATATCTTTAGCAATTAGAGAAATGTAAATCAAAACCACACTGAGATTCCATCTCACTCCAATTAGAATGACAATTACCAAGAATATAAGCAACAATAAATGTTGATGAGGATGTAGGGAGAAAGGTACACTCATACATTGCTGGTGGGACTACAAATTGGTGCAACCACTCTAGAAAGCAGTATGGTGATTCCTCAGAAAACTTGGAATGGAACCACCATTTGACCCAGTTATATCACTCCTCAGTCTATGCCCAAAGAACTTAAAATCAGCATACAACAATGACACAGCCACATCAAAGTTATAGTAGTTCAATTCACAATAGCTAAACTATGGAACCAACCTAGCTGACCTTCAACAGATGAATGGATAAAGAAAATGTAAGTATATATACACAATGGAATATTACTCAGCCTTAAAGAAGAATGAAATGATGGCATTTTCTGGTAAAAGGATGGAGCTGGAGAATATTATGCCAAGTGTAAAAAGCCAATTCCAATGAACCAAAGTATGAATATTTACTCCGGTGTGTGGATGCTAATTCACAATAAATGGGGGGTGGCTAGGGAAGAATAAAGGTACTTGGATTAGATAGAGGGGAGTAAAAAGAGAAGGGGTATGGGTGTGCCAAGAATAGTAGAATGAATTGGACTTTATTACCATGTGTGCATACATGAATGCACCACCAGTGTAATTCTACATCAGGTACAACCAGAAGATTGAGAGGTTACACTCCATTTATGTATGATGTGTCAAAATGCACTCTGTCATTTATAACTAATTAGGACAAAAAAATTACATGACCACTAATCCTGCACTACAGAAATACCTTAAATACTATACCCAGAAGAACTCAAAAACACACCCCAAAGTTTCTGAACGTATAATGTTCACTAACATAGCAAAGAATTAAATCTTGCTGTTTGCAAGAGACTTGTCTCATAGGTAAAGACATTCATGAGTTAAAAGTGGAAGGATGTGCAGCTCTAAAGTGGACATATTTCCCCTTCTTCTCCCTAATCCTGGGGGAAACAGTGATCCTTTGGATCACCTCTTTAAAAACCTTCTGTTCTGATATGGGAGAATTGTAACCTCTGAGACAGAAATCCCTTGTGTTTCTCCTTTGCTAGCAATCAAACATTTTTTCCTTTTTCTCAAAAAATAAAATAAAGATGGAATAATGGAGATTGATATACCATGCAAATAGAATACAAAAACAAGCATGCATATTTATTCCTGTATCTGAAAAATCAAGCAACAATTAATCAGAAGAGACAAGGAAGGTCACTGCATATTGGTACAGGAAACAATTCAACAAGAAATAAAGATATTGTATGCTTATGCCTCAAATATTAGTGCACTTAATTACATAAACTAAACATTTTTTGACATTAAGTCCCAGATAGACCTAAGAACAATAATATTAGGATATTTTAATATAACCACCAACAATAAGTAATCACCAGACATAAAATCAATAAAGACACTTCTGACCTACATAATACTAAGTCAAATGAACCTAACATCTACAGAATATTTCATCCAATAGGTAAATACACTTTCTTCTCAGCAGTTCATAAAAAATTTTCCAAAATAGTCCACATTTTAGGCTACAAAGTAAGTCTTAGCAAATACAAAAAAATCAATTTAATCCTTTTCATTTCCTCAGATCATAATAGAATGACCTTAGCAATCAACAGCAAGAAAAAATTATAGAAATGACAAATATATGGAGATTGAGCAATACTCTTTTTTTGGGGTGGAGGTACCAGGAATTGAACTCATGGGCACTGGGCCACTGAGTCACATCTCCAGTTGTATTCTTTTGTATTTTATTTAGACACAGGGTCTCACTGAGTTGCTTAGCACCTGACTTTTACTGAGGCTGGCTTTGAACTCACAATCCTCCTGCCTCAGCCTCCTGAACTGCTGGGATTACAGGCATGAACCACCTTGCCCAGCGTGAGTGACACTCTTTTTCTTTAATTTAAATTTTTATTGTTTACAGAGTGCATACACTTAAATGAGGAATGGATTATAGAAAAAAAAAGAATAAATAAGAGAATTCCTAGAATCAAACAAAATAGTGATACAACGTATTGAAATCCCTGCTATACTATGAAGGTAGTTCTAAGAAGAAAGTTTATAACATTACATGCCTATATTAGGGAAAACAAAGATGCCAAATAAAAAATATGATGTTATATCTCAAAGTTCTATAAAAGCAGGAACAAACCAATTCCCAAACCAGTAGAAGACAGGATCAAAGCTGAAATTAATGAAAGAAAGCAAAAACAAAACAAAACAAAACAAAAAAAAAAACAAAAAAATGATATATGTGGCTAGGCTGTAGCTCAGTGTCAGAGCACTTGCCTATCATGTGTAAGGCACTAGGTTCAATCCTTACCACCACATAAAAATAAATAACAAAATAATTTTTTAAAAAGACAATATGAAGGATCAATGCAACAAAGAGTCGGTTCTTTGATAAACTCTTAGCTAAACTACCAAAAAGAGAGAAAAGACAACAGTATTAAAGATAAAAAAATAAGATATCACCACAGACACTTCTGAAATCCAGAGGATCATCAGGGACTACTTTGTGAAAACTTACACTTCAATAAATTGGAAAGTCTAGAAGTCATTGACATGTTTTTGGACACATATGAACTACCCAGGTTAAAACAAGAGAATAGAGGAAACCTAAACTGATAAACAGCAAGCAACAAAATTGAAGCAGTAATGAAAAGCTTTCCAACAAAGCAAAACCCAGGACCAGATGGATTCTCAGCTGAATGTGTGCTACAAGACCTTTAAAGAACTAATGCCAATCATCCTCAAATTATTTCATAAAATAGGAGGGAACACTCCCAAATTCATTCTATGAAGACAGTATTACCCTGATATCAAAATCTGATAAAGAGACACATCAAGGAAAAAAAAATTAGAGACTAATCACCCCAATGACTATAGATGAAAAAATCTTTTTTTAAGAAACCTGAAACAATTTATTAGTATTTATTATGGTTCTGTCGTTTGACTGGACCCCGCTGAGTCCAGGTTTGCCTGGGACTGCATTCATCTGAAGGTTCAACTGGACTGAAATGTTCAAGATGACTCAATCACACAGCTAGCAGACGATGCTAGAGATCAGCTGGAGCTGTCAATTGAAATACATCCATGTGAACTGGGAGTGTCAGAGAATGGCAGCTGGATTCTGAAAGGTAGTGACCCAAGAATGAGCATCTCAGGGACACAAAGATGAGGCTATCAAACAAGTTAGGCTCAGCCTGGGATAGGCATAGTGTCACAAGTGCCATACACTATTGGTCCAAGTAATCATGGATCATAACAGGTTCAAAGAAGTGAAAAACAGATTGTTCCTCTTGCTGAAACTTGAGAAAAGTCACACTGCCTAAGAGTATGTTGAATGAATCTATAGAAAACATAATCTGCCACAGGTATCCAGACTCTTGACTATGAAAAATGATTTTATTGTCTCTTTAAACCTCTCTGAATTATTTGCTGCAACTTGAATATGAATTGTGGACTTTCAATGCCATGTGACCTTCTAAAATGTAATCATTTCAAATGCAATTTAGTCAGAGAAAATGCTATCTTTTGCTAGACTCTGTGACATTCTTCTTGAAAGTAATGTCCAATACCCAATCTGTAGAGAGTCCACATAAGACAGATTTTTTTTGTCTTTCCACAATGTCAGAATTTATTAAACAACAATATATATACAGGCTACACCACTTTCATCAGTTACAGTTCACTGAATACTTGTGAGTCATTTGGTAGTCATAAGCTGGGCAATCACACGTTCTTTGCTTACAATCTTAATTTCTTTAAAATTTATTTTTATTGTAAACAAATGGGATACATGTTGTTTCTTTTGTACATGGAGTAAAGGCATAACATTTGCGTAATCATACATTTACATAGGGTAATGAGGTTTGATTCATTCTGTTATTTTTTCCTTCCCCCCACCCTCCCACCCCTCTTTTCCCTCTATACAGTCCCTCCTTCCTCCATTCTTGCCCCCCTCCTACCCCCCATTATGTGTCATCACCTGCTTATCAGCGAGATCATTCTTCCTTTGGTTTTTTGAGATTGGCTTATCTCACTTACCATGATATTCTCCAATTTCATTCATTGGCCTGCAAATGCCATAATTTTATTATTCTTTGTAGCTGAGTAATATTCCATTGTATATATATGCCACAGTTTCTTTATCCATTCATCAATTGAAGGAATTCTAGGTTGGTTCCACAATCTGGCTATTGTGAATTGAGCAGCTATGAACATTGATGTGGCTGTATCTCTGTAGTATGCTGATTTTAAGTCCTTTGGGTATAGGCCAAGGAGTGGGATAGCTGGGTCAAATGGTGGGTCCATTCCAAGCTTTCTAAGGAATCTCCACACTGCTTTCCAGAGTGGTTGCACTAATTTGCAGCCCCACCAGCAATGTATGAGTGTACCTTTTTCCCCACATCCTCACCAACACCTATTGTTGCTTGTATTCTTGATAATCGCCATTCTAATTGGGGTGAGATGGAATCTTAGTGTAGTTTTGATTTGCATTTCTCTTATTACTAAAGATGGTGAACATTGTTTCATATGTTTGTTGATTGCTTGTAGATCTTCTTCTGTGAAGCGTCTGTTCGTATCCTTAGCCCATTTGTTGATTGGATTATTTGTATTCTTGGTGTAGAGTTTTTTGAGTTCCTTATAGATTCTGGAAATTAGTGCTCTATCTGAAGTATGAGTGGCAAAGATATTCTCCCACTCAGTAGGCTCTCTCTTCACATTGCTGATAGTTTCCTTTGCTGAGAGAAAGCTATTTAGTTTGAATCTATTCCAGTTATTGATTCTTGCTTTCATTTCTTGTGCTATGGGAGTCCTGTTGAGGAAGTCTGATCCTGGGCCGACACGTTGAAAATTTGGCCTTACTTTTTCTTCTATAAGATAAAGGGTCTCTGGTCTGATTCCGAGGTCCTTGATCCATTTTGAGTTGAGTTTTTTGCAGGGTGAGAGATAGGGGTTTAGTTTCATTCTGCTGCATATGGATTTCTAGTTTTCCCAGCACGAATTGTTGAAGAGGCTATCTTTTCTCCATTGCATATTTTTGGCCCCTTTGTCTAGTATGAGAAAATTGTATTTATTTGGGTTTGTGTCCGTGTACTCTATTCTGTACCATTGATCTGCCTGTCTATTTTGGTGCCAATACCATGCCATTTTTGTTACTATTGCTTTGTAGTATAGTTGAAGTTCTGGTATTGCGATACCCCCTGTTTCATTCTTCCTGTTAAGAATTGCTTTAGCTATTCTGGGTTTCTTATTCTTCCAGATGAATTTCATGATTGCTTGCTCTATTTCTGCAAGGTACATCATTGGGATTTTAATTGGAATTGCATTGAATCTGTAAAGTGCCTTTGGTAGAATGGCCATTTTGACAATGTAAATTCTGCCTATCCAAGAACATGGGAGATCCTTTCATCTTCTAAGGTTTTCTTCAATTTCTTTCTTTAATGTTCTGTACTTTTCATTGTACAGGTCTTTCACCTCTTTTTTTAGATTAATTCCCAAGTATTTTATTTATTTTTTGATACTGTGAATGGAGTGGTTTTCCTAATTTCTCTTACAGAGGATTCATCACTTACGAATAGAAATGCATTAGACGTATGCATATTGATTTTATATCCTACTACTTTGCTGAATTCATTTATTAGTTCTAGAAGTTTTCTAGTGGAGTTTTTTGGATCTTCTAAATATAGGATCATGTCATCAGCAAATAGTAACATGTTTAGTTCTTCTTTTACTATTTGTGTCCCTTTAATTTCTTTGGTCTGTCTAATTGCTGTGGCAAGTGTTTCAAGGATGATGTTGAATACAAGTGGTGAAAGAGGGCATCCTTGTCTTGTTCCAGTTTTTAGAGGAAATGCTTTCAGTTTTTCTCCATTAAGAATGATGTTGGCTATGGGCTTAGCATAGATGGCCTTTACAATGTTGAGGTATGTTCCTACTATTCCTATTTTTTCTAGTGTTTTAAGCATGAAGGGGTGTTATATTTTATCAAATGTTTTCTCAGCATCAACTGAAATAATCATGTTATTCATGATGTGACTTCACATGTGACTTTAAGTCTATTGATGTGATGAATTACATTTATTGATTTCCGATGTTGAACCAACCTTGCATCCCTGGGATAAACCCCACTTGATCATGGTGCACTATCCTTTTTAATATATTTTTACATGCAATTTGCCAGTATTTTGCTAAGAATTTTTGCATCTATGTTCATCAGGGATATTAGTCTAAAGTTTTCTTTCCTTGATGTGTCGTTGTCTGGTTTTGGTATCAGAGTGATACTAACCTCATAGAATGAATTTGGAAGGGTTCCCTCCTTTTCTATTTCCTGAAATCCTTTAAGGAGTATTGGTATCAGTACTTCTTTAAAGGTCTCGTAGAATTCAGCTGAGAATCCATCTGGTCCTGGGATTTTCTTGGTAGACTTTTGATGGCACTTCTATTTCAGTGCTTGAAATTGATCTGTTTAGATTGTGTACGTGTTCCTGATTCAGTTTGGGAGGATCATATGTCTCTAAAAATTTGTTGATGTCTTCGATACTTTCTATTTTGTTGGAGTATAGATTTTCAAAGTAGCTTCTAATTATGTTATGTATTTCAATGGTGTCTCACATGATCTTTCCATTTTTCATCAAGAATTCTTGTAATTTGAGTTTTTTCTCTCCTTCTCTCTGTTAGTGTGTCTAGGGATTTATCAATTTTGTTTACTTTTCTTTTTGTCAAATTTTTAAATTGTTTCTCTTGTTTCAATTTCATTGATTTCAGCTTCGATTTTAATTATTTCCTGTCTTCTACTATTTTTGGTGTTGATCTGTTCTTCTTTTTCTAGGGCTTTGAGGTATAATTTTAGGTCATTTAGTTGTTGACTTTTTAATCTTTTTAATGTATGAGCTCAATGCAATGAACTCTCCTCCTAGTACAGTTTTCATAGTGTCCCAGAGGTTTTGATATGTTGTGTCATTGTTCTCATTTACTTCTAAGAATTTATTTCTTCCCTAATGCCTTCTGTTATCATTGCATCATTCAATAGCATATTATTTAGTCTCCAGGTGTATGAGTAGTTTTTGTTTGTTATTTTGTCATTCATTTCTAATTGCATTCCATTATGGTCTGATAGGATACAGGGTAGAATCTCTATTTTTTGTATTTACTAATGGCTTTTTTGTGGCATAGCGTATGGTCTATTTTGGAGAAGGATTCATGAGCTGCTGAGAAAAAAGTATATTCGCTTGATGATGGATGAAATACTCTGTAAATATTCATTAGGTCTATATCATTGATTGTATTATTTAGTTCTATAGTTTCTTTGTTCAGTTTTTGCTTGGAGGATCTATCCAGTGGTGAGAGTGGTGTGTTAAATTTCCCCACTATTAATGTGTTTTGGTCTATTTGATTCTTAAAATTGGGAAGGGTTTGTTTGATATATGTAGATGCTCCATTGTTTGGGGCATAATTATTTAAAAGTGTTATATCTTGCTGTTTTATGCTTTCCTTAAGCAGTATGAAATGTCCTTCTTTATCCCTTCTGACTAACTTAGGTTTGAAGTCCACTTTATCAGGATGGAGACCCCTGATTTTTTACTGGGTCCATGTGCATGGTATGTTTTCCCCCATCCTTTCACCTTTAGTCTGTGGATGTCTTTTACTATGAGGTGAGTCTCTTGAAGGCAGCATATTGTTGGGTCCTTCTTTTTAATCCAATCTGCCAGTCTATGTCTTTTGATTATTGAATTTAGGCCATTGACATTCAGGGTTATTATTGAGATATGATTTGTATTCCTGCTTATTTTACTTATTTTTGGTTTTTTACTTGTCCTTTGATTGGCTTTTCCTTTAGGGTAGTTTCTCCCTTTGCTGACTTGTATTGTTGTTTTTCACTTCCTTCTCCTGAAATATTTTGCTGAGAATGTTTTCTAGGGCAGGCTTTCAATTTGTAAATTCTTTTAACTTTTGTTTATCATGGAAAGATTTTTTTCATTGTCAAATCTGAAGGTTAGTTTTGCTGAGTATAGGACTCTTGGTTGTCACCTGTGTTCTTTCAGAGCTTGAAATATATTGTTCTAGGCCCTTCTTGCTTTTAGAGTCTGGGCTGAGAAATCTGCTGATATCCGTATTGGTTTCCCCTTATATGTAATCTGATGCTTTTCTCTTTCAGTCTTTAAAATTCTATCTTTATTTTGTATGTGAGGTATTTTCATTATAATGTGTCTTGGTGTGGGTCTGTTGTAGTTTTGTGCACCTGGTGTTCTGTAAGCCTCTTGTATTTGATTTTCCATTTCATTGATCAGGTTTGGGAAATTTTCTATTATTATTTCATTGAACAGGTTTTTCATGCCTTTGGTTTGTGTCTCTGTGCCTTCCTCAATCCCAATAATTCTTAAATTCAATCTTTTCATGATGTCCCATAATTCTTGGAGATTCCATTCATGACTTCTTAATATCTTCTCAGTTTGTTCAATTTTATTTTCAAGATTGAATATTTTGTCTTCATTGTCTGAGATTCTGTCTTCCATGAGGTCTATTCTGTTGATGATGCTTTCTATTGAGTTTTTAATTTGGCTTATAATTTCTTTCATTTCAAGTATTTTTTTTTTCAGAATCTCAATCTCTTTATTGAAGTGTTATTTTGCTTCTTGCATTTGTTCTTTGAACTGTCTACTGGAATGGTCATGCATTACCTGCATTTGCTCTCTTATCTTGTCTTTTGCTTCATGGATCATTTTAATTATGCAGATTCTAAACTCTTTTTCTGTCATTTCTACTGCCATGCTGTCATTGGAGTCTATCACAATAGCATCTTGGTTTGTTATGGACACTTTCTTCCCCTGTTTTTTCATATTGTTTCTACATATTCCCCTCTAGCAGTGAATATCAGAGTTACTGAAGTTTGCCCCCTAAAGGCTTATTATGACCCTGCACTTTTCCAGTACCTCTCTTTTGAAGGGGAGATCAATACCAGTAGCACCCAATACAGAGAAAATGCAGCCCTGAACCAGAGAGCCCCTATAAAGATTTTAACACTTTTAAAATAAACAGGATCAGTTCAATTACTATTTACAATATTTCTAGTTGTGAACAAGAGAATGGCCAATTACATTCTTTGTGGAGCTAAATACCAGTCCTAAAATTCATTTGGAAGAATAAAAGACAGAATAACAAGAAGACTGATGCTGGAAGCATCACAATATCTCATCTCAAATTATACTACAAAGCTATAGTAAAACAACCAGTATGGAATTGGTATCAAAGTAGACATGAAGACCAGTGGAATAGAATAAAAGCCTGGGACATACTTAGTCATATGATATTTGATGAATATACCAAAATATATATATTAGAATAAAGATAGACTGTCAAACAAATGATGCTATGAAAACTATATATCCATATATAGAAAAATCAAACTAGATTCCTATCTCTCGCCCTGTACCAAAGTCAAATCAAAGTGGATCAAACACTTAGGAGTTAAACCAGAAACTTTGTAACTGCTAGAAATAAAAGTTAGGGTCAACACTCCACATATTGTTCCAAGTATTGTCTTCTTTAACAAGACCCTGAAAGCTCAAGAAAGAAAACCAAGAATCAATATGTGGTTGGAACCTAATTCAAAAGTTTAAAAGCTTCTGCATAGCAAATAAAATGATTGAGAATGTCAAGAGAGATACCACAGAATGGGAGACAATCTTTACAAGCTGCTCCTCTGACAGGGTATTAATATCCAGACTATATGCAAAACTCAAAAACTTAACTTCTCCACCCCCCCCAAAAAAAAACACCCAATGAAAAAATGGACAAAAGAACTAAATAGACATTTCTCAAAAAGAAGAAATAAGAAATAACAAAAATATGAAAGAAATATCCAATATCCCTGGTGATCAGGGAATACAAATCAAAACTACATTGCAATTTTATGTTACTGCAGTCAGAATAGCAATTATCAAGAATACAAATAATTAATGCTGCCAAGGATGTGGGTATCCTTACACACTGTTGGTGGGACTGCAAATCAGTACAACCATCCTGGAAAGCAGTAAA
Organism: Sciurus carolinensis; assembly: GCF_902686445.1. Lineage (NCBI taxonomy): Eukaryota > Metazoa > Chordata > Mammalia > Rodentia > Sciuridae > Sciurus > Sciurus carolinensis. The sequence continues at coordinate 30,135,436 of NC_062227.1, read as the reverse complement.
AAATAAAATACTCCTAAACTTCATATGGAAGAATGAAAACCCTGGAGAGCCAAAACAATCTTGAACAATAAAAGCAATGCTGAGGCATCACAATATCCAATCTCAAATTATATTACAAAACTATAGTAACAAAAACAGCAAAGTATTTCTATACAAAAAGAGATGAAGACCAATGGAACATAAGGTAGAGAAAAGACTCCACATAGGTATAGTGACCTATTTTTTGACAAAGGTGATACATATTGGAGAAATACATATTGGAGAAAAGATAGCTTTTTAACAAATGGTGGTCGGAGGGGGGAAACTATTGATATGTACAAGAGTGAAACTAGATCCATCTTTCTCACCTGCACTAAGATCAATTCAAAGTGGATCAAAGACCTAGGAATTAGACCAGAAACACTGCAGCTGGTAGAAGGTAGCATAGGGGTCAATACTTCCACATCCTGGTACAGGCACCAACTTCCTCAATAAGACTCCTGAAGTTCAAAAAATAAAATCAGGATTTAGTAAGTGGAATGGCCTCAAGTTCAAAGGTTCTGCACAGCAAAGGAAATAGGGCAAGCCCGTAGAATGGGAGCATACCTTTGCCAGCTACACTTCTGATGGGAGATTAATATCCAGAGTATATGAAGAACTCAAAAAAACACCAGAACAACAACAACAACAACAACAACAAAATTCCAAAACCCTACTCTACCCAATGATAAACAAGTTAGAAAGAACCAAACAAAAGAAGAAATACAAATGGCCAATAGGTATATGAAAAAATGTTCAACGTCCCTGGCAATCAGAGAAAGGCAAATCAAAAGTGCAATGAAATTCCTTCTTGCTCGAGTTAGAATGGCAAACATCAAGAACACAAATAGCAATTGCTGGCAAGGATGTATGGGGAAAGGTGCACTCATTCATTGTCAGTGGGATTGCAAATTAGTACACCATTTTGGAAAGCAGTATAGAGATTCCTCAAAGACTACAAATGCATCCACCATCCCACTCCTCAGTATTTATCCAAAAGAACTAAAATCAGCATACTATAGTGATATAGGAACATCAATGTTTAGAGCAGGACAATTCACAAGAGCCAAGTTATGGGACCAGCCTCAGTGCCTATCAACCTACAAATGGATAAAGACATTTTGGTATTTATATCCAATAGGGTTCTACTCAGTCATGAAGAATGAAATTATGTCATTTTCTAGTAAATGGATGAAAGTAGAGACCATTGTGATGTGTGAAATGCCAGACTAAGAAAGGCAAGGGTGAAATGTTTTCTTTTACATGTGAAAGTCAGTGGTGGCGTTGGGGGAGGAAGAATAAATAAGGGGAGAAAGAATCTCATGAAAATACACAGAAGACCCTTAGGTAGAGGAAGGGGATTGAGACAGATGGATAGACAGGGCATGGGGAAGGGGGAAATATAAAATAATGTAAGAGGGATAGACACAAAGAGTTTTTGTAAATATTTGCTCTTTAGGTAGATAATCCAAGAAAAAAAGAGAAGCCTCAAGTAAAGATGAGAAGGGAGACACAACAAGTGTTACCACAGAAATACAAAGGGTCATAGTGATTATTATGAAAAACTATATGCTAACAAATTAGAAAACTGGGAAGAAATAGATAAATTTATCAACATATATGATCAACTGAATCAATTTATAAGGACATAGAAAACCCCAATAGAGCAAAGAGTAATGAGACTGAAACAATAAAAAAATGTTTCCCAACAAAGCAGACCACAGGACTAGGTGACTTCAGTGCTAAATTTTACCAAACTGTGAAAGAAGAACTCATGTCAATTTATCTCATACTATTCCAAAGAAGTGAAGGGAGGGAACCTTCCACGCTCATTATCCTAGGCCAGCATTACCCTGTAACCAAATCAGACAAGTACTCAATTAAAAAAAAAAAACAAAGGCAAAACTCAACAAAATAATAGCATATTGAATTTAATACCTCCTGATAAAGATAATTTTTCATGATTATGTTGGTTTCATTTTAGAAATGAAAGAATGACTACATATATGTAAGTCAATGAGCATCATGTATCATATCTACAGAAGGAAGGAAAAATTCATATATCAGTAGATACAGAAAAATGATTAAATCCAACATCCCTTCATGATCAATATGCTGAACAAATTAGATAAAGAACAGAACTCAAGATACAAAGTTTCTTTATGCTAAGAACACAGCTAAAATTTTACTTCATAGCAAAAAGCTGACAGTTTTCTAAGATCTGAAACAAGATATGCCTGTTTTACGATTTTTATTCAGCATAACACCAGAAGTCCTAACCAGAGCAATCAGGCAAGAAAAAAGGTATCTAAATTTGAAAAGAAGTATGTAAATTAAGCTTGCCTGAATATTATTTCATTCAATCTGTAAGATGACCTAAAGACTCCACAAAGACTATTAGAAATGATAAATAAATTCAGGAAAATATCACTATGACAAATTTACACCCCAAATCAGTAGTATTTCCAACAATAGTGAACTTGCTGAGAAAGAAATCATGAATGCAATTCCATTCCCAATCCTACAAAAATTAAATAAACATGTATAAAGTTAACCAAGGAAGTATAAGATAAATGCGATGAAAATTAGAAAACACCGATGAAAAATTAATGAAGACAGAAAAAAAGGAAAGATCCTCCATGCTCATGGATTGGGAGAACATTGCTAAATTACCTGTATTACCCAAAGTGTTTCAAAGATTTAGTGCAATCCTCATCAAAATACAAATGACATATTTTTGGCCCCTTTGTCTAGTATGAGAAAATTGTATTTATTTGGGTTTGTATCCATGTCCTCTATTCTGTACCATTGATCTACCTGTCTATTTTGGTACCAATACCATGCTGTTTTTGTTACTATTGCTTTGTAATAGAGTTGAAGATCTGGTATTGCGATACCCCCTGCTTCGCTCTTTCTACTGAGGATTGCTTTAGCTATTCTGGGTTTTTTTATTCTTCCAGATGAATTTCATAATTGCTTGCTCTATTTCTGTAAGGTACAACATTGGGATTTTAATTGGAATTGCATTGAATCTGTATAGCACTTTAGGTAGGATGGCCATTTTGACAATATTAATTCTGCCTATCCAAGAACATGGGACATCTTTCCATCTTCTAAGGTTTTCTTGAATTTCTTTCTTTAGTGTTCTGTAGTTCTCATTGTAGAGGTCTTTCACCTCTTTTGTGAGATTGATTCCCAAGTATTTTATTTTTTTCGATGCTATTGTGAATGGGGTAGTTTTCCTAATTTCTCTTTCTGAAGATTCATCATTTATGTATAAAAATGCATTGGATTTATGAGCATTGATCTTGTAACCTGCTACTTTACTGAATTCACTTATGAGTTCTAAAAGTTTTCTGGTGGAATTTCCAGGTTCCTCTAAATATATAATCATGTCATCAGCGAACAGGGATAGTTTAAGTTCTTCTTTTCCAATTCGTATCCCTTTAATTTCTTTGGTTTGTCTAATTGCTCTGGCTAGAGTCTCAAGGACAATGTTGAATAGAAGTGGTGAAAGAGGGCATCCCTGCCTTGTTCCAGTTTTTAGGGGGAATACTTTCAGTTTTTCACCATTTAGAATGATATTGGCCATGGGCTTAGCGTAGATGGCCTTTACAATGTTAAGGAATGTTCCCACTACCCCAATTTTTTCTAGTGTTTTGAGCATGAAGGGATGCTGTATTTTATCGAATGCTTTTTCTGCATCTATTGAAATAATCATGTGATTCTTAACTTTAAGTCTATTGATATGGTGAATGACATTTATTGATTTCTGGATGTTGAACCAACCTTGCATCCCTGGGATAAAACTCACTTGATCATGGTGCACTATCTTTTTAATATATTTTTGTATGCAATTTGCTAAAATTTTGTTGAATTTTTGCGTCGATGTTCATTAAGGATATTGGTCTGAAATTTTCTTTCCTCGATGTGTCTCTGTCTGGTTTAGGTATCAGGGTGATATTGGCTTCATAGAACGAGTTTGGTAGGGTTCCCTCCTCTTCTATTTCATGGAATACTTTGAGGAGTATTGGAATGAGCTCTTCTTTAAAGGTTTTGTAGAACTCGGTTGAGAACCCATCTGGTCCCAGAATTTTCATGGAGAAAAGATAGCCTCTTCAACAAATGGTGCTGGGAAAACTGGAAAACCATATGCAACAGAATGAAATTAAACCCCTATCTCTCATCCTGCACAAAACTCAACTCACAATGGATCAAGGACCTCGGAATCAGACCAGAGACCCTGCATCTTATAGAAGAAAAAGTAGGTACAAACCTTCAACTTGTTGGCTTAGGACCAGACTTCCTCAACAGGACTCCCATAGCACAAGAAATAAAAGCAAGAATTAATAACTGGGATAGATTCAAACTGAAAAGCTTTCTCTCAGCAAAGGAAACTATCAGCAATGTGAAGAGAGAGCCTACAGAGTGGGAGAATATCTTTGCCACTCATACTTCAGATAGAGCGCTAATTTCCAGAATCTATAAAGAACTCAAAAAACTCTACACCAAGAATACAAATAATCCAATCAACAAATGGGCTAAGGAAATGAACAGACACTTCACAGAGGAAGATGTACAAGCAATCAACAGATACATGAAAAAATGTTCGACCTCTCTAGTAATAAGAGAAATGCAAATCAAAACTACCCTATTTTCATCTCACCCCAATTAGAATGGCAATTATCAAGAACACAAGCAACAGTAGGTGTTGGCGAGGATGTGGGGAAAAGGTACACTCATACATTGCTGGTGGGGTTGCAAATTAGTGCAGCCACTCTGGAAAGCAGTAAGGAGATTCCTCAGAAAGCTTGGAATGGAACCACCATTTGACCCAGCTATCCCACTCCTTGGCCTATACCCAAAGGACTTAAAATCAGCATACTACAGAGATACAGCCACATCAATGTTCATTGCTGCTCAATTCACCATAGCCGGATTGTGGAACCAACCTAGATGTCCTTCAATTGATGAATGGATAAAGAAACAGTGGCATATATATACAATGGAATATTACTCCACAATGAAGAATGATAAGATTATGGCATTTGCAGGCAAATGGATGAAATTGGAGAATATCATGCTAAGAGAGATAAGCCAATCTCAAAAAACTAAAGGACGAATGATCTCGCTGATAAGCGGATGAGGACATATAATGGGGGTGGGAGGGGTTAGCGTTAGGGTTAGGGTTAGTGTTAGGGATAAGGAGGGTGGTAAGAATGGAGGAAGGAAGGACAGTATAGAGGGAAAAGAGGGGTGGGAGGGGTGGGAGGGAAGAGAAAAAAATAACAGAATGAATCAAACAACATTGCCCTATGTAAATTTATGATTATACAAATGGTATGCCTTGACTTCATGTACAAATAGAGAAACAACATGTATCCCATTTGTTTAGAATAAAAAAAAAATACAAATGACATTTTTCACAGGCCTAGAAAAAAATCCCAAATCTTTTTTTTTTTTTTCCCAGAGTGGTTGCACTAATTTATTTATTTTTTTTCTTTCTTTTTTTTTATTATTGTAAACAAATGGGATACATGTTGTTTCTCTGTTTGTACATGGCGTAAAGACATACCATTTGTGTAATCATAAATTTACATAGGGTAATGTTGTTTGATTCATTCTGTTATTTTTTTCCCCTTCCCCCCAACCCTCCCACCCCTCTTTTCCCTCTATACAGTCCTTCCTTCCTCCATTCTTGCCCCCCTCCCTAACCCTAACTCTAACCCTAACACTAACCCCTCCCACCCCCCATTATGTGTCATCATCCACTTATTAGCGATATCATTCGTCCATTGGTTTTTTGAGATTGGCTTATCTCACCTAGCATGATATTCTCCAGTTTCATCCATTTGCCTGCAAATGCCATAATTTTATCATTCTTTATGGCTGAGTAATATTCCATTGTGTATATATACCACATTTTCTTTATCTATTCATCAATTGAAGGACATCTAGGTTGGTTCCACAATCTGGCTATGGTGAACTGAGCAGCTATGAACATTGATGTGGCTGTATCTCTGTAATATGCTGATTTTAAGTCCTTTGGGTATAGGCCAAGGAGTGGGATAGCTGGGTCAGATGGTGGTTCCATTCCAAGTTTTCTAAGGAGTCTCTACACTGCTTTCCAGAGTGGCTGCACTAATTTGCAGCCCCACCAGCAATGTAAGAGTGTACCTTTCTCCCCACATCCTCGCCAACACCTATTGTTGCTTGTATTCTTGATAATCACTATTCTAATTGGGGTGAGATGGAATCTTAGGGTGGTTTTGATTTGCATTTCTCTTATTACTAGAGATGTTGAACATTTTTCCATATGTTTGTTGATTGCTTGTATATTTCCTTCTGTGAAGTGTCTATTCATTTCCTTAGCCCATTTGTCAATTGGATTATTTGCATTCTTGGTGTAGAGTTTTTTGAGTTCTTTATAGATTCTGGAGATTAGCGCTCTATCTGAAGTATGATTAGCAAAAATTTTCTCCCACTCTGTAGGCTCTTTCTTCGCATTGCTTATAGTTTCCTTTGCTGAGAGAAAGCTTTTTAGTTTGAATCTATCCCAGTTATTAATTCTTGCTTTTATTTCTTGTGCTATGGGAGTCCTGTTGAGGAAGTCTGGTCCTAAGCCGACATGTTGAAGCTCTGGACCTACTTTTTCTTCTATAAGATGCAGGGTCTCTGGTCTGATTCCGAGATCCTTAATCCATTTTGAGTTTAGTTTCGTGCATGGTGAGAGATATGGGTTTAGTTTCATTCTGTTGCATATGGAAAATCCCAAATCTTATGTGGAAATAAAATAACCCTGAATAGTCAAATCAATTTTGAGGAAAAAATTAAAAAGTGGAAGTTTTAAGACATACTACAGAAACAGTGATCAAGCAGTGTGGTATTTACACAAAGACAGAAGCATAGACCAATGAATAGAGGGCCCAGAAATATACATCTATAGTAAACAGATTTTGCCAAAGGCACAAAACATATATGCTGAACAGTTTCACCAGTTTTGATAAATGGTGCTGGGAAAACTGAATATCCACATGTGGAATATTGAAACTTGATCCCTCTCTCTCATTCTGTACAAAAATCTACTCAAGATGGATCAAAAACCAAAATGGAAGATCTGTAACTATGAAACTATTAGAGGAAATTATACAGGAAATACTTCAAGATTTTGGCACACCGATGATTTTCTGGATAGGACCCAGAAGCACAGGAAATAAAAGCAAAAGTTGACAAGTGGGATCACATCAAATAAAAAAGTTTAAATGACTTCTGCGAGGGTTTCAAGATGGTAGAATAAAGAAGGTCACTTTCCTGACTGCTCTCTAGTGTGAAGTGAAGAAAGCAGATAAGAAGCTTCTTAGCAAGGTGGGTGGAGAAAAAAAAGGTTGGGGGGACTTTACTGGAATTTAATACTGGAGATTCAAAGCAGATCAGGGACTCAGAGGTTGGGTATAATAAGGAAGAAATCCCCAGTGCCACAGCCACTGCCATGGCCAGGGGCACCAGCCAGCTGTGTGCAGAGGACAGAGGAAGGAACCATTTTGCCGCTGTGACATGGGGGTCTGAAGCTGGGAGAACCCATTCCTGGCAAACCTGAGTTTGACAAAAGACAGGCCTGGAAAACCCACAGTGCATGACATAGAGGGTACCTAAGTGACCAGGAAAAAATCAAATGTGGAGAGGGTTTTATGCAGGGGAGTACTGGTTGTGGAAATCCGCCCAGTTCTCCCCATTCTCCTCCAATCTGGCTGCTTGCAGGACCAGCTGGGAAAGATGTAGCCTGCTGGGAGTTTGAATGGGTGGGGGACAGGGGAGATGGAGTTTGGGGGCTGAACCAAAGACCAGGAAACGTGGGGTCCACAGATGATGTATTGGACTAAGAACTGACTCCTCCACTGCATGAATGGAACCCAGGGACAGTCCTGGGGTGCGGTCTTCCAGTCCTTGCTGGCAACCGCTGGGCCCTGGAGGTGTGCCGATTTAAAATCTCCAGACCAACTGGCATTCATCAAAGAGCCTGGACCCTACCTAAGCCTAAACTCCCTCTCCAGGAGTTCTGCCTAGGAGATTACCTCTCTCATCCAGCAACCCCACCCCGAGGATGGAGCCAGCATCAACTCCAGATGACCCAACATTACACTGCTCAGAAGGGAAGCTGAGAATCTTTTGAACGCCAATGGAAACGATCCTTTAACTCTTTATGATCAATTGTGACCTGAATGGTTCATGGGCACTTACAAATAATTATATTTGTTTTTGTTTTTTCTTTCATTTCTGGCATGTTTTAAACCACTTGTTTTTCAGGGATCAGTATTTTGAGGACTAGAATGTTTGATTAGTATATTTCAGTTTTGTTTTGTATTCTTTTATTTTTATTTTTAATTTAAAAAATTTTTATTTTATATTTTTCTCTCACTTATCTGTTTCCCTTGATTCTCATTTCTTTGGTAACAGGCAATCTCTATCGTTCTTTCTTTCACACTTCCTTTAATTCTTTTGCTTCTGTTTTCTCTCCTCCTCTCTTATAATCATCACATCCTACATGTTTTCTGCTCTCTTTCTGTCCATCATTCAAAATTGTAAACCCTTTCATAAACTTACCGTTATTACTATGGACAATAACTGATCACATCATTTCTGTTTATTTTGGCAATTAACATTGTAGATGTCATAGCAGAAATTATTTGGTTTAATGATATATATATTGTTTGCATTAGTGGTGGTTATTATTTTGAAATGTAAAAGAACCTAAGTAACGCCATTTTGTTCTGACCCGACTCCATCGTATGCTTGCTTATAATGTTCTCTTTGCAGCCTCCTGAAGCTATATCTATGTTGGCAGTACAGTAAGGTCTTCCCATGAGCCCCTGCCTATGGCCCTGATGTCTAACAATGTCTGAAATGTATAATCAACACGATTCTCTCATGTAATCAAAATATCTCAACAAGGTCTTTTCTGACCTATATCCTTGTAGTTTTTGCCTTTATAAACTCTGTACTTCCAAAATGCAGGTGCTGGGAGTTCTTTGAAGCACTAGCCTGTTACTAGTTACATGTACTACTGTTACATGAAGCACATGTCAGTTACTTGCCTGGTATGCTCATTAAAGGACCTTTTTCCCTTCCAATTTGGCTAAATAAGCAGGGTGGTCTGTGATTCTCACACATTCTTTAACATTTAGAGGCCCCAGCGAGTTGGGGGTGGGGGTCATAAGACCATGCCATATCCACGAGATTCAGCCTCACCCCAGACCTTCCAGAGTAGTGAGGAAGATGCAGAGGAGGTGTCCCCTGATGAAATCCCAGAGCCCCTTACCTCCCACTGAGTCTGGAAGGACAGCTGCTCCTTCTAACGCTCCTAGAAGGTAAGTCTGTACACTGTTGTCAGCTGTGGTTTTGGGAGTGGGAAGGGAGAACCTGACAAGGAATCTTCCCTAGTCCTCTTGCATTATATTGGGATGCCCATAGTAGAGGATTTTGGTTTTCTGATTCTCTTGAGAGATTTAGTTTTGATTTTGGGTTTGATTTGTTGTCTCGTTGCATGAATAAATATGTTCTGGGTAGACACTTGGCCTAAAAATGCCTCTTGTTAATGTCTTTGTCCTGTCTGGTCTCTCTGCTATGTGTTCTGAGCTCACTTTGACTGAGAGGCGCTGGGAAGCCTGGGGTACTGGTCTCCTGGGGGGGAGTCCCACTGCCCTCCTGGCCTATGCTACCCCAGTGGTGCTAATCCCTTTCTGGGGTTATATGGACAGTTCTGGTAAACTCCTCCTCTAAGTTTTATCTTTTGTTAGTTTTGTCCTCTGTCCATGTCAATTCTGTCCTCTGAGTTTGTCTGTTATTTTGTCACTTGTCTGCAAACTTCCCAATTGTCCCTCTTTCCCCGGCCCACTGACTTGCCCAGCCCCATGGGCTCTTCCAGTCACACCGGTGCGCCCTGGCTCACCTTGGCCCTGGCTTGCTGCTGGCACAATGCTTCACAGCTGAGTCCCCTGCTTGCCCCCTGCACTGCAGCCTGCCTGGGCCGGTGCCACAGGCCAGCCATCTTCCACTCCCGCCCAAACCAAAATAATCCAATTGAAAAAGGGTAAATGTCTGAATAGACTTTTCTTGAATGCTGAAGTACATTCTGCATTATCTGCTGATAAGTATATGACACTCTGATGGACACCAGTGATCATCAGGGAAAAGCAAATCAAAATGACAATAAAATATCATCTCACCTCAACTAGAAAGGTTAAAAATCAAGCAAAAGAAAACAAAAAAATAACAAATGCTCGTGACAATGTGGACGGAAAGGAACTCTTAGGAGCTATTGATGTGAATGTAAATTAAATTAATAAGCACTATGAAGAAGAGTACGGAGGTTCCCCAAAAAACTAAATAAAGATTGCTTTAGTCAGCTTTTCTGCTGCTGTGACTAAATGACCTGACCAACACTATTATAGAGGAGGAAAGGTTTATTTGAGGGCTCACGGTTTCAGAGGTCTTAGTCTATAGAAGGCCAGCTCCATTCCTCAGGGCTTGAGGTGAGGCAGAACACCATGGTGGAAGAATGTGGCAGAGGGAAGCAGCTCGCGTATCAGGAAGCAGAGAGAGAGAGAGAGAGAGAGAGAGAGAGAGAGAGAGAGAGAGAGACTCCACTCTCCAGATAAAATATATATACCTCAAAGTCACGCCCCAATTCATACCTCCTCCAGTCACATCCTGCCAATTTGCCAATTGAGTTAAGACTTTTACAATCCTGTCATTTTTCCTATGAACCTTCCTGCATTGTCTCACATGTGAGCTTTTGGGGGACACCTCACATCCAAACCATAACAAAGATCTACCACATCCAGCTATCCAACTTCTGGGTATATATATCCAGAGAAAATGGGATCAGCATACCAAAGATACACTTGCACACCATGTTTATTGCATCACTATTCACAACAGCTAAGACAGAGAATCAGACTAGATGCCATTAGCAGATTACTAGTTAAAGAAATGGAATATTATTCAGCAATATAAAGAACAAAGTCTGGTCCTTTGCAGCAAAATGGATGGAAGTAGAGGACATTATGGTAAGCAAAATAAGCCAGATGTAGAAACACAAGTACACTCTCATATGTGGAAGTAAAATAGCAAGTTGACCCAAATGCAGAACACTGACTAATAGAATTCAAAGTGTGTGTGTGTTTTGGGTGGTGTTGTTTTTGAGTGGATGGTATATACACGGAGGTTGGGGTTGATCCTGTATGTGCTACATGTTAGAAAAACATCACATTCAATCTTACTGGTAAGTACATGTTAATAAAAAATAAGAAATAAGATAAATCAGTGCATGCTCTAAAGTTTAAAAATAAAAAGTATAAAAAAATCAAGTATCAGTAAACGTATCTAGATATATAATCTGGAAAAGTACATTTGCAATTTTTTTCTCTTAGCTGCTTTAAAAGTATATTAAACTACATATATATAATATTGTTGTGCTTATAACACAGAAATGTAGTATATTATAAAAACACAAATGAGTTGAGAGAGAGCATAATAGTGTAAAAATTAAATAAAACAAGTGGTAACTAGAATTCAAAGGTACAACTGAAGGGAACTGCACATGGGAAATAAGGAGGTTCATACAACAAGATATAAATGTATACTTGCTTCTTTACACATAAAATTATATACAGAAATAACTAAAATAATGTGTTACTGGGCTTATAACATATATAGATATTACATCTAACACTAATAGTACACAACACCAGAAGGGCAATTATAGAATCCTTTGACAGTAGGTTAATAGAAATCTGTAAATATTCCAATGTAAAGTATATATTGTAAGCACTACACTGACCACTAAGAAAATAACTGAAAAATACTATGAAAAAAAATCAAAGAAATTAAAATGTCACACTAGAAAATATCCAGTTAATGTAAAAGAAGGCACTAAAATATGAGTAGTGAGCAAAAATGACATGAAAACTATAGAAAATCAGAACTCAGATGGAACACTTAAATTCAAGTAACATTCAATTGTTCCAACTATTTACTATCTCTAAAAGATATTTTAGATTTGAAAATGTAGATAAATTGAAATTGAAAAGATGGAAGGCTAAATATCATACAGACAGTAGTCATAAGAAACCTGGAGTGACTATATATCCTAGACTTAAAAAATAATTATTAAAGACAGGAGCATTTAAAACCATTAAAATGTCAAGTCACCAGAAAGATGTAATAATTATAAACAAACATATACCTATATGACATATCTCCAAATTTATGAAGAAAAATCTGACAGAAATAAAGGAGAAACAGACAATAGTGACATTTGAAGACTTCAGTCACTTCACTTCGAATAACAAAGCAGCTAGGCAGAAGATCACTGTTATGGTTTGGATGTGAGGTGTCCCCACATAGTTTGTGTGTGAGACAAGGCAGGAAGGTTTGGAGGTGAAATGATTGGGTCATGACAGCCTTCACCCAATCAGGGAATCCATCCCCTCATAGGGATTAACTGAGTGGTGACTGTAGGCAGGTAGGGTTGCCTGGAGGGGCTGGGTCTCTGAGGCTGTGCCTTCAGGGTATATATTTTATCCCTGGTAAGTGAAGTCTCTCTCTGCTTCCTGGGGCCATGTTCCCAGTTGCTTCCCTCTGCCATAACTTCTGCCAGGATGTTCTGTCTCATTCCAGGTCCAGAGGAATGGAGTCCACCATCAATGCACTGATACTTCTTAAACTCTGAGCTCCCAAAGAAACTTTTCCTCCCTTATATTGTTCTTGTCAGATCTTTTGGTCACAGTAGCGAAAAAGCCAACTAAAATCATTACCAAGAAAATTTAAACCTTGAAAAATGCTACAAACTAATTAAACCTAATACACATCTTCAGATACTTCACACAATGAAGCAGAATGTACATTCTTCTCAAGAGCATGTGAAAAATCCTCCAGTATAGGTCATATTCAAGGCTATAAAACAATCCTCAATAAATTTGAAAGGACACAGATAATATAAAAGTCTTCTTTACACAATTGAATGGAATAGTAATCAATTAAAAAATTTTGAAATTCACACTGAGTTCAGTCTTTAAATTATTAATAGATCAAATAAAACATCACAAATGATAATTTAAAAATACTTTGAAATCAAAACTTATGGGATGCAGATAAAATAGTGCTTAAAAGAAAGAGAAATTAGTGGTCAATATCTTCATCAAAACAAAGCAAAAAAAAACGAACCCCTCACCCCAAACAAACACCAAAACATTAACAATCTTCCATCTTAAGAATACTGGGGAAAGAAAAATCTGTGACTAGCAATAAAAGGAAATAGTAAAGACCAGAATGGCAATTAATTAAGTGGAAAGGAGAAAAACCATGGACTAAAATCAGTGAAACCAAAATTTGTTCTTTGAAAAATCAACAAAATTAAAAAACCTTTAGCCGAACCAACCAAGTTAAAAAGATAGAGAAAAGACTCATATTACAAAAATCAGAAATGAAGACATTACTAACACCTTTTAGAAAAAGACTATGAGGAATATAAAAGTATGAACAAATGTATGTAAAATAATTAGACAATATAAATAAAATAGGAGCATTCCTAGAAAGACACAGACTAATAAAACTGAGAAAAATAGAAAATATTAATGTATCTTCATTGAAGAGATCAATGTTGTTGTTAAAATCTTCCCCCAAAGAAAGGTTAAACCCATATTTAACAGTAAATCCTACTGAATATTTAAAGGAGACTTTAAATATTTTTCAAAGTCTCTTCAAAAAGAGATCTTTTCACAGACTCTTCCAAAAAAATAGGAGAGGGAGGAACATATTTTTGACTGAATGAGGCTTATGTTACCCTGATATAAAAATTAAAACACACATATTTTATGAACAGAGACTGTAGACGAATATCTTCTATGAATATAGAAAAAAGTTCCTCAACAAAATATCAGTCAATCAAACTTAGCAACATTAAAAAAATTATATACTATGACCAAGTGGGGTTTATCCCAGGAATGCAAGGTTGGCTTAACATCTGAAAAATCAATCTAATACATTAGATAAAAAGAACAAAACCACAGGGCTGGGGTTGTAGCTCAGTGCTTGTCTAGCATGTGTGAGACATTGGGTTCAATCTTCAGCACCACATAAAATAAATAAATAAAAATAAAGGTATGTGTTTATCTATAACTAAAAATAATATTATAAAAAGAACAAACCCACAAGACTATCATAATGGACACAGAAAGAGCATTTAACATAATCCAGCAGACTTTTGTGAAAAAAAATCATCAGATAAGAAATGGATGAATAATTCCTTAAACCTGAAAAATACCTGCAAAAGTTCAATAGGTTATATCACACTTAAGAGACACTGAATGCTTTCCACCTAAAATTAGAAATAAGACAACATTCACCATTTCTATTCAACATTGCACTGGAAAGTCTAGCCAAGGCAATTAGGCAAGAAAAACAATGTCATCCCAATTGGGAAGGAAGAAGTAGAATTACCACCATTTGCAGATGACATGACCTAGGGCACAGAAAATACTAAAAGAAAGTACACTAATATGGCTTTAGAAACAACACACAAGGTTTCAGGGTGTAAGTCAATATACAAAAATCAATTACTTCTTTGTACATTAGCAATGGACAGTTCTGGAATGATTTCAACAACAGTATTAACATTTATGATAGCATCAAAGAGAATAAATACTTAGGAATAAATTTAACTGAGGAGATGCAAACCTTGCTGAAAAGAAATTCAAGAATGCTTAATCTAAGTATAATTAGGTTTTACTATCGTTATGATGGTAAAGCTTTCCAAGTTGATTCATAGATTCCAGATTTGGGAAACTCAACTGGCTTTTTGCAGAAATTGAAAAGTTGATGTTTGAATTCACATGGAATGTGATGCAGCAAAAGCAGTACTAAGAGGGAAGTTTATATTAATAAGGCCCCACATCAAAAAGTAGTTCTCAAATAATAACTTAATGATGCATCTCAGGGTCATAGGTAAACAAGAAACCAAGTCCAAAATTTGTGGAAGGAAAGAAATAATTATGATCAGAGTCATAATAATGAAATAGAGACTGAAAGTATGAAACAAAGAATCAATGAAATAGTTGATTTTTTGAAAAGATGTAATTGATAAACCTTTAGTTAAACTAACCAAAACAAAGTCCAAGTAAACAAAATTAGAGATGATAAAGGAGCCATTATAACTGATACCATGGAAATTGAAAGGATCATTTAAGGAATATTTTTAAAAACTGTATGCCAATAAATCTAAAAGTATGGAAGATATAGACAAATTTATGGACACCTATGACCACCAAAACTCAACCAGGAGGACATAAAAGACTTAAATAGACAACAAAAAGTGATAAGATTGAAGCAGTAATAAAATAAAAATTTTCCCAACAAAGAAAAGTACAAGACCAGATGACCTCACAGCTATATTTTACCAAACTTTTAAATAAGAACTAAAACCAGTGCCTCTCAAACTATTCCATAAAATAGAAAGGGAAGAAAAATTTCTAATCTCATTCTACAAAACCAGCATTGCCTTATTACCAAAACTTAATAAAAAGTGAGAGGGGAGGGGAGACCAATATCCCTGATGAATCAGTAAGTGAGATGGCCTTAAATTTAAAAAAAAACCTCTGCAAAGCAAAGAAGGGCATAAGGAGAAAGCCTACCGAATTTAAATGGGAGTAAATTTTAGCAAGCTACTTTTTTTAAACAGGGGATTAATATCCAGAATACATAAGAACTCAAAAAAACACCAAAAAATCCAATAACCCAGGTAATAGATGGGCAAATGTTCTAAACAGATATTTCTCATATGCAGAAGTTAGAGATAAACAAAGGAAACCTCATGAAAATAGAATGGAGAGCAATAAATTAGAGGAAGGAGATTGAGGGGAGGTAAGAGGGATGGGAAAGCAGAGGAACTGTAGAATTATATTGATTAAATTATGCCATATGAACTTATTACTTTTATGTAGAATTCTTTTTAATATATTCATACATGCACAATTAAACAGAAGATCAGAGTAAAGAAAGGGTATCAGGTGGAGGAGAGGTGCTAAAGGGGAATTATTGGGGATTGAAATGAAGTGAATTATGTTATATGCATTCACAAGTATGTCAAAGTGAATTCCACTATTATAGATAACTAAAATTCTTTAATAAAAACATTAAAAACCTTGCAAATCAAATTCAACAGCACAGTTTTTTTCTTTCTCCAGAATTTGTTTTTTAAATTTATTTTCTTATTTTTACAGACTGCATTTTGATTCATTATACACAAATGGGGTACAACTTTTTATTTCTAGGGTTGTACAGGATGTAGATTCACACCATTCATGTAATCATACATGTACATAGGGTAATGATGTCTGTCTCATTCCACCATCTTTCAAACCCCCACCCCATCTCATTTCCTTCTACACAATCCAAAGTTCCTCCATTCTTCTCTTACCCCCTATCCCGAACCCCATTATATTTCATCATTCACTTATCATAGAAAACATTTGGCCTTTGGTTTTGGGGGATTGGCTTATTTCACTTAGCATGATATTCTCCAACTCCATCCATTTACCTGCAAATACCATGATTTCATTTTTCTTTATGACTGAATAATATTCCATTGTATATATACATCACAGTTTCTTTATCCATTCATCTGTTGAAGAGCATCTAGTTTGGTTCCACAATCCAGCTTTTGTGAACTGAGCTGCTATAAACATTGATGTGGCTGCATCACTGTAGTATGCTTGTTTTAAGTCCTTTGGGTATAAACCGAGGAATGGGATAACTGGGTCAAAAGGTGGGTCCATTCCAAGTTTTCTGAGGAATCTCCACACTGCTTTCCAGAGTGGCTGCACCAATTAGAAACTCCATCAGCAACGTACAAGTGTGCC
The DNA here is from genome assembly GCF_902686445.1 of Sciurus carolinensis. NCBI lineage: Eukaryota > Metazoa > Chordata > Mammalia > Rodentia > Sciuridae > Sciurus > Sciurus carolinensis. The sequence continues at coordinate 30,118,502 of NC_062227.1, read as the reverse complement.
TTTTTCCCCACATCCATGTCAACATCTATTATTGCTTGTGTTCTTGATAATAGCCATTTTAATTGGAGTAAGATGAAATCTTAGCATGGTTTTAATTTGCATTTCTCTAATTACTAGAGATGTTGAACACTTTTTTATATATTTGTTAATCCCCTGTATATCTTATGTAAACTATCTGTCCAGTTCCTGGCCCATTTATTGATTGGGTCCTTTTTATTTTTGGTGTAAAATTTTTTAAGCTCTGTAAATTTTGAAGATTAGTGCTGTATCTGAAGTGTGTGGAAAACATTTCTCCCACTCTGTAGGCTCTTTTCATATTTTTGATTGTTTCCTTTGCTGAGAAAAAAGCTTTTTAGTTTGAATCAAACTGTTCAACAAATGGTGCTTGGAAAACTGGAAATCTATATGCAGTAAAATGAAATTAAACCCCTATCTCTCACCCTGCACAAAACTCAACTCAAAATGGATAATAAACCTAGGAATTAGACCAGCAATCCTCCACTGAATAGAAGAAAAAGTAGTCCTGAATCATTATCATGTTGGCTTAGGACCAGACTTCATTAACAAGATCCTGAAGTGCAAGAAATGAAAGCAAGAATCAATACATGGGATGGATTAAAACTAAAAAACTTTTTCTCAACAGCACATTTAAAAGATCATACACCATAATCAAGCTGAATTCATTCCAGGGATGCAAGGATGGCTTTAAATATGCAAATCAATAAGTGTAATACAACACATTTGTAATCAAGTATAAAAAGCATACAATCATCTCAATAGATGCAACCTCTTCAACTTTTGATAAAATTTAAATCTCCTTCATGATATCAGCCCTGAATCAATTAGGTGTAGAAGGATCAGACCTGAACGTAGTAACAACACCTGACAAATCCTCGTCCAACATCATACTAAATGGGGGAAAACAACGCATTGTACATAAGATCAGAAAGGAGACAAGATGGCCACTGTCACCATTCTTATTCAATACATTATTAGAAATTTTAACATGAGCAATTGGGCAAGAGAAAAAAAAAAGGAATAAGGAGGTTAAATTATCCATGTTTACTAATGATAGGATTATATATAGAAAATCCTCGACTCCACCAATAGTTTATTAGGATTGATAAGCAAATTCATCAAGTAACAGGATATACACAACTAGTATATATAAATGATAGCTTTTCTATACACCAATAAAGAAATCAGGAAAATAATCCATTTCAAATAGTCACTAAATAAACAAAATCCCTGGGAATAAACCTAAGGATGTGAAAGACTCCTACAATGAAAATTACAAAACACTGAAAAAATAAATTGAAGGAGACTCTAGAAGATGGAAAGACCTTCCATGTTCACCACTGAATGCATATTGTTAAAATGTCCATGTTACCCAAAGTGATTGACAGATTCACTGCAATCCCCCAAATATCAATGATATTCTTTATAGACCTAGAAAAAGAGTCCCAAAATTCACATGGAAGCACAAAAGACCCCTAAGAGCTGAAAAACTCCTCAGCAAAAAGATCAATACTGAAGGCATCATAGTGCTTGATTTCAAAATATACCACAGAGCCACAGGAACAAAAACAGCATAGTATTGGTATAAAAAAGGCAGACTAACGGATCAGAATAAAAAATACAGAAATAAAGCTATGCATCTACATCCATTTGATTCTTGACAAAGGTAACAAAAACATGTTAGAGAAGGGACAGCCTCTTGAACAAATGGTGTTGGGAAAATTGCATATCCACACGTAAAAGACCGAAACACAACCCCGATACAAAACTCAGCTCGAAATGAGTCAAAGAACTCAATAATCAGAAACTTTAAACCATCAGAGGAAAATAAAAGTAACCAAAACACTGGTAGAGGCAATGATTTCCTGCATAGGACTCCAAATGCATAGGAAAGAAAGGCAACAATTGACAACTATGGTTATATCAAATGAAACACTTCTGCACAGCAAAGGAATCAAAGAGACCACCTACACAACAGGAAAAAAATCTGCCAGCTATTCATCTGACAAAGAATATCCAGAATTTCAAAAGAACTAAAAAACAGTTTGAATAAAAAAATGGGTGAATGATCTGAATAGACACTTCCAAAGAAATAAAAATGGACAATATATATGAATAAATGTTCAATAGTTTTAGCCATTAGAGAAATTCAAATTAAAACTGTAATATGATTCCATTTTACCTCCATTCAAATGGTTATTATAAAAATAATCAATGTTGGGTGGTTGTGGTTCAAGTGTACATTTTTATAACCATATGGAAGATGTTATGGAGTTCACTCAAAAATCATTTGCTCGTTCAATTTTTAGATTTTTACACCATATCCAGAAATTAACTTTGAGTGAGTCATAGACCTAAATATAATAATTAAAGACCTAAGTATAATAATTAAAGCCATAAGAATTCTTAGAAGAAAAGAGAGGAATGATTATTCGTGATCTTGGGCTCAGCGAATCTTCTAAGACTCCAAAAGCACAAGTTACAAAAGAAGACCCTGACGAATTAGACTACGGTAACATTAAATATATTTGTGCCTCAAAGACCACTATCAAGAAAGGGAAGGGACAATCACAGAATGAAAAAATATTTGCAAATCATATATTTAACAAGAGGCATGTCTATAACATAAAACTAATACTTCTTACATTTTAGTAATAAAAAAAGACAGCACAAGAGTGGGTAAATGATTTGATAACATTTAAATAAGCATCTGAGATGGTATTCAACCTCTTAACCAGGAAGGAAACTCAAGTCAAATTTGCATTGAAACAACAAAAACAAAAACAATAATAAAGGACAGATAATAAGTGTCAGTATGTGAAGAAATGACAACCTTCTGCTGTTGGGAGTGTAAATGGTACAGGCACTTGGAGAACAGTGCAGTAGTGTTAAACAGCACTGAAACATGAGCCGGCAGTTCCACTCCTAGCATATACCCAACAAGGTGTACACATACATCTGTGCAAAAACTTGTACATGAATGTGTATAGCAGCATCACTCAAAGTGGAAATAACCCAAATGTCTATCAACTGATGAATGGATAGATAGAATGCAGTATACCTACACTATGGAATAGAAAAAGGAACAGAGTACTTAGATGTGCTACAACATGAATGAACCTTGTAAACATTATAGTAAGTTTAAAAAAGAAGAGTTACAAAAGATCACACGTTATATGATTTTATTCACGTTAAAATCCAGTGTGGAAAAATCTATAAAGCAAAGCAGATTAGTGAGTACCTAGGTTGGGTAACGGGTGAGGAAGGAGGTAGGGGTGGTGGATGGTGGTAGGGAAGGACATACAGGGTTTTCTTTTGGGGTGATAAAATGTTGGATTGTAGTGTGCAACTCTGAACAATTTAAAGACGTCCAATTGTACACTTTAGATGGATGAATTGTATCATATGTGAATATCTCAATAAATTTTAAATAAAATCAGTGTCCAGAGGGAAAGTTGGAATTGAAATCCAAGTTTTTTTATTTCAAAATAAATATTTATCTAAATGGGTTGATTAGAGAGATGGCCAACAAAGGCAAGGAAGACAGCACACTGTTCAGAATGAACACTTGGCTCCCACAGAGTACCCCATGCCTGAAGCTAAACTGAGATTCCAAGGCCCAAAACTCTTAGTCAGACACAGGAAATTGCTGAGTTTTACTGTGATTAGTAAAGATAAAGCATGAGCAACAGCAGAGTTGGGAGGCCTAACTCAGATATGGCTCTTGGAATTCCTTTTTCAGTGCTAGAATGCGGTGTAGTTTGGTGATGAATAATGCTCACTGCATAGAAGGCATATTAGTAGAGGGGAGTCATTGAGTTTGGCAATCTCCTACTTCATGTTATCTTGCCAGCCCACAGCTCTATCTGCTCAAATTATTACTTCCACCATTTAGCCTAACTGTGGCCCATAAATTACAGGATACTTTACAATAAATAATATAGAAGATCAGATATATTCATCTAAAAGCAGCCTTAGATTTAAAAAAAAAAAGTCGTTGCAAAGGAACCTCTCAGGTTTCTCATTTTATTCTTTAACTAGTAAATTCCACCAGTAAAAGTTTGCAAGGAATTTCCAGCTGGTATTAACATTGCTTTAGGCATCCCCAAGAATGACCAAGTTCTAGTCATGAACTGTTTCTTGCTTTGGTCAAAGACCTATTTGCTAGGGTACCTAACACTCTCTTGATTGGTGGAGAAGAGGCTTGAGAGATTCAGGCTTTAGTTTTCTATTGAATCTTCACTTAAATTTTGTACATGCCCTAAATCCAATATTAATCAGAGGATCCCTACATTGGGCTCCATGAGAGCACACCTGAGCACCAGTGTGAGCACATTGACAACTGTCTTACAACAAATCCCACTATGAGCACCAAGGAGAAAAATTTTAAAACCTCAAAAGTGAGCAAACCTGATGAGAAAATTCAAAAGCATGACATAAATCTTGAAAAGCTGAAGGACATTTAATCTAGAGGTGAAAGAATTTGACTTAAGAGAAAATGTAGTTGCTGATGAGGGAACATGATATGTATCTTCAAATATCGAAAGGTATATGTATGGAAGAGAGGTTGAACTCATATGTGATCTCCGAAAATAACAGGTAGAACAAACTGTATTTTGTAATTGTCAAAAGATCTACAGTGTGTTGTACTGGGAGACAAGGGAGTTCCCATTTTGCAGGTAACGAAGCCTGGACTGAACTCTCTCCGATCAAAACACCGTAGGCATATTTAGCATTGCATATGTGCTAAAATGGCCATATGTCCTAGTTTGCCCATGAGAGTAGCTGTTTATTCTTTAATCCAGGTGTGATTATTAATGGGTTCCCTTTTATAAAAGTGCTCTAGGGGCTGGGGAGATAGCTCAGTCGGTAGAGTGCTTGCCTTGTAAGCGCAAGGCCCTGGGTTGGATCCCCAGCACCCAAAAAAAAAAAAAAAAAAAAAAAAAAAAAAATGCTCTAGTACATGATATGGTTACTTTGGCCACTTCTTTAGAACAATGCTTTCTTATCCCTGGTTAAATATTACACTAACTTAGAACACTTGTTAAAAGTACTGATGCCTCGAAATTGCCCCACACATCAACTCAGAATCTTGGTGATGTGATATAGGCAACAGCAATTTTAAAAACTTCCCAGGTTATTCACGTATGCAACAGGGATTGAGAATCCTTGGTCTGGAGGATCTTCCCTTCTATTCCAATTTTAACTGAAGCCTACTCTTCTACCTTATGATAACACATATTGTACTCCATGAAGAAAGAAAAGTATGTTACTGTTTATACATACAAGAAGATATAAAACAATTTTATATTTTGTTCTAATTTTATCTGTATGTTTTTGTCCCACCCAAAGTTCCTTTTCACCTAAAAACAAACCCTAGGATGTTTTTAAAGCTTACATATTCTCTTATGTGAAAATAGATTATATGAAACTTTTATTTTCCTTGGGAAAACCTGACTCCATGATGATTTCTAAACTACACTCATACTCTTCATTTAATGAGATAATTATTTTGCCAAGTGTTGAGCTAAGAGGTTTACCGTGTGTGTGACACTGAATTAAATTGGTGCACAGTAGATATAGCAGTTATTTAGCCTCCACATTAGTTTATTAGATTTGATCCTTTGATATATTTTGCCACTTAGCCATGAGCCCTTGATTTCACTTTAATGAGTCTAGTGCTTTATCAGCTGTTTTTTAAAACATGGTTTAACTTCTTACCTGACTGTCAAATGATTGTGGGCTCCATGCTAATAATGTATTTTTCTTTTGGTAATTCCTGCCAGGAAAAATAAAACCTCTTTCAGTTATTCCATGGAATTTATATTTAAATAATGAAGATGCATGATGAGGATTAGGAAAAAAAAAAAAAACAGGTATAAATCTTATACCTGACATTTATAGAGATAAAAGTCACCAAAGATTATATAAATGTTTAACATGCAGAATGTACTTTAGGATGTTGATAGCATATCATACATATTTTAAGAGATGTGCAGTGCCTCTGTTTTATTTTATTATGGAACATATGAGATAGTAAATTTAAAATATTACTCTTTGTATCTAGTTCCCCATAATGAAGAAGAACCACTGTTCTTTAACCTGAGATCTTGGGCTGAAATTGTCTCTTACCAACATCAGCTTGAAGAATGAATAATAAGACAGAGAAACCAACTCTGTTTTCAATTTCAGATATAAATTATTTGTTCCGGCAGACATGGAAGGCAGCTGACATTCCTCATTTCTTTCTCTATGGGCTCTAGTGAGGTCATTTGCCCCAGAGTTTCAGAAAACACATAAGCAGCCTGAAAATCATATGGTATAATCACATAATGAGACAAAACAAAATTAATCACTGAAACAACTGGCTCTAAATAACAGACTTACATAAGAAAGGAGTTTCCTCCACACTCCTCCTTCAGATCACTCATCTGATGACAGAGAGGATCTTTCCCATCAAAAAGACAAAAATCCTGGATAACTGTATAGAACAGCCTGAGATAAGTCATGTCCACATTAAACTTTTGTCTTGCTATTTGGTCCAAATCAGTTGCTTTAATTTTTGTGCTTAATAAAGACAAAACTGGGTAGAAAAGCTAAATTAGCATGAAGAGAAAGATGATCTATTATTTGTAATTATTTCTATTGTAGTTGGTTATATCTATATATTTTGATTTCTAGCACTTAGGGCAGGCAACCCCGTATCTATTCAGAAATCTCTTAAAGGAGGAACCTCCTTTCTTTTGCAGTATTCCTGAAATAAGTAGTAAATGCCATTCTCATTTCCTATTGTTACTGATTTTCACAATTTTTTTCTCAGACTTTCTTCTCATATAGCAACCCAGATAGCTATCTTTAATCTTCAGACATTTTTCCATTTTAGTCTTTCAGTTCACCCTTTTGTGCTTATGTATGAGTCTCTGTATAAATGCACATATGTATTTAGTGACTCTGATATTTGTACCTCCATCTTATTCTGGAATGAATAAAAGGTGGCTTTTGAGAAGACAGAAATATACCAAAATTACTTATACAATGAAAGAATAAATAAAGTATGGATGCAGATTGGAGCATACAGGGATGATAATATTCATAACCTAATAATCACCTATATTGAACTAATGAGTGAGCTATTTATTTCACTCCAAAAAAATAAAAACATAACTAAAAAACTAGAACAGGCTAGTCATACAATTCAGAGAGGCTGTAAGAAAAGTCAAAGGAAGTTCTTAGGAAATGTATGATTAATCTCAGTGCTGAGACCAGTTAGAATTTTCCACTCTGGAATTTTAAAAAGAGTAGATTTGATGCAATATAATAAGTTAAAATGGCCTCAGGACAAGACACCCATAGATAAATCTATTTTATTTACTTCTAGAACCAACAAATTTTGGGGAGGTATCAATTTATAGCATGTTTGTTTACACTGATGATAATGTTTCAACATATTTTAATGATACTGTTGATTATTATGTATCCATTTTTAAATGGTCAATGTATAAAGATCAAGAAAAGCTCAAATTCTGTAGACATGTGGGGTCTTCAGTTAGTCAAGTTCCTTTCTACCATATTCATATATTAAATTGTCCTGTGACATTTTTTGCATACCATCATAATGGTGTACATTTAAAAGGCCAATAGCTGAACTTTCATCATGTGCACTAAATTGACATACATGGTATGAAAAATTTATACATTATTTAAACTTGTTTCTAAGTTTCAGTTTATATTGTATTTAGAACATTTAGTTCAGATCTCTTCCAAAACAGATAAAAGACAATGCCAATTTGATTTCTTGACATATGAGATGAAATTGGGAGAGAAAGAATGTAGTTGAGAATGACTCAAGATTTTTCACCTAAGCCTCAAGAAGGCTGGAATTAACAATCATTAATTGAGCATGAAGAGAGAGCCTACCAAATGGGAGAAAATCTTTGCCACCTGCATCTGAGACAGAGCCCTAATCTCCAGGATATATAAAGAACTCAAAAACCTTAATCTCCCCCAAACAAATAACTCAATCAATTAAAGGACAAGAGAACTGAAGAGACACTTTTCAGAAGGAATACAAATGGTCAATAAATATATAAAAAAAGTTCAACATCTCTAGCAATTAGAGAATTGCAAATTAAAACTACACTGAGATTTCATCTCAGTCTAGTCAAAATGGCAATTATCAAGAATACAAGCAAGAATAAGTATTGGTGAGGATGTGGGGGAAAAGGATAGACACAAACATTGCGAGTAGGACTGCAAATTGGCACAACCACTATTGAAAGCAGAGATTCCTCAGAAAACTTGGAATGGAACCGCCATTTGACCCAGTTATCCCACTCCTTGGTATATACCCAAAGGACTTAAAAATCAGCATACTTTTGTGACACAGTTACATCAATGTTTATAGCAGCTCAATTCACAAATAACTAGGCTTTGGAACCAACCTAGGTGCCCTTAAACAGATGAATGAATAAATAAAATGTGATACATACATATATACAATGGAATATTACTCTGCCATGAAGAAGAATGACTGTATGATATTTGCTAAAAATTGATGGATCTGCAGATTGTTATGCTGAGAAAAATAAGTTAAGCCCCCAAAACCCAAAGGCCAATGTTCTCTCTGACATGTGTATGCTAACACACAAGGGTGGGGAAGGAAAGAATGGAAGTTCAGTAGATTAAAGGGGAATGAAGGGAAGGGAGTGGGGACAGGAATAGGAAAGACAGTAGAATGAATCTGACTTAACTTTCCTATGTACATATGTAAATATACCACAGTGAATTTCCACATCATGTACAACCACAAGACTGGGATCCTAGTTGGAGTAAGATGTACTCCATGTTTGTATAAATATCTCAAAATATACTCTACCGTCCTGTATAATTAAAAAGAACAAAAAAAATGCAAACACAAAAAACCCCAAAAAACAAAAACAATTGTTTGGTAAATCAACTTTTATCTAAATGATAATTTGACCACTTATGTCACACAGATCATAAATATCAAAATATATAATTCATAAACTCAATGGACCATTTTACCTTTCAAAATATAATTATTGAGGGTTTTGTACATTATAATACCTTGATCACATATGTATTACAGTTTTAATTGGAATTATTAGAAGATGCTTAAAAATACTAATGATAATTTTCAAGTTTGTAATGATCTTTTGTTTTTAGTGTGCTTGAAATTCTGGGTTTCAAAATAACACTTTTGAGATTACAGTCATACTAATTAAAAAAATAAAATTCTAACATGGGGAAAAACGAAGGCTGGAATTTCTAGTACTGGGGATGTGGAAGAGTGGGGAGCAGGTTCTGGAGGGAAGGTAGTTTAGGCTACATTTAATATGTCTTCATGGCATTGAGCGGAAAATTTGCAGAGGCAGTTGGATATTAGAGTGTGGGGTTAGGAGAGTAGCCTGGTCATGAATCCTAAATCTAAGTTCTTAGTGGTAAATGAAACCACAGACTAAATAAGTGACGCAGTATGATTATGAAGGAGGACAGGGTCCGAAATCTGAAGCAGTTCACTTTCAGGAGGTCAGAAAAAATGAGGACAAATCTGCCCACGAGACTGACAAATGACTAGTGGTGCAGAAAGTAAGGTGTCTTGAAAGCCAAAGGGTGAAGGTGTGTTGGGGGGAATAAGTGTTCAACTGGGTGGAAATTAACCATTAGATTTGCAAAGGTCATCTGTGGCATTGGCAAATAGTCAAGGGGGTAGTCTGACTGGAGGCAGGTTAAGAGAGAATGCTGGGAAAGGAACTGAATTAAAGTGATAAATAACAACCTTGAAGGAAGTTCCACTGCAGAGGAGAGCACAGGATGGAATTAGAGCTGGATTGGGAAATAGGACCAAGAGAAAAGAAAATTTAAGATGCAAGAAATCTCAGCATTAGAGTAGAAAAGCATTGATTGGTAATTTGCTTCTTTTTTAGGGGGTATTATTTTACCTTTACTTTACTTAGTATGCTTCTTAAAAACAGAATTCATGAAATTTAAGAGAATCTGGAATTCAAGTATTCCAGTTCTTCATTGTTCAACCCTGGAAGTTGAGGTTCAAAGAAGTGAAACTGGTCACAATGATGGTTAGGAACAGCTGCTATGTGTTTTAAAATAAAGGTTAGCTATGTGTTTTAAAATAAAAAAGTAGAAAACCACTAAATCAAGTTGTCCAAACAATTACATGCAACTTGCATAAAAATTAGGTACTTTACATGATATAATTTAGCATACAGATATGATCAACTATCCATCCATTCTGAAGCAATGCATTTTTTGTTAGACTGTCTTGTCCACATACTAATTATCCAGCAGCTGTTTCGAGAGAGGCATGAGGTCTGAAGAGATTAAGAAATTGTTCTTGGATTTTTCTTTGTAATCTCCAGTCCATCTAAGTCATGGTGATATCGTGGTATGTTAAGTCACTAGTTTCAAGAATATCAAAGGCAAGAAAGGAAGAAAAGACTAGAAAGCTACTGCAGAGTTCAGAGTTTTCTAAATAATTTTCTTTACTAGTTATGATAATAAATACACCTTTGGCAACAAATGTTCACAGGACAGCACTTGAGGCTTCTGCAGAATGTCACAATCCACTGAGCACTGTAATTACCCAAAAAAGATAAGGCCCAAATCCCAATTGCATCTTTAAAAGAAATGCAGATTCAATATGTGTCACTACCCAGTGCTAGAAGCAGTTGATATATATACTTTTTCCTTTCCTACCCCCTCATATATTTCTGGAAGAAGAATCAATATTATCTGTTCTGTTCAATAGAATGGATATTCATCATTCAGCATATTTTTCATAGTGGAGATAATGTGTAATTAGCAACAAGCTGGAAATCTAAGCCTAAAAATAAGACTTTTGGAAAAAATAAGATGAACGTGTTTTCAATATATTTTCTCCCCAACTTTGTAACAGAATTTTTCTCATTTTAAAGGGAGCGGTCATGAGAAAGAAAGGAATGATCGACTCAGCTCAACCCTCTTCAACAGTGAGCACCTTGGCTTCTTCCAAGGTACAACAGAGTCATCTATCCCATTAAATGACATCCTTCACCAAGGTTATAAGCTTTCCCTAAAGTTCAAGGCAAAAGTTGTAGATAAATGAAACATTACTGGACTCTTAGGAAAGCTCTGTAGAACAAGCAACATTCATTCAACACTTAAGTACCTAGTACAGTGATTTTGAATCCCAGATGCAAGTTAACATTCCTAGATAAGATTTTTTTAAAGAACATCAAACCTCTGGCTGCATCCCAGATAAATTAGGAAAAGCAGTCAGTATTTCTTTTAACAGGTAATTCTAAGGTTCTAAGAGATTCCCTCCTAGCTAAATGTGAGCAAAGCATAGTCCTTGTCTTTAGGGACTAGTATGGAAGACAAATATCTATATAGAAAATTTCACTACAACATCAAATGAGACATATATTTTCAAGCTGTTGTATACTATTTTCTGGAAATTACACATACAGCTATAAAACTCTCAATTTGTCATTATTATAATTTTGTAGGTGTTGAAGTGAGAGTTCTCCAAAATTATTACATTGGCCAAGAACACATTAGTAAATGGCACAGGAGATGTTCAGCCTGTCTTTCTGTGTCCAAAGTTTGGAACTTTTCCACTGTGGTGCACTGTCTTTGTGCAGGCTTCTCAGAGGAAATAGTCTTTGAGTTGAGACTCTAAGGATGAGCTGACTTGCATGCTTAGGCAAGGAGATTCCATTATGTGCCAAAGACACAGAAGTGTTCAAGAACGTGGCCTTTTTGGAAATGACTCATAGTGCCATGTAGCTACCTAGAGTGGTCATAAGTATATTTGAGGGATGCTGGGTGTTGCGTTGAGTGAGGGGAAAAAAGGTTAAAAGTCAGCAAGGATTATACCGTGGATATTAACTACTTTGATAGAAACATCAAAATATTAAGAAGACAAAGCACATTTTTTGTCTGCTCAGGAACCTGCCATTTGGGTGTGACTGCCCAATTCTCTTCGCGGCCATCAGGCTACCTGATTCTTACGTGCTCTTACCTGTCATTTCCTAACTCCAATGACTGACCTCTTTCTGTTTGCTCAGGCATCTACCCCTTGGCATTCAATGACCTTCACTAAGGTGTCCGACCTAAAAATGAGAGAGTTGAGTGTCCTTCAACTGAGGATGCTGTGGGATGAAAAGTCCTGGACCTGCTGGCAACAACGCTGCTGCTAAGTGGACGGAAAGGGAGCAACACTCCCACTCATTAAAAAGAAGAGATGGAAACTGGGTCCTTGAGTCTGCCTGTCCTTTAGTTTCAGCTATATTCCTGATGTACTAGGATGGATGACATTTTAACAGTTCCTCGAATCCCAGTGGCTTAAATACAGGTTCATTTCTTTGGCACGCCCGTTGCCATCATGGCTCAGGAGAGGGCTTCACTCCTCATAGTCACGTAGGGACTCCTACGAAGAAGACCCTTCTCAAGTGTTGATCACCATGTCTCTCACCAATAATTAAATGCTGGGGCCCAGAGGTGCCACGGATTACTTCTATGCACAAATCTTCACTGGGGATAGCTATGGTGCTCCACCTAACTCCAGGGGCCCGTGAAGTACGTACTATATAGCCAGACTGGAAGAACCAGAAAAAGGTTGCGAATAGCATTAATGACATCACATTAACCTCCCCACAGATTTGTTTTCAACCCTTCAAGTTCCATAGAAATGGTATTGCCTTTCCTATAAATTCTCCTTTTAATTTTCATTTAATACATTCCATTTTTACTTTCACTAGGTAATAGATGACTATAAAGTAAATGATGCTAAAAGGCTTTTAAGAGAAAGAGTCCTCCCTGTTACTTTCCTGATACTGTCCTGATCCCAAGGGACAGTCACTTCCAACTCTTGAGGGTGCTTCTACCCTCTGCTGTGTTAATCACTACCCCGCTAGCTAGCGACCTTCCTTCTGCCAACAGGGTTGACTTCTCTTAGGTAAAACATCCTCATGGGCCAGGATTTTCTTTTAAGTGTGGATATGCCTGGCAACAAATGTGACATCTTGGGTGTTTTCTTATTCCCCACTTATATGACCTTTAAATATTTATTCCTCTTCTTAAAAAATAATATCTTGGGGCTTGGGGGTATAGCTCAGTGTTAGGGTATATTCCTAGTACATGCAAGGTCCTGGGTTGGGTCCCCAGCACCAAAACAATATCAACACAAACAACTTTATTATTTTGATGAGTTTCAGGAGAAAACAACAATTCTACATGTGTTTATATCCCCCAACCCTCATCCCCCCTGAGTTCTAACTGGGATTCTCAACTGAGATTTAAGGAGTCATTTCCAACAAATGTGAATTCTTTTAACCCTCAGGGTCTTTGAATTGTGGTGGTAACATGGGAATGTTACAAAGAGTCCATCCTTTGGTGGAACGAAGTCTATTTCCCAGTGAATATTACAAATAAAGCCTCTTCCCAGGAACTGTGGTATACTTTGTTCTTAAACTGGAAAAGTCAACCTCAAATTTATAGGTAGAATACTTGGTTACGAGATCTACGAGGTATTCTGAAATTCCATTTATTTGTATTTTAGCACTTCTTGGATGCTTTCCATTTAGCTCAAGAATTATAGTACAAAAGCTAACCTCACATTGGGGCTCAATGGAGAAAAATAAAATTTTTAGTCTTGTCAAGTCATTGATTTTATGACACTCACTTTTCCCCCTAGGTTTCAGAAATCTTTTATTCCTCTTCTTCTCCGTTTTGTTTTCAGAATCCCTCTGGGGATCTGTTATAGATGTTTTTTCCCCAATAAAGGTTAGAAACCTCTTGAGTATCTTTCAAGAATGCATGAGAATGGCAAAGCAAAGGACGGTTTGTTCTCAGAGCAGTATATACACCCTATGTATCTATAGAAACTGTTATTCATTATAGGGATTTATGGATATTCCACAGATGACAATTAAGAGAAATGCTATCCCTTCATTAGACATGTGACTCAAGAAAGAAAATTGCATGACTGACCATATCCTAAAACAGAAAAATTCTATAGTTAAAAATATGCTTTTACATTTTAACTGAGAAATGTCGTTATGCTAATATGGTACATATTTTTTTCTCTTTCCTTTAGGAATATTAAATTAATAGTGGGTGTAGGACCCCTGATATGTAAGTATTTATTGCATTTGAAATGCTTCTAACTTAACCACAATTTCTAACATCCCACAATGAATATATGTACACCTACAATTTGACTTGTAACTTTCATGGAAGTATTGAGCTCGGGATTATAGCTCAGGGATAAAGTGCTTGCATAGAATGCACCAGGTTCTGGGTTCAATTCTCAGCACTGGATAAAAAGAAGTTTGAGACAATACTCTCCTTAAAAATTAAACTAAAATGAATTTAGACCCAAGAATTTGTTCTATTTTAGACTAAGCTTGATTCTAAGTTTAAGAATGATCAAACTACATTTATTTCTTTGTTGGGCTTCTAAGGCTGAGACGGTATCAAGTGCTACAAATTTCAGAGAAAGAAATTTGTATTTTAGGAAAGTTAAATGTGTGTACTGATCAACCCAATCTGCATTTCGTAGCTTACAGAATCCTCATTTATCTCTATGACTAGAGAATATTTGCAGGTGTGCTCCTTCAGGTCCTCCTACCATCATCTTGGAAAAAACAGATGCCATATAATTGCAGAACAGTCAAAAACTAAAATGATTTCCTTTAAAAAAAAAAAAAGAAAAGGCCTCTTCTTTTGGGTTTTACAGACAGAAAAGGAAAAATGAAAATTGTGGACAGAACCCATTCTCTTCTCCTCCTTGGGGGTTTCTTTTGTGGTACATGATTAGTGATGGGGGTGACCTGCCTTTTCTTGGATCTGGACTGGACTGCTATTATGCCTCAGCACTGCCCTGGGTTTCTGTAGATTGTGTGATGGGTAAACTAAGAGTTCAGGTTAGAGTTCAGAGTAGGAGCTGAATGAGGAGGTGGGCACCACAGCTGTCCACCTTTCCAGCAGCTCAGACGTGCTACAGAGTCCTTCCCACTTGCTCTCTTCCGCCTGAAGTAGGTCTTGCCTTCACGGTTGTATTTCTCCAAATCTGCTAAGCCAGAATTGATTGCTTTTTCATTTAGATTTAGTTGGGGAAGTAGGAAACTCATTAATGGGTTCAACTGCTTTAGCATACTTTAACAAAATTTAGCTAATGGTAGGAATGAGCAAATCTTCTGTCCAGGTCCATATGACTAGGTCAAATTATTCTTGTTTTTTTTTTTTTTAATTATTTAACAAATATTTATATAGGGTGGTAGGTACCAGGTATTTTTCATAAGGCTTTAAAGCTGAACCGAAACAGACCCCGTCACTATTCTGAGGGAGGTGCATTTTAAGGCAGGGAGGTAACACATACATATTTGCTGGGGGGAGATGAGAATACTAAGAATAAAAATAGAGCAGGAAAATGGAATCAGATAATGATTCAGTGTGCTATTTCAAATAAGTTCACCTGGGAAGCCCTTCTTGATAGCTTGTCATCTGAATCAAAATATAAAAGGAATAAAAAAGTCATGCAGCCACGGAGGGGAGAATTTCTGGCAGCAGGGACAAGCGGAAAGGCTCTGCGGTGGGTGTAAGACTGTCCCAGCGCAGGTACAGCACAGAGGCCTCACTGAGGTGGACTTAGGAAGGGTGAACGTGGTGGGCGAGATGTGCGGGTGGAACGCGGAGAGAAGCAGGTCTAATTATGCAGGTCATGATAAGGGGGCAGTTTCATCCTGACCCGTCAAGTGAGAGGAGACTGGAGGCTTTTGGATTTGGGAACAGGAGGTTACTGGGTCCTTCATCAAAGGTTTGGAGTACTCATGGGACAAAAGACTAATGAGATCAGGTTCAAGAGAAGAAGGGATAAAAATGAGTGAAGAAACTGAGCATAGAACAATGCGGTGGAGGAGTTTTGCTATAAATGGGAGCTGAAAATGTCGATAGGTTAGAGGAAGGGTTTATTTAGTTTGTTTATTTTAAGATGGGATTATAACACCTTTGCTAAGGCAAGTGAGAATAGAAGGATATATTGTTATTCTATGGGAAAAGATTCGGGAGCTAACTTGTTCAGTAGGTAAATGGAATTCAGTGACCCAAGTGAGGGTAGAGGGTTTTTTGAGAAGAGAGGAGAGCATAGGAGCATATAGTATATACCTATATGTGTACAGTAGACTAGTAGATGTGTAGGTGGAGAAAGTTGGTAGCTCTTAGATACCTGAGACTAGATCAACATATCTCTTCTAGAATTCTTAGGTGTTCACAAGGAAGAGATTTTGTACAGTATACAATCTACCACTGCCATAAGCTGAAGTACTCAATGCACATCTTTTAAAGAATATGAGACTGTAAAGAGTTATGGTGTGGGCAAAATTAGGGAAGATGTGTGAGCCTGGAAATCTTGAACTTTGGACAGATTTCCTTACAGAGTGTGCTCCAATTTTAGAATACATGTTCCAGGGACTGACACAATGAACAGAGCTTTTGGTAACTTCATGGGTCTGGGGATGGTAGAATGGAGCAAGAGGTTTATTAATTGACTCCATTGCCTAATCTACTTTTTGGGTAGGGATTAAAAACTATACACAACTAGATAAGGTAACTAGAGGTGGTCTAGGTCTCATTAGGAACTATGTCCAGCTTCAAATGACCTCAATTTTAATACTTATCACTGTCTTAAGAAGATGCTCTGGGATGGCTAACTCTAGCAATAGAGTACAGTGCCTTAAATTATTCCTATAATTCACATAAAATACCTGGCACTCAATCAAAGTATCCAGGCATATGAAAAGATAAAATAATGTGGCTAAAATTAAATAAAAACAACAAACAATAGGAAAAGATTTAGAGATGATCCAGATGATGTTATAATACACACAGTTTAAAACAGTATTCTCAAATAGAGTCAGTAAAATAAAAGTTTGAGAACTCCTGTTGAGGACTGCAAATAGTAAAGATGAATAAAATGAGATTCTATAATTGTAAAAAACATGCATTAAAATTCATAATTATATTGATGAGTTCACAACAGATTAAATGTTGCTGGAGAATTAATGAACTAAATGGTAGTTCCAAAAAAATAAAGAAATTAACAATCTGAAGAATGGAGAGACCAAAGAATTAAATATACAGAAAAAAAGTATAAGAAATATA
The DNA here is from genome assembly GCF_902686445.1 of Sciurus carolinensis. Lineage (NCBI taxonomy): Eukaryota > Metazoa > Chordata > Mammalia > Rodentia > Sciuridae > Sciurus > Sciurus carolinensis. The sequence goes on along the minus strand of NC_062227.1, from coordinate 30,101,303 downwards.
GGAAATATAGTCATTAGAACTCCAGAAAGAGTTTATGCGATGTTTGAAAATTGGCAATTGAGAATTTTATAAACACAGTCAAGAACAGTGAAGTACAAAAATGAAAGAAGTCCTACAAACCCTGTCAGGGTACACAGAAAGAGAACTACCCTTAGAGGTGTCATAGTAAAACTAAAAAAAAAAAAAAAAAAAAAAAAAAAAAAAAGAGAGAGCAAGAGAAAGAAAAGATACTCAAAGTGACCAAATGAAACAACTACACATCATCATCCAAGGACAATAAAACTGACAGCTACTTTCCCTAAAGAAACAATAGAAGACAATGGTTTTTCAAATTGCTGAGAAAAAATAACTGCCAAGTTCAAATTTTATACCTAAATAATTCTTAAAATTGATGATGATACAAATATATTTTGGAATCTAAAAACAGATAAGCCATCAATAGCATACACTTTTGCGAAGATTCTGAGCAGAATGACATAGGCAGGTAAATATAAGTTAAAACTGACTACATAAATGAATAATAATGTCTTTTAAGGCTTTAGCTATACTTGGAATTAAAATAAGCTGTAATAAGTAAAAAAGAGTAAATAAAAAGTTCTAAGGTTTCTACATTGTCTGGAAGAAATCCTATATTAGTATTAATAATAAGTCAAGAATGCATTTTATAATCTTAGCGATAACAGGTAAAAGATTGGTATAACTCTTAAGACAATAGTGAAGGGAATAATAATGATTACTACAAGACAGTTAAAGGAAAGACATTATTTCTGTGGGCTAGAAAGACTAATAGGAAGATAATAGATTAAAAATATAATCACATTAAATGTAAATTAAGAGTAAATGTTGGAATATAGGATAATAAAACCAAGGTCAATGTTATACTGGTTAGAAGAGATGCTTAAAATATCAGTATATAGAAAGGTTGAAAATAAAATGATAAAAAAAGGCAAAGTATATAAATATTAGTCAAAGAAAGTTGGTTTAATTATATTAATGTTAGACCAAACATAAAGGCAAAAACATGACTAAAGATAACATAGGACTGAGCAATGCTAAATGACATAGTTCACCAGAAAGATGTGACAGTAGTAAATTTGAATGTATCTAGTAACATAATGTAAATATGTTATCAAACAAAGAAATACAGGAAAAGAAGAAATAAACCTGCAATCATGGTGAAGCATGATTTAGGATGTGATAGAACACACACATCCAAAATCAATAAGGTTATAGAATATTTGAACAAAACATTTAGTAAAGTTAATGGCATAAAACACTGATTCTAACAACTATAGTATGTTTAGAAAATTTATCAAAGGTGAGTACAAGGTGGTGCAGAGAAAATGCTCCAGCAACTAGCTCGCTACAGCGACACCAATTTGGAAAGCTATTCACACACCAAACTACCTACACAAGAGTAAAGGAAGCCAAGCGGGAGGCCATAGTGTCTAGTTTCTGTATAATAATAAGAAAAAGGTACAATGGAGAAGGCAGAAGGAAAGAGTTACCCATTCACCCTCACCTCAAATCCAAGTAATAGAGTCTAGTGACACCCCCTGTTCAGAGGAAGGAGAGGGATTAAGTCCAGACCTTGAACTTGAAACTTAATACCAAGTCTACCATGGTGAAACCCAGTGTTGGACAGAGTTCTATGAGCTTGCCTACTAGGCTAGTACACATGGACTGAACCTCTGGATACTCCTTAGGATGCCAAGAAATTGCCTCTACCACCTCTCCCCTGACCTTGGACAACATAGGGTGAAGTAAGGCTCCACCTTCTGAAGAGTAGGAAGCAGGGATGTCAGCACAAGTTCACCTTGAAGTTTATTGCCATGTTTGTCATGGTGAGATCAGGCCAAAGGCAGAGCCCATAGGTTCATATCCAAGCCAGTGCTCACAGACAGAGCCTCTAGACCTGCCCCAGCAATAGGCAGAGACCTTTGCTGCAGTCAGACAGACTTGTGCTTTGGTCTGGATCACCAAGCTGCATGAACCTTTCATGCATATCACACATCACTGAAACTATACAGATCCCTGTGACTGGGAGACTCAGGTGTAATCCAGTTTAGTATTAGTCTTAGTGATCAAGGGACTATCTCTACTGACCCTCTCTCACCCTCGGGTAGCACATGAAGGAGCAAAACTCAATTGTGTATAGTACTGTGTCTTGGAATGCAGTATCTGGCTAGTAAAACCTAACACTAGGGAGATCCTAACATCCCTCTCCCCAGACCAGTGACCACAAATAGAACCACTGGACCTGCACCAGTGCATGGTGGAGACACATGACCTTAGTCAGCAATATTTCTATCCTGGCCAACGTCACCTATGGCTGATTGCCAGGGTATTGGGCCACAGCCCACCCCAGCAGCAGGTAACCCATAACTTTGTCAGCTTTGGTTCTTCTCCTGCCTTGTGTTGATCTCAGCAGGCTGCGGATTCCAGGTGTGACCCATTGTTATCATTCTGGTGACCAACCTCATTCCTTCCTTAACCCTAGGTAGCACAACATGGAGAGAGTAATTGTCCATGTGAAGGAAAGACACATTTTTGTCAGCACATGAAACACTGTCCAGGATATTATATGATAGGCCTCAAAACTAATTTTTTAAAAATCGAAATCATATGGATTATCTTTACATAACACAACATAACTAGAGACTAACAGTAGGAAAAAGCTGTTTAAACTATCAAATACATGGTAATTAAGTAAGTTATTCCTGGAAAACCAATGAATCAAAGAAGAAATTATGAAGCAAATTTAAAATTTTCTTGAAACTAGTAAAGAACTAAGTATACCAGAATCTATGAATATAGCAAAAGTAGTACTAGAAGGAATATTCATAGCAACCAACAGTATGGCAAGAAAGTAGAAGACCTCTAACAACCTTTCCCTGTACTTCATAAGTCTAGAAAAATAAGAACAGTTCTAACCCCTGAGTAGTAGGAGGAAAGAAACACTAAAGATCAAAGCAGAAATAAGTGAAATAGAGACTAATATGCCAATTCAAAATATCAACAGAGCAAAGGCCTAGGGTCTTAAAAATATTTTTTTAATTAATAAGACCTTAGCTACACTGGTAAAAGAGAGACTAGGCTTAAATAAAATCAGATGAAAAGGAAGACATTACAACTATGCTACAGAAACAGAGGATCATTAAAGATTATTATGAACAACTATATGTCAACAAATTTTCAAACCTGGAAGAAATGGACAAATTCCCAAACACACATACCTAATCAAGATTGAATCATGAAGAAATAACAAACTTGAACATATCAAGGATAAGTAAGAAGACTAAAGTAGTAATAAAAAGCTTCCCATTAAGCCCAGGATTATGTGGCTTCAATTCTGAGGTCTACCAAACATTTGATAAAGAACTAATACCAATCCTCCTTACATTATTCCAAAGACTAGAAGAGGAAGAAATTCTTCCAAAAATATTCTACAAGGCCAAATTACCCTGACAGTAAAACCAGGTAAGGGCTCAACAACCAAAGCAAATTACAGGCCAACATCCTTGATAAGTGTAGATGTAAAAATTCTTAACAAAAAAATCTAGCAAACAGAATCCAAGAGCACAAGACTATTAACCACAATCAAAGATGTTTAGGTATATGCAAATCAATAAAATCAATATATTTTATCAACAGAATTCAGCACAAAAAACAAGATTATCAACAGATGCAGAAAAGTCATTTGATAAAATTCAACATTCCTTCAAAATAAAAACTATGAACAAATTAGGTTAAGAATAAGCATATCTCAACATAATAAAGGCCATATATTAAACTAATGTCTAATATACCAATTGGGAAAAAGCTGAAAGCTTTCTAAGACCTCAGACAAGATGAGAATGTCTACTTTTATTCAACGTGATACTGAAATTCCAATCAGAACAGACAAGAAACAGAAATAAATAACATCCAAATTGAAAAGGAAGAATTGAAATTGTCACTCTTAGCAAGCAATATGATTTCATGTACAGGAAAACTCAAAACTCCACCAAAAAATGATTATATTCTAAGAAGTAAATTCAACAATGTTACAGGATACATAATTAACAGAAGAAAATCAGTAGCACTGTTATATATCACTAGCAAATTATCTGAAATGAAATTTTAAAAATCAATATCATTAAAATAGATAACAACAAATTACCTAGAAGTAAATTTAACCAGAGAGGTAAAAGATCTCTATAGTAACAACCACAAAACATTGATAATATTAAAGAGGACAAAAAGAAATTGAAAGACATGCCATGTTCATGGATTGAAAGAATCAGTATGGTTAAAATATTCAAAGCAATCCACAGACTGAATACCATCTTTATCAAAATACCAATGACATTCGTCCCAGAAATAGGAAAAGCAATCTAAAGATTTTTGTGGCACCACAAAAGAAAACCAAACTAAAGCAAACTAAATAGCCAAAGTTATCTCAAGTAAAAAGAACAAAGCAGGAGATATTATATAACCTGACTTCAAAACAAATGTCAAAGCTTTAAAACCTGTTTCAAAGGAGCATGGTACTGGCATAAAAACGGGCACATAGACCAATGGAATAGAACAGAGACCAGAGAAGTAAACCCATCCCTACGCATTCAAATGGTTTTTGACAAAGGTGCTAAAAGCATATACTGGAGATAGGAGAATGTTTTCAATAAATGCTATTGGAAAACTGGATAGCTATAAGCAGATGAATAAAACTAGACCCCAATATCTCACTAGTTACAACAATCAACTCAAAATGGACTAAAGATATGAACTTGTGAAACTATTAAAAGAAAACAGAGGGAATGCCTCAGGGCGAGTTTTGTTTTTTTTTTTTTCTTGTTAGGCCCTAAAAGTACAGAAAACAAAACCAAAATTAGACAAATGGGTTTTTATCAAACTAAAAAGCTTCTGCATAATGGAGAAAACAACAGAGAAAAGAGACAACCTCCCTTTTAGAAAAAAGCATTTGCAAACCATACTTCTGACCTGGCATTAAAATCCAAAATACATGAGGAACTCAAGAGCAAAAAATAAAAATAAAAAATGAGCAACGCATCTAAATAGATGTTTCTCAAAGGAAAACATACAAATGATCAGATAGTATATGCAATAAGATCCAATACTACTAACCTTCAAGTAAATGCAAATCAAAACCACAATGAGATATCACCTCACTGTGGATACAACAGCTATTATCAGAAAGACAAAAATAACAGGTTCTGGTGAGTATATGAAGAGAAGAGAACCCTTGCACACTATTACTGGAAAAGTAAATTAGTGCATCCAATGTGGAAAGTAGTATGGAAGTTCCTCAAAACACCAAAAATAAATTAACCATATGATCCAGAAATCCCACTGCTAGGTTTACAGTCAAAGGAGATTAAATTAGGTAAAGAGACAACTTCCCTCTTCCCTGCCATGTTTACTGTAACTTCTACAGTTATATAGCTTAGATATGGAATTTACTTAGATGCCCATCAAGGGATGAATGGATGAAGAACATATGGTGTATATACACAATGGAATACTACTTAGCCATAAAAATGGATAAAATCCTGTCCTTTGAGACAATATGGATGGAACTGGAGGTCACTATTTTAAGAGAAATAAGCCAGGCATGGAAAGACAAGTACCAGTCAAACTCACTCATATATAAAATCTAAATAAGTCAATCTCATAGAAGTTGAGTGTAGAATGGTCTTATGAGAGGCTGGGGAGAATAGTGGGGGAGGGAAAGATGGGGGAAAGCTGATAAATGGTTAATAAGTTCCAGTTAGATAAGGGTAAGGAGTTGCGGTGTTCTATTGCACAGAAAGATGACTGTGGATAGTGATGATGTTTTTCTTTAAAAAGCTAGAAGAATTTTAAATGATTTTATCATCAATAAATTAAAAATGTTTGAGGAGACATCCACCTAACCCTGATTTGAACATTATACAATATATTCATGTTTCAAAGCATTACATGGTACTCCATAAATATGTTCAATTATATATATCAGTCAAAATTATATATATATAGGAAAACTTAGCCAAATGAACCAAATGCTGGGTCATAAAGAAGGTCTTAACAAATTTCAAAAGATTGAAAACATGGAACACATGTCCTCTCCTTACAGCAGAATTAGGCTAGAAGCCAATCACATTGAGATAACTACAAAGTCACCATATGTTGGGAAATTAAAAAATATTTATTTTTACTAAAAATTTCATGAATCAAGAAACCACAATGGTAAAAAAACAATTCATGAACTTGTGAATGAAACCACAGTGCCTGTAAAGACACATGTCAGCAAAGAGCCAGACAACATCAGTGATTGACCCATCACTCCAATCTAGAGAAAGATTAGAGCACAATGGTTTCCACCTGAGTCCAACACCTCCCATACATCTCCCCAAATCATAAGACCAGTAAATACAAGGAAGTCACACATGCAGTGTTAACAGGAGACAGAGACTACCACACCTTTATATCAGGTGGAAGTAGAAAAATAAACAGCTTACAACCCAGCCAGCATTATTGCCGTAAACCCATGGGTATGGTGAGTGGGAAAGAAGGTTAGGGTTCTGCAAATGAAAAAGGAGACAGGGATGGAAGACATACACGAGGTATAGACAAAGCCGCTGTCACAATGCTGGGGCCAAATGCTCAATGGAGATCTAAGACTTGGTATTTCCACAGCACCAGCTGCAAAGAGGGGGTTTGAAAGGGACCAGATGCAGCGTACCTGAAGAAAAGTGCTTCTGGGAGAAATTACATATGTACGCAAAGTATCATAACCTTTATGACACATGAATGATGGCCTCTCTACCTCCCTATGTGATAGGGAGCGGGAAGAAGGAAACAAGAGCAGGAAATTAAAATGCTTCGTCCCCATGAACCCTTCTCAAAAAATTTAATGGATGAGCTTTCTCCAATTTAGAGATTAGGAGAGGAATACCAGTAAAATGAAAGACATGATATAATTAATTGCACAGCTAAGACTAAAACAAGGGGTGGAGACAGGGTTGGAGAAAATAGGCTGTAGACATTGTGTGTTCTGTCAGAGTGGAAAAATGCAACTAAATAACAAGGAGGTAAATGCAGAGAGAAGGGAAAGAGACCATCATTGACTACTAAATAGGTAATAATGGGCAGGCAAATGATACTAACTGGCAGCCCAGACAATAAAAAGTTATAAAAAAGGAAACTTAAGGGCACAATAAAATGTGTGCCCATAAAATAGCTAACAGATTAAAACCTTCCCAATACCAGAACAATTTTAATACAAAGATCAAATAGAGAAATGTAGCATAATGTAATTCACTGGAACATGAAGTGAGATAATATGACTGAGTTGAGACCAAGTGTATCAGTTATATCAATAAAGGTATAAGGGTTTAGCTTCTTGATTAAAAGAATAAGATTATGAAATTGGTTTCTGAGGTGAAAACCAATGCTAAGCTATATATGAGAAATATGACTCAAACAGTGATTTAAAAAGTCTAAGAAATAAAAAGGATGGATGAAGATATAGCAGACAGAAATAATAAGAAAACAGATATTCTGATTCTTTTATTAGATAAAGCAGAATTCAGGTCAATAAACATTAAAGGAGATGTAGAAGGATAGTTCCTAATATTGAAAGGCTGCAATTCACCATGAAGATGTCAGTTATAAATATCTATGCACCAAAAAGCACAGTCTTATATAAAGGAAAAAAAGATTAAAGTTCCCAACTCAAAAATGTTAGAGAAGGGATGAAGGAAACCCTAAGAAAGCACAAGGAGGCAAATACTAAAGACAAAATAATAGAAATGGTTGATGTGAGGATGATAAAATAGATGAAATCAATAAGCCAAGACACTGAGTCTTTGGAAAAATCAGTAATAAACAAATTGCTAGCAAATTTAATCAAGACAGACATATGAAATAACAAATGGCAATGGAGAATGATGATTGATAGTAGTATCACAAGACAGGATTCTGCACACCTCTTTGCAAATTTAATAAAAATGTAGATGAAATGAATATTTCTTAGGAAAAGACAGTTAAGCAAAACTGATCTTGGTAAAAATAGAAAGTTTTCATGGACTTATGTGTGTTGGAGAAAGAGGAGTTATTGAGGAACCACTTCATAAAAATAGGACCAGATGGTTTTACAGCATAATTCTATAAACTTTAGAGAATAATCAGTGCCATTGCTATGTAAATTACTTAAAAAAGAAACTAAAGATGTATACATTCATTTTACAAGTATACATGGCTAAATTAATTAAATGTAAAAAATTAATATAATTTACTAATGGCTAATACAATTTTCCATATTTATTGGCTAAAGAAGATCATTTTGTTTTTCTCATGGATGCTAAATAGTCTTTGACAAAAATCAACCCACTTTCTTAATAGAAGCCTTAGGAAGAGAGGGATGAATATCTTCCTTACCAGGATAGAAATGTATATATTCCATCCTAAACTTACTATAGTGAAAAATTGAAAAAAACCTTTAAAATGAAAATGCCAGTCACAAAGAAAATATTCATAACATATATTTGAATCATTAATTAAAATGATCTACAGTTATGTTACAAATCAATATTAAGATTTACAGTTCAATTAGAAAACTGGCAAAAAGATGTGAGCAAATACATATGAAAACTATATTTAAATGGTGGATAAGGACATTCAAAGGTGCTCATCTTCACTGTTGGTCATGGAAAAATGCAAATGGAAAGCTGCACAGAGGTAACACATATGCCCATTAAAATGCCTAACGTAGCAAATGTTGCTAAGAATGTGAAACAGCAGACATTCTGTATTCTGCTAAGTGGCCTATAAAATGATATCACAATTTTGCAATTTCTAATAAAGTGAACATATTGTTACCATATGACACAATGATGCTCTTTGTAGGTATTTACCCAGGAGTAATGAAAACACATGTCAGTGCAAACACATGTTCCTAACATTTCATTCATAATGACCTGGAACTGGAAGCAGCTTAGGTGTTCCTTAGGAAAATGGACAAATCTGGTACATTCACATGATAAAGTACTACTCATAACTAGGAGGGGCAAACTACCAATACATGCAAAACGTAAAGGTATGGTGGTAAGTGAAAGAAGCCAAATGCAAAATATATTCATGAAATTCAAAAGCAGGAAAAACTAGTAATTGAAAACACATTGCTAATAAATGTTAACAATGATAACTGTGGGGTTTTTTTGAAAGTTGTAATTCTTTTTAGTTGACTCACCTTTCTTTTTAGTTGATTCACCTACTTTTTAGTTTTTACTTTTTGTACAATGATTTTATTTAGTTCAAAAACAATAAAAAAGGATTATGCATTAGGGTGTTTAACTGTGTTTCCTATAGCATTACGCTCAGCCAAGTACTCATGCACTCACACACACTTGAAATGGACAATTAGGTCAAGAAGGGATTGGGAATGGCATGAATTTCTCACCTTAGAAAGTCGACCTATAATGTGTTTCCAAAGAATTCTGCTTTGTACATGAAAGCTCTCCATTTTCCTTTTGATGTTTTTGTTCTTTTCACTTTAATACAGTCAGACAAAACACAGAATAAACTGCTGCTTCAATGACAGATTTATTTTAGATGCAGGTATAAAGGGTTCAAAACTCAAAGTGGATCGAAGACTTAGGCAATAGAACAGAGACTCCACACCTAACAGAAGAAAAAGTGGGCCCAAATCTTCACCATGTCGGCTTAGGACCTGACTTCATTAGCAAGACTTCTAAAGTTCAAGAAGTAAAAATCAAGAGTCAATAAATGGGATAGATTCAAACTAAAAAGCTTCTTCAAAGCAATCAATAATGTGAAGAGAGAGCCTACATAATGGGAGAAAACCTTTACCAAATGCACCTCAGATACAGCATTAATCCATTAATCTCCAGGATATATAAAGAATTCAAAGAACTCAATACCAAAAAAAAAAACCAAAAAAACAAAAAAACAAAAAAACCCCAATCATTAAATGGGCTAAGGAATTGAACACTTCACAGAAGAAATATAATCAATCAACTAACATATGAGAAAATATTCGACATCTCTAGCAATTGGAGAAATGCAAATTAAAACTACTCTAAGATTTCATCTCACTCCAGTCGGATTGGCAATTATCAAGAATACAGGCAACAGTAAATGTTGGCAAGGATGTGGAGAAAAGGTACACTCTTACATTGCTGGTAGTACTGCATATTGGTGCAACCATTATGGGAAGCAGTATGGAGATTCCTCAGAAAACTTGGAATGGAACCACCATTTGATCCAGCTATCCTACTCCTCAGTTTATAAACCAAAGGACTTAAAATCAGCATACTATAGTGATGCAGCGACATCAATGTTTACAGCAGCTCAATTCACAATAGCCAAACTATGGAACCAACCTAGATACTCTTCAACAAATGAATGAATAAAGAAAATGTAGTATATATGCACAATGGAATATCATTCAGCCTTAAAGAAGAATGAAATTATGGCATTTACAGGTAAATGGATGGAACTGGAGAATATCATGCTAAGTGAAATAAACCAATCCATGAAATCCAAAGGCAAATGTTTTCTCTGATATGCAGATGCTAATTCAAAATAAGGCAGTGGGGCTAGGGTAGAATAGAGGTATTTTGGATTAGACAGAATTTACCAAAGGAAGGGGAAGGGGACATGGGGGTAGAAATAGAATGAATTAGACATTATTACCCTATGTACATATATGATTACACAATTGGTGTGATTCTACATCATGTACAAGCAGAAGAATGAGAAGTTATACACCATTTATGTATGTTGTGTCAAAATGTATTCTACTGTCATGTACAAATAATTAGTACACATAAAATATAAATTAAAAAAAGAAAAAAACATATTCCTTACAGATGGACTGTGGCTCAGTGAGTGCTTTAAAATGGACTATGTCTGAGTTTTTTTTTTTTTCCATTTATATTTTCTAACTTAAAAATTTGAGTTGTGGTCAAAAACAGTAACAAAATTTACCATGTTCATTATTCTTATTGTTTATCACTTAATGATGTGGATACATTCATTGAGGTCATTAGGTGATTTTGCCATTATGCAAACATCATAGAGTGCATGTACAAATACCTAGATTACACGTTACACGTACCTAGATGGTCTAGGTCAATCACTGGTGGTCTCGATGTAATCAAGAGCGTGCGAAGAGACTTTGTGGTAAAAGTGCATGGTTAGGTTGGGAGAAAAAGATGGGAAGCCCCAGATGTATGAGGCTGTTGCCAGCATAGAATGGCAAACTCTTGACAGTAAACTTTTTTTTAAAGTAGGAGTACACTATAAATTTGGATTTTTTTTTTTTTTTTTTTTTTTTTTTTTTGGCAGTAGATGCATTTGCAAGAGAAATTTTCTGTACAAAGGCAATTCTGGTGTTTTTCTTATTTGTCTTTCTTTACAATGAAATTCTGCATGATTTTTTAAGTCCTGCTTCTTTGGGATATTGATTTAATTTCGTTATGGGGTTCATAATCATAGTCGTAAAGGAGGCCAGTTGCTCCAGCACTACAAACGCATGGACTGCATGTGACTACGCTCTGTCTCTGGTGGCCTGATTCTGGAAACTCCAGTCTGTGTAGAGGCTAATCAGCACTGACAATAGCAGTGGTGGAAGACATTACCTGGGCTTTAAAAGGCATTAGTTTTGGCTGCCTTTGCATGTAGGGCAAGTGGCTTTACACCTTTGACTTCCAATCTCTACATGAACCAATAAAATAATAAAACTGCGATTTCAGAACGTGACTTACTATGAGAGATGAGTAAGTCTCAAATGACAAACATCCATAACTTGTGTGGCAGCCTCAACCAATTGGCATATTAGAGATAAACTCAAGCCAGGCAATTGAGATGAGGGTTGCAGGAGTTATTCTGTCTCTTCCAGACACAGGTCTGAAGATGGAGGCCCAGACCCACCACACAGGCAGGCTTTACCTTTAGTGTCTTCCCTTGACCCTTGTGTGGCCATTTATTTTCCTTCTAGTTAGACTTCATTTCCAGTGTCATTGCCAAGGTCACCTTCTTATTAGCTCTGCCAAAGCACTAGAATCAGATGGGTCAATGAAACTATGGGCAAAACAACTGGACTTTTTCAGATGAAGTTCCTCTTTGGTAAAAAAATGGTTTTGTGTTAGGATTAAACACTTTAGAAACTCCTTGTTGACATTCAATTGGATAATACCCATGTTGCCAGCAGCTCTAGCTAAGAGAAACACTGTTTTCTGGCAACTTTTACGCCTGGCCAGTACAGGAGTGTGTGAAGAGGGATTGCTCTGTTAAATGTTTTTTGTTTTCATTTTGAGGAATAATTTGGTATGCTTTCTGTTGCTGTAACAGAATACTAGACTGGCTGATTTATAAAGAAAAGAGGTTTACTTTGTCTCACAGTTTTGGAGATCGGGAAGGTGCTGGCGTCTGTTCGACTTCTACAGTAGGTCTCAAGCTTCTCAACACATGGCAGACAGTGAAAGAACAACCAGGAGCAGGTGAAAGGGAAATGCCTACTTAAGAGAGTGAGGGAGGTGCCAGGCTTGTTGTGTTATAACTCACTCTTGTGGGAGCCACGTCAATCCCTTCATGAGGGTGAGGCTCTTAATGGCCCATCACATTACACTAGGGATGGGCCTCAATATGAGTTTCGGTGGAGAGAAACCATATACAAACCAACCATAGCAAGGGCCGGGCATGGTGGTGCACGCCTGTAATCCTAGCAGCTCTGGAGGCTGAGGCAGGAGAATCGTGAAGTTCAAAGCCAATCTCAGCAACATAGAGAGACCCTGTCTCTAAATATAAAATTAAAAAAAAAAAAAAAAGGGACTGGGGATGTGGCCTAGAGGTTAAGTGCCTTTGGGTTCAATCCCTGGTACCAAAAAGAAAAAAAAACATAGTAAGGAACAAATTGTTCCTTTGTTTAGATAAAATCTCTCTTTTTTTTTAAATTTTTATTATACAGATGAAAAAACCATCTGTACAAGGCCTGGAATGGAGGCCTTGGACATTTGAAATAAATTGCTCTATATAATGCTAGTTAAGAGGTAGGCTTCTTTGTGGCATTGTCCCTATTCCTACTGTATATTTTAAGTGGCCCAGCATACTTATTGTGACTGTGGAAGACTACCATAAGCACACACTTTTCTCTCTTCCCTGCATAATGCATAGTTCGAATTTTTCTATTCCATTATCCACAAGTGTTTCATAACATCGGGCTAATTGTTAAAGGTTGTAATTAGCTGTGCCTTGGGGAGGGCTTGTGTTTGTATTTCTATGCTGGAAGACTAGAAGAGAGTCTGAAAGGTGACTTCCTTTGGGACAGCAGGTTGCTGAGGTGACAAGAGACAGTACAAATTTGTATAGTGTAACTTCCTCAGGGATCTCTAGAGAAATTGATGCTCCTGAGGCCAAAAAGAATTTGTATTGTGATTATTATATGGGCATTAAGACAAATGGAATACCCCCTTTACTTATGTAAAGGCGTATCTTCTTTCAAGTTATTTGTATTTGAAAGAGGTTTTTCTAAGATGAAAGTGATGGATGATATACATTTAAACTATGGGCCAGGAATAGTGAAATAACACCCAGTGGTGATAACTTAGGGAAGGTAAAATACCTGATACCCTCATTAAAATTTTACCAGATAGACTGTGGCCTACTTACAAATTGGCTCCTGTTTTGTTCCAAAAATAATCTGTACCTCAGAGACCTCCCATTGCCTCAAAATTTTTTGAAGCCATTAAAGAGTTGGATCTGTGTTCCCTGGCTTGATTCCGGTGCTTAGTTTTTGTCTAGCCATTTAGTAAAAAGAGTAAAATATCTCTGTCACCACATTTTTTTGGAATCAAGATCATATCTGTAGCCTTTATTCTTCTCTTTCTGGAAACTCCTCATCCTTCCCATTCTAGTGTTCCAATAAAATGTCATTGGGTAGGTAATGTGGGGTAGGGAAGTGGGGGTAATGCTGGTGATACTGCAACAGGACTCTAGGGTCTGCAGCTCTGTGAGGGGCCGTAACCTTGGATATGCAGGGATTCTAGCTGCAGACACAGCAGATAATGTTGCAAACTTCACGAAGAATGGCCCCAGGCTTCTTCAGTTGGTAGCTCCTGCCACTGCTGTGCCTTGAAGACTAATCAAGTCATATTATTCTTCAGTGCTCAACAGTTGGACAGGAGAGTGTATCTGAAGAATTAGAAATGGACTGATGAGAGTTCTGAGTTGTACCCTTGGATTGAATTGTATGACATTTTGGAATCTACAATTTACTACAGAAAGAAAAATGGGAAACATCTCAGGCCAGAAAGCAAATGCCCATTTTTCTTTCTTTCCAGATTTTTAAGTAACAATTTTCTTTTATATTAATGTTTGGCTTCATAGGTTTTTATCTAACATGATTTGTGGTGACACGTTTGCTGAAACCAACCAAATTTTGGTATATTTCAAGATGATTTAAAAGCCCGTTTCTCATGTGCATCAACTATCTGCTGGTAACTGTTGTGATTGGTCAAACTCATTTTGTAAATATAATAAAGAATTATTCTACTGTTATAAGAGAAACTAGCCGCATGCCTCTTCAGGTCCTTTATGTTCTATAACATACAATAGCCTGTAACCTCTGGAAGTTATTTCAGTGGAAACAGAGAAACTCTGAACAGAAGTAATGACCAGTTTTCTTGGGAAAAAAAATCTGTTTTTTAGATTTTTTTTTTGTCAGACTAATTAGGCATAAAAGTTGTTGTTAAAACTGTAAAATGTCAAGACTTTATATTTTTCATGTAAAACTTTTATCCAATGACTGACTCAATAATTTTCATTTATGGTGGCACTTTAACATCAACATCTGAGAAAGAGAATAAACACTAACAACACTCCTGGTTATTAAGGTTTTGAAGAACTAGCACTGCTTTATAAAACCCAGAGGAATTGTAATGCCATACTTTTGCTTGATTTTGGGTAATTTGACTGTTTACAACATCTCTATGGTGATTTCTATCACATTTCACACTTCATCTTAAGAACGGGCGTCTTCTGCGATTCCTTCCACCCACTCTTTTTTCTTCATGCAGAAACTGTTTTGGGTGATACATAAAAGCTAAACATATTCACATATATCCTGGCAGCTATGTTTACAAACGGATATAATTGCTTAGCAATTTGGAATATTATTCATGACATTAAATCTTAATAATTAAATACGACTTTTAAAAACATGAATTTAAACACAAAATTTCTCACACATCACTTCCCTTGTTTTAATAATTAGGAGTTTCCCTAGTCTTAATGTTTGAGATTCTCCATGATACTTAAGCCAGTAAGTATTAGTGAATAAATAAGACATAGATGTTGCTTTTATTGGTGCATAATAGTTGTACGTAAGAGTTGGGTTCATTTTGACATAATCATATGTGCATGGAATTTACTTTATTCCCTTTGTCCTCAGTGCTCCGCCTTCCTTCTCCTCCTCTTACCCCCGTTTCTCTTCATCTTACTCTATTGGGCTACTTTGCACTCATTTATTTTTTTATTTTTTATTAATTTTGGGGGGAAATACCAGGGATTGAACTCAGGGGCATTCAACCACTGAGACACTCCCCACCCCTATTTTGTATTTTATTTAGAAACAGGGTCTCACTGAGTTGCTTATCATCTCTCATTGCCGAGGCTGGCTTTGAACTCACGCTCCTCCTCTCTCAGCCTCCCAAGTCATGGGGATTACAGGTGTGTGCCACTGTGCCTGGTCACTCATTTATTTTTAAAACTGGTGCTTGTATTACTCAGAATTCTCTAGAGGAATAGAATCAGTAGGAAGTATGATTATAAAAGGGAATTTATTAGATTGGCTTACACCACCAGAAGTTGGATACTCCAAAATGGCCATCTGCAGCTGGAGAGCTGGAAGAACCAGCAGCTGCACAGTCCAAGATTCAGAAGTTTCAAAACAAAAGAGATCAACAGTGCTATCCTAGTCTGAGACCAAGGCTTCTGGAAACTACCTGGAGAATCATCAGCAGAGTCCGCTTTGGAAGAGTGAAGAAGTGAGAGTCCAATATCCTCAAACGATCAAAGCAGCAACCAAGAATCCTTTCAAGAAGAGTCGAGCTTGCATCTGCATCTGCTTCCTTGTTCTTCCAACTTTTATTCCATCCTATTGGACAGTGTTGCCCATGCTTAGGGAGGGTCTCCACTTTAGTTCACTATCCCACATATTGGACATTCCTAGAAACACCCTCATGGACACACCCAGAAGCCTCTTAATCATTGGAATCTCTTAATCCAATTAAGTTGACAATTCAAATTAATCATTGCAGGGTTTTTTTATTTATTTATTTATTTTTTTAATATTTATTTTTTTTATTGTATACAAATGGGATACATGTTGTTTCTCTATTTGTACATAGAGTCAAGGCATACCATTTGTGTAATCATACATTTACATAGGGCAATGATGTTTATTTTTTTTTCCCTTCCCCCCCACCCCTCCCACCCCTCTTTTCCCTCTATACAGTCCTTCTTTCCTTCATTCTTACTGCTCTCCTTATCCCTAACCCTAAACCTAACCCTAAACCTAATGCTAACCCCTCCCACCCCCCATTATATGTCCTCATCCGCTTATCAGCGAGATCATTCGTCCATTAGTTTTTTGAGATTGGTTTATCTCACTTAGCATGATATTCTCCAATTTCGTCCATTTGCCTACAAATGCCATAATTTTATCATTCTTCATTGCGGAGTAATATTCCATTGTATATATATGCCACAGTTTCTTTATCCATTCATCAACTGAAGGGCATCTAGGTTGGTTCCACAATCTGGCTATGGTGAATTGAGCAGCAATGAACATTGATGTGGCTGTATCTCTGTAGTATGCTGATTTTAAGTCCTTTGGGTATAGGCCAAGGTGTGGGATAGCTGGGTCAAATGGTGTTTCCATTCCAAGCTTTCTGAGGAATCTCCATACTGCTTTCCAGAGTGGCTGCACTAATTTGCAACCCCACCAGCAATGTATGAGTGTTCCTTTTTCACCACATCCTCGCCAACACCTATTGTTGCTTGTATTCTTGATAATCGCCATTCTGATTGGGGTGAGATGAAATCTTAGGGTAGTTTTGATTTGCATTTCCCTTATTACTAGGGATGTTGAACATTTCTTCATATATCTGTTGATTACTTGTAGATCTTCTTCTGTGAAGTGTCTGTTCATTTCCTTAGACTATTTGTTGATTGGATTATTTGTATTCTTCGTGTAGAGTTTTTTGAGTTCTTTATAGATTCTGGAAATTAGCACTCTATCTGAGGTATGGTTGGCAAAGATATTCTCCCACTCTGTAGGCTCTCTCTTCATATTGCTGATAGTTTCCTTTGCTGAGAGAAAGCTTTTTAGTTTGAATCTATCCCAGTTGTTGATTCTTGCTTTTATTTCTTGTGCTATGGGAGTCCTGTTAAGGAAGTCTGATCCTAAGCCAACAAGTTGAAGATTTGGACCTACTTTTTCTTCTATAAGATGCAGGGTCTCTGGTCTGATTCCGAGGTCCTTGATCCATTTTGAGTTGAGTTTTGTGTAGAGTGAGAGATAGGGGTTTAATTTCATTCTATTGCATATGATTTTCCAGTTTTCCCAGCACCATTTGTTGAAGAGGCTATCTTTTCTCCATTGCATATTGTTGGAACCTTTGTCTAGTATGAGAAAATTGTATTTATTTGGGTTTGTGTCCATGTCCTCTATTCTGTACCATTGATCTACCTGTCTATTTTGGTACCAATACCATGCCGTTTTTGTTACTATTGCTTTGTAGTAGAGTTGAAGATCTGGTATTGCAATACCCCCTGCTTCGCTCTTGCTACTGAGGATTGCTTTAGCTATTCTAGGTTTTTTATTGTTCGAGATGAATTTCATAATTGCTTGCTCTATTTCTGCAAGGTACATCATTGGGATTTTAATTGGAATTGCATTGAATCTGTATAGCACTTTAGGTAGTATAGCCATTTTGACAATATTAATTCTGCCTATCCAGGAACATGGGAGATCTTTCCATTTTCTAACGTTTTCTTGAATTTCTTTCTTTAGTGTTCTGTAGATCTCATTGTAGAGGTCTTTCACCTCTTTTGTGAGATTGATTCCCAAGTATTTTATTTTTTTTGAGGCTATTGTGAATGGGGTAGTTTTCCTAATTTCTCTTTCTGAAGATTCATCACTTATGTATAAAAATGCATTGGATTTATGAGCATTGATCTTGTAACCTGCTACTTTACTGAATTCACTTATGAGTTCTAAAAGTTTTCTGGTGGAATCCAGGTTCCTCTAAATATATAATCATGTCATCAGCGAACAGGGATAGTTTGAGTTCTTCTTTTCCTATTCGTATCCCTTTAATTTCTTTGGTTTGTCTGATTGCTCTGGCTAGAGTCTCAAGGACGATGTTGAATAGAAGCGGTGAAAGAGGGCATCCCTGCCTTGTTCCAGTTTTTAGGGGGAACGCTTTCAGTTTTTCACCATTTAGAATGATATTAGCCATGGGCTTAGCGTAGATGGCCTTTACAATGTTAAGGAATGTTCCCACTACCCCAATTTTTTCTAGTGTTTTGAGCATGAAGGGATGCTGTATTTTATCGAATGCTTTTTCTGCATCTATTGAAATAATCATGTGATTCTTAACTTTAAGTCTGTTGATATGGTGAATGACATTTATTGATTTCCGAATGTTGAACCAACCTTGCATCCCTGGGATAAAACCCACTTGATCGTGGTGCACTATCTTTTTAATATATTTTTGTATGCGATTTGCTAAAATTTTGTTGAGAATTTTTGCGTCGATGTTCATTAAGGATATTGGTCTGAAATTTTCTTTTCTCGATGTGTCTCTGTCTGGTTTAGGTATCAGGGTGATATTGGCTTCATAGAACGAGTTTGGGAGGGTTCCCTCCTCTTCTATTTCATGGAATACTTTGAGGAGTATTGGAATGAGCTCTTCTTTAAAGGTTTTGTAGAATTCGGCTGAGAACCCATCTGGTCCTGGACTTTTCTTTGTTGGTAGGCTTTTGATGACCTCTTCTATTTCATTGCTTGAAATTGGTTTATTTAAGTTGTGTATGTCCTCCTCGTTCAGTTTAGGTAATTCATATGTCTCTAGAAATTTGTTGATGTCTTCGAGGTTTTCTGTTTTGTTGGAGTATAGATTTTCGAAATAGCTTCTAATTATGTTTTGTATTTCACTCGTGTCTGTTGTGATGTTTCCTTGTTCATTCCGAATTTTAGTAATTTGAGTTTTCTCCCTCTTTCTCTTTGTTAGTGTGGCTAAGGGTTTATCAATTTTATTTATTTTTTCAAAGAACCAACTATTTATTTTGTTAATTTTTCCAATTGTTTCTTTTGTTTCAATTTCGTTGATTTCGGCTCTGATTTTAACTATTTCCTGTCTTCTACTACTTTTGGTATTGGTCTGCTCTTCTTTTTCTAGCGCTTTGAGCTGTAGTGTTAAGTTGTTTATTTGTTGATTTCTACTTCTTTTTTTGAATGCGCCCCATGAAATAAATCTTCCTCTAAGTACTGCTTTCATAGTGTCCCAGAGATTTTGATATGATGTGTCTTTGTTCTCGTTTACTTCTAAGAATTTTTTTATTTCCCTCCTGATGTCTTCTGTTATCCATTCATCATATAATAGTGTATTATTTAATCTCCAGGTATTGGAGAAGTTTCTGTTTTTTATTCTGTCATTTATTTCTAATTTCAATCCATTATGATCTGATAGAGTACAAGGTAGTATCTCTATCTTCTTGTATTTGCTAACAGTAGCTTTGTGGCATAAAATATGGTTTATTTTAGAGAAGGATCCATGTGCTGCTGAGAAGAAAGTGTATTCGTTCTTTGTTGGATGGTATATTCTATATATGTCCGTTAAGTCTAAATTGTTGATTGTGTTGTTGAGATCTATAGTTTCTTTGTTCAATTTTTGTTTGGACGATCTATCCAGTGGTGAGAGAGGTGTGTTAAAATCGCCTAGTATTATTGTGTTGTGGTCTATTTGATTTCTGGAATTGAGAAGGATTTGTTTGACGTACGTGGATGAGCCAATGTTCGGGGCATAGATATTTATGATTGTTAAGTCTTGCTGCTTTATGCTTCCCTTAAGCAGCACGTAATGTCCTTCTTTATCCCTTCTGACTAGTTTTGGTTTGAAGTCCACATTATCTGAAATGAGGATGGATACTCCAGCTTTTTTGCTGTGTCCGTGTGCATGGTATGTTTTTCCCCATCCTTTCACCTTTAGTCTATGGGTGTCTCTTTCTATGAGATGAGTCTCTTGCAGGCAGCATATTGTTGGATTTTTCTTTTTAATCCAATCTGCCAGTCTGTGTCTTTTGATTGATGAATTCAGGCCATTGACATTCAGGGTTATTATTGTGATATGATTTGTATTCCCAGTCAATTGACTCATATTTGTTTTTGACATGATTTGGTTTCTCCTTTATTTGGCTATTCCTTTAGGCTAGTTCCTCCTGTTGCTGATTTGCATCGTTGTTTTCCATCTCTTCCTCATGGAATATTTTGCTGAGAATGTTCTGTAATGCTGGCTTTCTTTTTGTAAATTCCTTTAGCTTTTGTTTATCATGGAAGGATCTTATTTCATCGTCAAATTTGAAGGTAAGTTTTGCTGGGTATAAGATTCTTGGTTGGCATCCGTTTTCTTTCAGGGCTTGGTATATGTTGTTCCAGGCCCTTCTAGCTTTTAGGGTCTGAATTGAAAAATCTGCTGATATTCTTATTGGTTTCCCTCTGAATGTAATTTGATTCTTTTCTCTCACGGCCTTTAAAATTCTGTCTTTTTTTGTATGTTAGGTATTTTCATAATAATGTGCCTTGGTGTGGGTCTGTTGTAATTTTGTATGTTTGGAGTTCTATAAGCCTCTTGTACTTGGTTTTCCATTTCATTCTTCAGATTTGGGAAATTTTCTGTTATTATTTCATTGAATAGATTGTTCATTCCTTTGGTTTGTTTCTCTAAGCCTTCCTCAATCCCAATAATTCTTAAATTTGGCCTTTTCATGATATCCCATAATTCTTGTAGATTCTGTTCATGATTTCTTACCATCTTTTCTGTTTGGCCAACTTTGCTTTCAAGATTAAATAATTTGTCTTCAATGTCTGAGGTTCTGTCTTCCAGGTGTTCTATCCTATTGGTTATGCTTTCTATGGAGTTTTTAACTTGGTTTATTGTTTCCTTCATTTCAAGTATTTCAGTTTGTTTTTTTTTCAGTATCTCTAACTCTTTATTGAAATGATCTCTTGCTTCCCGTATTTGGTCTTTTACCTTTTGATTGGTGCGATCATTTAATGCCTGCATTTGCTCTTTCATCTCCTCCTTCAATGCCTGCATTTGCTCTTTCATCTCCTCATTTGCTTCCCTGATCGTTTTAATTACGTACATTCTGAACTCCCTTTCTGACATTTCTTCTGCTGTGCTGTCATTGGGTTTTATTGATGTAGTATCTAGGTTTCTTTGGGACATTTTCTTCCCTTGTTTTCTCATATTGGTCAGCTGTCAGTGGGATCCTGAGATATTGCAGTTTTCCGCTATTGGCTTACAGTGTCCTGGTAGATTTCCAGTGTATCACCTCCCAGCCTTCAGTAGCCTGATGTCTTGGAGGAATCTGATAAAGCAGCGCATCCGAAGAAAACTGCCCCTAGCCCCCTACTGCTTCCACGGTTTGGAACTGGTTCTGTGTGGAAATGCTCTCACTGTGGGCCTGCACCGTGCAGCTGGCCGTGTGGGAGGAGTCCACTGCCGGAGTGTGGAAGGCTACCTTGGGAAGACTCTAGCTGCTCTGCCTGGCTCCGATAAGCCACCTCTATCTGGGCCTGCCACCCGGGCCGAGCTTTACCCAGTGGGCAGACTCACCTGTGGCTCTATTTCAGTCCGAGTCTCTCAATGCCTCCCCTTCTTAACTCCTGGGTTTTGGAGCGACTGGGGGTGCAGTCACCCTCTAGGCCGCCATCTTGGATCGCCCCATGAAGAGAGCCTGCAGCCGGAGTGGGCAGAGCCGCCTGAAGAGGTCTCTGGCTGCCCTACCCTGATCCCAGAGGCTGCTTGCAGATCGAAGCTCTCCGTTGGTTCGAGGACTTGTGGCTGGTTCTATGTAGAAAACCTCTCACTGGGCGGTCTGGTCTGAGAAGCTAGACTTGAAAGGCACCTCCTACCGCAGGGGTCCAGGCTCCTTGGGGAGGTCTCTGGCTGCCCTATCCTGGTCCCTGAAGCTGCTTGTGTGCCGGAGTACGTTGCGCTGCAGTGGCTCCGGGACTCGGAGCTTGTTCTGGTCAGAAAGGCTCTCACTAGCGGGCCAGTTCCGTTCCGAGAACCTGGAGAAGCTGGCTGTGTGGGCGGGGCCCACTGCCGGAGTGCGCAGGGCTGCCTGTGGATGACTCTAGCTGCCCTGCCCGGCTCCGATAAGCCACCTCTATCTGGGCCTGCCACCCGGGCCGAGCTTTATCCAGTGGGCAGACTCACCTGTGGCTCTATTTCAGTCCGAGTCTCTCAATGCCTCCCCTTCTTAACTCCTGGGTTCTGGAGCGACTGGGGGTGCAGTCTCCCTCTAGGCCGCCATCTTGGATCGCCCAGGGTTTTATAATTATATATAAAGGTGAAATTCACTGTGGTATATTTATACATGCACATAGCACAATTTTGTCAAATTCATTGTGCATTTCCTGCCCCTTCCCATCAATCTTCTACTCTGATCTTCCCTCCATCTTTAAGGACACATTCTTGAATTGTAAGTTATGGTAACAATAGAAAACAATTAGTGCTTATTAATGAGTAAAGTGCTCTACAATCATTCATTTGTAAGTAATACTCTGAAGTAAGTAATACTTTCCCTCTAAATTCAAAGATGAGGAGACTAGAACCTAGAGAGGTTAAAGAAATTCCCCACAGTTACATAGCTAATAAGTGGCAGGTATGAAGTGGTATCTTCTGGGCCTGTCTCCTGGAAGGAGGCCTACATGGCATTCTGTCAAAAGATGAAAGAGCCAAACATGATCCTCAGGGACTAGAGCCCCCTCTTGCTCTTCTGTGTTCTGTGAGCAGGATGTTCTTCTGTGTTCCGTGAAATTGTGTGTGTGTGTTTTTTTTCCCTTCCTGTAACCAACCTATACTCTGCAAATAGGCTAGTAACTGCTTACACAGGCTTAACCTTTAAGATGTGTGGCTCACTTAACTACAAGGATATAAAAGTCAGAGTTATATGCAGTAAAGACAGAAGCAGCTTCCTGTGTGACAAGTGCTCCATCTCTCCTGAATAAAGCTCTTCTCGGATCTTCGTGTGTAGACTGAGTCCCTTCCATAGTTGCTAGTGTTTTGGTGAACCTCCTGTGTTGCAGACTCGAATAATGCAGCCGTATCTGACTCAGATTGCTCCCAAATCCAGCACTCTTAAACTCTATGTGTTTGGTCAGTAAGTAATTCTGTATATAGATAGTATTTGCAATTTAAGTTGTCCAAAACTAGCTGTGCATTGAGAAATCAATCGATTCTGGGTGAGAATGGACTTTTTTTTTTTGGGTGCTGGGGATCGAACCCAGGGCCTTGTGCTTACAAGGCAAGCACTCTACCGACTGAGCTATCTCCCCAGCCCCCCTGAGAATGGACTTTTATAAGCCAAGTCTCTTATTAATTTGAGCACTATTGAGAGTGGGCACTATTGTTCTGCCCCTTTTTGCTGTAGAACTGCTCTGCTAGGTTTTACTTGTGGACTTGCCCTGGCAGATCACACCTGCCCACGTGAGTAGAACTTCTCCTATCCATTTCTCTGGCTCTGGTACCCTGTACTGTGGGAACTTGTTTTACTTCTAGTAAGAGATGGCATTCTGAGAATGGCCTTCCCATTATTCCTTGGGATTTATCCTTCTTAATCAGGAGATATTTCCTAATATATTTCCTCCTTACATGAGAACTTTTCTTTTATTGCACTTCACTGCCACTCAGAAGTGCAGGAAGATAACTAACCCAACCATGGGTTTCTTTTAAAAAAATGCCACCTGAAATAAACAAGGTCTGACAGGCCCAGAAGAGGAGTCATAAGGTAAATTCTTCATTTAACTGTCTGCTGGCAATCCTGTTCCTAACATAAAATCAGGTGGAAGAATAGAACTCTAGGAACTGGGAGACATGAACTTTAGTACCATGATTGTTAGTATATTCTAAGAGGCTCAAGGACAAATTAGGTATTCAATGACTCTGGGCACCAGTTTCCTCATTTGTGAAACAAGCGTGGCAGTCATTTTCCAACTTCACGAGGTCGTGATAATGATCATTTTAAAGTATTTTGAAAAATGTATAGCAGCCCACAAAATGTGGACATCTACTCAATGCCGCACATTGATATGAGCACAATGTGGCAGACTTTTAGGAAATGGATTCGGGTCCAGGAGCTGCATATTTGTATGTGTGAAGATCCCGATGATAACGGGAAGCAAAGTTGATCCTGATGTCGGATACTAGGTCCTGTCAAGAACTGACAAATATACTTGAGTCCAGGGATCCTGGGATGGAACTTTTACATTTGGATCTTCTTTGGCATTTGGGACATTGCATTAAGAACCAGATCTGAAACTGTCACTAACTCTGGTTCCATGTTCTCTAAATCTTGGTGTCTTTTCTGAGTGTGCCACTAGAGTGACACAGAACATCCCGAGAGATTGCTCTACATGGTTTGGAATCAGAGCACAATCCTTGCAGGATCACTGGTTGAAAGTAGAATGCCCTTTTAGGTTTTCATTTCTGACATTAGATTTTGAAAACTCTGTGGCATATACAGGGACCAGAGTGCCTGAGGGTCTAAAATGATGATCCATTATCAATTCTTCATGATTCTTTTAAAACCTTGCTTGAAATGAAAACTAAACTCAAATATATAACATGGATCCTCTTGGCATGCTTTTAGGAAATGTTTAACCCTCTCCTCCATACATTTCAACTTTAATTGCTTCCCGTCACCTCTACCAGTTCCACCTACAAATGAAGAGGGCAAATTCTGTTCCTTGAACAATTTTAATACTTCTCTACATACCAGACACTAAAGACTAAGACTACTAAGGTAAGTCAAAAGAGATCCAGATCTTTCCCTCATGGAGCTTGAGACTAGTAGAATAAACCATCACCAATCAAGTACTCACACTAATAAATATGTGGTTACAAACTGAGAAATGAACTTCAATGTATTATGAAGGAAAACGCAATACGAACTGATATGGTTTAGATGTGAGGTATCCTCCAGAAGCTGTGTGAGACAGTTTAGAGGTAAAATGATTGGATTACGAGAGACTTCACCTAACTGGTGGATTAACGGATTAATTGAGAGGAATATAGACAAGTAGGGTTTGGCTGAAGGAGGTGGTTCACCAGGGGAATGTCCTTAGGGATTATATTTTGCCCCTAGTGAGGGGAAGTATCTCTCTCTGCTTCCTCATTCCCTGTCCTGAGCTGCTTACCTCCTTCACACCTTTCTGCCACGCTGTTCTGCCCCGTTTCAGGTTCAAAGCAACAACGTCAGCTGTCTATGGACTGAGCCCCAAATTAACTTTTCCTTCTCTAAAATTGTTCTTGACAGGTCTTTTGGTCAAGGCAGTGAAAAAACTCACTAAAACACAAGTTTATTTCCATATTAAGGACAAGATTTTTTGTATGTATATTTATCTATGTCCTGAGAAAATTTGGAGAAAGAAATGTATTTCAAATTCTGAATATTCGTAAGCTGCTCCAGAGGCCCTATTAATTCAGAAACTATTTTAAATTTGTTTTCTCTTCATTAACAAATAGAGCCTCAGCATTTGACATTTTAGGTATTCCAGGTGATACTGCCATCCCAGATGGCCTGTGTTTCTTCATAGAATGTCTGGATTTTTATGTCTTTCATTCATTAGTCTTTCAATAAACATTCTATTATCATTCTTACAAAATTGCTAGCATTTGTGTAAGTCTCGAAATTACACAGACATTATATCAGTATAACCTATTCTCCTTGAATAGTTCCTTGAGCAGCTTTGAAATGTAGGTATTAGTCTTATTTAATATGAGGAAAGAAGACCCAGAGAAATGAGTAAATTGCTCAAGGCCATACAGGTAATTGTTATCTAGAATTCAAATCAGGTTGACTTGGTTCCTAAATCTGCATCTTTTCATTACTCTGTTAAAGCAAGGACGATGACACCTGTATAGTTATGGTTACATTTCAAGGAAATGTATGAAAGAGCCACACTCTGATATTAAGATTATGGATGGAGAGGGTAGCATTTTCACTAAACTGACCACTATTTTCTTCTTTTAACCAGTTCCTTGGATCTGCCACATTTTTTTTTTTTAAATTTTGAGGCTTCTCTGGTCTAGTACATCATTATCTCCCTCTCTCCTTTATGCAAAAACCTTGAGAGTCCTTATAACTGGAGGAGAGAAGAGTATTGCTGTCTTTAGAAGTGTTCTCTGCTTAAAAGTTTTATCCTGATGATAGGAGACAGATTTGCAGTCTAAAGTACTTATTTCATCTCTCATTCCAGTTTTCTTAAGAGACACTCGATTTCTGATTCAAGGCTGTTTCAGTACATCAAACAGGTATGCAGTGTCATTTTCTCATTTTTAGTGGTAATGACATATTTGATGACTACACTCTCAATTTCACTGTTGATTTAGGAGGCTCATGAAGATCCATCTGGCAGCCTCCTGTCAGCTGGTGCCAGCTGGTGAGGCAAATGTTGATGTGGGCTCAAACTGCTTCTCCCCATCTTTGTATCAAACTCTGATCACTTCTTTTGGTCTACACCATGCAAACATGCACTCAAAATTGGTCACATATACAGGTAAATTATTAATCCAACCACTATGATTAGGGTGCAGAGAAAAGGTGGTCAATGATAAAACACTGCAATTTTTCAGAGCTATTAAAAACTCTTAAAAAACAATTATTTAAGCCAGAGTTGGCACAGTTAAAGCTATTGTTAATACTGTCCTCTGGGTCCTTGTGATTGTACTTATCTCTCTTACCATTCCCTGGCAGTCTGTGGAGCCCTGAATAATGCATATATTTGTTCCAAGACATAAAATAAATATTGGATGTTTCAATCAGAGGGCTTTGGATTTAATAAAAAATATCTATTACCCATATTCAACCTTGGGTAGGTCATATATGTTCTAAAAGCATCAGTTTCCTTACTGGAAAATAGAGGTGAGCATGACTTGTCCTGATTACTTTTCAGAGTTTTTAAAAGAAAGCACAACAAAAATAAAGGTACACAGAGAGTGTTCTGTGACTGGTTACATCCATACACATTTTACTCTTTCTGCTGCTAACCTGTACAAACCTAGGATATATGGAAACTGACTACATAAATCAATGGATAATAATTTAAAGGTGGAAATAAAGTAAATGGAAGTTCAGAATCCTATACGATTGATCTTGGAAAATATTTGAGCTTCCTGGATGTCATTTTCCACAATGCAATTAAGAATAACAGGACCTGGTAAGGAAGTCTTATCCTAAGCCAACATGTTGAAGATTTGGACCTACTTTTTCTTCTGTAAGATGAAGGGTTTCTGGTCTGATTCTGAGGTCCTTGATCATTTTGAGTTGAGTTTTGTGCATGGTGAGAGATAGGGGTTTAGTTTCATTCTGTTGCATATGGATTTCCAGTTTTCCCAGCACCATTTGTTGAAGAGGCTATCTTTTCTCCATTGCATATTTTTGGCCCCTTTGTCTAGTATGAGAAAATTGTATTTATTTGGGTTTGTGTCTGTGTCCTCTATTCTGTACCATTGATCTACCTATTTTGGTACCAATACCATGCCGTTTTTGTTACTATTGCTTTGTAGTAGAGTTGAAGATCTAGTATTGTGATACCCCCTGCTTTGCTCTTTCTGCTAAGGATTGCTTTAGCTATTCTGGGTTTCTTATTCTTACTCTGGAAAGCAGTATGGATATTCCTCAGAAAGCTTGGAATGGACCCACCATTTGACCCAGCTATGCCACTCCTTGGCCTATACCCAAAGGATTTAAAATCAGCATACTACAGAGATACAGCCACATCAATGTTCATAGCTGCTCAATTCATAATAGCCAGATTGTGGAACCAACCTAGATGTCCTTCAATTGATGAATGGATAAAGAAACTATGATATATATATATATATTATATATAAATATATATATATAATATATATAATGGAATATATATAATGGAATATTATATATAATATATATATTATGGAATATTATATATATATAATGGAATATTACTCAGCCATAAAGAATGATAAAATTATGGCGTTGCAAGCAAATGGATGAAATTGGAGAATATCATGCTAAGTGAGATAAGCCAATCTCAAAAAACCAAAGGACGAATGATCTTGCTGATAAGTGGATGATGACACAGAATGGGGGGTGAGAGGGGTTAGTGTTAGGATTAGGGTTAGGGAGGGGGGCAAGAATGGAGGAAGGAAGGACTGTATAGAGGGAAAAGAGGGGTGGGAGGGGTGGGGGGGAGGGAAAAAATAACAGAATGAATCAAACAACATTACCCTATATAAATTTATGATTATACAAATGGTATGCCTTGACTGCATGTACAAACAGAGAAACAACATGTATCCCATTTGTTTACAATAAAAAGAAAAGAATAATAGGACCTGGCTTATGGGCTTCACTGAAAACTCAAAGAACATTTGGGATTATGCCACTACCTCTTGGATGGTCAGAAATGATATTTAATATTGATTCCATCATTCACTGATAAGCTTTGAGCTAAATCAAGTGTGCCTTTACCTTTCTTTGTGGTGGGCGAGACCCGGGGCCCAGGGTTACGCCACATGCATCTAAGATGTTGACTGGCCAAGAGCCAAAAGTCGTGCTGAATGTGCCTTGAGAAAAACAGGAAGCGTTTACCAGTGGCTGTATGATAATGAGTTCAGCCGCCTAGCGCGTGGACAGATATATCTTACATGTAGGTTTGAGCTTGTGATCACTTGACCTTTAATAGGACTGGATGGACGTATCTGATTACAATTGCTTATGCATGAGACTGCTTATATATTGAGGGTGTTATCCAAATAAAGTGGAAGCTGCTTCATGAACTTCTGAAGTGTACATGTCATTTGTCCCGCTGGTCGGTGGCAAGCAGCGGCAAGCGACATTTCTTAGTAATAGTATTTATTTTTCTTGAATATCATATATTTAGATTTTTATTTCAGTGGCCATATTAATCGAAGTGCTTTATTAGCTTTATGGTAATATGGTTGTCAATACATTTCCTTTGTAATTAGCAAAAATAAAAATCTTTTAATTAACTGTGGAAGACACATAAAAAGCATTTTATATAATACTATCTCAGTCACAACAAATTCAGAAATAGGCCTTTTTATTCCATTGATAATACCATTATTGTTTTAGTGATAAGGAAACAGACTAATAAATAGTCAGTAAAATTACACAAGGTCGTATGAACTGAAAGAAGTGAACTAGAATTTTAAAATTATCCCAAACTAGATTTTGCACTTTTCTATGTCTTCTGATGGTTTTTATCATAATTGAAATTAAGTAATAAAATGTGTGGTTAATTGTTTAATATTTCTCTGCTGGTTTACTATTTGTACTTCCAGTTATTAGCCCCATTCATTGCACATAGGCACTCAGTATTTGATGAATCAATGAATGAATGAAAAAAATGGGTGCTTCTGAATGGAGAAAAAGTTATGGTAACAAGGGGCATTTTGGTACTCTACGAAGTGGGTTTGTGTGTGTGTGTGTGTTTGTGTGTGTGTGTGTTTGTGTGTGTGTATATGTGTGTGTGTGGGGGGGCTTCTACTTAATTATATGGGTGGAAACTTGTTTCTTTTCTTAACATTTTTTTTTCCCCTGGGACCCAACTGAGAGAGTCTAGGACAATCAAGAGCTTTCTTTTCTTGGAAGAGAGGCTTCCTGGGTATGTAGAGGCTTGAAGGATTTCCAAGCTGGAGGGTTGCTGAAACACTGTGGACTTAAACTCTGACAACTGATACTACAGGAGTGTTAAATGAGATAACAACTTTGACTTTAGACTTTTGGATTTGTCTTCTTGTAGTTGTTAATTCCATCTAAGATTAAATATACTAGTTATATGTATATTTTTAAAGTAGAGAATACCATTGTCTTATACTGCTCAGGGTGTTATCCTGAAAACTGTATTTTAGGTTTCCTCATTTATTTTTGAAATCAAATTATCCAACTTATGGTTTGTAAATACTTTTTCCCTATTCCAAATATTCCCATTTCATTGTTTATTATAGATTAGTTATAAATGCTATCTTATAATTTCTAAAAAACTCACGGGTTGACCTTTTTTTGTGAGGAGAAACCCAGTAGAGGAAGATTAGTGGGATAAATTTTAACATTGTTACAATTGGTTCAAGCACTGAAAAGGTGATTAATAATGAGTATTTAAAATCATAAAAGACAAACAATATGGTACATGCAGAAGGAATAACTTATAAAGTCCAATATCTAATAAATGATTAAAAACTTTCAAAATATTTACAATAGTGAGACTCTGAATCTGATAATGAATACAAATAAGTTCACATGATAGTGAAAGAATGTTTTCTCCTCATGATCAGAAGCAAAGCAATGATTTTCCTTGCTTTCATTTAACACAATGAAGAACCTGTTCATTATAATAAGGCAAGAAAACTAGTTAAAAGCATACATATTTTAAAATTAGAATTAAAACTGGAAAGCAAAACTAGTACCTTATGATGCAGTTTAGCAAAGATGAAATATATGAGTAAATACACAAAAGTCAATAGTATTTCTATACACTAGCAATGAATAATCAGAAAATAAAACTTTCACAGTAGCATAAAATTCAATTCTTGGGAATCAGTATAGTAAAATGAAAACTAGAAATGCTGCTAAGAGAAATTTAGAAAGACTCCAAATAAATGGAAAGATGTACAAAGGTTGGAAGATACAATATCATTAAGATGGCAATTCTGTTCAAGTTAATCTACTGTTTCAATACAATCATCAATTTCCAGCCACTTCTAGTTTTTGTAGGAATTGAGAAACTACATATTTTATGGAAATTCAAGAACCAAAAATAGTATTGTAATTTTGAAAAAGAACAATGAAGAATTTTGTACTACACGATTCCAAAATGTATGAAAAATTCTAATAATAACACCAAATATTAAACAATAAAAGAAAATATTGATAAACTAGACTTCACTGAAAAAGTTTGCTCTTCCAAAGGTCAACAGAAATGAAGAAAGCAACAGATTCAAAAAAGTGATGTGTACCCAGCAATCTTAAAATTCAATAAGATGACACTCTAATTTTCTTAAAAAAGGATAATATAGTTGAATAAAAACTTCATCAATGAAGATTAGCAAAGGGCCAAAGAATATACAAAATATATTGAAATATATATTCAAGTATATACATCAATATAATTTATCTTTAAGGAAATACAAACTATAATGAGCTATATCCACTAGAATGTCTAACATCAAAACCATAGACAATGACTACTAGTGATTTTGGTCATAAAACCTTGATTATTACTAGCAGGAATGTAAAAATGGTACATTTACTTTAAGATGAAAATCAGTTTGACGGTTTAGTAAAAATGATACCTATGCTTGACATAAAATCCAACAATTCCACCTTAACCTAAGAGAAATAAAAACATATACACTAATGCATGAACATAGTTATTCACAACATTATATGTAATAACCCCAAATCATCAGAAATAATCTAAATATTTCTGTCCCCCAAAATGTAGTTTATGTATACAGTAGACTATGTTTCTGGACCTGAGCAATTAACCAGAGAGAGAGAGGAAGGAGGAGGGGGAGGGGGAGATGGGAAGAAACTCCAAATAAATAAAATTAGAAATGAAAGGGTAGATATCACCACGAACATTTCTGGAATCCAGAGGATCATTAGAAACTATTTTGAAAATTTATGCTCCAATAAACTGGAAAATCTAGAAGATATTGACACATTTCTACACATATATGAGCTTCCCAAATTGAACCAGGAAGATGCAGAAAACCTAAACAGACCAATATCGAGTAATGAAGTTGCAATAGCAATTAAAAAGTCTCCAACAAAGAAAATCCCAGGATCAGATGAATTCTCAGCTGAATTTTATCAGATCTTTAAAGTAGAACTCACACTAGTCTTTCTCAAATCATTCCATGAAATAGAAAGGGAGGAAACACTTCCAAATATGTTCAATAAAAATAGATAAACCTGATATCAAAACAAAACAAAGACATATCAAGGAAAAGAAACTACAGATCAATATCCCAGATGAACTTAGATGTAAAAATACTTAAACAATATTAGTAAATCATATCCAAAAACAGACCAGGAATAGACCATGATCAAGTGGGTTTTATTGCAGGGACGCATGTCTTGTTCAACATACACAAATCAATATATGTAGTTCACCACATAAATAAAATTAAGGACAAGAACCACATGATCATCTCAATAGCTGAAGAAAAGTTATCTGATAGAATCCAGCATCTACTCATGTTAAAAAACACTTGAAAAACTAAGGATAGAGGGAGCTTACCTCAACATTAAAAAGGTTATATATGGCAAAATGGAAGCCAGCACTACACTAAAACAAACAAACAAAAGTCAAAGTATTTTCTCTAAAATCAGAAAGAGAAGGATGTTCACGCTCACCACTTGTCTTCAATACAGCTCACAAAATTCTAGCCAGAGCAATTAGTCAAGAGATGGAAATGCAATTATCAGGGAAAACATTCGGTCTTTGTTTTTTTGGGATTGACTTATTTCACTTAGCATGATATTCTCCAACCCCATCCATTTATCTGCAAATGCCATAATATTATTCTCCTTTATGGCTGAATAATATTCCATTATGTATAGATACCACAGTTTCTTTATCCATTCATCTGTTGAATCGCATCTAGGTTGGTTCCACAATCTGGCTATTGTGAATTGAGCTGCTATAAACATTGATGTGGCTGTATCACTGTAGTATGCTGATTTTAAGTCCTTTGGGTATAAACTGAAGAGTGGGATAGCTGGGTCAAATGGTGCTTCTATTCCAAGTTTTCTGAGGAATCTCCATACTGCTTTCCAGAGTGGCTGCACCAATTTGCAACTCCACCAGCATTGTAAAAATGTGCCTTTTTCCCCACATCCCCACGTGTGTTCTTTTTTTTTTTTTATTTATTTTTTTTATTTTTTTACGTTTACATAGGGTAATGATGTTTATTTTATTTTTCCCCTCCCCCCCACCCCTCCCACCCCTCCCACCCCTCTTTTCCCTCTACACAGTCCTTCTTTCCTTCATTCTTACCGCTCTCCTTAGCCTAACTCTAAACCTAACCCTAAACCTAATGCTAGCCCGTCCCACCCCCCATTATATGTCCTCATCCGCTTATCAGCGAGATCATTTGTCCTTTAGTTTTTTGAGATTGGCTTATCTCACTTAGCATGATATTCTCCAATTTCGACCATTTGCCTACAAATGCCATAATTTTATCATTCTTCATTGCAGAGTAATATTCCATTGTATAAATATGCCACAGTTTCTTTATCCATTCATCAACTGAAGGGCATCTAGGTTGGTTCCACAATCTGGCTATGGTGAATTGAGCAGCAATGAACATTGATGTGGCTGTATCTCTGTAGTATGCTGATTTTAAGTCCTTTGGGTATAAACTGAAGAGTGGGATAGCTGGGTCAAATGGTGCTTCTATTCCAAGTTTTCTGAGGAATCTCCATACTGCTTTCCAGAGTGGCTGCACCAATTTGCAACTCCACCAGCATTGTAAAAATGTGCCTTTTTCCCCACATCCCCACGTGTGTTCTTGATAATAGCCTTTCTCATTGGAGTAAGATAAAATCTTAGAGTTGTTTTAATTTAATTTCTCTAATTACTAGAGATGTTGAACACATTTTTATACATTTATAAGCCAATCCCCCAAAACCAAAGGCTGAATGTTTTCCCTGATAAATGGATGATGATATATAATGGGGGTGGGGGAGTGGGAGGGTAAGAGAAGAATGGAGGAACTTTGGATTATGTAGAGGGAAATGAGAGGGTGAAGGGGGTGGGGGTATGAAAGATGGTGGAATGAGACAGACATCATTACCCTATGTACATGTATGATTATACAAACGGTATGAATCTACATCATGGACAACCAGAGAAATGAAAATTTGTACCCCATTTGTGTACAAGGAATCAAAATGCAGTCTGTAAAAATAAAAAAAAAAGAGATGGAAATGAAAGGAATACAAATAAGAGAAGTCAAAATTTCTGTTTGCTGATGACATGATCCTATATCTAGAAGACCCAAACTCCACCAGAAGACATGCAGAGCTGATTCACGAATTCAGCAAAGTAGCACAATACAATAACAACACTCATAAATCAATAGCTTTCCTATACTCCAACAGTGATACTGTTGAGAAAGAAATAATAACCATCTTATCCACAACAACCTCAAAAACAAAAGCTAAAAATTAAAACAAAAACTTTAGGATTAATCTAGCCAATGAGGTGAAAAATGTCTACAATGAAAATTATAGAACACTGAAGAAAAACTTAAAGATCTTAGATGATGGAGCAACCTCCCATGTTCGTGGATAGGCAGAATTAATATTGTCAAATACTATCAAAAGCATTATACAGATTCAATGCAATCCCCATCAAATTACCAATGACAGTCTTCAGAGAACTAGAAAAAAAACTATCTTTCAATTCATTTGGAAGAGTAAGAGACCCAGAATAGTCAAAATAACCCTGAGCAAGAAAAGCAATACAGGAGAAATTCTAATACCTGATCTCAACTATAATAGTGCTAGAGCAACAAAACAGCATGGCTTTGGTATCAAAATAGACATCAAGACAAAAAGAAGACACAGACAATCCCATATACTTACAGTTATCTGATATTTGACAAAGGTGAGAAAAATACATGTTGGAGAAAAGATAGTCTTTTTAACAAATGGTGCTGGGAAAACTGGATATCTATATGTGGAGGAATCAAACTAATTTCTTATCTTTCACCCTGCACAGAAGTCAATCCAAAGTAGATCAAAGACGTGGGTACTAGACCAGACACTCTGCAACTGCAAAGGAAAATGTAGGCACAACATTCTATTGTATTGGTGCAGGTACTCACTTCTTTAATGAGATCCCCAAAGTTCAAGAAGTAAAACCAAGAATAAGTAAGTGGGATGCCATCAAATTAACAACCTTCTGCACAACAAGAGCATGAAGATAGAGCCTACAGAAAGCCTATAGAATTGGAGAAAATCTTTTCTAGTTACTTCACTAACAGGAAATACACAGAATATATGAAAAACTTGAAAAGCTTAACACCAAAACCAACAACAACAACAAAAAAATAAAACACCACAAATAACCCAACCAATCAGAGGGGAAAAATAACTAAGCAGACATTTCTCAACAGAAGAAACACAAATGGCCAACAAATATACGAAAAAATGTTCAACGTCTTAAACAATCAGGGAAATGCATATCAAAATGATGCTAAAATTTCATCTCACACCAGTGAGGATGGCAGTTATCAAGAATACAAATAACAGATGCTGGGAAGGATGTGGGGGAAAAGGTACACTCATACATTTTTGGTAAGACTGCAAATTAGTAGGAACATTCTGGAAAGCAGTATGGAGATTCCTCACACAACTTGGAATGAAATCACCATATGAGCAGATATCATATATATACATATGGTAACAATAAAAAATAAACAAGATATAGGAAGATTAGTAGAGAAAAGAGAGTAGGGAGGAGGCAGGAGGTGACTAAAATTGAGTAGATCAAATTCCATCCATGTATGACTATGTCAAAATGAATCCAATTACTATGCACAACTACAGTGCTCTAATAAAAAGAGAATCAGAGTAGCTAGGAAGAAAGTTTCCTGCAACATCATGGTATATGTCTATAGTAATAATTTTCTACCTTTTCCTAAAGAATCTACCCATACTTGGGCAAGTCTAACCTGGCAACAGGGAAAAATTATTTCAAGGAACTTCTGAGTATTGTGTTTGTGTTGACAAATTCTGGGGTTCTGAAGCATATTAATGCACCACTATTCAAGTGTGTGACACATAGATACCAACTAATAATGAAGTCCCAATCTGACTCTGGTTTACAGTTATTTCACCTGGTGGTCATCTCTCTAATTTCCAAATGTATCATTGTAATGAATATATATGATGACTGTAAAAGCCCATATATTAGTTTCTTGGTCTGTAATGTAAGAGTTATCAAATTCAGAAAATCCAAATCAAGTCTCTGAAACTTCCTTTCCTTTATCCCTAGCTTGGCAGCCACTAAAATAAATTTTAAAATGATGGCATTCCACAATAGCACCATAGATGTTTTAGTCAGCTTTTTCACTGCTGTGACTAAAATATCTGACAAAAACAATCTTAGGGAGGAAGAGTTTATTTTAGGGCTCATGGTTTCAGAGGTCTGAGTTTATAGGCAGTTGACTCCATTCCTCAGGGATTGAGGTGAGGATGAACATCATGGCAAAAGAGTGTGGTAGAGGGAAGCTGCTCACATGATGATCAGAAAGCAGAGATACAAAATATATACCCTGAAATCACATCCCCAAAGAACCACCTCCTCCAGCCACATTCTTTCCACTTCCAGTTACCACTCAGTTAATCCCATCAGGGGGGTTTAATACACTGATTGGGTCAAGGCTCTCATAACCCAATCATTTGTCCTTTAAACCTTCTTAAATTGTCTCACACATGAGCTTTTGGGGGACACCTCACATTTGAGCCACTACAATAGACTAATGTCACAATTAAGTATATGAAGAATTCAGGGGTAGTAATCCATATCATATCTTAATTCACCAATCTGAACTTTTAAAAAGCCTAATAGGTTTTAGTCTATAGCAATAGACTACTACAGACACAAGTAGGTAGTAATCCTAAGTACAGATATTAAGAAGATGTGATCTTTGTTGAAGCAGATTGTCAAAGCTTAAGGAATATAAAATGTGGTCAATGAACTGGTGGATGAATTCTTTCTCATCCATATCATAAAACATAAAAGGTATTTGGGCTTCCTATGGGATGGACAATGATATACATTTTACATTATGGTTCTTCCTTCACTACTTCCTTCTTTAACTCTTTTTATACCTTTCAGAAACTGGCATAAGGGGACCTAAATCATGTGACCATTCTACAGAACACAACAATGGTCTACTTTATCAGTGAATCATATTTATTGCTCCAGAGGAGCAAGTAGTAGCTATTGTTTTTGACACCTTAGTAAGATTATTCATTTCAGAAGTGAGAGATGGAAAATTCAGAGACCAATCATGTGAGCGGAAGATTTAGGAATCTAAGGGTCTGGGGCATTCTCCCAAAAGTAAATGAAAGGATAAATTATTACATATCGTATCCTTTGCCACTTAAATGTGGCCAAGTGGACCACAATGTATATTAGGCCCCTTGAAGTTATAGAGGCAGCATATTCTTCACTTGGAAAAGTTCTCACTCATTTACTAAGTGATAAGAAAGGCTGCCAATTTTAAGTAGAACCCAGAGTAGGAATGACTCATCAATAGATTCATGTAAGGTACAAACAGTCCTGCAGCTTAGGCCCTATGACTGGGCCAGCATTATAGGATTAGCATATCTGTGGTGACAAAAATGTGCCTTGTATAATTTATAGAAAACTCAATAGGAGAAACACAATGTAGACCTGAAGGGATTCTGCAGAAGGAAACTGTATATATGATTTGAAAATCGGCTCATGGGATGTTAATAGACTGTGGTAGGTAGATCGTCCATGAATACAGAGCTGCCCATTATAAGCTGGGCGCTCTCATGGCCATCAAGTCATCATGTGCAGTAGGCCTAGAAAAACTCTGTTGTAAAAGTTTTACCTCTAGGATTGGGAACAGAGGGTACAAGAAAGCTACATGAGAAGATAATCCAGACCTCAGGTCATTACCCTTGTGCGACAGCCTCTCTTTCAGTTCTTATGGTACCAGAGAGGTTCTCATATGACTTGCTGATAACAAAGGCAAAAACCAAAGTCTGATTTCTGGAATGATCAGTTTGATATGTAGGTCAAAGTAAAAATGAAACCAAACGCTGCAGTTCTCATGGGTGGCACTCAAGGAGAAAAGGAAGGTAGGGGAAATGTTCCCAAGGGCCAGTACCTAACTCAAGGAATAAGCAGCAGGCCAAGGCAACAACATGTACAGACTCACCTGCCGTAACAACTCACCTCCTGACAGGAGTCAGGTGAGAGAAAATTGAGACATTGGGGACAAAAATGGAAAATGTATATGTACTGTCTTATGGCTATGAGTGAGAAGAGTGAAGACTTTTGTCTTAAATATTCATAGAGGGGCTGGCATTGTGATTCAGTGGTCAAGCACTTGCCTTGCATGTGTGAAGCACTGGTTTTGAGTCTCAGCACTGCATATAAATTGATGAATAAAATAAAGGTCCATCAATAACTAAAAATATTTTAAAAATATTAGTAGGGACCAAGGGGCATCTCCAGAGAAGAGGCACTAAATAAGAACACAAAATAATTTAAGCAGTTGAACAAGTCAGTTTTTCTCATGTCTACCCCAAGTCTAACCCAGTGGATTCAGAAATGGAGTTATAGCAGCAGTTTTGCCTTTAGATACCCCTCACTGAGACTGATCTGGTCACTCCACTGTCACAAGTCCATGCTGTCATAAGAAGAGACCAACTTGCTAACTCCTGATACCTCATTCTTTGAGGAGAACAACTAGTCCAACATTCATTTGGACTCCTTGTCACGGTAGGATGGCCAGTGATTTGGATTGACTAGCAGCAACCCATATTTTGGTTATGGACTTTTATTTCCTGACTGCTGGAATTCCACTAGCAATATTTTCTAAGGGCTCAAAGTGTTTGATTCACCAACAGAATCGGGCATAGCAATGTCCCAAAGGAAAAGATTCACATTACAAGAAAGTTGCATTAGTAGGTATATGGCCATGGGATTTCCTGGTTTTCTTACACACCACTTTACCCAGAAATTACTGACCTGTTAGAACAATGCAATAGCTTGTTGAACACAGCTAAATACTAGCTTGTAGATGATGCTCTGTGAATGTCATGCCATCTGCTAGGACACATTATATATACCTTAAATAAATGTTCATTCTTTGGTGTTGAGACATATTTCTGGGAACCAAGGTATGAAGATATCCTAGTTAACATCACCCTTAATGAACCACATGGGGAATTTGGACTTCCTATCCCCACAGCTCTTGGCTCTACAGGTCTGGAAGTCTTGGTTCGCAGAGGGTGAACACTTACCCTGATGAAACAGTTCCACTTGACATTAATTCCCATAAATTGGTGACTGGTGACTTTGGGTCCTTTTGCCAAGGGTCCCATGGAAAGGATTCTAACTTGATCATCTGGAGGAGTTAGGACTGCTGACAAATGGGAACTGCCACTGTAGTGTCTCTTGACGTTCTCATGGCCAATTTTGATGGTAAATTGGCAAGTGCCCCTGTCAAGGTCTGAGATGAGCATGGTGAGCAGGTACTCAATTACCCCAGGTTTGAGGGAGTAGATCAGCAGTTGTGCTATCCAAAGATAAGGGCAGTGTGTCCAGGAAAGATTACGGAGGAGGAAGGCCGTGAGTGTCAATTATGGCTTTGAGACCAATTGCTATAGCTATAGTTCATTTCAGTAACCTTGGGAGAAGGACCACCCAGAATCCCAGAGAAGGTAATCTCAAAGGGGATGAACTTACTATAAGGCAAGCAGATCTATTTTTCTCAGAGTGGACTGTAGTGAAGACCTTAGTTCCCTCTCTAGGACAGAAAGGCTTATTCCATCTTCTGCTTGGATGATTGATTGACTATTGACAACCCACATCTGAGTCCCTCTCATTTCTTTGACCCACAGGAGCTGTCTTATCTGATGTCCAGTGCCCTCCCAAGAGGCAGCTTATATCTAGTGGGTGATCAATTTTATGTTTACAGTGGGGCTCCTGATCTCAATTCAGCATCAGTTGGAAGGTACTGCTCTAAAAAATAAATCATTAATCTTTATGCAAGTGATTCACACTATTTGGCAGAAAATCTGAGATAGGATATGTAAACGTATTACATGCCCATAGAAATATGCCAGATTTTACCGATGTTTGTTTTGTATGATAGGATTTTGGATGATTTTAAATGTCTATTTTATATTGTTACGTTTTGAGTTTTT
Organism: Sciurus carolinensis; assembly: GCF_902686445.1. Lineage (NCBI taxonomy): Eukaryota > Metazoa > Chordata > Mammalia > Rodentia > Sciuridae > Sciurus > Sciurus carolinensis. Next base: position 30,061,010 of record NC_062227.1, on the reverse strand, counting down.
CTGTAATGGTCACAATAATCAATCAAAATAAAACAACAGCTTTAAATTATATTTTTTTAAATCAAGAAAAAGTACTGTCTTTGAAGTTAGAAAATTTAGGTTCAAATCCAAGCCATATGACATTTTTCAGGTCATTCAACAGTTTTCTGAAACAGTTTCATCTGTAAGATGTGGAGAGTCATAATTACGCAGCTTGGATTTGTTTTGAGGAGGAACATAATGAATATAAAACGCTTAGAAAAACTGTAATGCACTACTGAGATGTTATTTGTTTCTGATTTTATTATCTCTGGAACTCTTTCCTACTGTTTTTCTTTTTATATGTTGGTCCAAATGAGAGTGGTTTTGGCTTAAATGACCAGGAAGATCACTATGTACATTTTATTTTATTTTTAAATAAAGATTAGAGTCAATTCCTTTCATCAGACTGTACTCAGATCAAAACTTTGACATCCTTGTTAGAGTAAAGGAAGTCAAGGTCTTGTTTGAGCTCCGCAGCAATCCTGTGTATAAGGTCTATGACTATCTGGGACTCCAAGTCAGAACACTCAATGCCTCTAAAATGTATCATTCTCAAGACATCTAACTCTTGGGACATAATCAATGAATGTGCTATGAAGAATCCCGTTTTTAGTCAGCCTCCTGAAAGAATTTGTTTGCTGTAAGATCAAGTGAGGTTGGGACATTTTGGATCTTAGTTACAGGAGCCTTTAAATTTTCTTTAGGCAGCACATTTTTATGCAGTGAATAAAATTCTGTCTGCCTCTAATGCTGGAAAGCATCTGTTCACTGCTGTTAGAGGAATAATTCTCAATTGAAATTTGTGATAATTACCTGCAGAGTCAACTTCCTTCTATAGCTAAATTAGTCTGGTTTTGGTCAAAACTAATTTGGAATGATAGGAATATTTCTATATTGAGTACTTTACTAAAAAGTTTTCCCTTCTGTGGTCAGTGATAAAAAAAAGACAGAGCATATTTAATAAAAGGCTTAATTGAAACTAAAGATGATGAGGTCCTTTTTCTCCCACTACTTATTCATTACTTAAAGTAAGGATTTGTGTTAATAGGGAACTGAAAAATTTAGAAGCAGGACCTCTGCCTAAGCATATGTGTTGACATACATTGGAGAAAGGACAGACTCTAAGGAGGGTGCTGGGGACACTGGGTGTCTGCAAAAGATTAAAGCTTGATCCCTCCCACCCAGTACAAAAGTCAACTAAAATGAATTAAGACCTTAATATAAGACCTGAAACTCTCAAACCGCCAAAAGAAAACGTAGGGAAAATACTTCAAGACATTAGCACAGGGAATAATTTTCTGGCTAGGACCCTCAAAGCACAGGAAACAAAAGCAAAAATTGAAAAACTGCATCACATGAAACTAAAAAGTTTCTGTGCCACAAAGGAAATGAAAGAGTAAAGAGACAATTTATGGAATGGAAGAAAATATTTGCCAACTACTCAATTGACAGGATTAATATTCAGAATAAAGGGACTCAAAAAATTAAAAATGAGTACTTTAATTAAAAATGGGAAAAAGCTCTGAAGAGACACTTCTCATAAGAAATACAAATGGCCAATGAAGACTTGTAAAAACTTTCAATATCATCATCAGAGCAATGTAAATCAAAACTACAATGAGATATCATATCACTCCAGTTAGAATGGCTATTGTAAAAAAAAAATACAGACCCATAATACTAGTTGTGGGGAGCCATCCCTGTCTAGCAGAATCAGGCTTGGCTGAGCCATGGGACACAGAGGTCTGACTCCCAGGAACTGGCAGTCATGAGAGACTGTTTCAGACGGCCAGGGAGTAGGTGGTCCTGTACAGAGTTGGTTCACCTTCTGAGGAAATGCTATTTCTCTAAGAAAATGGCTTCCCTAACTCCACCTCATTCTGTTCCTCACAGAAGAAGCCCCTCCCAATTCCCCTTTACCTGTGCAACTATAAATAAAGGGAAGGTGGATTTCTCCTTCTTGTTGGAGGTCAGATCTGGCATGGCTCAATCTGTTACACCCCCTCCCATTTGAAAAGATTATTGACTCCTGTTTATTTAATTAGATAAGTTTCTTAGTGATTAATAGTTGGCACCATCCTCAGACAGAAACTTTCTCATCCATGCGGGATGTGGCAGGAGAACCACTGCCCCCCCAACAACAAGCAAGGGTGAAAAGCAAATTCTGATTCACCATTGGTGGTAACATACCATTATGGGGACAGTATGGAGGTGTCCAAAAAAGACAAAAATAGATCTACCATATGATGCAGCTGTCTTGCTTCTGGGTATAGATATTATCCATGAAATGAGCATACCAAAGAGATACCTGCACATCCATGTTTATTGCGGCACTATTCACAAGAGCTAAGGTACAGAATCAGCCTGGGTGTCCATCAAAAGACAAATGGATAAAGACAATTTATATATACACAATGGACTATTATTTATCTGTAAAGAATGAAATCGTGCCATTTGGAACAAACTGGATGGAACCGTAGGACAATGTGTTAAGTGGAATAAACCAGACCCAGAAAGACAAGTATTACATGTTCTTGCTTATACGTGGGAGCTAAATTAAAAAAAATCTACATGAAAGTGGATATTTAGTGATTAATAGGGATTGGGAAGTGTGTGGAGGTGGGGTGGGAAACCAGTGGTTGCATTTGACTCATGTGATCACGTGTGAAAAATCACACACTGAACCTAATTAATACACATAATGCATGTGAAAATATGACAAGTCCAGAAGTATGGAGTGGATGGATCCTTGACTCATGAATTTAAGTGTATTTTGTTCAGCTTCTAGGATGCTGGGTATATCCCCTTAACTCTCAGTACCCAATTCCTGACTATTAGATGGAAAAAACAGGTCCTCAATACTTACCCAAACTATTTAACACTTGTGTGAAATAACCTACGTGAGAACACTTTGAAACATATGCAGTGGGATATGACATCCTTAGTATAAAGTGATTCAATTGCTTATTGTTTTGCTCAGTGGTATATTTGAATTTCTTAGGTGTAGGTAATAAATCCCAGAGAGTATCAGAAGTGACACTCAAATGGATTTTAAAGGAAATATTTTCATATATGTTTAAAAATGATGATTCTAATGTACAATATTGTAGTGAACCTATTATTCACGAGTTGAAGATGATGTAAAATCAGGGGTTCTGAGGACACTGTTATTGGTCTCTGGGTTCCTTAAATTGTGTGGTTCCCACACCAGCTTGAGGAAATAAATATACCTTTCAAGAGTTTGATTATGTCTGAGGTTTCCAGTTTTTACACTTGTTGTCACTGATCTATTGCTCCTTTATTATCATGTGCTCACATTAAATACTTTCTGCAGGGTGGTATCGGTTATTGAACTCAGTGGTGCTTAACCATTGAGGCACATTCCCAGCCCTTTATAGTTTTTATTTTGAGGTGAGGTCTTCCTAAGTTTTCAGGCTGGCCTCAACTTTATGATCCTCCTGCCTCAGCCTCCTGAATTGCTGGGATTACAGGCATGTGCCACCATATCTGGTGAAAAGATAATTTTTCAAGGAAAAAAGAATACACAATTTCACAATTTCAAGAAACGAGCAAAATGTTTTAGAAGTATTCATTTTCTGCCTTTGATTTGTGAATATACTTATATGGTTGCAATGTTATAGTCTAACATTCTTTCATCAAGTATGTTTAATGATTCCTTAATTGTCAGTAAACTACATAGCATTGAGTTAGATATTGTGTTGTGATTTACCACTTGCAGTGACCCTTTTACTGATTTTTAAAAAACTCTTTTTGATATTATTGCAATTACTACCTTTGCCTTGATAGCTGTTCTTTCTCTATTGAATTACTTATGAATATTTTATGACTTTCAAAAATTATCAGTTTATAGCCAAGAACGTCCAGAGATGCTGTTTTATAGCTTGCATTGTACATGAGTATCCTCACAGCAAAATTAAGTGTCGATGCTTCTTTTTCAATTTAAATTTGTTTTTTTTTTTCTTTTTTCTGCATTAAGTTTTCAAATTTGATTTTTTTCCCCATAACGAGTTCTTTTAAAACCATATAATATATTTCCTATACTGATACCACACGATCCACCACAACATAGGCAGGGGGTTGACTTTGGTGGGGGTGCCATATTCTCCCTCACTTCAGCCAGACAGTTCAACCCGAGTTCCTTGTTCCTTCCTCTCAGCATGCCTCTCCTTTCCCGGAAGAAAGACATTCAATAATAGCAACTAGGTTAGCCTCACGTTTTCCCTTAATTCCTTCCATTTTCGCTATCAGCTTTTCCCCGGCCAACTTGCTGAAGTAGTTGTTCCCCTGCCAAAGTCGTCTGAAGGACTTCTCATTTGTACTCCTTCTCCTCTATTGTTTCAGCACCTGGCCTTCTGAGACTTCCTAGCCATTCTTCCCTCTCTCTTCTGCAGCCTCATTGTTTTCCCCCAAGTCTCCTCCAGGAACAGGTCTTTCTTCTTTGGAGAAGCTTAAGTTCCATGGAGGTACTGAGATAGGAGGTGGTGGCTTCAAGGCCAGCTCATATGTCTAGCAGGAGACATACTTGTGGACTTGCTTCACTTTCACATGGTGGTGAGTGTAGATATTTAGAGACCCTGGGGGAAAACAGACAGCGACGGCATGGACAGTTTATTTTCTTCTCACATACCACTGCTGTCTTAGCCATTACAGGGGACGTGCAGATGCTGAACAGTGGTAGGCCAAGAGAGGAGACTATTTTTGTATTTACATAAAACTGTATCTTAACACTGTTTTCATTTCAATTTCAAACCAGAAGTGAATATTAGAAAATATTTTGTAACAGTTTCTATTTCCTCTAGTATGAAGTATCTCTGGGATTTTAGGCATTTAGGGGACATTTATAGAAGTTTTATTTTGTATGAATGCTAAAACATTTTTTACACATAAATATTTTCCCAAATTGGTTTTCCTTAGTATTCATTCTATTTTTCTTAAAAACTGAGTATTTTGGTAGTCAAATATGTCAGTCTCTCTGTTACGATTTTGTAGTTGGAAAAGAATTTTTCCATCTTCAAAATGAAATTTATAATGAAACACAGAGCAGGGGATAGAATTGTTAAAAAAAAAATCCAAACATTTCCTCATGCAGCTAGAATCAGAGGTGTTTATGAGGATGGCTTCATGAATCAACTGCCGATTTTGAAAATGGAATCAAGTATGTTGCAGCTATTTATGGTCTGATTGAAGGTTGGAATTTGTTATTGTTATCTGTTTTGTTTCTGGTTGGAAGCTGTAGAAACCGATTCATTTACATAAACAAAAGAAATTACTGGAAGGATCTCAGGGGCTCAGTGAAGAGAAGCTCAAAGTCCAGGATCAGGAAATGTGTCCGAACATGGGGATTTTGGAGGTTTGTGCAATGCCAGCATTAATGAGACCCACCATGCCCACTGCTGTCACCAGAGCAGACTCTGTCTTCTTGGTAAGCAGCAATGCCTGAGGCTACAAACCAAGAGGAATTCTCCAGAATAGAGAGCAGAGTGCCAAAGGGGAACAAACTGTGGATGTTGGACATCTCCTTGTGGTGTGTTTACAGAAGTACTTTTACAGATAGTCTTACCTATCTTCAGATTCCAGTTTATTGCTCATGAAGGAATAATCAGATTCTCACTGACTGAAACGCACTAACAAAACTTCAAGGAAACTAGGGTTTCCCTCATTCCTAATTAGTTTAGCAAAAGATATAAATAGGTTAAGAATGTAGACCAGCTATCTATTCTGTCTTCTCATATCTACTTATTATTTCAGATGGCTATTCAATATTTGGTCAGATGAAGTTAGTATCAGAGAGAGTAGATGGTAATTAGGGTATTTTTTTCATTCTGTTCATGTACCATTTGGGAGATTGTTTTCTGCTCTTGGTGAATTTCTGTTGAGGTCTAACCCTGGCTACTGTACTAGTTTCCTTTTGCTGCAAATGACTACAAATGACTACAAACTTAGTAACAGAAAACAAAAATTTATCATTTTGTAGTTTTGGAGGTCAGAAATCTGTATAGGACTCTGATCTAAAATTAAGGTGTCAGCAGAATTGGTTCTTTCTGAAGTTTTTAGGGGAAAAAACTTTCTAAAATCCAGAGGATGCCTACATCCCTCAGGTCCTGGTCTCCTCCCATTATCTAAGCTAGCTAAAAGTGGTCCAACCTTTCTTACATCACTTCAGTCTGACAATGACTCTTCTGCACTCCTCTTCCACTTTGATATCCTTGTGATGACATTGGGCCCACCTCATAATCCAGGATAATCTCCCTATTTTAAGGTCAATTACTTAGCATAATCCCATCTGCTACCTTAATCCCCACTTTCCATGTAAATCATATATTCACAAGTTCAGGGAGTCGGACATATACCTTTTGAGTATCGTTGTTCAGCCTACCATGATTATTCATTCACATAGCTTCCCTCTTTCCCTCTTTGGTGGACATTTGAGTTGATGTGTGAATGCTGCTCCTTTTTTGAATTTTCATGGAAGGTGCCTCTTGTGTTTCCTCATGACTAGAACTGCAGATTTATGCTAAAATAATTTTAAATCTGGAAAAATTAAGGAACATTGTCTCTTCAGTCTTTACATATTTGAAATCTTTGAATTCTAAAATTCGTGTGACACCTCAAAATCTTAAGTTAGGCAAACAGATGTACAATTGCTAGAATGATTACAATTGTTTGAACTGAATAATTATTACATATCAGAAAATATACAATTGTCGAAGGGTTTCAAAATCTTATGTAAATATTAAGGACTGTTTTCTACTATGAAACTATACTTCTAGAAAACTGTACTAAAAGGGCAGCAGTTATTTTATTCTTTGCACCAGTATATTTGGATCCAAATAAAGTTTATATAATTGGGACATAATAAAAATTCAAATGTGAATGAGGCAACAAAATATTTTATTTTCTCATTTATGTTTTCTTTATGATCAAGACATATGGCATTCGCAATTAAAATAAGTGATTATGGGAATGTGGAAAAATATTCTGAAATCTCACACCGTTATAGCAGGATTTATTACATTATTAATCTGGCTTTTAAATGGTCCTCTTTGCCCTAACCTCATATTAATGAGAACTCTAAGAATGATTATTTTATCTTCAAGGTAAAGAAAACAAAAATGAAAAAATTATAGCTTCTTTATAATTAAGGATCCCTATTTGTTTCAAGCTCAATCAAGCTAACCTGAGTAAAGTCTACATATAGCCTTATTTGTTCAAATAATTTAAATACCATTTCTTATGCATTTTCAATGGGCCAGACACTGTGATGGACAATTGGTGCTAAGATAATGAACATGATCACTCTATATGGGAACTCCCCATTTCAAAATGCTTTTAGTAAAATGAATTTAGCAATTTATAATTTTTGAATTGCCTATTTTATTCATGAAATCCTGAGCTGTGGTTGTAATACCTGTCCTGCATTATTGCTTACACATTACTCAGTGGCATATGAAAACCAACAAGTTATTTAGTGTTATTCTCTCTTGAGGTTCTAGAAGTTGACTGGCTTCAGGAAGGCAGATATCTCTTGGGGTCTTTTATTTGATGACTGTCGGAAAGGGCTAGGGCTAGAGTCATTTTGGAGACTTACCCATGTCTTGTGCTTAGTGCTGGTTAGGACCTCAGCTAAGGCTGGCCGAGCACCTTCATCTAGCTCTCCAGGTTGCCCAAGTTTCTTTGTAATATGGGGCTGGTTTCCAAGAACAGGCTTCTCAAGCAATCCAGGTAGAAGCTAAATCACCTTTTCAGACCTGGCCTTGAATGTCAGACTGTCACTTCTCCTATACCCTATGGGTTGATGCAGTCACAATGGAATGTTCAGCACTGAGACAAAAGAAACTCAACCTCTTTGTAGAGGAGCAAGGAGAGTATAGAGATATGATTACAAGCAGTCTTTGAAATTTAGAGTGGCTCCACCTGTTTAATACTGTAGCTGGCATACTTGTGAGTACCTTTGCTATGTGCTGAAGGCAAGTTTTACAGAGATTGATCTGGTAGCCGCCACTTATTGGAACGAGAGGGGATAGATATGATGAAGGGAATACTGGAAAACAATTTAGGAATATGTGAATGACAAGAAGGAATGGAAAACTTGCACCCAAGAAACATTTTGTTGGAAAAATAAGCAGAATGTAATGGCCACTGGATAGGAAGCACAAATTCAACAGAAAATTTAAAATGATTTTAAGGTGTTAATTCTGGGATTCCAGATAAGAGCTGCAACAACAAAAGTAGACATCAAGAAAAGTATGTCCAACTTCATGGGATGCATAGGACCAAACACATGTTTGATAGTGTTCAAGTTTTCAAATATAGATGCCTTATATGACAGTGAAATATGGAATTGGACCTTGGATGAAATGGAAGTTTGTATTTTTAGATTATTAGAGACCTAACTCGAAATAAAATCTGTATCTGAGGAAATATAGAAGATGAGCCTAAACTCATGAACTAAAAATCTTTTTTATGGTTACATGAAAAGAAAAATCATGTTTCATTGGAAACTGTTAATTTTCTGTAGCGTCCCCTTCCTGGTGATTTAAGACCTGTGCATTGTCTTTGAGCTATTTTTGCAACTCTTTTTATACCATAACTGGTATGTAAATATTGTCCTTTCATTTCAACCGACTCTTTCTTGTAAGAAACAAGTTCTGTCTCCATTTGCTGTTCACCTCCAAATTCCTTTATATAAACTTGATCTAAGTAAAGGGAAAACTAAAATATCACATTTGCTTTGTGCCCTCCTATCATTTGAATAAAAGAGTCTTCACCACACAGTCATGTTGAAATCTGTACATTGTTATTCTGATACTTGTTAGGACATTGGAAGACCTTATTCAGGACTCTCTGTAGGTGTCTAGGCTATCATAACAGGGGAGAGAGATGAGGCTCAACACTGAATACAATGTGGAGAATTGAGGACGTAAAGGTGAGGAGGGTGGAAAATTACCAAGAAAAGCCATCAAGAACAGGGGAAATTCTTGCTAAACTGACCTAACAGAATTCTTATTGAAGGAGGCCAGGGTGATCTGAATTACTTAGGGAATGAGAAATTTGATAAGATATTGAGATATTCGAGTGATCGGATACCGAAGAGGAGAAAAACATCTCTGTAGATTGGTTTAGCAGAATTGTGGCTACTTGGGGTAGGTAGACTTAAGGACAAGTCTCACTCATCAATGTGGCCTGGTCAAAAAGATAGCATTAATCAATGAATTATGATTATAATTTTTCTGAAAATTATCTTCACAGATGGTCGAAGAATTATCTGAGTGGCAGGAAAAGAACTCAAAGCTGTGGGGTAATGACGAATAGGTGTCATTAGACTAGAGTGAAACACAGGCAAACAAAGGGAAAATAAAAATGAAAAAACCACCCCTGTGTGTCCTACCTTCTAACAAATGATAATGGAGCTTCCGTTCATCATTAGTAGAGTTGGAAGGTAATACAAATTGAACAACCCTAATAAGAAAATATGAAATCCAAAATGTTCTAAAATCTAAAACTTTTGGGGGCCGACACTACCCTCAAGGTTTCAAATTGTCAGTAGACCTCAGAATTTTCATTTTCGGATTATGAATACACAACTGGTCAACTCAACACAGACATCCCAAAATTCAAGTATCTTTGACATCTAAAATACTCTTGGTCCCAAACATTTTGAATTAGGGTTATATGACCTGTAATACTGCCTACCTTACATGGTCATATGCAGCTAAGACTGTGTGGGAGAGTCATTTCCCAAATCAGCATGTGCTATGCTAACAAGAAGTTATCTCTAAGAAGATTCAAGACATGCTACTCTAAAACAGGGCACATTGTCATTGGTGAAGACCTTAGAAGTAGGGTGGTCTCTGATCTCCTCTCTCTAGTGCTCTGAAGTGTCTCATCCAACCTGATCAACCTTCCTCTGAGAGATCACATGACCCTCATTCTGAGCGGTCCATCCAACACCTGAAGGAGAGACATTCTCATCTCTGAACACATCAAGATGCCACCAAGAATCTGAACAAACACCTAGCTAAGCTCACCTCCCCTACCCTCACCCCACTTATGGCCATTAGATCAAACCCTTTTGCCCTTCAGTCTTACTACTGGCATGAGTGTCCTCAAAAAGGATTCTTTTTTTTTTGGAGTCTTCATTTCTGAAGATTCCCATGGTGTATAAAACATATTGAGTACATTTATATGCTCTTTTTCTTGTCACTCTTGTTTATAGGGGTTTCAGCCATGAACTTACTGATGGGTAAAAAATGTATAACCTCTCCCTTACAACCACATTTTAGGAGTCATAAAAAAGCTGTGGAATAAGAACACAGCAGATTGCTATCTGACTCCTAATACCCATTCTCCCTTCTATGGTGGACTCTGACTTTTTTCTGGGTGAATTACTGCCCATTCATCGTGTTCATCTCCCAGTTTCTTTCATCCCCAGTGTGACTACAGGGTTGAGTTATGAAGAGAGATGTGAATAGGAAGTGTGGGATATGATTTTAGAAGTTTCCTTAAAATCCTAATTTTAAACTAGAAGCTGAACTGCTTTATAATTTAGGTACTTGTATCAAAAGTGCTCGGTAATTGCATAAATTATGCCTGTTAGAATTTTTCTCCAATGTATTGTAATTTCAAGTTTTATAGCTTTATTGATTTGCAGTTCCTGCTTCTTATTTTACACTATTTTATCTTATTTCACACTTCTATCTACTAATCAGGGAAGATCATTAGCACATTAAAACTTGGAATATTGACTTTTTTGCTTGGAATATTTAATTTTTGTGCCTCATACTTATTCTAGATGTTAATCCCTGTTAGAGGGGTAGTTTATTTCACCTTGAAATTTAAAGGTTGAACATATAGAAGTAGAAGGATAGCAATTGCCAAAGGCTGGTGAGGGTGGGGAGAGGATGAGATGGAGAGAGATGGGTTAATGGATTTCAAGTCACAGTCAGATGGGAGGAATAAGTTCTGGTGTTATATTACACAGAAGGTGGTTCTAGTTAATGATATTCTATCATTTCAACATAACTAAAAGAGGATTTTGAATAGTCTCAGCACAAGTAACTGATGAATGTTTGAGACGATGAAAAATCTGAAAGTTACTGAGTTGATCAATACATAATGCACAAAACATCACACTGTACCCCATAAATATACACAATTTTTCTCTCAGTAAAGAACAGATTTTATTTCTGAGTCACAATCCACACCAAAGTCTTGCAAGTGACTCTAAAATCTTTAGAGATAATATGGCAAAATTGCACAAAAATTGACTTGCAATTGTTGGAGCCTATTTCTTTAGAAGACCATAAATTTTCAATGTACTTGACCTCAATTCATTAGAATAATCATGGGCAATCAAAATCATTTAGTCAAATGTCCACTTGGGACCTGGATATGTCCACAGATTTTTTTCATAAATATGTAGATAATTATATAGTAATAAACTCACATTAGAGAACTATTTTAAAATCTTAAGGAAATAAGACTTGGATATTTCTGTTTGATAACCTCTTTACCCCAACCTTTGCCAAAATTAAAGTGAAATCCAGTAAGTTATTATATCAAAATATTTTGGTTCATTTTATTCCCTTAGTCATCTTTTTTACCTGTACCAAAAGTTCTCCCTCTCAAGGTAGCCCAATTTTGTAAAACCATGTAGGATATACTCTTATTTCCTTCCAAAGTTCTAATTCTCTCATTATTTGTTATTGCTGTGTATTCAAGTTAAAAGTACATAGCTCCTCAGTTCATGTTTCCACATCAAGGTTACATAAAAATAACACAGTAGAGGTTTATTTCATGTCTAATTAACACAAATATGATTATGTTGATGGTTTCCCTAATACTTGTATAAAATGTATCAATTCACTGAGACTTTTTTTTTTTTTTTTTTTTTTTGGTGCTGGGGATCGAACCCAGGGCCTTGTGCTCGCAAGGCAAGCACTCTACCAACTGAGCTATCTCCCCAGTACTGAGACTTATCTTAATGGAGTATATTTTTCTTCAGTCTCCCTCCCAAAATGGAATGTAAAATCTGAGTCAGAAACTCATCCTGAAAATGCCTCCAAAAATTTGGTTTTAATACCCATTAGTATGTAAACTCGTTTAAACTTGGGAAAGATATTAGAGGGAAGGAATATAGACTCATTTATAATGATACCCTGACTTTGGGACATCATTAACTTTGTAAACTATACTATTAGTATGACTGAATTTCTCCTTACAATAACCAACATTGAGGGAGGATTGAGGACTGGATAAAAAGGTACTAGTTCTAAGCGCAGAAAACACAAGTAGCGGTGTAATATATTCATAATTAGATTGTTGAGCCAAGGAAGGGCCAAAATTTAATTCATTCAAGACATTCCTGATATATTTTCCTCAAATAAACACACACAGGCTTCAGCTTGGAGCTCTCTGCCTTTCTGCTCTTTTGACTGGTTCTCCTGACCATGAGGTATTCTGTAGCTTCCTCACTTACCTCTTGTTGCATCTTGCCCCCCTAAGAGACCCGCTGCCCCGGTCACATGCTGAGAATACAGACATTAATATGAATTCTAGTTGTCATCTTGGCCCTGGTGAGCTAAATTGGATAAATATATAACAAACCTTAAGGCAGCACTTCGACCAAGCTTTCTTGCAGGGAGGAAAATCTAAACAAATGGAAGACATCAAAATATACCACCTAAAACATGTCATAAGAATAGTTTTTTGTTGTTTGTTTTTTAAGCAATTTATTCAGAGAACTTCAGTATTACTTTAGGTCTACTCACTGAAAAACATACAATTTAATTTGTATATATCAAGCTTCATAAAATGCTAGTGGTTTTCTCAACCTCTTGCAAACCTAAAGGTAAATTCTACTGAATCAAGAACAACAGGTCCTGTGACTCAGGTCTTCAAAACCCCAAGCTTTTTGTCCTCAAATTTTATTATGAAGATTTATAAATACGTAGGAAAGCTGACAGAATTGTACTGTGAACATCCTTATGTTAGCATTTTACTATATTCACTTTATCATGTCTATTCATCTGTCTGATTTTTTGGATGCATTTTAAAGTCAGGTACAAATGTCAGTGAATTTCACCTTGGTCCATCACTGACCATAGTTCAATAGAAGTTTACAGTTCTTGTTTTCAAGGGATCATCCACAAACCGTGAGAATAGCTTTGAGCTGAAAGCAATTAGCTCTCGGCCCTCCTTTTTTTACTGTCTAAAAGTGAGACGTGAGATTATTGTCTCTAGTCCCAGGCAAGCATACAGATGATGTGAGAAGCATGAGTGATCCAGAGGAGACCAGCAGAACTGTCCAGTTGAGCCGAGTTAGCCCACAAAACTGTGAAACATCACACATTATTGTGGCTATGGGGGGTTGCTATGCATCAATACATTACTGATATGAAAGATCAGAGGTGACTGGGGTGAACAAACTCAAAAGAAAATACAAACGATTTGGATAAATACAACTGGGCAGACAGGGTCACAAAGACCTGCAAGTATGTATGTAGCAGGAACACCTTTTAGGCATGAGGATTTTAGGAACGTAGTTCCAGGAACGAGTTAGGCCGAGTAGAGATAGATGTAAACATGGAAGAGGATTTAAGCAGAGAGGTGGTAATAAAGACCTAGTTATCTAGACCCATATAGAAAGTGAGGATATAAGACTCATTAAACTGTCTTATTGATCCATAGGCTGTTAATTCTTCTAGGTCAGGATTACGTTTGGTTCCAGACTTGGGAAGCCGAAGGGGGGCAGTCACAATAATCCATTTCTTTAAAATAACTATTTTAGATAAGATTTAATATCATAATTTGGCTAAAAAACAACGTAGGTAATGTTAGTTCCCTGGCATTTTATCTTCATGTATTAATTGATCCAGCTCCTTGAGCTCAGACCCAGGACAAGGCCCCCGTTCTCTAGTAGCTTGCAGTTGGGGTGTAGGAACAGGGGGTTGCAGGATATCATTAAAGGATAGAGGAATAGGATCCCCATAGGATGGAGCCAAGAGGACTTGTGCTTTCGGGACTCTGAGGGAGACTGAGGGAAAGCAGTAGTGTGTGAGAGGGCTATGTGGTGAGAAAGCCTCAGATTGGGCTGGGACTTCATTATTCCAGGACAACAGGATGGAGGCTTTTGATTGGGTGGGACAAGAGGAAGGCCCATGTGTTAGAGCGCAGCATGGTTGCCAGCCTGTGGTTCTCCTGAGAGGGGGTGAATGATTTAAGAGATGAGCCTTGTGGAAGGAAGTTAGGTCGCCCAGGTTGTGCCCTTGAAGGGGGTTATTGGGACTCTAGTCCTTCTCTCTTGCTTGGCCTCCTGGCTGCTATGAGGTGAGTAGTTTCCTTCTCCATGTGTTTCTACCACCATGTACTGCCTTATCACAGGCCCCAAAGCAACAGAGTCAACTAACCATGGATTGAGACCATGAGCCAAAATAAACCTTTCTTCCCTTCAGTTGTTTATATCAGGGATTTTTTTATAGTGACAGAAAGCTAACTATCACACTATGTAGCTGATAATGAAACCCCGTGGCACTCAATCATCACTTCAAGGCCTCTGGGCTCACTCCACTGCTCCCTCAAATGGGCCTCTGACATTCTAGAATATAGTTATCAAATGACTCCAGAAAGTTGAACTTTTTTTTTGTTTGTTTCTTATGAAAGTTGAACTTTAAAAGCCTTTGAAAACTTTTACTGCAGCCTATTCAGAGAGAATGTATACATCTGGTGCATGTGATTTCATCTTGCTTCCTCTGTCAATGATGGACTTTTCACTGACTTTGCCCTACCTCCAAAGGAAGTTGCTAATGTAAGATTTTGAAGTAATCCAGGTTATGCTAATATCCTGAAGGACACTGCTCCCAAAGGTTATAAAGAAGGGGTAAGATAGTCCCTCTGTATGAGACAACCACATAACATGGCAACATCAATTGCTTTGAATATACTGTTGAAATATTGAATATATTTGATTTTTCAAGACCAGCATTTCAGGCCCAGAAGTGAATATCCAAAGACAAAACAGTTGGTTGTAGAATTTGAAGCAGGTTACTTAGTGGGGTGGTGGTGGGGTGGGATTGGGGGGGGCAACTATTTCTTAGCCTGCAGCTTCTGTAGCACCTGTGGTGAATAAAGACAGAAGTACTGAAGGGCTTAAGAGGCTTGGAAGTAAGGTGTGTGTGTAGACAGGATGTTTGGCTATCACCATAACTGGGACTCCATCAGAGTGACAGTGGTTATCTAGGACAGGGGCTATCTCAGTTTGTCCTTTACCATCTGAGATTGAAGCAGCAGCATGCTTCCTCTAATGCAATAAGTTAAGGGCAATGTGGACTGAATTAATTGCTCATCAGTGCTAAGGGAAAAAAATTTGACACCATAGGAAATTTTGTATTCCTAATTTTTAGTATCACCTTTATATGGGGAAGATTTCACACTTGTCTGTTGAACTCAACCAGCTCTCCATGATTTGTCTGTGATATGATAATTATTTGAGGCTAGTATATTATGATATAAGAAATATATATTTAGTGGTTGGCCCCATTCTTGATCAGACAGACCTCCTAAAACCCTTCTAAATTCCTAAGTGGTAAGTGTTATAGAGGTGAAAGGGACATCTTTTGTTATTCATAACAAGTCCCTTTCAACCATAGGGTTTATGAATGAGTTAACTCTTGGAAAGCCTCTACAAATAGGCGCTGGTTGCCAGGAGAAGCAACCCTGTGATCAGACAGTTGGAATTTTTCAGTTCTATCCTCCAACCCCAGGGCAAGGAAAGGACCTGCAGAATAACTTAATCACTAATGGCCAACAATTTAATCATGTCCACATAATGAAGCCTCCATAAAAATCCAAAAGGAACTTAACTTCTACTCTAAGCATTTTTCAGGAATAAATTATAGTCATCACATTGTACAATAGAGCTCTTGAAATTTTCCTATCTAAAAGATTCTTTAAGCTTTGAGAAGCATCTCCCCTAATTAGCATAATGGTTTAGCCATCCTATCCACAATGTACATATATTTTAAAATCATTGTGTTGCACATGATAAAACGTATATGATTTTGTCTGTTGCAATTTTAAAAAAAGGTTCAAAGAGCTTCTGGGCTGGTGAACACATGGAGGAGCTGGGAGGGTAGCTCACCTAGAAAGGAAATAAAAGTTTCCTGTACCTCCCTCATACCTTCCCTATGCCTCTCTTCATCTGGCTGTTCCTGCATTGTGTCTCTTTTATATAAGAAACTAGTAATTTAGTAAGTAAATTATCTTCCCAAGTTCTGTGATCCGTTCTGGAAAATTAATTAACCCAAGAATGGAGTTGTGAGACATTGATTTATCCAGCAGTGCACAGGTGACAACCTGGACTAGTGATTGGCAGCCAAAAATCGGGGAAAGGGTAGTCTGGTGTTGCTGAATGCTTAACTCTTGGGTCTGTGCTAACCCCAGCTAGTTGGTGTCAGAATTGAACTAAACAGTAGGACACTCAGATGGTATCTGCAGGAGAATTGGAGAATTAGAATTGCTTGGTGCAGAAAACCCACACATTTGGTGTTTGAAGTAAGGAGCGCTTGTGGGGGGGGAAGCAGTGCATTTGTCTTTTAAGCTGGTTATATTGAGTCTGAAAATAGAAAAAAGTAAATTTGGGATTTAAGATCTATTGAAGAGACAATGAAAGAAGTATTTTGGACTTGAACATTCCGATTCCTGCTCATGAATCATTAGATTTTCAAGTGTTTCAATGTAAGCTGTTCTGGAAGAGGTATCACTTTCCACTCCCCCAGAAATATGTTCACACTGGTTTCTTTGGTTTGTGTCTTTTCTTTACTCATAGATATGCCTGAAAGCAGGTAATGCAGCGTGAACATTCCTTTGCATTAAAGAAAATCTTCAGTGTTGTGGTCCAGGTGTTTGAACGTTTTAAGTAGCTTGTGAGGTTTGCAAAGGCTTCTGCTGAACCCTTCACAGTGAATTTTCTTGGGAGTTATTCTTTCTCCTGCAGTTTCCTTTTGCCTCTTCTTCAGCTATGCATTACTCTCCTGGTTCCATCACAATCTTATGAAACCATTATTGTACATGCAGACTGTTGACTGAAATGATTGTGTACCCTTTTAAAGGGTACTAAAATTTACAGGTTTAACATGAGATTTTCATAGGATTTACTGACATTTTTTGAGAAGCGTAAACTATAAACTTGGCCCCAATTAAACCAACAAAAAAGTTAATAAAGTGTGGATTTTTAGTATATTAAGAAGTTTATAGATATTAGTAGATACCCTCCAGTAAGTAGGGAGAACTAAAATATTTTAAATGAGCTTAGGAAGACTAAACATAAAGCTTAATGGGAGGCATGTGTAAAACTACTGATAGAATCTGGCCCTAATCAAAAGAAGTCTTTTTGTGCATCTGTGCAAGTGTATTCGCAATATTATGGGCATTAATGTGGGAAGAGTGAGTTGCTGAGGGAGAAAAAAATTCAGAATATTCTTAGAAGTATGTAACAAGGAGTGGCAAGTATTTGCAGGCCATAGGTAATGAAGACAGTCAAAAAAAGGGGACGTTTTATTTTCATAGTTGATAGAAAATTAAAGTAACAGCCCTCACTGCAATTTAATTAGTTAAGACTAGTTAATCGACAACAATTAGGAGATAATACAGAGGTAATAAGGCAAAAGATAATTGCACTTATTTTTTCTGCTTCAAAGGAATTGTTGAGTCTAAAGTAAAATAGCGATAGAATAATAGAATACAAGATGGTGATGTGTTCTTCACCCTGGCTCAAATAAGGGACTAAGGGATTATAGAGAGAATGTAGGATGGTGATAATGAGATAATTAAGTTTAATCATAGTGAAGTAACTTGCTGGCTTTATCATCTCACACTAATGTATTACTTGGTATTTTTGAGACCCATTTCCTCCTCTTTGATACCATTACTACCACCTAGTTGGGAGTATGTTATGAATGTTATATGGGTTTATTTAAAATTAAGTGCAAAAGTAATGCCAAAAAACTGGTACAAATATTAAGAAATGACAATGATTTTCTGAAAATATGGTACCTTGGTGTATGATTTCTACATGATAAACCCAGTTTTGATAAGCTTTTGACAAATGTATATACTCATTAACTACTAACCCATCAAAATTATAACCATTTTCATCACCCCCTCTTTTTATTTATTTTATTTTTTTTAATTAGGCCCTCAACCCTTCCCTTGCTCTTGGTAACTGCCAATTTGTTTTCTGACTCTACAAATTTCCCCTCTTCAGAACTCCAGATAAATGGAATCATCTTACTGTGTATTCTTTTGTACTTTGTTTCTTTCACTAAGCATGTTTGTGATTCATCCATGATATGCATCCGTTGTCTATTGTCCTTTATTGCTGAGTGGTATGCCTTTAAGAACATGCTATTTTTTCCCCCCAATTACATGTTGAGGGGCATTTTGGTTACATTATTTTTTGTAAACATGTTTTCCTTTCTGTTGGGCAAAGATCAAGGAGCAGAATTGCTGTGATGTTTTGATCCATAAGAAATGGCCTGTTTCTTCCAGTATTCACACAATTTTTAACTCCTACTCAAGTCTACTCTGCTTCTTCTTCAACCAGTTCATGATACTAGTCAGTGTCTTTTCTTATTCTAGCCATTCTAGTGGGTATGGAGTAAGATTTAGGGCTTTGATATTTCCCTGATGACTAGTGACATTGACTATATTTTTCAAATGCTTATTAGACATTTATATATTCACTTAACATCTTTGGTGAAGTACTCATTCAAATATTTTGTGCAGGACTCAAATCATATAACCCTGGGACTGTGGCTGGGCTTGACAATGTTTGAGGCTTGATTTGCCTCTTATGTGTGCATTATATTCTTACAAGATGATGATGAATAAAGTGTGGCAAGGAATGGACACAGATTTAATGTCCATCAATCAAGTAGGAGCTTATCAAATTTTATAGGTGCTGATAGTAATGCCTAAGAAATTTGAATCATGATAACTAGGGAAGATTAGATACAGTTTCTTTTATAATTCTACATTTGAATATCCAAATCCCTAGAAATATAAAGTCAACCATTCATATTCCTGAGTTCTGCATCCACAGATTGAATGAACTATGGATCAAAAATACTCAAAAAATGTGTCTGTACTAAAGATGTATAGAATTTTCTAAATTATTCCGTAAACACAGTATAACAACTATTTATATAGCATTAGATATTAGAAGTGCTCTAGAAATGATTTAAAGTGTAAGAAAGCTGCACCTAGGTTATATGCAAATACTACACTATTTTATATGGGGTGCCTGCAGATTTTGGTTTTTATAGTAGTCTTGAGCTTGATTCCCCTTCGATACTGATGGAGGACTGTACATGGTGATTCTCTCATCAATCCATTCTCTTTTGCATTGCCAACATGAGATCCATGGGAAATCAAAGTAATACAGAAGACACAGAGAAAACCACATAAGTACAATTATCTCATACTAGACAAAGGGGCCACAAACATACATCAGAGAAAAAACACAAATAGTGCTGTGAAAACTGGAAATCCATACATAGTAAAATGAAATTATACCCCTCTCACCATTCACAAAACTCAACTCAAAGTGGATTAAAGACCTAGGCATTAGACCAGAGACACTGCACCTACTAGTAGAAAATGTAGGCCCAACTTTCCATCATGTTGGCTTAAGAATTGAATTCCTCAACAAGACTCCTGAAGTGCAAGAAGTGAAATCAAGAATTAATAAACAGGGAACCTTCCCACCCCTCCACCAAGGTCAGGCGCCATCGCTGAGCCCACCGGCCCACACCAAGGTCGGATACCAGCGCTGAGACCCCCCAGCCTGCCCCCACACCGAGGATGGAGGCCGGTAGCCTGCCCACATGCCCTCCTACTGCTGAGGGACACTGTGCCTGCCTCCGTGCATCCTCACTGAGGCTCCCCAGCTTCTTTGGAGGCTGGTGTAGGCATTTTGAAATTATTCCTGAGGGCACAACCATCATCATCGGAAGGGCAGCTCCCTTCCTGAGACTCCTATAGGAGACTGGAGGTCCTTTGACAGGTACCTCTATTTACTCACTCACATCCTACACCCTTTCTATCCTCTTGTTCACAACTAGAAATACTGTAAATAGTAATCAAACTGATCCTGTTCATTACAATGTTAAAGTCTTTATAGGGGCTGTCTGGTTCAGGGCTGCATTTTCTTTTTATTGGGCGCTATTTGTATTGATCTCCCCTTCATAGGAGAGAAAGTGGAGAACTGCAGGGTCATAATAAGCCTGCAAGGGAGGAACTTCAGTATCTCTGATCTTCACTGCTAGAGGGGACTATATAGAAACAGTATGAAAAATACAGGGGAAGAAATTGTCCCTAACAAACCCAAATCCTATTGTGATAGAACCCAATGACAGCACAGCAGTAGAAATGACGGAAAAAGAGTTTAGAATCTGCATACTTAAAATTATCCATGAAGCAAAAGATGAGGTAAGAGAGCAAATGCAGGCAATGCATGACCATTTCAGTAAACAGTTAAAAGAACAAATGGCAGGAAGCAAAATAACACTTTAAAAAGAGATAGAGATTCTGGGGGAAAAAATACTAACAGAAATACTTGAAAAGAAATGATAAATCAAATTAAAAACTCAATAGACAGCATCACCAACAGAATAGAACTCATGGAAGACAATCTCAGACAATGAAGACAAAATATTTAATCTTGAAAATAAAGTTGAACAAACTGAGAAGATGTTAAAAAGTCATGAATGGAACCTCCAAGAATTGCGGGATATCATGAAAAGACCGAATGTAAGAATTATTGGGATTGAGGAAGGCACAGATACACAAACCAAAGGCATGAACAACCTGTTCAACGAAATATCAGAAAAGTTCTCAAACCTGAAAAATTAAATAGAAAATCAAATACAAGAGGCTTACAGAACACCAGGTGCACAAAATTACAACAGATTCATACCAAGACACATTATAATGAAAATGCCTCACATACAAAATAAAGATAGGATTTTAAAGGCTGCGAGAGAAAAGAGATTACATAGAAGGGGAAACCAATATGGATATCAGTAGATTTCTCAGCCCAGACTCTAAAAGCAAGAAGGGCCTGGAACAATATATTTCAAGCTCTGAAAGAACATGGATGCCAACCAAGAGTCCTATACTCAGCAAAACTAACCCTCAGATTTGATAACGAAATAAAATCTATCCACAATAAACAAAAGAATTTACAAATAGAAAGCCTGCCCTACAGAACATTCTCAGCAAAATATTTCATGAGGAGGAAGCAAAAAGCAACAGTACAAGTCAGCAAAGGGAGGAACTACCCTAAAGGAAAAGCCAATCAAAGGAGAAACCAGTCAAGTTAGAAACCAAAAATAAACCCAAATGACCAGAAATACAAATCATATCACAATAATAACCCTGAATATCAATGGCCTAAATTCAATAATCAAAAGACATAGACTAGCAGATTGGATTAAAAAGAAGGACCCAACAATATGCTGCCTTCAAGAGACTCATCTTATAGAAAAAGATATCCACAGACTAACGGTGAAAGGGTGGGGAAAAACATACCATGCATATGGACCCAGTAAAAAAGCAGGGATCTCCATCCTCATATCAGATAAAGTGAACTTCAAACCTAAGTTAGTCAGCAGGGATAAAGAAGGACATTTCATACTGCTTAAGGGAAGCATTAAACAAGATATAACAATTTTAAATATTTATGCCCCAAACAATGAAGTATCTATGTGCATCAAGCAAACCCTTTTCAATTTTAAGAATCAAATAGACCGAAACACATTAATAGTGGGGGACTTTAACACACCACTCTCACCACTGGATAGATCCTCCAAACAAAAACTGAACAAAGAAACTATAGAACTAAATAATACAATCAATGATATAGACCTAATGGATATTTACAGAGTATTTCATCCATCATCGAGCAAATATATTTTCTTCTCAGCAGCTCATGGTTCCTTTTCCAGAATAGACTATATGCTATGCCACAAAGAAGCCATTAGTAAATACAAAAAAATAGAGATCCTACCCTGTAACCTATCAGACCATAATGGAAAGCAATTAGAAATGAATGATAAAATAACAAACAAAAATTACTCATACACCTGGAAACTAAATATTATGCTATTGAATGATGCAATGATAACAGAAGACATCAGGGAAAAAATAAAAAAAAATTTTAGAAGGAAATGAGAACAATGACACAACATATCAAAATCTCTGGGACACTATGAAAGCAGTACTAAGAGGAAAGTTCATTGCATTGAGCTCATACATTAAAAGAGCAAAAAGTCAACAACTAAATGACCTAACATTATATCTTAAAGCCCTAGAAAAAAATTGTAGAAGACAGGAAATAATTAAAATCAGAGCTGAAATCTATGAAATTGAAATAATAGAAACAATTCAAAAAATTGACAAAATGTTGGTTCTTTGAAAAAGTAAACAAAATTGATAAACCTCTAGCCACACTAATGAAGAGGAGAGAGAAAACTCAAATTACTAGAATTTGTGATGAAAAAGGAAAGATCATGCAGACACCATTGAAATACATAGCATAATTAGAAGCTACTTTGAAACTCTATATGCCAATAAAATAGAAAATATCAAAGACACTGACAAATTTTTAGAGACATATGATCCTCCCAAACTGAATCAGGAAGATGTACACAATCTAAACAGATCAATCTCAAGCACAGAAATAGAAGAAGCCATCAAAAGCTTACCAACCAAGAAAAACCCAGGACCAGATGGATTCTCAACCAAATTCTATGAGACCTTTAATGACAAACTGATACCAATACTCCTCAAAGTATTCCAGGAAATAGAAAAGGAGGGAACCCTTCCAAATTCATTCTATGAGGCTATTATCACTCTGATACCAAAACCAGACAAAGATACATTAAGGAAAGAAAACTTTAGACCAGTATCCCTGTTGAACACAGATGCAAAAATCCTTAACAAAATACTGGCAAATCGCATACAAAAATATACTAAAAAGATAGTGCACCATGATCAAGTGGGGTTTATCCCAGCGATGCAAGGTTGGTTCAACATCCAAAAATCAATAAATGTAATTCTTCACGTCAATAGACTTAAAGTTAAGAATCACATGATTATTTCAATAGATACTGAGAAAGCATTTGATAAAATACAGCACCCCTTCATGCTTAAAACACTAGAAAAAATAGAAATAGTAGGAACATACCCTAACATTGTAAAGGCCATCTATGCTAAGCCCACAGCCAAAATTATTCTTAAGGGAGAAAAACTGAAAGCATTTCCTCTAAAAACTGGAACAAGACAGGGATGCCCTCTTTCACCACTTCTATTCAACTTTGTCCCTGAAACACTTGCCAGAGCAATTAGACAGACCAAATAAATTAAAGGGATACAAATAGGAAAAGAACTAAAGCTGTCACTATTTGCTGCTGCCACAATCTTATATTCAGAAGATCCAAAAACTCCACTAGAAAACTTCTAGAACTAATAAATGAAATCAGCAAAGTAGCAGGATATAAAATCAATACATGTAAATCTAATGCATTTCTATTCATAAGTGATGAATCCTCTGAAAGAGAAATTAGGAAAACCACTCCATTCACAGTAGCCTCAAAAAAATGAAATAAATAAAATACTTGGGAATCAATCTAACAAAAGAGGTGAAAGACCTCTATGATGAAAACTACAGAACTAAAGAAAGAAATTAAAGAAGACCTTAGAAGATGGAAATGTTGGGACTAATGACACCTTAACTAACTCAGGCTGACTCCTTACTCCCTGGCGAGTGAGCAAGATCAAGGCTCAAAGGCGGTTTCAAAGGTTCATGACAATAAATCGGACCACCGTCAGGGATTGGTTAACAACAGTTCTGCAAACGTGATCAGCTCGTGCTTGCCATGTCCAATGGGACTCTTGCCTGCATGAACCCCCGCTGCCTTGCTGACCTTTAAGCTGATTGGTTCCCGCCTAGCCCCCACCCTACGTAAAAGCTGTGCGACTTCCTCAATAAAGGAGTTCCTGCTGTAATGGGTCTCCCTGACGCGTCTGATTGTCCTCCGCCTGGAGGGCTGGGAGCGGGCGGTCAGTCGGCCTTACCTATCCTGATCTGACCTTGTTGGGGAGTGTCCCCTTCCCTTGCCACTGGTCGAGAAGGGCAAGGGGGCTTAACACCCCGACATGGAAAGATCTCCCATGTTCTTGGATAGGCAGAATTAACATTGTCAAAATGGCCATTCTACCAAAGGCACTGTACAGATTCAATGCAATTCCAATTAAAATCCCAATGACATTCCTCATAGAAATAGAGAAAGCAATCATGAACCTCATCTGGAAGAACAAAAGACCTTGAATAGTCAAACAATCCTGAATAGAAAAAGTGAAACAGGAGGTATCACAATACCAGACATTAAACTATACTACAGAGCAATAGTAACAAAAACAGCATGGTATTGGCACCAAAATAGACAGGCAGACCAATGATACAGAATAGAAGACACAGACAAAAACCACATAAATACATTCACCTCATACTAGACAAAGGACCCAAAAACATACAATGGAGAAAAGATAGCCTGTTCAACAAATGGTGCTGGCAAAACAGGAAATCCATATGCAGTAAAGTGAAATTAAATCTCAATCTCTCACCTTGCAGAAAACTCCACTCAAAATTGATCAAGGACATAGGAATTAGACCAGAGACCCGGCACATAGTAGAAGAAAAAGTAGGCCTGAATCTTCATCATGTTGGCTTAGGATCAGACTTCCTCAACAAGACTCTCACAGCACAAGAAATCAAAGCAAGAATCAATAAATGGGATGGACTGAAACAAAAAAAACTTTTTCTCAGCAAAGGATACAATCAAGAATGTGAAGAGAGAGCCTACAGAGTGGGAGAAAATCTTTTCCACATGCACTTCAGATAGAGTACTCATCTTCAAAATTTATAAAGAACTTACAAAACTTTACACCAAAAATACAAAGAACCCAGTCAATAAATGGGCTAAGGAACTGGACAGACACTTTAATCTCCAGGATATATAAAAGAACTCGAAAAACTTAACACCAAAAAAAAAAAAAAAACCCCAATCAATAAATGGGCAAAGGAACTGAACAGACACTTCACAGAAGAAACATGGATGGTCAACAAATATATGAAAAAATGTTCAACATTTCTAGCAATTAGAGAAAGGCAGATCAAAACTACACTGAGATTTCATCTCACTTCCAATCAGAATGATAATTATTAAGAATACAAGCAACAATAAATGTTGGTGAGAATGTGGGGGAAAAGATACACTCTTACATTGCTAGTAGGGTTGCAAATTGGGGTAACCACTCTGGGAAGCAGCATGGGGATTCCTCAGAAAACTTGGAATGGAACCACCATTTGACCCAGTTATCCCACTCCTTGGTTTATACCCAAGGGACTTAAAATCAGCATACTACAGTGATGCAGCCACATCAATGTTCATAGCAGCTCAATTCACAATAGCTAAGCTATGGAACCAACCTAGGTGCCCTTTGACAGATGAATGGATGAATAAAATGTGGTTATATATACAGGATGGGATATCAGTCATAAAAAAGAACGAAATTATGGCATTGGTGGGTAAATTGATAGAACTGGCTATTATGCCAAGTGAAGTGAATCCCCCCCCCCAAAAAAAAACAGAACAAAGGTGGAATGTTCTTTGATATGCAGATACTAACACAGTAAGGGTGGGGGGAGGGAAGAATGGAAGGTCATTGGATTAGACAAAGGGAAATGAAGGGAAGAGAGGGGGGATAGGAATAGGAAAGATAGAAGAATTAATAGTACATAACTTTCCCAGGTTCATATGAATACACGACCAGTGTAACTCCACGTCGTGTACAACCATGAGAACGGGAAGTTATGCTTCGTGTATGTATAATATGTTTAATTTTTAGTTACACTAAAAATTAAAATTTAAAGAAATCAAAGTAATAGTTATTTACACAAAAAAATCCAGATAAAAACTGAGGAAAAGGATTTTTTAAAACTTTCTCTTCCTCTGATTACCCCTGCAGCTTTCCCCCCCATTCCTCTCCAGGTGCAGTGGGGTTAAATCTGTTGTAGCAATTACAATTTTTATCTACCGATCCTTCCACTTTTCTCAACTGTACTGAACATGAAGTCTTGGGTGGTTAGTTTTTCCATTCTAAAAGAATATTTTTCAGTAGACAATGCCATTTTCTGTGTGATAAAATTGACAAATGACACCTGTGTAAAGCACAATATTGGCTGTACTATTTCTGTGAAGGCAACAAGGCAAGTTCACGTATTTTCCTGGGAATGTTAATGTCAACTCTGAATGCTTTCTACACTACTTATGCTTACCCAGGTGTATCTATGCTATAAAAATTGTCAGAAGGGATGCAAGCCTTATTTTCAGTTTGACCATTATAACCGTTTTGGTATTGAAGGGGAAATGTAATCTTTAAGGAAAAATTTTTATTACTTCTTACCCAGATTTCTTCAGGTCATGGTGGGCTCAGTTGTGATAAAGGGTGAAGTCAGAGATAGTTAATGGAGAACTATTTCATATGCTTACTTCCCTGCAGCCAAGTCAGACATTGACCATGACATTGCCCTACATATGAACCAACATCAGGCCACCAGGGATGGGGGATTTGAGAACAACTGGCATATTTGGAAACTTTAATTATATAGCAGTTGACTGGTTAAAAAATTATATAAAGTAATTATATCTCTAGAGAAATACATTCTTAACAGTCAAGCCCTCCTCCTTCTCCTCTATCATATTATAGTAGTATACTCCAATGTTTGTTTTACTTTTTATATATAACAATACTTATGTATGGGTGAATGATTTAAAGCACTTGGCTTTTAGTTCCTAGAAATAAAATGTTAGCTTAGGGCTAGACGCCACTCGGCATTTACATTGAAGGATTTTAATAGGAAACACAGGAACTTCCATGACATTTTCCACGTTCATTAATATTTTTTCAGAAAAAAATTCAGTCCTTGTTGAAATTACCTGTACCACTGATTTTTAAAAAATGATTTGGGATATTGCTTAAATACAAGTTGGTTATATTATAAATAAGAAAAATTGAGGGGTAAATTCCAATATGGTCGAACAGATATGCCTAGTGCTTGACTCTCCTACACAACAGACAACAAAAGCAATAGGTAGATAGCGACAGTTCAAGGTCAGTGATTAAGGAAGAGTTCTAGGAATAAGACAGAGACTTGGGATGTAAGCATTGAAAGGAAAACGAAGTACACCAGAAACCGTGACCCTGGCTCTCTCGCCAAGGGAGTCCTCACGAGAGTCCCAGTAAACTCCGACATCATGGATGCCAGCAATCCTAGCTACCGGAGAGTTCCATGTTCCTCTCAAGTTTGGATCCCAGATTGGGGAGCTGCCTGATAGAGTCTGCACAGTAGCTCTGTGAGCGTTTATTCTACAAAGCTTTTACCCACCCTGCAAACTTCTAGAGCTCAGGCTACCGTACCTTGCTGTCATCTTCAGAAGAGAGCCACCGTAGAATTCAAACAGTTTTTGGGCCACCAGGCTTTTCCATATCCCCATTCATGGGCCCCCACAGACCTCACATCATACTAGTACATGAACCAGAAGCCTCATGATCCCAACAAAACCCATCAGAGCAACTGTGACCCCACACCAAGACTGACCAGTGCCTTGCACTACAGAGGCTAGGTGGTTCGGCTTGAAGGAGAAGGTCGCCACCTCTAAGACCTGAGGGGCCAGAGTGCTTTCCTCTGGGATCTGGAGCCCATTCTGCTCACTTCCCCCACTCGCTCCCTTGCAACCCACTATTTCTGGGTCTGCAACATTGCTAGAACTGAGGGAAAGTACTGGACTCTCCTCACTGCCATGGATACCACATTCTGTCTGCACAGGTCCAATGCCATGGGTCACTGTCAACAGGACAGCTCACCCTGGCAATACATGAGGAAGTATCCACCAGGGAATGTGCTCCCAGACCCACCACTCTCTTGTTGCCAGAATGGCTGTACCATGGGCACCTCCACACTGCTGTATGTACCTGCCTGGGCTGCTAGTATCCCCCTCCTGCTCCCCAGATTCCCACACAGCCCTTGGAGACAGATGGGCCCTTACCCTGCTGCCACTGGTTCCATGCCCAATATCATTAAATAAAGCTGATCTTCAGGTTATATCTTCAGCCATTATAGGTGAATGACACTAACACCCAACTGGAACCAAAGCCAATGCAGCCTATGAAATCAGTACCTGTAAGACACACCTTCAGGATAAACCCTTCTTCCGTGAAAATGTTGCGGTTTGATATGGAGTATGTCTCAAAAGTGCCTGTGTGAATGCAGAGGTGAAATATCTGGATGCTAAGAGCTATGACATAATCAGTCCATCCTAGTTTGGTAACTAGATAGGTAGGGTTTGGCTGGAGGAGGCCGGTCACTGGGGTTGTGATCTGGAAGCACTAATCTTCTGTGTGGCCCCTTCCCCTTTCTCTCTCTGCTTCCTGTCTACCATGAAGTAAGCAGCTTTCCTGTGTCACCACAACTTTTTTCATGATATTCTACCTCACCTTGGGCCCAAAGCAATGGAGATAGCCAATCGTGGACCTCTGAAACCAAGACCCCAAATAAACTTTTCCTTTAAGTTGTTCTAATATTGGGTATTTGATCACAGTAACAAAAAGCTGACACAGAATGCCTCCTTATAAAAGTGGCAGAGTCAATTGATCTGCCAGATGGTCTAATATCAACACAGGGACATGTCATAGCAAAGGATATTAGCCACATGCCTGAGAAAGAATTCAAATGAATGATTCTGAGGAAAGTAAGACATAAGGACATAAGAGAACACAGAGGTTTCAATGAAATTAGGAAAACAATTCCTGGTATGAGTGAGAAATTCAGCAAAGAGAGATCACACAAAAAAGAACCAAACAGAAATCTTGGAAATGAAGAACTTAAATGAATCAAAAAAAAAAAAAAAAAAAAAAAAAAAAACAGCTCAGTCTCAACCACAGACTAGATCATACAGAATATATGAACCTGAAGACAGGTCTTTTGAAATAGCCTACCACACAAAATAATTCAAGGAAAACAGTTAAAAAGAATAAAGAATGCCTCCAAGACTTATGGGATATCACTGAATTTTTTCCTTTGGGTCCCAGGGTCGGAGGTAACACCTGAACACCAAGAGAAGGTAGGAAAGCACAGAAAACCTATTCAATGAAATAATATCTAAAAGTTTCCCTAGTCTTCGGAAAGATACAAGCACCCAGATACAGGAGACCCAAAGAACCCTAACAGATTTGATCAGAAAAGTTAATTGCTGCAGCGTATCATAATCAAACTGTCAAAAGTACAAGACAGAAAATTCTAAAAGGAAAAGTGTCAATTTACATTTTACAAATCCTCCATTTGACTATTAGCAAATTTCTCAGTAGAAATGTTATACACCAGAAGAGAATAGGAAAAGTTCTGACAGGAAAAAAACTTGCCTACCAATAATACATTACCACCAAAGCTATCCTCCAGAAACTAAAGAAATAAAGACCTTCAAAGAGAAGCGAAAATTGAGGACACTTTCTCAGCACTAAGTTGGGTTTATAAAAGATAGGTAAATATATGTAAGGAAGTTCTCTACTGAGATGTGAAAGAAAGGTAATTGCCATTATGACAACGCAAAGAATAAAACCCACTGGAAGAGCAAATACAGGAAATGTAAAAAGAATCAAACCAATATAGAGAACCATCAAATCACACACAGGAGAGGGGAAACAGAACAAAGGGTATTCAAGGCAGTAAGAAAGTTAACAAAAAATGACGAGTCTTTACTAACCTTGAGTATAAGGAGACTAAATTCCCAGTTAAATGATAGACTGAAATAATGAATGAAATTAGGGCATTGCTGGTAAAGGGATGGAACTGGAGACTATCATGCTAAGTGAAATAAGCCAACCCCCAAAACCAAAGGCCAAATGTTCTCTCTGATATGTAGATGCTAACTCACAATAAGCTGGGGGAGGGAGGAGAGGGAAGAATAGAAGTTCACTGGATTAGATAAAGGAGAAAGAAGGGAGGGAAAAGGGATGGAAATAGGAGAGATAGAATGAATCAGATGTAAGTTTCCTATATTCATATGTGAACATACCATTGGTGAAACTCCACCATGTACCACAAGAATGGGATCCTAACTAGAATAAGTTATACTCTAATGTATATATGTCAAAATATACTCCACCATCATGTATACCTGAAAAGAACAACAAAAAGACTGAATAAATAGTAAAGCATAACCTAAAGCTATGCTAACTATGAAAAACCAGTTAAGCACACACAGACTGAAAGTGGAAGGATAGAAAAAGATTCTATGCAATTAGAAACAAAAAGCAGGAGTAGCTATACTTTATCAGAAAAAAATATGCTGTAAGCTGAAAAATGAAAAAAGAACAAAGATGGTCACTATATAATGATCAAGGGATCAACATAAGGTGTGACATTAAATGTATATGAACCTAATGCCAGAACCCTCAAATTTTATAAAGCAAACATTACAGAGATAGGTTGCAATATGATAGTCCTTTCATCAATGGACAGATTATCCAGACCAATTAAAAAACCAACAAAACAAAAATAACATAGGAATGAAACTATTCTATAGACCAAATGGAACTAACAGACATTTACAGAATTTTTCATACAATAGCTGCAGAATACATGACTATTCTTCAGGATAGATCCTACATTAGGCCACAAAACAAATCTCAATAAAAAAAATAAAAATGTTATGTGTTTCTTCTGACTACCATGTAATAAAACTAAGAACAAAAGATATAGAAATTATGCAACTACATGGAGACCAGTTAATATGCTATTGAACTCCAAATAGTCATTTAAAAAAAAAATGAGATTGAAAGTACTTTTTGTTACTGATTCAATGAAGAAAAGCCCAGGATTAGGTAACCTAACTGCTGAATTTCATTAAACTTGTAAGAACTAATGACAATTCTTCTCAAGCTGTCAAAAAATTTGAAAGGGAGAGAGTTCCTCCAAACTGACTATAAAGCTGGGGTTACTCTAATACTCCAAACTAGGACATAAAAACAATAAACAACTATATCAATATCCCTGGAAAACATGGAAGAAAAAAATTCTAGTAAACTGAATTCAAGAATATATCAAAAAGATCATTATGATCTTTGTCCAAGGGAAACAAGCATACATCAACATATGCAAATTAATAAATATCACATCAAAAGGCTGAACAAAAATCATTATTATCTCAATAGATGCACAAAAGGAGTTTAAAAATTCACTATTCTTTCATGATAAAAATAGTGAAGAAATTGTAGAAGGAGCATATTTCAGTGTAATAAAAATGACATACAACAAACCTAGAGTCAATGTCATAGTGGAGAACAGCTGTAAGTGTTTTCTTTCTCTCACCACTCAAATTCAACACAGGGTTGGAAGTCTTAGAACAATTGGGCAAGAGAAAGAAAAGGCATACAAGTAGGAAAGGAGCATGTCAGATTATCCTTGTTAGGAGATTATATGATTCTTTGTATAGAAAAAATAAAAACCTCAAGACTGCATCAAATGAGAGGAAGGGGGTATGAAAAATGGTGGAATGAGATAGACATCATTACCCTATGTACACGTATGATTACACGAATAGTATATGAATCTACATCATGTACAACCATAGAAATGAAATGATGTACCCCATTTGTGTACAAATAAAAATGCAGTCTGTAAAAAATAAAATTTAAAAAGTCTATTAGAACTGATAAAAATTTAGCAAAGCTGTAGGATACAAAAACTCAACATACAAAAGTCACTAGCATATCTATACACCAAGAGAAATATATATACCAATAGATAATGAACTTCATGAGAAAGAAATCCCATTCACAATAGCTACAAAAACAATACTTAAATATAACCAAGAAAGTAAAAGACCTCTACAATAAAAATTACGAAACTTTGATAAAAGTAATGGAAAGATACAAACAAAAAAGAAAACATTTGCTATGTTCATAGATTGGAAGATTCAATACTGTTAAAAATGTTCATGCCACCCAAAATGATTTTTAAAGGCAATGAAATCCCCAAATTTCCAGTGATATTCTTCCTAAAACTAGAAAAAAAATCATAAAATTCAGATGAAATCTTAAGCATAAATACAATGCTGGAGGATCCATTATAATACCTGATCTTAAGGACCTGTGATCTACAGGACCACAGTAATCAAAACAGTATAGTACCAGCATAAAAAAAAAAAAAACAAATAAACAAACAAACCACACAGAGCAATGGATCAAAATAGAGATTCCAGAAATAAAACCACATATCTATAGCTAACTGATTCTTAGCATTAGAGCTCTTGGCCTCTACCATATACAGTGCTGGAAAACTAGTTATCCATATGCAGAAGATTGAAATTTGTACTCTCTCACCTTGCATGCAAGCGCGCGCACACACACACACACACACACACACACACACACACACACAATCAAAATGGACCAAAGACTTACAGGCAAGACCTGCAACTCAAACTGCTAGAAGAAAATTTAGAGAAAACACTTCAATCCAGTGTATAGACAGTGATTTTTTGCATCATGCTCCAAAACCATAGGCAACAAAAGTAACAATAGACTAATGGGATTATAGCAAACTAAGAAGCTTTTACACAGCAAAAATAATCAACAGTGAAGAGATGATCTACAGAATGGGAAAAAATATTTCCCTACTATTAATTTGACAAATAATCTGTAATATATAAGGAATCTCCAAAAAACAAAAAAAACTCAACAGCAAGATAATCCAAATTAAATGTCCAAATGATATGAATAGACTTTTTTCAAAAGAAATTCAAATGACCAAGAAATATTTGAAAATATGCTAATTAGATATCACCAAAATGCAAACAAAAACCACAATATAATATCTCACCCTGTCTAGATTGGCTATTATCTAAAATGGCTTCTGTCAAAAAAAAAAAAAAAAAAAGCAAAATATAAATGGGGAGAATGTGGAAAATGGTACAATCTATAAAATTGGTAGGTTGGAATGTAAATACGTACAATCCTTTTTATTTTTATTTTTATTTTTTATTGTAAACAAATAGGATACATGTTGTTTCTCTGTTTGTACATGGCGCAAAGGCATACCATTTGTATAACCATAAATTTACATAGGGTAATGTTGTTTGATTCATTCTCTTAATTTTTCCCTTTTCCCACACCCCTCCCACCCCTCTTTTCCCTCTATTCAGTCCTTCCTTCCTCCATTCTTGCCCCCTCCCTAACCCTAACTCTAACCCCTCCCACCCCCCATTCTGTGTCATCATGCACTTATTAGCGATATCATTTGTCCTTTGTTTTTTGAGATTGGCTTATCTCACTTAGCATGATATTCTCCAATTTCATCCATTTGCCTGCAAATGCCATAATTTTATCATTCTTTATGGCTGAGTAATATTCCATTGTATATATATACCACATTTTCTTTATCCATTCATCAATTGGAGGACTTCTAGGTTGGTTCCACAATCTGGCTATTGTGAACTGAGCAGCTATGAACATTGATGTGGCTGTATCTCTGTAATATGCTGATTTTAAGTCCTTTGGGTATAGGCCAAGGAGTGGGATAGCTGGGTCAAATGGTGTTTCCATTCCAAGCTTTCTGAGGAATCTCCACACTGCTTTCCAGAGTGGTTGCACTAATTTGCAACCCCACCAGCAATGTATGAGTGTTCCTTTTTCACCACATCCTCGCCAACACCTATTGTTGCTTGTATTCTTGATAATCGCCATTCTAATTGGGGTGAGATGAAATCTTAGGGTAGTTTTGATTTGCATTTCCCTTATTACTAGGGATGTTGAACATTTTTTCATATATCTGATGATTACTTGTACATCTTCTTCTTGAAGTGTCTGTTCATTTCCTTAGCCCATTTGTTGATTGGATTATTTGTATTCTTCGTGTAGAGTTTTTTGAGTTCTTTATAGATTCTGGAAATTAGCGCTCTATCTGAGGTATGGTTGGCAAAGATATTCTCCCACACTGTAGGCTCTCTCTACACATTTCTGATAGTTTCCTTTGCTGAGAGAAAGCTTTTTAGTTTGAATCTATCCCAGTTGTTTATTCTTGCTTTTATTTCTTGTGCTATGGGAGCCCTGTTAAGGAAATCTGATCCTGAGCCAACAAGTTGAAGATTTGGACCTACTTTTTCTTCTATAAGATGCAGGGTCTCTGGTCTGATTCCGAGGTCCTTGATCCATTTTGAGTTGAGTTTTGTGTAGGGTGAGAGATAGGGGTTTAGTTTCATTCTATTGCATATAGTTTTCCAGTTTTCCCAGCACCATTTGTTGAAGAGGCTATCTTTTCTCCATTGCATATTGTTGGAACCTTTGTCTAGTATGAGAAAATTGTATTTATTTGGGTTTGTGTCCATGTCCTCTATTCTGTACCATTGATCTACCTGTCTATTTTGGTACCAATACCATGCCGTTTTTGTTACTATTGCTTTGTAGTAGAGTTGAAGATCTGGTATTGCAATACCCCCTGCTTCGCTCTTGCTACTGAGGATTGCTTTAGCTATTCTAGGTTTTTTATTCTTCCAGATGAATTTCATAATTGCTTGCTCTATTTCTGCAAGGTACATCATTGGGATTTTAATTGGAATTGCATTGAATCTGTATAGCACTTTTGGTAGTATGGCCATTTTGACAATATTAATTCTTCCTATCCAAGAACATGGGAGATCTTTCCATCTTCTAAGGTTTTCTTTAATTTCTTTCTTTAGTGTTCTGTAGTTCTCATTGTAGAGCTGTCTTTCACCTCTTTTGTGAGATTGATTCCCAAGTATTTTATTTTTTTCGATGCTATTGTGAATGGGGTAGTTTTCCTAATTTCTCTTTCTGAAGATTCATTGTTCATGTATAAAAATGCCTTAGATTTATGTGCATTGATCTTATATCCCGCTACTTTACTGAATTCACTTATGAGATCTAAAAGTTTTCTGGTGGAATTTCCTGGTTCCTATAAGTATACAATCATATCATCAGCAAATAGGGATAGTTTGAGTTCTTCTTTTCCTATTCGTATTCCTTTAATTTCTTTGGTCTGTCTAATTGCTCTGGCTAGAGTTTCAAGGACGATATTGAAAAGAAGTGGTGAGAGAGGGCATCCCTGCCTTGTTCCAGTTTTCAGGGGGAACGCTTTCAGTTTTTCACCATTTAGAATGATATTAGCCATGGGCTTAGCATAGATGGCCTTTACAATGTTAAGGAATGTTCCCACTATCCCTATTTTTTCTAGTGTTTTGAGCATGAAGGGGTGCTGTATTTTATCAAATGCTTTCTCTGCATCTATTGAAATAATCATGTGATTCTTGACTTTAAGTCTGTTGATATGGTGAATTACATTTATTGATTTCCTGATGTTGAACCAACCTTGCATCCCTGGGATGAAACCCACTTGATCATGGTGCACTATCTTTTTAATATGCTTTTGTATGGGATTTGCTAAAATTTTGTTGAGAATTTTTGCATCGATGTTCATTAAGGATATTGGTCTGAAATTTTCTTTCCTCAATGTGTCTCTGTCTGGTTTAGGTATCAGGGTAATATTGGCTTCATAGAATGAGTTTGGGAGGGTTCCCTCCTCTTCTATTTTATGGAATACTTTGAGAAGTATTGGAATGAGCTCTTCTTTAAAGGTTTTGTAGAACTCGGCTGAGAACCCATCTGGTCCTGGACTTTTCTTTGTTGGTAGGCTTTTGATGACCTCTTCTATTTCATTGCTTGAAATTGGTTTATTTAAGTTGTGTATGTCCTCCTCGTTCAGTTTAGGCAATTCATATGTCTCTAGAAACCTGTTGATGTCTTTGAAATTTTCTATTTTGTTGGAGTATAGGTTTTCAAAATAGCTTCTAATTATGTTTTGTATTTCAGTTGTGTCTGTTGTGATATTTCCTTGTTCATTCCGAATTTTAGTGATTTGGGTTTTCTCTCGTCTTCTCTTTGTTAGTGTGGCTAAAGGTTTATCAATTTTGTTTATTTTTTCGAAGAATCAACTATTTATTTTGTCAATTTTTTGTATTGTTTCTTTTGTTTCAATTTCATTGATTTCAGCTCTGAGTTTAACTATTTCCTGTCTTCTACTACTTTTGGTGTTGGTCTGTTCTTCTTTTTCTAGGGCTTTGAGCTGTAGTGTTAGGTCATTTGTTGAGTTTTACTTCTTTTATTAAATGCGCTCCATGAAATAAATTTTTCTCTAAGTACCGCTTTCATAGTGTCCCAGAGATTTTGATATGTTGTTTCTTTGTTCTCATTTACCTCTAAGAATTTTTTAATTTCCTTCCTAATATCTTCTGTTATCCATTCATCATATAATAGCATATTGTTTAATCTCCAGGTGTTGGAGTAGTTTCTGTTTTTTACTCTTTCATTTATTTCTATCTTCAATCCATTATGATCTGATAGAATACAAGGTAGTGTCTCTATCTTCTTGTATTTGCTAACATTAGCTTTGTGGCATAATATATGGTCTATTTTAGAGAAGGATCCATGTGCTGCTGAGAAGAAAGTGTATTTGCTCTTGGTTGGATGGTATATTCTATAAATGTCTGTTAAGTCTAAATTATTGATTGTGTATTGAGATCTATGGTTTCTTTGTTCAATTTTTGTTTGGAAGATCTGTCCAGTGGTGAGAGAGGCGTGTTAAAATCACCTAGTATTATTGTTTTATGGTCTATTTGGTTTCTGAAATTGAGAAGGATTTGTTTAACATACATGGATGAGCCACTGTTTGGGGCATAGATGTTTATGATTGATATGTGTTGCTAATTTATGCTTCCCTTAAGCAGTATGAAATGTACTTCTTTATCCCTTCTGACTAACTTTGGCTTGAAGTCCACATTATCTGAAATGAGGATGGATACTCCAGCTTTTTTGCTGAGTCCATGTGCATGGTATGTTTTTCCCCATCCTTTCACCTTTAGTCTATGTGTATCTCTTTCTATGAGGTGAGTCTCTTACAGGCAACTTATTGTTGGATCTTTCTTTTTAATCCAAACTGCCAGTCTATGTCTTTTGATTGATGAATTCAGGCCATTAACATTCAGGGATATTATTGAGATATGATTTGTATTCCTGATCATTTGGTTCATTTATTTTATTTGATTCATTTATTTGTTTTTTTGACATGACTTGGTTCCTCCTTTATTTGACATTTCCTTTAGGATAATTCCTCCCTTTACTGACTTGCTTCTGTGTTTTTCATCTCTTCCTCATGGAATATTTTGCTGAGAATGTTCTGTAATGCTGGCTTTCTTTTTGTACATTCTTTTAGCTCTTGTTTATTATGGAATGATTTTATTTCATCGTCAAATTTGAAGGTAAGTTTTGCTGGGTATAAGATTCTTGGTTGACATCCATTTTCTTTCAGGGTTTGAAAAATGTTGTTCCAGGTCCTTCTAGCTTTTAGGGTCTGGATTGAAAAATCTGCTGATATCTGTAATGGTTTCCCCCTGAATGTAATTTGGTTCTTTTCTCTCACAGACTGTAAAACTCTGTCTTTATTTTGTATGTTAGGTATTTTCATTATAATGTGCCTTGGTGTGGGTCTGTTGTAATTTTGTGTATTTGGAGTCCTATAAGCCTCTTGAACTTGATTTTCTATTTCATTCTTCAGATTTGGGAAATTTTCTGATATTATTTCATTGAATAGATTGTTCATTCCTTTGGTTTGTTTCTCTAAGCCTTCCTCAATCCCAATAATTCTCAAATTTGGCCTTTTCATGATATCCCATAGTTCTTGGAGATTCTGTTCATGATTTCTTACCATTTTCTCTGTTTGTTCAACTTTGTTTTCAAGGTTAAATATTTTGTCTTCAATATCTGAGGTTCTGTCTTCCAGGTGTTCTATCCTATTGGTTGTGCTTTCTATGGAGTTCTTAATTTGGTTTATTGTTTCCTTCATTTCAAGAATTTCTGTTTGTTTTTTTTCAATATCTCTAACTCTTTATTGAAATGATCTTTTGCTTCCTGTATTTGCTCTTTTAACTGTCGATTGGTTCTATCATTCAATGCCTGCATTTGCTCTTTCATCTCATCGTTTGCTTCCCTGATCATTTTAATTATGTACATTCTGAACTCCCTTTCTGTCATTTCTTCTGCCATGCTGTCATTGGATTTTATTGATGTAACATCTAGATTTGTTTGGGGCATTTTCTTCCCTTGTTTTCTCATATTGTGCAGGAATCAGTGGGTCATTAAGATATTGCAGTTTTCCTCTATTGACTTATAATGTCCCTGAAGATTGCTAGTATATCCCCTCTTATCCTTCAGTAGCCTGAAGTCTTGGAAGAAGTTGATAATGCAGTGCTCCACAAGGAAGCTGCCTGTCTAGGGTTGGTGACCCTCAAGTGGGGTATATTCCCTGCTAGTGGGCAGAGGTGCCTCCACTTGTTGACCAATGGTCATCCAAAGGGGAACTAGGCTGCGGGCTGAGGCAAGGCCTGTTTGTGCCTGTGTCTCTGGTTTTACCGTCCTTGTGGGAAAATCTCACCCAGCAGGGAAGACTCACCCGGTGGGGAGGTCTCGCTGGTCAGTTCCCCTCCTAGAGGTTTCCCTCAATCTACAACTACCGCCTGGGCTGGGTTGTCTTCCTCTGCAACGTTCCCAGGGGCCCAGACCTACCTCCTGGGCCTGGGAGCCTCACCTTCACAGACGAGTCTCCTTAGGCTGCCTCTCCTCAGAGAATCTGCCCGGAAACTTCGCTCCGCCCCTAGGCCTGTCTCTGTGCGGCTCTTCCACCAAGAAGCCGGTCCTGGGACCCTGCTCTGCACCTAATCGCCTGGCTATGTGGCCCCTCCTCTGAGCTGCCACCTGGAGCCCTGTACAATAGCTCCGATACCCAGAGACCCGCCACACACCTCTTCCTCCAGACAGCCACCTGGTGTTCCGACGCAGTAACTAGGAGTCCAAGCAATTCACTTCGTATCTCCTCCTCCTGCCAACCGCCCGTAGCCCTAGGCAGTCACTCCGAGTCCAAGTGACCCACCCTGTTCCTCCTCGGGGTAGCTCCCTGGGTGTTCAGGAGCGGTCGCTCGGAGACCAAGCTACCCACCGCGCTCCTCCTCCAGGCAGGCCACCGGTGTTCAGGAGCGGTCGCGGGTCGCTTTGAATCCAAGCAACTCACCACTCGCTTCCTCCTCTGGCAACCTCCTGTGGCTCTGATGCAGTCACTCCTAGACCAAGTGACCCGCCGCACTTCTCCTCTTCCTCCGGGCAACCCCCCCCCCCCGGTGTTCAGAAGCAGTCGTTCTGAGTCCAAACAGCTCACCCTGCAGCTCTTCTTCTGGCAGCCGCCCGGAGCCCCAGTGGTTGCTCCAAGTCCAAGCGCTGTGCTGAGCCGCCTCCTCTACGATGATCCCAGGTGTCTGTGTTTACTGCTCCAGCGGGGGGAGGGGCGTCTTGCCAGGCAACTCTTCTTCACAAAGTTCCCTGTGTTCCAGGGCTACCGCCCCATCCGGGACGCCTCCCCAACGGGAGAGACTCACCCTGCGGCTTTGAGTTGGTCCCAAGTCTCTCACTATCTCCTCTTTTGAATCCTGCATCCTGGAGCAACATGAAATGCAGCCGCCCTCTAGTCCACCATCTTGAAAACCCCCCACAATCCTTTTAGTAAACAGTATGGAGTTTCCTCAAAATAACTAAAACTAGATCAATCATCTGATTTGACTATTCCACTTTTGGTTATATGTTTAGAAGAAAGGAAATCAGTTCATCAAAAAATATTCTGCTGGTGGCTCATGCCTGTAATCCCACTGGTTTGGGAGGCTAAGGCAGGAGGATAACAAGTTCAAAACCATCCTCAGCAACTTAATGAAGCCCTAAGTAACTTAGGTCTTGTCTCTAAATAAATAAAGGGCTGGGGATGTGGTACAATTTTAAAGCATCCCTGGGTTCAATCCCTGGTTAAAAAAAAAAAAAAAAGTTCTGCACTCCCATGTCTATTGTGGCACTCTTCACAATAGTTAATATATGCATTCAACCCAAGTACTGATCTGTGAATAAATGGTGGTATATATACACAATGGAATATTTTCAAGCCATAAAAAAGGAAATAAAATACTCCATTATTTTATGCAAAAATGGATGGACATTATGTTAGGTGAAATGTTAGACCCAGAAAGACAAATACTGCATGTTCTGTCACGTGGAAGCTAAAACAGTTGAGTTATGGGAAAGGTGTAGGGAGAGTGGTAGAAAGAGGCTGAGTAATAGGGAGCAGTACAGTAGAAATACATTCCAGTATGCCATAGCACAGTGGGGTGGCTATAGTTAACAACAACATATTATGTATTTTATGAATAAGTAGTTGAGAGGAGCTTGAAGGCTCCCAACACAAATAAGGCAATGGAAATGCCAATTTCCCTGATTTCCTTGGTATACACGGGATATATGAATCAAATTATTACACTCTACCTGTATGGCTTGGATGTGCGATGTCCACCTGAAGACAATGTGCCAGACAATGCAAGAAGGTTTAGAGGAGAAAAGTTAGAAGGGTTATGAGAGTCTTAACCCAATCCCTGAATTAATCCCCTGACAGGGATTAACTGAGTGGTGACTGAAGGCAGGTAGGATGTGGTTGGAAGAGATAAGTCACTGGGGATGTGCCTTTGGGGTATATATTTCTTGTCTGGTGAGTGAATCGTTTTCCTGATCATCATGTGAGCTGTTTCCCTCCACCACATACTTCTGCCATGATGTTCTGTTTCACCTAGAGCCCTGAGGAATGGAGACACCATATATGGACTGAGACCTCTCAAACTATGAGCCCCCAAATAAACTTTTACCTTCTCAAAATTGTTCTTGCCAGTTCTTTTGGTCACAGAAGCAGAAGAGCTGACTAAAGCAGTAGTTATTCAATATGTACAATTAAAATTTTAATAAAGTAAAAAGAAAAATTTAAATATGTCAATTTCAATCTTAACAGAACCACAATACATTTTAGGGTGAGTATGACTTTAAAGAAACTGTCTACAAGTTCTCATTTTCACCAGCAATTTTATTTTGAATTCTTTCCTTAAGAACTCAAAATCTGCCCTTTTTTTTTTAAAGAAAGAAAAATCTGAGTCATGCTAGAGGAAAATATTGCCTACTCTCCTAAACTATTCCCCATTAAATGCCCATTAATAAAAAAAATGCCATAAATTGATATTATAATGTCAGAAAAATAGTAGCTCATTTTCCTGTAAACTGCGTCTTATGCATTTTCAAGGACTTTTTTTTTTTTTTTTTTTTTTTTTAAAGATAGAAATAGGAATACTTTCCCCCTTTTGCTGAGTTACTCATGCATCCGAGTTTGGATTTCCTTTATTTTTGACTCTTGGTTCCTGGCTCTGATCTGTGTGAGATTAGCGATCAAGATGAACAGAACAAAGTCTCCCTCTTTACTCTCTCATAACCAAGAACTGGCAGCAGGTGACACAAACTGCCTCTTGAGAAATAATAATTTCAAATGCTAGCCATGCCTTTAACTTCTAGCAGATATCAAGCTTGTCGAAAATTGATGCTATTTGTTGTTTAATCTCGACTTAGTTTTTTTTTTTTTTTTTTTTTAAATACACTTAAAAATGGTGGAATGATAGATGTTTGAGATTTGAGAATCCACTGACGTGGCAGTCAAATGTTTGTTTGATTTCAATGCATTTTCTTACTGTCTCAGTTCTTTTGTGATACAAGAACAAAATAGCACAAACTAGCTAATTTGATAAAAAGCAGAAATTCATCTCACCATTCTGGAGGCTGGGAAGGTCAAGATCAAGGAGCAAGCAGTTGTCTGGTGAGAGCCTCCTCTGCTTCCTCTGTCTTGTTGCTGCGTCCGTCAGAACACGGACAGCTTGGTAGGAGGTGGAGAGGTGGAATGGCTAAACGCTCCATGAAGTCTCACTGATAAAGGCTCTAATTCCAGTCATGAGGGAGGGGTCCTCGTGGCCTACCCACCTGCTAAAGGCCCCACCTTTCAATTCTATCACATTGGCAGCATCTGGATTTTGGAGAGGGCCTTTCAAACTGTTACCTACCTTCCCCTTCTTTTCTCTCTATGCTAGGAAACTTCATTTTCCTAGCTTTATTGAACTCTGGCCTCCAGGTAGGTTTGACCAGTGGGAAGTACTGGTGGGTGATTGGAAGGCAGAAATAATGGGAGAAGCCAGGATATCCCACTCCCAGTCACTCTGCTTCCTGTAGCATCTTTCCCTGTGGATCTCCTTGTAGCTCGAAGCTTAACTGAGCTTCTCCTTTCAGGGTCAAGACAGACATCTGATATTCTAGCTCCTACTAGACAGTGTTGACATCTCTCTTCCAAAAGTAGCGCCTCCTTACATTGTCTCTCTAACATGGGACAGTAGCAACTTCCAGCTCTTGTCAATCTCTATATTGATTTGTGATCTCCTTTTTAGCTCCTGGAACCTTCATCACCTTTGAACACTATTTCACTTGTAAAAATCTTCTCTTTGAAAAATCGCTGCATTTCCTGGCTAAACTATACTGAGCAAATAGAAGGGTAGGAGGAACATCCTGATTCTGCTATGGTGCACAATCTGGTAAATAAAATTTGTGGCAGGCCATGAATTTGGACTTGGGTACCTACACTGGGTCCAGAAAGATTAAACCAATATAGGGGTTAATGATAATAACTGAGCTTTGATTGGCTGCAGAATGCCCTGTAGCCAATTAACTAATTAGACGAAAACAAACAGCAACCGACTGAGTGCTTGATTGACTAAGTTACAGTCAATTAAATTGTTTTCTGTGCCTCATTTCTGTTTTTCTATGTTTGCTGTCAGGTCACATCATTCACTGAAGTTTTCAAAACCTTCTCTGGTTCTGGGAGTTGTCCTATTTGCAAATTGTTTTTATTTTTCTTTGCTTTGCTCTGCTCAAATAAACTCTACTATATTTAATTGGTCTAAGGAATTGTCCTTTTAACAAAGCCCTTTCCAGCTTGTCCCACCTGCTGAAGACAATTGGAAACTCAGAACAAAATAAAGAACATCATGAAGATTCTGAAAATCTTGGACAGCCCACGTTATAGAGAGGAACCAGAACTTGGAGAGGTCAAATGCTTCCAAGTGGGGAGTGTTACTATTTTTTTTTTCCCCTTCCAGAGTTCTGCCCAATGGGAACAAGCCAGATATAAAGTTAAGCATTGGCACAGGCAGCTAAAACCAATATAGTTTCTATCTTTCTGGCTAGAGGAATCAGGAAATGGGGCCTGAGTGGGTTAGAAAATTGGGATAGGGAGATCCTAGAGCAAAGAGTCAGGGAAAACTTCTCCTAATTCTTTGTATTGACCTGAACTGACTTCAGACCAATCCCTAAGTTGTACATGTGTGGGATATAGTCAAAGATCTATAGCCATGTCTAGGGGAATTAAACTGAAATTTGAATCATCTGTATATGTCTCATGCACAGGACAACCCAAACCAATTTGGCAGAGGTTTAATGAATTAAGCAGAAATTGAAACTACCTCTACAGAAGGAAAGAGGACATAAGTTATGAACCTAACTAGGTTAGGTTCATAACTTCCAAAATAGAAACATCGACATTATCTAAATGTTTATAATAGAACCCACAGCTATGCACCATAATTCTCACAATGTCTAAAGTACAATTCAAACCACTTAAAATAAAATCACCAAGAAAATGTAACCAATTCCCTAAGCCAAAGGCAGGACACATACACACACAAACCAGCAATGAGATGACCCAAAGTGGTAACTATCAGACAATGATTTTAAAACTGCTTTTATAACTAGGCTCCATGAGGTCCTAGAAAGTACAAAATATTATGTGGCTGTTATACTGAATTGGTAGGGGGCCATAATAATTAGGATGATATTAGATAAATGATCAAATAAATACAATGTAACATTACCATTTTCACTATTTTTAAAGTGTATAATTCTATGGTATTAAGTATATGCACATTGTTGTGTAACCGTCTCCATGAAACATCTCTGGAACTCTTTCCATCATCCCATGCTGAAACACTGTACCTATTAAACAATAATTTACCATTTTTCATTCCCCCAGATTATGAACTCACTGAAGCCAGGTGCTGAGGAGCTACTTAAGTGTCAGAGGAAAGATTAACGTGACAGTCATAATAGGCAACAAGGCTGGAATGGGGGAAAGGTGCTGAAACAAGATAGCTCTGATGATAGCTGATGGATTATGGGGTTTTTAGCAGTGAGATAGACGGGAAGTTAAACTAGGATGTTTCTCTACTTGTATAATCAAAAAATAAAGCTGACAAGGAGAAATTTGATGTCAAATGTTTCAATGGAAAATTATGGCCTCCCATTAAGTTTTCAGATCTAAATTAATATATGAGGAACATACTGATTAAAGGTGAGCTGGGGAGTCTTCCTCTTGCATGATGGCTTTAAAAATATATGAGGTAAATTCTCCTTTGATTCTTCTTGAAACAGACCTGACGCACTTGCCAGGGTAAATTTGGGGTGAGGAAACAGGATTGTTA
Organism: Sciurus carolinensis; assembly: GCF_902686445.1. NCBI lineage: Eukaryota > Metazoa > Chordata > Mammalia > Rodentia > Sciuridae > Sciurus > Sciurus carolinensis. The sequence continues at coordinate 30,016,356 of NC_062227.1, read as the reverse complement.
CTTAGGGGTCTGAATTGCTTTAATTATTAGGGGAACTAAAACACCCTCATGATACCTCAGGTAAGACTAGAGCTTTGACTTGAGTTCATTTTACAGCTGATCTCTGGGACCCTTTGCAGTTATTTCTTGAGATCCTGAATGCATACTTGGGATAGATACAATTAGCATCTGGCAGGGACTTCTGACTTGTATATGTCTGACTCTGGAGTAACCACTGTTAGAAGAGTTGTTAATGGAAGCCCCTTAAAATTTCCTTCCCATCCTGTCCAAGATGGTTAACAATAAGCAGTACTGGGAAGGTTGCAGAGATTGACACTGACATCAGATATCTGTGGGATGCAGAATTGGTGATTCCCATTATATCCCCACTCCATTCACTATGCTTGAAACAGTCTAACAAGAATGGCCAACCATTGTGTCCAACTTTGTAAAACACCTCCTGAAAACTTTCTCCTTCTCTGGCTCACTGCCTTCCCCTTGGTTCTGTTTCTCTGAGATTGTACACCTCCAGTAGAATAATAGCATATAAGCTTTTATCTCAGGCTCTATTTTCAATGGGAACTGGGGAAAGATAAGAAGAGTATACCACTTCTGATGCTGTTGATCTATTGATTTAGCTTTAATTAGCAATCCCAAGTCCTCCAGATTCAATACATTTTCCTAACATTTTACAACTAGACTATTCCACCTCTATTGTTGAACCAAAGAGGGATTTCAATAGTTAGCAATGGGATTGTAAGTACTAGATTTTCAAACCTTATCCTACCTGGCTACATAGAGATGAAGAAAAACAAACCCAAGCCTCTGCTCTGTCCAGAAGTATTAAATCTCTCTGGGGATTTTAGTGTGTAATTCTAGAAAAGAAGAAACTTGCAGAACGGTAGAGACAGCTAGGTGTAATGGTGGTATTAGGTAAAACAGGAGCTTAGGAGCAAGAAATAATGGAATGCTTTGAAGAACCACTGCATATCTGTGTAACAAGAAGTTTAGGAGGGACATGACAGGATATGAATCTAGGGCCAGGGAAATGCAGGGTTACAGAAGACCTTGTAGGGAAGCTTAAGGAATGTGAATTATATGTTACATATTTCATGAGCCACTTGCCTCACGATCACCTAGAATGCTTGTGCAAAACACACTGATTTTTTTTTTTTTTACTCGATGTGTCAAATCACAATCTCTTGAGGGTAGTCTGGGAGTCTCTCTTGCACACCTCAATATGTTTCCTAGCAAATTGAACTTTGGGAATCTCTACTAGATCCTTGAAAAGTTTTTATTAGTATTGTTTCATAGTTAAATCTGTGTATATTATTCAAGCATCAATGAAGAAAATAGGTCCAAAGAGGAGGAAGATTAGAAATAGAAGTCATTCATCCACAAAATATTTGAGCAGCTCTATGTGTTTGTTCAAAAAGAATAAGGACACAGACGTGAAGGAGGCAGATTTTCAGTCTCTCTTAACCTGCTTGTCATCTCATGAGGTTGATGGACAATAAATATGTAAATGATAAGGAAACAAGATAATTGCAGATGTGATCATTGCTATTAAGAAAAAAATGTGTCAAATATGATAGAGAATAGCGGGGTTTATCTGTGTGTTTTGGGGTGACTTAAACAGAGTGATCAGGGAACACCTCCTTGAGGAACTGACATTTACTCAGAACTGAAGAAGGAAACTGCCCTGTGAGAAGGGCCTGGGGGATGGATTACTCCTCCAAGCAGTGTGAACAGCTGGTGTAAAGGCTCTGAGATGAGAAGAAGATCAATATCTTCAAGAAACAGAAGGGATGACATGGTGCCTGAAGGGCAAAACGTAAAGTAGGAAAGGGTAGGATTGGAAAGGTAGAGGAGGAAGAGCATATAAAAGGCTCTTTGGTCATAATCATCTGTATTTTTTTTGTAAGTACTTTTTATCAGTGCAGGAAAGAAGTACAAAGCAGAGGAAGCTCATGTGCAAAAGAGGAGACATACACATTTGAGAACTATGCAGTGGGTGAAGTAAAATGAAAAAACCCCAGATATTCACTAGACATGGTGCAGGTAGATGCAGGATTCTAGGATGATTCCTGGGTTTCTGATCATGATAAAATTATCTGAAAAAAAAAAAAAAAAGAATAAGGGCAGTTCTGGGGAGGATAGAATATTTAACATAATTTGAACCTGATATATTTGAAGGATGTGTAGACTACAATGACATATGTCTATATTAGAATATTTGACTATCTATGAGATAAAATTGAAGATAACAGTGACTTTAATCAGATAGAAGTTTCTATCTTACTCAGATCAAAAAAAGTTCAGATATCAAAGAGTCCAGGACTGACTTGTGCCTACATCTTTCTTCATATATAGAGGTGTGTCAATGATTACATGGAGAAGTCAAAGTCACTGGAAGAGAAGTTCACTGTTACAGTCCCTCTAGGACTGTGGAAAAGGTTGTGGGGGGTCATGGTACGCCACACAGGGTCACGCAGGGGAACCACCAGGCTTGGTGAGGAAGCAGAAGCAGGATTGAGGGGAAAGGACAGGCTTTTTGTTTCTGTGGGAAAGAGAAGGCAGGGCAGTATGTACAGTTTAGGACTTACTCCTTGGAATTACTCTGGTGGGTCTCCAGACCCAATTTTTTGTTTTGTTTTGTTTTGACCTTACCCTGGGTTGATTTTGTGTGTAAGTTAAAGAAGTTGATGGGAGGTGAGGACTCAGGGTTGGTTGGTTTGCATCTGAAAGGCACGCTAGCTGGCAAAGTTTATTTTCACTAGGAAATAGGTAGTCCTGGGAGGGGCAGTCTCTCTTGGCCAGCAATGTCAAAATGTAACATAAATAACATAACAAATAAGATTAACACAGGGCTGGCAGAATAGCTACCTAATTATCAATGGCAGATTTTATCTTGATAATACTTCACCCTCAACAAATGGATCAACCTCAGGTTCTGAGATAATTCCTTGACCTTCAGATATCACACCTGCCTTCTATCCAGTGGGAAGAAGCAAAGACAAGCACCTCCCTAATCTGTTAAGGATCCTCTTTGCAGTATCATAAATCAGTTTTCTTATATTCTGTTGGTGAACAACCAGAGAAGAGTTTGTGAAAGCAAGCAAGAAGAATTGACCATGAGTAAGTCAGAGCACCTGGGTAGGAGCTTGGGTGTGGACTAAGAAAAGACTAGGGGCCAACAGTGCAGATGTAGCAGGAGGATCCAGTGCATTGGAGTTGCCAAGTGTCCTTTGCAATAGTGTAAAGGAAGGGTGACTACTGGCACAGAAATTTCAAGGGAGATAAGGAAGGAATGAAAGGAAGTGAGGAAACAGATAAGACAGCATGTATGGGTGACTCTTTCCTGAGGTTTGGCTGACCAGGGAAAGTAGGAAATGGGAGGACACAAGATGAAGTGATTTTTAGTGTAGTTGTTAGGTTGACAATCTTTAATGTAATGCATCTAGAATGGGTAATAAATTTAGAAAATTAAAAACTGACTGGTAGCAAAAGCAGAGATACTCAAATAATAGTATCATGGACCTCATGGAGGTCTTGGAGATGTATGCTACCTTACACTGTATAGAATAAACCTATAGTGATGAAATCAGTAAATTATGACATTTATTTATTAAATTTAAAGGAAAGAACATTTTATGATCTTTTTTTTTTTTTTTTTTTTTCCGTGCTGGGGATAGAACTCAGGGCTTTATGCTTTCAAGGCAAGCACTCTACCAACTGAGCTATCTCTCCAGCCCCCATTTTATGATCTTGAAAGGACTAAGATGCAAGCAATGGAAGACTCACATCTATTTCCCTGCAAAGCTGACTGCAGGGTTGGTATATGTAGAAAAAGAAAGTGAGTTTAGGCTATGTGCGTCTGTCTTTAATTTGGTCATATAACAACTCCTTTGGTTTTTCAAATGAGGTGGCTTCATAAATACCTATTCAGTGGGACTTTGCTTTCTCCTAGCTTATATATTCTCTCAGAGGAAATGCTTAACACAAGGTTTTATTTAGAAAGGTAGTGAGAAGTCATTGTGATACACTATAGAAGAGAATATGAGTGCCGTCTCTAAAAAAGAAATTTTAAAGAAAGGTCTTCTTGGGAGCACTTTATTATGTAACCCAGCAGAGAGTCTCCGTGCAGAATTTAGAGACCATTAAGAGGCTTAAATATTAATGTAACCTGTACTTTCCTGGGCAACCAAATTATTGTTATTCAACTACCATTACTTACTTTTTAACAGGAAAAAAATATAGCCTCTCATTTTCCTCCTAATACTCAACAGTATCCTTAATTATGTCACTGATCTTGCTACAACTGCTGCACTTGACATCTAATATATCTGATTCTAAATTGGTTTGTGGTCGAATTTTGAAAAGGATCAATAGATTCATTTATGCTGACTCCCGCTCTGCTACCGAAAACGTGCCTGTACATGCGAAGAATGAGATTACCAGATTTGATTCACAACCTCTTGGCTGTCTCAGAAACAGCAGTACACCTGGAAGACCACATAACAAATGAAGAATTAAATTAGGAGTACTAGTGGTCAGACCTGACACTCTTATCTGTGCCTAATCTACAGCAACAAGTAGATGAGATGTTGTTTTCCCCTGCCATTAACTAACACCCTTGTTTGGATTTAGTAGATTCAAAAATAAACCCTTAAACAACATGATTTTCAATATTAATAATAATGATTATAATAGAAACAGATGCCATGCTATTTACAAGGTTGTAAATTCAAGTAGGAAAAAATACTGCTAGATTATTCTTTTCAATTTATCTTGAAGAATTTAAGAGACACCGTTTTGGAAAATGTCGCGTAGATGGAATCCATTAAGGATTTATATGCTATTTATTCAAATGAATTACTTGACTCATCTCGACATGTGTTAAAAGAATATACTATATCATTATTTGTTGTTTGGAAGTAGATAAAAATACACATGGCATAGTGTATATGTATTTTCTCCTCAAGAACTTTTAATTTGGAGCATAAGGAATAGTACAAGACAGAATAAAAGAGTTGTTCTAATAAAAGTCTTACTATTCTCTTTAACAGTTACATCAAGAAAGTAGCAATTAATTCCAAATGGGGATTTTGGAGATGGCTTATGTGGGAGTAGAGGATATTTAAGCTGAGAAAGGCAATTGTCCAATAAGTAGAAAAAGAGGGATAATATCCTAGGATAAGGATATCATAGTAATAAAGGAGATGTAACATATGAAGGAACATTTCACACCTGAGAAATACTACAGCATAACTGAAGTAGAATGCAGAAGAGGTTAGAGGGAAGGATGCAGCCCAAGGTCAAAAGTTTGAATTTAACTTTAGGTCAACATAATTTGAGTGCCAATATTGTATGCAGGGGAATAACAGTAAATGTGATTAGCTGATGACATAATTTAGTACCAAGCTGCTCTGAACATTCTCAAAGTTACTAAATAATCTTTTACACATCATATAAACCCAGTGTGACTATAACTGTGCTTTTCAGTCTAAATCTTTGAAATCATAATACTCAAGTTCTGCTCCAAGTTCTCTTAGTGAGTAGTCTGAGGACTTAAGTCATTTTGCTTCTGAGTTCCAGCTTTGTCACCTATACAGTGGGAATAGCATTTAATGATCAAATAAATTTAAAACACAACATTCGTTTACATAAAAAGTAGTGTATGAGTATAATTTCACTCCAGAAACTCAGGTGTACAAGAAATAGAATTTGTTCTTAATTTTTATTATGATATATATTATATATAGTACAATTAAGTTTATGCATGGTTTAAAGAATAAATAAATTTAATAACTATGTCCTCACAACCAGGCTTAAGAAACAGTAAATTGAGGTCCTCGATTGGGTTCTTCTTACTCCCTTCCATGTAAAAAGCATCCTTTAAAAATAAAGCTTTTAAAAAATAAAGTTTTATTACAAATGTTTACATATTTAAATTTTGTATGTTTTTATATTTATATAAGCTAAATTACATTGTAGGCATTCTTTCAATTTAGCTCTTTGACTGCCAGGCTAGATTTTTAAGATTCATCCCTATATTTTATTTTCATTCAATCACTTAATCACCTATTTCTCTATTACAGGAATCAACGGTGAGAAAAACAGATAAAATTTCTACTCCCCCCATTAAACTTATATTCAAGTGGAGGGGATGGGGTAAATAAACATAATAAATAGGTAGATTAGATAATTTAGCAAATAAAAATGGATACAGCACTTATATAGCAGAATATAGGACAAGAGGAATGCTTAAAGTTAAGTGTTATAATTTTATGTATAATAAATATAATTTTAAATATATATATACATATACATATGTGTATGTATACATATATATCCTCTTCATTATTTTTCTCTGAAAAACCCATACATATCTATACATATATGTGTGATTTATTTTAAAGGATTTTAAAATCGTAATTAGGATGACTGGCAAGCCCCAAATCTGCAGGGCAGACTAGTGGGTTCAAGACCCACAGATAAGTCAGTGGTGCTCCCTCCCCTCTGGTGAGCAGTCAGTATTTTATTCTATTTAGGCCTTCACCTAGTTCGATGAGGTACACCTACATTAAGGAGTAGAGTTCAATCTACTTTACTCAGTCCACCAACTGAAATTTCAGTCTTATCCAAAAGTACCCTCCTAGAAATACAAAGACACATCTTTGACAGACTTTTGGGTACCATGTCTCAACCCAGTTGACACATAAGACTAAATATTGAGAGTTTTATAAACTAATATTGAATAATTTGGATAGTATAGCCTTTTGGATAACTTGAGAAAAGTATTTAAGAAAGAACAAAGAGCTGGTTGGTGCCAAAGTCCCTAGTTATTCACGTGTCTGGCGTATTTGAGGAACAGAAGGGAGCCAGTGTGATGGGAGAAGAGTGAGTGAAGTTTGGAGACCACAGAAGATGAAGTTCACTGTGGGGCCACATATGTGACTTTTCTAGAGGTTTTTAGATTTGTGGCTTTTATTCTTCCAAGACAAGGGACAACTACTATAGGGTATGGCACTAAGGAGGAATGGGATGGGAGTTAGCATTTAAAAACCATCAATTTGGCTTCTGTGGTGCCACGGGAATGCACGTATGGAAGCAAACAAACAAAAAGTCTAAAATCTGTTTTGAAAGGGTTTCAGTAAAATTTCCCCAAAATAAAAGTGGTTAATCTAAGGTGGTAACTGGAGATGGTAGAAGGGATGACTTTATATACATCTTTTAGTAACAGATCAAATATTGGGTGAGAGAAGAGAAGTCAATGATGAGTGCAAAGATTTTGGCTTGAACAACTGGGAGGATGGAGTGGTCATCAACTGAGATAGGGAAGACTGAAAAGGTATATGTTTTGAAGAATATCAAGAATTCTAGTTTGAACATGGAGATTTGAGATGTATCTTAGGAACCCAAATGGAAATACTACATGAGAAGCTAGAAATGATAAAGGAGTTGGCTGTTTAGGAGGGAGGTCTCAGCTGAAGATAAAAATTTGGATAGGTCCACGTATCAATGGCAATTGATGTTATAAAAGTGGGTGAGTGATGTGGCCAATGAACAGAAGATATGAATAAAATACAATAAAATTCTGAACCCTGGGATATTCCAACATTAGGAATTCAGAAGGTAGAACAGAAACTACAAAGGAGCCTGAGGACAGAACAGTAAGGTAGGAAGAAAACCAAGACTGCCCTTGAGGCCAAAGAGAGTACAGAGAAAATAATTGACTGTGTCAGATGCAGACAATTTGTCAAATAAGAGGAAAAACCTGTGGTTTCAGAGCAGTTATGGTGGGTGGAAAAGAGCAGATTAGAACAGATTAAAGAGTGACAGGGAGATGTATCTGAGAAGGTCAGTTGAACAGGCACATTTTTTCCAGAACTTTGCTGTAAAAAGAAGCAGAGAAATGGGGTAGTATATTATGGGTAAGTGGAGTCAAGAGAGTTTCTTAAATGAAAGACTTAACAGATTATTTACATGTTGATGGGAATTTTCTATCAGAGAAAGATAAACTGAGACTGTAAGAGAGTTGACTTGCTTAAGTGAAGGAAATAAGGAAATAAGAAGGAAAAGGAAAGAAGTAAATAAGAGGAAATGAGATCTAGTATACACGTGAACTACTTTTAGGAAGGAATATGGTTAGTTCCTCTATGAAAACAAGAAAGAAGAGGGTGGAGAGGGTAGAGATGCTGGTAGGTAAGCAGATTGCATTAAGAAAATTGGTGCAAATTCTCTTTTGATAGCTTTAATTTTCTTAGTAAAATAGAAGGTTCATCAACTGAGAGTAGGTATGAGGCTGAAGTATTGGAAGATTTGAGAAGAGAGTAGAGAGTTCTCTAAAGGAACAGGAAAGATAATGAATCAGGGAAATGTTATATAATTTGTTGGCAGCATTTGGTTCAGTTGAATTTGGAGTTTATGGCCATCAATTAAAAATAAAAACTCTAATACGGTTTTGTGTTTTTCCCTAGCTTAGTTGAATTTAATGAGTATTGAGACTTATTTTTAAAGCAGAATTTGAACAATGAATTCCTTTTTAAAAATCTTCTAAAGGTTTCCTCACATACATAGAATAAATTCCAAATACTTACCAAAGTCCATAATCATTCTCTCCTTATTTACAGTACTCTAACTGTACTGGCCTTCTTATTACCAGGTCTTGACCTCATGAATCTGGCTTTAGATCATAGGTCACTTTCCAGAGTGACTTTCTTTGATTTCTTCAGTCCCTGGAAACCTTCTGCACCAATCCTCTTCTCTCCCTTTATTTTATTCTTAGCATTAGCACTATTTTAAATGATCTCACTTTGTCATGTGATTGCTATTTTTAAACTCTTTTCCTTCCGCTGAAATATAACAAGAAGAGTGAAGGAGCTTTGGATGGTGTAGAGGAAAATGGGGTGGGAGGGGGTGGGGGACAGAGATAGTAGAATGAAACAGTATTACCCTATGTATATGCATGATGACATGGACGGTGTGAATCTACATCGTGTACAACCATGGAAATGAAACATAATGAGAGAATGGGCTAAACCTATATAGATTTTTGCCAAATCTCCAGGGACCTTCACATAGAATGTGTAGGTACTTGGTGAGTAGCAGTGGAATGAATGGTTATATTTGGATGTAATCTGGTTAACTGTGACTACGATAAGGACAAAGTTCCTTCGTGATTCTGAGAGAGAGGGAAAAACAGATTTTTAAAAATTTCTTTTACAAAGGGACAAGAATTTGATCGACTTCGGCCTTTTTTACTTAAAATGCTAACAGTTGCTTAGAAGACAGGAAACAATACCTTTAAAATTCTGTGGGGTGGGGGAGATTTCAAGCCAGAATTCTAGAAAGTGTTAAAGGTATTTTTTATTCAGACATAATTACATACTTTAAGAATCAGCAAACTTATCTCCATTCCACCTTCTTTAGGAAGTTGCTCCAATATGTATTTGTGGCAAAATAATGAAGAAATACAAAACGTAGAAGGAATAATACATACAAAACAGTGGGCTTCACCCAGGAATTTAATAAGAGAACACAACTTGATACTTTAGTAAAGGATAGAACCAAAATTCAGAGCAATTGGAAAAAGAAATTAATGAACATTCTAAGAGATATGAAGGATAGGCTGATCGAAAATCCGCCTAGAAACTACTTCATTCTTACCTACTCTTTACCCCAAAGGCAATTCCAGGGATGATTGTGATAGACAAAGATGGTCAATGAATAAAAGGCAAAATTCATTTATTCAGCATAATTTTTCCTGAATAAAAAGATACAGTCTTCCTAGGGCAGAGCTCTACTCCTTTGTGTGTTCTCAGAAGTTGGAGTTACCACCCTGTGAATAAGACAACCAAGAAGATGTGGAGGCCCAGTGATCAGAACGGTGGAGGAAGGTAGAAAAGTTTGGGGACTCTGATGGCATCCTTACATTGCTGGCCTAACCTACAAGGGCCTCACCCTTGCTGTGTCATATAAATAAACCTCTATCTGTTCAGGACACTTCTGCTTCTTTTTCAGTTTCATTGAGCTGAACTTCTTCCCAACTGTTTCAAAACCAAATTTACTTTATTAAACATGTGACTTCTTCAGCGAATTCTCTTAGTGGTAAGTTGAGGACATTACTCTTTTTCTTTTTTAAAGGCAACCTGAAATTCTTTCAAAAGACATAACCTTTAAAAAATTCAAATGTAAAGTTACATTTTTTTATTGTAAACAAATGGGATACATGTTGATTCTCTGTTTGTACATGGAGTAAGGCATACCATTTGTGTAATCAAAAATTTACATAGGGTAATGTTGTTTGATTCATTCTGTTATTTTTTCCCTTCACCCCCCAACCCTCCCACCCCTCTTTTCCCTCTATACAGTCTCTCCTTCCTCCATTCTTACCACCCTCCTTATCCCTAACCCTAAACCTAACCCTAACACTAACCCCTCCCACCCCCTATTATGTGTCATCATCTGCTTATCAGCGAGATCATTCGTCCTTTGTTTTTTTGAGATTAGCTTATCTCACTTAGCATGATATTCTCCAATTTCATCCATTTGCCTGCAAATGCCATAATTTTATCATTTTTTATGGCTGAGTAATATTCCATTGTATATATATGCCATGTTTCTTTATCCATTCATCAACTAAAGGGCATCTGGGTTGGTTCCACAGTCTGGCTATTGTGAATTGAGCAGCTATGAACATTGATGTGGCTATATCTCTGTAGTATGCTGATTTTAAGTCTTTTGGGTATAGGCCAAGGAGTGGGATAGCTGGGTCAAATGGTGGGTCCATTCCAAGCTTTCTGAGGAATCTCCATATTGCTTTCCAGAGTGGCTGAACTAATTTGCAACCCCACCAGCAATATATGACTGTACCTTTTTCCCCACATCCTCACCAACACCTATTGTTGCTTGTGTTCTTGATAATTGCCATTCTATTTGGGGTGAGGTGGGATCTTAGGGTAGTTTTGATTTGTATTTCTCTTATTACTAGAGATGTTGAACATTTTTTCATATATCTGTTCATTGCTTGTAGATCTTCTTCTGTGAAGTGTCTGTTCATTTCCTTAGCCCATTTATTGATTGGATTATTTGTATTCTTCATGTAGAGTTTTTTGAGTTCTTTATATATTCTGGAAATTAGTGCTCTCTCTGAAGTATGAGTGGCAAAGATTTTCTCCCACTCTGTAGGCTCTCTCTTCACATTACTGATAGTTTCCTTTGCTGAGAGAAAGCTTTTTAGTTTGAATCTATCCCAGTTATTGATTCTCGCTTTTATTTCTTGTGCTATGGGAGTCCTGCTAAGGAAGTCTGATCCTAAGCTGACATGTTGAAGATTTGGACCTACTTTTTCTTCTATAAGATGCAGGGTCTCTGGTCTGATTCTGAGGTCCTTGATCCATTTTGAGTTGAGTTTTGTGCGGGGTGAGAGATAGGGGTTTAGTTTCATTCTGTTGCATATGGATTTCCAGTTTTCCCAGCACCATTTGTTGAAGAGGCTATCTTTTCTCCATTGCATATTTTTGGCACCTTTGTCTAGTATGAGAAAATTGTATTTATTTGGGTTTGTGTCCATGTCCTCTATTCTGTACCATTGATCTACCTGTGTATTTTGGTACCAATACCATGCTGTTTTTGTTACTATTGCTTTGTAGTAGATTTGAAGATCTGGTATTGTGATACTCACTGCTTTGCTCTTTCAACTTTTAGAACTCATAAGTGAATTCAGTAAAGTAGCAGGTTACTAGATCAGTGCTCATAAATCCAATGCATTTTTATACATAGTGATGAATCTTCAGAAAGAGAAGTTAGGAAAACTACCCCATTCACAATAGCCTCACAATTGGGAATCAATCTAACAAAAGAGGTGAAAGACCTCTACAATGAGAACTACAGAACACTAAGGAAAGAAATTAAAGAAAATCTGAGAAGTTGGACCGATTTCCCATGTTCTTATAGGCAGAATTAATATTGTCAAAATGGCCATACTACCAAAAGTGCTATTCAGATTCAATGCAATTCCAAGTAAATTTACATTTTAATGATTAATAATTAGACAATGGTGAGAGTTTAAAAGACTCCATTTGCTAATTTTCTTGGTAAATTATTTATTTATCAGAACACATTTTATGAGTTTGCATTTAATTCCTTCTTTATGGATCCATTCACACAACCTGGGTTTCCTCAAGAAGTGGTATTAAATAATCATAATATAAGGTTTTTTTTTCAAGTTTTATGAGAAGGCTCATGAAGAGCATTATCATAGCTATCTGACTTTTTAAAATAGTGTCAAATGAGTAGATATTGTCTCAGGTTGAGGGGCCAAGAAATAAACATTAGGTACAATATCAGTGGGTAAATGTAATCAATCAATAAAAAACTGTAAGCATCAAATTTAGAGAGGAGAGTGTTGGGGAAATAATGTAGGCAAGCTAATTTCCTCATCCTTTGTTGAGGCAGCTAGCAAATATTCTTTGGAATTGATAGATTAAGGAAAAAGAGATGTAAGTGTAGTATTTGGAATCAGAGACTACCAAAAGCACTAAAAATAAAACAATTAAAGATTATTACTTCTCAGGAATGTGTCTACAGATTCATGGAAGACTTTTGCTCATGAAGTCATGCACAAAATCACGTTTAGGTATTTAGGTATTACTTTTATAACAACATATTGCAATCAAACTCTAATTATAAACATAATTTAATGCACTATGACAAATTACTGGAAACAGAGTATGAAATTCTATCCCTTAAACTTTATTTATTTTGTAGGCAGAGATTGACTTCTTGGAATGTATATTTCCAAGAATTATTGCCACAGAATTGGTTATTAGATTTGACCAAGAAAAGAATTCATACAAGAATTTGAGAATGAGGGAAACATAGAAACCATTACTATTCTGTGCAGGTGGTCAGCAAGCGTGTATCCAACAGCAAGCCTGAGGTTTAGCCAGTGGTTTCAGAGAATCCACCTGTAAATAATTCATTTCAGCACGGCAGGCAATCGAGATCATCGACAGTGCTTCTACACTTTCTGATTTCTTGAATTCTGCTGGTAATTTTTTCTCACCTTCATTTCCCCAGGTCCTTCAATACTTTCTATAAATTTGTAATATCCAGTATTAAAACCTTTCCTGTACAAAATACCTAGAGTTGGTTCTTTTCCTGAACAAAATCCTGATTTAAAAATGTTTTGATAGTTTCAAAATATTGTAAATTTGAGTAGAATTCTAGGTGTGGGTAATTTTAGAGTTGAAACAGACCTCAGAGATCATCTACAGACTTAGTACTGTTAAGAGGCTAAAAATGATCTATCCAAGTTCCTGGAAAGAAACAGATGGTGTGTTCAAATTGGGTCATTGGAGAAGATTTATTAAGATTCCATTTACACCTGTGTGGGCATATTATTATCATCCCTAGTCCTGAAGGGGCAAAGGGTTAAGAAGATGGAGTTAGGTGAGAGAAGAGGGCTACTTGATAGGAGAAGGAACCTTTAGTAGAGGCAGGCAGCCAACCTGTACAAACTGCAAAGAGAAGTAACGGTGGTGATTGATACCCTAACCTGACTATCCTCCAGCCCTTTGATCTCTTGCACTTTGATTTCTGGCCAGTGCCTCCTATTGGTCAAGTGAAGCTTGAAATTGGAGACCTAGGGGACTCTGATGTAGTTCTTCCAACTCTGGGAGCACAGAACACAGTGAAGAGGTGGAAGAGAGGTGGATAGGCAAAGAGTGACCTCCAGAGCAGCTGCTTTGCGTCCAGGTGAATCTCATGTCTACTCACACTGCATTCCTACAGTGTTTTACTTAGTCCTTACAGATGTTACCACCATCATAGGTTGTGAATCCTTGAGAGGAAAGATGGTATCCTCCTCATTTTTGTATATCTAGTGCCCAGTATGGTGCTGAAATTTAGTAAGAACTTAATGTTTGTTGAGTGAATTGAGTCACTTTCTCAAAGTATATAAAAACCTAGAAATCAAAGTCATTTCTGTTATGATTAACATTATTAGTTTTGCTGAGAAAAAAAATTTAATAGTGACTTGAGAAATAAATGACAAGGTTTTTCTTAAAATTAACACTTACTGAGTTTCATATGGGATTTTATTTCTCTTTATTCATTTACAAAAACCAACACTTAATAATGACATATTATATGCTTATCATTATATTGGGTGAACAAGATAGACAAAACAGTGATAGGAGTTGTCCCTGCTATCACAGAGTTTAGAGTCAGTCTTAAAATTTCAATTCAAATTGTCTTCTTCTTGTGGTCCAGCATGATTTTACTGTATTGTTAGTCATTGTGTCACTGGGGAAAGCTAATATTTGCCACAGAAAAACACAATTTGGAAAGTAAATCTTTCTCCTCAAATCTGAAAGAATTTCAAAGAGTAAAGAATTTTTTTTACTCATAGGGATATCTAGATTTTCTTCATTGTCATTTAGAAAGGTGCTCTAAGTGTGCACACGTGTGTGTGAGGGCATATGCTCATTCCATCTGTGTGAGTTTCTATGTACATTTCATTTATATGAAATTTTAATATAAGCACAACTGTTCAGGGATGAGTCAGTAAATAAGCTTAATCAAATTGAGCACTTTCCCATCTTGGCTTCTTTCTCTAACTGTGGGATACATCACAATCTGCTTCCAGACTTGCTGTGGCAAACAAAATGCTTTTTCTAAGGTTCTTCTCCATTGAACCCAGCAGAGAGGTGATTCACTCACTTGAAGCTGATGACCTCTGGGGTGGGCAATGGATAGAGACCACCTATAAAGCTCCTTATGGCCATTCTACAAAAGGTTTGTTTTGGAGATTACACCTGGATGAGGGAATTACATAATAATTCCATGATGTGACCATTTGAAAACAAAATCTCTGTAGAGATACTAGGAATTGACCAAATTTTCTTGAGCATTTTTAAGTGCCAGATATTATGCTAGACATTGTATACTTTTTCTCATTCAGTGCTCACAACAACTCTATGATGTAGGTATTATTGGTGTCCCAAATTACAGATGAGGAAGTTGAAGTTCAGAGATACTAAAAATTTGGCTAAACTGTGTAACCAGTAAGTAGGAGAATGAAGACAGGAAAAGATTTGATTATGCCCCCAAATTTGTGATTTTGATGGATATCTCTAAAACATGATCTCCTCAGTTATCCTCAAAGTTTTACCTTTTGCCTTCTTCCCTTGTTTTCTTTCTTATCAAGGTCATACTAGAGGAAAGATGATGACTCTAAAGATGACATTATCATTTTAAATGACTGCCTAACAGGAGAATTATGATTTATTAAAACTTACTAATGATTTTTAGACATATGTGACTAACATTAAATAAAATCAATATGCAATAATGATTCATGTTCTAAGTAGTTTGTCTTGTAAATGGTCTCAAGAAATGATATGTTGTAGAATACAAAGAGTATTGAATTAAAAACCAGGAGTTTGGGATTTGAATTCATTTCAGCTACCAACTAGCCTGACAAGTTTCCTTTTGAAACCTAATTTTCAAAAACTGTGAGATCACCTCTGTCTCCAAGCTTCAGTTCTCTGACTTGGGAACAGTATTAGTTCATTTAGGGCTTTTCAGAGAGGCCATTTTGATTTTATATATAGCCTCTGAGACATTTAAAAAAAATCACACTAAACTATTGTTAAAAAAATACTCAATTGGACTTGTTATTGGGACCATGGCAATGGAATTGGGTCCAATCTGAATAGAAGCAAGTACAAGTAAGAAATTATATCTAAGGAACAGGAAGGAAGTTGAATGAAAAATGACTATGAGGAAACATCAGGGGTAATGGGGATTCTGCCTTAACTATCCTACCAGGATTGTTAATGGGAGGTGGTGCAGAATGAGGAGCCTGATGCGATATTGGAGGTGACCAGATCATGTGTGTGTGTATGTGTGGTGGCGGGGGGATGTTGCTCAACTGATCTAGCAAGTTTCTTGCTAAAAGTGGATTTTACAATGAATTGCACAGATAGGCCAAGAAGAAATGAATCATTGTCATTATGCATGAAATCAATTTAGGTTTTTAAAAGGTAGATTGGGCAATGAAGATACCTGAACTATACATGTCATCATGTTTTTACTAACTTCATCTATAGGATTACATCTTGAGAAGTTTTCAGGTTAGGTGATGAGTGAAAAAATTAGCAGTGAAGAGGTAATGCTAGTTGTTAGTTTCAAAGATAATTCAGTTTTTGGTTTCTGAAACAGAGCAACTGTTCATCTACCATATTGCAGTGGATGAATGGGGAAGAGTCTGAGCCAGGCTGCTGTGGACATCTGTGTCTCTTTGGAGCTGGTAGTAGAGGAGTGTGCAGAACAAGGGCATAATTTAGCTTTCATGCAATCTCCCTTTCAATTAGTGGAACATGAGGGCTAGAGGATGTGTGTAGGATATGGAAATGCATAGGAGAGGAAATAATTCAGTTGCCAGAACCCAGAATAGAAAATATATTCAAATCTTACACTTTAGAAAAGATAAAAAAACATATTAATACATAAATGTCACTTCTTTTCTCGATACTATCATTTCAATTCATTTTTCACACAAGTAGAAGAGGAAACTTCATTTCTATAATCTTAGTTCAGAATGGTATTTCTGCCTGGTTTAAAAAAAGTTTGTAAGTCATATGACTTAGTGTGATGAACATATTCTGAAATAAAAATGAGTTATTGGATGAAATCTGAATAGGACACACTGTGCTCAAATTTTATCATCTCACCAGTGGTGTAAATATTATGAACTAAAGCCAGGAACATATGGCTTAAAACTCAATAATGCAGGCAATGAGGCAAAATATCCCTGTATCTATGTGCCACCCCAAATTAGAAGCTAGATTTCCTATCCTCCCTAAAAAGAACATATTTCTGATGTCTTTTATGAAGCATATGAAAAAACACAGGGCTTATTTTTAGTGATTTTAATTTACAGCCCATTCTGTTAGCACATACCTGCTTTGTAAAGCAAACACACCTGCACAATACAGAAGCAACGGGGATGCATTCCTCTTCATAGGAGTGCCCAGTAAAAATATTTACCAGAGGAAAAAAGCACATCTTTTTTTTTTTTTTTTATCCAGAAATCTAACAAAAATAAGCATATTTTTGAATAAATTATTTTAACATCTACTCTCATAGACCATTCCAACCCTCTTCTATTTCTGGATAAAACATGTAAAAAAATTTGAATAGGCAACTGACAGAAAAAAAAAAAACCCTCAAGTGTCTTTTATTTACATGAGTGCAAAACTAAACAAAATTTACATATATTTAAATTTAAAACTTTAAAATCTTTTAAAGGACATAAACTTGTTGTGTGTGCTTGGGAGTTACAGGGAGTGAAAAATTCCTTTTAGCATAAAAAAGAGTTTTCATGGTCAAGCAAAACCAAAATAAACTAGTATTTATTTGCTGTAATTAAAAAGATACTCCATGAGGACTGTCTTGTAACACACTTTCCTTAAAGATGATGTCTATTAACTTAACCTAACCACTTGGATATTTGTATTTATTTGTGAACAAAAGTAAAATCCACAGAGAGAATTATATAGATGTGATAGATGTGGTGTAAAATTGTGTCACTATCTGCAAATATCTGGTCTCTCTCTCTCTCTCTCTCTCTCTCTCTCTCTCTCGCCAGCCTTCGGTCCTCTTTCCCACCCTCCTGGCTCCTTTTGCCTTTTTCCAACGCCTCTGTGATCTTTATGCATTTCAATTCTTCTTTCAACCTCTCCTTCCTTTGTACTTCTCACTTATTTTCTGTTTTTATTTTTTCATCTTAAAATAGCTCTTATTTTTGTTTTATATTTAATTTCATTATCTAGTCACAACAGTTATTCTGTTATTCTCCTGCCCCTTTTTGCTTCTTTGCCACCTCTTTTCCATCTTCTGGTTTAAATAGTAGGCGGAAAACACATTTCTGCCCAGAAGCTAATTGCATAGACCCCTCTGCTCTAGTATAATTAAAATTTGCCCCTGTCGTCATATCTTCCTCCACATTGACAAATTTCACTAACCCTATGTAACTAACTCTACTCTGGCCAGCCTCTTATTATCCTCAACTCCAAAGAGGAATTGAAACCCATAAATGTGTCTAGGTGCATTAAGCAGTTTGAACTCACTAATAGACTCATTAAACTAAAATAAAAATCCTTCTCTGGGTTAGATCTATTACCTGTTAAAATTACTATTTCTGTCAAAATGAAACAAACTGAAATGACAAAGGCCATAACTATGTCAGAGTAGGGAACACTCAGGCTTAAAAGAACTTTAAAGAAAACACTCAAATCTTCTAGGAAATATTATCTTTAGGTGCCCTATTATAGGTCATTTCAGTTTAATGGCTTACTGCGGGAAGTCAGGTACTATGAGGATTCTACCTTCCAAAAGTAATGGTGTCCTCATTGCCAGCCAAGAAGTGACCCATTTCCAAAACTCCATTTTAGAGTCTGCTCCCATGCACCACTTTGGTACTATGTCTCGTAGTGTTGGTTCCCAAGGCCATGGACTATACAGTAAAAATTGGCACAACCAGTGATTTGTTAGGAGTGTGTACTCAGAAGTAACACTGATAAAGAAGTGAGTGACAGTGGCTAAGACAAAAGGCTGATTTGAACTGTGAGGTAGTAGCCATAAGAAACCTCAGTCAGTCTCCTAAAAATCTCAGTAGTTGGTATGGCCATTCGGAGAGAGTCTGGGCCTTCATACCCTCTCATCCACAGGAACAGTCATTTTATGTGGACTACCCTTGGGGAGGAGTTAATGTTTGGCAAGGCCAGTTCCTTGTCCAGTGGTAGTTATTGGGGAGGGAATCCTCAGCACTCAACACTATCAGCAGATGGGGAAATGAACACTTCATTCCTGGAAAAGGGCTTTTGTTGGAAGCCATGGTCTCTATTAGTGGGAGAGAAACAAAGAAGAGTAGAGGGAGCTTTTAATTTTCAGTCTTTCTGGTAAAGGTCTAAATTTGTGCAATGTGCATATTTTCATTTATTTTAAAAGTTATAATGGTGATGTCAAGAATGGAAAATGTGGAAGGGGAGGTCAATGAGGGAGAGAAGAAGGAGGAAAGGAATGGGATGTGACCTTAATACAGCTCAAATAGCATGGTATTGGTAAAAACACAGACATGTAGAACAAAGGAAAAGAATAGAAGACCCCAAAATAAATACATGCATCTTCAGTCAACTGATTCTTGACAAAGGTGCCAAAAAATACTGTGGAGAAAGTGTGGCCTCTTCAAATAATGGTGTTGGGAACTGGATATTCATATATGGAAAACTGAAGCTAGGTCCTTATCTTTCACCCAGTTAAAAAAATGAACTCAAAATGGTTCAAAGACCTTAACAACAAATCTGAAACTTGAAACTACTGTAAGAAAATGTATAGAAAACATTTCAAAACATTGGTGTAGGCAGTGAATTGTTTTGGATATGACCCCCCAAATAACAGAAAACTAAAGCAAAAATAAACATATGGAATTACATCCAACTGAAAAGCTTCTGAGCAACAAAGGAAACAATGAAAAGAGTAAAGAGATAACCTAGAGAATTGGAGAAAATTTTTGTCAGCTGTTTATCTAATAGTTGATTAATATCCAGAACATGTAAAGAACCCCCTCAAAGAAACTTAACAAGAAAACCTAATAATATGATCAATAAGTGGGCAAATGATATGAATAGACACTTCTTAAAAGAAGAAGTACAAATGGCTAATAAATACATTAAATATGTGAAAAAAATTATCAATATCTTTAGCCATTAGGGAAATGCAAATCAATATTATATGGTTATCTCACTCTAGTAAGAATTGCTATTGTATTTTTTAAAAATTAGCAAATGCTGGTAAGGTGAGGTTGTAAAGAAAAATGAATACTTATGCAACATTTGTGGGAATAAATTAGTAAAGCTACTATAGTAAACATTATGGAGGTTCTCAATAAACTAGAACTATCATCTGATCCAGCTGTCCACTCCTGGGTGTGGAAGGGTAATGTAGTTAGCTCACAAAAGAGATACCTGCATACCTGTCTTTGTTCTGGCAGTGTTCATAATAGCCAGGATAGGGAATCATCCTAGGTATCTGTCAATAGATGAATGGTTAAAGAAAATATGGTATATATACACAGTGAAGTATTATTCAGCTATAAAGCATGTGCAGGAAATGGGTGCTTTATCGTTTAGATATTAGGTGTCCCCCAAAAGCTCATGTATAAGACAATTCAAGAAAGTTTAGAGGTGAAATGATTGGGTTATGAGACTTTTAACCAAATCAGTGCATTAATCCCCTGGTAGGGATTAATTGGGTGATAACTGTGGGCAGGTAGTGTTGGCTGGGAGAAGCTAGGTTGATGGGGTGTGCCCTTGGGGTTTTTTGTGATGGTTAGGAGAGCTCACTCTCTGCTTCCTGGATCCATGTACTGTTCTGCTTTTCTCTATCACATTCTTCTATCACAAAGTTCTGCCTTGGCATGGGCCCTGGGCAAAATAGTTATTTATGGAGTAAGACCTCTGAAACCATGGTGAGCTCCCAGAAAAACTTTTCCACCTCTAATAGTTCTTGTCAGGTCTTTTGGTCCCAGCAGCAGAAAAGCTGGCTAAAATAGGGTGGAACTGGAGATCATCATGTTAAGCAAAATAAGCTGGACACTGAAAGACAAATATTGCATGTTTACTCTCACACATGGAAACCTAAAAACAAACAAGAAAACAAAAAACAAAAACAACACAAAGGTGACCTGAAAGTAGAAGATACTACTAGGGTCTCAAAGGGAGTGGGAAGAGTAGGTGGTAGAGAAGGTAGGAGAAGGGAGGGCGGAATCTGATATAAGTATGCATGGAAATACCACATTGAAAATCCATTTATTTGTGTAATCAATATATGTTACTACTACTACTACTAATAATAATTTAAGCCTTAAAATAAAAAGAAAAAAGAAAAAGAAAAAATCACAATGCAACTGGGAAACTTTTAAATTGGATAACAATGAAGATACATTTCAAAACTTGTGACACAGGTAAGCAGTAGAGGGAGATTACAGTGATATTGCATGTATTAGAAAAGAAGAAATGTAGGAAGTCAATGATCTTATATTCAATTTATTATATTAAAGAATCTAGAAAAAGTAAATTAAGGAAACTGCTAATAAAACAAAATAATTATACAATAAATCCTAAAGTAAAAGTTGACACTGTGAAAAGAGCAACAAAATTTATAAACCCTTAGAATAACTTTATCAAGGAAAAACACTGTTATTAAACTCAACAATTAAAACTTAGAATATCACAGGTTTTACTGGAATTAAAAAGAAGATATTCTTAATAGCTATAAGCCAATATTAGAAAATTTAAATGAAATAAACTCTTAAAAATATGATTTATACAAGTTAACAGAGGAACAGATACTTTGAATAGTCCTATAACTATTATCAATTGTGTTCTTTAAAAATTTTTTTTCCTTAAAGAAATGTCAACCTCAATAATTTCACCAGTAAATTTGAATAATTTTTAAGGAAATAACACCATTATTATATAAAATCTGTCAAATACCAAAAGAGACACTAGTATAACTGATATCAAAATCAGACAAGGACATCACATCAATAGGAACTTGCAGATAAGTCTATTTCATGAACAAAATAAATAAACTACAACATAATATTAGCAAGGAGTATTCAACAATATTTGAAAAGAAAGCATATTACATCCAAGTGGAAAGCATTTCAGGAGTGGCACCATGGTTTATCATTTGCAAGACAGTCAATCTAATTCATAGCGTAAAAGAAAAATTTTACAATCATATTGATAGATTTAGTAACTGTGCTTGATAAGAAAGCATTCATAAAAAAACCAACTCATGGCAAATAAAAATGATAGTTAATTTTCCTCATAAATAATTATCAGAGACATGATATTTTATAGTGAAATGTTAAGAGATTGCCCTCTGATATTGGGAAGGTGAAAAGAATTGCCATTCACTAGTTATTTTCAACATTGCACTGGATCTTCTATGCCATTCAAAGCAAGAAAAGGAAGAGAGTACAAGCAAGGCTCAGAGAGGTAGAAATTAACTGTCATTCTCAGAAAATAGGATTGTGAAGCAAGATGTCCAGATATTTTATAAATTAGCAAAATCAATAAAAAGGTCTTAGCAGAGTCATAGGGTACAAGTTCAATATGTAAGAATAATTTTATTAAGCTGGGGACAAATAACTAGAAAAATAAATTTTAAAAATCATGTGCTTTTCTTTGATATTAAATCTTACCAAATAGAAATAAATGGGAGGACTTGCACAATGAACAATATAAAACTGTTGGAAGAAATGAAAAAGACATAAGTGACATGCCTTGTTTATGGATTGAAAAATACTATTTTGTGAAAGTGTCAGTTAAAAATTGCTATTTAATATATGCCTTCACATTTAATGACCTGAAGTAACAACTATTTACCATTGCGCGTGAGTCTACTTACTCATAGAAGTTCTGCTGCCCTAGGTGATACTCAACTGATCTTGACCAGTCTCATTCATGCATGTATGGTAGACCAGTGGATTGACTGGAGTCCACTTGGTCTAGAACAACCTGACTCACACATTGGGCAGATGTCTGACTATAGATATGTCTGACAGGGTTATTGGAACATTTATCTTTTATAATCTAGTACACTATCCTAAACTTGTTCATATAATGGCATGGGAGGGTTCCAAAAGAGAAAGTAAACACAATGTTTCTTGAAGCTTAACCATGACACTACACCATGTTATTTTCACTGTATTTTATCTTCTAAAAATAGCCTTAAGGATATCCCAGATTTGAGCATTAGAGAGACAGACCTCATGTCTTGATAGGATGAATTGTAAAGTTTCATTGCAAAAGTGTGATTACAAGAAAGGTGGGTGATTTTATTTTCTTAAAAGATATTTGTTCTCTTCAAACTTGTTTATAGTTTCAATGAATCCCAATAAATATCCTATCTTTTCTGTGTGTGGAAATTGGCAGACTGATTCTCAGATTCCTTTAGAAATGCAAAGGACCACCAATAAACAAGATGATCTTAGGATCAGGAACCAAGCTAGAGGCCTGCACTAACAAGTAAGACAACCTATTCTAAGTTGTGGTAATTAAGATATTTGTTACTGGCAGGATATCCATCATCTCATTTCTAATAAAATTGTTGCTGAAGGTAGCATACACTTTCAATACAGTTTGATGGGTCATTTAAATACCCACCATATGAAAAAATTGAACAGTGAAACTGCTTATACCACAGACAGACAGACAGACAGACACACACACACACACACACACACACGCGCGCGCGCGCGCACACACACATCACAAAACCAATAAAGGCGAATGTAGGGGGCCAAGATGGCGGACTAGAGGGCGGCTGCATTTCACGCTGCTCCAGGACGCAAGATTCAAAAGAGGAGATAGTGAGAGACTTGGGACCAACTCAAAGCTGCTGGGTGAGTCTCTCCTGTTGGGGGGGCGTCCCGGATGGGGCGGTGGCCCCGGGGCCCGGGGAGTTTGTGAGGTGGAGTTGCTCGGCGAGACGCCCCTCCCCCCGCTGGAGCGGTAAACACGGACAACTGGGATCATCGTAGAGGAGGCGGCTCAGCATAGCGCTTGGACTCGAGCAGCCGCTGGGGCTCCGGGTGGCTGCCTGGGGAGGAGCTGCGTGGCGAGCTGTTTGGACCCAGAGTGACCGCTTCCGAACGCCGGGGGGTTGCCCGGAGGAGGAGGAGAGGCCCGGCGGGTCGCTTGGGTCTAGGAGTGGCTGCGTCGGAGCCACGGGCGGTTGCCGGAGGAGGGGCTGCGTGGTGAGCTGTTTGAACTCAGAGTGGGCGCTCCTGAGCGCCGGGGGACTGCCCAGAGGAAGAGGAGGAGCGCGGCGGGACACTTGGTCTGGGAGTGACTGCATCAGAACCACGGGCGGTTGCCGGAAGAGGAGCTGCGTGGTGAACTGTTTGAACCCAGAGCGAGCGCTCCTGAGTGCCGGGAGGTTGCCCGGAGGAGGAGGAGGAGCGCGGCGTGTTGCTTGACCTGGGAGTGACTGCATCAGAGCTGCGGGCGGTTGCCAAAGGAGGAGCTGCGTGACGAGCTGTTTGAACTCAGAGCAGCTGCTCCAGAACACTGGTGGCCTGCCTGGAGGAGGAGAGCGGTGGGACGCTTAGCCTGGGAGTGACTGCATCAGAACCACAGGCGGTTGCCAGAGGAGGAGGCGAGTGGTGAGCTGATTGGACTAAAAGCAACCGCTCCTGAACACCGGTGGCCTGCCTGGAGGAGGAGCGTGGTGAGTCACCTGGTCTCGGAGCCACCGTTCCTGAACACCTGGGGGGCTACCCCAAGGAGGAGGAGGAGGAACAGGGCGGGTCACTTGGACTTGGAGTGACTGCCTAGGGCTACGGGTGGTTGGCGGGAGGAGGAGACCCGAAGTGAGTTGTTTGGATTCCTAGTGACTGCATCGGAAACCGGGCGGCTGTCTGGAGGAGGAGGTGTGTGGCGGGTCTCTGTGTCTCGGAGCTATTGTACAGGGCTCCAGGTGGTGGCTCAGGGGAGGGGCTGCATAGCCAGGCGATTGGTGCAGAGCAGGGTCCCAGGAGCTAGGTGGCTTCTTGCTGGAAGAGCCGCACAGAGACACGCCTAGGGGCGGAGCGAAGTTTCCAGGGCGGTGGGCAGATTCTCTGGGAGAGGCAGCCTAAGGAGACTCGCCTGCGAAGGGTGAGGCTCCCAGGCCCAGGACGTAGGTCCAGGCCCCTGGGATCGTTGCAGAAGAAGACAGCCCAGCCCAGGAGGTAGTTGTAGATTGAGGGGAACCTCTAGGAGGGCAACTGACTAGCGAGACGTCCCCACCGAGTGACTCTTCCCGGCTGGGGGAGGTTTTCCCACAGGGACAGTAAAGCCAGAGACATAGGCACAAACAGGCCTTGCCTCAGCCCACAGTCTACTTCCCCATTGGATGACCATTGGTCAACAAGTGGAGGCACCTCCGCCCACTAGCAGGGAATATACGCCACCTGAGGGTTACCACACCTACAGAGGCAGCTTCTTCGTGGAGCTCTGCATTATCAACCTCCTCCAAGACTTCAGGCTACTGAAGGATAAGAGGGGATATACTAGCAATCTTCAGGGACATTATAAGTTGATAGAGGAAATCTGCAATATCTTAATGACCCACTGATCCCTGAACAATATGAGAAAACAAGGGAAGAAAATGCCCCAAACAAATCTAGATGTTACATCAATAGAATCCAACGACAGCATGGCAGAAGAAATGACAGAAAGGGAGTTCAGAATGTACATAATTAAAATGATTAGGGAAGCAAAAAATGAGATGAAAGAGCAAATGCAGGCATTGAACGATCGCACCAATCGACAGTTAACAGAGCAAATTCAGGAAGCAAAAGATCATTTCAATAAAGAGTTAGAGATATTGAAAAAAAACCAACAGAAATCCTTGAAATGAAGGAAACAATAAACCAAATTAAGAACTCCATAGAAAGCATAACCAATAGGATAGAACAGCTGGAAGACAGAACTTCAGATATTGAAGACAAAATATTTAACCTCGAAAACAAAGTTGAACAAACAGAGAAGATGGTGAGAAATCATGAACAGAATCTCCAAGAACTATGGGATATCATGAAAAGGCCAAATTTGAGAATTATTGGGATTGAGGAAGGCTTAGAGAAACAAACCAAAGGAATGAACAATCTATTTGAAGAAATAATATCAGAAAATTTCCCAAATCTGAAGAATGAAATGGAAAATCAAGTCCAAGAGGCTTATAGGACTCCAAATACACAAAATTACAACAGACCCACACCAAGGCACATTATAATGAAAATACCTAACATACAAAATAAAGACAGAATTTTAAAGGCTGTGAGAGAAAAGAACCAAATTACATTCAGGGGGAAGCCAATACGGATATCAGCAGATTTTTCAATCCAGACCCTAAAAGCTAGAAGGGCCTGGAACAACATTTTTCAAGCTCTGAAAGAAAATGGATGCCAACCAAGAATCTTATACCCAGCAAAACTTACCTTCAAATTTGACGATGAAATAAGATCATTCCACGATAAACAAAAGCTAAAAGAATTTACAAAAAGAAAGCCAGCATTACAGAACATTCTCAGCAAAATATTTCATGAGGAAGAGATAAAAAACAAAGAAGCAAATCAGCAAAGGGAGGAATTATCCTAAAGGAACTGTCAAATAAAGGAGGAACCAAGATGTGTCAAAAATTTTAAATATGAACCAAATGACTGGGAATACAAATCATATATCAATAATAACCCTGAATGTTAATGGCCTGAATTCATCAATCAAAAGACATAGACTGGCAGATTGGATTAAAAAGAAAGATCCAACAATATGTTGCCTGCAAGAGACTCACCTCATAGAAAGAGATACCCATAGACTAAAGGTGAAAGGATGGGGAAAAACATACCATGCACATGGGCTCAGCAAAAAAGCTGGAGTATCCATCCTCATTTCAGATAATGTGGACTTCAAGCCAATGTTAGTTAGAAGGAATAAAGAAGTACATTTCATACTGCTTAAGGGAAGCATAAATCAGCAAGATATAACAATCATAAACATCTATGCCCCAAACAGTGGCTCATCCATGTATGTTAAACAAATCCTTCTCAATTTCAGAAACCAAATAGACCATAACACAATAATACTAGGTGATTTTAACACGCCTCTTTCACCACTGGACAGATCTTCCAAACAAAAATTGAACAAAGAAACCATAGATCTCAATAACACAATCAATAATTTAGACTTAACAGACATTTATAGAATATACCATCCAACCAAGAGCGAATACACTTTCTTCTCAGCAGCACATGGATCCTTCTCTAAAATAGACCATATATTATGCCACAAAGCTAATGTCAGCAAATACAAGAAGATAGAGACACTACCTTGTATTCTATCAGATCATAATGGATTGAAGTTACAAATTAATGAAAGAGTAAAAAACAGAAACTACTCCAACACCTGGAGATTAAACAATATGCTACTATATGATGAATGGATAACAGAAGATATTAGGAAGGAAATTAAAAAATTCTTAGAGGTAAACGAGAACAAAGAAACAACATATCAAAATCTCTGGGACACTATGAAAGCGGTACTTAGAGGAAGATTTATTTCATGGAGCGCATTTAATAAAAGAAGTAAAACTCAAAAAATAAATGACCTAACACTACAGCTCAAAGCCCTAGAAAAAGAAGAACAGACCAACACCAAAAGTAGTAGAAGACAGCAAATAGTTAAACTCAGAGCTGAAATCAACGAAATTGAAACGAAAGAAACAATACAAAAAATTGACAAAATAAATAGTTGGTTCTTCGAAAAAATAAACAAAATTGATAAACCTTTAGCCACACTAACAAAGAGAAGACGAGAGAAAACCCAAATCACTAAAATTCGGAATGAACAAGGAAATATCACAACAGACACAACTGAAATACAAAACATAATTAGAAGCTATTTTGAAAATCTATACTCCAACAAAATAGAAAATTTCGAAGACATCAACAGGTTTCTAGAGACATATGAATTGCCTAAACTGAACGAGGAGGACATACACAATTTAAATAGACCAATTTCAAGTAATGAAATAGAAGAGGTCATCAAAAGCCTACCAACAAAAAAAAGTCCAGGACCAGATGGGTTCTCAGCCGAGTTCTACAAAACTTTTAAAGAAGAACTCATTCCAATACTTCTCAAAGTATTCCAGAAAATAGAAGAGGAGGGAACTCTCCCAAACTCATTCTATGAAGCCAATATTACCCTGATTCCTAAACCAGACAGAGACACATCGAGGAAAGAAAATTTCAGACCAATATCCTTAATGAACATCGACGCAAAAATTCTCAACAAAATTTTAGCAAATCGCATACAAAAACATATTAAAAAGATAGTGCACCATGATCAAGTGGGTTTCATCCCAGGGATGCAAGGTTGGTTCAACATCAGAAAATCAATAAATGTCATTCACCATATCAATAGACTTAAAGTCAAGAATCACATGATTATTTCGATAGATGCAGAAAAAGCATTTGATAAAATACAGCACCCCTTCATGCTTAAAACACTAGAAAAAATAGGGATAGTGGGAACATTCCTTAACATTGTAAAGGCCATCTACGCTAAACCCATTGCTAATATCATTCTAAATGGTGAAAAACTGAAAGCATTCCCTCTAAAAACTGGAACAAGGCAGGGATGCCCTCTCTCACCACTTCTATTCAATATCGTCCTTGAAACTCTAGCCAGAGCAATTAGACAGACCAAAGAAATTAAAGGGATACGAATAGGAAAAGAAGAACTCAAACTATCCCTATTTGCTGATGATATGATGGTATACTTATAGGAACCAGGAAATTCCACCAGAAAACTTTTAGATCTCATAAGTGAATTCAGAAAAGTAGCGGGATATAAGATCAATGCACATAAATCGAAGGCATTTTTATATATAAGCGATGAATCTTCAGAAAGAGAAATTAGGAAAACTACCCCATTCACAATAGCTTCGAAAAAAATAAAGTATTTGGGAATCAATCTCACAAAAGAGGTGAAAGACCTCTACAATGAGAACTACAGAACACTAAAGAAAGAAATTCAAGAAAACCTTAGAAGATGGAAAGATCTCCCATGTTCTTGGATAGGAAGAATTAATATTGTCAAAATGGCCATACTACCAAAAGTGCTATACAGATTCAATGCAATTCCAATGAAAATCCCAATGATGTACCTTACAGAAATAGAGCAAGCAATTATGAAATTCATCTGGAAGAATAAAAAACCCAGAATAGCTAAAGCAATCCTTGGCAGAAAGAGTGAAGCAGGGGGTATCGCAATACCAGATCTTCAACTCTACTACAAAGCAATAGTAACAAAAACGGCATGGTATTGGTACCAAAATAGAAAGGTGGATCAATGGTACAGAATAGAGGACACGGACACAAACCCAAATAAATACAATTTTCTCATACTAGACAAAGGTTCCAACAATATGCAATGGAGAAAAGATAGCCTCTTCAACAAATGGTGCTGGGAGAATTGGAAATCCATATGCAACAGAATGAAACTAAACCCATATCTCTCACCATGCACGAAACTAAACTCAAAATGGATTAAGGATCTTGGAATCAGACCAGAGACCTTGCATCTTATAGAAGAAAAAGTAGGTCCAGAGCTTCAACATGTCGGCTTAGGACCAGACTTCCTCAACAGGACTCCCATAGCACAAGAAATAAAAGCAAGAATTAATAACTGGGATAGATTCAAACTTAAAAGCTTTCTCTCAGCAAAGGAAACTATCAGCAATGCAAAGAAAGAGCCTACAGAGTGGGAGAAAATCTTTGCCAATCATACTTCAGATAGAGCGCTAATCTCCAGAATCTATAAAGAACTCAAAGAACTCTACACCAAGAATGTAAATAATCCAATCGACAAATGGGCTAAGGAAATGAATAGACACTTCACAGAAGAAGATGTACAAGCAATCAACAAACATATGGAAAAATGTTCAACATCTCTAGTAATAAGAGAAATGCAAATCAAAACCACCCTAAGATTCCATCTCACCCCAATTAGAATGACAATTATCAAGAATACAACCAACAACAGGTGTTGGCGAGGATGTGGGGAGAAAGGTACACTCTTACATTGCTGGTGGGGCTGCAAATTAGTGCAGCCACTCTGGAAAGCAGTGTGGAGATTCCTTAGAAAACTTGGAATGGAACCACCATTTGACCCAGCTATCCCACTCCTTGGCCTATACCCAAAGGACTTAAAATCAGCATATTACAGAGATACAGCCACATCAATGTTCATAGCTGCTCAGTTCACAATAGCCAGATTGTGGAACCAACCTAGATGTCCTTCAATTGATGAATGGATAAAGAAAATGTGGTATATATATACAATGGAATATTACTCAGCCATAAAGAATGATAAAATTATGGCATTTGCAGGCAAATGGATGAAACTGGAGAATATCATGCTAAGTGAGATAAGCCAATCTCAAAAAACCAAAGGAAGAATGATATCGCTAATAAGTGGATGATGACACATAATGGGGGGTGGGAAGTGTTAGCGTTGGGGTTGGAGTTGGGTTTAGGGAGGGGGGCAGGAATGGAGGAAGGAAGGACTGTATAGATGGAGGGGAAGGGTGGGAGGGGAGGGGGGGAAGGGAAAAAATGGCAGAATGAATCAAACAACATTACCCTATGTAGATTTATGATTACACAAATGGTATGCCTTTACGCCATGTACAGACAGAGAAACAACATGTATCCCATTTGTTTACAATTTTATAATAAAAAAAAAAATAAAGGCGAATGTAGTTATAAAGTGGAAAAGTTAAACAATGTAACTCTTTGCAAAAAAACATTGGAAACCATTTTCGTGTCCTAGTAATAGACAAGTAGTTCTATAACAGGACACTATAACCATGCAAATCATAATTGAAAGATGAGAATTTATAGACTATTCTAACATTAAGAATTTCTGTTCATAAATGACACCATTATGACTATGAAAAAATGAGCCACAAAAAAGCTAATGAACCACTGCAACTCAGTCACAGTAGAAAACCAACCAAAAATAATATGTAAAAGACTTGAAGAGCAATTTCACAAAAAGCAGCAATCTAAATGTGATATATGTATTAAAAACTACAAAACATTACTAATTAATAGGAAAATGCATATTGAAACCATGATGGATTATGCAAACACCAGAATGACTAAGACAAAAAAGAAAGTACCAAATTTTGAATGTAAAACATCCAAAACTCTTTAATAGTAACAAATGGGAGTATAAATTGTACAATTCCTTTGGAAAGCTGTTAACTGAAACATACTGAAGAATTCTACTTCCTGGTATTACCCCCCAAAAATGGCCTACATGTAATCACCTGTGTAAGAGTGCAGATAACTGCTTAGTTCCTAACAGTCCCCAAATGACAACACAAATGTCCAAAAAATACTGAAATGCACAAATTATATGCAGATTCATATAATGGAATGCTTTGCAGATTTAAGAATGGATGACAACAGTTATACCCAACCACATGTGTGAAACTTGCAAAACTAATACTGAGTCAAAGAAGCCAGACATGGAAGAGTGATTCCCTTGACAAAAGAAAGAGATTAGGGAAGTTATTTGGTTATTATCTGGGAAAAACTAACAAAAAGATTGTCTGTTGGAACCATAATTTAAATCCCATCATGGTGGACCACCAGGGCCACTCTATTCTGTTTGTGTAGATTTCCTGCACCATTATAAACCTTAACCAATTTACAAGCAGCGATTTTGTGGACTGTCCTTCCATTCCAAAGTTTTCCTTGGTTGGCATTATCCTGCCTTTCTGAATATCTATAGCCAATGTCATTTGCAATGCTTTCCTTCCCCCCAAATAATGAAAAATACTCTTAGCTCTGATCCAGGGGACATTTTCCAACAGCTACCTAATGCTGTAGCTGGTAGTTGAGGATCTTGTCCCAGGACCCAGTCCTTTCTTTTACTGACTAGTATTAGTAATGGCAAAAAATCCTTTTATTTCCGAGATCTTTTGGTCTCTAGAGTTCTCGTTTAATATCATTTACAAACAGTTTATTAAACAGAAAGATTAAACTCCAAAGTTGGAAGGCAGATACTGGTTATCTTTGGGAGGACTGTGGCATTAAGAAGGGCTTCTCTGGTGATGAAAATGATTTATTTATTGACCTGCACTAGAGTTTTGGGGAAAACAGGAAGAAAAATAAAAGACAAAAATACTTAATACCTAGAATGTTTTAGATAAGAATATAGATACATGGAATTTGAATATATGTTATAGTTCATTTCTCAGACATGGTTTTATAAACTGATAAAACTTTATGTTATAATCCCATGGCTTTATGTTCCCTGCTCATTTTGTCTTTTTTTTTAGTTTTTATTTTTTAAAATTTTTACAGACTGCATTTTGATTCTTTGTACACAAATGGGCTACAATTTTTTGTTTCTATGGTTGTGCATGATGTAGATTCATACCATTCATGTAATCATACATGTACATAGGATAATGTCTGTCTCAGTCCACCATCTTTCATACCATCTACTCCTCCATCTTGGCTTTTGATATATGCACAAGTCATTCAATACTACCACTTACTCATTTGATCTTGAATCTTAGTTTATTATCCTGTTTCTGGGAGTTTGTACCACCATTTTTTTTTAATGATTTAAAAGTAAACTTTATTAGATGGCTTTAAGCCATAATTCTCAATGGTGCAAAGTACATATTATCATTAATCTCTCCCACCCAAAATTTAATGGAAAAGTTTTTTTCCCCCCCAAGGAAAATAAACAGATGGGTTTGTGTCAAGAATCATCCGTGTGCTGCAATATGAGAGCTTAAGTCCTGAAAACAAGAAAACGCAAAGCATGGGGCCCAAGGAGGCAGTCTTTTGTGTATCACCAAACAAGCAATAAAGTCATAGAGATTGACTTGGTAACTGCAGAAGGGATGGGGCTGCATTCTGTGTGTCCTTGGATGAAATTGTGACTTTGTAATATGGACACTAATTATCTGCATGAAAGAAAAAAAAAATGTATTGCTTTATTTTTCTTTGAATTTTTCACTAAAGAATAAAGAGCCATGTGAAATTTGGATGGGGTAGATTTTAGAGAAATTTTGCAGAAGGAATTATACGCATAATTACATACAAAGCACATAGAGTTTATAATTAGATGTAGATGCAAATACAT
Organism: Sciurus carolinensis; assembly: GCF_902686445.1. NCBI lineage: Eukaryota > Metazoa > Chordata > Mammalia > Rodentia > Sciuridae > Sciurus > Sciurus carolinensis. The sequence continues at coordinate 29,983,579 of NC_062227.1, read as the reverse complement.
TCATATGCACATACATAGACACACATATACATGATCTATTTATCTATCACCTATCATTTATCTATGAAAAAGTGTAACCTGCCTGTATTAGAGAATTGTTACTTTTGGTATTCTGGGATTTTAAATGTTATGACATGTACTAATATTTGTAGGCTTGAATTTTTAATATGGAAACATAAAAATATTAAGAATAATTCTTAAGACAACTCAATGTACTCTTACAAATCTGCAGGACAGTTTCCTTTAAAGTGTGTTATGCAGGGTATTAAAACTATATTTGGTGGTTGTTGCAGATGGTTTTATTGATGTAGTTAATTTATAGGAACTCTTAAAATACTTTTTAGCTTTTCTCATTTTAACTGAATTAAGAAATTTTATAAAAGACACATACACACATGCATATACACTAAAAAAGAAAGTGACATCTATTTTGGAGGTTCTAATAGTTATTACAAAAAAACAAGAAATAAACCTTTCACTCTTCTCCCTAATCATTCACTTCTGCTCATAGGTAGAGGCTTCTCTTAATTTGTAAGGATTTCTGGACAGGAAGGACATGTCTAGTAACAAATGTAATATTAATAACTAACTGCTCTAGGACCATGACTTGCTTCCCTTGTTTTCACAGGATATTTGAATAGGATGCCATTAGTATTTACATAAATTTTGAAAAGCCAGATGCATACCTCCTTTGATTAGGGTCACTCGGTTTCTTTTTGTGAAGGATATAAGAATTGAAAAGTAAGGTGCATGAAGACAGGGACTTTTATCACTTTACCACTGTATACCCATTGCCTACAATAGTACATGGTAGGCAGTACAAATTGAAGAGCACACTCTACCACTTTCCAATGAAGCAGTTTTAACTCAGTTGACAGTCCCTTTCCCTCAAGATTATGAAATCAGAGCCTGCAGTTGGGCAGTCTCCTTTCACTTGGTTGAACTTGATAATATTGCTTAAGGGAGATAAGATTTGACATCCTATTTTTATGGCCCTCAGCATTTCTACCCACATACTATAGGCTAAAGCTTACTCACATACCAGTGACTAATTGCACTTAATGCTGAAAATTAATGTGCCTATGTGTTCAGAAAAAAGAGGTAAAAATTTGCTAAGCAGCTCACCATTTTCTGCCATTTGGATCAGTGGTCTTTATATTACCCCAAAGATTGAACTCTTAATTTTTTTTCATAACGTGAACACTCGGATGGACATTTGTTATTGTTAAACATTTTCTTTCTTTTTCTTTTTCTTTTAAGACTGAAGATTGAACCCAGGGGCACTTTGCCATTGAACCACATTCCTAGCTCTTTTTGTATTTTATTTTGATACAAGATCTCTCTAAGTTGTTTAGGGTCTCCCTAAGTTGCTGAGATTGGCCTTGAACTTGTGATCTTCCTGCCTCAGCTTCCTGAGTCCCTGGAATGAACATTTTCTTCTTTTGGAAACAACGTCCTTTTATTTTCATGATCTTTTTATCCTCCTTCCCTTCCACTCTCGCAAGCCATTCATTCCATATTCCTTTCAAGGATGGTTCTTTATCTGCTTAAAGAGTCAATGTCATACTTCTAAAGAGTTCCATCTTCATGTGAGTTTTGCACTCTAAATATAATTTCTATGATTTCTTAAAGAAAATCTTGTCCCACTGTTGCCCTTCCAATTTCATGATTCTCAAATTTAATCAAGAACTCTGCTAAAATCTGGACCCATATGTTCAGTGACCTAATAAATATTTCAATTTGTAAAGCCCCAGGGACCTCAAATCAATCACAATAAAAAATTAATCATTTATTTCCACCAGACTTCCTCTGTGTTATCTATCCTGCGGAATGGTATACTCTTTGCCTTCTGATTTCACACTTACTCTTCTCAAATACACACTCCTCGGTGCATATCATCAATGCAGCAATTGTTTTCTATATTTTCTAACTTCTGATCTCTTTTGTGTTCATCATCTGTCCTCCCTAAGTTCAGGCTATCATAGACTTTTTGTCTGGCTTTTAAATCTTTGCTTTCTAATCACTGACTCAGACCTGGGTATTGTTTGTCTACAACCCGTTACCGCTATGAGAGTCATAAGGAAGTGGGAGCCAGTTTTCAAGGGAGAGAAGGTATGAAGAATCAAAGTGGGATGCATAATAAAGAGGGTGCTTTGAAGAGAAGACTAAGAATTGGGAACATTTTGGTGACAGTAAATGATGCTCTGGAGCACAGATATGAACAGAACTGTGCCTAGGGAAAAAAGATGGACATCAGAGTCGGGTGTTAGAATTTTGTACAGAGAAGTCAAGGAGATGGGCTAGTCAACTGAACTGACGAGACAAGAGTCCTGCAGTTCTGCTAAGAACAGGAAGATTAAGACCAAACACTGATCAGAGTCACAAAGAAATCTCATTGATTCAAAGTGCAAGAATCAGAAAGAACTAGGGTATAAACTATGAGGTGAATTTCTTAGAGAAGCAGTCAGTCAGTCCTTTTAAGTGGCCAGAATTAGAACTGAGGGAAATGTCTGCTTACTTTGAACTGGTTGGCAAAGAAATGGGCTATCTTGTGAGTGAGTGAGTTCCCAGTGTTTTAAATGATTTAACAAGCCTGCATGAGGGCCATCAAGCTAACTGCATTGGCTCTTCCTGCATGCAAAGACGAGGGGAGTAGACAGTTGCCAAGCTCCTTCATAACCTTCGAGTGCTATAGTTTCATCTTACCTCTCAACTTGAAAGTTATGCTTTGGCTTCAGTTTGGGTTATGTAACACTCTCACATTCTCCTCCTATGTAGAAGATATTAATTTGCAGAAAATGTCCTTGTCTTGTATTCCATACCTGCCAAGAAGTGGTTTTCACCCAAGTCCTATTCATATTCAACAAATGCGTTTAAAAAAACTACTCTGCCTGGTCCTTCTGATTAAATTGAGTTGACAATTAACCAGAGAATTCAATCAGACCCTTTGGATCGACCGGATGGGTCTTTTAGTCAAACAAGAAAGATGCAGGCGACCTGGTGTTGCAGTGTCCGAGGCACGAGATTTAGCCTTGGCAAACAAAGCTTCACAAAACTGATCGGTCCTTCCTGGAGAGGCCAAAGCCAAGCAGCAGTGACAGATCTAACTCTGGAAGCTTCTAGCTGAGAAGGTTGCATTTCTTAGATTTGTTGTCAAATGTAACATTTGGAAGTGGTAAATCATTGCAGGAGCCAGTGTGCTTGGCAACTACGTACGTTCCTGCCTAGGTTGCTGGCAATACAAGCTGTGGCTTCATCGTCTCAAACAGTTCTGATGGGGACATGTGAGCCATCAGTGACTGATCATTTTGGGAAAACCTGACAGAAACCAGAAATTTTCCTTACTTTCTCTTGCTATAATGAAGTGAGCAGAAGCTGAATGAAATAAAGTTGTCTCATTTGTTATACAGATGACTCACATGCTTTCTGACTCACACCAGCAAAATCACTCTGCCACTAGCAGAAATATGCCAGGGTCTAAGAAAAATTATGCTCAGTGCGCCAGCCTGCCCCCCCAATCCATTCCATGGCCTGGGATATGGTGATGTTGTTCAGATTTGCCCTTCTGCCTTGGAGCTGGGGCAGTAAGTCATTTAGTTGCAAGACGACTTTGCTGCTGTAGATACACCCTTTGGGATAGGAGGTTGTTAATCAGCCCTGTCCATGACATCATTAAATTAACAGCTTCTGCATATAAGTAACATAGTACAGCTTTGTTGTTCTCATGATTTAAAATGCTTCTGTTCTCTCCATCCATCAGGTAAAACAAAGATGCACTGGAAACCTGTGTTTTCAGAGCAGATGCCTTTATAATTGTGCTGTTACAAAGAACGTGATGTCATGCTCCCCGTGTTGTCTCTTTTCCATCTGTTTTTCGTCTGGTTATGTTTGAGCAGCAGACATCTTCTCCCCTCAGCTTAGCTTTCACCCTGATGTGATAGGGGTACTGCCAGGAGTTTGAATAAAAGCAGAATATAGTGCGTGATGTCATGGCAATGCTTCTCCCTGTAACGCCCGCTGGGAATTCATCCTATTAGACAGGAATGAAATTATTTCAAATTGTCTTTCTGGAATATGTGTGTAGGGGGGGATTCTTCCTAAGTTCACTCTAAATATCCCCCAATAACTGCATTCACGTTTAATGATCAAAGGTGAGTTTCTAGAGAAATACCTTTGGTTTACACCTACTGAGATTTCTCAAGAGGTAAAATAGTCCACTTGTCAAGGGCAGGGCCTGCATACGTTTTTTTTTTCTACAGAAATAATAAAGTAAAATCTAGATCTCCAGATTTGCTGTCTCTTACCCATCCAACTCCTGTGTTAGTGCAGAGACGGAGAAAATGAAGTGACCTTGCTCAGATGATTGGGAAAAGGCTGACATTGTGACACTAGGGCCTCAGGATCTCTCTTCTGATGCTGTGGCAATCACTGAGCTCTGTATATCATTTTATTTTCCTCATACATGTACCCTCATAAAACAGTTATGGCATGGGGAAACCTATTCTAGTTCTTTCTCAATAGACTTTTTATTCTCCTCTTAAAAAACTGGAATCATAACTGCATAACTATTTACTGGTATCGAGATACTCTTTCTTCCCCATTCACTGACCTGTCCTTTCTCTGTGTACCTCATTTTTCTCTTCACTGGTAAGACTCTGGCACATGGATTCTTAGGCAAAGGACAGCAGGAAGACATCTATTTCAATTGATATTGATTCTCTTGCAGATTCAAGTTATGTTCAAAGGGTCATTTTTTATGTTTGAGATAATTTTTTTAGGGAAAATTCTAAGTTAATTCAATAAATGTAGATTGGTCAGTATGGTAAATATGATATAAGTACTTGTTGACGCATCTTTGAACCAATTAAATTGCAGTGTATCTGAAGTTTCAAAATATGTTTTATTGGAGCTGATTTCTGTGTTTTTCCCATTAAAAAAAGACTTCTCTATAAAATAAGCTCAGTGAATATCAGATAATATATCTTCATCTTAAGAAACTTGTCATGCATATTGAATGACCCAAGGCCTGGAACATACTAGACAAGTGTTCTACCCCTGAGTTACATGCATATCTTCCTATGGGATTTATTAGAAATTTTTGAACTAAAAATTTCTTCCAGTAGTTAGTTGAGAACAATTTTTAAAATTGTTCTACCAAAATGCATTGGATGGGGGTTTTATTGAAACATAAATTATATTTTTTGTGTCAGATAAAGTTATGTATTTGAATAAATAGTTGCTATCTTTGAAAATAATGAATGAACTAAATTAAAATGTGAGCTTCTTAAGGGTAGGGACTATTTCTTTATTTTCTTCCTTCCTTCTTCCTCCTCCTCCTCCTTCTTCTTCATATTCTTATCACCCAGCACTATACCATAGTCTAAGCTCCATATTTGTTATAGCAGTAAAGAAAAAGGTACGTGAAGACTTTAGGATTATCTTGTACAAAAAAATGCTCAATCAAATGTTAGAAAAAGATTTAAAATATGGTCTAATCCATACAAAATGGCACATTTTTCTTAGCTTTTTTTCTTTTATGAAACAACTTTAGTTTCCATTGGAGTCTCTTGGAGAATAGATACATTCTAAAAAAAAAAAATCTAGAATAATTGAGTAGCTATTACAGCTATCCCATATGAAACTAGAACTAGCCAGTTTTCTTTCTTTTTTTTAAACAATCCAGTTTTCTAAGAGATAATAATAAACAACATCTATATAATTTTTTTCTGGTACCTTTAAAACAAATCTTAGATATTGACATTTTTATCATTCCCTTGGCAGTAAGTACATATTTTCCAATGGAGTGTTATTGTTGTTGTTGTTTTGAGGATAATGGATATCCCATGTAATTATATTATTGTACTTTATGTGTGGTCTAGAAAAACAGGAATATGAAGTGATTAATAGGTGATGTAGTGGTTATTGGGGGTTCATATTAATTTAGGGTTTACAATAACCCAGGACTATTATCCTGTTCTCTATTTTCCTTTTGATGCCTATTTTGTTATATATTTTAACTTTAGGGAATAAAATCATGTCAAGACAATAATGCAAAGGAACTTTGAGTAGACTAGCAGATAGTGCTATGAAGGTCTAGTGGAATTACGGGCTGCCAACACTCTCATTAGATTTGTAGGACCTGCATGCACATGTATCTGGTATTAATCTGGCGGACTGAGCTGTAGTCATGACATAAGAAATATCACTATGTCTTAATACTAGAGAGAGAACCCCAGGCTGATGGAAACATCTTCAGAACTATTAACTGTATGATAGATTATTGTGCCATATAGGTTGGAGAAAAAATTTTGACCTTCTGGATCTGTCTTTACTTGGCTTCACTGAATCATTGCTCCTGAGTATTGCCCTCCTTGTTATTTTACTGGTAGGAGTTATTTGATGACAGTATCTGATTATTCTTCTGCACAAGTTATCCATAATACTAGTTGACTTTATATTATTCTTTTCAATAAAACTTCTCCAATTAGTCATCTAGCATCTAGAATGCTACATCTTTCTTAAAATTGTAATTACAAGAGAATTGATACTTCCATTCATTACCTATCCTTTCCCTTCTTCATTACATACATGAATTACCTTTGATTTTTACAATTTGTTTTATGTTGCCTTTCCTGATATATATATTTTTAAATTTCTCAAAGGGTATGTTATGTTTATTTAGCCTGAATTTTGGATGGTTTGAAATGATATCAGGTATACAGGATGATACATCATTATATGATAAGTGACCCATAGATATTGTAACTGTCCTTAATGATTGTTGATTCAGTGTTGATCATCCACATGATATTAACCCCAATTTATACTTAATTCTATTTTCCTAAAGTTTCATCTGGGTTAAATGGTGGGAGTTTTTTTTAATGATGTTTCCTCTGTTTGTCATATAATTGGGTCACATAACATGGCAAAGCTGACGTAGGATATTAAAGCAATAATATGAGAAGAAAAAAATAATGGGAGAATTATGTTTAGCTTAGTATAAAATTTCAATGCTTTAATGATTATAGTAGATTAGTTAAATTATTAAAGAATGAAGTGACTATTTATTGGATGCCTATGCTGTGCCAGGAACAACACACCTTCTATATTCCATATAAAGGACATACTGTGAGAACAAGGCAGACACAATTAATTTCTTTATGGGACTCATCTGTTTGCAATACACACAGATATATGATAAATAATTATATATTACTATGCTTCCTATGAAATAGTGATGGATAGAACTTTCTAGATGGATTAAATGTGCAGTTTTGTGTCAGAAAATAATCTAGAAAGTGAAGAAGGCCTACATGACTAGAAGTTAACAGGCAAGGGTGTGAGTGGCAGCATATGAGGCAGAGGTTCAATCTGACCCATATGAGGAGCTCGGAGTTTAGTCTAGGTGTAATGGAGAGCACTAAAAAAAATTTAAGCCAATAAGTGCTGTGATCAGATTTATGGCTTTAGGATTTCACATTTGTGTGTTGGTGAAAGTAAAAAGTAGAATCAGAGATAATTCTTAAGCTTTTTTCCCTCCTTTTCTTTTTCTCTTTCCTCCTTCTCCTCCTCTTTCCCTTCCTCCTTCCTCCTCCATCCTCCTCCTTTTTTTCTACTTTTCTTAATAGTTTGCACCAGAAATAGTGATGGTTTGGTTGGGGCAGTAGCACTGGAAATAAAAGTACATGAAACGGAAAAATATGTTTGGAGGTGATAAAGATAGGATCCATCATTGAGGAGATATAGAAAATAGGGGAAGGCAGTAAATAATAATAATAGCAGTTGAATGACTATGTGATTGGCAATGGTATTTACTAAGAGAGAAACAGATTTGGTTATTTGTATAGTGTGAACAAATTCCATTTTGGACTTGTTATTTGGTCATCTATATTTCAATGCCTACTAAGCAATTAAGTGGAGAAGTCAATCAAACTACCTACCAACTAATCAATCTATTCATTATCTATCTATCTACCTACCTATCTATCTATCTATCTATCTATCTATCTATCTATCTATCTAATCCATCTATCTTCTATCTGTCTATCATCTATCTTCCTCTGACCTGCCTGTTTATGTGCAAGTCTGAGGCTCAGAGAAGACAGGCCTAGGTTGAAGATATAAATGTGGGAACTGATTTATAGATAGTACTTGAGCAACCTGAATCAGAGTTTAGAAAGAGAAAAATGAAAGCGTTCAGGAATGAGTGCAAAGATACCATGAAATTTGGTAAAGAAGAAGCCAAGGAAGGAAGTTAAGAAGGAGAAGCCTGAGGATTGGAGGAGAGTCAAGGCCAAGTGCAGGGATACCAAATCCTAGAGGTATAATTTTTACCACATTAATTACAATTTGCCTTTCTCTTTTACTGGTGTTTCTAGTGAAACTTTTGAATCCTAATGTCACTATTGCCTCTGCCTTTTCAAGGAATTCTATAGTTGCCTTCTTAGAGCAAGAGGCAAATTCGTAGAGATAATAAGCTCTTACCTTAAACCAGAACTCTGCTGGTCTTAAACATTTAAACATCAGGCAAAAGGGGTAAGAGAGAAACCCTTGCACCTCAGAGTACAGAACCCCAAGGACTGTCAATGCAAAGGGTCCATTTATGGACTGAGTCCTATCTACACCCAGGATCTTTGGTTAGAAGAGTTTTCAGACAACACATAATGTAACATTTTTTGATAAAGAGGATGTTGTTTCTAATCTTGGGAAAGAGATGGGGTTCAGGAACCAACTCAACTACATCTCCCTATTGATGCTCTGAGGTATTGTCTCCTCAGTTACAGGAGATACTACTCTTGGTTTGAGTGGGTAGAGATTGCTACCTGATATAAGCTGGCATGCCTGTGCATTCCCACCTGGCCCTTTCAATATCTGTCAGATTTCATCTATAGGGAAGTCCGAGAGAAGAATGAAAATCTTGCTATATAGTGAGTGTGGCCAATTCTTTAATGGAAGTTGTGGTGTTTGCTAGGAAACCATCGAATGGGGCATTTGGGAATGGCAGACATCTAATCGCCATGCTTGCTGCTTTGCTGACTGTTAATACAGTGATGTCTCTGCTGCTTCCCAAAGGTCACGTTGTGACACGATTCTGGAACTTTGGGAAGATATCTCATGTCCAAACCATAACACGCATTGAAATCCCATGCCTGAGGTTTTCCCAGGCTGGCACTGCACACTGGTGGTGTGTACTTCTGAGGTCTCAAGTGTCCCTGCTCTGACGACTTTCTGGGGATTTCCCTGGTGGGGTTCTTTACAGCATACTTCAACAGCTACGCCAAGGCAGCTGTGCCTCCACAGCTCCTGCACCATGTGTGCCTGTAGAATTAGCACTGTGTGAACACCACCAATTAACTGCTTGCATCTTCCAGAGTAGAAACTACACCTGCTTAAGCCATAGATGGTGCTGCCAAGGAGTGCTGAACCACTGTGCTAGAATGTGAGGAGGAGAAAAGGAAGGCAACCCTGGGTGGGCAGTGAGCCCTGAGGTCCTGGCGGTCCTGGAGCCCATCCCCTTAGACACTTCTGCTCTCAAGGCCCTTGCATTAAGTGCCTTGAAGAGGGATTGCCCCAAAGATCTCTGACATGCCTTCAGAGTCCCATTGTCTTGAAAAACGGTACCTGGCTCCCCTAGAGCCACATTAATCTTTTCATCAAAAGATCGCTTGGACAGAGCTTTGCTTTTCTCCCTTAAACCCACTTTTTTGTTCTTTACAGGAGCACTAAGAATTTTCTTGATCTTTATGCTCTATTTCCCTGTTTTTGTCAAACATTCCTTCTTTAAATAATTTCTTCTCATATTTTACCATAAGCAGTTCAGAAGCCATCATGCACCCTTGCTGGCTTTGCTAGTTCGAGATTTCCTTCTTCCAAATATCCCAGATCATTGCTCTTAAGTTCTGCCTTTATACAGCCCTGGAGGTAGACATGATTCATGCTTTTGGTATTTGAGATCAAATATGGCCTTTCCTCCAATTTCCAATACCTTGTTCTTCATTTCCGCCTGAGAGTTCATCAAGGTAGTCTTTTTCTGACATAACCTTTAAGTAACCTCTAAAAAGAAGGAGACTTGCCCTACAGTTCTTCTCCTTTTCTGAGCCCTCACCAGAACTGCCCTTCCTGCTTTGCTCACAGTGATAAAGATTTTCTCCAGCATACACTTCAGAACTGCTCCTGCCAGTTCCATCACCCAGCTTCCACCAAGTTCCAAAGCTGCTTTCACATTTTTAGGTTATAGCAACACACCAGTCTCCTGGTGCCATCTTCTGCTTTAGTTCATTTGTGTTCCAATAACAGAATAAATGAGATTGAGTAATTTATTTTTTTTTAAAAAGAATTTATTTCTCATTGTTCTGAAGGTTAGGAAGTCCAAGATCAAGGCATGGGCATTTGGTCTAGGGGGAGTCTTCTCATTGCATGCTCACAGTGCAGAAGCCAGGAGGACAAGCTAGCTGGATGTTGCATGAAGCCTGTTTTATAAGCATTTTAATCCTGTTAAAAAGGAGGGCTCTCTCATGGCTTAATCATCTCTTCTAGGCACCATTACTTAAAACAATTACTATGGCAACACTTGAATTTTGAAGAGCACACATTCAAACCATAGCACAACCCTACCCTTTAAGACCTTAAACCCTATCCTTTCTGTCAAATCTTTACACACATCTGTTGACTCAGTCATCCATGATGCTCTGCAATGATTCACAGTCCACACCTTAGGTCTTCCTCACTTTTTTTTTCTGGGCTTGCTTTCTATAACCATATTTATGAAGAATTCAAGACTTTACTTTCTGTGCACAGACCAAATTTTACCTCTAGATCCTCCTTTACACTGAGGAGTAACTTTCTCCATCCATACATCTGGTTCTCAGCTTTATTTGGTCAGTAGTGACCTGACTCTGGCTTCTCCAACTAGCACTGGGTAGGATTACAACTGGTTTTAGTTTCCCTGAATACCATTTCTGGCTCCAGTACAGCCCACAGAGAGTTTATTATTTATTCTATGTAATCTCAGCAGTTCAATATGATAGATTAACCCCCTTTGTGAATTGTCATTAACTATAACTTCAGGGGTCTGTTCATTCACTAAATTTGGTGGTGAACTAATAATTATCATCTTGAGATGATTGCTATCTGTGATCAGGCATTTTTATCTTAAAAGAATGATCAAAGGGAAGTCAGAAGATTAACTTCAGCTCCATATTCACATAGTAGTCTTTTAGAATGCCTCTCTCTCTTCCCTTCTCTTTTCTTTTTCTTTTCTCCTCTCTCCTCTCCTCTCCTCTCCTCTCCTCTTCTCTCCTCTTCTCTCTCTCTCTCTCTCTCGATTAGTAAGTTAAAAGTATTTATTGTAAAGAAGAGTCATAATAAGAACCACTATTTTAGTCATCAGTTCTCAATGTTGTCCTTCCAGGAGGTTCATGAAGTTCAAACTATTTTCATAATAGTTCTAAAATCTTATTTTTTAACTTCCATTCTCTCATAGTGGAATTGTTCAGAGCTGCATGAATATGTGATGATATCACTCCAACAGGTAAAGACATGTGTTTGTGTCTGAACTTTTGTGTTTGAACTTTTCTCACTTTAAATTTCTAGTAGGTTAAAAATCTATAGATATAACCTGCATAAATGAATGCACTTTATAATCCTTATAAAGGATCTTTATAATCTCAGGATTATAAAGGAACCCTGAGACCAAAAGGTTTGAGAAACTTTCAGTCTAGATTATTAAAATACATGCTTTGCCACTTGTATTGTTAGAATTCACAAGATAAATTATTTCTCAATGGTTTTGCTCTCAAACCATTTATTCAAACAAATTAAAAGCTGCCCCATTGCTTATCCATCAAGGAAGCCATGAAAATTCTCAATAAAATGAAATGAGATGGACTCTACAGTACTTTTTTTTTAAGCACACACAATTTAAAATAATAAGAGTGTAGACTTAAATATCAGACTACTCAACTATTGACCATGTTTGTAAACTGTGCATATCTTACTTGACCTCTCTGAGCTTCAATATCCTTCTCCATATAATGAAATTAACCATAGCTATGTTGCATGGTTGCTAAAAATAAATGAGATAACACACTTAAGACATTTAGCACCCTGTTTAATATATGGTAACACTCAACAAATGCTGTTAGCTAAGATCATTACTTCTACTCCTTTGATTAAAAGATAAAGAGAATTTGAATTTAGAATTGGGGCCAAAATGTTTTCTTTGGTTTATTCATGTTGTTGCAAGTGATAGGATTTCCATTAAATGTTGAATAGTATCTATTGTGTGTGCATGTTACATTTTCTTTATCCATACATCTGTTGATGACACTTTGGTTAAGTATTTTGGAAATAACAGCAAAAGCCAGAGATGAAGTTTAATTTTACATGTGTGTATTTTCCTTATATACCAATTTGAGACATATTTACAAATTCATGAAGTGATTAGAATAAAAGTTTTGGCATTGTAATTTTTGTCCAATTCTTTATAGTTGGATTCATTAGGGATAGCAGAGCACAGAGTGGTGAGAATATTCAGAAGAGATAGGACAGTAATAATAAAGATTTGGGGTCTTATTAGAATATGCACTGAAGAATTTGACATATATTTTTAGGTTACTCATTGGTTAAACTGTTTATTCTAAGTCTAGAAAAAGAGGAAGAGTCAGAAGTACTTACTGTATGCCATGCTCAATTGTTTGAAATTATTATTATGGCCAAAATGCACTTCCAATTTTTGAACATTCACTTTTACTCCAATTTATAGTCCTGGGATTGGTATTAAAAGCAGAAAGCATACTGACACATGATTTTCTGTTTTCAAGTCAGGTCCCGTTAGCTGAGAATAATGATTTGTGACATGAACCTGAAGAAGCTGCTATAATTGACATAGTCCAAAGTAGCAATCTGATTATAGTACTTGCAGTTGCAGATTTCTCTTAAACTAATTCCATCTTGAACTTGGGATATGATGTCATAGTGTCTTACTATATACATCTTCCATGTATATAAATAAAAAACAGCATCCACTAACAGTTTACATGTAAAGATCTGAATGAACAATTTGGATGGCTTTCATGTTCACAGATTCACAATTCATTAGGGGAAAGGGGATATTAGAGTTATGCTAGGTTATTGGATCATAGCTGTGGGACTATCTGAATTTTTTCCTTAGCAGAGAAAAATGCAAGTCAAAGTAGATGCTATTATTTTCTGGCCATTGCTTCAACCCAAAGAGAGTTTGGTGGCACCTAGGAAAATAGTTCCTTACTTAGATCTATTGTCAAAATGAAAGTCAATAAAAATACCTATTTTACCTAATTTCTGCATAAATTCCAATAGAAATAATTGTTCTTATAAAATTTATGCAAGTAACTCTCAATCCAGAATACACTCATCAGCAGAAAGCAGAAAAGAGCTCATAAATGATTTAGGGAGTAGCCTTGGACAGCTGTTAAAGCCTTCCTTATTTGACACACATTTCTCAAGGTGGTGCTTTTAGCTCAATAAGTTGGGTTAGAAAAGAGATATTCCTTTTCAACTAGAATGTAGACCCAGCAAATCAAGAGGTATTGTACTGTTCAGTGCTGCTAAGATAGAAGGGCCAGCCAACCCATACACTTGTTGACCTCTACCTCCAAAATGTGGGCTAATAAAATGTTCCTAACTCAATCAATACACATTAGCATTTCTCCTGTGGGGACAGACAGAATAATGTGAGTGTGGGCAGGAAGCTCTGAGCTTCCTTTAGGCCAGGGAATTTAACCAATCTGGGTTAGTCTGTTTGAGCTGCTATAATGATTTATCTTAGATTAAGTGGCTTATGAAGAACAGAAATTTATTCCTTGTGGTTCTGGAGCTGGGAAGTTGAAGATCAAGGCATTGGTAGATATGGTGTCTGGAGAGGACATATTTTCTCGTAGAGGGCACCTTCTTGCTGCTTCCTTGCCTGATGGAAAGGATAAATGAGCACCCTCTATCATATGACTCAGCAGTTCCACTCCTTGGTATTTATCCTAAAGAACTAAAATCAGTATACTGTAGTGATATAGGCACATCAATATTTATAGCAGTGCAATTCACCATAGCCAAATTATGGAACCAGCCAAGATATCTGTCAACAGATGAATGATCAAGAAAATGTGGCACATATGTGCACAATGGAGTTTTACTCAGCCATAAAGCAGACTGAAATTATAGGATTTTTCAGGTAAATAGATGAAATTGGAGAATATTATGTTAACTGAAATAAACCAGATTGAGAAAGTCAAAGGTTGAATGTGTTTCCTCATATGTGGAAGCTAGTCCAAAATAAAGCAAAAAAAAAAAAAAAAAAAAAAAAGTGAGGGGTGGATCCCATGAAAACTGAAGAGAAATCAGTGAAATAGAGGAAGGAGATAGGGAGGGAGGAGAGGCAGGAAAAGGGAGGAACAGTGGAATTGAATTGACCAAATTATTCTATGTACATATAATAGTAAAATTCACCTTTATGTCTATCTATAAAGCACTACTTTAAAATATAAATGAAGACCAGTAGAGGAGAGAAGGTGAATGAATAGAAGGAGGAGGGGAGGGAAAGAGGAAATACTGGGAACTAAAATGGAGCAATTGATATTCCATGCAAGTATGATTGTGTCAAAAAGAATCCCAATATTATTTTTAATTATAGTTCACTAATAAAAACATAAAAGAAGGACACTAATACTATTTGAGAGAGAACAGTCCTTCCTTCAAGACTTAATAACCTCCTAATACTACTAAGGAGAATACCTTCTTACCTGGGGCAGTTGAAAACAGACAAAGCATTTGGAATCCTTTCTGAATACATGATGCTATTCATGCATTAGTCTTTCTAAAAAATTTTATTCTTTTATTCGTATTGATTTATTTATTCTCTACTGATTGAAAGGATATTGTCATAACATAAAAAAATCACATGTCATGTATGCATGCATATTCCTCAAAGTGGGGAAGACAGAGAATTACACATACTGGCATAACCATTCTCGATACAGGTACCAGAAATTATTTCCTTTCTATGAGAAATTCACCCCTTAGTAATACAGACTTGCCAAACACCTTCACTACCTTCAAAACTTTCTCTTAGATTGGGAATTCTAAGCCTTTAATGATAGCTAAATCTAAGTCTCTTTCTTAATGTTCTAACCATCTTTTGGGTGTGTGTGTGTGTGTATTGAATCAACATGTATGCTTCACAGTCACCTCAAATCAATTTTTTCAGGCTTAAACTCATGACATCTGCCTTCTAAATCAACTACTTTTGTTTTGTAGCACCAATTTAAGTTTACTAAGCAGCCAACTTTGAGTTCTTTCTAGACCTGCCCCTTTCTCATTTTCCCAGTTCAGGTATCAGTACAACCTGCCATTTCACCCTTTGGGTACCCAGAGTCTCCACTTCTTCCTCTCCATTTTTACCTTCAGTTGAAGCGTTCATTTTTTGTTAAACAGATTATCTCCTTCTTCTAAATATTGCTTTCTTCTAAACTATTCTCATGAATGTTACCTTACAGTCAGGTGTCTTATTTTTAAGATATAAATTCTTTCAATAATTTTCTTAGTTTTATGAGGGAGAGAAGGGAATTAGCATTTATTGATTACTAACCATATTTTAGGTACTATGCTAGAGATGGGAATTATTATGTTTTGTTTAATTTTCATGACCATCCTGTGAATTGGCATAACAGCCCCTTTAACAGGGAGGAAACTGTTTTAGAGAAGTAAAGCAACTTCCCTTGGGTCACCCAACTTACAAACAGCAGTGCCAGGATTTGAGCCTATGTTTGGCTGATGGCTTCCTTCCCTGACTTGCTATTATATCCCACAAGCATTCACAGAGTCTGTCAGATTCTTTTATGACTCTAGCTCTTAGTAGCTTCCATTCCTTTGATTTACAGGCTCCTCCACTCTTTCCATAGTGCCTTTGCAAGACTTCCTTTAGAATGTCCCTCCTCTCTTAAATCTTGTCTGATTGCCCAGGTTTCTACTATCCCATGGGTATGTCTTCATTATTGCAAGATAAAATTCTTTATTGCAACCAATTTTACATTACTGGTGCTGTAACTACTTTCTTAACAGTTTGGGAACTCCCAAGGAGGAGAGCCTGCCTCTTTTCTCATAAGAAAGCTTAGAACACAGAAATAGGCACAATGAATATGTAACTGGATGGAGAACTGTTGAAGAAAGCAGTCAGAGGAACCACAATTTTTCCAGTTCTGCTGAACTTTAATGTAAGTAAACATTTGCCTTTTGTATCCCCCATTAGAATGTAAGCTTCATGACAAGGGTTTTTATATGATCTGTTCACTGCTGTGGCACCTGTCCTTGAACTGTGCTAGACTGATAAAAAATTTCTTCAATCAGTATGTGTTAAATAAATTCCTGTCCCCATATTACTAATTCCCAGCATCTCATATAAGAGCAGAGTTTTCTTCAAAGCTCATTTCATCCCTTTAAGTAAGTTTGAATCAGCAAAATTTTTTTGAGTGCCAAATATGTGACCTGATACCATGCTCAGTCTTGGAAATAAAAAGATGCCAAATTCCTTGTGTTAAAGAGTATCACATTTTGATAGGTGATTATCTGTAGTGTCCTTATAGTTATCTTTATCAGATACACTTATGTCTGAAATAGCTTTCCAGCATGGTGCTAATATTTATATTCATCAAACTCCTTTTAATCTTTATGGATCAGACTATGATCCATCTCGAGATTTATTTATATGACCATGTCATAATTAGCCAACACAAAAGAGTATGTAACCCACAATTTCTGTCATGTGTGAATTAACAATTTTGAAAAACCTGAAGTTTTGAAAAACAAATTAATTTTTCCTAAGTATAAATTCTTTGCATTTTCATATTCTGGTAGATAAGTGTTTCATAGGCCCTTGCTGATGTATGTAAAACAAACAATGAAATAAATAATCCATAAAAATCAATATTTTTCTTTAATATCTGTGTCCTCTACTGCAATTTTCAAAAAGCACAAGCAAGGTGACAGTGTTAGTTTCAAGATAGCTTCTCTTAAATATTTTTTTCCTAGGTTAGAAAAACAAAATGAATTTTTGGTGCTGAATAAAAATTAAGGCAAAGGAAATAAAATCAAATACCGAATGTTTTCCCTGATAAGTGGATGATGATATATAATGGGGGTGGGGGGGGTGGGGGTGAGAGAAGAATGGAGGAACTTTAGATTACACAGAGGGAAATGAGAGGGAGGGGGTTATGAAAAATGGTGGAATGAGACAGACATCATTACCCTGTGTACATGCATGATTACACAAATGGTATGAATCTACATCATGCACAACCATAGAAACGAAAAGATGTACCCCATTGGTGTACAACGAATCAAAATGCAGTCTGTAAAAATAAAAAATAATAATAATTTTTAAAAAAAATTAAAAAGAATTGTTAATGAAACCCTGACAATTTTCCACAAATGACTAACTTTAAGGAAGAATAGTTTAATATAAGAAAGTGACCAGTTCTCTAATACCATGTAAGGTTTCAATCCTGGCTTATGGTTTAACTAGTGGTAAAGGGTTTGCATACATGCTTCAACTTATTATTTTAAGTTGTATTTGGTTATCAGCACCACTGAATTGTAAACTATTCCTGGGTAAGCTACCTAACTCTTAGTAGGTATTTAAAAAAATGTTGATCCAATGTTGGTTTAAATTTGAAATTAAATCCATGTTTCCAAAGCCCTTGAAACAAACCAGCACATTTCTGGAGGGCCAACTTATTAAGAAGAATGGATCTCTCAGACTTTTTTACTGGTTTTCTCTTTTGTTCATTCTTCTAGTGGCCCTTCTTTTATAGGTATACCCAGAAAAAAATGATTGAAAGTTCACATCCTCGATGATAAAGCTGACTGTGATACCAGTTAACATGTATTAACTTAACTTGTGAAAGGCCCCAATTGCTGGCAGTATTGCAGCCTTTACAATGAAAATCAATGAGCTAAATTGGCTAGAACAAATAAGGTGACAAAGGGTAATGATGAGTGGCAGAAAGAGAGGGAAACCCGCAATTTAGGAGCCAATATAGCCATGACAATTAGCTGTGCACAGCAACATGATGAGCTAGATTAGATGGCTGATTATATGTTTTAAAAGTGGTGGCTTAGGATCTTATGGTTTCCTTTTGTGAAGTTCAAAGGAGGACTTCTTATTGAGTACTGTGCTTGGGTGACAAAATTGAGATCTTATTCAAATTAGAAGTATAGAGAAAGTCATCTGCAAAAGACATTTGGGAGAGAGAGCTGGGTAATTGGAGCACTTCCAAGAAAATGTTTCATTTTCACCAGATTGAAAAACACATCAATTTCTTATTAGCAGTGTAACCCTGTCAACAAGGTGTTCTTGTCCAAGCTTTTGTCAGAAGTGTATTAAGGTTCAGAACTGGTAAGTAAAAAATTGAATATGATTCTTCACCATTGAGACTTTATAGAAAAGAAAAAAAAAATTACACATTTTTATTTCTGGATCAACATTTTACAGACAAGGCCATACATTATCGTGTGGATATGGATCTAAAGTTTGGAAAGATAAGATTTCTTAGGTCTTCCACAAGCAGTGCCTGTCCTCTGCCACTATTGTTATGGTTTGTATATTTTCCTCAAAATTTCATGTGTTCGGCACGTAATTCCCAAATTCACATATTAGTTGTGTTTGGAGGATGGGCATTTGGGAGGTAGGTAGGACTAGATGAGGTCATGAGGTTGAACCCCCAGGGTGGCATTAGTGGCTTCATGAGAAGAAGAGAGATTCCTGTTAGCATGCCTGCTCTGTCTCATCATGTGATGCCTTCTACCATGTTTGATGCAGCAAGAAGACCCTTGCTAGATGTGGGCACCAGCTCTTGAACTTCCCAACCTGCAGGCCTGTAAACAAGATCAATCTCTATTCTTTATAATGTACCCAGTCTTACGAATTTTTTGATAACAATGGAAAACAGACTAAGACACCCATGATATTAGAGATGCCAAACTTGATTACAACACGTTGAGGGGAAACCCCATGCTTGCTGATTTTTAGGTAGACCATCAGTTGGCAGACCCATGCCCATCATCAACACATCCATGCACATGGCTGCCTCTGAGGTTCAATACCAAATACTGAAAATTCCTATGACAAGCAATGATAGGTAGTAAGAAACTTCATCATATGAACTAAATTTCAAGAGCTACTGGAAATAGGTCAGGCTTCAAGACACATAAATAACTATGCCAAGATATATGGTTACACTCCATCAACTGACCATTGGATTAAGATTCAACAAACTGCAATGATACCTGAATGCAAATCAGAGGATATCCAGAAAGGAACTGGGAATTATGGGATGGGAAATTCAATCCCAGCATGTTGACTTGGAAGGACGCTTCCTCTGCCTCTCTTGTTTTTTCCTTTTGGTTCCTAAAAGAACAATGGATGGAGTCTCAACTGAGTTCCTCCAGCAGTGATATAGAAAGAGTAGTGGTCCCAAACTGGGGGTTAAGAAAAGCCCTGCTCTAATAGAAATACTTGTGTTCAGGTATTTACTTGCAGGGACTCAATCGAAGTTTCTAGCAGAGGCTCTGGAAATGTGTTTGTATAACCATGTGTTTTGGTAAATTTACAAATGTATGATATTTAAAATACAATTTAAAATTATTTGGTAAGTTTTTCCTTTTCCATTCTAACTTCCCCTTCCTCATACTTTTCCTTCATGTCATGGTACATTGGCGTGAACACTAGTATTTTAGGGATCTGCTTCTAAGAATATTGACTTGGGGAAATAGTTAGTCTCCTTTCAATGGGATATATTTTGTGTCTAGGAATGTGATGTTGAAACACAAGAAAATAAAGGGTATAAAGATTATAAAGGGTAGAAACAAGTTACTGCAAATAGATTCATGTGTGTGTGACCTGAATGACTTTATATAGCGCCCAGCACTTAGAAAGATCTGATGCTGGGTTAATTGTCTGCCATTGCTTACCTGAAATTCCTGAAACTTTTGAACAAGAGATTCCATGTATTATATAACCAGTATGGCTGCAAAGATCTTCACACATACAGGCATGTACACACACACACACACACACACACATAATGTGTGCCACAATCAGCTCATACTTAGCATTATTTAAGACAAAAGATGACAGTACAAGTGACTAACTCAACATTTGCAGTAGTTATTTGTTTTCTTTTAAGTTTAACATGTAGGTGGACTTTAAATATTTCTTTAAATATTTCAATTCTGTTGGGCAAGGTGATGCATACTTGTAATCCCAGTGGCTCAGGAGGCTGAGGCATGAGGATCATAAGTTCAAAGCCAGCCTCAGAAAAAAGCCAGGTGCTAAGCAACTCAGTGAGACCCTGTCTCTAAATAAAATACAAAATAGGGCTGGGGATGTGGCTCAGTGGTTGACTATCCCTGAGTTCAATCCCTGGTACAAAAAAAAAAAAAAAAAAACCAAATTCAAGTCTGATCATAAGGAACTTCAAAGCTTATTTCATGAGTAAACACATATTTCCAGGTGTCTAAAATAAAACTTCAAAAAAACCTCAGAAATAAATATAAAAGACAAGTCAAACTTTCTCAAAAAACTATTAAAGATCAAATATACCATTTTAACTGAATATGAAAGACTGCAAAATCTCAATGAAATAGCAAAAAAGTACATACTCCTAAAAGTATATGATTGTAATTTTAAAATTAATTTACTGTATATATATGAGAAAATTGAGATAACCAAAAAAAATCAATAGAAATTATCTGGAAATCTAGAAATTAATGGTAAGAAAACAATTTTCAGATCAGGAGGCTGAGGCAGAAGGATTGCAAATTCAAAGCTTGCCTTAGCAACTCAGTGAGGCCCTAAGGAACTTGGCAAGACCCTGTCTCAAAATACATAAATAAAAATGCCTATGGGGCTTGGGATGCAGCTCAGAGATTGAGCACCCCAGGTTCAATCCCTGGTACAAAAAAAAAAAAAAAAAGTAGAGATACATTCATTCAGAAGAAAAGACAAAATAACAAATTAGTAAATAAGCACCATATTTAAAAATATGATTATTGAATGAAAATAAAGTGCCTACATACTCATATATCATTATATACAACAGGGTATAGAATAAAAGACAGAAAGACAAATCCACACAGATACAGTCATCTGATCCTTGAAAAAGGTGCCAAATACATACATTGGTGAAAAGACAACTTTTTCAACAAATAGTGCTGGGACAACTGGTTATCCATATGGAGAAGAATGAAACTAGACTTTTATCTTTCACTGATAAAAATAAACTCAAAATGGAACAAAGACCTTGGAATTAGACCAGAAACTATACAACTCCTAGAAGAAAACATACAGTCAGCACTCTAGATTTTAGGCACAGGCAGCAACTTTTTCAATAGGACCCCCAAAGCTCAGAAAATAAAGTTGATAGTTTATAAATGAATTAAAAAGCTTCTGCACAGCAAAGGAATTCAAAGAGAAAATGTACAAATGGAACAAAATGGGATAGAGAATTAATATCTAGAATATATAAAGAGCTCAAAAAATTTACACTGAAACATTAAATAACCCAATTAACAAAGAGGGAAATGAACTAAACAGATACTTCAAAAGAAGAAATACAAATGAATACTTCAAAAGAAGAAAAACAAATACATGAAAAAATGTTCAACATTATTTGCAATTAAGGAAATGCAAATCAAAACTACATTGAGATTTCATACCACACCGATCAGAATGACAGTCATCAATAATACAAATAACAAAATGCTGGAGAAGATGTAGAGAAAGAGGAATACTTAGAAAAATCAGTATGGAGGTTCCTCAAAAGACTACTCACAGGGTGATCCAAGATGGCAGACTAGAGGGAGGCTGCACTCCTTGTCCCTCTGTGACTTGGGATTCAAGCAAAGGAAATGCTGTGCAAGGCAGCCCTTGATGTCCATCAATCTGCTGTTGTTGGCACACCCCCATTCATCCACCTTTTGCCAAGCATATCACCCACCTTTTGTGTGCAGACCTCTCACTGACCACCATTGCCCTACCACCATTTGCCCGTTTGCCCATCTTTTTCCTACCCATCGCCCATCTTTCACCAGCCCATCACCCCCCACCAAACATTCACCCACCGATCACCTGCCATTTGCTAGCAGACTGATCCACCTGTTGATCTTGAGCTGGCTGCTGTTGCCTAGAAGTCCATTGTCAGGGTGCTGTCAGGCTTGGTTACACATAGCCACCACCACCTTGGGACACCAGCTAGGGCCTGGGAGTCCAGGGCCAAGGGGCCTGCAGGTTAGCTGCCACCACCGCTGCCATCTTGGGGCATGGCCGTTTCAGTCTGGGAACACTGGCCAAGGCCTGGAGATATGCTGTCGGGGCCCCTGCAGGACTGGTTGCACCTGAGGTCTTCTGCTGGGTGTGGTAGTGGCTGCCATTGGGCTGCCTCTTTGCAAGGACTATCCTTTGTGTGAGTGCAACCATGATGGTCTCTCTGCAAGTCGAAACAGCATCAAGATCTTGGGACTGCTTCAGATTTGAAGATGAAATAAAAACCTTCCATGATAAACAAAAGTTAACAGAATTCACAACTAGAAAGCCTAAACATTCTCAGCAAAATATTCCACGAGGAAGAAATGAAAAAAAATAAAAATAAAAACCAACAAAGAAAGGAACTACACTAAAGGAAAAGTCAATCAATAGAAGATAATCAAAGGAGAAACTAAGTCAAATTAAAACTCCCAAATAAATCAAATAAACCAGGAATATAAATCATATCTCAATAATAACCCTGTATGTTAATGGCCTAAACTCATCAATTAAAAGACATAGACAGGCAGATTGGATATTTTAAAAAAGACCCAACAATATGCTGCCTTCAAGAGACTCACCTCCTAGGAAAAGACATCCACAGACTAAAAGTGAAAGGTTGGGAAAAAACATATCACTAATGGACTGTGTAAACAAGCAGGGTTTTCCATCCTCATATCAGATAAAGTGAACTTCAAGCCAAAGTTAGTCAGAAGGGAAAAAGAAGTACATTTCATACTGCTTAAGGAAATATCAACGAGACATAACAATTGTAAATATATATGCCCCAAACAATTGGGCATCTACACACATCCAACAAACCCTTCTCAATTTCAAGAATCAAATAGAACATAACAAAATAATACTGGGTAACATTAATATACCTCTCTCACCACTGGATTGATCTTCCAAACAAAAACTAAACAAAGAAACTATAGTACTAAATAATACAATAAATAATTTAGATGTAACAGACATATATAGAGTATTTCATCTATCATCAAGTAAATACAACAGCAACACATGGATCTTTTTCTAAAACAGACCATATGTTATGCCTAAGAGCAACTCTCAGCAAATACAATAAAATATATATAGAAATACTGCCCTGCATTCTATTAGATCATAACAGAATAAAACTAGAAATCAATGATAAAAAATAGAAGCTACCCAAACACCTGGAGACTAAATAACATGCTATTAATTGAATGACAAATGAATAGGGAAGAAATCAGGGAGGAAATAAAAAGTACTTAGAGGGAAATAAGAAAACTGATAAAACATATCAGAATCTCTGGGACACTATGAAGGCAGTGCTAAGAGGAAAGTTCATTGCACTGAGCTCATTCATTAAAAGAATAAAATAAATGACCTAACATTACATCTCAAAGTCCTAGTAAAAGAACAAATCAACATCAAAAGCAGAAGATAGGAAATAGTTAAAATCAGAGCTGAAATCAATGAAATTGAAACAAAAGAAACAGTTAAAAAATTGACAAAATGAAAAGTTGGTTCTTGAAAAAATAAATAAAATTGATAAACCCTTAGGGACACTAACAGAGAGATAAACTCAAATTACCAAAATTCTTGATGTAAAAGGAAATATCATGATGGATACTACTGAAATACAGAAGATAATCAGAAAGTAATTTGAAAATTTATAAAATAAAATATCTCAAAGACATCAACAGATTTTTAGAAACATATGACCCTCCCAAACTGAATCAGAAGACAGACACAATTTAAATAGATCAGTTTCAAGCAATGAAATAGAAGAAGCCATCAAAAGCCTAACAACAAAGAAAAGTTGGGAACCAGAAGAATTCTCAGCTGAGTTCTAAAAGACCTTCAAAGAAGAACCCATTCCAAAACTCCTCAAAGTATTCCATGAAGTAGAAAAGGAGGGAACCCTTCCAAACTCATTCTATGAAGCTAGTATCACCCTAATATCACAACCAAAGACATCAAGGAAAGAAAACTTCAGACCAATATCCCTCATGAACATAGATGCAAAAATTCTCAATAAAATTCTGGCAAATCTCATACAAAAAACATATTAAAAAGATAGTGCACCATGATTAAGTGGGGTTCATTTCAGGGATGCATGGTTGGTTCAACATATGGAAATCAATAAACCTGATTCATCACATCAATAGACTTAAAAACAAGAATCATATGATCATCTCAATAGATTTGAAAAAAAATACAGCACACCTTCATATTCAAAACACTAGAAAAACTAGGGATAGTAGGAACATACCTCAACATTGTAAAAGCTCTCTATGCTAAGCCCACAGCCAACATCATTCTAAATGGAGAAAAATTGAAAGCATTCCCTCTAAAAACTGGAACAATACAAGGATGCCCTCTATCACCACTTCTATTCAACATCATCCTTGAACTCTAACCAGAGCAATCAGAGAGATTAAAGGGATATGAATAGGAAAAGAAGAACTCAGACTATCACTATTTGCTGACAACATGATTCTATATTTAGAAGATCAAAAACGTTCCACCAGAAAACTCCTAGAACTAATAAATGAATTCAGCAAAGTAGCAGGATATAAAATCAATACCCGTAAGTCAAATGCATTTGTATACATCAGTGATGACTTCACTGCAAGAGAAATTAGGAAAACTATGCCATTCACAATAGCCTCAAACATAAAATAAAATACTTGGGAATCAGTCTAACAAGGAGCTGAAGGACCTCTACAATGAAAACTACAGAACACTAAAGAAAGAAATTCAATAAGACTTTAGAAGATGGAAAGATCTCCCATGCTCTTGAATAGGCAAATTAATATTGTCAAAATGGCCATTCTACCAAAATTGTTATACAGATTTATTGCAATTCCTATTAAAATCTCAATGACATTCTTCATAGAACTAGAAAAAGCAATCATGGAATTTATTGGGAAAATATGAGACCCAGAATAGTCAAAGCGATCCTCAGTAAGAAGAGTGAAGCAGGAGGCATCACACTACCAGACCTTAGACTATTTATAACAGAACTAGAGTTAAAAAAAAATGGCATGGTATTGGCACCAAAATAGACATGTAGCCCAATGGTACAAAATAGAAGACACAGAGACAAACCCACATTAATGTGGTATTCTATACTAGACAAAGGTGCCAAAAACATACTTTGGAGAAAAGATAGCCTATTCAACAAATGGGGCTGAGAAAACTGGAAATCCATATGTAGTAAGATGAAATAAAATCTCTCACCCTGCACAAAAATCAACTCAAAGTGGATCAAATACTTAGGCACTAGACCAGAGACCCTGGGCCTAAGAGAACAAAAAAGTTGGCCCAAATCTTTATGTCAGTTTAGGACCTGACTTCCTTAACCAGCTTCCTCAAGCATAAGAAGTAAAATTAAGATCAATAAATGGGATGAATTCAAACTAAAAAGCTTCTAAGGAAACAATCAATAATGTAAATAGAGAGTCTACAGAATGGGAGAAAAATTTTACCACATGCTCCTCAGATAGAGCACAAATCTCCAGGATATATAAATAACTCAAAAACACCAAAACCCCCCCCAAATAATCCAGCCAATAAATGGACTAAGAACTGAACAGACACTTCACAGAAGAAGAAATACAATCAATCAACTAACATATGGAAAAACATTCAACATCTCTAGCAACATCTCTAGAGAAATGCAAATCAAAATTAAGATTTCATCTCATTCCGATCAGAATGGCAATTATCAAGAATACAAGCAACAATAAATGTTGGCGAGGATATGGGGGAAAAGGCACACTTATACATTGTTGGTGATACTGTAAATTGGGGCAAACACATTGGAAGGCAGTATGGAGATTCCTCAGAAAACTTTGAATGGAACTACCATTTGACCAAGCTATCCCACTCCTCTATACCCAAAGGACTTAAATTCAGCATACTACAGTCATGCAAGCATATTAATGTTTATAGCAGCTCAATTCACAATAAACCATGGAACCAGCTGAGATGCCCTTGAACAGATGAATGGATAAATCCAATGTGGTATATATACACAATGGAATATTAGTCAGCTACGAAGAATGAAATTATGGTATTTGCAGGTAAATAGATGGAACTAGAGAATATCATGTTAAGTGATATAAGTCAGATCCAAAAATCCAAAGGTTGAATGTTTTCTCTGATAAGTGGATGATGATCCACAATGGAGGAGGAGGTAGGGAAGAATGAAGGAACTTTAGATTTTACCGAGAGGAGTGAGGGGAGGGGAGGGAATGTGAGGTGGGAAGGACAGTGAAATGAGACCAACATGTTTATCCTGTATACATGCATCATTACCCTTCCAGTGTGACTCTGCACCATGTACTGCCAGAGGAATGAGAAGTTATGCTCCATGTGTGTACAATGTGTCAAAATGCATTCTACTCTCATGTATAACTAATTAGAGCAATGTAGAGATACAGCCGTTTCCCTCCAGCAAAAGCCCCAGTAGTCATAAGGCACAAAGTCCCTGCAGAGGTCTTCCCTGAACTACAACTGAGAAGCAGTAGGATCAGTGAGACCATCTGGGACATTGTGAAGATGCACTGACCCATGCTCCTAGTGGGCCTCACTTGCCAGAAAGGGAACTCTAAACAGGGCATCAAGAAACACATGAGTTTCAGAGACACAAGTAGAAACCATAAATAGGTTAGCATGGGACCCAAGTCTTGCCCTGCTTGATTTTCTTGTACACTGGAGAATCCTGTGGTTTATATATTGATCTTTTTTCATCCATAAATCTCTTAAGTCAGACATTTTACCTGGGAATGGGAACATTGATTCCATATCAAGTGGTCCATCATCATTGGAGAACAGAGAACTGGTTGGTAAAACCCAATATTAAGGAAGGAAGAGTACTATTATTGGAAAGAAATGGACTACCTGATTATGTTGAGTCACCAAATGCTATTCTGGTGATTAGTAATCCAAATCATATACATATGCCTTTTTTTGCAAAGAAATTGTCAGGTAAGCTTTTCTGAAGCATTGTGAAATTATGTTTTACTAAGCCAGAAGAGCAAAATTTCTTGTTAAGGTGCTTAAGAAAGAAAAACCTGGAATCATCTGTCTAAAAAATGTCAAAATATCCAAAATATCTGTTTCCCTCCAGAAGTGGAGAGGTGGATTAAGGAATTAACTTTGTGGAATTCAGTTAATTTTGCACTTGGCATAGTACATGAAAAGATTTTCCAATATTTGGACATGCAGCCTCTTGGTTGACTATTCTATTCCATGGCCTGGGCCTTAATCAGTGGCTGGACAATTCTGAGAACAGCAAACTTTCTCCAGAACTTTCTTTTGATTGACATCTAGGATCAATTAAGTTTCTGTTCTGTCCCAGTGTTAGCTACAGATGTGGAGGTGCAAAATATGTTTTCCAGAAACTGTAGATTATATGATCATGAAGTTGACCACATTTCCAGAAGTATGAAGAATGATCAAAAGGGTAAAAGCCTTTAGAACTTAAATTACAACCACATTTAAAGAACTCAGAGGTGTTTTTCACTTACAAGGGTACTGCTTTTCAACTCCTGTAGCTTAAATGAATCTAGTGATCACAACAGCAAATATGGGTTCCAAAGGTATTCCAAGAGGCATCATTAGTCATATATTACATCCTTTTCTAAGTTTTACACTTTCCATATTTCTGGGTTTCACAGTACTGCTGAAACCTCCAGAATTTCATGTTTCCCTCAGCAGTCTACAATAACCCTTAGTCTGAATGACATGTATTATTTCTTCAGCAAACATGTGATGTGGGAAACAGTAAAAGATTTATTATAAGAAAAAAAAAAAAAAAAAGACTAGGCATGGAACCACCACATGAACCAGCTGTACCACTCCTTGGCATATATCCTGAAGAATTAAAGTCGTCTTACTATAGTGATACATGCATACCCTTGTTTATAGCAGTACAATTCACAATAGCCAAACTATGGAACCAGCCTAGGTGTCCATCAATAGGTGAATGTTTAAAGAAAATGTGGTATATGTACACAGTGGAGTTTTATTCAACCATAAAGAAAAATGAAATTATGTCATTTGCAGGAAAATGGTTAGAACTAGAGACCATCACGTCAAGCAAAATAAGTCAAACTCAGAAGGTTAAAGGTTGCATGTTTTCTCTCATATGTGGAAACTAGAGAGAAAAAAGGAAAACAAAGGTAGAGGTGGATCTCTTAAAAATCAAAGGGAGATAAACAGAGGAAAGGGACAAAGGGATGGGAGGTGGGGAAATGCTGGGGAGTGATATTGGCCAAATTATATTGTTGTTTTGTGTGCAGGTACAAATATGTAACAACAAATCCCATCAATATGTACAACTATAATGCACCAATTAAAATGTGGGAAATAAATAAATAAAATAAAAAGGGCTGGGGATACGACTCAGTGGTTGAACACTCCTGGGTTCGATTCCTGGTACCAAAAAAAAAAAAACCAAAAAACAAAAGATTAATTCATTCAGAAGAAAAGAAAAAAATAGCATAAATTCATAAATGAACTCTTGATCTAATGATATAATTATTGAATAAGAATAAATTACCCATATAATCATATTTCTGTATATTCAATATAATCAATATAATGATATATGTACATTTGTATGCATATACACACATCCACATCCACACATGCACCTGCTTAATTGATGCACAAGCAAATGTGAAGTGTCCTAAAACCTTGTGATTCAAATATGTAAGAATCTTGATAGAGGCATCACATTTAGCAAAATTGAAAAAATTTACATGATGATTCTGATAATAGTGAAGCTGAAGACGCTTATCTTCAGTTTCAGTAAAGCCCTCTAGAGGAAAGAATGAATTAGTTTTTCCATATATAGAAAACATTACAAAATGTCATATTGGCCTATAAAGAGGCTTTCAAAGGTTGTGTAGATAAAAATGTAAGTAAAAGCAGTGCAAAGGTGTATTAGTCAATTAATAAACCACATTATATTTTCTGGATTTGGTGATAAGTGTAAGCTATTTTAAATTTGCAATTTTTTATTTTGTTCCTCATTTCAAGTAAATATTTACTTCTCAAAAAGTAACTTGATATTTATAATTTTATATATCTTTTAAGTGATAACTATTTGCTGCCTTAATTTTATAATCTCCAGGTCTCACGAAAGTTGGCTCCATTCCTTCCCTGTTAGGCAAGTTAGAAGAAAGGAAAATACTTGATCTGCTTTTCTGATAGTTTGCAAAGATCCTGTAGAGACTTTGTAGTAGTAAAACGAAAAGATATCCAGAAGAAAAGGATTTCTCGCCTTTGTTGACTTGCTTTCTTGGACTTTGGGATTTGGGGGTATTCATCAATGTGCCCAATTTGGTAATTAAAGGGGTCTCAGAGACCCATGAGTGTCAAGATAGACAATAACCAGAAACATCATCTAATCCAAACTTTTTTCTTTGTAAGTGAGAAAAATGAGGTCCAGAGGTATCAGATTATTGATCTGTTAAAGAGGAGGCAGAAAATGTAGAACGGTAAAGGACATGAGTACCAGCACAGAGATTTCAACCTTTCTTTCCCCAGTACCAGTATCTGACCTGTTCATGTTGGATTTTTGTAAATAAGACCATATTCTTCTGCCTATTTTGACTCATATTCTGGAAAACTCTCCACTATCTTTTTAGGACGTTAGAATGCCACATATTCTATGGACAATTGATGATTAATTCTGCCATCTTAATAGGCGATTGCACTTCGTATGATCATTTTGGCAGACACATATATGAAGGTTCTGTGTAACACTGCACTTACAAGAGATTGAGAGTTTAAAATAGACAACACATTTTGAGTTTAGTTTCGTGCATGGTGAGAGATATGGGTTTAGTTTCATTCTGTTGCATATGGATTTCCAATTCTCCCAGTACCATTTGTTGAAGAGGCTATCTTTTCTCCATTGCATATTTTTGGCCCCTTTGTCTAGTATAAGAAAATTGTATTTATTTGGGTTTGTGTCCGTGTCCTCTATTCTGTACCATTGGTCCACCTTTCTATGTTGGTACCAATACCATGCCATTTTTGTTACTATTGCTTTGTAGTAGAGTTGAAGATCTGGTATTGCGATACCCCCTGCTTCACTCTTTCTTCCAAGGATTGCTTTAGCTATTCTGGGTTTTTTATTCTTCCAGATGAATTTCATAATTGCTTGCTCTATTTCTGTAAAATACATCATTGGGATTTTAATTGGAATTGCATTGAATCTGTATAGCACTTTTGGTAGTATAGCCATTTTGACAATATTAATTCTTCCTATCAAGTGGATGATGACACATAATGGGGGGTGGGAGGGGTTAATGTTAGGGTTAGAGTTAGGGTTAGGGAGGGGGCAAGAATGGAGGAAGGAAAGACTGTATAGAGGGAAAATAGGGGTGGGAAGGGTGGGGGAAGGGGAAAAAAATAACAGAATGAATCAAACAACATTACCCTATGTAAATTTATGATTACACAAATGGTATGCCTTTACGCCATGTACAGAGAAACAACATGTATCCCATTTGTTTACAATAAAAAAAAATAGACAACACATGTTAAAAATCATTTTCTTTATAATTCTCAAAGGAACCTAAATCATGCAAAGCATTACAAATGAAATTAAGATTGACATCAATATTTGTAGGGACCAATAATAACGACCTAGGTTGGCATTCACTTTAGGTCAGCTATGCTAGAAAATCATACATATGGAACCAAATAAGGAAGCAAGAATGAAAACAGAAGGACCAGCTAAGAGACACAATAGTCCAAGGGGCAGATGATTGTGTCTAGACTGGCTAGTGGCAGGGACAATGGGAAAAATTGATGGATAGAGACGTTTTGGAGTTTGAACTGACTGCCTCAAGGATTAGTATCGTTCTTTAGACGAGTACTCTAAACGTCAAGATGATTCATTTGAAATGTCTGAGATTGAATCTAAACTTTTATTCTAACTGCTTAGAATTGACATAGTGGTTTTGGATTCTGGTCTGAAAAATTAGTCTTAGCCTTTGCATAGCATTACTGATTATAACTAGTGAAGTATTCGAATTTTATTGTGGGTTCCGGTTTCTATTCCAACATTGTGATTGATGATTTAGAAAAAAGTCCAAGATACTATTTGCCTTCAACAATATTCTAATCCCCTTGGATTAGAATGGACAAGGATGAGAGTCAATTACTTCATACACTGTTATTTTTCAGTTGAAATAATAATATCAAAGTTCTTTAAAAACTACAGTGTGTTATAGGAAATAATTTTATCTTGGTGTGCATGAAGTTTTCTCAGCAAATTATGTTTTGAGGACTCAGATCCTACTTTTGGTCTCTGAGTTGGTCTCTCTGTTTCCATTCTTGCTTCCTTATAATCTATTCTAACATGCATTAGTCAGAGTGACCTTTAAGATCCAAATCAAATTTGGTCATTTCTCTTCGTAAGATTATATAATGATTCCTCCTTTGTGTTTTTAGCTTGTCGCTGGCTTGCCCCTCTGGTTTTATCTCATGCTGATCTCCAGTTCATTTGCTATTCTCTAGCACAGCTTCATTTTCCTTCTGCTCTTAGAAAATACCAAACTCTTCAGCCAGCACTTTTTCTTTTGTACCAACATTTGAACACAGAGATGCTTTATCACTCAGCCACATCCCCAGGCCTTTTTGTATTTTATTTAGAGACAGGGTCTCACTGAGTTGTTCAGCACCTTGCTAAGTTACTGAGGCTGGCTTTGAACTTGCAATCTTCCTGAATCAGCCTCCCTGAACTGCTGGGATTACAGGAATGTGCAACCACACTCGGTGGCCAGCACATTTCTAGGAACCACTCCCTCTGCTTCTTCTTACCATATCCTTCCTCACCCCCACACTTGCCTATCACCACTCTAATTCCTAGCATTTCATCCTTCCCATCTTGGCTTACATGTCTTTTCTATAACTGGGCTTTCTTTAAAATACTTACTGAAAATCATTCCAGTGATGATGTTGTATTATAGAACTTTTGATTTCCACAGAACTGCTTGAAATATGTCATTTGAAAACTATTTATGTGTATTGGCTTTATGCTCATTCACTCAACAAATGTGCATTCAGCACCCGTTGCATGGCTGGAATGGTGGTGGGCATTGTTGTACAAGTGAACAAATCAAATAAAAATTCCCATGAAGTTTACGTTCTCTTGTATGAGTTAGTGGATAAAATGATCCAAAATGAGTATGGTGTATAACACATTTTACATAATTTTATATTTTATAAAAAGGGAAAAGAGGAGCAGAGTGAAAGAGCTGGGAGTGCCAGGTGACATTTGAAGAAAGACTTGAAGGAGGTAAGAGGCTGGATATGCTAATATTTAGAGAAAAAAAACTTTGCAGGCAGAAGAAATGGCCAGAGTAAAAATCCTGTGAAGAGCAGTGTCAGGTGGGGTTGATGCAGAGCACAGGGGCTAGGATGCCTGGAGCAGAGTTCGTGGTAGGGAGAACAGCAGATGAGAGTTGGAGGACCCACGTGTCCTATTAAAACACGGAAACTCGGAGACAGCAGCGTTAGATTCATCACTTTGAGGGATATGGTGAGGAAAATGGTGCTGTATGAAGCCAGATCTGCATTAGAGTTCAGCTTGCATTACTCTAGAAAGACACTGGAAGCAGAGAGCAGCCAAAAGCAAATGGGAATAAAATATTTTTAATGATACAGTGTGAAGTAGCACGACATGAGTAGGAAGGAAGATGAACAGAGACAACAGATTTTGATAAGGAAAACAAAAATAGGACTTGATGCTTGGTCACTCTTAAAAAATAAAGTCGCCAGGTATGATGGTGCATGCCTGTAATCTCAGCAGCTCAGAAGGCTGAGATAGGAGGATCATGAGTTCAAAGCCAGCCTCGGCAACAGCAAGATGCCAAGCAACTCAGTGAGACCGTCTCTAAATAAAATAGAAAATAGGGCTGGGGATGTGGCTTGGTGGTTGAATGCCACTGAATTTAATCACCAGTACCCACCCTCAAAAAATTAAAATAAAATTTTTTAAAAATCAATTTTCTGTGGGAAACTATCAAGGACAAAAGAAGAGTTAAGATTTTTTGAGAACTTACTGTATTTCATTTTAGGCAAGATGGATTTGAAGTGATACTGGAAGTTCCAAGAAAATAAATAACCCAGTGTTCAGTAGCACTGTGGACAGAACTGAAGGCCCACCTAAGAACTCCAGGCCATCTATCTGCAGAAGGAAGAGCCGAATTCCCAAAGGTGAATGAAGTCTACAAAGAAGAGATTGTGAAGTAAGAAATGTGGAGGTCAAAAACGGACAGGGAGCTACTCAAAATTATAGGAAATGATAATGTCATATTGTAGAGACAGAGAAGCCAAGCATGGAAGAAGAATCATGGGAGAAGAATCATGTTTTTACAAAATGAGGATTGAATGAAAGAGATTTAATTTAAAAAGGAGGCATCTTTCAAAAAAGAGAGAGTTCTAGTACTATAATTTCAGTGGTTGATTGTAAGGAAATTAAGGTTGAAGGTTAAGGATTTCAAGCATTTGTAGGAATGAGAATTATGGAGTCTTTTTCTTTTTTTCAATCTTCCTAAAATTCCATACATTCGTAAGAGAGAGAAAGAGCCCATGGAAGGTGAAAAGCTGATTAATGCTCATAAGGAAAATTCCCCTGGATGAAACAAACACCAATGTGCATTTTAGAAAGAAGAAAATTCCCGAATGGCCCCTTTTCCTTCCTGTCTTGCTAGTCTCAGTTTTATGGTAAGATGGGGAGGTGTGGTGACAGAGGACCAGATTCAGCCTGGTTCCATGTTTCCTCTCTTCTAAGGGAGCTGTGTGTGTGGAACAGCCCTAAGCAGGTAGGGCAGGTGGATCATGGGAAGTTACCACTGAGTGGACATAAGCATTACTCATGCTGTAGACCAAGAAAATTAAAAGGCTTGGAAGATACTGTTAAAATAGCAGAATATCTGGAACTACTCTTCATCAGAACTGCCTGGAAAAGAATGAATACTGGTACAATTGGTTCTATTAGTGTGGAGGAAAGTGACTTGTGCTAAGAGTGATTTCATCAGAAGATCTCAAAATATTTTATAAACATCCTGAAAAAGTTGTTATGGATTCTCAGTGAAAGAAGGAAACTTTAGCCATGAAGGACTTGGCTATTTTTCTTCCTCCTAAAATTATTTCCTTAATACTAAGGAATAAACATTAACTGCTTGATAAATTGGTCAGGGTATTTACCTGGGACAGAGGCTGTACTGGATTTTTATACCACTTCTGTCATATGCTGGCTGAGGGATCCTGGGTAGTTTACTTGCCCATTCTGTCTTTCCACTTAGAGAAATACAGATGAGAGTAATGTATGTAAAACAACAGCAATACTGCTGGGCACATAATAAGTCCTATGCTGTACATGCCGATAACAAGTCATCCTCTAGGGAGGGTTTTCTGATTCTAGTCTAAAGATCTGCAATTTCTCATGTTAATCTGAAAATATTTGGCCAGAATGCCTCCATAACATTATAGTTTGATGCTTCCATCTGTTTCAGACACATACCAATGTTGGATAAAATATAAAAATGAAAACTGAAAAGACTTGACTCTTGTGCTTGAAAACAAGATAAATACTCTGAGGACCAGAAACACAATCCAATGTGCAGAACTGAACCTGCAGCTGTTCAGAGCTCTCTGTCTTTAAATCCACGAAGAGAATCAGAATCAGATTATTTCTGTGGATAAAGGAGAATGAAAATGCTTTGTGTGAATCTAAAGTGGAGTTTATGACAGAAGCCAGGGGTGATTGCAGGATGAGACTCAAAAATGAGAGGAGACTGAATAAACGTGCTGGCCATAGCGTAGGACATGGCTTTCAGCAAGTTGTAAACTTAGGGAGGTAAGAAGACACAGATTCAGTCTTGGGAACCAGGAAATAATTAAAGCTTTCTGCTACCACTGTGATTTCCCCAAAACCACAAAAAAAGAAGACACTCAAAATTCAGTTAAAAGATTTGCTACTGGTTTTGTAGGAAGGTCTGTCTGGGTGGCAGCAAACTCAAAACTGCTAGGTTGATAACATCCATCACTTTGGGGGGAGACAGGAAAAAGGCATAGAGACCTATAAAAACATGTCACACAAAGTGAGTCCACAAGTTAAAATCCCAATATGCATTAATTAATATAAACTAAAGCCAAACAATCAACAAAACCAGTAATTAGACTCATGGTGTATGAAATTATTGTTTTAAATTCAGATGAAGATTTCAACATAAGTCAATGAGGATGCTCTAGGAAATAGGATGATGGTAGACCTGCCGATCTCAATATCCCTTCTCTTCCTCCTAAAAACTGAATGGAAAAGAAAAAGAAAATCCACATGAGCATGATCTACACCCACAGCATTCTCAGGAGACAAGGAAGCACAGAGCCAACTCAGCAGGGAGTGAAAAGTACAAACTGGAGGTAAGTGGAGGAGGGGAGGGGAGAAGTGCTAATAGTGTAACAACAAACAGCTTCATTTAAAAACCCAACCAAACCCCAAATAGGGCACTGTTACCAAATGCATGGGAACTTCTGAGAACAGGTCTGAAACCTGACCAATCTGAAAGAACACTGGGATAGGACAGTCTGCTGTTGGCATTTTAATTTTTTGTTTTGTTAATGACTAATGATGGGAGAAACTTTTCACATGTTTATGTCTGTTGTCCATCTTTTCAGTCATGCACTGCACAGTGATGTTGTGGTCAATGACAAGCCATAGGTATGATACTGGTCCCATGAGACCACAGTGCAACTGAAAATTTTTTTTTCCCTTTTGGTACCAGGAATTGAACCCAGGGATGCTTAACTATTGAGCCACATCCCCAGTCCTATTTTATATTTTATTCATATTTACCACTTTTTAAAAATAGACCTCTGTTTCTTTATTTCTCCCAGTCTGTGATTTCTTTTCAGAAATTCTTAGTACTATATTTTGAGGAACCATTTTTTGAAAATATTGATGGAACTCAATTTATCCAGTCTGCATTTTATAATAGTGAATTTTCATGTTTTCTTACAGACACTTTATAATTTGAGTGTTTACATTTAGGTTAAGGATATATCTCGAATGAATTTTTATGGACTGTGTAAAGTTCAGGATACATTTTTCACCTGTAGACATCCAGTTTTTCCATCACCAGTAGTAGAAATCTGATCCATTAAATTATTGTGGTGTCTTTGTAAAAAATTTAATTTATTGTGCATCTATTATCTTCCACAGATTCTTTGTCTTTCCTTCTTATATTATTGTTTTGATTACAGAAGTCTTTAGATATATCTTGAAATCACATAATGTTATTCTTCCAAGTTTCTTGGCATCTTTTAAGACTGTTTTGGGGTAAATTTGGACTATACAAACTTTAGGATCACCTTTTCAAATTGTGTTAAAAATTATATTGAAATTCCAATTATGATGTTGAATATGTAGATAAATTTAGAGAAAATTGTCATCTTAAGAATATTGAGTGTTGTGTTTCATAAACATGGTATATATATCTCTATTTATTTTGGTCCTTCAAAAACTTTCTCTTGGCAATGTGTATTAATTTTCATTGTAAAGATTTGTATTTTTGTTAAATCTATTCAAAATATAATATCGCATTTACTAATTATAGTAGGCTGCATAGTGGCTACCAATAAGATGTCTGGATACCAATAAGATATGTTCTAAATCCTGGAACTCATGAAGGTGAGCTTATTTGGAAAAGATGTAAATTAGGAACTTGAGATGAGGAAGCATATCTTAAGTAAAAAGATATATACAAATAAATACACATATTATACTTATAATATATGTAAGAGATGTACATGTAAGAGATGGCAGGAGAGAAGACTCACAGGGAAGAAACCATATGAAGATAGAAGCAGATACCAGACTTGTTACATAATTACAGACATTAAGATTGTCAAAAGGGTAACTGTGTCCATCAGTGGAACCAAATAAAGCACCTAGAATGGTCCAAAGAATTTAGAAATATACCTACACAAATAAGGGTCAACTGAACACTGAAAAACATGTACAAAAATGGGGAAAAAAAACTTAATGAAGGAAAGATGCCCCTTCCATGTTTTATTTTATATCTTATATTTAATAATTATATATTTACTCTGACAGTTGTACATATTTGTGAGATACAATGGGATTTTTGATATTGTGATGTTTGTGTACACTGGAGAATGATTAAATCACACTAACACATCCTTCATTTCTCATATGCATCATTTTTGTGTGTATGGTGAGAACAGTTTACAATACAGAATAATTGTACATATTTCACTGTGATATTCCAATACGTGTATATACATGTACTGACCAAACTGGGGTAATTAGTATTTTTATCTCCTTATCATTTCTGTACATTTGGAGCTTTTAAGTTCCTTTCTTCCTCTTCTCGATGAAGTGTATAACAGGTTCTGTGAACCATAGTCACTGTGCTGTTCTGTCGACACTACAGTGTATTCCTCCTCCCTGTGTTTGGCACCTTCCTCTACTCCCCCCACACCCTTCCTAACCTACTGTTCTATTTTCTTCTAAGATCACCTTTTTTAACTGCCACATATAAGAGAGAATACACAGTATTTGTTTTTCTGTGCCTGGCTTACTTTACTTAATGAAATGTTCTCTTGTATCACCCACTTGCTGCAAATGGCAGGATTTCATTCTTTATTATTTCTGAGTATTTCATCGTGTGTGTATACAACATTTGCTTTATCCACTCATCCATCCAGCACACTTAGGTTGATTTCATATCTTTGCTATTGTGAATAGTGCTGCAATAAACAGACAAAGGCAGGTATCCCTTTGATATGCTGATCTCATTTCTTCTGGCTCTCTACCCAGAAGTGGGATAGCTGGATCTTATGGTAGTCCTGTTTTTAATATTTTGAAGAACTTTCTATACTGTTACCTGTAATTGCCGAATTAATTTTACATTTTCACCAGCAGTGTATAAGAATTCTTTTCTTCTCATCCTTGTCAGCATTTGTTATTTTTTGCTTTTTTGATAATAGCCATTCTGATCATAGTGAGATAACCCCTCATTGTGGTTTTTATTTGCATTTCCCTGATGGCTAGTGATGCTGAAATTTTTTTTCATATATCTGTTGGTTATTGGTATTTCTTCTGAGAAATGTCTGCTCAGATCATTTGCCCATTTTGAAATTGGATTTGTTGTTGATATTGTTGCTGAGTGGTTTGAGTTCCTTCCCTCTATATTCTGGATACTAATTCTTTGTCATCTGTAGAGTTTGTAAGTAGTTTCTCCTAGTCTGTAGGTTGTCCCTTTAGTCTGTTGAGTGTTTTCCTTGCTATGCAGAAACTTTTTTGTTTGATACAATTTCTCTTATTTGTTTTTGTTGCTGTGATTTGGGGCCTTATCCGGTAAATAATTGCCTTTACTGATGTCTTGAAGTGTTTCCTTAAGTTTTCTTCTAGACTTCTATTAGTTTCACAGTTACAGATCTTACATTTAGGTCTTTAATACATTTTGTGTGAGGTACACCTTGTGTGGGGGAGGGAGAGGGAGAGAGAGAAAGAAAGAAAGGGAGAAAGGGGGAAGGTGTAGTTAAGGGTCAAATCTTATTCTTCTGCTTATAAATATCCAGTATTTCAGTCTGCTTTATAGACCAGGTTGTACTTTCTCCAGTATATGATTTTTTCATTTTAATTGAAAATTAGTTGGCTGTAACGTGTGGATTTATTTCTAGAATCTCTTCTACAGTAAGTGTAAGTGCTGCTTTCTAATTCTAAACATTATTGGTGCAGGAGAAAGCACCGCCCTATATGTACCATCTGGTTTCTCTCTCATTAATGAAGATGCTGGATGAAACTGAAACTAGCTTCCTGTTGCTGACAGTTGGGTAGGGATGACATGGGCAGGGACCAAAACGTAGAGCAGAAATAGTGGGTAGGACATTTCAACAGTGCTAAGTTCTTTTATGGATGGCTTTCCAAAGGAATGAAAGTCACAATCACCAGAAATTTATGTGCTGTACACACAAACTCAAATGAAGTGAAAATTTTAATCTTGTGTATATATTTGTGTGCATGTGTGCGTGTGTGTGCGCGTGCAAACATGCACACACACACACACACACACACACACACAGTTATTTCCATAAAGGAACAAAGATCAACATACAGTCATTGTTATTTGGCTTTGAATATTTTACTTTAATTTTCAAACTTTTCAAAATTGATGGTGTTTTAAAATTTACCTTTACCATCAATTTTCAAGATTTAATAAATGTGTTACTTCCTAATAATTTTTGTTTCCCATGTAAATTTTATGCATTCTAGTGAATTGTCAAAGATTATTACATAAATTGTTCATTGTAAATTTACTTAGAGTCTAGCTTAATCTTTTTTTGTTGTTGTTGTTCAGAACTGAAACAGCAATTTCCATGACTTGGATAGTATTAAAACTTCATGGAAATGCCTGGTATTATTGTGTATGTTATTTTCCATTGCTGCTTCTTCAAGGAGTTTTTCTATAAGGAAGTCATAGCAAGTAAGTCTTACTTTAACTGAGCATTGGGCTTAATATTTATAAAATGCATTGAGCGATTTATTATTCACAGGTGAAAGTGGATAATTGGTGATGGGCCAAGGGCAGAAACAGAACATGGCAATACATCATGCATGGAATCTTCTTCCTAAGCCTGCTGACATTATCTCCAGATTTCTCCTCATGGAGATAGGAGGTAGGTTTCTATAATGGAGTATCAATTTCTTTCGATATACAATGCAAAAAAACTGTATAGTATGGTTAAGATACTTAATTTTAAAGCCTGAGGTTCTGGATCAAAGATGAGTTTAAATTCAATTATTTGGGGTTTGGTGCTATAATTTGGGATGGCTGACTTAATTGCTTTAAGTTTTTCCATTTGCAACATGAAGATGAGTATTTAGCTTATATAGTGTTTTTTAGTATTGAGATAATCAATTGTAAATAATAAGTTGCTTGGCACATAGAAGTTGATATACATGCTATATTTTATTACCTTATTATTATTATCAATTATAATTATACTAAGTATGATTTAGTCAGCTTTTTCACTGCTGTGATTAAAAGATCTGACTCAAACAATTGTAGAGGAGGAAGTTTATTTGAGGGCTCATGATTTCAGAGGTTTCAGTACATAGATAGCCGACTCCATTCCTTGGGGCTTGAGGTGAGGCAGAACATCATGGCAGGAGAGTGGGGCAGGGGAAGCAGCTCACATCTTGATCAGGAAGCAGAGAGAGAGGTCTCCACTTGCCAGATGCAAACATATATCCCAAAGCCGTGCCCCCAGTGAAACGCTTCCTCCAGCCACACTCCACCTGCCTCCAGTTACCAGTAGGGATTAATTCACTGATTAGGTTAAGGCTATAACCCACTCCTTTCTTCTCCAAACTTTCCTGTATTGTCTCACACATGAACTTTTGTCTCATATCCAAACCATAATGAAGTACTAACCACAAAATCATGAATTCTTGTAGCTTGTTTGCACATTTTTTTCAAACTTTGTATTTCACCAAATTCCTTAGTGATTAAAATGAGGTAGAAGTGCTGGGGAGTGATAGTAGCCAATTAACATTGTTATATTGTGTGCATATATGTATATGTAATGGCAAATCCCATCAACATGCACAACTATAATGCGCCAATAAAAAATGTGGGGGAAGAAAACACTCCAGTTAAACAAACAAACAAACAAAAAAGAGGTGGAATTTTAACATATTGCATGGTAGTTCAGATATTAAGTGCAAATCCCTTTTATGATAATCAAAGAGATCAGAGGAGTTAGACTTTGCCTTTAACACGTGCCTCTGCTTTATATGTGGGATTGCATATGTATATTACAGTGTTTGACTATGACTACACTCCTGGCCCTGCTAGCATGATATCTGAACTCTGATCTATGTCTGATCTTTGCTTTTTACTCCTAATTCATAATCTTCTAGTATGACTGAAATGCAGGATAATTCTTCTTGAAGTCTAAGTAGTTCTTCATCTTACTAAAGTAATAACACTTAAAATGAATATAATAGGTTATTAAAATTCTAGTTGCCTGAATTGATTAACTTTTCAAAGTTGCTCTGGAGAAGTTTCTTTGAGCTTATCATGACTGTGAATGATATGGACTTGTCCTGGGCATATACTGTAATCTTTTTGAGCATGACAACAGCAATTTATTCCTTTTGTGCCTTCTGTCATAAATAGTATGGCCATGTGTACAGGTGGTTCGTCATGCCTAGTTGGAGATAAGTTGGACGCTAGAATAATGGTGCAGAAGAAAGCCACAATTTCCCAACACCCCCATTACATACACACACATACTACCAAGCTGTGACCTGTCAGGAAAGTGGGGTAAATAAATTCCCCGATCTCTCTTCCCTCTTCCCTCTGGCTTCCTGCTGGCATCTCCATTTGACTGAACTCAACACAAAATGATCCCACAAGGGGACCAGGTGATGTGGTCCATTAAGGGCATCTTCTCTGTACATAGAGCAGAATAGAGTAATAGGGAGAATGGGCATTGATGACAAATGAAAATCAATGCACAGTTTGAGTATCTAACATGATTCTGATTATTTCCTCTTACAAGGAATGAGGTTCTAATGTCCTGTCTGCATTAGTTTAATCCTCACATCTGAACTTGTCTTTTTTTAAAAGAGACTCATTTAAAGCCCTGAAAGTAAATGCAGCATCATAGATCACAGAGTGTGTATGCTGAATAGGATTTTTAGAAATTGATTCATTAGCAATGTTATAGAAGTGGTCCCTAACAGTAACTGATTCTTTACTGATGGGGTCTAATGCCATGGCCCCAGATGACTTTTCAAGTTAAAATCAGTTGGAAATTGACACAATAACTCTTGGACTTGTGGACACTCTCTTTGATTTAGCGGGAGGATCTGGCCTTGCGAGTCCTTATGAACAACCATGGGATATTATTTCAATATATTTGTGTTTACTCGAGTGTTTTTAGATGCTTATTTTCCCCAGATTTCTTTAATTCTCCAAAGTCTTTAATCATAAAATCCATGTATTTCAATTTTTGCAAATTTAAATAATTTATTTTGTAAATTCAAGTAACTTATTTATTTTGAGTGAATTATTAAATGTTGTAATTTAAGATAAGCTGTGAAAATACTTGAAGAGATACTTTTCCATATCCTACAATTAAAACCAACAAATGTGCTGTAGATGCACACATGGTTTACAGGTGAGAGTATTGTGTTGAGCTGAGTTCAGAGAGAAGTAACTCTGGTTGACATATGGAAGATATTCAGAGTGTGGGATTCAAGCCAATGGATGAGGTGGCTCTGTTTGTTGTGGTACAGGGAGACATTACAAAGTCTCAGCGCAGTTCAGGGCAGGGATGTTGCCCATCTGAAGCAACCTCCAAGTCTCCATCGGCAGGCCCTTTCTATTACACTGATAAACCAGATTCTCTTTGTACATTTGCAGTCTTCACATAGTTTCCATACCAGAGTGAGTGAAAAATAGGGCTGATTTTATTTTTGAATATCTTGGTGAAAACAATCTACATTTTCTTTTTTCTTTTATTGGTACCAGGGATTGAACCCAGAGGTATT
This sequence comes from Sciurus carolinensis, assembly GCF_902686445.1. Taxonomy (NCBI): domain Eukaryota; kingdom Metazoa; phylum Chordata; class Mammalia; order Rodentia; family Sciuridae; genus Sciurus; species Sciurus carolinensis. The sequence continues at coordinate 29,940,638 of NC_062227.1, read as the reverse complement.
TACTCACTGAGCCACATCTCCAGCACTTTTTATTTATTTATTTATTTTCTAAATTTATTTTTATTGTAAACAAATGGGATACATCTTGTTTCTCTGTACATGAAGTAGAGGCATATCATTTGTGTAATCATACATTTTCCTAGGGCAATAGTTTTTGATTCATTCTGTTATTTTTTTCCCTTCCCCCCTCACCTCCCACCCCTCTTTTCCCTCTATACAGTCCCTCCTTTCTCCATTCTTGCCCGGCTCCCACCCCGAATTATATGTCATCATCCACTTATCAGCGAGATCATTCGTCCTTTGGTTTTTTGAGATTGCCTTATCTCACTTAGCATGATATTCTCCAATTTCATCCATTTGCCTGCAAATGCCATAATTTTATCATTCTTTATAGCTGAGTAATATTCCATTGTATACATATATATATACCACAGTTTCTTTATCCATTCATCAATTGAAGGACATCTAGGTTGGTTCCACAATCTGGCTATTGTGAATTAAGCAGCTATGAACATTGATGTGGCTGTATCTCGGTAGTATGCTGATTTTAAATCCTTTGAGTATAGGCCAAGGAGTGGGATAGCTGGGTCAAATGGTGGTTCCATTCCAAGTTTTCCAAGGAATCTCCACACTGCTTTCCAGAGTGGCTGCATTAATTTGCAATCCCACCAGCAATGTATGAGTGTACCTTTCTCCCCACATCCTCGCCAACACCTATTGTTGCTTGTATTCTTGATAATCACCATTCTAATTGGGGTGAGATGGAATCTTAGGGTAGTTTTGCTTTGCATTTCTCTTATTACTAGAGATGTTGAACTTAACAGGACTCCCATAGCACAAGAAATAAAAGCAAGAATCAATAACTGGGATAGATTCAAACTAAATAGCTTTCTCTCAGCAAAGGAAACTATCAGCAATGTGAAGAGAGAGCCTACAGAGTGGGAGAAAATCTTTTCCACTCATACTTCAGATAGAGCACTAATTTCCAAAATATATAAAGAACTCAAAAAACTCTACACCAAAAATACAAATAACCCAGTCAACAAATGGGCTAAGGAAATGAACAGACACTTCACAGAAGAAGATTGACAAGCAATCAACAGATATATGAAAAAATGTTCAACATCTCTATATTTCTTGTAACACCTAGGTGGCAGATAGCAGGCACTCAGCAAATGTAAAGAAAACCAGGCGAAACTCAGATGCACACCCTTTGAGAATTCCTTCCCAGAACATGACAGAATTGTGGTGTTCAGGCAAGAAAGGAAAATGGCCCAAACAAGAGGAGCCACACTCCAAATCTTTTGAGTGTTACCTTGCCAACCCCAGTTGAATCTTCGTATTCACTGTCAGCACAGATTTTGATTAAACAGATTTTTTTTTTCCTTAAAAAATCAACATATAGATTCTGTGGCCAGGAGAAGGGGGCAGGGAGCAGTAGCATGGGAAATCCACAGTGTGTAATTCACATCATTTCTTCTTAAGCTTTGGTTGTATTTTAGGAGACCCTACCCAGTATCAATTGGAAATGATTATGAATTCAATAATTCACCACTGGAGACTCAATATTGCTTTCAGCTACCAGGAATATATTCCAGGACCTCATGAGAGGACAAGTATTCTTTATTAATCCTTTAGGCAGCCTTCTCATGAGTTCTGAGATCTCTGTTACTTGAATATTCTCTTTCCTTTTTTATTCTTTTATTTGTTCTATTTAGTCATACATGACAGTGGAGTATATTTTGACATATTTATGCAAAACATGGAATACATCTTTATCTCCTTCCTGCAGTTCCTCCTGACCCTCTTGCCAACTCCTGTGTAGCGTGGATCATCACATTCTTCAGAGTGGAGAATCTTCTTTTGAAATCCAGTGACCTTTTACATCAATAATCTGATAAATTGACCGTGCAAGTGTGTCCCTTCCTACAAAGAATGGATGTAAAAGGGCAAGTGGCAGCATTTGGAATCAAATGTCTATGGTGTTTTAAATTTTAAAATGCTTGTTACTGTTGTTACTGTTATTTTCTTTATGATGGGATTCGAGGTTGTGGTGATTTCTAAACAAATAAATTTCCTAGTCCCAAATTCATAAAAGAACAATTGTTTCTTATTTCTATAATTTTGCTATACTATGGAGAAAACGAAGGCAATAAACGTGTACTTATTGATCTCTTACTTATTGCCTAGCACTGTAGATATTTCATCTTAATTCTAGAGGGGACCATTGGCTCTGATTTGTTAATTAACTTTTTAATGATAATACGGGTAGAAAAAATAGACTTAAGACTTGAAGTCAAACCCAAAGGACCCAGTAGAGCACAGCCCAGAGGTTCCTCAGTATATTTCTTGGGAATATACTTCCTTCTTATCTATTCACATACAAAGCACACCTCTAAGAGATTCCCTAACTATCACAACTCTCAGGACTCTTTTCTTTCTCTGATTCCTGTAGTAGCACTTATGGTACATACCAAAAAATCTTATTTTTGTTTTTATTGATTAATCATTGTTATTTTGTCTCTGAAGCTGAGTTTTCAGTTCTTTGAGATGAGTGACCTTATGAAGAATCTGTAGCTTAGGGAAAAGTCAATACCATAGTTTTTAAGTTTGTGGTCTTTCAGATCTATGCCAAGGACCTAGGGATGGAAACAGGATGTTTACAGACATGCGTTAAGCCAATGGACTAATCCAAGGAGGTATGATAATACTCAACAAAAAGTGTATGAACTCTAAGACATGAACTTTTAGCTTCATAAAAATATACTGTAAGTTATGTAAGATTCAGAGATGTGGAGTCACCATTGCACAGAAGACGACTATGAGGATAAAAAGTGTGATTTAAACAAAAGACACCCCTTCTAAAGTCTTATGCCTAATAGTGTTTTTGCAAAGTGTCTCTTGATAGACAACTTCTTTGGAACTGTTCCTGAGGGAGAGGATTACTGATAGCTGGACTGTGTGACTTATGTGCAAATAACCTTGGGTCCTTTTTAAATACATTTTCTTTCTTACATTCACACACATGCACGTGCAAGCACACAAACACACACACAATCTCCTAAACTGGTATTTCCAGAAAAGATAAATCAAAGTGCCACATGTAAAATAAACTCACAAAGACATATGCCCAATATTGTTTTAGCCTATATCAAAGAAAAGTGATTGGCAGGCTTTATTTCTGCTTATCACTTCCACCTCATACAAATTATCTATAGGTTATATGTACTTTATTTACAATGGCCATGGAAATAAATGTTGTAAAAATCTTAAGCAGATATGAAATGGAAAAAGTGAACACCAGACACCATGTTTTGGGGCAGTAGACCTGTCACAGAGCATGACTTATTTCAGTTTTAAAATGACTCTGTTACACATGCATAGGATGCAATTATTGGCATTACACAGGAAGTACCATTTGTACCCATATCTCTGCTCAGGGTGAAATTGCTTTCACTATGTTTCCAATCTGTTCACATTGAAAGGAGAACACAAAGGAGCTTGTTTAGAGCATATAAAACTCAGAATAGAGAAGGACGGAATTACAGCCCAGGAACCATTACCAGAATAGTAAATAAATCAGTCAACCATCATTTTGTAGAACATATTAGAGAGAAGAACAATTTTCTTTCTAATACAACAGGGCACAGGGAACTGAACATCATTGTAAAGTAAGAAATTGAGTCTTTTTTTCTGCAAATAGTAATAATTCCCTGACATAAAAAATTACTTGACTGTGTGGTTTGGCTGTAGAATACTCCAAAAAGATAGCAGACCTCCAATATTCCAAAGGGAGATGAATTCAGAATGCAATGACTGCAATAGCCTATAATCCCAATCCAAGAAAAGAATATTTACTATTGCAAATGGACATGTTTCCTATTAACATGTACAATATAGGCTCAACTTATCTTTTATAGTATGTTTCAAATTGCAGGTTGCCACTTGCCAGGCTCAGTGGTACAAACCTGTAATCCCAGCAACTCAGGAGGCTGAGGCAGGAGGATCACAAGATTGAGACCAGCATCAGCAACTTAGAAAGGACCTAACAAGTCAGTGAGACCCTGTCTCAAAATAAAAATCAAAGAAAAAGACTGGGAATGGTGAATGGTGATGTAACTCAGTGGTAAAGCTCCACTGGGTTCAATCTCCAGCACCAAAAAAAAAAAAAAAAAAAAAAAAAGAACAAAATTACAGGTTACCACTCATCAGGGGTCATGAAATTAACAGGTCGTGAAAACATCAAAAATTGAAATGGACTAGACTACAAAACAATACAATAGTATAAAATATTACCAGGAAGCACATGTGGCAAGGGTAAATTTTGCTTTATAAATATTTTTCAACTCTCTTCTTATCTTTTCCTCTACCTAAAGTATTTATATGGATTACAGTAAAAAAAAAAAATACTTCAATGCTACTTGTACTTTATGAAGTAAATCGTGGAAGGCATTAGAGTAATGGTGACATCTTAACTGACTATAAATAAAGGAGTAGAAGTTTTTAAGGCAGAAATAGGTTTGGTATTTGAGTCAAAAGGCATAAAACATTTGCAAAGACAAAAATATCTCTCGCCAATGTTATACTCTAGTAGTGATAAGTATTGGACGTAAAAAGCCTTTGCTAAACCCTTTACTGAGATATAATTCACATTTGAAGTAATCCAACAGTTCTTAGTACCTTTAGAGTTGTGTAACTATCACCACAATCAACGTTACCATAATCAACGTTAGAACATTCATGACCCCTCAAAGAAATCCTATACCCAGGTCCTGTAGCAATCCTGTCTCTTATCCAGTCCTTCTCCCCATCCTGCCCAGCCCTGGGCAACCACTTACCTACCTCCTATTTCTATATATTTGCCAATTTTGGACATTTTGTATAAGTGGATGATACAGTTACATTGATTAATTTTCTGATGTTAAACTTACCTTGCTCTCCTGGAATAAATCCCACTTCATGCTACATAGTGCTTTTTACATATTGCCAGTTTACAGCCCCTCAATTTTATTACTGTATAGTTAACAAAAATTGTATATGTTCATGATACACAGTGTGATGTTTTGATATATGTATACACTGTGAAATAATCAGATCAAGTTTGTTAACATGTCTATCATTTCACAAAGAGGTGTCTTTTTTTGGGGGTGTGGTGAAAACATTTCAGATCTATTCTCTGGGCATTTTCAAGAACAGCCTACAGGAATATTAATTCTAGTCATCATTTTGTACAAAAACTCTCCCAAAATTATTCCTGAGTCCTTGTACCTTTTGACCAACATCTCCCTAATTCTGTCTCCATGATTAGGCAACCAGCATTTTACCCTCTTGCTTCTATTAGATCATGTTTTAGTTTCCACATATGAGTGAGATCCTGTGGCATTTGTCCTGTGCCTGGCTTATTTTACTTAGCAAAATGTCCTCCAACTTCATCTATGTTGAAAATGACGGTATTCACTTCTTCTGAAGACTGAATAGGATTCCTTGTGTGTGCACGCATATGCGTGAGTAGCTCAACTTTTCTTGATCCAGTCCGCCATGATGGGCACTTAGGTTAATTCTAAATCCATGGCTATTATGGATTATATTGCAATGAACATGGGGCTGGAGATATTTCTTTTGACTTACTGATTTTAGTTCTTAATGTACTCAATTTATTTTTGCCTCTATATTCATAAGAGATAATGGTTTGTGGATACTTTTATGATTTTTTATTTTTTTTTGGTCTGATGAAAAGTTGTTTTAAAAAAATTGCTGGACTTCTCAGAAATTTTAATATGGTCATGATCATTGTGAATCTTTATGAAAGTTCAAGCATTTCTTAAGTTATTTTAAAATAAATCCTATTATGTTAAATATCTTAAGGGACAAATGTTCTGGGGCAAATGCTTTGTGAAACATTATTATTGTTTCATAATATTGTTTGGGGCCCTAGAATAACTGGTTTGGCATTTGTGAATTTTTAAAAATTTCAGGATGAGAATACTGGAAGTTAAAACTATAAGAATTTTACAAGAACCTCACTCTAGAATTTTCAAGATTTGTCATTAAACTTAAGATACTAGTATAGAAAGCAGGATATACAGTTCTCATTCCACAATTTGAATTCAGAAATTTTAAACTAATCCTTTGGTTATGTTCATGAACTTCAGATGCTTCTCTTTGTTCTACATACTAATATCTGGGAGAGATGGAATCTCTATGATGTTCATGAAAATATTCTGAAGCTAGTAATGAAAAAATTCTGGAAAAGCTGCAAACATTTCATAATGTTACTTTAGCAAGTCCCATTTCTGTCTAAATAAAAAGTACCAGCTTTCAAGGAACATCTCTGGCCTCCTGTTATTTGAGCACTGTAGGTTCCTGGTGTTCCCCTATCATGTTTTTAATCTTTTCACCTCAGACCATAGTAGGAACTTTTCATCTTTCCCGTGCCAGACTTATTTTGCATGTTTGCTACCTTTTTTTCTTCCTCTGCCTGTATTTTTCTCTGGCTTCATAGCAGGGTGTATATAGCTCTGACATATTGCCAGCCACCCACATGTCCTCAAAACATTTGTGGTGGTCATTAGACTAACGAGCATATGCGCTATGGTGTTGAGTGCTATAAAAATAATCAATGGAAAGTCACTCATCTTGTTATTTTTCTAGCCCAGACATTAACTGCCTCAAGTTAAGGGTAGGCACAGTTTGTTCCTCCTGAGTTATTACAGAGCCAACTGTGTTTCTTTTGCAATCGCACTACAGGAGAATGTGTATAAACACGACCATTGGATTAGGTGACATATCCTCTGTCTTCTCACAAGATTAACCTGACTGTTCTTCCTGTTTGAGACTCCCTGAAGTTAGAGGTTTCACTTAAATTGCATCAGTATTTTTTTTTAAGTCTATAATAGCTTCACCAATATCTTGACTCTGAGTTTGTCAGCAGAAGGTGGCACTTTTTGCCTTTTGCAATTCCAAACACTGTTTTCTCATAGTCTGGTCAAAGAACATTGTGTTCACGCTCTTTCCAATGGAAACTTTGCAGAATGTTCAGTCACAACCTTTTATAGCTCTTCATTATTTTGAGAGTCCCATATTGCTTTCTTTCTCTCTGAATTTTCCAGTGATAATTGTTGGTCTTATCCAGAAAGACAGGTACCCAGCTTGAACATACCAATGTGACACCTTTGCTAGTGTACTAAATTCTACCACCTCTTAGAAAACAAGAAATACAACAATACTCTTTTCCAAAGGAAACAAAAAGAGGGTTACAAAGAAAACATCAATTTTTTTTTTTTGGTTTCCCATTCTACTTCTTGTCCTTTTGAGATTTACTTCCTTTTAAACTTATTAAAGAAGTCCTGAAATACCTCTCTTCAAGATTTGGCTCCAAATTAAAAAAAAATTTGAGGATTATTTGAGAGTAGATTCTCTTGGGTTTCAAGCATGCAGGAAACATTGACATAAACGTTCAAAGGCTGCAGGTGCCTAAAACTACAACCTGTGCCACCTAATGAACAGCCCATCTTAAGGGTTTCAATTTGTTTTTTCCATACATGGTAGTTTCTATAGCTCAAGAATCATCTGCACTTTAGTTCACTCACCTCTAAAAGGAGAGACAAATATTAACTTGCTTTCCAGGATTTATTCCTTCATAAATAATAGATCCATGACTTCAGGGTTCCATATCAATCCAAATAGATTTTTTTCCTGCTCTTTCTGTAATATATTTGAATTGACATTAAAATTTTAAGAGGAAAAAGATATTGGCAAGATGGAAGCTATCAACAGAAATGCAGATTTTTTTAAGACTCTTTCTTTAAAAATATTCATGAAATCACTATTATTTACATTTGTGAGCTCTATACAATATTGAGTGCAGAAATGGCACTGAGCTTTCACCCATGGGGTTGAGGCCTATCTCATCAGGGAACCATCAACTGAATTTTAAAAACAAAACCTTACATAAAACAGACATCTGCTCTAGATAAAATTTACTATTTATAAATATATATGTCACGATATAATTTTAACTCAGCACAATAACATTATAACACTGTCTCTTATTTTCCCTTTGCAATATAGTTTACTCTTAAGTGTGAAATATAACAGAAACCACTCAAATGTAAAAAATGTAGATTTTCTGATTTTCTTTCTCAATATTGAAAACATATTCACTTTGATCTAATTAGGCTATTTTATATGTAGATCTGTTTACTTCAGTAAACATGAGCCCAGACCTGACTAACTGAAAAACTATGATCATTTGACTTCTGCATGTTTGCCCTCCTTTCATGTAAAAAAATACAATGAGAATACATAAAACCAGTTTTCAAAATATTCAACCTCCTATAAAAATGTATTATTATTTTACCCCATGAAAAATGTAGTTAGTAGGAACTGCTAGTGTTAGAAGGCCATCTATTAATATGTAAGAGAAACAGTTTAACTTTTAGAATAATATACTTTTCAACCTTTTGCATTTTTTCCAATTAAGTAAATCTAGAGTTGTAGAAACAAGAACAAAAGTGCTCTTTGTCCCAAGCATGCTAAAAATAAAAAAAGTAAAATAAAAAACTGACAGATTGGCAGCTTTGGATCATCAATAGCTTAATACAAGCCAGCTAAATTGATCTGGAGATCCAGCTGCCCTGGACACAATTTGGAGAACAGAGACCAAAGACTGCCAGGTAGTTGCCACATGGGATGTAGCTGAGTTTCTGTGAAAGATACTCAAAAACTGTTTGTAAATCTGGGTCCAATTCTTTCCTGTTGTTTATGGTGAAGTAATTGAGGATGTCAAGAACCTCTCACTTTAAATATTTATTGATTTGCTGTTGAATTGATTTGTTCAAAGATATTCAAAAGACTTGCTTTGTTTGGTCTTATGATAATGGGTTTGTATTTTTATTTGCTTTGGGATTTTGAAATGAATTGAGCTTGCTTTTTCCTTCCCTTGGAAACAGCAGAAATATTTTGATTACTACACCTTCTAAAAAGTTCCATTAAAATGCAAATACTAGCTATTAATGTAGATGAAAACTCCTCTCCCTTTAATCAAACTGTTCAACAAAATTAGGATTGGGACCAGATGTCTTGGTTGACCACAATATTTCCTCCCACCCTGTTTATTGAATAAGCTGCTGGCTGATCAGTCACAAGCAGCACCCCATTTCTTCATGATGTTTACCTCTGTTTTAGGGTCTTCTAAATTAGCATTAGAAGATTAGAAGGAAAGAAAAAAAAATAAACTACTACCCATAAACAACTGAGTATTTTTTCTCAGGGACTATTTTTCTTTGCCTTGTTGTATTCTTCTATAAGGCAGTTTCATTTGTAGCTGTTATTTTTGTGACAGAGCTGCTTAACTTTGAGCTTCCTTCTTTCCTTTACTCACCTTGTGTTATGAGTCTCTCACTCCTTTATAGTCCCTTGTTTGTTCAGACCTAACATTTATGAGAACTGCCCTTTACATGACTTGTGTTACCTAATAAAAATGCTGCAGCGACTTACTGTGAAAGATCGAGGGATATATTTCCTTAGAAGATAGGAAGGCTACATATATATGGGAATAGAAAAGGACAAGTCCCTCGTAAGAGCAAGGATCATGACTTTTTTTTTTATTTTCTTGTAGCATCTAGTATAATGAAAAGACACAGCAAGAGACTAACAAATCTTCAGTGAATTGAACTGAACATTCCTAGCAGTGTTTCTGATAGGAATTGACAATGAATTTTCTGTCTCTCCTGGATGCAATAGGCAGCCTCAAGGTAGGTTTCTGGTGCACAGAACAATTACTGGGACATTTGAATGTGTTCTGACAATGGCACAGTGTATTTTAAATAATCATAGATGGTCAGCACATTGAGCACAGTCATGTTTTTTCATTTAAACAGACATTTACTAAGCATTGTGTCTCAGATACAATGATAATTGAGATGCTATTCCTGTCTCCAAGGTATTCACAGTCCAATGCCCTTAGTTAGCTTCAGGTGGACTACAAGTAACATTTTAGATGCACTTGAGTATATATTTCACTTCAAATTTCAAGTGTAAATCTTGAACAATGTCAAATTGATGGCCTTACCTTATTTTTCAAAGTATTGTTTTTATAGATTTTTTTTCTAGTATTTATTTGCCTGGTAAATGTTTGGTCAATCAATTTTTCTATCCCCTAAGCTAATGAATATGAATCATATGCAATCTATGAACCAAAAAGACACAGGCACTGAATCTGCCTGTGTCTTTATATTGGGCTTCCCAGACTTCAGAACCACAGAAAACAGATTTCTATTGTTTATAAGCCACCCAATACATGGTATTCTGTAACAGTAACCAACAGAAGACAAAAGTACACAAATTAGACTTTTGATTCTAAAAGTTGATGATAATGATATTATCTCAATAAAAGAACTCATCATCTTTAATACTTTGCTGGTATTTTTAAAAAATGTATTTTTATTGTACAAGATGGAAAAAGAACATGAATTACTATAGCAAATCCACTCTGCATAAGAGATTCTTCTTAAATTCTCTGAGTTTAAATTATTTGCTATTGTAATCCAAATCCGTTAACATTTAAAGCATTAATGTGCAAGATACTTGGTGGATCCTCCACATTTTATCTTATTTGAAATTTTGAGTGAAAGTTAGAGGTAAAACTGGAATTCTATTACTATTTATTTAAAAAACATGATTTTTAATACTGTGTTCTATATGCTGCAACTAAAAAAGGATTAATTGAGGATATCCCAAATGTTTAGAAAGAAATGGATAGACATTATCTATTCTTTATAACTTCAGATAATACTGAGTTAGAAGAGAAAAATTAGATTGAAAGGAGACAGAGGCAGGACAAGGAAATAAAATTTTAATTCAGAAGTTCCACATACTTTTCCAGGCCTCTTACTCTCCAAGCTAAACTCTCACACCGATCACTTTCAAATTCCAGGGAAAGCTACAGATCTCCTGGTGAACTATTAATTAACCCACAACTAAATAAATTAAGTAAAGAGAGATGATATTTTGAGAAATCTGTAATTTGGGGGACTTCCAAAATTATCTATTGATTAGATGATGAAGACCACATCTTCCTAAGGATCCTGAGAATCTGCCATAAACCATCTTGAGATCACCAGACTGATATCTCCCTACACAACTTCCCATACCCTCCTTTCACAGAGTTTCCTATAGAAGAGTCTGGAGTCTACAAAACCCACCTCAAGATGGCCCACCTTCTCCTGTGAATGCATATTCCTTACTTTCCCCTGAAAGATGCCTCTCTCTTGCCATTGCCTACATTCTCCCTCTCCTTTCCTGAATAAACCTCGTCTATGCCTCTGGTTGGCATATGCTGACATTCTTTTTCTTCACATGAGCCAAGGACCCCACTGGTCCTGCATCAAGTTCCCCCCTTCTGTCCAAAAACTCCTTGGGACCCTTTGCTGGAGATATCTCTTCTCCCAAGACAGTGCTACATGCTATCTATCCATTTGTAAGCTTAATACATTTAAGCTTAATATTTGGAGATGCTGTATTTTAAAAATCTTTTCACAATACTTTAGAAACACTGACATCTAGATGCTCCACAATCTGAACTCATTTGAGAACCAAGACTTTGGATTTGTTCTTTCACTTAGTGCTTGTTGGATACTTTGCTGCTTGACACGCACTGTTTTCTAGACTATTAATACCTGGGTTACAAAACAAAGTCATTGTTCTCAAAGAGCGTTTGCTCTCATGGGTGGGATAACTAGAAACTAGCAAGCAAGTTAGTGAAAAAAGTTTAAGACAGGAATAGGTGCTATGAAAACTTACATGGGAATCACACCCATGCTTCATTAACTTTCAAGTATATTAGACAATAGCATGAAATGTCCACTTAATCTTTTGTGTTATAAGAACTTAAAACTTTGGTAAACATCATGAAAGAAACTTTAATGACAATAACTACAATTTTAAAGTTTCATGCCCCAACCAATCAGACTCTTCCCGGCCCTATATAAATGTGTACATTTTTAAAATAAAACAGAACTGCTCTGGTGTTTGGCTTTGGCTTGTGTCTCTGTATGATTCCTTTCATTGGTGCCGAAACCTGGGAGGGGAAACTCCTAAAATATCGAGGACCCCCTCCATCTCCCCCGGTCAGAGCTTCTCGCCCTCGTCCGCCTTCTTGAGCGCTGGCTACCCTGCAACCACCACCAGCCAATTTCTAGGTGAGTCATCCCTCGGGAGGCAGCCGCCCTTAACTTGACTATCGCAGGACTTCTGGCCATGATCGTCCGGCAGCCCCTGACATCTGGTTATAGGGAGGAGATCACACCCCACCTCAGTCTTTATGGCCACAGTGGACTCCTCGGTGCCTTTTCCGTTATCCAATCAGGTGGGAGGGAACAATAGACCCCTTCTTATTCCCTCTCTCTTTTTCTCTACCTTCTCCTACCTTCCTCCATTTTCCGGTAAAAACCTAGCGCTAGGTTCTCCGTGGCCTCCTGCCCCTGGCCTCCGGCATTTCTGCCTGGCAAGGGAATCCTCAGGTGACGACCTGACTTTTCCCTCTGCCCCTGACCCTACTGGGACCCGTGAATGGTTTTTCTCCTTGGGGATGCCTAAGTGAGTCATCCATTCATTTTTCTGGCCCAGAGATTTCTCTCTTTCTCTCTTTCTCTCCCTTCTCTTTCTCTCTCTCTCTACTTTCAAAGGACGGTGGGGGCCTCTTCTTCCTTCCCGAGCCCTCCCGAGCGGTTCCCCCTTAAAATGTTTACTCTCCAATTTGGCTCACTTCTCACTGACCCCAGACATCAAGCCAAAAACTCTCATCAAATTCTGTACTCAGGACTGGCCTTCTTATCACTTAGATAATCAAAATCAATGGCCTCCTGAAGGCTCCCTTGACCCTCAAATTCTGAGAGATCATTTCAACGATTGCCAGTGCTTAAAAAAGTGGAAGAAGATTCCCCACATCGAGGCTTTCTCCCTCCTCTGGTCCCACCCTGACCTCTGCACCCCTTGTAGCCCTCACCAAGTTCTTTTAGCCGGCAAACCCACACTACCTCCTTCTGAGTCCTCCTCCTCCTTTGACCCGGTCAATGAACCCCCTCCTTATCGTTCCCCTCCTTCCGCTCCCACTTCCCTGGCCCCTTCTTCACCTGCTTCTGCTTCATCACCATTTTCCTCTCCACCACCATCTTCTTCTCCTTCTGTGGCACCATCTTCTCCCCCTTCAGCCTCCTTTAGTCCACCAGCCACCAGGTCCCACACCCACAACCAAATTACCCAGCTCCAGACAATGGCACCCTTACGAGAAGTTGCTGGACCCGAAGGTGTTATTCAGGTCCATGTTCCCTTTTCTATTACTGACCTTACTGTTCTTTCACTACTGACCCTACTACTTACATCCGTGAATTCCAATGGGTCCTACAGGCCTACAGTCTCACTCACCATGACATTTACATGCTCTTGGCTAACACTCTACTTCCTGAGGAACACAGACGGGTCTGAGATCTAGCTCAAGCTCATGCAGATGACACTCACCAGGTCAACCCCAATCACCCTACCGGCCCCCATGCAGTCCCCGAACAAGACCCAGACTGGGACTATAACACCACAGCCAGACTACAATTAAGAAATCAGTTTGCTGCCTGTATAATTGCTGGCCTAAAAAAGGCTGCTCGCAAGGCAGTAAACTTCCAAAAAATCCAAGAGATAATCCAAAAAAAGGATGAAACCTCCTCTGAATTCTTAGATCGCCTCACTAAAGCTCCAACAATACACCAACTTAGATCCTGAAACCCCCAATGGCAGGCATGTCCTTGTGACATATCTCCTGTCCCAGAGCTACCCCAACATAAAGGCTAAATTAAAGAAACTTGAACAAGGGCCTGCAACACCTCAGACTGAAATTCTGGCTATGGCTATTAAGGTTTTCCATAACCGGGATGAGGAAGCAGAACACTCTAAGTACCATAGGTACAAAAAGGCAGAAAGCAACAAATTTCAGATGCTCACCCAGGTCCTACAGAGGGCCCCTCAGGGCCACGCCAGCAACCTATGCAACGTTCCAATTCCCGGGAGCCTGTTTTAAGTGCAGCAAAGAGGATCATTGGGCTAAAGCTTGCCCTACTCCTAGGACCCCTGACCCGCCTTGCCCTAAATGTCAGCAAATGGGTCACTGGGGTTCAGACTGTCCCATCTCCCGAAGGGGAGTTGCGGCCAAAAATCCCAGTAGTGACCTCTTGGGCCTTGCACTCAATGACTGACAGGGCCTTGGGTCCTCCTCCCCGGCCGTTACTATCAACAGGCAGGAACCCAGGGTGCAACTCCAAGTAGATGGGCGCAGCATCAACTTCCTCCTAGATACAGGGGCCACCTTTTCGGTCTTGGAGTTTTTGGGGAACCATGCTGCCTTCATCCTTTCCTATTGTCAGGGTAGGAGGGAAAATCATAATCCCATTAAAAACACCTCCTCTCACCTGTTCTATAGACAGTTTCCCTTTTTCCCATTCTTTCCTTGTAATGCCCCAATGTCCAGTACCACTTCTCAGTAGGGATATCCTCTCACTCCTCAAGGCTACAATTTCTATACAGCCTCCATCGTCCCCCACACCACATTTTTTAATTGCTCTCTTAGCTGATGATTTCACAATCCCTTTCTGGTCCGATTGCACAAGCACTTCCCTATCCCCACTTCCCTTGTCAACCCCATTGTCTGGGACATCTGTAACCCTTCTATAGTTGCCTGTCCCTCTATTAAGATCCAACTCAAAGGTCCCACTCATTTTTCTAATCAATCCCAATACCCGTTACCCACCACCTCCCTAATTGGCCTCCAGCCCATCATATGGGACCTCCTAAAAAAGGGATACTTATGACCCACTCACTCTCCTTTCAATACCCCTATCCTAGCAGTTAAAAAACCTAATGGTTCCTACCACTTAGTGCAAGACCTTCGCCTCATCAACTCTTCCACTATCCCCATCCACCCCCTAGTCCCTAACCCCTACACCCTCCTCTCCCAAATCCCTGCTATGTCCACTCATTTCTCAGTAATACATCTCAAGGATGCTTTCTTTTCTATTCCCCTTGCACCTGAATCCCAAGACATTTTTGCTTTCACCTGGACTGACCCAGAAACCAGACACTATCAACGGCTTACATGGACAGTCCTTCCCCAGGGGTTCAGAGATAGTCCCCATCTCTTTGGACAAGTCCTGGCAACAGACCTAAAGGACTTCCACTCAACTTGCCCTGACTCCACTCTCCTTCAATATGTAGATGGCCTCCTCCTCTGCAGCTCCTCCATGGAAATCTCAAAGCATGACACCATATACCTATTCAACTTTCTGACCTGCAAGGGATACCGTGCCTTCCCTCAAAAGGCCCAACTGTCCTGTCCCACGGTCACTTATCTCGGGTTCTCCATCTTCCACGGAAGGAAGGCCATTACTACTGACAGGAAACATCTCATTAGCTTCCTTCCCATTCCCAAAACTAAAGCCGAAATCTTATCCTTCCTGGGCTTAGCAGGATATTTTAGGGCATGGATTCCCAATTATTCCCTCCTAGAAAGGCCTTTATATGACATGGCAAAGGGCCCTCAAAATGAGCCCTCCACTCCTGACCGGCCTTTCCACATATTAAAAAGGGCACTCCTCCAGCCCCCAGTCCTCCACCTGCCGGACCTAAAAAATCCTTTTCTTCTCTATGTCTTGAAAAGGGAGGCCAAAATTTAGGAGTCCTTGGACAAAACTATGGGCCAACTTTTGCCCCAGTAGCCTATCTCTCCAGGCAGTTGGACCCTACTGTGAGAGGATGGGCTCCCTGCCTACGTGCTTTGGCAGTCAGCCATGATCTTCAAAAGGAAGCTCATAAACTCACCTTTGGGTCTCCCCTCACGATTCTTTCACCACATCACTTGAAAGACCTCTTGACCTACAAAGGGTTGCAATTTCTTCCCACTTCCAGGATTCTTTCCCTACTGGTATCATTCTTACAGAACCCCACAATATCTTTCAAACCCTGTCCCCCTTTAAATCCCACCCCTTACTCCCTATTACAACTAACTTGCCAGAGCCCCCAGTCCATAACTGTACTGAAGCTCTGGAGGCTTTTCTGCCCTGCCCCACGATGATCTCTGAGGGGCCTTTGTCTTGTCCCGACTTCACATGGTTTTCTGATGGCAGTTCCTTTATGCAGGATGGGGTCAGAGTGGCAGGATTTGCCATTGTCTCCCTCTCCTCTATAATTGAAGCAAAACCCCTTCCACCAAACACCACTAACCAATAGGCCTAACTCATAGCAGCTACCAGGGCTTGTGAATTAGCTACAGATAAAACCTTATCTCTTTACACTGATTCTAAATATGTTTTTCATATTCTATTGTCCCATGCTGCCATATGGAAAGAAAGGGGACTCCTAACAACCAAGGGCACCTCGGTCACTAACTCAAAACTCATTTCTGACCTATTGGAAGCCTCAAAGTTACCATCTAAGCTTGGTATCACACACTGTAAAGCTCACCAAACTGACTCCTCCCCTATCGCAGTGGGCAATTCCAAAGCTGA
The DNA here is from genome assembly GCF_902686445.1 of Sciurus carolinensis. NCBI lineage: Eukaryota > Metazoa > Chordata > Mammalia > Rodentia > Sciuridae > Sciurus > Sciurus carolinensis. The sequence continues at coordinate 29,924,091 of NC_062227.1, read as the reverse complement.
TCAAGCTGCACCATCAGCCGCCCCCCGAACTTCCAATCCCTCTCCAATGCTCACACTCGCTTCTCCGGAGAATATGTCTGAATAAGATCATCAACATCTTTTCCATTTTCTCCATTCCCTGTTTCACTCTAGCCCCCAAAGTCTTGAAACCTTTCTTCAACCTTTTTTCACCCTCTCTGGGGATGATAAAGCCCTCTTACAGCGCATCTCCTCAACATGCCATATTTGTCAACGAACCACTTCTAACATCCCTACGGCCTAAACCCTTCCCTTCCCATCAGGCCCAAGGGCACATCCCCACAGCTGACTGGCAAATTGACTTCACCAATATGCCCAGGGTTAAACACATGAAGTACCTACTAGTACTGGTGGATACCTTCTCTGGATGGGTCGAGGCTTTCCCTACATCCAACAAAAGGGCCTCTACAGTCACTAACATCCTAATGACTCAAAGCATCCCTCGATTTGGGATGCCCACCTCCATTCAATCCAACAATGGCCCAGAATTTGTTTCCCAAGTTACTCAGGCTCACTCATGCCCTATATTTACCATGGCATTTTCATTGCCCCTATCGCCCACAGGTCTCAGGAAAGGTTGAAAGAACAAATAGATCCCTTAAGGATATCCTAACTAAACTAGCTATGGAATTAAGTTTAGACTGGGTTAAATTACTCCCTTTGACCTTTTTATGCTTGCAAGCCTTGCCCAAGAAACCCTCACTTCTCTTCCCATTTGAGGTCATGTACGGTCGCACTCTCATTCCCCTGGACTCTCCCCAAGCCTTGGCCTATTTCTGACAAATATGCCTTACCCCTTCTTTTCCACCTTCTAACCAAACTATGGAAACACCAGAACTGGCTCCTTCCTGATCCCAGTCTCTCTCAAAACCCTTTTCCTTTGACACCTGGGCAATCTGTCTATTACTGTCCTCCAGGGGAAAGAAACCCTTTACAACCAAAATGGGAAGGACCGGTAGAAGTCATCTTATGCACTCCAACAGCTGCTAAACTAGCACACCCCCACAACCAACTTACCCCATGGATTCATATTTCTAGGCTCAAACCAGTCTCCTGCCCTGCCCATCCAAAAGAAGCTCATCAGGAAACTCCTTCTCACGAAGCTCATCCCAAATTCTCCTGTTCTCCCTCCCCTTAAAACCATCTAAAACTATGGTTTTCTCGCATCTCACTCCTCAAACCCATACCTGAAAATACTCAAACCATACACGAAAATGTTCAACTCCAGACTGTTGCTCCACCTACTCCTCCTAGTCCTCCCAGGTCTCCCCTCACATGCCACAACTTTTGTCTGGACATTCAAAATCAGAGAGACCTACACCAAACATAGCACCAAAACTACTCATCTACTTCCCACCTCTGCATCCTGTCCAACAACAGGATGTTCAGCTCCAATAACCCTTATATTCACACCATCAACCAAGGTCTTCTTCAGTCAGCCCCCCTCTCTCCCTACCTCTGCATCACATATGACCAGACTAAAGATTACTGTCATTGGTGGCCTGATGTTTATGGGGGTTGTCCCTATTGGTCATGCAACATTCACTACCAGGGACACCCCACCCCTGGGCATCATCCCACCTCCGCCTCCAACAATCTCCAGAAACAGGACAATGGCTCAATTTCATTCACTATCAAAGACCCATGGGACCCATGCTGGGCAACCAGAGAGACGGCATTCATTTATTACGGAACTTGGTCTAAACCTCATGGAACCCTTCACATTTCTCGCAAACTCACACCCATAGGGTCACAAATCTCTCAAGTTGCTTCAGATATACAACACTCAGAAAAGGTTCTTATCCAGACCTTACAAAATACATCCTCACCTTCTGGTCTTACCTATTCTTGGCCACACCTTATCCAAGATACAGCTAGATTTCTAAATCTCACCTCTGTTGATCCTAAAAATTGCTTCTTATATGCCTCCTTGCAATGACCCCTCCTGGCCACAGTCCCCCTGAACTCCTCTAAGTACTCATTCCTAACCTCTGCAAAACCAATGACACCTATACACGCTGCCCCCTTAGAGGAACCTGAACAAGATTACTTCATTCATGGCCTTCTTACATCCTCACCCTCAATATATCTTTCAGCTATACTTTGCCACGCTTATACCACTATTACAAGCACTGTATATACCCACCCTGGACATTTCTTCTGGTTCAACGCCACTGTCAGTAACCAGCTCCACGTTGATTCCACTTCTCCCTGTGTCCTTATCACACTGGTGCCTCAATTGATCCTCTACAGCTCCTCCGAGCTTCAATCTTTTTTCCTTCCCTCCCCACGGCAGAAACAAGCTGCCTTCCTACCTATACTCGTGGGAATGTCACTAACCTCTTCTACCACCAGAGTTGCTCTTTCAGGCGGAGCCCTGGGTCACTCTCTGTGGGCCACGGAAGATCTGAACACCAAACTTGAAGGTGCCCTCACTTCAACAGCTGAATCCCTAGCCTCCTTACAAAAACAGGTGACCTCTTTGGCCCAGGTAACACTGCAAAACCGCAGGGTCATAGATCTTCTTACAGCTGAAAAAGGAGGTACTTGTTTATTTCTCAGAGAAGAATGTTGTTATTACATAAATGAATCCAGGGTGGTAGAACAGAACATCATTAAATTACAGGATTTAGCTGCGGGGTTTCGAGGACATACTTCCAGTTCCCCTGTTTCATTTTGGCTCCAGTCCTCCTTCCTTGCATGGGTATTCCCAATCCTGGGTCCAATATTCCTCATTTTTCTCATCTGTCTCTTTTTACCCTGCTTGTTAAAGTTCCTTCAACATCAACTTCAGACTATTTCTAACCAAACTTTCAACCAGCTTCTTCTCAAGTACTATCAACCACTGGCTACAGATGACGTCCCCACATCCCCCCAGGGACATCTTACCACCACCTGTTAAGGAAAAACTACTCAGCTCATGGAACTCTTTCCTCACATCCCTTCACCAGAACACTTGGCTCATTCCACCCGAGGCCGCTACAAGGTACATTCACCAACCTCACCCCCACAAGAAACCTTCCCTTTTTGGCCTTGTTATGGGGTCTCCTGACCATATTTCTCCCAAAACCTCTACCTCTTCCCAGACTTCGCCCCATCCAGCAGGAAGTAGCCAGATTGAGTGACGCCCCATTCCAAAATATTTTTAAAAAGAGAGAAATATAAGGTCACCGCTCTTATTTTTCCCAATTGGCGCCTGACTGACCTCCCACCAGCGTGAACTCGCACCCAATTGGTGCTTGACACCCCGCCCAGACCCCTAGCAACAAGGCTCACCCAATCAACTCTCACCCTGTTTCATGCCCCAATTAATCAGCCTCTTCCCGGCCCTATATAAGTGTGTACATTTAAAAAATAAAACGGAATTGCTCCAGCATTTGGCTTTGGCTCATGTCCCCGTGTGATTCCTTTCATTCATTACTAATTTGGGGGCCAATGTTAGAATTTTATGCCAAAATAACTCTTCTTTATCATGTATTCATTTAACATTTTTAGCTGTAATAAGTTTATTAAGTTCTACATAATATTAGTTTTACATTGCCTATTTAAAAAAATCTAGGAATGTTTGCCACTACTATTGTCTTTAGGTAAATTTATTTGATTGAAAAAAGCAAAAATAAAAAAGAAAGCATCCTGTATTTCTATAGGATGTGGTAAGAAGCATTTCTAGGTCAATTTCCTCACATTTGCTATTAAATGATGATTATATATGAGATTCTGTGACATAATACAAAAATTCCTTTGTTTATGCCCACTATCAAATAATTCAGATCAATAACCCATTTAGCATGTGTTTTAGTCTGCTTGGGTTTCTATCACAGAGTGTCAAAGACATTTTGGTTTTCAAAGTTCTGGAGTTTACAAAATACAAAATCAAGATACCAGCTGGATTGGTTTCACTACATCTTCTTGGTTTGTAGGCAACCTCTAGCTATCTTATTACGTTGCTCATATGATCTCTTATTTGGGGTGCATTTCAGTGAGGGTGAGAGAGAACAGGAAGGAGAGAGGGGAAGGGGAAGGGAGAGAGCTGTGATATCTTCTCCTTTTATAAAGACACCAACCCATCAGATTGAGGGTCCCTCCTACAACCTATCTCACCCTCATTATTTCCCAGAGGCCAAATCCCATCACACCAGGGTCAAAGCATTCGAATTTCAAGAGGGCACAAACGTTCACACACTGTCCATAACTGTGTGTGTTTCCAACAAATTCTTTGAATATCAGTGCAATTTCTTGTGTATGGATATGCTCACTTTGTCTCTTTCATTTATAAAACAGCCTAATTATAATGTAAGTCACCCATATACTTTTTTATAATGAGGAAATGATAATCTATCATCGTTGAGCTGTGAGTTAGGTATGAGATCCAAGGAGGACTCAGCATGCTGAAAATCAGGGCTTTGTATTTGCTGTAGGTTCCCTCCAGCTACCAGTGAAAACCCACCCGCCAAATCAAGTTCATGATTAACAAGATAGAGATCCTAGAACCTCACTGAGCTTTGGGAAGCATTTTGAGCTGCTATAACATAACTAAAATCTTTATTTATTTTAAAATCTTTTTATATTAGCCAAACATCTAATGGGTTATAATATCATTTTTTAAACTTTGAGATAAATTACTGCCTACTGGGAGAAAATTTTTTATCCTCTGTAAATTATAATTATGGAATACTCTAAGTGTGATGCAGAACAAGTGGGGCATATTAACTTAAAGGAAGAATTTAATGTATTAATGTTCTTATGTAAAACAATGTATTGATTATTAAACAATGATCTTATCCTTAATTGCTTTGAGAAAATCTTTCTTAATTTGCATATTTCCTTACTGTGTACCTCACAGCATCAAACAACTCAGGTATTTTCTTCAGAAAATTCATCCTCCATCCTTTATTTTGAAATTTTGTTCTATTCAGTCAACTGCTCCTTTACCAGACCTGTATTTAGTACAGATCTACTTCATAGTTATATAAGCATCTATGTTAATACTGTGCAATTGCCCTTCAGAGAATGGAAAGACCAAGATGCAGAGCCACTCAGGAGGAGTTAGTCATGTCTAAACCCACTGGGAACCTGTGGAGACCTCTGGGTTTACTTTCAAATATAACACACTTTAAGAGTATATTTTTGCTGGCCAATTTTCATCTTTAATTTCTATTACTCAACTCTTCTGTAACAATCTAAAGAAAGGAAGATATAAAATAAAATTGATTTGTGTTATTTGCCATGTTAACTCCATTCACATGAAAAAGTAAAGACGTATAAAATGTTTGTGTTTATATTAAATTGAATATTTATTCCTGTTTATTTTCTATTCAATGGCAACTATTTTTAAAATAATATTTCCATGAAAGTTAGAGGATATATTTTTAGAACTAATTTAGAAAATGTATCTTAATTGACATATAATAGTGCATATTTTGGAGGATATTTTGTGATAATTTGATACCTATATTTTGTATATAAAGGTCAATCAGGGCAATTTACTTTTAATCTACTTAAACATTTATCATATTTTTTGTTCTGGGAAAAGTCAAACACCTCTCTTCTAGCATTACTCATGTCTGAAAACCTATTTAGAGGTTGAATACACATATGAATGCCTAGGGATCTTAACTTGTTAAGATGTCTGGATTCAGCAGGTCCAGGGTGGGACCTGAGACCTCTCTATTGCCTTCATCAGGGATGCTAATGCTGCTGGCTTAGGGACCACATTTTGAGTAGCAAAGTAAAATGAAAAAAAAAAAATGTTCTGAAATTAAATCGTCAATAGAATCAAGGAAGTAATTGAGCAGTGTTTGTCGCAGAGACTTATTAGAATCACTATAGAGATACTGTCCTTCCTGAATTTATTAAAACTTTAAAAAGATTTGTCTTTTGTGAATGAATGAATGGGTAAGGTCCCAAAGAGATCATCTTTCTTTAATTTCTTAAAACCCTGAGTAGATCTCCCTTTTGTGGATGTGAGAACAAATGGGTACAGGGGGATTGCTATTTTACATGACTTCATTCACCTGCTAAGTCCAAAGAACTTATTTTGTTAACTTGATGGCTTAACAGATGAGAGCAGCCTACTAAAGAATTCCAGGTAATGGCTTTTCTTCTAAACTTCAAGTGAAATATTAGGAATTCCCTTCTTCTCTTTGTTCTCCTCTCAGTTTTCGTTTTGTTGAATGGTTCATCAGAGTTATTTTCCAACCTCACACACATGGCTTCTTTTGGAGAGGGCAATTATTGCAGAATTATTCCAGGACTCTGGTGGGGACATCAGTGCCTGGGAGTGGGAGAGTTAGACTTGAGGGGAAGCATCCAGTCCTTCTTCATCTGCTGTCCTCTAAGAAACTTTGTGGTCTCTCTTTCTATTGCATGCCATGGACATTAATAAGATTTGGGGGCTCTATGTTGCTTATATTTCTTCAGGCAAAAATGAAATAAGTTTATCTGGGACTCTTCTATATAGGCTCTTCTGCCTGTAATTATGTGAATAATTCACTTTTTTGGATGGAGGAGATGGATGCCCAAATTTGACTCAAAGTCCAAACAAAGTTTTCCAATCCAAACTATGACTTACTGCACTTAGGAAAATAAAAGAATCCATATTTGTGTCCTGGGTCTACGATAAAAATGGTTACATCAGTAATTGGGAAAAATTGTGAATTTTTTTCTTATTTTAACACCCCAATATTTTCTTTATGATACATTTTCAATTTCTTCCTCATTATATTCTCTCTCTTTCCTCCTCAGCTTCTCTTCATTTGGTCTATATGAAGTTTCTCTTCCTTTATCATTTAGTCCCCTTTAACCTACATGTTGAGGATACATGTGAGGAAAATCCTTTGTTCTTGAATAAAATGTAGAATCAATTAGGGGAAGAATCACGTGGTTAGTCTGGGATATAAGAAAACACAGAAGGAAAAATGTTCAACTCACAGAATTGATGTAACTCAATGATCTGGGGAGAAGGGTAAGCAAGCAGCTGTCTCTCAAATGGCAAAACAAGAAAATCATCAATGACTCAGAGTATAATTAAGAAAAATTAAGAATTAGGTTTTTCTATATAGACTTACAATATATCTATAGGGCAACCTGGAAAAGTATTCTAAGAAAAGTAATAAACACTCCAAAGTTGCATGGAGTTCAGCAATAGCACCCCCCTTAGGAAAAAATGCAACTGAAAGAGTGTATTACAAATTGACAAGTCATTTAACAAATGATATACTTAAGAATGCTTTTTCTAAATGGTCAAAAATTATCCACCCTCTTTCAGTAATACAATTTAATTTTTTCCCCTGGAATTATTGTTATTTCACCATTTAAATATATTTGGAATCCATGTTTTTTCTCATTCAATCATTTAGATGTCTTTCATCTCATTTCATTCTTAGATTTCCCTTATTTTTATGATATCAGATATTTCTTGCAATGATTTCATGTATGTAACCATTCTCTGATAAATCTGGAACATAACTTGTTCAGATCAAAGAGAAGCTATACAATCAATCAACAAATATATGAAAAAATGTTCAACATCTCTAGTAATTAGAGAAATGCAAATCAAAACTACCCTAAGATTTCATCTCACTCCAATTAGAATGAATATTATCAAGAATACAAGCAACAAGAGGTGTTGGTGAGGATATGGGGAAAAAGTACACTCATACATTGCTGGTGAGTTGCAAATTGGTGCAACCACTCTGTAAGCCAGTGTGGAGATTCCTTAGAAAACTTAGAATTGAACCATCATTTGACACAGCTATCCCACTCCTTGATTTGTACCCAAAGGACTTAAAATCAGCATACTACAGTAATGCAGCCACATCAATGTTTATAGCACCTCAATTCACAATAGCTAGATTGTGGAACCAACCAGGTGCCCTTCAATAGATGAATGAATAAAGAAACTGTGGTATATATACACAATGGAATATTACTTAACCATAAAAAAGAATCAAACATGGCATTTGCAGGCAAATGGATGGAGCTGGAAAATATCATACTAAGTGAGATAAGTCAATCCCCAAAAAACCAAAGTCTAAATGTTTTCTCTAATAAGTGGATGCTGATACATAATGGAAGGGTGGGGGATTAAGGGAAGAATGGAGGAACTTTGGATTGTGTAGAGAGAAATGAGGGGAGGCCAGGGGGCAGGGGGAAAGGAAGATGGTGTAATGAGACAAACATCATTACCCTATGTACATGTATGATTACATGAATGGTGTGACTCTACATCATGTACAACCAGAGAAATGAAAAGTTGTACCCCATTTGTATACAATGAATCATATGCATTCTGCTGTCATGTATATCTAAGTAGAAAAAACAGTAAAAAATAAAAAAATAATTAAAAATATTTCATATGTACCCAAAAAATCACCAAAAAACAAAGAGAAACTATATTATAAATCAATATATTAACAGTTATACAGAAATTCAGCTAGTGAAAATACAAGATTTTATTTTGTCTATATTGTAGCTACCATTGGTAGCACAGTGACCTTTTTTACCTTTGCAGTCCAGAGGCAAGGCATAATAATTAGACATAATGAGGTGGTGTGGTTTGTAATTCTTCCCATTTTTTCAAAGGGTAAAACATTTTGCTTACTGCTATGTTAAAAATCATTGAGATTTTGAAAGGATATCAAATCACAGGTTATAAGTCATTATTCTACTGGCTCAATGATAGTTTAAAAATTGCAAATTTTCCTTGAACATTATCAACAAATTTTAAATTAAAATTAGATGTAGAAAAAAAGCAACAAAATTTTCAACAAAGTAAGTGCAACTGATCAGGATATCTTCACAGTACCTTAATACTCTACTGTACATCTATACTTACAAGTTGCATATTTCTTACTATTCTTTAATATGTTAATATTTAATTTGTGTTTTATTGTGATTTATACCTTAGGAACAATAACAATTTGAAAATTTTAGGTAATATTGATTATTTACAAATATTTATAAGACTTTCACAATTAAACTGATGGTATAGATTTTTAAGTAGCACACTTGAGTGTTCTGTCAAAGGCCAATATTGACATATGAGATGATACACACAAAACAGATTTAATGGAGTACTCTTTTTTTCTTTGTGACATTTCTTATATATGATGAAACATATAACCCAAAATTTCACTTGAAAGTACTAGTTACATAGGTTAAACTGATATTTTGAGTTGTTTTAATGTATAGACTTTAAAAAGTTGAATATAAAGGATAGTTCATCTTATGAGTTCAAACAAACCCTATAAATGTAAGGAAATTCAGAAGTCAATCATTGGAATAACAAGAATCTAAAGGTCACAGAATCCGATGACTGTGAACACAGTGATCAGCTTAATAATAATGGGGCAACTGGTCATGAAATTCACACATAATATCTTTAGAATATGCCAAAGGCTATGTAATAAAATCTATTTTTTTTTAAATTTCATTGATTTGGAAGGGATGCTTAGTACCAATTTCCAAAAAAAAAAAAAAAAAAAAATTAAGAGAATTTTGATGCTGAAAATTAGGTTTACTTTTAATAAAATACTGGATTAAAGCAGCCCTCCTGAAAGAAATATAAACTCAGGTGGAGTAACAGCAAAGTTAAGGGAGAATTTGCCAGAGTTTTTCTCATATATTGTCATTCATATCTTGTGGACACTTTTATAACAATTAATGATGAAGAACTACTATTCCAAAGCACTTCCACTACAGATTTAAAATATGGGCAAGTGTTTCAGATATTTTTGAATGAAGGAATCATGACAATCATAATGTGATGTGACTTGTGAAAAGCATGTTGAAATATGTTACTGTGCATACTCAGTTGTGATTAAGAAATTTCTGGAGAAGCCTCAAAAATTGGAAGTTGTGAAATGGGAGTGTAGCTCAGTGGTAGTACATTTACCTAACATGCAGGAGGCCTTGGGCTCAGTCCCTAGCACTAGATAAACACATTAATAGAAGTAGCATTAAATGATATTAAAATATGTATATGACAGTGAACAAAATATTCCTTGATAATAATTTTTCTAACTTGCATTTTGTTTGAAATTTCTTAGTATTTTCCATTTGTCAGAAAATTCTTCCTGAAGACTTTCAGGTTCAAAATGTACAACTGCATCTGAAAACTTTTGTGAATCATAAACTTTATAAGAAGAGCTAAAGGTTCTAGGCCCTTCCTTATAAAATACAATTGCTTAATTCAATTTAAGGACAGAATATAATAAATTATTTCTACTGAAAACTCACATCACATTATTTGGTGAAGACAATATCTAGCAAAACTTCATTCTTCATAAAAAATTGTTTTATCTTACAATTCCATTTGCAATAACCTTAAAAATTATAAAACACCTAGGAATAAACCCAGTCAAGGAGGTGAAATACCTCTACATTGAAGGTGATTGAAATACTGAAGAAAGAGATTGAAGAGGACTTCCGAGGTGGAAAAACCTCCCATGTTCCTGGACTGGGGAATTAATATTGTTAAAATGGTCATATCACTGAAAGTGATCTACAGATTTAATTCCCATCAAAATGTCAATAAAATTCTTCATGGAACTAGGAAAAAAAACCCTAAAATTCATACAGAAGCACAAAGGGGCCAGAACGGTCAAAGCATTCTGAGCAAAGAGAGTGATGCTTGAGGCCTTGCAATACATTATTTCAAAATATACTACAGAGCCATAGTAACAAAAACAGCATGGTATTGGCATAAAACAGAGATGTAGGCCAATGGAATAGAATAAAGCATCCTGAAACAAATCCATATATTAAGAAAAGTCCCTTCCACAAATAGTGCTGGCAATAGTAATATCAACTTAGAGAAGATTCAGAAGATCCCTCTCTCTCATCCTGTAAAACTCAACACAAAATGGAATAGAGATCTTAACATAGGCCTGTATTTTTGAAACTGCTAGAGAAAAGTAGAAATACTTCAAGAGATTGGCAAAGGCTATGATTTCCTGAATAGGACTCCAATAGCTCAGGATATAAAAGCAAGAACTGATAAATGGAGTTACATAAAATTTTAAAATTTCTGGGCAGTGAAGGAAACAATCAACAGAATGAAGAGGACCCAGAGAGTGGAAGAATATCTTTGCCAGCTATTCATCTGACAGAGGATTCATATGCAGAATAGATAAAGAACTTTAAAAAAGAACGTGAATCAAAAGGATGAGTACTCCAATCAAAAAGGGGGGTGTTGAATGATCTGACTGATGGATACTTCTCAGAAGTACAAATGGACAGTACAGTACATGAAAAGATGCTCAACATCTTTAGTCATAAAGAAAATGCAAATCAAAACTATGCTGAGATCCCACCTCACCTAGAATGGCTAAAAAATTTTTTTAAATGCTGCTAGTTTTTTTTTTTTTTTTTTCTCTCTTTGGTGCTGGGGATCGAACACATAAGGTGTGGAGTAAAACTAACCCTTAAATACTGTTTGTGGGAATATACACTACTATACCTACTAGTTCTATAGCTACCCAATAGAACTACCATATGATCCAGCTCCACCACTCCTGAGGATCCATATGAAGGAGAAGAAGTCAGCATACAAAAGAGATACCCACATATCTATCTGTACTGTGGCTCAATTCACAATAGAAAACTTATGGAATGAGTCTAGGTGCCCATCGGCATTTGATGAATGGATAAAGAAAATGTGGCACATACACACAATGGGATCTTATTCCATCATAAAAAAGAAAGAAATCACATGATTAGCAGGAAAATGAATGTAACTGGGAGTTATCACATAACGAAATAAGCCAGACATGGAAAGACAAGTACCAATCACCGATTTTGTCTCATGTATGGAAGCTAAAAAATAAAGAAGAAAAAGAAGAAAGAAATCACCTGAAAGTAGAAGAGGAACTATTAGGAAAGTCATTGGGATAGGACCCAGGGAAGTGGTGGGAGGGAGGGCCAGAGAAGGAGTTAGAGAGGGTGGGTGCAAATAAAGCATGTACGCATGTATGGAAATGTCATAGTGCAATCAATTCATTTATACAACTAATATGAGTTAATATTTACAATAAAAGATATGAAAATTATTTTACATTTAAAAATTAATGGCATAAGGAAATACATAAATAAATACAAATCCTGGGGATAGAATAAAGCAAAATATCTTATAACTCTTTGGTTTGCTTGTTTCTGAACTGCATTCTTAAAAATAAAATGAAAGTATTGCTGTCCTGCATTATTTGATTCATTCTGGAAAATTATCAAACCTGAGAAAGGGGTCAATTTATATCCAGTTGTTTAGCAGTACAGGTGGAAACCTGGGATTTGTGACTGGCATCTGAAATGGTGTAGTCTTCTCTGACTGACAAACCCTGGGGTCTGCACTAACGCTGGGCAATTAGGATTGAATTGAATGATAGGACATTCAGTTTGTGTCTGTATAACTGGAGAAGTGGTTGTTGGATAGAAGCAAAGTTCTACACACTTGGTGTCAGAAGCGCTGTGAGTGAAAACAGCTCATAATACGCTATCATAATGGACTACAGATGATAGAGAGAGACAGCCTGGCTCCAATCCTGGCTACACCACTTATTAGTTTCAGGGTCCCATTGTAGAGGAGCTGAGAGTAGAGAAGGGGAGGAGGGGAGAGAAGAATGGAAGCTCTGTAAATAAGTGAGACTTATTGCATTCCTGGATTTCAAGCAGACAGCAGCAGGTTGTAAATTTCATAGAGAAGTAAGTGGGAAGAAAGAGAAAGTAGTTCCTGCTATCCAGACTTCTTACTAGAGAATATCAGTCTGCTTCAAATTTATTTGTGCCTAATTACAAGTTTTCTGTTAACTGTGTTCTGAGTTAGCTGTGAAATTCTTTTTTATCTCTTACGCTCTTTAAATACGAATAATTTTGATGTAACATTTGCAAGCTTCCAAAAATGGTTCTAAGCTGCAAGTTACTAAGACCTGGAATAAGGGAAATTAGTAGTGTTTAGTTTGCCCTGAATTGGGTACACATCGTGAGAGTCCATTATATCCTATGAACTTAAGCTATTCAATAACAGATGATGGATCAGTAAACTAATTATTACAACAGAATCATTTAAAAATAACTTTTCTTCAATAATTTCTGCTGGTGTATTTGTAATAAACTGAATAATTTCAAATGCTTTTTTTCTATTTCTGAACTTTTTGATTTGTTGGGTGGTTTTTCAATTCTGTGCCAATGTTGTACTGTTTTTCTTGAGATTAATGTTAGGTATATTAATTGTAAAATTTGCTAATATTTATGAACCCTTACTAGCATACCAGGGATTATATAAAAAGCATTGTATTTTATCCAACTGAATTTATGCCAGGCAATTTTGAGGCTATTCCTTTTATTTCAAATACCAGGAAAAAGAAAATGGTACTAAACAACTTGCCCAATGATGAACAGCTAGTCGGTGGCCAGACCTATTTCCAACTTATTACTATTCATGACTATTTTTTTAAAATTAGGTCACTCTATTAGTCTTCATGTCACTTTGTCAAGACTCTCTTCCCACAAATCTCTTCCCTCAAATCCCACAATGACTTTCTTAGTCTTCTGTGTGTGTGTGTGTGTGTGTGTGTGTGTGAATTAAAAAGGAGGTTGTGTTTTGCAGGTTTGGTTTTGTACTGTCTTTATGAAGATTTATTGTCATGGTTATTCATTTTTAAAATAAATTATGAAGTATCATATCTTTTTATATGCTCTGAAAGAATTTAAATGCTCTGGGAATTATGAGCAGCTCCAAAATTTGAAATAAGTTATCCATAAGTCATTTGGTCACTGAGCTTATCTTGAAAGTGTTTGACACATGGAGAGTTTCAGGTTTCTCTCTCCATTATTACTAAGCGATTTGGGTTTTCTATTCCCTATGAATCAATCACAGAAATATCCATTCGAAAATTTCAAATTCTTTAGCATAACATTATAAATAATATTTGATAATAGTTCAAAAATCTGAATTCATTAAACTCTCTTCATTTGTAATTTTACCATTAAATTTAGTTCTTTCTTCTTTATTAGACTGTGTTTCTTTAAACTCCCCACTCAAAGAACTAACTCCCATACATCAATTACACTACTTAAAAAATGTTTTCTAATTCACTATTTAGAATTTGCATAATTTTCTATGACTTAAAAAATGTATTTGCATTACTTTTTATTTTCCGAATGTTACAATAATTTACAATAGAATTAATGACTCTGAGTATAGTTCTTCATGCAATACATTAATAACACTTTCCTAATAGCATAAAATTGAGGTTTTGACTTATCCAATAGTTAGTATGTGTTTATTAATTTGTAGTTTTATTGGTTGAACATCTGTTCATTTTTTTTTAAATTGAAGGTTCTTCATAGAAACTTTCTACTTTAGGGGTCTTAATGAACATATTTTAGAGATAAGAGATAAATTTTAAATCATTCTATGTCTGCTTGAATAAAATACATTTTCTCTGTTGTACCTAGAGATCATTTAGCAATTGAATCAGTTTGATTAGTTAACTGTAACAATATTAGGAAGTAGTAAATATTATGAGTTAATGTGCTATCCATGTTGTTATCTATTACACTCACATATTTGAGTACACTATATCCAAATCACATTCCTGCAATCCCAGTAGATTTGGGGGACTGAGGCAGGAGGATTGTGAGTTCAAAGCCAGCCTCAGCAACAGCAAAGCAACTCAGTGAGACCCTGTCTTTAAATAAAAGGCAAAATAGGGCTAAAAATATGACTCAGTGGTTGAGTGTCCCTGCGTTCAATCCGTGGTACCAAAAGAAAAAAAAAAAGAAATCAGACAAATATTATTTATTGCCCAATTCCATACTATGATCACTTTTTTTTCCTACTAAATGAATAAAAGTCAATCAGCACCATTTAACTTTCTTCCTATCTGAGGCCAGCTCTTACCTCACTGTTGTTATATTCTTCACTCAATGGCAAATTCTCCTGAGGTCGGTCAATCCTCTGCTACTATACTATTATATTTTTCATTTCCATGTTGCTTCTTGGATATTTCATTGGGCATGTGTGAAACATCAATCAAGGGTTATGGATTACTTGTCTTTGCTATTCTTCTCACACTATCCCTGGGCACAAATAGCCATGGGTACAAATTACTTGTGGAATGAAGAGTTAAGGATTTCCCAAAGCTCCTTTTAATTTTAGTGTCATGCTGGTATTGATGCCTTCGGTTTCTCCCAATTTCTCACCTTCTCTGACCCAAGCGTTATCAAAAAATACAAAATTACATTTGTGTTAATCATTTCTTAGCTTTCTCTAGTAACTTTAACTATATATGCAACATGTCAGTCAGCTTGAGCTGCAATAACAAAATACCCCAGACATAACCAGCCAAATTTATTTCTCAGTTTTAGAGGCTGGGAATTCCAAGATGAAGGTTCTAGCAATGTAGGATTGCTTTCTGAGCCTCTTCCCTTGCCTTTGGTAGCTATCACCTCTTTGTGAGCTCTTAAAGCCACTTCTTGGTGTGCTTACACAGGGAGCAACTCTCTGGTGTTTCTTCTGTTAAGGGAATAATCCCATTCTGAGGGCCTACATTTACAATCTCATCTCACCTGACTTACTTCTTAAATGCCCCGTCTCTAAATGACACCACATTGGTACTTATGGCTTTAATATAAGCTTTAGAGAGACACAGATATTCAATCGAAAACATGTAATTATTTATAAACAATATATTGTTTAGATTTAGTTGGTTTGTTTTGAAATTTACATAATAGAACTTAAATGTACATCATTCACATTTCTATTCTTTCATTATTATTTTTGAAATTCATCCCTATTCAAGACAGTAGTCATAAATCATTAATTTTTACTGCTTTACTTCATTTTATATTGAAATACATTTACTCTACTATTGAGGGGTATTTGGATTATTTCCATTTTTAAGAATTTTGTAAACCATTTCTACAAACATTTTGTTAATGTCTTCTGGTTATCCGTAGGTAATAGTTTTTCTAGGGTGTTCAGGAGGTGTGGGATTTCTGTGTTGTGGGTATATGTGATTAAATTCATTTTGTATTGCTAAAACATATGTTATAGCAATTTATAGTCATATCAGCAGTACAATTTGCTTATATGCTTACATTCTCTGCTTACATCCTCACCAACATTTGCTGCTTTTAGATTTTAAATATTTTCCAGTCTGATGGGTGAGTTAATAACGGCTTTCATGTGTTTAAAGGCCACTCACTATTGCATTATTTTGACAGAACTTTTCATGTTCTTTGTCCATTTTTTCTATTGTGCTTGATATATTCTGGGTACTTCTTCATGTTATATGTTATTCATAGCTATTTTCCTTAGAGATTTGTGCATAAGATTCTCAAGTTTGATATTGGTTGAGATTCCAATTATAAATTATTCAATTAGAAGAAATATTTGGGAGTCAGTTTTTTAATGAAGTTGGGTTTTTGAGTTTTTCTGTTCATGAACATGGTGTATCTGCATTTCTTTAAATCTTTTTGAATTTTTTTTCAATCAGGTTTACTTTTATTTCTATAAGAATCTTGTGTACAATTTTAATATTATTCTTTTAGGTGACATAATTTTTTGCCTTTTAGAAATGAAGTCTTTTAGCAAAATAAATATTTTCTTTTCTGGTATATAGAAATGTGTTCAGGACTCAGTATGTAGACTTTGTATAAAACTAGAATATAAATCTCCATTAACTCTATCAACATACTGAAAGGAGTTTACACAATAATAGATGTTGGCATGGATGTGGATGTGGGGAAAAAGGCACACTCATACATTGCTGGTGGAGTTGCAAATTGGTGCAACCACTCTGGAAAGCAGTGTGGAGAATCCTCAGAAAACTTGGAATGGACCCACCTTTTGACCCAGCTATCCCACTCCTCGGTTTATACCCAAACTTAAAATTAGCATACTACATAGAACTTAAAATTGGCATACTACAGTAATGCAGCCACATCAATGTTTATAGCAGCTCAATTCACAATAGCTAGATTGTGGAACCAACCTAGATGCTCTCCAACAGATGAATGGACAAAGAAACCACGGTATATATACACAATGGAATATTATTCAGTCATAAAGAAGAATAATATTATGACATTTACAGATAAATGGATGGAACTGGAGAATATCATGCTAAGTGAAATAAGTCAATCCCAAAAAAACAAAGGCTGAATGTTTTCCCTGATAAGTGGATAATGATATATAATGAGGGTAGTGGGGTGGGAATGAGAGAAGAATGGAGGAACTTTAGATTACGTAGAGGGAAATTAGACAGGGGGTACGAAAAATGGATAACGGAATCATTACCCTATGTACATGTATGATTACATGAATGGTATGAATCTACATTGTGTACAACCATAGAAATGGAAAGATATACCCCATTTGTGTACAATGAATCAAAATGCAGTCTGTACAAATAAAGAAATAATTTTAAAAAAAGAAAATACATATATATAGATGGAATGTCATTCATTTGAAACAGGGAGAGTTTTGTTTCTTCCTTAATTATTTTTACACTTGTTATTCCTTTATTCTGTCTCATACTATGGTCAGTATTTCCAATAGAATGCCGACTAGAATTGTTGATATCCTGGGATTATTAGAGATTCTAAAGAAAAAATTTAAATCATGTCCCTTTTTATAAATGAACAATTATTTTAGACTTTTCTATTAATATAATAAAATACCTGAGTTTGTGAAATTTATAAAGCAAAGAAATTTATTTAGCTCACTATTCTAGAGGTTCAAGGGCATGGAAAGCATTGGTTCAGCCTTGGTGAGGACCTCATGGTGGATGTAACCATGGTGGTACTATGTGCAAAAGGAAGAAATCACATTGCTAGATAGGAAGTCAGACAAAGGGAGGAGCCAGGCTTGTTGAGGTGATGCCCCATGGGACCTAATGATATGGGAGTAGGCCCCGCCTCTTAAAGGTTCCATCACCTCTTAACATTAACACACAGAACACCAAGCTTCCAAGTTTTTCTTAAGGGATGAACTCAAACCATATCCAAAGAATAAGAGTAACATTCTGCTTTTTGGATGTAACATATTTTGCTTTCCAATATTTGGCTTTACAAATGGCTTCTTCAAAAATTTATGTACAGATAGATCTTTTGTGTGGACAGGTGTTTGTGTTTCTCTTGAGTTGACACTTTGGAATAGATGAATGAGTTAGAAAATTTACATTCTTACCAGAACTGAATGCAAATTCCAATTGTTCCACAACACTTGACATTCTCCATCATTTCAGTTTTAGCCATTCTAACGGTATATAGTGGTATCTCACTGAGGTATTAAATGGTGCTTTCCAGATATACAATGTTGAGTTTCAGTTCACTAATTCTTTGTCTGTGTTTAATTTAGTTTAAAATTACTTTTAGATTCAATTCAATTTTTAATTTTAATAGCTCTGTAAAGCTATTTTCTAATTCTGACTCATCGAATTTTATAGTTTTTGATTGTTTCAAATTAATCTTCTCTTTGTATTCTTCTAATATATATAAAGAATTACTTCATATTGTATCTCTGTTCATTTCAGTATCTACAGATGATGAATCTCATTTTGCCACTTGTGCTTCATGTTTACATTCACATTGGTTTGTTTCCTCATATATTTAGTAATTCTGTTCTCAAATTTGAACTCCTATCTCTTAGAAATTTGTGGGAGTTCTAGACTTTCTGTTTGTTCTTGCTAGGCTCCCAAAGGCAATACAACCTGGAACACCATTAACATAAATTATTTGTTGTAAGTGGAAATGGTTTGGAACACACAAGGTCGTAGGTTTACATGAATGAATGCTTGTGGTTAGAAATACGAAGGGTAACATTTTTTTGTTCTTATAATGAGTTGCCAAAAGCCAAAAGTATGGTAAAATCATCCTTATTTTCTTACTTATAGGTGGTGATTTTTCTGGTTCATCTCCCAAAGATATACTGACTCTGTATGGTAAATTCCCATTGGACCTCCCAATCTATTTGAACCCAGGATTGTCATTTTGTACAAGATCAAAGCTCCCTTTATCACCAGAGATTAAGTGATACCCTCAGGGAAAATAGTATCATTCCCAGCAGCTTTGTTACCCCTTTGAAAGGTCTTTCATTTTGATTTAGCTTTCTGTAGTTTTTCTCAACAGTCAGTTAGACTTTGAGACATATTATCAACTCATTTTCCTTGTGTATTCTGTACCAACAGATAGTTCTCTGCACATTTTTCTCTACCATATTGCTAAAACTTAAAATCCTTAATAATTTCTGTAGAGGTTTGTTATTGTGACAACGAAAATGTGGACATAAGAGAAAAACTTTATGCTTATTAAAATGATCTGGAAATAGGTATTATTATTATTTTGTATCTTTGCGTTGCCAGGTAAGAAAGATTGGAATGGTAGGTACAAAATATATATTTTCTAAGCCAGTGATCAAATTCTGGTTGTTCCTTTGTTAGTTTGTTTTTTTTGCTACAGCTACCTTCCATGTTTGTCTTTCACCTAACATATACTTATTGAATCCCAGGGAGGTACTATGTATTAGTAAAGTTATATTGCACATACTTCCAGTTTTGGAACAGATGAGAGATTTATAGTGAGTTAGTTGTTTCTAGTTTATTTCACTCATCCAACTAATTATTTCATTGATAAAAAAATAAAAAATCATTTTTCTATCTTTTATATCCTAGCATCTAGTTTATAATTTCTTCATGTTAATATATCACATCCTGTTTTCTATTCCATTTATCAAAGTTGTATTATTGATCATGCATACTTAAATTGTATCACAATAGTCCTTTAAAGCAAATATGAAGGACAGTTTTCTGTACAATTTTTTACTACTTCATAAACATCAAATATTTCATTTTTATATCATTTACAAAGGTGGTAAAAATAAATTTTGTAACTAATGACTTCATTTTTCCTTATTAAATATATATCAAATTTTATGTAATCTGAAACTTAAATGATACTCTTCTTTGGCAGGGAAAAAAATCTAAGAAGTCAGCCATGTTGTGGTATTAAGCCATGGTAAGCTCTCCGTGCTAGTGTACTTAATGTGACAACAAGATTTGCGGATTCTGAGTCAGTGTGTCTAATTAGTTCTTTCTTGAATGACTGTTCGGATAGAAATTTACTATTGACCTCCACATTCAAGTCATACAACCATCAGCAATGACTTTATCTAATTGCCTCACAAGTGACTAAAAGCTGCATCACAAAGGATAATTCTTTGAATTGAAGATTGATGTGATAGTTACTGGACTACAAATAAAATGATATGTTTTGTTGAGAAGATATGGTTCTTTGGAGCCTAAAGGATGGAGGATATCAGACTTCAGGTCACCACGATGCAAAGAACCTTGTGAGAACTGAACTATGGTAGTAAACCACAGTCCAACTTTTTAACTATTGAACTGGGAAGGTCAGATAATTGGCCTAAATGGCTACACTCTCTCCATTTTTCTTGGGCTCTGGCCTGAACCTTTTCTACCCTGTGTGCACTTCCATTTAGCCACCCTGACCAACAGGTAGTAGCTAATATTAAATTCTATTTTATTCATTGTCAATAAATAATGTATGGACTGATGTCCTTAGAGAAAATAATAATTGAGAATGTTGATATATTTCAGTATGCTTCTAAGTTTGAGTTTTTGTGCTATCATTTCCACCCAATCCAAGACATCCATTTCCATGTCCAAGATTCAGTAATCTAAAATATTCTAAATACATCATTCAAAAGCCTTTAATGACATCTAGAGAATATACCTTAAGTTCTCCAGTCAGATATTCAAGGTCCTCCATTGTCTTCCTCAAGAGTCTTCTTATGTCCAATGAATCCTGTCATGTGCCCCTGTTCCAATGTAGCTTGTTCTCCTTCCTCTATTTCTGAGAATGAAGGCTGTTTTAACAGTATGTAGATATACCATTCATTGTAAACTATCTGCTTGTGTCAAGTTATTCAATGAAAACCAAGTTCTCTTGAGTTATAAATCTAAAGAGAAGAAATCAGTGCTCTATCTGTCCACCTAGTCAGGAAGAATGCTTTTGCTACTTTAAAATAACCTGATATCCAGCAGCTCAGGGGACTGAGGCAGGAGGATTGTGAGTTCGAAGCTAGCCTCGGCAACAGCAAAGCAACTCAGTGAGACCCTGTCTCTAAATAAAATACAAAAAAGGGCTAGGGATGTGGCTCAGTGGTTAGGCACCCCTGGGTTTAGTCCCCAGCATGTGACGTGCATGCATACACACACACACCCACACACACACACACACACACACACACACACACCAAAATAAAAAGAACTTATTTTTATAAATCACAATGTTGTTGAATGAATTAATTGTAAGGTATCACTGTGAATCATGTAAATGCAATTGTCTGACCAAAGAAAAATAGATACATAAAGAAATCAGAATAAATAGAAACCTGGTATTTTTTGATAGTTTTACCTATATGTGACTTTACTGGTTTTTATGAAGGAGATGAAAGCAATGATTTCTAGAAGAGAACTGATTTCTAAAGACCCAATGGTCCTATTTATAATATTTTACAAACTCTGATCTCTAGTTGATTTCTAATCATATATCTATCATCAATTAAAATTAAAACATTTAAATCAAAAGAATAAAAATGGTATGAAAAATGGTGGACTGAGACAGACATCATTACCCTATGTACATGTATGATTACATGAGTGGTGTGAATCTACATCGTGCACAACCAAAAAAATGAAAAGTGTACCCCATTTGTGTACAATGAATCAAAATGCAGTCTGTAAAAATTAAAAAAAAAATTAAAAACCTAAAAGAATAAAAATTATTTCCAGGCCAATTACTGGGCCTGAGGAATGATTATTTTAAGCAGAGGAAACAGTATGTTCAAAGGTTCTGTGCAGTGAAGATAATGGTGCTACTGGAAGGAAGTGAGGCATTTGTTTGACCTGAGTATAATCTGAGTGATGTAGAAAGAAGGGAGACGAGGTTGCCCTTGTGCAGCAGTGAAAGATGGGAGTTCCTATCCCCTCGTCAGTGAGGTTTGTAGAAAGTTTAAGGCAGAACTTAACATCATCCTTCCTGTAGTTTAGAAGAATAACTCATGTGGCAGTGAAGGAGATGGATTGGAAGTAAACAAGACTAGGAGTGCAGATGCTAATTAGCCCAGAAGATAAATTATTTGACTGGAACAAAGGAAATGGCAGAGCGAACACAGAATGAGGGCGATAGCTGAGAGCTAATTAGGAAGTAAAACTGATAGGACCAATTTATTGATTGAATAAGAAATGACATGGGAAAGAGAAGCGTTTAGTTCATTGACATTTCTATGTTGAAGAATTGGGTGGCTGGAGACGCCATCAAATTAGACAAAACGGTGGGTCATATTCTGTGCAGGAGGTAGCATACAACACCCAAGGAGCTGTTAAGTAGAGAAGACGTGCTTCTTTGTCTTAAGGAGCTTGCAGCCTAGTGGGAGGCACAAGTCTTGTCTGACTACAGCATGAGAGAGTCTGTAAAAAGCCTGAGGCCAGGGTCTTTGTCTTGTTCAGTGCCACGACTTGACATGTAATAGATGCTCAGTAAATACATGTTGGATGAGCTAAGTGTGACAGGAAGGGAAGCAGGGGTAAAAGATCAATGCATCTGTCTCTGTATTTGTCATAATTAATAACTGATTTTCTGGGTTACGTCCCTTTGACACGAGACACGGTTTTGAGACAGTGACTCACTCTTTTCAGAGAACCTGTCAGATAGTCTTTATATATAATTTCCAGTAGCTTTTCTTAACTCCCTTATTGCCTATTTCATGTTTGAATTGAAGGTTTTTTTCTTTAGGCATCTTAGGCCCTTAGCTCAAAGGCTGCCCTCAAGCCTAAAACACTCTTGATTTAACAACAAACCCTGAAGTACTTCAGTTTTTCCCAGCCACCGAATTCCAGTGGATCTTCTGAAGTTACTTTCCCCTCTCCTTGTATAATCACAAAAATATAAAAGCTGCTTTTATGTGTGTGTGCACACACATAATACACAGACATATCTGTGGGGGAACAGAAAACAATGCTCAGTGGCAATGTTGAAAGATTAAAAAAAAAAACAAAAGAAAAATGCTACAAGGGCTATATCTTTCTCTGAGTAAACTTCCAGTTACAGAGTAGAAGCTACAGGCATTATAAATTGGAAAGGTGTCTAAGAGTTAAGAAAAACTGCCCCAGTAAAATATCTTTTTAAAAATAAAGTTTTTATGAAGAGGCTGTTAATGAAGCACATTAGCCATTTTTTTCATGTTAAAATGGCTTTTCAATTTTGTACATTTTAATGCTTCTAAGATTCTGAACTAAAATCAGACATATCCCAAGTTAGAATCTGTCTATATGCTACATATACTTATGGGTCTCCAAATAATATTGATAAAATATTCTCAAAACTCTCTTGTGAAGCAATGGAAAACTACTGAAAAAATTAAGATTTAATGCCTGGAGAAATGAGATCCAACCACAAGAATATGAACAGACAAGTAGGGCCATAACAACATTTTGATTGCTTTTGCTAATAAACTTTTCCATTTCCTTAAAACAAAAGGATTTCTGGTTCATTTAATGTGGCAGTTCTGATAATTACAAAGTATGATGAGCTTTCTGGAAGGATTTCTTAAAATACAGATGTGCATTCTACCACTTTCTCACATGCTCACTAATTCCTAAATCCAGAGAACAAGCTGGCTGAAAATTGCCTCATAACATGTTCGTAAAGCAATTGGACATAGAACACGTGGTACATTAGTAATTAACAAGTGTCTTATACAGATACATTGATATGTTAATAGTAATAAAAGTGTTAATTTTATTTTCATTCATGACCTCTTGCTACGTTCTCTTCTAAGTGGTTTCAGTTATACTAGCACTGTAGGCCCCTGATTAGAAATCGTCTTAGAATTCTGAACTGGTAAGTGTGAAAAGTAACTGAATTTTGAAGTCATTGAAACTAAAGGGCTAACAATGGGGATTTACGTAGTTTTTTCTTTTCCTTCCTCCTTCCCTCCTTCCTTCCTTCCTTCCTTCCTTCCTTCTTTTCTTTTTACTATAAAAGTTGCACATTGAATGTAGAACACAAACTTTCCTGTATGATAAACATAGTAATTTTTCTTAAGCTTTGAAATTTTACTAGGTATAAAACCTATTGATTGAGCACTCAACTCTGAGGCTTCAGTTACATGCAGTAATTCTTAGCTGAGATTGAAATGTTATTGTGTGTGTGTGTGTGTGTGTGTGTGTGTGTGGTATATTTATGTGTATATTTTAACATCTTCCTAGGAAACGGGCAAAGACAGGCAGTTTAGAGAGGAACCGTATTAGGTCATATATCATTGGTTTCTCAAGTTGCACTCATTCATCACAGAGTGGATATAAAAGTATATATAATGTAGTGTTTCCCTGAAGTATTTGGCCACAGGACACTTTCTGAATGCCACATGCTCAGCGACTCAGAATTCATTTTCTACACTGACACTCGTTGTTAAATATTGGTACAGTCTATGGTTCCAGAGTGTTGGAAATTTTCCATAAATTAAAATAAATTAAAGAAATTAAACAAAAGAATTTCTACTTAGCATATCCTCTGGTGATTTAGAACAGAGTATCTGGAAATAGACCACCTGGCTTCAAATACTGGCTCTCCCATTCATTAGCTATGTGACCTCTAGAAAATTATCTAACTTCATTTGTTTGTATTTTTCTTTTCTTAAGGTTAAGGCAACAGATGTCCTAGGACTCTAGTAAGGTTTGAGTAAATGAATATATAAAAAGCACTCAGCACAATGCCTGGCATATTGTATGAATCATAAGCCTTTTATATTATTGTAATTAATTTTTGTAATTATTATAATTTTAGTACTTATAATTTATATTATATACTGTGTTACAGATTTTGTTTTGTTATTCTATATAATTCATGATATATATTACATATTGTATACTGCATATTTTAGGCATAATTTATGTAACATAATTATATACATTGTATTAAAATTTATATGTAAATTTTAAACATCACTTAGTATATTATTATAATTAATTTTGAGAATAGTATGGCATCACCTTGCAATATAAGAATAATAACAGAAAATTCTAATTTTGTTCTGTTAATAGCAGTATATTGAGGATGTATTAACTTCTCCCTTCTTAATTTAAAAAGTAAAAATATATTATTTATTTCTTGAAAATGAATACCTATGAAGTCAATGAGAGCATTCTAAACATTGCATGACCAACAAGATTTAGTTCTAGGCTTTAAAACACTTGCAACCTAAACAAGTTATAAATTTTCCATACAATTTACTAAAATCTGCTACTGACAATCTGTATGCTTCTATAGGTTTGTTGATAACAGTCTCTTAAATCTTTTATGTATTCATTAAAAAAAAAAAAACCACTGTGGGCATTTCTATCCACTCTCTGGAGAAAGTTAGATAGAAAATG
Organism: Sciurus carolinensis; assembly: GCF_902686445.1. Lineage (NCBI taxonomy): Eukaryota > Metazoa > Chordata > Mammalia > Rodentia > Sciuridae > Sciurus > Sciurus carolinensis. The sequence continues at coordinate 29,898,616 of NC_062227.1, read as the reverse complement.
TTCCAGAAAAGTTACTATTTTACTCTATGGTCAATTCTATAAAAGTGAAAAAACCAAGACATGAAAGGGGTTCAAAGGAGTGAGCTCACTTTTAAATGGAGTGAGCAAGGAAAGTTTTAGGGAGTGAGTGCATGGGAATGGAGCCACATAATGAAGAGTATTTTCGATTTCCATCGGCCAGAAGTGGAAGTAAACAACCTAAGGAAAACTGGTGGAGGATGTGTATTTTAGAAGGACCAGCACAAACAAATGTACAGCAGGGGGAAGGACATCCTGTGTGGGAAAGACCAGCCTAGGTATGGAGAGAAATGAAAGCTCTTCCATTTTACATTAGTCCGAGTCTCTAGGACCTTGTGATGGTTTGGATATTGGTTTGGGTGTCCCCTAAAGGTCCATGATTGTAAGCTACGTCTATGATTGTAAGCTACCAGGAGGTGGTGGAATCTTCAGGAGGTGTACCCTAGTGGGAAGTCATTGAGTTATTGGGACATGCCCTTCAAAGGGATTGTGGGATGCATCTTTCTATCTGTTTCACACTCTCTGCTTTGGCTCAAGTTGTGACCATTTTCCTCCAACACACAGTTCCCACCATGATGTATCATGATCTGTTATCTTCACCAGATCTGAGTTGATAAAAGTACCATGACTTTGAGCCAACAAAATTGTGAACTAAATAAACCTTTTCTTTTTATAAAGTTAGTTGTCTCAGGTATTTTGTTGTAGTAACATGAAGCTGATTAGCACAGACCTACATCTCAAAAATTACTGAATTCTGTCAATCTTTTTCCACAAAATTTCACAAAATGTAGGATTGTTGTCCGATGAAACAATAATTTTTCTATTAAAACCAGGAAAATAAAAAAATAATATGCTGGACAATACTGAAAAATGAATGACTTTTATTACTTATAAAGGATGTGTTCTGAAGTATAGTTCTTATGAGGAGCTTATCCTTAAGTAGTGGGATCCTAGGAAAAAACTCTAGAAAATTAATCAGAGTCAATAGCAATATATATTTTTGAAGAAGAAGCTGGACTGGGGTATATAGTAGAAAAAAATATCCCGAAAGTCCTGGTACTTTGATAGTTGGAGTCCCCCCACCCCCGCTTAGTTGAGCTTTACAGGAATTCTCACATAATGGAAGAAATGAACTCTCTTGAAGACATCTTCCCAGAAATAGTCTTCCCTAAAATAAAGTGTGAGGAAATATTACTGATAAAGTTACAGTGTTTACTTAGATGGTATCAGGAAAAAGCCAACATAGAATGTAATCAATGAAGAAAATGTTGTACTCTGGAGAGATGATATATTTAAAACTGCTTGGCAAACTGAGAAAGGCAATGGTTAAATAACAAAAAGAAAAAGAAGAGGGATGGGTGCCCCAAGACTGAGTAAAGAAAAAATTGGGGAATTAGAGCATGTCAAACTCTTACCTAACACCATTACATAGTACAGTTGATGGGAGAAAGTTCCAAGGCTACAGTGAACCCATGTGGCGATTGCTTTCTTTAGGCATTGCCAGGATAGTTTAACCCAGGATAACAGATCATGATACATCATGGTGGGAACTGTGTGTTGGAGGAAAATGGTCACAACTTGAGCCAAAGCAGAGAGTGTGAGACAGATAGAAAGATGCATCCACTCCAGGTAGGTGGAGTGCTGGCTGCATTCAAGATCCTCAGCTGAGCATCCTTCTACTGGTTACAACCTACACAAATACAGCTTTCAGAATTATAGTAGTATTTATTGGACTATATGACCTTATAGAATTAAAGATGATTTCATCAACCACTAGAACTCACTGATAATATGTCTAAAGACTTTCTCACTCCTATGTATAGTCCTAATCACACATCTTGCTTAACGATCTCTGAAATTTAGTATCTCCTAAGAAAGAGGGTAACTGTAAACTTCTTCATATACAACAATTAAAGATACAAAATAGGTAATCTCACCAGCAAAATAATAAAATACAGGCATTGTGGTAGACAGAATTGAGTCCTCTCCCCCTGCAAGATATCCAGTTCCCTAATTCTCACAGCTGTGGATATGTGAAAATGTTACCTAAGGGACTTTGTAGGTTCAATTAAAATTAGGGATCTCAGCATAGAAATAAATTCTGGATTATCTAGTTGAGCTTAATCTAACCACACAAGCCCTGACAGCACAGATCCATTTCAACCTGGAGTCAGAGCTGCCATAGAAGATGAAGCAGAAGGAAGATGTGCAAGAATGGGAAATCAGAGAGATTCCAAGTAAGAGCAGAAGTCCATGGTCTAGTACTGGCTCTCAGATACAGGGGCTATGTGTTAGGACTGGAGAGAGGCATCTAGAAGTTAAGGGTGGCTCCTAACTGCCAGCCAATGCGGAAACAGAGACTTCTGTCATACTACAACAAAGAACTGGGGCTATCAACAACCTGAATGAGACTGGGAGTGATTCCTCCCAGATTTAATACCTTGGGTTCAGTCTCCTGAAATCTGGAGCTGAGAAACCAATCAGTTAACATTGACATCCTCTGAGATAATTAACTTGTGCTGGGTTAAGCTGCAATGTTTGTAGCAATGTGTTACAGCATCGAAAGAAAACTAATACAGGCATATGTTCACAATAAATATGATGATCATTAGGGCGACCTTGAGGTAAGTAAGTTGCAGTCACATGCGGTGTATTTTTCCCTTTAACATCACTGAGCTAAAGTCCTGCTGTGTTATCTCACTTTGCACAGACCCTGCAAATGCCCTCTATCAGCTTTACACTTCCTTGGAAGTTCCCTGTTTCATGGAATCTGGTTCCATGTTTGGTACTTGCATTTCACTTACTCTTGACTTCGCCTTTTCTGTCTACCTAGACTTCATCTCCATGACCAGTATTCCTTGCTGCCCATCCATTCAGCACTATTATTTGTTAGTACAATCTTACTGAATTTCACCCCAAATTCCATCAGTTTGATACTCCTGAGGTGATCATTCTGGCATCTTACTCAGTCACTGGCTTCCTGTTAACTTTTTTGTAAGTTAAGCATTCACTGAAATTGCATAATTCCTGGGTGAACTGATGTCACTGTTTCTGTACAGGCAATTATTAAAATCTCAGGGGTAAAGCTGAGTTTCCAGGTTGGGGGTTCACCTTGTCAATCAATTTTTTTTAAAGTTTTGCTTCTAATCAACACATAATTGTATATATTTATAAGGTACAGTGTGATGATTCCATACATGTATACATTGTGGAAAGATCCCCTCATGGCATTAACATATTCATCACCTCAAACATTCTTCATGTCTTTGTGATATGATTACACAAATGGTATGCCTCTACTTCATGTACAGACAAACAAGATGTATCCCATTTGTTTACAATAAAAATAAATTTAAAAAAAGAATCTTCAGAATCCTTTATAGGAATTTTGAAATTCATACTACCATATTGTTAATTATAACCATCCTACTGTGCTACAGAACACCAGAACTTATTTTTTCTAACTGTAATCTTGTACCCATTGACCAATGTCTTCCCATTCCAGCTTCAGTCTTGAGAGCCCATTATTCTGCTCTGTACTTAAATGAGATCAATTTTTTTTAGATTCCACAAATGAGTAATAGTATGTGGTCTTTGTTCTCCTATGCCTGGTTTATTTTTCTTCCTTCAAAATATATTGCAAAGCTAGAGTAACCAAAATAGCATGGTACTGGCACAAGAACAGATGCATAGATCAATGGAATAGAATAGAGAACAGAGAAATAAACCCGTGCATTTAAAGCCAACTGATTTTCAAGGAAGGCATCAAGAATGTACATACACAGGGGAAAGGACAGTCTCTTTAATAAATGTTGGTGAGAAAATTGGATATCTATATGCAGAAGAATCAAGTTGGACTCATTTCTCACCATAATAAAAATGAACTCCAATGAATTAAAGATTTAACTGTAAAATGCCAAAACATTAAACTACCAGAGGAAAATAAGGGAAAAAAAATCCTATGAACTTGAACTGGAAGGGAATCTTTTTGGATATGACCTGACAAGCCCAGGCAACAAAAGCAAAAATAGATAAGTGTATTATATCAAACTAAAAAGCTTCTGAACAACAAAGGAAACAATCAACAGCTTGAAGGGGCAGCTGGCAGAATAGGAAAAAATATTCACAAATTGGCCTCTTTGGTTATTCCCTGCCCTTACATATACTGTATAATTTGCTGGTTTCCAACTGGGCCTCTTCTATACCTGCTTTTCCTGTTATATTTCACTCTATATTAGCTATTTTACAAGATTTTCTTAGTAGAAGAAAGGCTGTAGGAATAATTGAGGAAAGGATAGAAACAGAAAGCTGAAAGTTTAAGGAAAGTATTGAACAAGCTGCAAAAAAAAGGGGTTTCATCAATGAAGTGAAGGACTCAAACCCCAGAAATTAGAAAAATGCACAACCAATAGCACTTTCAGTTTAGATGCAGATTGTGTAACAGAAGTAATTTCCTTCTCCTTTCATTTTCTTTTACATATGACAGGAGTGAGAAGGTACTTGTGTCTCTTTTTACTGTTCAGTTTATAGAAATTATTGAATGAAAAAAGCAATCTGGCTTTGGACTTTATATTAAGAGTTCTTCCTTTTCTTTTTAAGATCAGTTCATTATCTAGAATACATATAATTAATGTATTCTAGAAAAAATATAGAGAGCTATAGATATCTCTATATGTATAAAATATTTGTAGAATAATAGTGCTTTATAAAGAGTCACTAAGCAAATCCTTTTTGTATGTGTGTGTGTGTGTGTGTGTGTGTGTGTGCATGTATAGTGTTTGCAAAAGCAACTAAAAGTTGTCATTGTTATTACTTCTCAGAAAAGAAATGGCTTCATCTGAATGGGGACTACCATTTGTAAATTATATACGAATTTCTCTGGATTTCTCCTGTGAAACTCACTACAGGGGTCAGTTGTGTGGCTCTTGCCCTCAAAGAATTTAAATTTACACTTTCATAGATATCTTACAAAGCCCCAAAGAAACTTGACATTCCAACTTTACCTGCCATATACACTACTGATTGACAGGGGAGGGTGAGACAGAGCTCAGGGTGGAATGAGGAAAAATCTCCGCTGTCATTCCTATATTCACAGTGCAGTCCTTGTCCTTGGTCTCTGGCTCCCAGGTCACTAGTAATGACCTGTGAGGCTTATGTTTAAGATATCTGACTGCAGAACATGTTAATTTACTATAAAAGGAAAGATCAGGTGCAAAGAATTAGGTCTGTAAGTTCTTCCAGAGCAAGGACCTTGCCTGATCCCTCAGAAGTAAATGTTTGAACTGAGTTGTACAGCCAACTCAACTTTTTTATTTATTCTTTTTAGTTATACATGACAGTAGAGTACATTTTGACATACTTATGCAAACATGGAGTACATATTATTCTAATTAGGATCCCAGTCTTGTGGTTGTACATGATGGGAAGTTTCACTATGTGGTGTATTCATATATGTGGATTGGAAAGTTATGTCAGATTCAGTCCATTTTCTTTCCTAATTCCATTCTTCTTCCCTTCCCTTCATTCCCCTTTGTCTAATCTACCGAACTTCTATACCAACCCGCCTTATTGTGTGTTAGCATCCACATTTCAGAAAGAACATTTGGCCTTTGGTTTGGGAGATTGGCTTAATTACTTTAGCCATAATAGTCTCAAGATCCATCAATTTACCTGCAAAAGTCATAAAGTAATTTTTTATGGCTAAGTAAGATTCTCTTGTGTGTATATATGCATCACATCTTCTTTATCCATTTGTATTTTGAAGGGCATCTAGGTTGGTTCTGTAGCTTAGTTATTGTGAACTGAGGTGCTATAAACATTGATGTTAGCCAATTCATTTTTAATGTACAATTTTAATTCATTATATTTTTACCCAGAAAAGTTGGATATGATGTATTTTCTATTTTCCAGGTTGGGTTTAGTTGCTGGGAGGAGGGATTAAACTTTCCTAATTTTCAAAAAAGTCCCTGTTGGGTTCCCTTTGGCTTTGAGTTCTCTTTAGAAAAAGAAGAAAGAAAAAGAAAAGAACTAACATGAGTTACAGATAGAAAAAAGATATATATATATATATGTATGTGTGTGTGTGTGTGTGTATATATATATATATATATATATATATATATATATATACACACACACGTGTACACAGAAAGCAGTGGTGGGGAAGAGAGAGAGAGGCTTACAAAATAGTTACAGGCCTAGATATTTAAGGAATTGGCTCACATGATAATTATGGGGACTGGCAAGCCTGAAATCGAGGTGAAACTGAGGTAAGAGATGACATTGCAATCTTGAGTTCAAACTCTCCAAGGCCAGCACAAACTGTCCAAGGTTTCTAACCTGTGCATAATTTCTATGTTGCTGTCTTAAGAACTTCTTTTTTCTTTGGGGAATCCCAGCCTTTATTCTTAAAACATTCAACTGATCAAATGAGGTCCGCCCCCATTATGGAGAGTCATCTGCTTCACCAAAAGTCGACTGAGCATAAACATTTATGTCTCAAACATACCCCCACAACAACATATAGACTATTGTTTGACCAAATAACTGGGCACTATTCCCAAGTCAAGTTGACACATAGACTTGGTCATCAGAGTCCTATGCTTGTCAACTTGGCACTCATACACATCTCTGTAAACCATACTTAATCTCCAAATAAAGATAATAATAAAGCAATATTTTTTACCACACATGATACAACCATCCTACATACAACCGAAAAGACACTTATCTCTCCCCAGAAGATGTGTAGTCCTTGGGTGATGTTCACTTTTCTCCTTGATATCCTGAATTTTAGTCAGCTTTTTCATGACTATGACTTAAAAACCCAACTAGCACAACTGCAGAGAAGGAAAACTTTTCTTGAGGGCTCAGTTTCAGAGTTCTCAATTCATAGACAGCAGGTTCCATTTCTCAGGGCTCCAGGTGAGGCAGACTATCATGGAGGAAGAGTGTGGCACAGGGTTGCAGCTCACATGATGATCAGGAAAGAGAGAAAGAGAGAGACTCCACTCTCCAGATACAAAATATATACCCCAAGTCACAACCCACCTGCCTCCAGTTACCACTCAGTTAATCCCATCAGGGATTAATTCACTGATTATATTAAGGCTATAACCAACTCATTTCTTCTCCAAACCTTCCTGCATTGTCTCACACGTGAGCTTTTGGGGGACACCACATGCAAACCACAGCATCCTGGAAATTAAACACTATAACACCAAGTTCAGATTACTTAAAATGCTGTGATGTATAGTTAATTCATCTTGTTACATGAAAAAGAAATAAAAGTGTGTACATGCATGAGTACAGTGTATGTGCACAGACTCAAACATTCATAACAAACTAAGGAGAAGTACTCACAACTCAGTCATCATTTCTACAACAGGTCGGGGTTAGTATTTGCAACTACCAGCTTTCACTACCCATTCTGTTCCCTTTGCCATCTGAAAGCACCTGTGCTGGTATTGGTTTTGTACTTCGTAGAGCTACTCAGACCTTCAATCCTGGAGTCTGGGTCAGTAGTAGTCCTACTAGATTGGATTACTATAGTTTGTCATTGATCATCACAAGGCACTGATGTTTCACAGTTCTGTGTAGATAAGGAGTATTTCATATTTCATAGGATTTCAGATTGGGGACGTACTTTAATGTAAGGTTACTGAAACATTCATTGATTTCTCCCAGAGTCTTTGGAGCAAATGGAAGTTCACTATGTAATTCTACACATCTAGTGTGATGGGCTGACAGATCTGGCTCCATGAGAATGTTATAGGTCAGACTATAAAGGAAATAACTAAACAGACTGCATTTTACTCTGAGACTCCATGTTATGTAGGAAATAAGCTTCTCCCATGGGAACACCCACCTCTGTACCATCCTCAGTTACTTAGCGTGACATATTTAGCAATACAAAATGACAACTCTTATGCAATGAAAAATTGCTCTTTTGATCTCCATTGCTCCTAACCAATGTACCATGTGAACGGTGATTGTGTGGATGTTCGTAACCATTCTTTAGTTTGTACCTAGGTAAGGGTCATTTTGACCCACTTTCCCCTCTGTTGATGATCTCATGATGTTAGTTTGTAATTTCGAATCATAGCAACAGACACTTACGATTGATGTGATTTTTGGTATAAGAACCCCTACAACCTTATGGTCGGGGCTGTTCTCCCAACAGTCATTTTTTGGGGCATTGTGTGAGACAGTAAGCCAGCCAGCTTAATAAAGACTCTCAAATTTGGACTTCTCAGTGGTGATGGGGCTGTTCTTAAGTTGCACCCCAAAACACTAGGGCCTCAGACTTCTATGGAAACATGCTAGTGGCCCATCACATCCCTCACTATTCTGCAGGCCATGGAGGTTAGACATAGAGCCACCACCTGCTAGAATCTTGAAATGTCCCAAGTACACTTCTTAGGCAACTCCAGTGTTCTGTTCTTCTCTCTCAGTGTCCAAATTTAAGGGGGCAAAATGCATTTATCCAGGATCTCATTTATTTTAACATGTCCCAATTAGGGAATGGCCAGTAGAGTCATTGCTATGAGGAATAGAATTGAGGAGAAATGGGATTTCCTGAATCCAGATGACTGAAAAATATAGATTATTCCATCAAAACACCAGGAAGAGAAACCTTTGTCTCATTTTGATTTCACATTTGGAATAAGGAGGACTCATGGAGAAACAAGCTTCTCCTACAGATAGGATCGGAAAACCTGCTAAAAGGGACTAAGCACCATGCACAGGGACAAAAATGAAGGGATGAACTCCACTGGAATGCACATTCACCAGCCTAGAAGAAACTGAGGACGATAGAGTCCTTTTCAGATTTGGAATTATCATTAAAACTGTATAAAATTCTGGAATCTCTTCAGTGTTCCCAAGTTTGTTATTTTGCATACCAAAATTTTTGCTTTTTAACAACAGCAAAATCCCTAGTTGGTAGGTTTATACACTTATTTTTTGAAACAGAAAGATAGGTGGGTTGAAAAAAAAATCACATTTCTATAAATGGCTTTTCTGGGAACATAGAATCTTATGGGTGAAGGTGGTGGTAACAGTTTGCAGAAACAGAACCAAAAAAACACAATCAATATGTGCTAGAGACTGTTGCAAAGGAGAAAAAAAGAAGTCTGAGGTAGAAGAGAGATATCCTTACTTTCAAATCTAGAGATAAAACAGACTACTCTCTAACATTCAGATAAAGTAATATATAAACCACAGTAAACACATAACTTTCTCCTCAAAATAAATGTATAAACTAACTGGATTAACAATTTTGGGTTATATGGTGCTGATACTCTAAACCATAAAAAGATCAGACATTAGATCATTCTTGATTTCTTGACTTACTAACTAGGTTTTTGAAGTAGACAATAAGGCTTTTGGACTACAGCTTTCCTTATGAAGTCAACAGACTTAAATTTATGCCAGGTATAACTACATGATTATATCTATTTTTTTCTCCAAAAAATTTTTGTTTCACTGATAATGCTACATACAATCATGAATCATCATCCCTCTCATGTGTGATGAAAAATATCCAAGACAGAATCAGAAAACTTACCAGTGAGGATTGATTGGATTATGACCATTATCTGAATGAAACACTAGCAAAATCTAAATTAATTTCTGACTGTGAGTCTTTACAATAATTTGCCCACAGCAAAATGTGTGTGAACTAGTTAATGCAAGCAGGACTGACTTCTCAAGGGACATCAAAAGTCCAAAATGCCACGTCAAAAATTCAAATTCAAATTTAAACCAGAAGGTGGGCAACCTGCAAATGACCTTGTTAATTATCAAATAAGCCTCACCAAATCCATACCTAATTAATAAGAACTCTGTTAGGGAGGTCTTGGTAAACTGGAATGGACATTGCCAGTTTTATAGGGAAGATGTTATTTAAAAAGTATTTGAGTAATAAAAATGCCCAGTAAGGGCTTTATTTCTAGTGTAGCTCTCTCAACCACTATGGAACTGTTTAGGACCAAGGTTACATATTCACAGGCTTAAAAACAGATCACACAGCCTGTCTAGTTCTGACTATCTATAGCTGAGGAGCAGAGGCTGTGGATGGACAGGGTCTGCTCTTTTAAATCCTGGTCTCACTCTGCAGTCACTCATTCACTCGTTGATTCCCTCACACCATGTTTCCTTCCCCCTCTTTTATCACTCCTTACACTATGCTTGATGGGTTTGACAGACTCCTGAAAAACATACCGGTGAGCTTTGATTATCCTCGGGCATGAAAATTAACGAATGATCTTGGGATTTTAAAGAAGATTATAATGCCCCAAAGCAAAACAAAAGGAAAACGCATGAGCCATACTGTGAAAATGAAATGCATCCTTGCTTCTGAGTTCTGGTCACTTCTCTGTGGATTTCACATTTATGATGTTTTCTGTTTCTACCATCCGTTTATGCTGTCCTATCGAGCAACTTCTATAACCACTTTTAAACCACCCCTCTGATTATGTGCAGGTATTATGTTGAAGGACACAGAGAAATAAATTGAATTATTCATGTTGTATATGAGAGGGTATACTAGTCATTTATGCTAAGTTGGATATTAACCTTTTTACTCTTTTCCTGAATAATTTTTTATACATTATTGTTAAAAATGAAATACTGAGCCAATCTTCTGAGGTCCCTAAAGGTCTTGCCCTATCTCTTACCCTAATTCACTCCCCTGCCCTGTCAAGAAAAAGTTTGGTCCAGCTAGGTTCTTTATATTTGTCATTATTTCCAACCTGTACTTGTGTTCATTTCTGATTGCATAGAATTATCACAAGTAAATGACATAACAAAGCTACCCTACATTTTCCAATTTCATTAACTAGTTATCTCAGTTTAGGTAATTTTGTATTAATGGCCCTCTAGTGAGAGGAGAGGGGGGTCTTTTCAATGGCACAGTGGGGGACAGCTTGGATGTGGGGACCAGGCAGTTCCAGTGAGCACACATTTCTTAATATTGTGACCTGGAGTGAGCTCCTTAATCTCTCTACAACTCCTTTTTACACATCCTTAAATTTAGAACGGAAAATTATGTGGGCAGTCCCTGTATACTTAATATCCTACCTTTTCTCTCTCAAAATGTTCTGGTGTGGCAATTAATTATACAGCCATGCATTGATTGAGCTTGATGACAGGTTGTCTAGACACAAGATTTGAGTGTTATGGGTACCTTTTGCTGTAGCAAGTGTAGTATATAAAATGGCTTAGTTTGAATTCCATCTCTTGTATTAAGGAATAATTACTATACTAATATACCAGAGAATATGTGGAGCAAGGAAGAGATAAAGCTTGCAAATTATGCAGTTCTCTTCTGAATATTTCAGAAATTTTTGTTTTTTTCTGTCAAATGAATAGACATGTCGGAAACTTGATTATTTATCCCATAATTCCTGTGCCTGGTTATTATGATAAGTTTTTTTCCCTTTCCTGTCATTTTGTTCATATTTTGTTATGGTCACTTGCTTCTTTTTGATTGGTATATTACATAGTTTTTTGTAGAGATAGGGGTATTCACCAAAGATTCCATTTGCTTTTTGAGTCCCTTTACAGAAAGCTAGATGGAATCGGGGAGACCAGTGCTTCATGGGAGAAATGCAATGTGTCACACCCTGGCTGAGCCTTTGTAAATGACAGCTGTCATTCTATCTAGTGCATGTACCACACGGTGGGCCCTCCATGGGGCTATCTGGAACAGAGGCCTACCCATCTATAAGGGACATGTATTAAGACCTTGAAACCTCTTTTAGTATGAAAAGCCACAGGTATTTTGAGATTACTGTTTATTCCATGCTATGGTCTGGATATTTGTCCACTCTAAAACGCATATTGAAACTTAGTCCCATGCTAATTAGTCATATGCTAATGATTTGAGATGGAGGTTTGGGAGAGTACTAAGATGCAATTAAGTTATGAGGGTGGCACTCAATGATTGCATTAGTGGCTTTATAAAGGAGAAAGAAAGACTCAAGTTAGCAAGTTTGCTCTGTCTGGCCATATGACACCCTTCACCATGTTATGAAGTGGCAAGAAAATACTGGCACCATGCTCTGGAACATGAGCTAAATAAATCTCCTGTCTTTGTAAATTACCCAGTCTGTGGTACCTAGTTAAGCAACTGAAAATAGATTAAGCTACCCCAGCATCATCCAGCCTATTCTGACTAATACAGAAACCGGTTCCAGGAGAGACATGGTGCTCTAACAAACTAGCCCAAATCCTGAAGTACCTGCAGTGTTTCAGTGGCCATCCAGGAAATGGTTATCGACCTAGAAAAATAGCAAAATGTTTCTTAAAACACACATTTTAATTTTAGAACTGTTTTCTAGATTTACATTCACAATCTATTTTTGAATGGGTAAAATATTTTGTAAGACTGGAACCTGTGAAATTGGTGGGAGATGGGTCATAAAGCACACTTGATACAGTTCTATAAGAAGAGGTGGGAAAAAACTGCATTAATATTGTGTCTTGGTTGCTTCTTGGTTGTATTTCATAAGATGTGACAAGGAAGAGGTAATTTCAGCAATGAATTTGTCAATTTATAGTTTAATGAAAGGGAATTAGGACAGTTAGTACTTTCACTGCTGGAAAAGTCAATTGTTTTGACACCAAGCCATAACAGGCTTGAGAAAGCCTTCTTGAGAAACAGTACAACCTTTCAGCTAATTAAAATGCCTAAGGGTAAAATTAAATTAAGTATAGGATCCCATAAAAATCTTTTCACCAAAATCCAAAGAGACTCTAGGTGCTGCCATCAAATTCAGAGAAGGAAGTATTATAGAGATAAGAAAGCACACAAGTATTTCACATATGAGAACCATGTCTAAAGAGAAAGTTGGATGCATTTGCCAGCACATGTAACTAACTAGAACAGATAACTTTAGAAGCTGTATCAAATTTTTGTAACACTTATATTGCCAAAGAAGTCGCCAGACTGAGAGATGTGCTCTTATAAATAACCCTGGAGCTTAGATCAGTTTAAGACAGTTAAGCTGTAACAACTGTAAAATATGTTTGGCTTACAACAGGCAAAGATGACTTCTCCTTTGCACTGCACAATCACTGCAATTGGCTGTGGCTCTGTCCCATGTTTTCTTTATTCTAGGTTCCTAGCTAACATGGCAAATCCATGTGGCAGAGAGCAAAGGCAGTAGCTACCCAGACCTAATACATATCACAACTCATATGTTCCTGGTCAAAACACTAGTACACTCAGAAGATTAACAGGGAGGGACATACAAATGTCTGGCAAGGAGGGATAGTGAATACTCATGGACAGTAAGGGAAACTGCCATAGGCTACTAATGCCTGATGGACCCGAATTGAGAACTCAGAAAATTACACAGCACCAAAAAGGTTTATACTCCCTACTGCCCTATTAAGATGTGACCAAGAGGAGTCAAAAGTAAGTAATCAATGTCATTTTCCACCCAGATGAGGGTACCCTTAATAACATGTTCAGTGGGATCTGGTACCAGGAAGGCACTACTGTGCATAGCCTTTTTTTGCCCCCTCTAGGTGAGAGTCTTCTTTCATTGGCTCTCATCTTTCCATGAGAGTACACAGTGACAGTTCTTTTTAGTCCATACACATCTGGACCTAGAGGAGTTGGAGCTATATCTGCACCTAACAAAGAGATGACAGCACACTGGATTTTAAGCTGAGGTTGTCATTGGATGGAATTTATATATGGTCTCCCCTGGGAATCTGTGTAACTGGAAGAGGAAAACAGAAAGATATTTGTTGACTGGAAGTGTAGTCCAGAACATAGATGGTATTGTTCCCCTAACTTACTATCTTCCATTCAATTCTACCCATGTGACAGTGATGGCTAATGAACTCTGAGTGAGAACTAACTGTCACTTCTAGACAAAGGCAATGAAAAGCCCACACGTGGCCTGCAGCCTCTTTCTTCTTGGTGGGCAGACTGCACATATCTCATGTCTCTGAATATACTAATATTTTGACCAAGAGAACGTCCGTGCAGTTTTAAGAGGTAGTGCGAGATGGAGCCCCATGCAGATCTGCAGGTGCGGATCATGGACCCTTACATTTATTATGTGACTTGCCTGAGCTTTGGGATGAATGATTTGTTCTTAAAACGTGTTCTAGCATATCAGAATGAATTCAATTATATTGAATAAAGCTGAAATTTCTGCACAAAGCAGATATTTTTGAAGTTATTTTATTTTCTTTCCTATTGATGAGGACATTTCATAAAACTTATCCTCTGTTTTCACCCATCTCCATGTTCCTGGAGGAAAAATAAATATTAGAACAGTGAAAAGGCACACAAAGAGCTCTGCCTAACTAGGACTACACTGCTTTCAAACGTAGCAAAATACATGTTGTTGTTTTTCCCTTCCTACATAATGGTGCATCAGAGGTTAGATGCACTCAGGAAAAGGTTACTGTGACTATCCTTTGGGAATTCCATAATGGGTGCGTGCTCTTTGTGCATTCCTTCTAATCAATGCAAAATAGCAGCTTGTGGGTTCCATAAGCAAAAGCACAGACATTTAATCACATGGGGGCACACAGATCCAAAAGAAGAATTAATTATTAATGAAGCTTTGGTTAGGCACAACTTCAATTAATAAATAATTTAGAACACTGTATACAAGAAACCCACATTATAATAAAACATAAAGTCTTAGCAGAAATCTCCAAATCAAATTTTAAGCGGTCATTTCTCAAAATTAATGATTCCTAGTAGTTTGGTGTTCCAATTAGTCCAGTTCTGTTTATTCATAGCAATACCACCAGTTAGCATGAGGCAAAGGCTTTGTTAATATTTACAAAATCCTTTTCATAAGTATATTGTAAAACATACATAATTCAAACTGTAACAGGCCCTGATAAAATGTACATTTGTACCATCAAGAAGTAGCTGACACAAATACTATGATGACAAACTTATTGGTTTGTTCTTATGCCTTGACAGTGCCAAAGCCTTTCAAATCCCAAAACTACTCTCAAAAAATTAACAATCATCTTATAAAATAATGCATATCAAGTTCCATTCTCAATTAATGGTCCATCTGCTACTCATAGCTAATATATGTGGCAAGTTGCTTATTCCCAGAATCCACCAGCAATTAGATTTCAAGAGACGGAGATAAGGATGCTGTTTTCTTTTGATATGCTTTTGCTAAACCAGTCCTTCTGTGGGTCCTCTAGATTTAGAGTAAAAAGTACCTCAACAAGACAAGGACAATAGGAAGAAATTAATTATCAAGTCAAAATTGAGAACCATTTTCAAGAATCTCCAGTCACTCCTTTCTACCCCTCCTTCACACTCCTTCCTTTGACAGTAATAGAAAAAAAAATTACTTCCAATTTATACTTTAAGTTTCTTTTGGCAGTAATTTCATTTCTGAAAACCAAAATACTCTTAAATGTCTTCACATCCAGTAAGCTGTGTGTGCTGTTTCCTGTAACTCCCTAGGCAGCTAATTTTTAGAGTTTGTGATAATTTCATTTTCATAATTTGTTATCTTTCAAAACCTAGAATTTATTTCAGGTCTTACAAAAATTAAACATTAGGACAACCCAGACCTTTCCTTTGAGATTACAGAATCAGAAAATAAAGAGACAGTTATTTGAATGTTGATAGAATTCTCAATTTTGTGCTACTGGTATGTTTCCATTGTTATTCGTAAAGAATGACAAACTTCATGGGAAAAGTGATAGCCTTGTTAAAAGTGCTCATACAAAGTTAACAAAATGAAGTAAAAGAAAATCAGAGCTCTGTGAAGCCTCTGGTTCTATATTATGGTGTTTAGCTTGCTTTGTTTTCTTCTCAATCACAAATGAGTTGGAATAGTACTGATAACTCAGTGATAAGAGAACATGTGCAGAGATCCAAGATGGCAGACTAGAGGAAGGCTGCATTCCTTGTTGCCCTGTAACTCGAGATTCAAGAAGAGGAAAATCTGTTTCTCTGTGAGGCAGTCTTTGCCACTCATGAATTCCCTGCTGTTTACTCCATTTGCCATTTGCCTTCCTTTTACATACCCATCACCCACCACCCAAGATTCACCTACTAATCGTCTACCAGTAGCCTGCAGACCACCCACAGAGCACCAGTGGATCCCCTACTACTCACTGTTGCCTGGAAGGCCACTGTCACAGTACTTGCACACATGGCTGCTGCCATTTTGGGACAAGACACAGGACCTGCAAGACCCCCAGACTGACAGACAGTGCCCAACTTCAGGACCCCTGGCCTCATCAACGATGCCCCACCTTCAGGACTCCTGGCCTGACTGACCATGACCTGCCTTCAGAAACCCCGGCCCGCCCACACTCTCCCCATTTTTAACACTTTGGAAGCCAGTGCAGCCATCTTGGATTATCCTGGAAGCAAAAACTGCCATTTTTAGGCGGGGGAATTCCCATCCTGAGATGCTTGCTCATTGTCAGGTACTACTCATGCATCAGGCTACTGAAGAATGGAAGTTATATGACTGTTATAGTGCAAAAATTTTTTTTCTCCTTTGTGAAAGTTTTAAGATTTTATTCCTTTATTTTTCTTGCTCTCTCTATTTTTCTTTTGTTTACCTGTTTCCTCAGAGTCTCTTTCTCCCTTTTCTCATGCTAATAACCAACTTCTTTTGATTACACTTTCACACTTCATATGATCTAGTACTTCTATATACTCTTTTCTTATCCCATTAACAGGTACATTCTACACCCCTGCCAATTCTCTTTGTCCACCATTAGAAACTGTAGATCTCATTGTAAATCTTTTGGTTTACTGTAGAGAATAATAGAACTCATCCTCTCTACTTATTATGACAATACTCTTAATATCTTCATAGGGGCTATTTGGTTTAGGATGTATATTTTCTGTACTGGGAGCTGCTAATATTGATCTCCCCCTTAAAGAAGAGGCTTTTGAAACCTGCAGGGTCACTAAAACCCTACAGGTGGAAACTGCAATATTCCAGATCTACACTGCTAGAGGGGAAGATACAAGAACAACATGAAAAAACAAGGGAAGAAAGTGTCACAAATAAATCAAGATGCTATATTAATAGAATTTAGTTCTACGGCATGGTAGAAGAAATGTCAGAAAAGGAGTTCAGAATATATATAACTAAAATGATTTGTGAAACAAAGGTTGAGATAAGAGAACAAACGCAGGCAATGAAAGATCACTCCAATAAACAAATGAAAGAGCAACTGCAGGAGGCAAAAGATCATTTCAACAAAGAGATAGAGATTCTGGAAAAAACAAAACACAAAAAGAAATCCTTGAAATGAAGAAAACAATAAACCAAATAAAAAAACTCAATGGAAAGGATCACCAACAGGCTAGATCACATAGAAGACAGAACCTCAGACAATGAAGACAAAATATTTAATCTTGAAAATAAAGTTGACCAAACAGAGAATAAGAAATCATGAACAGAACCTCCAAGAACTATAGGATATCATGAAAAGACCAAATTTAAGAATTATCAGGATTGAGAAAGGCACAGAGACACAAACCAGAGGAATGAAGAACCTATTCAGTGAAATAATATCAGGAAATTTTCCAAACCTGAAGAATGAAATGGAAAATCAAATACAAGAGGCTTACAGAACACCAAATGCACTAAATTACAACAGATCCACACCAAGGCACATTATAATAAAAATGCCTAACATTCAAAATAAAGATAGGATTTTAAAAACTGTGAGAGAAAAAACATCAGATTACATATAGGGGGAAACCAATATGGATATCAGCAGATTTCTCAGCCCAGACCCTAAGAGCTAGAAGGGCCTGGAACCACATATTTCAAGCTCTGAAAGAACATGGTTGACTACCAAGAATCATATACCCAGCAAAACTAACCTTCAGATTTGAGGATGAAATAAATTCCTTCCATGATAAACAAAAGTTAAAAGAATTCACACATACAAAGCCTGCACTACAGAACATTCTCAGCAAAATATTCCATGAGGAGGAAATGAAAAACAACAATGTAGGTCAGTAAAGGGAGGAACTACCCTAAAGGAAAAGCCAAACAAAGGAGAAACCAAGTCAAGTTAAAAACCAAAAATAAGTCAAAATGACCAGGAATACAAATCGTACTTCAATAATAACCCTAAAAGTTAATGGCCTAGACTCATCAATCAAAAGACATAGACTGGAAGATTGGATTGAAAAGAAAGATCCAACAATATGCTGCCCTCAAGAGACTCACCTCCTAGGAAAAGATATCCACACACTGAAGGTGAAAGGATGGGAAAAAACATACCACTCACGGAGACTGAGTTAAAAAGCAGGTCTTTCCATCCTTACATCAGATAATGTGGACTTCAAGCCCAGTTAGTCAGAAGAGATAAAGAGGGACATTTCAAACTACTTAAGGGAAACATAAATCAGGAAGATGAAATAATCATAAATATTTATGCCCAAACAACAGCACATCCATGTACGTCAAAAAAATCCTTCTCAATTCCAGGAACACAGTAGACTACAACACAGTAATTCTGGGTGACTTTAACACACCACTTTCACCACTGAATAGATCTCCCAATCAAAAACTGAACAAAGAAATCACAGACCTCAATAACACAATAACTTAGACTTAATAAACATATATAGAATATTCCATCCATCAATGAGTGAATATACTTTCTTCTCAGCAGCACATGGAACCTTCTCAAAAATATGTCAGAAATAAATGATACAATAAAAAACAGAAACTACTCCAACACCTGGAGACTAAATGATATGCTATTGAATGAAGCATGGATAACACAAGACATCAGGGAGGAAATTAAAAAAATTCTTAGACATAAATGAGAATAGCAATATAACATATTGAAACCTCTGGGACACTATGAAAGCAGTACTAAGAGGAAAATTCATTGCATGGAGCTCATTCAAGAAAAGAATAAAAAGTCAACAACTAAATGACCTAACATTACAGCTCAAAGTCCTAGAAAAAGAAGAACAGAACAACACCAAAAGTAGTAGAAGACAGGAAATAACTAAAATCATAGCTGAAATCAATGAAAATGAAACAAGAGAAACAATTAAAAAAATTGACAAAATGAAAAGTTGGTTCTTTGAAAAAGTAAACAGAATAGATAAACCCTTAGCCACACTAACAAAGAGAAGGAGAAAGGAAATGCAAATTACTAAAATTTGTGATGAAAAAGGAAATATCACAACAGACACCACTGAAAAACATAACATAATTAGAAGCTACTTTGAAAATCTATACTCCAAAAACAGAAAATCTCAAAGACATTGACAAATTTCTAGGGACATATGATGCTCCCAGACTAAATCAGGAAGACATACATAATTTAAACAGATCAATTTCAAGCAACGAAATTGAAGACACCATCAAAAGCCTACCTGGGACCAGACAGACTCTCAGTTGAGTTCTATAAGACCTTCAAAGAAGAACTTATACTCCTCAAAGTATACCATGAAATAGAAAAAATGGAAACCCTTCCAAATTCATTCTATGAAACTAGTATTACTCTGATTCCAAAACCAGACAAAGAGGCATCAAGGAAAGAAAATTTTAGACCAATATCTCTGATGAGCATAGACACAAAAATCCTGAATGAAATTCTGGCAAATTGTGTACAAAAACATATTTAAAAATAGTGCACTACAATCAAGTAGGGTTCATCCCGGGGATGCAAGTTTGGTTCAACATCTGGAAATCAAAAAATGTAATTCATCACCTCAATAGACTTAAGGTTAAGAATCATATGATTCTTTCAATAGATGCTAAGAAAGCATTTGATAAAATACAACACTGCTTCATGCTCAAAAAACAAGAAAAACTAAAGAGAGTAGAATCATACCTCATCATTTTAAAGGTTATCTATGCTAAGCCCACAGCCAACATCATTCTTAATGGAGAAAAACTGAAAGCATTCCCTCTAGAAACTGGAACAAGACAGGAATACCCTCTTTCACCACTTTTATTCAACATTATCCGTGAAATACTAGCCAAAGCAATTAGACAGACCACAGAAATTAAAGGGATATGAATAGGAAAAGAAGAACTCAAGTTCTCACTATTTGCTGATGACATGATTCTATATTTGGATCCTTTATCCAAAAAACTCCACCAGAAAACTTCTAGAACTAATAAATAAATTCAGCAAATTAGCAGGATATAAAATCAACACTCATAAATCTAAAGCATTTCTAATCATAAGTGATGAATCCTCTGAAAGAGATACCAGGAAAACTATTCCATTCACGATAGCCACACACACACAAAAAAATACTTGGGAGTAAATCTAACAGAAGAGGTAAAAGGTCTCTACAATGAAAACTACAGAACACTAAAGAAATAAATTGAAGAAAACCTTAGAAGATGGAAAGATCTTCCATGTTCTTGGATAGGCAGAATTAACATTGTCAAAATGGCCATATTTCCATACAGATTTATTGCAATTCAAATTCCAATTCCAATGACACTCCTTATAGAAATACAGAAAGGAATCATGAAATTCATCTAGAAGAATAAAAGACCCAGGATAGCCAAAGCAATCCTAGGCAGGAAAAGTGATGCAGGAGATATCACAATACCAAACCTTAAACTCTACTATGGAGCAAGACTAACAAAAACGGCATGATATTGGCACCAAAATAGACAGGTAAACCAATGGTACAGAATACATGACACTGATACAAACCCACATATGTACAGTTATCTCATACTAGACAAAGGTGCCAAAAACATACAATGGAGAAAAGATAGCCTCTTCAACAAATGGTGCTGGCAAAACTGGAAATCCATATGCAGTAAAATGAAATTAAAACCCTATCTCTCTTACCCTGTACAAATCTCAACTCAAAATGGATCAAGGATCTAGAATTAGAACTGAGACCCTTCACCAAATAGAATAAAAAGTAGACCTGGATCTTCATCACATTGGCTTAGTAGCGGACTTCCTTAACATGACTTCCAAAGACAAGAAATAAAAGCAGCAATCAATAAATGGGATAGATTCAGACTAACAAGCTTTTCTACAGCAAAGGAAATAGTCAATAAGGTAAAGAGAATGCATATAGAGTGGGAGAAAATCTTTTCCACACACTCTTCTAACACAGCACTAATCTCTAAAATTTATAAAAACTTAAAAAACTTTATACCAAAAATAAAAAGAACCCAGTCAATAATTGGGCTAAGTAAATGGGCAGACCCTTCACAGAAGATATACAGGTGATCAACAAATATATGAAAATGTTCCCATCATCTCTAGTAATTAGAGAAATGCAAATTAAAACCACCCTAAGATTTCATCTAACTCCAATTAGAATGGCTATTATCAAGAACAGAAGCAATAATAAATGTTGGCATGGATGTGGGGAAAAAGGCACACTCGTACATTGCTGGTGGAGTTGCAAATTGGTACAGCCACTCTGGGAAACAGTATAGAGATTCCTCAAAACCTTGGAATGGACCCAGCGTTTGATTCAGCTATCCCAATCCTCAGTTTATACGCAAAGGATTTAAAATCAGCATACTACAGTGATGCAGTCCCATCAATGTTCATAGCAACTCAATTCACAATAGCTAGATTGTGGAACCAACCCAGATACCCTTCAACAGATGAATGGATAAAGAAACTGGTATATATGTATACACAATGGAATATTATTCAGCCATAAAGAAGAATAATATATGGCATTTGCAAATAAATGGATGAAGTTGGAGAATAACATGCTAAGTGAAATAAGCCAATGCCCAAAACCCAAAGGCCGAATATTTTCTCTGATAAGTGGATGGGGGAAGAAAAGATAGTGGACTAAGATAGACATTATCACCCATGTATATGTATGAATAGATGAATGGTGTGATGCTACATTGTGTACAACCATAGAAATGAAAAGTTGTACCCCATTTGTGTACAGTGAATCAAAATGCAGTCTGTAAAAATAAAAATAAATTTAAAAAGATAGAACATTTTCAAATTCTGTAAAAAACATTGAATTCCTTTGGAATAGGTGATCTGTTTTATACATAGACCATATATTTATATATCTATCTATCTATATATATATATATTTATATATACCCTATATATGTAACCTATTACATATATTAAATATATATCATGTGTTATGCATAATATGCAATGGTCTAATTTTTATTATTAAAAAAGATAAAAAGTGTTGGTAAGGATGTGAGAAAAATTGGACTCATTGTTAGTGGGAATGTAAAATGGTATAGCAGCTATGGAAAACAGTATGGCACTTCTTCAAAAAATTAAAATAGAACTGCCATGTGATCCAGCCATTCTATTCTGATTATCAATCCAAAAGAACAGAAATCAGGATCTTTGAAAGATATCTGCACTTCCATGTTTAACTGCAATATTATTTATAATTGCCAAGGTATGAAACCTAAATGTCCATCAATGTATGAAAAAGAAAATATGGCTTGTATATACAATGGGATATTATTATTCATACTTAAAAAGAAGTAAATCCTGCCATTTTCTACAACATGGATGCAATTTAAGAATATTATACTGAATGAAATAAGGCAGTCATAGGTCCAATACCGCATTATTTCACTTATTCTAGGTTATCTGAAATAAATTCTTAGGAATAGAGAATAAAAATTGTGTGAGGGAACCTGGAGTTGCTGTTCCAAGAATCAACGTTTTAGTTAATCAAAACGAGCAAGTTCTAGAGATCCACTGTGCAACATTGCACCTACAATTACCAGTATTGTGGTTTATCAATTTTGTTTACTTTTTCAAAGTACCAACTTTTTGTTTTGTCAATTTTTTGAATTATTTCTCTTGTTTCAATTTCACTGATTTCAGTTCTGATTTTAATTATTTCCTGTCTTCTACTCTTTTTGGTGTTGATCTGTTCTTCTTTTTCTAGGGCTTTGAGATAAAATGTTAGGTCATTTAGTTGTTGACTTTTTGTTCTTTTAAAGTATGAGCTCAATGCAATGAACTTTCCTCTTAGTACTGCTTTCACAGTGTCCCAGAGATTTTGATATGCTGTGTCATTGTTCTCATTTACCTCTAAGAATTTTTTTATTTCTTCCCTAATGTCTTCTGTTATCATTGCATTATTCAATAGCATATTGTTTAGTCTCCAGGTGTATGAGTAGTTTTTGTTTGTTATTTTATTGTTCTCAGCCTGTTTAACAAATGGTGCTGGCAAAACTGGAAATCCATATGCAGTAAAAAGAAATTAAACCTGTATCTCTCACCCTGCACAAAACTCAACTCAAAATGGATCAAGGACTTAGGAATTAGACCAGAGATCTTTTACCTAATAGAAGACAAAGTAGGCCCGAATCTTCATCATGTTGGCTTAGGATCAGACTTCCTCAACAAGACTCCCAAAGCACAAGAAATCAAAGCAAGAATCAATAAATGGGATGGACTCAAGCTAAAAAGCTTTTTCTCAGCAAAAGATACAATCAAGAATAGTAAGAGAGAACCTACAGAGTGGGAGAAAATCTTTTTCACATGCACTTCAGATAGAGCACTTATCTCCAAAATTTATAAAGAACTTACAAAACTTTACACCAAAAAATACAAAGAACCCAATCAATAAATGGGTCAAGGAACTGGACAGACACTTTACAGAAGAAGACATACAGGCCATTAATAAATATATGAAAAAGTGTTCAACATCTCTAGTAATTACAGAAATGCAAATTAAGACAACTCTAATATTTATTTCATCTTACTCCAATTAGAATGGCTATTATCAAGAACAGAAGCAATAATAGATGTTTGCATGGTTGTGGGGAAAAAGGCACACTTGTACATTGCTGGTGGAGTTGCAAATTGGTGCAGCCACTCTGGAAAGTAGTGTGGAGAATCCTCAGAAAATTTGGAATGGACCCACCTTTTGACCCAGTTATCCCATTCCTCGATTTACACCCAAAGGACTTAAAATCAGCATTGTACAGTAACACAGCCACATCAATGTTTATAGCAGCTCAATTCACAATAGCTGGATTGTGGAATCAACCTAGATACCTTTCAACAAATGAATGGATAAAGGAAGTATGGTATATACACCTAATGGAATATTACTCAGCCATAAAGAAGAATAATACTATGGCATTTGCAAATAAATGAATGGAATTGGACAACATCATACTAAGTGAAGTAAGCCAATCCCAAAAAACCAAAGGCCCAGAGTTTTCCCTGAGAAGTGGAGAATGATATATAATGGGGGTGGGGGGTTGTGGGAAGTAAGAGAAGAATGGAGAAACTTTAGATAATGTAGAAGGAAATGAAAGGGAGAAGGGTATGAAAAATGGTGGACTGAGACAGACATCATTACCCTATGTACATGCATGATTACATAAATGGTAGGGACCTACATTGTGTACAACCATAGAAACGAAATGATGTACACCATTCTTGTACAACGAATCAAAATGCAGACTGTAAAAAATTTAAAAATAATTAATTTAAAAAAACAGTATTGCATTGTGTACCTAAAAATTTTAAGTGGGTGTATCTTCAATGCCTTTACCACAATGAAAATAAGTAAATAAAAAGAAATTCTAGGAAAGTCGAAACTGTAAGGACAGATAGGAGACCAGTATTTTCCATGAACTAGGAGTGCTGTGGGGGATTGACTGAATGAAGAGGTTTGGGTGGTGGGAATCTTCCGTCTTGACTATAGTAGTGCTCACGGGACTGTGTACAATCACTAAAAGTCAACAAAATGAATAGTTGAAATGGGTGAATTTTATTGCATGTTAGTTATGCCTCAATAAAATGTTAGTTTTATTATTATTTATTATAAGATGTTAGTTATGCCTCAATAAAAAAAGAACTATAAGATAGACATTTAAAATTAGTTAACTTGTATTTTAGTCAGCTTTCTTTTTTTTTTTTTGTCAGTGTGACCAAAATACCCAACAACGACAACTTAAGGGAGGAAAAATTCACTTGGGACTCATGAGTTCAGAAGTCTCAGCATTCAGATGTCTACTGCAGATTCCATTGCCGGGCCCTGGAGGTCAGGCAGCACATCAGGGGGAAGGGTCTACCAAAGGAAAGCTCCTCGACTTAAGGTGGGATTAGGAAAGAGAGAAAGAGGAACTGGGGGGACACTGGGCCCCAGGGAAGATGCCCCCTCCAGGTCCTCCTCTAGTGACCCACTCCTCCAGCCACACTCTGCCTGCCTGCGGTTACCCTCCAGCCAGTCTTTTCAAATTAGGATGGACTGATGAGGTTACCGCTCTCACAGTTCACCTCTGACTGTTCCTACAGAAACACAGGAGCTGTTGGGGGATCCCCATTTCAAAACCATAACAACTCAATGTTATATTTGCTAAGAAGAAAAAAAGAATGAAAGATGTTTTTTAGAAGGAAAAAGAGAGAACTCATGCTGGCATTTTGCAATGGCTCTCTGGTGTTTTAGTGCCTAAGTCCCATGGTAGGAAGCTCATGCCAATTATTGATTCCAAAGGGTCCTTGGCCTCGTGATTGGCCACACAGGATTTGGGCTCAGGAACCAGCATTCCTAACTAGACGCTCAGATGACTTCGACACATATGGTCCTGACTCTTCTGTTTTACAGGAAAAAGTCATAGCTGCCAGGAGGCAGAGAAAAGCTGGGTTCAAAGAAAGCAGAACCCAGCGTATCTCAGAAGTGGGTCAGCCATAAAGTAAACTTTCCCTTGACAAAGAAAACCAAAGGAAAGGATGTAAAAATTGAAGGACTACCCTAGAAACATGTAATAAATAGGCAAAATTCAATCTACAAAGCCTGCATAAACCAGAAACCATGTTAACAAGAATAAGAGAATGGTAATAAAGGAAATAATAGAACAACCTTTATTTTACTGTATTTTAACTTTTCTTTTAAATTTTTTATCAGTAGTTATCTTTTCTTTGTTTGTGTTTTTACTTTTGACATCTGCTTCTTGTGTTAGCAGAACTTAAGAAGTAAGAAATAGCTAGGCATGGTGGTACATGCCTATAATCCCAGCAGCTCAGGAGGCTGAGGCAGGAGGATTGTGAGCTCAGAGCCAGCCTCAGCAAAAACAAGGTGCTAAGCAACTCAGGGAGACCCTGTCTTTAAATAAAATACAAAATAGGACTGGCAACGTGGCTCAATGGTCAAGTGCCCCTGAGTTCAATCCCCAGTACCTTTCCCTGAAAAAAAAAAGAGAGAAAGGAAAAAAGAAAGAAAAAGAAAAAGTAAGGAATATAAAAAACATGGAGGAGACATTACCTTCTTGGTTCACAGTTCCTACTTTCAATGGCACACATAAATTTTGAGGGATTCATGAACCTCTTAACCCAATCCACTGGGTTTATTATAGTTGTTCCTTGAGTTTTAATATGGCACATTTAAATACTCTGGGGAAAAAAGCTTGAATATCCTTTTCAGGTCTAAATCCTTTCATGAAAAAAATATATGAAAAAGTGTATTGAACAAATTTATGATTTAATAGATTATTATGAAACAAAAACTCTGGGAACTACCCACTTTATGCTTCCTGTCCTGATCACAATTCACCTCTCTGTTACAAAGAAAAAAAAATACCACTCTCCTGATTCTACAGGAATTATTTTTTTCCTTTTGTGAAAATGGTTTTATCACCTACATGTGAATCGTTAAACACTATATTTTTTCTCTATACATACATTTTATTTCTCATTTTCCCCTTGTTTTTTAATTTTGTTTTTAATTAAATGGTTTTAACTATAGAGTTTCCCATAGTCTGAATGTGGCTGATTTGATACCCATGGTGTATTTCACACGTCCTTCTCTTTTATATTCCCAGAAACTTGGTAGTTACATCTAAAGATTGTTTATATTGCTTTTCAGTAAGTTAACTTTACAGGTAGTGATGTGTCCCACCATCTTCTCTTTTTGGTGGGTACCCACTGGTGTCTGATGCCTGAATCCACTGATCTATTGAGAATTGGAAATGATAACATTCTCATCACTATGTCTTTATTAGTTTATAAAGAGATATTTTAAAAAAGATCTATCCCTTCATCTACCATTTTCTTATACAGTGATGTAGGTATTATAAAAAAGCTCTAAGATATTCTTTCAATGTAAGTGATTGGATCTCTATCATTCTCCAAAGTGAAAGAGTTTCATCTTACAGCTTGCATTACGAATTCAGAGACTTAGATATATTTCATCCTGATTAATATTCTTGTTGGAGCACAAACTGTCTCCAGTTACTTTGTTAGACCCTCTTCAAGTTGGCTTCTAAGTTGTTTTGCCATGACATTAGTAAATCTCCTTTCTAAAAGCTGGTCTTACCTCATTTTCTATATCACTTTTACTCTTCCTATTGCATTGACTTCCTACTGTATTGATAAATACCTAGGAATAGAGTCACTGGGTACCATGGTACGAGCATAGATTTACTTAATAAGTCGAAGACCTTTTCCACCGTGATTGTATCACTTCTCATTCCTGTCAGCAACATATGAATCCCCGTCATCCTGCATTCTCAACACTTAGTATTGCAGGAATTTTTATTTATTTTATTTATTTTATTTTATTTTATTTTTTGTACCAGTATCTAATTATGGTTTTAAATCACTTTTCCTTAGTGACTAGTAACATTGAGCACCTTTTCATGGGCTTATTTGCTATTCATAGATCTTCCTTGATCTGTTCAAATTTTATTCATTTTATTATTAATAATATGAAAACATTTAATTAATATTAATAGTAGCTTTCTTAAGTTTAATGGGAATTTTTGTTACTATATTTACAACATAATTCCTTTATAAAAATGTGATTTAAAACATATCTTAGTATATGATCTTCCTTTTATAAAGAGTATCTTTTGAAGAGCAGATGTCAATTTTGATGGTGTCCGATTAATCAATATTTAGTGGACGGTGCTTTCAATGTCATCTAAGAAATATTTCCATAGTCTCTGACATATTGATTTTCTCCTGTTTTGTTCTAGAAAATTGTAGTTTGGGGTTGTGCATTTGTGTTGTATTTCTTTTCTGAGCGAGTTTTTGGTGCGGTGCCAGGAGAGATGACGTGCCTACAATTCTAGTGTTCGGGAGGCTGAAGCAGGAGAATCGCTTGAATCCAAGTTGCCATTTTGGACAGCATAGTGAGTCCCTGTCTCTCGGAAAAACAAAATTGAATCCTGTTTATGTAGCTAAATTACCCTTACCCCTCCCTGTGTAGAAATATTAATCCTTACAATACAGTCTTTTAATTCTTTAATTTTTTTCTTTGTTCTTTTTAATTATACATGATAGTAGAGTATATTTTGACGTATTTATACAAACATGGAGTATATGTTATTCTCATTAGGATCCCAGTCTTGTGGTGGTATATGATGTGGAGATTCACTATGGTGTATTCACATATGTGCATAGAAAGTTGTCAGATTTCTTCCACTGTCGTTCCTATTCCTGCCCCCCTCCCTTCCCTGATCCTCTGAAGTTCTGTTCTTTTCCCTCCCACACACTTGTTGTGGGTTTGCTTCCACACATTAGAGAGAATATTTGACTTTTGGTTTTTGAGGGGAATTGGCTTATTTAACTTAGCAGAATAGTTTTAATACATGCAAAGATTTATTAAAACAAAACCAAAAATTTCCATCGGCATGATTTTATTCCTGTTTAGAAGTATCTTTTTGTTGAATAGCATGTAATTTTAATACAAATACAACTTGTTTTCTTATCAATTATGTGGGATTAAACAATTCATTTTGATCGACCAAGATTCTTCTAGCTTTTCCTTTTGCTATTACAAGCAATTTTATTTATCATTGTCTACTTACGAGTGCAGACGAGGATAAATTTCTAAGGGTGGGTTTGCTGGATTAAGGGCTGTGCACAGAAAAATCCTTGTTTGTATTATTTAAAATTTGAAATTCTATAGAAAACTGAACAGGTAATTCAATGATCCCCCAGATTACACTCTACGTAGATTCACAGTGATAACATCTGGAAGAACTTGGAAGACTTAGCCATCATGATGCTTCATCCTTAAATATGCCTTCAACATGCATCTATTAACCTTGTAGACATTCTTCTATGGATCTAGATACCATTATCATACTTGGGAAAGTTCATAGAAATATTCAAATTTGTCTTTTCTTTTCCTTTCTTTAAAGCTGCTTTATCCTATTTCAGGAAATAAGATTCACAATTGAATTTAGTTTAATGTCTCTGTCTCTGTTGCCTTGTGTGTGTGGTGTGTGTGTGTGTGTGTGTGTGTGTGTGTGTGTTTACTGACTTTTGAATAGAATTCAAGCAAGTAGACACATGGAATTGTCCTATATACTAGAATTATCTGATAATTTTCTCATGATCAGATACTGGATATGCATTTTTGGCAACAACGTTGGATAAGCTATATGTACTTCTTTTCCTTATGTTGTCCAGTTGGGTTAAGATGATGCTGATCAGATCTTTAATTGTGAATGTGTATTTCTCCCCTTGGTAATTACTGATCTACATTGTGAGACTTTGACACTGTGAATAACCTGTTTTTCAAAATCTTATACCCAGAGTTTCAGTACCCATTCATGACCCTTGCCTAAACTAGATATTATGAAATACAACTTAGTTTTCTAATTCTTTCTGTATTTATTAGCCAGCGTTTCTCTTTTAAAAAAGTTTCACATATATAGATAGATTAGTTTTCTTATTATATTTGTTGCACTTCACTGTATTGTTATTCTGCTCTGCTGCTAGGGTTCTTGCAGCCTAATTCCTGTGTCCTTTGGCAGGGCGCCACTCATCAATGAGCAATCTCTACTTTCAGGAATTGTAAGTTTCCCAGGATTCCCTACTTTTCCACACTATACCTGGAATCATTACTACTCCAAAGAGCCCTAGACTTTTAGTGGAGAATGATCTTTAGAAAACAACCTCTGAGTGTAATTTTTTCATTGCTACTGAAGTGGTATTTCCTGTAGGCCCTTTTGATGGACAGTCTTAGGAACTATGTATTTTGTAAAAGATCATAACTTCACAGAGATGCTTCAAAGGCAAATGTAATGCTATAGTATTTTCTCACCTTTTTCAAAAATTTTGTACTGAAATGTTTTCTTACCTGTAGTGAAAATTTTTGACCCTGAGGGCATTATATTGGCTTTAGTCTATTTAATATAGATACACAAATACATAAGTCATTTTTGAATCACTCTACTAACATTTATACTCATCAGAAACTTGATCCAGTCAAATTTAAGACTTCTTTGGATTTCTTTTTTCCTTAGAAGGTACCAGCTTATAAAGAACTTGTTTTGGAGTCATTTCAGAAGAGTATTTGAACAGTATGTGAGTTTTCTGGAATGACAGCACATCACAGTGGTATGGCAAATGGACCAAGTTGTCACTGCCCACTCTGCTCACAACCATAGGGTGACAGACTTCTTGAAATAATGGGACACATGATGCATGTCACTATCACAACCCCACATTGCTGATGAAGATGGGTGCTTTCCTTTTCTTTAACAAGAAGTCAATATTTACTAAGTAGCTATTGTGAAAATATTTTGCTTTATGCTGTTCCAGTACAGTTTTATTTGACTGCAGAGTCTCATGTGTTCCACCTTAAGGAAGGAAATAATGAACAGATTCTTCTTTTCTTAAGTATGCATGTAACTAACCCTGTTAGGAATGACTTACCCATATGTCAGTTTGTTTGCTGTAATGAGGCACCAATATCTACCTTGGCAAATTCTCCGGTATGAAATACCACTGGGGATTTGTGCAACTACTCTGAAATGTGGACTGTAAAATAACAATGAAAAATGTACTTAATATATCTAGACCAACAGTCTAATATATGTATTATTTTTGAAGACCCTAAAGTAGCAGCACCAAAGCCTAAATTTAATTGCTTAAAAAACTTGTTGATGGCTTTACTTTCCCCAGTGGAGGTTTAAATTTTTTGCGATATGTGCTATAGAAAGATAGAACATTTGCGGTGAGTGCACGAGGGAGCTTACACTTGCCAGTTTCATCTGTTTCTTTCCAGTGTCTTTGAACTCCTCAATAGTTAATGTTGCATGCTAACATCATTTCCCACCACTTGGAAACAATGTATACTCAGAAATCCCTCATTTTAATTCAAAGACTCTTAACCAACCAACAGTTGTTGCCAGGACAATCTTTTCTACATTATAGCAACTGCCTGCTCTGACTACAGATTAATTACAAATAAAGTGATTTGAAGGATAAGTGAAAGGGCTATTTTTCATCTCTGTTAATATTATCTTTATTTTTTACTATTTATAAACACCAAACCCACTAGTTGTAAAGGAACAGTATTAGGTGCCATCTCTTCAATACTATTATTGAATATTTCCAAAGAATTCTTACCACTTGTGAGATGAAGATGATATTTTGTTGTATTGTGAACATTCTTTGTGCAAAATAACTTCTAGTGAGAAAATGAAAGCCAAATAAAAACAAGAAAAAAAAGGCTCTTTTATGTATTAGTTACTCGATAACATATGTGAACAAAATTCACCCAACCAATTATAATATTAACTACACCAAAGGCATTTTATCCAAATTAAACTAGGAGTACTTAGGAGAGGTGTTATATCAGAGTGCAAATGAGTCTGAGGAAGGATGCTGAAGTTTCAGTGATAAGGAAATTAGCGTTGGTCTTTGATCCTTGGAACTCCTGTGGCACCTACTGATACTTGTATATCAAGAAATGGCTTCATGGGCTGGGGATATAGCTCAGCTGGTAGAGTGCTTGCCTCGCAAGCACAAGGCCCTGAGTTTGATCCCCAGTACCAAAAAAAAAAAAAAAAAAAAAAAAAAAGAAATGGTTTCATTCCTTGAATGATGTCAGTTTTCAAATTTGCTATAGAGATCACTTCCTTAACCATCGGAGGTTTGGTTAGGTACTCTTACCCCACATAACATGAGGAGAACTGCACTCTGAACAATGGGTCCCTACCACCAGAATGCCTGCTCTGATTTCACTCTGGAACACCATTACTCCAGAAAGCCTTTCCTCTTTGCTATGTAAATCTGTGTTTACCTTTCATTATTCATTTCTTTCAATGTTTCTGTTTCATCCCTTTCCACCATGCTCTCTAAAGTTCTACTATACATACCAAGAAACAATAAGAACAAATAAGCAAAAAGTTCCCTTGAATCAAATTTCACATAGAATGTTACCTTCTGTATCCTGGCCTTACTTTTTCCTGTTTTTTTCTCAAGTTGATCACTTTCCTTGAAACCTTCTAATAAAGGCTTCAAATTTGGTGTTAGCAGGTTGTGTATATTCTAAGTCTTTATTTGAAGTTCAGATTATTATTCCTTCACTGTTCTAAGAGAGGAAAACAAATCTAGATTAAAAAAAAATTAAGACTTTATTTGAAGACTTTTCTTGAGGTCTGGCTATGCCTCAGTCTCATCCTTTCTATGATGATCAACTTCCTAGCTGACATTCACTCTGGACTCTGGTCTTTCCTCTTCTGACTCCTGGCTCTGGATCACATTTCATCTTTGAATGTTCTCTTCGTCAATGCCTGAGCTCCAGCAGGAGTGAACCGCTTGCCTTCTCCGAGTGTCCTGTGCCCTCTCTAGCTTTTGTGACTTATACCTGGTCCTTATCCCTGCTGCTCCCCATTCATAACTTCTTATGTTAAGTAGCTTCTGCTGTTTCCTCTTCTGCACGTATTTTCCTAGAATTGGTGTCCCTCTTTTCCCATTGCTCACTGATGCTCTCAAATGAACTGTTATCTCCAAGAACAGGGGCTGTGCTGTGTCTATTGTGTACCCAAAGTACCATATGGTAGATGCTAAATGCTAGCTTGCTCAGTGAGTAGAGAAGTAAATAAAGGAGGGAATGAATCCCTTCTGATGATCTAGGCAACTCAAGATCTAGGCTCCAGGTGGATGGTATATATTTGCAACTCCCTCCCCAGTGGGATGAGGGGGTGGGATTGATGTAAGGGACACTCAACCACTGAGCCACATTTCCAGCACTTTTTGTATTTTACTTAGAGACAGGGTCTCACTGAGTTGCTTAGCCCTGTACTGGTGCTGAGGCTGACTTTGAACTCGAGATCCTCTTGCCTCAGCCTCCCGAGCTACTGGGATTACAGATGTGCACCATTGTGCCTGGCCAAAGATCTCTTGAATTCAACAATTCTTCTGATTTCTGATTTAATACACGGATTGCCTTTCAATTGTCAACTCGAATAAGCAGAGTAAGGTCAATAGGCAAAGAAAGAAAGGGGCAATATCGCTAAGAACGTGTGCCCAAGAGCACATCTCAGATTGAACTTTGGCAAAGCAAACATGAAACCAAAGTGTGTTTGGATTCTAAAGCTCCTCCTCACATCAGTGTGCTTATCAAAACTTTTTGGCACATATATAAGACTGAAGAAGTCTGGAAAGGATTGTATGAAAAGGCAAAATAAGTGTTGCACATCTTGAGGCTTCTTACTACATGTAATACATTGAATCCTGAACTAGAGTCATGGCTATAAGTTTCCACACATGTGTAAACTCACATACATATGCTTCTGTGTATACACAAACCCTACACACGATTACTATGTTCATTGATAGGTATACAGATGTTGACTGTATGTCTTGGATTTGAGATCATAGACATTCAGTTTCCTGGAAGCAGTTATAGCACCAATTTGTTATAAAAATAAAGATAACAGCCTTCCGTATCACTGAGCAGCAGAGAGCAAGTGCAACTATTGAAAAACTTTGCCTAATTTTTTATAATTTCCCAGATAAACTTCTTAGTAAGATGGAACTTTAAAACTAACGGGTCATGTCTCCTTAATATTTTCTAGTCATCTCAGAAAGAAAGCAGGTTGTTTAAGTTTCATCTCTTGACCCTTGAGAAATTTCAAGAACAAGGATTATTTTTTAAGACTGGATGACTAAAGGCAAATCCTAGAGGATAAAGTACCCTGGGTCTCAGGAGCCCTAAGATTTTTATATTACTGTGGTTATTCTCATCATTTTACAAGCAATTTTAGATTTTCTAATTTTGAGGATGACTTAAAACTTTTAATTCTGGATTTTTCACACTATATCCTATTTTAATTGTAGTTAGTTTCCTTGCTCAAAGTAAATGTCACAAACTGTAAGGACATGCAGAAACCTACAGAAGCTCCATGTGATATGAAAAATCTATCTGCTCCACACTACCTTTAATAATCAAAATTAATTTTCATATGTTCTTGATTCATATGGATGTCTTTCTTGATTGTACATGAGTTTATATAATGTAAGAGTATAAGAACATTGTGAGGAGGTTTTCTCAAAAATTTAAGGGGTCATGAAAAACTTGTTTAGAAAACAAGCAAGTTTTTGGTGTTAGCGTGATTTGTGATTTTTCTGCCTAAAATTTAGTTGTTAGATAAAGTCATAATGTGATCTTAGGATTATGTCAGTTTGAAGGCAACAGAAAATCTCTGGTAAATTTTAACTAAAGCACACTTACTGAAAGAACACTAGGGATCACAGAATTAGTGAGAGACTGACTAGAGGGCAAAGTAGAATAGGTCTCAGGATGCAAACTATAAAATTAATAGTGATAACTTTGAGTATGCTAAAATTGGGAACTTTTAAAAAATGAAAAACAGCTCAGAGACAGAAGCAAATATATGCAGTAATTATAAATGACAATAAATTATTCATATTATAAAAATTTAAAATCAGTAAAAATGTATTAAATAATTGACAGAAAAGTACATAAAGGAAACACATAGGTAATCAGAGAAGAAACCCAAAGTCCTAACGAAGATGTCTGACTCCACTGGAAATAAAGAAATGGAAATTAAAATGAGATTTTATTATATGCCCTTTATTTTGCTCAAAATTGCTAAGTGTTGATAAGGGTCTGGAATCAGGGTAACTCTTATATGGTGCTGGTGTTAAACTGGAGGGACTTTGCAGTGTTTGGCAAAACTGAAGAACTTTTCATTCTATTTATACCAATAGATATGAACTGTACAGCACTTTTGCACAAGTCTATATGCATACATGATAGGAATGCTTATGACAGTATTCTATATAAATGCCTTATAAAAGGCAGAAAAATTGAAAAATACAGGAGAATAGACATATGAATTGTTTATGGCATGTTTATATAACAGAAGATCCTCAAAGGGGGGAAAAAACTAGATTTACCTGTACTAACATGAAAAGATTTCACAAAATATTAAGTTACATTAAATAAATTGCAGACCAAAGTGGGCCATCAACAAAGGCCACACTAGAATTTCTTGCCTTTAAACCTTCCAACTGGTTAAGTCAGGCCCACCCAGATGATCCAGGATAACTTCTCTAGGTTGAAGTCAACTGATTAGGGACTCCAATCACATCTGCAAAAATTCCTTCAGAGCACAACCAGATAAATGTTCCACTGAAAACTGGAAACTATATCCTAACCAAGTAGACATTTCAAGAACGTCATAAATTTTATAATGAGATTCGTCAAAATATTTAAAGCTTCTGTGAGTCAGAATGGGAAGCCAAAGGTTTCCACGTCATCTCTGGGCACTTAAGGAACACAACCCCATGGTGAGTTGGGAGGTGGGAGATTTCCAAATCTAGTAAGCATCTGGAAAATAATAATGGAATTAATTAGAGCCAAATGAAACAGAACCTTGGGGAACAGCTGTACCATGCATAGGTACTTCAGTGAAGTTGTTGCTGGGGAGAACATAATAAAAAGAACTGTCAAGTTTAAATATTGTTCCCCTCAGGACTGAGTCAAGCTATGTGTGACAAGAGCCAGGCTTTCCCGCCGTCTGCAAAGCAGTTCCCTTTTCATCTTTTAATAATATTGGATGGTATGAAAAGTCTCTGTAGTCATGATCCGTGGCACACTAGTCATTCTAGGTATTAAGATGTATTTTTGTGAAAATTAGGATCCAAGGTAAACAAATTTGGGGGAAAAAAAAATCAACCAAGATAAGCCAGGGAATAACCCAGAGATCTCAGTGGTTTAAGACAGCTGAGGTTTATTTCTTACATACAAATGCCTGTGGTGGCTCAGCTGCAGCCTTGGTTCTGAGTCACTTTTCTTGTTCTGATCTGGGAGCCACCGGCACAGAGAAACCCCCATGGGGCCCTGTGTGCATTGCTGTGGCAAAAGTAGATGTGAGCTTTACTCTCATTCCATCAGTCAAATCAAGTCTCATGATCCGGGCTGTCTTGAATAAGGTAGGGAGATGAAGTTTCTGCAGAGAGTTGGATGTCATACAGCCCACCACAGAAATCAAGCCACTGGGCTTCGCA
This sequence comes from Sciurus carolinensis, assembly GCF_902686445.1. Classification (NCBI taxonomy): domain Eukaryota; kingdom Metazoa; phylum Chordata; class Mammalia; order Rodentia; family Sciuridae; genus Sciurus; species Sciurus carolinensis. The sequence goes on along the minus strand of NC_062227.1, from coordinate 29,862,358 downwards.
GAGCACAGAAAGTACTAAGCACTAGAAATACCAATGGACACTTGTCGCCGCCCACGGCAACAGTCCCAAGGATATTGTTACCGCCTGCAGCAACAATTGTGGGGGTATTTATCGGAGGTGGAATGGAAACGAACTACTTCTACTATCTTTCTCTTAAGTGGGCTGCTTTCTTGCTTGTTTGTTAGTTTGTAGAGGAAGAGAGGCTTTGAGAGAAGAGAGAGAGAGAGAGAGATTTTGAGAGGAGAGAGAGAGAAAGGCTTTGCATAAGAGAGAGTCTTTGCTTAAGAGAGAATCTTTGCTTATCGGAGAGACTACACTTTCAGAGATCTATAATCTTCTTAGAGTCCTGCATCCTGCAAACTAAAGGTGCGTGCTATCAGAGGTGCTTCTTCTGTGATCTGCCATCTGCCTTCTGGTTCTACCATCATTCAGAGCTGCTGCTTATCCTCCGCCCAGCGATCTAGAGGTGTGGCTTAGTCCCGCGTTCTGTGATCTGCAACCTGAGGTTCTGCTTATCCTTGGTGCTTCCTATAGGTGCGTGTCTTATATACCTAAGGCAGCCAATCAGCTTATGATTAGCACAATTGAGGCACACCCCTCGGTACCAATCAAGAGAGAATGAGGAACATCTGTTGACCACTAGCACAAAGGAGACATTAATCAGGCAAAAGTAGATCACGCCTTGTTAACACTAACTATGTGCCACCTCTTGGCTCAACGCCAGTCACCATCGTAGGGTTATCCAAACATGTCTTTTGCAGACACTGTTTAAGTCTCCTTCCTGGACTACAGTCTGCAATATTAACCCATTTGTAAAGATACATGGCCTCTGATGTCACACTTCTTGGGTTTAAATTTCACCTCTGATTTGCTAGTGACCTTGGGCAACATGCTGAGTCTTCTTTAACCTTTGGTTGCTTCCATAATGTCTCTTATCTTATGGATATCTTGTGAGGATTAAATGTACGTAAGTCCCTGATTCATTTCCTGGCAAATTTCAAAATAAAACTCAGTTAAATTTTTGGGGGACAAAAATGTTCTAAGCGACACTAAAAAAAAAAAAAAAAAAAAAATTCTGGGAGTTTGTGTCAATGAGTTCACAAAATAAAAGATTTTACTGCATGTGCTTTAAGATTAAGCATTCACTAGTAGGCAAAGGACTTATTTGAGTGGAATAAAGTAGCCCAGGATCAGGAGAGGTACTGATCAAGCATATTGAAGAAATTGGCATGAGTGAGAAAAGAAGGTGGCATAATTTCAGGAAACCCAAAAAGTAGGACAGCCAGAAATACTGACCCAGAGGAGTACTGCATTTCCATTATTGAGATCCAGCAAACTGAGTTTTTTGGCACTTCCCTTAAAACATTTAGCAGAGTTCACGTAATACAGACTGAGGGAAAATGACATAGTAATTGATTATTCTTTATCACTGGAATGCAGGAAATTTAAAGGGACTATACGATATTTACCTGCTGACTGATACTCTCATATTGATTTAATGCTTCAGAAGAGAATTGTAGAGTAGACTAAAATGTGCAAATACCATTAACTACATCATTAAAAGAATATCTGTTATTTTCCTACTGATTTTACTTTTGCTTATCTGTTGTAAAGCAATTTGTAAGCATCTAGATATAGAGCAGATGGAAAAACTTGTTATATTTAAAAATTAAGTTTGGAAGTACTGTTAACTTATCATTCTTAATTGTTTCAAAATTTGTAATTATTCCTAAAAATTGAAATCTACATTTTACTAATTATGACTTATTTTATGGACTATTGTATAGAATTACTGATTCTGAAAATATTTTGGGTGAAGACATTTTTGTACTAGAAATAAGTGAATAATTTCTACCTATAAAATTGTTTAAAATTTTGCTGATTTTTTAATGTAAAGGGTAACTAAAAGCTCAGCACATGGGTGTAAACTTCCTAAATAGACAAAACATGTTTCTTTCAATCCTTAAAAAATAGGAGACTTTGAAAAATAATTAATTTCTCAGAAAAAATAAGATATTTCTTTTCAATGTCTATTAGATTTATCATAAAATTTAAATTTCTGAACAAAGAGATTAACCTTTACAGAACTGAACAAATTGAGTAATTTGCATAATAATGGATTTCTCAGAGCTCCTGACTTACCACATACATGGCTGCTGTACCCTCAGCTGCAAAGTGTGATATTTGATATTCCTTTGAGTTTTAGAGACTTGTTTTGCCAGCAATAGAATTGAAACAGAAGTCCTATTCTTTATCTATGAATCAATGTAAAACTTAATCACACTGATACATCAAAATATCTTCCTCTGTAAAAGTTTTTATAAAATGAAAACAAAGTATTCGATTAATTGTCCATGAAAATGCAGTTTTTTTTAAATGGTTTCTAATTTCAAAAAATTAGTAGATCATATTGTGTCAAATGCATGAAGAAAATTCAGAAGCCTGAATATATAGAGAGCAAAATAATTTTGGTTCTGTTTATCTTTAGGTAGAATAACCTTACTAAGGATAGTCCTTCTGGAACCTCAGGGTGAGATGTGTTAATGAACCCTTTCCCCTTTCCCCTTCTGCCACCACCAGAACAGGTAAACTAGATGGGACCACACACACGTTTCCAGTCTAAGAACTAAAATAATTCTTAGTTCCTTTCAGGAAGAGCAAGCTCCTAATCTTGTCATGTCTCACCAGTACAGCAGAAAGATGAGGCAAGGAGAATCAGCACCAAGAAAAGAGAAGTCTTCCTCCAATGTCAAGAGCAGAGATGGCCTAAGAATCCCTTTGTAAGTTTTCCTAGGTGGTGGCTGTCATAGGGAAGGACAGAGGAGGTCACATTCCTCTATTAGTTGCATTAGAGAAAATGACTCTAAGCAGGCAAGGTAGAAAATAATATCAATGCAAAAAGATTACTTTAAAAGAGACATGGGATGGTGGTGCCGCATTTTCAACCTCTGTGGTAGAATTAGAATATTTAGACTTTAGCGCCTTCAACTTGACCCACATCCATACTGTTCCACTTCCAGAATGGAAGACAGAAGGTGTGAATAGCTTTCCCTAGTGGGTGTTTTAATTATTAGCCTGTTAGGGGATTTCTGGTTTTACATATTTTTTTGGCAAGAATGACCATGACAGAGATGAAGGAAAGAAAAGGGGGAGGGGTGAAGGCTCTGGTCATATTCATACCATCTGCCCCCAGAAATTCTACCTTAGTATTCCTGCTAGGGAGCTAGGAATCTATGCTTTTAATTAACAATCCTTTGTCAAAACTTATGAAATCCTTTGTCAATCCTTATGAAAAACTCTGAGCTATAGTATAATAGCAAGATAGAGTAGGTCTGCTGAAATTAATTGTGGTATATGCAGGTGTGGGGTGTGTGTGTGTGTGTAGTCAGGATTTTGTTCTAAAAAGTCAAACCCAGGATTGAATCTGGCTCTCTCATTGGTTAGCTGTGATATAAGTTATTTTTTCTTTGTGTATCTCAGTTTCATCCGTGTATTTTGCTAAATACCTACCTTGCAAAAATAATGTGAAAACTATATGAGGGAATACTGGTAAATTTTTGGCATTGTATCAAAAAAAAAAAAAAAGGTGAGATGGCAGGCAGAGCCAGGTTTCATTTAGGTAGCACACATTCAAGTATTTGGGTGCTGGATACTTGTCTGTGCCCTTTAGACCCAAAACAAATCCCTCACCCTCCTGTGGCCTTAAGTGTAACTGGGAGCCAGTATAACTGACACCGTTAATGAGTAAATTACATGTTATATTAGAAGGAGAAAAATATCACAAAAAGTAAAATAAATAGGTCGAAGCAAGAGGACTCTTGGAAAAAAAGTTCCAATGTGAAATTGAATGGTCAGGAATGAGCCACACGGAGAGGGTGACATTTTAGCAAGGACTTGAAGAAAGTGAGGAACCTCACCATGAGAGGACCTGGGGAGAGAGCATCCCAGGATGACCTCACATGAGCCCTGGGCGAAGAAAATGAGGGGGAAAGAAAAGAATGAGCTGGGGTCACACAGAGCATTGTAGACCACCGTAGAGATCTTGGAGAGTCTGTGGAAGGTTTTGAGAGAAGAGTGACATGATCTTATATTATTAAGAAGTCCTTCTGACTGGCTGCCGTAGTGAGAACAGGCCCTGGTTGCAGTGCAGGAAGACACCAGGAGAAATACGGGAGTAATTCAGAAAAAAAGGTAATGGTGAGAATTAGTAGAAATATGCATATATTTTGAAGTTCTGAAGATATATCAAAAAATTCTTGATTGAGTGACATATAATAGTACGATAGAGAGGAGTAAATAACGACTCCAAATATTGGACCTCAGCTACATGGAAAGACAAAAGTCGGTGGTTAATAGCAATGAGGAAGATTTTAGGGGAGAAAAACCATAAAACTCTCCTGTTTTCTACTATGCCCAACAATCTGATATAGTGAATTCACAGTGCCATAAAATATGGATCCACTTTCTTCTGCCTCATCCTAGCTGTTAGAAAATCTCATCAAGTCCTTTTTCTCATCCTCAGAATGAAATAACACCTGTCCCATCAACCAGTTATTTTGAGAAAAAATAAAATAATGAATGTGAAAATATTTTAGCTTGTGATAATAAAAAGTTTTAAGATTTCATAATTCTATATAGATATTAGTTACAAATAGAGTTTTTGACTTAATTGTAGCAATGCAATAAAACACAATGATGCCATTTGTTCTATACCTAATATACGCCAAGCATTGCATAAGGCAATTTTAATACTCTGTTTTTAATCTTTATAGCAAGGTTACAAATAACTTCACTGCTGTGGAAATGAAGTTCAGAGAATTTAAGTAAAAATAAAAATTTAAGCAAATAAGTAAAAAATTTAAGTAGATTTAAAAAAAGTAAATAAGAAAATTTAAGTTCATTCGGGTATCAAACAGGATAGTCATAATTTATATTCAGATTCTTTACTGCATAGGACCTTAATAGTATATAGCAAATTACCAACTAAATCTAATAAATTGTGGTCTTTTCTCTTTTTGAAGATATATCAAAAAATCTTGATTGAGTGATACATATATATTCTTTTTTAAAGTTTTACAAATATAATTGCTATGGCAAAAGTACAGTAGTAGAAAAGTTAAGATTAAGGTGTGCTGAGCCAAAACTTAATTGTAAAACAAGGTAAATTTGAATATTTTAGATATAGGAATGTTAAGGTTCAGAAATGAAGTGTCCCCCAAAAGCTCATGTGAAAAACAATGCAAGAAACTTCAGATGTAAAATGAACAAACTATGAGAGGTGTAACCAAATCAACAGATTAATTCACTGAAGTGGCTTGACTGAGTGGTAAAGGTAGGCAGGTAGGGTGTGGCTTGAGGAATGTCACAGAGGGTATGCCTTTGGGGTTTATATACTGTCCTCGATGGGCAGAACTCTCTCTCTCTCTCTCTCTCTCTCTCTCTCTCTCTCCCCACCCCCACTTCCTGGTTGCCAGGTTCTGAGCTGTTTTCCTCCACCATGCCCTTGTTCCGTGATGTTTTGCCTTCCCTCCAACCCAGAGCTGTAGAGTTGCCAGACCATGGACTGAACCTCTGAAACCATAAGCCAAAATAAACTTTTTCTCCTCTATGATGCTCAGTCAAGGTCTGTTGGTCACAGCAATGCAAAGCTGACTTAAACAAGGGTCAAGGAGAAAGGGACAGCTGATATTAGTAAGGTTATTTTGTTCACTGACACTGAAATTACTTTTTTTTGTTACCCAAGGGAAGCCCATGTGTTATGGTTTAGTTAGGAGGTATTCCCCAAAAACTCATGTGAGACAAAACAAGAATGTTCAGAGGTGAAATGATTTGGTTTTGAGAGCCTTAACTTAATCAGTGCATTAATTCACTTGAATAGATCAACTGGGTGGTAACTATAGGCAGGTGGTGTATGGCTGTCAGAGGTACGTCACTAGGGGCATGCCTTTGGGACTTTCTTTCTCTCTCTCTCTCCTTACTGGTGGCCATATTCTGAGCTGCTTTCCTCCACCACACTCTTCTGTCATGATATTCTGCCTTACTTTGAACCCAGAGCAATGGAGACAGCTGTTTTATGGACCTGAAATCTCTGAAACTGTGAGCACCACATAAACTTTTCCTCCTCTAAAATTGTTCTTGTCAGGTCATTTGGTCCCAGAAACAAAAATGCTGATTAAAATACCATGTGTTCAAGGGCTTTTCCTAAAATATAAAGACCTTATATTCCTTCCTACCTCTTATAATAAAATAATATTATGCTTGGCTTAGTATTTTCTTCTGCTAAAACAAATGGCACCCAAGCTGATCTCTGTGCACATTAGTTTGAGAAACATGGCAGTAGACTTACATGTGCAATAGAAACTTCTGGAAGTAAAAAGAAACAGAAACACACACACACACACACCAAAAAAAACCCTAAAGGAAAAAACAAATTGCACTTTGGAAAGACATATATTTATTCATTTGATGTATTGTCAGGGAAATGTAAGCTCTATAAGATTTCTATAAAATCAAAGGGGGGTAGTTAAGTCACTTAAAAACTTTTGCTATATATTCATTTAATAACTTAGTTTAATACGTTTTGTAGTTTATTTTAATATAGCATTATCTACCACTCTCTCCCGTTTGAATGAAGATTAAAAAATACCATTGTTTTCAAATGGGAAATCAAGGAAGAAACACTGTGCCTTTTTAATAATCCATGTAGCTCATAAATATTTCTACTTCAGTCTATAAATTATTTTCAGAGTGTAAAGTGAAGTTGGAGTTTAAAAATACTACTTTGATCTGATGTTTTGATTTTTTTATTGTTAAGACAAATAAAATGAAGTAAATTATGAATATCTGTGTTTCCTATTTCTATACAGCATCAGTACTGTTTTCTCTTTTAATGTTACTCATCTTAAAGATTTTTTACTTTTCTTTTTATCATCCCACAAACTTATTTCACAGTAATTAATTTTCTAGTTTTTATTAAAGGAAAGCAAATTACTTTACCATATTTCTTTCAAGTGCTGCACAGTAAATCTGCAGGTAATATCATCTTCCTACATCTGAATGTCCTTCCTAATTGGGACACACCCCAGGACCAGACACAGTGAGTCACAGAATAACCCAAAAGGTGAGCATATCAGTCCTCAGTACATGGAGAATTATTCTTTATATTACTCAGAATCCTCTCCTTCTTTCTGTAGCTTAACTATACTTTTTTATTGGGTAGTCTATTAATTCTTATTACTATTAACTTAATTAATACAAATATAAAATTTTCCAAAATCATTGTCTCCTATCATAGTTTGGACAACCCTTTTCTATTAGCACAGAAAGATGTAATTACCCCATCTTACTGATGAAGCCCAAAGAACACATCACCTAAGGTGAAGTGGCTGCCATTTAACCTTTGGCGTTGCATCAAGCTCACCTGCATCATTAACTGCATTTTCAGCGAGTGATTTCCTGCAGCACCAGGTCATTGCTAATTCTGCCTGCCCCACAGGGTATCAGCACCCTTCCTGACTGAGGTCTTCATCAGTTCCTCTTGTATCCCACTGGGCAGGTTCTGCCCTGACCTTTGTGATCTAGAGCATCTCCCAGAACCATCTATAAAGCCTCAATGTGACCACAGCTCCTGGAATCTAGCTTGGAACCTCATTTTAAGTTTTTTTTTTTTTTCCTTTACAAATCACATTTATTTTAAACTGCTACATAAAAATATATATAAAGAAAAAGGTTAATGGGGTAACCTGATGTTTCAAAACACACATATATAATATATAGCACAATGTTTAAATCAGGTCAAATATACCCATTTCCTCAAACATTTATCATGCCTCCATAGTAAAAACTCAAAATCCTTTCCTCTAGCATTCTGAAGTGAAGAGTGCAGTGTCGTGTACTATTGTGCCTCGAGTCACCCTACTGTTGAGGGAGGGCTGACGTGGGGAAGGTAAAATCGTCCTTCCTTTCCTCTTTGGCATCCTTTCTTTTTTCGCTTCTACACCCAGGTGCTGCCATCTCTCACCTTGTTTTCTTAGCTCTGGTTTTTCATTCACAGATCATTGCTCCAATGGGTGTTTTGAGGACAGAGGAGCGTTAGAAATCCCTGTTCTATCATCCTGCTGACATCACCTGTTTACCCACTTTCTGAGGAAACCAGAGTAGAGGGAATGGAGCTTTATTCCCATGAAACAATCAGAGTTCAAGATGAACCAGAACATCTCCATGATGCAGGTATGCAGGTGGGCAGGGGTGTGACATCTCATGGGTGTTATTAGGTAACCATAGGTTTTCCCATAAGGAGAGGGAATCAGGGATGCAAGATGGTGGGAAGGGCATGGGTAGCAGAGTGGCCACTTCCACAGACTGTGAGGTATATCATTTTCATGAGGGATGGACAACTTTTAATAGGAGTTGCTAAGAAATATCTGCTTGCTGATGCACAAGTAGAGGGCAGAAGTTTATCTTGGCCACTTTGATCTTTTAAATTTGATACTGATTTCAGACTACATTATATGGGCCATGGCTTCATAAGCATGATATTATATTTCCAGGTATCATTAAAGGAACATAAATGGTTCCTGGAAATTGAATTCAGCTATGGACATTGTAAGACTAAATTCAGCTTTCTTGTGAGGAACGCGGACTAGCTCCTGTCACAGATGAAAAGAAGGTGAGAGAAAGAAGCCTTCTCTTTTGATTCATGAGGTCTGAGCACTGTGTCTTTCAGTCTATAAACAAAAAGTAGTTTGTATGAGACACAAAGGATCCATATGACCCTTTATTTTTTTATCTGTGTTAGGATGAGAAGGTAGGAACGAAATTTTCACATATACTATTTTCATAGATGTAGCATTATGAGAGAACATAAACCAGTCCCTAAACATAAATCAATGAAATTAATGATAATGCTTGAAAATGTCCATGATATTAATTTAGACTTAATTATTATTATTTTTCTTTACATCTTAAGACAAGAAAAATAAAACAAGAAATACAATAAACAGAGGTTAATGATTTTGTCAAAATAGCTGTATAACCTTACCAAAAAAAAAAAGGATGAGGGAATATTTGAAAAATTAGAATGAACTGAAAGCAATGGGCCCAGATGGCATGCACGATAGGGTACTAAAGAGAACCAGCTTGCGAACTTACCAAACTAAGCTGCTTCAGCCAGTAATAAATCATGGGCAGCTGAGTGGGAGGGCCACAGACAGATTTCATGAAGAAATAAAAGTCATACTGCCTATCCAAATTGAATGAAAAAAGAGAAGGAACTGTCAGAAAACTATAAACACAATAAAAAATATTTTCAAAAAACATACAGAAAGCAAATATAATGTAAACCAATAAGTGTCTTAATAAGTATCTTAAATAAAATCACTCGAGTTTTCATAAGTATCCTAAATAAAATCAGATGAGATTTACCTTTTGTTTCTCCCAAAATGAGATATGATATATAAGTCTATGTTAAACTAAAAGTGTAGTCAGCTTAGAGTTCATACAATTATAGCAAACCAGCAAAGTTGAGATAAAAATCTCAATTTACTTAGCAAATTTTACACAATGCATTTTGGTGGGCATCTTGGAAAATAACTGAAATCCACATTGAAAAAAATATGTTCAGTAGCTGAAAAATGAATCAAGAATCTTGACTAATACCAGTAACAATATATGCAGTGTGTGTTTGTTTTAGTTTTTGTTTTTTAATTGTTTGAATTATTTAATTTCTTTCATAGGAACACTAAATCTTTTTCTCTCTTCATTATATCATTTATTTGGTCTTTTTATGGGTGCATGTAATTATGCATAATATGTAATGTACTTTACTAAAACTAATCTTTTTGTAAAAATATAGATATTTTCTCCACAAAAATGAGATACAGGCTGGGTACTGTGGTACATGCCTATAATCCCAGCAACTCGGGAGTCTGAGGCAGGAGGATCTTAAATTCAAAGCCAGCCTCAGCAACAGTGAGGTGCTAAGCAACTCAGCAAAAGCCTGTCTTTAAATAAAATACAAAATAGGCCTGGGGATATGGCTCAGTGGTTGAGTGTCCCCGAGATTAATCTCCAGTACCCCCCCCAAATTAGATACATATATATTTGGAAAAATAATATAGCTAGGTCTTCCTGACAGACTTTATTGCTTCTGGTGGATAATTTGTAACCCTTGTCCCTTCCCTTTCCTCCCTATGTTCTTTACTCCTCTATTTACATTGGAGTATGAACTGTGTTATTTTTGATAAATTAATATCCACTTGACTCTGGGTATTAATTTTTAAAGAGAGATGTGTACAAAATTCATACCAGGGTAGAAGAACCTGCCATGTACTTATAAACACACACAAAAAAATCATCATGCAGAAGAAACAGAGTCACAATTAGGAAGACTTATCTTTCTTCCATTTTCCTGAGAAAATTGGAACCAGTACAAGAGAAAATACTGAAAACCACGATCATCTTTGGAATGCTCACCAGGTGACATCATCCTTGGTCCTTCAGACACATCGAGTGTCATCAGCCCTGCAGTCTGTGACCATTTGACATAGGAGGACACTGAGTCCAGAGAAATTTCAGTGCTCTGGGGGTGGCCAGTGGGAATCATAAAAACCTCCCAGTGAAGCTTCTACTGAGTTCCTTCTCTCTTAAAATAGAGCAGACAATGATCAGCAGATGATGATGCACTCTCTTCTGAATGGATCAAAAATGTTCAGCTTTCCCAATAGTATGATAGAGGGACTATTCCCTTCCTTTTTCAAGGAATTTGGGAGGACAAATTCTGTGCCCTTTGTGATGTGTTCTCAATCTGAAAGGAAGTCACTGTGTGTAGCAAAGAGAATGCGTTAAGTCAGAACACGAAGGAGCATTAGAATTTTTTTCCATAAATGGAAACTGGAGGTCATGATTGGATGAGGATGGCTATAAGAGACACAGGTTATCCCTTTTCAGTTGGATCCTGTAAATGATAACTTCCAACTGAACGGAACTCACTCATCTCTCCATGTATACTGCAGGTTCCCCACCTCCAGGGCTGTGGTGGGTAAGTTCCATGGGGTACAAAGGAGGTAAGTCAGTAAGCGTGTTTGAAATTTAAGTACCACTCTTGGGAACAAAGGAGGAAAACATACATAAAGTCGCTTCTCTTATGTTTTGTTTTTGAAATGGTAAAGGATTTGGATTTGAGGTGACTAACCTGCCCATTGTCCAGTTAGCTTTGTCCTCTTCATCTTCCTTAACGCAAAGACTCCCTTATACATTCTTGCTTTTATTTAGCTCACTCTCCTCTCTACCCCTGGAGCCTCTCAGTTGCAGAGACTTGAGCAAATAGCAACAAAACATCTTATGGAAAAGGAGCTCCTTCACTCATCTTCTCTCTTATGGAAGTTAAAGCTCAGGCATGCACAATCAGGATATTATATGATTTTTGTTTTAAGAATAAATAAGAAAGTTTAAATCCCAAAGCCTATGTACCATAGAAGACTAACTGATTTATTTTTCTGGTGTACTGCTTTGCATGGACGTTCATATATTTACTTGATTTCTCTTTTGAGATCTCCTGGCTGAAGACTGACTCTTGTTTCCCTTAGTGTATCATCTGAGTTTCCATTAGATTAGCTCCCCTTTAGTTATAAATGGGATATAGAAGAATTTGGCAGAATATAGGTAACCAGAGATGTCTTTATGATCTGTGTGATTTGGGAGGAAATGAGGATATACAACACCTATTTAGAGATTCCCTTTGATTTCTGAATCACCTTCCTCTTATTGAGATAACCCAATATGGCAGATGCTACAGGCTCCACCTGGTTAAGGATATAAGTTGCTATAACACTCTGTATACAACACTATAGTTGTGTATACATCACTGATAATCCTTCATAAAGACTTGGGGCAAAGTCCCTATTTTCATTTGAGTTATTTTCTTTCTTTGAGCTCCACATTTTATTTGTTTTTTATTATTTTTTGATTCATTGTACACAAATAGGGAAAAACTATCATTTCTCTGGTTGTACACAAAGTAGAGTCACACTGTTTGTGTAATCATACATATACACAGAATAATGATGTTTGTCTCATTCTATTCTTTCCTTCCTGCAACCCCTCCACTCCTCATTTCCCATCCTTCCTCCATTCTTCCCTTCCCCCCTTCCCCTCATAATATATCATCATCCACTTATCAGAGATATCATTCAGTCTTTGGTTTATGGGGATTGGTTTATTTTACTTAGCATGATATTCTCCAACTGCATCCATTTACCTGCAAATGCCATCATTTTATTCTTCTTTATGGCTGAGTAATATTTATAATATATATGAATATTACTTTTCCATTCATTTCTTTATCCATTCATCTATTGAAGGGCATTGAGGTTGGTTCCACAATCTAGCTATTGTGAATTGAACTGCTATAAACATTGATGTGACTATAGTATGCTGATTTTAAGTCCTTTGGGTATAGGTCAAGGAGTGGAATAGCTGGGCCAAATGGTGGTTCCATTCCAAGTTTTCTAAGGAATCTCCATGCTGATTTCCAGAGTGACTGTACCAATATGCAACCCCACCAGTAATATATGAGTGTATCTTTTTCTCCACATCCTCGCCAACACCTATTGTTGCTTGCCAAAAACATACAATGGAGAAAAGATAGCCTCTTTAAAAAATGGTGCTGGGAAAACTGGAAATCCATATGCAGTAAAATAAAGTTAAAACACTATCTCCAACTGTGTACAAAACTCAACTCAAAATGGATGAAGGACTTAGGAATTAGACCAGAGATGCTGCACCAATTAGAATAAAATGTAGGCCCAAATCTTCATCGTAACAGCTTAGAACCAGACTTCCTTAATATGACTCCCAAAGCACAAGAAATAAAAGCAGGAATCAATAAATGGGATAGATTCAAACTAAAAAGCTTTTTCTCAGCAAAGGAAACTATCAACATTATGAAGAGAGAGCCTACAGAATGGGAGAAAAATCTTTGCCACACGCACTTCAGATAGAGCACTAATCTCCAGAATTTATAAAGATCTCAAAAAACTCAACACCAAGAATACAAATAACCCATTCAATAAATGGGCTAAGGAAATGAGCAGACACTTCACAGAAGATCTACAAGCAATCAACAGATATATGAAAAAATGTTCAACATCTCTAGTAATAAGAGAAATGCAAATCAAAACTACCCTAAGATTCCATCTCACCCCAATTAGGATGGCTATTATCAAGAACACATGCAACAACAGGTGTTGGTGAGTTATTCCTTTGTGTTGCAATCTTTATTAGGGGCCCCTTCAGTCTTAGCAAGGCCATTGTAGGAGAGTTGCCCACAGGTTTTACACCAGGAGGAGCTAGTTGTGTTGGAGACTACAGGATTCACATGCGGAAGTTTTTTTTTTTTTTTTTTAATTATTTTTCTACCAGTTTGGGTATTGGATCTTTAAAAATAAAGGGTAGGCACAGAAGAAGGAGCTTATTTTTGTCAAGGACTATCAGTACAAAACATTTAAAAGCTGAATGACTGGGAATATTCATCTATTACTCCAGGGCATCCCAGGTTCTTATTTGGCAATGAGTCCCTCTTGTACTGGAATTTGTATGGATGTTTTAACTTCAAGTAGCCTGAAGGAAGCTCTAAATAGATACCTAAATTTGTCTTTCCAGAACTGGTCCTTAAACCATCCTTTTCCTAACCTTTAGAAGAATTCATTTGATGCCCTAGGAATAAAACTGGTGACTATTTTTGTTAAGTAGCTCAAATTCTCTGTTCTTTCCATTTAGAAATCGAAAGTTCATACATAACCAAAAGCTGGTTTCAATGAGTGTTTTGAGGATTAGCTAGGTAATATGATTTCTGTCAGTGTTAGAAATGCCACTTCATTTCAAAATATTAATATCACCAGGAATAGCAAGGATAAGGATCATTCTGTATGAATTTTTCAAAACATATTACTATCCTCTGAACTGAATCAGAAGATCCTTTGGTATTAATGAATATAATAGAATTTGAATCAGTCTAAAATTGTGTAGCTCTATTGTAGATTAAATTTCTTAGGGTTTCTCAGGAAAAACCAGAATGATAAAGTCAACAAAAAAAAAGTGAGCTGTGATCACCAGTAGAAACATTCTTAGTTCCCATTTCACATTTGTCCAAAAATTACATAATGCATAGTAAGTCTATGTAGTCCAAATATTATAAAATATATTTCTAAATGATATTTTATTATTCCAGTTTTAGCTACATTTTTATACTTACCCATAATTATATTGAAAATCTCTCCAAAAGTAGGAAACTATAGGCATATCATGGAGATATTGTGGATTCCATTCTAGATCTCCACAGTAAAGTCATTTTATGAATTTTTTGCTTCCCGGTTCATAAAAAATTATGTTTATACTATACAGAGCTGATCAAGTGTGTAATAATGTAATAGCCTTAAATGTAAGAAAACAGTGTACATGCCTTAATTAAAACATCTTATTGCTAAACATTGCTTCTGAGTTGTCTGATATCATTTTGCCCATACTGGGATTTCTTTCAAAATTGGAGTCAGCCCTTTCAAAACCTGCCGCTGCTTTATCAACTCTAGTATTCTCAACCCTTTGTTTTCATTTCAACAGTGTTCACAGCATCTCACCATGAGTAGCTTCCATCTCAAACAACTACTTAAGGGAAGACACTGGAATGAATTGATTTCGTTCATACAGATATGTACATACAGGAAAACATCACAGTGAAACCCACCATCATATATATCCATAAGATTGGAGTCCTGGGCTGGGGAGATAGCTCAGTTGGTAGAGTGCTTGCCTTGCAAGCACAAGGCCCTGGGTTCGATCCCCGGCACCCCCCCCCCAAAAAAAAAAAAAAAAAAAAAAGATTGGAGTCCTAATAGAATATGTTCCAGGCTTATATAATTCTATCAAAATGGATTCTACTATCATGTAGAACTAAAAATAATCAATCAATAAAAATGTTTAAAAAAGGACTTTCTTTGCCCTTGCATAAGAAGCAACTCCTCATCTGTTAAAGTTTTATCATGAGATCACAACAATTCAGGCATATGGTCACTTCTGCACTGAAGGTCTGCTGCTCAGTGTGGCCACCTTCATTGATGACCTTGGTCAGACCTTCTGGATAACTTGCTATGTCACCCTTGCTTCTCCACTTTGCATTTTTGTTATGAAGATGGCTCCTTTATTAAACCTCATGAACCAATCTCTGCTGCCTTCACATTTTTCTTCTCCAGTTTCCTGATCTCTCTCAGTCTTCACAGAATTGAAGAGAGTAGGACATTGCTCTAGAATACACTTTGACCCAGAAGAATATCATGGCAGGTTTGATCTTCTCTTCAGACCACTAAAACTTTCTTCACACCAGCAATAAAGCTGTTTCACTTTCTAATCCTTCATGTGCTCAATAGAAGTGCACTTTTAATTTCCTCCAAGAACTTTTGGTCAAGTCACAAATTGACTACCTGTTTGGGGCAAGAGGACTGGCTTTTAGCCCTTATCAATTTTCCACATGTCTTCCTCCCTAAGCTAAATAATTTAAAGCTTTTGATTTAAAGGGAGAGGCATGTACAGTGGCGCATACCTATAATCCCAGCAACTCAGGAGGCTGAAGCAAGATCGTGAGCTCAAAGTCAGCCTCAGCAGAATAGTGAGGCAGTTAGCAACTTGGCAAGATCCTGTCCCTAAATAAAATATTTTTAAAAAGGCTGCAGATGTGGCTCAGTGGTTAAGTGTCCCTGAATTCAATCCCCAGTCCCAATAAAATAAATAAAAAATAAAAAGTAAAAATAAAGTGAGAGACATGTGATTCTTCCTTCCCCTTGAATACTCAGAGACCACGCTAGGATTATTAATTAGCCTAATTTCAATATTGTTGTCTCAAAGAAAAGGGAAGCCTGATGGGGGAGCTTCCTGATGGGGAGCAGTCAGACTGCATTCAACATTCACTGGTTAAATTTACTGTCTTATATGGGCCTGGTTTGTGGCACCCTCAAGTAATTAAAATAGTAATATCAAAGATCACTGATCACAGATCACTGTAACAGATACAATAATAATGAAAAAGTTTAAAATATTGTAAGAATTGTCAAAATGTGACACAGAGATACAAAGTGAGCACATGCTATTTGAAAAATGCCACCAATAGACTTGCTCCACACAGGCTGGTCATAAATCCTCCAGTTTGTAAAAAGTACAATTTCTACAAAGTGTAAGAAAGCAAAGTGTAATGAAATGAGCGATGCCTGTAGTTCTGAGAAAGTTCCTGTACAGGAGATCCACTGTGTCCTTTTTGTTTTCTGATTTTTTTAATTTACTCTTTTTTAGGTATACATGATAGTAGCGTGCATTTTTTTTTTTTTTTTTTTTTTTTTTTTGGTACTGGTTATTGAACTCAGGGGCACTTAACCACTGAGCCACATCCCCAGCCCTATTTTGAATTCTATTTAGAGACAGGGTCTCACTGAGTTGCTTAGCACCTCGCTGTTGGCTGAGGCTGTCTTTGAACTTGAGATCCTCCTGCCTCAGCCTCCTAAGCCACTGGGATTACAGGCATGCACCACTGAGTCAGGCAGTAGGGTGCATTTTGACATATTATACATACATGGAGTATTACGTCCCATTCTTATGGCTGTATGTGATGTGGAGTTATACTAGTTATGTATTTATTCATAGAATATAGAAAAGTTATTCTTATCAACCTGAGGTCAGTAAGCAGATTCTCCCCATGCTACACACATGTTTATATGAAATAGTTTATTACTCACAGATAGGCAGTAAGGGGTGATAGCAGCCTAGGATTCATTGCCAGTCAGTTCTCCAAAGCTTAGGAAAGATGCTTAAAGCAGATGGGGTCTCTTTTGCACATGCCCCAGTTTCACCACAGTTGCAGGAAACTGAAAAGGAACTTGCGCTGGATTTTATATACTGGAGAAAAGGGGACATTTGTATCTAAAACTTTGAAGGAAATCTGCTTCTAGGGGCCACTGGAAGAAAGCCTGGGCTGTTCCTCCACTCCCTCCTGATCTCAGGAGGTTGCATTCCCAAAACATTATACAATTATTCTTGAGAACAAATGAGAAATGGGAGATAACCGAGTCAGTCTAAAGCTACAGAACTTTCCTGCAATTACCAGATTTGTAAATTCAAATAATCAATGAGGAAGAGTTAGAAGACAAACATTTTTTTGTGCTGTGCATAATTTGTACTCAGAATTTGAGTCACATGAACATTAATATTAATTTATTTAGACTTGCTGTCTCATTATTTGGATTTAAATATGAAGTTAAGCTATGGATTTATGATATACTTATTGATATGCCAGTGCAGGGCATAAACATGTATTTACAATGAAAGGAACTCACATATTCAAGTCATTAAGTTTCTTATTTTTAAAATATAAAATTTTCAGAGGCAATTGTACATTGAGAAAAATATTGACACTGATAAAAGAGTGGAATTTATTTCCAAAATTGCTAACAAATGCAATAAAAAACATTTGTCTAACCAAACATTTCAAACATTTTTGTTCTATTTTAGCCAATTACTAGCAGGTTATAGTGACCAAGTCATTAAAAGTCTAAGTCACACTCTCATTTCAAACACTGGCTTTGTAGCTTACTACGTCTGGGACAATGGAGAAATCCTTCTTCTCTCTAATATGTAGTTTTTCCATCTATAAAATGAGGATGATAATTCTTTATAATTGTTGTGGTACTGAGGATTAAACCCCAGGCCTAACGCATGGTAGACACGCACTCCACCACTGTGCTATACACTCAGCCTGTGATAATGATACTTATCCCATGGATGGCTCATGAATGAATTATATCATTCCTGCAAAGCAAATTTTACAGTGACCATCAAGTGTTGATTACTCAGTGAATATATTATTTTTTTTTAATCAATGGAAATCAACTACTATACCTCTCACCCAAATAATTTCTCTGTATGTATTTTCAGGTGGTAGATCAGAGATGGTTACAAACTCTTGACTTCTTCTCCCATTGAAGGATGGAGCTCTGTTTCTTCTCTTTGAATTGGAGTTGTTTTCTGTGACTGATTAATACATAGAATATGGCAGGGATGGTGCCATGCCAACTTCTGGGTGAGCTTTACAGGACCAGAATACTCGAGATACTTGCTCTTGAATGCCTGAGACACATATAAGAGAATGACTCTGAGGTTGGCATGCCGCATGGATGCCCAAACCACCCTGTGTGTATTTATTCATAGAGGGGCACAAAGAGAGGAATCAAGTCCATCCACTATCATCCTTCCTAAGACCCCAGCTGGCAGTGAGCACAAGCTTGCCAACCAAGGGACTGAGGTATTACGGAGGTACATTTTCCAGCACTGTGGGCTCTCCCACACTGAAAAGAGAAATCAGCTTCCTTGAGCGAGGCCCCAGTGATAGAGTAATGAGCAAACCAAATGATTGCTGTTGTTCTGGGGTGGCTTGTTATGCAGTTAGAACATTTGCCAATCTTTTGAGGTTCACTCTTAGATCTCCTCTCTTTGATATGATAAATCATTGCCCAAATATTTTAGCACTCTCTGATGTTCCTTTTCCTAAAGGTGGAACCTTTAAGATCCACACCACTCTTTGTTATTCAGTCACAAATATACATACATTTTAAAGACTTCCTTTATACAATTTATTTTTTTCCGTAAGTGTGCAAGTGTACATAACCCATATGCTAATATAAACACATCCTTTATGACTCTGATAACACTTAGCCTAGATTTGACCATGGTACACATTCAAATGATCCTTGAATAAGTAAATTGCCTAAGTGATTTGCCTTGTCTTCCTAGTAGTTCACTCTCAATTCCCTGCTGTTTTCTACATTATATACATGTTTCCATATTACATGATATTTTCAAAACACACATGCAAAGAGTCCATCCATTCTGCCTTAAAGTCCTTGAGAGTCCCCCTGCTCTTCTGAGGCCACTTTCCATTGTCAAGGCTATTTTCCATCATCCTCTGATGCCTGGCCAGTGTGATGCCTGCCTGCGCCTTCAGCCTCTTCAGGAGGCTGTATCTACAGCTTGGTCATGTGGGCTCTGACAGCCCTAAATGTTGGTTATACCTCCCCAGTGTGAGGTCCTTGGTGCATGTTGCTCTCTTGGCTGGCATGCTATTATTCTCTATGCTCTGAACACAGTTTCGTCATTTTCACTTTCCCCAAATCTACTCAGTCTAAAAGGCACAATTAAGCTTCCACAAAAACTTTTCTGATTCCTTTCCTGGGAAATAATCATTTCTTCCTGGGTCCTACTAATGATTTTCATCTACATATCTCATCCCATTTATGACCATAATTTTCCAAAAGCATATTAGAATTGTAGCAAAGTTGTAGCAAAGGCTGCTATTAGTGAGCACAGTGGACTTCCAAAGAGACCATTCATTAGAAATGTGATCCATATGAGAAAAATTTAAAGCAAACATTACTATCATTTATAGTTTTTATTAAGATGAGTTAAGCCAGCAAAATTTGAGAGATATTTTTGTTGGAAACTAGAATCTGAGACTCACTAAAATATAGCTTTGATTCAAACCATTTTGCCATTAAATACCAGCTATTGTTTTCAGAGTCCATGTGTAAGTAGCCTCTGCATAACTCACCAGTTTAACAATCTTAGCTTCCTGCTTTATACATAGAAATTTGATAAATACAATAATCCCCCATATCTGTGGTTTCAATTGCCTGGGGCCAACCATGGTCTGAAAATATTAATATGGTGGACCCTCTGTATCATCAGGCTCTGTATTTACAGACTTAACCACCTGTGGATTGACAATATTTGGGAAAAATATTGCATCTGTACTGAACATGTACAGAATTTTCCCTTGTTGTTATTCCCTAACCAATATTTCATAACAAAAATTTATATAGCATTTACATGGTACTAGGTATTGTAGGTAATCTGGAGATCATTTAAAGTATAAGTGGGACTGTGCACAGGTTATATTCAAATACTCCATCATTTTAAGTAAGAGATTTGAGCACCTGCAGATTTTGGTATCCAGAGGGGTCCTGAACTCAATCCCATGCAGATATCAAGAGAATACTAGGTCTTGACTCTTTCGAAAGAGACATAAACACCACATTCATATAAATTTATTACCATATATTGTTATAATTGTTCTATTTTATTACTAGTGGTTATTGTTAATCACTTTCTTTGCCCAATGAATAAATTACTTAATCATAAGAATGTGCATATGTGTATGAAATACAGAATATATAGAGTTTGGTACAACCCACAGTTTCAGGAATCCACTGGGGGTCTTGAAATGTATCTGCTGCAGAGAAGGGGAAGTTATTGTGTGTGATGAAAGCAAGCTTTAAGCTATCCCATGTAAGCATTAAGTCAGTGTCATGTATTTGTTCTGAATTAGATAATCAGTCATTTTTACATAGGAAAGTGGTCCTAGGCCATTTCCATGTTTCCCAAATACTCTCAACTGTAAACTTGATTCCTTACATGACCCTGTTTTTTTCTCCGTGTTTTTTGTTTGTTTGTTTGTTTGTTTGTTTGTTATCATTCTCCCCTGGATGCTTAACACTTATGTCTATTTAACAAAATGTACTTGTCATTTCTACTTGTCACACTTGCTTCTTGGTTTGTACTGGCCCACCTCTGGCTATACATTGGCTCCACCTGCCTGCCTTTTTTTCCTGTGGTCCTCATCCAATTAGCTCCAACATTACTCCTTCCTTCTCTACCTCTTTTCTGGGCTTAAATTTCATCAAGTATCTGACTTTTCTGTCAAACCAGTCATTTTTTACTTCTCAAGTTTTCAGTGATACCAGGAAATTTTTCATGTTTGCATTTGTGGTATGTATTACTCATGATATTGTAGGGGGTTCAATGCTTGGTTTATAATTCTACCAGACCCAGCTTTTTCCAGACCTAGCTACCACAGCTCCATCTGTGATGTTAAAATTCGAGGACTTCTTTGTAGCTGAAACAAATTTTAACTACTCATTCACAGTAAGTCCATTGGGGTGTGGGGAGGGGCAGGTAAAGACATAGCCATTCATACCCAGAGAATTCATTAGGAAAGTTTCATTTTGGGGATCTTGTATTCCAGGGACATAGCTAGTTTTGACTGGGGGGTCTAAAGATCAAAGAAACCTTTCTGGGTTGAGGATAGTGTGTGTTTTACTGTCCTTCTTAACTGGGTAACCACCAGCAAGGTGATGCCACTTCAATCCTTGGAAACATCAATTAAAAATAATTCCTAGGGCTTCTGCCTCAAACCAGTAAGTTTATTTGCCTTTCTCATACACAGCTGGTATGAGCTCTGTGAGCATTCAGGTTTTATTTTTCAATCTCTGAGACAGGTGGAATGTTGTCACTACTAGGCATGAAGGAAAAAATCAGACACTAATTTCCCAAACATATATGTAAACCAAGTCCCATATTAGATGAACTACATTTCAGTCCTTTGTGACTATATGTAGATCGAATTCCTGTGGAGTTGCAAAAGACATATTTTTCTTCTGGTAAACCTTCTAACAACCTTTCATGTTTCCTACCGAGATGTACTTGGTGCTAAAAAAAGAAAATAAAAACTATGTATGTGTAAATCTTTCTGGGGAAAAAGGTGGCAGGGTGGAGAATTCAGCCATCTTTGTGTTCTCATGCCATAAATCAGTATGGTTTTGATGCTAACTTTCTGTAGGTTCAGTCAAGATATTGGGTGTAGAAAGGTGCAGATAGCTTCAGTCATAAAAAGTTCATTGAAAATGAAATGGTTACTTATCCAACATTTCAGAGCAAACCTAAACATGAGAGTGAAAGTACTGTCTGTAAAACTGTCAACAGAATTTCTCACAGGGAAGTAATAACCATAATGGGAGATTTAAATGCACTTATCTCAGAAATTGAAAGAACAAGCTGACAAAAACAGAAAATACTTGATGTATAGGATTAACAAAATAAAGCTAATTTTCATATAGAATGCTGTACTTAACAATTGCAAACTACAAATTCATCTCAACTACACATGCACCATTTTTCCAACTGCCCAATGAGCCAATCTTCAAAAAATTTAAAAGATTGAAATTGTACAGGATATGATCTCTGACTTCAATGGAGTTAAGCTAGAAATAATATCAGAAAATTAAAATATCCCAACTTTTTAAAAATAAATAATATCTAAGTAATCTCAAATTTAAAAAAAAATCACAAAACAAATTAGATACAGTTTTGACTTGATCAATAAGGAAAACCTAAGAAATCAAATATTATAGAATATATATGTGGGAGAGCCTTTCTACACAGAGCCAGCCACAAGTCCCTGAGCCAATGGAGAACTCCGACCCGCAAGTAGCCTCTGGAATCAGGGCAGGGCAGCCAGAGACCTCTTCAGGCGGCCTTGCCCCCTCCAGCCACAGGCTCTTTCCACGGGGTGATCCAAGATGGCGGACTAGAGGGTGACTGCATCTCCAGTCGCTCCAGAACCCAGGATTCAAGAAGGGGAGGCATTGAGAGACTCGGACTAAAATAGAGCCACGGGGTGAGTCTCCCCCACCGGGTGAAGCTCAGCCTGGGTGGCAGGCATGGATAGGGGCAGCTTATCAGAGCAGGGCAAGGCAGCTAGAATCTTCCCCAGGTAGCCCTGCATACTCCAGCGGTGGGCTCCTCCAACACGGCCAGCATCTCCAGCTTCTCGAAGCAGGACCCCAGTGAGAATCTTTCTGAACCGAACCAGCTCCAAGTCCCGGAGCCAGCGCTGTGAGCTCCGGCCCGCAAGCGGCTTCAGGGACCAGGACAGGGCAGCCAGGGACTTCCCCAAGCCGCCCGGCCCCCTCCAGTGGGAGGCGCCTTTCAAGGCTAGCTTCTCGGAGCAGACCGCCCAGTGAGAGCCTTTCTACATAGAGCCAGCCACAAGACCCCAAGCCAACAGACAGCTCAGACCCGCAAGCAGCCTCTGGGGTCAGGGCATGGCACCCAGAGAATTCTCCAGGCGGCCCTGCCCCCTCCGGCCGCAGGCTCTTTCCACGGGGCAATCCAAGATGGCGAACTAGAGGGTGACTGCATCTCCAGTCGCTCCAAAACCCAGGATTCAAGAAGGGGAGGCATTGAGAGACTCGGACTAAAATAGAGCCACGGGGTGAGTCTCCCCCACCGGGTGAAGCTCAGCCTGGGTGGCAGGCACGGATAGGGGCAGCTTATCAGAGCAGGGCAAGGCAGCTAGAATCTTCCCCAGGTAGCCCTGTGCACTCGGGCGGTGGGCTCCTCCCACACGGCCAGCTGCTCAGAGCAGGCTCCCCAGTGAGAGCCCTTCTGCACAGAGCCAGCTCCAAGCCCTGGAACCAGTAGCGGTCTAGGGGCAGCTTTCTTCGGAAGCACTGCATTATCAAGTTCCTCCAAGACTTCAGGCTACTGAAGGCTGGGAGGTGATACACTGGAAATCTATAGGTACACTATAAGCCAAGAGAGGAAATCTGCAATATCTCAGAGTCCCACTGACATCTGACCAATATGAGAAAACAAGGGAAGAAAAAGTCTCAAACAAACCTAGATACTATATCAATAAAACCCAATGACAGCACAGCAGAAGAAATGTCAGAAAGGGAGTTCAGAATGTTCATAATTAAAACAATCAGGGAAGCAAATGAGGAGATGAAAGAGCAAATGCAGGCATTGAAGGAGGAGATGAAAGAGCAAATGCAGGCATTAAATGATCGCACCAATCAATAGTTAAAAGACCAAATACGGGAAGCAAGAGATCATTTCAATAAAGAGTTAGAGATTCTGAAAAAACAAACAAACAAACAAACAAATCCTTGAAATGAAGGAAACAATAAACCAAGTTAAAAACTCCATAGAAAGCATAACCAATAGGATAGAACACCTGGAAGACAGAACCTCAGACATTGAAGACAAAATATTTAATCTTGAAAACAAAGTAGGCCAAACAGAGAAGACAGTAAGAAATCAAGAACAGAATCTATAAGAATTATGGGATATCATGAAAAGGCCAAATTTAAGAATTATTGGAATTGAGGAAGGCTTAGAGAAACAAACCAAAGGAATGAACAATCTATTCAATGAAATAATACCAGAAAATTTCCCATATCTGAAGAATGAAATGGAAAACCAAGTGCAAGAAGCTTATAGGACTCCAAATATACAAAGTTACAACAGACCCACACCAAGGCACATTATTATGAAAATACCTAACATACAAAATAAAGACAGAATTTTAAAGGCCGTGAGAGAAAAGAATCAAATTACATTCAGGGGGAAACCTGTAAGAATATCAGCAGATTTTTCAATCCAGACCCTAAAAGCTAGAAGGGCCTGGAACAACATTTACCAAGCCCTGAAAGAAAACGGATGCCAACCAAGAATCTTATACCCAGCAAAACTTACTTTCAGATTTGACGATGAAATAAGATCCTTCCATGATAAACAAAAGCTAAAGGAATTTACAAAAAGAAAGCCGGCATTACAGAACATTCTCAGCAAAATATTCCATGAGGAAGAGATGAAAAACAATAATGCAAATCAGCAACAGGAGGAACTAGCCTAAAGGAATAGCCAAATAAAGGAGAAAGCAAATCATGTCAAAAAACAAAAATGAGTCAAATGACTGGGAAGACAAATCATATCACAATAATAACCCTGAATGTTATTGGCCTAAACTCATCAATCAAAAGACATAGACTGGCAGATTGGATTAAAAAGAAAAATCCAACAATATGCTGCCTGCAAGAGACTCATCTCATAGAAAGAGACACCCATAGACTAAAGGTGAAAGGATGGTAAAAAACATACTATGCACACGGACACAGCAAAAAAGCTGGAGTATCCATCCTCATTTCAGATAATGTGGACTTCAAGTCAAAACTAGTCAGAAGGGATAAAGAAGGACATTACATGCTGCTTAAGGGAAGCATAAATCAACAAGACATAACAATCATAAATATCTATGCCCCGAACATTGGCACATCAACCTACGTCAAACAAATCCTTCTCAATTCCAGAAATCAAATAGACCACAACACAATCATACTAGGCGATTTTAACACACCTCTCTTACCACTGGATAGATCTTCCAAACAAAAATTGAATAAAGAAACTATAGATCTCAATAACACAATCAACAATTTAGACTTAACCAACATATATAGAATATACAATCCAACAAAGAACTAATACATTTTCTTCCCAGCAGCACATGGATCCTTCTCTAAAATAGACCATATTTTATGCCACAAAGCTACTGCTGGCAAATACAAGAAGATAGAGATACTACCTTGTACTCTATCAGACCATAATGGATTGAAATTAGAAATAAATGACAGAATAAAAAACAGAAACTTCTCCAATACCTGGAGATTAAATAATACACTATTACATGATGAATGGATAACATCAGGAGGGAAATAAAAAAATTCTTAGAAGTAAACGAGAACAAAGACACAAATATCTGCGACAGTATGAAAGCAGTACTTAGAGGAAGATTTATTTCATGGGGTGCATTCAACAAAAGAAGTAGAAATCAACAAATAAATGACTTAACACTACAGCTCAAAACCCTAGAAAAAGAAGAGTAGACCAAAACCAAAAGTAGTAGAAGACAGGAAATAGTTAAAATAAGAGCCAAAATCAATGAAATTGAAACAAAAGAAACAATCGGAAAAATTAACAAAATAAATAGTTGGTTCTTTGAAAAAATAAATAAAATTGATAAACCCTTAGCCACACTAACAAAGAGAAAGAGGGAGAAAACTCAAATTACTAAAATTCGGAATGAACAAGGAAATATCACAACAGACACGACTGAAATACAAAACATCATTAGAAGCTATTTTGAAAATCTATACTCCAACAAAACAGAAAACCTCGAAGACATCAACAAGTTTCTAGAGACATATGAATTACCTAAACTGAACGGGGAGGACATACACAACTTAAATAAATCAATTTCAAGCATGAAATAGAAGAGGTCATCAAAAGCCTACCAACAAAGAAAAGTCCAGGACCAGATGGGTTCTCAGCCGAGTTCTACAAAACCTTTAAAGAAGAGCTCATTCCAATACTCCTCAAAGTATTCCATGAAATAGAAGAGGAGGGAACCCTCCCAAACTCATTCTATGAAGCCAACATCACCTTGATACCTAAACCAGACAGAGACACATCGAGAAAAGAAAATTTCAGACCAATATCCTTAATGAACATCGATGCAAAAGTTCTCAACAAAATTTTAGCAAATCGCATACAAAAATACATTAAAAAGATAGTGCACCACGATGAAGTGGGTTTTATCCCAGGGTGCAAGGTTGGTTCAACATCAGGAAATCAATAAATGTCATTCACCATATCAACAGACTTAAATTTAAGAATCACATGATTATTTCAATAGATGCAGAAAAAGCATTCGATAAAATATAGCACCCTTCATGGTCAAAACACTAGAAAAAATTGAGATAGTGGGAACATTCCTTAACATTATAAAGGCCATCTACGCTAAGCTCATGGACAATATCATACTAAATGGTGAAAAACTGAAAGCATTCCCCCTAGAAAATGGAACAAGGCAGGGATGCCCTCTTTAACCACTTCTATTCAATATCGTCCTTGAAACTCTAGCCAGAGCAATTAGACAGACCAAAGAAATTAAAGGGATACGAATAGGAAAAGAAGAACTCAAACTATCCCTATTTGCTGATGACATGATTATATATTTAGAGGAACAGGGAATTCTACCAGAAAACTTTTAGAACTCATAAGTGAATTCAGTAAAGTAGCAGGTTACAAGATCAATGCTCATAAATCTAAGGCATTTCTATACATAAGCGATGAATCTTCAGAAAGAGAAATTAGGAAAACTACCCCATTCACAATAGCCTCAAAAAAAATAAAATACTTGGGAATCAATTTCACAAAAGAGGTGAAAGACCTCTACAATGAGAACTACAGAACACTAAAGAAAGGAATTAAAGAAACCTTAGAAGATGGAAAGATCTCCTAGGTACTTGGATAGGCAGAATTAATATTGTCAAAATGGCCATTCTACCTAAAGTGCTATACAGATTCAATGCAATTCCAATTAAAATCCCAGTGATGTACCTTACAGAAATAGAGCAAGCAATTGTGAAATTCATCTGGAAGAATAAAAAATCCAGAATAACTAAAGCAATCCTCAGTAGAAAGAGCGAAGCAGGGGGTATCGCAATACCAGATCTTCAACTCTACTACAAAGCAATAGTAACAAAAACAGCACGGTATTGGTACCAAAATAGACAGGTAGATCAATGGTACAGAATAGAGGACATGGACACAAAACCAAATAAATACAATTTTCTCATACTAGACAAAGGGGCCCAAAAATATGCGATGGACAAAAGATAGCCTCTTCAACAAATGGTGCTGGGAAAACTGGAAAACCATATGCAACAAAATGAAATTAAACCCCTATCTCTCACCCTACACAAAACTCAACTCAAAATGAATCAAGGACCTCGGAATCAGACCAGAGACCCTGCATCTTATAGAAGAAAAAGTAGGTCCAAATCTTCACCTTGTTGGCTCAGGATCAGATTTCCTTAACAGGACTCCCATAACACAAGAAATAAAAGCAAGAATCAACAACTGGGATAGATTCAAACTAAAAAGTTTTTTCTCAGCAAAGGAAACTATCAGTAACGTGAAGAGAGAGCCTACAGAGTGGGAGAATATCTTTGCCATTCATACTTCAGATAGAGCACTAATCTCCAGAATCTATAAAGAACTCAAAAAACTCTACACCAAGAATGCAAATAATCCAATCAACAAATGGGCTAAGGAAATGAATAGACACTTCACAGAAGAAGATCTACAAGCAATCAACAAACATATGGAAAAATGTTCAACATCTCTAGTAATAAGAGAAATGCAAATCAAAACCACCCTAAGATTCCATCTCACCCCAATTAGAATGGCGATTATCAAGAACACAAGCAACAATAGGTGTTGTCGAGGATGTGGGGAAAAAGGTACACTCATACATTGCTGGTCGGGTTGCAAATTAGTGCAGCCACTCTGGAAAGCAGTATGGAGATTCCTCGGAAAGCTTGGAATGGACCCACCATTTTACCCAGCTATCCCACTCCTGGCCTATACCGAAAGGACTTAAAATCAGCGTACTACAGTGATACAGCCACATCAATGTTCATAGCTGCTCAATTCACCATAGCCAGATTGTGGAACCAACCTAGATGCCCTTCAGTTGATGAATGGATAAAGAAACTGTGGCATATATATACAATGGAATATTACTCTGCCATGAAGAATGATAAAATTATGGCATTTGCAGGCAAATGGATGAAATTGGAGAATATCATGTTAAGTGAGATGAGCTAATCTCAAAAAACTAAAGGACGAATGATCTTGCTGATAAGCAGATGAGGACATATAATGGAGGGTGGGAGGGGTTAGTGTTAGGGTTAGGGTTAGGTTTAGGGTTTGGGATAAGGAGGGTGGTAAGAATGGAGGAAGCAAGGACTGTATAGAGGGAAAAGACGGGTGGGAGGGGTGGGAGGGGTTGGGGGAAGGGAAAAAAATAACAGAATGAATGAAACAACATTGCCCTATGTAAATTTATGATTACACAAATGGTATGCCTTGACTCCATGTACAAACAGAGAAACAACATGCATCCCATTTGTTTACAATAATAATAAAAAAAAAACTCAAAACACTCAACACAAAGAATACAAATAATCTAATCAACAAATGGGTTAAGGATATGAAAAGACACTTCACAGAAGAAGATCTACAAGCAATCAACAAACATATGAAAAAATGTTCACCATCTTTAGTAATAAGAGAAATGCAAATCAAAACTACCCTAAGATTCCATCTCACCCCAATTAGAATGGCCATTATCAAGAACACAAGCAACAATAGGTGTTGTCGAGGATGTGGGGAAACAGGTACACTCATACATTGCTGGTGGGGTTGCAAATTAGTGCAGCCACTCTGGAAAGCAGTGTGGAGATTCCTTAGAAAACTCGGAATGAACCTACCATTTGACCCAGCTATCCCACTCCTCGGTCAAAGGACTTAAAATCAGCATACTACAGAGATACAGCCACATCAATGTTCATAGCTGCTCAATTCACAATAGCTAGACTATGGAACCAACCTAGATGCCCTTCAATTGATGATTGGATAAAGAAACTGTGGTATATATATTCAATGGAATATTACTCGACTATAAAGAATAATAAAATTGTGGCATTTGCAGGCAAATGGATGAAATTGGAGAATATCATGTTAAGTGAGATAAGCCAATCTCAAAAATCCAGAAAGTGAATGATCTCACTGATAAGCAGATGATGATCCGTAATGGGGGGTGGGAGGGGGGCAAGAATGGAGGAAGGAGGGACTGTATAGAGGGAAAAGAGAGGTGGGTGGGCTGGGGGGGAGAAAAAAATAATGGAATGAATCAAACATCATTACTCTATGTAAATGTATGAATATGCAAATGGTATGCTTTTACTCCATGTACAAACAGAAACAACATGTATCCCATTTGTTTACAATAAAAATAAATTAAAAAAAGAATATATGTGTATGTTCCAAAATAAATTTATAAACTTTAAAAGAAAAAAGAACAAACATCAATCCCTAGGTTTCCAGTTTCAGAAGTTAGAAAAATAAGAAAATTAATCCAGAAGCAGAAATGAAAGATATAAAAAGGTATAATAGAGAAAATAAGTACAGGTAATTTTCTTTTAATTGATCAATCTCTTCAACATTTGATAGGAAAAAGAAGAGAGAAATTACAAAGAATCAATTTTAGAATTGAAAAAAATTACATAACTGGAGACCTTACAAATATTAACAGTGTTGTTAACTTAGGCCAAAATATTTGACAGTATCAATAAAAATTGACAACCTTCTAGGAGAAAAATAACTTACCACAACCATCATAGAAAGAGAACTATAAATATTCCAAATATTTCTCTTTTTTGGGGGTTTTATTTTTTTTTTATATTTATTTATTTTTTTTTAATTGTATACAAATGGGATACATGTTGTTTCTCTATTTGTACATAGAGTCAAGGCATACCATTTGTGTAATCATACGTTTACATAGGGCAATGATGTTTATTTTTTTCCCTTCCCCCCACCCCTCCCACCCCTCTTTTCCCTCTATACAGTCCTTCTTTCCTTCATTCTTACCGCTCTCCTTATCCCTAACCCTAAACCGAACCCTTAACCTAATGCTAACCCCTCCCACCCCCCATTATATGTCCTCATCTGCTTATCAGCGAGATCATTCGTCCTTTAGTTTTTTGAGATTGGCTTATCTCACTTAGCATGATATTCTCCAATTTTGTCCATTTGCCTACAAATGCCATAATTTTATCATTCTTCATTGCGGAGTAATATTCCATTGTATATATATGCCACAGTTTCTTTATCCATTCATCAACTGAAGGGCATCTAGGTTGGTTCCACAATCTGGCTATGGTGAATTGAGCAGCAATGAACATTGATGTGGCTGTATCTCTGTAGTATGCTGATTTTAAGTCCTTTGGGTATAGGCCAAGGAGTGGGATAGCTGGGTCAAATGGTGTTTCCATTCCAAGCTTTCTGAGGAATCTCCACACTGCTTTCCAGAGTGGCTGCACTAATTTGCAACCCCACCAGCAATGTATGAGTGTTCCTTTTTCACCACATCCTCGCCAACACCTATTGTTGCTTGTATTCTTGATAATCGCCATTCTAATTCGGGTGAGATGAAATCTTAGGGTAGTTTTGATTTGCATTTGCCTTATTACTAGGGATGTTGAACATTTCTTCATATATTTGTTGATTACTTGTACATCTTCTTCTGTGAAGTGTCTGTTCATTTCCTTAGACCATTGTTGATTGGATTATTTGTATTCTTCGTGTAGAGTTTTTTGAGTTCTTTATAGATTCTGGAAATTAGCGCTCTATCTGAGGTATGGTTGGCAAAGATATTCTCCCACTCCGTAGGCTCTCTCTTCACATTTCTGATAGTTTCCTTTGCTGAGAGAAAGCTTTTTAGTTTGAATCTATCCCAGTTGTTGATTCTTGCTTTTATTTCTTGTGCTATGGGAGTCCTGTTAAGGAAGTCTGATCCTAAGCCAACAAGTTGAAGATTTGGACCTACTTTTTCTTCTATAAGATGCAGGGTCTCTGGTCTGATTCCGAGGTCCTTGATTCATTTTGAGTTGAGTTTTGTGTAGGGTGAGAGATAGGGGTTTAATTTCATTCTGTTGCATATGATTTTCCAGTTTTCCCAGCACCATTTGTTGAAAAGGCTATCTTTCCTCCATTGCATATTTTTGGAACCTTTGTCTAGTATGAGAAAATTGTGTTTATTTGGGTTTGTGTCCATGTCCTCTATTCTGTACCATTGATCTACCTGTCTATTTTGGTACCAATACCATGCCGTTTTTGTTACTATTGCTTTGTAGTAGAGTTGAAGATCTGGTATTGCAATACCCCCTGCTTCGCTCTTGCTACTGAGGATTGCTTTAGCTATTCTAGGTTTTTTATTGTTCGAGATGAATTTCATAATTGCTTGCTCTATTTCTGCAAGGTACATCATTGGGATTTTAATTGGAATTGCATTGAATCTGTATAGCTCTTTAGGTAGTATAGCCATTTTGACAATATTAATTCTGCCTATCCAGGAACATGGGAGATCTTTCCATTTTCTAAGGTTTTCTTGAATTTCTTTCTTTAGTATTCTGTAGTTCTCATTGTAGAAGTCTTTCACCTCTTTTGTGAGATTGATTCCCAAGTATTTTATTTTTTTTGAGGCTATTGTGAATGGGGTAGTTTTCCTAATTTCTCTTTCTGAAGATTCATCACTTATGTATAAAATGCATTGGATTTATGAGCATTGATCTTGTAACCTGCTACTTTACTGAATTCACTTATGAGTTCTAAAAGTTTTCTGGTGGAATTTCCAGGTTCCTCTAAATATATAATCATGTCATCAGCGAACAGGGATAGTTTGAGTTCTTCTTTTCCTATTCATATCCCTTTAATTTCTTTGGTTTGTCTGATTGCTCTGGCTAGAGTCTCAAGAACGATGTTGAATAGAAGCGGTGAAAGAGGGCATCCCTGCCTTGTTCCAGTTTTTAGGGGGCACGCTTTCAGTTTTTCACCATTTAGAATGATATTAGCCATGGGCTTAGCGTAGATTGCCTTTATAATGTTAAGGAATGTTCCCACTACCCCAATTTTTTCTAGTGTTTTGAGCATGAAGGAATGCTGTATTTTATCGAATGCTTTTTCTGCATCTATTGAAATAATCATGTGATTCTTAACTTTAAGTCTGTTGATATGGTGAATGACATTTATTGATTTCCGAATGTTGAACCAACCTTGCATCCCTGGGATAAAACCCACTTGATCGTGGTGCACTATCTTTTTAATATATATATCAGATCATAATGGATTGAAATTAGAAATAAATGACAGAATAAAAAACAGAAACTTCTCCAATACCTGGAAATTAAATAATACACTATTATATGATGAATGGATAACAGAAGACATCAGGAGGGAAATAAAGAAATTCTTAGAAGTAAACGAGAACAAAGACACATCATATCAAAATATCTGGGACACTATGAAAGCAGTACTTAGAGGAAGATTTATTTCATGGGGTGCATTCAAAAAAAGAAGTAGAAATCAACAAATAAACGACCTAACACTACAGCTGAAGCGCTAGAAAAAGAAGAGCAGACCAATACCAAAAGTAGTAGAAGACAGGAAATAGTTAAAATCAGAGCCGAAATCAACGAAATGGAAACAAAAGAAACAATTGGAAAAATTAACAAAATAAATAGTTGGTTCTTTGAAAAAATAAATAAAATTGATAAACCCTTAGCCACACTAACAAAGAGAAAGAGGGAGAAAACTCAAATTACTAAAATTCGGAATGAACAAGGAAACATCACAACAGACACGAGTGAAATACAAAACATAATTAGAAGCTATTTCGAAAATCTATACGCCAACAAAACAGAAAACCTTGAAGACATCAACAAATTTCTAGAGACATATGAATTACCTAAACTGAACGAGGAGGACATACACAACTTAAATAAACCAATTTCAAGCAATGAAATAGAAGAGGTCATCAAAAGCCTACCAACAAAGAAAAGTCCAGGACCAGATGGGTTCTCAGCTGAGTTCTACAAAACCTTTAAAGAAGAGCTCATTCCAATACTCCTCAAAGTATTCCATGAAATAGAAGAGAAGGGAACCCTCCCAAACTCGTTCTATGAAGCCAATATCACCCTGATACCTAAACCAGACAGAGACACATCGAGAAAAGAAAATTTCAGACCAATATCCTTAATGAACATCGACGCAAAAATTCTCAACAAAATTTTAGCAAATCGCATACAAATATATATTAAAAAGATAGTGCACCAAATATTTCTTTATTAAAATAATTTGAATTTAAAATTAAAGCCATTTCCAAAGACACAGATGGCTTCATTGGTGTTTCTTGCTCGTTTGTTTTTTGGTGTGCTGGGAGTCAAACCCAGGGTTTACACATTCTAAGCAGGGGCTCTACTACTGAGCTGTACCCCAGTACCAATTGGTTGTTTGTCAAAATTCTGTAAAGTTATAGTGCCATTGATACACAAAATCTTGCAGGGTACAGAAAGACGTACAAATTGTTATAATCAATGTAATTCTTTGTAAATTAATGGAGCTCAATTCATTATTTGATAAAGGAGAGAAAACATTTGATCTTATCAATTATTACAGAAAAGTATTTATTGAAGTTTGACCTCCATTAATTCTAACTGGGAACAAAATAGCACTATTTCGTCAATAGGCAAAGGATAACAACAAAAGCCATCAAATATTATGTCTAACAATGACATGTTGAAATAGTGCCACTTCCACTTAGACTTAATATTGTATCAGAGATCCTAGCTAGAATAATATGGGATGGACTACACAGGAGAGGCAAAGGATAAGAAATATTTTCTGACAACATGATTTTGTATTGCCATTCCAAAGAAATATGCTATTTGAACCTTAGCACAATTGCTATACTTCAACATACACAAATTAACTGTACTACTATAAAACAGCCACAACAGGAAAGTGACACTTAGAAATGATTCTGTTTACAACAACATAAAACAATAGCTTAACACATTCTGAACATCTAGCACTTAAACAAGTTAAAGACATAAAAGACCCCAAACTATAAAACATTATTGAGAGAAACTAATAAAAACCTACCTAAATGATAACTCTACCATGTTTCTGATTCGGAATGCCTAATATCCTTAAGCTGCCTATTAATTCTCTTTTATTTAAGCAATAGTTTAAATAGAAGTAGTATTAAAATACCAGCAGGATATTTTGGTTGAAAATGTCAAACTGATTCAAAAATATAAATGAAAAATGCAAAGAAACTAGTGGATCACCTTGAAGAATAAAACCAGACTCACACCATCAAATATCAATATATATATTGTAGAACTATAGTAATAAAGGCAGGTGATACTGCTCCAAGTACAGAAGAAAAGACCCATAAACAAACCATAAAGTCAAGAAATAGACTCAAACATACATAAGCACTTGATTTATGAACAACTTAGCTCTACAGAGTAGTGATAGAGACAGAATTAGTCATGAGGGGAAGTAAAAGGAATTTTGATCACTTCATTCAGAGCAAATATGATCAATGCACTTACTCAATAACTATGTAAATGATATAAAATGAACTCCCTCAAACAGTATGAAAAAGGCAGACCACCCAACAGAAAATGCAGAAAGGACTTCAATGGGCACTTTACAAAATAAAGATTTCCATTTGATCAATAATTTAGTAAAAATGTGCTCAAATTCAACTTTGCAAATGAGAAGTCTGACAAATCCCATTGTAGACAAGAATGAATGTGCAGTGACTGGATTTCTTATACACTACTGGTGAGAATCAAAATTGGTAAAATTACTTTGGAATGCTCTGGACAGTCATTCTTTAGGTGAATATCCACACACCTGTGTGTCTACAACTTTTCAGAGTAACATTATTTAAGATACTGAAATCTAAAGTGAAATGACAGATTGGAAAAGTGATTTTTTAAAATATTTTCACATAATGGGATATTCTACAATGAAAATGTTGTTACATTTAGTTTTTTCATTAATTGTACAAACAATAGTCACTGAAAAGGATGCAGAAGTGAAGATAGTTATCTTTAAATTAAGTAGGGAGTATGTGGAGAGTATCTGGAGTATTGTTGGTAATGCTCTAAAATCATCTGATTTTCTAGTTATTGATATGTTCACTTGGTGAAAATTAATTGACTTGGGTATTTTTGATTTGTGCACTTTTCTGTATTCTACATTTAAGATTGGTCTTTAAAGGGACATTAGAAAAAGAAATATCTTTCCCATTTTGATCTTACCTAAAATCTTCTCTAATTTCCTTCTAAAATTTGTAGACATGAATTCCTTAATCTTTGATTTTTATTTAATGTTACTCTTTGTCTTTGAATAAATTCTTAAAATCCTTATTGATTTAAAATGTTTAAAGTTTTTTTTAACATTAAATATTACTAGGGTGTTAAAATATTAATTTTTATAAATGTTTTAAACTTATACTTCCAATATTTTATATTAGTGATGTTAGTGTGGTTATTTTATTTTTGCTTCAATTAGATGCTCTAAAACAAGAAACTGTTGCAAATATATTGAATAAGCAATTGTTACAAAAACTTTTTATGCTTTGTCTTAATGTTGCCATTACAGTTTTTATTCTTTATTTTTCTACTTTTGTTTCACTTTGTTATACAGATTGAATTATTATTCTGAATTAAAGTTAAAACTCTAAATTCAAAAAAAGTATTATTCTTTTTCAGAGCATTGTGCTAATTGTGATTTCTGAAAGTATGTCTTGTAGTATTTTCATTTTCCTTTATATACTTTGAATGCCTTTCTAATTTTTCTTTTTCAGTGAAGATTATGTTTTGCATATTTTTATCTTCTGCATGATTCTGTGTATATATTGATGTTGGATTAGGATATTATCATTTTAATTCTACCACCAAATATAAATATTTTTCTTAATAATTCTTAAAATTTTCCAAAATGAATACAACTATCTAACTGCCTAACTTATGTGCTTTTCATTACATTTCAAATTAATTCTTATATGTTTTATAAAAA
This sequence comes from Sciurus carolinensis, assembly GCF_902686445.1. NCBI lineage: Eukaryota > Metazoa > Chordata > Mammalia > Rodentia > Sciuridae > Sciurus > Sciurus carolinensis. The sequence continues at coordinate 29,826,145 of NC_062227.1, read as the reverse complement.
TTAAAATATTGACTTTTAACATTAATTTATGGGAAAAACAATTTCGTTCTTGCCATTTCCAGCTTTCTTTCCTCTCACTTTGTAGATTTTCTAAATTTAATGTTAGTGATGAAAATAATACTATTAAACTCAAAGTGGTTTTTCTCTTTTCTTATATATTCAACTTCAAAAATTTTTAAAACAATTATTTCAGCTTTTTAGCATTACATTATTTTACTTTGTGATTTATAACACTCTTTACATTTCTAACATTATTTCAAAAGAGTTTTTTTTTTTTTTTTTTTTTTTTTTTTTTTTTTGGTACTAGGTATTGAACCCAGGGGCACTTAACCATTGAGTCACATTCCCAGTCCTTTTTATTCTTTTTTATTTTGAAATAGGGTCTCCCTAAATTGCTTAGGGCCTGGCTAAGTTGCTGCTTGGAATTTGCAATCCTCCTGCCTCAGCCTCCTGAGCTGCTGGGATTATAGGAGTGTGCCACCGCACCTGGCCCAAAATAGTTTATGATACTTGTCTCCAGTCATTTCTCTTCTAACCTCACCATGCTTGAAATCAATTTTTTAATTGGATTTGTACCTTTGTTCTTAACTGAACACCTGGGAGGCCATGCTGAGAGTAAATGTGGGAAGCACTTTCAACTTGTGGTGCTCAACAAATGTAGATCTCACTTGGGAACCCCAGATATGGTCAACTGGACTTCATTTCCAGTGGTGCCACATATACCCCCCAGGATGTACTTCTTTTGGGGAAGTCATTATTATTCTGAACATGTTCACTTGAACCTTCAGGGTGCCCATAGAGATCTTCAAGTGTTCAAGAATAACATCCATAGGCTATGCAGCCCACAGATGATTGAGGATGATTCTCCATAAATGAGGAGATCCTTGGTTGTGTGGCAGAGTTCCCTGAAGGGATGACAGACTGGTTATTCATGTACAGTCTGTTTTCAGTTTAACCAGTAAGAGTCATTTGATGAGAAAAGATGGTTCTATAATAGATTCTTTAAGTGTGCCCTCCCAAATCATATGTTGAAAGTCAATCCCTAAGGAGATGGTATTTGAAGGTGGAGGCTTTGGGAGTTAAGTCACGAAAGTGAAGCCCTCATGGACATTATTAGTGCCCTTATAAAAGAGACTTCAGAGAGCTCCCTCTTCCTTTCAGTCATGTAAGGACACAGCAAAATGATCAACTATGAACCAGGAAGTGGTTATTGATGATAGAGTTTCACCAAACTTCATCCTTATGGACCAATGTGACGTCTACACAATTGTTAATACATACAGCTATAACTGGATTAATGTCATCAGCCAGGTGTGTCTTTCTGAGAAATGTAAGGAGAAATTTACCTGGATTTGAAAGGTAGACCCCGATGCTTAATGGAATTTCTTCAGCTGTCTAGATCTGGGTCCCTGACTATAGTCTATACTGCAAGTTAGTCAGATCCTGCTGGAATCCTGGAATCCTGCTTAGAATAACTTTAATTAAATGCTATTTGAAACAAATTGAATGGATACAATCTTAGCCTTTGTCAGTCATTAATCAGATGGGTCAATGGTGTAGCATACACATGGGAAAGCATACACATGAAGTTTGTAGAAATGAGGAGTAGAACTGTTAAGAGACAATTTTCCTGGATTTCTCACAATTCTGCATAGATAGCCAATTCGTTCTGGTCTATCTTTACAAGACTGTTTATATTATTAGAGAAGACTGAAAAGTTAGAGATATCTCTTATTATGCAGGGAATGAATTATATATATATAATTCATGTAAGGACACATGATATATATATCTTCTTCTCCAAAGTAGATTTATACATGTTCCATTATGGGTAAAGAGGGATGTCTCCCTCCTCTCCATAAAGCTAGTATTTATTTATATTACATGGAAATAGAGATAATTCCACTCTTGGAAGAGGATTGAATGGAAAATTGGCATGAGAGATCAGGTGTGCCCAATCTAAGGGGTTTTGGAATTCATACCACTGCCTGGGCAACAATGAACTCTTATCACATCACCTTGTGGAAACTGGGGCTCAGGAAAATGTCTTAAGATGTCTACTGTAAAACCATGAGAAATAAATGTAGATTTTTTTGGTTTGATTCTGAACCAAAATTCTTGTTTTTTCTGCTGTTATTTATCAAACTCTGACAGATTAACCTATTAGCTTCCAAGAAAGGTAAAATCTTAAACCTTCACAGTTCTTTTCTTGAAAATACATTTATGATTTTTAAAAGTTCCTGATAAATTAATAACTTTTCTTTATGAAATGTACCCCTTTGTCTTCCTTGGTATTTTTATTTTATAATCTATTTTATGTGACATTAATATAGTCAATCCTTCCCTTTTCTGTTTGCAATGGTATATCTTTTATTTACTCATTGACTTGCAAGCTGTCTTTATACTTAGAGTGTTTGTTTTATATATCATATAGTTTGATCTTTTTATTCTGTCTGAAAAATCTCTGCCTTTTATTTGGACATTTAGTGCATTACCATTCATTGTAATTATTGAAATATCTGGATTGTGGTTTATCATTTTAATTTTTGGTTAAATGTTTTCCCCTCTCTGCTTTTTGCTCCTCTCAATCTTCTTTCCTAATATCTCTTGGGTAATATGAATTTTTAAATATTTACAATTTGCCTACTTGTTTTTAAAACTTATCCCTATACATGAGTTTTAGCAGTTTCACTAGGGATATATCTCACAACTTTTCACAGTCCCTTCATATATATTGTATCTCTTCACATAAAATGAAATCTTTTTATCACATATTAGTCTATTAATCGTCTCCAGCCATTGTATTATCCTTGTCATATTATGACATTTATTCATATTTTATGTCTGATAAAGCAATATGGTGCTATAATATTGACTTTAAACAGTTCTATGCATTTTAAGAAATTTAGTATTTTGCATGCATTTCATTAGAAAGTTTGCTTCAAATAGAACTTCTTTTAGTATTTCCTTAAAACCAGATCTGCAGGTATCTTATATCTCTTAGTATTTTATTATTTAATACTGTCATTGAATTTAGAATTTGGGGTTAATACTCGAGTACTTTTTTTCACCATTATCTGGCTTCCATTGTTTGTGATAGGAAGTCATTACTCATGTCAATCATTGTCCCCATATATTCATTATTTTTCTCTGAAGGCTTTCGAAGTTTGCTCTTTATCTTTATATCTAGCAGTTATACTACCATGGACATGGTATGACTTCTTAAAATATATTTATTCTCCTTGGAATTCACTGAATTTCTTGAATTAAGAAAAATTTATGTATTTACTCTAACTTTGGAAAGTTTTTGGTCATTCTATTTTAAATATTTCCTGCATCGGGCTATTATATACTTGCAGAACTTAAATGCACATACATTAGACAACTTAATATCGTCACACAGATTTATAAATATCTCTTTTTTTTTCTTTTTGTTTTGTTTTGGTAGCAAGGATTGAACCTAGGGGCGCCTAACTACTGAGCAACCTCCCTAGCCCTTTAGTTACAAAAATGTCTCATTTTGAGTCAGTGTCCAAGTTGCTTGTCATCTTGCTAAGTTGCTGAGGCTGACTTTGAATGTGTGATCCTCCTGCATCAGCCTCCCAAGCCACTGAGATTACCAAACTTCCTTTTTAAAAAATATTTTTACTCTTTTTCAAATTAAATACTTTCCACTATATTATCTTAAGTTTATTGCATCTTTCTCCTTTATGCAACCTTTATTCTACCCTTATGCCAAGTATCACATTTTGTGTGTATTGAGTGCATAGATATGTTTGCTTGAAAAACTGTTTTGTGTGTTTTCTCCAAGACTATAGAAACATGAAGGGGAACAAGAAGAAAGCATTGAAGGCCTGACTGGAAATAAAATAAGATACCTAAGAGTTAAAATTAATTTGTAGGAAAAGGGAACACAAGAGGGTAAAGTCACCTGGAAATTGCAGAGGCAGAAAGCAAACATGGAGACTGAGTGCCTTAGGTCATGTGGTTTCTGGGGCTCAGATAAACTGAGTGACCAGCAGTTAGTAAATATCCTATGGTTCTTGGAAGTTCTTTAGTGGGTGAACTAAAGGGATTTTTCTGCTCATCTCCAAAATTACGTGTGTGTTTTTCTAGAGCTAGGACTGTATCGCACAGAAAGGGATTTGACTTAGACCCTGATAAATATGCATCCTTTGTAGATGGAGGAAGGACACATCTGCAATTGGTAGAATTTCAGGCTAGTTGGAACTCTGTAAATGCCAACTCCAGAGGAGTAATACATCCTTATGTTTAACATATGGAAATGCTATGCTGCTATGGTTTGGATGTGTTCCCCCATGGTGCATGTATTAAAGGTATGGACCCCAGGATGGTGCTACTGGGAGGTGGTGGAAACTTTGGGAAGTGGGGCCTAGTGAGAGGCCCTAAGGTCATTGGGGGCATGTCCCTGAAGGGATTATGGGACCTGGACCCTTCTTTCTTTTGCTTCCTGGCCATGAAATGAGTAGTTTTGCTCTCCCATACACTCCTGCCATGATACATTGTCTTCACTACAGGCACAGCAATGAAGAAGTCAATCATGAACTAGAACCTCCAAAACTGAGCCAAAATAAACCTTTTATATACCTGTAAGTTGGTTATCTCAGGTATTTTGTTATAGTGACAGAAAGCTAACTTGTGAATAGTGTATTAGCTAATGACTATGATGGAGACGATAACTCAAAATTAGATAACTCAGGAATAATCTTTTTCTAGTATAGTACTAATCTGTAATATGTGTACATGTTTTCTATAGTGATTTATTTCAACTATGTATATTTGATGTAATGGTGGAGCCACTTGTAGGTATGTTAGGAAAGGAGTTTTCATCTACCTACCAAAATACCATTAAACTGTTCCCTGTAAATAATTCACACACAAAATAATTATTCTTACTAGGTAGACTATTGTTACTTTAAATACTACCAGGTATATATTTATCTCCTCTCTTTTTTATAGCATATGTGGCAGGGAAAGTGAAAATGGCTTTGGTTTTATATATAGAATTGAATCCTATCTGTAACTTTAATTCTTTTTTAATATTAAGCAAATTACTTCTAGTTCAGTATTTCCCTAAGTTTAAAAATCAGGATATTAATATTTCTTAATATAATTGTTTGGATGACTAAATTAGCACTGTACCTAACCAAGAGTGACCAATTTTTGTTATCAGTTCACAAATTTAGCACATGACAACATGCAATGAGTGTACTTAGGTTGATCCAATACTATTTGATTGGAAGGGATATGGTTGGTTCTCACAATTTCAATACACAACATTTATCTTCTTGCCAATTTTATTAAATTGTAGTTGGGTTGTTGCTTTTCTCTCACAATCAATGCTCAGTTTGATGAAATTGCTATTATATCGTTAATCTTCAGCATAAGATTTGCATTTTCCTCATGAATAAACTATCAAACTTCTAATATTCCTTTAGCTGGAGTGAATAAACTGGGGCTTATTCAATTCCAAGACTCCCTCTGTGAATTATTTTCTCACACATTTCAACCCCTTTCTGACCTAGAAGGTGGGAATTCTGTACAAAAGCAGTAAATGGATTATTTAACTTTTGGAGCAAAAATTGATGCATAGAGTTCCACAGAAATTAAAGATCTCCCCCAACTGGTTAATATTCTCAGAAATGTCCTTTTCCTCAAATGTGCTTTATAAGTAAAAGTATAAGAATTTTATATTTGGGAAGTAGTTTAATGTGGATCAGGCTTTCCATAAACATAATTTATAAGATGAACTTGTTAAATTAATTTATGCTTCACTATTACCAACTTAATATATTTTAAATTGGTTTTATGTTCAGGAGAAAAACTATCAAGTGCTTGCTTGTTATTGTACTTGTGGTTATATTTTCTGATTATGGCAAATAAGTCAAAGTATTTCTCACTTTCTTCAGACCAAAATGGTGAATTTAGTTCTTTGAACTCCAGTTAATGAAGAGCCTAAAATTTTTAAGTTTAGTTTATAGTTTAAATTTCTCCTGTCTGAATTATAATGGCAAGTCTAAAATAATATGGATAATATTTTTCCCAGAATGAAGAAATTTACCTTTAACAAAACTGACCTGGCTTACTCAATCATATATGTAATTTCAACTTGGGTAGTATTTTGCTCTTCCTTTGTGTCCTGAGATCCCTGCACTTCCTTTTGCATAATATCTTCCCCATAGTATTACATTTATTTATTGTTCTCTGCCTTATTACAGGGCTAACTATGAGCATGGTAATTTTGTCTGCCTTCTGTACCATGCTATGCACAACATAAAGCACAGTAACAGGCATTACAGCAGATGTTCAATAAATATTTGTTAAATGAACCAAAAAATGTACCACGTATAAGGCCAGAGATTGTTTTATTTTCTAAAGATGTATCAATAGTGAGGCAAACAGAGATAAGAAATTGATCAAGGAAATTCTGAAAACCTTGGTCCTGAGTTCATAGTTTTCTTAATTTTCTTTAATTCTGAGTTGATCCACTGTGTCCTACCCAACTATCTGTACCCAGAATGATTTTTTTGCATGAGCTCTTTTAAAGTGGGTTTGTCACTCTTATCACCACAGTAAACTTGACTAATGATGTTGGTATTAGTCCAACAAATCAGTTAAGGGTAGAATGTTAATGTGAACAGAAGAAGTATATTTCTACACTTATGGATTGGCCACTTCTGACCATTTTCTGTTTTCTGAGGGTGCAGAGGCATCAGAGACAGAATAGCTGCTTTCCAGGGGCTCACAGACCAGTGGGGGAGATGGTTGTTAATATATATCCCACTAAAAAAAAGTGGTGTCCAACTGTAGTCCCAACTTAGGCAGGAAGACTGCAGGTTCAAGCAAACCAGTCTCAGCAATTTACTGAGACCTTGTTTCAAAATAAAGAAAATTAACAGTCTGGATGTAGCTAAGTGGTAATGAGTCCTTGGGTTCAATCTAAAGTACCACCAACACACACACAAAGTGCCAGTACACAATATCAATTTATATGAGGAGAAAAATACACTCCATATAAAAAAGACTTTTGAGGATTTAGAAATAAGTCCTGTTTTAATATTTTACTGCTGCATATTAAATCTGATATTGACAGAGGCAGTGATGATCTGGAGACTTTTCAAACTGGACTTTGAAGAACTGATTGTGAATTTGCTAGGAATTTTGAGGAGTAATCACTAAATACAATCATTAAAAATTTAAAAATACAAACATACATAGAGACAAAGAAAAAGTTCTTGAAATTATCGCTAATTATTTTACTACACTTGACAAATCCATATGTTCTTAATATTACTTACATCTACTACAGCCGTGTGGTGAAAATACTCAATTCCATGTTCACTGACGTCATAGGTGCAGCTGAAATTGGCAATGTGGGTGGTTTTAAACTGTGAAAATGCAAACACCATAAATAATCATGTCACTCCTTCTATTTAAATTATTTGTTTTGTCTATACCTCATTATTTATTTGTTATTATTCTCAATTTTATTGTCTTAAGTTTAAAAAGTGACAGAGAAATGCTAACAAAGCAGATTAAACTTAAGATGTGTATTGTGTTCCTGGCTCTTACACTGAAATAGTACAAAGATATTCTGATAGTCAAAGAAACTTTTGACATCTGTCTTTTATTGCTTTACTCTCATCTTATTCACAAATGAGAACAAAATTCTCAATACTTCTGTTGGAATAACATTAATTCATTATATACAACCATAGGTAGCTATGGACATAACAGTTCAACAAAAATAAATGAAAGAATTTATATTGAAGTATTGATTTTTAAATGTCAAGTGCATGGCAGGGGAAAAATGAGATTTAACAAAAATCAATGAAAACATTTTGAAAATCTCAAGTGGCTGTTAGGAGTTTGCCATAAATAATATTATATATAGCATTTGTTATTATTTTTAAATTGTGTATCCAGTATTTATCAGTCAAACTTATAATAAACTTGTGTGTATGTATATAATGGATTTTTAAGAGAACCACTGTTAACCTCTTACATACTAGCATACTACTTGGGCAAAAGACCATAAAAGTTTAAAATATCTTACATAATCATTTATATTGATTTGTGCACTTTTCTCCTTTCTATAATGCCACAGTATTATTTTCCAATTGTTGAGGTATTTGCAAAATGAGTTTTTAATTAAATTATATATTTAATATAAAATGTGTGTGTACATTTTAATTAATAAGCAGCAAAATGTACAACTTGTGCAGAGTTTAGTAATTTTAATTATTTATTATACCTGTGTGAACATCCCCTAGATAAAGATATAGAACATTTCTAGCTGCCTAGAAAGTTCCTTTGGTCCCTTCTTTATAGTCAATAGGTTAGCTACTCTTTCACATCTGTCACATAGATTAGTTTGACCTGTTTTTGAAATATCTATAAACATAGAAATATACTATTACTCTGTTATTGTTGGTTTCTTTTATTTTGACTTCTTTCACTCAACAATATGTTTTACTGTTAAGTCTCTGCTGTAACTTACAGAATATTTCATTTTTCGTGTTTTGTAATATTCCATCGTATGAATATGCCTCAGTTTGTTAATCCTTTCTCTAATCAATAGAACTATTAAGAAAAAAAGCTTCCTAGGAAAAGTTTGAAATTATCTATGTATGCCTCCTTGATTGTTTTTCTCTTAAATCTTTTACTTAACTTCAGCTCTGGCATTTCTGGGAATGGTAAATGCTGATTTCCTTTGAGTAACATATATTACTCTGGATGTCAAACTCTGTGGTCCAGTGAACATAGTGATCTCCTCTGTCTACACTACTGCCTTTTGTAGGTATGTCAGTCCATATATTCTGGGGCTCAAGATGGGCCCATTTGCCTTGATGCCTTGAACACCAACAATTGAAACAAGAATATCTAAGAATAAGAGCAATGCAAATACCTCACTGTTGGATTTATGCTGTCATTAATTTGGAAATTTCACTTTTAAGTTGCTTTCCAAATGCCACTGTTTCTTGAATTTTTTTATTAAATTTATCAAAAACTGTTTAGAAAACAATTACAGTTCAGTTTTAGCAGGAATTATGTTGTAAAGAATCAGAATGATTTGTGTTTGTGTGTGTGAGAGAGCGAGAGAAAAAAAAAGAATAGCAAAACATTGAACACTGAATGCTTTATTCTTAAGTTTGACTAAATATTTAACTATTTCTTATTATTTACTATTCTCCTGACATTTCTTTTCCCTTGTGCTATGACAACTCAAAAGTTATTTTTTCTACTTCTATGACTGGTTACTCATATTCTAATTAATTTTATTGATATTCCAATGGGAAGTATGGGTAAGTATCTTAAGAGCCAATATGCTCCAGTAATTCACAATTTTTGGGGTATGAAATAAAGCTCAGGGTGGAGGTTGTGGCTCAGTGGTAGAGCACTTACCTGGCATATGTCACTGGGTTTGATCCTTAGTACTGCATATAAATAAATAAAATGAAGGTCCATTGACAACTAAATATATATATATATGTATATATATATATATATAAAATAAATATTTATTAATGCTTATTTAATATATAAATAAATACTGATTATGACTGGCCTTCATGCTTGGTCAAGGAAATTTTGCTATGCTTTCTGTTTTAAAATATATATATTTATATATATATACATAAAAATACATATTATATAATATATTATATATAATTAATATATAAATATATATTTAATATATATTTGAAAAAAGGCACAACAAAATTTTGACTAAGGAAATTTATTATTAAATAATAAATATATATAATATATTATATATAATAATATATATTAATAATATATATTTATATAGCATATATTATATATATAAGAAATATATATTATATATAATATATATAATATATTTTGAAAAAAGAAAGCATAGCAAAATTTCCTTGACCTAGTATGAAGGCCAGTCATAATCTGTATTTATTTAAAGTGTGCTTTTTATGGCACAGCAATGTGGTATTTACTCTCACTTCCTGAAAACTGAAAAAAAAAAAAGTAGCTCCCTGCCCCATGAACACATCAAGTAGAATTTAAATATCAGTATGTTTTATTTTAAAAAGTAGTTATCATGTCATGAGAACACACATAATATATATGATATGCATCATGGTGATATTCATGGCAAATTGTGTGTTAATGCAAGTCCTCTCAGAATGACATCTGTTACTGTACCTTCCACACATCCCTCAATTCCTCAGCATATAGCATTGAAGGGAGATACTTTGGGGGGAATTGAGAAGTTCCATATTTGGAACTTGTAACTTTTTAATAGAAATCTCTCTCTCTGTTTCTCTCTCTGTCTGTCTCTGTCTCTCTGTCTCTCTCTCTTCCTCCACCTGTCTCCCTCTCTCCCTCTCTCCCTCTTTTCCTCCCTCCCTTTGAGAAATATTGCTTAACTTTTAATATTATGTTGATATACTGGTCAAATTGAATCTGCCCACTATACTATCAGTTAATATTACTTCCTGTCCTGATACTACCCCATCTCCCCAACAGATCTACATTAAAATCAGTGGCAACACAATACTGACATTCAGTCATCTAAGCTTAGTTTATAGTTTTAACCATCTAGGATAAGTTTAGTTGAAAGAGTTTTATTAATTCTCTCTTTTACAACCTATTCATCTACCTAATCAGATCCTTAATATAACCAATATTTTATAGTTTCCATCATTCACACCTTAAATTTATTTCCATTATCATGTTAGTTTTGTTCTTTCTCGTGTTGTGTACACAACAGTTTTAGCTTTATTTCTGAAACTAGTAAAACTACTTCAGAATATTTTTTCATTCAGATTCAAGAATCCATTTTCATCCTAAGAGTGAACGCAAGCAACATATTGAAGCATCATACTATATTCCTTAACAAATATTTGAATGCTTTAGATAGGCAAGTACTTGTTTGGGGTACTAGGAAGTAAAAGTAAAGAACAAACACAACTCTCCATGAAGTTTCTGTTATAGCTAGGAAAAAGGGAAAGTAAACCTTTAAGCATATTTGGTTGTAGGTAAGGAGTTGAATACTGTAGAGAAGAACAAAGAGGGAAGGCATATTTGGATGACGAGTATCTAAGTCATGAGAATGTAAAGAGCTGAGTTTTGGACAAGCTAACTTTGAGGGAAACTCATTATCAGCATTTGAAAATATACACTTTCAGCTCAAGGAAGAAGTAGAAGATAAAGATGCAAATTTGATTTTGGCAGGGTAGACCATGGAACAACAGTGCATCAACAAGGAAACATTAACAGATAAGGACAAGGTCCTGCACAAGAAGCTTCTCATTCTTCAGCCTGCAGGATTGTGACAAAAGCAATATGGAGAAATAAGGGCCTTACAGAGCCTATAAAATGACACTTGGAGGTGTTCTATCTGTCTGAGTATTGTTTTCCACTTGAACCTGAAAGTTAATTCATTAATGAAAGAACCATAAAACATGCATATTCCTCTAGTAGAGTACCAGGCCAACAGGGCTCCAGAAGGCAGCAGCATCATGGCCAAATTGTGATTTCAGAAAGGCTAGTTATACAGAAGATAAGGTGATTTACTTGATTTTTTTTAGACATTTTAGTTTTCAAGAAAATAACAAAAAAAAATTGCAAAAAGAGTAGAAAGAACTCCCACCCAGATTTACCAGTTGTTAATATTTTGCTAACATTTGTGTTATGTTTAATCTATTTGTCTATGTGTTGGGGCAAGCCCAAAATGGCTATAGTTAGTCTCCCTTGCTGGGGCTTTTAGTATATAGCCAAGGTCATGAATTGGTTGGTGTGTGGTCAAGGTCATAAACACTCTGATTCAGGGTATGTACTCAAGGTCATAAACATGGGCTTGTGAGCATGAGTTCACTGAGGTAAGTTGTTAGCAATGTGCACCTTCTTTGGACTATATATAAAAATAGTTCTATAGAAATGACTCGGGTCTAAATGGAAATGGCTGGGGTTGGAGCTGGAGGCTAGTTATAGGCTGTTGACCCCTCTGAATAAAGCACGTCTACTATCCTGACTGCATCTTGCATCTTCTTGCACCTGTCATGATACCAAATCTGTTTCCTGGTTCTGAGTACCTGCATGACTATATGTATTTATGTATCAACCTATATGTGTATCTATCTATCTATCTATCTATCTATCTATCTATCTATCTTCTATCTTTTGTCATCTATTTATCTAAAAATTTACCTATGCCAATGTATAGGTTCCTCAAACACTTTAGCATCTTTTTGTTTCAGAAAGCAAGGAGGAGCTAATAATATAAAAGAATCTGTTTAAAAGGACCTGTAAGTCAGATTGGAAGGGCTCTTATTGGACAACAAAATTAAATTGAAACCTCACTGAATTATGACCCACTGAATTTTAGAGTAATCTGTGAGTTCATACTGATAAAAATTATTAAATGACTAAAAAGGAAAAAAAAAAAGAGAAAGATCTTTTGTACAATAGGATGTTATTGGACACAACTAATAGGAATTGCAAAATTAGATGATTTTATAACCATCATGATAATTAAATCAGGTAAAAATCATCAATATATGCTAACCATGAATAAACGTATGACAAGGATATGGATACTTACATAGTCTCCAGAATCTCATCACTTTTAACTTATTAATCACCAAAGGAAAAGAAACCACTTCAGAAGGGACGAATATGATGGCAGACACCTATTTGACTGAAATTAATCACTAACAAAAAGATAAATTGACATCACCAGTCTCCTGGTATGATTTTCTAGGAAGATATATAATATATGTAGTATTCCAGCTAAAAGTGCATAAACTGAATCAAGTCAAAGGAAATATCAGACAATCCCTTAGTGAGGGACATTCTCTAAATAAATGACCTGTATTCTTCAAAAATTTCAGGGTCATAAAAGATAAAGACTGGGGAAATAATCTCAGATTTAAGGAGATTCAAGAGACAAGATGACTAAATGCCCTGGATGACCCTGGAGTGGATTCTTTATTAGGGGGATTAATTCGGCTATAAAAAATAGTATCAGTGCAATTGACATAACCTTGAGAAACATGGTAAACAGTTATATGGGCATACAGACCATTTATTTTTTCCTATTTTGTCTCACCATAGGATAGTGAGAGAAATAAAAACAATAGTCTGCCATTTTATGAGGAAATTGAGATTTAGAAACACCAAACGATTTGCCCAAATCCATACAACTAGTAAGTTGGGAGCTAGTAAGCTAGTAAGGCTTGTATTGACTCCACCTTCTCTCATTTTAAGTCCTAGATTTGTTCATCATAAAAGGCAATTTCTGGCTTTGGAACCAGATAACAAGTAGATAATGATGAGGAGCTGTAAGAATATGTTAGGGTGAAAATATTTTCTCAGTCTTAATTTTATATTATTGTCTACATTAATAACTAGGTTAATTCATTACTCATCATTCTTTGATACTCATAGAAATTGTTTAAAGTTCGGTTATAATCCTTATCATCCATGCTTCATGAAGAGTTCTTTCTAAGAACTCCAGATTGTTTTGTTGTATTTGACATTGAAAGGAAAGAGATGGCTCCTTCCAGATTGTTTCATTGTATCTGACATTTGTTCTTGCACATGGTGGGTAATCAGTAAATGCTTATTGAAGAAATTGGATTCATAGCTCTAAATAACATATTTAAAGTAACACATTATATGTAACAAATGTAAGGGTACAATATCATAGGTTTACATTAAGTTTCAGAACCAAAGTCTGTAAATTGGATTGTAGGAAAACTTCTTCCTTAAATTGTGTAAGGAAGTTGAAAATGAGGTGGCAATAAGGGGCTTCTAAATTCATAACATGCCCACTTAAAGTCTGCAGATGCCTCACTGTCATGGGTCTGATTTTGAACTATAACTAATGTAATTAGTGGGTGATATTCCAGACTTCCAATTGTTAAGAGGTTGAATATAATTAAGCAGCTGCATAAAGAAGACAATAATGAAAGGCGAGAAAATGAGTATATGCAAAGCTCAGTTGCACACACAATTCTAGCATTGATAAGGCTAAAGAGGTATGAAGTCATTGTAGATTTAATTGTCTAATCAGAAGAGGCTCACATCACTCAGTACCTATGGACAGAGCAGAGAGGTGAAAAGAGGTTCCTCCTGTATGGCAAGTAGGCTGTCATCTTACTGTGATGGCCTCTGACCCAACAAAATAATTAGCTTCCATTGTGTTAACCTGTTAGCCAGAAAGGACAAGCACATACTAGTGCAATCACAGAGATTTTTTTTTCCCCAACTCAATACGTTTTCTTTAAAGCAAGGCCTTCCTTTAGCAGCTGTTTCAAAGATAATACAGGCATCTCTCAGCAATACCCACCCCCTTTTTTTCTTCTTTTCTGTCAAGGCTAAGTTTTATGATTTTTCATATTGTAACTGGTAGAGAATTTACCATTTTGAAGGCTACTAAATCATTCCAAAAGCTACAGAGGATTGTGAAAATGTATGATGTAAAATATGAAAGTGTAAAGAAAAACATTAATAACACATAGATTAGATATGAAGTCCTTACATAAATAAATATTTTGGCAGTTGGGTGATTTACAGAAAATATAGCTGAGAACAATAACAAACAATCTGTTAATCAGTTTCTGAGCATCAGAAATTCTAAACAGTGTTGCTTTATTAGTTTATTATTATTTTGGGGTTCCTTTTCCAAAAAAGGCCAGTAACACATGAGGATTTCTCAACTAAAACACATAGTTTTAAGAATGAACTGATTTCCCTAAGCCTCACTCAGGACTTCAACATTTCTAGTTTCTCATTTTCCATTATTTAAGATTTTAGGTACTTAATCTATTTTCCTTCACCCAGATTTGTTTGATCTCTACTATATAATCACATCTATGAAAATTTCCTTATTAAAAATGTTTCAGTAGTTCCCAAATACAGTAATTCACAAACTCCAGCTCCTATCCTGGTATAAGACAGAGCTTTTCTACTTGTTTAGTACTAGGGAAGGACATTGATTATCTCAGGGGTTAGACACAAGGATGTTGAGGGACAAACACAGTGCCTTTAGAAATCTGTATACAATTTCTAACTCCTTTCCTATGAATATAGAAATAGTTCGTTGAGGGGCAGAGGTTGTAGCTTAGTGATAGACACTTGGTTTCACATGGGAAGCACTAGGTCCAATCTTCAATATCACATAAAAATAAATAAAATAAAGGTATTGTGTCAATCCACAATTAAAAATATTTTTAAAAAAGAAATAGTGAATCTTCACATTGTGTGCATCCACAAGACTTGGACCCATATAGAATAAGATATACTCCATGTTTGTAAAAAATATGCCAAAATTGATTCTACTGTCATGTACAACATGGCAGCATTCCCCTGTATTTGTAAATATAGCTTTCTTGGAACACTACCATGCATATTCATAATGTCATTGGCTAATTTGTGCTACCATAGCAGAACTGAATAGCTGTAAGTCATCTCTGATAACTTCCCAGTACACAAATCCTAAACTATATACTATCTGGTCTTTTATGGAAAATGTTCCCTAACCCCTGTTCTAAATGAAGTAGGAGATGAGGTTCTCTGTGCACTAGTTCATTCTGGGAAGATGATGAACTAAACACACACACACACACACACACACACAAACACACACATACTCTTTTTCATATATAAAGTGTGCTGCCCAGGAAGCAAGTGTCAAGCAAGGACAGAGAATAGTTCCAGAAATTTCTATGCATAACTGTTTCCCAGAGCATATGTAGTAAAACATGCAAATAAGTGTTTGCATTGTTTCAGGTACTGCTTTGGAGCTTAATTTGTCCATGTAATTATTCAATTTTATTATAACATCCTTATAAAGTAGATAACACAGATATTATTATATTTTCCTTGAGAAGAAATTGGAGTTCAAATTTAGAACCTTAGTAAGTATCCAGCAGGTACATTTAATGAAAATGTCATCACTAAGCTCAAAACTTTAACTGTTCTGTCTTTATTGCACTATTCACTCTTCCTGGGATTATGGAATAGTCCTTCCATGTCCTTTCCTTTCTTACAGTTAATTTGGGTCACATGAGTTGGCTTTGGCTAATGGATTATATAAGATGGACTTTGTCTTAAAAATATCTCATGTCATGCACGTTCCGGTTTTTTCTTCCCTGGTTCTCAGACAGCATAGCTGCAAGATAAGAAAGGTTGCGACTTTTACAAATTGCACTGGATTTTGTGAGAATGAGAAATCTTGTTTGGTATAAGCCACAAAGATTTGGGGCCTATTATTGCAGGGCATCCTACTCTTTCCTTATTAACACATAAATGGAATCTCCCTGAATACTAGCACACCTGAACACTGCAGATCCAAAACTAGGCTAAGCCTCTGCCTTCCACCTGCCCCAAATGCGTTCTTGACCCAGTACCCCTTAATTAGGTTAGCAGCACTTGCAAGATACAAAACATGAGCTCTTTCTAGGTTTTTTCCCTTTATTCTGACTCTTAAATCCAATTTGGCTAATATTCTTAAGTAAATCACTTATGTGTTTTTTGGCCAGATATTACTTGCTTCAACAGTTTTCTAAGATGAAAACTGTGTCATCTAATAATGAGAATTTTGTTCTTCCTTCTCAAATCTGTATAGTGTATTTTTTTTTCCTCATTTGTTATATCCTCCGGATGAAGTGCAGTATAGTGTTGTGACAATATCCTAGATCCTTGGGGTTTATGAAAGTGTGCTGGTTGGTGCAGATTTGAGTAGATCATCATTACTGAAATAAGGAAATTTCCTTCTGGTTTAAGTCTACTATGACTTTTTAAATTTTAAGGGACCACATTTTCCTTTAATCTAATTTCTAATAATCCTTAAGTATCATCTTGAACCATCTCCTCAGTTCAAACTTTTATGTAAATATTCTCTCTGGGTTCACATAGTAACTTTTGCATGCATTATCCCATTGTACTGTAATTGTTTACTTCTCTTCTTATAAGCCTGTGAGTTTCAGTAGGAAAACTTTGCTCTTTTCAACTGTGTCCTTGATGCTTAGAAGAGTACTTCTTATAAAATGCTATCTTCAATATTTGTGTAATATGTATTTTGGCTTCCTTTTTTGTACCTGCTAATGTACAGAATAATGATTATATCTCTTTTTCAATTTTTATTAGGTTTTCATTCTGACATAATTATAAAATCATGGAATATAATTTGCTCTAATTCAGTCCCCAATACTTCTTCTTCCTGCTATTCTACTTTTTTTTTTTTTTTTGGAATTTATTTATAGTTCTTTTTAAATTAGTGCCTCTGGTGAGATTCACTGTGGTACATTCATATATGTACATAGGTCAGATTCACTCATCTTTTGGATCTGGAGAATTGAGCTTGCATTCTGATTCTGCAGTGTCTGAATTGACTAAAACTAAAAATCTGACATAATTTTCCTCTGAACACATACGAATACACTGCAGTGAATCTCGACGTCATGTACCTCTACAAGACTGGGATGGTAATTAGAATAAGATGTACTCCATATTTGTAAAAATATGTCAAAGTTGACTCTACTGTCCTGTGTAACTAAAAAGAATTTAAAAAAATAAATATGGTTTATTAGGACAGTCTTAGCTTGGCTCTTCTATTCTGTGTTCAATTTTGAGGCTGTGAGTAGGTTACCACAAAGTTATAATCTTCCTGAATCTTCCTGAGTGTTCTCAGTTAATTTAAGTGGGGTTCTACCCTGTGTTCTTGTTATTACTCCAGTTCTCTGTTGACTCTGCATCTTGCTCTCGAGAACCAACCATGCTAAATGGATCCTGACAATCTACTCAATTTCTTTTTCAGAGGTTAGACCAAAATGGTACACTTCCCATTAAAAATGTGTGGGTTTCAGGTACCTAAGATGCCGTTCAAGTTTAACAGCAGGTGTCTTGTTTTTGATAACCATGACCAGCACCTAATCTGCTACCTATATTTTTAGTGAATGGAATTAGAGCAATAGTACTTCAAGAGACTGCTTGGAGTGATGTTAAAGCTGCACAGAGATGAATTCTTCTCTTAAAATAACCCTTTGCCCAGAGCATTTTAATATTTTCTGATGAATCTCATTGGTGAAATTTTGAAATACCAACACTCTTCAAGGGGATAGTGTGTTCTTGGTATACAAAACTATTTTTACAAGGGTATGTATTCCACAGATGATGAAGTGATTTCAAAACATTTAAATGAAATAAAACTCATGCTATACTAATATTATGTTGAACAACTTTTAAAACTTGCAGGCCCTAGAGTTATGATGAACAAGTGCAATACTTTTCTACTGCTATGCAAAGTTTACTGTTTGTCATATCCTTTGTACATCATGAAGATAGTATTTTTGTAGTGATTGATTAATTTGATATTGAGTAATCAATATATAGCAATAATTATAAACAATAAATTGATCAAATTTAAAAAAAGTGTGGGTTTTGACTATGGGCTACTACCCATTGGTTAAGACCCAAATTGAACCTGGTGGTTAGGCAGGAATAAGGGGATGGTACTGAACTGTGAACCAAACTCACAATTCCATTGGTTAGTTCTAGCCTCAGTTTACTCCCTTCATCATTCCTGCCCATTGCTGAGGTCTCAGGGAGGTTGGAGGCTTTTCAGTTTATATATATGGGAGAGGGAAACAAGATCCCAACATGGGCTTCTAGAGAAGATTTGTTCTTTATTAGAACAAATGCTGCAAAGAGAGAAGATTCAAGTGAGCACTTTATTATCGAAGCAACTAAAGTGAACATCTGGAATTTTATCAAGAATGGCAGGTCAGAGACCCATGTATGATAACTGGAGCATTAGGTAGGGTATTTTATTTTTGGAAACAGGGCTACTAATTGCAGGGCACTATTCTGGCTATGACAATGGGCCATCTATAAAGGACTTTAAAGTCATCCTGGTAAGGTCATGCCTGAATGAAATGATCTCTAAACTTGTAATTTAAAAAAAAGGTGTCCAAATAACTTGGTGAAGATTCCTTTTGCTCTGAAAAACTATTAAGAGACTAATCTTGGTTAGAGAAAATTCTATGTAGCAAATAGTCACAGATATATCTGAAAAGAAGAGAGAAAATGATTGTCATCATTAAGTTGCCATTAGAAAATGTCCTGTCTATAAATATAATACCTATTTTTTGACAAAAACTGTTAGGAGGTCGCACAATGTAACATATATGCAGTAATTGTGTTGGACATTATTAGCTAGGGGTCAAAGAGCATCAATCCCATGGAAAGGGTATAGTATGTTGGCCCAACTATGCTTGACAACTTCCCAAGACCAATTCCCCCATGGAACTGTATGGTTCCCAGCAAGTGGTACTAATATCTCATTCACTCTTGGTTCCTTTTACTTATTTGATCATTTAACAAATATTCTTCAAGCATTTATTCTTTTCCAATAAGTTATCAATGAAAGGTAGGATGTAAACAAAAGCACTTCTCTTGACCAGGGAAAAAAGGTCGTGGGACTGTGCAACCCAAAGTTCTGGGGGTTATGAATATGAAGAGGAGTCTTTGTTAGGTTTTGGGGCAGGGAGAATGCACATCAGTGTAAGGCTATGCAACTTAATCTACTTCTGGGTTACCTATCCTAAATGGCATACACAGGTACTAAAACCAGTGAGGATTTAGTTCTTGCTATCTGGGTTCATTTGGAATTATTTAGAGTGTGTGGAAATTGCAAAACTTCACTGTGATGGGCAGGATGAAGGTGATTTAAAAGGGTTTAGAACTCCAGGAAAATCTCATCCCCAACATAGAGACCCTATGACAGAAGAAAATCCTTATGTTAATTAGACATGAAGACAAAGTTTAATTTTAGCCCCAAATAAAATCAGAGACCTCCTTAATCTTTTACCCAGTGAGATCAAAGGAAGTACCCCAGAGATGTGAGTCATAAATTGTCAGTGATCCTGGGCAAAGAACATCACGGACACTGTGAAAACCATGCAGCCTTCTAATTAGTGTTGGTTAAATGAGCCTTTGCCCTGTACCCTCCCCCTTTTATTAAATAAAAAGTAAATAAAATTCCAGAAGTAGATGGGAGAATAAAAAGGATAAATAATTCATCAACATAAAAGACTTGTTCCTTCATAGGAAGGTAACTTTTCCCCTTGCCAAAGATATAATGGAGAAGAAAATGTGCAACGGATTCCTCTGGTCTTATAGCTTCTTAATCTTACCACTGAGACCCCCACCTGATTTATTCTATCCTCCTCCACTCTTTGGGGGCTAAAGTCATCTTAGGCAGGAGGATCGACGTAATCCCTACTAAAATCCTTTGGCTCATCATCATTCAATTCAGTACTTAGCCTTTCACTGAATTCGTGCCCTGGTTCTAACAATCACACTGTATTTCTTATGTTGAGGTTTATAGATTATATTATAGTTCTAGTGAAAAATCAGTGTCTCACTCCTCAGTGTTTTACACTACTATGGGTTTTAACATATCATCATTAGGTCTTATGGAGTCCTGTTCCATTCTGAATTTCAGCAGTTTTGGTGCCGACTGTATTGTTTCTTCCTGACATCAAGTATCTTTCTGTTTGGTTCCCCTGCTGCCTACACTTCCATAACCATGATGTCAGCGGCCACTAGTCTGTTCCTAGACTCCCAATCACAGTTAGATGATCTGAAGGCAAATCACTTAATATCCTTGAGATTCAGTTCATGCAATTGTAAAATGAGCAGGTTAGAAAAAGTATTCTAATATTGTTAAGATGATTTCTTCCAACTCTAGATATGATGTATAGAGACTATTCTCATATTGCTAAAAGGTATTGTTTCATTGTTCAATAATGCTATTTTCCATTCTGTCACAAATTGACTTGTTCAAAACCATAAATGCAATAATTTTTATTGGCTCTCTTAAGGCCATGAATGCAATAGTTTTTATTGATGCAAAATGAATCATAAACTCAGCTACTTACAATAAACTACTTTTCCATGGGTCAGAAAACTAGGTACATCTTCTGGGTTTCTCACAAGGCTGTAATCTGTATAGGCTGGGATAGTAATATCAGTCAAATCTTCAGTTCTTCCATAGGTATTACTGTTTAATGGTGGTATTCAGTTCCTTGTAGTTATAGGACTGAGAACATCAGCCCTTCATGGCTGCCCATGGTACCCTGCCATGTGGCTCTATCTACTACCAGTGGCAGTTTGCTTCTTTGAGAGCAGCAAGTAAGCTCTATTACTTCCATTTTGATTGGCAGACCCTCTGTTAAGGGGCTCACTTGATTGAGTAAGACCCAACCATCATAATCTGCCTTTAGCTCAACACAAAATCAACTGGTGAAGACATTTATATTTGCAAAATCCCTTGCCAAATAATGCAACATAATCAAGACAGAGATAACCTACAATATTCATGAGCCTAGCTCCTATTTAAAGGGTGGCATGTATATCATAGGGTGGAAATCTTGAAACCATCTTATAATTCTTCCTTCCAAAATAATCCTGTTAATACTAGAAAGGGGTAATTTTCTTCAGTTTTCCACAATAACACTGTCATCTATTTTATGACTTAACTCATCCCAAACAATTCATCACACGTACTTAATGTTATGTATGCTTGCAAATGTTTTAAAGAGTTTGACATAAAACATGGAGTTAGAATTTCATAATGTGATTTTCTTCTAATGGTTTTAAATTAGCTTCAAATAAGAATTACAGACTCACAGATTATTAGACTGGGAAACAGCCCAGTCAAGAAAACCACTGTTACTAGCTAAAGAAAATCTATCTACCACACACACAAGCACAGAGTACAGTCAGATAAGGAAATAGCAGTTTGCTCCTATCTGTGTCAACTAAACTATCCCCTGATGCTTGATCTGTTGCAACTCATCCATCTAGCAGTCAGTTTCTGAGGTCCTCCTATGGTGGAGACAAGGTACTAGGCACTAATGGCTTCATTGAGAATATGATTCTTTTGCTCTTTGAAGAGTAAAATCCATGGGAAAACATTAAACCCAACTTTCCAGTGCAGTGTGAAACTGACATAAAAGATAGAGTCAAAGAATGTAGATGCAGAGAGAGAGAGAGAGAGAGAGAGTGTTATCAACACTAGGCAGCATTGATCAATAAGCTAAGACTTCACATAAAGGTCACAACTGGGCTCAGTCTTAAAGGATGAGCCAAAATTCCACATGTGAAAAAGAGGAGTCATGATAGGTTTAGTTGAAGGAAGAGTTTTAGTGAGACCCAATAATATTTGGTGAAAAGTCCAGATAACACTTAGGTTAGGCTGGGGTACAACTATAAAGGCCCTGATTTGCTAGGATGCAGATTGACCAAGTAAGAAGGGTTTTGCTATTCAGTTTTCCTACTGTATCTCCAATCCCCATCCTTTTCAAAGTTCTACTTGCAGAACTCCTTGTTCTTTCCTCAGATGCTCGTTATTCATAAATAAGTCCTGAACCCTTTAACTTGCCATTTTGGGTCCTTTGTGATTCATTTATAAAATTATTTTTCATGTTTTATGATCTGGATCATCTTACCCGGTCTCTTAGTTTCCCATTTCACTTAGCATAAAATCTAAACTCTGGGAAGACTCTTCAAGTTTGGACATACTCTCATTTTTACCTCTTGGTCTCAATAACACAACACATATGGTTTGGCTCTGATATGAGACTCCTGGAAAGCATGGAATTGCTGCCGCAATGGTTTTGCACCTGCTGCTTTTCTTGGCTTGAAATGCTCCCTCCTGGAGTTCTCACAGGGCTGGTGCCATCTATTGTTCAGACCCAAACACAAACGTTAACTCCTCAGACAGGTGTTCCTTGATTCTACAGTGTAAGTAACCCTCCCTCACATCACATTTGGACACATAACCCTATTTAATTCTTCTTTTTGGTGTGTCTCCCTTCATGAAATTCTCCTTTCTATCCTAAAATTTTATATTCCTATTAGAAAGTAATCTTTGGTTGTGCTTCCTACAGTATCTCCAAGGACTACAATAATGCCTGCCTAGCACAAATCTAACAATGAAGGTTTGTTAAATGAATGAATGAGTAAAGCATGAATCTTCTCTTCCTTCATTTTTCCAATCTGGTGCTCCTTAGGGAATGTTCTCGGTAATGCCTAGAAGAGTTCTGCCTATCATTTTCTCTTTGCTTTTCTCATACCGTTCCATTCATAATTAAAGATAAGCAGAATTTATGATGTATGTATATTTATATGTTTCAATATATAATTTGTGCTTTTTATAGACATAACAGATATTCCCTAATATAGATCTTGTACTGACCTGGCCATGTTTTGGTGATCACTACTTTGGGTTCTTGACAAAATGGTGTTCTCTAGAGCATAGGATGGATTATGCTGTACCTGTTCTCCACTGCCTTGTGGAAGGTGCTGCTGAAAATGCTGCATATCCTGCTACTTGTTGGTGTGTCTCCTTCAGGAGCAATTTTGCACCATACATCACAGAACATATAAGAAGAATTAGGAAAGTTCAACTTGGATACGATTTATAGCACATCAGTCCAAGAGCACAACTGTAGAACTGGGAACCACACTGTGACCTCAAAGCAATTTATATTGACCCCACTAGGTTTTAATAACATCAATCAAGATGTGCTCCGACAGCTACTTGATATTTTTTGGCCATAGTGAGAATTTCACTGACATCTTTAGACTCTTTCCTCATCTGTCTCTTCGTCTGCTGGCCTTTCTCCAGCATTGAAATCCATTTACGGCCAGATCAGTTGACTCAGGGGCACTTGGCTTTTCATAAATATGGTAGGAAAAGAGGGGATTTCAGGCTGCTTTTGCTTCTTTATTTTACAGTGCTGGCGTAATGATGCAAAGGAGCTGTCTCTCTCTTTGATAAAAATATACCTTCTCTTGACCATCTTAAGATTTAAATATCCTTTCCAAAGAAGACGTAGAGGAATTGAGCACAAGTTTATAGTGAAAACTTCCTGAGTATTGTTTTCCTGTAAAAGAAGGGCTATTTTGGAACTGGAAATCCACTCAGATTCAATTGCATCTGTTCTGAATTTTTAAGAAGTAATTAATCAAGCTTATGCAAATTTGCTTTTTTCTTTCCCACTTTTGTCAAATGAGCCTTAAAAATTACTAGTGAATACAGGGGGGAAATGTCTAGTAGAGAACTATAATGCTGTTCTTTATTTTTATATTACTATTTCACCTCTGATTTTTTTCTAAGTCTCTCTGATCAAAAATCATTTCTTTGTTTATAAATCTTGCAGTTTTCATGTATTTCTGACTTTTACTCTACTTAGCTGTATTCATGACTGAATCCTTTACTAATATGAATTTGTTTCATTTATTTAATAATGACTATACCAGATACTGAATTTTAATATGGACTTAAAATTCTTTGAACTAACTATAGTATGTTTCAATATGCTACTCAGATCTTACAATTATTTACTGAACATCTACTATGGACTAAGGAACACAGTAGATGTACAATTGATGTATAAAAAAATAAAAAGACAATATCACAGCTGTCTACTTAATGGAAAATATGCATAGGAATTTGACTCCAGAGTGCATTTTCATTGCATAAACTATTAAATGATAGACATATTATCTAAACCTATAATTTTCATGCATTCTTTGAATTTTGAAATGGTAGCTATAAGCATCACTTCTGGCACTAGAAGCCATCTACTTTTTCTTTTGTGCTGAAGGAATAAGAACATCTTCACTGTATTTTAGAGAAAATGTAATTGACTTTGGCCATGAACTCAAAAAATGGCATTGCAAAATAATTGAGATTACTAATAGGGTTTATGACAAACCATGTACTCTAGTCAATAATGCATCCTTAATACAATCATTCTGTAAAACAGCCCTTTGAGGTAATTATATGTATTTTGTCACTTTACAGAGAAACACACTAAGGTTTAGCTCAAGATGTCAAATAACTTCCCAAGCTCACAATGTTAGTGGATCAGTTATCCAAGACACTGTATATACGACCCTACATTTAACCAGCTTGCTTTCCATCAGGATAAATGAGTGTGTGCTAGCTTCTTCCCAACATTCAAGTAATGGTGGTCTTGGTTTTCTGCTCCACATGAATACATTTCCCAAAAGACTTGAACTTGCTTCAAATTATCAGCAGGTGGCAGTGTATCAAACCTTAATTCAGAGTGTTAAACCTTAAGCATTTGTAGTATATTGACAATTGCCTTGAGATGTAAACCTGAAAATTGTGAATACTAGATGTTTAAAACAAAAGGAACACTGAGCAAGAAGGTATTATAATATCAATAGGGGCTTAAATTCTAGCACTTTGCTTTTTTAATGAATCAGAAAAAATAATCTCTTTAATTTGAAGAGATAGGCCATGTATCACTTTTGTCATTTTCTTATTTTCCTACATGAAACATAAGTGTGTATTTTTATTCAGATATAATTATATGATCTAAAATTTGCAAGATGGTTCTTATGTGACACTGCTTTGGCTGGTTACGACTATTTTTGAGTATGTACCTATTGCTTTTAAGAGTCTTGAAAAAATTTTCTAATGATGTAAATAATGCTAGACATTTATAAGAATTATTATGGAGTCTTTAAAAAAGTGAGTACTGCTTAAATGTTTCCCATAAATCTAACTTTGAAATGATTAGGTGCATTACGATTTGTATTTTTAATATACACATGATCTCTTAATTTTGTAACTTTTACTCTGAGACCCTAATTACTCTCTTGAGTTAGTAGTATCCTTCTTTAACCAAAATAGTTAAGATGACTTCTGTTTAATGTTGTACTTAGGATATTTCAGATATATTGATACAGAATGAAACAGAGGTGCCATTTAGAATTTCATATGCTTAAATGTAATTTTTACTCAAGTTTTTCTCCATGTAATGGGATTTTCTAATTATATTGAAGGTCAAAACAACACATATGTATCCTTAAGGATACTTATCAGAGACTTTGGGCATAAGAATTTGTCACGCTCTGTAATTCAGAATTACTTCCTTTGCTCCTTAACTCCTGTGTGAATGCTGTTTCTCTCTCTCTCCAAGTGTCACAAGTCCTTGTTCACCGTATTCATTTTCTACCCAGCCTACAGCAGAATGAAGCAGCATTATAAAATTTTAAATATAATTCTGAATTTAGATGCCCTTCCTTAATCAGGGGGAAAATGGAATATAGGTGTTCTTTTGATATCTCCAAAACATTTTTATTCTGCTCTTCTTGGTGTGATCAATTATCTGACACTAGCAAAATAAAAAATGAAATAAAAACCCTCTCAATTTCTGTTACTAGGTAACATAGAAAGAAAAGTGTGGTAGAAATGAATATTTGATTTAGTGGAGAAAGTGTAATTATTTTGTTGAATGTACCTTAATGAAACAAAAAAATTCCATGTTTTCTCTGTTTTGGCTTTAAACTCAACCATTATCTCAAAATGCTCTTTTATTGCTTTTTGTAAGTTGACAATTTACTGGGGACAAATTTGTCAAATGAATTCAATTTGTTTTACATTTTATTTTCTTCAATTTATCTTGTACATGGAATATTTCTCAAACTTAAATATATGTGTATATTACACCTTTGTTGCATTTCTTCTCTTAAAAAGTCTCTTTATCTCCCTTACTGTTTTATAAAGCTTGGTATCTGCTTCCCAAAGGAAAGGGCAGAAGAAAATCTAGAATTTTACACTTTTGCTATCCCACTGGGTATTATTTTTTATTTAAAAAATAAGTTGAAAGTTCATGTACAATTTTCTGAGACAGTCTTTGGAATGTTCATCTTACCATTGGAAATACACTTTTTTTTTCTTTTTAAGTGCTACTAGGGATAAGAAAAAATTTCAATAAAAAAGATTTGTATAATCTCCTAGAAAATGGAATGATGGAATGAACCACAAATTAAATTGTGATTCCTACTACAAGGATGAATTTTAAGCTTCATTTATAATGAACTCCTGCACTATTCACCATTTTTCATAACTATTCACACTTTAAACTTTGCAATCAGAAGTAGGAGAAGCAGCCTCAGAAATATTGGATGTTTCTCTAAGGTGGTTTTTATGAACAAAGTATGCAGATAGTTCCTACGAGAGGTAACAGAGGGTTACTGTTCTGTAATCTTTCCTGAATTATATTTAAGCTAAATTCAGGATGTATTTGCAATACCTTTTGAGAAGAATTATCCACATCATTGTAAATATATTCATAAAATAAACTGCTATATACTACATTGGTTTTGAGAGTAAGAATACTGCCTGGATTCCTTAACTTAAACTGGAGGGAAGTATATGTTTGTATCATTTATCACAATGCAATGTCTTCTATTTTGCCAAACAATATTTTTGTCCTTAGGGAGAAATATGTCCTTAAGAAAAATAATTTTGCTAAGTTCATTTGTAGCAGTCTAAACACAATTTTTATAATTTTCCACATTAGTTTAATTTTATATTTCTTATAATTCTGGTTAAAATTTAACAACTGTATGCTATTTAACTTTTCTCATTATTTTTAAACATATTTCAAAAGTATTTATTGCTTATTTGAAATAATGCAAATTCTTACGAAGATTAAATAGATATCAGGACATAATAATGAAAACCACAGTGATACTGGAACCATTGAAATACTCTAAGAGTTGCCCATGCATGTTTCATAATTAACAAATTTAAAAATAATTATTTCCAAAGTTCAACAGAATTTTCTTATTGCACTTTAAACATTCACTCTTCAGAAATTTTTAAATCTATAAATATGCTGCATTCATTGTGGAACAAAAATCCACACATATTTCAGCAAGTTTACTGAGAGTAACTTGGAGACACCATGACATTTGCTGCATGTCTTGACCACAGGAGATTTGACTACATAAGCACAATATTATTATCATACCTACAATAAATTTTCATTTAATAGTATTAAAAATTCTTATGTGGGATCGGGGCTGTAGCTCAGTGACAGAGTGCTTGCCTAGCATGTGTGAGGCACTGGGTTCAATCCTTAGCACCACATAAAAATAAATAAATAAAATAAAGGTATTGTGTCAAAAAAATTTCTCATGTGTCCTTTTTGGGGGACAGTATAGAGTACTGCTGTTCCATTTTCTATTACCTAAGATGGGACTTTGTCTGTTCATATACGTAGAACTATATGTATATGCATTCACTTGTCTTTGGTTTCTTTCATTTAAGATAATGTTTTTGAAATTTATCCATACTGTTGTATATATATATATATATATATATATATATATATACAAAGTTATTAGAAAGTTTTATACAGTAGTTGTTCCATGTTCCCCCCTCCTATAGGCAATGAATTTCATTTGGTCTCTTTTTACCAATATTTAGATACGTTTCTGTATCCCTTTGAGGTCATGTAAAGTTTGGCTATCTTGAAGCTTCCATGTTGTGAGAAATCTCAGGCTACATGCAGAGGCCACATGTAGGGGATCCATGCAACAGCCCCAATGAGCTGAGCCAGGTGCCAAACATATCAGAGAAAATGCCCCCTGACAATTCTAACCCCAGCGTCTGAGTTGCCCCAGCTGCTCCAGTCTTCCCAGCAGAAGACCTGATACAGGGGAGAAGACATGTCATCCCTCCAAGCTCTGTCTAAATTTCTGAAACACAGATTCCATGAGCATAATAAAATGGTTATTTGATGTTATATGGTTTTGAGAGTTTGCTGTGTAGCAGCAATGACCACACATTTATACATTGTACTTTCGTTGTCATTCAGATTGAAGTATTTTCTAGTTTTTCTTTTGATACCTTCTTTGACTTGTGGGTTATTTAGAATTATGTGAATAAACGTCATAAATCTTAGAATTTTTTAAAACACTAATTTAGTTCTGCCATGTTCAGGGAGCAAACGGAAAAACATCAAGATCCTTTTAAGTTTATTGAGATTTGTTTTACAGAACACATATTTTTGATAAATGGTCTACATACACTTGGGAATAATGAGCATTCTGCAGTCACTTGGTTTATTTGTCCTATGCATCTGAGTTAGCGGTCTTCAAATATTCATTTTTGTGGTGGAGGGAGCTGATTATCCAGTTCAGTTGTCCTATCAACTACTCAGAAAGAGAAATTAAAATCAAGAAAAGTGATTTTGGATTTGTCCATTTTCTCTTTCAGTTCTGTAGAATTTGCTTTTTGTATTCTGAAACCATTTTATCAACAGCATATGCGTATCTCCATCAAAATACCAATGACTTTTCAAAGAACACTACAAGAAACAACACTAATTTGGTACCAATACCATGCCGTTTTTGTTATTATTGCTTTGTAGTATAGTTGAACTTCTGGTATTGCAATACCCCCTGCTTCATTTTTCCTGCGAAGGACTGCTTTAGCTATTCTGGGTTTCTTATTCCATTTGTTTACAATAAAAAAAAAAAAAAAAAAAAACTCTTACGTTGTTTCAGAGGAGTTGAGTTCAGGCTTTCCTCTCTTACAACAATCTTGAATAAAGCCTTCCTGGCTTGTTTAAAAAAAATAAAATAAAATAAAAAGAAACAACACTAAAATTCAAATGGAAATATGGAAGACCCCAAACAACCAAAGCAATCTGGAACAGAAAGAACAAAGCTAGAGGCATCACAACCCAATTTCAAGGTATATTGCAGAGCCATAGTTACCAAAACAACATGGTAGTGGCATAATAACAGACACATAGACCAAGGGAACAGAATAGAAAAAATGAGAAATAAACCCACACAGCCACAGCTAACTAGCTCTTGACAAAGGTGCCAAAAACATACACCAGAGAAAGAATGGGTTTTTCAACAAACAGTGCTGATAAAACTAGATATACACACACAGAAGACTGAAACGTGACCTCCATCTCTCACCCTGAACAAACATTATCTCAAAATGGATCACAGACCTAAATGCAAGACCTGAACCTCTGAAACTACTAGAAGAATACATAGGAGAAACACTTCAAGACATTGGTACAAACAATGATTTTCTGGACCCCAAAATGCAGGGAAAAAAAAAGTAAATATTGACAAATGCAATTATATCAAACTAAAAAGCTTCTGCATGGCAAAAGAAATAATCAAATGAGTAAATAGACAAGCTACAGACTGAGAGAAAATATTTGACAACTATTCATTTAACAGAGGGTTAACATCCAGATTATAAAAAGAACTCAAAAATCTTGACCAGGAAACAAGTAATTCAATTAAAGCATAGACAAATGATCTGAATAGATACTTCTCCAAAGAAGAAATACAAATGCTCAATAAATATATGATAAAAGTTCAATGTGATATATCATTGGGGAAATTAAAATCAAAACTACAATATGCATTTTGCATGTACAGACAATGGACTATCATTTAACCTTAAAAAGGAAGGAAATTCTTGTCAAAAACATATGACTACTGTATGATTCCACTTAAATAAGGTATATAGTTGTCAAAATTAAAGAGAAAGAGAGTAGATAGTAATGACTGGGGTCACAGGGAAGAAAGGGTTGTTCAATGGAGCAAGTTTCAGTTATACAAGAAGAAAGTTATGCAGGTGGACCGGGTGAGGGCTTCACAATACTGTGGAAGTATTTAATGCCACTGAACTCTGTATGTAAAATTGTGAAGATGGTGAATTTATATTATATGTATTTTACCACAACAACAAATGGGGAAAAATCCTTAGCTATGAGTCATGCAGGAAATGTAGGAACTTAAAAGCATATTGCTAAGAGTAAAGTAATAAGGGACCCAAAAACTAGTGCAATGAGCAAAGTCTTGTCTTTTTCTTCTACTCTACTGAGATCATACTGTCCTAAAGTGTATATATTTAAAATGCACAATTTGGTGAAGGTTGGCATATGAATATACCTGGGAAACCATCCCCAAGATCAACATAATGGATGCATCCATCACCCACAGAGGTTTCAACATGCTCATTCATAATTTCTCTCTTCTCTGACTCATCCCCACCCCCACCCCAAGTTCCCAGGCAACCACAGATCAGTTTGCATTTCAAAGAATTTTCTGCAAATAGACTTCAAATATGTACTCTTGTTTTATCTGATATTTTAATTGGGCATAATTATTTTGAGATCCCTCTGTTGTGTTTATCATACACAATAGTTTCTTTTAATTCTTTGATCAATTGTTTGTAATTATTAATTGAGGTTTTGATAAACAAAATATACCACTATTTGCATATCTATTCACCTGTGATAGCCATTTGAAGTTGTTTTCAGTTTTGGACTATTACATCTAAACCTTTTTAGGAATATTTGTGTACAAGTCTCTCTATGCATATGTCCTTACATTTATTTAGGATATATGCCTTAGGGTTCAATGACTGGATCACACAGTAAGAATATGTTGAACTTTTAAAAAGCTGTGAAACTCTTCCACAGTGGTTGTATCATGTTACATACTCATTAGAAGTTGTTGAATATCCTCACTAAGACTTGGTATGTCCACTTTATTTTTGTTTCTTTGTTGTTCATCTTAGCCATTTTAATGGCATCTCATTTTAATTTAGATTTAATTATCCTAAAAATATAATGATGTTGAATATCATTTATATGAGTAATTGTTCATATATCTTCTGAGGTGGGAGTCCAAAACTTTTGCACATTTTAGAAATTGGTTTCTTGTCATCTTCTTATTGGACATAAGAGATCCTTATGTAGTCTAGATATGAAAAATTGAGGAATGCACATATTTTGCAAGTATTTTCTCCCAGTAGTGACTTTTCTTCATTTTCTTTTTTTAAAATATTTTATTTTTTGATTCATTGTACACCAGTGGGGTACAACTTTCATTTCTCTGGTTGTACAGGAAGTAGAGTCACACCATTTGTGTAATCATACATGTACATAGGGTAATGATGTTTGTCTCATTCTATTATCCTTCCTTCCCCCTTCTCTCTCCCCACTCCCTATTTCCCTCTGTACAATCTATCCTTTCTCCATTCTTCCCTTACCCCCTCTCCCCCATAATGTATCATCATCCACTTATTAGAGAAATCATTTGGTCTTTGGTTTTGGGGGATTGTCTTATTTCACTTAGTATGATATTCTCCAACTCCATCCATTTACCTGCAAATGCCATAATCTTATTCTTCCTTATGGTTGAATAATATTCCATTGTGTATATATACAACAGTTTCTTTATCCATTCATCTACTGAAGGGCATCTCAGCAAAGGAAACAATCAACAGTGTAAAGAGAGAGCCTTCAGAGTGGGAGAAAATCTTTGCCACACACACTTCAGATAGAGCACTAATCTCCAGAATCTATAAAGAACTCTAAAAACCTGACACCAAAAATACAAATAACCCAATCAATAAATGGGCTAAGGAACTGAGCAGACACTTCACAGAAGAAGATATACAATTGATCAAAAGATAAATGAAAAAAATGAAAAAAGATAAATGAAAAAAATCTAGTAATAAGAGAAATGCAAATCAAAACTACCCTAAGATTTCATCTCACCCCAATTAGAATGTCTATTATCAAGAATACAAGCAACAATAGGGTTGGTGTGGACGTGGGGGAAAAGATACACTCATACATTGCTGGTGGGAATGAGAATTGGTGCAACCACTCTGGAAAACTATATAGGATTCCTTAGAAAACTTAGAATGGACCCACCATTTGACCCAGTTTTCCCACTCCTGGCCTATACCCAAAGGACTTAAAATCAGCATACTACAGTGATGCAGCCACATCAATGTTCATAGCAACTCAATTCACAATAGCTAGGGTGTGGAACCAACATAGCTGCCCTTTTCTTCATTTTCAGGAGAATATACTTTTTAAAGAGAAATCATTAGCTTTGATGAAGCCCCAATTTATATTAATTTTTCCCTAGAGCCATCATGTTTTCAGAGAGTATATCCAAGGTACAATTAACCTGTCCAGATCTTTATGATATTCTCCTGGTTATACCGCTATGTATTTTATGGATAATTTTAACTTTTTAGCTTATGATACTGGAAGATCTTGCATACACTGTAAAGCATGACTTAAAGTTAATTTATTCTGGATAAATTATAATTGAAAATTAAACCAAATTACCCACTTTTTGAAAATTATAACCATATGTATCTCATCTTTTGAAAGATGCATTTTTATATATTAAATTTTCTTTTCTGGGAATTAAAATGACCTATGGTATATATATTCTTTATATATTTGACTGGGATGAGTGACTATAAGTTTTATCCCGAATTTGCACTCAGTGACTTTCTGTATAGCATAAAAAATGACAATGAAGTGGTTGGGGCTGGGGTTATGCTCAGTGGTGGTGCACTGGCTCAGCATGTGTGAGGCACTGGTTTTGATTCTCAGCACCACATAAAAATAAATCAATAAAAATAATGGTGTCCACCTACAACTAAAAAAGTGTTTTAAAGAAACAATGAATTCTTTAAAACTTAGGTGGTTTTTGAAGAGTATTACTCATTCTTTACTCATTCATTGAAATACAAAATACATGTTTTTTGAATTTTTATATAAAACTAATATCCTTTTTTCTGTCCATTTTCCCTTAAATATCTCAAAAACTACTGCCAAATGTAACAGACAAATAGATTAAAGGAGCAGAATAGAGGGTCCAGATGTAATCTACATAATATGATCAATTGACTTTTAACAAAGGCCCAGAGCAATTGAGTGTGAAAATTGCTCTCACGAAACTTGTGCTCAAAGTAACTTCTCAATTAGAATTCTGTATTTTCCTATACAATTAATCTTTTGTTATTTTAAACAAAAGAATGGTATATTACCATTTAGAAATATTTTCTGTACTTGGATTTATTGGTAATCGAGGAGAAACATACACTGGAATCTAATGAGCAGGTGCCTCCTTATTTCCCAGATGCCTGGCACAGTAGTTTGGTTGGACAAGACCAGCTCGAAGAAGTCCAGTGAGACAGTCGCTGTTGGACAGGCTACTATCCAAATGTTCTAGCTGAGCTACCACAATTTTTCTGTATTATGCGTTAAGGCAGAATTGTCTAGGTTACCTGACAATTGGATGTCTCCATCCACTCTTAGCCTGACATGTAAATATCTAAAACAGGGTTGAGATAAGTATCTTCAGCTTGAGTGCTCTACATCACCATCCAACCGAAAGAATCAAATCATGCCTCCCTATAGCATGACCATGGAAGCAGGGGACCCTGTATGCTTCTTTGCTTTTATGTTGGTTCTCAGTAAATCTTAACCATAAACATAATGCCAAGTCAAAACCTTATTAATGATCTAGATTCTGCATACATCATGAAGAATATCTGAAAATAAACAAACAAACAAACAAACAAACAAAAAAACTCAACCGTTCCCTTTGAGAATGTACATTTATCCACAAGTAGCTGTTGGGGCAGTGAGAGACACCTCTCTTCCCACCTGAAGTTGTGGTACTCTCCACAGAGAGTATCTGCCTACTTTTCCTTATCTTCTTCTTTAGGACCTGCACAACACTCAAAATTAACTAAAACACAGCTTATTTGGATCATATGGAACCTAACTCTATGACTCTTTCTTAGTGCTTTTCATTTCTGACTTTTGGTATCTTGTTGCCATTATAAATTCTGCATGTTTAATTCTTCCTTTCCATGATTAGGTTTGTCACATTTAGATACTGATCCTTTCATTTGACTTTCAAAGAGCTGTAAGGACCATAGGATTGTGTTTACTAGGAGATTTTCATTTTGCAAAAGTGATGAGAAAAAGAGAAAATAGTATCTCAAAAAGGGCCAACAAAGTCAAATTGTGACATGAATATAGTAAATACAAAGAAAATATGAATAGGGAGAAAAGAATCGGGAAAATGGAAAGTAATGATATTGTGTCCCTTGGAGAAATTTAGTGGAGAAATTTCTAAAAAAGAAGAAAACATATTAAGAAAATCATTACTGGAAGGATATAGATATTCTAGCAAGAATCATAGAGAAGCAACAAGAGTAAGATTCTTCTCCTTTCTAAACCACAAGCTTCTGGACTTAGCTACTTCCTGTCAGTAATATAATAGAGTGAGAAATACTGAAAGCTTAATGGGAAAATCAGGGACTATAACAATGAGTAAGGGAAAACTCTTAGAAATATCTTCTCATATAAAAAAGATCTAGAGAACATAAAAAAGATTATATTAATTCATTCATTTCCTTGTAGTGATTTAGCATTTGTAGAATAGATGAATTTGGGTATAAAATGTTTATATTTGTAGGTACAGATAGTTGCTTATTAAGTGCATGTTTGAATGATATTTCTACTGCAATAAACCCAAATTCCATTTCTAACATTTTTGTAGCATCAGAAGCATTAAATTAAATTAGAGCTAACGAAAAAGCTTTTATACGTTCTTCTCCCTTAATTCTTTATATTTAAACTACTTTCAGACTAAGTGTGACTGATGACAATGTGTGTAAGATAAAATATTTTTAGTTGGAAAGAATCTAACTTTTTGCCTAGGATAACTTTACAGGCTACTCCTCTCAATAAAATGTAAAAATATTTTAAACAAGGTTATTTTTCCTTTGTTCAGCACAAAGGAAAGTTCAGCACAAAGTTTTAACAGCATTTTTTCTAATAAGGTAAAATAGTTTAGGTATATATATTGGTGTAAATGAAGTAAAGTATAGCTTAATGGGATGGTATCTTTTTGGAATGACTGCACACCAAAATTCTGCCCATATGTTTCATATGATATTCTCCTTTGTAAATTTAATCATCTACATTTTAATCGGTGTTTATATTCAACTATAGAAAGACTCTTGCTAAGTATACATTTATGCTCTTGTTACCACCTGACATGTTCTAAAGTGTCAACAATAGCATACAAATTCTCTTCTCAAATAGGTACTATACTGGTGTTTCCTTTAGTGAATTTCAAGTCTTAAAGAACATAAGGGTTGGAAGATGCAATGAAAGTCATCAAATCCTACCCCCTCCTACCTTTATTTCATAAAATACATAGGTTATAAATATTTGTACATGATTTCCCCCCATTAGAAATCTTATGACTAGGAAGGTATTGAATTATTAAGCATAGTAAGTTTTATGTTTTCTCCTTTTATTATACATAAGAACATGCTAACCAATGTATTCAGTTTTTATCATTTTAAGAATGTGTAAAAGGTTATTTTACATTTTCTTCTAGAAAATGATCAGCTCTTCTGGCTACTTAAATGCTTGAGTATAAAAATTTTCTATGTGTTCCTCTTAGTTTGTTTTTTTCTGTGAAATAATAGTCGCTGATATTAAAATGATTGTTAATGTGGGTATTTGAGACTTAGAGAAATACTGACAGAACATTATAACCTGAGAAGATGTTTTCAGGTCACTGTATGAGTTTGTTTCTCAGCAAATAGTTTTGGCTTAAATAAGGTTATCAGTTTGTTCTAGAATGTGTAAGATCATTTTGAAGAATGAAATTTCAGTATTTCAAGTTTTAAAGGGTATAAAGGAAGGGAATTGATTTTGTTTTAATTTATAATATCTAAATCAAAAGAGAAACCAGGAAACATGTTAAAGTTTTGACATTTTCTCAGTTTGATTGGCTTAATTTTAGATAATGTATTCTTTGAGAGTGTAAGAAAAGTTCTCCTGAAATCTTTAATATCAAATATTTATGCAAAAATAGAATTTTCTTTTCTTTTTAAAATGATGATTAATTTAAATAAAATTATTCATTAAATGAAAAATTAGTTTTAAAATCTTAAAGGGTACTAAATTATTATTATTTACATCTGTATATGCTACAGGTAACAAAGTGTCCATATCTCCTGAGAATTATATTCTTTATTTTGTGGTGTCTTTTAAATGTTTTGATTATTTTTTAAAAGTTTCCTCAATATGAAAGAGCCATCATTCCGTACAACAAAATGATTCTCTTCTGTTTTATCTTTAAATATGTTATGACACTTTGATTAAATAACCAGTATTGATCCTATTTTAATCAAATAGTCAAAATTTATTTGGTAATTCTTTAGAGTTTCCAAGATTAGGTCCCGAAGTCAGAAAAAAGAAATATATTCAGATTGTCCTTTACACTTATAATATATTTGATATTTTCCAAAGGTCATCTGGAAAATCATACATATTTCACTTTCTAAAAGAGAGATGCTGGAAATAATTTGGTGCTGAACATGCTTCATATTTCACAATTAGTTCAACATCATTTTAGTACTTAACATGTGAAGGAAGAGTCATCAAATCTGAAGAGATACCAGCTTTCCATAAGAATGTATAGATAAACTACACTGAATGTGTTACTTCCTCCTTTGGGTTTTGATAACCCTCAGCAGACTCACTGAGCACACTCACCTGTGGATGCACAGTCATCCCTCAGAATAAGAAATATCCCATGCTTGCATAATTACATCAAAATGGATTCTATTGTCAAGTAGAGCTAAAAAGAGCCAACTTTTAAAAATTCGTGTGAGATTGGTTGCAGGACCTCCAAGGATACCAAAATCCAAGCATGCTCAAGTTCTTTTATAAAATGGCACAGAATTTGTATATAACCTATGCACAACCCCTTCAATGTTTTAAATCATCTCTAAATTACTCACAATACTTAATGCAATGTAAACACTATGTGAATACTTGTTTTACGGTAATCTTTAGGGAAAAAGTCTGTGTATCATCAGTACAGTCATACCTTTATTTTCCCTGAACATTTCCATCTGTGTTTGGAGGAATCTGGGGATATGGAGGGCTGGCTGTATTTAAAGGTGGTATAGAGAAAAAGAAGGCAGGCCAGCATGAGAGCACCAGGAGACATTTGGCCACTCCAAGCACTCCGGGTCCTTTTTTGAGCACACAGAGCCTGGCTGAGCCTTGCTCATATTGCCAAGATTTGTGTAAGAAACCAAGATTCAGATTCAGAAAAATCCACTGAAAAAGTGTTCAGTGGCTTTTTTAAGTGGCCAAGCAAGCCATTTAGACCAGTTGCAAATCAGTATAGAAACTGACTCTGTGGTCTATAGGACAGTTTAAAGGTTAGACATATCTTAAGGAGAAAGGAATGAGACTTCCTCAGGTATACATAATAAATCACTGAAAAAAATAATAAAAGCACTATTTTTGAACAAACCCTTTTATTCAGTTACCTTAAAGTACATCTCATAAATTTCACTCTACTCATCTTGGCTTAGAGTAACGGTAAAGCAAAAACAAAAACAAATCCCCACGAATATCCAGATACTCTCAGAAGATAAAGATAGAAGTTTCCAAGCAAACTATAAATTCAACTTATCTCCCCATTAAATGTTATTAAAATAATTATGATCATATGTTTTTGGAAAGGCCATGAGATTTGTCAATGCCTTTGCTACCCATGGTTTTTACCCTAAGGGAAACTATTGCTGAAATTCTTATGAAGGAGTCATGTCCTGTATCCCAATTTTAATTACCTCCATTCTAATACAATTTGTTACCTAAAAGTTAATCTAGTCATTCAGTCTCATTCTCAAAAAAATATCTTTCTTCCCTCTGATGCTTGCAAGAACGAACTGCTCTCAGTGATAGGCTGGGCTTTTTGTTTTCAACAAAACAAAATCTCTGAACCTCAAGAAAATAACTATGCCAGCTATTTGTTCATGTGAGAATGGTTCTTGAGCGCCAGTCTCAAAGCTGACATCACTTAAGCAGCCTTCTGATTGTCCTAGTGGATTGTGTTAGGATTCTAGGGCTCATCTTGTTCTGAAGCCAACATGCTTAATGATGGCAGACTTCTGACCCCTGATTGAGCTTCACATAATTAATTAAACAGAACTGAATGAACTAATACTGAGGTTATTTGCTCAAAATAGTGCTGTTTTATTTTCAATGACTTATTACCATGCATACCTGAATAAACCTTGTTCCTTTCTTCTTAAGTTGATTTTAACCTTTAAATTACTAATTTTGCTTTTATAAAATAAAAGAATCAATTTTAATGATATCCAGTTTTCATTGAGCCTCCTCTTCCAGATTTTAGGAACAAATGCTTTTATTCAGTTCCTTTCATTTCCATGCAATATGTAATTTGCATAAACAAAAAGAGAATCTGTTTTCTTTTTAACCAATATAAAACTGGATGAACTTAGTTTGGAGAATCATATTTGAAAGTGATTTGCATTTAATAAGATAGACCAAACTTATTTTAAAGAAAAAGAAGTTGATTTTACATGTAGAACCAGTCCTATAAAATATCTAAGGTGCTTTGTAACTGGCTTACAGGGTCCTAGTCTTAGAAATGCCAATGGGGACACTTTTCCAGTAAGTTATGAACCCCAGGTAATTTTGTGGATCTGAAGAAGAAAGAAATTCATGAAAATATGCAGATATTATAGGTGAATGCTAACGGAAAGGATGTCTTATGCTGGATTTTGTGACCTTGAGATAGAAGAGTCAATAATAATGGCTGTTGAAGAAGCAATCTAAAATTCCTAGGAAATTTTCTAGAGTAAATTAATTCTCTGGCTTTAGTAGTTACAGAGCAAACACAAGGAGGATAACATAATTAACATTGTTGCTGCACCTAAGAAAAAACTCAGGTCAAATATAAAGAGACCAACCTTTCTAACATAACCAGGAAAAATTGTTATAGGTTACTTGTGACTACAAGATTGTTAAGAGTCTTGATTAAAGGACTCAGACTAGGTGAAGTGACATGTCAATTGCAGATTTTTGTGCAGTTCAGATGTAAATACCTTGTCTACCAGATCACTCTGCAGAACAGAACTAACCAGTTTTGATACAACCCAACAACTGTGGACTTTGTCTCAATATGCAGGGCTCTTTTTGCATTTATTACTTCTTTGCCTTGGTATCTCTCCATCTTGGAATACCTTTTCATCTTCTGAAATACAAATCTGGAGCAAACAATTATTCACAATTTCACTATAACCTATTTTTGAAGCTATTGTTAAGTGAGTAGATTAAATGTTATATTGAGGTATTTTCTATAAAAGAATATTTATTTTTCAGGAGATTGTGAATATACCAGATAATGAACTGTGATTTCATTATCTGTGTGATTTTCTGTGAGAAATATTAAACAAATAACAACAACAACAACAACAACAACAAACAGGTCTCATCTTCTCTAGTGCTTCTAACTGTCCCCATTAGATTCTATTCATTCAATTTTTGTTCAATATCCCACAATAAAAATCATGTTTGTTTTGTAGAAGGTCACACTTGAATGCACTGTTGAATGTCACCATGAATAGCAATTATTTTCACCAAATTAATTAGCTATCACTTAGCAATGAATAAAACAGTGTCATTTTGAGGATTGGGGCTCAAGAAATACCAAAAGTTTGAGGATATTCCCTTAGGAGGACAGATCCAGAGATGTTCTCTTAGAGAACTCTGGGTGGGAAGAAATCATGGAGTACCAGAGGGAGGATAAGCAAGGAGTTTTCAGGGTTTCTGAGACAAAAAAATAACTAGTGTTCATAATAAAAACAGACATTTTGTATTCCTTTAAATGCAACAGAACACATAAAGTCTTTGATTAAAGGAAGATAATAGTGTTGGTGTAAAACTACATTATACCATCAAAGCACTGAAAATTTCAAGTTGGTAGAGTTGGCTTTGTGGAGGGCTGGCGGGGAAGAGTTATGTTGGAAACAAACAAACAAAAAGGAGAGGATTGAGTTGAAAAGAGCCCTCCTCACTTCCTTCTTGAAATCTAGAGCTTTTCCAATTAAAGCCTGTAGAAAATGTTTCTTCTCTTGCCTTATCTGTTCTTTGTAGTCGGATGAAAGACAGACATCTCAAAAGATGGTAGGGAGAATGTAGAGATCTGAAGGCTACTAGCTGTGCTGTTAATAGGGGAAACAGAATAAGGACTTGTGGTTCCATAATATAATTTTCCACCATGCACAACTTCAAACACATCACAGGGAATAGTTGCTATGAGTAATCACCCTCTTACCGATGATGCTTTTTGTACTAAAATGAGAAGTCCTGCTGGAAGCTTGAAGCTTAAGTTTCATTGTGTATCTCTAGATGTCATGTATACACTTCTAATTTGTTATGACATATGAAAACAACAATATCTTATTTTTGAGATATACTGAGAAAAATCTCCTATTCTGATTTCCTAGAAGAAAAAAATGAAGAAGTCAAGCTTCTGACATTCATCTGTAGAAAACCAATACATAAATGCTCTGATCTGCCCCCTAAAAACCTATGAGCTACAAACTTTGAGCAGACACCAGTAAGTATTGAATGTTTATGGTATACAGAGTTGTCCATTTCAGATTGTATTTAATGTTGGAAATGTATGATAAATTTGTTTCCAAAATTTCCATATTCTTTAGAAGAAAAAAATGTTGTCCTAAATAAAAAGTTCTTTTTTTTAAGAATGCACATTTTTTTGTTAGAACTATAGTATAAGTCAAATATGCTTAACAATGTTTGCATAGACCTTAGTCTGAACTTTTGAATCAAAAGGCAGATTTGAATGTACATTTTATTTAAATATTATTCTGAAGTGCTTTAAAATATGTAAACATTAAAAATTTTGAAACATGCAAACACTTTCTGTGAGATTAAATTTTTTCCTGAGTAAACAAGCTTTCCATAGAAAAATTAATTCAAATTTCTCATTAGTGCAACTTAAGCTAAATTTTTCAGAATAAATGTCTATATAAGAGAAACATCATATGCTTTATAGTTCAATAAAGCAAGAATATTTTTCTTTTTTTTTTTTTTTGTTTGTGCCAGAGATTGAACCCCGGGCCTTGTGCATGCAAGGCAGGCACTCTACCAACTGATTTATATCCCCAGCCCAAGAATATTTTTCTTTTATAAAATGTGAGGGGCCTATTCTTACTTCCAACTTTTAGGGGACAACTCTGATAAAATTCACTAGATAGAACAAGGGAGGAAGAATTGATTCACATTTCTTTTTTTCTCCACATTTAAGGAGACTTCATAAATGTAACTTGTTGTGGTTGAGTGGGCCAGGACAGAAAACATTCACTGAGCTGGAAACATAGGTGTCTACACACAAGAACAGGGTTTGGAAAACTACTGTCAGTGTACCACAGATAGTCTGCCACTTACATTTCATATAAAGCTTTACTAAAACAGTCATGCTTATTTATTTATGCTTTTTTCTACGGTTGCTTTTGAACTATCACAGCAAAGTTGAGTAATTGTGATAGCTAACATATGATTCTCAAAGCCTTAAATCTTAAACACCTAGCTCTTTACAGAAGATTTTTACTGATCCTTAATGTATAGGGATTATTCAAAGACTTAGGCCAAAGAGTAAAAAGAAAATGCACTTCAAGAATCAAAACAAACACAAACAACAGTACACTTTCCCCCCCAAGTTTATAACTTGGCAAAAGAAATGTACAATAAGGAGTTTGATCAACAAGTTGATTTTATTGAGAATCTGTTCAAGAATCAATGACATTCTAAGTCTTATTTATAAGGAATATAGGAAAGCATAATAGTTATTTTGAACTTCTAGTTATGATTCTAAGAGAATAGTTAGAGTAAGAAACTTTGGATTCAATTCAATTAAAAGCACCTGATGAAAATAGTCCCCCCCTCACCAAAATAAAAGGAAGAAAAAAATGGACCAAAAAATTGTCAAAATTAACTTTGTCTAGAAAAGTCAAAGTTTTATAATAACCAAAGTAAACACTGAGTCAAGAAAGGGGCAAGCTAATAAAGGCAAGTGAGCTTTGTTAAATTTTTACTTATGTCTGTCCCATCTCTGCTCTTGGTTGTCTTTAAGACAATAGCCTACAATCCCAGTGTGGTATCCTGGTCCCCAATTCTGAGGTGAACAGAGAAGACCTTGTTCTCTGTGAGTGTCAGTTTGTACCTGCCTGGGGGCTGCCTAAGGAAATGATTTAAGATGATTACCTTCGTTTTATCTAACTTGGGAAGTTTTCAGTGTGGAAAAATGGCTGTGCAGAGGTCATTTCATGAAAATATAGAAAGGTAAAATGAACAGCCTGCTGCTACCTAGGGAAGCAAACCAAAAAAAAAAAAAAAATTAAAACAAAACCCAGTTAAGATGAACAATAGTCAGACCAAAGCCTAAGAGAGAGATTTTTTTTTGATGAATTAGTGCATTAAAATTCTCCATTGTTTACTGGAGAATTTAGAAAGCTCTCCTTATGCCCAGAATAGGATGAATGCTCAACAAAAGAACTAAGAATCTACAAGTAAAGTTTTTGAATATTATTGAAGCTAAGTTGGTATTATTTAAAATTTAATTATAAGGTTAAGACATTAATTATACTTACAAGGGTAAACACTGAATTATTAACATGTATACAGAACAGGAAGTGAGAAAGGATTCACAATTATAAACCAAAAAAAAAAAAAAATCAATTAAATGCAAAAGAACACAGTTGGAAGAATTGGTACTACATACAGAAACAAGTAGGAAGACATCAGAAGTGTTTTCTTGTCATTAATGACCGTAAGGGCAAATGGATTAAACTTTGTGAATGAAAGACAGAGACATTGGTAAAATGGATTTAACAAATGCAATCCAAACTTTGGCTATCTATAAGAGATTCACATAGATCCAAAGACACAAATAGGTTGAAAGTAAAACGATGGAAAAAGTATTCTGTGCAAATAATAATCAAAATCATGTCAGGATGGCTATATTTATACCATAAGGAAGAGGATCTAAGTAAATAAAATCAACAAACCAACAAGCATCTGGGAAATGATATTGATTGGCAAATTGACTTTTAAAACTCTTATGAATATTTTACCATCTACCAAATGAAACAATACAGGTAGCAATCATTTATTTGTTCATTTGCTCATTCAACAAATCTTTATTCAGCATCTTCTATATGCTAGGTCCTGTTTTAAGCATTGGGGAGACAACCAATATGACAAAATATAGTTATCACGTATGGTGGATTATATTTTAGCTAGTGTAGACAGACAAAAGGAAATAATAACATAGTAATCCAAAGAGTGATAAAAAATATGAGGATGAATAAAACAGGGTAAAGGAATAAAGAATATGGAGTAGTAGATAGCTTACCAGGGTTGGCTTCTATTAGG
The DNA here is from genome assembly GCF_902686445.1 of Sciurus carolinensis. NCBI lineage: Eukaryota > Metazoa > Chordata > Mammalia > Rodentia > Sciuridae > Sciurus > Sciurus carolinensis. The sequence continues at coordinate 29,782,142 of NC_062227.1, read as the reverse complement.
AGGTAGCATTTAAGCAGTGAGCTGCATGAAATGAGGAAGCAAATCTCACGTAGACCTGAGGGAGAGCAGTTGAGGAAGGCGTCACAGGGGCTGCAACCAGTATTTGATTAAAAATTAAATTAAAATTCTAATTTTATTTAGAAGATATTTTGTTTTTGAGAGAAAGTAATACCATCCCCTGGAATAGAAAAGGGGGAGAGAGAAGAGAGGGGGAGAGAGAGAGAGAGAGAGAGAGAGAGAGAGAGAGAAAGAGAGAGAGAGAGAAGGGGAGGGGAGGGGAGGAAAGGAGAAGAAAGGAGAAGAGAACCTCATTATATTAGATTAATCAGTTCAGGTCAACTTATCCAATTATCTATTATTCTTTGATAGGTATTCACTGAAGGACATAGAACAACCTCAGGTGAGAGACGTTTGGTGCACAGTATTCATTTATAATCAACCACAGAATTTCTTCTTTGGGACCTGAGCACTGACCCCCATTGCCACCATTACTTTCCAATTCAGACAGCAGGTATCAGTCACCTACTCTCTGAGAGGGGAAACGATGACATGAAAGAAGTAAATGAGCCAAATATTTGACTCCAATTTTAATATAGCAGGAATAGCCATACCTTTAGGATAATCTTTTGCCCTGAAGGAAAAACCAACAAGAAACAAGAAACATTCTATATTCTGGGGATGTTGGGATGCTGGAGACCAAGAAATTATATAGAAACTGAGAGGAAAATTCATTCAACAAGGAGGTGTACTGAACTCCATTGGGCTTGGCAATGCCATTGGGTCTCAACAGTCAGGGAAGGGTACAGCAACTGAGTCAGCTCCAGAGTCCAGATCATCCAGTCTCCCAGACTGTGAGCATCATCCTAAGCAAGGTGCTTTCTTGCCTGTCTCTTATATCCCCCACTGAGGACTACCCAGCACACCTCTCAACTCCTGGCCACATATTCATCCAGGCAGAAAAATACCGGACCAATCCCAGGACCAATCCTATATTCACGACCAGAAAGTGAGGATCCGAAAAATTTAGTATTGGGAGAAATATCCAATCTTACAGCAAGTATGGACAGAATATAACCGAATGGAGATCTCCCTCTAGGAGCAATCACTTAAAACTCTCTCCCGCTCCCAATATTAGTGTGGCTATTACTACAGTGAAATCAGAAATTGGTGAAATTTTGGAAACACTTTCATTAAATGATTGCTACTTTCTTGTAATTTTATGTGTCCTGTGAAATCATTTCAATATTGATCACTAAATATGAACATTGAGTAACACAAACAGATACTTAAGAACCAAACTTGATTCTGATACATGAAGAAAGGATAAAGAAAATATAGCATATTTACAAAATAATATTATTGAGCCATAAAATAGATTGTTTTTCTATCATTTGCAACAAAATGGATGGAACAAGAGAATGTCATTATGAGAAATAACTCAGATGCAGAGAGACAAGGTTTTGTATGTTTTCTCTCATATGTGAATGTCAAATAAAAGATTGGAAGGTATAATAATGATCACTGAATGATGGGAAAGTACAGGGTAGAAGAGATATTGGGAGGTTAGGCAACAGGTACCCAAACACTGTTAAATAGAAATTTTAGTGTTCTGCAAGACAGGGAGGGGACTATATAGCTTACAATATTTAAATATTTTATGAATAACTTAAGAAAGGAACTTGAAGCCTCCAAACACAAAGTGATGATAAGGAGATGGAAATTTTAATCATCCTAATTTTATAAGTAACTATTATATACATGTACCCCATAAATAAATATAATTATTATGCATTGATCTAAATATTTTAAAATTTGTAAGGAGATGGAAATCTTAACTATACCAGTTTGATGATTACTCATTGTAAATGTATTAATTATGTCACTGCACCCAAAATTTGTATATTTGAAATAATAATTTTGAAAAAACAAGATGGGAATTAAAACTGTTGCATTTGGTTACTTTTTTTTTCCCCTTAGAGTGGCTGATTCCAAGCTAGAATTGTTTCTAAAGCAACTATCATTTTAGAAAACAGTTATCACCATTTGAAGTGACTGATTGGTTTACATGTTGTTTTCTGCCCCCTCACCCCACCGGCATTCAAAAGCCAGCACTACAAGGAAGGATCTTGTCTGTTGTGGTCATTAGTCTGTGACTGAGGAGTGTACACTGTGGTCATTCAGGACAGGAGTCAATGTCAGATTATCTGGGTTTGTATCCACGTTCTGTCACACACATACAAATTTTGTATTTCAGATTTCTCTATTGCAGAATGTGATTTTTAATAGACACATCACGACTTGTTGTGAGCTATTAAAGGAGCTCACAGTAAGCACAAATAAATATGTACCCTTTGGACTATATCACAGGCGACTGGGCCAGTAGTTGTATCAAACCAATATCGTAAAACAACCAATCAACCAATGAAAAGACAGTTGTCTTAGAAAATACAGAAAGAAGATTTAAGGAATGAACAGGATTGAACCAAGAAATTAATCAGCACAAGTTTTCTAGCTGCTTATCATTTGGTAGGAGGAGAGAAAAATCATAATGAGGGAGAATCAAAGAACAAGGGAAAAAGTAGAGTAATTGGGTGGAGCCATTCATGAATAGCTTAGTTCTTCGGACCTGGTTTTTATTTCTAGTGCTCTAGGGTCTACAATAACATATAGCTTAAGATTTTGAGTGTACCAGGATAAACTGCAGTTAATGCACATAGAGTGCTCTGCATATCATGAATGTCATAAAATGTACTCTAACTGCATGTAGATTCAAAGACTAGGGAAAGACGTGAATGCCCTAGAATACCTTCAGCATTTGATGACTGATTTACTGTCTATAGTTCCACAGGTTAGAAAGTCATGTTGAAATAGAAATGCCCCTATAAATCCATACACTGTACTTTTAACCTTATATTTTTAAAGTATAGATAAACTTGTGATTTTTTTGATAACAAAATTTATGAAGCATTCAGACAGGAAAAATGAAATTTCTCGATTCTTTATTAGGATGTAGGGAAATTGAAAATTTGACACAGCAATAAGAAGTTGAATTTACTTCCAGAAGTGAAAAGACAGCACTAGTTACCAACATTCAGATGCCCTAGGTTCAGAAATTAGCCTATCATATACATGATCTTAGAGACCAGGGAATGTTTATTGGCTTCCTGAGACATTTTTAAGCATTTTCATGCTGATACTGGGATGTATGTTTTCAGTTTTTATTTTCTCTGTCCTTGCAACTTAATGACCCTGTGAATCACTAGGCAGAATGTAAATAACAATGCCTTTGTTCAAGTGGTTTGCTAACCAGATTTCTTTATTCATCCCTCAGTAGAAAAGAAGTCCTATTTATTCTAGTCATTATGAAATCCATGGATGAGGTGGAAAGTGACCTTGCAGAAGGCACAATCTAGGCAAACTGCACTGCACGCTTCTTGTTTTATCAAAGAGGTATGCAGTGGATCTTATTTTGTTTTCTTGGGTCACAAATCAATACAATTTTTCTAACAGGCATTTTTTATTGTTTCCACCAAATACATAATGGCCATGTACTGGTTTCAATAAAGAGTCCTTAAGGAAAAAGCTGATGTATTACAACTTGTATTTCAGCAACTGTTCCCAGCGAGTGGGAGGCACTATTTAATATGATTGCTTAGATTTTGAGACCCTGGGTTTACTTTTTCCCACCTCCTTCAATTGCCCCCTTTTCTCTCACTTGATTAGCCTCCCACTCTAAGATTGTGATCATTTATCCGCACTAACCTGTTCATCATTCCATAAGCCTGAAATAGTACCCACTAATTCCCATTCATAGCTTGCCCTCTTGACTTTTCACTTAGGAAGACTTCCCATGTTAGAGAAACGTTTTTCAAATATTTTCTATTCCTATGACATCTACTTTTGGACTTCTAAATTTAAATAGAAAAAAAAATGAAAAAAAAAAAGGAAAAAACCAAGCTAATTAACCTTTTTAAATGAGCTGATTTATTGTAGTCAGCTTTGATTAAAAAGATCTGAGTTTGAGCTCTGCCAATTTTCAAATATTTGAGAAAAATCACTTAACCCTTCAACTTTCTCATTTATAAAATGAGATAAAATAATATTTACTTCTCATCAAAGTAGTAAACACAAACATTGCCAAAGAATCTAGAGTGCTTCATAAATTCAAAAATGTACTTAAAGTTTGCAAGTGGAGAGTGAAAAATTTTCCGTCACATTATTACAGGTGAGGAGATGAGGATACACACACAGTAACTTAATTAACTTAACTTTTGTCTTTGCTTCTGTATATATCAGAAAAAAAAAGTAAGAACAAAGTTTCAAAATATGTGTACCTCTTTGCAAATTCCACTAAGAAATGTGTAGGTTTTAAAATCTGCAATGGATACCAGAAAAAATCAGGGATGAAATTTAAAAAATACTTAGAGGTAAATAAGAATAGTGAGACAATATATCAAAAAAGGAGGTAAGCCCTATTTGACAAATTAAATTTTAGTTTTAGGCTCTATTTCTTTATTTTTAATTTTTATTTGTTCTTTCTAGTTGTACATGACAGTAGAATGTATTTTGACACATCACACATACATGGAGCATAACTTCTCATTTTTGTGGTTATCCATGGTATGGAGTTACACTGGTTCTGTATTCATGTATGAACACAGGAAAGTTATGTTTGATTCATTCTACTGTCTTTCTAGGCCCTGTTTTAATACTTGATTTTATTGGGTGATATGGGTAAAAAAATATAGTAGAAATATGTACACAGGTCCAAAGGACAAAGTGTTTATTTCATACCATACCTTGCTCATAATTGATTCAGTGAATGGATTTCACCCGTGATGTTCTTTCTGGTGCTTTTTATATTACAGTCAAAGCAGTCATTCCATCAAGACTGTACTCTCTTCCACAACCCCACTGATTTTAATTTGGTAAGTCACTAACTGCTTCATCTATTTTCTCTGGATCTCTAATTTCATTACAGAAACAAATCTAGCAAATTTATGAACTGAGAAGTGTGAAAAAATGTTTAATTTCATTAATCTCAAACTACACACATCAAGTAATTCATTTAGGATAATTATTCATCCAGATTTTCTAAAATGTTAATACAGTTTTTAGACAATATTTTCTGACAAATGAGTGCATTTCAGTTTGTTATTAATTGTTTTCTATATATTATTTCATTCACTAAAATATTTTTTAACAAGAACTATGATGATGTAATGAATACTATAGGTCTTTCTGTCACATTTTTCAGTATGAAACTAAGAGGCTTCTTGCTGATTACCATTACAGTTTATAAAATATTACATTAAATATTATGTGATTAAAATAGGGATAGTCCTAACTTATGATGGTTCAACTTAACAATTTTTGACTTTATGATGTTGCAAAAGTACACTCATACAACCTCTGATTCAACACTCTATTACAGAATTGGTTTTGTGCTAGATAATTTTGTTCAATTGCAGGTATAGTATTTTCAGCTCATCATGACTTTATTGGGATATTGTCCCAGTATAAATTGAGGAACACCTGCATCACACTTGCCTCCATATTCAGGATGTTTGATTTGAAATGTCTTATTAATTATCATGACACATTATTTTATAATTTAAGGCATAGAATTTAAGGAGCTGGGATAATTTTGATAGCAAAAAGAGATGAAAAATTCCTCAACTTGAAAAAGAGTACAAAAAACAAAACAAAACAAAACAAAACACAGCCCAAAACTTATAGTGAATATCCTACTTAATGGTGAGAAACTAGGTGCTTTCCCTCAAAGATCAGAAACAAGGCAAGGCCATCCTATCTCACAACTCCAGTCATCCTGGAAGTTCTCACTGAGGCAATATGACAAGAAAAGAAAATGTTTAGATATTACAAAGAAAAGAAATCTTTGTTTACAGATAACATAATTGCCTATATAAAAAAATCCCAGAGAAGAAAAGAGTTAGTGTTTGGGGGAAAACTGGAATATATGACCAATTTATTAAAATGCGATTAGCTAAATCTCAAAGCTCACTACTCCATTATTTTGAGGTTTATTGTGAAAAAGAGCTGAAGAAATATATAAAATCAATTTAAAAACTCTATACATTACCGGATTGGTATGACATTGATTTCATAAATTAATGAGCATTTACAATTTTATTTATACCCATTAACATTTGTTTATGACTTTAAAACTTCTCTCTACTACCTTTTCAGATATATTATTTGCAAATATTTTCTTCCAGTATATGTTATGTATTTTCAATATTGTAATAGATTTTGCAAGGCAATAGTATTTAATTTTGATAAAGTCCAATTTGCTGATTTTTCCTATGATTATTTTTGCTTTTGATGTCATCTTTACAGGGCTGCAGCCTAAAGGTCATAAAAATTCATCCCTGTTTCATAGTTTTATAAGTTTTACTCTTATATTGAGATTCTTGATATATTTTAATTGCTGTATAGTGTGAGGAGGTAAGTAATAAATTCATACTTTTTGAATGACTATTAATTATTGATTGTTTTAAAATGTAAAACTAACTGTATATTACTGGAAAAATAAAACTTGATGATGTATTATCTTTCACATGTTTTTTCCTCATAGTTTGTTAAAATGTTCTTCTTTACAAAAGTATGACTTTTTTTCTTGTAATAGCTTTGCCAGGTTCTGTCATAAGAATTCTGTTCATTCAAATCAAAGAGTTTGAAGCATTTTTTATATCTTAATTTTTAATTGGTTTTCTTTAGTTATACGGGACAGTAGAATCCATTTGATATAATAATAAAAGCATGGAATATATCTTATTCTAATTCAGACACCATTCTTGTGAATGTACACAATGGTGGGATTCACTGTGGTATATTCATAAATGTACATAGGAATGAATATGATACCTTGATTTTTGAAAAGAGTTTGAGTGAGTTTGATATTTTTCCTCATATATTTGAAAGAATTTTACTAGTAAAACTATCTTAGCCTAGGGCTTTCTTTCTTTGAGGGAAGATGTTAAATTACAGTTAATATTGTGCTATTTTATATAAAATATGAAAACTTTTAGTAGTTTAGTTCAAATTATTCATTATCCTTTATTCTTATTGTCAAATATGTATCTGCTTAGTAAATTATAATACCATATTATTGCTTTATAAGCATAAGGTATTATAATTTTTATTTAAATAGCAATATTTATTTTAAAGAAATAAGAAAAGTCAGTCTTTCACATATGCTACATATAGATCTGTAAGTTTGTCTAATAAATTTAAGTAGTGATCTAATATCATTGATAAATCATATTAAGTGAAAAAATTCAAGCAAAGAAAGAAAAATCCTGCATGAACTCACTCAGATGTGGGATCTCATAGAAACTGAGGGTAGAAGGGTAGTGAGCAGAGTCTGGGAAGCAAGGAAGGAAGAGACGGAGAAAGGCTGGTCAGTGGCCGTGGGGAACTTACAGATAATAACACTGTACAGTGTATTTCACAGAAACTAGAAGAAGGATTTTGAATGTGAGATAAACCAAGAGGAAAATCATCAGGACAAATCCATTCGTAAGTAACAAAGATGATGAAATTAATAGAAAAGGCATTAAACACCTGTTGTTCTCATGTTCCATATGCGTAAGTAGGAAGACTAGAGAAGATATGAAGCTCCCATATGTGACTTTGAGAGATGAAATATATAACATGAGGTTAAAAATAAGAAAATACATGGCATGAGATTCATGGATTATTAGCCATTCTTAAAGAAAAAAGCAGATCAGTGAACTAATAGAAAGTAACTGAAGTAAAGCTCCTAGCATAAAAATGAAAGTACTCATGTTATTAACACAGTATTAGTGACCAGTAGTCTCCATCCAACCATCTACTAGACAAATAAAGTCCTAAAAGTGAAGTAGAAAAAATATTTGGAGAAATAATAGCTGAAATGTGTTTGATTTTGTAAATTCTATAAATTCACATATTAAAGAAATCCAATAAACCTAAGCAAAATAAACATAGAAATTGCACTAGTACCCAGAATATTGTAGCTGATGAACGCCAGAAATAGACAATCAGATTAAGATGTTCTTGAATGAGTATTCTTCAGCTATAAAGGATAGGAGAATTTCCAAAGATTTTTTTAAATGATTTTTTAAAAAGTTTTTTGCTGTTTTGTTTTTATTTTTTTTATTTGTTTGTTTTTACCAGTTAAAATTGTTTTGGGGGCCGTGGGTTTTATGACCTCCTTAAACTTCTTTTAATAATTAGTTTTTAATTTTTACAGACTGCATTTCGAGTCATTGTACACAAATGGGGTACATCATTTCGTTTCTATGGTTGCACATGATGTAGATTCATACCATTCCTGTAATCATACATGTACATAGGGTAATGATGTCTGTCTCATTCCACCATTTTTTATACCCCCCCATTTCCTTCTACAACCGACAGGTTCGAAAACTATGTATGTCAGAAGACAACGGAGAATAGTGGTAACAAATGTTTTCTTCTAGATCCATAATTGTAACTGTAATTTCATCTGATTAGATATTTTCCCCCAATATGTAACTTCTTCCTTATCCTTCAAGGTTTTGTTAAGTCTGGCTCATTCGCCTAGCGGGAATAGTGCTTCTAGTTTCTGAAGTCCCTTAGATGTTTTTCTCATTCTTTTTCATAGTGTTTGTTTTCTAATGTTAAATATTTGCATCCAGGCATGGTACCACAGGTCTGTAATCCCAGCGATCTACAGGTTCAGGCAGGAGAATCTTAAATTCAAAGTCAGATGTAGCAATTTAGGGAGGCCTTAAACAACTTAGTGAGACCTTTTCTAAAAAAAAAAAAAAAAAAAAAAAAAAAAATTGATTCCATTCTTCTTTTTTCCTCAGAATCCAGTATCTAATTAATCCAATCTAATTACTGAGTATAATTAATTTCTTAAATGTCAGTCCTGATTTTAATTCAAGTTGGAAATTGATCCAACCATAAACCCTTAATATCACAACTCTCCTCCAGCTGGATTTCATGTGACTCACTGCTGACCAGTGAAAACTGGCTAAATCATCAGAGAGGGAGGACCTTTGAACATTATTACGTTCATCTTTGTTTCTTCCTCAGGTGCCAATGCTTGCATGCTGGCCATAAGGTGACCACAGGAAAGGAAATCATACATAAAAATATTGGAGAAGAAAAATAGGAGTTGTTATCTCTGGTAATTTCATGAGACTGACAAATCAACCCAGGATTTTCTACGTCTTGATTTCTTTTATGTGATCAAATAAATATTTCATTCATGTCTCTCAATTGCTTGGTTGTTCTGTTGTGTTCAGAAAAATGAGAGGAGAGATTCGCATGGTTACTGAGATGTTATTTATATACTTACATATTCCTTAAAGTCCTGGAAGCTTACTAAAAACAAGGAAAATAGCTTCCCTATCACAGACTTTATAGAAAATATATTAATTATTGCCTAGGACGAAGAAGAGAAATAGAAAGGATTAGGGATGCAGATGTGCATGGGGTCTCTTTTTGGTGTGTTGAAATGATACCAGATTGTGAAAACTGGACAAAAACATGAACTTAAATTAGTAAATTGTGTGTAATTTAAGTTATACCTGAATAAATCAATTTAACAAAATATTACCCAGAAATGCAACAGTATAAAGAGTGTGCATAACAGTATCAAGAGTGTGCATAGAATCATAAAGAAGATACAAGATCCTCCATTGTGTTTATAGGTACAGATTAAGTCTTTGGGAGGAGTCATATCTTAAATTTTAATGTGTATTTTATAAATAAAAGTTGCACATGAAGAACTGAGGAATTTCAGTTAAAAATACATAAGTTTCTGAAATGCTGTCAAAAATACTTGTTAATTAAATGAACAAATTGAAGCTGTATCTGGAATCTCTCAAATAATGTACTTGGCATAACAAGACATATGTTTTAAAACAAGTTTATACTGGCATTTACATTCTATGAGAGATGGTTTATGAATTATTACAAAACAATATGACCAATTTCTCAGTAAAATAATTATTGTCTTCATATTTTTGTTGATATTTTCAAAGTATTCTCATCTATTCTTTTCCCTCCTCTTATCATATTTCTTATATTTTTCTTCTTCTTTTTCAGTGTTTTACAATTCTTCTTAACACAGACCATGAGACAGCTTCTAAAAACTGCCTGGATTTGACACTGAGAAGGAATATTTGAGCCATTCTTTGTTTGGAAGTGTTAACTTCAGTAACTGGGGTCAAGTAGAATGGTTTAAGAGAGAGAGATGTGTAAATGTAATTAAGAGATTAGTAAAAATAACCAGAGACATTATGACAACTACAGACTGAAATGATATCCAGGGTAGTGGAGAGGAAGAATGAAACATAAAAGGAATTTATAAATTATCTGTATGTGTATGCATACAAACAATCACAGTAAAGTGCAAGTTTTAGACTTGATGGCCAAGAAATGATGATGCGACTTTGGATCCAAAAGGGAAGACAGAATTTACAATGTTACCAGAACTTTCTGGCAACTAAATATGATGATATTAAGTATACTCACACAGAGAATTTTGGTAAGAATAGAAAAACTTTTTCATTCCACCTGTATGAGGTACTTGGATTTCCTACCTCTGAAGGAGATAAGGGGATGAGAACTGTCTACTTAAACAGAAATTTCTGACTGTAGAAGGCTACAGATGGGTCCTTTAACACAGTTCTTTAGAACCTAAGTGGGAATGAGGATAAAGTGTAGGAGAGTTCCAGCATAACAGATATTCATTCATTCATTCATTCATTCATGGCATTGAGTCCAGGGAGGCTGAACCACTGAGTCACATCTCCAGGCCCTTTTCTTTTATTTCATGTTTATTTTGAGACAGGGTCTCACTAAGTTGCTTAGGGCCTCACCAAGTTGATGATACTAACCTCAAACTTGTAATCCTCCTGCCTTAGGCTTCCAAATTGCTGGGATTACAATTTGGGCCACCACGCTTGGCTCAGATTATACTTTAAACACTACAGAGTAAATGCATCCATTGGTCACAAATTAGAATAGGGAAAAGATGTGTTTGTCTGAATATAAACTATGTCACTATTACATTCCTATTTACTATAAACTATACTATGTTTACTGTGTATATACCATACACATTTACATATACCTGTTTAATGATATTTACTACAAATTGGTTCTCAGAATGTCAGGAACAGAGTGACCATTTACAGTAAAAAGGATCAATTATAGAAGAAGAAAAATATATCTAGTTTCTAGTGTAACTAATGAAATCCCCATGAATTGGCAGATTTATTTACTAATTTTGACAAATACACATTTTATTTAAGATACACTGAGTTATCAAATAACTCAGTTCAAGATTTTTTATTCCCTAGGACAATTTTATGTCCTGAATCTCTATCATGAGTATACAGAATTCAGTCTATTACATGGAAATGGGCTCAAGAATATACAAATTACCTCAGAAAAAATTATCTTTGTTCTACATCTTTCAATACACAATAGGTGTCAGAATGAATTGCATATAATAATTAGTCAAGGCAAGAAACTGTGTCTCTAAAAGAACTGAAGTAGCAACTTTAGACATTTTAGAATTAGCAAGCATATTTTTAGCACATTTACAGCATTTGTAATGAATCTGTGTTTTTAAAATAATAGGAAAACTGAGTTCTTACTTTTTTTGGACTTGTGTTATAATGTCTGGATTTCTCAAAGCATATGGCGATTCTCAAAATTATTCTTTCCCACTTAGGGCTAGAAATTTCTTGCCTACCAATTTTAGCACCTCTTCAATGGTGTAAAAACCAATTAGTGAGATTTCAATTTTTTTTTCATAATAACAAAGTTTAAACTACTACAGAATATTTGCATATCCAGCCCTATAAAAACCTGTGATCTTTGATATGTGCCTATAGAGCTAAATTCATAAATGTGTTTTCTTTACTATATTGCATGTCACTAGGAAGCAACATGAGCAATATGAATGACTTAACCTTAACTTACAATGGCAAGCTGTGTGAAACTAACATTATAAAGCCTGAGGAAGAAATCAATTTGTTTTTCCAATTTATAGTCTTTAATCTTTCCTGTGATGTAGTTAAAATCAGCATTTTAATATCAGAAATTAGTAAAAACAAATTAACAATCTACAATGAGCTACATATTACTAAACTTTAGCTTTTGATCTGACTTCTACAGAAATTATAACTGAAGGTCATGCAAATGTATGCACATTAATTTATACAGACCACATACAAAAACAATGTTCATCTTATTGGTATACCATTTGTATGTATTCACAGAATTATGGAGTTACTTTGACACCAAACAGTTCAGGGCCAGGAAAACCTTAGTGTTGCAGCACAGGATTTAAATTCATTTTTCAACACTGAGAAGGAAATTTTAAGAAAAAAAAAATTCTGGGTAACTAATACAGACTTCATCCCATCTGGAAGGGTGGTTTTCAGTGTTACTTTGGATGTCTTCATCTCTCGACATCTTTCATTTATCTGTCATCACTTGTCAAACAGCTTCATGTCAATACCCTTTTCTAGTCACTCTCTAGAATATTTCTATCATAACACAGGATCTAGTCAATCATCTATTTTGTTCTTTGATATGCCAATTTATAGTGGAAAAGAACATGGTTTGGGTTGAATCCAAGCTTGGGTACTTAATAACGGTGTCAATTATTTAATATATGTGAACCTCAACTTCCTCATCTTAAAAGTAGGAGTGTAATACAGATTTCATAGTATTTTTGTTGGATTTAAATTTTAGATATGAGATAAGAAATCATGTCATGTTTCCACATGCAGTGATTCAGTAGTAATGCCGCTGACAGTAGAGATCCCCACAGATGGATTTCAGCAAGTGGTCAGAAAGAAAATGTATTTGGTCATTAAATAAAGAGGATGAAATTAATGTATGAAGACTCAAAGAGAATAAGTAGGTAAAATTATTTATGTTTCCTTCAAAGTAACATGAAAGAAGAAAATGGATAAATAAGGCTTGTGTAGGAAATCAAGCAATTTATAGTTCAGATCCATGTTGTCTAACATGGTATCTACTAGACAACGTGGCTATTGAGTATATGGCTGTCCAAACTGAGACATGCTGTAAGTATAAAATACACACTGGGTTTTGAAGAGACTTAAAACAAGAAAAGAATGTAAAATATCTTAATAATAATTTGAATAATGATAGTGTGTTGAAATGATACATGATATTTTGAATATGCTGGGTAAAAAATGAATGTAGTTATTCTCTTACCTTTATTAATTTAACTATTAAAGAATTTCAGATTACACATTTAATTCACTATTTCTACTGGACAGAGTTAGTTGAGAGAGAAATGTAGTATGGGAACAGATATATTCAGATGCCCTAAATGTTAGGGAAAATATTAGTTGGTACATCCTTATTCTCATGTAGCATTTGAGGAACTTCTCAAAGGAGTGATATTTGGTTTGCACAAAAAAAAATGAATAATTTTTTTTCTAAATTATAAAAATAGTAAGGGAGATCATGGTCTCCCACTATTTATCAAGCAGAAAAACAAAATCATAAGATGACAATCTAATAGGGTTGGATTTCAGGTATTGATAAGAAAAGAAAAACAACTTTTCAATTCCACATTTCAGCTGTGATGGGTTAACTCAAAAGACCCCTGGTTTACAGGTTATGTGAAAAAGACAAATCATTAGACAATAATGAGATTTCTTTGGTGGGCTCCTATTTTAAGCATAATCTAGATTTTTTAATTGTGCAGGTGCTGACATGTAAAGGGGAGCATTTTGTAAAACATATTTTATTTTCCAGAAAGCTAAACAATACCACAAATTCTTTAATTATTTTTGCTTTTATATATAAAATTAAAAATTCTCAAAATTTCAAAAATGTATTTTAATTTTGTTATTTACTTTGGAAATTCAAAACAATCAAAAAGAATAAATACTCAAAATATCAATTTAATTTTACATTTTAAATAGGCCAATTTTCAAATTAATTCATATTAATTCAATATTTATGGTTTTTGTTTTTCTTGTCACTATTACTAAAGCTCTTAAATGTAAACTCCACCCTTATAAAAAGTAATGAGGGCAAAAGGTAATAAGAGGTCCAAATATCAAAATGAAGATTGATATACATTTTAAGCTGATGTTGCTAAAACTGCATTACGGGTCCATAGGCAATTATTAGAACTAACAATTATTAAATAGAGGCAAGTGTGAATACAGAATATGAAAGATGTCCTATGGGATGTAGATGTATAAATGATCATGTAAAATATTTAAAATCAAAGGTATAAATGATAAGACTATCCTCTGCAAGCTGGGATAGCTTATCAGACACTTTTTAAATTAGCTTTCCATTTTGGAAAGGGACATTGATGAACATTTGTTGAATTAAATTACTGTAGCCATCTTGATTGATTCATTTGGCCAGAACAATCACTTAGCATGCAAATTTGTAGGCAGAGTTTCATGAGTATTATGCTAAAATTATATAAAATTTTATATTTTGAGGACACTAAGCATATTAAAACATACAACTTTTTGTTCTTTCCATCCTTTCTTCCTTCCTATCATTTTATTTTTCCCTTTATCCTCCCATTGTTCAGAGTAACCTGGTGTTCTTTACAATATAAATGGGCCAGAAATGACAATATATTTTATTAATATATCTTACCTAGCCCAAAGTGCCTGAAATGCTATCATTTTAACCTATGAATAGAGAAGTTTTACATTCTTCTTACTAACTCTTAGAAAGCCGGTATGCATTTTATTTATTTTTTAGTTGACAGATACATATTCTATCCCTTTGGTGTAAAATATGAAGGTTTGAATTACTGGAATATGCATGCGCTGTGTAATGGCTAATTGAGCTACTAATATACCTGTGACCTCACATAGGTATTTCTTGGAGTGAAAAACCTTAAAATCTAATTTCTTAACAATTTTCTAGTAGACAATACATTGTTATTATTTGTGGTTGCCATGTTATACAGCAAATCCCTTCAAATTTTTCTTCCTGTCTATTAGAAATTTTACATATTGAAACCAACCTCTCCTCAATTCCTCACCATCACTCCAATCCCGCTATCATTCTACTCTGCCTCTAAGTTTGAATTTTTTAGATTCTATATATAACGAGATCATGTGATGCTTGTATTTCTATGCCTGTCTTATTTCACTTAACATAACATCCTCCAGGTGCCATAACAGGTTATATAATCACAACATACACATCTGGATAGCATATTCTTAAGTGAACCTTGGGTCAAACTACATTTAATTTTTTTTTTTAACAATGTCAACCTACTTGACATATGATCATGAGATTGAAATAGCTTACAAATTCTATTTTTGCAATAAAATTGAGAAAAGGGAAAGATTTTCATAGAGATACACCTAATTATAAAATTAAATCAGCATTTAAGTAACCAAGAAAAGAATGACATTTTAAAAGTCAAAAATTTCAAAAAGATTTAATGTTACTTAAGTTAATAAATCCTCGAGTATTTTTATAATTTTAAATAGGAAATAGATTTACAAGAACTCAGTGTCATTAACATGCATCATGTTCTTCCTTTCAAGTATAAATCTACCAACATTATGGAAGAAACTAAATTAAAGAAATCATTCTGCTGAAATATAAAACTGTAAAAAAATAATTTATGGTGTTTAAGATTGTGTGGTAATTAAATGAGATAATTGCTAAACTATTTTATATTTACCCAAAATAGAAGTGTTTTCTGGATCCTGATATAATCACTACAGTGCTTAATTTGATAGGATATTTAACAGAAGAAACTAAAGCATGGAATTAAGCAGGAGCACAGGTTTGTAAAAGAATTCAACTGAAATATACTGTTTCATGCAACTCAAGAACGGAAAATGAGATAAGAAAGAAGCGAGGGAGGTATTTGACTGCTTATCAGAATTATTATTATTATTATTGGAGCAACAATGCCTACTCTGTTTAGAATACTATGCAAGAAACTTTGTAAACAGAAATAAAACATTCAACAATAATTGTCCACGAGGGATTCCTATGGTAGAGCTAGCAGGAGAGACAGACACATTCTCAAACCGTCTGCTATAAATTTTGATGAAACAGGAACTATAACAAAGACATATAAAATGTTGTGAAAGATAAGTAGCAGGTACAGATTAATTTTGACAGGGAGCACTACAAAGTTTATTGGAGGAAACAAGTTAAATTAGATCTTGCAAAAAGGAAATCAAAACTACTCTAGGATTTCATCTCTCTCTAGTCAGAATGGCAATTATCAAGAATACAAAAGACAATAAATGTTGGTGAGGATGTGGGGAAAAGATACACTCATACATTGCTGGTGGGACTAAAAATTGGTGCAACTACTATGGAAAGCAGTATGGAGATTCGTCAGAAAACTTGGACTGGAGCTACCATTTGACTCAGCTATCCCACTCCTCGGTTTATACCCAAAGGACTTAAAATCAGGAGCCACATCAATGTTTATGGCAGCTCAACTCACAATAACTATGGAATTAACCTAGGTGTCCTTCAACAGATGAATGGATAAAGAAAATGAGGTATATATACACAATGGAATATTACCAGCCCTAAAGAAGAATGAAATTATGACTTTTGCAGGTAAATTTACATGATGGAGCTGGAGAATATCATACTAAGGGAAATAAGTCACTCCCCCAAAATCAAAGGCTGAATGTTTTCTCTGCTATGCAAATGCTAATTCACAATAAGCGGGGGTAGCTAGGGAAGAATAGAGGTACTTTGGATTTGGCAGAGGGGAGTGAAGGGAGGGGAGGGGGTTTGAGGGAAGGAAGTATAGTAGAATGAATTGAACATTATTACCCTGTGTGCCTATATGACTATATGATTGGTGTGATTCTACATCATGTATCACCAGAAGAATGAGAAATTATACTCCATTTATGTTTGATGTGTCAATAGGCATTCTCCTGTCATGTATTACTAATTAGAACAACAACAACAATAAAGGAAATCTTGGAATGGAGGGTGCAGAGAGGTGGCCATTCCAAGCAATTCTAATGTCCTTACTCATCTGCTTAAAAATACTTCAAAGGTCTCTTACTGCTTTTAGAATAAAATTAAGAATTCTTTATAAGAGCTCATGAGCCTCTGACTGTCCCTGTTTATATTCCCAGCTTCCTTTCTTGCTTCTCTTTTCCACTCACACTGGTTTCATTTCTGTTCCTCAAATGCACTGGACTCCTTCCTGCTTCCCTGCCTGCTCACATGCTGTCAATTCACTTTTCCTGAGAATGACCCCTCTTCTCTCTTTTCTCCTGCCTTGCAATCTCGTTCTGCAGATGCCAGCTTGAGCCTCGTTTATAATGAGGAAAGTCAGACAAGGCGAACTCTCCCTGAACGTGCTATCTCTTCTACATGTAGAGCATGATAAACAACTTTTTGCGTTATTTTGTTCAATATTTACTTCAAAACTATAGATTATAAGGTCTCTGATAGCAAGGATGTCTCCAGTGCCCTCTTCAACACTGTCACCCTAGAATCTGGAGGTATTTAAAAGCTGTCTCTTGAATGAAGAAATAAATAATTGAATAAATGATGGAAACAGCCTGCATAAACTCCATGGAGTAAAGAGTCTACAGGGAATGGTGAAGAAAGGTGAATAAAATTACTGTAGTATATGCAGGTATGTGCAGATTTTATCATTTTATTTGTGGTGGTAATGGTGAATAATGAGCACCTAGAAGTATAAAAGGAGATATAATTTGAAGAATTATATTTGAAGAATTTGACCACAGTGGGGTCATTATACCAACCAGTTTGCAGATTGTATCTGATAGAAAGGTCAACTCACCAGGGATTTTTGAACAGATGGTAATGTTTTCATTGACAGTAGTATGTTGAAAAAGAATTACATGAGGCTTTTTCCAGAATGCAAATAAAAAAGGACTTGAATCTGAGGTTAACAACTTGGAAGTGAAGTTGGCAGGATATGGTGACTGATGTGATGTTATAATATAAGGGAAGAATTCCAGTTCCAGGGCAAGATGGTGAAGCTTCACCTGCCCTCACTCTTTCTCTCAACATACTAAAATGCTATCAATGACTAAATAATCATTTAGTCTGAGATGGACAGGAAGAATTATATATTGGCCTCTCAACTTCTTGGTGGATTTTCTGAGTTTTTATCTCCCACATACTCAGCATGTGAAACCGAAATGCCTAAAATAACAAAGTATGCTATCTCTGGCTAAAAGTCTTGGAAAGAGAAACTCCAAAAGGGATGTAGTGGGGCAACCTCCACCCTGTGGCAGTGGTAGGCTCAATCTGTCCACAGCTGGAGCAAGAGCAGAAGCCCATCTGGGTAAACTGAACCATCCTCCACTGGATAAGTGCTGGCACCTGCGTTCCCATTTGTTGGCAGCAGTAGCACCACAGGTCTGGTGTCTCCAGGCCCTCCATCCACGGGTAGGTGACCAGATATACCACCCGGGAGAAGAAAGTCACACTGAACTCAATGCTCAGAAGAATGCCCTGTGACCAAGGGAGGCACTTTATTTCCCTGCAATGCAAGGGACAGAGGAAGTCCTACCCCCGCTGACCCTCAGGACAGAGCAGTGGGAATTCTGTCTCTTGCTCATACAATATTCCCTGACTTTATACCTAATGATAAATGAGTGGGTTAAGGAAGCACTTTCAATCCCTGCAGTCAGTACCAGTGGGGATCCAGCAGGTGCTCACTAGAACTGAAAATCAGAAGCAGAAGGAAACTTATAAAAGCAGAAAATTAAGTTGTTATTGAACTTCAGCCTACAAAAGTAGGTCAGAAATCAATGTTCACCTTAAGCATGATAATTGCGTGCTAGAACAGAAAGTATAAATGGTATCAAGAGTTTTCTAAGTAATATTCAAAATGTTTAGGATGTAATATAAATAAAAGGTCACTGACCATGTTAAGTACTAAGAAAATCAAAAATGAGAAAAGGCATCAAGACTGAGATGAATTGGATGAAAGATTTTAAAGTAGTCACTTAACTTCAGTAAATAGTTATAGATTCTTTTGAAACAAAAGAAAATAGAAAATCTCAGCAACTCTGAGTTATAAAGAAAGCAAATGAAAATATAGAACTGAAAAAATCAATAACTAAAATAAAAGAAAACTTTTTGTACAGACTGAATAGTCAAGCGGAGATGACAGAAGTTAGAATTAGTGAACTTGATGTATCAATAGGATCTACTGAATCTGAACAGAGAGAAAATAGATAAAAGAATGTAAGACCTCCAGATTTATGGGGCAACAAAAAGATTTAACATTTGTATTAGTGTTCCAGAGGGAGAAAAGAATATGGGACTAAAAAAACATATTTGAAGAAATAATGACTGAGTTTTCAAAACTTGGTAAAAAATCCAAATATAAATATTTATGAAGCCAAGAAAATGCTAAGTAGGATAAACCAAAGAAAGGTATGCCTGAACCATATCAGGATTAAATTTCTGAAGCCTGAAGATGAAGAAAACATATACAAACAACTGGAGAAAACTGTGACTTACCTGTAGGGAAAGATCAAGTCAAATTCTCTTCTGAAACTCCAGAGACCATTGGGAAGTAGCACAATTCTCAAGTGCTCAAAGAACAGTCAACAATCAATTCCATAATAATGGAATTTTCTTTCAGAAATGGAGGTGAAATAAATAAATTTTAAACCAAAGGAAATTTAATATAATTTGTCATTAGAAAGAAAATGGCTAATGAAATATCTTCAAAAAAAAAAAAGAAATAATAAGGATTATGACATAAAAGTCCACAAAGAATGAAAATGAAATGTATAGAAATAGAGATAAATGTAATGAATCCCCTTTTCCAAATTTCTTTTTTATTATTATTTTTTGACCCATTGCACACAAATGGGGTACAACTACCACTTCTGTGGTTGTACACGAAGTTGAGTCACACTGTTTGTGTAGTCATACATGTACTGATGCTTGTCTCCTTCCATTATCTTTCCTTCCCCCACTCCTCATTTCCCTCTACACAATTCATCCTTCCTCCATTCTTTCCTTATCCCCTCCCCCCTGGTTATGTATCACTATCCACTTATCAGAGAAAACATTCAGCCTTTGGTTTTTGGGGACTGACTTATCTCACTTATCCATGATATTCTCCAACTCCCTTCATTTACCTACCTGCAAATGCCATAATTTTATTCTTCTTTATGACTGTATAAAATTCCACTGTGTATATATACCACCGTTTCTTTATCATTTCATCAGTTGAAGGGCATCTAGGTTGGTTCTATCCTGAAATGAGCAACTATGAACATTGATGTGGCTGCATCACTGAGGTGTGCTGATTTTAAGTCCTTTGAGTATAGACCAAGAAGTGGGATAGCTGGGTAAAACGTTGGTTCCACTTCAAGTTTTCTAAGGAATCTCCATACTGCTTTCCAGAGTGGCTGCACCAATTTGCAATCCCATCAGGAATATACACCTTTCTCCCCACATCCTCGACATAGAATTTTTGATTCTATGAGTTTCTTAAATTATATTTTATGCCTGAAGCAAAAATTATGACATCAATTATGATGCTTCAATGTATATAGAAGAAATTAACATAAACTTAAAATATAGTGAGTGCAAATGTACCTAAAGGAACTAAGGTTTTGAAAATTTACTGAAACTTGTAAAACTCATATCAATAAACTGTGATAAATTAAACTTGCATATTTAATATCTAGAGCAATTGCTAAGAAAAAAATGTGAAATGTAGTAAAATATGAATAAATAAAATAAGATGGGAATCTAAAAAAAAAATTCATATAACACAGGAAGGCAAGGGTGAAAAAAAGGAACAATAATAAAAATAACAACAAAATAAAAAAGCAATAACTAACATATTTTCCCCAGAAAACATAAGAAAGTGGCAAATGCAATCACCAACATATCAGTAAGACAGAAATTTGGAGAAATCAAAAAAAAAAAAAAAACATGTAGTTCAAGTATATGCTATTTAAGAGAAATTCATTTCAAAGATGGCATGGGTAGGTCAAAAGTAAAAGGATGAATTAAGAACTATCATGATAACGTTACTTATAATATAAAAAGCATGAATTATTATTTTAATATCAGATAATGTAGACTTTTAAGTAAAGAATATTACTAGGGACCAACCAGAATGTAATCATACCATTAAATAAATTGAATTCATAATTTAAAAGTTCCTAAAAAGTAAATCACCAGGCCCAGGTAGCTTTAATGGAGAATTTTACCAAACATTTATGAAACAACTTCCATAAATTATATACCATTTTTCCAAAAAAATATAAGTGGAAATATTTCCCAAGTGATTTTGTGAAATCAACACAGCAAACAGGATAGAAGCATTTTAAGAAAGAAAAATAAGAAATAAATAGGAAGGAAAAATACAGGATGGATTAAACACAAAAGTCTTCAACAAATTTAATATATTGACTCCAACAATGTAAAAAGAAAAAATTCTCCATAATGAAGTGGGGTTTATTACATTTATGCAAGATTATATCAGAATTTTAAGAAATAATTATAATCTATAGCACTATTAGGCAAAAAAAATTATGTAAGTAATTAATATCAAAAATCATTGGAAAAATTTCAACACTCACTTGCCATAAAATTTCTCAGAAATCTGGGAATAGAGGATTACCTCTATCTGTAGAAACTACCAAAAATGCAATAGTTAATGCCATACTTAATGATGAAAGACCAAAAGCTTTACCTTAGAAACCTGAAAAAAGACAAAAGTGTCCACACTTATTGTCCATTGCACTTACTACAGTAGAGAGCTGGAGACAATAGGAACCAACTAGAAGTTTTAAGAAAAGGAAGTATAATATTTGAAATATTGACTAGATTTACAATGAAACATCAGGAGAAAGAGTTGGTAAAACTGAGGAAAGATTGATAGGCTATTCAATATTGAAAGAAAAAAAACAGAAAACAGAAACACAATGGGAAAAAGTGAACACTGTATCTTAAACTACAAAATAATAATAAATTGTCTAAAATTCATGACTTTGGAGTGATTAAATTCATTTATCTAGAAAGTGAAAAAAAGTCCTTTGGGTATAAACCAAGGAGTGGAATAACTGGGTCAAATGGTTGTTCCATTCCAAATATTCTGAGGAATCTCCATATTGCTTTCCATAATGGTTGAACCAATTTGCAGTCCCACAAGCAATGTGAGTGCACTTTTTCCCCCCACATCCTCACCAACATTTATTGTTGCTTGTATTCATGATAATACCCATTTTGATTGAAGTGAGATGAAATCTTAGAGTTTTGATTTGCATTTCTCTAACTGCAAGAGATGTTGAACATTTTTTCATATATTCATTGATTGTATATCTTCTTTTGTGAAGTGTGTGTTCAGTTCCTTAGCCCATTTATACAGTGACACATCCACATCAATGTTTATAGCAGCTCAATTCACAATAGCTAAACTATGGAACCAACCTAGATGCCCTTCAACAGATGAATGGATAAAGAAAATGTGGTATATATACACTATGGAATATTACTCAGCTTTAAAGAAGAATGAAATTCTGGCATTTGTTGCTAAATGGATGGAGTTAGAGAATATCATGCTAAGTGAAAGAGGCCAAACCGAAAACACCAAAGGCCAAATGTTTTCTCTGATATGCGGAAGCTAATTCACAATAAGTCTGGGGGATAGGAAAGAATAGAGTTTCTTTATATTAGGTATAGGGGAGTGAAGGGAGGGGAAGGACTACGGGGAAAGGAATGATAGTAGAGTGAAATAGACATTATTACCTCATGTACACATATGATTGCATGATCAATGTGATCCTGCAGTATGTATGATCAGGAAAATGAGAGATTATACTCTATTTATATATGGTCTATCAAAATGCATGAATGCATTTACTGTCATGTACAACTAATTAGAACAAACAAAATAATTTAAAAAAAAAAGAAAGTGAAAGAAAAAGTTTGGTGCAGGAAAACATACTTGAAGAAAAGTATCTCAAATATTTAATGAAGACAAACTTAGAGATTTGAGAAGTAAACCTCAAAGAAGGTAAACTGAAAACCAGGCCCACACACAGTTTAATGAAACTGTTGAAAATTAAGAGAAGAAATAGTGAAAGTCACTTGACAAAGGCACACGTTGCCTAAGGAAGAAAAATGATCTGAATAACTGCAGACCTCTTATCAGAATTCATAAACACAAGACAATGGAACAACATATTTAATGTATTTAGATGGTAATACATACAACCTAGAATTCTATCTACAGAAAAAAAAATCTCTCAGGGGTAACAGCAAAATAGACATTTTCAAATTAAGGAAAACTAAGAAAACTGATTGTCAGACGAGTTAGTCTTAATAAAATGCTAAAGAAATTTCTTCAGGTTTTAAGGAAATTATGCCAGAGAAAAAATTATGTTAGCATTGAGGAAGAGCAATAGAAATGATAAATATCTGGGTGAATACATACTGTATTATTTTAATTCCAAGTTTAAAAAAATATGGCTATAAAAAGTAAAAATTATACCACTGTATGTGCAAATGGAGGTTCAGTCCGTGAAGATAAAATACATAAGACACCTATGACAAAGTAGAAGTGCACTTTGTGGTTGCATTTGAAGAAGTAAAATAACATTACTGTTAAGTCTGTAAAAAGATGCAAATATCTTTTATATCTATTTATAGATGAGTAGATAAAGCTATATACATTCATATATATGAATATTTGCATATCTATGGCTGTAGGTGTACATGTGCATGTACAATCATCCCTCAGTATCCAAGGGGTATTGGTTCCAGTATCCCTCATGGATACCAAAATCCACAGATCCTCAAGTCTCCTTATTTAAGATGGTGCAATATTGCTTATAACCTGTGCTTTTCTTCCCCCATGCTTTAAGTCATCCCTAGATTACTTAAAACACATAATCCAATATGAATACCACATAAATAGTTGTTACACTGTATTGTTTCAGGAATAACAACAAGGAGAAATGTTTAAACATGCTCCGTACAAAGGCATTTTTTAAACAATCTTTGATCCCTGGTTGCTTCCACAGATGTGGAACCTGTGGATGTGGAGAGCGGAGTGTACATATCTTAACACAAAACCACTAAAATGTAAAAAGTCAAAAATCCAATTGATAAAATGAACTATGAAAACACTTTTGAATATTTTTTAAGTCCAAAAGGAACAACAGAGAACCACAACTGAAGGCAACAATAAATACTACAATGGACCTACATTCAAACATTTCATCAGTATTACATTAAATGTAAGTATCTCCTAAATATACCAAAAGTTGATTTGTTAGTTTGGATTAAAAAAAAAAAAAAAAGGGACAAATTATATTATGACAAAAATTAACATTTATATCTAGTGCAGATAGATTAAAAGTACTGCATGTGGGAAATGATATGCCATGCAGACCTGTCTTAGTCTTTTAAGGCTGCTATAACAAAATGTTATAAACTCATTGGCTTATAAACAACACACTTATCTCTCACAGTTCAGGAGGCTGGGAATCAAGGCATTAACAATTTCTGTATCTGGTGAGGCCAGTTCCTCATCAATGACACCTTCTTGCTGCATCCTCGGGTAGTGGAAAAGCAAACAAGCTCCCTCTTTATAAGGTGACTAATCCCATTCATGAGGGCTCCTAAAGGTTCCACCTCTGAATACTATTATTACCGGGGATCAGGTTTCAACATAGAATTTTGTGGGGACACAAGTATTGTAGCATTCTGTCCCTTGACCCTCTAAACCGATGTCCTTCTCACACACGAAATATGTTTCTATTCAATTGCCCACAAAGGTTTTACAAGTTCCTGTGCCAACTTTACAGTCTAAAGTCCAAAGTTTCATGTAAATATCATCTAAATCAGATTTGAGTGACAGTCAAGGTATAATTCACTCTTAGATAAACTGTTCTCTGGTTATGAACATATGAAATCAGCAGGAAAGAAGGAGGGTGACTCTGAGGGAGAATGGGGTGCCCACCTCTTTCCTAGCTTCCAGGAGTTGCCAGAAATCCCTGCTGTTCCTTGGCTTGTAGACATATCATTTCCCTGGTTCTCTCACCTGGCCTTCTCCCTACGAGCTGGTTTGTGTGTTCAAGTCTCTTCTCTGTACATGCCTTGTATCCAAATCTCCCTCTTCTACGGATACTTGTCCTTAGATTAGGAACCACCCTAATAATTCAGTATCACCTCTTCTTAGGTTCATTATATCCATCTGCGAAGGCTATTTCTGAATAAAACTACTATCATAAGTACTGGGGTTTGAGATATGAATATTTCTTTTGGAATAACCCAGATTTTCCCACAAATGAGGGGAACTGGGTGGGGCAACAACAATGTTCATTATGGCCTATGAAACAAAAAAAAAATCTACCTTTTCTTTCCAGTCTTAGCATTTCATGAGGATAAAAAGGACATCTTTGCAAGGTTCAATGTCCTTGTTTATAAATGTAAGCAGTTAGATCACATGATTTCCAGGGATGTATGTATGTATCTTTTTATTCCAGAATTTCTTGAGGAAGAATCACAGAGATGATCAGCCTCTTGTTAATTTCTAGTACTTTGAGACTAGAGAATATATAAAATTTTTTTCTTATTACAAACACAGTCACAGAAAAAATCAATAGTCATAGAACCTAGCAATATACTTTGACTTTAATAGGTAGTCTGTTGTTGGAGATCTTTCCAAAGATGACCCATAAGAAAAAGTTTTTCCCGATAATCATTTTACTGCCTTCCTGCTTGAAAATCATCTGTACAACTGGAGAAATGGACTATTAAAAGAAAGTATATCATATTTCATTGAAGGTGGCAATCAAATAAGGTACCTTTGTAAGTATTCAAATAGTTCATCATGCAGGCCATATAGCACATCTCAAATAGTTCATCAAATAACAGAAATGTATCACCTAAAGTTTTGACTGTCCTTCCAGGAGTATAGGTGTGTAAATCAAGCATTGGCCATAATTATTTTAGCAATTTGAGAACCACCACTACCATACCAATATTTTCCCATAACTTGTATCATTTTATCTATTCCATAATGAGTTTCAGATAGCATAACTTTCAACAATGGAAAGTATAAAGATTCAGAAAAGATCAGGCAGCTATCCAGGTCCTGTCTGTGCTGAAAATTAAATGTACTTCTTTTCAAATACCAGTCTCATTTTTTTTTCCAATTTGGGTATTACTTTGTCCATAAAACAGGCTACCATAGGCAATTTGACCCAGATCAGTCACACATTCATTCATTCAAATGTCATTCAACAAATTCTGCACTGGCTAACCCATCATGGAAATCTGCCAGAGCATTTCCCTTACATTCAAGTGATTCCTGTTCACCCTGATGTTGGATTAGTATAGTCTTATGAATCAATTGGTTTCTTCACAAAAGTTCTAGAAAATGTGACCCAGTCCAATGGTGTAAATCCCAAAGTTATCAGAAAACTATCCTTATCAGAGTCTTTTTTAAAGAAGTGTCATTGAAGGCTAAATACTTCAGAAGTTCATTACAGTAACGATGAGGTTGGCAAGAAAATATTATTCTCATCACATGCAACATGTTAAGATAACTAGTTATGACAATTTAATAAAAGGGACTATCAGATTTCTCTAAATTTCATATAATTTCTGAAGAAATACTAATAATGCATTCACAAAATAAAACTCAAAGAATATTCAGCATCATTTAATATTTGATAATGTTTTTTATACAATTTTATATATCAAATAAATCTAAATAGTTGAATACATATATTTTGGATGTTCCAGGGGCCCTTCTGGAATGTCCCAAAGTTAGTTTAAGTCAAAAGACCTAATCTATTGTACTCTACACAAATGGGGTATAAGTTTTCATTTCTCTGGTTGTACATAATATAGTAACACTGTATGTATAATCATGCATGTACATAGGATAATGATATTTGTCTCATTCCATTATTTCCCTTCCCCCACCCACTCCCCATTCCTCAATTTCTTCTACATAATCCAATGTTCCTCCATTTTTCCCTTATCTCCTCTATCCCATTATGTACCATCATCCACTTATCAGAGAAAATATTCAACCTTTGGTTTTGGGGGATTGGCTTATTAAAATGCATTCTGTAAAAAGAAAAAGAAAAAAGATGTCTAAAGACAAAAATGACAAAATAGTAATTCCAGAAAGGCAAATTGGTGCTGTGATCAAGTCTTCATCAGTTTTCACAAATATTTAAAAATGAGACCAATGCATAGTGAAAGTTTAATGGAGGGAAAGGTGAAATTTATCCACTTTGAAACAATGCAATTCAAGTCCATTCATTATATTTTCATTTTGAAATATGTGTGTGTAACAAAACATCTAAGTACAAAGAATAAAGAATATTACCCTAGATTTAAAAAAAAGACCTAATTTAGAGCTTGACTTTACTACGTTTGTCAAAAATATTAAAGGTTTAAATCTCTTGGTCAACCTAAGATCATAGATGACCATGAATAACAGTCATTAATCTAAACAAAATGATAATCAAAGACTTTTATAGCAAGTACAAAGTCACACAGCTGGAGGAAAAATCTCTGTTTAAAAGAGAGATCTCAGTGTCCCAAAGTAATCATGAGACCTAGTAATGTTCCATGTTCTATTAAGAGCATATAAATTCTCCTAGAAAATGTTATTTTAAGATCAGAAACCACACTATAATTTTGCATGATTACATTTTTATACTAATGCTTGGTTCTTAGAAAACCTTAAATCCCCTTCTAACTTTGGCCAGAATCATCAGATAAAATATTTCTTTTACTATATTCATCTTCTACTAAACTTCTGCAACTTTCTTATACATTGAGTCTTATCTATCCACCCTTCTTTCATTCATTTAAACCCACAAACCTAGATTTTCTGTACTGCATAAAAACAAGATGTGCCACTGATGGAATGGAATCATTGTAGCTCAGTTCAACCATTCATTATTGGCAGAAGGAACGACATCTACCTTGTTTGTTATCATATTCTTGGGCCTTGGTAGAATGTGTTACACATAAATGGTCAAATATCTGTTAAATACCATGCATTGACTGAGAGTCTCAACCAAATTGTCATTTTGTCACCAAGCAAACATCTCAGACCTTGAGGCACAATCCTTTTTGCTAACCAGCAATCTGCTTTACACAAGCTGCCTGCCTAGTCAGACATCTGGGAAGTTGGCTGCTTCTGTGAAACACAATACAGGAAGGAACAGCGGAAAAACCAGTTCAAGCCACAAAGGACGCCATATTTACCTTCTCTTCACCCCTAGGCTCAGGAGCATCCTGCCCGCCTGCACCATCTTGTCTTGACCTGCTACCAACCCAGACTAGAACTGGCCCATATAAGGAATAAAGGAAGGAGGTTCCCCCATCCTTAATAATCCTCCTATTCATTAACAAAACTCCTCCCCATTCTCCCCTTGAAGGTCCCCTCAATAGGACCTTCATCCTTTCAGTGAGAAGATGACTTGCAAAGTTTTTCCTCCAGACTTGTCCTTATCCTCTGGCCAAGAATACACTTCCCTTCTCTGCTCAGTAGTCTCTGGGTTTTGTTATTAGTTCCACCATTCTGGGAGAAAAAAAGAACCCAGTTCAAGGTCAGAAACTAGCCACAATTTCATTATACAATGTTTTCCAATTAGTCAAGAGACATTCCACTCTTCTCAATCAATGCAGTAAACAACTATTTTCTCTTCACAACAGTTCTAGTGGTCTGACCCAGTCACCAGAGGTAATTGAAAAATCTTCCACTAAGAAGAATCACATTTGTCCTGTCTTCAGATGATCCACTTCCAACACAAACCAAAATCAGAAGTTTTATTTTTTTTCAAGACCCAGTCCTCATTTATTCTGAGGATTTTTTTCTCCCTCATCCTCTGACCATTTGATTCATTTCAGCAAGGGGATCATGTCAAAGACCCCTTGCCATTTTCTTGATTGACCTGCCTAATTATTGCCTAAATAATTGCTGATTGCAATCAGATTTCAATCTTAAACATCAATATTTGCCAAGACAAAGAAAATAATACAAAGCCTAGGTCAGACAAAATGGTAAAAGGTGAGGCTTATGTAGACTAAATCTTTTTGCCTTTCTCATTGTAAAAGTCTCTACTGACTTAGTTCTTCCTCTCTTCCTGGTTCAGAGAGGGAGATAACCCCATAAATAGAGATTTCCCCTGCAGATGTTAATATATTTCACTACAGACAGGTCTCAAAATAATTTAAGGTAGGCAGTTTTGTGAACCCAGCCTGTGATCTTTATCTAGAAAACTGAGTTCAGGCCAGAGTTCAAATGAACAGGGCAGGAGAAGCATCTTCAGCACCAGACTAGAATATCTTTCACTATTTCCCTGAAGATAATTATCATTATTAACATCATTATTATCATCATCATCATCATTATCATCATCATTATCATTGTGGTGATGGGAATCAAATCCAGAACTTCCTGGACAATGTTCTACCACTGAACTACACACCAACCCTTTAAGATTTTAACTTAAAGAAATGAAGAACATTGATCTAAGACCTCAACTTCTGTAATGACTTTTTTCTTGCAATTTGGCCTTCTAATAAACTGTGTGTGCAAATTTCACAAAGAACATTCCATTTTTCTGTGGGTCTTTTATCCTTCCTTTTTCTGAAGTACACCACAAATAAATAATGTTAGGCAAATTAAAACTTTTTCATTGTGGCCACAGTAATTTGAAGTTATTTCTAATAAGTTTTGTCCATTTTTCTAAGGACAAGAACAAATTCTTGGATTCTTTTATGTGAAGTTGGCTGGAGCTCTGAACCCAAGAGTTCTAGACCCTGGCCCCAGGCAGCCACCATGAACTCCCAGAAGGTCATCTGCCTTCTCATAGCACAACTAACCCTGGATATAGTTCTAGACTTCTTGTATTCAGATTGAGGTTGGATAGAAAACATAAGGATAGGTGAAAAGAAAATCAACAGGGAAAGAAAGGGACTGAAGATTTTATATATATATATATATATATATATATATATATATATATATATATATATATATTAAAGCTTTATAATTAGGTTGGGTGTGGTGGCACACATCTGTAATCCCAGCAGCTTAGGAGGCAGAGGCAGAGGCAGGAGGATCACAAGTTCAAAGCTAGCCTCAGCAAAAGTGAGTGGCTGAAGAACTCAGTGAGACCCTGTCTCTAAATAAAATACAAAACAGGGCTGGCGATGTGGCTCAGTGGTTGAGGTCCCTGAGTTCAATCCTTGGTATCCACCCTGCCAAAAAAGCTTTATAATTATACATAGCATTTGGATTCATCTGACAAATTCACATATGTATATATTCAGTTCATGATTCCCCCAGGTTTTCCATCAACACCACAATGATGATGATGATGATGATGATGATGATGATGATGATGGGGTATGTCTGTGTGTCCTCTATTCTGTTCCATTGGTATTCAAGTCAATTTTGATGCCAATGTGATTTTTCCCTCTAGTCCTCTCTCCCCTGTTCTTCTTCCTCTACTCTGCTAGACTTCTTTTCTCTCATCTATTTATTTATACTTGATTGGTTCTTTTTATTTATAAAGGTGAATTTCCCTCTAGTATATTTATATATGTACATAACATGATTTTTTAAGACTTCATTTCTCATTGCTTCCTCTTTCCATCCCTCCACTCTGCCTCTCAATCTCCTTCTACACTACTGATCTTCACTATGCCTTTATGATATACTATCCTTTCCTTTATTTTACTCTATCTTCCACATACAAGAGAAAAACATGTGACCTTTGAGTTTATGAGTCTGGCTTATTTCACTTGACATGATCGTCTCCTTTTACATCCATTTACTGGCAAGTGTTATAATGTCATTCTTCTTTTTAGATGAGTAGAACTTCATTGTGTGTATACACCAAAATTTCTAAATTCATTCATCTATTGATAGGCAACTGGGTTGGTTCTATCATTAACCTATTGTTAATTTTTTTGCTTAAAATTTGAGGAGTCTATATCACGTAAGCATGCTGATTTTAAATCTTTTGAATAAGTACCGAGGAGTGGGCTAGTTGGGTCATATGGTGGTTCCATATCCAGTTTTCTTAGAAACCTCCATACTGCTTTCCAGAGTGAATGTACTATTCTAAAGTCCAAACAACAATGTAAAGTGTGATTTTTTTCCTCATATCCTTACCAGCATTTATTATTGTATTCTTGTTTATCACCATTGTACTAGAGTAAGATGAAATCTTAGTGGTTTTGATTTGCATTTTTCTGATTACTATAGATGTTAGTCATTTTTTCATATATTTCTGGATATTTTTGTTACTTCTTTTAAGACATTTCTGTTTAGTCTTTTTGCCCATTTACTACTTGGGTTGTTTTGTAGTAAGGTTTTTGAGTTCTTTATATATCCTGGATATTAATCCCTTAGTAGAGGAGTAGTTGGCAAAGATTTTCTCCCATTATGTAGGCTCTCTCTTCATATTCTTAGTAATTTTGTTTGCTGTGCAGAAGCTTCTTAGTTTGATGGCATCCCACTTAGTTTTTTATTTTATTTCTTGTACTTTGGGGGTTTTGCTAAGGAAGTGGGCACCAGAACCAATATGTTGCAGTGTTGACCCAATGTTTTCTTCTAATGGTTGTAGAGTTCTAATTTCTAAGTTGATCCATTTCTATTTGACTATTTTGCAAGATGAGAAATAGGGGTCTGATTTCACTTTTCTTCACATAGCTATCCAGTTTTCCTAACATAATTTGTTAAAAAGGCTGTCTTTTCTCCAAAATATATTTTTTTGCAAATTTGTCAAGTATTAGATGGCTGTAAAGTAGGTGGGGTATGTCTCTGTGTCTTCTATTCTGTTCCATTGGTATTCAAGTCAATTTTGATGCCAATACCATGTTAGTTTTGTTACTATAGTTCTGTAGTATAGTTTCAAATCAGGTACTATAATGGTTCCTGATTTGTTTTCCTTGCTCAGTATTATTTTGGTTATTCTGGGTCTCTTATTCTTCCAAATGAATTTAAGAATTGTGTTTTTCTAATTCTGTGAAGAATGTCATTGGTATTTTGATGGAGATTGCATTGAATTTGTATATTGCTTTTGCTTTTGGTAGTATGGTCATTTTGACAATATCAGTTTTGCCTATCCAAAAAACATAGGAAGTCTTTCCTCTTCTGAGGTCTATTCAATTTCTTCATTCACTGTTCTATAATTTTCATTGTAGAGCTCTTTTACCTCCTTGGTTGGATTGGTTGGATTCATGTCCAAGTTGGTTTTTTTCTTTTATTTTTTCTTTTTGAGGTTATTGTGAATGAAATGTTTTTCCTGATGACTTCTTCACCTGAATCACTGCTGAAGTATAGGAAAGCTATTGATTTATGGGTATTGATCTTATATCCTGCTTCTTTGAGGAACTGTTTTATAAGTTCTAGAAGTATTCTGGAGTAGTTTTGGGGACTTCTAGATATAGAATCATGTCATCAGCAAACAGAGATAATATTGGTTTCTTTTCCTATTTGTATCCCTTTGGTTGCCTTCTCTTACCTGATT
This sequence comes from Sciurus carolinensis, assembly GCF_902686445.1. Taxonomy (NCBI): domain Eukaryota; kingdom Metazoa; phylum Chordata; class Mammalia; order Rodentia; family Sciuridae; genus Sciurus; species Sciurus carolinensis. The sequence continues at coordinate 29,749,575 of NC_062227.1, read as the reverse complement.
TCTCTGGCTAATGTTTCAAGGACAATATTGAATAGGAGGGTGAGAGGGGACATTCTTGTCCTGTTACTGATTTTATAGGAAATGCTTTCAATTTTTCTCCATTCAGTATGATGCTGGCTTTGGGTTTGCCATAAATAATCTTTATGATGTTAATTCTTTCCATCCTAGTGTCTCCAGTGTTTTTTACATAAATGGATGCTGGATTTTATAGAAGGTTTTTTTCTGTATCTATTGAGATGACCATGTAATTCTTGTTTTAGTTCTGTTTAAGTGGTGAATTACATTTATTTGCATATGTTGAACTAACATTGCATCCCTAGAATAAAACCTACTTGATCAAGGTGTATTATCTTCTGGATGTGTTTTTTAATGAGATTTGCTAGTATTTTTAAAGGATTTTGGCATCTGTGTATCTGAGATATGATCTTAACTTTTCTTTAATTAATGCATCTTTGTCCAGTTTTGATATTAGGGTTGTACTGGGCTCACAGAAATGTATTTGGGGGTGTTCCTTCACTTTCACTTTCATGGACTAATTTGGTGTTAGTTATTCTGTAAAGGTCTGGTAGAACTCAGCTGATAATCCATTTGATCTTGGGCATTTTTCCTCTCTGTTCCTTTTTTCTTTTTTCTTCTCCTTGGGAAGGGTTTTAATTGTTGTTTGAATTTCATTGCTTGATATCGGTCTAAGTTTTCTATATTTTCCTGGTTCAATCTGGGCAGGACTTATGTCTAGAAGTTTGTCAATGTCTTAGAGGTTCCAGTTTATTGGAGTATAAATTTTCAAAATAACTTCTGAGGATCTTCTGTATTTCAGCATTTCAGATGGGTCTGTGGTGATATCTTCTTTTCATCTCTAATTTTGCTGATTTGAGTCTTTTCTTTCTTTTGGTTAGTTTAACTAGGAGTTTATTGATCTTATTTATCTTTTTAAAGAATCAACTCTTCATTGCATTGACTGTATTTTTTTTAATTCTCGATTTTATTAATTTCGGGTCTGATGTGCGTTATTTCCTATCATTTACTGATTTTGGAATCAGTTTACTTTTCTTTTTCTAAGGCTTTGAGGTGGAGTATGAACCTATTTATTTGGAATCTCTCTAATTTTTTAAATATAGGCACTCAGTACTATAAATTTTCTTCTTTGAGCTGCCTTCACACTGTCCCAGAGATTTTGATATGTTGGATCTCTGTTCTCATGTGTTTCTAAGGATTTCTTCAACAAATGGTGCTTGAAAAACTGGAAATCCATATGAGGTAGAATGAAACTTAATCCCTTTCTCTCACCTACACAAAACTTAACTCAAAGTAGATCAAAGACCTAGAAATTAGACCAGAAATCTTGTAAAAAGTAGAAGAAAATGTAGGCCCCACACTCCAACATATCAGCTCAGGAACTGACTTCCTTAACCAGACTCCTAAAGTGCAAAAAATAAAATCAATAATCAATAAATAGTGTGGCATCAAACTATAAGGCTTCTTCACAGCAAAGGAAACAATCAAGAATGTGAGGAGAAAGCCTACAGAATGGGAGAACTACTTTGCCACCTCTACTTCAGATATAGCGTTAATTTCCAGGATATATAAAGAACTCAAAAACCTTAGCACCCCCCCAAAAAATAAATAACCCAATAAATAAATGAGCAAAGGAACTGAAGAGACACTTCATGTAAGAAATATGATTGGTCAACAAATATATGAAAAATTGTTTAACATCTCTAGCAATTAGAGTAATGCAAATTAAAACTAAACTGGAGATTTCATATCACTCCAATCAGCATGGCAATTTTCAAGAATACAAATAACAATAAATGTTGGCTAGGATATGGGGACAAAGGTACACTCATCTACTGCTGGTGCAACCACTCTGAAAAGCAGTATAGAGATGCCTTAATAACCTAAGACTAGAACTTCCATTTGACCCAGTTATCCCACTCTTCTGTATATAACCAAAGGATTTAAAATCAGCATACTACAGTGATGCACCCATATCAATGTTTATAGCAACTCACTTCAAAATAGCTAAGCTATGGAACACTTCAACAGATAAATGGATAAAGAAAAATTGGTATGTATACACAATGGAGTATTATTCAGCCATAAAGAAAATGACTTTATGATATTTTCTAGTAAATGGATGGTTCTGGAGAGTATTAGAATCAGTGGAATAAGCCAGTTCCCAAAAGCCAAAGATCAAATGTTTTCACTGATATGTGGAAACTAACCCACAATAAGAGGGGAGAGGGGAAGAATAGATAGATTAGAAAAAGAGGAAGGGAGCGGGTATGGGAAAGAGAAAGGCAGTAGAATGAATCTGAAATAATTGTCCTATGTACTTAAATACTCCATGGTGAATCCCACATTTGTGTATATCCCTAAAAATGGGGTAATAATTAGAATAACATATATTCCATGCTTCTATAATTATATAAAAATTAATTCTATTATCATGTATAACTCAAAGAACTAATAAAACTTTTAAAATTAAAAAAAGAATTTCTTGATTTCTACTCTCATTTCTACTTTGATTCTTCACTTAAAAGAGTGCTGTTCAATCTCCATGTCTTTATGTGATTTCTACTATTTTTCTTTGTTGATTTTAGTTTCATTCCATTGTAATCTGGACTTATATCAATTTTTTTTGTTTGCTAAGATTGACTTGTGACCTTGAATATGGTCTATTTTGGAGAAAGTTCTGTATGCTGCTGAGAAAAAATGTAAATTTAGCTAATTGGTGGTGAAATACTCTGTAGATTCCTTGTAGGTCTATTTTATAGTATTTAGATTTGAGATATCTTCATTGATTTTATGTTTTGATGACTGATCTATTGATGATAAGATGTGTTGAAATCATTCAGTAGTATTATGTTGGGGTCTGAGATTTAATGTCATGGAGTTTTTATTTTTTTAATGTAATTGGGTACACTGACATATGGGGCATAAATATTTACTATCATTATATCTTTTTGTTGTATTATTTCCTTTACCGGGATGTAGTGGATTATTTCTTTGCCTCTTCTGATTAATTTTTGCTTGATATCTACTTTTTCAGATATGAGGATAGGTACTTCCACTTGTTTTTGGATTCTCAGTAGAATATCTTTTTTTCTATCCTTTTACCTTCATCCTGGGTATCTTTGCCTATGGGTCTCTTATAGAGAGCATATAGTTGGATCTTGGTTTTTGATTCATTCTGCTAATATGTTTTTTAATTGGGCTGTTGAGATCATTATCATTCAGTATTAGTATGGATACTTGTTTGTGGCTTCTTGTCATTTTGATATTTTTCTATATTTAAAACTGTCTTGCATTTACTGCATTACTCTTCTATTGATCTTCCTCTGTGTGAAATCTTTGGGATTTGAGTTCCTCTGTGTGAAGGTTATCTTTTGAGAATTCTTTGTGTTGCTGGTTGTGTGGTCATGGATTCTTTTAGTTTATTCTTGACTTGTCATGTAAGAATTTTATTTTCCACTAGAATTTGCAACTGAACTTTTCTGGTTACAGTAACCTTGGCTAGCAGTTGTTTTCTTTTAGAGTTTGAAATAGCTCATCCCAGGTCCTCCTTGATTTTAGGGTCTGACTTGAGAAATCAGAAGTGAGCCTTACTTTTTGGTACCAATACCATGCCGTTTTTGTTACTATTGCTTTGTAGTAGAGTTGAAGATCTGGTATTGCAATACCCCCTGCTTCGCTCTTGCTACTGAGGATTGCTTTAGCTATTCTAGGTTTTTTATTCTTCCAGATGAATTTCATAATTGCTTGCTCTATTTCTGCAAGGTACATCATTGGGATTTTAATTGGAATTGCATTGAATCTGTATAGCACTTTAGGTAGTATAGCCATTTTGACAATATTAATTCTGCCTATCCAGGAACATGGGAGATCTTTCCATCTTCTAAGGTTTTCTTTAATTTCTTTCTTTAGTGTAGTTCTCATTGTAGAGGTCTTTCACCTCTTTTGTGAGATTGATTCCCAAGTATTTTATTTTTTTCGATGCTATTGTGAATGGGGTAGTTTTCCTAATTTCTTTTTCTGAAGATTCATCACTTAAGTACAATTATGCATTGGATTTATGAGCATTGATCTTGTAACCTACTACTTTACTGAATTCACTTATGAGTTCTAAAAGTTTTCTGGTGGAATTTCCAGGTTCCTCTAAATATATAATCATGTCATCAGCGAACAGGGATAGTTTGAGTTCTTCTTTTCCTATTCATATCCCTTTAATTTCTTTGGTTTGTCTAATTGCTCTGGCTAGAGTCTCAAGGACGATGTTGAATAGAAGTGGTGAAAGAGGGCATCCCTGCCTTGTTCCAGTTTTTAGGGGGCACGCTTTCAGTTTTTCACCATTTAGAATGATATTAGCCATGGGCTTAGCATAGATGGCCTTTATAATGTTAAGGAATGTTCCCACTACCCCTATTTTTTCTAGTGTTTTGAGCAAGAAGGGATGCTGACAGGTAGATCAATGGTACAGAATACAGGACATGGCACAAACCCAAATAAATACAATTTTCTCATACTAGACAAAGGTTCCAAAAATATGCAATGGAGAAAAGATAGCCTCTTCAACAAATGGTGCTGGGAGAACTGGAAAACCATATGCAACAGAATGAAATTAAACCCTTATCTCTCACCCTACACAAAACTCAACTCAAAATGGATCAAGGACCTCGGAATCAGACCAGAGACCCTGCATCTTATAGAAGAAAAAGTAGGTCCAAATCTTCAACTTGTTGGCTTAGGATCAGACTTCCTTAACAGGACTCCCATAGCACAAGAAATAAAAGCAAGAATCAACAACTGGGATAGATTCAAACTAAAAAGCTTTCTCTCAGCAAAGGAAACTATCAGCAATATGAAGAGAGAGCCTACAGAGTGGGAGAATATCTTTGCCAACCATACTTCAGATAGAGCGCTAATTTCCAGAATCTATAAAGAACTCAAAAAACGCTACACCAAGAATACAAATAATCCAATCAACAAATGGGCTAAGGAAATGAACAGACACTTCACAGAAGAAGATGTACAAGCAATCAACAGTTATATGAAAAAATGTTCAACATCCCTAGTAATAAGGGAAATGCAAATCAAAACTACCCTAAGATTTCATCTCACTCCAATTAGAATGGTGATTATCAAGAACACAAGCAACAATAGGTGTTGGCGAGGATGTGGTGAAAAAGGAACACTCATACATTGCTGGTGGGGTTGCAAATTAGTGCAGCCACTCTGGAAAACAGTGTGGAGATTCCTCAGAAAGCTTGGAATGGAAACACCATTTGACCCAGCTATCCCACTCCTTGGCCTATACCCAAAGGACTTAAAATCAGCATACTACAGAGATACAGCCACATCAATGTTCATTGCTGCTCAATTCACCATAACCAGATTGTGGAACCAACCTAGATGCCCTTCAGTTGATGAATGGATAAAGAAACTGTGGCATATATATACAATGGAATATTACTCAGCAATGAAGAATGATAAAATTATGGCATTTGCAGGCAAATGGATGAAATTGGAGAATATCATGCTAAGTGAAATAAGCCAATCTCAAAAAACTAAAGGATGAATGATCTCGCTGATAAGCGGATGAGGACATATAATGGGGGGCGGAAGTTGTTAGCATTAGATTTGGGGTTAGGTTTAGGGTTAGGGATAAGGAGTGTGGTAAGAATGAAGGAAAGAAGGACTGTATAGAGGGAAAAGAGGGGTGGGGGGAAGGGAAAAAAATAATCAAACATCATTGCCCTATGTAAACGTATGATTACACAAATGGTATGCCTTGACTCCATGTACAAATGGAGAAACAACATGTATCCCATTTGTATACAATAAAAAAAAAAAACTTACTAGAAAAAAAAAAAAAAAAAAGAAGTGAGCCTTACTGGTTTATCTAAATGTGACCTAGATGTTTGTCCCTGGCAGCTTTTAATATTCTTTCCTTATTTTCTTTTTTTTTTTTCTTTCCTTATTTTCTATGTTAGGCATTTTGATTATGATATGTCATGGAGAACTTCTCATTTTATTGGGTCTATTTGGGGTCTTGTAAACCTCCAGTCTGTAAATATTTATCTCATTTCTGATATGGAAAAAGTTTAATTATCTCATTGAAAATGTTCTTGATGTTAGCTCGTATCTCCATGTTCTCCTCTACCCCAATGATTCTCAGGTTTGGTCTTTTGGTGGTGTCCCAGAATTCTTATATATTCTGAACATGATCTATATTTTTTTTCCCTTTATTGCATTCTGTGTACCCAAGTTCATCATATACACTGTCTTCAAGGCCAGAAGTTCTATCTTCAAGGGCTGAAGTTCTATTTTCTATGCAATTTGATCTATTAGTGATGCTTTAAAGTGAATTTTTAATTTGATGATATTCCTTTGATTTCTAGGAGTTCTAATTGGTTTATTTTCACTGTTTCTATTTCTTTATTGAAGTGATCTTTCATCTCCTGTATTTGCTTTCTTAATTCATTCCTTAGATTTTCTTTTAGTTCATTGAAAATTTTTTTATATTTTAATAATCAGGTTTTCATAGTCTTTCTCTGGAATTTCATTAACATCAATATCAGTGGGCTTGTGCATTTTGCAGGGAGATTTGTTTGCCTGTTTCCTCATGTTTTCAGAGGTCTTGGATTTGTGCATGCAGATGGATTACCTTTCCTCTTTTTTATGTATATTCTTCTGTGTGCAATTACTTGTTTGGGGACTTTTTTGGGGGGGCAGGGAGGGACAGCAGGGATTGAACTCAGGGACACTCGACCACTGAGCCATATCACCAGACCTATCTTGTGTTTTATTTAGAGACAGGGTCTAACCGAGTTGCTTAGTGCCTCACTTTTGCTGAGACTGGCTTTAAACTCGAGATCCTCCTGCCTCAGCCTTCTCAGCTGATGGGATTATAGGTGCGTGCCACTGCACCCAAGGGACTTCTGTTTTTGATATATGATTAGATATCAAGGAGTGGGATCTAAGGTCCCTCTTGTTCCTCTTTGGGTCCTGGTTGTTGGTTTGGGGTTGTCTCCTCAATTCTTTGAGTTGGAGTAATGAAAGGGCTCAGGTGGGGCTAGATTATATGTGGGGTGCAATTCCCTGTTGCTTGGTTGAGATGTACTTCTTAGCAGCAGGATCTCTCCTCTTGTATCCAATCTTGAACTGTCCCAATCTCTCTCTTGCCCTTCTTAGATTTGAGGGAAGCCAGGAATGACACTAACATAGACAATAGATGTATAGCCTTAAGACAACTAACTGGTTCACGGTCCACTTTGACATCTATAACACTAATAACCACTATATATGAATGGGAGAGTCAGCAGGTAACAACAATATCAACAATAAAACTCTGAACTAGATCAGGCATTCAATAGCAGACATCTATGTTGTCCACTATATCAATAATCATTATAATTTGAATGGGGTAGGAATTGCATAGACAATATAATTTATATTATATAGTGTTACAGTTTCTTAAGAGAGAAAATAAGGTAGGAAGAGAATGTTTGAAGTGTTTGAAAAAGTGATCAAAGGAGAGGCAGGAGATAGGGAGCAGGTGTCAACGGTAAAGAAGAAGAAATAGTAAGTTAACTGAAAGTAATGAAAAAAGACAGAGAGGAGGAGGGAATAGGAGATTTTGACTCTTGCTGGGGGAAGAGAGTGAACAAGGAGAGATAAGAGGGCCCAAACCTAGGTGGGATAGACTGGGGAGTGTTGGTGACTTGTGTAATCTGGGTATCCGCCCTGGAGTGCAAATATGCTTGTGTGGCTGCAGTGAGTGTCTGCACAGTAGTTCTCACGGGTGCCAGCAATTATGAGATGTTTCTACCTGGCTTGTGAAAGGAGCAGACTTGGATGTCTAACAAATAAATGGCAAGCCCCTAGTGGACGGCAAGCCAAAAAGACATAAGTGTCACGAGAGCGCTGCACCAAGGAGACAAGACACCATCTGGACCAAAATTGGAAACAAGCCAAGAAAAAGGGTATAGAAACCCCCTCTCAGACAGCTCCTCGGCTCAGCCCAGATCTCCTGAGGAATCCACGTCAGCCAGGTTCGCGAGCCCCACCGATCATCCATCCGTCAAGACCACTCAGACTCCTCTGCTCTGGCGGCTTTACGACCCGCGGAGCCTGCAGTCCTGGATTCCAGACCATCAGCCGGAGGGAGTTCCCAGACCAGGCGTCGTCTGCTCTCCAACTAAGATAATGTCGCATTCGGGGTCGTCGCAACCGACAAGGCAGAGAGGACTTTGGACTATTTGATTGAGGTGTTTATTTGCCATTCGATTTGATTGATGTGTGATATTAGAAAGATTAAGGTTTATGTTATCCCGAGTGTATCAAATAAAGTCAATTTGTTTGGAACCAAATTCTAGTCACTCGCCTCCCTGCCGCTTGCGACAGCTTGGGATCCAGAGGCCTAATGGTCAAGGTAAAATGTCCTAGGCCTGTTTCAGTCTCTTTGGTTCACGCACTCTCTGGGAACTTTTTTGTTGGTAGCTGGTAAATTCTTATGAACACCTCCCGCCTATGTCTCTTCACAGTTGTGCAACCTGGGTGGGCACAGCTTTAGTTCCTGGGGACGTTCTCACCTGCCAGTGTGTTCCAGGTTCACAGAGGGCCTCCCATTTGGGTGGGGTTGGGTGGGGTTGGGTGGGGGGACTTTCCACACCATGCTGGCGGAGACCTCGCTGACCTGTGGGTTCCTTTCACCCCAGCAGACCACTTTGGATTTGTTTTCATTGAGACATTAACCCTACCAACTCTGTGTTCATTAAAATCAGCCTTCCTCTGTAAACCACAGGTTGCCATAAGTCGATTTTTCTTCATTTCTTAATTTTGTTATCCACCAGCCACCCGTCTCTTTTGTCTGTGTTCCCTGCTCTGCTTTGTTGGTGGCGGAAGCAGGTACGTCTCTGATGTATTATTTCTTATGCTCAAATTACTGACCCTTCTATAGCTCTATGAATTTTTTAGAATTATTAGTACAGCTAGGTATTTTGTTTCAGTAAGGGTCCTTGGTTACTCACCTGATTGAGGAGCAGTCCTCCCGCTTTATACGTCTGGTGCTTCAGAATTGCAGGGTCATGCTTCCTTTCTCTGTGACACCATCTACCCCTCTGGGACTGTAGCTTTAAATCTAAAACCTCCATGAACACCCTCACCTTCACTTCCTGAGATTGTTTTTTCTGAGGCCTGAATTCTTAAAGAGCCCAATATATCTTAGAGTACTCTAAGTCCCCTTTAATTAGTACCTATATACTTTGTTAGTTTATAAAATGTATGTTTAGACTATTAAAAGAAACCTGGAGAGACATACTGTTAAAAACCCATGATCCCGATATGGTCCAAGTGCTATTAACTAGATGAGGTCCACCTGAAGATTCTGAGAGACCCTGACAGCTTTGAGCTCCTGCACCATCAAAAGAATTGAGCCAATTAAACCCATACCAACCCACAGACTTCTCAGGTTCACCGCTTATAAATCTCCCTTAAAAAAGCCTGAAACCCCAAGAGCAAGTCTCCCTCTCAAGTTCCCATGCCCTTTATCTCTTTGAAGAGATTTCCTGCTCTATTGTTTGCTTTCCTGAAAAAATTTCCTTGCTTTCCTAAGTGGACCTCCATTTGTGCCTCTTCGATGCATCCTGAAATTCCTTTATGTGGTTTAAGTCGGAAACCTGCCACAGCTGAGCTGAGGGCCGCCTTTTCCTTCTAGGGACTTTTTATGACCCATCAGTGTCAAAATGAACCGCAATTCCCTATATTCTTACAACCTCATTTCTGCCAAACATTTCAGTTTCTCTTATTTTGGAACCCATGTCAAATGAAAAAAATAAATAAAATCACCCAAATAAATTCGAGTAACTCAAAACACAAATCTAAGAAGCTTCAGAGTTGGGGAAAGAACTTACCCAGGATCTTCAGATACAGCAAAACACTGCATCAGTGGGCTCAGTGGGTAACATGCCTGGATACTTGATAACTCTCAGGGGTTGGTGACTGTTTTGGATCCTGCTAATCCTTAGACAAAATCCAGAAAGCTTGTCAGACTACATGAGTTTACCAGAACAACAACAACCAAAAAAAAAAAAAAAAAAAAAAAAAGCAATTTGCAAATCAGGCAGCTCCCCAGAACTAAAAGAGGTTCTGAGAACGTCCCCAAAGAGCATGATCTGACAGCATTTGTACAAAACAGGAGTGATGTGTAGAGACGACTTAATTGGCTACAGCTTAATTGGTTAATTGGTTACAGAGTATCCTGAAATTAACAAAATCTCAACTACTGTGATTAAAATCTACATTGGTTTGGTTTGTTGGGCTTAATACAAGGAGCTGGTCCAAATCAATAGCCTGTCACGAATTTTATTTAACACCCATATCCTTAAAATACTAGCATTACAGATAAATTCCTCAATTTATTTGAATGTTAAAATATTGTATTAGTATTCCTGACCTTTTATAATGAAAAATAGTGGCAAGGATTTTTAGTTTATCTCATAAATGCTACTTTTTCTATCTTCTTATTAAACTAAGCAACATACACTGTTAACTCATTAGGTCAATGCAATTCATTTTGTTAGAACTAAAGAGAATTATGGGAATACAAATAAATGTATGGTGCTCAGCACAAAGGACAGGGTGAATATTTAATATGGAATAGACATATCTGAGCTTTGTATGCTATGTTTAAAAAAATAAAATACACTAAAATATGATAGAACAACATGTAAATGGAAAGAAGTATTTTAGCAAAGGGAACTTTTTGGGGCCCCTCTGCTTCTCTGATCTTTCAACCCTTCAGCCTCTGCACTTTGATTTTTTTGAAGACCTCAACTTGAAGGCCTTGAATGTATTTGTCTCAACCCTGAATTCACTTGAATTAGCAAACTGGAAAACATTTTAAAGAGAAAGAATGTTCTGGCCCAACCCGTGTATTTACTCAGATCTTACTCAATCTCTGAAGTTGGAGACAAGGTGTAGATATTCTTAAGTATCCTTCAAGTAAGTCTTTAAGTCTGGGTTGATAGTCAACTGCAAAAGGACTCAAATGAGAAAATGGATGTTGCCCCAGGCACGGTGGCACACTCCTGTAATCCCAGTAGCTCAGGAGGCTGAGCCAGGAGGACCAAGAGTTCAAAGCCAACCTCAGCAACATCAAGGCCCTAAGCAACTCAGTGAGACCCTGTCTCTAAATAAAATACAAAATAGGGCTGGGGATGTAGCTCAGTGATTGAGTATTCCTGAGATCAATCCCCAGTAACACCCCCCACCAAAAAAAAAAAAAAAAAAAAAGGAAAATGGATGTTGCATCTCTACCAGGAAGCAACTGTCTATAGAAGGTACTCTATTTCAAAATTTTAGGAAATGTTTCATTCTCATTATTTAGAGTGAAGAGAGAATCTATTTTTGTCATGATTTTAAAATAGACTCATTATAGTTAGTATTATCAGAACTATGAAACAGGGTTATACAAAAGTGTATGGAACACTTTTTAAAGGCAAGGGGACATAGATAAATTACAATTAAAATCTTCTCAGTGTCATTCTGGAAGATAAATGAGCTTCCTAAAAGTCTTCTAATCCTGTTGCTGGCGACTAAGTCTTTTGTGCCTCTCCAAAACAAGAATTCCAAATTATTAAATGCTTTAGCAGGCTAAATCAGGGCTCTATTATAATAAATAGTATGGGGAATTAAATACTCACATGGAAGCCATTCTACATAGAAGTCACCCTCATTGATCTAATCACATTATCCTGGTTGGTCTAAGGCAATGAAGTAACTGCTACTTCTGTGATTATAACCTTGAATTTGGAGTCAGCCAATGACTTAATCTAAAGAGTGGTTTGGTCAAACCATGAAACAAAGGATGACTGAATTACACTCATAGAAAGACTAGTTGACTTTTGACATCATCTAGAAGTAGATTTAGTCAACAGAGATGAAGCATTGTGTTATAGTTTGGATATAAGGTGTCCAGCCAAAACTCCTCTATTAACATAGAAACATTCAGCTGACTGGAGTGTGAGAGCTGTAAACCATTCAATCTGTCCTAGTTTAAATGGACTGACTGTGAGGTAACTAGGTAGGTGGAGCATAGCTGGAGGAGGTCAGTCGCTGGGTGAGTGCTCTGAAGGGTGACTCTCATGTGGCCTCTTCCCTCACTTCTTTCTCTGCTTCCTGACGTACCACAAGGTAGCAATTTCCCTCTGACATGCCCTTCTGACATGATATACAGTCTCGCTTTGTTCCCAGAGCAATGGAATCGGCCCTCTATGGACTGAGACCTCTGAAACCATAAGCCCTACATAAACTCTCCCTCCTTCGTTGTTCTTAATGAGTATTATGGTCACAGCAATGTAAAAGCTAACTAAAACAGATCATATTCAAGAACAGTTGAAATGAAACAAGTTGTGTGGCCACATGGAAATCACATATTGTTTTTCAAAGAATTGTGTTTTCAAAGTAGTTTAAGCCTAGGAAGGGAATTTTATTGAATTTTCCTTATACTTCAAGAATGAAGTTTAAAAAATTAATTTTTTTTTGCAAATGATGCAAAATCACTCAAAACTTTTTCATGGTATCTTAACATATACATCTTTTTTTCTTTCTTTTCTGGGGGGGAGCAGGTATCAGAGACTAAACTCAGGGGCACTCCACCACTGAGCCACATGCCCAGTCTTATTTTGTATTTCATTTAGAAATGAGGTCTCACTGAATTGCTTAGCACCTTGATTTTGCTGAGGCTGGCTTTGAACTTGTGATCCTCCTGTCTCAGCCTCCTGAGCTGCTGGGATTACGGGCAAGCGCCACCACACCCAGTGACACATACATCTTTATACTCATAATAGAACTATTCTTTTATTGCTTACTACCTGGCAATTTCTTAGTTGAATAGCATAGAACATTTTATTATCTCTCCTTTTAATAATTTGGAGATATCAATTCCCCTAAGAATAAATTCTTAGGCTGCAATTCAACCTTGTGCTATCCTATTATGCTTCCTGTCCCAACTTAATCTCCTATTTATCTGCTACATAAATTTGTAGAAGTATGGAAATTAAGAGTGTCAGAACAGTCACTGACAGCATGGTCTCTGAGCCACAATTCCTTGGATAAAACTTGTCTCCATCACATTTCAGCCGATTGATCCTGAGCAAATCACTATAGTTGTTTGAGTTGATTTCTGTAAAAAAAAAAAAAAAAAAATACTAAGTACCTATACATCATGTCTTCTCAAAAAATTAATTCACAAATGAATCAACTTAGAATTTTGTTCAAATGTTGATCTTCTCAACCATATCTAGAATAGAGCCTAATATTCTGCATTTTAAAACAATCTCCAGGTGATGTTTGTCAGAAACTACAAATCATGACCATCCTTTAAATTACAGGAGCCTCCATCATGGAGAATTCTAAAATGCAAGGGTCTGCACCATGGGATTATTGTGAAGAATAACTTAGATAATCCATATAAAATGATTAATATAGTGTGTTTCACATAGTATCATAAGATATTAACATTATAAGAGAAATTAAAATTATGAGGCCTTTTTACATATAATGATAACTAGAGAATTGAAATAACTTGCATAATTTCACAAGAAAAAATTCCAGAGAATTTTTTAAATTTCTGCCCAAAATTTCATTGGCCATTACCTCATAAAACCTTGATCATATATCGCCTTTCCCTCATTTAGAATGGAAATTCCAACTCTACTTTTTCAAGACAATTTTATACACTCACCAAATTCACACACTGTCACTGTCTGGGGACTTTCACAATTGCCCAACTCTATATTGACTCTCTACTCTTCTGACCTGCTATATTCTCTCTTTTTCCCCAATCCTTTGGCATCACTCATATACTTTTGTTGAAAACATTTAAAATAGATCCCAACTAAGTTAAATGAATGTGTGGACACATCTTTGTCTCCCCATGTATTCTATACTACCTTTTCTATAACAATGAACAAGGATGCTTGGTTGACTGAGAGATCATTAATACTCCGAATGCAGCATTTCCATAATGCTAGCTGGCAAATCATCCAAAGAAAGCTGGAACTCATGCTTCCTTTTATTCCTTTTTTGAAATAGGGAATTCTTTATTTCCCTCAGAGGAAACCCTAACCCTAACCCTAACCCTAACCCTTAAAAATAAGATAGGTTCTGAAATGAAGAAACCCTGATTTTGAGTGCCCAAGCATGCTATGTGAATTTGCATGTTACTTTATTTTTCTTAATTTCCTTATGCATTGAATAGAGATAATAAATGTGCCAACTCACCTCTTGTGGCTCAAGGTACATGAGATCTTTGCTACACAATTCAAAGTCTCACAAATGTGAATCAATTTGGTTTCTAGAGTCATCAGGAAAGAAATAGTCTTTTTTCATCAGGAGTGCTGAAGCAGTGATTAGCAAACCTGCCATTTGCTGGTGAACAAAAATTTCATAAGATACTGAGATGAAATCAGAGGTGGGGTAAAGCCGGGGGAACAGAGAGACAGGAACACCTGGGACCCTAGATGGAGTTTTGAATAAAGCTCATAGCAATTGTGATGCTACTGAGTCTACTGAGTTAATATAAGGACTTTTCTTTCTCTTTTCTATTTTTAAACCTTAAACTGGTTCAAATTTTTTGTTGTTGTTGATAGTTGCAACAGAAGTCTTGACTATACAATTTTCACTGGTAGATTTTATAAATTTAATTATTATACAATGAAACTTTTTGCAGGCAAATACCATGTAATAGTTTTTATTTATTCACTTTCCTTTATTTTGGTTCTTTTTTCCTCTAAACTATCTTCATGTTCAGATTTAAAATGCCCCACAAAGGAGAAAAATAGTACAATCATTCTGATAATATAAAAGACATAAGATAACAGTAGACACCAAACAACTTTTTCTCTCATATGTAAATGAGCAAAACAACCCACCTGACTGGTAGTGACTGGTACTTTGTCAAAGTAATACTCCCTCAACTGAAAAAGTCCAACACACACACACACACACACACACACACACACATATTCCCTTGATATAAAAGTTAAGAAAAATGCTTGGAAAGTATAACTGAGACAAGATCACACTGGCAACTGTGATTTTCAGTCTTTCTTGTTAATCTGTGCTTCTTAGTGTCTTGTCCTATAACCCTGGGTTCTTGGAAGTGGTATGTGTGTAGGGGGTCCCTACAGATGTTAAAGTTCCCGCATCTGAGCCTGGTGCCCTCACATATTGAGATAAATCTTCAAAAACTTCAAAAGAAATTTTTAGACTTTGTAGATGGTAGAGCATATCTAGGTAGCAACCCTTAACCTCCACAGTTCAGAAATGAATCAGTGAAAGAACAGCTGACCAGAGAAGAGGGTGACAGAGTAAACACTCTAACATTCAAATCCAACATCTTAAGATGTGCGGGACTTGGAATTTAGTTATCAGAGCAGACAATGAGGGCAGAATTCCTTAACCCTGATTCCTGACCAGGTGGGTTGGGTAAAGAAGAGGAAAAGCCCATGAGCTTACTTCCCTAACAACAGTTGGAAAGAAAAGCAGACCAAGCTAAAAAGGAACAGGATCAGGAAAGACAGTGAAGGAGATCAAACTGTTCAGACCAAACTGTGGGCTGAAAGCCATGCTGGGTAGGGCAGTCATTTTGTAGAGTCCCCAGCTAGCCAGGCTCCCCAGAAGAATTAAACCAACACCTTACCACCTATGGATAGTAACAAATAAAACCAGAGGGAATGTCTCTGAAAAGGGTTGTCTCAATAATCCGTAGCTGAGACTATCAAAACCCCCTCACCTCACCACAGAAGACAAGGGAAGTGGGTTTGAGCTGACCCAACAGCAAATCACTCCTGGGGAGGGCTAGCCCCAACCCAGTGTTCCCCACAGCCTCTACAAGAGCTCAGGTGAAGGCAGTTCAACTGACCCCCTATCCTATCATGGAGACAGGTAAGACCCTGGTGATCTGCAGCAACTAGGTGGAGGCTACAGATCACCAGGGTTTTTACCTGTCGCGTACTGCCCAAGATAACCAGTACCCACAGGCCCTACAGCCCCACAGATACTAAGCCCTTAGCACTACTACAGAAGCCCCAGTGGAGCGGAGAGGTAGCTTACGGATGCACAACCACCAGCCATAGGAGATGGGATGTAGGTGTGCCAACTGACACTCTATCCCAGTCATGAGATGGTACCCAGGTGAGGTACATCAGCCAGGGTAGAGGCTTCTGTGTCACAGACTACCCACAGAGTGCACTCACAGGTCTCACAATTGTGGATAGCCACCAATTCTATGCCACTATAAATAGGCTCCTATAGAAGGGGCAGGCACTTAGTGTCCCACAGTAGTGACAACCTTGAGCCCTGAACCCTGTGCTCCTATACTCAACAGAAACAGCCAGCAGATGCAGCACCCTCCAGGCATGCAGACTCAGGCCTCTGGGTTGACAAACAGGCACCAGCTGAAGAGAGAACTGTAGCCAACCAAGAAATAGCTCCTGTGTCCCAGCACCTCTAGGAGGGCACACAGCTGAGTTGCCAATTAATATAATTCTCTTTCAGATGCACAGACCCACAGAAGGTATCTCCTGGGGACAACCCCAGCAGCCAATGGAGAAGCTCAACACATTCATGACAGCAGTACACCCTACAAAGGGGCTTACAGAGGAGCATCCAACAGACACCAACCTCTACCCACTGTGCCAGATAAAAGCTCACTGACCCACAATCTGTGAATTCCAAAGAAGGCAGCAGCCCCATCCCATTCCCACTATAGACACCCAAGACCACATTAAGCAGACTACAGTACTTCTATGTTAGGCAACTTCAAACCTTCAACTTCAAACTATACCCAGGGGAGCCTGCACTGCATTTCTTGGAGTTTTTGTTCTGAAGTGATACATGGAAATTTTCCACAGGAGAGCATACAAAACTGCAACTTAGGAAATACCCTGGCTGCTAAAAACAATTAGGGACCATCTCTTCCAACCCAACAAAAAGCTAGTAGTACCCCGTCACAGCCAAGATTAGAATGGGCCTGTGAGAATTGTATCACAGTTGAACTGGTGTGATCAATTTCTCTACACGTAAGGAAACTTTGAGGCAAAGCCAAGGAGTGGCAGGTATCCTTTAAAGTTTCCAAATTCTGATGAAATCCAAAAATAGGGAAACTGAATAAGAAATTTCCCACCTTGGCATGAATTACCATAAAGAGCTGTAATGTCAATTTTGATCTCACAAATATTACTTTTCATATTGAATCAATAAATGTTCCCTTTTATTCTATATTATAGACCTCAACACAAATGATTGTATTTCTTCTAATATTTTAAAGTATTAACTGAAATAACTATATCTTTGCACTCCTAGCTCAAGTATACACTGGCTCTTCTTACTTTCTCTACTCCCTTGCATTGCCTGCTCCTACTTCAAATCCCCCTCCCATTATTGTCTTTTGATCTTAATTTGTATTATTTTTTCTATCTTTTTCTCTTTTTTCTTTGCCTAATTTTCTTCTTCCCTTTTCAAGCCTTATGTAGTATAATGGTAATTTCACTGTATTTATTAACTAATTTCTTAACCTATTTAAGAACATTTCTACAATTTTATAATTAAATTAGAGAATCTGTGGAGAACATTTTAATAAGCTTTTTTCTGAAGATTTAGTAGTACATGGCTTTGCTCTGAAGTGACTGCAATTAATTGGTATTTTATTTCATGATTCTGATATTGAGCTTAGCAGAGGATACATGTTGAATGGGACTATCAATACTTGGATATTTTCCCAGCCTGAGTCACTTAAAAGAAATAAGCTCACCAAATAGTCCCTTGCATAAAAGTAGAAGAGATAATCATAAGAGCAGATGCATAAAAATACAAGCAATATGAAAAGAAAAGCAAGGGAACAAGCCAACCCAAACAGCCCATGCATCAACTGATCCCATAGACACCACTCATAGAAAAGACATCCTTTAGCTTACAGTCAAAGGATGGAAAAAATACCATGCAAATAGAGACCAAAAAGCAGCAGTAGCTAATTTAATATCTAGAAGACCTCCAAAAATTTTATCAGAAAACTTTTAGAGCTGATAACCAAATTCAACAAAGTAGCAGGATAGAAGATCAACACTCATAAACCAATAGCTTTCCTATATTCCAACAGTGATTCTGCTGAGAAAAAAATCAGGAAAATCAACACTTTCACAATAACCTAAAAAAAAAAAAAAGCCCTAGAAATTAATCTAACCATGGAGGTGAAAGAACTCTACAATGAAAACTACGGAACAGAGAAGAAAGAACTTGAAGAAATCTTAGAAGATGGAAAGTCCCCGCCACTGCCATATTCTTGGATGGGCAGAATTAATAACATCAAAATAGGCCATACTACCAAAAGCAATGTACAGATTTGTTGCAATTCCCATCAAAATGCCAATGACATTTTTTACAGAACTAGAAATAAACCATCCTTAAATTCATTTGGAAGAATAAGAGACTCCAAATAGCCAAAGCAATCATGAGCAAGAAGAGCAATACAGGAGGCATCGCAATACCTAATCTGAAACTACACTACAGAGTTCTATCATCAAAACAGCATGGTGGGGCTGGGGGTATGGCTCAGTTGGTAGAGTGCCTGCCTCACATGCACAAGGTCCTGGATTCAATCCCCAGCACCGCAAAAAACAAAACAACAACAACAAAAAAAACCAGCATGGTGTTGACATCAAAATAGACACAGAGACAAACCAATCTACTTGAATTCATCTGATAATTGACAAAGTGTCTAAGACATGTGTTGGAGAAAAGATGGTCTTTTTAACAAATGGTGCTAGGAAAACTGGATACCTATATGCAGAAGGATGAAACTAAATCTCTATCTCTTGCCCTGAACAAGTCAACTCCGAGTGTATCAAACAACTAAGAATTAGACCAGACAGTTTGCAACTCCTGGAAGAAAACATAGGCTCTCCACTACAATATAATGGCATAGCTTTGATTTCTTTAACAAGACTCCTAAAACTCAAGAAATAAAACCAAAGATCAATAAGTGGGATGGCATCAAATTAAAAAGTCTTCAAAGGAAAGAAAACAATTAAGAGCATGAAGAAAGACCCTAAAGGATGAGAGAACATCTTTTCCAGCTACTCCTCTGATAAGAGATTAATATCCAGAGTATATAAATAATTTAAAAATTTTAACACCAAAAAATCCAATAAATAGACAAAAGAACTAAATAGACATTTCTTAAAAAGAGAAATATAAATGGCCAAAAATATTTGAAAACATGTTGAAAATCCCTAGCCAACAGGAAATTGAAAATCAAAACTTCATTGAGATTTCATTTCATAATGGCAATTATTAAGATCACAAATAATGATAAGTCCTATTGAGGTTGTGGGGAAAAATTTACACTTATACATTGTTCATGGATTTGAAAATTAGTACATCCACATTGGAGACTTCTCAAAAGACTAGGAATGTAACTCCCATATGACCCAGCTATCTCACTACTCAGTATTTATTCATAAGAATTAAAATCGGCATGTTATAATGATACAGGCACATCAGTGATTACAGCAGCACAATTTACAATAGCCAATCCATGGTACAAGTCCAGGTGGTCATCAACAGGTGAATGGATAAATAAGAAGTGATATATACAAACAATGGAGTTTTATTCAGACATAAAGAAGAATGAAATTATGGCACTTCCTGGTAAATGATGAAACTGAGCAACATCATGCAAGTCTCAGAAAGTTAAGGATTGAATGTTTTCTCTAATATGAGGACTCTAGAACCAAATTTTTCCCAAATAAGGGAAAAATGGGGTTGGGGGTGATTCCATGAATATAGAAGGGAGATCAATGGAACAGAGGAAGGAGATGGAGGGATATGGAGAAGGGATGGGAAAAGGGAGAACTGCAGAATACAGTGGACCAAATTATGCTCTGTACATATATAAGTACACCACAGTGAATTGCATCTTTAAATATCATAAAGTGTTAATTTACCAAACATTAAATAAATAGAAGAAAGATTAGTAGAGGAAGGGAAATGAGGAAAGGGAGTGGGGTGGGAATGGGTACTGAAATAGAGCAAATTAAATTCCATACATGTATGACTATGTCAAAATGAGTCCCAATATTATGTATAACTATAATACACTAATGAAAACATTTAAAAAGAAACAAAAATAATAGGGAGATCAATAGCATAGAGCAATTCATAAGGGGGAGTGGGGAAGGGAAGAAAAGGAAAGATTGGGGAATGAGGTTCATCAAATTATACTTATGCATGTATGAAATGGCATAATTAATCCCACTATTATTCACAATTTTAATGCATCAATAAATATTTTTAAAAGAAAAATATGTATAATTGAGGTGTTGTACAGATATGCAATACTATAAAACAATTCAATTTTTGTTTTAAAAGTGTATGAGTGAGACACTGAGTTCAAAGAAAGTATAATTAATTTAAAAGGAAAGAAGCACAAAATTCCTAAAGTTCTTATAATGGACTTTCTGACATTCAAAAGGAAAGATCATCCACCATTAAAAACGTTGACAGCACTGTGTAGACAGCAATAACAAAAGATTTAGATCTTTGTCAGAGGAGATAAAATTTATTGTTCTTTACATAATTTACCAGATCATTAAAGAAGGGTGATTAAAACAATGCTGCCAAAGAGCATTTCTGAAGAATTAATGTATCTGTGGTTATTTTTGTGAGCATTCAAAAAATGAATAAGTTGCTGGGGGTAGTGGTATACTCCTGTGATCCCCACAACTTGGGAGGCTGAGGCGAGCATCAGAAATTCAAAGCCAGCCTCAGCAGCTTAGCAATATCCTAAGCAACTTATTGAGACCCTGTCTCAAAATAAAAAATAAAAAGACCTAGGGATGTGGCTCAGTGGTAAAGTGCCCCTGGGTTCAGTATCCATGTATGAGTCAGGGTTCTCTTGAGGAACAGAATCAACAGGAAGTATGATTATAAAAGAGAATTTATAATTGGCTTACACGACCAGAAGTTGGATAGTCCACAATGGCCATCTGCAGGCTAGAGAGCTGGAAGTACCAGCAGCTGCACAGTTCAAGAGGCAGAAACCCCAGAACAAGAAGGATCAACAGTGCTACCCTAGTCCAAGACCGAGGCTTCTGGAAACTACCTGAAGAATCACTGGCAGAATCCACTTTGGAAGAGTGAAGAATTGAGAGTCTGATAACCTCAGATGATTGAAGCAGCAATCAAAAACCCATTCAAGAAAAGTGGAGCTTGCATCTGCATGGGCTTCCTTGTTCTTCTGACTTTTATTCCATCCAAGCCACCATTCTATTGGATACTGCTTAGGGAGTGTCTTCACTTCAGTTCACTATCCCACATTCCAATCATTCCTAGACACACCTTCATTAACACACCCAGAAGCCTCTTAATCATCTGCATCTCTTAATCCAATCAAGTTGACAATTCAAATTAACCATTACAATCCAGTACCAGAAGGGAAAAAAAAAGAATAACTTGTCCTGATAATCTATAACACAATATTCTTTCTTATATAATTTAATGAATTGCTAAAATGTTATTGGACTCTACAGTGGTTAGTGGTTTTATAACTCTTATTCAAGAAGATTAATCTGGAAGTTTATCAGAATTTATAAGATCACTAAATTTGAAATCACTATTTTGCCATGAAATCATCATTTACTTAGTTTGCATTTCAAGTAGTCAGCTAGAATAGTGCCAATAATACTGTATTGAAGAATCACAAAATTACATATGGTAGTTCTCACCCATCTGCAGTTTTGCTTTCCATGGTTTCATTTATTCTATAGTCAACCATGGTTTGAAAATGTGAAGTGGAAAATTCTAGAAATATAATTCATAAAATTTGAATTTTGTGCCATTCTAAGCAGCATGATAAAACCTCACAGCTTCCTGCTCCATCCTGCCTGGGTCAGGAATTACCCTCTTTGTCCAGCTTATCCATACAGCCTGTGCTAATCACTCACTGGTCACTTAGTAGACATTGAAGTTATCAGATCCACTGCCATGATGTCACCAGGTTGGTGTTCAAATAACACTTATTTTACTTAATTATGGTTCCAGAGCACATTAGGAGTAATGCTGGCAGTTCCAACATGCTAAGGAAAAGTCATAAAGGGCTTCCTTTAATGAAAAGGTCAAAGTTTTCAACTTAGTAAGGAAAGAAAAAAAAATTATATGCTAAGGTTGCTAAGATCTACAATAAAAATATATCCTCTATCAGTGATAAAGGAAAAATAGGTGCTAGTTTTGCTGTCACCCCTCAAATTGCAAGTTATAATTGTTCTATTTTATTATTAACTATTGTTGGTCTCTTACTGTGTCAAATTTATAAATTAAATAGTGTCATAACTATCTATATGTAGGAGAATACACAGTATCTTAGAGATTGTTACCATCTTTGGGCATCCACTTGGGTTCTTGGAAAGCAGCCCCCGTGGATAAGGTAAACCAATGTATTATCATCAGTTTAACTATGAAGAGTTCACTCCTGGTTCTGGAATTCCTCAGATGTAACAACATTGTGGAGGAAAATTAAAAAGACAAATCTTGGACTCAACAGAAAATATAAGTTTGCGCTTTAAAAAAAGTCAGGGTGAAGCAATGTAGGGATTTCTGAAAATGCTATCTAAATTCACGTCCTCAGGATGACAGGTCCTATAATTAATGGTGCTGCCATTAGCTACAAATACTCTATGGTCTTATTTATATGTAGAATCTAAAAAAGGTAGATTCATAAAAATAAAAAGTAGAAAGATGTTTTCCAGAGAATTGGGAATGGGGGAAATGGGATGTCGACATGGTACAGAACTTGTTTGAAGGACAACATCTGGCATAGGTGGGAAGGGGTGTGTTAATTAGTCCATGATAATCATTGTGCAATATATATTATTTTTTAAATTTTTAAATTTTATTTGTTCTAATTAGTTGTAAATGACAATAGAATGCATTTACACATTTTGGTAGATCATACATAAATGGAGTATAATCTCTCATTTTTCTGATTGTGCATATTGCAGGATCACATTGGTCATGCAGTCATACACATACATGAGGTGATAATGGCTGTTTCACTCTACTATCATTTCTTCCCCTATCCCCCTTCCCCTCCCTAATTGCACAATATATATTATATGAAATCATATTGTATATCTTGAATAGATGCCATTTTGCCTACTAAATATTTGAAAATAAAATCAAAATATTAGAAAAAAACAGTGCGGCATTTTTTATTTATGACAACTAATACTAAACAGGAAACAATGTGCTTTTAGAGATGAATAACAATAATGCAAGAATTTACCCTCTCTCTGGCCCTTGGAAAAAACTGGTATTAGGTTCTTGAGAAAATACTGTAATACTCTGTAATATATAGCACTCTGTTTCCTGATTTCAAATTATTAGAGCAGGAATCTGTACTGATTCATAACTTGTTAGAGGCTGGACCAGTGAGAAGCAGGATTAGAACCACGTGCAGAGTGACTTAAAGCCTGGGCACTGAACTCATCACAGTCTACCTCTCACTAACTTTGTGACTTTCGCTCATTCATTTGAACATTCTAAGCATCAATTTCCCCATCTGGAAAAAGACATTCTAATTATACTTCCCTGGTTGTAACTAGGTTTAAATAAGATGATCCATGCAAAGCACCTGGATCCTAATAAGAATTCGATAATAGTAACGATTATTGGGATCTCTTAGGAATCTTTTTCTAACAGGCATTCTCCCTTGAATAGACATGAATAAAGCCAATCTGATACTCCATCAGAGTTTATGTGTGAGGAGAAGAGAAGGAAAGAGCAATATAAAATAGATGCAGAGGCTAAAATGCAGTGTAGCCCCTAGACCAAGAGAACTGTCACCAGTTACTGCTTACACTGTGACATGAAATGACAGTCCCATTCTCCAGGAGGCCTGAGTGGGGGACAATGAAATGGGATTCTCTGCTCCTGTGCTCCAGCAAATTATGGCTGAGGACATTTTTGTGGGTCTCAAGTAACATTATTTTTCAAGCATCAGAATAATTTTTAATTTTTTTTTATTTTTACAGACTGCATTTTGATTCATTGTACACAAATGGGGTACAGATTTTTGTTGCTATGGTTGTGCATGATGCAGATTCATACCACTTGTGTAATCATACATGTACATATGGTAATGATGTCTAGGTCTCCAATGTATTTTGCTAGATTTATTCCTAAGTACATTTAAAAATTTTTTTTGTTGTTTTTCTGAATGGTATCACTGTCACTGGAAATTTTAATTTGTATCTTGCATAAGGGAACATAACTCATTATTTAATGTTCATTTTGTACTCATTATAGTTTATAAACTCTGATTAATCATTTTTTAAATTATCTACTCAATTTTCTATTATCTATGAATAATAGTAATTTTTTCTTCCCTAATGTCCTTATGTCATGATTTAGTTATATTGCACCAGAGAATACAATTCAACATTGATGAGGAGAAACAGCAGGAATTCTTATCTCACTCCTGAATTTCAATGGTTTGTGTTTTTTTATATCCTACCTAACAAACTTTGCCTTTCCAAGGGTCATTGTGTTTTCTCATAGGCATTTTGTAGGTTTTGTTTTTACACCTACATCTGTGATGCATTTTAGTTATTTCTTGCACATGATGTCAGACAAGGGTCATTATATATAAATATGTGTTTTGCAGAAGGTTGTGTAGTTTTTCCAACACCATATGTTGAATAGACTGGCGGCTCTTTCAAAAAGTCAATAGATGGGTCAATATCTGGACTCTCTCTTTTCTTCTATTGATTTAAGTGTTCAGCCTTACTCTTTAAATTTAATTTATTCTTCTTTTCTAGTTCTTAAGCTTGGAACTGAGATTTTTATTCATTTTGTATCTTTTAAATGTAGACTTTAACGCCACATGGACTATTGATTTTTGCTTGAATTCATCATAGTAAGAGAATGTACTCTGTATGATTTTGGTTCTTTAAAATTTGTTTCTGTTTGTTTCATGGCCCACAATATGATTTACCCTGGCAAATTTTTCGTGTGTACTTTTAAAGTGTATTCTGTGGTTAGCTGGGTATTCTGAAAAGTAGAAAAATTACATTAGCCAGTTGTTCAAGTCTCCAACATACTCATTTTGGCTACTTGTTCTACAGTTACTGAGAGGAGTGATGTAAGTGTGCCATGATAATTCTGTACATGTCTCCTTTCATGATCTTCAGCTTTTTTATATATGGAGAAGTTCTGTTGTTCTGTGCAGACACATTAAGGATCATGAGACCTCTTGAGGCATTAACTCAATTATCGCCGTGTTTTCTTTCATTCATGATAATACTATTCCCCAAAGTCCAGTAACTTCAGATTTCTCTCCTTCATCTACTGTGCTATTTTTGTCATTTATTTTACCTATACATACCTTATAAATCACACAGTCTTATGAATGTTTCTTTACATAGACAATAATCAAATATGAATAAGGTTGTTTCGACAACCTTAACTTAGGCGATTATTTCATCTCTTCATTTTGGGATCTAAATATCTGCCTTGTGTCATACTTTTGCCTATACATATTGTATTAGCATTTCCAAGTACTGAGATCTGCTGGCAACATATTACTTCATATTTTATTTGTCTATAACTGGTTTTGCTTCACCTATACGGGTGAAGGAGATTTTTCTTAGAAATAGATTTTTGAACCGTTTATTTTTTCCCCAGGACTTTAAAGATTGTTACTTCCTTGACTTCCTGATTACGTCGTGTCACATTTTGAATATGTCTTCAAAAGCATGTGTTGGAAACTGAATCCACTATGCAACTGGGAGATGGAGCCTAATGGGAGGTGTCTAGGTCATAAGAGCTACACCCTCATAAATAGATTAAGGCTGATGACAAAAGGGCTGGAGGTTGCGTGTTTTCTCTTGCCATCTTCTGCGCATGCTCTCCTGACCTCTGCCTTCTGCCATGGGATGAAGCAGGAAGGAGGCTCTGACCAGATGTAGATCTTCAACTTCCCAAATTTAGGAAATAAACCTCTTTATTTTATGAATTATCTAGTCATAGGTACAGATGCTTCCTGACTTACAACTGAGTCGTGGCCTGATTAAACCCATAATAAGATGGAAATGTCAAAAAGCATTTAGTATACCTTGCCTACTGAGCTCCCTAGCCTAGCAGCATAGTGCACTGTAGATTACCAGTTGTTCACCTGGGGAGTGAGTAGCTAGCTGACTGGGGGCTGTGACTTGTTGTGACTGTCATGAAGAAGTCTTAAGCTGAAAATGGCTAATCTGAGAAAATATAAAAATTCAAATTTTGTCATGCAGTTTTCACTGAATACAAATTGCTTCTGAACCACCAATAAGTCAAACCATTGCAAGTCAGGGACTCTCTCTATTTTATTATACCAACATAAAGCAAATTAAAACATGTACCTTCTGATGAGAAGTCTATAGTCATATTTTATCCCTATTTGTAATGTTTATTCTTTTAATGATGCCATCAAAACTTTTCTTTGCATTTGGTCATTTGAATAGAATATTTGAATGTGTCTCTGTGTGTATTTAGTGGGTTTTTGTTTATTTATATGAAACTTCAATAATAACTGGATTAGAACAGTTAAGCTTATCTAAATTCTAACATGCTTTCAAAATTTTTTTTCCGTCTTTTCTTAATTAGGCTAATTTCTATGAACATCCTTTATATTCCTGATTTTTCCTGCCAGCTGTTACATTTGCTCATACATCCAAGGAATTCTTCATTGCTGATATTCGTGTTGCTGTTGTTGTTATTGTTTTGCTGGTTATTTCAATTTTACTCTTTTTTTCATTTCAGGATCTCAACTAAAACTCTTCACTTATTCATTTAAATGGTCCTTTTCCTTTTGATCTTGAAGGTACTAGTCATAGTTAAAGTCCATGTCTGATAGTTCAAACATCTCAGTAGATTTTAGAGTTCTTTGATTGCATTGTATGTTGACAAGTCATCATTCTGTTGCACTTTACTGGTGTGCTGGGGTCTCAATGTGTCCTCCCTCAGTTTATACAAGGAAGTCATAACCCAGAGGGTGACGGTATTACACAGCAGGGCCTTGGGCGGCGGGTGATCATGCCATGAGGGAAAAGTTCACATGATTTGGTTAAATGCCCTTTTAAAAGGGACCTCAGAGAACTAGCACGACTCTTCCACCAATTGAGGCCACTGGGATGTGTCATCTCTGAACTAGTGTGAGCGCCCTCATCAGACATCAACTCTACTGGCATCTTGATTTTGAACTTCCCAGCCTCCAGAACTATGAGAGTTTTGTTCCGACTGTTTAAAAGTACTCAGTCTAAGTTATTTTGTTATAAAAGCCCAAGTAGACTATGACACAGTATGTTCTGGAAGTTTTTATTGAAGCTAGACATTGTATATAGAAGGTCATTAGAAATTGAGTATAATAGGACTTAGATAAAGGCATGAGTCTGCCCTTTTCTCAGCCCCCTCTGAGGAATGGTCAGTCAATAGAGTTGGCAGTTAGCTGACTAAGTTTTGCTGTTGCTATCATTATTCCCAACATACCACAAGTTTTGAATCCATCCAGTAGTGGTATTGATATCTTCTGCTTCTCCTAGGGTTCTTGAGGATTTTTCTCAATGTTCCACTTCTACCTGAAGCTCTTCACAGTCGCTGCACGTCTCTGGAGAGGTAGTCAGTCACCATCCTCTTGTTCTTGGTGCTTGCTATTTGTTTTCAAGGCTGGTGGTGCACAAAGGCATATTTCTCAGTTCTTTCAGTCCTCCTTCAGTCTCAGATGTGCTCCATATGCTTGGGCATGGACTTTTTAAGCCTTCCTCCTCCATGCCCTATGGAAACTCATCTTTGCCTTCAATATGTGGTAGCCTCAGGTAGAAGAATGTCTGTTGCCCTTTCCAAGCAATAGGAGTCCTCAGCTTCATCTTAGTACAGGATCCTGAACTCAAGAGATTTCCCTACCCGTTTTCTTCTATCAGTCTCTGACAATCAATGAGTTTCTTCCTTCCAAAGCTTTTTAAAGGTTTTCACTTTGTAGTATGCAAGGCTCTAAGGAGACAGGTCCTAAATCATTCTACCCGGGGGGCAGCCAACTACTACCTACATTGCCAAAAGGTATCTCTCTGGTGTCTTTCCTTGCCTGCATTATCTCTTATGGTTATAAAACATATGACACAGGGAATTCCAAGGAATTAAAAAGAAAATTATTAAAATTTGTAAATAGTCCATCATGGTTTTGTGATAAAATATCAATATAATAAATCACCTTGGCAATGAACAAGTCAAAACTGAAATTAAGGAAACAATTCCATCCCATCTCTGAAAACATCAAGAAGCATAAAATACTTAGAAATAAATTTAGCCAAAGAAGTGGAAGACTTGTGCCATCAAAACTAGGAAATATTATTTTTTGTAAATAAAGGAAAATCTAGTTAATTTAAATCATTCCCATTTACTGATGTGAACACAAATAACTAAATAGCCCATTTTGGAGAGTAATAAAACCACATGAACATCTGAAAAGACAAAAAAAATTGATATGACACAACACCTGTTCATGAAGAAAGAATTAGAATAAGAATAGAAGGAAACTTTCATAAGTAGAAGGGCTTCCAATAAAGGTATGTATTTAAACCTGAAGGTAGCATCATATTTAATGGAAAAAGATTGATTCTTTACCACCAATATCAGGAAGATGATAGAATATTCACTCTTGCTACTTTCATTCAGCACTGTACTTTTAAGTCAGGGAATTTACACAGGGAGACAAAAGGAAAAGGGTGTGGGGAGTCCAGAGTTTAAAACTGTCCCTTTTGCTTATTCTTTTTTAGACTAGATAACTTTTATCAATCTATCTTCAAAATTTTTTAACAATATAAAAGTTGGTTCCTTTGATAGATTACCAATAATCAAATGTCTGACCTAACTGATAATGAATAAAGAAAGAAATTACACGATGGAATGTTATTCAGCCATATCAAAGAATAAAATAATGACACTTGCAGGTAAATGGATGGAGTTGGAGAATATCATGCCAAGTGAAATAATCCAATCCAAAAAAAACCAAAGGCCAAATAATTTCTCTGATAAGTGGATAATGATGCATAATAGGAAGAGGGGAGAGGAGGTAAGAGAAGAATGGAGGAAGGATGGATTTTGTAGAGGGAAATGAGTGATTGGGAGGGGGCAGGGAGAAGGAAAGATAATAGAATGAGACAAACATCATTACCCTATGTACAAGTATGATTATGCAAACGGTGTGACTCTACTTTGTGTACAACCAGAGAAATGAAAAGTTGTACATCATTTGGATAAAATGAATCAAAAAGTAATAATAAAAAAATATATAAAATAATTCAAACTGAAAAAACAAAGACAGTTTTGTGCTCCTGTTTCAAACCGAATGTTCCTACTGCTTCCTTATTTAGGAAACATCTCATGAAAGGGGATTTTTGATGGTCTTTATTTGCTTTATCAAGTGAAATTTGCTTTTATGCTTAATTCACTGACAGTTTTTGTCCTATATTAATGGTGAACTGCATCAAAAACATTTTTTTCAGTTATTCACATGTACACAAGAATTTTTATCTTTTGATTTTTTAAAGTGATAAATGGAAATTGTAGATTTTTTATAAACTGTTCTTGCTTTCCTGATTCATATCTAATTTGATTATGGGGATTATATTTTTATATATTGCTTGATTTAATTTGCTAATATTTTGTTTAGGAATTTCATATTTCTTTCTGAGTTATACAGGTTGAAATTTCCTATTCTCAAACTCTATGGCTTTCAATTCAAGGTCATTCTGAAGAAGGGGAGTGAAGAATTTCCTCTTTTCTATTCCAGAGGAGAACGATCTGAACCTGGAATTGCCCATAGGAAACCATTATCTTCACAGCTGATGACTCCTTTGCCAACTCAAATCTACGTGAGGAATGATGGAGCGAAACTGACCAAACCATCCTATGTACATATATGAATATACCACAGTGAATATCACTGCTTTGTAATTTTTAAAAACCCTATAAATAAATAGAAGAAAGACCAGTAGAGTAGAGGAAAGGGAATGGGAGTAGGGAGGAGGGGAGCAAAAGGAGAAGTACTGGGGACTGACTTGGAGCAAATTATATTCCATGCTTGTATAATTATGTCAAAATGAACCCCAATATTATGTATAACTATAAGGTACTAACAAAAAATTTTTACAGTCTACTCTTGAATCCACCCAGTGAATTTTCATTACAATTATTTTACTCTTCCACTCTAAATTCCTATTTGATTCTTTTTTAATAATTTTCCCTATTGATAATCTTATTTGGCTGAGCATTGTTTCTATGCTTTTCTTTAAATTTTTATATGTATTTTTTCTTTATTTATTTGACCATGTTTATAATGGTTGCTTTAAAATATTTTTCTAATAAACCTAACTTACTAGATTACTCAGGTACTATTTGTAATGAGTGCCCCCCACTTTCTGGGTATGGGCCATACTTCAATGTTTTTTTTTTTTTTTTCATGTCTTGCAATATTTTGTTGAAAACTGAACATTACATTTAAAATAAAGTCTTGCCATTGTTGTTGCTGTGGCTGTGGCTGCAATTTATTTGTTTATTGAACTTGCTGGAGTATTTCTGTAAGATCTATATTCCCTGATATGTGCAGTTCCCGCAGTCTTAACTTGGTTAATTTAGGGATCAGTCACTGATTGAATAGATATTTCATTTAATATTTTGAAATGAAGTCAACCCACTTTCTTGGGTTGGAGAATGTTTTTAGCACTCTGGCAGTTTATAACTCTGCTTCAACTTTCAGGTTCTACTTGTGTTTAGCCTCAATGTCAGTGGTGAGAGATAAGTCTTCTGCAGGCCTTTTCTGGTCATGCACGCAACCCTCCATT
Source organism: Sciurus carolinensis (assembly GCF_902686445.1). Taxonomy (NCBI): domain Eukaryota; kingdom Metazoa; phylum Chordata; class Mammalia; order Rodentia; family Sciuridae; genus Sciurus; species Sciurus carolinensis. The sequence goes on along the minus strand of NC_062227.1, from coordinate 29,718,640 downwards.
TGTGTGTGGAATTCTATGTTAGAGTTTTTCAAAGTCCTGTTTGGACACCTTACTCCCAGATCTAATTTTTCAATAGCCTCTTACCTGTTATCCATCTCAAGAATCTATGATGTAAAAAATTACTGCTGATATTTTTTGGAAAATGCCCTGGGGATGGGGATCTTTCCCCCTAAGTGAACTCTGAGTTCAAATTCAATAAAGACAAATTCTACAAATGGGGATTTTCCCAGAGAATCCTCACACATGTCCCATAGTGACAATTCTCTAGAGTTGGGGCTTTTGGGAGAGTTTGAAGTCTATTCTGGCCCCACTGGTACATTCTAGGCTGCTGAATTTTTAGCTACTACACATACAAAGCTGATGATTATCAAGGTTATTGTGGAGCTGAGGAAAGGAGAATGGGAACAGATGAAGAGGAAATGCTATAAACCTCACTGTTCTGATTGAGATTCAGTGATTCCATGATTTTTCATGAATACACATACCTTAGATTGTTTTAAGCCTTTGTTAAATTTGCAGAATTCTGAAAAAGAGTTGATTTTGACATTTTTGCCTGTGTTCTCAGCTTTTCTGAAGGATCATTGTGTGTGTGTAATTTCTTTACCATTCCCCTAGGAGAAAGCTTTAAAAGATTTCTTTAATTTATTTTTTCTTTCTTTTTTTTTTAACAGATGTGTTCCTCAAGAAGAGTTTTGCATCAAGACACAATTTGGCAGCTGCTTCAGGGAATATATTCTTAGGAGTTCTTTTTGTGCTCTTTTCTTGGCATGGACCCAGTCCAAACAGGTAATTTAAATGCAAAGTCCAAACTCAGGTGAGACATCCTACATTTAGAACTTTTCAATGGGACATTTTCTTACTTAGAATCCAGGTTGACACAGACATGAATCTTTAATGCTTTTATATGCCAGTTGTTTTCCTGAACCAGAATTTCAATGAATATGACTATAGAGGCAAATGTCCTCTACAATAGCAAATTGGGTTGCATCATACCCTGTTCTTCTTCCTCTATAAATAACTCCTCACATCCCTCATGACAAACCAGTTCAAGGGTTTGTTCTTATTAAGAGTAGCCACCATCTGCTACACCTGGTACAGTTGGGGGTGCAGGAGCATTGATGTTGTCTTCTCACCCCATTCATAATTACAAGCTCAACAAATGCCCTGCTGTTACCTCAGTCCTCTGATGGTGTTTTCTCCTCCTGATTCTTACTACACAATCACATATCAATCCAGAGGCCACATTTTGGGTTATGAGCAAATGCTTACTCAGTTTATTTTTTACTTGCTTGTTTCTTATTCTGCCTGCCCTTCTTTTGAATCCCAAGGATCCCGAATTCTATGTCAACTGGCGTATTTAGTGAATGTAATACAGCAGGCATTGCCGCTCATCTCTAATAACAACATCCAGCTTGGGCTAACTCAGCAAGACATGAAAGAAGTAAAGGTGATAAGCTCAGCCTTCTACCTTGACCCATGTCTCTCTGGTTGCTATGTCCATGTTGCTGTATATTCAAGACTTTGTATTTTCTCTACATGAAAACCAAGCTCACTTTTTTAAAATATATTTTTAGATGTTGATAGACCTTTATTTTATTCATTTATTTATTTGTGGTGCTGAGAATCGAACTCAGTGCCTCACATATGGTGGGCAAGTGCTCTACTATGGAGCCACAACCCCAGCCCTGAGCTCACTTTTGATAATGAATTGTATTATCTTCAACATCTCTTTAGAACATCTCCAATATTGAACTCCTGTCTAGTTCATGGTCATATTTGCTGAAGATAATAATAGCTAGCTTTTGTTTATCACTTTAAGTTAGAAATTAACAGCCAAAAAAACTGAAAAATTCACAGACACATACAAATTAACAACTCTGGGTCAAAGAGCAAATTGAAAAAGAAATTAGAAAATACCTGGAGACAAATGAAAATGAAAACACAACATTCAAAAGCATGAGATATAGCAGAAGTACTAGGGGAAGGTTGCTGCAGCAAACACCTACATCAAGTTAGAAGATTGCGAAATCACTAAAGAAAGCACCAAATTTCAGATAAAGCAGGAAGAATCAATTCTAGAGATCATTTATTCAACATTGTACCTAAGGTTGACAAATCTGTACTGTATACTTAAATTTTTATTAAAAGAGTAGATCTCGTGTTAAATTCTCTTATCACGATAAAGAAAAAAATTTAAATTATGGGTATAATTTACTGTATAAAACAAACTGAAAAGGAAAAAGATCCTAAATATTTGAAAAAAATCCAACCACCTCACTTCCCAATGAAGCACTGAGTAGACTAAGAGACTTTTCTCAACCTAATAAAGCATGAACATTTATATCTACCATCATCCTTAACAGAAAAACTGAATGCTTTCTTCCTAAAATAGGGAATAAGATCAGTTATCTACTCATACCATTTCTACTCACCTTCCTACTAGAGAACCTAAGCAGGGCAACTAGTCAAGAAAAGGAAATAAGGCATCCACACTAGGGAGACAACATAGTGAAAATGTCTTTATTGATAAGTGTTTGATTGTCTCTGCAGAAAACCCAAGGAAATCCACCAAAACATTTACTAATAAAGTAAATTTAACAAAAAGGAAGAAAATAAGGTGAAAATACATAAATAAATTGCTTTTCTGTACACCCAATAAGCAGATATAGAAAATGTTAAAGCATCCAAAATAAAATCAAACATATAAAATATGTATGGTTAAATGTAATAATTTAAAGTTCTTATATTAAAGATATGGCCACTGGATAATGCAAAGCACTACTGAGAGGAAAAACACCTAAAATATGGAGAAATATATTTCCTTTACGTTAAAAGCTTGAATATGATTAAGACATGAATTCTCTCCAAATTGACCCAAAAATTTAATAAAATTCAATCAAATTTCACCAAGTATTTTTTTTTCTGAAACTTAACAAACATGGAAATTAATGTGGAAACAGGACTTGTACTAGCCAAAAAGAAAATTTTGAAAACAACAAAGTTAGGACTAAAAATGTCTAATTATACTATCAGTTTTTGTAGTGCTCTAGTCATCAAAATAATTCAATTTGGGCAATATTGAAGATAGATAAATAGATAAAATGAACTGTCTTAGTCTATTTTCTGCTGCTATAACAAAAACCCATAGACTGGGTAAATTATAAACAATAGAAGTTTATTTGGCTCATGGTTCTGGAGGCTGGAAAGTCCAGGATCAAGGAAATGGATCTGGTGGGACCTTCTTGCTGAATCCTAACATGACAGAGAGGAACACATGATGAGAGGAAAAGCCAACATATCAGATGACCCTCACATACTGATAGAGCAGCTAATCTGATAGGTGTCAAGGGCAAGATGTCACTTGTATGATGAAGTTTACTGTAAGCACGATTTGCTTGGGTAAAGCAATAACAGCTCAGCTTTAGTAGCTGCTCATGTAATTGAGCTCACCTGTGCAAAGGATTTAAGTAGGAGAATTAACATAGATTTATAGATATCTCCTTTTCTCTCTGCAGAAAAACAGGCTTCCTTTTTTTTTTTACCAAAAAAAGGCATTAAAAGTATGACTCATTTATTTCAGTAGCTGAAACAAATTAACCAGATTATACTTTCCATAGGTTCTTTAAACAACATGATAAGCTAAAGGATAAATATTTGCAACATACAGTGGACATGGATTTTTGATATTAATGCAGAGGACACTCTGCATCCAGAGGCTCCACATTTGTGAAATAACCAACCACTGATCCAGAATATTTGGCAAAGAATATCTGCATTGAATATGTACAGATATTTATTTCTTGTCATCATTCCTTTAAAAATACTGTATAATAACTCTTTGCACAGAATTTACATTGCAGTAGGTATTTTAAGTAATCTAGGGATGATTTGAAGAACCCAAGAGGATGTGCACAGGTTATGTGCAAATATTATATGAGGGACTTGAGTCATAGACTTAGGTACCTGCAGGAGGTCCTGGAAACCAATTTTACATGGATACCAAGGGTTGACTATAATACATAAATGAGCAAATGAAAATCAATTAAAAAAAAGATAAACAACTAAACAGGAGGCAGGTATATATGGTTGAACATGCAATGGAGATGAAAGAAGAAATACGATTAGCCAGCAAATACACGAGAAAGTTCTAAATTTCAGAGATATATCTAGAAAATAACAGTTACAAAGGAAAATGTAAAGTGGCTTTAATTAAAAACATAGAAATTGACATGTGAGGAAAAGGTACAAGATTATCAGATGCTATTTCTAAGAAATCTTGAAGGTGAATTTATAAAGGAGTAAGCAAATGATCTAAAAACTTGCTTTAAAAAATCTTTCCATTGCCATGAATTTCTGCTAATTTCCAAGAAATTAAGCACTTGGACATCAAAACAAATATTTTCAGCTAAAATTTCATCTCTAACCTGCTAGTTCTTTCTCCTTAACTTGCTACCATGTCACCAACAAGTCCCCAGTTATATTTTGTGCTGCTACTTATGCACTAGGCTATCATTTATAACTCCTATTTTGATTACTTGCTAGACATTTTAGACTTGGTTGAGGTCTGCCAACATCAAACAATTTTGTTTTATAAATGAAAATTGAAATGAAGACTCCAAATGGTTCTTAAATAATTGTTTCTTTCACCATATTTGATAAATTAGCCTAAGATAGCCTAAAATACATTTTTGTGGAAACATCAGTGATCATTATTTATTGCTGTATGCATGTTATTAACACTGAAGTCCATAGTTCTTTACCTGATTCTCATTAGTACGTAAAAATGTTAAAGTTCTGGGAAATCACGGATATGTAACCAACATGAAGGTGGAAAAAGTGTTTTGAGAGGAATAAAATAAGAATAGGAGTAGTCATGAATTAACATCAGACATGGCCACTTGGAAGGAGTGTTTTCATTCTATTCCCCCATCTTCATTATCTTTACAGAAATGCAAATAGCTATGGACTTTTCTTTATATGTAACAAATAATATTATGAAGAGTTGTGAAACACTGTTTATTAATAGGAGGACATTAATCACAGGATCAATAAAAAGTGTTGAAGAGTTAGCTGGACCTGGTGGCACACACCTATAATCCCTTTGACTCAGGAGGTTAAGGCAGGAGGACTTCAAGTTTGAAGCCAGCCTCAACAATTTAGTGACGCTCTACACAACTTACCAAGAGCCTATTTCAAAATAAAAACTGAAAAGGGCTAGGGATGTGGCTCAGTGATAAAGTGCCCCTGGGTTTAATATCCAACCCCCTCTCAGAAAAAGTAGTTTAATAGAATAGAGGCCTTCAAATCTCATCCTGGAATCCAGACCAAATGATGACATCAAAAATATTGTGGAAATTAAAAACCAAAGATTTCTCAGATTACTATAAAACATTTTAATTCAGAAATTTTAAGGTAGGCCCCTTGGAACTATATTTTAAAAACCCAATTCAGGTTTCTCTGATTTAGACTGGTAACTTTGAATGATGGAGTAATGTTAATTTTTTTTAACTATATGGTTATTCTGTATCTTTGAGTAATTTTTTTTCTAAATTTATTTGACCATAAATCTTCTTTTCCAAGTATGTCAAAGAACTGCTATTTCATGAACATTTTGAGAAATGCTTTTGAGAATGTCATTTGCTGTGACTATGAGACTAGGTAGAAAACTGGGTATTTACAAACAAGTTTAAGTACTACATATAGAGGAATAGTGTGTGTGTGTGTGTGTGTGCCTGTGTGTGTGTGTGTGTGTGCGTGTGCCTGTGTGTGCGTGCGTGTGTGTGCATGTGCCTGTGTGTGTGCATGTGCCTGTGTGTGTGCGTGTGCCTGTGTATGTGTGCATGTGCCTGTGTGTGCGTGTGTGCCTATGCGTGTGTGTGCCTGTGCCTGTGTGTGCGTGTGTGCCTATGCGTGTGTGTGCCTGTGTGTGTGCGCACGAGCCTGTGTGTGCATGTATGCTATTTTTTACATGGTGTAAGGAAAGGAGACCTGAGGAAGAATGTGAGCAATCACAGTGTGAAAGAAGGGACAGAATGCAATTTTTTATGTGTGACTGACAATATTATAATTGGACATTAAATTAGAATATGTCATTTTTAGGAAGCAATAAATTGAAAGATTCTCCCCCCACATAATGGGGCTCTAAGGAGTTCAATAGGAGACAGCCCCCATCCAAAGGGAGTTTGGAGTGGACTCTAAAGGGGTCGGGAGCAGGTGAAACCCAGGTACACAGGAGCAGTATACTCAAAGAGCTGTTAGAATCAAAAGGCAGGAGCATCAGTCCCTGCCAGTTTGTTTAACTTGAAAGTGCTTCAGGGGAGACTTAAAGTCCCATCGTAGAAAAGTCGCCACAGTATGGAAGATAGCATTACCCAGAGGGAGCAAGGAGAGCACACTAAAGGATTAATGCTGGAGTTAGAACAGCTGGCAAGGTATTCCAGGACTTTCCCAGGAAGACGGACCTGGATTTTCTTGACTTTTCCTTTCCTTTCCTGTCTCCTCTCTTCTCTTCAGCTCTCTCTCCTGTCCTTTGTCCCACTCCACTTTTTCTTTTCTTGTTTGGTTTATTTGCCAAAACACCCCTAGAGTGACTAGGAGATCCATAGGCTGCCACCTGTGGAAAAGGATTTCTCTGCAACATCTGGCTCCTTTGGCTGTGATTGTGCTTTTGTTAAACAAACAGCTGATCTGCCATTTGTTATCCCAACTGAACCTTCTCCTACACAGCCTTCCTTCATGTTCCCACAAAACCCTATGAAACCTCTGTATTTTTATCTAGAAATGTGAAATATAATTACAGTTTACATGTATCTCCTCAAATAGATTTTTAGTGCCTTTAAAACACAGACTGTATTCACTCATATTTTATATAGTACAGTGCTTGGTACATAATAATGTATTCAAAAATCATAACTGATCTGAACTTGGGATAAACAAAAGAATGAAAAGAAAGAAACGTGTGAAAACAGTCATCCAGATTCTTTGACCAGGTATACTTGAATACAATCAATTATCAGTCAGTTAGCCCATATCTGATCATTATTTATTGGGTAGATATCCCAGTGTTCCATAAGTACCTCAAGCCACTTGAGGGACTCCCTCCTAAGGTATATCTGACACCCCTTAGAATAAACCCAATTCAGCTCAAAAGTAAACTCCACAGAACAAAGCTGGTAAGAATGCCAGGTTGCAATAATAGGACATAAGTAAAACCATGAAGCACTCTTTTTGTACTGCTCAGGATGACTTAAATCCTTTTTTTGAGTGCTGATACTTTGGGGTCCCACAACTGAAAATATTACATAGGATAATGAGCAATCTGTAAGAAATCAGCTAAGTAAATTTATTGCAATGGATGTATCAATCATCCATTATATTCAAATAGTGAAGGTGAATGATGGAAGGATGAAAGTAAGGGAAGAGCTAAAGAATCCTGCTTCCTTTACTGAGGGTTGGGAAACAGAAGGGAAGCCATTTGCAAGCAAGACATGCTCATTTTCAAGGAAGACAAATGGAAAGGAGATACATGCAAGCAAGAAGGGTTTTGGCCTAGAATAGCCTTCAAGGAGACCTTTTCCAAATGAGATTCAGATGGCTCTTTCTTGAGAGATGCTTTTAAGGCTAAGGTAACTCATTATTTGCAGACCTTTTAGTAAGTAAAAAGCTAGATCCCTGGAGCTCCCTTCTGGCTAAATCATTCTGGGATATTCTGGCTCCTTTTATGCTTCTCCTCTAGTGACCTTAATTCCTTTTATCAATTTAAAGTTTAGAGCATTTATGAGGAACATGTATCTATTTACAAGGATGAGAAATTCAAGACTTCTCCAGGCAAATCTATTTTAGTGAAAATCCCCTATTTCAAGTGACCTCGTGAGTTACTTCAGGGTCAACACAGCTATTAAAAGATGCAGTTAAACAGGTTTTAGCTCTGAATGACATTACATGAGATCCAAAAACAAACCTCCCTTTTATGGCATTTATAAGCATTGTCTTTCTGTTAAAAAGAGAGGCGGAAGAAGCCTTGGAGATGATGCCAAAGTTTGAGAAGCAAAAATAGGTCCAATAACCTTCTCAAGTGTTATCACCTGACTCCAATGAAAAACTCTCATAAACTTTAAACTGAGACATTTTCCATATAGAGGGTCTTACGGAAGCAGCATTGAAAGTGGTCATCAAGTAGCATTGCCAACCCATTCCCCTTGCTGTTGAGGTTTCTGATGGCATCAGATGCCCTCCGAAGCCACCTGCACCCAGTTGACCCTGGGAAAGTCACATGCACTCTGCCTGCTGCCCTTTCTACATCCACGTCCTCCTTCCACCTCTGTTGGGCACGTTCTGTGACCCAAATCACATTGGACTATGAGCTCACTGCTCTCGTGATGAGCTTGAGGATACTATGTGTTTGCTCCAAATTGCTTGTGAGTGGTAGCCCTCCCCTGATTTTGAAAAGGAAGTTGTAGTTCTCAAAGCAGTGGAAAGAGAAAAACATCAACTCTCACTTCCCATCATTTGGGTACTATAAAAATAAAACAATGCCAAGTACTTGATTTTGATGAATATCCATGTCTATGTTAGTTCCAAACTGTTAATTCTATAATGTTCTTAAGAATTGACTTGGAATTTGCAGCTATACATTCCAATTGCTTTTCAAAAAAATTTTGTCAGTAAAATGGAGCAAAGTTATCCTCCCAATAATAACTCCCTGTCTTCCTGATGCAAATAGATTCAGCAGATTCTTGTTTCCTGTTTTGCCTTCTTAGATCAATGGTTGCGTGATAACGAAAATTACAAAAACACTCGGATGTACAAGTGAACTTACACAAACGTACACCACGTGCACACAAACACACACACACACACACACACACACACACACACACACACACCTGTCAAGCCCATTCATCTTTGGAGACCACAAATTGTATATCATGTCTTTGACAGGGCACTGCTCGGTATATTCCGATATCTTGCCAAGTTCAAGATAGATTATACCTGGTCTGTGCTTCTGAACCCTAGTTTCACATTAGAAACTTGAAAGAATATGAGTATTTCCAGGTCAGGAAAAAAGTGCACACATCCGAGTCAGAAGGGGTGGCACCAATGTACATTCTTTTTCAAAGTGCCGCAAATGATTCTAGCTAATGTTGGGATCACTGACCCCAAGGGGCATTTCTCAAATTTGAATATGCACAAAGAGACTGAAGATCCAACTCAGTAGGTCTGGGACACGGCCAGAGGTTCTGCATTGCTACTTTTCACATTAGTTACCCAGTGATGCTGGAGGACCATGCTGTTAAGTAGACTTCGCATGGGAAGGAGTGTCTTCCAGTCTCAGTTGTTCAGAAGAGTTAATTGCAAACTTGATCACAAAGAAGGGCATTCACATTTAAGGTGCAGACTCTCTACTAGAGTCGCTGTCACTGAGCACAGGGAGTCTATGACCTTCCTACTTGTTGATGCTCTCATACTTTATCTACCCAATGAACTTCCCCTCATCCTACCTGCCAGTTCCTAATTATCTTCATAGCTCTGCTAAGGTAATACTTCCTCAGAGAATCCTTCCGGTGACAAATCAGGATTCCAGAGCCCCTTGGGCCCTCTATTTGCTTATGAGCAATGTGAAAACAGTGATTGTGCCTAAATCACCTCCCTATTGCTAATATCTTTTCACTTGCCTGATAGACAATAATTGTTCCATAAATGTGTGTTGACAAAACAAACAGTCGTTGTAGCATGAGGCCAATTTTCTGTCTTCCCAACAAACCTCTGAACTCTCTGAATTCAAGGTTATGTCTTTTTTATATTTACAGTCCTAGTGTCTGGTACAGGCTTCTTAGGTATACATGAGGACAGAATTAATGTTAGCACTTACAGAGAAGGTAGTTGTGTTATAGAACTATAAATAAATAAATATATATATATATAGAGAGAGAGAGAGAGAGAGAGAGAAAGAGAGAGAGAGAGAACTACATATTGATGTATTGATGTATCTATAGATATATGTAGATATAGATAGATATATCAATGGGGAAGGAAAGAGGAACTATAATTTTAAATCCAAAAACTCCATGAACACCCTCACCTTTAATCTCTAGACCTATTTGCCTCCAGGCCTAAATTCTTGAAAGGTTCCAAAAATCTTAGAGTAGTGTAAGTCCAGCTAATTAGTGCCTATATGCCTTGTAAATTTACAGAATGCATTTTTAGGCTGGTTAAAAGAAGCCTAGAGAGAGTACATGTTACAGACCCATGATATGCATGCAGTTCAAGTGCCATTTAATTAGATAATATCAACCTAAAGGCTCTGAGAAAGGCCAGCCACCGTCACCTGCTCTCTCTACTATCAAAGGAATCGAGCTCATTAGGCTGACTCCACCCATGTGCTTCTTCTGTTCAGCACTTACAAAGATTTGTTTAAAAGAAGCGCCTGGGATCCCCAGAGTGTGTCCAACTCTCAAGCACCTGAACTCCTGCTCTATCATTTGATTTCCTGAACAAATTTCTCTGCTTTCTTCAATAAGTCTCTGTCTGCTTGAACCTATTTGGGTTTTTTTGTTTTGTTTTGTTTTGTTTTGTTTTTTTGCTTTTTAATTTTTTTATTTGTTCTAATTGGTTGTACATGACCTTAGAGCCTCTCTTGATGTGTCCTGAAATTCCTTTCTGTGGTGTAAGTCAAGAACCTGCCAGGGCTGAGTTGAGGGGACCTTTGCCCTTCTGGGGACCTCCTCAGTTCCCCATCCAGTGAAGTCTGAGTTTGTCCCCCAGGGGTTAATGTGTTTCAAGTTGGGTCACCAGGAGGGTGGTACTGTGAGGTGGTGTGGAACCTACTGATTGTTTCTCAAGGTCCTTAAGGCATCCTCTTAGAAGGACCTCGGAAGGGACATTAGTCTCTCTCTTAGACTTCCTATTCTATCATCCTGATCTCTCCCTCCCACACATATTCCTGCCATTGCCATCTGCCCCGAGGTGAAAAAGTCAAGGTTGGGAACTTTCTAGAGCCTGTCCAATGCTGATTAGACTTGCAGCCTCCAAAACTGAGAGCTACATAAACCCCTTCTCTCATAAAGTTAGGCTGCTGTGTTAGTCCACTTCTCATCACTGGTAAAAATACCTGAGAAAAACAGCTCACAGTAGGAAGGATTTAGTTTGGCTCACAATTTCAGAAGTTTCAATTCACAGTCAGGTGAATCCATTGCCTTGGGTCTGGGCAATACAGGACATCATGGCATAAGGGCAGGCAGAGGAGAGATGCTCACTTTGGGCATTAGGAAATAGCAAGAGAGGAAGAGGCGAGGGTCAAGATATACCTTTCAAGGACACATCTCCAGCAACCTACTTCCTCCAAGTAGGCCTCACCTCCTAAAGTTTCCACCACATCCCAATAATGCCTTTAAATTTTTTAATTCATTCATAGGTTAATCCGCTAATGAGGTTAGAGTCTTCATGATCCAAAAGTCCCACCTCTGAACACTACTGCATTAGTGACCAAGCCTTCAATACATGAGCCTCTGGGAGACATTCAGATCAAAACTGAAACACAGCTCATGGAATATTATTACATTGTCTAAATTTTTAAGTTAAGAATTAATTGCAAAATTTTGTTATTAAACCAATCAACACCTCTCATGCAGTACTTCTTCCTATTTAGATTACCTTTCTTTCTACCTATGTTAGATATGTGAGATATCACCACGATTTTATCTGATGTAAGCACCATGACAATGCTCTTGGGTAACTACGAAATTATTCATTTTGATTCTTTTCCAAGCCTTCCCTGTATCCATTACAGTCTGCTCTGACACTGTTGGTGGTGCCAATCAAATGCCAGCACAAGATGTAGGTGCACAAAAGAATCTCTGAAGAGGTCTATTTACAGTTCTTGCAGATTATTATGCATTTTTATATTCAGAAAGTCAGAGTTTTCCACTTGCAAAGCTTTGGTGGAATTGTAGACTTGGATCTGTGACTTGACATAGGAAACAGTAAAGCGTCAACCCCTTTGCTTAACTCATTTGCAGGAGACTTTGTTAGGAGGAAGATTTAGTAATGAACTTATTCAGGGAGAAGTATACCCCTGCTTAAGGTGAGAGGTTGAGAGTGTGGGCTATGGAGTAAAAGTGGGTTTTTCAAATCTGCTTCTACCATTAATATAGTATAACTAATGCTATAACATATTAATGAATCACTTATTTGCAGTATACTTCTGTTTCCTCAGTTGCAAAATGGAAATAAAAAGAAGATATGCTTCACAGCATTGTGAGGTTTAGAATCAATCCATGTTTAAGATAGTGACTGACATAAAAATTACACAATAAATACAATCTATCACTATTGTTTTATTATTACGTCTTTTGTTTTACTTCTAAGGACTTCATGGTTTACCTGCTAATTTTTATTTTTTACCAACAGAGAAAACAGAATAATGATTATATTTAGTTCAGATATTATCAAGCAGTTAATAAGCTAGTGTATTAATAGTTCACATAGGTTTTGATTGATTTTGGAGAAAATCAATGTCAGTAAAAATAACCTTATTTATGACCTGGTTGATGAAAAATTAACCGGTTGACTGTTTTTTTTTTTTAAAAAACAAGTTGATTCACCTTGGTGTACTACAAGTTATTTATGAAAATCACGAGGTCACTTAAGTAATCCTGTATCTCCCCACAAAATGTGTAAAACCAGTCATTTTGCTGACACACAGAGAGGAACTCGGTGTTAGTAGATAAGGAGGTGAGAAGCTAGTGAACACTGGCAGCAGGCTGACTAGGGTTTGGATTTCAGTCACATTATTTCCCGGCCTGCCTGCCTGAATTCCTATGAAGGAGATGTTCCCAAGCTTGGCCCACACTACTTAAGAGTCTTACTGCTTCAAAGGGACTACTATTAATGTCATTTTGTTATTGGGGATTTATGAGAGGATCAGGATGATTTCCCTACGTGGATAATTAGGCAAAGGAAGGGGAGGAGACGAAGCCAAGATATGATCATCTATGAGAGGAAGAAGCAGGAGTTAAGGAAGAGAATTCGGGGTATTGGATGATAGGAAAATGCTCCAGGTAGAGTTTGTTCTATCACATTGGACAGCTAACAAATTGTGTCTCTTAAATTGCCTTTCCTGTTCAGACTTCTCCCTGATGCTGAGGTAGGTTCAAAAAACTCTTGAAGCATAGGGCTGCTACTTCCTCCATTTTCTGATAATTCTAAATTTACATTTTCTCTAGTTTCTTTTTATAAACTGTAAACAAAGTCTATTCCATATACAAGTCCATTTGTATGGGTTTTTACTTATTAAATGTTCATTCAGTTAGTTCATATTGATAGACAACTTTGGAAGTCTTTTCTCTGTTCCTGAAAAGACCAATATGAGTACTCTCCACTGTTTTCTATAATGGACTCCAATATTTAAAAAAAAAAAACAAATTAAAATATTTTTCACTGAGACTACTCTGCAAAGTGAATTATTTGATGTGTATGTGTGTCTTAAAGCAAATAAATGATGCGAGAATGCTAATTACCTACTTATGTTTTTCTTAGTGCATTGTTTTTTTTCTTTTCTTTTTTGGTACTGGGTATTGAACCTAGGGGTGCTTTACCACTGAGCCACATCCCAGCCCTTTTTAAATTTTTATTTTGAGACAGGGTCCCACTAAGTTGCTGAGGCTGGTTTTGAATTTGCAATCCATCTGCCTTGGCCTGGGGACCTGCTGGGATTATAAGTATGTGCCATGGCACCTGGCTTAGTGCATGTTAATAATTTTGACTACCTTGTATATTAAAATATAAAATCAATTCTCAATTTCTTATCTTTCCCAACTTGAATTTTAAATGGCATCTTTGGATCTAAAAACATTTCAACTGTTTGTGTTGAATTTTATTTCCAAGGTCAACCAAAATTGATAGTTTCCATTTAAAGTTGTTGTGTACCTTGATCTTCAAAAATTAGTACAACTTGCTAGGAAGACTTTAATTGGGATTAATTCAAAGTTGCATTTTAAATATTTTTTTAGATTCCAGACTTTCTTAATGTATTGTTTATTTTCTTCTTTTATTAACATTACTTGGGAATGTTTATTTTTTTAAATTCCTGTTCTTGTACTCCACTCAAAACTTGTTGAATCAGTATATCTGCAGATGAAGTCAATGAGGCCACATTTTGAGTACAGCATATGTACAATTGGATTTCACTTGAATGCTACTAGCAAGAATTAATGGAGAAGTCAGCAGTCACTGAGTGAGTTGTTTTAGAGAGAAGGAAATGCAAAAAAATGGTAGGGATAATTCAGGATGGATTATGAATGTATAGATGAAAAAAGGTGAAATACTGCCCTAATTCATGGAAGTTTTCTCCCTTTTTTATTAGAAAATGTTTTGCTTTGTATAAATGATGTTCTGTAAAGTATTTAAGAATATCTGGTACTTCTTACTTCATAATAAATCTATGACTGCAAAAAAGAAGAATGTCTAAGGAGGGTGAAATATACATTTCCACAGAAGAAAACAAGGTCATTAATGAAGTTCACATGAAAAACAGGTTGTCAGCATGAAACAGCTTAATTTCTCCATTTCTTATTACAAAGTTATTTCCTCTTCTATTAAAAAAACCCAAAGCCAAAGTGAACTTCAGTAAATTTCTCCCCATCTGCTTACATTGATTTGCTTACATTTATATACTTTTAAATGAAATAAACATCTCCCACAAACATACAAGTCCTACATTTTATTCAGTGGTCTGCACACAGAACTACGGAATCCCCAACACTTGGATTGAAATACCCCCTATCATTTTGAGAGATAGTTTTTAATAGTCTTCTTTGTGGAAAGAGTTCCTTTTATCTCAGTTTTGTTGTATATTTAATTAAGAAGTTTGTCAGCATTCTGCAAATATTTTTTCTAAGAAAGGCAGAAAATAGGGCTGGGGTTGTGGCTCAATGGTAGAGCGCTTGTCTAGGAAGTGTGAGGCACTAGGTTCGATCCTTAGCACCACATAAAAGTAAATAAATAAAATAAAGGTATTGTGTCCATCTACAATGAAAAATATTTTTTTCACAAAGGCATAAAATGAAATTGTCCTTCAGATTTTGATATATATAAAAGTGGTAAAAAATTTGCTGTGAAGCTGGCATGAGACGATAAATAATTCATGTAGTTTATTGGTAACTGACAATGAAATAGGAATTACATAAATGAAATACTTATCTTTGCTATCATTTTCCCCAATGTAATATACTTTATAGTCACTAATGATACACAGTGAAGTTTAATGATGTTTTGCATGCTGATTGCACCTAAGAAAAGCTTCAAGTCATACAAATATACCAGAAGTGATCAAAGTGTGCACTATTTGTTGAAATAAACATTACAGGATGGCTTAAGGTCAATTTAATTAAATATATATGGAAATCTTTTTGTAGTTGCATGTGTTTAGCTACTGTTCGGTCATTTGAAATCTGTTTACTTCTCAAATACTCCATCCTGAAAAAATCGTAAAATGGAGTGTGTCACCAATTAGCGCAACTGTTTCTCAAAGTTAATTAACCTTTGCTTCAATCAAAGGACACACCAGCAAGTTTCCATTAATCTGGATAGGGGGAGATGCTCTTACTTCCCAGAAACTGTTAGTACTTAGAATCTTCTAAGCAGGTGATTAGACAAGGTAGAATATTTTATACCAGAGGGAAGTCAGTTCATCACAGTAAAAATGAATAAAACCACTTGATTAATGAGGTTACACTTGAAAAAAAAAAGTCATCTTTCCCCTAACTATTAAACTGCTTTTTATAGCACTTTCATGTTGCATTTAACATTTAGGAAGAGTGCCAACCAGCAAGTTTCCCACTCTTGTTTTATGAAAAAATAAATAATGAAAAATTAAGATAGAATGCATTTTGGCAAAAAGTATAGTTGCTTTTAATCTATCTAAACCTAGAGTATTTTTATTCATCCATCTGGTCTATGGTAAATCATAACCTTGTGAAATAAAGATGGCTAGATCTCAGCACAGCAAGAAATACTAATTTTTAATACGTGAAATTGAATAATGTGGCTTCACCAAGCTGATACAGTCAGGCTGCTCATAATACTCAGGGTACTGTCCTCCAGCTGCAGCTACACGTCAATCTGAACAGGAAGTGGGGTCTCAAAAGCCTTTCAACCAGATGGGAGGTTTTATTTATTCCTGGAAACCAGATGTCACCAACTTCTCTTTCTGTCTAGGCTATTTACTTATCTTACAGAGAGACAGAGTAGTTGTGCTGGGGCATGTTTATTGAGAATTGCAACTCCCAGCTAAATAAAGAGACCTCACTTAGGAACAACTAATTAACAAGAAAATCCCAACATTCTCTTGTGATTTGGAAAACTATTCAACCAACTCTTTTTTGCCTATTTCAAGAGCAAACTCCCATGACTGTGGTTCTGGAGTGAGGGTGGTGACTATGGAGATGGAGGACCCAACACCCAAGTGGACTTGCCTACCTGACTCCAGAGCCCACCTAGGCACCTGAAGGAGCTGGAGGGGGGTCTTCAGTCCACACTTGCCCTAATTCTCAGATCCCTAAGCTTTGGTGTGGTCTCTGTCAGAAGTACTAAAATTCAGTGAAACTTTGGTATTAGTTTGAGAAAAGTCTTTTCTGGATTGGGCTCTGGAATGGGAACTTTCTGGTATTCTCTCCAAAGAGGTCTAAGTGAGTCACTCTAAAATTCGTATGGCAACTCTACCGCTCCTCCACCAACTCAGTCTTATGCAGAACCCATAAGTAAAGCAGATCAAAGCAGTGCCCCCTAGGAGGGGTCTGGAACCTCAATTTATTAACCTGTGGCATTGGCCCTTAGCTCCTTCCTATAATTTCCAAATGTCCCAGGCCAAAAATGATTCAGAAATATATCATCTGGGCTCTGCCCTAATGCATACAGGATAGTGAAACAGGATGTCCCCTGCTGGATCACCATGCATGTCATCAAAATAATCCATGTCCCTTGTCCCATGCAAGAAGATCACCTGATTTCTTTACATCTCAATGTCCATCTGACTGAATCCTTGTTAAGTAGGTCTTGTTATCTGGTATTCTCAGATATCATACAGATCCACATATTAGACACTCTCTCTCTCTCTCTCTCGCTCTCTCTCATATGAGTATCTGAAAATGATTCTCTCCCTGACCAAACGCTAGTCAGCCTCTTCTGAGTTCTCCTCTACCTGGACTCAACCTTGGCCTCTAAGACTTAAACAAATGCTAATATAATTTCTAACATCTCAAGGTCACATCCCTGAGTTGACTTTATTTTACCTTAAAGCACCTGTCTAAGAGAACTCAAGTGTGCTAAAAAATGTTTACTATTTGTTCTGACCAATAGCTGAGGATAGGGTATCTGTCTCTCAATCTCTATGGGAGGATTAAATCCTAACTTTGAAATAGCTAACAAGCAGGCACAACTGGCCTAGTAAAATTTATGCTGACCCTTTGTAATTTTTCACTTCCTTGACTACGCTGGCCATTGCTCCTCCCTATTTCCTTATTCTTCCTTTAAAATGCTCAGTGACCACTGTGCAAATCTGAGTTCAGTTCAGTTTACACTGGGATCTTTTCTCTATTGTCTTAATTATTAGTCATAATTATTACTGCGTAAAACCTGTCCTTACTAGTTAGCCTAGTGTCTAACTTTATTTATCTTTGACACAAGTTCAACTACAAAGTATGTATTGATTTCCTAGCATCATTTCTCTCATTGCCTACATTGAAACATGCTTCCAGGGAACACAGACTTTGTAACAAATTTAACGCATTTGAATGAAATTGCTCTAAAATTGAAAACCATATAAAATAATGAGCATAGCTGTGTCCAGTTTAGGATCACACAAGTTTCCCAGGTGGTCACTACCATAAGAATAAGGGAACAGAGTCAAACAGGTCTCAGTATCTCTCATCCATCACTTAAAACTCTCTAAGCTTTGACCTTGTGCGTATGAAGTAGAGAAAGTAAACAGTGCCTATGCATAGGACTATTACAAGAATTAGGAGAGGTATATAGGAAAACTGGCACAATATCTAGCATATTAAGTACATATAAATACTTATTTTTAATAGTATTATAATTATCATCAATAATCTAGTTCTATCCTCAATTTATAGGCTAGATAACTACAAATTTTCTCACATTGTTAGAACAAATTACCACCAATTTGATAATTTAGTGCCTTGAAAACAATATATATGTGGGAGTGCATATGTATATATATACATTTTTTTTTTTTCACAATTCTGAAACTCAGAAATACGAACTTCATCTGGTTGGGCTAAAATCAAGGTGTCTACAGGCCTGTAGCCGTCTGGAGGCTCCAGAGCAGAACCTGTTTCCTTGCCTTTTCTAGCATTTAGAGAGGAAATGCATTACTTGGCTGGTGGTATAGTCCCCATCTCCAAAGTCACACACATCGCATCTTTCAAGCTCTCTCTCTCTCTCCCACCTTCTATTGTCATACCTCCTCTGTCTTCCAGCCCTTGTATAAGGAATCTTGGATTATATGGGGACCACCCAAATAATCTAGGATAATTGCTCCATCTCAAAATCTTGTCTCTTTTGTATGAAAGGTAATATATTCACAAGGTTTCAAGATTAGGATTTTGACATCTTTAGGTGGCCATTTATTCAGTCTTCCACAATAACAAATAGAAGTGTTAAAATGACTTTCACAAGGTCACATGGGTCAGGGGTGTGACCCCTGTCTCAAGGTTCCTGGTTCAGTGTTCTGATTTAACATTCTGACCCTTATTACAGACCTAATCTTACTTTAAAAACAGGGTCATAACCTCTTATTTGCTCTTATTGTTTAATGAATACAAGTGTAGAAATTTATCATCGAGCAACATGTATAAGTTCCCTTTGCCACATTCTTCCTCAGAGTTCCCAGCCAGTTTTCTAATATCCTTCTGTATACTTCCAGTTTGTAGGAACATATACACAAATGTTCTCTTATTTTTAACACAAATAGGAAATTACCACAGGGATTACTCTATCCCTTTTTTTCCCTTAGTTACTAATATAATTCTTAACAGAGAATATAAGATTTCAATAAGGAGCTTGTCATATTTTCAACCTATGTTTCTCAGATGGACATTTCTTTTTCGAAGCCTTATTATCACATCATTGTGTTAAATAGCTGTTTTTATACACAAATAAATATACTTATAATTCTGAAACCTAAAGTTTTAAAAGTTGAACCAATTTATGATCTGACCAATGGTGTATGAAAGGACTCCTATCCCTGAGTCTTCATTTACACTTGATATTCTAAGTTTTTCCAGTTGGCTAATAGGAAAATTACACTTTGTTGTCTTCAATTTTTGTTGCTGTGATTAATGCCACGAGAAAATTAAATTTTAAAAGGGATTCCTTAGTAGGATGACACAAAAATGGTTGTGTGAGGTATTCAATGAAACCCTCCCATCCTAACTGGTCAAATAAAAAGTCATATGGCAAGTTTTCAAATACATGTCCTAACATTCCTCTTTGGCCTGGCTCTACATCAAAAAAGCTTACCTAAGACTTTTCTTTAGACAATCAATCTCTCAGTCAGTGAAGCATTTATTATGTCTTTGTTTTGTATCTGGCCACTTTCTTTACGCATGATTATTTTGCTCCTCACCCTCCCTTAAACTGGTCTCTTCGGGTTTGGGCGAGTCGAGCTCCATGTGAGACCATAACTGCTGTCACCGTAGTTTTTATTTTCCCATTATTATCACATTGGTTTCTATTGATAAATTTAAAAGGTAATTAAGATAGTCTACTATACTACACACAATCTATGATGCCTATGGTTTTACAAATTAGTCTGCTTATAAGTACAAAATTATACCCAGTTAAACTAATTGATCAATCCACCATGTTTATTCATAGATCAATGATCATCTTCAATACCATTGGAACCAAGCTGGCAAAAAGAATGACGAAAAAGACATCTAATTTGCACTTACTTAATGTTGGTCAAAATGCAGCCCAACCTGTGTCCTTTCTCATCAATATCTCTTGATCGTGGTCATTTGGAAGCTTAGTTGTATCAATTATGGGAACTCGTGTGTATCTTTTGATTAAGAGCGTGTGCAAAGATTCGATTATGTTTCACTGGTAAAGCAAGAATTGGCAACGATAAGCAGAATATTCTATAACTAGGGTTTTAAAAAACTTGAGTAAGCCTTGGATTATATGATATTGTGGGGGAAAGCCAGTAATTGAACTTCAGATTATATAGGGAAAAGCAAATGATGATGCTGACATTAGACTCTTATAAACTTTCAGGACAATACTGAAAATATTTAGGTAGTCAAGGGATATTCTTTTAGGGGTGAAATTTGAATGGAGATATGAATAACAAGAACAAACTATGCAGGTTAGAATTTGGGAAAGAGTATCCAATGTATAGCAAAAAATAATGGGCAAAGGGACACAAAAAGAGGTCTAATTCAGGCAGGATACAGTGAGCATAGATAAGGGTATTGTCCAATGAGTCAGACTATTCAAAAGATTATATATAACCCCTCACCATGACAAGGGGTCTCAATTGTATCATAAGAACAGTGGAATCTGATTAAAAGCGTTTTCACAGGAAGATCAATATGATTTCATCTTCACTGTTAAAGGATTACCTTGGCTGTTACATAAAGAGTGGGTCATGGGGATCAGACATAGAAGTGGTGGGTAGCAGTTCAAATAGATGACTTTACCTGCACTGAAGTGAGAGAAGTGTAGACAGGAAACACAGAGAGAGTCTAGACAGTACTAGAGGTAAAGTTTGCTGAGGCAATTGGTTGTAATGAGTGAAGGAAAGAATAGACTCAAAGATAACCCCTGGAGTTTTGGTTTAGACAACTGGTCTGGTGGACAGTGTCATCATTTACGGAAATGGGGAGTATAAACAAAGAGGTGAATCTCTGTCTGTTCTCTTGAATTAATTTTGAGGAGCCTATCAGCTACGAATTTCAAGTAAGCAATTCAGAGTTAAGATATGCACTTTTTACGGACAGGTCTGGGCTAGAGACACAGAGTTCAGAAATTTGGCATTACTTTTTCTTCTATAAGGTGCAGGGTCTTTGGTCTGATTCCAAGGTCCTTGATCCATTGTGAGTTGATTTTTGTGCAGGGTGAGAGATAGGGGTTTAGTTTCATTCTGTTGCATATGGATTTCCAGTTTTCCCAGCACCATTTGTTGAACAGGCTGTCTTTTCTCCACTGCATGTTTTTGGTACCTTTGTCTAGTATGAAAAAAACTGTATTTATTTGGGTTTGTCTCTGTGCCCTCTATTCTGTACCATTGATCTACCTGTCTATTTTGGTGCCAATACCATGCCATTTTGTTACTATTACTTTGTAGTATAGTTGAAGTTCTGGTATTGCAATACCCCCTGCTTCACTCTTCCTGCTAAGGATTGCTTTAGCTATTCTGGGTCTCTTATTCTTCCAGATGAATTTCATGATTGCTTGCTTTATTTCTATGAGTAGGTCATTGGGATTTTAATTGGAATTGCATTGAGTCTGTATAGCATTTTAGGTAGTATGGCCATTTTGACAATATTAATTCTGCCTATCCAAGAACATGGAAGATCTTTCCATCTTCTAAGGTTTTCTTTAATTTCTTTCTTTAGTGTTCTGTAGTTCTCATTGTAGAGGTCTTTCACCTCTTTTGTTAGATCGATTCCCAAGTATTTTATTTTTTCTTCATCATGTCAGCTTAAGATCAAACTTCCTTAACATGACTCTCAAAGCACAAGAAATAAAAGCAAGAATCAAAAACTGGTATAGATTCAAACTAAAAAGCTTTCTCTCAGCAAAGGAAACCATCAGCAATGTGAAGAGATTTTCTCCTACAGAGTAGGAGAAAAATCTTTGCCACACACACTTCAGATAGAGCACTAATCTCCAGAATCTATAAAGAACTCAAAAAACTCTACACCAAGAATACGAATAACCCAATCAACAAATGGGCTAAGGAAATGAACAGACATTTCACAGAAGAAGATCTACAAGCAATCAACAGATATATGAAAAAATGTTCAACATCTCTAGTAATAAGAGAAATGCAAATCAAAACTACCCTAAGATTCCATCTCATCCCAGTTAGAATGGCAATTATCAAGAATACAAGCAACAATAGTTGTTGGTGAGGATGTGGGGGAAACGTACACTCATACATTGCTGGTGGGGCTGCAAATTAGTGCAGCCACTCTGGAAAGCAGTGTGGAGATTCCTTAAAAAACCTGGAATGAAAACACCATTTGACCCAGCTATCCCACTCCTCGGCCTATACCCAAAGGACTTAAAATCAGAATACTACAAACATGCAGCCACATAATGTTCATAGCTGCTCAATTCACAATAGCCAGATTGTGGAACCAACCTAGATGCCCTTCAATTGATGAATGGATAAAGAAACTGTGGTATATATATATATACCATGGAACATTACTCAGCCATAAAGAATAAAATTATGGCATTTGCAGGGAAATGGATGAAGTTGGAGAATATCATGCTAAGTGAGATAAGCCAATTCCAAAAAACCAAATAACGAATGATCTCACTGATAAGTGGATGATGATACATAATGGGGGGTGGTAGGGAGGCAAGGATGGAGGAAGGAGGGACTGTATAGAGGAAAAAGAGGGGTGGGAGGGGTTGGGGGAAGGAAAAATAACAGAATGAATCAAACGTCATTACTCTATGCAAATGTATGATTACACAAAAGGTATGCCTCTACTTCATGTACAACCAGAGAAACAAGTTATACCCCATTTGTTTACTATTAAAAAAAAAAAAAAGAAAAATCAAAAAAGAATTTCGGCATTAAAAGCCACAGTGCCAACTAAAATTAAAACACACATTGAAGGAGACATTGAAAAGAAATGCAGTCTAGGATGACTGTTAAGTGGGAGGAGAAAGAAAAAGGACAGGCTGAGAAAGTGAACAAAGGAGGTTGGGTAAAAAAATAGGAAGGGGAAGTTTCATAGACTGTAAGAGTCAAGAATGAAGTATGAGAGAGTGGTCAAAGCTAATTAAGATGAGGACTGGAAAGAATCCATTTGAATGGAAAAATAGATGTGATCCTCATAAGGGCAACTTTCACTAATTGAGGAAGGTTGAATTCTAATTTGATAGTGTAAGAAAGTGATTGAGGCAGTGAAGACCAGAATATGTGTGGAAATTGCTTCCAAAGATTCAAAAAACAAAGAAGAGAAATGGCAGAGTAACTCCAGATGAGGCAAAGGGAAAGATGCCATATTTAAATGTAGGAAGTTCTGGAGTAGATTTCTATACTTAGAGCAGTCACCCTAAAGAGAAAAAGTGGAAATGCTGGAGAGGAGACAATCAAGAAATCAAATCCCCTGAAAAGGTGAGACATGATGTGATACAAAGAGCTTATGAAAGCATTAACTTTGCCAGGGCACTTCTTCTTTGAAAGAAGAGAAAAGAAGATGGGAGTAAATTGAGGTTAGGTCTGTAGATTTGATCATGAGAATATGTGATTTCTTTGTGAGATCTTTCATACTGCACTAGGATATAATCCAAACTCATTAAGTGGAAAGAGGGTTGAGGAGGATAGGAGATGAGAGAGGAAGGAAGAGATGGGAAATATTTATCCTTTAACAGAGGGAAGTACTTTAAAATTAACATGATTTTTCAGGAAATATTGAGAACCCACTTGAGGTTCAAGGTCAGGAATTTGTAGTGATACCAATCTTGTCATTTTCAAGTTTTCTCTTAGGAGACTTCAGTGCATAAACACAGATATAAAGAACAAGAAAGGTTAGATCTTGGCCTGTGGATTTTCTGGGAGTGTAATAGAAGGTTGTAGTTTGATGCAAAAGAGAGACTATATTGATGGATCTTTAAATTGAAACTGGATTAAGAGGAAGTGAGGCCTGGACTCAGTAGTGGGGACAATGGATTAAGAGTCTTAAAGTGGTAGCAGTAATATTTCTATGAGACTCTCAGAAATTGAGCAATAACAATGGACATGCATTTGTGTTTTGAGGTGAGATTAGTTCTGGTGATAGCTGGACCCACAGGGTAGACATGAGAGAGTATAGCTAAGGTGAAATAAATGGACCTAAGAGACTTGTTGATTCACTTACCAATTGTTTTGAGTGCTTCTTATATACCATGCATTATTTTAAGCCATGGGTTTTTATCAGTGGACAAAACAGACAAAAACTTCCAGTGGATTTTACATTCTAGTGGAGAAGGAAGATGACAAACCAAAACACAATATAATAAAGAATCAGGTGTGACAAGTGTCAGGGAATGAGGATGAAAAGGTAGCCAAAGTTCTGGTGAAGTAGAAGCCTTATCAGTCATGCTAAAGAGTTTTCATTTTTTCCTTAGTGTGGTAGAATGTGACTAGAAGATTTTGACGTGCAAGTGAGTGTGAGTGTGTAACATGATCAGATCTCTATTAATCAATGGATCACTAAGGCTACTATATGCACCTTTAGAGAGCAGGTAAAGAGGTTTGCTAAGAAGCTTCTGTAGTGTTCCAGGAAAGAGGTATGAATGTTTTTATCAATATCAGAGCAATTGTTGTGGATGTTAAAAAAATTCAGGTGGGTGAGTTGAATGCAGGAGTTCATTAATTTGAATTAGAATGTACAAATTCTCAGCTTCTCGAGTATCAGTGTTTGAGAAGTGGCTCTTGGTGATTTACTCAGCTCATTCAATCCTGTGTTAGTCTTCTCTTTCTTGCTAGAACCAAAATA
The DNA here is from genome assembly GCF_902686445.1 of Sciurus carolinensis. Taxonomy (NCBI): domain Eukaryota; kingdom Metazoa; phylum Chordata; class Mammalia; order Rodentia; family Sciuridae; genus Sciurus; species Sciurus carolinensis. The sequence continues at coordinate 29,693,897 of NC_062227.1, read as the reverse complement.
CATGAAAGGAACAACTTGGAGAAGGAAAGGTTTATTTTGGTTAATAGTTTTGGAGTGTGGCCAAGATAGAAACACGGTGGAAGAGCATGGCAGAGGAAAGTTGCTCAGCTATGGCAACCAGAAATCAGAGAGAGAGAGAGAGAGAGAGAGAGAGAGAGAGGAAGGAAGGGAGGAAGGAGTCTGGACAAATGGTCCTCTCGGCTGTACCCTCAGCCACCTACTTCCTCCAGCCATGATCCACTTCTCACCTGCCCACTTCACCACCTCCCAATAAATCCATTCAAATTATTAATCAAATTGATGGATACACTGATGAAGTCAGAGCCCTTGTGATCCAATCATTGCCTAAAAGTCCCACCTCTGAACCTGGCTGCAATGAGGACCATGCTTTCAACACATGACCTTTTGGAGGAAAAATCTGGATCCAAACCATAACAAACCCCAACAGACCACTTCTTTCAGCTGCCTGGAATGCCGAAAATTCAAAGTTGACATCTCTCTTCACACGTACAATTGCACTGAATCATTACAATAGCTCGATGTGGTGGGTCTCATTAACCATCATGCAAACAAACATATTATGGACCTTGAAGGTGGCAGAGAAAGAGCTACAAGACATATTACATTTATAGATACCAAGAGAATGCTGCTGCATTTACTTTCTGTCTTCATCATTATTTGATTTCATAGCAATGTGGAGTTTGAACTCAGTTTTGAGAAATTCATAAGAGAGCATATACATCTTTGTTTCAATCTTAGAACAATCTCTACAGCATTATTCTATGAGAAATTCAAGAGATAAATTGCAGTCTATATAAAACTTCACAAAATGTTTTCTACTCACAGACAGACTCTGGTTTTATTTCACAGTTCAGTGGTTTTCTTTCTTCTTTCTGTTTTTTTTTTTTTTTTTTTTAGCACACATTCCTTGATCTTGCCTCTAGATTATAGAACCTACCAAAAATAGATTAGTTGTAGTTGGGTAAAATGATTTTGATTTGAAATTGCTTTTACTTTTGACATATTCTTTGGCATTTATCGCATAAAATTTTGGAGAAAAACAGTGACTCGTTGGTTTGCATCCTTGCTTCCTCAAGCATCAGCCTCTTTTTTGGTTGAGCTAAAGAGTGCTTAAAAGCATTGTAAGATATTAATCAAAATAGTGTTGAAATAAGACAAGGGTTCAAGGTGCTTGAAGCCAAAGTATTGGAGAACAATTCTTGTACATATTAAAATTAGTTAAAAATCTCGTCAGGAAAGGTGTGATGAAAAAATTGTGACCCAGGTCCTGAGAACATCAATAATAGAAGGGAAATGATGAGGATGTCAGCAGAAGCCAGCGATGACCAGAGGGCAAAGTAAAAATGCTAACGGCGTAGATCTCAGAGCAGAAAGGACTCTATAGCAGGCAGAGGAGGTAATGATGTGGCAATGCCGCTGCAAAGGTAGAAGCCAACCACTCCACTTCCTAGGTGTGAGCTTTTAAAGATGTGTGAAAACAAATACCTCCTACTTGATAGGAAATGTTCTCAGGGGATATCCAGCATTCAGTTAGGGCAAGGAGGTGGAGGAACAGGGAGAGGGAGGAGAGGAGAAAAAGGGGGCATACTTGGGACTGCATTAGAGCAAATTATATTCCATGCTTTTATAATTATGTCAAAATAAATCCTAAAGCCACATGTAACTAATAAGAACCAAAAAATGATAATAATAGTAATAATAAGACTAAGGTTGGAGGATGTGCTAATCATGGAGCAAGATGTTCAGAAGACACAGTACTGAGTTGTTATTACCCTCATTTATCATGTTGAAGTAAACAGAAGCTCAGGAATGATAACTTATCCAGAGTCCCAGAACTGCTAGACAGCAGCCGAATTTGGCTCCTTATACAATTTTATTACTCCACAAAGGGGCACAAAGCTAACTCAATGTAATTGAGAGCTGTCATTTAACATGTGTTAGCCAGCAATAGATCGCAAGACAGACACTTAACAATGCTTTTTATGGTAATTCAGACAGGAATTCTCAGCCTCTTTTATGAAAGGTCTCGGGCCACTGATAAATGCATCCACTGTCTCTTCAAGAAATTCGGTTTAAGTGCTGGTCAGTGCTAACTTTTGATGTGGATATTCTTTAATACCTGCTTTAAAAGAGGCCTGAAAAAAACAAGCAGGGGAAACAGATTTGATTGTGAAGTCTTGTTGACTAATTCGCAATGTTATTAAGGACCAGCTATGCATTTGGCTATAAAAGACTTTATGTAAGGCCATTACAAATATAGTTTTGGGGTTTTTTTTTTTGTTTTTTTTTTTGGTTTTTTTTTTTTTAGTTGTTGATGGACCTGCATTTTATTTATTTATATGCAATGCTGAGAATAGAACCCAGTGACTCACATGTGCTAGGTAAGTGCTCTACCACTGAGCTACAACCCCAGCCCACAAATACAGATTTTTGTCACTGGTTTCTTTCCTGCATCAGTTTTCATTTTTCATATTTGCCTGCCTTATTCAATGATAAAACCATTTTAATGTTAATTTTCACCAGAGTATACAATCTAAATTTTACCTTCTCCCTCCCCACCAAACTTTATCTAGTCAAAAGGTGGTTGATAGAGAAGGTCAGGTTGCCTTAGCAACCAGCACAGACATCAATAAGTAGAAATTCCTATGAACTTTAGGGCAAAGGTTTTCTATGGTTAAGGATATAAACTATTTTTGAAACACAATTTTGAACCTTTTTCTCCAACTACTGGGAAAAAAGAAATAATTTATATGGTAGTTCCATTTTTAAATATGTATTTTTTTTGCCAACTAGCAGAACAAAGATAACTCAACAAAACAAAACAAAAACCAAAGTGTCTTCAGAGAGGGATAATGATAAAACCCTGATTTACTCTAAAGTCTAAAGGGTTGCAGAACAACCTGGCATGTGGATGGCAAACCTCAGTGGAGACAATGGGAATTCCTTGCCTACTGAGAAGTGAAGCCTCAGATTTCCCTGTAACCAGTCAGGTGACCCTCTTTCTCCTATCCCAGCTGGTGGCAGAAATCTCTGGTGAAATTGTACTAGAGATGTTTGGAGGGTGGGGCAGAAGTTTTTGGAAGATACTGAGATTAAATGAAAATATGCATATGAATCCTAAGTCTCCAAAGCCCATTCCTTATCCCTGCTCCAAGGAGGAGGGCATCAAAACATATGCTCTTCCAGATACCAAAACGAGGAAAGAGAAGATTGTTCTCTGGAGTGACAGCTATAGAAAAGGCATTTCTTACTTTTGAGATCTTGTGATATTTGGGCTCTCTTAAAGAAAGAAGTGACTCCACTAGATCATTTTACAATGCTGTCTATGGGTTGGATCGTCCTTGATCTCCTGCAGAAACTTTTTGTTTGCCTCATTCAAATGGGCATTTTAAGGAAAAGCTCATAAGATATATTTAAAAATCTCTAAATCCAAGAGCAATGCCCAAAATAGAAAGAAATGACTTGGAACAAAAATGATAACTCAAAATCACCTAAAGCAAACTTTAAAATACTAAGATTAATAAGAATTAGTAGAATATCTGTGAAATGAGACTAAGATGTGATTTTTTTAAATAGTCACAAAAGTTAAAATGGACTTCTCCTGAAATAAGAATAACACTCAAAGAAAGGGAAGTACTACCATTTTAATATGTCCCTCAAAATTCTTGTGTTGGAACCTTAATTCCCAAATTCATATTTGATGGTATGTGGAGGCAGGGTCTTTGGGAGGTAATTAGGGTTAGATGAAATCAGCAGGGTGGGACCCCCAGGATGGAATTGGTGGCTTCACAGGAAGAGAGAATTAAATTCATAATGAAAGTTCCATAAAGAGAAAAATGAGAAGAAATGGAGATTATTTAATTTTAAATGACATATAAACAAATAGTTCAAATAAACTATTCCATAATTGAAGAGCAGATAAGGGTCCATCATCTGCTGAGATCAATTAATGAACAAAGATACCCATTAAATTATCTCATCTTGAAATTTTAGAAGGAAGGTGGGGGGAGAGAAGAATATTCCAGAAGAAACTACAACATTCAGTTAAACAAAAAGGCCTAAGAACAGCCAATAGCAATATACTGTAGATAAGTCTGGAGATAATGGCAAGGGTTCAAACTGGGAATTTGTATCTATCTAGTCCTAAGCTAAATTCTTAACCTCTCTGTGTTCATTTTTATTAGTCATTGCATTCAGATAATAATACTATCTACTTCACAGTGTTATTGAGAGAATTAAATGGGGTAATGCACAGAGTGAACACTCAATGAACATTAGATATTTATGTATCGATAATATGATTACCATGCTTTTCAGCAAGCACTTCTGACTACACAGAATTGTCTAGAGGACTAAAGGCGTGGGATATCATCATTTAAGTAATATTAAACAAATAAGAACTTAAGTATTGAATAATATTGTAGGAAAGATTGAACTATTTTATTTAGATATTCAAATACATGAAAATTAAAGTACAATTGAAAAAGTAAGAAAAGAAATTGGCTAACTAAAATATAATTGTAACAATCATGTGACACAAGGTAATATTATTAATTTATAAAGAACATTTTTAGTCAATAAAAAAATCTATGTTGTAATAGAAAATGGTCAGAGTATCAGAAGATATAAATCAGGATAAATACAAACAGACAAAAACCAATATTATGTGAAACTGAATATTCGACTGTAAAATTAATAATTTTTTTTAGTCTAGGAATTTGGATTAATGAAAATAAAATAAAAACTCAAATTTCTAACTGTATCTTCATTCTACTTTGTTTTATTATTTGTCAGACAGGTACCTTTGATTAGTATAGACCTTGCCAACTGGGCTCAAACTTTCTTAGAAAGGAGACCTTTGCTGTCTTGTTGAAAACAACTTAATTATTGCGGATCAGGGATCAAACTGTTCAGCAGCCTCAGCTCCATCAACACTATTGTTGGGGCTCAGAAGAATGATACCCCCAAATGAACTGTTAGCACCTGAGAGCAGCAGATGTAGCGAAGACCCTTTGCTGAAGTCTAATCTGCCTGCAAACATTCTATTTCAAAGAGGAACACAAATTGCCTTCTTATTAAAATATCATTAAACAAAGAAGATTAAACTCATATCACAGATAAAGAGACTGAAAGTCAAACACTGCACCTAGAGCCCATTGGAGCTTTGTCCCAGGCCACCACTGTCCTTCAAGATCCTCTCATTTTTCCTAAAAGTCATTTACTCCCTTGGAATTGGCCTATATGCCCCACTTCTTCTATCCTATGAAGACGGTACTTAAGCCTCAACTATCTGGTTCTTTGAGATTCCCCTTTTCTTGAGTTCCATGCATATGTGCATGTTAATAAATTTGTGTGCCTTTTCTCCTGTTAATCTAATGCAGGTTTATATCAGCAGACTAAAATGTCAGCTCTGAGGGAAAGTCTGCACTTCCCTACACTGTAGGGAGGACTATGGCTGAGGTCTGCTCTTGACCCCTACCAACGAGGGACTGAGCAGCAGAATAGAGCTGGGGCAACTGGGACACCAGGGAAGACCAGGGGACAAGGATGATGGGCATGAGTCTGAGTCTGCAGTGTCACACCCACCTCCCCACCCCGCCACTGACGCCCCAGCCACGTGAAGCACGTTGATGCTATTTGGGGGCCCCCGGGTTACCAGAGGAGGCAAATAGGACCTGACATATAGATACATTACCTTCTTAGTATTTCCTAGCTAATGATAAAACCATTATGTACAGACAAGATTTTTTAAAAGTTTGAAATATCTAAGTCTATATCAAGAGTCTTGAGGATTTATAAACTTAGACAGCAGTTTTTCATTTCTTAAAAGTTGTCCTAAGAAAACCATCAAATAAGTATTTATTCACTTTGGATTTTATTTATTTATTTATTGGTACTGGGACTTGAACCCAGGGGCACTTAACCACTAAGTCAAATCCCCAGTCCCCCTTTTCATATTTTATTAGAGACAGGGTCCTGCTTAGGACTTTGCTATGTTGCTGAGGCTGGCTTCGAACTCACAATTCTCCTGCCTCAACCTCCCAAGCCACTGGGATTACAGGCATGTGCCACACCCAACTCTCTTCAGATTTTTAATAACAATGGAAACATAGAGATCACTTAAATGACTACCATTGAAAAGGCTAAAGAAATTATGTTAAGATGGAATATTATATAGCCATCAAATTCAGCAATTTCAAGAACTACTTAGTGATGTGGTTAAGTACTAATGATATATAAAATAAAAATTTTTGCAACGTATGACATCCCATGGTGTAAGACACATTTAAAAGCACATGTATTTGGTAAGAAACTGTAGAAAATTCCTTAGTAGCTATTGTCTCTTAGTGTTGAATTATGACAGATATAAAATTTCAATATTTTACAAAACATTATAAGCCTTGTTTTTATAACTTGAGATAGACAATGATCATTATTAAATATGTAGAAGACAGATAAAGACATTAAGTAATAAACATAGTTACTAGTTCTGTTTTCCATTGCTAAACCAAAATACTTGAGGCTGAGTACTTTATTGAGAAAAGAGGTTTATTTAACTCACTGGAGGGTGAAAGTCAAGATTAGATGGCCTCATCACTTTGGCCTCTGGTGAGGGCCTCAGGGCAGGAGGTCACGTGGCAAATGGCATCATAATAATGGGAACACCTGTGGAAGAGATCACATGGTGAACCAGGAAGCTAGTGATATATTCAGGGATCAAGCTCACCCTTTTGTAATTCATTAGGGGAACTAACCAGGGTCCCAAAGGAACAACCTTAACCCCTTCAGAGAACAGTGCCCCCCCAAAAAAACAAATAGCCTCCCACTATGCCCCACCACTTCAAGGTTCCTCCAACTCTTAATCCTGCCACAATGGGGACCAACTTTCCAACATGTACCCTTAGGGAAACATAATCAGAATTGAAATGCTAGTGCCTACGTTACTCCATATATGATTGTTTCTTATAGGGATCATTGCTGTAGGTTCTTAAATTTATTTACAGCACAAATAAGACAAAAGTTTTCACAAGAGTGGGAAGATGCTTGTCAGCAGCCCATTCTTGGACCCTTCCAATTATATTCCTCTAGAAGAGAGGACGGTAAGTTCCCCCACTTAAATAAACCTACCCCAGGACCACTTGCAGAGAGAGCAAAGTCCTCCCTGAAGGCAGACAGAGCACCTCTGAGCAGAGGGAAACCAACGCCAACAGGTTCAAGGACAGTAGAAGTCAGGAACAGAGTGTTCAAAGACAAACCATTATATTCCAACAATAACCATTTCCTGGAACCACCATGGTCAGTTCCTTAATTAATTCATTGTCTAGTCTGCTGAGCCTCCAACTGCCATTAAAGAGTTATAAAAAAATTTTAAAGTAAGTTTGGTGAACACCTGGCTTCATTTCCATAGCACTTCTAGGCATCCTTAACATAAGGCCTTATAAATTTCTGAGATGAAAATATGATTTGCAGATTTTAAAAAACACAATTAACCCCTGGATTCATTTTTTGAAAAATCAACTGCATTGAAGATAATTGGGAAATGATAGTGTTGTAGAACTCTAAACCCAGATTTCCATCAGGAAGATAAAAAAAAAAGTTTATCTTAAAAGTTCTCTATCCACCCTTCTGGAAGTGGCTGGCAAATGCATTTGCATTAGGGTAGTTACAGGAATACCAGGGTCCTTTTGCGTAAAATGTGGAAAATGGAAGATTTGGGTAGAATTGGTTTGCAAGCAGACATCAGAAACTTACAAGATAGCCAAGTAGGAGGCGATCCAAGATGGCGGACTAGAGGGGGACTGCATCCCCAGTCGCTCCAGAACCCAGGAGTTAAGAAGGGGAGGCATTGAGAGACTCAGACCAAAATAGAGCCACGGGTGAGTTTGCACACTGGGAAAAGCTCGGCCCGGGTGGCAGGCCCAGATAGAGCAGGGCAGGGTAGCTAGAGTCTTCCACAGGCAGCCCTGCGCACTCCAGTGCTGGGCCCCTCCCACACAGCCAGCTTCTCCAGGTTCTCGGAGCAGGCCCCCTAGTGAGAGCCTTTCTGATCAGAACAAGCTCCAAGTCCCGGAGCCAGCCCGGCGTACTCCGGCCCGCAAGCGGCTTCAGGGACCACGACAGGGCAGCCAGCGACCTCCCCAAGCAGCCTGGACCCCTGCAGTGGGAGGTGCCATTCAAGGCTAGCTTCTTGGAACAGACCGCCCAGTGAGAGCTTTTCTACATAGAGACAGCCACAAGTCCCCGAGCCAACAGAGAGCTTCGATCAGCAAGCAGCCTCTGGGATCAGGGCAGGGCAGCCAGAAACTTCTTCAGGCGGCTCTGCCCACTCCGACAGCAGGCTCTTCCCACGGGGCGATCCAAGATGGCGACCTAGAGGGTGACTGCATCTCCAGTCGCTCCAGAACCCAGGACTCAAGAAGGGGAGGCATTGAGAGACTTGGACAAAAATAGAGTCACGGGCTGAGTTTGCCCCACTGGGCGAAACTTGGCCTGGGCGGCAGGCACACATAGGGATGGCTTATCAGAGCAGGGTAGGGCAGCTAGAGTCTTCCCAAGGTAGCCTTCCACACTCCGGCGGTGGGCTCCCCCCACACGGCCAGCTGCACGGTGTAGGCCCCCAGTGAGAGCATTTCCGCACAGAGCCAGCTCCAAGCCCTGGAACCAGTAGGGGTTAGGGGCAGCTTTCTTCAGAAGCACTGCATTATCAAGTTCCTCCAAGATTTCAGGCTACTGAAGGCTGGGAGTTGATACACTGGAAATCTACCGGGACACTATAAGCCAATAGAGGAAATCTGCAATATCTCAGATTCCCACTGACATCTGATCATTATGAGAAAACAAGGAAAGAAAATGTCCCAAACAAACCTAGATACTACATCAATAAAACCCAATGACAGCACAGCAGAAGAAATGTCAGAAAGGGAGTTCAGAATGTACATAATTAAAACAATCAGAGAAGCAAATGAGGAGATGAAAGAGCAAATGCAGGCATTGAAGGAGGAGATGAAAGAGCAAATGCAGGCATTAAATGATCGCACCAATCAACAGTTAAAAGACCAAATACGGGAAGCAAGAGATCATTTCAATAAAGAGTTAGAGATACTGAAAAAAAACCAAACTGAAATACTTGAAATGAAGGAAACAATAAACCAAGTTAAAAACTCCATAGAAAGCATATCCAATAGGGTAGAACACCTGGAAGACAGAACCTCAGACATTGAAGAAAAAATATTTAATCTTGAAAACAAAGTTGGCCAAACAGAGAAGATGGTAAGAAATCATGAACAGAATCTACAAGAATTATGGGATATCATGAAAAGGCCAAATTTGAGAATTATTGGGATTGAGGAAGGCTTAGAGAAACAAACCAAAGGAATGAACAATCTATTCAATGAAATAATACCAGAAAATTTCCCATATCTGAAGAATGAAATGGAACACCAAGTACAAGAGGCTTATAAAACTCCAAATATACAAAATTACAACAGACCCACACCAAGGCACATTATTATGAAGATACCTAACATACAAAATAAAGACAGAATTTTAAAGGCCGCGAGAGAAAAGAATCAAATTACATTCAGAGGGAAACCAATAAGAATATCAGCAGATTTTTCAATCCAGACCCTAAAAACTAGAAGGGCCTGGAACAACATTTACCAAGCCCTGAAAGAAAATGGATGCCAACCAAGAATCTTATACCCAGCAAAACTTACCTTCAAATTTGACGATGAAATAAGATCCTTCCATGATAAACAAAAGCTAAAGGAATTTACAAAAAGAAAGCCAGCATTACAGAACATTCTCAGCAAAATATTCCATGAGGAAGACATGAAAAACAACGATGCAAATCAGCAACAGGAGGCACTAGCCTAAAGGAATAGCCAAATAAAGGAGAAACCAAATCATGTCAAAAACAAATATGAGTCAAATGACTGGGAATACAAATCATATCACAATAATAACCCTGAATGTTAATGGCCTGAACTCATCAATCAAAAGACATAGACTGGCAGATTGGATTAAAAAGAAAAATCCAACAATATGCGGCCTGCAAGAGACTCATCTCATAGAAAGAGATACCCATAGACTAAAGGTGAAAGGATGGGGAAAAACATACCATGCACACGGACACAGCAAAAAAGCTGGAGTTTACATCCTCATTTCAGATAGTGTGGACTTCAAGCCAAAACTAGTCAGAAGGGATAAAGAAGGACATTACATGCTGCTTAAGGGAAGCATAAATCAGCAAGACATAACAATCATAAATATCTATGCCCCGAACATTGGTTCATCCACGTACATCAAACAAATCCTTCTCAATTCCAGAAATCAAATAGACCACAACACAATAATGCTACGCGATTTTAACACACCTCTCTCACCACTGGATAGATGGTCCAAACTAAAATTGAATAAAGAAACCATAGATCTCAATAACACAATCAACAATTTAGACTTAACCGACATATATAGAGTATACCATCCAACAAAGAACGAATACACTTTCTTCTCAGCAGCACATGGATCCTCCTCTAAAATAGACCATATTTTATGCCACAAATCTACTGTTAGCAAATACAAGAAGATAGAGATACTACCTTGTACTCTATCAGATCATAATGGATTGAAATTAGAAATAATTGACAGAATAAAAAACAGAAATTTCTCCAATACCTGGAGATTAAATAATACACTATTATATGATGAATGGATAACAGAAGACATCAGGAGGGAAATAAAAAAATTCTTAGAAGTAAACGAGAACAAAGACACATCATATCAAAATCTCTGGGACACTATGAAAGCAGTACTTAGAGGAAGATTTATTTCATGGGGCGCATTCAAAAAAGAAGTAGAAATCAACAAATAAATGACTTAACACTACAGCTCAAAGCCCTAGAAAAAGAAGAGCAGACCAATACCAAAAGTAGTAGAAGACAGGAAATAGTTAAAATCAGAGCCGAAATCAACGAAATCGAAACAAAAGAAATAATTGGAAAAATTAACAAAATAAACAGTTGGTTCTTTGAAAAAATAAACAAAATTGATAAACCCTTAGCCACACTAACAAAGAGAAAGAGGGAGAAAACTCAAATTACTAAAATTCGGAATGAACAAGGAAACATCACAACAGACACGACTGAAATACAAAACATCATTAGAAGCTATTTTGAAAATCTATACTCCAACAAAACAGAAAACCTCGAAGACATCAACAAGTTTCTAGAGACATATGAATTACCTAAACTGAACGGGGAGGACATACACAACTTAAATAAACCAATTTCAATCATTGAAATAGAAGAGGTCATCAAAAGCCTACCAACAAAGAAAAGTACGGGACCAGATGGGTTCTCAGCCGAGTTCTACAAAACCTTTAAAGAAGAGCTCATTCCAATACTCCTCAAAGTATTCCATGAAATAGAAGAGGAGGGAACCCTCCCAAACTCGTTCTATGAAGCCAATATCACCCTGATACCTAAACCAGACAGAGACACATCGAGGAAAGAAAATTTCAGACCAATATCCTTAATGAACATCGACGCAAAAATTCTCAACAAAATTTTAGCAAATCGCATACAAATATATATTAAAAAGATAGTACACCACGATCAAGTGGGTTTTATCCCAGGGATGCAAGGTTGGTTCAACATTCGGAAATCAATAAATGTCATTCACCATATCAACAGACTTAAAGTTAAGAATCACATGATTATTTCAGTAGATGCAGAAAAAGCATTCGATAAAATACAGCACCCCTTCATGCTCAAAACACTAGAAAAAATTGGGGTAGTGGGAACATTCCTTAACATTATAAAGGCAATCTATGCTAAGCCCATGGCCAATATCATTCTAAATGGTGAAAAACTGAAAGCATGCCCCCTAAAAACTGGAATAAGGCAGGGATGCCCTCTTTCACCACTTCTATTCAACATCGTCCTTGAGACTCTAGCCAGAGCAATTAGACAAACCAAAGAAATTAAAGGGATACGAATTGGAAAAGAAGAACTCAAACTATCCCTGCTCGCTGACGACATGATTATATATTTAGAGGAACCTGGAAATTCCACCAGAAAACTTTTAGAACTCATAAGTGAATTCAGTAAAGTAGCAGGTTACAAGATCAATGCTTATAAATCCAATGCATTATTGTACATAAGTGATGAATCCTCAGAAAGAGAAGTTAGGAAAACTACCCCATTCACAATAGCATCGAAAAAAATAAAATATTTGGGAATCAATCTCACAAAAGAGGTGAAAGACCTCTACAATGAGAACTACAGAACACTAAAGAAAGAAATTAAAGAAAATCTTAGAAGATGGAAAGATCTCCCATGTTCCTGGATAGGCAGAATTAATATTGTCCAAATGGCCATACTACCTAAAGTGCTATACAGATTCAATGCAATTCCAATTAAAATCCCAATGATGTACCTTGCAGAAATAGAGCAAGCAATTATGAAATTCATCTGGAAGAATAAAAAACCTAGAATAGCTAAAGCAATCCTAAGTAGCAAGAACGAAGCAGGGGGTATCGCAATACCAGATCTTCAACTCTACTACAAAGCAATAGTAACAAAAACGGCATGGTATTGGTACCAAAATAGACAGGTAGATCAATGGTACAGAATAGAGGACATGGACACAAACCCAAATAAACACAATTTTCTCATACTAGACAAAGGGTCCAAAAATATGCAATGGAGAAAAAATAGCCTCTTCAACAAATGGTGCTGGGAAAACTGGAAAACCATATGCAACAGAATGAAATTAAACCCCTATCTCTCACCCTACACTAAACTCAACTCTAAATGGATCAAGGACCTTGGAATCAGACCAGGGACCCTGCATCTTATAGAAGAAAAAGTCGGTCCAAATCTTCAACTTGTTGACTTAGGATCAGACTTCCTTAACAGGACTCCCATAGCACAAGAAATAAAAGCAAGAATCAACAACTGGGATAGATTCAAACTTAAAAGCTTTCTCTCAGCAAAGGAAACTATCAGCAATGTGAAGAGAGAGCCTACAGAGTGGGAGAATATCTTTGCCACTCATGCTACAGATAGAGCGCTAATTTTCAGAATCTATAAAGAACTAAAAAAAACGCTACACCAAGAATACAAATAATCCAATCAACAAATGGGCTAAGGAAATGAACAGACACTTCACAGAAGAAGATGTACAAGTAATCACCAGATATATGAAAAAATGTTCAACATCCCTAGTAATAAGGGAAATGCAAATCAAAACTACCCTAAGATTTCATCTCACCCCAATTAGAATGGCGATTATCAAGAACACAAGCAACAATAGGTGTTGGCGAGGATGTGGTGAAAAAGGAACACTCATACATTGCTGGTGGGGTTGCAAATTAGTGCAGCCACTCTGGAAAGCAGTGTGGAGATTCCTCAGAAAGCTTGGAATGGAAACACCATTTGACCCAGCTATCCCACTCCTTGGCCTATACCCAAAGGACTTAAAATCAGCATACTACAGAGATACAGCCACATCAATGTTCACTGCTGGTCAATTCACCATAGCCAGATTGTGGAACCAACCTAGATGCCCTTCAGTTGATGAATGGATAAAGAAACTGTGGCATATATATACAATGGAATATTACTCAGCAATGAAGAATGATAAAATTATGGCATTTGCAGGCAAATGGATGAAATTGGAGAATATCATGCTAAGTGAGATAAACCAATCTCAAAAAACTAAAGGACAAATGATCTCGCTGATAAGTGGATGAGGACATATATTGGGGGGGTGGGAGTGGTTAGCATTAGGTTTAGGGTTAGGTTTAGGGTTAGGGATAAGGAGTGTGGTAAGAATGGAGGAAAGAAGGACTGTACAGAGGGAAAAGAGGGGTGGGAGGGGTGGGGGGGAAGGGAAAAAAATAATGAATCAAACATCATTGCCCTATGTAAACGTATGATTACACAAATGGTATGACTTGACTCCATGTACAAATAGAGAAACACATGTTAAAAAAAAAAAAAAAGATAGCCAAGTAAAAAACAGAAGATGCAAGGCTAACACAAAGGTAACTGTAGACTCACTGTAGAATTTTATGGAATGGCCCTTGACAATGAAGGTCTTAGAAAATTTAGATGAACAATGAAGTTTTTTTCCTGTGCTATCTGATCTGTATTATGAGATTATAAATTCACCAGCCTATATCACATACCACTACAGTAATTGTTAGAATAGCTATTTTATTAAATTTTGATTAATTAAATATATTATCTACGATATTCCTACCTCTTCTTAATATGAAGAATATAATCTGATCTTTCACAATAGCAAACATTATATTTTGCTTGTAACTGAACTTTGAATTCTTCCAACTATTTAATAAGTAGTAAATTTAATTTCCATCAGTCTGATTGATATTGAAGATCTTCAAGTTTCAACTAGCACATGTAGCTTCCTGGGAAAAGTTAAAATTTGCTTAGACATCTAATCTGTGACAGTGTGTCCCAATGTTGGCAAGTGTTCTCTGTTTTCCAGCTCTTTCTAATATATTTGATTAGGAAAAGAAAGAGCTTGCTTCATAGAAGCTCCCTCTGTTTCACTAAAACTTAATAAGTTTATAAGCATTAACCCATCCAAAGTGCAATCTTAACAAATAAACTCATCTAAACAATAAAGAGATATTTTTGTTTTTATTCTGTGATTCAGTCACATGACTCTACAAAGGACTTAGTTATTAGAGATGTACTCTATTCCTAGAGGAGATTCAATAACCCTGTGGAGGGAGATCCAAGTATCAGGCCAACACACCTGAAGCACATCAATATGATAACATTTTCCTTCACCATCTACCTAAATCCTGTCATGTTCAATTAAAAAATGTCACTCGACCAGTAGGGGAAGTGGGTGATGAAGGCTTGGAGTACTATATAAATAGAAGCTGACATGAAGTATGACTTAGAATAAAACATTCGCAACATATTTTTATTAGAGGACAAGACAAAAAAAAAAGTGATGCTTATTCATACACCCAGCACAGAAATGTATTGATTCATCCAGTGGAGCTTAGTTTGGATTCATCCCAGCTCTGAAGACTCAGTGCCACCTAGTGGTCAATCACAAATGCAAGGTCTTGCATGAATTCCATCCTGGCCACATCCCCAGCTCCATCAGAAATAACTCTATTCCACAGTGCAGCCCTTAAAGAACATCATTCCTGTTGGAATGATATTGTTTTGGTTCATAAACTCCATTGATGCAATTTCTCCTGAATCTGCAGCCACAAAGCTCAGGCCATGTTGCTAATAAAAATCAACCTCTGGTATGCCTGTTTCCATCATGTCGGCTGACATGATTTACCAGAAGTTGACTTCTAATGGTACCAATCTATACTTAGAAGAGGCCTAGACCCTTCTTTACAGTACAGACCCTGGGTTTTGCTCAAAGTTTGTAATTCACTCCCATCCAAATCGTAGCACTGACACTGACCTATCATGTGACTCTGAACAAGTTATTCAATCTCTCTGAGTTTTATTCTCTCAAATCTTTAAAATACATAGAACCAATAACTATGTCTTCATGCTAGTGCACACACACACACACACACACACATACACACACGCACACATACACATATACATATATATAAATTACCTATGTAAAGTCTTAGACATATCAAACAAGATAAACAATAGATGTTAGTATTTAAAAGTCTTCAAAAACGGATAAGATGTGTTAGCAGATTTTTCATTTCAATAAATATTTTATAATTTCAAAAGTAAGGAAGTGAAATTTTTAAATTCACACCCCAAAGTGCCTGAAAAGCTGCTAACTTATCAGCAGTTCCAGACATAAAAGTATTGAGTGAGTGGAAATGCCAGCGTTTCAGTATCAGGCCATTTCCCTTGGCAAATTTTCTTCGTCTTCTTTTTCAAGAATCAGAATTTTCAACAGAACATATGAGGATATTCAATTCCATCCATAGTTATTGCATTGTTTATTCAGTCACAGGGTTACTCAGTCACCCTGTTGCTATTTTAGAACTGTCTTGACTGCAATGTCTCATAAATTCAGAAGGCAAATTAATCACAAGTTCTTACTAAGTGAGATCTTTCCTGATCTCTCATCACAGGATCCCGTTTGGCATCTATCATCTTTAAAGTGATGCCACTCTATAGCCTTAATGGTAGCAAAAAATAAATCTTACATGGTGATAATACCATGATCAAAAGTTGTCGACAAATGGGTTTACTACCAAAAGGGCACTAACCTCATCCAACTTTATCTCTTCTTTTTTTAAAAAAATATTTTTAATTGTTGATGGACCTTTATTTTATTCATTTATTTTTTGTGGTGCTGAGGATGGAACCCAGTACCTCACACATGTGAGGCAAGCGCTCTGCCACTGAGTCACAACCCCAGCCCCAAGTTTTCTCTCTTCTGTAGGATGGTTTCCACAAACTTGGGAGTTCTTCTCATTAAAATGGTATATATTAAAATGACTTATGCATGGGACTAGTGGAGTTAGTCAGAAAATGGCTTTTGTCCTGGGTGATGAACTGGGCACGTGGTGAGAAGCTGACAAGATGAATCCAACTATCACCATCTCCTCCTGCTCTGTTGTACTACAGTTGTTGGTCCTTTAAAATTAAGTAGGAAATTATTTTGAGAACAAGCAGGATGAGTGCTTTTATCAGTGCTTCTTATCATAATGGTGGATTCTTTGGAAGAGGAAAGGGTTACTACATGAACTATAATGATAGACCACATTGTGTCTTACGACCACAGAAGGATCATCTCTTGCATAGAGATGGATTAACTCTCTCAGTGTCAACAGTGCTTTTGCCAGGAAGCTAGCAAGCTTTTAAGTTTTAACCTGAAGAGAGGAGAATGGGGAGATCAGTGTCCAGGACAGTAAGATCACTGTACAGATAGTGACTCACAGAGGACACAGAAGATGTGGCAAACACCCAGTTACTAATGATCAGCACAATCATAAAAAGAAAATCACATTTTATTTTATCTAAGAGGTATAAGACTCTGAGGAACGGCAGCAAGGGTGAAAGGGTGTGTTTTGCTTGTACTGAATATCAAAAGAATGAAAGCTCTGAGAATGTTGTTTGGCACAAAGGGTGAGGGAACTGGCAATTATGTAACTGTGGGAGTTTGCCACGCATTCCTAGATGGTGCACAATATTACACAAGCAAAGGTGGGAAACGTAGAAGTCATGAGAGACTCTAATTGCATGGAATGATTTTAAATATCTTATTAGTTTCAATAAAAAATGTCCCTCTGATACAAACACCCCCAACCTCCTGTGTGTCCTTAGAAGGTAGAAGAGCAATTAAGAGAAGTACTACTCCAAATTCCATTGTGACAGACAAAGCGGAATCGCAAGACTCATTGAAAGAAAAATGAAAAAGTCTTTTGTAACCCTGCTACCAGGATCAGAAACTCTGGAAACTTACCTCAGATTAAATGAAGACACATTTTTCAATGTTCAGAGATTTTATGACCTTTGTGTTGAAACACACAACTCTAAATGTTTAATCTTGAGTGTTGTTGTATATTTCATCATATAAGAGTGCTGCAATTCATTGTGTTACTTCTTGTTTGACATTTACGTTTTCTCCAGATATTTTTTTTTCTTAAAATAATGTTGCTATAAAATGTTGGGTATGTCTCCATGTGCACATGTACAAGAGATCCTCAACTCCAGTAGTGGAACTGTTAGATCCTAAGCTACATTTGTGTTTTAATTTTTAGAGCTTTCCAGATTGTTCTCCACAGTCATAACTTAACACTCCTGAGCTGGGGATGTAGCGGGTGGTGGAAAGTTGCCTTGCATGTACAAGACTCTGGGTACAATTCTCAGCAACATGGCCCCTCCCACACACAGAATTTAGCACTCCTATCAGGAAATGTATGAGAAATTTCATTACTCTGTAACAATTATATAATAAAAACACATTTAGGCTGGGCACAGTGATGTATGCCTGTAATCCCAGAGGTTTGGGAGGTTGAGGCAGGAGAATCCCAAGTTCAAAGCCAGCCTCAGCAAAAGTGAGGCACTAAGAAACTCAGTGAGACCCTGTCTCTAAATAAAATACAAAATAGGACTGGGGATATGGTTCAGTGGTTGAGTGCCTCTGAATTTAATTTCGATATCACCAAAAAAAATTTACATATAAATAGAACTGTAATCACTAAGAACTATAAAACAGATCTTAATAAATGGAAAATCTTATAATGTTTATGATGATTAAGAATCAATGCCATTTAAAAAACTTCCCAAAATTAATGAAATAACTAATAACACTGAAAATTTTGGAGTTTTCTTTTTGACACGGGAGAAAATGATTTTAAAGTTTGTGTATAAAAATTGAATATAGAGAAAATATCAAACATTTTTGAGAGAAATAGTAAAGGGGATTGACAGAATAATGTCTTTAAAATAACTATGAACTACTTTGTTCAAATATCTGGTACTAACAAAGTATTACCACGGAGAAAAAAATTTAGTGGAAATTTGGTTCCAAAAGAAACTTCCTTTATGTATGGAAATTTAATATGCGATGAATATGGCATTTCAATTTAGGAGTGGAAATGACTGGTTTAAAAAACAGTTTGGCATATACGGCTATCCACCTGGAAAAATATAGACTGAAAACCTCATATCTTATATAAAAATAAATTCCAGATGGCATGAATATCTTAAATAGAAAAACTATAAAAATTTTAAAAGAATATTAGAAAAAATGCTTTTACAACTCTAGGCATGGTAGATCTTTTACAATAATATAGATAATTCACAAGCTATGAATTAAAAGATAAAAAGAAGAAAGCAAAACAATATTAAAGTTCCACAGGGTCTAACGTACTTCCGGGACACCACATTCTCTTGGTTTTCCTCACCTTTTCCTGCTGTGCTGATTTTCACTGTTGTCTACAGTGGTGTAATGCGCTAAGTCTCAGTTCCTTCTCTGCTTCTCTAAATGTCTCTAACAGGAGGAACCGTGGATACTGGTAAGTTTTACTTCATGGACATAAGAACACTGTTAGAACCAATGTGACAAGGTTTTAATGAAGGTGAATTTCCAATGACAGACTCAGGTGTACAAAAATTCAAATTTGCTTCCCCTTCTTTAGCTTCACATAGAGTGAGACCCTAACTGGAAGTACCTTCAGTCAGACTTAGTGGTTTTCATTTTCCTCCTCCTGGGATGTGATGCCAGTTCCCCACACTTTCATAGACCCCAGCAGACCAATGAAGAACAGGGTATATACTTCTGATCTTGAAATTACTGCAGCCAACTGACCCCGCTGAAGCCTCATGGCTGGGTCTCAAGGAGAGTCTCTGAGGAGGATCTGCTGAGATTGGAGCAGGGGCCCTATTCCTTCAGATACCCCACCTCTTATCCTAGCTCTTCAGAGTTATTAGAATGAGCTCTTCTCTCCAATGCACAAAGACACAGGCATGGTCATGGTGGGAAGATTTCATATCCTATGGCTACACTTCATACTGACCTGAGGGACAGTCCAGGATTCAAGACCACAGTTGTTCTCTGGAACCCCACAGAAGAGCAGAGCCCCAACAACAGGTCTCCTGCATTGACCTGCATCCTGCTCTTAACTGTGGCTTACTTCCTTTACCTTTAATTAAAGGTGTCTTTTTTTAAATGAAGAATGTGAAATGGTGGTTATAAACTGCAAAACTCCCTAAGTTTTTCTTTTTCATACTTACAACTATCTTATTGATAAAGACTGAAGACTTGGTGCTTTTTACAGACTTCACCACTGATAATACCAAACAAGGGAATTCTCCTGTCTAGCTGGTGGCTGAAGGAAATTATAGAAAATACTTAAAGAATGAGATTTCTAAAATCTTTTGTTTGATGATTACTCAGATGCCCTTCAACAATTGATTAATACGAAACAAAGTAATTAAGAAACAAGTTGTTTAACTCCACATGTATTTTATTTTGGGTGGGGATAACTGGGGATTGAAACCAGGGATACTTTATCATTAAGTTATATCCCAAGCCCTTTTTTTTATTTTTTATTTTGAGACAGAATCTTGCTAAGTTGCTCAGGTTGGCCTTGAATTTGTGATCTTCCTGCCACAGTCTCCTGAGTCACTAAAATTAGCACCACCATATATATATGTTTACATTTTATGTGCTAAAATTGAGACTCTAAGGAATCCAAATAAACATGCAGAATCTATTAATTATAAAGAGGAGAGGCCATTGCACGTAAATGGGAGCAGCTCTTGATGCATGTAAGCCCCTCTAGATCCTAAGGCAATGTTAGAGCAGGATGAATAGAGGAAACAAAGCCCCTGACAGCTTCACAAAAGGGCAGGAAGAATGACTCCA
Organism: Sciurus carolinensis; assembly: GCF_902686445.1. NCBI lineage: Eukaryota > Metazoa > Chordata > Mammalia > Rodentia > Sciuridae > Sciurus > Sciurus carolinensis. The sequence continues at coordinate 29,673,518 of NC_062227.1, read as the reverse complement.
GGATTCATGCTTTTTATATCCCCTGATAACCTTGTCAAATAAGTCACAGAACTTGCCAGACATCAGCAAATCAGATGGAAAAGTGTTGAATGCAAGGTGAGATATTTACATTCAGTGTAGCCCGTTACCAGGCGACCAAGACTGGCAGCTCCTTGTTTGCAAAAATTAATTTCACATACACAACTACTGAAGGATACTTTAATTATGCTTTATAAGAAAATGTATAGTGATAAATATCCCAAGGTAGCTCAACTGGGCAAATGATATTGAAAAAGACGAAAAATTCATCTGTTTCCATGCAATATTTATCAGAAAGATTGGAACGGCCTCAGTGTAAATGAACATTATATATCACATCCCTGAGTTCTGTGAATGATTACGGCAAGCTTTAATATTGAGAGGAGGAATCTCTGTGACTGTTCAAATATCTCTTCTTTTTTCCTTTCATCAGTATTTTAGGACATCTATATGACATTGACATGGGATGCACACTTTTTTCTGGTCATGAATTGGAGAAAAACATATGCAGTCTTTGTCCTTGAGGTGCCGGAGTTCTTAGTGGCATACATAGCACAGACCTGCACCTCTGTGTGTCAGGGGCTTGGAAGAGTTGTTTTTACTTTGTACCCTGGGAACACAGAAGAGGTTCTCAAGGTGAGGTAGGAAGGAGGATGAAGGAGAAACGGGGTTGAAAGAGACTCTGGAGAAGGGAAAACCTGGGCTGGATCGTGAAGAACAAGTAAGTATAACAAAATGCAAGAGAGAGTCATTCAAGCAAAGGACACAAATAGAACAGAAAAATGCAATTGAAAGGAAATATGCTACAAAGGTATAAAGTGTCTGCCTGGGTCAAAGGCTTAAGAGTCACTGGCAAGGCAACAGTGAAGAAAACAGACATATCCTCTGAGAGGGCAGGATTCAGTGGGTACTAGACATTGAACAGAGTTACAGTGTGATTAAATGGGGTGAGATATGGTCAAAGTTTCGCTGGCAGAGTGAGTTTACACTGAAGTCTATAATAAATAGGTATTTATGGAAGGGGGTCAGGAGGAGAAAGGAGGAAATAAAGTCAATAAAACTAATGATAAGCAGGTTAGAGCATCCACAGAGCCTTGAAGCAAAAGAGAATGTGGCACATATGAGAAACCTAAATAAGTGGTTGGCCTCAGAGAGAGGCAGCAAAAGGAGACTAAAGAAATAGGCAGGAGCCTGTTTTTGCAAAGGTTCCATAGACAGTGGGAGATTTTTTTGTTTTGTTTATTTTCCTCTAAAAAAGTTTCAAGGTAGAGTCTAGAACAGAATCTCAAACACAAACAGAGTATTATACATGTGAGATTCTAGAAACAGCTGTATTATAGGTAGAGGACATAGTTATAAGAAATAGATATGGATGGATGGATGGATAGATAGATTAGTAGATAGACATACACAAAGGGAAAGTGGGCATGTTCTTGGTTGGGATAGAGAATGTGTCATCCTAGTTTGAGTCTTAAAAGATGAGTAGGTGTCTTACAGGGGTCAAGAAGTTCATTCCTTACCATTTGGATCTGGCTACTCCCTCACTGTGCTTGAAGAAAAACCACTCAGCCCCCAACCTAACGGCTCCATACTTCTGTGTAAGTTGCTTTGTTGCTCATTTGATAGTCTTTTTCCAAAACAATGACACAAAATAATGAGCCCATGTTCAGCAGGAGCTGTCAAATTAGCAACATTGCAAAACAATAATCAGAGAGAATGGATCATGGCGTTCACGCTCCAGCAATGACTATTCCTCTGTGGAGCTATTAAAAAACCAAGCGACTGGATCAGTATGCAATTTTAATGAAGTCAGGAGGGCACAAATGGAAAATTATATGGGAGGAGTTTTATTTCTTTTTTTGTAGATACACATTTGCCCTTCTTTTTAATAAATGCCAGACCCTTTATCAAGTGAATGCCCAAAGTTGAATCATAAAAATCATTGGGACTACCACTTTTGGAAAGTGCTGTTAACCAGGGATCACACAGGAAAGTCACCTACAATTGTCACTCATCAGAAGTCCTGGCTTATTTTTACTTTCTTTTTAAATAATAAAGGAACAAGTTGATTGACCGAAAAAGAAAAAGTAATGCTTAATTTCCCAGGTATGGATCACAAGAAATCATAGCATTGGCTATATAATTTTAAAAGGCTTGAAAGCCCTTACTTTACTTCAATATTCTCACACATACAATGGGCTGGATGAAATAACTGAAATCCATGATTGTTTCTTTCATCATCCTGTATTTTTAAATGAACTTGCTATAAAATACAGATTCACTAATTCATAACTCATAAAGGAAAGCACAATGCTTATTCCTGCCATTCTTTCTTTCTTCAAAATATATTTTCAGTTGTCAATGGACATTTATTGATTGATTTATTTTTATACGGTGCTGAGACTCGAACCCAGTGCCTCACACGTACTAGGCAAGTGCTCTACCACTGAGCCACAACCCCAGCCTCTCTTTCCTTCTTTCTGATGTTAAGTCTTCCATGTTGATCCTTCAACACTTCCTGATAAAGCACCAAACTACTGTGGCCTATTAAACATAAACAGAACCAACCGACCAACCTATGAGGTGCTTTCTAGGCACCACGCTATCAGAAGATTTTTATTAAAACTTGTAAGTGACAGGCATCATTCCAGGTTCTGGAGATATTTTAGTAAGTGAGACATTTAGTAAGTGAGACATCTTACTTCCATGATAGAAGAAGAACAATAGACAAAATAATAATAGTAATAATAATAAAATTGAAATTGAAATTACCTAAGAAAAAATCTAAAGAGAGAGAAACTTTTGAGTCAGTTCTGTACTATACATCTGTCAATATAATAAAAACTCTCAAATTGTTAAGTGGGTGACATCTGATTAATATATGAATTATATCCTAATAAAATTGTTTTAAAGAACAATCTCAAAATGCACAAAGAAACATTTGATTGACTTTTTGTGATAATTGTGAGATGTATAATAAATGTATAATAGTCCATATTATTAAAATTGTATTTAATATTGCAGTTGTAAAAGCAGATATAAAATCCCACATTAAACTATTAGAAAATGGAGATTCCTTTTAGACTGACATATACCCTGTTGTAGTCAGCTTTTCCACTGTGTGACTAAAGGACTGGATCAGAACAATGGTAGAGAAGGACAAGTTTATTCTAGAACTCATGGTTCAGAGGCTGGCTCCATTCCTTGGGGCTAAAGGTGAGGCAGAACATCATGGCGGAAGAGTGTGGCTGAGGCACCAGCTCACATGGTGATCAGGAAGCAGAGAGAAAGAGACTCCAATCTCCAGATAAAAAATCTATACCCCATAGCCACGCTCCTAACGAACCACTTCCTCCAGTCACACCCCACCTGCCTCCAGTTACCACTCAGTTAATCCCATCAGGGATCAATTCACTGATTAGGTTAAGGCAATAACCCCATCATTTCTCTGCCAAACCTTCTTGCATTGTCTCACACTTGGGCTTTGGGGGAACACTTCACATCTAAACCATAACAGACCATTTCCTAAAATGAACTCTGTACCATGTGACAAGAAATTTCAAAATTCTCAACAAATCATGCATACACATTATTCTGAGCCCACGCAATAAGTGAGAAGTCAGTAACAAAAAACTATATTTAAAAAAAAAAACCTTTAAAAACGTGCAGCTAAATGACCAATTGGCAGTGGCCAATGCCTGTAATCCCTAGGGTTTGGAGTCTGGGGCAGGAGGATTTCAAGTTCAAAGCCAGCATCAATAAAAGTGAGGCTGTTAAACAACTCAGTGAGACCCTGTCTTTAAATAAAATACAAAATAGGGCTGGAAATGTGGCTCAGTGGTCAGTCGCCTCTGAGTTCAATCCTGGTACCCTCCCCGCAAAAAAATCTTAGAATGGACAGATAACTAAAATGCTACATTTCTGAAACTCTGGAATGTAGAGAATGCAGTATATAAGAAACCTTCATATTCTTAGTTGGTATGTTAGAAAAGTGTTTACAAATGAATTGTGTCCAATTTAAGAAGTTAGAAAATAACAGATTAAGCACAAATAAAAAGGAAGGAAAACTTAAAGACAGCCACAGTAAATGAATTGAAAAACAAAAATCTAATGGAGGGTCAGAAAATCTACAAGTTGGTTCTCTGAATAAACTTGTAAAACTGATAAGCATCTAGCAAATCTGAACAATATAAAGAAGTTATAAATATATAATGAAATGTATGAACAAAAATTACAAATGCATCAGGGATTAAAGATATAATGGGAGGCATTAAACAGCACTGAGTCAATAATAAAAGTATTAATAAAGGTGATCAAGTTGTAGAAAAGTAGAACTCACCTAAACAGATTCAGGAAAAACAAAATCTTCACAGTTCTGTAACTATTCTACACTAAATGAAGTGAACTTTACCCATGATAATTCCTTTAAAATATTAAAAGTTCCTCAAATTAATAAAATATTCATCTCTGGAGAAAGTCAATAATGACTAAATTAATTTTAATCCAGGCATGCAAGAGTGTACTTCAGGTTAGGTAGAGAGAAATGAGAGGGAGGAGGGGGCCGGGGTATGAAAGGTGGTGGAATGAGACAGATATTGTTACTCCATGTACATGTGTGGTTACATGAATGGTTTGAATCTACATCATGCACAACCATAGAAATGAAAAGTTGTACCCCATTTGTGTACAATGAATCAAAATGCAGTCTGCAAAAATAAAAAAAAAAATACAAAGGAAAAGGAAGAAAGGAAAAGAAGTGAGAAATGGGAGTAAACAATACCGATGGCACAATTTGAGCACATAGTGGATGTTTGATAAATGTTCGATAAATGAACATTTGACAAATTCATATAAATATACACTCATGATTTTTTGCAAAGAAAAAAATTTATTTCCTCATGTAAATTTTTATTTAAAAAGAGTGTCATAAGTTAGAAATCTTCATACATTATTCCCATATGTTATGATTTAAGAAGAAGTCGAAAGCAACCACTATGATCCGCGCATTCCACTTAACTGGGGAGAGAAATAAGAGTCAAGCGAATATTTGAGAGAACCAGTGGAGGGGCAAAACAAGATAAAGTGGGAAAAAAGGAGAGAATTTCTGGAATAGTCCTAAGTAGGAGAGGCAGGATTAAATCTAATGATGAAGTGGAAGATTTGGATAGCTACACATACTAAAATTAAAGAATGAGATGGATATAAATATGCTATGGGAATGTATCTCTTTTCTGATCATTTCAGTTTTCTTCATAAAGAAGTGTGTGTGTGTGTGCATGTGTGCATGTTTGCATGTGTGTACATGTGAGTGTGCATGCTATTGTTACTAGGCATTCAAGGACATTTAAATAATGTTAATAAAACAGGACCCTTTTGAAACAGTTTAAATATGCATGAGTTTTAGAAGACTGTCCTCAAAGAGGTTGACTCCCAAACATAAAATGTGTTTAATTGGCTCATAGGCTTGTTTCTAAATGTTCTTTGGCATCTTTCTCATGGGGAAAATTTAACACCTTTTTTTATTTTTTTAAACTCAATGTGGTATGTAACTACATAGGGGTTAAGGGCTCACAGAAATCAAACTTTTGGGTATCTACAGTTTTGCAGTTTAACACCTGTGAAATCTTTGGAATGATGGAGGAGTCTAATAACTTCAGTTCTTTCATTTTAAAAATCTCTACCCCATAGGGAATATCAGATAAAATATTTGTAAACATCCTATTAGTCAGAAGCCACACTATTGTCTCCTAGGAATAAGTAGTTTAATATATATGTAATTGTGGGTTTAATAACTTACAGAAATCCTGGAGGAGTAGAGGTCAGAGAAGTTTCTCCAGAAATAAAAGAAGTGGATACTGAAGGTCTCAGCTGGAAGCACCAAACCCATGGGCTTCTCCATCACACCAGGAAGACTCTCTCTCTCTCTCTCTCTCTCTCTCTCTCTCTCTCTCTCTCTCTCTCTCAGATCTCACCAACTGCTTCCAGCTGCAGTGACAAAGTGGGTGGGCAGATACTTCAGCTCTTCGCTCTGACCAGGTGTCTGGCTGCAGTTGCCTCCCAAGAGTCGTGACTTCTCTTTTACCTTCCAAATCTCTTGTAAATTCTTCCTGATGGCAAATGCTAGGCTAGAACCATAGAGAAAGAGATTCAGGAAAACACAGTTCACCGTCTTGGAAGGAGAGATGATGACACAAGCCCAGAGGTTTACTCAACATAGGAGTAAACCTATTTCACATAGGAGAAATGGATGAGCAAACGGTAGCCTCATTGCCACAGGGTATAATTCACATATGGTGCATGTTTCACAACTTCATTATATTCTCAATTTCAGTTAGTGAAATTGGGACAGAGTCATTGCAATGATTGGTTGAGTCAAACTTAGGAATCTAAGAGTGTCTGTTCAACCTGTTCACCTATTTTGTTGTGCCAGAGAAAATCGCTTCAGATCAGAGCTACTGAACGGCAACCAACTGCAGGTTAATGATTTGATTATTAAAGAATTTACTGAGTACTCTGTGTAGAAGTGTTGTATTATATAACCAGAGGAATAAAAGAATGATTTTAAAACACAGTTCTTACCATCAAAAAACTTGAAGACCTAACAAAGAACTAACTAATGAACATAAGGTAATGAAAAATATTTCAACTGCTAATTTCCCTTATTATTCCAAAATAAATCTATTTATCCTGATTTTCCTCTGTGCTCCTATTAATTTACTTATATTTTTAGTTTAAAATCCAGTTATTTTATAGTCAGGGCATAAAATGCTTAACATGCTTAGATGAATTCAATTGCTTCCATGTTATCGTGAGAACTAGAATGTTCCACAAGCCCTCTATTTAAATGATAACCTTTTCTCCCTCAAACTACTTCCACTAGTTATAAAAACCTTCCCCCACCCCAAGAGTGTTGAGATTTTCTAAAAACATTCACATGTTCTCAAATATGAATGTTCTGGACTGAGGGTTTCTACTTTTGAAGGCATTTGTTCTTCCTGCCTGGAAGGAACTTCCTTCCCTGGCCTGCCTGGAAAGATCAAACTAGGGGAGAAAAGATTTCTCTCCTCACTCATTGCCAGGTTCCTGAATGAGACAGACTAATAAGGAAAATAAAAAAGCAAATTTATTAATTATAAATTTTACACAACACTGGAGGCTTCATAAATGTAGACCCAAAGAAAAAGGGAATCTTGTGTATAGTACCAAGTTTGATGAAGTAGACAGTTGTGGGTCGATGTGATTGTAGTACATGAAGGGTGTGTTAGTCAGCTTTGCATCACTGTGACCAAAAGACCTGACAACAACAACTGAGAGAAGAAAAGTTTATTTTGGCTCATGGTGTCAGACATTTAGTCCATGTTGGACTGACTCCATTACTCTGGGCCCAAGGTGAGGCAGCACATCATGGCAGAAGGGCATGTGGAGGAGCACGGCTCCGTGTACAGGAGCTGGGGAGCAGAGAGAGAGGGAGGATCCCGGAGGACAAAATACAATCCCCACGTGGCATGCTCCCAGCCACCCCGCTCTTCAGTCACGTCCCACTTGCCCACAGTTACCACCTGGCCCATGGACTGAGTAGGTTTCATCTCTCATAATGTAATCATCTTACCTCTGAACACTCCTACATTGATACAGAAATTTTGGGAAGAATACCTCATATCCAAACCATAACAAGAGGTCTGACTAAATGATAATATTCCGGGAAGAGTTTACCAACTCCCAGGCAGAATTACATGTTTCCTTTATTCCCTTATTTTATTCCTTTATCTGCCAGAGCAGAGCACTATCACCATAGTATCACACTGATGTGGATATTTCCTACTGTGTTATCACCATTTCACCACATACTGAGGGATGGCTTCTGGTCCATCTATACATCCCCAGTTCTTGTTTCATTATGGGTCCCTGAACTAGCTCCTGTTGCTATTATAACAAATTACTCCAATTTTAGAGACTTAAGGCAACTCCAATTTATTCTCTTCTAGTTTCAGAGAGCAGAAGTTTGAAATGGATCTGACTAGATGTGTTAAATCAAGGTTCTCCAGAAGAATAGAACCAATACAATGTACATATAGTTACAAGAGAGGATTTTTTTAGATTGGCTTGCTCATGGCTGGGCATATGGCTCAATGGTAGAGTGCTTGCCTAGCTTGTGTGAGGCCCTGGGTTCAAACACCAGCATTGATAAATATTGACTCACTTGATCAGATACTGAGTAATCTTGCAGGGGCTGTCTGCAGGTTGGAGAGTTGGGGAAACCAGTAGTTGCTTAGTCCAAAAAGTTGAAAACCTCGGAACAAGATATATATATATATAGCAAAGGCAGGAAGCACCCTGGAGAGTTGGTGGCACAAATCTATCCAAAGGCTAAAGAATATGGAGTCCCAAGTAATACTGTTCCTAGGTAATGGCAGCAGCAAAAAATAGACCTCCCCCAACCCCCATGAAAAGTTGAGCCCACGTACATCTCCACCTTCCTCCACGTTTTTGTTTCATTCTGGCCTCCAGCCTATAGGATGGTGACTGCCCCCCACCACATTCACTATTTATCAAATGCTGGGGATAACTGATAATTTTATGTGATTGCTATCAATAGCAATGTTGTCACTTAAAGTCCAAATTGTCAGCACCAATGTCAAAGTAAATATCAACAACAAGGTGCCATTTATTTGCATTCATATCAGTGAAGAAAGAGTGACAAGTTGGCATCTGAGAGAAAAACATTTGAATGTCACAAGGATATCTAAGCCTCATTGGCATCAGCTTATAACCAAATCAATTTTTACCAGAAATTATTATTTAAAGTCCCTGAATTTATATCTGGTATTTGCAAGCAAGCTTGAAGTCTACAAAAAAATAAATAAAATTGGGGTACAACAAAGAATTAATAAAAACAAGACTGGGATATTGCTCAGTTGGTAGAGTGGGGGTTCAATCCCCAGTATTGGGCAAAAAATAAAAAAAGAAGTAGAACAACTTACAAGTGGAAAATAAAAGTAATTCATATGGCATCTCCACTATTGACAGTCAACAATTCTGGGAAATCTTTTCAGCCTTCCTAACACTCTGACTTCCCATCTGTAGCATTGTAGTGGAGGTGACCCAGCATTTTCGTGCACAGAAACAAATGTCACACACACAAACCCCAATGCACTGCATAATGAATTCTAAATCACTAATTTGGGCTGCCAATAAAGTGAGAAACAGGATTTTAAAATAACTACTACAGTCACTAATATGGGCATGCTACTGGAAGAATTAGCCAATTGCAATTAAATGAGAGCAAATAGGAGCGTAGAAAATGGAAAAGAGATAAATATATTTCCATCTGTCAATGATATGATTCTCCTTTAGGCAAACTCAAGAGAGTTCTTCAATAATCTACTACAAGCCATAACTAAACACTTATATAGTTATGTTCTAAAATAAGTCATTTAATCCTAAATTTCCAAATGCTAACAAAAAAAGGTACTATCTTCTAAGAAATTGTTTCATAAAAGGTAAATTTAACAACTGTTATTTTGCTAAATGGGGTCCATTTCTTATATCCTTACAGTTTGCCAATACCTACGATTTTTGGATATGAAAACATTACCTATCCAGGATTGGTACGTTTGAAAATTTCTAATGAAAAAAAAAATCTATGCTTCTAAAATTTTAAAACAGTTTTAGAACAGATGAGTTGTCTGGATTTATACAAAAGTACATAGTTTTGTGTATAACTGACCAGAGGGAAAACATTTTTTCTTCAAATTGTTGCTCAGATCAAGAAACTCTTAAGACAGTTTATCTATAGCTTATACATTATTTGAGAGAGTCTTATTACTTTGTCAACTTCCCGTCTTAAATTCACACTATCAGTAAGAACTTGGAATTTCTTCTTAGATGCATGTATAAAGGAAAAGACTTTATAAAGAAGTATAATATTCCTGTTAAGGTTTTCCTGCCTTTTATATAAATTTGAAGCAATAAAAAGCACAATAGAATATTGGGAGACTAAGGTAAAATCTAATAAATTTTAAGTTATTTCTAATAAATTATGTGTAAAATCTTAAACTCTATTAAAATACATAAAAATTAAGGCCATCTTGTTGTAGTAGACATATAACCTGGAAAATTCAGATAGAAATAATCAGCTTTTTATCAACTGTTATATACAACATTCTCTTCTAGATATTTTCTTCAGTCACTGCATTTAACTAAAATAGAAGAAAATTTATGTCAATGTATCTATTCAGCTACCTATATTAATGAAGTTTTAATTCTAGCAATTTTACTTATTTAGCTTATTTTTAATTGAATGTGATTTTGAGACATTTTGACTTCTAAACGAATCCAATGAGAAAATAGACTGAACCACAAACTCATGACTTCTTTCTGTAATTATAGATTGGTCTGAGTATTCAAAGTTCTATATGAAACTTAACAAAAAGTTCACAATTCAAGTTCGTCTTCTCAATCTTTCTCTGATTTTACTACCATTTCAAATGATTTTGTGTTTTTTATTAATATATCATAAATTAAAGTTTGATAGAATACTAATAATATTATATTGCCTTCCTCTTATTTTACATTAGTTGAAACATATTAGTGACATACTTTAACCATGTTTGTCCCATTGTTTTTAATTTGGGGGAAAATATCACTATGATCAATTTAATTGCACAATTAAAATAATGCAATAGCAACACAGAAATGCCTTTCTCCTCCATCTCCTAGCTTTTGATAATTCCCTAAACTGCTTAGAAACTTTCTGGAAACTGCCATGTAGTTTGATATTGTAAAAATGTAAAGGTTAATTTGCTCAATTGCTGAGACCTTAATTAGAACACATCAGTTATTTAGAATGTTTGATATTTCCTGTAAATTCCTCTAATTAGGCAACCCTTAGAGATTCCTGTGAGATGAACCCACCAAAATGTGTTGGCAGAGATAGATGCTTTTTTTTCTCTTCTTGAGTGAAATCAAAACATCATAAACATTTTGAAAGACTTAAGAATTATAGTCTTACAGTTAAAATGCCATGTGGTACAACCTCAAATGCTTTCTGGGTTTCTTGTAATTGCTTTGTTGTCCACATTTTTGTGGAGGAAGAGAATGTGTTTGTGTTGGTATGAAAAAGAAATGTCTGATTAAAGAAAGGGAACTTATTAAAAGGGTGTTATAAAGGAGTTTCCACAGGTTGTTAGACTGAACCTCAGAAATTCAGAGTTTGCATTCAGGAGAGAGTGAATGCCATACATTTTTTCAAAGTTGTATAATTTAATCACATTTTATCCACTTAATTTTTGTTTATAAAGAGTGGCAAAGTATTGTTGTGAGAATGTAAATTAGTATCGCCATAATGGAAAATAGTATGGAAGTCACTCAACACAAGTAAAGAAAAATAGAACTATCATATGATCCAGCAATCCTACATCTGGATAGATATCCAAAGGATTTGAAATCATGATATTAAAGGGATAATCAGCTCTCCCATGTTCACTGCAGCATTATTCACAATAGACAAATTATGAAAGCAACCTATGTGTCCATCAACAGACAAACAGATAAAGAATATGTGGTAGACATACCCAATAGAAAATTTACTGTTCTGCTTTAAAAAAGGACAGTCTATCACCTACCATAGCATAGATGAACCTGGAGGATATTCTGCTAAGTTACATAGGTAAGACACAGAAAGACAAATATGGCATGATCTCACATGTAGAATCTAAAACAATCAAACTCAGAAGTAGAATAGAATGGTGAACCAGGGCCTGGAGGGGCTGGGGAGGTATGTGAAGGATGGGAAAGCGGAGATACTGGCTAAAGGGTATAAAATTTCAGTTGGAAAGGAGGAGTAAGTTTTAATGAGCTATTACATGGTATGGTGACTAGAGTTAATAATAATGTACTGTATATTTCAAAATTACTAAAAGAGTAACTTTTATAAGGTCTCACCACCAAAAAAAAAAAAAAAGAATGATAAGTAGGTGAGGCAATATATATGTCAATTAGATTGATTTAATTATTTCACAGTGTATATATATATATATATATATAATATATGCATATATATAATATCAAACTATCACACTGTGCCCCACAAATACATACAATTGTATTTGTCAATTAAAAATGATTTTAAAAATCTGAGTATTCAATCTGAGCAACAGCAACTAAAATTTAAAATCCAGGCAAGAAGCCTAGAGGGATGGGATGCAGGTACCAGTAAACCTTTTGAGACCAAACCAATCACTTTTCTGATACAAGAGACTTGGACCAGGGTTTCTCATTCTGCCAATCAGGAATTAGTCTCAATGAGAGCAAGCAGACTTAACCACCTGACTCAAATGAAGAATGAGGGTGTATGAGTTAACCCTGGTATATTTGATCCCTTGAAAGTTTTTGTTTGTTTTCCAAAGCCATTCTGCTTTATAAGCAAATAGATGACTGAATCCGGACATAACGTGGAGACCACTTTTGACAGATTTTATTACTGGTAAAAGCATACTCTTAATGTTTCCAAAATTATCCATCAATTTATATTTATTTACAAACACTACTATATAGTGTATATTAGTTATTGAAAGAGTAACCTGGATTACAAAAGGAAAATTTCACCAGGAATGGGGTTAGCATACACTCATTTTTTTTTTGTATGGTTTTCTCAAAACACTTATTTGCCAGGAGATATACTGTTAGGCTATAGACAGCATATGTTTTGAGATGATAGGTGTCAATTCTCTATTGGTTATTAAATATGTTTGGTGTGCAACAAAATAAATAAATAAGTAGGAAAGTGCTTTGATGTGACTGTGGAATGTGAAGAACAAAACAAAAATATAGATTGACCATGGCCCTACTTTTTACTCTGCATGATATAAACCATATGTTGGCTTCCTTATGAACAATGGCCCCAGCATCACATAACCCTGCCAAATCCCTAAATACTCATAGCAGCTATGTCATACATTTTATATATAAAAGGAAAATCACATAACACATTCTGTCACCACAGAAAACAAGTTCACATTGAATCATGGGTAACACACACAAATTGGGAAACTAAAAGAAATTCTCACTCTCTTCTGCCTTGACCCTACTTCTGAATCACAACCTATATGAATAAGAGGTTAGACACAAAGAGCGGATTTACTGTGAATAAGATGTTTTCCAAACAAGTAGATAGTTTTTAACTTCAAAGCCAGTATCTAGTGCAAAGCAGAAAGACAGAAATGGGATGGTGTCCTTTGATCATAATGGAGGCTGAGAAAGTGGATGGGCTGTAGTTGCTGGTACCAGAAGAGTTTTCTGGAAAATCTAGAAAACATTACTTGGTTATGTTTCTAAGTCTTTTGGTAACCAAGAGCAACGATGTTACCAATAGTGATAAGTGGGATTTCTTATGAATTTGCTAAGTTCCAGGTAAGATGTTGAGACCATAATCTTCACTCGACAGCTGAACCACAGATGCATAAACTAATATAATCCTTCCTTACACAGAGGTCTGAGAGGCTTGTCCGGGGCACATGGTAATCTAGTGTCTGGTACTTATCTTCTGCTAATTCCTTTTATGTTCGGGAGGACAATAAGAAGAGTTAAAATCAGACTGTCAGTCATGAGGACAGGTTCAGAAATTCTAGAGAAGCAATGTCCATAGGCAGAAGGTCTTAATCAAGTTCCTGCTGTTCGCTAGAAGTAGAAAGGTATAGACAAGAGCACAATTCCTTTGCATGGACTCAAGCTAGTGGTTTCAGGTAGGCAATCCTGAATAAACATACCAAGAGCAGAGTGAGCAGCTCGACTCAGGACAGCTGATTCAAGCAGAACTAAATATGTAACTGATTATCCCAGAAAAATGCAGTCTTGTCTCTCTCTGCCTAAGTAACCTTTTTAATGTGGATGAAGAAAAATGAGTATAGGAAGCTGCTCCCAGAGAAAAAGTGGATTTTCTAAAAGCTGTGCAGCAAAGGAATAGTCTATAGGCATTTTAAATCTTTAACATTTAATGAATGCACACTTGATTCAGATTTATTCATTTTTTAATGTAGCATCCTATTTTTCTGTTCCTTGCTTACCTTGGAGACTTATGGTTTTGATAACACTGAAACTTTTGAGGTATTTAGTAGAATTTCAGGTATTTAGTAGAATTTCCCTTCATTGACATTTGTCTGTTTTTTTCTCATGATTACACTGAAATGATAGGTTTTGAGAAGAAAGACTACCCCCAAAATGGGACATTTTCATTCCATTTTATCAAGGGTGCATACTATCAACTTGATTTATTGTTAATGTTATGTTTGTCAAACGTGTTTTTACTGCAAATGTATACTACTCTGGTTCCATTTTTCACACTCTTTAGAAGGAAATCATTGTGCACCAAACACAATTAAAGAGTGGGGAATTATGCTCTACCCCTTCCAGGGTGAAGTATCTATGGGAATTATTTAGAATTCTTCTTCATGGGAAATTTGTCTTATTTATTTATTTATTTATTCAATAATTCACTTATACCAGAATAGATTCATGACTGCTTATTTTATACTTTGTATTATAATTCAATATTGCTTTGTTTACTTCATTGCTTTGATTGTTTCAAGCTTGGCCTTTGGGAGTTTTGTTACAGGCATGGCTTACCCCATTATCATTCTTCCTTTTCTTTCCTTTTTTTTTTTTTTTTTTAACCTCTATTAAAGGACTTCCTTACTTTTTCTCATGAGATGATTCAGGCTTATCTTGTATTTTTCTGCCCCAGTCCTAAATTTAGTAATTTCTCCAAGAGGCCTAATTCCTTTAATTTCTCCTGGAGTGTGAGATAAACAAAACGACTCTGAAGACATGCAAAATAAGACCCTTACGTTTCCAGTTACTATTCAAGGTCTGCTCATTAATTTTGCATAATTTGCTTTATTAAATCTGTGAGAATTTGAAGCTTTATGCTTTATATTTGCACTTTGGTGCTATGGCTTTAATTAAAGAAAATCATGTAACTTCTAATCTTTTAAAAAAACATGATTTTTTCACTCAAATGTGTAAAACAAATTTTCTATATTGTCTTTTAAAAATAATATTCATATGACCAAGGAATTGCCAAGGAAGATTTTTTACTTATTTTTTTTTAGAACATGCACTGGGGAATTATTTCTTTGGTTAGTGACTACTCAAATTTCTTTGGTTAATTAGAAGACAGGTGTGAATCTCAACTTCTTCAAAAGTGTAACAGGATACTCAAATTCATTATTTCAAATTTTATTACTGTTGGCAATGATTAATTTATCCAATATTCTCCATTTCCCTCCTGTGATGATGTTTTGCTAATAGCATCATTAAAGCCCACTTGGACAGAGGTAATTCTTGCAAAAAGTAAATGAAGCCCTATGAAATTGATGAGAAGTCAAAATGAAGGAGACTCTACTCCTACTGGGCTGCCGTTGGGGATTTGCTTTCCAGGAAATACTTGGCTTTCATGCACAAGGCTAACTGCGAAAGTCTTCTGTAAGACTGACTTTAGAATGCTCTGATAACACAGATTTAAGTTTAGAATCGTAAGGGTAACTTACACACCTGAAAGTAAGCTGAGATGCATAAGTGAGTTTGATTTCGGAGGGCCACCTGGTGATCTCTGATTGCATCAGTACCTGCTGTGACCTTCAGTGGGCAAAGCACACTCTGCCAGAAACCTTTACATCCTTGGGTACATCATGCTCTAACACTTCTAAATTCAGTAATAGATGCACAGGTGTGATTTCAGGTTAGCAAACAGTAAGAGCCTGAGTCACCAACATTATATTACATGAGTCATAGCTGGGAAAAAAACACAATTCATTGAACTCAAGTTATGTGCCTAATTTCATCTGACTCTAAAATTTTAGAGCATTAACAAGGGCTTTTGCATATTTTTAAGTGCCCATAAGTCTCCACTTCTGATTCCTCTGGAATATAAAGGGAATACTGTTTTCCATTCTACTCTGTGATATCTGGTTTCTTGGCAACAACTAAAGTTAGATTAATGAGCTATTAACTTAAGTCCTTGGGCCTTTGATAAAACAATGTCATGGTTGCTTTGTTAAATGAACATAAGGAAATTTTAGGATTAACTTAAAGTTCATCTATCACAATTCATTCCATATTCATTGGATTAATTATTTATATATAAATCTGAGATAAAAATATATATGTATTTTATTTAGAGCTTATACTATAATTTAGAATGAAGAGTGAGTTTAAAAATGCCATTATGTTGTTTTTGTACATACAGTATATATAGTAACAATTTTAAAGGCATTCAAATTATGGTACCTATTATAATGAAAATTTCTGAGCTTCCAGTCCCCTACAGGACAGCCCTTTCCTCCTGGCACCAACAGAACCTCCCAAGCAGCTATTTAATCCCTTAAGTGGACCAAGAGGAATCAACCTGCTCTACCAAAGGACAGAACTGATAAAGATGATTGTCAACAGGATTCCCAGTACAACAAGTTCCAAGTTGCACTGTGTGTCTCTATTCACCATGAACTTGGAGCCTAGGAAGTTTCAGGGGCTAAATGGAGATCAGTTTTCTATCTCTGGCGGAGCACTGTATTCTAGGCATGCCTGTCCAAGTGAGCAACAGGGCATTTAATCCTCTATATGAGAATCATGGCAAGAAAAATACCACCTTCTTTTATCCTCTAGACGCTTTCTCTTTTACCTCTAAAACTGAATCCTCCTTCAGTATGAGTTATTAATTCAAGATTACAATATTTTTCAATTGCAAAATGTCTTGCAAAATTTTCCTTGAACCCTAGAAATAGAAGGGGGCAGGTAATTGGTCAAATAAATTAGAAAATTATTCATGCTTTTAAAGATTTATAAACATAAATATATTCATAAAGCTGCTTTTTACTCACCATTTCCCAAATCTTTTCTCCCCACAAAATGCATACTGAAAAGCCAAGTGACTACCTTTTCTACATGTTTAGAATTAGAAATAGCAGTCAGTCAAGCTCTTGCTGAATTTCTTTCAGCATCATAAACTTGAGATTTCCACTTAGCTTAATCTTGGTGAGAAAAAAAATAATACTATGAATTTTTACAACATTGAGGACCCTTTGACCTCTAGAGACCTTTTGAAGGGCAATGTATGCCCAACTCACAAATTTTAATTTCACATGTATACTAAACAGTTAAAAATTGATTGTTTTTCTGTCTCTCTCTTTTTTTTTTTTTTTCTTGGACCAGAAAGTAGGTCATCTGAATGTACTCTGCAATCTCATGATTATCCAAATAAATAGTATTTAAATGGAGTGTGTTTGTGTGTCTGTATGCATATTCAAGAACCAAGTATTGGAACTTCAAGACAAGTCAATATTAACCCTTATCTTTAATTTCAGATCTTACCTTAGCTGCCTCATTTGGTAAGAACAAAAAGGTCAGCCTGGGGATACAACTCAGTGTTAGAGCACTTGCCAAGC
Source organism: Sciurus carolinensis (assembly GCF_902686445.1). Classification (NCBI taxonomy): domain Eukaryota; kingdom Metazoa; phylum Chordata; class Mammalia; order Rodentia; family Sciuridae; genus Sciurus; species Sciurus carolinensis. The sequence continues at coordinate 29,656,062 of NC_062227.1, read as the reverse complement.
TTGTGCAAGGTCCTGGGTTCAATCCCCAGCCCTGAAAACAAACGAATTTTTTAAAAAATGGTCAGATTCCAGTAAGTGGAATTATCATCAAATATTTACCACTGAAAAATATGAAGAATAATATTATTTTTTCTGTGTTATTTATTCTATGTTTTATTGTTATTTATTCTAAAACTATGAAGAATATTATTTATTCTAAGAATATTATTATTTAACTATTTAAAAGTAGAAAAGTAATAACTGTCCCCTATTTTTATAGGAATAGAACTTGACCTACATCTGGCAATCAATCCATCAATGCAATGCACGTAGATGCCCATTGCCAAGTTAGGAAGGCTAAGAGAGTGAGGAAATGTCTATCAAAATAACTGAACAGTTGCAGGAAAAAATGGCCCTACACATCATACCTGTGATCACTTTCCTATGTAAACGTGCTCACAAATGTATGCCTAACCCCTCAGGAGAACTCATTTTGATTGCAGATATTGAACAAAAGTAAATTTCTTTACAACTTAGATTCTGTCAATACTAAATTTTTGTCAAAGCTCTTGGACTTAAACCATTGTAACTAAATTGGGGTTTCTGGAAAGTTTATTCAAAACTTCTAGCATTTCTTCAAGGTAGGCCACATACTTCTGTTGTAAAAATTCGACAAGCTTTTTCAATAGGTCCATCCTTGAACCTCCACAGGTGTATAGTTTATTAAGTATTAAACTGGATCACTGAACAGCATCATGGAGATGGAAAAAGCAAAAGAAGAAAAGCCTTAGAAATCATATTCAGTTTCACCATTTAGTGGAACCTGTTGGATTCCCGTGTCCCTTCCTCTGTGCCCTTGAGGACATTCCAATGCACAGTGACTGCATGACTGGGGATGTGGGTGGGTCTGAGCTAGATATGAAAGAAGCTTGGGATCCATTTACATCACCTGACATGCAGCCTCATGCAGGAAAACAATGCTAAAGATGGCTAAAGTTCAAAAAATAGAATCGCATTTTAAAACTAAAATATAATAGATTTGTTTTCAGTGAATGTTAAAAACCTAAATCAAAGAATGATCACAAAAGCAAAAGGTATGCTAAGTATGCTGAGTATAGATTGGTATCACTCTTCCAGTCCCCTCTGCTCTCTACTCCCCAGCATAGCCCTCCTGAGGGTGTGTTTTTACCCCTTCTGGTGGGTAATACTATAATTCTAAACCATGTGTTTTATTTTTAAATGTATATCCATGCAGGTCTGTATCAATACCTTTCCTGATAGGAAAGACAAGAATTTGTCAACCTTATTGTACTACTTACTTTCCTTCTCCTATCATCCTAAATTTAGATAGTTGCCTTACAACTTTTAATTCTCTTCTTGCTTACTGTTATAACTTTATCCTATTTTAAATTAAATTTATTTTAACTGATATAGTAAAAACAACAATGGTACATAAATTGAGTAATGTGATGCTCTGATACATGTATACATTGTACAATATTTAAATAAGGATAAACATGTCTTTCCTTAAGTATTTATTATTTCCTTATATGAAAACTTTTTTTATTTGTTCTTATTAGATATACATGATACACAGTATAATGTCTTTTCACATATTGTACATAAATGGAGTTAACTTATTTTAATTATGATCCCATTTTTGTGGTACATGGTGTGGAGTTACACTGGTCATATATTCATACCTAAAGATACCAAAAATCACATCCAATTCATTTTACTGTCTTTTCTTCCCACCTCCCTTCCCTTCATTCCTTTTTGTCAAATACAATGGAATCTTGCCCTCCAAACCCTCTCTTGTTGTGGATTAGCACATATATATATATGTTCCTTCTGAGATATATATATATCTCAGAAGGAACATTTGGCCTTTGTTTTGGGGGGGAACATTTTATTTCACTTAGCATGATAATTCCCAGTTCCATCCATTTACTGGCAAATGCCATCATTTCATTCTTCTTTAAGGCTCAGTAATATTCCATTATATCATATTTTCTTTATCTATTCATCTGTTGAAGGACACCTAAGTTGATTCCACAGCTTGGCTATTGTGAATTGAGCTACTATAAACCTTGATGTGGCTACATATGCTGATTTTAAGTCCTTTAGGTATATGCTAAGAAGTGGGATAACTAGGTCACATGGTGGTTCCAGTCCAAGTTTTCTAAGGAATCTTCATATTGCTTTCCAGAGTGGTTGCATCAATTTGCAGTTCTACCAGCAATGTATGAGTGTACCTTTTTCCTCACATCCTCACTAATATTTATTGTTACTTGTGTTCTTGATGATTGCCATTCTGACTGGAGTAAGATGAAATCTTAGAGTAGTTTTGATTTGCATTCTTCTACTTGCTAGAGATGTTGAACATTTTTTCATATATTAGTTGATCAATTGTATTTCTTCTTCTCTGAAGTGGCTGTTCTGTTCCTTTCCCATTTATTAATTGGGTCATTTGTTTTCAAGTATTTGTTAACTGATCATATTTCTTCTTTCTTTGTCTGTTCAGTTCCTTAGCTCAATTATTTATTGTTTTTCAATGTCAAATTTTTTGAGTTTTTGTATGTATTTGAGATTAATGCTCTGAGGTGCAGGTAGCAATGATTTTACCCTTTCTGTATGCTCTCTATTCACATTCTTGATTGTTTCCTTTGCTATGAAGAAGCTTTTTAGTTTGATACCATCCCATTTATTAATTCTTGGTTTATTTTCTTTTGCTTTGGGAATCTTGTTGAAATATTAGATTTCTAAGTTGACATCATGGAGATTTGGGTCTACTTCTTCTTCTGGTAGGGGCAAGGTCTCTGGTCACATACCTAAGTCATTGATCCACTCTTAGTTGAGTTTTGTGCTGGGTAAGAGATGGGGGTCTAATTTCATTTTGCTGCATATGGATCTCCAGTTTTCCCAGCACCATTTGTTGAAGAGGCTATATTTTCTCCAGTGTATGTTTATGGCATCTTTGTCTAGTATGAAGTAATTGTATTTATGTGGGTTTGTCTCTGTTTCTTCTCTTCTGCTCCATTGGTCTTCATATCTATTTTTGTGCCAATACCATGTCTTTCTTTTTCTTTCTTTTTTCCTTTTATTTTGCTATTGCTCTGTAGTATAATTTAAGGTCTGGTATTGTGATACCTCCTGTTTCACTTTTCTTGCTAAGGATTACGTTGGCTATTCGGGGTCTCTTATTTTTCCAAATAAATTTTGTTATAGCCTTTTCTATTTCTATGAAGAATGTCACTGGGATTTTAATAGAAATTGCATTAAGTTGGTGTATTTCTTTTAGTAGGATGGACATTTTGATAATACTAATTTTGCCTATCTGAGAATGTGGGAGATCGTTCAATCTTCTAAGGTCTTCTTCAATTTCTTTCTTTGGTGTTCTGTAATTTCCATTTTAGAGGTCTTTCACCTCTTTTGTTAGATCAAATCCCAAATAAAATTTTAGAATATTGTGAATAGTTTTCCTGATTTCTCTTTCAGCTGATTTGTCATTGGTGTATAGGAACACAACTGATTTATGGGTTTTGATTTTATATTCTGCTCCTTTGCTGAGTTCTAGATTTCTGATGGTGATGAGAAAGGAAGTATCACCACAGACACTACTGAAATACAGACGATAATCAGAAGAAACTGCTTTGAAAATCTATACTCCAATATAATAGAAACTCATTAAGATATTGACAAATTCCTAGAGACATATGAATTACTCAAACTTAATCAGCAGAACATAACAGAAAATTTAAACAAATCAATTTCAAGCAATGAAATTGAAGACACCATCAAAAGCCTACCAACGAACAAAAACCCAGGACCAGATGAATTCTCAGCCGAGTTCTACAAGACCTTCAGAGAAGAACTTATACCAATACTCCTCAAAGTATTCCATGAAATAGAAAGGAGGGAACCATTACAAACTCATGCTGTGAAGCTAGTATCACCCTGATACCAAAACCAAACGAAGACACATCAAGAAAAAAAAAAAAAAAAAACAGACCAATATCCCTCATGAACATAGATGCAAAGATTCTTAATAAAATACTGGCAAATTGCATACAAAAACATTAAAAAGACAGTGCACCATGATCATGTGGGGTTCATTCCCAGGATGCAAGACTGATTCAACATATGGAAATCAGTAAACAACATACATCACATCAATAGACTTAAGACAAGAATCACATTATCTCAACAGATGCAGAAAAAACAATCGACAAAATAAAGCATCCATTCATGCCCCAAACACTAGAACAACTAGGGGTAGTAGGAACATACCTCAACATTGTAAAGGCCATCTATCCTAAGCCCAAGACCAACACCATTCTAAAGGGAGAAAACCTGGAAGCATTTCCTCTAACCTGGAACAAGACAAGATGCCCTCTTTCACAACTTCTATTCAACATCATCCTTGAAACTCTACCAAAGCAATTTGACAAAAGAAAGAAATCAAAGGGATATGAATAGGAAAAGAAGAGTTCAAACTATCCCTATTTGCAGATGACATGATCCTATATTTAGAAGACCCAAAAACTCCACCTAAAAGCTTCCAGCACTCATAAATGGTGAAGACTTTTGAAATACTTACCTCTCACTTTTTGAAATACACGGTGCCACACTATCTATAGCCACTCACAATGCAATTATACACCAGAGTTTTTCCCTCCTATCTAACTGTGACTTAGTATCCACTTACCAACCTTTCCCCATCCTTCTTCCCCACTATTGGCTCCAGGCTCTGATAGCCTCCATTCTACTTTCGACCTCTATGAGACCAGTGTTTTTAGATTTTACATATATATGAGTAAGAGCTGAATTCTTTCACTTAACACAGTGACCTCTAGTTCCATTCATGTTGTCACAAATGACAGGATTTCATTCTTTTTATGGCTGAATAGTATTCCACTGCATATAGGTACTGCACTTTCTTCACATTCACACACTTACGTGTGTCTCCACTTCTAAATCAGTGTGAAGAATGCTGCAGTGACCAGGGGAGGATAGCTGCCTCTTCAGCAAACTGATTTCACTCCCTTTGGATATACACACAGTCGTGGGATTGGTAGACCATATGATAGTTCTATTTTTTAAAGTTTTTCAAGGAACCTCTTTACTATTTTTTCCACAATGGCTGTGCTAATCTACATTCCCGTCAACAGTGTGCAAGAGTTTCCTTCTCTCCGCATCCTACCAGCACATGTCATCACATTTTTTTGATTAAAGAGATTTTTTTATTTGAAAGAAATCCAATAAACCAAAGCTATTCTGAGTGAGGTAGTTGGATACTTGGTAAACACTTCCTCAAAAATGAATTAGTGGATCTATTATTATGAAGAAAACAACTGACAACTCCTAATGAAATTGGAATTCTTAAAAATGTGTATTCAGCAATCAGATATTGCCAGCTTTCCAATACTTAGAGACTTTGCTGATGAGAACAATGTAATGTTAACAAATACAATTTTCAAATAATTTATGATGCAATCTGTCAGGCTTAGTAGCTCTACATAGCCCAGTGAACCAATATTTTTAAATGATTAATGCAAGATCTTATAAAGTTAAATATGAATAAAGATCCTATTCAAAGTATAACCGTGTGTGAAGAGATAGATCATATACTGTGTTACCACTACTCTTTTGTTGTTGTTGTTGTTCTAATTAATCAGGTTTGCTTTTTTTTTTTTTTTTTCTGCTGTGCTGGGGATTGAACACAGGGCCTTGTGCTTTCGAGGCCAGCACTCTACCAACTGAGCTGTATCCCCAGCCCTTTTGTTCTAATTAGTTACACACGACAGTAGAATGTATTTTGAAACACATACATAAATAGTGTATGACAAGCCTCCTAAAGTGCAATAGGTAAAATCAAGAATCAATAAATGGGATGGATCCAAACTAAAAAGCTTTTTCTCAGCAAAGGAAACAATCAATAATGTGAAGAGAGAGCCTACAGAATGGGAAAAAATCTTTACCACATGCACCTCAGATAGAGCACTAATCTCCAAGCTCTATAAAGTACTCAAAAAACTTTGCACCAAAAAAACAAATAATTCAACAATAAATGGGCTAAGGAACTGAACAGACACTTCACAGAAGATATACTCGATCAACAAATATATGAAGAAATGTTCAATATCTCTAGCAATCAGAGAGATGCAAATCAAAACTAAGATTTCATCTCACTTCAGTCAGAATGGCAATTATCAAGAATACAAGCAACAATAAAAGTTGGCAAGGATGTGGGGAAAAAGTACACTCTACATGGCTGGTGGGGCAACAAATTGGGGGAACCACTCTGGAAAGTAGTATGGAGATTCCTCAGAAAACTTGGAATGGACCCACCATTTTGACCCAGCTATCTCACTCCTCAGTTTATACCCATACTTAAAATCAGCATACTTCAGTGATGCAGTCACATCAATGTTTATAGCAACTCAATTCACAATAGCCAAGCTATGGACCAACCTAGGTGCCCTTCAACAGATGAATGGATAAAGAAACTGTGGAACATATACACAGTGGAATATTATTCAGCCTTAAAGAAGAAGGAAATTATGGCATTTGCAGATAAATGGATGGAGCTCGAGAATACCATGCTAAGCAAAGTGTGCCAAACCCAAAAAACCAAAGGCTGGATGTTTTCTCTGATATGCAGATGCTAATTCACAATAAGGTGTGTGGCTAGGAAAATACAGAGGAACTTTGGATTAGGCAGAGGGGAGTGAAGACAGGGGAAGAGGTATGGGGGTAGGAAAGATAGTAGAATGAATCAGGCATCATTACCCTGTGTACATACATGACTGCATGACTTGTGTGACTCTACATCAGGTACAACCAGAAGAATGAGAAGTTATGCTCCATTTACATGTGATCATTAGTCTTTTTGATAACAGCTATTCTGACTGGAATGAGGTGATACCTCATTGTGGTACTATTACAACTTTAAATAATATAGTTACCATTTCTTATTCCATAAGCTTTAGAAGTAATTGAAACCCAGATAAAAAATTGCACCTCTACACTGATCTTAGGTATGCCAATCCTGTTTATTCTTAGCAAACATATTACTTTTGTGTTATCAAATTTCATAATTATTGGCTTCTGTTCATAAAAACAATTTAGTGTTTGGTGTTTTGAATATTTCAAGTAGTCAAATTGGAAATCAACACTTATAAAATAATAATTATATAAATGTCACTGCATGTCACATTCACTGCAGTCTGAGATACAAATATATCTTTTCTTTCAGTAATCCACTGCTCAAATTAAAACAAGTTGATTTTGTTTATTTCTTATATATAATATATATATATATATATATATTTGCTTTCTTTTTCCAGCTTATAATTACCTTTCTGTATAAAACATAATTATTTATATATCATTTTGATATTCCAATCTCATAATCACAGCTTTGAATAACATCTGTTTTGTTCTTCTTAATTGTAAAGGGTTTCTAGTCTGTGCCTTTTCCAATTTAGGTTTTTTAGTTCCTAGGACTGCTGCAAAACTATCACCCTGTGATTCCTTATTGACATCCTAATCAATCTCACTGTTAGATCCACTGTCTCTCCTTTATCATTTTGAATCCTTTTTAAACTTTTTATTGGACTATATCTTCACGTATTTTTTAAAAGAAGGATACATGACATTGAAACTGTGTAGTCCCTATATAGTGCACAAATCTTACTACTTTGTCCTTGCCCTGTGTTAATAATTGATTATATACCTGCAAATCAATTGTAGATTCAAAGAAAATTTTCTCCTAGCTGTTGAGGACTCCATTTTCTTGCCGTCAGTGGTGGCTAACAAGACGTCTGATGCTTCTCTGATCTTCCTTCCTTTAGAGGCAAGATATGTTTTGTGCTTTTCTCAGGAAGCTTTCCAGATTGTCTTTTTATCTTTGAGTCCCTGATATTTCCCCAGCAGACAGTAAGGTTGTTATGATCGCCCACCGCCCCCGGGGACAATCACAACGCGTACGCTCTTCTTGAGCACAGGAACCAAAAGGACTTTATTCCACAAGTTTCAGACTTATATTGAGAACATCAGCCTATCAGAGAGTAGACTACCAGGAAAGTCAGCCTATCAAGGAACAGTCTCCAGGCAGATACCAGGATCGCCTCATGTACAACAGCCAACCAGAGTTACTTCCTAAAACTTGTATATGAGTGCAGCTTTGTCTGGCAAGCTGCCAGGCGCCATCTTAGAGATCAGGCCATGGTGCGGCTCTGGGGCCCTCAGAGCCCGCCCCTGACAGGTTGTGTTTCTTTGGTCATTCCTTCAGACTTTGTTTTACACTGAGAAAACGTCAACTGCTGTTTCCGTCCTGGTTGCGTCTCTGCTTTCTCAGGCTCCTCCTGTAGGGGTCCTCTTCGATGAAGGTAGATTCCCTAGCTTGAGCTTCACTACCGTTACTCTGCATCTCTTTGTTCTTTCATTTTACAACCTGACGTCCTTACGGTGTCCTGTGTAATATTTTTTCGTCCTGATTCAGTGGGTCATTGGATTTACCTTGGCTCTTCTCGTGTTGTTTTCCTCAACTGTCCAGTAATTCTGCTTATCCTACCATATTTATGAATGAAGATGATGCTGGATGATCCTGGTAGCTGTTTTGGCTTTTCTTAGCAGACTTTGGGCCCCTCCATCATCTACCAGCTCTGTGTACAAGTGAAGCCAGCTGACACTGGCTGCCTTTGCTTCAGAGTACAGACACACCACCTTGAATTTTCAGTGCTGGTTTCAGGGGTACTTTCTATCTAGAATAGGAGTCTCAAACCCTGGAGCCTGGATTTCTTCAGGCAAAGATACCATCCCATTTTTATCAACGTCATCCCAGGTTTACCCTGGAACCATTGATCCTGTGGTCACTCTGTAATTGTAGAGGAAAAGGAGGCTGTGGGGCTTTCTGCTATTCCGAAGACTGCCTCTTAATTGTTACCTGTAACATATTCTCTTTGCGCTGGTCCTTCAGGGCTACATCTCCAAATTGTGAGCTCGATGTCTGTCTAACACTTAGAAATGTAACTACCACCTTTACTCCAGACTTTCCATGAGTGCTTTCTGGGTCGTCGTCTTTCCTTTTCAGACTGTCAATACATTGTCATATGCTTTGTTTTTCAGATCCTAATAAGAATGTATCCGCTCCTGTAGAACTTCATTTTCCAGTTTGTTGAAGACTTCTTGTCATTCACATTCACTGTCTTGTTGTTAGAATTTTGGAAGAAAGCAGAGGCAATTGTTTTTATTCAGTTGGTCCTTTAGAATGAGAAAATGTAGAAACTTTTCAGTTTTAAGTAGCAGAACTATTACGTGGTACGCAGGAAAATGGGCTACAGAACCATTTGCCTGCATTTGAACCCTGACTTTGTTTCATTTTTTGTTTGTTTGTTTGACACTGTGAAAATAACTCAATTCTTTAATTATGTGTATTTGTTCAGAAAAGATACTAATCCTAATAGATTTTATCTCACAGGATTTTTTTTAATTTTTATTTTTACAGATTGCATTTGATTCATTATACACAAATGGAGTACTACTTTTCATTTCCATGGTTGTTGTACACAATGTAGATTCACACCATTCATGTAATCATACATATACATAGGGTAGTACTGTCTCAGTCTATTATCTTTCCTTCCCCTACCCCTCCCGCCCCATTTTTCTTTACACCATCCAAATTTCCTCCATTCTTCTTCCTCCTGCCCTGTTATGTATTATCATCCATTTATTAGAGAAAACATTCGGTCTTTGGTATTTTGGGCTTGACTTATTTCACTTAGCGTGATATTTTCCAACTTCATCCATTTACCAGCAAATGCCATAATTTTATTGTTCTTTATGACTGAGTAATATTCCATTGTATATATGTACATTGTATTTTTATCCATTCATCAATTGAAGGGCATCTTGGTTGGTTCCACAATCTAGCTATTGTGAATTGAGCAGCTATGGACATTAATGTGCCTACATCACTGTAGTATGCTGATTTTAAGTCCTTTGGGTATAAACTGAGGAGTAGGTTGGGTATAAACTGAGGAGTAGGTTGGTTGTTAGCATGAGAATAGGGAGAAAGAGATTCTAAGGAAGCAGGTAAACTAAAGGAAAATAGAGAGCAAGAAAAAGAAATGAAAACTTCAACATTCAAAAAGGGGGAAAAAAGTCTGTACTATAACACACTATTCAAACCTCTCAGTTTTCAGTAGCCTGATGCATGTGACAATGAGCTTCCAGTCTCCGGCAGGTGTCTCAGGATGGGATTTGCCCCACCTAAAGATGGCAGCTTCTGCTTCTAGGATAATCCAAGATGGCTGCACTGGCTTCCAAATGTGTTGGCAAATGGGGAGCTATAGCTCTGGGTGTGGTCATTGAGTCCATGTGGGGTGTGGTCGGTCAGGCTGGGGGCCCTAGAGGTGGGGTACAGTCAGTTGGACTGGGGGTCCTGCAGGTCCTGGCTTTTTGCCCAAAATAATGGCAGTCACATGTAACCAACCTGCAGGTACTGTGACAGTAGACTTCCAGGCAATAGCAGGCAGTTGGCAATCTGCTGGTGGTCTGCAGGTGGTCTGCAGGCTACTGGTGGAAGATCAGCAGGTGAACCTCGGTCAGTGGGTGATGGGTAAGTGAAAGACAGGCAACGGGCAGGAAAGAGGCAGGAAAATGGGCAAATGATGGATGATAGGCAGCAGTCAGTGAGCAATCTGCATTAAAAAAGTAGTCAATATGCTGGCAGACAGGGGTGATCTTGATGGAGAAAAGGGGGTAAACAGTAGGGGATTGATAAGCAACAAAGACTGCCTCACAGAGAAATAGATTTTCCTCTGCTTGTAACTGGAGTTCTGGAGTAACAACAAACAGTCTCCCTCTAGTCCGCCATCTTGGATCTCTCACAGGATGTTTTAAAGATTTAAATCACTTTATACATATAAAGTATTTACAAAATGTGTATTTTACAGAAATGATCAATAAATGTTAGTTTTTATGGTAAAGAACTCGTTTTAGTCAAGCTTTCACTGTTTTGACTAAAGAATCAGACCAGAACAATTTTAGAGGAAGAAAAGTTATTCACGGTTTCAGAAGTCTTAGTCTGTAGAAGGCCAGCTCCATTCTTCCAGGATGAGCATCACAGAAGGAGAGTGTTGCATAGAGAAGCAGCTCACATCATGGTCATCAGGAAGCAGAAAAAGAGGTCTCCACCTGCCAGATACAAATATATACCCCAAAGCCATGCCCTGATTCCCACCTCCTTCCAGCCACACCGTACCACTTCAGTTACCACTGTTAATCCCTATCAGAGGATTAAATCACAGATTGGGTTAGGACTTCCTCAACCCAATCATTTCTCCTCTAAACCTTGTTGCATTGTCTCATATGTGAGCTTTTGGGGGACACCTCACATCCAAACCATTACAGAACTTCATGTGGCATAGACTGACATAAATTCTGATAATTTTATGCCTGCTCATAAAAAACTGTTGACTATGATGCTAATATAATACTTTAAATTATATTATAATATTTTTAAAGTTTTTAAATTTCTTTTCTTTCTAGTCCTTAAAGTGATGTCAACTATATCACCTTTGCAATTCCTTTGATGAGATATTTTAGTCTTCAATGTCCATGACTCATGAAATAAGTACATTCCTTCCATCCTTTTATGGAATAAATATTTATAGAATCTTAGTTATTTTAGAGAGGCAAAAAAATAATTAATAATCTGCCATGTTTTTGGTGCATCAGAAATTGGTTGAGGTTGATAGATAAGGAGTGAGGTGTCTATTATTGTCAGTTGAAATTCATATTTAAGGGGTGGGGCATTTTAGCAAAGATTTTTGAAAATTAAATAGAGAAACAGATTGAACTGCAGGTCTGGAAATATAATTTATTCATCCTGAATCAGTAAGTTACAGTTTGTAACTCAGTTTATTCTGTTTCTGACAACTGAACACCTACTCCCTCTACTCAATATTTTGAAAATGTCTCAGTAGTATGTACCTCACACAGCAGTTTCTTTGAAAATACAGGTGTTTCAGATCTAGAGCAGTAAACATTCAGCAGGCTCCAGTGTTAACCTGCATGATTTCTGAAAACTGTAAAGCCATCTGAAATAATGCTCTGATGAAAATACTATAAAAAAGTTATTCCCTATGAAATCAACAGCACAAGGTAATCCAGAAGAGAACACAAATGCAGTATTATAAATAACATATTCATATCTTTTTGTAAATAATTTCAAATTTGCCATAATGAAGAGAATATATATATTCATATATTACCATTTTTATGCATGTTTCTTTTCCCAGAAATATATATACCTCCCCCCTACACACTTACAAACACACACAGTTGCCTCGTCATGACCAATTGTTAAAATCAAATAATTTTCAGTCTTTTTAGTGGCTTACTTGCTTTAATTGTATTCACAGCAAGTTAGAAGAAGATAGAACACATACTATAAATATCTAAGTTTTCATGATTTATGTCGTTTTAAAGTTCAGCATTGATTTAACTGAGTTAGAAGCTGGGATTTAGTATATTCCTGTCATTTTGTTTAGATATGGTCTAGGGAAATATGAAAAGCAAAAGAACATTTAACTACTGAAAATCAGATCCATAATGAGATGCATGTCACACCATTAGGATCGCTGTAATCAATAAGACAGACAATCAAAGTGATGGCGAGGACAGGAAGAGATTGGAGCCTTCATATTTTGCTGGTGAGAATGTAAACTGGTACAGTCACTCTGGAAAGCACTATGGCAATTCTTAAAATGTTAAAACTAGAGTCACCTAATGACCCAGAATTTTCACTGTTAGATTTCCCGTTCTCAAGAAATGAAAACATATGTCTGCACCAAACCTAAACCTTAATGTTCATAATTCCATTATAAGTCTCCAGGTGAGGTGGTGCATGCCTATAGTTCCAGCAGCTCAGGAAGTTGGGAGGATCATGAGTTCAAAACCAGTCTCAGCAAAAGTGAGGCACTAAGCAACTCAGCGAGACCTTGTCCCTAAATAAAATACAAAAGAGAGAGAGAGAGAGAGAGAGAGAGAGAGAGCGCTGGGGGTGTGGCTCAGTGGTTGAATGCCCCTGAGTTCAATCCACTATATCCCCCCAAAAAACATGTCCATGAGCATATAAATAGTTGAACAAATTCGATATGTCCGTACAATGGAACACTACCCAACAATAAAACAAAAAATGAATTACTGATGCAGGCTATAATGTAGATAAAAAGCTGATCCTCAGTGAGAGAAGTCAGCTACAAGAGATTATATCATGTGTAACTCCAATTACTATGAAATATCCATAATCAGCAAAGTTCTATATAGAGAAAGCAGATTGGTGGTTACTAAGGGCTAAAGAGGGATTATGAGCAGTAGCTAGTAATTGGAGTGTGGTAATGGCCATATTATTCTGTGAATGTACTCAAATACTTTAATTGCATGCTTTAAATTGATTAATTTTATGGCATGTGACGAAGATGTTGAAAAAGAACATCATTCTTAAAAAACAAGTCAATTTTAGATACATCAGGCACAACTGTTCAACATTATGAATTATAGTCTGAGAACAAAGATCAAAGATTTGCTAATCTTTATTTTTGTCTTACATGAAAACAGTTAGTATTCAATAGTGATGTCCCTCAAAATAAATATTACTTTAGACTTTAGTTTCACTCTATGTATGGGCTCTCAGTGGATCATATTTAACTAACCTTAGATCTATTTATTATGTTCAAATGTTTGTAGAAACACAGCAGGACTATTAATTGTTTGAGAGGTTAAGTTTCTTTCCCCAGAAATGTGCAAGTAAGCATGAACCACACAATGGTGCAAATGGCTTAGGAATCTTTAGATTAACTGATGTTTAGTATGGACCACTCAATCATAATAACCAGTAATGACAAATCTCCACTACACAACAGAGAATTAAGATTATTATGCACATAAGCTCAGAATCTTGAGATTCTTTTCAAAATTAGTTTTGGGTAAATTAAAGGTATCTAGTTCTCCAATAAAAAGAACAACAAAAGATAAATGATCTCAAGCATAAACCCCACAAAGACATCTTAAATTTGTCTTTTCAGACTTACAGTTCCTAACACAGGGCCATGCCTAGCAAAAATTTAATAAATTCTTGTAAAATCAATTAATTACTAGATGACTCCTTCCCTGTGTACTTTGTCTGATACCTCTCTCCAAATATTGACGTATGTAAGATTTAACATTTTATATTGTTTCACAAATTCATAGAGTTCTTTAAACACATCAGAGAGTCAAAGAACTGCCTGGTTGCATTATGTATTATAGGCCATTCTAACCAGAAGTTTGTTTTAAAACTGAAAATAAAATTGTTTAATAAGTAGAGTATTGAGTCAAGAACAAAAATTAACTCTAGCATCTGTACCTCCATTTGGGGGATACAGGGATACCAATATTTTTAAAAATGATATTTAACAATAGGCAGTATTTTTTCTCTAGTTGTTAGTGCATGGGGAGATGAAACAAACTATTACTGGTTTCTAAAATAGCCATTGGGATGATTGTATCATTTATCTCGCCTTCCATGTGATGTAAGCAAATAATAATAAACAGGATTTATTCTTCTTGTAATGGAGGTCACATTTAAACATTTGAGGGCATTTCAAAGTTGGTATGTGGTCAATAGAGTGACCCAAATTTACAGAGAGGTTTCAAATAAATCACCCTGGGCCACAAGGATGTGTCTGCAATAACAGGATCACATTAATTCTGACCGAATACAATTGTGATCGTCTGTCAATGAATGTGGTATCATGGAAATTCACACCATGTGCTAAGCAAGCACTTTTCATTAAGGAACTTATGCATCTAAAAAAATCTTACTATTTTAATTTCCTCTCTGGTCAAATAAGGTGTGCTCAAATAAGATGATCTCTGACTCTGAGGTTCTTTTAATATAAAAGAACTAGACTGCTCATTGTTACACCAAACAGATCCTTTAAAATATATGTCACTCAGATTAATTAAAAATCTCAACACTCTGGAATACATGTGTTGCCAGCATTGGATTATGTTCTAATGATATTAATATTTGTTAAATCTTCACTAAGTACATATCCATCATAATTGCTCAATTCTAGTTTATGCAGCTATAAACTTAAGTAATTCAAAGTACAGTCAGAATTTGGTTCTAACTTCCAACTTTTTCCAATTAACTGAGGTATGACAATTACCACCTTATTTGATTTATTAATTAATTCCTCATAAAATATGGAGTAAGCACCTTCTATGTATCAAAGCTTCATCTTAAGTGTATATTGGGAAACCAAATAAACTTGGCATCTCTTCTCCCAGATTGTGGTTTAATGAGATTTTTATGTATTCATGATTAGTGTGGAGTAGAGTCATAACCTTGCAATTTTTTAATTAAAAAATTCAAGAATTATATGGTTGTACTACTTTATTTAGCAAACATGGATGTCGAGACCTACAGAAGTAAACAGATTTATCCAGGGTTGTAAAGCAAGTAATGAGAGACTTAGGAAGAGCAGATATAATTTTTAATGACTAACCAAATTCCAACTATTTAGAGTAGTTAGTTGTCTGAATAACTTCTTGCTGAAGAGCAATAAAGCACTATGTGTGTGATTAAATTATTCTCCTGTACTTAAGGTAATATGAATTTACTTGTTAAATGACATCTTTGAGAAATGTGAACAAAATAAAACACCGAAACGCCTAGCAAAATCTGATTTACTTTCCATAAATGGATTGCTCAAGTCTATTTCTCTTCTTAGTGCTCTTTTGAAAAGGTAGTTCTCTAAGGAATATTTCCTTTCCATATTTTGCATCAATTATTTTATATATGCTTTCCCCTTGTGCAGACTTGCCATGAATAGATAGTTTCTTACATTTAGTATCAGAATGTTTAAACCATCATCTTGTAAAGAACTTGCTCCTTGGTTGCCAGCTACACAGACCCCGGTGGGGGATCACCTTCGGCTGTGAAGGTACTGTAACATAGAAGGTCTATAGACAGTCTTTACGACTCTCTACCCCAACTGGTGTGGTTCTCCAGGTTAAGTGACAGAAACCATGATTCAGTCCCAAACTTGTCTGTTTTTGAGTGAACCACAAAGTGACTCCAGGTCTCAGTTTATCTGACATTGAGGAAAATTTATCATAATTTTATGACACCCTTTATTTCTGAATATTATGTCATTACAGAAGAAAATTGGGGCAAATGCCTATTGTGGAATTACATTGGATGATGCTTAATCTGATAGCTACCAGGGCTGTTCCCCACTGTCCATCCTCTGGGTACATCACAGATTTGTAATTCTTCATCCCCTTGACATTATACACTGCTATATGATTTGTTTTGCCAATAATATATAAGTAGAAGCTCTGTAGGACGTGACAGCAGTAACCACCAGCTGTTAAGTTTTAAGGAACCAAATAAACTCTAGAAAAAAAAATGCTCTAGGAAATGAGCCTTTGTATGCATTTTATGCTGAATTATTTTTCATTTGCTAATTTATGCATGTGCGTGCATACACCTGTGTATGTGCAAATGTGTTTGAGGTATTACTTACAAGATGAATGGTTTTCCCTCAAAGCTAGATGTGGCCTAGGAGATATAGGGCAGGTGTTCTGGACCCATAACTGATTAAGTGTAGATGAAACGAAGACTGCTGTTTGCATATTCTAAGTTCCTTTGGTTTGTGACAGAGTGGTGTTTTCATAATACAAATCTTGTTCACTGTATTCCTTCTGGACATCAATTTCCTTTCTGCCTTGTATATTTGATCTACCATTCTAACTAGAAAACTCTTCCCTCCGACTGATATGGCTAGTAAGTGCTCAGCAACTTAATTTCAGTTGAAATGACACTACATCATGGAAGTTCTCTTTGCTTCTTCCCTTAAGAGTTTGTGCTTATATTTTTTATAATCAGCAAATTTTTCTTACCAAATGTGTTAATTGTACCAATCTTTCCACATTATCTCTTTTACCACGAGACTGTAGAGAGAGAGGTAGTGTCTTTCTTGCTCATTTCTGTGTCATTGGTTTCACAATACTTTGTCAGATGAAAGGCTCAATGAACTGAATGGATGAATACAAAGATTAATACCTATACAAAGATTTTTCAACACCTCTTTTTAAATGTAGTGACTTATTTCCCCCATGATCTAATTTCCCAGATGGGCTGCTTCTGAGAGCTGACACTTAAATTTCATTGCTAATAGTTACATTACTTCTTTAATAATTTCTGATTCCCCTTGTATCTCATTTAAAAATGGGCAATGATTTTTTGCTAACTTACTCAAATACTCTTATTTAGTTCTAGCTTACATTTCAGTTTCCCCCACCCCTGTCCAAAGTACTTATTTTAGATATTCAAAAATAAATCACTTTCTGCCAATTATTTTTTTATTTCTAGGGTAAGAAAATGCTTGAGGGACAATTGGTTGTCACTGATGGAAAAACTGAGGATTATTGTGGTTATATTTCTTCTTCTTCCCTATACTTATTATCAATTGTATTAATCTATTACTGAAGTTTGCAACACTTACATTCCTTTATGTAGTCGCAGTTTCTATTGCATTTAGTTTTAATTTGATACTTGAATTATTTATTTGCTCAACACCAGGACACTATACCTTGGATTCTATATTCATGAATTATTTAATTTAATCTACCTTTTTACTAGTTATCATCATCAAATATATTTTTAAAGGGCTGTGTGCATGATATTTTGATCTTAAGTAAGTTCTTACCTGGTTGAATAATACCTGTGTATTACATTTGAGTGACATCTTGCCTTTGATAATTTTGCATTCCATTTTATCCCATGAATGTGTAGACACAGTGCCACCTGTGTTATATCCTTGAACATGATTGTGAAAAAAATCCAAGGTCATCTACTCTTAACCCCTTTGGATGTGCAATTACTTTTCTATATAAACATACAGAGAATTATTTCTTCACTTCTCAAGTTCAACAATTTAACCAGGTTGTGATTCATGGTCTATTTTTCTTTGAGAATTGTTCCTGCAAGACAGGAAATCATGTTCAAGCGTTTTAAAATTATAAAATATAACACATATAAAAAAGATAGATTTGTTATGTGACCTTGGGAGAAATTACTTCACCTTTGCATGTCTTTATTTCCATCTTAACACAGAGTTGACCTGTTCTATCACGTAAAATGCTTGGCAATCTTAAACTTACACATGAAAAAAATTTGAACAAAATGAAAATCAACCAGTCTTCTTAGAGCCATCAGAGAACTGAGGTCATAAACAAAACTGTTGGCCCCAAACCAGAGAGGTAAAGGAATATAAAGAATCACATGTTATAGAGAGGTCAAGCAGCTGGAGTCAGTGACCATTAGAAATACTTAAACAGTAATTGACAATTTCTGAAGGTTGAATGTGGGCCTGTTGTTAGAGGGACACACACTTTTATGAGTTTTACATCCAGGATCACACCTGGTTTACAGTGAATATTAGAGAAAAATTTATCATGTTTCCATCAGATGCAAAGAAAAAAATAACCATTTGAAATACACCTAGGGGAAAAAACAACAATTTTGTCGTATTCCGAGTGTTGTTATGTTCTTCCTAATGCCCTCAGGCAGAAATACTTTACCACAACTTAACCAATGTGGGGGAAGAGAAATATAAAACTCCACTGCCATATGCCCTCCTTGTCTCATATACAGAGGGAAACAATGGAGAAATATTTCTGAAGGTTATAGCTAGAGACACAGGACCACTAAAAGTCTGAGATCTAAACATAGATTATACAGCATTGCCCTTCCATCTTCAGCCTTCACACTGTATCAGCAGGGTTCCTGTTCAAAATGGGGAATTTTAGTTGGAATAACTACAAGGCTCAGGTTCTATTTAACTAGGAGTTTCTAGGGAAACCCAAAGTCAGCATGGTAGGAAAAAGGAAAAGTAAACTAGAGGAAATTGAAGCCTGTGACATCTACAGCTTCAGCAAATAGTAAACGTAGCTTAACATGTAGCCAGAAAAATAGAAAACCTCGCAGCCGAGGTCAGTTTATTTCATTTCCTATTACCTGATGCGTCATATATGTCTTCCAACCAAAAATAACACACTGTGTTAAAATGCGATGAGAATACAAAGAAGAAAGAAACAAACAATAAACCCCGATTCACACATGATGGAAACGTAAGATTATGCATATCAAGGACTCTATGAAGTTAAAGAACGGTCCTCAAGACCATCTTCATTTCTGACACCAATTGCACATCAGGGAGGTCCCCAAGACCAACCTCAGTGTCTATAACTCACTCTAAGATTTCAGAACTCATTGAAAACTGGTATATTTATGGCAATGGTTTATTAAATGCAAAGATACAGGTTAAGACACATGGGACAGAGTCTAGAAAAATTCCCAAATGCTGACCTTCCAATTATGCTCTTCCACTAAATTCGTGAACAATGCCATATTCCCACCAATGATCTGTAAGAGTCATTTAGCATGAAAGCTTACCAAAGTCTTGATGTTCAGAATCTTAAATGGAGCTCCATCTTATAGACGTGCTGACGACTCACATGCGTGACCTTAGTCTTCTCGCTCTTCCAGAGTTGAGCTTATACAACATGACTCCAAATCTCCACTAGAGATCACTCTTAGACTGTTCAGTATGTTCCACAGTCTCTAGATAAATACAGTTTTATGGGCAGGGAATTTCAAAGACTTGGAGATTACATTTCAGTGGTCAAGGTCAAACACCAGGTCCTTATTTATAAAATATTAAAAATTCTTTATCACATATGCTCTAATGGAAAAGTAATTACATGCAAAAACAAGAGCAACATGTTAGCTGAGAGACTGAAAAAACACATAAGAGGAAAATCCCCAAATAAATGATAGAAATACAAAACACCATAACAGAAATAAATAAAGACTTTGATGATCTCATAATAGACCTGGATAGATCTGAGGAGAAAATCAATGAGCTTCAAGATATGGCAGTGGAAATTTCTCAAGATAAAATGCAAAGAGAAAAAAAAAAGAATGAAAATAAATGGAACAGAATATACAATTACTTTGAAAATAATAAAAGGTGCAGTATACTTCTTATGATGATATCAAAAAATAGAGAAAAGAGAAAAATAAATAAAAATATATTAAGTAACAATCACTAATAACTTCTCAAAATTAATTACAGATAACTAAACCAAAGTCAGGAATACCATAGAACACCAAGCAAGATAAATTCAAAACATCTATGACTGGGTATCTCATATTCAAACTACAGAAAGTCAAAAACAAAGAGGAAAGAGGCACAAATAAGAATTACATAAAACTTCAGAAGCTATGCAAGAAGAAAGAGAATGAAGAGAAATATTTAAAGTTTGAAAGAAGGGAGTCATTACCCTTGAATTCTCTACCCATGGAAATTGTCCTTCGAAATCAAGGATAAATAGACTTTGTAAGGTAAACAAAAATGGAGGGAATTCATTCTAAGTAGATCGTCCTGAAGAGAAATGCTGGAAGAAGTTCTTCAGGGACAAGGAAAACAATACATGTCAGAATCCTGGGTCTAAATAAATAAAGGACATTAGAGGAGGAATAATTAAGGGTAAAATGTAAAATATTTTACTTTTTTATTGTTAATTGATTTAATCGATTTTATTTGCTTAAAAGAAAAATAATGACAATTGATTCAGTGTTGATCATATATGGAAAAGTAAAGTGAATGTTTGTCATCTTAAGATATGGGAGAGAGAGCTTGGGAATACTGAGTTATAGGGTGCCTCTACTAAATGATGGTACAGTGCTGCTTAAAAGTGAACTAAGATCAACTATAAATGTATACTGCACACTCTGACAACAACTAAAACCCCCATATATTTATTATACTAATTGAGAAGAGAAAATGGAATCATATACACAACACAATTAAAGTCAGAGAAGGCAGAAAATGGGGAAATGGAATATAGAGCAGAAACAATAAAAATAGAGCCGTTAAAAATATCATAAAACTTATTCAGCTGTCAATTATCACTTTACATATTAATGCTTTAAATACACCAATTAAAAGAGATATATAGAAGATATTAAAAAGCAAACAAATAGGACTACACTATGTATTATTTATAAGTAACCATGTCAAATACAAAAACACCCATAGATTAAAAACTAAGGCATAGAAAGAGACAAACCATGCTAACAATGATTTTACAAAGTACTGGTAGTTATATTAATTTTAGAAAAAGACATTGGAGAAACGGAAAGTATCAGGAATGAAGTTAGGTGTTACATAAATGAGTCAGTTACCCAAAAAAACAGCAATCTTGATAGTGTATGCACCTAACAACGGAATATGAAGATGGAATGCAAAACCTAACAGATCTAATAGGAGAAAGAAATTAACTCACTAGTATAGCTGGAATCTCCAATGTCCTTCTATCAATAATTGTCATATCTGGCAGGCAGAAATCAGTACAGATATGGTTGAACTCAACATCATCATCTATCAACTGTAATTGATATTTTTGGAATACCTTATCCAACAGGAACCAAATACAAACTCCTTTTAAGATCATATGGATTTTACACTCATCAGTGTAACACATATCTGAGCTATCTGATAGAAATCACACAAAATATGGTCTTAGATCAGAATAGATTTAAACTATGAATCAATCACAAGAGAGTTGAAAGATCTAAAAATCTTTGAAAATTACAACACATTCCTAAATAACATGAGTCCAATTTTAACAAAAATTTAAAAATATTTTAGAATTAATGAAAATGAAAGTACCAAATCTGTATTTGCCAATGTGTGCAATACAGTAAAGATAGAACTTACAGGAAAATTTATAGCATTGATTGCACACATAAGAAAAGAAGACCAAAAATGTTCATCTCAGCTTCTACTTTCAGAAACCACAGAAAGAAGGAAAATATAAACCTAAAGCAAACTGAAGACAGTTATAAGGAATAGAGCAGAAAACAATGAATGGAAAGAAACCAACGAAAATCAATGAAACCAAAATTTTGTCCTTTGAGAGATCAATATAATTTATAAAGCTCTGGCCATAACAATCAAGAAAGAAAGATGACAAAAATTACTAGTATCAGACATAAGATAAGGAACCATTAGTACTGATCTCATGGACAACAGAATAATTCTTAAAATAATATTATGAACAATTTTATATCCACAACTTCAATGACTAAAACAACCAACTTCACAAGGTACACTAATCAAGACAGTGTTCTGTTAGTAAAGGAAGCACTATATAGATCAGTAGAGTGTACTGAGGTTCAGGAATAGCCCCACCCAGGTAAATCAACCAAACTTTGACAAAGAGCAAAGACAATAAAACAGAAGTAGTCTGTTCAACACATAATATAGTAAAAACTGCCTATACACTCAAAAAATGAATCAAGATACAGACTTTATGCCTTTCATAAAAAATTAACTTGTAATTTATCATATACATAAATGTAAAATGGAAAACTATAAAACTTTGAAAATATGGTACAAGAGAAAATCTATGTGACCTTGGGTTTCACAGCTAGATTAAACACTAAATGTATGATATTGGAAATTTTTTTTCTACCTTGTTTGGTGTGCTATTTGTGTTTTTACAGTTTAAATAGTATCAAACATATCCTTATATAGTTTTCTTCCGGCTCTTGTTTTATAATGTACAACAACAAATATTTTGTAACAAAATTTATACATATGCAACAATGATCAGCTTTTGAAATGTAAATAGAAATATGATATACTCTTTTTTAATTATTTTTATTTTTACAGACTGCATTTTGATTCATTGTACACAAATGGGGTACATCTTTTCATTTCTATGGTTGTGCATGATGTAGATTCATACCATTCTTGTAATCATACACATACATAGGGTAATGATGTGTGTTTCATTTCACTCCTCAGTTTATACACAAAGAATTTAAAATTAGCATACTACAGTAATACAGTCACATCAATGTTTATAGCATCTCAATTCGCAATACCTAGATTGTGGAACCAACCTAGATGCCCTTCAACAGATGAATGGATAAAGAAACTGTGGTGTGTATACACAATGGAATATTACTCAGTCATAAATAAGAATAAAATTATGACATTTGCAGGTAAATGGATGCAGTTGAAGAATATCGTGCTAAGTTAAAAAAGCCAATCCCAAAAAACCAAAGGTTGATGTTTTCCCTGATAAGTTGATGATGATATATAATGGGGGTAGGGGGTGAGGGGTGAGAGAAGAATGAAGGAACTTTAGATTACATAGAAGGAAATGCAAGGAAGGAGGGGGTATGAAAAATGGTGGAATGAGACAGATATTGGAAATTTTAAGAAAATAATAAACTGGGCTTCATCAAAATTATAAAATTTTGCTCCATGAAGGACACTGTTAAGAAAATAAGGCCTCAGACTGGGGAAATACTTGTAAAAGGTGTATCTGATACAGGACTTGTAACTAACATGCAGAGTCCTTAAAGTTAAATGAGAAGATAACAATAGCCCTACTAAAAAGCAATCTGAAGATCTGAAGAGACACCTCACTAAAGAAAATAAATAGATGGCCAACAAGACTATGAAAAGATATTTAACTCCATATATTATTATGGAAATATAAATTAAAATAATGGGACACCACTGTATACCAATTAATTATACACTTACACATGCACGCATGCACACATACATACATGCTGGCAAGGATATGGTGCAGTAGAAACTCTCATGGAAATGTAGAAAATGTGCAACTGCATTGAGAGATAGAATAGCAAAACTTATAAAACCAAACTGCCTCACCATGCAATTCAGCAAACACTAATAGATATCTATCCAAATAAGTTAAAAATTTATGTCTACACAAAAACCTGCACATGAACCTTCTTATCAGTTTAATTTAAAATTGAAAAAACTAGAAACAACCAAGATACCTTTCAAAACAATGAAGTAATTTAAAAAACAGTGATGCATCCATATATTGGAAAATTATTCAGTGATAAAAATAAATGTTATGCTATTAAGTCATTTCTCAAGTGATTATTTCTTAACATAAAGAACTAAAAGTTTATTAAGAAGCCAGTCTGTAAAGGCTTTATAGATGATCCCCATCTTGTCATGGCTCAACTGATTTTTTTCATTCTTGAAAAATGCCATTTATTGAATCTGAAGCAAACATCGAGTTGTTTCCTTTCAACTTCACAATGGTGAGAAAGTTACACATATTCAGTAGAAACTGTATATCAGATTTTGAATTTGGATTTTTCCCAGGCTGGTGAAATGTGGAGGATATTCTTTTGGGATGCTGGGCAGTAGCAACAAGCTGCAGTTCCTGGTCAACCAGGAGATAATGAGGATGGACAACCAATACTCTCACAGGGTTGCTCAGCTACAATGGTCTGTAGGTTAGAATGTATTTTTTTACTCAACATGTTTTCAACTTCCTATGGGTTTATGGGGGCATAACTCAATGGGGTAAGTCAAGGAGTATCTCTGTACTGTTTGATTCAAATTGTAGAATATTCTGGAAAAGGCAAAACTGCAGAAACAATGAAAAGACTAATGGTTGCCAGAAGTTTACAGGGAGGGAAGAAGAAGAAGTGAACAGGGGAACAGGGGACTTTGGGAACAGTGAACCTCTTCTGCATTACACTGCAGTGGTGATCACATGACATTATGCATTTGCAAAAGTCACAGAACTGCACAGCACCAAAGTGGATCATAATGTGAATTATGAACTTCGTTTAATAATAGCATCAATACTGATCATCAATTGTAGCAATGTAAAACGTCAGCACAGGATGTTAATGGTAAAGGAATCCATTGGGAGAAAGAGAAATACTTAATAGGAATTCTGTACTTGCTGTTTAATTTTCTGAAAACCTAAAATTGTTCTAAAAATTTCTTTGCTTTAAAAAGTATATATAATTACATATGCAGTCTAACTACATCCCACTATAACAACCTGTGTGAGATAAGACTACCTTATGGCTAGATGGTCTTCAGGAAGTCTGGAACTGACCTGTTGCTACAGTAAGAATGAAGAGGGCCAGCCAGAGGTACATAGGTGCCATTTAAATCCAGAAACCCCTGAAACCTAGAGCTAGCTTGTTTGTATTATTGAAATGTATAGGTTTAGAGTTAAGTTGCATGACTTGGACTTGCCCCATGATCAGAAGCGCTTAAAAGACCCAACTATAAAAGTCTGCCCAGGCTCGCCTGAAATCATGATTTCTTGTACTCATTTTGACAGTTCATACTTGAAAGGCAAAGAGCATCCTGTGCTAGTCAGAAAGGACTCTAGGAGCTGTCTTGGAAGAGTAAGGTTTTGATTGCACACACTTCATACTGTGCTGTATCCTTTACTTTCATGACAGGCTTACTTGTATTCACAATGTGGAGTCCTGTGAGTCCTTTCAACTATCCAACTTAAGAAATAGTAAATTGGCAACATTCTAGAGCAAACAAGTATGCTCCTTTTTATCAAAAGTCCTTCCCTTCTCCCAGGGTAAAACACACTTATGATTTTGAAAATAATCTATGCCTTGCTTTTCTCTATAATTTACCATATCCATGTTGATTTGTAAGGAATGTTGCTTAGTTTTACTTTTCTCGGACTTTTATGTTTTTTCACCCATTGTGATACTGATTCACTAATATATTTTTTAATTTTTTTTTTATTTTTACAGATTGCATTTTTGATTCATTGTACACAATTGGGGTACAACTTTTTGTTTCTATGGTTGTTCATGATGTAGATTCACACCATTCATGTAATCATACATGTACATAGGGTAATGTTTTCTGTCTCAGTCCACCACCCTGATCCCCTCTGCCTTCTCATTTCCCTCTAGGTAATCCACAGTTCGTCCATTCTTCTCTTACCCCCAGCCTCCCACCCCCATTATGTATCATTGTCCACTTATCAGGGAAAACAATTGTCCTTTTCAATGTTGTATTAATATTTCATTTTAGTGAAAATGTTCCAGATTAACAATCCTTCTGTTAAAGGACATGGGTTGTTTCTGATTTAAGACTATTACAGGAAAACCTTCTGGAACATCATGGAGCATGTCTCCTAAAGCACAGGTACATCCTATCCATAGAGCATATATCTAAAGATGGACTATCTGGGTTGAGTAACATGTTTTCTCAACTTCACTAGACAATGACCATTTCTGAAGTGGTTATATCAATTTACATTCCTAACAGTGTAGGTATGCCCCCATTGCTCCACAGCCTCCCAAACAGGTAGTCTAAGACTTTATCTGTTCTGGCAGATGTGCAATTTGAATCATTTCCCTGGTTATTAGTTGGATGAGAGCCTTTCTTTTTATTTAGTAATTTAGCTGTTCTCTGTTTGAAGTCCCTAATGAAGACGCTCCACTTTTGAAATTTTCTCAGTGAAAGAATTGTGTGTGAGGGGATTTTGGATGTAACACACATCTTCATTCTCTCTCTCTCTCTCTCTCTCTCTCTCTCTCTCTCTGTATGTATATATATATATATATATATATATATATATATATATATATACACACATATACACACACATTAATCATTGTCTTTCCCCACAGTTGCTGAAGTTGTCTGTACCATTTATTTATTGTCATTTGCCTTGTCACTTACTCACATTGTATGGTGTCTTATAATGAAAGAGTTTTCTTAATTGTAATGTTGATAAGTCATTTGAGATCCAGAATGTTTTCTTCTGTTTTTAATATTTTAATTTTCCATCCATACTGACATTTCCCCATGCTGGCTTCCTTATATTTATTCTTCTATTCTTCTTCCTCCTTTTTTTTTTTTCTTTTTATGGTGCCAGGATTGATTGAATTGATTGACACCAGGAGCACTGAATCACTGAGCCACATCCTCAGTCCTTTTCTTTTATATTTTATTTTGAGACAGTGTCTCTTCAATTTGCTCAGGATCTCACTAAGTAGCTGAGGCTGACTTTGAACTCATGATTCTCCTGCATCAGCCTCCAGAGTCGCTAGGATTACAGGCATGTGCCACCATGCCTGGCTCTGACTTGCTTACTTTCTTTCTTTTGTTTTGTCCTTTTAAAAAAGCCTTATTGTATGGTAGTGTAATTAGTACATTTATCTGCTTTCTATGATGATTTTGTAGATTTTATATTTAACATGAATAGATCTCTTCTGACTTTTTCCATGAGCTGTCATTGCAGGTGAGTTCTTAAGTTTTTCCCCATTTTTTCTGAGACTGTCTTCTCTTCTGAGCTCCAGTATGAAGATAGAATATTCCAAAATACACTTCTGTTTTCTGAGTGCAGAGCATATTAAGAAAACTATCTCAGCTATTCCAGGGTCCTTGTCTGTGATATCTCACTGATGGTTAAGCCCATTGGGTACCAAAGTTTTCACTTCTAGAATATTTTAATGAAATTGACACAGCTGCATTAAAAATGTTGAAAACCATGATCTATAAATTATTTGAATTAATATCACAATTATTACAATAATATTTATTATTCTTATATAAATATATTACATATTATATTT
Organism: Sciurus carolinensis; assembly: GCF_902686445.1. Lineage (NCBI taxonomy): Eukaryota > Metazoa > Chordata > Mammalia > Rodentia > Sciuridae > Sciurus > Sciurus carolinensis. Next base: position 29,628,536 of record NC_062227.1, on the reverse strand, counting down.
AAGTTTCTGTAGGCGTTCCACATCTGGGACAAGGGAACAAAATGGGTTGACAGACTATTCTATATCATAGTTTATCTGAGGACAGGGTATAAGACATACTCCCTTTGTATGAGGAAGTCTTACAGCCTTATTGAATTCACTTTAATTCGACACAACCTGATATATTTATCTTTTTTATTATTCTAGGATAAGAAAGGTAAAAATAAAAACTCACTATCAAATCTACTCACAACAAATTAATTTTCAAATATGGGAAGACCCCAAAAATGTCCTCTCAGTTCAGGTACTAACCTGACTTTGAATTAATGAATCCTATCTTTCTCCTTGGTCCAGTCTGTCTTAAAATCCATGTTTGAATTATGAATATTAAATGACACTGTCTTAGTCTGTTCTGTGTGTCATAGATGGGGTAATTTAGAGAAATGAATTCCGTTTCTTAAAGTTCTGGAGGTTAGGAAGTCCAGTATCAAGAGGCTGCATCTGGCTAGGGTCTTTGTGCTGCATCATCCTGTAGCAGAGAGAGTAAGCAGGGAAGGGAGACAAATTCACCTTTATTCATTCATTTATTTTAAATCAGGAACCAACTCCCATAATAACTAACCCACTCCCACAGTAACTGCATTAATCCATTTGGGAGGGCAGGGCCCTCATTACCTAATCACCTCTTCTAGATCCCACCACTCAACAGTGTTGCACTGGCCATTAAGTTTTCAACACATGAACCTCAGGCAACACTTGCAAACATAGTAAGTAACATGCTTACACTTTAGAAGGCCTATAGGAGTTACTTTTGTAAATTTTCAAATTTCTATTAAAATCCTTAACCATTTCTCCCATTTTATTACCCTTTTTACCACTCTTTTTTTTAAAAACAAGTAATCACAGCCATTGCAAAGACTTGATCTACAAATGTCCACATCTGGATCACTTCTGGCTCTGCACCTGTTATCTGGACTTGCTCCATTATTGGTCATGTTTACTTTCCTCTTCACATGTGGGTGAATTTCCATCGAATGCTAAACATATTGTGCAAATGAAATAGAGGCTCTAAATGACTTTTTCTCCATTTTTTTTTATGCTATGCAGACAGGGTGGCGAGGTGACACCTCGATCAACTCTGAATCTAATAGGAATTAAGATGGATCATAGCTAGGTTATATTGTCAGTGAAGCTCCCTCTGCTCATGGCCCTCCTGGGTGTCTGATGGGGAACCTGGAGGTTCACCATCTCCTTGCAGAAAGAATGTGAAAGATGCCAATCTCCCTATGAGAGCTCTGACTTCCTTATTTTTTATATCAGGTAAATGCCCTGTGCTGCAAATATTTTCCCATATTGCTTCAAAATCACTACAGATGTTCTCACTCTGCCTTTTAGAAATGATTGGCCTTATTGCCCAAGTTCTCAGTAGCACCATATTTCAGCAAATATCACAAGAGGGAACCAGCTTTGAGTTCCCTCAAATGTCCTGATGGTCAGCGCAGCCATGCATGTCCCTCTGAGCATCACCTCCACCACACCAGATATTACACTGGCCTGTTCTTGAATAACTCTTGTTCATCCCCTCCTTAAGCTGCAGATTTCTTGAAGGCAGAAACTATGATTTTTTTCTCTATTTTCAGAACATTGGACACATGGTAGATATTCCTGTAAACAAATGAAAACTATACCATTATAGCATAAAAGTCTTTCATTTTTACATATTTTGAATCATGATGTTTTACTGGCCATTTAAATATAACTAATCAATTAAATTATTACAATTTTTGGCCATTATATGTAATTCTGTAAATGTGCATGTTCATTTACATGGCTATTAGTCTTATCTGTTGAATTAAGCTCAGGGATATGTCTCAATATTAAAGCATATACAATACTTCTGCAAAAAAAGAAAATGTCAATAGCCTATTTAATTACAAAGATAGCAGTATTAGATATTTTTGTTTATATTTTGCTACTGATTTATTACGTGTATAATTTTCTCCCCAGAAATCTTTATTTCCATTTCTTTTGAAAGTATTGAAAAATCTTCATATTCTCATCTTTTTGAAATATGGAGTCCTGTTTAACTTATTTATTCAAAGTTTATTTTACTTAATGTGTATTTATGCAGATCTGAAAAATAGATGTATGTGTCCTTTAAAGAAATGGAAAAGGTAGATTACCTATAACTAGTCTCATGCCCTTTAAAATACTTGCCTACTTTAAGTTATAATGACATTCCCACTCTGTTCAAGCAAAAATGAGCCGGAAACCTGCCTTAAAAGGTTAATGAATGAGTTTGGGAGAGTTCCCTCCTCTTCTATTTTCTGGAATACTTTGAGAAGTATTGGAATGAGTTCTTCTTTAAAAGTTTTGTAGAACTCGGCTGAGAACCCATCTGGTCCTGGACTTTTCTTTGTTGGAAGGCTTTTGATGACTTCTTCTATTTCATTACTTGAAATTGGTCTATTTAAATTGTGTATGTCCTCCTCGTTCAGTTTAGGCAATTCATATGTCTCTAGAAACCTGTTGATGTCTTCGAAATTTTCTATTTTGTTGGAGTATAGATTTTCAAAATAGCTTCTAATTATGTTTTGTATTTCGGTCGTGTCTGTTGTGATATTTCCTTGTTCATTCCGAATTTTAGTGATTTGGGTTTTCTCTCGTCTTCTCTTTGTTAGTGTGGCTAAAGGTTTATCAATTTTGTTTATTTTTTCGAAGAACCAACTATTTATTTTGTCAATTTTTTGTATTGTTTCTTTCGTTTCAATTTCGTTGATTTCAGCTCTCAGTTTAACTATTTCCTGTCTTCTACTACTTTTGGTGTTGGTCTGTTCTTCTTTTTCTAGGGCTTTGAGCTGTAGTGTTAGGTCATTTATTTTTTGAGTTTTACTTCTTTTATTAAATGCGCTCCATGAAATAAATCTTCCTCTAAGTACCGCTTTCATAGTATGCAATGGAGAAAAGATAGCCTCTTCAACAAATGGTGCTGGGAGAATTGGAAATCCATATGCAACAGAATGAAACTAAACCCCTATCTCTCACCATGCACAAAACTAAACTCAAAATGGATTAAGGATCTCGGAATCAGACCAGAGACCTTGCATCTTATAGAAGAAAAAGTAGGTCCAGAGCTTCAACATGTCGGCTTAGGACCAGACTTCCTCAACAGGACTCCCATAGCACAAGAAATAAAAGCAAGAATTAATAACTGGGATAGATTCAAACTAAAAAGCTTTCTCTCAGCAAAGGAAACTATCAGCAATGCAAAGAAAGAGCCTACAGAGTGGGAGAAAATCTTTGCCACTCATACTTCAGATAGAGCACTAATCTCCAGAATCTATAAAGAAGTCAAAAAACTCTACACCAAGAATGTAAATAATCCAATTGACAAATGGGCTAAGGAAATGAATAGACACTTCACAGAAGAAGATGTACAAGCAATCAACAAACATATGGAAAAATGTTCAACATCTCTAGTAATAAGAGAAATGCAAATCAAAACCACCCTAAGATTCCATCTCACCCCAATTAGAATGGCAATTATCAAGAATACAACCAACAACAGGTGTTGGCGAGGATGTGGGGAGAAAGGTACACTCTTACATTGCTGGTGGGGCTGCAAATTAGTGCAGCCACTCTGGAAAGCAGTGTGGAGATTCCTTAGAAAACTTGGAATGGAAACACCATTTGACCCAGCTATCCCACTCCTTGGCCTATACCCAAAGGACTTAAAATCAGCATATTACAGAGATACAGCCACATCAATGTTCATAGCTGCTCAGTTCACAATAGCCAGATTGTGGAACCAACCTAGATGTCCTTCAATTGATGAATGGATAAAGAAAATGTGGTATATATATACAATGGAATATTACTCAGCCATAAAGAATGATAAAATTATGGCATTTGCAGGCAAATGGATGAAACTGGAGAATATCATGCTAAGTGAGATAAGCCAATCTCAAAAAACCAAAGGAAGAATGATATCGCTAATAAGTGGATGATGACACATAATGGGGGGTAGGAAGGGTTAGTGTTGGGGTTGGAGTTGGGTTTAGGGAGGGGGGCAGGAATGGAGGAAGGAAGGACTGTATAGATGGAGGGGAAGGGTGGGAGGGGAGGGGGGGAAGGGAAAAAATGGCAGAATGAATCAAACAACATTACCCTATGTAAATTTATGATTACACAAATGGTATGCCTTTACGCCATGTACAAATAGAGAAACAACATGTATCCCATTTGTTTACAATAAAAAGAAAAAAAAAAAGGTTAATGAAACAAATGATCCTTTCCAATTTATATAAATACCATTAAAAACATATCATTAAAGCATATTCAAGTAAATACAGACCTGCACATTTGAAAGCAGATCCAATGAATATTGTCCTTTAAAAAACTTACAATGCTGTGAGTCCATTTTATATTAAAGTACACAATAATTTTAGCTGCGCTGCTCAATCAGTTAGTCACTAGTCTCATGGAACTGTATACATTTAAGTTAATTAAAATGAAGTAATTAAAATTTATTTTCTCTGTTTAATTATCCTCATTTTAAGTATTCAATAGCCAAATGTGGTTAAGGGCTATCATATTGAACAGGGTCGATATAGAACCTTTCTATTGTCACAGACATTTTTTTAGCAAAGCTGGTTAGGTTTTCAACACACTCATGTTAGAAATTTTGCTTTATTTGAAAGGGTTGAGTGAAAGTAATGAGTGGGTATTAAGCAAGTCACACTAGTTTCTTTTTAAACACATTTTAGAACAAAGCATGTATTGTGGGTTTACTAGGAGTTTACTTTGTCAAATCCTTTTATTAGTCAGATAAAAGTAAAATTTTCTAAGGAACATTATTATTTTGTGGCCAATAAATCATTGGTTGGCAAGTCAGTGGTGAAGGTGATTTTTTTATTCCAATGCTGGAGATCAAATCCAGGGTCTTGCACATGCAAAGCAAATGCTCTACCACTAAACTATACTCCCAAGCCTGGGATGCTGGAATTTATACTCAAGTCTACTGACATGATGTTCATTTCTCATTCTACTCTTCCATATTGCTGCATTTAAGGTTATTTTATTCTTAGTACTTTACTAGCACCAGAGAAACATATGAGTAAATGATCAAGTTGTCAATACCTTAGCATGAAATTATTGGTTACTGGGTTAAATTGTATTTCTAAAAGCTATTTCCATTGTGATAGAGAAATAGCACATCATTTTCAGACTCAAACTGAGAATTATGTTTACTGTTGCTACCATTTTTTCATATAATGACATTTTTGCTTCCTACTTATAAACAAGTATAGTTTTATGTTTCTAGCAGAGCTTAAAGATTCACATCAATTTTGTCAATAAAGAAAAATGACCTTATTCATCCCATACAATCTGTCCCACTACTACTGCAATATAAAACAAAATAAATAGAATCCTTTGCATGTCTCCCTATGAGACTGTTTCAAAAATTATATGTATCAGGAATTTATGTGGTCCACAATAAGTATTTATTTAATGAACATGCATAAAAATCAAAAGGATGACTTAATCAATGGTAGTACCACTTAGCAATTCTTAACCTGCTAATTCTCCACCATTTGGATATCTTTAGATGATGTGGGTTCTAATAATACAAAGAAAACAATACAACATACTTAGTGACCTGAAAATAACTTGCTGATCTAAATGACAATTATTTTCCACTGGTTTTTAGAGATCCACCTAAGTCAAAGTGTCTTGACATCACGTATCTCTGGGAGTGGTTAACTTCTAAAACAAAACCTATTTGCTCCTTTGGTAAGAATTTAGAAGGATAATAAAAGCATCTGTATTGCTGTTAAGTTAAAACTATGACAAAAATCCTGAATGATAATCCTCCTCATACAATTTCTTGTGAAGGAGTCATTACACATTTATTATAATTGTGCTCAAAAAGTCCTTTAGGAAGAGAATCAAATGGTTAAAATGGTCAGGACAATGAAAATGAAAAAAAAATCCAACATTTTGCAACACAACAACCTAGCATGTTACAAACACATCCTGTAAAATTCATGAACTTCATGAGAAATCTGAAATTGCTGGCAGACTGAGCACATTTAGAAAGAATTAAAGATAAGAAAATGCCTGAATTAATTTTCAAATGATATCCAACTTCATGCATGAATAAAATGTATCTCTTAGTGGTTATAACAGAACAAAAGACTTAAAAGAACCTTATCAATTTCTAAACTCTTACTCCAACTAAAATAATTCCCATAACATTTATCCAAGAAAATATTTTTCGAGTATCTTTTCTGAGACAGCTCTATTTCTAGGCCTGAGGATAGAGTCATTGACAGAAAAGATTATGGAATTTATAGGGCAGTCATGAAATCCAGACGTTAAAGTAATAACAAGTTGGTATTATGGAGAAGAAATTGGAGGTGATGGGTAGCAGGGAGATTGTGTTATAAAGGATGTTCAGGAAAGGTATTTATGATAAACTGACACTTGAGCAGAACTTTAGTGAGAGAGCAAGCCATGCAGATTATTAAGAGAAGACATTCCAGGTAGAAGAAATAATGAAGACCAAGATCCTGTGTCAAGAACATGATTCATGATTTTTGAGGACAGCGATGATGTCTGAGAGGTTGGAACAGAATGAAAGTGGGAGAGAGCAGTAGAAAGTGATGTCAAGAGTTGGGCACGGTGGCGCACACCTGTGATCCCAGTGGCTCAGGAGGCTGAGGCAGAAGGATCGCCAGTTCAAAGCCAGTCTTAGCACTGGTGAGGTGCTAAGCAACTCAGAGAGACTCTGGCTCTAAATAAAATACAAAACAGGGATGGGGATGTGGCTCAGTGGTTGGGGACCCCTGAGTTCAATCCCCAGTACCAAAAAAAAAAAAAAAAAACTGAAAAAAAAAAGAAAGAGACGTCAGATTTCTCCCACATGCAACAGCATCTAACTTTAATCTCTAATAACTCTGGGTTCTATTTTAGATGAAATGTAAATTACCAGAAGCATTTGAACAAAGGCTCACATGAATGAATACATTTTTTTAGTAGAGGTATGGGTGAATGGTCGATCTTTTGCCTAAACCATTACCACCTATATTGAAAAAGTAGGGGTAGAAAAGCACATTAGGAAGAAGCAGACTTTGAGACATGTTAAATCTGGGGTGACTATATTGACATCTAACAAATATGTTAGTTGAGATACACAAAGATGATCACCTACCATAAACACTTAAAGTCATTAATTTCACTATTTAGGAGACAATCTAATCCCCTGAAAACCAACCCTGACATTTTAAATAAAATAAGGTAAAATTATCCTATTTCTACTTTATTTTCACTAATCCTCATTCTATTTTTTGGAGGAGAAAATATAATGAGTAAAAATATAATACTTATTTCATCATAATCTGCACAAGTTTTACCTTATCAGTCCTTTTGTGCTGAGCATTACTATTACCATCCCTCATCTCAAATGGTTTTCTAGTTGTAGTTGATCTCAGCCAAGTGCCCCTAATCCCTTAACAGGTCTTTAATGAACATGAATATTGTAAGATTTGAATTTCACATGTGGGGTTTCTTTGTGCATCGTTCTTGGAAATACATTTATCTTATACCTTCTTTTACTTTGTTTGATTTTTGAGCTCATTATGGTTTGCAGGATAGGTATATTTTAACTCTGTACCATAACATTGAGCATTAATATAATGAGATTGTTTCTTCTCTTGTTTTTTGATTAGCGTTTAGTTTTAACTTTAAATTTTCCTAGGAAGGCCACAAATCTTTTTTAAGAATACTATTCTTGTGCAGAGTGGGGAAGGGGGGATTTTTAAAAAGAGAAGTATTAGCATGGTTGCCTAGAAACCAGAAGTACGTTTAAAATGATAGGATGAGCAGGAGAAGTCAATGAAAATATCTTTTATGGTGACATTTGATTTAGGTGAGAAAATAGTTGAAGCATTTTGTGCAGCCTTGATTTGATGGAACGATGTTCCTTTTCTTGAAGAACACCCGTAGCAAGTGTAAACTTACTTGATAATGAGTCACTGTGTTACTCTAGTCATTTGCATATCTCTATCATAATCACATTGTGCCTTTTAAATTATTTTATTTAGACATTCTCTTGTTTTCACAAAAGGTCATTGTCTATACACATTTTCTTTGGTATATGCTTATGTATAAAAAGCTATTCATACATTTTAAAGTTTTTAGTAACAACTATTGAATGCCAATCTGAGTCAATAGTTACTTAAATTTAGAAGAGATATGATATATATATGTATGTATATATATATATATATATATATGTATATATAGAGAGACAAAAGATCAGACCAGTGATTGAACTTTCTTTCTTTACATCCCTTAATATTTTATAATCTGGCAAGTTTGCAACACTTAATATTAGAAATAAGGAATGGAATAAATTGATACTTCATGCTGAGTTTAAAACTGAATGAAGTATATTCATACGCCCATATTTTTTTCAATCTAGGAGAAATTTATTTTTCTTCTCATACTAAATAGCATCTTCAGTACAAGTTTGAATAGGATTCTTTTAAATGAATACCCTTCCTTTGTTCACAATCTTTTTAAAATTTTTATTAATTTTTTTAGTTGTTCTAATTAATTGCACATGACAGTAGGATGCATTTATACATTTTGATAGATGATCCATAAATGGAGTGTAATTTCTCATTTTTATGATTGCGCATATTGTAGGATCACATGGGTCATGCAGTCATATACAGACACCCATATTTTAAAGCTGCTTTGTGTCTGAGGTACCACTCAGGACATCCTTCCAACTTTAAGTTCCTGCTGAAAAGAAAAGTTACTAAATTTAAACTTCAGATACATTTAATGGAGGAAAACCAAAAAGAGCTTTTAAAGTCTTACAACTTAATATTTCTGCATTTTCAAGAGACTGCTCTTTACATTTTTCTTATTTTTTTCCCCTGGCTGATCTAATTTATCCTTTGAATTTTTCTGATCTGTTGCTTCATTGTTTTGTTCAGCAGCCTATTATGAACTTTTAATAACTATAACATTTCCATTATCCATTTCAAAATGGAAAATGTCACTATGCAAAGGGTCAAAAACCCCTAAAACTTCTTATATGAAAAGCACTTTGTAGCAAACAAAAAATCTTATTAGAGTGCTTTAAAGGCAATAAAAGAAGAAAGCCAAGACATGAGATTCTGTTAATTAAGTTTTATTAAATCACTAGGTAAACCAGTAATTGTATTATATCATAGAATGATGAAACTGTAAAAATTTTAATTAGAATTTAGATTGACAATTATTATTATTATTATTATTATTATTATTATTATTATTTGGTACTGAGGATTGAACTCAGAGGCACTCAACCACTGAGCCACATCCCAGTCCTATTTTATATTTTATTTAGAGAAAGGGTCTCACTGAGTTGCTCAGCATCTCACTTTTGCTGAAGCTGGCTTTGAACTCACAAGCTTCCTGCCTCAGCCCCTGGTGCTGCTGGGATTACAGGTGTGTTTCATGCCATCTGACTAGATTGACAATTTTAAAATAAAATAGTCCATTCATTCAAAACCTCTCTTTCTGGCAGATTGCTATTCTAAAACCACTGACTCTTGGACAAATGTTGTGTGATCCAAGTTGCAGCTGTGAATAGAAGGGGACACAATTACACCCTATCTTCAGTCATAAGTATGAACTGTATATTACTATGCTGATGTTAGCTTGTTGATCTGAGATGTTATAAATACTCAGGACGGGAGCTGATATCATGAGTTGATAACAAGGCAGTCTATTATATGAGCTAGCCGCCTTTCCTCATTCCTAAATTTAATTTTAAAAACATGAAAGAGATTGAGAAAAACTGAATCTCTTCTATGGGATGATATGCACAGGATTATAAAAGGTTAATTTAGGTAGACATTTACAACAAACTACAACTAGATTGTAAGTTCCATGAACATAAAATCCTTCATTCAAGTTTTTTATGCAAAGCCTAATACAATCATCAACATTTAATGGATATTCAGTAAATATTTGTTGTACCAGGCATGGTTGCACAGGCCTGTATCCCAGTGACTTGGGAGGCTAGGACAGGAGGATCAATAGTTCAAAGTCAACCTCAGCAATCTTAGTGAGATTCTGTCTCAAAAATAAATAAATAAATAAATAAATAAATAAATAAATAAATAAAAGACTGGGGCTGTAGCTTAGTGGTTGAACAACCCTGAGTTCAATCCCCAGTACCAAGAAAAAAAATGTTGTTAATGTGATTCTGATATTAGCTTCTATTGCTTCCTTCTCCTTTATAATAACTTTATTGAATCCCTTCACAAAGAGAAGTCAATGTGAATATAAATCCTTTGCCTTCATCTTCTTTACTCTCTATTCATTTTCTTGGTACTTTTTCATTCACTGACCTTCTTTTGAGTCTCTGGCTATTTCATGTGCACATTCAACTGAATAAGAATTGGTATTTTCACTAATAATAGAGATTTAATGGTGTCTACAATGCTTCACAGTTGACAACAAGGAACTTAGCTTTCAATTTGTGTATATATATATATGCATATCTCCACAAAATATCATTGCTACCATCAAATATAAAATTGCTAAAACTTATTTGGATTTGTTTTCCTTAATGTAATTAATGATGGCATTAAGATCATGCCAAGAATGGCCCCCTTCTTTTGGTTTGATCTGCTCTGAATGGAAGGGGCACCCACGTTTGAGCATTAACAGAATACCTTTCAGAAAATAAGCTTTTGGGGAAATTATGCTATACTGGGCAGAAGATGCTAATCCTTCTCTTTCACACACATACATTTATTTTCCTTACCTCTAGGGAAGGAAACCATTTATTACCCATCTCTCTATCTAGGCTTCATTGCCATTTTATATTCCCACACTCAACTACCTTATGGGAACTGAATTAAGCATCTACTAATTATCTTATATTAACTGGGTCTGAAGTACCACACATTCATAACTTTTCAGATTCATTCTACGTGAAAATTCTACCCTGTCCTGGAAAAGTAGATGAAGTAGCCAAGAAAGAATTTGTAGAATGAAGAGGACTTTAATAACATTGCTTATGTCAGATCCTTTACAAATGTAAATTTTATAGAGACAAAGACAAAATCTATTTTCTTTTGGACAGTATCCTAATACTCAGGATAGTGTATAACTCAAACTAGGAATTCAGTAAATATTTATCAAATGAGTGAATGTCAGAGACTATATGGACTTATAGTATTGGTAATCATGGAGGTGAAATAGCAATGCCCATGAAATGATAAAAAAAAAAAAATAGAGAAACACAAAATAAGAACCGTGTAGAGAATTTGGATAATGAGATTTTTCATAGAGAATCACTGATCTGCATGTGAGAAAAAAATCATGAGTAAGCAAAAACCCAAAACTGATGAATTGAAGAAGTTCATATTACCTGCATGGCTTTAGGGGAAGTAACATAGTCTCTTTGGCATCAGTTTTATCATCTAACAAGTAAGTCAACTACACTTGCTTGCAGGGTTTCTCTGATGATTATGGAAAATTTGTATTAAGTGCCGTAGCTAGTCTACATAAGTATAAATAAAGGAACTTATTTATTGAGCAAATATTTATCCAGGGCCTACTATGTAACACTTGTTTTAATACTAATTTATATATGCTTTATAAAGAATTTTAAAATTCTATGTTCAGTTTGGTTATTAACATTTTAGGCATAATACATTTAAAAAAATTATTCAATCCACCATATCACACACGAAGCTTTCAAAAAGCTTCACACTATTATGAAGGACCTATCAATTTTATGACCACACTTCCAAGTAATTTTTCTTTTACTATTTTGAAATACAGTGACAGGACTGGGGTTGGGGCTCAGTGGTAGAGCACTTGCCTAGCATGAATGAGGCACTGGGTTCAATCCTCAGCACTAAATAGATTAATTAATTAATTAATTAATTAAAGGTATCATGTCCATCTACAACTAAATATTTTTTAAACAAAATACAATGAAGACTAGCAAGATGGATATTTTCAATTATACAAATCTAAGTGGCACAATGATCTTCTTTCATTAGTAATAGAGAAGTATATATAGGACACACAGAATTAGAATTGACTTTGATATATGTTCAAATTCATTGAAAGCTTCATAACCAAATATGGCAGTCCAGGGAATGAGCAGGATAGAGTGAGATTAGAAAGACCAACTTTTGACTTAAAAGTTCTTAATAGAACTTAATAGAATCTAGAGATAATAAAACAAGTAGAGAAAATAAGGCCTACAAACCTCAGCTGACTTTGTCTTGAATCCACTAATCTTATCAGCAATAATACTGATGGAAACCCTCTTTATCATTTCAAATAAACATAAAAACCTGGAAGTAAAATAAAATTGTATGAAATATTGTAATCTTGGGTAAAAATCATGTTAGCAAAAATCATGGTAGGTAGTAGTATATTCTGTCCCCTGAACAATTAACCTATATTAGTCATAGTTGATCTTTATTAGATAGATTGCTCTTTCCCTTTCTCTCTCTCTCTTTCTCTCTCTGTCTCTGCCCCCCTCATTCTATGGGGCAATAATAAAAGAGATCTTTATGAGGAATTTATAATTAGAGTATTATATTTATTATGTGGAATTGGTTTACACAGTTATGGAGGAAGAGAAATCCAGTGATTGACCATATTCAAGCTGAGGACCCGCGAAAGCTGGCAGTGTATCTCCACTCTGAATCTGAAGACCTGAATACAGGGGTTTTCAGTTCCAATCTGAGAGCAAAACTGTCCCAACTGAAACTGTCAGGCAGACTCTGAAGTTTTAATGGTGTAACTGATATTTTAATTCTCAGTTTGGGATATAAGTATTTAAGATTATTTCAGTTACTTTCCTAAATAGCTTTTATCATGGGTTTATAATCTAAATACTTCCTTTAAAAACATTATTATGTGCCAGGAAAATATAGTTTTGGGTAGCAGAGACTCACACTGTTGAATTAATCATGAAAAACAAACTATACACCTTTCATTAAAGTGAAAATGTTATGAAAAAATTGTGCATTCTTGATGGGTGTGACTAGTAATGTACCAGCCACAGAAAACTATTGACCGCCTGTAAGAGTGATCTAATAATAATTTCTCACACTGTGTGACAGTTAAAGTATATGAATTGACTTCATGTATTATTTCACTTCTTTCCCAAGTTTGAGACAAATATTTTCTTTCCAAAAGAAATCAGTGAACAAAGAGATTTGTCAAAGGTGATTTGCTCATCAATAGCAGACCAATGGTCATGACCTGGAATCCTAACTTCCATTCCAGAGCACTGAGAAATGTGGGGCACCGAGAGACACCTGGGTCACCACGAGATGTTCCTGGCAAGCTGAGCTAAGTGTGAAACAGATTTCTGCTTCCATCAGTGGCCTTTTTCCTTAGACTGGCATAAAAGGGCAGAAACTTCATCATTCTCTGGTACCTTTTAAAAAGAAAAATTTCAAGTAAAAGTTACTGGGAATATTCAGTTTTAATAAGATAAATGTTTCTAAATTTTCTTGGGGGAATTTCTAAAGAGCAAGAGTACAGGATTCAGTTTAAATGATAACTATTTAAGACAAATGAAATCCGATCTGCTGGATATTCCAATAAGCAACATTTTCTCAGGAAAAAAAAAACTGTTAATTTTTTTTGACATTGGGAGAGAGATGGAGTACGAACTAAAACAAAATGAAGATGGAGAAGAAACAGTAGAGGGATAAATGTGCATGTGTTTGAAGGCATCACATTAAATCATTTATTTAGAAATTTTAAAAGCTACAAAACTCTCCCCTTGGCATCAAACTAGAATAGTCAAAATATGCATTATCCTCATGCATTGGTTTTAATCTCTGCTAAATCAATTGTGCATATTGTTACTTAATTTATTTTTAGAATTTGGCAGTCAAAATGCTCATCACAGTCCAGAACTTTTACCACTTTATTTTAAATAAAAGCTCTTGGTAATATCACAGCAGGATTCTTTTGTGCACACAGCTATTTGGATCAACTTCAATGACATTTTCTAGTAGAAACCAGTAAAACCAACTTAGCCTTTCACCCAGTAATGCTCAGATTAAGTTTTCTCAAGAGAGAGCTATAAATGATGCTCCAAGTGTTCCAGGGGGACCCTGCATTTTTATGAGAGGCTGGCATGTGCAAAGGGGTTAAGTGAGATATTGAGACACTGAAAACCTGAAGCTACCTTGAAAATTAAAGTGAAAATATAAAACCACAATAGCTGTTGCAGCTCTCTAGGTAGGGCTTAGATAAAAACACACAAAATTAACGTGGTTGCTCAGTCTCCCAGCCCACCCAGTGGCTAATAGAAATAGTGGGGTGGGAGAGGGAAAATGAGTACTTGGTTTTCTGATCAGACAGCAACAGAGAAAGGAGCTTCCATAATTTTGTACTGTGACGTTTATGGTAAAATCACTAGAGAGAAGCCAACTGTTTAACAACTCCAAACATAAAGATGCTCCCTTAACATGACTGAGATGCTTATCTTAAACCCAGACTTGACTTTAAAATTGTGCAAGAATGAGATTTTTGCCTGGAGCTCTCAAGTTAATGTTCAAATCATGCATTTGTTTTAATCTGAATTTAAAACTTCTGCAAAAAGGAAATGCTTTCTGAGAAATTTTCCTAACTGAAGAAAAGAAACCACAGTAGGTATGTGGGTATATACTTGTATTATCTATTTGTTTGATTGCAATAAAATCAGTGAGGTTAGAATCACAAAGGAAAAATGATCTGTCCTTGGTTAATAATCATTAAAATAATAAGCAAAGCTCAGTCAGAATTTAACTTTATGGTAACAAAAGACAGAATAATTGTGCATTAGTTTACAATTTAGTTTTAAGAAGTCAAGATACAGATAAGAATGAATTTAACTTAAAATTTTGGTAACTATTCCATAAATAAACTGCTATCTTTCTAAACAAAGGGTAATGTTTGACTCTGTGCTTTGCATTCTACTAATCTTAAATTTCACTTAAACATATGCCAAATAATTTTAATATTATTTTTAGTAAGGAGGACTAAATGTACTCTTGACTCACAATAATCTCATACTATTTGCTTAACAGCGAAACTATAAGAAAATTCCTATTAAAAGCAGGCATAGGAAAAAACAAGTACTACCATTAATATTTTAATATTGTTCAGACTGTTTTAAAATTTGCTATTTTAAATTTCATTTCTTCATAACTCTAAGGATATCCATTGACATTTTGTTATCTACAATACCCCTTTTGATTGCTTCCTTTTTGTTTTTTTCTTATATCATTTGCTTTTGCATTGTTTTTTTTTCTCTGCATACTGTACATGTATTTCTGATACTACTGACATTTCCATTCTTTTTTCTTTTTCATTTTAAAACAATTTCTCTGGTTGATTTTTTTTTTTTATTTATTTATTTTTTTTTACGTTTACATAGGGTAATGATGTTTATTATATTTTTCCCCTCCCCCCCACCCCTCCCACCCCTCCCACCCCTCCCACCCCTCTTTTCCCTCTACACAGTCCTTCTTTCCTTCATTCTTACTGCTCTCCTTAGCCTAACTCTAAACCTAACCCTAAACCTAATGCTAGCCCCTCCCACCCCCCATTATATGTCCTCATCCGCTTATCAGCGAGATCATTCGTCCTTTAGTTTTTTGAGATTGGCTTATCTCACTTAGCATGATATTCTCCAATTTCAACCATTTGCCTACAAATGCCATAATTTTATCATTCTTCATTGCGGAGTAATATTCCATTGTATAAATATGCCACAGTTTCTTTATCCATTCATCAACTGAAGGACATCTAGGTTGGTTCCACAATCTGGCTATGGTGAATTGAGCAGCAATGAACATTGATGTGGCTGTATCTCTGTAGTATGCTGATTTTAAGTCCTTTGGGTATAGGCCAAGGAGTGGGATAGCTGGGTCAAATGGTGTTTCCATTCCAAGCTTTCTGAGGAATCTCCACACTGCTTTCCAGAGTGGTTGCACTAATTTGCAACCCCACCAGCAATGTATGAGTGTTCCTTTTTCACCACATCCTCGCCAACACCTATTGTTGCTTGTATTCTTGATAATCGCCATTCTAATTGGGGTGAGATGAAATCTTAGGGTAGTTTTGATTTGCATTTCCCTTATTACTAGGGATGTTGAACATTTTTTCATATATCTGGTGATTACTTGTACATCTTCTTCTGTGAAGTGTCTGTTCATTTCCTTAGCCCATTTGTTGATTGGATTATTTGTATTCTTCGTGTAGAGTTTTTTGAGTTCTTTATAGATTCTGGAAATTAGCGCTCTATCTGAGGTATGGTTGGCAAAGATATTCTCCCACTCTGTAGGCTCTCTCTTCACATTTCTGATAGTTTCCTTTGCTGAGAGAAAGCTTTTTAGTTTGAATCTATCCCAGTTGTTTATTCTTGCTTTTATTTCTTGTGCTATGGGAGTCCTGTTAAGGAAATCTGATCCTGAGCCAACAAGTTGAAGATTTGGACCTACTTTTTCTTCTATAAGATGCAGGGTCTCTGGTCTGATTCCGAGGTCCTTGATCCATTTTGAGTTGAGTTTTGTGTAGGGTGAGAGATAGGGGTTTAGTTTCATTCTATTGCATATAGTTTTCCAGTTTTCCCAGCACCATTTGTTGAAGAGGCTATCTTTTCTCCATTGCATATTGTTGGAACCTTTGTCTAGTATGAGAAAATTGTATTTATTTGGGTTTGTGTCCATGTCCTCTATTCTGTACCATTGATCTACCTGTCTATTTTGGTACCAATACCATGCCGTTTTTGTTACTATTGCTTTGTAGTGGAGTTGAAGATCTGGTATTGCAATACCCCCTGCTTCGCTCTTGCTACTGAGGATTGCTTTAGCTATTCTAGGTTTTTTATTCTTCCAGATGAATTTCATAATTGCTTGCTCTATTTCTGCGAGGTACATCATTGGGATTTTAAATGGAATTGCATTGAATCTGTATAGAACTTTAGGTAGTATAGCCATTTTGACGATATTAATTCTGCCTATCCAGGAACATGGGAGATCTTTCCATCTTCTAAGGTTTTCTTGAATTTCTTTCTTTAGTGTTCTGTAGTTCTCATTGTAGAGGTCTTTCACCTCTTTTGTGAGATTGATTCCCAAGTATTTTATTTTTTTCGATGCTATTGTGAATGGAGTAGTTTTCCTAATTTCTCTTTCTGAAGATTCATCACTTATGTATAAAAATGCATTGGATTTATGAGCATTGATCTTGTAACCTGCTACTTTACTGAATTCACTTATGAGTTCTAAAAGTTTTCTGGTGGAATTTCCAGGTTCCTCTAAATATATAATCATGTCATCAGCGAACAGGGATAGTTTGAGTTCTTCTTTTCCTATTCGTATCCCTTTAATTTCTTTGGTTTGTCTGATTGCTCTGGCTAGAGTCTCAAGGACGATGTTGAATAGAAGCGGTGAAAGAGGGCATCCCTGCCTTGTTCCAGTTTTTAGGGGGAACGCTTTCAGTTTTTCACCATTTAGAATGATATTAGCCATGGGCTTAGCGTAGATGGCCTTTATAATGTTTAGGAATGTTCCCATTACCCCAATTTTTTCTAGTGTTTTGAGCATGAAGGGATGCTGTATTTTATCAAATGCTTTTTCTGCATCTATTGAAATAATCATGTGATTCTTAACTTTAAGTCTGTTGATATGGTGAATGACATTTATTGATTTCCGAATGTTGAACCAACCTTGCATCCCTGGGATAAAACCCACTTGATCGTGGTGCACTATCTTTTTAATATATATTTGTATGCGATTTGCTAAAATTTTGTTGAGAATTTTTGCATCGATGTTCATTAAGGATATTGGTCTGAAATTTTCTTTCCTTGATGTGTCTCTGTCTGGTTTAGGTATCAGGGTGATATTGGCTTCATAGAACGAGTTTGGTAGGGTTCCCTCCTCTTCTATTTCATGGAATAATTTGAGGAGTATTGGAATGAGCTCTTCTTTAAAGGTTTTATAGAACTCGGCTGAGAATCCATCTGGTCCTGGACTTTTCTTTGTTGGTAGGCTTTTGATGACCTCTTCTATTTCATTGCTTGAAATTGGTTTATTTAAGTTGTGTATGTCCTCCTCGTTCAGTTTAGGTAGTTCATATGTCTCTAGAAATTTGTTGATGTCTTCAAGGTTTTCTGTTTTGTTGGAGTATAGATTTTCGAAATAGCTTCTAATTATGTTTTGTATTTCACTCGTGTCTGTTGTGATGTTTCCTTGTTCATTCCGAATTTTAGTAATTTGAGTTTTCTCCCTCTTTCTCTTTGTTAGTGTGGCTAAGGGTTTATCAATTTTATTTATTTTTTCAAAGAACCAACTATTTATTTTATTAATTTTTCCGATTGTTTCTTTTGTTTCGATTTCGTTGATTTCGGCTCTGATTTTAACTATTTCCTGTCTTCTACTACTTTTGGTATTGGTCTGCTCTTCTTTTTCTAGTGCTTTGAGCTGTAGTGTTAACTCGTTTATTTGTTGATTTCTACTTCTTTTTTTGAATGCACCCCATGAAATAAATCTTCCTCTAAGTACTGCTTTCATAGTGTCCCAGAGATTTTGATATGATGTGTCTTTGTTCTCGTTTACTTCTAAGAATTTTTTTATTTCCCTCCTGATGTCTTCTGTTATCCATTCATCATATAATAGTGTATTATTTAGTCTCCAGGTATTGGAGAAGTTTCTGTTTTTTATTCTGTCATTTATTTCTAATTTCAATCCATTATGATCTGATAGAGTGCAAGGTAGTATCTCTATCTTCTTGTATTTACTAACAGTAGCTTTGTGGCATAAAATATGGTCTATTTTAGAGAAGGATCCATGTGCTGCTGAGAAGAAAGTGTATTCATTCTTTGTTGGATGGTATATTCTATATATGTCCGTTAAGTCTAAATTGCTGATTGTGTTGTTGAGATCTATAGTTTCTTTATTCAATTTTTGTTTGGACGATCTATCCAGTGGTGAGAGAGGTGTGTTAAAATCGCCTAGTATTATTGTGTTGTGGTCTATTTGATTTCTGGAATTGAGAAGGATTTGTTTGACGTACGTGGATGAGCCAATGTTCGGGGCATAGATATTTATGATTGTTATGTCTTGCTGATTTATGCTTCCCTTAAGCAGCATGTAGTGTCCTTCTTTATCCCTTCTGACTAGTTTTGGTTTGAAGTCCACATTATCTGAGATGAGGATGGATACTGCAGCTTTTTTGCTGTGTCCGTGTGCATGGTATGTTTTTCCCCATCCTTTCACCTTTAGTCTATGGGTGTCTCTTTCTATGAGATGTGTCTCTTGCAGGCAGCATATTGTTGGATTTTTCTTTTTAATCCAATCTGCCAGTCTGTGTCTTTTGATTGATGAATTCAGGCCATTAACATTCAGGGTTATTATTGTGATATGATTTGTATTCCCAGTCAATTGACTCATATTTGTTTTTGACATGATTCGGTTTCTCCTTTATTTGGCTATTCCTTTAGGCTAGCGCCTCCTGTTGCTGATTTGCATCGTTGTTTTTCATCTCTTCCTCATGGAATATTTTGCTGAGAATGTTCTGTAATGCTGGCTTTCTTTTTGTAAATTCCTTTAGCTTTTGTTTATCATGGAAGGATCTTATTTCATCGTCAAATTTGAAGGTAAGTTTTGCTGGGTATAAGATTCTTGGTTGGCATCCATTTTCTTTCAGGGCTTGGTATATGTTGTTCCAGGCCCTTCTAGCTTTTAGGGTCTGGATTGAAAAATCTGCTGATATTCTTATTGGTTTCCCTCTGAATGTAATTTGATTCTTTTCTCTCGCGGCCTTTAAAATTCTGTCTTTATTTTGTATGTTAGGTATTTTCATAATAATGTGCCTTGGTGTGGGTCTGTTGTAATTTTGTATGTTTGGAGTTCTATAAGCCTCTTGTACTTGGTTTTCCATTTCGTTCTTCAGATTTGGGAAATTTTCTGTTATTATTTCATTGAATAGATTGTTCATTCCTTTGGTTTGTTTCTCTAAGCCTTCCTCAATCCCAATAATTCTCAAATTTGGCCTTTTCATGATATCCCATAGTTCTTGGAGATTCTGTTCATGATTTCTTACCATCTTCTCTGTTTGTTCCACTTTGTTTTCAAGGTTAAATATTTTGTCTTCAATGTCTGAGGTTCTGTCTTCCAGGTGTTCTATCCTATTGGTTATGCTTTCTATGGAGTTTTTAACTTGGTTTATTGTTTCCTTCATTTCAAGGATTTCAGTTTGGTTTTTTTTCAGTATCTCTAACTCTTTATTGAAATGATCTCTTGCTTCCCGTATTTGGTCTTTTAACTGTTGATTGGTGCGATCATTTAATGCCTGCATTTGCTCTTTCATCTCCTCCTTCAATGCCTGCATTTGCTCTTTCATCTCCTCATTAGCTTCCCTGATCGTTTTAATTACGTACATTCTGAACTCCCTTTCTGACATTTCTTCTGCTCTGCTGTCATTGGGTTTTATTGATGTAGTATCTAGGTTTGTTTGGGACATTTTCTTCCCTTGTTTTCTCATAATGGTCAGTTGTCAGTGGGACCCTGAGATATTGCAGTTTTCCACTATTGGCTTATAGTGTCCCAGTAGATTTCCAGTGTATCACCTCCCAGCCTTCAGTAGCCTGATGTCTTGGAGGAATCTGATAAAGCAGCTCATTCGAAGAATACTGCCCCTAGCCCCCTACTGGTTCCACGTTTTGGAACTGGCTCTGTGCGGAAATGCTCTCACTGTGGGCCTGCACCGTGCAGCTGGCCGTGTGGAAAGAGCCCACTGCCGGAGTGTGGAAGACTACCTTGGGAAGACTCAAGCTGCCCTGCCCGGCTCTGCTAAGCCACCTCTATCTGGGCCTGCCACCCGGGCTGAGCTTTACCCAGTGGGCAGACTCACCCGTGGCTCCACTTCAGTCCGAGTCTCTCAATGCCTCCCCTTCTTAACTCCTGGGTTCTGGAGCGACCGGGGGTGCAGTCTCCCTCTAGGCCGCCATCTTGGATCGCCCCGTGAAGAGAGCCCGCAGCCGGAGTGGGCAGAGCCGCCTGAAGAGGTCTCCGGCTGCCCTGCCCTTATCTCTGAGGCTGACTGCAGATCGAGGCTCTCCGCTGGTTCTTTGCAGGAGTACACTGCACTGCAGGGGCTCCGGGACTCGGAGCGTGCTCTGTTCAGACAGGCTCTCACTAGCGGGCCAGTTCCGTTCCGAGAACCTGGAGAAGCTGGCTGTGTGGGCGGGGCCCACCACCGGAGTGCGCAGGACTGCCTGTGGATGACTCTAGTTGCCCTGCCCGGCTCCGATAAGCCACCTCTATCTGGGCCTGCCACCCGGGCCGAGCTTTACCCAGTGGGCAGACTCACCCGTGGCTCCACTTCAGTCCGAGTCTCTCAATGCCTCCCCTTCTTAACTCCTGGGTTCTGGAGCGACCGGGGGTGCAGTCTCCCTCTAGGCCGCCATCTTGGATCGCCCCGTGAAGAGAGCCCGCAGCCGGAGTGGGCAGTGCCGCCTGAAGAGGTCTCCGGCTGCCCTGCCCTTATCCCTGAGGCTGACTGCAGATCGAGGCTCTCCGCTGGTTCTTTGCAGGAGTACACTGCACTGCAGGGGCTCCGGGACTCGGAGCGTGCTCTGTTCAGACAGGCTCTCACTAGCGGGCCAGTTCCATTCCGAGAACCTGGAGAAGCTGGCTGTGTGGGCGGGGCCCACCGCCGGAGTGCGCAGGACTGCCTGTGGATGACTCTAGCTGCCCTGCCCGGCTCTGCTAAGCCACCTCTATCTGGGCCTGCCACCCGGGCCGAGCTTTACCCAGTGGGCAGACTCACCCGTGGCTCCACTTCAGTCCGAGTCTCTCAATGCCTCCCCTTCCTAACTCCTGGGTTCTGGAGCGACCGGGGGTGCAGTCTCCCTCTAGGCCGCCATCTTGGATCGCCCTGGTTGATTTTTTCATAGCATTTATTTCTATGTTTTGTGCGGATCTGATACAGCACATGTATAATTTTTTTGTTTTAAAATATTTCACAAATTTATTTTTTAGTTTCTTTAAAAACTTTTCTTAACTGATTAGTTCTTTCTTCACCTTTAAACACCTTTCATCTGCTTTTCTTTTTCATTCATGTTTTCTATTCTTATCTATTTGATGTTCTTTTTTTCATGCTTCAATTTCCTAAGTAGTTTTTATACCTTTCCAATCATTCTATTTGGTATTAAATGTTCATGTGTAAATTTTTTTATCTTTTCAAAAATCAATACTTAACTTGGTTTAAATTTTTAAAATTTCTATTTGATTGATTTTTGCTCTAATATTTATTATTTCTTTTCCTCTGCTAAATTTGTATTTAGTTGGCTCTTTTTATAGTTCTCCATGGAATAAATTTATTTTATTTGAGATCTTTTTTTTCTAAAGTAGACATATATTGCTATAAACTTTCATCTTAATGCTGCTTATGCTGCATCTTGTGTTTTGGAATATTGTATTTTTATCTTTATTTGTCCTGAGATAGTTAATTCCCTTTTGATTTTCTCTGATCCAATGTTGTTCAAGAGTATGTTGCTTATTTTCTGTGTATTTTTAAATTTTCCCATTTTCTTAGTGTTACCAATTTCTAGTTTGATTCCATTGTGGTTGTAAAAGAAACTTGGTATGAATTTGATCTTTTAAATGTGGTGATCGTTTGTGATCTAACATGTAATCTGTTTGGAAGAAAGCATGCATGCTTCTGATGTTGGTGAGAAATTTATGTATGTGTCTGTTATGAGCACTTTGTCTATTGTGTTGTTCAAGTCCAGTGTTTATTTATTGTTTCTTTTTGGTTTTTTGATACCAGAGATTGAACCCAGGGGTGCTTAACCACTGAGCCATATCCTCAGCCCTTATTTTTAAAATTATTACTTTCTCTTTTGAGACAGGTTCTCTCTAAGTTGCTTAGGGCTTCACTAAGTTGCTAAGGCTGGCTTTGAATTTGCAATCCTTCTGCCTCAGCCTCCCAAGCCACTGGGATTACAGGCATGCCTGGCTCAACTCACTGTTTCTTATTTGGTTATCTGTCTAGTTATTCTGTCCAGTATTACAAGTATCATATTGAAGTCTCCTACTACTGATGCATTGCGCTAAATTTCTCTCTTCTGGTCTTTGTGTTGAGTGCTGTTCAAGTTAGTGTTCTCCAGATAAACAGAGCCAATGGAGGTGCATTATAGGAATTGGCTGACAGGCTTACAGTGGTTGTGAAGTCCTGTTTACAAGCACAAAAGCTGATGATGAAACTCAATTCAAGTTTAAAGCAAAAAACCAGGAGACTTATAAGGTAAGTCCTAGTCTGAGTCTGAGAGCCAGGAGTGCCAAGGTCCATATGCAAGAAAAGGTACATATCCATGTCATTATTATCAGCTTCTGGATATTTAGATTTTATTTTATATAGAACATATATTCCTATGTATTCATTTTTAAAAATTTTTCTTAGTGGCAATATGTTAGATAGATAAACCAGTCCTCTCTTACACTCTTCATAGGCTATCCCTGTATAGAAGACTCCTACCGATTGGCCTGCCTAGAGATTCTAAGTGCCTTTTAAATCTATGTGCTCAACTGCAATGAAACTGAAATCAAACTGCTGCCTGTGTCTTTAGTGTTTGCATCAGTAAGCTTTTCGTTGCTATGGCAAATATCCGAGAAAAACAGCTTAGAGGAGGAAAGATTTATTTTGGTTCATGCTTTCAGAGGCTTTAGTCCCTGGTGGGCTGGCTCCAAGGTAGAAACATCATGGTGGAAGAGCATGGTAGAGAAAAATCTGCTCAGTTTTTGAGATCCAAGAAGCAGAGAGAAAGGAAAGGGTAAGAGACAGGAGACAAGGACCTGACCTTCTTCTTCCAACCATAATCCAGCTACCTACAGTTTCCACCATCACCTAATAGTTCATTCATCTATAAATGGATTAATCCACTGATGAATTCAATGTCCTCATTATCCAGTCATTTTCCCAAAGCCCTACCACTGGACATTGCTGCCTTGGGGACCAAGTCTTCAACACATGAGCCTTTGGAGAATATTCTAGATCCAAATCAATCCCATTCCTTCACTCCTCAAGGAGAAACTGGGAGTTAGAGCTTACCATTTGTTGGTTCAGTCTTGAGCTAGAAGCAGAGACCTAGAAGATGCTTGCGTACTTGTTCAAACCATGTTCTCTTTCAAATTGCTGCATCGCTTTCTGCAGCCCCAGTCGTCTAGAAAAGATCAGATCCTGTCAGCTTTCACAGGCAAGATAGAAGCAATCCCTTCGGTAGCAGCTCAAGAAAATTTAGAGGCTAGATTTATAGTACAACTTTTTTCAGGGAGAAACTGGAAGCTTAATTTTATGATTTGAGTAGGTTTGGAAGAGTCATGGGAGGTGCCTGTATGCTCAATTAAGCTCCTCAAAGACTGGTTGCCTACCCCCTCAGCTCCTGCTCCCAGGAACAGGCTTAGTTAGAATCTGGAAAAGCTGGGTAAGCGGTGTTCAGTCTCCTCCAGGGACACACTGGGAACTGGGATTTATTGCCTATTTACCTTGTCCTGACCAGAGGGGATCAGCTTTGGGAAGTGTTCGTGCATCCATTCAAGACCACTGCTTTATTTCTGCATTCCCTGGATAAATGCCAAGGCACTCACTTCCAGAAACAGATGAGTTAGAAGAGAGACTGTATGACAGTAACCAGTCTGGATGCTAGACATTGTTCCACCTGCTTCATGCCTCAAGGACAAACTGGGAGTTGGGAGTTCTTTCCCAATTTACAGTGGTGTGCTGGGAAAAGTTTACGGCAAGAGTAGGTCTCTGCTTTATCTATCAAATTTTTTGGGGGGGAGGAATTTTTTAAAAGTTTATATATATATACACACACACATGACAGTAGAGTATATTTTGATGTATTATACATACATGGAGTATAACTTATTCTAATTAGGATCCCATTCTTGTGGTTGTACATAATATGGAGTTTCATCAGTGGTGTATTCTTAAATGAACATAGGAAAGTTATGTCCAATTCCTTTATCTGTCTTTCCAACCATACCCGCTCCCTTCCCTTCATTCCACTTTGTCTAATCCAGTGTACTTCTATTCTTTCCTCTCCTGCCCCTGCTTATTGTGAATTAGCTTTGCATATCAGAGAGAACATTCAGCATTTGGTTTTAGGGAATTGACATTTTACTTAGCATGATAGTCTCCAGTTCCATCCATTTGTCAGCAACTGGCATAATTTCATTCTTTTTTATGACTGAGTAATATTCCATTGTTTATATGTACCACATTTTATTTATCCATTCATCAGTTAAAGGGAACCTAGGTTGGTTCTGTAGCTCAGCTATTGAGCTTCTATGAACATTGACATGACCGTGTCACTGTAGTATGCTGATTTTAAGTCCTTTGTGTATAAACTGAGGAATGGGATAGCTGGGTCAAATGGTGGGTTCCATTCCAAGCTTTCTGAGGAATCTCCAGTATGGAGATTCTTTGGCCTATACCCAAAGGACTTAAAATCAGCATACTACAGAAATACAGCCACATCAATGTTCATTGCTGCTCAATTCACAATAGCCAGATTGTGGAACCAACCTAGATGTCCTTCAATTGATGAATGGATAAAGAAACTGTGGCATATATATACAATGGAATATTACTCAGCCATAAAGAATGATAAAATTATGGCATTTGCAGGCACATGGATGAAATTGGAGAATATCATGCTAAGTGAGATAAGCCAATCTCAAAAAACCAAAGAACGAATGATCTCGTTGATAAGCGGATGATGACATATAATGGGGGGTGGGAGGGGTTAGCGTTAGGGTTAGGATTAGGTTTAGGGTTAGGGTTAGAGAGGGTGGCAAGAATGGAGGAAGGAAGGACTGTATAGAGGGAGAGGAGGGGTGGGAGGGGTGGGGGGGAAGGGAAAAAATGGCAGAATGAATCAAACAACATTGCCCTGTGTAAATTTATGATTACACGAATGGTATGCGTTTACTCCATGTACAGAATAGAGGGCACAGAGACAAACCCAAATAAATACAGTTTTTTCATACTAGACAAAGGTACCAAAAACATGCAATAGAGAAAAGACAGCCTGTTCAACAAATGGTGCTGGGAAAACTGGAAATCCATATGCAACAGAATGAAACTAAACCCCTATCTCTCACCCTGCACAAAAATCAACTCAAAATGGGTCAAGAACCTTGGAATCAGACCAGAGACCCTTCATCTTATAGAAGAAAAAGTAGGTTCAAATCTTCAACTTGTCAGCTTAGGATCAGACTTCCTTAACAGGACTCCCATAGCACAAGAAATAAAAGCAAGAATCAATAACTGGGATAGATTCAAACTAAATAGCTTTCTCTCAGTCAAGGAAACTATCAGCAATGCAAAGAGAGAGCCTACAGAGTGGAAGAAAATCTTTGCCACTCATACTTCAGATAGAGCGCTAATTTCCAGAATATATAAAGAACTCAGGTGTGTTTAATTGCTCATTATGATGAATATTTCAGGAAAACTAAGGATTACATTACTCTTCTACTTGTGATGATGTCTAACTAAAGTATTTCATAAATATCAATTCAGTCAAATTGATAGTAATATTCAGGTCAATTCTATAATATGGCTTTTCTATATATTTAATATATTGTTGAAAGAGGGTCTTGAAGTTTCCAGTTGTAAGAATTTTGGTTTTTTTATTTATCATAATATTTCAATCAGTTTTTACCTCATATGTTTTTTCTATTTCTTTACAGGTGCATACATGTTAAGGGTTTTATCTTTCCAGATAATTGATAGGTATATCTTTATATAATTTCCTTTTCATATTTTATTTGATAGTTTCTTTTGTTCTTGATTCTTTTATATCTGAAATTAATATTTCTATCCCAGTCTACTTTTATCCTACATGAGCGTCTGAATGGATTTCTTGTTGAAACACATCTTTGGGTGCTATTATTTACCCATTTTCACATTATCTGTTTTTAAATTGGTGTATTTAGATCTTTCACATTTAAAGTGGTTGTTGATATAAGTTGACCTACCATGTTAATAGTGTTTTTCTATTTGTTTCTTTTTATTTTTTATAATTTTTTTAAAAAAATTTGTCCTAGAGTTTTCAATATACACTTATATCTAACACAAGTTCATTTCTAAATAACACTATCACACAAGTAGTGCAGAGTATTAAAGCAAAGTATTCCCAATTCTTCTTCCCATTTCTTATGTTACTTCACCTATGCATGAGTGCCAATTGCCTAATACATTGTTGCTGTTATTACTTTGAACAAACAGTTCTCTATGACATCAAATAAGAATTAAAATAAGAGATTTTATTGTTTCATAATTATTTCTGTTCAGATACTCTCCTTTTCTTTATTTTGATACAAGTTTCAACCTATATTATATTTCCCATCTCTGAAAAATTAAGCATTTCTTACAGGGAATGTCTGCTTTCCAAGAATTCTACCAGTTTTCATCTGAGTAAATTCTTATTTATCATTCCCTTTTCATTTTTGGTATTTTTCTTATTTTTTAGTAGATGAGTCTTTAGAGCAGTGTTAGGTTTACAGCAAAAGTGAATAAAAAAATAGTTTCTGTATATACCCCGACTCTATACCCATAGCCTCTCCCACTATCAACCACCACATAGAAGTGGCACATTTGTTATAATTAATATACCTATGTTGACACATCATTATTACCCTGAGTCCAGAGTTTACATTAGAGTCCACCCTTGATGTTATATATTTTGTGGATTTTGACAAAGCCACCAAAAAGATATAAAGATATGGTTCCATCATTATAGTATCCTACAATTTCATTGCCTTAAAAACGTCTGTGCTTCATTTGTTCATCTGTCTTTTCCCCAACCTCTAAAAAGCTCTGATATTTTATTTTATCCATAGTTTTGCCTTTTTCAGAATGTCATAGAGTTAGAATCATGCAAGTTTTTCTTTTTCTTTTTTTTAACATGTAAAAAATGTAATATGAGAAAAATTGCATATAAACTTCACTTATATATATACATATCATATGGCACATAAGCATAAAATTAAAGCAATATGCACACAGAAGTATAAGATAAGAAAACTTTAAATACATATCATGGAGAACATTTCTGAGGATTGGCAAGTACTATAGACTATGGATGTTTAGGGATGTGCAGAGGTGTACTAACTCTTATTGGGCTATTCAATGTATGCCATCTCAAATTATGTCCTTACAGCATTCTTAAATGCAGCATTGGTTATATTTGATTGACAGGAGCTAAAATTTGGGAAATTAAGAGATTTAAATGAACATGAAGACAAAGCTGATATTGAATCCACCTGCTGCCAGTATCTCAGATTTTTCCCATCCCATCACTTACCATTTTTCCTTCTTCTCTTTTATTCTTTTGAGATGGGGGGTCTCACTGTGCTGCCCAAACTGGCCTTGAACTTTAGTTCATCATCTCTAGTAATTAGAGAAATGCAAATTAAAACAACTTTAAGATTTCATCTTACTCTAATTAGAATGGCTATTATCAAGAAACACAAACAATAATAGATGTTGGTATGGATGTGGGGAAAAAGGCACACTTTTACATTGCTGGTGGAGTTGCAAATTGGTGCAGCCACTCTGGAAAGCAGTGTGGAGAATCCTCAGAAAACTTGGAATGGACCCACCTTTTGACCCAGCTATCCCACTCCTTGGTTTATACAAAAAGGACTTAAAATTATCATACTACAGTAACGTAGCCACGTCAATGTTCACAGCAACTTAGTTCATAGTAGTTAGATTGTGGAACCAAACTAGATGCCCTTCAACAGATGAATGGATAAAGAAACTGTGGTATATATACAGAATGGAATATTATTCAGTCATAAAGAAGAATAATATTATGGCATTTGAAATAAATGGATGGAATTGGAGAAAATCATGGTAAGTGAGATAAGCCAGTCCCAAAAACCAAAGGCCGAGTGTTTTCCCTGATAAGTGGAGAATGATATATAATGGGGGTGGAGGGTGTGGGGAGTGAGATAAGAATGGAGGAACTTTGGATTATGTAGAAGGAAATGGGGGGAGGTATGAAAAATGGTGGACTGAGACAGACATCATTACCCTATGTACGTGTATGATTACGTGAATGGTATGAAAGTACCTCCCGTACAACCATGGGAACAAAATGATGTACCCCATTTGTGTACAATGAATCAAAATGCAGTCTGTAACAAATTTTAAAAATAAATAATAGAATGCAAAAAAAAAGAAGAGAAAAAAAAAGAAAAAGAGAAAAATATATATCCATGTGTGTATTTGTTTGTTTGTGGACCTGTTTTCAAGTCAATTAGATAAATACCAAAAGGTATGATTTCTGAATTTTGTGATTAGAGTAGATTAGTTTTTTAGATACCCCCCCCCAAAAATTGTCTACCAAAATGGTTTCACTATTTTTCATTCCTATCAGATGTGAATGAGGGTTCCTATTGCTCCAGAACTTGTCAGTGGTTTGGACTTAACGTTATTCTAGTAGGTGTGTAGTGTTATCTCATTGCTTTTTCAATTCTCTAGTGATAATATGATGCTGAGCATCTTTTCATATGCTTATTTTTCATATATATATCTTCTTTGGTAATGTGTATGTTTGGATATTTTCCCCCAATTTTAAAAAGCAGGTTATTTAGTATTTTTATTTTTGAGTTTTCAGAATTCTTTGTATTACAGTTCTTTATTAGATTGGCTGTTTGGGAGTATTTTCAAGGTTGGTGGCTTGTCTTCTTGTTTACTAGCTCATCTTCACTTTTGAAAGATTATTTTGCCTGAGGGAGAAGTTAATACTAGCGGACCTTCCCCCCAGCATTTTAAATATTTCACTCTTATTCTTGCTTGTGTGGTCTCTGATGATAACTCTGATGCAATTCCTATTCTTATCCTTCTCTATGTAAGAGTTTTGTTTTGTTTAATATGACTTCTACATTTTTCTTCTGCAGTTTGGATATGATTATTCCTGGGTGTGGATTATTTTTGTTATCATTCTCTGAACTTCCTGCATTTATATTGTGCATACTATTAGTTTTTGTTTTTAAATAATTTTTTACTTCCATTTTATTTGTTTTTATGTGGTGCTGAGGATCGAACCCAGTGCCTCATACATACTAGGCCAGCTCTCTACCAGAGAGCCACAACCCACTATTAGTTTAAAAAAAAAAAAATTCCCAGCCATTATTACTTCCATATTTCTTCTACTCCATTCTTTTTTGCTTCTTCCTCTGGTTTTCTAATTATATATGTATGTTACGCTGTTCGATATTGTCCTACACTTCTTGGACATTCTGATCTCAGTCTCCATTTTGTTTGTTGGTTTTTTGTTGGTTTTTGTCTTAACATTTCAATTTGGGAAGTATCTGTTGACTTATCTCCAGTCACTAGCTAGCACTGTCTAATCCATGGATATGCCCATCAAGGGCATTGTTCATTTCTATACAGTGTTTGGGTTGCTAGTATATTATTTTTATCTTTAGAGTTTTCATCTCTCCTCTTACATTCCTCATCTGTTATTTAATGTTATGTAATTGTTTTCCATTAGAGTCCTTGACATATTGATCATAGTTAATACAAATTGTCTTATGATTTCTAAATCTGGGCCACATTTAGGTCTTACTGAGTTTCATGATTGTTTTGCCTCTGTAATGTGCTTCTCATTGCTCTTAACATGCCTTTCTAATTTTGTGGAAAGTTTGACATGGTGTGTCACATAACAGGAGCTGAGGCAATGGACTTACAGTGTGAGATTGTGTGTTTATTTGGGCTGTGTTCAGTGTTTGCTGTTGTAGAGGGGGCCGGGGTTCCAATTTCCTTCAGTTCTTGATCTTGTCTCCGTTGTCTTTGGGCTTCTCTGAGAACTCCCTAAATAAAGTCTATGCTTATGGTTCTTTCTGTTGTATTCCACTGTTACTTTACTGGGGCCCTGGTAATGCCATAGTGAGGTGTAAGGGAAATGAAGTTTTCTGTAATCTTGTGATTAAATCTCAGTCTTTTAGTGGGCCTGTGTACCTACGCTGTGACCTTTACAAGTTCTTCTTTTTTTTTTTTTTTTTTTTTTTTTTATTTATTTATTTTTTTTTTTTTTACGTTTACATAGGGTAATGATGTTTATTATATTTTTCCCCTCCCCCCCACCCCTCCCACCCCTCCCACCCCTCCCACCCCTCTTTTCCCTCTACACAGTCCTTCTTTCCTTCATTCTTACTGCTCTCCTTAGCCTAACTCTAAACCTAACCCTAAACCTAATGCTAGCCCCTCCCACCCCCCATTATATGTCCTCATCCGCTTATCAGCGAGATCATTCGTCCTTTAGTTTTTTGAGATTGGCTTATCTCACTTAGCATGATATTCTCCAATTTCAACCATTTGCCTACAAATGCCATAATTTTATCATTCTTCATTGCGGAGTAATATTCCATTGTATAAATATGCCACAGTTTCTTTATCCATTCATCAACTGAAGGACATCTAGGTTGGTTCCACAATCTGGCTATGGTGAATTGAGCAGCAATGAACATTGATGTGGCTGTATCTCTGTAGTATGCTGATTTTAAGTCCTTTGGGTATAGGCCAAGGAGTGGGATAGCTGGGTCAAATGGTGTTTCCATTCCAAGCTTTCTGAGGAATCTCCACACTGCTTTCCAGAGTGGTTGCACTAATTTGCAACCCCACCAGCAATGTATGAGTGTTCCTTTTTCACCACATCCTCGCCAACACCTATTGTTGCTTGTATTCTTGATAATCGCCATTCTAATTGGGGTGAGATGAAATCTTAGGGTAGTTTTGATTTGCATTTCCCTTATTACTAGGGATGTTGAACATTTTTTCATATATCTGGTGATTACTTGTACATCTTCTTCTGTGAAGTGTCTGTTCATTTCCTTAGCCCATTTGTTGATTGGATTATTTGTATTCTTCGTGTAGAGTTTTTTGAGTTCTTTATAGATTCTGGAAATTAGCGCTCTATCTGAGGTATGGTTGGCAAAGATATTCTC
The DNA here is from genome assembly GCF_902686445.1 of Sciurus carolinensis. Taxonomy (NCBI): domain Eukaryota; kingdom Metazoa; phylum Chordata; class Mammalia; order Rodentia; family Sciuridae; genus Sciurus; species Sciurus carolinensis. Next base: position 29,596,494 of record NC_062227.1, on the reverse strand, counting down.
CCACTCTGTAGGCTCTCTCTTCACATTTCTGATAGTTTCCTTTGCTGAGAGAAAGCTTTTTAGTTTGAATCTATCCCAGTTGTTTATTCTTGCTTTTATTTCTTGTGCTATGGGAGTCCTGTTAAGGAAATCTGATCCTGAGCCAACAAGTTGAAGATTTGGACCTACTTTTTCTTCTATAAGATGCAGGGTCTCTGGTCTGATTCCGAGGTCCTTGATCCATTTTGAGTTGAGTTTTGTGTAGGGTGAGAGATAGGGGTTTAGTTTCATTCTATTGCATATAGTTTTCCAGTTTTCCCAGCACCATTTGTTGAAGAGGCTATCTTTTCTCCATTGCATATTGTTGGAACCTTTGTCTAGTATGAGAAAATTGTATTTATTTGGGTTTGTGTCCATGTCCTCTATTCTGTACCATTGATCTACCTGTCTATTTTGGTACCAATACCATGCCGTTTTTGTTACTATTGCTTTGTAGTGGAGTTGAAGATCTGGTATTGCAATACCCCCTGCTTCGCTCTTGCTACTGAGGATTGCTTTAGCTATTCTAGGTTTTTTATTCTTCCAGATGAATTTCATAATTGCTTGCTCTATTTCTGCGAGGTACATCATTGGGATTTTAAATGGAATTGCATTGAATCTGTATAGAACTTTAGGTAGTATAGCCATTTTGACGATATTAATTCTGCCTATCCAGGAACATGGGAGATCTTTCCATCTTCTAAGGTTTTCTTGAATTTCTTTCTTTAGTGTTCTGTAGTTCTCATTGTAGAGGTCTTTCACCTCTTTTGTGAGATTGATTCCCAAGTATTTATTTTTTTCGATGCTATTGTGAATGGAGTAGTTTTCCTAATTTCTCTTTCTGAAGATTCATCACTTATGTATAAAAATGCATTGGATTTATGAGCATTGATCTTGTAACCTGCTACTTTACTGAATTCACTTATGAGTTCTAAAAGTTTTCTGGTGGAATTTCCAGGTTCCTCTAAATATATAATCATGTCATCAGCGAACAGGGATAGTTTGAGTTCTTCTTTTCCTATTCGTATCCCTTTAATTTCTTTGGTTTGTCTGATTGCTCTGGCTAGAGTCTCAAGGACGATGTTGAATAGAAGCGGTGAAAGAGGGCATCCCTGCCTTGTTCCAGTTTTTAGGGGGAACGCTTTCAGTTTTTCACCATTTAGAATGATATTAGCCATGGGCTTAGCGTAGATGGCCTTTATAATGTTTAGGAATGTTCCCATTACCCCAATTTTTTCTAGTGTTTTGAGCATGAAGGGATGCTGTATTTTATCAAATGCTTTTTCTGCATCTATTGAAATAATCATGTGATTCTTAACTTTAAGTCTGTTGATATGGTGAATGACATTTATTGATTTCCGAATGTTGAACCAACCTTGCATCCCTGGGATAAAACCCACTTGATCGTGGTGCACTATCTTTTTAATATATATTTGTATGCGATTTGCTAAAATTTTGTTGAGAATTTTTGCATCGATGTTCATTAAGGATATTGGTCTGAAATTTTCTTTCCTTGATGTGTCTCTGTCTGGTTTAGGTATCAGGGTGATATTGGCTTCATAGAACGAGTTTGGTAGGGTTCCCTCCTCTTCTATTTCATGGAATAGTTTGAGGAGTATTGGAATGAGCTCTTCTTTAAAGGTTTTATAGAACTCGGCTGAGAATCCATCTGGTCCTGGACTTTTCTTTGTTGGTAGGCTTTTGATGACCTCTTCTATTTCATTGCTTGAAATTGGTTTATTTAAGTTGTGTATGTCCTCCTCGTTCAGTTTAGGTAGTTCATATGTCTCTAGAAATTTGTTGATGTCTTCAAGGTTTTCTGTTTTGTTGGAGTATAGATTTTCGAAATAGCTTCTAATTATGTTTTGTATTTCACTCGTGTCTGTTGTGATGTTTCCTTGTTCATTCCGAATTTTAGTAATTTGAGTTTTCTCCCTCTTTCTCTTTGTTAGTGTGGCTAAGGGTTTATCAATTTTATTTATTTTTTCAAAGAACCAACTATTTATTTTATTAATTTTTCCGATTGTTTCTTTTGTTTCGATTTCGTTGATTTCGGCTCTGATTTTAACTATTTCCTGTCTTCTACTACTTTTGGTATTGGTCTGCTCTTCTTTTTCTAGTGCTTTGAGCTGTAGTGTTAACTCGTTTATTTGTTGATTTCTACTTCTTTTTTTGAATGCACCCCATGAAATAAATCTTCCTCTAAGTACTGCTTTCATAGTGTCCCAGAGATTTTGATATGATGTGTCTTTGTTCTCGTTTACTTCTAAGAATTTTTTTATTTCCCTCCTGATGTCTTCTGTTATCCATTCATCATATAATAGTGTATTATTTAGTCTCCAGGTATTGGAGAAGTTTCTGTTTTTTATTCTGTCATTTATTTCTAATTTCAATCCATTATGATCTGATAGAGTGCAAGGTAGTATCTCTATCTTCTTGTATTTACTAACAGTAGCTTTGTGGCATAAAATATGGTCTATTTTAGAGAAGGATCCATGTGCTGCTGAGAAGAAAGTGTATTCATTCTTTGTTGGATGGTATATTCTATATATGTCCGTTAAGTCTAAATTGCTGATTGTGTTGTTGAGATCTATAGTTTCTTTATTCAATTTTTGTTTGGACGATCTATCCAGTGGTGAGAGAGGTGTGTTAAAATCGCCTAGTATTATTGTGTTGTGGTCTATTTGATTTCTGGAATTGAGAAGGATTTGTTTGACGTACGTGGATGAGCCAATGTTCGGGGCATAGATATTTATGATTGTTATGTCTTGCTGGTTTATGCTTCCCTTAAGCAGCATGTAGTGTCCTTCTTTATCCCTTCTGACTAGTTTTGGTTTGAAGTCCACATTATCTGAGATGAGGATGGATACTGCAGCTTTTTTGCTGTGTCCGTGTGCATGGTATGTTTTTCCCCATCCTTTCACCTTTAGTCTATGGGTGTCTCTTTCTATGAGATGTGTCTCTTGCAGGCAGCATATTGTTGGATTTTTCTTTTTAATCCAATCTGCCAGTCTGTGTCTTTTGATTGATGAATTCAGGCCATTAACATTCAGGGTTATTATTGTGATATGATTTGTATTCCCAGTCAATTGACTCATATTTGTTTTTGACATGATTCGGTTTCTCCTTTATTTGGCTATTCCTTTAGGCTAGCGCCTCCTGTTGCTGATTTGCATCGTTGTTTTTCATCTCTTCCTCATGGAATATTTTGCTGAGAATGTTCTGTAATGCTGGCTTTCTTTTTGTAAATTCCTTTAGCTTTTGTTTATCATGGAAGGATCTTATTTCATCGTCAAATTTGAAGGTAAGTTTTGCTGGGTATAAGATTCTTGGTTGGCATCCATTTTCTTTCAGGGCTTGGTATATGTTGTTCCAGGCCCTTCTAGCTTTTAGGGTCTGGATTGAAAAATCTGCTGATATTCTTATTGGTTTCCCTCTGAATGTAATTTGATTCTTTTCTCTCGCGGCCTTTAAAATTCTGTCTTTATTTTGTATGTTAGGTATTTTCATAATAATGTGCCTTGGTGTGGGTCTGTTGTAATTTTGTATGTTTGGAGTTCTATAAGCCTCTTGTACTTGGTTTTCCATTTCGTTCTTCAGATTTGGGAAATTTTCTGTTATTATTTCATTGAATAGATTGTTCATTCCTTTGGTTTGTTTCTCTAAGCCTTCCTCAATCCCCATAATTCTCAAATTTGGCCTTTTCATGATATCCCATAGTTCTTGGAGATTCTGTTCATGATTTCTTACCATCTTCTCTGTTTGTTCCACTTTGTTTTCAAGGTTAAATATTTTGTCTTCAATGTCTGAGGTTCTGTCTTCCAGGTGTTCTATCCTATTGGTTATGCTTTCTATGGAGTTTTTAACTTGGTTTATTGTTTCCTTCATTTCAAGGATTTCAGTTTGGTTTTTTTTCAGTATCTCTAACTCTTTATTGAAATGATCTCTTGCTTCCCGTATTTGGTCTTTTAACTGTTGATTGGTGCGATCATTTAATGCCTGCATTTGCTCTTTCATCTCCTCCTTCAATGCCTGCATTTGCTCTTTCATCTCCTCATTAGCTTCCCTGATCGTTTTAATTACGTACATTCTGAACTCCCTTTCTGACATTTCTTCTGCTGTGCTGTCATTGGGTTTTATTGATGTAGTATCTAGGTTTGTTTGGGACATTTTCTTCCCTTGTTTTCTCATAATGGTCAGTTGTCAGTGGGACCCTGAGATATTGCAGTTTTCCACTATTGGCTTATAGTGTCCCAGTAGATTTCCAGTGTATCACCTCCCAGCCTTCAGTAGCCTGATGTCTTGGAGGAATCTGATAAAGCAGCTCATTCGAAGAATACTGCCCCTAGCCCCCTACTGGTTCCACGTTTTGGAACTGGCTCTGTGCGGAAATGCTCTCACTGTGGGCCTGCACCGTGCAGCTGGCCGTGTGGGAAGAGCCCACTGCCGGAGTGTGGAAGACTACCTTGGGAAGACTCAAGCTGCCCTGCCCGGCTCTGCTAAGCCACCTCTATCTGGGCCTGCCACCCGGGCTGAGCTTTACCCAGTGGGCAGACTCACCCGTGGCTCCACTTCAGTCCGAGTCTCTCAATGCCTCCCCTTCTTAACTCCTGGGTTGTGGAGCGACCGGAGGTGCAGTCTCCCTCTAGGCCGCCATCTTGGATCGCCCCGTGAAGAGAGCCCGCAGCCGGAGTGGGCAGTGCCGCCTGAAGAGGTCTCCGGCTGCCCTGCCCTTATCCCTGAGGCTGACTGCAGATCGAGGCTCTCCGCTGGTTCTTTGCAGGAGTACACTGCACTGCAGGGGCTCCGGGACTCGGAGCGTGCTCTGTTCAGACAGGCTCTCACTAGCGGGCCAGTTCCGTTCCGAGAACCTGGAGAAGCTGGCTGTGTGGGCGGGGCCCACCGCCGGAGTGCGCAGGACTGCCTGTGGATGACTCTAGCTGCCCTGCCCGGCTCCGATAAGCCACCTCTATCTGGGCCTGCCACCCGGGCCGAGCTTTACCCAGTGGGCAGACTCACCCGTGGCTCCACTTCAGTCCGAGTCTCTCAATGCCTCCCCTTCTTAACTCCTGGGTTGTGGAGCGACCGGAGGTGCAGTCTCCCTCTAGGCCGCCATCTTGGATCGCCAAGTTCTTCTTTTTTATACTCTATTTAGGAGAGACAGAAACACTAGACAAGCCGGATTCACATAACTGTCCAGTTCCCTCCTTGGATGAAGCTCTGTAAGGTCTTTTGCACTGCACAGTAGGCTTTGTAAAGGAGAATGCTCTAGACGTACCATGAAGTGCTAACATCTTCCCTCTGTCAGCCAGTAATGTGACAGCTATTCCTTGGCTCTTCACCATCAGAATCGGGCAGGGTTTCCGGAGGCGAGCCCAGAAGGAGGGTAGACCTCAAAGTATCAGGCCTCCTGTTGTTTCCCATTCTCATGAGAGTCAACATTCACTTGCATCAGTTCCACAAAAATACCATACAGATGCTTTTCTAGCTGGTAGTTTTAGTGTCTTCATCCAGTTAAGCTGAACTTGGCTGTGATTCTCTATACTCCCATGTCACCACAGGTTCCCAGGTGGCAATTGCATTGTGGACTCAATTCTCTGAAAGTGCTTTGAAAACTGTCTTCCTATTTGTTGAAAAATCTAAATGGTATCTTTTCATTTAATGAAATTTATTATTCCCTGAAGTAAGGAATCCAAGTATCCCAAATACTTGAATATTCTTTAAGAACGATGACATTTAATTCTTAAGTTAGTGTCGCATTTTTCTGTACAAAGTAAATATGTGTTTTTTGACTTTACAATGCCTTTTTTATTATGCACTAGTAAAGTAAATATGAATTACTGCTGTAATTTGTCATGTTCAACATGTTGAAGCCCAGGACAGAAACTGTTGCCATAAATGTCTGTAAATTACAGTTCTTTTGCTTCAAGCTTCATCAGGTAATTACTCAACTGCTTTTAAATGTGATTTATTGATTAACAACTTGTAAAGATGAAACGTCTTCCCTTACTTGCCCCATAGGATATTCCATTGCTTGGAATTTAGAAATATGCATTCTCTTTTATAGGTATATCATCCATGCCTCCATGTAGTTCAATATGCACTGAACTCCTCTCTGTGAAGTTGTGCACATAATATTGCAATATGGCAGATTCCAGGTTTTTAACAGTTGTTCTACTTTTAAAGAGCAAGCAATCTGATGAAATATCAATGGATGGTATAAAATCATCGACTGATAAAGCCATACCTTAGGAATTGGATAGTAATTTTCAAATGATTAACTTTCACATTTATCTTTTAACAAAAATGTTTAGAATGTATGGACATGGATAATTCAAGGGTATTTTAGGGGGGTTAGAGGAGGCAAAATATTGCTGATCACCCCCCAATAAAGAAATAAGAAAAAAAAGGCACAACAAACTATTTCATAGAAACACTTCAATAGATCACAGTTTCACAAGTCAGCCATACAGAGTTTATTAGAAGTAAGTTTGCATTCACAGCCATATTACTTAATGGAGGAATAATGAATTCTTATCCTTTCCATATAGTAAAGTCAGTGTTTCCTAATAGCTTGAAGCCACTCTCTCATATTACAAACTATGTGCTCATGAGTTATTCCTAAAGAAAAACCTATCATCCTGGCTTTCCTCACATATCGCACAATCCTAAGAATTCAAATGAAAGCAAGATTTGATATTCATATAAAAGCATGACCTTTTCCCAGTTTCTCATCTTAAAGATATTTGTCTGGGTTAAATTCAAATAACAAAAAGGAATGGCTGAAGAAAGTAGATTCTGATTCCTCCTAATGCAGACTGCTTTCTAAAACATTCTAATTTATTGAATTAGAACATCTCCAAAAAATGTGTTCTAATCTAGAAAGTATGATTAAGAAAATTTGTCACCTCCGAAGTGAAATGTAAGTAATAGTTAATTAAAGGGAATAATTAACAATGATAGGGAAAGCCCGTTGTACCTCATGCAACCTGTTCTAACCCCCTACCCCTCTTTAAAAAAGTGCTTCTGAAAGTAGAATTATTTATGAATGAGATACCAAGCAGCAGGAGGAGTTTCACTCTACAGATTTAGATGAAGCTGAAGGGATAGTACTTTTATAAAATAGCAGTCTACCTTACTGCATTATCACACCATACAGATGAAATTCTTTTATCATACAGAGAGTAAAGACTTACACAAGTGTACACACATACGTATATAGGACATTTTCTATGACAGTCATTTCTTGACCCAATTTCCCCCATTAATCCATCTTCTATTAGAATGGCTCAGAGGTTACCAGATCATGTAATAAATAAAAAAGAATAAGAGAGAAGTGAAATATAGACAGCACTTCATATTGGATAATAGAGTTTGAGTGGAATTAACTTGGAAGAGGTCAAGGGTTGAAGTATTCTAGAAATTGTATGTATTCCTTTATCAGTTTTTGCAGTAACAACCAAAAATACTCCTTTGAATTAAGCATGAGGAAAAAAAAGTCACGATGAGAAAATCTTCAGGCTAGAAAATGTGGCCCAACAACAGGCAGTAAAACCCGAGAAAGGAGTCTCCTAGCTTAAGAGTCAGGTAAATATTGAATGTCCACAAGATGACAAAATAGAAGGCTCTGGAGAGGGGAATGAAATTGGCCAAACCACCCACCATTTGACCCAGCTATCCCACTCCTCAGCCTATACCCAAAGGACTTAAAATCAGCATACTACAAAGATACAGCCACATCAATGTTCATAGCTGCTCAATTCACAATAGCCAGATTGTGGAACCAACCTAGATGTCCTTCAATGGATGAATGGATAAAGAAACTGTGGTGTATATATACAATGGAATATTACTCAGCCATAAAGAATGATAAAATTATGGCATTTGCAGGTAAATGGATGAAATTGGAGAATATCATGCTAAGTGAGATAAGCCAATCCCAAAAAACCAAAGGACGAATAATGGGGGGTGGTAGGGGGCAAGAATGGAGGAAGGAGGGACTGTGTAGAGGGAAAAGAGGAGTGGGAGGGGTTGGGGGAAGGAAAAAATAACAGAATGAATCAAACACCTTTACCCTATGTAAATGTATGATTACACAAATGGTATGCCATTACTCCATGTACAAACAGAAACAACATATATCCCATTTTTTTACAATAAACATAAATTAAAAAAAAATAAATTGGCCAAATCATACTGTTATGTTGTGTGCATGCATGAACATGTAGTGAGACCCACCATTATGTATAATTATAACACCCCCATAAAAATGGGGGGAAAGGCAGTGCTGCACTCTGTCCCTGCATGGGTATACTGAATACACAACGGCACGTAGATAATTTCCTTTGTGAGAAATCCTGAAACTGGTGTGCCTCTATCACACCAAGTAAATCAGGAACCATCATGCTAGTGGAATAAGCCAGACTCAGAAAGTCAGTGTTTTTTCTCATATGTGGAAGCTAGGGAGAAACATGCATTTAAAAATAAGTCTGGGGTGGCTATGAAAAGAAAAGGGAGAACAATAGTGTAGAGGAAGGGGATAAAGGGGGATGGAAGGGGGATGGGAAAGGGAAGGAATTGCAAAAGAAATTGACCAAACTAGGGTATGTGCATGTATGAATGTATTACAGTAAAGTCTGCCTTTATGTATATCTATAATGCACCAATTAAAAAGACAATAAATTAATAGAAGGAAGACCAATAGAAAAGAGGAAGGGGATGGGGGAAGGAGGAAGAGAGGGGAAGTGCAATACTGGGGATTGAAATGGAGGGAATTATATTATATGCATGTATGAATATGCTAAAATGAACCCCACTATTATGCATAACTAGAATGCACTAATTAAAAATGAAAAAGAAAATACTAACGTTAATATCAGCATACTACACTGACACAGTCACATCGATGTTTATAGCAACTCAACAGAAAAAGAAATATGATCGGTCAACAAATACATGAAAAAAATGTTCAACATCTCTAGCAATTAGAAAAATGAAAATTAAAACTACACTGAAATTTCATCTCACTCCAGTCAGAATGGCAATTTCTCTGTGGAGAAAAAGGTACACTCATACATTGCTGGTGCAGTCAATCTGGAAAGCAGTGTGGAGATTCCTTAGAAAACTTGGAATGGAACCACCATTTGACCCAGCTATCCTATTCCTTGGCCTATACCCAAAGGACTTAAAATCAGCATACTACAGAGATACAGACACAACAATGTTCATAGCCACTCAATTCACAAGAACCAGATTGTGGAACTAACCTAGATGCCCTTCAATTGATGAATGGATAAAGAAACTGTGGCATATATATACAATGGAATATTACTCAGGCATAAAAAGTAATAAAATTATGGCATTTGCAGGCAAGTGGATGAAATTGGAGAATATCATGCTAAGTGAGATAAGCAAATCTCAAAAAAACAAAGGACAAATGATCTCGCTGATAAGTGGATGATGGCATATAATGGGGGGTGGGGGGGCAAGAATGGAGGAAGGAGGGACTGTATAGAAGGATAAGAGGGGTGGGAGGGGTGGGGGGAAGAAAAAAAAATAACAATGATTCAAAAACTATTACCCCTAGGTAAATGTATGATTACACAAATGGTATGCCTCTACTTCATGTACAAACAGAGAAACAAGATGTATCCCATTTGTTTACAATAAAAATGAATTAAAAAAATTAAAAAATAAAAAAATAATAAAAAGAGGTGGTATTTAAAATCATAAAAAAAACACCTGACCAAATTTAAAAAAAATAGAAATAATATTAAAAATGTTCACAGACCAGAGTAGACTTAAACTAGAGATCAGTAACAGAAAGATAGCTGAAAAACCCCCAAAAGTTTGGAAATTAAGGAACACATAATCCATACCATGTGAGTCAAAGATACCAATATGAAATTTTAAATACTTGAACTAAATGAACATAAAAGTTTAGTCTGTTAAAAATTTGTGGTCAAATATCACTAAGGAAAAAAGATAAACAATTATTATTTGAAGCTCCATCTCAAGAAATCGGAGAAATAAGAGAAACTTAATCCTGACACATGTGGAAGAAAAGAAATAAAAAATTGAAACAGAAGTCAATGAAATTAAAGATAAGATGTCATAACTTTTCTTTTTCTATTTGACATGTTATAAAGTGGCATAAAGCAATAATAAAATATTGTGGTTCTGGTCTTAAAATATCTGAAGAAGTAATTTGACAGTAATAACATAAAGAATGAGGAAGGAAATGGAGATATATTAGAGTTAAGGTTTTGAATATAATTGACATTAATTTGGTATTAGCTAAAATTATGTTGTTTGAAATTATGATGTTATTTGTAATCCTAAAGGTTACCACTAAGAAAATAATTCAAAAAATACGTATTAAAAGACAAAAAAAAACTAATTAAAGTGACCCAGTAGAAAATATCTATTTTACACAAATAGAAAATTTCTATTTTACCCAAATAATATAAAAAAAATCATGAAAATACCAAAATGGTATCTTGTCTTCTCAGAAATATTAATAAATATAAATACATTATACATGATTATTGAGTAATAATTGATCTTAAAAATACCATACTAAAATAGAGAAGGTAATCACAAAAGATAGCATACTACATGATTTCATTTATATGAAAGTTCAGAATGTGGACATTTATAGAGACATAAAGTAGACTCTTGGTTTGACAAGAGGGTGGGAAGGAATGATTAAATGTTGACAGCTAGTGAGGACGGGTTTTTTGGGTGGTGATAAAATATTGCAAAATTAGATCATGTGATTACAGAACTCTTTGCAATCATCAATTATAAGCATTGAATTTACATTTTTAAAATGATGGATTTTATGATACATTAATTGTATCTTAGTGCTGTTATTTAAAAATGAAAACCTCAGGTAAAAACTACTTTATACAAATGTGCAGGGGTTAACTTAGCCTAATTGAGAAAAAAGTAGCTAATAAAGTTATCGATGGAAGGATAAGGCAGTACTTATGCCATTACTATCCTATTTTGATTACTATAGCTTTGTAATAGAGTTTGAAATCAGAATGTGTGTGAGGTCTTCAGTTTTGTTCATCTTTCTAAGTATTGCTTTGACTATCCAGAATATTTTCTGATTCCATAACAATTTTAAGATAATTTTTCTCTTTATGAGAATACTGTATTCCATTTATATGTGGAATCCAAAATATTCAAATTCATAGGAACAGAGAGTGTAATGCTGGTTGCCAGCGGCTAGGGACTGGAGGTCTTAGAGAATTGGGCAGAGGTGAATCAAAGGGTATGCTGGGTTTAGAGGCGGTTTGTCTTCAAAGGTTAATATACTTTGATCTCAGTGTGGCAGTGTTGAACTGGTAGAACTTTAACAAGTGGGCTCTGATGCAAAGCAAGGTCAGTGGGGACACAGCCCTCAGAAGAGATTATTGCTCCTCTTGAAGAGAGAGTTTTCACAAGAGAGGGTTGCTGTCTCTTCTGCACAAAGCCCGTTGCCTTTCCATTCACTCACCATGTTGGGATGTAGCCCAAGGAGCCCTTACTGGAGATCAAACAGATGAGGCCACCCAATCTTTTAAAAATGTTTTTATTCTATATTATTATTATGGTTATACTTAATACGACGTAATCATTTTGACGTAATCACATCTGCATGAAATACAATTTGTCCTTTTCAGCTCCTAGCACTTCCTTTTTCCTGCCCCTCCTCCCTCCCTGTGTTCCTCTTCCTCTCTTCTACTGGTTTTCCTTCTTCTTATTTACTGTGTTTTAATTGGTGATTTATAGATATACACAAAGGTAAATTTCACTGCCGTATATTCATATATGTATACAGCATAATGTGATCAATATCATTCCACACTTCCTCCCTTTTCCCTTCCCTCCCTCACCCTCTGTTACCTTCCTATAATCCACTAGTCACCCTTCTATTTTCATGGAATTTCCCCCACTTTCTCCCTCTTATTTTGCTCTTACAACTGCTAGAAACAAAAATAGGCAAAACCTTCTAAGACATTGGCACAGGCACTGACTTCCTTAACAAGACCTCTAAAACTCAAGGAATAAAAACAAAAATCAATAAGTGGGATGGTCTCAAATAGAAAGCTTCTGCACAGCAAAGGAAACAATTAAGAGCTTTAAGAGAAAGCCTACAGAAAGGGAAAAATATTTGCCAGGCATTCCTTCCAAAGGGATTAATATTCAGAATATATGAAGAACTCAAAAAACTTAGCACCAAAAAACCCCCACAAGTAACCCACTCAATAAATGGGCAAAAGAACTAAACAGACATTTCTCAAAAGAAGACATAAAAATGGCCAACATATATATGAAAAAAATGTTCAACATCCCTAGCAATCAAGGGAATGCAAATCAAAAACTGCATTGAGATTTCACATCACTCCAGTTACAATGGCAATCATCAAGAATACAAATAATAGACACTGGAGAGCATATGGAGAAAAAGATACATTCATACATTATGTGTGGGATTGCAAATTAGTACGACCACTTTGGAGACTAGGAATGGAACCACCTTATGGCCAGCTATCCCATTCATTGGTATTTATCCAGAAAAACTAAAATCAGCATACTTTGGTGATACAGGCACATCAATGTTTATATCTGCACAATTCACAATAGTTGTAATGGAACCAGCCTCAGTGCCCATCAGCAGATGATAGATAAAGATAATGTTGTATATATACACAATGACATTTTATTCAGCCATTTCAAAGAAGAATGAAAATATGTAATTTGCTATTAAATGGAAGGAATTGAAAAACATCATGCTAAACGAAATAAGACAAACTCAACCAAGGATTGAATATTTTCTCTCATATGTAGAAGCCACCTCTTCTTGATCTTTCAAATTTGAAAACAGAGCTACTTTATAAGTATCCACACAGGTTTTTTTTGTAGCAACAGAATATAGACTAATATAGTATACAAATTTTCAATTATCAATTGAATAGTTCTAGAGACCTAATGTACACCATGGTGATTATAGTTAACAATATTTTACTATATACTTACAGTTTGATAGGAGAATAAAACTTATGTCTTCTTACCACAAGAAAGATAACTGTGAGATGATAAGGGTGTTAATAGCCTTGATTTTTATAATTATATTACATGTATAAGCAAATCAAATCACCACATGGTACACATTAAATATACAAATTTTGTGAATTATATCTCAAACCTGGAAAAAATAAAACATAAAATTTCTAGTAAAAACAAATGTAAGACATAATTTATTCTTTCCATACATAAATTGGTAAGTGTATCTTATTTATAAATATATAATATATTATTTTATAACAATGAATTTAGTCATTTTAATTATATATTTAGAAATATACAAATTGCCCTAATTAAAGCCCAATAGCAGTATTTTAATAAAACTGCACTTTTGCTATTTCTAGTTTCTAGGGAAGAATTACTCTTCCCTGCTCATACTTCCATTAGCTGGACATCCGAGAGGTCTACTAACCTCTCATCTTAATAAATATACCCTAGCATAAACACCCATAATGCAAAGACTAGTAAAACTTAAACTTCTCACAGATTATTTATTTTTAACAATTTACCACTAGTATAGGACTCTCAGAACAATCCACAGGCCAGGCAGCACCACTCAACTGGATAGCTCTTTTAGTAATAGAAGAAATGAAAATATCTCAATAGACGTATAAAGAAAAATTTTAAGATAATGAAATTTTAGAAATGAAAAGATTTGGGAACTGAAAAATATAGTTTACATGTTAAAAAATCAATAGAGGAAATTAAAATAAATTATTACCTAATTACAGGAATCTGTAAAATCAAATGGCATTGTCCCAACCATAGAGAGCAAAACAAACAAACAAACAAACAAAAAAAAAACTTGTGAATTGTGAATGAAATGAGTCAGGAAAGTGAGATCATGAATGCATATATTAAATCACAGACATTTAAGAGATGAAGAAAAATCTAGTAAAATGTAAGAATGAATAAAACTTCCAATTTGAAATATGACTTGATTTATTAAATCAAAAAGACTCTCAGGATTTATAGAAAAAAGAGACATAAGTCTACACATATCTTGATGAATACTTTGAACTTTTGATCTCTTTTAAAAGACTATTGTAAGGGCTTCCAGAAAAAACCTAGTAGTGTAATATAGGAATGACTATTGTACTTACATTGGCTCTCTTAACTACAACTTTGCAAGTTTCAAGTCCATTTTAAATTATATACTTTGCATCCTTATTTTACTATGTTATAAACAGAATACCATTGCATTTTGTTTTATCATTCACACGCTTGCTTCTATAATTTAATTAGAACTTTCAGTATTTATTGATGTTTGTGTTTTAGCATACCACTCTTTTCTTTTTGTATTATTTATTTTAAATTTTTCTCAATTCCTTAGTACTGATTATTTTATTTTTACATATTTTCTCTCAAATGATTTGGAGTTATAATTTCTTTTCTTATTCTTTTCGGGTTTGCTTTTTGGTTTTTTTGTCGTTGTTGTTGTTGTTTTGTGTTTTTGATCCAGCGAGTGATCCAGTCTCATTTTAGTCACTAAAGAAATGAGCAGGCAATGGGGTTTTGCTTTACTTATGGACAAAACTCAGTATACAGGAGGATGAAGGCAACTAGCATTGGTGAATTGAAGTCCTGACAAAGAAGCAGCTCCTTTGAAGGTGACCTCCTGAGCCTGCTGCTGAGCACTAAGCCATTCATGAGTTGATTTGACAGAAATCAAATACATGGAAGACTAAGGCAGCGAGAATCATGGTGCAGAGTTCTGGAGAAGAGGGAAATAAAATTCCAAATATTTGCATCAGGAACCATTGAATGTTTGTTAAGTGTTAACGGTCAAATACATAGGTGAATCTTTCTAGACGGGCAGAAGCAATATGAAAGATGAGTAGCAAAAATAGTGAATTCATCTTTAGTCTGCACATAAATTCTAAAATACACACAGTGAGATCAACCCTTCAGGAAGCTGTTACAGGGCAAGTTCTAGAGCTCACACAGAGATGAAGAGATATTTGACTACCAACCAGCCAGAGTTGGGAGACCACACTGGATATGTAGCACATTCATTCAAGGTGCTGTCTTAATAGGATAACTAAAACAGACCTAGAGTGAAAGCTATTCTACTTATACCCTTAGCAGTCTCAGAAATTACTCATTAAGGTCTGAAATTGATCAGCAAATAGAATAGTTCCCTATTAGCAAAAGCCTCAACACTCTTTAGGAAACTCAATGAAAGTTAACCACTCAACAGCAAAACAATCTAATGTCTATCATCAAACACAAATTTTCCAGGTATCTTAAAGAGCAGGAAAATGTGACCTGTAACAAGCATAAAACACAAGGTTATGGAAACAGATGAAAAAGGACAAATGTGATAGAATTAGTCACAAAGGAAGAGACTACACACAGGATTTAAAGGGAAACCTGAATATAATGAGAAGTGAAATAGACATTAAAAATAACAGAGGTGGTTCTTCTAAGATAACAAGTAAAAAAAATAATTGTAAAGGCATAACAACTTAGTGCAGAGGAAAAGCTCAATGACCTTCAGAAAATAGCAAGATGCCAATCAAAATAAGGCAGAGTTAAAAGACTTAAGAAAAACCACAATCTTAACTACCAGGAATATAACTTCAAATGATCTACCATCTACTTAATATAAGGAGTTTGGAAAACCAATATTTGAAGAAATAATGGCCAGAAATATCTGAAATGCATGAAAATAATGAATCAACAGATTTAAGCAATCCTTTGTAACCCAGGAAGTACAAACAGAAGGAAAACCAAACCAAGAACTATAAAAATCATATTAATGAAGTACACTGAAGAAAACAACCAGAAAACAACTAGGAAAAAAAGGCATATGACAGAGAACAGTACAAAAGTTACAAAGAATATGGATTCCTTATTGAAACAGTCAAAGCAAATGGCAGAGCAATGACATCTATAATATGCAAAAAGAAATGACAACAGAGGACCCCATGTTAACTTAAAATTCTATATCCAGCAAAACATCCTTCAAACCTAGAAATTTTTGAATAAATGAAATCTAAGATTCATGGAAAAAAGACCCACATTATAAGAAAGACTACAGGAAGTTCCTGAGGTTGAAAGAAAAAGAAAACTTGCATCTACAGAAAGAATGAAGAAAGCCAGTAAGAGTTAATATGTGGATTACTATTAATGATTTTTTTAAAAAAATATTTAACAAAGAATTCAATTGCTTTTAAATAAATATTTTTAAAAAGAGATAGTTTTATATTGATAAATAATAGCATACTTCGATCTTCCTAATCTTTGTAGAAGTAAAATGTCTCATATTACAATAAGTAGAACTAAGGAAGTGAAAATATATGTAAAATTCTTATATTGTTTGGGAAATGGTATAGTAAAATTTGAATATAGATATAAGAAGTTAAATATACATTTTACTAGAAATATTACAATCTGAATTCACATAAATATATATATCTATCACTAAAGCAATCATTGAAAATAAGACAAACAACTTTAGCTAATAAGGTTATATTGGCAATAATAATTTTAAAGAAGTCTAGAAAGGAAGAAAAAGGGAATGAAAAATATGGACAGAAGAAAAATAAACAAATATCAAAAGGATGGACTTTTGACTTAAACTCAACCATATCAATGATGTCATCCAGTGTGAGAGGTTAACATATAAAATAAATATACGAGTCCATTCTGATATAAAGAAATGACCAAAAATAATAACTGGGGGACAGCATTCCAAATAATATGTGAAGCAATTCCCTCCTCTGAGATATGAAGTTTAATGCCCAACCCCTTTGAAAATATTCTATACTTGGTGATTTGCTTTCAAAGAGTAGAATATGGAATGAGAAAAATACTCACTTGAGAATGGTAAATTTTACATGGAAAAAAAAAGGCCCCAAAATAACTGAAACAATTTTGAAAAATAACACAAACTTGGAGGACTTGCACATGTATTTCAAGAATTGATATACAGCTACAATAATCAAGTCAATATGACAATGTATGGACAGATATATTGGCCTAGTGTACAGATTTGCCTATATTTAATGAATTAATACTTCGTAAATGAGTTAAGGAAATTGAATGTGGATAGGACACAATTCAAGAATTGGTACTGGACAATTCACAATAGCTAAATTAGAACTTAAACCTAGATACCTGTCAATAGATGAATGGATAAAGAAACTGTTGTATATATACACAATGGAGTTCTACTCAGTCATAAAGAAGAATGAAATTATGATCTTTGTTGGTAAATGAATGGAAATAAAAAGAAAAAAGAAAGGAAAGGAAAGGAAAGGAAGGAAGGAAGGAAGGAAGGAAGGAAGGAAGGAAGGAAGGAAGGAAGGAAGGAAGGAAGGGAGTAAGCACTGGAATACCCAGATATTTACTTTAAATAAAAGAAGTCTGAACCTTACCTCACACCATATATACAAATTAACTCAGAATGGATCACAGACCTAAATGTAAAAGTAAAAACTATGAGACTTCTATAAGAGAACACTAAACAACACTTCAGGGTAGCCAATTTTAAACAAAAACAACAAAAAAGAAAACAAAAAATTAAAACTAAGGTATAAACCATATCAAATTGCTAAATTATAATTTATCCAAAATTAAAACTTTAGTTTTATTTAGTTCTTTAGTATACTCTACTACGTAAATGAGAAGGTAATCTATAGCCTGTATCCAGATTATATGAAATACTCTTACAAATCAGTAATAGAGAAACAAATAAATAATTGAAAATGGACAAAATCACATTTTTTTTTCTCTTCTGTTTTTCTGTCAATATTCAGTGTTTACTTCTTCATTCAAGAACCATTCACTAAACATATATTTTGACCCTGACATTATTCAAAAATTCCCTCAAGGGTTTCATAGTAGAGAGGTAGTCATATCCTAGAAAAATAAGTTCATAAGGAAGCACGTGCAAGGAAGCAAAAATCTGACTGTAGAAGGAACTTTTCAAGGCAAACTCTAATGAGGGTTAAAAGGAGTGACTACCCTGGGTGTCTCCCCGGACTTTTGCTCACTCTCAAGCCACTATTGACTATCATCAGATGAATAGATAAAGAAAATGTGGTATATATACACAAGGCAGTTGTAGTCAGTCATGAAGCAGAACAAAATTATGTCATTGCAGGATAATGGATGGAACTGGAGACCATGATGTTGAGCAAACTAAGCCAGACTCAGAAAGTTAAGGGTCATACATTCTCCCTCTTTTTGTAGAAGCTAGAGAGAAAAAAAAATTTTAAAGGGATCTCTTGAAAACTGAAGGGAAACCAGTAGACTTGAGGGAGGAGATCAGGATGAGGGAGGTGGGAGGAAAAGGAGAGGCACTGGGGAATTAAATTGATCAAATTATGTTGTATGCATGTACAAAATATAACAGTGAACTCCTCTATTATGCATAATCATAATACACCAATAGATAAAGAACTACAAATAAAATAAGAAATGCTTAAAGAAAGAAAAATTGTCTTCTTTTGCTGTCTATGGAATGTTTCTCTAACCAAGACACATAAAGTAAAATCACACTATACTTTTAGCATCTGCAACACTTATTTCTTAGTTATCACATGATCAGTTTTGAAAATGTCCTGTTCCCTTAGTTATTCATGTTGATAAAAGATTCTTTCATCTTTTACTTTCATCATAGTTTTAAAGAACTCTAAGATATGGCAACTGTAAAACTGAGATAACCTCTTCAGATTCTGTAACACAAGGTTGTGTTTTCTTTCCAAGTTTGTCGCTTGCTGATTCGGTTGTAATGTTTCAGTCTGGATCACTGTGGAAAACAGATGGCACACCACAGGGGTTCACTTAAGAGAGTTCAATGAACTTACAAAACTATGGGCAGGGTTAAGGGACCAGACAATGGTTAATGAAACACCCAAGGATTATTGACAGCAGGGAATTGTTACCATCTCTACACCTGGAAAAGAGAACAAAGGGAAAGATGTTATCAGAGACCAGCAAAACACTGGAGACCTGGAAGGGGATACTTCTGGCACCCTGCAGGGACCTCCCCTTGGCCAATATAATCCAGAGGCTGGAAGGCAGAGGAAGCCCAGCGTTGTCCTTCATAGAGGTCAGTCTCCTGGAACTCAAAGCAAGGCAAAGAAGCACAAAGACAGAATCCACAAATGTTCTTTGATTTATAGATATTTCCAGTTTTGAGTCAACTCAGCAGTAACAGACATGATTACCTCATGTACATGCATGACTGATGTGATCTACTATATGTATAATCAGAAAAATGAGAGATTACATTCCATTTATGTAGGATCTATCAAAATGTATAAATGCATTCTATTGTCATGTACAGCTAATTAGAACAAATAAAACTTAAAAAAAATTTTTTTAAAGTACCCTTTTTTTCAGTTTCCAATGTCATCTTTAAAATACCTTCTTCGTCCGGAATATTATATTTTTTTCATATGCTTTTCATTTCTTTTAATTTTTCCATTTCACTGAACTTTTTTCAGTTTCCAGATAATTCATTGTTCTCTCTTTTTGCCAGAACTTCACACTCCTTTATCGCTCTTTCTTTTCATACGATCTTCACACTCACTTTTTTTTCTCTCAGATAGTTGTTTCCCAATGATAAACTTAACCAAATTAAAGCTATACTTTAGTTCTCTCACAAATCAGAGATCTCATCTTCACAAATGTGTGCAGTGCCTGGCAGGCAAGTGGTAAGAACCACCAGGAATTTGACACCAAATATTTACTTTGTAATACACCCCCAGGGAGATAGATCAGAGAATGTTTCCAAAAGTAAGATCTGATCAAAATACATTACGTAACTTAATCACATGCTGAAATGTACATCTTAAAAAGTAAACGCTTCAAATTTTAGGATGTCAGATATGAGTATAGTTGAGATGTCAGATATGAGTCACCGAAGGGGTGAGCCTTGAAGAACAGTTTGGGCTTGAATAGCCTTGGGAAGAGTGGTAGATGTTCCAGCAAGTTTCCTTAAACTCAGGGAGCTGGAGCAGAGATGTAGGTTGGGAGGAAAAGAAAGACACAGTCTTTTTTTGTTTGTTTGTTTGTTCAGTGCTGGGGGTTGAACCCAGGGCCTTGGGCACACAAGGTAAGCACTCTACCAATTGAGCTACATCCCCATCCTAAAATACACAGTCTTAACCAGACTTTCTACTTCTGTGCTAATGGCATTTTTAAAGAACTCACTGGAATCATTACTTATGTTTATCTTATGTTTCACCATAAAGTCCTATCTTTTTTACTTGCTATACTTAATGTAGCCACCAGTTTGTGCATCTAAGTGCTCTAGGGAGCATGACCATAGTATACATTTCCCCCCAAAGCAGGACTTAGGGAAGAATGGTTCCATTTTTATAATGACAAGTAATTTAATTAAAATGAGCAACTCTTGCTCTAACACTGGACGATTTCACACTGGAAAATTTCAGACATCACCATAGAAAAAACTTATTTTATGAAATCCATATGCTTGAAGTGAATATATTTGGGTTGAGGTAGATTGACTGCTATCCCGAGGAGAGTGCACATTTGTCAGAGTTTATTTTTTACTCTGTGACAGATCTACAGCGATGGTCCAACTGACTCAGACCTTATGGTTAATTTCTCACATTATAATGTGATTCCTACCTTGGTAATCCAACAGATGGTTTGTCTCTTCCTGTCTTGGATATTATGAGAAAAGGGATCATATTTGGTGTCTGGTTGAGCCATGGTTGAAATTCTGACAAAGATCATGAGCACCTTCACACCTGTGCACGGAACTGAGGTATTTCTGGTCTTACCTGCCAACTTATCAAGTTTAATTGCTGTAGCTCCACATCTCTGGCTCGGCGTCATGTGGAATGAGATCGTTCCAGGGCCACAGTTGGCTGTTTCATTTCCTGTAATAATTCCAGCATTATTTACTACACTTTGCTAGTTCTCATGGAAGAAAGTTTTCTATTTTTTTTTTTTTCCTAAAGGAGAAGGTCTCTCTCTCTCTCTTTCTGCTTCTTTTCTCAACATCTCGAGCCACTGTGCTGGACAAACTCTCATATATGAAGTTTTCAATGTGAAGAATAGTAGGTTTAAAAATAGATGTACTTGTAGCATGAAAGTAATTATTACTGAGTAACAAACTCACATTTTAGCTAGAGAGATTATGGAAGTGTTTTCTGGAAACTTTACTAGAAATTTACATTTTAACCAGCCATAAAGATATTTTAATATTGGCCATTGTTCTTGATATGAGGCATGAGACTATCAACCTGTGTTGCCTAGTTCCTTATAGTTCATAGTCATTCTCTGCAGTAACACCTTCAGAGTTACATTGTAAAACATGCAATATTTCAACATTTATTGGAGACCTCTAAATATCTAAATATCATTAAATCATATGATTATCTTTTACATTCTGAATTCTCTGAACATTTTATCAGAAATAGTCATTTTAACCTTGTACTATGTTTATTTTTAAATATTTTAAGAAAATCATACTCCCAGTTTATAATATAAATCTAGTGTGGGAATGGGTTTGAAGTTAATAGATATACATGCAGGCATTTCTTTTTTTGCTTTTTTTTTTAACTTTAATGGATGATTTTAATGGAAAATGGGATCAGAAGTAAAGCTGCTGAAATCTACTCTCAATAAGATACAATAAATAGTCCCAAGACAGACTACATTATATATAAAAGTTATTATGTAATAAAGATGATATTTCAAATCAATAGGGAAATAATACTGTCAGTAACCGATACTGGAACTAATTATTAAAATAGCAACATTTTAACTCATTAAAATTAAATTATTATTTTTTAATTTGTTCTAATTAGTTATACATGATAGTAGAATGCATTTTGACACATCGTATATAAATGGAGTATGATTTCTCCTTCATCTGGTTGTATGTGAACATGAAGGCATTTAAGTTTTAACTCTGAAATATGTGATAGTAATGACAGAAGAAGGGTAAATTGTGTGTGTGTGTGTGTGTGTGTGTGTGTGTGTATTTACAGTACTCTGTTTATGACACCAAGAATATGATTTTCTAAAATAAGATTGATCCTTTTATGTTGTTAGAATTAAAAACTTTTGGTAGAAGATAAAGTTGAATAGTTTAATTTTTTCCAGTATAGAATAAGTATCCATAACCAGCAGCTACAGAGATTCCACCCAGAAAACTATATTCCTATAACATGTATTCACTAAAGCATGGTGACAAGACTGCTAAGCAAAAGACCTAACAGTTGAAATCCAGAACTCTCTCACAGTGTATCACATGATGCTCAAAATTCCTAGCACAGCACCAGGCATATGATAGATGCACAACATGACTCCTTCCTTCCTTCCTTGGAAATATGGGATAAAAGTTTTGAGTTTCGATTTCCTTTTATATACTAATAATACAAAAATGAGTTCGAAAAAAGACCAGACCCATTCTCTGGCCAGACTCAACCCATTCCTTGAGGAGCAATAGTTCAAGAGCATCACATACCTTCTGTTCTTCCATGATGTGGTTCTTTCAATGATCCTAGTCTGATACCTCTGACTCCACACAGCATGCATTCTCCTTGTCTTGTTCTTCTGAATTTTCACCTCCCTATTTCTATAACTTTGCTACTCCTTTTAAAAATACCATTCTGAATCTGTTAGCCTATACATCCTATAAATTATTTAGATTAACGCTGAACTACCAATTCTATCAAATGGTCTGGCCCCAACCACACAAAACAAAATTAATCCTTCTTAACATTGGCTCCTAAAACTATTTTTAATGATTTTAAATCACAGTAATTACTTTAGTCTATCCTTTATTTTGGTATTCTTATGCTTGTTTCCTTACAGTAACACCAGGTAGATACTATTTCACCCACACCTTTCACAATGCCTCATCCACTTGAGCTTATAATAAAATACCACACGTCATTTAAGGTATAATGAAAGGATGCATACCTTTGACAAAAACTTAATATAGCAATACATACTAACTTATAAAAGTTTAAATCTCCTATGGTTTCCTAGTTTTTAACAATATTAAGAGCTAAAACACACTTTTTTAACTTTCTTAATATGATAAAACATACACAACAGGAGTGTCCATTGTAACCATTTTTAAGTGTGCAGTTCAGAAACAAATGCATTCACATTGTTTTTGACAATCACTACAATCCACCTAAACAACAGGCTTGCTATGAAAAATGGTGGAATGCAATAAACATCATTACCCTATGTACATGTATGATTACACCAATGGTATGAATCTACATCATGTACGACCACAGAAACGAAATGATGTACCCCATTTGTGTACAATGAATCAAAATGCAGTCTGTAAAAAATAAAAATAAATACATATATAAAAAAAAGAACGTGCTTGTCATTCCAAACTGAGACTATGTACCCACTAACATGCGTACACACTGCTACATTTTTATAGCACCTATCACAACAGATATTCCACATAAGAATTCTTAAAACATTCATATATATTTCAGTTTCCAATATAACAGGATATTCATATCAGGAGATAATGAGTGCTTCAGATATCTGGAGCATTTAAGATATGCTTTGTGGAAATGTACATTAGGTAAAGTATATCAGAGTAAAAGAGTGACTGAGGCTATATTGAGATTGACTATATGCACAAAAGAAAGTAAATTAAGCCTAAAACTTGCATAAAAAATCACATGACTAGAAAACTTAAATAATTTTTACTCCAATGCTAACTTCTAAATCAGTATGCCTATGAATTTATATGTATTTTTGTAAGTATAAATCCATACAAATACATATATAAACAGATTATTTGCCTTCAAACCCAATGTGGAACTCTTGGAAATAAAATGAGGATAAAATTCGGAATTTACTTTTCCCTGAAATTTGGATGAAGCAAAGTAGAATGAATTATTATGAAATATGTATGTATCTATGTAATACAAATATTGTTATCTATATCTATAATATTTTAACATGTTACTCACGCTGCACCTCACATCATATTAAAAATGAAGTGATCCTCGTGCTCATGTTACTGTTCTTACTTAAACTGACTTAGATGGTGAGAGTCAGGAGTTATAAGATTGCAAATTGCCAACAGAATTTCAAAAGACTCTGACTGGCTAATTGACATCCATGGACTCACTAACTTCTGCAAGCCCTGGCATATGGCAGTTACTCAAAATGCAAAAATAATTAAATGAATATTAAAATAAATAAATAAATATGTACATATGTAAATACCTTACTGCCTTTCAATATTATTAACATTGGAAGCACCATAAATACATCTAAATAGCTTCCGTACGTAGGTAAATTTACATTAATATGCAAATAGAATTCTTATTCAAATAAGCTAAGGTGACCAAACCAGTTTATTTTAGAAAATGTTGGGTTAAGATAAAGAAGAGATAGAGATATCATATATGTACACATATGTCTATACCTAGGTACATACACATTCCATTTGTATAGACGATATATGACATGAAAAAACACTGCATTATTTTCTTAGCTTTATTAATTATAAATTATATTCACATATACTATGTTGCCCAAATTCATATGTTAGATTTTATATGCCAGAGGAATCCAAATTATCTGAATACCTCCAGCCTCCGAATTCCCAGTTAATTGTGCAGTTTACATAGAACAAAGGAAAGTCACTCCTTGTTATACTTTGCCAAATTCCTAACTTACCCACTCCCAAATCCATAAGCAAAATAAAATGGTACCGTTTGCTCATATCATAGTAGCTACAGGAAAATAGCAAGGGTTGGACATGTTCAGAAAGCAAGATTTGATATACCTCATACAGTTCCTTAAATTTTTGCTATTGTAAAAGGCAATTGCAAGAGATTTTTCATTTATAAAATGGGAGGGAAATCACTCTTCATAATCTTAGGCATCTCTTTTGTTCACTGGAATTTAAATCAATTCCTATATAAATTGGAATGCTTAAATCTTTGGATTTAAAATAGATTCTCCCAAAATAATTCTTTGCATTACATTTCCATTTTCAAAAGTTTAATTCTCTCTTAAAATACAAATCATAATATTTCCCTTTGTGAAATAGAGTAATAAAGAAATATTCTGTATAAAATCTATTAAAAATTTGCACATCCCAATTTAGTTGAAGAGTTAGAACTTTCTTTTATATACACCACTATTTAAAAATACTGATTACTGTGTACTTTTCCATATATTTTGCAAATATTAAATTGTGTATTCTTTTAAGTAAAATTATCTTAAAATATAATAATTATTTTTAAGATGGTGAAATTTAATCATGTTCAGATTTATATTGAATGTATTTGATGTCAATGTCTTGTATTTATATATACACATAATAAAAATATAGTAAATTCTCAGTTTTACTTCTTTGAAAATCTGTAAAATTAGCTTTGCCACAATGCCTTTTATGGAATTACATAACTGTGAAAGTATTATTTCATCTATGCATTTCTCCACCTGTGTAAAACACCTTTCCTTTATTTTCAGCATGTTGGTTCCAGTGTAATGAGGTGGGAGAGTTTATTCGCTCTTTTTAGGGGGTTAAAGCATCCTGGGAAGGAGGCCAGATGAAGTATCATGAGAACTGGAGGATTCAGGGAAAGTTCATTTACCTTTTCCATTGTTTCTCTGAGCCTGACATGTGCTTTTTGATCTTTTACCTGGTGACTTCCAAGCTGTTGAGCAAAAAGGAATCTGGTATTTCTGTAAAGGTGAAATTGCACTCTGGCACGCAAATGAATGAATGTGAATGTCACCTTCTAATTAAAAATTGTCTGTGTTTTCTAATTGGGAGTTTGCAGAAATTTTTACATCTTCTTGCCAAATACAAACTTCTTAGAGTTGACTAAGAAATACAGCCATATAACATATACCATGATTCACTCTAAAATTTCATATGAATACATTTATCATCCTTATCAGGAACATGATTTCCCAGGAAGCTGTTTTTTCTTTATTCTCATCTCAGTACTTTTTTTCCCTTCAAATTGTGGATCATTAAGGAATAAGCTAATTTAAAAAAATTATTAGTGTTCACTTATTGAGCACTTGCTATATGACAAGCACTACTCTAGTCACTTGACATGTATTTACCCTTTTAAGTTTTACATTCACTTTCTGAAACAGGACCTGTGATCTTCATTTTACAACCAAGAACACTAAATACAGACAAATTACATAAACTGTCCAAAGTCATACTCTTTGTAAGTAGCAATACTAGTAACAATATGTAGATGACCTAAAAGATAAATTTACTCAAAGTGAGCTTCAAACTCATCCTCCATATTTAACAGATTTCTTACCTAAAATGCAAAGTTGACCATGTCACTCCCATAATTAAGAATGTTTTATCAATAACTGCAGTCCTCTATGGTGGTAAATCTTAAAACTTTAGCATGAAATGCAAGATTTAAATTGACTGAACCCTACTATATCTTAAATCTCATTTTAAATCATTCCTTGCTCTAACACTTCAATTATTTCAGATTTTCACTTTGCTCTGTTTAATTTATGCTCCCATGAAACTTTGTTACTCTAATCTTTGTGTAACATGTTTCTCTATTATTCTTGATTATCTGAAAACATCTCATTATTTAAAAGTTAGGTTAGCTATCATCTCCTCTGAAAAAAACCATCCTTGAATTCCACTATCACCAAATAATCAACCCTTCCATTTCTGTAACATGGGCATTACTGAAATAGTATATGTCCCACTGAATTAGAATAATGTATTACACCGGATTGACCCCTGTCTGGCAAGGACATTTTTTTTTTCCCAAGGTGGAGAAAGCATTCATTTTTATGTTGCTGTAATACAGATAGTATGAGATATATAATAAATACTTGTTGAAAACACTGTGAAAATTAGTGCTTAAATCTTGAATAAATTCTAGAATATCTTTCAAATTTGATCAATGCAATGTAAGTTTAAGCATGTGACATCAACAGTATACAAGTCATTCACTTGTTTCATATAGGAAATGAATATTTCCTAACCAGATTTTTTTGAAAGAGTAATTGCTAAAGTCATGTTCTTTATCTCTTAAACAAATGACAGTATATCTAATTTCTCTACCTGGTGTCATATTTAATGAGGAAATGCAGTATCAGGTTTTTCTTTGTCTAATTCTGAAGGAGAGGAACAAGTAAATATTCCCTCATCATATTAGAAGGAAGAAACATACTAAAAACCATTAACAGATGTGGAACAGTTACTATATAGCAGGTCATATACTCAAAATCAATTTATGTAATAGGTACTTTTAATACTTCCATTTTACAGATGAGTTATTGGAAGGGTAGAGAAGTTTAATGAGTTATAACTGTTACAAGCCAAATGGAAAGCAGGCCTGTGTGATGTGAGTGACAGAAGTCAGGCAGGAGCAAGATGTCTGTCATTCACCAGTCTTGTAAATCTCTGTGAGGAACTGGGACAACAGAGAGATCTAGGTCTTTCTCACGGCAAAGCCCTATGCATCTTTTACAAAATGTGAGCCTTCACCCAGAGGTGTGGTCTAGATGTCAACATCCTCACTGCTCACTCCTCTGTATTTGGAACCTCCAGTCTCTGAGGTCTACAGTCACATACATTTGTATTAAATGGTAGCATATTGTTTCCAGACCCCAACTGGGTAAAACAGACTTCATCCTGGACACCCCTGTTTGCTTCTTTCTTAGTTTCTACTTATAAAAGCAATTTGTATTCACTGCTGAGAACAGTCACACAGAAGAAAAATACCATACATAATTTTATAATCCAAATCTAAACACTGCTAAAACTTTGAAGAATTGTGGTGTATGGTGGATGATATTTTCTTAAATAGGAAATGAGGGTGATGTCGTGCACATTCTTTTGAAACTTGATGTTCCACTTACCATGTTCATGATAGTAAATTTGCTCATGTTCTCACATTTCTGATTATTTCTGTATACTCATAGTTAGTAATAGTCTTCAAGACTTTTTAAAAATCTTACAGTGTACTAAGTTCTTTACCATGGTCCTTATGCACATCAGTCTGCCAAGCAAGTTTATTTCCATTATTGGCATCAATAGAATGAGAGTAAGATTGTGAAGCATACCAAGTACCCAAGAGCTGTACTATGATTTGCTTTTTAAAGAAGCTGTTTCTGGTACCATAGTACTCTGTATTGTGCTAGCATGTTGTACATTTTATTTTTAAAGTCTCCCATGTGAGGATTTTTAGCCTATTCATATTGTCTTACAAATAACTTGGTAATGTACATCCTTGTATCTAAGATTTAGAGTATTTCTCTCCAAATACTTCTTAAATTCCTAAAAGTAAAATTATTGGATCAAATATTGTGTGCATTATTAAAACTTTTATGCATATGTGAATATTTTCAAGGTATCTTCCAAAAAACTTGGACCAATTACCTTTCTGGCAGCAGTGTATAAAAATGCTCATTTCTATGCACTATTGACAAAAAGAATCATTTTTCAAAATATGATCATTTAGAGTTGAAAGTGATGTCTAGTTAGTATTCAGCTTTGCATTTTTTAAAATAGTAGTAAAATTAGTTTTTTGCATTTCTTGGATCATTTACGTCTACTTATTTTTATGTATTCCAATTCAAGCTTTTGCCTATGTTTCTATTGAAAAACATTTTTCTTATTTATAAAAGGCCATCATCATACATTAAGGATATTAATATTATCACTTTCTTTTACATATATTGCTCCTCTGCTTTTTGCTCTAGCTTTTCTCAGTGTGATATGCTGAACTACAGATCAAACTCTTAAACCAAATATTAACTATAACCATTAAAACATTGCAGAGAGGAGTCCAACCTTCATACACTCACATATCTCTATGCCCCTGCTTCTTATGGGAAAGTTTAATACTGTTGTGGTTCTAGGAGATAGACTCATGTAAACAATATGACGAAGCATATTATTTATTCATCCATTCATTTAATAAGTTGTTATTTGCTTGTTATATATCAGGTATCCTTTAGCCAGTAGTTTTCTATTAAATGTGCATAAGACTCATCTACATTTCTGTTAAGAAGATAATGTTCTTCAATTTCCAATACTAGTTTATGGATCATCAGGACCAGAATGAGACCCAGAGACGTGAATTTTTAGTAGGAACTCTGTGAATTCTGATGACTATAGTCCACTAAGTACATTTTGAAGGGTATAATAGTATGTATAATACAAACAATTAAAGTAGGGAACTGGAATATAGAGGGATCAGTGCTATAAAAACAGAATTATATGTTCAGGAGTACATAGGGACAATATCTAATAAGGTCTTTGATAATGAAAAAGGGGTAGTTTTTGGCATAAGTGTCAAACGAGTTAAGACCAAAGGAACGGATATAATTATTATGGGAAGACTGAACACACTTTAGTAGGATGTGCACACTGCACAAAAGGCAAGAGGATTAAAGACAAATCCAGAAAACTAAGTAGACATGTCTTTAAGAACTTATCAGACTGTGTTAAAAATCCTAGAGTTAATCCTGAAAGCCATGGGGAACCTTAGGATTATTTTATCAAATTCCTACTTAGAAAGATCACTTTGTATGGTACACTGTCAATAAGAGAGCAAAAGCTTTCAGAAGATCACATCAGGGTCTTTGCCTTAATGCAGGCAAGAGAAGATGGAAATTTGAGTATGATAGTTTTACAGGAAATTCAGAAAATTGGAGTAGTTCAAGTTTAGAACTTAGAGTGGCAAATGTTGATTCATCCAGTGAAGAAGAGAGAAGAGTGAAGAGAAATGCCAAGGTGTCTGGCTAAGGTAACTGAACGCATGTTATTTCCATGCACTCAGAGACTCCTAACACTGAGAGAAGGCCAGGCATAGCAGGAACAAGGGTAAGGCCAGGTTTTGTGCAGCTTGAAGCATGTGTAATTCGCAGGCCCATTTTTAACCATATGACCATGTGAATGTATTGCTACATCTCTCCCATCTCTTCTTTCAGAAGAAAACTGTGTCCATGAAGCTAATGCTTAAGCTTTATTAATTAAATCTACCATGTAGTACAGAGTTCACTCTTGCACATGCTGATAGCCAAGGATATCCAAATAGAGTCATACGATTAGCAGTTCAAAAACCAGAGGTGTCTTATGTACAGGAGCTGTTCCTAGAGCAGAGCACAAGTGCCTGGCATGAGATACCACACAGTACTTAAGAATTAAAAGAAATGATAATTGCCTCCATACTGTCTTCTCGTGCTTCAGGAGGAGGACTGAGGGAATTGGCTGCCTAGAATCTACTTTCTCTATGACTCTGGACTGGGGAGGCAGAGACAGTACCTGTAACAACTGGACATTGCCCAACAGGAAAGTTGCCCTGCCTAAGGGGGAAATATTGCTTGCCATGAATAAAAAGGACTCTAAAACCACTCTTATTCCTAGGTAGCATAGTTGGAGCACAGTCACTCTCTTGCCTACTCTTGATTCCTCCATCTTTTTATCCCTCAAATTAGTTTACCAAAACAACTTTTTCCAAAAGGGCTTAGGTGGACCTTCAAAGAATTTTCCCCCTTGGGAAAAAATAAAATAAATAAATTATCAACATTTCTCCTGAGATTATGATGAGTCCTGTAGCTTACTTAATTTAGGCATATTCCTTACTAAAAAGAATATCTTTTTTTTTCATTTTTTTTTTTTTTTTTTTTTGCAGGGCTGGGGATTGAACCCAGGTCCTTACTGCTTACAAGGCAAGCACTCTACCAACTGAGCTATATCCCAAGCCCTAAAAAGCATACCTTGAAGTTTTATTTTTTAATGCTGTGTGCTAGTCAGCTTTGTGTCGATATGCAAAATCCTGGAGAATAACAAGTTGAAGGAGGAAAACCTTATTTTGGCTCATGGTTTTCCCTACTTTCTTTACCCCAATAAAATCCTGACCCTAGAAGAAAAGGAATTGGAACTTCAACACAAGACCTTTCAAAGATTTCCAAATACTAAGAAGAACCCAAACAGTCCCTCCGGCAGAAATGACTGGCTATACCATATAAAAAGCATGCTCCATCTTCCAGGATGTGCAATCCTCAGTTGCAAAGTGCAATGTTAGGAGTTTTGTATAAACTCTCAAGAAAGCCCTTTGTTAAAAGTTGCTATAAGGTGGACAGGAACCAAAGAAGTAGAGCTGTTGAAACATTGTAGTTGTCTAGCATAAGAATTCCTTCCTTTCCAGGAGCTCTGTGCCTGAGATCAAGGTCAGAGCTGATAGAACTCTTGCACAGAGCCTCCTCATGCAGGGCATTGCCACAGCAGCTGAGCTTCCTGTGCACTTGCACAGAAACATTCCCAGGCACCAGGCATGCCATAGCCTCATGAAGTCATCAGAGCCCCCAATCTCAGTCACTGCTCTCCCATCCTCTGTCACTGACTTCCACATACATGAGTAGTTTTTGCCTATAAAATGGAATTCTTAGGGTCAGAAATAGTCCATCTGCTACTTAGTTGCATCCATGTTACACTATAAACTTGAACTAAATATAAACCTTATTACAGATTACTGGTGGTTCTGGCAGCTAATGTTATCCTAACTAATACATAAAACCAACAAAAATATTGAACCCCTCACCAATGATAATAAAAACTAAACATAATTAGAAGAAGAAAATATTGGTTATATATACATATATATATATATGTAATGTATATGTAAATGAACACTTAACTGAACCACAAGAACCTATGTGGGTGATATAACTTCAGGTTGGTTTCAGTTGACAGCAAAGGCTCAGTCTTGTCTTACTCAGTACAAACTAAAAGCAAACTGACTATAATATTTTGCTGACTTTTTAGAATCCTCAGCTCATGCTTTTGCCTCTGTGGACATGACTCTGACTGTCTGAAGGTATCCAGCATGTAGGAAAACAACCTTGACCACCCATCTTTCATCTGCTATGTTCTCAGGAATTTATAAGAGATACAATGTGAGGAGAAAAAGAGACTCAGTTTAAGATCTAACAATTGCATAATCCATCTAGACACATAGTAGCCTAATCAGAATGTCCTCATGCCATCTGATCACTGGTCATTTGAGTGTTTCTCTAAGGAATTGACCATCACAAATGGAGGCAAAAGTTAAGAGCAATTTCCAGACCTATCATGACTTGATAGTTCCAACTCTCAGTTGTCAATTATTGATTTAGCTGGCAGAACCAGAGTGTACTCTTTAAACACATTTGTCCTATGTAATTGCTGTGCATGCATCCTCTGCCCCGGAGGTATGTGACTGATACCCATCTGTCAACTCCCTGGCAAAGAAGGAACTATAATCCCATTTCAGGGACTGAGGCTTGCCATCTGCTAAGTGTTCAACTGTGCCTTTTTAGCTATTTCACTAAACTAATAAGGAATGTGAAGACATTATCTAAAATTTGGTGAGTTGCTATGAAGTCATAAATTAAATTAAGCACAAAGCTGATGTTCTCACCATGAGACAGTAAGCTGCTTGTTTGGATATTTATTGACTGAGCAATTCTTTGGGGAAGAGGTTGAAAAATATCTCATGGATGAGGCTCTCTGTTCATTGTTTTTTTAAATAAGACTAAGAATTAGGCATGCTTCTACATGGAAAATTTGCTACTTAATACCAGGTGTTTTATCCCATATTTTACAACTGTGCAGTTGTTCCAGCTGCTAAGTCTGCCCCTGCTCAATGAGTTTTAAAAATATAAATTCCAGTGCAAGAGGAAATTATGGTTGATAAATAAAACAAATTACAGAAAAGTGAAAATTGAACAAAAATCATTTTTAATCCTAATTTTAATCAATTTTGGTTTTACTAGTTAGACATTTTCTATACATATTTATACACGACTGAGAGTACACAGTACATAAATATTTGCCTTATTTTTTTCCTAAAATTTAAAAATTGTTTTCTACTTTATTAATTTAAATATCTCTGTGATGTCTTCCAGTGCATCAGGCATGCAAGCAGCTCATTTGCAATTTGTTCTGTCCCTAATGCTCTTCCTCTTGTAATTCTTGGACTTTGCTCCTTTATTTGTTGTTATTCAAATTTAACTTTCTCGATACTCTATTTCTACCTTTAAAAAAAAAAAAAGAAAGAAAACTGTAGCTTTTATCATTATCCAATATGTTATATACTTTACATGTTAATTTTTTTTATTATTATCTATCTCCTCCTCCAGAAAGTTAGCATCACAAATGAGATTTATAAAATTAGTTTTGAATGCTGGTTTATTATACTCAGTGCCTAGAATAGTGCTTAGCACAAAGTATGTGCAATAAATATTTTTAAGAATCAATTAATCTGCAATGGATAATAAATTTTCTGCATATGTTGTTTTATATCTTTTTATACAATTTTGTTATTATTATACAATATAATATTATATATTATATTATATGTCTTATTATACAATATTATATTTATCTCATATTCTTTATAGGCTAATTTCTTCCATTAGCCTTTAAATGCACAGTAAATTTAACTATTTTTTGGCTGGTATATATTTTTCAATGACTACATCTCACAGTCTTAATCTTATCTATGAATTCCACCATGATCCATTGTTTCTTGCCTTTCTCAAATCAGTTCTCTCCTCTTCCATTAACAGCATCCTGGTTTTCCATTGGGAAGACATTCTTCTGTGGCTAGCAGCATACAGGGCTTTAAGTGTAAACTAGTGAACTGAACTCGGACGGGGTCACTGGGTTTATTCACGAATGGGAAGACATTTCCACACAGTCCAGGGAAGGTCAACCAGATGTTACCATACAGCCCAGTCAGGAATAGTTTATCCTCCCCTCTGGGGGCGGGGTTTTGTTTGTTAAATGTGTACCTTAGAAGGCCTGTGCTCATGTTCCTGATCTCATGTGAAGAAAACTGAAAATAACTTGAAGAATTTTAGTAGAAATTAATCATTATAATATTGATTCTGAATATGTTAACTCTACCATCTAATTTGACAGGAATTTGCACTTTGTTCTATCAATCCTGTCAACAATCATTGATTCATCTTTTGTAACTGTCGGTGAAATGTTATAGATTTCTTTAGAGAACATGTAAAATTTAATTTAAAAACATTCTTCCATATTTTTATAAATTTTTCATTTTCTGATTTCTAGGATTAATTGGTTCTTCCTGTCATAGGAGAAAACAGTTATTATCACTTTATAGAAAAAGTTAATGTGAGTATAAATATGCAACATGCAATAACCCTTCTAAAATCTTTTGCTAGTTGAAGAGCAGCATTTAACTCATTTTCTAACTTTATATTAGAAACACCAGAAGGAGGCATCTGTCCACACCCGTGTCTTCTGATGTGAATATCATCTTATGTAGTGGGATGGTCACATGATTCATGTTGCTCATAATGGAACTGCATGGCCCTATCTGCTCCATTCCTCCATACTGGCATTCAATCAGGTACACATGTTTCTGTTTGATCACTGGCCATAATTTCCATTGTACATACTGAATATTCATCTGTAATTATGACACTCTAACCTCATCCCTGTACACGAAGACCTCTCTTTGGATAACACTGTGTCCATCTTAATGGAGTCCATGGATATATTCAAATGTTCGCTAACATTATTCAAAGCCTACAGAAGTTGCCTAGGGAAATCTATCCATCTTTGTGTGGTAATACATCACCCTATCACTATTTCTATTATCGAACTATTCTGTCCAGTGTTTAGGAAGAGTGTTGAGTCCAAACCTGTCTTTTCTCTCCTAGGTTCCTTGTGAGGGTGAAAGCTACTTTTGCTCTCATAGCCTTAGCCTTATCTGTGAATTCCACCATGATCCTCCTTGTGTTTATCAGGGAATGTAGAGTAGGTAAATAATGGGGCCCTTTTTCAGCTTTCCAAACCAACAGCATCTCAATATCTCAGTTAATCCCTTATTTTCTCTTTTACCTGGAATTATAAGGCCTTTACTAGTATGGTGGAGAGAAAAAACAGCAACTGATATTTTCTGTGTTTTATGTAAACCACATTTTGTGAAATATTTAAAAGTGATTATGTGACTTACTTGTTCTTTGCTGCAATACAACAAATTCCCCCATAGTCAACTGCAGTTTTGTGTTTAGAGGTTATGAATGAGGGATTTTTGAAAGTTTAAAGGTAATTTAGGGAAAACACATGTAGACACAGACTCATAGGCACAGATACACTCAAAGTGAATAGTTTAGAATCTCAACCTCCTACCAAGGTATACAGTCTGTCTGAAGATGATAATATTTTAATTTATTTCCCTTTAGCTACTTCTGCATTTGACAAAACATGCCAAATACTATTTAGGAAAAAAAATGACTCAATATTTTTTTTCTAATTTGTACAAGAAGGCCTCTTTTTCACAATGAAGTATTAGGAATATTTGCTCAGATATATGTTGCTAACCATATTATATAAATATTCCATTACTTTTATTCTTTGAAGAATACTCATAATTATTCTAAATATTATTGTCAGTAATAAATTTTTATACTGTGTGCTTTTTCAACCTATTTTTTAAATTTATTTTTATTGTAAATAAATGGGATACATGTTGTTTCTCTGTACATGGAGTAAAGGCATACCATTTGTGTAATCATACATTTACATAGGGTAATGTTGTTTGATTCATTCTGCTATTTTTTCCCTTCCCCCTCACCCCTCCCACCCCTCTTTTCCCTCTATACAGTCCCTCCTTCCTCCATTCTTGCTCTCTCCCTGCCCCATTATGTGTCATCATCCGCTTATCAGTGAGATCATTCTTCCTTTGGTTTTTTGAGATTGGCTTATCTCACTTAGCATGATATTCTCCAATCTCATCCACTTGCCTGAAAATGCCATAATTTCATTATTCTTTATGGCTGAGTAATATTCCATTGTATAAATATACCACAGTATATATTATATATATATACCTGCTCAATTCACAATAGCCAGATTGTGGAAACAACCTAGATGCCCTTCAATTGATGAATGGATAAAGAAACTGTGGTATATTTATACAATGGAATATTACTCAACCTATTTTTAATGAAACATTTTTAAAGATTCTTATATATCCATAACTGGCATAAAATCAGAAAAGTGAGAAATTATACTCCATTTATATATGACTTATCAAAATGCATGAATGCATTCTACTTTCATGTATAACAAATTAGAACAAATAAAAAATTTTAAAATAAATAAATATTTTCATTCTTGCTTAAAAAAAAGAACTTCTAAAGCACAGTTTTAATTATATTTTATTTAAAATTTTGTATCTACATCCCCAAAAAGTTTGGGAATGGTTTTTCTGGTGGCACTATGTATTGGATAAATTCATTGCTAATTCTATGCTCTTTCACAGTTTTTTGTCTTTCTAAGTACTTTTGGTAGCAAATGCAGTGTCCTATCCAATGGTCAAATTTTCTTCTTTTCTAATGGAACCCTGGTTTTATCCAAGCAAGTAATCTTTCCCATGAAAAATACCATTGTCTTCTACCATTTTCAATTTAAGGATGTTATAAAAACAGTTCTGGAATATGAAATGTGAGTTCGGTAAAAATTAATTTTTGAATGATGTGGATAGGAAGAAACAATACAACTAAGATAAAATTAAAATGGCTAAGAGCACCATTCATTAGTGTGTACATGTAAGAGAACTGCAAGTCCTACTGTCCATCAGTGGGAGTATAGAATGGTACGGCTACTAAGAAAACTTTCGAAAATTGTTTGACTTCTAAATTTATTATAAAGTTAAAAAACACACATGACTTATTACACAGAATTTCCAATCCTAGGCAAATACAAACATAAGTCTGAAAAAAATAATACAGAATGTTTA
This sequence comes from Sciurus carolinensis, assembly GCF_902686445.1. Lineage (NCBI taxonomy): Eukaryota > Metazoa > Chordata > Mammalia > Rodentia > Sciuridae > Sciurus > Sciurus carolinensis. Next base: position 29,559,646 of record NC_062227.1, on the reverse strand, counting down.
CAAATAGCTTTATTCAACTATCAATCACTGGGCTGGGATTGTGACTCAGTGATAGAACATTTGCTAGCACTCTGGCACTGGGTTCAATCCTCAGCACCACATTAAAAAGTAATAATAATAAATAAAGTTATACAAAAAGTTTTAAAAAAGCAAACATCAATCACCAACTTCGTTTCAGTTCCAACAAGTAAAAAACTTGTAAAAGAATCTACTACTGCCCATATATTAAGAAAAAGTTAAACTAACTGAAAATTAATGGTTTTTCTTAGACTATCAGAGAAATGAGGTCACAGGTCAAACTTCCGTTCCCAGATGTGGAGGGAGGTCAAATACAGAAAATCACACAATACCAGCTTAATTGGGACAGAAGACTCTAGAGACATAAACTGGTAAGAACATTTAGAAGATAATTTTTAATGAATAACTGGAGACTAATATGAACAACACTGATAGAAATGTTTGGGGCTGCTGTTGCAGGAGGACCTCCACACTTTTATGGATTTTAACTTAAAAGAACTCCACCAGGTTGGACTTAATAACTGACATTTTTTTCTAAAATTAATAACAGAGACCAAACTACAGATCTCTAAGAAGCTGAGAGAACACCAAGAAGCATCAATAATGAACCTATCTACAACTAGACATATCATTCAAACTGAAGGAAACAGAAAAATCTTGAAAAGGAGGGGGGGAATCACTGTACCTATAAAGGAATGAGGATAAGAATTATGACTGACTTTTCACCAGAAACTGTATAAGCAAAGTGAGTACTTTTAAATCCTGAAAGTATTTAAAGTACAAACATCAACATCTCACAGTTCTATATCCACAAAATAATCTTTGAAAATTAAAGAAGAAATAAAGCCTTTCCAAGGCAAAAATAAATAAATAAATGAAAAGGGGATTTAGAAAATTCATTGCCAACATACTAACACTGCAAGTATTTTTAAAAGAAAATAGTATGGAAAGGAAAATTATATAGGCCAATAACTTGGCTCTCCAGAGATAAAGGAAGAGCATCAGAGAAGAACACACTGAAGATCAAAGAAAAATTTTACTTTGATTATTTTTAATTGTTCTAATAGATAACAGTTCCAAATAACAATACTACACACTGTAGTGTATAAGTATATAGGTGATCAGAGCATATAGATAAGTGAAATAAAGGCCATCAATGTTATAAGGAATGGGAAGGAAAAAATGGGAATAATCTATGATAAATCATCCTCAATACCCATCACGTGTTATACTGTTTCTGAAAAATTGATTTGGATTAGTTGTAAATGAATACTGTAAACACTAGTGCAACTACTAAGGAATAAAAAGAGATGTAATTGATATGCTCAGAGAGGTGAGAAAATAGAAACATATACAATGATTAATTATAATAAAACAAAGTTGAAAATCAGGGGGAAAAGAAACAAGAAGTACAACAAATGAGAAACATTTAATAGATAACAACTCAACTGTATCAATATCACTCGAAAAATGGCCATATTACCAAAAGTGCTATACAGATTCAATGCAATTCCAATTAAAATCCCAATGACGTACCTTACAGAAATAGAGCAAGCAATTATGAAATTCATCTGGAAGAATAAGAAACCCAGAATAGCTAAAGCAATCCTCAGCAGAAAGAGCAAAGAAGAGGGTATCGCAATATCAGATCTTCAACTCTACTACAAAGCAATAGTAACAAAAACGGCATGGTATTGGTACCAAAATAGACAGTAGATCAATGATACAGAATAGAGGACATGGACATAAACCCAAATAAATACAGTTTTCTCATACTAGACAAAGGTGCCAAAAATATGCAATGGAGAAAAGATAGCCTCTTCAACAAATGGTGCTGGGAAAACTGGAAATCCATATGCAACAGAATGAAACTAAACCCCTATCTCTCACCCTGCACAAAAATCAACTCAAAATGGATTAAGGACCTCGGAATCAGACCAGAGACCCTGCATCTTATAGAAGAAAAAGTAGGTCCAAATCTTCAACATGTTGGCTTAGGACCAGACTTCCTCAATAGGACTCCCATAGCACAAGAAATAAAAGCAAGAATCAACAACTGGGATAGATTCAAACTAAATAGCTTTCTCTCAGCAAAGGAAACTAACTATCAGCAATGCGAAGAGAGAGCCTACAGAGTGGGAGAAAATCTTTGCCACTCATACTACAGATAGAGCGCTAATTTCCAGAATATATAAAGAACTCAAAAAACTCTACACCAAGAATGCAAATAATCCAATCGACAAATGGGCTAAGGAAATGAACAGACACTTCACAGAAGAAGATCTACAAGCAATCAACAAACATATGGAAAAATGTTCACCATCTCTAGTAATAAGAGAAATGCAAATCAAAACTACCCTAAGATTCCATCTCACCCCAATTAGAATGGCTATTATCAAGAACACAAGCAACAATAGGTATTGGCGAGGATGTGGGGAAAAAGGTACACTCATACATTGCTGGTGGGGCTGCAAATTAGTGCAACCACTCTGGAAAGCAGTGTGGAGATTCCTCAGAAAGCTTGGAATGGAACTACCATTTGACCCAGCTATCCCACTCCTCGGTCTATACCCAAAGGACTTAAAATCAGCATACTACAGAGATACAGCCACATCAATGTTCACTGCTGCTCAATTCACCATAGCCAGATTGTGGAACCAACCTAGATGCCCTTCAATTGATGAATGGATAAAGAAACTGTGGCATATATATACAATGGAATATTACTCTGCCATAAGAATGATAAAATTATGGCATTTGCAGACAAATGGATGAAATTGGAAAATATCATGCTAAGTGAGATAAGCCAATCAAAAAAAACCAAATGACAAATGATCTCACTGATAAGCGGATGATGACATATAATGGGTGTGGGAGGGTTATCATTAGGGTTAGGGTTAGGTTTAGGGTTAGGGTTAGGGAGGGGGCCAAGAATGGAGGAAGGACTGTATAGAGGGAAAAGTGGGGTGGGTGGGGTGGGGGGTAAGGGGGAAAAATGGCAGAATGAATCAAACAACATTGCCCTGTGTAAATTTATGATTACACGAATGGTATGCTTTTACTCCATGTACAGAGAATCAAAATGTATCCCACTTGTTTACAATAAAAAAAAATATCACTCAAAATGTGAATGGTCTAAATTCACCAGTTAAAACAAAGAGATGGTCAATGGATGAAGAGATAAGACCCATTATTTTGTATTGTCTAAGGAAATCTACTACAAATGTAAAGTGAAGAAGAAATATATAATATGCTAACAGTAATAAAAAGAAAGATTAATTTTGGACAAAGTGGACCTCAAAACAAGGACAATTATCAGTGAAAGAGGAGAATTTCATAATTATAAAGAAGTCAATTTTTCATGAAGGTATAACATGGTAGTACTAAATTCATTTGTGCCTGACAGAATATTTTATTATATGAAGCAAAACTGAGAACTGCAAAAAGAAACAGACAATTTCACTGTTACAACTGGAGGCTTCAATACCTCCCTTTTGGTAATTGACAGATAAAGCAGGTGGAAAATCAGTAAGGATATAAAAGACTTGAGCAGCACCATCAATCTTCTTGACTTATTTGATATTTGCAGAATCCTCCAACAATGTTCTCAAACTCACATGAAACACTACCAAGGCATACCAAACTCTGGGTGCTGAATAATACCTTAAAATGTAAAAGAATAGAAATCATACAAAATATGTCCAAGACCACATGGAATTATACCAGAAATCGCTAACAGAATAATTGCTAGAAACTACACTGTATTTGGAGATTAAATGTCAATTCTAGAGGAATAAAGTATGGTATACTCATGTATGAAATGATACTCAGTTATAAAAACAGACTATTGATATGTGAAAACCAATATGCTATTTAAAAAGTTTCTATGAGGTTGAAAAACAGGTAAAGTTAATCCACAGGGATAGAAGTGACAATAGTGTGTAGACAGAGAGTGTGAGTTGTTGACTTCAAATAATTATGATGGAGGGAATTTCCTAGGAAAATAATCATACTTTCATTTGGGTTATAATTACTTTGGTATGTACTTTCAACAACATTCATTTAAAGGTATATATAAGAAGGTATATGTCAATTATACTTCAATAATAGGTATATGTGAATTATACTTCAAAGATATAATATATACACACATACCTCACAATCGCCTATTACCTCATTTCTTAAATACATTTATAGCATTACACTTACATATCACAAATACATGTGTATATACATGTATATGAATTTTGTTTTGAAACAGCTTCACTTGAAAAATGCATGTTCACAATCTTTAAAAAAGAAAGGAACATAGAAAAAACTTGATTTCATTTGAAAAATTACACTAATGAGATAAAGCATTACTATGACAATTTGCAGAACATACCAGTCATTTCTCTATGTATTATTTTAAAACCTATACATGCTCATATATATGATTGTATACAAATACATGATTTGCTTTATATAATGTATCTATAAAGTACATTTTTTCTATATATATATGTATATATGTTATTAAACCTCAAATTTATCTAGGTAATGAGAAACACATTACCCAATTAAACAGTTGTTAATAAGGATGTGGTAATATCTATACTTATAGATAGATATCCCTTTCTCTTAAGGTTGTTTTCTTATTCTCTGGGCCTGGATTATTTATCTTCGTAATTCTCTTAATGTTCTGTGCTTATAACATTTATTATTACATATTATAAAAGATTTTTCACTTGTCAATTTCTCTCAAGGATTATGGTTTGTTCACTGCTGAATCCCTCATACCTAGCACAGTGCCAGGCAGAAAGAAGATACATGACATTGTTAAAATAGACATTTTGAAACATTATGTTAAAAGAAGCTGCAAGCTGTAGGTTCTTAATAATTTATCACTGAACCTGAATATAATCCAACCACTTTATGCTACAGATGTGGAAACTCTCTAGAGACCTTAATTTAGTTCTCAAGGTAAAATTGTGTTTCATGGTTCAATTTTAGAATAGTAATTATAATTATGAAATTAGAAAGGTGTGATATCTGTTAAGTAATGACTTCTTGGTAGTGATTAGATTATTACTGGAACCATTCCTCTGGATGCTGTAAACATTTTTTGGCAGTAGAATGATCTATATACATACATTTCTCTCTATATATCTTGTCTTGTGGCTTTGGTTTAAGGTTTTTATATTTGTTTGTTTGTTTTTTGAGTGCACAAGGATTCTGAGCTGTAGCTCATTCCTAACAGAGAAGTTTGCTTGTATTTTCTTCTTTTATTAAATTTATTTAATTAATTTATTTGTATTACATTAACTTAATTAGGTAAATTTTCTGTGGTATTAGGAATTGAACACAGGCACATTCTGTCACCAACCTACATCCCCAGTCCTTTTTATTTTATTTTAATTTTGAGACAGGATCTCGCTAAGTTACCACGAATAGCCTCAGAACTGATTTTCCTACCTCAGCCTCCCAAGTTGCTAGGATTACAGATGTGCACCACTGCACCTGGCTATATTTTCTTCTTATTTTTCAAGGATGTGTAATTTTCCAGGTGCAAGGCAGTCTTTTATCTATTCCCCGAACACTAGCATATCCTTTAAGAAAATTTAGTTTTAAACTACTATTATTTTTGACAGATACAGAGACTATTATGAAATCATAATGGTTTCTTAGAATCTCAAGACTTTAAAAGATCATCTGACATCTAACTGATGAAACAGAAGAGATTTTAATCAATAGCAAAACATCAACAACATTGGTTTACTTGTAAGTGTGCAGTTTTTGCCACTTATATCATCTCTCCTAAACATCCCAAAGCCGCCTGAAATAAACAAGACCATTGACGTGTGCTGGCCACTCAGTCAGCCATTTACAAAGCAATTCACCCACCCAAACCTGCAGTTCAGCTGCTTACCTCGAGCTCTGAATTCATTACACTTCTTCCTCAGGGTTTGTGGATACTTTAATCTGTGCTGTCGCCAATTAGAACATCTTGAAATGCCTAGCTCTTCAGTCTAGTTCTGTCTCTCCCCGTGTGCATGTATGCATGTGTAAATAGTAGCATTCCTAGAGACATGTAAACATACCGTGCAGTCTTAAGTGGCAGGAGACAGATGTCCCTTCTAATTGAGAAACTAGGCAGAGAGCTTCATACACCACAAGAAGAAGTCTTTGCAACTCAAAAGATAACTCATTTTGTTCTTTGGTGTGGATTGTGTTGAATCTTGTTTGACTTGTTTGCTCTATCTTGGCCAGGGTAAGTGTTCAGCTTGAACTGACTGTAGCCATTTTGAGTTGTAACCACCATAATTGCCCCTGAGTAAAACCCTAAGCAGTGTTGCCAACTTTAGACCACTAAAGTGTTATATGGAGTTTTATGATCTGATACTGAAGCTAAGAATGTGCCTCTTTGATGTTAACTTCTGAAAAAACATTACATTACAAGGTACATGGCAACTTGAATGGAGTCATGATTGCCCTGCTCATTTTATAAGTCCCCATTTTCTGAACCAAAGTGTGGGGATCTCCTTGATGTACCTGCAACCCAGGTCCAAGCTGCTCTCACCAAGACCCCAGTAAATGGTATTCTGTGAAAACCTGGGTCCATCTGCCTCCTTTTATCATTTTGGGGCAGTTCTCATACACTGGGACCAGGTCGTTCCAGAACAATCAGCAAAGAGCTCATTATTACAAGAAAATGATTTTAATGTACTGACTAACCCAGTGGTTATCTTTCCTTGGCTCATAACACTCCTTCAGAATTAGTATTTTGGTGGCACATCTGCAGGGATCATCAGAGGGAAAGAAAACTTCCTAAATAGACCAACAATAATCACCAGACTGTCATCAAAGTATACCAAAGTCTCCCAGTGTTTAGATGAAGGATTTTCTGTATTGCTCATTAGCCTTGTTTTTCCGATCTTACTAGAACCAGTCACCACCCAGATAGAGTTTCATTCTTTCAAGAAGTAGAGTTCTCTGCCACATTTTCTTCAAAGTCCATGACTTACACCACTAAGTCACATAACTGTGTCACATTCACATTCATCTGGCTGGTTGCCCTTCCATGTATATAATCAATTGCAGCAAATTGAATCACATGCATTGATAAAAATATGCAAGCAAACCTCCGAGAGGTCTTGGGACACCAGTGTTCTACAGCGCACTCATTGAGGAGGACGGCAGTAAGGTCAATGTGTTCCTCACAGTCCCTGTTGTGTTATTTGCACAACACAGCATCATGTGCTGTACCAAAGGTGTGGATTAATTCTCACTCTTCATCATTGTGCCTGTCTTCTATGCCTGGTTTTGTCAGAATTTAACATAAAAATATAATATTTTTATAGAGCTCGACACCTCCTGCATGCTGAGTGACAGGTTGCTTGTGTCATCATGAAAACAATTTTGTCTTTTTGATTATTCCCACACGTTCTTCACTCATTAAACTCATTAACTTCCTACAGAATTTAATTCAATAGTACAAAGGCAGGGTAAACCAAAGCTCATGAAGCTAGTATCAAAAACTGGGTAAGGTATAATGGAGATTGTCGCTTGCCGCCGACCAGCGGGACAAACGACATGTACACTTCAGAAGTTCATGAAGCAGTTTCCGCTTTATTCGGACAACACCCTCAATATATAAGCAGTCTCATGCATAAGCAATTGTAATCAGATATGTCCATCCAATCCTATTAAAGGTCAAGCGATCACGAGCTCAAGCATACATGTAAGATATATCTGTCCACGCGCTAGGCGGCTGAACTCATTATCATACAGCCAATGGTAAACCTTCCTGTTTTTCTCAAGGCGCATTCAGCACGCCCCTTGGCTCTCTGCCAGTCGCCATCTTTGGATGCATGTGGCGTAACCCTGGGCCAGGGGTCTCGCCCACCACAGGAGATGAAACTGAAGTTGCTACAGCTACAATGGTCATATTTGGCTATTCCACCATTAACAAGGATAGTTGACTACTAAATAACCTTCCACTTTTTCTTTTATAAACATATTAATACAAATCCTTAGGATTATAAACTAGATTTATTTTTTCAAAATAATAACACAGATTGTCTTAAAAAGCTAAAAAATTTTATCAGATTATTATGTTAACCTCACTGAGATATAATGCTTTATACTATCACTGATTTCATCTTACCTTTATTTATACTGTTGAGAGCAGGGTGGTATCTGTGCTGCTAACTGTCTCAAGGACAAACAGAACTGCTGGGCCCCTGTGCTTACCAAGGTTGTTAAGAGATATTTGTCCGAGGAATGTGCGGTTGCCTGGAGACCTTATCCGTCAAGGACGGGAGCGGGGCTTAGCCCCGACTCATCTCCTGCATAGTTCACCCCTTCCCTCCTCCCTTCTTCCACTAGGACTGTTCAGTTCTGGCAGGACCCAATGAGAATCAAATAGATTGGCTGGACCCAACCAGAGGAGGACTAGTGTTTAGCTGTTCAAATGTTAACCAATTAAAAGAACACTGTAAAACTGCTTGCCTTTCATTATAAAAACCCTGCTAACGAGGGCTCGGAGCCTCTCTTAGCGTCACTGGTTAAGGACGCAGAGGACCAGGTTCGAACTTGCTAATAAATGACTCTTTGCTGCTTGCATTGATCATGGTCTCTGGTGGTCCTTGTGGGGTCTCGAGCCTTTGGGCACAACAATACATATATCTTCTGATTTACATGGAATTGAGGCCCTAATATCATAAAGCAGATGAAATTCACTTTATGAAGCACATTTATTTTTACCAAAAATAGTTGTTTCTTAGAACAAATTCTTATCAGGTGCATCTATGTAATCTTCCTGTTATGCTAATGTGTGCATAATATATCACACACACTGTAATTCACTGCATTATTCTTGTGTTTTTGGACGTTGAAATGAGTGATAATTACAAATTCACTATACATAATGCTGCAATATATGCATCTTTACACATAGGTTTTCTTTCAAAATATTTATGTCCATCATATAAATTTTTGTTGAAAGTCATTTAATCATGTTCGTTTTACTGGTGGAATGAAATATATGTAAATGTATATTATCTTATTTTCTCTCCTTTCTGCCTCATAGGTCATATTCTAAAGTTTTAATGTGTTTCCTTTTACAGCATGCTTAATTTTAATTAGAAAAAGCATATCAAATTTCTCATGATGTCCAACTAAAATATTGACTGGTATATGATCCTTAAAAGAGAGACAGGAAAAACTGCTTTAGTCAAATTTCTCATCACTCTGACCAAAAGAACTAACAAGAGCAATGTAGATAAAGGAAAATTAATTTGACACATGGTTTCAGAAATTCAGCCCATTGTCAGCTGACGCCACAGCTTTGGGCACATGGTGAGACAGAACACAATGGCAGAAGGATGTGGCAGAGGAAAGCAGCTCAGGACATGGCAAGTAGGAAACAAGAGAGGGAAGTCCACTCACCAAGGATAAAATATAAAACCCACAGTAACATATTTTCCCTAGTCACACCATACCTGCCTACAGTAAATGCCTGGTTAATTCATCAGTCGATTACTCCACTTATTAGTTTATACCTCTCATAATATCATTTCACCTCTGAAAATGCTTGCATTCCTTACACATGAGCTTTTGGGAGACATCTCCTATTTAAACATAACATTCTGTCCTTGGCCCCTGAAATCTCATACCCAGGTGACCATGCAAAATATATTTAGCTCATTTTCTAGTATCCCCGTAGTCTTGAATTTCAGCATTGCCCAAAAGTTCAAGAACACAATATCATCTGAGACTCAAGGAAAACTCTTAGCTATGAGAATAAAGATCAAAATCAAGTTACATATACCCAGTATATGATAATAACCATTTCCATTCCACAGGAAGAATAGGGACATAGAAAGAATGGGAACAAAACAAGACTGAAATCCATCTGGACAAACAAGTCCTATAGCTACATGTCCAGGATCATGGGCACATGGCAGAGCGATGCTCCCTCCAAAGGACCCATGGAGCTCTGTCCCTAGGGCCTTGCTATTTGCAATCCACATAGTCTCTCTCCTGGCTTGTTTCTGCTTGATTCTTGCAGTTTTCCTCAGTAGATGTCCCCCATTACAGGCATCTCTTAATCTTGGGGGTCCTCATTGCAAGTTGGGCTTCCTATTCAAGCAGCACTCTCTCAGAGGCAGGTGACAGGGACTCAATTCTGCTATACTTTGCCTGGCCTCCTAGGCCTTCTTTTGAAATCTCAGTGGAAGCCTCCATGACCCCCTGGTTCTAACATCCTGTATTCTTGCAGAACTAGCACCACATGGTTGATGGTAAGGTTTGCCATGAACTTGAGAAGTAGCAAGGTCTTCTGGGACCAAAGCTACAGTGGCCTCTGAGTACCTGATTAGCTAAGCACGGTGAAGAAAACTCTTTAGGCCCCTGTTTAAGTAGGCTGCACCGAAGGTGAGGCAGAATGTCATGTCAGAAGGGTATGAAGGAGGAAGGCAGCTCAGCACTTGACAACCAGGAAGCAGCAAGAAAGCTCCACTCACTAAGGACAAGATACGAGCACAAAAGCACATGTCCCTATGACCCAATTCCTCTAGCTACATCAACCTACCTATAGTTCCCACCCAGTTAATTCATATCAGTGAATTAATTCATTGATTAGGTCACACCTCTCATAATGTAATCACTTTACCTCTGAAAATTCTTGCATTGTCTCACACATTAGCTTTTGGTAGTCACCTCGTATCTAACCATAACAAACACCATGTCCCTAAATGCTCCTTCCTGTTTCCCAAGTCAAAACCTAGTCAAGTTAAGGGTACAATGAGAACAAGTCCGGGCCAGAAACGTCCAGATACATACTACATTGTCAAACACTGACTTTCTCTCATGGAGGCTGGGAATTAGGGCAAGTTGATGTTTTCTGTAGAGAACGGCTTTCTTGCATGAATACCAAGTTCTTTGGGATGCTTTTCATACAATGGGACAAAACAAGCTAACCTTATGCTGCTTCTGTAACTAAACCTATAAGACACTCCCTCATATGGCACTGGTGCAGATCAGAACATCACGGAAAGGGCAGTGCTAGCCTAGGCAGCTGCCCTGGACTAAGAGTCATGCAGAAATAGAGCGGTGATTTTCTAGTAGAGCACCAGCGGTACTGTGTGAAATGGAGATACATCCGTTCAGCCCATGAACACTGGACCTTCTAGCACAGCACTTAGCCAGCCAGTTGTTACTGGACTTTCTGGTGAGATACCCATTCAACTTGCCACCACAGGATCTCACCATAAACATGTCACATATCACATCCCATCTCCAAACATCCCATCCAATCTCTTGACATATTATTTTACTGCTGTAGCACAACTGGGATGTGGGTATTACAATTGGAATTATATATTGACATTTTGTTGTTGTTGTTGCTTCAGCTGTGTCTCGCAAACCCTGATCAATAGTATTTTTATTATCAATCACTTCTAAATGTGCTTTAAATTTTTTTCCATTTGGAATATTTTAGCATATGAGAAATTTAATAATAACTTACAACAGATGAGATATTCTAGTCACCCTTTTGCTTTAAAATGTAAGTTCACTGTATTCTGTAGGAGCGCATATGCTCTGCTATCGATCTTTAGATGTTAATTGAGACTTCTTGTGGCTCGACAGTTTATATTTATTAATATTCTTATCCTATTCTTAGTTACATGTAGAAATTTATATGTATCTAATAAAATAACCTTATTATAATGTGATATTTAGAAGCATTATATTGCTGCTTAGGTTTCGTCTGCTGGTACTTTCAGTTTATGAAATGAGCATATTAATATTTCCAGTGGTCCACACAACATCATCTAGGTACTGGCACCAACTTCATTAACAAGATGCCCAAAGTGCAAGAAATGAAATCCAGAATCAATAGGTGGGATGCCATCAAACATAAAAGCTTCTGCCTGGCAAAGGAAATGGTTAGGAGTGTGAAGAAAGGGCCTACAGCATGGGAGAAAAGTCTTGACCAGCTACCCCTTCAAAAGGGAACTAATATCCAGAAGATACAAAGAACTCAAAAAACTTAATGCCTCCAAATCAAATAATCCCATCAATAAATTGACAAAAGGACTAAACAAAAACATCTCAGCAAAAGAAACCCAAAAGGCCAATAAAGATATGAGAAAAATTTCAACAGCTCTAGAGATTGGGGAAATGTCACTCAAAACTACACTAGAATTTCATCTCTCTCTGTTCTGTTTGGCAATGACCAAGAATATGAAATGCTGGTGAGGTTGTGGAGGGGAAAGCACAGTTGTGCATTGTTGGTGGGACTGCAGACTCCTACAGCTACTTTGGAAAGCTGTATGGAGAGTCCTCAAACAATTCCTAAGTCTTTGATCCATTTTGATTTGAGTGTGTGTGTGGTGAGAGAGATCTAATTTTATTATTCTGCATATAGCTATCCAGTTCTCCTAGTACCATTTGTTAAAAAGGCTGTCTTTTCTCCAAAATGTATTTTTGGCTACTTTGTCAAATATCAGATGACTATAGCTTGGTAGACTTGTCTCTGTGCCTTTGATTCTATTGCACTGGTATCCACATTTATTTTGAGGCCAATACCATACTGTCTTTTTTACCATAGTTCTGTTGTAAAATTGCAGATGAGACATTATGGTACCTACTACTTCACTTTTCTTAATTAGTATTGCTTTGAATATTCTGAGTCTCTTATTCTTCCAAATAAATTTAATAATTGATTTTTTTAAATTCCGTGAAGAACGTCATTGGTATTTTGATGGGGATTACATTGAATCTGTATGTTGCTTTTGGTAGTATGGTCATTTTAACAATATTAATTCTGCCTATCCAAGAACATGGGATGTCTTTCCATCTTCTAAGTTCTTCTACTTCTTTGTTTTATGTTCTATAATTTTCATTATAGAGTTCTTTACCTCCTTCATTAGATTAATTCCCAAGAATTCAATTTTTAAAAAGATTTTCATGAATGGGATAGTTTTCCTGATTTCTTCCTCAACTTAATCACTGTTGAAATGTAGGAAAGCTATTAATTTATGGGCATTGATTGTATATCCTGCAACTTTGCTGAATTTATTTATAAGATCCAGAGATCTTCTAGAGTTTTTTGTATCTTGTATACACAGGATCATATTGTTGGCAAACAGAGTTTGACTTCTTTTCCAATTTTATCCCTTTGATTTCTTCTTGTTTGATTGCTCTAGCTAATTTTTTAAAAAATTGTTCTCATAGATATACAAGACAATAGACTGTATTTTAACGTATTATACATACATGGAGTATAACTTCCTATTCTTCTGGTTGTACATGATATGGAGTTATACTGGTAGTGTATTCATATATGAACATAGGAAAGTTATGTTCAAATAATTCTACTGTCCTTCCTATTCCGATCCCCACTGCCTTCCATTGATTCCCCTGTGTCTAATCCAATTAACTTCTACCATCTACCCCTGCCCCATTGTGTGTTAGCATCTGCATATTAGAGAGAACATTTGGTCATTGGTTTTTTTGGGAATTGACTTATTTCATATAGCATATTCTCCATTTCCATTCATTTACTGACAAATGTCATCATTTCATTCTTCTTTATGGCAGAATAATATTCCATTGTGTATATATACAACAATTTTCATTATCCATTCATCTGTTGAAGGGCACCTAGGTTAGTTTCATGGCTTAGTTATTGTGAATTGAGCTGCTATAAACCTTGATGTGGCTGTGTCATTATAGTATGCTGATTTTAAGTTCTTTGGGTATATACTGAGAGGGGGATAACTATGTCAAATATAGGTTCCATTCCAACTTTGCTGAGGAATCTCCATATTGCTTTCCAGAGTACTAGCCCCTATTTGCAGTTCCACCAGCAATGTAGGAGTGTACCTTTCTCCCCACATCCTCACCAACATTTATTGTTACTGTATTTTTGATAATTGCCATTCTGACTGGAGTGAGATGAAATCTCAGTGTAGTTTTAATTTTCTCTAATGGCTAAAGATGTTGAACATTTTTTTTTTATGTATTTGTTGATGGATCATAAATGTTCTTCTTCTGTGAAGTTCCTATTTAGTTCCTTTACCCACTTATTGAATGAGTTATTTACTTTATTGGTGTTGTATTTTGAGTTTGTATATCCTGCAGATTAATGCTCTGTCTGACCTGCAGGTGGTAATGGTTTTCTCCCATTCTGTAGGCTTGCTCTTCGCATTCTAGATTGTTTCCTTTGGTGAGAAGAAGATCTTTAGTTTGATACTCTATCATTTATTGGTTATTGATTTTATTTCTTGCACTTTAGGATTTCCGGTTTTCCCAGCACCATTTGTTGAAGAGGCTATCTTTTCTCCATTGTGTGTTGATAGCACCTTTGTCTAGTATGAGATAACTGTATTTATGTGGGTTTGTCTCTGGGTCTTCTATTCTGTTCCATTGGTCTTCATGTCTGTTTTGGTGCCAATACCATGCTGGTTTTGTTACTATAGCTCTGTAGTATAATTTAAGGTCTGACACTGTGATGCCTCCTGCTTCACTTTTCTGGTTGAGGACAGCTTTGACTATTTTGGACCTCTTATTTTTCCAAATTAATTTCATGACTGCTTTTTTCTATTTGAAGAACATCAACAAAACCTTAATAGGAATTGCATTAAATATGTATAGCACTTTTGGTAGTATGGCCATTTTGGCAATATTAATTCTGCTTATCCAAGAACATGGGAGATATTTCCATCTTCTAAAGTCTTTAATGTCTTTCTTTAGTGTTCTGTAGTTTATATGTAAAGGTCTTCCACCTCTTTTGTTAGATTGGTTCCCCCCAAATTTTTTTTGAGACTGCTGTAAATAGGATAGTTTTCCTAATTTCTCTTTCAGTTGATTCATCACTGATGTATAGGAATGCAATTGATTTATTGGTATTAATTTTGTATCCTGCTACTTTGCTGAATTCATTTATGAGTTCTAGAAGTTTTGTGGGTCTTCTAAATATAGAATCATGTCATTGACGAATAGGGATTGTTTTAGTCAGTTTTTTCATTGCTGTGATGAAATGATCTGACCAGGGCAATTATAGAGGAGGAAAGGTTTATTTGAGGGCTCACGGTTTCAGAGGTCTTAGTCCATAGAAGGTTAACTCCATTCCTCAGGGCTCAAGGTGAGCCTGAACATCATGGCAGGAGAGGGTGGTGGAGGGAAGCAACTCACATCATGGTGATTAGGAAGCAGAGAGAGAGTCTCCCCTCTCCAGATACAAAATATATACCCCAAAACCAAGCCACCATTCCAATCTCCTCCAGCCACACCCTACCACTTTAATTAATCCCATCAGGGATTAATTCACTGATTGGGTTAAGACTCTTACAACCAGTCATTTCTCCTCTGAACCTTCCTGTATTCTCACATGTGAGCTTTTGGGGGACACCTCACATTCAAACAGTAACAGGTATAGTTTGAGTTCTTCTTTTCCTTTTAATATCCTTTTAACTTCTTTCTTTCATCTAATTACTCTGGCTAGGGTTTCAAGGACTGTTTTGAATAGAAGTGGTAAAAGAGGGCATCCCTGTCTTGTTAACAGTTTTCAGAGGAAATGCTTTCAATTTTCCTCCATTTAGAATGATGTTGGCCTTGGGATAAGCACAGATAGCTTTTACAATGTTGAGGTTTATTCCTATTATCCCTACTTTTCCAGGTTTTATGAACATGAATAGGTGCTGTATTTTTTAAATTTGTTCTAATTAGTTGTACATGACAGTAGAATGCACTTACACATTTTGATAAATCATACATAAATGGAGTGTAATTTCGATTTTTCTGATTGTTCATGTTGTAGGATCACATCAGTCATGCAGTCATATATGTACATGAGGTAATAATGTCTGTTTCACTCTACACTCCTTCCTACTCCCATACCCTTCACTCCCTTAACTTCCCTCTATCTAATATAAAGAAACTCTATTCTTCTCTATCCCCCCCCTTATTGTGAATTAGCTTCTGAATATCAGAGAAAACATTAAGCCTTTGGTTTTTTGGGTTTGGCTCATTTCCCTTTATTATTCTCCAACTCCATCCATTTACCAGCAAATGTCATAATTTCTTTCTTCTTTAAATCTGAGTAACATTCCATCATATATATACACCACATTTTCTTTATCCATTCATCTGTTGAAGGACACCTAGGTTGGTTCCATAGTTTAGCTATTTTGAGTTGAGCTGCTATAAACATTGATGTGGCTGTGTCACTGTAGTATTCTGATTTTAAGTTCTTTGGGTAAAAACCAAGGAGTGGGATAGCTGGGTCAAATGGTGGGTCCATTCCAGGTTTTCTGAGGAAGCTCCATACTGCCTTCCAGAGTGGTTGCACCAATTTGCAAGAAGTCACAGACAGGGCTGGATGCTGTATTTTGTTAAATGATTTTTTCTACATCTATTGAAATGATCATGTGATTCTTATCTTTAAATCTAATGATATCATGGATTACATTTATTGATTTCCATATATCTAACGAACCTTGCATCCCTAAGATGAACCCCACTTGATCATGGTGAACTACCTATTTAATATATTTTTGTATGTAATTTGCCAGTGTTTTATTAAGAATTTTTGCATCTATGTTCATCAGGGACTTTGGTCTGAAGTTTTCTTTCCTTGATGTGTCCTTGTCTGGTTTTGGAATCAGGATGACACTAGCATCCTAGAATGAGTGTGGATGGGTTCCCTGCTTTTCTATTTTATGAAACAATTTCAGGAAGATTGGTGTTAGTTCTTTTTTCAAGGTCTGGTAGAACTCAGCAGACGATTTGTCTGGTCCTGAGTTTTATTTTCTAGATTGGCTTTTTATGGCAACTTCAATTTCATTACTTGAAATTGATATCTTTAAATTTTCTATGTCCTCTTGATTCAATTTGGTTGTCATATGTCTCTATAAATTGTGGATATATTCAAGATTTTCTATTTTATTAGCATATAGATTTTCCAATTAGTTTCTGATTATTGTCTGTATTTCAGTAGTGTCTGTCATGATATTTTCTTCTTTAGCAAGAAATTTAGTAATTTGAGTTTTCTCTCTCTTTGTTAGCTTGGCTAAGGATTTATTAATTTCATTCTTTATGTTTGGAAATATTCTAATATTATTTATTGAAAAGATTATGCTTTCCTTTGATTTGTTTTTGAAAACCTTCATCTATCTCCAAAAATCTTAAATTTGTTCTTGTCATGTTGTCATATATTTCTCAAAAGTTCTGGTATCATTACATCTCAAAAGTTCATGGTATCATTACATCTTTTCTCCAAGGTCAAGTTTATTTTCAAGATGGTACATTTTGTCTTCATTGACTGAAACTCTGACTTCCACATGATCTAGTCTGTTGGTGATACTTTCAGTTGAATTTTTAATTTGGTTTATTGATTTCCTCATTTTGAGGATTTCTGCTTGATTTTTTCCTCAGAATCTGTGTCTTTATTGACATGATATTTCAGTTCCTGTATTTTCTCTCTGAATTCACTCCTCACATAGTCCTTTGCCTCACAGATCAATTGAGCTATGTAAATTCTAAACTCCTTCTCTGACATTTCTTCCACTATGGTGTCAATAGATTTTGATTGAAGTATCTCGGTGTCTTTAGGGTCATTTGTTTTCTTGATTTTTCATGTTGTTTGTGTGTCTACCATCTACCAGTGTGGATCTGAGGCAGTAGTTTCTACCCTGTGGACTCACAGTGTACCTGAAGTTTTCCAGTACCTCACCATTTAAGGGGGAGACAAATAATAACAACAACCAATAAAAAAAAAAAATACACAGTATTAAATCAAATAGTTCCTACTATGGCATCTACAATGTTAATTGTCATAATAAACAGAAATTATGTGATCATTTATTGCCTACAGTAAAAACATTAAGTTTGCAAAAGAGTTTATAATATCAAATGGCAGACAGGGAGAGATCAGAAGTGATGTAGGGTGTGAAAATTATAACAGAAGAGGACAGAAGATAGAAATAAAAAATTAAAGGGAGAAAGGGAACAACAGAGTTTGGCTGTTAGCAAAAGAAAAAAAATAATAAATATTATATTTTAAAAATGACAAAAAAAGATGAACATATAAGTAAGAGAAAAACATAAAGTAAAAATCTAAAACATGCCTATAATCCCAGCAGCTCAGGAGGCTGAGGCATGAGGTTCACAAGTTTAGAGCCAGCCTCAGCAGAAGTGAGGTAGGTGCTAAGCAACTTAGTGTGACCCTGTCTCTAAATAAAATACAAAATATAGGACTGAGGATATGGCTCAATTGTCAAGTGTTCCTGAGTTCAATCCCTGGTATCCCTGCCCCCAAATTTAAAAGCAAAAATAAAGATAAAATACTACAAAACAATACTGAAATATTATAATCATCATCCTAGGACCCCAAAATTTTGATCATTGAAAAATAGCCGACTTAAAAAGTGATTGAAATGAGAAAAAAAAAATGAATATGTATAAATGTCCGTGAACCATTAAGGTCACAATTAAACAGAGAAAAGAAAAAAGAAGAAAGATTTTGATGAAAATTGAAAGAACTGTTTCCGTTGAATTTCAAAAGATTCTCAGCTTCCCTTCTCAGTACTGTTAGGTGGGATGGGGTGAAGTGTGATTCTTGCTCCACCTTCAGTGGAGCTGGATTGAGAGAGGTAATCCCATAGGAGAAACTCCTGGAGGCAGGATTTAGGCTTGGGTAGGCTCGGGTTCTAAGCTGAATGCCCTTCACCTGCAGGTATTAAATGAGTGCACAATTGCAGGTCCACCCTAGCAGACTGTAACCCAGAGATCTCCCTGGGTTCCACTCATGGGGTAGAAGACCCAATCTTTGTCCACTCTGTCACCTGTGGCCCCACATTTCCTGGTCCTGGGTTCAATCTCCAAACTCAATCTCTTCCTACTCTGCCCTTTCAACTTCCCAGCCAGGCACATCTCTCCAAGCTGGTCCTGTAAGCAGCCTGATTGGAGGTGGGTAGGGAAAGCCCAGTGAGTTTCCATGACAAATATTCCCCTGTGTAAACCCCTCCCCACGTTTGATTTTCTCCTGATCACTTAGGCACACTCTATGTCATACAGTGTGGGTTCGCCAGGCCTGTATTTCTGGTCATTGTCAGGTTTGCCAGGAATCGGCTCCCCCAGCTGCCAGCCCCCACACCATGGCTGCAAAATGGTTCCTTCCTCTGTCTTCTGCACGCAGCCAGGAGAGATGTGGCTTCTTTCCTGCACAAGGATATTGTGCACAATGCCTTTCAGTTTAGTTGGGCAGTGCCTTTGATCTCCTACTCTTCATATCCAGACACACTTCAGGACTCCAAAAACGTGGTTCCTTTGATTCCATTATCCCCCCACTTTGCTCACAGATGGACTGCTCTGACTGGGCTCCTAGTCATGGCAGCAGCAGTGATGCTGGGGATTTCTTCCTTATTATATTCAACCTCCGGATTCTCCAATCTGCCTTGAATGTCTAGTATTAAATTCCAGTAAAGTCCCCCACTTTTTTCTTTTTTTCACCCACCTTCCTGAGAAGCTGCCTATCTGCGTTCTTGGTTTCATGCCACGGAGCAACCAGGTGACCTTCTCTATCCACCATCTTGGAACCCAGTCTCTAACTAATGTTTTGAGGACCATATGGAATAGGAGTGGTGAGAGTGGACAGTCTTTTCTTGTTCCCAAATTGAGAGGAAATGCTTTTAGTATTTCTGCACTTAGTATGATGTTGACTTCAGGTTTGTCAAAAATGGTCTTCATGATGTTGAGGTAGGTTCCTCAACTCCTAGCTTCTCCACCACTTTTTACATGAATGGTTGTTAGCTTTTATCAAAGGCTTTTTCTGCATCCACTGAGATGGTCATGTGATCTTTGTTTTTAATTCTGCTTAAGTAATGAATTACATTTATTGATTTGCATAGTTGAATCAACCTTGCATCCCTGCAATGAAACCCACTTGACTGAGTTTTTTAATTATATTTTTACGTGTTTTTTAATATGGTTTGTTAATATTGTATTTTTGCATCTATGTTCATTAGGGATATTGGTCTGACATTTTCTTTAATTGATGCATCTTTGTCTGGTTTTAGTATCAGGTTTATACTATCATCATAAAACATATTTGGAACTGTTCCTTCCCTTTCAATTTTGTACATTAATTTGAGAAATACTGATGTTAGTTCCTCTGTAAATGTCTGGTAGAACTCAGATGAGAATTCATCTGGTCCTAGGTTTTTCTATTCTCGACAGCTTTTAATTTTATTACATACTATTGGTCTGTTAAGGTTTTGTATATCTTCCAGATTTAATTTGGGCAAGTCATATGTGTCTACAAATCCATCGATTTCTGCCAGCTTTTCCAGGTAATTGGAGTATAAATTTTCAAAATAGATACTGATAATCCTCTGGATTTCAGAAGGGTCTGTGGTGATTTCTCCCTTTTCATCTCTGATCTTGTTGATTTGCTTCTTCTCACTCTTTCTTTTGGTTGGTTTTGTTAAGAGTTTGTCAATTTTAATGATCTGTTCAAAGAAGCAACTCTTTCTACATATATCCTGTTTATTATTTTCTTGTTCTTGATGTAAGTGATTTTAGTTAAGGTCTTAATCATTTCCTCTCTTCTACTGGCTTTGGGGTTTATTTGTCCTTCTTTTTCTAAAGTCTAGAGGAGGAAGCTTATTTTGTTGGGTTCTCTCCAATTGTTTACTATAGGTGCTCAGTGCTATAAATAATCCCTTAGAACTGCTTTAATACTGTCCCAGAGATATTGATATGTTGTTTCTTTGTTCTCATTTGTTCTATGAATTTCTTGATTTCTCTTCTCATTTTTTTTCAGTCATTCTTCATTTAAGAGCGTACTTTTTATCTCCATGTTTTCATGTGCTTTCTATTATTTTTCTTGCTGTTTATTTCTAGATTTATTCCTATATGATCTAATAGGATACACGAGGTCATCGAAATTTTTTGTGTTTGGTAAAATTTACTTTGTGTTCTAGAAAATGATCTATTTTGGAAAAAGTTCCATCTGCAGCAGAAAAGAAGGTAAATTCAGTTGTTTTAAGGTAAAATATTCTGTAGATGTCCATTAGGTCCATTTGTTCTATAGGGTTATTTAGTTTGGAAATATATTTATTGATTTTATGTTTTTATGACCATTTTATGATCCTGGTATATTGTAATCTCGCAGTATCAATGTGTTGGGGGTCTGTGTAGGATTTGATGTCATGGAATATTTTTCCATGTTATTGGATACATTGGAATTTGGGGCATAAATGATTACTACCATGGTATCTGCTTGTTGAATCTCTCTTTATTACAATGTAGTGGCCTACTTTGTCTCTTCTAATTAATTTTTGCTTGAAATAATCCATTTTGTCAAATATGAGAATAGCTACCCTGCTTGTTTTCTTGGACTATATGCCTGGAATATTTTTTGCATTCTTTCACCTTCAGTCTGTGGGTGAATTTACCTATAAGTAGAATCTCTCATAAACAGCAGAGTTGGGTCTTATTTTTTGATGCAGTCTGCTAATGTGTCTTTTAATTGGGGAGTTGAGACCATTAACATTCAGCATTAGTATGGGTATGTTTCTGTGGTTTCCTGACAGTTTAATTTGTTGCTATATTTTATCCTGTCTTGATTCTCATTAAGTGGATTATTCTTACATTGAACTTTCTTGGTTTGTGTGCTTTACAAATTGTCTTTTAGTTCCCTCTGTGTGCAATTTATCTTTGAATATTCTTTGTAGTCCTAGCTTGGTGCTCATGAATTCTTTTAGTTTATTCTTATTGTGGAAAGTTTTCATATCCTCCTTCAATTTGAAACTAAGTTTTTCTTGGCATTTGAAATTGGGGTTTTGCTTGAATTTGAAACTGAGTTTGGGTTGACTGACAGTTGTCTTCTTTATTGCTTGGAATATTTCATTCCAGGTCCCCCTTGATTTTTAGTGTGTGAGCTGAGAAATCAGAAGTAAGTCTTATTGGTTTGCCTCTAAATGTGACCTGATGTTTCTCTTTTGTGTCTTTTAATATTTTCTCCTTATTATCTATGTTAGGCATTTTGATTTTGGTATGTCTCCATGAGATTCTCATTTGACTGGGTCTCTTTGGGGTCCTATGAGCCTTCTGTATGTAGATGTCTATCTCATTTCTGATTTGGAAGTTTTCTGAAGTATCTCATTAAAAATGTCCTTATTCCTTTACTTTGTATTTCTATGATCTCCTCTATTCCAATGATTCTCAGGTTTGCTTTTTTAAAATTGTCTCCGAGTTCTTGAATATTCTGGTCATGCTCTATATTATTTTTCCTTCACTGCCTTGTGTGTACTCAAGATCACATAACCTATCTTCAATGCCTCAAGTTTTTTTTTTTCAAGGACTGTGATTCTATTTTCTACAAGATCTAAAATGTGAATGATGCCTTTAAGATAGAGTTTTTAAATCAATTGACTATGTCTTTCATTTCTAGGAGTTCTGCTCGGTTTTTTTTTCACTATTTCTATTTCTATATTAAACTGGTCTTCCATCTCCTGTAATTGCTCTCTTAATTCCTTCCCTAGATCTTCTTTTAGTTCATTGAACATTTTGATAATCAGTTTTTTATCATCTATCTCTGGATTTTTGTCCACCTCACTATCAGTGAGATCCTTTGTTGGGGTATTGTGGATTTGGGGGAAAGAGTTGTTTGACAGCTTTCTCATGTTTTTTGAGGTCTTGGTCTTGCACAATAACATTCCTATACTTCTTTTTTTGTGCATGTCCTTTTGTGTGTAATTATTTTATTGTTCTGGGAATTCTCTCTGTTTCTGATGTATGGGTAGATGCCAATGCATGGGACCTGAGTTCCCTCTCTGGTTCTTCCTCCCTGGGTCCTTGCTGATGGCTAGAGGATTTGTCTCCTTTCTTCTTTGAGTTGGAGTAATGTCAGGGAATGTTTAATTCAGCAGAAGAGTCTCTAAACTGTGAACTTTCAGTGTCCTTGTGGGTTCCCAACATCTCACAGAATAGTGGTGATATAAACTACAATAACAACTGTTGCAAACAACAAATAATAAACAGCGTGAGTAAATATATCCCACTATGACGTCTTCAACATTAATTGCCACCAACAAAGAGGAATGGTGGATTCAGCCATTGTCAACAGTGAAAACAACAACCATGAATTAATTCTGACTTTAAAGCAAATACCAGATGTCAACTCTATCAACCACAGCCATAATGATTTTATTAGCATTAATATCGGGGGCAGGATCTATATAAGCCAATTAGTTTTGAATGATAGTAAGAAAACAGTTAATTAGAGAGAAAGGAAATATGTTAGCAAGTTAGAAACGACTTTTTGAAATTTCAGAAAGTGAACAGAGACAATACAGAAGAGCTGTAGGAGGTAGTGTTTATACCAAAGGAGACAAAAAAAAAAAAAAATTGAAGCAAGGTATTAGAAGAAAGGGAGAGAAAACAATAGAATTTGGCCATTAGTAGGAGAATATAAGAGGGAAAGAGAAATAAACAAATGAAAAAAAGACAAAATCAAACCTAGATATACAATCCAAGAAGCCTGAACTCCCACAAGACAATGCTAGAAAAATATAATTACACTAAAAATGCTGAATATGAGATAAAAAAGACAAATAAGTGTATGTATATAAGTCCCTGAACCAATCATAACAGCCAGAATTCACATGCATGTGCTCGCTCTCTCTCTCTCTCTCTCTCTCTCTCTCTCTCTCACACACACACACACACATGTATGAAAGGAATAAAAAATAAAATAAAGTAAAAATCCAAAATCTTAGTGAAGACGGAAGGAAACTTCTCCACTAAGGTGTTCAAAATATTTGACCAGAATGGGTGGTCACTATGTCCAATAGTCTTTCTTTCCAGTTCTTCTTGAGTTACATACTGAAAGAGCAAGGGATGGTGTATGTTAACCCCTTCTTCTTCTTGTGCTGCTGAGTTACCAGTTGAAGCGGCCCAAAACTGAGGTTGTTCAATAAGCTCGGTTTCCTTCCTCACCAGTACGAGGTGGGATGAGCTAGGATGGAGTTGGCTGGCATTTTGCTCATTTGGGGCAGTCTGGGGCACTCCCAGCTATGGCTTCTGCAGCCTTCGGTGAGGGGAGTTCCACGACTGGTGGTGCTGGGTTTAATCAGGCCTCAGGTCTAATCAACTGTGTTGGGCGGGGCCTTCTTTGGAGAGACAAGATTGACTCACCCCTCAGGTTAGACATTAGCCAGTCTCTTCCACAAATGCGGTTCTCAGGAGCCTCTCAAGGAATCCCGTCATGGGGTGGGGAAGGGGTGGCAGCAATCCTCCATGCCCTGCTGCCCAGGCGCAGAGCCTTCCTGGACTTAGTTCCTATTAGGGAAGGCCCAAAATAGCTATAATTAGGCCCCTTCGCCAAGGGTTCCAGTGGGCTGCGTTATGATTTTAGAGTGTAACTAAGGCCACGAATCAGTTGTTATGGACTCTTCACTGTAGAGTCAAGGTCAGAAACACTCCCATTTAGCGTATGTACTCAAGGTCGTAAACATCTGCTTGTGAGCATGCACCTACTTATGTAACCTGTTGTCGGTGTGCCTTCTTTGTCTGGCCTATGTATTAAAAAGGCCTATGGAAAAGACTCAGGGGACAAAATGGGACTCCTCAGGGCTAAAGTTGAAGCTGGAGCCCGTTGCTACCTTTGAATGAAGCATGTCTAACTGTCCTGTGTCCTGCATCTTCTTCTACCTGCCGAGCACTGAGCATTGCTTCCTGGTTCTGAGGACCCCTCCCCACTTCCTGATAGTTCCTGAGTGTATTCAACCCTGCCTGCTCAGACTCCCAGCCTGCTTCAGCTGGTCTTGTGAGCAACCAGACACAAAGGAAAACTAGTGGGGTTCCCTTTTGCCCTTCCAACTCAAATTCCCCTGCATACAGGTCTAGTCTGTGCCCATTTCTCTCACATTGCATCAGGCACAGACTAGGTCTCCCAATAGGTGCCTACAGAGATATTGTGGTTGTGGTTTGTTTTGTTTTCTGATCTCCCAGGTTGCACAGATACCACACAGCACGCTTGCCCCGAGATGGCTCTCACCTCAGCTCTCTGGGGCCCGCTGAGATACACAGGGATCTTTTAAAGCATCGGAATATGCTTTTCAAGCACCAGAGCATAGTTCAGCCTCTGGGTCAAATAAGTGTAGGCAGCAATTTTGATCTCGGATTTCTCCATACCAAGCCATGCCACAGGGCAGCTTGAAATGCAGCTTCCTTTACTCCTCCTCTCTTTGGGGCAAATCCACTCCAGTGGCTGCTGGTGGTGGGCTACAATGTTTTCTTTCTTCTTTGTTAATGGCACCCAAATTTCTGAGTCCCTAGGCTGCTTTGAGTGTCCAATATTAAATTTTAGTGAAACCCCTCTTTCACTCACCTGACTGAGAAGCTGCATATCCACTGATTTGGTCTCATGCCACTGTGTAGCTTAGAATGCAACTTCCTTTACCACCTTCCCTCTGTCTCATTTTCTATTGATTGATCAAGTGTTCTATTATAGAACATATCCAGAGGGAATAGAAAAAATAATGCTAGATAACATGCATTTTTGATGGTTTCCTAAACATCATTATCTTTGTTTTCTCTTTATAAAGACAAAAATTTGAATGTTCTTGTGTATAGATCCAAATTAAGTGTTCATTCGCACTAAAATATATGTACAAGGTGATTTTAGCTCCTTTTTTTCTTCATAGTGTCAAAAACCAGAAACAATGCAAATGATCATTTAAAGAATGACAAAATTTTTGATATATTCATATAGCACAGTATTTCATAAACTGTTACAATAAAATAATAAATAGCAAATGTTTTAGTCTGGTTGGGCTTCAATAAGAAAATACCTTAGACTGGTTAATTTATAAACAACAGAAATTGACTTTCTATAGTTTTAGAGGCTACAAAGTTTAAGATCAAGATACCAGCAGATGGGTGTCTGAGGAAAGCTTGCTGCTTGCTTCAAAGTGGATGTCAATTACGGCATCCTCAGGTTATTTTCTGAAAAGGGGTTAAAGGCCAAAACAGGAACTGACAGATTCCTTCAAGCTTTCTTATAAGGACATCATCCCAATCATGAGAGCAGAGCCCTCATGACCAAGTCACTCCTAAAGGTCCTTCTTCCTACTATTCCACTGGGAATTAAGTTTCAACAGTACTTTTGGAGGAACACAAGTGTTCACACCATAGCAATATAGAAATAACAAATATGTAATAATGTGAATAATAAAATATTAAATAACAAAATCAATAATTTTTAAAACTGGTGCTACATGCCTGAAAAGTATGATTCTTTGCATTGTAATTTTGAATGAAACATATCAGATACAAATGAGTATGACTCTATTTATACAAAGTGCAAAACCAGCCAAAAGTGATCTATAGTCCTTTCTGGGGCAAGAGGGAGGCTCGTGATGTTGGTCTTGTTTGTTGTCTGGATCTTGATGACGGTGACATTCCTCATCTTGGTCTTGGCAGTACTCTTCCCTCTGATCATTGACTGAGCTTCATATTTGCTCTCTGTATGATTTACTGTACATACGCAATGCTTCCACAGAACGTTAATAGTAAAACTAACCCTCTCCCTATTCCTTAATCTCTTCTCCTCCTTTCAGTCCCTCACCGTTCAGACATAAACTTCTCACAATACATTCCATGCTGTGAACAGGTTGCTAAGTTTTGGGTTTCCTTAAGGCATCTGTATTTCCTTTTCTGCTTCTTCAGTTTCTCCAGGACAGGATTATGTGAAGGATGTCAGTAGTTTGTTTTTGCTTTTCATCACAGACTAACTAGCAGCATCAGGTGAGTCTTATAAACCTTTTTATTGGCCTTTGATATGACAAATAGCTTTGCAAAATATCCATTCTACAATCCTTGCATCAATACTATGGATTTAATGCACTGTCGCTAGCTCTCAGTAGCATAACACAGTTTGAATTGCACGCCTGGTAAATTATACAGCAGTTTTGTTTTCACTTGTATTCATTTCAATACTAGCAAAATTAAACAATGTCTAATACATGCTTCTTATTTGCATTTCCTTTGGAGTCATTTTGCTCTCCATGTTTCTTGCATATGCATTTATTAGCATCATGGTGTCCCTATAATTGGGATTGAAATTTTCTCACTTTCTAGATATTCTATTTCTTTTATACCCACAGAAAAATGAAAGCATTTGAAATGTTATGAACTCAAATGTAAGAATAGGTGAACCAGATCTCCTGTCTGTTAGGAATCAGCAAGCGAGAAATGTGATATTTTAATCATCGAAATTGCACGTGCCACTACATCCAGAATGTGTGAACATCGTACATGGTTATTCAGTTCACACCAAGTTAATGGTGTTTTCGTTCAAAAAGGAAGTGAAAACAATGGGAATTTCTACTTTCTACGTAGCCTCAGTTGGAGCAATTTTGGCACTGGGTCATCTGTCAAGTATAACAGATGTTGTCAGGAACAGAAAATTCTCTGTGACCAAGTTTCAATCTGCTATTTACATACGCTGCTGAGCACACAGAATGCAGTTTCATTTGAACAGAAGGAAGAAAATTTATTTCACCTGCAAGTGTATTTCTTCTTTCGTTCCTTGAGAAAAAAAAAAGAGTTGATTTTCCTCTTACTATTCAAGGAAATATAATCACTTTCACCAGAAATTCATAGCTTTGAAAGTTTCCACCTAAGATATAATGATAAAGTAGATTTTTAAACAGACAACACTGAATACTTAAGTGTGCCATCTTCAGTTACATCCTGATATTAGGTGCATGATCTGCCTATCTGAGCAGCTTCTTTAGATCACAGAGGCTGAATTGTATAACAATGACTTTTTATTTCATGGGTTTTATGATAACTTCAAGTAAAATATTATAAACATAAGTCTGGTAGCTTAAAATGAATGTGCTTCAGGGCACTAACTATATTAAGGAGCTGTAGTATGCTTAGGGAAAACCATAGTACAAGATTTTTACCTCGGCAAAGGAGACTAGAACTGTGGATAGGAGGATGGAGGAGGGAAAATCAAGAAACAGATTTTAGTAAAACATTCATGACATATTATGTTCTTATTATTTCATAACTTAGTAATTGGATTCCAATTTTCTAAGAGGTAAGAGAAAATCCATCATGGGTGTGAGTCATCACCACTATAGATATATCTTGCTTTTTTTGGGTCTGTGGCACTGCTTTAGTCAGCTTTTATACACTACTGTGACCAAAAGACCTGACAAGAACAATTTAAAGGAGGAAGTTTATTTGGCACTTACAGTTTCAGAGGTTTCAGTCCACAGACAGCCATCTCCATTCCTCAGGGCTTGAGACAAGGCTGAACACCATGGCAAAAGAGCGGTGGAGGAAATCAACTCAGGACATCACATGAGGAAGCAGAAAGAGACGGACAGCTGCCCTCACTATGGACAAAACATAATACCCCAAAGACATGCCCCAGTGACCCACCTCCTCCAACCACAACATACCTGCCTATAGTTACCACCCAGCTAATCCCTCTCTGGGGACTAATTCACGATTGGGGTAAGGCTCTCATAACACAATCATTTCACTTCTAAACTTTATCGCATTGTTTCACACATGAGCTTTTGGGAATGCCTCACATCTAAACCATGAATGCCTCACATCTAAACCATACAGGCACTAAATTACCTTTATGAAGTTGTGCAAGCACCTTCTCTATTTCTAAACTTTGTCATCACTCCAAAGAGAAACTCTGCACCCATTAAGAATGCACTCCACTTCCATCCATTTATCTGCAAATGCCATAATTTTATTCTTATTCATGGCTGAGTAATATTCCATTGTGTGTATATACCACAGTTTCTTTATCCATTCATCTGTTGAAGGACATCTACGTTGGTTCCACAATCCAGCTATTGTGAATTGAGCTGCTATAAACATTGATGTGGCTGCGTTACTGTAGTATGCTGATTTTAAGTCCTTTGGATATAAACTGAGGAGTGAGAGAGCTGGATCAAAAGGTAGGTCCATTCTAAGTTTTCTGAGGATTCTTCACACTGCTTCTTTTTTTTTTTTATTTTTTAGATTATGTAGAAGGAAATGAGGAGGTGGTATGAAAGATGGTGGAATGAGACAGACATCATTACACTATGTACATATATGATTACCTGAATCGTTTGAAGCTACGTTGTGTATAACCAGAGAAATGAAAAGATTTATGTGCAATGAATCAAAGTGCAGTCTGTAAAATAAAAAAAATAATTAAAAAAAGAATACACTCCACTCAATTTTCTCTCCAGTCACTGATATCCTCTTGTTACGGGGCGCAACTTAAGAACAGCCCGATCACCACTGAGAATTCCAAATTTGAGAGTCTTTATTAAGCCGGCTGGCTGACTGTCTCACACAATGCCCCAAAAAATGGCTATTAGGAGAACAGCCCTGACCACAGGGTTGTAGGGGTTCTTATACCAAAAATTACATTAATCATAAGTGTCTGTTGCTATGATTCAAAATTACACATTAACATCATGAGATCATTGACAGAAGGGGAAGTGGGTCAAAATAACCCTTACCTAGGTATAAACTAAAGAATGGTTGCTAACATCCACACAATCACTGTTCACATGGTACATTGTTTAGGAGCAATAGGAATCAAAAGAGAGCAATTCTTTATTACATAGGAATTGCCATTGTATATTATTAAACATGCCACACTAAGTAACTGATGATGGGCACAGAGGTGGGGTGTTCCCATGGGAGAAGCTTATTTCCTACATAACATGGAGTCTCAGAGCAAAATGGAGTCTGCTTAGTCATTTCCCTTAGAGTCTGGCCTAGAACATTCTCATGGAGACAGATCTGTCAGCCCATCACATTCCCCACTGGTTTTATGTACATAATCAAATCATTGATTCAATAGTAGTGCATAGGTGATTGTAGTGAGTGTGCAACCCCATTAGCTTAACAGACTGGACTCTATCTCTAACATATTTAGGCGAATAGTTTATCATGTATGGCCCGATTAAAAGTCTCAACATAACTATAATGAGAGGTCCCACCATTCTGGTTATTAGAGTAGTTAACAAGGGGGACCAAGAGAACAGATTTTGGTACCAATTTTTTTCAGGATTTAGCTTTTTTTACTTTTTTGAGCCTTTTTTTAAAATCAAAGATAAACTATCATGAATGATACCTGAGAGGTTAGTATAGAAACAACAGGTCTCCCCTAAGGCCACACAAAATTTGTTTTATTTTAAAAACAACAAATTTGGCCCTCTTTTGTTTTGTAAAACTACCTCAGCAGACGAATCAAGGGAATTTTCTAAGTGACTTACAGAGTTTTCTAACTCACTTAAGTCCAAATCTTTTTGTCTACTCAAAGTTTTGAAATTCTGATTTCCAGTAATCAGGGCAGTGGTTCCTACAGCTGTAGAGCTCGTTATACCTATTCCCACTAGGAGGAACTAAGACAGGGGCTGCTTGTTTAGATATTAGCCCCATATGTTCCTTTCATCCCTCCCCATCATAATAGTATACAGAATTTAGCCCATTTGGCAATCTCAAAAATTTGAACAGTTAAGCACAGAGTTATTCCTGACATAGTCCAAGCAAGAGAAAAAACACGATTAACATTTTTTCAGTCTTATCTTTAGATGGTGGTTGGGGTCTCTGAGGGTTGTCCATGTGATGAGCCCATGTTGTGAGTAAGGTCCCTTCCATTTCAACCAGGTGTTAGTTAGTCCTTTCTGGAACAATTTGATGTAGACATAGTCTTCTGACTGAAATGGGTGTTGGAAACCAGTGGTCTCTTGGGGCTGGTTTTCTCATAAGTTGAACCTGTTGGAGAGACTTAACAACAGGTTAGAACAGGAGCAGGTTCTTGGTAAGGGTGGAGGAAGTGTTCTGGAAGCATTAACATTTTAATCTCTCAGAGGTCTTTTGCCTCCAACTTTCTGGACCCAAACTGGCCCTTATTTTTGTGATTTAACCCAATTTACCTATCTATATTGACTGTCTTTTAAAATTTTTATTAATGCTGCATCCAGCCTTCCTCAGAGTCCCCAGATGTGGATCCACCAGAAACAGACTTACTGGTCCCCCAGGGGTGCAGAAACAGCTGACTCTCTCTGAGAATTTAGTTCAGTCCTGGGGCGGGGCTCCACAGAACGTGCAGCCTGGGGCTAAGGAACGTCTCTCAGAGGCCTTCCCCTAGGAGCAACGTTGTGGTCTCTCTCCTCTGCAGGAGTTTCCAGGTCAGTGGTGAGCGGTGGTTACTCACCAGGCAACGAGGATCTCGCCGGTGCCTCCAAATGTTATCGGGTGCAACTTAAGAACTGATGATGGGCACAGAGGTGGGGTGTTCCCATGGGAGAAGCTTATTTCCTACATAACATGGAGTCTCAGAGCAAAATGGAGTCTGTTTAGTCATTTCCCTTCGAGTCTGGCCTAGAACATTCTCATGGAGTCAGATCTGTCAGCCCATCACACTCTAATACACAAAACCTTTTTACCTCTATGAATTCAAGAATTTCATATAAATGGAGTCATTCAACACTTGTCCTTTTGTGTCTGGCTTATCTTAGCATCATATTTTCAAGGTTCTGCTATGTTGTTTATATACCTGACATTTACTACTTTTAAAGATTGGAGAGCAAATGTGTGTGTGTGTGTGTGTGTGTATACATCATATTTTGATGATCTATTTATCTGTTGGCATGAATTTTTTTCACCTTTGGACTAGCATGAATGATGCTGCAATGAACATTGTCCTACAAGTACTAGTTAGTTTGAGTTCCTTTTTTCAACTCTATGGGTGCAGTTTCTGGGTTGTATAGTAATTCTATTTGGCTTCTTGTGTAGCTATATCTTTTTCCCATGCTTTGAAGCAGTACATGGCTTCTAGTGAAGAAGAAGGAGACACAAAAGTAAATTCTGCATGTGAAAAGTGATTCTGGCCCACTGTGACTGTAAACTCCTTGTTAATCTCCTCAAGGGTTGATACGGAAATATGAAAGTAGTATTAAGATGTTTAATTGTTATCATTTTTATCATGGAGTATTTAATACAATCAAGTAGTGGAGGTTTCTGTGGGCATCAACATGCCAGCCAGTGTTCTAGTCTTCTCTGATGTCGCTGTCCAGCGAAGTCAATTTGGCACAGGGGACAAAAGAGTAGCGAGGCTTCTGAATTCAGAATGGTTTATTGATGAATCCGGAAACCCGGGAACTGGAACCTCGAACCTCTAGAAAAAAACCTTCTCTCTTCTTCTCTCTTCTTCTTCTCTTGGCGCTCAAGGAGAGCTGGCTTATATCCCCTCCAGGAGGCGAAGGGTAGGGCTGACGCCAATCATGCAAAGATTAGGCGAGAGCTAGCTGCCCAATCATGGCAAAGGTCAAAACGAGCAGGCATGAGCAGGAGCACCTATACACACGTTGTGTGCGTGGACTTAATTGGATACGGCCAATGACAAATTACCTGGGTGTGCTTATGCCAATCAACCTTCTCACCACCAATGTGATCAAAGCAACCTCTGGCTGGCTGCCAAGTGCCATCCCGGCGCCTTCCACACCCTGCATAGCCCCCAACACCCTGATGTTATTAGCATTAGTCAGTGTTCATCTAGTTAGAAACTGCTCGTTAGTGATATTGCCATGTGTAGAAAACAAATTTCTATTTTTATTTATTTGTTTTTTATTTTTATAGACTGCATTTTGATTCATTGTACACAAATGGGGTACAACTTTTCATTTCTATGGTTGTATTTTTTAATTCCCTTACTGGTACTGCTGCATTCTGTGATGTGAGTTTCACACAAGTCCTAATAAATACAAGAGGTTTGGACAGAGGACAACCCAAGTCATCATCACAAGGTTCTACTCAAATATCATTCTTTAATAAGTGCATTATCCTTAAAATTAACTTTAATACCTAGACAGTCCCATTTCAGGTACTCAGAAACTTAAAGCTGATCCCCAGAATATACCAGAGATAAAAATCTCAAATATAGTGCTCACTTTTATTCCCGCTGCAAATGTCTGTCACCCTTCAGTTCCCTCAACTTCCTAGAAGACAGGAAACAATTACCCTAACGCTGTATTCCCTGCATTGACACAGGCCTGCGCTCTCCGGTCTTAGTGATCCCTGTATCCTCACTAGTTACTCCCACGCTTCAAGGAACAGGTCCAGAGAACATTAGTCTCTAGCCTGGTATGCGACATTGGCCTGGATTCAGAAGCCACACCCATAGCCAGCAGATACAGGAAGTTACATCAACTGAGCAAGTCTCTTCCCCTCTCATTGGCAGACAGAGATGCTCCGTATCAATGAACTTCAAGCAGGGACTCTAGTCTCCAGCTGTCAGCTTTCTCAGGGTCCTTCTGGGTGTCTGAGCTACATACAGTCTTGCTGACATTAGGACAGTCCCTGCTTAATGCAAGTTGGTGGCATAGGACCTGGGACCTTTCTGCCCATTGATGAATTCCACTTAAGAGTCCCCTTTGCTCCTGGGCTCTCTGTCATGTTCTCAGGTTTGTCACATTCTAACTGCGGCCTGAAGGTTCCCTCTACCCATTTCTGCTTCCTCTACTTTTCTTTCACAAGTATCATTCCCCTTTAAACACACAAACTGTGAAATGTGTGTGTATATTTATGTGTCTCATCTTTGAAATTCTTCCTTATTCTTATACCACAAATATATATTTCCACATCTTTTAAAACTTCTACATTTCTTATGGGTTAAATTGTGTTTCTGTCCCCAAGAGACATGGGGAAATCCTAAGCCCCATTACTTCAGAATGTGGCCTTATATGAAAACATGGCTTTGACAGATTTAAACATTTAAAATGAGATAATTAGGGTGGGCCCAATCCAATATGACTGGTGTTCTTATGAAAAGGGGAAATTTGGATATAGTTACACAGAGAGCCAAGGCCATGTAGGACACAGAGTGGAAACACCAAGTGAACATGGAGAAGGGAGGGATACATCTATAAGCCAGGAAGATCAAAGATTGTCAACAAGCCACCAGGTGCCAGGAAGAGGAAAAGGAGAATCCCCTGTGGGCTTCAGAGAGAATGAGGCCCCACCCACACCTTGAGTTTGCACTTCTAGCCTCCAGAGCTGTGAGACATAAATTGCTGTTCCAAATCCCTTGAGTTCTGGGAGAGTACGGGCCAGAGGGATAGGATAGGGTACTAATTTACAGTGAGACAGAGGCAAGGAACTCTGGTATGTAATTACTGCACAGTATAGTGATGATAGATAATAATGTACTATACATTTCAAAAAGCCAGAAGAAAGGATTTTAAAAGTTTTCACCCTCAAGAATTGATTAACATTTGAGGAGATAAATACTATAAGCTAAACCTGATTTAAACCTTATGCAATATATACACGTACTGACCATGACACGACCCCAGTAATACATACGACTTTTATGCATACATAAATGCATCCCCTTAGAAAATAATTAAATAAGGTACCTTGGTTTGTGGTACCTTCTTCCAGGAGCTGTAAGAGACTATTACAACATCAGAAATTAAATCATTGTTTTAGTAGGAAAGTAAGTGTGGATCTTTTATCAGACAGTCACTTAAATAGTTGAACTGTCCCTCCTGCCCATTCATCTTCTAAACCCCTTTATCAAGGTATAAAAGACAAGAAGAATGTTATACATATTTAATTTTCACATCCTTATCTCCAAACTCAAATTGTGGATATTCAAGGCCATGGGCATGTCCAGCGCCCACTGAAGTTTCCTCCCACCCCTTTATTATTTTCATTATTTTGTGTGTGTGTGGTGAGATCACTTAATGTAAGCTCTACCCTATTAGCAAATTTTAACTATGTAATATAGTAGTGCTAGTTCTAGAGACTATGCTATGTAGTAAATCTTTCAATTTATCCTGTACAACCGGCACGTGGCACCTGCCCAGAATCCCCTCTCACCTAGTCTTTAAAGACAACCAGTCTACACTCTAGTTCTACCAGTTTGTCTATCTTAGGCACCTCACATAAGTGAGATCTTATAGTATGTGTCTTTCTGTGTCTGGCTTATCTCACTTAGCATAGTTCTCTGGGTTCCTATCTGTTGTTGCAAAGGGCAGGATTCCCTTCTGTTAAAAGAGTGAATAATATTCCATGGTGTCTATATATACCACAGTTTAGAAATATGTTCTTCTATTGATGCACATCTAACTTATTTCCATGTCTGGCTACTGTGAATCACACCCTAATGAACATGGGACTGCCTATATCTCTTTGAAATCTTGGTTTAAGTTCCTCTGGATAAATATCCAGAAGTGGGATCACCAGATCACATGGGAAACCTATTTTTAATTATTTGAGGACCTACCATACTGTTTTCCACAGTTGTTACACTTTACATCTCCACCAAGAGTATAGTAGGTTTCTCAATATTCATTCTTAATATTTGATGCTTTGGGATTATTACACTTTAATCTTTTATCTGACACTAATTTTATTAATTTATGTGAAGATTTTCTTGAATTTATAATAAAACAGTCACACTGATTGGGAATAATAATACCCTTTCAAGCTAATAATTTTTATTTTTAATTATTTTCTTGTCTTTGTGCATTTGAAAGCATCAGTATATGGTAAATAAAGGTAATAATAATGAGGGCTTTTTTCTTTTTGATCATTTAAAAGGAATGATTTTGTAGTTTTGAGTAAGATATTTACTAAAGGCTTATCGAATACCATTTGTCATGACAAATACAATCTCTTCTACTCCTACTTAACTAAGTTGGATCATAGTGTGTTATATTTTCCTCCTAATATATTAATGTAATGTAGTATAATCTAGAGTCTAATTTTATAATGTGCCTGCATTACTGCAAGGAACAAAGTTTTAAAAATGATTATCTTGATTTTGAGCATTGCTTTTATTTAATACTGTTCTGAAGTTTTTAATCTATGTTATTTAAAAAAAAAAAGTGGGGATGTTTCAAGATGGTGGACTAGAGGGTGGCTGAATTTCATGTTGCTCCAGGACTCAGGATTCAAAAGAGGAGATAGTGAGAGACTTGGGACCAACTCAAAGCCGCCGGGTGAGTCTCTCCCGTTGGGGAGGCGTCCCAGATGGGGCGGTAGTACCGGAACGCAGGGAACTTTGTGAAGTAGAGTTGCCCAATGAGACACCCATCCCCCGCTGGAGCAGTGAACTCGGACAACTGGGAGCATCGTAGAGGAGGCCACTCAGCACAGTGATTGGACTCGGAGCAACCACTGGGGCTCCGGGCAGCTGCCCAGAGGAGGAGCTGTGTGGTGAGCTGTTTGGACTCAGAGCAACCGCTCCTGAACACCGGGGCCTGCACGGAGGAGGAGGAGGAGAAGCGTGGCAGGTCCCTTGGACTTAGAGTGACTGCACCAGAGCTACAGGTGGTTGCCAGAGGAGGAGCTGCGCGGCAAGCGGTTTAGACTCAGAGCGACCACTTTTGAACAACGGGGGGCTGTACGGAGAAAGAGGAGGAGCGTGATGGGTCAATTGTACTAGGAGTGACTGCATCAGAGATCCGGGTGGCTGCTCAGAGGAGGAGGCGAGTGGTGAGTTGTTTGGACGCAAAGCGACCTCTCCTGAACACCCGGGGTGCTACCCGGAGGAGGAGGAGGAACAGAGCGGGTCACTTGGACTCGGAGTGACTGCCTAGGGCTACGGGTGGCTGGCGGGAGGAGGAGAAGCGAAGTGAGTTGCTTGGACTCCTAGTGACCACATCAGAACACCTGGTGGCTGTCCCGAGGAAGAGGTATGTGGAGGGTTGCTGGGACTCGGAGCGACTGTATGGGGCTCCAGGTGGCTGCTCAGAGGAAGGGCCACATAGCCAGGTGATTAGGTACAGAGCAGGGTCCCAGGACCTAGGCTGGCTTCATGGTGGAAGAGCCACACAGAGACACACTTAGGGCGGAGCAAAGTTTCCAGGACTGCGGACAGATTCTCTGAGGAGAGGCAGTCTAAGGAGACCCGTCTACGAAGGGTGAGGCTCCCAGGCCCAGGAGGTAGGTCTGGGCCCCTGGGAACATTGCAGAGGAAGGCTGCCCAGCCCAGGTGGTAGTTGTAGATTGAGGGGAACCTCTAGGAGGTGAACTGACCAGCGAGACCTCCCCACCGGGTGAGTCTTCCCTGCCGGGTGAGGTTTTCCCACGAGGACGGTAAAATCAGAGACACAGGCACAAACAGGCCTTGCCTCAGCCTGCAGTCTAGTTCCCCTTTGGATGACCATTGGTCAACAAGTGCAGGCACCTCTACCCAATAGCAGGGAATATACCCCACCTGAAGGCCACCAACCCTAGAGAGGCAGATTCCTTGTGAAGCACCGTATTATCAACTTCCTCCAAGAATTCAGGCTACTGAAGGATAAGAGGGGATATACTAGCAATCTTCAGGGATATTATAAGTCAATAGAGGAAATCTGCAATATCTTAATGACCCACTGATTCCTGAACAATGTGAGAAAACAAGGGAAGAAAATGCCCCAAACAAATCTAGATGTTACATCAATAGAATCCAACGACAGCATGGCAGAAGAAATGACAGAAAGGGAGTTCAGAATGTACATAATTAAAATGATCAGGGAAGCAAACGATGAGATGAAAGAGCAAATGCAGGCATTGAATGATGAGATGAAAGAGCAAATGCAGGCATTGAATGATGACACCAATCGACAGATAAAAGAGCAAATACAGGAGACAAAAGACCATTTCAGAAAGAGTTAGAGATATTGAAAAAAAAAAAACAAATGGAAATCCTTGAAATGAAGGAAACAATAAACCAAATTGAAAACTCCATAGAAAGCATAACCAATACGATAGAACACCTGGAAGACAGAACCTCAGATATTGAAGACAAAATATTTAACCTTGAAAACAAAGTTGACCAAACAGAGAAGATGGTAAGAAATCATGAACAGAATCTGCAAGAACTATGGGATATCATGAAAAGGCCAAATTTAAGAATTATTGGGATTGAGAAAGGCTTAGAGAAACAAACCAAAGGAATGAACAATCTATTCAATGAAATAATATCAGAAAATTTCCCAAATCTGAAGAATGAAATGGAAAATCAAGTTCAACAGGCTTATAGGACTCCAAATACACAAAATTACAACAGACCCACACCAAGGCACATTATAATGAAAATACCTAACATACAAAATAAAGACAGAATCTTAAAGGCTGTGAGAGAAAAGAACCAAATTGCATTCAGGGGGAAACCAATACGGATATTAGCAGATTTTTCAATCCAGACCCTAAAAGCTAGAAGGGCCTGGAACAATATTTACCAAGCCCTCAAAGAAAATGGATGCCAACCAAGAATCTTATACCCAGCAAAACTTACCTTCAGATTTGATGATGAAATAAAATCCTTCCATGATAAACAAAAGCTCAAAGAATATACAAAAAGAAAGCCAGCATTACAGAACATTCGCAGCAAAATATTCCATGAGGAAGAGATGAAAAACAAGGAAGCAAATCAGCAAACGGAGGAATTATCCTAAAGGAATTGTCAAATAAAGGAGGAACCAAGTCATGTCAAAAATAAATAAATAAATAAATAAATTAATTAATTAATTAAATAAAATAAATGAACCAAAAGACCAGAAATACAAATAGTATCTCAATAATAACCCTGAATGTTAACGGCCTGAACTCATCAATCAAAAGACATAGACTGGAAGATTGGATTAAAAAGAAAGATCCAACAATATGTTGCCTGCAAGAAACACATCTCATAGAAAGAGATACCCATAGACTAAAGGTGAAAGGATGGGTAAAAACATACCATGCTTATGGACTCAGCAAAAAAGCTGGAGTATTCATCCTCATTTCAGATAATGTGGACTTCAAGCCAAAGTTAGTCAGAAGGGATAAAGAAGGACATTTCATAATGCTTAAGGGAAGCATAAATCAGCAAGATATAACAATCATAAACATCTATGCCCCAAACAGTGGCTCATTCATGTATGTCAAAAAAATCCTTCTCAATTTTAGAAACCAAATAGACCATAACACAAAAATACTAGGTGATTTTAACACACCTCTCTCACCACTGGACAGATCTTCCAAACAAAAATTGAACAAAGAAACCATAGATCTCAATAACACAATCAATAATTTAGACTTAACAGACATTTATAGAATATACCATCCAACAAAGAGTGAATACACTTTCTTCTCAGCAGCACATGGATCCTTCTCTAAAATAGACCATATATTATGCCACAAAGCTAATGTTAGCAAATACAAGAAGATAGAGACACTACGTTGTATTCTATCAGGTCATAATGGATTGAAGTTAGAAATAAATGAAAGAGTAAAAAACAGAAACTACTCCAATACCTGGAGATTAAACAATATGCTATTATATGATGAATGGATAACAGAAGATATTAGGAAGGAAATTTAAAAATTCTTAGAGGTAAATGAGAACAAAGAAACATCATATCAAAATCACTGGGACACAATGAAAGCAGTACTTAGAGGAAAATTTATTTCATGGAGAGCATTTAATAAAAGAAGTAAAACTCAACAAATAAATGACCTAATACTACAGCTCAAAACCCTAGAAAAAGAAGAACAGACCAACACCAAAAGTAGTAGAAGACAAGAAATAGTTAAACTAAGAGCTGAAATCAACGAAATTGAAACAAAAGAAACAATACAAAAAATTGACAAAATAAATAGTTGGTTCTTTGAAAAAATAAAGAAAATTGATAAACCTTTAGCCACACTAACAAAGAGAAGATGAGAGAAAACCCAAATAACTAAAATTCAGAATGAACAAGGAAATATCACAACAGACACGATTGAAATACAAAACATAATTAGAAGTTATTTTGAAAATCTATACTCCAACAAAATAGAAAATTTCGAAGACATCAACAGGTTTCTAGAGACATATGAATTGCCTAAACTGAACGAGGAGGACATACACAATTTAAGTAGACCAATTTCAAGTAATGAAATAGAAGAAGTCATCAAAAGCCTACCAACAAAGAAAAATTCCAGGACCAGATGGGTTCTCAGCCAAGTTCTACAAAACCTTTAAAGAAGAGCTCACTCCAATACTTCTCAAAGTATTCCATAAAATAGAAGAGGAGGGAACCCTTCCAAAATCATTCTATGAAACCAATATTACCCTGATACCTAAACCAAACAGAGACACATCGAGGAAAGAAAATTTCAGACCAATATCCTTAATGAACATAGATGCAAAAATTATCAACAAAATTCTAGCAAATTGTATACAAAAACATATTAAAAAGATAGTGCACCATGATCAAGTGGTTTTCATCCCAGGGATGCAAGGTTGGTTCAACATCAGGAAATCAATAAATGTAATTCACCATATCAATAGACTTAAAATCAAGAATCACATGATTATTACAATAGATGTAGAAAAAGCATTTGATAAAATACAGCACCCCTTCATGCTCAAAACACTAGAAAAAATGGGGATAGTGGAAACATTCCTTAACATTGTAAAGGCCATCTACGCTAAGCCCATGGCTAATATCATTCTAAATGGTGAAAAACTGAAAGCATTCCCCCTAAAAACTGGAACAAGGCAGGGATGCCCTCTTTCACCACTTCTTTTCAATATCGTCCTTGAAACTCTATCCAGATCAATTAGACAGACCAAAGAAATTAAAGGGATACGAATAGGAAAAGAAGAACTCCAACTATTGCTATTTGCTGATGATATGATTATATACTTAGAGGAACCAGGAAATTCCACCAGAAAACTTTTAGAACTCATAAGTGAATTCAGTAAAGTAGCAGGTTACAAGATCAATGCTCATAAATCCAATGCATTTTTATACATAAGTGATGAATCTTCAGAAAGAGAAGTTAGGAAAACTACCCCATTCACAATAGCTTCGAAAAAAATAAAATACTTGGGAATCAATCTCACAAAAGAGGTGAAAGGCCTCTACAATGAGAACTACAGAACACTAAAGAAAGAAATTAAAGAAAACCTTAGAAGATGGAAAGATCTCCCATGTTCTTGGATAAGAAGAAATAATATTGTCCAAATGGCCATACTACCAAAAGTGCTACACAGAGTCAATGCAATTCCAATTAAAATCCCAATGATGTACCTTACAGAAATAGAGCAATCAATCATGAAATTCATCTGGAAGAATAAGAAACACATAATAGCTAAAGCAATCCTTAGCAGAAAGAGTGAAGCAGGGGTATCATAGTACCAGATCTTCAACTCTACTACAAAGCAATAGTAACAAAAACGGCATGGTATTGGTACCAAAATAGAAAGGTGGATCAATGGTACAGAATAGAGGACACGGACACAAACCCAAATAAATACAATTTTCTCATACTAGACAAAGGGGCCAAAAATATGCAATGGAGAAAAGATAGCCTCTTCAACAAATGGTGCTGGGAGAATTGGAAATCCATATGCAACAGAATGGAACTAAACCCATATCTCTCACCATGCATGAAACTCAACTCAAAATGGATTAAGGACCTCGGAATCAGACCAAAGACCCTGCATCTTATAGAAGAAAAAGTAGGTCCAGATCTTCAACATGTTGGCTTAGGACCAGACTTCCTCAACAGGACTCCCATAGCACAAGAAATAAAAGCAAGAATCAATAACTGGGGTAGATTCAAACTTAAAAACTTTCTCTCAGCAAAGGAAACTATCAGCAATGGGAATAAAGCGCCTACAGAGTGGGAGAAAATCTTTGCCAATCATACTTCAGATAGAGCACTAATCTCCAGAATCTATAAAGAACTCAAAAAACTCTACACCAAGAATGCAAATAATCCAATCGACAAATGGGCTAAGGAAATGATAGACACTTCACAGAAGAAGATCTACAAGCAATCAACAAACATATGGAAAAATGTTCAACATCTCTAGTAATAAGAGAAATGCAAAGCAAAACCACCCTAAGATTCCATCTCATCCCAATTA
Source organism: Sciurus carolinensis (assembly GCF_902686445.1). Taxonomy (NCBI): domain Eukaryota; kingdom Metazoa; phylum Chordata; class Mammalia; order Rodentia; family Sciuridae; genus Sciurus; species Sciurus carolinensis. The sequence goes on along the minus strand of NC_062227.1, from coordinate 29,517,696 downwards.
GAATGGCGATTATCAAGAATACAAGAAACAACAGGTGTTGGCGAGGATGTGGGGAAAAAGGTACACTCATACATTGCTGGTGGGGCTGCAAATTAGTGCAGCCACTCTGGTAAGCAGTGTGGAGATTCCTTAGAAAACTTGGAATGGAACCACCATTTGACGCAGCTACCCCACTCCTTGGCCTATACCCAAAGGATTTAAAATCAGCATATTACAGAGATACAGCCACATCAATGTTCATAGCTGCTCAGTTCACAATAGACAGAATGTGGAACCAACCTAGATGTCCTTCAATTGATGAATGGATAAAGAAAATGTGGTATATATATACAATGGAATATTACTCCACCATAACAAATGATAAAATTATGGCATTTGCAGGCAAATGGATGAAATTGGAGAATATCATGCTAAGTGAGATAAGCCAATCTCAAAAAAACAAAGGACAAATGATATCGCTAATAAGTGGATGATGACACATAACGGGGGGTGGAAGGGGTTAGTGTTAGGGTTAGAGTTAGTGTTAGGGAGGGGATAAGAATGGAGGAAGGAAAGACTGTATAGAGGGAAAATTGGGGTGGGAGGGGTGGGGGAAGGGGAAAATAACAGAATGGAATCAAACAACATTACCCTATGTAAATTTATGATTACACAAATGGTATGCCTTTACGCCATGTACAGAGAAACAACATGTATCCCATTTGTTTACAATAAAAAAAAGAAAAAAAAGTGATCAGTACTTAAAATCTCTATTTTTTTCTATAGATTCCCTGATTTAAATGCCAAAATTTCAATGCCCTAATAAAACTAATTTGGAGGATATTGACTATTTTTCTATTATCTTTAAATGTTTATAGAAACTGAACATCTCCGTTCATTGAAAGTTTAGTAAAATTTCTGTTTAAATTCTTTATGGGTCTAAGATGTTAGAATGCATTTACAAGGGTGGCATATTTATCAGTATTAATTCTACTTTAATAATAACCTATAACAAATTTATAGTTTTTAAAATTTATTTTAATATTCTTGGGTAAGATGTATTTTTTCTTTAAAAATTTTAATTATCAAGTGATTGATCTAAAATTTTCATTACCTGCTATATTTTAAATCTCTCCTCAATCTTAATTATGTCTCTTTACTTGTGTCACTCTTAGTATTATTGGAGTAATCCTTTTTCTAGATTGAATTTGCTAGAGAATTTCTTTTAGTTTTTGTTTTCTTTTCTAAAGAAGCAACATTGGTTTTTCTGATCTTCTCTATCATTTATGTGTTCTGCTCCATTAATTTTTCCCTTATCATAAATAGCTCCTCTTTTTGTCTTTTATTTCTTGTTTTCTTTTTCTATCTTCTTAAAATGAATGCTTACCTAAAAGGTTTGCTTTTCTTCTTTATAATATTTAAATCTATACTTTTCCCTTAAAATATTACTTATGCTGTATTGTAGGTAGAATAGCATCCCCCTCACATGCAAAATGTGTACATCCTAAACCTTGGATCTTATGAGTATATTATCCACGTAGCAAGGAGGAATTCAGGCAGAAGATGAAACTAAGTTTGGAAATCAGTTGGAGATGAGAAGATTATTCTGGATTACCCAGACACAGCCAGGGTAATTTGAAGGATCCTTAGAAGTGAAAGATAGAGATAGAATCATAGTCAGGTATGTGATTTGAGAAAAGACTCAAGAAGTCACTGCCAGTCTTGAAGATGAAGATCAGGAGACCCATGAGCCAAGGAATGCAGGTGGACTCTAGAAACTGGAAGAGGCAAGAAAACAGGAGGGAGCACAGCCCTGCTCACAAGTTGACTTTAGCCCAGTAAGGACTAAAGGACTTACGACTTCCAACTTGCAATACAGTAACATAATAAATTCATGTTGTTACAGGAAACCAAATTTGTGGGCTGAAGTTTTATGTAGCTCAGTGATAGAGTGCTTGCCTTGCATGTGTGATTTTCAACAACACAAATAAATAAACAAAAATGTTTCATTGACAACTAAAAAAACAAAAAAAAATGGGGTTTCAAGATGGCAGACTAGAGGGTGGCTGCATTTCATGTTGCTCCAGGACTCAGGATTCAAAAGAGGAGATATTGGGAGACTTGGGACCAACACAAAGCCGCTGGGTGAGTCTCTCCCGTTGGGGAGGCGTCCCGGATGGGGTGGTAGTCCCAGAACTCAGGGAACTTTGTGAAGTAGAGTTGTCCAGCGAGACACCCATCCCCCCACTGGAGCAGTGAAATCGGAGGACTGGGAACATCATAGAGGAGGCCGCTCAGCATAGTGCTTGGACTCGGAGCAGCCCACCGGGCTCCGGGCAGCTGCCCAGAGGAGGAGGAGGAGGAGTACAGTGGGTCACTTGGACTCGGAGCAACTGCACCACAACTCCAGGAGACTGCTTGGAGGAGAACCCGTGCAGCAAGTTGCTTGGACTCAGAGCGACCGCACCAGAACTCCAGGTGGCTGCTTGGAGGAAAACCTGGGCAGCGAGTTACTTGGACTTGGAGCAACCGCACTGGAACTCCTGGTGGCTACCTGTAGGAGGAGGCATGCGGCAGGTTGCTTGGACTCAGAGCAACTGCACTAGGGCTCCAGGTGGCTGCTAAGAGGAGGGGCTGCACAGCGAGGCGATTAGGTGAACAGCATGGTCCCAGGACCTACGTGGTTTCTTGGTGGAAGAGCTGCACAGTGACAAACTTAGGGGTGGAGCAAAGGTTCCAACACTGAGGGCAGGTTCTCTGAGGAGGGGCAGCCTAAGGAGACTCTTCTGCGCAGGGCAAGACTCCCAGGTGCAGGAGGTAGGTCCAGGCCCCTGGGAATGAGCAGAGGAAGGCAGCCCAGCCCAGGCAATAGTTGTTGATTGAGGGGAACTTGTAGGAGGGGAACTGACCAGCGAGACCTACTCACCGGGTGAGTCTTCCCTGCTGGGTGAGGTTTTCCCACAAGGACAGTAAAACCAGAGACACAGGCACAAATAGGCCTTGCCTCGGCCTGCAGCCTAGTTCCCCTTTGGATGACAATTGGTCAACAAGTGGAGGCACCTCTGCCCACTAGCAGGGAATATACCCCACCTGAAGGCCACCAACCCTAGAGAGGCAGCTTCCTTGTGGAGCACCGCATTATCAACTTCCTCCAAGACTTCAGGCTACTGAAGGCTAGGAGGGGATATACTAGACATCGTCAGGGACACTATAACTCAATAGAGGAAATCTGCAATATCTCAGTGATCCACTGATACCTGAACAATATGAGAAAACAAGGGAAGAAAATGCCCCAAACAAATCTAGATGTTACATCAATAAATTCCAATGACAGCATGGCAGAAGAAATGACAGAAAGGGAGTTCAGAATGTACATAATTAAAATGATCAGGGAAGCAAATGATGAAATGAAAGAACAAATGCAGGCATTGAATGATAAGATGAAAGAGCAAATGCAGGCATTGAATGATGACACCAATCGACAGACAAAAGAGCAATTACAGGAAGCAAAAGATAATTTCAATAAAGAGTTAGAGATATTGAAAAAAAAAAAACAAACAGAAATCCTTGAGATGAAGTAAACAGTAAACCAAAATAAAAACTCCATAGAAAGCATAACCAATACGATAGAACACCTGGAAGACAGAACCTCAGACACTGAGGAAAAAATATTTAACCTTGAAAACAAAGTTGACCAAACAGAGAAGATGGTAAGAAATCATGAACAGAATCTACAAGAATTATGGGATATCATGCAAAAGGCAAATTTAAGAAATATTGGGATTGAGGAAGGCTTAGAGAAACAAACCAAAGGAATGAACAATCTATTCAATGGAATAATATCAGAAAATTGCCCAAATCTGAAGAATGAAATGGAAAATCAAGTTCAAGAGGCTTATAGGACTCCAAATACACAAAATTACAACAAATCCACACCAAGGCACATTATAATGAAAATACCTAACATACACAATAAAGACAAAATTTTAAAGGCTGTGAGAGAAAAGAACCAAATTACATTCAGGGGAAACCAATAAGGATATCAGCAGATTTTTCAATCCAGACCCTAAAAGCTAGAAGGGCCTGGAACAACATTTTTCAAACCCTGAAAGAAAACGGATGCCAACCAAGAATCTTATACCCAGCAAAACTTACCTTCAGATTTGACGATGAAACAAAATCCTTCCATGATAAACAAAAGCTCAAAGAATTTACAAAAAGCAAGCCAGCATTACAGAACATTCTCAGCAAAATATTCCATGAGGAAGAGATGAAAAACAAAAATGCAAATCACCAAAGGGAGGAACTATTCTAAAGGAATTGAAAAATAAACGAGAAACCAAGTCGTGTCACAAAAAAAAAAAAAAAAAAAAAAATGAGTCAAAGGTCCGGGAATACAAATCATATCTCAATAATAACCCTGAATATTAATGGCCTGAACTCAGCAATCAAAAGACATAGACTGGAAGATTGGATTAAAAAGAAAGATCCAACAATATGTTGCCTGCAAGAAACACATCTCATAGAAAGAGATACCCATAGACTAAAGGTGAAAGGATGGGAAAAAAAATACTATGCTTAGGGACTCAGCAAAAAAGCTGAAGTATCCATCCTCATTTCAGATAATGTGGACTTCAAGCCAAAGTTAGTAAGAAGGGATAAAGAAGAACATTTCATACTGCTTAAGGGAAGCATAAATCAGCAAGACATAACAATCGTAAATATCTTTGCCCCAAAGAGTGGCTCATCCATGTATGTCAAAAAAATCCTTCTCAATATCAGAAACCAAATAGACCATAACACAATAATACTAGGTGATTTTAACACACCTCTCTCACCACTGGACAGATCTTCCAAACAAAAATTGAACAAAGAAACCATAGATCTCAATAACACAATCAATAATTTAGACTTAACAGACATTTATAGAATATACCATCCAACAAAGAGCGAATACACTTTCTTCTCAGCAGCACATGGATCCTTCTCTAAAATAGACCATATATTATGCCACAAAGCTAATGTTAGCAAATACAAGAAGATAGAGACACTACCTTGTACCCTATCAGATCATAATGGATTGAAATTAGAAATAAATGAAAGAGTAAAAAACAGAAACTACTCCAACACCTGGAGATTAAACAATATGCTATTATATGATGAATGGATAACAGAAGATATTAGGAAGGAAATTTAAAAATTCTTAGAGGTAAATGAGAACAAAGACACATCATATCAAAATCACTGGGACACAATGAAAGCAGTACTTAGAGGAAAATTTATTTCATGGAGCACATTCAATAAAAGAAGAAAAAATCAACAAATAAATGACCTAACACTACAGCTCAAAGCCCTAGAAAAAGAACAGACCAACACCAAAAGTAGTAGAAGACAGGAAATAGTTAAAATCAGAGATGAAATCAATGAAATTGAAACAAAAGAAACAATACAAAAAATTGACAAAATAAATAGTTGGTTCTTTGAAAAAATAAAGAAAATTGATAAACCCTTAGCCACACTTACAAAGAGAAGAAGACAGAATATCCAAATTACTAAAATTTGGAATGAACAAGGAAATATCACTACAGACACGAGTGAAATACAAAACATAATTAGAAGCTATTTTGAAAATCTATACTCCAACAAATCAGAAAATCTCAAAGATATCAACAGCTTTCTAGAGATATATGAATTACCTAAACTGAACCAGGAGGACATACACAACTTAAATAGATTAATTTCAAGTATTGAAATAGAAGAAGTCATCAAAAGCCTACCAACAAAGAAAAGTCCAGGACCAGATGGGTTCTCAGCCAAGTTCTACAAAACCTTTAAAGAAGAGCTCATTCCAATACTCCTCAAAGTATTCCAAGAAATAGAAGAGGAGGGCACCCTTCCAAACTCATTCTATGAAGCCAATATTACCCTGATACCTCAACCAGACAGAGACACATCGAGGAAAGAAAATTTCAGACCAATATCCTTAATGAACATTGACACAAAAATTATCAACAAAATTCTAGCAAATTGTATACAAAAACATATTAAAAAGATACTGCATCATGATGAAGTGGGTTTCATCCCAGGGATGCAAGGTTGGTTCAACATCCGGAAATCAATAAATGTCATTCACCATATCAACAGACTTAAAGTCAAGAATCACATGATTATTTCAATAGCTGCAGAGAAAACATTTAATAAAATACAGCATCCCTTCATGCTCAAAACACTAGAAAAAATAGGGATAGTGGAAACATTCCTTAACATTGTAAAGGCTATCTATGCTAAGCCCAGTACTAATATCATCCTAAATGGAGAAAAACTGAAAGCATTCCCCCTAAAAACTGGAACAAGGCAGGGATGCCCTCTTTCACCACTTCTATTCAACATTGTCCTTGAAACTCTATCCAGATCAATTAGACAGACCAAAGAAATTAAAGGGATATGAATAGGAAAAGAAGAACTCAAACTATCCCTATTTGCTGATGACATGATTATATAGTTACAGGAACTAGGAAATTCCACCAGAAAACTTTTAGAACTCATAAGTAAATTCAGTAAAGTAGCAGGATATAAGATCAATGCACATAAATCTAATGAATTTTTATACATAAGTGATGAATCTTTGGAATGAAAAATTAGGAAAACTACACCATTCACAATAGCTTTGAAAAAAAATAAAATACTTGGGAATCAATCTAACAAAAGAGGTGAAAGACCTCTACAATGAGAACTATAGAACACTAAAAGAATTTAAAGAAAGTTTTAGAAGATGGAAAGATCTCCCATGTTCTTTGATAGGCAAAATTAATATTGTCAAAATGGCCATACTACCAAAAGTGCTATACAGAGTCAATGCAATTCCAATTAAAATCCCAATGACGTACTTTACAGAAATAGAGCAATCAATCATGAAATTCATCTGGAAGAATAAGAAACCCAGAATGGCTAAAGCAATCCTTCGCAGGAAAAATGAAGCAGGGGGTATCGCAATACCAGATCTTCAACTCTACTACAAAGCAATAGTAACAAAAACGGCATGGTATTGGTACCAAAATAGAAAGGTGGATCAATGGTACAGAATAGAGGACACGGACACAAACCAAAATAAATACAATTTTCTCATACTAGACAAAGGGGCCAAAAATATGCAATGGAGAAAAGATAGCCTCTTCAACAAATGGTGCTGGGAGAATTGGAAATCCATATGCAACAGAATGGAACTAAACCCATATCTCTCACCATGCATGAAACTCAACTCAAAATGGATTAAGGACCTCGGAATCAGACCAAAGACCCTGCATCTTATAGAAGAAAAAGTAGGTCCAGATCTTCAACATGTTGGCTTAGGACCAGACTTCCTCAACAGGACTCCCATAGCATAAGAAGTAAAAGCAAGAATCAATAACTGGGATAGATTCAAACTAAAAAGCTTTCTCTCAGCAAAGGAAACTATCAGCAATGCGAAGAAAGCGCCTACAGAGTGGAAGAAAATCTTTGCCAATCATACTTCAGATAGAGCACTAATCTCCAGAATTTATAAAGAACTCAAAAAACTCTACACCAAGAATACAAATAACCCAATCAACAAATTGGCTAAGGAAATGAATAGACACTTCACAGAAAAAGATATACAAGCAATCAACAGATATATGAAAAATTTTTCAACATCTCTAGTAATAAGAGAAATGCAAATCAAAACCACCCTAAGATTCCATCTCACCCCAATTAGAATGGTTATTATCAAGAATAGAAGCAACAACAGGTGTTGGCGAGGATGTGGGGAAAAAGGTACACTCATACATTGCTGGTGGGGCTGCAAATTAGTGTAGTCACTCTGGTAAGCAGTGTAGAGATTCCTCAGAAAACTTGGAATGGACCACCATTTGACCCAGCTATCCACTCCTTGGCCTATACCCAAAGGACTTAAAATCATCATACTACAGAGATACAACCACACCAATGTTCATAGCTGCTCAATTTACAATATCCAGATTGTGGAACCAACCTAGATGCCCTTCAATTGATGAATGGATAAAGAAACTGTGGTATATTTATACAGTAGAATATTATTCAGCCATAACGAATGATAAAATTATGGCATTTGCAGGCAAATGGATGAAATTGGAGAATATCATGCTAAGTGAGATAGACCAATCTCAAAAAACCAAAGGACAAATGATATCGCTGATAAGGAGATAATGACACATAATGGGGGGTGGGAGGATTTAGTGTTAGGGTTAGGGTTAGGGAGGGGGGCAAGAATGGAGGGAGGAAGGACTGTATAGAGGGAAAAGAGGGGTGGGAGGGGAGGGGGGAGGGAAAAAATCACAATGAATCAAACAACATTACCCTATGTAAATTTATGATGACACAAATGGTATGCCTTACTCCATGTACAGAGAAACAACATGTATCCCATTTGTTTACAATAAAAAAATAATAAAAATAATTAAATTAAATTAAAGAAAAAGAAACCAAAGTTTTGAATTTGTTACAGCAGCAAAAGAAAACTAATAAAGATTATATCGCAGGAATGGTTGAGCTTTGACTATCTCGAAATGTCTATTAGAATTTATTCTTTGAACTAAAAATTATTTAGAATATTTTAAAATTTTAAATATTTTTGTCATTGACTTCCATCATTATTACCTTATGATGGGACTATATGGACTGTATAGGATGGATTTGTAAAACATACTGAGAGTCACTTTTTGGTCCAATGTGTAATCAATTTTCTGAATGTTCCTGTGTGCATGAATAGAATGTGCATTCTTTACCTGTTGGAAGTAAAGTTTTAAATAAATGTTACAGATATAATCATTATTGTATTCAAGTCTTTGATGTCTTTACTAATATGCTGTTTTATTTAAAAATCATGAGAAATAGATGTTAAAATGTCTCACAATAATTACAAGTTTGTCAGTTTCTCCTGGTCATTCTACTGATTTTTCCTTAAAATGTTTTGAGATTATGTTCAGTGTGTATAAGGTCAGAACTCATGATTCTAGTGAATATTTCTTTTTTTATCTTAGTTATTTTGGTCATAAAATCTACTTAGTTATTAACATAGTTTCCTATCTTTACTTGGGTAGCCATTTGCTTGAAATCGTTTTTCATCTTTTTTCACTTTCTATTTTCTTATACTTTTTTCAAGAAAATAATGTTCAGATGGACTTTTGTTTTGTCCAGTCTGGACATATCAGGGGTTTAACTGTTTATAGCTTGGCTCTTTTACATGCTACTATATTTGAATTTATTTCTATAATCTCAGGTTGTTCTTTGAATTAACCTGCAGTTTCTTCACTTTTTCTCTCTGCTAATATTGGTTTGTATTCTATTCTTTTTATTTGGTCCAGTTTAATTAATTCCCCTTTTATTTTTTTACAATTATTTTGCACAAATTTTATCATACTGAATTTTTAAGCATGCATATGAAATTTAATGCCTAAAATGAATACTTCTTTGTCTTCAAGAATATTGTTTTGTATAATTCCTCCCAGGTCCCACGCTACTGTCTAGAATACTAATCTCATCTTGTTTTATAACCGTCTGACTCAACATGCTTGTGTGCACACTATTGGTCACTATTGTCTGGGGACAGATTCTTTCTTTGGCCTCTTTCCTTCTTCATGGACAGATTGACACTAGAGGTGTGTCTCTTGCCTTACTCCCTCCTCCCTCATTCAACCTTTAGTGGGTACATTATTTGTTCAGATTAGACCTCTCTACATTAAATTAGCCAATGGAATGTAAGTAGATGTGACTTGTTCAGCTTCTCAATGAGCCCATCATGTGATTTTCCTTTCATTTGCTGTCTCAGACATGAGGACTTATGCTGCCAGGAGAAATCTTACCTCCACAAGCGAAGAGACCAGGAACAAAGTCATTGAGAAGAGTCCACAGAGGAACAATAGTGGTCTTTGTGTGATCAAAAAATAAAGGTGTGCTGTGGTAAGCCATGAAGATTTCCACATTATTCATTACAGTCACATAATTAATGTTCGTCTGACTGATATACCTTCCAAGAGGAGAAGTGGTAAGCACTTTGATTAATGATTAATTAACTCCTCAACAGGAGAGGAGTTGAACAGGGCCTGATAAACTGAGTACTCTTCTCATTGGCATCAGGCTGACTGCAAAATATATGTACATATGATCTCAGCTAGGTGAAGATCTCAGAGGGGCTGCCGTTTTGAGGAGTAGGTTTGTAGGAGTAGGTTATCAAGCTACTCAGTAGTGCTTCCATACCTAAATCATTTATTCCAATATACAGATAAATTTAAAAAACAGATACATTAACTAAAACTGATATGTTGATCTACATCTGCCTAGATATTAAGGATATTTCTCAATATATTTTTCATTCAGACACAGAAGAAGAATATTATACATTGATTTACCATTATTAAATAGTATTATTCTACACAGATTATACTTTAGATTTGCTCATGTGTTAATCACTTCCATGGATCATCATGGAATCTAACATTTCTCCACCTCTTTCTAGATTCAGATGTGTTCTTCATGAAGTCTATCCATTACTCATTTTTTTTGTAAGGGTCAAAAATGATAAATGGTCTCAGCCAATATTTGCTGATATGCTCTTATTCTTGAATGATAATCTAGTTGGGAATTTAATTTTTGTTCGACAATTTTCTCTTTGCACTATTATCTTCTGTGTTTTGCTAATGTGAAGCTTATTGTCAATTAAATTATTGTTCCTTTATAGATAATTCACCTTTTCATTTACTTCCACTTAAAAACTTACTCTTGACTCTGGTTTTCCCCACTTCCATTCCTTTCATCTTACTTGATACACTTTTGAATTTAAGGATTTTTATTTTCATAAAATTTGAAAGACCTTTTTCTCATAAAGTCAAAATAAACCAGACATGGAAAGAAATATCAAGGTCTTTCCCATATGTGCAAATCAAAAAATTTAAAATGAAAAAACAAGTTGACCTGAAAAATAGAACAGTGAGTGATTCCTAGGTTACTAGGAGGGGTACAGAGATGGAAGGGTGGATAAGTGTAGTCAGTGCAGGCTGTACACATGTATGGGAATATCATAGTGATCCCATTAATATGCACAATTAATATACACATATGTATTTCTGTTTCACTGTATCATAGAATTGTTTTTCTTTATAAAACTATTATTACTGGATTGATTCTGTTCATCCAGGTTTCTAATATCTTTTCCATGTTTTTAAAAAAATCTTTTTGACCCATTGTATTGCATTCTGTGAACTGTTCTCAGGTATAATTTCTAATTCTACCATTATCTTTCAGCAGGTGTCCAGTTTCTTATATAAACCTATCCCTTAGGCATTTGATGCTTTAGTAGTTTTTAAATGCAAATTTGTATTCTTTAACATTGCTCTGTCACTGCTACAAGTTCTTGGGTTCTATTTTTGTGGTATTTTCTGATCTTCACATAGGGATGATGTTTTAGTCAGCTATTTCACTGCTGTGACTAAAAGATCTGACCAGAACAACTATAGAGAAGGAAAAGTTCATTGAGGGCTCACGGTTTCAGGGGTCTTAGTCCACAGAAAGACAGCTCCATTCCTCGGGGCTCAAGGTGAGGCAGAACATCTTGGCAGTAGGGTGTGGCAGAGGGAAACAGCTCACAGAATCAGGAAGCAGAGAGAGAGAGAGAGTCTCCACCCTCCAGATTCAAAATATATATACCCCAAAGCATGCCGCAATTCCAATCTCCTCCAGCCACACCCTACCACTTCGGTTACCTGTTAGTCCCTATCAAGGGATTAAATCACTGATTGGGTTAAAACTCTCACAACCATTTCTCCTCTGAAACTTCTTGCATTGTCTCACATGTGAGCTTTTGGGGGATACCTCATATCCAAATCATAACAGATGAGAACTTTCATTTTTTTACTTCAAGTTTATTTTCAGTGGACTATTTTTTTTTTTCATCTGTGTGAATTTCTTCTGTCCTTAGTAATAGTCTTATTGTTTTACCAGTAATGGATGCAGTGGCTTCACTTATAGTTCTTCAAGGAACTCCTGAGCTATTTGCAAGTCAACAATAATTTTTAAATTGTTCTCTTGATATGGGGGTTCCAATTCTACTTAAGTCACAGAAATGTAATTCAGACCCGCATGAGACACAGGCCTGGAGTTTCAAGTTTCTGCGGGGCTCTTATATTTTCCACCAATAGCATGTGCAGAGACAGAGAAGTGGTAGAATAACATCACTCTGTGTTGAAGAGGAGCTTTTTTTCTAGTTAATTCCTTTCCTGAGTATGGGCTCCTTTCAAGTCCCGACTTTACGCTACAGAAGGCAGCTTCCAATCTCCACCTCATGTGGGCTCCTGCTCTCTTCCTGAAGGATTTTAATATGCATACCCCTCACTTCCTAAGATGGAGAAAGCCCACCGCTACAATGTTATCACTTCATTTTACTTTCTACTCTTTATTTCTTCTTAATTTCTGTCACCTGTATATTTTCCTTCATTTCCTGTAAATTGAACCATACATCAATTTTCACATGATATCCAGCACGTCTTAGATTGTGGTTGGTTTTCAGATAATTTTATTGTGAGATTTTGTGAAATTAGACTTTGTATTCTTTCTTATGCCTTTTTCTATTATTCTAAATCCTTTTCCCACTATTGTTTCCTTTGTGTCAAATTTGTGAATTTGTGATGTTTTTTCTACTCTTTCTTTTTTTTTCCTAACTCATCTTGAATTTTCCGGGCTATGCCTTCCGATTAGCTCCAAGGGCGTGAGAGGAAAGGGATAAAGAAGCAGGGATAAACACCTTGACTTCAGGTCACTGGGGGTCCCATATAGTTCCATCACTTACACGTCCTTGAATCTGGATTACTTATATAGATGCAAAACATGGCAGCTCCAAGTCATTATACATTCCATATGCCCTTTCTTAATAATCCTCTGTTGACATTAGCCTTTCTATATCATGAGAGTTGAATTTACTTTCTTTTCCCTCCTAGCCAATGAAGTGTTAGTTCTTAGCTTTGGAGGTGTAAGCCTTTCAAATTTCTGGTTATAAAAAATAAAATAAAAATCTATGGAAGGTAAAGAAAAAATGTTAACCCTTTAACCCTTCAAGAAAAGCAAAAAAGGGTAAAAAATTATTTTGCATCAAAAGTTAAGTAACAAATAGAACTCATTTATAAAAATACCCAGACATCAAATTATATTAAGTGCATATATGAATATGGTATAAATGAAACCCACCCTTTTGTAGAATTATAATGCACCAATAAAAATTTAAAAATTAAAAAATAAAAACATCTAAATGTTTTTAAAATACGAACATCTGATACTGTTGTTGTAAATCTTATTAAATTTACCCTTAAATTCTCAGAGGTCTATAGTTCAAACTGATTGCTTCACTTGATAACACAGTGTCAAAAGTCTTGAAATAATATTTAAATAAACATCTCTATTTTGTTCAAGATATAAATTCTTGGACATCTGCTTTGAAATGCCAGAAGTTAATCATTGGGTCTTCCTTTTTTCTTACTCTCTGGGAGAGAATAAATGAAATGACACGTTGTATTTCTTATATAAACATATCTCGAAAGTCTTGTCTAAACTAAAATTTCGCCATCTATAAATTGAGAAAAAATTACCTACCACACGAGGCAGCTGGCAGATGTAATGAATAACTGATGGAATCCGCATGAAGCCCAGGGCATACAGAAGAGATGTATGTGGCCCGGTGCATGCTTGCTACTGATCCTCCTCTGCCTTCTAGGTCATTACTTTTTTTCTGGTTCTTTTTCTTTGTAGATGAAAATTTCTGATTTGTTTTTGGTGGAAACCTCTTTTTCTTTCTTCTCTTAAATTATAAGTGCCTTTTAAAGAATGGTATTATCTCTGGGCATGCTTCTTCTTTTTTATTTTATTTGTTTATTATTTTTGCTTTTAAAATCTCCCTCAGAAAAACAGATTATTCAAAACTATAGTACAAGATTGACGGAAGGCGTCAATAACAACAATAAAAATGTTATTTATTATTATTTGTATCATTTTGCATCTGAGAACCTAAAGATTTATTTAATATGATGCTGTCCTCCAAAGAAGCTGTTTAATCAAATAAGCAATAAAAAAAAAACCAATTAAACGAACTTTCAATGAAGTCTGATTTTGTTGTTGTTGGCATTTAAAACACAAAACATCAAGTAAGTGTAAAAGGAAAAAGAAATATACACATACGTATACCCCGCACCCCAGGTGAGGTGTAGCTAGGTGGAACATTCCAACACCTTAAATCTTCATCTTTATGATGGAAACAGCTTCTGAGTTGAATTTGACTAAGTACTCGTAAGGTGTTTCACTAGTTTGGACTTAGTTATAGAGAGAACAATGGTTTTCCTCTCTCTGCTGATTCTAAATGACTCACATGAAGTTGGAACACATTTCTATTCCTTATTTTTTTCTCAGTTTGGAATGCTAACTAAATATTTTGAGGCTTAAATATATTCACTTTGTGGAGAGGTTACTGTCTTCTCTTTTTTTCATTAATTATTTATCATTGCTTTATTACGAACTCTGAAATTACAGTTCATAAAGTAGAAAAACAACATCATCAATCACAAGTAAAACTTACAAATAAGAGGTCAATAAATCAATAGTTGTCTTATCCAAATGACATATTAACTGCCGAAGAACTCTTTAATTAATTCTAAAGTATTCTTGTTATTAGGGTGAAGTGTCTCAGAGGCACATTAGTGCATAGCTGGCATGGGAAAGGACAGGAAGCTGAAGTGCAGGAGAGGGAGTCAAGTTAGAATGTAGCATGTTGAATTTATTCAGGCCCTTTTTCCCAAGAATGCCCCTTTACATAATTGTGAGACTGAGTCTAGCAAAACACCCACTCCTGAAGTACACACAAAGATAATTGTAAATACAGATAATCTAATTTTGCTTCATTAGATGTCATTAGTATTAATCAGTTGTTCACAATTGGCATTTAATATTGGAAACAGATAGGGCTTATATTTTTAACATGTTTTTCATGAGAATTTACACCTAGGTATAACCCAGTTTTTGATTCTATAAGCCTCCAGTGGGTATAGGAAAGCGTATTTTGAAAAAGTTTGCCATAGGTTGGATTTCGTACCCATATTTAAAACATGCACAAAAATTTTTTCTTTCAGAACATGTATGATTACTATACTTCTTTAAAAAATACTTTTGTTTGAAAGGGAGCAGGGATATTAGATTTGATGACCTTGAGTATGTCCTTATTTTCTTCAAGGGTGACATTAATATTCATTTGTTTTAGCTCCACCAAAAGAATAGGTAATGTTTCTCCACTCATGACTTTGTAAATCAAAGTTTCTTCTTCTGTAATTCCTCCTGTGGTTGGAGTTAAAAACCCAAGCACATTACAAAATGCAATATTAGCTTTGCATCTTTAAACAGAAAAATGGATAAGTAAATATCCTTTGCCAATAGTAAGCAAAAAGGTGATCTACATATATATTTAATATCCAAAATAATATTAGATATTTAAATTTTTTTCTGATTGCTTTCACCTTAAAAATTAAATAGAAGAAAAGATATTATACACACATACATACATATTCATTTAATTTAAAATATTCATACCTAGTATGTTCCTATGTAATTGACTAACCTACTCTGTGAGCGTGCATGTTTTTACATAAAACTGGGTAAAATAATTGTCTCTAAATATTTCTGTACTGGTTTCACTAAACATTGCATATGAATCAGTACAAGTTTGATAGTGAAGTTTCTATTCTACTCAGCAACAAAGATGTGCAAAATATCTAAAAAGATACTTTCTGAAACTTTTGACATCAACCAAAGACAGGCCCTTAGGTCATCTCCTGATAGACCCACATACCCAGGATGCTGAAATTGGTTTTATTATAATGAGGTTTCTCACCACCACTGTAATATCAGACATGTTTCAATGGGTTAAGTCAGGCCAACAAAGATGTTGTGGGATTTGTACAGCATGTAGTGTGGGAGGAAGTTGAAAGAACTCTCCCTCTGGGCTGATTTTGTCTATTAATCTCAGACTTGCTGACTCTAATAACTTGGGTCACTACCCAGTATCTGTCTTCTAAAACAGAGTAAATTCTTTAATGCATGTATCTTTGGCTGGTCATTTTCTATGAATCACTATCATCTAAGGGTAGTATTAATTCTGAGACTGTTAGGCTTGTATCATCTAGGATTGTGTCATGAGGATTCCACATCTTGCCGACTTCAGCTGGTGCAAATTAGTTCTTCCCCAGTTTTTACATGAACGACATTCTATAGGCTTTTTTAAAACTTAGGATTAGAAAATAAAACTCATTTGCTAACTTGGAACAAGACAATTTGATTGAATTAAATTGACAAAGATCGATGAAACTCATCAATTTAAATCAATCAGTTCCAATAAACAGACTGAATGAAGTTAAAGGAAAAAATAGGGAAATAATTTAAACCATAGCAATTTTTAACTTCTTTCCTGCTGATTCACTCAAAGTTTCAAAATCTGGCAATGCATATCAAGAAAGAAACAAGACAGCTGAATTAAATGTTTCTTTCAAGGTAATGATATCTTGCCCTGTTTCTATAATTTATGAAAAACAAATTGCTGTCCATCACTAAGAGCTATAACAAATATGTGCAGGAACAGAATTAAATAGATTTCAAATTATAACTATACATAAGGAGATGACGTTTTTAAAAACTGAGATCTTATAATCAGTCCCCAATAAGAATCAATCCACTAAGCTATGGCAACTAACCTGCTTCAGTAATACTTTATGATGAATTCAGTGTTAAAAAGTCTAATATAGACAGAGACATTTTGTGTATATATTATGCCCATGACCTAAACTCCACAAGTTACATATGTGTTCCACTCTGGCAGAATAATAAAAAAACTCAAATGTACATGTTGTTGGAAATAACTTTAATATTATATTACTGGATTTTCAGAATCTGGCAAAGGACTTACATCAGAAGGTTTGGTAATTGGTGTGGTTAATATGATGGTCCTGAACATAAACCAGGTAAACCAAGGTAAGCAAAGCAGTTACTTATTTTGAAACCATCCTCTGTTAACATTCATATTACTAGATTTGATTGCCTACGTAGGAAGCAATATTTTTTAAAACACAGATCATTTATTTAAATTGCCATTTGTCACTTTTCAACTGTGCTTTATCATTCCAAAAGCCTTCATTTAGATGAAAAGTGACAGAAAAAAATAGGTACCCTGCCAAAGATCCCTGAAAGACACCTGGTAAATGGATGGAATTGGAGAATATCATGCCAAGTGAAATAAGCCAATCCCAAAAAACCAAAGGCCGAATGTTTTCCCTGATAAGTGGATGATGATACATAATGGCGGGGCGGGTGGCAGTGAGGGAAGAATGGAGGAACTTTAGATTACATAAAGGGAAATGAGAGGGAGGAGGGAGCGGGGGTATGAGAGATGGTGGAATGAAACACATCATTACCCTATGTACATGTATGATTACATGAATAGTGTGAATCTACATGGTGCACGACCATAGAAATGAAAAGTTGTACCCCATTTGTGTACAATGAATTAAAATGCAATCTGTAAGAATAAAAAAAAAAATACAGACACCTGTCAAAGACAGAATGAACTCACTGATAGTCTTGCCAGACCCAAGACATCAGGTGGGCTAAAGGCATTTTACATGTAACAGCATCTGGGCAATCGTTCCCGGCAGATTCCCCTCCATACATTCATTGCCTTCCAGTTCTTGCTTCTCCTTTCTCACTATCCATTCCTCCTGGAAAACAGATCATTTTTTTACTAAGGATATCTAATTCCCCTGAAGGCTGTGCATTTTTAAAAAATAAATCTACAGAAGGGCCAATCCAGCTGTTTTCCCAAAAAGCAATGGGAGCATTGACCTCTGAGTCTAGGAGAGGGTTTAGCCCCAGGAGGAGCTCTGCTCCAGAGTCGCTGCAGCTGTTTTCCTATGTTCTCAGTTACTGAGATATGATTTAAATCCCTAGAATTGCCTTGGAATTAAAGAAAACAAACATGAATCAAAGCCATGTCTTTCAAAGGCAGAAAACTCAAATAAAAAATTTTAACAAGGAAAAAAGAACAATCTGGAAGTGAAGATCAGAGAGCTAAGAGCCAGAAGCAAAGTACGAAGAGTCATCCCATCCTCCTGCTGTTAGTAAGTCTTTTTCCAGACAAAAGGAAGAGAATCCACATGCATGGACAACCTACCAAGCTTCTATGGGCACTCCACTATAGAGTCTCCACCAGGTACCTGTCACTATCCCTCATTATGGTCACAAAAGTACAGGATCAGAGTCATTGAGAACTTTGCTAGAAATCACATAATTGTAAGATATTTATTCTCCTAAAACACAACTTTACTCTGCTTTAAACAATGATAATAGACCTCATTTGTCAAATGTTAACAGTACAGAACATTAATAACCTAATACATGTAGAATTCGTATTAATATAGGAGACAATGAATTCTAAGTGCCACTACTACTACTTTTATTCCTCAGCCCTAAATGAAAAGTGTCACAGGGGACTACATTATAAATTAATGGGTATAAGATTTCATTCCAATTCTGTCTATTATAATCCATAAGAATGGCAAAGATAGAAAATCAGATAATGAAAATTACTTAAAGAACATAGCCAAATAACCTTATGCACTTTTGGTGCTAGCCTGAGGCCCAGCATCCTACTTACAGAGCAAACTGAAAGAACTTCGGTAAGCATATATTTAATTTGACTATATAATTTGTTACTAAAACTGAAATACATTTTCAGAAGGAAAAGTAAATATAATAAAAAAATAGTAATAGTTGTTATGGACTGAGGGTTTGTACCTCCCCAAAATTCATATGCAGAAGACCTAAACTCTGGTGTGACTTAATTGGAGATTAGGCATGTAAGGAAGTAATTAAAACCAAGTGAGTTAATGTGGGTAAGGCCCTGATCCCATAGGATTAATGTCCTTTTAAGAAGAGACACAAGAAAGCACACTTGCTCTTTACACACACACACACACACACACACACACACACACACACAAAGAAATCATGTGAATACAGTAAGAAGGTCGCCTTCTGCAACACAAGGGGAGAATTATTACCAGATACCAACATCATTGGCACCTTGATCTTGGACTTCTCTGCCTCCAGAGCTATGATGTAATAGCCTCCTGTCATTTAAGCTTTCCAGTCTATGATATTTTGTTACAGTGTGCTGAAAAAACTGAGACAATAGAGAAAATTAGAAATGAAAATGACTATCAACACAAATCAAGATGTATGGTCATCCTACATATTTATCACGCTACCTAGTAACCATGGTCCTCAGTTTATATTGCTGTTAAATTTTTACTCTAATTTATCAGAAGACATGCAATTTAAATGGTCATCCTAGTATTATTTGGGCAAGCTATCAGAAAACCTAAGTTAAATTGCCATATAGAAATATGACTAGATTGGGTTGCACAGGGTGGTGCATGCCTGTAATCCCAGCAGCTTGGGAGGCTAAGACAGGAGGATCCCAAGTTCAAAGCCAGCCTCAGCAATGGTGAGACCCTGCCTCTAAATAAAGTACAAAAATAGGACTTGGGAAGTGGTTCAGTGGTTGAGTGCCCCTGAGTTCAATTTCCGGTACCAAAAAACACAACAACAACAACAACAACAAAGAAATATGACTAGATTGGAAAAAAATGAGTTTTTAAAAAGTAAACATTATAGGCTTTATAATACAATATAATTTATAGAAATTTGAAAAGATACAGTGAGAAAATCATTAGGAGTCTATCATCTTTATGCATACATATGCACACACACCCACAATTTTACAGTGCAGAAAGGAATTGAGAAGAAAGAATGAATAATAAAATAAACCCCTTAGGAATCTGACATCACTGTGACCTGAACAGACCATGACTCATTCAACTCTAAGGATCTTAACCCCACTTCCATAGAGAAAAGAATAGACTATTAACAATTCCACAAAGTGTTAAATGTTATCAGATACATGAAAAATGAACAAAAGGAATAAGCTTTCACTAGGATTTGCTGATTTATTGTTGAGGTGTCATCCAAACTATTTAAGAACAAAATAGTAACAATTATTTATGTTGTCATTTTAAATTTTAAAAGAGTTATATCCCATGGCAGTTAATTTTTGCAAAAAATTCATGAAAAATGTGCGCAACAAACAGAATAGATTCTGGAGAAACTATTTATTAAACCAAACTAGCTGGGTTTCAAACCATGTTTGAAACATGGGTTTTGAAAATGTCTCCATTATGGACAACAGAGGTGAATTATATAAGCCACAATGACAGGAAATTGGTTTATTTTTAATTTAGAAAGGAATTCTCCAAATTTAAACTTACTTATCACTTGTGCCTTTAAACGATGTTTTGATAATTCCAAAAATCAAATCCTCTCCTGTGGCTTGATTACAAAAATGCCCCAGTTCTTCAACTCTTTGGCATCCATGGGCTTTGAGTATGAATTTGTGGTTTCTTCCCTAAATAGGTGGTACCTATTTCTTCAACCCCTTGAGATCAGGGTGGTCTTAAGATTTCTTTAGCAATAGAAAGCAGTGGAAATAACGGTGCACTGGTTTCAGGAAATCATTGCTTTCTTTCTCAGAATCCTGCCACCAATAAGAACAAGCGTGGCTGGCTTGCTGGAAATCATAAGACCACATGCAACGGACACAAGCCATCTCATTTGCATGAGTCCCAGGTCAGCAAGATCTCTGATTATATCAATAGATAGAGAAAAAGCATTAGACCAAAATACAGTATTCATTCATGTTAAAAAAAAACTAGGACAGTAGGGACAGCAGGAACATACCTCAACATTTTAAAAACTATCTATGCTAAAACCAAGGCCAACATCATTCTAAATGGAGAAAAATTAAAAGCATGTCCTCTAAAATCTGGAACAAAACAGGAATGGCCTCTTTCACAACTTCTATTCAATATAATCCTGGAAACTCTATCCAGAGTAATTAAACAGAAGAAAAAAAATAAAAGGATATGAATAGGAAAAGAATAACCCAAACTACCCCTATTTGTCAATTTCACGATTCTATATTTAGAAGGCCTGAAAACTCAACCAGAAAACTTCTAGAACTCATAAATGAATTCAGCAAAGTAGCAGGATATAAAATTAACACCCATAAATCAATTGTGTTCCTATACATCAGTGATGAATCAACTGAAAGAAAAATTAGGAAAACTATTCCATTCACAATAACTTTTAAAAAATAAAATATTTGGGGGCTGGGGCAGCAGCTCAGTGGTAGAGCACTTGCCTGGCATGTGTGAGGCTCTGGGTTTGATTCTTAGCACCACATATAAATAAATATATAATAAAAATAAAGACCCATCAACAACATATATATATATTTTATTTTACATATATATATATTATTTTATATATACATATAAAATAAAATATTTGGGAATCAGTCTAACCAAAATGGTGAAAGACCTTTACAATGAAAACTGCAGAGCACAAAAGAAAGAAATTGAAGAAGACCTCAGAAGATGGAAAGGTCTCCCATGTTCTTGGATAGGCAGGATTAACATTGTCGAAACGGCCATACTGCCAAAAGTGCTATACATATTTAATGCAATTTCTATTAGGGTTCTGATGACATTATTCATAGAAATAGAAAAAAAAAACAGTCATTAAATTCATTTGGAAAAATAAGAGGCCCAGGATAGTCAAAGTTATCCTCAGCAAGAAAAATGAAGCAGGAAGCATCACAATACCAGACCTTAAATTATACTACAGAGTTACAGTAACCAAACCAGCATGGTATTGGCACCAAAACAGACATGAAGACTAATGGTCCAGAATAGAAGACACAGAGACAAACCCACACAAATCATTCACCTCATACTAGACAAAGGCACCGTAAATATACATTGGAGAAAAGATAACCACTTAAACAAATGGTGCTGGGAAAGTTGGAAATTCATCTATTTTATAAAACTTAAAGATTATTTTGATGGCAGGATTCAATCTAGTGACACTTGGATAGATTAATGACGAATTTTTTGTTACTTATAACTCTAAATGAATGAAGGCTGCCAGGAAGCACCACACATTCGAGAGCTGTACCTCTGTGCTGAAGCAATAGGGAGCACTTTATCTATGGCAATTGGGTGAGGTTAGTTAGACATCACAGGATCCCTATATTGGCTAATTTGCAATTTCATATGCTAGAGTGCAGAGGGGCTACCCCTAGTTTTCTGGTACATGGTCCTGGGCCTGGTGTACATTGGCAAGGGAAATTGTTGATGTGTGGACTTAACTTTTCAAGAAAGGGAACTGACTATCTTATAGCCAGAGCCTCATAAATGGATCAAGAACTTTAAAACACATTCACATACCCAACATGAAAATCTGTATTACAACCCCAGTCAACCCAAGCACTGACTGTACACATATGAGTAGACCAAACCAAGATCAGAATAGCTGGCTGGCTGAGCCCAGTGCAAAGAGCAGACCCACAAAATCCTAAACAAAGCTATAATTTAAGCCACTAAATTTTGTAGTAGCCAGTTATGGAAGAACAGGAAAGGGATACATTGGCCTTCAGCGTATAGAAGTTTGTCACCATTAGGAACATGGAGAAAATTCTCTACAGGTTCCAAAAAGTCAAGAGAATCCCAAACTTAACTTTAAAGCACAACAACATAAATAGAAAAAAGGCATGGTCCCTCAAGGAGACTTCTTAAACGGGGTTGTCAGAGATTTGAATGCGGCAATAGTCAGTATGGAAATAACTGTTTAAATGCTGTTTAAACCCTGCAATCATGTTACTTTTGAGTCTTGATTTGTATCTATAATTAGTAAAGATATTTTCCCTTTTCTAAATTCAATGGTGCACAGGCTCGGTTTGCAATTCAGAACCAATTAAAAAAAAATGGCTGAAGAAAAGTAATAACATCAAAGGCTTCAACAGGGCTTTATACTGTGTGAGGGCCCATCAAATATTCTATTAAAGGATCTCTGTCCAGTAAAAGTCTTCTTTTACTTAAAGGACCATTGGAACATTTAGATAATACTAAACAATTGCTATTAAAAAGAAAGTCCACCTGGACTATCACCTAAGATTCCCAACTGTGGTAAAAAGAATACTGAAGTAGAAATCAGGACAAATTTGTTCCAGCTTTGATGTCTCTCTCCATGAGTTGTTGATACTCAACTACTTCTCTCACCAGAATTCAGTTTCTTTATGTGTAACTCAATTCACCTAGATTGGTGGTCCCTAAATTATTTTTCTAAATCGAAGACTCTAAAAAACTGCAATTAGTATGCTTTCTGAGCACTCTCCAAATTGTTAAGAGAGTTTCTTCTTAATACTTGTATATCCTCTAAGAGCAGGATCAGCAACAAAAGTTTCTGTGTTGTGTTCATAATGTATGCATATGTGTATATACATTATATATATGTATTATATATTGTATATATGAATGTATGTATATATTACTTGCATATTTAACAAAGGCATGAAATTATATACACAAATATAGTCATGTGCTTTAGCTCATCAATTTTAAGATGTACATTTTCCCACATTTTTCTCTGAAATTTGAAAGTGCAACAATCACAATCACTGATATTAGGAGGTAATCATCCTGTAAATGTCATTGCTTGCACATGTGAAAATTTGATCACAGCTGTTCACATAACCAGCAATTCAACTGAATTATAGATATTGTTTTCTCAAGTAAAGCCTCAGTCCTAAGATGGGAATTCATAAGCATGGCAGATCCTCTCAAATAAACATGAAAGGAGAATCATTGCCCTCAAACAAGACAGAGATCCCCACAGTGCTCAGGAGAACAGAAAGAAGGAATACCTAAGCTATTTAAGGTAGATGGCCAGGAGTCTTATATAATCCTCAAGGATGTTGTTCATGTTGTGTTTTGTGAACATTTATTCAAATAACTGAAGAATAAGTCTGCTGAAAAATATAAAAAATGTGGTTGTTAATACTGATTGACAACTGCAATCCCTTGAAATTTCAGTCAATTTTAAATTCACTTAAAGAAGGGATATATGTTCCTGCAATTGTGTAGAAAGCCTTATACTACTAAATTGTGGTGAAAGTCAAGGAAGGTTCCATATCACAATATGCCAAATGAGAATAAATGATTTACAAGAAATTCCTGGAAACACTAGTAGCGTATGTTTCTTAGAAATGGTGCTTCATAGATGCTCTTGATGAAACAGGAAAATATTGTGAAAAAAACACCATCACCAATGACTTTGGATTAGAAAGTGATTCCGAAGTGCAAGAATCATATGTAAGTCTTAGAAATATCTTTTAAAAATTATTTATACATATATGTATCAATAGTATATGATTGAATATTTTATGTTCAAATCAGTATGAATAAATTTGAGTATAAAATAAAGTTCCAATTCATAGGAAATTAGAATTGTGTCATAATTTCAAGCCTGATATTCTTTCTTTGTGGTGTATAAAAGAGAGAAAAATTCATAATCAGTGGTATCTTAGAAGTTATGAATTACAGTGTACTTTCTTCTTATACAGAAGGATACACTGATATACAGCAACTTTTCTCTGTTTGCTCATAGCTTTGAAAGATTTTTCTTTAAAAGCAAACTCAGTGTATTATGCGTTATAATTCTGTTTCTGTATTATACCTACTGCTACATAACAAACAATCCCCAAATTTAGTGACTTAAAGCAGCACTTTGTTATCTCTCATATCCCTATGGGTTGACCAGGCTAAACTGTACTCTGTTCACTCAGGATTTTTATGTGGCTGCTATCTGTCAAATGGCAGCCATGACTTAAATTAGCCGAAGACTCCACTGCGCTGGATATCCAGGATGGTCCTTTCACATAAATGGCAATTAATGCTCGTTTTCCACCAGCAGCTCAGTGAGGCCTATTGACCAGAGTACCAAATGTACTAGCCTCTCCATATGGTCTAGGCTTCCCTCACCATGGGCCATGTTCTGAGAAGAGTATCCCAAGAGTGAACATCCCAAAAGTCATGATGGAGTCTATGATCTTATGAGCCAGCCCTCAAAGTCCCAGAATATTGTTTCTTCTATATTCTATTACTCAAAAACGACAGGAAGGCCATCATCCATTCATGAAGGAAGGAATTAGACTCCATCTCTCACTGGGATAGATAGCAAAGAATTCACAACCATCTTTAACCTATCACTTCCCCACCTCAGTCAAAAATAATTCATATTCCTCTCACACACAAAACACACTCACCCTCTTCTAATGCCCCCCTCTTAAACATCAACTCAAAGTTTAAGATTGTGTCATCTAAAGTATATGAAAATGTGAACTCCTCAGGCAAGGTTTTCAGATACAGGGACTCAAGTATGAATCTTTTGCTACGAAAAATCTGTGAACTAGAGAGCAATTATCTCCCCTTCCTCCATCCACATACAAGAACATACAAAGATAGGACAACAAAAATAAGTACTCCTATTAAAAAAGATCACCAGGAAGAGACCTGATCACCGCCGGTCCACGCCATGTTGAAATCCAGGAGAGCACACGTTGCCAGTTCTTTGCTGAGGACCCAGTCTCGCCCCCTGCAAGTGGTTCCTCCTTGCCATCGCTTTTGGCTGCATCCTCTAGACTGTCTTTCACTTTTTGTCCTCTTTTCTCTCTCACAGAACCTCCAGCTATACTTGAACTGGAGTAATAGTCTCAGATTGTTCCCTCCTGTAAGAGCCAGGAGGTTCTCAGCGTTCTTTATTTAAAACTATTTCTATTTTAGTTTTAATTGTCGGTGATTTTAACAGTATAATCCTCATGAAATATTTTGAAGGTAACTATGAATCTTATAGAGTTACATTTTGTTACGGGCAACACCCACAACTCTGTTCAAGACAAATCTCTCTCTGGATTATGTTGATTCTTAAGAGTTTTGTGGAACAATGTCCTTAAGATTCTTAAATACCTTTGTCTAGTTATAAATGTTTGTGGTTCACATTCAATAGTTTAAGAAAATCTCTTCTTTCATATCATAAAGGGACTAGGAGGCTGTCACTTAGTATTCTTAGAAGCTCAAACAGGCATGATGTAAATCTTTCAGAGGCATCAATAGTCTTTTATCCACAACCTTGTGATTTTTATCCTGAGACTGTGCTTTACTGATAGTGTCCAAGGCCCTTTCTAAATTTGAAATTCTTTACCAGAAGGGACTAAGAAACAATTTTGCTTTGAACCCAGCTTGTTTGTATGTACTGTAAATTCTGCTTAAAATTTGAACAGTTCCTTCTTTAGAATATCTTTCTTTCAACATTTATAATCATTGACAGCTACTGGAAGCATCTTGTATTTTAAACATGTTTTAGGTAAGTGTAATGACTGACACCCACTTCTGAGTATCAATTTCTGTTGATGCTAACTGATGCCAAATAATAGTACTCTGTTGGGTCATATACTGCTGCTTCCTTTTAGGTCTTTAAACTTTGAGAATAGTTGATGGAGCACAATAGGTAATAATATTTTGGAAAATACTATAATATACCTAGATTAGAAGATAGACAATACGTATTTCATTGTCTCCTATTCAACTGCCTTTTATTTAGAAATATCATAGCTGGGGTTGTATTTGTATAGGAGGAATATTTTTCCTCTTGATTTTCTTTCTATTCCCTAAAATGTATCAGAGAATTTTTCTTTAAACATGCTTTACAAAAAGAAATAACATATTCTTTCCTCCATGGTGAATAATTTATAGAAATTCTCTCAGTGACATTTGATCAGCAGAAATGGAGTTTTTAAGAAATTGTTTTCTAACATGATAAGTAAATAACAGTCTAGCAGACCAAATAAGCTTCAGTTTTGAAATGATCCATTGATTGAACTCTGCTTCCCTTCGTTTGATCATACATGCCTTAGGAATCAAACAGGGTAGGGAAATGCAAGGTGATCATTGATGTAATTTCTTTCACTTATTGCTATTGACATGAAAGCACTAGAAATTTCACATTGCTATGAGAGTTGAAATTGTTTTATTTTTCAATCAGTCAAAGCTTTACAGATGGTCTCTATAAATTAGTCCATGATATAGCAAAGAGATACTTAAGTGTGTAAGTAGAATCAGAAGGCATTGACCTCTACAGCAATGACTGTGTTCTTAAATAGCAGAAAATAAATCTAGAAACAGGAAAGCAAATGTACATCCAACTGTGATCTGTGTGTGGTATTTATTCTTTGTTTGTGTAAACATTTAGACTGAGCTGTCATCAGAATTAATGAAGAATAGCAGATATTTTAAAGAATTTGAACCATACCAAAATTTTAATAAGTTTTAGGTAAATTAAAGTATTCTTTTTAAATGTAATGTAAGGAAACATTATTCTGGGTTATATAGACTACATCAAAGAGTTTGAAACTCCAGATTAATGCCTAGAGTTAACCCTCTACTTTTATTCATGATAGTGAGAGGATGTGTAATTTTATTGTGAAAAGCCCGTGAAGGGCATTGTTGCAAAAATTGAGAGCTGAACTCTGGGAAGTTTGGTCATGAGAAGGTAATTGTATTGTGGGTTTGGGAACTCTTGTCGCATGAAGGTGAGCTGCAGTCTTGACCTCAGCCACTTGATCTACCTAACCTTTCAGAGAATGCAATTACATTCTTACATGGATCTGCCCTTGACATACAGATCACCAAATTCACACAGTTGGGAAAAATCACTGTGGCTCGGGGTTGGCCCTGTCAGATTTAGTGGGTCAAGAAATAAAGAGGTGAAATAGACCCTAAGATTTTAATCCCCACTGAAATGCACGAAGATTTACAAGGTCTAGGCTGGGGTCAAAAGGACTGATACACAACTTGTATATCAGCGAGGGTTTTAGCATTGTGATCATTACCTAGATGCGGCTGGGACACAAGAGAAGCAGAAGTGTAGGAATCTAGGATTACAGTAATGGAGCTGTTTCAAGTAGAGGCTTATGGAAAAGGCAAGGGAATAGTGGTCAAACCCAGAAGGAAAGAAAAGAGTATAGCATTGACCACTTAGAGAGGGGCACATTCATAAGAACCAGGAAATAAATTCCCTGACATAGCCTGTTGACTTCTTCTAGTTTTTAGACAAGTTCCCTGCATCTGTACCTATCAGTATTCAATACACAATACCATACAACTACATAGCATGTACATTGTTTTAGGTATTAAAAGTAATTTATAGGTGATTTGAAGTATAAATCATGTGCACAGGATATATGCAAAACTATACCATTTTCTATAAGGGACCTGAGCATCCTGGATTTTGGTATTCACAGGAGTCTTGGAAAAATACTATGCAGATACTAAGGAACAATTGTGTATATTATCAGAAGCCTCTTACCCTCAATGGAGTTATTTATTTTTAAGTTGGACAACTTTTTCAACCCTTTAATAGCTGTTTAAATACCTCAGGTTATAGTCATGCATAAATTTAATTGTTTTTGAGCATCTACAAACATTTTTATACTGGAGATAATAAGGTTTACACACAGTCTTTATATTTAACTATCCTATGGCCCATCTAGGAATATGGAAAAGTAAACAAAATATTTCCAAATTGCTGTGCTATGGATGCGGGCCCTATGGACATAAGACACAGAAGGAGCTTGTGTTCATAGGTGAGGAATGCAATGGATTGACAGTCTCAGTCTACACGGCCACCAATCTGAAGTGTCTGCACCCTTTCCAGGCAAGTCCCCACCAATGACTGGGTGTACAGCTGGGTGTGAATAGTAGGATCTTCCCATTTACGTTCAACACTAGAGTCCTCTAATGTTTGTTCCAGAATTTTGGCAGGGAAGTTGGGTGAGACTTTGTCAGATCATCACTTAGACTCTGATTTACTCTCTCTGCTTTTATTTCCAAACTTTGCAGATTTGCATTGCAGGCAAATACCTTCATCTGCTCTGTTAGTTTTTTTTTTTTTTTAAGTGGAAAAGTAAGTTTTATTAACATCCATGAAATTAAATGAAGTGATACTTTGAAGGTTTTGGCAAAGAATTCATTAGAATCAGTTTATTCCAAAAGTAAAGAGCACCAGTTCGTTAAAGAAAAGATAAAAATGTTACTTCAGCCAAATGGTTTAGTTTGAAGTTATGCTGAAAAATAGTACTCAATGGTGCCTGATACATAGAAAGCACAGGGAAAATATTTACTAATTAAATAAATGTACTTATTAAATAAATGTATTAAATAAATTAAATTTAAATATTTACTAATTAAGTAAATGAGTAAATGAATTGCTTTTCTGGCTTATCCCACAATAAATGATTATTTTGTCATTTTCTACATACTTCAGTTGTGTGCTACTGCTTCATAGTCAGTCAATGCAAAATACCCATTTTCTTGGATTATCAGAAGTAGGTCACTTTAACTTTACCATATTATTCCAAAATCCTTCCTGTCTTTGGCAATTACATTTTATTCTGCCTTGTTATTGTTGGACTCAATTAGGTCTAAAAATCTCTGTTGATCACTACCATGTTAAACTATGAAATCCTGCTCATCATCTAGAGTCCTAAGAAAATGAGACTGCCTCGAGTCTCCTGAGAAGGGATGGGACTGGCACAGTTGTGCCCCAGGGAAGGCCTGACAGCAAGGTGCCCCGTACAGACCAGCGGTGAGTATTTCTGCTCCTGAAGGATGCTCCAGTAACAAGCGAGAGGGACGCTGACACTACGGTAGTGATCCCTCGGGGAGGCTATAACCCTGGTGGAAAGTTGGAAGGACATCAGAATGCCACATTGTGTGGAATAGGCAACCCTGGCAAAAACACAAATCAGTGAGAAATTGACATGCAATTATTATTTAAAAGAAAAAGAATTCCAATTCTTTCGCTTTGTCAGATTAGGTTGGTTTAAGAGAAATAAATAAGGATTTAGTGATTTGGGATATCTGAGAGTAAGAAATTTAAAAATAATTTTATTAGTGAATATTAATCATATAGAATAGTGGGTTTCATTGTGGTGTACTGGTACTTGCACATAATTTGATCTGTTTCACTCCCCAGTTCCTCATTTTACCCTCCTCCTCTCACTTTGATCTCCTTCCTCTACCCTTCTATTTTCATGCGATCTCTTTTGTTTCTACTTCTTTCTCTCTAGATTCCACATGAGAGAATATATATGACACCCACTTACTGTGGCTTATATTGCTTAACAAGATGCTCTTGAGTTTCATTCATCTTCCTGTAAATGACATAATTTCATTCTTCCTTACAGATGAGTAAATGACCTTGTTTATGTATACCACATTTTCCTTATCCATTCAACTGCTGACAAACATCTAGGCTGGTTTGATAGCTTGATATCATGAATTGTACTGCTCTAAACATGGGAATGAATATATCTCTAACATATACTGACTTTAATTCTTTTGGATAAATACTGAATTGGTATAGGTGGGTCATATGGTAGTTCCATTTTTAGTTTGTTGGGGAGTTGCCATACCGATTATCATAATGGCTACAGTAATGTACATTCCCACAACCAGTATGTAAGGGTTCCATTTTTCCTGCATCTTTGCCAAAGTTTACTGTTATTTGCATTATTGATGATTGCCATTCTGATTAGAAGGAGATGAGATCTCAGTGTAGTTTTGATTTGTATTTTCCTGATGGCTAAAGATGTGGATTTTTTTCTTATTCATTTTGGTCATTTGTAATTCTTTTTTTTTTTTTTCAGAGATGTCTGATTAGTTCATTCATGTATATACTGAAGGAGTTGTTTTGTGGTGTTGAGTTTTTGAGTTCTTTATATATTCTGGCTATTAATCCTCTGTTGGAAAAGTAGCTGGCAAAGATTTTCTCCCATTCTGTAGATTCTCTAGTCATGCTATTAATTATTTCCTTTACTGTAAAGAAAATTTTTAATGTTGTATTATTCCATTTCTTGATTCTTGGTATTATTTATTGAGTTATAGGAGTCCTATTAAGGAAA
The DNA here is from genome assembly GCF_902686445.1 of Sciurus carolinensis. Classification (NCBI taxonomy): domain Eukaryota; kingdom Metazoa; phylum Chordata; class Mammalia; order Rodentia; family Sciuridae; genus Sciurus; species Sciurus carolinensis. The sequence continues at coordinate 29,486,732 of NC_062227.1, read as the reverse complement.
TCACTGCCTACACCTCTGTCGATCCTATATTTTCTTCTTATTCCTAGATATTTGATCCATTTCGAGTTATCTTTTGTGCACAGTGAGAAATAGAGACTTAGTTTTAATCTTCTAATGTGGAAATCCAGTTTTCTCAGCAATATTTGTTGAAGAAACTATCTTTTCTCCAAATTGTTTTGTCAACTCTGTCAAGAATCAGATGGCTATATCTGCATGGGTTTCCCTCTGTGTCCTATATTCTATTTCATTGGTTGACATATCTATTTTATGCCAGTACCTTGCTGTTTTTGTTACTAAGCTCTGTGGTATAATATGAAATCAGGTATGGTGATTCCTCCAGCTTTGCTTTCTTTGTTTAGGATTGTTTGCTATTACAGGTCCCTTGTTCTTTTATATGAATTTCAGAACTTCTTTTTTTAGTTCCAATAAGAATATCATTGGTATTTTGATGAGAATTCCATCAAACCTCTAGTGCACTTTTATAGTGTGACCATTTTAGCAATATTAATTTTACCTATCCTTGAACATGGGAGGTCTATTAGTGTCTTGGTCTCTTTTTTCAATTTCTTTCTCGAGGATTTTGAAATTTTCTTTGTAGAAGTCTTTTACCTCTTTTCTTAGATTTATTCCTATTTCAATTTTTTGAAACTCTTGTGAATGGAATTGTTTTCCTGATATCTTTCTCAATGAATTCAAAATTGGTATATAGAAAAGCTATTCATTTTTGGAATTGCTCAGGCTAAAATAGGAATGGTGAAACTAAATATCTTTGTCTTGTTCCTAATTTGAGAGGATATTATTTGTTTGTCACCATGTAGTATGATGTTGTTTTTGAGTTTAATCATATATGCCCTTTATGATGTTGATCCTTCTATCCCTTTCTTCTTCATTTATATCCTATATCTTTGTCCTATATCTTTGTCATGAATGAGTGAAGTTTTTGAAGACATTTTATGTCTGTATTCAGATGATGTGAATTCTTTTGTCCTTTGTTCTATTTATGTGGTACACCATGTTTATTGATTTACATATGTTGAATCAACCTTACATCCCTAGAATTAAACCAAATTGACCATGGTTATGATTTTTTAATGTTTTCTTGCTAATATTTTATAGCAGCTGCCAGGTCTGGTGTGAAGCTTTGGTCTATGCCTAACAGCTATGTTGATCACACTGCTTTAGGAATCAACTCAAGACAGAGGTTTTGCATTCTGAATGGGTGTTTATCTGCCTCCTCCTCAGTACAATGTCCCAGAGTGCTAATGCTCAAGTCACAGAGCTTCTGTATATCCACCATTGGCCACCACTTCTTCACTGACCGGCTTTCTATTTTTTTATTTGTTCTTTTCAAATATACATGATAGTAGAGTGTATTTTGAGGTATTATTCATACATAGAGTATAACTTCACATTCTTGAGGTTGTACATGATGTAGACTTATACTGGTCATGCATTCATATATGAACATAGGAACGATATCCAATTCATTCCACTGTTCTTCCTATTCCCATCTCCTCTCCCCCCACTTCATTCTCCTTTGTCCAATCCAAGGAATTTCTGTTCTTCTCCACCCTTTATTGTGTGTTAGCATCTGCATATCAGAGAGAACAGTCAGCCTTGGTTTGGGGGGGATTGGCTTATTTTGCTTCGCAGAATAGTCTTCAGTTCCATCCATTTACTGGCAAATGCCATAACTCATTCTTCTTTATGGCTGAGTAACAGTCCATAATATATATATATAACATTTTCTTTGTCATTTCATCTGTTGTAGGGCACCTAGGTTTGTCCATAGTTTGGATATTGTGAATTGAGCTGTGACAGACCTTGATGTGGCCAAGTCACTGACAGACCTTGATGTAACCAAGTCACTGTGATATGCTGATTTTAAGTCCTTTGATTATATGCCAAGGAGTAGAATAGCTAGGTCAAATTACGATTCCATTCCAAGTTTTCTGAGGAAACTCCATGTTGCTTTCTAGAGTTATTGTACCAATTTGCAGTCCCACCAGCAATGTATGAGTATACCTTTTTCCCCACATCTTCACCAACATTTACCATTACTTGTATTCTTGATAATTGCCATTCTGGCTGGAGAGAGAGGGAACCTCATGGTAGTTTTAATTAACATTTCTCTAATTGCTAGAGATGTTGAACATTTTTTCACATATTTGTTGATCAATCATATTTCTTCCATAAAGTGTTTGTTCAGTTCCTTTGCCCATTTATTGATTGACTTATTTTTTGTAATGCTATTTTATGAGTTCTTTACATGTCCTGGAGGTTAATGCTCTATCTGAGGTGCAGGTAGCAATGATTTTCTCTCATTCCATAGGTTCTCTTCAAGAGACATTTTGGAAGTATGAGGGAATTCAAGCATCAGACATGGCAGATCTACACAGATCATAGAAGCTTTATTAGGACCTACATGCTACTAGTCTATGAGAAAATAACATGCTGTAGGCCAAATAGACTTATATCTATAGAATATCTTATCCAATACCTGCTGAATACAATTTCTTTTCAACTGCTTATGGAACTTTCTCCAAAATAGATCATATTTTAGTGCACAAAATAGGTCTTAGGAAATAGAAACAAAGTTGAAATAATGCCTTGGACTTTATCAGAAAATAATGCAATAAAATTTAGAAATCAGAAAAACTACATAAACTTTTATTCTTAGTTAATTTAGTAGATATGAAGTGAATATTCCACTGTCTATTTACCTGTGGTTTCAATGTCTTACACCTAATTATTGTTCCTAGGATCATAAGAAGTAAATCTTTTGCATCACTTCTATGATTATTTAAAGGCATTGATTATATCCATTCACAAAGGGATCTCAGGTATCATCTTCTTCAACAATATTTCTTAGGTAATAGCCTGGAGTGCGGTGCCTGCAATTATGCTTTATTATTATTGCAAAATTAATTGACAGTTGAATTTTAATCCCTTCACTAGCATAGGCTCTTCACATTTATCTTAAGGCCTTTTCAAGTGTGGACTTGAGAACAGAATTAATGATCCATAACATAATTCATCTAAACAATGTACATACATCAGTGTGGCATAGGGTTCATAGCTGCTATTCAATGTGCACTTAAAATGTGCTCAGAACTATATGAAGCACATTATATAATACCTCACATATTCTCTCCTGATTTTTGAGGAGGGAGATATGTACTTATATTACAGTTGAAGAAATTGAAGACAGGAAACAAAATTCACCCAAGATCAGTTAGTTAATGGGGCAGTAAGATTTGAAACCAAGTTTTTCTAACCTCAAAGCTCACAATTTTAATCAATATTTCATTACCATATTACAGATCCTTGGCAACCACGTTAAATCATTGATACATGCTAGGTTTTTTGTCAATTATATTTTACTAGTGTTCCTTATCACCTTTAATTTACCTATGTAATTTGTTTTGTTTTCTTATATTTAACTTGAGTATAATTTTAAGAAAAATATAGATTGAATATATAGTTAGTGGAAATACACTTGCTTTGAGAACTTGATTTAGTGTATTTTTACCTTGTCTCTCTATTAAAAAAAAAAGAAAAGAAAAAGAAAAATAGAAAGTAATGTTAGTATTCATGTCTCAGTCTGCACGTGGGCTGAAATACATCTTTGTTCACTGATGTATGTCTAGGACTTAGTACAGTGTTTCATTCATAGTAATGCTCAAAAGATAATTGTGAAATAAACTGCTACTATAAAAAAGATAATTTATGTGAGGACTTAATACCTTAGAAATATTTTACTAACAATAAATAATAGCCATTATCACTAATTTGACTTTTGAATATGTAGAAGAAAAACACGTCTGTTATTTTTAGATTATTTCATAATTCAGAATATTATGATGTATTTTGATCCTCTCATATAAAAAATGATCTTTGTTTCTAGTTCCTTGTCCTGTTTCTCAATTACTTATAAAAATATGTGAATAGATCCAGAAACAAATTTTCAGTAGAACAGAAACTGTCCTCTAGGCTAAAAGTAGATTCTGAATTTAGGCTTCTGTCTAGATGACTGTTTATTCCTTTAGACTTCTGGACATTTATAACTGACAGGGGACTGATAAATCACCGATATCTTAAACCAAAATGTCAGATGACTTTTAGCAAATGATTACCCTTCCCTCACAATCTCCCTTTTGACAATCCTCACCAGGTTCCTGAGTGTCAAGGAGCATCTGGTGAAGGCTGCAGATGTGTCTCTGGGGACAGTTTTTGACCTCATTTGCCATTTGCAGTAAAGATTCATCAGTTCCAAATTGAAAGGAATGGGAACTGATTGTGAAGGCAAACATCAGGCTTTCATTCTGAAAAAGAAGCAGACTCAACCTAACTCCAAGAAAAAATCTGCCCAAATGTTATAAAGCACAAAGAAAAAATACCCAGATTCTTTCCTTGTTAGACAGCACATTCCAAATCATTGATGAAATTGAAAATTCCTTTCTTTTTCTTTTCTTGTTTAAGTGATATTATTGGTATCTATGCTGATCATAAAGATCTCATAGATTTGAAATTTAACTCCTTTCCTATTATTTCAAAATGAATTTTTTGGAAATTTTTGAAATGGTATCGGAATCTCATTTTAAAATCCAATGTGCAGGTATACATAAATAAGGTAAATTGATTACATAAATTTGTCTTTTGCCCTAAAGTCATAAAACTACATAAAAGAATAAACATATAAAGAATCTGCTTGGGCCAAAGACAATGATATATGATGCAAAAGCATAGGAAGATTTCAAAGAGTTTTCAGATTGAGAATGGGTAGAAGAATCATTAAAGAGATCATCTAGCAGAAGAAGGTAAATTCTAGGTATTTGTCAAAGAATTCAAGTGAGAATGAAATTCTCAGTATTCCTGAAATAATTAGGGAAGGAAAGGAATTAGGGAAAAATCAACTTGGTTGAAATTGTTGTTTTAAAAACTGAGACATTTGTCTACTCACCTGAATTCCAAGAAGCAAGGCAACTGTGACTTTTCCACCCCCCAGAGAATGGAAGCAAATTCTTTGTAAAGATGGAACCAGTCAGCCCCTGGATACTGGGAAATCAGGCTTATAGTGAGGGGCTAAATTGTAAATTTGTAAATTTATCTGAATTTAGGCTTCCATCTAGATGACTGTTCATTCTTTTGAACTTCTTGACATTTATAACCGAAAAGGGACTGATAAATCACCAATATTCAGAGAATGAAGTCACTCTAATCAGTTTACATGGCAACCTGATCCTCACTGTTAAGCATTCAGTGCAAAAGCCCGGAATCCAGTTAATAGCTTTTTCTCAAAAGAACATATCCTGAGAGAATGGCAGCAATTTCCCCCCAAATCCTAACAGTCTATATTGTAATTCACTTAGAGGGGTTCTGTCAAGTTTCTAAATACCATCTCTGCCATGGACGTGTCAAACACCATTAAATCTGCTGGATCAAGTGCAAGAGTGGTAAGGACTTCTTTTCTGGGAACCAATCAAAAGTCTAACTTTTTGGAGGTCACTTGGTAAACTGCCAGAGAGGGACACCAAATAAGAATAATGCAAATGCGATTAGAACTGTACTTATTGTTGCTGTAGGAGGGGCCAGATGCAACACCCTGTCCTCCACTTTAGAAGGGCTATCCTGTCATTCTATATGCTAACAGACTTCTAGAAATTTCACTGAGGTGCATGTTTCCTGATTGTGTGTGTGTGTGTGGTGTGTGTGTGTGTGTATTTCATTTTCTTTATCCATTCATCCATAGATGGACACCTACACTAGTTCCACAGTTTGGTTACTGTGAAATTATTCTGCTATAAACATAGGTATGCATGGATTGATATCATTTTCTGACTTAGATTCCTGACAATTAAAACTGAGGAGCAGCACGGCTGGATCATACGGTGGTTCTATTCCTAGTCCTTGGAGGAACCTCCATACTGATTTCCATAGAGGCTGTACTAATTTTCAGTTCTATCAACAGTGTAGAAGTGTTTCTTTTTCTCCAAATCCTCTCCAGCATTTGGTATTGTGTGTTTTTTTTTAACTAATTTATTTTTTTTTTATTGTAAACAAATGGGATGCATGTTGTTTCTCTGTTTGTTCATGAAGTCAAGGCATACCATTTGTGTAATCATAAATTTACATAGGGTAATGTTGGTTGATTCATTCTGTTATTTTTTCCCTTCTTGATGCTGCCATTCTGACTGGAGTGAGATGAAATCTCAGTGTAGCTTTGAATGTCTGTGTAGTTTTGATTTGCATTTTCCTAATTGCTAAAGATGTTGGAACATTTTACATATTTGCTGGCCATTTGTAGTCCCTCTTTTCAGAACTGTCTATTCAGTTAATTTATTTGCCCATTTATTAATAGGATTATTTTTTGGTATTATTTTTTGAGTTCTTTATATATTCTGGATATTAATTCTCTGTCAGAAGAGTAGTTAACAAAGATTTTCTTTCGCTCTGTTGGTTTTCTCTTTACATTTCTCCTTACTGTTTCCTTTGCTATGCAAAAACTTTTTAATTTGACACCATCCCATTTATTGACTGTTGACATTATGTCCTGAGTTTTGGGCACCCATCAAGAAAGTTCTTGCCTGAGTCTATATGCCGGAGTGTTGACCCAACCTTTTCTTCTAGGAGTTGCATAGTTTTTGTTCTAATTCCTTGGTTTTCACTCCATTTTGTATTGACATGTGTGCAGGGTGAGAGATGAGTATCTAGTCTCAATTTTCTAGACAAGGATAACCAGCTTTCTCAGCCTTATTTGTTTAAAAGATTATCTTTTCTCCAATGTATGTTTTTGGCATTTTTGTCAAGGATCAGGTAACTATAGATGTGTGGGTCTGTCTCTGTGTCTTCTATTCTGTACCGTTGGTCAATGTGTCTGTTTTTATGTTGGTACCATGACATTTTTGTTAGTATAATTCTGTAGCAAATTTGAATTCAGGTTTTGTGGTTCCTCCAGCATTGCTTTTTGGCTTAGAATTGCTTTGGATATTCTGGATCTTTTATTTCTCCAAATGAATGTTCGGACTAATTTTCCAAGATCTGTGAAGAATGTCATATATTGAATCTGCATTTTACTTTTAGTAATATGGTCATTTTTAGCAATATTAATTCTGCCTATCCATGAATATGGGATTGTGTATTCAATTTCTTTTTTAATGTTCTCTAGTTTTCATTGTAGAGGTTCTTCACCTCTTCAGTTAGATTTCCCCCCCCCAAGTATTTTTATTTTTATTTTTTGAGGTTATTGTGAATAATTAATACATCAAGCTCCAGCGAAAAAGTAGCTGCCATACAAAAACAGATAGTTAATATAATAGAAATGAAGAAAAGAACCAAATGGAAAGAATATGAATAAGAAAAATAGCAACAGAAATAAATACTGCCGTCTAAGAATTTATCAGTAAGCTAGCGCTGGCTAGGAAATCAGTGAGTTTTGAAGGTAGGTCAATATGAATGTCCAAAACGGAAATACACTGGAGCCTTTTCATCAGAAGCCATGCAAATGAGAAAAGAGAAAAGAGAACATTCTATTCCTTCTAACCGGAGTATACCTACCCTACTCTACATCCCCAGCGTTCACTCTTGCATCTCCCTTGTTTTCCAATATCAGCATGTCAGTGAGTCCTTCCATGACAACTTCACTTACAAATACAACCCTGACTCCCACCTGGAAGCTGTGTTCATTTTCCAAGCTACGTTTTCCTCATTTGAACTCATCTCCATTTGCATTTTGTCAATTTAATTCATGGTTTATTGTCATTCTTACCAAATAGAAGTTTCAAAAAGATAAGAAATATTGTCTGGTTTCTTCATTTCTATAACCTAGAAGACTGCCCTACCAATAGTAACAGTTTAAATTTATTAAAATAGTTTAATATTGAATTACATTATGGAATTAAATAGCTGCTTTTTAACTTCAACAATAATCATCACAGAGGCAAGAGTTTACTAAAATCTTATCAAGGTTCAGGCTAAATGCTAAGACTTTTCACATGTATTTTATTCATTCATTTACAAATGAGTCCTCTCAGTGCAAAGGACCAGGTAAATTCCTTGTCACATGATATGTGCTGGGAACTAGGCTCTGTGAGGGAAGAGTTACTTTGTATAACTAAGGCCTCACCTAGGCAGAAATCACATGACTCCCCCCGGCTTTCCGACACCTCGTGCCACAGTCAGGAAGTCTGTTATTGGTTCTAATTTGGCAAGCATCACCACCATTGCCATGGAATATTTTCTTTCTAGAAATATAAGCTGACCTCATAAGTGCAGAAATATTCCAGTCTGGATTTGACAGGCCAATACTTCATGGAGTTTTCCGGGAAAGCCAGCAGCCCCATGGCTAGAACATCAAGGACCTTTGGAGGTGGTAGACGGCCACACTGGTATTTGCCAGAGGAAAATACCTGGAGAAGCTGAGCTTCAGTGTTATTCCTCCAGCTGAGAAAGGCATATCCATGGCTCACTCCTACGTAGGGATTTATTAGGACGTGGACTTGGTTATAGAAGACAGATGTGAGGCAGCTGTACTGAGACTTCAGAACTTCTGAAGTCTGGGATCTTCTGAAACTTCTTCAGAACTTCTGAAGTCTGAGAGGTTCTGAAACTGGGATCCTTGGACACCTGGACATATCTCAGATTAAGACTGGGTCTATGATTTTGTACTCCTAAAGTAATCAGTAATCATCCATGAGGTGTCCCAGGAATTAATATAGACTTGGGCAAGGAAACTCCCTTGGTAGAAGGCAGTTCCTAGAAAGGGGCTGATCAGTATTACCAGGAACCAAACTACAGCTGAAGAAATAAAGTCCTCAGTCATCAAGTGGACCAATTTGACCAATGTACTTACAGCATGCAGTACAATCTCCATTGCTCTTCTTAATCAAAATGTGTCACTAAGATTTATGATTTTACCAACCTACAGTTGCTGATTCTCTAATCCCTTGTGCAAGAGTACTTAAATTGCTGAAAAACTAGAAAGGCAATTATATACAAAAAGAAATCAATACTTTCTAAAAATCAATACTTGCTGAGCAATAAGCAATAAAATCATTTGGGAACACTTTCATAATACAATGCTCCCAATAAGCCAAACCACAGGAAATTTTAATGAGAATTATAAACATTTGGAAACAAAATGTAATATTACATACTCAAAAGTACAACACAATAGTAATTTAGTCACTGTTTAAGGTAGAGGGTGAATTATTATATTCTATTAATTTGTCATTAGAAAGTGATTAGTAAGGAAATTGCTATTAATCTCTTTAGTTACACAAACTAAATTACTGAAGTGTGATAAATTTGTGTAGGCAAGAACTTAAACAGAACTCTGTGGGAATTGAACCACTGAGTTATATATCAAAATGACCGAGTTCTTACAGTGAAAGAGCATGTGAAACTTGTTTATTATTACTATGACTGCTACTAATTCATAGAACACCAAATTACACTTGTATGCTATTAAATTTAGTGACATTAAGCAGGTGACTTAATTCTTTACTCTTCGCTTTGAATTTATCTAATCCAATGAAATAATGATAAAATCAACCTACTACTAGACAAAATGAGATCATAAATGTGAAGATATTGAAAATTGAATAGCAATAAAGAAATAAAAGGTTAGAGTAGGACTGCGATTTTGGATACTTCTAAAGGGAGATAACCAGTAAGCTTTATAAGTCCCTTGCATAGCATGAAACTAAATTTTCAGCAACAAGAAACATTTGAATCATATTTGATTTAGGGAGAATTATTTAATCTTTCTGAACTACAGTTATTGTAAAATGGGGACGACTATCTCTCAGCACTATGATAGAGAATACCAATGAACACACTTACTATTCTGAAAACATTTCACAGGTATAGCAAGATCACTATTGTCACTATTTCCTCCACGGAGTCACACAATCACCAGCATTATCACCATCCCTGTTATTATCCCTGTTATTATCATCATCAATAACATGATGTCACATCATCCTCACTCTGACTCCTCAAGAGTGTAAGGACTGGAGGGAGTTCCTTATTCCACTTAAGCAACCGAACTAAATTTCCTTCTGTCCACTTAGAGACAAGGATAACACTAGAAGATAGTTATAAGTTAATGAAGAAATAGCCATCACATAAATGTTTTGAGTGACAGAAATTTAACACAGACCAGAGATTTATGAATGTGGTGAGCCTTGATCTGAATTTTAGATATTTAGGGGAAAAATCTGATAAATAGTAGTCCTGATTTTAAAATTATAACCAATCTCTGTAGCAATTCATACTTTCAGAATGAATTTCGATCAATACATGAGAAGTTGGTGGACCCAGTATGTGGAATCCCTAAGCCATCCAACAAACATCTAACTTGGTTACATACATAAAGGGAATAGCTTTGGTTTCCAGATATTTCAGTATTGGCTTCAACAAGATTTCTCGACCTTATCAAAAATTTTTCTCAACATTTTATGTGCCAACCATACTTTTTACGAACAAGCTTTCTGTGGACATCTGAGACTGAATCTCAAATGAAGGTCATAATCACATTCGTTCCAGCACTTCGGAGGGTTGCTATGTATTAATCCCTCTTATCTAGATAGCTAGTCTCCAGGATGGGCCCTGTTGATTCACGTCCTTGAAAATTTAACATTCAATCAGTGTTCTCTGTCTCCGTCTAACCAATGGAATATGGCCTCAGTGACGAAGTGTGGTTTCTGAAGGTGTTACTGAAGGCATTGCATTGCCCTGCTCTAACCTCTTGGACCTCTCAGGCTGGAGAGAGCCTGCCATGAAGTCACTAAGACCCTCACACAGTTCCTAGCAGAGATCGAAATGAAGAAGAGCTGATGGCCTTAGCCAACAAGTCAGTACCAACTTACAGCCCTATGAGTGAGACGCCTTAGAGATAGATCCACCAGAGAAAGCCAAGCCTTCAGATGATGCAGCTCTGTCTGATCTAGCTGAAAGTGCTTGACAGATCCCACCAAAATCAGCCCCCGCTGCGCCTTCTGTGACTTTCTGATTCACTGAATCCATGATCACAATAAATGATGGTCTTATATGAATACTTTAGGGGGTAATTTCTTAAATAGCATTAGGTAACTTGGACGCCATATTTTTTTTAATTCCAAAGGAATTCTATCACTTGGAAAGCTTAGAAACGTGAGCGCATGTGCGCATGTGGGGGTGTGTGTGAGAGAGAGACAGAGTGTCAGAGAACCATTTATGAGGGGTGTTGTGAAGAACCAGAGGTGTCTCTAATCTGAAAACTAATTGAAAACAGAAACTAAAACTTTTAGGAGACTACAGCATCTCTTGAGGTAGAAACAGTTGTCCACCAAAATCCTGTTTTCCCATTTCAAAGAGTAGGATTTCAGTTAGGAGATGGCTTTGGATTCAGATGCTATACATCTGAAAGTCCCTCTCCCACCCCTGTCCTGGTGGCTTATTGTCATCACCACAATTTCTCTGGTTTGTTCCAGAAGGGAGAGCTACTCACAACTAGGAATAAACACTTTGGATTTGTGTGAACAAGACAGGAATTTCATTGTGTGAATTTCATTACATATTTATTATGCAAACTTAGTATGCCAGAACAAATATATTTGAAATCATAAAAATAAATGGCAGTTTCACTTATCTCCTGTGCTCTTATTCTCCTTCCTGTTTTCACACAGCTTGAGGGTTCCTTGGGGAACATATTTCTTTCATAAGCCCAATGCTTGTTACTTATGGTTATTCACTATGAACACTTTGATGCTAGAATGAGGACATCTCGGTAATTAGAACACAGTGCTTTAAAGTGCAAATAAATAATATTTTAACAGCCTGAAGTAATTTAAATAGATTTAAAAAAATCAAATTTTGCCTGAATTCACGGAATTGTTTGTGTATGTGTTAATATAGAAAGTTTATACTGAAAAGAGAGAACTGAAAACTGTATACATTTACTCCTTCATGATTGCAAAGGTAGACGTTTTCTTTCAGAAGAGTTAATATACAAAAACATTAGATATTTTCTATGGAGTTTTTTATGTAATTGTGCAAAATCTGCATCTCAGATTCACAAAGCATAAGATCCAACCTTGATTAAGGAGAACCACCAACTCAATAATGTACACACAGGTTTAAAAAACTGAATAAAGATATATCGCAACAACATATATTGAATTTAAAATACTCAAACAGGATTTCAGAAGGTAACTTTAACTAAGAAACTTAGAAACTAAAATTGATAAGAAATATATACAGAATAAGATTGAATTCAGGAAAAATAACAGACCAAAAAACAAAATTACCTCAATAATAAAACCTGATTCATGAATTTAAGAATATAATCAAATATGAGTTTAATGTGGAGTATTAAAGAGAAGTAGGAAGATAAGCAAGAGAACAATAGTGACATAAAAGGAGAAATTAAATGTGTTGAAGACAAAGAAGCAATAACATTCATATAATTGCACTCCCAGAAGAACCAAATAAAGGAACAGTACCAACATGGAAAATATGAAGCTGAAGTCATACTTCTAGAAATAAAAGGAGACCTATATCTACATTTTGAAAGGGAATGTCTGATTCCTGGGAAAATAAAATGTTGGATCCCTTAAAGTTAATCTATGATAAAATGTATCCCAAATAGAAATATATCTGATTTATTTCAGCAATTTATTAAACTCATGCTAATAGTTATTATACCCCAAAAAAAGAAGAGCAAAGATCAGGAACTGACCCTGAAAGATATTAATTTATATTACAAAGTCACAGTAATCGAAAACTATGATAGTTTAGAAAAACACAAATATTCCAATGAAACATCATCATAAATTCCACAAAAACATAAACCTAATATTCAAAAGTATTACATCATAATCTGTACATATTAGAATAATTTAAAACTTATTAAAAATAATTAACTTTAAAAAAACTACCAAAATACAAAACCAGAGCAGAAGTAATTCTGTTATATGAGCCTATTTTCTGTTGCTATAACACAATACCACAAAGTAGGTAATTTATATGCAATAAAGTTTACTTGATTCATGGTTCTAGAGTCCAAGAGCATAGCACCAGCATCTGGAGAAGGACTTCATGCTCCATTATGACATGGTGGAAGGCCAAGCAAGCATGCAAGAGACACAGAAAATCAGGCTGAATTAATCCTTAATTAATCCACTCCTGGGATAACTAACCCATGCCCAAGATAACATCAGAGCCCTTATGACCCAATCACCTCTTTAAGGTCCAAATTTTTCAGACTATTATAATGGCACTTATATTTTAACATGAATTTGAAGAGGATATTCTACCACCAAAGCAGTGATTAAGGGTAAAAATGATAATGCAATAGGTATTTCTTTTTAATGAAGAGTGTAACAGACAAAATTAAAACAAATGATAGATTAATAAAGATATTAACAATAAGGGCTGGGGATATAGCTCAGTTGGTAGAGTGCTTGCCTCACAAGCATAAGGCCCTGGGTTCAAATCCCCAACACCGAAAAAAAAAAAAGATATTAACAATATGTAAAACAATGAAGGCCTAATACTTAAGATATAGAAGAAATTTCTAGAATTCAACAAGAAAAACAAATAATATTAATAAGCAATTTACAAAAGTGGACTCCCAAAAGGCTAAAAAGCATGATTATATATTTTTCACTTATTAGTAATCTACAATGAATTACTTTGTAATATAAATTAATATCTGTCAGGGTCACTTTCTGATCTTTGCTCTTCTTTTTTGGAGTTTAATTAGTTGACCAGGAATCTTTTTCCCTTCATGCTAATAATTACTAGTATGAGTTTAATAAGTTGCTGAAAAAGATCAGATATATTTCTGTTTTGGGATACATTTTATTGTAAATTTGCATAAGAGCAAATTTAAAATGATGGAATATTAGTTTGTACTGTTAGCTTGGAAAATAAGTAGAAAGTTTGATATTGCCAAGTATTAACAAATAATAGTGATTTTAAATGTATATAGACTCTATGATCCAACTTTCCTCTCCTGCATATACATCCTTACAAAATTATCATAGTTGTCCAAAGGCATAATGATGAGGTTTATTGTGGTAAAGAAATGATGAAGCCAATCTTGTTAATTATCACTTGGTGAACAGAGATAAGTAAATTTTAGTGGATCCACTAGTATTGTGGAATACTAGGTAGAACTTGTGACAGACTAAATATATAAAAATAAATATAAATATAACAAGAATACAAATATATTCCCAAGTTAACAAGTAAAAGGAAAAATGAGTTCTATAGCAAAATTATCTTTAAATCAATTAAAAGTAGACTTACCTTTAGGTATAGGTGAGGAGTGGGATAGCTGGGTCAAATGGTGGTTCCATTCCATGTTTTCTAAGGAATCTCCACACTGCTTTCCAGCACTGTTGCACCAATTTGCAGTCCCACCAGCAATGAATGAGTATATCTTTTTCCCCCAATTCTTGCCAACACTTATTGTTGCTTGTATTCTTGACAATTGCCATTCTGGTTGGAGTGAGATGAAATCTTAGAGTAATTTTGATTTGCATTTCTCTAATTGCTAGAGATGTTGAACATTTTTTCAAATATTTGTTGATTGATTGCCCAAAGGACTTAAAATCAGCATACTACAGTGACACAACCACATCAATATTTATAGCTAAACTGTGGAACCAACCTAGATGCCCTTCAACAGATGAATCAGATGAATGGATAAAGAAACTGTGGTGTATATATATATATATATATATATACAATGGAATATTACTCAGCCTTAAAGAAAATGAAATTATGACATTTGCAGGTAAATGGATGGAGCTGGAGAATATCATGCTAAACAAAGTAAGCCAGTCCCCCAAAACCAAAGGCCAAACGTCTTCTCTGATTAGTGGATATTGATTCATAGTGGAGGGGGTAGGGGGTAAGGGATGAATGGAAGAACTTTGAATTGGGCAGAGGGGAGTGATGGGGGAGGGGGTTTGGGGTTAGGAAATATGGTGGAAACAGATGGACATTATTACCCTAGGTACATGTATGATTGCACGTATGATGTGACTTTGCATCATATACAACCAGAAAAATGAAAAGTTGTTCTCCATTTGTGCACAATGAGTTGAAATGCATTCTGCTGTCATGTATAACTAATTGGAACAATTATTTTTTAAAAAATGAATTCACAAGTTGGTCAGGGAGGCACAAGCCTGTAATCCCAGTGATTTGGGAGGTCGAGGCAGAGGATCACAAGTGTGAGAACAGCCTGGGCTACTTAGCAAGACCCTATCTCAAAAAATGGTTGAGTCACCTCAACTCTTAATGCAAATTTTATAAACATATACAACAAAATAGAAATAATACATGTCAAATAGATTACAATGACTGATCACAGGAAGTTAAAAAGAAATGGGGAATGGGGAATAAAAGAATATAAACACAAATACTTCCATATACTCACACATGTTTATACATATAAACACACACACACATACACACACAATTGTGTGGAAAATATACATGCATACACAGAAAACAAGAGAGACCTGCACAAACAAATCACAGTGTGCTATGAACTGAAAAGATGATAAACACAATATTCCACATCTGAGTGCAAAACTTAAATGATAATCAAAATCTAAAATCGTGTAGTAATGTAAGGCAGGCATGGTGGTGCATGCCTATAATCCCAGCCACTTTGGAGCCTGAGGTAAGAGAATCAAATGTTTGAGCCCTACATGCAAAGTTAAGGGAGATCCTGTCTCAATGTATTAAAAAAAGGGGGAGTTGGGTCAAGTTTGGTGGTAAGGTGGTTGCTGAGAATGCTCAAGGCCCTAGGTTTCAACCCCAGTACAACAATAACAACAAATAACAATAATAAAAACTTACATAATAATATAGAAAAAGGAAAAGAACAATGAAATGTTTTACATTCACTCTACATTTAGATAAAATTTACATTTGATCATTGTTTGAAACAATCAATATAAAATGTTGACATCTGCCTTGACAAGATAATTTGCCAGAACATCAAGCAGTTTCTTGGCAGCTGAGAATCAGTGTAGTAAATTTTCTTTTTATTTTAAGAGAAGGATGCTGGGCGCAGTGGCACAGGCCTGAAATCCCAGCGGCTCAGGAGGCTGAGGCAGGAGGATCACAAGTCCAAAGCCAGCCTCAGCAAAAGCAAGGCACTAAGCAACTCAGTGAGACCCTGTCTTTAAATAAAATGCAAAATAGGGCTGGGGTTGAGGAATGGTTGAGTGTCCCGGTACCAAAAAAAAAAAAAAAAAAAAAATTTACTCTGGAATTCAAAGCATTGATAACTATCTATATTATAGACAAATTTTCATAAGACTTACACTTAAAAATTCTGCATTTCATAATATAATAATCATCTATTATTTTGCCCGATTTTATATGATCATGGGGCTGCGTCATAATATCTGTGATTTTTGTGGTAAGGGTAGTCATTTATCAATGCAATATGCAGACATTTATCAATTCCTTTTACCATGTGAGAAAAATATCATCAACTTCAGAAAAACATCATCTCTAACATTTATAATAAGATTTACTTTTGGGTAAATAACATGTCCTTTAATAATTATGTAACAGAGAGAGGTCACATGATAAGAGAGTTTATGGCAAGATTCACTTCTTGCTTAAAATAAAAAAAAAAAAAAATGCACGTGCTCCTTGGGAGTCCTGCCCCCCGCTCTTCATTTCACTCACCAACTCTTGTCTCTATCTTAATCCCAAGGTCAGACCTTAGTGATTCCTTCGCTGATCACCAAATCCCAAAGACCCAATCTTAATTTAGTTTTCTTGATGTCACTGTAGCAAATTTAAGAGATGTTCTCTTTCCTTCTCTTCCTTATTTTCTTCAAAATATAAGCCCATGGAAGTACAGCCCTATTTATTTTGTTTGTGCTGTAAATTTCCAACTCCTCAGATACTTATTATGGCACATATTCAAAAAAACATTTGCAGAGTGAGTGATGAAATCAGGAAGAAATTACAAAATCAACATCACAATTTTAAACATTTCACCCCTTTTCGACTATGGTTAATAAACAAGTACATTTTAAAGTTTTTTATTTTTTTTATTAAAGTGATACATGCACTTGATTAAAACCAGAAGTTTTGATAACAAAATGAAATCGTCCTCTGCCTTACTCCTCGCCCTCCCTCTTCTGAATTCAAACAGTAACTTTTCTCTGTGTTTTCCTTTCTCATTTTCCCAGTGGTTTTTATCTTCCAGGATTCTGCTTACACTGCTAGCTTGTGGCCAAAGAGAATGCAAAGCCTATTCTTTCACTCTCTATTCTTTTGATACTGATAATGACAAGCCAAATTCTGTTCAGATTCTTGGTCTTTTTTAAGACGGCTACTTGTTTATTCTGATATTTCCTTTTCATCTGGGAGAATTTCACTGCACTCTCTCTTTAATAATTTCCCCCTCTTCATCACTCTGATTTCTCTACCAGTGACATATAGGACCCCCTAGTTTTCTACAAGGCTATCGAGTGACTTTGTAAATACACCTTTAATTTCTGATCCCCTTAATATTTAGTTTTCCCTTTTTCACGGAATTATGGTTTTAATAATGTAGTAAGCTCTCGAATATTTCTTGGGATATATTGCAGTAATTTCCTTTTAATTCTTCTTCCATTACCTAAATTAAATCTTTCCATGGTGCTTTTTTTCCTGTTTATTTATCTTTGCCTTTCTCATTCTTATTCTTTGCTTTCTGTTATGCTGAGATTGATCTTTCTCTTTTCCCAGTTCTGAAATGACATTTATAATAGAGTTCTTCCTTGCCTCTATCAAGATTTTACTATGTTTCACAGTTATTCATTATAGTTTATATTTGAAGATAAGAGCAATTTACTTATATCATTAAATTAAAATTTGGGGGTCTTTTTTCCATTTTGTTTATTCATTATTTATTCTTGGTATAATATGACAGAGGAAAGTAAAAAAAAATACTGGGAATACTATAAAATAATAGCAAAATATTCTACAGTTTTACTTCTTCACTATATCCCTTCCCCAGCCAAAAAAGGGGGGGGGGCGATAAAAGTTCATTTAGTATTTTGATTGTGATCATGTTAAATGTGTCTTCTAATCTAGGAAGCAATCAATACTTTCATGATATATCTTCCTCCCTAGGAACAAGGCATTTCTTCACAAATATGTTTCTTTGTTATTATAGAAATTACACTTTTTAAATTTTTGCAACTGTGGGGATAAAACTCAGGATCTCACACATGCTAGGCAAGCACTCTACCACTGAGCTACATTCCCAGCCCTCAGCTGAACTATAGAATATACACCTTCTGATTCATGCATTTAAATGCCTTCAACAACACTGATACTTCTTAAATTTGCATCCCAACCATTTATTCTTCTGAATTCTAGACTCGTATATCCAACTATTCTTTTGCTATCTAGAGAGCAACAACATCTCTATAGAGGTAACAAATAGAAAATTTGGGGATCTCAAATTTCTCAAACAAAATGAGCATGTGATATCCACCTCACCCAAAGCTGCTACTTCCCTAGCCATACAAACTCTATGATAGCCACCTGTGAACTCCAATGTTTGGGACCTAAACCTTGGATTCATGGTTGATTCTTTTTTTTTCTCTCTCTCTCTCCGACATGACTTCAGTTCAACCAAAAGATCATGCAGGTTCTATCTTTAACAGATATCCAGAATCCTACCCTTTCTCATTGTGTCACTGTTTACCTTCTTGACCAAACTACTTTGGTATTTTCCACCTGGACTATTGGCAGAGATTCTACACCAGTCTTCCAGTTGTATCCTGACCATTCTGTGATCTATTAGCCACACAGAAGGTAGCATAAGCTTTTTAAGGTTCTACAAAATTATGTTGCTTCTCTTCTCAACACTCTAAAGACTAATTTCAATTTAAATAAAATTCAAAATAGAGACGTCAACTCCTTAGAGTCTTTGTACTGGGTATTCCTCTGCTTGGAACATTCACCACTACCTCCATAATGTGCTCTCTCACTCATTCGGGCCTCTACTCAAATATCTTCTCACTGGAGACATCTTCCCTGATAACCTACATAAAATCCCTGTACCCATTACTAACCAACATCTTATTAAAATTGCTCTTATAAATATATCCTTTGATATGTTTCAGGTTATTTTTGTTATCAAAAAGATAACTTTTTTTCATCCTTTTTTCTAATTTATATTAGACTGTAGATTAGATTACACATCAGAAAACCATTTTTATACTACCTGTGTAGCCAATCAAATGACTGAATCTCTGTCTCTGACAGTTTAGTTGTGTCTCTTAGGCATCCTCCTATATAATCTTATTACCTTTCTTTTGCTGTTCAGCTTCACATTTCCTTCTTTGTTTACCAAAGCAAATTTCTTCTCCTAAACTATTTCTATAAGCAATTATATTTTAGTGATTATCTAGGTAAATCAAAATAACTGCCAAATATAAATGGCTAACAGTTTGACTATGTTTACAGTAAATTTAATGAAATAGTTAAGCAGATTGTACCTAGAAAATGCCTCTCCTGAACAGAAACATCAATAAATTATGTAGTAGCAAGATCCACAAAAAATTTGTATTGAAAACACTAATTATAAATCCTGCTTTTTTTATGCCCATTTGAGTGGCTATTGGTAAATTAAAGACATTTCTGGACAACGAAACTGGAATTACTGACAGTTATTTACCCTTGCAGACCTTTGTAACGTGGTTCTTACAAGTACATGTTATTTATTCTGAGGGTAGATTTATAATCTGGATCATTGTCTCTTACTACTGACCTGGTCTCATAAGAACTTGGAAATGGGATTACAGTAAATTATTATAATATAGATAGGTAGATTATAGATAGATACATATATGTATGCATGCATATATAAATAATATACGTACATACATGTGCATATTATATATACATATTTCTGTTAACATATTGTATTAAGACTTCTAAACTTCATTTTAATTCATCTCCTTCCATGTTCCTTTACCATTACCCAACAAGGATCCAAATTCTAAAGGTTCTTTCTTATGAGCCTCCTACCTAACCCTCCACACAGTCCCTTTCAGCCTAGCCACATTTAAACACCCGAGTGCCCGGCATTTGCAGGTATTTGCACATTTTCTTATGCTGCTTACACTGCTTAGAGAGTCCTTCCCCTGCCATTCTGTCATGGTTAGGTACAAAAATAATAATAATTTTAAAAATCTCAAGACTTAAATCTCAGCTGAAGGAGACCTGGAGTATAGTTCAGTGGTAGAACATGTAGCTAGCATGCACAAGGCCCTAGGCTTAATCTTAATCCCCACCATCAAAACAAAAAGAAAAAAAATACTTAAGTAGTAAATGACAGACTAACATTTTCTAATGAACCAGAATTAGATGTAGCTTTTTTCTTTATATTCCAGCACCTGGGAATATGTCTAATATACATATATGTTTAATAATTTAATTAACTGATTAATTACTTTGACCCACAGAACACCAAAAAACTAGAAGATATACTTGCAGGTACTCAAATTTCTACCAGGGTTAAGCAAAGAAAATAAGAGTAAAATGAGAATATCTATGTTCTGAAATAAAAGGATCTCAGTTACATGGTTGTTTGTGGATTAGTTGGATGAAGTTATGTTCAGGGTTCCAATTTGATTGTGTAATTAACCCATTTTCCTACTTCATCAGGTATCAAATTATTTATATTTAAAATCAGGAAATATGGAATGATAAAAGTATGCATTTATACTCACATAAATAAATGTAATTGTCAAATAAAATTTAAAAGAGATGGTAAATGCTGGTGATTCTATTAAAGCAAAGAGAGGGTAAATAAGAAAACGATGGGATTTGGGTGCCCTCAGAAAGTGTGATGATGTATGAGAATTATTAAGCAACCAGTTCTCTTTACATTAATTCATATGATGACTCAAATGTGGTCACTGTGTTCTGGTGTATCATAAATGCCAAGAGGGAAAATAAATAATCATATTTATTATTTATAGTGAATAAGATTCTGTTTGTTTATTATTCTGTGCCATTAAAGGAGAATGGAAGGAGCTAGATGAGAATAATTAAAATGATTCAATCTCCCTGCTTCCAGAAACTGTCAATTTTCACTTTTTTGCAACTTGCTCTTGAAGTTTGATAACTTCATCTTCTTTTGACCTCAAAAGCATACTAAACTACTCTCTCCAGCACCATGCATGCACCTGAAGAGGAGAAACAAAAGATTTCCAAGTTTGAGTAGGATGAGTGTTTAAAAGTTTCTGTTTCATCATGTTTTCAGGTAGCTGTTTGCCTAAAATGACTTTTTTCTTTAATCACTTTCTTTTTTTCCTCTCCCAGGTTCCCAGCATAATTAGAGTTGGGCTTCGTGGGCAGAAAGAACCACGGGTTATGGTACAGAGAGGCTGGTTTTAAATTCCTTTGAAATATTTTACTAAATTGGTTAACAGCAAAGGCCAGTTAACTGGGTTTTTTGCTTTTATTATTTTCCTTCCAACCTCAAGATATTTCTTGTTTACAGAATTCTATATTTGACATGGTCTGATAAAGATACGTTTACTGAGCAATCATTAGTAAATATCAGTGTTGTTTAGTATTTGATGATAACATTCATTGAGGAAACGGCCTTATATCCTCTAACTCTTTAATATAAACACTTTGTGAAATAAGTGATACTAAAAGTACTGAGCAAAATACACCCAATAAAGAACAGCATTTATCAATGAAAACATTAGAAAGCATTCTGTGGCAATTTAACCTAATTACTTCACTACACTTATAAAATAATCCAGCCCTTGATCCTAAGTAACTATATTTATGGCACTTCCTTGTAGCCGACAAAGGCAGCAACACTGTTTAGTACATCAGTAGGAGACCTCCCGACCCTTTTATGAGGTCATTCCCTGACCACATTTACTGTTTACAATAGCATGCTGCATAAAGACCCTTTGCCTCAAGGTGTTTAACTCACCTTCTTTCCCTTACATTATTTAAAGTCCTCCTTGCCTAAAACAAACTTCCAATTTGGGCAGAGACAGAATCTGTCCTCTTTCATAAAAACAAACCAGTAGGTACTGGGGAAGACAGACAGAGGCAGAGAGAAAGAAGAGAGAGAAAAACAGAGAGAAAGAGAGAGAGAGACACAGAGAGAGAGAGAGAGACAGCGAGAGGGAGTGGAAAGAGAAATAAAAACCAATGGTTTCAAAGCTATTGAACATCAGGTAACAAAAGACAGTAAGTGATCCCTGAGGAATAGGAAACAAATGGAGGGAGCCGTGTGATTGCTGTAGGGTGCTGCCTCAAGAGGATCTGTACCAACTCTGGCAGAGCAAGAACACCGGCAAAGCTCAGTAGATTCCCAAAGTAAGGAGATGAAAGAAAAAGTCTAGGTAGACCAAGAAAACATAGTGTGCAACCCTACACAAAGAGACAAATTGGTAGATCTACAGGATACTGACTGGCTGATATGTGTGTGGAAACAAACTGAGTTTGAGAAAATAACCATCTAAGATGATTAGAGGGTGTAATGCCAGGTGAGGCCTAGAATAATACCTTTTTCCACCAGCCAGATGGGAAAACCTCATAATTCACAAGATATTGGGTCGATGATTCAGAATGATGTTGTCCCAGCAGAAGTATAAAGTTATTCCTAACTGCTCCCTTCATCCAGTTTAATAAATCTTTTAAAACAAGACATTTGCTGCTTTCTAAGTTACTAAACTGCATTTGAAAATGCAATTGAGAATATTTAGAGTAATATAAAAAATATGCAGCAACCCAAAAGGTAAAATTCACAATGTCGGGCATCAAATCAAAATGACCATAAGGAAAAGAAAAAATCAACCAATCAAAACGGAACCAGTAGACAAGGGCACTGATCAGATATTGTACCTGTTGAAGATTTTTAAAAAGGTAGATACAAACTTGAAAAATATACTAAGTATACCAAAATGTACATCAAATTTGAGAAATTAAAACTAAAAAGTCTGGGATTAAAAAATGACACTGATAGGGCTGGGGCTATAGCTCAATAGCTCAGTTGGTAGAGTGCTTGCTTTGCATGCCCAAGGCCCTGGGTTCAATTCCCAGCACCATCAAAATAGACACTGAAATGTTTAGATACTGCAGATTAGATACTGCAAAAGAAGAGTAAACATGAAGACACAAAGAGAAAAAAAGAATGAAATGAAATAGATCAGTAAAGTGGGACAACTTAAGGTCACTTAATGTATACACAATTGTATTTTACAAAGAAGAGAAAGAGGAAAATAACAAGTATCTACAAAAATCCTACTGTTATATCATACTTAATGGTTAAAGACTTAACTCTTCCCCCATAAAATCAGGAACAACTCACAGATTCTGATCTTATAACTTTTATTGATCATTTCACTGAAAATTCTACCCAATGCAATGAGGCAAGAAAACAAACCTGGAAGGATTAGAAAGAAGGAAATCAAATTGTTTGATTGATAGACAATATGATTATCTGTACAGAAAACCACTGGGATTTAATTTTTAAGAAAGTTATAAGAACTAGTCAATTGCAGCAAGGCTATAGGATACAGGTTCAATATTAAAAATGAATGTGAAGATCAGGAAGATAAAAGAATAAGAGATTCTAGGGTTCACTACTGCCAAAGAAAATTCAGCTAGCAACTCTAGAGGTAGATTACCTTTGTAAAATCTCTCCAAATTATAAATAAGCCTGTGCCACCTGCATGGTTTACAGAATAGGATAAAAAACACATAGAAACCCAAATACTATGTATAATTATAATACTCTCTAAAAGTAAAGTAATGAATTAAAAACACATAGGAAAAGAGAGTCTCACTTTGAACACATTGTTCTTTCTTCCTCCCCCAAGGTGACACAGTGCCACACAGAGAGGATTCTCCAAGGATCACGGTTGCTACAGATGTGGATGTCCACCTTTCCTGGCATCCCAGGATACTTCTCAAGAAGATCCCTCCTCTCTTGCCTCAGAGGAAAGGGAAAAATGGCAAGGCTAGAATAACTAGGTTCAGGTAGAAACAAAGCAAGTAAGTAGATCCAACAGCAAACAGCAAAGAGCATGGCTCTGTGTTTACCAACAGCTGCACCTGATCAGAGGTGCCAGCCACCAACATAACCTACCCAAACATTGATATGATCACTTCAGAAACTGGAGGGAAGTGGTACCCGGATTGACCCCTAAACAGCCTCCAGGATCAATCTCAGACCAGACCCTGGGGCCCCACAGAAAGAGACATGACAGCTTACATGGATTATGGAAAAAAGCAGGGGCTAGATTTAAAGACTCAAAAATCATAATGACTTCCAAACAAATTAACAAAGCTCCAGTGGACACTGAAGAAAGGAAGATCTCTGAAATGATAGATCAGGAATTCAGAATAATCATCTTAAAGAAATTCTGTGAACCAGAAAAGTACATGTATTAAAAATAAATAAAATTTACAAAGCAATGCAGGAGCAAAATAAGAACTTGGACAAAAGAATATAAATAATAAAAACAGAAATTTTAGAATCATGAACACAACAGCTAAAGTGAAAAGTGCAATAGGAAGCCGTAACAGTAGGCTACATTAAGCTGAAGAAAGAATCAGTCTGAAGATAGAACATCTGAAATTATTCAGTCAAAAGAGCAAAAAAGAAGGCAGAGAGAGAGAGAGAGAGAGAATAAACAAAGGCTTCAGGAAATATGGCACACCATCAAGAGACCTAATTCATGCATGACAGAAATTGAAGAAGTAAAACAGATCAGAAATCCTATTCTTAAAAAAATGTCTAAAATCTTCCCTAATCTATGAAAAGATGCTAACTTCCAGGATTAGGAAGCATGGAAGTTTACAATCAAATTCAACCTAAAATGTGAACACTGAAATACATAATAATCAAGCTATCAACAACCAAAAACAACGAAAATATTCTGAGGGCAGCAAGAGATTAAAAAAAATAACTCACATACAAAGGAATTTCTACATGACTACCAGCAGATTTCTCAGCAGAACTCTGAAGGTGAGGAGAGAGGATGAAGTATTCAAAGTTCTGAAGGAACAAAACTGCCAAGAATAGTTTACCAGAAAAACTGCCTTTATGAAATAAGGAGAAAATAAAAACTTTTCCAAACAAACCAAACCTCAGAGAGCTAATCAATTCTAGGTCTTACAGAAATTGGTACAAGGAGTTCTTTAAGCTGAGACCAAAGCCTGACAATTAATAACATAAAAGTCATAAAACTATATAGTATAAGTAATACCAAGTTATGTTCAGGATAATATGTGTCATGTACTAGTGGAATGTAAAGCAATGTAATCCCTAGTACAAGTGTTATTATTAATAATAACAACTAGAATAAATTGTCAAGGAATACTTATCACCAAATGATGTAAATTTTGACATCATAAACATGAAATGGGGGAGAGAAAAAGTATAGAATTGTTTTATGCAATACTGTTAGATTGTTATCACTTTGAAATAGATTATTATGAGATATTACATGTAAGCCTCATGGCAGCCACAAAGCAAAAATCCCTACCAGTCATACAAAACCAAATTAGAAAGGATTCAAAGTTTATATCTACAGAAAACGATCAAACTACAAATGGAGACAGCAAGAGAGGAAGAAAGAAACAGCCAGAAAACAATTAACAAAATTCCTGTAGTAATCCTAGTAATAATTACCTTGGATTTAAATCGAATGATTCCTCAATAAATAAAAACATGAGTGAATGAATGGATTTTGGAAAAAGAAAATAAAAGGTCCAACTATATGCTACATAGAAGAGACTCACCTGACACAGGTTGACTAAAAGTGAAGGAATGGAAAGAATAAGATAGCCCACATAAATGGAAACCAAATCAGCAACAAGTCTAGGTATACATTTATCAGAAAACAGTCTTTAATTCAAAAACTGTAGAAAGAGACAATGAAGGACATTATAAAGTAATAAAGCTTCAACAGGATATAGCAATTGTAACTATACATACACCCAACTTTGGAGGACCTAAACATTTAAGACAAATAGTAAAGGATCTGAAAAGAGAGAGAGACTAGGCTACAGTAATGGTAGGGGACTTCAGTATTATCCTATTTTGAAAAGTGGACAGATCATCCAGGGAGAAAATCTGAAAAGAAACATTGGACTTCAATAACAGTTTAGGCCCAGTGGAGCAGACACACGGACCGAAGAGTCCATCCGCCAGCAGTAGAATGAATACACGCCCCTCTTCAATACACACGGGCCACTCTCCAGCATAGATCACACATTAAGCCACTAAACAAGCCTAAGCAAATGTAAAAAGACTGAAGTTATTTCAAACGTCTTTTCTGAGTGTAATCATTTAGTAACTAGAAATAAATAATTAAAGGAATTTGGCGGGAAAACACATGGAACTTAAACAGTATTTTACTAAACAACCAATGGGTCAATGAAGACATTGAAAGGGAGATTTAAAAATACCTTTACACGAATCAAACGGAAGCACAGTGTACCAAAATTTATGGGACGCAGTGTAAATAGTGCTAAAAGGAAAGTTTAGAGAAACAAATGCATACAAAAGAGAAGAAAGCTCTCAAATAACTTTATGCTGCAAAGAAACAGAAAAAGGAGAACCAGTTAAGTCCAGTGTCAGCAGAAGCAAAGAAATAATAAAGGTCAGAGGATAAATAAAGAAAATAAAAACTAGAAAAAATACAAAAAAATCAACAAGACTAAGAATTATTGTTCGAAAATATAAATGTAATAGACAAACATTTAGCTAGACTGAGAAAAGGAAAAGACAAAATCAGAAATGAAACTGGAAACATTAAAACTGATACCACAGACATACAAAGGATCATAAGAGAATATTTGGAAAAATAATGTGTCTCAAATTAAATAAACTAAAAGAAATGGGCCAATTCTTAGACACATACAACCTATGCAGAATAAATCATGAAAAGGTGGAGAATCTGAAAAGACCAATAATAAGTAAAGATATTGAATCAGTTATAAAAGGTTTTCTATCAAAGTAAAGTCCAGGGCTGGAGTTGTAGCTCAGTGGTAGAGCCCTTGCCTATCATGTGTGAGGCACTGGTTTTCATTCTCAGTATACTACATAAATAAGTAAAATAAGGATCCATTGGCAACTAAAAAATGTTTAAAAAAAGTAAAGTCCAGTAGCAGATTGTTTCATAATGAATTATACCAAACATATAAAGAAGAACTAACATCAATCCTTCAAAAGTTCTTTCAAGCCAGGCAAGGTGATGCATGCCTGTAATCCCAGAGGCAGAAAGATCTCAGGTTCAAAGCCAGCCTCAGCAACTACAGGTGCTAAGCAACTCAGTGACACCCTGTCTCTAATAAAATACAAAATAGGGCTGCGGAAGTGGCTCAGTGACTGAGTACTCCTAAGTTCAATACCTGGTACCAAAAAAACAAAAAGTTCTTTCAAAAACTTGAAGAGGGAATACTTTCAAGCTATTTTATGAGGCCAGCATTACCCAGATGCCAAAGTCAGTCAAGGACATAACAAGAAGATTCCTCAGGAATATATGTACACATATATAGTGATTTTGGAAAACATTTTGGCAGTTTCTTAAAAACACCCCTAAGCAATCCTAGGTACTCACCCATTAGAAGAAAAAGCACATGTCCACAAAAAGATGCATAAAGCCAACCTTTCTACAGAGTTGCTGAAAATAACCTAAATACACCCATTTGTTTGTTCATTGACTTGCTAATGCAAATGATGATGAATAAACAAACCTTCCTATATCCATTCAGTAAAATGCTACTCAGCAATACAGAAGAACTGTTGATACACACAACATGGAAGAAACTTAATCAAACACAAGAAAAACAAAAGTGCTAACTGTACATTCTATTAAAATAAGATTCTAGGAAAAGCAAACCAAAGTATAATGTCAGAAAGCAGATTGGAAAGTCGTGGTGGCCTGAGAATGAGGAGTGGATACAGGAAGTGGAGGGAGAAGAGAGGTGGATTTAAAATTGGCATGTATAACTAAATAGAACGAACAATAATAAAAAAAATTTTAAAGTGGCACGAGAAAGCTGTAGGAGCAACACACCTGTCCTTGTCTAGATTGTGGTGTTGGTTTCACAGGTGCACACAGATGTCATAGCTTCTCAAATTGTATACCTCAATTCTGTGCAGTTATCAATTATATATCAATAAATATTTTCTGAAGCTTTTTAACATGAGTAAGGGAAATGGATCATCTCTTACTTGAATTAAAATGAACAAGGATGTAATACATTTCAGAGAATCAGGTTTGTCTGCATATCCTCTTATTTTTTAGGCAGATTGAGTTCCAGTTTTTATAATGTTATATGTCACTATTACTAAAGTATAAGTAATTCAAAATTTGAAATATATTTATTGGCATTGATTAAATGACAATGATATTCCACTGTTTTAAAACTTTTATAGATATGATTTTTCACATGTTAAATTCTACATATTTAAGGTTTATAATTTGATAAACTGTACTATGATGGTCATAATAACTTTGGCACATTTTCTATTATTTCTGTTTCACTGATAAGCAAACTGGGAATAATAAGCTATGTAATTTCTTTGAGATCACAACTGATAAGCAGCTTGATTTGGTGTCTGCTTGTGTTTTCTTACACAAGTTAAAATCTTTGTTGTTCTTTGTTCTCCAAGTAACTTCGAATTTTTTTCTGGGTAGTTTTAATATTACAACATAAAATTCTGTGTCTAATTTAAGCCATACAGGAAATATTGGTGTTTTTAATCCATAGCAACTGACTAAATTCAGACTGCAAGTACTAACACAGCTTCTCTGGCTCCCAAAGCCAACGTTGAGTCAGTTTTCAGACTTTGTAGAATTCTTTGGATATGTCTCCTGGTGCCGCGTAGTGATCAGCTGGTATCCCAGCGGATCAGTAGATATCCATTATTCAGCTCTCGATAAATTCGTTATAATAATTAGGATGCAATCCATGCATATGTGTTGCCAAATTGAAGAGTGAAGGGCAAAAAGAACTTAATTCAGGTACATTTCTGAGCTCATTCTACTCTGTGATCTCTTCATTACTTTCTTTTTCCTTGGGATATCTTTTTCCATCCTTCGATCAGACAGCTGGGGTTTTAGTTACTCCCTTCTACTGCACATTTTCAAGATCTCTAAAAGATCATGAGAGACCAGAGAAAAGAAGGAAGAGCACAGAAGGAGGTGTCTACACTCTGCTTCTTAGGAGTTGCTCTCTCTGTTCCTGGAGTCAGAGGGTTTCTCCTGGAGCTCTGTCTGCTTCACTGGGCTTGCATCAGGGTTTCAGGCTATGTTCACACTAGAGAATATTAGAGGAAAATAAAATGGTAAACTCATATCTGTTTTGATGGGACTTCAGACTCTGGCTTTCTACCCTCACCTATCTGATGATATTGACTTTTCAGACTCCTCAAAGAGTTTCTCCACCATTTTGCCTAGATAGTATAGTTGTTATCAAGGGAGAGGAAGAAAAATAAAAATGCTTACTTTATCTTGCT
The DNA here is from genome assembly GCF_902686445.1 of Sciurus carolinensis. Lineage (NCBI taxonomy): Eukaryota > Metazoa > Chordata > Mammalia > Rodentia > Sciuridae > Sciurus > Sciurus carolinensis. The sequence continues at coordinate 29,457,199 of NC_062227.1, read as the reverse complement.
CAAAACTAGAACCTGATATACATTTTCATTTATGGAATTTGCAGAGTTTTGTTTGTTAAGTGAGTAATGAGATTCCCAATTGGTGCTCATAAGCATACAAGATTATGGGTGTTGATACACACTGGACTAGAAATTGGCAAATAATTCTGAAATGAGTTTTTATTATGAAACAAGAATCTTAGAAATGCTTATATCATTGTTATCCAATAGACTGAAGGGGAGGAAAATAATTTTCCTTCTACCCTTCTGAGTTCTCAGTGGGGACTCCTATAACAAAAGACAGATTAACATGAATGAAACGAAACATAAGTTTATTAGCATGTATATTTCTCAGGGAAGAAGTAACTAAAAAAAGTGACTTAGAACTTTTGCTTATATAGCATCTACAGCAGAAAGCGATAAGTTTTAGAGAAGTGACAAGACAAAGGATAAGGACTTTGAGTCTCTAGGGGTAGTAAATTGTGGGAAGACAAATATGTTGAGAATCTTATAGAACAAATAAAGGCTAGTTAGTAAAGTTTGTTATATGGATTCCTTTACTATCTCCAGGCTGTGTCTAAATGTTCTAAAGTCTGTCTGCTGTTATTCACTTATGTCCTTTCTGGGAGACAGTGCAGGAGGGACACCCTTGTAAATGTAGGTAGTGCTTTTGGTACATGGGAGAAGGAAGAGAACTTTCCTTCTATCTTCTCAAATGCTTCAGCTCAAAATAATCCTTATATCAAAGTAGAACATTTTAGCATGCATACTCTGCTGCTTATCAACTTCTTAATCAAAAGATACCTACATTCCTCTTATCACTTCTATTATAGTTCACATAAAGCATATCCCCATTTGCTTTATCTTCCCCTTCCACTATGACATTTTTATAAAGCTCACTCAGAAAGGTGTTATTTGTCTCTGTGTAAAACTAATTAAACTAATATTTGCTTGCTGGTAGCCTTACAATTCTGCTCTTCTTGGAAAGGTTATGATTATAAGACAATCTTGGTCACTGGTTCTATTCATCACATCCTGGGGATGAATCATGTAAAGTTTAGGTAAAATCATAAACTAGCAATTCTTTCTCCCAGTCTGTGTCTCCATGATGCCATGTCACACAGTTTGAGCAAAAGGTAAAATTTTCAGCCATCTAACCTTGGGAATATTTTTCCTCAGTAAGCCAAACATGAATTTTTATTATCATGAACAGACAGTTGGATAGGTATCACTTTTAAATAAATGAGTTTTTCTTTTAAATACATGCAAATAGAAGAAAAATATCGTGATACTGTGTTTTATTCTCAGTTGAAACCATAGATGTCAATGGAGGAGAGGAGATTTCTAGCTATGTTTGATTTAAAATGACAGGATGGCTTTTGGCTGTTAACATTACAAATATTCTGATATTTATCTATATTTTAAGATAAACACTGAAAGAGAATAAAAGAAAAACAAAGAAAAAAATTCAGCCTCATAATAGACAGAAATAATAGGGAGATTTTCAGACTATTCATACACTGTTCTTTAGTATAAAAGTAAGGAATATTCAAGTGACTGGATTTGGTTTTTTGTTTTGTTTTGTTTTTTGCTTGCTTATTTTAGCTTAAATATTTATGTTTTCATTTCCTTTCTTCTTGTTAGTCTTCCTGCTCACTTAAACAATTAATATTTTTTTCTTCAAAACAAAGTCATCATGAACACACCATCATAGCCAAGAGGAGTCCAAGGAGACAAGATGACTAAATACAATGTAATACTGTGAATGGGATCCTGAAATAGAAAAAAGACATTTGATGAAAACTAAGGAAATCCAAATAATCTAGGGATTTTTAGTTAGGAGTATGTCATCAATATTAGTATACTGCCTTTTGAAATTATTTGTAAGTTTAAAAATATTTTTAAAAGGCTATTTTTAATATTAATTTATTTCTTCTAAAAGTACCCATAAAATAGTTTCTGAATTTTTTCTTACTATTTACTCTATTAAAATATAATATACTTGTATCAAATCCATTCATGTAAAACTGCATTTTTTTCACCAGGTCTCTTCCTTCCTTCTTACCACCTCCCTCTTAATTCCTGACCTGTTGTAAATTGACTAAGAAAAACATAAGCTTTCAATAGCGTCCTCAATATTTCAGTGTCTCATCTAGAGAAACATATTTTCACTCCATTACCTTCTGTTGTAACAAAAGATTTGTCTCCACTTAGTCCTGTTCTCTGTCTTTGGACAGAGATGACAGATGATAGATAAATACATATATAGATAGAAAGAAAATAGATTTATGCTTCAAGACTCCCTATCTAAAGAAAAAATCTCCTTGACACTATCATCTTTTATCTGTTATCCTTCTTTTCCTCCTCATCACATAAACTTATTAGCTATTTTATCTTCTGCTATTCTCACTTCTAACTCAATCCTTGTTCTTGACGTTTTAGTCTCATCCCCAAGAGCACCATGAAAACATCTTTGTAAGATCTGCACTGACCTTCCTGCCACCAAATCAAACACCTTTCAGTCAGTGTCCTCTCAGCATATTGGCAGAATTTACCATTCCGCCTTTATTCCTTTCACTTCTGCAGTACTGATTCTTGTGCTTTTTCTCAACAGAAGTAGTAGCAACTTCCTTCTTGGTTACTATGTCACTTCTTACAATCCTTCAAATTTGGGATCAGGACTCTGCAGGACATAACCCAAAGCTGTCTCTTCTTCCCAGTGTATGTTCTTTCCTGAAGCAGTCTACACAATCCCATTTTGTCATTAATTCCCAAACTGATATTCAAGCTCAGGCCTTTTTACATGATTTCCACTGAGCTGACTCAAAGGAGTGGGACCTCGGCAAGTCTGGGCACCGGCTCAAAGGGTCCTGCATTTGCTTTGATGCTTTGTGTTCACTGTCTTGAAACACCCCCAAGGAGTTTTGAACAAAGATCCTCACATTTTCATTCCACACTTGGTCCCAGAAAATATGTAGTTTGTCCTTGTCTTCAGTTGGACATTCTTCCAGGCAAATCAAACTCAAAATATATAGAAAAGATTTCATCGTCTCCCCCAAACTGCTTCTGTTATTGTACATCTCACTAAATAGAACATAATCAAGCCTGTCGTGAAGTTTAACACCAAAGATTCTTTTTCATAAATTTAATTTTTTTCTTCTTTTTAAATGTTTTATGTGATGGGCTGACAGATCTGACTCCATGAGAATGTTCTAAGCCAGACTCTAAGGGAAATGACTAAACATCTCCATTTTGCTCTAAGATTCCATGTTATGTAGGAAATAAGCTTCTCCCATGGGAACACCCTGCCTCTGTGCCCATCATTAGTTACTTGGTGTGACATGTATAATATACAATGGCAACTCCTATGTAGTAAAGAATTGCTCTCTTTTGATTCCTATTGCTCCTAAACAATGTACCATGTGAACAGTAATTGTGTGGATGTTAGCAACCATTCTTTAGTTTGTACCTAGGTAAGGGTCATTTTGACCCACTTCCCCCTCTGTCGATGATCTCATGATGTTAATGTGTAATTTTGAATCATAGCAACAACAGACACTTATGATTGATGTGATTTTTGGTATAAGGACCCCTACAACCCTGTGGTTGGGGTTGTTCTCCCAGTAGCCATTTTTGGGGGCATTGTGTGAGACAGTCAGCCGGCCGGCTTAGTAAAGACTCAAATTTGGACTTCTCAGTGGTGATCGGTCTGTTCTTAAGTTGCACCCTATAACATTTTATTTGTTCTTTTTAGTTATATATGACAATAGAATGTATTTTGACATATCATACACACATGGAGTATAACTTTCCATTCTCGTGCTTGTACAGGATGTGGAGTTGCACTGTTCATATATTCATATATGAACACAGGAAAGTCATGTCCGGATTCTTTCCACTGTCTTTCCTAGTCCATCCCTCCTTCCTTCCCCCAACTCCCTGCTGTCCAATCCAGTGAAAACCCCGACCGCCTCCCCATTCACCTATTGTGAATCAGCATCTGCATATCAGAGAATAGTTGGCCTTTGGTTAAAACCAAAGATTCTTGACATCAGCTGCTTTTTTTCTTTTACATATTCAGTAAATTCCAAACACTATTGATCTGAACTCTCAAGGATAAGTTAAATCTATCAGCTTTTCTACTCTGCCTCTGCCACACTCAGGTTCTCCTCCTAGAACTATTAAGAAGGCACCCCAACTATTAAGAACTTACCCCTGGTAAGTCTCCCCAACAGCCAAACTTGTAATTCCCTAAACCATTCTCCATTCTCATTTACTAGTTTAAAATACAAAGTCTTGTCTAAAACCTTTAAATTTTACCATCTGTTGTAGACTTCTTAAGATAGTGTAAATGGCCTTTTACCAGCCCACCCGCCAAAGCTCCTCTCAGGTCATACCATCCATTTTTTTGACTATTACATGCTTCATCCCACCTCAGAATTGATTCCCCAGTGCTCGGAGTAGTTAGACATTCCTTCTTTTCTGAATAAGTTATTTTTCTGATAAACTCTATCACTAGATTAACAAGCTAGAAATAAACACTGTTATAGATCTACGTAGGAATTATTTTTTCAAGTATTGCTTTTTAAAACAATAGTAATCTTCCCTGATCTGTTCACAAAGAAGACTCATTTTAAAATGAAGTTTCTTTCTCCTTGGGGTATCTTTTCTCCATCCTTCAATCAGACAGCTGGGGCTTTAGTTACTCCCTTCTACTGCACATTTTCAAGATTTGTTAAAAATCACAGGAGAGCAGAGAAAAGAAGGAAGAGCACAGCAGGAGGTGTCTACACTCTGCTTCTTAGGAGTTGCTCTCTGTTCTGGAGTCAGAGGGTTTCTCCTGGAGCTCTGTCTGCTTCATTGGGCTTGCATCAGGGTTTCAGGCTATGTTCACACTAGAGAATATTAGAGGAAAATAAAATGGTAAACTCATATCTGTTTTGATGGAACTTCAAACTCTGGTTTTTTTGCCCTGATCTGCCAGTGATGATATTGACTTTTCAGACTCCTTCAATCGTTTCTCAACCATTTTGCCAAGATTATAGAGTTGTTATCAAGGGAAAAGAAGGGAAATTCTTTTTAAAGGCAGTTTCAGATGTTTCTCAGAAAAAATCAGAAATTGATAATTTTAATAGAAACAATGTTATAAAATATTATGGAAAAAATTTAAATAAAGAATGTGAGGGTATCAGAAGAAACTTGGAGAAGAGAATCCTCCATTTTTAGTTCATCTTGGTAGCTATGGTTTGATAAAATATCTTGACTTTTTTATATTGCATGGTTCATGAATGGGTATTTAGGTCTTGATCATGCACAAAATACACACACACACACACATATACCAAGTCTGTATTTCAAAGATGTTAACAAAAATATAAAATATTTAAAGCAACTTCATTCTTTTTAGCTGTAAAAAAAGATGCATTTTATGAAATAAATCTCTTCTATAAACTAATTGCTTTTTAACTTCCCAAATAACATGCATAAATACCACAAAACTAGATATAATCATTATCATTTTAATTATAAAATACAGAATATTATCATCTTGTTACCTAGAAAGTGGTGATGAAATCTGACCATGGGAAAGAATTTTTTTGTCCAAGGAAGCAGTAGTGAAGTGGTCTCTATTAAATAAACTTTTGAAGCAAAGTAAGAAACTACATTTGCAGCAGTTGAAAACCCAATGAGAAAGATCAAAATATTAGGGAATATTTTATGAGTAAATAACTTTTTAGACTGATTTTTATCTCTTGGGTGAATGAAATATTAATTCACTGCATTAATTACTTAGAGTCTACATAATCAAAAGCAGTATTTACTTCTTTCTCTTCCACCATTCCCTAAAATCTCAACAAACCAAAGAATAGTCAATGTTTTAGTCAGTTTGTTTCTTTGTGTGTGGTTTTTTTTTGTTGTTGTTGTTGTTTTTTGTTTTTGTTTTTGCTGTGCCCAAAAGACCTGACAAGAACAATGTAGTGGAGAAAAAGATTATTTGGGGCTCATAGTTTTAGATGTGTAAGTCCACAAATGACTGACTCCATTGTTCTGGGCTTGAGGTGAGGCAAAACATCATTGTTGAAGGTCAAAGAGGAGGAAAGCAGTTCAGGACATGGCATTGAGGAAGCAGAAAGAGAAAAAGAGAGCTTTGCTCATCAGACAGAAAATATAAGTCCCAAAGGAACCCTTCCCCATGACTTACCTCCTCCAGCCACACCCTACTTACCTACAGTTACCACCCAGTTAATAGATATCAGTGGATCAATCCACTGATTAGGTTACGTCTCTCATAATGTAATCATTTCACCTTTGAATGTTCTTGATAGAAGTAGATGAAATTCCAGAGAAAATTATTAAAAACTGGTTATTTTTAAAATGTTCAATGAAATAAAAGAAGATCTAAGGAATGAATTAAGAGAGCAAATACAGGCGAATCAAGAACATTTCAATAAAGAAATAGAATGAAAAGAAGCCACTCAGAACTCCTGGAAATTAAAGACACAATGAATCAAATCAAAAATTCACTTCAAAGTTATCAACCAACAGACTACATTGCATCGAAAGTATATCTTCAAGATTGAGGACAGAACTTCAGGCACTAGAAACAGGATATATGAATTTGAATATCCAGTATTCAATAAAGAGGAGAAAAGACCACAATCAGAATGTTTGAGAACTCTGGGACACCATCAAGAGAACAAACCTGAGAGTCACTGGGATAGAAGAAAACATGGCAATACAGCTACAGGGATTAAAAATATCTTCAAATAGAAACAGAAAAAGTGACCCCATATTAGAAAAAAAAATAGATATTGTCCACACACAAAACAAATATAGGACCCCAAATAGACAAGATTAGAACAGAAATTCTCCAAGATACCTCATAATAAAAATGCCTAATATAGGAAATAAAGACAGAATATTAAAAGCTGCAAGAGAAAAACATCTCATTTAGAGGCAAACCCATAAGGTTCACTTCTGACTTCTCAACTCAGAACCAAAAATCAAGGAAAGTCTGAAATGAGACATTCCAAGTTCTAAACAAAGACAATCGTCAGCTAACAGAGCAAAACTATCTTTTAAAAATTGATGGTAAAATGAAAACTTTCCAAGACAAGGATAAACTAAAATAATTCATGAACACTAACCCAAACCTACTAAGACTACTCAAAGATACAGAGGAACCACAAAACAAACCCCGAATTTCCCAAATCGATAAAAATCACTAGAAACACAATGAACTAAATGAAAATCAAGGCATAATTAAATATAGCAAATAAGCCAAAGTGGCAGGAAATAACAAACACATGTGCATAATAACACTAAATGCAAACGGTCTCAATACCTCTATCAAAAGACATAGATTAGCAGAATGGATCAAAACACAAAATCCAATGGAGAAATAAGAATTTTAGGTTCTTTGCTCACAAATTTAAAAGAAAGGAAATCCATGGACATAAAGGGCAAGAGCAAAGTACCAGAATTTATTAAAGTAATAAAAGAAAGCAGAGCTCCCACAATGGGGAAGGGTTTTAAGACAAGAATTACCACCAGGTGTCTGTTGTGTAGGGATTTATAAGATTAAAGAGGAGTTAGGTGGCCTTGAATATCTAGAAACTTTAAAGAAATGGTCTTTGATTCCAGTCACACCAGGGTGCCTGGTGCTCCTCCCCTGCTACCCAATCAGGATGCTGATCCTCTATCACCTGCCTCAGGGACTGAGTCAGAGTTCTGGCACATACCTGTAAGCCCTCAAGGAGGCACTGGTCAAGAGCTGTCTGCTTTATTTGTGTTATGGCAGAAATGTGGGAGCAAAATGCATAAACTCCCGAAAGGGGGACTTTGAAACCGTCTTCCCCAAACATTTCTACCTTTTCTTCCCACAATTGTATTCTATTTGCAAGTAACTTATCTCACAAGCAATGATACTCCCAAGCTAAAAGTAAAAAAAATGGAAAGAACATACCATTCAAATAGAGTCCAAAATGAAAAGGCATAGCTATTGTCATCTTTGACAAGGTAGATTTCAAGCAAAAATTAATCAAAAGAGACAAAGAAGGGGAATAAGGGGAACAATTCAACAAGAAGATATAAGGATAGTAAATACATATGTCCCAAATGTCAAATGCATCTAATTACATTAAAATTTTTGATATTAAATTTCAGATAGACCCCAAACAATAATTCTGGGTAATTTCAACATACCCTTACCACCCATAGACAGGTTATCTAAACAGAAAATCAATAAAAATACATCTGACCTAAATAATACTATAAATCAAATGGACCTAAGGGATATCTATAGAGTATTTCATCCCAAAACAGTTGAATTGACTTTCTCTTAAACAGTTCATGGAACCTTTTCAAAACCAGGCCATATTCTAGGTCACAATGTAAGTCTTAGTAAATACCAAAAAAAAAAAAAAAAAAAAAAAAAAAAGAAAGAAAGAATTCATGTATCCTATCAGATCATAATGGAATGAACTAGAAATATACAGCAAGAAAAATAATAAAAAACACATAAACACATGGAGATTGGACAATATTCTCTTAAATGAAGAATTGATCAAAGAAGAAATGAGAGTAGAAATCAAGAAATTCTTAGAAATGAATGAGAACAGAGATATGACATATCAAAATCTCTGGGACACTATGAAGGCAGTTTTATGAGGAAATTTTACAGCACTGAGTGCCTACATTAAAAAAATTAGAAATATCCAACATAAATAAGCTTATACTCCAAATCAAGGCCTTAGAAAAAGAAGAACAAACTAAGTCCAAAATCAGTAGAAGATGGGAGAAAATTAAGATCAGATCCAAAATTAACAAAATCAAGAATAAAAAATATATACAGAATCAAAGCAAAAAAGAGATAAATAAGACTGATAAACTCTTAGCCAAACTAACCAAAAGAGAGAGAAAACCCAAATAAACAAATCACAGAAGAAAAAGAAGATATCATTGCAAACACTTCCGAAATCCAGAGGATCATTAAAAACGATTTAAAAGTTTATACTCCAATAAACTGGAAAATCTAGAAGATATTTACATATGACTTACCCAAATTGAACCAGGAAGATACAGAAAACCTGAACAGACAAATATCAGCTAATAAAATTTAAACATAAGTTAAATCCCTTCCAAAAGAGATAAACCAAGGACTAGATGGATTCTCAGCTGAATTCTACCAGACCTTTAAAGAACTAACATCAGTCTTTCTCAAATAATTCCATATTATTGAAAAAGAAAGAATAATGTGAAATTCATTCTATGAAGCCATTATAACCCTAATACCAAAACCAGATAAACACATCAAGGAAAGAAAATTACAGACCAACATCCCTGATGAACACACATATAAAAATCCTTAATAAAATATTGGCAAATGATGTTCAAAAGCACATGAAGAAGTACACCATGATCAGATGGGTTTCATTCCATGGATACAAAGTTGGTTCAACATATACAAATCCATATTTGTAATTTACCATGTAAATACAATTAAGGATAAGAATCAAATAATCACCTCACAATGCAGAAAAGGTCTTTGATAAAATCCAGCCCTCATTCATGTTAAAACACTTGAAAAATCAGGAATAGAAGGAAGTTACCTCAACATTAGAAAGATTATATATGTCAAACCCAAAGTAAATATCACACTAAAAAAAAAAAAAAAAAACCTACAAAATATTTACTCTAAAATCAGGAACAGCACAAGAATGCCCACTCTCATGATTTAGGTTCATTATAGTTCTCAAAACTAGCCAGAACAATCAGGCAAGAGATGGACTTTAAAGGAATACAAATAGGAGTAGTCAAATTATCTGTTTCCTGAAGACATGATCCTATATCTAGAAGACCAAAAATCTCCATCAAAAGACATGTAGAGCTGATAAAAAAATTCAGCAAAGTAGCAAGACACAAGATCAATATTCATAAACCAGTTGCTTTCCTGTACTTCAACAATGATTCTGCTGAGAAAGAAATCAAGAAACCCATCTCATTCACAATCATCTCAATATAATATAATATAATATAATATAATATAATATAATATAATATATAGTATAATACAATACTTGGGAATTAATCTAACCAAAGGAGGTGAAACATCTCTACAATGAAAACTAGAGAACACTGAAGGAAATTGAAGAAGAGCTTAGAAGACAGAAAGACCTCCCACGTTCTTGTATAGGCAAAATTGATATTATCAAAAGGGTTACATTATCAAAAGTGATATACAGATTCACTGAAATCCTCATTAAAATACCAACATTATTCACAGAACTAAAAAAGAGAAAAGAAAAGAAATATAAGAAGAAAAGCCCTAAAATTCTTTTGAAAGAATAAGAGACCCAGAATAGTCAAAGCAATCATTTGATCAAAGGATTGATGCAGGAAGCATCAAAATACATGATTTCAAGTTATACTACAGAGATATAGTAACAAAAAAGGCATGAATTTGGCATCAAAATATGCATGAAGGCAAATGGAACAGAACAGAAGACACAGAAACAAACCCATATAGCATCAGAGACATCTGATACTTCACAAATATGCCAAAAATAAATGTTGGAGAAGGCAGCCTTTTCAATAAATGGTGCTGGAAAAACTGGAATCCATCTGTAGAAGAATAAAACTAGATCCCTATCTCTCAACATACACAAAATTCAAATCAAAGTGCATCAAAGATATAGGAATTAGACCTGAAACTTTGCAACTGTTAGAAGAAAACATTAGGATTCACATTACATCATGTTGATGCAGGCACTGACTTCCTTCACAAGACCCCTAAAGCTCAAGAAATAGAACCAGGGATCAGGAAGTGGGATGCCATTAAGTGAAAAGCCTTCTGCACAGTAAAGGAAACAAAAGCATGAAGAGACAACCTACAGAACAGGAGAAAACATTTGCGAACTACGTCTCTCACCACAGATTAATATCCAGAATATATGAAGAACTCAAAAAAAGTTTTAATACAAAAAAACAAATAACCAATCAATACATGGGCAGAAGAACTAAACATATATTTCTGGAAAGGAGAAATACAAATGGCCAACAAACAGATCAAAACATATACAACTTTCTAGCAATTAGAGAAATGCAAATCAAAACTACGTTGAGCTGGGCACAATTCTGTAATCCCAGTGGCTCAGGAGGCTGAGGCAGGAGGATCGAGAGTTCAAAGCCAGCCTCAGCAAAAGCAAGGCACTGAGCAACTCTGTGGACCCTGTCTCTAAATAAAATACAAAATAGGGCTGGGGATGTAGTTCAGTGATTGAATACCCTTGAGTTTAACCCCTGGTACCCCTCCAAAAAAACAAACAAAAAAAAATTAAATTTCATCTCACTCTAGTCCAAATGGCAATTATTAAGAATACAAATAATAATAAATTCTGGCAAGGATGTGAGGGGAAAGTATGCTTACACATTGATGGTAGGACTGCAAATTAGTATAATCACTCCAGAAAGGAGTATGGAGATTCCTCCAAAAACTAGGAAAAGAACCACCATGTTATCTAGCTATTCCACTTCTTGGTATTTATCTAAAAGAATTAAAATCAGCATACTATAGTGATGCAACCACATCAATGTTTATAGCAACCCAATCCACAATAGCCAAATTATGGAACCAACCCAGATGCCCATCAATAAATAAATGGATTATGAAAATGTGGTATATATACTCAATGGAATTTTACTTGGCTATAAAGAAAAATGAAATTATGGCATTTGCTGATAAACAGATGCAAATGGAGAACATCATGCTAAGTGAAATAAGCCTGACTCAGAAATTTAAGGGTTGGATATTTAATGTATAGAAGTTAGCAGATTGGATATTGTAAAGATATAGGGAAGATTAGTGGAGTAGAAGGTAATCAAGAGGGAGGGAGGAGGGTCAGGAAAGAGGAGGAAATGTGGAATAAATTGAATAAAATCATGCTGTGTATGTATATAAATATACCATGGGTCATTTCACCTTTATGTATATGTAGAAAGCACCTATCAAAAATAAATAAATGAGGGAAGGAAGATCAGTAGAGCAGAAGAAGCAGAATGAGGGAGAGAGGAAGAGAGGGAAATGGGTGCAGAAATGGGGACAAAACTGAAGTAAATCAAATTCATGTATGTATGATTTTGTCAAATAAACCCAACTACCATGTACAACTAAGTATCATACTCTAACTTAAAAACATAGTTAAAATGCAAATAATATCCTAAATGTAGATGCCTATTACTTGAGTTTAGGTATTATTTATCATTCTATATTTTGCTTGTTTCATATTGCCCTATTATATTTACTTTGAATGTTACATATTGAATTATTCTGGGTCTTGATTCAATCTGCTCTAGGTACCCAAAGAATTTTTTTAAAAAAATGATTCAGGCATTTTAGAAACAGCAAAGAAATTCTTGTTGAGTGTTCAGGTGTTAGGAAAACAACTAGGAAGTAAATGGACTTATAGTCTTGTGTTTCTGTGAAGCATTAGCAGTTTTGTAGGTAGAATTTGAGGCTCGATTTCTTCAACTTTAGAACATCAGTCACAGAGGAACCACGCTACCATTCCAAAGCAGTCACCTGTCTCCAATTGTTCATTAGTCATTTTGATAGGGCTCAGCATCTGGCAGGAGAAGACACCTTCATCTACTTCCCAGGAAAGGTGAGGGGAATGTGATATGGAAATGTCACTAAGCATGCCGTGGAATGTGTCCAATACACAGTGAAAACCATTTGTCACATGTTGAAACATTCTTATTAAGAAGATGTTGAAGCCTCTTATAAATATTAATATCTTCTATGGCAGCTGGCTCGTACTTAGCAGTTTCCTGAACATGTTTGATTTATAAAAACACTGATAAATGAACAGGGTAAAAGGGCCTACAGGTTTCAAAAGTGCATATTCCAGTGTGAGCAACTCATACTTGTTTCCTTGGCTCATTGAGAAAATTTTTAAATAATTCTTTGAAGGAAGTTCAGCCAGTTCCATCTTATTCCTGATGTTGTCTGTTAGAGATCCTGTCTTCAGCTTTGGGACTAAATATACATATAGAATAAGGAATTTATTCTAACAAGCTCTCATACACATAGAGCTGAGATTCTTATCATGGCAATAAGATCCAAGAAAATGATACTCAAGCTCTGTGGCCTTTCAATAGTATTTGTTTCCAGAATGATGACTATTTATATTTGAAAGGTTCTGTACTAGAGATAAATCAACATATTCACATAATTTTCTAAAGGGATAACTGAGGTCAAAAGTATGGGGCTTTGTAAGTCACAGTGAGAAATATTATCTAGAACTTGAAAACAGAAAAAGATTTAAAATACTGGGTATTCTGAGTGCTGAACTTATACTTTTCATTAACTTTATAATGACAGGTCATCTGTCATTACAACTCCATCGGATCAGAAGTTAATCTGTAGATATTTTTTTGGTAAAGGTGCAAATAATTTCAGTAAAGAACAAGTAAGTCTCTAAATTATAATTTACTGTAACCCAATTTCATATCAAATTCAGCATCTTATTTTCATATTTCTTTACTAACCTATAATTCTTGGGTTCTCAATTGCTCTTTAGGCTGGTTTTACCATCTTTCTGGCTCATTAACGTTTGAGTGTGATATGATCTTTGACATATGTTCTTGTTATATGTGTATGAAAATTCAGTTGGAAGGTCTTTGAGAAAGAAAGAAATAATCCATTAGAATAATGGAGAAGAAAAAAGAAGAAGATAAGTTAGTCAAAACTGGATGTAGCTACTTATAAGCCATAGAAAATTTGTGATCAGAGTCTACAGGTTTTCTTATTTAACTGAGAACATTGAAAGTGAATTACAAACATTACTAGATTGAAATGTAAGGAAATAGGATCAAGGAGAAAACCAAGAAGTCAAGCTTTTTCAGTAAATGGCTTTCTATTTATGAGGAGTTTTATGTTCATTATATTTTTTGTCACAACTAGCAAAGATGAGACTATTTTCAATGTACACGTAAATGAACTGAATACCAGGGAAAGTAAGTCTTCAGGATGCGGACCCAGGTCCATTTCTGTTCTTCTGTTCTAACCTCTATGTTTTCAATACCAAGTTGTATTCTGCCCATAACTTCCAGACCTAGTGGCTATGTTCTAGGTCATAGCCAAAACAGGAAAAAGAAATGAGGTCTGGGTATTTTACATTGTGCTGCTAAGAAAGTTGGCTCAAAAATTTTGGTGTCAATGAGGGCTTAATTAGTCAAAATAAAATTATTTGTGGTAGAATAAATATTGAAATCAAATGACTAATATTTAAAGCAACAGACATAGTCATCTCTATTTCCAGGGCTGACTCAATATTTCATATGCTAGTCACTAAAGGATTTCCTTGGCTTGCTACTTGGCTTACCATAAAGTGTTAAAAAGCAGATTGCCAATGATTCTTTCAATACACTAATAGTGAAAGGTTACTGAATTTTGCCCTGGGGCAGGGACTGTCTTAAGCACTTACTTGGGTTATCTCACTTAGTGCTCACAAAAGATTTAAGAGTTATTTAAAATTCTTCTTCCTACCTTACTCGATGTACAAAAAAGGTTCAGAGGGCTGAGAAACTTGCGTAACACACTACAGAAAAACTTATATTGAGGGCAGGCTATTGCTTAGCTAAACTATCAGATTAAATCATATGTTTAGCATTTTGAACATTAGGATAACATCTTGCTCGAAAAATATCGTTTATAAAACAAATACATTAAAACCACCATTTTATGACCAAAACTAAAACACCATGAAAATAGTTCAGCAAAAATAATACACTTGGAAGGTTGTTTTGCTGGAAATATTTATTTAAACTCTCAAAACCAACTTTAAGAGTATTAGAAACCTCTAGTTATTTAAATTAAAGAATTTTGTTTATATAAAGGCAATCATGTATATAAAAATGCAGTGTAACTTATAAGCTGTGTAAGTACTGGTCATTAACAGCATATATAGTGTCTGGGAATGATTGGGCCATTTTTACAGTTCCCATCAGGGACAATGTGTATCCATGGCAACAGGTGCTACAAATGCAATGCATTATTACAAACTCTGGGCTTAGAGATTTCATTCACCCAGGTTAAAAACATAGTCTTCCCTCTTATTTCAACAAATGAATAAACATAAACCATGGTATCAATATGAAAAGTGTTCAATATTTAGTGTTGTTTTGGTTTTGTTTTATATTTAAAAAGAATAAAAATGTTAAGAATTTTTAAGAACGATTATTTTTCCTTTATATTAGTATTTATTTCATTCTATCTCAAATTTTGTTTAGTTTCAGATATTCATGATTATATTTGATTCTTCTAAATTAGTAATGTGATTCAATTTCTAACATCAGCCTGTATTCCTTCTTCCTGATCTCTTGTGTAGATTAAAAGTACAATTTAAGTGCTATTACTAATTAGCCTTAGTACTCACATTCAGGCCTCAAATTAGAACTTTTAAAAAAAAATTTAATAGTCTTGTTTTGAAAATTGCATTTCTCAATTTACCGAAAAATATCATCCATCATGATGCCAGCAACACATTCTGGTTTCTTCTTTCTGCCTGTAAGATGCTGTCCATTTGTGAGCAAATAGGGCCACTTGAGGACACCAGAGTCCTGGAATAGACTGGTTTCCTCCCCCACATCTTGTCAGAGAAAAATCTCATCAGTGGTTTTTCTTCTTGAGACTCTTATGATGTCAGGGACCCACTTGCAACACCTCCAGATATTCTCATGGTGTGCTAACTGACTGGTTTGTCTATCTCTAACCATTATTTTTCTTTCTAAAGGTCTGGAAAAAGGAGGAGGATTGAGGAAAGTTGGGAAGATAAATGAAAAAGCATGACTTCACATCTACAGAATTAATTTTTCAATGGGGGGGAAACATATTTTAAAATTTTGTCTGTAAAAAGTTTGCTAAGTAGCTTGCTTCTCCTCTTGTATATATTGATTTCTTGGGCTAGGAAAATACATAATGTTACTTTAAATATGACTTTTTTTTTCTGAGACTGGGAACTGAACCCAGGGCTGCTCTACCACTGAGCTGCATCCCCAGCCTTTTTACTTTTTTATTGAGACAGGGTCTCACCAAATTGCCCAGGCTGTCCTCAAATTTGCAGTCCTCTTGCCTTAAACCTCCAGAGTCACTGAGATTATAAGGCACTGCACCACCAAGTCTGGCTGATTGTGGCTTTTTTAATGAAAATATCAGATAAAAAATGAAGAAATGGGCAAGGAGAGGCAGGGAAAGAAAACTACCTTAATAACTGTGGAACCATAATAAAACTTCTATGCACTCACATCATGCACACTAATCACCAATCAGGGCAAGAGAAAAGGTTTCTACAATTTAGCAGAGGCAGAAAGGCTATGGAAGAGTGATGGTAGGTCATTTTCTCTGGTTACCTTGTAGCCATCAGAGAATCAGGAAACAGCGGCCTGCTATACAGAGAACAAGTTTAGTAGCCATTAAGAAGTCCAGCAATGAGGAGTAAGCTCTCAAAATGACAAAGACCTTTGCTGCCAGTTTGCTCCCCCTCTTTCTATTTGCAATGTTTCCTTTTCCATGTGACAAGGGCTATGGATATACTAACTTTAAGTCAAGATTAATTATGAATTACAAATATTTGTATCAGTTAAAGAACTACAGGTTAATTAAAAATCGTGAGCCAAATTGGAGGCTGAAATAAAGCCCACAGAGGAAATTATTCCACAACACAAAGTAAAAATCCTCTATCAAAACACAAAGGTGGGCTGGGGATGTAGCTCAGTTGGTAGAGTGCTTGCCTCGCATGCTCAAGGCCCCTGGGTTCAATCCCCAGCATCAAAAAAATATTAAAAAAAAAAAAAACCCACAAAGGTGCAAGGTGCAGATAGAATGGGTAGGGCCACCACTGAGACGAGAAAGCACCAGAAGCCCCATCCTGAGTGGGTTTGAAAGGTGGGACCGAGTCCAGCTCCTGGTTCACAGTTTTTAGTGCAAAACTCTATGCACCTGGCAGAGCAGAACCGCGCAGTCGCACAACGCCAATTACAGGCCACTCCACGCCTCTCAGGCTTTACACTTCTCAGCCCTCTGAAAGGTCTTCGCATACTTGTTTCACTCCTGAACATCTTAATCTGACAAGAACCTTGAAAGTTACACATTAATGTCCGCATTTACTGAGAAAAGGAACCTGGGCCCCAGAGAAGGTCAGTATGAACTGTGACGGATACAAATTCAAGGGAGACGCGATTCCCGACCCATGAAACTTTTAAACAATGCAGCTGAGGATTGTAGAGCAAGAGGGGCACGGACTCTGTGATGCTTTCTTACCTTGAAAAATAATTTGCTTGCAATTAAAGAGGTAGTCCATGAATGTATTTATCCATTTTATGTCTTTTCTATAAAATACATATGTACTCCTGAATTCTTAAAAACAAAAAACCTCCCTGTCCCCTAAACCCATAACTTTTGTTCACTATAGCTGATGATATCATCATATAAAAATATAATTATAGCAAAAGTTGAAAATTCCTGCCATATACAAGTGAATGATGAAGTTCAATCGAAATAAGATGTAGTATGTGCATAAATATAATTATACATGCTTTCTTGAGATGATAGTAGCTTTTTAATGAAAGATATGTACATAGGTATGTGTCATAAATGAATCTTCAGCAAATACTGAGGCACAAGAAGACCTTGCTGATATTTAAGAAAAAATTTAACACTAGACAAGTGTTTCCATGGTGTTGAAAATGAAACAGTGATATAAACTGAAAAAACTGAATGTCGTTAAAAAGAAAAAAAAAATATATATATATATAGTGTCAAGAAGCACTAAAGGCTTAAACTTTATACTAGGCTCTTATGTGCCTGTTGTTTTCAGCTAATGAGAAACATCGATGAAGTGATTTGCTTTTTTTTAATTTTATGTATGATGTATGTTCCTTTCCCACATCCTTATCTCTAGCACAGAGACTGATATACAATGCACATAACAGATATTTAATGAATAACATGAACCAAGTAATTTAGATTTGTCAGTCTAAAATGAGGATAGGCTCTGTCAGATTTCCACTAAGTCAGAACAATGCCCAGAGATGAAGGATGGCTACCAGGTAGAAGACAGATGTCATTAGTCAGTGCTACATTAATATGGCCAGCTCTCCTTAAAAGGTCTATTGGTTATGCATCTGTGGAACTAATCAACTCCAGATTAAAAATATCAGAAAAAAAATACTGTGTTCTAAACATGTACATATATTTCTGCTCATTATTTCTGAAACAATACAGTAAAGCAACTATCTGCATAGCATTTACATTGCATTAGTATTATTACTAATGATTTAAAGTGTAGGGGAGGTGGACATAGGTTATATGTTACATAAGGAACTTGAGCCAGCTGAGATTTTGGTCGATTCCTCCAACCAATCTCTTTAGAATACTGAGGAATGACTGTATATTCAAGGATCTCTAGATAGTATTTGAAACCTCCAACATCTTCAATAGGAGAAAATATAGAATAATTGTTATACAAGAAAACATATGTTTACAAAAGGCAACTGAGAGTAGAAATTTCTATATCATCAAATTGAATTTAAATTACTCTGGACAGTAAGATTGCTAGGAAGAAGATCTCAGTCAAAGTTGTAAGGAGAAAACTGGATGACAGAATTTTTACCCAAACAGGAGAAAAAGTAGAATCATATTTCTTTCCACAAAGTATGTTTTCTAAAGCTAAAAAGTATGTTCTCTTGGAATCGTCACAACCCCTCGCAAAGTCAGAACTGTTAATTGAGCAATTCTTAGTGACCTCAGGGCCATTTCTCCGTCTTGATGATAATCCTCCATCTTCAGGTGGCATTGATTTTCAGCTCAGCCTTTTTTTTCATGGTACGGCTTTCTCACTTCTGTGGAAAACAGAGAAATGCCCACAGAGGCCGCTGCATGGCTTTCTGGTGTTTTCTTAATCCCCTACAAGTTGCCTTTTCTGGTGATTTCTTTTTTATCAGAAAAAGAAAGAAAAGCCAGTGATGGGGGTCAGGGACAAGTCGTCTGTTTTTCTCTTTATAACTTTTGAGATTTTGAACCAGTGGCTGGGAAACAAGCAAACAAAATCCCCCTTAACTGTAAATTTGGTGGACCCCAAGAATCTCAAAGAGCTCACACATTTCTTGGTCTGTGATTCCACAGAACAGTTGATCCACCTAATACCACACATTTTACAACCATGGGAGGGTTTGAGCTTCTCTTACGTGGAAATGACCATTGCTTTCACCAAATTCAGGTAGTCTCAGGTGCTTAGACATAGAAATGTCTGGCTAGAATTTTCACTGAGAAGGAGCAGGAAGACATGAAGTGGGAACTTCCAGTTCTTGCCACCAATCCTATAACAGACAGCAGCCTGCTTCTGTGACAGTCTGACAGTTTAGGGGTGGTCAGTAGCAGGAAAAAAGGAATAAATAAGATGAGTTTTAGCCAGGTGCAGTGGCACACGCCTGTAATCCCAGCAGCTCAGGAGGCTGAGACAGGAGGATCAAGAGTTAAAAGCCAGCCTTGGCAAAAGCGAGGCACTAAGCAACTCAGTGAGAACCCTGTCTCTAAATAAAATACAAAATAGGGCTGGGGATGTGACTCAGTGGTCAAGTGCCCCTGAGTTCAGTACCTGGTACCAAGAAAAGCAAAAGAAGATGAGTTTTGTTGTTCTTATCTTGCAGATGTTTTTACTTGGTCTAATGAAAATAGCCATAGCAATGCTAATTCCTGCCAAATGTAGTAGGCAACTTGGAAAAGTTTCGTATTCATTAATCGTTAGGTGCTTCCATCACAAAGCCAGGTCTTTAGCTCCACACTTCCAAGGGGTTGAGATGGTAAAGTCATCTAAGATAGGTTCTAGATATTGAGCTGGAAAGGGCAATCAGGTGATATAATCTGTTACTATTACTCATCTGAACCATGAACAAGCAGCATAGTTATTAACAGAGTGTATGATGCATGTTAGACATGCAGAATCTCAGCACCCCCTTCCAGGTCTTTGAGAATCATAATCTACATGTTAACAAATACAATTCCCATGTGATCTGTAGCACATTAAATTTCGGGACACATAGGGCAAGCTCAGACATGGTTTAAGAAAGTATTGTCTTGGAGAAAGACAAGATCCAGCAGGCAGAATCCAGTAAGAGAAGAGGTCCAAAAGAGCACAATTCTAGAAGATGAGCATCCATCCTGATTCACCAGCACATTTTTTTAATGACAGCAGGGTGCCTGCATGGTGAAGGCTGATGAGACTAGAATTGGAATTTAGAATAGGAGGAGCCTAAAAAGAGCAGATTTCAGGTTAATTCCATCAGTGGGTGGCTAAATTCTTGGGAAAAGAAATGGGTTCTCAAGAAGGCTGGAGTTCAAGTCAAGTTTCCATTACTAAGCAGAGACACTAATTAGGACACTAATTAGAGAGAATACAGTTTATGCAAAACTGTCTGTTTTGATATTTCAGCTTGAGAAGATTTTGAATTTGAGAATTCTAAAACTGAATTCAAACACCTGGAGCACATCTTTGTCATACCTGACCTATTATGCAAATAGGAAGCAGGCGTCTCTTAATTCCACTTTTCATCGGAGTACCTCTCAATCTCCTCATGTACTTCCTTCCCTAATTAGGATTGCTTCTATAACCTTAAGGCAGGAGCCACAGAGCAGTCAGGAGATGTGTTCAAAAAAATAGGGGGAGGAGAAGCAAGGAGGGTGGGGATAATAACTTGACTAAGTTGCTATAAAGAAGGCAGCTGCCCCTTATTTAGCACCATTTCACTCAATCATCAGTATTTATTTTACCATAAAATATTATGAAACTTAAGGTTTTGAAAAACTACTCTGAGAATATTCTACCAATAGCTGCTAGAAACAGAGCAAAGATGATACCCTTAACAGTCCCTTATGGTTGCTAAACCAGGGTACACAATAGAAGCACCAAAGGAACTTTTAAAAATCTCAAAGCCAGTGTCCCACCCACACAGGTGAGTATATAATATAACCAATGTTGGCGATCATTGTCTCACCACATCCTTGGTTCTCTTGGGCACAGTATTTGAGTTCTGTTGAAATTAATTTTATTTTCAACATTTATGGTCTTTTAATAGTTTATCTAAATTTATAAAGGATACTTAGCTTTCTTATAATACTGATGACTAAGATTTAGGGGAGCTTTTACAAGATTGCAAAGTAATTTGTTTTTCTCTTCCAACTTCAAAAATACTGGTAGCTGGAAGGAATAGTAAAATTAATACACAAGCATCCCAGGAATCCATAACGCGTGCCTCCTCAGTTTCCCATTCATATTTCTTTTATCTAATAGGGAGAAACTAAATATATTTTGAAACTCATAATTTTAATTTTAACAACATGTCAATCCATTGCGCAAAAATTATTTAATCTACTATTACCCAATGCTAAAAGCTGAGTACTCTGGCTTCCTTCATGGTTTTTAGAAAACAAAATGAACAAGAAAAAAGAAACACAAATATGGTAACTGCATGAATTTAAAAACTCTCAAGAAGTATGATGACCCTCAAAAGTCTTTTCAGATAATTTTAAAAAATCCAATTCTAAATTTTGGTAAGAATGTTACTGTAAAATGTGGACTCACCTCTATTTTTTCAGATATTTTACAACTTATAAAACTATTGAACAGATATTCAGGGAAAAAAAAAATGTCCTGATGATTAAGACAGTTAAAATTGGGAAAAAATTAAAACAATTTATATAGGACTCCTCAGAGACTTTTATATGCTAGAGTACACTGAAAGTCTGCAAAGAGTGGGATCGTACATCATGTTCTTCAATTTTTACCTATGGTATTGTTAAAAACAGCTTGCAGGACTATTGTTTGGTTTGCTCTAAATCACACGGTGTCTTGTGATAAGCATTCTATTAGAAGGAAGTGAAGCAAGCACTGTTTTTATCTCCAAAGGTAAATCTTTCAACCAAAAACAATACAGTCATTATGACTATAGTAAAGCTAGTTAAGAAATTAATTTATAATGTAAAAACATATGAATTACATAAAACCTCAAATAAATACAGAACTGCAAAGCAAAAGGAATGTGCTGGAAATCTAAACAGGAAACTCCTTCCATATGCAAAACAGAGAGACAAATTTTCCATACTCAGAAAGTAGGCATGAGGCCTATAAACATTAAGGGATCTCTGGAGTGTCGATGAATCCTAGCCCCACCTAAAAAAAGAATACAGGAAAAGAAAGCTGAAATTAATAAAAATAAATCTTCTTGACAGATGGTGCTGAATTAGAGTGTAAAATGACTTGTCCCACTACACTACTGGACTGACAAATAAGGCTTCGCTCTTTTTGGATAAGATTTACTTGGTTCTCTACTGGTTTTATTGTTATTGTTGTTGTTTTTACGAACAATATCTATACAGAAAACATTTCTGAGACATACGAAGATTCAAGAAAATGGCCAAGAGAGGAAATGGTCAATAGTAACAGAGGTGGAGATGACCCAGACCTTATAATAAGACATAGGGACTTGAAGAGACCTATGATGAATATATTACTACACCAAGTATAAAAGGTAGATGATATGCATGAAAAGATGAGTAAGTTTAGCTAAACTTGCAAAAGTTACAAGAGAAGTAGATGGAAGCTCAAAAAATAAAAATGATCATATCAGAAATCTAAAAAAAAAAGCAATATGGTGACTTAATAAGCAGATAGTTTACAGCAGAGGAAATAATTGGTGAACTTGAAAAGAAGTCAATAGAAATCATCCAAAATGAATAAATATTCACATGAAGAAGAATGAAGATGTGCTTTGCCTAATACCATATACAATATTTAACATAAAATGGATCAAATGTAAGACCCAAAACTGTAAAAGCAAAAAAGGCAAACTGAACTTCATGAAAATTAAAATATTTTGTACATCAAAAGATAATATTGAAAGGGTAAAAAGCAATCTACTTTTTTATATATGTGTAAATCAAATAATATACGGATATTTTCAATATATCAAAATTTAATAAGGAAGAACAATGAGGAAGAAAATTTCATTAACAATCACTGAAAATTATCTTCCAACATTTCTTCAATTAAAGTGTTTCATTGTTCTAATAATCAGTAAATGAGTGATGTTTTCTTTCCAAAGAAATTAAAGTCACAATATAAAAAAAGTCTATTATACAAAAATGTTGTTCAACTTCTTAAAAGTTAACATCTTTTATTTCATCATTCTATTCACAAAATACTGTTTTCTAGTACATTTGTATAAATCATTGGTAAGATTTATGCATGCACTTTAGAAAATGAATCTGCCACTCATAACCCAGCAAGATTGATAGTATATGATGAATTATAAAATGAATTTTTGAATTGAAATAAAATGGCAGCCATTTTAAGGGCTCCTTTGAGTCTTCATTACTTATGTCTGATTTAAATGTAACCAAATTAAACCATGGAGTTCCCAACTTGGCTGAGCTACAGCTGACAGTAGTCCCCTTAAACAAAGGTCTAACCAAATGTCAGACACCATTCTGCATATTAATTAAACTATGAGTGGCTTCCTGAAAGACATAGATAATTAATGATTCTTTAAGAGCAGAATGCAGCTCAAACAATAACGTGTTTGTCTAGCTGTATCTTTACACTAACTGGAAGAGGCACTTCTAAGAAACCATTCAGTTTAAGAGCAAAAGAATGATGTTAATCCTGGCAAAGCTTACCAACTATTTGTGTGTGTGTGTGTGTGTGTGTGTGTGTGTGTGTGTGTTAAGAAGCCGATGGTGAAGAAACTGACTTAGAAAGAAAACAGGAAAGGTCTAAAGAGATACTAGTCAAAATAATTGTCTCATGATATAATTTCTATTACTCCATTTTTTAAAGTACCTTTAAAAGAAAGTAATGAGTCATTGAAGTTTTTTCTGTTTTCCTCTAGTTGACTTGTAAAATCCTTAAATTTGCACAATCAACTGGTCTCAAACCTTATCCTTGCCTAATTACTTATCAAAATTAGTCGTTCTCTTTCCTCCTTCACATCTCCCCAACTCCTATGTTATTTTTACCACCACTACTAGACTTATTAAACTCCAACCCAACTACTATCCTATTTTACTGTCTTCTCCCTAGCTTTTTGTGGAGTCCCATAGTAATTAATTTTGGACAGCTAAAGTTACTTTCATTTGTCGTTTCCTTTTCAACAAGGTTCACAATTCTCTTGTTTACAGGCTTAAGTTCCAACGGCATTTAAAAATTGATATCTACACTTACACTGCACGCCCTACCACCCCAATCATGCACTAGATCATTTCCTTTTAGTGCTCTTGGACAAAGATTATGATTTCTTACTCCCATCCCTACCCTAATTTTATTAGTTTCATAGATCTACCAGATTTTATCCAGCTCTTAACGTTTTAGTTATATTTCATGTCTTCAGTGAGATATTCCCTGACCACAGTAATCCGAGGTCACAGGCACCAATTACTTTTCTACTGACACAGAATATCTGGGGTCCCCTATCTTTATAGCATACTTATCTTGGTTCTTTAAGTAGATTGAGAATGCCTTGAGGGCAGGTATTTCTTGGAACATTCTGCAGAATAGTAAAAGCAAACATGATAAGAGTAACAAATAACTGTATGTGGTGTTATCATTTTTCTTTATATACTTGGTTGGTGACAAATGTCTTAATATGCACAGCAGCAGGAGCATTGCCAAAAAAAAAAAAAATCAAAGGGAGTGGAAGGAGGGTCTTTTTTCTGACTCAGAAAGCAGTAACAGTAGCCTTGATCATAGGGAATTGAAAGCAGAGGCCAATGAAAACCAGTGGGCATTTGCACACCCTAAATATGACAACCCCCCTCCACTCCAGATTTCTTTTTTCTCATTTCTTAAATCCAGGGGGAAAAAAAAAAAGACGACCACTTTGCAGAAGAGTACACAGGGAAAACCCCTCTTGAGGTGGAGGAGGAATTACAAAGATCACTGAAAAATCAAAGGTAAGTTTGAATCTTAATCAGGGCGGGGTATTTTGAAATAGGAACAACTTTGAAAACCTAAATGCTGACAAAGTCATGGAAATCAATGTAAATAATATAAAACAGAGCTGCATGCTAAGTTTTATGAGGTCAAGGATTTTGTCCATGGACTTGGCACTGTAACAAGAGTGGAAGTGCTCTTGCATTCGTGAACTGGAGAATTATTCGTGTGATCAATCTTCTTTGATTAAAATTATTTTTACAATAAATCTCCAATAAAATTTTATTTGACATTTCAGTGACAGGTGTTCTTTCTACGTAGCATTTTCTAAATTTTCCTTATTTTTGTAGCTGAAGAATGACCATGGGAAAGCTTCCAATTTGCACTCGGGTGCTTTCTTGTCCCCCATTAACCATGGTGTTGGTTACCAGTTGCAGCAAGATAATGAGGAACTTTGTCATTTGTGTGCAATTGTCACATTCTTACCCTTTGGTGTAGGTGGCTAACAACTCTTTCATTCATTGTTTCCTTCCTAAAACTAAATATTCTTAGTAATCACAGAAGGTGATAGTCCTTTGTTCAGATCATCAAATTCTTAATACCACCTTGAATACACAGAAGGGTGGCAAGTGTTACAGACTTATATAATTGAAAGGAAGGCAACAAATGCATTTCGGGAATGGGCTCCATAATGAATCTTCTGGCAGGTTTCAAAGAAAGCAGCTGCTGAGTTCTCATGGTATAAAACCTAGCAGAACCTACTGGTAAAATATGGTGACGAGTGCTTTCAATATGTTCAAAAATATGGTCATTCAAAAAGCTTATGTTTCAAAGTGCCTGAAGATATTTAACAGTAAGATATAATGATCTAAAGGACTATACCTTTGTGAATTGCCAATAATAATTATATTTTAAATGCTATCTCTCACTTAGGGTTTAAGAAATCCAAGACGCAGAACACTATTTTGTAAATGTTGCTAAAATGCTTTTTTGAAATGACTTCAGAATTTTTTTTTTCAAGGAAAGGGTGATATTTGAGGGAACTTGATGCTTTTTCATGCAATAGTCTACATATTTTAGTACTATTATGAAAAATGAACCAAACAAAGGTAGGGTTACAAATGTAAATGCTAGAGCTAATGATTGTGACACAAATATACTATGGAAACAGCATGGCTCAGTAACTAAGCAACAGATCAGAAACTAAGGTTTAATATCTAATTCTGATTTTCTTTTTCCTCCTGGGTTCTAGTATTGTTTCAGCGAGTTATTTCATATGTTAACTTATCTAGGTGAAGGATAAAAATAGTGCAAATAAGTCAAAATATTGAATAATTTCCCATTATATTTAATTTTGAAACTTCTTAGATTTTTCATTTGCATGACCACTTTGCTAGAGTATCACATCACCCAATACCTTGTGGAACCACATAAAAGACATGTTAAAACTCTGAAAGCTCTCCTGGCAATTCTGACTAACCCATCTTTGAAAGAGCGCCACCTACCTGACTTGCTAATACCAACACACCTGGTACTAAGCAATTTTGTCTTTTCTGACTCTGATTTGAACAATCCCAACCTGCTAGAAAATATAATTTTCAAACTGAGGGAAAAACAAATAATCTTTAAACTTTCTACCTTTCCTTTTTCAGTCAGAATGAAATGTGGATGAAGCCAACAAAAATAATTGGAGCAAAGAATGAATGTGAGGGTGTAATTAATAGGTCAATAACAGTTCCTACGAACACTTCCAGTCCTATTGTTTTCAGTTTTCCCATTTGAAAAATAAAATAAAGAACTAGTTGAAAAGCCTCACCTATGAGCTTATTGTGAAAACATCAACTCTTATATTGTCAAAATCTTCATATCCCCATAAAAACTAAAATGCAACAATGTGGGATTGGCCAGGAAGCTTTCTGGATGCAAGAGTGGTGTTTAATAACTTCTGCAAATGTCACTATTTGCTGACAAGAATTACACTCATTGAACCATTTGGGGATCCAAGAGTACTTCCCTAGGTATTCAACAATTTTAATTCAACATTATACAGTGATTTAAAACAAATTAATATAAGCTAATATTAGTTGGGTATTTATCATCTGCTAACACATAGGGTCAACAACAGTGATATTTTAACTCCAGTTCCTGCCCTTTAATAAATTAGGGAAGTAAAGTAGGATATTACCCCAAAATAACAAAACAGTAATGCTAGAGAGAACAGGTTTGTTTCTTTGTTAAGTCTTACAATGACAGGATTCTCAAGCTGTAGCCACTTCAGTGAAGAAGTTTTCAAGAAAATGCAGAGACAGACATTTGAGCAAGAAAGTACGATTCAATGGATTGAATGCTAGAGCTGACTTATGTTTTAAATGCAGTGGGAACAGGGCAATAGTAAGTAGCTGGATCTTAGGAAATGCAGTAAAGCTCCATTGAGGAGATGGCAAGTTAACTAACCCATAGAATCAGAAAAGGCAGAACCAAGAAGGTGAAGTTGGTAACCCAAAGAATATTCTCAACAAGAGCAGTAATGGATGGGAAGAGCATGATGTTGGGTTTCCATGCTGTTTTACTCAAATCTTTGTTTATAGGAGAAGACACAGACAAGGTCAAAGAGTCAAGATGTGTGAATTTAAGGAATAAAATAAACAATCAGGTAAGGAAAATATTGTGGAGAGGCTGAAACCTCCAGGAAGCTAGCTATATACAGAAAAAGAGGATGGAGAGGTGAGGTAAAGGCCTAGGATAGAAAACCAAATAAAGAAAGCATGAATCCCAGCAGAAGAACTGATCCAAAAACTTTACTCTGACTTGTTCATGCTTGGAACTGAGTGGTTCTGTAACACACTTGGTAAATAACAACTCCCAGATATACAAAAGGATGTCCACAGATTCGGAATCTCAAATACCAAGTGGTAGAAAAGACTGTAAGGAACAATAAGAAAAATGAATCTGCCAATTGTGTGTTCTCTAACAGCACATTAATTCCCATGTTACCATTTCTGATGGTGCCTAAATTCCTTTGGTTTATATCTTGACATTTATGCTGTTTTTAAAATGCACCAAGATCTTGTGATCCAGTCGCTAATTCTAGACATTTTACAGCCTTCATTCCTGGTTGTCTTCTGGAGCCGCTCTGCTCACCCGTCTGACCTCCTGGGTCTCAGGCCAACCACACAGAAGCTGGGGGCAAATTTCAGTGCAGCGCTCCTAACGTGGCTCAAGACAGACTGCTAGAGTTCAATAAATATTGATTGATGGTAATAGAGCCAGTATCACTCTTCTTAGATATGTTGTCACTGTGCCTGCAGGAAGCCACTGACAGTCGGTGCTGTGTGGGACAGTTTCCATGGCAGCAGAAATTAAACTGCCAGCAAACTTGAAGCTACACAAAGTCATGGGACAACACTGCTCTGAGCCTTGCATCATTCATGACTTTTCATCTTGTTTGGGCACAAAAAACAGACCCATGTTGCTCAATGTATCTACAATGTAAACCCCAACACTGTGGGACGGCTATGCCATCTTCTACGGGATTATAATCTTAAAACAGGTACAAATTCTTGGAGTGGGGGAGATTGAAGCCCAAAGTCCTTTCTCATGTGTCAGCCTCAGTCTGCAGACAGAACATTTTTGGACTTCTGGGCATAAGATTGAAGAAACATATTTATAACCTATCTCTCAGTATACTTTTTTTTTTTTTGGTTTGGAAATTTTATTGGGTAGAATTTGATATATTCTTTAGGTTACATTACTAGTGGCTGATATATTATCCTCTAGAAGTAATCTGTCTTGTTCAGTGTCTTCCTAAAAATCTCTCTTAATCATCCTAGATCTGTTTTGTGAGTACATGACTGTCAACCTCCCTGCTGTAATCAGTGGTTTGGAATCTGTTTTGAAAGGGGCCATTCCCTCACCCACCTCTCTCATCTGTTCACGTTTCTGACTGTTTGGCTCAAAAATTATTACCTGCCCCAGACAATGGCTGGTGATGAAATACACGGAAATGGGTAGAGATAGCCCTATCATCTGCAGAATTGCTCAAATATAACATATGTGTATTAAATAAAATAGTATCCATTACAAATTGTATTATATTCAATCATTATTTTTCTCAAAGAACTAGAACAGAAGGTTAGGGAGAAAAAGAGAACTAGCACTAATGGAGTGCCTACTGCTCGCCAGATACTGTACTGGCCATGTTTATCATGTTATCACACTTAATAACACAACTCTGTCAGAATTCTACTTCCATTCCCCTTTTGCATATGAGGCAAAGTGAGATACAGTAACTTGCTTGAGACATATATATATATATATATATATATATATATATATGTATATATATATTTTTTTTTTATTAAAGTATCAATGGAAATTTGGAGACTTGAGCCTGTTTCGCTTTGTAAATGAACCACACTGTGCCAAAACAGTAACACCTATCGCTCATTGAGAGCTTATCGTGGGCCAAGGCTTTGACAAATAAATCACATTTAATCCCTACAAAGTGCTCTGAATAAGTATTTCCCACTTTATAGAGAGGAAAAATAAAGCTTTAGACAATAAGTAACAACCAATAGCATAAAAATTTAATGACTGGAATCAGGACAGAAATTCATCTGTGTAAACTCCAAACTCTAAGGGCTTAATATAGCACTTTTCTTCTATATTTATGATTCTTTCCTGGATGTATTTAATCATACTAGGACTTGCCAGATTATTAGCTTTAGCCCCATGAGGTCTCGGGTTAACTAAATAGAACTATCTCACAAAACTGTGACATCTTATTGGCCTCAGCATTTCACACCATGATAGGGCTTTATAAAGTATGTCTGATAAAGACTCAGGGACAAATCCTTAATGCAGAAAATCGGTTTTATCAGTTTGTGACAATAAGAGAGGGCACCCTATAGGAAACTTAGACTACATCTCCCCAAGCAAAGGACTAGATAGGGCTTTTATAGGATTTGGGGGAGGGAAAGCTGATGGGGAACTGAAGAGTTTAGATAATTATATTTAGCAGTGTCTGACTCAGAGTAAAGCAGGCCTATGTGTAAAGAAGTTCATATCAGTCCTGAGCTGCAAAGTAGATTCCAAGCTCTATTCTCTTAGAAATACCACATTAAGATAAATATAGACCATTGTATCTGGAAATTACTTATCAGGGACTCTGTAAGACTGCTTCAATGCATTAGAGACTCAGATCATCCAAACTATAGCAGGCTGCTCCATTCATAGTAAAGTGGCATCCAAAGGTAAAGTTTCTGAGAGTCTATGGTTTTAGGTTTCATGGAACAAAATCCTTTTGTTAGTGAACAAATGAAGTTTTTACAGGTTTCTGGAGTAGAGCATGCATCTTCTCAAGTCTAATTCAAACAATATACTTTTTATCAAGACTTGTATAAGTCACATCCCTTCTCTAAACCACATCATCTTCCAACACCATTCTAGCTCAACACTTCCCATGCCCTCTATTTCTGAAATTCTGTGACAATCCAAGAGGAACTTTGGAGGTATGGTATGGAATAGAGAAGAGTACGGATCACAGCAGGATGATGTCTCTCACTGAAGAAGGTGGGAGGCACCCTAGAAGCTTGGTAGAGGACAGCAGCATGGCTGGAATGGATTGTGAGGGACAGTTATCTGACATTTCAGAAGCAACAAATGCAAAGAGGGAATATGTGACTCTCTCTCTCTCTCTCTCTCTCTCTCTCTCTCTCTCTCTCTCTCTCTGTGTGTGTGTGTGTGTGTGTGTGTGTGTATGTGTGAATGAGAAAGGGTGACCCTTCACTGGAAAGTTCTTGAAGGGATATGTGGGTGTCAAGGCAATGTTAGGTTCTGAAGAGGGGAGGCAGAAAGTATTAAAAGAAAATTAAAAACATCCCCCTGATTCAAAAGCACAATAGAATAGACTGGCAGAGGGGAAATGATGGGAGTTAAGAGTGTCTGGGAGGCAGAATCTTCAATAACTGAAGACATAGTGAGGGTCCACACCTTGCATTATCATTGGACTGCACAAGGATTTAAGAAATACGATGTTGAGAGACATAGTCAAATGAACTGATCATATTTAACAGAAGAGAAGGCTAAGGTAATAAAACTGAACTAAATTAAGAGAAGTTTGTAGAATTTGCATTTCCCAAGTTACACACGGAAACTTCAGGTTATATCCTGCATGCAGCAGCAAGTGCCAGGTGTCCTTAATACTCATTATTGTCATTCCCTCCTATAACAGAGCCCCCAATTTTAGACAGGTACACACTTGTATAAATACGTTTCCCACCTCCCATGAATCTAGAAGTGTCCATGTGACTAATTTATGACTAGTGGAATGCAAACAGAAATGGGCCGTAAATGAACTGGGGAATGACCTTGATCGGCCTTCTTTCTACCCTTACTCCTTTAACCTGTTAGGGCCAGGGCCGGAGCAACAGCCTGACGGTGAGATGAAGGCCAAGTGCTTTGGGAGGCAGCCTGGAAGGAATTGGGGTGATTGAGGATTTTGTGAAACCGATTTTATCCCATCAGACCTGGACTGCCAGCCTCCAGTCACATTTATTCCCCAAAGAGAAGAGAAATAAGTATCATGTTTAATCCACAGTCACTTGTGGCCTTTTGTCACTCACAGACAGTAGAATCTGACATGCCACATTGATCTTCTGCACCAGTATTTGGGATTGGACACTGTCTTTGCTTTATTGTGCCTCCCACTAGTGTCAAATGAAATGTCGCAAAATTGTGCCTTGATTACAGATACAAGCTGACATTAAAATATAAATAATATTCTTCAGCAAAAACATGGCACTATAGTTGAAACACACAGACAGAATAAAATTAGTGGTATGGTTTGGATGTGAGGTATACCCCTAAAGCTCATGTGTGAGGCTATGCAAGGAAGTTTAGAGGTAAAATGATTGGGTTATGAGAGCCTTCACCCCATCAGTGCACTAATCCCCTGATGGGGATTAGCTGAGTGGTAACTGTAGGCTGGTAGGGTGTGACTGGAGGAGGTGGGTTCTAGGGGTGTGCCTTTGGGCTATATATTCTGTCCCTGTTGAGCAGAACTCTCTCTCTCTCTATATATATATATATGCTTCCTGTGCCATGTACCCGGCTGCTTTCCTCCACCAAATACTTTCACCACAATGTCTGCCTCCCTGAGGAATGGAGTCAGCCATCTATGGACTGAGACCATTAATACCTTGAGCCCCCAAAATAAAATTTTATTCCTTGAAATTGTTTTTGTCAGGTCTTTTTGTCACAGCAATGAAAGAGCTAAAACAACTTTCATCAAGTTGAGGCAATGAACTACAGTGGTGAAGAGGACAAATTCTGGAGACCACCTGGGTTCAAGTCCTTTCTCTGACACACACTGTACAAATTTGGCCAGGTTATTTCTCTTCTCTTCTCTTCTCTTCTCTTCTCTTCTCTTCTCTTCTCTTCTTTTCTCTTCTCTTCTCTTCTTTTCTTCCTCTCTCTTCCTCTTCCTCTCTCTCTCTCTCTCTCTCTCTCTCTCTCTCTCTCTCTCTCTGCTTTTAACTTCACACTTTGCTTCAATTTCCACATCTATACAATTACAGAACCAACCTGCTATGGTTGTCGTGAGAAGCAAATGAGTTGTTAAATGCTTACAGAATGCCTGGAAAGTAGTACTATTAATCAACCTAAAATACCTAACTAATTCAACTAATCAGTTCCACAAATAACTAATCTTAAGGTTAAAAAATACAATTCACCAGAAGAACAAAGCTAATCAGGGATGGCACTTGTTCCTCCATACAGCCCTGGAGAGAATTTTATCTTCCGTGAGTTATTTTTCCTATGCATGGTTCTAAATGGGTAGGCAAACTGGCACGATTCAGCTTGAGGGTTTGCAAGCATCACTACAACTGTCAGTGTAACAGGGAACTCTATCATATACTTAAAGAAATAATCTGAAGTATCTCTTCTGTTAAATAGTTAGCTTCCTAGTGCCGACTTCTTATTTAAATAATGAATGTCTTTTGTTCATTTTTAAAATATTTTTTAGTTGTGGCTGTCAATGGGACTTTATTTTATTTACTTGTTTTTATGTGATGCTGAGGATTGAACTCAGTGCCTCACACATGCTAGGCAAGCACTTTACCACTGAACCACAACCCCAATCCCTCTTTTGTTAATTATATATCATTTTCTTACTTATTTTATTGATCTAAAACTGGATCTTAAGAAAAACACAAGAAGCAGTTGAATATTTTTTGTAATTCTGGGGCTTAAACCAGACCCTTGCATATACTAGGCAATTATTCTACTGCTGAGCTATATCCCTAACCCTAGTAAATATTTGAAAAAGTTCTTCATTCATTATTTTTAATTCCCCGCTGGAGGAAAAAAATAATAATCTTCCATGGAACTTCCCAGAGAATTTTACATATGTGGAAAAACAATGGAAGGTTTCTTTTAACCTTTGTATTTTGTATAAGCCAGACAGGGACATGAAAACATCTTTCAATAAAGCAAACAGATTAAAATACTTTTGAGTGTCAGATTCATGGTCAAGAATGCTCCTTTGCCCTCATATTCCCTTACTGCCAGATTTTTTTTTCTTTGATGTATTATCTCAGTCTTTAAATGTGGCTTCTCTCCATACTGACTGAAAATATGCTGGCCAATTCGAATCTTTGTCAACACTCAGAATACGCAGGCTAAATTTATAAATAGGAGGCCTGGAAGGTCTAGCTGGGGAAATACAAAGACTCAAGGCGGGATCATGCAGGATGAGCAGCTGGCCTTTCTTCTTCTTGTAGAACTGCAGTTTATAAACTTTCTCTCTCTATGAGGCTTTTGCACCATACTGAGAAATTTCCAAATATAACTCCATTACAGAGCCATCTGAAGTAGCTCAAAAACACCCATGCTGATCCACGGTGTAAAATGGATGACGTTCAGTATTTGTCAAAACACTTCACCTTTGCAGCTGCTGATTCCGTAATGACAAGAACTGAGACCCAGTTGACAACAAGCACACAATTATGCTCACTGGAGAAAGTTGAAGGAAAGTTTGAAATAAATCTATACAAGTAGAAGACATATTTTTAAAAATAGATACATAGTATTCATATTAAAAAAACATATTAAAAATAACTTTTGACTGATAAATGCCTTACATATTCTTAAAGTTTTGATACACACACAGCTATATATATATATATAAAATACATATATATATATCAGACACATTTTATATATATATCTACATATATATATATATATACATATATATACATTTTTTTTAACTTAGTTCACAGATTTTGTCCATGAACATTTATTAAAGCCCTGTGTCCTTATAACCCTACTGGGCATCTTGTATTTTATTTTCCTTCAGAGACACAGTCTACTAAATGTGCACCTTGAATCCTACAAACATACACCCATGGAAGCTGAATGAGTATCACAACTCCTCGTCAGGGCTGGTGAGATTATTTTAGAGATGTTAACTCTGCTGCTCAAGCTTCATTAAGAGTATGGAGGTGTTTAACTGAGGGAATTCTTTTAAAAATGAACCAAGGGTAATTCAATGAGAAGAATAACCAAGCACATCTGAAAATGTTTTTCTCCCTGTTTGTTCTGGAAATTTCACTGGGTGGGATTTGGTTTTGAAACTCTGTTCCCTCTGTTCTGGTGAGAGTTCTGCCTAAGTTGTTCTGGCAATTAAAGGAAAAAAGAAAAAAAAAAAATCTCAGAAATCTCACAGACCTCAGTAGGAAGGCTGAAGAAACATGTTTGAAAATGGACAAAAGGCAAAGGAAACTTCCATCGAAATCATGCCCTTAGATGCATCTGGATAATTACACTGGTGACACTGGGTGCTTCTGCTCCTGCAGGGTCACCAGTGTGTCTAGACACTGGTCACTCCACTGCCAATACCTGGGTAGAGTTCCTGTGCCACTGACAGTGTTGGTCATACGCTGCTGCTGGCACCTCTGCCTCCACTCAGGATGTTACTGCCACCCTGTCAGCAAGGACTCTGATCTGTCATTTCTTCTGTTCATTATTTCCTCTGGACAACAAGATTTCATGTAAAAGCAGGCAATGGGTTTCAGTGACAAAGGCAAGTGCCAGCCAGGAGCAGGGGCACATAGCTGTAATCCCAGTGACTTGGGAGGCTGAGGCAGGAGGATCGCCAAGTTCAAGGTCAGCCTGGATAACTTAGTGAGATTCTCAGCAATTTGATGTCACCCTATCTCAAAATTAAAAATTAAAAATTAAAAATTAAAAACACTAATGACATAGCTCAGTGTTAACACGTCCCCGCATTCAGCCCTCAGGACAAAAAAACAATAAAAAATAAATAAATAAAAAAGAAGCCAAGTGCTGCCTAACCAGAAATTTGGTGAGGAAAAATCTACCTCCTATTCTTCAGCCCAACTAATTTGGCACTTTAATAAATGAGGATAGTATGAAAGTTAAGTAAGCAAAAAAGACAAAGATTTGTCATCATGAATTCCTTTGTTCAAATGTAAAGGCATCCCTTCCCTCAATTCACATCTTAAAAATATTTTCTTCTGATGTAATATACACTTGGTTTGAACAAATGGAAAGTCCCTGTATTTTCACTTCCAGGGAGAAAAAAATTGAACCCTCGCCAGTTACTCCATACGACTCATTGCAACCAGAGCTCTGGTGCTGGCCATTCCCCACTAGGTATATTGTAGCACCCGTCTATGCATACTCTATAAGTGAATTAAACTACAGATTTATCTCTCACCAGTACATTCCTAATAAAATGACAGGGAATGGGAAAATGAAATGAGGGGGGAAAGTAGTTAATTTAAAAATTATTCCTCATGAAAGGTAATATACAGAGAGATTATAACTAGTATTTATGCAATTGGTCATGAGAACAGCTAGAACACTTTCCCTCTTCCACATTGCCACCTTCCCCTTTAAGCCTACTTCAGATTTCTGATGCTCTACACCTGATAAAATAAAACAAAATTTATTTCTTCCAGATGATTGTGACGACAGTGTCCTTAAATTAAACTTTTCAGCTTTTCTCTATTTTAATTAACCGGCACCAGCTGTTTCCATGGGTAATAAGAATTGATCCCCAGGCTAATACCATACATAATTCCTTTGAGGACTTAGGTCCCATCTTCAAAATCTTATCCAAAAAGAATTTTCTAAAACCTGATTCTTCAACTCAGTATTTAAAATAGTTGATGGCCACTTCAACTCTGCAGATGAATCTAAATTCCTTCACATGACATGCAAATGCTACACTGTTTTCAAATTCCTATCACTGAACTAACATTTTATACCCAAGTCATGTTAAACAAATTCTTTGTTTCCAAACTATGATATTCTGGGGCTTTCATACTTTTGCTCAAGTACTTCTTCCTACACTGTAATTCCTATTCCTTTCCTTTATGTCTATACTTATGCTAGTTATAATATAGATAGTTATATGCTAACTGATCCTTCAGATAAGATGTTTGTATACATATATCTTTTTAATCACTATGGCCAGTGTTACTCAATACCTTTGAGGACCAACAAAATTCTAAA
The DNA here is from genome assembly GCF_902686445.1 of Sciurus carolinensis. Classification (NCBI taxonomy): domain Eukaryota; kingdom Metazoa; phylum Chordata; class Mammalia; order Rodentia; family Sciuridae; genus Sciurus; species Sciurus carolinensis. The sequence continues at coordinate 29,420,693 of NC_062227.1, read as the reverse complement.
ATGAATTTTTAAAATGCACAAGAAATAATGAATGCAATAAAGAAAGAAATGTAAATGATGAATTTACCTTGAAACATAGAAATATAAAAACCTAAATTCCAGCAGCTTGTAGTTAGTTTCAGCCTCACACAAAAAGATCTTGGAAGGTAACCACACTCCTATACATACACCAAAAACCAAACTAAAAATCGTCAGCCTTTTTTTTTCTTTTAAACCATCAGAGAACTGAGAAGAGGCCACATTACCCTAAAATCTGGAGAGAAGAGTGAACACAAAGAATCACAGATGATATGAATTTTCTTGGTGCAGAAGTCACTAAACCCCCTAACTAGTAGAAACACTAAAGTGATACTTTCATTAATTGCTAAATACTGAGTGTAGTCTTTCATGAAAATGACTATATCCTGAGAGGGTCTCTATATTTTTTAAGTTGTCTTCCAAAAACTTCAACAGATTCTCATAGCAAAGACTCCATCTGCATGGGTCCAGCAGAGGCAGACAGAGTAATGACTGGGAAATATACCTAAGAATTCTGCATAGTCAAGACCTAATATACAGGGGAAAAGACATTACTAGGGACTTTCCCCACCTGGGGGAAGGGGATATTCCCATGCCGCTCTCTTCTAGCCTTTTTGTCTTACCTAAGACAAGAGAGAACAAAAGATACCCTTTGAAGGTCACAGACCAGGGACCCAGGACCAATAGGAACCTCTGCTTTAGTCGTGACTTTGGAGAACACTTCACCTCCCTCACAACTGACCACCACATCAACAAGGCTGTAGTATAATAACAGTGGGTTACAGCTAGAAAAGCTACAAAATGCAAACGCTCTCTGAGAAGGAGTACATCGAGGTAGAATCTCAAAGAATATAAAGGACATGATAAAAAAAGAAACATGTCTTTGGTGGATCATCAGCATACTAGATGTGACAAAATCAAACATGATGAGTTTGAAGATAGGTCAATAAACTCCAAAACTCAAATGCAAAGAGAAAGAATAGAAGAATAAAAATACAGAAACATTCAAGAACCATAGGAAAATTTAACTAAGTCTGAAACATGTAATAGGAATACCAGAAGAAGCCAATGTAACAGAAAAAAGTTGTTTGACATTATAATGACCAATAAGCCAAAACATACCCAAGATAAATTACGGAAAGCATACAAAATGCTCAAATGTCAAGCTGGAATAAATAACAAAAACAATTCACATCCTGGAATGACATATTCAAACTAAAGAAAACCAAAGATAGAGCAATCTTTAAAAAGAGAGAAAATAAAATCACCCTACCCATATAAAAACAAGGATAAGGATAGCAGAGGATGTCTCTTCAGAAGCTACACATGGAGGAAGAGTACAATATGAAATATTTAAAGGGTTGAAAGAAAAACTCCAACAAACTGCAGTCAACTCAAAATTCTGTGTCCACTAAAATCACACTGCCATTTCTTCTCAAGTTGATGTATAGCTTCAACACATTTCCATACGAAATTCCAGCAGCCAACACTGTAGACTTCAATAAACTTATTGATAAGTTTAAGTCAAAAGACAATGAAAGATAAAATAGTTATCAAAACTGAATGAAAAGAAAAAAAATGTGCAAAGAAAAAATAAAGCTCTAGGTCAGCCATTGCCGATTTCAAGACTTAAATCTACAATAATCAAGCAAGTGGGACTTTGGTTAAAGTATAGACATACCAAACAGTGAAACAGAATAGAGAGACCAGAAACACATTCCCAAAACATAGTCAGTTAACTTTTGACAAAGAAGCAAATGCAATTAATGAACAATTTATTGTATTTTCAGAAAATAATTCTGAAGTGTTAGAACTCCATATGCAAAAAATACATAATCTAGACGTACTCCTTATTGCTTTCACAAAAAAGATGAATCACAGAATTAAACGCAAAAGGCAAAATGAAAAAATTTCTAAAGGTGAACAAGTTTTCAGGAGTTCAGAGGTAGAGGAAAGATCATTCGTATGACCATAGTGCATTTTTTAAAGCAATGAAATTATTCTGTATGATACTAAAATTATGAATACATATAAAAACCCAGAAAACTTCACATCACACTGAATGAACCTAATGAATTCAAACTTGAAAGAAAATAATTTAATTAAGAAATTTTAGGGATTTCACAGTGGAATATAAGAGACTAAGGAATTTAACAATTTTATGAATATATGAAGAAAAAAACTAATTGAAGGACTTGGGAGATAAATGTTTACCTAAGCAACTTTGGAACAGAGCTGAGTTTGCAAGAGTAAAGCCAAAAGAAACTATCCATGAACCCTATACTTTGGTTGATTAAAATAAAATTTTCCGTGGGGGTAGGGGTTAACAATTCCGATATAACTTTACATGTATATCAGAACTGAATGATTAAATAAATGGATGGCAGATAGTGGGAGCCAAGTTATTCACTGTTTACCCAAGAACTGTGAGATAAGTAAAGGAAGGAAGCTGTACTGATAGGCTAGAATGATCTGTGAGGTAAAGGATACAGGTGAAATCATCAGTATGGATTCGTGTTACCTTAATACAGAGCCACATGTAGTTACATATAAAAATATTTAGCCCAGTGCAGTGATTTACCCTATAATCACAGTTATTTGGGAGGCTGAGGCAGGAGAATTAGAAGTTCAAGGCCAACCTGGGCAACTTAGCAACGTCTTGTCTCAAAATAAAATAAAAAGTGCTGGGAATGTAGCTCAGTGGTAGTACCCCTGGGCTCAATCCCTATTGCTACAAAAGAAAATTAATTAATTTAATTTCTAACTTTGGACTGTTTTATATTATTGAATTGAGAGAGAGAGTTCTCTAAATAGAAGGGCTTTAATCCATCCCTGTTCTCGGTTCTTTGATTAGCAAGCAGGAAATGAGGTGCTGGTTCTTTTCTTCTGGAAGCATTGCTCTTGAACTTGACTCTTTCCTATGCACCCCTGCTTCCTCTCATTTTCCGCTTCCTAAAGAGTAGGGCTTGGAAAGCAATCGCTTGGCAAATACCAGATCAGGCAACGACAATTCAGGAGGCGCTAGTAGTAGAGGTGATGATATGGAAAGAGGTTGTTCTAGTAACATACTGAATTATAGAAACTGTTGCCCCTTCAAGAAATGCATCCTCTGAGGAGTTAAGGAGAAAATTAGAAAGTAATTTTCTGTTAGAAATATATTCTGAGGTTGTCATTTTTTTCATATTTTTATCTGTTCAAAAAAGATAAAGTAGAAGATACTTCCACAAATATGCATTATCTGGAATATTTGAAATGCTCTAGGAGTTACATATATCAACTTCTGGTTTAGTTCTCCATGTGGAAAGAATATTAGACCAGAAGCCAATGGAATGAAAAAAAATGGCCCTCAGGCAATTCATAACTCATCTGTTTGGAAACACCTGACAATGAATAAACAGGAAAAATGCAATATGGAATCTACTAAATATGCTGAAAATGAAAAATAAATAGGCATCGTTTGAAGTCCCCAAGGAAGAGTACACCTGAGACTGATCTCCTGTTTCAACTCTGGAATTCTTAGAGGCTGGAAAATGGTGGATTAGAGGCCTTCAGCATGTATCATGGCTCACTGAGACTGAATCAAATTAATAGGTGTCCAGCTGCAGGATAAGGTAGAGGGCCATGAGATAGCATGGAAGTGCAACTCAGGAGAATCAGTGACCAGGTGAAACTAAAAAATATTGGGTTTTAAAAGGAAGAGAGTGTAACAGTGCTGGGTATGGAGCTTGGCTCAGTGGGGGAAGAAAAGCTCCACCCTCAGTCATCTGAGAGAGAGCAAGAGTGAGCAAGCAGAAAGTAGACTTGGATTTTACCTAGGAAGCCTGCACGAGAGAAGTGGTTCACTGCACTGTCCTACAGATTCATACAATCCCATGATGGAAACCACCTTAAAATGGACTCCATCCCTCTAGGCTTTCTGCATAGAAGATTAGAAACACCTGCCTTTTTTACATCACCAGGATGAAATACCCACTTTTCTATTCAGTAGGTGCCCACTCTGAGTCAATCTGGGTCCAGGAAAGTCTTTAATACAGACCTGCTGAAAACTCTGGGGATCGGGCAGACCACTGAGTGGTCTGACAGTCTACCCAGCAAAAAGAAGCAAAGGTCTTCATAGAGGAAACTGGCAATTTGAGTTTTGCAACAGGGAGCAAGTCCGGCAGTGTGTGGTTTTATATGTGAACTGGAACCCAGAGTGCCAAGGCTTGGTGCTCAGGCTGGTGGGAAGCTTGGTGCCACCATCCCCCACCCTAACACCCCAACATGCGTCTCTGCAGGCTCAGCTACTCCTTCCATGCTCAGGGGCACTGGAAGGATCCACACCACATGGCAGTTTTCCTGAACGTTTTTTTTTTTTTTTTTCCAACTGGGTCCACAGGCACTCTTCCCGATACTCAGTTTGGGTCCTTAAAAAGAGACTACGGCAGGAATCTGTTAAGACCTCTAGGCTGTAGGACCTGCGGTAGGCTGGTCTTCTAGTCTGCAGAGTGGAGGAAGACAGAGTGGTTTCCTTTGAAATCGGCAGTTCGAGACTCCTGGGCCCACTGTGGCATTTCCAGGGTTTCCTTGACTGCCCTGCAGCTGGGTGGGGTGAAGGACTATGTGGATAGGCTTTGGAGTACAATTTCTGTGCAAATTTTTGAAGCAGGATGGTGATCAAGATGTGAAAAAATACACAACTGTCCCAACACAAGTCAGTTGATTAGGTCATTGCCTCCATGCCCAGAGACATTTGGAGATCATATCTCCATTTGCCACACCCCCAATCCCAGGCAGAATTCAAATATGGAAGTTCCTCAAAAAAGTCTATTCACCTTAAATACTTCAGCAAGGAGAAAATTTTAGCCTTTTAAATGTTAGTTTTTGGTTTAGTTTGTACTGTTTTCTGTGTTAATTTGTCTTGATTCCTCCCATTATTATTGCATGCTTTCATATAATTTTATATATTTTTTAAATTCATGATTTGCATTTATTCCATTTTTTTCTTCTTTCTCAATTTTATACTCTTCCTTTCTACTTTGTCATTCTCATTTTTCTTCTTCTGTCTCCCTTTCGCCACTCTTCTTCTTTCCTTTTCCTTTTAATGTTATATACATTTAACATTAATTTTGCATTCTTAATTGCCTAATTTTTCAGTCTATCCTTTTTAACTCTCCTTCTTTTCTCTTTTGTTAGTGGAACTTGTGGAGAACTTTTTCAATAGAGTTTTTTTTTTTTTTTTTTTTAGATTAAGTTCAGCTTCAGTTTTTATAACTTTATTGGTGTGACATCCTACAAATAAACTGCCAAGAATAACAAATTGTACCTAGGAATGGATTTTCAATTGCACACTAGTATCATCCCCCACCCCCTGTGGTCCCACATTCTCAATCTTGGTTCTCTGTGTTTTGTCCCCTAGGGTTTTATAATATTTTAGTATGAGGTTTGCTTTCAAGCTATTGCTGTCCCTGGTGACTATTCTCTCCTCTCAAAGCAACACTTGTAATTGAATACGGCCATTTGAATATGTTGAGTGATTACTGTGTTGCTGAGATATACCCCTGCTCCACAGCACATCAAAAAGAGAAAGCAACTCAATAAAAAGACCCTCATAAAACATTGAAGGAGATATCCATCCAAACAGATCACAAATCTCAATACAGAAACACAGGAAATATGAGAAACAAGGTAATATGACACTTCACAAAGGATTTAACTCCTCAATAACTGAATCCTTAGGTTTAGAAGTAGAGCAAATGCCAGAAAATAATTTTTTTAAAAGGGGCTAGTTAAAATGATTAATGATATGAAAGGGCATTTCAACAGAGATATAGATCCCCTCACCCCCCTTTTTTTTGACATTTTTTTTTGTTCTTTTTTTATTTAATTTTTAAAAAATTTTTACAGACTGCATTTTGATTCACTGTATACAAATGGGGTACAAATTTTCATTTCTATGGTTGTACATGATGTAGATTCACACCATTCATGTAATCAGACATATACATAGGGTAATACTGTCTGTCTCATTCTACTATCTTTCCTTTCCTTACTCACTCCCACCCCATTTTCCTCTACACCATTCAAAGTTCCTACATTCTTCTCTACCCCCACCCCTGCCACCTCCCCTAGTGAATCATCATCCACTTATCAGACAAAACATCCGGTCTTTGGTTTTCCGGGTTTGGCCTATTTCACTTAGCATGATGTTTTCCAACTTCATCCATTTACCAGCAAATGTCACAATTTTATTCTTCTTTATGACTGAGTAATATTCCATTGTGATATATACCACAGTTTCTTTACCCATTCATCAATTGAAGAGCATCTCAGTTAGTTCCACAACCTAGCTATTGTGAATTGAGCAGCTATGAACATTGATGTGACTGCATCACTGTAGTATGCTGATTTTTGTCCTTTGGGTATAAATCGAGGAATTGGGATATCTGGTTCAAATGGTGGGTCCATTCCACGTTTTCTGAGGAATCTCCATACTGCTTTACAGAGTGGCTGCACCAATTTGCAACACCACCAGCAATGTATGAGTGTGCCTATTTCCCCACATCCACACCAACATTTATTATTGTTTGTGTTCTTGATAATAGCCATTCTAACTGGAGTTAGATGAAATCTTAGGGTGGTTTTAATTTGCATTTCTCTAATTGCTAGAGACCATGAGCACTTTTTCATATATTTGTTGATCACCTGGAATCAATGTAACCAAAGAGGTAAAAGATCTCTACAATGAAACTACAGAACATTACCTTAGGAGATGGAAAGATCTCCCATGTTCTCGGATGGGGAGAATTAATGTTATCAAAATGGCCATACGTCCAAAGGCACTATCCAGATTTAACACAATTCCAATTAAAATCCCAATGACATTTCTCATAGAAATAGAGCAAGCAATCGTGAAATTCACCTGGAAGAACAAAAGACCCAGAATAGCCAAAGCAATCCTAGGCAGGAAAAGTGATGCAGGAGGTATCACAATACCAAACCTTAAATTCTACTATAGAGCAATAGTAACAAAAACAGCATGGTATTGGCACCAAAATAGACAGGCAGATCAATGGTACAGAATAGAAGACACAGAGACAAAACCACATAAATGCAGTCACCTCATACTAGACAAAGGAGCCAGAAACATACAATGGAGAAAAGATAGCCTGTTCAACAAATGGTGCTGGCAAAACTGGAAATCCATATGCAGTAAAATGAGAATAAAGCCCTCTCTCCCTCCCTGTACAAAATTCAACTCAAAATGGATCAAGGATCTAGGAATTAGGCCTGAGACCCTTCACCAAATAGAAGAAAAAGTAGACCCAAATCTCCATCACGTTGGCTTAGGACCAGACTTCCTTTGCCTGACTCCCATAGTGCAAGAAATAAAAGCAAGAATCAATAAATGGGGTAGAATTAAACTAAAAAGTTTTTTCTTGGCAAAGGAAACAATCAATAATGTGAAAAGAGAGCCTACAGAATGGGAGAAAATCTTTTCCACACATACTTCAGACAGAGCACTAATCTCCAAAATTTATGAAGAACTTAGAAAACTTTACAGAAAAATACAAAGAACCCAATCAATAAATGGGCTAAGAAACTGGACAGACACTTCACAGAAGGAGATATAGATTCTCAAAGAGCCAATTAGAAATCTAAAAAATGAAAATTCAATAAGGCAAGTAAATTAAATGGAAAGCTCAGAAATAGACTAGATCAAGCTAAAGAAAGAAAACAATGACTCAAAGACAAGGTGGATGAACTATAAACTTCAGACAACAATAAAGAAAAACAACTGTGAACAAAATATACAAGAGCTCTGGTACAGTAGTACAAGACGAAATTTAAGACTCACAGATCTTGAGGAAGGAGAATAGACACAAGCTAATGGCACATAAACTTAATCAGTAAAATACTAGCAGGAAATTCCCCTTATCTGGGGATTGAGATGGACATACATCTATGGGAGGCATTTAAAACACCAGTTAGACACAACCAGAAAAGAACCTGCCTGTGAAATATTATAGTTAAAAAGGCAAAAATTCAGAATAAAGAACAGATTTTAAGAGCTGCAAGATGGAAGTGTCAAGTCGTTTATAAAGGCAAACCCATCAGAAGAAGAGCAGATTTCTCATCAGAAACTTTAAAATAAGAGGGCCTAGGGTCAATGAAACAAAGATTAAATAAGGTTAGTAAACCCTCAGCTAAACAAACCAAAAGAAAGAGAGAGAAGGCCCAAATTAATAAAATTAAAGATAAAAATTGGGGTATTAAAATAGATATACCTGAAATCCAGAGGATTGTTAGGGACAACTTTGGAAACTTTTATACCAATATATTAGAAAATCTGGGAAAAAAATAGATAAATTCATAGAAACACATGACCTACCCAAATTGAAGTAAGAGGGTATAGAAAACTAAAACAGGCCGAGAGCCGGTAAAGATATTGAAGAAATAATTTTCAAAGACTCTCAATAAAGAAAAGTCCAAGACAGATGAATTCACAGCTGAATTTTACCAAATCTTAAATAAGGACTAACATCAATGCACCTCAAATTATTCCATGAATAGAGGGGAATGCTTCCAAACTCATTCTGTGAAGCAAGTTATCACCCTAATACTGAACCTGAATAAGCACACATCAAGAGTATTACAGACCAAATTTCTTGATGAACATAGATGAAAAAATTCTTTTTTTGCTAATGTAAACAAATGAGGCACAACTTTTTTCTCTGGTTGTACATGAAATAGAGACATACCATTTGTGTAACCACACATTTAAATAGGGTAATAGTGTTTCATTCATTCTGTTATTTTTTCCTTCCCCCACCCCTCCTACCCCTTTTTCCCTCTATACAGTCCCTCCTTCCTCCATTCCTGCCCCCCTCCAACCCTCCATTATAGGTTATCATCTGCTTATCAGAGAGATCATTCATCCTTTGGTTTTTTTGGATTGGCTTATCTCACTTAGCATGATATTCTCTATTTCACCCATTTGCCTGAAAATGCCATAATTTTATTATTCTTTATGGCTGAGTAAATTTCCATTATATTTTTATACCATGGTTTCTTTATCCATTCATCAACTGAAGGGCATCTAGGCTGGTTCCACAATCTGGCTATTGTGAACTGAGCAGCTGTGAACATTGATGTGGCTGTATCTCTGTAGTATGCTGATTTTAAGTCCTCTGGGTATAGGCCAAAGAGTGGGATAGCTGGGTCAAATGGTGGTTCCATTCCAAGTTTTCTAATGAATCTCCACACTGCTTTCCAGAGTGGCTGCACCAATATGCAACCCCACCAGCAATGTATGAGTGTACCTTTTTTCCCACATCCTCAACAACACCTATTGTTGCTTGTATTCTTGATAATCGCCATTCTAATTGGGGTGAGATAAATCTTAAGGTAGTTTTGATTTTCATTTCTCTTATTACTAAAGATGTTGAACATTCTTTCATATATCTGTTGATTGCTTGTAGATCTTCTTCTGTGAAGTGTCTGCTTATTTCCTTAGCCCATTTGTTGATTGGGTTATTTGTATTCTTGTTGTAGTGTTGATCTGTTCTTCTTTTTTTAGGGCTTTGAGCTGTAGTGTTAGGTCATTTATCTGTTGATTTTTTTCTTCTTTTATTGAATACGCTCTATGAAATAAATCTTCCTCTATGTACTGCTTTCATAGTGTCCCAGAGATTTTAATATGATGCATCTTTGTTCTCATTTACCTCTAAGAATTTTTTTATTTCCCCCGATGTCTTCTGTTATCCATTCATTATTCAATAGCATATTATTTAATCTCCAGCTGTTGGAGTAGTTTCTGTTTTTTATTCTGTCATTTACTTCTAGTCTCAATCCATTATGATTTGATAGAATACAAGGTAGTATCTCTATCTTCTTATATTTGCTAACAGTAGCTTTGTGGCATAGAATATGGTCTGTTTTAGAGAAGGATTCATGTGCTGCTGAGAAGAAAGTGTATTTGCTCTTTTTTGTATGGTATATTCTATATATGTCTGTTAAGTCTAAATTATTGATTGTGTTATTGAGACCTATGGTTTCTTTGTTCAATTTTTGTTTGGAAAATCTGTCCAGTGGTGAGAGAGGTGTATTAAAGTCTCCTAGTATTATTGTGCTGTGGTCTATTTGATTCCTGGAATTGAGAAGGATTTGTTTGACGTACATAGCTGAGCCACTGTTCGGGGCATAGATATTTATGATTGTTATGTCTTGCTGATTTATGCTTCCCTTAAGCAGTATGAAATGTTCTTCTTTATCCCTTCTTACTAACTTTGGCTTGAAGTCCACATTATCTGATATGAGGATGGATACTCTGGCTCTTTTGCTGAGTCCATGTGCATGGTATGTTTTTTCCCATCCTTTCCCCTTTAGTCTGTCTGTATCTCTTTCTATGAGATGAGTCTCTTGCAAGCAACATATTGTTGGATCTTTCTTTTTAATCCAATTTTTCAGTCTATGACTTTTGATAGATGAGTTCAGGCCATTAACATTCAGGGTTTTTATTGAGATATGATTTGTATTCCTGATCATTTGGCTCATTTTTGTTTTTTGACACGACTTGGTTTCTCCTTTATTTGGCTATTCCTTTAGGGTAGTTCCTCCCTTTGCTGATTTACATTGATGTTTTTCATCTCTTCCTCATGGAATATTTTGCTGAGAATGTTCTGTAGTGCCAGCTTTCTTTTTGTAAATTCTTTTAGCTTTTGTTTATCATGGAAGGATTTTAATTCATTTTTAAATCTGAAGGTAATTTTTTCTGGGTATAAGATTCTTGGCTGGCATCCATTTTCTTTCAGAGTTTGAAAATTGTTGTTTCAAGCCCTTCTAGCTTTTAGGGTCTGAGTTAAAAAATCTGCTGATATTCTTATTGGTTTCCCCCGAATGTAATTTGTTTTTTTTCTCTCACAGCCTTTAAAATTCTGTCTTTATTTTGTATGTTAGGTATTTTCATAATAATGTGCCTTGGTGTGGGTCTGTTGTAATTTTGTGTATTTTGAGTCCTATAAGCCTTTTGTACTTGATTTTCCATTTCATTCTTCAGATTTGGTAATTTTTCTGATATTATTTCATTGAATAGATTGTTCATTCCTTTGGTTTGTTTCTCTGTGCCTTCCTCAATCCCAATAATTCTTAAATTTGGCCTTTTCATGATATCCTATAATTCCTGTAGATTCTATTCATGATTTCTTGCCATCTTCTCTGTTTGGTCAACTTTGTTTCAAGATTAAATATTTTGTCTTCAATGTCTGAGGTTCTGTCTTCCAGGTGTTCTATCCTATTGGTTATGCTTTCTATGGAGTTTTTAATTTGGTTTATTGTTTCCTTCATTTCAAGGATTTCTGTTTGGTTTTTTCAGTATCTCTAACTCTATTGAAATGATCTTTTGCTTCCCGCATTTGCTCTTTTAACTGTCGATTGGTACGATCATTCAATGCCTGCATTTGCTCTTTCATCTCCTCGTTTGCTTCTCTGATCATTTTAATTATGTACATTCTGAACTCCCTTTCTGACATCTTCTGCCATGCTGTCATTGGATATTATTGATGTAGCATCTAGGTATGTTTGGGACATTTTCTTCCCTTGTTTTCTCATATTGCTCAGGTATCTACCCCTCTAGTAGTGAAACTCTTAGATATTACAGATTGCCCCTAATGACTTCTAGTGTCCCTGTAGATTTCCAATAATTTACCTCCTAGCCTTGAGTAGCCTGAAGTCTTTGAGGAACTTGATGATGCAGTGATTAACAAGGAAGCTGCCCCTCTAAGGATGGTGACCTTCAGGTGGAGTATATTCCTTGTTTGTGGGCAGAGGCACCTCCACTTGTTGACTGATGGTCAGTCAAAGGGTTACTAGACTGTGGATGGAGCATAGCTGGTCTGAGCCTGGGTCTCTGGTTCTACCACTCTGGTGGGAAAGCCTCACCCAGCAGGGAAGACTTACCCGGTGGGGAAGTCTCACTGGGCAGCTCTCCTCTGAGAAGTTCCCTGTGGTCTGGAGCTACTACCTGGGTTGGGGATCCTGGCCCTGCGAGGGAGTCTCCCTCTGGTCAGTCCTCCTCCAAGAAGTTTTCTGTGGTCAGGGCCTGCCACCAGGGTTGGGGTGAGCTTAGCTCTGTGCAGAAGCCTCTCGCTGGGCATCCCTCCTCTGCAACTCTCCTGGTTGTCCGGGTTCACTGCTCCAGTTGGGGAGGCTCGCTGGGCAACTCTTCTCCACGAAGTTCCCTGTGTTCCAGGGGTACTGTCCTGGCAGGGGAGCCTCGCCCAGTGGGAGAGACTCACCCAGCAGCTCTGAGTTGGTCCCAAGTCTCTCAATACCTCCTCTTCTTGAATCCTGAGTTCTGGAGCAATATGAGATGCAGTCACCCTCTGGTCCACCATCTTGGTCTTCCAAAAATTCTTAATAAAATACTTGTAAACTGAATGAAACAACACATTTAAAAAAATCATACATCAGGGTCAAGTCATTTTATTCTAAGGATGCAAGGGTGGATCAACATATGCAAATCAATTAATGTAATATGCCACAAACATAGAAACAAGGAGAAAAATCACACTCATCTCAAAAGATGCAGTAAAAGCCTTTAACAAAATTCAATAGCCCTTATGACAACATCCCTGAATAAACTAGGAATGGAAGAAACTTACCTCAACATCATAAAAGTTATATATGACGAACATAAAATCAACATCATACTGAATGGAAAAAACTGAATTTTCTCTAAAATCAAAAACAAGAAAAGATGTCCATTTTCACCTGTTCAACATAGGGCATGAAATTTTATACAGAGCAATTCATCAAGAGAAAAAATAAAAGGAAAGAAGTCAAACTGTCCTTGTTTGCAGATGGTATGGTCCTATACTCACAAGACTAAAAGATCCACCAAAAGGCTTCTAGAACTAATAGACAAAGTCAGCAAAGTAACAAGATACAAAATCAACATACAAAATTCAATAACTTTTCTACATATTAAATAATGAATCTTTGAAAAGAAAAAAATCAGAAAAATAATTCTATTCATGGTAGCTTTAAAAAATTTTAAAAAAATAAAATTCATAGAAATAAACCTAATCAAGGAGGTGAAAGAATTCTACAAGGAAAATTATAGAACACTTAAAAAAACTGAAGAAGACACTAGAAGCTGGAAAGACCTCTCATTTTCATGCATTGGCAGAATTTATATCATTAAAATGACCATGTTACCAAATGCCATCTTACAGATTCAATGCATCTCCACCAAAATACCAATGATATTCTTCTCAGAACTAAAAAAAAAAAAAAAAAATAGCCCAAACATTCATATAGAAAATAAGAGATCCAGAATAACCAAAGTAATCCTGAGTAAAAAGAGCAAAGCTGGAGACATCACAATGACCAGTTTCAAATTGCACTACAGAGCCATAGTAAGGAAAACAATAGCATGGTATTCACATCAAAGTAGACACATAGGCCAATAGAACACCTCAGATAACACAGAGAAAAACACTTACAGTTAGTCTCTGATTCTCAACAAAGGTACAAAATACATGTAGTAGAGAAAACATAGTCTTTTTAACACAGGATGCTGGGATAACGAGATATTCCTAAGTAGATTAAAATTAGGTCCCTCTCTCTCACCCTGCTCAAAAGTCAGTTCAAAATGAATTGAAGATCAAGGTATAAGACTAGAAACTTTGCAGTTGCTAAAAGAAAAAGCATATAGGCACTGGAAAATATTTCCTGCATAGGACTCCTATAGTTTAGGAAATAATAGCAAAAATTGATAAAGGGATAGTATAAAATTAAAAAGCATCTGCACAAAAAAGGAAACAATTAACAGCCTGACAAGAGAACCCGTAGAATGGGATAAAATTTTTGCCAGCTACTCTTCCAACAGAGGATTATTATCCCCAGTACATAAAGAACTCAAAAATCTCAAAACCAAAAAGCAAATGGCCTATTCAATAAATGGGCAAATAAACTGAACAGACAATTCTTGAAAGAAAAGGCTAACAATTATATGAAAATGTATTATTCATCTTTAGCCATCAGGGAAATGCAAATCAAAATTAAACTGAGATTCTATCTCACGGTAGTCAGAATGGCAATCATCAAGAATACAAATAATGATATATCCTGGTGAAGAACAGGGAAAAATAAACTCTCATATACTTGTTGCTGGAAATGCAACTTAATACGGTGACTATGGAAATCAGTGTGGAGGTTTCTTAAAAATCTACAAATAGAAGTACCATATGATCCAGCTATACCACTTCTCAGTATTTATACAAAATGATTAAAATCAGCATATTTGGGCTGGGGATATAGCTCAGTTGGTAGAGTGCTTGCCTCGCAAGCACAAAGCCCTGAGTTCAATCCCCAGCACTGCAAAAGAAAAAGAAAAAGAATCAGCATATTTTAGAGACATGCATGCCTATGTTCATAGTGGCAACATTCATATCAGTCAAATTATGGAATCAACCTAGGTCTCCAACAACAGATGAATGGACAATGTGATATACAAATAGATAGATATCATACACACACAGTGGCGTGTCATTTGACCATAAAGAAAATTGCAAGTATGTCATTTGCAGTAAAATGGATGGAAATAGAGATCATTCATCTGGCAAAATAAGCCAGAGTCAAGAAGACAACTACCATATGACTTTCTCTTACATGTGGAAACCAGAGGGTAGGGTAAAGAAGACTTTGTGAATGCAGATGGGAAGCCATTAGCTTAGAGAATTAAGGGAAACAGGATGCGGGAGGATATTAGGGAGTGAAATTAACTTTATGTTATATGCATGTTTGAACATACCACAATAAAAAAACACTATTCTGTATAATTGATATGCGAAAATAAAAATAAATAAAATCAAAGAGCTGGGCACAGTGGCATTGTCCTTGTAATCCCAGCAATTTAGGAAGGTGAAGCAGGAGAATAACAAGTTCAAGGTCAGTACAGCAATTTAGGGACCTTCAACAACTTAGGGAGACCATATTTCAAATTAAAAAAAAAAAATGAAGGACTGAGGATTTAGCTCAGTGCCCTTGTGTTCAATCCTCAGCACCAAATACATACATACATACATATATGCATATGTAATGTAATATATAGAGAATATAATATATAATGTGTCATGATATATAATATATACAATATGACATATAATAAATATACTATGTTTCACAAATATAAAAAGTAAGAGTTGGGAGAGGAAAAAATATCAAATTGAGATTTAAAAAAATAATAGTGGGCATTTGTTATTTGCTCAGTCTCAGTCTCCTTTTCCTCTAACAACTAAGCCTTTGTGTGTGTGTGTGTGTGTGTGTGTGTGTGTGTGTGTGCGCTCTTGAAATGCTCTTCTTCCACATGATGGGGCTGTCAATCACATGCTAGTTTCAATGCCTCATGAAAGCGGGCTGGGTCATTTGAGTGTCTCCATAATCCTTGCAGTACACACCCCAGGGCAAAGGTCCTTCTTCAGAAATGGCAGAGTCCTGGAGAGAAGGAACCTCAGTGCCTGGGCCCCATGATTTATCTCATAATCATGATTTAAGATAAGAAGATGGGGATGTAGATCCGTTAACAGCCTTCTTAAGGTCAATCAGTAATCATGCATAACCTTGGGAGTTTTCAAAACATATCATTAACTTTTAGTTATCATCCAAAATGACCCCAAATCCTTTATTTTCACTGCTTTGACCCACTGCTCAACTTTTGAATGTCGTAGGCTTCATGACACCTGAACACAAAGGAAAATAAAAAATCAACAATCCCCCCAAAGTCATTCAATATTTCTCAAAACTCACTTTTCTATAACTAAGAAAGGGGGGGTGTGAGAAACTGGTGTGAAGAGAATAAAACCATTCCCCGTTATCACATGTAATTCTGAGTAAGCTCAGGAATGCTTATGCCTTTGATTTAAATATGCCTCTGTATTAACCACATCGCCTCACACTTTCCCAAGGAAAACAGATGTCTTCATTCCAGGCCTGTCAGAGATCTGAGCTTGCACGGGGCTGTTACTCCTGCCACAGACCCTGTCACAGCACATGGCGGCAGTAGAGCAGTTACCTAAGCAACACCTGCCCTTGGGTGAGAGCAACAACACTGTAAAATCCTTCCCCTGCTTTTACTTGATTGACTCTGCCAACATACTCTGTCTTCACTCTCCAGGCTGGAATAACATGTGAAAATGTGGCCTTTGACAACAACTTCGTTCATGTGAGTGGCATGCATGCCAGTCCTCAAATAAGCTGAGAATTCAGATTTTTTTTTTCCAAACCAAATAGGTTAGCTATGAAAACAAGGCTGTCTCCAGAAGCTTACCTGGTATTAAAACGTCAAGTGACAGACCCTGACTGATTTGCCACCTGTCAGTGAATCACTTGGCAGAGAATTTTCTCCAATGTTATAATTTTCATATAAACCCACAACATCTAGGGTAAAATCAAAACAGAGATCTATTTAAAGAGCTAATGCGTGCCATAAATAATTATTCTATTGTGTTTAATCTTGCTGAATATCTGATAAGATGTTTTCTCTTGTTCAAATGAGATTCAGAGAGATTAAGACATTAATACATTGACCTTAAAATTGTCACAAAATAGCAAAGGACAAAACTGTGCATCAAACCAGTTCTATACGACAGAAAAATATTTTCTATTGACCTAAAATGACTTCTGAAGAGATGTGTGATATATACCCTAATACATCATTTTAAATGCACAAAATAAGTTAAATTAAAAAAAGAAAAAAAAAGCAAAGGTTTTATAGACTACCAAAGCTAACAGGTTCTGGAATGTGTTAGACCTTAGAGCTCATTGATACCACTGCCAACTCAGCACCATAAACTCTACAGTGGCTTAACAGGTGACTGCCCAATCTTAAAACACCCCTAGGGGTAGGTGGAGTGGCAAGGGAATCCCTGTGTTACAAAACAAGTCACTGAATGTTTGAGAATTCCTAAATGTAAGAATGTTCTTATCTACATTGAGCAAAAATTTCCCTCGCTTAAATGTTATCTTTGCTACTCTCAGATCACACCAGATAAAGTTAGTACTTAGTTTACATAAAAATCATTTTAAAATGGCAAAAAGCTATACTGCTTTTTCCAAAGCCTGCCATTGGCTGGGATTGAAGCTGCATCTTTAAACAGCTCCAGGACATGATTTCCAGTCACATGCCTCCCCTGCCCACCAATGTACATAATATGCCAGCTGTGGACTGACTAATATAAGTGTTGGGACTTTCTCAGAAACTGTTCTAGACACCATTTTTCTGTTTATTTAGGCTAAAATTAAATTTGTTATTTTTTTCTATATGTCAATCATGTCTCATTGTTGACTCATAATGAGTTTGGACTCAATTTAAAGTCTGAATCTTACAATAAAGAGCTAATAAATTAGAGCACCGCATAGCGGTTAATATTTAAACTAAAATCTAGGAGTTAACAACAATTATCCTAACTCTATCATGTATTATTAGTTCCAATAGTAACAGCATTTTTTAAAGATTATGATTCTTTAAAATCATAAATCCTTAATATCTAAGAGATACATTTTAGTCAGTAATTATTATAATAATTATGCTTGAGAAATTATTTATATAATGAATACTCACAAGGACCTTAGCAATCAGATATTTTTCCCTTTTTATAGATAAGGAAAGTTAGAATTAACAAGATTAAATATCCCAAAATTACAAAGCTACTTCATGTTGCAATGAGATTTAAATCTAGGCGTATCTGACTCTAAAATCTTAGTTCTTTGAAGTATTTCACATCCTTCTACAGTTTTTTGTTACTTCGCAAATTTTATATATTTGTCCTCTATAAAGTTTATTCGTTACTGATAAAAATGCAAAACATAAAAACCAGAAAATAAAACACAAAGATATCCTACAAGGATTAAAAAACTGTCGACGTCAAAGTTCTCACAGGATAAAGAATTGAAACAACTATTACTATTTCATCCAACTTTATCTGTCAGCTTATCTATCTTACATGTAAGGAAAAACACAACAGTCTTAACAAAACACTGTACAGATATCTCAATTTACTCTATAGTCATTTAGAAGCCCTATGAAACCACACCCTATCAAAAAAGTAAATGATTTTAACAAAGTACTATCTTATCACTATATCATTTTCATTTTAAGCACTTTAAAACATGTATTTAATAACCTATTCTAAAATTCTGCCAAATTCAATATTAAGGTCATTGATTTATATTTTCAGAATTCAGTTTCCTCCATCCTTTCATACATAAAAAGCACATTAATTGCCACTGTATGCTGGACAATATGCTTAGTGTTGGAAAAAAACACACTAACAGAGCAATGTTTTACAGATGAGTATAACAGAACATGAGCAAGCTAAGTACAGCGATATGGCATATGTCACAGTAAAAATTGTGTAAAATGTTATGGGAACACAAAATAAATGTATAATCTGGTGAGGGGCCAAGAAATTAATATTCGAGCAAAGTCCTTGAAAATGAGGAGACACTCTCCAAATGGATATTGCTGGGGGAAGGACATCTCATAGGCAACAACATGAACAAAACAAAAGAAACAAAAATCAGGAGGCCATCACCTAAAAATGAGACATAATAGTCAATGACATCTTTAAAGATCTTGTAAATCATCATAAATATCTAGTACTTTGTCATGGGTCCTAAGAATCTAGTGAGTTTATTTAATAAGATAATATTTATCTTCTAGAAGGAAAACCTGGATCCATGTGAAAAACAGAAGAAGGAAAAAGAAGAAACTAAACTAAAGACGGCAAATTAGAAGGGTATTGTGCTAGATCAGGAAAGAAACAATCAAAATTAGAACTAAAAAATTTACTAAGTAGAGATTTAATAAATCTCTAAGAAAGACTCTTGAACCAAGGTGTGTATCATGGCTACAATGGTTGAGAATATGGCCTCTGGGATAATTCATTCCCTTACTAGCCTATTATCTTGGATAAACTATTTAAAACTTTTCCATTTCATTATGCTTATGTGAAAATGGAGATGATAGTGATAACATGTATTAAGCATTTAGTATAGTCTTCAAGATACCTTAGCAATCGATACTACTATATCATTATTAAGAAGTTTTGAGGCTCAGATGAAAGAGAATGAATTCATATGCTGGATTGGAGATGTTTTCATAATACTTCCTGGTATTCTCTTTGATTCTTTTTTTAAATTATTATTTTTTTTTTTACAGACTGCATTTTGATTCATTGTACACTAATGGGGCACATCATTTTGTTTCTGTGGTTGTGCATGATGTAGATCCATATCATTCATGTAATCGTACATGTACATAGGGTAATAATGTCTGTCTCATTCTTAAGAAAGTGCAGAAGTATATATCTGTGGTTCTGAAAACCTTCAAGGTATAAGAGATAATCCACTAAGAGAAGAACAGTTAAGGTTGATCCTTAGACATATACTCTCACTCGGAGACAGATGCAAGAAGAGGAACCTGCATAGGAGACTTGAAACAGAAGACTGTGAACAGAAATTGGAAAGAAAACTCCATAAATCCAACAAATCAAAATATTGAAGGACAAAGGATGATTCAATCAGACCAAAGGTGAGAAAGAAGAAAAATAAAATGAGCACTGGCAGACATAGGATTGATAGAATAATGCGGGCAGTGTACAGAACAGGTTGGGGTAAGCAATCAAGAGGTTGGAAGAAACAGAGCAAGGGGACATCAATGGTGCTCTTAGAAGTACAGCTATAAAAAGAGCAGTGGCCATGAGTAAGCCCTTTAAAAATAGAAAGTGGAAAGGATACAGTGCAAGAGGGGTTAATGTCTTAAGAAAGGAAGATAATTTCAAGTTGTATAGATGATTGGAAGAATGGTAATTCAGGACACAAGTGTGGAAAGCAACTTCCTAAGAAACAAGACGCATTTTCATTGGAAAAGGGGGCTAGGGAATGATGTAAAGACAAATCATATCCCAACTTACTGAAGTGTAAGGGACCCTCTGTTTTCTCCAGAAAGTAGAACACACAGTCACCTCCAGAAAGTAAAAAGAGCAGGAGTAGTTTGGGAGTCATATCAAAGACTGTTGCAGATGTGGGAAAAACAGAGCAAGAGAAATCACAATCTATGTAAGATTGCACCAGATTGAGGTAGGAAACCATAAATCTTCACACATTAACCAAATGTATATATGAACACTTATGTGGATTTTCTCTAGTTATGACTGACTGCAGGAGTATGACAATATGTACTTTGCATTTTAACCTTGTTTCTCTCTTGAGATGGCTAAAATTTTGCTTTGCATGTCTTTGTTCATTTGACTTAAGTAAAAATCTTAAATAAGTGACTCAATAGACTTCATGCTTGACACCTAGGTTCAAAAAGTCTACTGGAATTTGTTTTCTTATATCTTGGCTCATTGATAATCTTTTCATGCTCCATGAAAGAATGATGCTGGTACATGGAAATGAAAATGAATTTCAAATTCCTTAAGAGTTACTCTTGCATATAAATGATGGTTGAAATTTATACTCTAGTAGATTTGCTCTGCCATCTGGGATGGCTTCTGGCATTTGGAGTTATGCTCCTGTTCCTAAGTCATGGTGCTTTCAGCCAACTAGAGATAAGGCCATCTGCAAATTAATAATTGCCATTCCCCGTGTTACTTGCAATCAATATTTGCTGTCATGTCATTAGCTGATTTATATATTCTAATTTCTTTTTAAAATAACAGACTTTTGTAAACAATTTTTGCATATTTCTAAATATTTTTGCCAGTATTAAAAAATAATATTCCAGTAGTGTACAGGTTATAACTAGGTTTGCTGGATCTATTCTTTGCCCTGTACTGACAGATAGCAAAGAGTCTAAATGTAATAGGGACCCACCTATTCTTTTCTTTCTGAATTTTTAAAACTTTTTATTCTATCAGGCATGAGAATTACCTATCTTTTATCTTCAGGGGAAAAAATTTTGCCAACTCAATTTTATAATTTGAGATATTTTTGTCTTTTTTGGCAGTAAGATTAGTCTAGAATCTTTCTGAACTTTTAAAAATAAAAGTTCATAATATTGTTTATAGTTGGAGAGAATTGGCTCATAGGAAAAATCTCTAATGAGTGCTTTGCACGTGGTAGGTGCTGAACATATTTTGAAAGAATGACTAAATGTTTCATTACAAAACAATATCCAATTATCAGAGGGTTAAATATTTAATGACACTTTGAATAGGGAAAAGAAAATTATAACTGAGATAAAAAATTATCAAGAATTTAATATGCTAACATATATTTACATCTCATCTATATCTTCTAGCTTTTAATTCAAAGTTCTATTTCTTCCCCTTTTTAGGGAGGGGCAGTTACTCTGAATTTTCCAGATTAAGGAAAACATAAGCATATGTGGATTGTTCAATAAGTAAATAAGACACAGTTTTTAAACTAAGATTTCTGACTACCTCTTCTACACAGTTAGCAAGTAAGATTAGTTCATCTTGGCTGTCTTTTTCATTTCATATAAGAATGAGAAAAATTCCTGTCAAAAAAAAAGGTGTTCCTTCAATGTCGGGCCTAGTGTTCTTAAGTCTAAGCACTATTGTTTAGGTATAAGTTACCCCACCCCAAAAGCAAA
This sequence comes from Sciurus carolinensis, assembly GCF_902686445.1. Lineage (NCBI taxonomy): Eukaryota > Metazoa > Chordata > Mammalia > Rodentia > Sciuridae > Sciurus > Sciurus carolinensis. Next base: position 29,399,074 of record NC_062227.1, on the reverse strand, counting down.
TGTTGTGAGGCAATCAAGAAAGTTTTGAGGTAAATGGTTGAATTAAAAAGGCTTAACCTAATGAATGCATTATTCCACAGATAGGGATTAAATGGGTGGTAACTACACAGATAGGGATTAAATAAATGGGTGGTAACTATAGGCACGTAGGGTGAGGTTGAAGGTGGTATCATTTGCAAGCATACCCTTGGGGTTTACACCTACAAACATTGGCACCCATGGACTGTGCTTAATAAATATTTAATGACAGATAAGGACTGAATTTCCAGACATAGAAAATTTAAACATTAAACGATTTATATGTAAAACACAGCATCCAACAACTGCACAATATATATTCCTGTCAAACTCACACACAACGTTTACTAAAATGTTATAAACACACTAAACCAAAAACCACAAGTTCATAAATTTCAGAGGAGTGGAATAAAACAAATTATTTCAGATGTCAGCAGAAGTAAACTAGAAATTACTAATAGGAAAGGAATTAGAAAACTCACAAAAGTATGGAAATTGTTTAATATGTTCAAAACAAGCCATGGGGGCATGGAAGTAGTCAAAACAGAAATTCTAAAAATTTCAATTGAAAGATAATTAAAAACATGATAGATAATGTAAAACATAATTTTATTATTTGAAATATAATTAAAATGTGAAACAAAATTTGAAAAGATAATTTTGATTTGTCAAAATGTGTGATGAAACTAATGCTGTTTTCAGAGAAAAATTTATACCATTGAGAAAAAAAACACAAATCAATTAATTTTGAGGAGCTAGAAAGGGAAGAGAAAATTACACTCAAAAAAAGGTAAGAAAAAATAATGGAAATAAATCAATAAAATAAAAATAAAAGAGAAATCAATAAAATCAACAGTTGGCTTATAAACAAATGCTTTATAAGATACTACAAATAATAAAGAGGAGATAAAATAAAACAAAAAACTTGAAAATGCCTCTAAACATTGAAAAGATATTTTTAAAATTAAGCATATATATATGCACATATATGAATTTGTAAAAATTTGTCAACAAATTTGGAAATTTAGATGAAACACAAAAGTCCTAGTAAAATACATTTTAACTAACTCTATAAATATGTCATATTTTATATGTAGGAAACCCATGAAAACCACACCGGAAAATCACATAAGGGAGTTTATTAGGCACACAGAGTATCTCCCTGGAGGGTAAGAGAGAAAATGAGAGGAAAAGAGAGGAAAAGAGAAAGGGCATGTGCAAGAAAGAGTGTGGAAAGCGAGGAGAAAGAAAGCAAGTGAGTAGGAGAGAGAAAGCATGAGAAAAGATGGTGGGGTAGCTACCCTTAAGCAGTTGAATTCCGCCAGGCTAACAGGGGACCAATAACAGAAAAGGATACTTGCAAGCTGACTGATTAACCAGTAGCTAGCTAGGATGTTCAGTCTGACAAATAGTTGGGAGGCGGGAAAAATGGCTGCAGTGGAAAGGGCGGGGAGAGCAGCTTTCAGACTGACAAGCTAGGTTGTGATGCAACGGAAAGGGCGGGAGCAGCTTTGTATTACATTATATATATTTGATAAAGATAATCTGTAATCAACCTTTGTGCAAAGAAAACTTTATGCTCAGATGTCTTTACCAATTTATTCTTCAAAACATTTAATGAAGAAAAAATATAATCTAACACAAGATCTCCCAGACAGCAGAAAAGAGAAAATATCTATCAACTCATATTATGAGACCAATGTCACCTTGATACAAAAATCTGACAAGGCCATTTCATAAAAATAAAAATATACATCAGATACCTTCATTAATATGGAATAAAAGAATCTCTAAATAAAATATTAGCCAACTGAATATAGTAAAGATAAAAGTGATAATGCCTCATGACCAAGTTTAGTTTTTTGTTTACTCTCTTGCTTCAGGTTCAAAAATTATTTTAACATTCATATAATCTATGAGACTCATGCAATTAACAGGTGATAGAAAAATCTCATGATTATCTCAATATGATTATATAAAACTTGAGAGAAAAGTTTAACATTCTTCGATAATGATTTTTTAAAATTATTTATAAACTAAGAATAGAATAGTGCATCCCTGATAATAATTATTTTCCAAAAATCTATGGAAAACATAACTATTGATGCAAGATTAAAAACTCAGAAGAATGTCTGCTACCATAACTTCTGTTCAAATATTTGAATTAACAAGTGAATTTAGAAAGAATGCTTGATATTACATCAGTATATGAAAACAAACTGAATTCTTATTTACCTGCAACAAAGGCATAGAAAAGAAACCTTTAAATTACCTCATTTACAATTGCATCTATAATGCTCCCAATAAACCTAGTAAAAGAAATCTATTACCTGTACAGAGGAAACTCCAGAAAAATCAGAGTTAAATCAAAGAAAGCTCTAAATTGATGGGAAAATACACTTTGTTCATGGTAAATAAAGATATCAATTTTCCCAAAATAATTCTGTAGTTTTAGTGCAGTCAAAATCAATAATCCTAAAAGCTTTTTCTGGTGGAAACTTAAAATCTGATTATGAAGTACATTTTTTAATTAAAACATTCAAAAATAGCCAATACAATTTTGGAAAATAAAAACATCTTGATGAAACACAAGTCAAATTGACCTTACACTCAATCTCATCTAAATGCTATTAAACCAATTAGATTCTATTTAGGCAAGGTGTGAGATGCAATAGAATAGTTTAATAAAATAACAGAAGCTCCTCAAAGAAAATTCTGGTCTTTGGTGAAAACAGAAATCAAAATTTATGCTACCTAGAGTTATATTTTATGAAATATTTATTACTATTAATATACTGACAAAGCATACCAAATTGTCAAACACATTCAAACTTTAGTCTTTAATTTCTAAAATGACATTTTTAAATAGCACTTAAAAGTTTTAGCCATAAAACTTTTCTATATCTGAAGAAACTACATATGCAACAAAAGTGACATTTTGACTAAATTTCTATATATTAGAAAAATAAAACAAAATAATTTTATAACTCTATAGTAGACCATTTATACACAGGAAATCCTAAATTTATAAACATTATATTCTAGCCATTACAAATACACAGTTTTAATTTTTAAAAACAATTTAAATAAATAGAACTACAAACTGATTTTTTGGGGGGCTGGGGTTGTGACTCAGGGGTAGAGCACTTCTCTAGCACGTGTAAGGCCCTGAGTTTGATCCTCAGCACCACATAAAAAATTTAAATAAATAAATAATACAGGGGCATTGTGTCCATCTACAACAAAATATGTTCAAAAAAACCTGATGTTTTTGGTTTTAGTCTTAGTATATCTTACATTGAAAGTTTTTGAGGAATGAGAAATCAAGGACTACTTTACAGATCTATCACTTACTTTTAGAAACAGCAAAAATCACATCATAAGTAATATAAATGAATTTGATAAAATGATTTGTGTTTCTTTGGTTATTATGATATGTCATATTTGATCCTGCCTTTTTTTGAATATGTTATATAAAATCATGGTTTATTTCCTAATCTAATTGTTCCTTCAGGAATCTTATTGACAATTCCAGGTGCCACTGCCTTAGTAAATCAAGGCTTCTTCCAGTTGATATTGATGAAAATTGCCGAAGAACCACAATAACTTAGGAAAGGTTTTATAATGTGCTATTTCCATCAACAGTCAACCAGTAAATTATAATTTTACTGAAGTGTAGTCAATGAAAACACTTTAAGAAAATAAATGTAATAAGAAGTCATGAGTTATGAATTCCTATATTCTATCACTCATCCCAGATCATTATTATGTAGAGAGAAGATTTATGCAATGGGCAATAATAAATACATTCAGTGGTTTTTGATACTTTCCTGACTTTCAATCATACTAAAACCATGGGTTTTCACAAATATTTTTACTAATTAGTCATAAAGGTGTAATTGTCAATATGTTTGAGAACAGAGCATACTTTAACAGTTTTTTAACATGATTGATAATCATAAAAAAATTTTAAGCATAGAAAATGTTGGTCTCTATTACTACTCTTGCCTTACAGGACTCAAAATGTTATAGGTAATTGTAAGATAGTTGTTATAGTTTAGTTTTCAAACTAAAGCTTTCCCTAGAAGGAACATGTGATCCTTCCTCCATTCTTCAAAATCATCACTCAAGGGAGTCTGCTGTTAACTTGCTCAAAATTACTTATAATCTATTGGTAAAGAAAAAAATATCCATTGATACTTGTTAAAGCACCACAAGAAAAATTTTACTCAGAACCATCATGGTAAGTACAGGGACCAGCAAATGGGACATTGCACCAGGAAAGAGTTTGGACCCAATGCCAGATATACCACAGGCAACTGCAAATTTATAGCCAAGGGTCAGTGTGGAGATCAATGAATGAAGAATTATGAAAAGAAAATATTAGGGGCAAATGGAATTCTGACTAAATCTTCTTAAGTGAATTTCTGCTGAACACAGGCCAGTTATCAGACATCACCCAGGGCATACAGAGAAGGAGGAACTCAATCAGATACCAGGGGTGGGGGTTTCTCTCTATAAACTGACATAGCAAGTTTCTTGATGAAATTTTGTTTCTCCAAGAAGTATCCAGATAGTCTGACTAAAGTCTGATTAAGCAAAGAATATTCTGAGATAGGAAAACACAGATACATGAAAAATTTCTGATTTACAGGGTTAAAATGAGATGATTCTGAAAGCATTTTGAAATATAAAAAATTATGTAAACATAATCTAAGATAATTATTACAATTTTTATCTGGAATGTCCCTCAAAGGCTCATGCGTTTGAAGGCTTGGTCCCTATCTGGTGGTACTCTTGAGGCAGCAGAAATTTTAGGAGATAGGGTATAGTTGGAGGAGATGGGCCATTGGGGTGCACCTTTGAATTATTATTATATTTTGTCCCTGGTCCCTTCCTCCTCCTCTCTCTATGTGAAGCAGCTTTGCTCCACCACACCCTTCCGCCATGATGTTCTGCCTCACCACAAACTTAGAAGCAATGGAGTCGACTGACAATGGACTGAAACCTCCGAAACTCTGAGCCAAGATTAATCTTTCCTCCTTTAAGTGCTTTTTCTCAGGTATCTTATCACAGTACAAAATGCTGTCTGATATAATAATAATAGCATTTGCCTTTTCCTTGGGCCAGAATTTATGACTTAAGTATTTCCAATTTCCCACTGTTTATTAGATGCTGTACCTAGTAATAATCTTTCTTCTTGGGCAGTGACGATCTTGTTCAACATATAGACTTAATTTGCTTAAAATGAGAGACAAAGAATTCTATTGACATGTTTGATTAGCAAGGAAACTTTAAAAACAAACAAACTTCACTTGTGTGGGTGGTACAGGAAGTTGACAGCTTTTCTTGGTTCCTTCATCACCACATTCCTGTTCATGTCTCTTCCTCGCCTGACAAAAAGGATGGCTGCATTTAATGTCTCTTCTTCTTGTTCTTCCAACAATCTGCAAAGGTGAGCTTTTATCTGTCTTGTTTTCTGGCGTCCCAGAAAAAGCATGAAAGTTGCTTGCTTGGAGATTTTTGTTTGAAGACCAGGATCCCTATAGAACTATTTTCTCAAAGTCTTAATGTTTCTTTGTCCCTTGCTACCTTTGCTCTTTTGATTATTTCTCTTTTTAATTATTGCTGTTTATACCCATATCCTTCACTGACACTGTTCTAAACCAGTCCTCTGATTTTAAGCTATATGTCAGTGGTGTAATTATAAAACACAACTACATCTTTTAAACAAACTCATCCACTGGGTCATGTCACCATGTGTTGTTAATTTCTTTGAACCACTGAGCCACACTGGAACATTTCAACACCTACTGTGTGCCAAGTACCATGATAGACTTTGTAAAAAATATGAAGTATGAAGATTACTCTTAAAATTATCCCTCCCTTCACCAAATAGGATGGGGGGAATGGTGGAAAGGGAGGGGGAATGGGAATAGGAAAGACAGAATTAATGAAACATAACTTTCCTATGTTCATACACGAATAGCCAACTAGTATAACTCCATATCATGTATAACCACAAGAATGGGAAGTTACACTTCATGTATGTATGATATGTCAAAATACATTCTACTGTCATGTATAACTAAAAAGAACAAATAATAAAATAAAATTCTTCCTCCTTCCTTTCTTTCCTTTCTTTACCTTCTAGATAACACACCCAGTAATTAAAGCTTCTGTCTCACATAATTTTATCACTTTGAAGAAGAAGATCAACATTTTCTTTCCTGAGCAGTGACTTTTTCAGTCACAGCATTGTATCTATTTCTCCATTCTTTAAAACATTAATCTGGAAAAATGGTTTCATCCATAATGGACATTCTTTATCAAAGGCATATGGCTGAAAAACAATAAGATTGAAGCAAAATAGTATACATTTTCTTTGGGACCAATTCTGTTTTTCTCCTTAATTATATCATCAGTGGTTACTTTAGAACAAAACCTGCTCTGTATTCATACTACCTACAAAAAACAAATGGGATTTTATTGAATTTGATAGTAATTTATTTTTCCAAGCTAGCAGTCATTTGAAAATCCCTATAAGCACTATTAAATTATTTTATTTCCAACAATAAATGTCTTTTGATTCTAGATGCAATGGATATAGATAGATACAAGGGAACTGAATTTTACAATTACGTCCTTTAGGGCATAGGCCTAGTAAATCTCAATGTATGAGTCATTCTGAAAACCTCTTTCACCTACTTCAGAATGTAAATGTTTTTATTAAAATATTCATTAAATGTTTTCACAGTCATTGTAATTTGCTCCTTGGAGTTAAATGTTAATGCTCAAAAAATGTAAATACTACCAATCATTCAGATATGAAAAGTAACCATGTAAAATTTCTTTTAAAAGGTTCGTGACATTCAGTGGGAATGAAGTTTCTTAAAAGAAATTTGCTATTTGTGTTGAGAATAAAATTCAAAAACCTATAGTGGCTCAGGTTCATAAATAAGAAAAGACCAGTATTCTGATAATATTTGCAAGAATCAGCTCTGTCTTTCTAATGACCTTCTCTGGGTGCCCTTCTGCCCTTCTGCCAGGGGAAAATAAAACTTCATCTGATCACCCATGTGACAGCTGCAGGCCCCAGTCCAGCCGAGCACCTCAGAGATACTGCCATCACTGGAGAGGTATCCTAAGTCCCTAAGACTACACAGCACCCCAAGGGGATACGTAGTGGCTTTCCTTCTTGTCTACAGATTATTTCCATCAGAAAATATTGGGGATGAATTAGGTATGTGATCAATATATTTTACTTACTACCAAATGACTCAGGAACAAAACAGAAGAAATGCATGTTAAGCACTCATATAATTTAACTCTGAGGTTCTCAAAGCATGGTCTGCAGACCTGAAAGGAACTAAGGTCCTTTCAGGAGGTTCAAGAGACAAAGTTATTCTTATAATAACAGTAGGACATTATTTTTATGTGGGATCAATATCTCTATTGATGATGCAAAAATAATAGTGGGTAAATGTTCTAGCACTGACACACATCACGGCACCAAACTATACTAATATTCTTTTCTTTTCTTTTTTTAAATGTAATTATTTTTTGTTTATTTTTTACAGACTGCATTTTGATCCATTGTACACAAATCTGGTACATCATTTCCTTTCTATGGTTGCACATGATGTAGATTCATACCATTCATGTAATCATACATGTACATAGGGTAATGATGTCTGTCTCATTCCACCATTTTTCATACCCCCTCCCTCTCATTTCCTTTTACATAATGTAAAGTTCCTCCATTCTTCTCTCATCTCCACTCCTCCACCCCCATTATATATCATCATCCATTTATCAGGGAAAACATTCAGCCTTTGAAGACATACAGGCGATTAATAAATATATAAAAAAGTGTTCAACATCTCTAGTAATTAGAGAAATGCAAATTAAAACAACTCTAAGATTTCAGCTTACTCCAATTAGAATGGCTATTATCAAGAACATAAACAATAATAGATGTTGGCATGAATGTGGGGGAAAAGGCACACTTTTACATTGCTGGTAGAGTTGCAAATTGGTGCAACCACTCTAGAAAGCAGTGTGGAGAATCCTCAGAAAACTTGGAATGGACTCACATTTTCACCCAGTTTTCCCACTCCTCAGTTTATACCCAAAGGACTTAAAATTAGCATACTACAGTAAAGCAGCCACATCAATGTTTATAGCAGCTCAATTCACAGTAGATTGTGGAACCAACCTAGTTGCCCCTCAACAGTTGAATGAATAAAGAAACTGTGGTATATATACACAATGGAATATTATTCATCTATAAAGAAGAATAATATTATGGTATTTGCAGATAAATGGATAGAATTGGAGAATATCATGCTAAGTGAAATAAGCCAAGCCCAAAAAACCAAAGGCCAAATGTTTTCTTTTGTTTTTGTTGTTTTTGCCATGACCCACTCACACAGAAAGAAAAATCAGTTTCAGTCAAAAATGTTCTTGATGAAAGAGTAAGAATTATTAATTTTATTAAATGTCTATACCAGAATGCATGTATTTATGAAATTCTGCGTGACATAATTAAAGTTATATACAAAGCACTTCTGAAGCATGTCAAAAAACCCAGTGACCATCTGAAAGAAAATAATTTGTACCACTGTTTAACATTGTGATGGAATAATCTTTTTTTTTTCATGGAACAGTATTCTTACTATTCAAAATAAGTTTGAGAGGGCTGGGCATATAGTTCAGTGGTCCAAGAGATGCCCCTCAACTTACAACTATGTAACATCCCAATGTCTTAAGTTTAAAATGCCTTTAGAATGCCCAACCTATTGAACATCACAGCCTAGCAGCTGTGAGGGATTAGAGATTAGAGCTGTAGAGATTGTTTCCCCTCAAGATCGCATAGCTGATGGGAGCTGCAGCTCACTGCCACTGCTCAGCATCAGGAGAGAGCACTGTGCCACACATCAACAGCCCAGGAAAAGATCAAAATTTAAAACTCAAAGGGCAGTTTCTTCTGAATGTACACCATCCTGATACCTTCATAAAATTGAAAGATCATAAGTTGAAACATATCAGGGACCATCTATATATGTATTTGTATGTATATGTAGAGAGAGAGAGAGATGGAGATTAATTTCTTAAAAGGAACTGGGTCACAGGATCATGGAGACTAAAAGTCCCCAAAACTACAGCAGACAAACTAGAGAATTGGGCAAGTCAATGGTGCAGTTCTAGGCAATGTTCATAGACCTAAGAACCCAGACAAGTTCCAGACAGAGTGCAAAGGCAAGAGACCTATGTTGCAGCTGGAAGACATGCAGAGAAAAAGTGAATTCCCCCTTACTCAGTCTTAGGTTCTACTCAGGCCTTCAGTGGCTTGGATGAGGCCCACCCACACTGGGGGATTTACAGCCTGCTTTATCAAGTCCACTGATTCAAAAGTTAATCTCCGCATAAACAACCTAGACACACCCAGAATAATGTTTACCCAAATATCTGGGCATATTATGCTGTGGGTCCAGTCAAGTTGACACATAAAATTAATTATCACAGTACTTCACATTCAGCAATTTCTATGCCTCCTTTCCCCATGCCCAAAATCCTTTGAGTTCTCAATGTAGGAAGCATATATGATTTTTAGATAGAATATATTATTAAAATCTTAATTTAGATGGACCTTTATATGTCCTTTAAAATCCTTCTCTGCCTCTCTGCCAACTCACATACATGGGAACACACACACACACACACACACACACATACAAGCATTTGAAAGATCTTCCTTCAGCAATTTTTTTTATTGTAAACAAATGGGATACATGTTGTTTCTCTGTTCGTACATGAAGTACAGGCATACCATTTGTGTAATCATAAATTTACATAGGGTAATGTTGTTTGATTCATTCCGTTATTTTTCCCTCCCCCCCACCCCTTCCATCCCTCTTTTCCCTCTACACAGTCCTTCCTTCCTCCATTCTTGCCCCCCTCCCTAACCCTAACCCTAACCTTAACCCTAACCCTAACACTAACCCCTCCCACCCCCCATTATGTGTCATCATCCGCTTATCAGTGAGATCATTCGTCCTTTGGTTTTTTGAGATTGGCTTATCTCACTTAGCATGATATTCTCCAATTTCATCCATTTGCCTGCAAATGCCATAATTTTATCATTCTTTATGGCTGAGTAATATTCATATATATATATATATATATATATATATATATATATATATATAACACATTTTCTTTATCCATTCATCAACTGAAGGACATCTAGGTTGGTTCCATAATCTGGCTATTGTGAATTGAGCAGCTGTGAACATTGATGTGGCTGCATCTCTGTAGTATGCTGATTTTAAGTCCTTTGGGTATAGGCCAAGGAGTGGGATAGCTGGGTCAAATGGTGGTTCCATTCCAAGCTTTCTGAGGAATCTCCATACTGCTTTCCAGAGTGGCTGCACCAATATGCAACCCCACCAGCAATGTATGAGTGTACCTTTTTCCCCACATCCTTGCCAACACCTATTGTTGCTTGTGTTCTTGATAATCGCCATTCTAATTGGGGTGAGATGGAATCTTAGGGTAGTTTTGATTTGCATTTCTCTTATTACTAGAGATGTTGAACTTAACAGGACTCCCATAGCACAAAAAATAAAAGCAAGAATCAATAACTGGAATAGATTCAAACTAAAAAGCTTTCTCTCAGCAAAGGAAACTATCAGCAATGTGAAGAGAGAGCCTACAAAGTGGGAGAAAATCTTTGCCAATCATACTTCAGATAGAGCACTAATTTCCAGAATATGTAAAGAACTCAAAAAACTCTACACCAAGAATACAAATAACCCAATCAACAAATGGGCTAAGGAAATGAACAGACACTTCACAGAAGAAGATGTACAAGCAATCAACAGATATATATGAAATGTTAAAATCTGATTATGAAAATGTTCAACATCTCTAGTAATAAGAGAAATGCAAATCAAAACTTCAGCAATTTTTGACAGATAAATAAGAGCAGTTTGAAATAATTTTTGGCTCTTTCTCTCTTCTGTAAAAGGCAAAGTACATTGAATATATTGTGGTAGCTTACCCATGATGGGAAAAAAGATGGCGAAGGCCAAGAGGGCAAGAAGAGAGCTAAGAGTAGACGCCCCCAGGTGGGAAGCTGAGGTGAGCAGCTTAAGAAGGGATCAACCCTGTCACCACCAACTACTAGGAAGCAGGATACAACATATGACGGTATATATAAATATAAAATATAAATCTAATAAGTACAAATGTATAAACCAACTACTTTCAGACATTGTATCTTAAGCTACCTAGGGTTGTCTTCTCTAAGAGAAGGGAAAGGAATTAACTAAGCCAAAAATAACTGTGCTTTCTGCTCAGACGCATTATTCAGCAGGGAACATAGGAGCTAGGAACCCAAGAAGTGAGCTGTCCCCCTGAGGATGAAAGGGTCAGTCACTGGGGTGGCTGAGGCAGCAGCAGGGCTTGCATGAAAATGTACTAGAGATGAGACTACTGCACAGGAAAAAAGATGTGGAAATCTTCACAGGGAGATCTACTTAGCTGCTTCTACTGGGTGAGGTCACGTTAGGGAATGCCTACACAAAGCTTCAAAGCAAATCCTTTGAAGCAATTTAAGAAATGTGACGAATATAAAAATATATTTGAGGCTAGTAATAAAAAATGAAGTACTAATTCCCAGTAAGAGTTCTTCTTTGATTTTGTAGTTGTCTGTTCATAAATTTCTAACATGTAGACATTATCCTTGCATTTTTGAACTCTAATTACATTGTGTTAAGATAACATGGTCTGTATGAAATTTGATTTATTGAAATATGGTGAAACTTATCCTGTCATGTGTTATTAGTTGTAGATAATAATTCTTTTCAAGCCCACATTAATTGTGAGCTTGAAAAGAATGCATATTCTCCAATTACAGTTTCTTGAACTCCATGTTTTGCCAGTATGTGTTACAGCTCAATTGTTGTATGAGTTTAGAGATACCCTCACTAATCTTTTATCTGATTCATTATTACTGAAAATTATATCCTAAAATCTCCCCCTATGATGTTGGGGATGTTGATTTGTTCTTAAAATTTTCTGCTTTTTTTTGTTTTACATATTTTGCATTTGTTTTATTTGGTATGTGCAAGTTTTGTATTAGTACAAATTTTGGTTGATTTTTTTCTATTTTTCATTTATAATATCCATGTTTTACTTAAGAGTTCTTTGTTGTCTTCAAGTCCGTATTTTGATCATTTCCTTTTAGTCAGTACTTGCATTTTTTTTATCCATTTGCCATATTTCTGTTTTCTTATGTTTTATGTGTGAGTCTTGAATATAGTGATGTAACTATATAGTATATAGCTTAATCTTATTTATTCCTATAGTTGCTAAATTTAACCTATATATAATGACTGTAATAACTAATAATTTGAATTTATTTCTATCATTTTGAACTATTCATCTACACTAATTTTTCCCTACTTCTTTGTTTTCTCCTCTGTTCTAACACTGAGAGTTTATCTCAGTTTGGGTGATGGTTCATAAGGATGGCCATGCATCACTTTATCAACTGTGAATAAATAGGAGGACTATTACACATCAATAAAGTGGTCTTTAAAACACAAATTTTAACAATTTTATTGTTCTACCTTTGGTAAAACTCATCCCATGTTAAATTTTAAAATTTTAGTTCTTTATTTTTTTTTCCTTCTCAAATTAGAAATAAATTGACTAGAATAACTTTACTGCTACTATTATTACTATTACTACTGTCACTAGTAGGTGCTGGGAATCAAACTTAGAGCCTTGTGCAAGCTCTTTACCCCTAAGTTATACCCTAGCTCCCTAGAATATTATTATGATGCAATGTTTGTTGAGTTGTATTCATATGTTGATAAATTTTCTTATTCACCCTCCTTATGAGGCAAATATGGTTCTCTCTGAACTAACAGCTCATGATGTACTTTCAGTGTAAATCTGTTGGCTGTGAATTCTCACATGGTATTGGTCACAGCGTGCCTTTTTTGCACTATCATTCTCGAATGTGATTAAGGTCTTGCATGATTAGGATTGGTTTCTGGAAATCCTGTACAACAATGAATCAGGTGTCCAGACCCAAGAAGGGTTTGTATTTGCTTCTACCTCCCCACTTAGGAGTTCCAGACCCATTCTTAAATAAACTTCATTAAGGTGTACATCCATAAAGAATATGCAAATTATAAGGACACAACTCAAAGATTTACAGAACAATCATCACATTTTTATAAACAAAGCACAGATAAGTAAATAAACAATCATCACTGTAGCAGTCCCCCTACTTCCCACCCAACACTTTCTTCTGGAAAATGACTTTCTCCTAACCTATATCAGTACACTCTTCCTGTTTCAGAATTTTGTATAAGTGGGAGGGTTGGTTATATATCCATTTCTGCTTGATCTATCTACCTATATGTTGTCTGTGAGTATCAGCCACACATTTTTTTAATATCTCCTGCCGACTGCATTCACATAAAGTGCATGCAATTTTCAGGGCTTCCATATTTTCACCAACATTTTTATGGCATTTGCAAATAAATGGATGAAATTGGAGAATATCATGCTAAGTGAAATAAGCCAAGCCCAAAAAACCAAAGGCCAAATGTTTTGCCTGATAAGTGGATGATAATATATAATGGGGGTGGGGAGTGAGAGAAGAATGGGGGAACTTTAGATTATGTAGAAGGAAATGAGGGGGGGTATGAAAATGGTGGAACGAGACAGACATCATTACACTATGTACATATATGATTACACGAGTGGTATGAATCTACATCATGTGCAACCATAGAAATGAAATGATGTACCCCATTTGTGTAAAATGAATTAAAATGCAATCTGTAAAAAATTAAAAGATAAATTTAAAAATGTTTAGACATTCTGGTGAAATCTGTGTTATCACATTGTGGTTCTACTTTACCTTGTCCTAATTCTAAAAGGAACACCCTTTTATATGTTTGGCATATCTTCTTTATAAATAAACAGTGCCCCTCTAAGACTTTTCAAGTTTTACTGTCAGGTTGTCATTTCTTTAATGATTTGTTGCATAGGTCTCTATATATTCTGGATATGAGTCTTTCTTAGGGCAATCGGGTTACATTTTACAAATTAGTGCTGTCTTTTGATAAAAATAGCTCTTAATTTTTCAGTTAGTCAAATTCATCAAGTTTTTTCTTTAAGCTTAGGAAGCATTTTAATGTTTAAGAAATCTTTGCTTATCTTATAAGAATATAAGATATTCTAATAGGTTATATTCTTGAACCATGCTTTCTAATACAGCAGTAGCCAATAGCCACTTATGGCTATTAAATTTCAATTAATTAAATTCAAATTTAAAATTCTATTACTCAATTACACTAGCCAAATTTTGAGTCCTTAGGAGCTATGCATGGCTAGTGCTTCCATGTTGGAAGGCACAGAAATAGAAAATTTTCATCACCACAGAAGGGCATATTCAATCAATAATACTATTCTATAACTTTTTCATATTTAGATTTACAGTGTTTGCTGTAAGTTCAGATACATAAGATATCCAATTAATCCAACACTATTTCTTGAAATACTACCTTTCCTCACTTTCATCAAAATTACCTTTACCATAAATAAGGTGACCACACATGTCTGGTCTTTTTGTAGACCTTCTAGATCTGGTCCACTGATTTGTTTGTCTATCCATAGGGCTAAAATCACACTGCTTACTTACTATAGTTTTAGTAAAGGTATTGGTACCTCATATTATGGGAAGTATGGGAACTCCTTTCTTCCTTTTCCTTCTTCAATATGATATTGATTATTCTTAGACCTTGCATTTCATACCAATGTTAAAATCAGCTTTTCAAATTCCAAAATTGTATTTTTTAGACTTTTTATTGGAATCTTGTTGGTTATACTAATGTCAATAGGGAGAAATAATAGGTTTCTTCTATAGAGTAATCCTACCAATCAACATTATCTTTTAACCTCTCCTAATAATCGTCTGTAACTTCTAATTCTGAGCTCAAATGCTAGTCAGCTTCCCATTACTGCAATAAATTCCTAAGAGAATTGACTATATAAGCTCACAGGTTTGGAAGTTTCACTTCAAGCCTGGTTGACTCTGTTGCTTTGGGCTCTGTGGGAAAGCAGCAAGCCATGGTAGGAGCCATTCAACTCATGGCGAGGAAGTGCTATGGATGAATGTACATCCCTCGCTTCAATTCATGTGTTGGAGCCTAATAGCCAATGCCATGGTGTTAAGAGATGGGGCTGGTGGGAAGTGATTGCTATGAAGACTTCACCACCAAGAACTGAATTATTGTCCTTACAAGAGGCTCAGGGAGCTCCATTGCCCCTTCTGCCTTGTGAAGACACAGAAGCACAATGTCTGAATCAGAAAGCAAGTCCTTACCAGACACCAAACCTGTCAGCGCCTTGATCTTAGACTTTCCAGCCTTCAGAACTGTAAGAACCAAATTTCTGCTATTTATAAATTTTATTTAATCTAAGGTATTTTGTTAATAACTGCTTGAAAAAATTAAAACACATGCAAATTAAATTCAGAGGAGAAAAGGAAAGGCAGACCTGGGAGATACCTTAACTTTACTAATGCTCTGGAATAATCAATATGAAAAATGAAATCGTCTTGAATTGCAGCAAACCATAAGGGGAAACAATAAGACAAAGAAGGAGAAAACGAAGGCTTGATGAACACCTCCTTCTACCCTCCAGGACCTTAAACCACAGCCTAAACTGCACCATCCCAAATAGTAGCCATCAGCCCTCATGTGACTACTGTAGTCTTCATTTTATATTAATTAAAATTAAAGTTTAAAAACAATTAGATATCAATTTAATCTTCATTTAGTAACCTATTAGATTCACATTGAATTTAAACAAGAAAAAAATTCATTTCTGCAGTTAGATGAATCTATTTAAAATGCTTGACAGCCACACATTCCAGAACATTCACATCATTACAGAATGTCTTACTGGACTGCACTGGCCTAGAGACTGTGGGTCATCTGTGTGGGGTCCTCTTTGTCCCCAGAGGATGGTACCTGGATTCTAAAAAGGCAAGCCTTATTCTTTTGAGTCAAAAGTTTGAAGGGGTTTAAATGAGGAAGAAAGTCAAAGAGGAGACCTTTATGTGAGGAGATGATTGTTTGAGACTGAAAGAAATCATAAGGGGAAAAGTAGAGACTGCAGCCCCATCCAGCCAGAGCTATGTGGTTAATCCCAGGGGCAAAGGTTCTTATCGGACAACGTGGAACAGACTGAGAGCAAAGGCAAGCAAGGCTACAGAGTGCAGAAAATCCCTTTTACATGTGCAGAGGGTGAGTCGTTCATGACTCAGGCAGGAGGAATTGGAACATTATTAAACTTTTGGGACATGCGACTCATTTTTAGAGTTCTTTATTTATCCTCTGAGGCAGCTACTTTTAGATTATGGAAATTGACATGATGGTATAAGATAGAAACTAAAATGCAAATATAGAACTGCCATCTAAGAGCTCTTTCATGATAGTCAGTTATATTGAGAAAAATTATGACAAATATTGCCAAAGCAATGCATGCTGGTGATTTTTGCAGTTTCCATATTGAAATGAAATTGCTTTCAATAACATTTCTCTTGTAATTGCTTTCTCTCTCTGAAATTTCAATTTGGTTAATAAATGTAAAAATATCTCAGGAAACAAAAAGTTGTGAAAAGATTTTTTTTTTTAAGCCATGATCCAGGGTCCTGGAAAGTCAAAGGAGCATCAGTTTCTGCCAAAGCCACCAGGAACTCTGTGCACCTGGGAGCATTTCTGGCCCTCCAGAGCAGGGAAGCTTGTCTGGACTTCTCTGGAGAGCTCCTTTAGATATCTTAGGTTTCCCCTTTTGTGAACCCCCTTGCAGAGGAAAAAAGTATAATACATTCTGATGTTACTTGCTCTCCATTACGATTTATCTATTTGGGAACTTGTGTGGAAGAAAACGGTATAAACAAGCTCATATATAAAGAATATAAACTCAAAGAAATACCAAACTTTTTCATGAACGATGGGATATTGTGATTGATACCTTATAAGAGGATCTTTCTAGATAAACTGACATGACCTTACTCTCAGCATTTATTTCCCTTCAGAGGTGCAAATGCTTTTATCTAATGATACATTGTGTGTGAGTCATCATTCTTCTACTTACAGGAGAGAAAAAAGCTAAAAACATAATTTAGTGTTAAGAACAAAAAGAGCTTCTACTGCAAGTTATCAAAGACTGATTTTTCCTTCCTTTTCTATTTTTTTACATATTTACTTCAAGACATCACAACTTACCTAAAGGAGGCAGTTAATAAAGGGATGGTGTCACTTCTAGGATGTATGGGATTCCTGGCAAATATCTGTTTTGGGACCCTTGGCTAAAATAATTTGAGTTGCCCAATATAAACAAGCAACTACCATTCAAGTGACTCAGTATTACATGATCCTGAGGAAAAAATAAAGCTCTGCATAGCAGGAGAGAGATTTGCCTGGCAGCCCTCTGGAACCAAGGTGGTTAATGACTCCATAGCTGTGATGCCTAGAGATCCTTGGGATATCTGGTCAACCCCAGGCCTGGACTAGACCTAAGAAAGAACCGTGAGGGAGGAAACTGGCTCTAGTGCTGCCACCTCTCCCTCCTGAATCCTAAACCAGGCTCAGGAGTCTCCTCATAAAACAGTACTATCACCTTGGTAAGTCCCAGGCACTAGACAGGGGTTTAAGATAACTTCCAGGAAGGCTCAACAAAGCCCTGGGTTTCTCAGAGCAGGGCCATCACAGGAATACAGAAAGGATTCCACTTGTCTGAGGGAGCTACAGCTTATGCAGTATTTGTCTCTCTGTGACTGCTTATTTCACTCAACATAAGACCCTCAAAATTCATCCATGTCATTGCTTACTGTAGAATTTCCTCCTTTTAAAAAGAATAATAATATTCCATTTTATGTCTGTACCACATTTTCTTTATCCATTTATCTGTGCTTGATCTTTTAGACTATTTGCACATCTTGGTTACTTTACATAATGTTGGTATGAATGCAGAAATGCAGATATGTCTCTTATATCCTGACTTTTGTCTTTTGCAAATTCTCAGAACTGAGATTGCTGGGTCACGTGGTGGTTCTATTTCAAAAAATTGTTTTGAGAAAAGTTCACATTGTTTTCTATATTGGCTACCAAATATCATTTTACATTCCCATTAATAGGATGCAAGTGTTTCAATTTCTTCAAATCCTTTTCAACACTTGGGCTTTGTGTTATTGGTAATAGCCATTCTAGCAGGTGTTAAGTGACACTTATATTTTCATTTGAATTTCCCTGATAATTAATGATGTTGAACATATCTGCTGGCTATTTGTAAGACTTCTTTGGAGAAATATCTCTCCAACGCCTTAGCTCATCTTTTAATTGGATTACTATTTTTTTTAAATTGAGTTACATGAGTTCTTATATACTTTGGATATTAATTCCCTATTGGATATATAGGATGCATACATTTTCTTCCATTCTTTCTTTTTTTTTTTTTTAACTCTCTTCACTCTTCCCTTTGCTGTGTCATAACTTTGTAGTGTGTTGTCAATCCCATTGGTCTATTTTTGGTTTTGTCCCTCATGTATTTGGTATCTTATCATCAACTCATTAAAAGACCAAGGTCAGGAAGCCTTTTCCCTGTGTCCTCTTCCAGGAATTTTATAGCTTCGGTACTTAATCCATTTTGAGTTGACTTTTGTTTGTGGCTTAAGATAGGGGTACAATAACATTAACACAGGTAAGTATACATAAAACATGTAATATTGTAATGATAGGAATAAATCACTTTTTTTCCAACACTAGAGATTGAATCCAGGACCTTACACAAGCTAGTCTCTGACTTTTGTCTTTTGCAAATTCTCAGAACTGAGATTGCTGGGCCACGTGGTGGTTCTATTTAAAAAAATTGTTTTTTGAAACAATTGCTCTGCCACTGAGTTTCATCCCCAGACCTGAAAAAAATCACTTTTAATTCTAATGTATGACCTAGGAGTACCTCTGCTAGGAATTCATTTGGGATTTCCCAAAGGAAATGAAATCAACATCTTGTTGAGATACCTGAGCTCCTATTTTTCACTCTATCATTATTTACCATTGTCAACTTGAGTGTCTATCAATGGACTAATAGATAAAGAAAATGTGGTATATATAGTATATATATACAATGGAATAATATACAGCCTTTAAAAATGCATTTGTTGAAGAGCCTCCACAGCTTTCATAATGGCTATACCACTCTACATTCCCACTAAAAGAGTCAAAGTGTTGCCCTTTCTCCACTCTCTCACCACAATTGCTATCTCCTCTTTTCTTATAATAGCCAGCCTAACAAGTGTAAGATGATGTCTCATTGGAGTTTCAATTTGCATTTTCTTAGTGATTAGTGCTCTTGAGCACCTTTTCACACATACTGGTTGGATATTTTTATGTCCTCTTAGAAATGGCTATTCAGGCCCTTTGCCTGCTTTTTAAACTCAGGTTCGTTGTCTCTCTCTCCTTTGTATTGTATGAATTCCTTATATATTTTGGATATTAACCCTTATCAGATATTGGATAAATAGTTGCAAAAATTTTCTCCCATTTCATAGATGGCCTCTCTGGTTTTATTTTTTTCTGATTCCCTTTTCTGTGAAAATGATTTTTTAGTTTGGTGTAGTCCTTCCTCTTTGATGTTACTTCTGTTGCCTGAGCATTTTGTGTAATATCAAAAACATCATTTCAAGGCCAGTGTTGAAAGGTTTTCCCTTTATAATTTCTGCTGAGAGTTTTATGGTTTCAGATTTTACATTCAAGTTTTTAATCTATTTTTAATTGATGCTTCTGTAGGTGCAAAATACAGGTCAATTTTCATTCTTGGCATAAGGATGTTCACTTTTCTAAACATCATTCACTGAAAAGACAATCTTTGCTCATTGCATCCTTAGGCACCCTTGTCAAAGATTAGTTCACTTACACGTGTGGGTTGATTTTCGGATTCTCTTCTGTTCCACTGGTCTATGTGCTATCTATATGCCAGTACCATATCGCTTTCATTACTATAACTTTTTAACATAATTTGAAATTAGTAAGGTAGTACTTTCGATATTTCAATTTTGGTTTTCTTTCATAAGACTGTTCAGGCTATTTGTGATCTTTTGGGGTTCCATACAAATTTTACAATTGTTTTTTTTTTTTCTATTTCTGCAATAGAATGCCATTTGAATTTTGTTAAAGATTATACTCATTCTGTAGTTCACATTGGTGGTATGGACATTGGGGCAATATCATTTCTTATAATTTCTTCCATCAGTGTTTTATAATTTTCTAGATATCAAATAAACAACCTAATTTTGCTTGTTAAGAATCTAGAAATAAAAAATGAACTAAACCCAAGGATAGCACAGAGAAGCAAATAATGAAGATCAAAGCAAAACTAAGTGGAGTTTAGGAAAAATTCAACAAAATTGAGTTCATTCACTGAAAAGATAAACAAAATTGACAACCACATAACTAGACTAACAAAGGGAAAAGAAGGCTCACAATCAGAAATCAAAGAGGAAACAGTATAAGTGATGCTGCAAAAGTTTATAAAAAGAGTCATAAGAGACTACAATGAACAATTGTTCCTCAAATAACTGAATAGAATATAGAATAACTGAAGGAATATATTTAATTGAAATATATTATTGTGAGACTATATTAGTGATATCATTGCATTAAATGAAAGGTAATATGGAGATTCTGTTTTCTCCTGAAACAGTAAGTCCAGAGTTGGTGGTTTCTGACTTCAGATCATCTACACAAAGATTCCTTGACCTTTCCCTCATAATGCTACAGGCACTGAGCTCTAGACCCAGTCATAATAATCTTGTTTCAGCAAAGGGCAGAGTCTATATTTTTAAAATGCAAAACTTTCCTAGACATCCCTAACAGAATTTTCAATTATATCTAACTGAATATAACTGAATCACATAACCAGCCCCATCTAGAAAGGAGATAGGGAGGGACATTTAGGTGGGTTCTTTGATATCAACAACACATTTTAATAAATATTGACTCTGTTAGTAATTTAAATGGAAGGAACAAACAGGCAACTTCCATTGTCTTCTAACAGGGATATCAATGACTAAAGCTACGGGACAGTACAAAATACAAATCTGAAAGCAAAAACTCTAGAATATAAAATGATTTTACCAATATGATCAAACTAAAAGTGTCAGGAAATTTCTTCATCTTTCCCTATCTGGAGTCAATACATATTATTTAATTTCTGTATTTGATAAACAACAGTAGTTTATGTATAAATGTTATAAAGGGGAAAAGTATATGCACTGGTAAGGCTTTCCTTATACTACAAAAGTGGATAAGTCTAAAATAACAGAAATGTAAAGCAAATGGTTTATTCTCCTTACTGTACATAAAACTGAGATAGTCCAGGGGTTGAACTGCAGTTGCCTGATGTCACGAAAAACAGTCTCCCTATCATCCCTGGCCATTGTTTAGTGTGTCACTTCCTAGGCCAAAAAGGCTTCTCAGACTCCAGCCATTCCAGTCACATTCCAGGTGGCAGAAAGAAGAAAGAGTAGGACCTGCCCCTTCCATTTAAAAAATTTTCTGGAGACCCTACACTACATTTCTTTTCACACTTCCTCAGCCAGACTTATTTACATGATCATATCTATTTGCTAAGTAATCTCAAAAAGCAGTGTGCATTCCCTCCTGAAGAAAATAGGGTACACAGATGTAAACTGGCAACAGTAGTCTCTGTCACAAGGGAAATAGGATATGGGTGCTTCACATCACCAGATCGAGCCGAACTAACACAAAATTCATGCAGAGGAAAACAATTAAAAAAAAACAAAAGCAATATGAAATAAAAACATTTTAAAAAACAATCAAAAATGGAAAAAGCCAATTGAACCAACTCTCAGATTGGATCAAAAAGAAAAATCCAACCTGTGTCATGCACACACACACAAAAAATATATATATATACGAGACAAAGATGTGGATCACCCAAAGATATGAAAAATTAAACTAAGAAAATAGCAAGAGTTATTTCAAATGATCATTTTGATATATGAAACCTGAATTAAGGAAAATACATCATTGAGAAAATAAAGGTCTTTTTATTATGATGTGACAGGTATGATCCTACTAGACAGATCTTCTTCTGCATACCAGTTATAAATCCTGGACATTATAAAAAGACCTGAGGACACAGCAGGCTTAAATGAAGCAAGGAAGACTTGAGGGAGAGTCCGCAAATAGAGAAGAGTTGCAAATTGTATATTCACAATTTTATATATAGATGACTGACGTGTGTGTGTGTGTGTGTGTGTGTGTGTGTATAGATAGATGATTGACAGAGAGTGTGTGTGTGTGTGTATAGATAGATGATTGACAGAGAGTGTGTGTGTGTGTGTGTGTATAGATAGATGATTGACAGAGTGTGTGTGTGTGTGTGTGTGTGTGTGTGTATAGCTAAACACAATGGCAGGATGTGTAGGCACTGGCTGAAAAACACAGACATTCTTCCTAAGGATTCTGGAAAAATAAATAGGAAAACATGGGCCCCAGAGAAAAGAATAACCTAAAAGAGCCAGAAGTGGGTAGGTCATTCTTCCTACTTCTGGGGCTCATCCCCAAACTGAAAACATCCAGATGAGAATCACTACCCAAGAAATAGATTTTGCAGTTAAAGTCTAATCAACATAGTTACCTGCTATGAGAAACAAAATAACATGTCACAGAAACAACAGAATTTACACTGTTGGTGGGAAAGTAAATTAGTATAGCTATTAGAGAAAACAGCATGGCTATTTCTCAAAAGTAAAAAACAGAGCTATTGGGGCTGGGGAGATAGCTCAGTTGGTAGAGTGCTTGCCTCTCAAGCACAAAGCTCTGGGTTCAATCCCCAGCACCGCAAAAAAAAAAAAAAAAAAAAAAAAAAAACAGAGCTATCATATCCAGCAATTCCACCACTAGGTGTATATCCAAAGAAAACGCAGTATGTTAAAGAGCCATCTTCACTCCTATGTTCACCACATAACTATTCACAATAGTCAAGGAATGGAAACAACTGATGTGCCCAATTAACTAGCAAATGGGTAAAAAAAAAAAATGCAGTACAGACACACAATGGCATACTCTTCATCCATAACAATGAACAAAACCCCGTAATTTGTCATAAGATGGGTGGAACTGAAGATCATTATGTTAAGTGAAATAAACTAGGCACAGAAAGACAAATACTGCATAAGCTCATTCACCCATAGAATCTAAAAAAGCTGATCTCATAGAAGTTGAAAGTAGAGTAGTGGCTACCAGAGGCTGCAGTTCAACAGCTCTAACAATTAGAGAAATGTAAATCAAAACTTCTCTAAGCTTTCACCTCCCTCCACTCAGAATGGCAATTATCAACAATACAAGCAACAATAAGTGTTGGTGAGGATGTGGGGGAAAAGGTACACTCATACATTGCTGGTGGGATTGTAGATTGGTGCAACCACTCTAGAAAGCAGTAAAGAGCTTCCTTAGAAAACTGGAATGGAAACACCATTTGACCCAGCTATCCCACTCCTCAGTTTATACCCAAAGGCCTTAAAATGAGCATAGTACATCGACGCAGCCACATCAATGTTTATAGCAGTTCAATTCACAATAGCTAAACTATGCAACCAACATAAATGCCCTTCAACAGATGAATGGATAAAGAAAATGTGGTATAGCTATATAAGGGAATATTACTCAGTCTTAAATGAAATTATGGCATTTGCAGGTAAATAGATGGAACTAAAGAATATTATGCTAAGTGAAATAAGCCAATCCCCAAAACCAAAGACTAGATGCTTTCTCTGATATGTGGATGCTGATCCATAATGGAGGGTGGGAGCTAGGGAAGAATGGAGGAAATTTGAATTGGGCAGAGGGGAGTGAGTGTGGGGGTGGAAAGGATGGTAGAATGAGATGAACATTATTTCCCTGTGTACATGTATGATTGCATGAATGATTTGATTCTGCATCATGTACAGCCAGAGAAATGAGAAGTTGTGTTCCATATGTGTACAATGAATTGAAATGCATTCTGCTGTCATGTATAACTAATTAGAATAAAAAGGAAGAAAGAAAGAAAGAAAGAAAGAAAGAAAGAAAGAAAGAAAGAAAGAAAGAAAGAAAGAAAAGAGAGAAGAAGGGATTCAGAGAGGCAGAGGAAGGGTACTCAGTTACAGTTAGACAGTAGTAAGAAGTTCTAGCAAGCTCTTGTACAGTGAAGGACTATAGATAACAATAATATACTGTATATTTCAAAAAGCTACAAGGAAGGATTTTGAAAGTTTTCAGCATAAAGCAATGAAAAATGTTTGAGGAGACACATTTTACTTGATTTAAACACCACACAATATATACATGTATTGAAACATCACATAATAAGTATCCCATAAATATGTACAAATTTTGTATTTTTGTTATCAGTTAAAAGTACATGCATTTTAATTAAAAATGTGACAGCTGATGAATCAATATATTGATATACACTCCCACAGGAAAATACAAATCAACCTGAGACCAGCTCTGAGATAAGCCATATGTGAGAATTAGCAGGATGGAATTTTAATGTAGCTATTGTAACCATTCATAGACATAAGAAAAAAGTCGAAAAATAGGTTCACAAGGAATCAAAAGAAAGGAAATATCTTCAGTGAAAGAGAAATGATTTTTAAAATACTTTAGAAATGGAACCTCAGAAACTCAAGTACAATATTTGAAATTAAATATTCACTGAAGGGATTTCACAGCTGACTAGAGAGGAGAAGGGAAAGAGTAAGTGAATCTGAATATAGATTAATAGAATTCACTTGATGCACAGAATAGAGAGAAAAAATAAATGAAACTTGGAGGACCCTTTGTAGACATGATTAAAGCAAGTAATATAAGATTAATTTGAGTTCCATTATCAGAGAAAAGATAAAGAATAGATCAAAAAAGGTGCATTTGAAAAATAGTGGCCAAAAAATTTTCCCAATTCAGGTACATGTATTTACAAATTTAAGATCGCAATGAATACTAAGCAGGATCAACACATACAGGACCATTCTGAGACATTATTTTCAAACTAAGGGCAGCCCAAACTAAAAAACCAATGAGGAATGAGAAACTAGATCAGATAATTTTTTAAAAAATTTAAATATGAAAAAAATTCTATTCCAGAGGGAGTCTACAATTTGACCAACATCTCTCCTTCTTAATTTTTTTAAGAATACTGCTTGAGCTCATTTATATGTAGAATCTAAAAACTTTGGGACCATTTGAGGTTTATAGCATGTTTGGGGATACACAAAGATCATAAAATGGTTACAGTGGTGAAGCAGATTAACAAGTCTATCATCTCACCTGGTTACTTTTCTTGTGAAGAGAGCAGCTAACAACTACGCATTTAACAAAAATCTCTAACAAAATACTATTGATGGACTTTGGTCCTCATGCTACGCACAGACCTCTAAGTTAATTCATTGTATGCACCTGCTGGTACATAAGCATGAGGTTGCAACTGTCTTTACAAGGTGGTATTTTCATTTCACACACACACACACACACACACACACACAAATGCGATAATAGGATTGCTGGATCATATGGTCATTCTACCTTTAATTTTTTTCATCTGAATTGTCAGTTGTTGGCCATTTATTAGCGTTATATTTATTTGCATTTTCTAAACAGCACAGGTAGTACTAATTTGCATTCTGCCCAACAGAGTTCCAGGGTTCCCTGTCTCCACATCCTTGCCACTATTTATTACCTGGATTTTATTTATGAATGTGAGGTTGTTTCTCATAATGATTTTATTTTGCATTTCTGTGATGATTAGTGATCTTCAGCACATTTTCATATACCCGTTGACCATTCTTTTTTGGTCTTCTTTGGAGAAATGTCTATTTAGGTTCTTTACCCATTTTTTAAATTGTATTTGTTTTTTTCAGAGATATGTGACAGTAGAATGTATTTTGACCTACTGTACATACATGGAGCATAACTTTTTTTTCATTTTTAAAGTTCTCAGGCTTTTTTTTTTTTAAACATTTATTATGCCTTGAATTCATAGGGAATAGGTTCCAGCAGCTCAGGCTCCTTTCCATTTGTTCTCCCGAGATGAGCTTCTCTGGGTGGAGCAGGTTGGCACTTCAGCTGAACCCAGGTACCTTTCTCTTTGGCTTCCTTCTTTTTCTGATCATTTTCCTTCACACATTTCAGGAAGCTGTCTCGGCTCTTAGAGGGCTTAATATGCTCAATACTCACATTCTTTAGGAGTCTTTAGAATTCTTTAGGATTCTATTCTTGTGCTTATACATGATGCAGACTAACCCTGGTGGTGAATTCAAATATAAAGTTAGGAAAGTTATGTCCGATTAATTCTACTATCCTTCGTATTCCCCTCCTGGCTCCCTTCCCTTCATTCCCTTTTGTCTAATTCAACAGATTCCTATTCTTCCCCTCCCCATCCTCCCTTGTTGTGGGTTAACACATCAGGAATTTTTGAGAAGGGCTTATTTCACTTAGCATGATATTCTCCAGTTCCATTAATTAATGGCAAATGCCATAATTTCATTCTTCATCATGGGTGAGTAATATTCCAATGTGTATATATACCACATTTTCTTTATCCATTCATCTGTTGAAGGAACTAGGTTGGTTCCATAGCTTGGCTATTTGAATTGAGCCACTATAAACATTGATGTGACTGTGTCACTTTACCCATTTTTTAAGTGAAGTTATTTGTTTTCCTGCTATTGAGTTGTAAAACTTCTTTATGAATTTTGGATATTAGTCTTTTACCAGATATGTGGTTTGCAAATATATTTTTCCCAGTCTATAGACTGCCTTTCATTTCATTGTTTCCTTTGTCATGCAGAAACTTTTTAGTTTGATACGCTCTCATTTTTTTTGTTTCATAGCCTGAGCTATGACTATAATATAAACAAAAAACAACACAAAACAAAGTTGCAATGGTCAATATCAAGAACTTTCCCTATTTTCTCTCTTCTAGGAATTTTATGAGTTAAGTCTTAATTCTGTCTTAGCAGATTTTTCCTTTTGGTTCCAAGTTGGAATCAAGAAACTGGACGAGAATATGTGTGAATTACTAAAATTATGCTTGACTTTAAAATACAAGGAAAAGTGGTAGTCACCAAGAGTCCAGTGAAATAGCCAAGTCATTGCCATAGGAATCTTAAGAGTGTCTCATCTCTTGTGATTAAGTGGAGATATCAGAAGTAGAATGGTAAATCTAAGGAAAATGTCAGTAGTTCTAGAGTAATCCCTCCATTTCCCAGGTTATTATCACATATGCATTGCACCTTCAACTTTATGAGGCCTTTCTAAGGTACACAATCCAACTGTTTTTATTAAGTCAAAATAAAAACAAAAATTGATCTTAGCTCAGTGTATTTTAACAAAACCTATTCCTTTGTGCTTTACAGAATATGATTTATAGAAACAGCTACCAGAAATTTAAATGTCTCTACTCATCCATAATTTCTTTCTCTCACTATTATTCTAAGATCAAGACAAATGTGAGTGTAAGTCACAATAACATCCCTAAAACATGTCTTCTATCTCTTCTATAAAAGAAGATCCCTGAGCAGTGTCTACTTTAAAGATGAAGATAAACTCAAGTAGTTTATAGGCGTTAGCAAGTGTGGCAGTAATATTTATCAATTTATCTTATTTTTTGTCCTTAACAGATGATGCTCTTATTTTCTAATCGTTCCTCTGGTCTGACATTTTCTCTGCATCCATTTGCAGAACTTCTGAGCTGAAAAGCAATCCATGAATCAAATTGCAGGCCACATCTGCCTGTCATGCAGAATAGTTTTGTCAGTTGGAGTCTACAAAGGCAACCAAAAAAATGTTGAAATTGGTTTTACGTTGAAAAAAAATATCAACTGCTTCTTCAAGTTTCCTTTATCCCTCGCCTTTTGATTCCAAGGTCTCTGTGAAGACTACTCAGGCAGAGTGAGGTCAATGAAATGTGCTTTGATGTGATGCCTGCCTCCGGATTCTGCATTTTTTTTCACTTCTTTCCAAAATAGCGGTATTCTTTTATATAATTATAGTGCATTTATAACTTTCTCAAGTTAACAATACAGATACAATACCTTTTCTTATCTACAGCACAAGTTCCAGTTTTATCAGCTGCCCTATTATTGCATAAGTGTCCCCTACAACATGGGATCAGGGGTGGTGTTCAACTGATGTATATCTTTAGCCTTCTTCAATCAGGAACCTTCCTAGACTTCTGTAGGTTTTTTTTCTTTATGATATCAATATTTTGTGAAAAATAAAGCTACCATGTTTTTGCCATCGAATGTTTCTCCTTTGTGTTGGTCTGGCATTTCCTTATTGTGAGGCTGACGTTATACATTCTCATCCAGAACACTTCACTGTTGAGACTGTTTTCTTCTCAAAATTCATCATATCTGAAGATCCATGAAGTCCCTCTGAGTCCAATATATAATGTTATTTCCATTGCCTAGTCAAGGTATTGCTCATTTTATCCACTATATAATTACTTAATTTTCCTTTGCAACTACTAATCAATCTGTGAAGAGACAGTTTTAAACAATGGAAATACCCCAATCTTCATCAAAACTTAGCATCCATCAGTGATTCTTGCCTGATCCAATCTTCATACCCTGAATGCCCAGTGATGGATTTTTCCATTTCCAGCATTCCCTTCACATTTACTAGTTGGCCCTCGACATCCTATTATAAGCAACCTTCCATTGCCCACCCCCATTTATTTCTACATCTCCTTACTTTAAAGGTGGATTTGTTAGTTCTTATTTTTTCAGTAGCTTATAATTCAATACTTAAATAGCTTAAAATCTGGCCAGGGAGAACCCCTTCGGTCTGACTCCTATGTCTTTGTAACACACCTTCATAATTTTTTCTTTGAGCAGTTCCTTACTCCTTACTTCCTGATATAACAAGGTGCTCCAGACCCATCCTGTACCTATCCTGTTCCATTCCAAAATAAGTAACTGCCTTGATGATTTCTGGTTCCATTAAGTGGAGAATGGTTTCAGAGAGACCAAGGTCTGGTATCAAGTGCACTTACTGTCATAGGTATGTTCTTGTTTCTTGATCTTTCAAATGAACAAAGCTTGGAAATATAAACACATATACACATATGCAAATAATCATGCATATATGCATAATTTACATATTTTAGATATCATGAGCCCCCATTGATAGTATTCCTCTAGATCTCTTTCTTTTCTTTCACGATTCCATTTGTAGGTCTTTTACTTTCACAGTGGGAAACTTGCATCCCAGCGACTTCAAAACATTTAATCATTCACTTGATCCTAACAAAAATCTAAAATAATTCAAGGAATTTCTCATATAACAAACAAACCTATTAAAAATAAGTTCAAATTTTTTCAGTTCTTCCCTACACATTGCACCTGTGCCTGAAATTGAGGGTATATAGTCCAATGATGTTCATAAACTATCTGAATCATTTCACTCTTTCTTTCCTTTTATCTTTCTTCTGTTTGTTATACTATTTATTATAAATATATCTAAGTTCATTTGTTTCACTTTGCTTTTGATTTTCCTACCTTCCGACCCTTATTGATTAATCTTCCTTTTCTAATATGTAGAATAAATATGCTTTAAAATTCAAACTTACATAAGTGTCACTTCTCTTATACCTTCCAGTGTGATTCCTCTCCCCAACTGTTGCAAGTAATAGGCTTCATATTTTTTTGGTTCATTCTTCCTACATGTTTTTGTAGCTATAAGGATATATTTGTGTTTTATTTTTGTTATTTGTAACATTTCTCCTTACTGAGGTGTACTAAATTAGGGTTCCATGAATGCTCCTTCCTGTTAGCTATTTTCACTTTATTTCTCCTGAAAATCACTCCACATCAGTTCACAGAGATTGTCCTCATTTTTTAAAGAGCTGCCTAGAACTTCATAGCATGCATCTACTAGAACATTAGGTTGTTTTCAGTATGTCACAATCTCAAATAAGGCTGCAGGAAATACCATTGTGCACATACTTTTTTCTTTATGTTGGAAATGTATATGCTTGGTATTTCTAGAATTGGATTCCTAGGTCAGAGAGTCATTGGATACGTAGTATAATTAGGTATAGTCAAATTCCCTACCTTTGGATTAAATTTTTTTTACTTTTATAAACCTAATGTGTAAGAAATGATATCTCTGTGTCAGTTTCTTTTCTTGATAATATATTGAGGTATAATGGGCATAGGATAAATTCTGCATATTTAAAATGTACACTCCATAGGTAAAGTCTATACCTGTGAAACCATCTCCACAATCAAGATAACGGATATATCCATCGCCTCCCAAAGTTTCCTCCTACCTCTGTAATCACTCCCACTCTCCTTTCCCTCCTCCCCATCAATAGGTAACCACTGATCTATTTCTTGTTTGTCACTCATTGAGTTGCATTTATAAGAGTTTTAAAATAATGTCATCAGAAACTATTTTCTCTATTTGTCCGGCTTCTTCACTCTGCATATTTTGTAACTCTTTCATGTTATGGGTATAGCAGTGATTCACACATTTTTATTCCTGAAGATTACTCAATTGTATGCATGCTAAATTTTATTTATCAATTGATGGACACTGGAGTTATTTCCAGGTTGGGGTTTTACAGATAAAGGTGTTAAGATCATTTGTGGACCACTCATTGTATAGGTACATACTTTCATTACTCTTTGTTAAATAACCAGTAGTGAGTGGAATGAATAGACCATCTGGTAGGTGTATCTCAGCTTCTTAAGAATCTGGCAAATTGTCTTCTGAAGATGTTGTACGGCTGCTGTGTATATAAATGTTTCAGTGCTATCACACCCATGCCAACCCTTGGTATGATAATTCTTTTTCATTTAAACCACTCTAACATGTGTAAAGAATCTCAGCATAGTTTTAACTGGCATTTCTCTTACTATCAGTGAAGGGGAAATTTTTTTTCACATGTTTAAAGGCCCTTTATTGATTGATTTTTCATCTGAAGTTAAGGTTTAATTTTTGTAGCAGCTCATTGGATTGTATTTAGTTTTGAATAAAGTAGGCTAATTGAACCTCTTGATAATGTTGAACTATCCTGAAGTATAAGGGGTATTCTTCCCTTTACTCAAGTTCATCTTTGTGACATGCAATAATGCTTTGCAATTTTGTCCATATACAATTTGAACATTCTTACCAAATGTATCCCCAGTACCTTACATTTTACAATTGTAAAATAAAATTTCTTCACTTATTATATTTATAAATGGTTGTTATTCATGCACATGAATGTTATTTTTAATTAATTTGTATATTTGTTGAATTATTTTATTGCTTGACTTTGTTTCATCATTGATTTTAATGGTTATAAAAGTATATTGTTATGCCACTTGAAAACAGGTTTATTTCCTTTTTAAAAAATTCTTATGCAGGATGCCATCACTGAGTGCACCCCCCACACACTGAGATCAGAGGCCTGCAGCTGAGCCTGCCCACCTGCCCCCCTACTGCTGAGGGACAATGCACCTGTTCCCTGTACTGACTCAGCACACCCTTGCTGGGGCTCCCCAGCTTCTTTGGAGGCTGGTACAGGCACTCTGAATTATTTCTGAGGGTGTGGCCATCGTCATTGGAAGGGCAGCTCCCTTCCTGAGACACCTGCAGGAGACTGGAGGCCTTTTGACAGGTACCTCTATTTACTCACTTACATCCTACACCCTTCCTATCTTGTTCACAACTAGAAATACTGTAAATAGTAATCAAACTGATCCTGTTTATTTTAAAAATGTTAAAGTCTTTATAGGGGCTGTCTGGTTCAGGGCTGCATTTTCTCTATATTGGGTGCTACCTGTATTGATCTCCCCTTCAAAGGAGAGGTAGTGGAAAACTGCAGGGTCATAATAAGTCTAGAGAGGGGAACTTCAGTATCTCTGATCTTCACTGCTAGAGGGGAATATATAGAAACAATATGAAAAAACAGGGGAAGAAAGTGTCCCTAACAAACCAAGATGCTATTGTGATAGACTACAAAGACAGCATGGCAGTAGAAATGACAGAAAAAGAGTTTAGAATCTGCATAATTAAAATGATCTGTGAAGCAAAAGACGAGATAAGAGAGCAAATGTAGGCAATGCATGATCATTCCAGTAGACAGTTAAAAGAGCAAATGCAGGAAGCAAAAGAACACTTCAATAAAGAGATAGAGATTCTGAAAAAAAAAAAAAACAGAAATACTTGAAATGAAAGAAACAATAAACCAAATTAAAAACTCAACAGAAAGCATCACCAACAGAATATACCTTGTGAAAGACAGACTCTCAGACCATGAAGATAAAACATTTAATCTTGAAAATAAAGTTGAACAAAATGAGAAGATGTTAAGAAGTCATGAACGGAACCTCCAAGAATTATGGGATATCATGAAAAGACCAAATTTAAGAATTATTGGGATTGACTTAGGCACAGAGATACAAACCAAAGGCATGAACAACCTGTTCAACAAAATAATATCAGAAAATTTCCCAAACCTGAAAAATGAAATGAAAAATAAAATAAAAGAGGTTTATAGAACATCAGGTGCACAAAACTACAACAGATCCACACCAAGACACATTATAATGAAAATACCTCAAATACAAAATAAAGATAGGATTTTAAAGGCTTTGAGAGAAAAGCATCAGATTACATATAAGGGGAAACCAGTATGGATATCAGCAGATTTCTCAGCCCAGACTCTAAAAGCAAGAAGGGCCTGGAACAATATATTTCAAGCTCTGAAAGAACATGGATGCCAACCAAGAATCCTACACCCAGCAAAACAAACCTTCAGATTTGATAATGAAATAAAATCTTTCCATAATAAACAAAAGTTAAAAGAATTTACAAATAGAAAGCCTGCTCTACAGAACATTCTCAGCGAAATATTTCGTGAGGAGGAAGTGACAAACAACAATACAAGTCATCAAAGGAAGGAACTACCCTAAAGGAAAAGCCAATCAAAGGAGAAACCAAGTCGAGTAAAAAACCAAAAGTAAGCCAAAATGACCAGGAATATAAATCAAAAATAGCCCTGAATGTCAATGACCTAAATTCAATAATCAAAGGACATAGACTGGCAGATTGGATTAAAAAGAAAAAACCAACAATATGCTGCCTCAAGAGACTCATCTCATAGTAAAAGACATCCACAGACTAAAGGTGAAAGGATGGGAAAAAACATACCATGCACATGGATCCAGTGAAAAAGCAGGGGTCTCCATCCTCATATCAGATAGAGTGGACTTCAAACCTAAGTTAGTCAGAAGGGATAAAGGACATTTCATACTGCTTAAGGGAAGCATAAAACAGCAAGATATAACAAATTTAAATATTTATGCCCCAAACAATGGAGCATCTATGTATATCAAACAAACCCTTCTCAATTTTAATAATCAAATAGACCAAAACACATTAATAGTGGGGTATGTTAACACACCACTCTCACCACTGGATAGAACCTCCAAACAAAAACTGAACAAAGAAACTATAGAACTAAATAATACAATCATTGATATAGACTTAATGGATATTTACAGGGCACTTCATCCATCATCGAGCAAATATACTTTCTTCTCAGCAGCTCATGGATCCTTCTCCAAAATAGACCATATGTTATGCCACAAAAATGCCATTAGTAAACACAAAAAAATAGAGATCCTACCCTGTATCCTATCAGACCATAATGGAATGCAATTATAAATGAATGATAAAATAACAAACAAAAACTACTCATACACCTGGAGACTAAATAATATGCTATTGAATAATGCAATGATAACAGAAGACATCAGGGTAGAAATAAAAAAAATTCTTAAAGGTAAATGAGAACAATGACACAACAGATCAAAATCTCTGGGACCCTCTGAAAGCAGTACTAAGAGGAAAGTTCATTGCATTGAGCTCATACATTAAAAAAATAAAAAGTCAACAACTAAATGACCTAACATCACATCTCAAAATCCTAGAAAAAGAAGAACAGATCAACACCAAAAATAGTAGAAGACAGGAAATAATTAAAATCAGAGCTGAAATCAATAAAATTGAAACAAGAGAAACAATTCAAAAAATTGACAAAACAAAACTTTGGTTCTTTGAAAAAGTAAACAAAATTTATAAACCCCTAACCACACTAATGAAGAGAAGGAGAGAGGAAATTCAAATTACTAGAATTCATGATGAAAAAGGAAAGATCATGACAGGCACCATTGAAATTCATAACATAATTAGAAGCTACTTTGAAAATCTATACTCCAACAAAATAGAAAATATCGAAGACATTGACAAATTTTTAGAGACATATGATCCTTCCAAACTGAATCAGGAAGACGTACACAATCTACACAGATCAATTTCAAGCATTGAAATAGAAGAAGCCATCAAAAGCCTACCAACAAAGAAAAGCCCGGGACCAGATGAATTCTCAGCCAAATTCCACAAGACCTTTAAAGAAGAACTGATACCAATACTCCTCAAAGTATTTCAGGAAATAGAAAAGGAGGGACTCCTTCCAAATTCATTCTATGAGGCTAGTATAACTCTGATACCAAAATCAGACAAAGACACATCAAGGAAAGAAAACTTTAGATCAATATCCCTGATGAACATAGATGCAAAAATCCTTAACAAAATACTGGCAAATTGCATACAAAAATATATTAAAGATAGTGCACCATGATCAAGTGGGGTTTATTCCAGGGATGCAAGGTTGGTTAAACATCCAGAAATCAATAAATGTAATTGATCACATCAGTAGACTTAAAATGAAGAATCACATGATTATTTCAATAGATGCTGAGAAAGCATTTGGTAAAATACAGCACCCCTTTGTCGGGGTTTCGGCCGGACCCCTGGCCCTAGGTGGAGCCTGGCCAAGATGGCGCCTGGCAAGCTGCCAGTGCGGTTGAAAAACTGCTATTCTGCACGTATACAACTAACTTCACCTTGAGGAAGTCTCAGTAATTGGTCAGGGCCTCTGCATGATTCTTGCGTGATTCTTAGGTGCTTCAAGTTATACCCATATACGTCTATCTTCTCCCCACATATCATGAATATTCTAATTAGTTGATATAACCTATATAAGTGACAATAACTTCCCTAAAAGAGGAAGAAGAATCTGCTGTTAATAAAGAAGTTTGCCACCCATCACGTCTCCGGGTCGTTCTTGCTGGCGAGAGCGACAGGTGGCGCTGAAACCCGGGAATCTTACGTGCCGCGGAGAGGTGAGTGAGGTGAGCAACGATCGGTGAAAGTGTGCACCCAGATCTGTCAGTGGACAGGGAGGTTTCCTAGAGACGAGAATATTGTGATTGCGATAAAGTTCCTAGGAATGAGAGGTTAAAGTTTCCTCAAAAAATGGGGAACGAGGTTGCTAGATATCGAATGGAAGGTCCCTTGAAAGAAATTCTTAAAGCTAACGGCACTTCCTTAAAGACAAAAACTGCCCGGGCATTTTTAAAGCAGGTAGAGGAGATTTCACCTTGGTTTCTGGAGGAAGGATTGCTAACTATCCCACAGTGGGAACACCTGGGGGAAGATTTAAAGTGTTGTCCGGTCACACTCCCGGGGACGTTAGCGGTTTGGTCTTTGGTCAGAACTTGCTTGCGTTCCCCTCGGGAGGCGTTACAAAAGGCAGTTGCGCAGGGAGAGGAAGTGTTAGAAAAGGTAAAAGAAGAGTCACAAAAGGGCTCTGTCGGCGCTCAGTCAGATTCTGATGAGAGCGAAGAGGGACTCTCAGAAATGGAGTTAAATAAAATTAGTGAAGAAACAAAGTGTTCTCAAGCTGGTTCAATTAGTCAACAGGCATTAAGGGAATTGGAGAGCATAGGGCAGCAGTTAGAAGACAAAAAAAAGGCGTTACAAAAGGCTTTACAAGAGTTGAGCTTACAAAAATATACAGTGGCACAGTAAAAAAAAAAAAAAAAAAAAAAAAAAGGAGAAAGTACAAATAAAACCACAAACAGAGCACAAAGAGAAAAATCAGTTTAGGGGAGGGTCCCCCTAGGCAGAGAGCTCAGCAGCTCCATTCCTTAAAAGTAGTAAAAAATAATGTTTTGTGATTTTCTGCATTCAAACCTAACCTGATTTCTCAACCAGGTAAAAAAGGGCTTAAAAAGTCCTGGGTAATCCTCCCTCCCCCTGCCTGGCCTTGCTAAAGCCACGTTGGAATGTAACTGCAGTGTCTCAAGGAGAAAAGGGGGGTAACCTGAAGATAAGAAAAAAAAAAAAAAAAAAAAAAGATGTCCGTTTTAAACTCCTGGGCCGCTACACAAAACTAACTTATTCTTCAGGATTCTTGTTTTGTTTTGTTTTTTCTTTAATGCTGTATTTTTGAGCTCATAATTTTGATTCTACATACCTAGGTTAATGATTTTTTCTTTTTGATCAGTTCTATTTTTTATTCAACTGAAGTTTTTAAACAGCTGTTTCATTGCAATGAACATTTACCTATAAAGTTACAAGGCCTTTGATTTTGTGTTATGGGTTATGTTGTGCTGTCTAATGTCATGTTTTGTCTGCGTCAAAACTGAGCGCTCTTAAAATTAAAATTTAAAAATGGATCCAAATACTTTTATTCACGTGATTTAAAAAAGGTTCAATTTAAATTGGGTAAACTAATGAAAGTAAAATATCTTTAAAAATAACTTGCAAGTCTCCAGGTGGTCAAACTAATGAAATGTTAATGTTAAACAATGTCTAATATCAATTGCTTCTAGGACTTTTCTTCAGCAGGAAAGAGGCAATGGATCCTGTTCAGGACACTTGTCTGATATCTTGGTTTTTATAAAATAAATAAATTGGAGTTAACATGTATGGGATTACTCAAATGTGTTTGTAGAGACGTCTGGTTAATTTACAAAGTTAAAATGCTAATTGTTAAATAACATCAAGTACTTTTAACTTCTTAAATTACATGGGGTAACATACTTAAACATTATTGGTGTTTTCATAGGTTGGTAAATAAAAAGGGTTTAAACTTGCTTTGTGTCATCACTAAACTAAAAACAAGGTTACTAAGAGTTATGTCCTAACAAGTGGAATTCTGTATATAAAGGGTCCCAAAAGTTTCACCTGTGTTTCAATTAAGAGTACTATAAACAACAAAATATTTAATCTTATTAAAATAGGGTGATTTATCTAAATTCAGAAATTTCATAAGAGTTGTTTCAAAATGTGAACAAAAAGGTGTCAACAGATAAAAAAAAATAAATAAATAAATAAAAGGTTCTGGGTATGGAAATGTATTTAGTAAAAAGAAAAAAAAAATGTTTCTGGGTAAGAAAGTGCCTGCGTGATGGAATACATGAGGGTCTAAGTGCTAAGAAAGTCTGTGTGTAAGTAAAGGGCAAGTTTCAACAAATCTGTGTGTAACTAAGTTGGTTGTATGTATGTAAAACAGCTAAAGCTATTTAAGGTTTTTCCTAAGGTAAAATACTAATGTTCTAATGTAAGCCAAAGTTTAATCTATATGGTAAAATGACATGGTAAAATGACAAGGATTTCTTAGAAACACTAATTTACTCTTAACTTTGTGTCTCTTAAGTTTTATTCTTTAGAACAATTGTCTTAAAAATAGGGGTTTATACAATTATGGTTAAGCAACTGTTAAAAATTGTACTACGTTATAAAGT
This sequence comes from Sciurus carolinensis, assembly GCF_902686445.1. Taxonomy (NCBI): domain Eukaryota; kingdom Metazoa; phylum Chordata; class Mammalia; order Rodentia; family Sciuridae; genus Sciurus; species Sciurus carolinensis. Next base: position 29,361,306 of record NC_062227.1, on the reverse strand, counting down.
CTAAATTTTTCTTTAAAAACTAAAATTGGTAAGAACCAACTCCTCACTAAAATTAAAATAACTCTAACCACAGATGTACCTTATAACCCACAAAAACAAAGTATTGTCAAACATACACATCTCACCCTCAAAAATGCTCTTTATAAACAAAAAGGGGGAATAGAGGAGACCTTCAGGTCCCCTAAAGATAAACTTTCTCTTTGTCTCTTTGTTTGGGGTTTTTTAACTCTGGGTAATAAGGGTAACCCGGTGCTTTACTGGAGCTGCGGCTCAGTTTGTGTGTTTCCACGGAATAAACTAACTTACAACCTCTTTTTAGTCTCTTAGGAGGAACAGTTCAACTATGTAACAAAACAACTGCTTCTCTCAATTGTACTTCAGATTTGTGCTATCTCTCAATGTTAAAATGCTTCTAGGTTCCTGCTGGCAGACTTAATGTGTGTTCCTACCTTCTTGCCTATGCCAGTCTCTGTTACAGATGATGAATTGCCAGTATTGCTTTCTAGAAACAAGAGAGACTTTGGAATCACCGCAGCAGTCATTACCACCATAGTTGCATCAGCAGCAGCAGCCGCCGCAGCAGCTGTAGCCTTGACGACATCAGTACAGTCAGCAACTAAGCTTAATGAAGTGGTCCAGCAGACAGCTACTGCTCTGTCTACTCAACAAACAGTAGATCAACACATGAAAGCGGGAATTCTCTTGGTGAACCAGAGGGTGGACTTACTCCAGGAACAAATGGACATTTTGCAGGAACTGTTAAGCGTAGGATACATTTATCACCTAAGAGGACTTTGTGTTACACCCATAGCTTATCATAACTTCAGCTATGCAGCAAATTTGTCTAGAATCTTGTCTGTTCAGCTACGTTCCAACTGGTCTTATGAATTTGATAATCTTACAGCTATTCTTAGATCTCAAATTGTTAGCCTTAATGCTACTAGAGTTGATGTAGCTCCAATGTCTGAAGTGCTAAATTGGTTATCCTCTTCTTTCAGTTTTATTAAGCAGTGGGCTGGTACGGGAGCATTATGCATGCTTATGATCATTACTGTTATCTTCCTCTCACGCACTATCATGCGTGTGCACCAGAGTCAAGCGAGAGATCGTATCATCTTCCATCAGGCCATGGCTGCCCTAGAGGCCGGCAGCTCCCCACAAGTATGGCTCACGATGCTGGATCGCTAGCCAGACGGGTAAGGAAGGAGGTGACCCCCGTACCGACCTAAGACAGGAACTGTAGCATGCTCTACAGTTATCCGATGACGGGTAAGGACGGTGGTTGACCACTCCGCCTAAGACAGGCACGGTCCTGAGCTTTCCTTTTCTTTTAAAAGAAAAAAGGGGGAACTGTCGGGGTTTCGGCCGGACCCCTGGCCCTAGGTGGAGCCTGGCCAAGATGGCGCCTGGCAAGCTGCCAGTGCGGTTGAAAAACTGCTATTCTGCACGTATACAACTAACTTCACCTTGAGGAAGTCTCAGTAATTGGTCAGGGCCTCTGCATGATTCTTGCGTGATTCTTAGGTGCTTCAAGTTATACCCATATACGTCTATCTTCTCCCCACATATCATGAATATTCTAATTAGTTGATATAACCTATATAAGTGACAATAACTTCCCTAAAAGAGGAAGAAGAATCTGCTGTTAATAAAGAAGTTTGCCACCCATCACATCTCCGGGTCGTTCTTGCTGGCGAGAGCGACACCCCTTCATGCTTAAAACACTAGAAAAAATAGGAATAGTAAGAACATACCTCAACATTATAAAGGCTATCTATGCTAAGCCCATGGCCAACATCATTCTTAATGGAGAAAAACTGAACACATTCCCTCTAAAATTTGGAACAAGACAGGGATTCCCTCTTTCACCACTTCTATTCAACATCATCCTTACCAGAAAGACTTACCAGATCAATTAGACAAACCAAAGAAATTAAAGGGATACAAATAGGAAAAGAAGAATTCACATGATCCTATATTTAGAAGATCAAAAAAAACTCCACTAGAAAACTTCTAGAACTAATAAATGAATTCAGGAAAGTAGCAGGATATAAAATCAATACGTGTAAATCTAATGCATTTTTATTCATAAGTGATGAATCCTCTGAAAGAGAAATTAGGAAAACCACTCCGTTCACAGTAGCCTTGAAAGAAACAAAATACTTAGGAATTAATCTAACAAAAGAGGAAAAAGACCTCTACAATGAAAACTACAGAACATTAAAGAAAGAAATTGAAGAAAACCTTCGAAGATGGAAAGATCTCCCATGTTCTTGGATAGGAAGAATTAACATTGTCAAAATGGCCATTCTACCAAAGGCGCTATACAGATTCAATGCAATTCCAATTAAAATCCCAATGACATTCCTTGTAGAAATAGAGAAAGCAATCATGAACTTCATCTGGAAGAACAAGAGACCTTGAATAGCCAAAACAATCCTGAATAGAAAAAGTGAAACAGGAGGTATCACAATACCAGACATTAAACTATACTACAAAGCAATAATAACAAAAACAGCACAGTATTGGCACCAAAATAGACAAGCAGATCAATGGTAGAGAATGAAACACAAGACAAAACTACATAAATACAGTCATCTCATACTAGACAAAGGAGCCAAAAACATACAATGGAGAAAAGATAGCCTGTTCAACAAATGGTGCTGGCAAAACTGGAAATCCGTATGCAGTAAAATGAAATTAAACCTCTATCTCTCACCCTGCACAAAACTCAACTCAAAATGGATCAAGGACATAGGAATTAGACCAGAGACCCTGCACCTAATAGAAGACAAAGTAGGCCCGAATCTTCATCATGTTGGCTTAGGATCAGACTTCCTCAATAAACCCCCAAAGCACAAGAAATCAAAGCAAGAATCAATAAATGGGATGGACTCAAACTAAAAAGTTTTTTCTCAGCAAAGGATACAATCAAGAATGCACTTCAGATAGAGCACTTATCCCCAAAATTTATAAAGAACTTACAAAACTTTACACCAAAAATATAAAGAACCCAGTCAATAAATGGGCCAAAGAACTGGACAGACACTTTACAGAATTAATAAATATATGAAAAAGTGTTTAACATCTCTAGTAATTAGAGAAATGCAAATTAAAACAACTCTAAGATTTCATCTTACTCTAATTAGAATGGCTATTATCAAGAACACAACCAATAATAGATGTTGGTGTGGATGTGGGGGAAAAGGCACACTTTTTGATTGCTGGTGGAGTTGCAAATTGGTGCAGCCACTCTGTAAAGCAGTATGGAGAATCCTCAGAAAACTTGGAATGGACCCACCTTTTGACCCAGCTATACCACTCCTTGGTTTATACCCAAAGGACTTAAAATCAGCAAACTACAGTAACACAGCCACATCAATGTTTCTAGCAGCTCAGTTCACAATAGCTAGAATGTGGAACCAATCTAGATGCCCTTCAACAGATGAATGGATAAAGAAACTCTGGTATATATACACAACAGAATACTATTCAGCAATAAAGAAGAATAATATTATGGCATTTGCAAATAAATGGATGGAATTGGAGAATATCATGCTAAGTGAAATAAGCCAAGCCCAAAAAATCAAAGGTCAAATGTTTTCCCTGATAAGTAGAGAATGATATATAATGGGGGGCAGGGAGTAGGGAATGAGAGAAGAATGGGGGAGCTTTAGAATATGTAGAAGGAAATGAGAGGGAGGGGGTATGAAAAATGGTGGAATGAGACAAACATTATTACCGTATGTACATGTATATTTCACGAATAGTATGAATCTACATTGTGTACAACCATAGAAACAAAATGATATCCCCCATTTGTGTACAATGAATCAAAATGCAATCTGTAAAAAATTAAAAGCTAAATAAAAAAATAATTAAAAAACAAGAAAAATATGGTTAGAAGTGTTTATGTTCAATTTAAGAATGTTTTGCCTATCCTAAGGTCATGGAGATATTTTCACATATTTTCTTTTAAATTTTATATTGTTTGGGAGGCTGAGGTAGGAGGATCACAATTTTGAGGCCAGCCTGAGCAACTTATCAAGGCCCTAAGTAACTTAGTGAGATCCTGTCTCAAAAAAATAAAACTTTGTTTAATTTTAGTTTCTACATTTGGGTTATATATATATATGTATGAATTAGGTTCATATTATATCTATCTTTTATATATGTATAACATATGTATAAATGCTAAGACATTTGAATTTATTTATTTATTTGTTGATTTTGTGGTGCTGGGAAGTGGATCCAGAACCCAGCTCTGTCACTGAAGTACACCACCAAACCTTGAATTGTTTTTTGTTATTGATGACAGCCAGAGAATCACATTTGGTATAAGGGTATAGTGTGTGTACAGATATATTTTCCTTCATATCCTTAAATAGCCTTTAAGAATATAGTTTTTAATATGTGCCTAGTATTCCATTCAGTGATATACCATCATTTACTTAATGCTGGACATTTGTTCCTAACTTTTTGTTGTTACAAATTATTCAAAAGTAAATACCATTCATTGTAAATATTTACACATACATCTCATTAGTTTCTTTAAGTTTCTAAAAATAGAATTATGGATTTAAATGCACATAATTTTAAAGACATTGAAACTGCCAAATCAGCATAGAGTTAAAAATTCCCTGAAAAAATCATTTGGAGAATGCACATTTGAAGCACCTCATTCTGCAGTCAAAAAGCTAATAACACCACTTTAAAAACACAAATATACTTATTTATCTTCTTTCCAACAAATTTCACTGAATTTTTATACCATTTACCTTTCTAATGACAATGGAACTAAACAGATTGGAAATTACTTGACCTAAATGTAAGATTGGCTGTCCAGGGATATAATAAAAAATTCCAACTTAAAAAAATTTTTATGCCTTTCATTATTTGCTCTCATCTAATCTAATTGGTTACTAACTCAAGAACATAATTAAATAGTAATAGTATGAGTGGACTTCCTTGGCTTGACTCCCATCATACAGTTATTACAACCCCTACTCTCTTTCTGTTACCATATACCTGGTATATTTTTGCCCATTTCTTTACTTTCAGCCTTATTGAATCATGGTGCTTTAAGTTTGACTCCTCTATAAAGCGTAGAGCTGGATTTTTCTTTATTAGAGAATTTTAGAGTCTCTTTCTTTATTAGGCAAGTTTAGTCCAAGCGTGACTATTGATCTAAACCTGGGAAACCTTTTCTCATATAAGATATTTCTGGGTCACAAATGGTTCCTAGTTTACCAAAGGTAGAATATGGATATCTGTTTCTCATTCTTTGTATTGGTTTTGAGTGATTTCCAAATGGAAAAAGTGGTAAAAGCATCTTTATTCTCTCTTACTAAAACCAAAAATTGTATTTCGTTTTTATTTTATGATTTTATGACTTATAGTATCATTCTAAAATGGTTTTCTTTACCCAAAGGACAGAATTTTATAGCAAACACAAACTCTAATTCTGATTTTGCCTACAAAATAAATTCCATACCCCCAAAGAAGCTCCATCTAAAATTTTCCTGATTCTCTAATATGAGGACTACTTTAATAACCAAAGTAAATAAAGAGATTCTTTCTGTTTCTCATTTAATTCTGATCTGATGGTATCTTTGGTTTGGATAATAAATTATACAAAATTATTATATATTGAATATTTACTTGAAAGAATAAATAAATAGATATGTAAGTGGCTATTAAGAATGTGAGGCACTAGAGAAAGTTCAATAGTTTAGAGAAGAAAATATTCATGAAAGAGTTAGAACTCAAACTAAATGTTAAAAGACTTAGAAGAATATGTGTAATTACAAACGGGGAAAATGTGCTCCCAAAGACCAGCCTACAAAAATGGCCAAGGGTGGAAATTAGTAAATTATTACTACTTCTGTCCATTGATAAAGCACACAAACAATGATATTCTACTAGGAGTGAGCACATCCAGTTCCCTGTTCTTGGTTTCTATAACAGTTTTTAGTAAAAGGATCCAGGGATCCTTAGAGAAATAGTTGATTTTAGGGATGGGCAGAGAATATGCAAAAGAGTTTAAAGCATCTTGTCATGACAAATGATAAAGTACCCCAAAAAGGTGCTACCCATGGCCAAATAAGAAACAATTTGAGCAAAAAAGTAACATAGTATTGCACTATAACCCAAAGCACAAAATAAATATACATATATCCAAATTATATAAATATTGATATAAATAAATAACAAGTTAAAAACATATAAAGCAAAAGAGAAAATTTTCCCAATAGAATAATGTCAAGCAACTTTTATAAACATTTCCCATCAAGATTATGAAACTTCCTCTCCTGACATGAATGTTGGCTATACTTACAACAACTCATCAAAAAGTAGAGCTTCGAAATGAAGGAGAAATCTATAATATAGAAACCTGGAAAACATTCTCTCACCCAGGTGATCCAAGGTAACATAAGTAACCAGTAATGTAATGTTGGTAACATGCAATTTTGATACGATGTGGTAAGGAAGGTACTTCACTTCCATGATCTTCCACACAAAAACCCTTAACACCCTCTAGCAAGGAAAACAACTAGATAAATACCACTCAAAGGACATTATATAAAATACTTAAAAGTATCAAGGTCATCAAAAATAAGGAATATCTAAGAAGTTGTCATAACTGACAGAAGGCTAAGGAGCAAGATGATTTATCATAATAAGGGATCTTGGACAATGGATTCAAAATGGAAACAGGACATTTGGAAAAAAAAAAAAAACTAGTGAAACCTGAATAAAATATGGAAAAAAATAGAAGCTAGAGTATACAATGAATAAAGTCTCCTAACTGGTATTAATCAAAGAGCCAAGGAATTCACTTAAACAAGGAGCATTATAGGAATGTTTGCTGGTGAGTTAACTCAAAGTTAAGGAAGGAGACCTGTTTTAGTCAGATTTTTTGCTGCTATGAATAAATGATCTGACCAGCACAATTATAGAGGGATTAATTCACTGACTGGTTACAACCCAAGCATTTCTCCTCTGAACCTTCCTGCATTTTCTCACAGGTGAGGTTTTGAGAGATACCTCACATCCAAACCATAACAAGACCCATATATAATAAATGCTATGTTGATGTTTAGAAAAGGAGATCTTTCAAATAATGATAGCAGGAATTAGAACCTGAGAAGACAGCAACACCAAATTCTGCATTGGTTCTAAAATAACAGAACATATTTTCCTCTACAAATTATTCTGTTGAAATTTTCACCTTCTAACAGAACAGGATGTATGCTGCAGAGTTTCAGTAGCATTGAAGTATTAGGTAACTAAATAAAAACATGGTGAAAATCAACTGAATTTGAATATATGCAAATCAAAATTTTTCTTTTTAGTATTATCTATGTATTCTAAATGCAAGAAAACCATCTTGAAACAGGGAAAATAAAAGAGAAACAACTAAATGAGCAAACACTGAGCTTTATTTTCCAAATGTCTAAGCAGTTGTTGAATTTTTTCATTTCATATAAAATTGTGTCTTTAAGATGTGGATCCTAATTAGCAAGTGATAAAACTATCTTGCCAAGTGGTTGTAAAGGTCTAGCTCACTAGTAATTTAAGAAGAATTTGTATCAAGCTAGAAGACATTGCTACTTTAGATAAATTGCACATGATCTTATAACTTGAGTTTTATAATTGTAATTGAATATTTGCACTACTGAATGTCACAGTCTTTAAGATTTAACTTAATAATTGCCATCTGAAATTTCTCCTGTTATCCTATAAGTCTTCTAACAAGGTTCAAGTGTGTGTGTGTGTGTGTGTTCCCTATATTTTCTTTCTCTTTAAATAAAAGCTTAAGGTTTTAGAATAGTAAAACAGAAAATTATTTTCTAATTTTAACTGTCTGAAATGACTAAGATTTCACTCTTACTGAGAACTGGATGTATACCAGACATCATATCTGTCACTGGGAAACATACAAAATATCACAATTTTGTACAGGTAAAACTTACATGCTAACAAGAGATACAGATAAGCAAACAAATACTAATTTCCTATGAATAAATTTTTCTAAATTAATTTATATAGCTATTAAGCCCAATTTTTATCAAAGGGTTTTAATTTTGAGAGCCAAATGGGTCCTTAAAACTAATTCTTATTTGTTCAGCTTTTAAATAACAAAACTGAGGTTGAAGCAGATTATTATTTGTCTAAGTATCTTTTGACCTAAGAACAGAAATCAATCTCTGAATTCAAGTCTAATAATTTTTCTATTGCTAAATAATCTGAAGCATACTATCTGTGATAGATCACCAAACACTGAAATATTTTTGATGGTAACAAAATAATTTTCCCACCTTATATAAAAATTGATCTTAATCAACATGAACTAAATTGATAGTATTAGAGAATTTTGACTTGTCAATAGAATTTTATTTTATTAATTATAATTTTATATTACCAATTTATTAAACTACATTAAGCTGGTTTTAATTTATATGAATTTCAACTTAATTATACATATTTATACTTAATTAATCTGTTTTATAACCTCCAAAATGGTATTAAAAAGATACATATTTGGAAATTACTTCACACATTTATATTAGGTGTGCAAAATTAGTAAAACACAAGTGTGCTTACATTAATAGCAATAGTCATGAAAGTATTTTCCTTAAGACATGTAAGCTATGTTATCTAAAAGATCAGAGCTTTAAAAACAGGCCAACATTACTATCTATATATATATATATATTTGCTTTTGTCCATTATCTCTATTAAATATTTGCACTAAATAATAATTTTTTTCTATAGTGTTTAATGATCAGAAATGTGCATTGAAAGTTTTTGTACAAAGCTTGTGTATTGAAGTTTGTGCATTAAAAGTTTTCATTTATAGTTGTTGAGGACCATAATACATCTCTGGCACACAAAGAAAAATGGCAGGAGTCAAAACATTCTTGATCAGTATAAAATGTTTCCCTGTCTGGATCACTGAGGCCTATGAAGCCCTGCATCCAAATAGTCCAACTGATACAGGGGTGTGATGGGCTGACAGTTCTGGCTCCCTGAGAATGTTATAGGCCAGACTATCAGGGAAATGACTGGACAGACTCCATTTTGCTGTGAGACTCCATGTCATGTAGGAAATGAGCTTCTCCCATGGGGAAAACCTCGCTTCTGTACCCATCATCAGTTACTTATCGTGACATGTTTAGCAATACAAAATGACAATTCTTATGTAATGAAAAACTGCTCTCTTTTGATCCCTATTGCTCCTAAACAATGTACCATGTGAACAGTAATTGTGTGGGTGTTAGTAACCATTCTTTAGTTTGTACCTAGGTAAGGGTTGTTTTGACCCCTTCCCCCTCTGTTGATGATCTCATGATGTTAGTTTGTAATTTCAAATCATAGCAACAGACACTTATGATCCATGTGATTTTTGGTATAAGAATCCCTACAACCCTATGGTCGGGGCTGTTCTTCCAAAAGCCATTTTTTGGGGCATTGTGTGAGACAGTCATCCAGCCAGCTTAATAAAGACTCTCAAATTTGGACTTCTCAGTGGTGATCGATCTGTTCTTAAGTTGTGCCTCAAACAGGAGGAATAACAAAACCTAAAAGGCACCATGGGATGCTAAGAGAATGGCCACTTGGTTCTGTGATAGAGTATGGGAGAAATAATGGCCAGAAAGTGGGAGTCATGGCCACCAGGAGGTTGTAGTAGGGGATCCATTTGGTCTTGCTCTTTGCCAAAGGGTTGAAGAGCCAAGAGGAGGGCTAAGGAAACAGCTGTATTTATTTGTGATTCATTATAGAGGTTATAGTGAAATGGGTTGATAGAAAAAGCAAAAGTGGAAAGAAGATAGAAGGGGAGGAAGCATATAAAATAAAGATAACCGTAAGTGAATTCATTGCAGAATGCATTATCGCTAGCATCACACAACAGGAGGAAAAGAATGGGAGCATTTATTGACCCAGTCTGCAGCCCAAACCAAATCCCTGGTGTTACCTGAAATATAACAAGATCGGCAGTATGAGCACTTGTTCAGAGGTCCATTTCTGCTTCAGGAATCCATACTGAAATGTAAAAGAACCAAAGTAACGACATTTTGTTCTGACCTGATTCCATTTTATGCTTGCTTTTAATGTTCTCTTTGCAGCCTCCTGAAGCTGTATCTATGTTGACAGTAAAGTGGGACCTTCCCACGTCCCTAACTATGGCCCTGATGTCTAACAAAATGACTCTGAATGTATAATCAAAACAATTCTCTCATGTAATCAAAATATCTGTCTCTACGAGGTCTTCTCTGACCTTTATCCTTTGGGGCTTTGTGGGTTTTGCTTTTATAAACTCTGTCCTTCCAAAATTCAAGGGCTGGGAGTTCTTTGAGGCGTTAGCCTGCTCCCTGCTGTTGCCTGGCTTGCCTGGCTTATATCCCCTTTCAGTTTGGCTCAGTAAGCATTGTGGTCTGCAATTCTCAGGAACTCGGTAACAATACAAAATAGTGTGAGTGGTTCAGATATTTCCAGACAGGTGACCGACCATGACTTTGAAATGATAAGGACAACAGGACTCTGAAGGAAAATTAGATCAAATGGGGAGGACAGGGGTGTGCTGTCCATGGATGTGCCTTAGGTCTTAAATGTGACTCATGGCCTGGTAGACAAGTCCTTGACAAATCAAAGGATATACCAGGACTAGAGTGGGGCCCGGAACCAAATATTGAATTATGAGATTTGATGAATAGTTAGAATAAAAGTAACAATGATGTTGATGTCTACAGAATGTGACTTAGGCCAAGCAGACATTTTTCATAGTTATTTGCCTATGACTCAATGATATTGATTTAATTATTGACCTCAATGAGATTGAATTGATGAATCAAAAGTAAATTATTTACATTTTTAACCTCAAATTCCAGTTGTATGAAACCCTAAAAATTGACATTGCGACTTTTCCTTTGATTTTGCTTCTTAATTTTAACAGGAACTGTGACGGCTCTATGTAGATGGCAGGCCTGTTACGTCTGACCCAGATGATACTTGCCTTCAGCAACCCCTGGAAAGTTGTAGATGCATCACTGTCACGTCAGACTGAAACACAGAGGAAGCAATTCAAAATATCAGTATAGGCAATGAGCATAGGCGACAAAGACGAAAAATATACAAATGGGATTACATCAAACTAAGAAGTTGTTATACAGCAAAGGAGACAGTCAACAGATGGAGGAGAACATATTGACTGGGAGAAAATATTTTCAAATTATGTGTCTAACAAGAGATTAACATATGAAATTTATGGGGAATTTTAAAACCCCCAAATAACAAAATTATTTGATTCAAAACATGGCTAAATGATCTGAACGAACATTCCTCAGAAGAAAAATAAATGGCCAACCCTATGAAAAAAATCCTCAACATCACTAGTCATCAGGGAAAAGCAATCAAAACCACAATGAGATGTTACCCAGCTGGATCTCCGAGTTTATTTTCATTAATGTCCCTCTTTTGCTCCTATCAACTTTCTGAGCCTTCATCCCTAAAATTCATAGTTGCCACCCAAGACCCATTTGTGTCCTTCCTACGCATGCCCTATGCACAGGTTATAATTTACACTCATACCTATGTAACATCTATCACAGAGGGGCATTCAAAGCATACCTTTTGGAGTCAGACCTGAGTTTAAATTCAATCCCTTCTTGCTACTAACTCTGTGCCTGCATCATTTAATCTCTCAGTGTCTTAATCTAGAATTTGGTGATGATAACCTCATAAATATGGAGATTAAATATAGTAATCTGTGTAAAGTACTGCTTAGGATCATTTCTGACACACAACAACTCTTAATATCATCACGATTGTCGCTAGTTGATTTATTTAACAAGCATTTGCTAATAATTTCTGATGTGCTGGGTGCTATGTTAGGCATGCAGTAATGAACACAGTGGCATGTGTGAGGGGTTTCCATGTCTCCTGTGGATGAGGGGAAGAATTTCTGTCGGAGGTCCATGGTGCCAGCTAAAAACCAATTAATTACTAATAAACTTCTTTAATCAATAAACACACAAGAGCCAATACTCTTTTCAAATGGAAGCGAGTGTGATGGATTGGGCCATACAGGATCTGGGAGAGCTGGCCTCCAACAACAACATGGAGAAACCCACCTTCACCTTTATTTGTAGTCACACAGGTAAAGGGGCCTGGACACGGAGGGGCTTCTTCTGTGAGGAACAGGATGGGTGGAGTTAGGGAAGACATTTGCTAAGAGAATTAGCATTTCCTCAGAGGGTGAGTCACTCCACATAGGGCCACCTACTCCCCGGCCGTCTGAAACAGTCTCTCATGACCCCAGTTCCTGGGAGTCCGACCTCTGTGTCCCATGGCTCAGCCAAGCCTGATTCTGCTAGACAGGGATGGCTCCCCACAGGCATGACTCCTGCTATCATGGAATTTGCAGTCAGGAAATACAGGCGAACATTTTTAGCAACTCAGACGTGATCTGTGCCCTATTCCTTGCTGACCTTTTCACATGTGACTAGTAAGTATTTAGATTTAGTTTTGGTTTTGGGCTACCTTCACCTTTAGTAATTCAGATTTACCACTACACAAAATGTATTTTTTTCTGTGTATTGTTCCCCTTGCCCTGGATGATGGCATGTCCCAGCTCTTTTCTTCTTACCAGATTCTTGCAATTAGGAAAAAATATGTTCCTACACTTCATCTAAATCTCCCCAACCAATCAGTAGCCGCAAGCACTCCGAGAATATTTTAAAGACAGACTTTTATAGCCTTGGTCCTTTCCTAAACCACTTACCTCCTTAAATTTAACTAATCTAATTAAAATTTCCCTGATGGATCTCAGTGTTTCCTCAACCCTCCCAAGTGGAATGACACCATCTCTACCCCAATGCCAGAAAGAGAGAGATTAGCATCCATTATTGACAACTGTTCTTCCACTGATTCTTGATCTTGAAGTTCATATACAAATGGATGCCATTCTCCTCCTATTTTCAGCATCAATATATAATAATTTTTAGGTTTTTCAGCAGAGTTTTGTTCTAGTTCACATTCTTCCTTTTTATTCCAACTCCTAGCTCCACTGTAACTCCAAACACCACATAACAGGCTGCAAGAGCTTCTTTTTTTGCGGGGGTACCAGGGATTGAACTCAGGGGCACTGGACCACTGAGCCACATCCCCAGCTCTATTTCATATTTATTTAGAGACAGGGTCTCACTGAGTTGCTTAGTGCCTCACTTTTGCTGGGGCTGGCTTTGAATTTGAGATCCTCCTGCCTCAGCCTCCTGAGCCACTGGGATTACAGACATGCACCATCAGGCCCAGCAAGAGCTTCTTAATTTCTGCATTTCTTTCAGTTTTTCTCCCTTCTGCAATCCTCTAGTGTAGAGGATATCACTAAAACATCTTTATCAATAAAACATCTTTATCTTTGAAATCTTAAACTTGAAAATTCCTATAGCCCACCAGAGCTTTTTAGCCTCTTCAATTTCCTCAAAGTAAACTTGTTCTTTTACCACACCTTGACCTTCGATCCTTGATCTCATCTTCTAGGTTATCAGCTTCCCCTCGGTTCTGCTGTTTCCTCTACCTATCCTGGGCTCTGTAACTAATTTCATGCTCATTATCACTGACACTATGCATTTCATAGCTCCCTTTATTTTCTGCCAAATTGTCTTAAAAAACATTTTATATACTCTTCACTTGTATCACTAATATTAAAAAAGTGTATCTATGCTGAAAATAACTGCATTATCACATGTGATTTGCAATTTCATTCATTTTTTTGTTCACTTAACGCCTTCCTTGTTCCCCAAATAACTCATTGTGAAATTTTATGAATTTTAATCAAAACTTCAAATCCATTCCTATCAATTCCTCTCCACTTTGTCTCACTGATGAAACAAATGGTCTCATCACCCATAAAGACATAAAAAAGAGCAGATATAGCTGCTCTCATTTTCACTTTGCTATAAATTTAAACTTAATGGCATTTTTATCCAGCCAGTTTTTCTTTCCATCCCAGCTAAGAAGGAAAAATCCATGGCCCATATATTTCAAGAAAATGCCTCTTCTAGTTATTTATTGCCACATAACAAACCGTCCTAAAACTTAGTGACTTAACAATATTTATTTTTCTCGTGAATTTGTAATTTGGGGAGGACTTAATTAAGACAGTTTGACTATTTGATCTCAGCAAGGACAGTTTGAAGGCTGGGAATCAGAATCTTTGGAAAGCTCATTCAATTTCATGGCTTTGAGGTACCGCTGGTTACTAGCTTCAGCCTTAACTAAAGCTGTCTACCTAAATGTGGCTTTTCCATGTGGCCCAGCTTTCTCAAAACATGGTAGTTGGATTCCAAGATCAATAATTCTGAAAAAAGAATTTGGTGGACTTTCCGTGTTGCTGTTTGTAACTTAGCCTTGGAGGTTACGTAGAATCACTTCTGCCATCTTTTGTTCCTTAGAAGAGAATTACAAAAGATGTTATGGACATGCGTTAACACAATGATGGACCATCAGTAACAACAACAAAATAAAATCATGTTGTATAGCATAATTAATTTCTAGCTCCTCAATAATTATTTATCTTCTGGAAACATATATCATTTTTTTTAAAATTTATAAAAAATAAAAGTTTATTGGCTCTCAGTTCTAGAGGCTGGTAAGTCTGAGAGTCTGGTGTCAGAATCTGGCAAAGGCCTTCTTGCTGCATTATAGCATAGAGGAGGGTATCACATGGGCAAGACAGAGAAAGTATGTTAACTTGGGTCTCTCTCTCTCTCTCTTCTCCTTTTTTAATTTTTAAAGATATTTTCCTTTTATTTTTAAAAATTCTTTATTAACATGTATTAATTGTGCGTATCAGTGGGGTTCAGTGTTATCTTTCAATATATGCCTTCAGCATGCACTGATCAAATCCAAACTTTTCCGACCCTCACCCTCCCCATGCACTTCCCAATCTCTAGTTATCACTGTTGTGATTATACACATTCATGTACATGAACTTCTGGGGTTAGGTGGTTTTTAGGTTGACATATTTTAGCTTCTACATATGAGAAAGAACAGGCAGTACTTTTCTTTCTGTCTGGCTTATCTCACTTTACATGATATATTCCAGTGCTATCCATTTTCCTCTAAGAATGGTTCTTTTTATAGTGGAACATGGTACATAGTGCTATGCCTTATGGAGCCATTCATTTTCATCAGCTTCACTGGGCAGAGTGGATCTAAAATAATTAAGACTCTGCAGTTTATCATGTCAAATACTCCTGTCAAAATTCCAGGTTATCTTGACACACATCATTTTTCCACTCTCCTATAAGTGTCCACCCTTGTATGAACACAAATATCTCTCCTAGTATGTACATCAGTTTCCTGAGTAGTTTTGGATAAACTCAAAGAATCACACAGGTGACCATACATACATGTATATAAAATTTCTCAACAATTTCAGTTGAATCCTAGAAATAACCTGGCAATCCAAAAGTTCCACAAACAGCTTATGCTTCCCATTATTTTTGAGCTCATACTGTTCTCAAACGTATAACCCTTAAGTTTCCCTCACTTTCACATGATAAATTCATCTTTCATATCACAAAATTTATGTAAAAACATATTCCCTTCTCTACCTGAATAGTTAATCTCAAATTCAGCTATCCATTTCCAAAATGTACAGATTTTTTTAAATGCATAAAGTACTATAGTTCTTTACTGATTTGAATGGGGCAATCCCAAGTTTATACAACTCATTCTACAATAAAAGGTTAAGGAAGGAGGATCGTGAGTTCAAAGCCAGCCTCAGCAAAAGTGAGGAGCTAAGCAACTCAATGAGACCATGTCTCAAAAAAAATACAAAATAGGACCGGGGGTATGGTTAAATGGTCAAGTGCCCCTGAGTTCAATCTCCAGTACAAAAAAAAAAATTATCTAAAGTATCTTTATCTAAACTATCTTTCTCTCTGCAAGTCTGTATGCCTCTGGCAGCTACAAGAAATCACTCTCGCCCTGTTCATATTCCAATCCTTTCCATGCTGTTCATTCATCACCCATTTCCAATACATACTCTCTTCCAGGGAAAGTTCCCCAACAAGTGTCCTTTATCTCCTGATCTGGCAATTTCTTAGGAGGAGAAGTGTGTCTGAAATTTTGAATAATAATATCATTCATCTTATCCATTTAGTTATTTTTCCCCTGAAAAATATATTTAACCCCTTGACAGAATTATAACACAGCTCTCTTTCAGATGAACAGGTCAGAGGAGGAAACTCCATATTAATTTGAGTCAGCTGAGCCTTTTCTGACTGCTAAGCTCCCCTTTCTGCTTTGCATATCAGTTCATCCCCTCTCTTATTCCTGTGAATGGTGATACATTTTTCAGTCTGGCTAAAATCATAAGGTTTCTTCTAATAAACCTTGCAATTGGGGGTATATACACTCATGCCTATAGAAAGATATTATGGTTGTTTCTTGCTATTTGTAGTAGCTATGTTCAAAAAAGTCATTACAAATACTGAATTAGCAAATACTACACTTTTGCTTCTAGGAGAAATAAGAGGTTAGGGTCCTTCAAGCTTCTGGTCACAACATATTTGTAATCCAGTCAGTATACAAACATACATGTTTCTGTTTAAAGATGCTTATTTAATATATAATTGATTCATTAACTTTGAACTGACACACAATAGCACTATATAATTTATGCCCAAATGAAGCTTCTCCAATACAAGTATTTTCTCTATAAGGCACATCATAGTCTTCTTGCACTTTACAAAACTAACCATGGCTTTACCAGTATGCATGGAAACCAGTTTAACAATAAAGTCACCAACAAAAAAACACAAAAGATATGAAAAATATGGAACTAAATTGACCATGAAAAGAACCCTCATTTACAGAATGAATACTGAAACAAGAAGGCAGACTGTTATCTTGCTCATCCTTAGCTGGGAAGACATACTTTAGGCAACAGAAACCTTTACCCACTCTGTGAATTTTTGACTCTGTGTCACAGTATTGATCTTGAGGTTAAAATTCTAGCAAGTAGATGAATTCACCCATATGCAATCTGCAAATAATGATGATTGACTGTGTATATTAATAGTCTGCAAAAAAATTGGTCTGCAGATGGTCCTAGTAATGATTGTCCACAGCATGCTAAAAATAGATGGCATTCTTGGAATTGAATAGAAAAAGTGGAGAATTTATTATTTTTAAATGTTGGATTTTAATTGTTCTTTAAAACTTGGAAGATATGACAATAGTCAGGCCCTAACTACTATGTATGCTATTAATAATCCACAAGGCCCAAATAATGGCTGAACTCTTAGAAGGAGTGGGATCTGTGCCTTTCGGTTCTGAAAATCAAATTCTTCAAAATATTTCAGTTCTAATTTCAGGCAGTCCACTTCCATAGATTTGGGTTAATTAAAAAAAAAAAAAAAACTTGTTATACTCTTTTGTCTTTTATAACACCGAATCCCTTGCACTCTGTTATGGTTTGTATGTAAGTGTCCCACAGAAACTCTTGGATTAACGCAGGAATGTTCAGAGGCAAAATGATTGGATTAAGAGAGCTGTAATCTAATCAGTCCAACCTAGTTTCAGTGAACTCACTGGGCGGTAACTATAGCAGGGAAGGTGTGGCTGGAGGAGGCGGGTCGCTGGGAGCATACTCGGGAAGGAGTCATCTTCCCTGGGCCCCCTTCCCCTTTGTTCTGCTCCCTGGCCACCATGAAGGGAATAGATTTCCTCCACCACTCCCTTCACCAAGGTGTTCTTCCTTACCTCAAGCCCAGAGCAATGTAGTCAACCAACCATGGAAGCAGCCTCTGAACCCATGAGCCAAAATAAACTTTTCCTCCTCTAACTTGGTCTTGTCAGGTATTTTGGTCACAACCATGAAAAACTGACTAGACCCACTGTAATTCCAACGTGTGGACAGTCACTGCAAAGCTGTGCTTTCAGTTCATTTCTAGGGTAATGACTTTTGAGGGAGTGTGAAGAGAGGTATTAAGGATTGAACCCAGGACTCTTTACCACTGAGCTATACTCTAGTCCTGTTTTTGTTAATTATATTTTTTTGAGTCAGGGTCTCACTAAGTTGCTGAGGGTCTCACTAGTTTTCTGAGGCTGACCTCAAACTTGTGATCTTCCTACCTTAGCCTCCCAAGTCACTGGAATTATAGGCATGCACCACAACAATTGACCTAGGGTAATGACATTATTTAAAATGTCACCTAATCTTCACCTCATGTCTAAAATCTAGTACAATGTTCCCTAAAATGTATACTTTATAAAATTAAGTTTAGTTTTCAATTTGTTTATAGCAAACATTCAGAAGAAATGCAAGTTCAACACAAAATGCCTTGAAGAACCATTTGAATATTTATTGTGCATTTTTTTAAGGGATAGCATCACAAAGAAAAACTTTGCTAAGATCCTCTTCAAATATCTCTTCACCTTACCAGATAGTCACCTAGAGTACTACTTTTAAAAAGTTCTGTCTTCTTTCTTCAAGCCCACTTCTCCATGCTGATAATCTCTTCTTTACCTCCACTTTTTCACAAGTAGTTAACAGGAAGTACCTGAAAGCTCCTACTATCCAATATGCAATATGCAGCTCTGATTCCTTGGAGTCATATCATACCAACACTACATTGTATAAATGTAATTTGGTTAAATGTTGACCTACTTCCCACTCTACTGGGGATTATATTAAGGTAGAGACTAGGTCTTGAGTACCTCCCTAGAGACAAACTCATGGCAGGCTCTCAATATATGTTGATATTAAAATGTTCTCTTTCACTAGGTTATTGTCAACAGAACACTTGTATGTGCTCAGGGTAGAAATTTTCAACACTTACATGTTGTTTCAATTTATTAGGCAATAACAAAGAATATTGATTAAGTGGTGTCAACTGGAAGACTTGGACTGAAACAGGTTTTAAAACTTGTGCTGTCCAAGCAGTTAATCTTCAAGATTGATGGAATCTTATTTTTAGATCACGAAAAAATATAGGGGCAGTTGCTTCAATAGTTATTGATGGCAGCTGTCAGGCATACAACTATTGACTGAAGATGAGTCAGATGGGCCAAAGAAAGCATTTGAGTCCTGAAGACAAACGGAAGAGAAAAGACCTTGTAATTGTTTATCACTCACCAAAGAGAGTCCGCTAATTAAATACTGTAGTATTTATCTGAAACAGCCATTATGGGAAGCTAATGAACTTGTTCAAAGGATGCAAACAAGTTGTCACCTGCTTTGTCAGTCAATAATACTAGAAAGAAGCAATTTCCATCACTGTAGGGACCCACAAGTTAATTCAGAAGTCACCAGATTTTAATTAACTTCAACGCCTACATAGTGGGTGGTAAAGTTTAGCCATCCACCTTTTTGTCACTTACAAGTCATTTTTAAACATAAAACATGGTGTAAAACGGTGCACATCATTCATCCTACCTAGAACAGGAAGGGGAGAAAAGGGAAGAAAGGGAAAGATGGTCTGCTTTACTAAGACTGTAACACACTCAACAAAGAGCAGAAGAAAGAGGTGAAAGTCAATGATTTAATCAAACCATCACTGTTTTCTACATGACTAGTGGTCTCAGAATATACTAAACATGACACAGTGATAAGAACACAGCTAGACAGATCCTTCTACCCAGTGCATGCTGGCTGTTATGTAGTGATGCTCTAAAATGTATGGATGTTTGTATAAGGACATATTAAGTTGTGGGATAGAAAATTATAAAATTCTGCTCAAGATAAGCACTCAACACAGACTCTATGATCAGTAGATTAGTTTTTAAAAATGACATAGAACAATTTGTAGCTAATTATTAATTATTAAGGGTAATAATTTTATGTTATTATTATAAAGAGAAAAGAAAAACACAGAAATGTAGTAGTTCCCTTGGGAAGTAATGATCTAGAAGCTATGATCTTTGTCTTGGGATACTTTGTCCAAAACAAGCAAAGATACTGATACTTAAATTTCTTTTCCCTGCATTCAAAGAGTATCAATAAGTGTCTCTACAAAACAGCCTCAAAATTATGAACAAGAATCTTTTACATTATATTGAGTTTCTGTTTTTAGAAAGTTGATTGTTATGCAGAAATTTAAGTAAGAAGATGTTTTTGAAACATTTAAATACTAAGGTATTTATAATGTAAATGAAGGAACAGTCCAACAACTAAGCGGTAAAAGCTACATGCAAACATACTGTCCTTCCTTGCTTCCTTCCTTACTTTATTGTTTCTCTTTCTTTTCTTCTTTCTTTCTTTCTTTCTTTACTTTTTCCCTGGTTTTTAAACAGTATTTTAGAAGTAAAATGGATGTATAACACACTATACTTATTCAAAGTATAAAATCTGATGAGGTATAACTTAAATATACACAGGTAAAGCCATCAGTAGAATCAGGGTAATACACATATTCATCACCATCAAAAGTTTCTCCTTGGCCCTTCATGAAGCCTCCTACCTCCTCTACCCTCTTCCCATAAACAGGCAGCCAGTGATCTGCTTTCACTATATGAGTTTGTAATTTCAAGGGTTTTATATAAATGACAGTAGATACTACCTACTCTTTTCATCTGACTTACTTGGCAGAATTATTCTGAGATCCATCTATGTGATTGTTAAGTATCAAGAATCCACTCCTTTTTATTACTAAGTGGTATTCCACTGTGTGGGGTATCCACAATTTGTTCAGTCAGTCACTTGTTGGTGAGCATTCGACTGGTCCCGAACCTTTGGCTTTTACAAATAAACCTGCCATTGACAGTCTTGCATGTGATACAACATTTGGAGGCAAATAGGATTGTGAGGACTTGATCACATGCTATATGCATACCTAAAATTTTAAGAAACTGCTAAATTATTTTCTAAAGCAATTGTACCATTGCACATTCCTGCTCCCAGTACATGAGAGTTCCAATTTATCTAAATCCTTACTGGCACTTGGTATGACAAGTCTTTTAAATTTTGCCAGTCTAGTAATTAAACTTTAAATTTAATTAGCATTATCATAAAGTTACATTTCATTTTTGGTTTTAGTTTGCATTTCCATAAAAATGAATGATATGCTTTTTTGCTTATTTGCCATCCAGT
The DNA here is from genome assembly GCF_902686445.1 of Sciurus carolinensis. Lineage (NCBI taxonomy): Eukaryota > Metazoa > Chordata > Mammalia > Rodentia > Sciuridae > Sciurus > Sciurus carolinensis. The sequence goes on along the minus strand of NC_062227.1, from coordinate 29,340,203 downwards.
CATCTTTGGGGACTGACTATTCAAATGTTTTGCTCAATTTTATTGTTATTCATTTTCTTATTATTTTGTTTTCAGAGTTATTTTTAAGTCAGAGTATGGCACTTTATCAGATGCATAAATATTTTGTAAACATTTTATATTAGTTTCTCTTTTGAAGAGTAGATGCTTTTTTACCTTTGATGAAGCAAAAATTTCCATTACAAATTGTACTTTTGGTTTTATACTAAAGAAATCTTTTCCTAATTCAAGGTAATAAATTTTTTTCTTTAGATTTTCGCCAGGAAGTTTTACAGTTGGAGGTTTTAAATTTAGGTTCGTGATTAAATTTTTTCATTGTGGTAAAATATACTTAACACAAAATTAATCATTTCCTCCATTTTTCAGTGTAATTCAGTGGCATTAACTATATTCACATTGTTGTGCAAGCAAGACCATTATCCATCTCAAAGACATTTTGATCATTCTAATCCTAGCCTAGGTATTAAGCAATAATTCCTCATTATTCCCTCCTGCCTAGTACCCATTAGCTAACCACTATTAAACTTTCTGTCTGAATTTGACTGTTCTAGGAACCACATATGTCTTAGTCTATTCATAACATAAACTGGGTATCTTATGAGCAGAAATTTATTTCTCACAGTTCCAGAGGCCAGGAAGACCAAGATTAAGGTCCTGGCCAATCTGACATCTAGTGAGGGCCCATCTCTTCATTCACAGATGGTGGCCTTTATCTGTGTCTTCAAATGGTAGAAGGACCGAAGGAGCTCCCTTAGACTTCTGCTAGACTTCCCTAATCCTACTTGTGAGGGTGACCTGATCACCCAAAGGCCTCGCTTTCTATCATCCCTGCCTTGGGGGTTAGCATTTCACATATGAATTGAAGTAAGGGGACCCAGATATCTTATAAATATAATTGCACAGTATTTGTCCTCTTCTGTCTCATTTCACTCAGAGTATGTTTTCAAGATTCATTCATGTCAAAATATATCAGGATTGCTGAGCTAGCCAGCCTGCCAGACTCCCATGTGGAGGTCCGACGCCATCAAGCGGAGCTAGCCGGCCCCACTGACCCCTAAGCCCAGGTCAGACACCATTGGTGAGCTAGCCAGCCTGCCAGTCCCCCACACCAAGGTCAGACGCCATTGCTGAGCCTGCCTGCCTGCCCCACACTGCACTTGCCTCTGTGCTGACTCAGCGCACGCTCCCTGGGGCTTCCCAGCTTCTTTGGAGGCTGCTGCAGTCATTTTGAATTATTCCCGAGGGCGTGGCCATCATCATCAGAAGGACAGTTCCCTTCCTAAGACACCTACAGGAGACTGGAGGCCCTTTGACAGGACTCAGGATTCAAGAAGAGGAGGTATTGAGAGACTCAAGACCAACTCAGAGCAGCCAGGTGAGTCTCTCCCACTAGGCAACACTCCCTGGATGGGTCAGTAGTCCTGAAATGCAGGGAACTCCATGGAGTATAGTTGCCCAGTGAGACTCCCCCGCTGGAGCTGTGAACCCGGACAACCAGGAGCATTGCAGAGGAGGGCCGCCCAGCAAGAGGCTTCGGAGCAGAGCGAGGGTCCCAGGCCTGGGCAGTAAGTCCAGTCCCTAGGGAACGTCATAGAAGAGGGCCGCTCAGAGAGAAAGTCCCTTGCAGGGCCAGGACCCCCTGACCAGGTGGTAGTTCTGGGTTCCAGGTAGCGTCACAGAGGAGGGCTGCCCAGTGAGAGTCTCAATTGCAGGACAAGTCTCCCTGGCCCAGGAGGTAGGTCCAGACTCCAGGGAACGTCACAGAGGAGGGCTGCCCAACCCAGGTGGTAGTTCTAAACCTTCTGAGAGGGAACTTCTCAGAGGAGAGCTGCCCAGTGAGACATCCCCACCAGGTGAGTCTTCCCCGCCAGGCGAGGCTTGCCCACCAGGGTGGTGAACCAGAGACATAGGACCAGACCAGCCATGCCCCAGCCCACAGTCTAGTCCCCCTTTTGAATGACCATTGGTCAACAAGTAGAGACACCTCTTTCCACCAGCAGGAAATATACCCCACCTGAAGGCCACCACCCATACAGGGGCAGCTTCCATTTGTATCACTACATTATCATGTTCCTCCAAGACTTCAGGCTACTGAAGGCTAGGAGGCAAGTTATTGGAAATCTACAGGGACACTATAAGTCAATAGAGTTTCACTACTAGAGGGGTGGACACCTGACCAATATGAGAAAACAAGGGAAGAAAATGTCCCAAACAAACCTAGATGCTACATCAATAAAATCCAATGACAGCATGGCAGAAGAAATGTCAGAAAGGGAGTTCGAAACATACATAATTAAAATGATCAGAGAAGCAAACGATGAGATGAAAGAGCAAATGCAGGCTTTGAATGATCACACCAATCAACAGTTAAAAGAGCAAATGCAGGAAGCAAAAGATCATTTCAATAAAGAGTTAGAGATATTGAAAAAAACAAACAGAAATCCTTGAAATGAAGGAAACAATAAACCAAATTAAAAACTCCATAGAAAGCATAACCAATAGGATAGAACACCTGGAAGACAGAACCTCAGACATTGAAGACAAATATTTAATCTTGAAAACAAAGTTGACCAAACAGAGAAGATGGTAAGAAATCATGAACAGAATCTACAAGAATTATGGGATATCATGAAAAGACCAAATTTAAGAATTATTGAGGTTGAGGAAGGCTTAGAGAAACAAACCAAGAAATGAACAATCTATTCAATGAAATAATATCAGAAAATTTCCCAAATTTGAAGAATAAAATGGAAAATCAAATACAAGAGGCTTATAGGACTCCAAACATACAAAATTACAACAGACCCACACCAAGGCACATTACAATGAAAATACCTAACATACAAAATAAAGACAGAATTTTAAGGGCTGCGATAGAAAATAATCAAATTACATTCAGGGGGAAACCAATACGGATATCAGCAGATTTTTCAACCAAGACCCTAAAAGCTAGAAGGGCCTGTAACAACATTTTTCAAGCTCTGAAAGAAAACGGAAGCCAACCAAGAATCTTATACCCAGCAAAACTTACCTTCAGATTTGATGATGAAATAAAAGCATTCCACGATAAACAAAAGCAAAAAGAATTTACAAAAAGAAAGCCGGCACTACAGATTATTCTCAGCAAAATATTTCATGAGGAAGAGATGAAATACAATGATATAAATCAGCAAATGGAGGAACAACCCTAAAGGAATGGCCAAATAAAGGAGAAACTGGGTCGTGTCAAAAAACAAAAATGAGTCAAATGACCGGGAATACAAATCATATCTCAATAATAAGCCTGAATGTTAATGGCCTGAACTCATCAATCAAAAGACATGGGCAGGCAGATTGGATTAAAAAGAAAGATCCAACAATATGCTGCCTGCAAGAGACTCATCTCATAGAAAGAGATTCCCATAGACTAAAGGTGAAAGGATGGGGAAAAACATACCATGCACATGGACTCAACAAAAAAGCCAGAGTATCCATCTTCATATCACATAATGTGGACTTCAAACTGAAGTTAGTCAGAAGGGATAAAGAAGGACATTTCATACTGCTTAAGGGAAGCATAAATCAGCAAGACATAGCAATCATAAATATCTATGCCCCAAATAGTGGCTCATTCATGTATGTCAAACAAATCCTTCTCAATTCCAGAAATCAAATAGACCATAACACAAGAAACGAGGTGATTTTAACACACCTCTCTCACCACTGGACAGATCTTCCAAACAAAAATTGAACAAAGAAACCATAGATCTCAATAACATAATCAACAATTTAGACTTAATGGACATATATAGAATATGCCAGCCACCAAAAAGTGAATACACTTTCTTCTCAGCAGCACATGGATCCTTCTCTAAAATAGACCATATTTTATGCCACAAAGTTACTGTTAGCAAATACAAGAAGATAGAGATACTACCTTGTATTCTATCAGATCATAATGGATTAAAATTAGAAATAAATGACAGAATAAAAAACAGAAACTACTTCAACACCTGGAGATTAAATAATACGCTATTATATGATGAATGGACAACATAAGACATCAGGAGGGAAATTAAAAAATTCCTAGAGGTAAACAAGAACAAAGATACATCATATCAAAATCTCTGGGACACTGTGAAAGCAGTACTTAGAGGATGATTTATTTCATAGAGTGCATTCAACAAAAGAAGAAACAATCAACAAATAAATGACTTAACATTACAGTTCAAAGCCCTAGAAAAAGAAGAACAGAGCAATACCAAAAGTAGTAGAAGACAGGAAATAGTTAAAATGAGAGTTGAAATCAATGAAATTGAAACAAGAGAAACAATACAAAAATACAATATAAATGGTTGGTTCTTTGAAAAAATAACCCTAACCCTTTGCCACACTAACAAAGAGAGAGAAAACTCAAATAACTAAAATTTGGAATGAACAAGGAAATATCACAACAGACACGAGTGAAAAACAAAACATAATTAGAAGCTATTTTGAAAATCTATATTCCAAAAAAACAGAAAATCTCGAAGACATCAACGAGTTTCTAGACACATATGAATTACCTAAACTGAACCATAAGGAGGACATACACAACTTAAAAACATCAATTTCAAGTAATGAAATAGAAGAAGTCATCAAAAGCTTACCAACAAAGAAAAGTCCGGGACCCGATGGGTTCTCAGCCGAGTTCTACAAAACCTTTAAAGAAGAGCTCATTCCAATACTCCTCAAACTATTCCATGAAATAGAAGAGGAGGGAACCCTACCAAACTCATTCTTTGAAGCCAATATCACCCTGATACCTAAACCAGACAGAGACACATTGAGGAAAGAAAATTTCAGACCAATATCCTTAATGAATATCGATGCAAAAATTCTCAACAAAATATTAGCAAATTGCATACAAAAATATATTAAAAAGATAGTGCACCACGATCAAGTGGGTTTTATCCCAGGGATGCAAGGTTGGTTCAACATTCGGAAATCAATAAATGTAATTCACCATATCAATAGACTTAAAGTCAAGAATCACATGATTATTTCAATAGATGTAGAAAAAGCACTTGATAAAATACAGCACCCCTTCATGCTCAAAACACTAGAAAAAATAGGGATAGTGGAAACATCCCTTAACATTGTAAAGGCCATCTATGCTAAGCCCATGGCCAATATCATTCTAAATGGTGAGAAACTGAAAGCATTCCCTCTAAAAACTGGAACAAGGCAGGGATGCCCCCTTTCAGCACTTCTATTCAATATCGTCCTTGAAACTCTAGCCAGAGCAATTAGACAGACCAAAGAAATATGAATAGGAAAAGAAGAACTCAAACTATCCCTATTTGCTGATGACATGATTATATATTTATAGGAACCAGAAAATTCCACGAGAAAACTTTTAGAACTCATAACTGAATTCAGTAAAGTACCAGGATATAAGATCAATATGCATAAATCTAATGCATTTTTATACATAAGTGATGAATCTTTAGAAAGAGAAGTTAGGAAAACTACCCCATTCACAATAGCTTCAAAAAAAATAAAATACTTGGGAATCAATCTAACCAAAGAGTTGAAAGACCTCTACAATGAGATCTACAGAACACTAAAGAAAGAAATTAAAGAAAACCTTAGAAGATGGAAAGATCTCCCATGTTCTTGGATAGGAAGAATTAATATTGTCAAAATTGCCATTCTACCAAAGGCACTATACAGATTCAATGCAATTCCAATTAAAATCCCAATGATGCACCTTACAGAAATAGAACAAGCCATCATGAAATTCATCTGGAAGAATAAGAAACCCAGAATAGCTAAAGCAATCCTTAGCAGAAAGAGTGAAGCAGGGAGTATCGCAATACCAGATCTTCAACTCTACTACAAAGCAATAGTAACAAAAACGACATGGTATTAGCACCAAAATAGACAGGTAGATCAATGGTACAGAATAGAGGACACGGACACAAACCCAAATAAATACAATATTCTCATACTAGACAAGGGGGCCAAAAACATGCAATGGAGAAAAGATAGCCTCTTAAACAAATGGTGCTGGGAAAACTGGAAAACTATATGCAGCAGAATGAAATTAAACCCCTATCTCTCACCTTGCATGAAACTCAACTCAAAATGGATCAAGGATCTTGGAATCAGACCAGAGACCCTGCATCTTATAGAAGAAAAAGTAGGTCCAAGTCTTCAACATGTTGGCTTAGGACCAGACTTCCTCAACAGGACTCCCATAGCATAAGAAATAAAAGCAAGAATCAATAACTGGAATAGATTCAAACTAAATAGCTTTCTCTCAGCAAAGGAAACTATCAGCAATGCGAAGAAAGAGCCTACAGAGTGGGAGAAAATCTTTGCCACTCATACTTCAGATAGAGCACTAATTTCCAGAATATATAAAGAACTCAAAAAACTCTACACCAAGAATACAAATAACCCAATCAACCAATGGGCTAAGGAAATGAACCGACACTTCACAGAAGAAGATCTACAAGCAATCAACAAACATATGGAAAAATGTTCAACATCTCTAGTAATGAGAGAAATGCAAATCAAAACTACCCTAAGATTCCATCTCACCCCAATTAGAATGGTAATTATCAAAAATACATGCAACAATAGGTGTTGTTGAGGATGTAGGGGGAAAGGTACACTCATACATTGCTGGTGGGGTTGCAAATTGGTGCAGTCACTCTGGAAAGCAGTGTGGAGATTCCTTAGAAAACTTGGAATGGAACCACCATTTGACCCAGCTATACCACTCTTAGCCTATACTCAAAGGACTTAAAATCAGTATACTACAGAGATACAACCACATCAATGTTTATAGCTGCTCAATTCACAGTAACCAGATTGTGGAACCAACCTAGATGTCCTTCAATTGATGAATGGATAAAGAAACTGTGGTATATATATATATATATATATATATATATATATATATATATATATATATATACACACAATGGAATATTACTCAGTCATAAAGAATAATAAATTTATGGCATTTGCAGGCAAATGGATGAAATTTGGAGAATATCATGCTAAGTGAGATAAGTCAATCTCAAAAAACCAAAGGACAAATGATCTCACTGATAAGCGGATGATGACACATAATGGGCAGTGGGAAGGGGGCAAGAATGGAGGAAGGAGGGACTATATAGAGGGAAAAGAGGGGTGGGAGGGGTGGGGGGAATGAAAAAAATAACAGAATGAATCGAACACCATTACCCTATGTAAATGTATGATTACACAAATGATATCCCTCTACTTCATGCACAGAGAAACAAGATGTATCCCATTTTTTTACAATAAAAATAAATTTAAATATATATATATATATATATATATATATCAGATTGTTATTTATTTCAAAGGCTGAATAATATCACATTTTATTTTTCCATTCATCTATCATTGGACATTTGTATTATACCCCCTGTTCTTGCTATTGCACATGATGCTTCTGCAGCCATTGATACACACATATTGTCTGAATTTTTGTTTTCAATTCTCGAGGTATATACCTAGAAGTGAAATTCCTAATTAGGAGGTCCTTCCAAGTTTAAGACACGTTGTTGGATTGGGGACATAGCTCAGTGGTAGACCATGATCCAAGGCCCTGATTCCATTCTAATCTGTACGCACGTGTGCACACATGCACACACACACACATACACACAGACATGCTGTTTCCCAAAGTGTTGCACCATTTTATGTCCCCACCAGCAATACAAGAGGATTCCAATTTCTCCACATCTTTGCCTGTATTTGTTATTTTCTAACCTAAAAAAAAAAAAAAATCATTCAAAACTAATCAAAAGAAATAGCTCTTGATTTGTTTTTATGTAATGATTAAGCAATGTTGAGCATCTTTTAATGTATTTTTAGTCCCATTTTTGGTGAAATGTCTATTCAAATCCTTTACCCATTTTTTAATGAAGTTTTTAAATTTTTATGATACTGAGTTGTAGGAGTATTTTCTTTACTCTGATAATTAGCCCCTTATCAGATACATGATTTGTAAATTTTCTCCCATTCTGAGGGTTGTCTTTTCACTCTGATGATAGCATTCTTAGATGCCTAGCTTATCTATCAATATGTTGATGAAATTAGAGCCATAATTCATCTAGTCTCCTTCCAAAGGAAACACCTTAAATGATGTAGACTTGGGGATCACGTTTTTAACATGTGAGGTTTGGGGGGACATTTTAGATTCAAAGCACAATAGACAAGTTCACTAACATCTACCAAAACACATTTAGGAAGGAAGAATTAATTCTTGTGTTTAAGAGCATAGTAGAGCACTTAGAGTCTGTAACACTTTAGATTTCAAAATAACCAAGAGTTTGAAGCAAGATATAGAAATGATAAATCTTTGAGGATATGCAAAGACTAATTAGCCTGATTTGATCATTTTACATGCACACATATATAGAATTATCATATCATATCTCATAAATGTAAGTATTATATGTCAATTTAAAAACAGAAATTTTGAACATAAAAAAGGGAAAAAAATCCTAACTCAAAACTAAACATGTTATTATACTCCTCATAGCCTTTTTTTCACTATGCTTATACTATTTGTACATATTTAAAATAATGCACATTTAAATTTTGCTTTTACTTGTAGCATTTCCAAGTATTTTTCTCCTACCTGAAATGTAGTTAGACTATTTCATTCATCAAATATATATCAAGAGTCTCATATATCAGCCACTCTTTTAAGTTGTTGCAGAACTGCTGTAGTTAGAATGTTAAGTATCTCCCCAAAGTCCTTGTGGTAAAGTCTTAGTCCCCAGCATGGTGCTATTGGAGATGGTGGAGCCATTGAGAAATGGAGCCTACTGGAAGGTCTCCAGGCCATTGGAGGTGTCCTCTTAAAGGGGATAGTGGGATACCATCCTCTTCCTTTCTTTTAGTGTCTCAACTTATGATACGCTCTGCCACAAGCCATGGGAATAATCATGGACCGAAACCTCCAAAACTAGGAGCCAAACTAATACTTTTCTTTTTATGAGTTTATTTTTATCTCAAGTATTAATGACAAAGGGCTGACCAGCACAGGGACCTATATTCTAGTAGTAGAAAACAGACAAGGAACAAATAAATGAGGAAATATAAAAAGTGACAATTGCTATGATAAAACTTATCTCAGATTGGAACTGCCTGCTTTGGCTACAGGAAGGAAAGTTATCACTCATGAGAGGCTGTACAAGTTCTGAATGCCACCGAGGCATTTTTGAGAAGATCTAAGAGCCTACCAGGCAGAAAAGGTAGATGGAAACTTCTCAAGGAGTGAATGGCTTAGTCTATTTCTGGCTTGTTATGGCTTGGATGTGTGGTGTCACCCAAAAACTCATGTATGAGAAAATGCAAGAAGGTTCAGAGAAGAAATGATTGGGTTATAAGAACCTTAAACCAATCCATGAATTAATCACCCAACAGGATTAATTGAGTGGTAAACTGAAGGCAAGTGGAGCGTGGCTGGAGGAGGTGGGCATTGGGGGCGTGGCTTTGGGGTATATATTTTTATCTGGTGAGTGGAGTCTCCCCGCCTCTGTTTCCTGATCATCATGTCAGCTGCTTCCCTCCACCATACTCTTCCATCATAATGTTCTGTTTCACCTTGAACCCTGAGAAATGGAGACTACTGTCTATGGATTGAGACCTCTGAAACTGTACCCACAAATAAAGTTTTCTTTCTCCACAATTGTTCTGGTTGGGTCTGTTAGTCCAAGGAGCAAAAAAGCTGACTAAAACAAAGTGTTACTGAGAAGTGGGGCTGTGACTAACCTAACCATGTGGTTCAGAAACTTTTGGAGCTCTTTGGAATTAGTGGGAGGGATTTTAAGATGTTTAGCAGTGCATGCTGGAAATGCTTTAGATTCAGTGGGGCTTAATAACCAATTCTGGTGGGAGCTCAGAAGACCCAAATGCCAATGGGACATGAACTGTGAAGACAGGACTCAAGAGGAAAAGGAGGACAATATTGGAATTTGGAGCAGAGGCCATTTGTGTTATGTTCTGGCTGAGAAGTTGTCTGCATTTTGCCCATGTTCTGAGACTTTCTATGAAGCTGATTTTAAAAGTGATGAACTTCTTAATCTGGTGGAAGAAATGTCTAGGCAGCACAGCATTCAGGTGGTGGCATGGGTATTGTTGGTGGCTTTTAGTCAAATTTATTGTGATAATCAGGAGCAGAAAGCACAGCAGAAAGATTTGAAAAACTTCGACTTGAAAGGTGGGAGTAAACCTGGGGCTAAGGAAGTTGCAGTGGTTCAAAACATTGCCTCCACTAAAGAAATGCTAAAGACTTTGCCTAGAGACAATAAGAAAGATGACTTGAGGGCATCTCAGGAATTGGCAGACTCAAGGAAGTAAAAGTAAAAATTCTCTTGGGAGACCTGTTGCGCACCCTTCTTGCACAGGGGGCCTAGGAAGTTTTTTCAATGTGTTCAGTCACCCTGGCATTCAAAGGCTGCTGCAGCCAGGGTCCCTGGAGGCTTGGCTACTGCTTTAGATGGCAGCAGACACTGGCATCAATCAAGTGGTGCTGGTTCTGTAGGAATGCAGGATGCTGGAGTTAGGGGGTCATAGAGTCTTCCACCAAGATTTCAAAGGAAGGCCTGGGAGGCCAGGCAAAGTACAGCAGAGCTGGAGTTCCAGCAGGCAGCCCCTGAGAAATCAAAGCATGGAGATGTGAGGATGTAGTGGGCAACTGACCAGACCTGGATACAAGATAAACTAAGAACACTGTCTTGTAAAATCAGTGCCTGGGAAAGGGAAAGAGTGTGCCCCCACTCCCAGCTGGTTTTCAGTGAACCTAATTAGCATCATTCACTCCTTCCCTTTGGATTGTAAAGGACTTTCCCTAGGATCAAACTACCTTCCTTTGAAGTGTGAACGCCCCTGTAAAGGCTCCTGTAAAGGCTAGAGACTTAGGAAGGCCTTGTAAGAGAAGCCAGTCCCCTTATGGCCACGCTGCTTTTGTAAGCAGGCTTCCCTCTTGAAAACTCTTACACACAGTCATATATCGTTTTTTGAAACCTTATGCATAACTATGTATTGTTTCAGACTAGAAAATTTATGACACTAGATAGCCTATAAATGTTGTAAGGGGTGCTCAGAATCTGGAGTGCTGATCTCCTTTGGGCCCACCAGAGTAAAATAAAGTTTGGTTTCTCCCTCTCTTCGAGTGCCCTCTGCCGCTTCTTGCCTGATTCCCACAGCAAGGAGGAAACTGAAGCTGTAGTGGAGACCCCCAAGATTAAGAAATGCCAATAACATAGGACATTGTCCTAAGAAAGCTGCAGGAATTGAACAGAGACAAGCCAACAGAAAGGCCACTTGGGCTGTATTCAACAAGGCCATAGGGCAGAGTTACACAGCCCTCTGGAGAGAACATCACAATGACATGTGCCCAGATGTCAGACACAGAACTACAGGACTTGTTTGCCCAGTTGGATTTCAGGTTTGCTTTGGTCCCATCTCTTCTTTCTATTCCCCTATTTTTCTGAATGGAAATGTTTACTCTGTACCATAATGTATTGGATACATGTAAATTGCTTTTCATTTTACGGGAGCTCACAATGCGAGGTTGCCTTGAGCCTCAGAGAAGACTTTGGACTTGAACTTTGAGCAATCTCTGAACTCTTGAGACTATGGGAACTCTTGAGAATGGACTAAACATATTTTGCATTGTCAGAGGAGTGTGAGGTTTTGGGTGTCGGGGCAGAATATTATGGTCTGAATGTGAGGTATCCCCAAAAAGCTCACATGTTAGAAAATGCAACAAAGTTCAGAGAAGAAATTGCAAGAGCCTTAACCCAATCTGAATTAATCATCTGGTGGGATTAACTGAGTGGTAACTGGAATGGTAACTGGAGATGGGGGGGTGTGTGGCTAGAGGAGGTGGGGCCCTGGGGGTGTGGCTTTGGGGTATGTATTTGTATCTGGTGAGTGGAGTCTCTCTCTCTGCTTCTTGATCATCATATGAGCTGCTTCCCTCCACCACATTCTTCCACCATGATGTTCTGCTTCATCTTGAGCCCGGAGAGGAATGAAGCCTGCTGTCCATGGATTAAGACCTCTGAAACTGTGAGCCCCCAAATAAACTTTTCCTCCTCTACAGTTATTCTGGTCAGATCTTTTAGTCCCAGCAGTGAAAGCACTGACTCAAACGTGGCTGGACCATGATGACAAAGAGGAAGGGAAGAGTGACATGTCGTTGGAGAGGCAAGGAAGAGCCCAGACCCACAGGACCCTGGAGACAGGATGAAGAGGCTTAGAATTTCTCACAAATGCCACAGAAAGCCCAAAAGGACTTTAAATAGGATTTTGATGTATCCAGATTCTTTGTTTAAAACATCACTCTGTCTGCAGTATCAAGAATGAAATACAGAAGGACCTCAGGGAAGGCAAAAAACTGGTGTGAGGACGAAGGGAGCAACCCAACCAAGAGCTGCTGGGTGCTGGCAACGAGGGTTTAGAAGAAGTAGCCCCACTTAAAAGACAACTGCAGAATTTACAAGACTCCCCAGTGCAATGGATTTGGCGGGACCAGGAAGAATGGAAACTTAAATGTAACAACTAGGAGAGCAGGGTTATCTAGAGCATACTGAAGCTCTAAATCAGTTTCCTGAACACAATATATTTTTATTTTTTCTAGAGTTATATGAATAATAAAGTGATATATTTAAATATCAGTTATCTTTAAGGTTCACATCCTATTGGCATTTGAATATGAATTCAACTTCAACTGCTATAGTGAGTGAGCCAGGAAAGTTAATGGCTTATGGATGAATGAGGACACTGACTACACATAATACAAACATACATTGATTTCCTTAAGAGAAAGAACTCAAACTTGGTAAAATATGACAAATCACAAGCTACTAAAGTGAAGATATTTAGATTTCCATGTCATGTGTTAAGAAGACATCAATAGTAGTCCTCATATGTTATATAATGACCTCCATTACTTGTATCTTTTACTACTTGTTCAAGGTTCATGATCATTAGGAAAGACTTGCAGCTTGATCTAAAGAGACATCATGTTTGCACAGAATACAGTTCAGTTAAAATTCTAATTCTTCTTCCCAGTAAAGAATCCCTTAGTTGAAGGTCTATAATTCAGAAAATAAGTTCAGAAGTCATTTTAACCTATGAGCAGTTAGCATACTTCCTCACCACTCCCAAGAAATCTGCAATGGTTAAAAAATTGTTATGTGTTCTTAGGTACTCATACAATTCCAAGGAATCATAATAAAAAAGGCAATCACTATGTATCCCACTGCAAGAGGCAGCAAAAGTGAATAATGATTTTATTTGCCTTTCTCAGTAGAAGAAAAGGAGGATCAGCAAAACTACAAAAAAAAAAAAACCTTTAAACTCTAATAATATATCTTACTTAACTTTCATCCTCACCTACATATGGTGGTATATTAATCTTCCCTCAAACATGAAAGTCTACAATTAGAGTCAGGTTTGATGAGTTAAATAATTTGTAGATAATCATGTACTAAGGTTTATTTTGATTTTTAAAATCTGAATGAAAAAACAGAAATATGACAACACTGGTCATGAATCCCAGCTCTGCTAGGAATAGCATCATGAACCTAATATTGTCAAGAATCTTTTCTTGCTCAGTATTGCTTTGATGCTTCTGGGTCTCTTGTTTTTCCAAATGAATTTCATGACTGCTTTTTCTATTTCTGTGAAGAGCGTCATTGGGATTTTGATGGGAATTGCATTGAATCTGTATAGCACCTTTCGTAGTATGGTCATTTTGACATATTAATTCTGCCTATCCAAGGACATAGGAGGTCTTTCCCTCTCCTAAGGTATTATTCAATTTCTTCTTTTAGTGTTCTACAGTTTTCAGTGTAGAGTCCTTCACCTCTTTTGTTAGATTGATTCCCAAGTAATTTTTTTGAGTTTATTGTAAATAGGATAATTTTCCTAATTTCTTTTTCAGCAGATTCATCATTGGAGATTAGGAATGCAACTGATTCATAAGTGTCAATTTTGTATCCTACTACTTTGTTAAATTCATTTATGAGTTCTAGAAGTCTTCTAGTAGGATCACGTCATTGGCAGGGATAATTTAACCTCTTCTTTTTCTATTCACATCTATTTAATTTCCTTCTCTTGCCTGATTGCTTTGACTAGAGTTTCAAGGACTATGTTGAATAGGAGTGGTGAAAGTGGGTATCCTTGTTTCTCTTCTTAAAGTAAATGCTTTCAGTTTTTCTTCATTCAGAATAATGTTGGCCTTGGGCAATCCTAAGTGAGAAGAGTGAAGGAGGAGGCATCACAGCACCAGACCTCAAATTATACTGCAGAGCTATAGTACCAAAAACAGCATGGTACTGGCAACAAAACAGGCATGAAGACAAGTGGAATAGAATAGAAGACAGAGAGACAAATCCACATATAACCCACAGTTATCTCATACTAGACAAAGGTGCCAAAAACATACCTTGGAGAAAAGATAACCTTTTTAACAAATGATGCTGAGAAAACTGTAATACATATCTAACAGAATGAATTTAACCCCTATCTTTCACCTTTCACAAAACTCAACTCAAAGTGGATCAAAGACCTAGAATTATACCAGAAATTCTGAACCTGAAAGTATAGGTCCAAGACTCCAATGTGTTGGCTCCAGAACTTACTTCCTTAAAACTCCTAAAGCACAGGAAGTGAAAAAGAAATTAGTAGATGGGATGACATCAAATTAAAATGCTTCTTCACAGCAAAGGAAACAATCAAAAACATGAAGAGAGAGCCTACAGAATGGGAAAAAATTCTTGAGACCTGTACTGGAGATAAAGCATTAATCCCCAAGATACACAAAGACCTTTAAAGACTTAATACCAAAATAATAATAATAATAATAATAATAATAATAATAATCCACTCAATAAGTGGACAAAGTAATTGAATTTGTATTTCTACAGAAGTCAACAAACACATAAAATATGTTCAACATCTCTAGCAATTCGAGAAATGCAAATTAAAACTACACTGAGATTCCATCTCACTCCAGGCAGAATGGCAATTATTAAGAATACAGTAACAATAAGTGTTGGAGAGGATGTGGGGAAAACGGGTCACTCATACATTGTTGGTGGGAATGCAAATTGGTGCAACTGCTCTGGAAGGCAGTATGGAGATTCCTCAGAAAACTTGGAATGGGACCACCATTTGACCCAAGTATCCCACTCCTTAGTTTATACCCAAGGGACTTAATTTCCAAGATACACAAAGGACTTTAAAAAGTTAACACCAAAAAAACAAACAACCCACTCAATAAATGGGAAATACTACAGTGATACAGCCACATCAAAGTTTATAGCAGCTCAATTCATAATAGCTAAGCTATGGAACCAACCTAGATGCCCTTCAACAGAAGAATGGACAAAGAAAATATGGTATACATACACAATTGAATATTAGCCATAAAGAAGAATGAAAATATGGAATTTGTTGGTAAATGGATGGAACTGGAGACTATCATACTAAGTCAAATAAGCCAGTACCCCAAAGGTCAAATATTTTCTCTGATATGCAGAAACCAATCCCAAATAAGGTGGAAGGATTTAAAAAAAAAAAAAGAATAGAAGAAGGATCAGTGAAGTGGACAGAGGGCAATGAAGGGAAGGGAAGAGGAATGGGCTAGGGAAAGACAGTGGAATGAATCCGACCCAACTTTTCTATGTACATATATGAATATACCACAGTGAATCTCACCATCATGTAGGCCCATAAGACAATAATTTAAACAAAAATAATTATAAGTAAATAGCAGAAAGATGAGTAGAGCAGAGGGAAGGAAACGGGTTGGGAGGAAGGGAGCAGGGAAAGGGAAGTACTAGTACCAAAGTAGAACACATTATATTCCATGCTTTTATATTTATGTCAAAATAAATTCTATTATCATGTATAACTAAAAATAACCAATGGAAAAAAATGAAATATAAAAAAGAAAATCATAATGTTTGAACTTAAAAAAAAAAAAAAAAAGAATCTAGCTTTATTCCTTCCTAAACTGGGATAATAATGGAATCCTCCTTATACACAGTAAGGGCTAACCTTAAAAATGTGTTTCATCAGCCTACCCCACACTATAAACTCTACTTTCTTTTATGGGAATACCATTGTCACATACCTTTCTTGCCTCAGGATGACAAAGTGTCTGCCAGAGGCTGAGAGTTGCCATCTTCAGAATCTGACTGGAAAAAAAAAAAAAATCAATGTCTTCCCAATGCCTCCATTAAAGGTCCTAGAATGGTCCCAGCCACCCCTGGATTGAGTCATTGAGACTCAGAAATCTAAGGTTCTGACTGAGCAGGACTGAAAGACAAGCCCACCCCTGGATTCATAAAGGTCACCCAAAGTTTTCCAAACCACAGTGAATGAGGAGGTTGAGAAGCTGTTTCCCTGGAGAATCACAGGGGTCAGCCATAGAATTTAGATTGTACAACTCTTTTTTTTTATTTTTTTTATTTTTTTTTATTATTGTAAACAAATGGGATACATGTTGTTTCTCTATTTGTACATGAAGTCAAGGCATACCATTTGTGTAATCATAAATTTACATAGGATAATGTTGTTTGATTCATACTGTTATTTTTTTCCTTCCCCCCCACCCCTCCCACCCCTCTTTTCCCTCTACACAGTCCTTCCTTCCTCCATTCTTACCACCCTCCTTATCCCTAACCCTAAACCTAACCCTAACCCAAAAACTAACCCCTCCCACCCCACCATTATATGTCCTCATCCGCTTATCAGCGAGATCATTTGTCCTTTAGTTTTTTGAGATTGGCTTATCTCACATAGCATGATATTCTCCAATTTTATCCATTTGCCTGCAAATGCCATAATTTTATCATTCTTCATGGCGGAGTAATATTCCATTGTATATATATGCCACAGTTTCTTTATTATTCATCAACTGAAGGGCATCTAGGTTGGTTCCACAATCTGGCTATTGGAATTGAGCAACAATGAACATTGATGTGGCTGTATCTCTGTAGTATGCTGATTTTAAGTCCTTTGGGTATAGGGCAAGGAGTGGGATAGCTGGGTCAAATGGTGGTTCCATTCCAAGTTTTCTAATGAATCTCCATACTGCTTTCCAGAGTGGCTGAACTAATTTGCAACCCCACCAGCAATGTATGAGTGTACCTTTTTCCCCACATCCTCACCAACACCTATTGTTGCTTGTATTCTTGATAATCGCCATTCTAATTGGGGTGAGAAAAAATCTTAGGATAGTTTTGATTTGCATTTCTCTTATTACTAGAGATGTTGAACATTATTTCATATATCTGTTGATTGCTTGTATATCTTTTTCTGTGAAGTGTCTGTTCATTTCCTTAGCCCATTTGTTGATCAGATTATTTGCATTCTTGGTGTAGAGTTTTTTGAGTTCTTTATATATTCTGGAAATTAGTGCTCTATCTGAAGTATGAGTGGCAAAGATTTTCTCCCACTCTGTAGGCTCTCTCTTCACATTACTGATAGTTTCCTTTGCTGAGAGAAAGCTTTTTAGTTTGAATCTATCCCAGTTGTTGTTTCTTGCTTTTATTTATTATGCTATGGGAGTCCTGTTAAGGAACTCTGATCCTAATCCGACGTGTTAAAGATTTGGACCTACTCTTTCTTCTGTAAGATGAAGGGTCTCTGGTCTGATTCCGAGGTCCTTGATCCATTTTGAGTTGAGTTTTGTGCAGGGTGAGAGATAGGGGTTTAGTTTCATTCTGTTGCATATGGTTTTCCAGTTTTCCCAGCACCATTTGTTGAAGAGGTTATCTTTTCTCCATTGCATATTTTTGGCCCCTTGGTCTAGTATGAGAAAATTGTATTTATTTGGGTTTGTGTCCATGTCCTCTATTCTGTACCATTGATCTACCTGTCTATTTTGGTACCAATACCATGCCGTTTTTGTTACTATTGCTTTGTAATACAGTTGAAGATCTGGTATTGCGATACCCCCTGCTTCACTCTTTCTACTGAGGATTGCTTGAGCTATTCTGGGTTTTTTATTCTTCCAGATGAATTTCATGATTGATTGCTCTATTTCTGTAAAGTACGTCATTGGGATTTTAATTGGAATTGCATTGAATCTGTATAGCACTTTAGGTACTATGGCCATTTGGACAATATTAATTCTTCCTATCCAAGAACATGGGAGATCTTTCCATCTTCTAAGGTTTTCTTTAATTTCTTTCCTTAGTGCACTGTAGTTCTCATTGTAGAGGTCTTTCACCTCTTTTGTGAGATTGATTCCAAGTATTTTATTTTTTTCCATGCTATTGTGAATGGGGTAGTTTTCCTAACTTCTCTTTCTGAAGATTCATCACTTATGTATAAAAATGCATTGGATTTATGAGCATTGATCTTGTAACCTGCCACTTTACTGAATTCACTTATGAGTTCTAAAAGTTTTCTGGTGGAATTTCCTGGTTCCTCTAAGTATATAATTATATCATCAAGAAATAGGGATAGTTTGAGTTCTTCTTTTCCTATTCGTATCCCTTTAATTTCTTTGGTCTGTCTAATTGCTCTGGCTAGAGTTTCAAGGACGATATTGAATAGAAGTGCTGAAAGAGGGCATCCCTGCCTTGTTCCAGTTTTTAAGGGGAATGCTTTCAGATTTTCACCATTTAGAATGATATTGGCCATGGGCTTAGCATAGATGGCCTTTACAATGTTAAGGAATGTTCCCACTACCCCAATTTTTTCTAGTTTTTTGAGTATGAAGGGGTGCTGTATTTTATCGAATGCTTTTTCTGCATCTATTGAAATAATCATGTGATTCTTAACTTTATGTCTGTTGATAAGGTGAATTACATTTATTGATTTCTGAATGTTGAACCAACCTTGCATCCCTGGGATAAAACCCACTTGATTGTGGTGCACTATCTTTTTAATATGTTTTTGTATGCGATAGGCTAAAATTTTGTTGAGAATTTTTGCGTCGATGTTCATTAAGGATATTGGTCTGAAATTTTCTTTCCTCGATGTGTCTCTGTCTGGTTTAGGTATCAGGGTGATATTGGCTTCATAGAATGAGTTTGGGAGGGTTCCCTCCTCTACTATTTCATGGAATACTTTGAGGAGTATTGGAATGAGCTCTTCTTTAAAGGTTTTGTAGAACTCGGCTGAGAACCCATCTGGTCCTGTTCTTTTCTTTGTTGGTAGGTTTTTGATTTCCTCTTCTATTTCATTGCTTGTAATTGATTTATTTAAGTTGTGTATGTCCTCCTCGTTCAGTTTAGATAATTCATAAGTCTCTGGAAACTTGTTGATGTCTTCGAGGTTTTCTATTTTGTTGGAGTATAGATTTTCAAAATAGCTTCTAATTATGCTTTATATTTCACTCGTGTCTGTTGTGATATTTCCTTGTTCATTCCAAATTTTAGTAATATGAGTTTTCTCCCTCTTTCTCTTTGTTAGTGTGGCTAAGGGCTTATCAATTTTGTTTATTTTTTCAAAGAACCAACTATTTATTTTGTTAATTTTTCCGATTGTTTCGTTTGTTTCAATTTCATTGATTTTGACTCTGATTTTAACTATTTCCTGTCTTCTACTACTTTTGGTGTTGGTCTGCTCTTCTTTTTCTAGGGCTTTGAGCTGTAGTGTTAAGTCGTTTATTTGTTGATTTCTACTTCTTTTGTTGAATGCGTCCCATGAAATAAATCTTCCTCTAAGTACTGCTTTCATAGTGTCCCAGAGATTTTGATATGATGTGTCTTTATTCTCGTTTACTTCTAAGAATTTTTTTATTTCCCTCCTGATGTCTTCTGTTATCCATTCATCATATAATAGTGTATTATTTAATCTCCAGGTATTGGATAAGTTTCTGTTTTTTATTCTGTCATTTATTTCTAATTTCAATCCATTATGATGTCATAGAGTACAAGGTAGTATCTTTATCTTCTTGTATTTGCTAACAGTAGCTTTGTGGCATAAAATATGGTCTATTTTAGAGAAGGATTCATGTGCTGCTGAGAAGAAAGTGTAATCGTTCTTTGTTGGATGGTATATTCTATATATGTCCATTAAGTCTAAATTGTTGATTGTGTTCTTGAGATCTATGGTTTCTTTATTCAATTTTTGTTTGGAAGATCTATCCAGTAGTGAGAGAGGTGTGTTAAAATCGCCTAGTATTATTGTGTTGTGGTCTATTTGATTTCTGGAATTGAGAAGGATTTGTTTGACGTACATGGATGAGCCAATGTTCGGGGCATAGATATTTATGATTGTTATGTCTTGCTGATTTATGCTTCCCTTAAGCAGTATGTAATGTCCTTCTTTATTCCTTCTGACTAGTTTTGGCTTGAAGTTCACATTATCTGAAATGAGGATGGATACTCCAGTTTTTTGCTATGTCCATGTGCTTGGTATGTTTTTTTCCATCCTTTCACCTTTAGTCTGTGGGTATCTCTATGAGATGAGTCTCTTGCAGGCAGCATATTGTTGGATTTTTCTATTTAATCCAATCTGCCAGTCTATGTCTTTTGATTGATGAGTTCAGGCCATTAACATTCAGGGTTATTATTGTGATATGATTTGTATTTCCAGTCATTTGACTCATTTTTGTTTTTTGACATGATTTGGTTTCTCCTTTATTTGGCTATTCCTTTAGGCTAGTTCCTCTCGTTGCTGATTTGCATCTTTGTTTTTCATCTCTTCCTCATGGAATATTTTGCTGAGAATGTTCTGTAATGCCGACTTTCTTTTTGTAAATTCCTTTAGCTTTTGTTTATCAGGGAAGGATCTTATTTCATCATCAAATCTGAAAGTAAGTTTTGCTGGGTGTAAGATTCTTGGTCGGCATCCATTTTCTTTCAGGGCTTGGTAAATGTTGTTCCAGGCCCTTCTAGGTTTTAGGGTCTGGATTAAAAAATCTGCTGATATTCTTATTGGTTTCCCCCTGAATGTAATTTGATTCTTTTCTCTCATGGCCTTTAAAATTCTGCCTTTATTTTGTATGTTAGTTATTTTCATAATAATGTGACTTGGTGTGGGTCTGTTGTAATTTTGTATATTTGAAGTCCTATCAGCCTCTTGTACTTGGTTTTCCATTTCATTCTTCAGATTTGGGAAATTTTCTGATAACATTTCATTGAATAGATTGTTCATTCTTTTGGTTTGTTTCTCTAAGCCTCCTCATTCCCAATAATTCTTAAATTTGGCCTTTTCATGATATCCCATAATTCTTGTAGATTCTATTCATGATTTCTTACCATCTTCTCTGTTTGGCCAACTTTGTTTTCAAGATTAAATATTTTGTCTTCAATGTCTGAGGTTCTGTCTTCCAGGTGTTCTATCCTATTGGTTATGCTTTCTATGGAATTTTTAACTTGGTTTATTGTTTCCTTCATTTCGAGGATTTCTGTTTTTTTGTTGTTGTTGTTGTTTTCAGTATCTCTAACTCTTTATTGAAATGATCTCTTGCTTCCCGTAATTGGTCTTTTAACTGTTGATTGGTGCGATCATTTAATGCCTGCATTTGCTCTTTCATCTCCTCCTTCAATGCCTGCATTTGCTCTTTCATCTTGTCATTTGCTTCTCTGATTGTTTTAATTATGTACATTCTGAACTCCCTTTCTGACATTTCTTCTGCTGTGCTGTCATTGGGTTTTATTGATATAGTATCTATCTAGGTTTGTTTGGGACATTTTCTTCCTTGTTTTCTCACATTGGTCAGATGTCAATGGGACTCTGAGATATTGCAGATTTTCTCTTTTGACCTATAGTGTCCCTGTAGATTTCCAGTGAATCACCTCCCAGCCTTCAGTAGCCTGAAGTCTTGGAGGAACTTGAAAATGCAGTGCTTCCGAACAATGCTGCCCCTAGCCTGCTACTGGTTCCTGGGCTTGGAGTTGGCTCTGTGCAGAAAGGCTCTCACTGGGGGGCCTGCTCCAAGAAGCTGGCCATCGGGAGGAACCCACTGCCGGAGTGAGCAGGGCTACCAGGGGAAGACTCTAGCTGCCCTGCCCTGCTCCGATAAGCCACCCCTATCCGGGCCTGCTGCCCAGGCCGAGCTTCACCTGGTCAGGGAGACTCACCCCATGGCTGTATTTTAGTCTGAGTCTCTCAATGCCTCCCCTTCTTGAGTCCTGGGTTCTGGAGCGACTGGAGATGCAGTCACCCTCTAGTCTACCATCTTGGATCACCCCATGGAAAGAGCCTGTGGCCGGAGGGGGCAGGGCCACCTGGAGAAGTCTCTGGCTGCCCTGCCCTGGTCCCAGAGGCTGCTTGCGCGTCGGAGCTCTCTGTTGGCTCGGGGACTTGTGGCTGGCTCTGTGTAGAAAGGCTCTCACTGGGGGGCCTGCTCCAAGAAGCTGGCCATCGGGAGGAACCCACTGCCGGAGTGAGCAGGGCTACCAGGGGAAGACTCTAGCTGCCCTGCCCTGCTCCGATAAGCCACCCCTATCCGGGCCTGCTGCCCAGGCCGAGCTTCACCTGGTCAGGGAGACTCACCCCATGGCTGTATTTTAGTCTGAGTCTCTCAATGCCTCCCCTTCTTGAGTCCTGGGTTCTGGAGCGACTGGAGATGCAGTCACCCTCTAGTCTACCATCTTGGATCACCCCGTGGAAAGAGCCTGTGGCCGGAGGGGGCAGGGCCACCTGGAGAAGTCTCTGGCTGCCCTGCCCTGGTCCCAGAGGCTGCTTGCGCGTCGGAGCTCTCTGTTGGCTCGGGGACTTGTGGCTGGCTCTGTGTAGAAAGGCTCTCACTGGGCGGTCTGCTCCGAGAAGCTAGCCTTGAAAGGCGCCTCTCGTCGGAGGGGGCCGGGCTACTTGGGGAAGTCCCTGGCTGCCCTATCCTGGTCCCTGAAGCTGCTTGCAGGCCGGAGCTCGCCACACTGGCTCCAGGACTTGGAGCTGGTTCTGTGCAGAAAGGCCTATTGTACAACTCTTAACTTTACATTCCCCAATATGCATATCACCTTGAAGTTTCCAAAGTTCCTTGTGTCTCAGGAGTCTCAATTATAAATAGGTATAATCATTCCTGCCTCATAAAGTTGCTGTGAAACATTTATGAAAAATTATAGGCATACACCCGAAACAAGCCTACAACAGACTGAGCACATGGAGGGTACTAAGGACACATTTCTCATTTCTAACTCTGTTGTCTCTAGAAATACATGGAGTAAGAAGAGTATGTACTGATTCCTTAAGACAGCTATCATGACCTCACCATTGTTTATACTTGTTTTTGTTTTTAAATTTCAGGCTCAGTGGGATCTACTTTTTTACCCTACATTTTAGTTTTTTGTTAGTATGTCATCTCAGTTACTATAACCTTTTATCTTTCCACTTAAAATATAATACCCAGTTTGGAACACAAAATTCTAAGTATTTTGAATATATTGCATACATCTAATCCCAAATTCCCCAAAACTTCTCCAACCAAAAGATAAGATACAAATACAACCATATTATTAGTTAAGCTGAATAATTTTCTACTATTCACTAATAATATATGTCCAGCACCAAGTTGACTATAATCTCCTTTGATTCCAAAACACCAACTAAGGACACCTGAGATTTCCATGACAAGCAGTACAACACTTGACTGATGTCTGAGCTAATCAATACTCCAGACCTGAGATAAACTTATTGCCAAACTGCCTCTTCTGACCTGTCATTTTGAAATTGCCCTGTGGGGCATATGCTAAAAACCTTATTCCTAGTCAATGTTGTGTTCTTAGACTTTTGACAGTTATTGATCATCAAAATTTCACAGTGTATACAAACTTGATCAGTGTTCCCTGTGTCTTCATTTTCAAGAACAAAATCAGGACCAGAAGGAGTCCTTCAGCACAATACATCTTTCCTCCTAAGTGGGTAGTAGTCTCACCAACAGCATCCTAGTTAGTCAAGTGGTCCTGAATCCCACATGCTATGATCATCTAGTCTATGTGTGTGTATATGTGTGTACAGCGTTTTCAGAAAGGTCTTGGAGTTAAGTCCAGAAAGTTCCACTCAGTTGCGGCATACATAGTTTTGTTAATTTTATCTTTCAACTAACACTGCCTTATGTTCTGTTTCTATTCACTACCATCCTCTCATACTGTCTTTATAGTAGGAGCTCCTTCAGGAAGGAATTCATAATGAACAGCAAAGCACCTAACACCAAGCCTGAGGAAACAGAGGCACACCCAAGACACCAAATGCCAGGAGATAAAGGTTATGATCACTCAGATCCTATGAAATAGTTATCAGATGAAATCAATAAAAATCAAATTTAGGCAAGAAGGATGAAGATCCTACTAAAGAGAGTTTGAGTGGAGGGATGAATATTAATTGATTCTGTTCTCCATGAAGCATTCTGTCAGTTTTACTATCCTAGGGAATGAAAGGTAATTTATCAAACCTACCTTCTCTTGGCACAAGTAAAGGTTGACTCACCTGTGTAACACTGTGACCCAAGCATTCTGTTGCAGACCCTGCAGGATGGTGGAAACTTCAATGGTTGGAGCTGCTGAGCATGATGACCTCAGGCATGGCCCCAAGACCCCTACCCGCATCCCAACTCCCTATGTGAGCACATGCAACCTGCTCCTGTCACCCACTCCCCAGAATACTAGAGAGAGAAGACGAGCTCGGCAGAGGGCTTAGCCCCTGCTGCTGCATGGGTGAGAGGGATGCTCCAGAACAATGTAATTCACAACATAGTTCCATTTATATTTCCTGGCTGGAGAGGGCTTGGGGAAGTTTGGGGTAGAGGCACTAACAGTAATTACAGCTATGGATATTTATGGGAATTGGGAGTATGAAGGATGAGTATATTTTACTATTTCATTTATTATCTATACTTTTGAAATGTCTCTCAATGAGTAGGATTTTATAATCAGAAAATAATCATGAAATTAAATATATGATTTATAAAAATGAGGTTTTATCAATTCACGTGCTTCACTTTGCAATCTGCTTGTCCCATGGGCAAAAGGGTGGTCTTAAAAATTCTCCTCAGTGCAAAAGAAAGAAACTTTTAAAAGCAAAGTTGGAAATAAGGTGGAAGGAGGAGGAAAAAGGTTGGGGAGGAGAGGGAAAGGAAGAGAGAAGGAAGAAGGGGCAGAGGAGGAACTTTTCATTACACTGAGATGTAGGGCCTACAATTAATGCTTTGTCAACCCTGTATGTTACCATGTGCAGAAAGTAACTTTTTAACAACAGAGTATGAGCCAACTGTTACCATGTGCATATAGAAACCTGATCTCAGTAATACAAAACAGCAAGGGACTTAGAGCATCTAAGTCTCACTGGAATTTTGCCTTGGGAGACTACAGGAGGACTGCAGAAGTGATTACTCAAAAACAATTTCTATCTCTGTGAATCTATTTCCCCAAACTGGTTCTGAATTCTATGCAGAGAAGCAAGTTGTAGAATAGCCCAAATAAATAAAGTTCAACAAGGAAATAAACAGAAACTCTCACACCACTCAGCCTATTCCCAAGGCAGTCACCATTGTTGAATTTGTAACTCTTGAACTTTAGAGGCAGAGAGCTTAGGTTCATTTTGCTTCTCAAGCTTATATGGAGAGAATGTGACAATAAAAACTCCCCAGGTGAACCCTGGCTTCATTAGCAGATGTGCCTGTTGCTCTTTTCCAGGACATCACAACACCGTTCCTTACTGAAGCCAAGGGCACAGTGGGTGAGCAGAAAGCAACACCCTAGCTTCATAACTAGCAGGAAGCCAAAGCATATCTAGGAGATTTTTGAGAGTACAAATGAGTTTACTTAAGCACACTGTAAGCAGGAGAGCGCCTCGATGATTCCAAATTTGCCAAAGATGAAGGAAGGAAACCCTTAAATGAGGGCCCAAGTGGAAATAAGTGTTTATACAGAAGTACCAGGGAAAAGTAAGCAGCACCAGAGATGTGTGGGTGTTTCAAGTTTTAATTGGAATCCTAGGTTGCAGCCAGTTACAAAATCAGTGTAGCCACCAAGATAAAGAATGCTAAGTCCTTATGCATAATGATAAATAAGTATGTATATGTCACATGCATATGTGTATGGGTAGATATAGAAAATAATATACCATGTTTTCAGATAATATAAAATATACCAACTTATCTATGTAAACTTACCAACTGCTCTATAATTATGAAGATGTATATTAATTCTTAACTAATTATTTTTAGTGTATTATAATTCTATTAAAATGCTATACATATGAATATTGACTAAGGACATGCATATAAGAAGAAAGAGTATATTCTAAGTAAGTTTGTGAAAATGAAAGATGTTGGTTAATATAGAACAGAATAAATAATGTAATCAAATGATTAGAATCATAAAAAGAATGCTGATTTACAGAAATTAAGGGTTTTAACAATAATAATAAAGCTTTTATGTTTATCCCTTCTTCATTTGACCTCAGGAGAGGTATGACCCCAGATATTGCAAAATAAGGAGTTCCATTCATGTAAGGAAAATTTACTTTCCCCTACAATTATCAAGTTAGCTTGATTGACATTGTAGGAGCTTTAGCAAGATAAGAGAGACTTTAAATGTGCATAAAACTTATAATTCAAGATTAATTATATGTGACCCTTTAACAAGAAGAACCAGGCATGTTCAAAGGGGGAACTGCTGTTAGTCAAAACACCTCAAGAAAATTATTATGAATAGGTGATACTGAACCTGATGCTGGGCTTAGCAATAGCTAGGACTTAAAACAGCAAAACCCGAAGGAAATTGTTCAGTTGAGGCAGAACTACAGGACACCCAATATGCAAAGGAGCAGGAGTGAGCAGAGCCCCTGGTGAAAGGTTCATGGGATGATGAAGGTGGAGTAGAGAGTTGCGAGAGTGTGAGGAATTCTGGACAGAAGTACAGAAAGCTTGATATAAGACAGTGAGTCTTTTTCACTTTTTAAGGAAAGAAGTCTACAATCTACATTTTTAAGGCATTTTATATTTGATGGTGCCATACTTTTAATTTAAAAAAATAAGTTTTTTAGTGGCAATACTGGTTTATTTTTTAAACCATAAAGATAATCCCATATTGATTACTTATTTAAAAAAAAAGAAAGGACAAAAATACCAAAAAAAACTTGCAGATTCATTTGAAGCAACATAACATGTAACCAAGTACTTGGCTCAGGTATTCAAACTTTTCATGATCTTACTGTATAGATTTTGCGTTCCTAATAACCACATGTTCAGGATTGATAAAATGTTCTAGGTGAAAGTTTTAGAATATTTAATTTACCTGACTGATTTGTTTTTACAACTCAAGAAGAAAAGACAGGCAGTCTTGAGCCTTGTGAGCTTGATACAAATCCTAATGACATTGCAAGTAATTAAAAGTTTTGACTGCATCCTAAAATTTTCTTTTTGGAAGATTCTGTATTATGAAGTCATTATATATCTTGTCAAATTGGAAAAAGTCAGCTCAGGAACTACAGCAGCAGGAAATTCTAAAGATGATGCATACTGTCAGGTGCCCTACTCTAGATGGAATGGGCCATCTTGTTCTTTCAGATACCTAACACCAGCAGTAACTTTCAGGCTCACTTCAAGAACCAGATAACTCCCAAGCCTTCGTGGGATTACATGCAGATTGTATAATGAGGACTTTAAACTTTAGGATTCTTTGTGTAGAGTAATGGAAATGACCAAGAAGTAAATAATATAAAGGCAAAAGAATTGGGAGAGATTGAGTTTTAAGTATCTAAATATTTTTTTCTCATGAAGAATTCTCAAAGATCTTTTGTTACAAACTAGATCTTCATTTTTTAAAAAATGAAACTTGGTGGTATTTAAAATCTAGACCATGTTGTGACATCACTTATATTGCCTTAGTGGCTTAATATTTAAGCTTTGCTTCATGCTATCTTTTGTCTGTGTTTCAAATCTTCACAAGCCTATTTCATTTTGTAGACTTGAATGACAAAAATTGTTTCTCATCTTAAGTATGCTCAGAGTTAAATGTTGAAGAATGTTGTGTAACACTTATCCAAGGAAGCCTTTGATTTAAAAAAATATTGATCTAGGGAAGTTAATTTGTCAGCATGCTCATGAGGAAGTGAAGGGGACAGAAATTAAAAATAAGCAAGTCCTTATGAAGATATTTCAACACCTATGAAGACTTAAGGAGAGTCTTAATTAGAACTGAGTAGCAAGAATGGACAGGGAAATATGAGGTATTAGAAATAACTGAAGACGTTTTATTAAATACTTTACATGCTGAAAATACAAGAATACATATGTAAGGAGAGAAGCCAAAGGTCTGGATCCTTCAGAGCTCATCGGGTAACTGACAATTCCCAGAGAAAACATGTGGAAAGATGGGAGAAGAGAAGTGAAGGAAGACTTTGAGGGAGGGTTCAAAGACTGAGGTCAAGTCAACAATGAAGAAGCCAGAAAAAAATAGAAACATCCTAATCATGAAGTCCAAGAAATGGCAAAAGTGAAAAGCAGGTAGTCAACATAGCCCTGGACATAGACAAGACAAGAGCAAATAGAAATGAAAGCTGGCCATGGTGTTCACGCCCATAATCCCAGCTACTCAGGAGTTTGAGGCAAGACAATCATAAGCTCAAGGTCAATCATGGCAACCTAGCAAAACTCTGTCTCATAAAACAAAAAGGACTGGGGATATAACTCAGTAAAATAGTGCTTGCATGCAAAGACCCCTGGGTTCAATCTCCAGTACAGAAAGAGGGAAAGAAAGAGAGAGGAAAGTGCCATTGGATTTCATTAATAGAGATTGCAGCGAATTACTGAGAAAAGAATCATATCTGACAACACTCATCAAGCAAGCCTGCCTTGGAGGACTGGGTTCTGAGACTGCTGGAATGATTGTGGCTGAGATGCTGTAGGAAGAAAGGGGAATACACTGAAGATAAGTGGGATTCCAGAACCAAAGATGTGCCTTAACACAGGCACAACATGATGAACAGACCATGGTGGACACCCAGAAATTATGGTAGACATCTAGTGGACATCTAACAGAGATCAAAGCCGTCACTAATGGAGAAAAGGTTGGTTTTGCAAAGTTCCTATTCCAGCTGCAGTATTTCTTTGCCTGTGACTTGGCACGTTCACTCTAGAATGTCTGGTCCTGACCTGTCAGGCCTGTAGCTGACACATTGGAGTAGGCTGGGAAAGTGACAGTTGATTGCTGTGGTTGGGGTAGGGCAGAAGGTGAAGGAGCATAACTAGTGTGCATGGTTTACAGTTCTGTAAAGTTTTGGAGTGAAGGAGAGAAAGAGAGCAAGGGATTTGTAATGGCCAAGGGATTTCTTGAAGGCATTATGTTATTATATTTTATGATGATTTTGTTTCATTTTATGTTTGTTTAGGAGAGGTGAGTCAAGACTATTTTAAAAGAAGGAAGAACTAGTTGAAAAAAAATTATCATATATGTAGATGAAAGAGGAAATTTATGAAACAAAATTCACATTAAAATGAATAGGATCTAGTACAGATAAAAGGTTAGATTTGAAAAAAGAGAAGAGATTTTAAAATTAAGAACACTAACAAGATGTACTTAGTGGGGAATTTGGGTAAAAATTAAAATTTTGAAGCAGAGAAAAAAACAAATTCAAGCAGTCATTGCCAGGCAGTTTTACCCTTGTCAATAAAATTGGATTTTACATCTTCTGCTAAGATTAGTGAGACCTGGGCATAGAACCATTGGCTTGAGGTGAATGCTAAAGATGAGGACAAGGTATAAGGAAACAGAAGGGTGTGAGATGAATAAAAAGAAGTGGAGCACAGCAAGGTGAAGGAGAAAGCCTGAATTTGAAATGTGCAGGAGGAAACACTGCAGTTTTCCCCTGCAGTGCATGGCAAACTATGAATAGAAAATTAGATGGTGCCATGTCTCAGGTCACAGACAACACAGGTTCATTTTGCTCCTGCTACTGTTTGGATCTTGAATATCCTCCAAAAGTTCAAGTGTTAAGCTTGGTTCCCAGTACTATGGGGAGGTGGTGGAATCTTTGGAAGTCGGGGCCTTGTGGAAGGTCTTCAGGTCATTGAGGGAATTACTGGACCCCAGTTTATTCTTCTTTCTCTTTTGCTTCCCAACATTGCTATCTAGCATCCCCATCTAAGATCCAAATCCATGGGTTCACCCAAACTTAATCTGGGAACCTCTAAAACCATTAGCCCAAATAAATCTTTTCTCTTTCTTAATTAAATACCTCAAGTATTTGTTACAATGACTGAAAGCTGCCTAACCCAACTCTTTCCGTGTTTAATTCTTTGGGATATATAATTCAACTCCCTTATATTTTAACTTTAATCTGCATGACTATTATTGCTTCATTTTTCTTTGCATTTTCCATTTTATTTCTGCAAAGGAAAAAGGTGCTAGGCTCGAGAAAACATTATTATAGATAAATTAAATTGCCTTTCACTGAAGCAGAGGCTCTCTTTCTACGACCAGTAGCTCATGAGCTGATAGGACCTCAAGGGGGCAGATAAGTCTGATTCTCAGCCACTGGTTAGAACTTTGGTGCACAGCCTCCAGAACTGGAGAAAAGACTGTGCAGAGGTGGATCTAACAAGCCAGCTGCGTGGTGGAAACTTATTATTTTAATTTAAGTGAGGTCAACTTTGAACTTTTCATGGAATATCTTGCAGGAATTTCATGCACACCCTTTAATAGGGCTGGGGTTAGATAATCTCACTGGTGTTTGTAAATCTTCACAAGTAGAGTTTCCTTTGTACTTGGGGGAATGCCCACAGAAGGCCTCCTGAGCCCCGAAATTCCACCAACTGTTCTCTTCTGCATACAAAGTGAAACCCCATGTGTTGTGCCTTTATTAACTGAGGAAATTAGGTAATCCAGATTGTTAATGACCCATCATCTTCCAGAGACACATGAGGATATAGCCTAAGGCAAATGATTAGCGAATCATTTGCATTTTTGGATATATTATTAGGAAATTTATAGATAAGAGAAATGAAACTCTCTGAGGAGACAACAGTGAAGCTCAGCAATAAAACCCTGGGATTGTTTCTGAGATCTTAATTTTTTTTTTTTATTTTCAAATGAAATTTAAGCTAAAATGCTAAGTGAAATAAGTCAGTCCCAAAAAACCAGAGGCCGAATGTTTTCTCTGATAAGACGATGATACATAATGAGGGTGGGGTGGGAGGTAAAAGAAGAATGGAGGAACTTTGGATTGTGTAGAGGGAAATGGGGCAGGAAGGAAAGATAGTGAACTGAGACAGACATTATTGCCCTATGTACATGTATGAGTACACGAATGGTGTGAATTTACACCGTGTACAACCATAGAAATGAAAAGTTGTACTCCATTTGTGTACAATGAATCAAAATGCAGTCTGTAAAAATAAAAAAAAAAATTAAACAAATTTTTTACAATGTATTTGTAAGGAAGTTATTATGTATATTTTAGCGGTGAGAAACTGAAATATAGAATGGCTAAGTGACTTGCCTAACTTGGATGGAAAAGTTGCAAAGCCAGTATGAGAAAAGGGCATTCTGATTTCCACTTCAGTCCTCTTTCTACTCCACCCTATCACAAAACCAGGAGAAGAACTGTGCAATACCATGTCGGTCACTTCCCAGGAGTAGGTCACTGGCCAGAGACCTGGATCCTTGTTCCATTTATATTCCTAGTGAGGTACGGTATGTTAGAAGTCATAATACCATCTCCCAACTTCATTTTCAGAGGAATATAAGAAAGGAAAGGAAAGAGAAAGAAAGAAGGAAAGCAAAGGAAGCGATGGAGGGAGAGAGTTAGAAAAAGTAAATTTAAAGGGTATTTGATTTAAGAACAAATAAAATTAAAAAAGAAAAAGTAAATTAACTTTCCTTCCCATCATTGGGATGTCTAAGAACAAGAGTAATTTCTGATACCTCCTTCACTAAAAATGAATTTGAAATTAAAAAACAGTACAGAGTGAAGTTCCAAAGAGCTTTTATAACTTACTTCACAGACTCTTCATGATTGTGCTGGTACAAGTATCCATCAGTCCAAGATAAAGTTCTATACTTGCTTTCAGTAACCACTTAAATACTCCATGACTGTTAAGAGTGGCTTTAGAGAAATTACTTGGGAAGGGAGGGAGTCCTCTGATACAAAGAAAAATTGAGAACTCTTGGTGTAATGCCTGAGGATCTCCCATCTTCTGTTCAGGAATCTGCCATCCAAGGAAAACATGGAAGGAGGAAGTAGGGCAAGAGATTGTCACTCTGAAAAACATTCCTGATAATTAATAAACTTGGAGGAATGTACCCAGAGAAGACAGGTTTCACCAAGGGAAAAGATAAATTGGAACCCAGGGAGGGAGAAAGTAATCCCCATCAACCAACCTTATGATTTTCTCCATGCAGGGTCATTTCCCTGAGTTTCTCTCCCTGAGACAGAGCAATGAGTTCAAGATGATACAAAACTACTACATGCCCAGGTACATGGAGCAGGGAGTGGGGAGCCAAGACATTGTTCAGGATGACAATCTACCTGCCCTGGGAAGGAAATCACAGCAAAGATGAATACAAGAATCTGACAGAACCATCCTAAGAGCCCCCTCAAAGTAACTTCTTTTGTAAGCTATGCGCTCACATGTTTTAAAATGAGAAGTAAAGAGGTTGATGATGTTCTAGCCATTTTATAAAATATAACAATGAAAGGACATGAGAAGTCTTTTCCACGACTGAAGAGGGGATAGAAATAATCAGACTAATCTCTTACTTAAGATAGAGAATATCCAGAAGATGAGGAAGACCCAAACTACCAACCTGTGCATGCACCTTCCTATGATAGCAAGATGGCCAGTCAGCACAAAGGTTAGTTCCCAGGA
This sequence comes from Sciurus carolinensis, assembly GCF_902686445.1. Taxonomy (NCBI): domain Eukaryota; kingdom Metazoa; phylum Chordata; class Mammalia; order Rodentia; family Sciuridae; genus Sciurus; species Sciurus carolinensis. Next base: position 29,307,379 of record NC_062227.1, on the reverse strand, counting down.
GGAGTAGTCATCAAGGAAGACACCTTGACCAAAGACCAGCATTTCCCCCTTTGCCCAGTCCTCCACCACCCCCAGCACAATTCAAGTATTTAGAACAATTAAATTTATTATCAGTGTTGGGATGCTGAGATATCATCCAACCAATAAAGTTTTCTTCATCCTAGATATCTCTTCCATACATCTTTTTATTTCTTCCACTTTAAATCAAAGAACTTGGGAAATCCTTTATTATTATTACTATTTTTCAGTTGTAGATGGACACAATACCTTTATTTTATTTATTTATTTATTTTATGTGGTGCTGAGGTTGGAACCCAGGGCCTCACACGTGTAAGACAAGTGCTCTACCACTGAGCCACAACCCCAGGCCAGTACTTTGGAAATCTTAACACAGTCCATCAAACTGGCAGACTCCGACCTGCCAGCATGGCTCTCTGTTGGCTAGCAGTTGGCAGCCCAAGTGACCAGAGCTGAAAATGCAAAGTTTGAACCATTTGTTATTTTGTTACTATCCATTTTTTTTAAATTGTATGTCACTATCTAAAAAAAAATGTTTCAAAATCCTGAAATTAATTCAAACAGAGGATTTTTACCTGCTACCCTGTCCCGTTATATTATGTCTTTTCTCCTTTTCCTTGCCTCATGCTCTAGCTGCAGGGGCCAGACATGTTCAGCCTCTTTGCATCACTCTTTTGCTAGTTACAACATGGCCTACCCCATGACAAGCACTCCCCTGTTCAGCCTGCAAGACATGGACCTTGAGACCCAGAAGTGGAATGACAGGTGAGGCTCACTGGTTACAATTGAGTTTCTGAGTTCTTGCGTGTTGCCACCCCAGAGGTGACCTCCTGTATAGATTCAGAGAAATCTGTAGGTAAGTGTTGAAGGCAAGCAGTCTGGGCACATGGCTGAGGTTACAACCACTAGACCTGCTTATAGCAAGTTAGATCTGGTGCTTCTCCAGTTGTACAGTTTGAAAGCCCTATAGTCCCTGGCCAAGGCCCTCTCCTTTGCAAAGTCTAACATCCTGCCCTGATAGATCCTGTGCACTACTGCCTAGTTTGTAATGAGCACCCAATTCTTTCTCATGAGTTCCTTCTGGAAAACCTGGTGTGTGTCTAAGGGTCATTAGCTTCAGATGCCTCAACCAAACCTTCTATGTTGTAATTAGTTTCAAGGATTCTGAAATACTTTTTGATAGTGACTTGGAGTCAAGAAAACAATGGATAGTAGGAAAATAATTAATGATGGGTCAAACTTTAAATCAGTTAAAAAGGAATTGGCTGAAAACATGATAAGTTCTTGTCTTTGAGTCTTTGTTTTCAAACTGTAAAAATTCATTTCTCTTCTAATGATTAAAATGAGCATTCTCACTTGTTACTCTTCCTGTCAAAGGTTTCCCTAATAATTTTCTTTAAAATGAAATGTACCCAAGATATTAATTTGATTTTGGACTTATTTCCTTTATTTTTTTTTCTACCTTTAATATTCACAGAGAAGAGAATTGCAACTAAGATAGTCATGTTGGGTCCCAGGATTCCATGCCACAATCTCCCTAGTTCTTCCCTGAACCCAGGTTTGACTGGAGCTGGACCGCTGGACAGGAGGTAAAAGAAGTCTGGTTACATGTGTTCAGGAATCATGCTTCATCTGAGATCCAGGAGATGATGCTGAGGGTAGAGAAAAAACATATCTTCGAAGTCCAGAGTAAAGCAAACCTGGAAGCAGTCAGGTTATTGAGATGCAGCCAATGAGAAGAGCAGGAGGGATGTTGAGGCATGGTCTGCACCATATGAAATTTCAACAGTTTTTTTCTTATCTTCATTTCTAACAAATTGGATGGACCCAAGTATTCCCATAGCAGCATTACCCCTCAACCATTGCTTCTAGCCTTTCTCCACCATCTGGCCTCTGATCAGGGTCAAGTACTGCTGTACATGGATGTAGATCTCAGAAGAAGCAATACATGGAAATTTCAGGCAGAGAAACAGGGGGCATCAGAAGCAGACTGAAGGCAGGACCCAGAATTAAGGGCTCAGGGAAAGTTGTGGAAGCCAAAGGCAAATGACCCCCAAGACATCTCCTTTTGTAATTCCTTTCTCTGGGACACTCTGAATTAATAGGTAGGAAATCAGGACCAATTCAGATAAGGAGGAAAAATACTGTAGTAGGCAGAAAAATTCCTCCTGAGAAATATCTACCTCTGATTTCAGATCTGGTAAATATTTTACCTTCCAAAGCAAAAAGGGCTTTGTAGATGTGACTAAAGAAAGGCTCTTGAGATTTAGAGATTACTCTGGTGAGCCCAAAGTCATTACAAATGACCTTATAAGAGGGAGTAAGTCATGAAGTCAGAGTAAAAGTGACAAAGGATGCAAATTTCAGAGAGAGAGAGAGAGAGAGAGAGAGAGAGAGAGAGAGAGAGAGAGAGAGAGAGGTGAACATGTTACACTACTAGTTTCGAAGGTGAAGGAAAGGGGCTACAAGCCAAGGGATGCAGGTGACTTCTAGGAACTGGAAAAGACAATGAAACACTGTCCTAGCAGCCTCCACAAGGAACACAATCCCACAGTTCCCTAACATCTTGTCCTACTAGAAAGCAGGGCACTTCCTAGATTACACAGAGTAATGGCATAGCACCCACATCATTTCTAACACTTTTCCCAATGAACACTCCTCTGGAAATCCTGGTGTGTGCTTCCAGGTTATAGTTTCAGTTGGCAGTGAGAATAATCTAGGACTTTAATGGAACTATGAAATAATAAATTATATGGTGTTTTAGTGAGCTATTTCACTGCTGTGACTTAAAGATTTGACCAGAAAATTGTAGAGGAGGTAAAGTTTATTTGAGGGCTCACAGTTTCAGAGGTTTTAATCCGTAGAAGGACGGCTCCATTTCTCGGGGCTTGAGGTCAGGTTGAACATCACAGCAGGAGAGGGCAGAGAGAAGCAGCTCACATCATGGCGATCAGGAAGCAGAGAGACTCCACTTTCCAGATACAAAATCTATACCTCAAAGCCACCCCCTAATTAACCACTTCCTCCAGTCACACCCCACCTGCCTCCAATTACCACTCAGTTAATCCCATCAGGGATTAATTCACTGATTAGGTTAAGACTTTCACAACGCAATCATTTCTCCTCTGAACCTTCTTGCATTGTCTCACATGTGAGCTTTTGGGGGGCACCTCACATCCACCTACTTATAAATGTAGAATGATAGGGTTCAAGATGGTGGGTGATCACAAAGTGAGGTCTAGAAATTTTATACCAATAGTAAAACTGAGATAGTGCCAAGTTACAGAGCTAGAAAACCAAGACTTCAGATATTTCTTCTATCAATGGATTCAATGGTCCTAGAACTAGGTAATATATTGAATAAGAAATCTGAGAATTGGTAGAACCATAGAAAAAGAACAAACCCAATCACCTCATGATTTGAGGTGTTTCTTTATAGCCATTCATTCATTCATTCACCACATAGTCAGTGAACCAGAATGTTAAATTGCTAGGGCCAGAGATAAGAATAAGAAAACTAAAATACATGACTTCATGGAGCTGTAGTCCAAGAACTGGTGTGACACCCTTCTATGGAAGAAATATTCTCACTTTTTTTCTGATTGAGATCATACATACTAAAGCAGTAAACACCAAAATCTCCCTTGAGCAAGTCATATTTAATGACAGTGTTAAAGCAGGATTTCATGAACTAATTACTAATTCCTATAATCCACACCATGAGAAAATAATGTAAGAGCTACAGAAAGTCAAGAATAAAGAACAGAATAATATGGTCATCCAGATTTTTAAAAACGTTTGCATTTCAGAGGTTCTGCAATCACATAAGAACCCTAAGTTAGACGTCACAGAGAAAATATAGTTCTGTCTGAAGACTTAGAGAAAATGTATCGTATTGTATTATCGGCTTTATCACACAGATTGAAAGAGGGCAACTGCTAATCTTGTGCAGAACTGAGTTTTGAAAAATGGGTGAGTTATCTAGAAGGAATACTTAACCTCCAACCTATTTCCTTGGATATTAGAATCTGACATGAAGGAATGAAGAGAAGAAAATAAGAGCAAAGTTTCTTTAAAGAAAAAACTCTAAAGGCAGTGAAAAATAGGGCAGAGCTAGGAAAATGTTTTCTGTAAGGGCTAGATGGTAAATATTTAAGGTTGCGGGTCATGTGGTATCCATCACAACTAGCAATCTCTACCATCGAAGTGTGAAAGGAACTATACATAATGTAAATTAATGAGTGTGGCTGTGTAACAATAAAACTTTATTTACCAATGCAGATGATGGGCTATATTTGGTCCACTGGCTTTCATCTACCATCTACCAAAAATGAGTTGTAGTTCATTTTTCAATGAATTTAAAACTCAAAGATCAACTCCATTGTGTGACATTGTAGCCTCCCTCCCTCCCATATCCATGACAAAACTCCTATATGAAGTTCAGCAAGTCACTGAGCCCTCAGTAAGCCTGTTTTCTCATTCTGTAAGTGTCTACATCATAGGCTTGCTGGGCAGAATGAAGGAAATGATATATTAAAACACGCAGCACCATACCCAGCCCATAACAGATGGCAGTATTATTGCCACTGTCATTTCTAAAAAGTATTACATCTCTGTAATGAATGACTGTGCTCTTCCCACCCCTACAGGTATCAGGACTGATTGACCTGCTCTGGTACTGAAGTTGAAACTCATCTATCAGTTCTGTTCTTTGTCATTCTTGGACCTTTTCAAAATTCTACACCTCTTCATTTTTGTTTTACACCAGCTTGTTTTCTTGCATTTTTGGCTAACTTTGAAACCTTCAGAAAGTCAAAGGAGTTGTATAATAGCTTGAGGGACACAGCAGGCCACAGGCAGCATTCTAAGAGCTTGTTCTGGTTTTAAAATGAGCCTGAGATGGGGGAGGGAGGGGAAAATCTCAGCAGAAATAGTCTCTGAGACTAGGCAGAAGGTAAGAGAGCTATTTCCAGGAGCTAGAGAACAAACCAAGAGCTACAGAAAAAGGTCCAGGGACGGGGAGCCTGGGGAATCTCTGACAGTAAACTCAACATCACAAGAGTGCATTTCTCCTTTTATACCTTCTGCAGGCCTCAGGGTTCCTAGGTGCAAACCCAGACACCACCGACCACTACATGCAGAATAGCTGTGTGGACAGAGAGGCAAATGCTATCTTTTGAAGTTGTCAGTCCTTCCTGGCACAGAAAAAGAATGTTAGAAATTGATTCTGATCACATATTAAACTCTTCTCTGGTCCTTGCATTCATTTTTTTTTTAACTCTAAGACTGGGTATAGCTACTCTAAGAATAAGTTTGAACTCGGATAGTCAGTGGTCACCTTTCCTCCTGTGTGCCCAGAGACCCTCCTCCTCAGGGAACTCTATACTCAGACACTTGCTTCCCACTTCGCCATCATCTATTTTAGTTTAGAGCTGACTTAGAGTTGGACTTAAAAACTGCAGTTTTATCTCCAGGGGAGCCTGGATATCTGGTGTTTGACTCTTGGCCCATATGAAAATGGCAGGATTTATAATGTACATTTTAGATCCCAAACTTTCCCAGAGAACTCCCTAAATCAGTGAGTTCACTCCAATGTTCCTGAAACTTGTAATAGTATCCATTTTGAACTCAAATACATGCAAGGCACCTGAAGATAGAATTCTCAGAGGAACACTTTGTTGGAACACCAAGGGCCAAAGGGAAAAAATATGCCTTTCTTTGGAATTTAGCTACCTCCCATGTACTTCAATATGCAATGTTTCTACTGTTGACAGTTCTAATGATTTCCAGTTTTCGGTGGGGTAGCTTATTTAAGCCATGGATCATTCCATTAGTATATGAAGATGTTCAACTTTATAGGAATTCAGGCAGGAGAAAATTTAAAAACAAATATCATTCCATTTCTTTCCAAAAAAATAGTTTGGGTGGGGATGTGAGGATGGAGAAACACACTGCTGATGGAAAAGTAAATTGATGAAACCATTTTAAAGAACAATTTAGAAGTACCTAGTGAGGACAGACAGGAGAGGCGCAAACCCTAGGATTCTGTAGTTTCAAGTCTGGAATGCTCCCTAGAAAACCCACTCAGATGCTTACTTGCCCCAATCTTTGTAATCACAAAAAATACCAAATGCCCTGACCAAGGCTAGCACTTATTCATATGACAGATGCTATACATTATTTTAAATGAATAAATTGTAGTTAAGCAAAACTCAAAAGCAAAGGTAAATTGGGAGAAAAAAAAGAAAATTGAAAAGGTAGGCACTCTCTTAATATCATTTATATAACATCTATGGTCTTTAAATATATTTGAGTATCATAGCAGTCTATGTTGAAAAATACAGGTATGTGCATGAGAATAGTATTAAAAATTCAGCATAAATTATTTTTAATGTAGAGATACAGAAGAAAAAGAGATGGGAGTGGGACTTCAGACAAAGACCACAAAATGCTAGTATGAACTGAATTTTAATGATGGGTATGTAGGTGTCAGATATCTTTCTGTATTTTTATTATGCTTGAAAAGTTTTTTAAACATATCAGCATATCAGTTACTTGCATTGTGCACTAAATGAATTACACACATGGATGCGTGAGCGTGTGCATGCACACACACAGACACACACACAGAGTCTTCCTTCAGTATACAGGGATGATTATTCGGGGTCCCATGGGCACTAAAATCCATGGATGCTCAAGTCCTTCCTGTAAAATTGTGTAGTATTTGCATGTAACCTGTGCATATCCTAAATACCTAGTGATGTATAAATTCTTTGTAGGCAGTTGTTACACTGTATTGTTTAGGAAATAATGACAAGAAAAATGTTTGTACCTATTCAGTACACTTTTTCCCCAAATATTTTCAATCTGAAGTTATTTCTTGCAGTTCCTTTGGTCTACTTCCGGCATGCATCCTGAACTGGGATTACAGAAGAAATCTCTTACTACTGGAAAATTTTCTCCCTCTTTTTTTTTTTTTTTTTTTGCCCTTAAACTAAATTGAGTCGAAGTTCCATTACTCACAACCAAAAAGAGATTCCAAAGTAATCTTGAGAGGTTTGGAGTTTTAGAGAATTTTGTGTGTCACCATTGTTTTATTTTAAAAATATTACCTGGAAAACAAAATTATATATATTCAAAGTATGAAACTTGCATACGCACACACACATATATGCCCTGGGAATCAATTACCACTAATTAACACTCCCATCACCAACCAAAGTTTCCATGGTAGGAAGATAGCAAGAATAGTTAAAATCTAATCTTTTATCAAATTTTAAAGAAATACAGAATTTTTAACAATAGTCACCATGCTGTATATCAAATAAGTTTCACCCTTTGACCAATAACCTTCCAATTCCCACCTAAATACACCCCTCCCCCAGAGCCTGGCAACTATCATTCTATTCTCTGCTTCAGAGTTTGCCTTTTTTGATTCCACATGAGTTCAATAACAGAGTACTTATCTTTCCATATCTGGCTTATTTAATTTAATATAATGTCCTCCAACCATGTTGTCTGCAATGGCAAGATTTCCTTCTATTTATGGCTGAATAATATTCCATTGTATATAAATATCAGATTTTCTTTATGCATTCATCCACTGATGGACACTTAGGATGATACATATCTTGGCTACTGTGAATAACTCTTCAGTGAACATGGGGATACAAATATCTGCCCATGATACTGATTTCATTTTCTTTGGATATATATCCAGTAGCAAAATTGTTAGATCATACAGTAGTTTTATTTTTAATTTTTTGAGCAACTCCTGCACTGTTTACTATAATGAATGTACTTATTTACATTCCTACCAACATTGCAGAAGGATTCCCTTTTCTCTACATGCTGGGCAACTGTTGTTTTTTTTGTTTGCTTGTTGATAACAGCCTTTCTTATTGAATTTTCATTTGTATTTCTCTGATGTTTAGTGATATTGAATACATTTTCATATACCTGTTGGCCTTTTATATGTCTTCTCTGTTCAAGTCCTTTGCCCATTTTTAGTCAGATTGAGTTTAATTAAATTTAATTTTTTTTCCTATTGAGTTGCATGAGTTCCTTAGGTATTTTGGATACTAACCCCTTATCAGATGCAAATTTTTCAAATATTTCCCCCCTTTCTTTTCATTTGTTGATTCTTTGCTGTGCAGGACCTTTTCAGTTTAATATAATTTCATTTATTTATTTTTGCTTTGGTGTCATATCTTAAAAAAATTAAAATGTGTCTGTAAAAATAAAAAATATTTTAATAATTAAAAAAAGAAAAAAAAGAGAAATAGAAATCAAAACTCAAGATTTCATCTCACTCCAGTCAGAATGCAATTATCAAGAAAAAAAAATTATTGCCAATACCAATGTCAAGGTGAATCATCCCTGTTTTCTTCAAAGAGTTCTGTGGTTTCAGATTTTACCTTTAAGTCTTTAATGCATTCTGAGTTGAATTTAGTATGTGGTGTAAGGTGAGGGTCCAACTTCATTTTTTTGTATGTGGATCCCCAACTTTCCCCCACAATATATTGAGGAGAATGTATGTCCCTTCCATTCTGTGTATTCTTGATGCCCTTAATTAAAGATTGTTTGACCAAATATAATGGGTTTATTCTGGACTGTTTTTTCTCTGGGTCTACATATTTGTTTTTATGCCTGCTTGATTACTACATTTTTTAATATGTATGTAATTATGGTATGTGATATCTCTAGTTCTATTGTCCTTTTTCAAAGTTACTTTCAATCTTCAGGACATTTGGGTTCTACACAAATTTCAGAATCATTTTTCTGTTTTTGTGAAAAATACCATTGGGCTTTTAACAGGGATCGTGCTGAATCTGTAGATGACTTTGGGTAATATAGAGAATTCTTATTTTCCTTCGATCTTTGAGCATCCTGCTATCATTTCAATGTCCCCTTTCAAAATTCATGTTGAAATTTAATTGCCACTGTGACAGTATTGGGAGGTGGGGCCTTCAAGGGTTGGCCAGCCCATGAGGCCCTCATGACTATTTTAAGGCATTTGCGGTAGAATGGGTTCCTTCTCCATCGCTGGGGTGGGTTTGTTACCGACAGCAAGTTCTTCCCTTTCCCTTGTTCTTGGTCTCTCATCTGCTTGCTTGTCATAATGCGGTAAGAAGGCCCTCACCAGATTCTGGCACCTTGATACTGGACTTCTAAGCCTCCAGAACTATGTGAAATCAGTTTCTTGTCTCTGTAAATTACCAGGTCTGTGGTATTTTATTTAGCAGTACAAAAAGGACTGAGACACAACCTAACCATGCCAGAAGACCTGTTGTGGTCATCTGGCCTCTGAGTTGCCCACATTGCCTCAGGTTTTCTGTGCGGGTTTCCAAAAATATAAATAATAAGTCAGAGATTTGGACATCCAAGCTTGATTTAAAATCCAAGGGTAGTTCTAACCTGGCAAGTGCTATAGCAAAAGCAAACACAGCAAGTGTCAATTCATGGGGTCTATGGACAGGATGACCTCCCCTTCGTGAGGGGAGACTCAATCAAGGGCCCACCTATGTCTCCAGTAACCAAGTCCTTGATGTGGTACCTTTTAACCAGGGGAAAGGTTAGTCCCATTCAGCTTCTTATGAAACCAAGTCCTATAAAGTGTTGTACTTCAGGATCAGCTTCTGCTCCAGGTGACTGAGCAGGCTCTCCAATATCAATCAGTATCCAGTGCCATTACTCCAGGAAAAAATAAACTTGTCTGAGCTACAGCTTGTCCCCTTCCTCCTCTAATGACCTTTTGGTCAGAATGTCTTCTTAAAACCCCCACCTTGGCCTCATGGGTGCTACTGCACAGTAACCCTGTTTCCTTAAACTTTCATCACATAAGGTCCTAAGAACAGATATGCTTTCAGGTGTAGCGTGAATGGAAATTTCCTCTTCAGAGTACAGAATACAAACATCTGATTCCCAAATCAAATTTTAATCTCTCTCCACATCCAGAATGCTACAACTTGCACTCCAACTAATTATGCACACAACCTTTGGTTTTAAGAAAAGTACTATTTAAGAAGGCAGCTCTTCTTTTTTATTTTCATGGTTTCCTTATTTGCACTCCTTTTGTCTCATTATTGCACTCTGTGAATACCTCGGTTCAAGTAAATTTCTCAAATCATTTGCATGGTATGCTCTTTTAACTCACATCCCTCTGTTTCACATTTTCCCATTATCTTTAAAACCTGCAGGTTTGATTCATTTTCACAAAAATAATGTGGGGTTTCTTGAAAATATTATCATGCAGCTTTTCTCATGTATTTCACCCACAATTCATGTAAATTATTTTGAATGACTTTGGAAACATGCACTAAATTATTCTTGTGAAACTTTCTCCTGAGTAGGTTTTTTGCAAAGTAGAGTGCAGGAGGAAGTAAAATTATAAGCATGTATTACAGAAATGACAACTGTTTCATTACTGCACATTATTTAAGGGAAGATCTTGACCAAAAATCAGAACATGAGGCACTTGCTTTCTTTAATAATTGATTAATTTTTAAAAGCAGTAAATGAATAAAAGACTCAAAATGCCAAGGAAAATGTGGGTCACAAGAATTTCTGATAAAGTCTTTTTTTCTGTTTTCTCCCCATATTTTTTCAATTGGTGCATCATAGCTGTGCATACTAATGGGGTTTGTTGTTACATATAAACACAGGCACACAATACACAATATAAGAATAATGACTCAGTCACTATCACTCCCCAGCACTTTCCCTGACCCTTCCCATCTCTAACACCTCTTGGTCCCTTTCCTCTACTGATCTCCCTTTGATTTTCATGAATACCACCCACCATCATTCTTTTCTTTTTCCTCTTGAGCTTCTGCATGTGAGAGGAAACAGAGGACACTTAACCTTCTGAGTTAAATTTATTTTGCTTAACAGTGATCTCCAGTTCCATTGATTTTCCTGCAAATGATATAATTTCATTTTTCTTTATAGCTAAATAAAACATCATTGTGTGTGTGTGTGTGTGTGTGTGTGTTTATCTCCACTATATATACCACATTTTCTTTATCCATTCATCCACTGATGGACACCTCTAACTTGGTTCCATAGTTTGGCTATTATGAATTGTGCTACTATAAACATGGGTATGCATGTATCACTATAGTATGATCACTTCAATTCTTTAAGATAAATCCTGAGGAGTGGTATAGCTGGGTCATAAGGTGTTTTCACACCTGGTCTTTTAAGGAACCTCTATAATGATTTAAATAGTGGTTTTATTAATTTACAATCCCACCAATAGTATAGAAGTGTTCTGACTGGTGTGAGATGAAACTTCAGTGTAGTTTTGATTTGTACTTCCCTAACTGTTAAAGATGTTGAACATTTTTTCATGTTTTTTTGGCTGTTGCATTTCTTCTTTTGAGAATTATCTGTTTAATTCATTTTTCCATTTACTAATTGGGTTATTTAATTATTCAGTGTAGAGTTTGGGGGGGTTCTACATTCTAGAGATTAATCCTCTATCAGAAGAATAACTGGCAAGGATTTTCCCCATTCTGTAGGTTCTCTCTTTACATTCCTAATTGTTTCCTTTGCTGTGCAGAAACTTTTTAATTTGATGCCATTCTAATTATTAACTCAGCATTATTTCCTGAGCTTTAGGGGTCCTATGTTGCCTGTGCCTATATGCTGGAGTGTTGAGACTACATTTTCTTCCAGGAGTTACATAGCTTCTGACCTAATTCCTAGGTCTTTATCCTTTTGAGTTGATTTTTGTGCAGTGTGAGAGTTAAGAGTCTTGTCTCATTCTTCTACATAAGGATAACCAGTTGTCCAAGCACCATTTGTTTAAAAGGCTGTCTTTTCTCCAATGTATGTCTTTGGTACTTTTGTCAAGGATCAGATGATTGTAGATATGTGGGTTTGTGTTAAGGTTTAGATATTAGGTGTCCCCCAAAAGCTCAGCTGTGAGACAACACAAGAAGGTTAAGAAGTAAAATGATTGGGTTATGAGTGCCTTAACCCAATAAGTGAATTAATACCCTGATAGGGATTAACTAAGTGCTGATTGTAGGCAGGTAGGATGTAACTGGAGAAGGTGGGACATTGTGGGCATGCCTTAGGGCATATATTTGGTGAGTTGAGCTTGTCTCACTCTGCTTCCTGGTTTGATGTCCTGAGCCACATCCCTCTACCACACTTCTGCCATCATGTTCAGCCTCACCTTGAGCCCCGAGGAATGGAGGCAGCTATCTGTGGGCTGAAACCTCTGAAACTATGAGCCCCCAAATAAACTTTTCCTCCTCGAAAAAATTGTTCTTGTCAGGACTTTTAGTTACAGCAGTGAAAAAGCTGACCAAAACTGTACGGTGTCTTCTATTCTGTACCATTGGTCTATGTATCTGTTCCTGCCAGTACCATGCAGTTTTTGTTGCTATAGCTCTAAAGCATAATTTGAAGTCAGGTGTTGTGATTCCTCCAGCATTGTTTTTTTGGCTGAGAATTGCTTTGGTAATTTGGGGTCTTTTATTCTTCCAGATGTATTTTAGAACTTTTTTTTTTCTTGAGTTCTGTGAAGAATGTCATTGGTATTTTGATGGGAATCACATTGAATCTGTATTGCTTTTGGTTGCATGACCATTTTAACAATATTAATTCTGCATATTCATAAACATGGGAGGTCTTTTGATCTTCTGAGAAATTCTTCAATTTCTTTCTTCAATGTTCTAGAGTTTTCATTGTAGAAATCTTTAACCTCCTTGGTTAGATTTACTCCTATGTTGTTTTATTGTTTTTTTGTGGGGGGACTATTCTGAATAGAATTACTTTCCTGATTTCTTTCTTAACAGATTTGTTGTTGGCATATAGGAAAGCTATTGATTTCTGTATATTGATCTTGTAACCTGCTACTTTGCCCAATTTGTTTCTTAGCTCTAGGAGTCTTTTGGTGAATTTGGATCTTCCAGGTATATGAGCATATCATCTGCAAGCAGTGATAATTTGTCTTCTTCCTTTCCTATTTTCATCCCTTTTTGGTTTTTTGTTAGTTATTTATTTGTTCTTTTTAGATATACATGGCAGTACAGTGTATTTTAAGATATTGTACATATATAGAGTATAACATTCTAATTAGGATTCCATTCTTGTGGTTGTATATGATGTAGAGTTTCACTGTTAGTGCATTCATATATGAACATAGAAGAATTATGTCCAATTCTACTGTCTTTCATATTCCCATTCTCCCTCCTTTCCCTTCATTTCCCTTTGTCTAATCCAATGAATTTCTATTTTTTGCCCCCACCCTGCCACTTATTTTGAGTCAGCATCCACATATCAGAGAGAACTTTCAGGCTTGGTCTTTTGGGATTGGCTTATTTCACTTAGCATGATAGTCTCCAGTTCCATCCATTTTCCGGCAAATGCCATAATTTCATTTTTTCTTTACAGCTGACTAATATTACACTGTGTATATACCACATATTCTTTATCCATTCATCTGTTGAAGGGCACCTAGATTGGTTCCATAGTTTAGCTATTGTGAATCGAGCTGCTGTAAACCTTGATGTGGCCATGTCACTGTAGTATGCTGATTTTAAGTCCTTGGGGACTCTATCAAGGAGTGGGATAACTGGGTCAAATGGTGGTTCCATTCCAAATTTTCTAAAGAATCTCCATACTGCTTTCCATAGTGGTTGCACCAAACTACAGACCCACTAGCAAGGTATGAGTGAGCATTTTTCCCCATATCCTCACTAACATTTATTGTTACTTGTGTTTTTGATAATTATCATTCTGACTGGAATAAGATAGAATCTCAGTTTGGTGCTCTATCTCTGGTACAGGTCTCAAAGATTTTTTTCCATTCTGTAGGCTGTCTCTTCACATTTTTGATTGTTTCCTTTGCTGTGAAGAAGCTTTGTAGTTTGATACCAGCACGTTTATTAATTTTTTATTTTATTTCTTGGACTTTAGGAGTCTTCTTGAGGAATTTAGTTCCTAAGCCAACATGATGGAGAATGGGCCTAGATTTTCTTCTCGTAGATGCAGAGTCTCTTGTCTAATGCCTAAGTCTTTGATTCACTTGAGTTGATTTTTGCACAGGGTGAGAGATAGATATTAATTTCATTCTACTACACATGAATTTCCAGTTTCCAAGTGCCATTTGTTTTATCCTTTTTATAAAGTCCTTAACTTAAGACAATATTGATATTTAAAATATTAATAACAGTTTTATCTGCATGTACTCATTCAGTTTTATCATCTGATTTGTTCCAAAATCTGCACAGAGCTTCAGACCTCACTACAAAGCAACATATATATCCCCAATATCTAGAGGGTAGACAGAGAGGTTTGTTTCTGATCAATGTCCATTGTCATACTCAGGATACTGCTTCTTCCTCTAAAGATGCCTCTCTCTATATTGTCAATAATTCAGAGTGATGACACCCAATTACAATTTTTTCTTTCTAATTTGGGCACTGAGAGACTATAAGAGTTCTCTGACAAAATGGAAAAAAAAAAAAAAACCTACAAAGGAGTAAGTATACCAAAAAGTTATTTATAATTTAGTAGGAGATAAAAAGAATGAAGAATATTTCATGTTTTTCATTCCTTGACTTCATGAATCTGAGAACTGGAATGAATTAAACAATGATGGGGATTTCCTGTGTCCATTAGGAACAATTAGTCAAGTCTGTGTTTTCTTAGATGAAGGAAAGATCTCCACATGGCTATAATTAAGAGTCTTGGCTACCTGAGACAGGAGGGCAAAGAATTCCTAACACACCCACACCTGAGTCCTTCCCAACAGCTGTAGTAGTCTTCGGGTCATATTAAATTCCTATATTTGACCATAAAGAGGGTCCATCTCATTTGAAAAAATTATAGTCCCAGTAAAATAATGACGTTCATCTTGAAATTGTCCCAGTTTTCAGGCATGGATACATTCAGTTCAGTAACTCAAAGAACACCATCCACAAATTACATCTCAGATGGTTACTCATGAATATAAGTATCTTTTGCTTGGAGGTTAGGTTTAATTTCCAATTCTGCAGACTCTCCATTTTAATTAGTTTTTTAACTTATCATCAAACATAAAAGTTTAATTTTACATTTGTTCAAAACAAAATAATCTAAAACCAAGTGAATCTAAGTTTACCATCGTGCATAGGGTCCAAAAATCATGTCTTGACTCTCCTCATTTGGAATCCAAATGCCAAGGAACTACATCAGGTTATATCTCTTTCTTCAACCAAAAATAAAGGGAAAACTATGAATTAGGGCCCCTCATCTTACTGGATGTAAGTGCCCTCATAAAGGCACTGATAACAACATCAGTTGTTTTAATTAAATTTGCATACACAGACTTGGACGCACTCTTAGAGTTAGCTATCCTTTTTTAGCCAGTCAGAGATCCGTGAGAAGTTGGGTATTTTCACAGTATGCAAGGAAAGACACTGTGAACTTCATAAAGGAAGTCAGAAGGATCACAAGTCAGCTGACACTTCTGACAGTCCTACCTTGACACTGCCGTTTTGCAAGCAGTTCTCACATTTCACCCACACTTGAACTTCTGTGGATGAGACGATTGAGTTAGGCAGAATTCTGTTCCCACTTTCTCTTATTTGCTCTCTATTACAAATTTTTCTTCCACTGTACGCTTGAAAATTGAGAGACTGAATCAGAGAGACGCTTGACTTGGTGACACTGGACACATGTCTTATTAAAAAAGGACTCATTCTAGCCAGGTGAGGTGGCACATGCCTGTAATCCCAGCAGCTCAGGAGGCTGAGGCAGGAGGATCACAAATTCAAAGCCAACCTCAGCAAAAGTGAGGCACTAAGCAACTCAGTGAGACCCTGTCTCTAAATAAAATAAAAAATAGATCTGGGGATGTGGCTCAGGGATCAAGTGCCCCTGAGTTCAATCCCTGGTAACACCCTGAAAAGAGGACTCATTCTAATAACTCCAAAGTCTTCCCATACGTTGGACTCAGGAAACCAATAGTCAATTTATAGCACATAGTTAGAAAATTATGGAATTTATTTTTGGTTGAACTAACTGTCCATTCTCCCCCAAAAATACAATACTTGAAGGTACAGACTTCTGGAGATTTCCTAAAATGGCTAGATATTTGTTTTATAATTGGTACTGAAGTCAGCCATTCACTAAGTCCTGCTCAAACACAAGTTATTTCTTACCACCTTCGGCACCCTACTCACAAAAATAAGTGGGCAACTAATGCAAATAACTTCTTAGCAACAAACAAAACAAATCATTTGAGAATAGAGACTGCATAGGAGAACAGGTGAGAATATTATAAAACTGTATCACATTCTCAGAAATAGAAAATAATGTATTACATCCATAAAATGAAAAGACGGCTATAAAAAGATAAGCAGAAAACGGTAACATTCGTGGAAATTAAAATATTTTCAAAATAACTTTTAAAATTAATGAAATATTTAGAACATCAAGTTGAGAAAATATCACAGGAGAAAACACTGAGAGATGGGAAATTGGATAGAAGAGATTAAAAAATAGAGGTCTGACAGAGGAAGTATAATATCCAACTATAAAAAGTTGCAAAAAAATAAAAGAGAGAAAACGAAGGGAAGGATATTTTTCAAATACAATAAAATTCATTAAAACTGAAAAGTGATTTTCTGAATGAAAGAACCCAAGGAACACCTACAAGTCAAATGAGAATACCTACAAGAAGACATTATGTTATGGCATTCCTGAACACTGATTATAAAGAGAAAATCCTAACCAATTTGGAGAGGGGAAAAAAAATGCTCTCTAGAGCAATCAGACATCTGAAAGATCTTAGACTCCTCCACAGAGCATCAAAAGGAGAAATGCTTCCAAATTCATCTACTCAGGATAGGCTTTGTTATGGTGTGATAACAACCAACCTCAAAACCGCAGAGCTAAGTATTTAAGTCACTTCTCACGCACTCACCTACTGCAAGCCGGGGAGCTCTCCAGGGAAGCATCTTATGAACAGTGACTCCAAGATTCAAGATTGCTTAGACTTATTGCTTAGACTCCAAGATTCAAGATTGCTTATGACTCCATCATCTTAGTCATTGGCATCCAAGTGAGCTGTGGCAAAGGATTAAACAAAGTATACAGACTATACTGGCTTTCAAATGCTTTGGTCCAGAATTTATACATGACCTCCACTCACAGCTGATTATCCATAACTGATAGGCCCCATCTGAATACAAAGGTGCTGAGATCTGTTACCCTGGTGGCATCTTAGGCAACCAAAGAGAATTAGTTCCACAAGACTTTCCAAAGTCTCCACTAACACAGTGTCAATCAAATGAGAAGAAAGGACAAAGATGTTTTCAGAAACGAATGAGCATGAAAAAAAAAAAAAACATATCTCTATGAGCTCTTTTTCAGAAAGTTGTTGGAAGATTTGCTCCACAATTCTGGGATTCATGAAATAGAAAAGAAAGGTCAAGGGTATTTCCAAAATGATTGAAAAGGTAGAGACCAGGCTAGCATTAGTGAAACCAGGTAAGAAAACAGAAAGTTCAGAATAGCACAGATCAATTGGGGACTCTACCACTGAGCTACAACCCCAGCCCCTAAAGTCTTTTGGTTTTTTTTTTTTTTGACTGTTCCTGAAATATCTAAGCAGAATTGACTATCTCTGAGTCATAAAGCAAGTATCAAAACATTTCAAAGGGTGCAAATCATGTATGTTTTCTGACAATGCAGAATTAAATAATATTAAGTAATTAATATTAAGCTAAGTATTAAGTAATATTAAGCTAAATATCATAAGAAAATATAACCCAAAATGCCCAAATATTGAGAACCCAAGCATTATACTTATACATAGCTTATGAATCAAATAAAATAATATTGAAACTTAGAAAATATTTTAAACTTAATGGTGATGGGATAGACCAAAAACTGTGGAATCTACAGCTATGATCAGAAAATTTATGTAAGAATGCATCTAGAAAGAAAAGAGAGAGGCTAAAATCAAGGTTTCAGCTCAAGATATTGAAATGCACATGAAAGAAATTAAGTCCATAATTAAATACCTTCTCATAAAGACTAGCCAAGCCCATGTAACTTCATTAAACATATGTAAAATAAATAGTGCTTATTTTATTAGGCAGGCATAACCTTACTAGCAAAATATGATAAAAACATCACAAAAAAGGCAAAACATGGGTTAATATAGGCCAGTCTTTCTAATGAATATAAATTCAAAAATCTTATGCAAAATGCTTTGGAATCAAATCCAGTTAATGATCTACAAAAGGAAATTGTATCAGTATAAAAATTAGTTTATTTTTAGGAAAGCAAGGTAGCTTACCACTTAAAATCAAGGCAACTTTCCACATGAACATGAGAAAAGAAGAAAAACAAATATCTCCATAGAGGTAGGAAAATATATATACAATAAATTGAGTACCTTCCCACAACTTAAAAAGTTGGGAAATAAGTCATAGTTCATTTGCAGACACTGTATGTGGAAGTATCTACAAAATGCCATAGCAAACATTATACTTAAAGTTGAAGTAGTAAAAGCTTGACTTTTAAGACCTGGAATGGGAAAAATTTATCCACTCATGCTAATTTGATTTAATATGACACAGAAGATCCTAGAAACAAGGTCAAGAAATTAATACAGGTAAAGTATGAAAGAAAATACATAAAATAGTCATTATTTATGAATGTCATCATTAGGTATATACAGTAACCCAAAGAATGTATAGTCAAATGATTAAAATTAATAGTATACTTTAGCAAATCTCTGAATAAAAGATTTATAGTAATTAATTTATGTGTTTACATGAGTAATAGTTATTAGAAAGTAAGAAAACCTATATTGTTCTGAAAACATCAAATTCTTTGGAGCACATCTAATAGAAAATACAACTTAAACACAAATTTACAAAATATTATTAAGGAACTTAATAAGACTTAGAGAAATTAAGGATTATGCCATTCTTGTTCATAATAAGATGCAAAATTATGGAGGTGTCAGTTTTCTGCAAATTTAGCCACAATTTCAGGAAATTCCAATTTGAATCTCAGAAAATATTTATGAAAATTGACAGGCTGATATTTAAAGTTATATGGGGATATAAAGGGCCTTGACTAGGTAATGAAATCTTGAACAAGGAAGGAAATACTAAAGAGCTAATACTGCAAGATATCAATATTGATTAAACCTAGAGAAATTAAATAATGGTGATTTATGGCAACTGTGACACTTATATTTACTGGGGGAAAGGACAGATAAGTGGTGCAGGATCAAGTGGATATCCATATGGGGATTAAATGAATTGATCCTTAAAGCACACACAAAAATAAACTTCAGGTTTAAAAATGAATACTAAAATCACAAACCTTTAAGGAAAAAAAAATAAACAGAAGAAAACGCTTTCATGATTTTGGGGTAGGCAAATATATTGTAAAGGAAATAAAAAGCACTAAAGAAAAATTTTAATAAATTTGGCCTCTATTGGGACTTAAAATATTTATCAGAATTCAACATTAGGGGAGTAAAACAAGTCACAGACTGTATTTGCATTATCCAACTTTGACAAATGAGTCACACTCTCAGATACACAAAATATTCCTATCAATATATAAGAAATCAACTGTTATTCTAATGTTTTTAAAAGGGCAAAATACTTGAAGAAGCACTTGAAGAAGTATAAAGAATGTACAAATAGCCAAAAAGCATATTAAAAGAAAAATACAAAGTAAGAACATCACCATACTCCCACCAGAATGACTAAAATTATAAAGATTGACAATTCCAAGTACTTCTAAGGAAGTGGAGCAAGTGAAATTCTTATATATTGCTAGTGAGGTATAAAGTGCTACGACCTCTCTGGATATCTGTTTTTAAGTACTTACTGAAACTAAACACATGTTATCCATGCACCCAAATAAAGGGGTGCTTATACTTACCAAAATATATGTACTAAGATGTGCATAGCAAGTTTTGTTCGTATGAGACAAAAACTGAAAGTGACTTAAATATCCCTTAAGAGTAAATGAATGAATGCAAGCATACATTAGAAATTAAAGGAAATGGACACCCACTTCATTAGCTAGTATCATAGGTAATATAGCTGAGAAAATAAAAGCCAGGTCCTCCAACAATGGGGTTTCATTCAGCCTTAAAGAAGAATAAAATTATGTCACTTTCAAGAAAAAACAAATGGATTGAACTGGAGAATATCCTGCTAAGTGATATAAACCAGACTCATGAAATCAAGAGTCATGTGTTTTCTCTTCTATGAAGAGACTAGAGAGAAAAAAAAAAAAAAAAGGGAAAGAAAAGGAATCTCATGAAAACAGAAGCAAGACCATTGGAGTAGGGGAAAGCAATCAGCAGAGAGGAGGAGGGCAGGAAAGAGAGGAGCAAGGAAGGAAATAGACCAATGTATGCTATGTGCACGTAAAACAAATCACAATGAAGACCACTCGTGTTTAATTATAATGCACCAACAATTCTTTTAAAAGCCAGATACAAAGAATGCAAACTGTATCGTACAATTTATATGAAGTTTAAGGATAGCAAAAAAAGAAAAAAAATCCATTGTGACTTAGTTCAGGATAGTGGTTACTTTGTGGGGGAACTGTGAAAGTTTTAGGTAATGTCAGAAAAATTCCTTATATGTTGATCTGGATGGTACTGATAGGAGCTTATACACATGTAAAAGTTTACCAAGGTACACTCATCTCAAAAATAAATACATATATACCTGCAGTGCGATAAGATAATAAAGCACAATCACAAAAATGACTGACTGTAAAATCCTGATAATGCTAAGTGTTTGTAGGAATACTGAGCTATATTAAGCTGAGACGATCAACAGGAGAATGTTTGAAAATTATTTAAGAAAAACATGAGTCTCAGAATCTATTAGCTGTTGACATTCAGTAGTTTGAAATGAGTTGATTTGGTGCTGGGAAGATTAATGTGAAGACACCAGTTCTAGTCTGTCTGGAATATTTTTGTTTTAAAATAAACAGTAAGAACAGGAGTGTAAACTTTTATATGTATTAAAGAGAGAAGCTGTTGATTACCTGTTCAACTTTCTGGTGTGTCTGTCTAAAGAAATGATTTCCTTTATCTTCTCTACATTATAATATACCAGTACCAACTTCTTTCACCTCATCCTTCTGTTGTTATGTAATGAAATAGCTTCCAGAGGGAAAAATAATCATGATCAGCTATACATCATGTAGGAAGCATATTCACCTCTCCACAGGGCCAGCAATGTTGTACAACATTGTACCACAGTATCCTTTCCTAGTTTCCATGAATATTTTTGCACTTTTATGGTATCATCTGCCTACATAACTGGATCAAACTAAAACCATGAATTCCAAATAGATCTGGTTGGTTTTTTTTTTCATCCTATTCAGTTGAAAAAGCTGAATTTTCTCCAGATCACAAGCATCAAAATTCCAGAACCAACTATCATGCCATCACCAGCTTCAAAAGTATTAACATGAGCTACTGACAAGTCTCAGACAATGAATTACTGAGTAGGCTTGACTAAAGTGGGATGTTTTGTCTCATTTATTATAATTGACCCAAATGCCCCAAATTCATAATAAGTCCTCTAGCCAAGAACTAGAGGACAGACACATCAACTCCTTCTGTCAATAAGTTAACGAGTAAGGTATCTATTATTTCATTTAAAGAGGATCTAATATTTAAAGCTATGCCTATATAATACTTTGCTTTTCAGGGCTCCCAGGAATTACAGAATTTATATTGAAACATACATGCATTCACACACACACACACACACACACACACACACACACAAATACACACATGCAAAAGGTGGAAATGATCACTCTGTATGTACACTATATATATATATATATATATATATATATATATATATGTATATGTAACCTGGTTTTCAGCTAAGACTTACTTAAATTGAGCTTCCAGTCCAACAGCTCATGAATTGTGTCCCTCTACTTGTGACCCTCTGATCATGAACCTAGGAGGTGTTAGCACCACAGATGTGCTGTGCTGGTGCACACTTCTGTAAACCCCATCAAGTTGCTTTTTCATCATCATGTCTCCTTAACATACAAGTATGTGTGTCTTCGCTCAATTTTGCCCACGTTAAGCAGTACAGGGAACCAGGTATTCTCTGATCTCTACCATAAACATAAGTGAATGCACATAGATGAAGCATTTTAAGGGTTTGGTAATTTTAGCATTTATTCACATACATTGCTGTGAATAAATGTCAGGGTTGGTGCATAACCCATACACCACTGAGCTTCCTACCATCTCTCCAACTTATTCAAACCCTTCTTAAAAGCTCTGATCTCAAGTAGTGTTAGATAACAATTTTGATAAGGTGTGGTCCTACATGTTTATAATATGTCATATACAGTTGAATCGTACAGCATGAGAATCATTAGAATCATTAGAATCTTTTTCAAATTACCTTCTTTCACTTAGTAGCATTCATTGAAAATTCATCCATGTTCTTTCATGGCTGACTAGCTCTTATTATTATTATTTTTTTAACTGCTGAATAATATTTTATTGTCTGTATATACTACAGTTTGTTTATCCATTTACCTACCAGATGGAAGCAAATTAGTTGCTTCAAAGTTTGGGCAATTATAAAGAAAGCTTCTGTAAACACCCACTTGTGGGTTTTTGTGTGAACATAAGTTTTCAGCTCATTTGGGTAAATACCAAGGAGCATGAGGGCTGAGTTGTATGGTAAGAGTATGTTTAATTTGATAAGAAACTCCCAAACTGTCTTCCAAAGTAGCTGTACTGTTCTGCAGTCCCACAGAGAATGGAAGTTCCTTTCCTCTACATCCTGGCCAGCTTCTGGTGTTGCCAGGGTTTTGCCTATTCTAAGGAGTGATAACCTTGTTGGAATTTGCAATTCCTCATGACAATGATGTTAAACATCTATTCACATGCTCTTTTGTCACCTAAAAACCTCCTTTGGTGAGGCATCTGTTCAGGTATCATTCTATCCCCCCAACACACCAACACACACACACACACACACACCACCTCTGTTTCCAGTTTGAGAGGTTTCTATTGACCTTTACCAATTTCATTCTTTCCTGCATCCAGTGAGGAGCCCACTGAAGACAGTCATTATTTCTGCTACAGTGTCTTCATACCCAGCATTTCCTTTTGATTCTTTCTCAGTTTCCATCTCTCAGTTTGTTTTTGAAAGTTGTCTACTTTTTCCACTGGAGACCTTAACGTTATTAATCACAGTTATTTTGAATTCCTTTACTGATACTTCCAGCATAAGGTCTTGTCTGAGTCTGTTTTTGGTGCTTTCTTTCTCTTCGGACTATTTTTTTTTTCTTTGCCTTTCGGCATCCTTTATAATTTTGTGTTGAAAGCAGGGCGTCTTCTATCTTCAATATGTACTGAGGTTAAAGAGGCCTTTTGTGGGAGAATTTATATTAATCTTCCCAGGACTTGGGCTGTGTTTGATGTTTGTTATGGCTACAGGCACCAGAGGCTTGAAAATCCCTCCCCGACCTTGTTTTCGTCCCTGTTGGCTGCAGGGCTTCCCTTTGTTCCGCTGCTCTGAGAGAGTCCCCATCTTGCAGCTTTTTCAGGGATCATGCGCTATTGTTATACTGGACGCTATTTGTGTGGTGAAGGAAGGGAAGTTTTCTATAACCTGCTTGTAGCTTGGGGTCCAACCTTCCCAGGTGTTCTGCCTTTTCTCTAGGAATCGGTTCTTCCCAAATGACTTCACACTTCATTCCCTGACTCTGATATTCTGAGTTTATTATCCTTGAGGCCACCTCCCTTGTTCATTTATGTTTTTGTTTTGTTTTGGTCCCTTTAGGTGACACAGAGAGTTTGGAACCATCTCCAGCTGGGAGAAGCTTTATGTATTATCCTCTGGTGAAATAAATTTTCCTGGAGAATGGGGCTTTGTCATGGGAAAGTTACACAATGGCTATTTTTCTTTTTCTTGTGCCAAAGCCAGGAGGGACTTTTCTTGGATCCTCAGGCTGAGAACCTAGCAGAGATCTTGCAGGGAACGCTCATGATTAATTCTCCCTCTGCTGGTTCTCAGTAGCACACACCCAGCCTCTAGCAACTCTACGAAGAGCTAGCTAGTTGTCCTACCGCTGACAGCAAGGGTGAGCAGCTCCTGCTCAAGGGAAGCAGATCTGCTGTGTCTCACGGGATGCACCTGTCCTCGCAGACGCCAAGAGGACAGTTTTCCCTGCAACTCTATCTGATGGGACCCCAAAAAAGTCATCGATCATCAGTTTTCCCAAGTCCCTTTTTGCAAGGACAGAGGCGATGAACTTCAAGCTCCTTACATGTTGGAGCTGAAACTAGAAGTGGAATCACTGGTTTCATATTGATTGACAAGTTTTGTGGCTTTGGCTTTTCCTAGGATTGCAGTTTTTCAGCATCCATAAACGGTACTACTAATTTTTAAATCAACAACCTCCGGGGAATCGTTTCATAAAACGATATTAAAAAACATTTTGCTTTTCGAAACTTTTTAAACTTGTCCCACACAATTAAGTGGTTTTCAGTCATCTTAAGAAATGATGAGAAAAAAAAGATACATATACATAAAAAAAAGATACATAGAATAAAAGCTTGAAAGCATGGTGTTCATGATAGCACTGTGAATTCTACAAGAAATTCTCAACTTTTTGTAGGAACAGGTTCCTAGTGGATTGAAATAAGGGCTTGGACTCTGGTATTGAGTTTTAGTCATGAATGAGAGTGAATCAGCTGATACTAAATATACCAGAATACATCATGATGCTAAAGCTGCCAACAGTGCAAAAATAGGGAAGAGACACTTTACTTTTCCCTCTTATATCTCTGAGTTTAATGGGCCCTTGCATTTCAACAAGTTAGTGGAAACATGTATTTCTCTTTTGTATATTCTTGCTTTTCACAAGGGTAGTTTTTTTTTTTTTTCCTAACTCATTATTGGATATTTGCACTCTTATCTCCATCCTCTGAACTTAATACATTAGTGGATGATAACTTAGGGTCCATTTCAGGTATTTTGGTATAACAACACAAAGACTGAACAAAAATGCAGGTATTGAAAATAAAATGATTATTTTTCTAGAATCCTTATATGGTCTGTCCCAAAGCCATTTCTAGATCTAACTCAGTAAAGCTTTAAGAAAATTATGTTGTCTTTGTTTTAGAAATCAGAGTATTATGGAGGTTTTGGTGGTTTGCTTGGATTTTTATTTTATTCTCACATTGCTTTACAGATGAGAAACAGACAAGGCTATGCCACAGTACAAAGACTATACATAACCAGATAGAGGCAAAATCAAAACCAAAACCCAGGTCTCCTCAAGTTATTTATATTGGATCAACCTGTTAAAATCCAAATAAGTATTCTAATTATAATTTATCATTTTCTTTTCATGTTAAATCACTTTGATTTTCATAAAAAAGAAGACTAGTATTTCTAAATGTGGTTTGAATTTCCAATTTATTTCTATTTATTTTTATATTCTGACTCATTCTAAAGCCCAAAGCAGTGCTGAAAGAGTTCCATTTGTATAGGACAGGCTCACCTAACTTAGTCCCTTCTGGGTCTGATGATATCCCTTGCCTGGCTCATCTCAGATAAGATTCTGCCTTTCTGGCTATCAAGAATTTACCTTATTCCTTTTATCTTCCTCTAACATGGGACTCTGCTGGCTGGTACAAGTCTCCACAGTACCAGATCAGAAGGAAATTTCTGCCCATTGTATTTTATTTCTCCCTTCACTTGAATGTAGATTGCTCCTGCATGCAAAAGAAGCTCCCAAAAGATGCTCACCTGTGACTATCCATATTCCTATAATGGACCCTAAGTTATCATCCGCTAATACACCGAGCTTAGAGGACGGAGATAAGAGTGCAAATATCCAATAACAAGTTAGAAGAAAATTCTACTGCCCTTGTGGGAGATGAGTTTAAAGCTCACAAGTGAAAAGCAAGAACATACAAAAGAGAAATATGTGTTTCCACTAACTAGTTGAAATGCAAGGGCCCATTAAGCTCAGAGATGTAAGAGGGAAAAGCAACATGTCTTTTCCCTATTTTTGCACTGTGGCAGCTTCTGGTATATTTAGTATCAGCTGATTCACTCTCATTCAAACTTTCTCTTCTTGTCTGATTTTAAGGCTTTACTTTTAAATACCACCTCCTCCAATTAGTAAGAAATATTTTGGTGTATTTAGAGGAAAGTAATTAAGATGGTTCACTTACTAATGAAATAAACCTACAAATGTCAGGAGTTTCTCAGGGCTGGAGTTAAAACAATTTCCTTGAGGGATTGTGGTACTATAGCTAATTGCACTGTTCTAATAGAATGGGAAATGAAAAAAAGAAGGTGTGTCATAAAAAGTTCATATTCAATGTTAGAGGCAGACTATTGGAATGACCTGTGGGAGTTGTAGCCACCTTAAACTGGGGGGTAGAACTAAGTGGATGCTCTGGTTTGGTTAATGTGTCCTCGGGGTAGTGCTACCAGGCAACAGTGGAACCTTCAGGAGGTAGGGCTTAGTAGGCAGTCTTTAAGTCACTGGGGTTATGCCCTTGAAGAGGATCATGGGATTCCTGTTTCATTCTGCTTTCTCTTTACTTCTGGGCTCAAGATGAACAGTTCTGCTCTGCCACATGTTCCTGTCATGATGAACTAAACTTGTCAGAGGCCCAAAGTAATGGAGTGGCCTATCCTGGACTGGAACTTCCAAAACTGTGAGAAAACATAAACCTTTTCTCTTCATAAGATAATTGTCTCAGCTGATTTATTATAGTGATGGAAAGCTAATACAATGGGTCAACAACACTTCTGAATACTGAGTATACAGGAACTCTGAAGAGGAATCACTTAGAAATGAAGAAAATACCTTCATATTCAGAGGACCATTCAAATCAGGGAAAATAAAACATGAAGGCAAAAGAATCATGTCTTTTGTGTAGATGTGGTAAATAAGATGAAGATTCTGAAAATAAAGCCTAGCCAGGTATTAGGGCACATGCCTGTAATTCCAATGGTGGGGAGGCTGAGGCAGGAGGACGGAGAGTTCAAAGCCACAGCTACTTAGTGAGGTCCTTAGCAATTTTGTGAGACCTTGTCTCAAAATTAAAAATAAAAAGAGCTGGGGATGTGGTTCAGTGGTTAAGTGCCCCTGGGTTCAATCCCCAGTGCCAAAAAGAAGCCTAGAGACGCTTTAAGTCTAATTGCTCAAGAAATTGACTAATGGCTAAGGCGATTTTTCATTTGCACCATCTCCTCCCACCATCTGACCACCATTTCTGAAATCTGTCACCTACATACTGTATGAGAACCAGTCAACTCAACTTATATAAAACTCGGTTCACTTATGCAAAATCATGAGTCTACTCAGGGTTTTGCCCTCAGGGAACTTTCAATCTAATTGAGTAATTCATGACTAATTACCAGAAACTTAGTAGCTTAAAACAACACCATTTATTAGCTTATGGTTCAGAAGTGTACGTGGGCTTGGCCAGATGCTTTGGTCAAACTATCCGAAGACCAAAATTGAGGTGTTACATGGGCTGAAGTTTTACCTTCAGGCTTTAGGGAAGAATCTACTTTCAGGCTCATTTGGCTTATTGAAAAAATTCAGTTCTTTGCATATGACTGATGTCCCTGTTTCCTTGCTGGCTGCTGGTAGGCGTTATTCGTGGCTGCTAGGATATCTTTTGGTCTTTGCATGTGCCACTTCCCCTTCTACAAGCCAACACCAATGAGTCAAATCTTTGCTATCCTTTGAGTCCCTTTGACTTCCCTTCTGCCTTCCTCCTTCCTACCAGCCAGAGAAAGCTCTCTACTTTTAAGGACTCATTTGATCAGATCATGAGACCACCCAGAAAACCTCAGATCCAAAGGCCACCCATGCCACATAACAGAGGAACCAGGGAGTGATAAGTCATCATATTTACAAGTTCCAGGGATGCGTGTACAGAATACTCTATTGTACAAGAACATACATACTCAACGTTTTGTACAAAATGGTGTTGGAATTTAATTTATTTATTTCGTAATGCTGGGTATTGAACCCAGTGCCTTGTGCATGCTAGGCAAGTACTAACACTGAGTTACACCAGGGGCTCTGGTATTGTAATGTAACCACTATTGGATAGCAAATTTCTGTGCTCAATAAAGGTGAAGGAGAGAGGAAAACTCAATCAGAGTAAGTTCCAGAAGGTCCAGGAGCCAAAGCAGGTTCAATTTTGTACCAAGAAAGAGAATTCACAAGAACTGCTACTAATACTTCGTGAGTAGATGAGCTGAAGAAAACCCGAAGACCTTTTGAGAGGTATGATCCAGGCAGGAGACTGAAATCAGAACTATGGGATACTATAACGACCAGGAATGTGTCTTTCTCCCTGCCTAGCTGTGTTCTTTACAGGTGTGCCTGTAACTTACACATAATGCAACATGGTATAGAGGTCCCAACTATCCCCTGCTCAGACAAATATTTTATGAAGTATGGTATTCATCTTTTAATTTGGAAATAAATCCATCATGTGAAATGATTCATGAAAATATTTTAAGTAGTAAATGAATTTCTTGAACACAAAATGTAATGTCCATGGGTATAATGCACATGTTTTCAATATACAAGCAACAAATATTCCCTCCTCTTCTCACTAACACCAGATTATTATTTTAGGAAACCTTCCTTCCCTATATACCATGGTTTGGATGTTGTTTGTTTCCACAAAGGTTCACATGTTGGAAGCTTGGTCTGCAGGTTGGTATTATTGGGGGGTAGTGTGGAATCTTTAAGAGGTGGGACCTAATGACAGATCCTTAGCTCATTGAGGGCACTGCCGTCAAAGAGGAATACTGGTCTCCTGGAGTGAATTCTTCAAGAATTGTTATAAAAGACTGAAACTGATCCTTGTATCCCTCTATCTGGTTTCCTATTCCAAGATGTGATCCTTCTTCTGTTATGTTCTCTGCCATGCACCATGGGGTCCTCACAAGAGCTGGTAGTACTAGGTTGTTTGAATGTTCTGCCTCCAAAAATGTGAGTTAAATAAACCTCATTTTCTTCATAGGTAGCCTGCCTCAGGTATTTTATGACAGTAATGAAAAACTAACACACCATATGTATAGCAGCTACATGATCTAAAGGGATAGTTACCCCACCCCATTCTTCAGGTATATATGTATTCCTTGTCACACTAATAGGACCAGGATGGGAATTTATCCAGGGTTAGGTTAATTATGATACTCTATTAACCTAGATTAAGTAGAGAGAAACACAAAACTTTTTCTCACACATTTAGAGTCTGAAAAGACTTTTCTCTTGCCTTTTACAGATTGGAACATATAAGGTAAGAAATTTTTTTGCCAAGAGGGAAAAGCCTGACTGAAGGTAAAGCCTTCATAAGGAGAAAGTAATCAACAAACTACAACAGAGATATGAAACTGAAGCCCTTATCAAACCATACCTGAAGCCCATCCTAGCAGTGGAGTAAGATAAAACGTTTCCATATAATTTAGGCAAGTTTGTATTCCATTTTCTCTTATTTGCAACTGTGAGCATCTTGCCAGATACAATGAGGCATATAAAAATGACAAATAAAATAAAAGAATGAAGTTAAAGACACACGATTTGCTTTTTTAGTGTCTCCTTGCACCAAGATTATAAAGGAAAGTATTCTGGATTCTGATAGCAATTTCAGTGCAGAACATTATATCTAAGGTGAAAGAGTATTTTGTTAATGCACAGCAAACCTGCTATTAAATTAAGTTTGAGAAAGAAATAAGGGAAAAAGCAAACTTTCCATTCCTTAACTCACTGCAGGGGAACTAATTTCCATTTTCATTTTCTCAATTTTTCCTCATTACATTTGATTTGTTAGCAGTGGAAGAAGCTTCCATTTTTCAACCTCCTCTGTGAGTTTCATGCACCACTGCGTAGCATCTATGTAAGTTAGTATTTTGGTGCTGGTAATAAAGTGCTTGCAACCCACTAGAACACCTACAGAATATTCAAATTGCTCTGCTTTGTGAAAGCTGGTTGCTGCTGGGTGCTAAGTTCAAATATCACATTTGTCAAATGGTATAATCGTCTTCTTGCCTGAAGACAAGCACCTGGGGAACTTCTGGAATGCCAGCCAGCGTTTAGCCCAGCAAAACTCCCTGGAGGCAAAGATGGCCAAAAAAACACGTAAGCAATCAGTCTTTTTTAAAATTAGCCAAAAAACTCCAGTGTTTTGGCTCATCAGCACAAAGTGACATTGGGAGGTACCACCTAATTTGAAAACTTGCTCAATAAGAAGAAAACAGACAGTCCTAAATGAAATGTGTGAGGCAGAAAGTTATGCCTTTCACACTTGAGCAAGGAATTCATCCTCTTTAGGACTCTTGTTCCTTGTCTATAAAACTCAGCTCATAGGTCCTACCAAACGGAGTCATTATAAAGATAAAATTAAATTCTATCGAATTTATAAAATAAAGATCCGAACCTGGGGACTGTCGCTAATAACATTGTTTTGCATACTGGAAACTTGCTAAAAGTAGACTTTAGGTGTTCTTACCAGACATACTCAAACAGGTAACTGTGTAAGATAGTGGATATGTTATTTGGCTGACTGTGGTTGGTAATCATTTCACTATGTATGTGTACATAAAACATCATCTGTGATACACTGAACAGATGTAATTATTTAAAAAAAGAAAGTGTTTCTGAAACTTCATAGATGATGCAATCTATATCAGCCTGGGTTCCTGAGGGACTATGTAGAACAGAGCCCTCAACAAACCCACAATGGACATGCAGTCTGAGAAATAAATCACATTGTAAACCTGTCATGCGAATCCTAGGCTCTCCATTACAATGTGAGAAACCACTGCATAAGACTTCCTGTTATAGGGCGAAACTTAAGAACAGACCGATCACCACTGAGAATTCCAAATTTGAGAGTCTTTATTAAGTTGGCCAGCTGACTGTCTCACACAATGTCCCAAAAAATGGCTATTGGGAGAACAGCCCCGACCACAGGGTTGTAGGGGTTCTGATACCAAAAATCACATCAATCATTAAGTGTCTGTTGCTATGATCCGAAATTACACATTAACATCATGAGATCATCGACAGAGGGGGAAGTGGGTCAGAACGACCCTTACCTAGGTACAAACTAAAGAATGGTTGCTAACATCCACACAATCACTGTTCACATGGTACATTGTTTAGGAGCAATAGGAATCAAAAGAGAGCAATTCTTTACAACGTAGGAGTTGCCATTGTATATTATTAAACATGTCACACCAAATAACTGATGATGGGCACAGAGGTAGGGTGTTCCCATGGGAGAAGCTTATTTCCTACATAACATGGAGTCTCAGAGCAAAATGGAGTCTGTTTAGTTATTTCCCTTAGAGTCTGGCCTGTAACATTCTCAGGGAGCCAGATCTGTCAGTCCATCACATTCCCCACTGGTTTTTTGTACATAATCAAATCATTGATTTATTAGTAGTGTATAGGTGATTATAGTGAGTGTGCAACACCGTTAGCTTAACAGACTGGATTTTATCTCTAACATATTTAAGTCCAAATCTGTTTGTCTACTTAAAGTTTTGAAATTCTGATTTCCAGTAATCAGTGCAGTGGTTCCTATGGAGCCCATTATACCTATTTCCACTAGGAGGGGAACTAAGACAGGGACTGCTTGTTTAGATATTAGCCCCATATGTTCCTTTTATCCCTCCCCATCATAATAGTATACAGAATTTAGTCCATTTGGCAATCTCAAAAAGTTGAACGGTTAAGCACAGAGTTATTCCTGACATAGTCCAAGCAAGAGAAAAAACACAATTAACATTTTTTTCAGTCTTATCTTTAGATGGTGGTTGGGGTCTCTGAGGACTGTCCATTTTTTTGTTGTCTTGACTCACATGTGATGAGCCCATGTTGTGAGTAAGGTCCCTTCCATTTCAGTCAGGTGATAGTCCTTTCTGGAACAATTTGATGTAGACATAGTCTTCTGACTGGAATGAGTGTTGGAAATCAGTGGTCTCTTGGGGCTGGTTTTCTCATAAGTTGAACCTGTTAGAGAGACTTAACAACAGGTTAGATCAGGAGCAGGTTCTTGGTAAGGGTGGAGGAAGTGCTCTGGAAGCATTAACCTTTTAGTCTCTCAGAGGTCATTTGCCTCCAACTTTCTGGACCCAAAATGGCCCTTATTTTTGTGATTTAACCCAATTTACCTATCTATATTGGCTATCTTTCAAAATTCTTATTAATACCCCTCTAATTTTAGGGGCTTTTTACTGCTGTAAGGAAAAAGGGCGATGACCGCTCTTGCTGCTTAGAGCTGAGAGGGGGTGATGGGGGGTGGGGCAAGCAGTAAAAAGTTCCCTTCTAGGGGTAAAAGTCCTGTTCTATGAAAGAAACAAAAAACCATTAGTGCAAAATAAATAGCATCTGGAACATGTCAATGAATATCATGAAGCTGATAGAAATTAATAATCTCTTACCAGGAGGTAGAAGAGCTGAGAGGTTGTTCCCATAAAAAGGCCTAACAAAGCTTAACAAGTCTGGAGAGGATAAGGCCTCAATTGTAAATCTTTAACACTGTCGGAGTTATCAAGAATGTAAGCACAACATAAGTTACTTAATGTCACCTGATTTTTGTAAAATACCTTTTTACTGGCATGATCTTTTTGTTTAGTAGAGATCCCTTTATTTTTGTTACTTAGTGTTAGAGAATCATACTAGCAAACATTAATTAAGTCTACTTGTACTGGAGGTTAGATGATCTGTAGGCCTTAAACTGACTAAAAACTTATAACTCTGGCAGTTTCTCTTGATAGTTATCAGGCATTTTTGTCTAAGAATCTTTTTTGTTATCTCTAGTCTTACTTATTTTGTGGGGGGGAGGGGCTACAACAAGTGTACATCTCAAGTTACATTAAAATAACTCTTGTTTAGTTTTTAAAATGTCCAGGAATGACTGTGTTTTAGTTTTAACGATTTTTGCTAGGTATTTAAGATCAAGCTGGTCAAGTTGACCTTGTTCCTATCTGCTGTTAAGAGTCAGCTGAGTTCCCACAGGGGTCACTCTTGGGGAACTTGAGAGCAGCTTCTTAGCTCCTTTAGTACCATTCACCTGGTAGGGTCTCCTTGATGAGGTGGCTTCCTTTGGAAACATTAGGGATGGCTCCCTTTCCCAAGGACCCTCCTTTGTAGCAGGTGCACTGATTGGCTTTTCATTCTCTAGTGGTCTCATCAATCTCCCTGATTGGAAGGTTGTGTGGCTCAGAGTTGCAAAGCTCCTTAGAGAAGTTCTCTTGTTCCCTGGGTTTAGGCTGACTCTGAGGGCAAGAGCCAAATATTGATTCTCTTGACCCCTTTATTTTAATCTCAATCTTTAGGTTTTGATCTTAAACATCCAGCAAGTCAGTTTCACCAGTCACACAGTAAGAGTACTGGGTTTTAACTTTAATGTCTATGACTTTATAGTTATTTACTAATTTTTATTAAACTGGGGTCTATATTATCTGTCCTATAGGTGATGACTTATTATCACAAATTAATTTAGATTGTTCTTGAAGTAGTACCTCTGTAAAACATTAATCAGTCAAAAGTTACAGAGTTTATAAGGAAAACACAAAATGGAATTAACAACAGTAAAAACATATTTAGTTGTGTAATAGCTATCTTAAATTTTGGCTGAGCTATATATTATATTCCGTGTTTGAGATCACAGTAATTTTTATAACAAAAAATCAATCTTTAGAATATAACTTATGAGCTGAAGTCTGACTTATTTTGGAGCCATTGTAACATATAGTAAGGTAGAAAGCAGAGTCTTATCTTAGGTAAGGTGGGGCTCTTCATAAATCTTAGGTAAAGCAGTCTAGTTTGGAAGCTGATCTTTATCTTTTTTTAATATCATTTTATAAAGTTTACATATATTGTTTCCTAAGTCTATATGAATGTTAATTAACACAGTATGATATTACACCTAAAACATGAATCAAAGAAAGCTGAGAGAGCTTTTACCTTCCCTTTTATTTATTAAAGTGGCAAAATGTTTTTCCTGTTTTATGATATTAACTTTTAAACAGATCAGACTCTCATTATCTCTTAGAAATACATTTACATTTTTATCCCAGTGCAGAAGGTAACATAAGGTTCAGGTCCAGTTACAGAACACTAAATGATATAAATAAATCCCCAATAAAATTTCTTATTCTGATAAGTTTAAAATTACCATTACAACTTTAGGTGGAGAACACCAGCTTGATAAAATGTTCTTTTAAATCTTTTAAAGACTTGCATACCTGGAAGATATGAACACACTTAATATGTGAATAAGAATAATAGAATCATAATTACATTGATGTTTGCCTATTAACCATGTTTAACTTTTAAAGAAAATTTAGACTTTGTAATATAGTACAACACTCTAACAGTTGCTGTTTAACCAGAGTTGTACAAACCCCTAATTTTTAAGACTAGTTGCTCTAGAGAATAAATCATAACAGATACAATGTTAAGAGTAAATTAATGCTTTCAGAATTATTGGTCATTTTAGCGTATAGACTGAAATTTGGTTTATATCAGTACATTAATATTTGACCTTAGGAAAAAATCTTGAATAGTTTTAACTCTTGTGTTACTTACATATACATGTAAACCTTTTAAAATTTACTCTTAATTAACATTTTTTAATCACTTAGACACTCTTGTTGTTTACTTAGATGTATTACAGTCTTATTTTATCACATAAAGGCTTTTTTATCTAGAAACATTTTTATTAAGTATATTTTTATATCTAAAACCTTGTAATGTTTTTATCTGTTAATCCCCTTTTAAAAATTTATATTCTGAAACAACCTTTATAAATTTCTGAATTCAGATAAATTACTCCATTTTAATCCGATGAAATACTTTGTTACTTACAGAACTCTATTTAAATACAGTTGAAACTTTTGGACCCTTTATACAGAATAATACCTGTTAAGACTTTTAGTAATCATGTTTTTAGTGATAACATAAAGTAAATTTAAACCCTTTTTTTATTTACCAATTTATGAAAACACCAAAAATGTTTTAAGTCTCTAACAAACACATCTATGATCAATCCCATATATGTTAAATCTAATTTAGTTATTTTTTAAAAGCCAAGTTACCAGAGAATTGTATTGAGCCGTATCAGTCATTTCTTTCCTGTTGAAGAAAAACCTAGAAACAATGGATATTAGACATTTTATAAAATTAACATTTTATGTATTATTTGACCATCTGGAAACAAAACTGTGTAACTTGAAAGCCATATTTTTGTTTACCCAATTTAAAAATCTTTTAAATCATGTGAATCAAAAATATTTGGATCCATTTTTTTTAAATATTAATTTATGAGCTCATATGTCAATTTTGGTAACAAATATATGTAGACATGACAATACACCGGTGTACATATACATAAAATAAACAGAAGGACAAAGACCTTATAGCTTATTTCTTAAAACCCATTAGACTAAGAGTTAACCCTTGTAAACTGGCCTCTGAATGAAACAGAGCATTAAGAAAATCTTTATATTTGGATAAAATAGGTCTGATTAAAAATTAGCCTAGGTGCACCAGATCAAAATTATGAACTCAAAAACAATAGAATTTTAAAAGTCTTTTGGCC
Source organism: Sciurus carolinensis (assembly GCF_902686445.1). Lineage (NCBI taxonomy): Eukaryota > Metazoa > Chordata > Mammalia > Rodentia > Sciuridae > Sciurus > Sciurus carolinensis. The sequence goes on along the minus strand of NC_062227.1, from coordinate 29,271,711 downwards.
TCCATCTTGAGATGAAAAAGAATTAAGAGAATATAGACAAAGGTTATGTCCTATCCCTTCCTGAAGGAGTTTCCCAAAGAGACAGCAAGGGAGCTGCTTCCATTGGTCTCTTTGGGAGAGCCCCCTCAGGTTGGGGTCTTGTTCTAAACCAGTTTTCCTGGTCTCTTGGATAGCAGCCATTAAAATTTTAGCCTGGTATGATCGCCCACCGCCCGCGGGGACAATCACAACACGTACGCTCTTCTTGATCACAGGAACCAAAACGGACTTTATTCCAAAGTCTCAGACTTATATTGAGAACATCAGCCTATCAGAGAGTAGACTACCAAGAAAGTCAGCCTATCAAGGAACAGTCACCAGGGAGATACCAGGATTGCCTCATGTACAACAGCCAACCAGAGTTACTTCCTAAAACTTGTATATGAGTGCAGCTATGTCTGGCAAGCTGCCAGGCGCCATCTTAGAGATCAGGCCATGGTGTGGCTCTGGGGCCCTCAGAGCCCACCCCTGACAGCCTGGCATTTTGGTGGACCAACTCCAATAGTTGGAAGTTCCAATTGGCAGCAGTTTATATTTTAATGTAAGCTTTAGTGAACATGGTTAAAAATCTTTTTAACCATTTTTTTCCAAATTTGACTATAAAACATTTGATCAGATTGTTCAGGCTACCCAAAGACAATTTGGTGGTCCCCTGAGGGGGCCATCTGACCTCAAAATTTGGTCATTCTCTCTGGAGGGAGACTAACCCATGCTTACACTTAAGGGCAACAACAACAAAAACAACAACAACAAAAAAAAAAAAAAACAGAAAAGGACAAACACAGAACAGATAAAACACCAAAGACACAGACAAGTGGCCACTCCAGATTCCAGACCAGAGGAACTGAGCAACGTCTTGCCAGTCCCGGACTCAGGAAGTAAGTCTGTGTCCAGCCTTCCTCAGAATCCCCAGATGCAGATCCGCCAGAAACAGACTTACCGGTCCCCCAGGAGTGCAGAAATAGGTAACTCTCTCAGAGAATTTAGTTCAGTCCTGGGGCGGGGCTCCACAGACTGTGCAGCCTGGAGCCGAGGAACGTCTCTCAGAGGCCTTCCCCTAGGAGCAACGTTGTGGCCTCTCCCCTCCGCAGGAGTTCACAGGTCAGTGGTGAGCAGTGGTTACCCACCAGGCAGCAAGGATCTCGCTGGGGCCTCCAAATGTTATTGGACGTAACTTAAGAACAGACCGATCACCACTGAGAATTCCAAATTTGAGAGTCTTTATTAAGTTGGCCAACTGACTGTCTCACACAATGCCCCAAAAAATGGCTATTGGGAGAACAGCCCCGACCACAGGGTTGTAGGGGTTCTGATACCAAAAATCACATCAATCATTAAGTGTCTGTTGCTATGATCCAAAATTACACATTAACATCATGAGATCATCGACAGAGGGGGAAGTGGGTCAGAACGACCCTTACCTAGGTACAAACTAAAGAATGGTTGCTAACATCCACACAATCACCGTTCACATGGTACATTGTTTAGGAGCAATAGGAATCAAAAGAGAGCAATTCTTTACAACGTAGGAGTTGCCATTGTATATTATACATGTCACACCAAGTAACTGATGATGGGCACAGAGGTAGGGTGTTCCCATGGGAGAAGCTTATTTCCTACATAACATGGAGTCTCAGAGCAAAATGGAGTCTGTTTAGTTATTTCCCTTAGAGTCTGGCCTGTAACATTCTCAGGGAGTCAGATCTGTCAGTCCATCACATTCCCTTCCTCTGTTATTCTCCAAAAGAGTACAAAGGCCATTTTCATTTTAGAGACTGTAATATTTTAATACCATGTAAACAATAATTAAATATTCAGTTGGAATTTTTTTTTTAATTGATCAAGATACAGAGACAGAAAAAAGTACTGGATGAGAATAGATAACATAAAGTAATAGATAAAAACCAGTGAAGAAAGAAACGAATGTTTTTTCCTGGATTTCAATAAAGAAGACCACAAAAACAGGAAGGAAGTTGGAGGGAAGAGAGAAGGGCTGGAGGAGGTAATTAAAGTAGGATCAGATGGTAAATGGCCTTGAGTGTCAGAATAAAGAGCTGGACTTGAAAAGGAAACATATGCATGAATGAGAGCGTCTAATATTAAGCAACAGAACACTAAGACTGCAGTGGATTAAAGAAATACGTAAACTCTTTTCATAAAATAAGAATTTAAGTAGTTAGTTCATGTCTTGTACAGTTAGCTATGTACAGATTTCACTAAGGACCTGGGTTCCTTTTGTTTTTCTATTACTTCATTCTTGGCATGTGACTTTTGTCCTCAGGATCTCAAGATAGCTGCAAGTCTCCAGTCATCAAATCTCAAGCCAAGCCTACAAAAAGAACTGAAAAAAGGCAAAAGAGGTAACACTGATTATCAGAGGGGAAACTTCAAAAATTCTAAGCAGACTTATGCTTTAAACCTTAAGACCAGAACTTTTACCTTTAGGGTAAAAGAAACTGGAAGAGTAAGTATTTTTAGATAAGTGCATTAGAGTTACAAAAAAAAAAAAAAAAAAGATTACATTAAAAAGTGGAATAATGAATACTGTATATGCACCTAGTCATTTACTACCCTATCAGTTCAAGGTTTTAGAATGAAAGGCAAACCCAGCTTCTCACCTGCAAGATCTAGCTCATTTCAGTATTCTTTTTTTTAAATACTTTTATTTTTATTTTTTACATACTGCATTTTGATTCATTGTACACAATATTCTTTATATTCTAAATTTATAGATTCTTTTCATAAAAGCTGACTTGTTCTGATTATTATGATCCTGTTTTAGTCCGTTTTTTTCACTGCTGTGACTAAATGACCTGACCCGCACAACTGTAGAGAGGAAGATTTTATTTGAGGACTCACAGTTTCAGAGATCTTAGTCCAAAGAAGGCTGATTCCATTCCTCAGGGCTTGAGGTGAGGCTGAACATCATGGCGGCAGAGGGTGGTGGAGGAAAGCAGCTCACATCATGGTGATCAGGAAGCACAGAGAGAGAGAGATTCCACTCTCCAGATACAAATACATACCCCCAAATCACGCCCCAATTTCCACTCCCTCCAGCCACACACTACCACTTGGGTTAGCACTCAGTTAATCCCTATCAGGGGATTAAATCACTGATTGGGTTAAGACTCTCACAACCCAATCATTTCTCCTCTGAACCTTCTTGCATTGTCTCACATGTGAGTTTATGGGGAACACCTCACATCCAAACCATAACAGATCCTAAAATGAAATCACTGAAAAGTCAGTCATTTATCAGATAGTTCTCCAGGTGAGATCACTGGGTTGGCTTGTCCTGGGAACCAGGATCAATTTCCCTATTTGATAAGGTGACCAGGACAAAGGTCAGCTGTCTACCATTACTTTGGTTTTCTGTTAGTGACTGCCCTAAAGATGATGTCTGTCTTTGATTTATAACTCTTGCATTATCATGCATTTTTAACCAAGCATATTTAAAATTCCACAAGACTCCACTGTTCTATTTTATAATTCAATAATAACTAATATTGGCCCATGTCTCTTCTCTCTGTTGCTCTCATTCCTTCCTACATTTCTGTGGTTCCAGCTTTGAGTCACCCTGGATGAAAGATTCCTTTAGATATTTCTTTTAATCTAGACACACTGACAGTGATTTCTCTCAATTTTGGTTTGTCTGAAGACTTCACCTGAAGTTTTGAAGGGCATTCTTTTCTGAGAAGGGAGTATTTGGTTGCCAGTAATTTTCTTTTATCATCTTAAACATTTTATTCTATTTCCTCTGCCTTCCACATTTTCTGGTTAAAAGTCAACTTTCAATCTAACTTTTGTTTCAAAAAACTGTTTGGTTAACCAGGACTGCCTTGGATGCTCTTACAATTTTTTCCTTGACCTTTGGTATCTGGCAGTTTGACTACGGTACATCTCAGTGTGACAGTTTCTTTCATCACTCATGCTTGAGTTTGTTGAACTTCTGAAACATGTAGTGTGCTGTCTTTCACCCATTTTGAAAGACTCTCAGTCATTGTTTCCTCAAGTCACTTCGGTACCATTTTTTTCTCCCCTGTGTACTCAGACTTCATTATCTGTGTCAGAACTTTTCACTGTGTCCAATAAGATTGACACATTTTCCATATTTTTCATCCTTTTTTATCCTCTCTTTAATATGCCTTCCAGTACACTCATCATGTTTTCTTCCTTTGGTATCCAAATCTGCTACTAAATACATTCACTGAATTCTTAAGTTACAGTGTTATTCATTTCTGTAATTTCTTTCCTTTTAAAAATATGAATTCTCTGGTGCTTTGTTCATCTTTATCTCTCCATATATTTCTCCACATATTAATCACAAGAATACAGTCCTTGCCCTGTATCTGGATTCCCTGTGGGTATGTTCCTTTATATGTTGTTTTCTGGTTGTGTAATCCTGTCACTCTATACTTGGTAATTTTGTTGTTGTTGTTGTTAAATGTAGAACACGATATGTAAACTTGTAGAAGTTTTAGACCATTCCATCCTACACTGGACTAGGTTTAACTTTTCCTTTTGTAGATAATAGTGTGATATGTGATCACCTTGATTCAGCTGGGGACTTAGCTCTGTTGAGGTATGGTTGCCACTACTCATAGAAGGTGGCCCTCTGCTCCTTCCCTCCGCAGTTCCTCTGGCAAAATCTGAATTCTAACCTCTGTCTCAGTACCATAACTGCTCTCAACTCTGCCCTGCATTTCAAGAGCATTCTGCTTAGCTTCTCACTCTGTTATCTATCTACCCATGAAGTTCTAGAAACATGCAGATATTGTGAGGAAAAAAAATCAGTGCTGCCGTTATCAGTTTTGATCCAATTTTTCTCATTGAGATTTTGGAATCTCAGGTCTCTAATTGTTTTTCTCTGTATTTGGACAAAATTGCTGATTGTTTCTCTGCTTTGCACCAACTATCTGCACAGTCCCCTTCATTCTCAGCCTCTGGCCTGCACTTACAATCATTCACACCCTGAAAAGAAAAGTGGTACTATGGGTACCAGTCCATCTCTCCATGTGGATCCTACTTCCCCAGGGTTTTGTCCCCTGAAGTCCAGTTATCTTGAAAGCTCTCTGAAGCCATCAAAGAAATGCTATTTTTTTTTTTTGTTATTTTGTTTTTTGTTTTTTTCTTTACAGACTGCATTTTGATTCATTGTACACAAATGGGGAACAACTTTTCTATGGTTGTACATGATGTAGATTCACACCATTCGTGTAATCATACATATACGTAGGGTAATAAAGTCTGTCTCAGTTCACTATAATGCTATTGTTTTTTATTTGACTTTTCTAGTTAATCTTGGCAGGAGTTCCACAAAACTCCATCAGAGCCAGAAATAGGAATATCAGCAGTTTTTCAAATCATCCAATCATTATTTCATCATTGCTTTTCAAATTTGCTGACATCTTCTGCAGTTCTGATGATGGTCATGAATCCTGGGTATACTTTTTTCTTAGCATTGGCAAAATTTTCTTCTTTTGGAGTGCTAAATATTTTTTCTAGTTATCCTTTCAAGACAATTGAAGATTAGGTCTACATATTACAAATGAACTTGTGGGAAAAATAAAATTCAAACAATGCCATAACAATATTTTTAATAAAATTACCTCAGTGAAAAATCAACAAAATTATAGATTTGCATTAAAATACACAAACAGTTGAGGAAGTCCTTTTCTTTTTTGATGTGTTATTTTCAAACTAAAATATTAACAACTATATGTACTTCTACATACTATCACATTTCTACCATGCAGTTAATATGACAGGAGATGATTCATAACTAACATAGAAATCAGAAATAAGTAGGCAGTCTTTCTTGGGAATTTGATGATCTTTCCTAATAATCTCTACTAATAAAATCCATATCTAATAGCTTTGCATTCTTTAAGGCTCACATATTTTTCTTTCCTTTCCCTCCTTTTAGAAAGAAAATGACTTTTATTAAGCCAAAAGAATTTCTGAATCAAACGTACAGGGCCAGGCTAGGTGTAGTGGTGCACGCCTGTAATTCCAGCAACTCAGAAGACTGAGGCAAGAGGATAAGAGTTCAAAGCTACCCTCAGCAACTTAGTGAGGCACTTAGCAACTCAGTGAGACTGTCTCTAAATAAAATACAGAAAAAAAGTTGGGGATGTGGTCCAGTGGTTAAGTGCCCCTGGGTTCAATCCCAGTACCAAAAACCAAAAAAGTACAAGAACAAAAACTAAGCGGTTTAAAGGGTCATTTGGCCATCTTTTTTGAAATTATATAAAACTAACATAAATGTCAAGAAAATTAAGCTTTGATCCTTTTGAGACAGACTTTCCACATTTTAACTAAAGTTAAACTTGGTAAATACAATGTTATTTTCTCTGTTGTTTTTCAGTGTCCATAACATAATTCTGTGTTTCCATATTGAAAAAAGCCTAACTTTTATAAATATTTTGAGCACAGGAAGAGCACAAACACTAAGAAACGAGGAAGAAAACAGGGTCTACGTAGAAACTGACATGGTATTTGAGTATCTTTGTTTCTTAGTACCTCCAATAATTTTAAAAATATATTAATAAAGCTAAGTTCATTTCACACTTAATGGTAATGGAAAAAGAATCATCCATTAAAAGCAGAACATCAAAGATATTCACTTCCCAGGACTCCGATGATCTAAGTTTTCCTATCCATTGCTATTCTAGTGAGATCTCCAAGAACGGAGAGAGGTGCTCATTGGGGTCAAGTACTATTCTGTAACCAAATAAAAAATGCACACAGCCAGAATAGTCTGTTCTATCAGCCTAATTTAGCATTCAATTCTATCATTGAAATAGCATAAACAAGTAGTTCCTTCTCACAGGCTGACTCCCTGGGGCAGTAACATGAAGGTGTAGTTCTAAGTCCAAGGGTCCATTAGGTAGTTGACCTCTCATCTTCTCTATTGCTTCATCTAACAAAGACAGTTGGTCTACCGAAAATAAATGTTTTATATTTATCATGTTTTTAAATACTCTCAAAAATTGAGTAGGACTCAAATATGATGTTAAAATTTCACTTAATTATTTTCAATGTGTTGTCCCTTGTGTTATTTCTAAACAAGGACCATGAAATGAGTCTGTTATCAGAGGGGATTCTGTGCATTAATAGGTGACAGTTGAAAACTACTCACTATAAGAAACTAAAAATTAACACAGTACTTTTTATTTTATGTTATGTTTTCTTGTGCTCGTTCTTATATAGATTTATTGTAGTTATGATAGCTTTTTCTTAGTGATCTACCATAATTATTTCCACTGTCATCTTAATCATTACTTTTAGTGAATGGAAAATTCCACAGGCATATTACTCACAAATTTGTATTAATATTATTGCAATGCGTATTTATGCATACAAAATTTCTCTCAAAACATAAATGTGGAAATCCCAAAGTATTTATCTTTAGTTCTCTTTATTCATATTTACCCCCCAGATGATCTCATCTCATCTCATGGCTTTTAAAGCCCAGCATGTGCCAATAATTCCTAAATTTGGATTGCCACTCAATGGTTCCCCCCGACCCCAGAATCTACACATTCATATCCAACTACCTACTCAAATATTTGGTTAGTTATTTAAAAAAACAAAAAATCCAGTTTTTCCCGAACAGAGCTCCTGATTTGTCCTTATTCAGCCGACCACATTTCCTAACTGGGCATCTGCTTCAACCACTTCCTCTGTATGGGCTATTCTCAATACAGCAATAAGAGTGATGCTCTTAAAATGTCAGTCAGGTTATATCATCCTTTTTCTCAAAACTACACAATGGGTGTTCATTTCACTCAGCATAACAATCAATTCCTTGCAAAGGCCAATATGGCCTACGTGATCCCAGCTCCGTTCCTCTCAAACCTCACCTGCTACTTTCTCCTTGTTCTCTCCGCCCCTCCAGTTGGCCTCTTGGCTCTTCCTGGAACATGCCAAGCAATTTCCTACATGAGGACTGTTTGCTGCTCTGTCAGTTTCCCAGAGATATCCACTTGGTAGCCCTCTCTTTTCCAGTTTTTGTTTATATATCACTGTCTAACTAAGGTCTATTCTAAAATTCCATTTGAAACGGTAACTTCCAGCCCTAGTATTCCTGACCACCCTCATTCTGCTCTCCTTTTTTTCTCAGAGCACTCACCACCACCTTATATCCCGTACAGGTTACGCATTCATATGTAATGTTTACTATCTATCTGTCACCCCCTATTAAATCGAAAGTCCATTTTATTCAATGATATATGGCAAGTGTCTACAAGAGCCCCTGGTCTATGTAAGAGGTACTCAATTCTTTATTTAATGTACAAATGGCATTTTCTGCTGAGAAATTATTTCCTTTGAATAAAGTCTTTATAAAATAGTAGAGCCAGAAAGCATAAATACTGGGACTGGGATCATGGCTCAGTGTTAGAGTGCTTGCCTCACATGTGTGAGGTACTGGGTTACAATCCTTGGCACCACATAAAATGAATAAATAAAAAGGTGTCCACCTACAACAAAAAATTTTTTTAAAAAAGCATAAATATCTTATGGGCCCTGAAAAATATAGCTCTATAGTTCTCCATACTGTTCATATATTAAATTTCCACTAGCAGTATGAGTTTACCTGTTTCATCATCATTTCTTTATAAGTGGATTGTACTTCCTCTCTTTAAAACAAATTACAAATGCATAGACCCATATGGGGAAGATCTACTTCCAAGATAATCTACAAACATATTAAGCATCAAATAATATGGTGGATTATTCTATCTATTAAGGACCAGGCCTTAATTAATCATAGAAGGAAGATCACATGGATAACTAAGTGCCATGATGAAATGTGAATAGACATCATCCAAAATTTCACTGAGGTTGCTTTGAGTTCAAGTTAACTATAACTTCATACATTTAGATCAAGTTCAAATGAGGAAAGAAGTACTTCTTATTTTATTTCTGTAGGTATATTTTATTGTATTAATTTCCTGACATGAGACAGGAAACTCCTCGAGGAGCAGCTCTTAAGGAAACTTTTTCCACTCCCTAAGAATATAATTAAATAACCAAGGGAAATGTGTGTGTTATGGTTTAGATGTGGTGTCCCCCAAAAGCTCATGTGTGAGACAATGCAAGAAGGTTCAGAGGAGAAATGACTGGGTTGTAAGAATCTTAACCCTATCAGTGAATTAATCCCCTGATAGAGATTAACTGAGTGGTAACCAAAGTGGCAGGGTGTGACTGGAGGAGGTGGGAATTGGGGCTTAGCTTTGGGGTATATATTTTGCATCTCGAGAGTGGAGACTGTCTCTCTGCTTCCTCATCCCCATGATGTGAGCTGCTTCCCTCCACCACCCTCTCCTGCCATGATGTTCAGCCTCACCTCGAGCCCAGAGGAATGGAGCCAGCCTTCTGCGGACTAAGACCTCTGAAACCGTGAGCCCCTAAATAAACCTGTCCTCCTTTACAAGTTGTTCTGGTTGTGTCTTTTAGTTGCAGCAGCAAAAAAGCTGACTAAAACAGTGTGCAACTGTATTTTTATTCAAAAAGGAAATATTTATTTAATTTTATTAATGGAAACATCTTACGCACTATGTCTCCAGGGTTTAAACTTAAACAAAATCAGACCCAGAATTTTGATTGATGCTGGAACATTCCCCAGTCAGACTTGTCCAGCTCTGTCATGCCTTCCGAGCCTCCTGAGAGGAAAGCACCGCTATCCATGAAGAGCTGATGAGGGTGCCGAGTCCTTCAAGAATCGTACTATAGCAAGAACATTTGAGGAATAAAAGTCAAACCCTGCAATGGGAAAAATAGATGTATATCCTGAGATCAAGACAGCAGTGACCTCAAGAAGAGGGCTTTTGTTCCAAACCATGACCACACAAAGGGTTATGGTACACTTGATGACTTTAGACCGAAAAAAAAAAATCTGAAATTTACAAGGGAAAATTCCTGTTTCTAGTGAACTCTTAACTTAGATTGACCAGTCACTTTTAAAAAGTAAATTTTGAGATTTTTGCTTTAAAGGAAATACAGGACATTTTAAGGTAATTATCTCCTACGTCTCATTCTACTGCATCAATTGTTGAATTCCAGTTACACATAAGAGGGCTGCAGTACACTTCCCTTGTTAGTCATCTCTAAAAACCTTCATAACATTTGGCTTGGAAGTGAATGTGGTGATTGGCAGGTATGACTTGCCTGCCCTCTTGGATCATTTTCTTCTTACATTTACTCTGTTCTTGGTCACTAACATTTAACCACTTTATGCTATTTTTATTTACATAACCATTTATAATCCATCAACCCCCAGTGTTTAATCAAATTGGTCAATATCACAGTCATTGAAATTGATTCCATAAACATCCAATTGAGTCTTGGGGATAGTTTAACCATGATGCTTCACACCTATCCACTTAGATGAATTAACGTTCCCCATTATTTCTGCTGTAATGAACTCTTTTTCCCATAAAAGCAAAGATTTCATTTATTTTACTTTGAGTATAGCCTTCAGTTTCAAAGATCCACATCATGAGAAAATGCTTTAGAAAAAGAAGGTTGTTACATAATCTCTCAACTACCTGAAGAAGGTACATGGCAAGGACTCAGGCAGATTCAGATTTGGCTTCCAAGTAATACAAAGGAAATATGTAATTCAGCAAGTAATTCTTATGAACATATAGTAACATGACTCACAACAAGAAAATCATTTGATAAAATATGCTGAATGGGAAATGATTCAGTGAAAATATTATTCAGAACAAGCAATTACTGAGTGAAGGTATTACCCACAGCAGACAATTACTCAGTGAAAATATTACAGAGAGCAGGCAAATATTCAATCAAACATTTGACAAGGAGAGCAATTATTCAATAAACAATCATATAATTGTACCCAATGGGGCATGCTTGCCATACGGCATACGAATCATTTACAGACACTAGGATGATGTTCTGGCTGTTGAAAGGTTAGATAATTTATGGTCCCCATTTGTCATTGTTGAGATAATTTCATTTCAGTTTTACTTTCAAGTAAACATTGTTTAAAAATGTATACAACCATTCTAAAAATCAATTTTTCAACTAGTCCTATTTTAGCTTTTTTTTGTTTCTCATATTATTCTCTTCCTTTTTCCCTCCCCATCTTTCTCTTATCTCCTGTTTATCTGGCTCCTTCTACCTCTGTCTCCTTATTTTCCTTCCTGATAATATATTTTAAAGGATAAGGCTGAATATTAAAAAGCACATGTTTATTATTAAATCTTCTTTTTGTAAATCACTCTTGAATATATTTCCTAAGAAAACATCACCAGGAGCTATTTATCACAGCTATTAAAATAGTGACAGTAAATAAATCAATAAATACATAATTCAGCCAGCAACATTTACTGACTACCTGCTGTCAGTCACTATACTAGGAGATACATATGACAACTTCTGTTCTCAAGGAGTGTGTAGACTAGCAATAGAGATTGACACAAAAACCAAAAATGTCAACGCAATATGGGAACGGCTAAGAGAGGTGTGCATAAGTGGATGGAAAAGAAGCTGAGTTCAAGAGAAGCTACCTTGAGCTACTGAAGCCTGAGCTGAGCGTGGAAGAAACATGAGCATTTAGCCAAGTAAAGGTGGGAAAGGGGTTCTTGGAGATAAAACAGGACAAGAAATAATAGAGGTATAAATCACGCAATGAGTGTGGGAACAACATGCCATATTCCATGTTGCAGTGAATAACATGGTATGGTGACAGTAGAGGGAGAAGAGGCTGACAGGGCAGTTAACACAGGGGAAGATCATACATATCAAGTTAATGCTCATCCTTTACTTGCATTTCAAAGATTGATGTTATGTGTACCTTTCCTTTTCTTCACTTTCTAATTTTGGAAAAAAGATTAAATATGGTTGGTGCTCCTCATCGACATTCAGTCACAGAGGGGATTTGAAGGTGGTAAATATTCAGGAAGGAAAGCACTTGCTTCAATACGTGAAGAAAAGGGTTTCCCATACGGCGAACAGCACTGGGAATACACAGAAAGGATGTGGAAACATAAGACCATAGGACAACAGAAGACAGAGAAGAATGGAAGGTGAGATGAAACTTGGCTGCGTGACATGCCTCGGGGTGAATATGACTGCGGGTGACCCCAGGAATCCCGTGACATTCAAGCAACTGGCACATTTTCTGCAAGTCTAAGAAAGATGGTTATCACCAAATTTGTTTAAGGATGCAAAAAGTTTGAAGAGGATTCTACCGGGTACCAGCTAGTTTTGCCATCTAGTATTTATTTATCCCTCTCTTGGTAACTACACACCCCGCTGCCTACTGAGGGATCAACTCTCCCTCAGGCTCTTCCATGTGATATGAGCAGACGGAACCCTGTCCCCACTTTCATGGGCTTATGACAATCAGAGTTTCTGATCTGCCATGTCTTCAATGATTTTCCAGCTATGGGAAGCACATGATCTTCTCAAAGGTCCCAAGGAGCTATTTCCTAGGGCTCTGGGAAAGGAAGCTTTTGCTTATCTTCTGGATTGGGCAAAGAAGGAGTGAAGCTGGAAGTGCTGAGCTGTCTTCCTCCACCAGGGTGACTGGGCTGAGAAGAAGGCCTGCACGGGACATCTACACCAAGGCAGAGCATGTGGGTGTGAGGTACGGTTAATGCCTGGTCAAGTCACACCTTTATCCCCTGAGCTTTTTAGAAGTTACTAGACAATATGTTTTCTTTTTTCCTGCTTAAGCCCCAGTTGAGTTTTATATTTTTTGATACCAGAAGAATCTTGTCACAAAAGTTGAAAATTTGAAATAGTCTATTATGCGGCTGCTACACATTCATTTAGTTATATAACAAACTAAATAAACAAATAAACTATCAATAATGGTATCTCCTTATTTATGAAGGTTCATTTATAATGAAAACTATTTTGCTTGATATTACTAATACATGTTGAAGTAGACACTACTTACACCTTTTATTTTTAAGGAATTAAACCACATTTGGTGTTCTACAAATTATGAGTATTGAAGGTATAAACTCAAGCTTTCTGACTCCATATTTGATATGCTCAAGATATAATCCAGGAGATAATCTGGAATTACTCATCATAAAAAGAACCACAAAAACTCATATGGAACAAAACAATCAGACAATGCCCAAACCAAGATGACACTTTTACTACTGGGCACTCACTGAGGTTGGAATTATCTAATAAGAATTTAAGGTGATTACCATGAAAAATGCTTGAATGAAAAATCACAAATGTCTTTGAAACAAATTTTAAAATAGTCGGTTTCAGCAAATAAATAGAAGATACAAGGAAAAGCCTGTGTTTAACAAATCATGTTCTCGCTCTCTCTGCCACAGAAACTAACAATGTTCCAGATCATGTCTAACACATCATTCCAGGAGCCAATTTAAGAACCACATGGAATAGAACACTCCAGTGAATCTGTTATAAGATATGTAACATAAATGAGAAATAAATTTTCTGAAATGTCTGTGTTGTTTCTTACTGCAGCATAACTTAACCTATCCTGACTGAAAAAACTAAAAACTCTGAATCTTAAAACACAATTATACCCTTTAAAAATTGCTATTGAAGAAGTGGAAAATTTGGACCTATGCAGTCCATATGAAATCTCCAGAAAAATCCATAGCTCTTTCAAGATAACCATCTAATTGCTGGTAAACCTTTTCTTAAGAGATACCTGTGTAAAGATTTCATCTAGCTCTTCTACTTTTAAGTACATAGCTGCTTCCTTTTGTGATATCTACAGTGAAAAAGAAACTAGGAGATGTCTGAATTTCTAGCTTTATTAATAATATGTGCCAACCAAGATTATTTTGACTCTATAAAAAATAGTGTCATATTCAAAAGTTAAGTATATTCAATTGAAAACTATTTTTATGGAGTACATTCCTTCCTTGACAGGTAAAATTGAGTTTGTCACTTTAGACACCTAATTATATTTTAGAGTTATTAATAAATATTTACTATTGGGTATTCACTCCAAAATGTACTTAAAACTGTGGTTATCACAGTGAGAAAGTAATAACAAGGTAAACAATATTTAAAAAAAAAAAAAATCAACCTAGTCTCCATATCATTTTCCAAATTCCAGAAACATGTAGTCTTATTAATTAAATGTTTTACTGAAATTGAATTTATGTCTTTTTATATAATAAATCAATGCATAATCTTACCCAGCTTATCACAAGCTTTGATTGAGTTTAAAAGGCTGTCATGTGACATTTAACCCAAGTGTTCCTGTTCATTTACTATTTAAATACCTCTTCTAAAAATTCTCGAAATTCTGTGTCCAAGGATTGCTATAACTCAGCTTGTGTAATAACTGGAATCCTGAAAAAGCAATGTCTATTTTAAGGCTCATAATAACAGGGTTGGGATTACATTTTGCAAATAAATGGCTTAATTATTCATTCCTTTATTTTAATTACCTGATGAGCAGAGTAATGTTGACTTATGAATAACTTAAATCAAAAGGGTAGAATGTAATTGCATTCAGTGTCAACAAGTTCTATTTTCCCTCTTAGGCAGATTAGGCTCTGTTTATACATTCTCCCTCTTAAGGGAAAAGATGAATTGTTCTTTCTCCTTACTCCACCTATTCCAATAAGATTTATGTGGTCACATTAATAACAGGAAATTGTATGAGTTCCTTAAAAAGTTTTGACTTCATTATCCTCATAAGAGACAATGGGAAGGAAAACAGAGTTGCTTGGGACATTATTTACTAAATATTACATTTCCAAATTGTTTGGGCCAGACGTATATTATCCTGTTTTCCAACTGTCCTTATTTTAATCCAAGTACCTTAAAACAATTTTAAGATCAAGCAGTTTTCTTTTAAAAATGTCAATATATTAGCAGTAAAAATGTCATGATTTTTTTAAAGAACAATTTTATCAATGTGAGTTATGAAAGTCACATGCTGTTGGGAGTTACAAAGAGAAATCATGATTTGCAAATAGGATATGTTCAGATATCAGAAAAAAGTCACAATGATTCCTGGTCTGCAAATAAGGTATTTATTATTCATGAAGAACTGAGGCAGTTTGACATTATTAAGGATAAAATGTAGTAAACTGGGGCAAAAATCATGGAGTCAGTCTAAGAGAAAGAAGCTGTCTAGGATTGAAATGAACTACCTCATGGAAATATGCCAGAGTATAGAGACAAGGTTCTAAGACTAAATCTTTCTATTTCAGATACATGCACAAAATAGTCACGGCAAACAGGAAAAATTTCAAGCCAATAAGATTAAAAAAGTACAATATACCATCATACCTTAAAATGGAATTTAAGCAGATAAAAAGAAAAAAAAAAATCTAGACTATTGGGAATTTGCCCAAGAAGGACAATTCCAACCTGACTTGAAATACCAGATCCTTGGAATTTTGTTGAGTCTCCCTGGAAGCTGAAGATTCAGATGAGTAGTACAATAACTCTACTAAAACCCCTGATTACGGAGAAGGAAGGTACAGGTATGTTCATGGAAAGAACAGAGCTCTCTAGCCTGGCTGTTCAAAACAACCAGTGCATTTAAAATGGCTATATTCATTCAGTTATTTTTCATGTCTGTAAGTCTCTGAATTTGGGTTAGTTTTAAGCATTTTTTTCATCAGTTAAAATTTTTTTTTAAATTTTTGATATTTTTTGACTTTTTCAGAACTTGTTTACTTTTCAAACAGTTTTTAAAATTTATAATTTGTTCTCCACCAATTACACATGCCATGCTGTTAGTCATGTCTTCATGGATTTTATATATTTCTATTCAGATTTTAGTTAAGTTTTTCAATTGCTAATTAGTACATTAGCAAGTTTAATGTACCTTGGAGTGTTTTTATAATTTATAAAACATTAAGTTTTTTTTTTACTTTCCATTTTCATTTAAAATTTATATCCATGCAGTGATACTCATTTTAACTATTTAGCAAAGTTTTTACCATTTTTAGCATGCTTCATTAATATTTAAGCAGCATTCCTCATTTTAAAAAACTAAGATTCATAATTGGGAATTTGGCTATTTTCAGTGAATTTTCCTAAAAGGAAAATGAGATTTTAAATACTACTTTTTATATGAAAATGTAAAATAAAATGATGAGAATATGTCTAAATCATTAAATTACTCAGAATCAGGAATATACTTTTCATCTTATTTGAACTAATACATTGTTAGTGCTATTTCCAAAATTTGATATTCTTTATCAAAGTGAACAAAGGATCATAGACTGAGAGGATGCACAATGAATGATCCAAAATACAACCTGCTTATTGTCTCTGCTGATTCCATTTTTACAAATCTAACCTTTCAGCAATTTTCTTCAGACCACCATTGTCTCATAATCAAAAAGGTCCATAAAGGATTCAATTATAAAAATCGTAGCACAGAAGAATCTTGCAAGATTGTAGCAACAAAGTCCCAATGGTGAGGTATTAGAGAGACTATTCAGCTTTTGTGTATCTCTTCTGTTACTTAATAGATACCTACTCTTGTATAAATTTTCTCCTCCAAAATAGAGGCGAAAAGGATCTTTGTTAGTACTGAATAGCAAGCATAAATAAAAATACTAATAAACAATATACTATAAATATTAATTTATTTTCCTTCCCTTACTCTCAAGAAACACAAACAGACCCTTCTTGATTCATAGTGGGGTTATGCCCCAATAAACCCATCATAATGAAAATATCCTAGTTGAAAATACATTTAGTACACTAAATCTACCAAACATAGAGCTTAGCCTAGTTTACCTTAAATACCTTACATATGCTCAGAACCTTCACTTGGGTGAAATAATTTGACAAAAGTCTATTTTAAAATAAAGCATTGAATAGCTCACAATTTATTGAATACTATGCTGAAAGTACAAAACACCATGTCTGTGTGGATATGCTTTCTCACCACTGCAAAGTAGAAAAATCACTGAGTTGAACTGTCAAGTCACAGATAATTTATATATAAAGCACTGTAGAATCTAAGCACTGTGGTGGGCACCCTGAGAGAAACAAATTTAAGTAAGATATAAACTATAAAAAAAGTTTACAGACCAGAGGGGAAGGTTGAAAATATACACCATCTTTTAAAAGGCAAACAGACAACTATTTGCTGTAGTGATATGCAATAAACACTTTTGCCCTACTGAATTCATTGAGTGGGTCAAGGGTGAACAGGAAGATTTTATTTCCATGTTTAATTGGCTCTGTGCCTTCAGGTGAGAAACAGGCCAAGACCAGGCCTACAGGTAGGCAGGAATGTCCTGGGCTCAGGAAGGAGTGAGATCATCCAGGTGAAGGAGACTGGAAAGCTAAGTACTAAGCCCCTGTGAACACATGCTCAACCAGACCCGACACTAAAGGAAGGGCTGGCACCAAAACCTTGGCCCCGAAGAACTAGTCCCTGGCAAGTCCAGGGTGGTGCTAGAACCTCTCAAAGAAGATGAACGAGCCTGTGGTTCAGCTGTACGTGCTCTTCACATGCAAGGATCTTTGGACAAGCTCAAGATCTCTGCAGCAAACATATTTTCCAAATTAATTAGATATTATTAACTATGAGAACCCTGGTTTTACTACCTCTGTTCAGTTTGTCCCATCATGTGAGAAGATTTGCTCCCCAGTTATAATGAGGGATCCAACAGAAACACTAACACGTACCCCTGTTGATGCATTTCTTAAATGCTGATGAGGAAGGGCTGGGCAGTGCTTCACCCCAGGTACCCCCAGTTCAAATCCACTCCTAAGACAGTGCCTGCCATCAGTGTGATATCATTGGAAGAAACCTCTTTTATACAAACCAAACCCTGCTCCCACCTGAACATATTTCCCACCTGAACACCTAAGTTTGCTTGTCCTTAATCACAGCTTTAGTCCAGATCTGTAGCTGCAGTATTCAGCACAGCTGAAACAGACCAGCCTGTGTGAGCTCTCTCTGTCTGCCCTTCCTCCAAGATACCAGATAGAGATGGTGGAAGGAGGGATCAAAATACAGACAAGACCCTGACAGAGAGTCCACAAAACTGATATTCAAAGGGAGAGAAAATAGCTGTCATTCTAAAAATCAAATGTAACTTATATTTTCCATCCATTGTATATTAAATTTAGACTTCCTAATGAACACAAAATATACTGACTACTAGATCATGCAATATGAGATGCAATAAAATCAGAAATGAGCTTTGAGTCCCACATCAAAACAGCATGGTACTAGAGAGTCAAAGCAAAGAACATCGGTTCACATAAAGACTGTTTCTCCCACTCTTGTTTGTCTTGCATTATTAAAAGGACAGAATCCACAAATTCCTGTATGCCTCTCAAGTGCAGGGCTTTTTTACTTATATTAGTTGATCTCTTTCCCATTTATATTAATCTGGGAAATTAAGGGGCTTCTATGTCAAATAATTTCCTCCAAAATCATAGAGTTTAAACATAGTAAATCTTATCCTAAAACCCCAAAATGTCTAACTCCAAAATTTCCATTATCATTTTTTTTCAGTCTTTTCTCTCCATTTCCCCACTTCCAAATAGTTTGTTCCCCCACCTCTTCTATTTCTACCGTTATGAAGTTACTACTCTTCTGTCATATTTGTCAGATTCCACAGGTTTGTCATACATCTATGACAGTATCCAGAGGTTGCAAAAGATACCTGTATTAGTCAACTTTTTCTCTGCTGTGACTAAAAGACCTAACAAAAACAATTTTCAGAAGGGAAAGTTTATTTGGGGGCTCATGATTTCAGAGGTCTCAGTGCATAGACAGCTGGCTCCATTCCTCGTAGTTCCAAGAAGGGCAGAACATTGTGGAAGAATGTGCAAAGGGAATGGCTCACGTGATGATCAGTGAGCAGAGAGGGAGACTCTTCTCTCCAGTTACAACACATATACCCCAAGGCACGCCATGGATGACCCACCTCCTCCAGCCACGCCCTACCCACCTTCACTTGCCACTTACTTAATCCCATCATGGAATTAATTCACCGCTTGGGTTAAGGCTCTTACAACCCAATCGTTTCTCCTCTAAACCTTCTTGCATTGTCTCACCCATGAGTTTTTAGGGGGACACCTCACATGCAAACTATAACAGTATGCCACAAACATAAAATATTTAAAACCACAAAACTTTACTCACAAATATGGAGACTTTCTGTATCATAATTTTTCAGTTATTTAAATACCTATGATGGGGTTTTATCCTGATAAAGCCATTGTAATTTGTAAATATCCTAAGTTGAAAGTGTAATTAATGCACCTAACCTACTGAATTTCATGGCTTAGCAACACAATATACTACAACATATTGGTCATTTCAACTTATAATTGCATATTTGCTGGGAACTGCAATTCACTGCCTCTGCCACACCCAGCCTCATCAGAGAGTATTAAACCACATATCACCATCCTGGGAAAGACCAAAACCCAAAACAGTACAGTTTCTACCGAATACATACCATTTTTGTACCATTGTAAAGTCAAAAAATTTTAAATCAAATCATTATGAGTTTGGGACTATTAGTGCTTATTTTTTAGTAGAAGAGGAGCCACTAACTTTTAAGTGGCTAGAAGACAGGAATGGGAGAATGATTTCATCAGGATCCCCTAAGTTGTACAGTGAAGCGGTTCAAAATCTAGGGTGCTATGTCAAGTTACTGGAGAAAAGACTGGGCAGTGACCATGTTCCTGAGAGTCACTTTAAGGGTGATTTATGTGAGTTATGAATGTGGGTACAGCTTAGCTGACATCTGTGTTTCAGAATTTCTCAAAGGTTGCCATTAAGGTACCAGCCAGAACTGCAGTCTCATCCAATGGCTCATCTGGGGATACTGATCCCGGGGTTACTCACAGCGTCTTTGGCAGGAATCAGTTCTTTGAGTGTTCTTAGATGGAGGAACCTGTTATTCTGGAGATGTTGATGGGACGCTTTCCTTGCTTCTTTGTTGCAGAAATCAAAAAGCACCTCACAACGTGGCAATAATTGAGAAAACAGAGTCCAGTGAGAGTGCTCACCATGAAAAGAACACCTTTTACAACTCAGTTATGAAAGTGACATCCCATCTCTTCTGCCCCCATTCAATTTTCGTCAAGTATGTCACGAACTCCAGACTGCACTCAAGAAAATGGACCTAGAGATGTGTGTTGTTGGAGGCAGAGATTACTGGGTGCCTTGCCAGAAACTGCCTACCACAGCCCTCCAGGGAAGACCCTCCTTCCGGCCCCTTCCCTGATCTTTAGTTTATTTTGTTTCTAAATGACAAACTCGTCCATTGTCTGCTTAAGCCTTCACTGAAAACACTTGGGACTAACTGGAAAACCTAAACCAATCAGTCTAGAATTTGTTAGTGGAAAAGGCAAAAGGTTTAAGGTTTTTACTCATGTTCTTTGTTTTGAGGATGAAAAGAGCTAACAAGAGGTAAGAGAATAGAATCTCCTAGTGAAATATAATTTTATTTCCTTTATCCATGTCATTCCACTTCTCTAATGACAGAGCTTATTAAGAGCTGGACATATATTAAATACATCTAAATCTACCTGGTCATTAACAAAAATTCATAGTCATTCCATTCAGTTCGTCTTTCACCAGAGACCATAAAAAGCCATTCAGTGTCTGGGCCAGTCAGACAGTATGAGCAAATCACCTGAAGACAATATGATTAATACCAGGGTTACTTGTTTTAAAAGCTCACTAATTATTTCTGCACTTTTGTTTCCATAGCTACAAATCTTTTCCTGAGCCGTTCATAATAAACTGGTGCACAAGGGAGTCCTTGCTCTGGTTTATGCATTGTAAGCAATTACAGAATCTGGATAATTATGAGCACCTAAAAAAAATACCTTTCTTCAGGGTTGGTATGTCCTGCTTGCTGCCATAATTCTCAAACTACCTTTAATAATTGAGTAAATCTCATTTAAAATTTCAAATGAAATCTGTAGCAATCAGATATTAACACTGGAAAAATATTTCCGACACCAGAATAATGTTTAACTCCATTTGAGAGGAAGAGGTGATTCCCCACCTCCACACACAGTTCATTGGATACTGCTTGGTTTACGGCAGCACTATAAATTTTTTTCTTTCTGAAGGAGAAATTCTACAAGCTAGTTATTTTTTAAACTTTACATATAGTTGGACTTGTTCCTGAGCTAGATCTCTGGCTTAAGTATCCTGATTGGAACCAGCTCCTCCCTTGATCTCTCTGCCCAGCAGGAGTATCAGGGGCCACTGGATTCAAGTTCACCTGGTCTGCACACCCATACTGCCTGGGCAACCTTGCTAAAATGTCTCAAAGGTCTAAAAGCCTCAATAAATTTGTGGAACCCTTTGTCCAGTCCAGTGACCATTTCCTGGAATTCCCTGGGCCTTAGGAAGCTTACCTCACGGTATAATCAATAAACATTATAATTCTTGATATTCTTCAAATCCTTCAGTGGATTCCAACAGTGCTTACAATTAGTAGGTCTAATCCAGCTCACAGGATCCCCAACAGCCCTTCTCCAGTCACCTCACTAAGTGCCTGACATGCTAGTTTCTTTTTCTCCTATGCCAAGTCCTTCTCTGACTGAGTGGTATACTAATTGTTCTCTGTCTAGACTCTTTTCCTCTGACCCTTTGACATTTCCTTTAGACTTTTCTGCTGATATCTACTTAAAGAAAAGTTTTCTGGCCACCGAGTATTCAATGCTTCATTTTCTATTATAGAAATCTGTTTATTTTACTAATGGAACTAAAGCTGTTTATTTGCTTTTTCTTCTCTTGCTTTCCTTCCCCAGCAGAATATAAGTTTTGAGTTCAAATTCTGACTTAGCCACTTACTAGCCACGTGATGCTGAGCAAGTCAATTGACTAGTGATGTTTGCTCTTTTGCAAAAGGTATTGGTAAAACATATAAAGAATGTAAAGAGTTTTGTAAATTAAAAAACAGTGAGGAAAAGTAAGATCTATTGATCTTTAGGGATAATGGAAGAAAATTTTGCTATTTCTTCTTAAAGTTCTTGCCTAAATTTTTCAATTTTTAGGATATACCACATTTGACATGCTTATATTATTCCAATGTGGATTTCTTCTTTCCCCATAGAGTTTATGAGTTTAGACAGATAGTTTCCATCTTGGCTCACTCTATAATCCTCCTGGATTTTATGTGGGTGAGCTTATATTAATTTTTGGCATTAATAGAATTTAAAATATTATATTTTGACCCTTAATGTTTTCTGGGGTTCCCCCCCATATTTGGCACCATCTCCATTTATTTAGGAACCATGCTTTTGTTAATAAGCTGTTGTTGTTTGTGGTCTTTATATGGTACATAAAATAAGAGATAGCATATACACCTCGTTTCTCAAAACTTTTCTTTAATTCTCATTTCTAGTTTGCATAATACTTTTAAAAGTCTCTGTTAAGAGATTTTTCTGAAAGAAGAGAAGACAGGCAAAAACTTAAGTAACTTAACCAACAACCCCTTTCAAGTCTTCATAATGCTTCTCAGATATACAGCTCTGGATCTACCTTCCTGGTGGATTTGGATTTTGGGGACCCTACATCAATATTCCACCAAGCTTCCTATTGTTATTCTCTTGATCTTCTGTCTACTCATTTTTTAGTGGAGTAGAGAAGTCCAGCAAGAGACCGCAGGTATATGACTTTTACTACCCTTGGCAAGAAGAAGCTGACCAAGTAACCCAGTTACCAGTACCACAGCTATCAGAGCCAGTGATGGCATCTAACCTAAGGGAAACAGGTCATGGGCTTGTCATTGGCCTTTTCGATGTATGAGTCAGTCCTGCCAAACTGCTCTAATACCGACTAGCCTGCCAAGTGGAGCAGCTTGACCATGAGACATTCAGAAGTTGCTAACATTCAGGAGTGGGAAACAGCAGCTGAGAGACAGGAAAGAATATGCAGAAGCCACAAGTCAGCACAAGGCATAGAAGTATACAGCAGTAATAGCAGGAGGAAAAGAAAGAGGCAAAGAAGAGTCAAGTTCCTCTGGTCCGTAATAAC
This sequence comes from Sciurus carolinensis, assembly GCF_902686445.1. Taxonomy (NCBI): domain Eukaryota; kingdom Metazoa; phylum Chordata; class Mammalia; order Rodentia; family Sciuridae; genus Sciurus; species Sciurus carolinensis. The sequence goes on along the minus strand of NC_062227.1, from coordinate 29,248,691 downwards.
CAATCCTGAGGCAACAGCTACTAGAGTCCCTATTGGATGTCTAGTGCTGCTGTCAGAAATGTTAAACTGAGGCTAGGTCCCAAGGGGCATTCTAAGCTCTCAGGGACATTTTGATTCCTTTACTCCTGAAAGAAAGGCTCACCTTGCTACAGGTTACCAAGTGTGACTCTGTCCTTGCAATGGCTAAGAACAGACTTACACGTATAATGTCACATATTACCATGATCACCTCATACTTCATACACCAGCTTTAGAACCTGGTTCTGTCTTGGCACTTCACTGGTATTAGAGTCCTAAGGTGATACATCCCTTTCTTGTTCTCTCTGGTATTCCCAAGGACTATATTCTATTTCCTAAATTCTGATGTTATGCTTGGCTCTTATTACCTTCTCATTACTTCTTCCGGATTGTTCTTCTGCCAGCTGGCTTGCTGGACTCTACCTACCACCTGCTGCCAAGTTCTCTGAATTCTTGTTCCACCCACCTGGAAGCAGACCTTCCAGATGGAGAAGTGTAGGATCATCTGTTGGTGTCTCGCCAGGAGATGACGAAGCCTTCTTCCTGTCACCTGTTCTCTACCTTCCCACATTGCCTGCTGCATCCTGACATGCAGGATGACCTGTCCTGGATTGACCTACCTGGTGATCAGTGCACCCTTGCACTACCTGTCTGTTATAATGTCTGCTACACTGTCAAGCAAGGTGAGTTTTTTTCTGCTGTATGTCAGGTAACTGAAACAACTGCCTAACTGGTCTGACATCTCCGATCACTCAGACCTTCACACACCCAGTGAATCACCTTATTAATTTTTAAAGGAGACTTCAGGGATATGCCCATTTTGGAAAATCATTAACTAAAATACTTGAGAACTTCTTAACCAGGTGTTCAGGGTTCTCTCAATCTGATGCCCATCTACTTACATGAGTCCTCTGTCCCAGCTAAGGAGGTCTTGCTAATAAATTTATTAAAATTATTTTATGTATTTCTTTTTCTATACCTTTATGTGATATGTTCTGCTAAAATATAGAATCCTCTTGATCATCTCTAACCCACTGGAATCCTACACAATTATGTAATTCATTAACTGAACCAATAGACAATTTTGAGTAACTATCACTTGCCAGACACAATATCGGTTGGTAGTTATTCAAAGAAATAAAAGACTTCTTGATCTCTTATAGTCTGAACAGGAGAGTTAAATATTAGACATATTAGAATACATGCAGGAGATGTATGTATGCAAATTCTACTTAGCACCAGAAGGAGAACAAAGGGGAAGAGCTGAAGGAAGAATGGACTCTTGCTCTAAATCTGTATTTAATGATAAATAAATGTTTGACGAGTTGTAGGGATAGAAAAGACATTTTAGGCAAAAGAAATAAGAGGAGAAATGAGGAAATGCATGTTGTGTATATGTAAAACAGCAAGTGGCAGAAAGGGGGTCATGGTTCAAGATGGAGACAGAAAGACAGAAAAATCATCATATTGCATAAGTGGACAATGGCATAGTCAGTCTTGAGGATTAGAAAAGTTTTCCACATTCCCCCGATGTCAATCACAGAGATATCACAAAATTCGAATTCTTCCTCTGTATCACTGTGACCTACTTTTCATCCCATTCTTCCTTTCCAACCATAAAAATTTTTGTTTAGTATTTAATCCTCCTCAATAATATTGGCAACACTCACCTTCAGCAGCTGTAACAACTAATTAATTCAACAAATGTTTGTTTGTACTGGATGCTGTGGTGTCCCCTACCACCATATCTCCCTTTAGCATCTACACACTCATTCTTCTGGCTTCCAGAAATGTTGGCCACTGATAACTCACAGCTATGACCTATCTAAATATTGAACTCTATAGAAGGAAGCTGTCTTTCCCACCATTTGTTCCCTTTCCAGGAATAGTTAGCATCCAATAATTAATACATGATTTAAGTACAAAGGCTGATCCCTTTGTCTTCATTTAGGACAACACTGGTGGACCCTTCCAGTTCCAAAGCAACCTCAGAATCCGTTAAAATTCCATTTGCAACTCTATGGCTATTCACCTCCTCCTTCTTCCCTGTTATGCTTTCCTAATCTCTCACAAGGATTATCCCTGATCAACAAACTCTCCACTAAACTGCTGGCATGTAAATCTCAGAGTCTTGGAGGCTACTTCCCAGGGAATCCAACCTACATATTTAATACCAACCATGTTTCTTTCCATGGAGGGAAGTTGTGAAGCAAATTTTATTTATATATTAAAAACTATTGGCTGGGGAGATAGCTCAGCTGGTAGAGTGCTTGCCTTGCAAGCACAAGGCCCTGAGTTCGATCCCCAGTACCGCAAAAAAAATAAAAAGAAAAAAAAAGAAAACTATTAAGAGCATCTGACATACTAAGAGCTGTATTGTGTCTGGGGAAGATGCAAAAAACAGGAAATGAATTTGGAAATGGCAGTGCATTCCCCCATACTGGGAAAATGAGAGCTGGCCAGGGTGAGGGCAGCCACCGGGTGGCAGGTTGTGGAGGGGAGGCCTACTAGGTCCTATCCTGCCCAGGATGAAGTGAGATCAGATGACTTTGTTTTGCCCAGTCCAATCATTTATGGATCCAAAAAGTTGTGACATCTCCTTTTCTTGTATGTCTTACTAACGTAATTAATTTCCTGGTACCAAAGTGCTAAATGCAGTCCTTTTTCAAAGTAAAGGAACAGACTAGACAATGTCTTAAAGCTCTTTTTTTTTTTTTTTTTTTCTTTTTTTGCGGTGCTGGGGATTGAACCTAGGGCCTTGTGCTTGTGAGGCAAGCACTCTACCAACTGAGCTATCTCCCCAGCCCTTAAAGCTCTTTTCAGGCAAAAATTCATGTTGATTCTAAAACTGATGCATGATTTGAAGGATTTGAAATAAGTCTATTTTAGTCTTGACAAAGAATCTAAAAAGGAAGGCCCTCAAGAAATTTGCTTGGACTTTTCCCTGACATGAGAACTATTTACTGAGGATAGGCACGGTCACCCACATACTATAGCTACATCTTGAGACTATTTTCAATACAGTATTCTGTCTAATAAGACTGTTAAATGCTGATAATCAATTACAACCCTGTGTTGAAGCTACAGATTTGTTACTTAAGAAGGATTACTGAGCAGTGGCCGTCAGCACTTTTATTAAAAGAGATGATAATGATTTTTCTCCTGGCATACAACAAGCCTACTGTATCATCCCAGACTGCTTTGAAATGGATGTAGGCTTGCAGTGCCCAAGGATAAAATTAAAACCTGTATATTCTCTCACACCAGCATTATTTATCAAAATGTAAATGTCACCACTTTTCTTACAGCTTAAAATGGCACAGTGATGATAATTAATTCATTTTTTTACTACACCATAGTAAGATGCTTGAGTTGCTGATGCAATTTTGAAGTTAATCTTTATTTATAGTCATAAGTCTCCTATGGGGTAAGGATTGGTCATTCATAAAAAGCTAACTAAAATACCTATTCATACACTATGTCAGTGAAGTGTAGATTCCCAATCTAGAAGGAAAAAGTGAAATAGGAAACAGAATTTGTTAATTTCATCTCAAACTTTTCATGCTCCTTCTTAGATTAGTCTTCAGTATATAAAGTTCATTCTTCCTTTTAGTAGCACAGAACAGAAGGTCCTGTGACTTCCTCAGCATAAGACAAACTCCTTCATTTACCATTTATTTAATGTGGATCTTGTTTGTAGGTTCTATGAGTCCCCAAAGTGTGGAACTGCTAGAATTGTAAGTGTAAAGAAGCTTAGGGTATAGATTCCATTTCTACAGAAACTTTGGTTTCCTCATTGCTGTATTCCCAAGACAAAAAGTAGCCACTCCATAATTATGAACTTAGTGAATGAGCAAGACATGGTCTGTACTATGACCTAATAGGAAAGTTATGACCTAAGAATATACTTGCCAAAAATTTAAGAAAATTATATGCATCTGTGTTTTTTAATAGTGCAGTATAGTGCTCACAAACAAAAGATTTGGGGTCAAGTAGACCCAAGTGTGTATATATGGCTAGAAAATTTGTTGTCACATAATAGGCACTCCATTCATTCTTTCAACAAACATTCATACTGATTCCTGCTAGAAAGTATTCCAGGAACTAGAGATGTAGAAATGCAGAGAAAAAAAATCTCTTCCCCAGGGGAGTCTACATTGTGGCTCTGTTAAGTAAAACTACTCAGAATAAAAATACTTAAGAGTACAGGGCGGGAAGTGTTAGGGTTGAGTGGAGCACCATACAGAGAAGATGGTTAGAGGAAGCTTTCCTGGTAAGGTGACATTTGAGCAAATGAAGGAGTAGTTGTGTGTCCCTGTGGAGAGATAGCATTCTAGGTATGGGAAGAAAAGTCCAAAGTCTCTTGAGACATGAACATTTGTACAGGAAATCAGCCACCAAGACAGCAAGACCAAGAAAGCAGAAAGGAGGTCAGAGAGGAGCAGAGTGCCAAACCAAGGAGTTCTGAAAGTTATCTAAAGATTTTTTTTCTCTCTCTCAAAAGATGGGAAAAATCACTGGAAGACTGTAGGGAAAGGAATGACATGATCTTTCATGATTTAAAAAGAATCCTTGGGTACTTTGTAAGGAAGGACAGAAGTAGAAAGATGTGATGAAGATGTGAATGCACTTTGTCAATAGCTAATAGATGGAATTTTAATGGAAATATTTTCAGGAAGCCTAACTAGAAGCAGATGAATGATGCTTAGATTGATCCCAGGATAGGGCCCTAGACTAGTTTTGCCTTTCCATTTTGGCTGTTCCTCAGTAAAAGGCCATCTGCTCCTGCTCTCTCATTGTCCCAACTTCGGCCAACACTCAAGGAATTAAAGCACAATGTGATTAAAAATGGAGTTCCTCATTTCAAACCCAAATATAACATGAATGTACAGTATTTTACCACTTACAGAGATTTTTTTAATCTGTGAAAAGACCTGTATTCTCAATTTGTCACTCAGAATATGACACAAAACTGTCCCATATTAGCTCAATAAACTTTCCTGTGGTTTCCCTCCTTCCCTCCAACTCATTGTGTAGGAGCCATACCCTCTTCTCCAGGGCCAGTGTCTCACTTAGGTGTCCACCTCTCTGACTTGCCTCTGCTTGCCCAGATTCTAGGATAATAGGAGAGAATATTAGCTCAGAGAATTTCAAATGCATTGTGAGTGTAAGGATGATCACCTTCATTTCCTGTTTTCTCTCCTCTCTCTCTCTGCATTTTACTTCTACAGCCCTTCTCTGAGTCATTGGAAGCCTAACATCTAGAGGGAGAATGATAATATTAAAAAGGGAATTTCACAAAGAAAAAAAAATAAACAAGTATTATTTCACATAATATAGTCCAGAGACTCTACTATTGTAACTTCCCCAAATCCATGTTCTTAATTACCACATGATCAGTATTATTCCCATTTTTAGGGAAATGTAATCAAAGCTTAGAAGGGTTCAATGATTTATTCAGGATCACACCATTAGCATACAACAGAACCAGAAGGAGAACCCAGATTATCTGTGTCTTATTACCTATTGTTTCCAAGCTACCTATCCATTTTTTCTTGTCTTAGTTTTCCCATTCACCCAGTTCTGTAGGTGATAGTAATCCTAGACTTGTCATGGAATTAATGGAGTTAATACTTTCAACGGGCAGCAAGTCTTTGTTATTTTACATTATCATGAAATAGAAATTGCATTCAGACAGTAATCATCCTACCTATAATTTTATCCTTACATTTTCAAAAAAATATTGTAGGGCTACACATGCTAATAATATAATTACAATGGTGACCATATAATATAATCTCAAACAATACCACATGTAGATTTGAAGGTTAATAATTGATTCAATGACTATAACAATAGAAAAAAAAATGTTTTCAGTGTGGAAAATGCCCTACCCATTACTCTGGTACTATGCAAGAGCTAGTGTATTTTCCTAAGTGCTTTCCCATTCCCTGGGAATATTTCCACAGCCTGAGTATAACACCCAGAGTTGCTAGAGGTCTATTGTAGATTCTCTGTATGCAAATAATTAACCTAAGGAGGATAAACAAGGACAAGAAAGATTTCCCTTGGTAGACACAAACATTGACATTTGACTCATGGTAATGAGGTAGCAGTGACAGATTAACTCCATTGCAAGAGCATCTTTCATATTTGCAGTTCATAAGCAGCTGCAGCTTATTTCCTCTCCCCATTCAAAATTTACTGTTTTCTTTTTTGTTTGTTTTGTTTTGTAAACAGCTCAGAGACATCCACTGCAGTGACCACAGTATCAAAACAACCACACTATCAGATTGACTGTATAGGTTTCAGTTTGGGAATTTGGTGAAATCTCAAAATGTTCTTGGGTCACAGCATCAGGTAAAAAGGAAAGATTGAAATTATGCATGTATGAATATGTCACAATGAATCCTACTACTATGTATTATCATAATGCACCCATAGAAATAAAATTAAAAGGGGAGAAGACAGACTTCAAATAGTGCATCCCAACATCATATAGAAATTTATTCTTGCAAAACAAATCTTGAAATTAAAAAAAAATAAAGGAAAGAGCATCCAGAGGCTTAATGTTTAGTATTACATAAACAGTTACAACTGAAAGCTACATGTCAAATCTTTGTTCTGATGAGTGAAAAATAAATGTGTATGCGAAGACCATGTTAGCTCATAATTTTTCATATAAAAATAAAACTAAAAGCAGCCAAATGAACAATTTTACAAACCAGACTAAGCAACTCGAATTGAGGCTATGATCTCATTTTTAGTATTTACATCTCACTCCTGCAATCTTTAAATGTCCTCCATATGTCTATTTTTGCTCTAATATAATAAAAATCCATAGCATTACCCAACTGATTTTCAAGAATCTCAGTCAATACATTACTTTTTTATCTTTGTCATTACATAGTACGTCAAGAGTGGTACCTAAGGTAATTGGTCAAAGCACCTCCTCTCCCAAAGAGATCTCAAAAGAAATTTCAATGCCAGTGGTAAATAGCCCATATGCCCTCAAAATAAAAATAACTCAAAATTCTTCATACTGTCCTGAAAGTATCTTTTAAACATTTTCTAAGAGAGCAAGAAAGCAAAGAATGCTCAGAAGTTGAAAACAAGAGAAAAAGAAGACACCTGGGAAATAAAGAAGGCCAGAAGCCAGCTTTTCCCCAGGAAGCATCTGCTCAACGATGGTAACTTTCAGCTTCTGTTTCATTAGCAGTGCAGAACACAGACAATAGGTAATGAAATTGAGGAAAGATTGGAAAGATCAGAAAGATCAACAAATAAGCTTGAAGCAGTTAAGTACCATCACTGGGACAGATGATGAAATACCTGAGGCCTTAGCCCTTGCCGACCCGTCACCAATTAAATGAATGGTATGCAGAAAGGACACAGAAAAACACCCAAGGTCTTAAGGCCCTAACCTGTCATTCCTTAAAATCAGCATGCATTTTTTTTCCCCTTCCCCACACTCCCACATTTTTCAACAATCTTTTCTTAATTTATTTATTTTTAATTTTTTACAGACTACATGTTGATTCTTTGTATACAAATGGGGTACATCATTTTGTTTCCAAGGTTGTACACAATGTAGATTCATACCATTCGTGTAATCATACATGTACATAGGGTAATGATGTCTGTCTCATTCCACCATTTTTCATGCCCCCCTCCCTCTTATTTCCTTCTACATAATCCAAAGTTCCATTCTTCTCTCACTCCCCACATGCCCCACCCCCATTATATATCATCCTCCACTTATCAGGGAAAACATTCAGCCTTTGGTTTTTTTAGGATGGCTTATTTCACTTAGCATGATGTTCTTCAATTCCATCCATTTATTTGCAAATGCCATAATATTATTCTTCTTTATGGCTGAGTAGTATTCCATTGTATATATATACCAGAATTTCTTTATCCATTCAACTGTTGAAGGTCATCTAGGTGGGTTCCACAATCTAGTTATTGTGAACTGAGCTGCTATGAACATTGATGTGGCTGCATTACTGTAGTATGCTGATTTTATGTCCTTGGGTATAAACTGAGGATAACTGGATCAAAAGGTGGGTCCATTCCAAGTTTTCTGAGGATTCTCCACACTGCTTTCCAGAGTGGCTACACCAATTTGCAACTCCACCAGCAATCAAAAAGTGTGCCTTTTTCCCCACATCCATACCAACATCTATTATTGTTTGTGTTCTTGATAATAGCCATTCTAATTGGAGTAAGAGGAAATCTTAGAGTTGTTTTGATTTGCATTTCTCTAATTACTAGTATTGCAAGGACCAGGTGCACCATTAAAGTTGGAATATTGGTTTAACATCTCCAAGAATAAACTAAATGACTACTGATCTTTGTTTTTCACAAGGAAGAAATTCTTTGAGAAAATACCAACCTTGTGACCACTGAGAAATACCAGACCCTAGACACCCCAGCAACTCAATTAAAAGGTATCCCCTTCCTTTGTTCAGAGAGCAGTCTGGTCCCCTTTTCCTCAGTGGTGTCTTCCTTCCATTGAATCCCTAGTAAAGCCTTGCCTATTTATAGCTGCAACACTCCATTGGATCTTGTTTCCATCATATTTTTTGGCCAAAAGAATGCATCTCCAGTACCAAGTGCACATCTCTAAGGCTCTCTGATTATTAAGGACAATTTTGCTCTTATACTCTATGTTTTCTACCTATGTGTGTAAAGATGTTTTAAATGGTACCAAATTGAAAACATCATCAGGTTACCAGAGGAAGTCAGAAAGAAAAAACAAAATGTTTTCCAGGAGCATGCAATCATATTCAGGTCTTGAAGAATTATCACAGCTAAAATTATAAGAAAACTGAGCTTAAGTTCTAGTAAAAAATCATGAAATGTGTGAGCAAATAGGGTGAAGTTACTTAAAACCAACAAAAGTAAGATGCCAGCAATGATTTCAGATATTGGAACTTATCAGAAAGAGAATATGGAATGATACCTTTTCATATTTCAATAAATAATTTGTTGAAATTATGAGTAAAGCACAAGACAGTATGAAAATTAATAAATTTGAAGTGAAAGTACTATTTAGAAATGACAAGATAATAATATGTAAAATTTAGTTAATTAAATTAAAGGAAAACATTAGATATAGCTAAAGAAAAATTTAATGAACTAAAACACAGATACAAATAAATTACCCTGAAAGCAATACAGAGATATAAATAGGTGGCAAATAAGAGAAAGGTTAGGATGGAGGGAGGAAGGCTAACATACACCCAGAAACCAAATAGACATAGTAGAAAATAATCACAATAGGGCAATAATTAAAGGAATAAAAACAGTGAGTTTCCTGAACTATGGAATGACATCATATCACAAAGTCACAAAAATCCACTGATTTTGTTATAGAAAAAATACATATATAATCTGTATCTATATAATTAGTCATTGAACATTCTTGGTGAAATTGTAAAGCACCAAACATAACTGGGATATCTAAAGAAGCCTGCAATAAAGAATGATTTTAAATCTAATATTTCCAATAGAAAACAGAACCAGTTTAAGAGTATTTAATTTATATAGAAAAAAATGAACATCAATCTACAATCACATAAGTAAAGCCAACTTTCAAAAATAATAAAATTTCAGCCAAAAAAGTAAAAGTTTACCACAAATGCTCATTACAGAAAGCTCTAAATATCTGATTTACTCATTGAGAAAATTAGCATAAAAGTTCTAACATGCAAAAAGGGAATGGTGGTTTGTGATTTGGGTAAATCTATGAAAAGTTACGTTTAAAATAATAATCACATATAAGATATGGCATTAAAAATACAAATTAGGAATAAACATTATACAGAAAGAGAATACAATTTAGTAGGGGAACATTTATACCAAAGTTAAAGCACTGTAAGGCCCCCATATATTTAAAATAGTAAGTAAAGATACAAACCAACTTCAGACACTATTTAGCTAAATATGCCTGTGAAATGATTTGGGATAATCATTAAAAAACAAATAAATGCACATCATAATTTCCAAAATAGTAAATTATGATTATGTAGAGCAAATGAGAAAAAAAAAACACAAAAAAGCACTACAACAACTAAATGAAGGAAAGAACCTAAAATACAAAGTCTTCTTAAAAATTAAAAATAGAAGATAAAAATTAAGAAGTAGAATAAATCCAAATATAAGTAATTATAAAAAAGAGAGAAGCTTTTCTGTTAAAAGTCAAAGCTATTTTGCCCAGTTTTTTACAAACCCTGCTACACATCATTTACAAGAGACTCTTTTAAATACATACAGACACACAGAGTTTATATTAAACAGTAGCAAAAGGATCTATCTGGCAAATACAAACAAAAAGAAAACCGGTGTTGCATTATAAATATTGTATAAAATGGATTTTGAGAGAAAGCATTACTATCTCTAAGAAAAATAACTACTTAATTGCTAAAGATCAGCTCATTAAAATCAAAATAATTCTAAATCTTTATGCATTTAATTAATTATATCATCCCAAAATTGACAGCTCTTCAAGGGAAGGACAAATTCCAACATCAAAATGAAAAATGATGACATGTCTTATTACTGATGGATTAAGCTGCCAAAAATATCAGTAAAATCTGTAAGGTCTGAATATCATAATCAACGAGCTTATCTAAGGACCATGTAAAACATTATATCCAATAATTATAGACTATGATTTTTTCTAAGCACTCATCAAATATTTGCCAAAAATTACCAAATGCTAGGCCATAAAGCAAGTTTCAACAAATTAATGACATCCTATAGACTACATTCACTGATCCAAATGAAATTAAATTGAACTGAAAAGGAAAAATATTTTTGAAAATGTCTTTAGATATGTTTTTTCAAAATACGCTTTTATAAATTTATGGGTAAAAAACATACCATACCATCCATCAGTCACTCATGCAACTGAATCTAGCAATATATAAAAAATATCCAACAAGGTGATTACCTTAAGTTCATGCTTGAAATGCAAAGTTGGTTTAACACATGAAATTCAGTTGACAATTATTATCATTGCAATAATCAATTAGAAATTAACAAATTGATCATAGTCGCAAAAATTCAAGAAAAGAATCATATAAAATTCAATATCAACTCATGAAATTAAAAAATATCAGTAAATTAGTCTAGAAGAACTCTTCCCTAAAACAACAAACTCCTTGGCAATCATTCAAAGCATTTCTTAACATGTAGAATCTGTAAAGGTCCCTACCATCACCATTTAATGCTACTGTGCAGCAGATAAAGAAAATAAATTTTAAAATGTAAGGATTGAAAAAGAAGAAACAAGATGTTGGTCTTAGCAGATAATTAGAGTATCTGCTATCCAATTTCTGCAGATTATAATTACAGCTACTATGCACATATTTTTATGTTATGGCATTATAAAGAGAACTACATGATGCAAAAAAATAACAACCTGGTCATTTAATCAAATCAAAGACAGCAGAGGAAGCACTAGGGACATTAGGTTCACCATTGTTAATGGAATAGTCCCCAATGTAATTTACTCTTCTACAAAACAATTTTCATAGAATCTTTTGTTGGCATAGTTCCCAGTTCTCTCCTCCTAAAATCTATCAGAAATACTGATAATCTTCTACTCAATCCCACTACCATCTTTCAGTCATTCATGCCAACATTATGGCAGTGCTACTTTGTGACAAAAGATGTGCCCGGCCCCTGGAAAGCATGGATGAATAAGATGACACCTGGCCTTCACAAGATTCCCAGGCTAATGCGACAGACATAAATGAAGCAATAAAACGATAAAGATGTGTTTGCATAGCCCGAGGTCATTGGTCTAGAAGTACTGCTATTGAGAAAAGATGGGAGATATATCACAAATGCTAGGAATACATGTTTATAAAATGAATTCCCAATGCCTCCAGAATCCCAGCCATTTCATAACATAAAAACACTCTTTAAAATATTGCCTAATTTATCTTATTCTTAATTAAATGTAGAGAGTTCAATAATTTCTAGTAAAATTGCTTTAAACTTAAATTTTTAAAAATCCAACTATTTTTAAGAGATCAGAGAGGTGGCGTGCCCATTCAAAAACCTCCTGTGAACCACCAGAAGCATGACTTTTCCTAAGCATGTACCAGCCCCTGTTCAGATTTCATTCTCATCCCAGATGGGAATACTCAATTTTCTGTATGTTTTCTTCTGGGACCAATGAAAAGTCTTCAGGCAGTGTATTAATAGCCTATATTCCAGATCAAAACAGATGGAAAGAAATCATTTTACTGCTCAATAACATAAAGATGTCAAGCATTTTCAAAGCACTAAAGGGTGGCATATCTGCTTTCCAAATTTCCTTTTAAAAGAGTAAAGTTATTGGACTACCTTCTTCATAGGATCCTTCTCAGACCTCTATCCCACCACATCTTTCAGGAAGGTTGGTACCTAGTTGTACCAGACAGGAACACCTCACTACAACCCAATCAACTGAAAATGGCCTACCCCCATTCTTTACATAAAACATCAAGATCATTGCTTTTCTCAATTTAAAGTCACTATTTGGATCTCCTTTCCTTCCCATCTCATTCCTCCCTTGCCTACCCCATTAACTTTTATTTGCACTTGTTAAATAAATCATCAGTGTCAGGATGTTGGCTTTTGTGAACCCCAACGATCTTTTCTAGAAGTCTCTTCTGACAATACAGGCAGGGCACCATTAAGCAGAACCACAATTCTGTGCTTGTTCTAAACTACGGAACATGGACACCTAATATGGCCAGGCTCTCTCACCAAGGCTGTGCTTCCCACAGTTATTTTGCCTTCTATTTCTGAATCGCAGCTCAGCTAGATTTCCCTCAGGTAACATAGTAATCTCTCTCCTTTGTCTCTTTGTAGACAGAATAGTTCCAAGTACAACCCAGTTGGCATCTTGGCATCCTGGATAACCCCAAGCACATCTTAATGGCCATGTATTTCAAAATGAGAAGGTAGAAATCGATTCCTTCAAAGTCATTTATCTGGTGAACCATCAGTACAAGAACTGTCATTCTCTACCCGAAGCATTCAAAGATGGGGAAATCAGACAAGTTGGCCACAGTGAAATGAAGAGTACTAGAGCTTAGTGGTAAGAGGTTGGCCATAGAAAACACACTACTTAAGTTCAGAATCCTGGACTTGTCACTTAATAGCCCTCGTGACCTTTGACAAGTCACATGTTCTTCTGAGGCTTTGGCATCTTCATCTGTCAAGAGGGAAGAATCTAACCTCAGAAGACTGTTGTGAAACTACGGTGCTCAAGGAAATGGTAAGAACTCAATAAATAGTAACTATTCCTAGATTTTCTAAAGATTTCAAATTTTTGAGAATATTATTTTTTCATAATTAAATATTTTTGAAAAACAAAATTTCAACATTCCACATGATACAAATAGTTTAAATTCTAAGTGCTGTCAACCAACTATTTTAACTACATGTTTATCAACTGCTTTAAATTTTCAGGAAATTACCAAGATCAACTTGAATGTGACTATTTTAGCATGAGACAATTAAGTCTTGGACACAAAGATATTGACACATCATAATTGTACATGCTTATGAAGTACGCTGTGTAATCTTTCCATGCATGTGTAATGTTCAGATCAGGGTAAATGGCATATCCATCACTTCAAATATTTATCATTTCCTTGTGTTGGGATCAAAATCCTCTCTACTAGTTAATCTGAAATACACAATTAGTCTGTATTATGGTTTGGATATGCTGTGTCCCCCAAAAGCTCCTCTTAATGCAGGAATAGTCGGAGTTAAAATGATTAGACCAAGAGAACTATAACCTACATAGGTTCCTCCTAGTTTGAACAAACTGACTAGGTGGTAACTGTAGGCACATGGGGCTTGGCTAGAGGTAGGTCACTGGGGCCATGCCCTGGAAGGGTGCATTTTCCCTGCATCCCTTTCTACCTCTCCCTCCCTCTCTACTTCCTGACTCTACCATGAACTGAGTAGCTTTCCTCTGCTGAATACTTCTCCCCTGACCTATTACCTCACTTTGGACCCTGAGCAAGGGTGTCAGCTGTTTATGAACTGAGACCTCTGAAATCATGAGACCCAAATAAACTTTTTCTCCTCTAAATTGTTCTTGTTGAATATCTTAGTTACAGAGACATAAAATCTGACTAAAAGAGTTTATTTTAAGGATTCTTATTCATATTATCCACAAGTTATCTGGACAAAAAAAATAATGAATTATCGTCTCAACCTGAAACCAAAGCATAGTTCCTAAACAAATTTAGGATGAACATCTGTCCAATACAGTAAACTGTAAGCTATTTAAATTTGGCTATATACATTTAAATTAATTAAAATTAAATAAAATTTAAAACTCAGTTCTTTAGTCACACTAGTCATATATCAAGTGCTTGAGAGTCACATGTGGCTAGTGGACACAGAACACTCACTTCACCCCAGAACTTACTGTTAGGTAACAGACTATAAACTCAAGTGTCTATATCACTTCTTAATTAATTTTATCTGATTAGTAAAGACCATTATAAAGCCACTGGTGAAATTGATCTTCAATTTAGAATCTAATGCAATAATTAAGAAATCTTATTTTATAATCATTTGCATTCACTCTTCCCTGGCAAATTTTATAGGATATGACATCTGTAATTTTCAGTTCTAACAACAGAAAATTACATAGTGCCATATGTCTTAAGGACAGTTGGCAACTTCAAACACACATAAGAGATTCCCCAAACCATAATTTCTTAGCATAATTATATATAAATTATGCAAATGTTGTTGTCCAGACTCCTCAAGTAAAGCCTACATAGCAAAATGACACTTAAGTGTCATTGAGGAAATTTGTGCTGTAAAAGGAAGCTAATCTAAAATGTTAAAATTATAAACATGATTCCTTAGACTAGATTATTCAGAATACCTTTTTATATTTAAATTTACAAATTTAATATGTAACTCTTTCCTTAACTTCAGCTCATTGCACCTGAATCACCTGTTCTTTCGGTATCTTCGTTTCATTACCAACATCCTCTTTGACCACTGATCCAGCTTTTCCAGGTTGCAGATCAGACTGCTGCAGGTGATGCATAAGTCCCCAACTCTGGCCTTCTCAGGCCCTGGCCCTCTTTATGACTTGCTAGGTTAACACTTTAGCTTTCAATCCTACTTGTTCCCAAGATCTGCTCTAACACCATTTAAATCTCATAATCTCATTATGACCTCCTCAAAGGTGAAGAAGTAGTCACATGAGTTACAATGAGTCCTAGGCAGGCACTAGAAAGAATATCAAAGGAATATAAATGTTCCCTATTAAAAAGAAAAATCAGTGGTAGAGGGACAGTTTGGAAGACAGTGGTCATTTCCAGGATTGGAGATCTCAGGGACTATTGTGGAGTAGTGGTAGGAAAATGGAAGAAACTTAAGAATCAGAATTAAAAATTTAAAAGGAAGGAGTTGGTTAGACTGTCTATCCCGCTTCCTAGTTTAACAGATGAATAAACTACAGCTCAGAGAAGGCAAGGTGTGATGGTATAGCATAGGGATGAAACACATGGACTTCTGAGTCAAATTCTATCTCTGCTACTTACTGGTTTAGGAAAGTCAGGTGAGTTGTTTAAACTCTATGAGTCTCAATATTTTCACTTAGGTAATGGAGATTATGATACCAAAATACTCAAGTCATTTACAAGAAACAAATGCGATAACATGTTTCAAGTGTTGGCACAGAGCCTGACAAACCTAATTTTCTACTCATGGGTGGCAATGATGATAATGATAGGTCACTAAGGGTGAGAGCAGAGACAATGTGGTAACCCAAGCCAACCTGAAAGGTGGTGGAAACAATCAAACGTCCACCCCCATTTGTGATTCCTAGTCTGATGCTCTGATCAGCTGCCCACACAAGTTCAACAATAAACACAATTGTTCCTACTTTATTTTTAACATCTATGGACATGAACATCTTCCACAACTCAAGTACTGACCTTTGGCTGTGTCAGAAGGTACAATGGATGAAGCCACCCAGTTTGATAATTTTTTCAGGAAACAGGTCGATTATGTGCTAATTTATCAACAACTTGTTTTCAAAGTGAGGTTTTGAAGAATTTGGTTCTTTATTGCAGATGAAGCTGAGGTCCTTGAAAGCCACCTGGCTTATGTCAAAGGCACACACCTTGTTTTTGTTAGAAACCACCACCTCCTAGTCCTGCTTTGTCCGGGGCGATGCTGCATGGCGTTCATATGTTGTTTCCTCTGCCTTCTCAGATCATCCAATTCCAGATCATAGACCACAGCAGTATATGTCGCCTGTCGGCTGCTGTTCTTGGCATGTGCCCAAACTAGTGCCCCAGCAAGCTGATTCCATGTAGAAAACTGGCTATTTTCCATGGCTTCAGTGTTATTACAGAGTCCTTACATGTCTGGTCTTTCTATTTCTATATATTCCAGTTTCAGTTAAAAAACTGGAATATTTCCATTGAACCTCCCAAAATACCAAGTAAAGACCCCTCACTTCCATATGCATTCTAGACTTAAGGTCATCATCCTAATGTAGCAACTAAAATGGAACTTGTACTACCACACAAATATATGTGTCAATTTACACTTTTCTTGAATTTTGAGATATCTGCTTTGAAATGCTTCATCTTATAAAAATCTATTCATTTCTCTATTCTCCATTCTTGTTCAAGTATCTGGATTTACAAGGCCACATGCACTATTAGAAAAGTATTCTACAGACTGATCATAAGCCATATGCTTATGAATAGTAATTAGCAGCCCCCTCTTCCACCCCAAAAACATCTGTCTCAGTTTACTGCCAGCCTATTTAGAGCCACAGAATCATTGTTACCTGGATCTTGATTCCCTTTTTCTATATTTACATGCCTTATTTAGATCTTATTTAAAATGCATAAATCTCTAAGCATTTCTGGATAGATATGTCACCCACAAGGAAAGTCAAGATGCCAATGTTAATTTTAGGCTATTTTACTGGTCAGTCAACCTAATGTCAAATTGCTAGATTGTCACTCTGTCACTCCCTTGGTAACTCAATTAGCAAAAAGCTCCCAGCTTGCAAGAGTATCTTTAAAAATCATATTCTTTATTCAAGGGAGAGTAAAGAAAGAGCAGAGTTGGTCTTTTTTGGGGGGGTGGGGGGGAGTGGTGGTTTTGCAAATATAGCTTTCTGTCCTTAATGTCCAAGGAAGAATATTCAGTTTCCATAGAAGTCACGGGGTAGGACTTATCATGAGTCTTTGTAAAGGGAAGAATGCCATTTGAAAAAATAGAAATCAGTTTTTATCTGGGCATTAAACAAACCATTTGTGACACTTTTCAGATTATAAATCCCTCAACAAACTTAAAGAATACACATAAGCCCAGTGCAGAAAAAGTCTATAGAATTTAAAAAAAAAATTATTTCACAAACCATAAATCAGATAGAAATTGCCACTTGCAGAAAACAAGTTTTGCTTCAAGAAAGACAGTCATACATGGGCAAATGGATAAATTTAGCACTACTGTGGGCAAGACAAAGACACAGTTTGCTGTTCCCGTCAATGAAAATGCTTCCATGAGTTCTCCTGCCTTCTGTAATACCTGTACATCTTATGCCATTACTCAGGTACCAATTATTCAGAATATTCTGCATTTTTCCATGTACCTATTATCTACAGAATTTTTTTAAAAAATTTAAGTAACTGTGTAGCATTCCTCACTGCTATTTGCCAGGGTTATGACAATTCAAAGTCAATTATTATTAGAATTATTTTTCCTGAAAGCTCCATGGAAGCTTTGAAGTTTCTGTAACACTTATAAATAAAGAAAGTAAAACTCATTTGTGAAGCCTTTCATATTACATTATTCTTAATGAAGACTTTGGCATAATTTTACCACTAGAGGTAAAGACTGTTTTCCATGGTACATCATAAATCAAGTGCTTTCTTTAACAGTGTTCATTGTACAGTAACTTCACATGCAAATCTATACAAAATACAAAATAAACATAACAGTGAAAGATGCAAAATAACTAGAAGTAAGGGGACATAACGATGACACGTGGCTATCCCACTGCTTGTATCCTTAACGTCAGTATCTATTACTCCTACGATGTCCTGCGGTTTTTGCCCTTTTTCACATCATTATTTGCTGTAGTATGTGAGAACAGAAGAATTAATCATGGACTTTTCTGATATTTTATTAGTAAGACAGAAAACATCACTGAAATACTCTTTCCTGACTAGATCCCAAGTTTTCACAAACTATTGAATATAATATTTATCTGGGCTGCTAGACTGAGAAATTTACCAACTAAAGCACCTTCTTTATCAAACAAATGGGTAAAATTAAGACTGTCAACAGCTCAGTTACATGCTATTGAAAAGCTTTTAATTTCATCCATAACCAAAAATAAGATTGATTACATCTTCTTCCTACATTAAGTCAACTCCTTTAATTTCTAAATTGTTTTCTGAAATATCAATCATGTTAAAAATCAGACCACCAAGGCAACTAGAAATGTAACACAACAAAATGTTCAGAAATCAATGCCTCCAAATCCTAAGAGTAGAAAAAAATCATATAATTCAATGGTTTTCCAGTTTGAGTCCTTGGCACATTAGGGATTCTGCAGAAGTATCTTCAGGGCTGCTTTTGCTATGTGAAGTAGTGGCTGGAACCCTCCAACCAAATTTGGCCACAATAACTCAGCTCAACTCTATTCTACAAATTAGGGTTAAATGCAGATGTTTCATTTTGAACTCATGTTCTACATCAATTTAGATGAGTCAGAGCTTCAGACAAAAGCAAGAAGTCAAAAGTTTTGTTTTGGCACTTCAGTTCATGGGTATTAAAATGTATGCTTTAAGGGTCACCTCAGGGAACTATCATTCTTTAGAGAAGACTATTGATTGGCAGATCTGCTAAGCATTTAAACCATTGCCTTGCAAACACCAGAGCAAGGCCAGCTCTAGGGCCATATTAAGCATAAGGAAGGCTAAAAACACTACAGGTAACAACTACAAATGGTAGTGATGGGGATATAGTATCTGACAGGAACTAAAATGTGAGGCCTTTTTAGATGTATTTGTCTCCCTTTTAATTGTATTTGACAGGAACTATAAGGTAAGACCCTTTTTAATATTTGTCTAATTATATAAGGTAAGACCCTTTTAATTTTATTTTTCTCTGTAATTAAAAGGATAAGACCCTTTAAATATTTGTGTCTCTTTGAATTGATTAATCACACTCAATCCCATTGTAATTAATGGGTATGAAAATAAGTTCTAGCTAAGACAAGGAATTGAAAGGTGTTAGCAGACTCAAGAATTGGCAATCACTAAAATATTACTGGCTACCAAGTTAACCTTCTGTGACAAATATAATATGCATCTGTGTGTGTATAGATATGTGTGTGTGTATAGATATATATATATGTATGTGTGTGTGTGTGAGTGTAAATATATATGTATGTTTTATGTAACATATAGGAATTTATTTGCTATATGCTTCATATAACAGAATGTGTATGTAGTATCTGGTCCTCTCTTATGAAAATAAACTGTGGCCTAATCAGACAAGGATTTTTCCTCCATTTGTACTTACAAAGATTTTTTTCACTTATTCAGAAGACAATTTCTTGATTCTTAAACAATATGATGGTGCCACAGGTTAGCATTCTCTTGAAGACTAAAAGGAAATCCACGTCTTACATTAACTGACTTGAATTACTGGCAGAATGCTATCTTCTCAGACCTCATACAATTTAATCTATTCATAATGTCTAATTCAGTCACTTCTTCCAACAAAACATTGCTGAAGGTCTACTGAATAGCCTCTATGCCACGAGATATGGTTTCCTTCAAAGATTTGATTCCAATAATTATTCATGAACCTTCCAAATGTCTCCATAAGAATTCTCAGGAGAACCAACAAGTAATCCTAACTCAGGCAAATGAAATCTATTTTTTTACCCTATTCCCCAAAAGTGACCCTTTTAACATAAACACATGATTTTACGGGCCTTCTATTTAGAATATGGTCTTTTTGTCTCTCTTCTTAAATAATGAGCCAGAGAGTTGTTTGTGACTAGGGTCATCTTAAGTATGAGTTTTAGACTGGAATCTACTCTTCTTTTGTTGAATGGCTGACTCCCTAGTAGGCAGGTCTTATCTAATATTTAAGAGCACCTTTTGAAAAAAAGAGAGCAGAATCACCAGCCTCATTCTCAGGTTTTACAGAGAGAAATCCCATAAAGGAATATTCTAGTGGATTCATGATGGCTAATTTCTGCTGCCCTTATTCTCTTCCAGAGGAATCTAATTAGCATGGAGGAGGTCAGCTCACAAATATGCTGAAGACAGGATTCCTGGCCTATGCGAACCTTTTTCCAGACAGAGCCCCAGAAAGATGGTTTCTGCTCTGTTTTGACAGCCTTCTTCCCACTTTCAGTCTAGGTGCCTGGTAATTACTTCTGAGACCTGAATGCCTGGTGTGGTAATGGTCTTGTCACAGATTTAGCCATAGACAAGGTAGTTGGGAAGAATTCTTTCCCTGTAGACCAATTTTCTAGGGCTTGCTATGTGAAACCAAGAGGAAAATGCCTTGTCAAATTTATGTGCAGACATAATCAAATAAAGCTGAATGGAAGCCCATGGGACTTTAACCGATTTATAAATACCTGGAATATTTCCATTAAACCTGGGTCTGATATTGAATTTATAATGAAAACCCAAATTATATGCTCTAAAGAATTCTGTTTTATGTCCTGGATTTAAAGACACAAAACAGATTTGTGTTATTTTATTTCATTGTCCTTAAACTGGTCCAAATACATATTTTCAATATACTCTTTATGAAAGAATACACGGTATACTTTCCAGTATGAGAAGACAGATATTCATCTCATTTTCATTTAACAACTTTCATAAATATGTTTATCATTCTAATAAAAATAAAATATACCAATAGCATATATTAAAATGTAAGTAAAATTTCAGTAACTAATAATAAATTCTTTCATACTTTATATAGCCTAACTACATAACTCAAGACACTTGGAAGACATTAAAAAAAAAAAAAAACTAAACTAAAAATAGGGATTCTGTTTTTATTATTATTTGAGTGTGTGTCTGTTCTTTACTGCTATCAGACACAAAGATTTAAGGCAAGGCCCAATTTCTCACAACTATTAAACTATGCATTATTAACATCATTGCTTTCTTAAAAATATTGACTTCAAAGAGTCCATGGTTAAATGAACTGTTTAGGTATATTAAGGTATTTCTCTTGACTAAATCTTAATATGCTGTTATTGGCCACTACGAGCAAGAATTTGTCAAATTAGTTAGTTATCACTTACAGGCCAGACTACTTCTACTTCAACTACTTCAACTGAAACAGATATGATAATGAAAGGAATGGACAGAAATCTTTGTCCTCAGGGAGCTTATATTCTGGAGGGGGAAACAGATGACAAAGAATTTTTAAAACATACAGGATTCCATATGGTGATAAATGTTAAGAAGCATAGAGACAGAATCCAAAGATGAAAAAGAAGTAACTTCAAAAAGAGAGTCAGAGAACACCTCACTTCTTATTAACACCTGAGCAAAAACCTGCAAGAAGTTAAGGCAGTAAGAAGGAGGGTGGCTGTGGGGGCTCAGGAGGTGAGCAGCATAGGTGCAGGAAAACGCCCTGAAGACGCCCTGTAAGACGCCCTGAAGGTGGGGGCACTCCCGCTAGTTCAAGTCCCAGGAATACCCAGGAATGCCACAAGGCTGGGCCTTAGTGAGCAAGGGGAGGACAGCAAAATGAAATGAGAGAGGGAACGTGGATCAGTCTGCACTTATGAGAGAGGAGGCCTCGGCTGAGTGGCAATATGCAACCAGAAAAGTCTGGTTATACGGATATCTTGGAGATAATCCAACAGGAAATGTTGATGGATAAAACATGGGTGTAAGAGAGATATATGAGTCAAAGATAGTCCAGAGTCTTTTGGCCTGAGCACTAGCTGGAAGGACAATGGTAGCAATAACTGAGAAGAATGATATGGTAGAACACATTTCTTATGAGGGGTGAAGGTGCAGCTCAGTGGTAGCGTGAAAGCTCAGTAAGCACAAGGTCCTGATTTCAAACACCAGCACAAAAGGAAAAAATGAGTAAGTAAGAGATCCAAAGACAGAGCTCTGAGAGGACATGATACAGAACAAGCAGGACTATTTCTAAGGGAGGGACTCAGAAAAAGCTGTTACAACAGAGATAAGAGTCTTACTTCCAATTAGCCCAAAGATTGAGAAACGGGACTCACACCTACCTAAGTGATGTATCTTTATATCAATATTAACCTGTCCAAACAGCATATTATCAAGGTGTTTACTTTTCAATGAGGGTTTCATTTTGCAAACAGATCCTTTGGTTCCAAGTAACAGCCCAGATTCAAGCTAGAATAAATGAAAAGATAACTATTTCATAAAATAATGACACTAAAGGAAAGCAGACCCAGTGGCAGGGCACAAGACTCACTTCTGTCTCCCTGTGATTCTCTTCTCCCTGCTCTCTGGCCCTCAAGTTACCAAGATGGTCACAGGTGTTCCTGGCCTCACAGCAAGAGCAGAAAAACAGATGATGTCTTCTTGTATCTCAGAGTGTAAAAGTGGTGAGGCACTAGAGAGGTTTGTTCCAGTAAATGGGTCACATGGAAGCTGACAATATAATCAAGAAGGAAGTGATCCTGAAGAAGGAAGTGATGTCCCGT
The DNA here is from genome assembly GCF_902686445.1 of Sciurus carolinensis. Classification (NCBI taxonomy): domain Eukaryota; kingdom Metazoa; phylum Chordata; class Mammalia; order Rodentia; family Sciuridae; genus Sciurus; species Sciurus carolinensis. The sequence goes on along the minus strand of NC_062227.1, from coordinate 29,225,926 downwards.
GATGGCCTGGAGTTCTTTAAACACAACACATTTTTTAAAGTACTGCCTAATTAGGTTTAGGGTTAGGTTTAGAGTTAGGCTAAGGAGAGCAGCAAGAATGAAGGAAAGAAGGACTGTGTAGAGGGAAAAGAGAGGTGGGAGGGGTGGGAGGGGTGGGAGGGGTGGGGGGGAGGGGAAAAATATAATAAACATCATTACCCTATGTAAACGTAAAAAAAAATAAATAAATAATAAAAAAAATAAATAAATAAAAAAATAAAGTACTGCCTAATCACCTTTTCTGCTTCAGTCATGAGCCTTCAGACAACCAATCTTTCAGACATTACCAAATTCCTCCAAACCCCTGTCCCTAGTTTCCTCCCCTCTTAATCTGCTGGTTCAAATTTGAACCACTTGCTTTCTGGGCCAACTGCACAGTTATCATCATGGGAATGTGCTTTTCACATATACTCACACATAGACTTCCTGGATCCCATAAGGAGACCTTTCCTAGAAGATTCCAATAGGATATCCTTCATATTTTATTGGCCAAACTAAATCCTAGAACCACTGACACCAACCAATGTCAAGGAGACAGGATGATTATTGTCAGACCAAAAAGGTCAACTTGGACCTAGAAATAGGATCCAACTCTGTCCAGGGTACTCAGGATTGGGTTATCAAAAATACAGAAAGGGGGCTAGGGATATAACTCAGTTGGTAGAGTGCTTACCTCACAAGCACAAGGCCCTGGGTTCAATCCCCTACACTGCAAAAAAAATACAGAAGGAATTTTATACTGTGTATATAGTCAATGGTATACGGTCAATCGTTGGGGGGTCTATTTAAAAGCAAAAGAAAGAAGCAGTGAGTTATAGAAAGAAGAAAATACAATTGCAAAAATTAAATAGCTGTTTTATTTTACAAGTTCTAGGCTTATGACATACGAAGCAATAGGAAGTCAAGCACAGTGACGCAAGCCTGTACTTTCAGTGACTTGGAGGGCTGAGGCAGGTGAATCGCTAGTTTGAGGCCAGCCTCAGCAGCTTAGTGAGACCCTAACCAACTTGGTGAGACCCTGTCTCAAAATAAAAAATTAAAAGGGCCAGGATTTAGTTCAGTGGTAAAGCACCGCTAGGTTCAATCCCCAATAACAAAAAGCAAAAGAAAGAAAGAATACAAAGATGGATAAGAACCTTTAAATCATATTTAGTACTAATATCCAAATTCAAATATTCTTTTGATAAAACATGTGAATTGTTAAAAAAGAAACCATAAAATATTACTACTTTATTATGATTTATTTAAATGGTCAACATTTTAAGACACAAATTGATTGGTATAATAATCTTTTAAATATACTGCTAATGTCAGGTAAATGTAAAACAAACTCCATTTGATGGTAATTTGATGGAATTAACTTATAAGATTATAAACTATTTAAACTTAAAAAACAGTTACCATTTGATTCTTAAAATGTAATTTAATGGAGCTACTATTGAAGTGAAAGTATGGCCAAAGCCAGATTAAATGTAGATTAGGTAAATGTTGATGATGTCAGTCTCAAAGGCATTTATCAGGTTAATTTTTCTCTCTGTACATAAGAAAACTCTAAATTGATGCATATAAAAGTCCTAAGTCATCCCTCCAAATCTCCTCTGTTCTCATCTACCATGTCTTCTAGGTTCTATAGAACCTGACCTTCACTTCATTTGCCTCTGAGTCTCTGTTACATTAATTGCCTTTGGGAAGGTTATTTTAAGAAGGCAGAAAAACACACCATGATATGAATGTGCAGAACTGTCATTTAAATAAGAAAACTTTTCTCTCATACAAAACTAAGGTGTCTAAAAGAGACATATAGAAATATATGGTCCAATTTACTCTCTCTTTCCCTAAGCTGTGACTAAATGTAATCACCCAGCCCTTTATAATTGATAGCCTACAAGCCCAATAAATATCACCATATTGATTTTCTGTTGGACAAGGTTAATAGCATATCTGTTCTTGTGTGCTTTCGATTTATATGTGGCATTTAATCCTCTGATTTTTATTAGTGTTGTTTTTGCTAATAAAAAATCATTTAGTAAATAAGATTATCATTACTTATATCAATGATTGGGCTTCTCTAGTAATGAGGCTATCAGGTAATATACCAGAGTTCTTTTTCTGAGAGAAAAATGTCTTATTCATTTTGACTTAGATTTAAAACATTTATCTCTCCTCAATTCTTTAAAGATAATTCCAAATTAATTGTCAGGCTGCACCAAGCAGAAGTAATGAAAATCCTTTCAAGCTAAAAAAAAAAAAAAAATGGATAAATGAATTAATTCTTTATGAACTAGTCACCTGAAGATTTGCTTTCATATAAAAAATAGCCATCTCAAGGTCACATTTGGTATAATTCATATTATTACATCATTTTCCTTTGAAAGTCTGAAAAGAATTGAAGCCAGTTGCTTGGAGAAGTTATTGTCATCTGATAAAATAACTTATGGGACAATAATAAGAAAAACATTAATTAAAATTCCCAAATAATGCAGATGTAACCATCTTTCCTGAACCTTTCTGATTCATACAGATCATAGAGCACAGATTGCCTGGCAATGGATGACTCACCATCAGAACTCAAGATGGTTTAATGTAGAGAATACTACTCCTCACGTCCTATATTGAATATGTTCTTTTACATAATGATTCATTTTCTATTTAGGAAGAAATACTTTATCATTATTTAGAGCCGAAATACTCTGGCACACGTGGTCCAAATCTTTGAACTTAAAGAAAATTTAACCAAACTACAACTTTAAAATAACACAAGTGCTAATGAGATCTTGGCATAAAAAAAAAAAAAAAAAAAAAAAAAAAAAACAGAAGAATACATCAGGCAGAGCGTCCTATCCAGAAGACAGCACATAGAAAAATAGATATCTCAAACAAGACCTCAGTTCATTGTGATGGCAGACCTCAGTTCATTGTGATTGCCCTTTGCGATAAAAGAAGTTATCTGGTGTACATTACAAAAGTTGATTTTTTTTCTGAACCACAGTCCTGACCTAACCACAGTCATCCAGCTGACAGGCAATTCTCTGCACCATCTCATGAGTTTCGCTTGGTCTCATCTCCCTGGCTGTTAGGGGATGTTGCTGCTGCTGCTATCCTGACTATAGTCCATCTGGGTTTGAGTGCGAGTCAATGCAACTAACCATTCTAGGCTTAAAGAAGGGAAATATGAAGGATTCATTTCCACAACACTCCCAGTGCACTAAGGTGAGGAACTGGAGAGGTGATTTCAGTGAAGGTACTGTATAGGCATTGATAGCATAATTGAGAGACAAGCGAGAGGAAATAAAAAGAACCTATGTTGCTCTTGACCTGGCTGAAGACTGAACATTTTTCAGTTTTCTTCCTAGTTGTCAGACCTTTTTCCTAAGACAGTTTGCCTCAACACATCCAGTTTCTCAAGAACATCACCAAGTTTCTTTGAACCATTTTTCTTAGTTCCCTCCCTTCCACTATTCTCTTACTTCCACTATTCTCTTAGCCCAAGCCTGAGCCAGTGGCTCTTAGGGCCACTGTCCAGCTGCCATCATGGGAGCATGCTTACATCCTCTTCTGCCATAACATTGTCCTTGCTGAGTTTCCTCCTTGCTTTGCTCCAGATCATCTTTAAACAACTTCCTACATAAGACTCAGGACCTAGGCAGTATGGTAGGTAAACTTTCTGAGGATTTGAATCTCTTAAGCATGTCACTATTCTACTGAACACTCAATTAAAAGATTGGCCAAGGTTAAAATCATTTTCTGTCATCAGACTTTTGAAACTATGGCCTGAATGACCTCTAGTACATGGTCTGTCAAAAAATTAGATGTGGATGCAACAAAACTCTCTTGTTCTCTTTCTCTAGAATTGTTTGAAATACATTCTTTGCTCTTGAGAGAACTCAAAGTTCTAATCCAGTCAATTTCCTCCCTGACTGAAGAATTAAGATGACCTGAGATGGGAAACCAACTTCAAACAAATTCAGAGGTGTCTAATTCCTCCAAAATTGTGTTAGAATGAGTTAGTTTCTGTTTAACTTAGCAAATCACCACCAAAGAAACTTCTGATAGTATTTTCTGGGAGGGAAGAATGGAAGAAAGGGAGGGAGGGAGGAATGGATGGAGGGAGGAAGGAAGGAAGGGGGGGAAGGAAGGAAGGAAGGGGGGAGAAAGGAAGGAAGGGAGGGAGGGAGGGAGGGAGAGAGGGAGGGAGGGGGGAAGGAAGGAAGGAGAAAAAGAAAGAAAGAAAAAAGGAAGGGAGGGAGGAAGGGAGGGAGGGAGAGAGGGAGGGAGGAAGGAAGGAGAGAGAAAGAAAGAAAGAAAGAAAGAAAGAAAGAAAGAAAGAAAGAAAGAAAGAAAGAAAGAAAGAAAGAAAGAAAGAAAAAAGGGAGGGAGGAAGGAAGAAGAAAAGAAGGAAAGAAATAGTACTTTTTGTTGGACTGCATTTTCAAAATTATGCTGTGAGTCGAGTTATTGTTCAACCAGTATTCATCCTTGGATGGCAAGTTTTTTCCTAAAACAACCACCAAACACTCATATAGCATTTATATTATAAAGTACTGTATTCTGAATGCTTTACAACTCACTACTGGCTCATGTAATCCTAATCCTTTTAACAACCTTATGAGAAAGGTACAATTATTACCTTCATTCTAAAAATGAAAAGTCTGATACATGGAGGGGTTAAATTGTTGAAAAGAACTCACAGTTGTAAATGGGTGATTTGCAACCAGGAAATCTTACTCTTACTTAGAAGACTGTAAAAATTAAGCTATATTGCCTCTCAAGATCCAAATATATCAGGTTCTTTAAACATTATCTTACATTTTATTTATACAATGAGCATTTGAACATTACAAATGAATAAAAAATCTTACATGAAAATGTGATGATTATTCATATTCTCATCTTGTTCAAAGAATTCCATTATAAATTATCTAAATTCTTCATCTGAGGGACATTCCCTACATTTGGAGCCTTCAGTGATTGTTAAATTGATGCTTTTGGCTGCCACAGCTCTAAGCTTCCAAGTCTAATGAGGTCTTCGGAAGAAAACTAATCGCTTATTTCATTACATAAGTCGAAACATCTTTCTTTTATTTCATAGCTAGATCAAGTCAGGATAAATGCTGAAGACTATGAAATTTCCAGAAAAGCAAATATTAGGTGTCTTTTTAGGTCATAATAATTGGTACTACACTGACTGATACTGGATTCTGAAACCTTTCCTCTTTATTGGCTTTGTTATAAATAAGACAAAATACAAGCTTAACAGGTAACATTTTGAAGTATTACCTTTTCATTTTCATATTGACTTTTCACAGTCATTTATTTTTTGTCTGCCCCTTTCCAAAGGAAATGCCTCTTCCTTAGGGAACCACATTGGTTCCTTTGGCCCTGTGTGGCTAAGTTCATGTCCTACCTCTGATACTGAACAGCTACGAGACATAAAGCAAAATTACCAACCTCCCTGAAACTCCTAAGAGTTCCTTCTTTGCAGACTTGTGAAAATTAGAAGCAATGTGCAAGAAGGATTTGATCCAGAAGAAGCATTCAATAGACATCACTTTTTCTATCTCAGTATGTCTTAAGAAAAAGAAGGTGTGATGTATCTTTAAATGCAAATGACCTAATTAGAAATTGTACCATCAACTAATTCTTCCAAGTTTGAAAACAATCAAGGGATGATTCCTAGAGTCAAGTCTCCATACTCCAAGTCATGAAAATGAGTTTAACTTCTCAAAGAATGAGATTTGTTAAATTGATCATTTGGGATGAAATAAAGCAAAGTGAATACTAAGCAAATTTTAAAGATTTCTTCCTAAACACAGATCTCTAATTATAATAATTGAACAGACTCTTTTTCATCTCTTGTCCATATTAACAACCACATCTTTAAAAAAAAAATCTTTCAAACCCTTGCTAGTCAAATAGAAATGTTTAGCATTCTCCTTTTAAAAAGACCTTACTGAAAGGGGCTTTGGTCCTTCTGTGAACAATTAAGCTACTCTGAAGGCCCTTCAGTGATTAGATTTCTTCAAATTGTTAATTAAGAAGATGTATCAGATATGCCAAGAACCATCATAAGCAGCCTGCTTGAAATACCCAACTTAGAATTTTAAGTCTGGGTTTGCTTTAAAGAGTCTTAAGACAGTTTGAATGTTAAAAATTCCCCACCGATCAACATAAAGCTAATGACACTACTGTGGGGAATTCAAGACAGAAAAATTGCATCTTCTCACATGATAAGAACAATGTTCAGCCCAGAGTCTTTTTCCCCTAAGAAGTCATACATTTGTGTCACATGCTCTCTGCTGAATTCCTGGTAAGTGACAATTCCTGTAAGGTCAGTGAGACCAAAAGATTCATGGATGTGTTCAAATTTTTCTTCAATAAGACCTCCTGACTCCTGCTCCACAATATAAACAAATCAACATTTACTTGTGTATGCAAAAAAAAATGTTCTTTTCAATACTAACATTGAAAAAAGAAAGCACGAAGATGGGATTTTGTGCCTCACATTTTATAAAAGGTAATGCTGCTATACATGCTTGCTGTGTCTTTTTTTTTTTTTTTTTAATGTGTGTGCTTTGGTATTGTTGGTTTTTGAGGATAAGCTTATAGACCTCAAAACTGTAGGGTAGCCTTAAAAAACTACCTACATAAATTCCTTTAGTTTTATGAGGTGTTGTTTAATATAGATTTTGATTTGGATTTAGTTTTACAAAACAATTGTAAAATTACCTACATGTAATATTGAATATTCAAAGTATAAAATCTTTGTCCTATGAGTTCTATTTATAATAATTTAGAGCAAAGAATAAATCTAAGCCGGGCATGGTGGTGCACACCTGTAATCCCAGCAGCTCAGGAGGCTGAGACAGAAGAATCACAGGTTCAAAGTCAGCCTCAGCAAAAGTGAGGTGCTAAGCAACTCAGTGAAACCCTGTCTTTAAATAAAGTAGAAAATAGGGCTGGGGATGATGGTGCAGTGGTTGAGTGCCCCTGAGTTCAATCCCAGGCATCCACCCAAGAAAAGAATTAATCTGAGTGGGCCCAAAATAAAGATAACAGTGTTCATCATCATATTAGGTATAATATTGAAAACTCAGGTAAAACATTTATAGAACATTTGAATTTATATAGAACACTCTGATCTGATAAAATACTATATAACAATACATATAAAATATATATAACAGTATAGTATTTTATGGATAGTATTTATGTAGATGTAAAAAGCACCAACCAAAAAATAAATAAGTAAACAAAAGGAAGATCAGTAAAGGAAAGAAAGAGAGGAAATGGGGACTGAAATGGACTAAATCAAATTCCATACGTCTATGACTCTGTCAAAATGATCCTAACTACTATGTATAAGGCTCTAATAAAAAATAATTAAGTATGATTTCCAAAATATCAATCATATAATAGATAGGTAAGTTAATAAAGACATGTATAAAACAGTATTACAGTATGGTCTAAATTAAATACATTTTATTTTTATGTATAGCTATGTGTATAACATTCAACATATCTAGATATGTATTCATTTATGTAAATGAATACATAGGTTCATAAATACATGAATATATGTGAAATATTAAAAGGATATAAAAATGTGAAAATAGAAAAAAATGTTCTTTCCATGTCACTGTATGTTCTATGTGCTATATAATGAATATGTATATTTTTATTAAAAATGTTCCTTCAATTTAGGAATAAATTTCAATGGAACATTGAATCAGCACTTAAATCAACAATGTGACATAAATCACTAGATCTTGTGCCAGGGGCTTTGGTACTTATGACAAAGATAGCTAATTGCCTTCTAAAATCTATTCTGTCTTCAGTAGCAGCAGATCAGTAGAGACTTCTATCTGCTGCCTGGATTAAGCTCTGCCTTTCCCAGCATCCCTTGCAGACAGGTGTGGCCATGTGTCCAAGGCTCACCCAGTTAAATCTGGGTAGAAGGTGTATGGAGCTCTCCATGGCAAATCTCTGTAACAGAAGTTGACAGAATGGGAGAAGCACAATTTGTCCTTCTACATTTCCTCCTGTCTACAACAAAAGGGATGATCTTTTTGTTTGTTTGCTTGCTTGTTTTTGGCACCAGGGATTGAACTCAGGGGCACTTGACCACTGAGCCACATCCCCAGCCCTATTTTGTATTTTATTTAGAGACAGGGTCTCACTGAGTCACTTGGGGTCTCACTTTTACTGAGGCTGGCTTTGAATTCATGATTCTCCTGCCTCAGCCTCCCAAGCCCCTGGGATTACAGGCATGCGCCACCACGCCCCACAAAAGAGATGATCTTAAAGAGGAAAGTCAGTGGCTAGAATGGCAGAACTGACCTCCAGAAGAAACCTGTGTCTCTGACCATGAAGCCACTGTACTAGCCCTAAATTGTGTTTTCGAGAGAGAGAGAGAAATAGGTTTATATTTTCTTTAGCTATTTTATTTGAGGATTCTTCTCCTCTGTCCATCTTCTACAAATATTCATCCTACCAATACTGGTCCCTGGCCAACATCAGCAAGGACCTTACTGGGAAGAAGGCAAAAATAAAAATTTTATTATCACATTTAGAACAATAGTTTTCATATGCATCCACATGCAACTAAGGCAGAAAGGAAAATTTAAAAATCATGGAGGTGAGATCTAATTTCTAAGAAATGTATGTGGAGGTTGGTACTCCCACATAACAGGAAGCCATTTTTTTCCTAAAATATTCTAACTACAGCTTTCTTAACCTTTAAATGGAGGTTTCACTCCACCAGTTTATTCTTCCTGACAGACAAGTAGAAATCCCCAAGGATTCCTTTCATTTAAAGTTTCCTCAGAGCTATAATATAAGAAGGGTTAAATTTTCTCTTTTAAGCTATTCTATTTCATGTCTAATTACTTAATTACAGATTTTTTAAGTTACTAAAATTTTATGAGGCCCTAATGAAATTTCAAAAGTGAAATGTACACTAGATTAAGCTAATTTTACGAGTACTTCTCCAGTCACTTTGGGTTTCATTTGTCTAATGTCTGAGTCTAGAGCTTTTACAATACAATGGAACACTTTTAGTATCTTATTCCACATAATATACAATTTAGCATTTCCATTCTACCAAACAATAGAAGTCTGCTACAATCCTACCATAATTACATAGATTCAATAGTGGACTTCTACCTCATTTTTCTGATATCTATTCTGGTTCACTTTCTGGGTCCTAACTTCTCCACTGTACCCCTTTCTCTATGTGTTGAATCTTGATTGTCTGTCTTTCCTGGAAATTGAATCCCTTTATACTTTTACTGATTAGATAGCATCTTCCCCAAAACTGGGATGGTGACTTTGTTTACTCTGCCTCTCTACCTCTGCTAATCTCTGGTATCAGAGAACATTAAAATTAATGATATTAATTCACTATAACTAATAAAGTATTAATAAAATACTAATAATTGCTAACACTTATTGAGCATTTACTGTGTGCCTTATGTATCAGACACTCTGCTGAGCACTTTACATAAATAGCTTACTAAATCCTCAAAACTATGCTATACACACACACACACACACACACACACACACAGAATGGAATCACAGATAATTTTAGGAACTTGCCCCAGGTCACACAGTCACACAGCTGGTAAGTGGCAGATCTAGAATTATTTTATCCAGATCCATACAAATCTAAAGACTTTGAAAGTAGTATGACTAAAGAATGATGGAAATAAATGTGAAAGAAACAGTGTGTGTACGTTCAAAATCCTAGTAGACAGAAATTTCTCTGTGTCTAACTTGGTCTCTGCTCCTTCCATCTCCCATATGTCCTCATGGATTAGTCTTTGATCAATCTTTGACCCTAGATTTGAGCCCCCTGATTTAACTAAGACCAGCATGGCTAATATAAGCAGGCTTGCCTCTGTGTGTAACTTCCAAGAGAGGTCTGTGGTTCCTACTTAAAGGAAGCCAAGCTGGACTCATGTAATCCAAGACCCTTCACAGGAGTACTAGGTCCCAATGCTTTTCCAAGTCAGTCATATCTGCAGCAACAGTTGCTCCTCATCCTAGCTGCTACTTACTGTCTCCACTCCCATTTACTGGGAAGATAACTAATAAGAGTTACCTAACTGTACAGTTCCCAGCTCCTCCTCTCCCTTCTTTCTCTCTCGAATTCATTCCCAAATGAAGCTTTGCCCACCACCATTCTAATGAAATGGTACTTCCCGAATTATCAATGACCTCCATGTCATTTCCCCTAATGGGGAAATTCTATAGGATTTTCTTTCTTCTGCAGTTGCACAGAAAGGAATGACACTCTAATACACATTTGAAAGGAAAATAGAGAGCAAAATCACATATAGAAAGCTCAAGCAAGCATGGCCAGTACACGAACCACAAAGAAAAGCCAGGCAATCTGCACAAAGGGAATTGCACAGAATCAAAGCCCCTGTGAGGAGAGATGAGCTATATAATTGCTGCATTTCTGGCAAAACACAAGAAGAAGCTGGGGGATGGTGGCGCATGCTTATAATTTGAACAACTAGGGAGGATGAAGCAGGAGGACTAAAGGTTCAAGGCCAACCTAGGCAACTTATTATGTCCCTCAAAAACTTACTAAGACACTGTCTCAAAATTAAAAAAAAAAAAATTTAGGAAATAGAAAAGGAGGGTACCCTACCAAACTCATTCTATGAAGCTAATATCACCCTCATACCCAAACCAGGAAAAGACACATCAAGGAAAGAAAATTTTAGACCAATATCCTTGATGAATATAGATGCACAAAGATCCTTAACAAAATATTGGCAAACTGTATCCAAAAATATATTAAGAAAATTGTGCACCACGATTAAGTGGGGTTCATCCCTGGAATACAAGGATGGTTTAACATCCATAAATCAATAAATGTAATCCATCATGTCAATAGACTTAAGGATAAGAATCATATGGCTATTTCAGTTGACGCAGAAAAAAAGCGTTCCACAAAATACAACACCCCTTCATGCTCAAAACACTAGAAAAAATAGGGATAGTAGGAACGTACCTGAACATTGTAAAGGCTATTTATGCTAAGCCCATGGCCAACCTCATTCTTAATGGAGAAAAACTGAAACCATTCCCTTTAAAAATGGAAACAAAACAGGGATGTCCTCTTTCACCACTTCTATTCAACATTGTCCTCGAAACTCTAGCCAGAGCAATTAGACAGACTAAAGAAATTAAAGGGATACGAATAGGAAAAGAGGAACTTAGCTGTCACTATTTGCTGATGACATGATTCTATATTTAATTTGAGTATTTTCTCTCCTTCTCTCTGTTAGTGTGGCTAAGGGTTTGTCTATTGGTTTACTTTCTCAAAGAACCAACTTTTTGTTTTGTCAATTTTTTGAATTATTTGTTTCAATTTCATTGATTTCAGCTCTGATTTTAATTATTTCCTGTCTTCTACTACTTTTGCTGTTATCTGTTCTTCTTTTTCTAGGACTTTGAGCTGTAATGTTAGGACATTTAGTTGTTGACTTTTCATTCTTTTCTGGAATGCGCTCCATGCAATGAATTTTCCTCTTAGTACCACTTTTATAGTGTCCCAGAGATTTTGATATGTTGTATCGTCGTTCTCATTGACCTCTAAGAACTTTTTTATCTCCTCCCTGATGTTTTCTGTTATCCATGTTTCATTCAATAGCATATTATTTAGTTTCCAGGTGTTGGAGTAATTCGTTTTTATATTGTCATTGATTTCTACTCTCAGTCCGTTATGATCTGATAGAACACAAGGCAGTATCTCTAATTTTTTGCATTTCCTAAGGGCTGCTTTGTGCATAAAATATGGTCTATTTTTGAGAAGGTTCCATGTGCTGCTGAGAGGAAAGTGAATCCGCTCATTGATGGATGGAATATTCTATATATGTCTATTAAGTCTAGGTTATTGATTGTGTTACTGAGTTCTATGGTTTCTTTGGTCGGTTTTTGTTTGGAAGATCTATCTAGTGGTGACAGCGGTGTGTTAAAGTCACCCAGAATTATTGTGTTGTGGTCTATGTGATTCCTGAAATTGAGAAGGATTTGTTTGATGTACAGGGATGCACCATTGTTTGGGGCATAAATATTTACTATTGTTATGTCTTCCTGATTTATGGTTCCCTTAAGCAGTATGAAATGTCCTTCTTTATACCTTCTGACTAACTTTGGCTTGAAGTCCACTTTATCTGATGTAAGCATGGAAACCCCCGCTTTTTTACTGAGTCCATGTGTGTGGTAGGTTTTTTCCCATCCTTTCACCTTTAGTCTGTGGATGTCTTTTTCTATGAGATGAGTCTCTTGCAGGCAGGATATCGTTGAGTCTTTCTTTTTAATCCATTCTGCCAGTCTATATCTTTTGATTGATGAGTTTAGGCCATTAACGTTCAGGGTTATGATTGAGATATGATTTGTATTCCCAGTCATTTGGCTTATTTTTGGTTTTTAAGTTGGCTTGGTTTCTCCTTTGAGTGGTTTTTCTCTAAGGTAGTTCCTCCCTTTGCTGACCTCCATTGTTGTTTTTCATTTCCTCCTCATGGAATATTTTGTTGAGAACATTCTGTAGTGCAGGCTTTCTATTTGTAAATTCTTTTAACTTTTGTTTATCATGGAAGGATTTTATTTCATCTTCAAATCTGAAGGTTAGTTTTGCTGGGTATAGGATTCTTGGTTGGCAACCATGTTCTTTCAGAGCTTGAAATATGTTGTTCCACGCCCTTCTAGCTTTTAGAGTCTGGGTTGAGAAGTCAGCTGCTTTCCATATTGGTCTCCCCCTATATGTAATCTGATGCTTTTCTCTCGCAGCCTTCAAAATCCTATCTTTATTTTGAATGTTAGGCATTTTCATTATAATGTGCCTTGGTGTGGACCTGTTGTGATTTTGTGCATTTGGTGTTCTGTAAGCCTCTTGTATTTGATTTTCCATTTCATTCTTCGGGTTTGAGAAATTTTCTGATATTATTTCATTGAATAGGTTGTTCATTCCTTTGGTTTGTATCTCTGTGCCTTCCTCAATCCCAATAATTCTTAAATTTGGTCTTTTTGTGATGGCCCATAGTTCTTGGAGATTCTGTTCATGATTTCTTGCCATCTTCTCTGTTTGGGCAACTTTATTTTCAAGATTAAATATTTTGTATTCATTGTCTGAGGTTCTGTCTTCCAAGTGGTCTAGTCTGTTGGTGATGTTTTCCATTGAGCTTTTTATTTGGTTTATTGTCTCCTTCATTTCAAGGATTTCCATTTTTTTTTTTTTTTTTTTTTTTTTTTTTTTAGAATCTCTATCTCTTTGTTGAAATGATCTTTTGCTTCCTGCAGGTGCTCTTTCAGCTTATGGGTATTATCATTCATTGCCTGCATTTGCTCTCTTATCTCATCATTTGCTTCACGAATCATCTTAATCATGTATAATCTGAAGTCCTTTTCAGACATTTCTTCTAACATACTGTCATTGGATTCTATTAATATAGAATCTAGATTTGTTTGGATCATTTTCTTCCCTTGTTTTTTCATGTTGTTCATGTATCTTCCCCTCTAGCAGTGCAGATCTGGGGTATTGCAGATTTCCCCCTATAGGCTTATAGTGGCCCTATAAGTTTCCAAAATCTTTTCTTTAAGGGGAGATCAAAATTAGCAGTGCCCAATTCAGACACTATGCAATCCTAGACCAAATAACCCCTATGAGGACAATAACAATATTGTCATAATAAACAGAATGAGTTCAAATATTATCTTCAGTAAAACAAACAGGTTTGCAATAAGGTCTGCAGTTTCTAATGGAGGACAAAGAGGATGCAGAGGGATGTAGAATGTGGCTGCTAATGGGATAAGAAAAGAATATACAGAAGTTCTAGATAATAGAAAGGGTGAGAGTGTAATCAAAAGAAATTGGATGTTAGCTTGCAAAAAAGGGAGAAAGAGACTCTGAGGGAAGAGGTAAACAAAAGGAAAAGAGAGCAAGAAAAGTAAAGAAATAAATAGTAATGAAACCTCTCATATAGTAATGAAACCTCCCAGTGTTCAGTAGCCTGATGCATGAGAGGTGCCTGACAATAAGCTTCAAATCTCCAGCAGGCGTCTCAGGATGGGATTTGCCCCACCTAAAGATCGGAGCTCTGGCTTCCAGGATTATCCAAGATCGCCACTCTGGCTTCAAAATGTGTTGGCAAATGGGGAGAATAGGGAGCTGCAGCTCAGGGTGTGGACATGGTCCGCTGGAGGTCCAGGAGGCGGGATGCGGTTGGTCAGGCAGGAGTCCTGGATGTCGGGTGTGTTTGGTGTGGTTGTGGGATCCTGGAGGCTGGTTGCAATCACTCGGTCTGGGGTCCTGGTGATAGGGTGCAGTCAGTTGGTCTGGGGGTCCTGGTGGCAGGGAGCAGTCAGTCGAGGTGAGGGCCCCAGAGGCAGGGAATGATGGGTCGGGCTGAGGGATCCTGGAGATGGGGCTCAGTCAGTCCGGCCAGGGGTCCTACAGGGCCTGGCTGTTGTCTCAAAATGGCTGCTGCCACGTGTAATCAAACCTGCAGGTACTGTAACAGTGAATTTCCAGGCAACAGCAGGTAGCTGGTGCTCCACTGGTGGTCGGCGATCAGTTTGCTGACTGTTGTTGGACGATCGGGAGGTGAACCTCAGGTGGTGGGTGATGGATAGGTATAAGGCACGCAATGGACAGGCGAGAGGCAGGCAAATGGCGGATGATAGACGCCTGACAGTGAGCAATCTGCACTCAAAAAATGTGTCGATATGCTGGCAGACTGCAGGTGATCACAGCAGACAAATGGGGTAAACAGCAGGGGATCGATAAGCAGTAAAAACTGCCTTACCAAGAAACAGATACCTTCTGCTTGAATCCAGAGTTACAGAGTGACAAGGATCACAGCCTCCCTCTAGTCCACCATCTTGGATCATATCCATGATTCTATATTTAGAGGATCCAAAAAACTCCTCCAGAAAACTTCTAGACCTCAATGAATTCAGCAAAATAGCAGGCTTAAAATCAACACACATAAATCTAAAGCATTTTTATAGGCAAGCAATGAAACATCTGAAAGGGAAATGAGGAAAACAACTCCATTTGCAATAGCCTCAAAAAAAATAAAATACTTGGGAATCAATCTAACCAAAGAGTTGAAAGACCTCTACAATGAGATCTACAGAACACTAAAGAAAGAAATTGAAGAAAACCTTAGAAGATGGAAAGATCTCCCATGTTCTTGGATAGGAAGAATTAATATTGTCAAAATGGCCATACTACCAAAAGTGCTATACAGATTCAATGCAATTCCAATTAAAATCCCAATGATGTACCTTACAGAAATAGAGCAAGCAATCATGAAATTGATCTGGAAGAATAAGAAACCCAGAATAGCTAAAGCAATCCTTAGCAGGAAGAGTGAAGCAGGGGGTATCACAATACCAGAATTTCAACTATACTACAAAGCAATAGTAACAAAAACAGCATGGTATTGGTACCAAAATAGACAGTAGATCAATGGTACAGAATAGAGGACATGGACACAAACCCAAATAAATACAATTTTCTCATACTAGACAAAGGTGCCAAAATATGCAATGGAGAAAAGATAGCTTCTTCAACAAATGGTGCTGGGAAAACTGGAAATCCATATGCAACAGAATGAAACTAAACCCCTATCTCTCACCCTGCACAAAACTCAACTCAAAATGGATTAAGGATCTTGAAATCAGACCAGAGACCCTGCATCTTATAGAAGAAAAAGTAGGTCCAAATCTTCACCTTGTTGGCTTAGAATCAGACTTCCTTAACAGAACTCCCATAGCTCAAGAAATAAAAGCAAGAATCAATAACTGGGACAGATTCAAACTAAAAAGCTTTCTCTCAGCGAAGGAAACTATCAGCAATGTGAAGAGAGAGCCTACAGAGTGGGAGAAAATCTTTGCCACTCATACTTCAGATAGAGCACTAATTTCCAGAATATATAAAGAACTCAAAAAACTATACACCAAGAATACAAATAACCCAATCAACAAATGGGCTAAGGATATGAACAGACACTTTACAGAAGAAGATCTACAAGCAATCAACAAACATATGAAAAATTGTTCACCATCTTTAGTAATAAGAGAAATGCAAATCAAAACTACACTAAAATTCCATCTCACCCCAATTAGAATGGCGATTATTAAGAATACAAGCAACAATAGGTGTTGGAGAGGATGTGGGGAAAAAGGTACACTCATACATTGCTGGTGGGGCTGCAAATTAGTGCAGCCACTCTGGAAAGCAGTGTGGAGATTCCTTAGAAAACTTGGAATGGAACCACCATTTGACCCAGCTATCCCATTCCTCGGCCTATACCCAAAGGACTTAAAATGAACATACTACAGAGATACAGCCACATCAATGTTCATAGCTGCTCAGTTCACAATAACCAGATTGTGGAACCAACCTAGATGTCCTTCAATTGATGAATGGATAAAGAAACTGGTATATATACAATGGAATATTACTCTGCCATAAAGAATGATAAAATGATGGCATTTGCAGGCAAATGGATGAAATTGGAGAATATCATGCTAAGTGAGATAAGCCAATCTCAAAAAACCAAAGGACAAATGATCTCGCTGATAAGCGATGATGACCCATAATGGGAGGTGGGAGAGGGGCGAGAATGGAGGAAGGAGGGACTGTATAGAAGGAAAAGAGGGGTGGGAGTGGTGGGGAGGAGGAAAAAATAACAAAAAGAATCAAACATCATCACCCTATGTAAATGTATGATTATGCAAATGGTATGCTGTTATTCCATGTACAAACAGAGAAATGACATGTATTCCATTTGTTTACAATAAAAATAAATTTTTTTTTTGCAATTTTTTTTTTTTATTGTAAACAAATGGGATACATGTTGTTTCTCTGTACATGGCGTAAAGGCATACCATTGTGTAATCATAAATTTACATAGGGTAATGTTGTTTGATTCATTCTGCCATTTTTTCCCTTCCCCCCTCCCCTCCCACCCTTCCCCTCCATCTATACTGTCCTTCCTTCCTCCATTCCTGCCCCCCTCCCTAAACCCAACTCCAACCCCAACACTAACCCTTCCCACCCCCCATTATGTGTCATCATCCACTTATTAGCGATATCATTCGTCCTTTGGTTTTTTGAGATTGGCTTATCTCACTTAGCATGATATTCTCCAGTTTCCTCCATTTGCCTGCAAATGCCATAATTTTATCGTTCTTTATGGCTGAGTAATATTCCATTGTATATATATACCACATTTTCTTTATCCATTCATCAATTGAAGGACATCTAGGTTGGTTCCACAATCTAGCTATTGTGAACTGAGCAGCTATGAACATTGATGTGGCTGTATCTCTGTAATATGCTGATTTTAAGTCCTTTGGGTATAGGCCAAGGAGTGGGATAGCTGGGTCAAATGGTGGTTCCATTCCAAGTTTTCTAAGGAATCTCCACACTGCTTTCCAGAGTGGCTGCACTAATTTGCAGCCCCACCAGCAATGTAAGAGTGTACCTTTCTCCCCACATCCTCGCCAACACCTGTTGTTGCTTGTATTCTTGATAATCGCCATTCTAATTGGGGTGAGATGGAATCTTAGGGTGGTTTTGATTTGCATTTCTCTTATTACTAAAGATGTTGAACATTTTTCCATATGTTTGTTGATTGCTTGTATATCTTCTTCTGTGAAGTGTCTATTCATTTCCTTAGCCCATTTGTCAGTTGGATTATTTACATTCTTGGTGAAGAGTTTTTTGAGTTCTTTATAGATTCTGGAGATTAGCGCTCTATCTGAAGTATGATTGGCAAAGATTTTCTCCCACTCTGTAGGCTCTTTCTTTGCATTGCTGATAGTTTCCTTTGCTGAGAGAAAGCTTTTTAGTTTGAATCTATCCCAGTTATTAATTCTTGCTTTTATTTCTTGTGCTATGGGAGTTCTGTTAAGGAAGTCTGGTCCTAAGCCGACATGTTGAAGCTCTGGACCTACTTTTTCTTCTATAAGATGCAAGGTCTCTGGTCTGATTCCGAGATCCTTAATCCATTTTGAGTTTAGTTTCGTGCATGGTGAGAGATATGGGTTTAGTTTCATTCTGTTGCATATGGATTTCCAATTCTCCCAGCACCATTTGTTGAAGAGGCTATCTTTCCTCCATTGCATATTTTTGGCCCCTTTGTCTAGTATGAGAAAATTGTATTTATTTGGGTTTGTGTCCGTGTCCTCTATTCTGTACCATTGATCCACCTTTCTATTTTGGTATCAATACCATGCCGTTTTTGTTACTGTTGCTTTGTAGTAGAGTTGAAGATCTGGTATTGCGATACCCCCTGCTTCACTCTTTCTGCCAAGGATTGCTTTAGCTATTCTGGGTTTTTTATTCTTCCAGATGAATTTCATAATTGCTTGCTCTATTTCTGTAAGGTACATCATTGGGATTTTAATTGGAATTGCATTGAATCTGTATAGCACTTTTGGTAGTATGGCCATTTGGACAATATTAATTCTTCCTATCCAAGAACATGGGAGATCTTTCCATCTTCTAAGGTTTTCTTGAATTTCTTTCTTTAGTGTTCTGTAGTTCTCATTGTAGAGGTCTTTCACCTCTTTTGTGAGATTGATTCCCAAGTATTTTATTTTTTTCAAAGCTATTGTGAATGGGGTAGTTTTCCTAATTTCTCTTTCTGAAGATTCGTCGCTTATGTATAGAAATGCCTTAGATTTATGTGCATTGATCTTATATCCCGCTACTTTACTGAATTCACTTATGAGATCTAAAAGTTTTCTGGTGGAATTTCCTGGTTCCTCTAAGTATACCATCATATCATCAGCAAATAGGGATAGTTTGAGTTCTTCTTTTCCTATTCGTATCCCTTTAATTTCTTTGGTCTGTCTAATTGCTCTGGCTAGAGTTTCAAGGACGATATTGAATAGAAGTGGTGAAAGAGGGCATCCCTGCCTTGTTCCAGTTTTTAGAGGGAATGCTTTCAGTTTTTCACCATTTAGAATGATATTAGCCATGGGTTTAGCGTAGATGGCCTTTACAATGTTAAGAAATGTTCCCACTATCCCTATTTTTTCTAGTGTTTTGAGCATGAAGGGGTGCTGTATTTTATCAAATGCTTTTTCTGCATCTATCGAAATAATCATGTGATTCTTGACTTTAAGTCTATTGATATGGTGAATGACATTTATTGATTTCCTGATGTTGAACCAACCTTGCATCCCTGGGATGAAACCCACTTGATCATGGTGCACTATCTTTTTAATATGTTTTTGTATGCGATTTGCTAAAATTTTGTTGAGAATTTTTGCATCGATGTTCATTAAGGATATTGGTCTGAAATTTTCTTTCCTTGATGTGTTTCTGTCTGGTTTAGGAATCAGGGTAATATTGGCTTCATAGAATGAGTTTGGGAGAGTTCCCTCCTCTTCTATTTTCTGGAATACTTTGAGAAGTATTGGAATGAGCTCTTCTTTAAAAGTTTTGTAGAACTCGGCTGAGAACCCATCTGGTCCTGGACTTTTCTTTGTTGGAAGGCTTTTGATGACTTCTTCTATTTCATTACTTGAAATTGGTCTATTTAAATTGTGTATGTCCTCCTCGTTCAGTTTAGGCAATTCATATGTCTCTAGAAACCTGTTGATGTCTTCGAAATTTTCTATTTTGTTGGAGTATAGATTTTCAAAATAGCTTCTAATTATGTTTTGTATTTCAGTCGTGTCTGTTGTGATATTTCCTTGTTCATTCCAAATTTTAGTGATTTGGGTTTTCTCTCGTCTTCTCTTTGTTAGTGTGGCTAAAGGTTTATCAATTTTGTTTATTTTTTCGAAGAACCAACTATTTATTTTGTCAATTTTTTGTATTGTTTCTTTCGTTTCAATTTCGTTGATTTCAGCTCTCAGTTTAACTATTTCCTGCCTTCTACTACTTTTGGTGTTGGTCTGTTCTTTTTCTAGGGCTTTGAGCTGTAGTGTTAGGTCATTTATTTTTTGAGTTTTACTTCTTTTATTAAATGCGCTCCATGAAATAAATCTTCCTCTAAGTACCGTTTTCTTTCATAGTGTCCCAGAGATTTTGATATGATGTTTCTTTGTTCTCGTTTACCTCTAAGAATTTTTTAATTTCCTTCCTAATATCTTCTGTTATCCATTCATCATATAGTAGCATATTGTTTAATCTCCAGGTGTTGGAGTAGTTTCTGTTTTTTACTCTTTCATTAATTTGTAACTTTAATCCATTATGATCTGATAGAATACAAGGTAGTGTCTCTATCTTCTTATATTTGCTGACATTAGCTTTGTGGCATAGTATATGGTCTATTTTAGAGAAGGATCCATGTGCTGCTGAGAAGAAAGTGTATTCGCTCTTGGTTGGATTGTATATTCTATAAATGTCTGTTAAGTCTATATTATTGATTGTGTTATTGAGATCTATGGTTTCTTTGTTCAATTTTTGTTTGGAAGATCTGTCCAGTGGTGAAAGAGGCGTGTTAAAATCACCTAGTATTATTGTGTTATGGTCTATTTGGTTTCTAAAATTGAGAAGGATTTGTTTAACATACATGGATGAGCCACTGTTTGGGGCATATATGTTTATGATTGTTATATCTTGCTGATTTATGCTTCCCTTAAGCAGTATGAAATGTCCTTCTTTATCCCTTCTAACTAACATTGGCTTGAAGTCCACATTATCTGAAATGAGGATGGATACTCCAGCCTTTTTGCTGAGCCCATGTGCATGGTATGTTTTTCCCCATCCTTTCACCTTTAGTCTATGGGTATCTCTTTCTATGAGGTGAGTCTCTTGCAGGCAACATATTGTTGGATCTTTCTTTTTAATCCAATCTGCCAGTCTATGTCTTTTGATTGATGAATTCAGGCCATTAACATTCAGGGTTATTATTGAGATATGATTTGTATTCCCAGTCATTTGGTTCATATTTAAAATTTTTGACACATCTTGGTTCCTCCTTTATTTGACAGTTCCTTTAGGATAATTCCTCCCTTTGCTGATTTGCTTCTTTGTTTTTTATCTCTTCCTCATGAAATATTTTGCTGAGAATGTTCTGTAATGCTGGCTTTCTTTTTGTAAATTCTTTTAGCTTTTGTTTATCAGGGAAGGATCTTATTTCATCGTCAAATTTGAAGGTAAGTTTTGCTGGGTATAAGATTCTTGGTTGGCATCCATTTTCTTTCAGAGCTTGAAAAATGTTGTTCCAGGCCCTTCTAGCCTTTAGGGTCTGGATTGAAAAATCTGCTGATATCCGTATTGGCTTCCCCCTGAATGTAATTTGGTTCTTTTCTCTCACAGCCTTTAAAATTCTGTCTTTATTTTGTATGTTAGGTATTTTCATTATAATGTGCCTAGGTGTGGGTCTGTTGTAATTTTGTGTATTTGGAGTCCTATAAGCCTCTTGGACTTGATCTTCCATTTCATTCTTCAGATTTGGGAAATTTTCTGATATTATTTCTTCAAATAGATTGTTCATTCCTTTGGTTTGTTTCTCTAAGCCTTCCTCAATCCCAATAATTCTCAAATTTGGCCTTTTCATGATATCCCATAGTTCTTGGAGATTCTGTTCATGATTTCTCACCATCTTCTCTGTTTGTTCAACTTTGTTTTCGAGGTTAAATATTTTGTCTTCAATATCTGAAGTTCTGTCTTCCAGCTGTTCTATCCTATTGGTTATGCTTTCTATGGAGTTCTTAATTTGGTTTATTGTTTCCTTCATTTCAAGGATTTCTGTTTGGTTTTTTTTCAATATCTCTAACTCTTTATTGAAATGATCTTTTGCTTCCTGAATTTGCTCTGTTAACTGTCGATTGGTGCGATCGTTCAATGCCTGCATTTGCTCTTTCATCTCATCATTTGCTTCCCTAATCATTTTAATTATGTACATTCTGAACTCCCTTTCTGTCATTTCTTCTGCCATGCTGTCGTTGGATTTTATTGATGTAACATCTAGATTTGTTTGGGGCATTTTCTTCCCTTGTTTTTTCATATTGTTCAGGGATCAGTGGGTCATTAAGATGTTGCAGATTTCCTCTATCAACTTATAATGTCCCTGAAGATTGCTAGTATATCCCTTCTTATCCTTCAGTAGCCTGAAGTCTTGGAGGAGGTTGATAATGCAGAGCTCCACGAAGAAGCTGCCTCTCTAGGTGTGGTAACCCTCAGGTGGCGTATATTCCCTGCTAGTGGGCAGAGGTGCCTCCACTTGTTGACCAATGGTCATCCAATGGGGAACTAGACTGTGGGCTGAGGCAAGGCCTGTTTGTGCCTATGTCTCTGGCTTTACCGTCCCTGTGGAACGGGACAGGGAAGACTCCAGCAGGGAAGACTCACTCGGTGGGGACGTCTCGCTGGTCAGTTGCCCTCCTAGAGGTTCCCCTCAATCTACAACTACCACCTGGGCTGGGCTGTCTTCCTCTGCAACGATCCCAGGGGCCCGGACCTACGTCCTGGGCCTGGGAGCCTCACCCTTCTCAGGCGAGTCTCCTTAGGCTGCCTCTCCCAGAGAATCTGCCCGCTGCCCTGGAAACTTCGCTCTGCCCCTAGGCGTGTCTCTGTGCAGCTCTTCCAGCAAGAAGCCACCTAGCTCCTGGGACCCTGCTCTGCACCAATCGCCTGGCTATGCAGCCCCTCCCCTGAGCCACCACCTGGAGCCCCGTACAATAGCTCCGAGACCCAGAGACCCGCCACACACCTCCTGCTCCAGACAGCCGCCCGGTTTCCGATGCAGTCACTAGGAGTCCAAACAACTCACTTCAGGTCTCCTCCTCCCGCCAACCACCCGTAGCCCTAGGCAGTCACTCCAAGTCCAAGTGACCCGCCCTGTTCCTCCTCCTCCTCCTTGGGGTAGCCTCCCGGGTGTTCAGGAGCGGTGGCTCCGAGACCAGGTGACTCACCACGCTCCTCCTCCAGGCAGGCGACCAGTGTTCAGGAGCGGTCGCTTTTAGTCCAATCAACTCACCACTCGCCTCCTCCTCTGGCAACCGCCTGTGGTTCTGATGCAGTCACTCCCAGGCTAAGCGTCCCACCGCTCTCCTCCTCCAGGCAGGCCACCAGTGTTCTGGAGCAGCTGCTCCAAGTTCAAACAGCTCGTCAAGCAGCTCTTCCTCCGGCAACCGCCTATGGCTCTGATGCAGTCACTCCCAGGTCAAGTAACACGCCGCGCTCCTCCTCCTCCTCCGGGCAACCTCCCGGCACTCAGGAGCGCTCGCTCTGAGTTCAAACAGTTCACCACGCAGCTCCTCCTCTGGCAACCGCCTGTGGTTCTGATGCAGTCACTCCCAGACCAAGTGTCCCACCGCGCTCCTCCTCTTCCTCCGGGCAGGGCGAGAATGGAGGAAGGAGGGACTGTATAGAAGGAAAAGAGGGGTGGGAGTGGTGGGGAGGAGGAAAAAATAACAAAAAGAATCAAACATCATCACCCTATGTAAATGTATGATTATGCAAATGGTATGCTGTTATTCCATGTACAAACAGAGAAATGACATGTATCCCATTTGTTTACAATAAAAATAAATTTTTTAAAAAATTAGAAAAAGAAAGAACTGAGAATGTAGCTCAGGGGTAAAGGACCCCTGGGTTTAATCCCAGTACAACAAACATACACACATGGTGCACGCACATACACACACAAGGAAAATGCCATTACGAAACTGGGAAAGAAGAAGACACCTAATATTTTAACAATTTTTTCCCCAGTCTGTGACTTTCTCATTCATTCTCTCTTTTTTTTTTTAATTTAGTTTTAAGTGACACATAAAAAATGTACATATTAATGGGGTTTCATATAATGTATTCATATATGTACATATTGTATAATATTTAAATCAAATCAAACATGTCTCCTTAAACATTTATCATTTCTTTATGATGAAAACTTTTAAAATTCTTTCTTCTAACTTTATGAAATGCACAGTACATTACTGTTAACTATGGTCATTCTCCTATGCAATAGCACGCCAGAACTTCTTGCTCCTAAGTAACTGTAAATTAGTACCCAATAATTAACCTTTCTCCAGCTTCCCCCTACCCTACCTACCCAGACTCTGGTAGCCATCACTCTACTCTTGACTAGTACTACTCTTGACCGACTCTGGGCATAGTCACCATGGATGGATCAATCCTAGGGTCCTATGTCTCACCTGCACCTAGCTACCAGAGCCACCAAACTGTGCCCCACATTAAGTCCATAGCCTGCCAGCACATACTGGGAAGAATCAAGACCCACACTGCTATGGGTTGCCTACTGCTGAGGTGGACCAAGCAATAGGTCCAAGACCACTGCAACCAGCCACCGTGGAGGCTAGCCGAAATAGATGTCCTGTGGACCAGGTCCATGTGTCTTCCCCTGGCACTGGAGCCATTCCAGAGTCTCCATCTACAGGCAGGCCTGGCGATAGGAGCCCTTAGGATCTGCCCAGTGCCAGCCCAGCAGGAAGTCCCAGAGCAAGGCCTTGTGCATCCAAAATATAAATTCTACACAGTTTCAGAGCCTAGAAGAAGGCAACATAATTCCCAACTTATCTCTTAAGGCAAACATTAAATTGATATCAAATCAAGACGAAGACATTAAAAAAATTTTAAAAAGAAATAAGCGGACCATTCCTTTTGTGAAAATGCAAACAACCAATTGCCAAATCCAATCCAACAATATACAAGAAGTTAAGCACATCATGACCAGTTAGTTTTATCCCAGGATGCAAGATTGGTTCTACATTTAAAAGTCAATCAGTGTGGTATGTCAACAGTATAAAAGAGAAAAATTCTTATGAGCTTCAGAATAAATACAGAAAGAGCTTTGGGAAAAATACAATATCCATTTGTGATAAAATCTCTCAACAAATGAGAAATGAATACTGATTTGATCTGATAAAGATATATTTGAGAAAACTACAGTTAATATAATACTCAATGATATAACTCTGAATTCTCTTTTCCCCTACCACCAGGAATAAGTCTAGACTATCTGATCCAACCATTTCCATTTAATATAGGAGTGGAGGTTATAACCAGTGCAATAGGAAGAATGAGAAATAAAAGACATAACCATTATGAAAGGTAAAAAAAAATTCATTCATAGAAAACAATATTACCTACTTATAAAATCCCAGAGAATAGCAAAAAAATATAATATGTGGAAATATAAAATTAGAAATTGAAAAAATATTTTAAATAATTTCAAAAAATAAAATAATTATGTGTAAAGCTAACAAAACACATATAAGATTTATATTATGAATGCTATAAAACATTGATGAAAGAAATCCAAACAAATCTAAATGGTGAGATATACCATATTTGTGAGAGGTAGATCAATATAATTAAGATGTCAGTTCCAACGAAGATAAAATACAATTCTAATCCAAATTTGAGCAGAATTTTCTAAGGAAAATTAAAAGCTGGTTATAAAACATAAATGAAAGGCAAAAGAATTGGAAGAGCTAAACCATTTGAAAAAGAATATAAAGAAAAAGGAGTGATCAAGATCAATACAGTATTAGAAAAAATAGACATATATATTTATTCAATAGAGAAGAGAGTGCAACAATAGATCCTGTATTCATCTGCCTTTTGGCCTATCTTACTGACTCAATCTTTGCTGATTCTATCTTCAGCCTCCATAATGTTGAATTTCCACCTAAGTTCCATCGGGGATTTTCCCTATTGATAACCACTTCTTTAGAGATCTCAAATTATCTTCTATCACATACATGCTTCTGATTCTTAAATTTTTATCTCAATCTGGGATCTATCCCCTGAAATTCATAATTCTGTATCCAATGGCCTATATCTCTGTTGGGCTGTTAATAGACTCTCTTAAAGCAAGCTACCGATCTTCTCCCCAAATCCAGAATTTCAGAGATTTCCATTTTGATTCACTGAAGTTCCTTCCTTATAGTTGCCTAATCCAATTAATTTAGAATAAATTAATTACTCACAGGCCATTCCATTCTGTCAGCCTGTTCTGTTGTTTCCACCTTGAAAATACCACAGTCCAATTCTACCTTGAAAAATATCCACAATTGAATCCCATCTCCCAACTTTTACTAGTACTACTTGTGAAAGCCTCATTATTATAGTATTCTCCCTTTTAGTCTCTTATTTCAACCTGGTCAATATGTTCCCCACACAAATCTAGAGTGATCCTGTTAAAACACAATTCAGTAAACTTATTTCTGCCCATAACCCTCCAATGACCATTCATCTCAGACAGAGCAAAAGACAAGGTCCTTGAAATGACCTTCCATTTCCTACCCAAGCTATGCCTCTATTACCTCCTTGATCTTTTTATTGTGCTGGTTCTTGCTGCTCCATTCTCTCTGGTTCATTGTTGTTCTGGGAGAAAACCATGTACCTTTCCTCCACAGGGTCTTTTTATTTCAGTTCCCTGTGCACAGAACACTCCACTCCAACATATGGGGCTCACTCCCTCAACTCCTTAAGTCTGTTCAAATGTTATCTTTCCAGTGAACTCTTCCCAATAAGTACCCATAACACTTCCCACTCCCATCCCTTCTTTTTTATGCTTATAATACATAATAAACTAAATTTCATCTATAAATAGTTACAGATATACAGAAACACACACATATATATTTTTCTTTTTATTGCTGGTCTCACCCCAATATTATTGTGCATATTCTTTATGGCTAGGGATATTTTATTTATTTAACTGTATAGCTCTAGCCATTAGAAAAGTGTTTGGTTGTGAATCAAGACGTACAGAATGAATGACTCCAACACGTTTTTCTGAGATCTGAAAACATTCATGGAGATACTCAAAGTGAACTAGGATACACAGTCTTAATAAGTATGCAAGAAACATAACATTTTAAAATGCAGTTTGTTACCATAATGCAAATGCATGATTGATTTTTTCCCTCACTTTTTTCCCCCTCACAAAAATTTCTAATTCAGTAAAGCAGGTACTTACTCGTTACTGCTCTTCACATATAACACCATATGTATACAAATTTGACTGAATCAATTGTGCATTTTTCCCCCACAACCGTTGGCTACACTAAATTCATACTAGAACTGAAAAGAAAAGAGCATACTGCTTAAACACCTTTCATCTGTGACAACATGAATGGAACCGATACCCATCTTGGAAATCAGGATAGGGCGCTTGATTTCTGGGTGTTGAATAGTAAACACTGGGGAAATACCTAGGCCAGCACAGAAAGTAAGTTTTATTTGAGAGACAGATTTTTCTGGAGAGAAGCTGGGACCCAGAGCTGGTGCCTGCGGGAATGAGGGGTGTCTTGCTTTTTTTAATAGACCCTGCACCCTCTCTTTTTTTCCTATATGTGCTCCAATGGCAGGAAAAGAGCCACCTGGCAAGGTAATGGCTGTGTTGCAAAGTGTGATCCTTCCCCTGCCCCGGTGGTATAAACAAAGGGTTGAGCAAGGAAGTGCTATCTGGGGGTTAGCTGTTAGCAACCCATTTCCTTTTCTTGGATAATCAGCTACCCCTCCTTTGCCCTAGTCCCCGAACCAGAGGTCATTGTGTTAAGTGAAATAAGCCAGACACAGAAAGACAAGTACCCCATGATCTCATTCATATGGGGAATCTAAAAATATTGATCTCACAAAAGGAAAGACTGAAGGATGATTACCAGGGGCTGAGGAGAGTAGGCAGGGAGGAAGGACAGGGAAGAAATCATCACTGGGTACCAAATTAGGGCAAGAGGTTGCACAGTAGGGTGACTTTAAATAACAATAATGTACTGTGTGTTTCAAAAATCTAGAAGAAAGGATTTTGAATGTTTTCACAATAAAGAAATGATAAGTGTTTGAGGAGACAGTTATGTTTATCCTGATTTGAGTATTATGTAAAGTATACATGTATCAAAACATTACATGTTACCCCACAAATATATACAAATGTACGTATTTTTGTGCTATATTAATTACCGCAATAAATTCAAAAAGAAATAAAAGAATATTTCTCAAAGGACTGAGAAAAATGTCCAGATTCCACTGCCATTGATTTTGCTGAATTTATGTTAAAAGGGGGGGTACAATTTGAGAGGAAAGTACATAATTTATATCATAGTGATAAATAGGGAACTACTAATGTTATGCTGAATATTTATCACTAACTTACATTTTTGTTTCTATTCTTCTTTTTACTGTATTTCTCTCATTGAAAATGAATTCATTTCTAGTTCTATTTTTATGAGCGATCTTTAATGTTAAGGGATTAAAATTGTCATTTAAAAAAACCACAGTTTTTAAGAAATCATATCATGAAACCCATGAGGAATTAGGCTTACAAGAAAGTTTTTACAAGCTTCACCATTCCCAAAAGAGTTGAGTTGGATTTATAATAGGTGAAGAAATCTTATGAATTCTGTCAAGGTTTTTTCTTACCAACAGGAATTATATAAAAATGATATCTTATGGTTGAGGTTACTAACCAAAACTTATTAAAATTTCCCTCGTGCATAATAGTGAGCCACTCAGTTAGGTCAGGTCAAAATTCAGCTCTCTCATCCTGAATTCTGAACTTGCAGCATAATAATTTATTAAAACATTCTAAATGTGTGTCCATACAGGATGATCTTGAAAGTCAAAACAGCAACTTAAAGTACAAGAGGCAGCAGAAAACAAACTGGAACTCTGGACACACACACACACACACACACACACACACACACACACACACGAAGCCTTAGAGAAACTTCCTTTTTATCTTACTTTTAAAGAAAAAGATTTAGTTGGGCACAGTGATACACGCCTATAATCCCAGCAACTTGGGAGGGGTGAGGCAGGAGGATCGCAAGTTTAAAGCCAAGTCTTAGCAATTTAGAGAGACCCTAAGCAACTTGGCAAGACCCTATCTCAAAATAAAAAAATAAAGAGGGCTGGTAATATGGCTCAGTAGTTAAGTGGCCCTGGGTTCAATCCCTGGTACCACAAAATAAACAAAGAAAGAAAGAAGAAGGTATCTAAAAAGCGTTGGCATTCAAATAACTGGTAGTTTTAAGTAAAATTATATTTTAAAACATCACAATTTTGAGACTTTGTCTCAGTAGCCTTCTTTTATGAATTCTGTTCAGCAGAGTGTTTCTGGTATTGTAGGTCTTTAAATTTTAATGAAAAAAATCATAAATTATTTACTATTATTACAAGTTAACTAAAGAAATCAATAAATAGCAACATTATAACATAAAGTTTAAATATAACAAGTATTTATGTGGTTTGGGGCCCTAAATTTTCACAATTTGCATGGATATGAATTACATTTTTAAAAAATCATGTTAGCCAATCAGTTCTAATTTTCAAGAGGAAAACAAAGCTCATAAACACATATTGGTAAAAACCTAATTAAATGTCAGGAGTTCCCTAAAGCATTCACGAAGGAAACTGACTCATTTCCGGCTCCGTGTTTACCAGATACTTATAAGCCTAATTAAGAATGTGAATGATTGGAAAGTGTGAAAGAAGCAAGACAGGGATGGCAAGAACCCTCAGACAGTGGGAGGTACCAGGGAAATCATCTAAGCCCAAGAAGAGTCCAAATGAAGTCAAGGTGCCACCACAGAAAAGCAAGAAAGAGCCACCTTTAGAAGAGTCTCCTGACCTGAAATGTTGATTGTGCTTTGCAATCATTCTACCATCTTGGTTCATTCCCTTTATGTAGAGGCTTGTTACATAAAGTCCTCCTTTACAATCTGAAGCTATGTGGTAGGATCACAAACTCCAAAAGCAGGATTTGCGGATAGCCCTCTAAGAGGGAGAGCAGGATGGGGTGAGAAGGAAGCAGAGTTTCCATTAGGGAAAGATGCCTCCATCCCTGACTCACCAGGCTCCCCGTGGATAGCACCGGTCACATCAGCTATGGAAAGCATTAGACACTAGGACCAAGATGTCCCTCTTCCTAAGGATATTTTAGGAGGCTCAATGTTTTCCTTGATGTCTTTAATTTTTTTTTCTCCATCTGAGGCTGGTGGTGCTCCTTTCCTTGGTTCCACTTTGGTGCCCACCAGAGGATGCTCCTCCACTTCTCCCTACGATTGTGGCGTCTGCCCTCGTCCTCCTGTCTCACCCCGCCTACTTATGCAGCCTCTGGGGGCCTCACACGTCTGTCTAATACTTCCAATCTGATACAGCAGACCAATGAAATATCAAAAGTATTCTCAGACCTTCATGTTTTTATTCAACATTTCTACCTGCACTCTCTCCTACCTCTGGGGTTAAATTACCAACTAATCCAAAACGTTCTTCCCAAAGGTGACATTGCCTTCTCCTCATCCAAGTATCATCTTATTCACTGTCTCTACAGCCAAATCAACTGCCTAATATTCTTGTCACTTTCCAAGAGGCTTAAAGCACTTAGGTTCACCCAGGACTCTAGCCTTCCCACCCAAATATTTTTGAGTGTCATGCAAGGAACAGATGCCAAAAATGAAGACATTCTGAAAGGCACCAGAAGAAGTAGAGTCCCCTTATGTTCTTTTTTTTTTTTTTCCTTAAATTTCAAAAGGTCCAAGATATAATTGGTTATCTAAGAAGCTGCAACTACTATTCAAACTACCCATTTGGAAAAGGTTTTTTAAGAAAACAGATTTTTTAATTCTCAAAGTCAAAATAATCTAAATATTCAGTCAATTAAAGATGCTAAATTCCAAGGTAAGGAAGGGTAAAGAGTACTGAATCCCACACAGCCATCAGAATGCTCCTCAACAACATTGCCAAGGTCATTTGGACAATTTCCTAATTAGTCTTATATGGAAACATCATCAAACATCAGCATGAAGAACTCAAGCCATGGAATCCATCAAACCAGGCCAGGCTGCAGCTTTGCCTTTATTACCAGTTGTCTAACCTCACACAAGTTCCTCAACCTCTCTTAGACTCTTCAACCAGTTAAATGTGAGATTTGGAGTAGGTGGCCCCTAAGATCTCTTGGGACTCTAGAGAGTTCCTACTCTTTTACTGCAAGAAACCAACTCATGCATATTCCCCCTGAAAACTGAAAATGTAACCTTTCCTGGGAAATTCCCTGGGGAAAAGAAAAGCATTTCAATCTTCTCTAAAAGAAGTTTGGTCCATAAAAATACCACCAGAGACAGAAATGGGTCAAATCATGAAATCACTTCTCTCTCTACATCATATGAAAAAGCATTTTTACTAATTATTATTTTAATGATACAAATTTATGGGGTATAGTGTGATAATTCAATACAAGTACACAGTATGTAATGATAAAATCGGGATATTTCCATTTCCTTAAGCATGTTTTTGGAATGTGTAGCAGTGATTACCAGAGGCTGGGAAGCATAGTCGGGGCGGGGAAGGGACAGAAGGAGGTTAAATAACCGGAACCAAAACAAAGTACGATAGAAGTAACAAGTTTTGGTGTTCTATAGCAGGGAGACTACAACTAATAACAACTAATAACAAATAACTAGGAGAGGAACTTAAACACAAAGAAATGTTAAGGAAGCAGAAACATTAGTCTGATTTGATCCATACATATTGTATACCCGTGTTAAAATATTACAGTGTACCCCATAAATACATACAATTATTAAATGTGGGAAAGCATTCATTAGCCAGTGATTTCCACAAAGAAAAAACCCACAAAGAAAAAAGTAAAATCACAGACCTGATTTTACTAGACATTGCATGTAGGCAACACTCAAGAATTTGGGTTACTAACCATAAAGAACCCCAAAATAGATCATGGCCTGCTCCAGGAGGCTCATTACCATTAGTTCTAACACTATAAACACACACCGACATCAATTAAAGCAACTGAATGAGAATTCTTTTACCTGGTTCAATCAGTATCATACACTGATTATGTGCATTATGCTGAACAATTCCATTGCTCTTACTTTGCTTCAGTTTCTCCATCTCTAAAATAAAGGACTCTACTCACTTTTATCTAAGCTCATAATCAGTGTATGATACTGATTGAACCAGGTAAAAGAATTCTCATTCAGTTGCTTTAATTGATGTTGGCAAACTGATAATATGAATTTTCAGATCAATGATTCTCTCCTTTACTTTACTTGAACAAAAATTATCCAAGTGCTAGGAACTAGGTTAAATCGAAGCTTCATGAATACAAAGGTTTATAAGAATAAGAGCTGAGAACTTTTTGAGCAATTGCTGTGGGCCAGAAGGTTTTCAAAAAGTTGACAAGCAGAAATTCATTTAAACCTCAACAACAATCATTCCAAGGAGGGATTATCACTATCCCTATTTTACAAATGAGGGAAAGGAGGGACAGGCATCTCATAAATACCCCAGAAGGACTCAGCATAAAGTATGATCTGAGTTGGAAGACGAGAGAGAGTAAATTATTTGAATTCAGGTAAAAAGAGCTTTCACTTCCAGCTTGTTGATTACAAAATCAACAAAGAACTGATATGAAGATTATATGGGGGTGAGAGTATTAGAGAATGGATATGATCCCTGTTGGCTCCCTAGTCTTCACCAAAGCTCACAGGAATGCCCCAGGTCACTGAAGCCAGACTACAGAAATCAGTCCTGAGAGGTACACGGGCCCAGGAGCTTCCTATTTAACATTGAAGATCTTCCTCCATCACAGACTCACTCAGTGACATATTTCATATGCCAATGTTCATGTCCTCCTTATAACATCAGGACCACCACAGACCTGACCACTGCTCACCACAAGAAGGGCATCTGCTTATATTATGACTACCTAAAGCCAATGGGGTAGAAGGGCTGAGCTTGGGGCCGCCGGGCTTGGTGGTGAAGAAGCATGATCTCTGTAGCTAGACACTGAGGATTAGAAACCTAGCCCCAGCACTTTTAAGCTGTGAGACTGTGTAAATTGCTTAACAGTTCTACATCTTGGTTTCCCATCTATAATATGATGATGAATTACCATCACTGGGGTTAAATGAATCAAGATATATAAAATACTTCAAAGAGTGCCAGGCCCGTGGTAAAATCTCAGTAAATGTTAGCTCTCACCCTTATCACTAGCATTATTATTGCTATTATTTCCTTCTCCAGTTAGATGCAAAGTTTTTCTGCTTGTCATCCATTCATCCGGGAAACCTTATTTGTGTCTACTGTGAGTCAACACTATACAAGGTATCAAAGAGAGGAAAAGAAGGCATCCCTGTTGCTAACAGTCCTCTGAAAAATAGTATCAGTAAGCAGACACTCACGGACATTGTTAAGCAATGTTTTGCACCTCTCCTGTCCCTCAAAAACCATAGTGCTGCCTGCACCACAGCAATAGACCCTAATTACACCATTATCTTCTTTGCTAGAACACATTTTTCCCCCTCAAAATCAGGTAAAGAAGGAGGGTCACCCTTAAATCTAATTTAATCATTATGAGATACATGAGTATTCTTTAAGACAAGAGATATGAAGATATAACAGGACCTTACTTCAAGGTTAATGCTTTAGTTCTATTGGTTTCTTATAACTTATGTGCTTTGTTTGGCCCCCTCTACTTCTCAGCTAGGGGGAAAAGTCGGTGACTTACAGCAACACAGACATCCATTGCTGCTCCGCTTTCTTCAGGTCCTCATTAGAGAAGGAAAGAGAAAACAGAAGTTGTTTTGCCACAAAGACCCTGATGCCATTAGCCACTCTTCATTACATTCTTCCAAAATGACCCAATTCCTCTGGCACCTGCTGTTGCAGAGCTGCCTTCTCCCTACTCCAACCCCGCCATTTGGCTATCATCTCTTTACCACTGTTCTTTTTTATTTTCCTACCATTAAAAAAATAAATTCATTGCAAGCCTCTCCTGCCCACTCCACAGCTGCTTTCCTTTTTCCTCATTTCCATCTCTAATGCTGGAATGTACTGAACATGCACACAGGCACGCACAAACACACGTGCACACATGTACACTCACATACATGTGCATGTGCACACACATAAACAAAAGCACACACTGGTGTAGGTGTGCACTCTTGTGCACGCACACAGCTTATAAAAGGTTTCAATAAAATGCAGGTGGTAGCTTTCAAGTTGGAGACTTTTGGTCCTAGGTACCAGGCAAATATTCATTGTACAAATATTAAAGGAGATTAATATGCTAAAACAAAGATAAACTGTCTTACAAATTAATACAAGTTTATCTGTTTACCTGATTAAGCACTATTTATTTAAATTCTCTACTTCTGATGACTTCTGAAAAAAACTTGAAGGGCTAACCTAACCAAACTAACAAATGTTCAATGGCAGTAAAGCTCCAATTACTATACTTCATTACTAAAAAATAGCACCATACTATAAACAATAATGATAATCCACATCATGAAACTTTTTGGGAGGTGTTGGGATACTGGGGATTGAACCCAGGGTTGCTTAACCACTGAGCAACATCATCAGCCCTATTTTTGTATTTTATTTAGAGAAAGGGTCTCACTGAGTTGTTTAGCACCTCACCGTTGCTGAGGCTGGCTTTGAACTTGCAATCCTCCTGCCTCAGCCTCCCATGCCACTGGGATTACAGGCATGTGCCACTGCACCTAGCACATCAAGAAGCTTTTGACCTAGATAAATAACTGCTACTGTGTTAGCTTTTTAATGCATTCTCTGCATATTTTAATGCACACTCATATCTAAAAGATGAATGAAATTTTAACAGCATAGACATAATGTGACTTCAATTAAAATGTAAGAGCATAGTGGAGAGGAAGGGATGAAAAGGTGGAACAGAGAGAACCTTTAGGGCAGTAAAACTACCCTGTGTGAGACTACGATGGTGGATACGTGTTGTTTTAGTCAGCTTCATCGTTGCTGTCACCAAAAGACCTAACAAGAACAATTTTAAGGAAGAAACATTTATTCTGGGACTCACAGTTTCAGAGGTCTCAGTTCCGAGACACCCAGCATCATTCCTCAGGGCTCAAAGTGAGGCAGAACATCAAAAGGGTGTGGTGGGGGGAAGTGGCTCAAGACATCACTGGAAGCAGAAAGAGACTAAGCTCAGCTCACTAAACATATACCCCAAATTCATGCCTCTGATGCCCCATCTCCTCCAGCTACATCCTACCCCTTCAGTTAACCACTCAATGAATCCCATCAGGGGATCAATTCACTGATTGGGTTAAGGGTCCCATAACCCAATCATTTCTCTCTAAACCCTCTTGCATTGTCTCACACATGCGCTTCGGGGGAATACCTAACAACTAAACTATAATACGTCATTACACATTTGTCCAAATACATAGAATGTACAACACCTAGAGTGAAACCCAATGGGTGAGAGTGATAATGAGATGTCAATGCAGGTTCACCGTTTGCACCAAATGTACCACTCTGGTGGGTGATATCTGTGATGGGCTGACAGATCTGGCTCCATGAGAATGTTATAGGCCAGACTATAAGGGAAATGACTAAACAGACTCCATTTTGCTCTGAAATCATTATGTAGGAAATACGTTTCTCCCATGGGAACACCCTGCCTCTGTGCCTATCATCAGTTACTTAGTGCAACATGTTTAACAATATAAAATGATAATTCTTACGTAATGAAAAATTGCTCTCTTTTGAGTCCTATTGCTCCTAAACCATAATTGTGTGGTTATTAGTAACCATACTTTAGTTTGTACCTAGGTGACCCATTTCCCCCTCTGTCGATGATCTCATGATGTTAGTTTGTAATTTTGAATCATAGCAAAAGGCACTTATGATTGATGTGATTTTTGGTATAAGAACTCCTACAACCCTGTGGTCGGGGCTGTTTTCCCAAGAGGCATTCTTGGGGCATTGTGTAAGACAGTCATCCAGTCGGCTTAATAAAGACTCTCAAATTTGGACTTCTCAGTGGTGACCAGTCTGTTCTTAAGTTGCAACCCCATAACAATATCCATCCTGAAGGATGGAGCTGAGAAGGAGAGGAAGGGGTAAATGGAGCTGTTCAGTTCATGCTCATTTTTACTGTGAACCTAAAGCTGCTCTGAAATATAAAATCTATTTAAAAGGGAGGGAAACAGGCCAAGAAAAGAAGTGTAAAATAAATAAATAAATAAGAGCACAGAGAAAGTGTGCTTCTAACAATTTCCCTACATCACATATTAAGTAAACTGAGTTCAAATTTTAAAAGAAGGAAATTATTAGAGCTGAGCAATCTGTAGAGGTGGATGCTTCTCACTGAGTTTCTCGGCCTCTGTGCTCTTCCACACTCCAGATTATTTCTGATGTGAGCAAAGTTTTCTCACAGCTGCTTAGGAGACTGTCTCTTCTATGACTACTCTCAGTAATCCTTAGACCTCTGAGGGAACAGAGGTAGGAAACATCCGTGGAAAAAGAAGAAAGTGCTAGTTTCCCTTGTTTCATTGCCTCTAACAGCCTCATGAGAAGTCCTATAATTTAAAAAAATTTTACAAGGAGACCAAGAAGTCTAATCCCTTCCCTTCCAAAATGAGACACTGAAGGCAAGAGAAACTGAATTCTCCAATGACTCTGGCTGTGCTGCAAATTAAAAAAGAAAAAGAATTCATTTATAAGAAAATCATCCAGTAGGTATTGATATCCCATATCTGTCCCTCCAGCTCCCCAAGATGTGTACCCTAAATTATCCTTAGCTGACCTCATCCACACTTGCTTTAATCCAAGACTCCAGGGGGACAGCTCTCCTGAACAGCAAAGGGCTGCAGAGTGAATATTTCCATTTGTACA
Organism: Sciurus carolinensis; assembly: GCF_902686445.1. Classification (NCBI taxonomy): domain Eukaryota; kingdom Metazoa; phylum Chordata; class Mammalia; order Rodentia; family Sciuridae; genus Sciurus; species Sciurus carolinensis. The sequence continues at coordinate 29,189,244 of NC_062227.1, read as the reverse complement.
TGATTGACGTATCCGAAAATAACCTCATTATCTTATCTGGACTCAAATCTATTGCTAATCTCCTTCCTGCAATAATGGCACTGGGCACTTCTCCCAACCACTCTGCCATAAGCACTGTAGAGATCTGTGCCCTCCTTTTCCTTCAGGTCCTCCTTTACTTGCCTGTCAAGTCCTGTCATCTCTCCACCCAAACACTGGCTTCATCTAGCCCTTTCTTCTATCCCACACTCTTGCCTCATATTTCTCATTTGCAGGCCAGTGAAAACAGTCTGACCACTTTTCCCTCATCTGCACATACCTTCCAGGTCTGTTTCTAAAACACCAAGCAAATTTTGTGACTCCCTTCTTTAAAACCCTTCCATGCCTCTCCACTGCTTTCAAAATATATATCCCAAACCCAAACTTGCCATGCAAGGTCCTGAGTGATCTTGAACTCTGCACTCTTCATCGGCGTTTTACACCACTTTCCCCCTCACTGAGTGTCCATTCTGAGCTTCTTTTAACTCATTACCAGATACTCTACTATGGCCCCTGCTCCTTGATGCTTGCTGGAATATATCTTCCTCTCCTGCCCTGGCTTAGATCTGCCAAACCACACCTTCCTCAACCTTCAAGGCTCAGATAACCAGCTGTTTGTTTTGTGGGATCCTACAGAGGAAAAACTCCACGAGACCAGATGGCACCAGTATTGATATTTTATCCTCAGTGAGGGCTTCCTAATCTTCATCTCTCTAACAGCTGTGGTCCAATAGGGAGGAAAAGCAGAGCCAAATCTCTTTCTCCTGGCCAATCACCGACACCTTAGACTTAGCTAATTTGCATCTGGCCAGCCTTGGGGAGGAGTAAATAGCGGTACCCTAGGAACCTCGGCCAAAAGGGCTTCTCCAGTGTCGCGAATGGGAGTCCTGAGATCCACAAAGGTGGGCATTGATCCCACTGCACCTGCGAGTTCTGTCTCCTCTCCAGCACTTGCGAAGGTGGTGGCTTTGCAGATGCTCTGGACCGGGCCCCAACAGAAGCTTCATTCCAAATCTGATGGCATGCGAGGCCAGGCGACAATGAATGCAAGTCATCTGGAAAAGCTGAGCTAGTGTGTGAACATTTGCTACCGCGAAGCCAGCCAAGAGAATCCAGTTCTCACCCGCTCGCTAACTTTGACAGGTAAGTTGAATGCCCCCTCCGTCCACCCTCTACACTTTTTACCCAGAAGAAATCAACTGTTCTGTTCCTTCTAACTCCTCCCAGCAATTCTAAGGGTTCCCTGGAATGGGAATTGCTACTGATATGTAGTAACATTTACCGTTAGTGAAGTGAATGGAAACATTTTAAGAAGTTCCACTTCTAAATCTGGTGGTTCCTCTGTTTTGAGACCAATAACTAAATAAGTTTTCTTTTTTTCCATCATTGGAACTACCATAACAAATGAAAGCTAAGTTTGTTATGTCTAATGTCTCCTCTCCCAAATTCTTTGCTATTGTTGTTCTTCCTCTGAGTCAAAAAGTATTTATTTCTCCTTCTGGTTCTGCTTCTGAAATCTGGTTAAAATCTCAAGGCCTATTTAATGAAATAACTTCACCAAGACAAGGAATCTTTCCACTCACTTTTCAGAGTCTGGCATCACCACACAACATTCTCTTCAGATTTTCAATTTTAATTTAACAATTACATTTCAATTCTTGAAATCCCATCTAGTATGTGATCTCTCATAACCATTTAACCAATTCAGCTAAACAAGTTTAATTCCCTCTTTCTTATTGTACTAAATGAGTTTAAAACTCCAAGTTTTCCAAAACTAATCTTAGAAAAAATTTTTTTTATAATTTGCACTTTTCTCAAACACTAAAATTTCTAAGTATTGGAAACAAAACTGAGATGAGAAAAGCATCACACTATAATCATAGATCACCTACCCACTTCTGAAATTTATCTTTAAATCTACAAAAGATAGCACTACGGTGAGTGACATAAAGTTATTCCCCATTTTATTCACGTTTGCAGAAATACTACACCTGATGAGAGTGCTAAATATATTTGCAGTTCACAAATTCAAACCAGGGATAATCCATCTTAAAGAGGAGAGAGTTACCTAAATCCAGGCAAATTAAGGAAGAAAACACTAAGGCATTGTTCAAAATAACCAGTATATTTCAATTCAATGACCAGGAAGACTAATACTAACGCAAAAACACCCAGACAAATAGATAGGAAGATCCACTGAATAAAGGGGCAAAGCTTGAAGCAAAACTGACTAGCATGGCAATAGGAGGTCATATTTTTTCTGATTTTCAATTAAAACTAAGACTTGAATAACAAATGTTGCCCTGTGAATTTGGGAGTCTAGCATACACATAATTATAAGTGAACATTAAAAGACTTCCGGCCTGTGTTTCCCAGTATTTTTCCTCTACTAATCTAGAAAGTATTCCAGTAAGCTTCATAAATTTAGTGAACGCTCCCCACTATGTTCCTTTTTATAACATTGCAGTAATTTATAAATAAAGGCGAGGAACAAAATAATTATTTTTGAGTAAAATGCTAAGCAAGTTAATTTGCAAGTCTTATTGATATCTCTTTCAGAAAATCACAAGTAGCATATATAGCATATGATATGAAACTGGCATAGTAAAAACTGCATAGCCTTGCTGAGTTATATCTATCTCATTCAGGAATAAAGTTCTTAGTATTATATTTATATGCTAATCACTAAAAATATACCTGAGGGATTTTTCTACAATGGAATTTTGAAACCACTTATTTCTCTCTACATTATTACATTAGTGTAAATCAATTAAGTCAATTCTTATTTTGCTAGCAAAGTCAACTACTAAAGGAAAATTAGGTATATATGGAAAAGAATTTAAGGGAAACAAAATATAATCCAAACATAGGTACCTGAGTTGTTGATGTAGAATTTCGTTTTCTCCTATTTAAGGGGGAAAACATCTCTAAAACAAATGAAGGTCTTTTATTAACTGGACCCAGCCTTATCTACTCTTAATGTCCTGTAAGTTCCAGGAACACTGAAGATTTAGGTTCTTCCACTCAGTGATCTTCTCTTTCTCCACAGGTAACATCCTGTCCTTCATGGCAAAACTCAGACCTTGCCTCCAGGAAGGCTTCCCCACTTCTTCACTGCCCTTCATTTGAATCAACCGATTTATTACTCCTTGACCTTTGCCCTGGTAACGTCTGCTTGCCTTAGCACCTGTTCATACCATGTTTACAATAGGCTTCCAATTGTTTTAGGCTTGACTGTGTACACCTGCTTCCTCCGCTAAGCTGACCACTGCAGAGATCTAACTACCCCTCTTTTTTCTTAATGGAACACAGAAGGCCCTGATTGATCACAAGGTGCTCGAAATGAGTTTCCATTAGAGAGGGCTAACTGTGATTTTGATCACTTTTTGGTGATCAAAGATATAAAATGTCACCCCTATTAGGTGTTAAGTCCATGCAAAATAACAATACTATGACTTCCTTTTGTATTACTATCCTGTACCAGGTGATCATGGCACTTTGTATGACAATAGGACCTGGGAATCTACATAAGCTAGCTAACTCAGGAAATGCTCATTTTGTCAGCACCCAGGGCCAGGTTCTTATTCTTAGTATAACCAAAGAGCAAACAGGTCAAGGTCCCCAGAAGATGCTTACTCTCTCGAGCAATCTGCCACTGGTCCTTGTCTAGCTTCTCTATATTCCTGGAGAATTTCCTTCCTTCAATAATATTAGTTAGCCTGTACCCAGTGCTAGCATAGGCTTCAAATTTATATTGTCAGCTAAACCACATAAAAATTCTGGCTAAAATGTAATCAAAGATCAGTGTATATATACAAAATCGGAAGAAAAAAGGAAATGTCCAGGTGCCAGAAATAAAACAGAAACTCAGATGTAGCAAAAATTTGTGCCATGGTCCCCCAGGAGTCCATGGAAATATTAGTCTTAAAACAGTCCCTGACTCCTAGGGGGAAATCCATGGTCTTGCTGCCGTAAGAGGCAGGAAGTTGGCAATGAAACACCCACAGATACACAGATAGCCAGGGTCCTGGAATGTATGAACCCTCTATAAACGTGAGCCTAAAAATTTCTCTTACCAAACTTCTTCCAAGAAAACATGAAAAATGCTTTCTGCCCATAACTCTGTAGAAAAATGTATTCCATTGCACTCCAAATGCGCAACTTAATGTGAATTTTGGGAAACATTTAGCTCTCTGCCGGGTATGAGATTTCCAAGTTCAGATATTAACACGCATACTGCTTGCAGTTTAATGAGAATCTCTTGAAATTTTAGCAGAACAACTAATACTACCCTGCAGTCCAAAGGCAAGGATGCTTTAAATCCCCACAGTTAAGCAGACAATAACACTACAGAGGTGTTTGCAATTTAAAAAAAAGGTATGAAACAGAAAAATAATTAATTGTACATTAATAGACAACAAAATTTAAAAAGAATTAGTATCCTCAACAATTTTATACAGTAGAACCATCTGAAAAAAATATTTAAAAGTTCACAAAGTTAACACTATAAAAATGCAGTAAACAATAACATCAAAAACAGATTCAGTATGGCATGGAGGTAATCACTTATAATCCCAGAGACTGAGGCAGGAGAATCACAAGTTCAACACCAGCCTGGGCAATTTAGTGAGATCCTGTCTCAAAATTTTAAAAAATAAATAAAAAGGAGTGGGGACGTAGCTCAGTGGTGGAATGCCTTGAAGTTCAATCCCTAGTATGATAAGCAAACAAAACACTTTCATAATAAAAGGTAGCCAAAAATCCCATATGTTTAAAAATGAAATAGGATGAAATTAAATGTTTATAATGTAAATTGGAATATACTTAGAATTAAACGAGAATGAAAACACTTTGTATCAAAATGGTGCCATTCAGCCAGAACAGTACTTAGTGTAAAATGTGTTGCTTACATGATATAATAGATGAAAATGTGAATTATGCATTCAGCTCAAGAAGACAAATAATAACAAACAAAAACCTAAAAAGGTAAAAGAAAATTAATAGAAATGAATGAAATAAAAAACAAAAATATGCATATTTAAAAAAAGATCTTTATAGAGAGACTAAAACCACAATGAATCTTACCATTGTGTTCATCCACAAGACTAGGGTCCTAATTAGAATAAGACATATTCCATGCTTATATAATTATATCAGATTCTACAGTCAAGTATAACATAAAAGAACCAATGAGAAAAGAAAGACAAAAAAAATAGATAAATCTCTGGAATACCTGACAACATAAAAGAGAAGAGGCACAAATGAACTATATTGTCAGTGAAAATGGGTACAGATGAAAATAAAAGTAAAAATCTTTATGCTGATAAATATTAAAGTTAGAAATAAAAAAAAAATTTCCACAGCATATAAAAATGACAAAATTATTCATGCAGAAATAGGACATGAGAAAACTTGTGACCTCTAAAGAATTTGAGTTTTGCCTGCAATTCAAAAAGAATTTGAATTTTACCTATCAGAAAATTACTAGCCAAAGCAGTTTTACAACTGAGATTATGTGAATAATCAAGGAACAGACAACTAATATTATACATAAGAAAATGTAATATTATACATGGGAAAAAGAAGGTGAGAAATGACTCTCAACTCATTTCATGAAGTAATACTGAGATCAGCAAAAGAATCAGATGAGCCCATGATGAAAAACACAAATATAAGCCAAATCCACTGTTAACTATAAATGCAAGAATCTTAAGTAAAATATTTGCCAATCAAATCAAGCAATGTATATTTTAGCAGAAACATTTCATTGACAGCTTATAGTACCCATCCTGAGTTTATTCCAGAAATGAAAAAACAGATTAATATTAGAAATAAGTACATTAATAAATTAATGTCATTTAATTTGTTATTTAATAAATTTGTTTAATATTTAATAAATACCAACAATTAATATTTATTTATTTATATAAATTCATTATATATTGATATAAATTTATTGATATATAAATCAATAAATATTAATTTATCACATTAGTAAATTAAAAAGGAAAACTATTTTAGTATTTGAAACAGTATAGAAAAAGAATTTGATAAAATTTAACAACCATTCATGATAAAACTCTTAGCCAGGAAAAGAAACATATTGAAAGAAGGTGTCTACAAAAACTTATAGCAATCAAATTTAGGGAAAACTGGAAACATTTTCCCCAAAATTCAAAAGAAACACAATACCTGCATCACTTCTGTTCAGAAGCACTATCCTTAACTATGATTAAATTTGGTTGTATATTACATTAATAATAATAATGCCTTAAACAAAGTAAGATTTAGCAAGTCATGTTCTTGACTAATAAAAATCCCAATGCAATTAGTGCTGACCAAAAATTGAACTCCATACATTCATCGGGGCCCAGTTCCTTCTTTCATTTCTATTCCACTCTTCTCAACATTTGTTCACATTCTCAAAGGTACTACATGACCCAAAATGGAGATTGGAAGTCCAAACATTGTATCTATGTTCTAAGTATCAGAAAGGAAGACAGAACTTATGGTTGGAATCATCTCTCCCTTTGAAGAACCTTCTTGGAAGTCCAATCCCCCTACTTCTAAATGTGATGGGCTGACAGATCTGGCTCCATGAGAATGTTATAGGCCAGACTATCAGGGAAATGACTGGACAGACTCCATTTTGCTCTGAGACTCCATGTCATGTAGGAAATAAGCTTCTCTCATGGAAACACCCCGCCTCTGTGCCCATCATCAGTTACTTAGCGTGACATGTTTAGCAATACAAAATGACAATTCTTATGTAATGAAAAATTGCTCTCCTTTGATTCCTATTTCTCCTAAACAACATACCATGTGAATGGTGATTGTGTGGATGTTAGTAACCTTTCTTTAGTTTGTACCTAGGTAAGGGTCATTTTGACCCACCTACCCCTCTGTTGATGATCTCAAGATGTTAGTTTGTAATTTCGAATCATAGCAACAGACACTTATGCTTGATGTGATTTGTGGTATAAGAACCCCTACAACCCTGTGGTTTGGGCTCTTCCAAAAGCCATTTTTTGGGGCATTGTGTGAGACAGTCAGTCGGCCAGCTTAATAAAGACTCTCAAATTTGGACTTCTCAGTGGTGATCAGTCTGTTCTTAAGTTGTGCCCCATAACATAAATACATCTCAATGGCCATCCCTATATGTGAAGAAAACTACAGAATGTAGTTTTTTTTTTTTAACTTATCACATTCTATCTCCATTTTTAAGAAAGAAGAGATTAATGAGTTATGAGTTATTCTCTCTTTTTTAAAATCAAATCTTTATAGTTATACATAGTAGTTGGGTTCATCCTGACAAAATCTTATATGCATGGAATTCAATTTCAGTTCATGATTCCCCCTTTTCCCTCCCTCTTTCTTCTCCTCTCCAGTCCTCCCACCCCTCCCCCATTCTTCTTCCTCTACTCCATTAGACTTCCTTACACCAGTCTTTTTATTTATATTTTACTGGTTCTTTCACTTATGCATAAAGCTGAAATTCCCCATGGTTTATTGTGTATGCATGTAACTCGATTTTTTAAGAATTCATTCTGCATTGCCTCCCCTTACCCATCACCCCACTCTGCCTCTTGATCTCCTTGTACATTATTAGACTTGCCTTTATCTTTACAGTATACTTTTAGCCCAATAAGCAAGAAAAAAGGAATAAAAAAGATAACCAAAAAGGAAGAACCACATTTGTTATTGCCAAGACATAGTTTTCAACATAGAAAACCCAAGAGAATCTATAAACTTATAACTAATGAAAGAGGTTAATAAGATTGATGAAAACAAAATTAATACAGAAAAAAATAGACTTTCTATAGGTCAAATATTTTCAATGTATTGAAATGTGGTTTCCTAGAAATATTAAATACATACACATAAAAATAGGAAAATACCTAATAAAACATGTATAAAGAAAAAAAGAATTATAAAGTGTTAAAGACATGGAAAAGTTAGTTAATGGATGAAATAAACTGTCCTTGGTATTGATAAATGCCATCAACATTTCAAAAGCACTGTTTTAATTAACTTTATAAGATGATAATAAAATTTATATGAACAGAATGAATCAACCAACATTACCCTATGTAAATTTATGATTACACAAATGGTATGCCTTTACTCCATGTACAAACAGAGAAACAACATGTATCCCATTTGTTTACAATAAAAAAAAATTATATGAAAGAACAAAATGCCCAGTATAGGCAAGACAATTATTAAGAAGTAAAATAAGGTAGACACGTCTGCTGTAGCAAGTATCAACATGACATCAAGTTGTAGCAATGGTGACAGAATTTCAGTAGAATACCCCAATAGACAAATTAAAATAAAGGGTCCAGAAACAAGCCTCCACTCCTATTTGAAAAGTTGACATGAGATAGAGATAGTGTCACAAATTGATGTGGAAGTAATGGACCATTTAATAAATAGTGACAGGATAAGGGTTAGCTACTAAAGAATAAATAAACTTAGATGTCTGTCATGGCACACAAAAATAGTTTTCTTTGCAGACAACTGTGACTTAGGATAAGAAATATTTCTTAAACAAGACACAAAAGGCATGAATTTATAAAGAAAATGTTAATAAATTTATTATGTTAAAAGTTAAAATTTCTGTTCATCAAAACAAACTGTTAAATGACTTTCTACAGCTTTGAAGGAGAGATCTGCAATGAAAATAACTGACATATAATTAGTATATAAGCTATATAATGAATACTTAAAAACTAATAAAAAAAGGGAAAACGACCTTAACAGAGTATTATGCAAAGAAACAGGTATTCACATCATGTTGTTACTGTAATGATAGTACAATATCCCATTAAATGGTTATGCCATAATCTAGCCAGTCTTTGTTTTAATGTATTTGTCTTTTTCTAATTGTTTTTGACTATGATAATTGATGTAAAGAATGTCTTTCTATTGAGCTTTTCTGTATCTCTGATTATGTTGCTGAAACTTGCTGTAAGTAGTCCAGTGATAACCAGCTAATTAAAAGTAAATAGCTAGAAAATCTCCTGCCTCCAAGGAATAAGCTAGGCAATAGTATCATCCCCGTGGACACATATTTCCCCACAGGACTGACTGTACATACCCCAGGAGGGAGCCAGAGGAGAAGGCAGGTGAGCTAGTGACTGAAATTCTAATGAAGAAATAAGATCTTATGAAAAGCAGGTCTATAGACCAACAACAGAAAGTATTATCATTTAATATTATATCTACATATACATGTGAAATATTTAAAAAGCTTTCTAGCATGAGAAAAAAACATAATGCATGGAAATGCTATCATTCCAATATAGTGAGAGAAAATTCAATAACCTCAGGATAAAACCATAAGATTTTAAAAACTCTTTTTCCTTTTAATATATTCCTGTCATAGAAATTGATAGAAAATTTTATTAATTTGCAATTACATCTTTTCTAGCCACCCTTTCAACACACATCCTACCTTTCGAAACATAAAAATTAAGATATTAAAATGTGGCTCTTTTTAAACTTAGTGTACAGGAAAATTATATAAAGTTAATAAAACATATACCCCTAATTTTAAGACAAACATTATTTGAGGACTTGCTTATGTATTTTATTATTATTATTTATTTTACAATGGCACATGGATATTGTCCAACTGTGTTAGAGCAAACCCTAGTGGTAGGTGGTAAAAATCTTTGAAGAGTCTCCCTCTTACAACTTTGCAGGAAGAATGATTTTATTTTGTCCAAAAAGTGACTTAACATAACTAAAAACCAAGCGGAAAAGGCCTTGAGAAACAAGGATAAAGCATCCTTAAGGAATTCCTCATTATCGCTGAGCCCACAAGCAAACACGGCAGACACCCTTAGCAAGTGTTACGGCAGCCACCTGCACCCTCCTACGGCACCGGGATCATTAGGATTGCATCTCAGAAGCACTTTACAAACATTAGCCAATTAAGAGCAGTGAGCAGACATAAATACCAGTAAGCAAGCAGAGCAAGAATACAGTTATGTAAAAGCTCTAGTGAAGATGTTTTTACACATTTGGAGCTAACGATTCAATTTCAGTAAATGCCATGGCCTGGAACAAATTTTATGGGTCATATTTATTAATGACATTAAGTTCTTTTATTATTAAATAGTAGGTGTATAATGAGTTCTGAATGGCACCTGGTGGAAATTCACTCTCCTCTCTCACTCCCTGCCAAAAAAAGAGAAAACATTATTTACATGAACCCTGATTTTAACCAAGAACACAAAGAAATCCTTCTTTAAAGAGGGTTCTTCTCAAGAACTTAGAGTATCCCAACTAAGATCTATGGAAGCAACATGGTAGGAAATGAATAAACAGTTCATTTATTTCTATTTTGTTTGATATCTACTGTGACTAATTCATTTTTGTATTATTTTGGGGGGACATGCAATTTATAGTTATAATAGACACCATGAGTAATAAATATGCCTACTTTTCTGGGCAAAATTAGTTTGATCATCAGTGTGAACAAAAAATAGACCTCAAAGGAAAAATTATGTATATTAAAATAATTTCTTTGCATCTATTTATCAGGATGAAATTATATTTTCCATTGCCATAGTAACCAGACGATGACTGGTAAAGAGTAAATATAAGGGGCATAAAAGGTGAGATGCCTTACCTAGCTCATTCTTTCTACATAACAAAGCTGGGCATTGTCCTTATAGGATGAGTTCCTGAAATGGAGCTTTAATTGATGGTAGATTAAGCATATTACCTTATAATTATCTTAATATGCTAATTATATTGTAAACAGAAAAATGAGCATTGCCAATCCAGCCTTGTCTACATTGCTTTTCTCAAAACTCTCACAGAATAAGAGAAATGTCATGTATCTGAAATAGAAGTGAAATTTATCTCAAAGTAATTTTAATTTGCATTTCTCAACCAATAAATAAAATAAAATTTACTAAGTTAAAAAAAAATGAAGTAAAATTTATCCTTAGCATCCCCTTCAAGTGTTCCACCTATACTTGCCTATAGTGATTTTCTTTAGTATATTGACATTTCTCCAAGCACTGAAACAAAACATTCTGCAATGACCATTACACAAGAACAAGGAGAATGAGCTTGAAAACTGTAACTGAGGGCTCACCAGGTCTCCTTATGCTCAGCTATCTAGCACTTTCATTCACCAATTAAAAAGTTGATTTCCCTTTTGCTCTAAGCACTCTGAACAGAATAGTGCTCTTTTTGAATTTATCTTGTGCTTCTTTTATGATGAAAATTTAACAGAATGTAACTTTTCCTTTGGGTGTAAGAGGAGAGATTTGGGTTGTTTTTCAAAACATAGAATCCTATTAAAAGTAGCTTTCACTAACTTTGCCAGCTCCCAAGCAAATGAGCTGCCAGAGACAACTGGGGTTATGACTAGAGCCAGCAGCTGCACTCATCCAACCATCCATGCAGAGCACTGGAGAACTCTCTCTCTCTCTCTCTCTCTCTCTCTCTGTCACACACACACACACACACACACACACACACACACCCCAAATGGTCCCTCTTGCTTGGTTCTTGCTCTTAGCCAATTCTACATTCTTTATATTTCTATACATCCCTCTACTGTATCCAAGACTCCAAGACTCTCTTTCTAATATTTAAGAATTTTTTTAAAAACCTTCTATGTCTTCAACGTCTTCTTCACCACCTTCTTGGCTTAATTGATCTTCCTGACCCCTGAGTAGAGTGCTTCCCCTAGACCCTCTGAAATCCAGCCTCTTCTCTATCTCATGCCCCACCCCCATATTCATGGCCAAGAAGAGAGTCACTTCCTTTCCTTCCTATGACTCTTCAAAACATTACATTCTCTTGTTGCAAAATCCCTGCTCCTTTGAGCTCACTATTTGGCAATTCACTTATTTATTTTCAAAATAGTACATTGAGCTTCTGGCATTGCTTCCTCATTTATCAAAGACTATATCTCCTTCCATCATCCCAGGCAACTTAACGCCCACAGAGATGACATTTGGAAAGCCCTTACCTCAATTCTTCAACCTCTTTATTTCCAATTTTATTTTCTTCTGCTTCACCTGAGCAACCCACTTCTGAAACCACAACAGGAACACACCAGAACCCAAATGCTTACAAAATTAGCTGTCTTCTCAGGACCACCTTTGCTCCTGTCTCTTCCTCAAGTGCATCTCTTCAGCAGCCCCTAGCCACATGAGCTTCACTTTCTCTTGTCAGTCCCTCCTGTCCAGTTGAGGTGACATGGATGGCTTTGTTCTCTTTCACCTTCTTTCCCTGTCTTCCTTCCTTTCAGTAAAAGAACAGTCCTGCCTTTTTCTGAAGCCAACTTCCTTAGCATATGTTTTCTTCCCTTTCCGGTACCCCTCTTCTCAATTTTCCTTGCCATCTTATTTTTTTACCCAATTGCTCTCTTGCCTTCCTCCAATTTATTCTCCATGTAAGAGCCAGAGTGATCAAATACTATTTCTACCTCCCTGGCTCCAAAACTTCAATGTTTTCCATTTCATGTAGAGTAAAATATTAAATCCTTAACACGGGCTTCTATAGTCCCTGCCTCCATCTGGACCATCCATCTGGACAGCTTTCCTCCATGCTTACAATACCCCATGTACATTAGCTGCTATGGTTGGTTGTAATTGGCTCATGTGTAGAAAGCTTGGTCCCCAGTGTGACAGTATTGAATGGTGGTGGAATCCTTAAGAGATGGCGCTCAATAGGAGGCAGTAAGGTCACTGAGGACACTGCCATCATAAGGGATTACCATAGTTCTCATGAGATCCCATTTCATTCCAATGAGAGTAGATTCATAAAATAGCAAGTCTGACCCCTGAATCACTCTGTGACTTCCTGTCTTGCCATGTGATCTCTCTTTCTTGCACATACCCCATGATATCACCCATCATTAGACCTTCAGCAGAGTCCAAACTGATAGGGCCACTCAATCTTGGACTTTGGTTTACAAAAAGTTAAATAAACATCTGTATACATCACCCAATTTCAAGTATTTTGTTATAGCAACAGAAATGGACTAAGACACTGACCTTCATCATGCTGGCCTGGACTAAGTCTGGCCTTTCTCATCTATTCTTCCTTTTGCCCACCTGGAGCATTTCTCCCAAGCTCTACCTAATGGACCCTATCTATACATCAGGTCTTTGTTCTGATCAATATTGTATGGAAGACTTTCCTTACTATTCACCTAAATCTCATTTCTATTATTCTTTCATGCTTCCTTGACATTTTTAGAGCAATTATTACCATGTATAATTACATATTTTATTGATGTGACACTTTGCTTAATATTTCTAAAATCTGTGAGAGGAAGACTATGTATGTTTTATTTTTCACTGTATCTCCAGTGCCTGCAACACAATAGACACTCAGTTATGCCAAAAGGAAGGAATAATAGTGATGTTCATATACCTGGTCAGTGACACTACAAGGATTCAAATGGTTTCTACAGTTTAGGAGACATGGAAAATGGAAATTGCAATACCACAATGTAGCCTTTAAACAATTATTGGTATTTTCTCCTCTATAAACAAGAGTAAAATAGCTCAAGAGTGAAATAGAATTGTTAACAGGTTATGAAATGCAGCATGTTAAATGTGGTTTTTGGAGTCAATATATCTCCTTTGCATTTCAGTTTCCAGGAGCACTACCTATGTGACCCTGGGTAAATTCCATAACCTCTCTGAGGCCCATTTTCTTCATTTGAAAAATAGGAGCAATAGCATTAGGTTGCAGAGTTGTTATGCAGAAAATGAGATATAATTCAGATGAAATCCCACCGCCTAGCATTTAAGAAACACCCTACTAAGGTTAGTTTCTGTCTGATCCCTATTTTTACATCATTAATGCTAATATTAACATTTTATATGTGCCATGGGATTGTCTTATTACACTAATGAAATAAGCTCATACTCTCACAAGGCTGCTAAATCATTTCAGAGTTTCTTCATCTTCTAGTCATTTTAGGGAGTTTCCAGGAGGTGTCTGCTATGTACTTGGCAAGAGTAATTAATTTTCAATTGCTGGTGTTCCTCTCCCTCTTGGATTGGGGTTTCTGCCCCTGATAGTGACCACCACGATTTCCCCTGCTGCAGCCGTGTGGCTGGTACTGGCTCTCTCCGACTGCCACCCACAGCAATGTGCCATGCTCAGTTCCACCACTCCAAGGGGACCCTCATGTGCTGCTTCCAGGAGGCCATGCTGCTTCCTGGTGCTGCCCCTGTGTCCCTGTGTTCTCTCTTATCAATGCCACTTGGTCATTTTTCAGTTCTGAAGCTATTCTGACTAAAATGTGGGTAATTTTTCATACTTACTTTCTCTCTCTCTCTCTTTCTCTCTCTCTCTCTCTCTCTCTCTTTCTCTCTCTCTCTTTCTCTCTTTCTCTTCTTCTTTGTTAGCATCTCTTAGAGATCTTTGTCAATATAGCTTTTCTATGGTCTGAAAGTGTCCTCCAAATACCCATGTGTTAAAGGCCTGTGGTGCTATGGGGAGATGATGGACTCTCTAGGAGGTGAGACTTAGTAGAAGTGAGGCCACTGAAGGTGTGCCTTTAAAGGGGATATTAGGACCCCAACCCCTTCTATTGTTCACTTCCTGGCTGCCATGAGGTAGATAGGCCTTTCTGCCATATACTCCCACTGTGATGGACTCTGCCATTACAGGTTCAAAGCAACAGGGACTGTGACCCAAGCCATGAACCAAAGTCAACTTTTCCTCCTTGCAAGTTGACTGTCTCAGGTATTTTTGTCACAGTATGGAAAACTGACCACTATCAACTCTTCTTTTATAGCAATGTCTTTTTTCCCCAGGGTTCAGCCACAAAACTACATGGTTTCTAGGGCTGTCATAACAAAATATCACAGACTAGGTAGCATAAATAAGAGGAATTTACTTTCTCTGAGTACTAGAGACAGGAAGTCTGAGATGGAAGGTGACAGTAGACTGGTTTCTGGTGAAGTATCTCCCCTTACCTTACAGATAGCACTCCTTGCTTTATCCCTACCACAGCTTTTCTTCTGTGCATGCAGAGAATTCTGAACTCTTCCTCTTTTTATGAAGACATTGATCATTTTAGATTATAGTCCACCCTTCTCACCTCATTTAACCTTATTTACATAAACCTCAATTTTATACGTAAAGATCCTATCTCCAAAACACAGTCACAATCCAAGTTAGGGTTACAACATGTGAATCAGGAGCCTGTTCATAACAGGCCTAGTCTAGGAAAACCAAATAATGGGTCATTCATGAAATTTCCCATCCCCTCAAAGGACCAATAGATTGCTCTTTTTTCTTTTCTTTATTTATTTTTTCTTTTTTATTCTTTTTGGTTCCAGGGATCAAACCCAGGATAGTTTTACCACTGAGCCACGCTCCCAGTCCTTCTTATTTTTAAATTTTGAGACAGGATCTCTCTAAGTTGCTGAGGCTGGCTTTGAACTTGCTATCCTCCTGCCTCAGCCTCCCAAGTTGCTGGTGCTATAGGCACGCACCACCATGCCTGGCACCAATAGATTACTCTTAGACTAAACTTATACTCCCTCAATTCTTTACCTTTGGAATGACTTATTTCCTCTTAAGATTTCCTGTTTCTCATTTGACAGATAGACTTGATAAATTATAAGAACAAAACTTCTATTTTCAATATGATAAACTGTCCTTGGTAACCTGGGCCACCCATCCACGTATGTGTCCTGACATGTCTGAATCAGCTTGATCTCCTACCCATCCTCAACACTTTTGCTTTTAGTGCCAAAGCAAAGATAAACACCCCAGCTGATAATGACCCAGGGTATTTTTAGTTTCTGAATATCTCCCAGGTGCTAGAGAAAAATGAAAGCTTTACAAAGAATCAATCGCTCTTTGAACTATTACTGTTCATTTTGTGCATTTTCTCAGTCACATAGCCTAAAGAGATTAGTAATGCACTTACACAAAGACCTAATTTATGACAGAAGAGCAATTCAGGTCACAGCAAGAATGAAACATATCAACTGCCAATCCCGCTGATAATATTAAACAACTATTTTTCTCAACTGGCTATTTGGCTCTTACGTTAGGAGTGTTCACAACATAAAAGGAAAAGATGTTACTATATATATATGTATAAATATAAGTCTGAGTCAGTTAACTAAGGAAGTTAGATTCTGGTGCGAATGAGGGAAACACAGAACTTCAACCCCAGAGACTAGTTGTAGTCAGATACAAAAAGCTCTGTTCTCCAGCTTACTGCCTTGTTTTCACATAAAACTGTACTACTAGTCAAGAAGGGGATAACCCTCAAATATCTCCCTGATAACTTAGCAATCATTGACTGAGCTGCTTCTGTATCTCAAGCTTCATGTTTATGGTAATGATATAAATATAAATAAGTAAAACATAACCCTTACCCTCAAGAGTCTTGCAGTCAGTTAAAATTATTAGCATTACTGGGGAAAAAACAAGCATCCTACTAATGCCATTTATCTTGAATATGACACACTTTTTTTTTTAGTACTTTGCAAATTAGCAAACATTTTCATGCAATTATCTCACTTCATCCTTAGAGTAATCCCTGTAAGTAGGTGTCATTAACCCTGATTTGGAGATCAAAAAAATCTCAGCATTAAAATGTTCAAGTTATCCAAGGTCATACAGCACTATGTAAACTCAGGGGTTTCTCTAAAACCCCAGTTCCATGTCATTGAAAATTTATAAGCCTATGTCAAATACAAGCACAGAATGGTCTTTAAGCCTTCTATTGTGTTCTGTTTGCATATTATAATATAAATTATAACAAAGTTATATTACAAAATAAATTATAAATAATTTTTATAAATAATTATTTGTCAATGTCAAATATGCATTTTCAGTAACAACATTTCTGGTTTCTTCAAAGATGACAAAGAAATGGAAATATTATGACACTGATGCTTAAGTAAAATCATAATCAATTGGTCTGTGCTAACTTGAAGCTCTCTAAAATAGTTTTATATTAGCAAATTTTCATTTTTAGATACTGGATCATATTGTAAAGTTTCATAACTCAAAAATACATTTTGAAAATAAGAATATGTTTTAAACTTCATTATGCCAGTGTGCAAAATTCAACTCAAATAATTAATGTTTAGTTTTGCTCTAAGTGACACATGGAGAAATTTCTACTCTTTGTAAAACCCATATGTGTCAAAATGTCTGCAGAGAAGTCTGATGATAAGGGTTCTATATTTGCATAGTACTTTATTTCTCATTTCACAAGCAAGACTTTGCTTCCTAAGAGTTCATGAAGATTTGGTGGAAACTAGCCCAAGAGCTCATACGGCTTAACAACAGTAATTCTGTCGAAGTGCATCTAGCTGCCAGTCAGAAGACCAAAGTACAGAGGTTCTCAAGCTTGGCCACCTTTTGGAATTACTCTTAAAAGTTTAAGAGTTTAAAAGTTTAAAAGTTTAAAGTACTCTGGTACTTAAAACTTTAAGTACCAGGTTCCACCCTCAGATTCTCACTTAATTGGTCTGGGATGCAGTGAGTTATTTGGGATTTCTGAAAACTCTGCATGTGAGTGAGAGTGGAAAGAAGCTGAAAAGTGTCACCTCCAGATAGTGAAAAGGTGGTTCCTGGACCAGCACATAGTAGGAAGTTGTTAGAAATGCAGTTGGGGGCCCCATGCAGAACCCAGGGTGGGGAATCTGAGTACAGTTTATTTTTGGTATATTATTTACCATCTCTTTGCAATAAGTGACACCTTGAAAAAAGGAATCTCCTTGCCTGGATCCCTTACCACGTTAAGTGCGATAAGGAAGCAGAAGTTGGGTCCTGGAGGACAAGCCTGGAAAACCCTGGGTAACAGAATCCATGTCTGCTGATGGTCCACCGGGAATGTGGTCACCACATACGTCTCCTGAATAGAAGGTGTCTATCTACTACCATGCTTACAATCTTACTCAGCTAACTTTTTTTTTTTTAAATGCTTTCTCAAACAGAAAGAAAGTGGATACCATGGGAGTGACTATCACCTTGTTACCCCCACCTCAGAATGCCAGGATGAACTTTCTTACAAAAGAGAAATTTACCATGATGGGAAAAGATTTTGATTTTTTTTCCTTCATATTGGGTGAAGCCTTAGTTTTGTCCTCCTGATCCTAACCACTTGGTTTCCTCAGACTCTGTTTACCAAGCGATGACACCACAAAAAAATATAAAACACCCTTATCACCATGGAATATTTTTCTGATTTTCTCCAGTGAAAGAACTTTGCCACCTAATGAAAAAGCCTTTGGTGAGTGCTCTGAATTTTTTTTTTTCCATCTGTTGGAAGAAAACAAAAGAAAAAGAAAAGTCCTATATCTACATTATGGCATTACTAAGATTAAAACGTTGCATGTATATTTTGCCAGGTAGACATTTCTTTGCCAGAAGGTGTCGAAGGGATTCTAAGATCCCCCTGTCACGATATAGCTACATGCTGTTGTTCCTGAGCCATTTGCAATGAGCACAACCCCAGCAGGCTCAACGGCAGAAATTCAGCTTTCTCGAAAGAGTTCAAACTTGTCACAACTTCTAAGCATGTACTATGACAAAACTTTTAAAGACATATTTAAACAGAAGATGACATTTTAAAACTCATTCCACTTGGCTTCCTGTTTCAGAATACACTTAGCTGAAGTAACATGAACCTGTCCTCCCCCTAAGATGACACAGAAATGTTAAAGATTTTTTTTAAATAATAAAAATGAATATTACACACACAGCTATCTAGAAAGAAGGAGAGGAGTTGCCCTTTACTCTTCTGTCACAGCCCATAGCCAGCCCATGGTGGACGGGTGGGGTCACCTGTACCTTCCTGACCCTTCTACAGTTACCTTGCCTGTTAGGCACCTCCTTCTCGCTCCAGTATTACTGCAGAACCCTTTCAACGAATCCCCACTTCCATCCCTCTGGTAACAGGCTATAGCCAAAGTGGTCATTTGAAACGTAAGTCAGATCAGTCACTGTTCTCTTCAAAGCACAGACTAAAAACCAAAGTTTTACAATGGCTTCTGAGCTCTGCATAATCTGTCCTCTACGCCTTCTTCTTCTAGGGCTCACCCTAGCAACTAATCAACTCTAGCTTCCCAGGTCTGTGCCTAGAAGGCATGCAGCAGTCTTACACAGACAGGGCTTTACTGTGCTGTTTCATCTGTCTGAAACACATTTCCTCTAGAAGCTGCTTGGTTCAGCTCTTCATTTCCTTAACACTTTTGCTCAAATTTCATTTTACCGTGAAGCCTATTCAAGAATTTTATGGAACAAAAAGAAAAAATTTTAAACAGATTGAAGGAAAAAAACTAAATAAATCATGATCGCAGGTATGGAGATTTTATATAATTCCTGAAAAATTAGTTCATAAAATGATTTTAATCTCTATCCAAGTCATGCTAAGTGTTATTGACTTTGAAAAGATAATCCTGAAGTTCATATTAAAGAATAAAAGGTCAAGAACAATAAGGATCACTTTAATGAATAAAAGGGAAGGAAATTTTTCTTATTAGATAGCATGATATATTAAAAATTTAAATTATTTAAAAATAGAGATTTCAAGGGAGGGGGGATATAAATAAATCAGTGGAACTGAATTGAGACCTAAAAACTAGATAGATCTACATTTACATGGAAACCTGATAAATGAAATGTGGTTTTCAAATCAATGGAGGAAGAATGGCACTGAAAAAAAAATTCTCTGTGGAAAAAATAAAACTAGATGTTTACTTTATACCAAACTAAAAATTAGTCCAGGTTTATTAAAGGCACAAATATGAAAAAGCAAAACTTTAAAAATTCTGGAAGATGAAAATCCAATGAATCTATATTTTAAAGTGGCACAGGATATCGTAATCAAGACATAAAAACCCCATAAAATAAAGGAAAAGACAGGAACTTAGGTACATTAAAATCTCTCTCTAACAAAAGACACATTATAGTTAAAACATAAACTATAACCTTGGGATGATACTTCCAATTATGAAACTTATGGGGGATTCAAATCAAGAATACAAGAATAAGTAAATGTCTAAAACCCAATAATGAAAGAGAAATAACCCAAAATAAAATGAGCAAATTCCCAGAAGAGGAAACATGAGTGTACAATAAACAAATAAAAAGATTTTTGCTTTCACTTCTCAGTGAAATGCAAACTACTACAACAATGATGAGACAGTTTGCACCTGTCATATTAACCAAATTGTAGTCTGGCAACTCTAAGTGAGACTGGAGAATAGAAATACTTACACACTATTGGTGGTGGTGTAAATCAGTACAGCACACTGGCGGTTGGCCTAAACGTGGTTAGCCTAAAATCCAAAAATGACATTTTACATCATATATCCTAGAAAAACTTACATATGTGCTCAAAGAGATACCAGGGTGTTTATTGCTTCATTGTTCAAAATTGGGAAAATTTGAAAACAGGCTTCACGTGCCTGTCAGTAATGGAATGGATCAATAAGCCACGGTGAAGTCTCATGATAGAATACAGCAGTTAGTGTGAATGAACTAGATCTGTGTGCAATCAAAATAGATCTTGAAAACAAAATATTAATAAAGGAAACTGTTAAAGAATTTACATGATATTAAGCATGCAAATTTGAAAACACCTTAAACAATATTATTTGTGTATATGCACGTGGATATATGAGTGATGTTAGTAAACACAGGTCAAGAGTGGCTTAACAAACTCCAAGCTGTTTACCTCTGATGAGTGAGTAAGGGTAATGAGATAGAAAGGAAAGCCTTAGCCATAATCATGAAGCTTATTTCTTTAAAAAATAAAACTATCTGAAGTAAACATGAAAAACAAATAGTAAATAAGTAAATATGAGTGACAGATGTCTGTCATAATTTTTAAGCTTTATTTTCTCTGAAAACTTTTCCTATTTAAACATTGTCAGATAAATGGATAAAACATTTATTCCACACAGAGTCTGTATTGGGCACTGAAAAGCAAAGGCAAATAAGAGGTAGACTGTCCCACTGTAGAATTTTGAATGAGAGATGGAGATGCTTTCACGTGTGGTGGTAAAGGTACATCGAAGCTAGAGTGAACACACAAAGAAAGGTTGATCAATTTTACTTAAGGTTGGAGGAGGCCTATGGGTCTTTAGAAAAGTGATTCCAAGTGGTTTCTCCACCAATGGGAGCAGTTTAACTCCTAAGCATTGCTTCACATTTCAGCACATCCACAATAATAGTTATCTTAGCATCTGGACAAGAAAACTGAGCCACAATATTTGGAGTCAGAATCAGTCTTCATGATTTTAAATCTCTGTGCCTTGAAAGAACTTGGGTAAATAAATCTTTTTGAAAGAGCTTGACCCTGGACCCTACATTTAGCAATAGGGCTTAATGTGAAACGAGTCTCTGGGGGTGTAAGTTTGGTAGAAAAGGTCATGAAAAGTCAGATGCCAGTTGATTCTTAAGCCACATACTTGTCCCAGTTGGACAAACAGAGGTCAATAGTTCTGAACTTTTGTGAATCCCAGTCAGCTCTGTGATTGAATCCGGATACCACTTCCTCATATTTTATGGCTCATTATTTCTTAAAAGTTCAATCTATAAAAAACTCTTGGGAATCTTTTTTTCATACAGACTCAGAGAGATACCAGGATGTTTACTGTTGTTGCAGAATCATTCAAGGAACTTTCCAAACCATGCTATCAACTTCTTCTCATACATTTACATGATCCTCTAGTGCCTAGTGCTCTACCACTGAGCCACAACCCTAGCCCTGAAAAATTGGATTCTTGAGTTAGTATCCTACACAACATATGGCAGATCAGTTTTACCAACGGCTGTTTAAAGGAGTCCTTAGAGTATGTAAGGACTCCTGCTTGGCACTGTCTCCAAAAACAAGAATCAGATAATAGTGTAATCATTTATCATTCACACCAGGACACGTTCTTGTGTGTACACCAGAAGTTATACTTTCATTTAACATTTACAGGAAAATAGTCATCAGGTCAATAAAAACTTTCCAACTGAAGTACTTTATTTGGTTTAATTCCCTCTTCAGAGAGAAAGAGGCAATTTCAGAACCTTTAAGAGGCTATGGATCTCTATAATATTGAAATGCCTCTAAAGTTTTAAATTAGGAAGACACACAAACACATGCATGTACACACACACGCACACACACACACACACACACACATGCATACACATGCAAAAATTAAAGGTACTCAGCTGCAGGTTAAAATTAAAATTGGGGTCATTCTTAAGATTATTCTTCATAATCCTTCTTTTTCTCTCCAAAAATGTGGAAGGCAAAACCAATAAATATGAAAGCAAAATTTCTGGAAAAACACTTCACGTTACATTTCTCGTAAACTTCTCCTATAACTACAATATTACCAAAAGGCATTAGAGGAGTCAGAATACTTTTTCATGGTAAAAGAGGTAGTGCTAGCAATCATGCCAGCACACAAGGCATTACCTAGAACTGTCCAGACAACCAGGATATATGGTCACCAGTGGTACCTCCAGCATGGATTTATGCATGTTGTTTGTATACAGTTACAACTCTTTCTGGCATGAGGGGTATATTTCATAATCATTCTGCCTTGTAGAGTTCTGTAGGAAGTTACAGTGCTCAAAGTTTAGATGTTATATGGATCTCTTCATGAAATTTATTTTTATGGCCATAGTGGGCATTTGTTCACACCCACTTTGAAATTATTCCAAACTATAATTCTCCGTGGCCATGCTTTGGGGGGCTCCATCACCCATCTGTTCATGTGCTGGAAAAAACTCAAAGTTATTTTTAGGGAAAATGTTGGCTTTACTTCTCAGTACTTGCTCAGACCGTCATTCTGTAGAGTCGAAATAGCCTCCTACTCTAACACATGCAAATTCATAATCCTAGATGGAAAAATACATTATTAAAAAAGAGAAAAAAGAAAAACAAAGTGTAAGTGTTAGACCAGGGAAAACGCATGCAAAGAATACAGAAGTTCCTACAAAGAGCATGGCAAACCTTTCTCCAGCTCAGATAATTATCAGTACTCACAGGCATGTGAGTGTGCATGTACCATGAAATGCAGATTGTCTGCATCCCCAAATACTCATGGAGAGGATGTCAAATGCTGCTACTTAACCCTACCTAAAATTGTAATGGAGAGAAAAAATTCCTCTTCTAGAAATACCTAAATTATATGTTATCAGGTCACCCCTTTAAAATTCCAAAACTCATCCTTAAGAGGACCATGTGATACCCTCACATCTGGACTACATGTGGCTCCTCATAGGCTTCTTCTAAGCCTCTCGGATTGAATCTGCCAACAACCAGCATGGAGTGAGGGCAAAGAAATAGTCCTGTGGAGCCTGCGGTATTTATTTGTTGAAGATATTGTTCATTTCATTAACAGGCTTTCTCCGGGAGGTTTTTAGCATACATTTTCTCAGGACTCAGAACCAGGAGTGATTCTGCATATTCTGAAAAATTGGTTCCTTTATCTCACAGACACTGTGGCTCGTGTTTATTTCTCAGTGTTTGCTGCCAGAAATTTGATGATCCCCTCACAGCATTTGGGAAGTCATAAAGTGCATTTTGTGTTCGAACTTCAAACCTGCAATTAGCTTACCATTCGGGTCTCCATTGTCTCTCCACCATAATTCCCTTGCTTACAAAAATTGGGATGTACTGTACTCATTTTTGCATTTGTGAAATAAACACACACAGAGAGATACATACATACAAAAGAAAGAAAGAAACCTATAAAATCCCTGTGTCTCGTTTTCTCATCTATAGAATGGGCCGGATGAACAGGCACCATAATCTCTCCACTTCTAATTTTATAGAATTCTGCATTTCTGTTTCTCAATCTGGTTTAGCCCCTGATTTCTCTGACCCCTAGAAGCTAATTCTATTTCTCAATGTCCCCATCTGTGAGAGTACTATATATTTTATTTGTAAAATATTTTATTTTTATTATTAAAATATTTTATTTTTCCATGCTTCTTAGAGCTTCATAAAACCATATACATTCTAGAATTGGCCAGCTTGTTTTCCTTCCCTTAACATTCATTACAGGTAGCAGGGGCATACAAGAACTATACTTCCATACACTAAAATAGCACTTTGATCATTTCCTTTATGACAAACTGCCCATAGACCTCTTCTCTCCCCTCCTACGCCTCACTGCCCAATTTGCCCTCATACTCACCTAGAAATCCATTTCTTACAAATCCCCTTCCAAACCAGTCATAAATTGTTAATTCCTAACAGAAGGTAAGCATCTTTACCTTTTTGTAAATGAACTATTACTGTTTCAACTTTAATATACTAATTCAGTTGAAAGGAATAGGAGGCAGCAGGTGCCGAGGCATACACCCGTAATCCCAGCAGCTTGGGAGGCTAAAGCAGGAGGATCGCATGTTCAAAGCCAGCCTCAGCAATTTAGAGAGGCCCTAAGC
Source organism: Sciurus carolinensis (assembly GCF_902686445.1). Lineage (NCBI taxonomy): Eukaryota > Metazoa > Chordata > Mammalia > Rodentia > Sciuridae > Sciurus > Sciurus carolinensis. The sequence continues at coordinate 29,164,803 of NC_062227.1, read as the reverse complement.
AAATTAGTGAGGTTCTGTCTCAAAATAAAATTAAATTAATAAATAAAACAGTCTGAGAATGTGATTGAGTGGTTAAACACCTCTGAGTTCAATCCTTAGTGCAAAAAAAAAAAAAAAAAAAAAAAAACCCCAAAAAACAGAAGAACAAGAGAGGAAAAAAAGAGAAAGGACTAGGTCCTTTGCAAAGTACAAATAACCCAAGCCAGACAGTGTTTGAGAGGTAGGATAACCTGCTGGTTATAAGCAGAGACTGGAAGTCAGACTGTCTATATGCTCATTCCAGCTCTGTCACTTACTAGCTGCTGCTATCTACCAAGTTTCACAACATCTCTGTGCCTCTGTTTTCTTATCGTTGAAATGGGAGTATGGTAATAAGGATCGAATGAGTTAATTCAAGTAAAACTATGTAGAACCTACAAGCTTGGTTAGTGCTACCTGCTGTGATCATTACTCAGCCACAAATCCATAGAATTTAATGGACTAAAAAGTAATATCCAGAGCTAGGGATGTAGCTCAGTTGGTGGAACACTTGCCTCACATTCACAAGGCCCTGGGTTCAATCCCACAAACCACATTAAAAAAAAAAAAAGTAATATCCACAATGATCAATGATCTTTCAACCTAGAAATTTCTTTATGAATAAACTTTTCATTTTCTTTTTTGGACAGTAGCGATGACAAATCAATAAAGAATATGGAATATAAGATTATGAAAAAGCAATGTCTATCACATGCTGATTTCCTCCAAGTAAAGTAGAAAACTGCATGTCACCAATACCTTAAAAGATTCATAGAAATATATGCATAAGCGGGGAAGGGAAAAAATAACAGAATGAATCAAACACCATTACCCTATGTAAATGTACGATTACAAAAATGGTATGCCTTTACTCCATGTACAACAGAGAAACAACATGTATCCCATTTGTTTACAATAAAAATAAATTTAAAAAAAGAAATATATGCATGACAATTATGGTAGGATTTCACATGTTCATTTAAAATATTTGCTTTGGCCTTTGTCTTTTGAAGATTAAGAAAAAATTAAATGAATATAAGAGATTATATCAGGGTTGTTAAGATATTGTGCTGACTGTAAATAAGCAAATATAACTCAAGTGGCCTTCTGATAAATTAATTACCAATTCTTTGCCCAACCAAATGACATGCATGCATTTTACCAAACCTTACTCAGACCACAGAATAAGGGAAACATATGGCTCTTTTTATGATTGACATAAATTATCTGACACAACATATATAAATGAGAAAAAAGTTAACTTAATTCATTAAGTAAAAGTAACCATAACCCCTTGACTTCCAGTTCTCCAAATGAATAGTTTTCAACTCCTCTTTTCTTTTTTGAGTTTAGAGGAAGTGATTCTTCCCTTCATTTTAAACCAAGGCTACAGTTGCAGTTTTATGTGCCAATTTTTGGAAATGATTCTAAAATTCACATCATGAAACGTGATCTATGTGCCCACAGAGAATTGATGAAATTTCCTGAGGAAGCTTAATACTCCACCACACCATATGGAAGATGGTTTCCCTGCTCTTACTGTATTTATATATTTAGTCTTGGTCTAACTTCAGCTTCTTCAATTGATTTAGAAGTTGATAATATCTCAATGACGTCACCTTGTGCTCTTTTTATCATTCATTGAAGCATTAAAATTCAGTACACCATGGAGACTTGACCTCCCTCCTGGAAGCCAGGTGGTCTAACAGCACACAAAGCAGTCAACTGTCACCTGGCTCAAAAAACCTCTACCGGTTGGGGGGGCATTTCCCAACTTGTCCCCATCTCCATATTGAACAGTTCATTTCTTCTCAGTCACCTTTAAAACCTCTTCAAGTGGTATGATATAACTTCATTTTATGTGGCATTTTCAACTACATGTAGTGTCTCATTATTGTGTAGATTTATTTCCTTAATACCGCACCAGAATCCAGAAAGAGGTCAATCTTTGCTCTAGGGTTCCTAGAAAGGTCTAGTTAACTTATTTGTCCTCCGATAAGCAACAAAATAATTTTCCTTGCTTGATTTATTTTGACCTATTTCATTATTACAGCCAATGACTCTTGGAGGCCACCTGGTCATTACTCAAATTCTCAATTGTACCGGGTCACATTTGAGCTGCCTCCCTGGGGAGCAGTCCACTTCTGTGGGTTCATGTTCCTCTGCACGTCTTCACTGCAGATTTCACTATCAGATTTTCAGCCAGAAAAAAATATTGTCTTCAATAACATGTAGTGAGTTACAGTTACAATTGGTTTATATATATATATATATATATATATATCATTTGCCATTCTGACTTTTCCTAGTCTGAGTTAAGCTTACGGTATCATCTTATGAGTTTAATATATCATCCGTTTTATTCACAGTGCCCACCCCTCCCCCGATATTTCTTTTTCCTCCCTGAAACATAAACCAGCACAGCTACACAGAATGTCTCAAGTGACAGAAGCCAAAGGCATTTTCAATTTTATTCACTTTAAAATGAAACACTTCTGGCATCTACTCACTCACTCAAAAACCTTTAGTGTCCCCTTTCTGCCAGACCTTATTTAGATACTGGGTTGTGGTAGTGACCAACTTATGCAAACCTCTGCCCTTGTGTAGTGCCCATTTGAGTAGGAGGGCAGGAGAAGGACAGTAAACCAGCTCAGACACAGTGTACAGCATGCCAGGTTTCAGAAGAAAACCAAGCAGGCAAAGGGAAAAGTTCCTGCGGAGTGTGCCAAGGAGGCAGGAGTGCAGGCGGGAGAGTTGCGGTTGGAACTGAGATGGTACAACACTGCTATGCACTTGCACTCTGGAGCCTGAATATTTAGGTTGGACTTCCATGTTCATTAAAAGCTGCATGACTCTCCTGCTTATCTACTGCTGCATAACAAAGCATCCCAACACTCTGTGGTTTAACACAATTCTATTCATGAATCTCTGAGTCAGGAATTCTTTCAGGACAAGGCAGAAAAATATCATCTGTGCTCTAAGATGTCTGAGGCTTCAACTGGGAGACTCCAACAGCCAGGAGTTGTTGCTATGACAACAGCTCCTGGTTAGGGCTCACCGGGCATCAATCTTTCTACACACAGTCTCTCCACTTGCCTCTTGGTACCGCCTTCCAACATGACAATGACAAGGGCATCAGGCTTTCACACAGGGTCTCTGGGCTCCAAGAGCAAATGTCCCAAGAGACAGGGAGGGAACCTGTCAACCTATTAAGGTCTGGATCCCCACACAGGCAGTTTCCCTTCCATCATATTCTACTAGTCCAAACAGATACAGAGCCTATCAAGTGCCAGGTGAGAGAACACCTCTCAATGGGAGAGTGTCAGAGAATTTGTAGACATTTTTAATCTGCCACAGTGTCCTTGGACAACCTTCATGATTTCCTTACATCTGCATGGCTTCAGATATTAATATGGATACTACCAGAATCTACTTTAAAGTTTTGTTAGAATGATAAATTAACACAAATGAAGTATCTGAAAGATAGTAAGCACTCAATTTATATTAGCTATTTGGTTCTTCTTGAGTTATTTTTAATCTTCCTTTAGTGTACCCTCCACCAAACACTGCATTTAAAATAGCACACTTCCACTCAGACGTAGATCAACTGGAGTTTAATAATATGTGATATCCCAGAGTCTGACATCTCATATCTCTTTGGGGAGTATACAGATTTTGATCACTTTTATAATGAATGACAGTGGCTCCTGTCCCTTCAAGTCTCCCACCCCTGAACATACTACATGAAGACTCACACATGTACATTCTCTACCCAAGGAATGACTCGGCACACAGGTGAAGATCTTGCTCCATTGGAAAGGGACCGGAAGAAAGAAAATAAGGGTCATAAATTTATATTGTTATATTGTGTGGATGTACAAATATGTACAATGAATCCAACTTTGATGTATGATTATAATTCACCAATAAAAAAGAAAACGAGGGCCCTGGTACTTTGGTGTTGGTGATGATATTCTTGTTTTGATTATAGGAGGGGAACTTTTAAAAGAATAGAAGCACCGTAGGAAATGTCATTGTTCATGGGTCTGAACAACTCTGTAGGAACACCAGACAATGCCAATGGAGCTCAAGCTCCAGGGAGCAGGAGGTCAGCACAGGAGCCTTCTCTCCAGAGTGGATTGGGACCTCGCCAAGATGGCTTTCCTTCCCACCTGCTTCAGTGTTGGATCAGTCCTGAACATCTTCAGCTGCTAGCCCCCAGGTGGCGAAGCCCTCCTGACTCTCAGTGACCCCTCAGAGTCAGTTGCCGAGCACAGCACCACCACTGTCCTTGACTGCCATGTTGGAGAGGAGCCACTTCCTCTCATCATGTCATCGATTTCCCCCACACTTCCTCTGTGAGTTGAAATCCAGCTTCTACTTTATGAGTTTGCTAACATCCAAAATAAGTCAAACAAAGAAGGAAGATCTCTACTTTCTCCCTTATACTGCTGATCTGAAACTCTGGTGAAAGGACAGGAAAACAAATAAATAAAACCATATTAACAGGAATTTCTTCAAAAGGAAGGACAGACAATAGCTATTTATAAATTGTAAGGCAAATACAAAATCTGACCAAATTTATTTGAAAATGTACACACTGATTTATACTCTAATTTTTCCTTTCCTCTCCCACTAAAAGGCTGTGAAAATTTCATTGAGGGTATTAAATCAATCAATGTTGATCAAATTGCATTTAACATCTGCTTGAACATTCAGAAATGTGAAAATTTGTGAGCGATTTGGGAATCTTGATTCTCATCTCAATTTGGACCCAGGGTACCATCCCTCTATCCATAGTATTTGCCAGACAATCAGGATTAGCCAGCAAGAGAAGAAGGACAAGAATGGACAAGGTTTCCTTTTGTGGGAGATATTTATGTACTCGCTGGATTGTCCCAAAGTAGGGAGAGTTTAAATGTGCATTTTGGGATGGCAAAGGAATAGACCACAGTATCTTGGAGGATGGCCCATAAACATATCTATTCAAGTTCTTTCCTCCACTATTTACAATTAGTTGGAGAGCAAAAGAATTGGGGAGAATTCCAGAAATGATGTAATTCAGTATTTCCATTATCTACTGTGATCCTTGATAATGCACCCCAAAACCTAGTAGTTGACAATAATGCCTTATGAGTTCTCATGACTCTGAGCCCAACGGGATAGTTTCTACTCTCTGGGGTGTGGCTGAAATTATTCATGTGGCCTCATTCACCTGACAGTTTAGCTTCCCTCCAGTAGCCTCTCATCTTTGACTAGTCTAGCCCAAGCTTCTTTATAACAGAGCTCTGGCTTCCAAAGGGAGTGTTCCCAGATGACGATATGCAAGCTCTCAGCAAGCCTCCACTTGTGTCATGCTTGCTAGTGAAGTCTTGGCCAGAGCAAGTCACATGGCTGAACTCAGCCTCAGTAAGGAAGAGGATTACACAGGCATAGAAACCAGAAAGTATTCTTACTGAGGACCACCAACACAGCAAATTACCCATGTACTTCTTTATCAAAGGCAAAATACTGTTAATATGTAGACAACTCAGTTATCTTAGAACACTAGAATCAGATGGAACTCATTATCTAGCAAAATTGTCCATTCAAATTCAGGACATTTAACAGATAGTGCTTCCTTTTAATTTCCACTCATTAATCCTATTTCTGTTCTTTTGAAAAATACAGAAAAGACTATGTTCCTATCTCTTTTCGAACATAAGACCTTAAACAATACAAAGAGGCCTATATCTTCTGTTTTCTGGGCTCAGCATCCCCAGTTCCTTCTTACTAACTGATCAAACTAGTCACGTCAACAAATACCTCAGTTCTGTTCGGGATAAGCTTGGCTATTCGGTTAATTTCTCCCAATTGAAATGCTGACCATTCAGGATGGTTGGGCTAATTTGTCAAACAACAATTAATAACAGTCTTCTGAGGCAATTATAAAAGACTCAAAACATAAAGGAAAAAAATAAAAAGAGAGGTTGCTCAAGATGTGAGCATGATTCTGACAGATGCATTTTCACATAGAATAAGGAAGAGTCTAGAAAGACCTGCTCTCCATCTTATGAAGGTCCTTCAGAGGCACAGAACATACACCATTCAATGGTCCAGTTAGTTTCACACTCTTTTGAAACAAACCACAAAATCCAGGGAATTGAATCCCTCCAGGGATGGACCAAGAGGACTCAGCCTACCTGAACTGATCCAAGAATGACTCTGATCCTATTCAAACATTTGCTTGAGAACACTATAGAAGGACTTTGGGATTTCAAATCTTTGGCAATAAATTCCAAACACCAGAGAAAACTAAAACCGCCCCTGCCCATAAGCCAGAATATTTTCAGGATAACTTCAAGCCCAAATTTGTATATTATCCATGGAAATTTTTCTGAATCTGGGAAATCACTCAACTGAACTGAATACCTGGAACAATTACAGATCAGATATATAGATGACTTCACACTGGAACTGACGAAACAGGAATACAAACCTCTAATCCACACTGCCAAAACAACAAGGCCTGGGAATTCAAGTCCCTGCTAGGGTGTTGGGCAACTATGGCCCAACTGACAGAATCTGGACCTCCTCATTAATAGTACAGATAGACCTGGGAATTTCCAAATTTTCTTCAGCTTCTATTCTTGGTCAGCCTTTATTCTTGGTCCTCAAAGCAAGCTCTGAGACAGATGTGATCCTATAAGAAATTTATTGGGAAAAACCTTGGGATCAATACTTGTGTAAGGAAAAAGTAGAGTTCAGAGCAGAATTGTCAGAGGCAGAATTTGACTCTAGCAAAGACCTCAGCTAATCCCCCAGAGACACTCTGAAGCCAGGATGACTTTTCTTGTCCAGAGTTGGACTACAGAGGGCAGGCCTTTGTTCTCCTGCACTGTCATGTATAGAATAGGGTTCTCCAGGAACGAGCATGATCTTGAGCAAGGCAGATATTTTCAGCCAAGGCACTTTGCAGAGAAGACTACAAGCTGAGAGGCATCTGTCTATGCCACTATCAGCTGCTGAGGAGTAAGCCCTTCATTCCTAAAGGAAAATCTGGCAGAACATCTCAGAGCTCATCTCCATTTTAATGCAGTGTTCTTCCATAGCCTTGATGAGGTGATGTACAACTGCCTCGAGACAAAATATGAACCCTATCTTACATAATTTGACTCATAGTCTGTTTAGCCACAATTGAGAATTCAGAGACCTTGGATAGGGCAATTTCATATCCAAAATTCATATCTGATGTGAAATACACAAGATATTCCTTCTATCTAAATCCCTAGGGCAATGGTTTGGGGCAAATAAATAACAAAAATACCACTGACATAATCCAATTGCTTCTGCTGAACAACCACAGAGAAAGATTTGCAAATTCAAAGAATAGTTTATTGATTATAAAGCTGCCTGACTTGTTCAATATAATTTGAGGAAGTCTCAATATAAAAATATAACAATATGAAAATAACATGATTTCACTATTGTTTATTTATCCCACAAAACAAATGAATAAATGGAATATTGTCCATTGTAGTTCAGTCTTCCAAATCAATCAGACCAATTGCACTGAGGACACCTTCACTGACTTGTCATTTATCAAAGATTTTACCCCAGGCCAGGCACAGAGGCACATGCTTGTAATCCCTGTGGCTCAGGGGGCTGAAGCAGGAGGATCAGGAGTTCAAAGCCAGTCTAGGCAGCTTAGCAAGACCCTAAGAAACTTAATGAGACCATGTCTCAAATAAAAAGGGACCCCAGGTTCAAGCCCTGATACCAAATAAATAAATAAATAAATAAAGGATTTTACCCTGAATTTGGTCCATTAAAAAATAGCAAAAATATTATACACACAGGCATACTGTCTATAGATAATACAATGGCTTCCTTGTCTATAACTCGCATAACTAACACCTGAAATTTGATTATTTCAAATTTCCTTGATACTCACTCTTCAGATTAATATATCAAAGTACCAGGTTTATGTCTCTCAATTTCTCTGAAATTCAAAAGCTTCTGTTCAGAATCCCTTATTTCTGTTCAATTGAAATAAAAATCACATGCAATCTGAAAGTTATTTGGGGAAGAGTGTTGATTCATATGATTCTATTTCCCCAATGTGCGTTGCATTTTTATTTCATTCAGTTTGATTCAACAAACCATATTCAGGGGCTACTCCACCCAAGATGCTGTGGGAGATTCAAAAGTTAGCCAGACATAGATATGACCTTATGGATGTATGGGAGTATGTGCGCATTCAGAATTCTACTAGTTAATTATAGTAGTCCGAAGTATATGAAAGTGAACCTTTTCATTTACTGGCAATTACTTTGGGTTCGAATTAATTTAATATCAAAAATAATATGATCATTTTTAATAATAGAATTGCAAACAACTATTATAGAACCCAGGAGAAGAATGAGAGAAGGTTTCATGAAAGACCACAAAGTTGCACTTGATGGTCAGTTTCAGGTGATCACTAGAAATAGCCAACCATTGCAAAGAGGAAGAGCTTATATAAATGCTTAGTGAGAGCAGAGCTCAGAGCTCAGTCTGGAAGGATGGGAACATAGGATGGCTTTTATCTAATATGGAAGTTCCAAATACTTGCTCCCTGGAGGTTGTTTCCTACCCAAATATTTGAGTTTTGTTTGTTTGATTGAATTTTGTATTTTTGATGGAAAAGAGTAGAAAGCTCTAGAATCAAGCATGCAGCATAGGTGTGCTCCACTCCTATGGAAGAAAAGATTTTCAAACTTTTGAACCATCACAGAAATAAAATTCTATAGCAGCTGTCTGGAGAGGTAGATATTTTTTCCTTTTAGCTACCTGGAAAATGTAGAGTTGCTATTTCAGGAAAGCAGGAGATGAATCTCATGAAGGCATATCTTTCATTTAGTCAATAAAAACGTCCACCCACCAATTCCACCCACACTAAACAATCAATAGGAATGAAATTTGGGCCTACACAGACTGAAAATAGAAGGGCTAAAGCAAAGAAAGATACTAGAAAAGGTTTAGACATAGAATCTTAATTTTATTTACAATGTTTTGCCTTATACAAAAGCATTTATATAAGCATTTCACACTAAATAGAGATTATTAGCTATGCCCCTTAATTCTTAAGACATCAGGCAGATTTTGAAGACTTAGTAATAAAACTGAATATATAAGCCTTAATTTTTAAGTTAATTGCAAGCAAAAATTATAACATTTGACCTGTTAGGTTACATAACATGATTAATATTAATAATTTCACCTTTCTTAAATGTCAGTTAATGTGACAACTAGAAAATTTTAAATTACATATGTATTTCACTTTGGCAAAATGGGGAATATAATTGTTGCCTTGTCTTAATGATCTGTTCTCAAGATAAATAACCTAATGCATTTTATAAATTTGGTAAATATCTTTGTCATGTACAAACATTAACATATTTTGTAAACTATTATGTAGTATATAAATGCAAATAACTATCAGAAATAATTGCTTATGAAAAAAGACCACATAATGAATCACTTAGAAAGCATCACTTCCAGTTATTTTGGCATAGATTTAATTTTTTATTTTTATTTTTCTGCAGTTTTGGGAATCAAACCCAGGGCCTCACTCATGTCAGGCAAGTGCTCTACCACTGAGCTACATGCCCAGTTTAGGCACAGGATTATTTTTTCCAACTTTGTTTTTATTTTATTTTTTATTTGTTCTAATTAGTAATACATGACAGCAGGATGCATTTCGACTCAATGTACACAAATGGAGCACAACTTTTCACAGGATTTTAACTTGCCAAACAAAACTAATTGTGGGTTTGCTCTCCCAGTCTTTCAATGCATTCACTGTGTATGAATTTGAAATGCTAAACAGGCCAAGCCATCTGACAGGCTCCTTGATGGATGAAACCCCCAAGAGTAGGATATTATTCTGTGAACACGCTTAAGGGATGAAGTAAGCTATCACTCTACTCTCAGAGGTCAGCCTGGCTGGGAATTTGAAAGATGTGATATTAGCATCCTCCTAACAGGTGAACTTATCAGGGTGGCATTGGCAGTAAACAGGCAGCCATGTTATCTGAACCCAGGGTTTGTGATCACTGTTCATTGTCCAAACAATGGCAATTTTCTAACTACCATATAAATAGGAAAAGTGAACCTGAATTAGAAAAAGGCTAATAATACTCCTATGCTCAGAATTATTTATCATTTTAAAATTGCCTCTAACTTTCCTAGAAGTACAACATGGGGATGCAAGAAGCATCAAACACTGTAAGGCTGAGGTGAATGAAGAAAGAATAAAGTAGCCTGTGCTTAAAGCAAAGCTACCTTTAATATCTCTCCACCAGTTGCATAAGGTTAGACCAATGGGCAAAGCCTCAAGGGAGCACCTTTTTAAAAATAATTTTTAAAATTTTTAATTGACACAGAAGTATTGTGCATATTTACGGGGTGTGCTCTTTCAACACATGTATACAATGTGTAATGATCAGGTCAGAGCAATTAGTTTACTGATCACCTCAGATATTTATCATTTGTGTGGAAACATTCAAAATCCTCTATAATAGCCATGTTGACATATACAATTAATTGTTGTCACTCATGGTTATCCTATTGGGTTATAAAGCATTAGAAGTTATTTCCTCCTATAAACTGCACCCCTGCTCCTCTATCCAAATTTAAAGTCCCCAAATGCAGCCACAATCAGAAGCAGGGAAAAGGATCAGAAGAATCTTCCAGCCTCATATTCTGTCACGTGGTCTCACCTTTGAAAATTCCCGCTGATAACATCAAAACAGCTGTAGTTCTCCAAACACATCTAGCCTCAGAACTTGGGCGTGTGCTATTCTCTGCCACAACATGCTCATAGAGCCCCTATTTTACCTGGTAAACTCCCTCTCCTTCAGGAGTCAGTTCGTGTCACTTCCCCCAGGAATCCATCTCTGACGTATCTTGACACTCAGGCCTGTATTATAAAACTAGGCTGCCTGTGTTAAAACTGTCTACTTCCATAAGAGGCTTTTCATTCAGCTAAGCTCCTTTAACTATGTCCTTTAATCTAGCTGAATGTGTTGGAGGGACCTTTGATCCTTGTTCATTGTGAGTCCATGCAGGGAACCTCCACAAGAGTGGCCCCCAGACCTCTCTTTACCACCTCTCACGCCACTCCTCCAGATGATCAGGTGAGTTAGGAACAAACTAACTATGCTCAGCTCTTCTCATTCTCTTTTCTTCAAGGTCTGCATACGAGGACTGGAGACATAGCTCAGTGGTAGTTGTCTGCCAAATATGCACAAGGTTCTGGGTTCAGTCCCCAGAAGACACACATAGATCTAAGTTGGGAGAAGACACATAGTCTTCCCTTTACTGTGCAGTAGCAGGAACCTGGCTCCATAGTCTTTGGTCTCCTAGGGCTATAAGTAGCACTGGAGAAAAGCAGGCATTAGCAAACTCATCTGGCTGACCTCGGCCACAATCTCCAAATACCCTTAGTTATTAAGAAACATCATTTCATCTCTAGCTACCAGACCCCTGTGTCCATATCAGTTGGTTACAAACAGAAATGGGGGGAAGAGTATTGTTTAAAACTCCCATAGTGTGACTAGATATTGAATAAATAAATGGGTCTCAATTCAATGCTGGAATTATTTTTTTAAAAAAATGTCAGGTCAGAAAAAATTTAAGCAGCTCAAAGCTGAACTCTTAAAAAAATAAGAAGACCTGAATGTAATACCAACAAAGCAACAAAGTCCTTGTTTAAGAGAAGATATAGGACAGTAACAATAACCCTTGATATGAACTTTTATTCCTGTCCCTCTCCTACCCCTTTTTACAGCACAGGAACATGCTAATTTGTGTGTCTTCCATATTGGCACCCAATAGTACACATAGTGGTTTAATTAATAATTAATAGTCTGTGCACATTTATCAGTTCTTCCTGGGAGGAGAGTATAGGTAAATGTTAAAGGGTTTTCATTTAACTTTCTCCAAGTCATATTCAGACTTAGAGATCGAGTATATGATGATGCACACAATACCAAACAAGCCAGGAAGGTGCAATCTGTGAATTCCGACCCTGACTAAGCCTTGACCACAGTGGTGAGAGAAGGTCTTTAAACTTCTAAGACCTGAAATGTAAATGGGACGTTTCTATTTAAGACATTAGGAGTTTCAAGATGGCGGCCTAGAGGGCAGCTGCATTTCACGTTGCTCCAGGATGCAGGATTCAAAAGAGGAGATAGTGAGAGACTTGGGACCAACTCAAAGCCGCCGGGTGAGTCTCTCCCATTGGGGAGGCGTCGCGGATGGGGCGGTAGCCCCGGAACGCAGGGAACTTTGTGAAGTAAAGTTGCCCAGTGAGACGCCCCTCCCCCGCTGGAGCAGTAAACATGGACCACTGGGATCACCGTAGAGGAGGCGGCTCAGCACAGCGCTTGGACTTGGAGCAACCACTGGGGCTCCGGGCGGCCGCCTGAAGAGGAGCTGCGTGGCGAGCTGTTCGGACTCAGAACGACCGCTTCCAAACACCGGGGGTTTGTCCGGAAGAGAGGAGAAGCACGGTGGGTCGCTTGGTCTAGGAGTGACTGCATCAGAGCCACAGGCGATTACCAGAGGAGGAGGCGAGTGGTGAGTTGACTGCACTCAAAGCGACTGCTCCTGAACACCGGTGGCCTGCCTGGAGGAGGAGCACGGTGGGTCACTTGGTCTCGGAGCCACCGCCCCTGAACACCTGGGGGGGATACCCCAAGGAGGAGGAGGAAGAACAGGGCGGGTCACTTGGGCTTGGAGTGACTGCCTAGGGCTATGGGAGGTTGGCAGGAGGAGGAGACGCGAAGTGAGTTGCTTGGACTCCTAGTGACTGCGTCGGAAACCGGGCAGCTGTCCAGTGGAGGAGCTGTGTGGCGGGTCTCTGGGTATCAGAGCTACTGTACGGGACTCCAGGTGGCAGCTCAGAGGAGGGGCCGCATAGCCAGGCGATTAGGTGCAGAGTAGGGTCCCAGGAGCTAGGTGGCCTTTTGCTGAAAGAGCCGCACAGAGACACGCCGAGGGGTGGAGCAAACTTTCCAGGACTGCAGGCAGATTATCTGGGAGAGGCAGCCTAAGGAGACTCGCCTGTGGAGGGTGAGGCTCCCAGGCCCTGGAGGTAGGTCCGGGCCCCTGGGAACGTTGCAGAGGAAGACAGCCCAGCCCAGGCGGTAGTTGTAGATTGAGGGGAACCTCTAGGAGGGCAACTGACCAGCGAGACGTTCCCACCGAGTGAGTCTTCCCTACCGGGAGAGGTTTTCCCACAGGGACGGTTAAACCAGAGACACAGGCACAAATAGGCCTTGCCTCAGCCCACAGCCTAGTTCCCCATTGGATGACCATTGGTCAACAAGTGGAGACACCTCTGACCACTAGCAGAGAATATACGCCACCTGAGGGTCAACACCCTAGAGAGGCAGCTTCCTCATGGAGCTCCGCATTATCAACTTCCTCCAAGACTTCAGGCTACTGAAGGATAAGAGGGGATATACTAGCAATCTTCAGGGACATTATAAGTCGATAGAGGAAATCTGCAATATCTTAATGACCCACTGATTCCTGAACAATATGAGAAAACAAGGGAAGAAAATGCCCCAAACAAATCTAGATGTTACATCAATAGAATCCAACGACAGCATGGCAGAAGAAATGACAGAAAGGAAGTTCAGAATGTACATAATTAAAATGATTAGGGAAGCAAACGATGAGATGAAAGAGCAAATGCAGGCATTGAATGATGAGATGAAAGAGCAAATGCAGGCATTGAATGATCGCACCAATCAACAGTTAACAGAGCAAATTCAGGAAGCAAAAGATCATTTCAATGAAGAGTTAGAGATATTTAAAAAAAACCAAACAGAAATCCTTGAAATGAAGGAAACAATAAACCAAATTAAGAACTCCATAGAAAGCATAACCAATAGGATAGAACACCTGGAAGACAGAACTTCAGATATTGAAGACAAAATATTTAACCTCGAAAACAAAGTTGAACAAACAGAGAAGATGGTAAGAAATCATGAACAGAATCTGCAAGAACTATGGGATATCATGAAAAGGCCAAATTTGAGAATTATTGGGATTGAGGAAGGCTTAGAGAAACAAACCAAAGGAGTGAACAATCTATTCAATGAAATAATATCAGAAAATTTCCCAAATCTGAAGAATGAAATGGAAAATCAAGTTCAAGAGGCTTTATAGGACTCCAAATACACAAAATTACAACAGACCCACACCAAGGCACATTATAATGAAAATACCTAACATACAAAATAAAGACAGAATTTTAAAGGCTGTGAGAGAAAAGAACCAAATTACATTCAGGGGGAAGCCAATACGGATATCAGCAGATTTTTCAATCCAGACCCTAAAAGCTAGAAGGGCCTGGAACAACATTTTTCAAGCTCTGAAAGAAAATGGATGCCAACCAAGAATCTTATACCCAGCAAAGCTTACCTTCAAATTTGATGATGAAATAAAATCTTTCCATGATAAAAAAAGCTAAAAGAATTTACAAAAAGAAGGCCAGCATTACAGAACATTCTCGGGAAAATATTCCATGAGGAAGAAATAAAAAGCAAAGAAGCAAATCAGCAAAGGGAGGAATTATCCTAAAGTAACTGTCAAATAAAGGAGGAACCAAGATGTGTCAAAAAAGAAATAAATAAATAAATAAAATTTTCAATATGAACCAAATGACCGGGAATACAAATCATATCTCAATAATAACCCTGAATGTTAATGGCCTGAATTCATCAATCAAAAGACATAGACTGGCAGATTGGATTAAAAAGAAAGATCCAACAATATTTTGCCTGCAAGAGACTCACCTCATAGAAAGAGATACCCATAGACTAAAGGTGAAAGGATGGGGAAAAACATACCATGCACATGGACTCAGCAAAAAAGCTAGAGTATCCATCCTCATTTCAGATAATGTGGACTTCAAGCCAATGTTAGTCAGAAGGGATAAAGAAGGACATTTCATACTGCTTAAGGGAACCATAAATCAGCAAGACATAACAATCATAAACATCTATGCCCCAAACAGTGGCTCATCCATGTATGTTAAACAAATCCTTCTCAATTTTAGAAACCAAATAGACCATAACACAATAATACTAGGTGATTTTAACACGCCTCTTTCACCACTGGACAGATCTTCCAAACAAAAATTGAACAAAGAAACCATAGATCTCAATAACACAATCAATAATTTAGACTTAACAGACATTTATAGAATATACCATCCAACCAAGAGCGAATACACTTTCTTCTCAGCAGCACATGGATCCTTCTCTAAAATAGACCATATATTATGCCACAAAGTTAATGTCAGCAAATACAAGAAGATAGAGACACTACCTTGTATTCTACCAGATCACAATGGATTGAAGTTAGAAATAAATGAAAGAGTAAAAAACAGAAACTACTCCAACACCTGGAGATTAAACAATATGCTATTATATGATGAATGGATAACAAAAGATATTAGGAAGGAAATTAAAAAATTCTTAGAGGTAAACGAGAACAAAGAAACATCATATCAAAATCTCTGGGACACTATGAAAGCAGTACTTAGAGGAAAATTTATTTCATGGAGCACATTTAATAAAAGAAGTAAAACTCAAAAAATAAACGACCTAACACTACAGCTCAAAGCCCTAGAAAAAGAAGAACAGACCAACACCAAAAGTAGTAGAAGACAGGAAATAGTCAAACTCAGAGCTGAAATCAACGAAATTGAAACAAAAGAAACAATACAAAAAATTGACAAAATAAATAGTTGGTTCTTCGAAAAAATAAACAAAATTGATAAACCTTTAGCCACACTAACAAAGAGAAAGAGGGAGAAAACTCAAATTACTAAAATTCGGAATGAACAAGGAAATATCACAACAGACACGAGTGAAATACAAAACATAATTAGAAGCTATTTTGAAAATCTATACTCCAACAAAATAGAAAATTTCGAAGACATCAACAGGTTTCCAGAGACATATGAATTGCCTAAACTGAACGAGGAGGACATACACAATTTAAATAGACCAATTTCAAGTAATGAAATAGAAGAAGTCATCAAAAGCCTACCAACAAAGAAAAGTCCAGGACCAGATGGGTTCTCAGCCGAGTTCTACAAAACTTTTAAAGAAGAGCTCATTCCAATACTTCTCAAAGTATTCCATAAAATAGAAGAGGAGGGAACCCTCCCAAACTCATTCTATGAAGCCAATATTACCCTGATACCTAAACCAGACAGAGACACATCGAGGAAAGAAAATTTCAGACCAATATCCTTAATGAACATCGACGCAAAAATTCTCAACAAAATTTTAGCAAATCGCATACAAAAACATATTAAAAAGATAGTGCACCATGATCAAGTGGGTTTCATCCCAGGGATGCAAGGTTGGTTCAACATCAGGAAATCAATAAATGTAATTCACCATATCAATAGACTTAAAGTCAAGAATCACATGATTATTTCGATAGATGCAGAAAAAGCATTTGATAAAATACAGCATCCCTTCATGCTCAAAACACTGGAAAAAATAGGGATAGTGGGAACATTCCTTAACATTGTAAAGGCCATCTACGCTAAGCCCATGGCTAATATCATTCTAAATGGTGAAAAACTGAAAGCATTCCCTCTAAAAACTGGAACAAGGCAGGGATGCCCTCTTTCACCACTTCTATTCAATATCGTCCTTGAAACTCTAGCCAGAGCAATTAGACAGACAAAAGAAATTAAAGGGATACGAATAGGAAAAGAAGAACTCAAACTATCCCTATTTGCTGATGATATGATTATATACTTAGAGGAACCAGGAAATTCCACCAGAAAACTTTTAGATCTCATAAGTGAATTCAGTAAAGTAGCGGGATAAAAGATCAATGCACATAAATCTAAGGCATTTCTATACATAAGCGATGAATCTTCAGAAAGAGAAATTAGGAAAACTACCCCATTCACAATAGCTTCGAAAAAAATAAAGTATTTGGGAATCAATCTCACAAAAGAGGTGAAAGACCTCTACAATGAGAACCACAGAACACTAAAGAAAGAAATTAAAGAAAACCTTAGAAGATGGAAAGATCTCCCATGTTCTTGGATAGGAAGAATTAATATTGTCAAAATGGTCATACTACCAAAAGTGCTATATAGATTCAATGCAATTACAATTAAAATCCCAATGATGTACCTTACAGAAATAGAGCAAGCAATTATGAAATTCATCTGGAAGAATAAAAAACCCAGAATAGCTAAAGCAATCCTTGGCAGAAAGAGTGAAGCAGAGGGTATCGCAATACCAGATCTTCAACTCTACTACAAAGCAATAGTAACAAAAACGGCATGGTATTGGTACCAAAATAGAAAGGTGGATCAATGGTACAGAATAGAGGACACAGATACAAACCCAAATAAATACAATTTTCTCGTACTAGACAAAGGAGCCAAAAATATGCAATGGAGAAAAGATAGCCTCTTCAACAAATGGTGCTGGGAGAATTGGAAATCCATATGCAGCAGAATGAAACTGAACCCATATCTCTCACCCTGCACGAAACTAAACTCAAAATGGATTAAGGATCTCGGAATCAGACCAGAGACCTTGCATCTTATAGAAGAAAAAGTAGGTCCAGAGCTTCAACATGTCAGCTTAGGACCAGACTTCCTCAACAGGACTCCCATAGCACAAGAAATAAAAGCAAGAATTAATAACTGGGATAGATTCAAACTAAAAAGCTTTCTCTCAGCAAAGGAAACTATCAGCAATGTGAAGAAAGAGCCTACAGAGTGGGAGAAAATCTTTGCCAATCATACTTCAGATAGAGCACTAATCTCCAGAATCTATAAAGAACTCAAAAAATTCTACACCAAGAATGCAAATAATCCAATCTACAAATGGGCTTAGGAAATGAATAGACACTTCACAGAAGAAGATCTACAAGCAATCAACAAACATATGGAAAAATGTTCAACATCTCTAGTAATAAGAGAAATGCAAATCAAAACCACCCAAAGATTCCATCTCACCCCAATTAGAATGGCGATTATCAAGAATACAAGCAACAACAGGTGTTGGCAAGGATGTGGGGAGAAAGGTACATTCATACATTGCTGGTGGGGCTGCAAACTAGTGCAGCCACTCTGGAAAGCAGTATGGAGACTCCTTAGAAAACGTGGAATGGAACCACCATTTGACCCAGCTATCCCACTCCTTGGCCTATACTCAAAGGACTTCAAATCAGCATACTACAGAGATACAGCCACATCAATGTTCATAGCTGCTCAGTTCACAATAGCCAGATTGTGGAACCAACCTAGATGTCCTTCAATTGATGAATGGGTAAAGAAACTGTGGTATATATATACAATGGAATATTACTCTGCCATAAAGAATGATAAAATTATGGCATTTGCAGGCAAATGGATGAAACTGGAGAATATCATGCTAAGTGAGATAAGCCAATCTCAAAAAACCAAAGGAAGAATGATATCGCTAATAAGTGGATGAGGACACATAATGGGGGGTGGGAAGAGTTAGTGTTAGGTTTAGAGTTAGGTTTAGGGATGGGGGCAAGAATAGAGGAAGGAAGGACTGTATAGAGGGAAAAGAGGGGTGGGAGGAGTGGGGGGAAGGGAAAAAATAACAGAATGAATCAAATATTACCCTATGTAAATTTATGATTACACAAATGGTATGCCTTTACGCCATGTACAGGCAGAGAAACAACATGTATCCCATTTGTGTACAATAATAAAAAAATAAATAAATAATAAATAAATAAATAAATAAATAAAAAAGAAAAAAAAAAAAACATTATGGAACGGAGGTTAAGCTGTGGGTAATACACTGAACTTCCTGGCTCACATCCTTCTAAACTTCGGTCCTCATTTGTGAAAGGAGGTTAATGAAACTACTGACTTCATAGGATTTTTGTGAGAGTTAAAGAACTTAGTTCACATAAAGACAGGAAGTACACTATTCGGTGCTAAAGATGCAACAGAGGGACCTATAGTAGCAATAGCTTAATGTGAATACTTAGATAATTATTACAAAATATTACACTTTGGAGAACACAGATGTAGCGTGATTAAAGAAAAAGTTGCAAGGGAAATAGTTCAGATAATTTAATGGGATAGAGTAAGATTTCTCCAATAGCTAAATGGAAAATTTGTAATTTTTAGCCTACCACCAAATAAATTTGAGCTGTGACTTTTGTTTAATAATTTGTACAGATTATTTGCTACAATTTTGAAATTCCTATCATATTTCCTACGATTTCAATTTTTCCCCTATTAGGAACACTTGGACATTAAATTAGGAGAGCCACATTCTATCACCTTCACTAATAAACCCTTCCTTCCCTCTAGGCGTTAACCTCAGGTCAGTAATGTGCAAGTCTGTTAAACCAAATTGGAGTTAAAACCAACCATAAATATTAATTTTAGTTCTCACTCATTCCCATTATCTACTTATTTTTTTTAAAAAGCTGGTATTTTTACTAACCTTTTTCTGTCTTTCACATTTTGTAATAATTACCTTAGTGACTCAGGTTCTCCACAAAAGGAATCATGTGTAGAGTTCTATTGTTCTTGAATTCAAAATGAATAATACTAAGTTTCTAAAAAATCTTTCCCATACTAAGTGTACCTAGTTTGGGATTTTCTGGAAAGAAAATCACAATTTCCTTTCCCAAAGCCAATATTTGAGTTTGGAGCCTGTAGCTTGCAAAGTGATCACTCACACTTAAACATTCTGTAAGCTGCCATCTATAAGACATTGCCTTAAGTTGTAAACACCTGTTTTCTAAATCCCCTTTTCATGTCCCCTAGGCAACCTATAAAGAAAAAGTTGAATGGATTTAGTAAAAATAAAAACTTGCTTCCAGATTTACATTTTATCTTCTCACATACTTAAGGAAAAAAGTAACATAGATTTCATACAGGGTGAAATAAAGCTGGCAACTTGACTGAACAGTTACCCATCTACATTCTAGAAAGGAGAAGAAAATGCCAAAATGTTAAATACATATATTAAACAATTAAAACTCTTTTGCAAGATGAACCAAAGTAAGAAATAACTCTAAATTAACACTAGTAAAAGTATTTTTTAAATAGTAGAAACTAGTTCATATGAAGACTGTTCTCTCCTTTGCCCATTTGCCAAATTTGGAAGGACTTCCTCTATCCTAATCAGTTTCCTCATGCTATTTGCCAATATACACATACAATTACAAAATTTTAAGAACACTTCCTCATAAATGGACCATAACATCTGTCCTTATTGTACCAAATTTTTGCTGCAATTTCAGCCATGTATTCTCTTAGTACATGTCCATAATTTGCCCTTAAGACTCCATTTGAGCAAACAGGCCCACTAGTGATTGAAATTTCTTACCACACACTGAAAATATAGTCACAACCAACTTTACTAATAATTTTCCTACAAATAGAAAAAACTTAAAGATTAGATATATTTTATTTTCTCCAACCTGGCCTACTAAAAATAAATCATAGCTCTATTTCCCATCTATAATTTAATTACCCTCTGGAGACCAGCCAGTTAGTTGCTACTATTTAGCAGCCTTTGGGGGATTGGCACATCTTTCTATTTGCATTGTTTCTTTATAAGAAAAATTCAAGCGGACTCATCCTCCCCGTTTTGAGTCCCCCAGAAAAAGGTCACAATCTGTCATTAGAAACTTGAATGAGAAATGGTAACATGGACATTTTTTATGATGAAAGTTGAAGGAATTGAAAACAAATAACATATTGACATTTAAAGTATGCATTTTTTAAAAATAGAGGGCACTGTAATGTGTCTTTAGCACATTCTTCCTCATTAAAGAGTTTTCATTCATTTACAGAATCTTTGGGTTGAAAGGAGCAATAAAGGTCATCCTGTCCAAGTACCAACAGGTACCTTGAAAATTTCTTCCTAATGGTACTTGTCTATATTCTAATAAGTTATTATTATAGTTAGAGAGGGGTGAAATCCTCACAACTTACATTTTATCTTCAAATATGCACTGACTAGTATCACCTTTCTTTTATTTGAACCCTTGAAAACTTCATAATTTCCAGTTTTAGTTCCCCTGAATCCTTTCTCATTAACTCATGGATTGAAAAAAAAAAGTCCTTAACAGAATATCTTGCAATGCAATTAATTCAAATAGGCCTGTGTCTTATTTTCCTGTTTATTAACAAACTGTTTGAAATATGTACTATTCAGGTCATTCATTAATATATTTTTAAAGATATGTTTTCACCATGCCTACAAAAATATTTCAAAAACATTTTTATAAAATGCGAATGGCATTCCAATGGCAAATAATTACCACAAAATTCATTGCAATACTGACCACAGATTCAGTTCACACAAATGACATTTCCTTGAGCTCACTCTCCTCTCCCCATTACCTTTGACCAGTATTCCATCACTTTATGGTATCCTTTTATCTTCAGATATAGTTGATTAATAAGGTGAGGGATTTTGAACATTTTTTTGCCAGGTGAAACAGTAATAATTCTAGGATTAGAAAGGTTGTCCAGCACTTAAAATACCCCTTAATAATCTAGAATCTTGAGCACACTGACCACATATGTCTAAATGATAACACATCACCACCAACATCCTTAAGAAGCTTAGAGAAATTTGGGGTTTTCTTCAATTTAATAAATATTAATTTGATCTTATTCCATTCCAGATGCTATATTAGCATCTGTGTTACAAAGAAAAATTAAACATAGTATGCAACATTTAAAAAATGGAACGGAAGAAGACTGACACACATAGAAAGGAAAATACAGGCAGAACACAGGGGATGAGGCAAGTACCAAGCAGATGTGCCCACCCTGGAGTGATCAAAGAAGCCAACTCCCCTAGTCAGCAAGGAAAAGGGGAGACAAAGGTTTTTCATTGAACGTATTGCTTGTGGTTCTCTTTTAGAGCTGGACATGATGTCAGATATTATCTTATTCTACCAATCTCCTAATTTTACTGATAAGGAATTCAGTATTTGTTGGTAGCATTTCCTCATTAATCTCTCTAATGCTTTTTAGAGATTTATCAAAAGGCAAATATGCTGATTTTTACAGAGTAGGATCCTGAGTCAGAGAAAAGTAACTTTTCAAAAGTCACCACAAAATATCTGATGAAGCTGAAGTTAAATGAATCTCTGTCTGGTTTAGGTATAAGGGTGATATTGGCTTCATAGAACGAATTTGGGAGGGTTCCCTCCTCTTCTACTTCATGGAATACTTTGAGAAGTATTGGAATGAGCTCTTCTTTAAAGGTTTTGTAGAACTCGGCTGAGAACCCATCTGGTCCTGGACTTTTCTCTGTTGGTAGGTTTTTGATGACCTCTTCTATTTCATTGCTTGAAATTGATTTATTTAAGTTGTGTATTGTCTCCTCATTCAGTTTAGGTAATTCATATGTCTCTAGAAACTTGTTGATGTCTTCGAGGTTTTCTGTTTTGTTGGAATATAGATTTTCAAAATAGCTTCTAATTATGTTTTGTATTTCAGTCGTGTCTGTTGTGATATTTCCTTGTTCATTCTGAATTTTAGTAATTTGAGTTTTCGCCCTCTTTCTCTTTGTTAGTGTGGCTAAGGGTTTATCAATTTTGTTTATTTTTTCAAAGAACCAACTATTTATTTTGTTAATTTTTCCGATTTTCACCCAAATTTGAATGTTAAATAATATTATTTGTATATGAAAATAAAGATGAATTGGATTTCACTTCACTATGTTCTGTGACTTTGATAGGGCTTTTATGTTTTTCTTATTTTGTACAATTAGGCAGTAACCCAAGAATGTTCTGGGACCATGTTGTCAAGCTATGCCAGTTCATGACGCTATATACATTACTACTTGTTGCTAAAGTATGGAAGATTCTAGAATCTGTCAAAAATCACCTGAGATTAAATGTCCCCTTTCATCAAGTTTTGTTGCCTGAAACTTTTAATTCCATGCCTCCTCTTAATCTAGATTTATCTATACTTGTTTTTCTTTCTTTTTCAAACTCCAAGCTGAATTTCTGAGCTATGAGTAAGCATTTAGAAGACTGCCAACTAACTTAGCCCATAATGAAAAAGCACTCTGAACACACCTGTAGCTAGGAACCAAAAAGCACTAAAACCACAATGTTCATCATATTTCATACTTGATGTCATGACAGTCCACACTTCAAAGAAAAGTAAACACAAACCAAATGAACAGGTCTTAAATTAATGGCCTGAAAATTTACCAAAAAAATGTTTTTTCTCACATTGTAGGAAAGTCATATTTAAGGTTTATCATATTTAAGGTAATTTGACAAATTACCTCCCCCCAGTCCCTAATTCTATGCATTATGTCTGTACCAAATATGTTTAGTCACCTCCTTTTCCTATTTATTCATCAAAATCCTTTAAATTCCCAGGTGTAAAGATCACTGGTAAGAGCAACACACACCACACTTCCTTGTGGTTCAAGAATACACAAAGTACTTGAAGAGGTAGGATGTACCTCAGTGAGATGGTCACTAATTACAAAAAGAGTAAAGGACAAAATCAAAAAGGAATGTGACAGAATATAAGTGGCATGTCTGAGAAAATGACCATGAATGTGATCTGGATGTAAGGAACATTCCACCAAAATGACATTCAATTGACCTTGTAGGATGAGTAGGATTTGGATAAAGCAGCAAGAAAGAAGAAGTTATTTCCAGTGGAGAATAGCATAGTAGAAGCAAAGTTGGGAGATGAGAAAAATAGCGTCCCGACTTTTTCCCAGTTGAACTATTCATTCTTGAAGACTTAATAAAACCCCTCCCCCTGGCCAGACTCAGTGAAAATTATTCTCACCTCTGAGTATCTCAACTAGTTCATCCATAAAAATGTTAAAAGAATATTCCCTGTCGTTTTAGTCAGTTTTTTCATTACCGTGATCAAAA
The DNA here is from genome assembly GCF_902686445.1 of Sciurus carolinensis. Taxonomy (NCBI): domain Eukaryota; kingdom Metazoa; phylum Chordata; class Mammalia; order Rodentia; family Sciuridae; genus Sciurus; species Sciurus carolinensis. The sequence continues at coordinate 29,140,836 of NC_062227.1, read as the reverse complement.
GGCCTAACAAAACAATTAGAAGAGAAGTTTATTTGTCTCAAGGTTTCTGGGGTTTCCATCCATAGATGGCTGGCTACATTGCTCTGGGCCTGAGATGAGGCAGAAGATATGGTGGAAGGAAGCAGCTCAGGACATAACAACAAGGAAAAAGAGAGGGGACAACATAGAAACCTCAAAGGCATGCCCACAGTGACCTACCTCCTCCAGCCACACCCTACCTGCCTAGAGTTACCACACAGTTAATCCATAGAATGCACTGATTACATTAAGGCCCTCATAACCCAACCTTTTCACCCCTGAAAATTCTGGCTTTGTCTTGCATATGAGCTTTCTGAGGACACCACACATCCAAACCATAACACCTGTGATGGTTACTTTTGTGTGTCAACTTGATGGTTAAGGGCTTCCCAAATTACAAATTATTTGTGGTTGTTAGTATTTCAATTGATAGACCTAATAAAGTACATTATCCACACCAACAACCAATCCTTTGGAGACCAGAATGGAACAAAAGGTGGAGGAAGGAGGAATTCACCTCCTTTGCTTCCTACCTTCCTTCTAGAGCTGGAACATCTCATCTCATCTCTTTGGCCCACTGGAATTTGCACCACCAGCTCCATTGGTTCTCAGGCTTTAAAGCTCAGACTGAATTATGCCACTGGCTTTTTGAATCTCCAGTTTGTAGACAGCAGCTCATGGAACTTTTCAGCCTTCATAATTGCATGAGCCAATACTTCATTCTAAACCTTCATTAGTATATAAATGTAAATGTAAATACAATCTCCAAGCAGTTCTGTTTCTCTAGACCCTGACTAACACACTCCCAGAATAGAAGACAATTTCCAGGTGGAGGCTTGTTAGCATATGCAAGGTCTTTACTCCTTGTCTTCCACCACAGTGGTTTAAGAATGGATTTAACATCAGGACAACCAACACATAGTCTTACACTATTTGACCCAGCCTCACTTTCTCTCTCTTCCAAAATGCTATTAAATCATTCCACTATCCCTTGGATTTACTGATATATTGGAAACATTCCTGACTGAGCACTTAGTCATCTTCGAGACTAAATTGAAACGTCTTTGAACAGCACTACTTCCATTTCCATTGAAAGCTCTCTGTTATGGTTTGGATCTGAAGTATCCCTCTAAAGCTCCTGTGTTAATGCAGGAATGTTCCGAGAGGAAAGCATTAGACTGTGAGCGTTGTAACCTTATCAGTCCATCCTAGTTTGAATGACTGCCTTTGTGGTAACTGTAGGCAGGTGGGGCATGGCTGAAAGAGGCGGGTCATTGGGCATGTCCTGGGAGGGTTTATTTGCCCTGTGGCTCCTTTTCTGCTGGCTTTGTTTCTTGCCTGTCATGAATGGAACAGCCCTCCTCCACCACACACTTCCACCAGGATGGAATTCACCCCATTGTGACTAAACCTCTGGAATCATGAGCCAAAATAAACTTTTCTTTGCCTTTTGAAATAAATATTTATGTTTTTAGAGTTCTATTCTTTTGAGAAAAGTAATAGGTGAATGGTTAGTGATAATATTTATTAATATTATTAATGATACATTATCAATTACATTATATAATAAATTCCTTTTTATTATTTCCAACCTACTTTAATGCAACTGTGTCAATTTCATTGAAATATTTGCAGAATTGAAAACTTGGGACTTAATGGGTTAATGCCAGCAGATCCAAGAAGCCTTTATAATTTCCCAGGTCTGAATTATATACCTTCCCTTGGACTCTTTTTTTGTTTTGTTTGTTTCATTTTCTGATACCAGGGATTGAACCTGGGGGAACACTTAGCCACTGAGCCACATTGCCAGCCATTTTAAAATATTTGATTTAAGGACGGGGTCTCACTGAGTTGCTTAGGGCCTCACTAAAGTGTTGAAGCTGGCTTTGTATTTGAGATCCCCTTATTTCAGGCTCCTGAGCCACTGGAATTACAGATGTGTGCCACCACGCCTAGCTTCCTTGGAGTTTTGAGGGACATAATGTTCACCCTTACCTTTGCACTTAGAAGTGCCTTAATACTCGTCTATTCCCTTGTCTGACTCCCCTACATCTCTCTTAGTGGCTTGAGGATAAAAGCTGTCTTTTCCCTTATATTCTTGATAGATAACATAGTTCTTGATTTGGAACACTGCAGATGCTCATGAATACTTGCTAAATGAATGAATCACCGATCCTATGCCATTCTCTTCCCGTTCTCATCACAGACATTCTCTAACTTCACTTTTTCCTCGGGAACTTTAGCACCTGAATATCACTCCTCTTCACGTCATCCATTCTGTCATTATTTCCCCTTTATGAAGTATCATATCTTTTCTCACCCAGATATACTCAATCCTCACTTAATTTTCCCCACTACTTCCCTTCTTCTCCAAAATACCTAACTGCACGAACATGAGAGGTACTCAAGAAAAAACTGATGCTAATGAAAAGAGCAGCATCAAGCCCGGGAAGAGTCCCCAGATTTCTGGGGTTAACCAGGATCTGCAGCACACCTCAATAAAGCACATCTGCTGCCATGAATGTAAGTCTCTTTACCCATTAGAATTTTCTCATTAAATGTCTCCTTTCCTCTCTTCCTTGCCTATCCTCTCTTTCTTTGGAATTTCCAGACAACCAAGCAAATAGCATCCAATACCCATTAGGGCTAAAAGCAGCACCATTACAAGCATACTTCAGAGCACAGTAATAAACTTTATACTTCCTCTTTCTTTATGTATTCTTGTGTGTTCATAAAGCTTAAAGTCACACATATGCTAGATAGTATTATTTGCTTAGATATTTATACTGCCATATCTTTATCAGGGTTCACTATGGGGCAAACTAGAGCAAATATTTCAATGCCCCAGGGGTGCTGAATTTGGCTATATCCATAATTTTCACCAATAGCTTGTGGGCTGAAGTGAAAGTAAGTCCATTCTTAGCTAAAAACATTGCATTTTTCTGTTTGCCTCTTGGTTATGCTGTCCTCCATGGGAAGAACAAGCCACAGGTAGTCACTGACCTCAGAACAAGAGACCTTTGCAGCAGACTTGAACCAAACCTACATTCTGAGACGTAACCGTGACATTAGCTGACCCGAAGAACAGTGAGCAAGAAATAAATCATTGTTATTATAAGCCAGTGAGATTAGGGGGTTGTTTATGGTGTTACTTTACTGCAATGGGATTTAATTGATACACTACACTTACTGTATATTCTCAAAATCTCTGACTCATGAACCACCAGGCTTTGCCCAATGTCATACAGTATAAGAAAAGGCAGAATCCTGTTTGTAAAACACGTATGTAATATGGTAGAAGTCTTAAGATATATTTCAAAAAGCAGGAGTTCATATTTTATAAGTCACTGGGATTTTATGATGATTTGGTTTGGTTAGTATCACTGCTTTCTACCAGGGTCACTGTGGGGGGCCTCTCTGCCATGTCCCATGTGGACAAGAAAAGGGTTCCTGCCAGAGGAGGATGTTGGCTGTTTTTTAATCTATTACCCAAAAATTTATCTATTCAATAAACACACAGGAACCAATACTCTTTTTAAATGAGAGGGGACGTGATATGTCTGGCCATACCAGCTCTGGCCTCTAACAACAACAATCTGGAGCAGCCCAACTCTCTTTTATTTATAGACACACAGGTAAAGGGGGCCAAGACTGGGAGGAGCTTCTGAGATAGACAGGATAGGGTGGAGTTAGGGGAGCCATTCACTCAGGGAAACTAGGCAGGGAACTGCCTGATTCTGCTAGATAAGGACAGCTTCCCACAGGTCACCACTGGTAATACCCTTCTATAAATTAATATGTCAAAAGTCTTACCTGCCATCTTTCTCTTTCTAAATACACCCAATCATGATAACAGTCTTTCTTATGTGAATGCTCAGCTCAAATGACACCCATAAGCTATAGCTGCATTATATATTCAGTGTTCAAGGACGGCTTTAGGATTTGTGAAAAGTCCTAAAGAATTTGATTAACATTAAAAATACATGTTGGATAATGATGAATTAACACTGAAAGATACCTAGATTTTGAGGCAAAGAAGCTATAAAGTTGACTAAATGCATTTTGATGTTAAAAAAAAAAATTAAGGTCCTAGTCCCTGATATTAAACTGCTCCTTTTTTTTCTTTGTTATTTTTATTCCAAGACCAAATATAGATAGGTTCCAATCCCAAATAAATTTAGGACTCAGGTAACTTGGGGATTGAAGACCAGATGGGAAACTCAAGAGTTCAGAATTGGATCCTTATTCAGCCTCAGATTTACTGTCTGATACTTAAAATATGGCTCTTTCATCTCTAAAATGAGTTGATTTGATAAAACATTCCCATTAGCAATGCCAAAGCTATTTTGGAAATGACCTATTCAGAGTGTCTCTTTAGATAACTTGGTGGTAATTGAGTTGAAAAATTCCCAAAATATTGAAAGAAAAAACTTATCTTTGGTTCAATTTAATTTATAATTTAAACACAAAACAAAAAAGTGTGGATGGTTGATTTTATGTGATATAGTAAATTGCAGGGGGGATAATTAAAATTTTAGAAATAGTCATGGGTTTCCTCCAACTTCTGCACACTATTGGAGGAGTTATTCAACTTTGATGTTGATTTCCTCAACTGGAGAAAGTAACACAAGAACCTGAGGGCATTTGTGAGGTTGGAAGTCAAGTCTATATACATTGTATGTGTGATATATGAAAGCATTAGATCTCAAGTTAGAGCTCAACAAAGGAAAATGTATTTCCTATTGTGGAGTCAAATCACAGAACAACAATAAGCAATCCAAAATGTGAGGCTTAGGTGTTATAAGAAATAGAGCTACTGGCAGAAGTAAATTGGATTTGTGTGGCTTTGGGACTGATTCTTCAGTTTATCTTTGTGGGAGCTGGGAACAACAGGGCAGACAGACAGAGGGCTTTCCTTGAAACACCTTAAGGAATCAAGAATAACAATACAAATGAGACACACAGGGTCTTCCATCCCAAATGCTCTGCAGATATTGTCCTCATCACTAACCAAAGTTTTTCAGATCATTTGACCTAAACAATAACTCCTTCTTCCACCTCATGCTCCAAGCTCAGTTCCTCCTGATCCTCCCCGTCGAAATGAAACAACAGTAACCTTTATCACAATACCAACAATGACTACCACCATACTAGTTCCCTAACATATTCTTTTAAGATCCTTCCAATCATTCTGAAGGAATGACAGAACTCCAATTTTAAGGAAAAGGAAATAGGCTGTAAGAAAACAGATTCCCAGTGTGACACAGCAAATAAGGAAAAACACAAGGATTCAAAACCAGGTTGCTCTGATTTATAAGCATGTTTGTTCCACAAGACTGTCTCTCCACTTTAACAGGAGAGTCACAGCATGCTAGTTTGAGGTTCAAAGGAAGCCGAGACTTCATTTAATTCAACACTGCTTTTTATAGATGGTTAAAATTAATTCCAGATTGGAACACCATGTGACTTATCCACATTCACAAAATAGTAAAAGACAAAACCAAGGTTAGACTCCTTCACACAATATCCTCCTATATCCTTCAGTAATTTTATTTTCAGTAAAATTCCAGTCTGAAAAGATAAATTAACAAGCTAAATAATGATGTTTCCATGACTCCCAGATACATCAGGACCTCTCTCTCTCTCTCTCTCTCTTTCTCACTCTCGCCCTCGCTCTTGCTCTCCTCTCTCTGTAAAGGTGGAAAGAATGACTTCTGCTACTTTCAGGTTGTACCTTACAAATAAAGTCAAAACTTGGCTATTCTCTTATAATATTGCTATGGAGATTTTTTTTTTTTTAAACTACATTGGTTTATTCAGTGGTCTGTAACATAACTTCACGGTTTTTATAAACTCCTGCCTGGAAGACAAGAGGATGAGCTTAATGAGGTGAAAAGTGTCAATCTATATTTATCATCTGGAATACATGTTATTGTAAAGAAGTAGGGATCTGAGTGGGTGGCAGGCACATTGTTGAAGGGAAAAGAACCAACTTTTTTTTTTCTTCATCACACAGGAAACCAGCTTGTAGGGGCTTCACCTAATGTAACCACCCTGGTGACCGTTCCCATCCACAGTCACTCTTGCACACTGAAGCATGGTTTCTGACATCATGCTGACTACTACGATTTGTCAACATAACTCCAAGGTTGTGCTTTAAGGGTAGGGGCCAATACAGAGACTTGCTTTTCCTTGTTTCCCATACTGCTCTGCACACATCATTTTACAAACTAAGAGCAAAGGTCAAAAGTATGGCCTCCATGCTGGGCCGCACCAAAACACATTTTGAAGCTTGCTTGAGTCTGATTTTCACAATACTTCGATGCTGATATCTATGAATCATCGTCTCCATTTTTCTATTTGTCTAATTCAACTTTTTCAGGGACTTTTACAAATGATGACACCATTTCTTTTCATTTTGTATTAGTTACTAGTGAAATTTGCAAAAGAGAGAAGGGAAGAGGATTCCAAAGGCCTGATCATTACTGAGTATAATTTTTCCAGTTTAGAAAGTAACTTCCATGGAGTATCATGAAATACATTTATCCCTTTGGGATGTGGATGTGGATGCCATTTCTCAGTGAAGGGAGGTAGTTGCAGGATCCTGAGGAGTTCGCTGTCTTCCTATTTTGTGGCAATGGTTAGATGATCCAGGTGTATGGGGAGTGGTAAACAGATGTAGGTGGAGTTCTGAGGCCACGCGACAGAGTTCCATGCTGGCTCAATTAGTTAAATTCTTTAAGTGAAGGACACAAAGGAAGGAGAGCAAGTTTCCCGCTTTTTTAAAATAATGCTTCAAAAGATGTTTTTCCCCAATAGATTAAGCACATCATGAATTCTAGACTCTGAAACCAAGATGTTGAGTGAACTAAAACAAAAGAAACATGAAAAAGTGACTCTGATAGTAAGGTCTTGATGCACCTTCAAACGAATCTGTTCTGAATAATACATCAAGTATCTAAGAACTCACATCTTAAGGTATTTTTTTTCAAAAAATACATTATGAAGTACAAAGCATCAAGAAAAGCAGTCATGTTGCCTGACATTTGAGAAGGTTGGCTATTAAAAAAAAAAAGGTTTCATTTTTTTTTTTTTTTTCTGGACAAGTACCAAGTACAGAAGAGAATTCCTGAGCTATGGGTCAAGCATCACAAGTTCCATCTCAAAAGTTCAAAGGCACAAGCCTGTGCCAGGAGAACCACAGCTAATATAGCTGCCACAGAAGTAGCTCTGAAAGAATTGTACAGAGAAGAGTGTAAAGGAAGGAACAAAGGCACAATCCATTGACAGACTAATGCCCTGAAATATAGACAGAGGGCCCCAACGATCCCTTCCCAGCCATGCTCAAGACTTGCCCTGTATCGTAACTGGGGATATTTGGAAACACCCAATGTTTTCCTGAAGGTAGATACTACTCTTAAAGCAACTCCTAAAAAGAATCAGAAATATTTATGTATTCTAATTCAGAAACTGGTAGTTCAGGATACAAAAAGGTGAAGGAAATTTAACCCATGATTTGACAGAGATTTACATCCTGAGTATGCAGGAAGTAAACATAATCTGCTTAAGCATATCTGCACTATAAGATGAAACATTTTTTAATTAGTGTAAGGCTTAGCAGCACCCAGCAAAGATGCCATCATGAGCACAAGACCCTCTCTAGGGTCCCTGAAAATGGCAGATCTTGTGAAACCTAGCGCTCTACCTGTCAGGATACTCCTACTTCAGCAAGTGCTCCTTGTAGACTCCTAGTCTTTTATTTACTTATTTATTTTTAATTATAGTTGTCTTGGGATTTAACTAGACTGTGAATTCCTTAAGTGAAGAGATTGCATCTTGGACCCTCACTCTCTCTGCCAGAGCAAAGCAAGGCTCCTGATATACAATATAGGGTCAACTGATATTTGCTTAGTTTTAAAAATGGCTCCCAAATGGCAAAGTTCATGAAAAACATGAGTAGAACCTTTGATTTTATTTTCACACTATCAGAGGCAATCACAAGTTGAGTCCTCAGAGCTTATGGAATGGGCAGGGATAAAACACAGTGTAAAAATTTGTTGGGACTAATGACACATTAACTAACTCAGGCTGACTCCTTACTCCCTGGTGGGTGAGCAAGATCAAGGCCTCAAAGGTGGTTTCAAAGGTTAATGACGATAAACGGACCACCATCAGGGATTGGTTAACAACAGTTCTGCAAACGTGATCAGCTGTGCTTGCCACATAGTCCTATGGGACTCTCCCCTGCGTGAACCCCGTGCCTTGCTGACCTTTAAGCTAATTGGTTCCCGCCTAGCCCCCACCCTACATAAAAGCTGTGTGACTTCCTCAATAAACGAGTTCCTACTGTGACTGGTCTCCCTGACACATCTGATTGTCTTCCGCCCGGAGGGCTGTGTGCGGGCGGTCAGTTGGCCCTACCTATCCAGGTCTGACCTTGTTGGGGAGTGTCCCCTTCCCTTACCGCTGGTCGAGAAGAGCAAGGGGGCTTAAGACCCCGACAAAAATTTCTTTCTAGAAGCCTCTAATTGCTGACATCCCCAAATATGCCTTTGTTATTATTGACTTCAAGTGGTTCCTAGAGGCAATTTCACATGAGATCATCTGTGTAGAATAATTCCCAGAAACACAATTCTTATCACACTCTATCCATGTGGTACATTAAGTGCCTGTATAGAGGTAGCATAAACAATAATGGTTCAGAGGTGCCATCAAAATAAATCCCTGTGATAAAGGTAATTTCCCAGAGCCTGTTTCAAATCACCTCTCACAGATGTCCATGCCTCCTAGAGTCCCAGGAAAGGGCCTTTCAGTTGTCGATATTCAACACAATCAAAGCACTCAAAACAGACCCAAAGCTTACTCTTTCTCCTCATTCTCATGATTGAATATAATAACTTCTGACACGTCTTTAGCACTGGAAATTCAGCAAATGAGACCATTTCATCTGACCTTTACAAAAAATCTAGGGAGGTAAAGAGGGCAGCATTATTTCCATTTTTGAATTAAAAATTGACACCAGGAAAAGTAGAAAAATTAACCCAGTGGCACACTTTGATTGCAGGCCAGTGTCCCTTCTGCCATCCCCAGTTGTCACTGCAGTTGTCTCTGGGCACTTGGCCTGCTGTAGCCTAGCTGACTAATACTAAGAGGATGAAGCTAGCACCCACTTATGGTCTCTGGGACAGGAAAATACAAATAATAACAGATGTATTAATGGACTAAGAAAACCATAGTTAAAATAGAAATGAAAATAACTCTAGGAAACTTAGAAAATTCTCTAATAAAAATCACCAAATCAACAGGAACAAGAAAGATTCACATAATACAAATCTTCAGCTACTACCATGATTAGACTAGAGAGAAACAAGAATATCTTCTGACAATATCATCTTTCTGCTTCCTTGACTGTCACCCTAAGCACCCTCTGGTGTAGACATTCCCAAGGAATTCAAGCTGTCGGTTTCTCTTAGACATACTCCACCTCCCCATACCACTAATTCCTTAGACTGATAGTCAAGTCAACACTATTTTCCAGGCCACAAAAACCTACTTGAAAATGTAAAGCTTCTGGTCTTGAGATGGTTTTGAGACTTTATCTGAGAAAATAGAGCCCAAAGCAGAGGACATGTGACAACCATTCACCATCATGACTGAAGTGAGTGTCATCTCAACTATCAAAAGCACATTCAAGCCAGATTTGGTGGCACACACCTGCAATCCCAGAAACTAGGAGGCTAATGCAGGAGGATTGCAAGTTCAAAGCCAGCCTCAGCAACTTAGCGAGACCCTGTTTCAAAGTAAAAAATATAAAAAGGATGAGGCTCAGTGGTTAAGTGCCCCTGGGTTCTATCCCTGCCAAAACACAAAAACAAAAACAAGTACATTCAATTAATTATTTGGCCAAAGCTATTACGGAAAGCAGTATGGACATTAATCAAAAACTAAAATTGGATCTTCCTTATGACTGATCCAGCTATCCCACTTCTGGGTATACATATAATTAAAAAATCAGCATATCAGAGAGATACCTGTACTCACATATTTAGTGTAGCACTACTTATAATAGCCAAGGTCTGGAATCCACCTCCATGTCTATCAATGGATAAATGGATAAAGAAGTTATGGTACACATACACAATGGACTATTATGAAAAAGAATAAAAAGTTATTTAAAAATGAGTAAAATCTGGTCATTTGTGGCAAAATGAATGGAACTGGAGGTCATTATGTTAAGTGAAATAAGCCAGACTCAGAAAGACAATTATCACATGTTCTCTTTCATATGTAGAAGCTAAAAAGTTTATCTCAGAGTAGAATAGTATTTGCTAGGGATTAGGAAGGGTAAGGAGGAGATAGGCTGGATAAAACACAGTTCCTAAGGATTTTTAAGGACTGTCTGGATTTGGGATAACTGAAAGATAATACTGTGAGTGAGTCCACCCACCGAGTCTTTCTCACCAGTATAACTACTCATAATTCAAGATTTAATATCTCTGGTTTTATTCAGTTTAAATTCAGGGCAGCCTTAAACTTAAACTGTTTTCTTTCAAATGATACATGCACAAGGGTTTAAACACTCAATAACAGAGAAAGGCTTATAACACAATCTCTTGCAGAATCCCCTACCCTGCTCCCAGCTTCTCTCCTGAGACCCAAATACTTTTAGCTCAGTCTCATCATAGAGGGATACTTTCTAAGAGGCACTCTCTGTTACTAAGACAGTCTCCCAAGTTAGTTTTCTTCCACTTTGATTCCTCTTCTTACCCTGGGTCCAGACCTCCTCCACACCAAGTAAGCTGCTTGTATCTTTTTCTATCTCCGGGGTGGACAGAGCCCCTCCTTTCCTTTCTCCCCATGTCAGTTGTAACAGGTTGGTATTTCCTAATGGCTGCCTGATGAAAGTGAAGAGAAACCAAAGGGGAACCAGGCAAGGAAAACACAGACGGCATAGAGGAGACAAGTTCACAGAGTACGGATGTGAGAACCTAAGGATCTCCACAACAGGAGCCCAGATTCCTCACCTCTGACACAAATGCCCTTCAGCAGATCAGGGCACAGCATTCAGGCAACTTGGTTTCCTCTTCCGTTTCCGATCTCCATTCCAATCTCCAGCAACAGAAATCATCTGGGAGCCACCTAGGTAAACCTTTCATTCTGTTTTAGTGTCCAACACCAGCTTCCTTTGTCCCTTGGTTCAAGTGCAGGTTTAACCAGACTAAATTGCTTTGACTAAAAAATTCCCCGCTCGGGATGAAAGAGGTCCCCACTTCACAGTCTTTTTTTTTTTTTTTTTTTTTGAATAGTATTGATTTAAACTCCTGAATGCAAATGGATGATCAATTCATGTGCAGCCCAAGATTGTTAGATTTTCTGCTCCTTGAAGTCTCCGTCAGAGGCATTAGCTCCTCCTGGAGAAGCAACCAGAATATTTTCCTGAGCTCAAGTGTAAATTGACAATAGCACACATGGAATCCTCTCTCTCTTTCTCTGTGTCACACACACACACACACACACACACACACACACACACACAGTGATATACAGGGGGAGGGGTGACGATTGCCAAAATGTTTTGATGTTACTCTTATAATCCGAAGAAACAAAAAATGCTAAAGCAAATAAGCCAAGTCTCCGGAATTTCACCATCAAAATGGTGACCACAAATGTTCTTTCTTTTCTTAACTCCTTTTCAGCAAGTAACTGAGGTCATAGAAAAGAGACACAGGCGAGTCTCCAATACGCCAGGAGGAGAGAAACACAGCTACTCCTTCTTGGGTGAGAAACGTCCTCCCCAAGCTCCTGGGTTCCAACTCAGCCTCTTTCCATGATGAATCTGTGCACCGCACAGCTTCGCTGTCTTTGGAGAGATACTGTAACACAACTGATTCTTATGAAGGCACAATTGTTTCTTAAGCAGCCTTAGGACCAGGAGAGTTCTTCTCCACTGGGGGGACAGAGTTTGCAGAAATCAAAAAGAAAGAAAAAAACTCAAGAATCTGCTTCAGGAAATATAATTCAAACAAACTTTGGTTTATCTATTTCTTGAACCATTGTTTACATTGTCTTTTCTGGGGTTCTATGTTATCTCTTACATGATGTTTCTGTGTTAGCTTATGAAGAAGACTTAACTCTCTTGTGCCTTTTTCACACATGGGAAACAGACGAATAGACAAATCAAATAACCTTAGAAACTATTAGTAAATCTTCAGTAATTAAGATCAACTTGGTTTAATCATTCTCACAACAAAATATTTCTGAGTATGCATTATAAGAGAATCATTTTACTGATATTAAAGAAACATTTCAAGAACCCTAATAATACCAAAACACATTACGTGTAAATCCCATTTCATGAAGTAATCCTTCAATAAAGAAAACTTTGTCTCCCTAAAAATGATCACTCATTCCAGAATGACTATGGAAATAAAGAAAATATCTAAATATTCAACATTAAAAAAATGACTAAGTAAAAATTGGTATATGCACTGAATGTGATGTGAAATATTGACTATAATGATTAGCGAAAAGTAGAATTCAGAATTGTTCATGCTATTATTATAACTTTAACCATAATATACTATATCAATATAATAACATATATAATACAATAATATCCTATAAACATGTTGAAATACCCAATTCTTCAATGTAATGATATTATAAAGAGAATATCATTTCTATTATTGTTATGTTTTTACTTGTTCAATTCCAAAGTAGTTAAAAGGAAATAACATAATGCATTTATTGTATACCTACTGTGTAAAGAAGAATAAGACGCATGACCTGCCCTCAGGAAGCTGATGGACAATTTGAAAAACAGCATGTAGGTTAGGGGTATAGCTCAATGATAGAGTACTTGCCTGGCATGTACCTGGGCAAGGCCCTGGGTTTGTTTCTCAATACTGAAAAATTCAGTATGTAAAAACTATAACACATAAGATAACATAGCACAAAGAAATAAAAGCAAAGTGTTATAGCAGAATCAAAAAAAAAAAAAAAACAGCAGAGGAAGTGTGCCTTCCTGCTAATCAGCAAGAAAGTACAATTTTTAGTTATACGATTAGTGTGTATATTCTAGGAGGGTTCTCATTTGCTTCTGCAGCAATAAGAGAACCAGTATCTCTCTTTATGACATGCAGAATATGTAACAAAAGATAAGAGGAGAAAATATACGCTTTAATGTTTAGGAGTTTGAATGTAAACTTCAGAGGGTTGCATTCTGATGACGCCGTCTTCCGTGGACTTCTTCACTCACATCAGCGGGACCCGGCACACTTCGCACACTTGATCTGCACTCTGGCAAAGCAAAGAGGAGATTTTCTTCCCCAACAGAAACAGCCCCCGCCCCAAAATAAATATGTCAACCTGCTATTGGCTGAACCCAGTTAGCATCCAGGGGACAAGGGAGCCCAGTTGATGTTCCACAGCCTTCAAGGCACAGGGGCAAATGGAGATGGGTAAAGAGTAAATATAGATTTATAAACAAAAAAAAAAATCTGCCACAAGTATCTATAAAAATTAAATTTAAGAAGACATCATTCTTAATAATGAAAAGTTGAAAACGTTCCTTTAGAGATAAAGAACAAACCAAGAATGACTATTAATATGACTTCTACTAAATATTGAAGTCTTAACCAGGACACACACAAAAACACCTGGAAAATAATAAATAAAACCATAATAATTTTTTTAAATTTTTTTACAGACTGCATTTTGATTCATTGTACACAAATGGGGTACATCATTTTGTTTCTATGGTTGTACATGATGTAGATTCATACCATTCATGTAATCATGCATGTACATAGGGTAATGATGTCTGTCTCATGCCACCACTTTTCATACCCCCGCTTCTCATTTCCCTCTACATAATCTAAAGTTCCTCCATTCTTCTCTCACTCCCCCCCCCACTCCCATTATATATCATCACCCACTTATCAGGGAAAACATTCAGTCTTTGTTTTTTGGGGATTGGCTTATTAATGATTGCATACATCAAAAACAAAAAAGAATCTACAGATGAATTACTAGAATAAATGAGATAAGCATGACTGTTAATGTCAGGCCAACACTGCATTTTTATGTACCTGCAGAAATGAAAAACAATTTTTAAAAAATATATAACATTTATAAAAAATATGAAATTTTTAGAAATAAGTCTACTAAAAATGTGCAATAACTCTGTGTGAGTAATCATAAAATCTTGATGGAAATGTAAGAAGACTAAAATAAATGGAAATGTATGACATATACATGGATCAAATATTGAAAGGTGTTCTTCTTCCCAAATTGTAATGTGTAGATTAATCCAAATAAAATCACAATTGATTTTGTCTTAGCACATGACAGTCTGATTCTAAAATCTATAAAATTGAAAAAGCTTTCTAAATCTTTCCAAGGTCTGGAGAGATTTAGAAAGAATGAGCTCTACTTGACAGAGCAAATCTATCATAATTTCAGAGCAATTAAGAGTATAACGTTGACCCAAGAGTAGACAGATAGATCAATGGAACAGGATATAAACCCAGACACATAAGGCTTCCATTTATGATTGCTTTGCAGAGTAGTTAAGGAAGAGATGACTTCCCTGACTAGTAGTAGGACAACTGAATACCCATTGGGAGGAACTAAACAATCCTACTTGACACCTTTCACAAACACCTTCCCAAGCAACTCTGGATGTGTCTTGGATTCCTTATGAAAAGGAGATTTGTGTGTGAGAGGTGGGGGGCCTTGTCCCCTGGGACAAGGATTAGTCACAGGGAGGAATGAACTGCAATGTAGCCACACAAAGGCCTCAGCCCCGTGGTGATTGACTCTGGAGTTGGGTCAAACCTTCAAAATTGCCCAAAATATTTTAGGCAATGAGACCAAGTCTTGATACCATCCACTGAATAGTCATTGAATGTAGACTGTCCAGTTTCCAACAAGGCGATTCTCTTGGGAGGGTGCTGGGCAGGGGGTGGGGGACTAAAAAAAAAGGACTTGCATGAGAGCTGTCAGTCACCAAGGCTCCTAAGAACTTAAGTGAGGCATAGATGAGATTTGGGTGAATTAATACACAGGGTGGAATGTCAATCTAAGTGTAAGATATAAGTTTATACCTTTCCCAGGAGGTGATGTGAGACAATATTTTCATGACTCCAATGTAGGAGAAGGTTTCTTAAGTAAGACCTCAAAAGTACTAAACATATAAAGAAAAAGTGACAGAATGGACTATATCAAAAGGTACCAGTAGGAGAGTAAAGGGGGAGCCACAGGGAGGGAAGAAATATTTGTGACAACATAAAAAAACAGGAAGAAAACTTCCATAGTTCTCATAAAATAATAAGAAAAAGTAACCAAATATGCAAAATGAAACTACAATAAGATGCCATAACCTCTAAAATTGCTTAAATATGAAGGATAGAAAATTCTAAATGTTGGGTGATATGGAGGAAATGAATTTCTCATACTGCTAGTAAAACCACAGTGGAAAAAAATTACTAAAGTGAAATGTACAATTTCTCTCTCTAGATAAATTCCCTCCACATTCCAATTTAAACTGCACCAAAGGTTCTAGATAAAGAAGAGGTTTCTTCCAACATAAAATTAACACTGTAGGGGGCACAAATGGTAAAGATCTACAAAAGTAATGACTTGATTCACCAACGTTCAACATGTTCTTCAAAATGTAAAGACAATCGAAACTCTTATTGTCTCAAGGGTGATGGCCGTATCTTGGATACAGACTTAACCAGAGATCAGCATTCCTGAATTGTTGAGAACAAATTGTCAATTTACAGTCAAAGAAGAAGCAGTGGAATCCTTTGTTCTGATGATTAGTGCAAGGATTAATTGGCTCTGGCATTGTATTCTTCTGCAGTTGGCTTTGGTTTAAAAAGACTGAGCCTTTCCTCTTCAAGCAATTGCAGTTCTGTTACCTGAAGATGAAGGGGTTAATTATAAGAAACAGTGGTGAATATAAGGCATTATCATGTGCTAACCAGCACACATCAATAACTGCTGTGAGCAAACCTGATTACAAAGAGCACTACAATAACAAGTTCCACTCAGACCATTCAAACAATGAAATAGGTAAATGATACTAAAAGCTACAAAATAAGTAAGTCCTATTAATGGAATTTTAGGCATCAGCAGCATAAGCAACAGCAACCTTTGGACAAGGTTAGAATATATCTGGGTATCACACAAATCACCTCAACACCTGAGCTCACTACATCTCTGTAACTATTGTTTGTAGACCATATCATTATTTTTTTATAATTTATTTATTTTGATTCATTGTAAACAAATGGGATACAACTTGCTTCTGTGGTTGTACTTAAAGTAGAGACATACCATTTGTGTAATCATATATGTACATAGGGTAATGATGTTCACCTCATTCTGTTATTTTCCCTTCCCCCCACCCCTCCCACCCCTCTTTTTCCTCTGTACAATTCATCCTTCCTCCATTCTTGCCCCTCTCCCTCCCCCCATTATGTATCATCACCGCTTATCAGAGAGATCATTCGGCCTTTATTCAGTCATAAAGAAGAATAAAATTATGCCATTTGCAGGCAAATGGATGAAATTGGAGAATATCATATCATTCTTTTATGTACTACTAGAAAATGGGTGGGGGTGCTGCCAACTACACACCACCAGCTCAGCTATGGTAACAAGTATCCTAATTTAGAGACGATGGTATGAGGGAGTGTGTGCATTAGAATAAGTGCAATGTGTCAAGTTTCCCTACTTACCAGGTTGGAGTCTGTCCCCTGCCTCCACTCTTCAGAGCTGGGAATTCTATTTGCTTTTTCAGAGACATAAAACAAGAATTTAGCTGTATCTGTTCCTATGAAACCACTATTGCTTGTTTTGAGTATCACTTTTTCCCTGAAGAAACTTTTGACTTTTTTTTTTCTTTGTTCTCCATGTTCCCAATTATTCTCAATTTTTTTTTTTTTTTTTTTTTACAAGCATTACATTGCATTCTTTGGACAAAAAACAAAAAAGAATGTTCCATAAAACTACTAAAGCAAATATACAGGTGTCATAAATATTTTGTCTTCTTTAAATGTCATTGAGGAAAATTTTAAAGTGGTTTTTCAAATGGTAAGAATATAGATTAATATAAAATACTATAAAATAGTAAGAGTATAGATACTATGTTAATCTTTTCATGATAACCAGCTGCAACTTAAGAATATCATTGCTCCTTAGAACTTTTCTTTAAATCTTGGAATTACTGTATGTAGAACTTAAAAGTGTAAAATACAAAATCCATTCTATTGAGAAGGTCCAGAACATTAATTTCACCCAATTCAGATTTTTATATATGCTGATTGATACAAAAGCAGTTTTATTAAGGACCTAAAAATCTAAGATGTGTATTCCTAAATGACCTTACATTGCACCTATGCTAATGCTTTTATTTGCTGTAACCTGCCTGGTTAGAAAAAAAATGTTCTGTGTGATGACATGAAAAAGAGGCAGAGGAAGATTAAGGAAGTGGAAAGGAGGGAAAAAGAAAAGAGAGGCAAAAGGGGAAAAACAAAAAAGGAAAATTAGAAACAATTTTTCTAATCAAAGTGGAACACTGGTGGGTTTTCTTAGAACTTCAACTTCTCAGATTTGCATTTCTGCTTTACATAATAAAAGAACTTCACAATTTAAATATCTGGAATCCCCACCAGATAGCGAGGCTACCTTCTTACCTTTATGTTTCCGGTCTCAGCATTGTGCCTATAGGGTCCATTGTTATATAGGGTTCATTGTGCATATAGGGTCCATGACTCATGATTCATTAATAAATGCATAAATTTACTGCTAACTTTCCTCTTATTTCTTATTTATGAAAAATCTGTTAAATGTTTGTTCATGATTGGGAGGTTTTTTGTTTTGTTTTGTTTTTGTGTTTTTCAACTATTAAATCACAATTTTGCTGGGCTGGGGATGTAACTCGATGGTAGAGCACATGCCTAGCATGCATGAGGCCCTGGGTTCAATTACCAATATAGCAAAGAAAAAAAGTTTTAAATGTTTTAGAAAGTAGGAATAACATAATAAAACAGAAAGTGAACATTTGAAGAAGGGAGAAAGCAAAGGAGAATTGAGGTCTGAACTGCAGGAGGAGTGGAGTATATTTGAAGGAATGAGTTTTCACAGTGTACATAGAAAGGTATCAAGTGAGTTATTAATGACTGTGTTCTGAAAAGAAGCTAAGTATAAGCTGAAATGAGACCAAAGAAGTGCAAAGGGCTTGGGGAAATGGGTAGGTAAGAGAAAAAGAAAGGAACCAATCTTGAATTGATGTTAGAATAATTCTAAAAGTCTGAGAATTATAGAGCTGGTGGGATATTAATCAAACCCTTTGTCTTACAGAAAGGAAATGAACTTTTCACTGTTCCCACAAAGGTACTATCAGCCCCTCTGCAGCTGGGAACTGTGGCCCCACAAGATCAGACCATCACTGAGAAGCTTCTAGATCAGAGCTTTCCACACTTTATTGTGTGCAGGAACCACTGGGATCTTGTTAAGATGCAGATTATGGTTCAGTAGTTCTGGAAGAGGGCTGTGATTCTGCATTTCTATCAAGTTCCCAAGGGAGACTGAGGCTGTGGGTCATGGACCATACTTTGAGTAGAAAAAAAGCCTAGGACAGGGTTCCTCAGAGTGTGGTCTGAGGACCCTCAGGTTAGAATTACTACAGTGTCTATTAAAAACACACATTCCACCACCATTTGACCCAGCTATCCCACTCCTTGGCCTATACCCAAAGGACTTAAAATCAGCATACTACAGAGATACAGCCACATCAATGTTCATAGCTGCTCAATACACAATAGCCAGATTGTGGAACCAACCTAGATGCCCTTTGATTGATGAATGGATAAAGAAACTGTGGTATATATATATACAATGGAATATTACTTGGCCATAAAGAATAATAAAATTATGGCATTTGTAGACAAATGGATGAAATTGGAGAATATCATGCTAAGTGAGATAAGCCAATCTCAAAAAACTAAAGGACGAATGATCTTGCTGATAAGTGGATGATGACACATAATGGGGGGTGGGAGGGGGGCAAGAATGGATGAAGGAGGGACTGTATAGAGGGAAAAGAGGGGTGGGAGGGATGGGGAGGAAGAAAAAATAACAGAATGAATCAAAAACTATTACCCTATGTAAATGTATGATTACAAAAACAGTATGCCTCTACTT
Source organism: Sciurus carolinensis (assembly GCF_902686445.1). NCBI lineage: Eukaryota > Metazoa > Chordata > Mammalia > Rodentia > Sciuridae > Sciurus > Sciurus carolinensis. Next base: position 29,121,603 of record NC_062227.1, on the reverse strand, counting down.
CATGTACGAACAGAGAAACAAATGTATCCCATTTGTTTACAATAAAAATGAATTTTAAAAAATACACATCCCTGTACAGCACCACAAGCGTGTAGAAATTCTGAGGGAATCGATGCCTCTATTGCAAATTTCCATTAAATGACATGTATTCCATTTTAAATTACAGTAGAAGCATCTCAGACACCTAACCTAAAATTTAAATCTATTTTTATTTCTTTTTTGACTCTGTTGACTCTTTCCTTTTTTAGATTCTTTTTTCTTTGAATTGCCACTTGAAGAAGCTAAAGGTAAAGGTTATGATAGTAACATAAGCAAACAAATAGTTTTCCCCTGTCAGTTAAGGACTTCAGTCCTTGTGACCCTTCCCCACATCCCATCCCTACTAGCATTTCAATTTCTCAGAAATGGTTTGCCATGCTTTCTGCCTCAGAATAGACCATCATCAGGGATGGTAATGAATGGTCAAAACCCAGGTTCCAAGGTACTCAACTCCAAATTCCCCACACCAGACTTTATTTTCCTGAATCACCGCTGTGCATTTTATCTTGGGACTTTAGAATACCATAAAGTTTGCTGACCCCTAAAACCATAGCCCTTCTCCCAACATTTTTATATTCCTTACTATTACCAATATTTTAATTATAGCTATTAATATAATTTTTAGAAAATACTGAACTCTTGCTATGTTCCAAGAACAGTATAAAGAACTTGTATGCATTGTCTGAATTCTTTCTTCACCATAGAAAAATAACTTTAATCTATTTCTGTTTTCATAGAAGAAGAACGAGTGGTCAAGAAAGTTAAGTAACTTATTCAGGGGTCACACCGCTAGTGATCATTCGAGTCTGGGTTTTAACTCAGATATGCTTGACCCCAGAGTATTATAGTCTCACCTATACTCGATGTTATACTCATCACCATAACCTATGCATATGTTTGCAGAAGTTTCTTCATTCTAGTTTCTGAAGCTAACAAAGTGTCATCTATTATTTCTACCCATTTCTGTTACTGTGCTAATTTAAATGAAAACCTTACTAAAAACAGAAGCACCCATCACTCCCAACACCCAGGCAGAGCCTAGAAGAGCATGGTTCACCTTGTGACTGGGAATTCCGTAGCCATTCTATGGTGTCTCCATTCTCAGACTACTTCCAACAACGATGGAAAAGAGCGATGCAATATTGTCACTATTTCAAGGAAAGAAAATGTGGCCAAGACCCTTAAAAGTGTGAAAAGGAGTGGGAATTTATACATAATGTTCAACATTAACCTACCCCGGGAGAGGCTGGTCTTGAATAGTTTTCCAGATGGACTCATGCATTAAAAGGATGTTTGAACTCTGTTGGTGGTTTCTATTAGTACTCATCAGCAAACATGAGACCTTTATGTTTCTTAGACTGTCAGCTCTGATTACAGGATAAAAGCCAAACAACTTCTTTGACCAAATTGCATCTTGGCAGTTACAGCTGTGATCCACTTTTCAATGATTATTTCAAAAGCCATTAAAATGGAAAAAAAAAAAAATCAAGAGGGTGATGTTCATCTGAGACTATGGTTGCAAATTCATTTCTTTCTCTTGGATATACTGACACTATGTTTAAAAAGACAAACACATGGCAATAAAGCTCATCCCCTGAACAAAAGACAGTATGTTTCCCAAATAAACACTTGCTTTGTTCATGACTTGCATGAAATCATACTGCTTTCATCTGTATTTTCTTATTTTAGTCGAAAAAATAACTAGTAGCTGACAAAGGATTTGTCAAGCCTTTAGTTTCTCTTGGGTAGGAAACTAGATCTCTTAATTCTTGTGTTACATTTGCCTTTGAAAATTTTTTCCCATCTTTAAAGGTAAACTCTTCATAGATTTCTCAAAAGATGTAAAGTTGATTTGCCACTCTTTCAAGAAGAGAGAAAAAGACTTGCAGTTAGCTGACTAATGAAACATCATTATTTTAAAAACACTTGCACCCTGTGTTAAGAAACACTGCTAAACTGTGAAGAAGAAAATTCAAAAGTTAAATATTTCTGTACTGGGGTACCTGACATCCATAAAAGGAAGAGAAAAAGAAATTCTCTTGTAGTTAGGGCACAACAGATTTTACTTAAATTTATATTTTTATTATTGTAACCTGTATCAAATAGATTCATGGGCTTTTTATCTTATTCATTCATATAAGATCATTCCTGCATCTTTCACTTAATTTCCATGAATTACAAATAAGAGGACATGAAGCCACATAATTGTAAAAACATCTTTAATTATGATGCTTAACAAATATACTAAAGGAAAGATAAAAATCTGAAGCTACAGTATCCCCCAGCTGGTACGCAGTGAGAGAGAGGGAGTAGTGCCTTTTAGCAACCTTTAAAAATCTCTCAAACATGGAGACCTAATGGTGTGATTTTTTTTTCTTTAATATGAAAAACTGACTTGTTTCTAGGTGTAAAGGAGACAAGAAGTTACAGAAGAGCACTAAAACTATATCCATATATATCGTATGTAGAGTTTTCTATCTAGGAAGTTTGGACGCGAACATTTTTTAAAAAAAATAAAAGTTGATGGAGAACAATCTAAAAAGGAATGGCTTTGGCATGTGGGATTGCTATGACTGGTTTAGATCAGAGTTATCAGAATTCACAACCACATAGTTGTTAGACTTAATGTCCTTTGATTGCATATGTGTAATACCAAACTTTTGGATAAAACATGAAAAAAATCAACAGAACAGATGGATGTTGTATCTACATGATGTTGAATACCTGAGTAGTTCCAAATCCATCCTATCAAAGTGTGTTATGTGTTTACATAAGAAAATTTATCACTTTACCTTAATGTTAATATTTCCCAAGTCATTTTTAGTACGTTTTGTTTCAGACAAAGAGTGTGGTCGGGTGTACATTATTGAGATGAGCGTGGTAACAAAGACAACTGGCAGGGCTGTGGTTGTGGCTCAGAGGTAGAACGCTTGCCCTGCATGGGTGAGGTATGTGTGATCCTCAGCACCACATACAAATAAATGAATAAAGGTATAAAAATACAATAGTATTTTTAAAAAGGCATCTGGCAAAGGATATGATCCTATGATACACTGTAGAAAAAGTGATCAATTTGAAGACAGTCAATCAACTTAGGAAATCACACTGGAGGACCAGAGCCCAGAAAAGTCCAGGACTGGAGGGACTGGAAATGGATAAATCTCTTTCCCTCACAGGTTCTGAAACCACTGCGTGGTAAACAGCATGGAAATCAGGATACCGCTTTTATGACCAACAAAAATATTTGAAGAATGTGTCTTAGGGCCTTCAAACACTGTTTACGCCTGAGTGGAAAATGCAAGAAAGTTACTAGAGGGAAAGGAAAGTTTGGGTGTGTGGACCAGGAAGTCTGCTTTCCACTAGCCTGAAAGAGAACAGAACATAGAACCCCTGGTAACATATTAGCTTTGTCCAACCAGGAAATATGGATCAATGATCACAGATCAATTACCAAGAACTTCCCTCCTCCACTCTGGGACAAAAGGTCAGGAAAATTGCTCTAAAGAATTGAGTCCCTCAACATGGAAACCTGAGAAGTCATGAAGATGTATTGCCTCCAAATCTTCCTCAGTTTGTATTCTGTTAACCCCTCTGGTTTAACTGTCAAGCCTGTAGCTGACCAGGAGGGTTCCTATTCTTTTCCGACAGATCAGAAATCTGCGGGGTAACTATGCCACTTTCAGAGCCTTCTCCCCTAATACTATGGTTATTTTGTTGATCCTCCTGATAACAATGAGAAGTTGAGAAGTCCTGTTAAATGTTGCTCCCAAAAGATTCTAATTTTGTCTAACATCCTCATTCTAAATATCTAACTGCATCTAACATAGCTCACCAGAGGTTCTGCAAAGAGATTGAAAGACAACATCAATAAATGCCATCAAAAAATGTCAACACATAAAGGAGTCATAATTTGGAATGCGAATTACCTTCCATTGTAAATTTCCTAAGGAGACATTAATGTCCTCAAATTAAATTCCCTTAAAAGTCCACAAGATTTAGAGTCAAAAATAATTCCATGCCAAATCAAATTCCCTTCATTCTCTAAATTAAATGTCTGAAGTCATTAAAGTACAAAATAAAAATGTCTTGTCCTTATAAGCAAAGTTCAAAGAAACTAAAATTTAAAGTACTCAGGTTAAAATCTTATAATCCTTCTTTTTTAAAACTTTTTGTTCTTCTTGGTCTCAGATATAGGTGTCTTATTCTGAATGTGGGTATATTTGTATTTCTTCAGCATCTAATACCTGGCTTAACTTCAATGAGAATGTGTTTGTTTGTTTCAGGAATTAGTTTCATGTGACCCACTTTTTAAAAACTCCAGAAAATTGATAGACATATAGGATTATTTGTTTACACCCCAAATTTAGTTTCTTTAGCCTCTTAGAGAAGTTAATCTAGACAGAATTATGTTTCTAGGATCCAATTTTTAATATTGGAAAAACCGCAGCAGACACCCGTGATGCTTAGAGGCAGGAAGGTAGAGTGAGAACATTTTCCCATGTCAGCCTAGCCAGGATGCCAGGCTTCCTCCAAGGCGACCCAAGCAGCCAAGGGCGGTCCTGTGAGGAAGGTCACAGCAGCAAGTCAGGAAACTGACTTAGCATAACTTTCAAGTCATGCCTTTTAGTTTAACATCAAGGTCTGTAGACCTCGCCAAAAAATGTGTAAAAGCAACAAAGTTGGTTCTGCATCCTAATACCCAAAAGGCCTCCTTACTAGAAAGATCCTTGGGTCCCATAGTTGACACTTTGCTTCAGCTTTGCAAGCTTATTAAAATGTTAACAGCTAGCATTTGCTGGGGGGCCTATAACAAGAATTTACTGTAGTCCACACCATTAAACAAACCCCAAAAGCAGCTGGGCCCACCAAGGTTAACAATCCTACATACCATCTTCCTAAAGCCACCCCTCTCCAGACACTCCAGAAGACTCGTTAGTGTGTGTTTATTTTGCTTCCTAAAGTCCAGCCCTTCTCTATTTCTCGAGACCGATTCATCAAAATTTGAGTTTTTAAGGAAAGTACGATAAATTACACTTCATTCTTCACCCCCAAAGTTACCAATTGAAAGTAGATAAAGGGATCAGGTAAGGGCTAGGGATATAGCTGGGTTGGTAGAGTGTTTGCCTCACAAGCACAAGGCCCTGGGTTCAAATCCCCAACACCAGGAAAAAAAAAAAAAGAAAAAAAAAAAAAGAATCAGGTAGATAAAATATCTCCATTATAAGAGTAAATGGCAAGTGCCTGTGCGCCAGCTTGACCAGTTTGATTGAATTCACCCCCTAAACTTCAGACTGTGTGACTGTTACTACCCAACTGTTTGGTTTTGTTTCATGTGACTCAGCAGAAACCAGACCCACCATGGTTTCGCTGAATGTCTTGACTGTACTTTGGGATTACCTGGAGAATAGTATGAAAGACTGCTTTTTTGTGTCCCGGTCCTGAAAGGTTCTAATATAGTAGGTCTTTGGGAGTAATCTGAGCCTGGGTAATTTTAAAAAGCTGAATATATGATTCTAATGTGCCAGTCAAATCTTAGAACAAGTCACTGGGACACCTGAAAAAGGTGGCAGGTGTGTAGAGAAAAAGGAGAAGTGGTTTTTCACAAACTAATCTCTGCTACAAATTAAGTTTTGTTTGATCTTTGGTCTTTTTATAGAATCTAGTATCATTTGAAAGGTCTGTAGCAAATAGGCCTGAGTTTAGTGGAACCCCTAGAAGGAAGGCAAATCAGAGAGAGCTTTGAGAAAAACCCTCCTCCAGTCCTTAGTCAGCTTAGTCTTTGATTGGATTAAGGTGATCAGCCACCATCTTTTCCACCCACTAGGTGATAAAGTGAATCTGCACTGGAGAACAATAACATTATCGGGAGCCTCTACAATGAACTATACACAAGGCCCAATATTCAATAAAATATACCAGGTACATTGAGAAACAGGACGTAAGGAAAAATAAACAATAAAAACAAATTCACAGATGGGAACTATCAGAGATGGAATTTTACAAATCTGTGATTAATGATTCCAGATAGTAAGGGGAAAAAATGAAGAATTTTTCAAGTTTCTGGTGGAATTTCCCGGCTCCTCTAAATATATAATCATGTCATCAGCAAATAGGGATAGTTTGAGTTCTTTTCCTATTCGTATCCCTTTAATTTCTTTGGTCTGTCTAATTGCTCTGGCTAGAGTTTCAAGGACAGTGTTGAATAGAAGTGGTGAAAGAGGGCATCCCTGCATTTTTCCAATTTTTAGGGGGAATGCTTTCAGTTTTTCACCATTTAAAATGATATTGGCCATGGGCTTAGCATAGATAGCCTGTGTTGAGGAATATTCTTACTGCCCCTATTTTTTCTAGTGTTTTGAGCATGAAGGGATGCTGTATTTTATCAAATGCTTTTTCTGCTTCTATCAAAATAATCATGTGATTCTTGACTTTAAGTCTGTTGATATGGTGAATTACATTGATTTCCAGATGATGAACCAACCTTGCATCCCGGGGATAAAACCCACTTGATTGTGGTGCACTATCTTTTTAATATGTTTTTGTATGCAATTTGCTAAAATTTTTTGTTGGGAATTTTTGCATCAATATTCATTAGGGATATTGCTCTGAAATTTTCTTTCTTTGATGTGTCTCTGTCTGGTTTAGGTATCAGGGTGATATTGGCTTCACAGAATGAGTTTGGGAGGGTTCCCTCCTCTTCTATTTCATGGAATACTTTGAGGAGTATTGGAATAAGCTCTTCTTTAAAGGTTTTGTAGAACTCAGCTGAGAACTCATCTGGTCCCGGAATTTTCTTTGTTGGTAGGCTTTTGATGACTTCTTCTATTTCATCACTTGAAACTGATCTATTTAAATTGTGTATGTCCTCCTGATTAAGTTTGGGTGAATCATGTTTCTAGAAACCTGTTGATGTCTTCGAGATTTTCTATTTTGTTGAGTATAGATTTTTGAAATAGATTCTAATTGTTTTGTATTTCAATAATGTCTGTCATGATATTTACTTTTTCATCCCAAATTTTAGTAATTTGAGTTTTCTCTCTCCTTCTCTTTGTTAGTATGGCTAAGGGTTTATCAATTTTGTTTATTTGTTCAAAGAACCAACTTTTTATTTTGTCAATTTTTTTATTGTTTCTTTTGTTTCAATTTTATTGATTTCAGCTCTGATTTTAACTATTTCCTGTCTTCTACGACTTTTGGTGTTGATTTGTTCTTATTTTTCTCGGGCTTTCAGCTGTAGTGTTAGGTGGTTTATTTATTGATTTTTTTTCTTATTTTATTGAATGCGCTCCATGAAATAAATTTTCCTCTAAGTACTGCTTTCATAGTGTCCCAGCGATTTTGATATGTTGTTTCTTTGTTCTCATTTACCTCTAAGAGAAAACTTTTAGAACTCATAAATGAATTCAGTAAAGTAGCAGGATATAAAATCAATGCTCATAATTCTAATGCGTTTTTATTCATAAGTGATAAATCCTCAGAAAGAGAAGTTAGGAAAACTACCCCATTCACAATAGCCTCAAAAAATAAAATAAATTGCTTGGGAATCAATATAACAAAAGAGGTGAAAGACCTCTACAATGAGAACTACAAAACACTAAAGAAAGAAATTAAAGAAAACCTTAGAAGATGGAAAGATCTCCCATGTTCTTGGATAGGCAGAATTAATATTGTCAAAATGGTCATACTACCAAAAGTGCTATACAGATTCAATGCAATTCCAATTAAAATCCCAATGATGTATCTTGCAGAAATAGAGCAAGCAATTATGAAATTCATCTGGAAGAATAAAAAACCCAGAATAGCTAAAGCAATCCTTAGCAGGAAGAGTGAAGCAGGGGGTATCGCAATACCAGAACTTCAACTATACTACAAAGCAATAGTAACAAAAACAGCATGGTATTGGCACCAAAATAGACAGGTAGATCAATGGTACAGAATAGAGGACACAGACCCAAATCCAAATAATACAGTTTTCTCATACTAGACAAAGGTGCCAAAAACACGCAATGGAGAAAAGACAACCTGTTCAACAAATGGTGCTGGGAAAACTGGAAATCCACACGCAGCAGAATGAAACTGAACCCCTATCTCTCACTGCTCAACTCAAAATGGATCAAGGACCTCAGAATCAGACCAGAGACCCTGCACCTTATAGAAGAAAAAGTAGGTTCAAATCTTCATCATGTCGGCTTAGGATCAGACTTCCTTAATAGGACCCCCATAGCACAAGAAATAAAAGCAAGATTCAATAACTGGGATATATTCAAACTATATATCAGCAATGTGAAGAGAGGGCCTACAGAGTGGGAGAAAATCTTTTCCACATGCACTTCAGATAGAAAATCTTTTCTTTTTCAGATAGAAAATCTTTTCCACATGCACTTCCAAAATTTATAAAGAACTTACAAAAGTTTACACCAAAAATACAAAGAACCCAATCAATAATTGGGCCAAGGAACTAAATAGACACTTTGCAGATGAAGACATACAGGCATTCAACAAATATATGAAAAAGTGTTCAACATCTCTAGTAATTAAAGAAATGCAAATTAAAACAACTCTAAGATTTCATCTTACTCCAATTAGAATGGCTATTATCAAGAAAACAACCAATAATAGATGTTTATGTGGTTGTGGGGAAAGAGGCACACTTTTACATTGCTGGTGGAGTTGCAAGTTGGTGCAACCACTCTGGAAAGCAGTATGGAGAATCCTCAGAAAACTTGGAATGGACCAACCTTTTGACCCAGTTATCCTACTCCTCGGTCTATACCCAAAGGACTTAAAATTAGCATACTACAGTAGCACAGCCACATCAATGATTATAGCAGCTCAATTAACAATAGATAGATTGTGGAACCAACCTAGATGTCCTTCAACAGATGAATGGATAAAGAAACTGTGGTATATATACATGATGGACTATTATTCAGCCATAAAGAATAATAATATTATGGTATTTGCAAATAACCAAAGGCCAAATGTTTTTCCTGATAAGTCGATGATGATATATAATCTGGTTGGGGGACGTGGGGAGTGAGAGAAGAATAGAGGAACTTTAAATTATGTAGAGGGAAATGAGAGGGAGGGAGTATGAAAAATGGTGGAATGAGACAGACATCATTACCCTCTGTACATGTATGAGTACACAAATGGTGTGAATCTACATCATGTGCAACCATGGAAATGAAAGGATGTACCCCATTTGTGTACAATGAATCAAAATGCAGTCTGTAAAAAAATTAAAAAAATAAAAGTAAGTAAAATAAAATAGTAGTTCTTATTCTCACAAAAACTATATAAGCAGAAAAAAAGAACAGATAAAAAGAGAAAATAAAGAAAAACCATGTAAATGGCATGTAGGACATGATGAAAGAGCCAACATACAAACAATTGAAGACCCAGGAAAGGGAAGAAAACAGAGCAGAAAGAGTATTTGAAGTTAAAATGACAATAGGTTATCCCCCGAAAAAGGTTTTTATAGGGTTAGAGACAAAAGATTTTTTTTTTTTTTTAAGTTTATGTTCAGGAGCTTACAAGTTAAATGGCCCATCTCAGGGAATAGAAGAAAAAAAATTTTTCTGGAAACTCTCTTGGAACTGTTCTTGGATTGCAAGAGCAAAGCAATCTAAAATCCCCAAAGTAGAGCCATGAACAAATATTCACAAAGTGTTCCGTGCATGCATGTATGGAAGTCTTGGGGTTTCAGTGTCCTTTTTCCCTTCTATTGGTCTACCTTGGACAACTCATTTTCAGTCATGATGTCAAGCTAGTGAGCAAAAATTTCCAGTCCCCCATAAAAATTCTACTCCAGCATCTGAGATATGTGCAGTAAAAATGCAACTACACCTTTATCTAGTATGAGGTGACTGTATTTGTTCGGGTTTCTCTCTGTGTCTTCTGTTCTGTACCATTGGTCTACCTGTCTCTTTTGGTGCCAATACCATGCCATTGTTGCTACTGTTTCTAAGTAGTATAGTTGAAGTCTGGTATTGTGATACCACTTGCTTCGCTGTCCCTGCTAATGATTGCTTTGGCAGTTCTGGGTCTCTTATTCTTCCAAACGAATTTCATGATTGCTTTCTCTATTTCTATGAAGCACATCATTGGGATTTTAATTTGAATTGCATTGAATCTGTACAGCACTTTTGGTAGTATGGCCATTTTGACAATATTAATTCTGCCTATACAAGAGCATGGGAGATCTTTCCATCTTCTAAGATTTTCTTTAATTTCTTTAGTGTTCTGTAGTTTTCATTGTAGATGTCTTTCACCTCTTTTGTTAGATAGATTCCCAGGTTTTTTTGTTTTTTTTTTTTTTTGTTTGTTTGTTTGTTTGTTTGTTTGAGGCTATTGTGAACGGGGTAGTTTTTCTAATTTATCTTTCAGAAGATTCACCACTTATGAATAGGAAAGCATTAGATTTATGAGTGTTGAATTTATATCCTGATACTTTGCTGTATTCATTCATTAGTTCTACAAGTTTTTTGGTGGAAATTTTTGGATCCTCTAAATAGAGATTCACGTTATTGGCAAATAGTGATAGTTTGAGTTCTTCTTCTCCTATTCATATCCCTTTAATTTCTTTGGTCTGTCTAATTGCTCTGGCTAGTATTTCAAGGATGATGTTGAACAGAAGTGGTGAATGAGGGCATCTCTGTCTTGTTCCAGTTCTTACAGGGAATGCTTTCAGTTTTTGTCCATTTAGAATGATGTTGGCCTTGGCCTTAGCATAGATAGCCTTTACAATGTTGAGGTATGTTCTTACTATTCCTAGTTTTTCTAGCACTCTGAACATGAAGGGGTGCTGTATTTTATCAAATACATTCTCTGCATCTATTGAAATGACCATATGATTCAATATATAACAGGGGGCAGGGGTAAGGGAAGAATGGAAGAACTTTGGATTGTGTAGAGGGAAATGAAGAGAGGGGAGGGAGCAGGGGGTTGGGAAAGATGATGGATCAGACAAACATCATTACCCTACATACATGTATGATTACACAAATGGTGTGACTCTATATGGTGAACAACCAGAGAAATGAAAAGTTGTACTCCATTTGTGTACAATGAATCAAAATGCATTCTGCTGTCATGTGTAACTAAAGAGAACAAACAATTTAAAAAATTCAACCACATTTCAACACCGGAGATTCCTACTTCATTTCAGGCACCTGGGCATCTCCCCTTCTTGCTTTTAAACTTCACTGTCTTTTAAATGGCTCTTCATCGTTTAATGAATTTTTTAATGTTTTACCCTGTATTTTCATGTGTTTAGGATAGACAATAGTAACCAAGTGTAATAAATCTGCTTGCTGTATTAATCAAAAGTCCAGTTTCTGCTATGGTGATCTAATGTACAAAATGTTCCCAGTGATTCTAAAGTGGTAACAGACCATGAAACTAGGTATGACATTGCCAATGGGTCTATTCTTCGAGAATAGACGAGAAAGAGAGTCAACAAACATGAAACAATGACTGAGGTGATGCAGCATTTCTCCAGCTCCGATATATTTCATTTGATATTTAATTTCTGGAGAGACTGCAGACACTGCATTCTTTCTTTTTTTCTTTTCTCCTCCTTCCTTGAAACTTCAATCCATTGTTGGTTCCCAGATTGTTTCTGGACTATGAATCCTCTACAAGAGGTGATATCCTACTCGGGAAAAGGCAATTGACTTTTTTCCCTCTTTTATTTCTTTCTGCAGATTAGAAGAATTGTTAATTTTGAGTTGCTAATGGATTTTATAGGGCTTGTCACTTCTCAGCCCAGCTCTGATGGGTACATTTTGTGATTAAAATACTTAGTCATTAGCTGCTGACTCTTTCCACTATTGCCAGTACCCATTGCTCATTTCCCAGCCTTAAATATAAAAAATCTGCTTTTTGTTCAACAAGAGCTATGATGTATCTCACATCACTGTCCTTAGTGGAAGGTGTTTGCTTTCAGAATCTGAACATTAGCTGCAGTGTTTTCTACAAGCTAGCTCTTATTTCTTGGAAGAACTGTTGAATTTTTCTAAAAGCATTTTAAATTCAGTCTCTAGTTCTAGGTAAAGTGAAGGTGCAAAAATGTCACATTTCTTGATTAGACTCTTGTCAAGCCCTCACAGAGGTGGAACTATATGTTTCTAATCTTTCTATTCTGCATGGTCAGTTACTGGGACCCTACGCAATAAGGTTTAACTTTGGAAAATATCCTTTTGCTAACTAGTATCTTCCTTTGTTATTATTTTTAAATGATAATTTAAATTTTTATCAGCTCTTTTAAAGTAGATAAAAGCATAAAAGTTGGATATACAGTGCAGATATTTTATTATAATGGATGTGAAGAATATTATAAAAATGCTTATTATTTCTGTCTAATTCCCTGAAACTGAAATCACATTTAGGATAGCAACACATTGAATTTGTAAGAACAATATTTTGCTGTGCTTACATCAGGCTATGTATGTTGTGATGATTTTGCAATTAGCACTGTTGCATTATAAAAAAAAGTGCGGTGGTTTGTTATAATTTGCATATAAGGTGTCCCCCAAATCTGCTGCGTTAATGCAGGAATGTTTAAAGGTGAAATAATTAGGAGTGCTGTAACCTAATCAGTGGATTAATTCATTTGATATATTAATGATCTGAGGACAACCACGTTAGGTGGTAACTAGAGACATGATGGGGTGGGGCAACACGAAGTAGGTTACTGAGTGCATGCCCTTGCAAATTATATTGTCCCCCTAGTCCTCCCTCATCCTCACTTTATCTATTTCCTCTCTACCATGAGGTAAGAATCCTTTGTTGTGCCCTTCTACCATAATGTTCTGCTTTACCTCAAACCCAGAGCAATGGAGATGGCGAAACATAGTTGAACCTCTGAAACTATGATCAAAAATGAACTTTTTCTCCTCTAAGTTGTTCTTGTCAGGTATTTTGGTCACAGTGACAAAAAGATGACTAACACAAATTGGTACCAGGAGTGGGGTTGTTACTTTGCCCAACATGACCATGTGTTTCAGAAGCCTTTGGAAATCGCTTTTGGGATAAGTTTAGAAAAGTTTGGAGATTCATGTTTGAAAAGCCATAGAATGTTGTAAACAGAGGTTTATGGGTGATTCTGGTGGGAAATCAGAAGACCAGAATGCTAATAGGAATGTGGACAGTAGACTGTTCATGAAGTTTCAGAGGGAAACAGGGACTTTATTGGAAATTGAACTAGAAGTCATTTGTGTTTCGGTCTGTCAAAGAACTTATCTACATTTTGCCCATATCCTGAGACTTTTGTGCTGGAATTTCAGGAACTTGAAGTTTGGCCAGAAAAGTGTGTAAAACTGGGACCAAAGAAGGTGTGATTGTTGAAGAGATTACCACCACTAAAGAAGCTAGGTACTTTACATATATACAACAGGAAAGATGGCTTGAGGACATCTCAGAAACATACAAGATCACTCCCATTAGAGGCTCAACAGTGCAAACTGGAAAACTCCTTTGAGAAGTGAGTGTGGGAACATCCTGGTCACACAGATGTGTGTAGGAAGTTGTTTCTCTAGGAATTGTGCTCAGTCACCTGGCATTCAGAGTACACTGCAACCTTCAAGGGAGCCAAACTACTGCTAAAGCTGGTGGCAGACTCTGGCATCATCCACACAGTCATGGTTCTGGAGAAATGAAGAATGCAGTAGTTGCAGGGCATGGTCATAGAGGCTTCCACTGAAGGAAGGCCTGGAAAACCAGGGAAAGTGTGACCAAGTCAGAATCCGTGCAGATAGCCCCAGAGAGGGAAATGTGTGAAGCTGTGAGGATGAAGCCAAAACTGGAATAGAGACCCTGTCCCTAAAGATTCAGAGATGCCAGTAATGTGAAATATCTGCCAAGGAAAGCTGCTGGCTGCAGAGTCAGCCTAACAGTTAGGCTATGTGAGCTGCAACCAGCAAGGTCATAGTGGTGGTGCTGCGCAAGCCATTTGGCAATCACATCTTGCCAGTGCGCACCAGATGCCAGATGTGAAACTTCAGAACTTAATACTTGCCTGGCTGGGTTTCAGTCTTACTTCATTCCCATTCCTTTTTACAATACCCTATATCCATCCCTTTTGAAATGGGAATATTTACTCTGTGTCATTATATATTGGGTGTATATAACTTCTTTTGGTTGTTAAAAGGGTTCACAGTCAAGAGTTTCCTTGAGTCTCAGAGGAAACTTTGTACTTGGACTTTTGGGCAATTCTGGAACTGTTAAGACCATGGGGATTCTTGGAAATGACTGAATGTTCAGAGGTGAAATAATTGGATTGTGAGAGCTGTAACCTAATCAGTGGATTAATTCATTTGCTGGATTAATGTACTTAAAGGACCACTGTACTAATTGGTGACTGTAGACAGGTGAGGTATGGCTAGAAGAAGTGGGTCACTGGGGTGTCCTTGGGAACTATATCTTATCCCAGGCTCTTTTATCTCCCTCACTCTCTACCTCTCACCTGCCATGAAGTAAGAAGCTTTCCTCCACCATGCCCTACCTCCACAATGTTCTTCCTCACCCAGAATAAAGGAGCCAGTTGACCATGAATTGAACTTCTGAAGCTGTGAGCACAAACTGAATTTTTCCTAAGTTGTTCTTGTCAGGTATTTTGGCTACACCAAAAAAAACTGAGCAACACAACGTCCTTCTCTACACATGGTTTTGCTTTCCAAGGTTCTAGTTACCTGGGATCAATTATAATCTGAAAAGATCAAATGGACAATGCTAGAAAAAAGTGAATATGTTTCAAATTACACACCACTCAGAGTAATATGATAAAATCTCACACCATCCTGCTTCATACTACCCAGGATAACAATCATCTCTTTGTCTAGCATACCATGAGTCACTTAATAGACATGGCGTTGCAGAACTTATATGTAATTAACCCTTATGTAGTAGTGCAATGCTATGTCACAATGCCTATGTCATCCATCTCACTTAATCTATGGCATAGAAACTGTACCATCTCACATCATCATCATAGAAAGAATGAGTAGAGTACAATAAGACATGTTGAGAGATACCACATTCATATAACTTTTATTACAGTATATTGTTATAACTGTTTTTGTCATTATTTTTGCTAATTTTTTAATCTAATTTATAAATTGAACTTTACCATAGGTATGTATAGAAAAAAACATAGTATATACAGAATTTGATATTATACATGGTTTCAGGTATCTACTAGATCTCTTGAAACATATCCCCCAGGGATAAGGAGGGACTACTACCTAGGAGAATTTTGGAGAGTACTCTCACCAATCACCTATGTGGAATCTTCCCTTAGAAGTTCATTAGATGTTTCTCAAATTTAATATTGTTGAAAAAGTCTCTTACTTCCACATTCTACTTTCATTTCCCAAGGCATTACTGCCTTTCTCTTGAACCAGCATGTTTCAAATTTTTGAATTATGAGCACTTCAATGATCCTTAGTAATTTCCATTCACCACAAGAACTTTAAATAATAATTTTTGTTGGGGTATAATTTTAAGCTTAAAAATGTACATTTTTGTATTAAATAAATATATCATTAATTTTATTGTACTTAGTAATTTCAAAATATGGAGATAAATCTTGACTTCTTACCATTTAACAAATGACATATATTAAATCATTTTAACTTAATTATTTCAGAGACAGCATGAGTCATTTCAGGTTTTTTTTTTTAAAGGACATTATTATGATTGATCACCACATTGACCCTATCAATAGTAGACTAAGACTGAGAGATGATACTCCAACTACAGGTGTATATGTTAAACAGGGTTTCTATGGGGAAGAATCTTATGAGATCCAAGGAAGTCAAGATACATGTAGTATATAGAGTAAGGACCTCATCTGGGAGCCCAAGTCTATGAATAATATTTGATTGAGAGTCATATCACACCTACTAAAAGAACATGATTACGCTCCAGGATAAAAGCTAAAGACTTAACATTGTTGCAGGTAGACTAACTGGAAATAAATCAAGAACAAATTTTTCATTCATCTCTAAGAGTCCTCCTTTAAACTGGGGGCACATATTAAATTGTGCATTAAAATTTAACCATGTGTTTCAATATTAAAATATACTGTAAACATTTTCATTATTTAAAATCCTTGCCTTTATATAACTGATATTATTATTAAATTTTTTTGAATTATGATTGTAAATAATAAGGTAATGCAAGAAACAGAGGACAAGTAACACCCTTGAACAGGGAACAGACATCAGGCCCAAGAAATGAAATCATAAAAGGAATATGATTTATACTTTTTTCTCTTCATCACTGATTTTTGAAGCATGATAAAATCTTGCTGTATTATATAAAAATTTTTACTATATTCTAGTCAAATTACAGATTTAATTTGATAAATACAAAATACTTTAAATTTGCAGCTTTATTAGAATTTCATGCTTTCTATTTTATTCTTGAATATCAACATAAACTCTCTTAATGCTTCTTGACTGTACCCCACGGGTCCATTATGTATATGGATTACACAACACATGATTATTAAATAGAAATGGATTTAAAACCAAGCAAGAAATCCCGAACCTATTTGTAGTTTATAGATACACACATACTAGACAAGGGCTATGAGGCTTCACTCTGATTCACTTTAAAAGAGGAAATTCAAATAATTTGTTTATTCATTGGGGTATTAAAGACACTCATTGCCATCTTTTGGATGAGCTGCTGGCTATTCTCTAATCAGTGATGGTAAATAGTCCCTGGAATGGTCCCAGCAGGCTCCTAACCTGTCTGCTCTACTTGCAAGCTCTTCTCCATGACAATGACACATGCAACAAGCAACACCCACATCACTCCCCTTTCCATAAACCTTCAAGAGTTCCTCTTAAACATTCCCACCCTCCCATTTCCCTGATCGTGTCAGGTAGAGACTTTTCCCACTCTAGCTGGCCTCCTCTGGATTTTGTTTTAAATATAAATAATTGCACACGCACAATCTTTTCTTCTTAATTACTCCCTTTAAATACTGCCCTCAACATTGTTGATGTGACTCTCCTCCATGCCTTTTCTCTTGCTGGATTCTCTATTTGGAGAACCTTTTTCTCATCACCTTTGCCTTCTGCATACCATGTGCTAAGGCACAATGGCAAGAAACAAGAGGTACGTTTGGAGGACAGCAAGCCTGTATATGGTGAAAGCAGATGCTCATGAAGAGGATACCCTGTTGGGATTGCAAACAAGAGTCAGAATGGAAGACTTATAACATCAATTTAAGGACTTTGATTTAAAAAAAAAAAAAATGGAGAGCCTGAATGGGGAATGGTATGGTCTGTTATGTATTTTAAGAAAGTCATTTTGACCTTGATTGGTAAACACTACTCCCATTTAGGGACATCAATTATAATAAACTGGGAAATGATAGCAAATTCTGGACCAAGGATTAGCAGTATGGATGGAGAGAAAGGTGTTTAGAGATAGCGGGGAGATAGAATTATTGACACACAATAGCAGAGGGTTTCTCTTGACACATAATAATTATACATATTTGGGGAGTGCTGAGTGATAATGTAATACATGCATATTATATATAATGATAAGACGAGGGCAAATGCTACAGATATCACCTCAAATACTTACTATTTCTTTGTGTCAGGAATCTTTAAAATTCTATCTACTAGGTATTTTGAAATAGTCGATGAGTTGTTTTTAACCCTAATAATCCTACTGTGCCATAAAACTTATTTCTCCTATCCAGCTATACCCACTGATCACTCTCTCTTCATTCTTCCTTCCTCCCCAACCTTCCCAGATTATGAAAACCACTTTTCTTCTCTTCATCTATGAGATCAACATTTTTAGTTTCCCAATATAAGTGAGAACATGAAGTACGTGTCTTTCTCTGCCAAGCTTATTTCACTTAACACAGTGTCCTCCACGCCCGTCTGTGTCAGAACAGTTTTGACGGGTGAGACTAGAAAGGAAAAGCAGGTTGAGGTGGAAGAACAAAGTCATCTCTGGATGTACTAAGTAGAATACACATGTGCACACAAGAAGATGTGGGATAGAAGGGATGAAAGAAGAGAGAGGGGGATACAAAAGCAAACGAAACGGACATTGTGGGAAGACCTGTGACAACAGGATAAATGAGTAGAATAATTAACATGTAGATCACTGAATTCTGAGGTTAAAGGGAAAGAAAAACGAAATTAAGAGAACAAGTTGCTTTGCAGCTGTTGAGTACACAGTGAGCAAGCCAGGTGCCCCGGAGGAAGGAACGGTCATTCCTGTGGAGCAACTGGGAAACACTTTGGAAAAGCCAAATCCCCTTTCTCACAAAGCTATTTTTGGGATCCCATGTGTTAATATAGAGATATTTACACCTCAGTACATCCATTACCATTCCTATGAAGTCTCTCAGTGCCACTTTTGATCCTAACATATTTTATATCTTCAGAGACATATTTAGAGAATATATTTCCTATATGGACAACCTGCACATTCCCAATTAGTAGCTACATATGTATCTGAAATGGGATTTTCCCCTGAATTTAATCTCCACGTGATACATTAATAAGGGCTATTGAGAATGCCCTGTTGACCTATGCTAGTCATTATTTCCTCAGAGAAGAATTTTTTGAATCCTCAGACTAAATTGGCACCCCGTGAGACACTTTAATAAAACCGAGCACCTCTTCTTAGCATTCGATACAGATGTGCCATCTGCTTTTACTTCTATCTGATTCATGCAGCTTCCTCACTAACGAAGAAGCTCCAGAAGGGCAGCTACCTTGTTAGTTTTGTTTGTTATTTTACCCTCCAGTGTCTATAACAGCGTCCAACACATATAGTAGGTGTTCAATAAAGAGTTGTGGGATAAAGGTGTAAAATAAAGACAGAATAAATGAGAGAAATGAACCATTTATATTAGGCCTTTGGCCCAGTAGCACCTTCCTTTCACTAACAGAAAAATCGGTCGGAAACTCCAATCCTGATAGGACATGATTTTCTCTGCAATAGCAAAGCAAGGAGAAAATTAAGGAATTATTTAAATTTAAAATACATTTAACTGTCACACCTTTGAATGTTGTGCTTTGCCTGGAAGCCCACAGGAGGCATCAGGGATGATGGAATAAGTGGTGGCACAGAGGTGTGAATGTCTCGTATTTAGCAGGTGATGGCAGGACCCAGGTTAGTACAGAGGTGAGGGAGGAACCTATAAATTGTACTCTAAATCAAGTTGGAGAACCACGAAGGCCATGAGACTGGTTTTTAAAGAGAATGTGTTGATGGAAAGAGGGAAGAGGGGACGCTGAGGATTTTTATTGCAAAATTTACATAAATTATAGCTAGGTTTTACACAGCTGACTGCAGAAGTAAAGAATGGCCCAGAATCACAGGGATGAAATTCATTAGTTTACTGGGATAGTTCCTACCCAAGGCAATTAGGCCTGAAATACGGTAGAAGCTGAGACAAAGGTAGAGAAAGAAGTTTTATTATATTTCTGAACCGCTAATTTTAATGCTGACAAAGGAGGCAGGACAGATTTAGAGGGCTGGGTAATAAGTTGCCTCCTTGCTAAACCTCAAGGTAACCAGCGAATTTTTCCTGGGAGTCTGAGAGCATCAGTAGGGTTAAATATATGAGAAAAGAGAGTTTTCCTCTTTCTGAATAGCCGGACTGTTGAGTAAAAGAGAAAACAGGCATCTACCATGACTTCCTTGAAGAGTGGCTGCCCCAAGATGCTTTAGAATGCTGCCTTTGCCCTTACTGAAGGTTTGGGAACCAAGCACCAAGGGAACATGATACTCTGTACATCAAGAAAATAGGTGGCCCCTCCCAGCTGTTTCTTGCAGAGTAATTAGGTAAAAGGTAAAAACCCATATGGAAAAATGGGAAAATAGGACATGGATGTCTTCTAAGTCGATGATGGAGCTGAGAAAAGGAGACAGCCAGTAGGAACAAGATGTGCATACACCTAGACAAACATTTCCCCCCTTTTAATAAGTAATAAAGGCTTTTACCATCTCTGGAAAAATCCATACCAGAAAACATTTACTATGGTGAAAAATGAACCCCCTCAAAATGGAAAGTGGCGTAACCCAAAAGGGTGGACAGGTGGTGGCTGCAGAGGGAACACACAGCTCACTAAGGCCCTGCCTTCAAGAGCATGTGTCAGATAATCCATCAGGAAAGCAGCAGGTATGGTGAGAAAAGTGAGCAACTCGGTTCCACCCTGGATAAGGAAAGGAGGTCACAAATGCTGCTGAGGGCTTACCTGGGTGCCAGCACCACCTCTGGACAGCATACAAACGTGTGAGGCTAAAACAGGCAATAGAACCAGATGCCTCAATGACCCTACCTACCAGATCATGTTCGCCTTGAACTCTCAATGCCTACCATTCAAGAAGAATTATCTCCTCAGAGAGGAACTCAGTTCAACTTAGTTCAACTATCATTCATCTTCTTGTCCTCACCTCCAGTTGCATATTTAGGATTTTCTTTTATTTATTCACTGATCCAGAATGATTATTGATGGTCTTCCACATGCTTCACTCTATACAGGCACTGGGGACACACTAAAAAGACTAGACAATGTCCTTGCTTGCCTTCAGGAAGGATATAGGCTGGTGATGGAAGCAAACAATAAACCAATAAATCCAGACCCACATAAATACTGTCAAACTATAAAAAAATAAAAGACAGCATCCGGGAGGTATCTTTATTTGTTGGATATCAGGGAAGATGAAGAAATGGGATGGAATTAGTGAAGTGAAGAGAAGGGAGGAGGCTTCCCAACAGTGAACAACCTGTGCAGATAGCCTGTGAATGGAAACAGCGTGACACATTCAATGAACTGAAGATGATCAGTGGGTCCAGAGCACACTCAGCCAAGACAGGAATGGCGTGCAGGCAGGTGGAGGAGTGTGACCAGCATGAGGTAATGCTGGCGGCCACAAACACACCCTCAGACACAGGTGAAGTCACTCTTTGAAGAAGTTAACTTTGAGTCTTTACAGGGTCCGTATTTCTCATAGGGCATCTATTCTCCCACTGAGTGGCTCAGGTCATTTACTGGTCTGCTGGCCTGGCTCAGCCAAATAAATTCAACAATCCATCTTATAACATGACACTAAACAACTGAGTTGAGTCGAGAATTTAAATGGGTAGAACTGAGGGAAGTGTCAGGCCTGGGAGAAGAAAATAAGTTGTCTTTGACAAATTAACATAAGGGGACTATGAGAAAACCAAGTGAAAATTTTAAGTTAGATTTAGAACTCAGGAAAGAAGTTTAGGCTTAAGTTATGAATCTGAGCATGATGGCAACCAACAAACAATAGAAACTACGTCTGGCTAACTTAAGCCGAAAGAAATTTATGGGAAAGATGTTGGACAGCTCAAAGAATTTCCAAAAGTAAGTAGACCACACAACACCAGTCTTCCAAGAACACAGTGGAAATCAGGCCATCAGAGCTCTCTGGCCAGGTCGTGGTAGTCCCCACTGATGGTCCTTGCCACAGAACATGGCCACCAGCACCACAGGTCTGATTGCCTCCAGGAAGATAGGACTTGAATTCTGTTTACTCACAGCCACATGAACTCTCTATATTCCCTGCTCCTTTGACTCGCTAACCTCCAATTCAAATCCTGGCACCAGTGCCTTATTTGCTAAGCCCTCCTGCACATATTCTAACCGCCAGCAGAGAGTACAAAATCAAGTATAAGGAATATGTGTCTTAGATGAAGGAAAAGTGCTTGCAGGAACAGATAAGATCACTTGGGAAGAAACCAAGATAGGAACAGGACAGGATGGGAGGAAATGAGAAGAGAAGAGAAGAGAGAGAAGAGGGGAAGGGAGGGGATTGGAAGGGAGGGAAGGGGAGGGGAGGGAGGAGAGGGGAGGGGAGAATAGGGGAAGGATATTCAAGACCAAAATGAATGCCAAAATGAATCTCACCTTTATATATATCCAGAAGACACTAATTTAAAAAAAAAAAACTATAAATAAATAGAAGAAAGAGAAAAGAGGAGATAAAGAGGAAGTACTGGGAATGGAACTATAGCAAATTATATTTCAAATTGTATAATCATGTCAAAATGAACCCTGATATTCTGTATAACTAAGAGGAACTAATTTTAAAAATGCAAAAAAAAAAAAAACTCACTCCATCTCAAATCTATGTGGCATTTAAACTTGAAAATAAGTCATAAATAAAACGGTGTTCTTCGTTTGGTAATAAACTTGATTAACAAATGAATTTTGAAGTGATTTCTGAGAACACAGTATAATCTGACTCCTCAAGATGGCACTTTCCATGTGACCTTTCCCACTCCAAAGCAGCTATAATTAGTTACTCATGGGTTATTAAACTATCTGAGAATTACAATAGTACAAATAGAAAAATGCTGATAGAAATTCATATAAAAATTAATTGAAATACCATATGTATTGTCTGGATGTGCTTGTTCAGTATCCTTAACTGATCTGTGACTCCTTGAGTAATTATCTACAGACCTTCAAAACTTGTAAGAATTTAATCAAAGGTGAATAAAAAGGCATACTACATCTTTTGTGCAAGGAATAAAATGGAATCTAATACCCTCTGAAAAAAATGACATGGACATTAAGATGATAATTATTATTAGCAAAAAAGGGTGTATGAGTACTGGGGGAAGATAATATACTTTTCCCAGAAATAATACTTCACCATTAGAAATATATCCCATTCAAATGTTTCTCTTTAGAAAAAAATCATCTGCAAGTCTATTTTGCCCTCCTATAACAAAACACCTGAGACTGGGTAATTTTTTTTCAGATTTTTTTTTATTTATTAATTTTTTATTTGTTCTAATTAATTTATACAAGACAGTAGAATGCATTTATACATTTTGATAAATCATATATAAATGGAGTATAAGTTCTCATTTTTCTGATTGTACATGTTTGACATTATTACCTCAGGTACATATAATCGATGTGATCCTTTATTTACTAATTCAACAAACATTTCTTTTTTTAAATTTTGATTCATTGTACACAAATGGGGTACAACTATTGTTTCTCTGGTTGTACACGAAAAAGAGTCATATCATTTGCGTAACCAAACATGTACATAAGGTAATAATGTTTGTCTCATTCTATTATCTTTCCTTCCACCTCATTTCCCTCTATACAATCCATCCTTCTTCCATTCTTCCCTTACCTCCTCCCCACTACCCCTGTTTTGGCTCACGGTTCTGGAGGCTGGGAAGTCTGTGTGTGATCAGTGTTTTGGCATCTGGTCTATGCTACATCCTCAGATAGCAGAAAGTGAAAGGGAAAAGAGAGTGAGAGCAAACTCACTCCCATGAGCCCTTTAAACAATGGCATTAATCGGCACTCCCTTTAGGTCCCACCTTTCAACACTGTCACACAGGGATTAATTTGCCAACAAACACAGTGAAGAGTTGTTTGTTTGTTTGTTTGTTTTTGTTTTGTTTTGTTTTTTATGACTCATGATCTTTTCAGTCAATTCTTGCTGCTAAAGCATTTTGGCTTTCATGTGTGTATGACAGACGTTGTCAGTTTCCACAGATATATTTCAGGAAGCGTCACAGAAAATAAAAAGCAGACCCATTATGTGTCTCCACTAGCACCACCTTGAGTTTAAATTTTCAACATCAGTCCTGTGATGTCAAAAAAATTAAACATCGTTGAGGAAATAAAATTCTTTACTAAGAATTACTTACACCACTTCTATGATGGTAGGACTGCGAAAAGTCCCAAAGTATTCATTGTAGGACAGGATCCCTGAAGTACAAGCTGCTACTTAGGTTCCCTAAGAACCAAAAACTGCTGAAGAGGAAGGTCTTTCTCTACCACACACCTGAAAACCCAGCCTCCCGCAGGAGGTGAACTTCCAAATGAACACCGAGTATCAGGTTGCTAGATTTAGTCAATAAAAATGAGAATTCTAAGTTAAATTTCAGTTTCAGAAAAAAATAAAATTTCTACCTGAGTATACCCAATGTGATACTTGGGAAATACCTGTACTGAAAAAGTATTCATTGTTTATCTGAAATCCAAATTCATGTGGGCATCTTATACTTTATTTGTCAACCCCACTCAAGTCAGACCTGAGTATGTAGATCTTGCCCTTGGATGATGGTAACAGAACCATGAAGATCCAAGTTCCCCTTAAATACATCAGTATTTTTACTATCCAGGAAGTTCTGTCTGGGGAATAGGCCAGTAAATCAACCTGAATGGTGCTTCAGATGGCAGCACAAGAAACTTTCACTAAAGACAGCCTGTTACCCGTCATTTCCCACCTGTCTGATGTAGCCATCACCTCCTTCCAGTTACTGACTTTAAACTCTGCTGATCTGCTTAGGGTTGCCTTTTTCCAGGTCCATTATCTCCATTCTGGCAAGAGCAGAGGCTCAAGGAAACTCCAAAGTCCTTTCACTTCCTCAGGGCTGTTGTCTAGACATAAACAGAACTTCTCAACTCTACTGACCAAAGTCCCTAGTCTTCAAAGCTCAAACTAAAGAATCCCAAGATTTATCACTACTCTGAACCCTGAAAATCATCCCATGTATAGTTAGGTAATTGTCTTTAAAAACCCCAAAGTTCAGCATAATCTGACTGAAGGCAATCACTTTCTGAACTCCTACTTTCTCAAATAGCGCTTCCTCAGGGAGTACTCCCCTAGCCTCACTAGTTATTGTAGCTCCTACCACCATTTAAAATATCCAATATTTCACAGATGTGTTTTGTTCCCTTTCTCTCTTCACTGTAATGTGAACACCACAGGCAGTCATTTTGCCTATTTTGTTTTGTTCAGTAACTAAGGCAGTATACTGGTATAGAAAAGTACTGGTATAGTACAGTACCTGGTATAGAAAAGACACTCCAAAACACTTTCTTGTGTTTTGTAATGTTACACCTTTCTTCTAGTAGCTGAATTACTAAAGGAGGGGTTATTATCTTGTTATTCTATGGTAGTTCTGTGCCTTGATTTCTTAACCAATATCTATGCAAATCCAGTGCTGGGGTCTTACCTTCCTCCACTAGCCAAAGCCTTTCTAGGAAAATGCATCCCACACCAGACCTGAAAAACGCACAGCCAGCTTGCTGGTCCCTGTCACCAAAGCTTCTCCATCTAAACCTGTCTACTTGAACCTTCCTCTAACACTGAAGTCCAGATTCATCTGCTCATCTTTCTCCTTGACCCAAGCCAGTCATAATAGATGGGTGCACAGCCTCCTTGTCTTCTTGAGATCAAAAGGGCAACACTTTCACATGGTGTAAAAACAGCTCCCAGCCTCCAAGGACTCTTATCTGCATATACTTGTTAATAGGTTAACCATTCATGCTAGGATTTAGTAAACTAGGAAAATTTCTAGAACCTCACACAATTTGCAACTTTCATACTAGAAAAATAAAATGGCATTAAAATATACACATTCTGACAGAGCACTTACTTTTTTAGGGAGTATTAATATCCTACAAACCCATAATAGAGACAAGCATTGATTTTTTTTTTTTTTTTTTTTTTGTAAAACTATCTCATGGATGGGTTTTTATGAGGTCCTTCCAATCAGAAAGGTCTTTGACTAAGACACTAATAAGATCATACTGGGAGATTCTGAAACATGAGATGTCAGAAAATACTTTTTAAATCTCTAGAAAAAAAAAGTCTTTATCTTGAGATAAACTTTTAATAAGTAACCAGTGTGTAATCTCCATAAATTATGATATACTAAGGTGGGTGACAAATTTTCCCAGATCATTAGTACTTCTGGAACCCAGTCTGATCAAGTTCAGCAATCCACTTCAAATGCCCATCAGCACAAACTGCACAGAAACTAGAGGGTGAGTTTCATGGAAACAGGATTTTTCAAATTTCATTCACAGCAATTTCCCAATGTCTAGAACAGTCATTCACTAAATACTCATGGGACAGAAGAATACTGCTTTCAGTTGATAGTCATAGTTCAGTTACAGGTGATTTCTGATTTCTAAACAGTGGAAATTTCTTCAACCATCTCCAAGGAAAATCTCTAAGTGTGCCTTGTGTTGCCCAGAAACAACATTGTTTAAAATAATCATTCTTTTGTGTTCATTTCTTGGATTTCTGTAATTGTCAAACAACTTACATAATTACAGAACAAATTTTGACTAATGTAGAATTATTGGGGAAAAAACTTCTAGAGACATAATTTTTGTTTGACTTTTTCTGTTTTCTTATTGCTTCTACTAAACTCTTTATACAAAATTAGACAAAGGAAAAGAAAAATAGGAACATGTTTATAATATCAAAATAAAAACAATGAAAAATACCCAGAGACAACTTCTGCCTTTGATTCGACTAAGGCATCAACAATGCACATTAATAGTTTAGCCATGCCCAGTGGTGCACACCTGTAATCCCAGCAATTTGGGAGGCTGAGATAGGCAGAGTGCAACTTTTAGGCCAGCCTAGGTAACTTAGACACATCCTGTCTCAAAATAAAAAGGGCTGGTGATGTGGTTCAGTGGTGGAGTGTTCCTGGGTTCAATCCCCTATACCATAGAAAAGAAAGAAAGGAAGGAAGGAAGGAAGAATTTAAACTTTTTAAAATTGCTGGTTATAAATACAGCTTAGATTTCATTTATGTGCAATAAAAATAAATATGAAACTCGGAAATGTCTATAGTTAAAGGCAATCATCCAATCAAAAATATAATGCTAAAGCTCTCTTATAATGCCTGGAATTAAAATGTTGACTTCAACATAATTGAGTTTACCATCAATTACTAAAATGATTTAGCTATTAAAAGCATATGGCAATCACTACACAAGAGTTATCCTTCAGTATTAACCTTCAACATAACATTATACCAAGGTTCTAATGCATAATATTGGGAAAAAAAACATTTTAGTGACATCCTAAAAATAAAGATGAATTCCATCATCTATCATATTTTCTGGTCAGTTTACAATTTTCAAAGAAGACAAAAAAAAGTTATAGGAAATATGGGTTTGGGAGCCAGAATTATGACAGTACCTAAATTTGATTACCAGTTCTCTTTGTAAGTTTCTACCTGAGTCAAAACTGAAATTCAAAACTAAGTCACATAAAATTTATTGCCTAATATACTGTAATTTGTGAATCTGCACTGTAGATGAGACATCCAGAAAATCATAAATGATACTCCTCAAAATATTGAATAATTTCTTATGGTTAGAGTTACATCAAAATCCAATCATTTAGGTAACTGCCTCATTAGCAAATTGATGAACATTATTCTCTGTTAATACAAGTGAATAATTCAGATTTTCCTTTTCCCTATATTTTAATGTCCCTGGTTATAAACATAATATTCTGAAAGCCATTGACTTGGTGCTTTTAGATCTTCTCTGCCTGCTTCACAAAGGTGTCTATTTTATAAAGGATTGTTTGTGTGTGAAGGATTGCTCTGGTCTCCTGGCAGCATCTGATTAATAACTTGGCGAGGAATGGTACATTCTCCTAGAGACCTGACACTGTAGAGTCTAATGAATTTAGGGAGTACACAACTGCTTTTATAGTATCAGTCATTCTAATATTGTGCTGTCCAAAAGAGTAGTCACTTAAATTTAAATTAATTAAAAGTAAGTAAAATTTAAATTAAAAGTTCAATTCCTGGTGTGACTCCAGATAAAAAGGTGCAAGCATGTTTGACTCTTTTCCACAGAAAACGACTATAAAACTCAGAAATAATGCATGGGGCCAATATTTGAAGACTCTGAAAAATACATAGCAGCAGACACACTGAGGAAGAACAACAGACTTTGAAGTACCAAGGAATCCAGGAATCAGTGTTGAGTTTACCATTTTTCTTGTCCTTCAGCCCATGACTTGAATTCAGTGCAGCCTAAAGCACAAAAATGTGCTCTGTAGCACAGGTGTACTAAATCCCAGGAGAAGACTAGGAAGACCGACTGAGGACTAGGAAAGGGACTCACTGTTCAGAGTGGGGGAAAGTCTATTCTCTCTTTCCCTCCTACCATGCCCTGGCTCCCAGGTAATTCCATAGCAGTATTGGCAGTGATGGCCAAACCATTTCTGAGACCCTGCCAGAGCAAAAAAAAAAAAAAAAAAAAGAAAGAAAAAAAAAAAAAAAGAGAAAGAAGAAAGGGAAACTTCTTTCTTTCCTGTCCATTGAAGCTACAATTAAAAGAGAGTAAGTCTAATCCAGTTTGTTCTTTTCCTCTCTCTTTTCTCCCTCTTTAGGGGACACAAAATGTAAACCCAGTCACAAAAGTGCAAATAGTAAAATAATCATTAAAGTTCCAAGTTTTTGGATAAAAATCCAAAAGAGGAATAGCCAGGAAACCAAAATTATCTTTTAATTACAAAAGGGAGGAGATTGGGAAAGTGACCTCATAAAGTTGTTTATGAACTCCTAGTCTCAGCCCTGATCGGTGTGTGTGATTCTGATCCTATCTAGGATACCAAACACTCCAGCAGTTGAAGTAACCTACAGACCACTGCCCAAGGCAGTGGGCACTGATCACTGGGTGTTGGACACCCAGAACCTATAATGGCTTTGAAAACTGAGTTGACATTAGAAGATAAATAGGAATTTGTAGCTTGAAGCTAAATAAATTAAATGGTAGCTCAGACAAAAATAACAACATTTCCCATAGAATTTAATTAAGATCTAGAACCTCATAATGTAATGTATTCAGAATTTCCATTGTATAATCAAAAATGCCCAACATCTGATAAGCCAAGAAAATGTCAGCTCACATAAGAAAATAAAAATCAATCGATGACAATGCCAACATAACACAATTATAAGATTATCTAACAAAGACTGTAATGCAACTATGAACACTTTATCCCAAAAAAATGTTAAAATAAAAAAAAAAAATCTCCGTAAGAAGGCACAAGACATAATGACAAAAATAAAATAACTGATATAAAAAATGCATTGGACAGTGCTACAGACATTGCTGTGGTTTGGTGTAGTCTCGGTATTCCTCAAGGGTCCCATGATTAAAGGCTTGGTTCCCACAGTGGTATCACTGGAAGTGATGGAACCTTTGGGAAGAGAAGCCTAGTGGGTGGTCTCTTAGGTCACTAGTGGCACGAGAGCATTTGCTTATGGACCCTTTGGTAGCTCTCCAGTGATGCCTTGAGATCTTGACTGCTTTAAAGGAAGCAAGCCAGCCTCACCCATCCTGTTTCTTTCTGCTCCTATTCAAGATGTGACATTTGCATCTATATACGATTCCACCATGATGTGTTCCCATCCACTGCTCTCACCAGAGGTCAAACAAACAGGGATCACCCAAACTTGAACTTCCAACACTGTGGAGCTAAATAAATACTTTCTCTTCATATGTTAGATGCCTCAGGTATGTGTTTGGGGTATGGCAAAATAGAGATGATAGAGGAAAGAGTCAGTGAATTTGAAGACAAAGTAGCAGAAATCATCCAATCTGAGTAATAGAGACAGCATAACATAAGAGAAAAAGAGAATAGAGCTTCAGGCCTCAGTGGGATGATTACAGAATGTTTTATGTCATGTCATCAGAGTGCCAGAGAAGGAAAGGAGTGAGTAAGGAATCTAAAAATGTTTAAGGGAATATGGCAAAAAAATCCATATCCAAATTGGGCTAGAGACATAAACCTAAAATTAAGAGCAAACCCCAGACAAGATAAATCCATGCCCATACACAATAATCAAGTGGATAAAAACAAGAAAAGTTTTTCAAGGCAGCTAGAAGAAAGCAAAACAAGAAAAATGATTCAAATCGCTACACATTTCTTATCAGAAATCACGGAGGTTACAGGAAGTGGCAACATATTTTTACACTACTGAATGACTGAGAACCCAGAATTTGCCATCTAAATATTCTTTAGACCTGACAGTGAAATAAAGACATTCTCATAGAAATTAATGCTAAGACAACTCTTAGACAGCAGATCTTCTCTAAAAGAATTGCTAAAGCAAGCTCTTCTGAATGGAGGGAAACGATACCAGAATAAAAAATAATAGCAACAAAAATGGAATATATCACAGTGATAATAACAGACCATTCCCCTCTTAAATTTTTTAAAATATATTTGACTATTGAAAACAAATCTGTAATCTTGACTAATGGGGTTTAAAGCGGAGATATAAGACACCTATAGCATAAAGGTGGTGGGTAAAATGTCCTAAAAGGAATAAGATTTTTACATTCCAACTGAGTAGCAAAATATCGATTGAATTTAATCTGTGAAAAGTTATTTATTAATTTTGTGATCCCTAGAGCTAACTCTAAAAAAATTACACAAGATTATAGTGTAAAAACTCAGAGAAATTAAAATAGAATATTTTTAAAATCTTTAATCCAAAGGAGGCCAGAAAGAGGCAAAGGGGAAACAGAAAACATACAACAAAAAGATAGACTTAGATGCGAACATATCAATAAATGAAGTACATGTAAATGGTATAAGCACACTAGTTAAAAGACACAGATTATCTGAATGCATATTTTTAAAGACCCAGTCTAATATGGAAATAATAAACTCACTTCAAGTATCATCACATTAGTAGGTTGCTAAGACTAAACAACAGAAAAATGGGTGGTTATAATAATATTAAAAATAGACTTAAGATAAAAGAAATTTACCATGGGTAAGAAGGTATATTACCTATTGATAAAAGGACCAGTTCACAGGAAAGCATTGTAATCTTAAGTATGTATCCATTTTACACCACAGTTTCAAAGTACAGGAAGCCAAAACTGACAGGACCTAAAAGAGATACACACGAATCTACTATTATAAAGAATTTGACTCTCTTCTTTCCGTTAATACTAGAACTAGTCAACAGAAACTCAGCAAGAATGTAGAAAAATTAAGTAATACCAACATCAACCAGCTGGTTGCAATAGACATTAACAGAATATTCTATCAACAAACAACACTGTTTTCAGGTATACTTAGAGCTTTCACCAAGATAGACAATGTCCTGGATCATAAAGCAAACCTGAGGGCATTTTAAAAATTGAAATAATAGTATGTTCTCAGACCACAATGGGATTATTCTAGAACTCAATAATATTTACCTAAAATTACCATTCAGGCAACACTTTCCTCTCTCACTCTTGACATCAGGTATCACTGGTCACTCCCGGTACTGAGATCACAGTCATTTTCAGATCATTTAGGTACAAGGTTCTAGACCAACCTGGGCACAGTTGGCACTAATGAGGCAATGAAATTGCCATCCCTCAGATGCCGTGAGTTTTTGACATGGGTTTGGTTTACTGGCTCTGTGGAAGCCTATTACAGTCCTGAAGTCATTGCCCACGCATCACTTCCATCCTTTTTCTGGTTTTGGTTTCATTTCTGCAATTAGATGCACAGTATATAAGTTCAGATTCAACCATATTCAATTAAAATGTGAAACCCATGATTTATCCCAATGTTACATTAAAACCAATATAATCTATTAGCATAATATGGGAGAGGGAGTGAGTAGCTAAGTGTCATTGATACCTTCAGCTGTACACATAGGGACAACTGGGGACTGGGGCTTAGGTCAAGCAAAGTGTGAGTCAATATGAAACACAGGCTGCAGATGCCGCTGCCGTCGCCGCCTCGCAGTCACCACCACTGCCCCATTCACCGCTCCTACCGTCGCCTGGAGGTCTTTTGTCCCGGCACCGCTACCGCCTATGCCGCTGCCCCTGATCGAGGAAGCTCTTCTTTCCAGGTCGCTGCTGCCTACACCGCCGGCACTGTCGCCACTGCAACCATCACCCCTCGGTCTTCTCTCCGGGTGTAGCTGCCACAGGTGCTGCTGCCAGGGACCCTCTGCCTGCTGCTGTTGACCCGCTGCTACCTCTGCCCGGAAGCCCACTGCCAGAGTGCCTGCAGGTTTGGTTATACACCGCCAACTCTGGACACCTGTCAGCACCTGGGGACCAGGGTGCTAGCAGGTTTCCTCCACCACCATCTCTAGGCCCAGTCACCTCTGTTTGGGGACCTCCCGAACCTGGAGGTCCAGTGTCCGGGTGCCTGCAGGGTTGGCCAGGCCTGGAGTCTTCTGTGGGGAGTGCTGGTGACTGCCATCTTGCAGCTTCTTTTCAGGGTTGCTCCTCTATGTGAGCGCATCCCTGGTGATCTCTTTGCAAATTGGAATAGCACTGAGATGTGACTGCACTGTGACCAAGCCTGGGGTATCTGAAACTCAGACCAGTGGGATAGTGACTGGGTCTAGGTAGGCGGGTCTGGGCTTGGCAATCCCAAGAAGAATCAGACACAGGACTGAAAACACTTTGAACTCCAAAGCAAACAGTTGTTCAGTTTTCCATTGAAATTTTTTTGTTTATTTGTTTGGCGAGGTGGGGGGCATTTTTAAATAATTTTTTTCTCTTCTCTAGCATATCTACTATTTGGGGGACTGGGTACTTTTCATGCATCAGTTTGTTGAGGACTGTGGTGTATGGATGGTATTTTGCAATTTCATTGTATATTCTTATATTTTTAACTTTTTATTATACATTTTTCCTCTCCATCGTCGGTTTTCCTGGATTCTTTTCTTTTCTCCTGTTAACGGTCAGTCTCTGTCAATTCCTCTTCCACTCTTACTATGGATTTTTACTTCTGGCTTCTCTCCTCTTCTCTCATGAACTTCATGTCCTACACCACTTCTGTTCTTTCTTTATCCAACATTTAAAATTGTGAATTCTTTTAGCAAATTTGCTATGTATACTGTGAACAGAATTTGAACTCATTGTTTCTGTTTGTTGCAAAGAAAACCTGTGGAAGTCTTGATAGGATCTAATGGATTTTAGGCTGCATGGTGTTTACCTTGGGTGCTGTTGATGTTGCTCTCCCTCCATTGAGGGCAAGGTGCTGAAAACCTTCAGTGACACTATAGGTCTGCAGGGTAGAATTTGTACTGCCTTAAATCCATACTGCTAGATGGGAAAACATATGGGCAACATGAAAAAACCTGGGGAATGGAGTGCCCCAAACAAACCAAGATGCTCCAATGACAGAATCCACTGACAGCACAGTGAAAGGAGTTTAGAATGCACATAAATAAACTGATCTGCACAGTAAAGGGTAGAATAAGGAGTGAAATCAAAGAAAAACAAAAGAAGTGAAAGATCACTTCAATAAAGAGTTAGAGATTATGACAAAAAACAAGCAGAAATCCTTGAAATGAAGAAATCAATAAACCAAATTATAAATCCAATGGAAAACATCACCAACACACTTGCACCACTTCTATTCAACATCATCCTTGAAACACTTGCCAGAGCAATTAGACAGACCAAAGAAATTAAAGGGATACGAATAGGAAAAGAATTCAAACTATCTCTATTTGCCAATGACATGATTCTATATTTAGAGGAGCCGAAAAATTTCACTGGAAAACTTCTAGAACTCATAAATGAATTCAGTAAAGTAGTAGGCTATAAAATCAAGACTTATAAATCTAATGCATTTTTATTCATAAGTGATGAATTCTCTGAAAGAGAAATGAGGAAAACTACCCCATTCACAATAGCCTCAAAAGATAAAATGCTTGGGAATCAATCTAACAAAAGAGGTGACAGACCTCTACAATGAACACTAAACAACACTAAAGAAAGAAATTAACAAAACCTTAGAAGATGGAAAGATCTCCCATGCTCTTGTATAGGCAGAATTAATATTGTCAAAATGGCCATACTACCAAAAGCATTATACAGATTTAATGCAATTCCAGTTAAAACCCCAATGACATTCTTCATCGAACTGGGAAAAGCAATCATGAAATTCTTGGAAAACTAAAAAACCCAGAATAGCTGAAGCAATCCTTAGCAAGAAAAGTGAAGCAAGAGGCATCACAACACCAGACCTTAAACTATATTACAAAGCCATAGTAATAAAAATAGTATAGTATTGGCACCACAACAGATATGTGGACCAATGGTATAGCATAGAAGACACAGGGACAAACCCAAATAAATACAGTTATCTCATACTAGACAAAGGCACCAAAAACATTTACTGGAGAAAAGATAGACTATTCAATGAATGGTGCTGAGAAAATTGGAAATCCCTATGTAACAAAATGAATTTAAACCCCTATCTCTCACCTTGCACAAAATCAACTCAAAGTGGATCAAAGACTTAGGCACTAGAACAGAGACCCTGTGCCTAATAGAAAAAAAAAAAAAAAAGTAGGCCCAAATCTTAACCATGTAGACTTAGGTAGGATCTGAGTTCCTTAACAAGACTCCTAAAGTGACTCCTAAGAAGTAAAATCAAGAATCAATAAATGGGACAGATTCAAACTAAAAAGCTTCTTCTCAGCAAAGGAAACAACCAATAATGTAAAAAGACAGCCTACAGAATGGAAGAAAATCTTTACCACATGCACCTCAGATAGAGCACTAATCTCCAGGATATATAAAGAACTCAAAAAACACGGAAAAACCAAATAACCCAATCAATAAATGGGCTAAGGAACTGAACGGACACTTCACAGAAGGAGAAATACAACTGACCAACAAATATATGAAAAAAGTTCAACATCTTTAGCAATTAAAAAAATTCAAATCAAAACTAATCTAAGATTTCATCTTACCCCAGTCAGAATGGCAATTATCAAGAAAATAGACAACAATACATGTTGGCAAGGATATGGGGAAAAAGACACCCTCATACATTGTTGGTGGGACTGCAGATTGGTGCAACTATTATGGAAAGCTGTATGGAGATTCCTCAGAAAACTTGAAATGGAACCACCATATGACCCAAACATCCCACTTCTCTGTTTATACCCAAAGGACTTAAAATCAGCATATTACAGTGATGCAGCCCCATCAATGTTTATAGCAGCTCAATTCACATAACTAAACTATGGAACCAACCTAGATGCCCCCTTCAGCAGAGAATGGGTTAAAAAAATGTGAGATATATATATATATATATATACACGAATATATATACGTGTGTATATATATATATGCACACACAAACATATACATATATGTTTATGTATGTATGTGTATATATATATATACTATATATACATATATGATGGAATATTACTTCAGTCTTGAAGAAAGAAATTATGGCATTTGCCAGTAAATGGATGGAGCTGGAGAATATCATGCTAAGAGAAATAAGCCAACCTCAAAAAAACAGAAGCCAAATGTTTTCTCTGATATGTGGATGCTAATTCACAATGGGGGTGGCAGCTAGGGAAGAATAGAGTTACTTTAGATTAGGCAGAGGTGGTGAAGGGAGGGGAGGGGATATGGGAATGGGAAGGATAGTAGAATGAATCAGACATTATTACCCTATGTATGTATATAATTATACAAGTGGTGGGAGTCTGCGTCATGTATAGCCAGGCAAATGAGAAATCATACTCTATTATATATGATGTATCAAATTGCATTCTACTGCCATGTATAAATAATTAAAACAAATTAAAAATTTAAAAAATAGTGAGACATAGATAGGAACAGCAGAAAACAGATGCAGTCTTAGACTGCATTAATAAAATCATAACATCAAACTAAGAGTAATAGTGAAGTAGAAATGTCACACAAGTGTTCATTTTAGACAACAAAATCTTAAGGCTATAATATGACTGTAGGTTACAGTAAGATTTCTAGTCACCAAACCAAGTGAGCAACAGGTGATCAAACTAAGGAAAAGACTCCAGACTCCAGAGTCATGATACCACACTTTAAAAAGGAGAAAGAAAAAAGCTCCCACGTGAAAGTGGAAGTAGACTACGTCTAGGAAGGGGTATTTTTACAGTCAGGAAAGATCTGGCGTTGGAAACCAGAGACCACAGCAAATCATTGAATCTTTCTCTACCTGACTTTTCATTGAGCAAACTCATGAGCTGAGCACCAAGAATGCACATTGAATATTCACACATAACACAGGCCCCCTCATCATTTTAGTCACAGAGTGGAGACCGACTTTAAATAAGTAAATTAATGATTTTGAAAAATTACCTTCAAGTTGTCACGAGGGCCTAGTCAGTAATAGAAACTCAATAAACCTGAGAGTGCCGTCTCTCCAGGGAGTAAAATCAGAACTGCTTATTCAATTCTTGACATCCTGAAACAATGAATGTCTCACAAAGGTAGTGAGTCTCCTCCAGCTTACATGATCTATTAGAAGTTTGATGATCACAGGTCAAACAATAATGTGGAGAAGATTGATCGACACACTTTCCTGTGAATTCTGTCATTCTCTGAATTCCAACCCTTATGCTCTTCCCAGCACCACAAAACCACTGACTACGATAAAATACACTACTTCTCAAACTGCACTGAAATTAATTAGTATTCGATTTGGTCACCTGGGCAAGCCCACATTGACCGTAGTTATCTTTATATTGTCATTTCTAAATATGCTTAGACTAAACTCACTTAACTTTTATTGATAAACTCAGTGTGGCAAAGGGAAAGAATTGTAACTCCAATTGTTCTTTCATTAGCTTATTCAAAAAAAATCTCGTTAACTCAAAAGTGACAGTGTGATTAACGCCAGGCATACAACAGAAGGAATATAATATTGAGTATCGAATCTACTTGTCTTTGAGTAGTTGCATCTAAAACAGTGCGTTTTAAATTTGGGGGGGTTCAAGATTTTGGACCCGAGCCTGACACGGTGGTGCACACCTAAAATCCCAGCAGCTGGGGAGGCTGAGGCAGGAGCATCAAGAGTTCAAAGTCAGCCTCAGCAAAAGCAAGGCGCTAAGCAACTCAGTGAGACAAAAAAGGGCTGGGGATGTGGTTCAGTGGTCAAGTGCCCCTGAGTTCAATCCCAGGTACAAAAAGAAAAAAAAGATTTGAACTCTCAAATTTGATTTTTTACAATTTGAGAATTTGATTTTTATAAAATAAGAACTATATAAAACATTAATCTAATCAAATATAGAGTCCATCCACCAGTTTATAATTAGTTTACAGGTAATACAGGAATAGAAGAATGAGAAATTAAATTCTCATACCAAAGAGAATCATCTAAATTCATACAACAGGATATTCTATAAAACAAATAAACCAGTTTCTCTAATAACTTAATAATATGAAAAGAGGAAGGGTGATCATTATAAATAAGAGACTTTAGATACTTCCTGAAGAATGAAGTTTGCTTAAATCTTAATTAGGATAATTGAAATTATTATAATCCAACTATAATGTGACCTACATAAGACAATTGGGGAAATTTGATATATGGCCTGAGAATTACATGAGGCAAAGGAATTGCTGTTCAATTTGCTACTTGTAGTAAGGCAGGGGTCATGTAAGGAAAAAACTTGCAGTTGGTATATGCTTAAGATTTTACAAAAGAAGTGACAGGATATCAGGCATTTGCTTCAAAATACTTCCCCATCCTCAAAAACACAAAGAAAGAAAAGAAAAAAAAGGGACAAAGGACAAATAGTGAAGGGACGGTGAAATAAAAGTTGCAAACAGCTGCGTGGAATTTGTTTTATTGCCTCAACTTTGGTGTTTGTTCAAAAATTCCCATAATAAAAAAGTGTTCTTTAAAATATGCACTCTTTTCAGAAAATTAGTATATTCAAATAGAAATTATAGTTCACTCGTGATTTTGAGAGTTTCACCTAATGCTACATCCATTAAGAAATCTTGACATTGTGGGTGAAAGAAAAGAGTTGAGTGTCATCTCAAGGGAGAATCCTATTAGTAAGGAAATAAGAAATTGCCATGGAGATTGCACAAACTTCAGCTCTTTGAAATCACCAAAAATAGGACCCAGGTACCCACAAAAAATAGAGAAATTGAGAACAAGGAGAGTTACCCTGGAAGTGACAGCTGTACTAATCAGAAGGTTGGAAGACAAGTCAGTGATCTGGAAGAAGCATGAAGGAGACTTTCAGGATACAGATAACATTCAACTTTTTAAAACTTGTTTGCTTTGTGATCAACCTGAAACCGTTATTCTATATGTGTTTTCATTGCTTATTTATCTGCTCATTTGTTATAGTATACACAAAAAAGGCTGTTTTTTAAAATGCCCTTAAAATCTAAATGAATGAGTCCTGATACATTAATCATTGGAGATTAGAAATAACTTTGAAAAACATACCAAAATTAGAACAGGAGACAGCACTTCATTCCTGTTGTTAGCTTCTCATGTCTTGTTTTAGAAAATAAAGTTATTGGACTCCAAACGGGCTGATCTGGCCCAGGTGGGCTGCCTTCAGGAGGTACTGTGGGGAAGGTCACATGAGGACA
The DNA here is from genome assembly GCF_902686445.1 of Sciurus carolinensis. Lineage (NCBI taxonomy): Eukaryota > Metazoa > Chordata > Mammalia > Rodentia > Sciuridae > Sciurus > Sciurus carolinensis. The sequence goes on along the minus strand of NC_062227.1, from coordinate 29,083,357 downwards.
CAGGACTCTGAAGGAGCTGCCGAGGCGAGATCCATTTTTCTTTATGCCTCATGCATAAGAAGCCGAAAAAGAAAATTCGAAAAAGAAAGCCGAAAAAGAAATTTTGCCTATGTCATTAGACATAGGCAAAAAAAAAAAAACCTTTCCAGACTCATCATTAGAGCTTCGCACACATCCAGAATAGCCCTGGCTGGACAGGGGTATATATTCCTCAGAAAAGCAAACGTTTCCAAGTTAAAGCCAGGGACAGTTTTCTGTTCATATACCAATCACAGAATCAAGATTAAAGACACACACCTGTGTAAAGAACTGTGCATGTCCAACGTGCAAATCATGACTTGGGGGGAATGCCTGCCTGCAGACCGTTAGCTGATCTCCACACAGATCTTTGGGGAGACTTACTATTTCCATTTTGACTGCCGTCAGAAGAAAGAGATTTTAGAAAGCATATTAGAGAGCCTTACAGAACCATCATTAGACAAGCTGCTCTTCTGGACTTTGGAAAACCTGACAAAACTTTGATTTTTCCTTTGCCTCCTTTTTGTTTTGGTTTGTACACAGCTGCCGTTTTGGAACTAGTGAAGTCCTCAGCAGCCACCGCAATCTTTCTCCCAAGTACGGTGGGGACATTTTCACTTAAACTTTTCTCTGTGACAAGGATTTAGACTCCATCAGGGTCTGATAGGCACACACTGCCCCCATCAGGTCAAATTATTCTGCAAAATTAGATTATTTAGAAGAAGAAAAATGAACTGAATGTAGCCAATATGCACAGAAAAGCAGATGCATTGCAAACCTCTGAATCCCACCTGGACCTAAAGAAGCTCATTTTAAATGAATCATTCTTTAAATAGATTGCTATTTAGATATTCAGTTCACAGCACTGACTCTAATCCTGATACCATGCACCTGATTGTCTTATACCTCCACTCCCAATTTAGGAAAGCAACCTGAGAGAAAAACCACCCTTTAGGCTCTCTCCCCATTCAGTTTTTTTTTTGGGGGGTGGGGAGGTGGAGGCAAGAGTACTGGGGAGTCAACCCACAATCACTTAACTACTGGACCACACCCCCAATCTACTCACCCTGCCCCACTTTTTAAAATTTCTCCTTGTGAGTCAAGTTTCCATTAAATTGCTTAGGGTCACGCACTAAGTTGCCAAGGCTGGTCTTGAACTTGTGATCCTCCTGCCTCAGCTCAGTTCCTTAATTCTTAACAAAATTCAGTTAATTTGGAACCATTTACAGGTTCCAAAATAAAATCTCCCCATTACACAGTGCCAGTGCCCCTCTGTACTTTTTAAAGAGTGAAATACTTTATTACTTTCTCTAAATTGTCTTTGAAAAATCTGGATTCTCTGAATAAGTCATGGCAAGTGAGGCAAACCTTTTGATGATACTGATAGTGAAATTTGCTTATTAGGAATATATTTTTTGAGAGAGAAATCTAATGACAGTAAATATTATTTTAATCTTCAGAAGAGCCTATCTTTGGACAGCAACATGCCAACTCCTATATGACTCCATGCTCAATGTGAGCTAAACTGCCTATGACCTTTATGTTATGGATTTAAAGAGTTCTTGTTAAAAAAAAAAAAAAAAAAGAATCCCCCATCTCTCTGAACAGATAACAGAAATCTCCACATCGACTGATTTTCATAATAAGATATTAAGTCTATAACCTAATCTAACTGGGAGTGGTATCGTTTTAAATTTACTTAAATGTATAGAGGTAGATAGTCTCTGAAGAAAAAGTATGAAAAATAGGTACATTGTAATGGGACAAAGAGGAAGGAGAGCAGTATCATTTGGCAACTCCACGGTGACACTTCCTCTTGCATGGAAGATCTACCTGGAGAACTCCAAAGCCACTTCTCAAACGGTAATCCAAATGTCAAATCTTTGTACACTTTCTTTCTGCTAAAATGGCTCTTACCTATAATCTGCTTTTAGAGACTCTTCTAAGCAAGACTTGCGTAAGAAAAGTACAAAATTTTAATCACCCAGTGCATTTTCACAAAGTGGAAGTACAGCCAGCACCCAATCAAGACTTAAACCTACCATCTACCTTAGCCCCCCTTAAAAACACTACCACTCCAAAGGGAACCACCACTCTGACATCTAACACAAGAGGTTAGTTTTGCCTGTTTTTTGAATTTTATCTAAATGGAATCATATGGTAGGTTGTGTTCATGTGACTGGCTTTTCTTTTTTTCACTCAACACTCTATTTAAAAGATAGATCCGTATTACTACACATGGCAAGAGTCCGTGACCTCTCACTGCTGGGCAGTGCGCTACTGAATGACTACACCCTCGTTTTACTGGTCCCTTCTATTTTTGACGGACATCTGAATGGTTTCCAATTTGAAGTTATTAGCAATAGTGCTGCTATGGACAGTCCAATGCAAATCTCCTGGTAAACATATGTTCATATTACTGTTCATCACATATGTAAGAGTAAAGCTGCTGGACAGGGGTACTTGAAAATCCACACGTGGCTTCCAGTCTTTCCAGGTGATGATACCAAATTATTCCAACCAGCAGAGATCAAGAATTGCAGTTGCTTCTTTTTGCTGATGCTTGATAGTCTCCATTTTCTTTTGATTGATCCTCTTATGTACAGAGTGACATGTCATCATAATTTTAATTTGGATTTTGGGGATGATTAGTGAGGCAAGGCACTTCTCATATGTATAATGGCAATTTTAAAGTCCTTTTAGGTGACATGCCATTCAAATCCCTTTATTCACCAAATGTCTTCTTTGTCTTATAAAATTTCTTTATATTCAAGGTACAAGTTTTGTCATTACAAATATTTATTTGTATCCACTACAAATACCATGTCCTTTTTGGTGTTTTGGGGTGTATGTAATAGATACCTTATTTTTAAATGTACTTTATCATGTGTTTCCTTCACCATTGATGCTTATAATGCTCTGCTTAAGAAAGTGTTGCCTATTCCAGGGACATAGAGAAAATTTACACAATTTATTCAAGAACTTTCCAAGTTAGGTCTGTGAAACTTACACCAACGCTATCTGACATGAGGTGTGTTCATGCTGTGTGGTGATGGCCAACTTTGTTTTGTTTTTTCATTTCACCCAATCAATACGCCACCTTTTATGGAGAAGGTCATCCTTTCTCCAAATCTACTTCCATGAAAAATCAGGAAATCGAGTAGCTATCTCTGTGTAGTTCTGTTTCTGGACCCTATTTTGTTCCACTCTGCCATTGGCTTATCCTTCTACCAATAACCTACTGACTTACGTACTTTATCATAAAACATTTTGATATCTGGTAGTTTAAATTCTTTGTTCTTCTTCAAGATGGTTTTTGTTGTTCCTGGTCCTTTGCCTTTCCATAATCTGTGTTACAGAAAAACCTTATTAAGGACACATAAAACACACACAAAAAACTTAAATAGATAAATACAGTGAAAGTCCCTTTATCATACAAACCTCCTTTCAAGAACACCCCCCAAACACACGCACACACAAATACACACACACCCTAAAGAAAGCTCTGACAAAGCCTTAGAAAGTTACCAGAATATACAAGCGCCAAGTTACCAGAAATAAAGAAAAACACTGAGGCAAACCTCTGGCATTTTATTGCTGCTTTTCTTCTTAAAATATTCATTTATTTATAAGGTACATGAGCTGTGAGCTGTTGTTGTCCTTCCAAAAAAAAGAAGAAGAAGAAGAAGAAGAAAAATTAGAAAGACAGGATAGGAAGTTTAAAAGCTAGGAAAACATTTGGCAGTCTCATGGAGATGGGGAGGTAAAAACTGGAACCTGGATCCCATCAAAGTGGATGGCTCTGGTTATCATCCCAGGCTCTCAGACTGGATCCCTAAAAGACTACACCATAGTACTAAAAGCAAACTGGAGTGGACTAGACCTTAAAAGATCAAGACACAGTCTACAACCAACTTTTCCTTGCTTAGAACAAGTTGTTCTTTCTCTAAATTGCTTGCCATAAAGGAACTGAACAGGCACTTCACAGAAGAAATATGAATGGTCAACAAATATATGAAAAAATGTCAACATCTCTAGCAATTAGAGAACTGCCATTCAAAACCACACTGAGATTCCATCTCACTCCAGTCACAATGGCAATTATCAAAAATACAAGTAACAATAAATGTTGGCAAGGATGTGGGGAAAAAGGTACACTCATACATTGCTGGTGGAGTTGCAAATTGGTGCAGCCACTCTGGAAAGCAGTATGGAGATTCCTCAGAAAACTCGGAATGAAACCACCATTTGACCCAGCTATCCCACTCCTCAGGATATACCTAAAGGACTTAAAATCAGCATATTAGATGCAGTCACATCAATGTTTATAGCAGCTCAATTCACAATACCTAAGTTATGGATCCAAACTAGGTGCCCTTCGACAGATGAATAAATAAAGAAAATGCGGTATATATACACAATGGAATATTACTCAGCCATAAAGAGAAATGAAATTATTTCATTTTCCAGTAAATGGGTGGAGCTGGAGAATATCATGCTAATTGAGATAAGCCAATCCCCCCCAAAAAATAAAGGCTGAATATTCTCTCTGATATGCAGATACCAACACACCATAGGGGTAATGAGGTGGGGGGAAGAATAAAAGTTCATTGGATTAGACAAAAGGGAATGAAGGAAAGGGAGAGGGATGGGAATAGGAAAGACAGTAGAATGAGTCAGACATAACTTTCTAAATTCATATATGAATACACTACCAGTGTGACTCCACATCATGTTCAACAGGAGTGGGATCCTAATTAGAATAAGTCATACTCCATGTATGTATAATATGTCAAAATACATCTCACTGTAATTTATATCTAAAAAGAAGAAACAAAAAAATTGCTTGCAAGATGGCTATCCTAGTTAGGTTTTCACTGATGTGACCAAAATATCCAATGAGAACAAATTAGAGGATGAAAAACTTATTTGGGTTTCACAAATTCAATTCATGGTCAGCCAACTTCATTGCTCTGGGACAAAGATGAGGCAGAACATCATGTCAGAAGGGCATGGCAGAGGAAAGCTGTTCACCTCACAGTAGCCAGGAAACAGAGCATGCAAGGAGCCAGGGATAAAATGTAAACCCCAAAAGCACAGCACAAGTGACTTAACTTCCTCCATCTATTCCCCACCACCACCCAGTTAATCCATTTGATTTTAATCCATTAAATCAATCAATAATGGATCAATCCACTGATTACATTATGGTTCTCAAGACCTCATCAGTGGGGGGTAGAGCCATTAAACTAGGTTACAGTTCATATGACCTACTCATTTCAACTCCTGCTTTAACACAGGAGCTCTAGGAGGGGAGACCTCAGAGCCAAACCATAACAATTGCAAAATAGGAGTTCTCAGCCCTCAACGCCCTATAAAAATGCCAACCTAACAACCATCCAAGGATGAAAACATCTTTATGATGTCACAATCTAAGTGAAAGGTTACGGCACCCTCGTAGAGCATAGAAAATGAGAAGAGACACATTGAAAAGTATAAAAGCAATATTACTTTGCTGTCGCCCCTCCCCCAAGCTGACATAACACAGCACTGAGGACAACCCCCTCAGCCTGCAAGTTTTACTGACAGAAAATACAGGGTAAAGTGCTATGTTTTGGAGATGGTGTGTCCCCCATGGGTTTATGTGTTGGAATCTTGATCCTCATTGTGGTAGTGTTGGGGTACTAGTATCTTTAAGAGGTGGGTCATAGTAGAAGGTGGGATCCCTCTTGAAAGCAATTAAAGCTAGCTTCATGGAGTGAGTTATTTCTTAACAGAGTGGATTGTTACAAAAGTCTGATCCCTGAATCTCTGGTTTCCTGCCCAGTCTTTGATCTCTGCTTCTAACACATGGTCCTATTATGTCATCGGCCATGTTGGTACGGCCACGGGACCCTCACCAGAGGTTAAACAGCTGAGGCCTTGTGATCTTCAACTTTTATCCTCTAAAACTGTGACCTCTTTTCTTTATAAAGTACCCAGCTCAGGTATTTTGTTATAACAATAGAAAATGGACTCATACGGGAAATGAGCATTTAATTTCGGGTTTTAGTGGACTTTGTCTTTGGGGGATGGTACCTGAAAGGCTTGCTTCTATTGTACCTCACCCAGAACACTGAGGGAATTGACATGGCCAGATTACCTGAGAGCAATTAAAAAACAAAGTAGAGGTGGGAGTTGTCAACATATACTACACAGATCTCAGCTCTCAGTCCATGGTCCCTGGCACAAAGCCTGCCTGCCCACGTATAGATTTCAGCACCATTACCACCCACAGACTTCATGGCCACCTAGAGTTTCTGGCCAGGCTGACTTGGGAAGGACTTTCCCTATCAAAGCCAGTCTGTACAGACTGAAGAGATGAGTGCTTCCTCAAATGTGCAGACATCAACACAAGCATCCAAAGATTATGAAGAATAAGGAAAACATGGCACCTCCAGTGGAACAAAATTAAGCTCCAGAGCTGGGCACAGTGGTGCACCCCTGTAATCCCGCAGCATGGGAGGCCGAGGCAGGAGGATAGCAAGTTCAAAGCCAGCCTCAGCAACTTAGTAAGGTTCTAAGCAACTTAGCAAGACTATCTCAAAGTAAAAAATAAAGGACAAGGCATGTGGCTCAATGGTTAAGTGCCTTTGAGTTCAACCCTGGTACAAAACAAACAAACAAACAAAACTCTAGTTATGAGTCCTAAAGAAAGAGAGACCTGGAGATACCTAACAAAGAATTCAGGCTGGGGATGCAGCTCAGCTGTAGAGCATTTGCCTAACATGTACTAGGTCATGATTTCCATCCCCAGCACTGAAAAAAAATTAAAAAGATGTTACATGATGTTAAAAAAAAAAAAGGAATTCAAAAAAGTCTGCTCAATAGACTGCAAGAGAACAGAAACAACTAAACAAAATTAGGGAAATTACATGAACAAAATGAGAAGTTCAACCAAGGAGTAGAACCCATAAAAAAGAATCAACAGAACCTTGAGAGCTGAAGAGCACAATGACTAAACCATGAAATGAAATAGAGAATTTCAACAACGGACTTGACCAGGCAGAAGAACCACTGAACTCAAAAACAGGGGGTTCGAAATCATCCGGTCAGAGAGGCAAAAAGAAAAAGGAATGAAAAGGAGTAAAGAAAGCCTACAGGACCATAGAACAGCATCAAATCAACCAATCTATGTACTATGGAATCTTCAGAAGAAGGAGGAAAAAGGAATAGAATGTTCATTAGAACCCAAAATGGTTGAAAACTTTTGAAATCTGGGATGGGAAATGGACATCCAGATTCATGAAGCTCAAAGGATACCAAGCAGGTGGAATCTAAAGAGGGCTGCATTACAATTAAATTGTTAGAAGATAAAGACAAAGAGCATTCTGAAAGCAGCAAGCCAACAGCAGCTTCTTTTATACAAGGGTACCTCTATAATCCTATCCACAGATTCTCAGCAGACACCTTGAAGGTCAGCAGGAGAGTGGATGAATATTCAAAAGGCTGAAACTATAAAAAATAGCAATTAAGAATGCTATACCAGGCAAAACTGTTTTTCAAAAATGAAACATTTTCCCATGCAAATAAAAGCTGAAGGCGTTGATCACCACTAGATCAGCCTTACAAGAAGTGCAAAAGGGAGTTATTCAAATTGAAATCAAAAATGCTGGATAGCAACAAAAAACATATGAAAGCATAAATCTCATTGGTAAAGGTAAATTATAGAAAAATAATCTTATAATCGGTAAGGTAGTACACAAACCACTTTTAACCCTGGTATAAAAGGTAAAAGACCAGGATGCCCCTCCCTCTGGAGGTGGCCTGCATTCTCCCTTGAATGTATATTTCTTACTTTGTCCTAAAAGTTGTCTCTCCTTAGAGACAGCTCGCATTCTCTCCTAAATGTGTATCAGCTTTCCCAAATAAATCTGTGTTTCTTAAGAAAAAAAAACAAAAATTAAGAATAACTATAACCACAAAAATGTCTTCATGGATATCTAACTTTTAAAAGAAGTGAATTCTGGAATCAATAATATAAAATGATTTTCAATATTATTATTATATAATATATATTGCCTCAATATAAACAGAAATTTATAATGAAGAATTATTAAAATATCAAAATGAGGACTGGGGTTGTGACTTAGTGGTAGAGCACTTGCCTAGCATGTGTGAGGCACTGGGTTCTATTCTTAGCACCACATAAAAATAAATAAAGGTCCATCAACAACTAAAAAAAAATTTTTAAATATCAAATTGAAATTCTAGAAATAAAAAAATAAAATTTATACTAAAGAACAGATTGGACTCAGTGGACTAATACAGCACTAATAAATTGGAAGATAAGTCAGTATAAAAGGTGTTCATTCAGGCACAGGAGAAGAGTACAAATATAAAAGAGAGACTAACAGGACACTATCATATACATAAAGAAAGGGGAAATAATTGTGTTGAATAATGTGATTTAGGCAGCATGTAAAGAAAAATGAACTCAGATTTTCCTAAGATAATATATCAAGCCAAATATTCACCAAGTGTAATAATCCACAATCAGAATTTAAAACAACATAAATTCTCCTAGATACATTAGAGTAAAACTGTTAATATCTAAAGATGAGATCATATATTCAGAAATCAAAAGAAAAATACACACTACTTCCAAAGAAAGAAAAACAAGGCTGGTGTCTGATTACTAAAGGGAAAGGAGGGAAATGAGTAACTAATGAAAGAATGTCTTTGAAGTACTGAAAGAATATGACTATCAACTTATATATCCCCCAAAATAAAGGCACAATACCATTGTTTCCTGATGCACCAGTGGGGTCTGAGCTACACCCTCCAACAGAAGGCTTCCCAGAGTCTGCAGCTGTAGACGGTAACATTTGCGTGAATGAAGGTCACTGTAGACCTCTTGAAAGGTTAACAAATCCCTCTTGGGGAAATAAAGCTTTTTAAAGAACAATTATGCCTGTAAGCTAATAGGATGTGTGTCAGGGACCATTGATCTGGGTTTCATGGATGTCTCATCAGCACATAATTTCTAAGCTCTAGAGTATAAAGTACACTCCAACACAAATATGGTCCTCCCCAGACCAACAAATGTTGGCCCAGACCTTTGTGCTTGTTCCATTGAACTGAGTTCACAAATATAATTACCAAAAGGGCCTTTGGTTCATTTTAAAGTCAATCCCACATATATTTTGGTTCAGAATGAATTATTTTTAAAACGTGTATTCAAATTTACTGTGTGTTACAATATCAATAACATGTTTTTTAAGCACTTTCTGTAAATTGTGTATTTAAAATAATCAAATAGTTCATTTTTACAATGTTTATGTTTTGTTCCTGTATAGCAAGATGAGAAAGTTTCAGCACACTGTTTGTAAGGGTTTCTCCACAATCAAGATGTTAAAGCAATGAAATATCCTTCTCTCAATCAGGCAAGACAAATAAAATAAAATCATCACAATATTGTCCCTTTTAACATTGCTTCCTGAAGTGTGGGAAAGATTTTTATATTCTAGGTAAGAATTTGAATCAGATGCCTGCCAAATTACAGATTTATGAAAAATCATCTTGTAGTGAATTTGCATGTTATAATTGTATGCCTTCCATTAAACTGCTATATGTCAATGTCAACAGCCCACATGTTTCTTGACCCAACCAACAGCCAATTATGGGTATAGGTATGAATTAAACAGCATATGATTAAGAATAAAAATGAATGAACAATCTTCTAAGCAACTGAGCCATTAGTATATTCATTTGATCTCCACTAACTTCCCCATATGTGCAGTAGATAGAAAATAGGAGGCTTTCAAACTGACCCACAAAAGAGAAAACATTCATATATCAGTTTATTTACTGAATCATGTAAGTCATTCCAATAACCCCACCTACCCAGGCCCCCTAAGTGATGTATAAAACACTTCTGGGAAACACTGTCCTGTACTACCACCAGCACAAGGGCACTTCATCTCTTCCTCTCCCGTGAAGTCCACTCTGCATGACACAACCAGCCACACTCAGATCTAAAAGCTCTCTGCTCACATCACTCTTCTCACCCAAAACATCAATTGCTTTTTAATTTCTCAAGCTTCTCCTCTACGTTCCAGTCATGATAAATCTGTGCCACCGCCTAACTGAACTGCTTGTGTTTTCTTATAGAGAAATTTTCAAGTGCATTTTTTTCCTCAAAGACACGTGTTGCAATTCATTGGTAAAATTATGGATTGTATACAAAATATATATTTTCAATATTAATGAAGCAAAACTGAAAGAATTTCAAAGGGCAAATGGAAAAATTCACCATCATTGAGGACTTTCTCACATACCACCATCAGTATTCAAAAGAAAAGCAGACTGAATTAGGAAGGACATGGAGTATTCAGTATTTAATATCATGTTTTTATTAAAATTATCCTGATTGACACTTTGTATGGTTTCCAACAACTGTGGAATATAGTCTTTTCAAGGGCATAAAGACTATTTACCTAAATTAACTATCTTCCATTTGTGATCTTTTGAGATATTTGTCCACAGTTCCTGGCTCAGAAAACCCCTATCTCTTGTTAATTCCTAAATGCCTAGAACAATAATCAGACCTTTTTAAAAAGTATTTGGTCGTCTGTCTTGGAGTAGCTTCAGATTATAAAGGTGAAGATAATGTCAAGGTGTTTGGGCCCTGAAAGCAGCCTTCAGAGAGTAAAACCTCTCTCTCCTCTTCTCTGTCCCTCTGCTGTGCTCCTTTTTACTGCTTCTTTTTCCCCCAAGGCAGACCACAGAAAATACTGTTTCTCTTCCCCAATGGGAGTAATAGAAAATAAAAATATAATCTTCTCTCACCTTCCTGTCTTGGAACTAGCCATAAAGAAATTCTCTGACCTGTTTTGTCTGATAGTAGATCATAAGACCTCCATTTCAGAAAAGGCCCTGGCCTTTTTCACAGAGAGGCCAGGAGGACTCTGGAGAGGCCATGATGGATGGCCCCAGCCCCTTAGCATTAGAACCTTTTGTCCAATCACAGTTCCACCGGTGTCCAGCTTCAATCATGCAGGTGCAGTGAAGTCTCCATAAAACCCCAGAGGACAGAACTTGAGAGTCTCTGGACCGTGGAACACATGGTAGCTCAGGGGAAAGTGAATACAAACTCATCCAGGGACCCTGACTCCATATGGACAAAACCTCCTCCACTCAGGACCCTTCCAGACCTTGCCCAACGTCTGTCCTTAGTCAGCAGTTTATTTGCACCCTTGAAAATGTCCTCCATAGTAAACCGGTAAATGTAATTGCTTCTTCAGTTCTGTGAGCCACTTTTTAAAAATAATCAGGCTTGGGACTTCGACCCCGGGCGGGCTGTGGCACCCGGTTGGCACAGGGTGGGCGGGATCCAGGTTAATACAGAAATCAGCCTTCTGGGCCATGCGGATTCTAAGGCCTGTTTCTTCTCACGAATCCCAGCAGAAGACAGACGGACCAGTCCGCAGGGTGGATGACTTCCCCTGCCTGAACAGAAGATGGGATAGTACCTGGATTCTGCCCATCACTACCCTCTGAGCTTAGTAAACCAGCTGAATGAAGGGATGTAATAGACCCCTGGGAAAGACATTGAAGTCTGCAGTGTGGGGGGGAGGGGCTTGGACACACCCCTTCCCCCCAGACTCCTCCTCCTCAGAGTTCATTCAGCCATGGACTTTGGAACTGGATAAGAGGAAAAAGCTGCACTTTGGTGGATCTGATTTGGATTCCCAGTTTTGAAAATGGAGTGTTGGATGGGGATTTCATGATCTCCAGAGAAGCAACAGAGAAGAAAGGCCCTATCTTCTTGGGGATAGCCTTGGAATTTAAACAAAGGACTGCAGAGCTTGGTGGTACATGGCTGCTTCCTAGTCCCATATTCTGGAGGAAGCAACCCTAGAACTGGGCGAGAGAGCCAGGAAACGGGGCAGCCTTGAGTCCTCTGTTTGCCCGCCCTCCCCTGTGGGGGCCAGGATGCTGAAGAAGCAGTCTGCAGGGCTTGTGCTGTGGGGCGCTATCCTCTTTGTAGCCTGGAACGCCCTGCTGCTCCTCTTCTTCTGGACACGCCCAGCGCCTGGCAGGCCGCCCTCGGACAGTGCTTTTGATGATGACCCAGCCAGCCTTACCCGGGAGGTGACCCGCCTGGCTCAGGATGCTGAGGTGGAGTTGGAACGTCAGCGGTGGCTATTGCAGCAGATCAGGGAGCACCATGCTTTATGGAGCCAGCGGTGGAGGGTGCCCACTGTGGCACCTCCTGCCCGGCCTTGTGTGCCTGTGACCCCACCGCCAGATGTGATCCCCATCCTGGTCATTGCCTGTGACCGCAGCACTGTCCGACGCTGTTTGGACAAGCTGCTGCATTATCGACCCTCAGCTGAGCACTTCCCTATCATTGTCAGCCAGGACTGTGGGCATGAGGAGACAGCCCAGGTCATTGCTTCTTATGGCAGTGCAGTCACGCACATCCAACAGCCTGACCTAAGCAACATTGCTGTGCAACCGGACCACCGCAAGTTCCAGGGCTACTATAAGATCGCCAGGCACTACCGCTGGGCGCTGGGACAGATATTCCATGAGTTCAAGTTCCCAGCAGCTGTGGTGGTGGAGGATGATCTAGAGGTGGCACCAGACTTCTTTGAGTACTTCCAGGCCACTTATCCACTGCTGAGGGACGACCCCTCTCTCTGGTGTGTATCTGCTTGGAATGACAACGGTAAGGAACAGATGGTGGACTCAAGCAAGCCTGAGCTGCTGTACCGCACAGACTTTTTTCCTGGCCTGGGCTGGCTACTGTTGGCTGAATTGTGGGATGAGCTAGAGCCCAAGTGGCCTAAGGCCTTCTGGGACGACTGGATGCGCCGGCCTGAGCAACGGAAGGGCCGGGCCTGTGTGCGCCCTGAGATCTCAAGAACAATGACCTTTGGCCGTAAGGGTGTGAGCCACGGGCAGTTTTTTGACCAGCATCTTAAGTTCATCAAGTTGAACCAGCAGTTTGTGCCCTTCACCCAGCTGGACCTGTCATACCTGCAGCAGGAGGCCTATGACCGGGATTTCCTTGCCCGTGTCTATGGCGCTCCTCAGCTACAGGTGGAGAAAGTGAGGACCAAAGATCGGAAGGAGCTGGGTGAGGTGAGAGTGCAGTACACAGGCAGGGACAGTTTCAAGGCCTTCGCCAAGGCTCTAGGTGTCATGGATGATCTCAAGTCAGGTGTTCCCAGGGCTGGCTACAGGGGCATTGTCACCTTCCAGTTCCGGGGCCGCCTGTCCACCTGGCACCCCCACAGACTTGGGATGGCTATGATCCTAGCTCTCCCTCTTTGGTTCCTTCCTTGCCATATCATGAGCTGAGATAGGATAGCAGTCCCTGGGCTGCATCATCCTGTCTGTGTTTTCCTCTTGGGTCCATTTTATCCTTTTTTTTTTTTTTTTTTTTTTTTTTTTTTGAGTGGCATTCAAGTGCACAAATGATAAGGTGAGGGTTTATTCTCCCGTTCTCAAGGGAGTCAGATGGGGAACCATTCTGGGGCATGTAGGGGGGCATTAAGCAAGAAACCACTGTGGGGTAGTGGGAGACTTGGACTTGTTGGAACTAGGAATGTCTATGTCCTGAGTTTTCTCCAAGTCATCTATAGAGAGGTTGGTAACTAACTCTCTTGATCAAGCCTCTTCTCTCAGCTAGGGCGTGAGCCCTCCTGTACTATTCTCCTCCTCCACCTACTCCCAATGTGGGACTGGGTTATGTGAGAAGGGAACATATTTGTGGCCAAAAGGAGACTAACAAAAAGAATTTCATTATGAGGGGTAGGGTAGAGAGTTATTTGCCAGGGTTTACTGCCTCCAGCTTCCAGCTCTCTCTCCTTACCCTGACTTCCTCTCAGCTCTTCATTCCCTGCAGCCTAACAATTTATGATTTCTAAGATGAGAAGTGGAAGAAGGAAGAGCAAAACCCTTCCTTAGCTCATGTCAGGGCAAAGGTGTAGGAGGAAGCCTCTGTGAGACTACCTTCTTTTTGCTTCAAAGAGACTCTATCCTTCCCCCTTCTTTTAAAAATCACTCCCTTCCCTGTTGCTTTAGGAGGGTTCCATGCTGGCTTTGGTGGGAGACAAATGAGCTCTTTGTGTCCTTTTCTCCCTGGGGTTTGGTGCACACCTCCCCCTTGAAGGCTTTGGCTTCTGGTGTCTCTCTCCGTGTGAGTTAGAGTAGCTGAGACCAGGACAGCCCTATCCATGGATCAGATTCTGCTGAGCCTCCCCCAAATATTGTCATGTCCTTATAGATCAGGATGCAGATGGCAGGTTGGAAAGGAATTTGTGTGTTTTATTTCTTGCCTGACCTCCGTTTCATGGAAGAAAGTGGAATCTACAGAATTATTTTCAAAAATAAAGGCTGAACTGTCTGAAAAAAAAAATAATAATAATAATCAGGCTTAAGGAGGGGGTCTTGGGAACCTCAATTTGTAGCTGGTCAGTCTTAAGTTCCAGAGGCCTGGACTTGCCAGTGGTATCTGAGGTGGGGCAGTCTTGTGGAGCCGAGCCCTTAACCTGTGGGATCCAACACTATCTGCAGATGGATAGCAACAGAATGGAACTGAGTGAGAGGATGCCCCTTTGGTGTCCATGGCGGTACTGATTGCTTACTTGCTGGTGGAGAGAAATTCTCACACATATATCTGGACAACAGAAACGATGTCTGTGTTGTGAGCATCCAGAAGGAGAAACTTGAGTTTGTTGTTCTTCTATATCCTCAGGCTATTCTTAAAGTAACCTTGACACATTTCAAAGAAATTAAAATAGAAAATATTTTCTCAGATCACAGTACATTTAAAGTTAAAATCAACAAAAATTAACCAGAACATTCCTGAATATTTTGAAGCCATGCACTTCTGAAAGCACATGCATCAAAGAAGAAATTGCAATAGGAACAGAAAAATATTTTGGAAACAAGGATATGGCAAATACTATCAAAATTTGAGAAATTCTGCTAAAGTTAATTGAAAAGTAGAGTGGTAAACCTTATATTTATATGTAGGAAAGATCTGAAGAACTAATACTCATACCATTTACCTCATTCATTTTGCATCTCCCTTAACCATCAGCACCCTGCCTTACACATAGCACATAAAAAAATTATGAGTAATAAAAAATGAACAAGTGAGACACTTGACACCCAAAAGAGGATTAAGAAGAAATGGAGAGGGGGAAAACCACCTGCTTCACAATTTGTAGTAGGCAAAATCTCTGACAAAATCTCTTAGTTTTCAACCTAAGACAGGTATTATTAAGATAGATATAAATGACCCACAGTGACATTGAACTCATTTAGAAATTAAATGTCAATTATTAATTCTGTAGAGAAGCAAGCAATATAACTGCATAACACATTTCTATATTTTCCATCTTCTTTTCAAATTTCTTATTCTATCCTGCAAATAGCTATTTGACGATAAAACAGTATGAAATGCAAGATGCTATCCCAAAGTTAGAAGCAATTAAGGGAGAAACCACTGGTCCAAGACTTTATTGCTTGAGCTAACTTCAGATTTTGTTCTGCAAATCTTTTTTTCTGCTAGAGCTTTTATTTCAATTCTTTACACTTTCCTACATTTTAGCCAACTCATTGGCTCAGTTGGCAGATGACAGAGCGTTCTTATAGCTGAAATTGCATTTGTCACTTTGGTATCAATGTGTCCTGTCTCTGAGGATTGGTGTAGTCTTGTCTCTAAGTGAAACTATCTGTCTTGTATTTCCCTTCTGAGTGAGATTTATGAGGGAGAGCATTTGAATTGCTCATCTCCCTCTAATTCAGTCATCATTCTGACACTATAATGTCTCAGAGTTTTCCTTTACTAAAATAAAATAAATGTTGTCTCCTTTTTTGCTGTGCTGACTTTTGTATCTAAGTCAGGGAGCAAAAGATGGACACAGGTTTTGGGGAACAAAGGGACCCCATCTGGGGCAAACCACTTCCCAGTTTAGCTGGGTACATGAAGAACACTTCATTCACAGCCAATTCATCATCTTTCTCTCTCTTGATAGGCCTCAAATTTTACTTAGGCAACTGACCACTTTATGAATGTTCTCTATAATAATATGTTCAGTCTGATATCTTGCAACTAGTACCAAAGAAAATTTGACGAATTAATTGTTCAGAAAGGAAAAATTCAAATACAAAGACTTCAGGAGGCAGATTCAACACGTGTTGACTATGGACATGGAGTGGAAATTTAGAGCAATGTCATAAACCCAATTCCAAGGTCATATGTTCCAATATCATATAATCTAATTTCCAATTCCAGGAATGATCCCATGAACTACCTTAGAAATAAGAATTTAGATGAATACTCCTTCCCACTTTCTTATTACTCTCTTCAAGTATCCATATCACTACTGGCTTGCTATGCTTTCCAGTACTGGCTCAAATGACTGATTAGATGGTAATTTGATAGATGAGGAAAATGTGTCAAGTAAAACTTCATAATTGAAAAAATATTAAATCCTACACAGGTTCTAGATGTCAGACAACCCAACCTTTAATCTGAACAATATCAGCTGTGCTCAATGAGGATCGCACTAATCTGAATCCAGATAAAATGAACTGTATGCCTCTTAACACTCTTTCGATTTCTAAAATTCCATTATTCTCTGAACGTTTTGATTTCCCTAAATCATAAAAACTAGCACAAGCAGTCAGATCAAGGGCTAACTTTATGTTTGACATTTCCATGGAGGTCTGTATGGACACCTCAAAATTAACATAACCAAAACAATTCTTGATTCCTCCAAAGCTCTCCAAAATATACTCCTTTGTCTTTTCAATACATCAACAGTATCTATCCAATAGCTCAAGCCAAGGATCCTGGAGTTATCCTTGCTTCACCTTTCTATATCCAATCCATCTCAAATTTAATGCAGGGGAAGATTAACGGTCTCAATTCTCTGCATCTCTAAGCCACTTTCAGTAACCCAGCCATTTTTAACATAAAGTTGATGTATTGGTTTATGCCTGATTCCTGCATCTATCTCCCAGTTAGTCCAAACTTGACTAGGAGGCAGAGGAAGTCATTCATCTACCACCACCACCACCCCAAATCCCAACAAGTGCCGCCCCGGCTTGCTTCTTCCTCCTCTTCTATGGCAAGAGCTGTGTAGTTTTGCATTATAGGCTAGCCCTGGTCCAGATGCCTGAGCCTGTTCAGTCACAATGAATGGGACATAGAAAGCAGAATGTCCCAGTCAGTCTCACTTAATATCCATCACCTGACCTAGCATCATGGCTCCAAAGTGCAGTCTCTTCTTACATGGTCCTTGAAATAAACCCTTGCCCTGAATGTAACTGAGATGTAGATAGACTTCTTGTAAGACATGGAAAGCTAAAAACATCACTGTCCACCTCATGTTCAAGTGAAGAATAAAGATCACTCAGCCCTTTTGTACACTTTACCTCATTGTTATGAAATTTCTATATCATTCATCTCAAGATAAAGAGTAAACTACTTTGTTCTTTGTTCAAACGTATCAAGGATACAAGGTTTTCTAGTTTCACCAGCTCTATCCATCTGAACCAGGAGATCTTGATCACAGTAAATGTTAAATTATACTTGATGAGCAAATCTTTAGAGAAAGCTCTGAGATTGTATCTCCATGAAGCACAGACAGCAAGGATTTCTGAGGATATTCTCAATGAGCTCACATAATTCTGGAGCAGCTGCTACAAAGAGAAACTATGTAATTCAAATCTGGGCCACCAGAGTGGAAATCCCTCCCTGCATTAAAATGTAGGCAGTTATAGAGGACAACAAAACCAATGCATTATTCATAGTTACGTTACTGGAACATATACAACCATCATAAAAGCTGAGGATGCTCTCAGCTTGTATTACAAGTGATTTAGACATCATATACCTAGTTATAAAATGCCATATCAGCTCTCAGACACAGTATGAGAAGTTCTATAGTTTCGTTTTCCATAAAGATGACTTAAGACATTGATAGTTCTAAATCTTAAATAGAACAGATGACAAAAGCACTAATAATACACACACAAACACATGAACACACAGAAACACATATGCACACAAAATAACAGGAATGACTTTCTTCAAAGATGGTTGGTCTTGTTCATTTAACTCTTGGTTCCAAATAGGAACCAAATAGGACTTCCTCTCCAAAAGAAATGATGCATCCTGAGTCCACTTCCCAAGGAAGAGCTCTTCACAGCACCAAAAGAACCAGATGTGCTACATCTGCATAAAAAAATATCCTCAAATTTAAGTTCTATTTGTAAGAAGGAGAGAAAATCAGAGTAAGAAACATTCATACTGACAGATCGTCCTGTAACTTGAGAGTCTCCATGCAAAAACTTAGTAAAGTGAACAGAAAACGAGAAACTTGGGACCACAAAAGCATTATCTTGGGGAAACTCAAACCATAAAGATATTGAAATGAAAACTCTTATGTTCAGAAATATTTTTTGAATGAGACACAGTTACTGAAAACTTGTAAGACCACATAGCCTTGTATCCTTGCTTAAATTTCTCCATCACTAATGTTCAAGTATATGTGCAAATTCAGAAATACAGACTAACCCTCATGATTTGCAGTGGTTTGACTCAAAATTTCTCTACTGTACAACAAAAGTGATGTGCATTCAGTAGAAATAATACTTTGGGTTTTGATATTCTTTCTATTCCCCAGGCTGCCAATCTGTAGTCTGATCCTCTCTGGTGATGCTGGGCAATTCGAGCTGCAGCCTCCAGACATCCAAGCAATCACAAGGGGAAACAGCCAGCACTCTACCTACAGCGTGCTGTGTCACTGAGCTAGGATGGCCGGCAGGTCAGGTGTACTCAGTGAACTTTCCGCTTATATTTTCAACTTATAGTGGTTTCTTAGGCCACAAATTCATTCTAAGTTGAAGCACATCTGTATGTGGATTTTAGCACCCCTAAAGAGTCACTTCTGGGTTGTGGCTCAGTGGTAGAGCACTTGCCCAGCATGTGTGAGGCACTGGGTTTGATTTTCAGCACCACATATAAAATACATGAATAAAATAAAGGTCTATCAATATCTTAAAAAATATTTTTTAAAAAAAAGAGTCACTTCTGGAAGAAAGCACAGTGATCTAATGTCTACATTATTATCACAGGAAAAGACATGATTTCTACATGTGTTATTTTTTTCAAGGGTTGGGGGCTAAGGGAGGAGGGTTACTGAAGAGAAAAAACACAATGGCCTGTTTTTACTGTATATATTATTTCCTGGAAGCTGGAAATTACTCTGCTTACTCATCTACAATAGAACTCCAAAGGAAGCCCAAACTATGACTCAGCCATTGCCGCTGAGGTAGACAGATTTGCCTTCGGTGAAGAAAGGACAGAGAAACCCAGGACTGCAACTCCTTTTCCCCTCTTGGTTTATTTAAATTCTGGGCCTAATTCTTTTTCTGGGGAAACCAAACAACTAAACACAAAAGAGTAGAAACAAGAGGGCTGGTCTGCTTTTCACATCCTTCAGAACTTACATCCCATTTCCATCCGAATCAAACCCAGTGTTTCATAACAGTAATCCTCCAAATGTCTCTCCGTTTTAAAGCTTTTCTGATCTTTCCATGGAACTGATTTCCATAATAACCAGCCTCCATTTGGCGGTCAGTTCATGCTTAGTGGCCTTGCCTGCATTATGCTGCCTACAGCTTATCCACTCTGATCTTTTAAAGATACTTGACAAAACAGAAATATGCCTTTTGTCAATAACATAAGCTACTGCTGCAACGAGTCTGTAAACAGCAAGAAAAATAGGAGCCATCCTATTTTATCAGAGTCTAATAATACATACACACCAGGTCTTTGCTTAAGCCCCAGAAATAAAAGCAAACACACTATGGTAGAAAGAAAAGAAATGCATGCAGGCACGCTTACACCCTTAACTAGACATGTGCTCTACAGAGTTCCTGCCGAAACTCATCTGATCTAGAGCTACCTCCTCGCTCTCCAGGCTGCCTGCGAGCTTTCCCCCTCCCTTCCTCTCTTTCCCCGGGGTTAGTGGCAGAGAGACTCCACCATCACAACCCTAGATTGAACTTACCTTCATGGAAAACTCATTGTTCCCACCTAATTCAAAATCACCAATATCCTGATTTTAGATCTTCCCCTAGAGTTGATTTCTGTCTCTCAAGCCAAGATATTTCTGGAACTTTGATAAAAGTCTTGGAGAAATAAAATCTGCTCTTTTATTTAAAGACTGAGTTAGCTTCCTGTCATTGTGATAAAATACCTGAGAGAAATCAACTTAATGGAGGAAAGATTTATTTTGGCTCAGGTTTCAGAGGTTTTGGTCCAAGGTAGTTTTGCACCCCTGTTTCTGGGCCTGTGGTGAGGCAGCATGTCGTGGCAGGGAAGATGTGGTAAAGCAAAGCTGCTTGCCTTACAGTGACCAGAATGGAGAGAGAGAGAGAGAAAATGGGGGAGGGGAAAAGATACACCAAGATATACTCTTCAAAGGCACAGCCCCTTGTGACCAACTTCCTCTGATGAGGTCCCACCTCCTGAGGTTTCCACCACCTCCCAATAGTCCATTAAATTATGAATCCATCAATGGATTAATCCACTGATGAGGTCAGAGCTCTCAAAATCCCATCATCTATATAAGTAAAAAGAACAAATTTTAAAAATGTTTAATCCCATCACCTCCCAAAGGCTACATATGTAACCAACTTGAGTTTTGAGGGATATTTCAGATCCGAACCATAACAAAGAGTACTAATATTCTGTAATTCAATTGATCTACCCATTAAAAAAAAAACACTAATAGTGATTTAAATAATCTAGAAGTTAAGTTCATTTTCTAAGTCTAGAGTAAATGATTCTGGGTTAACATAGCAGTTCAATGAGGCAGTCAAGAATCCCCTTACGTGCACATCTCCATGCTGCTATATTCAAATGTGGCCCTTGACCAAATGGTCTCAGATAGAAGGTGATGCTCCAGCCATCACACACATGTTTCAAATAAGCACCAGGAAGAAAATTAAGGGCATTCTTCTACCACTTCCCTTTTTGGAGGCTATATTACTGATGAAAAAGGAGACTAGAAAACATTTAATAGCAACATGCCAGCTATAAACCAGTCTTGTTTGCCTAAAAGGGAGCCATGGATGTTGCAAGGAATGCAGCACTCCCCGCCACATGCTTCTGCAACTGTCTTGGATAACTGACCATTATCTATGCAGCCATCTTCACCCATCGTCACACGTGACATGTTCTTTTCTCTCTGTGCTAAGTTCTTTAAATGCACAGTTTTGTTGAATCCTCCAAATAATACCAAACTGCTAATACCATTACGAATCCCATTTTATAATGTTTTTTTAAAATAGGCTTAGAGAAGTGAAGTAAGTTTCCCAAGGTCACATAGCTTGTAAGTGACAATATAGGACATAAGCATACTTCTATGCAAATCCAGAGTCTGAGCTCTTACTATGCTGTGAGACTCCACATAGAGAGGTATCTACACAAGTCACAGTGATGCGCAAGCCAGGAGAGCTTGATAGCAGTCACCCATCTCCTATAGCACATCCAAAGTAAATGAATATCAATTGTCATACTGACCGGTAACTATGATGCTTCTTAATTGTGATCAGATAACAAGGGAATGAGCACAACAACTAAGACAGAACAAATACATAGTTGAGTGTCTTGATGAAATGAAACTCACAATGAAATTAACATCTGCAATCAATGCTCCCGATTCTGCTGCACAAAAACAATTTTCAGAATCTGTCTTTTCTTATTTATAAAACAGTCGTGAGGCATTAGACCATTTGGAAAAAATCGTTTTAAGATTTCTCAAGGTCTCAACATTATTATGTTTTTTTATGTTGTGTTAGTCAGCTTTGCGTCACTGTGACCAAAATACCTGACATAAACAACTTAAAGGAGGAAAGTTTATTTTGGTTCACCGTTTCAGAGGCTTCAGTCCATAAGCAACCTGCTCCATTGCTCTGAGCCTGCGTAAAGCAGAACATCATGGTGGAAGGGCAGGGCAGGGGAAAGCTACTCAGCTCAAGGCAGCAGAGAAGCAGAGAGGATAGGGCAGCCAGGGAGAACGCGAACCTTCCAGGGCATGCCCCTAGTGACCTACTTCCTCCAAGTAGATCCTGCCTCCCAGTGGTCCATTCACTATCAATGAATTCATCCACTGATGAGGTCAGAGCCCTAATCAATGCCTAAAAGCCCCACCCCATCTTGCTGCACTGGGGACCCTATGTTCAACACTAGACTCTGGGAAACATTGCAGATCCAAACCATAATATGAAATCATGGTGTTCAAACAAATTAGTATTATGTTTTTCTTTTTTGTTACCTTTCTATCCTAGGCCGGGTAGACATGGTAAAATCACTGCATCAAATTCCATTGAGCGGATGCAGGATAGCACATGTAATACTTAGCTTTATTCTAATATTTTGCTATTCTAAATCGTTAGACTATAAATTAAGCACAAATGAGACAATATCACTGAGCTAATTGCTCATAGCACCTCGCTTCTTTCTTAGTCATCAAGTTTCATTGACATTACCAGAGGCTTCCCGGATGCCAGGTAACCAACCATTTAAACAATCAGTTTCTCTAACATTCAGGAAAGCCAGAAGTGGGCCAGGTGCTAGCCAAGCATAGAGATGCAGAGAATAGAGCCTCTATCTTCGAGGACCTCAGGGTCCAGCAACAGGACATTGAAATGTCAACTGATGGTTGAAACATGTTCAGAGCACACAAAAGAAGGTATTCAAGCCAGTCTGGGCATCAAGCAAAACTGTCTGGAAGAGAACTTCATCCACACACATACTCATGCGCACGAAAAGATGAACATCTTGGACCCGGCTTTCCAACCAACGTGCCCTATATCTCCACAGTCCCACATCAAGGATTCCTCTATGCCTCCATGTCCCCAATCTAATTCTCTACTCCTCTCTCACTACCTAAGGCATAGTTGACAAGAACAAGTACATGTAATCAGAGAACTGCTGTCTGGCACTGAATCCCTTGAGATCATGGAAATTCTAGCTACAAATCTTTGAGCTGTCAGTAAGAAAGAAAAACAATACGAATGGTACAAATCTACATTGTGTACAACCATAGAAACAAAATGATGTACCCCATTTGTGTACAATGAATCAAAATGCAATCTGTAAAAAATTAAAAGCTAAATAAAAATAATAATAAAAAAAAAGAAAAAGGAAAAAAAAATGCTTCTTACCATACCAGTGGCATGTAGGAGAGAAACCAACACCTTTAAAATGGTGTTTGGAGTCTGGTATTCCAGTCTGGAAAGAGGACGAAAGAAGCTGAGTCAAAAGAAGAGAATCTGGCCTAAGTCAATCATGAAAAAATTAACATTCCTCAACCTGCAGCAACAAGAAACAACTAATCAAGTACAAACAGAATGATTGCCCCCATGCCCGCCCAGGTTAGTTTAACAGTGTCAGGAAGGGCCACTGACACATGCATGAGAAAATTAAAATTACTTTGCCTTGAGGGCTGGCTCTGGTAGAATAACTCAAGGAATATACCAAAACACAAATCCCCTTAAAATAATACAAGGGGTTTATACTCTATAGTAATAACTAAAGCAGAAGACTCACTCTTATTTGTGAAGGATTAT
Organism: Sciurus carolinensis; assembly: GCF_902686445.1. NCBI lineage: Eukaryota > Metazoa > Chordata > Mammalia > Rodentia > Sciuridae > Sciurus > Sciurus carolinensis. Next base: position 29,059,687 of record NC_062227.1, on the reverse strand, counting down.
AAATTAGTTCGAACAAGTTTTGTTTGGTACTGAAATGAGATGATCCCAGAGGCTATATGCTAGCAATCTAAGCACAGGTGAACCTCTGTAACTTTCTTAGGCCATTGCCATTCAATAAATATTCCCTTTTAATAAATCACTACTTTGTGAATCTGAGGTTTGAGGACACTAGGATAACATTTCCAAGCTGCCAGTATATACACGCCACATGTATAAGTCCAGAAATTCTTACCTTCTTTACCTCCTATAAAGCAGAAAGGCATGAATAAGTCTCTTGGTTTAAAATGCTTTGTAAGAGTCACATTTTCCTGTGAACTCTTGTAGGTACATTAATAAAACTTCATGAAAAGATAAATTTTGAAATGTGTTAGAATAGAATAAATTTACCCTATAGCAAACCAGTGAGGAAAGAATTATAAGAATTTATTCCACTCTCAACATAATATAAATTTTCCAGCAGTCCAGACTGACTGAGTTCAAGCAAACCTTAATCAGTAACCTTGGTTAGAACAGTATGTCACAGCAGATATGATCTTAAAGAGCTCCAAGGATTTTAGTTATCTTGCTCTTCAAATGTCTTTAATTATTATATCCGTAGTTTCAGATTTTAGGAAGTAAAGTTTGAAGTCTTGGATGGATCCTGCAAGATTGAGCTTTGGCAGGGAAGGGGAGGCAGCATTTTCTTTTAATGCAGGACAAACAGAAAGACTTTAAAACAGATTGTTTTTAAATGGTCTTTGATTATGTTTAAATGGTCTTTACAGAACTGATTGTTTAAATGGTCTTTGATTATGAAAGTTGGTGCTATATTGATTTTCCATTGCTACTGTTACAGATTACCACAATTTTAGGGGCTTAACAGAACATAAATATAACATGTTACAGTTCTGAAAGTTAGAAGTCCAAAATGGGTCTCACTGGGCTAACATCAAGGTGTTGGCAAGATGGTGCTCCTTTGTGGGGGCCCTTGGTTAGAATCTTGCCTTTTCTAGCTTCTGCAGGTACTAGAATTCCTTGACTTGTGACCCCTTTGTCCACCTTCAAAGCCAACAAAGGCCAGTTAAGTCTCACATCACAACGTTGTGCCTCCATGTTCTCCCTGTTCCATACATTAGGACTTCTGTAATCATGTTAGGTTCACTTCAGGATCATCTCCCCTTCTCCAGACCCTTAATCACACCTGCAAAGACCATTGGCCATGTAAGGTAGCAGTCTCAGGTTGCAGAGATTAGGATACTGCCAGCTGTGAGGGACCATTATTCTCACAGCAGCCCAATGCTTTTTGCATAACTAAGGTCTCCTTCTACATGCATATAGAAAAAGATGAAAATGTCAGAGGCTTATGGTCATCTTGTAGGAGCTACTAACCTGAGCAGCGGCATTTGGTGCATTGGTGCTCAGCCCTCTTCTCTAACATGCGCCAGCACCTTGCTCCTGCTCTGCTGAGTTACTGTGAGCACGCCAGCCATCTTGGCCTCAATCAGACATTGTACGAAGTAGATTAAGCTATACTTCAATGAAGCAGCTTCCAGGAGAGAAATTAGAGTAATACTAAAGAGAAAGGAGAGTTATGTTTCTGATCTCAGCTTTATTACATTTTCCATTCTTTGCTACTGCACTTTGTAAAAGAGGTTTTTAATCAGCTGGAGTCTACTGGCTTCCTTGCAAACCAGGCTGTCCTGTTTTCCCCTGTAAAACCAAATCTCATGAATCCCCTCTACAGGGCGAAAGTACTGCAAAGCCAGAAGAGAGTTAAGTGAATGTAAAAACCTAAGTAGATGCTGGCGAGAGAAAAAGATTGGTCATCCTTTGAAAGCCTTTGAAATATTTCAGTCAAGTCAGGATGTAGAGTGGCAGCTGACCCAGGGAGACATCCAGCAATGGGTGGCAGATGACAAAAGAAGGGAAGGAGATGAGTTAGAGCATTCAGAGAAGAACAGAACACCATCATCAGTTTTGAATAGAACACCCACTCCCAGGCCACAAGAAGGACAATACAAACTCTCCTGTGAATCTGCTTAACTCTATGAACTTCAGGCCCATCTAGGGTCAGAATTAACTCCGGAAATAAAATTAATACTGGGAGTGCAGGTGCTGATTGACCACAGGCATGGGAGGAACAGAGCTGGGCAGAGCTGGGCAGGATGTCACATCCTCCTTGTAAAAATGAAGCATGATAACACTTGTCTCAGGAATCATCATCAGATCTCACTGCATTAATTTGCTAGGGCGGCCACAACAAAATACCACAGACTGGGACTGGAGGGCTTAAACAACAACAACAACAAAATGATTCTGTCAGTTCTGGGAACAGGAAGGCTAAGGTGTGGGCAAGTAGCCTTCCCTTATCCACCACCTCATTTCTCAAATAACAAAACGTGCCAAAACCAACTATAGGTATCCTGACTCCCATTATAATCTTCCCACAAATGACTACACCCTCCATCAATGAGTAGAGCTCAACTAAAGCACTGCAGTGCTGTTAATGGACAAGAGAAAAAGATGAACCGAAGACCGCAAGATTTCTAGAACAAATAAACCAGTCGGTTTTATCTTTATGGTTTCTGGAGTCCCTGAGTTGCTTTTAAAATCTTCTAACACTATAAGGTGTTTTAAAAAGCATTTAAAAACACCTTAATAGTTTTTAAATACTTTAATAGCTTCACCACTTGCATTACAATCTTGAAAAGTTGTGTAAGGAGTTTTAGCCTAGGTAGCGACATGATCAGATATGCATAGCACAGCATCACTGCGTGGGAAAGATTAAAGAGAGACGAGGCAGGATTAAGGAAGATCAACTAGGAAGTGTGCCCAGCCACAAAAGTGTGATGTCACCTCCTACACTGCAGACAGTCAGAACGGAGAGAAACAATGCATTGCAGAGCTAATGACAATTAGATTCAGTAGTACTGAGCACTTGATTGAACAGAAGGGGCAGAAGCGAGAAAGAAGTAAGAGTTGATAATGACACCTAGTTTTTCTCTGCCCCCCTCCCACTCGCCTTTGGCAGCAAAGGGCCATAGTTTACTAACAAAATATAAGGTAAGGAGTGGTTTGGGGATGATCTCTAATGGGTTCAAGTTTAGACAAAATAGGAAAACAGATATGCAACTCTGGAACTAACCAAAAAAGTCTGGGATAGAGATCATGGATTAATTACTGAACAGTTGATAAAGAAACAGATTAAATTATTCAAGAGGCATGCACACCATAAACCATCAAAATAAATGCGAACATTGGAAGGGAAATAATGGCAAGTGATCCTCAACAAAGGTTTTCGTATCCAACCTGCCATTACTTGAATCTACCCTTTATAGTCAATTCTGCCTCCATCATTGAAAGTTTAGTAACCTCATTTAAGTCCACTGAACTATCAAAGTTACAAATTGGGAAAATCATCACCCCTCTAACCAGGTGATGCAGAATTTTATACACTTTCTGCAAAACTCTTAATGGTAAAATATTGTCAGCTCAGATGTCAAACTAAGAAAAATGAAAGTTCAGAATACTTCTTTTCTGTTACAGATTGTCTGTAATCAGTTTTAACAACCAAGTACAATAATACATTTTTATTTAATTTCTAGCCTTGATTGCTAGAATTAAACAAATTAAGCATTGGTAACTTTATTGAAAGCAGTCATATACAAATTGAGATTCATATGTTTACAAATGTTGAAGAACTGATTTTTCCATCTGAAAACTCAAGACATTGCAAAACATTTCTCTTCATTTTTAGCAGCTTATACCTAATTTCCCATTACAAAAAAAGTGTCAACCATGACTTTCTAACTTCCTGATCCCTTTCCAAAGTTCAAATACTTGTTCATTGTTCATTGACTATATACTTAAGTAATTATTTGATTTTATCCTGTCTCCACACAATGTGATTATTCATCTTGAGAATTACAAAGCATTCAAGATATGAGTGAAAATTTTTTATAGCTTTTCTGACTTTATTTTTTTCCCAGGAAATTTGGTAAATCTCTAAAACCTTTCAGAACTTTCAGGATTTACCATAATCTCACTGTACTATGGGTCTTTTCATGTTCTCTCATCCCTAAAGTAGAGTTGAGATTGTAAATCTGCTCATCTTTTATCTGTCTCTGTCATTTCTTTTATTACTTTTTCTTTCAGAGAATACAAGTTTAAAATCCTTCTGCTCTCTCTCCCTCCTTCTCTCAAGTTTGACAAGAAACCATGACGATACTGTCTTTTGCCAGAGGGCTCAATATAAAACAAATGAAAGCAGACATCACATTACTTTTATAAAATGCCACAATAGAAGTTTTCCTTACACTTAGCATTCAATAAGAGGAAAAATGATTTTGACACATCTCAATATGCAAGGGAAAACAAGCACTGAAGACACAATGTGTTCCCATGTTCTTATTATCACATTTCATATTCGGTTAAGATATTAATGAGTATGTGTGGAAGGTTGACCTTTGTTTTATTACCTACATTTTATTCGTTTTTTTTTTTTACATACTTGAGAATTTATGAGCACTCTGAAGAAGAGGGTTTGCAAAAATTACAGGATAGAGAAAGGCCCTACTCTGGTTTATCTCATTTTCATTTATCCCATAAATATTGGAATTCCCTGCAGATCAGCCTTCCAGCTCTTCCCTTTATTTTACACGCTCTCCCTTGGCGATCTCGTGCAGTTCTGCAAGTTAAATGAAATCTGTCAATTTCAGACCTCCACCACCCCCTATACACATTTCAAACCTTTAGAAATACTGGATAGACTATGCAAAAATCATTTTAAATGTATGAACCGAGGAAATGGGATACCAGAGGTAAGCAAATGAGTCAATGATACAGCTGCTTTGGAGTAAAATTATCAAAACTTCTGGTAGAAGACCTAAAAAAGAGAGTTTCAAATTCACGAATGAAAACAAGGCAAAATATTGAGAAGAAATTGACCCTTCCACAATCATGAAGGGAGATTTTGGTACACTTCTCTCTGCAGTTGATAGGGCAAGCAGAAATACTAGTACAGACACAAAACTTTGAGCACATGGCTAACAAGATTTGCATGTGTATAATCCTACCCAAAGATTTAAAAACGCACATTTTAAGTGAATAACTAAATGTTTATAAAAATTCATAGCATACTCATCGTAAACAAAGTTTCCATGAATACAAAGGAACTATTTGATACAAACCAAATTGTATTGCCACCATGAATTAAAAATGGTAAGTAATAAAAAAAAAAAGGCAGAAACATCCCCACATGCCGAAAATGTAGTCACACTATGAAATATAAAGAAGGAATCATAATGGAAATAATGAAATATTTATAACTGAAAGACAGTATATATAACAGAAATAGTTGGATAGATTGAAGTGTCTGGCAGTGCAGAAGATGAGAAATATTGAAACCTTAATGCAATGTAACACTTTTAAATGCTGGGAAGAAAATGTTGAGATAGATTAACCTGTTAAATAAATGGATGAACCTGCAAAAAAGGAAAGAAAAAAAAAATAGAAGTCAGGATATACAGCCAGAGCATCCATCCAAGCAAGCAAGTAAACACTGAAACCATCAACTACCTTAGGAATATACATGCACAGTGCCCTCAGTGACCCAGGGTTTCAGTGTGCAAGGGGAATCATTCATCTAAACCCAACTTTATCTGATGTGGTCTCTAACTAGACTCCTTGATCTAGGCAGGCCCAAAGCCTGGTTAGGAACTGCACCAGAAAAGGTTGGGATTTGAATGCATGACACACTGAAAAGAAAAGATAAGTTAGGGGGCTGGGGAGATAGCTCAGTTGGTAGAGTGCTCGCCTCGCAAGTACAAGTCCCTGGGTTTGATCCCCAGCACTGCAAAAAAAAAAAAGATAAGTTAGGAAAATAATAGGATAAAAATCCAGAGGAAGTTAGCAAGAAAATTATCTATGTAGCTCTAGCATTCTCTGGAGTGTTAAATAAATAAATATGGTAAAGTCATTCCTTTGAAACTATGGGAAATGATAGTTCCATGTGCTTTAAGCCTGAATCTTTGAATCAGCCTAAAATTTGCAAGTCAATAATTATAATAAAAGTATTTGAGGCTAAAAATCTTCCTCAAAGTGTCCACTTAACCACAGCATACAAATGTTGGCTCATAGTATTTACATTTCTATAGGATACTATGCACTTTCTAATTTCCATTTAAATTATTGTAAGCATTTTTTTAAATTTCTGAAGTGGAGTTTTTTATCATGTAATTTATTTCAAATTCAATTTCATTGTCATCATAAAATGTGTAAAAGCAATTCTTTAAAATTATGATGTAAAGCAAGGTCAATTTTCACAAATGACTTACATGTGTGTGTCAGCTTTCCATTGCTGTCAACAAATACCTGAGAGAAATCAACTTAAAGGAGGAAAAATTTATTTCAGTTCATGGTTTCAGAGGCTCCTATCCATAGTCAGTTTGTCCTATTGTTTTTAGGCCTGTGGTGAGGCAGTACATTACAGTGAAGAGCACTGCATAAGAAAGCTTCTCACCCATGGTGGACAGGAAGCAGTGAGAGAGAAAGAGAGAGAGAGAGAGAGGGAGAGAGAGAGAGAGAGAGAGAGAGAGAGAGAGAGAGCGAGCCAGGAACCAGAGATGACTTCCAAGGACACACCCCAATGTTCTACTTCCTCCAAATAGACCCCACTCCCTAAAGTCTCCACCACCTCCCAATAGTACCATCAGCTAGGGACTAGGCCTTAGTACATGAGCTTTCTAGGGACACTCCAGAACCAAACCATAACAAGTCAGTACTCTCCAATTATTTTTACAGTATGCTATTATATACCATGACCAATAGCTTCTATTATAGAATGCTATTTTGGAACATTAGGAAACTGGTCAAGGTAATATAAAATTTTTCTGGATTAAAGAAAAGAAATCAGATAATTTTCTTAGGAAGTTCCTAAGAAACAATTTAATACAATTCAGCATCTCTTTTTGAATTCTAAAATATCACTTAGGAAAATGAAACTTCTACAATATGATAAAGATTATCTTATACAAATCTACTGCAAACATGTTTAATGAAGAAATGTTATATGGATTATTTTTATTTTCAGGCCAGAGTGTCTGCTATCAGTTACAAATACCTTTCCCGTCTTCCTCATCTCAGTTAACAACCATATTTACCCAGTTACTCAAGCTAAAACTCTACCAGTCCTCCTTGATTTCTCTTTTCCCTCTCATCTAATATTTAATCTACCTATAGTCCTCATCAGCACTGTCTCCAAAATACATCCTGAATATATTGATTTCTACCAATGATCACACCTACCATTTCTCCATATAATCCATTTATCACATAGATGCCAGGGTAATTTTCTCTAAATATAAGTCAGATCTTGAGGCATCTCCACTCAAAATCTTTCAGTTAGTGTCCATGTTATTTTTAATAAAATCAAAACATTTGACTATTGCCTAAAAGCCCTGGCTACTTGGGCCTTGGTCTGACTCTCAGATTCCACCTCTGAGGTGATTCTCTGTGTTTAGTGAACACGGGTCACACTGGCCTTCTCTCGGTTTTCTTGACTGCTCCATGCTTTCTTTGGAACTTCGGCATTTTCTGTTCTCTCTGTCTAGAACACTCAATTTTCCACTAAAATGTCACCTTCTTAGAGCTTCACAGGCCACTCTCATAAATAACCTCCCTGCTCAATCACTCTGCCTCATTATCTTATTTTACTTCCTTCAAAGCACTAGTCATTATTCAAAGTCACATTATTTATTGATTTGTGTGTTTGCTTATTGTTCACTTGTCCCACTAACAAGTAAGGCCTTTGAGAAGAGGAAATTTGTCTGTCTTGTTCACTGCTAAATCCCCTGCCTCAAACATTGCCTAGCACACAAGGGGACTCTAAATATCTTGGAAAGAATAAATGAGCCTAACTCAGCACCATCCAATGCATGATCTGTAGACCTTAAAGTGTTTATCATTGGTCTGCAATGAATTACATATAGAAATTAAGAGTAAACACTTAGAAACTTTGATAACAATATGAAATGTGCTTGATCATTTCTCCAGAATTTTATTTTATGGTATCTAAAAAAAAAGTTGGTTCGCAACAAATCAAAAAGCTTAAACATGGTCCTCTGTCATAGACAATTTGAGAAGCACTAATCTAAACAAGGACTGGGATAAAGAGTAGCTTTCTCCACCAGTTTTTGCATTATTGCCTTTATTTAATATTCAATAAAATTCTGAGTGCATAAGGTTTGGCAGGCCCTGGACTAAAGGATCAGAGAAGAACATGATATACACCCTACCCCCACTGTCACCATCTCTTGAGGGGAACAGATCCATTGTGGTTATAATAGGATAGATTAGAATCATGTACCAGGAACCATGGTAGAAAGAAGAAAGAATATCTCACACTCCTTGTGAGGATTAGAAGAGACTTCCTTGAAGATGTAATGTTTCCAGGAGAAGAAGGTTGCCAGGTGAATAGAGGAGGAGGAGGCATAATGGGCAAGGGATGGCAAATGGAAGTCTGTGAGAATCTGGTGTACTCGTAAGTGCAGGTGGCTGCCCAGCATTCACACCCCTGCCAGATGAGAGCACAGTGAGAGACAAGTTAGGCAAAGCTTGCTGTGGTCTCTTTTATTGTGCATGTATGTGCTGTCCCGTCAGCCTTTCTTTCCAGGAAGACTATACTTCTTCCCAAACTGACCAAGTCCATTTGGGCCTATGAAATGTGAGTGGACTTGACATGAGCCACTTCTCAGCAGATGCTTCAAAAGCCATCATGGGGTTCACCCAGCCTCTTTCTGCCATGAGCCTGGCAGCTCCCATTTAGGGGTAATCCATCAGCTGGGGTCCCAGAATGGGGACTTATGCTGCAAAGCTATAATCAACCCTCTGAAAATAAATCTTAGATGTCATAAGCCACTGAAATTAATCACCACAGAAAAATGTGGTCTAAACTGACTGGTCTCAAGCCCATCATGGCAGATGGCACAAGAAACACGGAGCAAGGATGTTGTAAGCTGGCATCAATGGCGTCCCCAAGCATCAGTTCCTGATGCCAACACCACAGCTTCTGAGGAAGCTGTGGACCGTGGAACTGATGGCTCATTCTGAGCGAAAATTTCCAAAAACATAAAAACTCCTTGGTGTTTTTATGGTGCCCAGCTGTGTTGCACCCGAATCAGACTGTTGAGATGCCATCCATTGGCTGGGAAATTCTTACTAAATCTCAAGGCACATCATTGAGAGAGAGCATTATAACAGAAAATGACAGGCATTCTAAAGGAAAAAAGGCTCTCTTGTGCAGTTCCAAAGCTTTTACTGGATAAAATTCAAACCAATAGGCTGACCAAACCAGTGAATGAAAACTATGCTTTGAAAAACGTGTCATGTACAAATAGGAAGTCTTGGGATACCCAGATCTGAGAATTTCTGAATGGCATGCAAAGTTTCATGTCATTTCTCCACATCTCTGCAAATGTGTTTGTTCCCTAACTGACATTGTCATTTTTCTGTTCCAAATATCAAGTAGGAATCATAATCCATGTTTTTATGGTTCATGCTGATCTCTCCCTGGACCCCAGACAGCAGCCACTGCTCTTGTGCATCAGTGTCATAGTGCCACTCGTCAAAATCACCTCTGTCTGCTGTTTATTCCCCTCCCTGTTGGGGGTACCATCAGAAGAGCAAGGATGTTCCCCAAACTCTCAATTCAACAGTTTAGTGAGAGAATCTTTGAGATTTCAATACCTAAGACAATGGACTGTTCATATGTTGTTCCTATGTCCAAATGGTCATGTGAACATTTTCATAGAAACAAAACTCACATGCTGAAATCCTAACCCCCAACGCTATAGATTGGCAGGGGGCGCGGTGTCAAGCTTTTGGGAGGTGATTAAGTCATGAGAGTGGAATTCTCATGAATGGAATTACTCCCTCTAGGGGAAAAACCATGTGAGCTTGCTTCTCTCTGCTCTCCACCATGTAAAGATACGATGGAAAGAGAAAAATCTGCAGCCCAGAAGATGGCTCCCCAGAACCCCACCATGCTGGCACACTAGTCCCAGACTTCCAGCCTTCAGAACGCTGAGGAATCAGTTTCTTGTGTTTATAAACCACATGGGCTATGGTAATTTGTTACAGCAATCCAAATTGACTAGGACACCCAGACCCACTGATGGTATCTGCTCCCCATATCCTGCTGCACAATAACCCATTAGATATCAGTGTCTCTGCAGGCAGTTCTGAGAAGACACTGGTGTGGGTTGGGAGAAGTCCTATCAAGTGAGTTCTGTGGTTCAGAGATGTCCAGATCCTCGGTCAATACTGGAGATCTCTATGCCCCACCTTGGCATTCTTTCTTCAGAGTGAGCACACAGGGCAAGAAAGTCTTTGGGGCTACTCTAGTTATGGGATTCTCTTTATTTAAGTCATGTTATTTTAATTTTATGAATTACATTATTTGCCGATGTATACATCATAGATGCACTTTTATAGATTTCAGAATACAGTGCTTTTAAAACACTGCCCTAAAACAGTGACTGAAGGTTTTAGTGGTAAAATAAAATCCACCTGCAGTTTCCATTCTGTTCAGGCTTTGACTATTCTGGCAATTCAGCCATTATTCAAAGAAGGCAGCATCTTAACACCTAAAGAGCATGTGTTTCTATGTCCTCCTATTTCCTTTTATTACTTCTTTGCACTAACTTCTACTTACTGTCCAAAAGTAAACTACCCTTCTCTGAGCCAGGAAATGACAAGTATCCCTTCAGAAGTTTAAAGCTGAAGACAGAAAGATAGCATCACAATTACAAGGAAGGAAAACCAATACCTAGACAAGTAAGTGTAGCTGGGGTAAACAGGCCCCAGTGTCCATCAATTTCCTTGCTGCCAAATGTTTTTTGTATATACCCTGGTTTGTACACAGGAGAGGGCCATTGTCTCCAACAAGTCCCAGGGTCTTAACTTGCCCAGAACCTTAAACCATAAACCTGAAATCACTTCAGAAAGCCCAGGTTCTTCTTGCTCTAATACACAAAAAATTAAATCAGAATCACTCTTTTGTTAGTTAGTGGTGCTCAATGTCCCGTGGGAGGAGACATTCATTGATCATAATTACTCCTGCTCAAATGAAGTTGTCATTTGCATTAAACAAAAATATTTTTATTCATTTTAGGATAGCAGAATTAATATTGGCTTTTACCATTGTCTTCAAATCTTTTTAAATAATGTCTAAATTAGAATTCATAAATAATAAACCTGGGGCAATCATTTTTTTCCTCTGGCTCTCTCTCTCTCTCTCTCTCTCTCTCTCTCGCTCTCGCTCTCACTCTATGTGTGTGTGTATGTGTGTGTGTGTGTCTCTCTCTCTCTCTTCTTCCTTTCTATTTAAAAGGCAAGAGTGAGAGAAGAAAAGGAAAGCGAAGGGCAGAAATACAGGCATTTTCAATTATAAAGTCCAAGCTTCTGACCCTCTGTGTCTGAGTGGCATTCAAGTAACTCTGCCGTGCTGTTCAACACAGCTGGACTGGGGCAGCCACCTGGGGAGGCAGAGGGAGGGACTTGTCTTGAAGGTGTCTTTACATAGTGAGGCACTATTTCCCCCTAGGTCTTGTGGTTATTTGGGGTGGCTGAGATCGCAGTGGGGTTTTAGCCCACCCTCCCCAGTCGCGTCTGCCCTCCACCGATTCTGAACATACATCACTGTGCCTACGTTCAGATATTCTGAAGATCTGCTGAAGGCCATGCACCACCTGGACCACAGCTGTGATCCAGGATAGTCTGCCTCCTCCAATGAGCTAGCAACAGATGTGGGGAAACAGGAAAATTATTATAAAGGAATGGAGGATGGGCCGGGACAAAGTAGACCAACAGAGGAGGTACTGAGGGGACAAAGCCCAGGGTAAGGGCAGGAAGAAGACATGGCGAGTTTATAGCAATCAAATCGTGGTAGTTTGGATCCACACTTGATGTGCCTGCTCTGTCACCAAAGAAGCTTTATGTTTGCTGCCAATACCGTGACAATACCTAGAAGAGGAAGACCCATACTTCTGCCTTAGAGTTCTTCTTCCTGTCTTTGAACCTGACAAAGAATCATAGGGTTAAAGAAGAGTGGTTCTCAAGCTCCCCTGGTGGATCGTCCCAGAAAGATTGAGGACATGTAAATCATGATCCCACACTGTCATTTACTGGCTGTGGGGCCATGAGCAAGTTATTGAACCAGGTGGAGCTTCAGCACTTCAACATCAAAATGTCATCTCCCAGGGAATTAGGGGAGTCCCCTCTGTTAGCCAGATGTTAGGGGCAGTTTTGGTTCGATAACTCCCAGAAAAACACTCCCCAGACACAGGTCCCACACGAGGAACTTTATTTTATGTGGACAATTCGCGCCCGCTCGGGGAAAAGAGAAAAGGAAAAGAAGGAAATGGCGCAGGGTTTCTCCTCAGATATCGGAATTTCGGGCTGGGAGGAACCAATCGCAGAGGAGAATTATTACAGACTGACTGATGGACCAATGACATATTAGAACGTAATGTGGGAGGCGGGAAGATTATGGCAATGTAAGCCGGAAATTCCTATAACGGGAGAGGCGGGCGTATCGCAGATTGACAGGTGGGTTGGGAGGCTGGGTTCCTGTAATGGGAGAGGCGGGCATAAGGCAGATTGACAGGTGGTTCCTGTAGCAGGAGAGAAAGGTGGCTTTATACCTTACACCCTCTATGCGTGGTCTCACTTTCCTCAGCTACTTTACCTATGATCAATCATAGTCCAAAAATATTAAATACAAAGATCCCAGGAAAAATTCATAAGCTTTAAATTTCAGGATGTTCTGTTCTGAGCAGAATGGTGAAATCTCTTGCTGTCCTAGTCCTTCCTGCCCAGAACATGAAGCATCCCTGTGACCAGTGTATCCCCATTGTATATGCTACCTGCCTGTTTGACATCTCACTTATAAGACTGTTGCACAATCGCAGTGCTTGTGTTCGAGTAACCCTTGCACAGTACCGAACACTCTATCACAAAGCCCACACAATTTGCCTTTCATCTCATCAACTAGACACTCACATCATCACAATAAGAAGCATGAGCACAGTATGATACAGTTGTTTTTGTTTGTTTTTGTTGTTTTGTTTTGTTGGTACCAGGGATTGAACTCAGGGGCACTCAACCACTGAACCACATCCCCAGCCCTCTTTTGTATTTTATTTAGAGACAGGGACTCACTGAGTTGCTTAGTGCTTCGCCATTGCTAAGGCCAGCTTTAAACTCGTGATCCTTCTGACTCAGCCTCCTGAGCCGCTGAGTCACAGAACTTTTATCATAGTATATTGTTATAACTGTTCTCCTTTTATTCATCTCTTACTATGCCTAACTTACAAGTTAAACTGTATCATAGGTATGTGTGTTAAAATAAAAACATAGTATTCATAAAGTTCAGTACATTCCATGATTTCAGGCATCCATGGGTCCTGGAAGGTATTCCTTGTGGGAAACTCCTGAATTAAGGATTAAATGAAATGGTGCCTACAAAACACAACTTAGCGTATGTTCCTTCCTCATTTCACCTCTTCCTTTTTCAATGCAAATGACCTAGCTCACCACCTTCTTCACAGACACACTCATGGTGACATTCGCCCCACCTCAGTTTCTGTCCAAGCACAGCTCCTGACCAATGCTCTCCAGAGCAGCTCTCAGCCCTTTCTACTGAGGCCACAGGTCCAGCCATGCACTGACCCTTGACTATTTCTGTATGACCTTGCTCTGTTGAGTCACCAGTCAGGACGGGAAGATGCAGAGTTTGGCACAGACCCCAAGGTAGGTACAGCCGATTCTGTCTCCGCTGCAGCTGCCTTTCTCCTCCCCGGAATGGAGGAGAAAAGTCAAGCAACATGTTTCACTTTCCATTTTGCTTGGATGCTTTCAAAACCAAAGATGCTTATTAAATTCTCCAATCTAAAAATACCTAAACAAATTGATCCAGCTTACAAATCTGAAAGAACATTTATGTGATTTTGTCCTGAAAACCTGAGCTTTTTCAAACACATTAAAATCTATTGGTCCCAGAGAAGGTCTCCGCAGCCCCTCCTCAGCATGAATTATAAATGCTCTGCTGCTTCAAAGTCTCTTTAGTTTTAGCATGATATTTCTTTCCTTTAAAAATGCAATAGATCAGAAGAGAACGGGAAATATCATTCGGGGCTATGTAAAACAAAAACGATGCTACTAAAGAAATAAAAATGCACTCAACCAAAAGAGAGAATGTACACCTTGAGGGAATGAGCTGGGACGACCCTATGAATCTCACCAGGAGACCAGATAATAAGCAGGGGAAGTTAATAATGAATGAACAAGCAGAGGGAACTGGATACTCTAAACACTACAGAAGCAAAATCCTCCCCCTGTGTGTTCTGACTTTGGTTCTGACTTCTCATTTCACTCAATCAAGGGCAGCACAGATCCTGGGCTGACCCTAGAAAATATATAGCCTTCAGAAATTCCACTCTGTGAGAAGTTAAGAAGCATGTCTCAATCTATAGGGCTTAGATTTTTATTAAAGTAAAAATTAAGAGTTTATCCAAAAGCACATATCAGTTTAGGATTTGTGGGTTTTTCTGCAGCAAATAGTATCCCAGAGGACAGCAGAGTAGAGCATTCCCTCAGGTAAGAAGGAATTAAGTTGATAACCTTCCATTTGTGCCCAAACATGTAATTATTATATTTGCTGCTGCTAATGCCCTATGCTCTTGTCAATTAGTTAAACCACTCTGGTAATTGATCACTCACCTGTGCTTATGAGAAGGCAGATATAATATCATTCCACTAGGGATGGTGGGTAGCATCTATCACAATAGCTCCTTGGCAAATCCATTCTTAGAAAAACCCCCCAACAATTCTTCAAAGAATGCAATGAATTTACAATCATCCTTATTTTTAAATGAAGAAAGTTGAATGTCAGTGATTAAGGAACTTGTTTAAGGCCACACATCTTAATGTAGTAAGCAAGAGACAGAATTTGAACTCTAGTCTTTGACACCCAGCCTTTGGATTTTTTTTCTGACACTTGGCAACCTTCCCTAATTGTTCATTTTTCCCCTTCGTTTAACCTGATTGAGTAGCAATTAGATAGAGCTTGAATGAAAATTTATACCAAATAAATTAAGCCTCTGCTTACAAAACTCTAGAGTTCAGGCATTCTTAGCTACTATTCGTAGCACTAGTATTAAACATTTTAGTCTATATTATCTTCAAAAATATTATGTGCATGTAACATGCTACTATCCCAGTTTTGTAAACTGGATGACTGAGACTCAGGGCAGTTCATCTCCAGCTCACACTGCTGGTGCCTGACAGGTGCAGGACTCAGTCCCAGGTTTGGACCATTCCTCCTTGTCAGAGTTCTCCTGCTGGGTCCTCTGAGTGCTCTTGCAGGGTCATCTGTCATGGCATGGAGTTTAAGAAACGGCTTTTCTATTTTCAATGACCATCTCATAATGTTCAAATTATATCCTGAGGAAAGGTCTGTCCACACTTGAGCTCTCCCAAGTATCAGCAGAAAGTGTCTGGTAGCTTCCAGCTGGATCAGAAGCTAGATCCAGACCAATGTTCTACAGCACAGAGCAGCTATGGTTGACAAGAATTCAATGGTACATTTCAAAATAGCAAATAGGATTTTGAATGTTCCCAACACACACAAACACACACACATACACACACACACACACACACACATACACACAGAGATCAGCGTTTAAGGTGATGGATATGCCAATTACCCTGATCTAATCATTATACTTTATATACACGTACTAAAATGTCACACTGTACCATCATAAATACGTGCAACTATTATGTGTTAATCAAAAATATTTTAAATGTTTAAGGAGATAGAAATGTTAACCAATCCAATTTCACCATTACATACTGAATGTATGCATTGAATTATCATACTGTGCCCCATAATTTGTATAATTAAAATAACAATCTATTTTATAAAATAAAACAAAATAAATGCATAATAATAATAAAACCAAAGACAGGAGAGAAAAAAAGTTCTTAATCCATGAGGAGAGTAAACATGTCTATCTCTTATTGCTAACATACTT
This sequence comes from Sciurus carolinensis, assembly GCF_902686445.1. Lineage (NCBI taxonomy): Eukaryota > Metazoa > Chordata > Mammalia > Rodentia > Sciuridae > Sciurus > Sciurus carolinensis. The sequence continues at coordinate 29,043,611 of NC_062227.1, read as the reverse complement.
AGCACAGTGGACAGCATATAGTAGGCCCTTAATTTGTACTAATAATCTGGTTACTACCTAAAAATTTCATTAAGTTAAATTAAATTAGTGCTATGCTCCAATACATGTAATTCCTTTTATCCCTTTAGGTAATCTTTCCTATTTTACTTGATAGTGTTTTCTAGTCACAAAGTCACATTTTGTGAGTTAAAGGATATAAGAAATCAAGAGAAAAGAGAAAATAATACATTTTAAACTGCAATAGTCACATTACATTGGTAAGCTCATTTCCTGAAACAAAGTTAGCAAAAACTTAAAAGGATAAATGTATTTCCTAACATAAAGGATCTTACAAAAGATTAAATTTGCACAAAATGAATCTTTGATTTATACATATAGAACCCATTTTCTGATTTATGAATTTAAAATAAAGAACTGCTTTGTGTTTATTTTCTTCATCATGATTGCTATGTATGATGATGTATTTATCTGACAAGTTTCATGTCTGAACACCACGGTTTTTATTATTTCATGCAATTTTAAAGACCTGCCTCACAAATCACCAGGTAAGATTTTGAGAGTCAGCAAGGATTCAATTTTAGATATTTACTAAATTTGCTTTGAGAAAAAAATTACATTAGTAGCTAGTACAACTGGAAAGTCATATTTGTATTCCAATCAATATCATTTCATATTTATCAAGGCAAAAACCCTTTCTTTCCAAATACATATATGTAAGCTATTGAAACTTTAGTACCCTATCTCAAATAACAATGGGTAGCTGGTTTTCTGTCCGATTGTTACTAAGTTCTCTATGGAAAGACCAAGGAAATTCTGACCTCCAACACAGGGCTATAGACATCCAACAAGAGGTTAACTTCTTCAATATTTATCATTAGAAAAAAATATTTTTAAGTTAAGTGCACACTAGGTACAGAAAATACACAAGTGTTTTAAATAGTGCTTAAGAAATATGACTTAGGGTTGGGGATATAGCTCAGTTGGTAGAGTGCTTGCCTTGCAAGCACAAGGCCCTGAGTTCAATCCCCAGCACCGCAAAAAAAAAAAAAAAAGAAAGAAAGAAAAAAAGAAATATGACTTATAAAGGAACTAAAACACAAGGAGTTACTACTATCTTGAGCATCCTGTAAGATAAACAGCACACAAACACAACTATCATGATTTCTGCAAAGAATTTTCATCCACTAGAGCCCTATAAAACAATTTTAAATGCTCTATTAATCATATTGTGGCATTCCTGAGGACCCAGTCCTTCTTTGAACTTTGGAGCCAAATCAGCCTGTTTTGAATTTCAGAGTTTTTGCTTAGTGATTGAGTAGCCTTAAAAGTCCCAGTTATGTCTAGCATATGCTGGACCATTGCATGTATTATTCTGAATCCTCATGAGAATTCTGCAAAGTGTCTATTCATTTTCCCATTTTACAAATAGGAAAAGGGAAACAATTGTTAGGTGACTTGCTCAAGATCACAGTTACAGAAAAGGGCAGAGCTGAGATCCTAACACAAGCCTTACCACCTGTTTCAACCTCTCCATGCCCTGATGTAAATTTTGAAGTGACAATATGAGGATTAAAAGAAATATCACAAAAAAAGTGTCTGCAGATCTCTAGAACATCTCGTACATCTGTGACTTTATGCCCATTTCCTCCTCCTTCCTCCCCCTGGCAACCATCATTCTACTTTCTGTTCCTATAAGTTTGACCACTTTTGATATCTTATGTAAATGGCATCATGCCATCTTTGTCATTCTGTGACTTATTTCACTTAACAGAAAGTCTTCCAGGTCCATCTATATGCAAATGGCAGGACTCCCTTCTTTATGAAGGCCGATTAATGTACATACAGTTCCCAACTTACAAAGGTTCGACTTAATTTTTTACTTCATGATCATGCAGAAGTGATACAAATTCAGTAGAAACCACATTTCAAATTTTGAATTTTGATCTTTTTCCCAGGTTAGTGATATTTGGTACAATCCTCTGTCATCATACTGGACAGCAACAAGAAGTCACATCTCCTAGTCAGTCACATGATCACAAGGCAAACAATCAATGCTATATAGTGTTTTGTGCTGCTAAACTCAGAGTTCAGTAGGTGAGTGCACTAAATGCATTTTTTACTTACAATATTTTCAACTTACAGTGAGAATATTGGGATATATTCCAATTCACCCATTCATTGGGTAAAAAGTTAGAGTTATGCAAAATGAATAAGTGCAGAGATTTGCTGTATCACATCTCTCTCGTAGTTAGCACTACTGTATTTAATGCTTATAAAACTTGTTAAGAAGGTAGACCCTAAGTTAAACATTCTTAGCACACAAAAAAGAAAAAGAACTAAGGGTCACAAGGAAACTTTTGGAGGTGATGCATATATTTTTTACCTTGATTATGGTTGGTGGTATCAAAAGTGCATGTGAATGTCCAAACTCATCAAATTTTATACATTAAATATATGCAAGTATTCACAGACTAATTATACCTCTATGAAGCTGTTTATTTTTTTAAGGTTCTAGCACAGATGCTGATCAAAATTAGGCTTTTTTCATTTATTCAGCCTAATTATGGAGCACCAACTCTATGCTATGCGCTGTGGAAGACACTGAGAATCAGTGTGAAATTGAGGGATTACAATAGTCCCTGACCTTGGACATAAATTCTCCTCTCCAATAGTTCATGCATGCATGAGCGCACCCACACACACACACGCCTCCAGACTAACAGATCATTTCTCTATCTTGTAATCCTTATCAGAATGCATGAGAGTCAGGTTAAAATTCAAATAGTTCCTTTTTAAATTGGTCTCAGTAGGAACTTATTAAGAAATGATCAAAAGTACATTTGTATGTTAAAAGAATATTCTCTTTTCAATTGTTCTTTTTCTCAAAGTTTCAAAGGAACTTTAACTGTGATGTGAATAAAAGTAGTCACAGATGGGTTTATATTTGATTTGATTAATGATGTGGGAAGAAATCGATGGACACTAGCAAACTCTGGCTTCAGTGGCAACAGGGCTGATACCTAAGAGTAGACAGGGCAAGTGGGGTGTGGAAGACCTCTCCTCAGCCAGAACAAAGCAGGCACTAACCAAACCCCAGCAACTTGGCACAAAGCAGAAGCCCAGATGGACATCCAGAGCTCCAAGTCCATCAGTGGTGGACATTTCAGTCACTCAGCAACAGAGGGAAGAAAGTAAAAGGGGATCTTGTCCTAAGCAATATGTTTATTTCTAAACTGCAACTTTCCAGCAAAAATGCCAATTCGAGGAGACAATGTCTGTGATATTGTTGGAAAATGAGGGGAGGAAAGAAGTAGTTGACCCCTGGAGACTTCCAGCTGCCTCACAGCATTGTCTATCCCCAAGATTAGTGGGGTGCTGATTCTGCGACAAATACTGAGTTAGATACCTTGGATACACAAATGAATGAATGTCAGGTCCTACCCTTGGCAGCTGCTAGACAGACAGCCAATTCTGCCCATCCTTCAGGGTGGTGTGGGACCAGTCACAACTTCAAGAGACAGGGATTCTCTGACTGATCAAGGCTGGTCAGGTGTCTTTCTCTGTAAATAGGATGGGGTGGGAGGAGGAGCATAAGGTTGTTAGGAATAAAGGCAAAACTACTAAGTTACTGGCTCTATGTTCTCGGAAAGAGGGAATAAAATGGATAAGAGGTGATTCAACAAGGCAGATGTGTTGAAAAGACAAAGCATATGTCCACTATATTCTTAGCAACTCTGCTAATATCTAACCCTATAGGATCCAATATTAGCTCTCACAGAGGATCTGTAGAAGGAGACAAAATAACTTTAAAAAGTTGTCAGAAGACCAAGTAACTCCACAATAACCAAAGTTCCAACTACATTTTCATTCACAAGCACACAGGATAACAAAGCATTTTTAAGCTTCAGCCAAACGCCTTCTTCAGTTCTAAATTGTCCTGTAATTTTCAGCCTTAGGTCAAGTAGAATAGTCTATTGCAGACACGAACCCTTTTTCACTGTGGGTGAGAATACAAATGTCTGCTTATGATGCATTTAAGAGAGAGAATAGGAAAAAGATTTAGGGAAAGAGGGACCAGAGGGAACAGAAGAAAAAGGGAGAGGAGGGAAAGGCAAAATAGTAGATGATGGGGATGGAGATGTGATGATGGAGAAGCCCACATCACATAAAAATATCAAAATTCAAAGTCTATTAATAACAGAACCAAAGAAGAAATATTCTGAGCATAATAAGGTCTTTTTTTTTTTTTTTTTTTTGGAAAGGCAAGCAACAAGTTTCTTATTGTGCATTTGTCCAGTTCAATAACCCTATTACCATTACTATTCATAAGTAAAGACACTGTGATTGTCCATTTTCCATTGCTATAATGAAATACTTGAGACTGAATAACTTATGAAGAAGAAAAAATGTTTATTTAGCTCATCGTTTTGAAAGTTGAAAGTCCAAACAGTGTAGTACAAGCTTGGAGAGTACCTCATGGCAGATCATATCAAGGTGAGAACACACAAAAGAGGAAGAGATCACATGGCAAGACAAGAGGCCCCAGAGAGATTCATCAGTCAGGCCCACTCTTCCGCAACAACCCTCTTGCAGGGGTCCCAGGAGAACTACAGTGATTCCTCCTGAGCACAGCACCCTCAGTGACCTAACCACCCCTCGCTAGGCTTCAAATGTCCTAAAGTTTCCCCTGCCTCTCACATTGCCTCACGGGGACCAAGCTTCCAACACGTGAACCCCTAGGGGACAAACCACAGCCAAACCATAGCAAAAGTCATTCCTAAGTAAAGACAGAAAAACAGCATTTTGCCAGAGCACAACTAAGAAGATCCAACGCAAAACAGACAGAAACACAGAACGGATTAAAGAAAGAAGAGAATTGAGACAGAACAGAGCAGAGATTTAGCAATTCCACTAACGCCATAGTGGAGGAGGACTGGAGATGCTACCTCTACTCATCCTGTCTGTGTCGTAGTTAGCTTTGTGTACCTATACATGTATTTTTTGTTGCCTGTTGACATATATCATTTACATCTAAGTAGGAGTTTATTGGCATTTAATCATTGGTTGCCTTCATAAAACCTCAATTTTAAGAATCTTTTCAGATTGGGGCAAAATACTCTGAATTAAGGAGACTGCAGCCACCATTCCTATGCCCAGAACCACCCACCTAGTCAGCAATATCCATTGACTGAAGGGGCCTGTGGAAATCAATGGTAGTTACCTGCCCCCCGCCCCACCCAAAAAAAGACAAGCAAAGTTATTTATTATTTTTCAGAGCTTGCTGTAGCAAGGCAGTCAGCTACTATCACTTGCACTTGGCAGATACTCAAAAACAGTCAAAGGAGTAGGAAAGCTTTAGAGTTGAAAAACAGGAAGGCTTTGTTTGGGTATCTCTGATGCAAACTGTTGGCATGGGAGGGTGAGGGTGGAGGAACCAGAAACAGGGTATCTTATGTGATTTGCTATTTGGCTTTCTGTGGACGGTCTTACCCTGGAAGAAGAGAGAAGGATTAGGGATGCCATCAGTTATCGACTAAATCCTTGCCATTTGGGGAGAATTCCTATAGAGGTTGTGATTTGGCTTCCAGGACTGGTTGCTGTGGGTTGTACTTTGGCCTCCTATGCTACAAGTTGTAGGCCATAGTTCTATTTTAATACAACTGACCCACCCTGCCCGGTTTTACTCTCTATAGTTTCAGAAACTCACAGTCAACTAAGGTCCAAAAACATTAAAAGGAAAATTCCAGAAATAAATAACTGATAAGTTTTAAATAATTCTCTGTCCTGTGTAATATGGTAAAACATCATGCTCTGTCCCATCTAAGAACTGAATCATCCTTTGTCCAGTGTATCCACACTATATATGCTACCCACCTACTAGTCTCTTAATAATCATCCTGGTTATCAGATTTACTATTGCAATATTACAATACTTAGCACATAGAGGATTTAATACCATCTGCAGTTTCAGGCATCCATGGGACATCTTGTAATGTACCCCCACAGAGAAGGGAGAATTACTGTACATAGTCTGGTCACTCTGCATTTGTATATTCAGTCTCTAAAGCCTTTGGGTATGCTACAGATTCTCTGTTCAACTGAACTCATCAGTTACTCACATGTATTTCCAATGATCAGAGCATATTCCCACTGAGGTAATAATGACTTCTTTTTATTTGTTCCATCTTTGCCAATGTGAATGCATTGCAATGAAAAAAAATGAAGAAATGCTTAAGTAAATGAGTTGATTTCAAGAGAATTATGGTATCAGAAAATTTGAGGTCCACTCTAAAAAATGGGTACTAGACTAAAAAACATAAAAGACCTTTGGGCATAAAGACCTTTTATAGTAAATTTCATTTTCTTTCTCCATGTCAATTATAAATAAGCTTAGTAAATGTGCTTTGTAAGAACTGATAGCAGAAATGCAATCAACACCTCCCCCTAATAATACTTTTTTTTAAGTGTATAATTGGGCTATTATATTTTCCCTAAGAATTGAGGGGACACATGATGGCTCCCTATCCCCAGCAGGATCCATCCCCAAGTCCTGAGTATGCCTCACGAGTCCCCTCTTGGTCTTCTCTAGTTCCTGCCTGCTTCTGGAGATTCACATCGTATAACTCTCCTACTTCCTGACCTCTCACACATTTGCAGAACAGAAGCACCAGTCATACTAAGTTGCTGGTGATTCCTTGAGTAGAACACACCTTCTCAAGAGCCTCTGAATTTGCAAATAATTTTCTGTCTCCTGAAATGCTCTTTCATTCTCTGTCTGCTTGATAATTTATCCATCTTTCAAAACTCAGTCTACACTGGGAAGGTTTTTGTGACCCTACATATAACAGAAGGAAGAAAGGGAATTGAAAAGGGAGACATATCTCTTGAATTCATTCCATGAAAATATAAATTACCACATGGTGAATGAGAATATAGACTATGAAGTCAATCAGACACATTTACAAAATCCATGATCCTGAGCAAATTGTTGCATCTCTCAATCTCTTCAACTGTAAAATATGAAAAACAATCTTGGTATCTTGAGACTTTCATGACATAGGCCAAGCAAAATTCAGTTACACAGATGGTGCTTATTATAATTTTTTCCTTCTCGCCTCACCCAAAGGAGCAGCATTATTAAGGATTACCACTTGTATAATGTAATGTAAATTTTAGAATTTACAAGTACATTTTAAATGATCTTCTTATTTCATCTTCCAGTCAACTTTACAAAATAGATTGCATTTATTATCCTTAGAAAGAAAACTGAAGGTCAGAGAGAAAGTAATGGCAAAATCTGTACTCTGGTTAAATTCTCTGTTGTGAAATTCCATGCTGCCATCTTAAACCCATTCCCTTAATTTGAAAGACCCTGATATTTCTTTTTTTTTTTTTTCTTTTTTTTTTTTTTGTAGTTGTAGATGGGCAGCATGCCTTTATTTTATTCATTTATTTATATGTGGTGCTCAGAATCGAACCCAGTGCCTCACACATGCTAGGCAAGCGCTCTACCACTGAGCCACGACCCCAGCTCAGCCCTGATATTTCTACACTAATTTTTTTGACATTATTTTATTTAAGTATTTAAATGTCATCAAAAACTTTACTATTGATAGTTTTTTTTTTTTTCTTTTTTACATCTGACATTTCATATCACCAGTTTTTTTAGGCTTGTGTATTGTAGTACTTGTTAGTTTCAATTTAAAAACTTTTGGGAAGATTATTTTAAGTTTCTGGTTGTGGGTAAAACTTAATGAGATCCTTTGGTAAGGAGGCATGTGTTGCTAAGAATAATAAGCAATAAGCCATTGTAATGGGAAAAAAGACTATGCATATATATTTATGTAGATTTTAACAGATGGTTTCATGCATGGATTATTAAGCGCTCTGAATTTTTAAACTACTTTAATGCAGAACAACCAAAAACTGACATAATCATGTTGCTGAAACAAAAGATGTCTTTTGCAAAATGGACAAAACACATTAAAAAGTCACTTTAAACTTCTGGAAGTGACCAACAGCACTATTCATAGATTGTAGCACCCTTAATTCTTCCTTCTTTCCCATTTCCAGTGAAAATACAGTAGACACCTATCAATTAAACAAATTTTCAAAGCACTTTAAAATCTTGTTTTACACAATCTTCTCAGGGAAAACTCTATTATTACTAAGGAAAGGCTATCTTATCACTAAATGTTGCTGATTAGGCTTCAGGGCTAAAAGTCCAGGCATTTACCAACCTTCCCTAATGGCTAGAAGGAGAAAGAACTATAGGGTCCATCCATCTGCCTTTCTGTAATTCTTTATTTACATGGAGCTCTGGAAAACTGTTATTCACAGCAGGCCCACACTTACTGTGTGTAAAGCCCAAGACCAGGTTACAAATGGAGGCCTGCTTTTCTCTATTTAAATAACTTGAAGTTATAATTATCATGAACAAAACTTTTCACAAAACAGCTCCAGCATCTACCTTTGCAAGCATAGCAACATAATCAACATTAAACACAACTCTTGGGGCTGGGGAGATAGCTCAGTTGGTATAGTGTTTGCCTTGCAAGCACAAGGCCCTGGGTTCAATCCCCAGCCCCACAAAAAAAAAAAACAAAACACAACTCTTGCTCCAAAGGAAATAGGAGATAGTTTATTTTGAGCCAAATATGAATGGCCAAGCCCCAGGCACCTGGATTCAGATTAGCCTGAAAAAAATGTGCTCAGCTGTGGAAGAGGTTACATGAACTTGTATAGTCACAGAACAAAAGAAAGTCATAAACCGGTGCATTTATCAACTAATATGGTTGGGGGTGTCAGATAGGTAGATTACAGAAAAGAGGGCAAATCTCTTCTATGGATTTCCAACGTTACTGTAGAGCATTCTGGGCTTTAGGGTTGGTAGAAACTAGAAGTCTGCTAACTTAGTGATGTGTTCCAAAAGTTTTACTTAGTAGGCACAAGGATGTTGGGTCAGTTATGGAGTTTGAAAGTAAATAACTATTGAAGTGACTAAAGATAGCTCAAGGTCATATCGGCTGTTTGCCTGTGAAATTCCATCTTTCCATTATCACAAGATTGTAGTCAACTGAGACCAAATCGTCTGCAGGATCTTCAATGTAGACGCAGCTTCTTTGGAGAATTTCAGTTCACAGAAGTCCAAGTTTTAATTTAGACTTCTTAGATCCCCGCGATAGGACATGGTGGAATGGGAAGACAGTCCCTGCTCCCTCCATGCTCCACCTGTAATTCTGCCAAGCACTTTAATCTCTCCCTGCAGGTATGTAGTCGCTCTGGGCTTCAAACTCAAGTTCTGTGCAGACTCTTTGCTTCCCCGCAGGCACGGCGTGTGCACTTCAGAGCTGTGGCCTATCATTGGGAATTCCGTGGAGGTAGATGAGCCCATGCCAGCCCTGGAAGCAATCTCAGGGCCAAATGAACAGAAGATTCTGAAGTCCTTGGTACCTAAGATATGGTCTAGAGTCAGGGAGAAGAGAATGAAAGCTAATTGGGTCACACAAACTCCTCCCCATTCATGAAAAAAAAAATGTGACCAGAAAAGTAACAGGAAAGGACCTTCAAGAGCAGTTTGAGGTTAGTATGTAGTTCAGTGGTAGAGTACTTGCCTAGCATGCACAAGGTCCAGGTTCAATCCCCAGCACCATACACACACACACACACACACACACACACACACATGCACACACACGTGCAAGCACACACAGCAATGTTTTACATCTCTGTACTAAATAAAAATAAATGTTTTCCTCCCATAAAAGCCACAGCACATGTATAGATGCCCCAGATTTCCCTATCCTTCCAAACATTCCTCTACTACATTTTTAAAGTAAATTATAAGACAGAATAAAAGGAATTAATTTTTGTTTTATCTCAAATTTTCTCTCATCGATATTTTCTTAAACAATTCTAAGGGGCTATTTGGTAATCTGAAACAAGCAAACACTAAAACAAAACAAAAAATTTAGACACAGTAGGGTTGTAAGAGACAAGAAAGGAGGTTTACCTTACAATATTCGCAGCTGTCCTGAGATAGTTTCCAGACCACACAAAACCACAAATGGGAATCCAAAAGGAGCTCAGCAGACGTTAAGTGGAAATGATAAAGCTGTGCGACAGAAAGAGCTAGGTTGCTAAGGTGTGCAGGACAGAGAGTATCAGAGACTAGACAGCTGCCTCTCGAGCGGTTGGATAAGTACTGTTCAGTGTGTTTGTGTACAGAAACAACCAAAGCCAAGGAGAAAAACCCCCCAAAAGCAACGGAATGAACAGAGTCCAAGACGCACACAGGGCCAGAAATAGTGCCTGTTACCACAAATCCTACCAGAAAGTGTCATTACTCCTGTATCATGAATTGGATACAGCGCGAATGTGAATACTGAGGAAAGTCTTTAAAGAAAGATCCAAAAGAATCAAACGGTTACCAAATAAATTAATCACATCCCATAATTAAGTTCAATAACATTTCTAATAATTTTTTAAAAATACTCTGCCTTCATCAAGGAAAAAAAAATCACAATGTCTGGCAAACAATCAAAAATTATCAAGCGTCCAAGGAAGAAGGGAAATACAACCTCTTCTATGGAGAAAGTCAGTAAACAGAAACTGACCCAAAGCTGTCATATATTCGAATTAGTAAAGAAGGACATTGGGATAGTTATTATAACTGCATTCTATGTGTTCAAAACCTGAGTAGAGAAATGGAAGATATTTTTAAAAGATCCAAAACTAACTTCTAGAGATGAACACTATATTGTCTGGGAATTGGAGAATATCATGCTAAGTGAAATAAGCCAAGCCCAAAAAACCAAAGGCCGAATGTTTTCCCTGATAAGTGGAGGATGATATATAATGGGGGTGAGGGTGGGGAATGAGAGAATAATGGGGGAACTTTAGAGTATGTAGAAGAAAATGAGAGGGAAGGGGGTATGAAAAATGGTGGAATGAGACAGACATCATTGCCCTATGTACATGTATGATTACGTGAATGGTATGAATCTGCATTGTGTACAACCATAGAAATGAAATTATGTACCCCATTTGTGTACAATGAATCAAAATGCAGTCTGTAAAAAATTAAAAGCTAAATAAAAATAATAAAAAATTAAAAAATAAAAGGAAATTAAAAAGTTGTCTTTCCCCCAAAAAATAATACAAACATGAGATTAACAGCATATTAGCTATTACAACAAGAAAAGTTACTGAACTTGGAAAAAATACTAGAAACTATCCAAACAGAACAGAAAAAGAAAGAAAGAAAGAAAGAAAGAAAGAAAGAAAGAAAGAAAGAAAGAAAGAAGCATCATGAACTCTGAGAAAACATCAAGCAGCTGCTAATACCTGTAATGTGAGCTCTGAAGCACAGGAGGAAGGAAACAGAGAAATATTGAAAAACTAACAGGCTAACCAGGCATGGTGGTGCACGCCTGTAATCCCAGAGGCTCCGGAATCCGAGGCAGGAGGATCGTGAGTTCAAAGTCAGCCTCAGCAAATTAGCGAGTCCCAAAGCAACTTAGTGAGAGCTTATCTATAAATAAAATATTTTTAAAAGGGCTGGGGATGTGGCTCCCTGGTTACCTCTTCAGGACCAAGTTCTGGGAGCTTTGCAAAAACTGAACTGTAAGTGACAGTCGATGGAGGTGTGGTGTGTGTGATTTAAGAGTGAAAAATTCCAAGGTGAGCCAGTCAGTCACACGGAGGCCCTCTTGCTTTGTAAGTTTTATCTCCAAGAGCTTGATCAGGTTCTTGCAGTACATAGAAGAGGAGGGGGAGAAAAAAGAAAAAGAATAGAAAGAAACTCTCATGTTTTCAGCAGGGAGCAAGGTAAAGTGATCATTTTGAAATATGCTAGAGCTCCCCACTCTTCTTAGCAAGGTTTATCCATGGGAAAACTAGTTAACCAAGGTGAACTTTCTGGTTTTTTACCAGCACCCCTGCATACAGCATGCAATGTTTCCAGAATGACTTCTTCCACTTAGTAAGGGTATCTCAGGGTCCTCCACATCATTTCATATATTCATACCTCATTATCTTAGTGTTAAATAATATTCCATGGTCTGATGTACCACAGTTTGCTTTTCCATTCACGTACTGGAGGACATCTTGCTTGCTTTCAAGTGTTGGCAATTTGAACAAAGCTGCTATAAACATTCGTGTGCAAATCTTTGTATGGACATGTGTTCTGCTCCTTTGGGTAAATACCAAGGAGTGTAATTTTTGAGTTGTGTGGTAAGAGTATGTTTAGTTTTGTAAGAAAATGCTAAACTGTCTTCCAAGCTGGCTGTACCATTTTGCATTCCCAGCAGCAATGAATGAAATTTCCTGTATGATTCACACTACATGATATTCTGGAAAAGGCAGAAGAATTGAGACAATAAAAAGATCAGTTGTTACCAGGGGCTGAGGGTGAGAGGAATGGATAAAAAGAGCACAGAGAAGTCTTAAGGTAATGAAATACTCTGTATGGTATGGCAGTCAAGAATCAATGTTGCCATTTATTCATCCCAAAAGAATGTGCAAAAGTAAGCCCTAAGGTAATACATGGACTTTGGGTAGTGACAACATGTCAAGGTAGGTTCATCAATGGTAACAAACGTGCCACACTGATGTGACATTGATAATGGGGGAGGCTACACATGCATGCGGGTATATGGGATATGCTTTGTGTCCCCCAAATCTCATATATTGGAAACTTAATCCCAATATAGCAATATTTGGAGGTGGGGCCTAATAAGAGGCAATTGGTTTTTGAGGGTTCCCCTTCATGGGTCATTATCTGGAAGTAGGTTAGTTATCATAATAGTGAGGTGAGCTTATTTAACAAGAAGACGCGGCCCTCTCTTGTCTCTTGTTCTCTCTCCCCCATCTATGCTCTCTTGCCCTTCCACCTTCTCCCACGAAATAACGCAACAAGAAGTCCTTCACTAGATGAGGATCCTCTAACCTTAGAGTTCCCAGTCTTCAGAATCATGATCTTGTTTTTATTCTACTGAGCCTGTGGAAATCTGTTGTAGCAGCACAAAAGCAGGACTTAGACAAAAGATCTCTTTTCTCTCCTCTCAATTTTGTCAACCTAAGATTGCCCTAAAAAAAGAGTTTAAAAATTAAGCAAATAAATAAAATTTCCAAGTTTGGTAAAAAGAAAATGTAAGCCAACAGATCCAAGGATATCAATGACTCAAGCACAAGAAACATGAAGAAAACCACACCTAGTTAAAACCATTTATAAAGAGAAGGAAATTAGTCAAAATCACTGATAAAAAGAAACTCTTCAAATCTTAGAGTGAAAAGCAACACATCATGTAAAGAGGAGCGAAGATAATGAAAACAAAATATTTTCCATCAGAAACAACACAAGAAAGAAGGCAGTTAAACAACATCCTTAAAAACAGAAAGGAATCACAAAAAGACAAATAATTGCATGATCTCACTCACACATGGAATCTAAAAAAGTTGATCTTACAGAAACAGAGCATATACATGGCTAGGAGGGAATCAGAGGAGGAGATATTAGTCTAAGGATACATAATTACAGTTAGGAGAAACACATTTCAAGAGCTCAAATTGTGAAGTAAAGTGACTATATTTAATCATATTTAGTATTACTGAAAAATGTAAAGAGGATGTTATGGGCCCTCTCTACAAAAACTATGTAAGATAATGCATTTGTCTATTAGCTAGATTTAACCATCCCACAATGTATATGTTCTTCAAAACATCACATTGTACATAATAAAATCATACAATGTTATCTGTCAATTCAAAAAAATAATAACTTAGATGACTTTTCAGTACTTTATTTTTTTATTTTTTCCACTCTATGATATAGTTTGGATCTGTACTGTCCCCCAAAGTTTCTTGTGTTGAAAATTTGATCCCTAATGCAACAGTGTGACTCTTGGAAGTAACTGAATCATGAGGGCTCTGAACTCCTCAAAGGATTGACCCATTGATAGGTTCACAGAAGATGGCATTATTGAGAGATAGTGGAAACTTTAGGTGATGGAGTCTAGTTGAAGGAAGAGTTCGCTGGGGGCATGCCCTGGAAGGGTATATCTTGCCCCATCCCCCCTCCTTCCTGGCTGCTATGACTTGACCACTCTGCTACCCCATGCCCCCTCCTCCATGATAACTCCCTCACTGCAAGCCTCAGTCATGGAGCCAGTTGACCACAGACTCAAACCTCTGAAACCATGAGACAAAATAAATCTTTATTCCCTAAGTCATTTTTCTCAGGTATTTTGTCACAGCAATGATAAACACACTCTATTATTCTATATTTGTGGAATATATCTTTTTTTAATTATTTTTTAAAATTTTTTACAGACTGCATTTTGATTCACTGTACACGAATGGGATACATCATTTTGTTTCTATGGTTGTGCAAGATGTGGCTTCATACCATTCGTGTAATCATACACGTATAAAGGGTAATGATGTCTGTCTCATTCCACGATTTTTCATACCCCACCTCCCTCTCATTTCCTTCTACATAATCTAAAGTTCCTCCATTCTTCTCTCACTCCCCACCTCCCCCACCCCCATTATATATCATTCTCCACTTATCAGGGAAAACTGTGGAATATATCTTTAGAATAAAAGGGTAAGTTACTGAAATAATCCATCACCCATAAACTCACACCACAAAATACAGTACAGAAAGTTCTTCAGGTAGAAGAAAAATGCAATAAGTTGTGCTGTGTTGTTTTAAGTCACTAAGTTTGTGATAAATTGTTATAATAGCAAGAGGAAAAAAATACAATAAGAATGAATTGACTCCTATCAAATCCTTTGGGTTGCTCAGCAAAGTCTAAATTCCAAGGAATATATCTGATTGGCTTATGCTGAGTCATGTGACCATGTATTATCCGATGGGTGGATTGTCTTAATTGACTGTGCCATCAGGACTATATAGTTATCCCTTGAGAACCAATCACAAAAGATTGCTTCCTGTACCCCACAGACACCACTGTCAGGAGCAAGGCTCCAACTATTTCTCCCTTGATTCTGGCCCCTCCCCACACACCATTTCGTCATCTAGATTCTTAACTTTCTTGTCAGTCATTGGTCCAATTAACTCATAGGCTTTCACTATTTAAGGGCAATTCCCCTGCTGTTTGCTCTCTTTCTCTCTCTCACTTTTACTCTCAGTCGCACTCACTCACTGTCTCGCTCTTTCTCTCTCTTTCGCCCTTAAGAGCAGACACTCTGTCTGCTAATAAAGTTTTTTGTGTGAGTTCCTGCTTCCGGAGTGGTTTTGGGTGCTTTCAACCACAATCTGTGGATGCTCAGGTCCCTGATATAAAATGGCATAGGATTTGCATATAACCTATGCACATCCTACTGTGTACCTTAAGTCATCTTTAGATCACTTACAATACCTATTACAACATAAACGCTAAGGAGATAGATGTTATACCGTATTATTTTGTGGGCAATGACAAGAAAGTGTTCATAGATGTTCGGCACAATTAGTTTTTCAAATATTTTTAATCTGCAGTTGAATAAATCTGTAGGCACAGAGCCTACAAATATGGAGGACCCACTGTACAATGAAAAAGTAATCCCTCCAAGCAAAAGCAAAGAGTATGTTGGAAGGGGGAAGGCATACAGTACAGGCAAACTCGACAGATGTCTCTACAGTGGAGCAGATCTCTACCTTACCCACAGCTCTCCCTCAGAACCAACATGGAGGCCATCAAAGCTTCTCCTGACTCTCCTAGTGACTTCCTCCTCAGGAACCAATACAATTACAGTCATTAAAATATCAAATGTCATGGCTTATGTAGGACTCAATTCAAATTAGCAAATGTTTATTGAGAGTTTCTTTGTCCAACTATTCTAAGTACTGAAGGTACAATGGAGAACACCACAGACTGTCTTTTCCCTAGAAGAGAAGACAAGTTGTTTTGAGTGGGAAACTATGTGTGTGTGTGTGTGTGCATGCGTGTGACAGGTACTGTGGAAGGGGACGGGGGCCACACGGGCAAGGGGAAGTTCAGGTATTTGGGAAGAATATTGCAAGGAATTTTAACTGTGTCCTTCAGGTTGATTATTAAGTCACTGTCCTTTTTATTTGCCAAAAGAAGCAAATAAGATTTGCATGCTCCTTGAAATCAGAAAGTAAGCTCCTGCTACTTTGGATCCACCATGATGTACTTCGCAAAAGAGGCACTCAGTAAATGTTTTAGCGTTGAATTTAATTTCCAAGTACGGTCAATGGAGTGAAAAGGGGAAAGCTTTCAAAAGTGAAAACTCTGAAAAGCACCAAACTTCATAAACTTACACTCCTGGTTGACTGGGCTTCCACCCTAGGCAAGTCCCAAGTGTCCTCTGGTAATATGCTCCCCAGCCTGTGACTATTTCCAGAGAACATGGATATCTTCATTTCATTTGGCACTCCTGCCTGTTTATCAAACTTGGCCCAAGAACAGCAGAACATGTTTGCTCCTGGAAAAATATCCCTCTAGGTACTTCAGTGAGCAGATCTCCCATCAGCTTTACAAGGAATAGGAAGAGAGAATCTAATTCTCATTCCTCATAAAGTCAGAAAGGGCACACCAAGCAATTAGAAAAGTACTTTACACCCACAAAGGAAAAATATGTGAAAAACTTTTTTTTTTTTTTTAATGATGTGCATCTTCAGTCCAGCTGGTTGACTTGTGGTAATTTCTTACTGTTTCAGTCTGTTTGTTTGTTTGTTTGTTTTTGGACTGGTTACATTTAAATGAGTGAAAAAGAAACTTCATTTATTCTGGGAACCCTATACTACTGCCTAATGGTTTAATTTGTAGATTATTAAATAATTAAATCCCAGAAAGCATAGAAGGGTCAGAAATTTTTTTGCTTCCACAGGACTTTTTTAACCTAAAGAACCAAATGAGAATTTTTAAGGCAAACCATACTGACTTTGTGAGTTTTTCTGGTGCTTCGGCAAGGTATTAAGAGGCCAACCATTCCCACAGTTTGCAGATATCACAGAGTAGTAATAAGAAGAAAACCCACTTTCCTGAGGGAGGAACAGATAGAAAACCTCCAAGTCCTTCTCTCTGTACTCCATTTCCACTTCATGGTGAGCTGACTAGTTGGAGAGCAATCCCTCTAGAGCAGCCATGCTGACAAAATGATTAGAATTAGTGCTTTAATTTATTTACTCATTTTGCCACGGGAGTTTCCAACAAATATGTACAATAATAACATAATAAACAAATCGTTCTCTACATCTTATTTTAATCTCATCTAAAGAAATTCCACAGAGGTGCATTCCCAGTTATCCTACTTCCTAACATTGTAAAACACCCATTTCTGGAGAACTCCTTGCTTTTCTTTACATTTTTGTTGTACAAGACAATGGCATTTTGTTCTGACAGACATGATTTAAATATTCTGGCACAAAAATTGCAAATCAGATTCAGACCAACTAGTTGTTAAACCAAAAAGGCAGATGATAAAATGTGTGATTAAGTATTTATGAAGTAATCTGGGAGAACATGCAGCTGGGCCCCTGCTTCTTAATAGATGGAAGAGTTGCCAGTATGTTTTGCTGATTGATTACATGAATTTTCTTGTTATAGTGGTATATTAGAAAAGAGCACTATAACAAATCACTTGATGCCTTTTCTCTGAAAAACTATCTTCTTCAAATAAAATGGATGCCTCTCTATATACTAATAGTAGAAAAAGCATTTGTCCTGGAGAAACTCTAGACAAATATTCAAATATAGGTTGTATGCTAGAACTTCTTCATTAAAGCTACCTCATTAAGATTTTTGTTTGAAAGGAATTGTGTTGTCAGTAAGTCATTATATGTAGGTTGTATATCTTTGGGTTTTTCCCCCAAAGATATCAACTTACTTGCTCTGATGTACTACATAAGCTCAAAGAAACTTATTATAAACGGAATTACAAAGTTTCTTCAGTTAAATTTACTTTGAAGCTGAGAATATGTCCAAAACATGTTAGTCCAGAATTGAACAGTCTTGGAAAGTTCCAGTGACTATAAATAGAATTTCTAAATTGGAAATGTCATTTCAACCTTCTCTTCCACCTCGCTGCTCTGACTCTAATAATTGCTCTTGTTACTTTAATTTCCTTTAGTACACCATGACCATTTCTTAGGATTATTTAGCACTGTGTGATCTTTTTCAGTTATATTCAGCAGCACCTTAAGAGGATTATCTGGTACAGAAAGAATCATACTCATAATATGGATAACTTTGCATAGGTAGTCTTCAAAACTGCTGGTTGACTTTCTAAGGCCCCCAGTAGCAATGTTCTTTGTGAAGTCACTTCAGGGTTCATTCCGTGGTCATTTGACATTGAGCCCTTGGTATACTCTAAGTAGTTAGCATCATGGTAAGCAGTCCCCAATCACAACTGTCAACTATTCTGATGTAAATTATGTAAATTATGCAATTTAAAAAAAGATATGGAATTCAGGACCTTGAATGGAATTGTATTGGTCCATTTTCTGTTGCTGTGGTAGAATACCTGAGACTGAGTAATTTGTAAAGTAAAGGAGGTTATCTGGGTTCATGTTCAGGGGCCTGAGAAGTCCAAGATTGTACACTGGTATCTGTTCTGCCTCTGGTGAGGGTCTTGTGCTGCCTTAACTCATTGTACAAAGTCAAGGGTAAGCAGGCATGTGAAGAAGAAAGGAGGTACACAAGAGCTGGAGAGTCAATAAAAATCCCCTCTTCTGATCATTACACACTCTCACAGGAATTACAGTAATTCTTGTTTTGTTTTGTTTTTTTCAGTAATTCTTTCTTAAAGGTGGAGCACCCATGACCCAAATACCTCTTATAAGTCCCACCATCTCTCAATACCATTACGTTGGCAATTAAATTTCAATATGAGTTTTGGCAAGGAAAAAAACTACATCCAGACCATAGCAGGGACCATAAAAACAATCAAGTGAAACCATTTCATTTAGCAAAGCAGCAAGAGAAGATAAATAACTTTCCCCAAACCACAGGGTTCTCTGGTTGCTGAGCCCAGAATAGAACCAGAATCTCCTGTGTTCAAGGTCACTGCTAGACAGGCCACTGTTAATAGTTTTGACTGACACTAATAGAATTAATTGCTCCAGAAGCAGTCTTCTTATCATGACTGTAGCACCAATCAGACTATATAACAGAAATAACAAATAAAAATTTAAAGCACAGAAAAGAATAGAAAATATTTGTCATTCATTTCTTGTCAGTCAACATTTTTATTCTATAAGTACAGAAATATTCATTAATAATTCCTATACACCAACTAAGCCAAAAAGAAAACAAACCAAGCAGTCAATGTTTAGGTCTGTGGCTATATATCTCTGAATAAGAAGTGAGGACTTCTAAATTCAATAACATAAAAGAATTTGCCTAAAAAGTCTGAGCTCAGTTACTCCACCTAGAAATTAAGCCAGGGTGTTACAGATCTATGGGAAAAGTAAAAATAAAAAAATAATACAAGAGACCTGGCAAGATGGTGTACATCAATAATCCTAGCAACTTGGGAGACTGGGGGATCAAAAGTTCAAGGTTAACCTCAGCAAGTTAGCAAGACAGTGTCTTAATAAAAAAAAAAAATGAAAGAAAGAAAGAAAGAAAGAAGGAAAGAAAGAAAGAGAAAACAGACTGGGGGTGTAGCTCATTGGTTGAGCACCCCTGGATTCAATTTCCAATACTAAATAAGAAATAAATAATAAAGAAATATAATACATTAATATCTTTCCTCCTAGCCTTATCAGTCAATGATTTTCTTCTTTACGTAGAGTGAAACCATTTCATTTGGCATATTTTAAGAACTCGAAGCATGAAAACAGGACCAAGTAAATTCAAATAATTTATGTGAATAATATCTACAGCCCCTAGTTATCAGCATTAACTATACAGTTTTCTGTATTTCCAGCTGCTCCAAGTTCATGTGACAGTATACAATATGCATTCATTTATGATAGCCTCATACCTTTTCCAGTCTCTAGACCTATGCACTTGGAAAAAAATGCCAAAATCTGATTATCTTTTTAAAATAACTTTCTTTTCTCCTATTCGATAACTTTACCATTAATTTATTGCAAATATTGATACCATCCCAGCTTTCCCTTCTTCGTATACATAATTCTTCAGCTTCAAATAAATTTTTTTCACCTAAAGATAAACCTGTTGCCTCCAAAGGCCAACCCCAGCTCTCCCAGCACCTCCCTTGCTCTACTGTCTTCTTCTGCTTTTGCATTCAGTTCATTCATTCAACAAATATTTCTGTTCAGTCACCCCATGAGTTCTTTCTCCTCAGTCCTGGCTACTCCTGAATGGGAAAACCTTACTTGACCCTAACATCTTTTCAGGTTCTTTTCTGATCTCCAGACAAACTGGATTCTATCCATCAGAAAGCATGATTACAATGGATTTCTTGATATCAGGGGGAAATTTTATATATATAATTGAAACCAGAGGCACTAACCACTGAGCTACATCCTCCACTCATTTTATTTGTTATTTTATTTTAAGGCAGGGTCTTGCTAAGTTGCTTAGGGTTTCACTAAGTTCCAGAGGCTGGTCTTGAACTTGCAATTCTCCTGCCTCAGTTTCCCAAGTTGCTGGGATTATAGGCATGTGCCACCATGCCTGGTTCAAAATATTTTTTTAAGCATATACAAAATAATGTAGAACCAAAGACAAAAAAAAATCACAGGATCATCTCAACAGATGCAGAGAGAGTCTTCAACAGAATTCAATACAGCTTCATAATAAAATTTTTGAGGAAATTAGGATAGAAAAAACTTACTTCAACCTAATAAAGACTAAGTATGAAAAATCCAAAGCCAACATTATATTGAATAGGGAAAAACTGAAATCATTTCGTCTAAAATCAGAACAAGATGAGAATCTCCACTCTTACCATTCCTGATGAATATCGTACTTGGAATTTTAGCCACAGCAATTGTATAAGAGGAAATTAAAAGCATACATACAAGAAAGAAAGATATCAAATTATCCCTTCTTGCAACGATATGATCCTATATTTGGGAAGACCCAAAAACATGGCCATAGACTTCTAGAGTCGATAAACAAATTCAACAAAATAGCAGGATACAGAGTCAACATACAAAAATCAACAGTTTCTCTATGTACCAATAATGAATAACTGAAAAAGAAATCAAGAATGGGTAAAGAAAATGTGGTATATATTTACACAATGAAGTTTTATTCAGTCACAAAGAAAAGCGAAATTATGTAATTTGCAGGAAAACGGATAGAACTTGAGATCATTTTGTTAAGTGAAATAAACTAAAGCCAGAAGGTCAAGGGTCATATGTTTTCTCTCATGTGTGGAAGCTAGAGAGTAAAAATAAAAAGAAAGAGGGGGTTGAGGGGCAGTGATCACGTGAAAAGCAAAGGGAGATCAGTAGAATAAAGGAAGGAAACCAGGGGTGGGAGACCAGAGGGGAGGAGGCATGGAGGAAGGGGTAAGGACTGGAGAGGGATAGTGACCAAATTATGTTGTTATATTGTATTCATGTACTAATGTACACCAAATCTCACCATCATGTACAACTATAATGCACCAATCAAAAAGAAAAAAGAAGAAATCAGGAAAAGAATTCCATTAACAATAACTTCAAGAAAAGAATACTTCGGAATAAATGTAACCCAAGAGGAAAAAGACCTCTACAAAGAAAACTAGAGAACATTGAAAAAATAAATTGAAGAAGACACTAGAAGATGGAGCAACCTCCCGTGTTCATGAACAGGCAGAATTAATATGATTAAAATGCCCATATTATCAAACACAATCTACAAATTCAATGCAGTCCTCATCAAAATACCAATGACAGTCTCTACAGAACTAGAATAAACATTCCTAAAATTCATATGGAAGAACAAAAAGACCCAGACTAGCTAAAGCAATTTTGAGCAAAAAATCCAATACCCAATTTCAAGTTATGCTACCATATTACTATAGTAATAAAGACAGCATGATACTGACACAAAAACAGACATGTAGACCAATGGAATAGAAGACACAGAAAAACATAGACAAATATATTCATACTATTCTTAACAAAGGCACTAAAATCACACTTTGGAGAAAAGACAGTTTCTTTAACAAATGGTGCTAAGAAAAATCCTATGTAGAAGATTGAAACTGGATTCCTGTCTCTCACACTGCACAAAAGCAACTGAGAATGGATCAAAACCCTAGGAATAAAACCAGACACTTAGCAATTGCCAGAAGAAAACATAGGGCCAATGTTCCAACATACAGGCACAAGCAAGTACTGCTACAATGGTATTCCTAAAGCTCAGGAAATAATACCAAGAATCAAGAAATTTGATGACATCAAATGAGAAAGTTCTGCACAATGAAGAAAACAATTAGCAGCATGAAGAGAGAGCCTACAGAAAGGCACAGAATGTTTGCCAGTTTTTCTTTCAACAGAGGATTCATATCAAGAATATACAAAGGGCTCAAAAATATTAATACCCAAAAAAGAAAATTCAATAAATGGGCAAATGAACTGAATAGACACTTGTCAAAAGAAATACATATGACCAAGAATTATATGAAAATATGTTCAACATCTGTAGCCATCAGAAAAATGTAAATCAGGACTACACTGAAGTTCTCATTGTAGAGGTCTTTCACCTCTTTTGTTAGATTGATTCCCCAGAATTTTTTTTTTTTTAGGCTATTGTGGAAAGGGGTAGTTTTTCTAATTTCTCTTTCAGAGAATTCAACACTTATGAATAAAAATGTATTCAATTTATGAGCATTGATTTTATATCCTGCTACTTTACTGAATTCTTTTATGAGTTTTAGAAATTTTCTGGTGGAATTTTTCGGCTCCTTTAAATATAGACTCATGCCATCAGCAAATAGGGATAGTTTGAGTTCTTCTTTTCCTATTTGTATCCCTTTAACTTCTTTGGTCTACCTAATTGCTCTGGCTAGAGTTTCAAGGATGATGTTGAATAGAAATGGTGAAAGAGGGCATCCCTGTCTTGTTCCAGTTTTTAGGGGGAATGCTTTCAGTTTTTCTCCATTTAGAATGTTGGCCATGGGCTTAGCATAGATAGCCTTTACAATATTGAGGAATGTTCCTACTATTCCTGTTTTTTCTAGTGTTTTGAGCATGAAGGGGTGCTGAATTTTATCAAATGCTTTTTCTGCATCTATTGAAATAATCATGTGATTCTTAACTTTAAGTCTGTTGATGTGGTGAATTACACTTATTGATTTCCAGATGTTGAACCAACCTTGCATCACTGGGATAAAACCCACTTGATCATGGTGCACTATCTTTTTAATATGTTTTTGTATGTAATTTGCTAAAATATTTTAAGAATTTTTCCATCTATGTTCATTAAGGATATTGGTCTGAAATTTTCTTTCCTTCATGTGTCTTTGTCTGGTTTTGGTATCAGGGTGATATTAGTTTTATAGAATGAGTTTGGAAGGATGCTCTCCTCTTCTATTTCATGGAATACTTTGAGGAATATTGGAATGAGCTCTTCTTTGAAGGTCTTATAGAACTCAGCTGAGAATCCATCTGGTCCTGGACTTTTCTTGGTTGGTAGGCTTTTGATGACTTCTTCTATTTCATTGCTAGAAATTGATCAATTTAAATTGTGTATGTCCTCCTGATTAAGTTTGGGTGGATCAAATGTCTCTAAAAATCTGTTGATGTCTTTAAGATTTTCTATTTTGTTGGAGTATAGATTTTCAAAATAGCATCTAATTATGTTTTGTATTTCAACAGTGTCTGTTGGTACACTAAAGAAAGAAATTAAAGTAAACCTTAGAAGATGGAAAGATCTCCCATGTTCTTGGATAGGCAGAATTAATATTGTCAAAATGGCCATATTACCAAAAGTGCTATACAGACTCAATGCAATTCCAATTAAGATCCCAATGATGTACTCATAGAAATAGAGCAAGCAATCATGAAATTCATTTGAAAAAATAAGAGCTAAAGCAATCCTTAGCAGGAAGAGTGAAGCAGTGGGTATCGCAATACCAGAACTTCAACTATACGACAGAGCAATAGTAACAAAACGGCATGGTATTGGCACCAAAATAGGTAGATCAATGGTACAGAATAGGGGACACAGATAAACCCACATAAATACAGTTTTCTCATACTAGTCAAAGGTGCCAAAAACATACAATGCACAAAAGACAGCCTCTTCAACAAAGGGTACTGGGAAAACTGGAAATCCATATGCAGCAGAATGAAACTAAACCCAAATCTCTCACCCTGCACAAAACTCAACTCAAAAAGGATCAAGGACCTCAGAATCAGACCAAAGAACTTGCACCTCATAGAAGAAAAAGTAGGTCTCAACCTTCATCATGTCAGCTTAGGACCAGACTTCCTTAACATGACTCCCAAAGCACAAGAAATAAAAGCAGGAATCAATAATTAGGATAGATTCAAACTAAAACCTTTTTCTCAGCAAAGGAAATTATCAACAATGTGAGGAGAGAGCCTAGAGAGTGGGAGAAAATCTTTGCCACACATATTTCAGACAAAGCACTAATCTCCAGAATCTATAAAGAGCTCAAAAAATTTTACACCAAGAATACAAATAACCCAATTAATAAATGGGCTAAGGAAATGAGCAGACACTTCACAGAAGAAGATCTACAAGAAATTGGCAGATATATGAAAAATGTTCAGCATCTCTAGTAATAAGAGAAATACAAATCAAAATTACCCTAAGATTCCATCTCATCCCAATTAGAATGGCTATTATCAAGAATACAAGCAACAATAGGTGTTGACCACAAGAATGTGGGGGAAAAGGTACACTCATACATTGCTGGTGGGGTTGCAAATTAGTGCAGCCACTCTGGAAATCAGTGTGGAGATTCCTTAAAAAACTTGGAATGGAAGCACCATTTGGCCCACCTATCCCACTCCTTGGCCTATACCCAAGGAGCATACCCAAAATCAGCATACTACAGAGATGCAACCACATCAATATTCATAGCTGCTCAATTCACAATAGCTAGATTGTGGAACCAACCTAGATGTCCTTCAATAGATGAATGGATAAAGAAACTGTGGTATATATACACAATGGAATATTATTCAGTCATAAAAAGAATAAAATTATGGCATTTGCAGGTAAATGGATGCAGTTGGAGAATATCATGCTAAGTGAGATAAGCCAATCCCAAAAAACCAAAGGTCAAATGATTTCTCTGATAAGCGGATGATGATACATAACTGGGGGTGGGAGGGAGGCAAGAACGGAGGAAGGATGGATTATATAGAGGAAAAAGAGGGGTGGGAGGGATGGGGGAAGGAAAAATAACAGAATGAGACAAACATCTTTACCCTACGTACATGTAGGATTACACAAATGATGCGACTCTACTTCGTGTACAACCAGAACAAGTTGTATCACATTTGTATACAAGGAATCAAAATAAATAAATTAATTTATTAAAAAGACTACACTGAGATGTCATCTCACTCCAGTTAAAATGGAAATGCTCAAGAGTAAAAATAACAGCAAGTGCTGGTGAGGATATGGGTGTAAAAGAACTATATACAGTGTTGGCAGGAATGTAAATTAGTACATCCACTATGGAAATCAGTGTGGAAGTTCCCCAAAAGACAAGGAAAGGAACTACCATATAATCAAGATAAACCACTCCTTGGTATTTATTCAAAAGAATTAAAGCCAGCATACTTTAGAGATACATGTATCCCCATGTCTTCAACAGCACAGTTTAAAACAGCCCAGTTATAAAACCAGCCTGTGTCTGTCAACAGAAGAATGAATAAAGAAAATGGGGCATATATACACAGTGGAATTTTATTCAACCTTAAAGAAGAATGAAATTGTGTCATTTGCAGGAAAATAGGTAGATAGGGAGAATATCATGTTAAGTGAAATAAGTCAGACTCAGAAAGATAAATGTAAGTTTTCTCTCAAATATGGAAACTAGAAAGAAAAGGGGAGAAAGAGAATCCCATAAAAATATAATGGAGATAAATAGGAAAAAGGAATAAGAAGATGACTAGGATCAAGAGGAGGGAGGAGGAGAGGACAAGGGGAGGTATTGGGAAGCTCAGATTATGGTATATGTGTATGAATATGCTACCATGCAGCCTACTGTTCTGTATAATTGATATACAACAATAAAATAAAATAAAAATATATACATGTAGATGTTGAGTATGTTCTGGGCAGAAATTTATTTGTCTTCATGTTTCAGAGATATTTGATTTTATTTCATACCATATCATACTGTCTTGCTTATTCTGTGCCTCGGAAGACTTCAACTATATAATTAGCTCTCTAAATAAAGTGGTGGAAACATTTTTACTTGTAGAAGATTCCCTTAAAATTTGATCACTAAGGGCTAGGGATACAGCTCAGTGACAGAGTGCTTACTAGCCAATACAAGGTCCTGGGTTTGATATCCAGCACCACACACACGAAAATATTAAATTAATATAATTGCTAATTGTCATTGATTTCCCTCCATGTTCCTATGACTTTTTGACTTAATGTAGACTTTGCTACTCGTCTTTGAAATATATGCTATTATTTTCCAGCCCCATTTTGCAGATGGAGAAAAGCGAGACATAAGGCTAACAATCCTGCCTAAGGTCACACAGTGATCAGTAGTAGAGCCAAGCTAGAAACTGATAATGATTCTTAACCATTGTATTTACAGTTTTCTTGATTTGTCTATAAAATTAACATGCACTGCTAATTCCAATTAATCAAAAAAAAAAACTAGAAAAATCCAGAGATATGAAGATCAATTACAGGATTCTTGTAAGACATTTGATCTCTTGAGAAAGAAATTACATAAACTCAAGTTTTAAAATGTTATATTATTTTTCTCCACCATTATTTGTGCATGTATGTGAATCTATAATAACACCTTCCGTTGCCTTTATGTATAACTAAAGAGATAAATGGTAATCACTTTATTTAAGAATCTGTACCTATTTAGACATGTGTCAATTTCTTGCCTTCAGAACACTGAATCATTTTTACAAAAAAAAAAGGGGGGGTGGTTTTCCTGAGAGGCCTACATCAGACTAGCAATTTGTTGACTGAAGTTAATACCCTATAGCAATGTTGTGATTGCTAGGAAATCTAAGGGAACCCAAATATTCAACGACAAAATTAAAGATGGTAATGAGAAGGTACAAAGGTAGAGTTGAACAATGCCTTCACACCTAAAGCATTATGGAGGCAGCAACTTAGATTGATAATGTGTTCAACAGGATTTCAGAAGTATCTCCATGGCAGAGGAATTCAATAATACATGTTATTTCCAAATAGAACACACCACAGCAGGAAACGGTAGACTAGGAAAGGCCAGGTCTGGGGGCAGGAAAGCCAGAGACCAGTTTTAACTTATTATTAACCTGGGACAAGTTTTTCAATGTACAATGTCTATCTCTGTATCTGGAAAGTAAGGATAAAAGGTCCTGCTTATAAGACTCTCTAAAAATAGTTTAAAAAAAAACAATGAATTTCCATTCAGCCATAGAGAAAAATGAAATCACACCATTTACAGGAAAATTGGACGGAATTTGAGGCCATTATGTTAAGCAAAATAAGCCAGTCAGAAAGTCATGGGTGGTATGTTTGCTCTCATATGTGGAAAGCAACAGAGAAAAAATGAAAAGAAAGGTGGGAAGTGATCCCATGAAAAGCAAAGGGAGATCAGTAGAATAGAGAAAAGGGGCCAGGGGATGGGAGGAGCGAAGGGAGGAGAGAAGTGCTCAAGAGGGGTCTTGGCCAAATTATATTGCTCTATCATGTGCATGTACCAACGTGTGACAACGAATCCTGTCATTATGTACCACTATAATGCACCAATAAAAATGTGGAGGAAAAATTAAATAAATAAAAATAGCAGAAAGTATGTCAATTTCCAAGTTTACTTAACATATCATAAGTGCAGGCCATATAGCACATCTCGTAGAGTGCCTGCCTCTCATGCTGGAGGCCCGGGTTCAAGTCCCCAGCACTCTGGGGTTGTGGAAATAACAAACATATCATATCTGGTATTGATGCTTCAGGTATCATAGGTGCCAGCTGCACTTCACTGCAAAGACTACAGATAGAAAAGGAACAAACTTTAAAAACTGTATCTATAGTAAACTTTAATAGATCAAACCTCCTGTTATCTCAAAGACAAATGCAATTAGCAGATAGACTAAAAAAAATTCTTGAATATAGAAACTGGCCACAACCATGAACACCCATTAACTGTCGTAAAATGGACCAGTCTTAATGGTTTATAACAGCACAGATGAAAAGGGATTTTATTCCATAAGCTCTTCTCACTTCCTGAATCTTTTGCTAGAAAATCGATTATCATGGTACAGAGATGACGATTTTTAAATCTCTTCTAAATTCCCTGTATCTTCTTTAAGAACTAAAGATATTTTAAATAGTTCCCAGTTGTCATTTCCATCCAATCTTTTTTATTGGTACACATTAATGACACAGACTAGTGGGTGTCGCGCTGATGCGTTCCCACATGCGCATACCATAATTTGAGCACTTTCTCTCCCAGATATCTCCCTCTGTGCTCCCATCCTCCCTTCCCCTGGCTCCCTTCCTCTCTTCTATTCATCTTCTTTCTATTTTCATAGAATCCCTCTTTATTTTTCCAGCCTCCACATTTTTGAGACGACATATGATAGTTGTCTTTCTGAGCTGACTTATTTCACTTAACATGGTGCTCTCCAGATCCACCCAATTTTCCTGCAAATGCCACTAATTTTGTTCTTCTTTATTGCTGAATAAAATTCCATTGTGTGTATATGCCAGATTTTCTCTGTCCGTTCATATGTTGACAAACACCTAGTCTGGTTCCATAACTTGCTTGTGCCTCTATGTTGGAGTGTTGTCCCTGTATTTTCTTCTACCAGTTGCAAAGTTTCTAGTCTTATTACTAGGGTTTTGATCTTTAAAATTGAGAGATCAAGCTGAAGAAATAGCTCATTTTGGAGAGCGCTCACCTAGTGTATACAAGGGCAGCGGTTCGAATCCCCAGCACCTCAGAGGGGGAAAAAATAATTGAGAGATCATTGGATCGAGCAATGCAAGTTTAAGAAACAACCTGGTAATGAGGGACAAATCTTTCTGGCAGGCTTTGATTTTACAGGTTCTATGGGTCTGTGAGCCCGATGTTTTTCTAATAATAATACATCCCCTCCCAGAATTGGAGCCATATGTCTTTCATGTACAGACTGGGACCCACCATCACAAGCAGAGGACTAATCTTGGTGTTTCAGAGAAGGAATGGATGCAGGCAGTTCTAGAGGCCCTAACTCTAAGGCATGTGTTACTTTATTTTTGCTCCTTTCTGATCTTAATTTTGGTTCTGATCCTATTCGCATAATGTAGCCTCACTAAGTACTCCACTTCCAGAAACAGATCCTTAATGTGTTCTCTGTTACAGTGACTCATACTCTGATATGTGCCTGACTCCACACCCTGAAGTGCAGTAAACACCTCTGCCCATTTGCTAACTTAAGTTTGAAACCCCAGCATCTTCCAAGGTGTTCTGTTCTATAAAAAGAAAATAGTTTTCCACCCATCTCATTTTATTCAGAATCACTTAACTGAAGCAAAAGTGATCCAGTTTTAATTACGATATGGACAGGAAATCTAGTAAGGGAGAGAGAACACCAGCTTGAAGCATTAAGCCTCGTATACCGTGACATGTAAATGAATTTGTCCTGATGATTTAAAAAGTAACTAAACACAGAACTGAACTATCCACTGATACAGAGTTCAAGAACCAAGCTAATTTATCATGATCGATGTCAAGAAAAAGAGTTACCTTTGGGGAGAGAGTCTTACTGATTAGAAAGGACCAAGAAGGAACTTTAGGGTTAATAAAAATGCTTTATATCTCATGTTGGTCTGGTTAGTTAAGATTTAAGCCTTGTGCTATATGTAAATTAAAATGCAAAAATAAGAGGATAGACATTACTTGGAGGACTGATTATTCATTATATCTCTTTCTGCTTTTCCGATATGATTTTCCTTAACTATGTAAGACAGATGAGCATCTATACAAAAAATGTTTTCTCTTCTATGAAAGTAGATGTTCCTGCTTCTCACTGTCAAATTCTACTGACTGTACATAGTAAAAATAAACAAAAACAAACAAAATTATTTATTAACAAAGATGAGTTTTTAAAAACATTTTTTCTATGATCTAATAAAGAAGGATAACTAGTAAGAACTCACAATGGTTAAGGGCAAACTAAACTCACCTACATTTTTGTAATTAAAAATTTGACGCTAATTTGATTATAATACAGTAATTTTGTCTTGCTGGACTGTCGATAGCTAAGCATTAGTTAGAGAATGTTTTGGAATAAAGTTATCATATTGTTAGGGCCTCTTTATGATCTTTTAATTTTTCTCTTCATAATGATTTTGTGCTCTGCCTCAGGCTTTAAATGCTACTCATTTCTTTATATTGAAAATTAAATATTGCAATTTAGTGTAACATAATTTTTTGAGAATTTCTCTAAATGAGAAAGAAAAATAACCAGTCATGAAATATATTAACTGACCACCATGTAGAATTGCTTAAATTTCTTTGTGGGTGTCATTCAGAAATGACTAAGGTGTGAAATCATGTTAAGCCAAAGTAAGTCACGATGTTTCATTGCATAATAGTGTCTGAATGGAATTCTGATTGCCTGAGTAAACAACTCATCAATCTTGCTATCTTCTAGGGACATGGGGGATACAACTCCCTATTACCTGACATGAAATAAATACAAAAAATATCCTATTATAATTTTTTCATTTTCAAATACACTAAACAATTGAAAATTGAAATGAATTTTCACTTATTCTCAAAATTGGTTTTTTGTGACAAGATGACAAGTTATATTTAGAGGATAACAAAACATTTCTGGCTTGGTGAAGAATGTTCCAACAATGACCAGATATAATTTTTCAGGGCTTTATTCTTTCTCATTTCTTCTCTCTCTGAAAAACAAAATAACATTTAGTTCTAAAATGAAAATTTGGCATTGCATACATTTTGTTAAATTAGCAAATAAATTTTTTAATATTTTTTTATTTTTACAGACACATTTTGATTCATTGTACACAAATAAATTTAACCATAGAAATTCTATTTCCATATGTTTTGTAAATTTGTGGTATGAATAATTTCTCAAAGAAACTAAGGAGTAAGTTTGGTTTATAGAGCTAGAATAGAATGCTGTGTTCAATATAAACTCAACAAATGTCCTGCTTTAATATATAAAATTGCATGACCCAGCATTTGTGATCTTTCTATTTCAATAAAGTACTTGCTACCCTATGTGGTATTTGCTAATGTATTTCCACAATTAGATTATTGGCTCCTCAAAGAGGGGTATCTTTTATATCTCCGTATTTCTCAACCTACTGACCCACTACATGCAGGATTCCCTGCACATATCTGTTGAAATAAATGAATTAATTATTGTTCCACTATTTTTTTTTCTACTGCAATACTTGTTTCTCTCCAAATGTATTATAACTTCCCATTTTTCTCACAATGCTTCTGACTCCAGTTTATTTTTAAAAGCATATTCCACAATACTCTTAGACCCCAGAATCCAATGTTAATTGGTTCTGTTTTAAATTCCATACTAGTTTCATTTCATCTCTTGTCTTATTTTTATTGTGACCTTCTAGTGTCCTTGAAATTGAAATCATTAAGTTAAAATGGCTTTCAAAAAAATGTTAGCATGTGAGGACTAAGTAGACTTCAGCCATTGTGTAGGGTCTCCTTCCTTATTTGCCATAACAGGAAACTGATACTCACAGAAAACAAGCAACTTGCCTCAAGATGCACATTGCTTTTCTCAGTTCTGCTGTCTTCAGCTGGTATTATAAATCAATACTTCCATCAAAGAATTAGATTCACTGGAGAGGTATGAAAGTAAGGATAGAATAAAAAGAGGATATGAATATAGAGCTGCCGTCACCAATTATAAAAATGGGCAGCAACCACCTTTACCAAAGGCTCAAGGTGAGTCCACTATACAAGGTGGTGATACCAGCTGAATCCTTGAGAACCTAAAATATAACAAGAAATTAATTCATTAGTGCTCCAAAATGGCGACTATAAGAGAACTTGTGATTTCTTTCTTTTCCAAGTTTTCTATAATCATTATGCATTTATTTTTATGACCAGTTAATATAAAATTAGCGGAAATAGTCACGGGTCAATCTTTTCAGAATTCTCTATTAAATGCAGGCATGTTTTTATTAGGATAAAACTCCTGAGATTCCTGGAACAATTTGTCCATCAACTTGCCAACCAGGCCAGCTACCTGGGAGTATCCTCCACAAGAAACAGGCTTCTAACTGGCGTTGAAAGGTGAGAATGACCACACAAGCCAAGAGGCTAAGAAGGGGAAAAGAGGAGACACAAAGACTAACCTTGTCCAATTTAAAATCTGGCCTAAAGTAGGGTATGGCAAACCAATGGCCACAGGAAAATTCAGCCGCCACCTGCTCTTGTAAATTAATGCATTACAAAGCATTCACATTCATTGTTTATATATTGCCTATGGTTAGAGACCATTTGGCCTACTCTTTCCCGAAGGACCTGTGAAGTCACTGTCCATATGACTGGGTTCCTCCTCTAAGGTCTATAAATGTCAAAGAGAAGAGCATGTCTCTGTCATGTGCATAAAGCACATTGACAAGTCAGGCACAGGGCACATGCACATAATTCCAGTCCCTCAGTAGGCTGAGGAAGGAGGGCCTCAAGTTCAAGGCCAGCCTCAGCAACTTAGTAAGACTCTGTCTCAAAACAAAATATAAGAAGGGCTGGGGATGTAGCTCAATGGTAAAGCATTTCTGAGTTCAATCCTCAGTATCAAAAACAGAAACAATAAAGCACACTGACATAGGCTTTTGTTTACACACATCTATTCCACATTTTCAATACCTTCCTCTCTTTGAAATGATAGCCTAACACACTAACATGAAGTTTTATGGAGCCAAAGAAAATAGTATGACTTATTTACATCACAGTGATATTTAAAAAAGAAAAGAAGCCAGGAGCTTTTCTAGGAATGTAACTACTTATATATTTATCAATAGGCTGTACCAACTCATTCTAGAACATTCCAAAGAATGCAAGAAATAAATTAAGCTGTTCTTTTGATTTTTGTATCTGTAGTTTACAAACTTGGACCCTTGTCCAATTCTTTGTTGGTATTTACAACTATGTCCATATACTTTATGCCTTTGTCTTTGTTTTCAAAGCCTGAAATGTATTCTCTTTTTTCCTCCCTTCCATTTCTCCAAATGTAACTCACCATTCAAGCCCTCTCTCCCCCAGAAGGTGTTTACTAAGGACTCAAGCCCACACAGAATTTCCCATGACTTCTATAGGACACAGTTAGTACCACATGATTTAAAATAATTTTGTCTTTATTTTAAACAGTAATTTATCCTTTTTTAAGTCTCCAATACATTAAACTCTTTCAGTGAAACTCATCTAACATGTATTTATGGGACTCGCACCACTTTTCTCTGTGTTGGGATACTGTTATGAAAAAAGGTGGCCGGGATTGTGGCTCAGTGGTAGAGCACTTGCCTAGCATGAGTGAGGCACTGGGTTTGGCCCTCAGCACCACATAAAAATAAACAAATTAAATAAAGGTATTGTGTCCATCTACAACTAAACATTTTAAAAAAATAGAAAAAGAAAAAACAAAGTCCTGACCCCCATGACCGTGGTATGAATATGGTTTGAATGATCCCCAAGACTTCATGTGCTGAAATTTAAGCCTCTTTGTGATGTAGTAAGAGAGTGGCACTTCATCCAATTGTGGCATCTAGAGGTGGGGCCTTTAGATAAAGCCATTAGTGTGGGGCTCTAATGAATGAAAACTGTTGGGTTTATAAGAAAGAGAGAGACTGGACAAACTTAGACACACACGTGCTCCTTGTCTCTTGCCATGTGATGCCCGATGCTGCCTCAGAACATTGTCAGCAAGAAGGCCATCATCAGACGCAACCTCTCAGCCTTGCACCTCCAAAACCATAATCCAAAATAAATCTCTTTTCTTTCTAAAGTAGCCTGCTTCAGGTATTTTATTACAGAAGCAAAAATTGACTAATACACCCAAGGGACCTAGATTTTGTGTGAGGGAGAGCAACAACAAGCAAACTATTAAATAGATAGCATGCCAGGTAAGGATATGAGTTATGAAGAAAGATAAAGTGGAATAAGGGGGCAGAGAATAAAAGAGTAGTAGCCCTTAAAAGGTGAAATTTGAGTAGAAACACTAAGGAAGTAGGGGAGCAGGCCACAAAGTAATAGGAGGCGAATTCTTTAGAATGAAGCAAGAACAGAAGGAGAGACCCTCAGAAGGCAGGATGCTTGGCTTGTTAATGGCACAGTAGGGTGCATATAGTTAATGATAATGTATTATATTTCCAAAATAACTAGAAAACTTGAATATAGTCAAATAAATCATGAAAGTTTAAGATAATAATGGATATTCTAAATACACTCATTTGTCACTGCCCAATTGTTGGAGTAAAAAGACCAGGACGGACACAAACTTCATGAATCAGCCAAAATCCTTTATTCAGAAATGGAGTCATGGTTCTGATGGACCCACTTTCCTGGTGGAAAATGAGCCACTAAACAAAGAAAGGGAGTGGGTTTATGTAGGGTATTTTGAGGTGGTGGTCTAGTAGCACTCAGGAATTTGAACTTTTGGGGGTCTGGGGTCTGTGGGCAGCATCTGGAGAGTGTTTACTTTGAAGGAGATTAATGCCTCTGTAATGGTTAATTTGAATAGTCAACTTGATTGGATTAAGAGATGCCGATGATTAAAAGCTCGACTCTTCTTGAAAGGATTCTTGATTGCTGCTTTGATTGTCTGAGGATATAAGACTCTCACTTCACTCTTCCAAAGTGGACTCTGCCAGTGATTCTCCAGGTAGTTCCCAGAAGCCTTGGTCTTGGACTAGGGTAGCACTGTTGATCCTTCTTGTTCTGGGGCTTCCTCCTCTTGGACTGTGCAGCTGCTGGTTCTTCCAGCTCTCCAGCCTACAGACAGCCATTGTGGACTATCCAGCTTCTGGTTGTGTAAGTCAACCTAATAAATCCCCTTTTATAATCATACTTCCTGTTGATTCTGTTCCTCTAGAGAACCCTGACTAATACAACATCTGGAGAATGTTACCTTAGGGGTGATAAAACACCTCCTCCCTGTCTGCAGCGGGAACCTGGGAAACCTTTGTCCTGGGAGACAAAGGCTGTCAGTGCAAGGCCACCTTTGTCACTTCCTCTTCCCAGGCCACATTATCTTGGGGATTTTTTCAGTTTCCCTATCTATTACCAATTACATATTACATGTCACTCAAAATATCCCCTTGTAGCTCATAAATAGGTATAATCATTACTCACAGATCAAAAAGTTAAAATTAAAAGAATCACTACTATATCTGGAATAAGAAGAGCAAGTGTGAGGAGACAAGAACGGAGAGTCAATGAGGGCTTGTTGGGTTTAGCACTACTGGTTTTCAGTCTGAATGAGATGGAAGGCCAGAAAAGGGGTGTGAGCAGGGGATAGCCATGCTAGGCCTTAGATTTTAACAGGGTCACTCTGGGTGCTGCAGTGAGAATAAGCAAGAATGGTGCCACCAGCATAGAAGCTAAAAACTAGGAGGCAAGAGATGGTGATGCTCAGACCAGAGGAGGAGAAGTTGAGGCATGTTTGACTCCAGACACATTTTGAAAATAGAGCCTGAAAGATTTTGCTGTAGGACCAGAAATGGTGTGTAAGAAAGTGAGGCTTTAGAAATTAGAAACATGCCATTGAAAAAATGAGGTGAAAGAAACAACAGGTGGAGGGAGAATGAGGAGCAATCAGTGAGAATTAGCATCAGGACCGCACATAATAGAAAGCTCAAAATATAGTTCAAAATATTATGTCCAAAGTAGACTGTGAACACATCTTACAAGATAGCTTTTAAAAATAGACAACCAAAAACATCCTTACTTCAGATCAACCATAAATGTAAGACTCTATTGAGTAGCACATAAAATAAAAGCAAATAAAATTTATGGACAAAAATTTAATATAAAAACTATGTTAAGAAAATAGTAAACTTCCTCCAAGACAGAAGAATAGACATGAAAAAATAAGACATGTCGTATCCTGGCATAGAAAGACTCAACATTGTAAAGACTCAACATTTTATTTCATTAATGTATACATTTAACATGACACTGTGATGGGCTGACAGAGCTGACTCCATGAGAATGTTATAGGCCAGACTCTAAGGGAAATGACTAAACAGACTCCATTTTGCTCTGAGACTCCATGTTATGTAGGAAATAAGCTTCTCCCATGGGAACACCCCGCCTCTGTACCCATCATCAGTTACTTGGTGTGACAAGTTTAACAATACAGAATGATAATTCCTATGTAAAGAAAAATTGCTCTCTTTTGATCCCTATTGTTCCTAAACAATGTACCATGTGAACGGTGATTGTGTGGATGTTAGTAACCATTCTTTAGTTTGTACCTGGGTAAGGGCCATTTTGACCCACTTCCCCCTCTGTTGATGATCTCATGATGTTAGTTTGTAATTTAGAATCATAGCAACAGACACTTATGATTGATGTGATTTTTAGTATAAAAAACCCTGACAACCCTGTGGTCGGGGCTGTTCTCCCAATAGTCATTTTTTGGGGCATTGTGTGAGACAGTCAGCTGGCCAACTTAATAAAGACTCTCAAATTTGGACTTCTCAGTGGTGATTGGTCTGTTCTTAAGTTGCGCCACATAACATTTGGAGGCCTCAGCGAGATCCTCGCTGCCTGGTGGGCAACCACTGCTCACCACTGACCTGGGAACTCCTGCGGAGGGGAGAGGCCACAGCGTTGCTCCTAGGGGAAGGCCTCTGAGAGACGATTCTCAGCCTCAGGTTGCACGGTCTGTGGAGCCCCACCCCAGGACTGAACTAAATTCTCCAAGAGAGTCACCTGTTTCTGCACCCTGGGGGACCGGTAAGTCTGTTTCTGGCGGATCCACATCTGGGGACTCTGAGGAAGGCTGGACGCAGCATTACTTCCCGAGTCCAGGACTGGCAAGACGTTGCTCAGTCCCTGTGGTCTGGAATCTGGAGTGGCCATTTGTCTGTGTCTTTGGTGTTTTATCTGTTCTGTGTTTGTTTGTCCTTTTCTGTTTTTTTTTTGTTGTTGTTGTTGTTGTTGTTGCCCTTAAGTGTAAGCATGGGTCAGTCTCCCTCACGTCAGTCATGTACTCCCCTCCAGAGCATGTTAACTAATTTCCAGGAATTCCAGAAGAGAGCCAGTGACTACGGAACCCGCTGCAATGTCTTTTCTCTCTCTAAATTCTGTGAGAGAGAATGACCAACTTTCGAGGTCTGATGGCCCCCTCAGGGGACCACCAAATTGTCTTTGGGCAGCCTGAACAATCTGATCAAATGTTTTGTAGTCAAATTTGGAAAAAAATGGTTAAAAAGGTTTTTAACCATGTTCACTAATGCTTACATTAAAATGTAAATTGCTGCCAATTGGAACTTCCCACTATTGGAGTTGGTCCACCCAAAATGCCAGGTTAAAATTTTGATGGCTGCTATCCAAGAGACCAGGAAAACTGGTTTAGAACAAGACCCCAACCTGAGGGGGCTCTCCCAAGGAGATCAATTGGAAGCAGCTCCTTTGTTGTCTCTTTGGGAAACTCCTTCAGGGAGGGATAAGGCATAACCTTTGTCTATATTCTCTTAATTCCTTTTCATCTCTGATGAGAGGGACTATATCAGGATGGAAGTTAAAGACTTTTAAAAATTCTATTTTTTGAGCTCATAATTTCAATCTAGTGCGCCTAAGTTAATTTTTTATCAGACCTATTTTATACAGCTATAAGGTTTTCTTATAGTTTCTTACAGTTCTTATAGTTTCTCATAGTTTCTTATAGTTCTGTTTCATTCAGAGGCCAGTTTACAAGGGTTAACTCTCAATCTAATGGGTTTTAAAAAGTAAGCTATAAGGCCTTTGTCCTTCTGTTTATTTTATGTATATGTACACCGGTGTATTGTCATGTCTACATATATTTGGTACCAAAATTGACATATGAGCTCATAAATTAAAAATTTTTTAAATGGATCCAAATGCTTTTGATTTACATAATATAAAAGGTTTTTAAATTGGGTAAACAAAACTATGGTTTTCAAGTTCCTAACACAGTTTTGTTTCCAGTTGGTCAAAAAATAAATAAAATGTTAGTTTTATACAATGTCTAATATCTATTGTTTCTAGGTTTTTCTTCAACAAGAAAGAAATGACTGATACAGCTCAATACAATTCTCTGATATCTTGACTTTTAAAAAATAACTTAATTAGATTTAACATATATGGGATTGATCATGGATGTGTTTGTTAGAGACATCTGATTGGTTTAAAAAGTTAAAATGCTAAGTGTTAAATATAACATCAAGTACTCTTAACTCCTTAAATTCCACAGGGTAACATACAAAATATTTTTGGTGTTTTCATAAATTGGTAAATAAAAAAGAGTTTAAATTTACTTTATGTTATCACTAAAAACATGATTACTAAAAGTCTTAACAGGTATAATTCTATATAAAGGGTCCAAAAGTTTCAACTGTATTTAAACAGAGTTCTATAAGTAACAAAGTATTTCATTGGATTAAAATGGAGTAATTTATCTGAATTCAGAAATTTATAAGGGTTGTTTCAAAATATAAATTTTAAAAAGGGGATCAACAGATTAAAACATTACAATTTAGATATAAAAATATATTTAATAAAAATGTTTCTAAATAAAACAAGTATATGATAAAATAAGGCTGTAATACATCTAAGTAAACAACAAGAGTGTCTAACTAAGTGATTAAAAAGTGTTAATTAAGGGTAAATTTTAAAAGGTTTATGTGTATATATAAGTAACACAACAGTTAAAACTATTCAAGGTTTCTTCCTAAGGTCAAATATTAATGTACTGATATAAACCAAATTTCAGTCTATTTGCTAAAATGACCAATAATTCTTAAAACATTAATTTACTCTTAACATTGTATCTGTTAAGTTTTATTCTGTAGAGCAATTAGTCTTAAAAATTAAGGGTTTGTACAATTCCAGTTAAACATCAACTGTTATTTTAGAGTATTGTACTACATTAATTTTACTAAATTTTATTTAAAAGTTAAACATGGTTAATATAAAAACATCAATGTAATTATAATTCTATTACTCTTATAAATTTCTGCTGTGTGAAAAAGAAGTACACTTGTACATTGTTGGTGGGATTCATATTAGTACAACCACCCTGGAAAGCAGTGTGGAGATTCCTCAGAAAACTAGGGATGAACCCACCATTCGATCCAGCCATCTCACTCCTGGGTATTTTCTCACAAGATCTAAAATTGTGTTACAGTCACCTCAATGTTAATAGCAGCACAATTCACAATAAATAAATTATGGAATCAGCCCAGATACTTGTCAATAGATGAATGGATTGAAACTGTGGTATATATGTGTACAACAGAGTTCTACTTAGCCACAAAAAAGAACAAAATTATGGCATTTACCAGTAAATGGGTGGAACTGGAGAATATCATATTATGTAAAATTAGCCAAATTCAGAAACTCAGAATTTGAATATCTTCTCTTATCAGTGGAAGCTTTAGTAAAATAAAGGAAAGGGGGAGAGAAGGATAAGATAACATAAAGAATCAATCAAATACAAATTAATAGACAAGCAAAAGGAAATCTAGTAGAGGAAGGAGAATGGGAGAAGGAAGGGAAGATGGGAGGAAAAAGTGGGAGGGAAAGGGGGGGAATCATGAACTAAAATTAATTTCCATGCATGTATGAGTTTGTTGGGATGAACCCAACTACTATGTATAACTATAAAGCACTAATAATAAAAAAGATGCTTAGAATTTTTTTTGCAGTACATTTTATCAAAATCTTTCATCATTGATGCAGAATTGAGTCATAAAAAAGTGTACCCAGTTCCCAGTCGTAAAGGAATTCATTCATGTTTTCTTCCATGAATTTTATGATTTTGTTCTCACAAGTATATTTATTATCCTTTTGGTATTAAATATGATAAATGATTTGAGGAATCAGATTCTATAATCTCAATGCATTAGTAAAATGTTCATTTGTCTTCACTGTTTTGCTTTGATCATATATACATATATGCCTCATCGCATCCTACATTTCCATATGCAACATCTGAATTTTCTGTTCATTCTGTTTATGTTTGTCTGTACATACATCATTACCCTACTCTTATTTTATAGAAATCGTAGTATGTTCTATTTTTGGTTAATCCAGTTCTTTCCTCTTTGTTCTTTCCTTTCAGAGTCTTCCTGATTATTCTTGAATGTAAGTGCTTCCAAAAAACTTTAAACTTCCAGAGAGAGCACAATCTTGATAGTTTTTATTGGTTTATTGGTGTCCCAGTTATTGATCAATTCTTTGTTTTATTTCTTACATTTTAGGAGTCTTGTTAAGAAAGGTGGCGCCAGCACTTACATGATGGGAGAGTTGACCCTGTGTTTTCTTCTAGTAGTCATAAAGTTGCTGGCCTAATTCTGAAGTCTTTGATCCATTTCAGTGTTCTGGCATGCAAGAATGAGTTCCCATCACCATTTGTCTAAAAGGCTGTCATTTCTCCAAGATATATTTTTGGCACCTTTGTCAAGTGTCAGACAGCTCTAGGTATATGGATCTGTCTCTGAGTCTTCCATTCTGTTGAATTGGTCTTCATGTCTATTTTAATGCCAATACCAGGCTGGTTTTGTTAGTACAACTGTGTAGTATGATTTCAGATCAGTACTGTGATGCCTCCTGCTTTGCTTTTCTTGCTTAGTATTATGGTGGCTATTCTGGATCTCTTCTGCTTCCAAACGAATTTAAGAATTGTTTTTTTCTAGGAGAAACATAAGAATGGCAGAATAGAGGGTCACTTCCATTGTGGTTCCATGA
Source organism: Sciurus carolinensis (assembly GCF_902686445.1). NCBI lineage: Eukaryota > Metazoa > Chordata > Mammalia > Rodentia > Sciuridae > Sciurus > Sciurus carolinensis. The sequence goes on along the minus strand of NC_062227.1, from coordinate 29,002,583 downwards.
TTTGAACCAAGAAGAGCAAACAGGCAACTTGTCAGCAAGGTGGTTGATTGATGAGGAATTAGGGGGAACTTTACTGGAATTTAATACTGGACACTCAAAACAAATTGGGGACTCAGGAGATCTTGTATAATAAAATAAGGAGGAAAGATCCCCAGCCCCACAGCCACAACAGTGGCTGGAGGTACAAACCAGAACAGTCCCTACGTGAAGACAATAAAGCAATAAGGGAATTAAAGTAACCCTCATTCTTGGGAACTGAGGTACATTGGGGTATGGAGAGCTTAGAGATCAGAGACACTGAGCAGTACTACACAGTATCTTTGTACAGGAGGGGAGCTGCTATCTCTCTCTGGAGGACAGCAGAAGGAACCATTTTACAGCCATGGAGCAAGGCCAGCAGCTGGGGGAGCCGATTACTGGCAGAGTGAGTCTGGCCCAAAAAACAAGCTAGGCAAACCCATGCTGCATGGCAGAGTGTTCCTTAATGACCCAGGAGAAAATCAAGCATGGAGAGAGGTTTACACAGGGAAACGCTGGTTACAGAAACCATCTGACTGCTTGTAGGACCATCTGGGAGCGAAATACCTGACTGGGAATTCAAAAGAGTTGGGGTGGGAGAGATCAAGCTTGGAAACTGAATCAGAGATCAGGAATCGAGGGATCCACAGGTGAAGTGGTGAACTAAGAACAGGCTCTTAAAACACATGAGTGGAACCCAGAGAGGTTCCTGGGGTACAGTCTTCCAACATGGACCAGCAATTGCTGGGCCTTGGAGGTGCACTGATTTAAAATCTCCAGACCAATTGGCACCCAGCAAACAGAATGAAGCATACTTTAGCCTACATCCCACCTCCAGGAGAATTACCTCCAGGACAAACCCTCTCACACTAGCAACCACCCTGAATGCGGAGCTAGTATCAAACTCCAGACAACCCCACCTAAGGGCCGAGAAGGGAAGCTGAGAAACTTTTGAACTTCAATGGAAACAATTGTTCAATTTTTCTTTTTCTTTCTTTTCTCTCTCACATTTCTACCATTTTTGAAAGCAAGTATTTTTCATACATCAGTTTATTGAGGATTGGGATCTCTGAATAGTATACTACATTTGTTGTGTATTTTATTTTTACTTTTTTCTTTCTTTTTATTTATTTATTTTTTACTTTTACGCTGCATTTTTTCTCTTTCTTATCTATTTCCTTGGATTCTCTTTCTCTCTTTCTTCCTGTTAACAGCTAAACCCTTTCAATTCCTGTTTCACTCTTTCTATACATTTTACTTCTACCATCTCTCCAACTTCCTCATAAACATCACATCCTATACCACTCTGTCCTCACTTTGTCCACCATTTGAAGCTGTAAACTCTTTTGCAAACTTATGTTTATATTGTAGAAAATAATTGAACACATAATTTCTGTTTATTGTGACAAAACTGTAGACATCTTAATAGGAACTATTTGGTTTAAGGTTGTATATTGATTGAACTGGGTTGTGTTAATATTTGTCTGCATCTTAAAGGTGAAATACTGGAAACTTTCAGGGACACTATAAATCTACAAGGTAGAAACTCTACTGCCTCAGAACCACACAGCTAGATGGGTAGACACACAAACAACATGAAGAAACAAAGGGAAAAAATCACATAAAGCTAATGAAGATGCTACAATAATAGGATCCATTGACACAACTGTAGAAGTGTCAGAGAAAGAGTTCAGAATGTACACAGTTAAGCTGATTTGTGACATAAAGGATGATGTAAGGAGTAAAATCAGAGATAAAATCCAGTACATGAAAGTGAACATGATTTTCTCCAATTCCATCCATTTTTATCTGCAAATGCCATAATATTATTCTTCTTTATGGCTGAATAATATTCCATTGTGTACATATACCACAGTTTCTTTATCTATTCATCTGTTGAAGGGCATCTAGGTTGGTCCCACAATTTAGCTATTGTGAATTAAGCTTCTATAAACATTGATGTGACTGCATTACTGTAGTATTCTAATTTTAAGTCCTTTGGGTATAAACCAAGGAGTGGGATAACTGGTTCAAATGGTGGGTCCATTCCAAGTTTTTCAGAGGATTCACCACACTGCTTTCCAGAGTGGCTGCACCAATTTGCAACTCCACCAGCAATGTAAAAGTGTGCCTTTCCCCCCACAACCATGCCAACATCTATTATTGGTTGTGTTCTTGATAATAGCCATTCTAATTGGAGTAAGATGAAATCTTAGAGTTGTTTTAATTTGCATTTCTCTAATTACTAGAGATGTTGAACACTTTTTCATATCATTATTAATTGCCTGTATATCTTCTTCTGTAAGGTGTCTGTCCAGATAAATGGATGGAGTTGGAGAATATCATGCTAAGTGAAATAAGCCAATCCCAAAAAACCAAAGGCTGAATGTTTTCCCTGATAAGTGGATGATGATATATAATGGTGGTGGGTGTGTGAGAGAAGAATGGAGGAACTTTATGTAGAGGGAAATGAGAGGAATGGGGATATAAAAAATGGTAGAATGAGACAGACATCATTGCCCTGTGTACATGTATGATTACACGAATGGTATGAATCTACGTCAAGCACAACCATAGAAATGAAATTATGTACCTATCCCATTTGTGTACAATGAATCAAAATGCAGTCTATAAAAATAAAAAAAAATTTTAAATAAAAATTAAAAATAAATAAATAAATAAAAGAGAAAGTGAATGCAGTTTGCTAATATTTTATTAAGGATTTTTACATTTGTGTTCATCAGGGATATTGATCTGTAGTTTTCTTTCCTTGATGTGTCTTTGTCTGGTTTTGGTATCAGGGTTATACTAGCTTCCTAAGAAGTATTTGGGAGAGTTCCCTCATTTGAATTTTGTGGAGTAATTTTGAGAAAGTCTGGTGTTTGTTCTTCTGTAAAGGTCTGGTAGAACTCAGTTGAGAATCCATCACGTCCTGGGTTTTTCTTTTTTGGAAGGCTTTTAATTACTGTTTTAATTTCATGACTTTATACTGCTCTCTTTAGGTTTTCTATATCTTCCTAATTCAAATTGGGCGGGTCATATGTGTCTAAAAATTTTTTCAGTGTCTTCCAGATTTTCCAGTTTATTGGAGTATAAATTTTGAAAATAGATTCTGATAATCCTTTGGATTTCAGAAGGATCTGTGGTGATATCTCTTTTTTATCTCTAATCTTATTGGTTGTTTCTTCTCATTCTTTCTTTTGGTGTGTTTTGCTAAAGGCTTGTCGATTTTATTTATCTTTTCAAAGAGTCAACTTTTTGTTTCATTGATCCTGTGTGTTGTTTTCTTATTCTCAATTTCATTGACTTCAATTTTGATCTTAATCATTTCCTGTCTTCTAGTGGTTTTCGAGTTAATTTGTTATTCTTTTTCTAGGGCCTGGAGGTGGAGAATAGCTTATTTATTTGGAATCTCTCTAATTTTTTAATGTAGGCACTCAGAACTATAAAATTTCCTCTTAGAACTGCTTTCATACTGTCCCAGAGTTTTTGATATGTTGTCTTTGTTCTCATTCATTTCTAAGAATTTCTTGATTTCTATTCTCATTTCTTCTTTCATGCAGTATTCATTTAAAAGAATATTGTTCAACCTCCATGTGCTTATGTAGTTTCTATACCTTTCTTGCCATTGATTCTAGCTTTGTTCTATTATGATCTGATAGGATACATGGGTTTATATCAATTTATTGGTATTCGTCAAGATTTACTTTGTGGCTTAGAATATGATATATTTTGGGAAAAGATCCGTGTGCAGATGAGAAGAAGGTAAATTCAGCTGTTCTGGGGTGAAATATTCTGTAGATGTTCATTAGGTCCATTTACTTCATAGTGTTGTTTAGGTTGAAGATCTTGATTGATTTTATGTTTTGATGACTTGTTTATTAGTGATATGGGCATATTAAAGTTCCCCAGCATTATTGTGTTGGGGGTCTATGTGGAATTTCATGCCATGGAGAATTTTTCCATGTAATTAGGTACATGGAAATTTGGGACATAAATGTTTTTTATCATTATGTCTTGCTGGATTGTTCCCTTTACTAGGATGCCACGGCCTTCTTTGTCTCCTCTGATTAATTTTTTCTTAAAATCTGCTTTGTCAGATATGAGAATAGCCACTCCTGCTTGTTTTCTTGGACTATATTCCTGGAATATTTTTTAGCCCATGGGTGTCTTAGTCAATAAGATGAGTCTCTTGTAAGCAGCCTATAGTTGGATTTTTTTTATGATACTTTCTGCTAATCCATGTCTTTTAATTGGGAACTTGAGACCATTAATATTCAGCATTAGTATAGATATGTGTTTGTGGTTTCCTGCCATTTTGGTTTTTTGCTATATTTTATCTTGTCCTGGTTCTCATTTAGTGGATTATTCTTCTATTGAACTTCCTCTGCTTGTGGGCTACAAGAATTATGTTTTAGTTCCTCTGTGCACAGTTTATCTTTGAGTACTTTTTGTAGTGCTAGCTTCGTGCTCATGAATTCTTTAAACTTATTCTTGTTGTGGAATGTTTCTATTTTGTCCTCACATTTGAAACTGGGTTTGCTGGGAATAGTAACCTTGGCTGACAGTAGTTTTCTTTTAGGGCTTACAATATCTCATTCCAGGCCCTCTTTGATTTTAGGTTCTGAGTTGAGAAATCAAAAGTGAGCCTTTGGTTTTGCTTCTAAATGTGACCTGATGTTTCTCTCTTGCAGCTTTTAATATCCATTCCTTATTTTCTGTTAGGCATTTTGATTATGATATGTCTTGGTGAGCTTCTTATTTGACCGGGTCTATTTGAAGTCCTATATGTACCCTATATATGGATGTCTCTCTCATTTCTGATATGGGAGAAGTTTTCTGTAACTATCTCATGAAAATGTTCTTTACAGTTTTAGTTTGTATTTCCAAGTCCTCCTCTGTCCCAGTGATTCTCAGGTTTGGTCTTTTAAAGTTGTTCCAGAGTTCCTGTATATTCTGGTCATGTTCTATAATTTTTCCCTTTACTGCCTTCTATGTAATCAAGATCATATGTCCTGTCTTCAATGTCTGAAGTTCTGTCTTCAAGGGCTGAGGTTCTATTGTCTACACAATTTAATCTGTTAATGATGACTTCAAGTGAGTTTTTAATTTAATTGATTGTGTCTAGCATTTCTAGGAGTTTTGCTTGGTTTCTTTTCACTATTTCTATTTCTTTATTACAGTGGTCTTTCATATAATTGCTCTCTTAATTCCCTGCTTTGATCTTCTTTCAGTTCTTTAAAAAATAGAAATTTCTGTGTGTGTAAGGGTCACATTGATTATAGAATGAGTGAGAGAGGTGGAAGGATTAGAGGTTGTAATCAAGGTAATTCCTGGAGTCTAGGATTTGGGAGGCAAAGCAGTCTAACCCATGACAAAGTTTAGAGAGTGAACTGACATGTAAGTTGCTGAAATGGAATTGAGGTAGAAACCACTAAGGTAGATGAGACCACAGATGTCAGTTAGTGTACAGAATGTTCTTGCTGCACAAATATTGAAATCACCTGAAACAGAATAATACCAAGAAAAATCCTCTGAACAGATGACCAAATGAACCTGAGCAAACAGGAAATACGTGAACTTTTTTCTCCATCTTCTCATCCAATGAGCATGGATTGTTAAATTCCCTCCTTCTTTGATGATCTGACATCACTGCCCAGTACTGACCAATGGGCTCTGTGAGTTCCTGAATCAGGCCCACGGGTGTGCTTTCACTGCTACCCCAGCATAGGAAGCCTTGTGGTTTCCTCCAGTCAGAACTTTTTCAGTTGAATTTCAGTACCTCAAGGCTAACGAGGATACTTTGGATCAAACAGTGATATGTCTGTCTTTTTGAGTAGCTTTTGTGGCAAATACAAGGGTGCCCCTCTCAGATCACTCTGTGAGAAGGGAGTGGCTGCCCAGCTGCAAGGAGCATGTAGTTAACAACCCCCGGCAGTTAATTTCTGCCTGGTCAACAGCCAGTGTCAGATTATGAGCCTCATTCATGCTCTTCCCCGTGATGCCTCCAGTTGATATGATCAAGGAAGAGCACAGGTACTTTTCCCAGGTCAGTCCAGAGTCAGTGACCCATCAGGGTATTGGAACAAGGACCTTCTAATTCCCATGCAATAGCAGATTCCCCTAGAGGGAAGTTTTATCTCTAGAGCTTGCAGGAGCTGGCAGAGACTTGCCAAGTCTGTATTGTGGTCCAGTAGCTCTCCTAGCCCAACCCAGCTTCTTCTTCCCTTTATTTCACTAGTGTGACTCCTCAACACATCTTTTAACTCCTAACTCTGTCACAGCATCTGCATCCTAGGAAACTCTTTCAGTAAGCTTGATGTTGGAGCCCCAACAATATGACCAGAATCTGATTTCCCGCTCTACCTCTTGGGTCCAAAGTCCTCAATACTGATATCATGTTCAGGAGCTATGAAGTAGCAAGTTAACCACAGCTTGTCACATGCTCTCAAGTCCTATATTTATTCCTAAATGAAAGGGATGTGGAGGGAAGATTGATTTAGTCAATAAGGGTCCCTGCATGGAACTACATGTGGAATCAGATCATCCAAACCACATAGGCTGAGGATGGGACTTCTCCGAATGAAACTTGGGGCTCTTCAGAGTTACATCCCCCTGAATCTGTCTAGCCCTCAAGACCTTACCTCTGTCTGATCTGGGACCTTGATAATTACTGGCATTCCTTCCAGATTGTGCAATTCTGACCCCAAACCTCAGCTAAGAGGCCAATAACTGATTCTGCAAAGAAAGATCTCTTTTACCAACTATCTGCCTCCCCTATATAATGGGGGTGGGGGAGTGAGAGAAGAATGGAGGAACTTTTTTGTTTTTTTATTTTATTTTTTTATTTTTACAGATTGCATTTTGATTCTCTGTACACAAATGGGGTACAACTTTTCATTTCTATGGTTGTACATGATGTAGGTTCACACCATTCATGTAATCATACATGTACATAGGGTAATACTCTGTCTCATTCCACCATATTTCATACCCCTCCCCTCTCCCCCTTTTCATTTCCCTCTACGTAATCTAAAGTTCCTCCCTACTTCTCTTACCCCCCACCCCACCCATTATGTATCATCATCCGCTTAGCAGGGAAAACATTAGACCTTTGTTTTTTTGGGATTGGCTTATTTCACTTAGCATGATATTCTCCAATTTCATCCATTTACCTTCAAATGGCTGAATAATATTCCATTGTGTACATATACCACAGTTTCTTTATCCATTCATCTGTTGAAGGGCATCTAGGTTGGCTCCACAATCTAGCTATTGTGAATTGAGCAGGTGGGGTATGAAAAATGGTGGAATGGGATAGATATCATTACCCTATGTACATGTATGATCACACGAATGGTATGAATCTACATCCTGCACAATCATAGAAATGAAAAGTTGTACCCCATTTGTGTATGATGAATCAAAATGCAATCTGTAAAAATAAAAAAATAATAAAAAAATATGGCCTATAGAGGTCAGGATTTTGCAGTGAAAAAAAATTTTAAAAGCAAAATAAAATGAAAGCCATAAGCAGAAAATGGTTGTATTATCATTAAATACACTAAAATAAGATGTGCATCATGAGAGATGAAATACATATTTTTGAATTTAGAAAAACATTATTTTTATGATTTTACTTTTTGATGTTTCATTTTGAGATCAATTTATAAGCTATTACTTTAAAACAGACCTTACAAATACAAAAGACGGTTTGTTTCATTCAAAAATAGGCAGCCCAAGAAAGTATTAAAAGAACAATTTTTTATGATCATGGCTAAATGAAGTTTTAATCAAAACTCACGCAGTTCTCCACCTCCAGCTGATACCCCCATGCATTCTCCTTGCTGCATCTTGTTCACTCACACATCTCTCCCAACAGGGTAGGTTTATGGTTAAGTAGCTGTTCTGTAGCTTCACACTCCTTAGCAATTTATGCTATTGTTTTGTGAAATCGCTCTTTCTCCAAGGGACCCATGCGTTTGTTATGGGGACACAAAGCACTCTACAGTTGGCAAGTGATGGCAGATCCCATCTGCTGACATTTCCAAACTGTAATTGTCGTCATAGCATCACTTGAGCTCCTCTGGACTAAATGCATTTCTAATTCCCCTCTTGGTCCCTTATCCGACCTCCACTGCTCCAAAAAAGATTGCTTTCCTCAAATAACAATCTTGGAATCATCCTCTGCTCTTCTCTCATGATCTGCACAGCAATACACATTTATAACTTATCAGTTGAAATATCTCCAAACACTGAATGGAACAGGAAGTGTAATCCAGGTTTCACATCTGTAAGGGGGGCGGTTAGGAAACCCAATCCCCTTCTGCCTCCTTGGTTGGTTACAAGTAGAGCAGCCAGCCCTAGCACTCTGCCAAGAGACACACTGACTTTGCTGATCATTTGATAGTTTACTGCCACGGCAGGAAAATCCCATCAAAGCTTTCAGAAAGTCTAATCATCCACCTCGGATTTTTGGAAGAGGAAGGGTATTTGTTAAATGACCTCACCTGTCTTGAAGGTGATTGACAGTCCATAAAGTTGAGCTGTCTTCACAATCTGATTCATAATCCACCCCATGTCTTTTGGTACAGTCAGATAAAGTTGTTGCCACATAGTAACTCATAAGTGGCTGTCTCAAATACTTTGTAGAATGCTATATAAAGCACTTTTCTTCCAAAAAGATTCAAGGAACTGCTCAGCACAGTCTGAAATATATCCTGACATTAGTATTCAAGTCAAATGTTACCTCTTCACTTGCAGGAAGACATAAAATACATTGATGGAAATTTTAAGTTCATTTCATAGCCATGATTCACTTTATTAATGATGGAAAATTGATCATACCAGAAACTATAAGTAGAAAATTCCCTTTAATGCTATCCTTAGACCAATCCTAAGTGGAGATTTAAAATAAATAAATAAACTGTGACAACAGGCAAGACATTTTTGCCAGTCCCCCTCTTTAAAAATTACCAACAAAGCAAGAAAGACAATTGCAAAAGATTGAGATTCAGTTAGTAATTTGGAATTCTTAAGGATATATCCATTTTTCAGAAGTTAAATAGTTTTATACTCCATTCTGAGACTATTTTCCATCAATATTTTATCTATTAATTGTTGGTGGCACATGAAGGACATAATTAGAAGCATACCCCAGGTTCTCAAAAATAACAGAAATTAGGTTGCGGTAACATTTGTAAAATACACGCACAATTAGATAGGAAAAACCTTCAAGACAATCCCTGCTGAGAGTAAGGCAAACATTGTATAACTGTACAACAGAGAATTCACAAACACCTAACACACAATCCAAACAGACTGGATGAAATGTCACAGTAAAAGGACTTGAAAGTCATTGTATGTTCGTAAACAGAAACAGCTCATACGGTTGTCATTGATCTTCAGGAAGATTCTAGTAAAGTCACAAGGGAGAGCTTGCAACCTAGAAATGGAAGATATGAGAATTCCAAGTGCTTATGCCGCACTCCCCTGAGAGAGGAACACTAGGCCAGGGAAACAAACTCTCCTAGAGAGACCAAGACCATAGATCCTGAGAGTGGTAGTGTTGGACTCTGCCTGGGTTTGAATCCAATCCCTGAAACTCGCCAGCCCTGTAACCTCAGGAGAGTCACTTACACTCTCTTCCACTTTCTCATCAACCTAGTGGAGAAGATAGTTTGTAGGAGGCTGCCTCATGGGATTACTAGCAGGATTTATGAATTAATAAAAGTCAAGCATTGCCAGTTAAAAAGGTGCACACCTGTAATCCCAGTTACTTGGGAGGCTGGGGCAGGAGGATTCAAGTGGGAGGTCAGCCTGGGCAATTTATCAAGACCCTATCTCAAAATAAAAATAAAAAAGGGCTGGAGATGTGGTTCAAGGGTAGAGCACCCCTGGGTTTAATCCCCAGTTCCAAAAAAAGGAGAAAGAGGAAGAGGAAGAAGAAGAAAAACATTTATAAGGTGCCTGCTGTAATGATTAGTAACATTGTCATATATTATTATAACTCTACCATGATCAAGGATGATTTGAAGTCTCTAAGGTTGCCTGCCTCCCTTTGCTGTAGTTCCAGGTTTACCAAACAACCTTTCAATTATTAATTTGGTCTCATAGGTGTCCTGATGCTACAAAAAAGGTACCTTGAAAGATGTTATGAATATTCCTCCGCATCATCCCTGACTCCATTGTGAATTGATAAACTGGCAGTCTGCTTCACAGACTTTAGTCTTTTATGGAAGTGATTCATATAAGCCCAGCCTCTCTCAATCTGCTTCTCTTCAGGATTCTGACAAAGTCAGGTCTTGGAGTCTACAAAATTCATCAACATAATGTCTCCTAGTGAGAATTTTACACCTTCGCACCTTCTCCTGAAGGCGCCCAGACTGACAAATTTCCCTTTTCCTATCCACGATGCCAACTAGACTATCCATGCACTGGAATGAATAAACACTGTTATCCTGAGTTTAATTAATTATAATTTAAGTCTGATGGTTTTGCTTCTTAAGATTCAGCTTAATTTAAATACAAATAGATGATTTACATCTTTTGCATCAAAGAAGGTGTAACCGGTTCATTATCTTAAAAACAGATACTTCAGGAACTGATTTGATCAATTAATGTAAGGTTTTTTTAAAAAAGGTAATCCTGATTAATTAAGCAAATTGAAATAAAGTAAGGAAAGGCAGATGGAGTGGTAGCCTCTTTAAAATGCTGTATTTGCTGGAGAAGTCATCCTCAACCATCCCTTCTGCTGTTCTACACTTTAGTGCTTTCACCGTGGTATTCCTTTGGGAATCCAGCAAACATAAGTAAAATGATGTTTCTGTTATCAAAAGAATAAAGTCTTTCTAAAGTGTACTACACATTTTAGGTAAAGAAAAGAAAGTCTGCTGAACATAATTTAATGTTTCTTGATGGATCAAGGATTGTCATTGGGAACGTTAATTATTGTGTCACGCTGCTCACTGCGGGATAGTGATCTATGGACTTGATTATTCTTCCTCTGGATTTTTCCCAACAGTTGAGAAGTTTTATTTATTTATTTTCTTTCTCTTTGAAACTTCATGCCTGCTATTTCCTGTCTTCTGTTTCTCTGCAGTCCTTCCCATAATCTTTGTAGATTTTATATAGGGAAAGGCACACAGATCGAAATCAAAACATATATCCTTCTTTTCTCCAACTTACTTCTGAGTCAAACTGATGTTTAAAAACAGCATAGATAAATGAATAATCAAATACCACTTTTAATGCTAACATCGTTGATATTCTTGAATGTGACTTAGGTTCTGGTAACCACAGGACTCTTGAAACTGAATCAAGACTCCAGCAGACTTACCCTCCACCACAAGGCTGTGTGCCAGGTCCTGGTGTTATAAAAGGTATGTCCTAAAGGGGCAGCCCAGATGTCTGCTTTGTATAGATAGCTAGTTTACAGAAAAAAAGGGAGAGGAAGAGGAAGAAGAAGAATAAGGAGAAGAAGAAGGAGGAGAAGGAGAAGTAGAAGGGGAGGAGGAGGAGGAGGAGGAAGAAGAAGAAAAGAAAGAAGGAGGAGGCGGCTGAACTCTTAGTTCCTATATTAACTGATAACTTCTAGAGGGGTGAGAGTACAGATAGGCCAGGAACAAAATGCCAATGAACATCCTCATATAGGGGGTCAATTAGCAATGTGATAGGAAGTTCTACCCCTACAGAGCCAAGTAGATGAAGTTAGGAACCTCTATTCTTATAACCATGTAAGGATGACCTTGGGCAAATTAAGAAATCTCACTAATCCTCAATTTCTTTGTCATTAAACAGAAAAAAATAACATGTCTACTTCAAGTTATTACAAGGATTAAATTAATTAATATAGAATAATATATGGCACTCTAAAGATTCTTCAACATTATAGAATGCCTTCGCTTCTTCCAGATTACCATTTCCCATCTTACCCCTCTTCTTGCCTGACTTTGGCACCAGTGAGACATGACATTAGTAACCTCTGCGTATTAATGAGAGCGCACCTCTCTGTCAGTGATTGATCAGCACCGCGGCCGTCTCAGCTTTGGCTGTTCTTGGCTGTGCGCAGCATGCTTTGCACTCAAAGACTTTTCAGCCCTGTGTTACTTGGAGACGGTTCAAGGGTTTACTGTTACTGGGCAACTCCTAGCAGAATTCCTTAGACGTTGCTTTTTACATATAAAAAAGGCATTAGTTAATTGCCTGAGTTTACAGAGATCCAAAACATGACCCCTACTTCTCTAGGAACTTGCAATAGAATTTAAAAACAACTCTCACAGGTATTTGAACCCCAAAATGTTTGTGGTGGGCATCATGGTTAGGAGAGCTAAAGTAAGTGAACAAAAGCAACAGCAAAAGTTTATTGACCCTCATTGAGGATGGAATGGTGAGAGAAGGATCTGAGTCCAATATTCAAGTTCAATATCATAAATATCACACCCCCCACAAAAGAAACCTAACGGAAATCCATGCTGGTAGTGTAAAAATAAAGAAAGAAACAATACTGGCATTTTAGTTAGTTAGCACCAGGTCCCAGGACAACAGTTCCTAGGAAGAGGCCAGAATGATACAGGTGAAAAGTCAAGCTCCTCACTCTAAAGATTGAGATGAAGCGTCAAGTTCCAGGCTGCAAGGCAGAGTTGTTTCAAAGAAAAGAAATGGTCACTTGAACACACCCAGCCATACTTGGAGTGAGTTAGGTTCTGAAGTATATTCCAAGTCCACGGTTACCCCAGGAACCACCAGCCACCAGAAGGTTCGTTGGCTAACTATTTCCCAGGCAAATTTGAATCCAGAAAGAGACATTGTTCATACATTGAAAATTCATTCATACATGCATGCATTTATTCATCCACTTTAAAACTCTCTGTTCCTAGAATCCCTTTGGTTCCCTTTAGTCACTTTATTCCTAGCACATGGAGTGACATATTATCTGATTAATTAATTTGGAAAGAACAAATGACCAAACTTGGCTCAGCTATGCCCATTTTTCTTTGGGGAATAAGATTAGCAGACCCATATGCTTCACCTACTTAGATATGACCTATAATTTAGCCACTAGATGTAATGAATTTTCATCTTTTATTTACTCTTTACTTTATTTCTCCACTTTGTCATAATTTTTGAAGAAAAGAGATGTCCTAAATAAGTACTAAATATTCCACACTATGCTGGGCACTGAATACATAGTTTATCAACTCTATGGTCCTACATAGAGTTTATGATCCAGTGAGTTTGAGCTACAATCTGAAAGACCTGAAATTTGAACCAGTAAAGGGGTATGTATTCCATGAAGAAGTGTTATGCTTTGGATGTGAGGTGTCCCCCAAAAGCTCACGTGTGACACAGTGCCAGAAGGTTCAGAGGAGAAACGATTGGGTTGTAAGAGTCTTAACCAATCGATGAATTAATCCCCTGATAGGAATTAACTGAGTGGTAACTAAAGTGGTAGGCTGTGGCTGGAGGTGGTGGGAATTGGGGCCTGGCTTTGGGTACATATTTGTATCTGTTCAGTGGAGTCTCTCTGTGATTTCTGATCGTGATGTGAGCTGCTTTCCTCCACCACACTCTTCCGCCATAATGCTCTGCCTCACCTCGAGCCCCAGGAATAGAGTCGGTCTTCTATGGACTAAGACCTCTGAATCCATGAGCCCTCAAATAAACTTTTCTTCCCTAAAATTATTCTGGTTAGGTCCTTTAATCACAGCAGTGAAATAGCTGACTAAAACAAGAAGGCTGTGAGCCAAAATTAAGGTCTCCTTTAACTTATAGAGTTCATTGTGTTCCTGGAAACTGATCACAAGGTTTACTGGGGAAGCAAGAAACAGCTTCTCCCCAACTTTGACTTTCTTTTTGGATTAGGAGACTAAAGTGATCTCTGTCTTTTGCCACATAAATCTGTGCCCATGCTTTCTACTTAGGACACTTCCAGTTATGCCTATACCAAAATTGAACCTCAAAAGTAAATGAAATATCCTAATTCTCTAGGATCCCAGTACTTTCTAGCTTTTATGGTCCAACCCTAATTGTTCATAAATCCCTTGAGAGTCTTTGCTATGAATAGAATTCTCTTTTTCTATAGAGATAATAAATAGTTTGCCTATGGCTTTAGCTATTTATAAATTCTCTATGCTCAGAAAGTGTTTGCCCTAAGACTAAGCAGACACCATGCCATCTTTTTATTTTAAGAATTTAACTTTTATTTTTATTTGTTTTTTTAAATGTGGTGCTGAGGATCAAACCCAGTGCCTCACCTGTGCTAGGCAAGTGCTCTACCACTGAGCCACGATCCCCATGCTATCTTTTCTTGTTATGCTTTCTCCCATTCTGCCAGATCATAGCTTCTCAAAATATTCCAACTCAGTCATGGATTCCACAGGCTTCCAACTCTAGGGAAGGTTATATAACTCTGTTGTGGTCTGGCTCAAGTCTTTCTTGATCAAAAGCTTCCCCTTAGGTGCTAAAAATTAATAGAAATAATTTCTAGGGCCACTGCAGTGGATTTTATGTTGATTCCAATATTCATGATATAACAGAAAGAATCGGGGCTTTAAACCCAGACAAGTCTGAGTCCAAACACCAGCTCCCCAGTTGGGATAAGTATAGTCATTATGCACAACACCTATCCTACCTTCCTCATATACAATGTCTTGCCTTAAAAGCCACTTCTCCCAGATTCCCTTGCCACTAAATTCAGTATGTGCTTTAGGAAGTACTCAAGGGAGATTCAGAAAACAGCAGGCTCCAGAAGCCCTTAGGAAGTTTCTACTATTTCTGCTGGATATATACAGTCACAGGGATTTAGTTTTCCTGAAACAGCATTAGCAGAAGTCACAATGTACAGTCACCTAGTGGTATTAAGAGGCAGGAAGCAGGTTATCCATCTCTCTGGTATAGGTAAAGCAAGCTCAACTTAGTTCTGGAGCCGATAGTTCTGATGGCAGCGTCTAAAGCTCATATCACAGCTAAGACTGTGCAGTTCTGGAGTAGAAATTGGCTTCATGAAGCTTTATGGTTGCCCAAACGTCACAGATATTGGGGGATTCCCTGGCTGAATAGTTCTGTGATAGTGCTTAGAAATTATTCCTTGAGAACCAGGACAGGGACTGACTGCTGCTTCAGTTCTTTCAATAATTTTATAAGTGCCCAATTTCTTGAATTAAATCCTTTTCATTTAACATAACTAGATTGATTTCCATCCTCTGCAACTGAACACTCATAAGTGATTTTCTCTCTCAAATTCCTTTTCCTCATGTAAAAATACATAAAATAACCCTTATCTTGAGGGGAATTGTGATTGTGATATTTAGTGGTAATTCATTTTATTACTGCCAGTACAATCAGTTAACAAACCTAGGGAAGGCTAAAGACCTTCTTTTGAGTCTTCAGAATCACCAACAGTTCAGACTTGCCAAAGGCAGTGTACCACATCCCAAACACAACCCACTAGCCCCCTACAAACCTTGCTACTTTCTTCAAGATTAAAGACTCTCCTCTGGTCAGCTCAGACCAACCTCTTTCCCAGGTACCTGTTACCATGAAAGATTTCATTCAGCTCTCTGATAAGATCAGCTGCTTCTTTCTACAACCACTCTGTAGTACCATACAATGACCACAGGAGTCTAACAAGAGTTGCAGACTTACAAACTGGAAGCCCATTTCCCCACAAAGTGTGTTTGTTACTCATCCTTGTGTACTCAAGGATTGAGCTGAGCCTGATGTATACCAGGTACTGAATATGTTTAAATAAATAAATGGACACATGTATGAATGAGCCCACTATGTTAAAAGTTTCTTTGATCCCTTACATAATTGTTTCCTATCACTATTTTATCATTTTTCTCAACTCAAAGGAAAACGTAATTAGTTCTGTGGCATGCGTTATAATTAAAGCTATACTGTTTGTCCTCTTTGAGATTTAGTCTTCCAATGAAATGTAATGTTTAAAAACAATTATAGCAGGATTGGGGTTGTAGTTCAGTGGTAGAGCGCTTGCCTGGCACGTGTGAAGCCCTGGAGTCTATCCTCAGCACCACATAAAAATCAATAAATAAAATTAAGGCATTGTGTCCATCTACAATTAAAAAATATTTTTAAAAAATTACAGCATGCTGAATATAGAAAATTTGGGGGGTATTTATCATGCAAGTTCAACTCATTCATAACTCCTTGAAGCCATAAAGAGATATTTTAAATAAGTTTCTAGGTTAGGCACCCTAATCAGTATGAGATACACACACACACACACACACACACACACACACACTAATCCAGCTAACTTTGTTAAACTGCCTTATATAATACTTTGTCTTAAAGTCCTAAAATCTTTACTCCTCCTTGATTTGATGAAGGTGAGAAGGTAAAGGGGATACTTCTGGGAAGATTTGCCACTCCTTGACTGTAAGTATGAATATGCCTGAGAACCAGCATATAAGTTTAAAATCACAACTGCCAAGCAAATTTCCAAATTATTATCCTCAAAAATCATCTCACAGTACTATATTACAATGAAATAGTCATTGTAAAGTCTCATGTACATAACACAGTACAAGGTAAGAACTTAATGAGAATTAAAGGATTTACTTTTTACATCAAGTTTTCATGTGTGGTATTTTGTTCTAGTGATCCTAAGACCTCTTTTCAGTATGTGATTTAAAGAATATGTAGATCAATGGTACAGAATAGAGGACACGGACACAAACCCAAATAAATACAATTTTTTCACACTAGACAAAGGGGCCAAAAATATGCAATGGAGAAAAGATAGCCTCTTCAACAAATGGTGCTGGGAAAACTGGAAATCCATATGCAGCAGAATGAAACTAAACCCCTATCTCTCACCCTGCACAAAATTCAACTCAAAATGGATCAAGGACCTCGGAATCAGACCAGAGACCCTGCATCTTATAGAAGAAAAAGTAGGTCCAAATCTTCAACTTGTTGGCTTAGGATCAGACTTCCTTAACAGGACTCCCATAGCACAAGAAATAAAAGCAAGAATCAACAACTGGGATAGATTCAAACCAAAAAGGTTTCTCTCACAAAGGAAACTATCGCAATGTGAAGAGAGAGCCTACAGAGTGGGAGAAAATCTTTCCCACTCATACTTCAGATAGAGCACTAATTTCCAGAATATATAAAGAACTCAAAAAACTCTACACCAAGAATACAAATAATTCAATCAACAAATGGGCTAAGGAAATGAACAGACACTTCACAGAAGAAGAGGTACAAGCAATCAACAGATATATGAAAAAATGTTCAAAACATTTCTAGTAATAAGAGAAATGCAAATCAAAACTACCCTAAGATTCCATCTCACCCCAATTAGAATGGCGATTATCAAGAACATAAGTAACAATAGGTGTTGGCAAGGATGTGGGGAGAAAGGTACACTCATACATTGCTGGTGGGGTTGCAAATTAGTGCAGCCACTCTGGAAAGCAGTATGGAGATTCCTCAGAAAACCTGGAATGGAACCACCATTTGACCCAGCTATCCCACTCCTTGGCCTATACCCAAAGGACTTAAAATCAGCATACTACGGAGATACAGCCACATCAATGTTCATAGCTGCTCAATTCACAATAGTCAGATTGTGGAACCATCTAGATGTCCTTCAATTGATGAATGGATAAAGAAACTGTGATTATATATATATATAGAGAGAGAGAGATATAGATATATATAGATATATATATAATGGAATATTACTCAACCACAAAAAATGATAAAATTATGGCACTTGCAGGCAAATGGATGAAATTGGAGAATATCATGCTAAGTGAGATAAGCCAATCTCAAAAAAACCAAAGGACCAATGATCTCGCTGATAAGCGGATGATGACACATAATGGGGGTGGGAAGGTTAGTGTTAGGGTTAGGGTTAGGGTTAGGGTTAGGGAGAGGGGCAAGAATGGAGGAAGGAAGGACTGTATAGAGGGAAAAGAGGGGTGGGAGGGGTGGGGGGAAGAGAAAAAATAACAGAATGAATCAAACAACATTACCCTATGTAAATTTATGATTACACAAATGGTATGCCTTTACTCCATGTACAAACAGAGAAACAATATGTATCCCATTTGTTTACAATAAAAAAAAGAATATGCTGTATTTAAATTCATGAAAATGTATTTATGGTACTGTAGATATAAAAGACTATTAGCTGGGCATGGTGGCACACACCTGTTATTCCAGCAGCTAGGTGGGCTGAGGCAAGAGGATCGCAAGTTCAAAGCCAGCCTCAGCAATTTAGCAAGGCCCTAAGAACCCTGCCTCAAAATAAAACATAAAAAGGGCTGAAATGAGACAGACATCATTACCCTCTTTACATGTATGATTACACAAATGGTATGAATCTATATCGTGTACAACCATAGAAATGAAATGATGTACCCCATTTGTGTACAATGAATCAAAATGAATGCAGTCTGTAAAAAATTTAAAAATAAATAAATATTGTTTAAAAAGGAGCTGAGAATGTGGCTCAGTGGTTAAGTGTCCCTGAGTTCAATCCCTGATACCAAAAAAAAAAAAAAAAAAGGAGAAGAAGAAAAGAAAATACTATTATAAAACACTAAGGTTTCATTTTTGTGTGTACATATCACTTAATTATATTGAAGACAGTTCAGGGCACACTAAACATAATGATTGCTATCTCTGAATTGTAGGATTATGGGATTGTTTTTCCTTTCATCTTTGTGGTTTCAGTATGTAAATATTGTAAAATGAGCATATGTAAGAATTTTAAAAGATATATGTGAAGAACTTGCTTGACCCTTCTTATTTTTCTCATCTCCTATCTGTTCTCTCTGAGCACCCACCTGATCATTGCTCTGCTGTCCCTCGTCACTCACGCCATCCCTACTGCAAAGACTCCTTGGATATAATGGACACTGACACTAATGGTTGTGCATAAACTTGAAAAACTCAGGCCATCCTAAAGACATATCACATCAACATGAGCAGCTCTTTCGTGTCTTCCTAAACTTGTAGAATCTCTTCTGGATCCTATAAATTAAGACATCCTCAAGCATTTTACTTAAAGACTGCCTCTCTAAAAAGTAAATACTTTCAAACTTCTGCACTTGGGTTGAAAACATGCCTTAGTATATTCATATGTGAATAGTTAGATACAGTCACTAAAAATGAGGCAGATTGAGGACCTGGTTTATTACTACCTACTATTGATAATGCCTGTTATCAGTGATGAGTTCTGCTTCCTCAAATGTCAAATCAAGACCTGGTCCATTACTTCCATATTATATTCTACAAAGATACAAACTAAATCAGAGAGGGCAAATAAATGCAATTTCTGTTCAAAGTTTCCTATGATGAAGCAAAAACTACCATCTAACAGACAAAAGTAAAACAACTCCACATTGAGACTCATTTTTCTACAGTTTAATGAAGATAGTTTAGTTTGCCTTTGCAGATCTCTAAGTACTTCTAAATATACTTAAATATATACTCTTACTTATCCCTCATAATAACCCTACAAGTAAAACATGAAACCAGTCTCTCTGTGGTACAGAAGGCTGAGCAGAGAAAAATTGGTCAGGTATAGGACCATGTATTGAGGATCCAAGAACTAGTGAGCTCAAGTGCCTGGTCACACATCATGCTATTAGGTGCTGGCCCACAGGTAGGAAGCTCATGCTTTCTTCCTAAAGGGCACAGATCCAGTAGCTTAGTGTAATAGAGCTCACCCTGTTCTACCTGAAGTCTCCTTTAAAATAATCTAGTCCAAACCACCGCCCCTTATAGATAAGAATGCAAAGGTCTAGACTTTTTCCCAAAACAGTTCAAAGCATTGTCTCTTTTAATCCAAGTGTCTTCCTTCCTCAATCAACTGTGCCCTTCTAGAATGAATAATTTCCTCTGGAGGTTTAGGAAATAGATGGAGTAAATTCCACTGAATCCTTCTGTAAATGGTGTGTAGTTTATCTGGTTGTCAGGTCTTTCCTTTTAAAGGTCACTCTTCCTTGGTAAGAAATGTTCTGATGTTCTTGTTAGAAGTAAACTGAGTTGTTGGGAGGAGGAGGAAGATAATGCAATTGTGCACGGATGCTTTTTCTCTGTAGTTTTTTTTCAGTTTTTGACATATATAGTACATATTCATATACATATAAGGTGATTGCAAAATTTTTAAAATATGAAAACTATTGATAATGCCTGTTATCAGTGATGAGTTCTGCTTCCTCAAATGTCAAAGTTTGAACATTAGAGAAGCACGCCGAGGCAGGCATATAGAGCAGAGTTTTTTTTGTTTCGTTTTGTTTTGTTTTGTTTGTGGTGCTGGGGATCAAACCCAGGGCATTGTGCTTGCAAGGCAAGCACTCTACCAACTGAGCTATCTCCCCAGCCCATAGAGCAGGTTTTATTTAAAGGAAGTAATGCAGACTTCTCCTGGGAGGAAGAAGGGGGCCATGGCTGGTATTCTGGTATCCCAAGAAGTGATAGCGCCCTTTCCCTTTTATAGACTAAAGTTTCCTTTGTTCACCTGCTCTCTCTCTCTCTCTCTCTCTCTCTCTCTCTCTCTCTCTCTCTCTCTCTCTCTCTCTCCTTCCTGCCTACATGACTAGGCCCAGGATGCTGGAGGGATGGCCAAAAGGTGGGAAGCAGACGGGCAGGGGGAAGGGCCAAATGGAGTGATCCAGGCAGGTAGCAGCCCAGGTGCCACTAATTAATAATTCCCTGTCTGCAACCTGTCAGGAGGGGTAGTATAGGCAGGTAATCTTGGTAGTCAAAGGGCTCTGGAGACAGTGACATTCCAATCTCCCAGGGGCAGTCTCCAACTTCCCAGATCCAAACTGGCTTCCATTTTCTTGATTCAACCCAATTACCCATTCTACACTAACTGCCCGTCTTTAATTCCAGCTTCACTGTGACAAAATAAATACAACCTGGGATACACTGAAAATAATATGTATCAACGTTTTATTGTATACAACATACTTGCCCTGTAGATAACTTGGTAACTTCTCATCTAGCAAAGGACATTTTCAAAGTTGTTTTTAACCTAAATACCAAAACTATCCTTGTATTATTCACAGACAGGGAACTTCTTGCCCAGAAAGGACCTGAACAGAAGGTGATTGACCTAGCGGAATAACCGTGAGCCCAGGGTGAATGGGCAGATAAAACGATAACTAAAGTTCCAACTATTTAATAGCAGGACGCTGTTCTGAAGAGATTGGATGTATTCATTATTCACCTCACAGCAGTGCTCTGAGCTGTTCCTTCAGAAGACAGGAAAGGCACCCTAATGAGGAAAAAGAACAGGTCTTTGGAGGACACAATAAATGAGGGCGAACACAATCACTGGACATAGGATGTGCTCCGGATGAGACCCAAGTTTGCAGTACACTGAGGGCAGGGAAGCCAGGCAGAGAAAAGGTAGACACATCCTGCACCCCACATGCACCATGCTCACATCCCATCGTGTACCCGCCACGGATGGGACACAGTGCCTGCCAAAGAGTAAATGCCAGATGAATTAAGATTTGGATGGAAAACAGGGTGGTGATGGAGGGGCACAAGTGACCCACTGGTCAAAGATACTAAGGTGAGATGAGACTTTCCAGGTCACGCATACAGCCGATACAGCCAAGCATCCACTCTGGCTCTGCACTCACCCTCTCTATGCTTACAGATTTCTAGAAAACTAGAAAAGAGAGAAACATGGACACAGTCCCAACCCCGCATTAGTATTTATCTAAGTTGCTTTTCGGATTTCATCCCCACTCTTTTCCATTCCATGAATGAGAAAAGTAAAACCTAAAAAGATTAAATAGCCCATGCAAGTTTACACTGTTAACTTACAGCGATCTGGATTTGAACCTAGATATTTCAACTTCAAAACGAGCATACTTTCTTCTAAAGCAAACTTTGCTTTTACCGTAGAGTGCAATATCTAATGAGGGAACATGAAATTTTACAGGGTTCGTTGAAAATGATCATGATTTCACTGTTTATCTAAAATATAAACAATTTCAAATAGCAAAATATTAATTTAACAATATTGACTTGAGATCTAAAAACTAAAACCCTACCTCCAAATGTTGTAACTTCACCCAATTCTAATTATTTTAAATAACTGGATTTAATTGCTTCAACAAGAATGCAATATTATTACAGTACATGGACTATAATCGTATTTCCTTTCTCCCTTCTGTCCCTCATCTTACCAATTTTACAAGTAAAACAGGATAGGAAAATATTTAGGCATATAAACTCAACACTCTTGGCCTGAGTCACACCTCCTGGGGAAAAGCATCCCCAGAAAGTAGCATATTTCTCTTTAATATGCTCCCTTAGCTATCATTTTGAGAAGAGAAGTCAAAGTTTTTCATATATCTCACCCAGCGAGGTAATAGTAACTGTTCAAATTATCTGAACACTCAACAGAAGCTATTAAAAGATTACAAATATTGATTAATCCTTCCACTAAATATAAGCAGCAACCAAAATTAAGCAAAGTTCATGATTTTTCTCTTGCCATACCTTAAGTGAATCTTTAAAAATGATCTGGTTTTCCCAGTGACTAACAAACTAGAAGCAACTTTCACCAGGGCCTAGAGGGCTAAAGAGGACATTATTTTTAAAGTTTCCTAGAAATCACGGGGCAACCTTTTGCTGTCCTGAGCTACATGTTACCATAGAATAATCGTTCTGACTCCTGTGGAAGCAACAGTAAGAGGTAGATTTGTCTAGTGACCGTCCCCATAAAACTAATTGTTTGGAGAAAAGATTTTTAAGAGAAGAATATTTCACATCTTGACCACACGGTACAACAGAACTGACCTTTTTCAGAATTATTTATTTTTAGGGAAGGGTCATTTTAGGATTGATTTAGACATAATATCCCCACTTGATTGCAGTTGATTCAATTCTGCAAGTTGAATGTCTTCTGTTTTGAGTTGACTGCTCTTCAGGCATATTTTTCTGTCTAGACATAACCTAAATGGCAGACAGCAAGGAGTTCTGTAAATACCAGTTGTATCTGCAAATTCAAAGGCAGCCTTGAGCCACACATCTGTCATTTCTATCACACTTGCATGAAGAGTAGGTCAATCTCAGTCTCCCTCGTCCCTGCACAGTATCAAGCCCTGAAGAACTTCAAAGGGAAAAAAGTAGTTACGTTCAGTCTTCGGGTCAATACTAACCAAATCTATAAGAATCTTTAGCACCTCTTCTTCTCCAGGAGGTGGAGTGAGAAATTAGTCAAGTGCTTGTAGCGTGAGCTCCCAGAGAAACTACAACCCCAGCTCCCAAATACCCTCAACATCCATAGCTATAAAACTGATGGGAGTAGAATTGTTTATCTGGGGCCCCAGAAACTTGCCCTTGACCCATCCTTCTCCCTGTTCTGGAGTTTTCCATTACTACCTGATGTCTTTCCTCATTGCCTTTTAACCAGAACTGTGCTAGCCTGCCCCTGAGTGTTCATATGGTCTGCTGCTCTGATCTCCCCCCATCATGTAAAGTAACATGATGATAATATAATCAATGTCACAACTTCCTGATCAAGATGACTTCATTGCTGTGCCAGCCAAAATGACAAGGCTCATCCACATATTCTTTATTCATCATTAAAGTGAACATGAATTCCCAGCTCTAATAGTGTTGATTGGGTTGACTCTAATAAAATCTACACCAGCAAACACCCTCTAATACAGTAGTCATGGAAAGAACATTTATTATATTTCTCATAGAAATAATAACATTGTGGATCATTCCTCTTCTTTTTCTCCCCAAAAATGTCTTTTCCCTCATTTGTCTCCTCCATGTCTTTTACTGTTTGATGGCAAGCAAGGAACTTTAATATCTTCTGTATTCAGCAAGGAACAGTGGAAATGGTAGCCTCCTGGAGCCTCTGATACCTATTGCTATTCTCTGTTGCCCTTCTAACAGGCAAGAAGCACCCTCTAAATTCAGCAAGGTGTGACAGGGGCTAGAATTCTACTTACCACATTCACTAAACTATTTATATACCCGCTATGCAAACACCCGCTCTCAGACCGCTACGTGATATACGTGTACATTCAACTACAGCCTCAGCTTTATGAACTGTATTCCTCAGAGTTACCAGCAACTCCAATAACTAGGTACACAGTCAATAATTACTTTCATCTTTCTCCTTTTATTTACTCTTTAAGAGATTCATTAAGTTGAAGAATGACAGCATTGCCTCCCTAAGCCATTTTGATTGCTTTCCTAATTCATTTATCATGACCTTTGGAACTATTAGTTTGGTTTTCACCTTCTAGTCACCCACAATCCTGTTTTATGAAAACTAATTTCTGCATCCTCCCTTGGTTCTTTCCAAATGGCCCTTTTGGCCTACACTCTATTTAACAGAAATGACATATGGTAGAATTTTTCTTTTATAAAGACACACAAGTGTGTAATATGTGTGGTCACCAACAGTCACTGTGTATGTTTAAAATCGGTATTGGATCACTCACAAAGCTTTTTATATGTCTATATTTTACTTACGACTCAAATTCCTCCAAAAAGGTGAGAACTGAGGGAAGAAGGATAGGGAGGAGCACACATCACAGACCAGGCAGAGTGCTCGGTACCTTACATGCACCATGTCACCTAATCCTCACAGGAACCTAAAAGGTGGGCAATGCAGCACTTGCATTAGAGATTTAAAAAAAAAAAAATCGTGGCTCCAAAAGGAATACCGACTTGCCACACTAGTGAACAATGGACTGGGACAAACTACACTAACAGGCTGGGTGCCTTGTCCTGTTGACTGTTCCCATCTCTGCTCTCGTCCTTCAGGACCTCAGTTTCCACCCTAGGCTTGACGTGCAAGTCACTGGCATGAGATAAAGGTAAATGTCCACATTGCTTACTTTGCTCTTTTCCCTTAACTTTTCCTTAGAGGAAACCTCTAAATAAATTCTTATTCTCTTACATCGAATACCAATAGTTGGGGTGCTAACTGTGCAGAGAACTCACTCTATTTTGCAGCTGCCTTAAAGTAGAACTTTTGATTATTAAAGCACAGGCTAGGACCGGGGATATAGCTCAGTTGGTAGAGTGCCTGCCTTGCAAGCACAAAGCCCTGGGTTCAATCCCCAGCCCCGCAAGAAAAAAAAAAAAAAAAAAAAGTCCTTAAAACACAGGCTAAACCAGGCAGGGTAGTACATACCTATAATCCCAGCAATTCAGGAGACTGAAGTAAGAGGATGGCAAGTTCAAGGCCAACCTCTGCAACTTAGCAAGTCCCTGTTTTGAGATAAAAAATTAAAAGGACTGGAGATGCAGCTCAGTGGTTCAATCCCCAGGACCATTTTAAACACAGATTAGTCATGCTCTAAAGATGCTGTCAAGAGAATTGAAAGACAAGGCACAAAAACCAAAGGCCAAATATTTTCTCTGATATGTGGATGCTAATTCACAATGACAGTGGGTGGTTAGGGAAGAACAGAGTTACTTTTTATTGCATAGAGGGGAGTGAAGGGAGAAGAGGTATGGGAGTAGGAAGGATAGTAGAGGGAAACAGACATTATTACCTCATGTACATATATGACTGCATGACCAATGTGATCGTACAATGTGTACCATCAGAAAAACGAGAAATTACACTCCATTTATATAGGATCTATCAAAATGTATAAATACATTCTACTGTCAAGTACAACTCATTAGAACAAATAAAAAAAATTAAAAGAAAAAATAAGACAAGGCACAGACTAAAAGATATTTGAATAAGACACAACTGATAAAAGCTGTTATCCAAAATATACAAAGAACTCTTAAAACTCAGTAATAAGAAAAAATACAACTCAAGTTTAAAATAGACAAAATTTCTGTGGAGAAGCTTCACTAAGGAGCATACATAGATAGCAAAAATGTCTATGAAAAAAATGCTCCACATTATATGTCATCAAGGAAATGCAGATTAAAATGTGCTACAACCACACACCCATAAAAATAGCCCAAATCCAAAACAATGACAACACCAAATGCTGGTGAAGATGTAGAGCAATATGAACATCTCTTTCATTGATGATGTGGATGCAAAATGGTACATTTTGGAAGATCATTTGTCAGTTTCCTACAAAGCCTAAATCTACTCTTACCACAAGATCCAGCAATCATACTCCTTGGAATTTACCCAAATGACTTGCAAACTTTGTTTACTCACACACACACAAACCTGCATGTGCATGTGTAGATGTTCACAGTAGCTTGTTTTTTTGTTTTTGTTTTTTTTATGTTTTTGTTTTCTGTTTGTACTGGGGATTTGAGGATTGAATTCAGGGACAATTCACCACTGAGTTCCATCCCCTACCCTTCTAATTCTTTTTATTTTTAGACAGTATCTTACTAAGTTGCCCAGGCTGGTCTCCCACTTGCAGTCCTCCTGCCTCGGACTCTGAAGTCACTGCAGTTAAAGGCATGCACCACTGCACTTGGCACAGCAGCTTTACTCATGCTTGGAAACAATCAAGATACCCTCCTCTCATAGTAGGTAAATGGATCCATTAACCGTGGCACGTCCACGTGATGTAATATCATTTTGCATTGAAAAGAAATGGACCATCAAGCCACAAAAAGACATGGAGGAAACTTAAATGCATATTACTGAGTGAAAGAAGTGAATCTAAAAGGACTACATACTGTATGAGTCCAGCTCTCTGGTGTTCTAGAACTGGCAAAACTCTAGAGACAATAATCACCGCAAGGATTTGAGGACAAGGAATGGACAGATAAGTGGTGCAAAGAGGAGTTTGGAGACAATAAAACTTTCCTGTATGATACTATAATGATGGATATGCCATTACACATTAGTCCAAACTCAGAATGCACCACAACAAGAGTGAACACCAACTGTGGACTTCAGTGATAGCGATGAGTCAGCCGGGCCTGCCAACAGTAACAAGTGTACCACCCTGGAGGGGGATATTGACAAATGGGGAGGCTGCCCACGTACTCAGGAAGGGAGTAGATGGGAAATACACCTTCCTCTTAATTTTTCTGTGATCCTGACACAGTTCTGAAAACTAAAGTCTATCCAAAAAATAAGCTGCTTATGTGATGTTTCTGAGTAAACTAGACATACGGGTAGAAAAAAATAAGATGCCATGCACAAACGTGAATTCCATATGAAGACTCAAATATAAAAATGGAAGCCCCTAACATTTTGAGAAGAAAATATGCAATAACATCTTTATGATACTGGGATAAAAGAGGGATTTCTTTAACAGAACCAAGAAAAATATAAACCGTTAAAAGAATATGCAGAAATATAACAATATTACAAAAGATTTTAAAAGGCCCAATATGCCGTAAACACACAAAATGTAAGAGATAAGATATATGCGTGGTTCACAAGGCGCACACATAAATCAATTAAAAATGGACAATCAGCCCAAGAAAAAAAATAGGTAAATAATGCAAATAGGAAAATTCACAGAAGAAACATCAATAAATAATAAAGCCAAGGGGGTAAAAAAGGATTCTTGGCAGTAATAGAAATCAGGGAAATGAAGATCAAAAACAAATAGTTAATTAATTATATAACTAACTAACATCCATTTCTAGTAAGGACCAAACAACCCATTATTTCAAATGAATTGAATATTTTCTGAGAAAAACCATAAAGTTGATTGCAATTAAAAAAAAGTTATCTTCTTAAAGACTTTCTTAAGAAAAATAAGGAAATAAGAACCAAAACCTAGGAGAAGAGAAAATCTGGATGGTAGCCCAACACTCAACTCAATTAAACATAATTGGACAAGGACTAGTTTTTCATATCCACTTAATTCAAAAAGTAAAAGTAAGTGGTTGATAAACATAAGCAAAGGTACTTAACCTCCCTAATGATCAATTAAAACTTTAAGGACATACCACACCCACCATTTGTATCAAAAACATTCTTTAAACCATAATGTCGAATAAATGAAAATGTTAATGAATGTATACATAATGTCTTACAAATAAGGTAAGATTTTCTAAATACACTAAGTATGTTTATATATTTTATGTAGGCATATTTGTATAATAAATCTGTACATATATAACCCCCACTTCAGAATAGTCATTATGCCTAGAAAGGAAAATGGGAAATGGGATTGGGCAGGGGTACTGTATGAGTTAAGATTTTTTTAATTGGGAAAAAAAATAAATATCAATTCTATCTAAATTTGTATGTTTAGGAAAATGATTAATTATATTAGAGAGTTTACAAAAGTCTCTGCAAAGACTCAAGAACCAGGCTTCAATACTGCAGGCAAAAAAAAAAAAAAAAAAGCAACCCTGAACTACTACAACCTAAAACAACATTCCTGCAGTTATCTGCAAAGGAGACAGCCTAGCTCAAACCATCAAAACCAGGAAAGGTGGACATTTAATGCCACTGCTAGAACCTCAGCCTCCTCTGCTCTGGAAACCAGGAAGGTACCTGTACATTGCATAACAGATTTAATGTGGCACTTGAGGCTTTGAGCCACTATCTTCAAAGTCTAACCAAAAGCCAGTTGAGGGTGCACCTGATTGACACAGGAGAGGCTAGAAAGTGTCTGACTACTGGACTAAGAATAGATAAATTCCTCCATGCTCAACAGGGTGTTGTGATAGCAAAAATGGCTACGAATACTTCCTATTGTATTATACTATGATTTAAAATTCCTACATTTAGGGCGATCCAAGATGGTGGACTAGAGGGTGACTGCATCTCCTGTCACTCCAGAACCCAGGATTCAAGAAGGGGAGGCATTGAGAGACTCGGACTAAAATAGAGCCACGGGTGAGTCTCCCCCACCCAGTGAAGCTCAGCCTGGGCAGCAGGCCCAGATAGAGGCGGCTTATCAGAGCAGGGTAGGGCAGCTAGAGTCTTCCCCAGGTAGCCCTGCTCCCTCCGGCGGTGGGCTCCTCCCACATGGCCAACTTCTCAGAGCAGACCCCCCAGTGAGAGCCTTTCTGCAGAGAACCAGCTCCAAGTCTCGGAGCCAGCGGCGAGCTCCAGCCTGCAGGCAGCTTCAGGGACCAGGACAGGGTAGCCAGGGACTTCCCCAAGCAGCCCTGTTCCCTCCAGTGGGAGGCACCTTTCGAGGCTAGCTTCTCGGAGCAGACCGCCCAGTGAGAGCCTTTCTACACAGAGCCAGCCACAAGTCCCAGAGCCAGCGGAGAGCTCCGACCAGCAGGCAGCCTCTGGGACCAGGGCAGGGCAGCCAGAGACTTCTCCAGGTGGCCCTGCCCCTTCCGGCCGCAGGTTCTTTCCACGGGGCGATCCAAGATGGCGGACTAGAGGGTGACTGCATCTCCAGTCGCTCCAGAACCCAGGATTCAAGAAGGGGAGGCATTGAGAGACTTGGGCTAAAATAAAGTTCCTACATTTAAATGGTGGAGGCCGCTTCTCTATCCCTCAAGTTTGGAATCAGTCATGTGATTTGCTTTGGTCAATAAAGAGACATTAGCAAATATGGTGTGAGCAGATGCTTGAAAGGAGTTTATGCATTACAGCTTGCCTTC
The DNA here is from genome assembly GCF_902686445.1 of Sciurus carolinensis. Lineage (NCBI taxonomy): Eukaryota > Metazoa > Chordata > Mammalia > Rodentia > Sciuridae > Sciurus > Sciurus carolinensis. The sequence goes on along the minus strand of NC_062227.1, from coordinate 28,973,069 downwards.
TCTTGCAGTTTTTGGAATCTTTCCAGTCACTGCCAGGTGAATAATCCAAAGCAGCCTGCTGGATAGTAAGTTAAATAAAGTGAGTTACCAACATTGTTCTTGCTGACAGTCAGTCAACTTCCAGACATGTGAGTAAGGCAGTCCAGCAAATCACAAATGCATGAATGAACCAAACTGATATGATTCATAACAGAGATGGGCCATCCACACTGAGCCCAATACAGAGTTCTTACCCACAAAATTGTGAACAAATAAACAACTGTTTTATGCTATTAAGACTAGCGGGTGGTATGTTACACAGCAAAAGGTTACTTTCCCAGAGTTCAAAACTACTAGGAAGCTAAGGGAAATTTTATAAACATCCACTATATTTCATGCTTTCAGGCTGCCAAAAAACACACCTTTCTTTGATAGTGAACTTCACACAATAAGAATGCTTTTACCTAACACACTGAAGTCATTAGTCATACAACAGAAAGGTTAATGACCTCTTCTCAGAGTCTCATTGGATTTATATCCAGTTTCATCCAGGATCTCTGGGTATCTTTTCTCCACTAGGTCTATAAATTTCAATATTCTTAAACCTGTGATTAAATGACAATGATAGCAACCAGTCATGTTGTGGGAGAGGAAGCAAATTAAATATGTAAATATTTATGCACATGTGTAAATATGTATATATGCATATGCTCACAAAAAAGGAGTGTGCATTCTGAAGTCCTTGTTTCTGCAACTAGTCATAAGACTAGAGTTGGTATTTGTGATTTTTTTCTTCCAATACCTATTACATTTTCCTTTTACCCTTAGCAGCACCTCAACTAGGTGTGATGGGATGAATCAAACCTTCATTTTGAGACTTCTGAGTCTTTCACTGCCCTTCCTTATGGATCCTATTACAACTGAGCATGGTAGTATCAGAAAGTATTCCAGACAACCTAGATTGTCATTTACCACCCTTTTCCTCACTGTATGTTAGAAACTCTTTTCCCCCCTAACAAATGTAGTCAATGATCCAGCTCACAGTATAAAATTATGTTTCACCTATTCCTCCAAAGGGTTTGGGGAACAGGATCAGATTCCAGTTCAATGAAATTGCTCACATATGAAAGGTTGGAAGCATTCTCTTGGGTTTTCAAACCTTAGACCAGCAGAGCCCAGAGTTCTAGGGAACTTAGAAAACTATGTGAGCGAATCCTGACACGTCATGCCATGACAGATCACTTCATTTTTAACCCTTAATTCCTAAATCTATATATTCTAACTTATAAAGAGACAGCATATCCACTGCTATTTCAGAACACGCGGTTTCTCCTAATTGGCTGAATATCTGATGGCATATATGGTAGAATTAGAGAATGCCAGGAGCATTAGCCTATGGCACTGTTTCTTTTCTTTAAAATGAGCCTATTGATCAAAAACAGTGCTTTGTGGGTTATCTTCATTGTATTAGTCCATTTTGCATAGTTATAATAAAGTGCCTGAGGGAGACTATGAAGGAAAGAGGTTTATTTAGCTCAGTTTGCAAGCTCTGGCAAGGGCCCTGTGGCAGATGGCAGGAAGCAGGTGGTGAAGGAAGAAATCATATCCCGAGACAGGAAGTCAGAATGAAATTTAGGACAGTGCCCTCAATGACCTAAGGACCTCCCATAAGAGCCCCCGCTTCAAGATCTGTACCACTTGCCACATTGAAGCACTCAGCTTCCAACTCATATAACTGAGGGGGCATCCAGACCACAGCCTTGATTTAGTATGTCCACCCATGCTGATGTGTCAGAGGATGGCAGGTTAGAGTTAAACTTGGTTTCAAAATATGTGACTACAACCATGAGGGGAAAAAAAAACTTCCTTTCAGGTATGTAAAAAAACCCAGGATAATGAACATTCCCTGGGCACAATAACATTGGGTCCTCAGAGTTGACTGATTTTAACAAATTGAATAATCAGCATGATAGTAACCTGAGAAACCTTGGTGAGGTGTAGTCCATATTATTATTTTCATTTGTAAACACCAACCCTGCCATTATAGCTCTTTGTTCAATAGCATATTGATCAAGGGTCTAAATGGAAAAAAGACAACCCACACTCAGAGGACCAGTTATTTTGATCCTACTCTGTGGGTGGTGCAGAGGAGAAGAAATGGTCACAGATATTCTGACATTATATACCTTTCTAAGAACTCTAAATACACACCTCTTCCTCAAATTTCCTTCCCCAAACAATTCTCTAATCTTTCCTCTTATTATATGACCATTTTGACAAATCACCATGAATCAATGCATATTCTCATTCCGCATATCATTCAAAAAAAGTGAACAATCAAATGTTTCAGCCAAAATTTTACCCACTGGTGATATTTTATTTCTCTACTTCATTTTAAAATGACCCATGGGTGACACAGTAAGGTTCCAGAAGTTTACTTCTACATAATACCATCATATCACACAGGGCCACCTTTTTAAATTTTATTTATTTTTATTTTTACAGACTGCATTTTGATTCATTGTACACAAATGGGGTACAACTTTTCATTTCTATGGTTGTATAGGATGTAGATTCCCACCATTTGTGTAATCATACATGTACATAGGGTAATAAATTCCACTATTTCCTTCCCCTGCCCCCTCCATTCCCCTCATTTCCCTCCACACAATCCAAAATTCCTCCATTCTCCTCTTACTTGCCCACCCCCCATTGTATATCATCATTCACTTATCAGGGAAAACATTCAGCCTTTGGTTTTTTGGGCTTGGCTTATTTCACTTAGCATGATATTCTCCAACTCCATTCATTTACCTGCAAATGCCATAATTTTATTCTTCTTTATGGCTGAGTAATATTCAATTGTGTATATATACCACAGTTTCTTTATCCATTCATCTGTTGAAGGGCATCTAGGTTGGTTCCACATCTAGCTTTTGTGAATTGAGCTACTATATACATTGATGTGGCTGCATCACTGTAGTATGCTGATTTTAAGTCCTTTGGGTATAAACCAAGGAGTGGGATAACTGGGTCAAACAGTGCTTCTATTCCAAGTTTTCTGAGGAATCTCCATACTGCTTTCCAGAGTGGCTGCACCAATTTGCAACTCCACCAGCAATGTATGAGTGTACCTTTTCCCCACATCTACAACAACACATACTGTTGCTTGTATTCTTGGTAATAGCCATCCTAATTGGAGTGAGATGAAATTTTAGGGTGATTTTGATTTGCATTTCTCTAATTACTAGAGATGTTGAACATTTTTTTATATATTTGTTGATCGCTAGTATATCTTCTGTGAAGTGTCTGTCCAGTTCCTTAGCCCATTTATTGATTGGGCAGGATCACCTTTAAACAAGGCTTTATTTATTTCTTCCATATTCAATTACTCCAAAAACTTCCTATTTGGGTTAAAGAAGAGTTGATAGTGCTGGCAATGTAGGCTGCCTGCCCCTGGAATTTTTGCATTCAAAACTTTCTCTACTCTGGTACTGAATACAATACATGCCTCTTAGGTGTGCTTGTGAATCAAGTAATAGTTCATGGTAGGTGAGGTAAGCCATACAATCAATTGATGTACTCTTACAGTTTAGATATTAGTTGTCTCCCAAAAACTCGTGTGTGGGACAATGCAAGAAATCTCAGAGGCAAGATGACTGGGTAACGAGAGCCTTAACTCAATCCATGAATTAATCCCCTGACAGCGATTAACTGAGTGGTAACTGATGGCTGGTAGGAAGTGACTGGAGGAGGTGGGTCATTGGAGGCAGGCTTTAGGGTATATATTTGGTGAGCTGAGCTTAGTCTCTCTATGCTTCCTGATATAATATCCTGGGTCACTTTCCTCTTCCATACTCTTCTGTCACAAAGGCCTGCCTCATCTCGAGCCCCAGGGAATGGAGCTGGCCATCTGTGGACTGAGCCCTTGAAACCATGAGCCCCCAAATAAGCTTTTCCTTCTCTAAAATTGTTCTTGTTAGGTCTTTTTAGTCACAGCAGCAAAAAAAAAAAAAAAAAAAAGTCTACTAAAACATGTACTAAATATAAAGTGTTTTTATCCAATAGTCTAAAAGCAAGAAAAAGCATCTTTTCAAATGAAGAATAGCTACTTACCAAACGAGACATAACTTTACATAAACATCCTAGTGACCTCCACTGTGATCTACGTATTGGATCTGGAAACTGGCTCCATTCGGTATCCACATCTTACATGGATATTTTCAGCAGCATTAAATCAGCTCACTCATAAAAGCAAAGCAGCAAAGATGTTTGGAATGTAGCCTGGATACACTGGAGTACCTCTCCAGCTCTGGCCTCTGACAACTCAAAGTTGGCAACTTTTTGGGTCATGAATTAAATGTGTTAGAATTAAATGTGTTAAAGTAGTAAAGCTAAATGTGAGACAGATGATAGATGATGGATGCATGGATGAATGGATGGATGGATAGATAGATAGATAGATAGATAGATAGATAGATAGATCTACAGACGTCCATCTCTTAAATCTTAAATCTACAGGGGCCATTGGAAGAAAATCCAAAAGAAGAATGCAATTCCGGAAATTTCATTGGTGGGGCAGCCCAACCACGTGAGTGGGAATTATCTTTTATTTTATGACAGAAATATGCCTTGAAAGTTAGATAACTTCATTTCCTGTTTTTCAGGTGCTGTAATAGTGGAGGTATGACATTGTTGGTGGGGTTGCAAATTAGTGCAGCCACTCTGGAAAGCAGTGTGGAGATTCCTCAGAAAGCTTGGAATGGTCCTACCATTTTACCCAGCTATCCCACTCCTTGGCCTATACCCAAAGGACTTAAAATCAGCATACTACAGAGATACAGCCACATCAATGTTCATAGTTGCTCAATTCACAATAGCCAGACTGTGGAACCAACCTAGATGCCCTTCAGTTGATGAATGGATAAACAAACTGTGATATATATATATATATATATATATATATATATATATATATACACAATTGAATATTACTCAGTCATAAAGAATAATAAAATTATGGCATTTGCAGGCAAATGGATGAAATTGGAGAATATCACGCTAAGTGAGATAAGCCATTCTCAAAAAACCAAAAGGCAAATGATCTCGCCAATAAGTGGATAATGATATATAATGGGGGGTGATATATAATGATGATATATAAAGGGAGGCAAGAATGGAGGAAGGAGGGACTGTATAGAGGGAAAAGAGGAGTGGGAAGGGTGGGAAGGGCAGGGGTAGGAAAAAATAACAGAATAAATCAAACAGCATTACCCTATGTAAATGTATGATTACACAAATGGTACACCTCTATTTCATGTACAAACAGAGAAACAAGTTGTACCCTTTTGTTTACAATAATTTTTAAAAAAGGAAAAAAATAGTGGGGGTATGAGATGTTCCACAAAAGCCCCTGTCAATCCAGGAATATTTAGAGATAAAATGACTAGATTATGAGACCTAAAACCTAATAAGTCCATCCTAGTTTGAATGGATTGACTGGGTGGTGACTGTCGGCAGGTGGAATGTGACTAGAGGAGGGGGGTCACTAGGGGATGCCCGGATGGGTGCATCTTCCCTGCGGCCCCTTCCCACTCCCTCTCTCTCTGATTCCTGACCCCACCACGAGCGAAGCATTATTCCTCCACCAGCCTCTTCCCCCATGAGGTGCCACCTCCCCTCAGGCCCAGAGCCATGGAGTCAGCCATCTATGGACTGAGACCTCTGAAACCATGAACCCAAGATAAACTTTCCCTTCTCTAAGTTGTTCTTGTCAGATATTTTGGTGACAGCAACATGAAACCTGACTAAAACAGGTACTATAAACAGGATGGCATCAATGCAGTGAGCCTGTATGAAGCCTTATTAGAAAAGTAAGATTATTAAGGTTCTCAAGAACTAAAATGTGACACAGAATCATAGCATTAATGTAATCCCTGAGAGCAATTGGTAGAGGTATCCTGCCTTCTCTTCCCAAAGAAAGAAGAAACAATTTGTGTTGTTCTAGCTGGTGATACAGAATTCCATTTGTGAGATCTTTAGATTTGTATCAGGGTCCAAGAATCCAATGCTGATTCCTTCAAGGAAATTAAAAAAAATAAAAACCTCTAGAACAACAACTGCCATTAACGTATTTGAATAAGGTTATGATAATCCATTTTTTTCCTCCAAAACCCCATCTATCTTTTAAATAAGCCAAAAAAATGAGATGTCATGAGTCTCTTTTCAATTCATTGATAACAGTATCTCCGACTGAAATTTCCCTCAACATTATAGCATGGCTAGTGTTTACTATCTGGGGAGACACAGAAGCTCCAGAGACTTCCATTTAACTTTCTATATAAACAGTCAGCCCACAGTGAGTGAGTCCTGAGGACAAGTCTGGAGATTTTTCTGGCGTATATTCCAGTCATACTCACAAGCCAAGAACATAACAACAAGGTGAATTTGAGTTTACTCTAGACTCCCATTGAGATTCCATTTGTTACCTGATCCCACAGACACAATCTGACCGGTGGTCCATAACATTCTGCTTTCCTGGGGGATATGTTCAATTCTATAGACTGAAATGCCTGGAAATTTTCATTTTCATAGAAATGGCCATGGACTTTTTTTGGGAAGGGCTAAGAAGAAACTTCTGATAATAAAGTAAGATACTTATTCCAGGTGCAGGACCCATTCTTTATTCAGGAGGTCCGTGGGTGTCAATTGACCCATCTCTGAAAATTGGCTGAGAAGCTAAGTTTCTATCACTGTTTACCAAGTAAGGTTCTTACACTCTAGATGGATAGATTTTTTTTCATAAATATTTCATAGAACCTGAATGGGAAGCCTACTCTTTTTATCCTTTGGTCAGTTAACCATAAAGATTGATGCAGGTCAGAACATTCTGTTTACCTCTGATGCCTATTTTGATAATGCTGTATTTTCAACCTTAAATATGTCCCCTAAAGGTCCATGTGTAAAGACATGATCCTAAGGTTGGTGCTATGGGGAGGTGGTGGAAGCTTCAAGAGGTGGGGCCTCGTGGGAGGTCTTTAAGTCATTGGGGGTGTGCCCTCAGGGGGAATGGCCCCACCTTTTTCTCTTTCTCTCTTCCCAGCCACAAAGTGAGCAATTTTTCTCTGCCAGGTGCTCCTGCTACGATTTGCTACTTTGCCACAGGTCTCAAAGCAATGGGGTCAAAATAAGCCTCTTCCTTTTGTAATTTAGTTATCACAGGTTATTGTTTTAGTAACAGAAAGCTGGATAACACAGATAACTATGCCAGCTACTAAAGTCCTTTTACATGCTCAACCTCTGCCACCCTAATATTCCATATCTCCTTGAAACCATGGAACTCATTTCAACTGTAGCACTTCTTCCAAGTATTCTTGCCCTATGGAGAAGTAGTCCAGAGATTTTTGAAGATGTAGGAACATCTCTTCCCAAACCTTGTTTTGATTTATATTGGTACATTGTAGTTTTACATAATCACAGGATTCATAGTTTGGTTCCATAATTGGTTATAGTAAATTGTGCTCTTATAAACATAGGTACATATGTATCAAAAAACACAGAATGCTATGTGAATTTGCATATCTTCTTTGCACAGGGGCCTTGCTAATCTTCTCTATATTGTTCCAATTTTACCATCTGTGCACTCAAAGCCAGTTGACAGACTGTTGGTTTCTCAGTGAACAGAGTGAGAGTATGGATGAACAAGAAGGATGGAAAGTAATTTTAGATAGAGCTCAACTTACTGATAGAGGTGAACTTAATAAAGATCCTGGATTCAGTAAATTTAGCTAGAGCAGCTGGAAGTGGTTCTAATTGTTGGAATTGTTGATTGATTTTAAAAGCTGGATTAATTTATGGTTTGAGCTACAACGAGTTCAGATGTTAGAAAAATCTCTGATATTGTATCCCCTCCTTGGTTTCTCACATATTTTAAATGTATCCTCTATAAATGCAAAGAAATCCTTAACTTTAACTTTTTGTGTGACATTTTATTTCCTTATGAAAAATAATTCAGAAGACAATATGGCAAAATGTTAATACATGTTAAATCCCCCTGTGTTTTCTGCATATTTGAAATTTTTATGAGCTCTCCACCTCCTTCCAGGTCCCAGTTAGAGGCCTGTTCTCCCAGCAGGAACAGAACATCAGTGTTCCTCATTCTGCCACCAGATACCTATTGTTGTGACAAAGCCCAGGAAAACATAACTCAAAGATGGCAGCTCCCTTCTTTCTGATGTAGAGCACTGTTAACCATCAACACCTACAACAGGATTATCAAGAGGACAACAGAGAAATAAACGAGCAGAAAAATTAACCAAACAAATAATGACTGGAAACTTCCCAAATTTACTGAAAAAAAAAAAATAACCAGCTCATAGAACAGAGGCTTTTTCTTGGGCACAGCACTGTGATAACTGCCACCTGGCTCATGTGTTGCACTCCAAGGGAGACAAACTGAGAGAACATCAGGCCAATTCCCACCCGCTCCCCCAACCCCTTCAGCCCCTTTAGCAGAGAAGTCATGAAAGAGAAGCTTGCCACAGTTACACTCACAACTCCAGAGTTATAGTTCAGGCTTTGTCTAGGGGAAGAATTAAGCTCTAAAACAGATAGAACATGGATAAAGTCAAGCCTAAGAGGACTTGTAAGAGCAATGGCGGTCCCGGTAAAAGGCAAAGGGCTAGATTTATGAATCTAACGAAGATGCAGCTAGGAGTGTTGACCAACAGAGAATCAGGAATAAGACAACTCCCCACTCAGAATAAATAGGAAGCAGTGGCTTCACAAACTACTCTTTCAAAGGAGATAGAACGTGATTTGATTGTTTTTAGAGCACCTTATATGCAAGGACATTGACGAAAACATTAGAGCCATCTACTTACAAATAGTGACTTTTAACATTTGGTCGTGGTCAGAGAAAAAGAAGAAGCACACCCAACCCAAACCACTATCATACCATGGTAACTAAGGGACTACTCAGTTTTACCTATGTAAGAAACAACATCAGGAACTTAATGCTTGGTGAGACAGACTTCACTCCAATAATCTGGCCAATCATTAAACCAATAAATAAGGATGCCATGGAGGCAGGGAGACCAGTACCAAATTGCCGTAGTATGTTATGAAAAATTTCCAATTTCTAGCAAAATTAAATTATGTGCAAAGAGACTTGAAAGTATTCTTCACACACCAGAAAAAAAAAATAGCAGTTAATAGAAATTACCCATAAAAGAACAAGATATTAGGTTGATTAGAAAATGAATTCAAAATAATTATTATAAACAGATTCACAAAAGAAAAAGAAACCAGGAGTAAAGAGGTAAAGGAAAGTACAATGACAATGTTGCATTGAATAGAGAATACTAATAAACATAGAAAATATAAGAAAAGAGCAAACAATTCTGAATATCCAGAGGGACATAACTGAAATTTAAACAATAATAGAGGGCTCATCGCCAGATTGGAACTAGAAGAAGAAAGAATTAACAAACTTGAAGACAGATTAATGAGACCTCACAAGTCAAAGATCAGGGGGAAATTTTTTTGATTAACAGAGCCTCTGGGATGTAGGACCCATTGAATGCAACAATATATACATAATACAATTTCCAGGAGGAGAGGAGAGAGAGAAAAATGAGCAGAAAATTTTACTCAAAGTTGTAGATGTTCAGAGACGGGTTTGCTGAGGGTGAGGATGAATGATGCCTACCCTACCTAGACTTACCCAGCGAGCTTACTCAGGCATTGGAGATCAAGCTCTGAAGGCACGGATCTAATTTTACTTAGGGTTGCACAGGACATATATAGGCACATTATCCAATCAGGTTAACTCACTTGTTTAAAGTATAACAGAGTCAGTCTATAGATGAACTATATGTCGAGGGTCCAGGTAGTATAAACAAACCAAGCATGCCTAAGCAATTCTGCCCAGCAACAGGTCTGAGACAAAGGACTGGGGGAATGGCAAACTCCTGCACACCGCATGAGACAAGACAGCACGGGCGAACTCACATCACAGCTTTCTTTGATGCATGACAGAACGAGGCCTCCCCTCAGCTCAAACTCAGTCTTAGCAACTGCAAAGACCTTCATTCCATGGCAAGTCTTTACCATTACCTCAGTTTCTCTGTTCAGACTGTTTGGCTTACTTAGACCATGGTGTCAGTGACTGCTGTCAGATAAGCTTAAGGAATGTTCCCTACACAAAGTAATGATGGCTGGAAACAAATTAGATAACTCAGAAGGAATGAACAAATCCCCTGAAAGACCCAAACTAACAAGATGAACTCAAGAAGAAATAGGCAATCTGAATCAAGTTAAAATGAGTGAAAGATTGAATTAGTAACAAAAAGATTACCCATAAAGAAAAACCAAGTCCCAGATGGCTTCACTGTGGTATTATATTAAACATTTAAAGACTGAATATCAATTTTTCATGAACTTTTCAAAAATAGAAGAGGAAACACTTCTCAACTCGTTTTCTGAAGGAATTATTTCTCTAATACCAAAACCAGACCAGACATCAAAAGAAAGGGAGAAAGCCATAAATGTGTATGCAAAAACCCTCAACAAAATGCTAACAGACAAAATACAGCAACAGATAGAAAGAATCGTACACCATGACCAAGTGGGACTTATCACAAAGGTTCAAGGCTGGTTTAATATCTGAAAACTAACAAGATAATCACTATAGAGCTAAAATTCTATTCCAAAGCACAAATATCCCTAAACCCAACACATCTTGATCACTAACCTACTTTGCATCCCTTCATCAATACATTGTCCACACAACAAATATTGATCTGCCCTGTAACAAAACAGCTTATTTCAGCAAGTTGTTTTCTTCCTTCCATTATATTTCTATTCAATGAGAGTGATTGCCTACTTTTTTCATAGACCCACAGTTGAATAAATGAATATAATTTCATTATCTTGACTTCCCATTTGACTTTCCCTTCACAGAAAAAAAATTTCCAGATTTGCACAGCTTCACTCTCTCTAAAAGTAAAAGGTAAGCACTCAAAATTCAGCAACCTATGATATATGAATACACAACCAGTGTTAAGTCCACATCACGTACAACCAGAAGAATGGGAATTTATACTTTGAGTATATACAATATGTCAAATACACTCTACTGTTATGTATATCTAAAAAGAACAAATAAAATTTTTCTTTAAAAAATTCAGTAAGCTAAAGTACTCCTTTCCATCTCTCTAAAGTACTCTTTTTTCTCAGAGCAATCAGCATCTCAGAATCTGCCCTTGGTTAAAAGAATGTAAGAGAAAGAAGAGCTAATGATTTCTACAATAGTTATCATGCTTCATTTAGTTTCTAATAAAATGACTTTATCCCTAGTATTGAGGTTAACATTCAAAAATATTTGTTAAATGAATACTAAGGGTAGAATTCCATATTAAACTCTCTGAAGAATCCAATATAGTGATGGGGTATAAAAACTGGGAAGTAAGGACTCAGTCTGACAGGTATCACTCTGGGATGTAGTCATGGAGTTGTGATGCTACTTGGGCCAAGTCATGTACTCTAGCTTTCAGTTCCCTTTTCTCAAAGGGAAGGATTGTCCATTTCAGGGACGACAATGAAGCTTCTCCTCAAGTGCCAAATCCAGTTGACTGATAGTGATGCCTTGAGTTCTAGGAAGAAGGTTGAGGCCCAGATCAGGTCCAGTGATAAGAGTCCTGTGTTCAATTTGTGATACACGTCATGATTATAAGTTAAAGAAGCTTTCAAAAGAATATGTAAGCTATTGGCCATCTCTAACCTATTTAGATGTAAGGACTACTCAATCTTTTTTAATAAAAAAAGATCAAATCTGATTTATCTTGCTCTCCATTCTATCCACACCCGTTATGCTAATAAAATTATGAGTATTTGCTTTCTTTTATTTAATTTGCCTTTAATTCTTGTTTTTTTAGGGCACAATACTTTTGTCAATGATCAAGAACATGTAGAATATTATTTTAATAATGTATTCAAGATTTAATTTGAAGTATCTATTGACTTTAATTATTCAAGGGAAAAAAAAATTAAGGCAAAGGTCATAAGTGTTGAATAATGATCCCAGGAGATATAAATGCTCATTTTCTGAATTCAAGTTATCATTTTATATCTCATCTTAAAATTATCAAATTTCTCCATTTTTTTTCCTGTGTTTCTAGGATAGTACTTTGAATTCATGTTTATAGACAACAATATTTCTATTAATATCAACTCTATTTTATGCTTTTTTTAATGTGATATATATTCTTTAATTTGAATACTAACCAAATAGTTTTTCATCAATCAAATCGAGTTGAAAAATTATTTAGTCTATTTTAATATTGCAGACATCAATACTTGGCCAAACATGACCCACCTAAGATTGAGGTCTGAAAGATTGTCCAAGTTACAATGGTGGAGTAAAACATTAGTCATTTCTTATGTTCCCAAGTCAGAGCATATTATTCATTTTAAAATTACCTTATCCCATTCTTCCTCCAGAAATCTAAAATTCTAAACAGTATTAACATTATAGTATTTTTCTTTGTCTATTACAATGATAACAATGTATTTTTCATTTTTTAATGAGAAAGGATATATGTATACATTGTTGCCAGTGATATATGAATTATTTAGTGACTCAAACAGGAGAAGTTAATTTAAAGTATTTATTCGTTTTACATGAAAACTCAGTAGATATATTTATCTGGCAAAACCAGGAGTCTAATAATCAAAAATTCTCCATTTTCAGGGTATACCGTCCTTGTTGTCTTTCCATTTTCACTTCATTGGCTCTTCAATCAATGATTTATAAACATATTATTTACATGCCATTCACTGCAACACTGGTTCAAATGACCATGACTCAAAGTCTCATTTTGCTCACCGCACCAATAAACAGAAGTCATAACTCAGGAATAGACTTCTCTCAGTTCTTCTGATAAGTACAAGAATCAAACAGGGCTGTTCCACATAGTCTTTTCCAAATTGGTGCAAATTACTTAATTTAAAATATACCATGAATAAGCCAAGTGTGGTGGCACACACCTGTAACCCCAACTGCCCTGGAGGTTGAGGCAGGAAAGTCACAAGTTCAAGGCCAGTCTCAGTAACTTAGCAAGACTTCGCCTCAAATAAAAAATGAATAAAGGGCTGGAGGTGTGGCTTAGTGGTTAAGCACTCCAGGTTCAATCCCTGGTACCAAAAATAAATATATTTAAAATGCATATTAAAATATATATAATAACTATAACTAAATAGAAATGGAAACTTTCCATGTCAAAGTAGAAAAGAAAACAGGATTTACTAAATCATCTTTTGTTAAGGAACCAAAGATTCACTTTGCAACACTTTAGTGCCATTTTGTACTACTTTTGCAACATCATAAGAAGTAATTAAGGTGATTTCTCAGTGTGGTCGTTTATCCTGTGTTTTTATAGCATTGGTTCCTGTTTCCAAGATGTCCAACATTTGTGCCAGCAGACAGTTAGAAGATGGCTCACTCAGCAAAGACAATATCTGCATCGTGGATTGAACAACAAAGGAATCAGGGAATCAACAAGTCAGTCAGGGATTAGCATTTTAAAAATAACTGCAAATTAGCTACAATAAAACACTGCATTTGAAAACTAAAACATACTTATTCTAACACACTTGCCCAATTTTTCTTGACGTGAAATTTTAAAAATGTATTTGTGATACCTTAATTGATAAGTATCAAGTACATAGCCACTGGTGACTGCACCTTAACAAGGCATTCAGGACGAACTTGGAACAAGTTAGAGTTTCTAAGTTCAAGAATCTCACACCCTATAGGGATACACAGATGGGTCAAGTGATTATTTCAGTCCTTGCTGGGGTAGTAAATGATATGTAAATCAAATTGAGAATCTCAGGATTATTTTCAAAGCTGAAGACATTGAGTTGGGATTTGATGGCAAAGTCCACATTAATTGGAAAGCAGGTGGTGGCTCATCATTCCATGCAGAGGGAAGAGCCCGGAGGAAGTCAGGAGAGTTTGACACAAAGCAAGACCCTGTTCAGCACTACTAGTGGTTCAGTATATCTATCAATGAGGCAAGAGCGGGAACTGGAGGTCATGTAATAAAGGAGCTTGCATGCTACAATGACCACCAACTCTATCTTGAAGATGGTAAAACATCTTTGGACCATTATACAGGTGGAATGTCATGTTCAGTCTTGTAGTTTAGAAATAATTCTCTGGTAGCAATAGAATTATGGGAAAAGGAAGCATCAGAGGAGAGAAATAGAACTATAATTAGAAAGTGATGGCAACACCGTAGATGAAAAGAAAATCAGGGACTGCGGTAGTTTGAATATGGTTTAAGTGTGTGCTCTCAAGATTTATGTTTTGGAAGCCTGGTCTTCAGCATGTTTTGAGGTGGTCAGATCTTTAAGAGGGATAATCTAGTAGATGTTGTTAAGTTACTGGGGAGGGACGGAGGGACATGCTGCTCTCAGAAAGGATTAACATAGTTCTTGTGGGGCTCTCTGTGCCTTCCTGTCTCATCATGTGATCTTCCTTCTCACAGCTGCTCCTGCCATCTGCCAGGAGGTCTTCACCAGGGCTATACCAATGCCAGTGCCAACAGGTGAGGACCTGTTGAACTTCCAGAACTATGATTAAAATAAACCAATTTTCTATATAAAGTCCCCAACCTCAAGTAGTCGGTTACAGTAACAGAAAACATACTAATACGGGGCCCAAACTAAGACAGTGGCATGAAAATAGAGATGGAGAATAGGAAACCCTTTATAACTGTCTACTTTTCTCCACAGTGCTACATAGCCTAAGCTTGTGCATCCCTGACTTAGACTACTACAGCAGCTTCCTATTAGGTCTCGCAGATTCTACTTCTTACCCTTTCAAACCATCCTCTTCGTCATTCACAAAATTTAACTTTCTCAAACCTATTTCCTGTCTTTTTTCTTTGTCCCATGCATTTTATTTACTCATTTTTAGTTTTAATGGTACATTGTGATTATACATAATAATCGAATTCATTATGACATATTGTACATGCACATAACAAAATTTAGTCAATTTCATTTCCCTAGGACCTCCTCTGCCCTCCCTAAAACTTTGAAAGATGACCAGGCTTGGTGGCTCATGCCTGTAATCCCAGTGGCTCAGGAGGGTGAGGCAGGAGGATTGTGAGTTCAAAGCCAGCCTCAGCAACTTAGCGAGGCCCTAAGCAACTCAATAAGACCTGCCTCTAAATGAAGTATAAAAAGGGCTGGTGATGTGGCTCATTGGTTAAGAGCCCCCTGGGTTCAATCCCCTGTACAAAAAAAAAAAATTTTTTTTGAAAGACATCATCACTTAAGAGAAAATATCTGAGAGCATAATGTACTAGGTCCTGACCTGTCCCATCATGTTTAGTTCCTTCGACCTCTTGCCTCTTACCACACTGTTCATACTATGCTACTGTCACCATGAAACTACTTGCCATTACTCAAACATGGAGTAATAATTTATGTCCACATGGCATTTCTATTTCTTCATGTGGATTTATCTTAGTCACGTTCCTCTTTTGAAATTCCACCTACATTTCAAGGGCCAAATCACAGTCTACTGCTCCACAGATCCTCTGTGTCTCCAGTAGTTTTTATCAGCACCACATTCTGTATGACTATATTTTTTATTGTACTTACTATAGAGAGATTGCCAAAACACAGCTGTATGTCTATTATTTCATTGGATTTACAAATCTGGGGGAACAGAGGTGAGATCTATACTTGTCAACTTTCTTGACAAAAACCTATTCAAACTGATTTTGGCCAATAGAGACTTTTTCAGCACTTGTAACTCCAGAGTCCAGGGACAATTATATTCCAGTGTTCAAATAATAGTGACCAAGATCTTGCTCATTTTTCTCCATCCCAATGCTGTATTTGCCTCTGTGGGTTTTTCATGTTCTCTTTTGAATATGTGCTTCTTCCTTACAGTAGCAAAAGATGGCCCATAATAGTTTAGGCTGCTATCATCCAAGTGTACTATGTTAGTCAGCTTTTCATCACTGTAACAAAATTAAAAAGATAATTTACTTATAAAGAGAAAAGTTTTCTTTTGGTTCATGGTCCTAGAAGTTCTGGTCTGTGGGGAGCCACCCATATTTAGCAGAATCAGCCTTGACTGAGCCATGGGATGCAGAGGTCTACTCCCAGGAACTGGCGGTCCTGAGAGACCATTTCAGATAGCCTGGGGTAGGTGACTATGTACAGAGGTGGCTCATCATCTGAGGAAATGTTAATCCTCTAAGCAAATGGCTTCTCTAACTCCACCCCATCCTGTTCCTCACAGATGAAGCCCCTACCAGTCTGCCTTTATCTGTGCAACTATAAACAAAGGGAAAGTGGGCTCCTCCATCTTGTTTTTGAGGCCAGATCTTGGCATGGCCAATCTGTCACATCCCCTCCCATTTAAAAAGATTATTGGCTTCTGTGTTTATTTCATTAGATAAGTTTCTTAGTGATTAATCAATAGCCAGCACCATCCTCCATCAGAAACCCTTTCCCTTGTACATGCTGGACATGACAGGAGAACCCCCCACACCCGTCCTTGATCAGGCAGACCTATTGTTTTTAGGCCTCTCATGGGGTTTCAGATGGCAAAGGTGGGAAGCACATGGCAGAACAAAACTGCCCACTACATGACCCGGAAGAAAAGTGAGAGGAGAGGCTGGGCCCACAGTTACCTTCAAGGACACATCCTCAGTGTGCCCTAAGAACCTTCCACTGCCTCCTGTGGTACTGCCCTGGGAACCAAACCTTTAACACGTGGGCTTTGGGGGAACATTCCAGAATCAAACCATAGCTTTAACCAAATCAAACAGAAAGAGAAATTCTCCTTTTTTTATGTTTATATGTTAATCCCTGACAAGTACTTGGTGAGCACAAGTAGGTCATGTGCTCACCACTGGCCAGTCACTATGTCTCCTTGCAACCAGTCACTACAGTAACATTCCCTCCTGTGTGCTCTCCCACTGCCCTGTCTTAAGTCACATCTACAAATTCTTTGATATGCCTCTTCCCAAAAGGAAGAACTTAATCTCTTCTTCTCTTTGGGTGGTGCTGGATTTAGTGACTCACTTCTAATGAATATGGCAGAATGATGTTATATCACTTCTGGTATTGGGTCATAAAAAAGACTGTGGCTCCTGTCCTGGGTGCTCTCTCTCCCTCCCTTGGATCACTCACTCTGGGGGAGCTAACTGCCCTGTAGCAAGGACTCAGGCATCTAGCATAGGGATGACAGACAAAATATGGAACACCCAGTTAAACTTAAATTTTAAATAAACTACATATAATATTTAAAATACTTTTTATTTATTCATATTTTATGCAGTGCTGAGAATCGAACCCAGTGCCTCACACATACTAGGCAAGTGCTCTGCCACTGAGCTACAGCCCCTACATATAATTTTTAATATAAATATATACCAAATGTAATACTTCAAAACTTTCCATAGTTGTCTGGGACTGTGGATAGTACCAAACCCCATAAATATCATGCTTTTTCCTATACAAACACACATAAATGTAATGCCCCTTCCATGTTAACTAAGCACTTATCATAAACTTCAGTGGTAACTTGCAATTTGAGGAGTGATAGCAAAACTAGCAGAATTTTTTTCCTACTTTGTAATTTGATGGCTAGAAAATTTTATATTACCACAAATTTTAGTAACCTCAGCATAAGATTTTTTTTCTTTCCTTATTGAGAACTTTTCCTCTTTATTTAAAGGAAACATTTACAGCTTGTCTTTGGCATCTCCAATTTTCCAGAAAAGCTGCTTTCGTGACTTGGGGCCATTATTAAGTAAAATAGGGTTACTTGAACACCAGCCTACAATCTGGTGAGATGACTACTAGATGACTAACAAGCTGCTACCATATACAGTGAGGATTCACTGGGAAGAGGAAAACCCACATCCCAGGTGAGGCAGAGCAGGACAATCCAGATTGCATCATGCTACTCATGTGGTGAACAAGTCAAGATTTATGAATTGCTTATTTCTGGAATTTTCCATTTAATAGTTTTTGGACCACAGTTGACACAGTAACTAAAATCACACAAAGTGAAACTGCAGGTAAGACTAATATATATATTTGGACCACAGTTGACACAGTAACTAAAATCACACAAAGTGAAACTGCAGGTAAGACTAATATATATATATATACATATATATATACATATATATACATATTTATATATATGTATATATATATGTATATATATATATTTATATTTTAATATATATATATTAAAGTCACATAGGGAAGAAGATGTGGCCAAGGCTAACCAATTTCACTTAATACTACTCTTTCTTGCATTACTTCTGTGCATGTTCAGAAATTTTTGACGTTCTTTTTTTTCTTTATCTATCTTCATTTTTTTCCATACTTCAGAGCTATAAAACTATTTTATGATCTCAGGCTTAAAAAAAAAAGATGTCACATTATCATAATTCACAAAGAAATTTTCCCTGCAGAAGAGGAGTCTGAGGTAAGCAGGTATAAGGAAGAAAGGTCAGACGGTCAGACGAGTGGGAATGAGGGTAAGGGGAGTTAACTCAGCAATATTAGAGACTTAAAGAGGAAGCAGCCTTATACACCCTCTGTTGGTGAGGAGGAAATTTGTTACTGTCTGTGGCACTAACAATGAGTCGATCC
Organism: Sciurus carolinensis; assembly: GCF_902686445.1. Lineage (NCBI taxonomy): Eukaryota > Metazoa > Chordata > Mammalia > Rodentia > Sciuridae > Sciurus > Sciurus carolinensis. The sequence continues at coordinate 28,954,391 of NC_062227.1, read as the reverse complement.
TATACCCTTCCATTCAAATCAGATACACACATAAACCTGAAAAATCTTCCTCTCGTTACAAGGCCCTTTCTGTTACAAAATGATAAGATAATCAGTGAAAAACAAAGTCAGATTGCCTGACTAGGCTGTGTTGGTTGTACGTGCTGGACTGGGCTAGAATTTAATTACATTTAAGTGACAGTAACCTTTCTCATCCCAATTTGACTTAGGTTTCTGTTTCTCTAGTAGAGAAAAAGAATATTCTCAAGCCAAAATTCACAAGATAGAATGTCCAATAATTCACTTGGATACTGGTTGAAATCTTGGAATCTTCTTTAATTTCTCTAATGATTTGCTTTTATTTTTCTAGCTCAGTGTCCTCCAATATCTTTTACCAGATTTTGCTTTTTTCCTCCATAGTTTCGAGGTCCTCTTGACTATTAATTAGTTTGACCCTGTTTGATAATGTGGTGAGTCCTAGGTAGTCTGGAATAGTTGGTGACATCATAGTAAGAGCCCAAATTGGTGAGATTAATACTAAGAGAAAAAAAATAGATATGAGACTTCTAAAACATCCATCATTAGAGTCCTCACATCTTACACCTTTTCTCGAGAAATTAACAAAGTGACGAATTCCCTCCCACAGGACTCCCACCTATACACACAAACACACTTCTACATATTGACTTTCTTCTAATCCTTTACATCTCAGTGTTTGAAAGAGATGCAAAACATGGGTGGTACATTAAACCTGGCTTCAGAAGCCTACGCACAAGCACACAAATATTCATGATAAAAGGCACAGCAAGGAGAGTGTCCATTTAGTGAACATTTGCATTCATTTGAAAATATCAGAATTGCTTTTCCTGACAAATGTGGCACCTGAGGGGAGAGAGCTATCAATAGAGCAGGTTATTCCAGACACAAGGAAAAACATATGCAAAGACAGTAAGAAGGAAAGATTGGTATACTCAGAAAAGTGTATGGAATTGACTTCGGCTAAGGCATAAAGAATGGATGAGGAAAAGTTTTTAGTTTGAGTTCATCCCATTTATTGATTCTTGCTTTGATTTCTTGTGCTCTAGGAATCTTGTTAAGGAAGTCTGATCCTAAGCCAACATGATGATTCAGGCCTACTTTGTCTTCTATTTGATATATAATGGGGGTGGAGGGTGGAGGTGAAAGAAGAATGGAGGAACTTTATATTATGTAGAGGGAAATGAGAGGGAGGAGGAGGAGGGTATAAAAGATGATGGAATGAGACAGACATCATTACCCTATGTACATGTATAATTACATGAATGGTATGAATCCACATCGTGCACAACCATAGAAACGAAAAACTGTATCCCATTTGTGTACAATGAACCAAAATGCAGTCTGTAAAAATAAAAGATAATTTAGGACTGGGGATATAGCTCAGCTGGTTGAGTGCTTGCCTCGCAAGCACATAGACCCTGGGTTCAAATCCCCAGCACTGCAAAAAAATAAATAAATAAATAAATGAAAAATAATTTTAAAAAAGAATGGGTGAGGAGGCAGCAGGAACACAGCCATTCAGTGGTGACCTAAGAATTCCCAGGAGGTGTTTGTGTTTCATCCTTTCAAACCCAGGGAGCTACTGCTTAGTACTTAAGCAAAGCAGTGATGTGAACTGTGCTTCAGAATTTGGTTCTTATTCTACGAAAAAAAAAAAAAAAAAAAGAAGGAGGAGGAGGAGGAAGAAGAAGAAGTGAAGGAGGAAAGAAAAAAATGAACCTCCAAAGTAAGAATTGCAGGAGTCCTTGCAAGGACTCACAGAACAATCACTTTTTTTTTTTTTTTTGGCGGTGCTGGGGATTGAACCCAGAGTCTTGTGCACACAAGGCAAGCACTCTACTGACTAAGCTATCTCCCCAGCCCAGAGCAACCACTTTTGAAAGTGCATTTGCAGGTATTTTCCCCTTTCACCTTCACAGAGACTCTAACTCTTTTACATGGTAGATGTATGCCCTCCGGCAAGACACTTAAATCAGGGTCCCTATCTGTATGTAGCATGGTAATAATAGTAGTGCCTACTTCATGTGTTGGAGGTTTAAATGATACAATGTACCTACTGCATAGAAAGTTTTCAATACGCATTAGCTTTATAGTTACCACTATTATTGTTTTACAATAATGAAAATGAGACTGGGCAAAGGTAAGTAATTTGCCCAAGGTAACTGAGTTAGGAAGTGCAAGAGTTAAATTCAACCACAAGTCATTGGCATAATCTTTCTGTGGTGCAAAGCAGATTATGTTGCTAGAGAAAGATTAGATAAATTAGAGACCTGAAAATGGTAAATTGATTAAATAAATTGTGTACATCCTTGTCACGAGACATTATACAAACCAATTGTAGTGATGTAAAAGAATTGTTTTATTCTCTAACCTGGAAAGATAATCAAACTGTATTAATTTTTTTGTATTTTGTAACACTTTTTATTAAGAGGGAACCTATATTGGCATTTCTAAATTGTAAACAATGAGGAAATGAAAAGTCAAAGGAATCACATTAGTGATCATATACAGACAAAAACTCTTTACATTGTCTTTTTGCCTTCATACAATAAATGCACAGTATTTAAGAAAAATTGAATCCTTACTAAGCAAACTATTTATATATATATACCGCCTTCTCTTTAACTTTCTCTGCCTTTATCTTCTGTTTGACTTTCAGCAATTCTGCCTGGATGGCTTTATCTTCTGGTGCTATCTCCAGAGCTTTCTTGAGATCAGCTGATGCCTTGATCATATTCTTTTAATCCTTGCCATCCTTGAGCACAGTGATACAGTGCTTTGGATTTTGATGGGCCCATTTCAAAAGCCTCTAAACAACTGTCAATTGCTCCCTGGCAATTTGACATTTTCAGTTTACAAGCACCAATATTCAGTACACAGCTTATGGTTATAGATTGCAGCCCGGACCTACCTGCTTTCTCAGTAACAGCCTTTGAACTAACCACGTATCTTAAAACCTTTGCTTATTTTTTAATAGCCATTTCTCCGTTCTGGGATTTGGAAAAAAAAAAGTATTTCCAAAATTTTTAAGTGTTTTATTATTAATAAAATTTTATCTACATCTTTTCAGTCTATATCTGCATGGGAAATCTGGATGACTCTTGCCAGAGCCATCTTTTAGGAATATTCCCCAATCATCCCCTTATTTCAGTTCTCCACATTCTGCAATAACACATATTTTGAAGGGTTTTTCACCTTTCACTTCTATATTTTCCAGTATCCTTGCCACATCTCTTCCTTTAAGTACTTGACCAAACACCACATTTCCCATCCAAATGAGGGGTCAGACCAGTGGTGATAAAGAACTGAGAACCAATCACATTGATGTCTGCATTTGCCATGTTCAATAAACCTTCCCCATCATGCTTAGAGTAGAAATTTTATCTTCAAATTTTTCACCATAAATGCTTTCTCCACCTGTCCCATTCTGATCTGAGAAGTCTCCACGCCAAATTATAAATTTCTTAATAATTCAATGAAAAGGACACCCTTTGAAATAGAGGTTTCTCAGTCCTGGGTCCAATGGCTTTTTCTCTTGGACACAATGCATGAAAATTTTCTGCAGTTTTTGGTACAATATCTGCAAACGATTCTAATACAATATAACCAACTTGCTCCTCTCCAAGATTCACATCAAAGAAGACTCATGGGTTATTGGGACTAGAAGTCTTAGCTTGTGAGGATGGCTACACACCTGGATTTGCAAGTACGTGTAGAAGTGGGGACCACAAACCTGGCACCCCACCAGCAGCTCAAACTCCACTGCCTATTATTATGTATTTTAAAAGTTAAAAGTGTACACTAAGATATTTTTAGGATGAAAATAGGGGAAAATTCCTTAACAGATGTATACAACCAAGGCTTTTCCGTGCACTGAGAGTTAGAGTGAATTTTTCTTATTACTGTGCTCACTTATCTATATTTTAATGTGTCTAGACTGAGTATGTTTTGATTCAAAATACATCTTTTAAACTCCTACTCCTTCCCTCCAAGTAAAGACCTTATCCTCCATTGCATACCTATCTTGATTCCTGATACATATGACCCCCTTTATAAGGTGATACTTTCAGCCGAGGAATAGACCTTGGCAGAACATGTGATTTGCTCCCAGCAGATCATGTGTGTGCAACTCAGCCAGGTCCTAAGCAAATTAGTGAGACCCTGTTTCAAAATAAAAAATAAAAAGGGCTGGGGATATGGCTTGATGGTAAAGCATAGCTGGACTCAATCCCTGGTACAAAAAAAAAAAAAAAAAAAACATTGTCAATGGTTACCTGATTGTTTATATCCTTTTACTATTACAAATACCTGCTATTAATGTGGATGGACAAATATCTTTTCGATGTCTCCTTTCAATTATATATACATATATATATATATATGTAAATCCAGAAGTGGATTTTCAATTATATATATATATATAATTGATGGATATACATTGATGAATATATGTATCTCCATCAATTATATATCTCCAGAAGTGGATTTTCTGAATCAGATACCATTTTTTACAAAGATTCCCTTTACTCTTGTAAATGATTTTGGCAATCCTGTTGAAAATGATTTACCACACATGTGAAGGTTTATTTCTGGGCTTTTTATTCTATTCCAAGGGTCTATAGGTCTATTTTTATGTTAGTAAAACACTGATTTGATTACATTTGTTTGTAGTGAGTTTTGAAATCATAAAAGTATGAGAATCCCAACTTTGTTCTTCTCCAAGATTTTATTCCCTGAGGTCCCTGGAGATTCCATATGAACTTTAGGATGGAGTTTTTTCTATTTTGGAAAAAATAAGAAATATAAGGAAACTTTTTGGAAATTTCATTTAATCTACAGGTGCTTGGGTAGTATTTACATCTAATACTAAATCTGCTAATTCAAGAATATAGAATGCCATTCCACTAATTGAAATCTTCTTTAATTTCTCTAATGATATTTTTCTAGCTTTGTGTGCTATAATATCTATATTTGATTTTGCATTTTTCCTCTGTAGTGTTTTGAGGTTCTCTCGATTATGACTTAGTTTGATCTTATCTGATAAATAAAATGTCTATTTTTGGAGCTCTTCAATATGGCATATAAGGAGTAATATGTTATGGTTGGTCCTGGATAATTCAGTAGTTTAGAATAGTTGGTGATGTCATGGATTTCATGGCTCAAGTTGGTGAAATAATGCTTATGTAATGATGGCAGAGTGTGTGTGTATGTGCGCGTGCGCGTGTGTGTGTGATTTCTGAAAAAGCAAACCTCAGAGTCTTCACCTCTTATCTCTTTTGTCAGTGGTTAGCAGTTTTTCTGTGGAATTTGATTTACAGAGATGACAAAGTGGCTATTACAGCATGAGATAAGATTATCTCATGATAGATAGATATGGGAACATAATTTTTTAAAAGTTTCCTTAGGCTTACATTTGAGTATAACCTATTTATATATTATCATCCACCTTCACACATTTTTCAGTAATATCCCCTGAGATCCCATATACCCTAATGTTCTTTCCACTGTATTCCCTACAGAGGTTATAAACACAGAAGTAAACAGCCAGTAGCAGCTTTTACAAGGGATTGGAAACTGAGAGCCAGGACATAAATAAGCCATGAATGTGTGAGAATGTCCAGTGCCCTATGAGATATCCTAGTGAATAAAAAAGAACTGTGTTCTAGTGAACACAATCTGAATTGACCTCCAGTACTGCATTTTTAAATTACAAGAATATTCAAGTAGCTAGGACCCATGACTTAAAAAAAAAAAAAATGGAGAGGTTATGCTGAAGCCAAGTCAAAATTAAAAGTAAGCAACAACTACCAGTCTCATGAATCAGTATCTAGTAATGGTAATCATTGCCAATAGCTGTAATCAGAGTGGAAAGTAGGACCCATTATGAAAAGAACCTCTTAAAATTAAATCCAGTCATATCACTCACTTAAAATGGCTCTTGAGAATCTTCTGAATGAAGCTGAACCTTCTGTGGGATCCATCATGATCTGCCTCATCTCTTCTTCTGTCTCACAACTCTCATGCCCATTTCCCCACAGCCCACAGTCTGCCACATCACACTTCCCAGGATGACCATGTCTCTCAGCTCCTGGTCATTGGACATGCTGTGTCTTTCCTTAAACTCCCACCTTTGCCTTCGTCTGCCAATAGGTAACTCCTACCCAACCTTAAGGGCTCAAAACTACACTGGTAACTCCTCCCTGGGGGTCCTTTTGCACTTTGTCGGTTTATTTATTTGACATTCCTGCAGTGAACCACAATGTCCTTCAGGGTTGACTGTCTGCCATTTTATCCCCAGGCTTAGCCCAGTGCCTGACACAGAGAAGGAACTCAGCACGTGTTTGTTAAATGAACTCAGTATCTACTTAACTAAAAGTTAGACCTTCACATTGAGCTTTAAAATTCCAATATATGCAGCTTAGAAAAGAATGGAAAGGTAGTGATGGTGAACTATGAATTCAGGATGAAATTATTAAATAAGTCAGAGAATCACTTTGGCTAAATGATGCAATTCATAAAAAGGCCTATTTCCACAGGGATGATGGTTCCAATGAGAGGCCCTGGGATCCTGCTCCTTTCAGTTTGGATTATTTCTCCCCAAGTCTCTCACCCCTCTTGCAACCCTTTCTAATGGTGTTATCATCTCTACTGGTGGATTTACCTGCAACTCTGTGAGTCCTTTGAAAGTAATGACCATGTCTTTCTATCTATGTTAAATGAATGAACAAAGAAACGAGAGGAAGACATAAATCTTTTTGTACTAAATAAGATGACATCAAACTATATAAAGTAAAAACCATTACAAATAAAAGCAGAAATGGCAGTTATGAAATCATGAGATATTTTAACACACCACTATCCATCTTTGACATATCAATGCAATAAAATATAAAGAAGGGCATAGAAGAATTGAACTACATAACAAGGTTACATTAATATATACTGAACTTTGTAACCCCAGAAATAGAAAATGCTTCTATAAATCAAACGTTTACAAAAATGGATCCTGACTAGGCCACAAAGAAAACAATTTACTGCTCAAACCGCAAAATCACAGGACAGATTCCTGAAGGAAATACAAAAAAAAAAAAAAAAAAAAAAAAAAAAAAAAAAAGAAGGGAAAATTAAAGAGAGTGAACTAAGAGAAGTTTCAAAACATTTAATTTATATTTGGAATGTAAATTATATTTTCTTAAGCGATTTAAAATGCTGTGGCAAAAAGACCATTTACAGGCAAGGAAAATCATCATAAAAGCAAGTTGATGGGTTTAATTAAACTTACATAAATCAAAAACTCAACAGACAAAATTAAATGGTAAACAATAACCTCTTAAAAAATGCATCCTAGAAATGTTAAAATATTAACATCCTCAAAAACAAAGATCTCTCACAAACCTATAAGAAAAATACTAATAACTATTTTAATGACAAATGATAATAACATACAGCTCAATAATGATGAAATTAAAGGGGGTAAATAAATATTTAAATGGTTTAGTATCACTAAGATAGAAGCAATATCTAAAACAAAATACTGTACTTTGTGTTTATTCTCTTGTTTCTTTGATGCTTGTTTTCGGTGCTAATAAGATTCCAGTGAAAGACATACTCTAGCAGTCTGTTAAGATGTTGTTAATTTGCCCAACTGTTCTGGAAAGCAATTTAGAAGCCTTGTACAATGGTCTTAGAAAGGTTGAGCAGAGGAAATACCAGACCAAGGAAATAGTCATAATTTCATCCTCATATTTATGCATAAAACATTCTTTCATAATATTATTCATAAAAGAACTCCTCTAATGTCAAACAATAGGGAAATAGTAAATTGTAGTGTGCCTACCTAATGCAATATTATGAAGCCATTGAAATTACATCTATAAAGATTTTAATGGCATAAAATTTTTTACAGTTGTTCCAATCCAGTTGCTATAGAACAAATTAGTCCTAAATGTGATGTCCTTAGGCAATCAAAGGATATTTCCGAATATAATATAACCCAAAGGTTAGTTCTGTGGGTTGACTTTGCAGTTCTCCAGATTCACAAATATTTGGTGAGGTTTCAGGAAGAAATGACAGGTCCAAATGGACTCCCTCATTTGCCCGGTCCTGTGTTCTCCACAGGAGCCTGTCTGTAGGGTTCCTTAGACTTCCTCAGGGAATTGGGATAGGAATCCAAGAAGAAAGGCTCCAAGCGGCAAAAGCTCAAGCTATGGACCTCTTCAAGTCTAGCCTCAGAAGTTATAGCATTACTTCTGCTCCTGTTTTATTGGGAAGAACAAATCCTATGGGCAGCCTGGACCTCTCAGTGGGAGGACTGGCAAAGAGTCTGTGACCATTTCAATCCATTCCAGCAAGAAAAAATTAAGCAAACGTAAAAGGAATATATACATGATCATATGCATCTTATACTCTCTATGAGTAAAAAAACAGGCATACAGTTGTCCCTCAGTATCCATGGGGAATTGGTTCCAGTAACTCTACAGATCCCAAAATCTGAAGATGCTCAAGTCACTTATAAAATTGTCAAGTCAGGCGTGGTGGCACACAACCATCCCAGTTACTTGGGAGGTTGAGACAAGAACATCCCAAGTTTGAGACTGGCCTCAGAAACTTAGCAAGGCCCTAAGCAACTCAGCAATTCCCTCTCTCAAAATTTAAAGATCTTTGCCACTGATACTTCAGATAGAGCACTAATTTCCAGAATATATAAAGAACTCAAAAAACTCTACACCAAGAATGCAAATAATTCAATCAACAAATGGGCTAAGGAAATGAACAGACACTTCACAGAAGAAGATCTATAAGCAATCAACAGATATATGAAAAAATGTTCAATATCTCCAGTAATAAGAGAAATGCAAATCAAAACTACCCTAAGATTCCATCTCACCCCAATTAGAATGGCGATTATCAAGAACACAAGTAACAATAGGTGTTGGCGAGGATGTGGGGAGAAAGGTACACTCTTACATTGCTGGTGGGGCTGCAAATTAGTGCAGCCACTCTGGAAAGCAGTATGGAGATTCCTCAGAAAACCTGGAATGGAACCACCATTTGACCCAGCTATCCCACTCCTCGGTCTATACCCAAGGGACTTAAAATCAGCATACTACAGAGATACAGCCACATCAATGTTCATAGCTGTTCAGTTCACAATAGCCAGTTGTGGAACCAACCTAGATGTCCTTCAATTGATGAATGGATAAAGAAACTGTGGTATATATATACAATGGAATATTACTCTGCCATAAAGAATGATAAAATTATGGCATTTGCAGGCAAATGGATGAAATTGGAGAATATCATGCTAAGTGAGATAAGCAAATCTCAAAAAAGCAAAGGACGAATGATCTCGCTGATAAGCGGATGAGGACATACAATGGGGGGTGGGAGGGGTTAGCATTAGGGTTAGGGTTAGGTTTAGGGTTAGGGTTAAGGAGGGTGACAAGAATGGAGGAAGGAAGGACTGTATAGAGGGAAAAGAGGGGTGGGAGGGGTGGGGGGAGAAGGGAAAAAATAACAGAATGAATCAAACAACATTACCCTATGTAAATTTATGATTACACAAATGGTATGCCTTGACTCCATGTACAAACAGAGAAACAACATGTATCCCATTTGTTTACAATAAAAAAATAAATAAATAAATAAAAATTTAAAGATTAAAAGGGTTGGGATATAGCTCAGTGGTAAAGCACCCCTTGGTTCAATCTCCAGTACTAAAAGAAATAATACACACACACACACACACACACACACACACACAACACACAAACACACATGTAAAATTGCCAAGATTTTGTATATAACCTATGCAATTCTCTCATATAATTCAAATCATCTCTACATTGCTTATAATACCTAGTGAAACACAAGTGCTCTGTAAATAGTTGTTACACTGCACTGTTTAGGACATAATGATAAGAAGAAAAGTCTGTACACACAGATTAAAAAGGCTAGAAGCAAAATACTAGTAAGGATTATCTCTAGGTAGTAGAAGAGACATGGTTGGCAAGTTTATAACTTTCTTCTTTAAAGTTTTCGGTTTTTTTTTTTTCAAAGTTATAGGAATAGATCACCTTTAAATTGGAACCTAAGTGTTATTTTAAAAGTATTTTATTCCCACATAGAAACACTTAAAGCAATTTCCTACCAAAGGCTACAAAACCCTAAAGGAAATTGAATCAGAAGTGGAGGAAGGCGAACATCAAATTGGAAAGCAAAGAAGTGGGGGAGGATAGCACAAGTCACATGCGTGGTTATTCTTTTCTTGACTGTACAGAATATTAAGACATTTGAATCATCAAACATTTAATAGCAGATTTATGACAATATTGAATGAATGTGTGACTGATTTTTCATATGTCATCATAAGGACATTACATATTGAATATGTGTCTGCCTCCAAAAAGAAAAAAAAATGAATAAGGAAACAATGTCCCTATTTTCTCTTTTCAGCCAACATAAAATCATGCAGCAGAAGCCTTGAGATCAGAACTAATAATACTTGAAAAATTTTAGAGTACGTACTATCACAAAACCTAAAAATGAAACAGACGTGCTCAAAAATGTACAACGCTACTTTTATTTTTTCTAGTCTACAATTTTATAAAGTTTAAACAAGGATTTTTTTACAAAAAAAAATAGTGTTTAGTGCTATACCAGATTATAAATTAATATAACTTGATTCTGAAGGTAACATTAGATGACACAGAAACACTAAGGAAGAAAAAGTGTTTATGACTCTATTCAACCCTTCAGATAGAAATTAGTTTCAAAGACTCAGAGTTGCTATTTAATAGTTTAACTCTCCTCTCCAGGCTTGTCAGGAGAACTCAGTTTTCTTCTTTGCATCCTGACTGCCAGAAAGTCTGGAAATATTCTTGGCTTCTACCAAAACCCATACATTTGAGAAAAGAATTCTCCCAACAAGGATTTCGTGGTTCGGCATGAAATAACAGGAAAGCATTAGCCACACACACTCCCAAAAAAATGTACTGTTTCAGATATATACCTGTTGAGCTTCAAAATATCACCCCTCCCAGTTCAAGCCTTTCTGCTGATACACACATACCAGATAAAGCCTCTCTTTTCTCAAAGCCTGAGATTTCCCACTCCAAACAGAGGGACTCCCACCTCCATTCCACAGGTGAATTCTTACCTGCCTTTCTCAAAACACCTACATATCCCATGGTGATCCCTTTTGGTAACAAAGGTAACAATATTTAGCATGCAGAAGATATTTGTGACATGCAATGATTTTGAAATCAGGACAAACTCTTTGGGTCATTCTTCGTACAGAAAAGACCACTTAGGTGGCAAGGACTCCTTTGGGTCTAAGTAAGTGCACACAACATTTCAATGCTTTTCTACAAAAATATTGTAGAAATACAGTTATGCTGTTTCACAGTTCATTACATATTTCTGTATACTAAGAAGAATTTCAGCCTCTTTAAACACTAATGAGACCTCAAGAGATTATTCTAAGATACCTCTAAAATCCTCCCCACTACTGCATTATCGCTTGCTTATATACTGTTCTCTTACCTTTATTAAGCTTCAAAGATTTTTTTAATAATTGTTTTCATTGCCCACGAATTCTCAATGCATTGGGCTGAAAGATTTTTTTCAAAAAATTTTTTTAAATTTTGTTTTTGTTGTTTGTTCGCCTTAGGGATTTACTTTGAACCATTGAAATGTTTTTACTTTCCATGACCTAATACTTGTTCCATCTCACTGAAGTTCATATTTTTGTCATCTTATTACATCATTGTAGGAGGAAATTAGTATGTGTCAGGTGCTGTTTTGTTTAAGGAAGTGATCCTATGATACTAAAATACAGAACTGAAAATGAAAACTTGATGGCTTTTGTTTTCAGTGCTGGTGATCAAACCCGGGATCTCAGGCACGTGAGGCAAGTGCTCTACCACTGAGTCACAGGGCCAATCTAATAATAAATATTATTAAATAAATAAATAAATCCAATAATAAATATTCCTCTAAGTTCTATATGGCACCAAGATTTTGTCTCAGGTTATATTACATTCTTCTCATCTGGTCCACACATTCATATTCTTTTTTATTTAAAAAAATCAGTCATAGAATAGAGGGGAATCAAGGCCCACTAAAACAACAAGAGAAGAATAAATGCAGAAGCAATAGCTTTCAATATGACCTAACTTGGGTATGTTGGAAAATAAGCCAGAGAGTCAAACAGAAGCTGCTGAAAGTTTAACATCATGCAAAGTGTTAGGTCTTCCTCATTTTTTGCTTCCTTCCTCCATCTTTCTTTTCTTCTCTCAGAAATGCGCAACTAACCTTCTTTGCCCAAAATTTGGAATTTACTGAACCAAAAATGTCTACTACTAAGAATATCCCATTCCCAAATTCGAGGGATAATGTTGCTACTGTGTTCTACTTGAAGTAGGATGTTACTAAGTTTTTTAATAGCTAGAACTTTTGTTGTAGGAAAGACTCCATCATTTTCCAAGACTGCAGATACTAAAATAAGAACATGCTCAAAATGAGCTCATTTTAGTGTTATGGAAAGTGATAGGAATAAAAGGTAATTCCCATTTCCTATAATGATCCTACTGTCTGCCACATAATTTTTATTATACTGCTTTTTATGGGTTTTCATTTTTTAAATATGAATCATCTTATTTCCACAGAAACCACATTTCCTCATCTTTAGACATCAAAATAAAAAGTTGTATCTGAAAGAATTTCTGCATGTTCCTTAGTGAAATGTAAACTTCTGCTTTTATATTTGATTAACACCACCATATGTAAAGCACCATGTAAATATCTGTCTTACCTTGAAGTGGTAAAGTTTTACAAGATAGAAGTAGGAATTTTTAAAAAGTCACTTTGATGATTTCTTCTGTATTCCTATGTAAACTACACCAAAGTTCAAATTTTTAACCAAAATTACGCTACAAAAAGTTATGTACTGTCATTACAGTCTTGCTAAACAAAGACCCTCTTCCTAGGGGAACACAGACTAGTTCATAAACCCTGAGGTTTATCTTTTCATCTTCTAGCTCCCTTTTGAGATAGGGGCTTTATTTACACTACAAAGAATTTTATTCCAGTCTGTCCAAAATATATATGTGTTTATGTTTATTCCTTTCTATTTCAGTGCTTTTCTATTGAGTGTTGATTATATTTAATCCCACCATGACCCAAGGTGAGGGGTCTTCTCATTACATTTATACTGAAAAGTTTTACAATACATCATCAAATCAAAATATACCTCCTGAGAAAATTGAGCCCTAAAATAAGGAGCTTTAGCAAAGGTTATATAAATCATTGCTGTTTTGGTTTTTGGTTTGTATTTGCTTTTATCAGTTACACTCAAATGTTAGCTCTGGTTCATTTAAAATTGAATGTTTTAACTTGTTTCAGATAGAGCACTCTGAAATTATGAATTTTCTGCCCATACTTTTATTCCTTAATACTTACAATATTTCATAATGTAAACCCATTTTAATATCAAGGAACTTAACTCTTCAAGCAATCCTTTGTTAAACAGGGCAGGGATTATCATATTAACATAAGAGAGAAAATCAAAGTCCAGAGGAGATTAAGAACTACCAAAGTCACATTTTTCTACACCTGCAATTACTAAGTGCCTAGTAAATAGTAAGTAGTGTGGGCTTTGGAGGGTTTTTGTTGTTATTGTTGTTGTTGTATTTGGTACCAGGGATTGAACTCAGGGACACTCAACCACTGAGCCACATCCCCAGCCCCATTTTGCCTTTTATTTAGAGACAAGGTCTCACTGAGTTGCTTTGCCGATGCTGAGGCTGGCTTTGAACTCAAGAGAGATCCCCGTCAGGTTCCCAAGTGGCTGAGATTACAGACATGCACCACCATGCCCAGCATGTGGTTTTTTTCTAAGCAAGAAATACAAGAAGTAAAATACACATTCTCAAGATGGTAGAAGAGAGACCTCTGCACCAGTTGGAAGATGGAAATAAAGCAACAGGCGTCCAATTGCTCACGCAGGTGAGGGGCTATGAGCGTGCACCGGAATTCAGTGGCACAGAACATGAAACCTGGTAGATTCCAGAGACTGGGGAGAATAACAAAGCAAGAAGAGTGGATGCTTCAGCTCCAGGGCCCTGACACTTGGGTTAGAGAAGAGGCTTCTCTCCTCCAAGAGGGTAAAGGTGAGAGAGAGTAACAGTGTGGTGCCCACGGCTGCGCCTTCAGACACAGACGTTAAACACATAGGTGACTCTCGGTAACAGGTGAGCTCAGAGAAGGGGTTCACCGCTTCTCTCAGAAGACCCTCAGAGTACTATAGCTGGGAGCCTTCGTGCAAAGGGTCCTATTGTTAGGGACTAAATTGCTCTGGACATCAGAAAACTCAGCATAATCACACCTTGGGGTCCTCAAGGACACTTTGCTGCATTGACTGGGCAGGCAGCAGCTACACAAGGCAGTGGGACTCAGGGAGTGTCTCCAACACAAGCACGCTTAGAGGTACTTCTGCAGGGAACACAGGCTGCAGCCGGGAAGGGTGTGGAGTGAACAGCAGTTCAGAGACCTTCCATCTGAGCCAAGAAGCGACACCAGTCATATATTGTTCCACATGGAAGCCAGATCAAAGGCATCAGGACTGAGGATAGTAAATCACTTCATTCCTGGAACCCACTCAGAATTCACTGATTCAACCGCTCTTTCCATGCTTTGAGGCACTCTAGGAATCCGCCATGTCTTGGACGTTTGCTACACTCCTGGGTACACAATCCAGAAACCTCTGGAGCAGTCCACACTCTGACAAGATTCAGTAGGTAGTAAGGACTCACTGTGGCTCTGACATTCAGCACAGTCCTGGTCACGATCTAAAACACTCTAGGGAAGACTGTACCTCTGGCATGGTCAACATTCCCTTAACCTGTTTGGTAAAAAAGGTGGGACACAACCTACTTTCCACCCCAACTCATTTGGTGACACCCGAGAGGAATTACAACAAACAGCAGCTGTGACCCACTACCCACCCCTTACCTGGCAGATTCCAATCAGACCCAGATAGAAGTGTTTCCAAGGACCTCAGCTAGATAAATTTTTGACACTCTTTTTCCTCCATCTGTTCTTTTACTATTTTTTGTCATTTTTTGTCTTACCACTACCTTATTTTCTCCTATTCTTTCATAGGAGTTTTTTCCTCTTTTCTGATTTGTTTTCCTTTTCCCACTTTTACTTCTATAAATATTATTTCTCCCTCTTTGTTCTCCTTTTATTTTAATTCTTTTTTATTATTTCTCTCTCTCTCCTTCTCCCTTTTTCTGGTCCTGGGGATTAAATCCAGGGCTTCACTCACACAGGCAGGTGTTCTGCCTCTGAGCTACAATTATGACTCAGATGAGAAGAAGAAAGCCCAAACTCCAGTCAGAAACTAACTCCAGAATAACCCTCAAAGACACTTCTACTTAAATAAAGGTGGGGACATAGGTTCCCAACCATTGAAGACCATGATTGGAACAGTCATTATCAGAATCAATTTCAAGTAACAGAGCCAATTTCAACAATGGAAACAACCCAATGGGGGTTTTCACTTCCATTTAGGAGTAACCACAGAAGGTGAACCCCCATCTACTCTGATTGTCACATCAGCATGAATGACCAGAGGGTCCTCACTCTTGTGAGACCTACAGAGAAAGCAAGTCCCCCAAACTCTGATACACTGATCACTGTGTGAAAACCCAGGAATAACCCCTAAAGAAACCACGAGGAGATTATACTAGGAAGCCAAACTGGGATTAAACTCAATACTATACAACCAACTGATACCCCAAGGTGCATCAACAAGAGAAAACCACTCAGTAAGAAGGCCCTCACATGAAAGTGAAAGAGATATTTGCCCCAACATATTTGTGCACAAATCTCAGCACAGAAACACAGGAAATATTTTTTTTAAAAGGCAATATGAGGAGTTTCAAGATGGCGGCCTAGAGGGCGGCTGCATTTCACGTTGCTCCAGGACGCAGGATTCAAAAGAGGAGATAGTGAGAGACTTGGGACCAACTCAAAGCCGCCGGGTGAGTCTCTCCCATTGGGGAGGCGTCCCAGATAGGGCGGTAGCCCTGGAACGCAGGGAATTTGTGAAGTGGAGAGGCTCGGCGAGACGCCCCTCCCCCCACTGGAGCAGTAAAGAGGGACAACTGGGATCATCGTAGAGGAGGCGGCTCAGCACAGCGCTTGGACTCGCAGCAACCACTGGGGCTCCGGGCGGCTGCCTGAGGAGGAGCTGCGTGGCGAGCTGTTTAGACCCAGAACGACCGCTTCTGAACACCGGAGGGCTGCCCAGAGGAAGAGGAGAAGCGCGGCGGGTCACTTGGTCTAGGAGTGACTGCATCAGAGCCACAGGCGGTTTCCAGAGGAGGAGCTCCATGGCGAGCTGTTTGGACTCAGAACAACCGCTTCTGAACACCCGGGGGGTTGCCCGGAGGAAGAGGAGAAGCGCGGTGGGTCGCTTGGTCTAGGAGTGACTGCATCAGAGCCACAGGCGGTTGCCAGAGGAGGAGGCGAGTGGTGAGTTGATTGGACTAAAAGCGACCGCTCCTGAACACCGGTGGACTGCCTGGAGGAGGAGCGGTGGGTCACTTGGTCTCGGAGCCACCGCCCCTGAACACCCGGGGGGCTACCCCGAGGAGGAGGAGGAGGAACAGGGCGGGTCACTTGGGCTTGGAGTGACTGCCTAGGGCTACGGGAGGTTGGCGGGAGGAGGAGACGCGAAGTGAGTTGCTTGGACTCCTAGTCACTGCGTCGGAAACCGGGCTGCTGTACGGTGGAGGAGGTGTGTGGCGGGTCTCTGGGTATCAGAGCTATTGTACGGGACTCCAGGTGGCGGCTCAGAGGAGGGGCCGCATAGCCAGGTGATTAGGTGCAGAGCAGGGTCCCAGGAGCTAGGTGGCTTTTTGCTGGAAGAGCCGCACAGAGACACGCCTAGGGGTGAAGCAAAGTTTCCAGGACTGCGGGCAGATTATCTGGGAGACACAGCCTAAGGAGACTCGCCTGCGAAGGGTGAGGCTCCCAGGCCCAGGAGGTAGGTCCGGGCCCCTGGGAACGTTGCAGAGGAAGACAGCCCAGCCCAGGTGGTAGTTGTAGATTGAGGGGAACCTCTAGGAGGGGAACTGACCAGCAAGACGTTCCCACCGAGTGAGTCTTGCCTACCGGGAGAGGTTTTTCCACACGGACGGTAAAACCAGAGACACAGGCACAAACAGGACTTGCCTCAGCCCGCAGCCTAGTTCCCCGTTAGATGACCATTGGTCAACAAGTGGAGACACCTCTGACCACTAGCAGGGAATATACTCCACCTGAGGGTCACCACCCTAGAGAGAGGCAGCTTCTTCGTGGAGCTCCGCATTATCAACTTCCTCCAAGACTTCAGGCTACTGAAGGATAAGAGGGGATATACTAGCAATCTTCAGGGACATTATAAGTCAATAGAGGAAATCTGCAATATCTTAATGACCCACTGATTCCTGAACAATATGAGAAAACAAGGGAAGAAAATGCCCCAAAAAAATCTAGATGTTACATCAATAGAATCCAACGACAGCATGGCAGAAAAAATGACAGAAAGGGAGTTCGGAATGTACATAATTAAAATGATTAGGGAAGCAAACGATGAGATGAAAGAGCAAATGCAGGCATTGAATGATCGCACCAATCGACAGTTAACAGAGCAAATTCAGGAAGCAAAAGATCATTTCAATAAAGAGTTAGAGATATTGAAAAAAAAACAAACAGAAATCCTTGAAATAAAGGAAACAATAAACCAAATTAAGAACTCCATAGAAAGCATAACCAATAGGATAGAACAGCTGGAAGACAGAACTTCAGATATTGAAGACAAAATATTTAACCTCGAAAACAAAGTTGAACAAACAGAGAAGATGGTAAGAAATCATGAACAGAATCTGCAAGAACTATGGGATATCATGAAAAGGCCAAATTTGAGAATTATTGGGATTGAGGAAGGCTTAGAGAAACAAACCAAAGGAATGAACAATCTATTCAATGAAATAATATCAGAAAATTTCCCAAATCTGAAGAATGAAATGGAAAATCAAGTTCAAGAGGCTTATAGGACTCCAAATACACAAAATTACAACAAACCCACACCAAGGCACATTATAATGAAAATACCGAACATACAAAATAAAGACAGAATTTTAAAGGCTGTGAGAGAAAAGAACCAAATGACATTCAGGGGGAAACCAATACGGATATCAGCAGATATTCAATCCAGACCCTAAAAGCTAGAAGGGCCTGGAACAACATTTTTCAAGCTCTGAAAGAAAATGGATGCCAACCAAGAATCTTATACCCAGCAAAGCTTACCTTCAAAATTGACGATGAAATAAAATCTTTCCATGATAAACAAAAGCTAAAAGAATTTACAAAAAGAAAGCCAGCATTACAGAACATTCTCGGCAAAATATTCCATGAGGAAGAAATAAAAAACAAAGAAGCAAATCAGCAAAGGGAGGAATTATCCTAAAGGAACTGTCAAATAAAGGAGGAACCAAGATGTGACAAAAAAGAAATGAATAAATAAATAAAATTTTAAATATGAACCAAATGACCAGGAATACAAATCATATCCAATAATAACCCTGAATGTTAATGGCCTGAATTCATCAATCAAAAGACATAGACTGGCGGATTGGATTAAAAAGAAAGATCCAACAATATGTTGCCTGCAAGAGACTCACCTCATAGAAAGAGATACCCATAGACTAAAGGTGAAAGGATGGGGAAAAACATACCATGCACATGGACTCAGCAAAAAAGCTGGAGTATCCATCCTCATTTCAGATAATGTGGACTTCAAGGCAATGTTAGTCAGAAGGGATAAGGAAGGACATTTCATACTGTTTAAGGGAAGCATAGATCAGCAAGATATAACAATCATAAACATCTATGCCCCAAACACTGGCTCATCCATGTATGTTAAATAAATCCTTCTCAATTTTAGAAACCAAATAGACCATAACACAATAATACTAGGTGATTTTAACACGCCTCTCTCACCACTGGACAGATCTTCCAAACAAAAATTGAACAAAGAAACCATAGATCTCAATAACACAATCAATAATTTAGACTTAACAGACATTTGTAGAATATACCATCCAACCAAGAGCGAATACATTTTCTTCTCAGCAGCACATGGATCCTTCTCTAAAATAGACCATGTATTATGCCACAAAGCTAATGTCAGCAAATACAAGACGATAGAGACACTACCTTGTATTCTATCAGATCATAATGGATTGAAGTTAGAAATAAATGAAAGAGTTAAAACAGAAACAACTCCAACACCTGGAGATTAAACAATATGCTACTATATGATGAATGGATAACAAAAGTTATTAGGAAGGAAATTAAAAAATTCTTAGAGGTAAACGAGAACAAAGAAACATCATATCAAAATCTCTGGGACACTATGAAAGCAGTACTTAGAGGAAGATTTATTTCATGGAGCGCATTTAATAAAAGAAGTAAAACTCAAAAAATAAACGACCTAACACTACAGCTCAAAGCCCTAGAAAAAGAAGAACAGACCAACACCAAAAGTAGTAGAAGACAGGAAATAGTCAAACTCAGAGTTGAAATCAACGAAATTGAAAGAAAAGAAACAATACAAAAAATTGACAAAATAAATAGTTGGTTCTTCGAAAAAATAAACAAAATTGATAAACCTTTAGCCACACTAACAAAGAGAAGACAAGAGAAAACCCAAATCACTAAAATTCGGAATGAACAAGGAAATATCACAACAGACACGACTGAAACACAAAACATAATTAGAAGCTATTTTGAAAATCTATACTCCAACAAAATAGAAAATTTCAAAGACATCAACAAGTTTCTAGAGACATATGAATTGCCTAAACTAAACGAGGAGGACATACACAATTTAAATAGACCAATTTCAAGTAATGAAATAGAAGAAGTCATCAAAAGCCTACCAACAAAGAAAAGTCCAGGACCAGATGGGTTCTCAGCCGAGTTCTACAAAACTTTTAAAGAAGAGCTCATTCCAATACTCCTCAAAGTATTCCAGAAAATAGAAGAGGAGGGAACCCTCCCAAACTCATTCTATGAAGCCAATATTACCCTGATACGTAAACCAGACAGAGACACATCGAGGAAAGAAAATTTCAGACCAATATCCTTAATGAACATCGACGCAAAAATTCTCAAAAAAATTTTAGCAAATCGCATACAAAAACATATTAAAAAGATAGTGCACCATGATCAAGTGGGTTTCATCCCAGGGATGCAAGGTTGGTTCAACATCAGGAAATCAATAAATGTCATTCACCATATCAATAGACTTAAAGTCAAGAATCACATGATTATTTCAATAGATGCAGAAAAAGCATTCGATAAAATACAGCATCCCTTCATGCTCAAAACACTAGAAAAAATAGGGATAGTGGGAACATTCCTTAACATTGTAAAGGCCATCTACGCTAAGCCCATGGGTAAAATTATCCTAAATGGTGAAAAACTGAAAGCATTCCCTCTAAAAACTGGAACAAGGCAGGGATGCCCTCTTTCACCACTTCTATTCAATATCGTCCTTGAAACTCTAGCCAGAGCAATTAGACAGACCAAAGAAATTAAAGGGATACGCATAGGAAAAGAAGAACTCAAACTATCCCTATTTGCTGATGATATGATGGTATACTTAGAGGAACCAGGAAATTCCACCAGAAAACTGTTAGATCTCAAAAATGAATTCAGTAAAGTAGCGGGATATAAGATCAATGCACATAAATCTAAGGCATTTCTATACATAAGCGATGAATCTTCAGAAAGAGAAATTAGGAAAACTACCCCATTCACAATAGCTTCGAAAAAAATAAAATACTTGGGAATCAATCTCACAAAAGAGGTGAAAGACCTCTACAATGAGGACTACAGAACACTAGAGAAAGATATTAAAGAAAACCTCAGAAGATGGAAAGATCTCCCATGTTCTTGGATAGGAAGAATTAATATTGTCAAAATGGCCATACTACCAAAAGTGTTATACAGATTCAATGCAATTCCAATTAAAATCCCAATCATGTACCTTACAGAAATAGAGCAAGCAATTATGAAATTCATCTGGAAGAATAAAAAGCCCAGAATAGCTAAAGCAATCTGGGCAGAAAGAGTGAAGCAGGGGGGTATCGCAATACCAGATCTTCAACTCTACTACAAAGCAATAGTAACAAAAACGGCATGGTATTGGTACCAAAATAGAAAGGTGGATCAATGGTACAGAGTAGAGGACATGGACACAAACCCAAATAAATATAATTTTCTCATACTAGACAAAGGGGCCAAAAATATGCAATGGAGAAAAGATAGCCTCTTCAACAAATGGTGCTGGGAGAATTGGAAATCCATATGCAACAGAATGAAACTAAACCCATATCTCTCACCATGCACAAAACTCAACTCAAAATGGATTAAGGATCTCGGAATCAGACCAGAGACCTTGCATCTTATAGAAGAAAAAGTAGGTCCAGAGCTTCAACATGTCGGCTTAGGACCAGACTTCCTCAACAGGACTCCAATAGCACAAGAAATAAAAGCAAGAATTAATAACTGGGATAGATTCAAACTAAAAAGCTTTCTCTCAGCAAAGGAAACTATCAGCAATGCGAAGAAAGAGCCTACAGAGTGGGAGAAAATCTTTGCCAATCATACTTCAGATAGAGCGCTAATCTCCAGAATCTAAAAAGAACTCAAAAAACTCTACACCAAGAATGTAAATAATCCAATTGACAAATGGGCTAAAGAAATGAATAGACACTTCACAGAAGAAGATCTACAAGCAATCAACAAACATATGGAAAAATGTTCAACATCTCTAGTAATAAGAGAAATGCAAATCAAAACCACCCTAAGATTCCATCTCACCCCAATTAGAATGGCGATTATCAAGAATACAAGCAACAACAGGTGTTGGCGAGGATGTGGGGAGAAAGGTACACTCATACATTGCTGGTGGGGCTCCAAATTAGTGCAGCCACTCTGGAAAGCAGTGTGGAGACTCCTTAGAAAACTTGGAATGGAACCACCATTTGACCCAGCTATCCCACTCCTTGGCCTATACCCAAAGGACTTAAAATCAGCATATTACAGAGATACAGCCACATCAATGTTCATAGCTGCTCAATTCACAATAGCCAGATTGTGGAACCAACCTAGATGCCCTTCAGTTGATGAATGGATAAAGAAACTGTGGCATATATATACAATGGAATATTACTCAGCCATAAAGAATGATAAAATTATGGCTTTGCAGGCAAATGGACGAAATTGGAGAATATCATGCTAAGTGAGATAAGCCAATCTCAAAAAACCAAAGGAAGAATGATCTCACTGATAAGTGGATGATGATACATAATGGGGCGTGGGAGGGGTTAGTGTTAGGGTTAGAGTTAGGGTTAGGGAGGGGGGCAAGAATGGGGGAAGGAAGGACTGTATAGAGGGAAAAGAGGGATGGAAGGGTGGGGAGAAGGGGAAAAAATAACAGAATGAATCAAACAACATTACCATATGTAAATTTATGATTACACAAATGGTATGCCTTTACGCCATGTACAAATAGAGAAACGACATGTATCCCATTTGTGTACAATAATAAAAAAAAATAAAGAAAAAAAAAAGGCAATATGAAACCTCTTAAAGTTCCTACTTCTATAGTAATGGATCCCAAAGATATCAAAGTGATGAAAAATGCAAGAGAAATATTTTTAAACGATGAATGAATTCCAAGAGAATAAAGAAAAACAATTGAGTGAACTAAAGAAAATAATGCAAGACATGAATGAAAAATTCAATAAAGAGATAGAGATTTTTTTAAGAGAATCAAACAAATATTTTGGAAATAAAAAGTGGGATAAGATTTTTTTAAAAAATCAGTTGAAAGTCTCACCAGTATATTACATCAAGTTGAAGAAAGAATATTAGGGTTTAAGAAAAGACTGATGAATTATCATATTCAGTCATTAGTAAAAAAAATAATAAGAAAGAATGAGCAGAACATAAAAGATCTATAGAGCACCATTAAAAGATCAAAAATAAGAACAATTAGAATATACAAGTGTGACACACTGACAGATTTGGTTCCATGGAAATGTTATAAGCCAGGCTATATGGGCAATGACTAAACAGACTCCATTTTACCTGGAGACTCCATGTTATGTAGGAAATGCTTCTCCCATGAAAAATTGTTCTCTTTTTGATTCCTAGTTTTCTAAACAATGTACCATGTTTTTTTTTAATTGTAAACAAATGGGATACATGTTGTTTCTCTGTTTGTTCATGGCGTAGAGGCATACCATTTGTGTAATCATAAATTTACATAGGGTAATGCTGTTTGATTCATTCTGTTATTTTTCCCCTTCCCCCCCACACCTCCCACCCCTCTTTTCCCTCTATACAGTCCTTCCTTCCTCCATTCTTGCCCTCCTCCCTAACCCTAACTCTAACCCTAACACTAACCCCTCCCACCCCCAATATGTGTCATCATCCACTTACTAGCAATATTATTCGTCCTTTGGTTTTTTGAGATTGGCTTATCTCACTTAGCATGATATTCTCCAGTTTCGTCCATTTGCCTGCAAATGCCATAATTTTATCATTCTTTATGGCTGAGTAATATTCCATTGTATATATATATACCACATTTTCTTTATCCATACATCAATTGAAGGACATCTAGGTTGGTTCCACAATCTGGCTATTGTGAATTGAGCAGCTATGAACATTGATGTGGCTGTATCTCTGTAATATGCTGATTTTAAGTCCTTTGGGTATAGGCCAAGGAGTGGGATAGCTGGGTCAAATGGTGGTTCCATTCCAAGTTTTCTAAGGAGTCTCCACACTGCTTTCCAGAGTGGCTGCACTAATTTGCAGCCCCACCAGCAATGTATGAGTGTACCTTTCTCCCCACATCCTCGCCAACACCTGTTGTTGCTTGTATTCTTGATAATCGCCATTCTAATTGGGGTGAGATGGAATCTTAGGGTGGTTTTGATTTGCATTTCTCTTATTACTCGAGATGTTGAACATTTTTCCATGTGTTTGTTGATTGCTTGTAGATCTTCTTCTGTGAAGTGTCTACTGATTTCCTTAGCCCATTTGTCGATTGGATTATTTGCATTCTTGGTGTAGAGTTTTTTGAGTTCTTTATAGATTCTGGAGATTAGTGCTCTATCTGAAGTATGATTGGCAAAGATTTTCTCCCACTCTGTAGGCTCTTTCTTCACATTGCTGATAGTTTCCTTTGCTGAGAGAAAGCTTTTTAGTTTGAATCTATCCCAGTTATTAATTCTTGCTTTTATTTCTTGTGCTATTGGAGTCCTGTTGAGGAAGTCTGGTCCTAAGCCGACATGTTGAAGCTCTGGACCTACTTTTTCTTCTATAAGATGCAAGGTCTCTGGTCTGATTCCGAGATCCTTAATCCATTTTGAGTTGAGTTTTGTGCATGGTGAGAGATATGGGTTTAGTTTCATTCTGTTGCATATGGATTTCCAATTCTCCCAGCACCATTTGTTGAAGAGGCTATCTTTTCTCCATTGCATATTTTTGGCCCTTTTGTCTAGTATGAGAAAATTGTATTTATTTGGGTTTGTGTCCGTGTCCTCTATTCTGTACCATTGATCCACCTTTCTATTTTGGTACCAATACCATGCCGTTTTTGTTACTATTGCTTTGTAGTAGAGTTGAAGATCTGGTATTGCGATACCCCCTGCTTCACTCTTTCTGCCCAGATTGCTTTAGCTATTCTGGGCTTTTTATTCTTCCAGATGAATTTCATAATTGCTTGCTCTATTTCTGTAAGGTACTTCATTGGGATTTTAATTGGAATTGCATTGAATCTATATAGAACTTTTGGTAGTATGGCCATTTTGACAATATTAATTCTTCCTATCCAAGAACATGGGAGATCTTTCCATCTTCTAAGGTTTTCTTTAATATCTTTCTCTAGTGTTCTGTAGTTTTCATTGTAGAGGTCTTTCACCTCTTTTGTGAGATTGATTCCCAAGTATTTTATTTTTTTCAAAGCTATTGTGAATGGGGTAGTTTTCCTAATTTCTCTTTCTGAAGATT
This sequence comes from Sciurus carolinensis, assembly GCF_902686445.1. NCBI lineage: Eukaryota > Metazoa > Chordata > Mammalia > Rodentia > Sciuridae > Sciurus > Sciurus carolinensis. The sequence continues at coordinate 28,929,233 of NC_062227.1, read as the reverse complement.
CATCGCTTATGTATAAAAATGCCTTAGATTTATGTGCATTGATCTTATATCCCACTACTTTACTGAATGTACCATGTTAAGAGTGATATCAACAGTGATCGTCTAGATGTTAGTAACCATTCTTTAGTTTGTACCTAAGTAAGATCATTTTGACCCACTTCCCCCTCTGCTAATGATTTCAGATCCCATGATGTTAGTTTGTAATTTTGAATCAGAGCAACAGACACTTATGATTGATGTACTGATTTATGGTATAAAAAGCCCTGCAACCCCATGGTCAGGGCTATTCTCCCAATAACCATTTTTTGGGGCATTGTGTGAGACAGTCAGCCAACTGACTTAATAAAGACTCCCAAATTTGGACTTCTCAGTGGTGACCGGTCTGTTCTCAAGTTGTGCCCTGTAACAATGAGGGAGCAGAGTTACAGGCTCAAGGTATTGAAAAACTACTCAATGAAATAATAGCAGAAATTTCCCCAAATCTTGGAGAAAACATGGACTTCCACATTCCAGGGACATTTAGAACCCAAATAGAAATTACCAGATACAAAAACTTTCCATATTATATTATAGTTAAACTGCCAAAAGTACAAAACAAAGAAGGAATATTCAATGTTGCAACAGAGAAGCATGAAGTCACATTTAAAGGCAAACTCATCAGAATAACAGAGTATTTCTCAATGGAAACTCTAAAGGCCAGGAGGGCATGGAATAAAGTATTTCAAGTCCTGAAAGAAAATAACTACCAACCTAGATTTCTATGCCCAGCAAAGTTATCCTTCAGAATTTAAAAAAAAAAAAAAAAGTGAAAACCTTCCATGACAATCATAATCTAAGGGAATTTATGACCTCTAAGCCAGCATTCCCAAAGATACTTAAAGGAATTCTACACCCAGAAGAGGAAGAAGGACAAAATCAATCATAAGAGCATGGGATATGTATGATTTATTGAAATGCAGTCTACTGTCATATATACCTAATTAGAACAAATTGAAAAAATTAAAATATAAAAGCATGTGAAAAATAAGTCTCACTAGAAAAGTAAATAAGCAAATGAAAATGAGGAAAGAGTCAAATATTAGTGATACACAAAACCATCAAACATCTAAGATCAATAACAGAATACTCAAAACAACCAGAAGAAAAGCAATGAAATAACAGGAACAAATCCACACCTTTCCATTATGACCCTGAATGGAAATGATCTTAATTCTACAAAAAAAAAAAAAAAAAAAAGCAAAATGACTGATTGGATTAAAAAACAAGATCCAACAATTTGCAACCTGCAATAAATTCACCTCACCAGCAGTCATAGTCCCCCACAAAATAGTAATGAATTCAGTACCTCATGTTCTCCCACAGGTTGATCATCAAGTCAAAATTCAATAAAGAAGTATTAGTTTAATTATCCTGCACATCAAATGGACTTAACAGACATCTATAGAATATTCTATCAAACAGCTGCAGAATGCACATTCTTTTCATAGCATATAAAACTTTTTCCAGAAATAGATCCTATGTTAGACCATAGTTTTAAAAAATTAAAATAGTTTCTTGTATCTTATGAGATCGCAACAGAATCAACAGCAAGAGAAACTACATAAATTATACAAATATATGATAATTGAAAAAATATATGCTAATTGAAATATGCTTTTAAATGGGTAATTGACAAAATCAAAAAAGAAATTTAAAAATTCCTAGAATCAAATGAAAATTAAAGCACAATTTACCAGAACCTAAGGGACAGAACAAAGGCAATTATAAGAGGAAAGTTTATAACTTTAAGTGCCTACATTAGAAAAACAGATCTTAAATGAATGACCTAATGTTGTATCTCATGGTTTTAAAAAACAAGAACAAATTAAACCCAAAATCAACAGAAGAAAAATAATAATAAAGATCAGAGCAGAAATAAGGGAAATAGAGACTAAAAGAATAATACAAAGAAGAGAGGAAGCAAAGAGTTGATTCTTAGAAAAAAAAATTAATAAACCTTTTACTAAACTAACATAATAATTAATAATACTAATAATAAATGTTGGAAGACACATCAATGTTTGTAGCAGCACAATTCACAGTAGCCAAGCTTTGGTTCTAAACTAGGTGCCCTTCAACAGACAAATAGACAAAGAAAATGTGGTATGTATATGCAATGGAGTATTAATCAGCCATAAAGAAGAATGAAATTACTGCATTTGCCAGTAAATGGATAGAACTGAAGACTATAATGTTAAGTGAAATAAGCCAGTCACAAAAGTCAAAGGTTGAAAGGTTTTCTCTGATATGCAGAAATTAATCCAAAATAAAAGGAATAGGGAGAAAGAGAGAGAGAAAGGGAAAAAAAGGGAAAGGAATTTTACCAAAATAGAAGAAAGATCAGTGGAGTAGACAAAGGGAGTTGTCTTCCTCTAGTCTTTGTATTCCATTGTGTATATGTAACACATTTTCTTTATTCATTCTTCTGTTGAAGGGCACATACATTAGTTCCATAGCTTAGTTATTGTGAATTAAACTGCTATGAATATTGATGTGGTCGTGTCACGATAGTATGCTGATTTTAAGTCCTTGGGTATATGCTGAGAAGTGGGATAACTGGGTCAAATGGTGGTTCCGTTCCAAGTTTTCTAAGAATTTCCATACTGCTTTCCAGTGTAGTTGCACCAATTTGCAGTCCCACCAGCAATGTGTGAGTGTGCCTTTTTCCCCCACATCCTTGCCTACTTTTATTATTACTTGTGTTCTTGATAATTGCCATTGTGACTGGAGCGAGATGAAACCTCAGCATAGTTTTGATTTGCATTTCTCTAATTGCTAGTGATGCTGAACATTTTTTCATATATTTGTTGACCATTCATATTTCTTCTTGTGTGAAGCATCTGTTCAGTTCCTTTGCCCATTTATTGATTGGGTTATTTGCTTTTTTAGTGTTGAGTTTTTTGAGTTTATTATATATCCTGGAGGTTAATGCTTTATCTGAGGTGCAGGTGGCGAAGACTTTCTCCCATTCTGTAGGCTCTCTCTTCACACTCTTGTTTCCTTTGCTGTAAAGAAGCTTTTTAGTTTGATAAAATCCCATTGATTGATTCTTGATTTTACTTCTTGCACTTTAGGAGGCTTGCTGAGGAATTCGGTTCCTAAAGCAGACATGATGGATATTTGGGCCTACTTTTTCTTCTAGTAGGCACAGGTCTCTGTGACCAAACTTACGTATGTGCATATATGAATATAGCACAGTGAATCCCAACATCAAGTATATCCATAAGACACTAATTTTTTTAAAAAGTACTCTAAATAAATTGCAGAAAAATCTGTAGAGTACAGAGAGGGAAGCACGGGGACGGGGAAGAGAGGAGGGGGAAATGCTGGGGACAGAATTAGAGCAAATTATATTCCATGCTTTTGTAATTATGTCAAAATGTATCCTAATGTTATCTATAACTAAAAAGAATCAATTAAAAAAAAAGGAAAGAGAAAGAAGACCAAAATGAAATTAGAAATAAAAAAGGGAAACTTATAACAAATACCATGTAAGCTCAAAGGATCATTAACAATCATTTTGAAAAACTTTTTGCCAAAACACTGAGAAATCTGGAAGAAATGGACAAATTTCTGGATACATATGATCTTCCAAAATTGAACAAATAGGATATTTCCAAAAAGCAAATATATCAATGACAAACAATAAAATTGAAGCAATAATTTAAAGTACACCAATGAAGAATAACCCAGGACTGGACAGATTCACTGCTAAATTTTACAAGACTTTCAAACAAGAACTAATATCAATGTTCCTCAGACTATTCCATAAAATAGAAAAGGAAGGGACCCTTCCAAACTCATTCCAAGAAGCCAGTATTACCCTGCTACCAAAACCTGATAGGGACATACGAAGAACAAGAAAACAATAGACCAATATCCTGGAGGAAAAGAGGTGCAAAATTCCTCTAATGGAATGCTTGCAAATTGAATTTAGCAGCACGTTAAAAGGATTATACAACACAATCCAGTTGGCTTAACTCCAGGGATGCAAGGATGGTTTGATTTATGCAAATCAACAAATACAATACAGCACATAAATAGAATAAAGGTAAAATCACAGTCATATTAATGGATGCAGAAAAAGCCTTTGAGAAAATTTACCATTTTTCATGATAAAAGCCCTGAATAAATTAGGTATAGAAAGATAGCATTTCAACATAATCAAGTCTGACTTGCTCATTAGCCAACAACATACTGAATGGGAGAAAAGTAAAAGTATTTCCTCTAAAACCAGGAATAAGACAAGGGTGTCATCTCTTACCACTCTTATTCAATAAAGTACTGGAAACTTGAACCAGAGCAATCAGCAAGAAAAAACAATAAAAGGGATAGGAACACAGAAGGAATAAATCAAATTGCCTCTATTTGCTGATAATATGATCCTACACTTAGAAAACCCTAAAGACTCCACCAAAAGACTCTGGGAACTGATAAATTCAGTAAAGTAGCAGATTACAAATTTAACATATAAAAACTATAGATTTTCTATACACCAATAATGAACTTGCAGAGAAAGAAATCAGGAAAACAATCCCATTTACAAATAACCAAGTGGGTAAAAGACCTTGGCAATCCATAAATAGAAAGTAGATTAATAGTAGCTATGGACTGAAGTAAGGAAAGTCTTGGGAAGACTGTGATAGGTGAGGAATTTCCTCTTGGGATACTGAAATATTCTGGAATTGGATAGTGGTGTTGGTTGTACAACTTTGTGAGTATACTACATCGTGTACTTTTCAGAATTAAAATTAAACAAACTTTTAAAAGTTAAAAAAATAAATTGAAACACTGAAGGAGACATAAGAAGATGGAAAGACCTCCCATGTTGGGAGAATCAATATGGTTGAAATGGCCATATTACCAAACTTGATCTACAGAGGCAATGCAATTCCCATCAAAATATCAATGACATTCTTCACAAAACTGAAAAATTCAATCCTAAAATTCATATGGAACCACAAAACCCCCAAATATCCAAAATAGTTCTGAATAAAAAGAGCAATGCTGGAAGCATCACAATACTTGACTTCAAAACACAGTACAGTCATAGTAACGAAATACACATTATTGACGTAAAAACAGATACATTGACCAACGGACTAGAGGACCCAGAAATATACCAACACATCTACAACCAACAGACTGCCTCACACGTATGCTGGAAAAAAAGCCACTTCAACAAATGGTGCTTGCAAACTGGATATCTGCATGCATATGATTACAACTCGACCCGTTTCTCTCACCCTGTACAAAAATTAGCTCAAAATAGCCAAAGAGTTTAATGTAAGGCCTGAATCTGGACACTACTATAAGAAAACATAGGGAAACACTTTGAGATATTGGCACTAGCAATGATTTCCTGAGTAGGACTCCCATAACTCAGGAAACAAAAGTAAGAATTGACAAGTGAGATCACATCAAATTAAAAAGTTCTTCACAGCATTCAACAGAGTGAAGAGAAAGTCTGCAGAATGGGAGAAAAACGTGGCTAGCTATTCATCTGACAGAGGATTAATATCCAGAATACATAAAGAGCTTAAAAAACTTAGCAAAAGAATAATAATCCAATCAAAATTAGGCAAATGATCTGAACACATACTTCTCAAAAGAAGAAACAAAAATGGCCAATAAGTATACGAAAAAAAATGCTTGATATATGTAGCCATCAAGGATATGCAAAACGAAACTTCACTGAGATTCCATCTCACCCCAGCCAGGAAGGCTTTTTTTTTTTTTTAATTTTATTTTATTTGTTCTAATTAGTTGTACCTGAGAGTAGAATGCATTTATACAATTTGATAGATCATACATAGAGTATAATCTCTCATTTTTCTGATTATACATATTGCAAGATCACATGGGTCATGCAGTCATGCATGTACATGAGGTAGTAATGCCTGTTTCACTCTACTATCATTCCTACCCCCATACCCCTTCCCCTCCCTTCACTCCCCTATACCTAATATAAAGTAACTCTGTTCTTCCCTAGCCTCCCCCTTATTGCGAATTAGCTTCTGCATATCAGAGAAAACTTCGATTTGGGGGGTTTGGCTTATTTCACTTAGCATGATATTCTCTAATTCCACCCATTTACCAGCAAATGCCAAAAAGTTAAATGAAATAAACAACAAATGCTGGCAAGGTTGTAAAGAGAAGGGAACCTTTACATAGTGTTGGAGGGAATGTAAATTAGTACAGCCATTATGGAAAACAGTATGGAGGTTCCTCAAAAAATTAAAAATAGAACTACTATATGATCATATGACCCAACTCTACAACTCCTGGGTATTTATCCCAAGGAAATGAAGAGGAGAGACAGACAGACAGACAGATCTGTACACCCATGCTTATTGCAGTACTTTTCATAATAGCCAGGATATGGAATCAGCCCAGGTACCCATCTACAGATGAGTAGATAAAGAAAATGTGGTGTATGTACACAATGGAGTATTATTCAGATATATGGAAGAATGACATCATGTCATTTGCAGGAAAACAGATGGACAGAACTCGAGTTAGGTAAATAAACCCAAACAGAAAGACAAGTACTGCATGTTTTCTCTCAAGTATGAAAACTAAAGGAGAAGAAAAGCCTCTAAAAATAGAGGAGGGACTCTCAGGGAAGTAGAAGGAAAAGAGGCAGAAGGACAAGAGAGTAGAATGAAGGGGTAGACATGTTCGGAGCACAATACGTACGTTTGGAAATGTCACAGTGAAAACTTTTATAATCAGTGTGCATTAATAATTATGAAAAAAGGTCAAATATACAACCTCTGTCATGAGGAGCACACTCTAGTGCTGAGTAACAGAAATATTAGAAAGAAAATACAGACAACAGCTTCAAGATTCATAACCAGTATAGGTTCATCAGGGATGAAGCAATTAAGCAGGACCTGGAGAAGTACAAGTTTTCTCCTGGTTTACTAGAGAGGCAATTATAGTTGACCCTCCATAGTTACAAGTTCCACAACCATGGATTCAGCCAACTGTGGATCAAGAGATACAGGGAAATACTACCAAGTAGACTATGGTTTATATATAAGGTGTCTCCTAAAATCTCACCTGTGAGATGATACAAGAACATTCAGAGGCAACATAATTGGGTTGTGAGAACCTTGACCTAATCAGTGAATTCATCCCTTGATAGGGATGAACTGGGGGGTACCTACTGGCAGGTAGGGTGAGGCTAACGGAGGTGGGTCACTGGTGCAGGCCTTTGTCTGTGGTAAGGGAGACGGGATTCCTTCTCAGCTTCCCAGTTCATGTCCTGATCTGCTTTCCTCCACCACACTCTTCTGCCATGACATTCTGTCATCTCAGGTCCACAGCAATGGAGCCAGCCATCTATGAATTGAGACCTCTGAAACCGTGAGGCCCAAATAAACTTATCCTCCTTCAAAATATATATATTCAGAAAAAAAATACCTCCTGATCAATACAGTGTAACGATTATTTAGCATTTTGGTATCTGCCAGGGAGTCCTGAACCAACCCCTCGCATACGCAGAAATGATTGTACTGCATTGTTCCAGTTTGGTTAATAAGAGTGTCAAAACTGTTTCAATCATTTTTCAGTGGGATGTTTTCTCCGATGCCATTTTTTCAGAAAAAGATGCTTGTTTTCAGGGTCTCCAAACAAAGCTGCAACCAGAAACAATTTCTGCAGACAACTCATAAGATCTCCACAGAGTAGGATTTGTTAGTAAGGGAATGTCGAACAGTTCAGAAAACAAGAAAAAAAAAAACATTTAACTCTACCACAAAGTATCAATCTATTACCCTAGATTGCTCTCTTCTGCTAGCCAACTCTGGAGAGAGTCACACAAATACTCTGCTGCTGCCTCTCCAGCTTCAAGGCCTTGGATTTCATTTTGTATGGTGCTTTCTGTGTTAATTTCAATGTACTTTGTAATATGAAATGGTAACTAAATAACATTCACAAAATGCCATAGTTAGCTGGGAGTGATGGCAGGAGGCTGAGGTAGGAGGATCACAAATTTGAGGCCAGCCTTTGTAACTAAGCAAGACTCTAAGCAACTTGGTGAGACCCTGTGTCAAAATAAATAATAAGAAAAGCTGAGGATGTGGCTCAGGGTTTTAGTACCCTGGGTTCAATCTTTAGTACCAAAAAATAAAATAAAAAATAAATTTCATAGTTAGGGAGAGAACTTTGTAATTCTTCTCCTTCAGGTTATTGTCTCTTTCAGATGACAGATGGCAGAGTCAGATCTCCTCATTTCCTCTTTTCTGGAAATTCCCTGAGCACCAGAGTACTCTCTCTGCATACTAGTTTATCGACAAAATTTGTGGACATGTTCCTTCGGAGACATTGTACAAACGACTAACTTGCTGTGTAGGTTCCTGAAAGTTTGTGAGGCTTTGGTTTATCCTGCAAAGCAGAGACAGTATCATATACATCACTGCTCTCCAACTCCTAGTGGGGACGGATCAGTGTTTATATTATTATTAGTGTTTCAGGTCTATCCCAGATCTAGATGTGGTTCCACTATACGTGTCTGATACAGCGACGATAACACACCAACTGATCTATACCCAATCAATGCGACAAGGCAACTGATCCCAAGTCAAACGTCGTGGCCATGTCAAATTTCTACAGAATTTTCCAAATGTCATCTTTTGGTTTTGGGGGGAGCTTTTGAGTTTGTTTTTGTTATTTGTTTTGTTGCTTTTTGGTTTTCGATGTTTGCTTGTTTGTTTTTGCTTTTGTTTTTTCTGTGACAAGAGTTCATGGACATTGAGCAGCTCTGATCTACATTTTCTACCGAGAACTAATGACCCTTAGTATAAAACTGACCACCAGAGGAGCTACTTCAATTGCTGCCACTGAACAGAATGACTTCAGGAGGAGCCTTCCAGCTTACCCGTATTTTCTCCTGTCACTGAGTTTTTGAGTTCTACTTCCTTGTACATATAGCATTCATCCAAAGATGACATTTCTGATGAGAACATTTTTAAAACTGGAAGACCAATCTCATTCTTAAAAAGATAAAGTTCTACCCCAAATTAGAAGCTATGTAATGTCTACACCTTAGAAGTATCTTAAAGAATGAAATTCACATCTACGGTAATAACTTAAATGATCAACTTAAGTCACAATTTATTCAAAAGTCAAAAATATTTAATATAATGTAGCATACAGATGCAATTGTGAAATATGTAGTCCTAAACTTTTGCTTGTTTTAAGAATCCTTACAAAGAGTATAATGGAGAGAGAGGGAGAGAGGGACAAAGAGAGAGAGACATAATCTTGCTGGGCATGATAATGCGCACTGTAATTCCAGCAATTTGGGAAACTAAAGCAGGAGGATCTCGAGTTCAAAGCCAGCCTCAGCACCTTGGTGAGGCCCTAAGCAATTCAGCGAGACCTTATCTCTAAATAAAATATAAAAAGGGGATGGAAACTACTGAGCCATATTTCATGGTTAAGCATCCCTGGGTTCAATCCCCAGTACCAAAAATAAAAAAAAAAAAATGTTAATGTTATCTTGCCTGTCACTGACTTGATAGAAATGGAGGAGGGTGGTGGAGGAAGGTGGCAGTTTCCTGTCTTAAAAACCTCCTCATGGGAGAAGCTAGAGAAAAATAAGGGGAAAGGGTGGAGGTGGTCAAATATCACAAACATACAGTGGAGATCAGTGGAGTAGGAGGAGATGGAGAGAGAAGAAAGAGGAAATGGAAAGGGGAGGAGGTGAAGAATGAATTTAACAAAATCACACTAACTGCAAACAATGAATTCTGCCTTTCTGAATATCTATAAAGCATCAATCAAAGATAAGTAAATGAATGGAAGGAAGACTAATATAGAAAGGAGAAGAGGGGGAGGCAGGAGGGGAGTCCATGCATGTATGATTTTGTCTAAATAAACCCAACTATTATGTATAACTATAATGCAGTAACGAAAGAAAAAGAAAAACATCCTCATGGTCAATAAGGCTATAGAAAATTATAGATGGCAACTGAGTGGTAGTAGCAGGTGCATTATTACTCCCTCCACCACCTCTTCATAGAAACAAATTTTCAGAGACTCCCTTGAATTTTACCCAAAGATCCTTATGTTCACCACTATGCACCCAATGGGAATTCTAAATTAATTAGTCAGTAGTATAAATTAAAAAGAGAGATTCCAAATACCCACTGTAATGAGAAATGAAAGATAAAAATACAACAGGATAAAGGAGGATAAGAGCCTTTGTGTGGGAGATATTATAACTGAAAGATTTGGTATTTATTCTGCCAGAAGTTATTCCTTAATGTTAGCTTTCAAGGTCAGACCTGTAGAAAAGAGTTTAAAAAATCAGAGAATTTTTCAGGTGCACAGATCATCTCCCCTATTCCAAACACTGAGTTTTGGGGGTTACAGCAAAATAAAGGTGCTTCATTGAAAGAAGAGTTTTTCTTATTCCTGTGTCATTCCCTCTTCACCTAAACATCCCGGACTTTCTTAGTGGGCCTTGTTCACTTGTCTTCATTGTTATTTTTTGTCTCCTTACTGTGGAGATAAAACAGGCATGTAGGAACCTTGGGCTGAACTTACATCAAACCCCACTGGAAATTTGAAATATTACAAAATAAATTCTGAAATACAGACTTAAAAGTATAGACAGTTCTATGAAGCTTCAATTTCCTTTTTATCCCCCTCTTCCCTACAACCAGCCCTTAAGCATCCATCTCTTGTTTTATTTATACAGACTTTCAACACTCTTTGCTACATTCAAAACATAGAAATCAAGCCAGAAGATAGCTCAAGATATTTTATGGATCTATACTTTTTGCCTTCAGAAAAGCAAGTATCCATTATCAAAAATGGTCATTTCAGTATTCACTTCTACAACACTTTAAGGGACAAAAAAAAAATGGCATTTATCATTACTAAATAATAAAAATATGCACTTCTCCTTATTATATGTCCACTGAAATTCACTAAAAAATTTATCTTATGGCCCTTTTTCTTCCCTTTACAAGCCTGACTTTCATTTCCAAGCTCAGAACTAGGCATCAGATTGATCGGACTGTGCCATTCACTAGCTCTGTGATTTTCTCAGAGTCTTAGTTTTCTCATGATTAAAAAAGAACTAAGGAGTAAAATATGTACCTCAGAATTATATGAAGATTGAATAAGAAAAAGAATAAAATAGAACTTTGCCAGTTATAAGTTAATACACAACATGAAGGTTCTAAAACTGTGATAAAATGTTCTGAGATGACAAGTGGACAGCTCAAGACCTACCCTAGGAGGTGATCATCACAGAGGAGGCTAAGCATGTGGCCAAGCTCACCCTTTCAGGGCAGAAGGAGCAGTGTAACCTTGGACCAGTTATTATCTTCTTCAAGTCTCTTGCTCTGACAACTTGGGGCATGACTGTCTGGCTTACAGTGAGTTCCCTCTTGAGGAATAAATTTCCAGAAGTAGGTCATCGAGATGCACAGCTGTTCTGTGTGATTCTGTTTCCTGAGATGCAGGTGATTGTTTCAGGATAGAGTTCTGACCACAGTAGTCAATCATGTTCTGTGGCCCGGTATTTTAACTTAGGAACCCAGAGATGAAGAACCTGGGAATTGCTGGAACTGAGTCTCCCCAGTGACAGGCACTTCAGAGGGAAGGTCTACAAACTATTGCTGCCAAGTCTTTGGAACTTACCAAATACCTTCTTTTCCCAAGTCAACTCTTCCTCACATTCAGTATGTAACCCAAAAGCCTTCTATCAAATTTTCCATTTTTTCTGACTTTAATCAGTGTCCTCTTCTTCTAAGGACACTGGTCCTATCAGATTAGTGCCCCACCCTTATGATCTTATTTAACTTTAATTTCCTCCTTTAAAAAACTTATCTCCAAAACCAGTTCAAATGAATACTGAGCAGATACGATTCAATTCATATCATGATCATTTTTTCCAAAGTTGCGAAGGAAGTCCATGAAGAAAGAATAGTCTTTTTCAACAAATAATGCTGGACCTATTGGTTATCCATGGTCAAAGAGCAGAAAAAGAGAACTTCAATCCATACATTGCACCATGTGCAAAAAATAACCCAAAATGAATTACAGACCTAAAAATAAGAGCTAAAAGTATAGAACTTGCAACAGCACTGCTAATAAAAAGATAAGTTGTATACCATAAAAACACATAATGCTTATTTGTCAATTAAAATAAAATGTTTTTTAAAAAAAAATTTTTAAGGGAAAAAAAGATAAGTAACAGACTGGAATAATACATCTGCAAATCACATATATGATAAACAAGTTATATCTAGAATATACATAAAGAACTCTCAAAACTCAATAAGAAACAAATAAACATATTTTTAAATGGGGAAAAGATTCAAATAGATATTTCACCAAAGAAGATATGTGAATGTCATAGAAACATATGAAAAGATGCTCCATGTCATCAGTCACTAGGGAAAAGTAAATTAAGAACACAATGGGAAATGACTGTATAACTATCAGAATGGCTCATTTACTTTCATATTTTTTAATTAGTGCATTATAGTTGTACATAGCAGTGGGATTTGTTGTTACATATTTGTACAGGCACAGAACATAGCAATATCATCTGGCCAGTATCGTTCTCCAGTATTTCCCTTTTCTCTTCCCTTCCCCCCTCCCCTGGTCTATTTCCTCTACTCTTCTGATCTCCCTGTGATATTCATGATCCCCTCCCCCCTTTCTTTTCTTTTCTTCTCTAGCTTCCATATAAGAGAAAAAACATACAATCCTTGACTTTCTGAGTTTGGCTTACTTCCTTTAACATAATGTTCTCAAGTTCCATCTGCTTTCCTGCAAATGACATAGTTTCATTTTTCTTTATGACTGAATAAAATTCCATTTCCTTGATCCATTCATCCATTGATGGACCCCAGCATGGTTCCATAGCTATTGTGAATTGTGCTGCTATAAACATGGGTATGCATGTATTGCTAATTCTTTAGGATAAATACCAAGGAATGGTATATGGTGGTTCCATTCCTAGTCATTTGTTTTAATTATTTATTTATCTTTTAATTTTTTACAGACTGCATTTTGATTCATGGTACACAAATGGGGTACATCATTTCATTTCTAGGGTTGTACGCGATGCAGATTCACACCATTCATGGAATCACACATGTACCTAGGGTAATGATGTCTGTCTCATTCCACCATTTTTCATAATCCCCTCCCTCTCATTTCCTTCTATGTAATCTAAAGTTTCCCCATTCTTTCTCACTCCTCACATCCCCACCCCCATTATATATCATTCTCCACTTATCAGGGAAAACATTCAGCCTTTGGTTTTTGGGGACTGACTTATTGCACTTAGCATGATATTTTCCAATTCCATCCATTTATTTGCAAATTCCATAATATTTTTCTTCTTTATGGCTGAATAATATTCCATTGTGTATACATACCACAGTTTCTTTATCCATTCATTTGTTGAAGGGCATCTAGGTTGGTTCCACAATCTACCTATTGTGAACTGAGCTGCTATAAACATTGATGTGGCTGCGTTACTGTAGTATGCTGATTTTAAGTCCTTTGGGTATAGACCGAGGAGTGGGATAACTAGGTCAAAAGTGGGTCCATTCCAAGATTTCTGAGGATTCTCCACACTGCTTTCCAAAGTGGCTGCACCAAATTTGCAATTCCACCAGCAATCTAAAAGTGTGCCTTTTTCCCCACATCCACGCCAACATCTATTATTGTTTGTGTTCTTGATAATAGCCATTCTTATTGGAGTAAGATGAAATCTTAGAGTTGTTTTAATTTGCATTTCTCTAATTACTAGAGATGTTGAACACTTTTTCATGTATTTATTAATTGCCTGTGTGTCTTCTTCTGTAAAGTGTCTGTCCAGTTCCTTGGCCCATTTATTGATTGGGTTCTTTGTATTTTTGGTGTAAAGTTTTGTAAGTTCTTTATAAATTTTGGAGATAAGTGCACTATCTGAAGTGCATGTGGAAAAGATTTTCTCCCACTCTGTAGGCTCTCTCTTCACATTCTTGATTGTATCCTTTGCTGATAAAAAGCTTTTTAGTTTGAGTCCATCCCATTTATTGATTCTTGCTTTGATTTCTTGTGCTTTGGGGGTCTTGTTGAGGAAGTCTGATCCTAAGCCAACATGATAAAGATTAGGGCCTACTTTGTCTTCTATTAGGTGCAGGATCTCTGGTCTAATTCCTGTATCCTTGATCCATTTTGAGTTGAGTTTTGTGCAGGGTGAGAGATAGAGGTTTAATTTCATTTTACCGCATATGAATTTCCAGTTTCGCCAGCACCGTTTGTTGAACAGGCTCTCTTTTCTCCATTGTATGTTTTTTGCTCCTTTGTCTAGTATGAAGTAACTATATTTATGTGGTTTTGTCTCTGTGTCTTCTATTCCATACCATTGGTCTGCCTATCTATTTTGGTGCCAATACCATGCTGTTTTTGTTACTATTGCTCTGTAGTATAATTTAATGTCTGGTATTGTGATACCTCCTGTTTCACTTTTTCTACTCAGGATTGTTTTGGCTATTTGAGATCTCTTGTTCTTCCAGATGAAGTTCATGATTGCTTTCTCTATTTCTATGAAGAATGTCATTGGGATTTTAATTGGAATTGCATTGAATCTGTATAGTGCCTTTGGTAGAATGGCCATTTTGACAATGTTAATTCTGCCCATCCAAGAACATGAGAGATCTTTCCATCTTCGAAGGTTTTCTTCAATTACTTTCTTTAATGTTCTGTAGTTTTCATTACAGAGGTTTTTCACCTCTTTTGTTAGATCAATTCTCGAATTTTTTTGAGGCTATTGTGTCCATTCCTAGTCTTTTGAGGAAACTCTGTACTGACTTCCACAGTGGTTGTACTAATTTATAATTCCATCAACAGTTTAAAAGTATTCCTTTTCTCTATATCCTCTATAGCATTTTTTATTCAAAATGATTAAAACATTTTAATTGACTATCAGAGTGTAGATGGGAATGGGTCATAACACTTACTGTCTACTCAGCATCTGATACAGTGCTTAAGATTGTTCTTAATTGAAATGATAAGATAAAAGGAAAAAGTCACAAAAAGTAGGAATTGTCATCAATGTCAAATGCTGAATGAATGCAGGAATAATAAAGAGCAAAATCTCCAATTAGTACATTTTTGCCCTTGTGGGTAATGTTTTGGATATATTATTAAAGGAATTTGGATTAGCCCAATGCCACAAAGCATTTTACCTATATGGCCATAGTTAAGTACATAATGCAAGCCTGGCCAAAAAAGTTAGATCTGGATGCTTCTCTGGGATCTAGACACTCTCTTTTCATTGAAATTAGCAAAATGCAAGTCCAGATTTAATACTGGCCATCTCTGTTCCTGCTTGGAGAGTTCCTGTCTGTGAAGAAGACACACATTAAGAGCAGGCAAGAGAGGGAAAGGAGGAAATCTACACTGTTGTAGGGCACAACTTTAGAACAGACCGATCACCACTGAGAAGTCCAAATTTGAGTCTTTATTAACCAGCCAGCTGACTATCTCACACAACACCCAAAATGGCTATTGGGAGAAGAGCCCTGACCGTCGGGTTGCAGGAATTTTTATACCATAAGTCGGTACATCAATCATAAGTGTGCATTGCTATGATTCAAAACTACAAACTAACATCATGAGGTCTAAATTCATAAGCAGAAGGGGGACATGGGCCAAAACAACCTTAGTTGGGTACAAGAATGGTTACTAACATCTAGACAATCATTGCTGACGTGGTACATTGTCCAAGAAAATTAGGAACCAAAAAGAGAACAATTTTACACTATATAAGAATTACCATTTTGCATTGCCAAACATGCTACGCTAAGCAACTGCTGATGGGTACAGAGGCAGGGTGTTCCCACAGGACAAGCAAGCATTTCCTATATGATGTGGAGTTTCAGGGTAAAATGGAGTCGGTTTAGTCATTGCCCAAACAGCCTGGCCTATAACACTTCCATGGAGTCAATGTCAACACATCACAGACCTGCCTCAAACAAACATAAATCCTGCAGTTTTCAGATTCATGACCCAAAACGCTAGCTTTATTTAAGGCAGTTTGTTTCCCTATTATCACTAAACATTTCAGATTAATGAAGTGACTTCTGGAGCAACTTCAGTATAAGAAAAATGAAATTCCCAACATCTATTCATAGATACTATGAGGCTTGAAATGATAATACACATAACTTGTTAGCACAGTGCCCAGCAAATATGAATGTAAGCGTAATGAGACTAGTAACAAGACTACAATAAGTGGAAGAGAAAATGAAAGATGAGGATGGAAATGGGTATGAGTGATTTTTCAAGTGTTTTGCCATAAAGAAAGAAAAAGAAAGAAGAGCTAACAGAAGATTTGCAGACAAGGAAGTTTTAAGTGGAAGTTCTCTTCCTGTGATATTCTATTGAGTTTGTTGACAAAAATTTGGTTTATCATGTTCAGTCAATATCATACCAAATTTAATTTTGGTTGTTTTCCTAACATCCTCAGATTCTTAATTATTATTGCTCTGAGGCCTGCTGATCTTATAAAATTTTTATTACTTACTTTAAGAGAATATATGAGAAAAGCACAACAGAATGTTTATGAATTAGACCTTCAGTTTGAGGAAACTTGAATGCAACTTTCTCCCTTTCTTAATAATTAGTGAGATTCCCTCTAGATGTTGCTACTATTGGCCCATTTTTCTCTAATACCCCTTAAGATGAACTTATTTTAACCTATCATTCATTATTCTTTGGCAATCATAGTGATCACATTAGAATAATATCAAATTTTCATTTGGGACTGGGGTTGTAGCTCAGTGGTAGAGCACTTGCCTAGCATGTGTGAGACCCTGGGTTTGATTCTCAGCACCACATATAAATAAATGAACAAAATAGAGGCCCATCAACATCTAAAAAAATTAAGAAAAAAAAAAAGCTCTTGCTTACATAAAAATATCCTTTAAAAATTGTCATTCTATTTTCATGAGTCTGAATTGTAATATTAGGTTTTTAGTTATAGACTGGAATCAGATGGTAAACATGTCTCAAAGCCATAAGGATGGTATCATACTGAGTCTTGTTTCTTTTCCATGAAGTGTTAATTATCTATAGATCACAGGTTATTTTGTTAGTCCTTCTGAAGCTGCATTAATTGAATTTTAATAATGAACTCTTCAATGCACAGAGTCTAACTTCAAAGTGCTAACTCACCAGTGGTGTAAATTGTGATATTAGAAGCAAAATAATGTTGATTTCAACCAAACTAATGTTAAGTGTGCTGCTCCAATTACCAATAAGAAAATGTCTCTTCCTATCACCATCATTTTCCAGTGGGAATTATCAGGGAAAGTGGCAAGTATCAAAGTATGAATCAATTAAACAGAGCTACCAGAACTAAATTTTCTTTCCCATAATACCAAGAATTACTGTAGCATAACTGAAAATATTGCCATTGTGACAGATAATTGATTCTACTTTCTATGAACACCTGGTAAAACTCTCTAGATCATATTAAAGTCGACTAACATCTGTATCTCTCATTGCTTACACAATGTTTTACATAAAATATCTCATTCGATCTTGCTCCACTCCATGAAGGAAGGAAGTCCTTTCACAGGTGTGAGAAAGTGAAAGTTTAGACATTTATTGACATCTAAAATACAGAATTACAAAGAAATGAAATAGATTTCAAACTCATCTTCCAACTCAGAATTTCATTTCCAGTACACTACACACACATTTTTATCTATTATTTTATATATTATTTCTCCTAGCAAGAAACTGAATGAAGTTCCCTGGTACAAATTTTTAAAATAGCAAAAATGAGAACACCATAAATTCATTAAATTAGATCAAGCTTCATATTGATCTCTTGCCTCTCATAGTCAAGGTTGTGCTTTCACAAACTTCTTTTAAATTTTGATTCTGTGTAAGAAAACCAAACCCTCCTAAGGGCATTCATCTGACCCCATGGCTGAGGGCAGCTTCCAGAGCATATGGACAGAACACGTCCCTCTTTGACCTCCAGTGTCTGGGAACGTGAACTGAGACCACTTACCTCCCGCTAAGCACCTGAAACCCACGCAGCTCCAACCTTTGCTACAACCAGCAGGTTCTCCTGCTTGGATTACTCTTTTAATGAACAGAGCCAGATGGTGGCCAGCGAGTTTACCAGGCAACAGGAGCTTCCTTTTCCATACAACCCGAGTTTTTCATAAAAGAAACACTGACTTCTTTTCTGTACTTTCCTATAAACTCATGCAGTATTCTTTGTCTATGGGGGCCTTTAAGAGATTCCAAAACTGGTTTTCATCCCAAAATATTTTTTATGGGTGTACATTCTCTTATCATTACAAGTGTATATAATGTATCCCAACGAGACAATACAAATTTTAAACTCCACGTACTTAGGATCACATCTCCTACCTCCGTTCCCACGAAGCTGCCTATGTCAACTTTGCTCCCTTGGTGTCATCTTAGGTAGGCACTTGAAGATCTCGGCTGATTGTGCTAGTTACTGTGCAGACTGAGTCGCTAGAGACCTTTTCCTCAAGGGATGTAAAATCTAAGACACATAGCATTGGTTTCAATGCATGAATAAAAGGAATTCAGTAGAGAAGATGTTTTGCAAATGCACATGAGATATTAACATTCATGTATTATGAACATTCATACTATGCTTAAATAAAGGTTTGATTTTGTCCTATTTTGAGATTGTAAATAAACTATCTATTCCATTTATATCTAAAGAAGCACCTAAGGGTATTTGCAGCTGGTCTAAGACATGCTGCATATTAAAGATAGGAGTCTGAGAGAAAGAGAAAAGGAAAAGGAAGCAAGATTAATGAAGGACACTACAGCCTTTGAATGAGCCAAGGGAAACGCTCAGAGACCCACGTAGGACTGTCACTTTCTCATTAATGTGTTCTAGGATGGACTTTATAAAATTGGCACTTCTCATAATAAAGTCATATATACTCATCAATTATTCAACAAGTATATTTAAACACCTTCCAGTGAACAGAGAATATTGACAGAGGGATTCAATTGATAAGACCATATAGTAAAGGTTATTCCAAACCTAAAGGGAGTTGACTAATAAGTTCTTGTGAAGACAATAATTCTAAAGTAAATATTGGAAAATAGTAGGAAGTTCCCTCCCATCAACCCATTTGAAAATTAGTACCCTGTTAAATGGAAAAAATCTCTGCCAAGATAATCAGAGCATTAGAGCTGTTACTTAAATTTCTTACTTAAATACCACACACACACACACACACACACACACACACACACTATATACATATATAAAGGTAATTTAGAGTTGGACATGGTAGTGCACGCCTGTAATCCCAGTGACGGGAGGCTGAGTCAGGAGGGATCATATATTTTGAGGACAGCCTCAGCAACTTAGCAAGACCCTGTTTCAAAACAGAAATACAATAAGGGCTAAGAATGTATGTATGTAGTTCAGTGGTACAGCACCCCTGGGTTAATCCCCACTACCACAAAAAAAAAAAGAAAAAAGAAAAAAGAATTCAGGACAATTTCAATCCTATTACTATTTACGTTCTTTGAACCCTGTTTCTATAATGAATAAATAAGACCCATATTTATTTACCCATTTCTAAATGGCCAGACTTTTTTATTGTATGGTTCATTTTCACAAGGGTTTTGCCTGTTTAATACTAACCAAAGAAAAGTGTAGCCCAGTCTGGCAAAATATTCATATTTTGAGAAACAAACAATAAGGCTTAAATTTAATGTGTATGCATATAATTCATATTTTAATACATTAGTTTCATTTTTGAAGAACAAGTATACTGTAAGACCTGAGAAAAGACTTGCTTTATTAAATTTTCTTCTGTTCTTTACTGATTTGGGACTCTTATTGTTGTTGTTGCATTGCCAAAGATCTAACCTAGGGCAACACGCATGCCAGACAAGTGCTGTATCACTAAGCCCTGATTTTGGGCTCTAAAATTGTGGGACATTCAGTCTTCATAAACACAGTATATGGAACCCCAAGGTACTGTGGCATGTTCTTTAACACATATATTTTATCTTTACCAAAATCTATTTTTATTCAATGATCTAACTTCTTATTCTTCAAATTGATTTTTAACTGATACATAAAAGTTGTACATATTAATGGAGTACCATTTAAAATTTCTATACATGAATTCGAATTTAATGCTTAAATCATGTTAAACATGCAGGGCACCTGTAATCCCAGTGGCTCTCGAGGCTAAGGCAGGAGGATCTTGAGTTCAAAGTCAATCTTAGTAACTTATTGAGACCCTGACTCTAAATAAAATATATTTAAAAAGGGAGGTGCTGGGGATTTGCTCAGTGGTTAAGCACTCCTGGACTCAGTCCCCACTACTGAAAAAAAACATCAGTTTAAACTTGTTTCCTCAAACATTTATCATTTCTTCATGGTAAAAGTTTCAAAGTCCTACTAGCTTTTTGAAATGTACAGTACATTTTCATTGTGTTACTCTACTGTGGAATAGCCTACCAGAACTTCTTACTCCCACTTTACAGTAGGGCCCTAGTCTCCAGCCTCTGGTAACCACCATTCTCCTCTGGGATCTCGATATCTATGAGATCAACATTTTTAGATTCCACAAATGAGGGAAATCATGCAGAACTTGTCCTTCTGTGCTTGACTGACTTCACCTAATATAATGATCTCCCGATTCATCCATGTTGTTGCCAATGAAAGGATTTCACTTCTTTTTTATGGCTCAATAATATTCCATTGCGCATGTGTACCACATTTCTTTATCCATTCATCAGTTGATGGACACTTAAGGCTGTTTCCATTTCTTGGTTATCATGAAGAGAACTGCAATGAACTGCAGATATCTCTTGAACATATTGATTTTATTTCCTTTATATACACACTCAATAGTGGGATTGCTGAATCGTATGGTTCTTCTTAAAGAACTACTGAAACTTTGGATAAGAACAATAAAAATCAGTGGCCTTCTTCTCTAGGGATATTTTATTCACCACCTCGCTTCTATCCAGCCCAGCTGGCAACAGCAATAGCTACACCTCATACATCTAACCTTAAAAGGCAACATCCTTCCTGCCAGAGAGGGTGTGTTATCATCAACTTGGTGGGGACTACAAGAAACCTGTGATTTTGTCCATTAAAACTGGCACGGTTGAAAGATAACAAACTAGGGAAACCTGGAACCCTGCAACCTAATGTTGCAGTCCTATTTTGGGCAAGCAGTGGATCAGGCAGAGATTTAACTGGGAGAACTGAAAAAATAAAATATAAAAAGGTGCATCCCTTTCCCACACCCCTTGCTGACTAGGGAACTGTCACTTGCATAAAAAAGACCTAAGCAATGTAGGCAGAAATTAAAAACCTAACTAGACAAACTTAGAATATGCTCCCAAACACAGAAAGAGATTTGCTTGACAAAGGATGGGAATATACTGGTTAGAATATTTGAACATAATATTTTCCCAATATTATTGGTTCATTACTAATCTATACAGACTTAGACTTTCTAGAGCAGCCCCAATGAAACCAGGATAAAATTTTTAAATAAATTAAATTTTTTTTGTTAATTTCTTGATTTAATTATTCCACATGCATTTATAAATCATAACATCACATTGTACAACAGAAATATATACAATTATAAAATCATCAATTTACAATGTTTTAAAAATATGTTTTTTAGTTATCAATGGGCATTTATTTATTTACTTATATATATATAACTAACTAAATATATATAT
The DNA here is from genome assembly GCF_902686445.1 of Sciurus carolinensis. Taxonomy (NCBI): domain Eukaryota; kingdom Metazoa; phylum Chordata; class Mammalia; order Rodentia; family Sciuridae; genus Sciurus; species Sciurus carolinensis. The sequence continues at coordinate 28,907,438 of NC_062227.1, read as the reverse complement.
ATATTTAGTTAACTAAATATATATAGAAGTCTCTCTAGGAGTATATTGGCCTATATATATAACTAACTAAATATATATATATATAATGTATTGAGAATCGAACCCAGGGCCTCACACACGCCAGGCAAGCACTCTACCACTGAGCCACAACCCCAGCCCCTCAATTTACAATTTAAAACTATAGCCTAGGAGCTGCCCTACATACTATTAAGGCAAGGCTGAAGCTGAACAGGTCTTACCGTCATGAGTCTCTTTCTTTCCTGGACACAGAAATCATCTGGAGGGATTCTGATGCAGGGCTAAGGTAGAAACCTGGAAGATGCATTTATGAAAGCATCTCAGGTCATTCTGATGTCTTGGACAAAAATTTGGAGAAGTCTCTCTAGGAGTATATTGGCCTATTGCCTCTAGCCTGAGTCAAATCTTTGACAGTTCCTGCTCATGTCCTAAGCATGATAGTTACCCTTGTCCTCAGCCAGAGATGCATCATTCAGGTTGAGGACAGGGGAAAAACTGTGATTTTAATTGTTTCTATGTTAATCATACCTATTAGGACTTAAAAAACACTATTTTTGATTGAAACAAAATCAAATGACTAAGAGTAATAAAATCAACTGCTAGTTTTAAGTGTAATTTTTTATCCAACAATGTTTTTTTTTTTATTATTGTAAACAAATGGGATACATGTTGTTTCTCTGTTTGTACATGGCGTAAAGGCATACCATTTGTGTAATCATAAATTTACATAGGGTAATGTTGTTTGATTCATTCTGTTATTTTTTCCCTTCCCCCCCACCCCTCCCACCCCTCTTTTCCCTCTATACAGTCCTTCCTTCCTCCATTCTTGCCCCCCTCCCTAACCCTAACTCTAACCCTAACACTAACCCCTCCCACCCCCCATTATAAATTAAATATTGAGCAACTCAAACTTAAAAACCAGATAAGCACAGTGGCTCACACCTGTAATCCCAGCAAGTTGGGAGGTTGAGGCAGGAGAATCACAAGTTTGAGACTAGCCTCAGCAACTTAGTAAACACTCTGTCTCAAAATAAATAATAAAAAGGCTGGGGATATAGTTCAGTGGTAAAGCACCCCTGGATTAAATACCCAGTACCAAAAAATAAAAAATAAAAACCATGAAACTGGGGTAAAAAAAAATTAAATTTAAATTTAAAAGCATCATCTCTCGATCAATAATTCTATTTATAAAAAAAAAACTATCCTTAAAAACAACAAAAATGAAAAAAAAGATCCCCTAGGAGAACAAAAATTGAGATAATTTGTTGATAAAAGATGTAAAACTTACAATAAATTCTTAAGAAATTTCTTCCAGCCAAAAGAAAATCATGTTATTAGTAACTTGAAGGCAGAAGAGAAATAAATAGGACCTTTATGGTGTTTTTGGATAAACATAAAATAGTGGTTGTGTCTTTAATTATTTTGATTTCTTTAAAATGCATATAAGTGCCTAAAATCAAAGTTATAACACTATATTCTTGGATTTATATCATATATCAACATGATGCATATGAAAATAGTAGCTCAAACAAAGGGTTAATATCTTTTACTGAAATCAGTGTCTACCTCATCAGGAGATTGTAAACAATCAAAATGCACATTTTAAACAGTAGAGAAAACTTTTAATTGAAAATATGCAATTAAAATCAACTGATAAAGTATAATGGAACATTAAATATTTCTATTTAACACAGAAGACAGTTGAGGAGCAATAGAGTTAATAAAAAAAAGACATAAACTATACAGAAAACAAACAACAAAATGATATGTGTAATGTAACCCTATAATAATTGCATTAAATGTGAATAACCTAAATGAAAAGGCAGAGACTGACAAACTTAATTAGAAAAAAAAATTAAGATCCAACTATATACTATCTGTAAAAACACCTTCAGAGATACAATAGAACCAACTTGAAGAGATAAAGAAGGGATCTTTTGTAACATGAAAGGGTCAATACATTAGTATACATTTAATATATTAGTATTAGATATTAGTAAAAATATGTGCACACTTAAAAGATTCTCAAAGTATATAAAGCAAAAAAATGAGACAACTAGAAAAAGATAATTTCACAGTTATGGTTGTTAAGTTATTATATTTGTTTCTCATTAGTTGAAAGAGCAACTAAAAATGAGACTATCTATTGAACCATAATTAAAAGACTGAAATGATACAAAGAATGTATTTGGAAACCAGTGAATTTAAGTCAGAAATCAAAGGGGGATGGGGGTTGGGGAGAAAGAAAATGAGAAATAAAATTAAGAAAATATCAAAAATAAAATTTTTAAATGTGAAATGAATAAAAGTAAAAACACGTACCAAATTCATTAGATGGGGTACTTAGAGATTTATAAATTTAAATTTTTAGATTAGAAAGGAAGCAGATCTAAAATTAAAAATCTAAGTTTCTACTTTGAAAAGCTAAAAGAAAAAAGCAAGTTATAAAAAATCAAGTATAGAAAGAAGAAAATAAGATCAGAGTGAAAATAATAAAATAGAAAATAGAAAACCAATGGAGGAAATCAGATAAAACATGGCTCTTAAAAAAGTTCAACAAAATTGATAAAACAACTAAAATGAGAAAAAAGAGAGACAATGAAAACTGCCAAAAGAAAGGAATAATACATGTAGACACCCAACACTTTTATTAAATAATGATACACCAAATCAAGGAATATATGAAAAGGAATATACACCTTGACCAAGTAAGGATTTTCCCAGGAATGCAAGGTTGGCACAACACCTGAAAATCAACTAATGTGGTATACCATAATGGGAAATGTACATTTTAAAAAATCTTCTCAGTTGATGCAAAAAATATATTTTAAAAAATAAGTACCTTTTCAAGATAAAAAACTTTCAGTAAATTTAGAAGAAAAAATCTTCAACATGATAAAAGAGACATATGGAAAACATAGCTAATATCATACGTACTGGTGAAAAACTGAATGCAATCTCTTTAAGTTTGGGAACAAGACAATATTGTCTGCCCTCATCAGGTTGTAGGTAACATGTTGTGTAGATCAGCAATCCTAAGGAATCTATAGATTTAAAAATTATTGGAAATAATAAGCAAATTTAGAAGATCACAGAATGCAATATTAATTCATAAAAATCAGTTGAATACATTTATGACAGCATGAACATACAAATAAGGAAGCAGTTAGCCAAAGCATCAAAAAAAAAATCAAGTATTTAGGAATAAATGAAACAGAAGTTTAAAACTGGCCCTGAAAACTATAAAACATAGCTTTTTCATTGAGAGAATTTACAGATCTAAATGAAAGGAGAAATGTTCCATATCCATGCATTAAAAGACTAATCATTGTTAAAAGTGGCAGTTCTCAAAAGCACAATGAATATCCACATGCAAAATAAATGAACCAAAATGTTACCTCACATTTTATCATTTTCCTCCTCCTACCACAGACCAAATTAATGCAAATCATAAATGTAATTGTAAGAACTAAACCACAAAAGTTATGAAAGAACACAAGAGTAGTTAAGCAAAGATATCTTAGGCATGATACCAAAAGTCTGACCCATGACAAAGAATAAATTATACCTCTTCAAATTTTAAAACTCTTAAAAATATGGGAAAAATAAAACTTCAAGAAGAAAATGAAAAGACAAATTACAGACTAGGAAAAATAATTGCAAATCATATATCTAATAGTTTTTATATCTAGAATATACTTAAGAAAAAAACTCTTGCAACTAAATAAGAAGAAAATAACAATAAAAAATAAATGAGCAAAACAGCAGAATAAGCATTTCACCAAAGAAGACATATGGATAGCTAATAAACACATGAAAAGACTCAACATCATTAGTAATTGCATAGAAAAATGTAAATTAAAGTAACAACACTGTGCACCAACACTAGCACACCTATTATTAGAAAGTCTGGCAATATCAATTGTTGGCAATGATGTTGAAAAGTAAGAACCTAATATTTTGCTTGTGAGAAGGCAAAATGGTACAGCCTATTTAGAAAACAGTTTGATAGTTTCTTGTAAAAGTTTAAAGCACAAATGTGCCATCTAACCCAATAATTCCACTTCTAGGTATCTATTCAAGAAAAATAAGATTATCTGTCTTCTCAAAGACTTTTACATGAATACTCATAGCCTAATTACCCATAATAGTCACAAACTGGAAGCAATGCAAATGGGTATCAATTTCTGAATGAATAAATAAGAAGTTACAAAAGTATTAAAAAATAACTTACTGAAATATCCTGTTATAAGAACAACAGGACCTTGAAAGATCCTTAAGACAACATATAATATTATTAAATTGTAAATTTGACAATTTTATTTTTTTTAAAACTAAGACTAAAAGCCCAAAAGTATGCTAATTTTAAGTCCTTTGGGTATAAACTGAGGAGTGAGATAACTGGTTCACAAGGTGGGTCCATACCAAGTTTTCTGAGGAATCTCCACACTGCTTTCCAGGGTGGCTGCACCAATTTACAACTCCACAAGCAAAGTAAAAGTGTGCCTTTGTGGAAACAAACTATATGCCCTTCAACAGATGAATCGATAAATAAACTGTGGTATATATACACAATGGAATATTATTTAGCCATAAAGAAGAATATTATAGCATTTGCAGATAAATGGATGGAACTGAAGAATATCATGCTAAGTGAAATAAGCCAATTCCAAAAAACTAAAGGCTGAATGTTTTCCCTGATAGATGAATGATGATATATAATGGGGGTGAGAGGATGGGAAGTGAAAGAAGAATGGAAGAACTTTAGATTACGTAGAAGGAAATGAGAGGGAGGAGATGGGGTATAAAAAATGGTGGATCATTATCTACGTACATGTATGATTGCACAAATGGTATGAATCTACATCATGCACACCATAGAAACGAAAAGATGTACCCCATCTGTGTACAATGAATCAAAATGCAGTCTATAAAAATAAAAAAATAATAAATATATATGTGTGTGTGTGTGTGTGTGTGTGTGTGTATAAAGCCCATAACTAGTTGACTGGTGTTGGGATGGAAGCAGTGATTGATTGCAAATGGAAACAAGGGAACTTTTTAATCCTAAAACTGATTTTGAATTTGAATTGGATGTTTACAATGATTGAGTCATATGGTTCAGAAAATACACCTCAATGGAGCTACTTAAAAAAAAAATACTTGTGGATTGAAAAAAAATTCATAGTGAGAACAAGAAAACTGCTTCTATAAATTTAATATTATTACAAAATAAATTCAATATTTATTGAAAATCATTATTAACCAAATATATCTTACTAGTTATTCTAGGACAATGTTGGCAGTTATATGGTTTTACTTATTTTTTTCTTTTGTACGAACTCTTCTGGTGTTTTAGTCAGCTTTTTCACTGCTGGGACTAAAAGACCTGACCAGCACAATTTTAGAGGAGGAAACGTTTATTTAGAGGCTCACAGTTTCAGAGGTCTCAGTCCATAGACAGCTGGCTCCATTCCTCAGGGTTCAAAGTGAGGCACAACATCAAGGTGAAAGAGTGTGGTAGAGGAAAGCGGCTTACATGATGATCAGACTTAAGAGAGATCAATCTCCACTTGCCAAATACAAATATATACCCCAAAGCCACACCCCCAAGGACCTACCTCCTCCAATCACACCCCACCTGCCTCCAGTTACTATTCAATTAATCCCATCAGGTGATTAGTTCACTGATTGGATTAAGGTTCTCACAATCCAATTATTTCCCCTCTGAACCCTCTTGGGTTGTCTCACACATGAGATTTTGGGGGAAAACTCATATCCAAAACAGAACATCTGGTTAATTGTTATATTCAATGATTAAAATGACATGCCTATATCATTTTCTTTTGCTGAAATAGACTGTATATTTTTTAAGTTTTTCATACATTTCAAATGAGTTACAGTAAAACACTAACAAGTTATTGAGTTTAAGAGATAATTTTAAATGAAAGAAAACATAAGGAATAGCAATAGAAATTATTTATGTATAGCTAGCTCTGTATGGTAAATATTTCACCTTATATTTCAAGGCAGTCGGAATCGAATTAATTCAACTCAAATATTTTATCTTCATATCAGACAGCAATTCCTGGTCCTAATTGACAAAAATATAGAAATGTCATTTCCTACCAACTGGAGAAAGAAAATTCTTGACTTTGCTTAAATTGCCCAGTGTGTGCTGAGCGTCCAAGGATTGATGGTTCATGCTTCATATTTACTTCTCTTCCAGAATTACAGACATTATTGCCTCATGTACATGTACGACTGCATGACCGATGTGATCCTACTATATGTATAATCAGAAAAGTGAGAGATTACACTCCATTTATGTATTGTCTATCAAAATGTATAAATGCATTCTACCATCATGTACAACTATTTAGAAAAAATAAAATTTAAAAAACAATTGCAAAGCAAGGAAATGGGCAATAACTGCACAAAGATGTCAGTTAAGTAGAAAGCATGAGGGGTGGATTTTTCCAAGCATGTTCAAATTCTGTATTGCAAACCTTAGATCTGTATAACTACCATCCAGGATGCTAAATACAAGGAAGTGGAGGAACTTATTAGAATGTTAGCAGTGTTTTTAAATAAATAATGCAAGAAAATTCAAATTGACCAATATAATCTTATGTATGTGTCATGAACTAATTTGGGGCTATATACATAATGTAGTCTCCTAGAGACCTGAATTACTTTACCTTCTTGACAGTCTGAGATTTCTGTCATCTGCATTTAGTTCACATGGACCACAAAGGGAGTTAGTATAAAGGAGGAAAGGGCCAGAAATAAAATCTGCTTTCCCTAGGTCCTTTAGATGAAATCGTTTATCACTGACTAGGACCTCAAAATTACTAAGAAATCTCATTTGTTTCATGGAAAAGAAAAGCCAACTCCTAAAAGACAGATAATGTAAAGCATCTTGTCTTGATAACTTCAAAACCACATATGAAAGGTACGGTGGACGTAAACAAGTTTCTCAAGTCATTGCATTAAATATCCATTGCCTCACTAACATGTTTTAGGCCAAATGACAGTGAAATTTTGGATCATTTCTTTTACCCTCCTGATGAGTACCAGAGTGGAGCAAAATGTCATTCCAGTGGCACCAGGAGAAAAGTATCCCCATTACCACCTGCTGCTTTGAATTCTGCTGCCACTGGTTAATTGGTATGACCCCATCTGTCTAAACTTAACAGTTCATCATTCTCAACCCAAGTACTAGGGTTAGATCCATTTAAGAATGCTGACATTTGAGATGTGGGAAGTGTTTGCTACCAGAGCATCATAACCTAGTTGACTCTAGCTGACGTACTCTCTTTTTAAAGAGACTGTATATTTTTTTCTAGCAACCCTATTCTGAAGGACTTATGCATAGTAAACTGTGAACAGGAACCAAGTTGGTCATGTCTTCCAAATAAACTCTAGAGATCAATGAAGCAGTAAATATCACAGCTAAATCATCCTCACTCCAACACCAGTACTATTATCCTCAGCTCAGAACATGAAAGGTTAGAATACTTAAATATTCTCAAAAACTCAATGAAGGACTTTAAGATTTGGATACAGCTCTCTTAACTTTTCATGAGTAGCCTACATTCACGCCAGCTACTTTGTGTACTTTTGCAATAATGTCAATTCAAAATATGAGGCACGCCAACTATACTCCTCCTCAGTTCCCAAACATCTTTTCAATCAGTAAGAACCTTTTCAGAAAGTTGTTTTCTCTTTTTTCCTTTAATTTTATTTGAAAGAACAATCCACAAGAAATGGTTGGCAGGGGCGGAGATGCTATTGTCTTGGTTTTGTGAGTGCTGATTTGGACATCATGCAACAAAAATTTTTCATCATTTTTACGTATGCTTCTTGCAATTTAGCATACAGTCAATAGAGATCCAAAGTACTAAACATAGAACTTGAGCAGTTCATAGTTAAATAAACAAAAGAATACAACAACAATGGAGTATTTCTTCCTTTGTGTTCATTTAGACAACCTGTTCAATGTGGAGTAAGCATTTTCTCCGTGGTTTCTGCATTGCATGATTTTAAGAGCTTTGTGTATTAATAATTTAAAAAACCATTTGCAATTACTTCACAATAAAAACTTTTCAAGCTTTATTTTCAAATCTATCTAAACCTCACAAGTGAAAGACACGATACACTTAAGCTAAACGAAACCCAGCTCATTGAAGGTCACAAGTTAGAACCCTGAACCTCCAATTGTTCAGTGTTTCTTTCTCTTTGAAAACGCAGCAATCAGATAGAGGAATCTCAACATTACAATTTGAATGATAATCACTATTCTATTTGGTGAATTACATAAATTTCTGTAGATTGGTAACCAAGGTCAACAGCTTCTTTAATTTTTATTTCAGAATAAAAATTAAACTCTATAGTATTTTAGACTGAAAGAAAATATAAAAAAATTCTGTAATGTTTTTAAGTTTAGAAAACTATACATTTATAATCTGTAAAAAGTCAATAAATTGGAAATATCTAGTATTTCCTGAAGAGAATTCACTATATTCCTTTGAGAATTTTGTATATTAAAGAATTCCTTCCTGTTTTTTAATAAATTTTACACAAATCTTCCTGATTTCCATTAGAAACTCTCTTTCATTCCACCACCATTCAATTAAAAAGAAATGATGGCATACAAATTTGTGTTTATTTTTATTTACATAAATCAAAAATGATTCCAAGTAAGTTCTTGTTCTTTAAGGTTTATATTCAATTTCACAAATTGTTTTTCTCCTCTGATAATATTTGTACCTATCTTAAATATATACTACATTATACCCTTTTCTGATAGTTTAGGAATCTACAATTATGATTATTAGAAAAGTTTTATTTTTCAATCATCTCCTATGATAGGCTGCCATCAACACATTCATCTCTCAGGATTCCTTTTTTAAAAAAAAATTTTTAGATGGACACAATACCTTTTTGTTTATTTTTATGTGGTGCTAAGGATGGAACCCAGTGCCTCACACGTGCTAAGCTAGCACTGAGCTAAAACCCCAGCGCTCAGCATTCCTTTTTAATTTCCCTTGACCAGAGCAATAATAATGTTTTAAGTGAAATAATCCTCTTTGATTAATGTTTTGATAATTAGTTAATGCTCAGTTTCAATATCAGAGATGGTCTTATATTCCACATATCTTGCATCTTGCAATCAAGTTTCAGGTTTAGCACCCATTTTCTATACTGCTGTACACCGGAAAGAATTAGTAAATTCACTAATTGGAACCCTGACTTCTGGGGGTTGGTTATTACAAAATAAGGAATTTCCACACATATCCCAGCCTTTCTCTCACAATCTTTTCATATCCCCACACACCTGTCCCTGTTTAATCTTGCCTGGTGATTTATTACAATAGCCCAATAAAGAATGGCAGTACAGGGTCAAGCAAACCAGAGAAGTCCAAAAAAAAAAAAAAAATGATCCAAACTTTAGTGGATCTCATAGCAAATATTGCCAAGTAATGCACTCATGTCACAACCATAGGTCAGTAAAAGCTATTCTAAATCTGTTTATTGTTATATGTGAAGTGTCTCTGTGTGTGTAGAACAGAGATACAAGAGGACAAAGAAACAGAAACGAAAGAGAAGAGGAAATAAGATGCATGGCAGAAAAACCATTTTCCTTTCTTGGAGATGATCTCTCCCATGGGATCAGAGCTGGGAGGTTTGGGAAAACAGGCATTTCCCCACCAACCACGTTGCTTACAGGAGGGGGTTCCCATAATGAAGAGCACTCTGGAACTGCAGTAGCAGGGACAGTGTTAATGCCCATGCTAAAGCTGTGTGACCACGATTATTCTTAGTGGTCTGCTGCTTCTTTTTTTTTTTTTTTTAATTTAATTTTGTGGCACTGTGTACATGAGAGAAAATAGATGATAGAAGGATTGGATCTTTAAAAGCCTGACCCTCACTGCATATAAGCACAAAGGATTTCTGTCAGTATCCATCAGTAGCGCTCTGGGACTGGGGAAAAAAAAAAATCTTGGCAGCCAGGGCATACATTTCAGGAGACAAGAAGCAGGTTTGCAACTGAACCTCCTTGATCAACTTCTAAATTAATATTTTATGTGACAGGGAAGTATAATCTCCTCCCCACCCCATTCTAAGGACTTATTAACAGCTCTCCCCCAAGAGACCAGCTGGAAGCTCAGCCTGAAGGTATAGGAATTTTCCTGGCTATTGTCTATCAAAGCCTTCTCTCACAGCAGTAGCTATAAACTGGCAGATGTGACACAAAATAAATTCAATTCAGATTTTTTCCCTAACCTATATATTTTTCTAAGGAAAACAGCCTGTTTACTGGTGCAGTAGTCCCCATTATCTTGGAGAATACATCCTAAAACCCCCTAATGGATGACTGAAACTGTAGATAGTATCAAATCCTATATATACTGTGGGTATTTTTCCTATTCATCTATACTTATGATAAAGTTTAGTTTATATATTGTCACTGTAATGGATTAGCAATAATAACTAATAATAAAAAAGAATATTATAACAATATACTATAATAATAGTTATGTGACTGTGGTCTCTCTCAAAATATTGTATTGGATCTAACTTTAAGGTGATGGTGTGAGATGGTACTTAAAGAAAACTCTTTATAGTTTCTTATTGGAATATAAGAATTGCCAGCATCACTACTCTTGCACTCTGGAACCATTATGAATTAAACTAATGGTTGCTTGAACACAAACACTGGAACACTGTGACAGTCTGATAAGCAAGACAACTAAGTGACCCCTGGATGGACAGCATATACAGCCTGGATACACTGGGTGACTCACATCCCAAGCAGAATATTAGCAGGGCAGCAGGAGATTTCTCCTGCTATTCGGAATGGCATTCAACTTCAACCTTATGAATTGTCTATTCTGGAATTTAGCATTTAATAGTTTTGGACCTTAGTTAATTAAACCAAGGAATGGGAAACTGCAGATAGGGGGAGATGACTGTAGAGCCAGACTGGAAAATGTTCTATTGTTTTATCAGTCTCAATTAACAAACAGAGAAAAAGACACTAAACCTTGCAAGGCCCCCGCAGGGCCCTTGAAGCAACTATCAGAGTGTGTTTCCGTATTTAGGGTGAAGAATGGAGGGAGGAGGTCCAGGATCCTTAGAAGACTCCATTCTCGGCAACCCCCTGCACTCCACAGACACTTTGATCTCACTAGCCTTTGCCACTCTGCTTAAACTGACAAGCCTACAAGTCCTGACAGCCTGAATTCCTGAGGTTACTTAGATCAGCTTGATCATTCCTTTTGGAGACAAAAGACAAAGAACACAAAGGGGGGAAATGCAAAAATTTAAAAACTCGTTTTTGTTTTCTCTCACATCAGAGCATGACCTCCCAGAGTGAGGCTGAGTAGAGGAAATAAAGAAAATTTTATTAGATATGAGGATGGGCAGGGAAAAGAAGAAAGAGGAGGTCTAAAAGAAAAAAATGTATCTATCACCTCTTCAAAGAATCTAATAAATGCCCTTCAAGAATTACTAATGCAGAAAGGAAATGTATACCCTGAGTCCTTGCTGGCTATTATTTATTGTTTGCTTAACTCCCTCCACAAGCTCAATGCTATTATGTAACCATTTGAAGAAAGAATTATGCTTGATGCTGCTGCTCATAATATATTGATTAAATCATGTCCTGACCCAGTTAGGACAAGAGTTGGAAAATATTATTGCGAATTTTTAAGTTGCTAGAAGATAGATTACAGAGAGGCAGTGATCACTGCACTAGACTTTCTTTTATTATTTCTATAACAAGAAGCCTGTATAGATGTGAGCTACCAAAAAGACCTTTTTCATGTGACAAAGACCATTTCAGCCAATTAAATTGGAATCTTCCAGAAGAGACAATCTGAATAAAGAAAGGTAACAAAAGACCAGACAGAACATAACAGAGAAGAGGGGAAGACACAGAATTTTAAAATAGACTTTTAAAAATGGGTAATGGCTGAAGACATATGTCAGGGGTACTGCACTTGCCCAGGTTACACACGCCCTGGGTTTGATCCCCAGCCAAGAAAAAAAGAAAGAGAAGGAGACTGGGTAAGTGACTAAGAGACAGGGAAATAAAACTGCAATCAATTAATAAAGAAATGAGAAAGTAAAAATATTTTAAGGACTTTTATTAAAAAGGAGGAAATAAATAGAGAATGTTACAAAGTCAAAGAGAAACTAGAATATACAAAACTAAATTTAATTTGAAAAAAAGTTGTGGGTTTTTATTTTTTGTTGTTTTTCTGTTTTTTCCCTATTAACAATGATACTACATGCCCTTTGTTAAAAAAAAAAAAAAAGAAGAAGAAAATGCATCAAAGAAAAGAAAAAGAATCCATAATCCCAATATCCAAAGCCAGATGTAATGAATACACTAATGCATTTCTTTCTATACTTTGAAATCATTTATACAGTTGTAAAACTATCACACCTATAATTTATATTCTCATATCCCTCAAGACTATAACAGATATTTTCTCATGCTCTTAGAAATACTATGTAAATGGTTTTGTTATATAATATTTATTATACAGATATACTACAGTTTTAACATCTTTCTTCTATTTGGGGATATTTATATAATTTTTGCCATTATAAATTGGGCTATATAAAGCATTCAGCATCAATTTTTTGAACAATATTTTAGGTTCTATCCTTAGGCTGGATTCCCTTAGGCCATATCATTATATCAGGGCTTCTTTGTTAAAGCTCTTATTACATATGACTAAATTATTTAAGTTTCTAATATATGTTACCAAGATATTTGTCAAATCCTGTCGTACCAAATTTTTTTAATTTTCTTAAAATGTAATAAGAAAATAATAGCTTTCATTCTTGTTTTGCTGTACATTCCTTCATTGGCATAAACACTTTCCATTTGCATTTTCAAATCCAGTTCCTTATGCAGTATTCTGTAAATTGTATGTTTTCTTACAAATTTATTTTAACATATTTGTTATTTTCTCATTGATATCTACTGACTTTTTTTTTTTTTAACACCAGATTGAGACTAGGGTCTTGCACAGGCTAGGCAAATGCTCTACCATTAAGCCACAGACCTTCTTATTTTGTTTGAGACAGGGCCTTGCTAAGTTGCATAGACTGGCCTCTAACTTGTGATCCTCCTGCCTCAGCCTCCCTAGAAACTGGGATTAAGGGCATATGCCATCACACCTGGGCATCTTGACTTTTTACGTAGTAAAAATATAGCTCTTTGCCATACATTACAGTTTATGTATGTATGCACATTGTTTTGTCTAGGGTTTTATTTGCCTTTTATTTTAGGCTTCCAAGTTTTCTTATGTAAATGATCTTTTAAGTAAAACTTGTTAAATTTTCCAAATAATTTCATCTATCAATTTTAAGCCTAGAAGGTTTTTATGAATATACATTACAGCTGTTTATGTTCACATTCTTCTAATTTTTTATAGTTGGATAAATTTAAATAAACTCTTCAGGACATCTAAAGTAAATGTATTAATTTTCTAGCCAATTTTCTTCATGCATCATTGAAAAATTATACACATATATTTTTATAATACTTAATTATCTATTAAATTTAAATAGGTGTTAGAGTCTGTTTCTGGTCTAATCTCCTCCAATGATCTTTCCGCCTATTTTTGCAGCAAAAACATACTTTTAAAAACCACTACTTAATAATATATCTTAGTATATTGCAATTATTTGAAGTAACTACACATTATTATTCTTTTTAAAACTTCCTTGCAGTTCATTTGTTCATATAAAATTCAGGAAAATGAATGTGTCCCACTTTAATTAAAACTTGTATGAAATATATATATATGATATTCTAAAAAATTAATATCATTCTAATGTTCATCCTTTCTACAGATATGTATTCCTCCCTCCCAAGTTTATGTGTGAATTCAATTCCCTTTCAATCAAATATAACAAAGTTTGTGTGTGTGTGTGTGTGTGTGTGTGTGTGTGTGTGTACATGTGTGGTACTGCAGATTGAACCTAAGGGTGCTCGACCACTGAGCTGCATTCCCAGCCCTTTTTTTTTTTTTTAACTTTGAGACAAGGTCTCATTAAATTGGCCAGTTTGGGGGGTGATGGTTCTGCCTCAGTCTACCAAGTAACTGGATTATAGGTGTGTACCCCCAAGCCCCAAAATATTTTTATTATGAAGGGAATCACTGTAGTAAGAGATTTTCGTGAATAACTACTGCTTGTGTTATGGTTTGGATCTGGAATGTTCGCCACAGTCTGATGCGTTCACAGGTGGGTCTTTTGAGAACTGATTGGGTCACAAGGGCTCTGACGTCACCAGTGAACTAATTCACTGATGGCTGAATGTCCTACTGGGATGTGAGACCTAGTTAGAGCAAGCAGGTCACTGGAGGCATAGCCTCCTGGGCTCCATCTTGTCCCTGGCCCCTTCCTCTCCCACCCCTCACTCTCTCTGCTTCTTGGCTGCCATGAACTAAGCAGCTTTATCCCACCACTCCTTTCCACCACAGTGTTCTGCCTCCAAAGCAACAGTGCCAACTGAAACTGTGAGCCAAAATAAATCTTTCCTCCTCTAAGTTGTTTTTCTCAGCTCTTTGTCACAGTAAAAAAAGTTGACTAACACACCTAAAAAGAACAATTGTTGCAAAATAATCACCCTACCCTATATTTCATAATCACACATTAAAATTTTATCATTATAGTAATGAAAGGATACCTCTTCACATACCCTCTTTGAAAATGTAGATATTGCTAGGAGAAGTTACACACTTAACCAAATTGGGGGCAGGGGTGCAGGTAATAAGAACTGCCTTCCTTCTCATGAGGAAAACCATACATGTGAAAAGCATTAGATCCCTGATGAAGAAGAAGGAGTTTAAAGGAGAGTAAAGACACCAAAAGCTCTGGACTCAGTTCCTGTGGAAGGTAGAACTTCAAGATGCCACTTAGTCCTTGGGCCTCAATTTTTCAATAATTAAAGATTTGGACAAAATAAATAATCACTTCAGTTCTATAATTTATAAGTGTTGAGGTCTATTGGAGGTTTTGAGGGGGAAAGGTGAAATGTCCTACCCACTGTATTGGTTTTGCTTGAAGACATAACTTTTAATATTTTCTCTTCAAGTCAATTGAATATACTTAATCATATCACTGTCTTATGCAAAGCAAAAAATGAAGAGTCCTAAATCTGACTTTCACCTATGCATGTTGATTTATTATTTTTATATCATAAGAATCATGAGACCAAATAAAATGCACATTGCTCTGTTTTTTAAAGAAAAAATTTTTTTCAGTCTGGTTGTGTGGCAGATTGAACACACATATTTGCCTTTTCTCTCTTGCAAACTCCCACTAAAAGAACCATCAAAGGGATTTATTTTTAAAAAAAGAAAGCAAGAACTTACAAGAACAAAGAGACTGGGAAAAAGCAATGGCACAAGTTAGGTGAGTCTGAGGGCTGAAAAGGCAGTGCCCAGGTTTTCAGGACAGTGACAGCTACTCTGTATGATATTATAAGAGCAGATGTCATTTACCCAACCCACAGAATGTGCCACACTAAGAGTGAACATTAATGCAACTATAGATTTTGGGTGATAATGATGTGTCATGTGGGCTCATCAATGATAACAAATGCACCACTTTGGTGGGGGATGTTGATTATGGGAAAGATGTGAGGGGGCAGAAAATATGTGGGGAAATCTCTGTACCTTCTACTCAGTGTTGCTATGAACTTAAACCACTCTAAGAAATAAAATACATTTTCTAAAAAAAAAAAAAATGGCAACATTTTAGGAGATACGAAGGGGATGGATGAATGGATATTACCTTGCAAGATTGGAAAAAAAAACTGAATCCTAAGTCATCAATTAAAAAAAGCTGAGCATAAATCTAATTTTCCAACCATAATCTTCAAAAAAGTCTCAAAAATCAGCAGGTCCAGAAAAAATCTGGTATTGGAAATGAAGGTAGAGCTGAAATGGAAAAAGTCTCAAAATTTGATTAGAAAGCCCCAGACAAGTTCCTCTCCTTTGCTAAGCTCAGGCACTGCCATTCCAGCACCCCCAGGGGAAAGTAAAGCAGACGACCCCTGGACCAGGACACCAAGCACAGATGAAGTCAGGGATACCATACTGAAGGAGGACAGAAGGCCAGGCTGAATGTGGAAACCCCAACCCTCTTCCCTGACTAAGCTTCCAGGAGAATGGAACAATGTGACTGACAATCTGACCAAATATCATTATTTGTGTGTATCCCCAGAGAATTGCTCATCAGCCCATCCTATGGTCAAGTCTATTGTCAGCAATTCCTGCACACACAATCAGTTTCTTAGTGCACCGCGATGGAATGCCGATACGCAGATAAGAACCAGAAGATATTGGAAGAAAGACTCTAGGTTTTAGAGGAAAGGAAAAACAAAGACTGAAAAGGAACTGAAAAGAAATAGAGACTACTCAAGAAAAAGAACATTTTTAATATTCTCTGAGCGAAAAGAGAGTTTTTCTCAATAAGTGTCAAACATAATACTACAGAGGAGAAACTTTCAGAGAGGATAAAGAGGCTTTGAGAAATGTTTTGAAATGATTGTAGAAATCAAAGACTCAACAGAGTGAATGTATGATAAAGATGAGTAACTCCAAGCTGTATGAAGACCTAATGATTGCTGTAAAGGTAAAGATATGGCTGATTTTAAAAGCGAGTTTTTTTGTAACTTTGGGCTGGAATTCCACATTTTCCTTTCTACAAAATTTAAGAAACTAAATGCACTAAAAAATAAACAACTATTAGTTTGTGATTTTGAACACATAATGTATAAAGACATAATTTTGTGATAACAATTGCTGAAACGTCTGGAACAGACCCATAAAGGAGCAGAGTCTCTCTATGCTATTGAAATTTAGATGGCACAAACTCCTATTAGTCATAATTTAAGATGTTAAATGCAATCCTTATGGTAACACAAAGAACATAGTTATAGAACATGCAAAAGGAAATGATACAGAAATTTAAATGTTTTGCTACCCAAAAAAACTACAAACACCAAAAAATACAGTAATGCAGAAAATGAGAAACAAAAAAAAAAACTATAAGATAAACAGAAAACAAATAGCAAAATGACAGAAGTTAGGCCCTTTTTACGGTAGTTACATTAAACAAATAAATTAAACTCTCCAATCCAAAGAGAGATTGACAGAGTGGACTTACCCCTATGTACATGTATGATGACACCAATGGTGTGAATCTACATCCTGCACAACCATAGAAACAAAACGATGTACCCCAATTGTGTACGATGAATCAAAATGCAGTGTGTAAAAATAAAAAACAATTAAAAAAAAAAAAAAAACAGGGGGCTGGGGAGATAGCTCAGTTGGTAGAGTGCTTGCCTTGTAAGCACAAGGCCCTGGGTACGATCCCCAGCACCCAAAAAAAAAAAAAAAAAAAAAAAAAACCATAATCCAACCATATGCTACCTAGAAGACTCACTTTAGGTCTGAAAATACAAATAGGTTAAAAGTGAAAGTATGGGTACAGATATCCAAAAGAGAGTGGGAGATACTAGTATTAAAAGCACCCTCTTTAAAAAAAAAAAAAAAAACTAATTCTTTTTAAATTTTATTTATTTATTTTATTTTTATTTTTTATTTTATATAAGTGTGTGTGTGTGTGTGTGTGTGTGTGTGTGTGTGTGTGTGGTTGTAGATGGACACAAATACCTTTATTTATTTGTTTTTATGTGGTGCTAAGGGTCAAACCCAGTGCCTCACATTTGCTAGGCAAGTGCTCTAACACTGAGCTACAACCCCAGCCCAATAACAGCCAAGGAACAATCAAAGAAATCACAAGGGAAATTAGAAACTACTTAGAGATGAATGAAACTGAACACACAACATATCAAAACTTGTGAGACATAGTCAAAGCACTACTAAGGGAGAAATTTATAGCTATTAATGCTTACATTAAAAAACAAGAAATATCCATGACAACTTAGGGAGCTTAAAAAAATAAAAATAAAAACTAAACCCAAAGCTAGTACAATGAAGGAAATAATAAAGACTGGAATAAAGAACCACCAGAGACAAAACAATGAAACTGAAAACCTGTTATTTGAAAAAAATCAACAAAATTGACAAGCCCTTAGCTACCTTAACAGAAAAAAGGAGAGAAAACCCAAATCACTAGAATCAGAAGAGAGAAAGCAGAGTTACAGAGGGATGTTGGTTTTAATTATGAGTTTTGTGTAAATATTTGACAACTGTGCACATATTAACTTTGAAACCAGAAAAATTGAAAAGAACAAGTACAAAGAATTTTTTTTTCAAATGCATTAAACTAAGTCCAACTTAACGTGAATTCTGGGGAAATTTTCATTAATCTGGTCCTTTCCCAAATAACAAAAATATAAGAGACAGAATATTAGTATTTAATATGTAAAATGATCCTCAGATATATTTCAAATTAGGGAATGTCCTTTTAGGTTTTTGAGGACACTACATGATTGAATGAATTCATCCAACGGGTATTTATTGAGTCAGTATTTATTTATTTATACACAACAGGCCCCATATTGGAAGCTAGTAAAACAGAGGCAAGAAATTTTTATAAGACTTATTTCACCCTTACATTACTTAATGTCCATTCCAAGTGACATTATTGAATTTAATATTCATTCAGTGTATATAGACTATCAATTATGGTAGTCCTATGAAGCAAAGTTCTTGGTGCTAAGAATGTGTAGAACAGTAAACCTGACTCAGGAGAGTGGGCAGGTGTTTTCCAGAAATCCAAGTTAAAAAAAGATCCTGTGTCTGGGTCTTAACACCCTGGGTGGGTATTGGAAAGGGAGAAGGGAATATTGCAGAACTTTTCTTTTGTAAAGATCACCCAGTCTGCAACATGGAAAATTCATTGAAGGAGGACATCAACAAAAGCAAGGAGTATTTGTAGAAGGTCCATCAATGATAAATACAGATTGCTTATATACAAACAAGTACTTCAAATAATTAACACACTCCATCTTATTTTTATTTCCTCTGATTAAAACTCTTGCACAACCAGGGTTTTCACGTTATCTGAAAACTCTTCAAAAGGCATTAAACTTCCTACACCCATGAAGAGATTCTCCTGTTATTTTTCTAACAGTATTTTTCAACCCGTGGGTGTTTAACCATATATGTTAAATCATCACAAATGGGAAATAACACTAATGATGGAAAAAGTCAGACTGACCTCTAGTCTATTTCTTAGATTGGGAGTAGTTGTGCTGCTTAATAGGGGTCTTGGTGGCTATTTGTTCTCAGCTCAGGCCCTAAGGTGTGTCTTGCCCTGCATCTTAGCAATATGTTAATTTTGTGCTTTATTAGTGACACGTCTTATTCACAAGAACCACTGTGTTATGCTTTATAACACAAACCACCAGGATGATATCCATTTCTTTTCTATTTTCTGAGAACAAGTTAACACATTGGAAAAGAGGAGCTATTTCGTCATTAGTACACTTTTTTTTTGACAACTGTAAAAATCAGACTTCAATATCCTGCAAGATGAGCCTTCTCTGGGGTCATATTTTTATTACCTTAAGTGCAAGTTTACACACAGACTCAATTTATAGACTCATCTGCTCTATTCTAAAGAACTCAAAATATCCGAGATACTTTGAATTCTTTTTTTAACCAGAGAAATGTATAAAACAGGCACACAATAAATTAACATTCCTGACAAAATTGCTACTCTGCTCAGTATATTTTCCATTTCCTAGTCTTGATTCCTTTAGTATACAAATTCATTGCATCCTTTTTCATACCAGATTCAGCTTTCACACCTATACTCAATAGTTATACCTTTTTCTCTAAGTCTTCAAAGGCCTCTCAGTGTATGTTTCATTTATTTTTTATTACCATCCATAAAAACAAATATATTCACTTATCTTTCACCACAAGTCAATGACAATGTTAAGATTCTTTATATTCTCAATATTTCAGAAGACTCTAGTGATTCTCAATTAACTTGCTTACTACCTTTGTCACCCACCAAGATTCCTATTTGATTTAAAAGAAAGAAGTATTTGACCTCAACGTGTGCATGAAAATATCAGAACTTATCATTTCTGACAGTCCTTCAAATTTACTTTGTTGTTACCTTTTAGCAACAAGAACAAAGTAGTTAAAAAATAAATATTTCTTATAACTGAGCAATGGATCCACTGTACAGTCTCATAAAGGGAAAAGAAGTCTAAAATAGAGTCACTTGCACTGGCAAAAAAAAACAGAGCATTCATTTTTTAAAGGAGAATTATCAATGAAAAATGTTGTTCATATATGCTCTGAAAACATTCAAAATATTTTCTCAGTTTGGTACCCTGATTCAAAAATTACATTCCAAAAACTAAAACAATTATTTTCATTTATCTGTTTATATACCATCAAATGACTGGATTATGCTCTAATAAAATATTAACCAAGATGGCCAACCTCAGTGGAATAAACTGTAAGACATTTTTAAATTTCCAAAATTTCTGCCTTAATAATTACTTAAATTTTAGTCCATACATTTCATCCAGTTATTACTTATTTATTCTGTTGTCCCTCTCCTTCTCAAAACCTTCTTATCACCAATCACTAATCCTCCACATTCTATGTGCATTTACTAAAAAAGAATAGCAGGGTGCCTAATTGTTCTTTATTTTTGTTACTATTACTCTTTTTTTCCTAAACTAAGATACAGCTTTCTTGAAAACATGGTACAAGCCTTTACATTGTTTTCTGATATTCTAGTCATTAACCAGAAAAGATACTCTGCATGATTTACTTTTGTCTTCATTATAAAATGACTCAACTCCTACTGGCTCCACCTGAAAATTCTGCACCTGTGAATAGGTCCAAGAGTTCTGTCTCTGTTAGAAGTCTTAGCTCCAAGTGAGAAAAAGAAAGTCTCAAACTGGCTGAAGCAAAAATGTCTTTACTATTTATTGAAATGAAAAGTCCAAACCCAAGCACTGACTTCAATTATGTTTTTATTCCATACTCAGGTAATATTACCTCTTTTCTTTTCATCCATTCTTGGGTTCCCTGCACAGGTTTCTTCAACTTCGAGATTCTACCCCACACAGCCCAGTGCCAAGGGGAGAGTCCAACAAAGCTCAAACCACAGTCTTTGAGTCTTTTCGTTTGTTTGTTGTTTTGCTGTACCCAAAGGCACTTTGCCCCAGAGCTACATTCCCAGCTCTTTTTTATTTTTTATTTTGAGACAGGATCTCTCTAAATTGCCCGGGCTGTCCTAAAACTTGCAATCCTCCTGCCTCAGCCTCCTGGGTGGCTGGGATTAGAGATGTGCACCACCACACCCAGCTGGCTGAGTCCACTTAACAGAAATCAGTCAAATTGGCAGGTGACAACGGCTTAACCTGCTTATGTAAAGGTGGCCGCTCTGGAAATCAGAGGTAGAGACAGCTCCAAATCAAAGTTTGCTGGCCAAGAGGAAAGGCAAGAGGATCCCCAAGCAAGACTGTGATAAAGAGAACAGGACAAGGAGGGACAAAATCAATCCAGCCACTCGCAGGATTGTTACTAATTTTCCTAGCAATAATTTAGTCAGGGGCTGGGGTTGTGGGTCAGTGGTAGAGTGCTTGCCTAGCATGCATGGGGCACTGGGTGTGATTCTCAGCACCACATAAATAAATAAAATAAAGACACTGTGTCCATCTACAACTAAAAGAATTCTAAAAAAATAAAATAAAAAATAATTTAGTCAGAAGAGTGGCCAACCTCTGTGCCTTCTGCAAGATGCCGCCATGATGTTCCCCTGCGACAAGCACATCCACAGCACTCTCCAACTCCAGATTTGTTCATCCAGAAATAATCCCAAATTGCCTACCTAGACTCCCACCGACCCTTAGTATTTTCTTCTCCCACTCCCAATGAACAGTCATGTAATTTTTTCATGTTTTTTTAAATTCTGACTACTCTAAAGCCATAGATAAATACCTTCTAATAATTTACAAAGACTAATATTTTTTCACAAATTGTCTCCAGTTATTTTTTTTAGTTATTATTAATATTTATTGAATGTCCTCAAAAGTATATTTGCAAGCTTATAAGTCGAAACATCAGAAATGTATTATTTAGTGGATACCAATATCATTCTTAATAGGAGTTCAAAACACTTCCTTGAGTTAACAGTTCTTGATGTGATTTTTAGTTATTTTTATCCTTTTTAAGATGGCATTAGAACCCGTGTGGCAAGGGGGAACATGGTCCAAGTCTGTTGTTAATGTCCCTCTTGTACCTTGACACCTTTCTGAAGATCCATTCCTTTTAGCACTTTCAAACCAAGTAACCATGGTCATCAGTGGGCCTGCCTTTTTCTCTGTTGTAAACACTTGAGAAATACGTTAAATGTCATTTCCTCTGCCTCTTGCTTCCCTTTCAATATTTTGGTAGGTAAAAAAAAAAAAATGTTCCCAAAAATTTATTTGGATTCATTCAACTGTATCTTTGTATATTGTGAAATATTTTTTAAACAATGTTAAGAATTTTTGTTTGGTCTTGGTTTGGGTTTGAGGTTTTCTTAATTTTTGAGGGCTTTGTAGTTTTTTTGTTTTGTTTTTGTTTTGTTTTTGTTTTTGTTTTTTATCCTTTAGTCCATTTCTTCACATATTTGCTCCTGTTCATAAAGTTGACTTTTTTCCATTCAAAGTTCTGGCAGATTTTTACTTGTTCTTTCTTCTTTCCCTTAAGGCATGCTTAGCACCTTCTTAAAGATGCCTTCTCTAAACAATTCTTCAAAGGACTAGAATAATTTTTAAACCTAAAGATACCATTTCAAAGTTTCTGTTTTCACCTACATGCAAACTGAAGTAGAGTCATAAAGTAAAATATTCTTAATTTGCCAATATTTACATATGCATATACCATGAGTCCCAAAATAGTATTTTAAAAGTGCCAGATATTTTTAATCTATTGATTTTAATTAAATTTACTTTAGGTTATCAGGATTGCAAGGAAGAGAGAAAGGAGAAATAGATGAAAAAATCACGAACACGCTTTTTATCCCAGCTCTTGGGGGAAAAGAAAAAACTAATAAGCCACCTCCACAGTGAATTTCTAGTGAATCATTAACTGGGGATTTGTTGCCTTGGTTACTGAGCCAGGTAGAGATTCCAGTAAAAAAGCAATGTGACCTATGAGCTCAGGAAATTGAAGAAGTAAAATTTCTGCATGATGATATTTGCAGTTACTACAGAAAAAAAAAAATGAAGAGTAAAAGTGAATGTTGAGAAGGAAAAAAGATTTTCTTGATTTTTGACTCAATGTCAAAGACATATACCCACACACACATTTTTAATAATAACATCTCAGTGTTTTCTTGTGAAATGTTATAAGACATAGATCCGTTTCCAATTTGTGATACATCTCCCATCCTAGTAAACAAAGTAGTCTATTTAGGAGTGGTGAATGGACATTCCACTGGTAGAGAATATTTTGGGGAAAATACATTTTCAAGACAAGTATTCGAAAGCAAAATAACTGAAAAGATTTTCCAGGCAAAATATTCTTTTTCATTACACTGTATTGAAAATAAAAGTCACATAAATATAGGTCCCAAATCTGTAACTGAAGGCAAAATCAAGAAACAGAATTAAAAGGCATAACTTCAAACATCATCGTTTTGGGCTACAACTGCTTCCCCCCGCCCAATTTGTTTCTTTGTTTTTGGTGCCAGGGATTGAACACCCACCTCCCCTGGGTGTTTAACCATTGAGCTACATCTCCAGTCCTTTCTAGTTTATTTCAAGACAGGGTCTCACTAAGTTGCCCAGGCTGACCTTAAACTTATGATCCTCCTGCCTTGACCTCATAAGTAGCTGGGATTACATGTGGTGCACCTTGGAATTGCTCTTATTACTAAACTTAAGATCATCCTAAAGATGCTGATGGTCTACTAACCAACCTCCCATAATGGCAAAGATTACAGCATTTGTGATGTTCATTCTTTTCTGTTCCTTTTGGGAACTCTGACTAATATATACAGTATCCGAGTCCTGCTCCCCTACCCTTCCTGCCAGTACTCCAAGTCATTTCAGTTTACCCTAAAGCCAAGATCCAGTAGTATAAAGTAAAAGACTGATGAAATCATTAATGCCTCATAGATAAGAATAGGGCATCTGATAAGAAAAAATTAGAGCCTTCAACTCTGCCAGCAGTACTGACAACCAAACAGCAAAACCAACAGGACAGAGGCTTTCACTCCAATAAAGCTGTAGGAGCCTCAGTTTCCTCAAGCTATGCATGGAAATAATCGTAGGTACCCCAGAAGATAGATTTTTGTAAAAATTAGCGAGATAACACAAGCAAAACTTCTGGCTCAATAATATTGATCCTTCCTTTCCTCCTAGCTCCCATCTGTACCTCTCTGACCGCTATTCTTATTTCAAAGGTCAGAGTTCCTAAAATGCTCAACCCTGGTACTCTCAAATGTGGCACGATTGCCATTTACATTCTCTAAATGCTGTTTTTTTTTTTTTCATTAGAAGCGATATTGCTATTGGCTATTATCTAGAATCTTCCTTCAATATGCACAAACAAATGCTTTGAAACAATTCTAGAAATGAAAGGTAAAAGAGTAGGCTTAATATTTGTATCAAGGTATAAATTCTTAAAATGCATATATTGTTTAATCGATGCCCAAACTTGAATGTAGCACATGGTGCTCATACTGTATTGGACAACCTCAGACACTGAGCATTCATGATAATGATCTATCCTCAACTGAAAATTACCCTAAGTTTACAAATCTTCCCACCATCCTCTTACCTATAAGTGAAGGATCTCTTTCACCACCATTAATCCAATTTGGGAAATACTTACCAGTACTCTATTTGAAAATAGAGTAGCCTAAGCACTAGGCTGACAGTTAAGTGAGATGAATGTTCAGCATCTGGAGTTTATTGCAAACTTGACAGAGGTGCTGAGATCTGCTTTCTTCCAAATCTGACTTTATTTAAACTTCTTTTTATGAAAGTAATGGACTTTTCACCTTTATTTCCTATCAAAGTTCTTAGACGCTTATTTGTTGATATTTATTTATCCTTTACCTTCCAGAGACAATCAAAGCCTAAGACATTTAAATATATTGTCCAGATTACCTGGGTTTGTTTTTGATCAAAATTACCTTACTGGTAGTGACAATAAAATGGCAAAAATACCCCTGGGGCTTTTAACTATCTGCTTACTTAAAACTTCCTTTCTCTTACTTTCTTCGTGATTCGAATAGCATGTTATATTTAATATACAAGGGATGATTTTTAAATATTTTCCAGTAAGATCAAAGACAGCATGATAATCAAATCTGAAGGACATTTTACAGAGAATATTTTTATTCTACACTTCTCCCTAGTTTCATGTGGAAGCCTGTTACAGGGACCTGAGCCTTTAACTTGTTTTATGTTAGTACTAGAGGAAATATAACAAAAAAATATGACATAGTTCCTGCTTCCGAAGGGTTTACAGTCTCCCAAAAGAACCAAGCATATAAACAAGGCATTATAATGTCATCGTGTCCAAGTTTCCATAGAAAAATAGTCTGAGGCAGGATGAAGCTCTAGAGAATTATTTGGGGCATACAATTCCAGGGAAGCAAGCTCTAAGTAAAGTTGGAGGGATGGGAAGCAATGTGAAGCCATGCACTTCTGGGCCAGCAACTGCTTCACAATGAACCCTGAAGAAACACAGCCCAGCACGGGCAGGGCATTTGCTCAGCCACTTGGATGTCTCCAGACAGAATCTGCACAGAAACCAAAGTCCACAGAAAGAAAGAGAAGACATTCCCTCTCCTGCCTCCTATTTCCTTCCCATTGTTTAGCACTGACCACAGGGATGCTATGCCCATTAACTTGCACCACCAAACCCGTGGGCAGCCCCTGGACAGGCCCATGTGGCTGCTGGTCCTACATAGAGCTGCCTGCCAGGGAGGGAACTGAAGCAGTTCTAATGGCTGAGACAGGCCAAGCCGAGAGACTCTGAGCAGGCACATTCAATGCATCAGGCACAAACAGAAAGCAACAAAATCAGGTCAAAGTGTTAGGATAACCCAGACAGGGTGCCACTGAGGAAAACTGATCTGTAACTTAAAAAGTAAGTTGATGATTGTGTTTTCCATTGAAAGACTGTATGCATATTAAATACATAATAGTAGCCAACAAGTGGCCTGGTAGTTCTTGGAAAGTTCCACATTGTCCAATCTAAGCCCTAAACTAATGAGTTGGCTATATTTCTCCAACAAGAAATCTCAGGCCACCTGAGGGCAGTGTATTTTACAAGGGATATGGCTGAGAACCAATAAGCCCATTTACTGTGAATCTGTCAGAAATGTCAGAGTTGGCTTCCAATGGCGGAAATGAATAGCCGACTCATTTCATTTTCTAAGACAGGTAGTTCTCACTCTTCATTGTGTCCTGCCCTCGAGACTTCTTTATTCTTTCCTGGAGAAGTTCCCTCAGAAGAGGAGATATCAAAGTCAAATACAGAAGGATAACTAGTCCAACGAGGATTTTTGACTTTATGTCTCTACAGTTTAATGCAAATGTTACTTTTAAAATTCAGGTGCCCCATATAGGCTGCTGACAAGTGTTCTACTCATGAATACATTAAGTCATTTTCTTATCCTATGCACACTGACATTTAAGTATATTAGCAAGAAAGTTTAAATATCCATATCAACTTTATTAATTCAGTACAGATTGTTTCATTCTGAACACCTATCCATTTACTCCATGGAAAACAGATATCTTATTAGATTTTTCAAGTCTCAATTTTAAGTCTTTTCAGTCTACTGACACTATACCTACTAAGCACCAATATGCTATGCATTGTTCTAGACATTGTAAAGTATTCCCAAAAAAAAAAAAAAAAAAAGAATTGCATCCTTTACAGAGCTCACTGCTTGGTTAAGGAGACAATCTAGAGTCAGAATCTCAAGGATGGAAGTTACTACAGAGATTTTGTCAAGGCCAATACATAGCCCTGGAACTATTAACGATATAACTATGCCACACAAAATAAACAAAAGACCATTGTTCTAACAGTTTGAGAGAAGTAAATGTAGTTGAGAAATCAAAGATGGATAGATGAGTTAATAAATGAGCTGCATTCTGAAGAATACTCAGACTTTACATGCATAAAGGGAAAGAACTACCCAGTTCTAGGCAAAGAACATGAGCAAAGGAACTCAGATACAAAGGAATACAGCAAGTCCTGTGATGATGGGGAAAAAATAAGAGAAACAGCTTGGCAGAACAGAGGGTACTGGCTGGGGAGGAATAGGAAATAAAACAGGTAGGATGGGAGGGGGAACTTGAAACTGCAAACTGTTCCCTCTTTCATGGCATGTGGAAACTCCATCAACACTGTCCATATTTCTGTGGCTTTTATTAACAAAATCATCAGTAACCTCAACTTTTTATTATTTTCGTTGGACTTTTATTTTCTTACATGATGTTCTCTGAGTTGCTAGAATCTAGGAAGTGATTTTAATTCTAGATTTTTGTGACATGAACGTGATCCTAGCCAATGACACACAGTAACTTTCATGGATAATGTTATGGAAAATCTTTAATAAAATATGTGTAGTTTGTGGCAAACCCATAGCCATGAAGGACTTGGGACGTAAATTACTGTTTTTCAGATACTATTTGTTCTGGGATTGGATGATGTAATGAAGCAGCATTTTGCTGTCACTGGAAAAGATATGTTGATGGTTGAGCATTGACAGGCCAGCCCTTGGCCTGATAACATAGTGACAAATAGAATTCCAAAATATGCATCCATGGCAAAGCAAGAATCACCATTCATATTGATGGACAGACCCCAGTGTGCTGCCATGGCCTGTCCTTCAACCTCCTGCTCTCAAAGGCAGGAACGCAGTGGCTCCCCACTCCCTAGCCCTGACCACTGAAATCTGAGCACCATTCCTTAAAGAGTGAGGAAATAGTAAGGACCCTGATCCATTCATTCACCTGATTCTTTAATTCTTGCTTTCCTTGAACATCTTGTTCGCCAATTCAATAGTAAACTCTGGTGAATAGAAACTAAGCCATATCTGAGCTATTTTCACTGGACTTTAAAATTAGTTTAGAATATTTGTCCTTTTACAAGTTCTACTGCGCTTCTTGAGACTGTTTGCCATTTTGAATGATAATATCACTTCAGTTATTTAATTGAATACTACTTTTTCAACTGCGATTTACCAAGCACTGAACCAGACAAAGGGAAACCTGAAGATTAATAAGATATACACAGCTTCTGCCTTAAAGGAAGTTGGAGTCTCCTGCAGAAGACAGACAAATAAAATGTGCTTCGTAGTGATCTGCACTGAGTCCAATGGGAACTCAGAGGGGTACCTGAGAATAGAAGGGCTGAGGGAGACAAGCAGGGGTGACACTTGATCTTAGCTGCAGCATGAATAATGGAAATAAAATGGGGACAGAAGATACTGAAGAGGGAAGAGCATCAACCAAGTAAAGGAGACAATAACCTGTATGGTGTGTATGTGTATGCACACAGGCACATACATTTAAAAAAAGGACAGAAGCAGTGTGCTGTCTCTAATGCATAAAATATGAAGCAGAGTAGACAGAAGATGAAGTCTTATATGGTCCACCATGGATTTTGAGTTTTATTTCATGGCTGATGAGTCTTTGTAGGTTTTGTACAAATAAATAACATAGATTTGTGTTACCATCTGATCAATAAGTTACTTGGGTAGAACTCACTAATAGTTTTAGTCAGATCTTGAACAAAAGGAAGGGAGATTTGCAGATAGACTCTGGTACACAAGGTTGAGTTTTACCACGATGTCCTTTCCAAAAAAGGGTTCCATTCCTGTCCTGTGTGTGTGTCCAGATGTACACGCTGGAGGGACAGATTAATCTGTATATTATAGTTTCTATAGAACTACCTTTAAGACTTGTATAACTTTGTGGGTTGTGCAGCAAACATTACAGTGACATCTATGGCTATATGATAATTCCAAGAGCAAAGCATCCCGGAAGCAATACATGGAAGGAAGGACCTCAACCAACAACTCTCAGACAATGGTAAGCTATAAATTGCTACTGACACAGAAATTGGCCCTGCTGACAAAGAATTCATTAAATGATAAAATCTTCACAAGTATCAATAACATTCAATGCCCACCTAGTCCAAGATCTAAATATAATAATCCCTGGAGGGGATTTCTTAGCCCAGGACCATGAGTAGCCTTAAAAGTGCTCTTTGGGAATGACTCAACCTACACTCAGACCAAAAAATACGTGATAATATAAATAATAAGCAATGAGTTACTGAAATTGACGTTCAAGTCCACTGAATATACTGGCAAATACATGTAGCTAAGGTGACTGATAGAACATAGGCTCAGTTGAGATTCTCCTAGGACCATCTTCTGGGGTGACCCCAGATGTGCTGAATCTCTCTTACATCATCTTACAGGATGGTCATCTAGTAGATAGAACTATTCTTAACCTGTTGGTTTAGACTGACACTTTGCTTTATCCTAAGATGCTCTGAACAAAGCTTGCAGCCTGCTTTCCTACCTAACTCTTGGAAGAGCTGCTATCTGCCTGCTGATTCAGGCAGCTCTAACATGAACTTTATGTGCAGGAGTCTCTGCTGTGACAGCTGCATTCTCTCTGGGGTGCTGGGGTTGGAGGAAGGTTTATTCTGCTCCCTTGCCAGGAAGAGTCTCCAAGGTATTGGGGCTCCAGCTGTAAACAGACCTGAAGGCATATACCCCTCACATGTCCTGCCTGAAGCTTTCTATTTCTGGGGCTGAAAACTCAAAGGCAATACTGTACTGCTATACTTACTGCACTCACTTTCCTCAACTATCTGCTCAATGTGACGTATTTGACCTTATTATCAAAAATCATGGTATTTTAAATGAATCACTAAGGAATCCAGCTTTTAGGTACCACTCTCCAGCTTTTCCAGAAGAGACATGGTGCAACATCTTGGAACCCTGTGCACAATGCCTCATGCCTCTAAGCCCTATTTTTACCAGAGGCCAAATCGACTCAGGATAGTTAGTGTTGATTCAAATCAATCCCAAAAAAATAACTGATCATGAACTCAACCATATTTTAAATGCTAAACTTGCATATATGAGTCTTTGTATTTTATATGTTTTCTACAGTATGACACATCTCCTGGTTAACCAGTTGGATTTGAGTTTCTCATCTTTAAAATTCTGCATTGGTGAATAATAATCTGTCAAGTTCTGTCACTGCTCAGTTAAGAAACAGATTGGGTTGCTTAATAAAGAAGTACATTTTGCTCCACATATCCACCTTTTCTGACCAGACATTCAGAGGACAGAGTTGTACTGCTGTTCTGGTAAAACACCTAGGTAGGAACATCACATGGTCTGCTGGAGAGAAGGAAGAGGTACTTATCTCACAAAACCCAAAGTCAAGAGGCTCCATTCTCTCAACTCTATACGTCATTGAAAATCTTCAAACTTCCAACAAAACTTTGTGACATTCCTGGCACTTCATGAGTTGCAGAAACATCTATTTGTTACTGAATAACCCACCACTCCAGACTGAGAGTCTTGGGCAAGAATGGTACCAGTTCTTTAGCATCTTAACGGTAGAGTCTATTACTGTAAAAGAACACTTTTTTTTAATGAAATCTGGCCTTGAACTGCTTCAAACTTTCTCTGTGATATTGCCAATGAATCACCCTTTGGATCTCTGCTTCTGAATTCTGTAAATAGAGATGCTAATAAAGCCTGACCCACCTTCCTCATGGTGACATTGGGATGCTGATCAATGCATGGAGAAACACTTCAGAAAAACATATGATGTCATGTGACTGCATCAGCATTACTGCAGTCGCACAAAAGGAGTTGCCTGCTTGGTGAAGGGTGTGTTAAGACACAGGGTAAATGAGAGACTGTGGAGCAACACTAAGAAATTACCTCTTCTACTCACTGTCTGACTTTGGTTCACCTTCAAAGACAAAGACTAGTAGCACAAACCCTAAAATAGACACACAAATGCATCCTACCTGGCTATCACAGAAAGGTCTAACAAGGTCTGAAAGTGTGACTATGCCCTTGCTGTTATAAGCATCTTTCTGTCGGAGTCACATAACCTCAGAGATGGAAGAGATTCTGGCAACCATCTGTGTTTCTCTTCTAATTGTCTCATTTTGCAGAAGAGAAAATCAAGGCTCCTGGAAATAAAAGGCTCCTGTGAACATCCTGGCTAGCTATTGGTTCATCAGTCAGCTTGCAAGTATCCTTCTCCCATATTGGTCCCCTGTTAGCCCCGCGGAATTCAACTGTTTTACTATAGCTTCCCCGCCATCTTTTCCCATTCTTCTGTCTGTCCTACACATTCTTCTGTCTGTCCTACTTTTCTAGGCCTAAAACTGCATGACTTGTGAGTGACACAGCTGGAAGGAGAATCCAAATAACTGGATTATTGGCTCAGTGTTTTCTCCACTATGTTCATTTCCTGGACCTTCCATAGTTTCTGCATCACTTTGAAATAGATAACTGAATGAGAAATGAATTGGTTTATTCATTTAAACAACAAAAATTTATCAAGTGTTTACTATAGACCATATTTAAGTTGCCAGAGATGTAATAATGAAAACAACATACCAATTTCCTGCCTCCATGGAGTGTACTTTCTGAAAGGAAAGAATGAAAAGCAATTGCTAAGGAAAATAAACCAATAAAGCAAGGAAGAAAGGAAATAACATTTCTAAATAGGGTAGGCAGGGAAGATGAATTTCAAGAACAGACCTGAATAAAGTGAGAGAATTAGTCATACATATACACAGGGAATGAGCATTCCAGACAAATGGAATAGCAAGTGAAAGTCCTGGGGTAGTAGTTCCCAATATGTTCAAGGAACAGCGAGGAGACTATGTGGTAGGTATGCATTAACGAGGGGTTCAGTGTAGTCAGAGAAGTTTGACAGAAACAAGTCTACAGAGGACTTTGTAGTTCATGGTAAAGATTGTGACTGAGTAAGATAGGAAGCCTCAGAGGAATAACATAAGTAGATTCCATCTAACAGGATCCTGCAGTGAAGGACTGAGGAAGATAAGAATAGGAGGAGGAAGACTGTTATCATAACCCAAGGAAGTGATATAGTGATTTGGGTCTGGGTGGTAGAACTGGGGTGGTCAGCGGTAGAGAGGACAGGATGTGCTGATGAACAAGATGCCAAGGATGAGAGAAAGAGATATTAAGTGTGATGCCAAGTTTCCACCAGGAGCAACCAGAAGGACAGTTTTCATTTACTGAGAAGAGAAAGAATAAGGGAGGTGGTAATTTGGAAAAAGAGTGGGAGCTCCGTTCTGAACATGCGTGTATGGAGCCCACTAGACACTCATGAAGAGGCATGAACTGGATGGTTAAATACGTCAGGTTAAAATCCAGAGCAGAGCTGCTAGCTGAAGACACAGAATCAGGAGATAGGCAAGTAGGAGGTCTGTAAAGCCACGAGAGTGGGTAAGATCTCCTAGAGAGAGTGAGGGTAGGCCGAGAAGAGGCTCAGTTAACCCCAGAGTTCTCCAACACTTAAACCAGAAGCTGTGCAATAAGAATGCCAAGTGGGGCTCAGGGTATAGCTCAGCTGGTAGAGTGCTTGCCTTGCAAGCACAAGGCCCTGGGTTCAATCCCCAGCACCACGGAAGAAAAGAAAAAAAAAAAAATACCAGGTCGTCCTTGAAACTCTAGCCAGAGCAATTAGACAGACCAAAGAAATTAAGGGGATACCAATAGGAAAAGAAGAACTCAAACTATCCCTATTTGCTGATGATATGATTGTATACTTAGAGGAACCAGGAAATTCCACCAGAAAACTTTTGGATCTCATAAGTGAATTCAGTAAAGTAGCGGGATATAAGATCAATGTACATAAATCTAAGGCATTTTTGTACATAGTGATGAATCTTCAGAAAGAGAAATCAAGAAAACTACCCCATTCACAATAGCATCGAAAAAAATAAAATACTTGGGAATCAATCTCACAAAAGAGGTGAAAGACCTCTACAATGAGAACTACAGAACACTAAAGAAAGAAATTCAAGAAAACCTTAGAAGATGGAAAGATCTCCCATGTTCTTGGATAGGAAGAATTAATATTGTCAAAATGGCCATACTACCTAAAGTGCTATACAGATTCAATGCAATTCCAATTAAAATCCCAATGATGTACCTTACAGAAATAGAGCAAGCAATTATGAAATTCATCTGGAAGAATAAAAAACCCAGAATAGCTAAAGCAATCCTTGGCAGAAAGAGTGAAGCAGGGGGTATCGCAATACCAGATCTTCAACTCTACTACAAAGCAATAGTAACAAAAACGGCATGGTATTGATACCAAAATAGAAAGGTGGATCAATGGTACAGAATAGAGGACACGGACACAAACCCAAATAAATACAATTTTCTCATACTAGACAAAGGGGCCCAAAATATGCAATGGAGAAAAGATAGCCTCTTCAACAAATGGTGCTGGGAAAATTGGAAATCCATATGCAACAGAATGAAACTAAACCCATATCTCTCACCATGCACAAAACTCAACTCAAAATGGATTAAGGATCTCGGAATCAGACCAGAGACCTTGCATCTTATAGAAGAAAAAGTAGGTCCAGAGCTTCAACATGTCGGCTTAGGACCAGACTTCCTCAACAGGACTCCAATAGCACAAGAAATAAAAACAAGAATTAATAACTGGGATAGATTCAAACTAAAAAGCTTTCTCTCAGCAAAGGAAACTATCAGCAATGCGAAGAAAGAGCCTACAGAGTGGGAGAAAATCTTTGCCAATCATACTTCAGATAGAGCGCTAATCTCCAGAATCTATAAAGAACTCAAAAAACTCTACACCAAGAATGTAAATAATCCAATCGACAAATGGGCTAACGAAATGAATAGACACTTCACAGAAGAAGATCTACAAGCAATCAACAAACATATGGAAAAATGTTCAACATCTCTAGTAATAAGAGAAATGCAAATCAAAACCACCCTAAGATTCCATCTCACCCCAATTAGAATGGCGATTATCAAGAATACAAGCAACAACAGGTGTTGGCGAGGATGTGGGGAGAAAGGTACACTCTTACATTGCTGGTGGGGCTGCAAATTAGTGCAGCCACTCTGGAAAGCAGTGTGGAGATTCCTTAAAAAACTTGGAATGGAACCACCATTTGACCCAGCTATCCCACTCCTTGGCCTATACCCAAAGGATTTAAAATCAGCATATTACAGAGATACAGCCACATCAATGTTCATAGCTGCTCAGTTCACAATAGCCAGATTGTGGAACCAACCTAGATGTCCTTCAATTGATGAATGGATAAAGAAACTGTGGCATATATATACAATGGAATATTATTCAGCCGTAAAGAATGATAAAATTATGGCATTTGCAGGCAAATGGATGAAACTGGAGAATATCATGCTAAGTGAGATAAGCCAATCTCAAAAAACCAAAGGACAAATGATATCGCTAATAAGTGGATAATGACACATAATGGGGGGTGGGAGGGGTTAGTGTTAGGGTTAGAGTTAGGGTTAGGGAGGGGGGCAAGAATGGAGGAAGGAAGGACTGTATAGAGGGAAAAGAGGGGTGGGAGGGGTGGGGGGAAGGGGAAAAAAATAACAGAATGAATCAAACAACATTACCCTATGTAAATTTATGATTACACAAATGGTATGCCTTTATGCCATGTACAGAGAAACAACATGTATCCCATTTGTTTACAATAATAAAAAAAAATGTGATAGAGAAACTCCAGTACAACTAAGAAGCAATTAGTTTCCTTTTTAAAGTAAAAAAAAAAAAAAAAAAAAAATACCAGGTAGCTAAGAGCCTGATAAAGTAATTAGGATCCCCTCTTCCTGAATGGTTCCCTACCTGCACTCTGCACTCCCTTTTATGCCTCAAGTCTGGTTCCCTTTTATTAGCTTGTTTTTGTTCAAAATTGTATTACCCAATCTGTTTATCTATTTTTCAGTCTTTATTTTAGAGGATTTGTGATAGTTTTCAAAACCCAAATCCCCTTTCACTCTCTGAAAGAAAAGATTTGCTGCCTCAATTACATCTAAGAGAATATGATACAGAAACAAGTATTTACAGTCAAAGACATTGTTATAAAAGGATATAGCTTCTCCAGACAGGTATTTGAAGGAAGAAATGGTCATTGGTATGTTTGCATTTATGTGCATGTGTGTGTGTAGACACAGGTAATATATGCTAAATGCTTACCAGGTGCCGATCAACCTGTTAAACGCCTGGTGTTTACACTATCTCAATGTCCTTGCAACAATCCCAAGAGGTAAGTACTGTTATCTACATTTTAGAGAGGAGAAAAATGAGGCTTTAGAATGTTCAATAACTTTTCAATTCAAATCTAATTCAAATCCAACTTCCACAACTTAGGGACCAACTTGATTTTGCCTAGAAGCACAGAGTTCTGCCCTAATTATGTCCTGTAGCAGGAGGGGCCCATCCTCCAGGAGCTCCAGTCTGTCACTTGATGTGGTACCCTTTATCTCTGAACCGTGGCCCATGCATATGCATGTGTTCTAGTGAGATGAATTCAAATCGTTTTTTTGTGTCTGAAGCGGCAAAGCCTCTGTTGAGAAGCATTGCCATTTGAGCTCATCCTTTTCCCCCCATATTTTTATTGCTGCATTATAGTTGTACATAACAGGGGGATTCATTGTTACATATTCATACATGTACACACTATAACAATATAATTTGACCAAAATAATTTTCGAACTCAATTGCACATTATTAAACAATTTTCTGTATCAGAAAGCTAACGTATTTCTTCAACTGTTTCTGACCCTGACATACTAGGAAGGGCACTATGATTTTGATTTCCTTTTGGATTTGGGGAGAAAAATCTGGTTTTTGTTTGTAGTCATATTTTTTGGAAGACACTTTTATAAAAGCCCAAATGAAATCAAGTTTGCTATAAAAGGAAATAATGGAAATGAAGAGCCTGAAGACCTAAGGTCCTGGGAAGAGTATCTTAGCAAGGTATTAAAACCCAGTTTTCCAGAAACTACTCTTTATACTGGGAATTCCAACAGAGCAGAGATAAAAAAAAAACAGGTGCCGACAGCAACTCAGGAGGCTGAGGCAGGAGGATCCAGAGTTCAAAGCCAGTCTCAGCACCTTAGTGAGACTAGGCCTTAGTAATTTAGTGAGACCCTATCTTGAAATTAAAAATAAAAAGAGCTGTGGATGTAGCTCAGTGGTTGAGCACCTCTGGGTTCAAGTCTCAGTACCAAACAGAAAAACATGGGTGCTGAGCTCTAAATTGAGCAGCTGCCTAACTAGTCTAATGGGCTGATGTTTGTACCTGGGGCAGAGAAAGAGTACAGTTATTGACCTCAATGACTTCTTTTTCTTCTTCTCTTCTTCTTATCCTTCTTCTCCTCCTTCTCCTTTTCTTCCCCTTCTCCTCCTTCTGCGTCTCCTTCTTCACAGAGGAAGGTTTGGATTTTTATTTTCTTTACACATTTATACACAAAAACTAATTTTAGCCTTAAATCTAACACTCATACTATATAGTTAATAATTCAATTCACTAATTAGAACACCAGGGTGCATTCCCATTTAGAATTTGCTGAATACTTAGAACACATTTTAAAAAACCCAATACATTTTGCAAAGTTTCCACACACATTAGCAAATACAACTCATAAAATAATCCTGGAAATAAGCAGCATCTATATTAT
Organism: Sciurus carolinensis; assembly: GCF_902686445.1. Taxonomy (NCBI): domain Eukaryota; kingdom Metazoa; phylum Chordata; class Mammalia; order Rodentia; family Sciuridae; genus Sciurus; species Sciurus carolinensis. The sequence goes on along the minus strand of NC_062227.1, from coordinate 28,870,643 downwards.
TCCCACTTTGGTGCACATGAGGAGATGCAGAGAACCAAGCCACCCTCTCAAGAGCACACAGCTGCAAGACATCACAGAGCAAGAAATCCAACCAAGGTTTTAAAATCTAAATCCCATCTTCTTTCAGTGAGTTGCCTGTCCTTGTTTTTGGGCTGCCCAGATATTGGTAATGGTCCACTGTCTCCCCACTCGCCGTCAACCATCTGGATGAGAAATGAGTTGGGAAATTCATAGAAGGCTGGAGTAGAACCGTTGTTATGAGAGACTGGGAAGGGAGATGGAGAGAGACCGAGAAGAAGTCGGCCCACAGGAAAAAAGTTACAGTTAGATTGGAAAAATAAGTTCTGGTGTTCTACTGCACAGTATTGTGACTATCCTTAACAGTAATGGAGCTAGGGATGTCCCTCAGCAGTAGAGTACTTGCCTAGCATGCAGGAGGCCTTGGGTTTGACTCCAATGCTGCAAAAAAAAATTTTTTTAATTAAAAATATATATTTTCAAAATAGCTGGGAGAGAGGTTTCTTGAATGTACTTGTCACAAAGAAATGATAAAAGGATGAGATGATAGGTATGCTACTTCCTCTGGTTAGCTCATCACACAATGTATACCTGTAATAAAACATCACATCATACCCCATCAATAAGTATAATGATTACATGTCAACTTAAAATTTTATAACAATTAAGTGTACATTTAAAAAATAAATTTGATGGGTTAAGAGAAGGGAAAAGGCTTAACTTGCCAACTTTCCCTTAGTGTGTGTGCTGGTCACTGTGTCAAAATAACTGAGTAAAGTAAATTAAAGGAGGCTCATATTTTGGCTCATATGTTAAAGGTGTCAGTTCATGGTTGGCTGATTCGATCGTTTCTGGGCCTGTGGAGAAACAGAACATCATGGCGGAAGGGTGTGGCAGGGTAAAGCGGGTCATCTCCTGGCAGCCAGGAAGGAGGCGGGCAGGGCCAGGTGCAAGATACAGTCCCCAAGGGCATGCCTCCTCCCCACTTCCTCCAACTAAGTTCCGCTTCCGAGAGTTTCCACCGTTTCCCAGGAGTCTGTTGAGCTATGTATTAGTCCACTGATGAGGTCAGAGCCCTCATGATCCATCCCATCACTTCCCAGAAGCCCCATCTCTGAACACTGCTACTCTGGGGACCAAGTCTTCATCTCATGAGCCTTTAGGATACCGTCCAGATCCAAACTAGAGCAATGTGTTAATCAACTTTCTGTCACCATAACAAATATCTGAGATAACTGACTTCTAAGAGAAAAGGTTTGTTCTGGTTCACGGTTTCCAATCCATCGTCTGATGGATGGATTGCTTTTCAGCCTCGGGTGTGGAAGGACACATAATGGTGGAGCAACAGTGTTCACTTTATAGTCCGTAAACCAAAGAAATAGGAAAAGGTTGGGGTCCCACCATCCCCTTTAAGGACACATTCCCAATAGCTAAAACTTCCCACTAGGTCCCATCTCTTAAAATTTCCACCTGGATACCGAAACCAATACATGGGCCTTTGGAAGACAATTAAAATCCAAACTGCAGCAATCAGTACATGGATATAAAAACAGTTTGTTTGTTTTAAACTGCTAGAACAGTTTTTACTGTGGAACATAGGCCCTGTATGATGTTGCACACAGGTTTTGTGATCACATTTTCTAGCACATCTTCAATGTGCTAATAATGCACACCATGCTTTCTCCTGGGCGAGAACAGTAAATGTATTCCAAGTACGGTTCACCATAGAATTTGTTTTATAGAGTACCTGGATATATTAGTGCACCATGAATGCTCTGTGGGGTCTTTATGGATCCTTGCAACTTACCAAATTCTGGAAAACTGTCCTAGGAAACATCTCTCATAGCTTAAGACCCACCATGTAAGACGTTCAGTGGTAAACTTAAAGAATTCATTCATCCAAAATCTGGTAGAGAAAAAAATACAGATTCAGAAAAATCTCAGAATGAAATTTATGATGGGCATATTTATCAAAGCAACTACAAGAAACTAGAAGTAGATGTCGGAGTTGTCATTTAGCTTGTTTCCGATCTGTCCCTCTATGCCACATTACTGAGATAAGTGTTCCAGGTTGGAAGACCCAGGCCCAAGCCAGGATGACAGCTCATGGGCTCTTAACTCAAATTTGTTTCAGGATGGCATCTAACATTGCATTCATTCTTGTTAGTGATAATTAGATGAGCTCAAGTCTTTAAAATAATTGTGTTTAAATTTAGACTAATCTACATTTAGAATGTCTCTCCGATCTCAATATATTCTTCTGAACTAATGCTTACTTCTTCCTTATTTTCCTTCAGTGATAAACTGAATTAAAAAGTGAAATTTTATAAGAAATATTTTGTCAAGCCCTGTCTTATCCTAAAAGGAAAGCAATACGTATACAATCTTTTTTTTATAAAAAGCAATATAATATCCTGACCATACAATAAAAGAAAAATTCTAATTCGTAATGAGATGAGATGCATTTCAGCTTGTAAGGTTGTGCAGAATTCCTGACTCCTGCCCTCTGCATAGGCATAGCTCCACCCTCACTGTGACAACTCAGAACACATCTTCTCTTCTCAAAAAGGCCTTCCAAGCATCCCTTTCGCCCTCATTAAAATCAGTATATCAAAGAATTTGAAGTAGAAAACAGTGCCTTCTCTTTTTTTAATAACTTTCTTTTCATTTACTTATTTTTATGTGGTCCTGAGGATCGAACCCAGTGCCTCCTTCCACGTGGGAGGGGAGCGCCTGCCACTGAGCCACACCCCAGCTCCAGTGCCTTCTTTACTTCCCTGAAAGATCACCTTGGCTATTACCTGGAGGATGACAGGAGAGGGTGAGGGGGGACAGTAAGGCCGGGTGGAGGTCATGCAGCAATCTGAGCAGAAGATGTCTCATTCATTCTCTCACCACCAACTCTTCAGTCAGTCTCTCCCTGTGTCCAGAGGCCCCCTGGACATCTCTATTCAAACAGGCTGGTGATATGTGAACTCTTTCCATCCCCAAATTAAATTTTGAATTCCCCTCCTACAAACCAGCTTTTAATTTTATCACGTCACCAATTTTACATATGTCCGCAGTCTTTCTAGAACTTTTGCTTTGTTTTATATCCAAACCCACCTTGGTTTTTCCATCTGCACATAATGACAGCCTCTCAACTGGACCCTGCCTTATACCTCCAACTGCAATCCACTCGGCAAGCAGTTTCTGAAACAATCACTCTCAAATACCAACGTCTACAGATGATTCACTCCTGACAGACACTATCGTACCCTGGCAATTGTGAAATTGGCTGGAGCTTTTGCATGGCACGATGTGGCCATGGGACAAACAGTGGACCAAACTCATTACCAAAGCATCATACCATGTAAAGTATCCAGGCGATGTGATGTCCTCCCTGTTCTTCCCCTACATTGCCTACTGTCCTTTGCAATTTCTTATAATATCTCAGCACCCAGCATACCCAAGACTCTGAAAAAGCAAGACCATTTTATTCTCTCCTCTTGAATTTCTTTTAAATTGTATATACACAGAGAGAGAGAGAAAGAAAGAGAGAGAGAGAGAGTAGGTTCCCAGGGTTTGATAAATTCATTTCAACTGATTAAAGATTCAAAATAATATCATAACAGAACACAAGACAAAAACCTTAGGCACTTTCTGTGGATTTAAGATTATATATGACCTTTCAAACTACCTGCTCATTCTACTGTGGCACATCATTTAAAATTTCTATGAAGGAGCAGCACAGTGTGACTTTGAAGCACTAATTCTGAAGTCGGATTGTCTGGGTCCAAACTTCAGAAATACCATGTACTGTCATAAGTATTTAGACAAGCTAAATAAACTCCCTGTGCCTTGCTTGGTTTCCTGAACTATGAAATTAGTGGTAACGGTATCTACTTCCTAAGCTTTTTTTGAGGAGAGAATATAAAATACTTACCATGGTACTTGATACAAAGTAAGTATTGAGCAAGAGTTAGCTTTTATTATTGAAGTAGTTTGCCCCTAAAACAGAAATTTAAGTGTGTGTGTATAGATAGTGTTTTAGTCAGATTTTTCGCCACTGTGACTACAACACCAACAAGAACAATATTAGAGAACGAGAAGTTTATTTGAGGGCTCAAGAATTCAGAGGTCTTAGTCCATAGAAGGAGGCTCCATTCCTCAGGGCTTGAGGTGAGGCAGAACATCATGGCGGAAGAGTATGGCAGAGGGAAGCAGCTCACATGATGATCAGAAAGCAGAGAGAGAGAGAGACTCTGCTCTCCAGATACAAAATCTATATCCCATAGCCACGGCCCCAATGAACTACTTCCTCTGGCCACACCCTACCTGCCTCCAGTTACCACTCAGTTGATTCACTGATTGCATTAAGGATATAACCCAATCATTTCTCCTCCAAACCTTCTTGCATTGCCTCACATGTTAGCTTTTGTGGGACACCTCACATTCGAACCATAAGAGATAGACAGACAGATAGATAACATAAAATCCATAGCCTTCTTCAATGAAGACATAAAGTTCATCAGATACTTGGAACATTTAAAATTCCATTGGGGAAAATAACTAAAAATTAGAACTAAGACCTAGAGTCTAGGATGAAGGGAAAGTACAAAAAGCAGCCACATTCCATATACCACTCTCACCAAAGATTTGTGACACTATAAAAGGCTTATGATATAGTCCTAATGAGACAGTTTAGAAAAGTCAAGTTCTCAATAGTGTGTTTCTTATGAAATCCTGATTTTATTTCATTGGTGGCAATCTTTCCATCACCTTAGGAATTTTAATTTTTGTTGAAATCACAAAGAAACTGTACTAAGGGACCTTCCTTTCAGACCAAAAACTAAGAGAGAGAGAGAAAGTGAGTTTTCGCTATTTTCCAAGTAGGATATTCTATTCAGAGCCAGAAGCATACCTTTTAATATCACTGTATTAAAAGCATATTTTGGTTTTTAAAAACAGTAGCAATAAAGCATGCAGTTATTAGAAAGAATATTTTGGTCAAACAGTGGAATGTTGACCCAGAGATTTCAACAAATAGTCTTTTTATACCAGAAACATAGTTGCATTTGGATATATATTTAACAACAGAAAACTTTATATGGATTGATCCTTTCCTCCACTCTTTGAGAATGCATCACAATTGCAGAGAAGGAACCAGGGGAAAAGACATTTTCAGAGACATTACAGATTTCTTTCACAGAAGTGGGAGACAAAGAAAAGTCATCTTGTAACTTTTATGCACAAGAACGTCTTATAGTATAATTCCAGAGTCGAAGCAGATGGAAGATTTTGATTTACAACATTGTCAAGTGCCAGACCACAATGCAGACTTCGTTCTGTTCCCTGGTGTTTAAAAATTTGCCTTAACCTCTCACTGCAAACCTCCGCAGTGAGAAGTCTGAGCACTACACAGTGAGGTGTTAAAGTTCTGCTAGAAAAGTCTCTAGCTTCCAAGAATAGCATGGTGAATTCTCCAGAAACAGAGCTACCCTCAGGGCATAATTCACTTGCACATCTAGTTCAGCTCAACCTTTTGACCCACAGGAGACTTGGTCCTTCTAGGGGTTTCTACAGCTTGTGCTTTCAAATTGCTAATGTTGGTCTCTATTTAAATCAGTCTTGTGTGGATACCTAATTGAATGACATCTGCTCAGATAAACTGTAAACTTTCATTTCAAGGGAGGTCCCTACCATATCCCTCTGGAGCCTAACAAATGCATTATTAAATCAATACTGAATGAATGAGTTAAGTTACTTACTGGGAAAAGAAAAAAACTTAAGTAACACAGAATCATTCACTATGTTCGTATATGGGTATAAAATATTTTCTGTGTTCATCTCTGGTAGATGGAACAATTTTAAATGGTTTAAGTTCATCCATTCAATACTTGGTGCCTGCCCTTTGAGGGAAGGAACACAACTGAAAGTACAGCTGAGTTCAGGTCACTGGGATCCGTATGCATCAGGCTTAGGAGTAGGAGTGCATCTTTTGTGGATTGGAAAGTCAGCGAGTAGTTTCATGCAGGGTATAAAATGGTCAGTCTTGTTTCATAGCTAAAACATTCTGATGACAAGGCAAAAGATGGATTTGAGGGGCAAGACTAGAAGTAGGGATAGGTGCAAGACAGCAGGAGAAAAATGACGAGAACTTCAGTTAGGACAACAGTCCTAAGGATGAGGCTATGGGAATGGGCAAAAGATACAAAAGTAGGGACAACTTGGAAAGAAGACAGGAAAAATATAATAATTCAAGACACTCTCGGGTGACTGGCACTTACACTGCAAATGCCATATGCAGAGGTTTTGTGAGTTTTTAATTGAAATATAATATTTGTACTTATTTATGGGGTACAGCATTATTAATCAATCCACGTGTACAATGTGTAATGATCAAATCAGGGTAACTAGTATTTCCATCCCCTCAAATTGTATTTGTCTTTACTGCTTTCTTATAATCTGCAAGAGGTCCTGGACCACACTGTGGTGTTTATCCCATCTCTATCACTTGGCACATGCTCAGGAACATAACAGCTACTTACAGTATATAGGCCTAAATACTGTTAGATCTATTTTATATATATGCATACATATTAAATAAAATTTACTATAAGTTTCTGTAATAAAAATACACATGTAAAAAGAAAAATAAATAAACCAAAATTCCTTTTCCTGAAATAAATGTCTTTTTTAGTTGTAGATGAACACAATACCTTTATTTTATTTGTTTATTTATGTGATGCTGAGGATAAAACCCAGTGCTTCACATGTAGGCAAGCACTCTACCACTGAGCCACAACCCCAACCCTTAAATGCTAGTTCTTTAAGTTGTTCCTTCACAGGAATCGAAGAAAGATTGGAAATCAGACCTATCTTCATGAGGAAAAAGTCAAAGCTGGTTTTCAAGAACCCAGCTGTTGGTTACAGGTGCAAAGCTTTGTTTTCCTTTAGGACGAGTTCATAAAAGCATCATGGCCACAAGGTCTGTGAAATGTCATGAGTCTTGATTTAATGAGTCTTGGTAATAGGAAATAATATCATTCTCTCATTTTTGGTGAGGTTAAGTGCAAAGGTAATGCTAAAAGATGTAAATCCAACAGTGCTGTATACTTAATATATGAACACTTAATAACTTTGTTTTCTTATAGATTAACAGAGTTTTTATCAGTCAGGGTCCCAATAGGTAATACATAGTATACCACAACAGGTTAACTTGAAAAAAGCTTATTTATGGAGAGATTAATGATAAAGGCATTGCTATGGGGGAACCACAAGATATAGAAGAGTCACCCAGGGCTGGTTGCCTGATTGCCACCATCCATATTCCAGAATGAATGAAGAAAGACAGAGATTTCCAGAATCTGGAGAGACAATGAAGTAAAGAAAGATGTCTTGAGGTGACCAGAGGCTTTCTGTTAAGGACAGAGTCAATACCACCATAAAAATAAATAAATTAGAATTAAAATTAAAACAGGCAAATAAATAGTCAACACTTCCTCCTTCCCTCTGGTCTCTTACCAGGACTCCAGGTTGGTCAAACCCATCTGAAGACAGATGGCCTAGAAGCCCCTTGATGTGGACATGCAGGTCAGCTAACCCCAGCAGAAACCGTGGGAAAAGGTGGACCGTGAGTCTGGAGCAGGAAATAGAAGATACCTTTGTCTATTTGGTGTCTAAAATGGTTTTCATCCTCTTGCAGAAGAGAAATTTTTCCTAGGTTTGCATTTAAATTTCTAGGTATGAAGCTATCAACCAGTCCCAGGTCCTCAGTCAACATGTCAGCAGACAATCGAAGAGAACAAGTCCATGGAAAACACGGAGTGAAATGCCCAGTGATGAGAGAGTAAATGGACATTTGAAGAATTACACCAGAAAATCTTTAGACTTCTTTAGAAATTATTTAGAATTCCAGGTTGGTTTTACAATTTGTATTACACACATAGTCACACAGACACACACAGACACATACACACACACACACACACACACACACAACCAGAGGACCTTTGACTTGAAAAGTATTTTTTTTCTTTTATCTTCTTTTGGAGATTTAAAATCTATCTGTGGACTTGGACTTCATCAGCCCCTTTTATCTAATTGCCTAGATGTTTCCACAAAAGGTATTGTTTCAATCTTAAGAAGTACCACTTTTTGCTATTTCTACTTGCAGTGGAGGCCCCTGAGAGTAAGAAATGCCAGTAACATGGGACATCATCCTAGGAAAGTTGCAGGAATTGAGCAGAGACAAGTCAACAGGAAGGCCACTTAGGCTGCAGCCAACAAGGCCCCAGGAGCTGAGCTACACATGCTATTTGGAGAGAATATCAAGATGCCAAGATGCCATGAGCCCCAGATTCCAGACATGGAGCTACAGGACTTGTTTGCCCAGCTGGATTTCAGTGTTGCTATTCCCATCCCTTCTTTCTATGCCCCTACTTTTGTAAATGGAAATGTTTACCCAGTACCTTTATATGTTGGATATTTGTAAATTGCTTTTAATTTTATAGGAGCTCACAATGCAAGATTGCCTTGAGCCTCAAAGACTTTGGACTTGAAATTTGAACAATCTCAGAACTGTTTTAGTGCAGCCACTCTGGAAAGCAGTGTGGAGATTCCTTAGAAAACTTGGAATGGAACCACCATTTGACCCAGCTATCCCACTCCTTGGCCTATACCCAAAGGACTTACAATCAGCACACTACAGTGATGCAGCCACATCAATGTTCATAGCTGCTTAATTTGCAATAGCCAGATTGTGGAACCAACCTAGATGCCCCTCAATTGATGAGTAGATAAAGAAACTGTGATTGATATATATACACACACACACACACACACACACACACAATAGAATATTACTCAGCCATAAAGAATAAAATTATGGCATTTGCAGGCAAATGGATGAAATTGGAGAATATCATGCTAAGTGAGATAAGCCAATATCAAAAAATCAAAGGACAAATGATCTTGCTGATAAGCGAATGATGACACATAATGGGGGGTGGGAGGGGGACAAGAATGGAGGAAGGAGGGGCTATATAGAGGAAGAAGAGGGGTGGGAGGGGTAGGGGGGAAGGAAAAAATAACAGAATGAATCAAACACCATTACCCTATGTAAATGCATGATTACACAAGTGGTATGCCTCTACTTCATGTACAGAGAAACAAGATATATCCCATTTGTTTACAATAAAAATAAATTAAAAAAAAAAGAACTGTTGAGATTATGGGGACTCTTAGAAATGGACTAAAATGTATTTTGCATTGTCAGATAGGTGTGAGCTTTTGGGGCCGGGGCAAAATATTATGGTTTGAATATGCTCATGTATAAGACAATGTTTCCTGATTCAAAGGAGAAATGACTGGGTTACAAGAGTCTTAACCCAATCAGTGATTTAATCCCTGTAGGGATTAACTGAGTGGTAATTGAAGTGGTGAGGTATTGCTGGAGGAGATTGGAATTGGGGTTTGACTTTGGGGGTATATGTTTTATATTTGAAGAGTGTAGACTCTCTCTGCTTCCTGATTACCATGATATAAGTCCAAAGATATTGGATTTCCATCTAGCATTTTCTAGAACCACTTGACATGTTAAATATGTGTTAAATACAGACATAACAGACATCGCTGCTTTTTTTTTGTTTTGGAGATACACCATTTATTCAAGTCATGGATTCAGAAGAGCACTCTTTTTTTTAATTTTATTTTTTAGTTGTCAGCGGACCTTTATTTATTTATTTATATGTGGTGCTGAGAATCAAACCCAGTGCCTCACACATGCTAGGCAAGTGGTCTATCACTGAGCGACAACCACAGTCTGAAAAGTACTCTTAAGTGTGAGTGAATTAGGATGTGTGTGAGGTTAGGATCAAAGTTGTGTCTTACAATATGTACCATCATGAAAATCAAAGCATTTTTTTTAATGGAGTCTCCTGACAAATATTTTGAAACTTAGGGTAAAGACATCAAAATCTAAGGGGCCACAAGGATTCCAGATATGGTCAGATTGTCAAGGACTCTAAAATCAACCCCTAAATATAGTTATTTTATTTATTCATCTACTTACTGCGGTTTTTACATTTTACCTTCTTCCCAAAATAAATGAAATGCTTCACTGTTGTTTTGTCCTTGCTTTTTCCATCTTTCCTTAGATTAGGAACCAACAGCTTAGATCACGTTCTATCAGAGCAATGAAATCACAGGCCAGCCTCACATTATTTAAAGACCAGGATTCGCGCACCATAGGTGAGGTTCACTGAGTGAAAGAGCCTGGTTTATATCAGTGCGCTGCCAGCAGGACAGGGCTCACAGCCCCGCCTCCCGCTGTGAAGGAGATCTATAAAGGAAGCTGAGCCCCTGTTTTCCCACTAGGGCTCTCATCTAACAGTGTCCACTTAGAGAATTTTCAAGAGCAGCACTTCAGTGGGTAAAACAAGGTTTCTCAAACGGCTTTGGCATATTACTAGTCAAAAGATAAGAACAATAGGAAATACGGGTTCATGGTAAGAGATATCCCAAATGCTAGACAAATAATAGGTACAGGGAAAAAAAAAAAAAGAAATTGTTATTTTAAACCTGATATCACAAATACCATTCTGAAAACCGTTGTGTTTGGTTAAACTTTTCATTTGAAATGCAAAGTTTAAAATGTTCATCTCATTCACTCATTCATGAGACTTTCATAAACCACCTATCTATATACTCATGTTCTTTGTCATATGGTACTAGTTTTAAACATGCCGTTCTTACTAGAAGCTATACTGCCCAGTGTCAGTTTTAATGTTAAATGTTTCCAATATTATCTTGGGCATAAATATTGTCAAAGTATGTTTCATGAAACATGTTTATCAACCTTTTGTTAGCTTGTAGGAAAATGTAAAAGAATATCATTGCTCTGTCCGAGCATGGTGGCAGTCACCAGTAATCCCATTGACTCAGGAGGCTGAGGCAGGAGGATCACAAGTTCAAGGTCATCTCAGAGACTTAGTGAGACCCTGCCTTGGAATAAAAAAAGAAAAATTTAAATCTGAGGATGTAGCATAGTGGTAGAAAACCCCTGGCTTCAATCCCCAATACAAAGAAAAAAAAAGAAAGAAAGAAAAGGAAAGAAGAAAGAAAGAGAGAGAGAGAGAGAGAATAATGTCCCTTAAGAAGAAAACAGGAGATAAGCTAAAAAGTATGCTTTGCTTTAAAGTCATCAAAGCTCCACAGACACAACCAGAAGGGAGTTTTCTTCCCCAGGTGAGTAAAGACTAGTGACAGTTAGTGATAGCTTTGCCACTCAGGGGTCTTACCTGTGGAAGCCAAATAGGTAGAGGAGCTGATCAGCCATAAACAGTTCTTTGCTGAGACAAGAAGAAAAACCAAACAAAAATGTATGATTGTGTGGACTGGAGAGGTGGTAAAAAAAATCTAGAGGAATCCCAAATAAAATACTGATCTTCCTGATTCCACAGTTCTTCCCAGCTCTTGCTAGGTAAATAATTTGAGCTGAGATCATAACTTCTAGTTCCTGAGTCACATATCCCTGCTCCAGGGTGGAAGTGAACTTATCCTCAAGAAATTTAAAAGTAGAGGTGACCTGGAATTACTAAAGCTTTGTCTTAACACTAACCCAACCCAACTCTAATAAAATCGGAAATACTAACTTTACCTAGCTTCCTGACCAAGGAAAAGGCATCTCTGCTATGGGTAAAAAAAAAAAAGTCTAGAGGCTGGGGTTGTGGCTCAGTGGTGGAGCACTTGCCTAGCAAGTGTGAGGCACTAGGTTCGGTTCTCAGAACCACATAAAAATAAATATAAAAAAGGAATTATGTCCATCTACAACTTAAAAAAAAAATTAAGTCTAGTTCAAGCTATCTTCTTTTTTACAAAAATAACCAGCATGTAATCAAAAAATTTGAGACATAGGCTAAGGCTCAAAATTGTAGGAGAAAACTAGGCATGGTAGTGTAAGCCCATAATCCTACCTGCTCAGGAGGCTGAGGCAGGAGGATCACAAATTGAAGGCCCGCCTCAACCACTTAGACCCTGTCTCAAAATAAACAATAAAGGTGCCAGGAATGATGCTCAGTGGTGGAACACACCTAGGTTCAACCCCTGGTATCACAACACACACACACACACACACATGCACACACACATGCAGGTGAAAGGCAATAGATGCAGACCTGCAGTTGTCTAAGATGTTGTCTTAAACCATTTTTTTTCCCAGACTTGGACTTTGAAATAACTATTATAAATATTTTAAAGAATAGATAAAAACATGGACAAAATTAATAATCAGATAAAGATTTTAGTGAAGAAATGGAAGCTCTGAAGAAAACAAACTGGAAATAATAGAAATTAAAAACCAAAATAAAGAATTCATTAGATGGGCTTAAAAACAGGACATAGTAGAATATGGATCAGTGAACTTGTAGACAAGTTCAATTACCATGAAAATCACCACATCTAAAGAACAAATAATTGAATAATTAGAAATAATAAAATAATAATAATAAATAATAATAAAATAATTAGAAACCAATAATACCAAGATACCAGAGAAAGAAAACACATGCAGAATTGGAAGAAAACAGAATATGAGAGAAAAAATGTGAAAAGATTATGGACAATTATTTTTATTTGTCAAAATAATCAACCCAAAGATTCATAATGCTTAGTAAATATCAGTCAGAACAAATATAAATAATATCATACCAAGAACTTATAATTAAGCTATGTAAACATAGCTTAATATATTTCCAAAGTAGAAATATATATAATTATATATAATTTGTTTTTAAATATATAAAAATATATTTATAAAGTATATTTAAATTATATATATAATATATAAGCATAAATTATATATAAAATATATATTTATATATTATTTATATTTAAATATAAATATATATCTCTCACTTATATTTACATTATATATCATTTATAATATATTCATAATTATATGTATATAAGATTTGAATATATAAATTGAAAAGCCTAAAAGCAGACAGAAGAAGAAAGACATATATAGAGAAAATCAACAGCAATTTGAGAATAACAGAAACTTCTCACCAGAAATAATGGAAGCCAGAATAACACTTTCAAAGGACTAAAAGAAAAAAGAAGTCAACCTACAATCCTATATCCTAGATCAAAAGTCCCTCACCTTAAAAATTGCTGAAGGAGCCCAGTGTTGTGGCACATACCTCTAATGCCAGGGGCTTGGGAGGCTGAGGCAGGAGTATTAAGAGTTCAAAGCCAGCCTCAACAGTTTAGAGAGGCACTAACTAATTTAGTGACACCCCGTCTCAAAATAAAATATAAAAAAGGACTGGAGATGTGCTTCAGTGGTTAAGTGCCCCTGGGTTCAATCCATGGTGCAAAACAAAATTACTAAAGGAAGTTCTTCCATCTGAAAAATAATGATTCTAGATGAAAATACAGATTTGCAGATGTAGTTTCTATATGGATAATTATAAAAGACTATGGAACATTTTTAAACTTCTCATTGAACACTTTTTTGTGTGCATGTGTGGTGCTGGGGCAGAAGGCAGGTCCTCCTAAATGCTGGGCAAGTGCTCTATTATTGAGCTATATTCCCAGCCCCTATATTTAACATCTTTATGAAAAATTGATTAAGGCAAAAAATGTCAACAATGTATTATGCAATTTGTAACTACATAGAAGAAAATATATGAGGGCTGGGGTTGTGGCTCTGTGGTAGAGCACTTGCCTAGCATTGTGAGTCACTGGATTCAATCCTCAGCACCACATATAAATAAGTAAAATAAAGGTCCATCAACAACTAAAAGAAATTTTCTTAAAGAGAAGAAAATATGTGATAATCATAGCACAAATGATGAGAGTGAGCTCAGTGGAGTATACTTTTATAAATTTCCCACATTGTTTGTGAAATGTTTAATATTAATACAAAATAGATTGTGAAAAGCTAAAGATGCATTTTTCAATTCTGAGAGTAACAACTGATTAAACAAGCAGGTATATACAAAAAGCTAACAAAGCAAAAAATCATTTAAAATAGATAATTGATTTATTTCTTAAAAGGCAGAAAAAGGGAACAAAAAAAATTAATAAGAGGACTCTGGCAACCTTGAACTTCTCAGCCTCCAAAACCATGAGTCAATTGATTTCTGTTGACTATAAATTACCTGGTCTGTCATAACTGCACAAAACAGATGAAGAAAGTAATCTCACCCAATTTCCTAGCTTTAAAAACCATCTAAGCTCTAATGATTCCGAAAGGTATAATTCCAGTCTAGACCCTTCTTAAACTGGCTCTACTTTGATATCTAATAGACAACCTTAACATATCCAAGAGTAAGTTTTTTATTTTTCCCTTCAAACTGCTCTTCCTAAAAGCCTCCCAAACTCAGTACATAGTAATTCTACACTTCAGTTGCTTGAATCAAATTTCTTGATTTCAGAGTCATCCTGGTGTTAAGAGTCAACTTGATTCTTCTCTGTATCTTACACTCTGAATCTGCTCCATTAGCAAATCCAGTCTACGCGACCTTCAAACTACCTGGAATCCCACTTCTTACCTTCTCTGCAGTTTCAGTCATCATCCTCTTTTGCATGCTATTAGAAGAGCTTCCTCCCTGCCTTACCCCTTGCTCTTCTGTAAACACGATAGCCTTCAGAGACCCTTTGCAGTTTAACTCCAATCATGTTGCTCTGCCTGAAATCCTCCACAGCTTCCCATCCCATTCCAAATCAAAGGCAAAGTCCTCACAGTCATCACAAGGCTCCCCACAATCTGGTCCCATCTCCCTCTCTCTGCTTTCAACCCATCTTCTTTAAACCACCAATGCCTTCTTGTTCCCCAAGCCCACCAGCTTTACTGTCACTTAAAGTCTTGTAGGAATTGTTCCCTCAAATATCCTTATGGTTCTATTATTTCTTTTCCATCTTTGCTTGAATATTACTTTCTTAGTGACGGTTTCTCTGGCTACACTATCTAACGTTTCAGTTTCCCCCAAACATTGTCTATCCCTTTCTCTTATTTCCTCTTTAGTGTTCATCACCATCTATCTTCATATAGATATTATTCATGTATCTCACGAAAGCACTTTTGTGATTGTGTGTGCACACACATGCACTAGGGATTGAACCCAAGGCATTGGAGATTGAACCCCAGTGCACGCTAGGCAAACACAACTAAGTCCTAACCCTGGCACCCTTTTTTCCATATTTTTTTATTGGTGCATTGTAGTTGTACATAATGGTGGTATTTGTTGTTATATATTCTTACATGCACACATAAAACTATAATTGGCCAACATCATTCCCCAGTATTTCCCCTTTCCCTCCTTTCCTCCCTCACCTAGTCCCTTTCCTCTACTCTACTGATCTCCCTTTGATTTTTTTGAGGTCCCTGCCCCCAATCTTTCTTTTCCTTTTTCCCCTTTACCTTCTACATATGAGAGAAAACATAGGACACCTTGCCCGTCTCAGGGCACTTATTTCTCTTATGTCACTTATTTCACTTGACATAATGTTCTTTAGTTCCATCCACTTTCCTGAAGATGACATCTTTCCCCTCCCCCCCTTTTTTTTTCTTTTTAACCAGAAATTAAACCCAGGGACACTTTATCACTGAGCCCATACCCAGCCCTTTTTATTTTTTATTTTGAGATAGGGTCTCACTAAGTGCTTAGGGCCTTGCTAAGTTGCTGAGTCTGGCTTTGAACTTGCAATTCTCCTATCTCAGCCTCTCAAGCCCCTGGGATTACAGGTGTGCACCACCAAGCCCGGCTCATTTTTCTTTATGATTGAATAAAACTCCATTGTCTATGTGCACCACATTTTCTTTATCCTTTCATCTGTTGATGGACACCTAGGCTGGTTCCATAGTTTAGCTATTGTGAATCGCCTAGCACCATTGTTAATGCTTCATTTACTATCCTAATTGAAACAATGCACAATGCATGTTTAGAAAATTCACTGTTCTACTTGAAATCAGATCTGAAAATAGATTCCATACTTGCAAAGACATTTCCTAGGTAATGCCCCACTTAAATTCCCAAAACACATTAACTACCATGTACAAGAATATAGATATGATATTCTGGTGCTAAGCACATAATAATGCTAATTTAATCCTCAAAACAATCCTCTAGTTGTCATTATCCAATCATATAAATGAGGAAATTAGGGGCTGGGGAGATAGCTCAGTTGGTAGAGTGCTTGCCTTGCAAGCACAAGGCCCTGGGTTTGATCCCCAGCACCCCCCAAAAAAAAATAAATAAATAAATAAATAAATAAATAAATGAGGAAATTAAAGCTTACTAAATGGTATAAAGTCACAGGAACAGCATAATACTATATCAAAATCAGAATTTGTTTATTGCTGGACTATATTACTATGTCACACATAAAACAAAATAATCTTATGTAATGTGATTATTAAACCAAAAACTGCAAACCTTTTCATGACAGTATTCCTTAAAAAAAAAAAAAACTCATTTTTTATTTCTCATCTGTCACAAATCTACTAATATACCACATAAACCACATTCATTTTCATTATTTGCTACCATAAATTACTCATTTCAGAAAAAACTTGAGATTTTTAAAGGGAGAAATTTTTTTTACCTCCTTATTAATTAATTTGATTAAATTTTTGACTATACTTTTTGTTCTCACCAGGCATGACAGACCCATTTCACACTTAGTCTGTTGTCAATTCAACAGTATATGAATGCATTGAAATAGACCAGGAAGAAGAAAGGAATAAATATGGTCAAGATTTATAAACATTGAAAACTTTTCTTCCATAATACATATCTCCTTTATTAGTCGTTGGTAAGCCAAGAGCAAGGACCTACATAGCAAAAACAATAAAAATAAAAATTATTCTAATTAGAGCATCTGCATTTACATATATTTACTATTATAATTATTCTTATTTTGTATCTGATTATTCTTATTTTGTATAAACTGGAAATGTTGCTTCCATTTTGAACCTAGTCACAAACCATCTGAAACAAACGTGTCTTTTAACTCCAAACAAAAGAACTAATGCAATCTACTGTCTGAACTTTCATACGAAATCTATTGCTATTGATAAAAAAAAAAGCTTCCATTTTTAACCTATGGGGGCTCTATGCAATTGTTCATCAGAATTGAACAAGCATGGAAAACAAGAATTAGAGGATTCGTTCAATCAAAAAAAATTTAAGTATCATTAAAACAAGAAGAAATGGTGTAAACATATTTCAGTTACTGAGTCCATGCCTAATTTCTAATCTTTGTAGGTAGAAAGAACAACCACTTAGTATTTTAAATGTGTGCTAAGAACATTTAATAAATATTACATTGAAGGTCTGATGCTCTATGTCAGCTCAAGGACATGGAAAAACATTTTAAGTGAATGCACATCAGTGAAGCAATCACCATTTACTTCTGTTTCTTCTATTTGCAACTCATGAATAATTTCTGATTCTAATGATGATAAATCCCCTTCTCATCAGAGTAGCTACAGACTTAGATTTACAGTTAATCACATGATGAAGTATTTAAGTAAGCTGAAATGGGAAAATGCTACAAAGCCAACTGTTGTACATATATTTCTTTTAGCAAAGAGAAAGAGATGAAAGATGTTTTGAAAAAACATTTATTTTATGAGTAGAGCAAAGGAAGCAAATGATAGTAAAAGGAAAGCTCTGGAAATCCACAGAGTAAAAACAAAACTCCTTTGGTTTTTCTCTTACTCAAATGATATAAATATTTTCTTCCTGTTTTTTTTTTTTTTTTTAGATACAGTTGAATATGCAGTAGTTAGAAGACTGGACCAGAGTTATAATGTCGAAATAGAAATCATTAAATGTGAAGAAGAAGCCAAAGAACAATATGTATTCATGAATTCTCTATAAAAGTACACTTCAACCAAACTGATATAATATGTGTGTATAAATGCCCAGGAAAATGTTTGGAAGAATGTACATCCAACTGTAAAAATGGCTCCCCCTAGGACAAAATTATGGTCAGTGGGCAGGGACGGGGAGTGGAAGTTTGCTGTTTATTCTAGGTACTTCTGTGTTGTTAAAATTTTCAAACACATTTCTATATTACTTGCCAACTTACACAAGAAGAACAAGTAAATAAATGCATAAATATATATGCACAACCTCTTCTCGAGTGGAATCTAGAGCAGAAGGCTAGAAATCACTGAGGCTAGATTGCAGGTCTGATGTAGTGCCATCTGGAAGCCAGTTCCTGCCCCACCCTAACCAACATGTCACCTGATGAGTTATCAAATGTGCATCTATGGACTTCCATGTTTCATTGGTAAAATAAAGAGACTGAATTCAGTGATATTATCAGCTCCTTCCTATGTGTTTATAAATGTACCATGAAAATAAAGTTTCTAAGTCAATAAAATTCTTCAAGTTTCTGTTTCCTTGGGAATATTTTTTTCTCTCTAATCAAAGCTTGTTATCATTTCCACAGTTCAAAACATTCCAACTTTATAAATATACTCATAATATATATTTATACATACTCAAACATCCTTCAGGAGGAAATCAAGACCAAGTTCATCTTCTATAGTCCTCCACATCCTTACCAGTAGTATCTCAATGTTATTAAAATACTTTAAGGACATAAAATAATTTTAATGCATTAAACGTTATTAAAGTATTTTAATAACATAAGGTCCTAGCTTTGTTACTAAATTTGAGGAGGTAACCACATATACTTACCTTTATTCACCCTTATTCTGTTTAAACCCCAACTAGTATGTTGCAACCCAATTCTGGCAGAGTGCAGAGCCCACAAGTTCAAGGACATGGTCCACAACAAGACAGCCCTCAATTCATACCAACTAGCTACAAATCTGGAAGGATCTCAAAATCCAATAATGTTTGATAATTCACTAGAATGACTCATAAAACTCAAGAAAGAAAACTCAGGATAGCATCACATCTGTAACAGGGTTTTTAAAATGAAGGATGCCACTCAGGAATGCCAAATGAAGCAACACAAGGTGGGAGTCTGGCAGAGCCTTGAACACAGAGCCTCTGTGTCCTGTCTTCATGGATTGAGGACACATCCCATCAATGTGTCCATCAGCCACAGAGCAACACTAAGTTTCAAAATTCAGTTTTTCTTGGAATTTCATTACATAAAGATGACTGATAAAGTAATTGACCATGTCATGGAACTCAGTCTTTACACCACATCCCTCCTCAGAGGTTGGGCTGGCTCAATGATCCAAGTCTCTAATCAGATGGGTAGCTTTCCTGGTGACCAGCATCCGTCCTTATGCTATCTAGGAGTCCACTGAGTTACCTCATTAAGATAAACTCAAATGTGATTCAAGGAACTCAGAAATAGCTAAGATACTTTTATTACTTGAAAAGTTTCAAAGATTTTAGAGGGTCCATGCTAGTAGCCTAGGACCAAAACCAGACACTTTGGGGTTGGGGAGCGGATACCAGGGATTGAACTCAGAGGACTCAACCACCAAGCCACATCCCCAGCCCTATTTTGCATTTTATTTAGAAACAGGGTCTCGCTGAGTTGCTTAGCACATTGCTTTTGCTGAGACTGACTTTGAACTTAAGATCCTCCTGCCTCATCCTTCCGAGCCAATGGGATTACAGGTGTGTGCCTCGGCACCCAGAATTCCAAACACATTTTTAATACACAACAAACCCAACCCTATAGGAGAAAATACTTATGTTTGACAACTTCAGTATTCTTATGCTATTAATCTAGAACTGCCACCAACATAGCATCCTTGATTACCTATCCCATTAATTCAGCAACTTTCAGCAAACCGTTTACACTTCATATTTGTATTACTTTATCTCTCTACAATCCCAAGAGGCAGGACAGCATTGTGTCTCAGTGCCATAAGCTATACAGCGAAATTTTTTGGATTCAGAGCTAGTGCTCTAATATATTTTAGTTCTTAAACAAAATTACTTTACCTTCTTGTGCCTCTGTTTCTCCATATGTAAAATGAAAATTGAAAATTACACTTACTTATAAGTCAGTTAATGTAAGCAAAAAGTGTCTAGTTGGTTATGGACTCAATAATGGTCACTTTTATTATTGTTACCTTAAGGGAATTCGTGAGTGTTATTTTTCAAGTATTTTACCTTGGCACATACAGCTTTAATGTTATCTAAGTTATCTTTAAAGTTGAAAATCCTATTTCAAGGCAATATATAATTTCATTCCAAAAATTAGATGGATCCACTAAATAACATGAAGTTAATTTCCAACTCTGAAATGTTAAATAACTGGCCTCTTTATCACCTAAAAGAATTCCAACTCTGTAGTCTAACTGGTGTGACCTCCTTATACATCCCTTTAATTTCTTTGATATTGACAACTCATTGCAAGTGATCATGTCAGAATTCTAGGGTAGTGATTCAGAATTGGTTTGCCAGGATTATTATTCAAAGTATGAACAAGGAGTCTCTGCCAATACATCTCTGACAATCTCCATCTCAGGACTATGATATCTATGAAAGGTTGAGGATACACTCCGATCTGCAAGTCTATATAAAAGAGGGAAAATGCTATTTTCTTCACCAAAGAAAGTCTCCTTTATCCTCCCCCTTCTTGGGAGCAGAGTGGAGGCTGCCCTTTACCAAACTCATCTTCTATTATTAAGCAATACTACTCTGTCTTCATTCATCTTTTTTTATTTTTCTGTCTGCAACTGTTTCATAGCACTTGATATGACAGATCATAAGATTTTATTAAAACCCATTTAGAATTTCTAACATCCTGCCATCTCTTTGCCTCTGATCATTTCTTATTATTTCACCCATAGGCTAAAATCCCACAAGTTATATCTCAATAGGAGAAAATTAAGTCAAACCATTTCTCCACTTCTATAGATCAATAGTTTGAAAATAAAAATAATACTTGGTTTTAGTTTCTCTGGAAAGCTAAGATTTACTTGCTAAGAACTGTGCCTCTTTAGCATTAAGCTTGCATGGTTCACATCCAGATGATCAATAAGTAATCATTTCCTTTGGGTATGTATATGTTTCAGCATATCTGCAATTATCTGTTCCTTTCAGAATGTCTCCAAGTCATAATAGAGCAAATCAATAAGAACAAATAAAGAAGTTTGGGGAGAAAATAAATGACAAAATAGCTTAATTAAACATAAACAAAAATAATAGGAAAATGAGAGCAAAATACAATATTTAAGAATGGAGTTTTATGCTGGAAGGATGCTTTCTGTATTATATATCTTGATTTTAGGTATCTTCTCCACCAAATTGTGAAGTTACTGATGCATGTAGCTAAAATGCTAAAATGTGTGCTACATGAGAAGAAAGTTGCATGAATTCATGGCTGAATGATGTGCATGCAGTACCCACAGGACTGAATAGTGACTAACTATCCACCTAGAGGAAGGATTTTTGTGCCAAACCATAGGACTTTGACCCTCCTCCTGTCATATTAACATCTTGTAAGTTTTCTATCGCACAAAAATATACTTATCAGATCCTCATAGAAACCCAAATGAAGCATGACAGTTGATGGGCTCAGTATTTCAGAACTATTTTTCATGATTTGAAACAACAAAAAAAAGTAGACAATAAATGTAATATCCTGCATTTAAATTTGGGGATTTTTTAATTGCCCACATATAAAATGGAGAGTTGTGCTTGGAGTAACTTTCTTATGAAAATTATCTGCTTTGTTCAAGGATAATATTGGTATGAGCCAATAATATAAACCAGTCTGAAGAAGATAATGAAAAGTTGGGTTTCATTAGTCAAAAAAGGGGATACAGATTAATAATTTCAAAAAATTAAGAACTCATACTGTTGTAATTGGACTCAATTTGGGATAATTATCACTAAATGATCAAGAGGAACATTGACAACCAAAAATATATGATTTACATTTCAAAAACGTGACTAAGGGCTGGGGTTGTAGCTCAGTGGTAGAGCATTTACCTAGCACGTGTGGGGCACTGGGTTCAAACCTCAGCACCACATAAATAAAATAAAAGTATTATGTCCATCTACAATTTTTAAAAATAGTTTAAAAAAAAACAAAACAGGACTAAGGTTCTTCATCATTTGCTCTGCCACAGTTTTTCCCCAGAACTTCTTAGAAACCATCAACAAAAGCAATTTATTTCTCTTTCACTTCTATTTATTCAGAAATACAAAAAGAAGGAAATAGGGGGTGGCATTGGCTTTTCCTCTTAATACTTAGCATATTTAGTAATATGAAAGGTCAGATCGGAGATGTCCACGAAAATGGATATGAAAATCAGGCTGCTCCATTTGAAAATAGTTTTTCAGAGAACTTCATCTCCTACTTCATCTAATGAATGGAATGAGAAACCTGCAATGTCTTCACTTACCCAGGATAGAGGTGTGGAAGGAGCCCATAATTTTCCACTTGTCTTGGTATTCTGGGATCCCCACCTAAAGAGATGGTTTTACATGGTATCACGGACTCTTTTGTTATTGTTGTTGTCATTATATATCATAATATGTCTCTAAGATAAAGAAAAATATGCCATTCTGGCATAAGGATTAGTTTCAGCTGACAGCAATTGAAAAACAGAGGCACAAGATGAACTCTGTGCTGTCCCTTATCTACTTGAAAACAGATCATAAATTACCTTGTGAAAGTGTTTCCCAAACCCCCCCAGTTCCCATATCAGAGATATGGGAATAATAATAACAATAACCTCATCACCAGAGATGAGATAGTATCAAGAAAGTGTATGTAAACAAAACTCAAAGATGCTAAAAACATGCATTGGAGAAAAGACAGCCTTTTTAACAAATGGTGCTAGTAAAACTGGTTATTCCCATGTAGAAGAAGAGACTAGGCCCTTGTCTCTCACCTTGCACAAAAATCAACTCAAAATGAGTCAAAGACCTAGGAATTAGACCAGAAACTATGCAACTCCTAGAAGAAAACGTAGGGTCAACACTCTAGCACATAGGCACAGGCAACAATTTTCTCAATAGGACCCCTAAAACTCAGGAAGCTAGAGAGAAAAAAGGAAAAGAAAGGTGGGGAGTGAGTACCTCATGAAAATCAAAGGGAGATAGATAATACAGGAAAGGGACCAACTGATGGGAGGTGGGAAGGGAGGGAGGAAGTGTTGGGGAGTGATATAGGTCAAATAATGTTGTTATATTATATGCATGAACAAATACATAACAACAAACTCCATCATTATATGTGACTATAATGTACCAATTAAAATCTTGGAAAAACAAAAAGAAAGAAAGAGTCTGTATAAACAAACTTTGCATCTTAAACTTGTCTACCACTAGTTTCTCCTATATATTATAGGAAGGTCAATGCCATCCTATAAATCACCTCCACCAGAAGATCGAATTTCCTTCCCTCAATCCCAATAATTCTTAAATTTGGTCTTTTCATGATTCCTGTCGCCGCCCGCGGCAACAATCCCTCGGATATTTGTTACCACCTGCAGCAACAATTGCGCGAGTATTTATTGGAGGTGGACTGGGAATAAACTACTTCTATTTCTGAGCTGCTTCCTTGCTTGCTTGCTTATTCTCTAGCTTATTGAGGAAAAAGAGGCTTGCTTGATTTTAGAGGAAGAGAAGCTTTGAGAGGAAGAGAGACTTTGCTTAAAGGAAGAGAGACTTTGCTTTTAGAGAAAGTTTTAGAGAAAGACAGGCTTCTACACTTATCAGAGATCTATTTCTTCTTAGAGTTCCGCTGCTTCTTCTTAGAGGTAGGTCCCGCATCTTGTGAACTAAAGGTGCATACTAGAGGTGCGTGATTCTGCTAGCTGCTACTTCTTTCCTTCTACCTACTGCCTGCTTATATTTCCTCCAGGAGGCAGAGGGCAGGGCCACGCCAGTTGAGATCAGGCGAGGAGCCAACTGCCCTATCACGGCAAAGGTTAAAACGAGCAGGCCCAAGCAGGAGCCTGTGCACGTGTTGTGTGCATGGACTTAATTGAATATGGCCAATGATAAATCACCTGGGTGTGCTTATATTAATCAACCTCCTCACTGCCGATGTGATCAAAACAACCTCCGGCTGGCTGCCAGGCGCCATCCCGGCACAGCCCAAATTGCACAGCTCCCAACAATGACCCATGGTTCTTGGAGATTCTGTTCATGATTTCTTACCATCTTCTCTGTTTGGGAAACTTTATTTTCAAGATTAAATATTTTGTCTTCATTGTCTGAGGTTCTGTCTTCCAAGTGGTCTAATCTGTTGGTGATGCTTTCCATTGAGTTTTTTTTTTTTTTTTTTTTTTCTTTCTCCTTTTTTTTTTTATTTATTTATATTTTTTTACGTTTACATAGGGTAATGATGTTTATTATATTTTTCCCCCTCCCCCCCACCCCTCCCACCCCTCCCATCCCTCCCACCCCTCTTTTCCCTCTACACAGTCCTTCTTTCCTTCATTCTTACTGCTCTCCTTGGCCTAACTCTAAACCTAACCCTAAACCTAATGCTAGCCCGTCCCACCTCCCATTATATGTCCTCATCCGCTTATCAGCGAGATCATTCGTCCTTTAGTTTTTTGAGATTGGCTTATCTCACTTAGCATGATATTCTCCAATTTCGACCATTTGCCTACAAATGCCATAATTTTATCATTCTTCATTGCGGAGTAATATTCCATTGTATAAATATGCCACAGTTTCTTTATCCATTCATCAACTGAAGGGCATCTAGGTTGGTTCCACAATCTGGCTATGGTGAATTGAGCAGCAATGAACATTGATGTGGCTGTATCTCTGTAGTATGCTGATTTTAAGTCCTTTGGGTATAGGCCAAGGAGTGGGATAGCTGGGTCAAATGGTGTTTCCATTCCAAGCTTTCTGAGGAATCTCCACACTGCTTTCCAGAGTGGTTGCACTAATTTGCAACCCCACCAGCAATGTATGAGTGTTCCTTTTTCACCACATCCTCGCCAACACCTATTGTTGCTTGTATTCTTGATAATCGCCATTCTAATTGGGGTGAGATGAAATCTTAGGGTAGTTTTGATTTGCATTTCCCTTATTACTAGGGATGTTGAACATTTTTTCATATATCTGGTGATTACTTGTACATCTTCTTCTGTGAAGTGTCTGTTCATTTCCTTAGCCCATTTGTTGATTGGATTATTTGTATTCTTCGTGTAGAGTTTTTTGAGTTCTTTATAGATTCTGGAAATTAGCGCTCTATCTGAGGTATGATTGGCAAAGATATTCTCCCACTCTGTAGGCTCTCTCTTCACATTTCTGATAGTTTCCTTTGCTGAGAGAAAGCTTTTTAGTTTGAATCTATCCCAGTTGTTTATTCTTGCTTTTATTTCTTGTGCTATGGGAGTCCTGTTAAGGAAATCTGATCCTGAGCCAACAAGTTGAAGATTTGGACCTACTTTTTCTTCTATAAGATGCAGGGTCTCTGGTCTGATTCCGAGGTCCTTGATCCATTTTGAGTTGAGTTTTGTGTAGGGTGAGAGATAGGGGTTTAGTTTCATTCTATTGCATATAGTTTTCCAGTTTTCCCAGCACCATTTGTTGAAGAGGCTATCTTTTCTCCATTGCATATTGTTGGAACCTTTGTCTAGTATGAGAAAATTGTATTTATTTGGGTTTGTGTCCATGTCCTCTATTCTGTACCATTGATCTACCTGTCTATTTTGGTACCAATACCATGCCGTTTTTGTTACTATTGCTTTGTAGTAGAGTTGAAGATCTGGTATTGCAATACCCCCTGCTTCGCTCTTGCTACTGAGGATTGCTTTAGCTATTCTAGGTTTTTTATTCTTCCAGATGAATTTCATAATTGCTTGCTCTATTTCTGCGAGGTACATCATTGGGATTTTAATTGGAATTGCATTGAATCTGTATAGAACTTTAGGTAGTATAGCCATTTTGACGATATTAATTCTGCCTATCCAGGAACATGGGAGATCTTTCCATCTTCTAAGGTTTTCTTGAATTTCTTTCTTTAGTGTTCTGTAGTTCTCATTGTAGAGGTCTTTCACCTCTTTTGTGAGATTGATTCCCAAGTATTTTATTTTTTTCGATGCTATTGTGAATGGGGTAGTTTTCCTAATTTCTCTTTCTGAAGATTCATCACTTATGTATAAAAATGCATTGGATTTATGAGCATTGATCTTGTAACCTGCTACTTTACTGAATTCACTTATGAGTTCTAAAAGTTTTCTGGTGGAATTTCCAGGTTCCTCTAAATATATAATCATGTCATCAGCGAACAGGGATAGTTTGAGTTCTTCTTTTCCTATTCGTATCCCTTTAATTTCTTTGGTTTGTCTGATTGCTCTGGCTAGAGTCTCAAGGACGATGTTGAATAGAAGCGGTGAAAGAGGGCATCCCTGCCTTGTTCCAGTTTTTAGGGGGAACGCTTTCAGTTTTTCACCATTTAGAATGATATTAGCCATGGGCTTAGCGTAGATGGCCTTTATAATGTTTAGGAATGTTCCCATTACCCCAATTTTTTCTAGTGTTTTGAGCATGAAGGGATGCTGTATTTTATCAAATGCTTTTTCTGCATCTATTGAAATAATCATGTGATTCTTAACTTTAAGTCTGTTGATATGGTGAATGACATTTATTGATTTCCGAATGTTGAACCAACCTTGCATCCCTGGGATAAAACCCACTTGATCGTGGTGCACTATCTTTTTAATATATATTTGTATGCGATTTGCTAAAATTTTGTTGAGAATTTTTGCATCGATGTTCATTAAGGATATTGGTCTGAAATTTTCTTTCCTTGATGTGTCTCTGTCTGGTTTAGGTATCAGGGTGATATTGGCTTCATAGAACGAGTTTGGTAGGGTTCCCTCCTCTTCTATTTCATGGAATAGTTTGAGGAGTATTGGAATGAGCTCTTCTTTAAAGGTTTTGTAGAACTCGGCTGAGAACCCATCTGGTCCTGGACTTTTCTTTGTTGGTAGGCTTTTGATGACCTCTTCTATTTCATTGCTTGAAATTGGTTTATTTAAGTTGTGTATGTCCTCCTCGTTCAGTTTAGGTAGTTCATATGTCTCTAGAAATTTGTTGATGTCTTCAAGGTTTTCTGTTTTGTTGGAGTATAGATTTTCGAAATAGCTTCTAATTATGTTTTGTATTTCACTCGTGTCTGTTGTGATGTTTCCTTGTTCATTCCGAATTTTAGTAATTTGAGTTTTCTCCCTCTTTCTCTTTGTTAGTGTGGCTAAGGGTTTATCAATTTTATTTATTTTTTCAAAGAACCAACTATTTATTTTATTAATTTTTCCGATTGTTTCTTTTGTTTCGATTTCGTTGATTTCGGCTCTGATTTTAACTATTTCCTGTCTTCTACTACTTTTGGTATTGGTGTGCTCTTCTTTTTCTAGTGCTTTGAGCTGTAGTGTTAACTCGTTTATTTGTTGATTTCTACTTCTTTTTTTGAATGCACCCCATGAAATAAATCTTCCTCTAAGTACTGCTTTCATAGTGTCCCAGAGATTTTGATATGATGTGTCTTTGTTCTCGTTTACTTCTAAGAATTTTTTTATTTCCCTCCTGATGTCTTCTGTTATCCATTCATCATATAATAGTGTATTATTTAGTCTCCAGGTATTGGAGAAGTTTCTGTTTTTTATTCTGTCATTTATTTCTAGTTTCAATCCATTATGATCTGATAGAGTACAAGGTAGTATCTCTATCTTCTTGTATTTACTAACAGTAGCTTTGTGGCATAAAATATGGTCTATTTTAGAGAAGGATCCATGTGCTGCTGAGAAGAAAGTGTATTCATTCTTTGTTGGATGGTATATTCTATATATGTCCGTTAAGTCTAAATTGCTGATTGTGTTGTTGAGATCTATAGTTTCTTTATTCAATTTTTGTTTGGACGATCTATCCAGTGGTGAGAGAGGTGTGTTAAAATCGCCTAGTATTATTGTGTTGTGGTCTATTTGATTTCTAGAATTGAGAAGGATTTGTTTGACGTACGTGGATGAGCCAATGTTCGGTGCATAGATATTTATGATTGTTATGTCTTGCTGATTTATGCTTCCCTTAAGCAGCATGTAATGTCCTTCTTTATCCCTTCTGACTAGTTTTGGTTTGAAGTCCACATTATCTGAGATGAGGATGGATACTCCAGCTTCTTTGCTGTGTCCGTGTGCATGGTATGTTTTTCCCCATCCTTTCACCTTTAGTCTATGGGTGTCTCTTTCTATGAGGTGAGTCTCTTGCAGGCAGCATATTGTTGGATTTTTCTTTTTAATCCAATCTGCCAGTCTGTGTCTTTTGATTGATGAATTCAGGCCATTAACATTCAGGGTTATTATTGTGATATGATTTGTATTCCCAGTCAATTGACTCATATTTGTTTTTGACATGATTTGGTTTCTCCTTTATTTGGCTATTCCTTTAGGCTAGCGCCTCCTGTTGCTGATTTGCATCATTGTTTTTCATCTCTTCCTCATGGAATATTTTGCTGAGAATGTTCTGTAATGCTGGCTTTCTTTTTGTAAATTCCTTTAGCTTTTGTTTATCATGGAAGGATCTTATTTCATCGTCAAATTTGAAGGTAAGTTTTGCTGGGTATAAGATTCTTGGTTGGCATCCGTTTTCTTTCAGGGCTTGGTATATGTTGTTCCAGGCCCTTCTAGCTTTTAGGGTCTGGATTGAAAAATCTGCTGATATTCTTATTGGTTTCCCTCTGAATGTAATTTGATTCTTTTCTCTCGCGGCCTTTAAAATTCTGTCTTTATTTTGTATGTTAGGTATTTTCATAATAATGTGCCTTGGTGTGGGTCTGTTGTAATTTTGTATGTTTGGAGTTCTATAAGCCTCTTGTACTTGGTTTTCCATTTCGTTCTTCAGATTTGGGAAATTTTCTGTTATTATTTCATTGAATAGATTGTTCATTCCTTTGGTTTGTTTCTCTAAGCCTTCCTCAATCCCAATAATTCTCAAATTTGGCCTTTTCATGATATCCCATAGTTCTTGGAGATTCTGTTCATGATTTCTTACCATCTTCTCTGTTTGTTCAACTTTGTTTTCAAGGTTAAATATTTTGTCTTCAATGTCTGAGGTTCTGTCTTCCAGGTGTTCTATCCTATTGGTTATGCTTTCTATGGAGTTTTTAACTTGGTTTATTGTTTCCTTCATTTCAAGGATTTCAGTTTGGTTTTTTTTCAGTATCTCTAACTCTTTATTGAAATGATCTCTTGCTTCCCGTATTTGGTCTTTTAACTGTTGATTGGTGCGATCATTTAATGCCTGCATTTGCTCTTTCATCTCCTCCTTCAATGCCTGCATTTGCTCTTTCATCTCCTCATTAGCTTCCCTGATCGTTTTAATTACGTACATTCTGAACTCCCTTTCTGACATTTCTTCTGCTGTGCTGTCATTGGGTTTTATTGATGTAGTATCTAGGTTTGTTTGGGACATTTTCTTCCCTTGTTTTCTCATAATGGTCAGTTGTCAGTGGGACCCTGAGATATTGCAGTTTTCCACTATTGGCTTATAGTGTCCCAGTAGATTTCCAGTGTATCACCTCCCAGCCTTCAGTAGCCTGATGTCTTGGAGGAATCTGATAAAGCAGCTCATTCGAAGAATACTGCCCCTAGCCCCCTACTGGTTCCACGTTTTGGAACTGGCTCTGTGCGGAAATGCTCTCACTGTGGGCCTGCACCGTGCAGCTGGCCGTGTGGGAAGAGCCCACTGCCGGAGTGTGGAAGACTACCTTGGGAAGACTCAAGCTGCCCTGCCCGGCTCTGCTAAGCCACCTCTATCTGGGCCTGCCACCCGGGCTGAGCTTTACCCAGTGGGCAGACTCACCCGTGGCTCCACTTCAGTCCGAGTCTCTCAATGCCTCCCCTTCTTAACTCCTGGGTTGTGGAGCGACTGGGGGTGCAGTCTCCCTCTAGGCCGCCATCTTGGATCGCCCCGTGAAGAGAGCCCGCAGCCGGAGTGGGCAGAGCCGCCTGAAGAGGTCTCCGGCTGCCCTGCCCTTATCCCTGAGGCTGATTGCAGATCGAGGCTCTCCGCTGGTTCTTTGCAGGAGTACACTGCACTGCAGCGGCTCCGGGACTCGGAGCCTGCTCTGTTCAGACAGGCTCTCACTAGCGGGCCAGTTCCGTTCCGAGAACCTGGAGAAGCTGCCCATTGAGTTTTTTATTTGGTTTATAGTTTCCTTCATTTCAAGGATTCCTGTTCGGTTTTTTTTTTTGTTTTTGTTTTTTTGGGTTTTTTTTTTTTTTTTTTGAGAATCTCTATCTCTTTGTTGAAATGATCTTTTGCTTCCTGCAGGTGCTCTTTCAGCTTATTGGTATTATCATTCATTGCCTGCATTTGCTCTCTTATCTCATCCTTTGCTTCACAAATCATCTTAACCATGTATAATCTGAAGTCCTTTTCTGACATTTCTTCTAACATACTGTCATTGGATTCTATTAATGTAGAATCTAGATTTGTTTGTACCATTTTCTTCCCTTGTTTTTTCATGTTGTTCATGTATCTTCCCCTCTAGCAGTGCAGATCTGGGGAATTGCAGATTTCCCCCTATAGGCTTATAGTGGCCCTATAGGTTTCCAAAACCTTTTCTTTAAGGGGGAGATCAATATTAGAAGTGCCTAATTCAGACACTATGCAATCCTAGACCAAATAACCCCTATGAGGACAATAACAATATTGTCATAGTAAACAGAATGAGTTCAAGTATTATCTTCAGTAAAACAAACAGACTTGCAATAAGGTCTGCAGTTTCTAATGGAGGATAAAGAGGATGCAGAGGGATGTAGAATGTAGCTGTTAATGGGATAAGAAAAGAATATACAGAAGTTCTAGATAATAGAAAGGGTGAGAGTGTAATCAAAATAAATTGAATATTAGCATGCAAAAAAGGGAGAAAGAGACTCTGAGGAACAGGTAAACAAAAGGAAAACAGAGCAAGAAAAGTAAAGAAATAAAAACTTAAAATTTTTCAATAAGGAGAACAAAGAAAATCTATAGTATAACAGTCATATAGTAATGAAACCTTCTAGTCTTCAGTAGCCTGATTCATAAGAGGTACCTGACAATGAGCTTCAAGCCTCCAGCAGGCATCTCAGGATGGGATTTGCCCCAGCTAAAGATCGGAGCTATGGCATCCAGGATTATCCAAGATGGCCGCTCTGGCTTCAAAATGTGTTGGCAAATGGGGAGCTACAGCTCAGGCTGTGGACGTGGTCAGCTGGAGGTCCTGGAGGCGGGGTGTGGTTGGTCAGGCAGGGATCCTAGAGGTCGGGTGTGTTTGGTGTGGTTGTGTGATCCTGGAGGCCGGGTGCAATCCATCAGTCTGAGGTCCCAGTGATAGGGCGCAGTCAGTTTGTCTGGGGGTCCTGGCAGCAGGGAGCAGTCAGTCGATGAGAGGGCCCCAGAGGCAGGGAGTGATGAGTCAGGCTAAGGGATCCTGGAGATGGGGCTCAGTCAGTCTGGCCAGGGGTCCTACGGGACCTGGCTGTTGTCTCAAAATGGCGGCAACCACATGTAATCAAACCTGCAGGTACTGTAACAGTGAACTTCCAGGCAACAGCAGGCAGCTGGTGCTCCACTGGTGGTCGGCGATCAGTTTGCTGACTGTTGTCGGAAGATCAGGAGGTGAACCTCATGCGTTGGGTGATGGATAGGTGTAAGGCAGGCGATGGACAGGCAAGAGGCAGGCAAACGGCCCATGCTGGGGAATTTCTGTACCACTGAGTTCCACCTCCAGCTTCTTTAAAAAACCCAAATTTCCTTCCCTGTGTCTTGACACTTCTCTTTAAATATATCCACTTATGTCCTAATGGTATAAATGCTGTTTTTTTTTTTTGGGGGGGGGCGGTCCTCTCTTTTTGTTAGAAAGTACCCCTGCCCTCTATTGCACCTAAAACTTTTAATATCAAATACATTTGTATTTCCTCCTGTGAGCCTGTTTGTTGTCAGTTTAATTCACAGACACAAAGAACCTAAGAAATTGTATAACTAATTAAAACAAATTAAAAAAAAAAAAAAAACAGTGTTGGCCCAATGATCTAATATGATAGAAAACGTGCCTGCTCTGTAACCCAGAAATTCTGTTTCTAGGTATGTAGTCTGGAGACACTTGCACATGCTTAGTAGGAAGCCTGGAAAGCATATTCAGTCCCACATTGCCTGAGAGAGTGAAAAGAAGGAAGGAAAAACAAATTTTGGTGTGTTCACAAGGTAAAATAAAATGAACCAGATCCTTATACAAACATGGACAGATCTTAATTTATTGAATGAGTAAAGAAAGCAGCAGAATAATTCATATGCATTTAAGTTAAGATTTCAAGACATGAAAATAAACTAATATATCTTTTTAAAAAAGAATCTTCTTCTCCCATACCATACAATGTCTATCCTCAGCAGTTTTAGTTAACAACCATTAATGTTGTCCTCTTCTTATGTGTATGAACTTGTACAATCTAAATATCATATATATTCTTATTAGCACAGATAACTTTCCACAGTATAATTTTACTCCCAGAACAATTCATACTCATAAACTATATTTCCATAGCATTCTCAAAGTAGAAGTCATTATAAAATGTATTGGGTTATTAAGAAGAAAGCAGGACTACAAGTTAGAGATTTCCCTCAAAACCTGTATTCATAATAGAGGTTACAAAAGAAAAAAAATGTGAATGGAGAAAAATTAGAGTAGCCATAGCTCTTAGAATTGATTAAAGACTCTGAAGGAAGAAGAAATAGTCATATTCCCCATTGTAACAAATAATGAGCAGGAATGACAATAGCAGAAATTTCTATTCAATGTCAGAAGAATTTTTCACAATGAAAAGCACTTCAACCCAAATAGCAAGTTCTTGGCAGTGGAACAGTTTGAGCAAGCATTGGGTAATCCTTTCATGATTTTGTAAGAAAAGATAAAACTCGTGGGACTCAAGAATGACCAGAGGATCTGCAGAAATTTCTAATATTTAATGGTCTGTGATCTCTGATTTTTATAAAGCACAATAAAAATGTTTAAATTGTGGACATCATAAGAGGGAAAATGGTAAGACTTTGATGCCTACCTTTACAATAGCTTTACCCAAAAGATGACTACTGCTGAAGAGTTAAATGATAGGAATATCATACAGTCAATAGGCTCTGGCACACATTCCATAGGTTGTAGAAGCATTTAATTCCAAAAAGAAAGACAAACTAATGAAACATGCTGACTGCCAAACCAAAATGGACATGATAAATACCACATAATCAACCTGAAACTTGAAGGAAGCAAGCAGATCCCCAAACAAAAACTTTTTTTTTTCCCTTGAAGCCAGAAGATTCACAGCAATCACTCAGGGGAAAAAAAAGTCCTGTCTGGAGCTTTCTTTATAATAAGGAAGTCCCCTTTGCTTTAAACCTCAGGAGAAAAGTAACCTATAGTAACCTGATGTTTTATATTGTTCTGTTTCCTTGTTATCACCTCTCCCAGCTCACATTCTGTTATGCTCAGCAGAACACACATTCTATGTTATAGAATGAAACACTACCCAATTTTAAAATAACTAAATAAACCAACTTAGAGCTGTAAACTAAGTTTCTCATAATTTATCTTTTCACCCATTTCTAGTTTCTTGTATTTCCAATACTTAATATAGTGATACCCAGTACATGTGTATTATTAATATCATTGTTGTTTAAAAAAAAAGGGAAGAAAGAGAATGAGGAAGGGAGAGAGAGAAAATAGAACATTAATTCCAAATAAAATCATTAAATTTCAAACAAAGATTGCCCAATATCACTAAATATTAGATCTATACAAATCACAACCTTAATGAGATAGCAATTCACACCCATTAGGATGACCATTATAAAGGAAGAGAGGGGGAGAGAGAG
Organism: Sciurus carolinensis; assembly: GCF_902686445.1. NCBI lineage: Eukaryota > Metazoa > Chordata > Mammalia > Rodentia > Sciuridae > Sciurus > Sciurus carolinensis. The sequence goes on along the minus strand of NC_062227.1, from coordinate 28,836,807 downwards.
TGAAGGAAGAGAAGGGAGGAAGGGAAGGAAAGAAGGAAGAAAGGAGAAGTTGTCATATCAGAAGAAACTGGAATCCTTGTACATTGCTGGTGGGAATACAAAATGGTGCAGTTGCCATGGAAAACAATATGGCGATCACAAGAAAAAAAAAAAAAAAAACAGAATTACCACCTGATCTAGCATTCCACTTCTGGATAGACACACAAAAGAACTGAAAGCAGGTTCCCAAATAGATGTTTCTGCTGTGAGCACAGCAGAATTTTCCATAATAGCCAAAAAGTGGAAATAAGCCAAGGATCCCCTGATGGTAGGATGGTGGCTGCCAAGGACTGTGGGGAGATGGTAATGCAGAGTTGGTGTCTGATGGGTATAGATTTCAGGTGGTGAGGATGGAAAATTCTGGAGATGGAGGATGATGACATTTGCACATGTTACGTGAAAGTATTTAATGCCCTAAAACATGAGTGGTTGAAATGGTAAATTTTATATCATATGTTTTTACCATAATAAAATAATATGGGATCACAGTACCTGGAAATCACCATTCTACTTTCTATCTCTATGAATTTGACTAATCTAGGAAACTCATAGAAGTAGAATTATATACTATTTTTCCTTTTGTATCTGGTTTATTCCACTTAGTCTGGAACGGCATATATTACATTAACACATATTATGCTGTTATTTAATGTACTATGAACTACTATTGCTAATAAAAACTCTATTTCTAATATTGCTTTTTATAAAAATAATAGAGCAAAGATTAAATTTTTCTCTAAATTAAGTGGATATGTCTGTGGCCAAAGTCTAACTGTTTGAATTCTTCTGCTAAATAGCTTACAAAGGTCAAAGCTTTCAAGAATAAAAAAAGCAGGACTGGGGTTGTGGCTCAGTGGTGGAGCACCTGCTCAGCATGTGCAAGGTGCTGGGTTTGATTCTCAGCACCACATTAAAAAATAAATTTAAAAAAGATATTGCACCCATCTACAGCTAAAAATAAAAAAGAATTAAAAAGTGTAAATAGAAATATCATCCTAAAGGCAACCATCATGGAGCCTGGAGTTGTAACCAGTTCTCTGAGACTCTGAGTTCAATAATCCCCTCCCCCATAGATTGTTGGGTATTGGTATTAAAAATTTCAAAAACTGTTTTAGAGGGCTGGGGTTGTGGCTCAGTGGTAGAGCACTTGCCTAGCATGTGTGAGGTACTGGGTTCAATCCTTAGCACTACATAAAAACAAATAAATTAAGTTATGAAAAATATTTTTTAAAAATAAAAACTGTTTAGAATTTTTAAATGATTTTTAAATTATGAGTCTTCAAAGTTAAATTTTATAGAGTATGCCAACCTTGATTGGTTACAAAATAAATAATTCACTAATAAAAAAAAAATCTGCATTATCCCCCTTACCCTCTATAATTTTCTGAGGCAGAGTTTCCATTTTTTTTTATTGTAAACAAATGGGATACATGTTGTTTCTCTGTTTGTACATGGTGTAAAGGCATACCATTTGTGTAATCATGAATTTACATAGGGTAATGTTGTTTGATTCATTGTTATTTTTTCCCTTCCCTCCCACTGCTCCCACCCCTCTTTTCCCTCTATACAGTCCTTCCTTCCTCCATTCTTGCCCCCCTCCCTAACCCCAACTCTAACCCTAACACTAACCCCTCCCACCCCCCATTATGTGTCATCATCCACTTATTAGCAATATCATTTGTCCTTTGGTTTTTTGAAATTGGCTTATCTCACTTAGCATGATATTCTCCAATTTCATCCATTTGCCTGCAAATGCCATAATTTTATCATTCTTTATGGCTGAGTAATATTCCATTGTATATATATACCACTGTTTCTTTATCCATTCATCAATTGAAGGACATCTAGGTTGGTTCCACAATCTGGCTATTGTGAATTGAGCAGCTATGAACATTGATGTGGCTATATCTCTGTAATATGCTGATTTTAAGTCCTTTGGGTATAGGCCAAGGAGTGAGATAGCTGGGTCAAATGGTGTTTCCATTCCAAGTTTTCTAAGGAGTCTCCACACTGCTTTCCAGAGTGGCTGCACTAATTTGCAGCCCCACCAGCAATGTATGAGTGTACCTTTCTCCCCACATCCTTGCCAACACCTGTTGTTGCTTGTATTCTTGATAATTGCCATTCTAATTGAGGTGAGATGGAATCTTAGGGTGGTTTTGATTTGCATTTCTCTTATTACTAGAGATGTTGAACATTTTTCCATATGTTTGTTGATTGCTTGTAGATCTTCTTCTGTGAAGTGTCTATTCATTTCCTTAGCCCATTTGTCAATTGGACTATTTGCATTCTTGGCGTAGAGTTTTTTGAGTTCTTTATAGATTCTGGAGATTAGTGCTCTTTCTGAAGTATGATTGGCAAAGATTTTCTCCCACTCTGTAGGCTCTTTCTTTGCATTGCTGATAGTTTCCTTTGCTGAGAGAAAACTTTTTAGTTTGAATCTATCCCAGTTATTGATTCTTGCTTTTATTTCTTGTGCTATGGGAGTCCTGTTGAGGAAGTCTGGTCCTAAGCCGACATATTGAAGCTCTGGACCTACTTTTTCTTCTATAAGATGCAAGGTCTCTGATTTGATTCCGAGATCCTTAATCCATTTTGAGTTTAGTTTTGTGCATGGTGAGAGATATGGGTTTAGTTTCATTCTGTTGCATATGGATTTCCAATTCTCCCAGCACCATTTGTTGAAGAGGCTATCTTTTCTCCATTGCATATTTTTGGCCCCTTTGTCTAGTAAGAGAAAATTGTATTTATTTGGGTTTGTGTCCGTGTCCTCTATTCTGTACCATTGATCCACCTTTCTATTTTGGTACCAATACCATGCCATTTTTGTTACTATTGCTTTGTAGTAGAGTTGAAGATCTGGCATTGCGATACCCCCTGCTTCACTCTTTCTGTGAAGATTGCTTTAGCTATTCTGGGTTCTTTATTCTTCCAGATGAATTTCATAATTGCTTGCTCTATTTCTGTAAGGTACGTCATTGGGATTTTAATTGGAATTGCATTGAATCTGTATAGCACTTTTGGTAGTATGGCCATTTTGACAATATTAATTCTTCCTATCCAAGAACATGGCAGATCTTTCCATCTTCTAAGGTTTTCTTGAATTTCTTTCTTTAGTGTTCTGTGGTTCTCATTGTAGAGGTCTTTCACCTCTTTTGTGAGATTGATTCCCAAGTATTTTATTTTTTTCGATGCTATTGTGAATGGGGTAGTTTTCCTACTACTCCTCCTGAAGATTCATCACTTATTTATAAAAATGCCTTAGATTTATGTGCATTGATCTTATATCCCACTACTTTACTGAATTCATTTATGAGATCTAAAAGTTTTCTGGTGGAATTTCCTGGTTCCTCTAAGTATATAATCATATCATCAGCAAATAAGGATAGTTTGCGTTCTTCTTTTCCTATTCGTATTCCTTTAATTTCTTTTGTCTGTCTTATTGCTCTGGCTAGAGTTTCAAGGACGATATTGAATAGAAGTGGTGTAAGAGGGCATCCCTGCCTTGTTCCAGTTTTTAGAGGAAATGCTTTCAGTTTTTCACCATTTAGAATGATATTAGCCATGGGCTTAGCATAGATGGCCTTTACAATGTTAAGGAATGTTCCCACTATCCCTATTTTTTCTAGGGCTTTGAGCACGAAGGGGTACTGTATTTTATCAAATGCTTTTTCTGCATCTATTGAAATAATCATGTGATTCTTGACTTTAAGTCTATTGATATGGTGAATTACATTTATTGATTTCCTGATGTTGAACCAACCTTGCATCCCTGGGTTGAAACCCACTTGATCATGGTGCACTATCTTTTTAATATGTTTTTGTATGCGATTTGCTAAAATTTTGTTGAGAATTTTTGCGTCGATGTTCATTAAGGATATTGGTCTGAAATTTTCTTTCCTCGATGTGTCTCTGTCTGGTTTAGGAATCAGAGTGATATTGGCTTCATAGAATGAGTTTGGGAGGGTTCCCTCCTCTTCTATTTTATGGAATACTTTGAGAAGTATTGGAATGAGCTCTTCTTTAAAGGTTTTGTAGAACTCGGCTGAGAAACCATCAGGTCCTGGACTTTTCTTTGTTGGTAGGCTTTTGATGACTTCTTCTATTTCATTACTTGAAATTGGTCTATTTAAATTGTGTATGTCCTCCTCGTTCAGTTTAGGCAATTCATATGTCTCTAGAAACCTGTTGATGTCTTCAAAATTTTCTATTTTGTTGGAGTATAGATTTTCAAAATAGCTTCTAATTATGTTTTGTATTTCAGTCGTGTCTGTTCTGATATTTCCTTGTTCATTCCGAATTTTAGTGATTTGGGTTTTCTCTCGTCTTCTCTTTGTTAGTGTGGCTAAAGGTTTATCAATTTTGTTTATTTTTTCGAAGAACCAACTATTTATTTTGTCAATTTTTTGTATTGTTTCTTTTGTTTCAATTTCATTGATTTCAGCTCTGAGTTTGACTATTTCCTGTCTTCTACTACTTTTGGTGTTGGTCTGTTCTTCTTTTCCTAGGGCTTTGAGCTGTAGTGTTAGGTCATTTATTTTTTGAGTTTTACTTCTTTTATTAAATGTGCTCCATGAAATAAATCTTCCTCTAAGTACTGCTTTCATAGTGTCCCAGAGATTTTGATATGATGTTTCTTTGTTCTCGTTTACCTCTAAGAATTTTTTAATTTCCTTCCTAATATCTTTTGTTATCCATTCATCATATAATAGCATATTGTTTAATCTCCAGGTGTTGGAGTAGTTTCTGTTTTTTACTCTTTCATTTATTTCTAACTTCAATCCATTGTGATCTGATAGAATACAAGGTAGTGTCTCTATCTTCTTGTATTTGCTGACATTAACTTTGTGGCATAATATATGGTCTATTTTAGAGAAGGATCCATGTGCTGCTGAGAAGAAAGTGTATTCACTCTTGGTTGGATGGTATATTCTATAAATGTCTGTTAAGTCTAAATTATTGATTGTGTTATTGAGATCTATGGTTTCTTTGTTCAATTTTTGTTTGGAAGATCTGTCCAGTGGTGAGAGAGGCGTGTTAAAATCACCTAGTATTATTGTGTTATGGTCTATTTGGTTTCTAAAATTGAGAAGGATTTGTTTAACATACATGGATGAGCCAGTGTTTGGGGCATAGATGTTTATGATTGTTATATCTTGCTGATTTATGCTTCCCTTAAGCAGTATGAAATGTCCTTCTTTATCCCTTCTGACTAACATTGGCTTGAAGTCCACATTATCTGAAATGAGGATGGATACTCTAGCTTTTTTGCTGAGTCCATGTGCATGGTATGTTTTTCCCCATCCTTTCACCTTTAGTCTATGGGTATCTCTTTCTATGAGGTGAGTCTCTTGCAGGCAAAATATTGTTGGATCTTTCTTTTTAATCCAATCTGCCAGTCTATGTCTTTTGATTGATGAATTCAGGCCATTAACATTCAGGGTTATTATTGAGATATGATTTGTATTCCAGGTCATTTGGTTCATATTTAAAATTTTTGACACATCTTGGTTCCTCCTTTATTTGACAGTTCCTTTAGGATAATTTTTCCCTTTGCTGATTTGCTTCTTTGTTTTTTATCTCTTCCTCATGAAATATTTTCCGGAGAATGTTCTGTAATGCTGGCTTTCTTTTTGTAAATTCTTGTAGCTTTTGTTTATCATGGAATGATTTTATTTCATCATCAAATTTGAAGGTAAGTTTTGCTGGGTATAAGATTCTTGGTTGGCATCCATTTTCTTTCAGAGCTTGAAAAATGTTGTTCCAGGCCCTTCTAGCTTTTAGGGTCTGGATTGAAAAATCTGCTGATATCCGTATTGGCTTCCCCCTGAATGTAATTTGGTTCTTTTCTCTCACAGCCTTTAAAATTCTGTCTTTATTTTGTATGTTAGGTATTTTCATTATAATGTGCCTTGGTGTGGGTCTGTTGTAATTTTGTGTATTTGGAGTCCTATAAGCCTCTTGGACTTGATTTTCCATTTCATTCATCAGATTTGGGGAATTTTCTGATATTATTTCATTGAATAGATTTTTCATTCCTTCGGTTTGTTTCTCTAAGCTTTCCTCAATCCCAATAATTCTCAAATTTGGCCTTTTCATGATATCCCATAGTTCTTGCAGATTCTGTTCATGATTTCTTACCATCTTCTCTGTTTGTTCAACTTTGTTTTCGAGGTTAAATATTTTGTCTTCAATATCTGAAGTTCTGTCTTCCAGCTGTTCTATCCTATTGGTTATGCTTTCTATGGAGTTCTTAATTTGGTTTATTGTTTCCTTCATTTCAAGAATTTCTGTTTGGTTTTTTTTCAATATCTCTAACTCTTTATTGAAATGATCTTTTGCTTCCTGTATTTGCTCTTTTAACTGTCGATTGGTGCTATCATTCAATGCCTGCATTTGCTCTTTCATCTCATCATTCAATGCCTGCATTTTCTCTTTCATCTCTTCGTTTGCTTCTCTGATCATTTTAATTATGTACATTCTGAACTCCCTTTCTGTCATTTCTTCTGCCATGCTGTCATTGGATTTTATTGATGTAACATCTAGATTTGTTTGGGGCATTTTCTTCCCTTGTTTTCTCATATTGTTCAGAAATCAGTGGGTCATTAAGATATTGCAGATTTCCTCTATTGACTTATAATGTCCCTGAAGATTGCTAGTATATCCCCTCTTATCCTTCAGTAGCCTGCAGTCTTGGAGGAAGTTGATAATGCGGTACTCCACAAGGAAGCTGCCTCTCTAGGGATGGTGACCCTCAGGTGGGGTATATTCCCTGCTAGTGGGCAGAGGTGCCTCCACGTGTTGACCAATGGTCATCCAAAGGGGAACTAGGCTGCGGGCTGAGGCAAGGCCTGTTTGTGCCTGTGTCTCTGGTTTTACTGTCCTTGTGGGAAAACCTCACCCGGCGAGGAAGACTCACCCGGTGGGGAGGTCTCGCTGGTCAATTCCCCTCCTAGAGGTTCCCCTCAATCTACAACTACCACCTGGGCTGGGCTGTCTTCCTCTGCAACTTTCCCAGGGGCCTGGACCTACCTCCTGGGCCTGGGAGCCTCACCCTTCGCAGACGAGTCTCCTTAGGCTGCCTCTCCTCAGAGAATCTGCCCGCAGCCCTGGAAACTTCGCTCCGCCCCTAGGCGTGTCTCTGTGGGGCTCTTCCACCAAGACGTCGGTCCTGGGACCCTGCTCTGCACCTAATCGCCTGGCCCCTCCTCTGAACCGCCACCTGGAGTCCTGTACAATAGCTCCGAGACCCAGAGACCCGCCACACACCTCTTCCTCCGTACAGCCGCCCGGTTTCCGACGCAGTTACTAGGAGTCCAAGCAACTCACTTCACGTCTCCTCCTCCCGCCAGCCACCTGTAGCCCTAGGCAGTCACTCCGAGTCCAAGTGACCCTCCCTGTTCCTCCTCCTCCTCAGGGTAGCCCCCCAGGTGTTCAGGAGCGGTGGCTCCGAGACCAAGTGACCCACTGTGCTCCTCCTCCAGGCAGTCCACCGGTGTTCAGGAGCGGTCACTTTGAGTCCAATCAACTCACCACTCGCCTCCTCCTCTGGCACCCGCCTGTGGCTCTGATGCAGTCACTCCTCGACCAAGCGACCCACTGCGTTCCTCCTTTTCCTCCGGGCAACCCCCTGGTGTTCAGAAGCGGTCGTTCTGGGTCTAAACAGCTCACCACGCAGTTCCTCCTCAGGCAGCCACCCGAAGCCCCAGTGGTTGCTCCGAGACCAAGCGCTGTGCTGAGCCGCCCCCTTACGATGATCCCAGTTGTCCGTGTTTACCGCTCCAGCGGGGGGAGGGGCATCTCACAGGGCAACTCTACTTCACAAAGTTCCCTGCGTTCTGGGGCTACCGCCCCATCCGGGACGCCTCCCCAATGGGAGAGACTCACCCGGTGGCTCTGAGTTGGTCCCAAGTCTCTCACTATCTCCTCTTTTGAATCCTGAGTCCTGGAGCAACATGAAATGTAGCCGCCCTCTAGTCCGCCATCTTGAAAAGCCCAGAGTTTCCATTTATGGTGAAATGTTAAGGTATAAACATCAAAAGATAATAACAACAAATGTTATTTGTCATGTGTAAGGTGGGATTTCACAACTTAAATATAATTCCTTAAACAAAGGGAAAACACCACAACATATAAGCACAGGCAATGATTTCCTGAACAGAACTCCAATAGCTTATTAAACAAAATCAAGAATTGACAAATGGGATAGTATCAAATTAAAAAGCTTCACAGCAAAGAAAACAATTCACAGAATGAAGAGAGAGAATAGGAGGAAATCTGTTAGCTATTCATCTGACAGAAGTGTAATATCCAGAATATATGAAGAACTCAAAAAACTTAACATCAAAAAATTCTATCAAAAAATGGGCAAATGAGGGCTGGGGATATAGCTCAGTTGGTAGAGTGCTTGCCTTGCAAGCAAGAGGCCCTGGGTTCAAATTCCCAGCACCACAAAAAAAAAAAATGGGCAAATGATCTTAACAATTCTCAAAAGAAGTAAAAATGACCAATAAATACATGAAAAAAATGATCAACATCTTTAGCCATCAGGGAAATGCAAACCTTGGTTTTTACCTCACCCCAGTCAGAATGGATATTATTTTTTTAAATGGTGAGGAGAAAAAGGGACTCATTTATTGTTTTTGAGAAAACAAACTAGTACAACCACTATGAAAATTAGCATGGAGATTCCTCAAAAATCTTAAAATAGAACTATCATGTAATCCAGCATCAGTCCTGAGTATTTATCCAAAGGGAAATAAAGTCAGCATACAAAAGAGATGCTTTAATCACCGTCTGGATTGTGGCACTCTTCACAATATATGAGTTATGGATTCAGTTTGGATGTCTATCAACCAATGAATGGATTGAAAAAAAGTATATATGCACAATGGAGAATTATTCAGCCATAAAGAAAAATGAAATGTCATTTGCAGGAAAAATGAATAGAGCTGGAGGTTATCAGGTTAAAAAAAAAAAGTCAGACTATCAGGGAAGGGAGAGAGACGAGGGGAGGGAGAAGAGAAGGTGGTAGGGAGGGTGAATACAATTAAAACATGATTATATACATGTTTGGAAATGTCACAGTGGAACCCATTAATTTGTACAAGTAATACAACCTAATAATTATAATTTTAAAATGTAATTCCTTGTTCAAAGAAAAATACTTTCTTCTGGGTTGCTCAAAGGCCCTTTCAAATGTTAAAAATGTGCTTATGTAAACAAAGAAAACAGAAATGTGACAAGCAGCCAAAGGACCTACACCAAAGCTGTAGCTGGAGTCTTGGAAAGAAGGAGACAAATCAAGTGTTTAGGGAGACAGCAAGATGAGAAGGAGTGGGAAATGGTAACTACAAATTTACAGTCCTAAGGTAAGAACTGAGACAGGGCTTCAGAGGTTTTGTTTTGGGGGGATCAATAGACATGAGAACAGCTATGATATAAACAGCAAGAAGTTCAGTTCTTGGAAAAAGATGAGGTCTGTATTAGAAGGTATGTTTACATTTCCACCAGATGGGACAGTCCCTAGCACTGTGAACCCATGACTATAGATTACAAAGTCCACGGTAACTACAAAAATCTCATTGGGTTTACAGGCAGGGAACAATGAAAGAAACAAAATAATTTCTTTCCATATTTTCTCTTTAGAAATATCTACAATATAAAGGAAAAAATTCCTTCTCCAATGTATCAAAATAGATCGTCTATGACCTTATAATGTGATTAAATCTATGGGTGCTGATCAGTAAGGTGACACTTAATTACATGGTGCTTTTCATTTTCTAAGTGCTTTACAAGTACTGTATTAACTAATTAACGACGGAAAACCTGATGTTTCTTTGAAAAGACTGCTGTCGCTATGTTTTTTCACCTTTTAGATGAACTTTTTTTTTTCTTTTAAATCTTGAAACACAACATGCACACAATGGGTGATATTTAAACTTTTCAAACTAATGATTATGGCAAGCAGTTCACTTTCCTGGTACTTCCAGAGTTGAATTACAATTAAAATGGATGTAGGCAAGCTATCTAAAAAGAGAAACAGCTCTACTCTGGCTCATAAAGACCATCTGGTAAGAACCAATGGGCCCTCTTAACAATGAAGGGGATGCAATGTCAAGATGCTTACTGTTGGCCAATGGCTTCCACATCCACTAGAAGCAGATGGCATAGGGCACTATCTCCACCTGCAGAGTGAAAATTGAGATTTTTCTTCTTTACCTCCAATAGTTTTAAAATTAGTGCTCACCAAGTTTTTGTCAAAGAACATTGGAGCTGGGGACATGGCTCAGTGGTAGAGTGTATATGTAGCATGTGTGAAGCCTGGGTTTGATCTCCAGGGCTGTGGGGCGGGGGGGGGGGGGGGGTGGAATAAAGAATACTGGGATGATACAGTGTATTCCCTTTGAATCAAATGTTTTGGGTTCATGCAAAAGTCTTTTAAGGGACTTTTAAGAATGTGCATTTAAGAATGTGCATTAGGATATCATTTAAGAATGTGGAGCACACCTGAAAACTCAGTGACTCAGGAGGCTGAGGCAGGAGGATCATAAGTTCAAAGCCATCCTCGGCAACTTAGTGAGACACTTAGCAACTCAGTGAGACTCTGTCTTTAAATAAAATACAAAATAGGGCTGGGGATGTGCCTCAGGAGTTAAGTGCCCCTGAGTTCAAACCTCAGTACCAAAATTTTAAAATTTTTAAAAAATAAGAATGTGCATTAGGATATCATTCAGATACTATTCATTCATTCCACAAAAATGTATTAAGTACCTAACATGAGCAAAGTCCTCTACGGAGGGAGGACTTTGTTTGGAGTCAGGGTGGGTATCTCTCCAATCACAATGCTACAGTTAGGAGGTTATCATACCTACATGTGTTTTCCCCTTCTCTGCCCATAGAACCCAAGGCCAAGTGCAAACCCCCAATCCAGAGGAGAACAGCATGAGACACAAAAAACAATCTGTAGCCTGGGCTCAGCTCTGCAGGCACAATTTCTGAGTACAGACTTAGGAAGGTTATCCACCTCCTCTGGACCTCAGTTTCCTCATCTGTAAAATGAGAATGATAATATTTTGATGACTGGATAAGCAAAAGCCTTCAGAGCTTTGTTCCTCTGATTTTGTAAAATGCTTTTCCATTTCTTATATCGCTACTATGGTTCCCTCTGCTGAAATGACTGAGGTTTCTGAACAAATTATAATTAATGACTTCTGTGCACACTTACTGTGAATATTAAGTAAAATAACATAAGAAAAATGGCTCCCCAGTGCTATAGTATATATAATGAATAGGATTTGGAGCATGGTAGACTGACAGAAATCCTGATTGTGGCAGTGAGTAGGAGCCATGTAGCATGCCTTATTGACCTCCTATGGCCTCATTCAGAATGCGTCCATAAGCTAACATTAAATTCTTATTTACTGATGTTGACTTACTAGACAGTCAAGAAAAATATACATGTGTACATGCACACACACATACACACACACACACACTTTATTTGCCTCCCTCCTGCTATATAGTAACAAGCAATTTCTAGCACAGTCTTGGAGATCTTCCTGGGTAAAATTAATCTCCAAAATTACTAGAGAAAGAAGTTAACTTTAACAGCTTCATTTCTAATGTTCACATATCATCAACTCCAAAAATCAATTCCTATGGGTAGCATCAGACCTATTACTTATCTTGTAAACGGAGCTTTAAGAATACAAATATGGTAAGCTCTAGAAACCTAATAATTCTCAGTCTATCTCAGATTTTTTATATATTACCCCAATTCAAATGTCCAAGGAATATTCTTCCTGATCTCTGTTTGTGTGCCCTTTAATAATTAAGTCCAAAGGTCACAAAGGCAACAATTGTGATTCTAGTAAATATTTTCTTAGAATGGTTCTTTTATTTTTTCATTCTTCCTAGTCATCCTTTAATCAAAATGAGACCTGAGCAAATATGCACAAATTCCAATTTGTTCTACCCAGACAAATTTTAAATCCCTCTTGCCTATTTCTAACTTTGTTATTTATATTTATGATATAATATTAGCTATATTTATATACATCTAGAAAAGAGCAATTGCAAAAATTTATCAAGAATTCTCTTCAGAAAACTGTTCTCATAATAAGCACAAATTGTTAACATCTATCACCATATGATATAATCATATAAAAGCCTTTTCTAGCCTCATCCCCATAAGGTACCTCTCTATTACATTATGATGATAAATGGCAAAATGTTTTGCATGACACTTAGCCATTACAGAATTCTACAGGGAATGCTAGACTGCTACCAGAGCTTTCTTATAAAAGCTGCTCAAAGTCAGCATCATATTCCTAAATCAACTGATCTCTTTCTTTTGCAATATTTATTCCCAGCAAAACAATTTACAACTAAATGCAACCATATCATAGGATGAACATAAACAGAGACCAGGAGTAAATACACAGGTGTGGGCTGGAAGAGATGATGGCTAAGTTCAGCTTGGAGACGAATGTAATGCTTTGCTTTAGGTGAGAAAAGTCATGATATTTTTTCAATGTAATTCAATAAATTCCCAATTATACCTGATGATTGGATATGAGTAGTTAGGATTCAGAGATAAAGCCCAAACATTAGCCAAGAATTAAATTCCAATCATCCTTTACCACTTTAAAGAAGTATTACCTCTGGATAAATACAAATGTTGAATAATATGTCTCTAGACCTTTCTCCTATTTTCTTCTACTCTCAAATTGACTGTTAGATCACCTTTTGTTCTTTTCTGCAAGACATCATGATTCAAGGTAGTGCCACACAGTATCATTATGCATCTTTATTACATTAACTAACAAAAGATTTTGCTAAAATAAAACATTTTATATATTCTTTTTAAGAAATACTGATGAGTCTTTGTTAAAAGATTTTTGAATTTTATAATTTAAGAGTAAAAAATCACAAGCACTCATAATATTTCTTATCTTTTTTTTTTTTTTTTGCAGGAACTCACATAAGAAAGTTTATTAAGCAAACAGGCAGAGTGTCTCCCTGCAGGGTAAGAGAGGAAATGAGAGGAATAGAGCAAGAGTGTGCACGCAAGAGAGAGAGTGAAATGGAGGAGAGAGCATGAAAGTGAGGAGGAGAGAGAGAGAGCATCAATACTTCTTATCTTTAGGAAAGTTTCTTTCACCACCAGATAATTTTCTAGAACTCTTATTTATGAAGAGCAGCAGAATAGGCAACACCAAAATATGCCACTTTGGCACAAGGATTATTTTGAGCTGAAGACAAATGAGAAGCAACTACAAGAACAGCTCCCTGTCCCCACCCCCCATTCACAGCATACAAGCAGTTCATAAATTTATGAGGTTTCCCTCCTCTTTCGACCAGGAAGGATAAAGTTTTATCACTAAAGACAACATTGTTAGTCTAAAGCTGATGGCAGAGGAATCTACATAATGCACTGTACTAATTAACCTTTGCCCACCATTAGTTTCCCATTTATTTGTCTTCCCACAATTTGCTGTCCCATGAGATTCAATGCCTTTTTCCTTTGTCATTTCTCTAAAACTTATTGTTCTTTGTTGAAGATGTTATATAAGTCAGATTTCTAAACCACTTCTTGAAAGACACTCATTCCATACATATCTCCCATTTATCTATGAAATACATGTGTTACTTAACTTACTTTTTTTTTTTTCTTTTTAGTCTGTCTGTTGTTGCAGGGAGACCTACCTAATCACTTGGAAGACTAGAAGGAAATCTCTCACCCTGGACTTACATTCTCGAAAATAATAATTATGATAGCTAACATTTATTGGGTATTTAATCCATTCCAGTCATTACACTGAACACCTTGTGTCCATGCTTCATTTGACCTAAGCAAGTAATATTACCATCCCCATTTCACCATGTTGGCTTACTGACAGCCAGACAGGGTAGATAACTTCTCCAGATTCACCCAGGTGCTCAGAGACAAAACTCACCAAAGTGGAAAGGTGATTATCCAACTACTGGGCTCTTTTCTATGCTAGCCATTTGTTTTATTAGGCTTCTTATTGGTTAAGCACTGGGGTTATATCCCAATAAATTCATCCTATGTTAAAAATAATGTAACTGGAAAGTGTTTCCAATACTCACCTACCTAACATTACAGCTTAGAAACAGTACATTACGGGGTACCAGTTGTCCACTCCCATGGTCACACAACCGCAACTTGCTGCTACTACCCAGCATCATGGGAGAGTATCATACTGCACGTCACTAACCAAGGAAAAAGTAGAAATTCAAATTTTTAAAGTACAATTTCTATTGAATGTTTTCCACCTTGCACCACCCTGAAATTGAAAAAATTTTAATTGGACCATAAAAGTCAGGGACCAGATGTATATTATGTACATATATATTAGCATATACATTAGCATACATATGGCATATTATATGCATATAGAGCATGTATATGGTATGTATGTACCTGCATCTATTTGTACTATATGTTGTATATATATCGAGATATAGATAATAAATATAGATAAGTGTAGATGCAGATACACCAAAGTGTCAGGAAAAGGCACCCTTCCAGAGGAGTAATTGTCAACATCCACCATAAGTACTCTGTTATTTCCTCATTTGACATAGAATCCGTAAATATCAACAGCCAAAGTCCTAGTCCTGTCCTGACTGTCAATAACTAGTTTGTGTATCCAGAGACACCACTCCATGAACATTATGTCTAAGCGCTTGAATTAATTCCACTAGACTTTCAAGGCCTGTTGTCCTGCTTCTCATCCTCCAGCCCTCAAAAAGCTTTATCCTCTTTGTACTGGTGCCATCCCAAGATGAGGGAAGTCAAGGCATCTGGCGACCCTGAGAGTGTGGAGATGGTCGCAAACACGATGAGGGACAGGAGAGAAGTAGAGGGCAAGGAAAGGCAGAGAAAACTCGGGAGTCTCGAGCAGGAAGAGAAAGACAGGAGTTTGGAGGCCAGGAAAGAAAGGATACCCCAGGTCTCTGAAAAATAATAAATACATAAATAAATAAAAGTCATGTTGCAGAAGCCACAGCCATTATGCTTTCCAGAGGAAGCAAATCCAGTGTTTCTACATTGTCCCCAAAGCCCTATCGTTTCTCCTCTTTTCCTTAGCATCCTCCTACCATACCCCACTTCATCTCGTCTCAGCATTCCTCTTTCCAGGCAGGGTTGATCAGTCTACCTACAAATCCATTTTCCCAGTCAGAAAAGAGAGGACAGAAGGAGGCTGTGATCAGGATTCTGTGGCACTAGTGAACTGGCAGAGGGAATTCCTCTTCTCCAGAGCTGATGGAAGGACTCTGAAAGCAAGAGAATATCAGAGTAGAGACATGTGCCACAAGCAAGAGCGAAACCTGGATTTTGGGGTGCAGGGTGAAGGGTAATTAAGATGGTGGCGTAGAAGCCGCCTGCAGATCCCATCTTCACAGTTGGGAAACAAAAAGCTAGAGAAGAGCTACTGTGCAAGGCATGTGACAGAAGAAATGCACTGAGGCAAAATATGAGACTGCCGAACCCTTCCAGAGGTTCAGAAATTCTGCGTATTGGAACAGAAAGCCAGAAAAGTGTATCAGTCTTTAACCTGCACCCACGGTGTTGTGGCAGGTCTGAGGGAAGGGCTGACAGAGAAAAAGGCAAAGCGGACAAACTTTGCTTCAGAAACAGTGGTAGAAGAGAAACTGAATTAAGCTGCAGCAGGAGCTGAGAAGTGGACTGATGTGTGAGAAGTGCCTTGCTTTTTTCAGTTTTTCAGTGGTGACCTATGGTGGGCAGCCATTTTATGAAGACCTGCCTAAGCATGCAGCTTTGGGAAGGATTAAATTCCTGCAGTTTCATCCGACCTAGAGATACTAGCAAACATTTTCATGGGGAATGCCTTTGAACCGGGCCAACAAAGTGACTTACGTAGTGGGATGAATATAAGCCAAACTGCTGAGCCAAAGTAGTCCAGGCGTGCAGCCCCTTTACTGCACATGAAGAATTACACCCACCAGGGCCCCAATCTAATCTGTCCAAATAGGGAGGAATCAAACACCAGAAGTTACTGAGAAACTTTCAGAGTCACCTTGGCATACCAGAGAAGACAGGGGGAGCTCTGTACTGATAGTCTCAGGGCAGTGTCTTCCACTAGGCACACAAAGCCATCCCTGGAGCCAGGGAGAGATCTGCCACTGAGCCACAATCTGGGGCCAATTCCTCAGACCCTACAGAGGCGACACAGTGTCCATAAAGGCCATGGAACTGCTGGAGCTGCCTAGGTTCACACCAGAGGATGGCACAGCGAGATACGTGTGGTTAGGCACCACAGTCTGGGTTCCTCACAGTTTTGAAGGAGAATACTAAGCCAAATGCGGGGGAAAGCTAGTGGGATGGCTACCTCCATGCCCAGAGACACTCAGAGGACATGCAGCTGAGGACTGGGAATTTACTATGCCTCCCAGCATCTGGCAGAGTCCAAGTGCAAAAGGTCCAGTAAGAAATTTTTCTTTAATGTTCTGATTTCTTTGGTATTATCTCCTCTGTCGATTTGATAGGTTTCCCCCCAATATTTGACATTGTTTACTTCAATTTTATATATTTTCCTTTTATTAATGTTATGATGTTTTGGTGGGATTTACTCTATTCTTATTTTTCTTTTTAAACTCTCTTTTTTCTCTTCCTTTTCTCACATTATGGAGTATTACTCCCCATTACCATTCATGGACGAGTGGAGCAAGGGTAAGCACTTTTAATAAATTTTTATGGTTTGTTAGTATATGGATTGCTCTTCAGTGGCAACAGTTACTGGTGATTACTATCGCCTCTCAGAGGGGGGTGATGGGGATTGGTCACAGCACTATGAACACCTTGAGTGGGTGCTTTGTTGTGATATACCCCCAAACCAAGGCACATAATAAAAAGAATACAGCTCACTGAAAAGACCCTCCCGTGACAGTGGAAGACTTATCTACCCTGGCAGATTTGCAAATTTCTACATAGAAATACAGGTAAGATGAGATAACAAGATAAGACACCTCCAAAAGTTCATAGCTCTGCAACCACAGGACCTGGAAATACTGAAGTGGAGGATATGCCAAGAGCTCAAAAACGTGATGTTTAGCATTATTGTATGAAATAAAGATCTAAGGAATAAACTAAAGGAGAATATAAAGGATATGAAAGAACATTTCAAAAAAAGAGAGACTTTGAAAAAGAAAGGAGCAGAAATCTTGGAAATGAAAAAATTAGTCAAATACAAAACTGAGTGGAAAGTCTCGCTCATGAACTAGATCAAGCAGAAGAAAGAATACCAGGCACGGTTTGAAGACAAAGTGAATAAATTAGAGTATTCAAACAGCAATAAAGAAAAAAGAAACTATGAAGTGAATGTTACAAAAGCTTTGGAATGACATCAAAAAGCCAAACTTGAGACTCATAAGTCTTGAGGAAGGAGAGGAGATACAGAATAAGGGTATAAAATTAAATAGTGGCAGAAAATGCAATTATATAATGGCAGCAAATTTCCTTGATCTTGGGAAAGAAATGGACACATAGGCACTAGAAGCATTTAGAACTCCAAATAGACATGACCAGAAAGGAAATTCTCCATCTAGACTATTCCATCCACAGTGGAAGATAAAAAGTGAGAGCATGTATTCAAAGCACATAACATAGCACCTGATACCTCGTCGTCACTCAGAATACACGGGTTCTCACCACACTGCCACTAGTCAGAACTCTTCACACAATGGTAAGAAGGTAAATTGGTATAGCTGTTAAGGAAAACAGTACAGCAGGTCCTCAGAAAATTAAAAATAGAACTATGACCATATGACCATATGACCCAGCAGTCCTACTTCTATGTATATATCCAAAGGGGAAAAAAAAAAACACTATCTTGAAGAGATATCTGTACTCTCATGTTCATTGCAGTATTATTCACAGTATATTGCAAAGATATGGGGGAAAATCCCAAGTGTCCATCAGTGAGGTCTTGGGGTATAGCTCAATAGTTGTTCAGAATGCTCAAGTCCATGGTTCAATCTCCAGCACTGGAAGGAAGGAAGGAAGGAAGGAAGGAAGGAAGGAAGGAAGGAAGGAAGGAAGGAAGGAGAAAAGAGAAAAAGGAAAGGAAAAGAAAGAAAAGTCTAGATATTTATATTATATATAAATATTGTTCAGCCTTAAAAAAGGAGGAAATCTTGCCATTTGCAACCACAAGGATGAACCTGAAAAACATTTCACTTACTAAAATAAACCAAGCACAAAAAGATAAATACTTAATAATATCACTTACATGTAGAATCTTAAAAAAAAAAAATCAAACTAATAGAAACAGAGAACAAACCAGTGGTTACCAGGGACTGAAGGATGGAGGAAAATGGGGAGATGTTGGTCATTTCACTTATAAAATGAATCAGTTCTAAAGTACAGAATGGTGGCCAAGGGTAACAGCACTGCAGTTTATACTTGAAATTTGCTAAGAGAGTAGATCTTATATGTTCTCACCGCCAAAAAACTAACTATGTGACTTACATTTTTTACCTAAACTGTGATAGATATGCTAATTAGGTCAAGTCTGATCGTTGTTTCATAAGGTATATGTATCAAAACATCACTTTGAACTGCTTAAATATATACAATTTTATTTGTCACTCATACCTCAGTAAAACTTAAAAAAAAATAAAATCTATTTTTTTTAAAAAGAGTACAAGTTTAAAGAATCAAAAATAGAGACTAGCCGGGGGAATGAATTTGTAAGTTTCCTTAACAGACATTGAACATGTGCAAATGCATCACCAAGACCTCATTTTCAGTTCCCAGTAGCCACCACAAAGATTACCCAAAGATCATGCCCGTTTGATAGGAGCCCAGCACTTCCTGCAAGAAAACACTGTGTTAATCTGCATGTGCTCCTGTTTCACAAATAACAATCCCAGAGGGACAAAGAAGCCAAATGGCTCAGCATAAGGCCACAGCATATGTCTGTTTTGGAAGTTCTGGTACATTAGTTTCTTATTTTGTGTCTTTAGAGATACACATTCATGAGAAAAAATTTATTAATCATAATTTAAACACCCCCCATCCATCACTCATCTCCATGTCATTATCATGAAATGATCTCATTTCATCTGTACCCCGCTCATTTCCTCATGAACTGGATTAATTTAAAGCAAATCCCAAACAACATCTCAATCCTAAATGCTTTAGTATGTATCTATAAAAAATAGGATTCTTTTTCTACATAATCAAATAAAATTTAAAAATTGTAACTCTTCCTATTAATATCAACCACTTCCCCAGTTGGTTTTTTTCCCTATTTTGGTGGTGCTGGCTATTGAACCCAGGGTCTGTGCATGCTAAGCAAGTACTCTACCACTGAGCTACCCCCGCAGCCCTTCGTAATTTTTTTAAACTACACTTTCTAGTTTTGCATGTAGTTTTTATACCTTTATTTTTTTTTTTTTTTTTAATATGGTGCTGAGGATCCAATCCAGTGCCTCACACATGCCAGGCAAGCGCTCCATCACTGAGCCACAACCCCAGCCCTGTAATTTTTAATTTATAATTTTTACATATAGTTTGTTCTAAACCCATAGATTTGGATAATAGGTCTCTTAATATTATTTTAATCTATAGGTTTCTCCTCTCTCTCTTTTTTTTTCCCCTTGTGCCAATGAGTTGTAGAAGATACTGGGTCATTTGTCCTATAGATTTCCCCACACTCTGGATTACTAGTAGCATATATCCAGGGCACATGTCCCTATGAACTGGAAGTTAAATCTAGAGGCCTGACAGATTCAAGCTGAATTTTTTACAATAATACATGCTAGAGACACAGTGTCTGGTTATCTCTCTTGCAGTTCTAGTTTTGGTTCCTCTAAATAGAGTCTGGAATAAGAACTTGGGTGCAGGAAGTTTTAAGAGATGATCCCAGGAAACAGTAGCTATAGATCAGGGAAGAAAGAAAAAGCAACGAAAGTGTGTGTGAACATTTCTACCATGACCTCCTGAGAAGCACAAAGACCTCTAAGAACTGTCCACCCAGAAAACAGGAGGCAAGAGCTTTTGTCCATTGGTTCCCATCTCTTGGTTGAAATTTGCCCATAGGAACATTAACTATTCCACTCGCTAGGTTGAATGAGAATACTGGAGCTAGAGGAACTCAAGGAATGACAGAAGAGGCTCCATGTGCATTGAGGCAAGATGTTGACTGTGCAAAAGGAATCTAAGTGTATCTGTCCATCAGAGCTTGGCTAAAATCAGTTTTTCCAAGGGGATGACACACCAGCATCAGAAATATCTGCCCTAGACCCCATCAGTCTTTCTCAAATGAACATGTTTTTAACATCCAGGAATGATCACTACCTAGATGCAATCAAATTGGTATAATTTACTTAATATATTTAATTTATTAGCTGATATTCTTTCTTTCTTTCTTTCTTTTTTTTTTTTTTTTTTTTTTTTTGGCGGTGCTGGAGATTGAACCCAGGGCCCAAGCTCTCTACCAACTGAGCTATATCCCTAGCCCTATTTGCTGATATTCTTTAAGAAAAAAAAAAAAAAAACTTTTTTAATCCATTCATCTGTTGAAGGACACCTAATTTGGTCTGTAATTTCAGCTATTGTGAGCTGAACTTCTGTAAACATTGATGTGGCTGCATCACTGTACTATGCTGATTTTAAGTCCTTAGGGTATAAACCAAGGAGTGGCATAGCTGGGTCAAATGGTGGTTCCATTCTAAGTTTCGTGATGAATATCCATTAGGTAGAGGGGAGTGAAGGAAGGGGAAGAGGTGTGGGGACAGGAAGGATAATAGAGTCAAACAGATATTATTACCTTGTGTACATGCATGACTACATGATCAATGTGATCTTACAATATGTGCAATCAGAAAAATGGGAGGTTGTGTGCCTTTTATGTATGATTTATCAAAATGTACAAATCATTCTACTGTCATGTATAACTGATTAGAACAAATTTTAAAAATTTAAAATAAAAATAAATAAATAAATAAATCCCAAACCAACAATTTGGCTACTCTGAGGTTGAGTTTGTTCACGCAAAGCAGGATAATTGTTTGACCTCTTTCCCTTTATTAGTTTTCAGAATAAAATGATCAATGAATGTTTTTATAATTATTATCCTATGTATTCATGGACTTTTAAATATATTTTATGTTTTAGTCCATTTACTAATTAAAGTCATAATTAAGTCCCTACTTTTTTTTTTTTTTTTTTTTTTTTTTTTTTACGTTTACATAGGGTAATGATGTTTATTATATTTTTCCCCTCCCCCCCACCCCTCCCACCCCTCTTTTCCCTCTACACAGTCCTTCTTTCCTTCATTCTTACTGCTCTCCTTAGCCTAACTCTAAACCTAACCCTAAACCTAATGCTAGCCCGTCCCACCCCCCATTATATGTCCTCATCCGCTTATCAGCGAGATCATTCGTCCTTTAGTTTTTTGAGATTGGCTTATCTCACTTAGCATGATATTCTCCAATTTCGACCATTTGCCTACAAATGCCATAATTTTATCATTCTTCATTGCGGAGTAATATTCCATTGTATATATATGCCACAGTTTCTTTATCCATTCATCAACTGAAGGGCATCTAGGTTGGTTCCACAATCTGGCTATGGTGAATTGAGCAGCAATGAACATTGATGTGGCTGTATCTCTGTAGTATGCTGATTTTAAGTCCTTTGGGTATAGGCCAAGGAGTGGGATAGCTGGGTCAAATGGTGTTTCCATTCCAAGCTTTCTGAGGAATCTCCACACTGCTTTCCAGAGTGGTTGCACTAATTTGCAACCCCACCAGCAATGTATGAGTGTTCCTTTTTCACCACATCCTCGCCAACACCTATTGTTGCTTGTATTCTTGATAATCGCCATTCTAATTGGGGTGAGATGAAATCTTAGGGTAGTTTTGATTTGCATTTCCCTTATTACTAGGGATGTTGAACATTTTTTCATATATCTGGTGATTACTTGTACATCTTCTTCTGTGAAGTGTCTGTTCATTTCCTTAGCCCATTTGTTGATTGGATTATTTGTATTCTTCGTGTAGAGTTTTTTGAGTTCTTTATAGATTCTGGAAATTAGCGCTCTATCTGAGGTATGGTTGGCAAAGATATTCTCCCACTCTGTAGGCTCTCTCTTCACATTTCTGATAGTTTCCTTTGCTGAGAGAAAGCTTTTTAGTTTGAATCTATCCCAGTTGTTGATTCTTGCTTTTATTTCTTGTGCTATGGGAGTCCTGTTAAGGAAATCTGATCCTGAGCCAACAAGTTGAAGATTTGGACCTACTTTTTCTTCTATAAGATGCAGGGTCTCTGGTCTGATTCCGAGGTCCTTGATCCATTTTGAGTTGAGTTTTGTGTAGGGTGAGAGATAGGGGTTTAGTTTCATTCTATTGCATATAGTTTTCCAGTTTTCCCAGCACCATTTGTTGAAGAGGCTATCTTTTCTCCATTGCATATTGTTGGAACCTTTGTCTAGTATGAGAAAATTGTATTTATTTGGGTTGTGTCCATGTCCTCTATTCTGTACCATTGATCTACCTGTCTATTTTGGTACCAATACCATGCCGTTTTTGTTACTATTGCTTTGTAGTAGAGTTGAAGATCTGGTATTGCAATACCCCCTGCTTCGCTCTTGCTACTGAGGATTGCTTTAGCTATTCTAGGTTTTTTATTCTTCCAGATGAATTTCATAATTGCTTGCTCTATTTCTGCGAGGTACATCATTGGGATTTTAATTGGAATTGCATTGAATCTGTATAGAACTTTAGGTAGTATAGCCATTTTGACGATATTAATTCTGCCTATCCAGGAACATGGGAGATCTTTCCATCTTCTAAGGTTTTCTTGAATTTCTTTCTTTAGTGTTCTGTAGTTCTCATTGTAGAGGTCTTTCACCTCTTTTGTGAGATTGATTCCCAAGTATTTTATTTTTTTCGATGCTATTGTGAATGGGGTAGTTTTCCTAATTTCTCTTTCTGAAGATTCATCACTTATGTATAAAAATGCATTGGATTTATGAGCATTGATCTTGTAACCTGCTACTTTACTGAATTCACTTATGAGTTCTAAAAGTTTTCTGGTGGAATTTCCAGGTTCCTCTAAATATATAATCATGTCATCAGCGAACAGGGATAGTTTGAGTTCTTCTTTTCCTATTCGTATCCCTTTAATTTCTTTGGTTTGTCTGATTGCTCTGGCTAGAGTCTCAAGGACGATGTTGAATAGAAGCGGTGAAAGAGGGCATCCCTGCCTTGTTCCAGTTTTTAGGGGGAACGCTTTCAGTTTTTCACCATTTAGAATGATATTAGCCATGGGCTTAGCGTAGATGGCCTTTATAATGTTTAGGAATGTTCCCATTACCCCAATTTTTTCTAGTGTTTTGAGCATGAAGCGATGCTGTATTTTATCAAATGCTTTTTCTGCATCTATTGAAATAATCATGTGATTCTTAACTTTAAGTCTGTTGATATGGTGAATGACATTTATTGATTTCCGAATGTTGAACCAACCTTGCATCCCTGGGATAAAACCCACTTGATCGTGGTGCACTATCTTTTTAATATATATTTGTATGCGATTTGCTAAAATTTTGTTGAGAATTTTTGCATCGATGTTCATTAAGGATATTGGTCTGAAATTTTCTTTCCTTGATGTGTCTCTGTCTGGTTTAGGTATCAGGGTGATATTGGCTTCATAGAACGAGTTTGGTAGGGTTCCCTCCTCTTCTATTTCATGGAATAGTTTGAGGAGTATTGGAATGAGCTCTTCTTTAAAGGTTTTGTAGAACTCGGCTGAGAACCCATCTGGTCCTGGACTTTTCTTTGTTGGTAGGCTTTTGATGACCTCTTCTATTTCATTGCTTGAAATTGGTTTATTTAAGTTGTGTATGTCCTCCTCGTTCAGTTTAGGTAGTTCATATGTCTCTAGAAATTTGTTGATGTCTTCAAGGTTTTCTGTTTTGTTGGAGTATAGATTTTCGAAATAGCTTCTAATTATGTTTTGTATTTCACTCGTGTCTGTTGTGATGTTTCCTTGTTCATTCCGAATTTTAGTAATTTGAGTTTTCTCCCTCTTTCTCTTTGTTAGTGTGGCTAAGGGTTTATCAATTTTATTTATTTTTTCAAAGAACCAACTATTTATTTTATTAATTTTTCCGATTGTTTCTTTTGTTTCGATTTCGTTGATTTCGGCTCTGATTTTAACTATTTCCTGTCTTCTACTACTTTTGGTATTGGTCTGCTCTTCTTTTTCTAGTGCTTTGAGCTGTAGTGTTAACTCGTTTATTTGTTGATTTCTACTTCTTTTTTTGAATGCACCCCATGAAATAAATCTTCCTCTAAGTACTGCTTTCATAGTGTCCCAGAGATTTTGATATGATGTGTCTTTGTTCTCGTTTACTTCTAAGAATTTTTTTATTTCCCTACTGATGTCTTCTGTTATCCATTCATCATATAATAGTGTATTATTTAGTCTCCAGGTATTGGAGAAGTTTCTGTTTTTTATTCTGTCATTTATTTCTAGTTTCAATCCATTATGATCTGATAGAGTACAAGGTAGTATCTCTATCTTCTTGTATTTACTAACAGTAGCTTTGTGGCATAAAATATGGTCTATTTTAGAGAAGGATCCATGTGCTGCTGAGAAGAAAGTGTATTCATTCTTTGTTGGATGGTATATTCTATATATGTCCGTTAAGTCTAAATTGCTGATTGTGTTGTTGAGATCTATAGTTTCTTTATTCAATTTTTGTTTGGACGATCTATCCAGTGGTGAGAGAGGTGTGTTAAAATCGCCTAGTATTATTGTGTTGTGGTCTATTTGATTTCTGGAATTGAGAAGGATTTGTTTGACGTACGTGGATGAGCCAATGTTCGGGGCATAGATATTTATGATTGTTATGTCTTGCTGATTTATGCTTCCCTTAAGCAGCATGTAATGTCCTTCTTTATCCCTTCTGACTAGTTTTGGTTTGAAGTCCACATTATCTGAGATGAGGATGGATACTCCAGCTTTTTTGCTGTGTCCGTGTGCATGGTATGTTTTTCCCCATCCTTTCACCTTTAGTCTATGGGTGTCTCTTTCTATGAGATGAGTCTCTTGCAGGCAGCAAATTGTTGGATTTTTCTTTTTAATCCAATCTGCCAGTCTGTGTCTTTTGATTGATGAATTCAGGCCATTAACATTCAGGGTTATTATTGTGATATGATTTGTATTCCCAGTCAATTGACTCATATTTGTTTTTGACATGATTTGGTTTCTCCTTTATTTGGCTATTCCTTTAGGCTAGCGCCTCCTGTTGCTGATTTGCATCGTTGTTTTTCATCTCTTCCTCATGGAATATTTTGCTGAGAATGTTCTGTAATGCTGGCTTTCTTTTTGTAAATTCCTTTAGCTTTTGTTTATCATGGAAGGATCTTATTTCATTGTCAAATTTGAAGGTAAGTTTTGCTGGGTATAAGATTCTTGGTTGGCATCCATTTTCTTTCAGGGCTTGGTATATGTTGTTCCAGGCCCTTCTAGCTTTTAGGGTCTGGATTGAAAAATCTGCTGATATTCTTATTGGTTTCCCTCTGAATGTAATTTGATTCTTTTCTCTCGCGGCCTTTAAAATTCTGTCTTTATTTTGTATGTTAGGTATTTTCATAATAATGTGCCTTGGTGTGGGTCTGTTGTAATTTTGTATGTTTGGAGTTCTATAAGCCTCTTGTACTTGGTTTTCCATTTCGTTCTTCAGATTTGGGAAATTTTCTGTTATTATTTCATTGAATAGATTGTTCATTCCTTTGGTTTGTTTCTCTAAGCCTTCCTCAATCCCAATAATTCTCAAATTTGGCCTTTTCATGATATCCCATAGTTCTTGGAGATTCTGTTCATGATTTCTTACCATCTTCTCTGTTTGTTCAACTTTGTTTTCAAGGTTAAATATTTTGTCTTCAATGTCTGAGGTTCTGTCTTCCAGGTGTTCTATCCTATTGGTTATGCTTTCTACGGAGTTTTTAACTTGGTTTATTGTTTCCTTCATTTCAAGGATTTCAGTTTGGTTTTTTTTCAGTATCTCTAACTCTTTATTGAAATGATCTCTTGCTTCCCGTATTTGGTCTTTTAACTGTTGATTGGTGCGATCATTTAATGCCTGCATTTGCTCTTTCATCTCCTCCTTCAATGCCTGCATTTGCTCTTTCATCTCCTCATTAGCTTCCCTGATCGTTTTAATTACGTACATTCTGAACTCCCTTTCTGACATTTCTTCTGCTGTGCTGTCATTGGGTTTTATTGATGTAGTATCTAGGTTTGTTTGGGACATTTTCTTCCCTTGTTTTCTCATAATGGTCAGTTGTCAGTGGGACCCTGAGATATTGCAGTTTTCCACTATTGGCTTATAGTGTCCCAGTAGATTTCCAGTGTATCACCTCCCAGCCTTCAGTAGCCTGATGTCTTGGAGGAATCTGATAAAGCAGCTCATTCGAAGAATACTGCCCCTAGCCCCCTACTGGTTCCACGTTTTGGAACTGGCTCTGTGCGGAAATGCTCTCACTGTGGGCCTGCACCGTGCAGCTGGCCGTGTGGGAAGAGCCCACTGCCGGAGTGTGGAAGACTACCTTGGGAAGACTCAAGCTGCCCTGCCCGGCTCTGCTAAGCCACCTCTATCTGGGCCTGCCACCCGGGCTGAGCTTTACCCAGTGGGCAGACTCACCCGTGGCTCCACTTCAGTCCGAGTCTCTCAATGCCTCCCCTTCTTAACTCCTGGGTTGTGGAGCAACTGGAAGTGCAGTCTCCCTCTAGGCCGCCATCTTGGATCGCCCCGTGAAGAGAGCCCGCAGCCGGAGTGGGCAGAGCCGCCTGAAGAGGTCTCCGGCTGCCCTGCCCTTATCCCTGAGGCTGATTGCAGATCGAGGCACTCCGCTGGTTCTTTGCAGGAGTACACTGCACTGCAGGGGCTCCGGGACTCGGAGCCTGCTCTGTTCAGACAGGCTCTCACTAGCGGGCCAGTTCCGTTCCGAGAACCTGGAGAAGCTGGCTGTGTGGGCGGGGCCCACCGCCGGAGTGCGCAGGACTGCCTGTGGATGACTCTAGCTGCCCTGCCCGGCTCCGATAAGCCACCTCTATCTGGGCCTGCCACCCGGGCTGAGCTTTACCCAGTGGGCAGACTCACCCGTGGCTCCACTTCAGTCCGAGTCTCTCAATGCCTCCCCTTCTTAACTCCTGGGTTGTGGAGCAACTGGGGGTGCAGTCTCCCTCTAGGCCGCCATCTTGGATCGCCCCGTGAAGAGAGCCCGCAGCCCATTAAGTCCCTACTTAATAATGCTTTTCCCCCCTGTGGTTTCAGTTACCTACGGTCAAACACAGCCCAAAATGTAAATATTTGTCTTGACTCTTTCAAGAGAAACCACATTCACTTAACTTTTAGTACAGCATGTTGTTATAATTATTTTTATTCATTAGTAGTTACTATCTGTTACTGTGCCTGATTTATAAGTTAAATATTATCATAGGGGCTGGCGTTGTAGCTCAGTGGAAGAACACTTGCCTAGCACATGTGAGGCACTGGGTTTAATCCTCAGCACCGCTTAAAAATAAATAAATAAAATAAAGGTATTGTGTCCATCTGCAACTAAAAAAAAAAATTTAATATTATAAACACGTAGGCACAGGGTAAAAATCATAGTACATTCCAGGGATCAGTACAATCTGCTGTTTCTGGGGTCTTGGAATGTATTCCCCACAGATAAAGAGAGATTACTGTTTTTTCTTTGATACTCAAATTGTCCCATTTTTGATTGTTGAGAACACCTCAAATTATCTCCTGAGTTCTTTGACATGACCCTGATTGTCTTTGATAGACTTCTTTCTTTGGGTTACAAGATGTTTCAAAGACACCTGGTACATTTTCTGCTCAAAATCTGAAATTAGTTATTTCTACAAAAAACCCTTGTTCCTTTTAGGAAATGTTGTACTTCTAGAGGAAAGAATACTTTTGGCTCTTTGGTTGATTCTAGTCTTTTTTGTGGTCAGATCTAGAAATACATCATGAGTCTACATTAAAATTTCCAACTCAAATGTAGGAATTTAAAGGATTTACATAATTGGTTTTATATGTGTGCCTCTTTCTCCTTATATTGAACATGTAATATACAGAGTTGACTAAATAAGTAATTTTGACTAAATAAGTAATGTCATGAAGAACTACTTCAGACTTAATGACAAAACATTTGAGTGTCACAGGGTAGGAGATACAGCTAATAAAAATTTAGTGGCCTTCTACTTCAATGAAATTTCCAAGGGCCACATTGAGAAGTCCCTCCTAAGGTAAAATATAAGCTGTTGCATCTGACCCCTCCTACCACTGAAAAAGAAACCTAATACATAGTGTCTGTCCTTGGATTTGGGAGGCAAAATCCTTATTTAATATTTCTCACTTGCATGGGTTACTCTAACCCATTTGCCAAGTAACCCAAAAGGCTGCTATTTTTTTTTTTTAAGTGAGACCCAGAATAGGAGAAGGCTCTGCCATAGGTCCAGGCTGTTATGCAGGCTGCTCTGTCACTAGGCCCTTTGACCTAACAGTTCCAGAGGTGTTTGAGGTGTCCGTAGCAGATGAGGAAGCTGTTTGGAGTCTTTGACAAGCACTCACAGGTGAATCGCAGAATAGGTCCTTGGGATTTGGGAGCAAAGCCTTACCACCCTCTGCAGAGAACTACTGTCCTTTTGAGACATGGCTCTGGCCCTGTTCCTGAACTATAAGCCACCAAGTTATCACGTTCCCTGAGCTGTCCATCATGAAGTGGGGGTTACCTGACCCACCAAACTGTAAAGCGGGGCCTGCAGAGCGGCTCTTCCATCATCAAATGGGAGCCTTCTGTGCATGATCAGGCACAAACAAGCTCTGAAGGCACAAATAAACTACATGAAGGGGTGGCCTAGATCCCCATGACCCCCACCCCTCTGCACTGCCTTCTCTCTCCTAGTCTGTGTCAGTGGCTTCATGGGAACCTCTCTATGATTGACAAAGGAACAGAAGACTCAGGTCTAGCTTACAGATGGTTCTGCGTGACATGCAGGTCCCACCAAAAGTAGACAGCTATAAGAGTATAGCCCCTTTCTAGGACATCCTTAAGGATAGTGGTAAAGGGAAATTCTTCCAGTGGTAAAACGCCAAGCCGTACATCTGGTTGTTCACTTTGCTTGGAAGGAGAGAGGGCCAGACGTGTTTTGGTCCAGCAGTTGTACTGGACATTTGTCATTCCTTTTGATTAATTAACAGCTAAACCTTCTTAGGTCTTGGGACTTCCCCATCTTGTCAATCTTGGGAGAAGCTGAGCTACCTCTTGCTATAAAAATCTACAAATGTTACTTTGTTTCCTGTCTCCTTTGCAGCTGTGTATATGTTATCTAGAAAAAGTGCTTTGCAACCTGTAGCTGGATGGTTAAGGGTTTGGGAGGAAAAGCATGACTGAAAAGTTGTTGAAAAGGAATCTGGGAAAGAGCTATGTGAATAATCCTTTCTGGCTGAGCAGAATACATGAAATTGCTTAGCTCAGCATGCTAAGCAACTTCAGCATAGTAGGGTTTTAATAATCAGATAAATAAACTAACCCATTCTATGGATACAAGTCTCTTTCCCCAGTCACCTCTATCATCTGTCTATAAGTTTCTCAACAGAGTGGCCATGTGGCAGGAAAGGAGGTTATTCATGGGCTAACCAACATGGACTTCTGTCACCACGGTCAACCTGGCAAGAGCCACTGCTGAGTGCCCAGTCAATCCACCTGTAGTAAAGGCCAACACCAAGTCCCCAGGATGGCACCATTCTCCAGAGAGACCACCCAGCCACCAGGTAGCAAGTTGAGCACATTTGAAAACCACAACCAAATACAGGCAGGACTACTACTAGTAGAGACCTTTCTGGCAAGAAGGTTTGGTCACTCTACCAGGTAAAGAACCACAACCAAAGTGCTTGCTGAAGGCAAAGGGAACACAACAGACAGTGGAAGAAAATGGTTATAAATACCAGCTATTACCATGGTTAAGTCAGTTACAGAAACAGGACTGTCATTATTTTAGTATTCTTATTTTGTTAATATATCTGAATATTTATTAGTATTAATATATTTAATTGCATTTATTTTATTAATATATAATTAAACAAATATCCTTGTTTTTCCTCCCTCTTATTCTTTATCATTTAACATGATATATTGATTTATTATAATATTTAAGTGTTATTAATTTTATATCACAGATATGGGATTTAAAGAAAAAGTGAACATCACTCGAGGGCTTTACCACCTTGTTTCAGTCAGCTTTTGCATCTTAGTGACCAAAACTCCTGACAAAGAACAACTTAGAGGGACAAAAGTTTATTTGGGGTTCACAGTTTCAGAGGTCTCAGTTTACTGATGGCCAACTCCATTGTTCTGGGCCCAGGGTGAAGCAGCACACCATGAGGGAAAGGCCCTGCAGAGGAAAGTCGCTATGTCCATGATAGGGTCAGGAAGCAGAGGGAGAGGGAAAGGATCTCAGGGAAGACGTACCCTTCCAGGACCCACTCCCAGTGACTCACCTCCTCCAACCATGCCCCACCTGCCTCCAGTTACCACCCTGTCAGTCCGCAAACTAGAAGGTACTGATTATATTAAAGCTCTCATAACTTTATCATTTTACCTCTGAATATTCATTAACACAGGAGCTTTGGGGGGACCTCATATCCAAACCATAATACTCCTCTAGTGGGGAAAGAGTTAGTGCATTTTCAGTTGTACAAAGGATAGTTGTGTCGCATTAGGCGGAATTATAATCTTACTGTCTTCATTTGTAAATTAAGTATGGTTTCAGGAATGTAAATAAGTACTAAGCTTACGAGGGTGGATTATGATGGTTAAGCTAATGTGTCAATACACTGGGCCACAGGCTACCCAGATATGTGGTTAAATATTATCCTGGGAGTATTTGTGAGGATGTTTCGGATTAGATTAACGTTTGAATCAGTAAACTGAGTAAAGCAGATTGCTCTTTCCAACCTTTTGAAAGACTGAGTAGACCACAAAGCGGAATAATTATCTCCACCTGGCTATTTTCAAGTTGGGATATTAGATTTTCCTGCCTTTTCTGTTTTTAAAAGCTTCTGGGTATTGGGCATTTACTCCTTTTTCTGTGATGGAAATTTATTTTTCTCAGTTTATCTTTTACCTTTCCCAGGAAAGTTTTTTATATTCCTTCACCCAAGTACCTAAGATCACATAAATATCATTGGTGATTGACAAACTGAGACGGTCCTGAATGTTAATTACAACCACAGAGAAGAGCAAACATTGGCTTTATAATGTTGATGGCACTGTGAGATGTGGTTCCGTTTTCTGCATCTTCCCATCCAATCTCTGCTTTGATCTCTCTCTACGGCCTGCTGTTCATCCTATCCCACAGGTGCTTGAGGTTAAGTTCAAGATCACTATTGCAAAACAGAGACTTTTGTCCCCATTTATCTCCTAGGGAGGGCAGTGTCATTTCCATCAGGATAAGGGAGTACATTCAGCCGAGACACCAGTATCTGAAGTTTTGTCCTGCGAAAAGTAGAAGGGCCATATTTCTCTTTTCTGAAAAAGGTTAAACATTGTGCTCCAAAGGAATGATTGATTTCAGTCTTTGATTCCCAATGAGACAGAGCCAGGAAATCAAGACTGTGGCTCCTGGGAGGAGGGCAGGATGACAGATGGCAGGGTCCTTTCTGATTCATAAAAAGAAGCCTCTGTGTGAGGGAGGGGAGCAGAAGCAACATGCTTGCATAGACTCCAGAGTGTCTCTCTATCACATCACTTCAGGGACTTTCACCCCATTGTGAGGGATAGGTAGAGCGAGATAGCTCTGGCACATTCCCCTGCTGCAACAGCAGGGAGTGGAAAACTAAAATCAGCAGGGAAAACAGAGGAAGTTAATGAGCAGGTCTCCTTAATTCACCTACCGAGTGAATTCCGAGTGAATTTCAATGTTAATTTCTCCAACAGACTGAGTTCATGAAATCTGCTTTTAGTGAAAACAATAACCTTGACGCTTCTACCAGAAAACCAAATTTTAAAATAAATACTCTCAGACACATGATTCTGTGTTTTATTGACAGATCAAGTCATTAAGGATATCGTTTTTCCCAAGAGCATTTTGTTTTGTTTCCATTTGGATTTTGTTGGTGTGGGGGGAGGGGGCGTTATTATTTTTAATTTATGTTCATTCATGTATATAGGGTAATAATATCTGTCTCATTCTACCGTCCTTCCCATCCACACTGCCACACTCCCTATCTTCCCTTCATTTCCCTCTGCATAATCCGAAGTTCCTTCATTCTGTCCTACCCACCTCTCAGAATGGATCAGCATCCACTTATCAGAAAAAATATTCAGCCTTTGGTTAATTGGGATTGGGTTATTTTACTTAGTATGAACTCCCTAGTTTCATCCATTTACCTGCAAATGCCATAATTTCATTCTTCTTTAAGGCTAAGTAATATTCCATTATGTATACGTACCACATTTTCTTTATCCATTCATTTGTTGAAGTGCATCTAGGTTGTTTCCATAGTTTAGCTATTGTGAATTAAGCTGCTAGAAACATTGATGTGACTGCATCACTGTCGTATGCTAATTTTAAGTCTCTGGGATAAAAACTGAGGAGTTGAATAACTCAGTCAAATGGTGCTTCCATTCCAGGTTTTCATAGGAATCTCCATCCTATGAAAGTGGTTACACCAACCCGCATTCCCACCAGCAGTGTATTGAGTGTACCCTTTTCCCCTTGTCCTCATCAACACTTATTATTGCTTGTATTCTTGATAATTGCCATTCTGACTAGAGTGAGAGGAAATCTTAGTTTTGATTTGCATTTCTCTAATTGCAAGAGATGAACATTTTTTCATGTTTGTTGATCAATTGAATTTCTTCTTCTGTAAAGTGTCTGTTCAGTTCCTTAGCCCATTTATTGATTGGGTTATTTGCTTTTTGGTGTTAAGTTTTTTGTGTTCTTTAAATATCCTGGAGATTACTGCTTTATCTGAATGTGTGTGGTTAAGATTTTTTCCTATTCTGTAAGCTCTCTCTTTGCTTTATTGATTGTTTCCTTTGCTGAGAAGAAGCCTTTTAGTTCGAATCCATCCCATTTATTGAGTTAATTTTACTTCTGTGCTTTAGGAGTCTTGTTGAGGAAGTCAGTCCTAAGCCAACATGATGAAGATTTGGGTCTACTTTTTCTTCTATTAGGCACAGGGTCTTTGTTCTAGTGCCAAAGTCTTTGATCTACCTTGAGTTGATTTTTGTGCAGTGTGAGAGATAGAGGTTTAATTTAATTTTGCTACATAAGGATTTCCAGTTTTCCCAGCACCATTTGTTGAATGGGCTATCTTTTCTCCAATGTATATTTTGCACCTCTGTCTAGTATGAGATAACCATATTTATGTGGGTTTGTCTCTGTGCCTTCTATTTTGTACCATTGGTCTATGAGTCTATTTTGATGCTAATACCATACCAATTTGTTCTTATTACTCTGTAGTATAGTTTAAGGTCTGGTAGTGTGATGACTCCTGCTTCACTCTTCTTGCTAAGGATTGCCTTGGCTATTCTGGGTCTCTTATTTTTCCAAATGAGTTTCATGATTGCTTTTTCTAGTTCTATGAAGAATGCCATTGGGATTTTAATAGGAATTGCATTGAATCTCTGTAACACTTTTGGTAATGTGGCCTGTCCAAGAACATGGGAGATCTTTCCATCTTCTAAGGTCTTCTTCAATTTCTTTCTTTAGTGTTCCATAGTTTTCACTGTAGAGGTCTTTCACCTCTTTTGTTAGATTGATTCCCAGGTTTTTTGTTTGTTTGTTTGTTTGTTTGTTTGTTTGTTTGATGCTATTGTGAATGGGGAAGTTTTCCTAATTTCTCTTGCAGTGAAGTCGTCATTTATGTATCTAAATGCATTTGATTTATGGGTATTAATTTCATATCCTGCTACTTTCCTGAATTCATGTATGAGTTCTAGAAGTTTTCTGGTGGAATTTGTTGAATCTTCTAAATATAGAATTATGTCATCAGCAAACAGTGATAGTTCAAATTCTTCCTTTACTATTATTATCCCTTTAATTTCTTTCATTTGATTGCTCTAGAGTTTCAAGGATGATGTTGAATAGAAGTGGTGAAAGAGGGCATCCCTGTCTTGTTCCAGTTCTTAGAGGGTATGTCATCAATTTTTCTCCATTTAGAATGATGTTGGCCATGGGCTTTGTATAGATAGCTTTTACACTGTTGAGGTATATTCCTACTATCCCTAGTTTTTCTAGTGTATTTGAACATGAAGAGTTGCTTTATTTTGTCAAATGCTTTTTCTGCATCTATTGAGAAAATATGATTCCTGTCTTCAAGTCTACTGATGTGATGTAGTACATTTATTGATTTCCATATGTCAAACCAACCTTGTATTCCAGTGATGAACCCCACTTGATCATGGTGCACTATCTTTTTAATATGTTTTTGTATGTGATTTGCCAGAATTTTATTGAGAATTTTTCCATCTATATTCATGAGGGATATTGGTCTGAAGTTTTCTTTCCTTGCTATGTCTTTGTCTAGTTTTGGTATAAGGGTGATACTAGCCTCATAGAATGAGTTTGGAAGGGTTCCCTCCTTTTCTCTTTCATGGAATAATTTGAGGAGTACTGGTGTTAATTCTTCTTTGAAGGTCTTATAGACCTCAGCTGAGAATTCATCTGTTTTACTATTACTATTTACTATTTATTAGAATTTACTATTACTCATCTGTTCCTGGATTTTTCCTGGTTAGTAGGCTTTTGATGGCATCTTCTATTCATTGCTTGAAATTGATCTGTTTAAATTGTTTATGTCCTTCTGCATCAGTTTGGGTAGATCATATGTCTCTAGAAATTTGTTGATATCCTCAAGCTTTTGCATTTTATTTGAGTATAAATTTTCAAAATAGATTCTAATTATCTTCTGTATTTCAGTCGTGTCTGTTGTGATACTTCCTTTTTCACCACGAATTTTAATAATTTGTGTTTTCTCTCTCTCTCTTTGTTAGTGTGATTAAGGGTTTATCAATTTTATTTATTTTTTCAAAGAACCAACTTTTTGTTTTGTCAGTTTTTTCAATTGGTTCTTTTGTTTCAATTTCTTCGATTTCCACTCTGATTTAATTATTTCCTGTCTTCTGCTGCTTTTGGTGTTGATTTTTTCTTCTTTTTCTAGGGCTTTGAGATGTAATGTTAGGTCATTTGTTTGTTGACTTTTTATTCTTTTAATGTGTGAGCTCAATGCAATGAACTTTCCTCTTAGCACCACCTTCATAGCATCCCAGAGACTTTAAATGTTGCATTGGTGTTCTTGTTTACCTCTTTATTTTTTTATTTCCTCCCTGATTTACTCTTTTATCCACTCATCATTCAATAGCATGCTATTTAGCCTCCAGGTGTTGGAGTAGCTTCTATTTTTTATTTTATCATTGATTTCTAGTTTCATTCCATTATGATCTGATAGAATGCAGTAGGGTTTCTATTTTTTTTTTTTCTGAGAGTTGCTTTGTGGCATAACATAGGGTCTATTTTAGAGAAGGATCCATGTGCTGCTGAGAAGAAAGTATATTTGCTCAATAATGAATGAAATACTCTATATATGTCTATATATACTCTATATATGTTATATTTTCTTTCTGATACCATCCTTTATTTCAAAGAACAATCTAGCTATGTATTTTCTAAACTTTTTCTGACATTTCTTCTACTGTGTTGTCTATGGAGTCTATTGTTTGAACATCTTGGTTTGTTTGAGGTACTTTGTTCCCTAGTTTTTTCATATTGTTTTTGAATCTTCTTATCTAGTGGTATGGATCTGAGGCAGTACAATTTCTACCTTGTAGTCTTATAGTGTCCCTGCAGGTTTCTAGTACCTCACCTTTAAGAGGGAGACCAATATTAACAGCACCCAATGCAAACTATATACCACCTTAAACCAAATAGCTCCTATTAAGGCATGTGCAGTTTTGTCACAATAAACAGAAATGAAGTGTTCAATTATTGTCTACTATATAAACAGTAAATTTGCTAAAAGCATTTACCATTTCAAATGATGAACAATGAGGAAACAGAAGTAGGGTAAGATGTGATGTTTATGAGAGAAAGGGGAGAAGATAGAGGTAAAAATTTGTAGTAAGAGAGAGGGAGGAATTAACAGAGGTTGGCTGTTAGTATGAGAGAAGTGAGAAACAGAATCCAGGGAGACAGAGAGGTGAAAAAAAACATATATTTTTTTAAAAAGTAAAAATATAAGAATACACAACAAAACTGTCATATGCTATTCAGACATCCCATTCCTCAATACACTAATGCATGAAAAATATTTGGATTCAAAGATGGTAGAGGTGTGAGAGAGAGGACCAAAAAAAAAAGAGGGAGGAAAGTCTCAAAGGAAAATTGAATGGTTGCTTCTGTTGGCATTCAAAAATTTTAAGATGCCCTCAGCAAGATGCCCTCACACCCTCTTCCAGTCTTCCCACCCATGGTAGCTGCCCCTTCCATCCCTGTGCACTTCAGGACTCACTGAACTAAAGCAAGCCCAGTTTTCTCCAGTTTCTTCAACCTGTGCTCCCCCCAGGGAACCGCCCCTAGTCTCCAGCTTTCCACAGGCTGGCCCATGCAAACCCAACTGCAATCTGATGGATCTGGGCTTCAGCTTCCCCAGGCCCTGCCTTGCTGCAGTCCAAGAACTCAGTGCCCTTTCAACTTGCAGGGAGACCACCAGGGATGTGCTCACACAAGGGAGCAACACTGCAAAGAGGCATCCAGATGGCAGCCACTACCAGACAGAGCAGAAAGACCTCAAGGGCAAACCCAGATCTGCAGGTACCCCAATATATCTCCAGGCCCTGGCCTGAGTTCCCAGACCAAGGTGGCCATGCCCTGAGATGCCGGTGGC
The DNA here is from genome assembly GCF_902686445.1 of Sciurus carolinensis. Classification (NCBI taxonomy): domain Eukaryota; kingdom Metazoa; phylum Chordata; class Mammalia; order Rodentia; family Sciuridae; genus Sciurus; species Sciurus carolinensis. Next base: position 28,799,803 of record NC_062227.1, on the reverse strand, counting down.
CACCGCAACAAACCTGCCTGCCCTGGATGGTGTCCCAAGATGGCGGCAACCACGTGTAACCAAACCTGCAAACACTGTGACAATGGACTTCCAGGCAACAGTGAGCAGTAGGCAATCCACTGGTGGTCTGTGGGTGGTCTGCAGGCTAACAGCAGACAATCTGTGGGTGGACATTTGGCAGTGGGCGATAGGTAGGTGAAAGGTGGGCAATGGGCAGGCAAGAGGCAGGCAAATGCGCAAATGAGGGATGATAGGCAGCAGTCAGTGAGCAATCTGCACTTGAAAGGCAGCAGATATGCTGGCAGACAGTTGGTGACTGCAGTGGACGAATGGGATAAACATCCAGGGATCAGTCAGCAGTGATGACTGCCTCGCAGAGGAACAGTATTTCCTCTGTTTGAATCCCAAGTTATGGAGTGACTAGGAATGCAGCCTCCCTCTAGTCCGCCATCTTGGATCTCTCCATTTGGTTTTTGTTTGGGTTTGGTCTTATTTTTAGAGATGGAGTCTCCCTATATTGACTAAGACAACCTCGAACTCCTAGGCCCACTTGTCCTCTTGCCTCAGCCTCCCAAGTAGCTGAGACTACAGGTATGTGCTACCACACCTGCTCTAAAGTAAGTTTTGGTTGGAGGGTACCAGGTGGAAGGGTAATTGATGACTAAAGGTGAAGGTGAAATAAGAAGGGAGACTGTAGGAAGGAAATAAACTGCTAGAGCCTGGGGGAACTAAAAATCAGCTTCTCTACTTCAATGCTTTGTCAAGAGCAAACCCTGGGTGTATGATTTCTTAGCCTGCTGGGCAGGGGAGGAGGTAACACCCCTGAAGCTTTCATTAACTCCATAAGTCAGTGATTCCAGCAGCCTTTAACAGAAGAACAATGGTTTCCCCTTCTCTTGAAATCTTTAGGAAGGACTCCTGGAATCAACTTTAGAAGTAGGAGGAGGAAAAGAAATGGCAAGGAGTATGAGAGAGAAACAGAAAAAAAAAAAAAAAAAAAAAAAAAACAGGGAAGGAGAGAAAAGAAAGGAAAGGAATAACGGGAAGACATCAATGACACAAGTCACTGTAGAGGAGAGATGGACACTACAATCGTGTGGGATTTCTGGGGACAACTAACTCTGACGTACCCCTTCTTAAAGAAACCCCACTGGTTCAGCCTTACATATGCAGAAAATCCAGCTGTAACATTCCAAGAACAGCAACTGGACATTTGCCAATTCTTTTAATTACTAAATAGCTAAACCTTAGGTCTTGGGACTTCCCCACCTTGTCAGTCTCGGGAGAGGCTGAGCCTCTCTCTAAAATCCATAACTGTTACTTTGTTTCCCAGTCTCCTCTGCAGGTATGGATATGTTATCTAGAAAAGTGTTTTGCAGACTTTAGTGAGTATAATATACCACATCTGAGGAATACCAAACCTAGAGACCTTGTTGCAGTACTCTCTGATATTTTGACTTAGTAGAGTGGAGCCTATTACATGGTTTGCAGTACTAAGAAGCTCGTAACTGATAGTAGTGCTGTGACTATTTGGACTATGCTTCTAGTACATTGACAGTCTCTACCCATCTGATTAACCCACCTGGGGCTTTGAGTAGTGTACTAAGGATGCAAAGCAGTGAAGGTTGAAAAGAATTCTCTCTGGTAACAAAGGGAATTTGCAGCAGGTTCAGCTTCTGGGAGCTGGGAGGACAGTGGTGGTACCAGCTATATCCACCTTCCTGGATTGCCCATGTTAGAGGTACAAGGGCATGGGGCAGACAGGAAGTATACAGAGGTGTCCGCCAAACCAGTCTCACAGCATTGAACTCAAGCCAACTTCTCCAGTCCTCCTGATGATTTTTTGAGCCACCAAATCCTTTTTCTGAAAAAAAAAAAAAAAAAAATCTATTAGGCCCTGTTGTGTAGACATAAAGGTTTCCACCAAAATAAAAACTATGAAAATAATAAGGACAAACCCTTTGAGATCAGTTTCTCACCATATCTGGCACAACACCATGCACTTAACAGATGTGAGTAGTGTTAGAATTTTCATTTGCTATTATTACTATTATCTACAAAATAAACAGATCTTAAAAATAATCCTCTCATATATGTTTCTATTTGTAAAAATCCCTTCAAAGACATAAATACATGTATAAGAAAAAAGATAGGTTTAATTATGCAACTCCCTCTCCACCAACATTCATCAACTCTCCCACCTGTCAACGTCTTTAACTCTGCCACCTGTCAGTGCTTTGGCTTGGAAAGAATATGAGATCGAAAACTGGAGCAGAGAAAGAGAAAATGAGAAACAAAGCCAATGATTTGGGATATAACTTAAAGGTTATGATCAGTTATACATGGGAGGAAAAACACTGTCTATTCCCTAAATGAACATTCTAAGAGGAATATCTGGATTAACATCTGCAAGGAAAATATACAAAGTACAGTGATCAGCTGTTTTTGGCAGCTGTCTTATGTCCTGGCAGACCTGTGTGGAGGAGAGAACACAGAATTTATGAGTTCAACTATAAACTTCTTTATATCCTGGTTCCTCAGCTAATCATCCATGTAAACAGAGCAAATGCCTTAATTATTATGACTGAGTATTCTCATTTCTTAGGGCAGGAATCTTCACCTACCCTCCCTTCCTTTCAGATTATTTTCAGGATCAAAAGGTATCCAGGTTATTGATCTCTTAATAAACAAATTCCTAGTTTATGGTGCCACAGAGAAAGTCATAGCAGCAGTCATAGAAATAGCTAATATTTATTGAGTGCTGGGTACACTGGGTTCCAAACACAAATATGTCATTTGATTTTCACAAAATAATCCCAATGATTTCCCCAACTGATGAACTGAGGCCTACAGTCACTTTCCTAAAGCCACACATCCTTCACATCTGAGGTCAGAGTCCTCATTCCGATCACTGCATTAGGGCACTGCTCCAGAGAGAAGTCTAAAAGCACATATCAGGAAAGGAACAGGGGAAGATAATTAGAATCACTGGGGACACTGTACTGAGTTGAATTATGTCTTTCAAAAAAAGATATATTGAAGTACTAGATCATAATGCCTCAAAATGTGAACTTCTTTGGACATAGAGTCTTTGTGGATATACCCAGGGTGAGATGAGTAGTAGGTGAGGGTGGGCTGTAGTCCAATGTGACTTCTGTCCTTCTAAAAAGGAGACATTTGAACACAGACAGAGGGGTAATGAGGTGAATACCTTAGGACAACAGAGGGAGACACTAGAGTGAGGCAAATACAAACCAAGAAACTCCAAAGATTACCCACCACCACTAGAAACTCAGAAGAGGAAAAGAACTCCTGGAAGATACAAGGAAATCCACCCAGAGTTTCAAAGGAAGCATGGTCCTTGATCCTGAGCTGTGAGTCCCCAGAAATGGGAGACAATAAATTTCTGTTGTTTGAGGCTGGTGAGGTAGTTCAGTAGTAGAACACTTGCTGGCATGAAGGAGGCTCAGGGCCCAATCCCCAACGCAGAAAAAGAAAAAATCAGTGATTTTATGGTACTTCCTTAGAGCAGATCTAGGCAACTGATACCATTGAGTTGAAAGGGCCTCGCCGGCATTCAAGTGATTTTCAACAGATGGTGAAATGCGAATCTAAAACCAGGGAAAAGATCATTGCTAGATGTGCTCAAGGAATCACAAACATGGAGGAGGTAACTATGTCAAATGGAGCAGAAGGAAAAATAAAGGCCTGGAAAATGCTCTTGGGATTTTACAATTAGGAAGGAGAATATGAGTGATTTTAAGGAGATGGATCCAGTGAGCATGCAGTGGATTGAGTTGTAAGTGGAACGTATTCCTCCTGTGGTTAAAACAACTTGAAAATAACAAAGGTAAACCACTCTTTCATTAAGTTTAAAAGAAGGCAGGAGGGAATGGGAAGCTAGGAAGGTATACGTGGGATCATACACATTCTGAAAAATACATAGATACTGCCCAGAGTGCTTTCTAAACCAAGTTTTCAAATCCACTAATAGTGCACCCCTGTACTAGTTTTCTATTAGGGTGTAACAAGTAGCACAAACTCACAAGACTGAAGTCCAAGCATATGCAGGAGCTGCAGCTCAAGGTCCTCTTCCCTGCTCAAGTGGCAGAATTCACTTCCTTGAAGCTGCAGAACTCTTCCTGGATTACTTCCTTGAGGTTGTCTGAAGAATCTGTAGCTACTTGCCATCTCTTTTAAAAGGCCTGCCTGATTAGGTCAAACACAGAATAATCTCGAATCAGATGAATAGAGACTTTAATGACACCCCAAAATTTATTTTCCATTAAAAGATCACATAATCATGGAAATAATACCCTATCATATTCACAGGCCCTATCTGTCTACACTCAAGAGAGCAGGATTATACAGGGCAGAAATATCTCACTACAGAGCAGGAATCTGGAGAATCATTTTAGAATCCTGCCTACCACGGTCCCCTTCGTGTTTATTTAAATTCCAAGCCTAAACACTAAAAATAAACAAAAATGCATTTAACCGTACTGCAGATATTTTGGTGAGTTCTGCAACAAGAATGCCTAGGTTCTCATTCCAGCTCCACTACTTATTAATTTTGTCTCCTGGAGCAAGTTACTTAACTCAGGGTCCCCACCTGAAAAGTGCAGAGATTAGTAGTTCCTACATCAAGGACCTGCTGGAAGTATTGAATCAGCTGATAGATCAAAAGCTCTTAGAATAGTAACTGACACATGATCAAGTGCTACCTTAGTGTTACCTACTAAGGCTTTCTCTCTTTGGCAAAACCTTAGCAAAATGAGCTGAATGTGTGGCCAGGGAAACAAAGATGCAGACAGATTATCTTGGATTTTTCTCATTGTAAATTGTTGACCACCACTTAGAGAACTAGAAATATGACAGACAGATCCATCCATGAAAGTCCATACTCCATGAAAGAAGGAAATAGACAGACATTTCTGTTCGTCATCTTATTATGTATGATGTGGAAGACCACACAAAAAACAGGTGGCATACTATTTTAAAATATTCATCACACCTAATAATTATACAAACTCATTTCAAAAATCAGACTTATGGGGGCAAATATATAGGGGAAAATAATACACATGGTGTGATATTAACATTTTCCAAATAGTAAATGTACACTAAACAATGTACTAGAAATTTATCTCTGGAGATTCCTACTAAATGATAGTCAATGGAATTACATTATTTTACTCAAATGTACTTATGTAGAATTTTGATATTAGATTCATAGAATGTGAGAACTATAAGGGATTTCCTAAATTAAACATTTTACTTATAAGAAAACCAAAAAAAAGGTGCTTACTCATAGGTCACTTGATACTTAGTGACAGAGTCCAGATTAAACCCCAAATTTTCTGATTCTGAGTCCCAAAGTAATTCCACTACATTGATCAGTCTTTAGCAAAATAAAAAGTACATATAAACGTCTCAATACATGCCATAAGGGTTCCTGTTTCTTCTTAGAGAATTGAACCCTACATCATTATATAATGTCTCTCTTCCTTCCTTATAATTTTCTTTGCCCAGAAGTCAACTTGGTCTAAATTTAATAAAGGTACTCCAGCTTTCGATTGATTAGTGTTAGCATGGTATATCTTTCTCCATACTTCAACTTTTAATCTATCTATCTATCTATGTCTTTATATTTAAAATGAGCTTGTTGTAGACAACACATAATTGGGTCCTTTTTAATCCACTCTTTAATTGGCATATTTAGACCATTCATAGTTAAGCAGTTAAGGTGATTAGATACACCTTAATTCTTTTGATTAATTTAGTACTGAGGATTAAACCCAGGGGTGCTCTACCACTGAGCTGCACCCCTCAACCCTTTTTATATTTTATTTCAAGACAGGGTTTCACTCAGTTGACAAGACTGGCCTCAAACTTGTGATCCTGAGTTGCTGGGGTTAGAAGGGTGTGCACCACAACTGGCAAAATACACCTTAATCTTAAAGCGATTAGATACAGCACACTTGTGATATCAACTGTATTTGCAACTGTTTTCTCTTCGTTGCCCTGTGTCTTTCTTTTTTTTTTTTTTTTTCTTTCACTCTTTTCCTGCCTTGTTTGGTTTTAATCAAAACTTTATTATAGTTAGCTTTTTCATCACTGACAAAAAGAACTTAAATGAACAATACAGAAGAAGGAAAGTTTATTTGGGGCTATGGTTTCAGAGGTCTCAGTCCATAGATGACTGACTCCATATCTCTGGGTCAGGGATGAGGGGAAAGGTGTGGCAGAGGAAAGCAGCTCAGGACCTGGCACCAGGAAACAGAGAGAGCTCCATGCACCAGGAACAAATTATAAACCCCTAAGTCACACCCCCAGTGACCCACCTCCTCCAATCACTCCCCACCTGCCTCCAGTTGCCACCCAGTTAGTCCATATCAATGGATTAATATATTGATGAGGGCTGGGGAGATAGCTCAGCTGGTAGCGTGCTTGCCTCGCAAGCACAAGGTCCTGAGTTCGATCTCCAGTACCGCAAAAAATATATATATATATATACATATATATATATTGATGAGTTTACAACTCACAAGCCAACCATTCCACCTCTGGACAATTCTTGCATTGTATCACCACAAGGTTTTGTGGGACACCTTATATTTAAACCATAACACATTATATATTCTTCCATTTTCTTTCCTCTGTTAGCATATCAATTATGTTTTTTTTTTAAATTGTTTGAGTGATTGCAATAGACATTTACAACCAATTCAAGTCAAACAACACTGAACCACTTCACAATGGCATAATATTCCCAGTTCCTCCCACCTGTACCTTTAATATTGCTTTTTCCACTTGTCTGTAAGTTATAATCACCTAATATGTTGTGACTACTGTTTTGTAAATAAATCATTATCTACTATATCAATTAAGAATAAGAAAAAGTATTTTATTTTACCTTCATTTAGTCCTTCTCTAATCCTTTTCCTTCAGTCATTAGATGTTAGTTTGTGACCTATATCATCTTCCTTCTTGCTGAAGAATTTTTTTTAACATTTCCTGAATGACAGGTCTATAGACTACAAATTTCTTTAACTTTTGTTTGTTTAAAAAAAAATCTTTCTTACCTTTCACTTTTGGAAGGTAATTTTATTGGTTACAGAATTCCAAGTTGGTGTTTTCTTTTCACATTTTAAATATTTCACTCCACTATCTTCTTGCTTGCACAGCTTATAAAAGGAAATATGATGTCAATTTTTTTAAAATTTCTTTATTTGTTCTTTTTGGTTATATATATCGGTAGAGTGTATTTTGACATATTATACACATGTGGCGTATAACTTCCATTCCTGTGGTTGTATGTGATGTGGAGTTACACTGGGCATGTATTATCCTATATAGGAAAGTTAGGTCCAATTCATTACACTGTCTTGTCATTCTTGTCCTTGCTTTTTCTAAGAACAAGGTATTTTCCTTCCTCTGGCTTCTTTCAAGATTTTCTCTTTGTCTTTGATTTTCTGAAGTTTGAATATGATATACCTAAGTATAAACCTTTTGGTGTTTATTCTCCTTGGTATTCTTCATATTTCCTGAAACTGTAGCATGGTTTTTGTCATTAATTTTGGAAAATTCCTGGTCATTATTACTTCACATTTTGCTTCTGTTCCTTTCTTGCTTCTTCTGCCCTGGTGTTCCCATCATCACAGACGTTTCACAGTTTATAATTGTTCCATATTTTATTGATTTCTGGGGAATTTTTTGTTGTTGTTGTTCTTTTCTCTTTGCTTTCTGGTTTCTATTGACATACCTTCAGGGACTGGGAATGTAGCTCAGTGGCACAGCACTCACCATAAACAAACAAACAAATAAAAAATATCTTCAAGCTTACTATTTCCTTAATTGTGTCCAGTCAACTGCTTAGACCATCAGAGGCATTCTTTATTTCTGTTACACTCTCTTTTTTAAATATTTTTTAGTAGTAAATGAACACAGTACATTTATTTTATTTATTTATGTATGGTGCTGAGAATCGAACCCAGAGCCTCATACATGCCAGGCAAGTGCTCTACCACTGAGCCATAATCCCAACCTTAGGTTACATTCTTTAATGTATCTTTCTGCTTACATTATGCACTTGCTACTATATGTTATCCACTTTTTCCATTAGCACTCTTAGTTTACTAAGTACCTTTATTTTGAATTTCCAATCTGCTAATTCCAAAATTCTGCCATATCTAAGTCTGGTTCTGATGCCTGATTTTTCTATCTTTAGTTAATCTGGTTACTAACAAACCAACTCTAAATTTTATATAAAAATACAAAAGACCCAGGATAATCGATGAAATACTGAAGAAAACAATTTGGAGGTTGGATGGTATCTGACACTGAGGCATACTATAATGTTATAGTAATCAAGACAATACTAGTGTTGGAAATATTTTGACAAAAAAAAAAAAAGATAAATGAAATAAAATAGAGAACCCAGAAATAGACCCACACAAATATAGTCAACTAACTTTGAAAGGAGCAAAAGCAATCCGATTAAGATAGGCTTCTTTACAACACATAGTGCTAGAACTCCTTGACATTCACATGCAAAAGGAGAGAAAGAATCTAGACACAGACCTTACACTCTTCACAAAATTAAACTCCAAATGGATGATAAGTTTAACCTTAAAACACAAAACTTTACAACTTCCAGAAGAAAATAACAGAGAAAAACAATACCTCAAACTTGTCAATGAGTTTTTTAATACAGTAAGAAAAGCACAATCAATGAAAGAAAAAAATCGATCAAGTAGACTTCATTAAAAACTTCTACTTTGCCGGGCACAGTGGTGTGCGACTATACTCCCAGTGGCTCGGGAGGCTGAGGCAGGAGGATCTCAAGTTCAAAGCCAGCCTCAGCAAAAGCAAAGTACTAAGTGACTCAGAGAGACCCTGTCTCTAAATAAAATACAAAACAGGGCTGAGGATGTGACTCAGTGGTTGAGTGCCCACGTGTTCAATCCCCAGTACCCAAAAACAAAACACAAACTTCTACTTTGCAAATCCACTATTAAGAGAATTGTAATTGTGTAGGTCAGCTTTCCATGGCTGTGATAAAATACCTAAGAAAATCAACCTAAGAGCAGGAAAGAAAGATTGGTTTTGGTTCATGGGTTTAGAGGTTTTCAGTCCATCCTTGGTTGACTCCAGTGTTTTGGGGGATGTGGCAAGGCAGAACATCATGGTGGTGAGTGCATGGCAAACCTCGTCACCTCAGGTTGACCAGGAAGCACAGAGACAGAAAGAAGAGGTTGAGTCTCCATATCCCCTGTAAGGGCACGCCCCCAGTGACCTAACTTCCTTCTGCTAGGTCCCACCTCCTAATGGCTCTACCCTCTCCCAGAGTGCCACCGGCTGTTTACCAAGCCTTTAACACATGACTGCGGAGGGACATTTATGAACCAATCTATAAACAAGAATGCAAAGGCAACCCACACACTGGGAGAAGATCTTTGTAAAAGATCTTTGTAAAAGATTTTCTAACTGCTATTTTGTATCCTAACTGTACAAAGAACTCTTGAACCCAACGATAAGAAACAACCTTGATAATTTTAAAAATAGAAAAAAGATCTGAGCAGAGATATAAAGACAGCAAATTAGTGAATGAAAAGGTGTTCCACATCTACATTCTTCAACTTTTTATCCCTGGGACCAAAATATCTGACAAGAACAACTTAAAGAAGATAAAGTGTATTTGGGGATCATGGTTTCAGAGGCTCAGTCCATGGTCAGAAAACTCCCCTTGCTCTGGGCCAGAGATGAGACAAAACACCATGGAGGGAGAGTGTGATAAAGGAAAGCTGCTCAGCTCATGGCCAGCAACAAATATATTTCCCCAAGGGCACAACCTCCAGCCATGCCCCACCTGCCTACAGTGGTCACCCAGCACAGTGGTACTTGCAAATTGTTAATCCATCAAATGGATTAACCCACTGATTGAGTTACTGCTCTCATTTCTGAGCATTCCCGCATTGTCTCACACACGAAGTTTTTGGAGGACCCCTCATATCCAAACCATAACAACATCATATGTCATTAGGGAAATGAAAATTAAACCAACATTAGGATGCCATTACACATCTATAGAATGACTAAAATCCAAATATTGACACCAACTGCAGGTACAACAGGAAATCTCATTTATTATTACTGGGAGTGCAAAATGTTACAACCAATTTGTATGATAGTTTGACAGTATTGTATAAAACCAAAAATATTTTACCATATATTTGAGAAATCTTGCCCTTTAATATTTACCCAAATAATTTAAAAATGTATCTCCACGCAAAACTGGATATCCATATGTATAAGAATGAAACTGCATCCCTATCTCTCACCCTGCACAAAAGTCAAATCAAAGTGAAACAAAGACTTAGTAATGACACAAGAAACTTTGCAATTGATAGGAATAAACATAGGGTCAACACTCCAACATACTGTCACAGGCACCAACTTCCTTAACAAGACCCTGAAAACTCAAGGAATAAAACCAAGAATAACAAATGATATGGCATAAATTTAAAAACTTCTACACAGCAAAGAAAATTATTGAAAGAGTGAAGAAAGAGCCTATAGAATGGGAGCTACTCCTTTGAGAGGAAATTAATATCCAAGAACATATAAAGGACTAAAAAGCTTAACACCAAAAAAAAAATCAATAAATGAGCAAAAGAACTAAACAGACATTTCTCAAAAGGAGAAATACAAATGACAAAAATATGAAAAAAAAAGTTTAACTTCTCTATCAATCAGGGAAATGCAAATCAAAATTATATTGAGATTTCATTTTACTCCAGTCAGAATGGTAATTATCAAGAATACAAATAGTAATAAATGCTGGTGAGGATGTGGGAGAAAAGGTGCACTCATCCAGAGAAGGAAAAGAGGGACAACTAGGTGGAACACAGGTGATTTTTAGGAGCGTGAAAGCATTCTGTATGATATTATAACATTGGTTACACGTCATGCATTTGTCAAAGTGCATAGAACTAACTGTACAACACAGAGCAAACTCTATGAACTTTAATAATAATCCATCAGTATTGTTTCATTAATTGTAACAAATTAGTGCAGGATGTTAATAATAGGGGACAATGTGCACAAGAGAAAAGGAAGTAAGACAGAAACTAGTTTCTGTGCATTTTTTTCTATAAACTTAAAACTACCCTAAAAAATAGTCTATTAAAAATTTTTAAATCTCTGTACAGACAGTTCTCTAATGTCCAAAGTCTCAGAGCAAAAGCAGAGTATATTTTATCAAAACAAAATGGTATGTACATGCAATTTTCCAAGAATGTTTTTCACTGAATAGCCGTAAGCTGTTTTCTCAGACTCCAAGTAAATAAGCTGAGTTTAGGTTATAGCTTGTGATTCATCCTGACCTATTTTCTACAAAATAGAAAAATCTTCCCTGCTACTTCCTTCACTGTGTTATTTCTTTTTGTCTCCTCATTCCCCAGAGCCTTCTCCATCAGATATTTTAAAGCTTTTTCCAACCTGACATTTATCCCTTTATTATGATCATTATTATATTAGGTCATCCCCACTGCTTTTCTAAATAAAACCAAGCTCATGTTCTCAGGCCCCGGATTTCCCTGCACATCTCTAATTCTCATGATATCCTTAAATTTCATGCTTCTGTATCTTCCTTACTATCTTGCTATCCTATCTTCCAGAAATTACTCCTATTATTCAAATCTTCTCCTGAATTCTTCCTCTCTTTCAGGATCTTTCTAAAAAATCAGTTTATCAAACAAGTTTCAGACACCCAACTTGGGATAACATATGACTAAGAATTAAAAATACCAGGAAAATGAAGTACAATGAGATTAAGTGATAGTTATCTGAAGATACGTATTAGTCAGAGTTCTCCAGAAAAACAGAATCAATAGGTTAGAGAAAGAGAAATGAGATTTACAATGAGAAATAGTTCATGTGATTGTGGGGGCCAAGAAGTCCCATGACATGCCATCTACAACTTGGAGAACCAAGAAATCTATTGATGATTCAAACACATGGAGAAGTAGCATTAATACAAGTCCCAAGGTCCAAAGGTCTGAGAACTCAGGAGCTCCACTCTCCAGGAGGAAAAGATGAATATCTCAGCTCCATAAGAGTATGAATTTGCCCTTCTTCACATTTTTATTCTATTTGAGCCCTCAACGGATTGGATGTTGGCTGCCATATTGATAAGGGAGGATCTTCTTCGCTCAGTTTACTGATGCAAATATTAATCTCTTCTGGAAATCATATCATAGGTATACCCAAAAATAAGGTATCACCAACTATCTGGCCATTCTTTAGCCCAATCAAAATTAACCATCACAGTCAGATAGTGAATAAACTTTGCAGGTAAAATTAGACTGTATCTTCTGCATCCCAACTTAATCCTCTTCTACTGGAAAACATCCATGAAGGGAAGAATAAGCATTCAGTTGCCCTCCCATCACACAGCAGAGGTAAGAGAAATAGATCTCAACCAGGGCTTCAACAATATCTTCATGTAATCACCACTAGTATCCAAGAACCACAGCTAAACCTTCTTGCCTGGGGCTACATATCCTAACTATAAACTAAGTTAATAGATAATTTTAAAAGATAACCGAGAATGTAAGTGTAGGGGTAAGTTAATTTGAAGATTGTTTTGTATATCTCTGTTACTTCCATTATTCGTCTGCTTTTACAATTAGGAAGCAGGAGAGCACCACAATTCAGATATCACTTAATAACAGCCCTAAAAGAAAAAGGGAACACTAGCACCAAGTAATGTAAGGGACAAATGCACTCATGTTGTAATTCAGGGTTATAGAAAATTCAGGAATAATACCTGGGTCAAACAAAGACAGCCAGATCACTCCAAGACCATCTCATAGCCTTCGTAAGGGAAATTAGTGGTTTTTTTTTTTTTTTCTAATTCTACAGTATAATTTATTTACTTGGGGATTTATCATTTTAATTTCAAATGTTTTTACAAATTCATTCTTTTTTACTTTTATTAGTTCTTTGTAGTCAGACATAACAGTAGGATTCATTTTGACATGATTATAAAAGCATGGAATATAATTTATTCTAATTCAGTGCCATTTCCCCTTCCTTCCCCTCCCCCTCCTCCTGTTCCTTTTCTTCCGTTCCTGATCTTTTTGCTATTTACTCACAGTTTTGTTTTTTGTTCTTTGTTTGTTTTGTTTTTGTTTTTGCTTTTGTTTTTGGTTTTTTTAGTGTTTTGTGGATCTACATGATGGCAGAATTTATTGTGGCATATTCATATATGTACACGGGAAAGTTAGATAAGACTCATGCCACTATTTCCCAATCCCATTCTTCCTCCCTCCCTTCATTCCCCTTTGTGTATTCCACTGATCTTTCATCTACTTTTTTTTTAATCCCCCTCTCTTATTTTGGATTAGCTTCTGCATATCAGAGAAAACATTGACTTTTGGGGACTGCCTTACCTCACTTAGCATGATAGTCCCCAGTTCCATCCATTTACCAGCAAATGCCATAAAGTCATTTTTCTTTATGGATGGATAATATTCCATTGTGTTTATATACCACATTTTCTTTATCCATTCATCTGTTGAAGGGTATGTAGATTGGCTCCATAGCTTGGTTGTTGTGGATTGTGCTGCTGTAAAAATTGATGTGGCAATGTCACTGTAGTATGCTGATATTAAATCCTTTGGATATATATTAAAGAATGGGATAACAGGGTTATATAGTGGTTCCAGTCCTAGTTTTTTGATAAATCTCCATACTTCTTTCCAGAATGTTTGCACCAATTTGCAGTCCCACCAACAATGTATGAGTATACCTTTTTCCCCACATTCTCGCCAACATTTATTGTTACCTGTATCCTTGATAATTGCCATTCTGACTGAAGTGTGATGAAATCTCAGTGTAGTTTTAATTTGCATTTCTCTAATTGCTAGAAATGTTGAACATTTTTTTTAGTTGTCAGTGGACCTTTATTTATTTATTTATTTATATGCAGTGCTGAGGATCTAATCCAGGGCCTCATACATGCCACATGAGGGTTCTACCACTGAGCCACACAATCCCTGCCCCTGAAACATTTTTTCATATATTTGTTGACCATTCCTATTCCTTCTTTTGGGAAGTGTCTGTTTAGTTCCTTTGCCAATTTATTGATTGATTGATTTGTTTTTTGCATTACTCTTTTAAAATTTTTTATTTGTTCTTTTTAGTTATACATGACTGTAGAACATATGGTATTACTTTCTTAGTTATTTATATAGCCTGGATATTAATGCCTACCTGAGGAGCAGGTGGCAATGATAGTCTTTCATTGTATTGACTCTCTCTTCATGCTGCTAATTATTTCTTTTGCTGTGAAGAAGTTTTTTTTTTAATTTGATGCCATCCCACTTATAAATTTTTTATTATATAACTTTGTGCTGTAGGAGTCTTGTTAAGGAAGTCGGTTCCTGAGCCTACATGTTGGAGTGTTGGGTTTCTAGTCCAATGCCTAGGTCTTTGATCCACTTTGAGTTGAATTTTGTGCTGAGTGAGAAATTAGGGTTAAATTTTATTCTATTACATGTGAATTTTCAGTTTTCCCAGCACCATTTGTTAAAAAGGCTATCTTTTCTTTAATGTATGTTTTTGTCACCTTTGAATACTGTGAGATAACTGTTTTTATGTGGGTTTATCTCTCTGTCTTCTATTCCATTCTCTATGACTTCATGTCTGTTTTGGTGTCAGTACCATGCTATTTTTATTATTATAGCTCTGTAGTGTGATTTGAGGACTGGTATTATAATGTCTTCTGCTTCACTTTTCTCACTAAGTACTGCTTTGGCTATTCTGAGGCTCTTGTTTTTCCAAATGAATTTTGTGACTGCTTTTTCTATTTCTGTAAAAAATGTCATTGGAATTTTAATGGAATTACATTGAATCTGTATAACACTTTTCACTGTGTGGCCATTTTAACAATGTTAATTCTGCCTATCCAAGAACATGGGAGATCTTTCCATTTTCTAAGCTCTGTATAAATATCTTTCTCTAGTATTCCATAGTTTTTTGTTTGTTTGTTTGTTTTGTTTTGTTATTTTGTTTGTGGGGGTTTTTGAGGTTTTTTGTTTGTTTGTTTGGGGTTTTTGTGTGTGTGTGGTGCTGAGGATTGAACCAGGGCCTTGTGCTTGCTAGGCAAGCACTCTACCAACTGAGCTATATCCCCAGCCCCACATAGTTTTTATTGTAGAGATCCTTCACTTTGTTAGAGAGGGTCCCAAGGGTTGTTGTTTGTTTTTGTTTGTTTATTTTCGTTTTTGTTTTTGAGGCTATTGTGAATGAGATCATTTTCTTATCCCATTCCTAACCCAAGCAGATTCATCATTGGAGTATAGGAATGTGATTGACATATCAGCCTTAATCTTATATTCGGCTACTTTGCTGAATTCATTTATGAGCTCCAGAAGTCTTTCAGTGGAGTTTTTGGGTCTTCTAAGTATAGGATCATGTCATCGGCAGAAATAATTTGACTAATTGCTCTGGCTAGAGTTTCAAGGACAATGTTGAATAGGAGTAGTGAAAGTGGGCATCCTTGTTCCTGTTTTTAGAGGAAATCCTTTCAGTTTTCTCTTCTTTCAGAATAATGTTGCCCCTGGGTTTGTCATTTATAGTCTTTACAATGTTGTGGTAAGTTCCTTCTATCCCTAGTTTTTATATGTGGTTTGCCAATATTTTATTAAGAATTTTTGTATCTGTGTTTATTGGTCTGAGGTATTCTTTTCCTGATTTGTCTTTATCTGGTTTTGGTATGGTGATACTGGCATCATAGAACGAGTTTGACTGTGTTCCTTCCTTTTCTATCTCACAGAATAATTTGAGGATTGGTATTAGTTCTTCTTTAAAGGTCTGGTAGAATTCTGCTGAGAATTCATCCAGTACAAGGCTTTTCTCTGTTGGAAGGCTTTTGATATCTTCTTCAATTTCATTACTTGGAATTGGTCTGTTTACATTTTCTATATCCTCATGATTCAATTTGGGTCGTTCATATGTCTCTAGGAATTTGCCCATAGCTTCAAGATTTTCTAGCTTATTGGAGTAAAATTTTCAAAATAGTTTCTGATAATCCTCTGGTTTTCAACAGTGTCTATGGTGATATATCCTTTCTCATCTCAGATTTTGATAATTTGAGTTTTTCCCACTTTCTTTTGGTTAGGTAGGCTAAGTGTTTATCAATTTTGATTATCCTTTCAAAAAGCCAACTCTTTGTCTTGTTGATCTCTTGTACTCTTTTTAATCTCAATATCATTGATTTTGACTCTGACTTTAAATATTTCTTGTCTTCTATTGATTTTGATGTTTATTTTTTCTTCTTTTCCTATCACCTTGAGATGTAATATTAGATTATTTATTTGGTATCTTTCTATTATTTTAATATACGAGCTTAATGCTAAAAACTTTCCTCTTAGAACTGCCTTTATACTGTCCTAGAATTTTTGATATATTGTATCACTATTCTCATGTACTTCTAAGAATGTTCTTATTTCTCCCCAATTTCTTCTGCTATCCTTTCATCATTCAAAGACATATTATTTAATCTCCAGGGTGTCTTCTGTTTTGTGTCTTATCAATTTCTAACTTAATTCCATTATGATCTGATAAAATGCAAGATATTGTCTCTATTTTTGAAGGGTTCTTTTTTTCTTTTTTTTTTATTATAAAATTGTAAACAAATGGGATACATGTTGTTTCTCTGTCTGTACATGGCGTAAAGGCATACCATTTGTGTAATCATAAATCTACATAGGGTAATGTTGTTTGATTCATTCTGCCATTTTTTCCCTTCCCCCCCTCCCCTCCCACCCTTCCCCTCCATCTATACAGTCCTTCCTTCCTCTATTCCTGCCCCCCTCCCTAAACCCAACTCCAACCCCAACACTAACCCTTCCCACCCCCCATTATGTGTCATCATCCACTTATTAGTGATATCATTCTTCCTTTGGTTTTTTGAGATTGGCTTATCTCACTTAGCATGATATTCTCCAGTTTCATCCATTTGCCTGCAAATGCCATAATTTTATCAATCTTTATGGCTGAGTAATATTCCATTGTATATATATATACCACATTTTCTTTATCCATTCATCAATTGAAGGACATCTAGGTTGGTTCCACAATCTGGCTATTGTGAATTGAGCAGCTATGAACATTGATGTGGCTGTATCTCTGTAATATGCTGATTTTAAGTCCTTTGGGTATAGGCCAAGGAGTGGGATAGCTGGGTCAAATGGTGTTTCCATTCCAAGTTTTCTAAGGAATCTCCACACTGCTTTCCAGAGTGGCTGCACTAATTTGCAGCCCCACCAGCAATGTAAGAGTGTACCTTTCTCCCCACATCCTCGCCAACACCTGTTGTTGGTTGTATTCTTGATAATTGCCATTCTAATTGGGGTGAGATGGAATGAAGGGTTTGATTGATGTACATAGATACTCCATTGTTTGTGGCATAAATATTTACAATCATTATATCTTGTTGATACATGATTACCTTAAGCAGTGTAAAGTGATGTTCTTTGATATGAGAACAGCAACTCCTGCTGTTTATGAGTCCCATGTGAATGGTATGTTTTTTCCCATCCTTTTACTTCTGTGGATGTCTTTGCCTATAAGGTTAGTCTCTTGCAGACAGTATATTGTTGGGTCTTGTTTTTTAATTCATTCTGCCAACCTATGTCTTTTGATTGAAGAGTTTAGATTGTTTACATTCAATATTATTATTGAGATTCTGATTTCTAATGTTCAAATTGAACTTGATTCTCCCTTAATTAACTATTCTTCTAGTGTAATTCCTCCCTATGCTGGTTTTCATTTTTTTCATTTCTTCTTCATGAAATATTTTATTGAGTATGTTTTGTAGTGCAGTTTCTAGTTATGAATTCTCTTAACTTTTGTTTATCATGGAAGGTTTTTATTTCATCTTCAATTCAGAAGCTTAATTTTGCTAGGTATAGTGTTCTTAGTTAATTTCCATTTTAGTCAGTTTTTTTTTTTTTTTTTCCTGCTGTGACTAAAAGACCTGAAAAGAACAACTTTAGGAGATGAAAAGTTTATTTGGGAGCTCACAGTTTCAGAGGTCTCAGTCCACAGATATCCAACTCCATTCTTCAAGGCTCGAGGCCAAAGAGTGTAGTGGAGGAAAGTGGCTCAAGGCATGACACCAGGATGCAGAAATAGAGAGCTCTGCTCATTGAGGACAAAATACATACCCCAGAGACATGTCTCCAGGGACCACCTTCTCCAGCCACATCCTACCAGCCTTTCATTACCACTCAGTTAAGCCCTATGAGGGGACTAATTCACTGATTGGGTTAAGGCTCTCATAACCCAATTGTTTTGCCTCTAAGTCTTCTATCATGGTCTTACACATGAGCTTTTGGGGAACACCTAATATCCAGACCATAACAGCATCCACTTTCTTTCAGAGCTTGGTATATATTATTCTTACCCCTTCTGGCATTTAGGGTCCAGGTTGAGAAATCGGTCAAAATATGGATTGGTTTGCCTCTTAATGTGGCCAGACACTTTTCTCTTGCAGCTTTTAAAATTCTATCCTTATTATGTATGTTAGCCATTTTCATAATAATGTGTCTTGAAGTGGATCTATTGTGATTTTGTATATTTGAAGTCCTATATGCCTCTTTTATTGGAATTTCCATCTCATTCTTAAGGCTTGGAAATTTTTCTGTTATTATTTCATTGAAAAGATTATGCATTCCTTTAGTCTATATTTCAGAGATTTATCTATCCCAATCCCAATGAATCCTAAATTTGGCCTTTTAATGTTATCCCAGATTTCTTGAATATTCTATTGATGTTCTCTTAACATCTTTTCTTTATAGTCAACTTTATTTTCAAGATTATATCCTTGGTCTTTGAGGCCTGAAAATCTATGTTCGATGTGGTCTGATCTATTGGTGATGCTGTTCATTGAATTTTTAATTTGGTTTGTTTATTCTTTTGAGGATTTCCATTTGGTTTTTCTTCAGAATCTCTACTTCTTTATTGAAGTGATCTCTCTGATTTCATTTCTTACATCTTCTTTTAGCTCATAGAACAACTTAACTATGAACATTCTAAATTCCTTCTATGACATTTCCTCCACTGTGGTGTCAATGAAATCTGTGTTGAAGCATGATAGGCTGTTTGGTATGATTTGTTCCCTTGCTTTCTCATATAGTTTGCATGTCTATCCATCTATTGGTTCTCACTTTCTTTAAATGAAGGACTCACTTTATGAACTTCCTTTTCTTAAGACTCCCAAGTTGGGTGACTATCCAGGTAATATTTTAAGTTAATGTGTGACCTCTGGTAATCCCAATATCGGCACCACTTTTATCAGCCCCATTTACTACAATCACTTCAGAACCAAGCCTCATTCTATTCAACCTTATAAGAAACAAAAACTTGTTATGATTGTTCTCTATGGTTCCTCAAATTCAGGTATAAACCTATAATAAAATACTGAATTAGGTCAAAAAATTAGTTGTTAAATTTAGTAATCTTACTAAAACTTTAAGTGAGGGCTAAAGTGGGGAGAAAAAAAAGAAAGATAGGGCAAAAGAGAGAGGGAAAAAGACAGAGAGAGAGAGAGCGAGAGCAAGAGAGAGAGTGAGAGAGATGATATAAGAGAAAAATTTACACCAAAGCTATTGAAAACAAAGATAGGAAGATTGATCCAATTAATGCTTTAAACCATTAGATGAAATATATTCAAATGGGTTTTTGGCTACTGTGTTAACAATTATTGTCCAAGTTAAAGAGATATTTATATGATGCAAGTTGACATTAGAGTTGTTTGTATCACACTTTACCAAGGTGAAGAATATTCTTATTGAATTTTTTTTTTTTTTTTTTTTTTTTTTTTGGTACCAGGGCTTAAACTCAGGGGCAATTTACTACTGAGCCACATCCCCAGCCCTATTTTGTATTTTATTTAGAGACATGGTCTCACTGTGTTGCTTAGCACCTCACCATTGCTGAGGCTGGCTTTGAACTCGCAATCCTCCTGTCTCAGACTCCCAAGCTGCTGGGATTACAAGCGTGCACCACTGCACCCAGCTGGTTGAATCTTAATTTGGATTTCATTGGGGTTTGGACATTTAGTATATGCAGGGGCACAGGAACCAGTTTTCTAATTACTATGAACCTCCCATCAGCAGCTTCTGATTTGCCAGCTCAGGGGCCTGCAGCTTACTGTTCAGAGGGTGCAGTGTTGTGGGCTGCCTGTTTCTATTGTGTGCAGTAGTTCAGGATGCAGGCTGTGGAGTGTCCCTGTGTACTTTCTCCCCTCTACAGGATCCTTTTCACAGTAGTGAGAATCCTGGTGGCTGTCTGTGAGTGCAGGAACTCTGGTTGTGGGTGTTCTGTGGCTGTCCCATGCTTCAGAAATACTCCCCCAGCCGCTGCCACTCTCAGGTACTGCATGTGAAGGGTCTCAGGTGGTTCACCTGGACTCTAGTTTCCACTGCTCCAGGTTGTGGATGGCAGGCGCTGATTCCCTCTATTTACTAAGTCTGATGAAAGGTCCCCCAAGTATTCAAACAATACCCTGTCACTTGCCAGTTGTGATCACAGGTCAGGTGGTGCACCATTCAAGGCTTCAATCAGCCCCTTCCTTCTGTGTAGACTCTGTTCATTTTCCACCTGGTCTCTGTGTCACTGGACATTTGGGCAGTTTCCCTCTCGTACGGCCCCATGATCCCAGGGACCATCCCTAGGCTTCCCACAATGCCTCCCCACAGTGTCCGTGATCAGGGCCTGGTGAGTCCACTTTCCTCTGTTTGGAGCCAAAGCTGCTTCACTGCTGTCTGTGTCAGAAATAAGCCAGCGGATGCTGCAAAGAGTTTCCCTCCCTTGCCTGGGTCACAGAGTCTGAGCGGGATTAGGCAAACTTCCCAGCACAGGCCCCCACCAGCCCATTCCCCTTGTTTGTAAAGAGGGGGAGGGAGAAGGGATTCTGACAATTTTCAGCTAATAGTGGTCCTTCTAGAAGTACTTTCTGGCCAGATTCTTAAGGGCTCCCACTGCACTGGGACTTCCCTCTGGTTTAATTCGCAGCTGTCTGGGTGTGGGAAGATGCCATGCTGATTTAAGGGGATGACTGGTGAGCTGAGGGCTCCACAAGATGGCTACAGACCACCACCACCACCCCGCACTCTGCCCAGTTTTCTTTTTCCAATTTGGTTTTAAGTTTGCAATTTGGTTTTGCACAGTTTTAAGGACACTTCTGTTAGTGTCATGCTTTAAATTTTGTGTCTTTCCAAATGTTTTTAAATGGGTGAGCTTAAAAGATTATCCACTTGCTCCTCTCCCACAGTTTTTCTCTCTGTTGCCCACCCCCGCTTTCTCATCCCCAGGTTCCCGTTCAGGGTTAAGGGACTCTGAGTTTGTTTCCAACTCTGGTAACCTATCTTCCAGTTTCTCCAGGTCTCAGACTCTAATATTGAGTCTTCGAGCGTTTATTTCTTCACTCACCTCTCAATGCTGCTTTTCCTTCTCTGCCTCCTTTCTGCATTGTGAGGAGATTTGGACTTGCTGCCTTGCTTCTGCCATCTTCTACTAGTGAGCTTTTAAGGAAATAAAATACATGAAGAGAAACTGAATTCTGATCAATTTAGTATTAAGATTTGATACAAATGCAGCCTGAATTCTTTCAAGGTATGACTGTCCTTTGTAAATAGCAGATGGAGCTGCAAACTGCTTCATTTAGCTGGTAGCAACAAAACATTTGTTCTGCCTACTAATTTACAAGGAGACTATTATTTTGGCCTCAGTAATACCATCATATGCCCAACCATGGCATCCCCAATATCAAGTATCCTCTGTGAGCTAATGCAATAGTGACAGCACCATGAACATATCTTTAAACTTTTTAAAGTTTTACTATATTATTATTCCAATAAAAAATATCTAAGTCATTTTAAACCAATGATTACTGAATCATTATTTCTGTTTCCAAAAAACAGAGATTATTCCTTCACATACACATATTCTGATCAAATTTCATTTCTTTATATGACTCCATGACTTTCATGACCCCTTTTTGCTTACAAATAATGAAGACATCTTACACAGATTTTCCAAGTGGTTTTTCTCTACCTTTCTGAGCAAATCTAAGGGAAATATCCTCAAAAGAGTAGTGCCCTTGATGCTTCCATGTTGAACACATTCCCCTACTCTTAGTGTGATTAGAAAGGGTCTAATTTTGCCCATCTTGTGATCTCCTTTCCATCTTTCAAGATTTGAATCAAACATTACCCCATACCTCCACTTTCTAAAGAAGTCTTCATCATTTCTTCCTTCATGTTACTATATTACAAACTATGCATGATCTCCTTTGTTATGATTTTTACATGTCTCTCTTTCCTAGTAGACATTAACTGTGGCTGCAGGACAAATATCTTATTCAATCATATGTGTTTCCTCAGCACTTGGCCCAAATAAGAAATTACATATATATTTTTAAGTGAAAAATAAAAGTTAAATTTTATTGCATTTTAGTTTTTTTCCAAAATTATTTTTCTAATTTCTAACATTCTTTGAGACAACAAAATTTTGCCAAGACAGAAGAACTAAAGTGACATCTGAGATGTACTTGGCAAAACTTTTTATATAGTGTTTATTTCATATCTGATAATACTAAAGTTTACTTTAGAATTTGAGAAAATAAACAAAAGAACAAAAAAGGAGAATAATAATTAACTATCCCATAACCTAAGATATTATCATTATCTCTGTTTTAGAATATTTGCTTCTTGGATTTTTTAAATTCAGTGACACAATTGGAATTACAATCTGCAAGCATTTTAGAAGGCTGAATATTTTTAAATACAATAATATATCACAAAATGCTTCCATATTGTACTTGTCAGAGTTCTCTAGAAAAACGGAATCAGGATATGTATATGTGTGATCATAAAAGGGGGGCAATATTATTAGATTGTCTTATATGATCAGACGCTAAATAGTCCCACAGTGGCCGTCTGCATCTTAGAGATCCAGAGGAACTACTAGCTGCCAATCCAAGATGTTGGAGCCTCAGAACAAGAGGGTCCAATGATGCAGCCCCAGTCTAAGACTGAAGATCTGGAAATGCCCTGGTGAATCACTGGTGAAAGTCCACTATTTATGGTTTGGATATAAGGTGTCCTCCAAAAGCTCACATGTGAGACAATGGCAAGAAGGTTTGGAAGAGAAATGATTGGGTTATAGCCTTAACCTAGTCAGTGAATTAATCTCTGATGGGATTAATAGAGTGGTAACTGGAGGCAGGTGGGGTGTGGCTAGAGAAAGTGGTTCATTGAGGTGTCACTACAGGGCCTATATTTTGTATCTGGAAAGTGGAGTCTCTCTCTCTCTCTCTCTGCTTCCTGATCATCATGTGAGCTGCTTCCCTCTGCCATACTCTTCTGCCATGATGTTCTGCCTCACCTTGAGCCCTAAGAAATGGAGCTGGCCTTCTGTGAACTAAGACCTCTGAAACTGTGAGCCCTCAAATAAACATGTCCTCCTCTATGATTGTTCTGGTCAGATCTTTTAGTCAGAGCAGTGAAAAAGCTGACTAAAACATCCACCTTGGAAGAGTGAAGAAGCTGAAGTCTGCTGTCCTCAAGAATGGCAGCAGCAATAGACGCAGCAGCTCAAGAAGAATCCAGGATGCGTCCTTGTGGTTCTTCCTCCTTTTTTTCATCCAGGCCCCAGACTGTCAGACAATACACCTACATTCAAGGTAGGTATCCATTTCAGTCCCAGATGCCAGTCATCTCTGGAAACAACCTCTTAGATACACCCAGAAGTCTCTTAATCCTAGGCATCTCTCAACCCAATCAAGTCGACGGTCCAAATTAACCATCACACATATCATGAACAAAAATTTCAAGCCAATTTATTGGATTTGTAGAAATGCAGTATTTCATTTAAACTTTTCCTTATGTTTGTCCTTTTTCATATATTTTAGTATTTTAAATAATGCTAGGAGAAATAACTTTTACCTACAAACCTTGGCAAGCACTTCTAATTGTTGCCTTAGAGAGGTGCTGCTTTTTTGGGGTTTGAATTACAGGTTACGAATATTTTCAAGACTATTCATCCAAATTATTAATTTGATTTCCAAAATCTTTGGTGTAATATACTCCTAGTGAAAGTATAGAAATCTGCTTATCCCGTTGCTCTGTCACCACACAGAATACTTTCACAGGCCAAGTGAGGTGGTGCACACCTGTGATCCCAGTGCTTTGAGAGGCGGAAGCAGGAGGATCAAAAGTTTGAGTACAGCCTCAGCAACTTCACAAAACCCGTCTCAAAATAAAAAATAAAAAGGGCTAAGGGTGTAGCTTCTGGTTTCATACCTCTGAATTTAAACCCCAGTACCACAACAACAACAAAATTATGGTCACTTCTAATCTGTACTTTTTTTGAGTGAAAATTGTGAATTTCAATTGTTTTTTCACGTCATTGATAATGAATGTGAATAATTTTCATTTCCATTAACCATTTGTACTTCCTGTTCTGTATTTTTTCCATTCATTTACTTCACTCTAATTCCAACTAGGTCTTGATGGTTTTCTTGATGTGTGTGCTCTTTATAAATTAAGGATATTGATCTTTATCAGATCATAAGTATTTTTCTCAATATACCATTTACCTTCCCTTTTTTTTTTTTTTTTTTTTTTTTTTTTTTTTTTTTTTTTGGCGGTGCTGGGGATTGAACTCAGGGCCTTGTGCTTGCAAGGCAAGCACTCTACCAACTGAGCTAGATCCCCAGCCCTCCCATTTTGTTTTTGATGTCATCAAATTTATCACTTATTTGGGAAGATGTAATAAATTCATTGATAGTGTGAATTTCTGTCACAAAAAAATAAATACTCATGCACATACATACACAGCAATCCATTTTAAAGGGTTTATGGACCATTTGAATTCCCTCTATGTACTTATTAATCACTTTTCTCATTCTGGGCCCTAAACACAACACAGTCCCTACAAGGTGGTTAAAAATTAATTGTATCTTCTTACCAATTTTAATGTATAAAAAGAATGTACAGCCAGGAATAGTGGCACATGCCTGTAATCCCAGCAGCTCAGGAGGCTGAGAAAGGAGGATCACAAGTTCAAAGTCAGCCTCAGCAACTTAATGAGGCCCTAAGCAACTTACTGAGATCCTTTCTCAAAATAAAAAATAAAAGGACCGGGGATGGAGCTCAGTGGTGAAGTGCCTCTGGTTCAATCCTGATGGCAAAAATAAAATAATAATAGAGGGGATTCTGTGTCATGTTGTGTTAAAAGGGGGCAGTATGCAATGGTAGGAAAAAAAAACTATCTTAGAGATCAGAAAACCTATGATCTGTCCTAAGTCTGCAACTAGCTTAATGATCTGGTACAGTCACTTGATCTTTGTCTACAGATCTTCATCTGCAAAATAGGCACATACAGCTTTTACTCACATATGTGTGCATGTGTGTGGTAAAAGGGAAGAAATAGTGTTCTCTAAGGTTTTCTACTTCTAAAATGTACATAGATTATATACCAGAGTGATGTTCTGTTATACAACACTTTTATTTTGAAGTCATTAAGAACCATCCTGGAGGAAAGACATGTAAACACCAAACAACACAGCTGTGACTACTCAGTGCTCCTTAGTTACAAGTAGTTACACTACCATTTAATGATGTCATTAAAAATGCATTGTCACCATAGTTACTGCAACATTATAAGATACTAGATATTTCCCAGAAATGCTCATGATGAGCAGCTTACATTGTCATTAAAAAAAGGTGTCGCGCCATTTTTTTAAGTGCACACATCATTTTCTCTTCTTTCCCAATTTATTTGTTACCAGGAAAAACTATCAAGAATCTGCTATTAAAAATCAAAAATGTTCTGATACTTTAAAATACACATTACCAGTTGTCAACAGTGCCACTTGTGTATAGCTTGGGAAACAACAATGTTCCCACTCTAGACAAAATTCTGGTGTAATTCTCCTCCTGTGACTGTTCCCTCCCTTAGACTCTCCTGACACTTTTCCTCCCTGGGGTCCCTTTGCCCTTTGGTTCTCTTCTTTTACTCCCTCACTCATGAGGCTGTGCCACTTACACATCCTGTATCTTATTACTTAATAGGTGGTCACTAAGAACCACAACTTTAATTGGTACAAACTTCAGAAATTAACTCAGAGTTTCCATTTTAAGTGGGAATCTTGAAGATTACACATTTTTCAAGACTTGAACAAGTTTTAATAATCACAGGGTAAGAAATACAGTCAGTATTTTAGAGAAGAGAACCCACCCCTAAGCCCCCTCAACTAACCCTAGACAACTGCCTTCTACTCCACCCACTTTTGAGGTCCCCCCCACTCAGTTCTCCATTCCACAGATTTGCTGAGCACCTACCAGAGCTTCTCCTTGGCACAGGGGTCACACCAGCCAGTGAGATGAAGGGCATCTCATGCAATTCTGTCTAGTTCAAGGGGACTCAGAAAACCAAAAGGTGAGTAGGAAATAATTTCTCATAATGATCAGCCCTGCAGGATTTGAAAGAGCTCTCCCAGTTTAGGGACCCACTGGCACAAAGTCCTGAGATAGTGAAGAATTATACATGTTTTTGAAACAGTGAAAAATCAGGGTGTCTGAGACACATGGAATAACATGGAAACTGGTTCAGAACAAGGTCAGAGGGGGACTATGGGACAGGTCAGGTAAGATCTTGAAGGATTTTATTCTCAATCTAATGAGAAATCAATGGAGGGTTTCAAGCCAATGAGTAAAATGACCTGGCTTACTTTTTAAGACATCGCTCCTGGCTGCTGTATGATGCATGAACTATAGTGAGAGGAGGAGGAAGAGGAAACAAGACTGAAGAAATTGCAATAATCAGACAGATACAGCAAAGTTTAAAATTACCAGCCAAAGCAATGACATAGATACTGGAAGCTTCTTCATTAAAGCAAAATGCCTTTGGGATGTTAGGAAGTTTTATTTGCATTCATATCTCTTCAAAAGACTGTCATAGCTGCTGTCATCTAGTCTGGATTCTTTTTTTAATATTTTTTAGTTGTAGATGAACATAATACTTTTATTTTATTTATTTATTTTTGTGCGGTGCTGAGAATTGAACCCAGCACCTGACACATGCTAGGCAAGTGCTCCACCACTGAGCCCCAGCCCCAGCCCCTAGTCTGGATTCTGATGGACAAGTGAATAGAACACAATCATACTTCCTCTGTTTCAGTACTTCTGGGTCCAGCTCTGGCTTACTCAGATATTCAAGTGAAGCACAAATGACAAAGTTTCTCAGCTCTTTTAATAAATCACAACAAAAGCAGTAAATATGATTTCCGCAAAACAGAGTTAGAGCCAGGGCAGAAACCCAGCATTCCTCCCTCCTCCTGTGTGGATTTGTCTACTCACCCATAATTCCATTGATTCCAGACATGCTCCACCATATCTCTCAATACTTACCCTAAAAGTAGTAGTACCCTGTGCAATAGTCATCCAAAAAGAATGCAACAAACAAGCAAGGAAATAATTAGTGGTTAATTAAACTTGAGATAGTGTGAGAAACCTTACCAAGAGGTTTCCCAGTATTTTTTTAATAAACTGAATATATTCCTCATTACCGTCTATGTTATGGGACATTCTTAAATGGAATCGCAGAACAATCAGCTGTGGAATCGTAGAATGACAGATTGTTAGAACCTTTTAGAATTTATTCTAGTCCAACTCCTTGATCATACAAATCAACAGATTTAAGTGATTTCCCCAAGATCACAATGTTTACGATTATTACGGTATAACAAGAACACCATTGGTACCTGTCCTTACCAGGTTGTATTTGGTCCACTTTTTCCCAAACCCTTTTCTCCAAATCCTCATCTCCTCCTGTCATCATTTCCCTGTTTTGGGGGCTTGAATTGGTTCCATGGGCCACGGTTGCAACCACTCCCTTGCCTATATTATCTTGCCCCTCCCTAGTGCTGTCATACTCCAGAGTCCCCGTCATGATTAAACCCAACTTTCTATGTATGCCACACCTGTACCCAAATATCTGAAGATGGTAGGAGAAAAGTACACAGTCAACAGGTGTCAATTAAGTGTAAAATTGCTCCTGTAATTGCCTCTCTCTGCTCTGTATCATCTGTTTTCTCCTAATGGATATAAGTAGAAGGGGAACATTGTTCATGATTCTTCTGTTTGTGCTTGGTTCGGTGGGCCATTCCTCAGATGTTCTCATGAGATCACTAAGTGGCTGCCGTCATACAGTAGTTCAACTGACCTCACTCATATTCCTCATGGTGAGCTAGAATTGTTGGCTGGGGTATCTCAATTATCTTCCACACAGCCTTTCTGACAGGGCATCTCCAACTTCTACTACGTGGAATGAGTGGAAACTACAAGATCGCTTGCGAGTTGGCTGAGGAGTCATCCATGACTCCCATTGCATTCTCCTGGTAAAGCAGGATAAAAAGCCAGCTTAGATTGAAAGGGAGGAGAAAGAGATTTCCCCTCTTGTTGAGAGAAGTTGCAAAAATTTACGGCCCACTTTTAAGGTTTTTTTTAAATAAATTTTATCATAAATTTTAATAAATTTTATTGTTTATATTTAAGGTATATGATATGACATTAGAAGATGCATATATATAGTAAAATAGTTCCAGTAGTAGAAAAAAATAACATATTTAACATCTCATGTAACCATTTGTTGTTCATCATGGTCAGGATAACTGAGGAAATATCAACAAGGCACAAAGAAGCCCCTTAAACACTACCCCAATGTCTTTGTGTGTTTTTTGTTTGTTTGTTTGGGTTTTTTGGGTGCTGGGGATCGAAACCAGGACCTTGTGCTTACAAGGCAAGCACTCTACCAACTGAGCTATCTCCCCAGCCACCGTGTGTTCTTATTGAACTTTCAGAGGGAAAACTGCCCCAGCTGAAACGGTATCAGTCATCTTCTTCCATAATTCCCTTTCTCAGTAACCTTGAAAATAATTCAAAGGAATTCTTCTTTTTCCTCTCCAGTCTCTCCCCCTCTGAGTCACTCCAACAGCAAAATACTTGCCAAAGAACAGTTGGGGAGAGAGGGGAAAGGTGAAAGGAAGAGCAAAATTCCTAAAGCCATCTATGCACTTATTTTCAGCAAAATCAATGGGCCATTTCAAACACTTCACTCACATCCTAAAATATGAGGAAGTGGTAGAATTTCAAAAAATCTTCAATGAAAAAATATGTTTAGATTACATTAGTCAACTTGGAAAGTAAGTGGGCAGCATCTTAAGAGAGGTGTTTTTCAGATTGCATGGAAAATTGGGCAGAAAAAGAAAGTGATAGATATAAATTGGCTATTTAGAATAAAATGTGCTGAAATAGGGCCTTGAAAATGACAATAGACTGCTTAATTAATGAGGAAAATGATCCCCAAACACTGCAGGAGTTCTAATACAGAGAAAATTGCATTCCCTTAGCAGTCAGTACAAAAGTTCCTTTGCAGAGAAAGCATCACCTTTATTAAGATGCTGTACTTAGCCCTTTCACTTTAGAAACAAATTGGCTGGGCTTTGGTTTTTTGAAGTAGAAAGTACTGATTTTTGTTTTGTTTTGTTGAGAAATGTTTTGCTTGAGTGAGCAGAAGAGAAGAAACCCAAATTACCCAAAGCTGAAAATGAGATGGAGTATATCTGGGGGAAGACTTGGGGCTCAAAAAGGAGGGGAAACTTGGTGGAACAAAAGCCTAAAGAAAGATTTTTAAGGGGAATGCTGAATGTAATCTCCTCCTCTTAAAAAAAAAAAAAGAAAAGAAAAAAATCCGAGGATGTAACTCAGTGGTAGAGCACTCACTTAGTATTTATGAGACCCTGAATCTGATCCCCAGCACTACAAAACAAAAACAAAAACAAAAAACTTGAAGTTGAAGTTGGGCTAGGGGTGTTTTACTCAGTGGTATAAAGTTTGCCTAGCATATCTGAAGCCCTGGGTTCCTTTCCCAGCCCCAGGGGGAGGTGGGGGGAGTCTACCAAAATTCATGAGATATGCTGCTTGTAATGAATTTACTTCCTTTGTAAATTCTTCACGTTGCATACAGGGGAGGGAAGAATTAATACTAACTAGATTAGAAAAAAAGAAGGGAGATCAAAGATGGAAGGCGTTCACTTAAAATGGTCTCTGAAAATGGAGACTGGGGCTAGAACCAGGAACTGGAACATCTTCACTCGCTCCATCTCTCATCTCTGCTTGTGTCTAGATGCCAACCTCAACACCTGGCCTTGCCAGTGGCAGGCAACATGTCACCCAGTAGTCCCAGGCCTTAAAGCCCATAGCTCTGCCACCCCACTGAGGCCAGAGGGGATCCTGTCACTGACCCAGCATGGGCCAGGTGTCCACCACTAGACCAATCACTGTAGCCAAAAAAAGTGACAGTTTCTTCTGCATGACAGTGGAGGTGCTAGTCAAAATAACAAACGGGAAGGGACTTTTACACACAAATAATAAATATCGGCTATCGTTGGAATGCTTGTGTCCCTCCAAAATGCATGTTGAAATATAATCTCACATGCAATAGGATTAAGAGGGAAGGTCTTTAGGAGATAGTTAGACTCAGTCCTCATGAATGGGCTTAGTACCCTTTATAAAAAGACTTGAGGAAGTCTGTTTTTCCCTTTTCCTCTTTTCTACCAAACATGTGAGGACACAGAAACAAGATGCCATCTATGAAACTCAGAACCTTCTGGCACTCTGATCTCGGACTTCCCAGCCTTTATAACTGAAAGGATTGATTTCCGTTGTTTATAAATTACCCAGAGTAAGGTGGCTTGTTATAGCTTCCAGAATGGACTAAGACAATAGGCACTTCAGGTTTCGCGTGGGAAACACAGAGGATCTAGGTCTGCTTGTCAACAAGTAGAAGAGTGAGAATCAGTCAATCAACATTCAGGGTTACAAAGCAAAAGATTCAAATTCAATCACCTGTTATTCAAGAAACAATTTAAGTCACATGATTACGTGATTATGTCATTCACCACCACCAGCCCCGCCCGCTTTTTTTGTGAAAAGAGGTCCTTCGCAGGCAACAACAGACAAGGATTCTAAGAGAGCAGGTATTAACCAGTAAATTGAAAAACATTTAATTTTTACATTAACTTTCTTTGAGTTCCATCAGGCCTTAATCATATAACTGCATACATACATTTTTGTACCATTATTAATATGTACAAATTCTCAAAGAAAATATAAAGGAAAATTTTAATCACAGATCCACAAGACACAAAAGGGCAGGAATCTTTTATCTTTTATGCATTCAAAGCAAATGTGGACTGAAATTGACTGTTTTCCCATTAGAAAATTTCTTTCCTACATGACTTGAAATCGAACTCTTCAGGATTTATCTAAGTTTATCTACTAATCCCAAGTCTTTCTTGTTTATTTTGATCTTAAAATAGAAAGCAGTGAGAATTAGAGGCAGCCAAATATTAACAAAAAGAAAGAAAGAAAGAAAGAAACCTATCACCACCTTTAAATGATAAGAATTACAGCTAGGTGCAGTAGCACACTCCTGAAATCCCAGCTACTCAGAAAGCTGGGTCAGGAGGATCTCAAGTTTGCAACCAGCCTCTGCATCTTAGAGACTCTGTCTCAAAATAAAAAGGGGATGAGGATGTGACACAGTGGTAATGTACACCTGTGTTCAATCACCAGTACCATAGAATTTTTTTTAATTACAAAAATGATAAGAATTACATGTAACAACTGTCATAAAGGCAGCAGCTTAGAGCTCTATGTGTCATATCCTGTGGTCTTCACTTCTATTAGAAAGCAACTTCACCACAAACCATACTGCTCAGGAGGGAAGGAGTCAACTGAGCCTTCTGGCCAGGAAGATCTTATTGCTTATCATAGGAGGCACCATGGCTACTCCCGGGGTGTTCATTGTTGATAGATTACCAAAAAGAACAGAGACCATGAAGCTACCTTGTGTTATGCCCTTTCTATGAAAAAAAAAAAAAAGTTGTGTTTTTCCATTCCTTGTTAGGTGTTTGCCTGTGAGGATAACAAAGGGGAACAAAGAGGAAATAAAAACTTACTGCAAGGAAAAAGAAGACTGGGTACATTTCATGCTGCCTGCTAATATTAGCATTAAAATAAATATACCACAAAAATCTTCAAGTTATGGAAATCCTACTTATTTTATGAATGTATTCACTGTAAGATTCACTTAAAGAACATACTCTTCTAACCCTTTTCATTCTAGTAAATTTTGAAATTATTTAGTTTACATGCCATATTTTAGGATCACACTGATTAAGCAAAATTGGTTTGTACCCTTCTAAAATACAATTTCACTTATTTATAAGCATGCTTTGTCAACATAGAATCATGTACAAATATGTGTTCCTATAGAGTTCTAGTACTACAAAAGCTGGAATGCAGCAATGTTGCTCACTACTATGATCTACTCCCTCCCTGGCAAGGTAAAGTTTAAAATTTCCTCCTTCAAACCCCAGGCAGGACACATAAGTGACTTATGAAAAAAAAATAGAAATAATATCTCTAGGGAACATCCAAAAGCATTAGACGGAGACTCTATACCTAATAATGTGGCAGACTAGGCAACCTGAAAAGCTCCATCAAATGTTGACTTCAGTATAATCACATTCACTTAATTCCTGAGAGAGTAAGAAGGCAAGGAAAACAATTTTGCAAGGCTACAAAAATGAATAAAGTCAGTTTAAGGGCAGTGGAGTCTTAGCTACCATGAAGTGGGGATGTGTCTGTTTCAATAAACTAAGGTCATGAATTTTAATGACCATGTAGAGACAGAAAATAAGGCCTTGGGCTCAGACCAGGCAAGGGGTGGAAGCCGAGTGGAAATCTCAAAAGAGCAGCACCCTCAGCGAGAGGTGTGCTAGGAAGATGTCTACTTACAACCAAAAAAAACACCACTTGTCCCTCTCACCCTGACTCTGTGTATCAGTCATGTTCAGCTGCTTACCCACCATTGGAAACTACATAGTTTAAGACAACAAAGATTTCTTGCTTCTCAGAATTTCTCACTGGGGTCACTGGGTGGTGTTTTGCTCTCTAACCCAGGTGACTTCAGCAGTGGCAGTCAGAGGCGATGGCAAGAGCAGAAGGTCCAAGACAACAGCACTCACAGGTCTGGAGACTTCATGCTGGCAGTCGGCTAGGCCTCTTCCACGTGACCTTTCTCATGACTGGTCCAGCTCTTCTTACCAAAGAAGTTGTTCAGGTCAGATTTGCATCATGGCCAGACAGCTCTTCCCTGTCTGCTCCCTCTATCTGCTCTCTCAGGCCCTTTCCTATGATATCCTCACACAATTAATCTCATGTCAATGACTGCTTCTTGGAGGGCCTGGACTAACACATTAATTCAGTATAAATTAGGGAGTGATTACTTGCTTAACAAAATAATTTTATTAGATAATGAATCCCCTTTGGAGCAGTTTTCTCTCTTTTACTTTGACATGTTTAAGACTTCAGAAAAGTACTGGGAATAATATAATAACATTAATGTACCGAATCCCTATAATGAACTGAATTTAACACATTTTGTGTGATTTGACTTAGATACACGTTTTCAGGGAGATGCCTAGCAAGTAAGGTGAGGCGTGACTGGATTGGCATGCTGTCTCTGAGAAATACACTGCTCCGTTCAAGCCTCAGTTCCATAGGCTCTCAGACAACTCAGGAAAATTAGCTTTCTCATTCATCTGTGTTTTAAATAATGAAAATGCTAAAGGATTACAAGAAACAAATTGTCATCTGTACTGTTCATTCATTTGTTTTACTTTGGGCCGTATGTTAAAAACTTCCCTTAATGAACCCAATACCTATCTCCACAGAGCTAACAGAGTGGTTAAGCAGCAAATTCACTCATCAAGCACCCATCAGGGGGATGTGGAAGCCCAATCTTCCCATCCATCAGGATTCCTATTGATTCACCTAGTGGGGTACCACGGCTGCTCATTATACCCATTATTTCCAAGAACAGTTATGCCAGAAAAGCTTTAAGAACCTAGATCCAAAATAAAAAGAATGCCTTCAAAAGAGAACACGTTTGGAAGCAATGCTTCAACTGTAAGTCCGTTTTAATAGCAGAGGAAAATATAAAAACTTCTGGTTTCTTTCTCTAAATAAAAATTACATTTTTAAAAGGTTGTGGGACTCTCCTTTTCAAAAAAGAAATATGTTCCACTCTGTGCACATAAGGGCAGAGTTATCAACCCTAGCTTTGTATGGTTCATGAAAAGATTTGTTTACTTCCCTTTGAGTCTTTCTTCCTTTTTTTTTTTTTTCTTTTTCCTAACTCTTTCATCCACACAACTTGCTAAAAATACACCAGGACATCCAGATGTAGTCACTATCCAGTTATATTGATCATGTTACACTAAAAATCCAGAAATCAAGTTTTAATTCACATCTGATTAGAATAACAATATAGGAAATATCACTTTTTAATTCCACTGAATTTTTTTGTCTAAAATTTGTTGAAGGTGCAGTAATAGACCACTCTCAACTGAATATAATCTACTACCTTCTTTCTCATTAGGACAATCTTAGAGTGCAAGAAAAAATGTTTATAATTGATGAACATAGATTTTTACTCATGAATAAAATTTTATTCATCATGAACCTGAGTAGTTCCAGACACAATTCTGCTCCCAATTCTTCTGTACTATCTTTAAGGCTAAATTTCTGCTTCCTAAAGGGAACTCTGAGCCCATTATTCTACTGAATTTCCTTCAACTATGACATCAGGATTGGATCTCTGTGAGAAATACCAAGGAGAGAACCAAAGCTCACAGACATGGGCAGGAATCTCTGATGTCCTGGCCCTTCCTGCCAGAATATTTCCTCCAAAGAACGCTGAAGAAGTCGTAGTCAGTCATTTCAAGAGCGATACCCTCAAAGGTTACCAGACTTTCTCAGAGACCATCCTTCAGCTCTAGTGCCACTGCACTCAAGCATAATATTTTGCAGTGTCTAACAAGAAAAAAAAAATAATTTGCATTCTACTGGAATCTCCTGTTTTTATCCTACTGCTTCTTGTTACTCAATTTAAAGGGGGAATAGCAATAAAAAGTACACTGAAATATGTAAAAAAAAAAAATTTAAATAGTAAAAGAATCTCTAAGGGCCAAACCACACCACTTAGAGGAAGGTAAAATTGTAGATATTAAGATGACTAGAACATATCCCAAAGCACAGGAAGAAATGAAGCTGTCTTCCTTTAAAATGTATTTCATGGGGGCTTGGAGTGTAGCTCATTGTAAGCACGCTAAGGCCCTGGGCTCAGTCGTCAGCAGTGCAAACATAAAAAAAAAAAAAAAAAAAAAAAAGTCTTTCCAAAGCAGGAACATGAACCCAGAGGACTTTGGCTCATTATCTAGTTTGTACCTCACAAAAAGTCAGTCCTCCCTTCTCCCTTGCTGGTCAACAGAACAGGCTCCATAGGCCTATGTGGCACTGGGTGGCACTGCTCCTGTGTTAGCAAATCTATCTCACTCACCCCAGCACGTACATTGATGTAAACTGGGCCAACCATACTATCTGGCCTTGGTGGATGGTCTGAGGGAGTGAGCACACAATGTAAGGCCGGGACACCATCCTCACCTGGAATTTTCTAACTAAATCCAAGGTAGTAGATTCTTTCTCCTCTTGAGTTGTGATGTTAAGGATACAGGCCAGAATTGCCTATGTACCTTGATAGATGAAAAGGTTCACGTGAAGTAGGAGAAAATAAAGCAAAACTAGAAAGAATCAAAACTGAAAGATGGAGAGATGTTTTGAAAACCTGATTATTGTGGTCCAGTCATCTTACATACCTTTCCCCTACCCATTTCATGGTTGTTTCATGAACCAATTAATTCTCCATTTTCATTAAAGTTTGTGCAAGTTTGCTTTCTAAAACTTAAAACAAAGGAGTCCAGGCTAATGTTTTCCACTTTTTATGCAGAAGGTCAAATATTCAGTTGGATAAACTATGTGCTAAGTGAAGATGAAATGTAACTAGGAAAACCATATAATTTGGGAACCAAAACCTTTATTCTTTGAAAGTAAAAAGGGTTGCTGTTAATAAAAACACAATATATACACCAGAACTGTCCTGGGCAAACCAGCACATGATCCCCTTAAACATCTTTCTTTTTATTATGGTCATATTCGGAAAAGTTGGCCATATCCAGATGACTTAGATAAGGTTTTCAGAGGGAAATATTTGCTATTTATTTTTTGTTGGTGCATTGTAATTACACATAATAGTGGAATTCATTATGCCATAGTTGAACATGAACATAATATATTTTGATCAATCTTGTGCCAGCAGGAAATATTTGAATTAAAGAAAGAAAGGGAAAAGGAAAAGGAAAAGAAAAGAGACAGGGAAGCTGCTCCAGGTGTTGGATGGTGAGTGCTAAATAGGAATCACTTGGCCATAATCACTGCGCTCCATCCATCGCACCAGCTCAGCAGGAAGGAACCAAGAGCTGGTCAAGGTAGCCAGGAGAGAAACTGGCTGGGGATAAGCAGCTCTCACTGCACTGGATTTGGGATCTGTGAACCTTGGCAATCAAATTGGTTACACTAAGTTTCTCCTTTGTTGTACTTAATTTCTCTCCATTCATCAGACAGGAGCTAAATGTATTCTCACTCAGAAAACTAAAAATTCTAATTTCAGAATAGGTACCAGATTCTTCTTTCCCCTACAGAATCACTGGCTGTCTTCTATGGCTTCTCCTTTCACTCATCTACAAAGGAAGAAAAAAATTTGGAGATGATGCCAGACCCAGGTCTACCCAGGTGTCCACAGAGTTTCCAGCGTGTTGAAATAGAGCAGGAGCATACCTTGGCGCTCACTGTGAACATGTCTGAGTTGTACAGTCAGTCCAGAAGACTCAAGGCAGGGAAAAAAAAAAATCACATCACTGATTGTCATGAGCTTTGCTTTCTTATTCTTAAGCATGGAAACATACATGTGGTAGAAAGAATTAAGACTTTGGATTCAAACTGTGATTTGAATCCTAGTTCCATCATTCACCACCAACCCTAACCAGAACAATAACTACCTCACCCGAATATGTTTCTTCATCTTTAAAATGGAATAATAGCATCTGACTCTTTGGTATTTTAATCCTTAAATCAGTACATCATACACCCTCTGTGCCTTATCTCACATTCTATTATCTGACAGTCAAGGAGAGCTACAAAATCTAGAGGGCCCAGTACAAAACGAAAACATAACGTGCCATTTTATAAAGGTATTGAAAATGTCAAGACATGGGGCTTGGATGGCTACACAGTTGGCACACCTGATACCTGTGCCAGTCACCTCTGCCTTTCTGCCTCGGGGCTCCTCTGATGCTATGGCATTCATTCATGTGCAATCTGGAAGCATGAGGGCATTACAGTCCACAGGGCAACCCATCCACCCTTCTTTGCCTTGACACCATGTATTCATATTTTCTTTCAAACCTATCTGACCATTACTCAATGCGACATTCTAAAATTTCCATTTATTGAAGTTCTGTTTTTCCTGACATTCATTTGCCCTTGATCCTGTAACAATCTCGCTGGAAGAGAAAATGTGATCATGACTCAGGACCTGAGTGGGGTAGGAGAGCAAAATTCATGATTTTATCAATACAATAAACTAAAGGAAGAAAAGTATTCTCTCAAGACATCACTTTAAAAGGATAAAGAATAATTGGATTCTTGGCTAGCTAAGAACAACATTCTGATAACTGTAAAAGAATTTATATATATCTTACTTGCTCTATATCATATTTATAGTACTTTTGTCTCTCGAAATAATCTTTGTCTCATGTATGCTATTCATCAACACAGTTTTATTCGATAACCTCTCTAAAGAACAGAAAAACTTTATCAAACTAATTTGCCAATCTGGATTCAACCACATGCTAGATGCAACAGTCATTAAATGTCCAATAATCCAACAAATTCCAGTCTGATATTCTACCAGATTATTGGATTTTTCTCCACTATTGGGTAGTATGCTATTAATACCACAGATACCAAAATATAACTCAGTTTTCATCATCAAACCTGAAGGATTACATTTTTATATTTTATTGTTTAAGATATCCTACTGATTTGTTATTTAAAGAAGTTCTTTTTCTTACATAAACTATTTAACTACACTAATATTCCTTATTAATCATAGGCAAATGTACTACTTCAATGACATAATTCATCAAATTGTGGAATCATTTATTTAAGGCCAAATTTTTTTTATTTCTGGGCTTATTCCCCCTTCCACAATCATATTTTATGGATAATAGTTTGTGAAGAATATTTTCAATCTATACCTCTTAGACAATGGCAATAATTGGCCTTTTGTTTCATTACATAATAGGTAATATTATAATTTCTTTCTTGTATATACTTTCATTATTTTCAGTTTCTGAGGTTTCATCATAAAATCTTTTTATTATTCTCATTTTGTCAATTTACTACTGAAATCCATGACCATAGAGGGCTTGACGATGTAGTTGAAAAGATGCACATTAGGATTATTTTCAAATAGAGAACTACTTTTGCTAAAGTGAAATCACTCGGATCTCTACACAATAGAATGCCATGTTTTCACTTTATTATATTTAACCTCTCCAAGCCTTGGCTTTCTCCCTTGTCAGGTGGGAAGAGTAATGTCTGCTTGACGTCCCTAACAAATGAAAAGTGCTTAGTGTTGATAAATGGGAACTCCCTATTTGCATAGATAAGGGTATGACAGAACAAAGCCCAAACCAAATCATAACTTTTTATTAAACAATAAAAAATTTCAAAACTAAGTGTATCTTTAAGAAATCAGCTGCTTCCTAGGAGAGAGAAATTTATTTTTCCAAGTAGTTTTAAATTCTTTAGCACCTTTTTGTTTCCATTTATTGTAATACAACCAAAAACTTCTGCTATGGATCCACAGCAGAGTTGATCAGAACCAGACACTGATCAACTGGAAGTCTGCTGTTGAACAGACTTTCTTCTGATGAGTCCTCAAATCTTTCAGATGTAGCCAAGGACAAACCTATTCCTAACCTCAATGTATATAAATATTCAAAACCGAGTTTTTAGCTATCATCCTCCAGAGTAGCATGTCCTAGTCCAGTACTGTGTGCAGGATTAACTGAGAAAAATAATCACAAATTGTCTTAGTTCATTGTCTGTTGTTATAACAGAATACTTAAGACTGGGTAATTTTTTAGAGGTATATTGGCTCACAGTTCTGAATTTTGTAAAGTTTAAGAGAATGACAGCAGCAAGGGTCTCATGCTGCTTCAACTTATTACAGAAAATGGAAGGGCAAGCAGGAGCATGCAAAAGGGACAAGGGGGTCAAACTCCCCATAGCTAACCCAGTACCTTGATAAAAGGCATTAATCCATTCACAGGGATCTTGCCCACAGGACCCAAATATGTTCCAGTAGACCCACCTCCCAACACTGCCACAGTGGCTATCAAATTTCCATGTAAGTTTTGAAGGGGACAAACCACATTCAAACCATAGCACCAATAATATATTAAGTCCATTATTAGTGAATTTTCCATCACAATAATAAAATACCTGAGATAATCAACCTATAAAGAAAAAAGGTTCACTTTGGCTCATAGTTTTGAGGATTCCAGTCCATGATCAGTTTTTGCTGTTATTTTGGGCCTCTGGCAAGGCCCATCCTGGTTGGAATACAAGGTAGAGAAAAAAATGTCCACCTCGAGGGTGGCCAGGAAAAAAAAAGACAGCAAGAAGAAGCTACCAGGGCCTCCCAACTCCCTTCAAAGGCACTCCCTCAGTGAACTAAAGATCTTCCTCTGGGCCTTAACTTTTAAAGTTTTCATCACTTACAAATAGTGCCAGCCTGGGGACAAAGTCTACAACACATGAACTCTTGGACATATCCAAACCATAGCACTCATTAATTTATAAAGAATTTCCAAAAAATTTGATAAAATAAAGACCAAAAATTAGTAAAAGTGGACAAATATGTAAATAGATAATTCACAGAGAAGAGACAAAATTGCTCTGGAGCATATGAAATAAGCTACAAAAATATCAAAATAAGAGACATACAAATTAAAACAACACTTAGCCACCAATTTTCAACTGTTAGCCAATGATCAAAAAATTTAATAACATGTTGTATTGGTGTTATAGAGAAATAAGCAATATTGTGTATTTCCAGCAGGAATATAAATTAATTCACCCTCTCTGCAGTGCAGATTTGCAGTATATATCAGATAATCTATTCTTAAACAGAAATTTTCTTTTTTATGAATTTATCCTATACATATATCAAACAAGTACAAAATGACACATGTACAAGATTTTCACTGCAGCATAGTTTGACATAGCAAAAAACTGGAAACCATTCGCATGTCTATCAATAGGTGAATGGTTAACTAAATTTTGATATATTGATTCAGTAAATTATCATGTAACCATAAAAATTAATAAGAATACTCTTTTTTATAACAATATGAGCTGACTTAAAATGTTAAATTTTTATAAACACAGTCTGCAAAAAATCATTTGAAGAATATGTAATTGTTTATATGAAAAGAGATAAAGGGAATATCTACATATATATTTGTTTACATATGCATGAAATATTCTGGAAGTATATTCACAAAACTGATAGCACTGTTTGCTTCCACAGAGAAGGACTGGATGGTTGAGGAACATAACGGAAAGGAGATTTGTTATTATAAGCCCTTTTGCATTCTTAAACATGTTAATATATTCCCTATTCAAAAGAAGTAAAACTTAGATTAAAAAGAAAACACCCTTGGCTGAGCATCAAGAGCTCAGATCACTGGTTCTATCTCAACCTCTGTAGTATTTATTAATCACTGAAGTTCTCTGTGTCTCATTTTCCCCTCAAAAAATAAGGAAATGAGACCAACAAATCTCAAACATCTTCTGTAATTTAGGGGTTTAAGCTTGGTATAAGAAATCAAGTCTTCAGGAGGAAAAAAATAGAATTTTACTTTTATGCATTTCATACGTGAAGCTTACTGGTGCCTCTGACCCATATAATTGTGATTCCAGGTCCTCACAGTCATTTAGCAAAAACCTTAATTCTACGCAGTTTCATTCCCTTCTTTGAAACACATGACATCAACCGGGTCTTTATAAAAATTGGAGATATGCATGCATGGCCCCTATAACCACACACTAAGCAAATAAATGTCTGTGAGTCTCCAACTAAGGACATCTGAAAACAGACGGTTCTCCCTTCTTAACACAGTTCACTTAAGGAACGTCAAAGATCCCAAGGCCTACCTATCCCCACCCATTCTCTCTGTAGGAAAAATCTGCTTCATTCTGTATCGAAACATGATGGTTTATATCTGTGTATACACCGTTTAGTGGTTTAGAAACTGGCATACATACAGTCTGCTTATGATGAAAACGACCAAGAATACAGTTGTTACAAGTATACAACACTCTATACTATAAATTTAACCAAACAACTAACAACACTTTAACCAAACAAAAGAGCAGCAACTAAAATTAAAACCAAGCTCAATAAAGCCAGAATAACTGTTTCTCCTTGATCTTTGGGAACTCTAACTATCCACATGTAAACAAGTACAATAAGAGCTTTGCAAACTTGTCAAAAGCTGCATGCACATGGTAATCAGACTCATTAGCCACAATTATACTAAATTAGAATCACCTAGTTACCTGCTTTTTTTTTCTTTTCTGTTTCTGGTTTTTTTTTTTTTTTTTTTTCTTATTACTGGGAATTGAATCCAAGGAAGTTTAACCACTGAGCCACATCCCCAGCCCTTTTTATTTATTTATTTTTTTAATTTTGAGATAGGGTCTCACTAAGTTGCTTAAAGTCTTGCTAAATTGTAAAGGCTGGCTTTGAATTTACGATCCTCCTGCCTTAGCTTCCAGAGTCACTGAGATTATAGGATATGCTAATTTTCATTTATGAAAACCAACTTTTAGTCAACTTTAACAACTCATTTAAAAGATTACTGGGTATAGATGGAGGGGAGGGGTGGGAGGGGTGGGGGGGAGGGGAAAAATGGCAGAATGAATCAAACAACATTACCTTATGTAAATTTATGATTACACAAATGGTATGCCTTTACGCCATGTACAGAGAAACAACATGTATCCCATTTGTTTACAATAAAAAAAAAAAAAACTGGAAAAAAAAAAAAAAAGATTACTGGTTGCTTGCCTTGCATGCACAAGGCCCTGAATTCGATCCCCAGCACCACAAAAAAAAAAAAAAAAAAAAAAGATTACTAGTAACTGGTCCATAGTCATAATCTGAAAGTGAAAGTCTATGGAACATGTGATTTGCCTGTTTTCCTCATTATAAGATAATAACAACATTTATTCCAAATTCACAGGATTATTTAGAGAATCAAATGATAAAACTGGTTGTAATAAAGTTTTGTAAGTTGCAATAGAGCCTAAATATTTTGCAAATGTAAATTACTATCATTAAAACCCAAAACAGTCCTGGTAGACATTGTCATGCAACTTTGAGCTACCATGGACAATAACAACTGAATTTTGAAAGATCTCAAAGGAGCCTGGGGAAATGTGACAAATATTATTTCATCAAGTAATTGAAATTAAAGTTATCTATAAAACATTGTTGAGAAATTAATGTATTAGGGATTTACTGATAGCTTAATA
This sequence comes from Sciurus carolinensis, assembly GCF_902686445.1. NCBI lineage: Eukaryota > Metazoa > Chordata > Mammalia > Rodentia > Sciuridae > Sciurus > Sciurus carolinensis. The sequence continues at coordinate 28,757,087 of NC_062227.1, read as the reverse complement.
TATTAATATATCTGATCAATAGAAACAAATTTCCTAATAAGTGTGGTTTTCTAGTGCACCCAATCTCTAGTTTCTCATAAACAACTGTGGAGGAAGTGAAATGAGCCAAATTTTCACATTCACCACTTGGGAAATATGCCCTGTAGATATTTAATAACGCTCTGCTTTTTTGCAATCATTATATTACTCTATACAAACTTACCTTCAGGAGCTGTTTTAATTACGAATGTGTCATGCATAAAACATGTGGAATCATTTCAATATGTTCATTATCCTTTGCTTCATCCTTCAATTCACAAGACATGTTTAATTGTTCTATACTCATCAACTCTTCCTTAGTCTAAAGATTTCCACAGATATTAGTCCAGTTGAAATTTATAGAAAACTGTCCTCTGGCAGGTTGCCCCTGATTGGGTTCCACTTGAGAGGATAGTATTAATCAGTGTATTGGAAAAACACGTGGGCACAAGGCTACAGGAAATCTATGCTCCGTCCCATAGGGCTCTGATTATGGAAATAGATTCACATATTTTAGTGATAATGTTAGCAGCCATGATTCTTTCTCAAATGAAACCTGAAGCAGTCATGCAGATTACCACCGGTCTAACATTTTGAAACTTTGTTTTTAATAGGACTTTGGAGCAAATGATTGCAACCTATCTACATACTTACTCTCTCAACTTCACTAGGTTAACAGGAAGCCTAATTAAACTTCTGTTGAAGCTATTTACTCCTCTATAAATGTTGAATCATTCAATAATTTACAGTGGAAGAAACATTTAAAAAAAAAATCCTTTCCCCAAATCAAAAGCAATTTGAGAAATCCCAAAGTACCTGAGGCTGAAGGATCGAAAGGTAATTACTCAGCAGATAGACAATTATTTATTTGAAACAGTGGACCAGAAGTTGATTCTCAAATGAGGAGCCAAATAAAATGGCCAAAGAGGGTGAGAGGAAAGAGGCAAACTTGTAAAGAAAGCTGAAGAACTTTGTAGAAAAAAAAGAAAGACGTTATTAGAATCGGGGGGTGGTGTTAAGCATCAAGGCAATTTTGGTGATTTTTTTTTTAATAATAAGGGTTAGGTGCCCTGAGGAGAGAAAGTCTAATTGAATTGGTCTTCAAGTGACTGAAAGGAAAGCAATTTTGACCAGACACCAAAAAGAAGATTTGAGACTCAGACCAAAGGGAGGAAAAGAAAAAAAAAAGACCTCTTTCCCAAAAGGAAAAGGAAAGATGAAAACAGACAAAAATAGTTCTCTCCTAGTTCTCTCCTTCTACTAGAGCAATTGTCTTAAACTGTTTTTTTTCCACCAACACACACACATAGCAAATGATATTCCCATTTGCAACACATCCTCACATTCTGTACAAGCATATATAAACCCAGAATATTAGATATGTGTGATTTTTACCACATTTCATCCCTTTCTTTTCTGCTCTAGAATTAAAAAGAACAAGCACCATCTTTGTCCGACAAATACACTAATGTGTGGGGGGGGGCGGAATGCTGATCTTTCATTACATGGAATATACCTCACAAATGATTCAGACAGCTCAGGTTGTTACCGTACCCTCGCAGAGGTTAGCCAAATTAGAAAGGGCAACTGGAAATGCCTAGAGAAGGTCAAAGCGTCTGACTACTTGTCAGTAAGCTTCTGAGAGCCCACGGGTTAAAGGAATTAGATGTTCCCCAAAGACTTTTGGGATCTGATACCTGTCACTCACTATCATTCCTCCAGACCAAGAACCAAGATTTCTCTACTGAGAGAGAAATTCTATTTTGAGGCAGGAAATCAGGATAAACAAAATCCAATCCCAATTAAAAAAAAAAAAAAAATACAACCTTGTCCAGGGGAGGGCAAGTCTCAAGTCCAGGAAGCAAAGTTCAGGGCTCCAGCAGTGGAAAGAAGATATAAGGCACAGTGGGAACACTGGTCACTGTTGGGACTAATGACAAGTTAACTAACTCAGGCTGACTCCTTACTTCCTGGCGGGTGAGCAAGATCAAGGCCTCAAAGCCGGTTTCAAAGGTTCATGACGATAAATCAGACCACCGTCAGGGACTGGTTAACAACAGTTCTGCGAACGTGATCAGCTGTGCTTGCCATATAGTCCTATGGGACTCTCACCTGCGTGAACCCCCCAGGCCTTGCTGGCCTTTAAGCTGATTGGTTCCCGCCTAACCCCCACCCTACATAAAAGCTCTGTGATTTCCTCAATAAACGAGTTCCTGCTGTCACTGGTCTCCCTGACGCCTCTGATTGTCCTCTGCCCAGAGGGCTGGGTGCGGGCAGTCAGTCAGCCCTACCTTTCCCCGTCTGGCCTTTTGGGGAGTGCCCCCTTCCCTTGCCACTCGTTGAGAAGAGCAAGGGGACTAAAGACCCCAACAGATCACCCTCTATTCAGAGGTGGGAATAGCCCTGAGCCAGCCTTTAACATACCCAGGCTTTTTCCTGGCCCTGTTGGTCCTAACACATCTAGGTTCTCTCTTGTTCTTGGCCCCTGCCAGTTCCTAGTACAGAACTCTCTTGGTCCTTGCTGGCTCCTGGCACATATAAGCTCTCTTTTGGTCCCTGCTGGCTCCTAATACTTGGGCTCTCTTGGGCTCTGGGTCCCTGCCAGCTTCTAGCACTTCTGGGTCCTCTTGGCCACTGCTGGCTCCTTCTACGCTTTCGGTCCCCTGTCTTCTGCCAGCTTCTAACACATCTAAGTCACAAGATTGTGCAGGATCAGTAACACAGCACGTAGGGTGTCTACTGCCAACAGGTTTCATCAACAGGCGCATGCTCACAAGGAAATATTTATGACCTTGAGTACATAGGCTCAATCAGAGTGTTTCTGGCTTTGATTATACACTCACCATAACGAAGCCAATTTAATGGCCTTGGCTACATACTAAAAACATAATGTAGCCCGTCATAAGCCTGGCAAGGGAGCCTAACTATACCCATTTGGGGCCTGCCCCAACAAACCTACACATTTTAAATTTTGGAAATCTTTTGAAACAACATCTGTTCACCCCTCAATAAATAATTTTCTAAACAATATTCTATAAAGGGTAGATTGTAAAATTGAAAAGTTGACCACCTAGAGAACTTGCTTTCCATTCAAGTCTTCTCAAAAAATGTGAAACTAAAACCCCACCACAGGAAATTGAAGCATCCAGAGAAAACCCAAAATGTTTCCCCCATCTCACATCTTTTAGGCAGATTTTACTTTTTGTTTTTGTTTTTGTTTTTTATTGTTTGTTCTATTAGGAAGATTGTTTTGTATAGCTCTCTTGTCTGAGATACAACACTTCTTATCATTACCAGACAGGCATTTAGTCACATACTCCCTGCAAGTTTATTTAATAATTTTTTTTGTGTATGGTACTGGCATAATTTTTCTATGTCTTATCTCTCCAATTAAATTATAAGTTCCAGAAAATCAGGATTGTACCCCTCTCAGCCTCAGGGTGATGCTAGGCACAAAGAAGTCATTCTGTTAAATGCTTGTATGATTAATTAATAACAAATTTAATTAATTACTACTTTTCTCCAATTCATTATTTTACTTCCAGTTATTATTTTCTGTGGATTTATTTAAATTTTATTATAATTAAAGTTAAGAAAAACAAAGGTGTGTGTGTTGGTGTGTGTGCATGCACACATGCTTGTGCATGTGTGTAAATACCTAAAGTCAACTTGCAGATGTAATAAACTGAGAGTTAAGAAAAATAACTGAGCATGGTGGTGAATGCCTATGTAATTCCAGTGACTCAGGAGGCTGAGGCAGGAGGATCATGAGTTCAAAGCCAGCCTCAGCAACTTAGTGAGGCCCTAAGCAACTCAGCAAGACCCTGTCTCTAAATAAAACATAAAAAAGGGTGGGGGATATGGCTCAGTGGCTAAGCACCCCTGGGTTTAATCCCCAGCACCAAAAAAAAGAAAAAAGAAAAATATGGTTGCCTTTAATCAGATATGTCTTCAAAAGCTAAATATACTTTTAATTTTAAACTGATTTTAGCATAGGAATATTGGTAAGCTCTTGGGGAAAATAAACTAGAATTCATATCTACATCTAAGAAATCTTTTTGTTTTATAGATTAAACTCCTAATGACATAAATTGCATTTGTTCTAATGCATTATTCTAATGGTTTTCTTCTGTATCTATTTGACCATTGAAAGTTATCTTCTTACTTTTGATGTCACTGCCTTCAAGAAAGCTCTTATCAAAGAGGGGTGGGAGGGGTGGGGGGAAGGGAAAAAAAATAACAGAATGAATCAAACATTACCCTATGTAAATTTATGATTACACAAATGGTATGCATTTATGCCATGTACAAACAGAGAAACAACATGTATCCCATTTGTTTACAATAAAAAAAAGAAAGCTCTTATCAAGATATGTCTGAGAAAATATTAATCTAGGCAAGATAATTTAGAGTTACTTAATTCACAGAGATTGGCATTTACAGCCACATTATTACTTTAAGAATGAAAGGTAGGCAGTACTCAATCATATGTCCCTGGCCAGTTTTCAAAAATTAAACAAATGTTAACACATATACCTATAGCCTGTGGATTTCCCATGAAAAACATCTGTCAAAATTATACTACGCATACAGTCAGAATTGTAAAGCCACATCTATGCTAATTTTTTAGTTCTACTGATTCTGAATCTCGTCACATGTCCTGCATGGGCAAGGAAAAGGGTTCCTGTTAGAGGGATGGGCTGGCTGTAAATTAATCACAGAGAAACTTATTTAACAGAAAAACCACAGGAGACAATTATCTCTTGAATCAGAGGCATGACTGATTGCACCATGCTAATCTGACTCTAACAAGATGGAAGAGCCCACCTGTCCTTTAATCATAATCATACAGGTAAAGGGGGACCAGGAGGAGCTTCTTCTGTGAGGACCAGGGTGGGGTGGAGTTAACCAGGCCACATTGCTTTAGCAGGTCATCCCAGCAGGACCCGCAAATTCCAGCAGTGAGCCACTCTGCAAGAGTACCACATGCTTCAGGCCATCTGGAAAAATCTCTTAATGATTGCCGGTTCCTGAAAGTCAGATTTCTGTGTCTGATGGCTCGACCAAGCCTGATTTTGCTAGTCTAGTCATAGACGGCTTCCCTCACTACTACATCGCCAGATTCTTTTGATTTTAAGTGATAAAAGCTAAATCAATCTAATTCAAGTGAAAAAAAAAAAAGTTGGGGAGTATCTGAAGGTGTAGTTCAGTGGTAGAGCATTTGCCTAATTTCCAAGACTTGGTTTCCCACTCTGTTTCATACTCCCCTGCTCTGGTTCTTAACCTTGTTTCCTCTACTGATGTCATTCTCTCTGTCAAGGAATATGAAAGCTTCAAGTGGTAGGAAATGCAAGGTCACATCTTTGCAGCATCCTGACCTGAAAGGCAACAAATGGTCTTTTCCATTACTCCACTAGAAAAGCCCAGGACAATGACTCTGAATTCCCCAAATTGGATTTTAAGCTGTTCCTAAAAAGAAAATCTCAAAATATAACCTATCTATAAATAAACCACTTAACAATCAAATTGAGTTTTAAAACATTAACAGGAATGAACACAGGGAAGAAGAGAGGGTAGAAGAACCATCTGAAGAACTCTATGTCTGGAGAAAATTTTACCTGATAGGAGATACAGTGATTCAATTAACAGAGATAGTCAAAGGCCATATCAAGGACAAATTTTTGCTTAAAGGTAAGAGTTTGATTTATAATCTGAGAGCTAAAAGGGCCTCAAAAGGATGTCAGCACAGGAATGAGATGATTAAATTTGTTTTAGGAAGATTACTTTAGGCTGGGTACAGTGGTGCTCACCTGTAATCCCAGCAACCCAGAGGCTGAGTCAGGAAGATCACAAGTTTGAGGCCAGCCTCAGCAACTTAGCAAGGCCCTAAGCAATTTAGTGACACTGTGTCCCAAAATAAAAAATAAAAAGGGCTGGGAGTTTAGTTCAAGGGTTAAGCACCCCTGAGTTTCATCCTCAGTACAAAAAGAAAAAGAAATTATTTTAGCATGGGGGGAGGTGGAAGAGGATATATTTTTAAAATAAAAACACCAGTGAGAAAGAGATTGCAGTTATCCAGATGAAAAGAAATCTAAACTTGTACCAAGACAATGGTAAGACAAATAGAGACATGAAATGAATTCATGGGAATTTAAGAAGGCGTTATATACAGTAACTGGACTCAGTATGGAATGCCCAAAAAGAAAAACAATTGAGGACAAGTCACTGATTTCTGGGAAATTCAGGAGAAGTCACAAATTTTCCAGGAAGCTTGGAGGATAGTGACACTGTTAACAAAGAGAATTTGGGAATAGAGGCAGGTTTGGAAGGAACAGATTATAAATCCAGTTTGACATATTAAATTAGAGTTATCCGTAGGATGAAAATGGAGACCAATTCACACTGCAAAGTCAACTCTTAAGATCAATTTAATAGAAAAATCACATTGTTAGAGGATTTGTGAACAGATCACTACTTGGGACGAAGGAAGAAGTGGGATGGTGAGCTAAATGGCATTTCACACACATGTGGAAGAAAGGCAAGTGAGTAAATAACCCCAAGTAGAACAGCGTTAAGGGTCTTCTACCCAGATGGCATGAGCCCATGAGAAGTTTAACACAGAGCGGGGACAAAGGTCTTGAGGTGGTGGTAAAGACAAACTTTACACCTTCACATATCTTGTTTATGGCCACTGAAGAGGAGCATTAGTCACTTGGCCTGGCTGTGAAGCAGGTGGGGACTTTGACAGAAAGCCAGGTATTAGCTAGGGCACAGGTATCAGTAGAACTCTCTTTTCTTCTAGAAGAAGAAAATAGAAGTTTTCTCCCATTTTAACTCTCTAGCACCCTTTCTAGTGCAGGAAAAATCCTAGTGTAAGTGGGAGCCAGCCAGGGCTCACCCTTGGGAGCTTATGGAAGCCAAAGAAGGAGCAGACTCTCCCCCTCCACCCTGGCAAAGAGGGTACTAGTGGGTAGGCCAGATTCAGCCAACGACCTGTCCCACTCTGGACCCCAAGGCAGTGACGTAAGGATGAAGCGAACTTGACAGGTTCTTCACAGCCCATGTATTCAAATAAGTAGGGCACGAAGCATATTGTAATAGGTAGTGTCCCACCTGATATCATCAAAACATCGACAAAGTAGGAGGAACTCCCAATGCTCAATCCCTAAAGGCACCATTTCCTGTGATTTGAATATAGTCTTTCGTCTGCTCTAATTTGACAATTTTGGGAGATATAAAGGGAGAATGATAACGACATGAAAATATCAGTTGGTCTGATATTTTCTGTCTCACTGACATCCAAACAACTAACACATAGTTGTTTTTCAACTCTAAAGAATAAATCTCCACATATATTTGATTATTAAAGTAGAAAACACAGATCACTGAGAGTCCAATGGTGTCAGTGACAGAGGTGGTGACCCAGTGGCAGTCCCCAAAGCAAACTGACCTTGTGCCAGATGTGAACTGAGACTCCAACTGCAAATTCCTGCCCCCCCTCCCCGTTCCTGCCCATTTTATGGCCGTGGTTCTCAAACCTTCCCATTATTGCATATTTTAAAATAAATATGTTTCCTTTTTAAGGTAAACAAAGTTGATTTCTGTTGTTTACAACTACTAACTGTTAGTTGCAGTGAAAGTACTCTCAGGGGAGAAATGAAGGGTGCTGTATGCTAAGGTCCCTGGTTCTTTTCAGTCCTCTAAACTGTAGTATCAGGAATTCCACAGAGTTTCTAAAAATAAATTGAAAACCCAAAGGAGAAAAGTGACCTGATGAAATAAAAATTTAAATATTGTATATTAAAATATGTCATAATTGGGGCTGGGGAGATAGCTCAGTTGGTAAAGTGCTTGCCTTGCATGTACAAGACCCTGGGTTCGATCCTCAGCACCACAAAAAAAAAAAGTCATAATTAAAATTGAAAGGCATACTGAAAGAGTACCTAAGAAAATATAACAGAGCTTTTTAAAATTAGAATATCTTCTTTTTTCTCACCAAGACTACATGTTAGTTGTTTGGATGTCAATGAGACAGAAAATATACAAGATAAAATTTGTCAGTATGGAGCATTGTAGCACATACCTATAATCCCAGTGCCTTGGGAGGCTAAGGCAGGAAGATCACAAGTTCAAGACCAGTTTCAACAACTTAGCAAGGCCCTAAGCAACTTAATGAGACCCAGTTTCAAAGTGAAAAACAGAATGGGCTGGGGATGTAGCTCAATGGTAAAGTGCCTCTCGGTTCAACTTCGATAACAACAACAAAAATAATTTTTTCAAAAGATTTTACTCTCCACTTCTTATCAAATTCAGGGCCAGAAGCACTGCCTGCACATGTTGTACCCTCTGCCTGAAGGTGAGATTCCAAAACTACCTAACCATTGCTGGACTTGAGAGGTGGTTAAAACCGCCCCCCACAGCCATGGCTTTCTTGGAAGGGGAACAGAGGGATGGTGTTTGACCTTGACAGTTACTCCTCTATGCATGTGACAGGCAGGGCAAGGAATGGAGAGAAGGGTAAAAACAGCGTAATGTTTCCATCCCTTATTTTCAACAAGAAATGACAATTCTAACAGTTTATCTAGTTATAATTTTACCATAGCTTAATGATATAGGCTACTGGAAACAGCATATAAAGCAAGCAGCCATGATTACTAAATGCTAACATTTTTAGCAGGAGAGAAGTAGACTTTTCAGTTCTTGTTGTTGTTGTTGTTGTTGTTGTTGTTGTTTTTCATGTCAATTATGTGGTCCACCACTAGGAAGAGACACAAAGCCCATGGTCACTCACTTAAGTCCAGCAAGTCATGGTCACCATCTTGGTCAGAGTCATCCTCTCTGCTTCCCACAAAAAGAAAAATTCATTCTGCAGGTGTCAGGTCCATGAGGGAGTCTGTCCTAAGGCTCTCTCCATCAGATGAACTCATTGTTGTCTCTGCATCTTGTGACTCCCATTGAACTCGGCTTCACTTCCAGCAGTGGGCACCTTACACGTGACTGACTGTCACCATTAATACATCAAACTCCAATGAGTTCAGTTTTTTGTTGTTCTTTGTTTGTTTGTTTAGTACTGGGAATTGAACCCAGGGGCACTCTACTCCTGAGCTACATCCTCAGCCCTTTTTTTTTTTTTTGAGACAGAATCTTGAGAAGTTACCCAGGCAAGCCTTGAACTTGCAATCCTCCTGCCTCAGCCTTCCAAGTACCTGGGATTATGGGTGTTTGCCACCATGACCAGCAAATTCCATTTTTTTTTTTTTTTTTTGAATTTCTTTTTTTTTTTTCTTTTTTTTTTTTTTATTGTGAACAAATGGGATACATGTTCTTTCTCTGTTTGTACATAGAGTAAAGGCATACCATTTGTGTAATCATACGTTTACATAGGGTGATGTTGGTTGATTCATTCTGCTATTTTTTCCCCTTCCCCCACCCCTCCCATCCCTCTTTTCCCTCTATACAGTCCTTCCTTCCCCCATTCTTGCCCCCCTCCCTAACCCTCACTCTAACCCTAAAACTAACCCCTCCCACGCCCCATTATGTATCATCATCCACTTATCAGCGAGATCATTCTTCCTTTGGTTTTTTGAGATTGGCTTATCTCACTTAGCATGATATTCTCCAATTTCGTCCATTTGCTTGCAAATGCCATAATTTTATCATTCTTTATGGCTGAGTAATATTCCATTGTATATATATACCACAGTTTCTTTATCCATTCATCAACTGAAGGGCATCTAGGTTGGTTCCACAATCTGGCTATGGTGAATTGAGCAGCAATGAACATTGATGTGGCTGTATCTCTATAGTATGCTGATTTTAAGTCCTTTGGGTATAGGCCAAGGAGTGGGATAGCTGGGTCAAATGGTAGTTCCATTCCAAGTTTTTTAAGGAATCTCCATACTGCCTTCCAGAGTGGTTGCACTAATTTGCAACCCCACCAGCAATGTATGAGTGTACCTTTTTCCCCACATCCTCACCAACACCTGTTGTTGCTTGTGTTCTTGATAATCGCCATTCTGATTGGGGTGAGATGGAATCTTAGGGTGGTTTTGATTTGCATTTCTTTTATTACTAGAGATGTTGAACATTTTTCCATATGTTTGTTGATTGTTTGTAGGTCTTCTTCTGTGAAGTGTCTGTTCATTTCCTTAGACCATTTGTCGATTGGATTATTTGTAGTCTTGGTGTTGAGTTTTTTGAGTTCTTTATAGATTCTGGAGATTAGTGCTCTATCTGAAGTATGATTGGCAAAGATTTTCTCCCACTCTGTAGGCTCTTTCTTCACATTGCTGATAGTTTCCTTTGCTGAGAGAAAGCTTTTTAGTTTGAATCTATCCCAGTTGTTGATTCTTGCTTTTATTTCTTGTGCTATGGGAGTCCTGTTGAGAAAGTCTGGTCCTAAAGCCGACATGTTGAAGATCTGGACCTACTTTTTCTTTTATAAGATGCAGGGTCTCTGGTCTGATTCCGAGGTCCTTAATCCATTTTGAGTTTAGTTTTGTGCACGGTGAGAGATATGGGTTTATTTTCATTTTGTTGCATATGGATTTCCAATTTTCCCAGCACCATTTATTGAACAGGCTATCTTTTCTCCATTGCATATTTTTGGCCCCTTTGTCTAGTATGAGGAAATTATATTTGTTTGGGTTTGTGTCCGTGTCCTCTATTCTGTACCATTGATCTACCTGTCTATTTTGGTACCAATACCATGCCGTTTTTGTTACTATTGCTTTGTAGTACAGTTGAAGTTCAGGTATTGCAATACCCCCCTGCTTCATTTTTCCTGCGAAGGATTGCTTTAGCAATTCTGGGTTTCTTATTCTTCCAGATGAATTTCATAATTTCTTGCTCTATTTCTTAAGGTACATCATTGGGATTTTAATTGGATTGCATTGAATCTGTATAGCACTTTTGGTAGTATGGCCATTTTGACAATATTAATTCTGCCTATCCAGGAACATGGGAGATCTTTCCATCTTCTAAGGTGTTCCTTAATTTCTTTCTTTAGTGTTCTGTAGTTCTCATTGTAGAGGTCTTTCACCTCTTTTGTGAGATTGATTCCCAAGTATTTTATATTTTTCGAGGCTATTGTGAATGGAGTAGTTTTCCTAACTTCTCTTTCTGAAGATTCATCACTTATGTATAAAAATGCATTGGATTTATGAGCATTGATCTTGTATCCTGCTACTTTACTGAATTCACTTATGAGTTCTAAGAGTTTTCTGGTGGAATTTCCTGGTTCCTCTAAGTATATAATCATATCATCAGCAAATAGGGATAGTTTGAGTTCTTATTTTCCAATTCGTATCCCTTTAATTTCTTTGGTCTGTCTAATTGCTCTGGCTAGAGTTTCAAGGACGATATTGAATAGCAGTGGTGAGAGAGGGCATCCCTGCCTTGTTCCAGATTTTAGGGGGAATGCTTTCAGTTTTTCACCATTAAGAATAATATTAGCCATGGGCTTAGCATAGATGGTCTTTACAATGTTAAGGAACGTTCCCACTATCCCTATTTTTTCTAGTGTTTTGAGCATGAAGGGGTGCTGTATTTTATCAAATGCTTTTTCTGCATCTATTGAAATAATCATGTGATTCTTGACTTTAAGTCTGTTGATATGGTGAATTACATTTATTGATTTCCTGATGTTGAACCAACCTTGCATCCCTGGGATGAAACCCACTTGATCATGATGCACTATCTTTTTAATACATTTTTGTATGCGATTTGCTAAAATTTTGTTGAGAATTTTTGCGTCGATATTCATTAAGGATATTGGTCTGAAATTTTCTTTCCTCGATGTGTCTCTGTTTGGTTTAGGTATCAGGGTGATATTGGCTTCATAGAATGAGTTTGGGAGGGTTCCCTCCTCTTCTATTTCATGGAATACTTTGAAAAGTATTGGAATGAGCTCTTCTTTAAAGGTTTTGTAGAACTCGGCTGAGAAACCATCAGGTCCTGGACTTTTCTTTGTTGGTAGGCTTTTGATGACTTCTTCTATTTCATTACTTGAAATTGGTCTATTTAAATTGTGTATGTCCTCCTCGTTTAGTTTAGGCAATTCATAGGTCTCTAGAAACTTGTTGATATCTTCGAAATTTTCTATTTTGTTGGAATATAGATTTTCAAAATAGCTTCTAATTATGTTTTGTATTTCAGTCGTGTCTGTTGTGATATTTCCTTGTTCATTCCGAATTTTGGTGATTTGGGTTTTCTCTCGTCTTCTCTTTGTTAGTGTGGCTAAAGGTTTATCAATTTTGTTTATTTTTTCGAAGAATCAACTATTTATTTTGTCAATTTTTTGTATTGTTTCTTTCGTTTCAATTTCGTTGATTTCAGCTCTGAGTTTAACTATTTCCTGTCTTCTACTACTTTTGGTGTTGGTCTGTTCTTCTTTTTCTAGGGCTTTGAGCTGTAGTGTTAGGTCATTTGTTTTTTGAGTTTTACTTCTTTTATTAAATGCGCTCCATGAAATAAATCTTCCTCTAAGTACCGCTTTCATAGTGTCCCAGAGATTTTGATACGATGTTTCTTTGTTCTCGTTTACCTCTAAGAATTTTTTAATTTCCTTCCTAATATCTTCTGTTATCCATTCCTCATATAATAGCATATTGTTTAATCTCCAGGTGTTGGAGTAATTTCTGTTTTTTGCTCTTTCATTTATTTCTAGTTTCAATCCATTATGGTCTGATAAAATACAAGGAAGTGTCTCTTCTTGTATTTGCTAACATTAGCTTTGTGGCATAATATATGGTCTATTTTAGAGAAGGATCCATGTGCTGCTGAGAAGAAAGTGTATTCACTCTTCGTTGGATGGTATATTCTATAAATGTCTGTTAAGTCTAAATTATTGATTGTGTTATTGAGATCTATGGTTTCTTTGTTCAATTTTTGTTTGGAAGATCTGTCCAGTGGTGAGAGAGGCGTGTTAAAATCACCTAGTATTATTGTATTGTGGTCTATTTGGTTTCTGAGATTGAGAAGGATTTGTTTGACATACATGGGTGAGCCACTGTTTGGGGCATAGATATTTATGATTGTTATGTCTTGCTGATTTATGGTTCCCTTAAGCATTATGAAATGTCCTTCTTTATCCCTTCTGATTAACTTTGGCTTGAAGTCCACTTTATCTGAAATGAGGATGGATACCCCAGCTTTTTTGCTGGGTCCATGTGCATGGTAAGTTTTTTCCCATCCTTTCACCTTTAGTCTATGGGTATCTCTTTCTAAGAGATGAGTCTCTTGCAGGCAACATATTGTTGGATCTTTCTTTTTTATCCAATCTGCCAGTCTATGTCTTTTGATTGATGAATTCAGGCCATTAATATTCAGGGTTATTATTGAGATATGATTTGTATTCCCGGTCATTTGACTCATTTTATTCATTTATTTGCTTATTTTTGACACAACTTGGTTCCTCTTTATTTGAGAGTTCCTTTAGGATATCTCCTCCCTTTGCTGATTTGCTTCTTTGTTTTTCATATCTTCTTCATGGAATATTTTGCTGAGAATGTTCTGTAAAGCTGGCTTTCTTTTTGTATATTCTTTTAGCTTTTGTTTATCATGGAAGGATTTTATTTCGTCATCAAATCTGAAGGTAAGTTTTGCTGGGTATAAGATTCTTGGTTGGCATCCATTTTCTTTTAGGGCTTGAAAAATGTTATTCCAGGCCCTTCTAGCTTTTAGGGTCTGGATTGAAAAATCTGCTGATACCCTGAATGTAATTTGGTTCTTTTCTCTCACAGCCTTTAAGATTCTGTCTTTATTTTGTATGTTAGGTATTTTCATTATAATGTGCCTTGGTGTGGTCTGTTGTAATTTTGTGTATTTGGAGTCCTGTAAGCCTCTTGAACTTGATTTTCCATTTCGTTCTTCAGATTTGGGAAATTTTCTGAAATTATCTCATTGAATAGGTTGTTCATTCCTTTGGTTTGTTTCTCTAAGCCTTCCTCAATCCCAATAATTCTCAAATTTGGCCTTTTCATGATATCCCATAGTTGTTGGAGATTCTGTTCATGATTTCTTACCATCTTCTCTGTTTGTTCGACTTTGTTTTCGAGGTTAAATATTTTGTCTTCAATATCTGAGGTTCTGTCTTCCAGGTGTTCTATCCTATTGGTTGTGCTTTCTATGGAGTTCTTAATTTGGTTTATTGTTTCCTTCATTTCAAGGATTTCTGTTTGGTTTTTTTTCAATATCTCTAACTCTTTATTGAAATGGTCTTTTGCTTCCTGTATTTGCTCTTTTAACTGTCTATTGGTGCGTTCATTCAATGCCTGCATTTGCTCTTTCATTTCATCGTTTGCTTCCCTTATCATGTTGATTATGTACATTCTGAACTCCCTTTCTGACATTTCTTCTGCCATGCTGTCATTGGATTTTATTGATATAACATCCAGATTTGTTTGAGGCATTTTCTTCCCTTGTTTTCTCATATTGTTCAGGTATCAGTGGACTGCAGAGATGTTGCAGATTTCCTCTATTGACTTATAATGTCCCTGAAGATTGCTAGTGTATCCCCTCTTATCCTTCAGTAGCCTGAAGTCTTAGAGGAAGTTGATATTTCGGTGTTCCCCTAGGTAGCTGCCTCTCTAGGGGTGGTGGTCTTCAGGTGGGGTATATTCCCTGCTAGAGGGCAGAGGTGCCTCTACTTGTTGACCAATGGTCATCCAAAGGGGAACTAGACTGCGAGTTGAGGCAATGCCTGTTTGGGCCTGTGTCTCTGGTTTTACCGTCTTTGTGGGAAAACCTCACTCGGTGGGGAAGACCCACCTGGTGGGGAGGTCTCGCTAGTCCGTTCCCCTCCTAGAGGTTCCCCTCAGTCCACAACTACTGCCTGGGCAGGGCAGCCTTCCCAAGCAACGTTTCCAGGGGCCTGGACCTACCTCCTGGGCTTGGGAGCCCTGCCCTTTGCAGACGAGTCTCCTTAGGTGGCCCCTCCTCAGAGAAGCTGCCCGAAGTCCTGGAACCTTCGCTCCACCCCTCAGCTGGTCTCTGTGTAGCTCTCCTGGGCCTGGGAGCCTCACCCTTCCTAGACGAGTCTCCTTAGGTTGTCCCTTCTTAGAGAAGCTGCCCGAAGTCCTGGAACCTTCACTTCGCCCCTCAGCTTGTCTCTGTGTAGTTCATTCAAGAAAAGGTGCCTAGGTCCCTGGACCGGACCTTGCTATGCACCTAATCGCCTGGCTATGTGACCCGCCCTCTGACCAGTCACTTGGAGCCTCGTACATATGTTCCAAGCCCCAGTGACCCGTCGCTCATCTCTTCCTCCAGGCAGCCACCCGGTGCTCTGTGTGGGCGCTTGGAGACCAAGCCACTCACTGCGTACCTCCACCTCCTCTGGGCAGTCCCCTCCCCGTTGCTCAGGCAGTTGCTGGATCCAAACAACTCGCCGCCCCACTCTTTCTCTGGCAGCCGCTGGAGCCCTGGCAGATCGCTTCAAAACCAAGCGGTGTGTCGCACAACCTCCTTTGCAAAGTTCCCCGCTTTCTGAGTTCACTGCTCCAGCGGGGGAGGTGTGTCTTGCCGCCTGGGCAGGGCAGCCTTCACAGGCAACGTTCCCAGGGGCCCGGACCTCCCTCCTGGGCCTCACCCTTCGCAGACGAGTCTCCTTAGGTTAGAGAATCTGCCCGCGGTCCTGGAAACTTCAATCCGCCATTTTTCGCTGTCCGTGTTTACCGCTCCGGTGGGGAAGGGGCGTCCCGCCGAGTCACTCTACTTCACAAAGTTCTCTGCGTTCCGGGGCTACTGCCCCATCCGGGACGCCTCCCCTATGGGAGAAACTCACCCGGCGGCTTTGAGTTGGTCCCAAGTCACTATCTCCTCTTTTGAATCTTGAGTCCTGGAGCAACATGAAATGCAGTCGCCCTCTAGTCCGCCATCTTGAACCTTCCAAATTCCATTTTTAAACTGTGGAATCCTTCATGACGATGGGCATTTCTGTTAATCTGGAGAAATCCTACATGGAGGAAGTCCAGAAGGCACAGTGGCACAAAGAACAGTGAGAGGATGGTGTGAGGAGACAGGCTTGCAGGCACAGCGCCTTGCTGCAGCAGCCACACTGGAGAGGGCACAGGCCTGAGGGACTGACACTTCCAGGGTGTGGAAGATTAACCAGTCACAGTTCTGACTAGAAAGCATTACAGTAACTGCATGGAGACAGAGTAAGAACTGAGTGCTGCACACAACTGGATGCCTTTGTTACTGTAGTTCAGACGGAAGTTTCTAACCTGCAGAGGAGTGACCTGGCCTCTAAATAGAACATTGGTTTAAAATGTTTCCTGCTTCAGCAAAAGCATACCTTCTAGTGGACGGGGTTGCAAGGTGAGGTCCAAATCAGAATAAGTAATCAACATTCTGATGACCTTTTAAGGAAGCAGAGAAAGATGCCTACGTGAGGTATTGCTACCCATTCTTACACTCAAACTCACATGCCTCCTGTTCTACTTGTATGTTTACCCACAAGTTTTCCATCAGCTTGCTTCTATTCTAGTCTCTGCAATCTGACAATTATGAATGGTAAACCCAGAAGGCCAAGGACTGTGTCTATCCAGTGCAACATTATAACTCCAGCACATAGCACAGTGCCTGAAAGAAAATATATAAACAATATTTACTGAACTAAGGAATGAATGAGCTTGTTGACCCAAGTGCCTACCACTTTATCATCAATTTTACCATTTTATCAAGATGTACAGGAAAATTAAGAGAAAACTTACAGTCTCAGGTCATTTTTCTTGGGTATGTGCAAAACAATTATGTCATAAAGGACCTAGAGCAAACTCATACAGTTAGAATTACAGGTAGAATGCTAATAACATGATAAAAATAAGCACATAAGCCCCCTAAGTTTCAGTGAGGTGGAGACAGATACTCATTACATTCACGAGGACACTAGATTTCTACCATGTAAATGCACTCTTTGCTATATTTGGGCAGGGGTCAGGGGGTACATATGACTACAGAACAATAGCAGTTGTATGATCTTAAATAGAAAGGTCTTGACATTCATAGAACAAAGTTTTCAAAATTACTGATTTCCACAGATATCTCAGTATTACAGTGTGGAATACCGGAAAAGAACATGCCAGGGAAAACTTGAATGGTGATGTAAGAGATTCAGCAGAATCCTAGAGTACATTTTATAAAACAGTTCTTACTAATACATGCCTTTTGGAAAATGTTTGTTAATACCTTAAATAAATAAGGCACAGATTTGGAGTCCTTAAACATTTCAGAAAATAACTATTTTTACATATAAAAGAATTAACTAATTTTCTAGTTTTGTTTTAAATTGTTTTGTTATTGGGACTTGAACCCAGAAGTGCTTTATCGCTGAGCTACATCCCCAGTCCTTTTTATTTTTTATTTTGAGACAGTGGAGTAGAAAGATTGGAAGACAGCTAAAGCCTCACTAATTTGCTGAGACTGGCCTTGTACTTGGAATCTTCCTGCTTCAGTCTCCTGAGTTGCTGGAATTACAAGTGTAAGCCACCAGGCCTGACAATCTTCTCCTTATATTATAAATTCTTCCACTTATCAACTTTATTTGGAGACTATACATTTTACAAGTTATTATAGAATAGCTTGTGGGAATATTAAAAATCATTGACTTATCATGTATGTATAATATGCCAAAATACACTCTGTAAGCAAAAAAGGACAGGATGAAGACCTCAACGAATTCAGAGAAACCTTTGTTCATTCGTGGACTTGGGCACCATTGGGGTCATCTTCTGGATGAGAAAATGGCCATCAGTTATAGAAGGGATTTTGGTTTTATGGGGTAGGACTAATTTGGCATGGGGAAGGTCAAGGTTTAGGGCCCAGCATTCAGTATTCCCCCTGGGCCCATTGTTATCAGAAAGGATCTGGGGGGAGGTTAATCCTTGGCTAGTTTCTCCTCCCTCCTCCTGAGCCACAACCTCTCTCCATTTTTCTTCGGGGGCTATCTTGCAGAAATATTGTTTTCCATAACTCTTCACACTCTACCATCATGTATATCTAAAATGTATAAATTTCAATTTTTTTAAAATCACTAACATATTTATCTAAAAGATCTAAAGTCAGTATACTATAGCAATACAGCCACTTCAGTGTTTATAGCACCACAATTCACAATCATCAAATTATGGAATCAATCCAGATGCCTGTCAACAGACGAATGAATCAAGAAAATGTGGTATATATACACAATGGAGTTTTACTCAGCCATAAAGAAGAATGAAAATAATGACATTTGTGGGTAAATCAATGGAAATGGAGAAAATCATGCTAAGTGAAATAAGCCAGACTCAGAAAATCAAGGGCTGAATGTTTTCTCTCACATGTGGAAGCTACAGCAAAATAAGGGAAGGGGATGGAACATCATAAAGATGCAGGGAAGATCAGTGAGTAGAAGAACAAGAGAGAGAAGAAGGGAAAGGGGAAGATAAATGGAATAAGTTTAATAAAACCATGTTATATCCATACATAAAGGAACCAAAGGGAATTTCACCTTTATGTATATGTAGAAGAAGGTAAATTTAGTAGAGTGGAGAAGGGACAGTGGAGGAGGTGGAGGGGAGGACACTGGTGGGGAATGGAGATTGAAATCAAACTCCTTACATGAATGATTTTGTTAAAATGAACCCAAATACAATGTATAATTATAATGCTCTCATAAGAAAATCTCTAACTTCCTTTGGTTTATAAGTGTGGGACAAAATCATTTTACCTAAGAAAGGATTTTTCCTGCTTGAAGAAAGTATGAGTGTCCTAATACTTTCAGGAACCTGTCCATCTTTAACTGTCTTCCATCTTTCTATTGCACTGTTAGGGCCCCAAGGAACTCTGTGAATGTTATTGCAATCTTCTTCAATATTTTAGCAGTTCTGAATCCTCTGTTAATCCTTCTTTCTGGGAAACTCTTTCTTCCATTTGGGGAGAAAAGGGAACTGGATTTGAGACTTGACTGTCACTATAGGTAAGATAGTAGACAAAAAGTCACTTAACCGCTCTGGGCCTCCTTATTCAAGAGAAGTAATAGTATCTGCCCCATAGGATTGCAAGGAAAAGTTAACACATTGAATGTAGCTGTCCTTTGTAAAATGTAGTTTTATAGACACTTTAAAATATTATATTTGACAACTAAAATTTCTGCTCATTCTGTCAAAGACCTGCCCTCCCCAGATTAACCTTCAGCTTTAATGCACCCTTCTCCGATCCAGCACTAACATGCATTTATTGAGTTCCTATTATGTTGAAGAATTGTGCTAGGAGATAAAGATCCAGGAGAGAATAGTCAGGGAGGAAGGCATGTGCTCAGCCGTCCCTATTGTATATATCAGAATAGAAGAGCCTTGAGACATGTTGTATACAAGCACAATCAAAACACTTGACATTCTTTTCTCCTGAGCTTTTTCCCCTCGTTTTTCTCTCTTTATGTTCTTTTACTCCCTAAATTTCAAGAATCCCAAGAGAGTAAACATGTATTTTCTTTAATTAAAAGGTTTTCAGAGCACTATAAAACAGTTTGTCCTAAGATAATAAACCATCCTTCCCATCAATGTGTTTAAAGTCACAGTGTGATATAATTACATACTTAATTTTAACAAATGTAAAAGTGGACAGAATGAAATCACAGTTCCTCCATTAACTGCCTAACTCCATTGCAGATCCATAAGAGCATGTTCCTGGTCCTAAGCCCCTATGAATTCCCCTATTGTGGTGAGATTGAACAAACTGGGTGTAAATGCAAAGACCACATTTTTTTGTATACTGGGGATTAAACCCAGGAACCCAGGGATGCTTTGCCTCTAAGGTACATCTCCAGCTCTTTTAATTTTTTCTATTTTGAGACATGGTCTCACTAAGTTGCTTAGGTTCTCACTAAATTGCTGAGGTTGGTCCAAACTTGTGATCTTCCTGCCTCAGCCTCCCAAGTCACTGGGATTACAGATGCGCACCACACCCCCAGCAAAAAGATCACTTTGTCTAGGCTAGAGTTAGACTGCATGCATCCTCTGCATCCCACCCTAGTGCCTGCTAAACTTTCCAAGGGCAACCTCCAAGCAAAAGGAGAGGTAGCCCTGTGTCCTTCTTATCAGTCATATTGCAGAGGAACAAAGAGAGGGCAAGGAAAAGAAAGGGAAGGAAAAGGAACGGGAGACGAAGAGATCCAAAACAGATGACCAAACCACCCAGGGTGGTGCATGCCTGTAATTGCAACAGCTCAGGAGGTGGAGATAGGAGGATCACAAGTTCAAAACCAACCTCAGCAACTAGGAAGGCCCTAAGCAACTTAGTAAGACCCTGTCTTAAAATAAAAAATAAAAAGGGCTGGGGATGTGGCTCAATGATTAGGTGCCTCTGGGTTCAATCCCCAGTACCAAAATAAATAAATAAATAAACCAATCACCAAAAAATGTGGGAAAAAGTATAAAATCACTTGTAGACCTCTTTATATCTCCTTTTGAAATCTTCCCAAGTACTTCCCTACAATCTAGTTGCATGTACCTCAGGACTCCACTGTAAACTGAGTTCTTTTTCTCCAGCAGGGAGGGGCATGCATGAGTTCCTTAAGTTTTGCAGAGTCTAGAAAAAGCCATCAATATCCATTTAAACAACTTAATCATGTTTTCTCTTATGAAACTCAGTCCTGAATTTGTTAAAATGAGGAAAACATTCCAAAGGTTAAAATTACTGTCTTTTTAAACTTGGCATGCAAGATGTATTTGGACCTATTCTTATTTGCTGTATCCATTTATCTTTTGTTTATAGTTTCATTTTTGGTAAACTAAGAGAAATACAAACTATCCCTATTGAATGTCCTGAATAACTCTCAAACCTAAAGTCAACGAGTTGAAATGAATTTAAAGATTGGCCTTAGGAGAACAATTGCTATGGAGAACTCAAAGAACTTGATACCAATATGATATCAATAGAAAGAAAACTCCAGGGAAATGGGGGTGTGGGTCAGTGTCAGAGTCCTTTCAGGATATGTGCAAGGCCCTGGCTTTGACCTCCAGCACAGCAAAAAGAAAGAAGGAAAACTCCATTTGTAATCCTATTGAAATCACAAAAATCACAATAATCAAAAATAAGCAGCTATAGAGATTATTAAGCATTTCCCTTTGTCCTTCCAATCTCCCACCAAAACTAGAAAGTTGGTCTTATCTCCATCTGAAGTATTCTTACAGGTAAAAACAAGATTTGTAGGTCTACTTTCTCACTCCAAAATCCCACACCATTTTCCTTGTACCACATGAGAACCAATGTTCTGAAGAATTAAGAACCAAGGTGCAGCTATTTGCTACCTAAATGAATCCTACTCATTTTATTTTCAGGCCATGGCTGTTTCCAGTAAATTTAGACCGGGTGGCTAACCCTCCTCTCAGGAACCCCATGAGCCAATCTGAAAGGAAGAAAGTGGAAACAGAGTGATATTAGAGTTGGTATGAAATAAAAGCATTCTTAAATAACATCCAAGCCATTGCTATAGTGTCCTAATCATAAGTTCAATAATAAAAAAAGGACTTCAATATTTTGAACTTTTTCTCTTCAAAAGACACTACTGTACAACTCAAAAGAAATAGATCAATTCCTCTATTGAATGGGGTTTCTTCCTTGGAGGGGTGAGGGCGACAGCGTCACCTACACACAGGCACTGGGGACTCGCTCAAGGTGGTGGTGAAGCAAAATCCAATTGTTGTGCACCAGGCTTTTGGTTACACAGACTATGCAGCTGCTTACGCCAGGGGAGGCTCCTTCTGCGTCAATCAATGAAAAGGTCATTAACTCCACTTATCATGGATGTTTCCAAGGCTACAGGCAAGCATCATAAGTCCACTGGATGGCGCTCCAATCCAGCCTTTGCTCACACCATTGACTCAGTGACTGCGGCCAAGTATGCTTGTGGGACATTACCTACATTCCTCTATCAAAATATACCAAGATTAAATTTAAAAATTTAAATAATCCCATCAGCACTCGATGGATTGATCTGTCATTTAAGAACTCCCCATAAATGAAATCTCTAGGTCCAGATGATTCCACTGGCAGATTCCACCAAATATTTAAAGAATTAATCTCTCTGAGAAAAGATAGCTCCTTTGACAAATGGGCTAGGAAAACTGGAAATCCATCTGTAATGGAATGAAATTGAACCCCTATACCTCACCCTGCACAAAACTCAACTCAAAGTGGATCAAGGACCTAGGCATTAGACCAGAGACCCTATAACTACTAGAAGAAAATACAGACCTGATCTCCATCATATTGGCTTAGGAACCAACTTTCCTCAACAAGACTCCTAAAGAACAAGAAGTAAAATCAAGAATCAATAAATGGATGGTATCAAATTAAAAAGCTTCTTCACAGCAAAGGAAACAATCAAGAACATGAAGAAAAAGCCTGCAGAATGGGAGAAAATCTTTACCTCCTGCACCTGAGATAGAGCATTAAACTCCAGGATATATGAAGAACTCAAAAAACTTACACCAAAAAAAACACCAAATAACCAATCAATAAATGGGTAAAGGAACTGAACAGGCAATTCACAGAAAAAGAGTATGAATGGTCAACAAATATATGAAAAAAATGTTCAATATCTCTAGTAATTACAGAAATTAACATTAAAACTACCCTGAAATTTTGTTAAGAACTTTTGCATCTATGTTCATTAGGGATATTGGTCTGAAATTTTCTTTCCTTGATGTGTCTCTGTCTGGTTTTGGTAACAGGGTGATATTAGCTTCATAGAATGAGTTTGGAAGAGTTCCCTCCTCTTCTATTTCATGGAATACTTTGAGGAGTATTGGAATGAGCTTTTCTTTGAAGGTCTTATAGAACTCTGCTGAGAATTCATCTGGTCCCGGACTTCTCTTTGTTGGTAGGCTTTTGATGACTTCTTCTATTTAATTGCTTGAAATTGATCTATTTAAATTGTGTATGTCCTCCTGATTCAGTTTGGGTGGATCATATGTCTCTAGAAACCTGCTGATGTCTTCGAGATTTTCTATTTCGTTGGAGTACAGATTTTCAAAATAGCTTCTAATTATGTTTTGTATTTCACTAGTGTCTGTCATGATACTTATTTTAGAAAATCACATACAAAAACATATTAAGAAGATAGTGCACCACGATCAAGTGGGTTTTATCCCAGGGATGCAAAGTTGGTTCAACATCTGGAAATCAATAAATGTAATTCACCATATCAAGAGACTTAAAGTTAAGAATCACATGATTATTTCAATAGATGCAGAAAAAGCATTTGATAAAATACAGCACCCCTTCATGCTCAAAACACTAGAAAAAATAGGGATAGTAGGAACATTCCTCAACATTGTAAAGGCTATCTATGCTAAGCCCCTGGCCAATATCATTCTAAATGGAGAAAAACTGAAAGCATTCCCCCTAAAAACTGGAACAAGGCAGGGATGCCCTCTTTCACCATTTCTAATCAACATCATCCTTGAAACTCTAGCCAGAGCAATTAGACAGACCAAAGAAATTAAAGGGATACGAATAGGAAAAGAAGAATTCAAACTATCCCTATTTGCCAATGACATGATTCTATATTTAGAGAAGCCAAAAAATTCCACCAGAAAACTTCTAGAACTCATAAATGAATTCAGTAAAGTAGCAGGATATAAAATCAATGCTCATAAATCTAATGCATTTTTATTCAAAAGTAATGAATCCTCTGAAAGAGAATTTAGGAAAACTACCCCATTCACAATAGCCTCAAAAAAAAAAAAAAACTTAGGAATCAATCTAACAAAAGAGGTGAAAGACCTCTACAATGAGAACTACAGAACACTAAAGAAAGACATTAAAGAAAACCTTAGAAGATGGAAAGATTGCCCATGTTCTTGAATAGGCAGAATTAATATTGTCAAAATTGTCATACTACCAAAGTGCTATACAGATTCAATGCAATTCCAATTAAAATCCCAATGACATACCTCACAGAAAAAGAGCACAGGAAGAGTGAAGCAGGGGGTATCACAATACCAGAGCAATACTAACTATACTACAGAGCAATAGTAACAAAAATGGCATGGTGTTGGCACCAAAAGAGACAGGTAGATCAATGGTACAGAATAGAGGACACAGAGACAAACCAAAATAAATACAGTTTCCTCATACTAGACAAAGGTGCCAAAAACATACAATGCACAAAAGATAGCCTCTTCAACAAATGGTGCTGGGAAAACTGGAAATCCATATGCAGCAGAATGAAAATAAACCCCTATCTCTCACCCTGCACAAAACTCAACTCAAAATGGATCAAGGACCTTGGAATCAGACCAGAGACTCTGCACCTTATAGAAGAAAAAGTAAGTCCAACTCTTCATCATGTCAGCTTAGGATCAGACTTCCTTAACATGACTCCCATAGCACAAGAAATAAAAGCAAGAATCAATAATTGGGATAGAATCAAACTAAAGAGATTTTCTCAGCAAATGAAACTATCAGTAATGTGAAGAGAGAGCCTACAGTGTGGGAGAAAATCTTTTCCACAATACTTCAGATAGAGTACTAATCTCCAGAATCTATAAAGAACTCAAAAAACTTTACACCAAGAATACAAATAACCCAATCAACAAATGGGCTAAGGATATGAACAGACACTTCACAGAAGAAGATCTACAAGCAATCAACAAACATATGAAAAAATGTTCACCATCTTTAGTAATAAGAGAAATGCAAATCAAAACTACACTAAGATTTCATCTCACCCCAATTAGAATGGTGATTATCAAGAATACAAGCAACAATAGGTGTTGGCAAGGATGTGGGGAGAAAGGTACACTCATACATTGCTGGTGGGGCTGCAAATTAGTGCAGCCACTCTGGAAAGCAGTGTGGAGACTCCTTAGGAAACCTGGAATGGAACCACCTTTTGATCCAGCTATCCCACTTCTTGGCCTATACCCAAAGGACTTAAAATCAGCATACTACAGAGATACAGCCACATTAATATTCATTGCTGCTCAATTCACAATAGCCAGATTGTGGAACCAACCTAGATGTCCTTCAATTGATGAATGGATAAAGAAACTGTGGCATATATATACAATGGAATATTACTCAGCCATAAAGAATGATAAAATTATGGCATTTGCAGGCAAATGGATGAAATTGGAGAATATCATACTAAGTGAGATAAGCCAATCTCAAAAAACCAAAGGACGAATGATCTCACTGATAAGCTGATGATGACATATAATGGGGGGTGGGAGGGGTTAGCATTAGGGTTAGGGTTAGGTTTAGGGTTAGGGTTAAGGAGGGGGCCAAGAATGGAGGAAGGAAGGACTGTATAGAGGGAAAAGAGGGGTGGGAGGGGTGGGGGGAAGGAAAAAAAATAACAGAATGAATCAAACAACATTACCCTATGTAAATTTATGATTACACAAATGGTATGCCTTGACTCCATGTACAGAGAAACAACATGTATCCCATTTGTTTACAATAAAAAAATAAAATAAAATAAAAAAGAAACTGGTATATACACACAATGGAATATTACTCAGTCATAAAGAAGAATAAAATTATGGCATTTGCAGGCAAATGGATGAAGTTGGTGAATATCATGCTAAGTGAGATAAGCCAATCCCAAAAAAACAAAGGACGAATGATCTCACTGATAAGCAGATGAAGATACATAACGGGGGTTGGGAAGGAGGCAAGAATGGAGGAAGGATGGATTGGGGATGGGGAAGGGATGGGGAAGGAAAAATAACAGAAGAGACAAACATCATTACCCTATGTACATGTATGATTGCACAAATGGTATGCGTCTACTTCATGTACAACCAGAGAAACAAGTTTTACCCCATTTGTTTACAATGAATCAAAATAAATAAATTATTAAAAAAACCTACCCTGAGATTCCATCTCACTCCAGTCAGAGTAGCAATTATCAAGAATACAAATAACAATAAATGTTGGTGAGGATGTGGGAGAAAAGATTCACTGAAACACCCTGCTTTTGACTTTGTAAGGTCCTAAACAATAAACTCAGCCCATAGTGCCTGAAATTTCTGACCTAAACCACTGAACTAAAAATGAGTACTATTTTAAACCTTATGATTGTGGTGGCTTGTGATGTTAATATATTATACCCATACAATTAACTCAGCAGTAAAAAGGAATGTATTAGTAACACAACAAAATGGATGACTCTAAAAGTAATTAGGTTAGGTAAAAAAAAAAATTGTTACCAAGAATTTGGTGACCTATCAGGATCCTTTTCCATTAGGTGTCAAAAACAAAACTGAAGTTGAGTGTCGATGGCACAAGTTTAGTCAGTGGCCAGGAGATTTCCTGGAACTCGGGTGCCACTTCTTTTCATTCCTTTCATCATCTGATGCTCCCTATCATGATGGCTGAGGTGTGTCCATCAGTATGGAAATTAGATTAAAAGAAGTTTGAGGTTTTCCTGAGGCCACCTGGGCAGCCATTTGGAGTCTGGTCAGTTTTCTCTGGTCACTATGCAGAAAAAATTTTAACCTCCAGCCCTCCTCTTCTCAAAGATAAACAAAATTAACGTGGGGTAGAAATTTAACTAGCTACCCTGCATAACAGTTAGCCCCTACCTAAAAAAACAATATGTGCTGCATGATTTTATCTATGTAAAATTCTAGAAAATGCAAACAACTCTCTAGTGCAGAAAGCAGATCAGCGACTGGGGTTAGGATGCGGGTGGCAATCAGGGAAGAGATGGATTACAAAGGGTCATGAGAAAACTAGGGGTGATGATAACTGCGTTTGCTTTGTGATGTGGTTTCATGAACGTACTATAAGTTAAAACTCATTAAGCTGTACATTTTAAATATATGTAATTTCGCCAGGTGTGGTAGTGCATACCTGCTATCTCAGCAACTTGAGAGGCAGAGGCAAGAGGATCACAAGTTCAAGGCCAGCCTCACCAACTTAGTGAGACCCTGTCTCAAAATTTAAAATAAAAATAAAAAACTTTTAAAAAGGACTGAAGCTCAGTGTTTCAATTCCCAGTACCAAAAATAAATAAATAAATGTGATTCATTTAAAATATGGAGAATGCAAAGAAATAACATTTTTAAAAAATTAATCAGTAAGTTTAACCTCTACTTCTATTAAATCAAAAAAAAAAACTATGTGCATTACTATCTTCTAAATTTCTAGGAAAATAACTTTGTAAAGTTTGCAATCTAGAAAACAAAATTATTCCTTTGTAATTTTTCTGAACCAGCACATTTTAGCTGCCTGCTGTCTGGTAACTACATTATAGCCAGAAGAGTTAGAAATAAACCAAAATTTAGTTAGGACACAGTTCCTGCTCTCCATTTGTCATCCTGCTTAGTGATCTCAAAATTTCTGCATTGTTTTCCGTCTGTTCTACGGTTCAGTTTTTGACCGCATTCTGTGTTTTGCTATGTTCTACTAATTTCTTGCAGGAGTCATGTCTATTCAATTAAATCCAAAGATAATTGGAAGTCAAGAATCAGGTCATTCGTTCATTAAATATCAGCAGTTCCAAGTATGTTGATGTGAGGGAGTAAAAGATAATTTTCCATCTATCTTTCTAAGTTCTTGACTGGGACCCCTGTGACAAAAGAGATTAACAATAGAAAAACAAATCAAAGTTTTTCCACTTGTTATGTCATATATACATGGGGTTAGTTAGTAGGCTGGGAAAGATGGCAAGTACTATGGTATCTATCATAACCTGGTCTGCTCATCTGTTTCAGTGACAATATTCCCTATGGCTCTTAGTTCAGAAGTCGTAATTGGCATGAATTTAGAAACTCTTAAGGTTTCACAAGTTGGGTCGCAACTACTTCTTCTCAACTAGCTCAATGTGTTCATTTGGACCATCCAGAAGGTAGGAAATAGCCCAGCAGCTATCTGCTTGTACTTCTGGATTGTGCTAAACATGACATCATGTGGTTATGTAAGAATGCACATGTACTGTTGTTTCTGACTTACATAAGACATCTGATCATTGCCTCCTGATTATCCGGGTAAGGGAAACTGACCAATTCCACTTTCCTTACAGAAGCTACATGGACAATGTCAAAGATCACAGCTGGCCATCAGGACCAGATATAGCAAACTGTGAATCATGGATTAGTACCAGACCTCATTGGTGTTCTCTCCAAGGCAGACTTTAAAACACAAAAGGACAACTTGGGAGGCTAAGGCAAGAGGATCTCAAGTTTAAGGCCAACCTCAGCAAAACCACATTTCAAATCAAATTTAAAAGGGCTGGGGATGTAGCTCAGAGCACATCTGGATTCAATCCCCAGTATTGAAAAAAAAAACTCAAAAGTAAACAGTATGGGCTGTGACCAAATATATAAGTGTTGGAACAGTTGAGCAGATTATATACTTTGCCCATGATGACATAATAAAAGTTAGTAGATGAACTTATTAATTGCTAAAGATATCAAAATTATTCTGGATGACATTGCAAATATATTTCAAGCTGCTGAGAAACTAGATGAAACTGAGAAATTTAGTACAGTGATTGAGGAATGGGGAGGCTTGGACCAAATACATAGCTTCATGAAGCTTGATGGAAAAGTATCATAGTTTTGATCTGGAATGTCCCTCAAAGGTTTATCATGTGTTGAAGTCTTGTTCCCCAATTTCTTCGAAAATGAGGCATTTGAGAAGTGACTGGATCCATCAGTAGATTAAGGTATTGATGGTTCATAATGGAATAGACTATTGGGAAATGCTAAAAACTGTAAGAAGTGGTTCCTAGTTGGAGAAGTAGGTAAATGAAGGCATGCCCTTGAAGGGTATCTCTTGTCCCTAGTCTCCTCTTTCCCTCCCTCCCTGTCTTCCTCTTCTTCCTCTTCTCTCTCTCTCTCTCTCTCTCTCTCTCTCTCCCCCACCACACCCCCAACACATCTTCTTTCATGATGTTCTGCCTTGCCACAGGCCTAAAAGCAATGGAGCCTGTCAATCATGGACTGAAATCTTGAGTCAAAATAAAACTTTCTTCCCATAAGTTGATTTTCTCAGGTATTTTGTCATAGCGACATAAACTTGACTATCACAAGACTAATTCCTCAGCAGAGGAAGAGGAAGATCAAAATGTTTTACCAGAGACCATCTGTGAAGGCTCTGCCTTCCAAGTTCAGGATGGAACTCCTGGGCCTTTTAGATTGTATAACTGATGCATAGTTGTTTTGTACTACATTCTGTATAAGTTTTTCATATGGTTTATCTACTAAGAACTTTTTTTGTTGTTGTTATTTGTTTTTGCATACAGGGATCAAACCCAGGGCCTGTATATGCTAAGCAAGCACTCTACCACTGAA
Source organism: Sciurus carolinensis (assembly GCF_902686445.1). NCBI lineage: Eukaryota > Metazoa > Chordata > Mammalia > Rodentia > Sciuridae > Sciurus > Sciurus carolinensis. Next base: position 28,727,778 of record NC_062227.1, on the reverse strand, counting down.
CTATATCCCTAACCCTGTAAGAAATCTTTTAAAATGTGGTTTGTTATTATAGCACTTTTTACAATGAAACTAAAAGTTTCAAACTGTTGTTAGTTTACATAATGTATAAAATTTGTCCACTGAAGGATTTCTTGTTTCTATGTGCAATTTCATAAAGACATGAGCGTCCTGTAAATAAATATTAAATCCTACCCTTTTCTTTAAACAAATAGATAATATAAACTTAATAAGTGTTCTACAAGAAGCATATAGAATGCTCATGTTGAGAATGATTACCTCTAACCATAAAGTAGTAGGTTTTACAGAAGTTACAGAAGTGAAATATTTGGAAACTTTCTATACTGCTTTTGCAACTTTTCCATAAGCCTAAAATTAGTTCAAAATAAGTTTAAAAAAAAAGGGGGGGGTCAAGACCTCAGCATTTATCCTAAAAACTTAAGTGATATATACATTACCCATGTTTATAGCAGCACAATTCACAACAGTCAAAACTATGGAATCAGCCTAGTTGTTCATCAATGGATAAATGAATGAAGAAAATGTGGTACATATACACCATGGAGTTTTATTCAGCCATAAAGCAGAATGAAAACAGACTAAACTTGAGAACATTATGTTAAGCAAAATAAGTAAACTCAGAAGTCAAGGATTATGTTTTCTCTCATAAGTGGAAACTAGAGAGGAAAAAAGGAAAAGGTGGGAGGTGAACTCTCAGGAAAATCAGTAAAGAAAAGGAACTAGGGGAAGGAAGGAGGGACCGCAAAGGGGAAATACTGGGAAATGACATTGGCCAAGTTATATTATTAGATTGTATACATGTCCAAATATGCAACAATGAATCCCTTCATTATGAACAACTATAGTGCACCAATAAAAATATATAGAAAAATGCAAAAAAAATTTAAGAGGGTCAAGAAATAAAGTGTTGCCAGAAACCAAAAAGAAATAAGCCTATACTGAATATCTTCTAGGTATCAGGCCCTATCCTAGGCCCCTTCATTTATGTCACTTCACTTCATCTTATAATAATCCTACCAGGTTTCTTATTCCTCAGAAAATAAATTCAAGATAACATAGCTGAATTGTTCAAAGCCACTCAAAAGCTAAATATCAATACCAATATGTAGACCCAGCTGATCCCAAAGTCTAGCTAGTTTTTCCCTAGCACAGGCAATACCATGAGCAAAAGAGACAGGCCTCCATCAGGTAACAGTGAAAAGTTCAGGTTGATTAACATCCAAGGTACATGTGGCACTGTTGGAGGAAGTAGTTTAAAAAAGCAGTCTGGGAACCAGTGATTTTCTTTAAGGATATTGATTAAAAACAATTTTGGGGGTTGGGATAGTGGGGATTCAACTCAGGGCCTTGTATATGCTAGGCTCATGTTCTACTACTGAGCTAAACCCCCAGGTCTAAAAACAATTTTAATACTATAAATGACTATTAATTTGCCTTTGCTATGAATATCCAATATCCAATGTCATCCATTGACCCAACTAGTAATTAGGCCTAACTAAAAATGTTTCCTCATGCTCTCCACTCCTAGAAATCAATTTGTTTTTATATAGTTTCAGAGATCTGGAGTTAGATTAGAAAAGTCCAAGAGGTTCACTCAAGGTCACAGAATCCCCTGGGGATATAGGTTAGCCACTAATAGTGGGGAGAGGCTGGTTTTGGAGTTACAGTTTTCATGATAGTTCTGACTTGTTTTCAAGCTGGAGCAGACTGCTCAATACAACCATGATTTTCATTAAGTCCCTCTATGGAGTTTTAGGTTGGTTCATATGGACCAACCACTGGTAATGGAAGCCCTAAGTCCTTTGCACCTGTACTTACCTTACTGAATTGCCCCTTTTTAAACACCTAAACAACTTCATGTCCAAGTGAGTGTTTTTCAGAAGAGTTTCCATAACATGTGAACTTAAAATGGATCTTCTGTTTGAATAATTAAAATATAATTGCACAGGGAAAAAAAACTAATGGCTTATATCAAAGGGTTTAAATGCTCATTAGATTCTGAGTAATACTGAGTTGCACCCAAGTTATCAGTCCAACTATTGTCATTAACATCTCAAAAAACACTGTGTTAAGAAGTCAAGAGTAGGGGCCGAGATTGCAGCTCAGTGGTAGAGCACTTGCCTCACATGTGTGAGGCACTGCGCTCAATTCTCAGCACTGCATATAAAAAGAGGAGTAAAATAAAGATCAATCAGCAACTAAAAAAATATTAAAAAAAAAAAAAAAGTCAAGAGTAAGCCAGGTGTGGTGATGCACAACCTGTAATCTCAGTTACTTGGGAGGTTGAGGCAGGATGATCACAAGTTCAAGGCCAACCTAAGCAACATGGCAAGACCATCTAAAAAAGATATTTTTTTAGAAAGGGCTGGGAGGGTAGCTCAGTGTTAGAGTGCTTGACTAACATGTTCAAGACCCTGGGTTCAATCTCCAGCATAGAAAAGAAAAGGAAAAAAAAAAAAAAAAAAAAAAAAAAAACTCAAGATTGTGATATTATGATGTTATTGGATACTGAAAAACATTTGGGTGATTGTATAAGCGCCATGTTAAATTTGCAATTTGCTCCAGGCCACAAAATTTACCCTCTGATTAGTAGCTGATAGACCTATAATTAAGATCACAAGTTCATTAGCAAATAGTACAACATAAAGTATATTAAGGGAGGAATCAGAAGATAAATCATCTTGGTTATGAGCAGTTTCCTCTAGTCTCTGTAAATCTATCCCTCACTAAATCTTCAGAAGAGTGCTCTGAGGATAAATTGAGAAAACCTAAGTAAAAGAATTCTGGTACCCAGAGAACTATGCAAACAGTGCTGTGTGTTTCACAAGATGTGCAGGCCAGGGAGACATGATATGACAAATGAGGTGAATCAGGCAGCATCAAAGGAAGGAAGGTCCCTTGAAGTGACTGCAATTCTCTTTTGAATCACATCAGTAGAAAACCCAATGTTGCCTGAAGCTGATTATATAAAAATTCTCTCAAGATATATGTCTCTAGGGCAATAAGCCTGAAAAGATAAGAGAAGGGGGCCTAAAATTTTTTGTAAGAATGAGTTTGAGTCAAATAAATTGGAAGACTAGAACAGGACATGGTAGATAAAGCCTACAGCAAGGACAGACCAAAAGAAGCAATTCCTGGGCTCGAGCAATCCTTCTGCCTCAACCTCTAGAGTAGCCTGAGTAGTAAAGGCGTGCCACTGAACCTGGTTTGCCTTACATGTGTTAATTCATTTAATACTCATAATAATTCTGTTAGGTATTATTGTTATTGCTTGTATCTACAGATGGAGAAACCAAGGCCTAGAGACTTGCCCAAGACTTGCTAACTGGGATTAAAACCTAGCTGACCGTAACACACTACAGTTTATACTACTATATACTAACTACCCTAGGTGCAAAAATAGACTGCCTACCTGCCTAAAGTAGTCAAGAGAACTAAAAGAAACTAAGTCAAACTTTGACTGGAGGGTACAAACAAAGGCAGAACAAGATAGGAAGGTGAGTGCAAAGAGGATCAAGTTAAAGAGGATATGCTACCCAGAGAGTAGTTAACTGTTCTGTGGTTTTACACTAATGGACTCTGTGGGGGAGGGTGAAAAAGAATCAAAAGAAAGGCCAAGAATTCCTAGAATATGATGTTAAGAGGCAAGATTCCCCCAAAGTTTCTTGAGGGATGTTAGTTAATCATGTGGAAGAAAATGGCTGGGAGGATTCTTCATATGGGTTGCCCCAAATGTCCACTGTAAATCCATGGCCTCTAAGTACAAATCAGCCCAAGCTAGAGGTAGAATGGACAGGTTAGAGTATAATGGTATCATTAATCATATCACTTAGTCATTTGATTAGTTTTTCATATTCTTATATAGAATACAGCAGGGCTTCAGAGTCAGGTAACTGCATGCTAATCATAGTTTCAATACTTAACTATGGGTTCACCAACAAAATAAACCCTTTGGCTTTAGTTTTTTCAACTTAAATGAAGATAATATCTATCTCTCAGGTTGTACAAATATTAAATGCAAAAAAGTTTATAAAAAGCGTAGGACAGAATAACATATACTACTCAACAAATGTTAGTTCCATTTCATCCAAGCTGTATTACAAAGAGCACTAAAAGACTTAAACAAGTAAAAGATGACAGTGAAAAAAATACAAGAATTTTACGAGTTAGAAAAATAACACAAAAAGTTGTGAAAAAAACACCTTATTAATATGGAAATTCAGGCTGGGTAGCTTAGTGGCAGAGCGCTTGCCTAGCATGTGTGGGGCATTGGGTTTGAACCTTAGCACCACATAAAAATAAACATAAAATAAAGGCATGCTGTCCATCTAAAACTACAAAAAAAATTTTTTTAAATAAAAAAATATGTAAATTCATCAGGTCAATTGGTTAAAACTGAATGGTTCACTGTTATACCCTTTTACTTTTGTTCTCATAAGGTAAATGTTATACTTTCCAAAATCATCCTTTGTTCAAAAAGAGCTAATAATTAAAAAGGTGTTACAAATGAGATCCAGAAATTGTACAACTTAGGAACAGAGCTAAGACTAGAACTCTTGTCACTTGAATACTAGAATCATTGAAAAAAAATTCTCTTTCTCTTTCAGTATTAATATTCATGATGCAAAAATTAAAGTCCAAAAACTTGGTAAGGATAAAGTGTTCCACAAAACTATATGAAATCTATAAATACCGTAAGAAACTGAAAAGAAGTTCATATGAGGTTATGAGAAGTTTGCTTTAAATTTAACTTTTTTCCTCTTAAATAACAAGTTAGAACGCCTCTATAAACAAGGTTACACCTCTGGTACCATCCTCACACCCAAAAAATGAACAAACATTAAAAACAACAAATTTTTATTTGAAAAAATTGATAAACTGGCAAGCCTGTCAAAAAGCCATTTCATCTAACATTGTACTTAGTAGATAAATATGTACAGATTGTATACAGTATACATTCTTCTCTAAAAATGCTAATGACAGATACAATACACTGTATGATTCCATTTAAATGAAATACTAAAAAAGTAAAACTAACAATAGCAAATCACTGATTTCCAGGAGGAAGATACAGACTGAAGAGACACAGGAGAGACTGGGGTGAAGGGAATGTATCCTATGAGGATCATGGTGATAGGTAGACAACAGCATGTTTTTAAAACTCACTCAAAGCTATACTGGAAATTGGGGAATTTTGTGACATAAAAACTGCATCTCAAGTTTTTAAAAGGTAATACATAATTAATCAGCATGCTTTTGGTAGAATACTCACCTCATACAAACAGGACCCTGGGTTTGATCTCCAGCACCGTAAAAACAAAAAACAACAAAACAAACCAAAAAATCCTTTATTTTACTTAGAAAAATATTTATTTGTAGAAAATCTGTAAATAATATGTTTTTCACATAGTATTTATTTTTTTGACATTTTTATAAGAAATATCTTTTAATTTTATTCTAGAAAAACAAGCAAAGCTAAGCAATGATTGAAAAGCCACCCTGAGTTAAATTTAAAACCTTCCAAAACCATTGCATACACTCAATCCACTGATGCACTAGTTGGCAGTGATTGGTTGCTTTTCTCAGAATGTAAGATTATACCAGAGGCTACAAATTCAAGTCAGACAGGGGCCAGGTAAATAAGTGAGCAGCACCGACCAAGTTGTACTGTGGCAAACTGGACAGCACGTGGTCCATCCCAAGTGAGCCACCTCCACTAGGTGCTGCAGGTCAATGCCAAGAAAGAACACAGGCCTTAGTGTACCCAGAGCTTCTGATGATTAAAGAGTAGCAGAAATCTGGACTTCAATGTGAAATTTCTAATTTTTTAGAATGAGGGTTCTATTTTCTTTATAACATCATGTGGGCCAAATCAATCACATATAAATAAGCAGGATTATGATATGTGGTCCACAGTATATGCTTTCTGAAGTTATTCAATAATACACACTCCTGCCTTCATTCTAACTGCTTACTTCTTTAATTGTAGAGAGTCTGAAATAATATGGATTATAATAATAAGGGAAATAAAATCCATCTTAAAGTTATATGAAGGATAGTCATTTCTGGTCAATTTACTAAAAGCCCAAATCTTTCTTACGTGTCCAAGCACAGTTGTTGGTGGTAAAAGAAAAAAATGAGTTTGAATGACGGGAGAAGGAAAGAGGAAACACTGAGGAAAAGCTCTATTTTAATTAAGGTCATAGTCAGCATCCAGACTCAAGAGCAGCAAAATAATCCACATGCTGAAATTTGAGAACTTCATTGCCCCAACTAGTCCAACCTGGCTGTAAATTTCGAGCAAACAATTCCAAACATTTCCCATCTGGCTTGATGTAGTCTTTTAGAACCTCTGTTCAAAAAAAAAAGAAAAGAAAAGAAAACACAAAAATTACTATTAAGGAAGAAATCAATTGAAGAGGAAGAGATATTTCATTCAAAAAAATAAAAGTAAATTAATGTCAAGATTTCATCACAGGCCTTACTATTTATAGTCAGAAAATCATTTGAAATTGTATGCGTTCTTAAGACGACTGGGAACAGTATCACCAGAACTTTTCAGTAGTCCTGATTTATTGGTTTTCATTTATAGATGAGAAATGAGGATTTTAACACCCACGTAGGTGACTTTTCAGTTTTCCGATACTGCTGACGTATCTCCTCCGAGAACTTACTTTATTTTTTAATAAATGTAATCCATGTGTGAATAAAAACTCTATAGAAACAATAAAAGACTACCTACTTTAAAGATGAAGATAAAATAAGTCTCTGTAGCATATACTTTAGTGAAAGAATAGTAAATGAAGAATTGGATATAGAATGAAATATTCACAACAAATAGATAACTATAGCCCCCTATAGCTATAATTTGGTAGTACTAAGAGCAGTTCCTCATGTTCAAATTATAGATCATTCTTTGCCAAAATTTCACCATATTATTTCCAGAGTTAAGTATTCCCTATTTAATATGTTAAGAATTACTACATTAAAAATTCCATTTTATTGGGGAAAGTACCTCATACATATGTGGTTAAACAGCGGTGATCTACCCTAAATGAAAGAAAAGAATATCACAGGTTTTTTTTATTAACACATGATCAGTAGGATGACAGATATTTAAATCAATTTAATTTCAATCATGTTGCCAGTTAGCTATTCTAACCACCTAACAGGAATTGGGTATAAAAATAATAATTCAGAAAAGTAAAATATTTGAACAAGTAAAAAACATACTTTATAAATACTATGTAAAGTTGTGCTTAGAAGAAACCTATCAAATTCCCTCTAGCAATGATAAGGCTCACTTAGGAAAAACTGACGTAGGCAACATTTAAAAGACAATATATCAAACACTTTAGGTTTCATAATGTTCTTCAATTGCTCTCACAGCAAAATACTTGCTCATTTGCCTAAAAGTACTGGTTCTGTTTATCAAAAATCAAGAAGTAATTAAAAGTTTTCATTGTGTATAACTCAAAATGAACTCAAATTTGGGTTTTGATAGCTTTTAGAAGATGCTGGCACCAAGACTTCTAGTACTTTCACATTCATATAATTAAATGCTCTGAAACTTCAAAGAGAATGATTTCCCAAGTCTTAAAGGACAATAATCCTAAATCACTTTTCCATTTTCTCCCCATAAATTCAATGTCAAGTCAGCTTCAATTTATACTTATTTTAAGGTATCCTAAGGTATAATGAAGCAAGATTCTGTTTTTTGCTTACGTTGTTCAGTTTTGGGCACAAAGATGTTAGTATCCCTATTTTGGAACTTTAAACTGAAGTCAATCAGTCAAAAACGTTCACAATTCTGGGCAACCATTATAATCAGTGCAAAGGATCTTAACAAAGGAAGCAGAATATCCATGTTTTATAAGTTAATAATCTGACAGAAAAAGAAGATGGGTAAGTATTTTTAGTGGAAAAATACAACCTTATCCCATTTATTACCATCCTTTCTCAATAAAATGAATTTTTACACGTATTTTTCTTTCTAATTGGAAAAAAAACAAAATCAAATATTTTTATGTTAACCACATTTGTTTTACTTCAAAACAAGGCAAAAGAAAGGCTAATTAATGGAAATATATTATTCTTACTAACTTTAAATATGAATTTAAAAATAAATTAAAATAAATTTGCATTTAAAATAAATGTAAAAATCAATTTCACCATGAGTATGACATACATAGACAATTACATAATGTTTGTAAATGTTAAAACATACTTCCAACCAATGGAAAGAAAGCAAAAAATGCATAGCCAAGCATCAACCTTTTGCTCTAGAAGCATGGAGTAGAAGAGAAATGGCCCAAACATCAGTGCATACAATCTCATCAGCTACACTTCAATCTTCAGAAAGAAACTATTAGTACACAGAAAAGGAATGGAAATTTCTCTGATGTAAAATATGAAAATCAAAACTGTAATTCAAATACATTTATTTCATAATTTTCTTATCTTAAATCCTTAAACTAAAGAATATACATTTATAATGTAGATTTTAAGCCACAGCTATTGATGGTTGACCTTTCCATAGGAGGAGACTTCAAAAATGTATTATTTTGAAATGCAATATGCTGCCAATGTGGGATTTCCTTTTTTTGTATATTTCGCAACAGAAATAACAAATTTAAAAAAAAATTCTTTAAACTTTGTGTTTCTAAGAAGCAAAAGAGGGAACGTTTCATTTTATGAATGTGCATAGAATAGTTTAAGAACATTTGTAGGTAAAAGTTCTAAGCATTATACATAGAACATATACTATCCAAATCCCCAGAATTATGATTTCTGGGTAAAATATGCTCATAAATCTGAAAGTTGCTTTCTGATAGCTTTAATTTACATATTTCTATAACTAAAATATATGTAATAACATAAACTAAAAAATAAAGTATTACAAATATTTCTGGTCTATCATTACTTAACCAACATATGAGTCATTCAGATTTTTTTCCCAAAAAATATTTTTGTTTTTAAATGGTATCAATCCAAAAAATGTGTTTCTGCTGCTCTCTTCTGGGAGTACAAAAGAATTGCATTTCATAGAAAAAAGGCTACAATAAAATGCTTCAGTGCTAACTTATTCAATATTTTTATATCTTTTCTCTTAAGAATAATCCTGAAATATAATTTTATTCTATTCTAAAGAAACTTATAAAAATTTAACTATAATTTGATAATTAAATATTTGGGCTCTTAGTTTGGGGTTTTATTTTAAGTAAAATATAAGCCCTAAAATAAACACCAAATGAAGTTTTGGTATTTACCAAGTGATAAAATTCAAATAATAATAATACATATTAGATTTTCTCCATCTAGTATAGCTGATATTAAATATAATTTTTTTCCTCCAAGAACAGTACAATCTGACTTTTCACATGAATCATAAATTTAATGCAGTGCAGAGTTAATGCAATCCAAAGTTTGATGGTGATTATTCACTGAGAAATCCTCTAAGTCGGAACAGATATCACATAAACATCTGAATATTTCTCAAATTAAGGAAAACTATAAAGACTCTTTCTGAAAGTAATTTAAGTTAACAGAAAGTCTGAGTGCTTTCAAAATAATTCTCCTGAGAATTTATGTTCACTTTCTTACATTTCTTAACTCATGCACTACCCCATAATTCTGCAAAAATAAGATGCTTATAGTTTTCCTGAGTGGCAGCCTGCATAAAGTTTTGGGTATATTTTGTTTTGTTCTTTTTTTTGTTTTGTTGTTGTTTTTGCTTTTGTTATTAAGCAGGAATTATCAAATAATAAAATATGTTCCCAAAGAAATTCTCTGCAAACTTTGAATGTCAAATTCAGAATCTCTCAAGGACTTACATGCCTAAGTTTTTAAACTCTCATCCAACAAATTTAGCATTTACTGAACTATGTGCTATAGAATTTTAAATATAACCAATCCTTAAAGCTCTGAAATAATAAATATCATTTCTTTCTTTCTCTCTCTTTCACTTTCTCCCCCTGCCCACTCGCTCGCTTTCTCTTCTCTTTTTTTAGTACCAGGCATAGAACCTAGGGGCACTTAACCACTGAGCCACATTCCCAGTCCTTTTTATGTTTTATTTTGAGGCAGGGTCTCACTAACTTGCTTAGGGACTCACTAAATTGAGGAGGCTGGCTTTGAACTCTACAGGCCTCAGCCTCCCAAGTTGCTAGGATTACAGGCCTGCCCCCACAGCACCTGGTTCATTACTCTCTCTTTAAAAGAAGACCATAAAGTCTTCTTTTCCATAAGAGGATTCACGTAACTCCCCCGAGTAGCACAGCCAGGATTAATCAAGTTAGTCAATCTCCAAAGCCAATACTTTTCACTAGTCCTAGTTGCTTGGAGTTACTGATGATCACAACACTAAAGCATTAAGACTAGAGAGAACTGCAGGCTGCCATAATGATCTTTCCAATGTTTCAGAAAAGCAACATGTCCTCTTTAAAATTAGAAAACTGAGTCTCTACCAAATATCAAGGGAATTCTAACCATCAATCTTACCACCACTATTCCAAGTTCCTGGTTTTAAAACAAGCAAGAGATTTGCTTTATTCCAAAACTAGCAACCTGTACTAAAGCCCCTAGCTGAACTACATCCATAGATGCCTTCTCGAGCCTTCATTCTGTCAAGGCCAATGATGGGGGAGCAACCAATAGTAAGGGGAACATGAAAAATGGTGCAACCGGAAAAGTCTAATCTATTCTCTACTGCATAAATTCTGCTATAAATTTTTAAAATATTACAACACTTACCTGATTTAATTTCTAAATCTAATCATTCAACTACCAAGTTCAATCCCTTTTTCAATTTTTTCAAAAATCATAACAATTCTATTTTATAAAAACATACCAGCAAGAGGTGGCTTATGAGAATGAAGAATACAGGGCACGCTGACAATTAATTTGTGATCTGGAATGGGGAGCACTTCTGTATCTGTATTCCTAATTAAAATAGAATAAGACAGTTAACTATATTGTAAGGAACATCTTTAAAATTATAAATCACAGTTGCATTGATTTTCCCCCCTCCAAATAGTATCTGATTTTAAAACAAATTTAATATAGTCAATGAAGGAAATCAACAATTTAAGAATTGAGATATTTCCTAGAATTTCATCTTCCATAATAATAACACACTAGATAAAACAAAAGGTAATATAAAATTTCATGTGACATACAATTCATATTGTTTTGCTCTAGTGATTTCTAGATTTTCAAAAATGTAAAAATTAGGAAAAATCAATGATCATTGTGTTAATAATTCTTACAGCCCTAAAAATTAATACATGTATATAATTTTGAAAAATCACCCTTCTTACCTTAATGGTAAAGTAGTTTTTCCTCCAGTTCTCCCCAGTATAAGACCTTCATAAGGCTTTTTGTGTGGAGAATCTAAAGGGAACACAAACTCTCCTGAACTGGTGATCTGGTAGGAAGGGGTCAACAAAAAAAGTCATTTTTTACCATCAATATGTATTTTTCAGTTAAAAATAAAGAAAATATTAAACCTCAAAGCTAGCTAAACATAAAAAAAGTGACCACCTATGTAAATTTAAATTTTGTAGTTGTAACATTAAAAAACAGTAAAAATGTAGTGAAATTTTAATTATATGCTTAGTTTAATATACCCAAAATATAATTCCAATATGTAATCAATTCAAAAAAGTTTGAGATATGTTACATTCTTTCTTTCATATTATCTTTCATATTAGATCTTTAAAGTCTGATGCATATTTTATATTTTATAGAAGCAGCCACATTTCAAGTGCTAAAGAGTCACATGTGGTAACGGCTACCATACTGAAGAGTATAACTACAAGGGATTTTTAAAAATTCATTTATATGACATAGATTTCTGTTTTGTTTTGTTTTTGTTCTGAGGATTGAATGCAGCAAGGTGCTCTACCACTGAACTACCTTCCCAGTCCTTTTGACTTTATTTTGATACAGGGTCTTACTAAGTGACCCAGGCTGACCCTGAACTTGCAATCTCCCTGCCTCAGGTTCCCAAATAGCTGCTGTGCCAGGATAGTGTTATTAAATACTGTCAAAACTAAAATTAATAAGGAAAGAAGCTGGGCATTGATGAGACAGACAATATTCAGTACAGAGACTGGCCCTTAGCATTAAAAATTCAGAAATTTGGGGCTGGGATTGTGGTTCAGTGGTAGAGTGCTTGCCTAGCATGTGTGAGACACTGGGTTTGATTCTCAGCACCACATACAAATGAATAAATAAAGATTTACCAACAACTAATAAAAATATTTTTAAAAAGAAATTCAGAAGTTCAAGTATTATTTCATCCTGGGATGACCCGTCTCTCAAAGATTCATTGAAATCAATCCATCTCAAAAATATAATTTATAATAACAATATCCACTCATTAATTTACAATGAAGGTAAATATTTTCACTCTCAGAGTATTTATATATATTACCTATGAAACTCTTTACCCTGTATCAAGGTACATGAACAACCATAGAAGTAATGAGAAAGTCCTTTAGTCTTTTCTCTAGGGCCAATCACACTGCACCACTCACACATGGTATATAAACACTGGAAAATTCTTATCCTTCAGATAGCGTTTATACTTTATGTTGTAACAATACATGTAATTATTTAATAAATGTTTCCTACAATATATTGTTTTTGTTTTCAACTCTAGTCTTATCACACTATTTCTTAGTATTCAGTTGAATGTTAATAGAGATGAATAGTCTTGGGTTTTATATATTAACATTCTACTGAGTTTGGGTTCAGAAGGTGACCTTTTTCTGACTTTGACCCCAGTCTCTGATTATAAAAAACTGTTAGGACTGGGGATGTAGCTCAGTGTAGAGCATTTGCTTAGCATAAGAAAGGCCCTGAGGAGGAGAAAGAGGAGTCAGGCAAAGAGAGAGGAGGAGGAAGAAGTAGAAGAAAAATGAGGAGAAGGAAGAGGAAGGAGAAAAGAAAGGGGGGAGGAGGAAGAGGAGAAGAACTATCATAATGAGCAGGGTGGAAAGGGATGTTACATTCCCATCACAGTTCTTTATCAATTCAACCAAAACCACAACCAAAGTATGTCATGAAAGCAAAAATACAACTAAATATTCTCATAAAATAGGTAGGTGCAAATAGACAATGTACACAGCTTTTAGAAGATATTCCAGTTGACAAAAGCACATAAAAAGGCAACTCTACTGTGTCTAAAATCAGTGTACTAGCTACATTAATAATAAACACTGAATTGGATAACTTAGCTTATCTTTTTTTAAGTTAGGAGGGTTTTATGGAATTCATATGAATAGTCAATATATTTTTAAAAGAATATCCAATGAACCCTGGACTAAAACATTACCTTTTCTACATTTTTTCTTTGTATTCTTGTAGCATGCAGCAAGATATTAAAGATCATTCAACCAATGAGATGGAATCATTTCTTTCAAAAATAGGCTCAGGCTGGGTGCAGCAGCATAAATCTAAGGCTCAGGAGACTGAGACAGGAGGATTGAGAGTTCAAAGCCAGCCTCAGCAACAGCAAGGCACTAAGCAACTCATTGAAATCCTGTCTCTAAAGAAAACACAAAATAGGGCTGGGGATGTGACTCAGTGATCAAGTCCCCTGAGTTTAATCCCCAGTACCAAATAAATAAATAAATAAGGCTCAGTAGTATGTAAGGCACCAAGAACCTAATTTAAAATCTATAGCATAAAAGTTTCTTCATTACAGATTCTCTCATTCTCTTCACAATGGTTATCTTTGTTATCTTCTGCCCTCATACCCAGAAACAATAGAGAACAGGGAGATGACATGAAGCATAGCTGAAATTGCAGGTATGTAAGGGGAAGAAGAAGGGCAACCCTCTTTATTTCTGTTTTGTGATAGATTTCCAAATTTCTTTTTTTTTTTTTGTAATTACTATCCATATTACGAAGCACTCTTTTATTAAACACCTTTATTTTATTTATTTTTTTTTTTGTGGTGCTGAGGATTGAACCCAGTGCCTCACACATGTGAGTCAAATGCTCCACTGCTTCCCAGTCCCCAAATTTCTTGTTTGTTGTTCTTTAAATGAGATATCAGAGCTTTTAAAATTTTTTGTTCTGCAAATTGACCGAATTATATTTTACATTGGGTACATGTACAAATATGTAAAAATGAATCCCACTATTGTGTATAATTATAATGCACCAATAATTTTTTTTATTTCATTCTGTTATCTCCCTGACTGACTTCCCAAGATCAGCAGATTGGGACTCTACTATAAAAAGACACAGAATCTGAAAAGAACAAATAAAAATTAATTAATTAATTAATTTTAAAAAGACATGATATGTTTACAATAAAAATAAATTTTTAAAAAACCATGATAAAAGTCTTAAGAACAGGAAGATAAGATTTTTTTAGCTGCAAAGCATAACTCCTCATTAGATCCTGTTGAAGGAGTATAATAGTGATATGGTAAGCATTAAAAAGTAGATATGACCTGTATGTCACACTATATTAACAAATAAACTAACTTCAGAACTTACTTTTACCCAATGCCATTCAGCAATAATCTCCACAGACCAAGAAGGATAAAGTTCTTCCTTAATAAAACGTACGTGTTTCTGTCTATTAGTTACCCAAGTAACAACAAGACAATTTGGAGCGGCCAGTTTAGGGATAGGTATTTGCTTTATTTGCAGTGGTGATAAATAACTGTACCTAAAAATACACAGAAAAAAATATGAGCAAAATTCACAGCAAAAAACAAAAGTAGGGAAAGACCCATATAACATTGGTCCCATAAATACAAGACTACTTTAGCTATTTGTGTCGTTAAATATGAAGCAAGAGTGACACCTGGTGGACATATTACCCAAAAGAAAAACTGACTTCATTTTTCTCTTTCGAATTTGCCAGACTGTATTGTTTTTTAATCATTTCCAATCACATAATATAACCCAAAATCCCTGAACAAAATGCTGACCCCCTCAGGTCACCTATCATCTCACACAACCTCATCTCCTTTCCATTACATTTTCAACCCCCCAATCAATAATCCTGCTTCTTTCTTCCTTTCCAATCAATTTCACAGAGTTCTCTGAAGCCGACTTTCATTTTAAATCTACTATCTTGAACCTACTAGTCATTAAAAGTAGGAAGTCTAGTTTGTAGTAATAGAACATTACTAGTTGTATAATACCCAATCAAATGGATATGCCCACTTCTGCAACGCCCAACACATGCAGCAGGAGGGAAGAGATTCGTATCCTAATTCATCCATGGCTACTTCTAGTCCCTATCTCACCCCTCTTTGTATAAAATCCCCTTCTCTTTGAGGCATATGCTCTGCTAGACTCTAATGCCCCTTACTGAATCCATTTCATTTTCATCCTCACTCTCCATATTCAGCGATGGAGCTCTGAGATTCTTCCACCTCATCAGGACTATATCCTGGACAATTTCAAAGCACAGTCCATATCATGTACATGCCTAAACTATACTTTATCTAAAGAAACAAAATTGTATTCACCCCACTTCAGTAGTCTATAGTGATACAATAACCTGGACCTTATCATTGTACTTGCTTCATCTCTGAAACCAATAATATTAATCTCTTGCCTACTATGACTCATCTATTCTTTGACCTTATCAAAGAATCCAGGGCCCTATTCCTCCCCTTTCAGGCCTATCAGTTTCTTCCTGGTCATATTTAATATTTCACAGACTACCAATCACTTCATTACCTTTTCTCTAGCAACCTCAACTCCCATCCACACCCCCTCTACCCTTCAACCTCATAGTTCTTGCAAACCTTCTATCTTAATTCTATACCACATTTTAATTCAACTTTTTCATACAGGAAAAATCAGATAAAGAAAAATACAGAAGTTGGGTCACTAAAAGTTCATTAAATCCATTCTCAGTCTCTCAAAACTACTCAATTCTAATTATCCTTCACCTGGTACTACAAACCCCCACCACTTTTCAGATTTCTTGCCAAAACTTATTCTTGGCAGATGAAGTTAATTCATACATCGATAAAAATAAAGATCATTAGGTTCCTTCAACTACCCAATCCTTTCTCCCTTAATACACCTTTATTTATCTATTTCTATAGACTGGCTTCACTTATTAAAGTTTAACCGTCTAGCTGGATTCTCTTATTCCTATATTTTACTTATCTTGTCAGGCCAAATATCCCCTCCATCTGTATTTTCAACCTCTCTACTAATTCTTTACTATTAACCTACAAATATGTTTATACTATTCAATTTAAAAAGAAGAAAGTGAAGAGAAGGGGGAAGGAAAAGAAGAGAGGAAGAAAAGGGAAGGGAAAAAGAAGAGGAAAGTGGGGAAGGAAGGACGGAGAAAAGAGAAAAATTCCCTTAATTCAGTCTCCTGTTTAAGCTAAAAACTGTTTTTTCACTTAGTCTTTCCACTCTACCTTCTTTTATTCCTCAGTCAGCTCCAATGAGGCTTCTACAACTGTATCTGCTCTGAAAAAGCTAAATGGCCTCCCAACTGTGAATGCAATAAACATTGGAATCTAGCTCTAATGCAAGGCAACTGTACAAGGTCAGGAATAATCAATCAATAGTTCTAAAATAAACAAGTAAATGAATGAAAGAATTCCAACCTCAAGCACCCAAGTTCCCTGCCATCAGTGACATTCCAAAAAACTAGCATTTTCTATCATAGAAGTAATGATCTTAGTTGGGATTTTTTGAGTTTTTGTTTTGTTTTGTTTTTGTTTTTGATTTTGGTTTTTTGTCTTACTTTTTAGAGCTGGGATCAAACTTGGGGCTTTGTGCATGGAAGGCAAGTGCTTTACCATTCAGCTACATCCTAGTCCAAAAGGAACTATTTTAAATGACTAATTTTGGCCAGGCACAGTGGCGCACAATGGTAATCCCAGCAACTTGAGAGGTTGAAGGAGGAGGATCACCAAGTGCAAGCAAGGCCACCTGGACAACATAGCAAGATCCTGTCTCAAAATAAAAAGGACTGCCAATGTAGCTCAGTAGTCAAGTACCCCTGGGTTCAATAAATAAACTAATCAATCACGAATTTTGTCACAGAATAAAGAATGTCAGGTCAAAAATTTCAAGTGACATGGTTTCAATAATTGCAAATATCTTGATTGCCTTGATTTTATTTAATTGGGTTGATGGGGGGAGAATATATTCCTAATCCCTCTCCTAGCTCCAATCTCAAACCAAAATATGAATCTTTATGTGCTATGATAAGAAATATGCAACATCACCTATTCTTCAAAGGAAATCTAAGTGTATCCCTTCATGACCTTGGTTTAGGCAAAGATTTCTTAAGTACAACACCAAAAGCAGAAGTAACAAACGAAAAATAGGTAAACTGAACTGTATTAAAAATAAAACATTATGCTCCAAAGACCATGATGACAAAGATGAAAAGACAACTCAGAGAATGGAAGAAAATATTTACAAACTATGTATCTGATAGGGTCTAGTATCCAAAATACATAAAGAACTCATATAAATCAACAATTTAAAACACATAATTTTAAAATATGCAAAGGATTTAAAAAGACATTTTCCACAGAATACATACAAATGATCAATACAGACATGAAAAAATATTCAACATCATTAGATACCACTTTACAGTCACTATGATGGCTTTAACCTTAAAAATAATAGAAAATAAGTGTTGGTAAAGATATGGAAAAATCAGAACCCTCATTGTTAGTGGGAATGTAAATGGTACAGCCACTGTGGAAAATAGTTTGGTAGGTCCTCAGAAATTTAAAGGTAGAATTACGATAGGGTATAGCAATTCTACTCCTAGATGTGTGTGTACCCAAGAGAACTGAAAACATATTGCCCAGAGTTACTCCAACTACCAAGTTTGAAAGTGTAAGTCCTCAAAATTGATCTCATCTCTAAAACCAACTATAAGTTCAGGTGGTTTCAAAAACTACCCTTATTCTCAATAATCAGAAAGACTGATAATGAAGACTAATAATAATCAGAAAGTTACTGAAAGCTATTATGCACAGTTGTAGTCCATTAGGGGAAAAGAAAAAGAGTAAAATCAGTCAAAGAGTTAAAGGATACTACAGAGAAGTGACAACTAAATATAATGAATAATCTAGAATTTTATTTTGCTACAAAGGGTATTTCTGGGACAACTGGTGAAACCTGAATAAGGTCTATAGATAATAGTAATATATCAATAACTGCATCAATGTTAATTACTTATTTTGATAATATGCTATAATTATGCAAAACAATACCTCTATTTTTAGAAATACGTGCCAAAATATTTAAGAGTAACTTTCTCTTAAATAATTCATTCATCCTCAAGTAGTTTGGAAAAACTGAGAGAGCTACACAGATAACACACACACACAGAGATTTTAAAAAGTGAAAGGCAAAAAAAATACAGAACAGACACAAAAATTCTTTGTGTCTTACACCTTTAAAAGAAAAATATCCTGATCAAACAGCTCATAAACAAAAAGCATAAGGAAGGGAAGATAACTGTGGAAAGGAAGAAATTTCAGATAAAATTTAAGTCAAACTAGGAATTGTTTAATCAAGAAAACCAAAGATTAAGAGGAAATACAACTGGAGATATTCACTAGAACTAAAGGGAAAAATTCTTAAAACTTTTCAAAATACTACTACAAGGAAAGATTACCTTATAAGTAGCTGAACTTACCATCACAGGAGGCAACAAAAACTAAAAATGCATCATAAACTAAAAATATGAACAAATATAAGAACCAATTAGAAAAATTCATTCATAGCAGGTTATTGAAGAAAACTGGAAATATTCTGGCACGTATTTCTGAATTTTAGAATCAGATACGAAAGAAGGAAAAAATGCTGCCCTTTGACAATATTGCCCAGGGTTAGAGAAATAACCCTGAACTAGTTTAGTCAGTAATCTTAATAATAAATAAAAATTTATATGTATATAAAAATATACAGGGGCTGGGGAGATAGCTCAGTCGGTAGAGGGCTTGCCTTGCAAGCACAAGGCCCTGGGTTCGATCCCCAGCACCAAAAAAAAAAAAAACAAAAAAACAAAAAAAAAAAAAACCATATATATATATATGTATATATATACACACACACATATAAAAATTTTTTTGGTACTGGGGATTGAACCCAGGGGCATTTGGCCACTAAGCCACATCCCCAATCCCAACCCTTTTTATTTTTTATTTTGAGACAGGGTTTCACTAAGTTGCTTAGGATCTTGCTAAATGCTGAGGCTGGCCTTGAACTATCCTCCTGCCTCAGCCTCCCGAGTGACTGGGATTACAGGCGTGTACCACCACACCCAGCAAAATACATTACTCTTAACATTCCAGTTCAGTTCAAGAGAATCATCTAATTAAGGAAATTAAACTTCAAAATCATTTAAAGCATTTTAATAGTTTCAGATAACCTGTATCAGGCAACAATAAATGTTGGCGAGGATGTGGGGAAAAAGTTACACTCATACATTACTGGTGGGAATGCAAATTGGTGCAACCAATTATGAATGAAATTATGGCATTTGCCAGTAAATGGATGGAACTAGAGAATACCATGCTAAGCAAAATAAGTCAATCCCAAAAAGCCAAAGGACGAATGTTTTTTCCCATATGCAGATGCTAATTCACAATAAATTGGGGGAGGATGCTAGGGAAGAATAGAGTTACTTTAGATTAGGTAGAGGGGAGTGAAGGGAGGGTATAGGGATACAAAGGATAGTAGAATGAAACAGACATTAGTACCTAATGTACATATATGACTGCATGACTGATGTGACTCTACAACATGTACAATCAGAAAAATGCAAAATTATACTCCATTTATGCATATCAAAGTGCATAAATATATTCTTCTGTCATGTATAACTAATTAGAACAAATAAAATATTTATAAAGTAAAAATAAAACAGATAATCTGTATCATAATGTTTATAGTATATTAAATTAGAAGGTAAAAAGGATTCTAGTTTTTAGGAAGCAGGTCTAGTAGATAATTAATTTTCACTTACCTGTTACTTCTTTTAACTGATTTGTTTTGCCATGGTGGATCTATCACAATTACATCAAATGTTTTCCCACCTGAAATCAAAGACAATTTCAGAACCCTCTTTATATGAGTACTTTAAAGGTATAGCTCAGTGATAGAGGGCATACTTAAGCATATATGAGGCCCTGGGTTCAATCCCCAGCACTACAAAAAAAAAAAAAAAGTACTTTTTCATTAATAACACAAATATAATGGAGTGCAACAAAAGGATTTAAAGCATTTATTCAAATATAATAATTTATCTTTAAAAATTAGGATTTCCCTTATAATTCAGGATCTCAGATTTTAATATAATTTCACCCACTACTATTTTGTTTTCTTTTGGAGTTACTAAGGATTGAACCCATGGGTGCTCTACCACTGAGCTACACCCCCCAGCCTATTTATTTATTTATTTATTTACTTATTTATTTATTTTTGAAACTAAGTTGCTTATATTGACCTGGAACTTGGGATCCTCTTGCTTCAGCCTCCAAAGTTTCAGGTATTACAGGCATGCACCACCACACCTAGCTCACCTACAGCTATTTTCACAGACACTAGCTATAGATAGATGACTACAGCTCACTATGCTGGATGCTAATAATTTATAAATTCCTATAAATTTTGGCAGCCACATGAATATGTTCCTTTTGAACCAAGGTGACTTTTCTTACTTTACCTTTTTTCAATTTTTAATTTTGAAATTTCAGTCTTATATTTGATATACTGACCATAATAAAACTTTCCCATTTATCTACTAATTTCCTTTTTCCTTTCCCAAAGTCAAAACCAGGATCATACACTGCATTTAATTACCATGTCCCCTAAATCTCCTCCAATCCAGCAAAATTCTTTCTTTCTTAGTCTTTTATACCCTTGACATTTTTAAAGGCTACAGATCAGTTATTTTATAGAATGTCCCTCAATTTGGGCTTGGTATTTCCTCATAATTAAATTTAGATTATTTATATTTGGCAAGAATACCACCAAAGTAATGTCTTATTAGAAAAAATATGTAGTAACAGGATCCCAAAATGGCTTACCAATATTACTTTACATCACTGGACTAAAGTATTGCCAGATTTCTAATAATTTTTTAAATTATTAGCATCCATCAAGTTTTCCCTTGTAATAATCAAGAATCTGTGGGGACATAATTTAAGATCATGAAAACATCCTGTGTTTCATCTTTTCACCCTTTATATTCACATCCAATTATTACTATGGTGTTTATCAAATAGAAATTTCTAGTTCCAGCATTCTATCCACATTAATTAATTATAATTTTACTGTAAGGAAGAACTGTCCCTTTCCCCCCTTTTATAAATACATTTTTGTAAATGTAAAATCTCATAAGTAATCAGAAGGGTACAAATTAAAATAAAGAGATAAGTATTAGAGTACCAAAGACTAAAAAAAATGGGAAAAAAAATGTTCAAAAGTAGTATAATTTTCTCATTTAATTTGTTACCCTGTCATTTACTTTAAGAATTTATGATACTGCTACATGGATAACCATTTTATAGTAAAATGGCTGGAGAGCAATTAAAAAACTTTTCATTAATAAACTCTGTTACAGTTGCTTGATAACTTAAAATCTTGCTATAAAATGTCAACATAACAATTAAATTCATTTTAATCAATACATTTCTTATGTACCACATTTATCAGATTAAAAGTTGCAATTTACTAAAAACACTGAGCTAAGAGTATGATACAAATTATTTCATTTGATTCTCAAAATGACCCTCACAGTATCCAAATTATAGGTTAGGAAATTAAGGTTCAGAGTTATGAAGTGAATAACCTAATGACTCAGCTAAAATTCAGAATCTAATTCAAATACATGTCTGTGTGACTATGGAATTCTTATTTAAATTTTTTAGCTTTGTACAGGAAAATATCTCCCAATAAATTTTAGACATAAACTTGAACATTAGCTTAGTCTAAAAAGACTAGGAATGATTTGGGAATATTCACAACTGAAACATTTCTATTTAGCTATGAAGAAATGTTAAAGAATATAATATAGTTAAAACGCAACTGCATTCTGGATTACTAAGTACTCGGAACTACCTATATTTGCACTCTAAGGGATAGTTTCTAAATCTTTGGTCATAATACGAATGCAAATTTTTTAAAAAAGAAAAAGCAAAAATCAGCACTTTATTTTGTTATTATTGTAGTTGTTGTTGTTGATACTGGGGTTTGAACTCAGGGTCACTATGTTACTGAGTCACACCCCCAGACTTTTTTGTTTTTTATTTTGCACAGGGTCTTGCAAAGTTGCTGAGGCTGGCCCTAAACTTGGAATCCTCCTGCCTCATTATTTCAAATAGATGGGACTGCAGGCATGCACCACCACATCCAGTATAAACTGAATTTAAAGAAAAATTATACTGGGAAAGGTGTTCACACTATCATCATAAATGGAGGCCCTCCTTCAAAATTCAGACTAGCTTTTAACATCTGAGGTCACAGAAAAATTATCTTTTTCTAATAATAAACACAATAGTTACTTACAGTTTAGAAGTGGTTGTATACAAGAAATGTCAGATAAAAGAAAACTGCATTTTGGTGGCAGGAGGTATTTCTGTCCCATTAAAGTAATCATTTTTGTAAAATTAGAGTTGTTTTCAACAACCCGTGATAATAAATCCTGCTCTGTGACAGTCATATCATCTTCTCTCAATTGTAATGTCTGATGTCCCATTTCATTCATAGAAGGTAAATGCTTTGCCATTTCACATAATCCTGACAAATTGCAGGTATCAAGTGGTAAAGTAATAGGTTCATTACACTTGTCCCGGTTTTCAAATAGTGGATACAGAAAACCACTTTTGAGACCTTCTTGGATTAATTTTAAAGATCCATCCAAAATCAGCTCTCTGATCTGTAAGAGAATTTGTTTAAAGTACATTAAAAGGACACTGACATCAATTTGTGTACGTGCGCGTGTGTGTGTGTGTGTGTGTGTGCACGTATGTGTGGTGCTGGAGACCCAACCCAAGAATGCCAGAAAGTGTTCCACCACCCAGCTCAACCCAGCCCTAAAATAATTTTCTAAACAATAAAATGCCCACTGTGCTTTGAATATCTTAATTTATAAATGGTAAATTTTATTTTGTATATAGTCTATCACAATAAAAAAGAGAAAAATCCAGTGTCCTACCATCACATCAATTCAACATGTACAAAACTGAAATTCTCCTAAGGAGAATTTCAACCCATTTTTCCATTTAAGTTTAAGGCATTCCATAGTTAAGTGTAAAATATTTGTGTACTGTTTAAATTCTAGAAATATACCCTTCACATTACTCATGCTTTCTTCTGCCACTAGCTCAGTATATTTTACCTAAGCCTTTATAACTTCTAAAGTAGCACGTTTACAAAAGTTTAAATGGTTCAACTAACAGAAGCATATTAAGTATCAATAAAAACTGATTTAAGCTATTTTATACTAAAAAAGTAATAATGACACTATTAACTTCTATCAACTGATTTTTAAGAATATCCTTATTTATGTAACCCATTTATTTTATATTACTTCATATGAATCTTCCAATGTAATCAATGAACATTTTTACACCTACCTTTATATGGTATTCCATAGCATCCAATTCACCTTGATTGAAAACAGCACATCTTTTACGCTTCTGAAAAGCAGATAAATTACAGTTATTTGCCATCTATCACAATATTGATATTTTAAAATATTTTAATATTTATTTTCTCTTAATCACATTTTCTATATTGTATATTTGCATATCTCAGCCTTCAAGAGGTAATAATTTCTATTGAGGTCAAAATCAATGCAGAAGGGTATAAACCAAGGAGGTAAGCTTTCCCAAAGTTAAAAACAAAAGGGGGGGTGGGTAATAAAATGTCACTGCAGTTTTATCTGTTTAATAAGACCTAGTTTCACATGATAAAATGTAATGCCAGCAACCATGGAATAGTTGATGTACAATATAATGAACAGTTATCAGTGTCACCTATCAGCTGATGTATTTGATACATAATACATAATAATTATTCTCAACTTTCTCATTTCTGAGAAGAGGAACTATCCATGTGCTATCACCAAAGGAAATTGCATTGTTTCACTGTACTTTTTTTCTTTTTGAGAAAGGGTCTCACAATGTTGACCAGGCTGGCCTCAAACTCCTGGGCTCAAGCGATCCTCCTGTCTTAGCCTCACAATTAGTTGGTTACTGTAGGATCAAGCCAGCATACCCAACTCTCCACTGAACTTTTAATAGCACTTTATGATTAATCTGAGAGTTAGGTACAAATCAAATCAAATGTATTTACACCATGTATATCTAATACTCCACAGAAAAGAACGTATAAGATCACACAACACAGAGCAAAGACTTTTTACTTTTTACTGCTAAAACACTAGTGCTTATACTGTGCCAAACTCCTAGAAAGCAAACACATGTTTACTGTCTGAATAAATAAATGGACTTAAGAAAAGGTTATGTATATATTACATAATTTGCTTTTATATAATTACATTGTTTTATATAATTATATAATAATATGTACATGTTATATAATTTGCTTTAGGATACCTTACTTCTGGTTAGATAACATTTGTCTAGATAATATTCATATGTTCATATATATTTTCCATATTAAATGAGGAGTTTGCCCAACATGAGACTAAAAATTACACAGTAATGTCTTCACTCTAAACTGCAAAACCCCTTATATATGCTCATTTGTCTGAATTAGTAAAAGTAATGATAAATTACCTATGTTCCTATTGTACTGAGATCTTAGACAATACTACATATTTTCTTTTCTGTGCCTGACACAGATGATCAGTGCAAATTTGTTGAGAAGAAAGGAAATATGTTGGAGCTGGGGATGTAGTTCAGTGCTAAAAGCACTTGCCTAGCACATGTGAGGCACTGGGTTCAATCCTAGCACCACATAAAAATAAAGGTATTGTGTCCATCTATAAACTAAAAAATAATTTAAAAAAAGAAAGGGAGTATGTTTAAAAAATTACAATAAAAATTCTACTTCAGGTACCTGTAATAATGTAATAAATTATCTTTATTACTTTCCTTATTCTAAATCTCAACATGCTTTCCTATTTCTTTCTTTTCCAGTAAATTATAAGGTACAAGAGGGCATACATTGTTTTTCTTGTTTTACCACTCTATATACAAAACCACATAGAAAGAGCTCAAACGTTTGTTGGGTGAATAATGAATGTATTCCTATAGCTTAACATTTACAGAACATTCATTTATAGAACACTCACTTCGAAGCCAATTCTGCTTACTTTTGCAATTTGGTCTTCTAGAATGATAGAATATTAGGAAAGTTAAAAATTACTCAGGATATACTAAACCCTTTTTGTGCTTTACTGATTTTTCTTTATACCTAAAAAATCACAAGATATTTGAGATACTAAGATGAAAAATTGGGGTTTTCTGTAGAAAAATAAATATTTCTTAAAACACACTACCTTTCCAATAATAGAAGTGGAGATTTCTTTTTTAACACCATTCAATAGATCTTCTTTTTCATTACTTTGTTGACATTCTTTGTGAACAGCTGGAGTTATATAAGGTTTGGTGACATTAAACAGTTCAGATCTAAAAACATATTTTTGTGTGGGAATTTCACAATTTCTTGAATCTTCATTTTCTGGCTTAGTGGTAGAGTCAGATGCAATAAGTGTAGCAGAGGCTCCAAAAAAAGACATAGAATCCATCTGAAGACAATTAGAGTGGACAGAAGAAGTGGGTTCATTTTTACTGCAACAAGGCTTATGATGCCGGTAAAGTTGATAATTTATCTTGTTAATGAAAGAAAGATGGTCCAATAACCATCCTGGTAACAACTGGTGTACCACAGACATTCTCTTCCTTTAAAAAGTTTGGGAATTAGTAATTTGCAGTAAAACTCAACTTTGAAAATCAAGTTCTTAAATATCCTATACTTCAATAAACATAAACTTCGTATACACAGATAGAACCGTTATGCAAGTATACAAATTGGACATGTACACACAAAAAAAGAATTTAAGCATTCATGATATATTAAAATATAAAGCAGCTCTTAAAGAAAAATGCAATGTTTTAATAAAATCTTCTCTTAATTTCAGAGCTGATCATTCAAATTTTTCAGCCAGCTTGACCAAGAAGTTTTACTTGATGTTATCTGGAATTCCAATTTGATCTTCCTTCTATTTTCCTGTTCCTTACACAATTTTCTTGCTTGGTCCTTGAATCTCGCCAGATGTCTACATTCTCCATGTAAGGAGGTCATTGAATTCCTTAAAAGATAAAAGTACCCTGTTAAATGAAAGAATACTAATTACCTATGCAAATAGGTAACTTTTACCTAAGGAAGGTCACAGAATTCAGAGTTGTTAGCAGGTCAGCGCTTTTTTGTTCAAACTACATTTGCCACAGTAAATCAGACCATTCTCCAGTATCACTGCCTTATTTAATCACTGCTATCAGTGGAATAATAGGGTTAAAAGACTGATCTAGTCAGAGCAAATGCAATTTTAATAGTACATCAGAAGTACTAAATCCTAGCAAAACTACAAGGTTAAGGGTCAGATCTGTAATCAGTCTGAGCCCCACACCTCAAGTAACTTGATTTTACAGAACTTCCTTTTGTCTTTTCAAAAGATACTTTACAGTTCTGGATATACCTTTGTAAATCTAATGTAATAGAGAACATAAAAGCGCACAGAATTTTAAAATAAGCAATTAGTATTAC
Organism: Sciurus carolinensis; assembly: GCF_902686445.1. Classification (NCBI taxonomy): domain Eukaryota; kingdom Metazoa; phylum Chordata; class Mammalia; order Rodentia; family Sciuridae; genus Sciurus; species Sciurus carolinensis. The sequence continues at coordinate 28,700,985 of NC_062227.1, read as the reverse complement.
AGCTAATACTAGCGTTTAGATTCAAACTTCTAACAAAGGGAATTACATAATTTCACTGAGCCTCAAAGCCATCATTTTTATAACATCTCAGATTAATAATTAAATGAGATAATCTGTATGAAATGGTGTGCATAAGGCCTGACATATAGCTTACATAAATACTAACTGCTAGTATTGGTGACAGTGATCCTGGCGATCCTTGGTTCCCCCTTGATAGTCACCATGTGAGGTGAGGAGGTCGTTGCTAGTAAGATCTAGAAATTTAGACGAGAAAACTGAAACTCAGACGAAACGGGCTACTTGCCCCAAAATTACATCCTAGTTAATGGTACAATTACTACAAGACCTAGGTATCCAAACTTTTGCTCAGAGATTTCCCACCACTTTCTAGGTACTGGGCAGTACCAGTCTCTCGGTTCAAACTCAGGGAAACGAGGATGTCCTATTTTAGCAAAGTGATCCACGGTATTTTTTGCTACCCTTCTGCTACTTCTCTGCTTCACATCCACAGCCCCAACCCCTTGGATTCTTCTTGCTTCCAACAGGCCACTCACCACTAGAGGACCGCGAGACCGAGGCGAGCAGTCAAATCTCCAGCCAGAACCCTGGAGGCGGCCACACCAGTGCGATCCCTGGAGCCGAGTTGCACTCACATTCGGCAGCCACTATCTCCTTCCTCACCACTCCCTTCTCAGAAAAGTCCCCGCCGCCTTCCCAGACTCTCATGAAGACAGCACCCATCCAAAGAGCGGTAATGAAAGATACACCATTAAGGGGAAAAGGAGAATTTTTTTCTTTCTAAGACTCAATGGGCGCCGCCATGTTGCTGTACGGAAAAGGTTTCCATGGCGCCCTAGAGCACTCGGTCTATTTGGTGGCGTAGGAACTTGGGTCTTTACAGCTAACTTTGATGGTCAGGCCTGACCTGGTAGAGGAAGCTTCAGCGTGGCGACGAGGCGGCTGGGTGCCATTAGCTCGTAGAGTTGCGACGACGAGTAGCGGCGCCTACGAGTTGCGTGTGGCTGTTGCGTTATGCGTGATGACGTCAGCCACGGCGGGGATTTTAAAATTCAAACCGTCCGGGCGGGCGGAGACAGAAACTCTTGTTTTGGCGGCTTATCTTGTGTCAAGCGAGTAATAATTGCACGACTTACAGAAATTCGGCTGCTGGGTCTTGTCAGGAAACTGGAAGAAAGGTAACTAATAACATTTAGTTCTTTGTCAGTGCAAAATTATTCTGGAGGGAGAAAGTGATGGCGAGGGGGGCAACCTTAGTGTTTGCTATCGCGAGAGGCCTGGGGCCGAATCCGTGCAGGCGCTCGTTGCAGAGTCCAGTAAATTTCTACTAGCAACGATTTCTCAGGGAAGAATGGGGAAACCCAGGGGTCTCTGATGGGGAGAATAGTGACTGGAAGCGAGGAAAGAGGGAAGAGGGTGGGAAGAGGATAAGAGAGGAACTGTTGTGTGTTGCGTTCCTAACAGTGGTGTAGCATCTTAATGGCTGCGCAAGGAGTACGTTTAGAAGTCTTAATCTTAAATCTTGAGAGTACATTGTAAGTGGAGATTTGGAGTAAGCCTACAGAGGAGTGGGAAAGTGGAGTAGATGAACAAGCGTACACTGAAGGAGAAGAAATACGCAGCGAAAACCAAGAAGGAAAGAAAGAGTGTAATCAGTGTAAAAGAGCAGTGTGGTCCCAGAGAAGTAACAGGATAACCCCGAATGTATAATTTCCTAGATACCGGGACAGGATCTGAGAAGGCTAAGTGGGTAGTGTTTACTGCTGCAGAGATGAGATAGGATAAAAGATTGTCAATCCTGAATATCCAAGGGGGAAATCTTTTAAGTAGATGTAAAAAGAATGAGATGTTAATGTGTTTTGAAAATGGAAGCAGCTTATAGACCATTTTATGGATGGATGACTTATCCTTTTTGAAGGGAACATCGGATTCAGAAGGACAGTGATTGATGATAAACTGTGAAACAATAGGTTACGCATAAAGCAGGAGATATTGACACTGAGAAAAGAAAACACAATAGCTCCATTCTTTGAAAACAAAAGAAAGGAAATATTTTGAGGGAAATTGAGGTAGTTCTTAGAAGACAGCCTCTGACTTCCCATTGAAATAAACACAGCCAATAGCAATGATGTGGTCAGGGTTAATTTTCAGGAATTTTGCTACCATGGATATCCTTGGTAGCATCATATCTTATTCTCTGTATTTCCTGTGTTGCCTAACACACTCCATTGTACCTAGTAGGCAGTAAATGTTTGAGTGTAGAATATTTTTAAATGAAGTTAAATGGGTACTCTTTGCATTCGAAGACTTCACTGTACATGAATAAGTAAGGGAAAGAATATTTTTAAGAAAGGATGAAAATTAGTTACTTTTCTATTTAAGGATAAAGACAATAGTTCTTGCCTAATCTAGTTTTGTTCTACATCTGAAACATGTTTCTAATACTGAATTCATGAACATAGTTCATAAGTATGAAGCGCAGTTCATTTTCCACCGGTGGTGCGGTCCGCCTCTCTATGCAGGAGTTAAGATCTCAGGACATCAATAAACAAGGCCTTCATACTCCTCAAACGTAAGTACCTCCATCTGTGGTCCTCACTTCCTTTTTTTTTTTTTTTTTTTTTTTTTTGGTCATGGGCAAAGAAATTATAAAAATAAAAATGGTTAATATAAAAATGTAGTCTCAGTAATATGTTAGTGAATCCCATCTGTTCCCAGTGGTACCTAATTTGGGATCAACAATACAGGCCTGATACTAGGTGTTTCTTAAATTCCCAAATCCTAGTGTTTTACCTGGCACCCCCCAAAAGGACTGTTAATTCCCCTTTAATGCTCTTTTATAATTTTTTTCATATTTTTTATTGGTGTATTATAGTTGTATGTAATGGTGGGATCTTTTATTATAGAGCTTCTCTTCCCATTCTCCTCCCCCACCCCCTCCTCTCCTCCTCATCCTCCTCCTTCTTTTCTTCTTTTTCTCCTTTGTTTGTTTGTTTGTTTGTTTGTTTGTTTGTTTGTTTGTTTTTGGTGGTGCTGGGTACCCAGGGCCTTGTACATGCAAGGTAAGCACTCTACCAACTGATTTATATCCCTGGCCCATTATAGACCATTATAGAGCTTCTTGTTTAAGCAGGTCCTGTGCTGTAACTTTAAATTTACTGAGATGTTTCCAACTACCAAAGTTCTTAATCAAATCAAAGCAATATTATTTGCTCTGATGGTAAGCTATAATGTAATAGCAACCTACAGAACAACACTTTTTCAAAGACTCACTGGGAAAACAGTACCCAAATGAACTTGCTATATAAACTGTAGCTTTCCTTCTATAAGTGATGTTCTTGCAGTTGACAGAAGAACACTGTAAATCACTGTAGAGCTGTATCAGTCCTTCTGTAATACCTAGGTATTAGAGTTACAAGTTACTTGCTGACTGTTCTTAAATTACCTAGGTTTAACATACTGTGAGCAGGATACAGCTGTAGCTCAGTGGCAGGGCACTTGCCTGGTATGTATGAGGCAATGGGTTTGATCCTTAGCACCACATAAAAATAAACAAATAAATAAAGGCATTCTGTCCATCTATAACTATCAAAAAAAAATTTTTTTTAATACTGTGAGCTTCCGTACTTTAAATATGTGAAATATTTATCTTCCTTCTGAATACTTTAACAGAATATTTGTACATACTTATACCAAAAGATTTTAGGTCTTGAATTGTATTAGATGTGAAAAGATTGCCATCATCAATGATTTTTTGTCTATAATTTAAATAATGTATGTGAAACCCAGCTACATTCTGACAGTGGACTTTAAAAGAAAAAAATTCCAAATGTAACTATCCTGTGATCAAACATACCTATTTGTACATTTTATCTTTTTCCTTAAGGTTGTTAATGTACATAGTTTAAGATAAAATCATAATATAGATAAGATTTTTGTTCTGCTTCTAAACATTTTAGTACTATGACTTATCTTTTAGCCCATCCCTACCAAACAGTTATGATTGCTGCTAAAATTTTTCATAATAGCTGAAATTCTGAAATTTTATAGGTAATAGGGAGGAGGTATTGATTTCAACATATTTCCAAAAATTTCTTGAACTGATATGTCGTGTATTTATTTTAAAATGTTGTTTTCTTTTTTTCTTAAAGCAAAGAGAAACCAGCCTTTGGAAAGTTGAGTATAAATAAACCTACATCTGAAAGAAAAGTCTCTATATTTGGTAAAAGGTAATTATATTTTTATTAATTCTAGTGAAGGGATTCTTTTTTTTTTTTTAATGAATGCACTGCCATTTTCATTTTTTTACGCTTTATTTATTTTGATTCATTGTAAACAAATGGGGTAAAACTTACTTCTCTGGTTATACATGAAGTAGAGTTGAAGGGATTCTTATAGCCATGTATTGATGCCCTCAAGACAAAGAATTAGATGACATGGTCCTTTTCAAGAGAAAGATTATAATCTACTTTTTCCCTGTTTTAAATGATTAATTTTTTAGGTTATATCTGCTTTTGATGGTAAGAGATAAATTAACACGTTCAGACACTGTTTCATTGTTATACGTGAATAATTGAAAATTCTATACCTAGTACTTAGATACTGTGGAATCATAGATTGTAAAATGAGGAACTATCCCCTAGTTCCACATTTGAGTCTCATCTTTTTCATACTCTTAACAATTAATGAGATCTCCATGGAGCATTTGTTGTATGGGCTTTATCTATCAATATTAGCCATATTCAAAATTAACACTGAGAAAATTTTAAGATATATATTAATTCAATTTAAAATAACAATGAGACTATTACATGGTAACATAAATAACATGTTTTTAATGTTAAAAAAACATGTTTCCAAAAACAAAACTATTTCAGTGAGAAGAGTGACTTTGTTTTATAGTTTTGCAAATCCCTTTAATATCTGACTTTATAGAAGACAGCTAGATTCTCATATCTGCTTCTGCAATCTGTTAGAATAGTATACATCTTATAACCAGCCTCTGGAAAACTTCATTATATGCTCATGAAAGAATAAAATGAGCCAGGCACAGTGGTACATGCCTGTAATCCCAGCAACTTGGGAGACTGAGGCAGGAGGATCACAGATCACAAGTTCCCGGCCAACCTCAACTTTACAAGACCCTATCTCAAAAGGGTTAGAGACTGGGGTTGTAGCTCAGTAGTAGAGCACTTGCCTAGCTTGTGTGAGGCACATCATTCCATTCTCAGCCCTGCATATAAATAAATAAATGTCCATTGACAACTAAAAAATTTATTTAAAAAGGGGGGACTGGTGATGTAGCTCGGTGGTAAAGCACCCCTGGGTTCAATCCCCAGTACCATAAAACCAAAATTAGGATGGAAACAGCAGATAACATCTTAGTTTTACTATGAAAATAGGTTTTCATAATCTATTTAGAGTATATTTGCAGTTGTTTGGGTTGGAGGTAGGGGAAGGATTGACCTGTAGCAGAGCAGAAAATGGCTTTCTTCCTCTCTTCTGGATTCTTTGACTGGACTATAAATTAAATTGGATGGATGACAGATTAACACTAGAAAATCTGTTATTAGTTATACAACCTTGCATAAATTACTTCACCTCTTTAGGATTCGATTTCCTTATGTATAAAAGTAGAGACAAAAACTATGTCTCCTCCCAAGGCAATTCTGAAAATTGATTGAAGGATATGATAATAGTTATAAAGTCTAATGTTTGTTGAGCATTTCTAAAGCCCAGATATTAAGTGCTTTTTCTATGTATACTCTTAATCCTCAAAAGCAGTTTTCCCACAAGAGATAGTGGTAAATGAAGGAGTTGCAGGGAGCAATCATGGAGGGTTATAAAAGGAAAAGGATTTGGTTTATTGAATAAGCATGTAGAATAGTTGATGCAGAAGATCTTGTGGACTCAAAATACACATTAGAGGATAGTACTTGTGTTGTTAATGCAAAGTACCAGTATATTTTTATCCCTGTCTTATTTTATATCTAAATTTTCTTTTAACTTCTATAACATCATATTTTACTCTCTCTACTTTAAATAATAGAATTCTGTTTAAGTAAATAAGGATTAAAAAATTAAATTTTAAAATTTTAATGCGTGATGCCAATGTTAAAAAATAATAATAGTAATTTAGACTTGACCACAGAAAGAAATAACTTGTGTATGTGTGTGTGTGTGTGTGTGTGTGTGTGTATGTGTGTATGTGTGTATGTGCTGGGGATTGAACCCAGGACCTTGTACATGCAAAGCAAGCACTCTACCAACTGAACTATATCCCCAGCCCAGAGAGAAATAACTTTGACTTTTAAAAATATATTTCCAGAACTAGTGGACCTGGATCTCGAAATAGTCAAATTGGCATATTTTCCAGTTCTGAAAAAATCAAGGACCCAAGACCACTTAATGACAAAGCATTCATTCAGCAGTGTATTCGACAACTCTGTGAGGTATTTTATAATTTAACTAGTCTAAATTGTGAATATCCTCTTAGATATTTTCCAATAATTGTACTATGACAAAATGTTTGATGTTTCATAAAAGTTATTGTAGTTTCTTACAGAAAATGGTTATGCATATAGTGTATCCATGAAATCTCTACAAGCTCCATCTATTAAAGACTTCCTAAAGATCTTCACTTTTCTTTTTGGCTTCCTGTGCCCTTCATATGAACTTCCTGACACAAAATTTGAAGAAGAGGTTCCAAGAATTTTTAAAGACCTTGGGTATGAACATAATATTTCTTAGAGTGGGGAAATTATTGGAATATACAGAGAAACCAAATTCAATAAATTTTTAAAGTGTTTGAATTAAAAAATAAAATGTTTTAAGATGATTACTATGAAAAATATGTATAGGATAAATAGAAGAGAAATATACTGTGGACATGTTTAGTCTGGTTTTTGTTTCTATAACATACTGAAACAAAGTAATTTATAAACAATAGGCATTTATTTTGCTCATGGTCTAGGGGACTGGAAAATCGAAGAGCAGGATATCAGCATCTCTCAGCACTCTTTGAGGGCTTTCTTGCTAGGTCATGAGGTGGAGGAGAGGGTATCATGTGGGGAGACAATACAAATGTATCAGAGAAATCTTACTTTTATAACAAAGTCACTCCCTCAATAACACATTCATCTAAATGGATTAATCCATTCATGAGGGCTCTGCCAGTCACCTCCCAAAAGTCCCACCTGTGAATATCATTAACATCTGTCTTTGTGGATTAAGTCTCCAGCCCGTGAATTCTGGGAGATGAACATTCACACCATAGTGGTAACTTATTACACAACTGTAGGTGATAGAGCATAAGGTCCTAAACTGCTGAAGTGATGTGGAATAGAAAATACAGGCTGGTTATCACACATTTTATAGAAACAAAAACAACAGCATTGGGGATGAGTAGTTCATACATGTGGTTTATTGAATTTAGAGAAATGAAAGATCTTTTGGTAGAAGTGCAACATGCTGGTTGTAAATCAAATTCTGCAGCTTAAGAGATAATGAATACAAAGTAATCTGCAGAGAAGAAACCAAAAATACACAAAATCATATTGGAGAGTTAGGTGACTAGCAAGAATTGGAACAAATATCTTCTAAACAAGTTAAAATAATGGGATGTGTGGAATTTTAAAAATGTAACTTCTTAATTTACCCTTTTTTTTTTTTTTTACTAGATTAATGTCAGCTTATTTTTTTCTAATTTTTCACAGGTATCTTTTTGCACTATCCAAAAGTTCCATGTACACAGTGGGAGCCCCTCACACCTGGCCTCACATTGTGGCAGCCTTGGTTTGGCTAATAGACTGCATCAAGGTATTTGATTTGACTTTTTAAATGTACACATAGGAACGTTTGATGTTTTTCTCCAAAAGATATTCCTATTTCTCTCCCAATCTTGATTTTGCCACTTAGCTCAAGTCTGCTTCAAGGTTTTCATTTTTAAAAGTATATTTGATAAGTTCCTAAGATTATTAACACAAACATGAGAGGTGATGGGGATAAAGTTCCTTGTTGGCAAAGAGATTATTCATTTTCATGAGGTTTTACAGTTTAAATTAAAATGAGTCAATAAGATATTGATTCTTTAATTTTCTCTCATGAAATTCAGTTTTCCCCCTTTTAAAATTAAAATCAGTATTTATTGCAAAAAGTTTTAGAAAATACTGAGTGATGTCCCCATAACCTCTCAGCTTAGAGGCAACTTAAAGCATTTCTTTCAGTTATAATTTTTTATTTGTTTCTTTGTTTTTGTGGGGCTGGGAATTGAAGCCTGGGCCTCAGGCATACTAGACATGTGTTCTCCCACTAAACTGTACCCCCATCCTGGATATTGTCTTAAAAGTGCTTTCTTACTTTGCAAAAAAGTATGTACAGTCATGTGCCACGTAATGACATATCAGTCAGTGATAGATGGCATATATGACAGCAGCCCTGAAAAGCTATCATAGGCCTGAAAAATTTCTATCACTTAGTGACATCGAAGCTGTTGTTAAGCATTACTCACATTTCTGTGGTGATGCTGATATAAACAAAGCTACTATGCTGCCGGTCAGAAGTACAGCACCCATTACATATGGTACATACTACTTGATAATAAACAGCCATATTACTCAATTATGTATCTACTATACCATACTTTTTATTGTTACTTTCAAGTGTATTCCTACTTATTTAAAAAAATGTTTACTGTAAAACAGTGTGCCGTGTTATGATGGCAGCAGCCTCATACATCTTGGGTTTACCACGTCTCTTGATTGGATCAAGAGGCCACGTCGAGCGATTGACCTATACCATCTAGGTGTATTTAAGTACACTGTGATGTTTGCACAAAGACAGAATTAATTGATGCATTCCTCAGAATGTATCCCATCATTAAGCGATGCATGACTGTATATTTTTTTTTTATATTGACAAATTTCCCTCTGAGAAACTTTAAAAACTCCTCAGCAGTGTGTAATATGCTGCTTTTCCTACACCACAGGCATAACTGCTTTAAAATCTACCAATTTTGGAACTGAAAAATAGCTTGTTTTAGTATGTGGTTTTTTTGGGGTTTTTTTGTTTTGTTTTGTTTTGTTTGTTTTCCCCTCTTTTTTTTTTTAATTTATTTTTATTGTAAACAAATGGGATACATGTTGTTTCTGTTTGTACATGGAGTAACAGCATACCATTTGCATAATCATACATTTACATAGGGTAATGAGGTTTGATTCATTCTGTTATTTTTTCCTTCCCCCCCACCCCTCCCACCCCTCTTTTCTCTCTCTACAGTCCCTCCTTCCTCCATTCTTGCTCCCCTCTCACCCCCCATTATGTGTCATCATCCGCTTATCAGTGAGATCATTCATCTTTTGGATTTTTGAGATTGGCTTATCTCACTTAGCATGATATTCTCCAATTTAATCCATTTGCCTGCAAATGCCATAATTTTATTATTCTTTATGGCGGAGTAATTTTCCATTGTATATATATATATACCACAGTTTCTTTATCCATTCATCAATTGAAGGACATCTAGGTTGGTCCCACAGTCTGGCTATTGTGAATTGAGCAGCTATGAACATTGATGTGGCTGTATCTCTGTAGTATGCTGATTTTAAGTCCTTTGGGTATAGGCCGAGGAGTGGGATAGCTGGGTCAAATGGTAGGTCCATTCCAAGTTTTCTAAGGAATCTCCACACTGCTTTTAGTATGTGTTTTTTGAAACAATTTATATTTTTGCTTGGTCTGCCACTTATATTCCTTTTAATTTGCCTATATGCACTTTTATGATCTATATTTCATTATTTTGCTATTAATTTGAAACTTTATGTATTGAACTCCTTGTATAGCAAACTTATCAATGGTTGGTTTTGTTTTGTTTGAGATGGGAACTTGTGTGTTTCCCAGGCTGATCTTGAACTGTTAGGCTCAAATGATCCTCCAACCTCAGCCTCCCAAGAAGCTGGGACTACAAGTTCTCCCCACTATACCCAGCTATTCCTTCGAATTCTCTTTTTAGGGTTCCCCCTACATACTCACTTCCCAGTTTCAAGGATTAAACCTAGGGCCTCACACACTCTAAGTAAGCACTCTATAATTAACCTATACCCCAGCCCCATTGTTTTTAATAATTGGCAACATGATAAGCAAAAAGAAGATAACTAATTTTTTCATCTTTGCATTTTGGACTATTTTGTTTGTTTTTGTTGTTGTCATTTGTTTTGTTTTAGCCGTGCTGGGGATCAAATCCAGGGCCTTGTTAGGTAAGCCACTGAGCCATACCCAATCCAAGAATGCCATTGTGTAGTTCAAAAGTGATTCATTTAGGGCTGGGGGATAGCTCAGTGGTAGAGTACTTGCCTAGCATATACAAGACCCTGGCGTCCATTCCCAGTACTATAAAAAATAATAATAATACATGAGTTAAAGAAATTAGCCCCTGTCTATATTTCCCCCTCTTTTTTCCTTTTGATTTTATGTGCTGTGTTTTGACTGTTCAGAATTGTGAATTTTTATCTAGTTTATATAGTCTCTTTCTTTTGTAGCTTCTAAGTTCACCCATCCTACTAAGCAGTAGAATTCTTAAAACCAATATGGTCCCCTGACATTCTCTTAATCATCAAAAGCCCTTTAGTAAATGTAAGTAGGCAGTGGGTGGATAGATTTTGACCCAAGAACCATGCTAGTACATGGAGCACCACCAGTTGTCAAGAAAAGAATAGAAATTCAATACCATTGCCCATTAATAAAGTACAAATTATTAGACTTTATATATAACATGTATATACACATTTGCCTCCCCCATGATACCCATGAACATGGTTACCACCTCTGTACTCTTACTATCAGATACCCCTATTAGCACTAGAATACTTCAACCTTATTTGCCTAAGCATCTTAGGATTTTGTTATGTGGTTATGAGATAACATCTACACAGTGGTACAGGAGCTGCTGTAACTGGTCGGAGAGGGACTTCTTTGAAATTTCATCTAGGGCCTCATACATCCCAGGCAAGCCCTCTACCACTAAGATACATTCTCAGCCCTTTTTACAATTTTTATTTTGAGACAGAGCCTCAAAATAAGTTTTGAGTGCAGCTCAGGGCGCACTCAACCTTGTGATCTTCCCACCTGTCTCCTGAGTTGCTGAGATAGCAGCAGACACATGCCACTGTACCCAGCTAGAAAAAGAGATTTCTTGAGGGGCCTCCAAGCCCATTATTTAGGTTAAAATCCCCTCTTTCCTCTCTTGCTTTTCTTAGTGTGATAAAATTGAACACTGGAGCAACATAGAATCCATGAGAGACTATAGGTTTCCAATTATCTTTCTCACTTAATCTTAGAAATTTTAGCCACACCTGATAAGGCCTCCTTTATTCCCTGGTGGTTTTTTTTTTTTTTTTCTAATACCCCCAATTTTTTTTCCCTAGTATTTTTATGGCTTCTTTGCGTTGTTGTTGTTGTTGTTGTTTGTTTATTTCATTTTTTTGAGACAAAGTCTCACTATGTTGCCCAGTCTGGTCTCAAAGTCCAAGGCTCAGGTGATGATCCTGCCTCAACCTCCCAAATAGCTGGACTACAGGTACATGCCAACACACCCAGCTTTGTGTTGTTTGAAATCTTAATCCATCTACAATTTATTTTAGCTTAAGAAAGAGGAAGCATTATTTTTTAAATAACTCACTTGTATATCTCAATAACATTTACTGAATAACCCATCATTTCCCAACAGTTTGGAGCTATTCTCAATATGTTCTCTTTTCTCCTATTCCTGCATCATCAGCATTCTAATTGCTTTCTCTTTCTAATATATTTTATGTAGTAGAGGCAGATTCTTACTGCTTTTCACAAATTATCTAGCTATTCTCAGATCCTCACTCTTAAAACTAATTTTTTAATTCCCAAAAATGGTTTTTCCTCCCATTGGCATCACATTGAATTCATAAATATATTGGGGGATCATTTCTATCTTGATAATTTGTTGTTATCTTGTCACATTTGTTCCAATGTCTTGTTGCTAAGATGAACAGATTTTTTTAATTGTATTTTTAAGGTTATTATTTGCTAAATTTCTTATATTTACTACCCTTATTGAATTGCCATACTACTATTGTTCTAAGTTAATTTCTATTACTAATACTGCCTTCAAATGAAATATTTTGTTTCATTACTTAATGTATTCAGATAGAGATAATGATTTTCATGTTGAAGTTCATCTGCTTTAACCAGGAATGGTTAAAAGTTTTCATATGCTTTTGCAGGATCTATTGAGAATAATCTTTTTTTCTTGATCTGGTTTCCTGATAACCTCTGTTTGTTCATTGTTTGTTATTCTTTTGCTGTACTCCCAAATTGCTTATTATATTTCATAAAGTTTGATTTCTTCTCTCATTCTCATTATGCCTCCTTTCAAAGTGTGGCACATAATCAGTTTGAGTGACAGTAGTTTAGACAAGTCCCCTGTCTTCTCTACTGATGAACATGAATAGGAGAGTTCCATGTGCCCCAAGAGTTCCCTGGTAGTCTTTGTGATCAAAGGGGGCAGAACCTGACTTATCTCAGATCCCTCTGCATGCTTTCCCCCTGAAGTTTCACAGTCTTGAGAAGTGGTATTATTTTGGTAAAATGCTATTGTTAGCTGGAAAAAATGGCTCAGATGTATTTGCTTTACTGGGGACCCAACTTGAATGCAAGGAAATTTCAATTAAACCTTAAGATGTTATGCTTTAGTCCTGATTTACATCCCCAACCCTCAGACTTATAATCTTCCTGCTTCAGCATCCCAAATTGTTTGGATTACAGATGTGTACCACCATGTCTGACTATATTTCTTTTCATCTCTGTACAATTTCAAGTTGCAACTATTTCTCCTCAACTACAGTCCTTGTAGTTGAGACTTTCTATAGTTCCTGGAGACTCTCTCTGTCCCTGTGTATGGCTCTTCTTGAACCTTGCAGAGTAGTAACAGTTTTCACAAGGACATTTGACAAGGCAGAAGAAATTTCTTTATCCTGATGACAAGGTAAAAAAATTCCATTCTTGGGCACTGTCCTACATGTCTCTCAGACTTCATTAAATCAGACTGTCATCTGAGGCCCTGTCAAAGAAAGTCAAGACAAAGAATGAATTGCTAGAGCTCCCAGCATCGACCACAGACCTACAGAAAGTCTTCAGTGCCTTTAGAATAGGGAAATGGTAGGAGGACAGGCAACTGTGGGCTAAGGACAGTGTCTTCCCAAAATCCTGTATGTAAGTCCCAGGATAAGAAACTTTTCATTGTTTTCAATGGAAACCTCCTCCTTCTTTTACTACTTTCAAATTTAAACAACTAGTGTTTCTGAAATTTTATAGTGTAAAATTCATTCTAAAGTTCATATTTATATGTAAGATTTGAGCACCAAAATTGAACTCAAAAGAAATAATTACTAGTTCATCTTTTCTGTGGCAGTTCTGTTTTGGATTCTTAGAGTTGCATTAAAATGTGTCTATTCTCAAAAGATTAATAGCAGCATAAAGGTCACATATTTTTCTCTATGAAGAACTAAATATGGAGCTCATCCTTTCTAAATTCTAGGGTTTGTTACTAAAATATGAAGGATTGTGTTTTAAGATTCAGTTAGGACTGGAGTTGTAGCTCAGTGGTAGAGCACTTGCCTAGCATGTGTGAAGCACTGGATTCGATTCTCAGTGCCACATATAAATAATAATTTTTTAAAAAAAAGGTCCATCAACAACTAAAAAAAATTAAAAAAAAAAAAAAAGATCCAATATGATCTCCTGGGTTGGGGGAGACTTTTAGTCATGCAATTAAAAACTTCTAAAAATGACACTAAAAAAACAAATTTGAGTCAGGCATCGTGGTACATGCATGTAATGCCAGCAGCTCAGGAGGCTGAGGCAGGAGGATGATGAGTTCAAAGCCAGCTTCAGCAACTTAGTGAGGCCCTAAGCAACTCAGTGAGATGCTTCTCTAAATAAAATACAAATAAGGCTGGGGATGTGTCCCAGTGGTTGAGTGCCCCTGAGTTCAATCCCTGGTACCCAAAACAAACAAACAAACATATTTGAGGTGGGGCTGTTGGAGCACATCTGTAATCCCAGCAGCACAGGAGGCTGAGGCAGGAGGATCACAAGTTCTAGGCCAGCCTTTGGAACTCTGTGAAGCCCTAAGTAACTTAGTGAGATCCTGTCTTAAAAAATAAAAAGGACCAATAGAAAGCATAAAAAAATAATAATAAAAAAATAAATAAAAAGGACTGGGAATATGGCTCCATGGTAAAGTGCCTCTGGATTCAATCCCCAGTCCCCATCGCCCCAAAAATTGACAAACATGAAAACCATGTTTTTCACATCTACTCAATCAACTTAATATGTTATTTATTTGCTTACTAGATACTTACTGCCATGAAAGAAAACTCACCTTTATTTGATGATGGACAGCCCTGGGGAGAAGAAACTGAAGACGGAATCATGCATAATAAGGTACTACACATTACCATAAACTATAATGAGTTGCTTTGATATTATTAATTAAATGTGTCACTATTGAAATTAATGTATTCTTTTGTAGACTTGTCTTTTTGCTTCCTAGAAAACTTAAAATTGCCAGGCATGGTGGCACACACCTGCAATCCCAGCAGCTCTGGAGGCTGAGGCAGGAGGATCACAAGTACAGGACCTTAAGCAACTTTATGAGACCTTTTCTCAAAATAAAACTAAAAAGTACTTTGAATATAGCTCAGTACCGCTGGGTTTAATCTCCAGCATCAAACCAAAAAAGAAACCCTTCTAAAATTAATTTTCATAACTATTTATCAATGGTTCTACTCTGAGATTCACATTATAATTTCCTAAAATTAACTAGGTACAGAATCTTGAAAATGTTAACTAAGTGAAAAATGCAAGGGGATTTTAATTAAACCATAGGATGTTATATGTTATCGATATAAGATTTCTTTTCCTCCTCTGTCTTATAGAATGAAGATATCAAAATATTATTTGAATGTAGATGTTAATTCAAAGCATAACAAATTGAATCTTAAAATATTACACATAGGTTCTTTTTTGTTTTGACTTTTTAGTCACTTAGAGTTACCACCACTTCCAAAAGTGGTTGAGATAAAATTGATAAACAGGTAGTCTGAATCGGTTTCATATACTTCATTGGAACCTAATATGTGCTTTTTATAGAATTATATACTTTACTGAAACCTAAGCTATGGGACTAACCTCCCCTCCGCCATTTCCTAAAATATGCCAATCTATTTATCAAAATGGAATAAACACCAGCTCCAAGGAATAATTTTAAAATGTTGAGATTACGTATTTGTGTTCCCAGCATACATAAAGGATCAATTACACAGTTCCCTAAGAAGAAAAACTTTCTGTGCTCTAATTTTAACCTTCATCCTTTGGAGTCTTTATCACCAAAGGAGAGTGGAAATAATTCCAGTCTCATCTTTTTTTACTGCCTGGGAAATAGTTCAAAGATACATCTACTGAGAAAGGAAGAAAAAGATATATCAATTGATGTGGTATCACTGCCCTTTTTTTGAGCAAGAATAAACATGCCTTTACTACTTCAGCAGAGATCCCAGCTGGAGCCACTTCTGGAAAGCCTTTGATCCTACCCTAGAGAGAGTTCTACCATATTACAACATGTGTGCTCAAATACATTTAGTTGTACCTTAGTTTCACCCAAATATAATTACCACCTATTAACTGTTAAATTTCTTGACATTCATCCAAAAGATTAAACCAATAAAAGTTATTCTTGCCATCTGAGCTATTATTTCAAATGATAAAATATAGAGAAGCATTTTGGAATCTATAAAATGTATTTTTAATTATAAAGAATTTTCACAGGATTACACTTTATCAGATTCTGATCCTCAACTTTGTGGGTCTGCAAACTCAATTTTTTTTTTAATCTGTAAGATCAAAATTGACCAAGCTTAAAGAAACTGATTCAGTATTACCAAAAATGATTTGAAGTAGAATGAAAATATATTATTTTACCATCAATGGTACATCTTTCCAGTTACAGGAATATTTGTTCTGCCTATTTAAGGTACCCCTTCCACATCAACCAAGTAATGAGAAGATTGCTTGTAAGCAAAGAATTAGCGCAAAGGGAATTGCTTTGTCTGGAGGGATATTTACTTCATCTAGGCGATGGAAAATTCTGATCAGCCATCTTAGCCTCATAATAAAAATACTCATTCTCAGGGACCAGAATACCCCAAGACTGCAAAATATAGTGTTGCTTTCTCTTTAGATAAATAGTAAGAATTCTAATACTTTCCTGTTTAGATCTCTACTTACCAGAAGTTGCAATGTAATATAACCTTTATAAATTACATTTCTGGCTTTCACTGTTAGACCCTATCAGTTTAATTGACTTAAATGATGACAATTCATTTAAATTTTCCTAAGGTATGTTATTCCTAAGATGATCAAGTTTGTGCATTTTCTGTTGAATTATATTTATTAATAAGTTTCCTTGTTTGAGCTCAAAATTCTGAAGACATTTTTAAAATAGGAAATGCATCTTCATACCTCTTTATTCACATTTAGAAGTTGCATACTGAGTGTATACAAAATAAGTAGTGTCTCTTATTCATACAAATTTCTATAACTATTAGTATATCTGACTTCTTTTTTATTCAAAATAAATTTCCACTTAGAAATGTGAAACAAACTAACAGAATCATGACTTTGTTTTTAAAATCTGCTTTACCCAATCAGCTATTTTTGGACTATACCATAAAATGCTATGAGAGTTTCATGACTGGTGCTGACACCTTTGAAGAGATGAATGCAGAGTTGCACTCAAAGCTGAGTAAGTGTTCTCATTCCCATTGTGCTTGCCTTCAGTCATTTACCTATGCTTTTGGCATGGTAGCTTATTTTGCCACGTCTAATGTTCACATGAGCTATATGGTACGCACTTTAAATGTGTACTAGATGCCTGCGGATTTTTATCTTTGTGGTTTCCTTGGTGGAGTAAAGTAGTAGAGGAGCCCAGAATCCTGGTGTTGATGTCAATCCTAAGGCATAACACCTTAGTGACTGTGAACTCAACAAAACACTTCATCACTCTGACAAAGCTTCAGAGTAGATGGCAGTATAATATAATAAAATACCAAACACTACCAGCAACATTGAAGGTAATGAACAAATATTATTTCTCTAAGGAGATAATATCCCTCTTATGTCCTCATTACTATTTGAAAAATTAAAGCACCAGTTAGTCTGAAGACCTAAGGTCTCTTTTAAAATTCACAGAAAGTTACCAGAAATTTTTTTTCGTTCAGTGTAATCCAGTGACATTCAATATTTACTGGCTAACTCTAAAATTATCCAGGGATATTATTTTATATTGTTCCTTATGTTAGAATTGCCTTGTATATAAAATGTCAGAGGAAGATAGACTAGATCAATCTAAGATATATGAAGCTATTCCTCAAAAAAAAAACCCCACTGAATCACTCAAAACAGGAGAATATCACCTTACCACTCGTGGCTTAAAATGTAAAAAAGCATTCCCTTATGTTCTCCTGGGAGTGTATCTTCCTGAGGAGTAACTAGGTCAGTTTTGGCTTTTCCACATGAGAAAGGGAGTGAGATAAGTGACGCTTTTTTTTTCTTTTTAAGAGAGGAAAGTTCCTAGTAATCTAATATAGAAAGTGTCTAGTGAGTTACTTTATATGTAATTAAGCATGTAAATTAATTTATCCTTTCAAATTTTTATTTTATCTACTATGTGTCAGGCATCATTTAGACACTAAAGATAGAGTAATGAATAAGAGATTAAAAGAATCCTTGCCCCTATGAGCTTACATTCTAATAGAAGGGGACAATAAGATGAATAACTCTAAGTCAAATGGTCATAAGTGCTATGGAGAAAAATCAGGCAGGGTAAGGGGACTAGAAAGTACAGTGGAGTCCCCAGAAGCTGAAGCAGGAGAATTGCAAGTTTAAGGCCAGCCTGGCCAAAACTTAGTGTTTTGAGCAGAGGTAAGAAGGAAGTAAGGGAATGAGTAGTGGTATAAATCTGGCAAAAAATATTGTGCACTGAGTCTTAAAAAGTTTTTTGGGGTTTTGTCTCCAGAGGATTTATATAATGTAGATGCTTCCAAGCTGGAGTCATTAGCAGCAAAAAACAAAGCACTGAATGAACAGATTGCAAGATTGGAACAAGAGAGAGAAAAAGAACCGGTTAGTGAATGTGTTTATATACTTCCTTAACAGTTCTTATAGCCTCTTGATCTCCTTAGGGAATACTAGCTGTTTTTATCAGAAATTTTTTGAATGGGCTAACAAAGTAAGCTTATTTTTTTTTAATATCTTTTTAGTTGTTGATGAATCTTTATTTATTTTTATGTGGTGCTGAGAATCGAACAGTGTCTCACACATGCTAGGCAAACACTCTACCACTGAGCTACAAGCTCAGGCCAAAGTAAGCTTCTTAAATGTTAAATTTTTTACAGAGGATGAACTCCCAATGAAAACATGTTTGGTATCTGTGGAGCTTTGTTTTCCCCTGTGATCTATCAGTCTTTGACTAATGGTGTTCAGAATATGATGAAAGATTCCTGCCTTTTTACATAAGACCAGAAGGAGCTTTTGAAGTCCCCATGGTATATACCTCCAGGGAGCACTATTAACAAGAAGCCCTGAGTTTTGTAGTGAGTAAAAAAGGAATGGTGATATATTTGACTTACATATTGCATCCTAAGTGTTTTCTAAAAACTAAATTAAGATACTAGTATCTTAATTTTATTTTGTGTAATACTAGTGAAGCACCCAGGCTGTTCTATAAAATAGGAAATTTTAAATGATTGTGTTTTTCACTTTGGCCCCTTGTGGGGATTTTTTGTTTTGTTTTTTCTATTCCAAACTGACTTATTGAAAAGTCCATCTCTTTATGTAGGTAATAATAATGTAATGCTCTTTTCATCTGACTCCTTCTAAAATGAAAGGGAATGCTAATTAACCTTTCTCTAAGATAAATTTAATAATATTTTTTTCTTCTAAAATAAAGTATGGACTAATTATTGATGAGAATAACTAATTTAATATTTTTTTCTCTTAAAGAACCGTCTAGAGTCATTAAGAAAGTTGAAAACTTCCTTACAAGCAGATGTTCAGAAATATCAGGCATACGTGAGCAATTTGGAGTCTCATTCAGCCATTCTGGACCAGAAATTAAATGGTCTTGACGAAGAAATTGCTAGAGTAGGTAAGCATAGCTGTTTGTCCCATATATGCCAAGAGCTATGTTGTCTATATCTTTTTTCCTTCTATGGCAAATTTCTACAGTAGGTTACCAGGTTCTCAAATGCCTTCTCTGTTAGTTTCCTGAGGCTACTGTAACAAATTACTGCAAACTTCATGGTTTAAAACAATAAAAACTTTTTCAGTCTTTCATAGTTACAGTTGTTACATGTCCAAAAACCAACAGGACCACTTCCTCCAAAGACTTGGGAGAATCTGTTCTTTGCCTCTTCCAGCTTGGGGTGGCTGACAGTGGTCCTGAACTTATGTCCACATCACTACAAAGTAATTATCTGATTCTCTGCCATCATCTTTACATTGGTTTACATTTACATTTACATATATACATCCCTGTGTATATCCTTTTTGCTTTGTTTTGTTTTAAGTTGATGAGATGAGGTCTTGCTATGTTGCCCAGGCTGACCTTGAACTTTCTATCCTCCTGCCTCAGCCTCCCAAGGAATTGGGATTATATGCCTGAGCCACTATATTCAGGTTTTTTTCTTTTCTATGTGAAGTCTCCCTCTGCTTCTACCTTACAAGGATGCTTATGATAATTAGGGTCCACCTGCATAATCCAGGGCTGTCTGCTAGTCTCAGTATTCTTAATCACATCTGCAAAAACTCTTTATTTTCCCAAATAAGGTAACGTGTACAAGTTCCAGAGATTAGGACTTCATATATTTTTGTCACCATCATTCAACCTCCTCTGCCTTTTCAAGCACAAACTCTTTGAAGCCAATAGGGATCCTACATTAAGAACACATGCTGCCTGATGTGAGAGTGTGTGTGTGTGTGATGTTATAAGTAGTATTCTATATTTATTCTATTCTGCTTTATAATTAATAAGCCAGATTCTTGATCTCTGCCTGACTTAGTCTGCTCAGTCTTATTCTCCTTCGCTACCATGCAAGCACCTCAGCAGCTAAATCTGAAAATAAGATGAAAAGCTGCAAGTGCTACAATTTTGGGCAAGCAGCACAACTAAAGAAACCTTGTTGTATCCTGAGTCTTTCTAACCTTGTTTTCATAAACACATATCCATCTTAATTGTAAAATCGGCAAATTCTTTGGTACACATGATTGCTTAATAGCATCTAGAAGAAGAGCAAAGAAAGGTATCTACAAATCACAGCACCACTGGGCCACAGTTCAAACGTAAATACTTAGACAAGTATCCTATTTATTTTTTCAGGAATTGCCCTTCTTATATTTTATTTTAGGATTTTATACATTGAGTCTGTCCCATACAGGAGTTGTGTGCATGATCTTCAGGAATTTTGATTTAACTCAGTCTATGGAGTATTGATCATCTGTCAAGTCAAGACTTGTAATTATCACAGAGTATTTGCTAAATCAGTTTTGTTTTGTTTTTTTCCAAATGACAGTGCTTATGTATGTTTAATTTGCTCTAAACACACTCTTAAGTATTTTACACCTGACCCCTAGTCAGTATCCTTTGTTCTCCATCATGACAAGGAACCATAGACTAATTTCTTATTCTAACAATGTTTGGAATGTAATTAAGTCAATACTTGCTAACATTAATATCTTCTTTATTAGCATATACTCAGGAGAATTGCCATACTTCTTACTTATGAGAATTTTTTCTCCATAGTTACAAACTGAGTAGATGAGAAAGTAACACTTCAGTTATCATTCATCATTCCAGAGTGTTTTAGTTTGAGAGATTAATTTTATAACCATTAACCTGAGATGTCTTGATTCTGTTTTGTTTTGGTTTTCGTTTTTTGTTTTTACAGACAGAATTTTGATTCATTGTACACAAATGGGGTACAACTCTTCATTTCTATGGTTGTACACAATGTATACTCACACCATTCATGTAATCATACATATATATAGGGTAATACTGTCTGTTTCATTCTACTATCTTTCTGTCCCCCACGCCCTCCCACCCCATTTTCCTCTACACCATCCAAAGTTCCTTCATTCTTCTCTTCCCCCCGCCACCACCTCTCATTATATATTGTCATACACTTATCAGAGAAAACATTTGGCCTTCGGTTTTGTGGGCGTGGCCTATTTTGCTTAGCATGATATTTTCCAAATTCATCCATTTACCAGCAAATGCCATAATTTTATTCTTCTTTATAGCTGAGCAATATTCCATTCTGTATATATACCACAGTTTCTTTATCCATTTGTCAACTGAACGGCATCTAGGTTGTTTCCACAATCTGGCTATTGTGAATTGAGCTGCTATGAACATTGATGTGGCTGCATCACTGTAGTATGCTGATTTTAAGTCCTTTGGGTATAAACCGAGGAGTGGGATAGCTAGGTCAAATGGTAGATCCATTCCAAGCTTTCTGAGGAAGGCCCATACAGCTTTCCAGAGTGACTGCACCAATTTGCAACTCCACCAGCAATGTATGAGTGTGCTTTTTTCCCTATATCCACACCAACTCTTATTATTGCTTGTGTTCTTGTTAATAACCATTCTAATTGGAGTGAGATGAAACTTAGGGTGGTTTTAATTTGCATTTCTCTAATTACTAGGGATGATGAGTGCATTTTCATATATTTGTTTATCACCTGTATATCTTCTTCTGTGAAATGTCTGCCCATTTATTGATTGGGTTTTTTGTATTTTGGGTGTAAAGTATTTTAAGTTCTTTATAAATTTTGGACATGAGTGCTCTGTCTGAAGTGTGTGTGGAAAAGATTTTCTCCCACTCTGTAGGCTCTCTTTTCACATTGTTGATTGTTTCCTGTGCTGAGAAAAAACTTTTTAGTTTGAATCTATCCCATTTATTGATTCTTGCTTTTATTTCTTGCATTATGGGGGTCTTGTTAAAAGGAAGTCTGGTTCTAAGCCAACGTGGAGATTCGGACCTACTTTTTCTTGTATTTGGTGAAGGGTCTCAGCTCTAATTACTAGATCCTTGATCCATTTTGAGTTGAGTTTTGTACAGGGTGAGAGATAGGGGTTTTAATTTCATTTTATTGCATATGAATTTCCAGTTTTCCCAGCACCATTTATTGAAGAGGCTTTTCTTTTCTCCATTGTAAATTTTTGGCACCTTTGTCTAGTATGAGATAACTGTACTTATGTGGGTATGCCTCCGTGTCTTCTATTCTGTACCATTGATCTAACTGTCTATTTTGGTGCCAATACCATGTCATTTTTGTTACTATTGCTCCATAGTAGAGTTTAAGTCTGGTATTTTGATACCTCCTGCATCACTCTTCCTGCCCAGAATTACTTTGGCTATTCTGGGTCTTTTGTTCTTCCAGATGAATTTCATGATTGCTTTTTCTGTTTCTATACAAAATGTCATAGGGATTTTAATGGAATTGCATTAAATCTCTATAGTTCCTTTGGAAGTATGGCCATTTTGATAATATTAATTCTGCCTATCCAAGAACATGGGAGATCTTTCCATCTTCTTAGTTTTTCTTCAATTTCTTTCTTTAATGTTCTGTAGTTTTCATTGTAGAGATCTTTCACTTCTTTGGTTAGATTGATTCCCAAGTTTTTTTTTTGTTTTTTTTTTTTTAGGTTATTGCGAACAGAGTTATTTTCCTCATTTCCCATTCAGATGTTTCATTGCTTATGTATAAAAATGCTTTACATTTATGTGTGTTGATTTTATATCCTGCTATTTTGCTGAACTCATTTATGAGGTCTAAAAGTTTTCTGGTGGAGTTTTTTGGATCCTGTAAATATAGAATCATGTCATCAGCACATACTGACAGCTTGAGTACCTCTTTTCCTATTCGTATCCCTTTAATTTCTTTAGTCTGTCTAATTGCTCTGGCTAGTATTTCAAAGGCAATAATTGAATAGAATGGTGAAAGAGGGCATCCCTCTCTTGTTCCCATTTTTAAAGGGAATGGTTTCAGTTTTTCTCCATTAAGAATGATGTTGGCCGTGGGTTTAGCATAAAGAGCCTTTACAGTGTTGAGATATGTTCCTACTATTCCTATTTTTTCTAGTGTTTTGACCATGAAGGGATTTTGTATTTTGTCGAACACATTCTCTGAGTCAATTGAAATAACCATATGATTCCTAACCTTAAGTCTATTGATGTGATGAATTATATTTATTGATTTCCAGATGTTGAACCACCCTTGCATTCCCAAGATGAACCCCACTAGATTGTGGTGCACTATCTTCTTAATATGTTTTTGGATGCGGTTTGCTAGGAATTTGTTAAGGATTTTTGCGTCTGTATTCATCAGAGATATTGGTCTAAAATTTTCTTTCCTTGATGTGTCTTTGTCAATTTTGTGTATGATATTAGCTTCATAGAATGAGTTTGGTAGGGTTTCCTCCTGTTCTCTTTCCTGGAATACATTGGGAAGTATTAGAATGAGTTCTTCTTTGAAGATCTTGTAGACCTTGGCTGAGAACCCATCTGGTCCTGGGCTTTTCTTGGTTGGTAGGCTTTTGATGTCTCCTTCTACTTCATTGCTTGACATTGATCTGTTTAAATAGTGTATGACCTCCTGGTTCTGTTGGGAGGATCATATGTCTCTAGAAATTTCTTGGTGTTTTCAGTATTTTCTATTTTGTTGGAGTATAGATTTTCCAAGTAGCTTCTAATTATGTTATGTATTTCAGTGGTGTCTGTCGTGATATTTCCTTTTTCATCACAAATTTTAGTAATTTGGGTTTTCTCTCTCCCTCTCTGTTAGTGTGGCTAAGGGTTTGTCTATTTTGTTTACTCTTTCAAAGAACCAACTTTTGTTTTGTCAGTTTTTTGAATTGGTTCTTCTGGTTCAATTTCATTGATTTCAGCTCTGATTTTAATTATTTCCTGCCTTCTACTACTTTTGGTGTTCTTCTTTTTCTAGGGCTTTGAGAGTATGTTAGGTCATTTAGTTGTTGACTTTTTATTCTTTTCTTGAATGCACTCCATGCAATGAATTTTCTTCTTAGTACGGCTTTCACAGTGTCCCAGAGATTTTGATATGTTGTATTGTCGTTCTCATTTACCTCTTAGAATTTTTTTATCTCCTCCCTGATGTTTTCTGTTATCCATTCTTCATTCAGTAGCATATTATTTAGTATCCAGGTGTTTGAGTAATTCCCTTTTTTTATTTGTCATTGATATCTAATTTCATTCCATTATGATCTGATAGAACACAAGGTAGGATCTCTATTTTTTTGCATTTCCTAAGGACTGCTTTGTGACATAACATATGGTCTATTTTTAAGAAGGTTCCATGTGCTGCTGAAAAGAAAGTGTATTCACTCCTTGATGAATGGAATATTCTATATATGTCTGTTAAGTTATGTTGTCTTCCTGATTTATGGTTCCAATAAGCAGTATGAAATGACCTTCTTTATCCCTTCTAACTTTGGCTTGAAGTCCACTTTATCTGAAATAAGGATGGAAACCCCCACTTTTTTACTGAGTCCATGTGCATGGTAGGTTTTTTCCCATCCTTTCACCTTCAGTCTGTGGATGTCTTTTTCTATGAGACGAGTCTCTTAAAGGCAGCATATTGTTGGGTCTTTCTTTTTAATCCATTCTGCCCATCTGTCTTTTGATTGATGAGTTTAGGCCATTAACTTTCAGGGTTATTACTGAGAAATGATATGTATTCCAAGTCATTTGGGTTTATGTTTAGTTTTTAACTTGACTTGGTTTCTCCTTTGATTGATTTTTTTTCCTTTAAGGTAGTTCTTCCCTTTGCTGACATACACTGTTGTCTTCCTCCTGGAAGATTTTGTTGAGAATATTTTATAGTGCAGGCTTTCTATTTGTAAATTCTTTTAACTGTTGTTTATCATGGAAGGATTTTATTTCGTCTTCAAATCTGATTTTTGGATTCTTGATTGGCAACCATGTTCATTCAGAGCTTGAAATATATTGTTCTAGGCCCTTTTAGCTTTTTGAGTCTGGGCTGAGAAATCTGCTATATCCATTTTGGTTTCCCCTATATGTAATCTGTTGCTTTTCTCTTGCAGTCTTCAAAATCCTATCTTTATTTTGGATGTTAGGCATTTTCATTATAATGTGCCTTGGTGTGGATCTGTTGTGATTTTGTGCATTTGGTATTCTGTAAGCCTCTTGTATTTAATTTTCCATTTCATTCTTCAGGTTTGGGAAGTTTTCTGATATTATTTCATTGAATAGGTTGTTCATTCCTTTGTTTTGTATCTCTGTGCCTTCCTCAATCCTGATAATTCTTAAATTTGGTCTTTTCTAATGTCCCATAGTTCTTGGAGGTTCTGTTTATGGTTTCTTACCATCTTCTCTGTTTGGGCAACTTTATTTCCAAGATTAAATATTTTGTCTTCATTGTTTGAGGTTCTGTCTTCCAAGTGATCTAGTCTGTTGGTGATGCTTTCCATTGAGTTTTTTATTTGGGTTTATTGTTTCCTTCATTTCAAGGATTTCCATTTGGTTTTTGTTTGTTTGTTTTTGAGAATATCACTTTGTTGAAATGATTTTTTGCTTCCTGCAGTTGCTCTTTCAACTGCTTATTGGTATTATTGTTCATTGCCTGCATTTGCTCTCTTATCTCATACTTTTCTTCATGAATCATTTTAATTATGTATATTCTGGACTCCTTTTCTGACATTTCTTCTACTGTGCTGTCACTGGATTCTATTAGTACAGAATCTAGGTTTCTTTGTATCATTTTCTTCCCTTGTTTTTTCATGTCGTTCATGTCTCTTCCCCTCTACCAGTGCAGATCTGGGGTATTGCAGTTTCCCCCCATAGGCTTATAGTGACCCTATAGGTTTCCAAAACCTTTTCTTTAAGGGAGAGATCAATATTAGCAGTGCCCAGTGCATACAATGTGCAACCCTAAACCAAATAGCCCCTATGAGGACATTAACAATATTGTCATAATAAACAGAATGAGTTCAATTATTATCTTCAGTATAACAAATAGATTTGCAATAAGGTCTGCAGTTTCTAATGGGGGACAAAGAGGATGTGTGGGATGTAGCTGTTAATGGGATAAGAAAAGAGTATATAGAAGTTCTAGATTGTAGAAAGAGTGAAGGTGTAATCAAAAGAAGTTGGTTGTTAGCATGAGAAAAGGGAGAAAGAGATTGAGGAAATAGGTAAACAAAAGGAAAATCAAGCAAGAAAAGTAAAGAAATAAAAACTTAAAAATTTTCAAAAAGGAGGGGAAAAAAGAATCTACACTATAACAGTCATATAGTATTCAAACCTCCCAGTCTTCAGTAGCCTGATGCATGAGAGGTACCTGACAATGAGCTTCCAGTCTCTAGCAGTCATCTCAGGATGGGATTTGCCCCACCTAAAAATCAGAGCTGCTTCCAGGATAATCCAAGTTGACCGCTCTGGCTTTCAAATGTGTTGGCAAATGGGGAGCTGCAGCTTGGGGTGAGGGCATGGTTGCTAGAGGTCCTGGAGGTGGGGGTGCGGTTGATCAGGCAGGAGTCCTAGAGACGGGGTGTGGTCGGTCTGGTTGAGGGGTCCTGGCAGCAGGGAGCAATCAGTCAGTCTGGGGGTACTGGAGGCAGGGAGTACTGGAGGGCTGAGGGTTCTTGGAGGAGGGGCTCGGTCAGTCCGGCCAGGGGTCCTACGGGTCCTGGCAGTTTTCTCAAAATGGCAGCAGCCACATGTAACCAGACCTATAGATACTATGACAGTGGACGGCCAGGCAACAGCAGGCAGCTGGCTCTCTACTGGTGGTCTGGGGTCGGTCTGCTGGCTGCTGTCAGATGACAGGTAAACCTCGGGTGTGAGTGATGGGTAGGAGAAAGGCAGGCGATGGACAGACAAGAGGCAGGCAAATGGCAAATGATAGGCACCTGTGAGCAATCTCAAGATATCTTGATTCTTATGAATATTTTAACATTCTTGATTATTTAAAGCCATTAGTGGCCAAGACTATAAAGGACATATTTAAACGCTAAACATATTTTTGAACAGATATTTGTAATAAATGCATAGTGTTTAACCTAAATGAACATTAATTTATTTTAAGCTCAGATAACTTCCCAAATATTGGGCTTGGGGCTTCAGATAGGTTATAATAATCTTGAGCCGGACGTGGTGTCCCACACCTGTAATCCCAGCAGCTCAGGCGGCTGAAGCAGGAGGATCACCAGTTCAAAACTAGCTTCAGCAACCTAGCAAGGCCCTGCAACTTAGCAAGAACTTAGCACCACCCTGTGTCAAAAAAATAAAAAGGACTGGGAATGTGACTTGGTGGTTAAGGCTCCTGGGTTTAATCTCTGGTACCAAAAACATAAATAAGTTTATCTATTAATCCTCTCAGCACTCAGGATGCTTCTCGTCACTCAGTCATCCTCTTCCATTTTTCCCAAACTGTTATAAAAATATTATCGTATTCTATGTAAGGCATGAGTCACAGGAGGTTGGAAAACACTGATCTATTTAAATAAAAACTTTTAATGAAAGTGTTTTTATGTTTGTGGATGTGGTTTTTCTGGATATTCAAAGAATCACATATTGAAAGCATTTAAATGAACATTAAGAGACAGACTACCCCTCTTAAGTGTAAGGATTCTTAACTGTAATTATTATGTATTGAGGTATAGTTTTTTCATATACTGCTTTCTGAAAACCATGGTAAGACAATGGAGAAATAAGATACTAACATAGAACTTTAATTATATTATCTCTAAGATGTTATTAGCGAAGTGAGACCAAAATTAGCCAAAAGAAGCAGAAGTATGTGTGCATATAACTTGTATAGTTAGACATTGGTCCTGTTAGATCATGTCATCTGTTTTTTTGTAGAAATTGAAGAATTTAAAAGTTTGTTTTTCTCCAATCCAGAACTAGAATGTGAAACAGTAAAACAGGAGAATGCACGACTACTAAATATCATTGATAACCAGAAGTACTCAGTTGCAGACATAGAGAGAATAAATCATGAAAAAAATGAATTGCAGCAGACCATTAATAAATTAACCAAGGAGCTGGAAGCTGAACAACAGCAGTTATGGAATGAAGAGTTAAAATACGCCAGAGGCAAAGAGGCGGTAAGTCATACCGTTTTCAGTGGCAACACATAGAACTGACCTTTGTAAAGATCCATCCCAATTAAGAAGAACTCAGTGGGTAGAATAAATTGGCTAAAGAGTTAAAATTGTCTGACATTGACATTTAGCATGAGTAAAACACTCATTCCTTTATGTCAATTCAGCAACACTTCACTTTCTCACAGTCATATTTAAGGTAAATTATTTTATAACAGTGAACCAGAAATAAGCAAAATACTCCTTAAGACTATGAAATAATTTTCATAAATCCCATCTCCTCATCTGTAGAGGAGGAAATGAGTCCCTTTTCATTTACCTATTCACTCTTCATACATTTCTGTAACAACCACTATGTGCCACTTACTCTGCGGACCATAAAGAAAATAAAAGATAAAAATGTAAAGACTCTTCCATCAAGAAACATCCAACCCAGCCCAGCATAGTGGCAAATGCCTATAATCCTAGCCTCTCAGAAGACTGAGGTAGAGCTATAAAAAGTTTGAGTCTAGCCTCAGCAACTTAGCAAGACCCTGTCCCAAAACAAAATAAAAATTAATGGAGTTATAGTTCAGTGGTAGAGTTCCCCTGGTTTCTATCCCCCATGCAGTACTGCCAAAAAGAAAGAAAGAAAAAACTTCCAACCTAGTTTATATTTTCTACTATGAGATCAGATTCTAATAGATATTTGCACAAGGTACTGAGGAAGCACACTAACCCAGATTTAGTGTACCTGATGTGGGGAAATGGATGAAGGAAATGGATGTTATCTCTTTAGGAGATAACATTTCAAACTGAATTAGGAAGTATAAGAAAGAGTTAACATAGCAACTCTTTTTTTGCATGGATTAGCAAAAAAGGAATATGTGGGGAAAGCTCAGAGTAAACAGCCTAATGTATAAGCTTCTCATGTACTTTACAAGTTTGGACATTATCCTGAAAGCTCTAAGAACTTAAAAAATTATGAACAGGTATGATCACCTTTTAAGAAGGATGTTATTTTTGGCAATGTGAAAAATGTGTTGAAAGGGAACAAAACAGATAAGGATCTGTAGCAGTAATCTAGGGAGAGACTATAAGCTAAATTTAGATAATGCTAATAGAGATTCCAAGAAGCCGGTGGATTATAACTACTTAGGAGGTGTGGTAAGTGAGATGGGTGAAGTTGCGGGGGAGCAGCCATGTGTCTAGCTTGCACAGGTGAGTAATAGTACCACTCATTTGGGAATGGAAGAGAAGGAAGAAGTTAGTCAGGAATGGGGATGGACATGTTTACATGGGGCATCCAGGACATTACAGACGATTATAGATATGGATCTGGACTTCAGCATAAAAGAACCAAATTATTCAGCCTAAGTTTAATTTTATAGATAGTACTTCAATAATTTAGCCAACATGGTTGATAAAGTGAACTTTCTGACCATATGAATTTCTAGATAATGAAACTCTGCTCTTATTTTTGTAGGCAATCTTCACTACTCCTACCACACTTAATTTCCATGCCCTCTTTACTCTTACTTTTAAATGTAGCCTATGGATTAGTTCTGTAGTTACCTTTTTTTAAGAAAAAGAAAAGAAAAGAACACATGGGCTTAGAGGTCTTTTTTTTTTTTTTTTTTTTTTTTAGTGGAGAAAAATAGAGACTAGAGAGTTTCAGAGTTTTGTTTTGCTTTAAAGTTTTTCATCCTTTCATTTTCATTTGTAATGTTTGCTTATTTGTAGATGTAGTTCGAAAATCTAAACTTCTCTGAGAAAAATTTAACGTCTGATTTTTGTTCCAAAAATAATTATTTTTTTAATCCTGTTACCTCCAGTACTTTCCTTAGTACAATATTTATTACACTTATTTATCACATGAAAAAATTGTTTAAGCAGAGCAGCTTAGTTTTGCCTAAGAAGGGCAACACTAGTTTCTATTTGGTCACATTTATAAACAGCATTATAGACATAATGCAAATGAATCTGGGGCTTTTTGTTTTATTGTTTGCAGTTCTGAGGATCAAGCCTCTCAAGGGCTTTATCACTGAGCCTGGATGACCAGGCTGAAAAGAGAAAGAAAATGAGGGAGTAAGTAAGCAATGGACTGGGAATGAGCCAGAGCAAGGCCAGGGACAGTGCAAATAAAACTTAGAGCACTGAATCCCTCACAGTTAGTTAAGAGGGATAGTAAAGGATGGTGGCAGGATACAAAAGATCAGTATAAACAGTTCATCCATCATCTTTTTTTTTTTTCTTCCTGGATGAATTTTTGTTCCACATCTCAACTCTGGTATTAGCCTTCTGGAGTTTTTGTGTTGAGATGGATGGTGTAGCTAAATCTATATTCATCAGGAAAGAGTGATAAATTTTTGCTGTGGGAAAGAGAAACTAGAGACACATGTGCCACATATTTGCTTTCTCTGCAGTGAGGCACATTAAAGTGTATAAGCTTTTGGAAACCAATTTCATTAGATTTAAAAGAAAAAAAAAAAAAAGGAAATAAGAACAGAAGAAACTAATCCCAGCATCATTTAGCATAAGACAAATAGACCTACATACCTTAATGGTTCCTAGAGAGCCACTATATTATAGTAAAGTAATAGAAATGATTTCCTATCTGATTATTGGAAAAATCTTAAAATCAATATAGAAGTAGTATTGCTTTGAGATCTGATGCTTTTCTTGGGAATTAAATTTCAATGTGCACTTTGCCTTTGCATTTCTTCACTCAAACTTCATTTTTATGAACATACAATAGTAATGAGAAACTAAATATTATTAAATAGAGAAAGCTGTATAAAAATACGTTGCCTGGAGTCTGCAGATTCATTTATTCAATGAAATAGTAAGCATGCTACATGACAAGCATTGTGGTAGATACAGGAAATACAGCTGTTTTCATAGAGCTTATATTCAACCAGTGGAAGTGAGCAATTTAATTTGTCAGTGATGACTGCTATGAAGAAAAAGAAAAGATAGGGTTTAGAAAAACCAAGAGGGCTACGTTAGAAGGAAAACCTTTTTGATGATATAATTTAAACAAAGCCCAAGTGGAAGGAGGGAAGACAGGAAGTGCGAAATACATTACTAAAAGATTTTTATCAATACAGTTCAGATAGCATTTTGAAACTTAAATAATTTTATTTCACTTATTTTGAATAAATGAAATGTTTTAATTTGTACATTGACAAAATCAAGCTTTTTATTTGTGTTTCATAATTTATCTGGCATTTGAAAAAGTAAATTTAGTTAAAACCTGAACATGGACTCTTATTCTAAATTGTTTATCAGGTAAATGGAAGAATAGTAATATACTGCTTACCAATCAACTATAACCTTAAAGTTATTCTATAGTTTTAGTGTGACTAAAACTTTTCATCCTTTGCATATTTTTAAATTACCACCCTTACTACTAAAAATTACTAAGTCACTAAACTACTAAAAACAGACATAACATTTTGTATAAAATTGCTGAGATGCCAATTGAAAACCATATGAAATAGGGCTATTTTATTTTTAACATTTCTTTTTGTGTTCTCTCCTTATAGATTGAAACAAAATTAGCAGAATATCACAAACTGGCTCGAAAATTAAAACTTATTCCTAAAGGTGCTGAGAATTCCAAAGGTTATGACTTTGAAATTAAGTTTAATCCTGAAGCTGGTGCCAACTGCCTTTTCAAATACAGGGCTCAAGTTTATGTAAGTAAATTATAGGATTGATATCTGTAAGAATTTAAACTTGCGTATGTCCATAACCCAGGACTAAAGAGACAGAACTTTGTCTTCTTTCTTCTTGGTGGTAGAAATCTTTGTTATAGATAACTCTTCAAATTATAAAGCCTTTCCTTCCTTTCTACCTAGTTTATTCAACTACCTGGTAAGAAATTCAGTTACATACAAAACAATCACCAACACTATACAGACAAACATGACAATCTTTGCTCTCAAGTTGCTCCTAGTCCTCTCAAGGGAGAAAGATATAAATAAATGGCAAATATGTGCTCTAATAGAAGTCTTTACAAGATATTATAACAAGATTAGTTCTTCCCAGATAGCAGTAAAGGCTCCACAGAGATGGTGACCCTGGAATGAAATCTTAAAAAATGAGATATTCACGGGGATGGTATGTGGAAAGAGGTCCAGGCACAGAGACACACATAAAGGCATCAAATATAATAAAGCATTAAGGAACAGCAGTAGTCAACAATGAGAAATCTATGCATAATTTTGAAATGTGACCAAGGGGGTTTGGGGAAGATAATTTTTAAGTTGATCTATCACAACTTATTACTTATTCATAGATTTTAATATTTTAGTGGCCCCTCAAAATACCATCTTTCACAATACTTAGTTTTTTAATAGAAGGATGTCAATTAAAGTCAAAGCTATGCATTTTTTCCCTTGAGAATTATTCGACAACATTATGTTCCAGACAAGCTACATGCTAGAGGTAAAATACCCAGATAAAACCCTTACTTTCAGGGCTGGGGCTGTAGCTCAGTGGCAGAGTGCTTGCCTAGCATATGTGAGGCACTGGGTTTAATGCTTAGCACCGCATAAAAATAAACACATAAAATAAAGGCATGCTGTCCATCTACAACTACAAAATTTAAAACAAAAAATTACTTTCTTAGAAATTATTTTATTAGTGGACTGAAATTAGTTAAGTTGGATTTAGCCAGATATGGTGGTATATGCCTATAATTCCTTCTACTCAAAAGATTGAGGCAGAAAGATGGCAAGTTCAAGACCAGCCTCAGCAATTTACTGAGCCCCTTTCTCAAAATAAAAAATTAAAATGTCTGGCAATATAGCTTAGTGGTAGAACACTCCTAGGGTTAAATCCCAGTACAGTACACCCAAAAAAAAAAAAAAAAAAAAAAAAAAACCAACTTAATAGCATATGGGCTTTTCTTTTGGAATTATGAAGTATTTAGAACTAGGGATGATGTAAATATACTAAATGCCACCAAATTGCATGCTTTAAAAAGTTTAATTTTAGGTTAAATTTATTTTAACCTATTTCAGTTTAACCATTTTAAAGTGAGAATTTCACCTCAATAAAAGAAAAGCATAATGAGAAGCAACAAAGTAGTATTGAAATTAAATCTGTAGAATAGAAGATAAACATAGGAAAAACAAGTAAAGAATTATAAAACTAAAAAGGATTAAGAGAAATCGATCTATCTAGAGAACATAGCATAAAAATACAACCTACATATAGATGGTTTCTAAAAATTACTGCAGTAAGGCAGGCATGGTAGAGCATACCTATAGTCCCACCCACTCAGGAGGCAGAGACAGGAGGATCACAAGTGCAAGGTCAGCCTCAGCAATTTGATGAGACCCTAAGTAACTTAGCAAGACACTGTCTCAAAATAAAAAATAAAAAGGATTTATGATGTAGCTCAGAGGTAAAGCACCCTTGAGTTCAATCCTCAGTACCAAAAAAAGAAAGAAAAATTACTGCAGTAAACCTAGTGTACCTATAAAATGTATAGAAGTGAATTTCCAGAATAGATAAGCATTTCTTGAACTTTGTAAGTATTAAAAACCAAAAGCAGGTTATATTCCACAGGTATATAGAAATTTTAAAAATTAGTTTTATTTTCTTAGTAATGCTATATTAAATTTTAAATGTTACAACTTCCCAGGCACTGTGGCACACACCTATAATCCAGCTACTCAGGAGGCCGAGACAGGAGGATGGCAAGTTCTAGACCAACCTGGACAATTTACCAAGCCTCTGTCTCAGAAATTGTTTTTAAAGGGTTGGGGATGTAGTTCAGTGCTGGAGTGCTTGCCTAGCGTGCACAAGGCCCTGGGTTCAGTCCCTATACCGCCAAAACAAAATTTATAGCTTTACTTTTTTTTCTCTGAACATGATTCCCATCACAATTTATATATTCCACGTAAGAGAAATTTTGTAATTACATATCACTCACATTCCTAAGTATTTTATAGGTATCCCTCAAGGAACTCCTGAATGAAAATGAAGAAGAAATGAATAAAGCTCTGAATAAAAAAATGGGTTTGGAGGAAACTTTAGAACAAGTAAGTAATGAAACTTAGAATCATTAAAAGCAAAAATAAGGTTTTTTAAAGCCTAAAATTAAATGTGATTTGTGGTTTCTGGTTGACAAAGAATTAATTTTTAATTAAAAATTCTGAAAAATGAAAGTTGGGTATAAGCTTGACAGAAATATTTTAAGTAACTTATTAAGTAATATAAACACCATCATGGACTGAGGTTGTGGCTCAGTGGTAGAGCGCTTGCCTAGCACGTGTAAGGCTCTGGGTTTGATCCTCAGCACCACATGAAAAGATAAATAAATAAAAATAAAGGTACTGTGTCCATCTACAACTAAAAAAAATATATATATATATATATATATAAATATGTTTATATATATATAAACACCCTCAGCTTCTCATATCACTATAATATATAGTGATATATATAATATAGTGATATGAAACTAGATTCCACCCCTTTTTTCGGGGTTGGAGTAGAAAATTGCCTCTTTACTTGAAATAATATTCTTTTTAAAACTAAAATGGATTTGAGGTGACTGACTTTAAAGTATATATGTATCATTGATGGTTGAGGCTAACCAGCTGTGATGGATTATGAGGTTTCTTTTTGCCAAGTATTTCTTTCTAGATCATGGAATTTCAGGTGAACTCAAATGCCTGTAGAAGTCCATTCCATCTTCAGAAAGTTCCTGCTTCTGAGATCCTTGAAACATAATACCGCCTATATTCTTGCAAGAAACCTGATATTATATCCAGTAACCTTTAAAGTAAACATTGCTATAGTTGATTGAGAAAAGTTAAGAAATTACTTCCCAAATACACTCAGAGTATTTTTATGACACTAAACAATTAAAGGAAGCCCCTAGTTGTTCATTCAACTCTTCAAGAACAAAAAATAATTTTTTTTAAAAAAAAAGAACTATTGTTATGACTAGGATTTCTGGATTAAAAAAAAAAAAAAAATGAGGTCCTATCTTTCCTCTAAATAGAAACATGGGTTTTTTGTTTTGTTTTGTTTTCTCATTTGGAAACAAAACCTATTGCAGTTCACAAATAGTTAGTTATTCTAATACCCCACAGAAAGACATTTTTTAATGTTAACAAATTCTATCAAGTTACTTTGGATTAGA
Organism: Sciurus carolinensis; assembly: GCF_902686445.1. Lineage (NCBI taxonomy): Eukaryota > Metazoa > Chordata > Mammalia > Rodentia > Sciuridae > Sciurus > Sciurus carolinensis. The sequence goes on along the minus strand of NC_062227.1, from coordinate 28,665,586 downwards.
AAGAAGTTTTCCACTCCTCAAAAAAAGTTTGAAACATTATTAATTGGGGATTTATTAAATATTAGAATATGGAAGGAAGGTTTAAAATTAGACATATACAGAGGTTTGCTGATTATTTGAGACAAGGTCTTTTTTTGGCCTGCTTTAATCTGATTTTCTTTTTTGTTGGAATGGACATTAATCTGAAGACTCTCAAAAAGATATGAATTCCAAGAAGATTGAATCCTGAGGCACAATAGGAACCTTATGACTAAAGCAACTTTCAAATTTACTTGAAACTTTAAAGGCTATGGGCAAGAAATCTTGGGGAAAGAAATTATAAAATGCCTACTATAGACTAGACTTCAAGTTAGTGTTCTAAAGATAAACATACCCTTCAAGGACTCCCATTTGGAGAAGAAGGCTGACATATGCAGAGTTATGCTAATCAGATTTGCATTTTTCCAAAACCCTTTGAGCTGTAGAAAAATGTGACTTAGAAAGGATGCAACTGAAAATGTTAAGAGATTAAACCAAACTATTCATAGTAGAAATAGAGGGAAGGGAACAAGTTTAAGAAGTATTAAGAATGTAAAGCCCAAGGATTTCATAGTCAAACTTGGAGAAAAAGAAGTATCAATAATGACTTCCAGATTTCCAGTATGGGCACCTGAATGGATTATAGTACTATTACCTAGAAAAGGAAAAGACAGCAAAGTTGAAGCAGTAGATTCAAAGCATGAGAGAGACCAGGGATGAAAATAGTTTTGATAGTCTTCAGCACACGCATGATAGTTGAATCCTTGGGTGTCGGTAATATTTCTTAGAATGTATAAATAAAATAGCAGAAGATTGAATCCTGAGGAACAACAACATTTAAAGGGTCAGGAAAGAAAAAAGAGATTCTGGAAAAAATACTTAAAGTGGACAAAATAGCTGGAGAGTTATTTTCAAGAAGAGAATATGTAGTAGAAGCCAAAGTATGGGAGACTTTAAGGGCATAATCATTAACACCTGATACTAATGAGACTGAAGAATTAAACTTTTTCAGTTTGACAATTGTTTAGCCAAGATAAGGTGACGTAGGATAAAATAAAAATTGGAAATAATAAAGATCATACAGAAATTAATAAATCAGAATAATAATGAAACGAATCAATATGAAAAGTATTTACAGATAATTGCCAAAACTATTCAAGTAAAAGCAGAAAATGTAAAATGAAAAATGGACAGTTTATAGAGAGATGGTGGGATATGAACAGAAATCTTATTTTAGGACTGGGGTTGTGGCTTAGTGGTAGAACACTTGCCTGGCGCCTGTGAAGCACTGAGTTCGATCCTCAGCACCACATAAAAATAAAAAAATAATAGAGGTATTGTGTCCACCTACAACTAAAAAAAAATATTTTTTTAACAACATTTTATTTTAAGGAGTAAAGATGTAGCTTAGTGGTAGAGCACTTGCCTAGAAGGCACAAGGCCCTGGGTTGGATCCCCAGCATTGCAGAAAAATATTTAAAAGGACTCTGTAAAAATTGTATCTTTAAAAATTCTTTTATCAAATTGAATTACAGCATGAACAATACAAATTTCAAAATTGACTCAAAACAAAATAGGTAAGTAACCAGAAACAAAAGTACAGAAAGAATTAGCTCTACAAAAAGATTCCAGGACTGGGGTTGTAGCTTAGTGGTAGTACGCTTGCCTAGCATGCATGAGGCACTGGGTTCAAGGCTCAGCACCCACATACAAATTAAAAAGAGAGAGAGAGAGAGAGATTCCAATAATAGGTGATTTTACAAAAGCTCATTTGTTTTCAATTATTGACGGTCTGATGATTTCATGACATAAATTGTGAAAGAGCACAGAGACCTAATTCATTCTTACACCACAATAAAAACATCACAAAAAAAAAGTCAAACCAGTCACACTTACAAATATAAATGTACAGGTGAACTTAAATATTTCCCACTGAAATTGATTTAGCAAATATTTTTTAAGTGCCCATGTGGCTGGTACTGTAATTAGTGTTGGTAATACTATTACAGTACAGCTCTTGCCTTTTCAATTGAAAAGACAGACATGAAAACAATTCTTCTATCACAACATTTTTGTAGTATCAAATTCTTATATTACCTTTAACTAAGATGAGCACAGGATTCTTTCTGAAAGAAGCAGTAGCTGAACTGAATTGTAAATAACAAGTAGGACTTGACCAGTGGATACACAGAAGTTTACATGCGTACCCTAACTGAAGGCCCAGAAACCAAAGTGCACACACGTTAACACATTACAAGAGTGTTAAGTAGGGTAAAGCAAAATCCTAGAGAAACAGTAACCTAATTATTGTTAACCTGTTCTTGCTTACTGGTAGAATTTTTATTCTATAGGCAATGCAGATCATTGAAGATTTTTAAGTAAGAATGCTAATCACCTATGCATTTCAGGAACCTTGCAGTGTTGGCATTTTGAAAAATAGATGAGGCGCACGAGCCAGAAACATACATTTAGGAGACTTAACTATATCCTGTGCCGTAAGTAGTAAGGACCATACCAGGGTTACTGCAATGAGGATGGAAAAAAGAGATTGGAAGGCAGAGATGACAGAATTCAGTAGTGAAGTGAACATTTGGATGTAAAGGCTAGAGAAGTGAAATAAAAATGTCTAGGTATCTTTTTATCTGGCAAATGGGCACGTAGCGATGTTCTTTACCTTGATGAAAGATGTAAGAGAGGGGTACAGAACAGAGTTTCAGTCTGGGATGTGCTGAGCTTCAGGTCTCTGGGACATCAAAGTATAAAATCAAAAGTATATATGCATGTATTTATGTATGTATGTGTATTTTAGCAGGCAGGTTATTAAAGTCAGAAGATCTCCCTCCCATATGTGCCTGTGAGAGAGCACTCTTCCAAGTGAGCAGGTGAGACTACAGCCAGGATCAGAACCTGGAAGAACATCTATGTCCAAATTATATGTAGAGAAAGAAACTTAGAGGAAGGTGAAGAGGGATCTTCTAAGACTTAAAGATGAAATCAGGAGATTCCATGGTCATAGAAACCAAGGAGGAGATTTTTAAAAGGAAGCTATTAGTAACCACAATTATTACTAAGATGACAAAATTAAATCTGAAAGGTATTCATTGACTTTGGAATTAAGATGTTACTGAAGAGCTGGGGGTGTACCTTAGTGATAGAGCACATGCTTAGCATTCCTGAGGCCCTGAATTGATCCTCAGCAACTAAGGAAGTGATGGGGGGGGGGGGTTGCCAACACCAGTGACATTAGCAAAAATGACTTCATGAAACCAAGAGCCAGAAACCATATTACTGTGGGTTGAGGTGTAGATGGTGAGAGATACAATAGTGTGAATAGACTTACCTTTGTGGACATCTCCAAAGTAGACTACTACCAGTATTTGAATCTGAGGAAAGAATTTAGAACAGTAGTAAGAAAGAGCTGTGTAGAAAAGGTTTTTGGTTTTTGTGGTTTGGTTTGGTTTGGTTTGGTTTGGCCAGGGAAGGGAGCTGTTTTAATGATGTGAGAAGGTTTTAATGATGTGAGAGGGAGTTGAAGGGAATGAGGATAAACTTTAAAAGAATGCACATTTTAAAAGTATTCAAAGAAGAAAAAGAAAGAAAGAAAAGTTGGGTGTGACAGTACACACCTGTTATCTCAGCGACTCCGTGAGCTGAGGCAGGAAGATCGCAAGTTACGGCAGCCTCAGCAATTTAGCAAGACCCAGTCTCAAAATTAAAGATAAAAAGTGCTGGGGATGTAGTTCAATGGTAAACACTCCCGGGTTCCATCCCCAGTACCTAAAAATTTTAAAAAAGAAGGAAACTCTCATACAATTATGTTGGTTGGTAGCAGAAAGTAATGGAATTCCAGCATGGTGGTTTCTGTTAGTGAATGAAGAAGAGAAACTCATCTAATTGAAATAATAGTGATATCTTGGATTATCAACAACTTGAGGACTCTTTATTAAATAAATAAATGAGGAAAATATTAAAAGTAATGCCAAATGTAATAGTGTTCTTTTGAAATTACAGGATTATCATTGGTTATTTTTTCTTTATTTTTTTCCCCTTTTGCCTCAATGAATATATGTATTTTTATAATCAGAAAAGAAAAATGTTTAATTGACACACCTTTGGTAAAGTTGACTTGGAAAGTAGAAGCTGGTAAACTGGTTTTGACCCACTGTGAGGAGCTAATACAATTTCTGGTTATTTAGATGTCCTTTAGTCTTATGGCAGGTAAATTTAACGAAACCACTTTTTAACTTGTTGTCACTTCAGGAATAGCATACATCTTTAGAAAACATTGGAGTTTGAGCATCTGGTTTTGAGTTCTGACCCTATGCTGTATAAACAAATAACATTCCTTCATATCCACTCTTCTCGTGTAAAACAAGAAAACAACATTCCATAGCTGGGATTTTCTTTAATAAGTGTAATTATTTCACTACCCTATCTTTTGCCAAATAAACTTTTTTTTTTTAATTTTTTTTAATTTCATTCATGTATGAGTAGAATCATCATTTCTTAAAAAAAAAAAAAACCGTCAGCTCTTTAGACAGTTTTCTTTTTTCTGTTTCCTGTTGGAAATATTTTCTTCTTGGTCTACCTGAAAAAAACTTTTAATCACAGCCATCAACTGGTATCAGCACTTGTCAACAGGAAATGAACTTTAGAAACAGTTCTTCAGTTTTGGTTTCAACTTATTTCCAAGGTCAAACTTTAACAAGGTGAAATATGATTACCTTATTACTCTTTGAAAGAATGTATGACTATAACCAAGTAGCAAATATTATACAATAAAATTAATATAAAAAATTTTCTTTTAACATCCCAGAAAGTGAGCACACAAATAGGAAACTAGATAACCAAAGTATATAAAATCTAAAAAAATCCAGAGAGGAAAAATAATTTATATTTATGAATAAATGAGTATAACAATAATATATAATAATGTGATGTATATAATATGTATATAATATATGTGAGAGTTTATAAAGCACTCCCACAACTACCACTGGAAATATATATTAGTACCTTGGATTTTTTGTTTTTATTTTGGTTTTGGTTTGGTTTTTTTGGTGGTGGTTTTTATATTTTGCTTTTTGTCTTTTGTTTTTGTTTTTTTTTAATTCATTTTTATTCTAAACAAATGGGATACATCTTGTTTCTCTGTACATGAAGTAGAGGCATACCATTTGTGTAATCATACATTTACCTAGGGTAATAGTTTTTGATTCATTCTGTTATATTTCCCCCCCACCCCTCCCACCCCTCTTTTCCCTCTATACAGTCCCTCCTTCCTCCATTCCTGCCCCCTTCCCACCCCCTATATGTGTCATCATCCGCTTATTAGTGAGATCATTCATCCTTTGGTTTTTTGAGATTGGCTTATCTCACTTAGCATGATATTCTCCAACTGCATTCATTTGCCTGCAAATGCCATAATTTTATCATTCTTTATGGCAGAGTAATATTCCATTGTATATATATACCACAGTTTCTTTATCCATTCATCAACTGAAGGGCATCTAGGTTGGTTCCACAATCTGGCTATTGTGAATTGAGCAGCTATTAACATTGTGGCTGTATCTCTGTAGTATGCTGATTTTAAGTCCTTTGGGTATAGGCCAATGAGTGGGATAGCTGGGTCAAATGGTGGTACCATTCCAAGTTTTCTAAGGAATCTCCACACTGCTTTCCAAAGTGACTGCACTAATTTGCATCCCCACCAGCAATGTATGCGTGTATCTTTTTCCCCACATCCTCTCTAACACCTATTGTTGCTTGCATTCTTGATAATCGCTGAGATGGAATCTTAGGGTAGTTTTGATTTGCTTTTTTTTGTTTGTTTGTTTGAGTTGCTGGGGATCAAACTCAGGGCCTCATGCACGCTAGGCAAGCACTGTACCACTGAGCTATATTATCAGACCTAGTAATCTTATTTTAAAGTTTCTTTGAAATCAGTTCCTCCTTGGAGAATAATAAAATGTTTGGACAAACAATACATTGGAGTCCAAAGGGACTAGAAGAAATAACATTGGTTCAGTTAGTTGATTGAAAATATAAAAGTTAACCAGGCAAAGGACTCATGCTTGCAATCTCACCTCCTTGGAAGCCCGAGGTAGGAAGATTGCAAGTTTGAGACCGGCCTGGCCAACGTGTCTCAAAAAATGAAAAAGGGGCAGGGGTTGTTGCTCAGTAGTAGAGTTTTTCCCTGGCTCATGTAATGCCCTGGGTTCAATCCCCAGTACTGCCTAAAAAAATGATAATAAAAAGAGAATACAAAATTTTATAAGGTTAACATTTCTTTGATGTATAGTTATGATTTCTCAACCAAATTTTTGTTCCCAAAGTTGAATACAATGATAACAGAAAACAAGAGAAGTGTAAGAACTCTGAAAGAGGAAGTTCAAAAATTGGATGATCTTTACCAACAAAAAGTTAAGGTAAGAAATTTGCCAGTTCATTCAGGTTAGCCAAAGCTATGCCAGGATTGACTAACCACATATTCTAACATTGAAACTAAAATCTTTAAGTGATATTATTTATCTTGGGTTTGATTGTCTTCTCTTAAAGTTTGTTGTGAATCATTTATTCTGTCCTTTAAAGGACTTTTTTCTGGACTCAGATTATTTCAGCATGGAACACATTTACTGTTTCATTATCTGGTATTTTATACTTGCATAGGTGATTCAGTATTCTTACAAGACCAAAACATATTTTAAACATATGTTTTCTACCTTTTTATAGAGATTTAGTGTTATGTACTCCTAAAGCTTGAACCCCAATAAGGTCTTTTTGTACGTGTAATTGCCCATCAAGAGTCATTGCGTAGAGGACTGGGGTTGTGGCTCAGAAGTAGAGCACTGGGCTGGGGATATAGCTCAGTTGGTAGAGTGCCTGCCTTGCAAGCACAAGGCCCTGGGTTCAATCCCCAGCACCGCAAAAAAAAAAAAAAAAAAAAGAAGTAGAGCACTTACCTAGTATGTATGAGGCACTGAGTTCGATTCTTAGCACCACATATAAATAAATAAAAATAAAGGTCCATCAACAACTAAAAAAATATTTAAAAAAAAAAGTCATTGCATCAAGGCATGCCTATAATCCCAGCTTCTTTAGAAGATGAGGCTGGAGGATGGCAAGTTTGAAGCCAGCCTCAGCAACTTAACCAGACCCTGTTTCAAAACAAAAATAAAAAGGGTTGAGGATGAAAAATTTCCATGAAATCTAGAAGGCAAATAAAGTAATAATAAGATTGATTCTTCATTTCCTTATACCTCACCCCTGACCAGCATTTTACTTAGAGAAATATTCAAATGACAATGACTCTGTTCATTACCCATTAGACAATTTAAGTGAAATTTTTAACTATACCATTACTAATGACAGCAAAGTATCAGAAATTGAAAACTTTTTTCTTAGTCTGTATATATAGGACCCATGCATTTTTTTTAAGGTAGTACCAAAAATTTTAGAAAATATGCCACAAAATATCTATATGTGAGATATTTAATAATAATTTTTGTTTTATCACATGTTCTCCATGATAATACTTGAGTGTATTCTCTGAAGCACTTAAAATGAAAGACTTTAGGATACATACTTCATCTTCAAAAACCTAGAAGTTGTATTTGGGCTTTTTTGTCTGTACATAGTTAATACCATTGTGAAATAATGACTTAAAATATTTAGACTTGTAGAAAATTAGGAAGTCAGCAGCAGCTCGGGAGGCTGAGGCAGGAGGATCAAGAGTTCAAAGCCAACATCAGCAAAAGCGAGGTGCTTAGCAACTCAGTAAGTTGCTGTCTCTAAATAAAATACAAAATAGGGCTGAGGATGTGGTTGAGTGCCCCTGAGTTTAATCCCTAGTACCAAAAAAAAAAAAAATTAGGAAGTCAGACTTGAAAATTCTGCTAAATAAATGCTATACAGATCTCTTGAAAGGGTCACATTTGTGTTTATATTGTAGAATTCCCAACAAGAATGTAAAGCAATAAGTATCCTGAGAATTCAAGTGCTTTACTTAATTTTTTAAAATCTACCTTGAGTATATGAAATATGAATATCAAAAACATGTAACCATGGCTTAATCCTAATAGGAAGCTGAGGAAGAGGATGAAAAATGTGCCACTTCGCTTGAGTCCTTGGAGAAGCACAAGCATCTGCTGGAGAGCGCTGTAAACAAGGACCTCAGTGAAGCCATGAATGAATTAGATGCTGTTCAGCAGGAGTAAGTTCATCCACCAAGACTTACGTGTTTTTAGTTATTTAAAATTTCTATAACTAGATCTAATTTTTTCCTTAATATCTATTATAAAGTTATTTGTGGTGGAGAGAGTGGCGAATAGAACTTAAGCAGAACAACTTAAAACGTTAGACACATTCTCCTACTGTTATAGTTATTGCCCACAAGAAATGGTTCATTTTAAATTTAATCAATAAGTGGATTTTAATCCCTGAAAACAAAATAAAATTTTAAATCAATTCAAATAAATTTTACTACTAGTGAATTTTAAATAGCCCCACTAAACTTCTTATTAAATTTCCTAGAAATTATGTGTATTCTATAGTAAAATGTGATTATATTATAAATTATAGAGTCAGTGTGCTATAATACAACATATACTTTGCTAATTATCATCACACTGTGTAAAATAATGCAGTAAAAATTATAGGTCCTATAGGAAAATTGGTATTGGGGCACAACACTGAAAAACTACATCAGCGACACACATGAGCAAATAATGACAGCCTAATAAAAATTTTAGCATAACTGTACACATGTTAAATGCTTAAGAAATATACACATGCTAAAATAAACATGGAACCCTTCCCCTTAAAAAGACATGCAACAATAAAAATACCTTAAAAAGCCAAAAAAAAAAAAAAGGACATGCAATTTGCTTTGGGAAATGGGCTTTCAGGGGCTTGTGACTTGTGAGTTGTTATGAGGAAATGGAAGATTTATCTGAAATGAGATGAAAATTTGTAACACCAGCTGTGGATGCGTGTCACGATCACATATGCAGTGAACTGAGATAGCTGGTACACATTGGAGGTATGTGCTTATGTGTGTTTTGTGTATACCTTCATGTCTGGATAAAGCTGGGTGCAGTTTTCTGCATTCATAAAGTATTTCTCAAGGAGAAAATTGGGCAAGCACAAGGCCCTGAGTTCGATCCCCAGTACCGCAAAAAAAAAAAAAAAAAAAGGAGAAAATTGGCATAAGCCAGCACAATGTGCATTATACTCAGATTGCTGCATTATTCTCATATCACTACCAGATTTTTAAAATTTTAAACTTACATAGGAAGAATTTTAGCCAAACTATGTTTTAACTATAAAAACATTGCATTCTTTCTTTGAAGAATAATCTGCCTTTCTCTGATTATGTAATGCGACCTTTATAAAAATCAGTGTACTGAATAAATAATCCATAATATTCTATGTACATTTGTATGAATATATACATTTTTCACATCTTACTGGCCCTCAAATAACTAAAAAACATCTGAGGTTCCAAGGACAACACTTGAGAAAATCACACCTCTTCATTTCTTTATTTGTAGTCTAGGGATAGAATACTCAGCAGAGGTTTATTTGATCTCTTTAGTTTGTTTTGAACTTGAATGCCAAAAGGTAAGATTTCTACTCCCCTCTTAAATTTTCTGTCTTGCCTTTAAAAGCATTTGAGTTATAATCCCTTTGGAGACTTAGGTAAGATCTCTTGGGGCTGGGGCTGAAGCTCAGTGATAGAGTGCTTGCCTAACATGCACAATTCCCTGCATTCCATCCCCAAAGCCACAAAATAATAATAATAATAATAATAATAACCTCTTGCTCCACAGCTTTCTATGTTAAAGCATGCAGTTTTGGTGCTTTTTGGTCTTGTTGGCTTACAAAGCATCTTTGAAAATACTATTATTTAATGATTGATAACTAGAACTATATGAATTACATGTATAGTAAGCATCACAGACTAATCACAGCTTAGTTTTATTGTATATGAAAATAGGAAGTGAGCCAAGTAGACCTTATATATTAATTTATTTTCTAGACAATTTGAAAAATTTTTTTTCTGCAGGTACCAACTAGTTGTGCAGACCACAACTGAAGAAAGACGAAAAGTGGGAAATAACTTGCAGCGTCTTTTAGAAATGATTGCTACACATGTAGGTTCTATGGAGGTAAGTGTGAAATTCTTTAAAATTTTGATATATTTGTACTCTATTTCTATAGGAATTTTATTTCTATGGAAATATCTTACTAAAAATCTGTTTTGTTCACATAAATGACACACAATAATATTTTTCATCAACAGTCTATAATGGTATTGTACCAGGTCATGTTCTACTCAATGAAAATACATTAGAACATTTAGGATTTAACTAAGATTATAATAATAATTATAATAAGTGTTTTTCCTTTCTGTAATTTCATGTAAACACAGAATAAAGTATTTCTGAAATATGAGGTTTATTTGCCTTATCTCCACCTTTCACATAGCTTAAAAGTTCACCAGTAAGAGGCTGTGGCTCGGGCTGGGGATATAGCTCAGTTTAGTGTTTGCCTCGCAAGCATGAGGTCCTGGGTTCAATCCCCAGTACGGCAAAAAAAAAAAAAAAAATGAGAGACTGTGACTCAGCAGTGGTGCACGTACCTTGCATGCATGAGGCACTAGGTTTAATCCTCAGCACCACATAAAAATAAATTAATTAATAAAGGTATTGTGTCCATCTACAACTAAAAATATTTTTTAAAAAAAGTTCACTAATAAAACTATTCATCCAACCTAGTAGGCCAAGCTCTAAAAGCTAAGATACATTCCTAAACCATAGAATTCCTGGGTAATTTTTTTAGGTGATAATGTATTTCCACTTGAAAATGGCTTAAAATACTCACCCTATCACCTGAATAGGCTTCCATTTGTTGAAAATATGAGCATATGCTGCCCTGCTTCTCATCACCTATCCTGAAAGACCTTGAAACTGCTGCTTTGTTGCTTCCTAGTGCTCTTCATTGCTTAGTGGTAAAAACTAAGAAAAGTATCTTGGATACTCCATCAGAAAACCTGCCTTCCACCTCCTTGTACCTAATTTAGCCACTTAATGACTATAAAACCTAAACCATACCAGAAAATAATTTGAATGATTCCTTTTTACATTCTCCCAAGCATAGTACATAACAGCTCATTCTAGATACGTGAAAGTTCATTCATGCAATAAAGTTGAGAAGTCTGCTTGTATCATTTTACTTCTTTTAGTCCTCAGTTTTTTCACCTGTAAAATGAGGGGATAGTACTGAACATTTGCCAACATCCTTAGACACTCTAGTTTTCTATGATTTGTAACCATTAGTCCTCAGTGTTAAATCCAGTAGTAACTCTAGTATAACCACACTAATAAAGTTTTAATTAGCTAACATAAAGTTAGATTTGAAAAATCTAACCATATATTACTACTGTTTTTTAGTTCATTTCTGTATGCTCATTATTGTTCAATAAGATCAGACCATATTGAACAAATATTTACTGAGCATTTACATTGAACCATGCAAAATCCATGATTAGCCAATATAAAATGTTTAGTAGCTTAAACTAGTAAAGTATGGAAGAAGCATAAAGTGAAGAAATTTTATAAAAAATAAGTTGAATTAAGGAAAACAGAAATTTACATTTAATGGCAATTTTAGAAGGTATATTTTTCTTGTGGAATAAAGAGTTTATTTGAATAGTTTCTCTTGGAGTTCCATACAGGTATTATATATAGTTTGAGGTGCTAGACCCAGCAAACTAGAGTCTACACCCCAAATTGTGCCTGCAACCTGCTTTTGTAAATAAAGTTTTATTACATACAGCCCACCTCATTTGCCTCAGTACTATCTATAGCTGCTTTTTCACTACAGTGGAGAGGCTGAGCATTGTGATGAAAACCATCTGGCCTGCCAAGCCTAAAGTATTTATTATTTGACTTTTTACAGAAAAAAAAATTGTTAACTTCTGTTCTGAACTTCTATTTCCCTGAGGGACACAAAACTTTTTTTTTTTTTTTTTTTTCTTGTCTGTTTAGGTTAGGCATTCCAAGAATTATAAAACTGTAATAACTAACACATTGTAGAATTGATGCAGACAGAACAATCTCTGTGATTGAAAGTCCAGAAATAGATGCACAAATGTAGAGATGAAACTTGTGTGAGAGAGGCAGTATTGTGAACAGTGAGGGGAACGAATTGTTCAATTAATTAAGTCAAATTCTTGTCTTAAACTCTACACAGAAGTCAGTTCCAAATGGATTAAGAAGTCAGTGTGAGGCTGAGGGTATAGCTCAGTGGTAGAGCACGTACACAAAGCCCTAGGTTCAATTCCCTGCACACATACCAAAAAAAGGAACTTAATGTGAGACCAAACATTTTAACTTTTAGAATTATTATAAGAAATTATTTTTACCCCTGAGGGATCAGAAAGGCATTCTGAAATCATACACAAGAAGTACAAACTGCAAACCAGTTGTGGCGACACATTCCTATAATCCCAAGTACTCTAGAGGCTGAGGCAGGAGGATTAAAAGTTCAAAGCCAGCCTGAATAAATTAGCAAAAACCTGTCTTAAAGAAAAAGGTCTGGAGATTATAGCTCAGTGGTAAAGCCTTCCTGGGTTCAATCCTCAGTACTCGAGGAGGGGGGGTGGTTACGAACCACAAAAGAAATTATTTATAAATTTAGCTTTGTTAAAATTAAGATCTTCATATCAAAAGATATGGAAAGAGAGTGACTGGCCACAAACTAGTAAAAGATCTTTAAAAACACAACTGAGAAAGAATTAATATCCAGAAATATGATGGCCTTGGGGAAAAAAAATAAAAATAGGCAAAAGACCTGAATGAAAATTTTACAAAAGAACAAATGAAGCAATAAACATGTGAAAATATATACTATATTCCACATTCAAGAAGTTGACCAAAGATTAATGTTTAATAATTCTAAATGTAGAGAGAGGGAAGTTCTCATTTACTGCAGGTGTTTGTATAAATTTATGTGACAATTTTAGAAAACAACATGGCAATTCCTAATATAACTATGCACCCTAGGTATTTGCCCTGCAGGCTAGTGCACTGTATTGGGCTGAATAGTGCCGCCCAGAATCTCATCTGACCAGAATCTCAGAATGTAACCTTATTGGGAAGTGCATGTAGTTGATTGAGATCATACTGGATTAGGGTAGGCCCTAAATCCACTGACTGGTATCCTTGTAAGAAATCCTTGTGAAATAAAGGTAGAGATTAGAGTGAAGCAGCTGCAAACTAAGAAGCACCAGGAACTTCCTGGAACCACAAAAACAAAAGAAGCAACAAAGAGTTCTTCCCTATATCCTTCAAAGAGTACCACCCTGCTTACATCTTGATCTCAGACTTGTAGCCTGCAGAATTATGTGACAATAAATTTCTATTGTTTTAAGCCACCTAGTTTGTGGTGGTTTTTTTTTTAATGGTATCATTCAGAATAGCAAAAACCAAATAAAGCAATATGTTAGTTTCTTATGTTTGCTGTAACAAATTATCACCAACTTCATGGGTTAAAATAGCACATATTCATTACCTTAGAGTTAGGAAGATTAGAAGTCTAATGTGGGTCCATAGGACTGTAGCCCTTCAGGGACTCTAGGGTAGAATACACTTCTTTCCCTTTCCCAACTTCTAGAGAACCCTACAGTCCTTGGCTTGTAGCTCCTTCCTCCATCTTTGAAACCAGCAGCAAGGTAGATCTCTCCTCTCTACCCTCTGCTTTTTCAGTTTTCCTCTCTCTCTGACTTTGATACGGCTAATTCCCTCTTTCAAAGACCTTTGTGGTTACATTGGGCCTACCCAGATAATGCAAAATAATCTCCTTTTCTCAAGATTCTTAACTTTAAAAAATAAAATAAAAATTCTGTAATCACATCTGTAAAGTGTCCTTACCATATAAAATAGCATAGTCACAGGTTCCTGGAATTAGGGCATGGTCAGCTCTGGGGAGGTCATTTTTCAGCCTGCCATATCGGGAAACAAACAAAAATTCACTAATAGTAAAGTAGATAAGAAAATGTTGATACAATCAAATGCTGTACAGCATTGTATGAATAATCTGTAGCTAATAAATCTGTGCGTTAACATGAGTGAATCTTAAAATACTGGGTGAAAAAGATGTCGTAGAATATTATATTTAATATTATTCAATAAGCATGAAGATTGTAACCAGCTCCCACTAAACCTGTACATTCATGCATTGTATAATGATGGAAACATATTCTGAGAAATATTAGGTAATTTTGTTGTTTTCTGAACATCATATAGGGTCCCTACACAAACTAAGATGTCATTAGGTAATATGTAATCTTATAGAACTACAATTATGTGTACAATCCATCACTGGCCAAAACATCATTATGTGGCACTTGACAGTATATTAGAGATACATACATATCTATGTGGTAAAAATATAAAGAAAATCAAGACATTCAGGCAAGTGGTATCTTTGGGAAAGAAAAGAGGGGATCTCATTAAGAAAAGACACAGAAAGGGCCAACATGGGAGATATAAGAATATTCTTTTATTTCTATCCTTAACAAATATTCTGCTCTTATTTATAAATTTCACACTTTGAACAAATTAATGTTTCTACATTAACAATTTCTAATTGTTTCCACTAGAAACATCTTGAAGAGCAGATTGCTAAAGTTGATAAAGAATATGAAGAATGCATGTCTGAAGATCTCTTGGAAAATATTAGAGAGATTGCCGACAAATATAGGAAGAATGCCACTCTACTGAAGGCTTCTGGTGAATGAAAATATAGTGTTGATTATCTTTTATAAATATAGTTCATTAACTGAAAATATGTAATACCTGAAATTGTGATAATTTGTTGATTATTTTTAGATGAGATAGCCCAATATTATATGTACCTATAGTTAATAAAACTGCATTAGTACAGTGTTTTTTCTCACATTTCTTTGCCTGACTTCAGATGGTGAAAGATAGGTAATATGGTCTAAATCAGAAATTAGCAAAGTACCATGTGGGTCAAATCAGACACACCCATTCATTTACCTGTGGTCTGACTGCTTTTGCACTATAATGGCAGAGTTGAGTATATGCAACAGAGACCACATGACCTGCAAAGCCAGAAATGTTGACTCTCAAGTCCTTTATAGAAAAAGGTTGCTGATCACTTGTTATAAAATATACAAAGGTTAGTATTGTTTAATTTTGAAACTTTTTAAAAATTTATGTATTTTAATTTTGAGAAAGAATCTCACTAAGTTGCTGAAACCAACCTCAAACTCGTGAGCCTCCCTAGTCTCTGGGATTACCACCAGCATGCGTCACCACACCCAGCTAAAACTTCTTAATGATGCTGAACACACAATAGTCCAGCCTATTCCTGGTTTACAGCTCTACGGCTTTCTGAGAAGCTAAAGTTCATCGTGACTTTATGCCATCTTTACTCTAAAGCAGAATATGCAATGTGAGAACCAGAGGAAATAACAAAATAATCTAGCTCAATACCCTCATTTTAGAGATGAGAATTCATTTCTAGAGAAGCTCTGATTCATCTCAGGTCACACTGGTAGTAGTGGTAAATGCAACATTGGAACTTGATACTGGTGCACAATCTAAAAATTTAGCCACAGGAGCCATGAAAAGTGAATATTCAGGATGATACAGAAGTTGTGTAAGAATGGGAAGTTTTTAAAATAGGTCTTGATTGTTAGGAAACTACTTAAATTGAACGGGCACCTTCCTCCTTCCTTCCTTACTTTGTATTCTTTCAATATTATTCTAAATCTAATGCAAGTCAGAAGAAAGAACATGATAAAAAGAAAGATATAAGAACTTGGGATGAAATTACAATAAAGCCTTATAAAGGGAAAGACATTCAGCCTAAGAGTGCAATGAACAAAGAAAAGTCATAGTTGGAGGATAACGAATAAATATGACAAGATTAATGGTTACCAGGTACTCAAGATCTTGACTTACAGGATCCAGTGGAACTTCCCTCAGAAGAAATGGTTTGTCTGCATTGTGCAGTATGGTGCCAGCTCACATAGTTATCGTTCACTAGAATGGCTTATGTGACAAAAGAGACAAGAGCCTTGCCACTCAAACTGAGTGTGCGTGCAGTAACAGCAGCAGCATCACCTGTGGTCTTGTTAAAGTGCAGATGTTTGACCCCATTTGAAACCATCTAAATCAGAATGTGCATTTTTATAGTGTATTATCAATAAATAATGAGAACATGTAAAATTTTCATAAATTATGACATATACTGCTAAAATACTCATTACAATCAAGCTGATGAACATCTGTTACCAGCAGAGTTTCCTTAATGGCGTTTCACAATTTTCTCTCCTCTCTGTGACCCCACCTCCTGTGTCTGTGCCCCACTCCACCCAATCCTCAAGAAAGTACTGATCTTTCTGTTACTAGGGATCAAACTATACATAGATAAACTATAGTGTTTCCTGGAATTTTGCACAAATAGCTATTGAAGAATGTACTTTTTTCTTTTGAGAAGGGCACCTCCCTATGTTGGCCAGGCTGGTCTCAAATTCCTGGACTCAAGTGATCATCCTGCCTCAGCCTTCTGAGTAGCTGTGCCTACATGCGTGTGTCACTATGCCCAGTCCTTACACACTTGTGCATGGCTTCTTTCACGCCAAATATTTTGAGATGTATGCATATTTTGTGTATCAGTCGTTTGTTCCCTTTCAATCCATTGAACGAATACACTCGGGTGCCATGCCTGTTGAAGGTCACCGGGTTGTGTTATGGTTAGGATATAGTTTGTCTCCCAAGGCTTCCCGTGTTGAAATTTAATACCCATCAGAATTAAGAGAATGGAAACTTAGTCCAACTGTGATGCTTAGAGGCAGGCCCTTTGGGAAGTAATTAGGTTTAGATTAATTAATTAGCATCATTAGGATAGAGCCCCCATAATTGAATCCTGATGGTTTTAAAAGAAGAAAGACCAGCAGATATACATTTACATGCTCCCTGTCATTTGCCATGTAGTACTATAAGCTGCCTTGGGACTCTGTCAGGAAAAAAAAAAAAAAAAAAAAAAAAAAACGGCAGTCATCCAATAAGGCCCCTAGACTTCGTGCCTCTAGAGCCATGTGCCAAAATAAACCTGCCTCAGGTATGGCATTATAGTAGGAAAAGCAGACTAATACAGATTACTTAAATTTGTTGGCTATTACAAATAAAGCCATTATGAACATTCATATACAAGCATTCCAATGGACATAACGCTTTCATTTCTCTTTGGTAAAAGATTCACTAGAGAGCTCCAGTAGTAAATCTTTGGGGCTTTAGGGTAAACTCGTGCTATCTGTGCAGAAGTGTACACGCTTTAAGAAACAGCTGTTGGCATGTTACACAGCTCTGGTAAAAACAGAACACATGAGCATGGGACAGTAAGTACCTGTGTACACTTCCCATTGTGACCCTTGTCATAAAGTTAGACCCAGAGGGGCTGGGGAGATAGCTCAGTCGGTAGAGTGCTTGCCTTGTAAGCACAAGGCCCTGGGTTCAATCCCCAGCACCCAAAAAAAAAAAAAAAAAAAAAAAGTTAGACCCAAGAAGAGTTCATCACAAGATGGAAATGGTACCTCCAGGATCAATCTGAACAAGACCAGGGGGTACAAACAAGCTGCCCAAGGCATTTCAGGCCTTCATTCCCCTGCAACAGTTGCACCAAAACTTTTCCCCTAATTTTTACTTACAGACATCACAGGGTTCTATGCAACTAGCTGAAAAAGGAGGGAAAAGATCCCAAGCTTGACTTACAGATGAGTCAGCCAGTTCTCTGTGGATTTCAAGGAGAAGCAGCAGGTGCACTGCAGCCAAATTGAGAGGTGATCCTAGAAGCCTGTTCCAGGAAGGATTTCTAGTTTTTTTGTTTTACTTTTTTTTAATTTTTTTTTTATTCTTAGTAAATACATATCAATTTCATTTGGGAACAGGAAAAATGTGAGCATTTCAGAGTAATCTTAGTAAAGTAATATGTGGTATTGAAAATTTTTTCATTATCTTTTTTGACAGTGATAAATTTTTATTTTTTTCATACATGTATATAGGGTAATAATGTCTGTCTCATTCTACCATCTTGCCATCCCCACTGCCCCACCCCTCCCCTCACTCCCCTCTGCATAATCCAAGGTACCTTTATTCTTCCCTACCCACCCACCACTATGAATCAGCATCCGCTTATCAGAGAAAACATTCAGCCTTTGGTTTTTTGGGATTGGCTTATTCCACTTAGCATGATATTCTCCAATTCCATCCATTTACCTGCAAATGCCATAATTCCATTCTTTAAAGCTGATTAATAATCTATTGTGTATATGAGCCGCATTTTCTTTATCCATTCATCAGTCGAAGGGCATGTAGGTTAGTTCCATAGTTTAGCTACTGTGAATTGAGCTGCTATAAACATTGATGTGGCTGCATTACTATAGTATGCTGATTTTAAGTTCTTCGGGTATAAACTGAGAAGTGGGATAGCTGAGTCAAATAGTGGTTTCACTCCAAGTTTTCTTGGGAATCTCCATACTGCTTTCCATAGTGGTTACACCAATCTGCAACCCCACCAACAGTGTATGAGTGTACCTTTTTTCCTGCATCCTTGCCAACACTTATTATTGCTTGTGTTCTTGATAATTACCATTCTGACTAGACTGAGATGAAATCTTATAGTAGTTTTGATTTGCATTTCTCTAATCACTATAGATTATGAACATTTTTCATGTTTGTTGATTGGTTGAATTTCTTCCATGAAATGTCTGTTCAGTTCCTTAGCCCATGTATTGATTGGGTTATTTGTTTTCCTGGTGTTGTTTTTTGAGTTCTTTATATATCCTGGAGATTAGTGCTTTCTCTGAGGTGTGTGGTAAAAGATTTTCTCCCACTCTGTAGGCTCTCTCTTCACATTATTGATTGTTTCCTTTGCTGAGAAGAAGCTTTTTAGTTTGAATCTATCCCATTTATTGATTCTTAATTTTACTTCTTGTGCTTTAGGAGTCTTGTTAAGGAAGTCAGGTTATAAGCCAACATGATAAAGATTGATCCTACTCTTTCTTCTATTAGGTGTAGGTTTCTGTTGTAGTGCCTAAGTCTTTGATCCACTTTGAGTTGATTTTTGTGCAGGGTGAGAAATAGAGGTTTAATTTCATTTTGCTACATATGGATTTCCAATTTTCCCAGGACCGTTTGTTCAATAGGCTATCTTTTCTCCATTGTATATTTGCACCTTTGTCTAGTATGAGATAACTGTATTTATGTGGGTTTGTCTCTGTGTCTTCTATTTTGTTTTTTGTTTTTTTTTTATATCACAACATTATTTTTTTATTATTATTTTTATTTGGCTTTTAATTTTTTACAGACTGCATTTTGATTCATTGTACACAAATGGGGTACATAATTTTGTTTCTATGGTTGTACACAATGCAGATTCATACCATTTGTGTAATCATATATGTACATAGGGCAATGATGTTTGTCTCATTCCACCATTTTTCATACCCCCCTCCCTCTCATTTTCTTCTACATATTCTAAAGTTCCCCCAATTATTCTTTCATTCCCCACCCCCAGCCCCATTATATATCATCCTCCACTTATCAGGAAAAACATTCAGCCTTTGGTTTTCTGGGCTTGGCTTATTTCACTTAGCATGATATTCTCCAATTCCATCCATTTATTTGCAAATGCCATAATATTATTCTTCTTTATGGCTGAATAGTATTCCATTGTGTATATATACCAGAGTTTCTTTATCCATTCATCTGTTGAAGGGCATCTAGGTTGGTTCCACAATCTAGCTATTGTGAGCTGAGCTGCTGTAAACATTGATGTGGCTGTGTTACTGTAGTTTGCTGATTTTAGGTCCTTTGGGTATAAACCGAGGAGTGGGATAACTGGGTCAAAAGGTGGGCCCATTCCAAGTTTTCTTAGGATTCTCCATACTGCTTTCCAAAGTGGCTGCACCAATTTGCAACTCCACCAGCAATGTAAAAGTGTGCCTTTTTCCCCACATCCACACCAACATCTATTATTGTTTGTGTTCTTGATAAAAGCCATTCTAATTGGCTCAAATTGTTCAATTTTAAAATTGAACAAAGCGTCTTCTATTTTGTACCATTGGTCTGAGTCTATTTTGGTGCCAATACCATACCATTTTGTTACTATTGCTCTGTAGTAAGGTCTAGTAGTGTAATGCCTCCTGCTTCACTCTTCTTGCTAAGGATCGCGTTGGTTATTCTGGGTCTCTTACTTTTCCAAATGAATTTCATAATTACTTTTTCTAGTTCTAAGGAGAATGTCATTGGGATTCTAATAGGAATTGCATTGAATCTGTATAACACATTTGGTAGTGTGGCCATTTTGACAATATTAATTCTGTCTGTCCAAGAGCATGGGAGAGTCTTCTATCTTCTAAGGTTGTCAGTTTCTTTCTTTAGTGTTCTATAGCTTTCATTGTAGAGGTATTTCACCTCTTTTTTTTTTTTTTTTTGAGGCTATTGTTAATGGGTTAGTTTTCCTAATTTCTCTTGCAGTAGACTTGTCATTTATGTATCTAAATGCATCTGGTTTATGGATATTGATTTTATATCCTCCTACTTTGCTGAATTCATTTATGATTCTGGAAGTTTTCAGATGGAATTTTTTTTTTGACAGTTTCTTTTTTTTTTTTAATTTTATTTATTTATTTATTTTTATTATTGTACACAAATGGGATACATGTTGTTTCTCTGTTTGTACATGGCGTAAAGGCATACCATTTGTGTAATCATAAATTTACATAGGGTAATGTTTGATTCATTCTGTTATTTTTTTCCCTTCCCCCACCCCTCCCACCCCTCTTTTCCCTCTATACAGTCCTTCCTTCCTCCATTCTTGCCCCCCTCCCTAAACCTAACTCTAACCCTAACACTAACCCCTCCCACCCCCATTATGTGTCATCATCCACTTATTAGCGATATCATTTGTCCATTGGTTTGTTGAGATTGGTTTATCTCACTTAGCATGATATTCTCCAGTTTCATCCATTTGCCTGCAAATGCCATAATTTTATCATTCTTTATGGCTGAGTAATATTCCATTGTATATATATACCACATTTTCTTTATCCATTCATCAATTGAAGGACATCTAGGTTGGTTCCACAATCTGGCTATTGTGAACTGAGCAGCTATGAACATTGATGTGGCTGTATCTCTGTAATATGCTGATTTTAAGTCCTTTGGGTATAGGCCAAGGAGTGGGACAGCTGGGTCAAATGGTGGTTCCATTCCAAGTTTTCTAAGGAGTCTCCATACTGCTTTCCAGAGTGGCTGCACTAATTTGCAGCCCCACCAGCAATGTATGAGTGTACCTTTTTCCCCACATCCTCGCCAACACCTGTTGTTGCTTGTATTCTTGATAATCGCCATTCTAATTGGGGTGAGATGGAATCTTAGGGTGGTTTTGATTTGCATTTCTCTTATTACTAGAGATGTTGAACATTTTTCCATATGTTTGTTGATTGCTTGTAGATCTTCTTCTGTGAAGTGTCTATTCATTTCCTTAGCCCATTTGTCGATTGGATTATTTGCATTCTTGGTGTAGAGTTTTTTGAGTTCTTTATAGATTCTGGAGATTAGCGCTCTATCTGAAGTATGATTGGCAAAGATTTTCTCCCACTCTGTAGGCTCTTTCTTCGCATTGCTGATAGTTTCTTTTGCTGAGAGAAAGCTTTTTAGTTTGAATCTATCCCAGTTATTAATTCTTGCTTTTATTTCTTGTGCTATGGGAGTCCTGTTGAGGAAGTCTGGTCCTAAGCCGACATGTTGAAGCTCTGGGCCTACTTTTTCTTCTATAAGACAGGTGGAATTTTTTGAATCTTCTAAATATAGAATCATGTTGCCGGCAACTAGTGATAGTTTGAGTTCTTCTTTTCCTATTCTTATTCCTTTGTCTGTCTGATTGCTCTGGATAGAGTTTCAAGGATGATGTTGAATAGAAGTGGTAAAAGAGGGCATCCCTGTCTTTTTCCAGCTTCAAGGACGATGTTAAATAGAAATGGTGAAAGAAGGCATCCTTGCCTTGTTCAAGTTCTTAGAGGGAATGCTTTCAATTTTTCTCCATTTAGAATGATGTTGGCTGTGGGCTTAGAATAGATAGCTTTTACAATGTTGAGGTATGTTCCTACTATCCCTAGTTGCATTCCAGGGATGAACCCCATTTGATCATGATGTGCTATCTTTTTTTCTTTTCCCCATCCTGTGGTGCTGGGGATGCACTATCTTTTTAATATGTTTTTGTATGTGATTTGCCAGAATTTTATTGAGAATTTTTGCATCTATGTTCATGAGGGACATTGGTCTGAAGTTTTCTTGATGTGTCTTTGTCTAGTTTTGGTATAAGGATGATACTGGCTTCATAGAATGAGTTTGGAAGGGTTCCCTCCTTTTCTATTTCATGGAATAATTTGAGGAGTATTGGTGTTAATTCTTCTTTGAAGGTATTATAGAACTTGACTGAGTCCATCTGGTCCTTGCTTTTTCTTGGTTGGTAGGCTTTTGATGGCTTCTTCTATTTCATTGCTTGAAATTGATCTGTATAAATTGTGTATGTCCTCCTACATCAGTTTAGGTAGATCATATGTCTCTAGAAATTTGTTAATGTCTTCAATTTTTTCTGTTTTATTTGAGTGTAAATTTTCAAAATACTTTCTAATTATCTTCTGTATTTCAGTAGTATCTGTTGTGATATTTCCTTTTTCATCATTAATTTTAGTAATTTGAGTTTTCTCTCTCTTTGTTAGTGTGGCTATGGGTTTATCAATTTTATTGATTTTTTCAAAGAACCAGTTTTTCATTTTGTCAGTTTTTTCAATTGGTTCTTTTATTTCAATTTCATTGATTTCAGCTCTGATTTTAATTATTCCCTATCTTCTCCTGCTTTTGGTGTTGATTTGTTCTTTTTTCTAGGGCTTTGAGATAGATGTAATGTTAGGTCATTTAGTTGTTGACTTTTTATTCTTTTAATGTATGATCGCAATGCAATGAAGTTTCCTCTTAGAACTGCCTTCATAGTGTCCCAGAGATTCTTGATATGTTGCATCAATGTTTTCATTTACCTCCAAGAATTTTTTTTATTTCCTCCCCAATTTCTTCCTTTATCCATTCATCATTCAATAGTATGATATTTAGTCCCCAGGTGTTGAAGTAGCTTCTATTTTTTATTTTATTATTAATTTCTAGTTTCATTCCATTATGGTCTGATAGAATTCAGGGTAGTATTTCTCTTTTTTTTTTTATTTGCTGAGTTGCTTTGTGGCATAACATAACGTCTATTTTAGAGAAAGATGCATGTGCTGCTGAGAAGAAAGTATATTCACTCGATGATGTTAGAAATACTCTAAATATGTCCGTTAAGCCTAAATCATTGATTGTATTGTTTAATTCGATAGTTTCTTTCTTTAGTTTTTGTTTGGAAGATCTATCCAGTGGTAAGAGAGGTATGTTAAAGTCACCCAGTATTACTGTGTTGTGGTCTATTTGATTCTTGAAATTGAGAAGGGTTTCTTTGATGTACATAGATGCTCCATTGTTTAGGGCCTATATATTTACGGTTGTTATGTCTTGTTGGTATATGATTCCCTTAAGCAGTATGAGATGTCCTTCTTTATCCCTTCTGACTAACCTTGGTTTGAAATCCACTTTGTCCAATATGAGGATGGAATAACCCCTGCTTGTTTACGCAGTCCACGTGAGTGCTATGTTTTTTCCTAACCTTGCACCTTTAGTCGGTGGATGTCTCTTCCTAGGAGGTGATTCTCTTGAAGACAGCAATTGTTGGGTCTTTTTTTAAATCCAATCTGCCAGTCTATGTCTTTTGATTGATAAGGCCATTAACATTCAGGGTTATTATTGAGTTATGATTTTTATTCCTGGTTATTTTGGTTTATTTTTGGTTTTTAACTTGACTTAGTTTCTCCTTTGATTAACCTGGTTTTCATTGTTATTTTTTTTCTACTCCCTCCTCATGAAATATTTTGCTGAGAATGTTCTATAGTGCAGGCTTTCTAATTATGAATTCTTTTAATTTTTGCTTATCATGGAAGGTTTTTATTTTATCTTCAAATCTGAAACTTAATTTTGCTGGATATAAAATTCTTGGTTGACATCCATTTTCTTTCAGAGCTTGATATATGTTATTCCAGGACCTCCTGGCATTGAGAACTGGGTTGACAAATCAGCTGAGATCCAAATTGGTTTCCCCCTATATGTAATTCGATTTTTTTTTCTCTCACAGACTTTAAAATTCTATCTTTATTCTGTATGTTAGTTATTCTCATTATAATGTGCCTTGGTGTGGGTCTACTCAAATTTTGTACATTTGGGGTCCTGTTAGCCTCTTGTAGTTGAGTTTCCATTTCATTCTTTAGATTTGGGAAGTTTTCTGATATTTTGTCATTGAATAAATCATGCATTCCTTTGGTTTGTATCTCCATGCCTTCGTCTATTCCAATAAATCTTAGATTTGGTCTTAGAAATATGTTAGCCCATATTTCTTGGAAGTTCTGTTTTTGTTTTCTTACCATCTTCTCTGTGCCATCAACTTTATTTTCAAGACTATGTATTTTGTCTTCATTGTCTGAGTGGTCTAGTCCGTCTTCCAAGTGGTCTAGTCTGTTGGTGATACTTTCCATTGAATTTTTAATTTGGTTTATTATTTTCTTCATTTCAAGGATTTCTACTTGATTCCTTTTTAAAATGTCTGCCTCTTTATTGAAGTGATCTTTCACTTCCATTATTTTCTCTCCAATACCATCCTTTATTTCGAAGATCAATCTTAACTATGTATTTTCTAAACTCCTTCTCTGACATTTCTTCTACTGTGTTGTCTATGGATTCTATTGTCGGAACATCTTGGTTTGTTTCAGGTACTTTGTTCCCTTGTTTTTTCATATTGTTTGTGTCTTCTCATCTAGTGGTATGGAGCTGAGGCAGTACAGATTCTACTCTGTAGTGTTCTAGTGTCCCTGAAGGCTTTCAGTACCTCACCTTTAAGGGGGAGACCCATATTAACAGCACCCAATGCAAACTATATACCACCTTACACCAAATGACTCCTATTAAGGCGTCTGCAGTTTTGTCACAATAAACAGAAATGAAGTGTTCAATTATTGTCTACAATGTAAACAGTAAGTTTGCTAAAAGGGTTTACTGTTTCACACGATGGACAATGAGGAAACAGAAGTAGTGTAAGATGTAATTTTTATTAGGGAGAGGGAGAGAAGATAGAGGTAAATGTATAGTAAGAGTGAGGGAGGAATTAATAGAGGTTGGCTATTAGTATGAGAGAAGTGAGAAAGAGAATCCAGGGAGTCAGGTAGGTGAGAGAAAAATATATGTATAGATTTTTTTTAAAAAGTAAAAATATAAGAATATACAACAAAAATGTCATACTAGTCAGACATCCCATTCCTCAATAAGATGATGCATGAAAAATATTTGGATTCAAATATGGTAAAGGTATGAGAGAGAGGGCAAAAAAAAGAAAAAAAGAAGGAAAGTCTCAATGGAAAATTGAATGATTGCTTCCATTGGCTTTCAAATATTTTCTCAGCTTCCCTTCTTTACTCATAGGTGGGGTTGTCTGAAGTGTGATGTTAGCTCCAGTTCAGTGGGTGCCATACCAGTTGTGGGGGTGAGCCGATAGCAAAATGTCCTCACACCCTCTTACAGTCTTCCCACCCATTGTAGCCAGCCCCTTCTCTCCTTGCGCACTTTAGGACTCACTGAGCTGGAGAGAGCCAGTTTTTCTCCAGTTTCGCCAACCTGTGCTCTCCCCGGGGAACTGCACCTAGTCTCCAGCTTTCCACAGGCTTGCCAGACTCAGACTGGCCCACGCAAACTCAGCTGCAGTCTGATGGATCTGGGCTTCAGCTTCCCCAGGCCCTGTCTTGCTGCAGTCCCAAGATCTCAATGCCCTTTCCACTTGCAGAGAGATCACCAGGTATGCACTTACACACAGGAGTGACCCTGCAAAGAGGGAGCCAGATGGCAGCCACTACCACACGGAACAGAAAGACCTCAGGTGCAACCAAACCTGCAGGTACCCCAGTATATCTCCAGGCCCTGACCTGAGTCCTCAGACTGAGGTGGCCGTGCCCTGAGATGGCAGTGGCTGCCGGGCAAAAATGTAGGCCCTGGCTGGTGTCCCAAGATGGCGGCAGCCATGTGCATCCAAACCTGCAGGTACTGTGACAATGGACTTCCAGGCAACAGTGAGCAGCAGGCGATCCACTGGTGGTCTGCGGAAGGTCTGCAGGGTAACAGAGGTTGATCAGCAACTGGACGTCAGGCAGTGATGGGTAGGTGAAAGGTGGGCGATAGGAGGACAAATAGGCAAATGGCAGATGATAGGTGACAGTCAGTGAGCAATCCACACTCTAAAGGCAGGCGATATGCTGGCAGACAGCGGGTGATTGGGTCGGATGAATGAGGTAAACGGCAGGGAATCGGTGGGCAGTGAGGACTGCCTCCCAAAGAAACAGTATTTCCTCTGCTTGAATCCTGAAGTTACAGAGTGACCGGGAATGCAGCCTCCCTCTTGTCCACCATCTTGGATCCTCAGGAATGATTTTCTTAATGGGCCAAATTGTGAACAGACATATGCTCATTTGTGTAGAAGTGGCCTGAGATGAGAAGACATGCAGATTCCTAAGCAGTGACCAATGGCCTGGCCAAGGCACAGGGGCCTGAAAAGCATAGGGCTGACTTGAAAACAGATGTCAGTTATATGTGGTAGAACCAAGTAAGTGTGCAAACATGGAGTGGGCAGAAAGGATGAAGAATTTTGTATCACGTGTTAATACCAACATTTAGAAGAGGCACTGACAAAATCACTCGGCCAGTTGAAGTTAAGCAAAATTGATGTAATGGGTACCTGCATGGTCACACTGTCAGAAATGAAGTCAAATGTATGCCCAATAGCAAGGATTCCTATTTAACAAGATTGATCTAGTGACTGCTACTTCTGAATGTTCATCTTGTCTGCAACTGAAACTAACACTGAGCCTCTGATCAGTACTATTCCTTAAAGAGACCAAATGACCACTTGATGGCAAGTTGACTACATGAGTCTTTCCATCCTAGTAAGACTAGCATTTTATCATCACAAGGATAGATCCCTATTATGGGAAATGAAAGCACTATATGTAAAAACATGGAATACTACTAAAGTACAAATAAGCTGCCCAAGACAGTTCAGGTCTACTAAAGTAGACCCTGAGGAAAATTCATAGTTTTAAATATATATATTTTAAAGAAATATTTAAGAATCTAAGTTAAAAGTAATAATAGAGATGCCCTTTCGTGCCTATAGAATCAACCCTCACCATTATCTGGGGCTTGAGATATGCCTTATCCAGATGCAATGAATTCCACAAATATAGCATTTGCTCAGTGAAAGAAATATAGGAGTGAATCCATGACAATGGGATTACTGACTATCATACACTGGCCTAGAATGGCTGGAGCAGACTTCTAAAGGTGTAAATGATATGCATGTTTGGAGAACTATCTGAAGGCAAAGGATACCATCCTGCAAAATACAGTTTTTGGACTGGGGCTGTAGCTCAGTGATAGAGCACTTGCCTTACACATGTGAGGCACTGGGTTCAATCTTCAGCACCACATAAAAATAAATAAAGATAGTGTGTCCATCTACAACTAGAAAACGTTTTTAAAAAATACAACCCAGTTTTAAAATCAATGACCTCTATATGGGCTGTGTCCCCAGTAACAAAAATATGTGGGGGTTGAAATCAAGTAGTGGAACCAAGATTTGCTTCATATCACATCAAACCCAGTGATCCACTGGGGATTTTGTGATTCCCAAACTGCAGGATTGAAGGTCCTGTTCACAAAGTAGACATATATTCTTGCCCAGAGACACAGTCAAGTTACCATCAATCTGCCAGTTACAGCTACCAGTTACAAATGCCACCACAATACTTTGGACTCCATGTGCTTGGAGAACAGCAGAAAAGTAAAGGAGTCACCGTCATCGCAGAGACAAATGACCCTATTCGACAAGAAGCTAGACGTGCTTTGGTACAGTGGTGGCAGAACCAGGTAGTCCAATGAGCACTTCTAGTATGCTCTTGCCTCATTGTGACTTTAAACAAACAGGTAGAGCAAACCCAAATCAGAAAAGTATTCATGAAGTTTGAGTCACAGCACCAGGTAAGCCCAGGTGGTAATTGAGGGTAAGGGGAATTTTGGGTAGAAAATGGAGGAAAGAGATGATGAATGGCAGCGGTGGCCCTGAGATCAGCAGAGGCTGTCATTCTTCCTGCTAAGCTCACTCTCATCTCTCTCAAGAAATGCCCGTGGAGGAGTTGTGCCCTGAGTCTGTGTGAAGTGGATATGTGGGTGAGGTGTGCCTCACAGACCTCCTGCCCACAGGCAGCAAATTGACTTTGGCTCAACAATTCCATTATAGGGGCTGGTTTTGTGACTCGGTGGTGGAGCACTTGCCTAGCACATGTATGAGGGACTGGGTTCGATCCTCAGCACCACATAAAAATGAATAAAGTAAAGGCATTGTGTCCATATACAACTAAAAAAAAAATTTTTTTTTAATTCCATTACAGCTTTCCCACACCTTCCTCAGAAGACAGCAGTCTATGAGACATTCACCCAACTTTCCTCCCCTTTGTTGCTTTGTAGTTGGACAGCTCTCTCAGACTTTCTGACACATTTAATCCTGCCTTGGTTAACAAACCAAAGTCTTCTAGGAAGACCTGCACTAACAGATTTATAAATTAGACTTTTTTTTTTTTTTTTTTTTTTTTTTTTTAGTACTGGAGATTACACCGAGTAGCTCTGTACCCTGAGTTACATCCCCAGATGTGTCTTTTCCTTTCAAAACACAGTGCCAACGCTGTCCTCAAACTTGGGATCCCTCTGGTCCTCAAACTTGGGATGCTTCTGCCTCAGCCTCCAGAGTGACTGGGATTGCAGGCATGTGCCACCACACCCAGCTGGGGAGACCCAAAGACAGCTGAGCATATTTTTCTTTTTGTTGAAAGCCTTTATTGGGTTTCTTAACTTTTCTTCATAAAAGTCTTACATATTTTAAGGTTATTCCTAGGTGTCTTATCTTATTGTAAATGTTTCTTCCATTCTATTTTCTGTTTGTGGTTTATATATATTAAAGTTACTGATTACATATTTATCTAATTTGTTACCAGCTTATGAATCTTATTATTCAAGTTACATTGTGGTTAAATCTCTTGGGTTTTCTAATTACAATTCCTACAAATAGTAATAGCTTTACTTACATCTTTTACTTATATTCCCAATTTCCTTTTGTCTAATGTTCTTGCCCGGTTGATAAAATAGAACATTGAATAATAATCATGAGAGAGGCCATTCCTGATTTTTTCCTAATTTTAGTGATGATGCTTCAAGTGTTGTCCCATTAATCACAATAACAACTTTTGTGCTGAATGATAGATATCATGTTAGGGAAGCACCCTTTTATTTTTCCTCATTTTATTATGGTTCTTGAATTTTATCAAATGATTTTTAAGCATCTATGACATTGCTATGTAAGTTTTCTTTCTAAATAGTTTGTGTGATTATATTCCTAACACATAATTATTCACTAGAATAAATCCTATGTGATAATGGTGTTGCATTCCCTTTTTAATAGAAAGGGCCTCACCATTTTGCCCGGGCTAGAGTACACTGGTTATGAACAGGTACTGTCCCACTACTGATACTTAGTGTGAATACCTGATCTGCATAGCCCACCACAAACTTGAACTTCTGGACCTGAGTGACCCTTCTGCCTCGGCCTCCTATGTAGCTGGCACTACAGGCATGTGCCACTGTGCCTGGCTGTATATTTTTTTAATATGCTGCTGAATTCTCTTAATATTTTATTTGAACTTTATTTTTTGCATTGATAGTCATAATAAGTA
Source organism: Sciurus carolinensis (assembly GCF_902686445.1). NCBI lineage: Eukaryota > Metazoa > Chordata > Mammalia > Rodentia > Sciuridae > Sciurus > Sciurus carolinensis. Next base: position 28,635,567 of record NC_062227.1, on the reverse strand, counting down.
AGCTCAGTGGTATGGTAGTTTTTAATTTTTGTCAGGTTTTGGTATCAATATTATATTCACTTCAAAGAAAAAAGAACTTTTCTTTTTAAAAATTTTCTGGGGACTGGGGATAGAACTCAGTCGGTAGAGTGCTTGCCTCTCAAGCACAAGGCCCTGGGTTCAATCCCCAGCACTGAAAAAAAAAAAAAAAATTCTGTAATGACATAAAAATATTAAAATAATATGATTTTCGAATTTGGTAGAATTTCCCACCCGAGTGGGCTGCTTTTTATGTGCATAGTTCTTTGACAACTTTACCTAGGTTTTAATTTGTTTTGTTTTGTTTCTGGTACTGGGGATTGAACCCAGGAGAGCTCTGCCACTGAGTTACAACCCCAGCCCTTTTTATTTTTTATTTTGAGACAAGGTCCTGCTAAATTGCTGAGGCTGGCCTTAAACTTCTGATCCTCCTGTCTTTGGCTCCCAAGTTGCTAGGATTACAGGCATGCACCATTACACCTGACTTTACCTGGTTCTTCTACAGAATTCAGTTAAAGATTTTGTTTTTAATATCTTCTGTAGATTTGGAACTATATTATCTTTATATTCTTTTATTTATTCCAGTTTGTCAAATTGATTTGCACAGAACTCAACAAAAGTAATTTATTGTGATTTTTTTCACATGGTTCTGGGAAACAATAAAAACATAATATATGAATTAGTAATTTTGTGCAAATTATTAAAATTTTAAAATGTAAATTTTTGCTTATTTGAACTCTCTCCTTTTTCCTAGAATCAAGTAGCTAATGATTTCTCTATTAAATTAGTGTTAACTTAATATTCTTTCCATTTTCTAACTGGATAAATGTTCGCTTTTTTTTCTACTAATTGACTTTTGCTTTGATTCAATTTATTAGGCTGGTTTTTCCTCTTTAATTTTTGAGTTAGATTCTTAATTTTTTTTTAACGGTTCTAGGGCTTAGACCCAGGGTCTTACACATGCCAAGCACGCTTCACTCTACCACTGAGCTATATAAAATATAGCCCCTGCCCGTACCTACGCCCCCCGCCGCCTTTTTGTTTAAGAATTTTCTCTGTGGGATGTCACTTAGGATGACTTCAGTAGGCAAAAGAGATCTCCCAAGGGGAACAAGTTGAAATCAATAAAAAGGACTGTGAAACAATTTAGCAAGGCATCCAGGCAGTCAGGCACGGCTCCAAGTAATGTGCCAAACGGTAACATGACTTGAGGGAAAGGATCTGTCAACCACAGACCTGTCAACTACTTAGAATTTGGTCACTGAAGTTACCAAGGTTGGCATACGAGCGAGGGTGTCGTGTACTGGGGCCAGTGGAATGTGGTTAATGCAGGATGAGAAAATGGCTCTTATCAAGTCTGTGGAGGGCAAGCAGCACCACCATTCTGTGAGAGGGGTATGATAGTGGAGTAGTTTATTCCTTGCAGGCCTAACAACCTCTGACTAGCGAGAGAGATATCAGGAGACTCCACCCACCAGACCTTAGCAGATGGGGAAGGCCCCTGAGGGAGTGCCTCTGAGGGGGAGGTGACAGTCCCTTGTTGGTGCAGGGTGGGGTAATGAGTAGCTCTCCACTAACAGCTCTTCCAACTCCCGAGAAAGGAGGGAGATGTCCGTGCTAAGAAGCCAGTCTGTTCACTAGTAGAAATGAGTTCACCTTGGGGAACTTTTGGGGTACTCTGTCTACAAGAGGATACAAACCAGAGCAGGGGCCTAGCATAAGGGTAGAACTGTGGGAAAAACTACTCCATCCTTATCTTTCGGCTTCAGACATAGAAAGAGTGTCTATTCTCTAAGCATTAAAGATTAAGTTATTTGGACACTTAAAGAAGAAGCTTCATTTTGCTCACACAAAAAAATAATCCACTGAATTGGGAGATAAATAGAATAATTGTATATTAGACTCCCTAGGTATCTTCTGCCAACTTCAGAGTAAGGAAAATGAGAGAAGTTCTTTTTTTTTTTTTTTTTTTGGTACCAGGGATTGAACCCTCAACCACTGAGCTACATCCCCAGACCTTTTTTGTATTTTATTTAGAGACAGGGTTTTGCTGAGTTGCTTAGGGCCTCGATAAATTACTGAGGTTACCTTCGAACTCACCATCCTCCTGTCTCAGCCTCCTGAGTTGCTGGGATTATAGGCACACACCACCGCACCCAGGTGAGAGGTCTTTTTGAGCTGGTTTTCTAGGCAAGATCCAAGTCATATAAACCCTGGAAAAGGAATTCTGATCTCCACACCTACAATCTTAATGCCTCTGCTCCTGGAAGGGAAATAGCTATTTACTTGAAATGGTCCATTTTCAGGAGAGAAGAAAAGATGTCGAATGAAATCAGGCTGGAAACGGAGTTAGCTATGGAGAAGGGGAAAGACCGGTTGTCTCTGACATATCAGGTGGAACACCCTGATGGAAGGTAGCGATCAAGGGGCGGATACTGAGAGCAACAAATCCAAATATTCTCAATCTGTGGATAAAGAGGAGAGTAACTGGGCAACTGGTCCCCAAGAACAGCCTGTCCTTGGGTCTTCCCTTAAGGAAACTTCTATCCGGGAGCAAAGAAAGGGAACTTGGGCTATTCCATCAAGCAAATGAGGAAATGTGGCTTCCAAGAGGAGAGTCAAGAGACTCTAATTCTATGGACCAGACACTCTGAGAATTAGAGAAACCAACCAGAGTTAACAGAAGCCAGTTAAAGCCAAGTAGCCAAAGGAAAAACCACATCAGACTCAGAAACTAGTTGTTTATTGAACTTGCTGTTGCAAGGAGAAATTGGTCATGGGATGTCTCAGTCAGATGGAGTGGGAGGGGCTTGTTAGAGAAATGGAACTTATGTGAGTTGCTTCTAAGAGGAGACTGCTGGTTTTTGCAACTGCAGTATATCCTTTATTATGTTTGGTTAGAAACATTGTTCTGTTGGCCTTCTCTGAGTCCTGTTAAAACATCATTTATTACAGTCTGACTCTTAGCAGAGTTTGACAAGCTCTGATTAGAGTTAAGGGTGCTAGCTGGAGAAAGTAATTTGACTGAACAGAAGGCCATGGAAAAATCTCGATAGGGTTGTCATTCTAGAGAAGCAATTCATGAAAAATTTAACATAGGCAGAAGAAAATGGAAACTAAGACTTGTGTGGAGATAGATGACCACTGAGCAATAGTTGAAATATCTAAGGTGAACCTTCCTTAAATACCCATTAGCTGTTTCCTGAACTCTTCATGGAAGCACTCCCCTGTGAAACATGTGAGAAGACTAGGAATAAGGGGAGAGAACACCCCCAGTACACTGTGTGTTAGAAATTTCGTACTTCCCCTTCCTGTTATGGTTGCCTTTGAGCTAGAACACCTTGAGGAATTTGACTTTGAGTTGCAAGCAGTTTTTCTCTTAGGTTTGCAAAGTCGGAGGCAATATACTATTTAGTATAAACTTCCCTTTGTTCCATAAAAGCAGTAAGGTTGAATAAATTTAGTATTGCAAAAGCATTCTTTAAAATGGGAAGGGTTGAGATCTTATGGATCTAGGAACCTAAAATGTTCAGGGAGACCCCATAAATTGTATGAGTGTATGTGTGTGCATATGTGTGTGTGTGAACTTGTGATAGCTTTAACTTCTTTATTCTTTTTTTGAGAAGGCTTTTTTTAGGTTTAGATCACAGGAACAGGAGGAGGGACACACCCAACAGCTGTAGAAGCAGGAAACATTTACTATAAAACTGAAGTACGAAAACTGAGAGTATTTGTGCATATTTTGTTCCAATTTGCTTGAAAAAGTCTACATTTCATATACTTGTAATTAAGAATGGGGAAGCTTGTTTCTCTTGGAGAAGAGTATCCAATGTGATTTAGGCAGTGTTTTTCCTACAAACCTATTGTTTCCCTTGGAGATGTATTTCTCTTTTAGATCACCTTTTAGAAGTATTGAGCTAAGTCTCATGAAACAGCAGAAGGGCAATTATTGGAGTCATAGTCACTTCAAGCTGGTAGAGAACTAAGTAGAAGAACAGGCCTGGGCTTGGCAAAGTCCATTTTGAGTTAACTATTGATGAAGGCCTTTGGAACTATAAAGGACAGACTTTGAGAAATGGGAAAAATAAACACTGTCCTTATTGTTTATAATGTGTATGGTTATGTATAACTAAAAGAGCTACATGCTATATTGTCTATGCATCTCTCTGTAACAGGCCCAACTGCCTTGTAAGGGGAAGATGAGCAGGAGTATCCAGTTTTCCAGGAAGAGGTCAGTTCTCTTTTAGGAAAGTGAAACCTAGATGAGAAATAGAAACTCAGTTCACAGGAGGAACATCTATTTCCTCCTGGACTTTGTCTTGGGACTACATTTGAAATAATGTAGATGTGCTTGAGGATACTACTGATGATTAGGGGAAGATGCTCTCTGCCCTTTGACCATAAGGGCTCGAAGCTGAAAATAAGTCAGATATATTTTGTAAATCAGACTACCCATCTATTCTTTTTTAAAAAACAACAACAACTTTGTTTTTCAGTTGGTCATGGTGGTGGTGTGTACCTGTAATCCCAACTACTACCACTTGGGAGGTTGGGCTGGAGGATCATAAATTCAAGGCCAAATGTAGTAATTTAGTGACACCCTGTCTCAAAATTAAAAAGGGGTGGGGGTATTTTACTACTGGGCTGGGGATGTAGTTCAGTGGTAAAGTACCCTGAGTTCAGGGTTCCCAGTTTCCTCCCACCAAAAACAAAACAAAACAAAACAAAACAAAAAAACTTTTGTTTTTGAAGTTTGGTTTTGAGTTCACAGTAAAATTGGAAGGAAGGGCTGGGTGTGGTGGCACACACCTACCTATAATCCCAGCAACTGGGGAGGCAGAGACAGGAGGATAGAAAATTTGAGGCCAACCTCAAACATTTTGTGAGACCCTAAGCAACTTAGCAAGACCCTGTTTCAAAATAAAAAATAAAAGGGCTAGGGATGTGGTTCAGTATTAAGGTGCCCCTTGGTTCAATCCTGAGTACCAAAAAAAAAAAAAAAAAAAAAAAAAAAGAATAGTTGAAAGAAAGATATAAATTTCTAAAATATATCCTGTCTACACACATGCATGGCCTCTACCAGAATAGGACATTTTTTATAATTAAGAAATCTTTCTTTGCTGGTCCATAATAATCACCCAAATTTCATAGTTTATACTGGATTCACTCTTGGTGTTTTACATTCTGTGGGTTTGGACAAATGTATAATGGCATGTACCCACTGTTCTAGAACCCTAAAGAGTATTTTCATTGTCCTAAAAATCCTCTGTATTTTGCCTATTCATCCTTCTCCCCACCCGCTGAAAAATTGATGTTTTTCTGTCTCCCCAGTTTTGCCTTTTACCAAATAACATAATTAGAATCATACAGAATGTAGCTTTCTTTCTTTCTTTCTTTCTTTTCTCTTTCTTTTCTTCCTTCCTTCCTTCCTTCCTTCCTTCCTTTCTTTCTTTCTTTTCTTTCTTTCTTTCTTTCTTTCTTTCTTTCTTTCTTTCTTTCTTTCTTTCTTTCTTTCTTTCTTTCTTTCTTTCTTTCTTTCTTTCTTTCTTTCTATCTTTCTTTCTTTTTTCTTTTCTTTCTTTCTTTCTTTCTTCTTTCCTTTTTTTCCCTTGCAGTACCAGAAATTGAACCTAGGGGCTCTCTACCACTGAGCTACATCCCCAGTCCTTTTTATGTTTTAAAGACAAGGTCTTGTTAAATTGCCCAGGCTGGCCTCAAATTTGTAGTCCTCCTGCCTCAACTTCATGAGTCACTAGGATTACAAGCATTTGCCACCACACCTGGCTTTCTATTTTCTTGTCTGTATTACTCATCCTGCTTGTCTCCCTTGGTCCAGGTTTCTCAAAACAGGGTGTTTGGACTATCGCCATTAGAATCACATAAAAGTTGTTAAAAATATTAATTCCCTTTCCCATACTTGACTAATTCAAAATATATGGGCATGAAACTTAGAATATATAAACACGCATTACAGGTTATTCTTAATCCTTCTACAGTCTGAATACCCCAGTAGGCTCTCAATTTTGCTGTGGAAATTAAGATCTGTGTTCACAAAAGGGGAGAAAAACTTTTTTAAAGTATTGGTGGTGACAGCAGCAGAAAGATCCCAGAAAGATTGGGGTTTCAAAGTCTTAACTGTTCTTCAGAGCCCATGCCTAAAATCTCCTTCTGTTGCCAGTTGTGGAGACTTTAATTTGCCTATTGTAGGAGCTAGTGATTTCCTACAGACTGACTCTGGAGAAGCCTGGAAATACCTTACCTATTATTTGCCATGGGATAAAACTTGAGGCTTCCAAGTTGTTTTGCTGTGAGATCTTAAGGGAGGTGATCTTCAAGCTACACAATACTTTTCTGTACCCATTTCTGTAGGATTTCCACCCCCAACACCCACATCTTGAGTTTTCAGTTCTACCTTCTCCAAGTGCAGATGATCCCCAATTTAACATAATTTGACTTTTAATTTTTTTTCTGTGGGTTCTTTTTATAGTATTCAATGAAATTTAATTCAAACAGAGATCCTATATATCCATGACTTTAATTTACAATTAAAATTAGTTTTGAGACTGCTGTACTTATTTTTTCAAAAATAATTTAAAGAGAATTGAAGACCCTATCAATGCTCGTCTTTATGAACATATAAAATCTGTTCATATATATTATAAATGATAGATTGGCTAACCCAAACTATAATACCTCATGTCAGCTTTCTTCAAAAGAGACTGATTTCATGCCTGATAAAACAGATATGTGAGACAAGTAGAAAATTCTCCAATACTTTCTCTTGCAGACTGAGGTTGAGAGGAGGTAGTCAAGGAACAGTAAGAAAACAATGCTTCTAATTCAACTTATAACTTTTCAACTTTACAATGACCCAAAAGAAATTTGCATCCAGTAGAAAGTATACTTCAAAGAAAAAAAAATTTTTTTTTTTTTTAAATTCAGGGTCTCTCTGGCCTTGAGTTCACCATCCTCCTGTCTCAACCTCCCAAAGCAGTTGGGACTACAGGCATGCACCACTGCCCTAGAGATATACCAAATGGTCCTCTCCAGGCTAGGCCCAGCAATCATGAGAAGCAACACAGACTGCAGAGTACTGTGTTGCAAGCTATGATGTTCAGTAGGTTAGGTGTATGAAATGCACTGTTTACTTATAATTCTTTATAATTAGTTTCATTTTATAATGGATTTATTGGAACATGACCCCATTGTAAGTCAAGGAGTACTACAAAGATTCTTCACCAACATTATTTCATTTGGAGCCTGAACCAAAGGTTGGAAATGACTGACCAGACAGCAGTGTGTCTTCCAGAGGCCTGTGGCACACCTAAGTGATGACACAGGGCTGACAGAGCACTAATTACAGTTGACACTTTCTGCTTGCCTCACAAACGTGCCACACTCACCCAACCCTATGCCTCCAGATGGTCTGCCCCATCCTTCCATGGGTCCTTCCCTCCCCTTCCATGTGCTTTGTTTCATTACGAATCTTATGTAAAAGCAAAACCAACACTTTGTTCTGCTTCCGCTCTGATTAAGCACATCACATTCTGTAGCAAGCAATAATATAAAACCACTTTGCATTCTTAGGAAAATCTGAAAATAATAGGGTCATTCAGCTTGGTTCCCCTCTCCGAAATAAGAAACCCTAGAAAAGTTCTCTAAACAATGATATGCCTGACTTTTGACATGCCGATGTCTGAATGTTTGAAAGATCTTTATGAATAAGATAGCTATGTGGGAAATTTGCTTTTCCCCCTCACCATCAACAAGCTGATGTAAACTTGGTACCACTGATAATTTTGCCTTCCTTTCCCTCTAAATACTTGTGTTTTGAATATGTCAGGCTTCTGGCTTCTTCAGAAAGAAGGCTGACACCATTGTACTGATGGCAGATAATATTTCTCCTTTTTCTTTCTTTTTTTAAATTTTGAGAGTGGCATTAGTTCCATTTTATTAAAATGGTTTATGTTTAAATTGATAAAATCGTATATATTTCAAAATATATATACACTCTGGAATGGCAAAATTGAGCTAGTTAACATATACTTACCATTTTGTGGTGAGAACACTTAAAATCTACACTCTTAGCATTTTTTAAGACTGTAATAGATAGCTAACTACAGTCACCATGTTGTACAATGGATCTCTTGAGCTCATTCCTCCTGTCTAAAATTTTGTATCTTTGGACCAACATCTCTCAAACCCTTTCCCTGACCACCCCAGTCCCTGGTAACCACCACTCTACTCTCTCTATAAGTTTAACATTTTTAGATATCACATATGAGTGAGATTCTGTGGTATTTTTTTTTCCTGTGCTTGGCTTATTTCACTTAACATAATGTCCTCCAGGTTTATCCGTGTTGTCCCAAATGACAGGATTCTCTTCTTTTTTTGAGGGTGAATGGTATTCTATTTTGCATACAAACCACTTTTTCTTTCTCCTTCATCCATGGACGATCTGACTTCATTTTGTGGATTTTGTGAAGAGCGCTGCAATGAACATGAAGATAGTTCTTTGACATACTATTTCATTTCTTTGGATACATACCCAGCAATGGGATTTTACTAGACCGATTTTTTATTTTTCTTTTTGTTGCAGGAGTTTTTATTTTTTTAATCTGTTGCTTTTTGTTTTGTTGTGTTATGTTTCAAGATGGGGTTTTTTTTAAGTTGCCCAGGCTGGTCTCAGATTCAAGAACCTCCCTCCTTGTCCTCCCAAGTAGCTGAGATTTCAGACTCACACCACCACACCCAGCTATCTGCTTTAAAAATTTGTTTTATTAAGATATAATTCACGGGTTGGAATTGGAGCTCAGTGGTAGAGCACTTGCATAGCACGTGTGAGGCACTGGGTTCAATCCTCAGCACCACATAAATAAATAAATAAATAAAATAAAGGTATTCTGTCCATCTACAACTTAAAAAAAAAAAGACATAATTAGTATACTGTAAATCTTACCCATTTATCTTTGTGTGATGGCTCATACCTGTCATACTAGCTACTCGGAAGACTGAGGCAGGAAGTTCGCAAATTGGAGGGCAGCCTGGACAACTGAGTGATACCCTGTCTCAAAATTTAAAATTTAGGAAAAAAGTGGAGGCAGCTGAAGATGTAGCTCAGTGGTAGAGCACTTCCCTAGTACGCTTAAAGCCCTACATTCAATCCCCAGTACAAATAATAATAATAATAATAATTACACATTTAATGTGAACAATCAAATAGATTTTGGTATATTCACAGAATTGTGCAACCAGCACCCCAATCTAATTTTAGACATTTTTATCACCCTTCTCGCCTATATTCTTCAGAAGTCAACCAGAATCTTTTGCCTGGGTTTCTGTAACAACCCTTAGTGGGTTTTTGGCTGATCGAAGAATGCCCATCCTAGGTCAAACATCTTTAGTAGTATCTTACTCCACTGTTGTCCTGATTAAGTACAAAATCTTTCAGGTGACTTCAGTGCCTTTTGGAATCTGATCCCTTTTAAAATTCAGGGATAAATAGTATTTTAGAATTAGGACTCTTGATCTGGGAACAATGATGGAAAATCAATAAACCCCATGAAAGCGCATACAAAAGTTGACATGTGCACAGACTTGCACACCGGAAGTATAATAAATTAACTTTTCTAAGGTTCAGAATGTCTAGAAGAACAGATTAAGTATATATAGTTTTCCTTATTATTAAATACTTTTGCATTGTTTTAATACCCCAGAGATGGTGTGAAGCTGGGGTGGGGAGAGGAAGTGCCAGTCAAGATATTCTTATTTGCAAGAAGAATGTCTACATTGAACCCAGTTAGTTCAACTAAGGCTGTGTGAAGGTGATTGGTAGCAGAGGACAGGACTAGGACAGGTCAAGGAACGGGGAGAGAGAAGCCTGTGAAAGGAGGTGCAGAATGTCAGTCTCCTGGAATTAGATTAGAAATGAGAATGTGGGCTCTCTGGTCCCTTTTCCCTAGGCCACTTGCTGGGGGTAAAGAGGCACTTTTTCTTGTTCATCTTTAAAGCCTCAGTGTTTGGTCCACAATAGGCATATAACTAGGAACAATGCTAAATTAATTAATGAATAAATGAATAAATACTATTATTATGGTCTCCTGGGGGTTTTTCTGTTTGTTTCTGTGCCTGTTTTGTTCATCTCTCTTTCATCTTGTGCTTAGCATTTGTTGAATTCCCCTTAGTTGCACAGTTACATAGCACTCAGAAGCACAAGTCCTTACTCCTAATTCAGTTTTCTTGTCCTCAAGACCACATTGCTCCTTTAATGTTAGGCAAACAAAAATCTTACAACATGTCCCACCTTTGCATGCTTCTTCTCTGGACTCACAAACCACAATTTCTTTTCTAATAATGGGTTTCATTTCTTTTTAGCCACACTTCTTATGGGTAAGTTCCATGTTATTGTCCAATGATGAGTTTCAAATACTCAAGCCCAAGATCCTTGTATTTTGGTTGACTATAACTATTATATTTATTTAAAAGTGTTTATGTTCCAGTCCACCACAGTACTTAATCTTTGGTAATAGATGCCATATAGAGAAGAGGTTGATGTATTTACTAGTACAACACTTTGCCTTTAACTTCTAATTGACCAAAACAAGGTCTATTAAAACTGAAACTCTCAGAGAAAATAGCTAATTAATTTTGCCCAAATTTCAAACAATACTAACACATACTAGAATTCATTTTGAATTTGATTCATGGCTCTTGATGGACTGATGATTTTTCAAAACAGTGACACATCTTAATGTTTTGGCACTGTCATTTGTTACTAATATACATAGAAGTCATAATATACATGGAAGTCACAGAAAACTGAATGGGAAAATGGCTCAGTTTGAAATAAGTGCCTCACTCAATGAATGACAGTCATTATTATTACAGCATTCACGGTAGGAATATTAGTCCTTAGTGGATCACTTAGAGTTTTTAGTTGCAAGAAAAATAAACCACCTCCAGCTAGCTAGCTTCCTTCCTTCCTTCCTTCCTTCCTTCCTTCCTTCCTTCCTTCCTTCTTTCCTTCCTTCCTTCCTCTCTCTCTCTCTCTTTCATTTTTCTTTTTTTCTTTTTTCTTTTTTTTTCAGTATTGGGTATTGAACTCAGAGGCACTTGACAACTAAGATAAATCCCCAGTCCTTTTTTTAAAAAAAAATTACTTGGAGACAAGGTCTTGCTGTGTTTCCTAGGTTGGCCTTCAACTTGCAATCCTCCTGCTTCAGCCTCCAGAGTTACTGGGACTCCAGACATATACTGACAGAACTCTGGCTCTTTCAAAAACAGAAACATTGTTTTTGACTAGCAAACTAAGCAACTTGTGGCTTTGTTGGGAGTTTGGTCAATCTGACTTAAAAGCCCCATTGCCAGAAGAATTATCTACAGGCATGAACTTGTTCTATGAGGACACCACTAGCACCTCTCTCTTGCACAGCCATCCCCTTCCACCCTGGGTTAAGGGTGTCTCTGTTGCTTTTATAAACAGGGGGCTGCCTTCATTGCCTCATGAGTCTTTATCTGAGCTCTGGTCACATGCATGCATCTCAGCTGCAAAAACCCACTGGAAAAAGAAGTGTCCCATTTTCAGCTGCACCTTTGAAGAGAGGAAAGTTCTGTTTGTCACTTAGAATTATGTGATGGAGAATCCCCCAAATGTAGGAAGGGATTAAGATGCTCGATATACAAATATGCAAGTATGCACAATACTTTCCTAAGAGATACAGGTTTTGAGAATGGTTTAAGCACTTTCTTTTCACACACCCCACAGTCTGTCCCTTAACACTTCTGTCAGTTTCACCTTAAAAAAATAAATCAGAACATGCCCACTTCCCCTTTGGCTCCACCACTACCAACCTTAATCAATTACTCCTGTGTCTTGCCTGGTTATTGAATCAGACTCCTAAGCGGTCAGCTACCTTCTGCATTTGACCCTTCACAGTCTGGGCCACTTACAGTCTGCTTTCAACACAACAAGAAGGAGTTCTCCCCCACCCCACCCCTACGGAATTGGGGATTGAACCCAGGGGTGCTCTGCCATTGAGCTACATCCCCAGTACTTTTTATTTTTTATTTTGAGACCGGGTCTTGTGAAGTTGCCCAGGCTGGCCTCAAACTTTTGATACTGGTGCTTTAGCATCCCAAGTAACTGGGATTACAGATATACATCACCACACTTGGCTCAAAAGAGTTCTTTTTTAAAATATATCATAACACACCTCTGCTCTAATACAACTTGCTCCTTCCCAGCCAAGCGTGGTAGTGCACATCTGCAATCCCAGTGACATGGGATGCTGAGGCAGAAGAATTGCAAGTTCAAGGTCAGCCTCAGTGGGGGGGGGGGCTAATCAACTTGAGTCTCTGTCTCAAAAGAAACAATAAAAAGGGCTAGTGATGTGGCTCAGTGGTAAAGCATGCCTGGATTCAATTCCTAGTATCAAAAAAATATAAACCAAACAAAACCTTTGTTTCTTCACTTCCTTCAGCTCTCTGCTGAAATTTCATCTTGTTTGTTTCTTTGTTTATTTATTTATTTTTGGTACGGGGAACTGAAACCAGAGGCACTTTTCCATTGAGTGACAACCCCAGCCCTTTTCAGTTTTTTATTTTGAGACAAGGTCTCACTATATTGTAGAGGCTAACTTTGAACTCTGATCCTCTTGGGATTACAGTTATACACCTGTGTGCCCAGCATCTGACCCTATATAAAACTGTGACCCCCCCAGACCTTAGCACTCTCCAACCTTTACTTTTCTCTGTAATACATTGATCACTATCTGACATTCTATGTACTTAACTGTTAAATTGTTTGTCTCACCCCATAGAATATGAGCACCATGAAAACAGGTTTTGAATGTATCCTTAATTTCTACATAAATATTTGCTGAATGAATGATGACAGACTTTTTATAACTGTCCCTTTATCATTTAAATAAAGCATAAAGTATGTACAACATAGTGTCCCCCCTTTACACTGTTGCTAGAGTTTCATTTTTAGGACAGATCTTGTTTTTCTACTCTCTCATATACAATTTTCTTATTGTTTCTGACTGCCAACAGCCATGTTTCTCAATTTGGTAAGTCACAGGATAGAACATTCCAGAAAGTTCTAGTCCTGAGAGACCAATTTTACTTGTAGGATTTGTGGTAAAGGGGGAAGTTTCCAATTTTATTTCCCTTCAAAAGTTTTGTCACATGTATATGTGCATGCAAACAAGATTAGCAGAATCATGTTTTCCCGTTTAGTTCAGATGGGTGAAAACCTAGGGTGGAGAAAATTTTATACAGTAGTGTGTGACTTAAATTGTGGTCCCTCTGTGATAGGAGGAGCCTGGTCTGTTAGTGCTATAACTAAAACAGAATGCACAGGCTGATTATGAACCCTATGAAAATATCAAGTTTTGTGGGATCCGATCATGAGCTTAATGTGGAAGCAACCAGCAGCTTTCCAACCACAACTAAGTGTTTGCAATTCCAGTAGTGATACCAGTCAATTTTAAAAACTTATGATGTACTCAGTCCTTTTTTATTTTAAATTTTATTCTAATTATTTATACATGACAGTAGAATGCATGTTGGCACATTGTACACAAATGAAGCGCAACTTCTCCTTCCTCTGGTTGAACATTGTGCAGTCACACCACTAGCATAATCATACATGTATACAGGGTAATAATGTCTGTCTCATTCCACCATCCTTCCCATCCCCACACTCTCTCCCCTCCCCTCACTCTCCTCAACACAATCCAAAGTTCCTTTATTCTTCCCTACCTACCTCCCACCAATAATTGATCAGCATTCACTTATCAGAGAAAACATTCAGTTTTTGGTTTTTTGGTATTGGCTTATTTCACTTAGCATGATATTCTCCAGTTCCATCCATTTACCGGCAAATGCCATAATTTCATTCTTCAAGGCTGAGTAATATTCCATTGTTTATATGTACCACATTTTTTTTACCCATGCATTTGTTGAAGGGCATCTAGGTTGGTTCCACAGTTCGGTTATTGTGAATTGAGCTGCTGTAAACACTGACACGGTTATGTCATGGTGGTATGCTGATTTTAAGTCCTTTGAGTATAGACCAAGGAGTGGGATAGCTGGGTTAAATGGTGGTTTCATTCCAGGTTTTCTGAGGAATCTCCATACTGCTTTCCACAGTGGTTGCTAGAGATGATGAACATTTTTTCATATGTTTGTTAATCGATTGTATTTCTTCTTCTGTGATGTTTCTTTTTATAGTTCCTTAGTGCATTTATTGATTGGGTTATTTGGGGTTTTTTGGTGGTTTTTTTTAGTTCTTTATATATCCTGGAGATTAGTGCTCTAGCTGAGGTGTGGTGAGTGGTAAAGATTTTCTCCCACTCTGTAGGCTCTCTCCTCACATTACTGTTTCCTTTGCTGAGAAAAAGCTTTTTAGTTTGAATTCATCCCACTTATTCTCAATTTTACTTCTTGCAGCCAACATGATAAAGATTTAGGACTACTTTTTTTTCTATTAGGTGCAGGGTCTCTGTTCTAGTGCCTAAGTTTTTGATCCACTTTGAGTTGATTTTTGTGCAGGGTGGGAGATAGATGTTTAACTTCATTTTGCTTCATATGTATTTCCAGTTTTCCCAGCATCATTTGTTCAACAGGCTTTCTTTTCTCCAACATATGTTATTGGCACCTTTGTCTAGTATGAGATAACCATATATATGTGGGTTTGTCTCTGTGTCTTCTATTTTGTACCATTAGCCTACATGTGTATTTTGGTGCCAATAACATGCCATTTTTGTTACTATGGCTCTGTACTATAGTTTACTATAGTTTATGCCTCTTGCTTCACTCTTCTTGCTAAGGATTTCCTTGGCTATTCTGGGTCTCTTATTTTTCCAAATGAATTTCATGATTACTTTTTCTAGTTCTATGAAGAATGTCATTGGGATTTTAATAGGAATTGCATTGAATCTGTATAACACTTTTGGTAGTATGGCCATTTTGACAATATTAATTCTGCTTGTTGAAGAGCATGGGAGATCTTTCCATCTTCTAAGGTCTTCCTCAATTTCTTTCTTTAGTGTTCTGTAGTTTTCATTGTAGAGGTCTTTCACCTCTTTTGTTAGATTGATTCCCAGGTTTGGTTTTTTTTTTTTTTTTTTTTTTTTTTTTTTTGAGGTTATTGTGAATGGGGTAGCTTTCCTAATTTCTCTTGCAGTGTATTCATTACTGATGTATAGAAATGTATTTGATTTATGGGTATTGATTTTGTATCTTGCTACTTTGCTGAAATCATTTATGAGTTCTAGAAATTTTCAGGTGGAATTTTTTGAATCTTCTAAATATACAATCATGTTGTCGGCAACTAGTGATAGTTTTCTTTCCTATTCGTATTCCTTTTGTCTGTCTGATTGCTCTGGATAGAGTTTCAAGGACAATGTTGAATAGAAGTGGTAAAAGAGGGCATCCCTGTCATTTTGCAGCTTTTAGGGGAGAGTACTCCATCCTTTTTTAAACCATAGGTTTTACTATCGTGGAAAACAGTTGATCACAGTCCCGGTGTCTTATATTTGAGAAAACATTGAGTAAAAAGAGAAGGAAATTATCATTTGTGTTAGTTAATTTTCTGTTGTTTGTGACAAAATGCCCAAGGAAAACAATTTATTTATTTATTTATTTATTTATTTTGGCTCATGTTTCTGAAGTTTCAGCCCATGGTTGCTTGACCCCATTGCTTTCTGGGCCTGTGGTGATGCAGTGAACATGTGTGGTAGAGGAAAACTGCTCCCCTCATGGCAGCCAGGAAGCAAAGAGAGAGAGAGTGTGAAGAAAGGGTTGGGATCCAAGTATCTACTTCAATGACTCACCCCCAATGATCTAACTTCCTTCCTCTAGTCACCACCTCCTAAAGATTCCAAAACCTCCCAATAGTTGAGCAACTGTGGACCAAACCAATAACTTATGAGCCTTTGAGGGACATTTAAGATACAAAGGAGAGTCAGGCTTGGTGGCACACATTTTAAATCCCAGCAACTCAGGAAGTTAAGGCCAGCCGCGGCAGCTTAAGCAAGGACGTACGTAACTTAGCAAGACCCTGTCTCAAAATAAAAAGTCCTAGGGATATACCTCAGTGGTAGAGCATCCCTGGGTTCAATCCCAATACAAAAACGAGCAAAAAGATCTAACAAAAAGATACAAACCATCACATTATTCAAGAAGCACTTAAAAACCAACTGCATGACACTCCTGGAGAAGAATAAGTTGAGGTAGTTGCTTCTTTGGACGTTAAAACATAATAGAGCTAGACTACTAATGTGGTATAAAATTAGCATGGGGGGGGGGAACCCTGTGGAACAACTAGAAAACCCAGGAATAGAAAAAGTATGCATTTATGGAAACTTGGTATGTGATGAAATATACATTTAGATATAGCAGGGAAAAGATGGACTGACTATTCAATAAATCATACACAGACATTTAATTGTTCATTTAAAAATAAGGTAGATATTGCTCACTGTCAGGCACCTATCATCTGCCATTTGCCTGCCTCTTGCCTGTCCATCACCTGCCTTTCACCTATCCATCATGCACCACCCGAAGTTCATCTCCGGATCGTCCGACAGCAGTCAGCTAACTGACCACTGACCGCCAGTGGAGTGCCAGCTGCCTGCTATTGCCTGGAAGTTCACTGTTACAGTACCTGCAGGTTTGGCTACACTTGGCTGCCGCCATTTTGAGACAACAGCCAGGACCTGTAAGACCCCTGGCTGGACAGACTGAACCCCGTCTCCAGAATCCCTCAGCCCGACCAATCACAACCTGCCTCTGAGGCCCTCACATCGACTGACAGCACCCTATCACCAGGATCCCCAGACCAACTGATTGCAGCCTGCCTCCAGGATCCCGCAACCAGACCGAACACACTCCACCTCCAGGACTCCTGCCTGACCAACTGCACCCCACCTGCAGGACCTCCAGCTGACCACACCCACACCCCAAGCTTTAGCTCCCCATTTGTCAACACATGTGGAAGCCAGAGCGGCCATCTTGGATAATGCTGGAAGCCGTAGCTCTGATCTTTAGGTGGGGGAATTCCCATCCTGAGACGCCTGCTGGAGACTTGAAGATCATTGTCAGGTACCTCTAATGCATCAGGCTACTGAAGACTGGGAGGTTTTAATACTATATGACTGTTATAGTGTAGATTTTCTTTTTTCTCCTTATTGAAACATTATATGTTTTTATTTCTTTACTTTTCTTGCTCTCTTTTTCTTTTGTTTAGCTGTTCCCTCAGAGTCTCTTTCTCCCTTTTTACATGCTAACAACCAACTTCTTTTGATTACACTCTCACTCTTTCTATTATCTAGAACGTCTATATGTCCTTTTCTTATACAATTAACAGCTACATCCTACATCCCTCTGCATCCTCTTTGCCTTCCATTAGAAACTGCAGACCTTATGGCAAATCTGTTTGTTATACTGAAGATAATAATTGAACTCATTCTGTTTATTATGACAATATTGTTAATGTCCTCATAGGGGCTATTTGGTCCAGGGTTGCATACTGTCTGAACTAGGCACTGCTAATATTGATCTCCCCCTTAAAGAAAAGGTTTTGGAAACCTATAGGGTCACTATAAGCCTATGGGGGGAAACTGCAATATCCCAGATCTGCACTGCTAGAGGGGAAGAGACATGAACAACATGAAAAAACAAGGGAAGAAAATGATCCAAACAAATCTAGATTCTATATTAATAGAATCCAGTGACAGTATGGTAGAAGAAATGTCAGAAAAGGACTTCAGATTATACATGATTAAGATGATTCATGAAGCAAAGGATGAAATAAGAGAGCAAATGCAGGCAATGAACAATAATACCAATAAGCAGTTGAAAGAGCAACTGCAGGAAGCAAAAGATAGAGATTCTCAAAAAAAATCAAATGGAAATCCTTGAAATGAAGGAAACAATAAGCCAAATAAAAAATTCAATGGAAAACATCACCAATAGACTAGACCACTTGGAAGACAGAACCTCAGACAATGAAGACAAAATATTTAATCTTGAAAATAAAGTTGCCCAAACAGAGAAGATGGTAAGAAAGCATGAACAGAATCTCCAAGAACTATGGAACATCATGAAAAGACCAAATTTAAGAATTATTGGGATTGAGGAAGGCACAGAGATACAAACCAAAGGAATGAACAACCTATTCAATGAAATGATAGCAGAAAATTTCCCAAACCTGAAGAATGAAATGGAAAATCAATTACAAGAGACCTACAGAACACCAAAAGCACAAAATCAGAACAGATCCACACCAAGGCACATTATGGTGGAAATGCCTCAAATACAAAATAAAGATAGGATTTTGAAGGCTGTAAGAGAAAAGCATCCGAATACATATAGGGGGAAACCAATACAGATATCAGCAGATTTCTCAGCCCAGACTCAAAAAGCTAGAAGGGCCTGGAACAACATATTTCAAGCTCTGAAAGAACATGGTTGCCAACCACGAATCCTATACCCAGCAAAACTAAACTTCAGATTTGAAGATGAAATAAAATCCTTCCATGATAAACCACAGTTAAAAGAATTTACAAATAGAAAGCCTGCACTACAGAATATTCTCAACAAAATCTTCCAGGAAGAGGAGATGAAAAACAACAATGTAGGTCAGCAAAGTGAGGAACTACCTTAAAGAAAAATCCATTCAAAGGAGAAACCAAGCCAAGTTAAAAATGAAAAATAAGCCCAAATAACTGGGAATACAAATTATATCTTAATACTAACCCTGAACATTAATGGCTTAAACTCATCAATCAAAAGACAAAGACTGGCAGAATGGATTAAAAAGAAAGACCCAACAATATGCTGCCTTCAAGAGACTCGTCTCATAGAAAAAGACATCCACAGACTGAAGGTGAAAGGATTGGAAAAAAACCTACCACACACACAGACTCAGTAAAAAAACAGGGGTTTCCATCCTTATTTCAGATAAAGTGGACTTCAAGCCAAAGTTATAAGGGATAAAGAAGGACATTTCATACTGCTTAAGGGAACCATAAATCAGGAAGACATAATGATTGTAAATATTTATGCACCAAACAACAGTGCATCCATGTACATCAAACAAATCCTTCTCCATTCCAGGATTCAAATAGACCACAACACAATAATTCTGGGTGAGTTTAACACACTGCTGTCACCCTGGATACATCTTCCAAACAAAAACTAAACTAGGAAACCACAGAACTCAATAACACAATCAATAACCTAGACTTAATAGATATATAGAACAGTCCATCCATCAATGAGCAAATTCACTTTCTTCTCAGCAGCACATAGAACCTTCTTGAAAATAGACCATATGTTATGCCACAAAGCAGCCCTCAGGAAATGCAAAAAAGTACAGATACTGCCTTGTGTTCTATCAGATCATAATGGAATGAAATTAGAAATCAATGACAAAATAAAAAACAGAAATTATTTCAACACCTGGAGACTAAATAATATGCTATTGAATGAGGCATAGATACCAGAAAACATCAGAGAGGAGATAAAAAAATTCTTAAGAGTAAATGAGAACAATGATACAACATATCAAAATCTCTGGGATACTATGAAAGCAGTACTAAGAAGAAAATTCATTGCATGGAGCACATTCAAGAAAAGAATAAAAAGCCAACAACTAAATGACTTAACATTACATCTAAAGCCCTAGAAAAAGAAGAACAGAAGAACACCAAAAGTAGTAGACAGGAAATAATTAAAATCAAAGCTGAAATCGATGAAATTGAAACAAAAGAAACAATTCAAAACATTGACAAAACAAAAAGTTGGTTTTTTGAAAAAGTAAACAAAATAGACAAACCCTTAACCACACTAACAAAGAAGAGAGAAAACCCAAATCACTAAAATTTGTGATGAAAAAGGAAATATCATGACAGACACCACTGAGATACATAACATAATTAGAAGCTACTTTGAAAATCTATATTCCAACAAAATAGAAAATACTGAAGACATTGACAAATTCCTAGAGACATACCATCCTCCCAAACTGAACCAGGAGGACATATACGATTTAAACAGATCAAAATCAAGCAATGAAATAGAAGACATCAAAAGCCTGGCATCAAAGAAAAGCCCAGGACCAGATTCTCAGCTGAGTTCTACAAGACCTTCAAAGATGAACTCATTCCGATACTTCTCAAAGTATTCCAGGAAATAGAAGAGGAGGGAACCCTACCAAACTCATTCTATGAAGCTAATACCACCCTCATACCCAAAACAGGCAAAGACATCAAAGAAAGAAAATTTTAGACCAATATCCTTGATGAATATAGATGCAAAGATCCTTAACAAAATACTGGCAAACCATATCCAAAAACATATTAAGAAAATTGTGCCCCATGATCAAGGGGGGTTCATGATCAAGTGGAATGCAAGGATGGTTTACCATCCATAAATCAATAAACGTAATCCATCATGCCAATAGACTGAAAGATAAGAATCATATGGTTATTTCAATTGACATAGAAAGAGCCTTTGACAAAATACAACACCACTTCATGCCCAAAACACTAGAAAAAATAGGGGTAGTAGGAACATACCTCAACATTGTAAAGGACATCTATGCTAAGCCCACGGCCAACATCATTCTTAATGGAGAAAACCTGAAAGCATTCCCTTTAAAAACGGGAACAAGACAGGGATGTCCTCTTTCACCACTTTTATTCAACATTGTCCTTGAAATACTAGCCAGAGCAATTAGACAGACTAAATTAAAAAGATATGAGTAGGAAAAGAGGAACTTAAGCTGTCACTATTTGCTGATGAGATGATTCTATATTTAGAGGATCCAAAAAACTCCTCCAGAAAACTTCTAGACCTTATCAATGAATTCAGCAAAATAGCAGGTTATAAAATTAACATGCATAAATCTAAAGCATTTTTATACATAAGCGATGAAACATCTGAAAGGAAAATGAGTTAAACAACTCCATTTGCATTAGCCTCAAAAAAAATAAAATACTTGGGAATAAATCTAACCAAATGTTGGAGTCTTTAGCCCCCTTGCTCTTCTCCACCACTGCAAAGGGAAGGGAGCACTCTCCAACAAGGCCAGACCGGGAAAGGTAGGGACAACTGACCACCCGCACCCAGCCCTCCAGGCAGAGGACAATCAGACATGTCAGGGAGACCAGTGACAGCAGAAACTCGTTTATTGAGGAAGTCACACAGCTTTTATGTAGGGTGAAGGCTAGGCGGGAACCAATCAGCTTAAAGGTGAGCAAAGTTGGGGGGCGAGGGGGGTTTCACACAACGAGAGTCCCATAGGACTATATGGAAGCACGAGCTTATCACGTTCCCAGAACTGTTGTTAACCAATCCCTGACAGTGGTTCAATTTATCGTCATTAACTTTTTCTTTAATACTTTTATTTTATTTTTTATTATTTTATTGTAAACAAATGGCATACATGTTCTTTCTCTGTTTGTACATGGCATAAATGCATACCATTTGTGTAATCATAAATTTACATAGGGTAATGCTGTTTGATTCATTCTGTTATTTTTCCCCTTCCCCCCCACCCCTCCCACCCCTCTTTTCCCTCTATACAGTCCTTCCTTCTTCCATTCTTGCCCCCCTCCCTAACCCTAACTCTAACCCTATCACTAACCCCTCCCACCCCCCATTATGTGTCATCATCCACTTATTAGCGATATCATTCGTCCATTGGTTTTTTGAGATTGGCTTATCTCACTTAGCATGATATTCTCCAGTTTCATCCATTTGCCTGCAAATGCCATAATTTTATCATTCTTTATGGCTGAGTAATATTCTATTGTATATATATACCACATTTTCTTTATCCATTCATCAATTGAAGGACATCTAGGTTGCTTCCACAATCTGGCTATTGTGAACTGAGCAGCTATGAACATTGATGTGGCTGTATCTCTGTAATATGCTGATTTTAAGTCCTTTGGGTATAGGCCAATGAGTGGGATAGCTGGGTCAAATGGTGGTTCCATTCCAAGTTTTCTAAGGAGTCTCCACACTGCTTTCCAGAGTGGCTGCACTAATTTGCAGCCCCACCAGCAATGTATGAGTGTACCTTTCTCCCCAAATCCTCGCCAACACCTGTTGTTGCTTGTATTCTTGATAATTGCCATTCTAATTGGGGTGAGATGGAATCTTAGGGTGGTTTTGATTTGCATTTCTCTTATTACTAGAGATGTTGAACATTTTTCCATATGTTTGTTGATTGCTTGTAGATCTTCTTCTGTGAAGTGTCTATTCATTTCCTTAGCCCATTTGTCGATTGGATTATTTGCATTCTTGGTGTAGAGTTTTTTGAGTTCTTTATAGATTCTGGAGATTAGTGCTCTATCTGAAGTATGATTGGCAAAGATTTTCTCCCACTCTGTAGGCTCTTTCTTCGCATTGCTGATAGCTTCCTTTGCTGAGAGAAAGCTTTTTAGTTTGAATCTATCCCAGTTATTGATTGTTGCTTTTATTTCTTGTGCTATGGGAGTCCTGTTGAAGAAGTCTGGTCCTAAGCCGACATGTTGAAGCTCTGGACCTACTTTTCTTCTATAAGATGCAAGGTCTCTGGTCTGATTCCGAGATCCTTAATCCATTTTGAGTTTAGTTTCATGCATGGTGAGAGATATGGGTTTAGTTTCATTCTGTTGCATATGGATTTCCAATTCTCCCAGCACCATTTGTTGAAGAGGCTCTTTTCTCCATTGCATATTTTTGGCCCCTTTGTCTAGTATGAGGAAATTATATTTATTTGGGTTTGTGTCCGTGTCCTCTATTCTGTACCATTGATCCACCTTTCTATTTTGGTACCAATACCATGCCGTTTTTGTTACTATTGCTTTGTAGTAGAGTTGAAGATCTGGCATTGCAATACCCCCTGCTTCACTCTTTCTGCCAAGGATTGCTTTAGCTATTCTGGGTTTTTTATTCTTCCAGATGAATTTCATAATTGCTTGCTCTATTTCTGTAAGGTACATCATTGGGATTTTAATTGGAATTGCATTGAATCTGTATAGCACTTTTGGTAGTATGGCCATTTTGACAATATTAATTCTTCCTATCCAAGAACATGGGAGATCTTTCCATCTTCTAAGGTTTTCTTTAATTTCTTTCTTTAGTGTTCTGTAGTTCTCACTGTAGAGGTCTTTCACCTCTTTTGTGAGATTGATTCCCAAGTATTTTATTTTTTTCGATGCTATTGTGAATGGGGTAGTTTTCCTAATTTCTCTTTCTGAAGATTCATCACTTATGTATAAAAATGCCTTAGATTTATGTGCATTGATCTTATATCCCGCTACTTTACTGAATTCACTTATGAGATCTAAAAGTTTTCTGGTGGAATTTCCTGGTTCCTCTAAGTACATAATCATATCATCAGCAAACAGGGATAGTTTGAGTTCTTCTTTTCCTATTCGTATCCCTTTAATTTCTTTGGTCTGTCTGATTGCTCTGGCTAGAGTTTCAAGGACGATATTGAAAAGAAGTGGTGAAAGAGGGCATCCCTGCCTTGTTCCAGTTTTTAGGGGGAATGCTTTCAGTTTTTCACCATTTAGAATGATATTAGCCATGGGCTTAGCATAGATGGCCTTTACAATGTTAAGGAATGTTCCCACTATCCCTATTTTTTCAAGTGTTTTGAGCATGAAGGGGTGTTGTATTTTATCAAATGCTTTTTCTGCATCTATCGAAATAATCATGTGATTCTTGACTTTAAGTCTATTGATATGGTGAATGACATTTATTGATTTCCTGATGTTGAACCAACCTTGCATACCTGGGATAAAACCCACTTGATCATGGTGCACTATCTTTTTAATATGTTTTAGTATGCGATTTGCTAAAATTTTTTTGAGAATTTTTGCGTCGATGTTCATTAAGGATATTGGTCTGAAATTTTCTTTCCTCGATGTGTCTCTGTCTGGTTTAGGTATCAGGGTAATATTGGCTTCATAGAACGAGTTTGGGAGGGTTCCCTCCTCTTCTATTTTATGGAATATTTTGAGAAATATTGGAATGAGCTCTTCTTTAAAGGTTTTGTAGAACTCGGCTGAGAACCCATCTGGTCCTGGACTTTTTTTGTTGGTAGGCTTTTGATGACTTCTTCTATTTCATTACTTGAAATTGGTCTATTTAAATTGTGTATGTCCTCCTCGTTCAGTTTAGGCAATTCATATGTCTCTAGAAACCTGTTGATGTCTTCGAAATTTTCTATTTTGTTGGAGTATAGATTTTCAAAATAGCTTCTAATTATGTTTTGTATTTCAGTCGTGTCTGTTGTGATATTTCCTTGTTCATTCCGAATTTTAGTAATTTGGGTTTTCTCTTGTCTTCTCTTTGTTAGTGTGGCTAAAGGTTTATCAATTTTGTTTATTTTTTCAAAGAACCAACTATTTTGTCAAGTTTTTGTATTGTTTCTTTTGTTTCAATTTCATTGATGTCAATTCTGAGTTTAACTATTTCCTGTCTTCTACTACTTTTGGTCTTGGTCTGTTCTTCTTTTTCTAGGGCTTTGAGCTGTAGTTTAGGTTGTTTATTTGTTGAGTTTTACTTCTTTTATTAAATGCGCTCCATGAAATAAATTTTCCTCTAAGTACTGCTTTCATAGTGTCCCAGAGATTTTGATATGATGTTTCTTTGTTCTCATTTACCTCTAAGAATTTTTTAATTTCCTTTCTAATATCCTCTGTTATCCATTCATCATATAATAGCATATTGTTTAATCTCCAGGTGTTGGAGTAGTTTCTGTTTTTTACTCTTTCATTTATTTCTAGTTTCAATCCATTATGATCTGATAGAATACAAGGTAGTGTCTCTATCTTCTTGTATTTGCTAACATTAGCTTTGTGGCATAATATATGGTCTATTTTAGAGAAGGATCCATGTGCTGCTGAGAAGAAAGTGTATTCGCTCTTGGTTGGATGGTATATTCTATAAATGTCTGTTAAGTCTAAATTATTGATTGTGTTATTGAGTTCTATGGTTTCTTTGTTCAATTTTTGTTGGAAGATCTGTCCAGTGGTGAGAGAGGCGTGTTAAAATCACCTAGTATTATTGTGTTATGGTCTATTTGGTTTCTAAAATTGAGAAGGATTTGTTTGACATACATGGATGAGCCACTGTTTGGGGCATAGATGTTTATGATTGTTATATCTTGCTGATTTATGCTTCCTTTAAGCAGTAAGAAATGTCCTTCTTTATCCCTTCTGACTAACTTTGAGTTGAAGTCCACATTATCTGAAATGAGGATGGATACTCCAGCTTTTTTGCTGAGTCCATGTGCATGGTATGTTTTTCCCCATCCTTTCACTTTTAGTCTATGGGTATCTCTTTCTATGAGGTGAGTCTCTTGCAGGCAACATATTGTTGGATCTTTCTTTTTAATCCAATCTGCCAGTCTATGTCTTTTGATTGATGAATTCAGGCCATTAACATTCAGGGTTATTATTGAGATATGATTTGTATTCCAGGTCATTTGGTTCATTTTTAAAATTTTATTTATTTATTTTTTTTTTTTGACACAACTTGGTTCCTCCTTTATTTGACAATTCCTTTAGGATAATTCTTTCCTTTGCTGATTTGCTTCTTTGTGTTTTCTCTCTTCCTCATGGAATATTTTGCTGAGGATGTTGTGTAATGCTGGCTCTCTTTTTGTAAATTCTTTTAGCTTTTGTTTATCATGGAATGATTTTATTTCATCATCAAATTTGAAGGTAAGTTTTGCTGGGTATAAGATTCTTGGTTGGCATCCATTTTCTTTCAGAGCTTGAAAAATATTGTTCCAGGCCCTTCTAGATTTTAGGGTCTGGATTGAAAAATCTGCTGATATCCGTATTGGTTTCCCCCGAATGTAATTTGGTTCTTTTCTCTCACAGCCTTTAAAATTCTGTCTTTATTTTGTATGTTTGGTATTTTCCTTATAATGTGCCTTGGTGTGGGTCTGTTGTAATTTTGTGTATTTGGAGTCCTAGAAGCCTCTTGAACTTGATTTTCCATTTCATTCTTCAGATTTGGGAAATTTTCTGATATTATTTCATTGAATAGATTGTTCATTCCTTTGGTTTGTTTCTCTAAGCCTTCCTCAATCCCAATAATTCTCAAATTTGGCCTTTTCATGATATCCCATAGTTGTTGGAGATTCTGTTCATGATTTCTTACCATCTTCTCTGTTTGTTCAACTTTGTTTTCAAGGTTAAATATTTTGTCTTCAATATCTGAAGTTCTGTCTTCCAGGTGTTCTATCCTATTGGTTGTGCTTTCTATGGAGTTCTTAATTTGGTTTATTGTTTCCTTCATTTCAAGGATTTCTATTTGGTTTTTTTTCAATATCTCTAACTCTTTATTGAAATGATCTTTTGCTTCCTGTATTTGCTCTTTTAACTGTCAATTGGTGCTATCATTCAATGCCTGCATTTGCTCTTTCATCTCATCATTCAATGCCTGCATTTGTTCTTTCATCTCATCATTCAATGCCTGCATTTGCTCCTTCATCTCATCGTTTGCTTCTCTGATCATTTTAATTATGTACATTCTGAACTCCCTTTCTGTCGTTTCTTCTGCCATGCTGTCGTTGGATTTTATTGATGTAACATCTAGATTTGTTTGGGGCATTTTCTTCCCTTGTTTTCTCATATTGTTCAGGAATCAGTGGGTCCTTAAGATATTGCAGATTTCCTCTATTGATTTATAATGTCCCTGAAGATTGCTAGTATATCCCCTCTTATCCTTCAGTAGCCTGAAGTCTTGGAGGAAGTTGATAATGCAGTGCTCCACAAGGAAGCTGCCTCTCTAGGGATGGTGACCCTCAGGTGGGGTGTATTCCCTGATAGTGGGCAGAGGTGCCTCCACTTGTTGACCAATGGTCATCCAAAAGGGAACTAGGCTGCAGGCTGAGGCAAGGCCTGTTTGTGCCTGTGTCTCTGGTTTTACCGTCCTTTTGGGAAAACCTCACCCGGCAAGGAAGACTCACCCAGTGGGGAGGTCTCACTGGTCAGTTCCCCTCCTAGAGGTTCCCCTCAATCTACAACTACCGCCTGGGCTTGGCTGTCTTCCTCTGCAACTTTCCCCAGGGCCTGGACCTACCTCCTGTGCCTGGGAGCCTCACCCTTCGCAGACGAGTCTCCTTAGGCTGCCTCTCCTCAGAGAATCTGCCCGCAGTTCTGGAAACTTCGCTCCGCCCCTAGGCGTGTCTCTGTGCGGCTCTTCCAGCAAGAAGCTGGTCCTGGGACCCTGCTCTGCACCTAATCGCCTGGCTATGTGGCCCCTCCTCTGAGCTGCCACCTGGAGCCCCGTACAATAGCTCCGAGACCCAGAGACCCACCACACACCTCCTCCTCCATACAGCTGCCCGGTTTCCGATGCAGTCACTAGGAGTTCAAGCAATTCACTTCGCGTCTCCTCCTCCCGCCAACCGCCCGTAGCCCTAGGCAGTCACTCCGAGTCCAAGTGACCCGCCCTGTTCCTCCTTCTCCTCGGGGTAACCCCCCGGGTGTTCAGGAGTGGTTGCTTTGAGTTCAAACAACTCACCACTCGCCTCCTCCTCTGGCATTCGCCTGTGGCTCTGATGCAGTCACTCCTAGACCAAGCGACCTGCCACACTTCTCCTCTTCCTCCGGGCAACCCCCCGGTGTTCAGAAGCGGTTGTTCTGAGTCCAAATAGCTCGCCACGCAGCTCCTCCTCAGGCATCCGCCTGTAGTTCTGATGCAGTCACTCCTAGACTAAGTGATCTGCCACATTCCTCCTCTTCCTCCGGACAGTCCCCCGGTGTTCAGGAGCGCTCGCTCTGAGTTCAAACAGCTCACCATGCAGCTCCTCCTCTGGCAACCGCCTGTGGCTCTGATGCAGTCACTCCTAGACCAAGCGACCCGCCTCGCTTCTCCTCTTCCTCCGGGCAACCCCCCGGTGTTCAGAAGCGATCGCTCTGAGTCTAAACAGCTCGCTACCCTGCTCCTCCTCAGGCAGCCACCCGGAGCCCCAGTGGTTGCTCCGAGTCCAAGCGCTGTGCTGAGCTGCCTCCTCTATGATGATCCCAGTTGTCCGTGTTTACCGCTCCGGTTGGGGGAGGGGCATCTCGCCAATCAACTCTACTTCACAAAGTTCCCTGCGTTCCGGGGCTACTGCCCCATCCGGGACACCTCCCCAATGGGAGAGACTCACCTGGCAACTTTGAGTTGGTCCCAAGTCTCTCACTCTCTCCTCTTTTGAATCCTGCGTCCTGAGCGCTCACCGTTCCCATACGGGCCACCACAGGCCACTTGCCACCGACCAGTGGGATAAAGGACATATACACTTCAGAAGTTCATGAAGCAGCTTCTGCTTTATTCGGATAACACCCTCAATATATAAGCAGTCTTATGCATAAACAATTGTAATCATATATATCCATCCAATCCTACTAAAGGGCAAGTGATCACGAGCTCAAGCATACATGTAAGATATATCTGTCCAGGCACTAAGCCTGTCATTAACTTTTGAAACTGCCTTTGAGACCTTGATCTTGTTCACCTGCCAGGAAGTAAGGAGTCAGCCTGAGTTAGTTAACGTGTCATTAGCCCCAACAACCAAAGAGGTAAAAAATCTCTACAATGAAACTACAAAACATTGAAGAAAGAAATTGAGGAAGACCTTAGAAGATGGAAAGATCTCCCATGTTCCTGGATAGGCAGAATTAATATTATCAAAATGGCCATACTACCAAAGGTGCAATACAGATTTAAAAAGCAATTCCAATTAAAATCCCTAAGACATTTCTCATAGAAACAGAAAAAGCAATCATGAAATTCATCTGGAAGAACAAAAGACCCAGAGTAGCCAAAGCAATCCTGGGCAGGAAGAGTGATGCAGGAGGTATTACTATACCAGATCTTAAACTCTACTATAGGGCAATAGTAACAAAAACAGCATGGTATTGGCACCAATTTAGACAAGTAGACCAATGGTACAGGATGGAAGACACGGAGACACACCCACATAAGTACAGTAACCTCATACTAGACAAGGGTGCCAAAACTTACAAGGGAGAAAAGATAGTCTCTTCAATACATGATGCTGGGAAAACTGGAAATCCATATGCAGTCAAATGAAACTAAACCCCTATCTCTCACCCTGTACAAAACTCAACTCAAAATGGATCAAGGACCTAGGAATTAGACCTGCAACCCTTCACCAAATAGAAGAAAAAGTAGGCCCAAATCTCCACCATGTTGGCTTAGGACCAGAGTTCCTTAACAAGACCCCCATAGCACAAGAAATAAGAGCAAGAATCAATAAATGGGATAGATTCAAACTAAAAAGTTTTTTCTCAGCACAGGAAACAATTAACAATGTGAAAAGAGAGCCTACAGAGTGGGAGAAAATCTTTTCCACACACACTTCAGACAGAGCACTCATGTCCAAAGTTTATAAAGAACATAAACAACTTTACACCCAAAATACAAAGAACCCAATCAATAAATGGGCTAAGGAAATGGGCAGACACTTCACAGAAGAAGATATACAGGTGATCAGCAAATAGATGAAAAAGTGCTCATCATCCCTAGTAATTAGAGAAATGCAAATTAAAACCACCCTAAGATTTCATCTCACTCTAATTAGAATGGCTATTAACAAGAACACAAGTAATAACAAATGTTGGTGTGGATGTGGGGGAAAAGGCACACTCATACATTGCTGGTGGAATTGCAAATTGGTACAGTCACTCTGGAAAGCAGTATGGAGATTCCTCAGAAAACTTGGAATGGACCCACCATTTGACCCAGCTATCCCACTTCTCGGTTTATACCCAAAGGACTTAAAACCAGCATACTACAGTGATGCAGTCACATCAATGTTCATAGCAGCTCAATTCACAATAGTCAGATTGTGGAACCAACCTAGATGCCCTTCAACTGACGAATGGATAAAGAAACTGTGGTATATATACACAATGGAATATTGCTCAGTCATAAGGAAGAATAAAATTATGGCATTTGCTGGTAAATGGATGAAGTTGGAAAATATCATGCTAAGTGAAATAGGCCAAGCCCACAAAACCAAAGGCCGAATGTTTTCTCTGATAAGTGCATGACAATATATAACGATGGGGGGTGGTGGGGGGAAGAGAAGAATGAAGGAACTTTGAATGGTGTAGAGGAAAAAGGGGTGGGAGCGGGTGGGGATGGAAAAAATAGTAGAATGAAACAGACAGTATTACCCTATATATATGTATGATTACATGAATGGTGTGAATATACATTGTGTACAACCATAGAAATGAAGAGTTGTACCCCATTTGTGTACAATGAATGAAAATGTATCTGTAAAAATAAAAATCATTTTAATAAAAAAATGAAAAATAATAAAAAATAATAATATGGTTGGATTCATTTTTAGTCTCATACATAAAAATCAACTTCACACAAATTAAGGACTTCTAAATTTTAAAATTGAAAAAAAGTTTAATGTCGTCCTGGTGATTAAACCCAAGATCTCTCATATGTTAATTATGCACTCTACTACTGAGCTATAGCCCCAGCTCTCAAAATGGAAAAAAAACTTTAACTTTAGAAGAGAATTTGCTGGACACAGGAGATGCATGCTTGTATCCCAGTTACTCAGGAGGCTGAGGCAGGAAGATCACAAGTTCAAGGCCAGCGTCAGTAATTTAGTGAGACCCTGTCTCAAAAATGAAAAATAAAAAATGCTGGGGATATAGTTCAGTGGTAGAGCACACATGGGTTCAATCCCTAGTAGCAGAAAATAAAGAAGGAAAGAATAAGAGAGAGACAAAGAAGGGGAGGGAAGGATGAAGGAATACTTGAGGATACTTTGCTAGTACAGGAATTATTTAAAAGAGAACAAAAAGCACAAATCATAACAGAAACAATTTGATAAATTCAATCACATTAATATCATGAATTATTCTTAAAAGATCTCATAAAGGGAAACTACATATCACAAACTAATAAAGATGTTATAAAGATGTATAATCAACAAAATGTTAGTATCCACAATATAGAAAGAGAACTCATAAAAATCAGTAAGAAAAGTCAAATGATTCCACTGAAAAATAGACACAGGCCATGCACAGGCATTTCATAGAAAAGGAAACATAACAAGAAAATAAGCACATAAACAGATGTTACATCTCATTTGTGATGAGGGACATGCAAATTACAACCATGCTGAAACACTATTTCATATCTACCAGATTGACAAAAATATTCCAAAGTAAAACACTCTTGAGTGTTGACAAGAAAATGGAAAACTCTTCCCTAGTGCTGGAAAATTTTGATATTATCTGGTAAATTTATAAATAGGCATACCCCAAGACACTTGATGTATAGTTTAGATAATACACCCATTGCATAAGAACATTGGGATATAACACACAAATATTCAATGAAGTTTTACTTTTTAACAAGCAAAATTAGGTTGGGAGTGTAGCTCAGTGGTAAATCATTTGCCTAACATGTGTGTGGCCATGGGTTCAAGTTCCATTGCTGAAACAAAACAAAACAAAACAAAACAAAAACAAATTAAAAAGGAAAGACCTGGAAATAATTAAAATGTTCACTTAATGGGAGAATGATAAAATTGTGGTATGCTCATCAAGAAGCACTGTATTGAAGTAAAACAAAATTTATTGAAAAGAATGAACAATAGTTTCATAAATCAATGTGATTGAATCTCACAAATATGTTGAGCAAAAATAGCAGGAACAGAAGAGTATGCATGTATATAAAGTTCAAAAACTTTCCCAAACTAAATAATCTTTTGTAAAAGAAGAAAAACAAATACCTACTAATTTAGAATAGAGATTACCTTGGTAGTGGAGAGTTGTCATTTTACGAGGGGCATTGCTGTATTTCTTGAGTGGTGTTTTCATTTTAATGGACAATTAGATTATGTATACTCTTGTGTGAATGAAATATTTCATTAATATAAAAATGTAAAACTAGACTGAATAAGAAAGTAAAGAATTCAACAAATTCTAGTATCATTTTTCATATATGAAAGAAAAATTCAGGATGGGGATGTAGCTCTGTAGTAGAGTATGTAGCTCTGAGACTAACCAACTCTCTGATTCAAGAAAGTAGTATGCCCTATGCTTTCTTGTCCCAGACTTTTTCATACCATTTCTTTGATGTCCCCTAAAGAATCATACCTTTCGTATTCCTGCCTTTGAGTGGTCCCTATTGCTTCACTCTGAAATGGCCCCATGACCTGTTCTTAACAGTAGAGTGTGGAAGTCTAGGTGTTTTGTTTTAGGCTACTAGGTTTAGAGGCAGTTGGTTATACAGCACTTCATAACTGCAAGAAGGTTGTTAGTAGAAAAGATACATCCTGCTAGGAACATTTTTTTCCCAAAAGCCTAAGCCTTTAGGCAATTGCAGAGGGTTTGGGAGAGAAGACAAAAAAGAG
Organism: Sciurus carolinensis; assembly: GCF_902686445.1. Classification (NCBI taxonomy): domain Eukaryota; kingdom Metazoa; phylum Chordata; class Mammalia; order Rodentia; family Sciuridae; genus Sciurus; species Sciurus carolinensis. The sequence continues at coordinate 28,603,124 of NC_062227.1, read as the reverse complement.
AAAAGGATTTAAAGATATTTACAGAGTGCCTAAAAGAAAGAGGAAGGGAGGGACTGGGTTATAACTCAGTGGTAGAGCATATGCTTAGTATGCGGGAAGACTTGGGTTCCATTCCCAAAATCAAGGGGGTGGGGGAGGAAAGGAAAAAGATTTTATCTAGATTTTTTTTTTTTAAAGGAGATTCCCTATCGATAGGTAAGAAGAGATGGTTCTTCCCCCTCAAATAACTTTATAGTGCATCTTGGCAGATGGAATTAAAAGAAAGTTTACAAAGGATTCTTGTGTCCCAAATAGTGCAAAATCAATAGGAAGGCTCCAGATCTCAAGAGGACAAATAGATATGAATGAACCTATCCCAACCTCCCCCACCCAGAGCATGAGACTTGTTGAAACTGTAAGCAGAAGATGTTCTTTAGTAGTTCAGAAGATTAGAGTCACAGAAAGTATTTTAGCTGGAAGTAACTGCATTCATGTGTCACTAAGATTGTCCTAACCTTTCCAGAAAGAATTTGAAAAATTAGAAAAAATAAAAAGGTATTTTAAAAATCACTTTTCTTCCTTGCTTCTTCCTTCATTCCTTCTTTCTCCCCGCAACCCTCTTTTTTGAGATGAGGTCTGACTATGTTGCCTATGTTGATTTCGAACTTCTGAGCTCAAGGGATGCTCCTCAGCCTCAGAACAGCTGGAACTAGAGGTGTACTTCACCACACTCAGTTCTAGGTATTTTTATTTGAGGGGACGCTGCGATTTGAATGTTTGAATATTCATCCTCTCTGATGTTGAAATTTAATCCCTAATGTGAGGCAATGAAAAGGGGAGAGGGGAAGGTTGTGGTAACACATACCTTCATGCCTGTCTGGCTGTTATCTCAGCTCCTTGGGAGGCTGAGGAAGGAGGATGGAAAATTCAAGATCACTCTGGACAACTCAGCAAGACCCTGTCTCAAAATTTTAAAAATAAAAAGGCTGAGGATGCAGTTTATTGATAGAGTGCTTGTCTAGCATTTGAGGCCCTGGGTTCAATCGTCAGTACAGGAAAAAGGAAAAAAAATGTAGTTCGAGGACACTTCATGTTAACCTCTTGAACTAAATTAGCTTCATCCGGCTCTTTCCACCGCTGCCTGAACAAGAGACAATTCTTTGCCCAGGATCAACATCTCTTGCAAAGCATCTTGGTTTTTCAACAGCATCTCTTTAATTTGCTATCATCAGATTCATTGTCACGTAAGGATTTTCTTTTTGTACCATCTTTTTACCAGTCTTTTTAGGATTAAATGTTTCAGGGGCTGGGTTTGAGCCTCAGTGGTAGAGCAATTGCCTGAGATGCCCTGGTTTCAATCTCCAGTAGAGGGGGAGGGGGCTTTAATTAACTCTGGACAATCTAAAATTTTCTCCAGGTTTTCAAGTAATCGTCAGCATTTCCAAATCCCTTCATTCTACCTTCCCATTCACACATCGGTCCAGTAGTTTTCCCATTACAAAATCTTCAGGCTATCTAATTGTATATTAAACCTAACCAATTATATTCCCCCATCCTGGAACACCTTCCTATCAACAGCTCAGTCTGTTCACAACACATACTAATTTCATCAGTCGGTCTCGACAACAATTAAGCATGGTTTTAGCAATCCTAGAGCAAATGAACTATCATCCGAAGTTTTGGAAATCTGTACACTCTCTAACAGAGTTTTGGAAATCTGTACACTCTCTAATCTTCTACCTTGGGCTCAGTGAATTTTACCTGTCACTCTCAAGTACAAAATATCCACTGACTTATGCTGAAGTATTGGGGAGTAAATCTAGTCCTCCAACAACATTACTGAGTTAGGGCGCTACACGCTCGCTAGCAGCATAGGTAAGGAAATATGCTCCCCAACGATGTTAATGGCTTTGACTGAAACTGCCCTGTACATCAGGCGTTCCGTGAACATCTAACTGAATCCCAGGAACGCCGGCGTGGGGTTATTCCCACTTATAGTGGTGGCAACATGGCGGCGGTGGGCAGGTGCGTGTAGTGGGAAGGTTCGGACGCTGGCGACACTCGGCCAGGAACGCTGGCCGCCGCGCCGTGCACCCTGAGGGCGCCGCGACGAGCCACGTGACGTCACAGAACCTCGATTCTTTCTTCTAAGGCCAGCTTTGTCTCCGACTCCCTCAGAAGAGTCCACTACAGCTCTATAGGAATGAGGCGCGAAAAGTGCCGCCGGGTCGCTAGGCGGTAGTTTTCTCCGCCTGGGGACCCACGTGCTCGCTCGGGGGGCCTGTCCCACCCCGCGAAGCCTGCGGACTTGACGCTTCCCGCCGCCGCGTCCACGCGCCTCCGCCACAGAGAGTGCAGTCGCTGTCCCGGCAGCGCCGGCGCGGCCGAGCTTGAGCCCGAGGCGTCATGAGGAGGCGGGAAGGCACCCCGACCCTCCGGTCCTGGAGAACACTGGCCCTCAAGAGACGCTCCCGGGACCAGCACTCCCGCCTCAGTTTTTGAGGGCGCCCCCCAGGGCGCAGGCGCCCGCCAAGTCCGCGCTGGTATCCAACTTCGTCAGGGCGAAAGGGGCGGGTCCCCGGCGAGAGCGGCGAAGCCCCGCCCCGTCCCGCGCGGCCTGCTGGATTCGCCCCGCCTCCTGCCCGCCGCCCCTCTTCTTCCTCCGCCACAGGCCTGGCGGCGGCCCTGCTGGCGGGTCGTGCTGTGAGGCTCGCGTGGGCGGCGGCGGGCGCGGGGCGCGGGCCCTGTGAGGAGCGCGCGGCGCGTCCCCTTGTCCGCAGGAGCGTCGGGTCGCGGAAGTGACGTGTGTACGGGCAGCAGCGCGTTTGAATCGGTTCCCGGGTGATCCTCGCGCCCGCGGCTGCTCGGCTCCGCCGCCGCCGCCGCCGCAGCCGCCGCCGCAGCCGCGGCCGAGGAACTGCAGCGCTCCGGGCGAGGCCTCGAGCCGCCCAGGGAACTGGAGCTGAAGGCGCCGCGCGGACTCCATACCTCGGCTCTGCGCGCCGCGGCGGCAAGCACCGACGCAGCTTTCTCCTTTCCCTCAACATGGCAGCGGCGGGCGCCGGCGGGCCCTCTGTGGGGACTGAGGAGGACGGCGGAGCCGATGGCCACAGGACTGTGTACTTGTTTGACCGGCGCGAAAAGGAGTCCGAGCTCGGGGACCGGGCGCTGCAGGTGGCGGAGCGCACGGACTTCGCGGCGTTCCGCGCCTCCGTGTGTCAGGTACCCGCAGGGGCGGTGGAGGGATGCGCGGGTGGAGTTGGGGTGGGAGGGGGACGAGAAGCCCCGGTCGCTCACCAAGGCAATAAACCTGTCACCCGGCCCTGGTCCCGCAGCCTGGGCTTCTCTGGCCCGGTGTCCGCCATGCCCGCGGCTGAGGCCCGGCCTGGCTCCGGCCTCGGGCTGCAGAGCCGGCCCCCCGGCGGGCCTCCTGTTGCCTCGGGCGGTCGCTCTGCTGCAGGTTCGGGACCTCTGGGTTAGTTGGCTCTTGGCGCTAAAGTTGGTCGCCTCCGAATAGCTCAGTCTCCCTGCAGGGGAGCACTTGTGTCCGAGTCTCTAACTGACTTATTGAAGGAAAAGACTAGACGGAGTTGTACCCGATGGCCGTGCTGTGCGCGTTGCGATGGTTCAAAGTGAAATTCCTGGAGTGGACTTGCCCCAAGGGAATGGGCTGCCGCGGTCCTTTCCCGGGCCGCCCTGTCAAGCCTTGCGAGGCCCGCCCCGGAGGCTCTGCACCGCCGCGGAAACACTTGTCCGAGTTTCGCAGGTGGGGCTGCCCTTCTGGTTTCCTCAGCCCTAACCCCTTGGAGTTCCTGACCCAACTCCGTGAGCGTCCCTGGGTCTTTGTGGAACAACAAAGAACTTATCTACCCATTGTATTGGTTCCCTTTAAAGTAATTAATGACTAGCAGGGCGTAACCTCAAGCTACCCGCGAGGATCGCAAGTTCGAGGCCAGCCTTGGCAATTCAGCCGGACCCTGTCTAAAAATTGTTTTTAAAGACTGAGGTGTAGCTCGGTGGAAAGTACTTGCTCAGCAGGGACTAGGACCTGGGTTCAACCCCAAGTGTCGCCAGAAAGTAAAAACAAACAAAAAAAGTTTATGTAGGAAAACCTGCTTTAATCTGTAAAGTACTTTATAGATAGGAGGTGATATTGTTACCTGAGCTTCTTAAAGAAAGAATGTGGTCATGCCCTGAATTAACCACATGAGATACTTTTTAAGCCATATATATAAAAACCAACTTCGCTTCCAAGTGGGGTGGGGGGAACTTTGAAGTAGTGTTTTGAGTAGGCTGATAGGTTTTAGAAGTGTCCTGGAGACATGACTTCTATACAGTTGGTGAAATAATAGATACTAAGATCCATACAATGAAAACGAGTTGGGAGTAAGGATGTTGTTTCATTCACATTTGTGTTCCCAGTGTCCAGAATTTTGCCTTATGTTTTGTAAATGCCTGGATTAGAATTGATAAATGAATGAAGACAGCCTGTAAACTTTGAATTTCATTCTGTGTCTGAATATGTGGTAGTAGATTCCAGTTGCATTTTTTTATTCATGTATTATGTTTTTCACCACATTTTAAAATTGGTGCATTATTAGTTGTGCATTCCAGTTGCATTTTGAAAAGTGAATGAATGTGTATCTTTTTTTTTGAATGTTTTGTATTCAAAACCATGCTACAGAAGGGAAACTCTTAAGTTTGTCATTTTTATTGTAAAAAATATCAGCACATTAAATAAAATACTGACCCAAAGTGAGAAAATTAAACCTTTAACTCACTGAAATTTATTATAGCAACTGTTGGCACTTGGGGTTATGTCTTTGTAGGTTTTTTTGTTTGGTACCAGGAATTTAACCCAGAGGTGCTTAACCATTGAGACACATCCCCAGCCCTTTTTATTTTATTTTGAGACAGGGGCTCACTGAGTTGCTTAGGTCCTAGTTAAGTTGCTGAGACTGGCTTTGAACTTGTGATCCTTTTGCCTCAGCCTTCTGAGCCACTGGGATTATAGGTGTGTGCCACTAATGTCTTTAATCTCTCTCTTTTATTACTCTAATATGTTTTGTATTCTGGTAATATTACCAGAAGTGTCTTTTTGTTGTTGTTGTTGCTGTTATTGCAGTACTGGGGATCTAATTCAGGACCTGGAGATTTCTAGCTCAGTGCTCTGCCACTAAGCTGCATTCCCAGCTTTTATTTTTAATTTTGAGATAGGATCTTGCTAAGTTGCCCAGGCTGGCCTCAAATTTGTCATTTTCTGCCTTAGCCTCCTGAGTAACTGGAATTACAGTCTGGGATTTTAGGCTTATGTCTAATAGGAGTGTCTAATTTAATGTGTTTTGATAATCAAAATTGGAAGTGATTGATTTAGTGCCACTGTTTACATAATAGTTGATTTTATTTTCAATATTATAATTTTAAGTAATAAGCATTAAAAAAAAAAAGTTTTAGTTGTTGATGGACACAATACCTTTATTTATTTATTTTTATGTGGTGCTGGTGATTGAACCCGGTGCTTCACATGTGCTAGGCAAGCACTATACCACTGAGCCACAACCCCAAACCTATGATAAACATTTTTGAATAAACTTATTGTTATTGTTTCTTTAGTTAGGCATCTTTGAAGTAAAATTACTGGATTAAAGCACCCGATACATATTTTTACACTTGATTTTAGCCAAAAAGGCAAGAAGTAATTGATGATACATATTTTTAAATTGCTTTTTAAAAAAGTTGTGCTAGTTTATCCATCCTCTAGAAATACATTATTTTCTTCTCCCTTTTCTCCTGTGAGATGTCTAAGTAACTGTCTTGGATAGGGGAAGTAGCCTTTTATTGCAGAAGTGGAATTCACTCTTAGACATGATGGCCCATCTAAGTGAGATAATAAAAGTCAAATTAGTATTCAAACCCAGAACCCTTGTTCTTTCTATGCCTCAAATACAGTTCTTTGCTATAGAGAGCAGAACTTCTTTCAGTGTTTCAGTTTAAAACCAAAGATTATATTTCCTTTGACTAATTTTTTTTTCTTCCTCTCACTTTTCCCTGCTAGAATTGCAGTGACAGGGGAGAACTGGTAAGAAAAAGGAAAACTAAGTAGACTCTTTTTTTTTTTTTTTTTTTTTTTTTTTTTTTACTATAGCCTTTTAAGTCTCATTTAATTATACCACAGATCTCATAACATTGTTTCCATTACATACATGAATAACTGAATTAAATTCCTGAAATAAGTCCAAGATTATACAGTTAACAAAGCAGTGAAACTACTTGTTCCCTAAGGATTGGAATCTCGATGAATTTGATTCCAAAGCTTGTATTTTTTAGAAAAAGCTCCCCCATGCTGTTTCCTAGCGTTTTAACTTTCCTCTTTGGAGAGGCTGTAAAATCTTACACTACATTAAAGTTTTTTTGTTAAAATGTAAATTAAACCAGTAGGTTTTTGTACCGTAAGAGCATTAGGGATTCTGAACTGTTAGTTGAGGAAAGCTTACCATGTGGAAAAGAGGAGCTATCTCAAGGGGGAAGAAGAAGAAAGGTAGATCTGGAAAAAACTCTTAGACTTCTGGTAAATAGCTTTTGACTTACTTGAGCTCACGTGACCTTGCCAATCAACGATGAGAAAGTGACTAGTTTTTAAATATGTTAAGTCCCTGTGTCCACTCTGCAGTTTTTGAGAAATCGTCTCCTTTTTCGTTTGTGTAACTGTACTGTACCTTCTTGTCTTATCATGGTACTTATGCCATCACTCCCCACCCCACCACCAACTCAGGTTTATTGTAGAAATAGGTGAGCATTTTTTAAAAAATTAATATATAAATGCATAAGATCTAGAATAACCATATAGTAAATTTTTTTTAATTCAAAAAGAACAGAACTTTAAAACTACCTGCTTTCAAGGCTTTTTACAAAACTACAGTAATCAAGACAGTACAGTATTGATGTAAATGTGTAGGTACATACAGCAGAGATGAACCTGGATACATATGGCCAATTGATTTTTATTTAAAAGCCAAGTGCTGTGATGGCACATACCTGTAATGCCAGCTACTCAGGAAGCTGAGGGAGGAGGATGGAAAGTTGGAGGCCAATTTATTGAGACCCTGTCTCAAAATAAAAAGGGCTGGGAATATAGCACTGGCATGTATGAGGCTCAGGGTCAATAAAAAATAATAATAAGTCAAAACAGTTTTTATTTAGTTTTTGTGGTATTGGGATTGACTCAGGGTTTTGCATATGCTAAGCTTTACCACTGAGGGATATCCCAGCCTTTTATTTACTTCGGTTGACAAAAATAGTGTGTATTTATGGTATACAGCCATGATGTTTTGATAGATATATCCTTGTAGAATAACTAAAAGAATTTAACATATGTACATCATATACTTTTTGTGATGGGAATATTTAAATTTTAACAGACTCCAAATATGCAATATGTTGTTATTAACTATAGTTATGATGTACAGTAGATCTTTTCAGTTTATTCCTTTTGTCTAACTGAACATATCCTTTAATCAACATTTTCCCAAACCTTACCTGTACCCTGTTCGTCTCTGGTAACTCCCTTTTACTCTCTACATGTGAGATTGTGTATTGTCTTTTTGTGCCTGGTTTATTTAATAGCATAATATCCTTTAAGTTCATCCACATTCCAAATGATGGGATTTCTGTTTTTGAGACTGAATGGTATTCCATTTTGTATGTATACCACATTTTCTTTATCCATTCATGAATACTTAGGTTGATTTCATATGTGGGTATTGTGAATAGCACAGCAATGAATTTAACAGTGCAGTTCCCTTCAATATACTTTCATTTTCTTTGGATGCATACTCAATAGTGAGTTCGTTAGGTTATATAGTAGTACTATTTTTAATTATTTGAAAGATTTCTATACTGTTTTCCATGATAGCTGTAGTAGCTTACATTCCTTGTACACTAACAGTGTACAAGGGTTCCTTTTTCTCCACATTCTCACCAGTACTTGTTTTCCTTTGCTGGCACTCCCCGCCCCCAACACCTTTTTTTCTCTTTTGTGGTATAGGGATTTAATTCAAGGATGCTCTGCCACTCCACTGATCTACTTCCCTAGCACTACTTACATATTTTGAGACAGGGTCTCACTAAATTGCTAAGACCGGGTTCAAACTTGCCATCCTCTTACCATAGCCTCCCCAGTTGCTTTGATTATAGGCTTGTTACTATCTTTTGTCTTTTTTTTTTTTTAATAACTATACTAACAATTGTGAGATAATATTTTGTTTTAGTATGCATTTTCTTCATAATGATGATGATGATGATTTTGTGGCGCTGGGGATTGAACTCTGGACCTTGCAAATAATAGGCAAGTACACTAGTGCTGAGCGATGTCCCCATCCTCTTCTATTTTATTTTTCAAGACACTGTCTTACTAAATTTTCCACACTGTTCTTGAACTTTTGATCCTCCTGCCTCAGCCTCCTGAGGAGGTCTGTGCCATTACACCCAGCAAGCATTTTTTCATATGCAAGTCGAGTATCCCAAATAAGAAAATTCAAAATCTGAAATGTTCCAAAATCTGAAGCTTTTTGAAGGCAAATGTTATGGCCCAAGTGGAAAATTCCACACCATGAAACTGTATCTTGTACACAAAATTGTTAAAAATACTATATAAAATTACCTTTGGACCATGTATATAAGCTATTATGAAACACAGCCAGGTGTGGTGGTACACACCTGTAACTTGGAGACTGAGGCAGGAGGATCGCAATTTCCGGCCAGCTTTCACAATTTAGCAAGACACCTTGTCTCAAAAAACTATAAAGGGCCAGGAATGTAGCTCAGTGGTAGAGCACTCCTAGGTTCAATCTCCAGTACCCCCCCACAAAGATATTATGAAACATGAGTGAATTATATGTGTAGACTTGAAACTCATCCCCAAGATAGCTCATTTATGTGTATGCAGATATTATAAAATCTGAAGGGGAAAAAATCCAAAATTCAAAACACTTGTACTTCCAAACATTTCAGGTAAGGAATACCCCACATGTACCTGTTGGCCTTTTGTGTCTTTTGAGAAATATTCTTTCAGATCTTTTCCCTATTTTTAAATTGGGTTGTTTTCTTACCTGATACATTTTTTTGAGGGCAGGAGCTTAAACTAGGAGCTGGTTTATAATTGTTATTTATATTCATCAATCTCTTGCTTTCTTCAAAAAAGTATTTGTGGTGTCTTATAAGTTCATTGTTAAAAATAACAACAGCTAAGAATGAAAAAAGTAAAGGAAAATAAATATAGAATAATAAGATGCTTGAGAAAAGTTAATAAATGGTAATTTATCTGATAATATATTATACTAAGTCATGAAATCAGCTTTGAACTTCCCATTGGTCAAAACAAAGAAGGAAACAGAATTAATTAATTAACAGTCTTCAAAATAAAAGCATTGCAACCACTAGGAAAGCAAAGGTATTATTTGAGAAATTTTTTTTCCTAGATTCCTCATGAATCCAGAGTGATAGAATGTATAACATCCTAACAGATGGAGACCGCTGCTCCTTACCCTGACCTTTTATTAACAAGGAAGAGTCATATTATTTAGGTTAGTGTAGGCTGTTTTAATTATTAACCACTTAAATTTTTGTAGAAATTTCTTCAGGTTCAGCTTCAGTGTTCCTAATCTGTAGGATAGCCGTCGAATACAGTGCCAAAGCACAAATCTTAAAGGCTAGTTTGTAGAATTTCAGAGCAATACATTAAGGTATATAGTTTCTGACCGATTTAAATCCATGATTTTTTGTTTGTTTTTTTGTCTTTTGGTGCTGGGAGTTAAACCTAGGGCTTCATGCATGCTAAGCACATCTCTCCCACTGAGCTACACTCATAAGCCATGGATGAAATTTAGCTTATTTAGATGTTGAGAATGGAGGTTAGCCCTTCAGAAGTAATTTTTTCCCCGCCTCTGGTACTGGAGATTGATCCCAGGAGCACTCTACTACTGAGCTACATCCCAAGCCCTTTTATTTATTTATTTATTTATTTATTTATTTATTTTTTATTTTTTTGAGACAGGGTCTTCCTATGTTTCCTAGGCTGGCCTCAAACTTCAGAGTCTCCTGCCTCAGCCTTTCAGGTCACTGGGATTGCGGACATGCACCACCACACCCAGCTATAAACATCTCTTAAAATTGACTTTTGAGGAGAAGTTATCCAGCAGATAGTTTGAAGCTGTCCTAAGAATATGGCGGGCAATTGCTTTGTATTCCCCATTAAAGACAGATTCATATATTTTAAAAATAAATTCAGAAAAAGTTCTTACAGAAGAAAAAAAGTCAGATCAAGACTTTTGCCTGAATAGAATTACTTCCAACTTTTCACATACAGAAAAGCAGAAGACTGTATCTGTATTCAATGTCAGGTTAGTACAAATACATGAAAAACTTCATTTTGCATGTAAGATAGATTTTAGATCAGAAAACATGGAGAGAAGACAGGTACAGTGGGGGCACACCTGTAATCCCAATTTTGGGGGAGATTGATTCAGGAGGATTGACAGTTGAGACCAGTTTAGATAACTTAACAAGAACCTTTCTCAAAATAAGATTTATGAAGGACAGTAGTAGGATGCATGGCTAGCAAGTGCAGGGCACTGGGTTCAATCCCCAGTATCACAAAACAAAAAACAAACAAAAAACCCAACATGGAGAGAGAAGAGTATGAGGTTTTGAATAAAAGCACAATGAGTAGTAATGTAAAAATACTTTTCAAGCATGAGAACTATAAAATACTTAGAAAAATTATGAATTTGAGAATTTTATATGGAATGATAGATGAAACAAGGAAAACAATTTGCATGTCTGAAGTGAATTGTAATTGATTTATTGAATAAAATATATTAATTTTAAATATAGATTAAAAATTGTATGACAACTATCTGCTTCAGTGCAGAAAAATAGTCAGTTCCTGATTTAGGATGGTTTGACTTTAGAATTTTTCAACTTCACAGTGGTTCAGAAACATGAATTCTGCAGAAACCGTACATTAATTTTGAATTTTGATCTTATCCTAGGCTAGCAATATGCTGTAGGATACCTTCTGTTTTTTTTACTTTCAGTACAGTATTGCTAGATTACATGAAATATTCAATACCTTATTTTTTGAAAAATTTTTTAGTTGTAGATGGACACAATACCTTTATTTTGTTTATTTTTTTAAAGTTGTGCTAAAGATTGAACGCAGTGCCTCACACGTGCTAGACAAGTGCTCTACCACTGAGCCACAACCCCAGCCCTCAACACCTTATTTTAAAACGTTCATTATTTTAGATTATTTTGCTCAGCTATAGGCTAATACAAGTCTTAACACATTTAAAGTAGACTAGCCTAAGCTATGACATTTGGTAGCTTAGATCTATGAAATGCATTTCAACATAACATTAAGTTTACAGTACATCTTTTGGAATGTAATCACATGGTAAGTAGAGGAACATTTATATACTCTTTTCCCTGGGTGAAATTCATTCATGATGGTAATACAGTTGCAAATGTTGATAGAAGGGAATAAGGTGGTAGCTTTCTTAGCCTTAGATAAAGATACATTGAGGGGCGGAAGTCTTCTATGTAACTAGTGGCAAGCTACATGAAGTATCCTATGCAATTATCCTAGAAGAATCCTCCAGGAAATTTAAAAATAATTGATTTACAGAGAGATTATATGAAATCATTAGATATAAATACCTTTCAGTTGTTCATCAATCGTCAATCATTTGCACATAGATTTTTCAGTAATTATAAAAGCATATTTTGTTATACAGGGTGTATTAGTACATGATCTGACAATTGGGGCATTGTAGAAATAAAGCGGTAATGAACTTAAAGACAAATGACTGTCACAATTACATAGAAACCTAATAAAAATCTGTAGGATCAATTTCTGTGTCTGATAAATAGAATCTTATTTACTTTATGTCTAGGGCCTTATTTCTCTAGGGTGGAACTACATGGAATATAAGTGTCTTTAAGCTTCCTAAAGTATGCCAAATTGCTTTCCAATATGGTTGTAATAATTTTTCAGTCCTGTTGATAGTATGTTAGATGCTGTTTCCTTATATGAAAACTTATACTTGATAGAATCAGAACTGAAAATTTTTACCTATCTCATGGATATGATATCAAGTTATTTTAATTTCTTTGATAACTAGTTGAGCCTTTTCCCCCCAACCCCTTGCCCCGTACTGGGGATTGGATCCAGGGTCACTGTACCTTTGAGCTACACACCCAATTCCTTTTAATTTTCTAAGTTGCTGAGGTTGTCCTCCATCTTATAGTCCTTCTGCCTTTGAGTCTCAAGTAGCTGGGATTACAAGCGTGTGTCATTGCACCTGTCTGAGTTGAATATCTTTTCATGTTTTCTAGTCTTTTCCTTTATGGTTTGCACAAGTGATATCTTTTCAGAAATCCTTTTCTAATCTTTCAAAATTATGCCCTTATGTTTTCTACAATTTGAATTAATATGCAGCTTATTTGGGGTTAGAGGTATAGTTCATTGGAAGAGAGAACACTTCCATAGCATATGTAAGGCCCTGGGGTGAATTTGCAGCACCACAATAAAGAAAAAGAGTAATGCCACTTTAATTCTCCTGAAATTTATTTTTGTGTAAATCGAGATAGGGATTTTATCTATTTCTGTGTGTTTAGTTAGCTGTCTCAATATTTTCATGGACTAGTTTATTATTTCCCCAACAATGTGGGAATGTCACCTTTCCTACTTACCAAGCTCCCCCATGCATATGTATGTGGGACTCTTTCAGAACCCTTTATCCTCTTCTGTTGCATATTTCAAACTAGATTTTTTTTAATGAAAAACTTTAAACATATACAAAGAAAGAATTGTATAATGAACCCAATACTTATCACCCATATTTAGCAGAATTGGCCAAACTAGCATCATATTGTCTTTAATATATCGTAAAGCATATTGTGGGTCTTAGTTGATTTTACCTCTGTATTCATCTATTATACCATCAGAATTAAGTATTTTATATTATGTAATATTTCAGTCCATATTCAGTTTTCTCTGATTGTTCAAAAATGTTTAGGAGCTGGAGTTGTAGCTCAGTGGTAGAGCCCTTGCCTTGTATGTATGAGGAACTGGGTTTGATTCTCAGCACCACATATAAATGAATAAAATAAAAATCCATTGACAACTAAAAAACATTTTTAAAAAATGTCTTTCTAGTTGGTTTGTTTAAGTCACAATTCAACAGGGTCCTCAGATTGAACTTTCCCTTACTACTACCTTCCTTCTCTTTCTGGGAATCTAACCCAAGTCCTCAGTGCATGCCAGGTAAACTCTCTACCACTGAGCCTACATCCCTACTCCCAATCCCCCCATCCCATTTCCTAATTATTTCAAAATTAAATCATTTGAGCAACCATGGTCTAATTTTCCTGCAGTTGACCTGTTGAAGGAATTAACTAGGTAATTCATTAATAGTCCATGCTATGTATGTATGTATTTTAGTTATAGATTGACACAATACCTTTATTTTGATTGTTTATTTTTATGTGGTACTGAGGTCCAAACCCAGTGCATGTGCTAAGCAGGCACTCTACCACTGAGCCACAACTGTAGCCCCTGTCATTTAACTTTATTTCTGCATTTTATAAACTAAAAGTTAGCTTTAAAGACTTTATTAGATTTAGATTAAATTTCTTTGGGGTAGAGAGACAAAGGAGTACTTCTGTAGGTGGTGTGATACTTTATATCACGTCACATCAGGAGTTACGTAATGTATGAATGTTTTACCTATTCCTAGCAGTGCTAACATTGATTCAGGTGGTTTCAGTGTAATACCTTCATAGTAAGATTTCGATTGGGTGGTTCTTCAAATGGTAATATTCTGATTGCCTTTCCTTCCCCTAACTATACATCATCGTATTAATTTCATTTTAGACAAAAGCATGCCTTTTAATTTACATAAAAATGTAAAAAGTTTTCTAATTCTCATTTGTTGGTTGGTTGTGATAGTTCACAGTTCATGATTTCATTGATCATGCTTTTTTTTTTTTTTTTTTTTTTTTTTTTGGTACCAGGGATAGAACTGAGCAGTGCTTAACCACTGAGCAATATCCCCAGACCATTTTAGTTTTTAATTTTGAAACAGATCTAAGTATTCTAGGACCTTACTAAGTTTCTGAGGCTGACTTTGAACCTGTGATCCTTCTGCCTCATCCTCCTGAGCTGCTGGGATTACAGGCAGTACCACCATGCCTGGCTATATTTTTTCCTTTTGATTATTCATGTCTTGATTTGCTCCTTTTTGTTCTTGATCTTCACCTTTTTTGATTTATGAAGGCTTTTTGTTTCTTGTTGCAATTTCCCACTCTAATTCATAATTTGCTTTAGGGTTTTAAGCTTATTCTTTTGGAAGGGATTAGAATAGATGTAAAGTTTCTTTAATATATACATCTTGCTTCGTGCCACTGTTCTTTCCTTAGTCCTCTATCACATTCACTTCTATTTTCTTTGTTTTATTTTTAATATATTTAACTATTTTTATGAAATAAGTGTTAATACTTTGCTATAAATAAATGATTACTTACTTGTGTAATGACATGAAATAACATGTCTTTGTCAGGGTGGGCCCTATTAATGTGAATCCTTTCAAAACATCACACCTAATCACTAGTGTTACTAGGTGGCATATAATTGCAGAAGAATAGCCTTGTTAAAGAAGTAATTTATAATTTACATGGGTTCATGTTAATTTTGCAAAGGCAAAATACAAAATACTGAGTTGTATATTTTCTAGACAAATAGGTATAGTAATTGTTGTAGGACTATAATGTTCTATCAGGATTTTCACATTCTTGCAAATTTGAATAATGCATTTATTTCTCTTATTTTAAATAGACACTTGGCATTTCACCAGAAGAAAAATTTGTTATTACAACGACAAGTAGGAAAGAAATTACCTGTGATAATTTTGGTGAGTAACGATGTTTTAAGTTAAGCACTTGCTTTTATATTTAATACGTAATGATAGGGCAATATTTACTACACAAATATATATTCAGAACTATTGATAGATTACATAGATTGCTCCGAAGTAATTTTTCAAGCGCAATTATAGAATAGCAGTTGCTATCCAGGCTACAGAACATAAGACCTTTCTCAACATTTAGCACAGTTTGGATCTTCAGGCTGACTCTCAGCTTCAACTTGAACTTATCTTGAATTCTTCCATTATCTGTTCATTTTTAGGACCTGCAGTTTTTCATGCTTGATTCCTTTTGAATGTAACCGTTCTTCTCCATTCATGTTAATACCACACTAATGCAGAGCCTCATTTAATTTTCTGTGATAGTTTAACTTATGAATTGAGTTTTCAGATGTTTAGAAATACTTTTGCCTGTTCCATTGATATCCTATAACAAAATAGCTGAATTTTTAGGGTTTGCCTATAAATTGTTAAAGTTATTACATAGATAAAATTGACATTCAAAATTGTAAATTCATTGAGTTTTATGATGCTGACCTAGCACTTAAGATTTTAACTCTCGATTACAGATGAAACTGTTAAAGACGGAGTCACTCTATACCTGCTACAGTCAGTCAATCAATTACTACTTACAGCTACAAAAGAACGAATTGACTTCCTACCTCACTATGACACACTGGTTAAAAGTGGCATGTATGAATATTATGCAAGTGAAGGACAAAATCCTTTGCGTAAGTATCTCATTAATAGTAATTTTGATAAACGGTTACTCTCCTTTATTCCATGGTCTCATTTCTTCAAGTTTTATAAACCTCTCATTTTAGCAGACCACAACCACTCATTTCGAGCTTCCTTTTTCAACTCCATTTCATGGTGTACTTCTTTTTTTTAACCTGTCTTCTTCAAAGTAAGAATACTCATCTTTAAAGCTACCCTACTAGTGAAACTCATTCCTTTTCCATACATGAGGGATCTTGTATCTTATATTTTTTCATCTCCTGTATGCTTTTTTCCACCTGATTTATTCTTCCTGTCCTCCTACAGACCTCTCCCAATTAAGAAATCTCCTTGAAAGAGTTGACTGTTTTCACTATTAAGAGCAATTTTCTTTCCTTCTTACTCTAAGTGTCTGTCCTTGCCTACAGTTCCTAATTTTAGGGTTAAAATTGGTCATTTTTAGTTAAATATTGAAAATCTGACATCAATATCCAGTTATTTGACATAGTTGAATCCCTTTTTCATCCTTGATACACTTTCTTCACTTGACTTTCAAGAGACCACACTCTATTATTTGGTGCTGGGGTTGAACCCAGGGTCTCATGTGCTAAGCCTGTGCTCTACCACTGAGCTGCATCCGAAGGTCTTAGACCATGTTCTCTTAGTTACTTCTTACCTTTCTGCTTGTCCCTTCTTCTTTTCTCTCATGTGTTTTTTTTTTTTTTTAATCTTTTAGATATACATGACAGTAGAACACATTTTTACATATCATACATACATGGAGTATGACTTATTCTAATTAGGATCCCACTTGGGTTGATCATGATGTGGTGTCACACTGGTCATGTATTCATAACATGAATACAGGAAAGTTATGTCTGATTCATTCTGTCTTTCCTATTCTCATTCCCTGTCCCTTCCCTTCATTCCCCTTTGTCTAATCCAGTGAACTCCCCCACCCCTTGTTTCATGTTAGCATCCCCACATCAGAGGGAACATTGGACCTTTGGTTTTTTGGTCCTAGCTCATTTCACTTAGCATGGTAGTCTCCAATTCCATCCATTTACCAGCAAATGCCGTAATTTCATTCTTCTAGATGGCTGAGTAATATTCCATTGTGTATGTATACCACATTTTCTTTCTTTATTCATTTGTTGATGGGCACCTAGGATGGTTCCTTCCCCATGTTCTTAAGGTTCGGTTGCCTCAGTGTTTAGTTCTTGGTCTTATCTTCTTTATCACTTGATGATTTAGTCTCATAGCTCTAAATACTGTCTTATAGAACTGACTCTCAAATGGAGGTGGCAAGAAATGGTCTTTTTTAGGTAAATATTGAAAATAGTACCAGATTTCTCTTCTGAATTTCAGTTTGGTCCGTACATCTTTCTATGTGGCACCTTCTCTAGGGTGTCTGAAATGGGATCCCTGAATCCTATATGACAAATAATTTTCCACATCTGAATTGGTCATCACTCATTCTTTCCAGTTACTCAGATGAAAAATCATTTGTCACCACTTCTGTTAATGCCACCTGGTCTGAGATATTGTCATATTGCCTAGATTACAGTTTCCTCTTAGTTGGTCTCTTTCTCTTTTCATCCCTGTCCGTGGATGGTTTGAGAAGTAATCTTGTGTCATTCTGCTGAAAACAGCACGATTCCCCATTTCTCTAAGAGTGAAAGCCAGAGTCTTTATGGTTAACTACAAGTGTGTAGTAGTTTTGCTTTCCCCTACTTTTCCCCCTTGCTTGTACATTCCACTCCATTGTCAGCCATCTTTTCAGATTGGTGCCCTCTGTCTAGAATGCTCTTCCCCTAGATAAACCTAGGACTTTTTATTTCACCTCATTCAAGTATTGTTTATCTGTTATCTTTTCAGAACTTATTGGATTACTATATTTAAATTGTAACTATTTTCCCTTCATGCCTTTATTTATTCCCTTCTCTCTGTAGCATATATAACCTTCTAACAAGCTATAGAATTTATTGTGATTACATTTTACTTCCTGTCTTCCTCCAGTAGAGTGTTGAATTCATAGTAACAAGAACTTGTTTTTGTACATTTCTTAGAACAACTTGTGGCACATGGTACATGCTTAGATATTTGAATATTAAGTCAATCTTTAGTTATTTCCCTGGGGATAAAATTCTGAATATGTAGTCTTTTGATTTTTTTTTTCTGTCATTATTATGTGAATAAGCAGTGTTTCAACTCTTTGATTTTTCTGACTTTACAATATGTCCCTGTATTGTTTCCTCTTCCTGTTTCCTTGCTTCTGGTTTTGTTCTTGACTGTGTGGTAGTGATTTTCAAGTCATGCAGATATTTTATTAGGAAACTGATCCAGTGTTTAACTATTATATCCATGTCAATGAAACAAAAAGCTTTATTTCTAGCTTTATTTAGTCTCTCAGTTAAGCCCTGTATCTGCTCCCTATTTAACACCACTATTCGTTGAACTTTATACAATTGTATAGCATTATATCTAAAACTGAATTTTTCTTTCTTCCCTTTTACCATATTCCCTTGTGGGAAATACAACCATTTATTTAGATTTGTTTCTTAGATTTATTTCCCTATCTCTGGTACTGGGAATCGAACCCAAGGGTGCTTTACCACTGAGCTACAGCCCCAATCCTTTTGTATGTTTTCTTATTTTTTTGTGGTGTTAAGAGATTGAACTTCAGGGGCCTCAGGCATGCTAGGCAAGCACTCTACCACTGAGCCACATCCCCAGTCTTGTATTTTATATTTTTATTTTGAGACAGCGTCTTGCTGAATTGCTGAAGCTGGATTCAAATTTATGATCCTCCTACTCAGCCTCCTGAGTTGCTGGGATTATAAGCATGTGCACCTTTCCCTTTTTTATCAGATACTAAGTTCTGTGAATTCCTCCTTCTCTTTCTCCTCCTCTTCCTCTTCCTCCTCCTTCTTTTCCTTCTTTCCCTCCCCTCCTCCCACTTTCCTTCCCAGGGGTACTGTACCTCTGAGCTACATCCCCATCCCTTTTTTAAGAGTCTTTCAAAATTGCTGAGGCTGACCTTGAACTTGCAGTCCTCCTTCCTTGGACTGGGATTACAGGTATGCACCACCATGCCTAGCTGAATTTCTTCTTTTCTTTTTACTCTTTTTCTCCCATTTACTATACTGTTCAATCTTCATTTTCTATAGTTACTACCCTTAGCCAGATCCTTATACATATTATCTGATTTGTGGTCAATTTTTTAAATTTATGAACATTACTGTCCTTTAAGTGTTTAGAGTGAGTGCAAGTGCTTCCTAGAGTACAACTGTGTCAATTAATTACAATTCTATTTGGGTTACACTTCTGGGGAATTAAGACATAAATTTGCTATATTCCTTTTCTTTCTAATTAAAGGAATAAAAGTGGGAAATAGTTGAGTTGTGGTCCTGAAAAAAGAATCTAAATAAATAGTGTTGAACCAGTGATAAACTCAATGTCAAGTTAGTGTTGTAGTTAGTAGTCATTCTCTTGTCAGTTTTTTAAAGAAATATATTTTTAGATGTTGATAGACCTTGATTTTATTCATTTATTTATTTGTGGTGCTGAGAATCAAACCCAGTGCCTCACACATGCTAGGCAAGTGCTCTAGCACTGAGCTACAACCCCAACCCCATCTCTGTCAGTTTTGAAGAAGTGTTCTGTCATTTGACAAGTTCTGTTAGTCTTTGGAATTCTATATCCAAAGTAGTTCTTGAGAGACACTTGTATACAATTAATTACTTTATATTTACTCCTTTATCTCTGTTCCTACTTTTGACTTGTGCATGATATAGTGACATACATACACCAGACTGCTGTTTGCTCTTATGGTTATGGTCTTCTGTTTGTCTCTTACGTCTGTATGTCTGTCTTTGGATTATAAACTTGAACCAGAAATCGTGGCTGACTCATGCCGTATAGTGCCATACAAATACTGGTTGATGACTGCCTTTTTATGCTGGTGGTGATTGGTGATGATGCCTTTTATTATGTATTTTATCATTAGGATCAGGATAATATTTTAATTCTAGCTCTTTGGAAAATAAGTGATGACTTTAAGGTACTTCAGAGTTTCTTCTGCTTTGAACTTTTATACAAAGTATTTTAGGGAAAAATTAAGCAATAATGTTTCCTTAATCTTTTTCAGCATTTGCTCTTGCAGAATTAATTGACAATTCATTGTCTGCTACTTCTCGTAATGTTGGTGTTAGAAGAATTCAGATCAAATTGGTAAGAAAATAATACTTAGAGAAATTTAGTTTTTCTTTTGATCAAATAGTATAAGTTGATTGGAAAAAATTAGAAAACAGAAATTAAAGTTAACAATTTGATGTCTCTTTATCCACTTAAAATTTCTTCTTGGATCTTTTATTCTGTGTTTATGTGTGTGGTTGCATGTAGCATTTTACTTTTTTAATATTCTGCTCTCCTTTAATAGTATATTGTAAATATTTTACATATGAATATTCTGAAATATAATATTCTATTGCTCCAGAATGATTTATTGACTATAATGAAAGTAACATAATAAATCTTCTATTGTTGAGCACAGATTTTTTTTTCCTTTATTTTTGCCATTAGAAGTAATGCTGAAATGATGAACATTCTTGTACATCTTTGTACATGTCTCTTATTTTCTAAGTTAAAATCTAAGAAATGCAGTTTCTGGGTCAAAAGTCATGAAGAATTCTAAGAATTTTCATAAATATAGCCGAAGTGCCTTTCAGAAAGTTGTTACTTTACACTTTGATGGAGCAGTGTCTGAGTGAACCTGTTGAATCACTTTTCTTATATTTAACCTTTGATGTTTTAAATACTGATTTGATTTTTCCTGTCTTCTTGAACTTATTTTGTTTCATAGCTTTTTGACGAAACCCAAGGAAAACCTGCTGTTGCAGTGATAGATAATGGAAGAGGAATGACTTCTAAACAGCTTAACAACTGGGCCGTGTATAGGTTGTCAAAATTTACAAGGCAAGGTGACTTTGAAAGGTTAGAAAATCTTACTTTTTTGCCGGTAGCTATCTGTTTTAATAATAACTCTGATATGCCTTTAGATACATAGGATGCATTAGAGGTTTTGATGTTATCAATATATTTAGTTAGGTTTTTTTTTAATAGAATTTTTGTGATCAGTAATCAGAAATAGAATTACATTAACATTGTGTCTTTTCACTTAACAGTTCCTTTTGCATTTCTTGAGGTATGTAGGAGATCTGTTGTATATTTTTAAGCTTTACATCTTTCATTACTAACTTAAAAAAAGCCTTCAGAGCAGCAGAATGGTTTTAAGGTGGGCTTTGGGAATCTCTTCATATCACTTGCAAAATCCCTAAAATTGCATGTAGTTCTGTGGAACTCACTATTGCTCTACTTTCAGGTTTCTGTTTTTAAAAGTGTTCACAGAGCCTGGGTATGGTGGTACATGCCTGTAATCCCAGCAACTAGAGAGGCTGAGGCAGGAGGCAGAAGTTCAAGGCCAGCCTCAACAATTTAACTAGGCCTCAAACAACTTAGCAAAATCCTGTCTTAAAATAAAAAAGGACTGGGATTGTGGCTCAGTCGTTAAGCACTCCTGGGCACAATCCCTGATACCAAAATAAATTTTTAAATAAAATAAAAATATTTACAGCTATTAGGGAATAGAATCTAGTCATGAGTTTTGTATCAGAATGTAATATAGAAAATATCCTGAATAAGAATGTTAGAGGGAAAATATGCTAAAAGCTGTCAGAGATATAAGGATTTTATATTCTTGGAACGTTAGTGGAACTCTAGTAAGAAAAGGTTTGAACCATGAGTCTTTTGATATCTTAAGCTATGTTGTATAGTATAACCTACTTGGGAAGAATCTCTTGGCATTATTGTTAAGTAGCTAGTGTTTATAACCTATTTAGCTATGTTAAGAAAAGCCACCCACATTTAAGGATCAGTTTCAATAATGTGTTAACATTGATATGCTTGACACCTTTGCCTTCTCACTTTTGAAATTTCAGTACCTTCAGATTTTTGTTAAATTATTAAAGACTTCCTGTGCCACTTTGAGGGACAGTGTAGTAAAGAATAAGGATGCTTGCATCTTTCAGCTGAGTTTGAATTCTAGTCTTGCCACTCTCTTATTGTTTGACATTGGTCAAAGTACTTCTAGTGTATGTGAAAGACCCTGGGTTTGATCCCAGTACTGCCAAAAAACAAAACAACAAAAACAAAAAACAGGACTTCTCTCTGTGTCTCCATTTACATATCTGTAACAGGAACGTAATAGTCCATAAGGTTTTATGAAGACTGTTAAGATATATAAGATCTTTAGGGCAGAATCTGTTATGTGGTAAGTAATCAGTAAATGTAAGCTATCATTTTAGTTATTGCTTCTCATTCCTGACTTAAGACTTCTCTATAGTCATGTTTTTTTGCTTTTCATGAACACATGACACTTAAAGAATTTATAAAAATAATAGCCAAACAGAAGGCCAAGACCTTTTTTTTTTTTTTTTTTTTTTTTTGAGTCTAGGTATGGGATTTGGCATGTGATCTAATAAGTAGAAGGGAAGGAGAACAGATTGTAAATTAGGCAGAAAGTTCATAAAATATCAGAATAATCACTTGGAAGAGTAGAAAAATGTAGTCTATAGTTTGTTAAAATCCTCATTGGATTTATGTTACATTGACTGATATTTCTCTAGCTCTTACCACAACACAAACTTTAAAACTTAACCCAAAGTTAGGGAATTTTAAATTTCTAATAAGAGTCTTTCTATTGCTAGTCCTATCTTTATAGGTATATGGTCAGTAAACAATTAGTTGTTACCTCTTCATACTGTCTTTGAGTTCAGAATCAGTCCCCGTTCTGTCAACTGATTTAACATTTCAAACCCCTAGTTTCTACTTCTACAGAAGAAATTATTAGTTACTTTGCTGTTTCTAGATCAGTTTTTACTTGATACAAGATAGATCTCATAAGAAGCAGGCTGTGGAAGAAAAGGAAGACTCACAGTACAAAAAAGCTGACATAGTATTAAAAATTTTTTTTAATTGTAGATGCACATGATATCTTTATTTATTTTTTTATTTGTGGTGCTGAGAATTGAACCCAGTGCCTCTCACACGTGCTAGGTAAGCACTCTACCACTGAGCCACAACCCCACCTCCTCACCGACAGTTTTAACCTACTACTTATGTCATAATTGAGGGTTTCCTAGGCTGTTCTGGCACTTGTGATCCTCTTGCCGAGGCCTCCAAGGTAGCTAGAATTACAGGAGTGCACCACCCTGCCCACCTATTGTCTGACTGACAAATGTATACACCTGTGTAACCCAAACCCTTGTCAAGATATAGTATATTACATAAACCCAGAAAACTTGCTCATAACTTGGGCACTAATATAATTATGTTTCAAAGATGCACTTGGATACCTGGAACATAATTTAATATTTTATGTTCATTTAATTATTTTGAAGAGGAAGGAAGTTTGATATTAAATTGGCCGTATGACCATACTTCATGTAGGTGTGTTAGATAAATGCTGCTTTCTGCACTCTAACTTTGGTAATTAAGACTCAGAGAGCCTCTTTGGGGAAAATAAAAATGGCATGCTACATTGTCCATACCATTTTTGAGTTATAATAATGGACCCCCAACAATTTTCTCTAACAACTGATTCGTCCTTAGTGTTTTCTACAGATTAAGATGAGCTTTCATTTACTTTCTAGGATATATATTTACTTGAATTTAGATAGTACATTTGTAACATTTAAGCATCCTGCATTAATTTGATCAATTCTGTTGTATTTGGCAGATTTATCCCAAAGACTATAATAGGAATTGGTAGCCATTTGTCAGTTCCAGAGCTTTCTTCATTTTCGTGTGTCCCCCACGACCCCCGCAGGCCGACTTCAGTAGATTTAAGATAAAAAAATGATTTCTTGGCAGTCATTTAGATTGTATTTAGTTTCTTTTGCTAATTTACTTCTCTCTCTTGTTCCTCTTTCTTACTGTAGATATCTCTGATGTTTTGCTTCCATGCATATTTTGTTTTTCTCTTCCAGTAAGTCAACTACTTTCTTTCACAAAGATAAAAAGTGCTGTCTTTAACTGTATGAAGAACATGAGTATTTTCTAAAATTCTCCTGTACTTACTAGGGATTGAACCCAGGACCTCACACATGCTTAGACGAGTGCTCTTAAACTACATTCAACCCTTTCATTAATTTTTTACGTTGATACAGTGTCTTGCTAAAGGTTTTACGTTGATGCAGTGTCTTACCCAGGCTGGCCTTGAACTTGGGTTGGTCCTACCACAGTCTCTTGAGTAACTGGGTTGCAGGGGTGTGCCGTTGTGCCCAACTTGACTTTTTTAATTCTCCAGAGGACTGCTATGGTACCAGTTATTTCTTAAAATCTTTAGATTCTTTTTCTACTTTTTTTTTCTCCTCCTCATGAAGGAATATTTATATAGTCCTTGAGTGTGGACATAGGAATTTTTCAAGACTTATTAACACAAGTCTGAGACCTACTTGAAATCTGTATTTTCAGCCTTACTCGCTGAGGTAGGATTCTTATCTAGATAAGTTTGAGTGGATGTTTTGAGTTTTAAAATGAAACTTACTGC
Organism: Sciurus carolinensis; assembly: GCF_902686445.1. Lineage (NCBI taxonomy): Eukaryota > Metazoa > Chordata > Mammalia > Rodentia > Sciuridae > Sciurus > Sciurus carolinensis. The sequence continues at coordinate 28,578,836 of NC_062227.1, read as the reverse complement.
CTGGTGATTATTAGAATGTATATTCTTAATGAGTGAAGAAAATTCTTTAGATTTGTATCAGTTTAAGTATGTGTTGTATATTAGCAGTGAACCTCCCTTTCCCTAAATTTTTGTGTACTTTCCCATAGTATTTTAAGGAAAATACTTGAGTATTTTTGGCCTATTTTCTAGAATTGTTACACTAATAACTAAATTCTTAGAACTCATTCTATTTTTTCCTAATGAATGTTAGGTTCATGGACTTAGATTAATCATAATTGTGGGAAATAGGCTACATCCCACAAGTTTTGATAGACCGTCCTTTTCCTTCCCTTCCCTTCTCTTCCCTCCCCTCCCCTCCCCCCCCCCTCCCCTCCCCTCCCCTCCCCAGCAATTGAACCCAGTGGTGCTTAACCAGTGAGCCACATCCCCAGGCCTTTCTATATTCTAGAGACAGGGGACAGGGTCTTCCTGAGTTGCTTTAGGACCTCACTAAATTACTGACTCTGGCTTTGAACTTGTGATCTTCCTGCCTAAGCTTACTGAGCCACTGGAATTATAGTTCTATGCTATCATGCCCAGACTGTATTTTCACTTTCATTCAGTTCAGTGTATTTTAAAATTTTCTTTGCAACTTGTTTTTTGACTAGTGGATTGTTTTGTAGTGTACAACTTAATTTTCAAGTACTCCCAACAGAATTTCTTATTGTCTTTCTATTGATTTCAATATGAAATCATATTTTGTATGATTTCACTTCTTTTAAACTTGATTTGTTTTATGATCCAGTATATGATCTATCTTGGTGAATTTTTTATGTGTCCTTGAAAAGAAGGTGTATTTTGCTGTTTGGAATACTGTTCTGTAAAAGTCAATTAGATCTTGTTCATTTCTTCATATCCTTGCTGATTCTCTGTTTGATGTTACTAACAGAGGGTTACTGAAGTTCTCCACTTTATTTGTAGATTTTTCATTTCTCTCTTTAGTTCTCTTGATGTTTGCTTTCTGTTTTGAAATTGTATTATTTAAAGCATATACAAAATTATTGCGCCATCTATGCCTTCTTGATGAACTGACACATCATTATATAGTGTTGGACTTTGTTCCTTTAATCCAAAGCATACTTTATCTATTAACATAGTCATTCTAGCATTCTTTTATTTGCATTTGCATGGTATATCTTATCCATTTTATTTTAACCTACTTATTATGTGTGAAATATTTCTAATAGACAACATACTGTTGGGGCAATTTTTTAAAAACACTCTGCCAATTTTACTTTGTCAATTTGTACTGGCACATTTAATGGGATTATTGATCTCCTAGAACTTAGGTCTATCATGTTTAATGCTTTTGTTTGTTCCTTTTGTTTATTTCTCTTTTCTGAACCTTTTGTGGATCACTTAAACATCTTTTAGTATTCTTTTTTTCTTTTTAGAGTTTCTGAGTATGCCTTTTTTTAATGGTTACTCTAAGGATTACTATATTCATATATAACTAGTATGGATATTTTATACTTAAAGTGAATTGTAGAATCTACCATAATTTAGGTCCCTTTACTCACTTGATTTCAGCAATCTAACATAATTTTAAAAACTCAAGATAGTGATCCCCTATTTTATTTACCCATATATTTGCTTTTTTGTTTTTTTCTTCATTTCCTGGTGATATTCTTCAGTTTACTTTGAGGTTAATATATTCACTTCAGCTTTCTTTTCATTAATGTTAAAATGGAAATTCTTTTTCAGTCTCTTAACCTGTTTTCTATTTATTTATTTATTTATTTATTTATTTATTTATTTATTTATTTATTTTTGTGGTACTGGGGATCGAACTCAAGGCCTTGTGCTTGCAAATCAAGCACTCTACCAGCTGAGCTATCTTCCCAGCCCTTCTCTTTATTTTTAAATAGCATTTTATTTCAGCAGTAGATCATTGTATCTTTATATTTGACAATCTCTGCTTTTTAATTGGGATGTTTAGGCCTCTTGCATTTAATGTTTTTATTGGTATGTTTGGACTTAACATCTTTGTTAATTGTGTTTTACATTTCTTGTCTGCTTTATGTTGCTGTTTTCTTTGCCCCCCAGCCTCATTTTAAATAGTACCTTGCATGGGTATGATTCTGCTTTCTATTTCTTGGCTTATTAGCCACAGCTACATTTTGTTTTTTTACCAGCAACTTTAAGATTCATAAAATGTATCTTCAGTTTAATAGTTTATATCAAGAAGTATTACTATGCACCTTAACATATAAGTACATCATAGCAGTATACGTCCCATTTACTGTCTTGATCTTTGTGCTTTTGTTTTTATATATGTTACTTTTGACATTTATTATTAAAATGAACATGTTATTTTGCTTTAAATAGCCAGTTACCTCTCCCTTTATTGTAAGGCCGTGTCTCAACGTTCTCACTTTTCTGGCTAGGGTAAACATGTCTGCTTTATGATCTAACAACACACTGCTCTATCCCTTTATTAAAAGTCTTTTTTAGTTGTTGTTATTGTTAATTTTGGTGAATAAACATAGAATAAAATTTGTCATTATAATCTTTTTTCTTTTTTCTTTGGTACTGGGGATTGAACCCAGGGATGCGTAACCACTGAGCAATATCTCCACAGTCTAATTTTATTTTTTAGAATTTTGAGGCAGGGTCTGACTAATTTGCTGTGGGTCTCACTAAGTTGCTGAGACTGGCCTCAAACTTTGATCATTCTGCTTCAGCCTCACTTACAACTGGAATTATAGGTATGTCACTGAGCCCAGCCCAGGGTTGCAGGGGACAGGGGGGGCTTCGGAATATTTGAGTAACTTCCTAAAATCAGATTACAAAAAAACCCCAAACTCTAAAAACTCAACTAAGTAAACCTGGTGGCACTTAAGAAATGTACTTTCTTACAGTTAAACCTGAACACAGTGACCCTGAAACAAGAGTGGGGAAATAAAGTTGTGATCTTTTCATATAGTATATGTAGGTTTAGTGTCAAAATAGGTATGTGAATTAAAGGTGTATAATAAATAATAAATGATAGTTTAGAATAGTGTTGCTTATTAGCAGTTACAAACAGCCCATACATTTCCTATTGTTTGCCAAATTCAAAGCAAATGTTTTAAAGAAATACAGAACTATTCTGGCAAAATGAAGCCACAGTTTTAAAAAAGGATCATAGAACTTTAATAAAAATCAAACTTTGTGTGTGAAATTTTAATTATGTAACATTGGTCCTATCTCCATGGTAGCTCCAAAGACTGGTTGAGACGAAATATACTGTTTTGGCCATAAGAGACCCTCCGTTCATTTGGGATTTAGGGTTAATGTTAGAACTTTATAGTTCATTCATCTTGAGATAAATAATGAATTGTAAAGATGACTTTATATTTCTGGATATGGCCAAACTATAACATTTGAGCCCATTTGTGTTAAAATTGAAAACCACCCCTTCTGCACATACATCCTTTAAGGTTATTTTTGCTGAGCATACCATTTTAGGTTGACTTATTTTTTTAAATTTATTTTTGGGAGGTACCTGGGATTGAACCTAGGGGCACTTAACTGCTGAGACACATCCCCAGTCCTTCTTTATATTTCATTTAGAGAAAGGGTCTCACTAAGTTACTTAGGGCCTTGCTAAATTTCTGAGGTTGACTTTGAAATTGAGATCCTTCTGCCTCAGCCTCCCACGCCACTGGGATTATAGGTGTGTGCCACCGTGCCCAGCCCTTTGGTTGACTTGTTAAAGAAATTTTCAGTACGTTAAAGATCTCACTTTTTCTACTGACTTGCATGGTTTGTGATGAGATATCTGTTGTCATTCCTGCCTTTGTATCTTAGGTCATATTGTCTGTCTCTGACTCCAAAAAAGTTACCCTTTTTTTTTTTTTTTGGATGAACCTTTATTTATTTGTATGTGATGCTAAGACTCAAACCCAGTGCCTCACACTTGCTAGGCAAGTGCTCTGCCACTAAGCCACAATCCCAACCCCAAAAGTTACCTTTTTATCATTGGTAAGTATGTGTGTTATATAGATTCAGGGTGTGCATTTCTTTGAGAAGTGGTAGTATGTACATTATGGTGAGGTATTTTGTATAAATACATACTTAGGAGGCATTTTGAGAGTGTTGTGCAGGGATGGTTTGTGTGTGTTGTGTGGGGGCAGGTTTGTGTCTCTTATATGGGGATAGGTGTGTCATGTAGTGATGTATTTGTATATATGAAGTATTAATATATCTTACTTGGTCAGTACTGGATTTGTTTATTTTGATTATTAACATATGGAGTTGGGGCTTTTTATGCCAATTAAAACATTTTTATCCTATTCTTTTCTGTTTTTGTTTTTTGTCTTTTTGTTTTCTATTTTTATTTATATTGAATCCAGGAACACTCTACCACTGAGCTATATCCCTAGGCCTTTTTAAAAAAAAAAATTTAATCAATTTATTTATTTTTTGAGACAGGATCTTGTTTAGTTCCTGAGGCTGCCCTAAAACTTTGAATTCTCCTGCTTTAGCCTCCTGAGTAGCTGGAGTTCCAGGCATGCACCACCACACCTACCCATGTTTTAAAAATTACCTTTTTGTTGCTGCTTATTTTTTTACTTGTTACTCCTTTTTAAAAATATTTTTGAATTTATGAATTTCTTTTTCTGATTGTCTTTGAAATTTCATAATGCATAATTTTAGATATTCCCCCAAATTTAGGTCGTTAGGACTCTTTATCTCTGATCCTTCCCTTCCCCCAAATCATACTTTGATCACTGAAAATATTTCAAGTTTGAATTTTTAGAAATCCCACAATTTGTACTCCATTTTTTCCTAACCACACCATTTTTAAAATCTCACACATATTACTTTCAAAAAATTATATTTACCATATTATGTTAATCTTTTGTATGCCAAATTGTGCTTATAGGTTCATTCCTTTAGAGCAAGTATCTTGGTGGTAATTTACCTTAGTTTCTATCTATAAATTCTTTATATTTTTCTAGTTCACAATTCTAGCTTGACCAGTCTTTTTCTCTAGGCACTGTGGGAATTATATTTCACCATCTTTTTTGCTGTCAACACCTACTAACTGATATTATCTTAACTGTTTGAACTCAGTCTATTTTCTAGTTGTTCTTTTTGGTGTTAACAGTGATGTGGATTAAAAAAAATTTTTTTTGTAGTTGTAGATGGACAGCATGTCTTTATTTTATTTGTTTCTTTTTTTTAATGTGGTGCTAAGGATTGAACCTAGTTCCTCACACATGCTAGGCAAGTTCTTTGCTACTGAGCTATATAGCCCCAGCCACTGGATTTTTTTTTTTTTACTTATCTGTTTTGGGCTCTGTTGGTCTTCACAGATCTGTGGAGCCAGGGCTTTAATTGGTTTGAGAATATTTGTAGATATTATCCATTCTCTGTCTTCTTTCTAGAAATACATTTAAACTTGGGTGAGATATTCTTTGAATATATCTTCCTGTTGTCTGATTTTCTCCAACTTTGCCATATGTGGTTTTTAACCTTTTTCATTGAGTCTATTAGTGGTTCCAGCCTCACCCCTAATTGTTTATTTCTGATATTGGGAAGTGTTATCCCTGGTGACCTTCCCTATATTTGAAAGACCAGCGATGCCCCCTTTCCAGGATGTAGTTATGTACATTGGGAGTTTTCCTTAGCTCATCATTTGCCATGATACATGGAAATGGGAATATTCTTTGCTCTATCCCCCATAATTTTTATGGAAATATTTTAACAAGTTTCGAAGTAGTAACAACCTTTTGAAGTGAAGGTCCTAGAGGCATAAAAATAAATAAGGAACATATTTAGTTCTGTTTGTTCCAAATTTGGAGGCCAAAATTGCATGTAATTTCTTTTGGCACTTAAGTAGATTATTTAAAATCACTGCATCAATGTACTGTTTTATTTTAGTGATCATTCAGGATATGTTCGTCCTGTACCAGTACCACGGAGTTTAAATAGTGATATTTCCTATTTTGGTGTTGGGGGCAAGCAGGCTGTTTTCTTTGTTGGACAATCAGCCAGAGTAAGTAGAAAAATATCTTTTTACTAAAATATTTTGAAGTTGACCTGTGCAGTTTTAAGGTCCTCTTTTTAATATTTGACAGATGATAAGTAAACCTGCAGAGTCCCAAGATGTTCATGAGCTTGTACTTTCTAAAGAAGATTTTGAGAAGAAGGAAAAAAATAAGGAGGCAATATATAGTGGATATATAAGAAACAGAAAGGTACAGTACATTTAATTCATAATTATAAATTTATTCCTTTGGATGGATGACAGAACTTTTTTCTAATATATTGCTAAGATGCCAACATTTGTTGTTTTAAAAAATTGAAGATATGAAATTTTTCAAATAAGTTACATACTTTTTCATTCTTCCTTTAATCATGTGAGCGCAAACATAAATAATTTTGGTGCTTTTTTATAGTAAAAGTCTTAATGCAGTAAATTGTATTATAAAGTCTAGTAAGCTTTTTGTAAATTGCTTATAAGGTTGTAAACTTTTTTCTTGGTCTGAATTTGGGTTTTAAAGACTTTGTTAAAAACTAATCATGGGAATGAAGTAAAAAAAACTGTGATATGTTAGTTGACTTTCAGAAAATCAGAGTTCCAGAGAAACAAATACAATTGTTGCAAGTTTGTATTTAAATTGTCTTTTTAATATGACAAATTGGAGGTGAGTACATGGTATTTATTTTATATTCACCTTTTCTTTTTGAAACATTTTATAATTTCTCATGTTAAAATCTTTGTTTCAAAGTAATTTTGAGCATTTTAAAACTTGTTTTCTGACTGGGGTTGTAGCTCAGTGGTAGAGCACTTGCCTAGCATTTGTGAGGCACTGAGTTTGATCCACAGTACCACATAGAAATAAGTAAAGTAAAGGTCCAATGACTACTAAAAAAATATTTTAAAAATATTAAAAACAAAAACAACAACAACAAAAACTTTTCTAGTCTGGGGATGTGGCTTGGTAGTAGAGTGCTTGTCTACTATACATGAGACCCTGGGTTTAATTCTCAGTACCTAAAAAATTAAAAAAATAAAAATAAAGTGATTTATGATTCTGACATAAATCACAGAAAATTTAACAGGAAATAAAATTGAAATATTGTCAAGTGTCATGTAATATTTTGGTGAATTTCCTCTCACCCTCCTCCTGCTTTTTGTGGTACTAGAGATTAGATCCAGGGCCTAGCACATGCTAGGTAAAAGCACTGTACCACTGAGCTACATCCCCAGCCCTTTGTTTTATTTTGAAATAGGGTCTCACTGGGTTGCCCAGACTAGTTTCAAACTTGCAATTCTCCTGCCTCAGTCTCTGGAATAGCTGGGATTATAAGCATGCACTACCAGGCTTGGCCCAGTCAAGTTTTTAAAAATATATAACTTATAGTTTTGATTCTACATTTCTTAAATTAACATTTAGAGTATCTCCCTATTTTATAAAATGTGTCATATATTTTTAATAGCTTCATAATATTTCTTGTTTGAAGGATTTTACAGACTGGGGCTGTAGCTTAGTGGTAGAGTGCTTGCCTTGCATGTGTGAGACACTGGGTTCCATCCTCAGCACCACATAAAAATAAATGAATAAATAAAGATATTGGGGGTGGGGAAAGAAAGACATTGCCATGAAATCTTTGTGTAACATTTTTCCCGAGTACACATTTTATAAATATTTTGTTAGAATTTTAATAGTTGACAATAAATTTGAACTTTTAAAATGTTCTTGGTTAAACATTGCTTGTCCAAAAGACTAAACTGAAAAGTCACTTATACTTCTAGCAGTTGTGTATGAAGAACCTATCTGATCAGTTCCTTATTTTTAGGAAAAAAGGAGAAAAGGCAATAAAATGTTGGCATTTTAATAGGTAGAAATAGTGCCTTTTCTTTAATTACTGCTAGGCTGAATTTCTTTTTATGTATTTTAGTTACTTTTATTTTTTTCGATAACTTAACATTTCTCTGTCCAGGAACTATCTTTTGTTATGTTCCACTTTTTAAAAAATTTGTATTTATTTAACAGATTACATATTGTAATATTTTGCCTAACAAGGTTCCATCCCTTCTGCCTTACCATCACAAAGCCTTATTTAATATATTGGTGTAAATATTAATTGCCATGTTAAAACTAGTTAAAAAACAGATTGAGAATTTAAGTTCATATTATGAAGCTTGAATAGAGCTGGGTTTCTTGGATCACCTTTTCTCTGCCAACTAATTGCGTTCCCAACAAACATTTAATAGGTATCAATAGATACTTGGTCCTTTTCTTTTTCTGAGCAATTTTTTCTAGATTACTTTTGTTGAACTTCTCTATTTAGCAGTTTCCAGAATGAGTGTGAAGTTGTTGGTACTCTTTTGCTTTTTTTTTCCTTTCTTTTCTTTCTTTTTTGGGTACTGGGTATTGAAACCAGGGACTCTTTACCAGAGAGTTACATACCCAGTCCTTTTTAAAATTCTTTTATTTTGGGACAGAGTCTCATTAAGTTGCAAATCCTGACCTCAAACTTGAGATCCTTCTGCCTCAGCCTCCTAAGTAACTGGGATTATGGGTGGGTGCCACCATGCCCAGTGAGCTGGTAGATCTTGATCTGTAATGAGCAGTCTTGGCATATATAAATAAGTGTGCCATTTAGATACCAACAATTCTCAAATCTGTTTTACTTGTGAAGACTTTTCTGTTAGGATTGCACTATTGAATCAGACTGAGTTCAAACCATCTGACACTTTAAACAGTAAAAGATTTAATAATTTAGATGCTTACGTGAGTATTGGAAAGGCCAGAGGAATAATCGATCAGCTGAACCTCCTAGAATAATGCCAGGACATTCTGAACTGGCCTTGGAGGGATGCTGCATCATTTGCTGTAATCTTGAAGTAGGAAGACCTCTCCTGGGTATGGAATTCAGGAGCTCGATGCCATAACTTTGACCAAAGAGTTGGAAAGATCTCACTACCTCAGTTGCTCCAACTGAAATACGAAATTCAGTTGTATACTCGTAACCCCAAGAACTTGGGTATCTGAGGTGGGAGGATTGTAAATTTAAGGCCAGCTTCAGCAATTTAGCATGACCCTGTTTTAAAAATAAAACTTTTTTAAAAAAGAGGGTAGAGTGGAGATGTAGATCAGTGATTAAGTGACACTGGGTTCATTTCCCGGTAATACAAAAACAACAACAACAAAAAACAAACTATCTTTAAACCTCATTCTCTCTACCTGCTTCCCCCAACTATCCTTTTTAACTATTGACCATACAGTTCGAATTGGTAATCCATGTCCCTAGTCATTCATAGTTTATTCTGTTTTTAAGAATTGTTCCTTTCATCTGCTCTTTTTTATTTACCCATTTCCCACTGCTCTAATTCAGTCTGTTTCATCTTTCGTTATGTATTTATCATATATTCTAAACTACCTTGATTCCCTTAAATTCTCAAATGTCTGAAATGTTCCTATTCAGTCATCTTATATGTGAATGTTGTCTTCTTTTTACCTGTATGGTCCTTGATTCATATCTTTATAATGGTGTGTTGTTTAGTTCATTCCCCCCCCCTCCCATTTCCTACCAGATGGAATTTTATAAAGAGCAAGGACTCTTTTATTTTCTTGAAACTTATTTTCCTTGGGCCCAGTTTAAAGCATGGGATTTGATATTTTATCCCACTGTATTGCTGGGGATTGAACCCAGGACATCACGCATGCTGGGCAAGCATTCTACTCATGAGCTATGTCCCCAGCCCTTGATAAAGATTTAGATATAAACTTGCATCATTAGTAAAATCAAAACTGTTAGTGTGTATAAAAGATACTTGTATAATATCTTTTATAGCTATGATATTAGTAATTTAATGTATAGATACTTTAGAATGGTTTTGAAGTACCTTTTTTTTTTTAAGAAAGTAATACATGATTAATTTCCTAGACATAGTGGTTTAGTGTTTTATTCTTACAGTTTTTATGTACATGGAAACATACACAGTATATTTAGGCATATCTACACACACAAATTCATGTAATTTTTAACATATAGACTGTTAATGTGAGAAGTGTATAATTCTTGTCTTTAAATCTCTCCCCTTTCCCATCTACAAGCTCTAGACATTTCTCTAAAAGTGGACTGGTGCCCAGGATAATTTTATTCTCTTTTAAACACAGTGTATTTGGGTTAAATCAGCTGTACCCTAGTTATATTAGAAGGGCTGGTCATTGGTCCTAAGTGGCAGATATTCCAAATAAGGACTCATTCCATCCTAGAGTAAGTAAGTGTCCTCCATTTTTTGAAATTATTTGTCTTTACCTTTTCCTTTAGGATCCTAAAATTGCTTTAGCTGTATGAGACAGAGCATTCTTTTTGTATGCCAATTTAATTGTCTGTGTGAAAGTTCTGTCCTTATAGTGTTGTCACACACTCACCTGGTTTATTGTATTGGACCAATTTCCTCTGAAAGTTTTTTTGAAGATTGATTATGAAACCTATCCACGTGGTCACATTAAAATTTGATGTAATAGTTCCATGTATAATTTTAATTCCAGTGCTTTAATCTGTTGTATTCACTCTTGTAGCCATCTGATTCAGTTCACATTACAAACGATGATGAAAGATTTCTACATAATCTTATCTTAGAGGAGAAAGAAAAAGATAGCTTTACTGCTGTGGTTATTACAGGGGTACAACCAGAACACATACAGTACTTGAAAAATTACTTCCATCTCTGGACACGACAGTTAGCGTAAGTAATTATATTTGGATCAAAAAATGTTGCTACTTATCTTTTTTAAGGTAGAAAATATTACAGATACCTTGAAGCCTGTTTGGTATTCCTTTTGTCCAATTTCCTTCCCTTCAGGATAGTGTCAATATTCTGATATTGCTATTAAAATAGTTCTCCATTCATTCTGTAAATTTTATTTATAGATCACCTGAAGTTTATTGAGCATTTTTTTTTTTTTTTGGTACTGAGAATTGAACTCAGGGGCACTTGACCACTGAGCCACATCCCACCCCTCTTTTGTATTTTATTTAGAGACAGGGTCTCACTGAGTTGCTTAGCTCCTCGCTTTTGCTGAGGCTGACTTTGAACTCGTGATCCTCTTGCCTCAGACTCCTGAGCTGCTGGGATTACAGGCGTGTGCCATTGTGCCCAGCTCTAAGCACTAATTGAGGCACAAAATTTTGGGAACTTATTTTAAAATTTAAAATGAACCCTCTTCACTCTGTTTTCCTAAACACCTACATAATTTTCATGTCATATATTAATTTTTTTTGTCCGATTTCCCCATTGAAATGTCTTTTAATTCAGTATTCTCACTGCCTGGAAGTATAGCTGCTACATAATAAATGCTCAATAAATGTTTAACAAATGAATGTATCAATAAAAAAACCCTAAATCTCTATATGACATATTAATAATACTGAAAATAAGTCATTATGTGTTTATCCCAGGAAAACTTCTGAGTTTTGTGTATATATATCCCATTAGACCAAATCCTAGGGACATTTATTTAATAGTTCTAAGCTTTCTTTTTATACTATATGATATATACTATTTAATGGATTGTTTTCATAATTGACATTAGTTTGAATTGTTTAGTATTGTTAAAATGGCTACATCTGCACAAAATTCATATTTAAAATAAAATAACTTCCCAGGTCAGATGCAGTGGCACATGTATGTAATCCTGGCTACTCAAGAGGCTGAGGCATGAGGATCACAAGTTTGAGACCAGCCTTGGCAGTTTAGCAAGACCCTGTCTCAAAAGACAAATTTAAAAAGACCTGGGGATGTAGCTTGGTAGTAGAGAAAAGTCCCTATGTTCAATTCCCAGTATAAACAAAGAAACAAAAACTTTTCACATTTACCCCTAAGGCTATTATACTTGAGAGTTTCTACATTAAATATTTATTAACAGACTTCAATTTTGTTTTTTTTGTCTTTTATTAGAAAATAAATTTGGCTTTTAGGAATACCTTTTTTCTTGAGTATTACTGTTCATTGCTTGAGATATTTATATAAGACTTTGGATTTTTCTTCTCTAAGTATAGATTATATTAGCTATTTTATAATTAGAATTTCTACAGAAGGAACTCGGTGCACATAACATAGAAGTAAAATATATTCTTATTCTAACAACAAAAAAATAACTTCAGCCATTCTTCAAAACAGAACAATTATTAAAGTATGTTGTCAAACTTATTGTTGGTAAGTCAACTTATTTAATGTAATTTAACTTATTTATTAGTAAGCTAACTTACTTAATAGCACTTATTTTGAGATGTCTGAAGAAAAATACATTTCTTTTGTATGTGTGATAGGGAATTAAACCTAAGGTTTCCATTGTTTGTTTGGTCGTTCTTTTTTTTTTTTTTTTGGCCCCAGGGGCACACAACCACTGAGCAACTGAGCCACGTCTCCAGTCCTTTTTAATTTTTCATTTTGAGATAGTCTCACTAAATTGGTTAGGACCTCACTAAGTTACTGAGGCTGACTGCAGTCATGGCTGCTGGGATTATAGACATGTGCCACTGCACCTGATTATCCCTAGCCCTTTTTATTTTGAGAAAGAAGTTCTTGCTTAATTGCCTAGACTGGCCTCAGACTTGCAATCCTCCTGCCTCAGCCTCCTGAGTAGCTGGAATTAATAGACATGTGCCCAACCACACCTGGCATTTAGTTATTTTGTTTTACCTCAGTGGTGTTTTGAAGAGTAACTTGAATAAAATTGTAATTATTTTTTAAATTAAAGTTTGTATGAAGGAATTTTGCAGGTTCCTGTTTGAGGAATAGAGACATGATATTTTATAGTTACAAACAATTTACTCAAATGTAATTTTATTAACCTTATTTAAAATAAGGTAGAGGGTTGGGGATGTAGTTCAGTGATAGAGTGCTTGACCAGGTTGCATAAGGCTCTGGTTTTGGATTCTCAGTGTCCCCCTCCACATCCCCCTCCCCCCAAAAAAAAGTAGCAAAGATTTTTGCAGTGAGATGATACTGAATTTTTAGTTTTTTTGTTTGTTTGTTTTTAGAATGTTGAGATAGGATTGTGTCAATGCCGTAAAATAGTTCTAGATTGATATTCTCTCACTGAGATTGTTATTTAATGATAAACAATTCAAATCTACTCCCTGATACTTGAGTACTTGTAGAACATCCATGACAAGTAGAATGATAGACTCTTGCATTTCAATAAACTGTACTTCTGGGAGGTACAGTGTATGAGGGTTTTGAAGTTATAAAGGCCTGGATTAAAACTCACCGCTCCCTAACTCTAGTTCTGTGACCTTAGTTAAATTATATATACTGCTTGCTTCCCAGTTTTTGTATCTATTAAATGAGATGTAATAATAACTGCATTTCAGGATTTTTTTTTTTTTTACCTTTGGGTTAAAGGTATGTTAAACTACGTTAAAAAAAACTAGGGATAGGGATGGCTAGGGATATGGCTCAATGGTAGAGTTCTTACTTAGCATGTGTGAAGCCCTGAGTTTGATCCCCAGCTCCAGAAAGGAAAAAGTTTAAAATAGTGATTGTCACCTGGTAGTTAGTACCTATAAAATTTTTTGGTAGAAGATTATGGACTACAGTTTTATGAGAATTAAAGTTATTCTTTTTTGTTTCAGGCATATTTATCATTACTATATTCATGGCCCAAAAGGTAATGAAATCCGTACATCAAAAGAACTTGGACCTTTCAACAATATTGACATTGAAGTAAGATAAAAATTCATCATATTACTGTCATTTAAAATATTACTATTATTATTAGGTACTATTCCAGTCCCCAAATGACTATGGATAACAAAAATTAATCAATAATTAGACAACTTCTCTCTTTTACCAAGGTAATTTGGTTATTTGATAATCAAATAAGGAGATATTCCTAGATGTATATTTCTTAAACCTTTGTCGTTGTAGTACCTGATTTCTTTTTTTCCTCTCTTCTATAGAGATACAGATTGTTGGTGTTCCTCATGTTTTCAAGCAGGGAGAAAACGGTGTATATATAACATGATTGGTTTTTTGTTCATAGACATGACAAGATTTAGAAACACAAAATGTTTGAGTGTTGGGTTCTTATTATCCTTGTCCACACATTAGAAAGAATTTGAAGTATAAAGTCATCCTACTTCCTATAAGAAATCTTGAATTAAATGTACTCATGGCTTATCTGTCCTTTGGCTATGATTTGCTATTTCTTTGCTTACTTTCTAATTTTTTTATTAGTATATTTCTTATTAAGATGCTACTTAAAGCCATTTGACACACACACACACATATATATATATATAATTTTTTTCATTAAACTGGATTACTTGTACAAATAAAGGTGGTTTTCCTTATTCCGTTGTTGGATCATGGCTGAGTTAAAAAAAAAACAAAAAGTCAGCATAGAATTTAATTATTTTTGTTTTTATTTTAGATTTCTATGTTTGAAAAAGGGAAGGCTCCTAAGATTGTCAACCTAAGAGAAATACAAGATGACATGCAGACGTTGTACATAAATACAGCATCTGATAGTTTTGAGTTCAAGGCTCATGTTGAAGGAGATGGTGTAGTGGAAGGGATAATCCGATTTCATCCTTTCTTATATGATAGAGAAACTTACCCTGATGATCCATGCTTTCCATCAAGTATGTTAATCTGTTTTCTTAGATTAAAAAATGTGATGTTGTAATTTAGGATAATGATTTTTAAAAATAGTGATTACTAGCTGGGCTATTAAGGTTAGATAAATAAATAATAATTTTTTTTCTTCTGCAGGTCTTAAGTTATTAGATATTTATAATTTTTATAACTTTTTATATGTATTTAGTTCCAAATGGAAAAAGTACTGACTGTTAAGAAACTGTTCTTTCTTAGATCTTTTATTGAACTAAAATTTTTGATATGTATGCGTGTTGATCCTTTGTATATTCCCTAAATCATCTTTAACAGGTACTTATGAGGAAATTTTACACTATGCAGTCATGTCTATCCAGTTTTTCATTATAGTTTGATTTTTGTTTTACTATAGAAAGAGTTCTTTCTTTCACCTTAAGTTTTTTAAAAGATTCTGCAGCTTTTTCGTCTTTTAAAATGTTTGCTATTTTATTTGTAATGTATCTCTTTTCTTTTTTATGTAGAGTGAGGTAGGGGTTTAACCTAACATTTTCTATGTAGTGTTCATTCACTTTTAAAAAGTCCTAGTGAGATTATTGAGGTTACATTGAATTATATAATACTATTTATGAATTAACAATATTAAACTTTCTCAGATCTTTTTAATTTTCTGGGTTCTGCTATCATATTTCCTGATTTAAATCCCATCTTTGCTGTTTTCTATTTTGTAATTTTGAACAAACTAGTCTACCTGTTTCCTCTTCTATGAAATGGGGGTAATGGTTCATATCTTCTAGAGGAATTGTGAGGGTTAAATAAAAAATTGAGGCAAAGTTCTTAGAATAATGCATACAGTTTAATAAGTCCTCAATACATACTGTTACTCAGTGACTCTGCCTTCTGTGATGCTTTTGATCTCTGTTTAATTTGCTGTTTCTGATTTTTTTATATCCTTGTTACTCAAAGTTGTATTAAAAATAAAAGCCATTAGCCCAGCACACTGATGCATGCCTATAATCCCAGAGGATCTCGAGTTCAAAGCCAACTTCATCATTTTAGGGAGCCCCTAGCAATTCACCAAAACCCTGTATTTTTAAAAGGGCTGGGGATGTGCTCACTGGTTAAACTGTGTTTAATCCTGGTTTAACTGGGTTTAATCCCTGGTTTAAAAAAAAAAAAAAAAAAAAGTTGAGTGAGGATCCCCAGGGTTCTCCTCTTAAGAGCAAAGTGATTTGGATTCAAAGAAACTTTTACATAGGACTTCTTTTTGGGAGGAAAAGGCTTTATTTTAGGTAGGTGTCTTAAAGCCAGGATAGCATTAATATATCAGGATCATAATGTTTGATCTTAATTTATCTGGGTATATGAGAATGTATTCCTAAGAAACATAATTTATAGATAATTGTGTGAATTATGCTTTTGGTTCATGGTAGCATACCTTGTAATTCTATTTGTATGCAAATTTCCTACCTACTTGAATCTGATCTTTGAAAATGTAATGATTTATATCAAGTTAAGTTCAGGATTATTGACCGATTTGTCCAAACTAGGCAAACTTGCTGCTCCTAGATGCTTTAGATTTCTCAGGGGATTTTTGTGTGAACATTCTTTTTCTTACTTAATTGTGAAATTGTGTTTTGGATGTAGGATTTAGGCACTTATATTTGTAGAGAAGACGGATTTTTGCTGTAGGACATAATCTTTTTGGATATATGACTGTTTTAACTCTAAATAGCTTTGAAGTTGCAAGGTATCAGCTAGTATGGTATCCTTAGTACAAACTGGTAGGTCTATAAGTAATCACTTCACATGATAGACACTGTTGGTTATATAGAACCACTTAGGAAGTCTCCCTTTTTTTTTAGGGCAAACCAAGTAAAACTGATGGTTTTATAGGGCACAGTTTGAAGGATTGCATGGGTTTGTGTTACCATGTTCTCTGATGCAACGTTAATATCTATTTCATAGAAATAGAAATAGTCATAGAAATTGACTTAGTTATAAGTTACTCCTACTTTATAGAAAAAAAAAACATGTTCCACTTACCCTTTTTATCTAGAATTAAAAGAAGAAGAGGATGATGATGATTGTTTCATACTTGAGAAAGCAGCAAGAGGGAAAAGACCTATTTTTGAATGTTTTTGGAATGGACGATTAATACCATATACATCAGTCGAAGAGTAAGTTTTAATTTTAGCTGAAATTGCATCATTTTATAACCTAATCTTTTTACTAACTACTGTTTTGTTCTGTTCAAGTTTTGATTGGTGTACTCCTCCTAAGAAGAGAGGGCTTGCACCAATTGAATGCTACAATAGAATATCTGGTGCATTATTCACTAATGACAAATTTCAGGTCAGCACAAATAAACTGACATTCATGGATCTTGAGCTAAAATTGAAAGATAAGAACACCCTTTTTACAAGGATTTTAAATGGACAGGTATGACTTTCAAGTATTAAGTTTTGAATATTTGCAAAATTCTCTTTTTAAGTAAAACCAGAGACATTTGTAATGTAGTTTTTTTGTGATATTTTGCATACTTCGGGTATATTCAACAAAAGATTATGGTGCTTAAGTATTTCTTATGGGCTTTCAACTGTTCATAACTCTCAAATTTCAATTAGACAATATTTAGATAAAATTTTCCATCTTTAGATCTTACTACTAAAACAGACATAGTGAATGGAAGTCTCAGTAGCATCTTTATATAATGGGAAAATGTGTGAACGTTTGTGTGTATCTTGGGCTCTGCACATTAATAACCTGATTATATAATTTTAAACTTGTCTGGATAAAAAAATGGAAAAGAACTATGAAATACTTATGGCTGAAAGATTTCAAGGGACTGGGGTTGTAGCTCAGTGGTGGAGCACTTGCCTAGCATGTGTGAGACACTGGGTTAGATCCTCAGGGCCACATAAAATTAAATAAAATAAAGGTATTATGTACATCTACAGCTAAAAGAAATTTTAAAAGATGATTTCAAGTTAATCAATATTTTTAATATTAATTAATACAAGGATTAATTGTGAAGAAACTTTTTAAAAAATTGAATGGGGCTGTACTTTTTTCTACTCACATATCTCAAAGTTTTACTTTATACTATTCTTTCAGTAGTTTAATGTTGTATTGCCAAGAGATAGGTGATTTTATTATCAACTTAAAATTGCTAAGCAATAAATGCAACACAGCCCATGGTATTTATAGTCAGTCATTCCTATAAGGTGTTGAAATTAGTTTTGCTCTTATAAAGATTCTGAATCATAGAAAATTGAGAAACTTTTTAAGAATTATTCACTGAAGGACCGAGGATATAGCTGAGAAATAGTAAAGCAGAACTAGAAGCCAATATGTTCTCTTTCTGGCCAGCCAGGATTCTTTATTTTGGGAGTTAGCATAAATAGAATTTAAAGCAAGAAATGAAAGTTTTATTATTGGATATTCACCATTGAGACCTTGGTTTCAAGGATGATATCAAAGATTTCTTAAGTAATACTTTCGTTTGGAATTAAATTTGTACAGAAGGATCCAGCAAAATATTTTCATTTTTACTAGTTTTTCTGAAATGTGGTATATAGAAGGAAAAAATGAAATGAGAGACATATTTCTATGGTCATATTTGTTTACTAGTAGCTATATTTCATAAAACATTTTAAAATTTACAGGAGCAACGAATGAAAATTGACCGAGAATTTGCTTTATGGCTAAAGGACTGTCATGAAAAGTATGACAAACAAATAAAATTTACACTTTTTAAAGGAATAATTACCCGTCCTGATCTTCCCTCTAAAAAACAAGGCCCCTGGGCAACATACTCAGCAATAGAGTGGGATGGAAAAATATACAAAGCGGGACAGCTGGTAGGTTTATTTTATTTTTAGACTTAGTTTTTAGTAGAATTTAGTTTTTAGTTTGTGTATTAAAATCTATCTAAAATAATTCATTTGTTAGCTCTAAGGAACTAGTAAAGAATGAGAAGGATAAACTGATTTTAATTACATAATTTACTTTGGCCTTTTTAAAAAGAAAAACCTCTTTATTGCCAGAGGCTCATTTAGCAAGATTTTTATTGTTTCTTACTCTATTTATATTTACTTAGAGATTGAAATAATTTTTTTAGCCTTTTTTTTTTTGAGCACCTGCTAACATACTGTGTCTTTTGACTGCACTGCGGAGAGTGCAGAGATGGAGGAAATGTGCTTTGTTCCTAGGGTTATTGCAATCTAAGAGCAGAGATAATGTAAGCACACATAAAAATAGCTAATAGAGGCATAAGTGTAATGAAGAGAGAAGGACAGTTTAAAAGGAGAGGAGACAGTTTTCTAAATTTGGAAGAAGAGAACAAATCATGAAATACTTTGAGTGAGAAGCAGCATTTTTGTGAACCTTAAAAGAGGTAGAGGCTTGAATCTACACAGATAATTAATAAAGGTATAAAAGCATCTATTCTTACCATTAATGTGAGGATCACTATCATATATTTAAAGCCATGGAATTGAATGAGATCACCTAGAAGTAGTGAATATAGCTAAAGAGGCCAAGGACTGAGTCTGAACTCTACTAACATTTAAGGGTTAGAATATAAAGGAAGCGTTTGCAAAGGATACTGAAAGGATAAGCTTGTAAGATCCAAAGATACTAGAATATAGTATCCCTGAAGCTAAATAAAGAATTATAAAAAGGAGGGAGTGATCACATTTGTCAAGTGATTTGTAGCAGTTGGATAAAATGTTTTCTAGAAGATCATATAAAATGTTGGGTTGTCCTGCAACCTACTGTATGTGAAGAAAAGTAGTAGAAGTGAAGCTAAGAAGGGTAATTTGGATATAAATTCTTATAGTACTTCTTGGGAATTTCTGAATTGGAATAAAGGAAATATTACTCTTTCCTCAAGCCAAGTAAGGAAAATAAAATACCATAAGCAAGTGCTCAGCTAACTTATTTGACAAAAATGTTAACTTGTCAAATTTATAAACATGTGCTCAAGTATTTTTATATGAAGGATCTGTTTTTATGAAGATTTGTTAAGAATAAGTGAACTACACAAAAAGTTTTATTAAAATATTACAATGCTTTTATTCTTCTGATAACAGTTATCAAGGTATTTTTTGCCTTGTATAAAGGAATTCTATAAAGTTGTTTAACCTATTTCTGCTAGTAAATATTAATACCTTAGTCTTTTTTAAAAAATAAATTATTAGGTCAAGACAGTCAAGACACTGCCCCTCTTTTATGGAAGCATAGTAAGATTTTTTCTTTATGGTGATCATGATGGAGAAGTATATGCTACAGGAGGAGAAGTTCAAATTGCAATGGTAAGACAGTAAGTAATAAAAATATTTACTGAGAGACTCTTGGTACCACTTTTGTACAAACATTGAAATAAAGATAAAGTATTTTATATTTTGCTTGCATTTGGTTTTTCCATTGAATAAAGAAGTTGTAGTTAGCTTGAATTTTTGTTTCATATTTGATGTTTTTAATAATCTTTAGCACTTAACATCTATATGCCCAATGTTTTACAAATATACATTAATATAGTTATCATAGTAATTTTGTAAAAACTCACATTTCCTCCAGGGCCTATAAGCTAGTGAACATTTGAGCCAGAATTTTCTCTCAAGAATGAGTAACTGCAAGACTAGAATGAGTTTTTTCCCTCCACATCTCCTGTTGTTATTTGAATGGTTTATCATTTGCACAATGGAGATTACATAAAAATGAAAGTAGATACTCTGGTATAATGTAAGTATAGCTACTCTGATTTAAATAAGGTAAAATGTGGCTGGGGTTGTAACTCAGTGGTAGAGCGTTTGCCCAGCATGAGTGAGGCACTGGGTTTAATCCATCTACAACCAAAGAAAATCGAAAAAAATTTTTAAAAAGGTAAAATAGATCTCTTTGAAAGGAACAGTTTTTTTTTTTGGCAGTTAAATTTAAATGGTTTTCTTTAAATGTTGGTATAAATTAATTTTATTAATTCAGGAACCTCAGGCACTATATGATGAAGTGAAAACTGTCCCAATTGCAAAGCTGGATAGGACAGTTGCTGAGAAAACTGTTAGAAAATATGTGGAAGATGAAATGGCGAGGTAAGTTAATTTCTAGAAATATGACAAAAATAAAAAATTCAAGAGGCATTGTAGTGCTTTTAACTATCCTTGAGTGTGTCATTTACCCTTCTGATAGTGCTTTGCAGTTTAAGATGATGTACAGGGGTTGGGGGTATGACTCAGTTATAGAGCACTTGACTAGCATGCATCTGACCTGGGTTCAGTCCTCAGCACTGGGGGAAAAGATGTTATATATATTGAGTTGAACTTCTTGACATTGAATATTAAATGTCTGGTTACAAAAAACAGAACCTTAGATTTGTAGGAAAAAGGATATCTTATATATCTGGAGTATTGTATTTTTAAGTACTGTGATTATAATAGGCATTTATAAAAAAGCAACCTGTTTTGGCTTATAGCTACATAAAAATTGTAATGCCTTTTGTTAGTCAGCTTTTTGCCCTGTGACCAGAAATACCTTATAATAACAGTTTAGAGAAGTTTATTTTGGCTCGAGTTTACAGAGGTCTCAGTCCATAGTTGGCCTACTCCATCACTCTGGGCCTAAGGTGAGGCAGAGCATCATGGCAAAATAGTATGGGGGAGGAAAGCTGCTTACCTTATGGTAGCCAAGAAACAAAGGAGAAGGAAGCTGAGGGACAAAATATAATCCTAAAGGGTATAACTCCAGAGACCTACATCTTCCAGTCTCACCTCACCTGCCTACAGGTACTACCCACATAGTTCATTCAAATTATTAATCTACCAAGTGGATTAAAAATTTGGGAAGAGTTTAATATTACTGCTTATCTTCTAGTTCTCTAGCCAACTTTTGTTAACTTTCTTATTAATCCATCAATTGGTTTAATCTATTGATTAAGTTAGAGTTTCAATAATCTGTTGCACCTCCTGCATCAGCACAGGACGCCTCATATTCAAACTTTAAAAGCCTTCTACAAAGCAAAATTCTTATTTTTAGATCTTCTGCTTATGTAGATAATACAATCCTTTTGGTTTTTACTGAATTTCTTTTCTTATAGTTCATCTTTTAACTTATACTACAAACAAATAGAAAAATTACAAAATAGATTTTGACTTGCTTTTTTTTTTTTTTTGCTGTAGCAGAATTAAAGAAGAAAAACATTTTAGTTGATAATCATATCAAATTCCAGATGTAACCTTTCAAATACATCTATCAATAGTAACTGTTTAAAGGAAGTCTAATAGAGTAGAGGGTGGAGAAGAGGGGAGGGGAGGATGGGAGGGAAAAGAGGGAGATCATGAACTGAAATAGATTTCCATGCATTCATGAAATTGTCAGGAGAACCCACTACTATGTATAACTATGAAGCTCTTTTAAAAAAATGACCATTTAAGGTGGTATACCTTTACTCCATGTACAAACAGAAACAACATGTATCCCATTTGTTTACAATAAAAAAAAAGAAAGAAAGAAAGAAAGAAATGACCATTTAAGATTCTGGTATCTTGAATACTGTTTGTTTTTGATATTGTATATTGAACTCAGGGACTCACACATGCCAGGTAAGCAGGTAGCTTGTATATTTCTAAATAAGACTATAACCATGTTCATGAAATAGTAATAGGCTGATTTCATTGTAGGCTCCCTGATAGATTGTCAGTAACTTGGCCTGAAGGAGATGAATTGTTGCCTAATGAGATTAGGCCTGCTGGAACCCCTATTGGTATGTTGTTTGTTATTTTTCTAATATCAAAAAAATGCTTTTATTTTGTCTTATATTTCTAATATGTAAAGAACTGTGAAAAATTAAAATGTGATGGGAAAACCTAGCCGAGTTTTGGGATGTAATTAAGATATTCTTTCTTTTAATTTTAAGGTGCATTAAGAATTGAAATACTGAATAAAAAGGGGGAGGCAATGCAAAAGCTTCCAGGAACAAGTCATGGAGGTTCAAAGAAACTCCTAGTTGAGCTTAAAGTTATATTACACTGTAAGTATATAGACTAATTCAGATCTTTAATATTATTCTTAAAGATATACTACAGATTTGAATATCTTCATGTAATTATTGATGATACTAATCTATAGTGAATTTGATTAAAGTTAGAAATTTTACATGTGAG
Source organism: Sciurus carolinensis (assembly GCF_902686445.1). NCBI lineage: Eukaryota > Metazoa > Chordata > Mammalia > Rodentia > Sciuridae > Sciurus > Sciurus carolinensis. The sequence goes on along the minus strand of NC_062227.1, from coordinate 28,556,087 downwards.
ATAGTTCATTTTTTTGCAGATACTTTCCTAAGTTTTTTTGTTTTTCTAAACTACCCTTAATGTTCCCAAGTTTGTAACTATGAGATAAAGCAAAAGTGTGGTATATAGGTGTAGAAGAATTTAGATAATCATTAAGGTCCCTTCCAAATCAAAACTACTGTGGCTCTAAACCTATGGACCATAAGTACTTGCTCCAGATAATAGATCTGGACCTTTTTTGTTGTCAAGGGGAAAGAACTGAACCTCTTGTTGGCCTGCAATCACAGATACTTAGGAGACTGAAGCAGGTTCATGACCAGCCTGGACAACTAAGCAGGACACTAGCTCAAAATAAACTGTAGAATGGTGGGGCATGTATTTCAATGGTAGAGAGCTTGCCTAGCATGCACAGCATCTGGGTTTAATCTATAGTATCACAAAATATAAGTAAATAAGCAAATAATAGGTGGGGTGGGAAGAACTGAGTATTACTATTTATCTTCTAATTCCCTAACTTTAACCAACTAGTTAACGTTCGTATTCATTGTTTTGTCTCGACTGCCTTAAAATCTTTTATACTTTGAATAATCTGTTTTGTCAATGTATACTTGTTTGCCTAAGCCATGGATTGTTCAAGATTTGATATTTTTACTTGGTTTTATTTATTTAATTAAGTAAAGGGATTGAAGCCACAGGTGCTCTTAGTCTCACTAAGTTGCGTAGGGCCTCCCTAAGTTGCCTAGGCTGACCTCAAACTTGTGATCCTCCTGCCTCAGCCTCCCAAATTGCTAGGATTACAGGTGTGCACCACCATGCCTGGCCTTGAATGTTTTTTTCTAAAAAAATGTAGTTTTCACTCTAGTTTTTTAATCCATTAATTTATTTTGATGTGCTTCTAGTGTATGCAGGTATCTAGATTGCCTTGCAATGTTTATAAAAAGACTATTCTTTCCCTATTGAATGATCATGACACCCTTGTTAAATCAACTTACCATATATGTGAAGGCTCACAGGGTGGGTTGTTTTGTTTTGTTTTGTTTTATTCTGGTGTTTTTGTTTAGGGTTTTCTGCCTATAAGATCATGTTATCTGTGAACAGAAATAATTTTCTTTTTTTCCTTCCAAATTGGTGCTTTTTTCTTGCTTAATTGCTCTGGGTAGAACTTCCGACAATATATTGAATAGTAGTGTTTTTATGAAAGCAGGCTTGTCTGTCTTTTTTTGGGGGGGGGTGTGGAGTTTGGTATTGGTGATTGAACTGAGGGGCACTCAACCACTGAGCCATTTCCCCAGCCCTATTTTGTATTTTATTTAGAGACGGGGTTTCACTGAGTTGCCATTGCTGAGGCTGGCTTTGAACTGGAGATCCTCCTGTCTCAGCTTCCTGAGCTGCTAGGATTATAGGCATGCACCACTGTGCCCAGCTAGCCTTTCCTGTCTTATTCCTGATCTTGGAGGAAAAATATTTAATCCTTTGCTATTGAGTATGATGTTAACTATGGGTTTTATATAAGGCTTTTATCATGTAGACGAAATTCTCTTTCTTTTTTATTTAGTATTTTAATCATGAAACTATGTTATTTCATCAAATGTTTTTTCTGCTTCAGTCCAGATAATTATGAGTCCCCCCCCTACTTCATTTATTAATGTGATGTTACATGGTTTGACTTTGATTTTTTGAATTATCCTTGCTTTCCAGGAATAAATCTCGCTTGGATATCATGTAGTCCTTTTAAAACATTCTGAACTCAATTTGATAGTATTTTGTTGAATTTTTGCATCTGTATGCATAAGGGTTATGGATGTGTAGTTTTCTTGATGTCTTTGTCTGGCTTTGATATCAGGTAATTCTCATTTCATTGAACAAATTAGGAGGTGTTCCTTTTCTCTGAAATCTTTTGGAGGAGTTTGAGAAGTACCAGTGTTTCCATTCATATTTTAATCCCCTATAACAAATCTACCACCAAGTCTGATATTAAAGTATGTATGTCTAAATCATCATCATGATTTATCTTAACCATTTAGTAGCTGCTTCATTGAAGACCCTGCTACCACTCTTGCTCCAGCTTCTTTACCTCATTGTATCTCAAAATGATTTTTTAAAATTGCACATCTGCTTATGTCACTCTTTTGTTTTGTATTACTCCACTTTTAGTGACTTAGGATAAGACCAGTCCTACCATTACAAGACCCCACATGTGATCTGACCCTTTCTCTCTTTTCAACTTTGATTTTATCCTCATTCACCATACTACCAAATACAATTGCTTCCTTTTGGTTCCTGCAGAAGTTGTTTTCCCACCTCTGGACCAAATTCAGTTATTTCTCAAATGTATCTCTGCCCCCCTAGGACAGGGTAACCAACTATTTTTAAAAGACCAGGCAGTAAAATTTTTAAAAGGCTTTGAGGGGCACAAGGTCTTTGTCATAACTACTTTTATCTGTTCTTATAAATTGAAGGCAGCCATGCACAATATAGTAGTTTGCTTACTCCCTTGCTTTAAAAGATGAAAAAGCAAAACCAGGCCCAGTGGCTCATGCCTATGTAATCCCCTGCTCAAGATGCTGAGGCAGGAGGAACACTTGAGTCTAGAAGTTTGAGACCAACCTAGGTAACATAGTGAGACCCTATCTCAAAAAGAAAAAAGATTTTAAAAAGCCACAAATGGTGGAATGAGACAGACATCATTACCCTATGTACATGTATGATTACATGAATGGTATGAATCTACATCGTGCACGACCATAGAAATGGAATGATGTACCTCATTTGTATACAATGAATCAAAATGCAGTCTGTAAAAAAGTTTTTTATAAAGCCTCAAAAGCAAGCATGTTGTTTTCTTCATGTTTTCTGGGTGCCTAGTATATAGCAGATAATTAATGCATATCTATTGAATAAATACATTAAAAATCAGAAAGTTGCTAAATCTTTTTAGAGGTCTTTTGATATTGATTTACTAATTTTCATGACCAATTTATAATTTATTTAAAATTAAAATTTTTGTACCACTTTTAAAATTTTTTATTGTTCATGAAGCATTTAGAATTGCATAATGAGCCCTGATATACTGATTAACCCAGATCAATGAAATTAGCAAATATTTGGCTTCATTTTGCTTCATCCATTCTTTTTTGTGGTTGTTGAATCATAAGTGCATTTATCTCTTACGGACTTTTTTTAATGTAATTATTATAGTAATCTCTTTGTACCATATGATATTCAGTCCAGCTCAAAATTCCCTGATTTGCTAAACTGATAACATTTTATGATTGTTTTTGGGTATCAGACACGTGTATGTGTTACATTTAGTTGTGTGTAGTCTTAAGTCTTTTTCCCACAAGAGAACCCACTCCTTTTTACCTTGCCAATGATTTGATAACAGAACTCATGTACTTTGTTTTGTAGAGGGTTTTATTTCTGATTGTTTACTTGGAATGTTAAATAGGTAAACAAGCTTTTCTTCTACTCACATAGAAAACTTATGACATCAATTATGTGATATATTTTTTTTCACACCGGTCAGTTTTCCATTTCTTAGCACACCCTGTTGGGGTGTCCTGAAGTTTAACTTAATTCTAACACTATCTTCCCAGAGTTAGTGCAGACCTCAACTATTAAGGGTTCATTACCATAAGACCACCCAATGTAGATGTCTGTTCCAAATCTAGACCTTCCCAAGACCTCCTCTCTAGATTTGATATTTTCTTAGCATGGTTCACGGAATTCAGAGAAACAGTTACTTATGTTTACTAGTTTATTATAAAGGACACAACTCAGGAAGAACCAAATTGATGCATAGGCCAAGATGTGGGGAGGGACACGTAGCTTCAAGGTGACCCTTTTTAGTACCTTCGTAGGTTCACAACCCAGAAGCCCTCCTAACTCCTTCCTTTTGATTTTTTACGAAGACTTCATTACACTAGATAGGGATAGATTAATTCATTGACAATTGATGATTTAATTCAGTATCAGCTTTTTTTTCCCTATTTCCCTGAGGTTGGAGGTGTATATGAAAGTTCAGTCTTTTATCACATGGTACATTCCTCTGGCATCCTGCCCTTCATCCTTAGATGGTTTCTAATTTACTTCATTAACAAATTTAAATGTGGTTGAAAAGGGACTTGGTAATAAGTAACAAAAGAATCTTCTCTCACACCACTCAAAATTCCAAGGAAGAGCAAATATGGTCAGCTCTCCATATCCCTCCATATCCTGGATTCTACATCTGCCAGTTCTACCAACTGAAGATTGAAAATACAATTGCATCTGTACCGAATTTGTGCATTCTTTTTTCCCTTGTCATTATTCTTTAAACATTATAATATAACAGTATTTACATTGTATTAGATGTTATAAGTAATCTAGAGGTGATTTAAAATATATAGGGTGATTTAAAATATATGCTTAAGTTCTATGCAAATATTACACCATATATATAGGAGACTTGAGCATCTGCAAATTTTGGTGTCTACAGTATGGGGGTGGTATATAGAGGGTGTCCTAGAGATTATCCTTATGGTTACAGAGGGATGACCATATATATTTCTTAAATGAGGTTATTACAGGTGTCATTTAACTTGGTCCATTTTTCTATTTCCTGTAAACTGGAAGTTAGCCCTAAAAACTTGATTAGGTTTAAGTTCATTTTCCCCCCTAAAGCAAGAAATCAGTACTTCCTAAATAATCTGTTTTTAATAGTATTACCTCAAGAGGTACATAATATCTAAATCATCTTAGTTTTAGTGCTGCTAGGATGAACCATTGAATTCACTTTATTTACATGATTGTCAGTTTCCCCTTTCACCTGTCATATAGTATTTTCATCCATTTTTTGCTTATTTTATTGTTTATGCAGAATGATTTTGTCATTCTAATTCTTTCTTCCTAATTTATTGTCTAGAGTTTGTGAAGAAATTTTCTTTATCAACTAGGTTCATTTGGTTACTCTGAAAAATAGCATTTTCAGGAAAGGCAGTATAAAAGTTTAATTCTTTTTTTGGAGGGGGTTCCCCCTAGTGATGGGGATGTTTGCTGAGTTATATCCTCCCACTACACATACACAGACACCCTTTTTTCCAAAGTGTTGAGACAAGGTATTATTAAAGTTGCCCAGTCAGGCCTAGAATTTATAATCTTCCTTCTTTGGACCCTCAAGTAGCTGGGATTGGGATTATAGGCACGTGCCACCATGCCTGGTTGTTGTTTGGTTTTGTGTTTTTAGTTTATTGTAGGTTATCAGAGTCAAGAAATGGTGCTCTACAATAATGCATTAGGTGTTCTTGTGCACTTAGGATTTTATATATTTAGCATGTTTTATTTTGGGGTATTCTGCGGTGGTCAGCTGCCCTGCCAGGCCATTAATTCAGAAACCAGTGAGGAGTGGTGGGGGATTGAGAAAGACAAACACAAATGTGGAGAGAAAGCTAGAACAGGTGGGACACCATTCTCTGATGGAGGCACAGTGACCCAGAGCTAGCTCAGCACGTTTACTATATAGGTTTTATCATCAAAAGGTTATTTGTGAGAAAGTTTTTGCAAAGCAGGCAGACTAAAGGACATGGCACTGGCGAGACATTAGGGTTATCTTGTTTTGTTCAGAATTCTGTATCTCTGGGAGCTGGTACTGAGCTCAAGATCCAGACTGATATAACTGTGCCCTTGCAGCTGGACAATCTTGACTTGCACCTTTGCACAGGAAGTTCCCAGCGCAAATGCTGCCACAAGGCAGCCAGAGATCATGATTCAAGTCACTGCTCTCCACATTATACCTTCATGTTGATTCCTGTGTACTCTTGATATGATCCTTTTAGTCCTTGATGTAAGTTTTCATGTTTTCCTGGCTCAAGATACCTAGAATAATCTTAGACATGTGTTTGACCCTAGACCCAGATTTGTCCTCTACTCCTAGTTCCTTTCAATGGGGAATGGTATTTAGAGGCTTCAGACTGAATGTTAGGGTTGCCCATTGCAAGTAAAATGGCTTCTTGGCTTTTTCAGTTGATAGCTAGAAATGACTATTTCTTTCTTTTTTTTTTTTTTTCTGTGTTAAAAAAATTGTATAGTTTGTGTTTGTTAGGATATTTTCTCCAGATCTAAATCTTTTATGACTTTTCTGCTTTTTAACAGGGTCCTGGTATTTCGGTCTGTCAGCAGCAATGTCCATTTCTTTTTTTTTTTTTGCGTACCATTTGTGTAATCATAAATTTACATAGGGTAATGTTGTTTGATTCATTCTGTTATTTTTTTCCCTTCCCACCACCCCTCCCACCCCTCTTTTCCCTGTATATGGTCCTTCCTTCCTCCATTCTTGCCCCCCTCCCTAACCCTAACTCTAACCCTAACACTAACTCCTCCCACCCCCCATTATGTGTCATCATCCACTTATCAGTGAGATCATTCGTCCTTTGGTTTTTTGAGATTGGCTTATCTCACTTAGCATGATACTCTCCAATTTCATCCATTTGCCTGCAAATGCCGTAATTTTATCATTCTTTATGGCTGAGTAATATTCCATTGTGTGTGTGTGTGTGTGTGTGTGTGTGTATGTATTATATATACCACAGAGAAATGACTATTTCTGAAAAGAAAAAAAAATTCGTACTGATACTTTAGGTTTTTACTTAACTACTTTGCTTTTATACTTGTATTTCCCTTCTTCAAATTAAAATCTTAAGCCGCCCCCCCCCCCAGTATTAGGGATTAAACCTAGGACCGTAGCGTTATAAGACCTAAATATTGCATATATTTATAACAGAAAAACTAAGCCAAAAACAAATCAAATGACTAGGTAAATAAGGAGGAAGAAAACCCAATAGAGGGTTGTCATGACGTCTCTAGAATATTCGTTGTTATTTCTTGTCCTCTTTAAAATTATGTAAAAATTTGAATATTAAATATTCAAAACCAGAATTAGACTGGGTGCAGTAGTGTGCAGTAGGGTGTACGCCTATAATCCTTTCTCCTGCAGAGGCTGAAGCAAGAGGATCTCAAGTTTGAGGCCAGCCTCAACAATTTAGCAAGATCATGTCTCAATATTAAAAAATAATAAGGACTGGGAACTACCACTGAGTTCTACCTTAGAGCTTATGTCCATGGCCCCAGCATCTTAATTCTTAATAATTACTTAAAGTCTATTGAGTTAAATTTGACTTCCTTGTCCTTATAATAATTTTTTCTGTAAATAGTTTAAAAAACCCATTCTGAATCTGGGTAGTCATGTCACACCTACTTAATATAAAGTTTGATTTTTGTTTATGAGCTGCCTTATTTAAATTTTTTCCTCTGGTACTGTGGATTGAATCCAGGGGATCTCTACCATGGAACTATATTCCCAACCCTTTTTATTTAATTCCAAAAATGGACAATAAATAACCAGGACTATTTTAGAGAATCATGTCAGCACTTTATTCTGTTTTCTTCCTCTCTCTTTAGGTAGTCATTTTATTAGTTTTTGACTTAGCTTTTCTGTTTTTCTTTTATAATTCTAAGCAGTACATATTCCTTGCTTTTTTTCTCTGAGCAGATCTTAAAGATAAGTCTTATCAATAAACTATGCCATTTAATTTTGAAGAAAAATTTTTAAAGAAAGTGGTTTTCTTTGTACCAGTCAAGCTTATTTACAAATAAAATAAAATACTATACTTTAAGTTAAAGATTTATTTGAAATAAAGGTATTAATGAGTTGAGTCAGTGTGTTCCCTTGCATTGTGTTAGGTCTTTTGAAACTTCAAAACCATTTTTAAAATGTGCATTAATTAGAGATGACTGCATTTGATGCCCTTGTGACATCTTGTATTTATATTCTCAATTTCTCAAAGCAGTATTATTTCTTTTTTCTTTTATTAAGCTTCAAGTGGAAATAAAGAAATCATTTCTCATATTAGTCAACATGGAGGAAAATGGCCTTACTGGTTTAAAAAAATGGGTGAGTTCTTATTCTGAATGTTAAAAATATGTACCAGGTACTGAGAATGTATCTCAGTGGTTTGTCTAGCATGTGCAAGACCCTGGCTTTGATCTCTAGTTCCACTGGGGGTGGGAGGAGGGAAGGATTACTGGGCACAGTGGCACACACCTGTAGTGACATCTACTCTGGAGGCCGAGGTGGGAGGATCACTTGAGCCTATGAGCTTGAGACCAGCCTGGGCAACATGGTAAAACTCTTGTCTTACCAACACACACACACACACACACACACACACACACACACACACACCCCTATAGTTACAGTTATGTATTAACTAGATTTTTAATTTTTTCTTATTCAGAGAATATTCAAAAGCTGGGGAATTACACATTGAAATTGCAAGTTGTATTAAATGAAAGCAATGCAGATACCTATGCAGGAAGAGCACTACCATCTAAAGCAATCAAATTTTCTGTTAAAGGTAAGTAAAACACTAATATGTAATTATATATACTAAAGTTGGCATTTTAAATCAAGGGAAGATAATTCAATAAAAGATGTTTGGACAATTGAGTAACTATATTGATTTTTAAATGATTTTTATAAGTCTTATTTGATCATATTCGTTTTTAATTTTGAAAATGTTATTTTTTCCTACTTTTAATTATTGCTGATAAAGTCTAAAGTTGTTTTGATTTCTGACCTTTTGCATGACCTCAGGTTTTGGAGGAATCTTTTTACCCAGTTTCTGAATTCTTAAATTGCATGAATTAGTGTGAGTCTACTTTCATCCAGTTGCTCATATTCTTTTTAGTCAGAAAATTCCTATTTTGTTTTCTAGGATTTGATTTCTTACCTTCTTTATTTCTATAATATCTAATATTAAGATGGTAAATTTCTTTTTTTTTTTTTTTTTTTTTTCGGTGCTGGGGATTGAACCCCAGGGCCTTGTGCTTGCAAGGCAAGCACTCTACCAACTGAGCTATCTCCCCAGCCCAAGAGGGTAAATTTCTTGACTTGTGTACTAATTTTCTTTTTTCTATTTTTTATTTCTTGGTTTTATTTTTCTACTTTTTTTGAGATAACCTTGATATTCTATACTTTTGAATTTTTCCTTTTCTGTGATTTTTTTTTTTTTTTTGGTTTCTAAAATTCCTTTTTTATTGTCTGTTTATTCCTTTTTCCAAGCATTCTCTTCCTATTTGAGGGATTCAGTATTTTTATTACTTCTCTGAGGATATTAATAACAGTAGTAGTTTTTCTTTAATCTTTTTATCCTTTTATATTTATTCTTTTTAGTATACATAGTAGAATGTGTTTCGGCAAGTTATACATGCAATAGAGTATGACTTACCTTTAATCTTCCTAATCATCGCCTGTTTTCTCCATGTTGCTTTTTGTCCTGTTTGCTCTGTTACATTAAATGCTTCCTTACATAACTAGTCATTTGCTCACATTGAAGAATGCGGTATGTGGGAAATATGTATTTTGCTGGGGGAAATTATAAGAGTTTTTAGGTCTTCTCTGACCAGTTTCTCTAGAGTGGATCCTTCCAGTTTTCTCCTAGGAAAGTAACAACCTGGCTGCTAGTATATTGGGAACCAACCTGGGCAAGGTTGTTGGCAGGGGCTTCTCAAATTTAGTATGTAATCTTTCAGTTGATTTTCCTATTAACTGTGACACTTATTAATGTTGTGTCCCTCATTCCTTAGACTTGCCCTTTCCTTCCTTAGAGAATAAATCATCTTTTGCAAGGGATGAGGAACTGTGTCTTCAACAGACTTCAACAAATCTTCCAAATTTATTCCAATTTCACAACAGATTTATACAACCATTTCTTAAGACTTTTGCATGTCCTGTAGTGTGATATCAATTGGGTCTCAACATTATTGTCATTGGAGGAATCCATATTCTTAGGTTTTTCTGCTAAGACATTTACATTTGCCCATATGTTCTTCAGCTTTCAAATTTTGTTACTATTGTCTTTTTTCTTATGTGTTGTTTTGTAAATTTAGTTCCCTTAAAATTTTTTTTTTAAAGTCTAAACTGGGGTTCAGTGGCATATGCTAACAATCCCAGTGATTTGGAAGGCTCAGGCAGGAGGATCACAAGTTCAAACTCAGCCTCAGCAACTTAGTGAGACCATGTCACATAAAAAATAAATAAATACATAAATACATAAATAAATAATTTAAAAACAAAAACAAAAAACTCAAAGTCATCCTCAACCCATTAAAGATGGGTATAAGAATGTGGGTTCCCTTGTCTTCCTGGTGTTTTTACACTAATTAAAGTTTCGTTCGTGCTTTCACCATTAAAAAAAAGAAGAAGAAGAAAAATCATTTAAAAAGGACTGGGGATTTAGCTCTGTGGTAAAGTTCCCTGGGTTTGATCCCCAGTACCCCTCCACCCAAAATGAAAAAGTTGATAGTGTTATTATGGGGTTTTAGAAAGGATCCATTTAAGTACCTGTGATCACCTTACTTTCTTTGATTAAAAGAATCCCTAGGAGAGTTATTATTTTTTAACATCATTTCTTTTTTGTACATAAAAATATACCATGTTCTTTTAATATTGTGAAACACATTTTAAAGTATAGATTTCCTATAGTTTAAGCAGTTTCCTATTGATGGTTCATTTAGGTTGTTTCCAGTTTTTTGGCTATAAAAGTTATTCTGTTTTGTGTATATACCAAAATTTCTCTAGGGTAGATACAACAAATTCTCAAAAGACTGTGTTAGATGGTACCTTCATTAACGTGATAAGAATTCCTTTCCCACCTGCTTATTTGTCAAACCTATGTATTTATTTAACCAAGTCGGGAGTTAAATGATTTCTCTAATTTTGAGTTTGTATACCTCTTTTAGCCTTTATTGGACATTGTGTATCACCTGAAAGCTTGTTTATTTACAGTGCCCATTTTAATAATTTAAAGCTGTGATTCTCAAATAAGAGTTTGTGTCTCAACCACCTAGAGGGCTTATTTAAAAAGTCTGCTGTGCCTCACCCCCAGAGTTTCAGATTCAGCATGTTGGAGTGTGGGCTGTAGCATTTGCATTTCTAATGTCTCCTGGAGATGGTGGAAACTATTAGAGATCATACTTTTAGAATAGCTGTTTTAGGATCAGTGAAGTATATCATAAGGCCCTCCATTCAATTTCCAGCACCAGAAAACAAAAGAAAAAATAAAAAATAGCTGATTTATAGGAGGTTTTAAATGTATTTTGAATTGTAATTCTTCATTGCATGTAAGAATATTTTCTCATCAGCTTCTCTTTTAAACTCATCAAATCCTTTTATAGCTATTTGGTATTGTGGTTTTTGCCTTGAAAGTTCTTTCTTGTGATAAACTTAAAAACATTCTTCATCATGTTCTAGTTTCTGAGTTAAACATCTATTTCTACCTCTATAATTTTACTTTTATGTATGTTGTCTGATAGTTCTAATTTTACTTTCCCATAGTTAAATTATGCACAGATTTAAAATACCATCTTTATCACAGTCTAACTCCCCATATATATGTCTGTTTCTTACCTCCAGTGAATTTTCTGACCAATGAATTTAACTTATTTTTGTTTTTGTTAAAGAGGGCAAGCCAGAGAAATTTTCCTTTGGTCTTCTGGATCCTCCTTTTCGTGTTGGAGTTCCATTCAACATCCCTTTGGAATTTCAGGATGAATTTGGGCATACTAGCCAACTAGTGACTGATATTCAGCCAGTTCTTGAAGCAAGGTAATTTGAAGTATTGACTTGTTTTCTCATATTTGATAAGCATTCACTCTTCTTTTTCTAAGCTTAACTTATTTCTGTGAGGTTAATTTCAGTGTTTTCATTTAAAATGTTTAGTGAATTTTCTGATATTTGGGGATTTATTTGTTCCCAGACTCTCTGCTAGGACTGCAATGTCTTATATAAATTTAGATATTTAGGTCTTAATCCATTTCCTTTTGCAAGTATAATATGATATCTTCATGGCAATTATTTTAGTTCTTGTTTACTTAGAAATTATGCCATTCAAACTTGATGGAATTGCAGTTTATTTTGGTGTTTTAAGCAATGAAATTGATGCTTCCTGTCCTTTGCTTTTACTTAATAACCCTTTTGAATGATATAATTGGCCTGTATTAAAAAATAGCTCTGAGAAACTTATAGTATATCACTTGATGTCACTGAGGATGTTCATTATTTGCTATTACCTCCTTTTAAGATGCTTAGTAAGAAGGGCTGGGGAGATAGCTCAGTTGGTAGAGTGCTTGCCTTGCAAGCAAAAGGCCCTGGGTTCGATCCCCAGAACCGCAAAAAAAAAAAAAAAAAAAAAAAAAAAAAAGATGCTTAGTAAGAAATTCCTGGTAAGTCTTAAGAGGAAGCCTTATGTTGAGAATATGCCTTACTTAAGTTCCTAAAAAGCAATATCTACTTTTAAAAGATAATCAGAATAAATTTTTCATTGTTTCATGTTCATTTTTAGTTGTAAAAAGACAGAATGACTTTTTTTTTTTTTTTTTTTTGCGGTACTGGGGATTGAACTCGGGGCCTTGTGCTTGCGAGGCAAGCACTCTACCAGCTGAGCTATCTCCCCAGCCCTATTCTGTCTTTTTGACATTGTGTTATTTGAATATTAAATAACACTAGAAGAGTTGGATACTTAAACATGTTTATTTAAATGATAAAACATTAAAGGTATCCAATCTAGTTACAAATGGGTAATATTTAAAACATGTTTTAAAAAGTTTTTTTTAGTTGTAGATGGACACATTTATTTTATTTTATTTATTTTTATGTGATGCTGAGGATCAAACCCAGTGCTTCAAGCTAGGCAAGCACTGTACCACTGAGCCACAACCACAGCCTACAAATTGATAATATTAATGCATTAGTCTATGCATATTATCTTTTATAACTTCTACCTTGGTAGGATACTCTTTTATGTATGAAGTTTCTGTCATATATACATATACATAGTGATAGTTAAGATTTTGGACATTTAAAAAATTCTTGGTGACACGGTAGTGTGAATTTTATCTTCAAGAGAGGAAGACTATTAAATGGGTTTCTTGTTTTCAGTGTTATTTAATTTTTAAAAAGATAAATTATTCATGTGAATGCTTTAAAGAATCAAGTTAAATTGGTAAGTCTTTATATAAAACATAGGGTTCCTGTTGGGCAAGGTGGCACACGTCTGCAATTCTAGGGATTCAGAAGGCTGAGGCAGGAGAATCACAAGTTCAAGGCCAGACTGGGCAATTTAGCAAGACACTATTTCAAAATAAAAAATGAAAATAGGTTGGGGATATGACTCAATGGGAGAATACCCCAGGGTTCAATCCCCAGTACTGAGGGAGGAAGAAAAATCCCAAAGGGCTCCCACTTTACCCATGATCTACTTCTCAGAGAACCTCTTTCAGCGTTCTTTCTTTCTTGATTCTTTTCTTATTTATTGCCATATATCTCATAAGTAATTTTTATATTGTTCCTCGATTTTTCAGTTTTAGGCATTATCTCTACTTAATGGCTATGGAAGATAAGACATATTGTCTTACTGTCACCTCCTTTAAAATAAGTCTCTCGTCTGTTCCCTCTTTCTCTACAGTAAAGTTACATTCCAATTTGATCAGTATTTAGTATTTACTATATTGTAACAGTATGAATTTTAGTCAGTGTTACAACTTTGTTGTTAGTATACTTTTTTTCTTTCCTAAGCTTATTACAAATTAAACCCTAAACTCTGACAATTGTCTTTTACAATTGTCTAGTCTCTTTTCAAGACATTTAGGTATAGCCAGGCTTAAGGACACAACACCTGTAGTCTCAGCAACCCAGGAGACTGAGAGGAGGGAGGAAGATCATAAGTTCAAGGACAGCCTCAGCAACTTATCAAAATCCTGTCTTGAAAAAAAGAAGTAGTGCCTCTTAGTTCAGTCTCCAGAACGGGAGTCGGGGTGTCAGGGGAGGAGTATATTTTAGGTGTGCAGATAATCCATCAGTTTTAGATCCTTAGAGATATCTTCCTTGGAGCATGTGATAAGGATATAAGGACTAGTCTAGAGTGAATGTTTCTGTTTCCACAGTTGCCTTTCTATAATCTTCTTACATTTTCATCTAGGGGTTTCCCTTTGTCTCTCTTCTGTGCTGGGAAAATATAATTAACCATAAAACCTCCTAACCCAGAAAACTTGTTCACAAAAGTAGAAGAGAAAGAAAAAAGTTATATTACTGAATAAGCATTAAATCAGCATGTGATCAAAGCAGCCAAGCTAGAGAAATTTGTGGCCAGGCTGGTGGCACATACCTGTAATCCCAGCAGCTCAGGAGTCTGAGGCAGAAGAATTGCAGGTTCAAAGTCATACTCAGCAACATAGCAAGGTAGTAAGCAACCTAGTGAGACCCTGTCTCAAAATAAAAATGAAAACAATAGTGGGGGATGTGGCTCCATGGTTAAACTCCCCTGGTTCAATCTCTGGTACAAAAAAAAAAAAAAAAATTGTGACTACAAAAGGAATCTTACCTTCCACCTCCCCCTTTTGTTGGTACCTAGGGATTGAATTCAGGGCTTCATACACGCTGATCAAGGTCTTTTGAGACAGGGTCTGGCTGGGCTGCACAGGCTGGCTTTGAACTACTGATCCTCCTGCCTTAGCCTCCCACGTAGCTGGGATTAGATGCATGCACCACCACCCAGGTAGGAATTTTCCTCTTTTATTGACTTAAGTGAATACAACCTATTGCATACATGCTTTCAAGAGAAAATTGTTAAATCTGTGGGGTCTTTATGACAGGAGATAGGATTTGCAATTTGGAGTCACAAAACAGTTGAAATTAATCCCATATTCTTTCAGACAAATGGAACATAGAATATTATCTTCTTTTATTACATTTCAAGAAGATGATTCTTGGTGCTTGAGGAAACACTCCAGAGTTGTGAAACTGTATTAGTCTTATTTTATTTAACATTTAGATCCTTTCATGGATCTTCAATACTTAAAAAAAAAAAAAAGAAAGAAATCCCATGCCCCTTTTTACTGAAACATCCTTCCATGGTTTCCTGAGAAAAGGATACCTGTGAGCTGAAAATTCTTCTGTGAAATGTTTCTCTTCTATCTTGATATCAGACTA
The DNA here is from genome assembly GCF_902686445.1 of Sciurus carolinensis. NCBI lineage: Eukaryota > Metazoa > Chordata > Mammalia > Rodentia > Sciuridae > Sciurus > Sciurus carolinensis. Next base: position 28,541,086 of record NC_062227.1, on the reverse strand, counting down.
ATTAAATTATAAGTCAGACTATTTTTCCAGCAGAATTATGAAAGCATTTGCTTCATTCATTTTTACCTCTTAGCATCCATTGTTTCTGATAAATTTAAACTTATTTTTGTTCCTTTTCCTTTACGTGTTTCCTGTTGTCTTTCTCTCTCAAAGCTTACAAAATCTACTTCTCGTTCTCAGTTTCATTCACTGTGAAATTTTACAGTGATATATCTTTTTATTGGTCTCTGCATTTTCTTTTTTTAAGTAATTTTGTCATGTTACCTTTTCTAAAAATATGTATATATATTTAAGTTGTAGATGGACACATTTATTTTATTTTATTTTTACTTGGTGCTGAGGCTTGAACCCAGTGCCTCATGTGCTGGGCAAGCACTTTACCATTGAGCTACAACCCTAGCCTCTCTTCATTTTTCAAAGTACTTTATTCTGATTGTCTGTCTTCCTGTTTTCTTTTTCTAGGATCCTCATTTATTGAATGTTGAACATTCTGAGCTGATTCTCTGATTTTCTTAATTTTCTCTATTTTTCTTATCTGACAGATTTTCTTACATTTATCCCCTTTCCATTGAGAATTTTTCTTTCTGCTATCACATTTTTTGATTTCAAAGAATTTGTCCTGGTTTTTTGAATATTATTTTAAAGATCCTATTCTTGTTTTATGAATGTAATGTTTTTTCACTGATAAGTAATTGGTAGATCTTTTAAGCATTTTTATCTATGCAGGTAACTATTTTCCCCAGGTTTGTTGCCTTTTATTTCTTCCTGGTCTCTTTTCTTCAGATATCTCTGGTAGTCATTGATTATCTGCTTGTAAATAAGTAATTCTTTATTTGTTTTCTGTGGCACTGAGGATTGAACCCAATGCCACATTATGTCAGGCAAGCATTCTACCACTGAACCACATCCCTAACCTAATAAATAAGAGAACTGAAATGTGGATGGATGAATCTGGAAGTAAGGGAGAGGCTATTGACTGGTAGCTCCACTATAGGATTATCCATCTGAGGAACTTTGTTGGGAATAAGGGAGAATCTTGTTGTCAGTGTTATAGGTCTTTTTTTCCTTGGGCTGGGAGTTTTCTCAAAGAACAATCTTTGTTCTCTGGGCAATAGTTTAATTCCAAGCCAGTCAGAGAAAAGAGCTAGAGTGGGAATAGGAGAAATGAGGGGGTTCTTAGCATCTACATGCATTCATTCACAATTATCCCCTCTCTTTCCTTTTCTTTCCTTCAATTAATTTGCTCCTGGTTCAGCAATCTTTGATTTTAAACTTTTCAAAGATTAATCTTCCAGTCACCTGCCAGAGGTAGAGAAAGGGAGATATGGGATCTAAACTTTCATCACTTTTTCTCTAATGTTATCCTTTGCCCCAGCTTCTAAAGGCTGTTAGTACTACCAATTCCTGAGTGGTAACTGGGAATTAATTCCCACTTGTCTATCCTATGTTCTAACAAATAAGATTTGCTGCCCTTAGCCAGGCGTGATGGCACAAGCTTGTAATACCAGTGGCTTGGGAGGCTGAGACAAGGAGGATTGTGAGCTCAAAGCCAGGTCAGCAACTTAGCGAGACCATATCTCAAAATAAAAAGGGCTGGGAATGTAGCTCAGTGGTTAAGCACCCCTGGGTTCATTCCCTGGTACCAAAAAAAAAAAAAAGAAAAAGAAAAAGAAAGAAGATTTGCTATCCTTGTCTCTTTTCTACCTTTTCCATATGTTTGCTTTTAATAATAAATAAATTCTTTGCTTTCAATATTAATGCAGTTTTAAGAGACAATGAAAATAGATGTGTTTAATATGCCACTTTTCCCAGAGTTATTATCTTGTATGGCACTTTACATTTTTTCAAACAGGGCTTATTGTTAAAGATTGTTAAATAAAAATCATGGGATCATAGTTTTGGACTAGGCTTCTGCAGTAGGCCCCAGCAGACCAGGCTAAAAATCAAAGTGAAATTATTCATCTAAAGTCCCAGGCACCAAATGAAACTAACCTATTTATCTACACTTCTGAAAAATCAGGCCTGTTTAAATTGACATGATAATGAAATTCCCTTGACTGTAATGCCTACACAAATGAAGTAACATGAAATAATGTGATGTTAACTAGTTATTTCCCTTTTGTTCTGTCTCCCTGTCCTTACTTTACAGGGAAAGTAACTTTAAAATGATCAATCTGCCTTTCATTTTTGTCTCTACTTGCTTCATCCCTTGTCTTCAAAACCAGTCTCTTCTGCTCTGCTCATTGGAACACTTACTTTGTTAGAATGAAACAAATGGAATGAAGTGTTGCCCAATCTACAATCAAATGCGAAGTCAATTAAGATCTTTAAATTGTTATTTTTAAATCTTCTAGTCTATTCAGAAAATACTTTTAAACACTTGAATTCCATTCTTCCAAAAAATTAGGCCTTTTACTCCATCATGGTGTATTTTTAAATCCCCCCCCCTTCTTACCTTAGAGTAAAATGTTACTCAATAGATCTATATGTACTTGGTCAAAGCTGACTTAGGAATCAGGTAGCTCGTAGCAGTAGATTAGGAGACCTGTCCACATATTTTAACCAGCTCACATCATCACAAGACTCTTTGGTTATTTAGACTTTTTCTAAAATTGCCAGTAATTTTAATAGGTGTCAAAAATTCTCTAAAATCCCACTGGGTGAAAGATTTCAAAGAATCCACATCAAAGGCTCAAGATATCCTTAAACCTGAGTTTAAATGTTTTACCGTGCCAGTCTAAGCTTATAAATGCTTGCTGGATCAGTTTTCTGTGGGAGCCAGGTGTTGGTAGCACATACCTATAATCTCACCTACCCAGCTACTTAGGAGGCTGAGGCAAGAGGATTGCAAGATTAAGACCAGCCTGGGCAATTTAGTGAGACCCTGTCTGAAAATGAATAATAAAAAGATTTGGGGGCTGGGGATATAGCTCAGTTGGTAGAGTGCTGGCCTCATAAGCACAAGGCCCTGAGTTCAAATCCCCAGCACCACACACACACACACACACAAAAAAAAAAAAGATTTGGGGTTGTACCTTAGTGGTAGATCACCTGGAGTTTAATCTCTAGTACTGTGAAAAAATAAATTAAATAAAAATTAAAAAGTGGGAATTTTCTTCTGTTTATTTCTTCCTATTTTAATATTATTTTTTTAGTCTGGCACAGTGGCTCTTGCCTGTAATCCCAGTCACCCAGGAGGCTAAGGCAAGAGGATCACAAGTTCAAAGCCAGCCTCAGAACATAGCAGGCCCTAAGCAACTTAGTAAGACCCTATTTCAAAATTTGTTTAAAAAAAAAAAAAAAAAAAAAAAAAAAATATATATATATATATATATGTATACACACACACACATATTTATATTAAGCTAAGCATGATGGAGCATGCCTGTAGTCCCACATCTCAGGAGGCTGAGGCAGGAGGATGATGAGTTGAAAACCAACCTCAGCAAAAACAAGGCTCTCTGGGCAACTCAGTGAGACCCTGTCTCTAAATAAAATACAAAATAGGGCTGGGAATATGGCTCAGTGGTCGAGTTCCCCTGAGTTCAATCCAGGGTACCAAAAAATTAAACTAAAAGCGTTGGGGATGTGGCTCAGTGGTTAAGCACCTCTGGTACCAAGGGGGGAAGAAAAAAAAAAATTTATTACTGAATTGAATTAGACATGCCAATGCCATAATTGCACCTTCATAGGTAATAGAGGAGAACTTTAAAAAATACTTATTTTTTCCAGTGGTTTATCTTTACATTATGAAGAAATAACCAAAGGACCAAATTGTGTAATTCGTGGTGTTACAGTTAAGGGTCCTGTAAATTCTTGTCAAGGCAAGGTAAGCATTGTACATAAATGTTATAATACCTGTTGTTTGTTTCTTATATAGTAAAAATGAATTTGGAAATTTAAAATTAAATGACCTACTTTTGCATACACCACTAGACAGTATTATTGTTAGGAATTAATTAGCCTCACTTGACTACTAGTTCTGTTTGTAAGAAAAATTGGCAGTCATTACTGCAGTTGTTTAAACATTTGTGAATTAAATATTTTTCTACTATCTTCGTGGAAAGCCATTTTTTTTCAACAGTTATTCGTACTATGCTGTTTGTTTTTTCTTTGACGTTTCTGTTCATTTTATAGTATTTTTTTCTTACAACAAAAATGACAGAAATCTGAGAAACTTAAGCTCATGAATTTAAGTATATTAGTATGGTATTCAGATGAAGTATTTGGGGTTAGGGATATGGTTAAGGAAAGTAAATACATAAACTACATAAGGTAACTTTTCAATTAGGTATAAAGTAGCTATTAGAAGAGGATACTGTGGCTAATACCTTAAATAATTGATTACTTTCTTAATACTATATCCATTACCTTCAGTGTATACTTAAAATTATCCCTATCAGGCCGGGCACAGTGCATGCCTGTAATCCCAGTGACTTGGGAGGCTGAGGCACGAGGATTCCAAGTTCAAAGCTAGCCTCAGCAACTTAGTGAGGCCCTAAGCCCAACAAGACCCTGTCTCTAAATAATACATAAATGGGCTAGGGATGTTGCTCAGTAGTTAAGCACATCTGGGTTCAGTCCCCAGTACTCCTGCCCCCCAAATTATCCCTATCAATATGATTTTTAAAAGAGAGCATGTTGGGGTTGGGGGTGTAGCTCAGTGATAGAGTAGCATGTATAAGGCCTGGTTAAATTCCCAACCATGAAAAAGTAAAATTTTAGATAGCGCATGTGAATTTCTTCATGTATCTCAGCTGTAATATCCCTATATCATCCCTGGTTCATCATCTCATCCCTAGCTCCAATATCTAGCTCCTGGTTCATCATATAACATCCCTAGCTCCAATATCTGAATAGCTGTAATATCCCTAGCTCCAATATCTGAAGCTTTTTGGATGCGTATATGATACCACAACATGAAAAATTGCATACCTCACCTCACATGATAGATTACAGTCAAAACATGAGCACATGAAAAACATTGTATAAAGGTACCTTCAGGCTGTGTGTATATGAAACGTAAATGAATTTTGTGTTTAGATTCGGATCTCATCTGTCCCATAGATATCTCTATGTATATAAATCTCTATGTATATGTACATTTTCCAAAATCCAAAACACTTCTGGTCCCAAGCATTTGGATAAGGGATTCAACCTGTATATACTACTTGGTTGCTAAGTTGCCCAGTCTAGCCTCATATTCCAAGTAGCTGGGAGCATAAGCTGTGCTGCACATCTTTCTGGATTCAGTTTCCAGAAAAAAGAAATAGAAATTCATGGCAAATTTAACTTTAGTAAGATAAACTTACTAAAAAGATTACTATGTTTTAAAAACTTTTTTTCTTTAAATAACTTTAGATTTTCAGAGGAGTTTAAATAGACTTACATAGAAAGTTACTCTATAAACCTCTTTAAAAACCTCATACATTTGTCAGTGTCAGAAAGTTAACATATATTCTTATTAACAAAACTACAGACTTTATTTAAATGTCTCAAGTTATTAGTTTGCTGTTCAGAATCCAATCCAAAACCCTGCACTACATTTAGAAATTTCTAGATTTTTTTCTACTATATTATTTCACATTTTTGTAATATCCATCTTGATTGAGATAATTAATTCACAGTTAACTTTTTGAGTTTAAAGAGATTTGTCTACAGGAAAGCAGGATAAATCAAATTTTCCTCTTGAGTCTCTTGCATATTTGATAACTTTAGCAAATATAAAATTGGTAGGTAGAGTTCTATAATGATAAGGAAATATAAAGTGAAAAACGAATCAGAATTGAGATGATGAACCAGGGATGTATTTTGAATTTGTGTTATTTTTTTTCTGGTACTTTGTTTCTTTCTTTTTTTATGTATCACATTTTAATAATATAGAATAACCAATGCCACTGTGGCACATTTGTACATGCAAATAAAGGACTTTGATTCTTATTCTCCACCACCTTGTGTTTAATTTTTACCATTTTTTTTTCCCCAACAGAATTTTAATCTGAAGGTTACTCTGCCAGGTTTGAAAGAAGACTCACAGATTTTGAAAATTAGATTACTACCTGGTAATGTTTTAGGAAATATACTTAACATTTTAAAAATTATATTCTTAAAATATGTAGTGATACTATAATGTTGGAGTTTGGGGCAGGTTTATAATGGGGCAGGTTGAAAATATGTTTGGATTGCCAAATAACACTGACAGAACTGACCAGTAAAAAAGGAAAACATTTAGGAATATGTTAGCGAAGTTCTAAAAATAATCTTGGAAGAAAAATTTGAATATTGACAATGTTTAAGATAATTTTTCCTAGGCTATACTTACTAGACTTATGTTAGAACTATGCTGTCCTTTATCTTTTCTTGATACAATTCTTCATATTTTAAGAAGAAAAGTTTCCAATTTAATTTGATACTGACAACATGAAAAGTGAAATTGCATAAAAATTACATAGGATAAATCAACCAACATTACCCTATGTAAATTTATGATTACACAAATGGTATGCCTTTACTCCACGTACAGAGAAACAACATGTATCCCATTTGTTTACAATAAAAAAAAAATTACATAGGATAGAAAATGCTAATTTGAGAGGCAGTCTGCTGTAGAGATTTAAAGAATTTATTCTTTAAACAACCCTTTTGGATTTGTATCTAGGGTTAAACTTGTTTTGTGCCTTAGTTTCTTTACACATAGAATGAAATAATATCTGCTCTCAAGAGGGCTGTTGTAAGAATTCAAAAGTTTAATACAGATAGTCCTCCCTTTGCTAGTACTGTAATAACTGATTGGAAGAAACAGTACCAATATGCATGCGTTTTTGTTAACATAGTACTGTGCAAAGTGAGAACTGCCTGTACTTGTGAAACACTTAGAATAGTGCTTCACTTAAAAGTTTTAGCTCTGATATTAAAAAACCTTAATCATATCTTTGTTACGTTTTGTGCTAGTTTTAAACAAAAGGAAACAATTTTGCTTATTGGCTTTCACAAATTCAAGTTGTGTGAATTTTTCTCCAAGCATTCATTGAAAAAGAAGTGAAAATTGGCACATTGGTAAAAGTGTAAGAAAAAAATATGTTAATAAGTACTTATGCTTTATGATAGAGTTGAGCTAAACAGTATAGATTTGAGTAGTAAAATTCTTAGTAAATGTTTCTGAATTGTTTTTGGAATTTGAGAGCAAAATCGTTAAAAGGAAGTAGATGGTATAGTGAAAAAAGTCAGGAGGTTTCAAATTGCAAACCAAGTTTAACTCTGAGTCTGCTACTTATTAGTCTTGTGTCTTTGACAAAATATTCAATCTCTCTGGATTAAGTGTTTTCCTTACTTAACCCCTAAATTAATTATGTGTAGGTGTTTCCTCACCCATAAAATGGAGATGATAATAGTACCTTCTTCATTTAGATTATTGTCAGTTTACTGTGAGACTCATGCTTATTTAAAACTTAACACAGTGACTGGCATATATAGTAAATAAAATATTTATATTATCCCAAAGTAAAATAAATGTTTCTAGTGCTGTCTTTATAGGCTTGGATTACCAGTATTTAGCACAGATTGAATTTTAAAATATTAGTGATTATGGAGTAAAATCAGCATACTACAGAGGTATAAACCCTTTTTTTAAATTAATCTTCCAGGAAACTTGTGGTATAACTTGCTAATGGACATTGGAGGTAGTGAGAAATCTAATAAGTAAATTATCTGGCTATATCCAACCCATCTTTTGAATGCCTGAAAAGAACCTATCATTACTTGTACTTGAGAAATCAGATACTATGTAAAGTTAAAGATGGCAAATAAGTAGTTTGATAAATTTTTTTCTTAAATACTTTTTGTCTCTTGATCCTTATAAGACTTTACCTGCTCAGGTGATTTCTTGCATGAGTTACCACTGTGTCATAGCTTGTAATATAAAACTAAGCCTAGGCATCAGACATTTTATTATATAGTTGAGACAGCTTTCATCACCTGTAGAATCTATGCTTTTTAGAGATAGAAATGATTAAACTTGGATATTGCTTAGTTTTTGCTTGATTGGTATTATTTATAGAATATTAAATCTTCGTTTCTTCTGATATTTCAACACTTGAGTTTTTAAAACCTATGTATTTTATTATATGATTTTTCTCTTAGGTCCCCCTCATTGTTTGAAAGTGAAACCGGATTCTGAAATTTTAGTAATAGAAAATGGAACAGCTTTCCCATTTCAGGTGGAAGTTCTAGATGAATCAGACAACATAACAGCACAGCCAAAACTGATTGTCCATTGTAAGGTAAATTTATTGTGAGATGAGAATAGTCTGTTCTTTAAAGTCCATGGTGATAGTAAATGGCAATAACTACATATTTTGACTACTTTATATTTTAAGTCTTAACATAGACTCTAAGTCTTTAATGATTGTTCTGTGGAGAAATTAGCAGGACCGCTTATTGACAATTCATTTTCAGTAATCCTAAATCAGTGAAAAACGCCAGCTTTGACCAGTCTTACAGGATTGGCAGTGGATGGATAAATTAAGGGGATAAAACGACCACAAAAAAGGAAAGGAAACCCAACAAAGTGAAGTAGAAAAGAAAAGACTAGTGATTGAGGAAGTTGGTTTTCCTTCTAAAAGAGATAACTTTTACTTAGCATTGAAGAAAATTATTCTTTTTGTACAGAAATTCTCTAGATTGTTTATTTATTTATTTATTCATTCATTCATTTGTTTAATTTGGTACTGGGGATTGAACCCAGGATGGTCTACCACTGAGCTGCATTCCCAGTTCCTTTTTATTTTTTATTTTGAGACAGAGTCTCACAAAGTTGCTGAGGTTATTCTTGAACTTGAGATCCTCCTGCCTTAGCCTCCTTAGTCATTGGGATTATAGGTGTACACCACCATGCCTGGTTAATTCTCTAGAATTTTGAGTACTATTTAGAATTTTCCAATTTATACATGTAAATAGTAGCTGCAGTGAATCATTTGAAATTTTGAGTAATTATTAAATAATCAGTTACATTTGTTAGAGTTTTAAATTATTTTTCATCCTTCTTACAGTTTTTAGGTGCTCCAAACCTTCCAGTCTACATTGTGGATTGCAGTAGTTCTGGAACCAGTATTTTAACAGGGTCTGCAATTCATGTTCAGAATATTAAAAAAGATCAGACACTTAAAGCAAGAATTGAAATACCTGTAAGTTGTTACTGTTTATTAATATTGTATTGATTATTAAAACAATTAGTCTTTAACAACTTTGTTGTATTTCCATAAACATGTAGATTTTTATTAGTATTTCCACATAAAGGGATTTTCTCAAAACCTACAAATAGAATATTCTTTATTGGAAAAGCATCCCGGCTGATGGTGAAGCCAATAAGGGAGGAGGGCACTATAAACAGGCAGTATTGCTGAATAGAGTAACAATAAATAAAATATTTAAATGTGATTTATTTTGTCTTTATCTTTCCTTTTTTTGGGGAGGGGAGGTTATTGGGGGTTGAACCTAAGGGCACTTAACCCCTGAGACACATCTCTAGCCCTTTTTATTTTTTATTTTGAGACAGAATCTCACTAAGTTGCTTAGGACCTCGCTAAATTGCTGAGGCTGGCCTTGAACTTGCAATCCTGCCTCAGCCCCCCAAGCCACTGGGATTACAGGCATGCGCCATTATGCCTAGCTTAAAAGAGATTTCATAGTAATCAATATAATTGGCGGATAACCTAATCAATTTATTTGCTCATACTTGTCTGCTGATTATACACCAATTATTAGTATATCTTGAACCTCAAAGGATAAAAGATGCCTTCCATTTTTTAAATTAGAATGAGATGACAGCTTTATTCTCATTCTCTTGAAGCTGATTATATTTGATAATCTTAAATATTATTTCCTTTTTGAATTAATATGAACAACATATTTTTTAACAAACTATCATCTAAAAGATCAAGAAGTACAGGACTTAGAATTAGAGAAGAATCTGGACTTGGAGGTAACAAGTAGGATTTATGTGAATACTAGAAAGCAGCAGTAGGCAGAAGACCAGGAGTCCTGAACATTTAAAACAAATACCAAGGTATATCCTCTAATGCGCAGTTATAAAATCTTAACTGGAGTTAGTTACTTGCTTAACTTGAGTCAAGCAAGTAAGATAAATTTCTAATAGATTGCCTGATATTCTGCAAGGTAGGGATTTTAAATACATTATCAGCCACTTGAATGGGTTTCCATAGGAATGGCTGCAACTAGAGGAGGAAGGAAATGAATTAAACAGGGTAAAGGTAAAACTATTTTAGAGTTAAGCTTATTTTAAATTTAGTGTATGCTGTGGAATGCACTATAGTGTGATTATGAAATAATGATGTCATTATATTTTGTGTACCTAAAATCTATTTATTTATCTATTTTAAAATATTTTTTAGTTTTAGATAGACACAATGTCTTTTTTTTATTTATTTATTTTTATGTGGTGCTGAGGATTGAACCTACTGCTTCACATGTGCAGGCCAGTGCTCTACTACTGAGCTACTACCCCAGGCCCCCTAAAATCAATTTATATAGCATAATCCAGTTCTTCACTGATCTGTGGAACACTGGCATGCCAATAATAATTGCAATTTTCCAGTATATTGATCAGCCCAACCTTCAATACATCTAGGTTTCTATGACTTTAAGCAGCTTTGTTCATTTACCCCAGTGTGTGTCGTCAACTGGTAAAACAAAACACTTCAGTGTAACCTATCGTAATTAAGTAATATAATGTTTGATAACTTTCTCCAATGAGATATTCCTAATTTCTTTATCTTTATTATGAATAAGTGATGGTCACTGAATCTGACATAGTAAAAATTTCATAAATTTACAGTACTTTTAAAACATTCAGAAATGAGGGTAAAGAAATCCTTTTAGTGCAAATATCTTATTATTGGTTTTAAGAATGTAAACAAGGCCCTTTATAACTTGATGATGTAAAACATGAAGTTATTAATACAGTGGCCTCTTAATGACAAAATGTAACAGTATTTAAGATGATCTTCCATAATTTTGAAACTAAATTCTTCAACAGTGTAATGGAGTCACTGCTAAGTTTTTAAAAAGTTTTTAGTAGAGGTGTAATTAAGTATATGATAATATTTTTCTCTCTTCCTAGAGCTGTAAAGATGTGTTACCTGTGGAAAAGACTATCAAGTTGCTTCCTAGTAGCCATGTTGCCCGACTACAGATATTTAGTGTAGAGGGACAAAAGGCAATCCAGATCAAACATCAGGATGAGGTTAATTGGATAGCAGGGGATGTTATGCGTAATCTGATTTTTCAAATGTATGATGAAGGAGAAAGAGAAATCAATATAACATCAGCTTTAGCAGAAAAAATTAAAGTAAGTATCTCAAATTGGTTAACTTGCAAGAATTTTTTTTTCATTTTATATTTGGAATGAGCAAGAATTTATTTATCTATTTATTTATTTATTTATATATGGGCATGGAACCCAGGGGTGATTAACCACTGAGCTACATCTCCAGACCTTATTTTTTGTTTTGAGACAAGGTCTCGCTAAGTTGCTGAAGCTGTTTTTGAACTTGTGATCTTCCCACCTCAGCCTCCCGAGTCACTGGAATTATAGTCATTCACCACCATGCCCAGTACAAGCAAGAAGTTTTATGGGTAGCCTCTAAGAAGCAACTTAGAGAAAATGACTATTTTTAAAATTCTAGGCTGAGAGAGTTTTTTTCATGGACAACATTGAAATATGGATGATTCACATGTGAGAATCATCCATATTTTGACCCTTAATCAAAATTGCTAGGTTTTGGCATTTTATTTAGTTATACACTTTTTCATCAAATATATATCTGCAGTCATAATTTCTGCCCATTACCATGCAATATGTTTGTAGTTATTCTGAAGGCATTAAACAAATGAAAGTATTAAAAAGTCAACAGTGAAACCATATTGTTAACTATAGAACCTTTATTTGGCCATTTGAAATTAGTATACCACTTTATAAAAAATATGTTCCTTAGAAAATAGTTTTATTGGCCCTCATCAACTGGTTGTCATATAAATTCAACATTTACACTTAGATTGGATTGAATCTGCATGATGAACTATTAAGATTCTTACCACATAAAGTAGACAGCTCTGTGTCTTTCTCCTTATGGTTGATTGAAAGAGCTTTGGGCAATCTATGCTTGCTTCTTTCAAAGTCCAGTCAGTTCTGCCATAATGAGACACAAAAATTCCTAAAATGCACTGTGCCATGCAGAACCATGCAGTAAAAATCACAAGGCTTATGGGGAAAATGGAATTAGAGGCACAACACTCGAACTTCATCAGTAACCCATTTAAAAAGAAAGGAGCCTAAAACAGTGGCAAAATATAAACAGTAATACGTATGTGAAGAAGTATATAAATACTGAAAAAATACAGCAGTTTACTTTGCTTGCACAAGTTACCAGAAAGATAGTGAATACTACTCTTTTCTTAAAGTTTAATGTGTAGTTTTTAGAGAATTAAGCCAGGATTGCAGGAAATCAGTTTGAACTGAGCAGGGCCTACATTGAGAGGGCAGCACAGCTAGGATGAGGGTAGAAAGGCTTTGTCCTTTTTATATAATTCCTGCTTGCTTCTTATCCTCCATCACTAGGGTAGCATATACTATAAAACAATATTAGGATATTGATGATTTTAAAATCACAAGTATAGAAGGCTGAAAGTAGAATGTTAAGCTAAAAATTCTTAAAAGGATTCAAAGTTTTAGAAGTAGGAAGAGTAGGATAATCAGTGTGAAGAAGTATAATTAATTGATTCAGTAATCAATTAAGGAATTCGGAGGATATAAAATTTAGAGCTTAAAACCTCTAAAGATTAAGACCAAAGGACGACCAGAAAGGTAATTACATTAATGGACGTAACTTCTTTTTTCTCACCTTGCTGTATAAAGGTCTAACCAGATCTCATTCAAAGCCTTTATTCATATTTCTCTGAATTGATCATATAATCTGAGCTATAGTTTTTTCCCTCTTTTTTCTATAGTTTTAAACAGTAATGACCATTGTGGCAGTTCTTAAGTAAGAACTTGAAATTTTTTGTTTCATTACACCAAACATTATGGTACAATAGCAGCGAAGACAAAAACAGTACTTTTTTTCTCCTATCATCTGAATAAATAACAAGAATCATTTTTGATCATAAAGGGACTCTCTCTCTCCTTGGGGTATAAGTGTGTTCAGGAAGATAAGTGGCAGTAGTAGTGCTTTAGACAGATCAAGCTCTGTATTCTTAAATAATGCTATTATTTTCCAGGTTAATTGGACTCCTGAGATTAACAAAGAACACTTGCTACAGGGTCTGCTTCCTGATGTACAAGTACCAACATCTGTAAAAGATATGCGCTATTGCCAGGTTTCATTCCAAGATGATCATGTGTCTTTGGAAAGTGCATTTACAGTAAGGTTTGTGGAATTGGTATATTTTGAGATACTTTAAAATTTGGCATATGTCATAAACATTTCTCTTCAATGCATACACGCAAAAGTTTTTTATGAGATAAAAATATTGCCGTTTCTATGGTAGGTTGTCTTTGGAATAAAACTTAACTGTAGATGGTGATTAATTCTTACCATGATTATAACCCTACATTGAATCAGCCCTCTACTAACTGAAACAACTAGAACTTTCATTAAAGGAAAGTCTTCCTACTGAAAGCAACAGTGAAAATACCTGCAAAATGACAAAGGCATGAAAAATGAAAAGATGCAGTGTGATCAATCAGTGTGATATTCAAAAAGAAAAATTCTTTTATTGACTGATTCCAATTTATTATGAAGAACTCAGAGAAGGGAAAGGCTTATCAATTCCTTAATTACTTAATTTGTAAAAACCTATCATCTTCCCTGACCTATCATTTCCTTGGCCACCTCTTTTCTAGTGACCCTTTGCTTTGTAATTCCTCCACCTGTTTTCATAGTATTTCCAACACTTAGATCAGGTCTGCATTTGAGATAGTTTTAAGATATATCACTTTTCTGACCATAATCAATTCTCTCGATGGATTATTATTACTAATTTATTTTCTCACTGCACTCTTGTCTTAATTTCCTTTTAACCTAACTATGATTTAAAATGTTTTTTGGAGATTATATATATTTTTTCATTGTATGAAAGATATATGTACATATATGTATTTTCACTGTTTTCTCAATGCATTTTTGTCATAATTTCCTTTTAATGCAGCATCAATACTATGACAAATTATTTTTTGAGTTAATAGCTGTACTTTTTGAATTGAAGAGGTATTTGGAGGGATGTCTTGATTAAGTTTTATAACATTATATATGTGTTGCTCTTTAGAATAGTGGAACTACTTTAAATTTTTTTCTATAGTTAATGGTATAACTGAAAGCTTTTAAACAATTTCAGGCCACTTCCTGATGAAGCCAAACATTTAAAATGTGAATTAAAAGGGGGAAAAACAGTACAAATGGGCCAAGAGCTTCAAGGAGAAGTCGGTTAGTATGGCCTTCTTTCTTCTGTGGTCGTTTCCTTATATTAGTATTTTAATATGCATAATCTGAAAGACAAGCATTGACATTGCTTCAAAATCTGTTTTGCAACTGGACATGGTGGCACATACTTGTAATCCCAGCTACTTGAGAGGCTGAGGCAAGAGAATCAAAAGTTTGAGGCCAGCCTGGACAAGTTAGCAATACCCTGTCAAAAATTAAAACAAGAGGGCTGGGGAGATAGCTCAGCTGGTAGAGTGCTTGTCTCGCAAGCACAAGGCCCTGAGTTCGATCCCCAGTACCACAAAAAAAAAAAAAAAAAAAAAAATTAAAACAAGAAATCTTAAAAAGGGTTAGAGATGTAGGTTAGTGGTAGAGCAAATTTGCCTGGCTTGTGCCCCACTGCCACCAAAAAAAAAAAAAAAAAAAAAAAATCTGACCTTTTGTTAAAAGAAATAATAATTAATTTTAAAAATATAAATATTCCTATGCAGTCTGTTATTTCATTTTATCTAAAAAATTATATAATATTAAAATATTTTCTTTAAATTTTCATGGTAAAAAATCTGATTAAGGGGGCTGGGGAGATAGCTCAGCTGGTAGAGTGCTTGCCTCGAAAGCACAAGGCCCTGAGTTCGATCCCCCAGTACTGCAAAAAAAAAAAAAAAAAAATCTGATTAAGGGTTAGGTTTGGGCTGTGGCTCAATGATAGAGTGCTTGCCTAGCATGCATGAGGCCCTGGGTTTGATCCCCAATACCACCAAAAAAAATAGAAAGAAAGAAAGGTAGCATTAGCATTATGTTAAATATGTAGTTTAAATGTTCTTACATAGATTTTGATTTATTTTTAGTGATTACAAAAGAAATGAACATACTCACTTAATGCCAAAAATTACTTATGTAAGAGAACAAGTTAAGTTTCTAAGAATGTTTCAAGTATGTCATAGATACTTATGTCTTTTACTAAAAAGATAACACTTAGAGATAAAACATTTTTCTTTTTAAGTCCTGATAGTTACAGATCAGTATGGAAATCAGATTCCAGCATTTTCACCAGGTTGTTTATCAGCTTTGTCAATTGCTGGAGTTGGACTTGATAGCTCAAATTTGAAAACTACTTTACAGGTAAGGCTACTTTCTGTAACAGTTTCTTTATATCATTTTTTTTTAATGTATAAAATAATTGGGGGGAAAGTAAAAATATCTAAGAGATTTGACTTGATTTTTCTAATGCAAAGTCTTAAAAAAAACTTTCATAATGAAGATTTTCAAACTTATACAAAAGGTAGAATACCAAAAGTTACTCCTGTGTTCCTCTCATTCAACTTTAATAACCATCACATCTTTCTTCACCATATCGTCTTGTAATAAATTATAGATATTACATCATTTCTCCATAAGTATTTTGTGTGTGTATGTATATATGTGTGTATTATATGTGTGTTAATTTTTAGCTAATTAAACTTCTTGTTGTGAGCACCAGTACAACCATCCTGCATTAAAAAGGATGCCAAGGAGAAAACTTATTGTTGGGCTGGGGATATGGCTCAGTTGGTAGAGTGCTTGCCTTGCAAGCACAAGGCCCTGGGTTCAATACCCAGCACGGCAAAAAAAAAAAAAAAAGAAAGAAAACTTATTGTTAAAGTTGACCACTGTGCAATTAATTCAGTTTATCTTGAAAAATAAAATCCCTAATGGGGTTCTTACAGTTTAAAACAAACAAGCATGATGTACTCTGCTTGGAGAAGTCAAAGGTGGCATTAGGGAAGAGGACATTCTGGAGTTGGATCTTCAAGGAATCTGCCAGGCCAGTGTGGGTGAGACTTTTCTCAGGCGTAAGGGAAGTTGAATTCACTTAGAAGAACATTGACCTTTTTAAGACTCTTTGAGCCTCCATTACACTTTTCATTTGACAGGCAAGAATAACCTCATCGTTGCCCTTCCCAAGTAGAGTTTCTGTTTCCACTAAACTGTTATGCTATTGTTTTCTAATTTTCAGAATGGCACTTTGACTAAATTGGAGCCCTGCTGAACAACTTTTAATGATTTGTGTGTGTGTGTGTGTGTGTGTGTGTACAGTGATAAAG
The DNA here is from genome assembly GCF_902686445.1 of Sciurus carolinensis. Taxonomy (NCBI): domain Eukaryota; kingdom Metazoa; phylum Chordata; class Mammalia; order Rodentia; family Sciuridae; genus Sciurus; species Sciurus carolinensis. The sequence continues at coordinate 28,524,507 of NC_062227.1, read as the reverse complement.
TCTTTCTTTGACTTTTAGGTTCTTCCATTAGCTAGCTTTAACTCTGTGTGTAGATGAAATGAGAAGATAAATGTGCTCCTGTTGTTATGCATAACATAATGACTATGCACAGGTTCTATCCTGTTTCACCTAATTGCTACTAAATTATAACCTGTCTTTCTACATCTTCAGTTTCCCCTGTTAGATCATTTCTATCAGCTAATATAAACATGCTAAAATAACTCTCTTCTTAAAAAACAAACCACCAGACTCACTTTGGCCCTGTATTCCTGTCAATCCGCTCTCCTCCCTTTTATGGTAAAAATTCCTCCTTTAAAATTAAAACTCTTTGGAAGAATTTTGTGTGTTGTATGTAATAGTAGTTTTCCTAGAATAGGAATATCCTTTTTTGATGTTTCTTAGCAAGCCACTCCGATCATGTTTTTAGACTGTTCCACCTAACTGAATCAATGGTGAATTTTCAGTTCCTACTGGGGGGGGGGGGGGGGGACTACTAGGTTTTACATAATAATACTCCTTTTCTTTTTTGGATTGAATTCAAGGGCACTTTACCACTAAGCTACATTCCTAGTCCTTTATTTTATTTTGAGACAGTTTCCCTAAGTTGCTAGGATCTCACAAGGTTGCTGAGGTTGGCCTCCAACTTGAGATCCTACAGTATTATTCGCTTTAGGGGGCCTACAGTACCCTATGATACTCCACTTTTGTAATCTCACAACTTTCTCATAGCTTTTTGCTCTGTAGCCAAGTGGCCTTCTTTCAGCTTTCTATTATTTTACAACCAATATGTACTCTCCGGGCTCAATTTCAGAATTTTATGTTTAATTCTGTTTGTATTGATCACAATTTATGAATGCAGTTTTATTTTCAAGATTTGAAATAAAATCAGAATTACTTCCAACATGACTTTAAAAAGGAATCACTTCTTGTTTCTGCTGTTAAATGTATAATCCTATGATAGACTTTATGTATTTTGAACTTTGAATGTTTTACTGATGAATATCTATTTGATTTGTTTTCTAAATATTGAAAAATTCTCCTAAATCCATTCGATTAAAGGGAGATTTCTCCTAAATCCATTCGATTAAAGGGAGATTAACTTGTATTATTGCAGTGTTTATTTTACCTAAAATGCTGTATAAACATTTGTTTTAGAACATAAAACATTAAGTTTGAAGATTTATACTTGGAGGAAATGTAAGATGATTAAATCATTAAGGGTCAACTATTAAAATGTGAATACTACAGTGCTCAGGTAGAATGAAGTCAGTTTAGGGCATTTAGTTACATTGCAAAGATTATTGGTTAATTTCATTGATTCCCATTAATGTGATATATTAGGCATTATTCCAACTAATGGATTGAACAGTACAAAGCACCTACCCTTGTGGAGATCACCTTGTCCAAGGGTAGGGCATGCAATAGATAAGAAGAAAGTGGTGAGAAAAATAAGGAAGTGGGTGATAGTGTGCCATCATGTAGAGTGGTCAGGGAAGACCCCTTCAGTAAGGTATCATATGTGCAAATAACTAAATAAAAGCTACAGTGATATCTGGTAAAGACGGTTGCAAACTCAGGAAAAGAACACAAGTATAAAGGTTATCTGACAGGCAAAAAGAAGCAATACAGATTGAGTATTCCTAATCCAAAATCTGAAATGCTCTGAAATCTGAAACTTTTTGAGTACTGACAATGACATTCAAAAAGTTTCACATTTTGAGGTATTTTCGAATTGGAATGACTCAACCAGTAAAATTTATACAAATATTCCAAAATTTGAAAGACTAAACTCTAAAGTCCTTCTGGTCTCAAGCATTTTAAATAAGCATTTTTCCTGTATAAAGAACAGGAAAATTAAGAAATGATAAGGTAATATGTAGCCAAACCTTTTAGATTTTGCCAGGTGCAGGGACACCTAATCCTAGGGATTCAAGAGACTGAGGAGGATCACAAGATCAAGCCAGCCCAGCAACTTAGTGAGACCCTGTTCTCATAATAAAAGGTAAAAAGGAACGGGGATATTGCTCAGTGGTTAAGTGCCCCTGAGTTCAATCCCTAGTAACAAAGAAACAAACAACTTTTTAAGTTCTATCCTACCGAAAAAAAGAAATTCAGTTTCTCCTTGTTTAAAGTAAAATTTATGGTATGCCACTATTGGCATGGGTATAGTCTATCTATCATTATGTTACCCAGAAACATACCTGTGTTGCCATGGACTAATAACAAAACATTTAATTTTTTTCTTTCTAACTAAGCATTATCACCTGTGTTTTTTCAATGTATTTTCCTCATTAGGAAAACACACAAAGTATAAGTGTAAGAGGGATCAGATTTATTCCAGGTCCTCCTGGAAATAAGGATCTTTGTTTTACTTGGCGTGAGTTTTCTGACTTTATTCGAGTTCAACTAATTTCTGGACCTCCAGCTAAACTTCTCCTTGTAGACTGGCCAGAACTAAAAGAGGTAAGTAACTTTATAATTTGAAAGAAAGAGTTTAATATTACACAGCATGTAAAAGTAACAATAACAAGAGAACAAGGGTAATGTAAAACTTAACATTTCATTATTTAATTGGTCACTGTCCTAGTTTGTTCATATAATGAATAAATATTTCAGATCTTAAAAACAATGCATGCATTATAATGATTTTCAAACATACAGAGAAATTAAGAATACCATAATGAACCCCTCAGTATTCAGTTAACCCAGTTTTATTAGTTACTGATTTTTGCCAGTTTTTGTTTCATTGTTCTTATACTTCCTCAAAAATTTTTAGTGGAGTTTTTAAAAGCATATCCCAGATATCAGGTCATTATACCCATATATACTTCAGTATGCGAACCTATGAAAGTACTTAAATCTTAGAACAGTAATTTTGCAAAAATATGCCAAATCTTACCTTGGATATTTTTTTACCAAATTTTAGAATTCTAATTTTATTTTTTAAACATTTTAATTTATTTTTAATTAAGAACTGCAAATTATATGTTTGTTATATGGTTTTTGAAATATGTATACATTGTTCATTGGCTAAATTTAGCTAATATAACATATACGTGATCTCACATCTTGTGGTGAGAACATTTAAAAATTTACTCTGGCAATTTTCAAAAAATACATTATTAACTATAGTCCTCATATTGTCCAATAGATCTCTTGAATTTAAACCTCCTGTCTGAAATTTTTGTGTCCTCTTATGGAATGCTAATTTAAAAATGTTCAGATTCTGGCATTCAGTTATGGTGTAGCAGACTATTGATAAGACTTACATACTTTTTGAGTAAATTGAACTCACATAACTGCCAACTAGATAAAATGATTCTAGTAAAGGAGCAGGTCATATAAGAAAGATTTACATGCCTGTACCCCACTTTTATATTGTCCTTTTTGATTCATGAGTTTAAAAAACAAAAAGTGGTTATGATAGTATGCTTTAAAAAAGTTTTTAAACCAATAGTGTGTTGAGCAGGGGGTTTCACTGAAAAACCAATGCATTTATTTTTATCTGGGAGCATTTGCACTGTGTAAATAAAAGCATTTTTTATGCCTATTGTTACTAATAAGGAACTTGTTAGTTGACTATATTATGAAACAATATAGTCAATATTGTGTGCTTTCACAGGTGGGAAAAATCTTACATGTTCATCTTTTTGTATGATTTTGAGGACGAAACTATAAAAATAATGACAGCTTATTAATTTGTTTTAAGATTTATTTGTAGATAGCACAATAATCCAGGAACGTTAAAATAAAATACAAGGGCCTGGAGTTGTGGCTTAATGGTAGAGCACTTACCTAGCATGTGAGAGGCACTGGGTTCGATTCTCAATACCACATATAATAAATAAATAAAATAAAGGTTCATTGACAACTAATAAAAATATTTTAAAAAATAAAACAAAAAGCTAACTTCATCTGTCAGTCATGTTTGTATATCCATAAGACTGTAAAAAATCACTTTGTATCTCATTTTCCTAATTTAATTCTTGATCCACCTTCTCCTCATAGGAGGTAAATAGAAATTAGAACTGACATAACCTAGTAAAATAATTTTTTAAATAAACATGTAAATATACACATAATATTTTATAAGTGAGGAAACTGAAATTCTGAAATGTTAAATAACATGCCAAAATTTAAAAGTGACAGAGAAGGGCTGGAAATGCAACTTCTTTTTTTCACAAACATTTAATTTTGGACATTGACTTTTTTCTACTATTTGTCAGAAAATTTAATTTCTACCAGTTTGGGCCATAGTCATTTTCTGTGCTGGGTGTGCTAAATGTGGCACAAAAATGTACTAGAGGAGGCTGAGTTAAGAGGAGAGAAACTTTGGGGTAGCCTGAGCAACTCAGCAAGACACTGTCACTGAATAAAACTTTTTAAAAGGACTGGGACTCAGTAGTACAGCAGTTGCCTAGGAGTCACTAGGCCCTGAATCTGATCCCTAGTGCTGGAAAAAAAAAAAAAAAAAAAGGCATTTACTGAAAGAAAGTAAAAGTAGTTAGGAATCCTTTAAAGAGTTAGGATATCCTTTAAGAGAAGTTAAGATGGATAGTTATGTGATAAGGATTAAAGTACTCAGAAATTTTTACCACTTTCTAAAATTCAACTTTTTTATAACCGTTGGCAAATGAAATAACAGTCAACTATAACCTTGTAAACTTTATAGGAGGTAAGCATTATACCTAAATTAGTCTCAAGGTTCTTGTTTGTTTTGTTTACACAGCATTAATTTTTCTCCCATTTCTATTAAACTTACAACATAATTAGATACCCAGCTAACTGAGATAAGAGTGAGAAGTGGAAAAAGCAGAAGAAATGTGGATAGGAGAGAGATGATAAATAAAATTTCCTTTTTCACTCTTTCATTCTCTCCTATCTTCTTTTTTTAACTTTAAACTCTGATACAAAGCCAGTCTCAATGGTACCTACCTGTAATTCTCACAATTCAAGAAGCTGAGACAAAAGGAACGAAAGTTCTAGGCTACCCTCAGCAATTTACAGATGCTCAAAAAGAACTGGTGATGTAACTCAGTGGTGAAGTACTCCTGGGCTCAATCCCTAGTACCCTCCAAAAAAAAAATTTTGACACAGGATTGGACCTTTATCAGTTATCTTGCTTGACAATGTGTCCTAAGTCAGCAGACACAGTCCAAAAATTATAAAAGCCTTAACATATTTTCTAGGGAGAAAACAAAAAGCATTTAAAACCAACAAGACTGTGTAGATCATTTGTCCTCTTTAACCAAGGAATAGAAAGTTATATCACATAATACACAATGGTAGAGAGCTAAATATTGCCAGAGGAGCTAAACTACAGATAGCCAATGCTAAATCTTAGAACCAAAACTTGTTTCCACTGAATTCATTCTAATATGTAACTTATAGAAAACTGTGTTAAAAGTCACTGATGTCAAATGCTGTTTTTCCTTTTATCAAACTTCAATCATTTCTATAAGAGGGACATTTGTGGTAATTTAGTTGACTTTCAGATCTTTACTTTCATTTATGAAAGTAGTGATTTGTGAATAAAACAGGAATAAATAAAGTAAGTTGTTTTATAAGTATGCATGTAAGTATGTTGGTGGACATGTGTGTTTTAATGCCTCTAAATATTGATATTCATTTCAGTCCATTCCAGTGATTAATGGAAGAGAATTACAGAACCCTCTCACTGTTCAACTTTGTGATCAGTGGGATAATCCAGCACCAGTACCACATGTTAAAATAAGTCTCACAAAAGCTAACAATTTAAAGGTAAGTTTTAAACTTCTCTAATGATTTTTCACTTAAAACTCTGTTCTTCAGGGCTGCAGATGTAGCGTTCTAGTATAGTGTTTGCCTAGCATGAGCAACACCCTGGGTTTGATCCCGTGTGACACACATAAAAAGAAATTGTACCTAAAGATAATATCTTTAGGTATCACATTTCTTTCTCTTTTTAAAATACCATCTTAGCTGGGTGTGGTGGTACGTAACTATAATCCTGGCTACTAGGGAGACAAGACAGAAGGATGACAAGTTCAAGGCCAGCCTGGGCAACTAGTGAGACCCTGTCTCAAAATAAAATTTAAAAGGTGGGTGTTTGGCTTAGTGGTAGAGCACTTTCCTGACGTAGGTAAGACCTTGGGTTCAATCCCCAGTACTGCAAAATTAAATATATATATACATATACACACACACATTATCATTTGTATATATAAAGATATATATACATATATTTATATGTTTATACATATGTCTTATGACCTTTATTACTACTTAGTATAACATTATACAGTTAATGGCAGTTTGAGTGTTCATACAATACTAATAATGTTTGCACTTCCGCGTAAGATGGATAGATAATTTTAACAAAGTGAATGAAGACAAATACCATGAAGATCCACAGTGTGGGTTAAGGAGTAGACATTATTGGAAAAACGTGCTGAGGCTAAGCAAAAAGAGGCATGCAGATATCTGTCCTCTAATTCTGTGGAGAACTACCAGTGTCTGGGCACAGCTAATAGACTATATTGTTTTCTAGGGTGAAACCCCTCTCCTCTGTTTTTTTTTTTTTTTTTTTTTTTAATGTGCCAAGTGTGAATATGGCCTTCTAGGGTCTAGGGAGAGATATAGTGCTTGAGTACCAGAAAGTTCAATGTTAGGTATCGGCTGTTGCCTTGAATATTGGGACAGGCTACTGCTCTGTAGTGGAGACTAGGTGCCTGATGCAATGTTGGAGGCCCTCTTACTATGAAAAAGAAGAAAAGCTAGTTCTTGCAAGGTTGTATTTTTTACACAGTACCTTTTGTTGACTGAAGGAAACATATTGATCCCAACCAAGTTGTTGCTAGGCAACCTACAGAAAGTTCCTGGGATTACATTCAGACAGTCTGGAATATCCACAAATATTTCATGAATTGAAGAAACATTGTTTCAAGGTGGCAGTTTTCTCAAAATCAGTTAGTTCACTTAGATTCCCAACAGAGATTTCCCAGGACTTCAAATTTTGATCTTAAAATCCAATATGGAAGATTAAAGTACCAAAAATGGCTTGTGATACTCAGAACTCCTTTCCTACTAAAATAATGAGAGTCAGGGTTCGTAAGACTGTCCAACAAGACAATGAGATTGTTATGTAACATGAAATACAAGATTTCTCTGACTTTGCAACAGGGATTTGGGACCCAGATTGGAAAAAGAACTTTAAAATGTGTCAAAAAGCAATGGATCCAAAATGGGACAAATGTTAATATAGGACTTCGTCCTTTATTAAAAATTTCAATTTCCCCCTTTTTCTCCTCTCCAACCATGGCTTTTTCTGTCAGCATGTAACATTATTCTCTACTCTGTTCTCTTAAGCAGAGATGAGGGTTAGAGTTTAAGAGAAACTTGATTTTCTACTACTACAATCTACAAATCACTTTTGTTCTGAATGTTCACTTCTAAGAAAGTTAAATAGTGGTTATTTTCAACCTCAGAATAAGGGTTTTATTCTAGTTTCTGGAATAGCATCCATAAAGGTTGAGACTTTTCAAGCCTATTAGGAAATGTGGCTTCCAGTTCTTAGTCACTTGAAAGTGAAAGCTTGTTTATCACCATGAAGGTAGTATTTCAGCAAAATTTAAGCACACTTGAGTAAAATTGAACAGAAAGTTGGGTCCTATGATGCCTAGACTTGAGTGTTTGTATTTATTTGTTTCTTTAGTGCTGTTCCCCACCCCAGGCCAGCTTGCAGTGCACCTTCAGTGTTTGCGTAACCGTGTATATGACTCATACCAGTATTTAGTGAATCTAGAATTCTGTAACTTAGTAACTTTTAATATGAAATTCAAATTTAATTGACCAAAATGGATGATTGTTTTCTTTTGGATTATATGATTGTATAAGACATTATTTCAGCTGATTTCAGATTTAAAATTCTTAGAAGTATGTGCAAATATAACTTAAAATAGGGATAGATGAAAACAACATTGTAATAGAAGAAAACACCTTGATCAATCTCTAGAATTTTATAATTAATCATTTTATTTTGTTTTGTTTTTAGCTCATGCCTTCAAACCAGCAGCATAAAACGGATGAGAAGGGCAGGGCTAATTTGGGAGTGTTCATTGTTGTTGCCCCTAGGTAAGAACTGAACATTTGATAGATATTGGTGTTATAGAGACTGATTTTTTTAAAATTATAATTATTAATGCTTACTAATTGTATAGGTTAAAGGGTTTTGCTGTGACATTTCAATACATATATATATTAAGGTTTGATCCTGTCCATCTTCTATTCTGTTACCTTCTCCTCTTTCCCCACTGCCCTCACGTCCCTTCCCCTCCTGTAAGAGTCTCTTTTCTACTTCTAGCTTGTGGGTTTTTTTGTTTGTTTTTTGTTTTGCTCTCTCTCTCATTTCCAGATCTTGTCTTTATGTGACTGGCTTATTTCACTTAACATGATATACTCTTAATTCTATCCATTTTCCTGCTGATGACATGACACTCAGTAGATGTCTGATAAGTTTATTTGATCCATAATTTAATTTTACTCTGATGTTTCTGTTGATGGTTTTTGTCTAATCTGCTGGTGAAAGTGGGATGTTGAAGTCACCCACTATTATTGCTTGAGGTCTTTATGTCCAGTATTATTTGTTTTATCAAATTAGGTACTGCAACATTTGGAGCATATATATTTATAATTATTATATCTTATTGATGTTAAGATATATCATTATCAATATGTGGTGTCCACCTTAGTCTCCTGAGCGATTTTTCACTGAAGTTTGTTTTTTTGGTTAAGAGTATAGCTACTCCTTGCTCAGATTTTATATGATTGGAATATCATTTTCCACCTTTGGGCACTTTTAGTCTGTGCCCATCTTTACTGGTGAACAAATTGTTGAGTCTTGTTTTTTATTGTAGTCAGCCAGGCTGCATATTTTAGTAGGAGAAGTAAGATCAATTATGTTAAGGGTTGTTATTGAAAGGTATGTACTAGTTCCTATGATTTGTTATTTTCCTTCTGGTTGTTTTGAATGTTCTGTGTTCATTTTGTCCTCTCAGAGGTTTGATGGTTTACTGAACTGATAATATTTGAGTCTTTGAATTTCTCATTTGTTCTCTACTCTTCTAATGAGATTTATTCTTTCTTATACTCTTGGGATTGCATTAATCTTGCTTTCTTTTCTGGGTATATAAGTATTTTTATTTATTGTTTTCAGATATACATGGCAGTAGGGTATATTTTGACATATTATACATAAATGGGGTGCAACCCATTACAGTTTTGATCCAACTCTTGTGGTTGAACGTGATGTGGAATTACACTGGTTGTGCATTCATGTATGAGCATAGGAAAGTTATATCCGATTCATTCTAGTGTCTTTCCTATTCCCATCCCCCCTTCCCTTCATTTCCCTTTGTCTAATCAAATGAACTTTTATACTTCCCCTCCCTACCCTCCCTTGTGATAGGTTTCATGCACATATCAAAGAGAACATTCTTTGGTGTTTTGAAACTGGCTTATTCTACAGTTCCATCCATTTACAGCAAGTGCCATAATTTCATTCTTCTTAATAGCTGAGGAATATTCCATTATGTATATATACCACATTTTCTTTGTCAGTTCATCTTTTGAATGGCACCTAGGTTGGTTCCATAGCTTGGCTGTTGTGAATGGCTGCTATAAACACTGATGTGGGTGTATCATTGTAGAATGCTGATTTTAAGTCCTGGTTATAAGCTGAGGAGTGGGATAACTAGGTCATTTGGTGGTTCCATTCCAAGTTTTCTAAGGAATCTCCATCCTGCTTTCCAGAGTAGTTGTACCAGATATGAAATGTATTCTGGTTTTTAGTAGTCATGAATTCATTTACTTTATGCTCGTGTTGAAAGGTCTTTATTTTTCCTTTGATTCTGAAGGATAGCTTATTTTCTTTCAGGTTTTGAAATACATCATTTCTTATCTTCCTGGCCTTTAGAGTTTCTTCTAAGAAATATGCTATTTTTTCTCATGGGTTTGCCTTTATATGTGACTTAATTCTTCCCTCTTAACTTAAATCTTTTAGTATTCCTTCTTTCTTCTGTATTTTGGGAGTTTAATTATAATTTGTCCAGGAAAGTTTCCTTTTTTGGTCATGTCTATTTGGAATTCTAAATACCTTCATTACTCGGAGGTCCACCTCTTTCCCAATATTTGAGAAATTTTCTGCTATCATTTCACAAGAAAGGATTTCTTTGCCTTTATTTTGTAACACAATTCTTATCTATTCCAATTATACATGTTTGGTCTTGTAGTGGTGTGTCCCATAGATATATATGTTCTGTTCCTTAATATTTTTTTCTTTTGTTACTGTCTGAATATAATTCCATCATCCTTTTCTTTAAGCTGTGATATTCTTTTTTTCTTTTTCCTCCTTAGCTTTTTGCTTCCATGATTTCTGTTCAGTTCTTGTTCAGAATCTCTTTTTATTGAACTGCTCTTTAATATCCTATATAATTTTTCTTAATTCTTTTAACAAGATGTTTATATCCTCTTTAATTTCATTGATCATTTTTATAATCATGCTTTTGAATTCTTTGTCCAGCACTTCATTCACTCAGTATCTTTAGAGTCAGTAGCTTCAAAGTTAGGAAATTGGTGGACACTTTATAGTACCTATATTTTTTGCTGTCTTAATGATCAGCCTACTCTTTTTTTTTTTTTTTTTTTTTTAAATATGTGGTGCTGAGAATCAAACTCACTTCCTCACACATGCAAGGCAAACGCTTTACCCCCTGAGCTACAACCCTACCTCTGACCAGCCTACTCTAGATGATGTACCCTGGGATATCTGTTTGTTTTGTAGTACTGAGTTTAATTCCAATTGAACCTCAGAGCAGTTTCCCTGTGACTTTTTGGCCATGATTTGTGGGTTTTGACACAAAGAGCACTGTGTCAGAGCCCAAGGCCCTGTTTTCCCTGTAGGTCTTGGAAGAGTGACATCCCTCTGGTAGTTTAGGCAGGTATGAGGTGTAGACAGCAGAATATATGCAGTGCAACCTCTGTATGGTTATTTCTCTGGTCTTGTTGGCAACATACAGTCTGATAGGTTATATAAGCCCATACTGAGATTCCTCATAGGTGCCGTGTCCACAACTTTTGTTTTTATTCCATTTCTTAATGAAATGTCTAGAATAGGCAAATCTGTAGAGGCAGAATCTACATCGGGGAGAGGAGGCTTGGTGGGGAAACTGAGAGTGACTGCAATTGCACATAAGATTTAGAGGTAGTTGACAAACGTGTTCTGAAGTGTCATGTCCACAACCTTTGTGTTATTTCTCTTTGCTTTTGCTAAGAAGGTGAATATATAGGAACAGGAGTTAAGGTTCCCATGTTGCTGTGCCTTCTTGGGGCTGGGTGATCAGCTGGGGATTTTTATCTCCCTTGTTCCTTAAGTTGAAGTATCTGCCACAGTTAAAGCAGAACTGGGTCATGTGTCTAGTAAGGTGCTACATCTTTCATCTGGGCTGGGAGTAGCTCAATGGCAGAGAATCCACCCAACGTGCTTTAAGTATTCAGGTTTTATCCCCAACATGACATAGAAAAAAGAAGGTAAACTACAATAAATCAACTAATAAAAGCAAACTAGATAAAGAAATAGAGTAAAAACCCAGTAACTACAACCACAACACCAATAACAGAAAAGAAGTGGACAAAGATAAGATGGAATAAACAACAGTTAAAATAATAATAAAGATAAAATTAATTTTAAAAAGGGAGAAAGGAAAGAAGAATTTAAAAGAATAAAAAATTGAAGTAGTTGTAAAGTACAAAGTGATTTTTTTTAAAAAGTGAAAGTGAAAAGAAAAGGAAGATTATTAAAGTGAGAAGAGAGAATACACATACATACAACACAGTGATAACCAAAGAAAAGTCTTGAAAATAAAATTTTTCTCTTTGCTAAAGTGACCAGTTGTGCATGCAAGAGTGGATAATCACAGTCTATGCTGATGATCTGAGTTTCTTTCTGTGTCTTCTTAGGCTATGAGCCCTTTGGAGAGAGCAAAGGCTTAGACGGTTTTATCCCCTTCTTTGGTTTATATTGCTTGTCTTGTGACCAACTGAACTGGTTTGTGGCTGGAGCTAGTTGAAATACATCTCAGCTGCCCTGCACATCTGTACAAACTTGGGAGAACAACAGAGCTTCTCCAACAATAATGCACTCCATGGCTATTTGCTCTGTGCACTCCAAGGACAGGCCTAATACTGAATATGGTAGCATGTCAGGATGCCTAGCACTTTTTTGCAACCACTTGGAGGGCAGGGAGAGGTCCAGGTTGGGTCAGGGTGGCAATGATGGGCCCCACAGAATCCACTATCCATTACTCTTGGATTCTGAGACAGCTCCCATGCATAATCACTGCAACTGGCTTTCTAAGCTGCCAGCCTTAAATGGGAAGTTACCCTGGTTCCCTTTAGCTTCCCTTTAGCATCACAGATCTGTTTCCTACCACTGTAGAGTTCTCATATGTGTTTCAGTGACTTTTCCCTGAGGCTAAACTGAGTCTCAGAGCAGACACTACTGAATCAGTGAGGTAATGTTGCTGTGAGCTCCAAGAAGACAGGAAAATGTAGGGGCCTTTCACTCCCAGAGAGGCAGACTCAGACAAGATCTACTCAAGATGGCATCCTGTTATATCACTATATCTGCTGCAAAGTGCAGGGAACTTCTCCAGAGCCAGTTTGCTATGAAGGTTCCATCCAGTTCTACCATTTGTTCAGACTGGACTTCCCTGCACAGTGCAAATTCTGTGCTAGGGCTGCTCACTTGAACTCGACCTCATTTACCTCTACCCAACTTGCTGCCAAGGAGTATGCTCTGGAGCATTCTCTCACCCTTTGTTCAACTATCCAAGGTCTATGGATCTCTCCAAGTCTCTTGACTATCTACAGTCACCTACCTCAATAAATAGCTGCTCTCCAGTGGTTTTGATTCCAACTCATGGATAAGTGAGTGAGTGAAGGGTAACTCTAATCTGCCATCTTGGGTCTTGATTTTTCTTATTATTTGCTGAGGTTAAGAATAATAACCATCCTTTTTTAGTGTTAGGAGTTGGAACTGAGTAGAAAGAGAAGAGGTTCCCTAAAAGAGTTTAAAACTTGGTATAAATTGTCTTCAGATTTTTAGATTATAATGTAACGTGAATTCTTATCCTTCCCTCCCCCCCCCTTAATTTCTTTTGTTTGTTTGTTTTTTTTTTAGGGGAGAACATATTATGCAGGTTAAAGCTGTCTATAACAAAAGTACTATAGAAGGACCTATAATTAAGCTAATGATTCTTCCAGACCCTGAGAAACCCATTCGTCTCAATGTTAAATATGACAAAGATGCTTGCTTTTTAGCAGGGGGTCTTTTCACTGGTGAGTATTTGACAGTATATAAATAAATATATAATTTGCCCAATAACATCAGTCGAATAAATTATTTGGTGCTCAACATAAAAAATAATGCATATCTTTTAAATGGCAAAATACTTACTATGTTGCCATGACTACTCTGTCCCTTTGTCCTGTGTCCTTTAATAATAACTGAAAATTCATATATAAACTGGTAATCAAAGGCAAGTAATTCAGTTGATGTTTGTACATTAAACTGAGTTATAAAATTCTATAAAAACTATGGAGTTATGCTTTACTAAATATGTTGTGATGTTATACCCATCAGAACCAGGACCAGAGGCTGGGGGTTGTGGCTCAGTGGCAGAGCACTTACTTAGCACGTATGAGGCACTGGGTTCGATTCTCAGTACCACATATAAATAAATGAATAAAATAAAGGTGCATGAATAACTAAGAAAAAAAAGAACCAGGACCAGCCATTTAACTTAATTTGGGTAGAAATACATCACATCCAAATTTATGATGAAAAGATATTTCAGAAACGACAAATGTTTACTATGTTGGGCTCTTAGTTATTTTATTAATATTAACATATTCAATGAATACAGTGGGTAAGCTATATTTTCAACATAGTGTGGCTCTTGCTAAGTCCAAAGGAAATTAGTAATTCTTTATACAGGTAGTTTTCTGGAAAATTTATCTTATTGAAGGGATAAATGCCTGAACATAGTTAAAAGTACTAAAAGAGAAGCATACTGAAAAGTTTAGATTTTAAATGTTTTTTTTTTTTTAATTTTTTTTAAATCTTTTATTGTAAACAAATGGGATACATGTTTGTTTGTACATGAAGTAAAGGCATACCATTTGTGTAATCATACATTTACATAGGATAATGGTGTTTGATTCATTCTTCTATTTTTTTCCTTCCTCCATTTTTGCCCCCCTCCCCACCCACATTATGTGTCATCATCCGTTATCAGTGAGATCATTCGTCCTTTGGTTTTTTGAGATTGGCTTATCTCACTTAGCATGATAGTCTCCAATTTCATCCATTTGCCTGCAAATGCCATAATTTTAGTATTCTTTATAGCTGAATAATATTCCATTGTATATATATAACAAGTTTCTTTATCCATTCATCAATTGAAGGGCATCTAGGTTGGTTCCAAAGTCTGGCTATTGTGAATTGAGCAGCTATGAACATTGATGTGGCTGTGTCTCTGTAGTATGCTGATTGTAAGTCCTTTGGGTATAGGCCAAGGAGTGGGATAGCTGGGTCAAATGGCGGTTCCATTCCAAGTCTTCTGAGGAATCTCCACACTGCTTTCCAGAGTGGCTGCACTAATTTGCATCCCCACCAGCAATGTATGAGTGTACCTTTTTCCCCACATCCTCTCCAACACCTGTTGTTGCTTGTATTCTTGATGATCGCCATTCTAATTGGGGCGAGATGGAATCTTAGGGTAGTTTTGATTTGCATTTCTCTTATTACTAGAGATGTTGAACATTTTTTCATATGTTTCTTTATTGCTTGTAGCTCTTCTTCTGTGAAGTGTCTGTTCATTTCCTTAGCCCATTTGTTGATTGGGTTATTTGTATTCTTGGTGTAGAGTTTTTTGAGTTCTTTGTATATTCTGGAAATTAGTGCTTTATCTGAAGTATGAGTGGCAAAGATTTTCTCCCACTCTGTAGGTTCTCTTTTCACATTGCTGATAGTTTCCTTTGCTGAGAGAAAGCTTTTTAGTTTGACTCTATCCCAGTTATTGATTCTTGCTTTTATTTCTTGTCCTATGGGAGTCCTGTTAAGGAAGTCTGATCCTGGCCGACATTTTGAAGATTTGGACCTTCTTTTTGTTCTGTAAGATGAAGGGTCTCTAGTCTGATTCCAAGGTCCTTAATCCATTTTGAGTTGAGTTTTGTACAGGGTGAGAGATAGAGGTTTAGTTTCATTGTGCTGCATATGGATTTCCAGTTTTCCCAGCACCATTTGTTGAAGAAGCTATCTTTTCTCCATTGCACATTTTGGGCCCCTTTGTCTAGTATGAGAAAATTGTATCTATTTGGGTTTGTGTCCGTGTCCTCTATTCTGTACCATTGATACACCTGTCTATTTTGGTACCAATACTATGCCATTTTTGTTACTATTGCTTTGTGGTATAGTTGAATTTCTGGTATTCTGATACCCCCTGTTTCATTCTTCCTGCTAAGGATTGCTTTAGCTATTCTGGGTTTCTTATTCTTCCAGGTGAATTTCATGATTGCTTGCTCTATTTCTGTAAGGTATATCATTGGGATTTTAATTGGAATTGCATTGAATCTGTATAGAACTTTTGGTAGTATGGCCATTTTGACAATATTAATTCTTCCTATCCAAGAACATGGGAGATCTTTCCATCTTCTAAGGTCTTCCTCAGTTTCTTTCTTCAATGTTTTGTAGTTTTCATTGTAGAGATCTTTTACCTCTTTGATTAGATTGATTCCCAAGTATTTTATTTTTTTAAGGCTATTGCAAATAGAGTTGTTTTCCTCATTTCCCTTTCAGATGTTTCATTGCTTGTGTATAAAAATGCTTTAGATTTATGCATGTTGATTTTATAGCCTGCTATTTTGCTGAATTCATTGATGAGATCTGGAAGTTTTCTGGAGTTTTTTGGATGCTCTAAATATAGAATCATGTCATCAGCAAATAGTGACAGCTTAAATTCCTCTTTTCCTACTCGTATCCCTTTAATTTCTTTAGTCTGTCTAATTGCTCGGGCTAGAGTTTCGAGGACAGTGTTGAATAGAAGTGGTGAAAGAGGACATCCCTGTGTTGTTCCCGTTTTTAAAGGGAATGGTTTCAGTTTTTCTCCATAAAGAATGATGTTGGCCGTGGGCTTAGCATAAATAGCCTTTACAGTGTTCAGGTATGTTCCTACTATCCCTATTTTTTCTAGTGTTTTGAGCATGAAAGGGGTGTTGTATTTTGTCAAACCCTTTTTCCACGTCAGTTGAAATAACCATATGATTCTTATCCTTAAGTCTATTGACATGATGGATTACGCTTATTGATTTACGGATGTTAAGCCATCCTTGCATTCCAGGGATGAACCCCACTTGATCATGGTGCACAATTTTCTTAATATGTTTTTGGATACGGTTTGCAAGTATTTTGTTAAGGATCTTTGCATCTATATTCATCAAGGATATTGGTCTAAAATTTTCTTTCCTTGATGTTCTTTGCCTGGTTTGGGTATGAGGGTGATATTAGCTTCATAGAATGAGTTTGGTAGGGTTCCCTCCTTTTCTATTTCCTGGAATACTTTGAGAAGTATTGGAATGAGTTCTTTGAAGATCTTGTAGAACTCGGCTGAGAATCTGTCTGGTCCTGGGCTTTTCTTGGATGGTATGATTTTGATGGCTTCTTGTATTTCATTTCTTGATATTGATTAAATGTTTTAATAATATTTTTAATAAATTACATGTATTATATACATTGCCTTTTATAACAGCTTTATAGATACTGTGTTAAATCTCTTTGGGGGAGAGAAAACCTGTTTCTTCTAATTAAAAACTAATAGGTGCCAAATAAATTAGAAATGGTAAATATGTTGTGAATGTTACATATAATAAAACTTGAGCTATTACATGCTATTGAAAGTCATGACGTAAGCATTCTAGGAATACATTAAAAAGCATATGATGTTTTGATCAACTGACCTAGTTCTAAGTTGCTAAGTATACATTATCTGGCCATTTTGGTCCTGAATGCTAGAATTTATTGCATGGCAGACTGTAAATATGAGAAGGGCTTATTAGGAGCAAAGTTATATTTCTAGAGGAGAACTTAATTTAGCTCTAGGGTTTTTTTCTGTTGCAATTAGTAAGATGTATGTATATGTTTACCATGGCAGATTTTATGGTTAGCGTTATTTCTGAAGATGACAGTATCATTAAAAATATCAATCCAGCACGTATTTCCATGAAATTGTGGAAGCTGGCAAGCAGTATGAACCGACCACCAGCAAATGTGAGTAATGGGAATCATTTTTAGAAATAGCTCTTCCATTTAAGTTACAATTAAATCTAGTGTAAAATGCAGCACATCTATATTTGAGAATTGAAAATTAATCTACTCCATTACTTGGGATTAAAAAAATATGCATCAATATATATTTCAAAGTTAAGTGTTGACGATATTGATTTTTTTAATTTATTTTTATTTTTTAATTGGGATCTCACTATGTTGCCAGGGCTGACCTTAAACTTCCAATCCTGCCTCAGCCTTCTAGGTAGCTGGAATTATAGGTACACACACTAGCACCTAACTTGTTGCTGCTATTTAAATAGAGTAGTTTACATTGTGATTTTTCTTAACATGTTAAGATATTTTACACTATTTTGCCTAAAATTAGCACAAAGAAAAAGCCATTAAATATCACTAAAGGGTAACACAGAAAATGAGTGAGCAAAGAGATATTGATAAATTATAAGATAGAGAAATGTGGGAGAAGAGTTTGAAGGTGTAGAACATTGCTGTCCAGTAGAAAGGTCGTACCTGGCATTTAAATTTCTAGTAGCCACATTAAAAAGGTAAAAAGAAGTAAGTAAAATTAATTTTAATTATTTTTAATCATAAAATAGCAAAAGTATGAAAAATTACCATTTAAACCTGTATTCCATATTTTAAAATTTATTGAAATTTTGTATTCTTTTTCCATCTCTTCACAATTTGTTTATCTTAAACCTTATCAATTCAGACAAGCTACATTTTGAGTGCTTAATAATAAAAGCTCTGTAAAGATATTGGCTTCCATACTGGATAATGAAAATTTGAGATAAATATCAAATTTGAAACTAAATTTTAAAATGTTTCAGTGTCCCATTTTCATAACCCACTTCAGCATTTATGGTTTATAGCATTAACTCTTTTAGAAACTAGCTTGTTTGATAGTTCCAAAAGTTACCGTGGTTTTAGCAGTCATGATCTTCACTTCTTCAGTTTACACCAGCAAGACAGTGATGCTGCTATTACTTTAAAATGTTATCACCATAGAAATCTATACCCTGTAATGGATGTTTTTACATTGTGACTTTTTTCATTGTCTCACATGTTTTATAAAGATACATATGTGTATAAATTTTCATCCTGAATAGATTTTAAGTTTATTTTTTCTCCTCCTCTCCTTTCCAGGCAGAAACATTTAGTTGTAATAAAATAAAAGATAATGACAAGGAAGATGGTTGCTTCTATTTCAGGTATTTCTCAAATCATTTTCATATTTTTATGCTTGTTTTGTTACAAAGTAATTCACCCTTTAGAGACATTGCCTGCTCATCTAAGGAAAGTAATTTATGATTTTGTTATTGGGTAGTTTTTTGGGGGGAAAGATGTGATTTGTTTTTAATAAAGTTTTGTAATATGGTTTGGGGAAAGATTTTTGTGATGGTTGTGGTAGCATTAGAAACTTTGAAAGTCGTGAGACTTCCTTTATATAACCAGAATATGATTTTTTATTATATAGGAAATTTTTATTCTAAGATTTTATAAAATAAGATTAGACTGGCTTCTACTGTTATGTGACTTTGAGCTGTTACTCCTTCATTCTGGACCACCATTTTAAAATTTGAAAAAGGTTTTGAAAGGATTGTGTCTAAGATTTCTTTTTCCTCTCCCCTCCCTCACAAAGTTTCTTTATTAATTCAACATTAATAAAGTAAAAAATGATTTCATACTGATAAAGGACCAGTTTTGTGTTTTCTAAAAATTATCAATGATAGATTGATGCTTTTTGTTTAAAACAGAAAATGTCCACTGAATGTATACTTGTTAAGGCAGTGTCATGTGGCTATAAAAGATTGTGAACACTCTTGAGTTTTGTAATTTTCTATGATAGACCAATAACAAAATGTTCAAACCAGCCTCTGTCCTTAAACCAACATTCCTTTTAGTCTTTTAAATATACCCAAATTATTAAAGGGGGTTAGGGTTCGCATACTGCTACCTTTTCAGTCTTTTAAATTATCATTCTGTGTATGAAGTCTATTAATGTGTGCAAGAATTGGGCAATTTTATGGTATTCTAAAATATGTAGTTGGTTTCAGTTAAGTCTTATTTTAGCATCCTAGGGCATCTGTTTGAGGAAACCTATTTTAATAAATTTTTTTTAAAAGAGAGAGGAAAAGTGTATTTGGGGGTTCACAGTTTCAGAGGTCTCAGTTCATTTATTTATTTTTAATTTTTCTTTTTAGTTATTGATGAACCTTTATTTTTATTCATTTATTTATATGCAGTGCTGAGAATTGAACCCAGTGCCTCATACATATGAGGCAAGCACTCTACTACTGAGCTACAACCCCAGCCTTCAGTCCATTTTAATAAATCTTAAAAGTGATCATGTTTTGAAACTAAATAGAGATGGTGGTTATATAACAGTGCAAGTGTGTACACTTTAAAATTATTAATTTTATGTTTTATGAATTTCATGTCTAAAAAAATTATCACATTCTTTCCCTGTTAGTTACATGTGTAATATAATAAGTAATACAATAATATATTAATTATGTTTGCATAAATGAAAATAATATTTGGATTCCTAAGGTATTAGTCACTGTTTTGGGGGTTGTACATATAATCTTGTTTAATTGCTTAATCTTTTCAAAAGGGAGATACAGTATGCAAAAAGTACCAAAAGAAAGATATGCAACATTGTATTTTGCCCAAAGTGAATGTGCACCCTCTACTAAAGTCAAGAAGTAATGCCATTGTCATGTAAGCCCCACTTCCTGCTTCTCCCACTCATTACCTCTTTCCTTCTTTATGTGCTGCACACACACAAAAATCTTTCCTGACTTGGTTTTCTTTGGAGTTCTGTTGTCTGATCATATATCCCTAAAGTCTCTGATTTAGTTGTGCCCATTTTTTTTTTATATTGGTTATTTTTAGTTATACATAACATTAGGATTCATTTTGACACAATTATAAAAACATGGAATATAATTTGTTCTAATTCAGTCCCTGTCCTACCCCTTTCCCTCTCTTCCTCCCTCCACCCCTATCCTCCTCCTACTCTACTGATCTAGTTTTTTTTTTTTTTTTTTTTTTTTTTTTAGTATCTCTTGGATATACATAATGGTGAGATTCACTGTAATGTATTCATATATCATAGGAAAGTTAACTCAGATTCATTCCACTATCTGTCCCTATCCCATCCTTCCTTTCCCTTCATTTTCTCTTCATCAGCTCCACTGATCTTTCTTCTATTTTTCTATCCCAGCCTTATTTCGAATTAGCTCCACATATTCAACTTTTGGCTTTTGGGAACTGGCTTATTTCACTTAGCATGATAGTTGAACTCCATCTCTTTGTAGGAGATAGGTAGATCGATGTAGATACAGTATTCTTTTGTAAATGACTTGACTGAGAATTGTGAGGTTAATCTGTTATAGTTGTAATTTCTTTCATTTTTATTGCTGTGTAGTAGGCCATTGTGTATGCACACTGCACTTATTTATCCATTCTACCAATGACCATTTGTGCTGTTTTCAGTTTGAGACTGTTGCAGTCTATTGCTATATGTTCTTATATAACAAGTGCAAACATAGACGTGAACTTACCGAGTCATAAGTTTAGTAAAACTAAGCATAATGCATACGCTTATCTTTAGTAACTATTGCCAGTTTTCCCAACTGTTAACACCAATTTCTTTTCCCACCAGCAGTATATGAGAGTTCCCATTGCACCAGCATTTGACTATATCTATCTTTTCTAGTTCAGTTTTATTTTGAATGTGTAGTGGCAACACATTTAATTTCAATTTACATTTCCTTTATCATCATGAATTTCTTGACTCTTTTTGGTATTGATATTTTTTTATATTAATTGGTAAGAGTTCTTCATATGTTATGGCTTATAACCATAACATATTAGATTTATTAGAATCCTTTGCTGCCTGGCTAGTTTTTGCATTTGATGATACCTTGAATAAGAGTGCTTCATTTTTATATGAACAGATGTAGGTTGGTCCGAAGGTAGTGAGTTATCTCAATTGATTGTTCACAGTCAGTAACAGATATATTAATCCTTTCCTACATAATTAACCATCTTTAAAAAGTCTTTCTTTATATTTTGGTTATAAAAGCATTTCTCTATATTATTGGGTTGGGTACTCTCACAACCAACTCCAGATACAATAATTCACTAGGAAGACTCACAGGACTTAGTATAGTTTTACTCATAGCTATGAATTATTATGACAAAAGAATACAAAACAAAATCAGCAAAGGGGGAAGTCTTATGGAGTGATGTCCAAACTTTCAAGGGTTCTATTCCGGTGGAGTCACATAAGACATGCTTAATTCTTCAGTAACAGGTTTTGAAAACATATGTGAAATGTCAAACACAGAGGATTAGCGTCCAGGATTTTTATTGGAGGCTGATCTTGTGATAGGCAACCCCTGCCTAGTACCTGACAAATTTCCAGAAGGAAAGCAGGTGTTTTGCATAAAGCATATTTGTAAAAGTGTTTTAGGTAATGTGAGCCACTCTTCCCAGGAAAAGTACTAACCCTCCTAAAATGTATCCTTATAGGTGCCAACAAGGGCAAATCTTGTGAGCAGACCTAAGAATAATACTTTAGATTTGCTGCTGTGTTGACTCTTTTTGGTTAGTTATTCCTGAAATGATTGGCTGGGGTGGAGGTGAGGGTGCTGGGGATTGACCATAGGGCATCATGTGCGCTAAACACATATTCTATCACTGAGCTGCACCCCAGCCATGATTTATTTTTTTAAATGAAAGGTTTGAGGTAGGTGGTCAGGCTTTGTTTACAAAAAAAAAAAAAAAATGTATATATATATATATATATATGTATGTGTGTGTGTGTTTGTGTGTGTGTGTGTGTGTGTGTGTGTGTGTGTGTGTGTGTATGGCTTTATTAAAATGATAATTTTTCTCCAGTGCTATCTGTATTATAAACCATATATCCATATACATGTGTAGATCTATTTCTATACTCCCTGTTTTGATTTATTGGCATATTTGAATATTTTTGTTAATACTACACTGTCTTCATAAATTCACATAACAAAAACACAATTTCAGTGGCAAAAACCTGTTGAGATTTTGTTTGAATAAGAATTTGGGACCATTTTAAAGTACATGAATATGGCATAACCTTCTATTAATGTAAATTTCCTCAGTTTCTCTTATAATGTTTTATAATTTTCCTAAAGGTTTGAATATTTTTCCTTAAGAAAACACAGCCTCTGGGACCGGAGTCCCCTGTGTTTCTTCTTTTCTAGGAAAGCAATAAACCTTCTTCCTTTTTTTCAAAACCATGTCCTCATTGTTGGATTGGCATTGGGACAAGGACAGAGCTTTTGGCAACAAATTTGGCACCCCAGATGGGACCCAAAAGCAGTCTCCACTCCAACTTTTTTGGGCAGGCCTGGCTCTCCAAGGAACCCCACTTCCATGCTGAATATCTTTTCTTAAATTAATTTCTATGTAGTTGGGGTTTTTAATGGTATTATTGTAAATGGTATCTTCTAGAAAACATTTTTATGCTTTGTTGTTGGTTGTAGAAATCCCCTTGAGTTGTGTAGATTGATCTTCTAATAAACATCTTTCTTAAACTTACTTATTTCTAATTTTATGTATAGATTCTTTGAAATTTTAAGAGATGTCTGTGAATCGTTATAGGTTTGTTTACTTTACAATCCTTGTCCATTTTGTTTCTTTTTCATGCTATACTGCACTGGCTTGTTCTTATAGTAAAATGTTAAATGATAATGATGAGGATGATCACTCTACTCTCATCCAAAAAGAAGCATTTCAGCATTTTATCAGAATATTTATTTTTGATCTTTACTAGGAGACATTCTCTGTTATGAATTAGCATTAGTAGTAATTATCTACTGAGACAGAATATGATTTTTTTTGGTGAATTACAGCACATTAGTTTCTGAATGTTCAGCTAACCCTGCAATTACTAGAGTAGGCCCAATTTTATCATGTTGAATTATCATTTTTATAAATTAATGGATTTTTTTGCTAATGTTTTGCTTAGGATTTTTGTATCTACATTAATGATTGAAATTAGTCTGCATTTCTTTCGTAAAAATTCTTAGGTTTTAATATTTAAGTCCTGTAAGCCTCACAAAACTAGTAAAGAGCTATGTTCCCTATTCCCTCAATCTTTGTGGTTTATTCTTCAGAAGTTCTTGGTAAGAGTATCATTATATCTTCTTTAATGTTGGTAGAATTCCTGAGTGCAGCTATCTGAACCTGGAGAGTGTTTGTTTTAGAGAGAAGGTTTTAATTACAGATTCAGTTTAGTTCTCAAAAAGCTATTTTTTAGCTAAAATTTCAAGTTTTTAAAAAAATACTACCTTCATTTAATTTTCTGTGGAGTCTGTAGTGATGTTCTTGACATTAGTTATTTGTATTTTCTCTAATTTGTGTCTTGATTTATCTTAACAGGAGATTTTAATTTTATCAGTCTTATGAAAGAATCAACTTTTGACTTTTTATTTAAAATTTTTTTTAGTTGTAGTCGAACACAATATCTTTATTTATTTATGTGGTGCTGAGAATTGAACCCAGTGTCCCACACATATAAGGCAAGTGCTCTACCACTGAGCACTTCTGGCTTTCTAAATGTCTTCTTTTATATTTGTTTTATTGTCAGATAATTTCATTTATTTTCTTTGGATATCATTTGTTTTTTTACAGACTTCATGAGATGGTTTCTTACCTCATTTACTTTCAGCATACATATATGTATATATTATATGTGTGTGTGTATGTGTGTAGAACTCTAACTTTCTCTTTAAGCATGGCTTTAGTAGCGTTCATAAGTTTTGTATATTGTACTTTCATTACTGTTTGGATCAAAGTCTTTCCATTGTGGTTTTATCATTGACCCATAGTTTATTTAGAAGTAGACCATTTAATTTCTAATATTGATTTCTAGTTTAATTCTACTGTGTTCAGAAAGCCTAATCTGTATGATTTTCAATTCTTTGTGGAGTTACTTGGCATCAGTTTCTGTACTATTTGCATATTGTCAATTTTTATATATGTTCCAAGTGTACTAGAAAATAATGTATATTTTGCATTTGAGATACAGTTCTGTGTTTACTTAGTTTTTCTATATTGATATTTGTGGTGCTGGAGACCCTGGGGTATTCTACCATCAAGCTACATCCTGGGTGTTTTTTATTTTTTATTTTGAGACAGAGTCTTGCTAAGTTGCTGAAGTCGACTTCAAATTTATGATGCTCCTGTCTCAGCCTCCCAAGTTGCTGGGATTACAGACATGCACCACTGCTCCCAGGTTGATGTTTGTTTTTTTTAAATCTGCTTCCTTTAGCAATATTACAAATTTCCAGTATGAATGCAGATTTTTCTCTTTTTCCTCTTAGTTCTATGGTGTTTATTTTAAATATTTTGAAACCTTGTTATTAGGTACATAATGACTTACAGACTTATAGTTTCCTGAGATATTAAGTATTTTATCATTATGTAGTGCTCCTCTTTTTGCCTTTAGGTCTACTTTAATGACAATATATCAACTATCCATATAAATGACTTGCAGAAGCCACCTTAGGGATCTTGAGGAGAGTTAGTGTTTGTGAAGTATATCTTTTTTCTTTCTTTTAAAGTGTGTCTTTTGTAAATGGCATGTACTTTCTTGAGCTGTGTGTGGATCCCAGAACACTGAATTACAACTTTTACTTTCTCAGTTTACATGCCTTTTTATTGTGCATGTTAAACCTATCGAGGTATATGGTCTGTTCATTTAAATTTACTCATCTTTTCTCATAATCTTGAACTCACCATGTTCATCTGGGGTTACTTCCCATCTGAGGAAGTTCCTTTAGCATTTTCACAGGTGATGAATTGTCTCATTTTTACCTGAGAATGTCTTTATATACCATCATACTCAAAGGATATTTTTACTGAGTGTGCTATTCTTGGTTGGCAGTTTCTTGCAGTACTTTCAGGCCATCCTTTTCTATCTCATTCAACTGCGAAGTTAGCTCAGTCTTATTATTCAGTTCTCTTGAAAAGAAATCATTTTCCCTCCTCATTTGATTGTTGGGTTTTGTTTTCAGTAGTTTTACTTTTGTGTGAATTTCATTTTATGGGTCCTAATTGATTTTCATAAAGTTGGACTGTGTTGTCTTTAGTTTTGAACAGTTGTCAGTCACTATCTCATCAGGTATTTCTTGTGTCTCATTCTTTTCCTCTTCTATTTTAAGTGTGTTAGCTGTTTTCACAATGTGCTCTGTCTGTTACCCTCTTTTCTCTTACTTGCCATTCTTTTGTCTCTTCTCATCCTATTTACTTTGAACTATCTTCAGGTAACTAATTCCTTATGCAGTAGGATTTCATTTGCTGTTAAATCCACCTTTGAATTATTAATTATTTGACTTTTTTAGTTCTCATATTTACATTTAAGAGGTTTATTTGTTTTTGAGACAAGGTCTTGCTCTGTTGCCCAGACTGGTCTCAAACTCAGGGGCTCAAGCAGTCTTCTCACCTCAGCCTCCTAAATGTCTTGGACTAAAGGCACATAAAACTATGCCTGGCTTACATTTTTTTTTTTTTTTGGTTCCAGTTATCTGTTGGCATATTAGTCTTACTTTTATCAAGCTGAGTAGTAATAATCAGTCATTAGGTCATTTTTTATTTTCTCTTGTTCTGTTGATATTTTAGTCTAGTTCCAATGCCTCTTCATTATTTTGCTGTTATCAGACATTTTTATTTATTAATATGTATGGTAATAATTATGTCTAAGACATATAATTATAATAGTTATGTATTATATATAATGATATATGTCTCCCATAACCTCCATCCTATCTTACTGTATACTGTTGAGGGATTTTTTTTTAATACTTTGTTAACTGTGGAGCAACTTTTTTTTTTTTTTTTTTTTTTTTTTTTTTTTTACCTGGGAGTTGAACCCAGGCCTTTGTGAATGCAAGGCATATGCTTTGCCACTGAGCTACATCTCAGCCCTGGAGCATCTTTTAAAACATTTTTTTAACAAACACATGGCTATTTTCATGAGAAGGGTTGGTGTGCCATTTAGAAGCAGATCTTGTTTAATTTTTACTGTAACATCATTTCATTCATATTTTCAGTGTGTTAAAATATAACTAAAACAAGTTAGTGTACCTACTAAGTACTGTTCCTTATTGAGAAGTCAAATCACAGTAAATAACTTGAATATATTGTCAGATATTTAGAATACTGCCTGAATAGAAAATAAAGCAACATAGAAGATCAGTAAGATCATTCATAATCTCGAAATATAAAACCATTTGTTAGAAATTTATAATGTAGAAGTGAAACAAAATTCACTTGAGCTATATACTTTATCATATTTTGTGTGCTTACTACTTTGTCAACTTTATATTCCTATTTCCATTTTTACTATATCCAGAGCGTTTGTCTTGAATGTTTTGTGGAAGAATGTACAGGTAAAGTTAATTAAACTTAATATGCAATATTTGTTGAATGAATGAAGACAAATATAATATGTAATTATTTATTATTCATTAACTTGTTATAAAAGGAAATGTTGGTGCTTTGAATTCCTTCCCCCTTTATTTAAAAATTGTCAATAACCTTACCACTTTCTTTTGAATCTAGGGATAAAGTAATTCCTAACAAAGTGGGGACGTACTGTATCCAGTTTGGTTTTATGATGGATAAAGCAAATATTCTCAGCAGTGAACAGGTTTGCTTACTTTCTTGTATATTTTGATAAACTTTACATTTTTCTCTTAGTTTATGAATATTTAGTTTAAAAGTAAATTAATTATTGGATACAAGGTATAAAAGCAGTATTCCCCCCATTATTTATGGGAGACACATACCAAGATCCCCAGTGTGTGCCAGAAACCATGAAGAGTACCAACTACCATATGTACTGTTTTTTACTTGTATGTACATACCTAAAATAAAGTCTAGTT
This sequence comes from Sciurus carolinensis, assembly GCF_902686445.1. Classification (NCBI taxonomy): domain Eukaryota; kingdom Metazoa; phylum Chordata; class Mammalia; order Rodentia; family Sciuridae; genus Sciurus; species Sciurus carolinensis. Next base: position 28,497,186 of record NC_062227.1, on the reverse strand, counting down.
TATAAACTAGATCCAGCAAGAGATTCACAATTATAGCAGTATTCTCTTTTTAAAAGTTGGTTTGTGTGTGGGTTGGTTTTTATTGTGTAGAGTCTTGCTGAGTTGCTCAGGCTGGCCTTGAACTTGTAATTCTCTCGCCTTTCCCTCCTGAATAGTTGGGATCACAGGCATGGACCACCATGCCCAGCTAAATATTATTTAAAATTTAGGAATTGTTTATTTTTGGAATTTCCCATTTAATATTTTTGGGCCAGGTTGACCTCAGGCAACTGAAACTGCTGAGAGCAAATCTGTGAGCAAGGGGAAGGTGTGTATCATGGTAAAGTTGCTCGTGTTAATCATACATGAAAAATTTTCAGTTGATAGCATTTCAGTTATTAGTATTCTAAATAGTGAAGTTTTAGGTAGTTCTGACATACATCATTTCTATTTATTTTTTTCAATGTGCTGAATTTTTTAAAAATACTTAAACTCAAGTACTTGTCAATTTGTTTTTAGATGCTTATTAAAAAATTAATTTGACATGCTTTTTATTCTGAATTTTTAAAGTAAAATTTTTTTATTGTCCAATTCATTAGATATTCTTGAAATTTAGAAAGATAGAAATGAAGAGCAGATTTGATATTGGCAGGGTTTAGGGAGAGGAGCCAAGAGGTTGTGATTGTAAAAGGGGTAGACATGGGTGACAGAATAGTTCTGTGTATTGATTGGGTTGGCAGTTACACAGAGTCATGCGTGTGATAAAATAAGTTGCCCCCCCCCAACAGTCTAAATATATTCTGTGTTAACCTCTAGATTTTAATGTTGTGTTATATTTATGCAGGATACCACCCTGGATGAGTACCTGGAGGGTACATGCAGTCTTCCTATACATTTTTTGGCAACTTACTGTGAATATTTAGTTATTTCAAAATTTAAAGTTTTAAGAAAAGAAACTTGTCCAGAAGTGACACACACCATTCCCTTAGCCTTCATTGACAGGGACTCCTTGCATGACCACACATAGCTGCAAGAACTCTGGGAAAATTGGAAGGGGAAAAACATTTTAACTGTGTATTTTTCATTTTCTATTCCTGTGACAAAATACCCAAGGTTTGGTATTTTATAAAGAAAAGAGTTTTATTTAGCTCACAGCTTTGGAGGCTAGAAGTTAAGGATCAGGCTACTCCATCTATTTGGCATCTGGTGAGGGCTCCTATGGCTGTATCACAACATAATAAAGAAGCAGAAAGGGAAATGGCCTCATGCGGAAGGGGCAGTCTTGTGTGGGGTGGCCTCATTTTGTTGTTGGTTTTGTTTTTTAATTTGTTCTTTTTGTTATACATGACAGTAGAATGTATTTCGACATATGTATGTGTAGTGTAACTTCCCATTTTTGTGGTTGTACATGATGTAGAGTTATACTGGTCATGTGTTTTTATGTGAACATAGGGAAGTTATCAGATTCATTTTACTGTCTTTCCCATTCCCATCCCCCCTCCCTTCCCCCAACTCCACCCCATCCAATCTGGTGGAACCCCCGCCTCCATTGGAAGTCAGCATCCACATATCAAAGAGAACATTTGGCCTTTGGTTTTGGGGGATTGTCTTATTTCACTTAGCGTCATAGTCTCTATTCCATTATTTACCAGCAAATGCCATAATTTCCATCATCTTTATAGCTGAGTAATATTGAATTATGTAATATCACTAAAGTAAATTACTTCTAAGAAACTAATGAAAATGAATTTCAGACAGTAATATTTGATTTAGTATATACCATCATTATTTATTCTCTTCCTGTGAAATAGTAAAGCATTGATATGTTATTGTTTAGAATACTTCTTTTGTTTTATAAGGTTATAATTGATGTTCTACCTAATCAACCTGTGAAGTTGGTTCCTGAAATTCAGCCAGCTACTCCAGCTGTTTCTAATGTTCGCTCAGTTGCCAGTAGGACCTTGGTCAGAGATTTACACCTCAGTATCACGGTAATGTTTATTTTCTTTCAAAACCACAAAGGGGTAATGAGAAAAAATTTCTGATGTTTGGGTGCAAAGATTATTATAGAGTCAGATTATTGAGTTTAAGCTTAATGGGAAAACCTGTGCAGATGAATAAGTATTTTTAAACATCTTTTTGTTTTGATATGAATAGAGAAAGCATAACATTATAAATAAAATAAATCCTGATATACTAATAACTGATTCAAAATGCAGAAATCCACCTCTTATTTTTAATTTTTTAATTATTTTTAGATATACATGAGTGTATTTTGACATTATACATACATGAAGTATAATTTATTCTAGTTAAGATCTTATTCTTGAAGTTGTACATGATGCAAAGTTTCACTGGTCATGTATGCATATATGGACATAGGAAAGCTATATCCAGTTCATTATACTGTCTTTCCTATTCCATTCCCACTCCTGTCCCTTCCTTCTTCTGTCTAGTCCAATGAACTTCTATTCTTCCCTTCCTCCCCTTACTGTGTCAGCATCCACACATCAGAGAGAACATTTGGCCTGTGGTTTTTTTGAGTTTTCTTATTTCACTTAGCATGACAGTCTCCAGTTCCATCCATTTACTGGCAGATGCCATAATTATTATTTCTGACTAATATTCCATTGTGTATATATAACCACATTTTCTTAATCCATTCATCTGTTGAAAGGCATCTATGTTGGTTCCCTAGTTTAACTCTTGTGAATTGAGCTGCTATAAACATTTATGTGGCTGTGTCACTGTAATATGCTGATTTTAAGTCCTTTGGGCATATACTGAAGAGTGGGATAACTGGATCAAATGGTGGTTTCATTCCAAGTTTCCTTAGGAATCCCCATACAGTTTTCCATAGTAGTTGCATCAGTTTGTGTCCCCACCAGCAATGTCTGAGTGCACCTTTTTCCTCACATCTTCACCAACATTTATTGTTACTTGTATTCTTGATAATTACCATTCTGACTGGAGTGAAATGGAATCTCAGTGTAGTTTTAATTTGCATTTCTCTAATTTCTGCCTTTCTTAATACATACCTTATCTTTCCTATTTCATTTATGTGTTGTGAAGTTGAGTGAACCGTATTGATCACAGAAAGAGATAGGTAAAGATAGTTATATTTTTAAAAAGAGATCTCTGATAACTGATCATAATTAACCCATTAAGTACCAAATTTTCAGTTTTGTGAATATTTCAGTGAAATTGACACAGGTACATTAAAAGGTTGGAAATCATAATCTAAAGCTTGTTTATTTTTATATTAGTTAATATATTCAGTATATTACAATAGTATATACTGTTTAAGTTTTTTAAAATGTCGTACATCTAGGACGATGAGACAAAATTTCTTAAGGAAGAAAATCATAGCTTCTCAAGGCTGCTGATGACCTATTCAGTGGCCTGGTATATAGCTAGCATTTGTCTAGCATGGGCAAAGTACCACCAAAGAAAAAACACAGTAGTGAGACTTCATGTTAATGGAAAATATGACTGGTACAATACTCCCTCCTTTTATAAAAGTTTATTTTCCTATTTCAGACAAATGAGTGGTTCTAATTTCTCTTCCAAAACATATTGTCAGGTTAAACAGTGCAATATAAATACTGCAAGAGTCTGAATTCATATGCACACCAAACATTGCCTGAAGAGTATAATTTACACATGTCTGATGCTGTTGAAGTTACTAAAAAACAACTTAGAAGTGCTATAAATTCATAACACCTTTTTGTTAGTAATGACTTTCACAGCAGTAGATGCTTCAGTACATAATATGAAATTTTAAATGAGAGTTCTTACAGTTGAGAAAGTTAGGAACCTATTGTATTAGAAACCATTGTCTCTGGTTAAATGGTTTTTGGACCTCTCTCCTGTATGTGGAGCACAAACAGAACTAAATTGGCATGTTTGAATTTAAAAGGATAAGGATAATTTTTGCTGGGGCTCTATAAATGTGTCTTACTTCTCATTCGTACATGCCCTTCTCTGGGTTTAGTCTTACAACCAATAACCAATAGTTATTTTCTGTTTCTTTTAAGGATGAATACGGCAATCATACTGGAATAAATTTGGTTGGCACTGTAGTAGCTACCATTAAAGGTTTTAATGAGGAAGACACTGATACCCCACTCTTTATTGGGAAAGTTAGAACACTTGAATTTCCTTTTGTGAATGGTTCAGCTGAAATCATGGTAAATTTTTTTATCTTTTGGTAGATAAGATTTCTGTACTTAACATTTTAAACCAATATATTAAGCTGCCTTTTCTTTTGTATGTATATCTGTGAAGATGTTCTAAGTAATGCACTAAATTGGAAAGTCAACTGAAATACTTTGCATTTTGTTCTAAGAGATTATGCATTGAACCGAAAACCATTGTTACTAACAGTAAAATCTTTTCCCCTGTGCAATGAGCTTTCTCTGATTCTAGTGATTTTTAAATTAAATGTCAATATACTGTTTATGTTTCATTGTAAAACTACCTGAATGTGGATAGAAATAAAATTGAATAGTCCAGGTAAAATTCAATAAATAACAGTCTATCTTTGTTATTTTTAAAAAAATTGAAAATGATTTTATTGCTATGAAAAAACAGCATAAGAACCTCCATAAAGTAATAATGTTACCCCCTTCAGAGAAAACAATGATTAGCAATTTATCCTACAACGTTCCAATGTTTCTCTATACACATTAACATGGTATGCATATACCCCTGTGTATATGAATTATATACATGTTAAGAGGGGAGTATGTAAGATTACATTAAACTTCATTAATAATGCTTTTATAAAAATCTTTTTTTCTTGTTTAACTTCTCTTTAAGCTGACATTATTAATACAGTAACCACAATTTATTTTCATCCAGTCTTGGTAAAATTTTAGTTCTTTCCTAAGTTTGATTTTACTAATAGCATTTTCAGCCAGTTTTCTTTTAAGTATGTATGTTTATATATATGATATCCTTAAGAAATTGCTAGAGAACTGGGATTGTGGCTCAGTGGTAGAGCACTTGCCTAGCATGTGTGAGGCACTAGGTTCGAGTCTCAGGACCACATATAAACAAATGAATAAAATAAAGATCTATCAACATCTTAAAATTAAAAAAAAAAAAAGAAATAGCCAGAAATAGAATTGGTTAAAGACAGAATATGTACATTTTAAGAATCTTTTGATGGTTATTGCCAGTTGCTTTTTCATTTATCTTCCCACCAGAAATGTGTCCATCTTTCTCTTATTTGCTATATTAGATATGAACAGTTTATAAATTCTAAACAAATTTCCTATTTTGAATAATTTTTCTTTGTTACTAATAAGGTTGGACAGTTTATAGTTTTGATCTGTGTGATTGTCCATTGACTTCCTTTTGAAATGGTAACTATTTTCTTCTTATATATTAAAGGTATTATTACTCTTGTATATACATACTTTTTCCTAAATTTTGTTTTTTTACTTTTGTTTATGTTGAAGGGAAGGCAGATTATATTCACAATACCATCTCTAGTTTTTATACCTTTAATCTTTGATTTGTCTGGATTTTATTTTATCCTTTTTTGTATTAACTAATTTTCTCAATATCATTATTGAATAGTTCTTCCTGTTCCAATAAATTTGAAATGTTACCTTTTCTTGTATTTACTTTCTTGTTCATCTTGATACCTAATCCATTGTTAGCATCACATTTTTTAAATAAACTTATGCTTATAAACCTGGGAGTCTGACAGCTGCATGGTTCCTGAGGCATGTCAGTTGGTTTGACAGTGACTGACCAATACAGCATTTTCATCAATTAAAATGTTACCAACATTTAAAGAGCTGGAATTTTCACATAAAGATCTGCACGTCTGATTTATTTGGAGAAATCTGAAGATCTAGCAACACTGTCAAGGATTCTCTTATGACAGCCTGAACAATGTCTCTTGACATTGAGGACAAATGTCAGATGCCACTTTTTATTTTAGGGAATTGTAAAATGAAATTTTTTGTACCCTAATAAAAATTAGAAATTAGAAATGAAAACCACATGTTGAAAAACAGACAGGGAAAACTTGTTTAACATGCAGAGTGGGTTTGTTAGAATACATTTAGCCCAGTTTACCTATTTCCTATTTACCTATATCCTATTTTCTTGAACCTCCCACCCCCTCCTCCACTCCCATAAACATTTGAAATTGCTGTTTCTGCTGTATATACTCTGAGGTAAGGACAGTGACTGAAGCTATTTTACAGAGGCTGACGCATAAAATCTAAATTTTCCCTCACGTATATGAATTTCTTCTTACCACTAGAGGTCCCTACTACCTCAGCGAATAAACAGAAAACTTGGCTTAACTTGGCTCCCACATACTGGTTGGTGTGTGTATGTGTGTGTGTGTGTTGTTTTTTGTGTTGTGTGAATGGTTTGGCTGTGTTTTCATTTTGAGTGGGTCATGTTGATTTATTATGTCTGGAACAGAACTCTGCAATCCGATTTTTTAAAAGTACAGGGATTGAACCCAGTGGCTCTTTACCACTGAACTGCATCTCCAGTCCATTGTAGTTTTTATTTTGAGACAGGGTCTTGCTAAATAGCTCAGGCTAGTCTCCATCTTGTGATCCTCCTGCCTCAGCCTTCCAAATTGCTGGGATTATAGGAAGTCCCAGCTGAAATCTGATTTTTTAACAAGGTGTTGTTGTTGTTGTTGTTGTTGTTGTTCTCTTTGTTTTTGTTTTGTGCTAGGGTTTGAACCTGGAGCCTCCTCCTCTACCACTTGAGCTCTACCCCTAGCCCAGCAGGTGATTCTTTTTAGGGAAGTTTAGGAAACACTGTCCCAGAATACCACTAAATTTCATAAATGTTCCATATTTGCTTGAAAAGAATATATATTGCTTTGTTTCAAATAATAATTAAATTTATAATTGTTCAAGTTTGTAAATTATGTTTTTCAAATTCTCTTTGCCTACATGATCTGGAAATTTCTGAAAAATAACTGTTTTATTCTGATATGCATTTGTCCATTTCTTTTCTGCCAAATCCCTATTTATACTTAAATCTAGTTTTGGACTCCTTGCTTCTGTTATTCTGTGTATATTTTTTTTTAATCAATGATGATAAATTATAGGAAGTCCTTTCTCAGACTTTTAGAGTAAAACATAAATAAGATATGAAAGAAAAGATTATATTTAGCTACATAAGTTAAATTTTTATTTATCATAAGCATATCTTAAACAGAATTTTAAAAAGTGCCAGTGTGTTAATAATTTTAACACAGTATGGTGGTTAGTACTTAGGATTCATTAACCTAATCTTATAACAGAAGAAGGGAAAAAAATTAAGGGTAATAAATTGTGGAGAAATATTATTCTATATATATATACATATAATAAAGATCAATATATTGAACATAATTTAATACCTCCTAACAAACTTCTTATAGACATGTAAATGGACACTGAATATTGACAATCAGTTAATGGAAGAGTAAATGTATGATCAGTAAACATAAGAGGCATAACCTCAGTACCATTCAGGCAGAGGCTATTTAAAACAGTAATGACGGGCTGGTTTTTAAATTCCTCCTTTTTAGAAAAAAAAAAGTACAGGATTGATATTAAATGTTGGCCTGCATCAGGGGAATTGGATACTCCTACACCCTATTGGTGTAGAAATGTGAAAAATCATTTAGGATAAAAATATACTTGCATCATTTACTAGTATTATGTTGTGATCTTGGCTAAGGTATATTAAAGGTGTCTTGTGGATTAGTGAAAAAATAAAATTTTAAAGAACAAATCTGGAGAGCTTTTCAGTATCTTTGAAATGTCACCTGGGACTGGTAGGTCTATTTCCATGGTAACAGCTGTAACTTAAACTCAGCATTGGGGTTTGGGCATTTCTCTGTTGTTTTTATAACTTTCACCCCATAAACTATTTCACATTGCCTCGGCTTAGAGGTTAGAATGAAGATTTTGCAAATAGAGATATAAGTAGCCAATTATGTATCTGGTATGAACAGAGTGCTAATTTTTCTTGTAATTGTCTATTATATATTACTTTTCCATAAGCTGTATTGATAAGGCCATTTGACTTTCAAACCAATAACTAAAGGTAAAATGTTTTATTTTGTGTCTTGGGTGGTGGTGATAGTTTAATAACCTTAAGGATCAATAGTCGTCTTTCACCTTTAAAATTTACCACTTACTTGAAAACGGCATGATCAGATATGTGAAACTGAAATTTTTCTTTTCAAATCTTGATTTTCCTTATTGTTTTTTTTATTTATACAGAGTCTAGTACTGGCAGAAAATAGTCCTGGAAGGGATAGTACTGAATATTTTATTGTTTTTGAGCCTCGGCTACCATCTTTATCAAGAACATTAGAACCATATATCCTACCATTTATGTTTTACAATGGTAAGTTTCTAGGAAAATAGATAATGAAACTCTATTGTTTAGTGGTACTTGATTAACCTTGCTTTGCTGTCTATTAACATCATATTGGCTATATTTTTTAGAAGTCATGATTTTTAAATTGTTTAGATTAAATCTGAATTTTTTTCTTAGATGTTAAGAAGCAGCAACAAATGGCAGCACTTACAAAAGAAAAGGACCAGTTATCCAAGTCTATTGTTATGTATAGAAGTTTATTTGAAGCCAGCAAACAGCTTCTTGATGAAATCAAATGTAAGTCATTTTGTAGTCAAAGGAAATAAAAACTTATGTTTTGGGGAATGATGAGGCAGAAGGTAGAGACCATGAAACATAAATGTGTTCTGTTTTGCTGGACTACAAGTGAAATGCAGAACTCTGCAGAAAGGTAGTGATGATAATTTATTATTCATCATTGGGCAAGTTTTAAGATGAAATAGTCCTCATTTTAAATAAATTTATATCCTTACAAATTACAAAAATTTGAAATTTTCTGTTAGAAATCTGATCTGTGGAAAATTTATGGTTTTCCATACACTAGAGCTAGTTTATCTCTAGCTCTAGCTTCTGGCAAAAGATATTGGATGACATTATTAATAAGAGAGTAATAAGTAGTTTAATTTTTAGTTTGGGTATTGCACCTGTATATATTTTATACACCATGGTGGTATATGGTGCCACACACACTGATACTGAAATACATAACTTTTCTTGAGTCTATTCTCAGAATGTTTGCTATGATTTTTAATAATTTTTATATACAATTAAAATAAGGCATTTGCTGAGTTGTACTATATGATCTCTTCCCTTTTGTCAGATGTTTTTACTGTTTTTTTTTACTTTATATTTGTTATATAGTTAAAATTTAAATCAATTAACCAACAAATATATGCTGCCTGCCTCAAAGTACACTTTTTGTATATCTGTACAGGATCATAGAGAAGCTAAATTAAGCAATGACATGTCATTTTTATAGCAGTTTTATAAAGTCTTACTTGGCTCGGAGAATAACCTTGTGCAATTATGTGTAAATTACTTATAGTTATGTATATTAAGATAAAATAAGTTATCCCAAATCACTAGGAGTTTGTCTTGTTTATCTCCCTTAGCTTCATTGTTTCTCATTTTCATGTGTTAGAATTGAACTGTGAGGTTCACAGTTTAATTTTGAATTTCTAAAGTAATTATCTGTCAATTTACATTTTACTGTTAAACATTAAAAGGAAAGAAAAATTGAAAATTAAATTTTTTTTTCAAAAATTTTTGTTTTGGGGACTATCAGAAATTGATGGAATTTTTGTTGTTTTTAATTTTAGGCCAAGTTGAGGAGGCAAAATTAAAAGAGGCCCAGTTACGAAATGAACTGAAAGTACATAATATTGACATTCCTGTAACACAACAGGTACAGTTTCCAAAGTGTGCATTAAATATTTTTAAATTAAATTTAATTGTTTTATTGAGAATGCCATTGACACTATTTCTTTAGGGTACAGAGACATAAATGTACATTAGACAGTCACTATACATGAAAAGGTACAAACAAAATGATAGAGTTCTCTTTTCCAAGAAACTACAGTTTGTTTCAGGGCTTTGAGGCAGGAGGATCACAAATTTAAGGCCAGCTCAGCAATTTAGTGAGACCGTCTCATATAAAAAGGGTCGGGGATGTCACTCGGTGGTAAAGTGCCCCTGGATTAAACCCCAAGTACCAAAGGGCCTTGCGGGGAGGGGGGGGGTATTATAATTACACCAATAAAAACATCAATGAAGAACTGCATTAAAAGGCTGCATAAGTAGTAACATACATGATGGTAAAGAAAATAAAGTAACACAAAGAAGTTTAGAGTTTTTGAAAACTTACATGCTTTTATATGTGTAATTCAGCTTCAAAGAAAAGTAGTATGGCTAGAAATTTCTTAACAAAGATAAAAATCATTGAGTATTTCAATAATAGACTGTGTGCTTAGAATATTCCATACCCCAGGCTCACTCCCCCAACACTGCCAAACAAACAAACCAAAAAGTATTCTGTTTTTGAGCTTCAGTGTAGTTCTATGATGGAGGGCTTTTCTATCTTGCACAAGCCCCTGGATGTATTCCTCAGTAGTACACACTAACACATACAAAAGATTCAGTGATCTGGGTGTGGTGACACACACTTATAATCCCAGTACCTCAGGAGACTGAGACAGGAGGATTGCAAGTTCAAAGCCAGCCTCAGCAATTTAGTAAGGTCCTAAGCAACTTATTGAGACCCTGTCTCAAAATAAAAACTAAAAAGGACTGAGTTTAATTCCAAGTACCAAAGGGGCAGGGAGATGTAGCAGGGAGAAGACTGAGTGAAAATGAGGGTTTTATATTATGATTAAACATAGTTTTTGTTGTTGTTGTTGATTAACTTTGTGTTCTCAAGTTTTCTGGATTGTTTACTTTTCTCTGCTGTACTTATTGGCTGCCTGGTACAAGAGTAATTTGGTTTCGTAGCTAATTTTCCTTTTTGAATTATAGATACCACACATTGAAGCACTTTTAAAAAGAAAGATGTCAGAACAGGAAGAACTAAAGAAAAAACCTAGAAGATCATGTACTCTTCCAAACTATACTAAAGGCAGTGGAGATGTTCTGGGGAAGGTTTGTATTTAAGCCCTTTAAGAAGAGGTATATTCTGTTATCTTGTTTTTGTTTATGGAAAATATGTTGTCTAAAAGTGACATTATAATGTCAAGTTTCTTTGTACTTTTTAATTTGTTCAAGTGAATTACTTAGTCTGAGTACCTTAATATGGATTTGGCAGAGCTTAAAACTGAATGGATAATTAGCACTATCATGGAGAGCTATGGCAGAAGTTGCTAACATATCTTGAATTGGGGCTCATTGTCTATTTAAACATGCTTTTATGTTGTTGAGATTTTTTTTTTTTTTTAGTTAAAATTTTTTATTTTTAAAAACATTTTGATTGATTTGATTTGATTTGTACAGAATTGGGGTACAGCTTTTCATTTCTGTGATTGTACACAATGTAGATTCACGCCTTTCATGTAATCATACATATATATAAAGTAATACTATCTGTTTCATTCTACTGTTTTTCCATCCCCACCCATTCCCACCCCTTCCCACCCCTTTTTCCTCTACACAATTCAAAGTTCCTTCATTCTTCTCTTCCCCCCGCCACCCCTCATTCGTATATGTTGTCAGGCACTTATCAGAGAAAACATTCGGCCTTTGGTGTTTTGGGCTTGGCCTATTTCACTTAGCATGATATTTTCCAACTTCATTTACCAGCAAATGCCATAATTTTATTCTTCCTTATGACTGAGCAATATTCCATTGTGTATATATACCACAGTTTCTTTATCCATTCGTCAGTTGAAGGGCATCTAGGTTGGTTCCACAATCTAGCTATTGTGAATTGGGCTGCTATGAATATTGATGTGACTGCATCACTGTAGTATGCTGATTTTAAGTCCTTTGGGTATAAACCGAGAAGTGGGATAGCTGGGTCAAATGGTGGGTCCATTCCAAACTTTCTGAGGAATCCCCATACTGCTTTCCAGAGTGGCTGCACTAATTTGCAACTCCACCAGCAATGTATGAGTGTGCCTTTTTCCCCACATCCACGCCAACACTTCTTATTGCTTGTGTTCTTGATAATAGCCATTCTAGTTGGACTTAGATGAAATCTTAGGGTGGTTTTAATGTGCATTTCTCCAATTACTAGGGGTGATGAGCACTTTTTCATATATTTGTTGATCACCTGTATATCTTCTGTGAAGTGTCTGCCCATTTCTTGAGCCCATTTATTGATTGGGTTCTTTGTATTTTGAGTGTAGTTTTTTAAGTTCCTTATAAACTTTGGACATGAGTGCTCTGTCTGAAATGTGTGTGTGGAAAAGATTTTCTCCCACTCTGTAGGCTCTCTTTTCACATTGTTGATTGTTTCCTGTGCCGAGAAAAAACTTTTTAGTTTGAATCTATCCCATTTATTGATTCTTGCTTTTATTTCTTGCACTATGGGAGTCTCGTTAAGGAAGTCTGGTCCTAAGCCAACATGATGGAGATTCAGGCCTACTTTTTCTTCTGTTTGGTGAAGGGTTGCAGGTCTAATTCTTAGATCCTTGATCCATTTTGAGTTGAGTTTTGTACAGGGTGAGAGAGAGGAGTTTATTTTCATTTTACTGCATATGGATTTCCAGTTCTCCCAGCACCATTTGTTGAAGAGGCTATCTTTTCTCCATTGTAAGTTTTTGGCACCCTTGTCTACTTAGTATGAGGTTACTTTACTTCTCTGGGTATGTCTCTGTGTCTTCTATCCTGTACCATTGGTCTACCTGTCTATTTTGGTGCCAGTACCATGCCGTTTTTGTTACTGTTGCCCTATAGTAGAGTTTAAGGTGTAGTATAATGATATCTCCTGCATCACTCTTCCTGCCCAGGATTGCTTTGGCTATTCTGGGTCTTTTGTTCTTCCAGATGAATTTCATGATTGCTTTTTCTGTTTCTATGAGAAATGTCATAGGCATTTTAATTGGAATTGTGTTAAATCTGTATAGTGCCTTTGGAAGTACAGCATTTTGATAATATTAATTCTGCCTGTACAAGAACATGGGAGATCTTTCCATCTTCTAAGGTCTTCCTCAATTTCTTTCTTCAATGTTTTGTAGTTTTCATTGTAGAGATCTTTTACCTCTGTGGTTAGATAGATTCCCAAGTATTTTATTTTTTTTGAGGCTATTGCAAATGGAGTTGTTTTCCTCATTTCCCTTTCAGATATTTCATCACTTATGTATAAAAATGCTTTAGATTTATGTGTGTTGATTTTATAACCTGCTATTTTGCTGAACTCATTGATGAGGTCTAGAAGTTTTCTGGGGGAGTTTTTTGGATCCTCTAAATACAAAATCATGTCATCAGCAAATAGTGACAGCCTAAGTTCCTCTTTTCCTATTCGTATCCCTTTAATTTCTTTAGTCTGTCTAATTGCTCGGGCTAGAGTTTCGAGTATGATGTTGAATAGAAGTGGTGAAAGAGGACATCCCTGTCTTGTTCCCATTTATAAAGGGGAAGTTTTCAGTTTTTCTCCATAAAGAATGATGTTGGCCGTGGGCTTAGCATAAATAGCCTTTACAATGTTCAGGTATGTTCCTACTAACCCTATTTTTTCTAGTGTTTTGAGCATGAAGGGGTGTTGTATTTTGTCGAACGCTTTTTCTGCGTCAATTGAAATAACCATATGGTTCTTATCCTTAAGTCTGTTGACATGATGGATTACGTTTATTGATTTACGGATGTTAAACCATCCTTGCATATGTTTTTGGATATGGTTTGCAAGTATTTTGTTAAGGATCTTTGCATCAATATTCATCAAGGATATTGGTCTAAAATTTTCTTTCCTTGATGTGTCTTTGCCTGGTTTGGGTATGAGGGTGATATTAGCTTCATAGAATGAGTTTGGTAGGGTTCCCTCCTTTTCTATTTCCTGGATACGTTGAGAAGTACTGGAATGAGTTCTTCTTTGAAGGTCTTGTAGACCTCGGCTAAGATTCATCTGGTCCTGGGCTTTTCTTGGATGGTAGGTTTTTAATGGCTTTTTCTATTTCATTGATATTGATCTGTTTAAATCGTATATGTCCTCCTGGTTCAGTTTGGGAGGATGGTATGTCTCTAGGAATTTGTCAATGTCTTCAGTATTTTCTATTTTGTTGGAATATAGATTTTCAAAGTAGCTTCCATGTTATGTATCTCAGTGGTGTCTGTTGTGATATTTCCTTTTTCATCATGAATTTTAGTAATTCAAGTTTTCTCTCTCCTTCTCTTTGTTAGTATGGCTAAGGGTTTGTCCATTTTGTTGACTTTTTCAAAGCACCAACTTTTTGTTTTGTCAGTTTTTTGAATTGTTTCTTTTGTTTCCATTTCATTGATTTCAGCTCTGATTTTAATTATTTCCTGTCTTCTACTACTTTTGCTGTTATTCTGTTCTTTTTCTAGGGCTTTGAGCTGTAATGTTAGATCATTTAGTTGTTGACTTCTTATTCTTTTCTTGAATGTGCTCCATGCAATGAATTTTCCTCTTAGTACTGCTTTCATAGTGTCCCCAGAGATTTTGATATGTTGTATCGTCGTTCTCATTTACCTCTAAGAATTTTTTTATCTCCTCCCTGATGTTTTCTGTTATCCATGCCTCATTCAATAGCATATTATTTAGTCTCCAGGTGTTGGAGTAATTTCTGTTTTTTATTTTGTCATTGATTTCTAATTTCATTCCATTATGATCTGGTAGAATACAAGGCAGTATCTCTATTTTTTTGCATTTCCTGATTGCTGCTTTGTGGCATAACATATGGTCTGTTTTCGAGAAGGTTCCATGTGCTGCTGAGAAGAAAGTGAATTCGCTCGTTGGTGGATAGAATATTCTGTATATGTCTGTGAAGTCTAGGTTATTGATTGTGTTATTGAGTTCTATGTTTCCTTTGTTTAATTTTTGTTTGGAAGATGTATCCAGTAGTGACAGCAGTGTGTTAAAGTCACCCAGAATTACTGTGTTGTGGTCTATTTGATTCTTGGAACTGAGAAGGATTTGTTTGATGTACATGGATGCACTCTTACTGGGCATAGATATTTATAATCATTATGTCTTCCTGATTTATGGTTCCCTTAAGCAGTGAAATGTCCTTCTTCATCCCTTCTGACTAACTTTGGCTTGAAGTCCACTTTATCTGAAATAAGGATGGAAACCCCTGCTTTTTTACTGAGTCTGTGTGTGTGGTTTTTTCTCATCCTTTCACCTTTAGTCTGTGGATGTCTTTTTCTATGAGTCTCTTGAAGACAGCATATTGTTGGGTCTTTCTTTTTAATTCATTCAGTCAGTCTATGCCTTTTGATTGATAAGTTTAGGCCATTTAATGTTCAGGGTTATTATTGAGATATGATTTGTATTCCCAGTCATTTGGGCTTATTTTTGGTCTTAACTTTTATTGGTTTCTCTTTGAATGGTTATTTCTTTAAAGTGTTTCTTCCCTTTGCTGACCTACATTGTTGTTTTTCGTTTCCTCCTCCTGGAATATTTTGTTGACAATATTCTGTAGCACAGGCTTTCTATTTCTAAATTCTTTTAGCTTTTCTTAATCATGGAAGGATTTTATTTCATCTTCAAATCTGAAGGTTAGTTTTGCTGGGTATAAGATCCTTGGTTGGCAACCATGTTCTTTCAGACCTTGAAATACGTTGCTCCAGGCCCGTCTATCTTTTAGAGTCTGGGCTGAGAAATCTGTTGATATCCATATTGGTTTCCCCCTATATGTAATTGTTGGTTTTCTCTTGCAGCCTTCAAAATCCTATCTTTATTTTGTATGTGAGGCATTTTCATTATAATATGCCTTGGTGTGGATCTGTTATGAATTTGTGATTTGGTGTTCTGTAAGTCTCTTGTATTTGATTTTCCATTTCATTCTTCAAGCTTGGGAAATTTTCTATTATTTCATTGAATAGGTTGCTCATTCCTTTGGTTTGTTTCTCTGTGCCTTCCTCAATCCCGATACTTCTTAAATTTGGTCTTTTCATGATGTTACATAGTTCTTGGAGATTCTGTTCATGATTTCTTATCATCTTCTCTGTTTGGGCAACTTTATTTTCAGGATTAAATATTTTGTTTTCATTGTCTGAGGTTCTGTCTTCCAAGTGGTCTAATCTGTTGGTGATGCTTTCCATTGAGTTTTTTATTTGGTTTATTGTTTCCTTCATTTCAAGGATTTCTGTTTACTTTTTTTTTGAGAATCTCTCTTTGTTGAAGTGATCTTTTGCTTCCTGCAGTTGCTCTTTCAACTGCTTATTGGTATGATCATTGATTGCCTGCATGTGCTCTCTTAATTCATCCTTTAATTCATCTTCATCATGAATCATCTTAATCATGTATAATCTGAAGTCCTTTTCTGACATTTCTTCTACCGTACTGTCACTGGATTCTATTAATATAGAATCTAGATTTGTTTGGATCATTTTCTTCCCTTGTTTTTTCATGTTGTTTATGTATCTTCCCCTTTAACAGTGCAGATCTTGGTTATTACAGTTTCCCCCCACAGGCTTATAGTGATCCTGTAGGTTTCCAAAACCTTTTCTTTTAGGGGGAGTTCAATATTAGCAATGCCCAGTTCAGGCAGTATGCAACCCTAGACCACATAGCCCCTCTGAGAACATTAACAATGTTGTCATAATAAACAGAATGAGTTCAATTATTATCTTCAGTATAACAAACAGATATGCAATAAGTTTCTAATGGAGGACAAAGAGAATGCGGAGGGGTGTAGGAAGTAGCTGTTAATGGGATAAGAAAAGAACATGTAGAAGTTCTAGATAATAGAGTGAGAGTGTAATCAAGAGAGGTTGGTTGTTAGCATGCGAAAAGGGGAGAGACTGAGGGAACAGGTAAACAAAAGTAAAAGAGAATGAGAAAAGTAAAGAAATAAAAACTTAAAATTTTTCAATAAGGAGAGAAAAGAAAATCTACATTACAACAGTCATATAGTATTCAAACCTCCCAGTCTTTAGTAGCCTGATGTATGAGAGGTACCTTATAATGAGCTTCAAGTCTCCAGCAGGCATCTGGATTTGTCCCATCTAAAGATGGATGATATAGATTCCCAGAATATCCAAGATGGCCACTCTGTCTTCCAAATGGGGAACTACAGCTCTGGGTGTGGGCGTGGTTGGCTGTAGGTCCTGGAGGCGAGGAGTGGTCAGTCTAGTTTTAGGATCCTGGACGGGGGTGCAGTCAGTCTGTCTGGGGGTCCTGGTGGCGGGGAGTAGTCAGTCTGTGTGAGGTCCCCGGAGGCAGGGCATGATCGGTCAGGCTGAGGAATCTTGGAGACGGGGCTCTATCAGTCCGGCCAGGGGTCCTACAGGGCCTGGCTGTTGTCTCAAAATAGCGGCAGCCACGTGTAACCAAACCTGCAGGTACTGTGACAGTGAACTTCTAGGCAGCATCAGGCAGCTGGTCCCCCACTGGTTGTCTGCAGTCAGTTCGCTGACTGCTGTCAGATGATCGGGAGGTGAACCTCGGGCCGTGGGTGATGGATAGGTGAAAGGCAGGCGATGGACAGGCAAGAGGCAGGCAAATGGCGGATGATAGGTGCCTGATAGTGAGCTATCTGCACTCAAAAAAAGTATTATGGCAGATTGCAGGTGATCACAGTAGACAAATGGGGTAAACAGCAGGAGATCCGTAAGTAGCAAAACTGCCTCACTAAGAAACATATATCCTCTGCTTGAAACCCGGGTTACACCGCAACAAGGATTGCAGCCTCCCTCTAGTCCGCCGTCTTGGATCCCTGTTGTAGAGTTTTACCGAGACTTTTATAGGTGATTGAAACTTAAGGGAGACAACAGAAAAGAGAACTATCAGAAGAATTCTGTCTTCCATGTCTAATGTTGGAGCAAATTCCTTAGAATTTAAGAAAAAGCAACACCAAAAACAAGCTGCCAATGGCAAGGGTACCATTCTTCTGTTTTCCTTTCCCTCTTTGGTTGCCTCTGTCAAATGAGTTGTTTTAATCCTACTGTTTAATCATGAACATTCTATATTATATTTTTCTCAATTAGAATTTCTATTTGCAGCTATTAATAAGTCATTCTCATATTTTTTATAGATTTTTTCTTGACACACTTGGTTTTTAATGCTGTTTAGATTTATGGCATATATACATGTATTTTACTTTTTAGACTTTTCTATTTAATATATCTTGTTGCCTTTACTGCCTTTTTAAAACTGAGGTATAGAGAGACTGAATGGCTTGCTCGCAGTCGCATGGCTAGCAGCAAGGCAGATCCAGGACTCAGATAGGGAGTTTGACTCCAAAGTCTGTACTTGTTGTTTGTGTGCATTATTCTATTTCAATAACCACTGTGTAAACAGTTTATAGTATTTCTGATTTATACATGAGGACATTGACGTTCAAGGAACTTAAATCCTAATTGTTAAGATATACTTAAAGGCAGAGCTTAAATGTAAACCATGGTCTCTCTGACTCCAGAGTTCATGGTAGTCTGAACTTTATATACTGTCACCCACCCTGGAATTGAACTACACACTGAAAATAAGGGGTAATGTGTAGCATTGTTTATTGCCAAAACCATGTTTCATTATTATCCAAATTCAAACCTGAAAACTGAAAAATTAAGAATGTGCATTCATAAATTAGAAAATAAGATGCTAATAGACAGTGTTTTAAAATGGTGTTCTCCAGAACCAACTTATAAAAGAGACCTTATTCTAAGCATGTGTACATGTACAAAGATACCTGTAGTCTCTTTGTGCATTTTAGTGTTCACTCAAAATAAAATTCTTTGTTCAGAGTATGAGTTCTAGCAATGTATAAAATAAATTTCAGGAGGAGAAATATATTTTAAAGTCTCCTATTTAAAAATTCCTCATCATATATCTTGAAAATCTTGGAGGAAATATTTGAAATTTTATTTCATGTAATTTCTCCTCTGTTCCCATGGAAGTACAAACGCTACCATTAGAGAAAACTTTCTAATTACTCCAAATCATCCTTACATTTTCTTTGTTGATTCCTTTTAAAAAATTCTTTCTGGCATTTACCCTAAAACTAAAACAGATAATAGTGGAAATATAGTGAGGAGCAATAGATGATTTCCTCCAAAATCTTCTAGTATATTTAGTTTTAACATGTGAATACCTCATTTAACTTGGACATTTTAGTCTTTTCCTCCTCATTTCCAAATATCTTGAAATCCCATCCCTAAATAAGAAAGAATTTATAGCATTTGTAAGATTGTTTGATATATTTAAATATAGGTATGTTTAAAGTTAGTTTAGTACAGCCTTATAGATTTTACTCCATTGTTTTATAGTATTTCTTTCAGAAAATAAATCTTATTGTCAAAAACAAGAACTGTTTCTTCTGGCTTTATATGCCTCTATTAATCTTCCTTACATTGACTAGAAATTTTTTTTCTTCGTTTGCATGTACTACTTTTTTTTTTTTTTTTTTTGCATGTTTGTTTTCATACTTTTTCCCACTAATTTCTATTGAATTGGAAAACATGGGCAGACAATATGATGTTTCTAACATAGATACAAAACATTCTTATTGTTAGGCAAGTTTGTGCTATCACATTAGGCAAAAATAAAGGGTAGACTTGACCATACCAATACAATGAATGAGGTTTGATATTAGCCACAATAGCCCAACCTTGGTGAACCTTGAGCAGGAATGCTTGTGACTTAAGGCAAGTATTTATAAATAGAAAAGTGATTATTTTCCTAAACTCCAAAGAAGTGTTCCTATTGGCAAATGATGAAAAAAATCTTATTATTTGTGATTTTTAGATTTGTTTTACGAAAGAAATATTATAATACGTAAAACAAAAGGTCATATTTATTATAACTATTTGAATTTAAATCTAAAAAATGCATTAATTACTTAGTACATTATGTTTATTAGTAGAATATAGAATACCTTTATTTGGAATAATACCAAATTTTTATGTTTATTTTCCTAATTTCCACTTGGTTTTTTTAAAATGGGTTATAGATAGCACACCTAGCACAAATTGAAGATGATAGAGCTGCAATGGTTATTTCTTGGCATCTCGCAAGTGACATGGATTGTGTGGTCACCCTAACCACTGATGCTGCGCGTCGTATCTATGATGAAACCCAAGGTCGTCAACAGGTGTTACCTTTGGATTCTATTTATAAGAAGACTCTTCCAGATTGGAAAAGGTTAGTAAAAAAGTAAAAGTGTTTTGTTTTTGTTTTAAGATTTCTAGGACTGGGGGTCTAACTCAGTGGTAGAGCACTTGCCTTAATGTTTGCAAGTTACTGGCTTCAGTTCCCAGCACCACAAATGAAATAAAAATAATTCCTCTGAAACAAACAGAGACTCAAATTATCTACATTATTCTTGACTTCATCACATATGAACATATCTCATTGATATCAGTATTGTAGTGTATTGAGTATATATTCTATTTTATTGCTGGTTAAATGTGTAGTTTGTTTTGTTTTGATACTGGGAATTGAACCCAGGAGTGCTTTGCCTCCAGGTTACATTCCCAGCACTTTTTAAAGATAAGGTCTCACTAGGTTTACCAGGCTGGCCTCACACTTTTAATCCTCCTACCTCAGCCTTCCAAGTAACTGGAGTATTAGGTAGGCACTACCACCTGGCCTAAATGTTTGTTTATATATGTGATGTATGTACATACACAAGCATATGCACACACAAATTCAGGACAAGTCTTTTTACCTTTGCAACAGGAAGGTTGGAAAAACATTATTGTTAGCAGAACGTAGAATACCTTTGTTTGGAATAAGGCTAGATATATATATACATTTTGTCCTGTTTATGTCCTGTAAAAAATAAGCCATCATTTAGGTAAAGAGGGTTTGTTAGCCCAGTCATTCACAAATATTAAAACTGCCAGTAGCACAGTTGAAGTGTAAAAGAGCATCTAGTTGACTGTTGTTATAAGGATAGTATTAATGTAGTTTCTTTAAGTAAATTGTCATTTTATTTGCTTTTCAGATATGTTTTAGGGAAAATTTTGTTATTTTCCTTGCCCTTTTTTGAAAAGAGTTCACTAAGTTGCCTGGGCCAGGCTTGAACTTGCAATCCTCCTATCTCAGCCTCCCAAGGAGCTGGGTTTATGGGCATGCACAGCTATGTGCCACTTAGACTTTTATTTTTTAAATAAAGAATGCTTAGGCAGTCTTATTTTTTAATGTTATGTAAGTATTCTGCCTATGTTGTTGTTGTTGTTGTTGTTGTTGTTGTTGTTTTTAATTCACCTCAAAAGACTGGAAGGAAATTCTAACACAACAAAAAAATTAAAGTGTTTAACAGTATTGGCCAATAACTTTTTCAGGTTCCCAAGTAGAGGTTTGGTTATAAGGTATATGTAATTGGTTATGAGTAAGAATGTGAAAGAGACCAGGAACTCAAATACATATATCCTATGTCAATAAACTTATGTATTATTTCATTTGGTCATCTAAAATAAGATTGAGAAAATAACTGGGATTTGAACTCAGATCTATTGTTTCTGCTCAGATCTCCCACCTTGCTGCTAATCATTATCCATTTTAGATAGCATAGAAAATCCTGACAGTGTTGAGCCACGCATGAGGGTACAAGCCTATAGTCTCAGAGACTCAGGAGGCTAAGGCTAGCAGATTGCAACTTCAAGGCTAGTATGGACAACTTATTGAGATCCTGTCTCAAAATAAAAAGGGCTAGTGATGTAAAAAGGAAAAAAAAAGTATTTATTTTATTTTTACTGTGTTGATAAGGGTAATACATTTTGTGAGAAAATTTTTCCCTCCAGGAAATCTCTTTTTATCTCTGTAATGCCTAAAGACCAAGTTAAGAATGCTTGATTTAAGGAAAGTACGAATTTGGTATTTAGGACCAAAGTTCACTCTAGAAACTGGTTATGCTCTCTGTTCCTACTCCCAGTGTTCTGCCTCCCTTTATTCACACTGCCTCCCCAACCGCCCCCAGCAAGGGGTGGAGGTTATTCTGCATCTTGCTAAAATTAGCTATCTGTATAAGCAAGCTCCCACCATCCCTTCATTCTGCCTGTATATAAAGTCCTACTGGGCATGATGGTGCACACCTGTAATCCCAGCAGCTTGGGAGGCTGAGGCAGGAGGATCCAGTAACTAAGTAAGGCCCTAAACAACTTAGTGAGACCCTGTCTCTAAATAAAAGGTGGTTAAGTACTTCTGGATTCAGTCTGAAAAATAGTCCCTGTCACTAATCAGCCACCATCTGTGAAATCTCATTGTTATTCAGGGGCTTCAGTTGTTCTTTATGAGGAGGGACAGAGATTCAGGGTGCTCAAGAGTTGCCTCCATCAGTTTCTCCCTCTTGGGTCTTTCCCCTTCCCTTTTTGCCTATCTCCATATGAAGCAGTTGTATTGTTTGCAACCTCATCTGGGGTCATCTTTAGAGAATGCCTTTCTTTTTTCTCTGTCGAACTAAACAAGTAGCTTATATTGATAATACAAACTGAGAGTACAGGTGAAACCAGGAAGACATTTTTATGTGGTAAATATTGTTTTAGTAATCATTTAGGAATATCATTTGTATTGAATTGGAGTTGATTATATGGTCAAAATGACATTCAGAATATTAATGTTTTCCACTTTTTTTACATTAAAAAGTAATAAACAAACAAATAAATAAAATAAAGTTAAAAAAACTATATGTACTTTGTTTAATACATTTTAATAAATGGGGTTTTTGTTTTTATGTTTTTTCTTTTTTTTAGACCTCTACCTCATTTCCGAAATGGAAAATTGTATTTTAAACCCATTGGAGATCCAGTTTTTGCACGAGATTTGTTAACATTTCCGGATAACATAGAACACTGTGAAACAGGTAAAGGATATTGTGGTGGCTTTCTTTTATACAGATGTTACATTTATGATAAAGATCTATTAAATGCTGATTATGAAAAAAATACCTTTTTAGGTTATAAGTGATAGTTTTATTAATTTAATTCCTTTTCTATTTTACTTTTCCAGTATTTGGTATGCTCTTAGGAGACACCATTATTTTGGATAATCTAGATGCAGCCAATCATTATAGAAAAGAGGTACATGTTTAATTTCTTTTTAAATCTGTATCTCCAATTCTAACATGTTTTTAAAATTTAATATATTAGAACCATATACAAAAATCATTCCAACTAGGCGTGGTGGCACATTCCTGTAATTCTAGTTATTCAGAAGACTGAGGGAGAAGGATCACAAGTTCAAGGTCAGCCTTAGCAACTTAGCAAGACCTTGTTTCAAAATAAAAAACACTGGGGATATAACTCAGTGGTAGAGCACCCCTGAGTTCAATCCCCAGTACTGCAAAAACAACCACCATTCCATTTGACAATACATATAAAATGTCTAAATACCTTGTCAAAGCCAATTTAAATTCTGCATATTGATGAGCAGCATAAAATTGGTTAAAACATATGAATGAATGGGCCAAAATGCAAATTAAAATGGAGATATGTTTTTGGACAAGAAAATTGAAACTCAGGACAGCATTACTGGTGACAATATTGGAAAAGAGACACTCTCAAATAATATTGGTGGAAACTGTAATTTTTTTTTGGCTTTATCTGTGCATTATAGTTATACATAATAGTTGTTCATTTTAACACAGTCATACATGCATGGAATTTAATTTACTCCACTTAAGTCCCCAGTGCCCCTACTTTCCTTCTTCCTCCCTCCTCTTACTCCCTTTTCTCTACTCTTCTGGTCTTCCTTCCACTTATTTTTAATTGGTGTTTTTTAGGTATATATAAAGGTGGAATTCACTGATATATTTATACATGCACATAGCATAATTTTGTCACATTCATTCCACATTTCCTCCCCTTCACTGTCCCTTCTCAATCTCCTACCCCATTGATATTCCTTCTATCTTTATGATATATGACCCCTCCCTGCCTCCCACTTTTTTCCCCCTACTTTGCTCTAACTTCTACATTTGAGAGAAAATATTCAACCCTTGATTTCTGAGTCTGACTTATTTCACTTAGCATAATGTTTGGAACTATAATTTGGTGTAGCACTTTTGTGTTAGTTTGCTAGGGCTGCAGTAACAAAATATCACAAGCTGCTGCTGGGTAGCTTAAACAGTAGAAATTTATTGTCTCACAGTTGTGTGCACTGAAAGTCCAAATTCAAAGTGTCAGCAAAGTTAGTTTATTCTGAGAACTATGAATGGGTCTCTTCTGAGACTTTCTGCCTGCCTTGTAGGTAGCTGTCTTCTCCCTGTGTCTCTTCACATTTGTGTATGTCTTTCCTCTTAGTGATAAGGATTCCTGTCATACTAGATTAGAACTTTGTCCAGTGACCTCATTTTAACTTTGATTACTTCTGTAAAAATGCCATCTCTAAATTAGGTCACATTCTGAGGAACTCTGGGAGTTAGGACTTCAACATAATGATTTTGAGGGAACATCTTTGGACTAGAGTCTGGCAATGTAAGTGTTTGAGCCAGTCATGGTGGTACTCATTTGTAATCCCTGCATTGTGGGAGGCTGAGGCAAGAAGATCACAAGTTCACAGCCTTAGCAAATTGGTGAGACCCCATCTCATAATTTAAAAAAATAAATAAATAAAAAGACTGAGGATGAAACTCAGTTCCTGAATTCAATTTCTAGCTCAGAAGTAAATAAATAGGGCTGGGGTTGTGGCTCAGTGGTAGAGTGCCTGCCTAGCACGCATGAGACCCTGGATGTGATCCTCGGCACCATATAAAAATAAAATAAAGATATTATGTCTATCTACAACTAAAAATGTATATATTTTTAAAAGTAAATAAAGAAGCATACATGTATGTGTGTGTGTGTGTGTCTGTGTGTGTGTGAGAGAGAGAGAGAGAGAAGAGAAAGAGTGTTAATAATTGCTACATAAAAACACTCGAAAAGTTAGTAGGATTCAAACAACATATTCTCATACCTCTGGATTTCTCCAAGGGATATTCGCCATTTTCAGTGTTATCTAGTTACACTGGGATGATAGAAGCTTGCCAAAATGCCCCACTCACATAGCTGGCAGTTGGTGGTTATTGCAATCTAGTCAGTTAGCTATAATTTTTCTCACCCACCAAGGTGAGATAAGGTAAGTTAATGCTGTTAAGAGTTTGAGAAGTGATAGTGGGCACAGTAACACATACCTGTATTCCTAGCACTCAGAAGGCTAATGTAGGAGGGTCGTTTGAGTCTAGGAGTTTGACAACAACTGGGTAAGATAGACTCTTTCAAAAAAGAAAAAGAAAAGAAAAGAGCTTTAGATCCAGGAGAGCAGTGCCATCCTTGACTTCATTTTGACCCTGGGGCCACATTTTATTGCAGACCTAGGGTGACCACTCCTTATTCAAGAACATTTGGTTGGCTACATGTCCCAAATTATAAATTTATTCTTGAAAACTGATTAGTTCCTACTTCATCTCCTACTCAAACTAGCTAGTTGATACTAGTGACCGACTAGACTCTGAGCTGGGGTATAACTGACAGCCTTTAATTTCTCCATGTCGACCTTTTCCTTGTGACTGTTTGCACTTTTACCCTGCATGTCTTGTGGGTTCCAAGAAGGGGTGTTCTAAGAACTGAACTCAGAAACTGTGGCCCTTGTAATTCCCAGCCTCAGAAAGTATATAGCCCCATTCAGTTATCAAAGTCTGGCTAGTCCAGATCCACGGAGTGTTAGGACATGATAGGGAGATGAGAGTAGATTTCTTTTCCAGGGGAAAAGCAGCAAAGATTTATATCTATCTTTAAACTGTCACAAGGTGTTATAATAATTTATCTTAACCTGATATGTTCCCACAAATGTCCCAAGAGATGTATGAGAATATTCTTTATAATATAAAGAATTGAGAGCTGGGGTTGTGACCTGCGGTAGAGCACTTGTGTGGCATGCATGAGGCCCTGGATTCATTCGCCAGTGCATGCACACACACACACACAGAATATAAAGAATAATAGAAATTGTCTGAACGACCATCATCTAAGAATTGAACAACTCCATTATAGTAACTTATGTAATATAGTGGAAGTAACTATTAAAAAGAATGTAGTTTATATGTTCTAACAAGGAAGTGTATAAATATTTGTTGAAAATTTGTAAACTGATATGTATAAGATAAAATAACCTTAATCTACTTGAAAACTTGAAAATAGGTTCTGGACTTTGTGGAATATATTACAAAGGATTTTTACTTCTAGTAAGAAGAGTTTTGCTTTGGAGACAGCATCTTGTTAAATTGCCCAGTCTGTCCTCAAACTTGTGTACCTTCTCCCTCTGCCTCAACTGGGATTATAGGCATGCACAACCACACCTCACTTCATATTACTTTTATGTTTTACTTATTTTTAAAAGGAGAGCTGAATATGTAGCTCAGTTGTTCAGCACTTGCTTAGCATGTGCAAGGAAGAACCTGGGCTTAATCCTCAGCATCACCAAAAAAAAATTTTTTTTGAATATTTTTAGTTGTAGAGGGACACATTACCTTCATTCATTTTTACATGATGCTGAGGATCCAACTCAGCACCCCACATGTTGCAAGGAAGGCGCTCTACCTCTGAGTCCCACCCTCAGCCCCAAAAACATTTTTAAAAGAAGGAAGTCTATTCTGAAGGAGTATCCTTCAGAAGTCTGTTGTACAGATAGAGTAAAGTAATGCATATATAGCATTTAGCAAAAATCCTGGATTATGGTAAAATTTCAATAAGGGAAATGTTTCTTTGGATCTGAGATCTTGAATTATTTTATACATAAGAAGTTTTGGTATTTTTTGTCCTAGGGATTGAACCCATTGCCTTGTGCATGCTAAGCACACTATATACCATTGAGCTTTATCTCCAGCCCCAAGAAATATTAAATTTTAAAAGTATGTTGTTAGGGGCCTGGAAATGCCAGGAGGTAGCCATGTCTTGAAATTATTATAAATTATTATAGGTTTGTAAATTATTATAATTGAAACTGAGTAAGAATGTTTGCAGTTACATAACAGAAGACAAGCCAGTTTAAAATATGAATCAATAATCTACAACTTTTGCCTTCTAGAATCATGGGAACCTTAAGAGATCATCTAATCTCAGTTTATATATGAGAAACTTTTAGTTCAGAACAAATAATGAATTTATTCCAGTTCATACTACTAATTTTTGGCAGAATTAGTCAAAACAATTTTTCTTTGTTGGTTAAGCAGTGTAATAAGTGTGTCTTTCTAAATTAGTGAGATTATTAAAATTATACTTCTAATTGAGGAATAGTATTTAGCATCTTCATGAATGTTTCTTTGTGAACCTGTCATATACTATTGCAGAAAGTACTTGTGGTTGGAGAGGCTACTATATTCTGGTAGTGGTTAGGTTTTTTGGTTGGTTTTGGTTTTGGTTTTGGTACTGGGGATTGAACCCAGGGGTACTTTATCACTGAGCTACATCTCCATACATCCCTAGTTCTTTTTATTTTTTTACTTTTGAAATACATTCTTACAAAGTTGCAGAGCATCTCACTCATTTGCTGAGGCCAACCTCAAAGTTGCAATTCTCCTACCTCAGCCCCCCAAGTCACTAGGATTACAGGCATGTACCACCATACCCAGCTAGTGATTAGCATTTTTGTATGTCCTGAAACCATGTCTGTTAAATGTTAGGATAACATGGAATCTGTTTGGAGAACATGAGAGGCTTATGTATGAAGATAGAACAAAGGATAATAACTGGAAGATTCTAATTGGTTGGTTCAGCTATTTACACTATGTATATTAAATGTTGAACAACCATCTCACTAAGGAGGAGGAAAAGGTGGTCCTGAATTCATAGCTTTTTCTAGTTTCCATGGTTTTAGTACTCCTTTTGCCACTTTTCCACTCCTTACATGAGGTTTTTGAATATGGAATTCAGGAGACCTGGCTGTTGTGACCCTGTACAAGCTGACTTCAGCATACCACTAGGTACCATATACTGAAGGTTTATACAAAGAACTAGACAAGTCATACAGCCATGGGAAACTTTAGCTAAGATAAACTAAAGTGCTGTTTCCAATGTATCTTTATGAATTGGCCAGTAAGTAAAGATTCTAAGTGGAGAATCAGAGAGGTGACACTGAAGCAGATTCTTGCCATGAGAACTTTTGCCAAGTTAATTAAAGTTCAGCATCATTTTCCCCTTTGAGGTGCTCAGCTCATAGGAGACAAAGTTGGGACTCCAGCCACTGTGGGGCTGATAATTGAACCCCCACTCCCCACCCTGAGGGAAAGTGTTAACAGAGAAATACCTGCTACCTCCATCAACTCCAGCTGCTTCTGGGGACTACCAGAAAATTGACTTAGCTGAACTTTGATGTTTGGTGGAAAATTTAAAAATATTAAAACATTTTCCTATTGAATTCATCAGCATAAACAAATTGCCTATGTCTGTTTGCAACCTGTGTTTATGCTACCTAAATGTCCTGAGAAAACTCAAGGTAAACATTTGGTTTCATGTGGTGTTGGACTATAGGATCCTTAGATATCTCATTGAAGCAAACACAGATTCTCTCTGGAGGGATTCACCTTTGTCTTAGAACCATAGTAATTTCAATGTTGAAAATGAGAGTAAATATAGTTTAAGAAATGAATGTCAAAATGAGAAAAGAATACTTGAAAAAAATCAAATATCTTCTAAAAATAGATATAACAAACCAAATACTAACTGGACAGGCTTAACAGCCTTGAACAAAGAATTAATGAATTGAAAGGTAAATTAGGAAATTTATCCAGACCGAAACCCAAAGAGAAACAGGAAAAAGAAATATAAAAGAAAGAGATGGGAAAGATAGGAGGATAGAATGAGAAAATTTGAAATCTAATAGAGTTCCAAGAGGAAAGAAAGTATTATAAACAATATTTAAAGAATCAATGGCCAAAAACTTTATAACTGCTGAAAGATATTTACCTAACTTTAAAGAAAAATGTTATCAACCATGTGACAAAAATAGGTGCAGTATTTGTTCCTCATAATTGATATAGCACATACTGATTTCCTTTCTTCCACATTTTTTAATGAAGACGTATATAACACCACGAATTAAATACTGTTTTAGAACTTGTCTGAGAAAAAAGGCTTCCTTGGTAACTTTGTTAGGTTTCAGTAACCTTTGTTATTTTTCTTTAAGGTCTTAATATCATTATACCAGCACTTCAACGCATTGTTTCCACCCCTTGCCAGTCACTCCAGCAATTATAATTAAGTGTACTGCCCAGAGCTGTAGAACTGTTGTTCACTCAGTTTGAAAATGCTACTGTGACTTTTTTTTGTCCTAATACTGTACCTAATGAGGTGGAATCATAACTTTGAGAGAAAATTGAAAAACTGCCATGCAAGGAATGTTTTCAGAATTATTGCAAAGGAGGAGCCAAATTGTCCTTTCTACCAGAGACTTGCCAACTTTTTTTACTCATACTGTTAGTCTATTAACAAGAGATAGACAAGTCTACAAACTTCAGTGTTTGTTGATTAAGATGATATTAAATCCTTAAAAACTTTGCCTGAATTCTGATAAATGCCAATGAAACATTGCCTGAAAACTTAAATATATTGGCTGAGAATCTAATTTGTATTTTTAGTGTTCATCTTTAGAAAACATATAAATCTAAACCAAAAACTAAGAAATTAATTTGTGATTAGTTATTTCACTAAAATATTTTTTTTAAATTTTTTATTACAATATTTTTTATTTTTACAGACACATTTTGATTCATTGTACACAATGGGGTACAGCTTTTCATTTCTATGGTTGTACACAATGTATATTCATGCCATTCATGTAATCATACGTATATATATAAAGTAATACTATCTGTTTCATTCTACTGTTTTTCCACCCCCACCCATTCCCACCCCTTTTTCCTCTACACAATTCAAAGTTCCTTCATTCTTCTCTTCCCCCCGCCACCCTCCCTTGGTATATGTTGTTAGGCACTTATCAGAGAAAACATTCGACCTTTGGTGTTTTGGGCTTGGCCTATTTCACTTAGCATGATATTTTCCAACTTCATCCATTTACCAGCAAATGCCATAATTTTATTCTTCCTTATGACTAAGCAATATTCCATTGTGTATATATACCACAGTTTCTTTATCCATTGATCAGTTGAAGGGCATCTAGGTTGGTTCCACAATCTAGCTATTGTGAATTGGGCTGCTATGAACATTGATGTGGCTGCATCACTGTAGTATGCTGATTTTAAGTCCTTTGGGTATAAACCGAGAAGTGGGATAGCTGGGTCAAATGGTGGGTCCATTCCAAACTTTCTGAGGAATCCCCATACTGCTTTCCAGAGTGGCTGCACTAATTTGCAACTCCACCAGCAATGTATGAGTGTGCCTTTTTCCCCACATCCACGCCAACACTTCTTATTGCTTGTGTTCTTGATAATAGCCATTCTAGTTGGACTTAGATGAAATCTTAGGGTGGTTTTAATGTGCATTTCTCCAATTACTAGGGGTGATGAGCACTTTTTCATATATTTGTTGATCACCTGTATATCTTCTTCTGTGAGTGTCTGCCCATTTCCTGAGCCCATTTATTGATTGGGTTCTTTGTATTTTGAGTGTAAAGTTTTTTAAGTTCCTTATAAACTTTGGACATGAGTGCTCTGTCTGAAATGTGTGTGTGGAAAAGATTTTCTCCCACTCTGTAGGCTCTCTTTTCACATTGTTGATTGTTTCCTATGCCGAGAAAAAACTTTTTAGTTTGAATCTATCCCATTTATTGATTCTTGCTTTTATTTCTTGCACTATGGGAGTCTCGTTAAGGAAGTCTGGTCCTAAGCCAACATGATGGAGATTCAGGCCTACTTTTTCTTCTGTTTGGTGAAGGGTTGCAGGTCTAATTCTTAGATCCTTGATCCATTTTGAGTTGAGTTTTGTACAGGGTGAGAGAGAGGAGTTTATTTTCATTTTACTGCATATGGATTTCCAGTTCTCCCAGCACCATTTGTTGAAGAGGCTATCTTTTCTCCATTGTAAGTTTTTGGCACCCTTGTCTACTTAGTATGAGGTTACTTTACTTCTCTGGGTATGTCTCTGTGTCTTCTATCCTGTACCATTGGTCTACCTGTCTATTTTGGTGCCAGTACCATGCCGTTTTTGTTACTGTTGCCCTATAGTAGAGTTTAAGGTGTAGTATAATGATATCTCCTGCATCACTCTTCCTGCCCAGGATTGCTTTGGCTATTCTGGGTCTTTTGTTCTTCCAGATGAATTTCATGATTGCTTTTTCTGTTTCTATGAGAAATGTCATAGGCATTTTAATTGGAATTGTGTTAAATCTGTATAGTGCCTTTGGAAGTACAGCATTTTGATAATATTAATTCTGCCTGTACAAGAACATGGGAGATCTTTCCATCTTCTAAGGTCTTCCTCAATTTCTTTCTTCAATGTTTTGTAGTTTTCATTGTAGAGATCTTTTACCTCTGTGGTTAGATAGATTCCCAAGTATTTTATTTTTTTTGAGGCTATTGCAAATGGAGTTGTTTTCCTCATTTCCCTTTCAGATATTTCATCACTTATGTATAAAAATGCTTTAGATTTATGTGTGTTGATTTTATAACCTGCTATTTTGCTGAACTCATTGATGAGGTCTAGAAGTTTTCTGGAGGAGTTTTTTGGATCCTCTAAATACAAAATCATGTCATCAGCAAATAGTGACAGCCTAAGTTCCTCTTTTCCTGTTCGTATCCCTTTAATTTCTTTAGTCTGTCTAATTGCTCGGGCTAGAGTTTCGAGTATGATGTTGAATAGAAGTGGTGAAAGAGGACATCCCTGTCTTGTTCTCATTTATAAAGGGAATGTTTTCAGTTTTTCTCCATAAAGAATGATGTTGGCCGTGGGCTTAGCATAAATAGCCTTTACAATATTCAGGTATGTTCCTTCTAACCCTGTTTTTCCTAGTGTTTTGAGCATGAAGGGGTGTTGTATTTTGTCGAACACTTTTTCTGCGTCAATTGAAATAACCATATGGTTCTTATCCTTAAGTCTGTTGACATGATGGATTACGTTTATTGATTTACGGATGTTAAACCATCCTTGCATATGTTTTTGGATACGGTTTGCAAGTATTTTGTTAAGGATCTTTGCATCAATATTCATCAAGGATATTGGTCTAAAATTTTCTTTCCTTGATGTGTCTTTGCCTGGTTTGGATATGAGGGTGATATTAGCTTCATAGAATGAGTTTGGTAGGGTTCCCTCCTTTTCTATTTCCTGGATACGTTGAGAAGTACTGGAATGAGTTCTTTGAAGGTCTTGTAGACCTCGGCTAAGATTCATCTGGTCCTGGGCTTTTCTTGGATGGTAGATTTTTAATGGCTTCTTCTATTTCATTGCTTGATATTGATCTGTTTAAATTGTGTATGTCCTCCTGGTTCAGTTTGGGAGGGACATATGTCTCTAGAAATTTGTTGATATCTTTGGTACTTTCTATTTTGTTGGAATATAGATTTTCAAAGTAGCTTCTCATTATGTTATGTATCTCAGTGGTGTCTGTTGTGATATTTCCTTTTTCATCATGAATTTTAGTAATTCAAGTTTTCTCTCTCCTTCTCTTTGTTAGTATGGCTAAGGGTTTGTCCATTTTGTTGACTTTTTCAAAGCACCAACTTTTTGTTTTGTCAGTTTTTTGAATTGTTTCTTTTGTTTCCATTTCATTGATTTCAGCTTTGATTTTAATTATTTCCTATCTTCCACTACTTTTGCTGTTATTCTGTTCTTCTTTTTCTAGGGCTTTGAGCTGTAATGTTAGATCATTTAGTTGTTGACTTCTTATTCTTTTCTTGAATGTGCTCCATGCAATGAATTTTCCTCTTAGTACTGCTTTCATAGTGTCCCAGAGATTTTGATATGTTGTATCATCATTCTCATTTACTTCCAAGAATTTTTTTTATCTCCTCCCTGATGTTTTCTGTTATCCATGCCTCATTCAATAGCATATTATTTAGTCTCCAGGTGTTGGAGTAATTTCTGTTTTTTATTTGTCATTGATTTCTAATTTCATTCCATTATGATCTGATAGAACACAAGGCAGTATCTCTATTTTTTTGCATTTCCTGATTGCTGCTTTGTGGCATAACATATGGTCTGTTTTCGAGAAGGTTCCATGTGCTGCTGAGAAGAAAGTGAATTCGCTCGTTGGTGGATAGAATATTCTGTATATGTCTGTGAAGTCTAGGTTATTGATTGTGTTATTGAGTTCTATGTTTCCTTTGTTTAATTTTTGTTTGGAAGATGTATCCAGTAGTGACAGCAGTGTGTTAAAGTCACCCAGAATTACTGTGTTGTGGTCTATTTGATTCTTGGAACTGAGAAGGATTTGTTTGATGTACATGGATGCACTCTTACTGGGCATAGATATTTATAATCATTATGTCTTCCTGATTTATGGTTCCCTTAAGCAGTGAAATGTCCTTCTTCATCCCTTCTGACTAACTTTGGCTTGAAGTCCACTTTATCTGAAATAAGGATGGAAACCCCTGCTTTTTTACTGAGACTGTGTGTGTGGTAGGTTTTTTCTCATCCTTTCACCTTTAGTCTGTGGATGTCTTTTTCTATGAGTCTCTTGAAGGCAGCATATTGTTGGGTCCTTCTTTTTAATTCATTCAGCCAGTCTATGCCTTTTGATTGATAAGTTTAGGCCATTTAATGTTCAGGGTTATTATTGAGATATGATTTGTATTCCCAGTCATTTGGGCTTATTTTTGGTCTTTAACTTTTATTGGTTTCTCTTTGAATGGATATTTCTTTAAGGTATTTCCTCCTTTTGCTGACCTACATTGTTGTTTTTCGTTTCCTCCTCCTGGAATATTTTGTTGACAATATTCTGTAGCACAGGCTTTCTATTTCTAAATTCTTTTAGCTTTTCTTAATCATGGAAGGATTTTATTTCATCTTCAAATCTGAAGGTTAGTTTTGCTGGGTATAAGATCCTTGGTTGGCAACCATGTTCTTTCAGACCTTGAAATACGTTGCTCCAGGCCCGTCTATCTTTTAGAGTCTGGGCTGAGAAATCTGTTGATATCCGTATTGGTTTCCCCCTATATGTAATTGTTGGTTTTCTCTTGTAGCCTTCAAAATCCTATCTTTATTTTGTATGTGAGGCATTTTCATTATAATATGCCTTGGTGTGGATCTGTTGTGATTTTGTGCATTTGGTGTTCTGTAAGCCTCTTGTATTTGATTTTCCATTTCATTCTTCAGGCCTGGGAAATTTTCTGCTATTATTTCATTGAATAGGTTGCTCATTCCTTTGGTTTGTTTCTCTGTGCCTTCCTCAATCCCGATACTTCTTAAATTTGGTCTTTTCATGATGTTACATAGTTCTTGGAGATTCTGTTCATGATTTCTTATCATCTTCTCTGTTTGGGCAACTTTATTTTCAGGATTAAATATTTTGTTTTCATTGTCTGAGGTTCTGTCTTCCAAGTGGTCTAATCTGTTGGTGATGCTTTCCATTGAGTTTTTTATTTGGTTTATTGTTTCCTTCATTTCAAGGATTTCTGTTTACTTTTTTTTGAGAATCTCTCTTTGTTGAAGTGATCTTTTGCTTCCTGCAGTTGCTCTTTCAACTGCTTATTGGTATGATCATTGATTGCCTGCATGTGCTCTCTTAATTCATCCTTTAATTCATCTTCATCATGAATCATCTTAATCATGTATAATCTGAAGTCCTTTTCTGACATTTCTTCTACCGTACTGTCACTGGATTCTATTAATATAGAATCTAGATTTGTTTGGATCATTTTCTTCCCTTGTTTTTTCATGTTGTTTATGTATCTTCCCCTTTAACAGTGCAGATCTTGGTTATTACAGTTTCCCCCCACAGGCTTATAGTGATCCTGTAGGTTTCCAAAACCTTTTCTTTTAGGGGGAGTTCAATATTAGCAATGCCCAGTTCAGGCAGTATGCAACCCTAGACCACATAGCCCCTCTGAGAACATTAACAATGTTGTCATAATAAACAGAATGAGTTCAATTATTATCTTCAGTATAACAAACAGATATGCAATAAGTTTCTAATGGAGGACAAAGAGAATGCGGAGGGGTGTAGGAAGTAGCTGTTAATGGGATAAGAAAAGAACATGTAGAAGTTCTAGATAATAGAGTGAGAGTGTAATCAAGAGAGGTTGGTTGTTAGCATGCGAAAAGGGGAGAGACTGAGGGAACAGGTAAACAAAAGTAAAAGAGAATGAGAAAAGTAAAGAAATAAAAACTTAAAATTTTTCAATAAGGAGAGAAAAGAAAATCTACATTACAACAGTCATATAGTATTCAAACCTCCCAGTCTTTAGTAGCCTGATGTATGAGAGGTACCTTATAATGAGCTTCAAGTCTCCAGCAGGCATCTCAGGATGGGATTTGCCCCACCTAAACATGGGAGATACAGCATCCAGAATTATCCAAGATGGCCACTCTGGCTTCCAGATGTGTTGGCAAATGGAGAGCTACAGCTCGGGGTGTGGGCAGGGTCAGTTGGAGGTCCTGGAGGCAGGGTGCAGTTGGTCAGGCAGGAATCCTGGAGGTGAGGTATGGTCAGTATGGTTTTGGGATCCTGGAGGTGGCGTGAAATCAGTCTATCTGGGTGTCACTGTGGCGGGGAGCAGTCAGTCTGTGTGATGTCCCTGAAGGCAGGGAGTGATCAGTTGGGATGATGGGTCCTGGAGATGGGGCTCTATCAGTCCGGCCAGGGGTCCTACAGGGCCTGGCTGTTGTCTCAAAATAGCGGCAGCCACGTGTAACCAAACCTGCAGGTACTGTGACAGTGAACTTCCAGGCAGCAGCAGGCAGCTGGTGCTCCGCTGGTGGTCTGTGGTCAGTTTGCTGACTGCTGATCGGTAGGTGAACCTCCAGAGGTAGATGATGGCTAGGTGAAGGGCAGGCAACGGATAGGCAAGAGACAGGCAAATGGCGAATGATAGGTGCCTGACAGTAAGCAATCTGCACTCAAAAAGGCTTCAATATGCTGGCAGACTGCAGGTGATCACAGTAGACAAATGGGGTAAATAACAGGGGATCAATAAGCAGCAAAAACTGCCTCACCAAGAAATAGATATCCTTTGCTTGAGACCCGAGTTATGGAGCAACAAGGAAGGCAGCTTCCCTTTAGTCCGCCATCTTGGATCCCCCCAAAATAAATAATATTTTAGTTTATAAATCCTAACTGCTTCAAAATTTGACCACTAATCAATCATCTTATTTCATTTAAACTTTTTTAAAAGAACCAACTTGATGGGAGAACATCTATAAAGTAACTCTGGCTATGGAAGCACTGTATCACTGAACTATATCCCTAGTCCCATATCTTATTTGTAGTATTAGAGATTAATCCAGGACCTTGAGCGGGCTAGGGAAACATCCACTACTAAACCACATTTCTGAGTCTTTTTTATTTTAATTTGTGACAGGGTCTTGCTCAGTTGCTGAGGCTGGCCTTAAACTTGATCCTCCTGCCTCAACTTCCCAAGTTGCTGGGATTATAGTCATATCCCACCTCACCTAGCCTTATATCTCATTTTAAAGTTGAAATTTTACTTTATCTTTTATTTACATAATTCAATGACTGTTAAGCTTTAATATTAAATTGAATTAGATACTTGTACATGTTCTAAATTATAATGTTTTTAATTTTAGTCATTTTTTAATATGTGCATTCTGTGTGGATTTGCCATAATTTTTGTATCTTGTTGAAATGTGTGACCTTGCTAATTTTCATTAAGACCGTGTCTCAGTGCACATCACTCACCTGTGTGATTATTTTTCAGATAAAATTCTTAGAAGTAGAATTGCTGGATCATGCAGAATGATAATCTCTTTAACTCTTGTCAGACTTCTTTCAAGGGCTTTCCCAGAGCAAGTACAAGAAGGCCTTTTCTCTAGTTTACCCCAACATTCTATTTAACATTTTGAGTAGTAAAAAAATCTCATTTGAATTCTGCTTCTCTGGTTGCCAGTGAAGGTTAACTGTTTTTTCTCTGAACTTTTTTTTCAAGCATACTCTCAGAGATCATGAAATACTAAATTCAGTGTTTTTTTCTTTTATTCTGACTTCTCTGAATAACTTAATTCTTTTTTATTTTATTTATTTTTTTAGTTGTAGATGGACACAATACCTTTAATTAATTTATTTATTTTTATGTGATGCTGAGGATCAAATCCAGTGCCTCCCATGTGCTGGCAAGCTCTACCACTGAGCTACAACCCCAGCCCCCTGAATAATTTAATTCTTGACTAACCCTTTTTCCTTCCCCTCCCGTAACTTTTTTTTTTTTCACTTGGTTCCCCCTACTCTTGTATTATTTAGTTCTTTTTTCCCCTCACAACTGAAATCATAGTATTGAAGATTCAGTTCTGTGCTTTTCAGTCTGTATTTTCTTCAGTAAAACATTTTCATTTTGCTATCTTTTGGTTATATGAAAAAATTTTATCTGACAGAGGGAACTGATTTGGTGATACTGACTTAGTACTTACTGCCATGGGTTTTAGAAGTGCAGACCTCTCAGGCTTGTCCCTTTTTTTTCTTCCCCTTATCAGTCAAGCCACCAATTTTACTTTTCCATTTGTGATATCACTATTATAATTTTATAGTGAAATTTATTAATAGTTTAATTAATAGTGAAAACTAGTCTGAGTCATCTCCCTACCTTTGGGTTTTTTTCCTCCCAGTTCATTTTATACATCATTAATTTTAGTCGTGTCATTTCTAATTTCAGAAGCTTTAAATCATCTTATCTTTCTTAGATCAGTTAGAATAAGTTCCTCACTATTTCCATTTACTTACAATAGGTTGTTAAAATTACACACTGTCCCACATTGCTGACCAGAGATGGAGATCGAATTCGAAGTAATGGGAAGTTCGGGGGCCTTCAGAATAAAGCTCCTCCAATGGATAAACTTCGGGGAATGGTATTTGGAGCTCCAGTCCCAAAACAATGCCTGATCTTAGGGGAACAAATAGGTAAGTTGAAATAAGCAACAGTTTCTGATTTGATTTTGACCTTTTATTTAAGGGTTTATGTATTGAGAATCTAACATGAAAAATTAACTGGTAACCAATAAATGAAGCAACATGTATTTGCTATGTACTTTTAGCTCTCTAGGCTTGGTGTGGTGGTCCACACCTCTAATCCCAGCAATCCAGGAGACTGAAGCAGGAGGATCCCAAGTTTGAGGCCAGCCTCAGCATCTTAGCAAGCCCCTAAGCAACTTTGGGAGATCCTGTCCCAAAATTAAAAAAAAAAAAAAAGTGGGCAAGTAACTCAGTGGTAAAGTGACTTTTGAGTTCAATCCCCAGTACAAAAAAAAAAAAGACATCCCTATACTTTTAATTTTCTTACATCAGATTGTTTAGAGTTATGTAGACAGTAGATTTCGCCCTCATATTTCATTCTTTGTATCTTGTAATGAAAAAAAAAAGCTATTCTTGCTCAGTAAGTATGTACTTTATGAGATAATAATAATTTTTAATCTGAATTGATACCTTTGTAGAGTTCTTTTTTTGGGGGGGGGGGTTTGCTGGGGATCAAACCCAGGGCCTTGTGCTCGCAAGGCAAGCACTCTACCGACTGAGCTATTTCCCCAGCTCCCTTTGTTGAGTTCTTAAAAAAAAATGTAAGTGTGACATGTAAGCCCTCCCTCCCCACTCCATTTTCCCTTCTATAGACTGTGTCTCCTTGCTTCTAGTCAGCCAATATAATTCCCCATCTCTCTTCTCAGATGCATATACTTACAGAAAGTCCCCTACAGGCCATTACCTGTTTGTCTGGTCTTTATAAAGTTTTAATACATTTAACTATCTACTTTGACAACACAAAGCAGTTTGTTGTTAGCCTTCTTTTAATTACAAAATACACTAACATAAATTTTAATCATCTTAACCATTTTTTCTGTATGCAATAGTGTTCAATGCTTTACATTGTTGTACAGCTTTTCTCCAGAACTTTCTTCACTGTGCAAAACTGAAACTTTGTACCCATTAACAATAATTCGCCATCCCTTATCCCCTGGCAATCTTCATTGTACTTTCTACCTCTGTCAATTTGAATGTTTGAGATACCCCATATGAGTAGAATTGTATTTTTCCTTTTATGACTACGTCAGTTCACTTAGCATAATGTCTTTAAGGTTCATCCATGTTGTAGCAAATGTGAGAATTTCCTTGCTTTATAATACTGAATAATATTCCTTTATGTATATATACCACATTTTGTTCTTAACTCATAACATATAATACACAAAGTGCACATCTCATAAACATGCAGTTGGATAAGTTTTCACAAACACTGCCCCTCTATTAAGAAATAGGATGTTATTTGAACTACAAAGAATTCACTTCCTCTTCCAGTCACTCCCAGCACCCTACCCACAAAAGGTAATAGTTTTATTGACTTACAATAGCATAAGTTTAGTTTTGCTGATTTTTGTACTTTATATAAATAGAATCATGAAATGCAGGCATTTTTGTCTTTGTTCATTCTTTCTTTGTAGTTGCAGTTCGTTTTCATTGCAGGATGGCATTTTGTAGTATAAGTATGCCACAATGAATTTGTGTAGTTTCCAGTTTGGGATTATTACTTTAGCCTCAGCAGGTTTTTTAAAGCAGTAGTTGTAAAGATGGTAATATTACCAATCAGCCTAAAAGTATTGTTGCTCATTTTGGACAGAAATCACAAAAAAGCAAAGTACATTAGCAGTTCTGAGTACAAGAGATTCTCAACTGTGGTATCAGCAGTTCTCCCAGCTCCTCTTGGTGTAGGGTTGACTGGGTCCTTCATCTTGTGAATTCAAAGAATGAAATCTACAGACACAAAGGGTGAGAGCAAAGTGACAGGATTTACTAAAGTAAGAGAAAGGAAGCAGAGCTCCCAAAGGGGAAGGGTCCCCAGAGAGAGGTTGCTATTGTCTAGGGGTTTATATGAGTCTGCGTGGTTAAGGAAGTTAGCTCCCAACTCAATCCTGGGTAAGGCAGTCAATGCCCATGAGTTCTTTACATGCCCTTTGGTCCAGTCAGGTTACCATGCCTTTTTGGAGGGGGTCTGGGCACTAGGCAACAGATCTCTCACTGTTAATTAGTTTTTCTCCTTACACAGAAATTGACTTAACCACAGTGATGCCTAGATTGCATCTGTGATCTCTGAGCCCTTTACACAGAAATCTAACGGTGAAGGGGCCCAAGTTTCCTGTCTGCCTATCCCAGCTCTTTCTTCTGCCTCATTATTAGCTATCTCCTAGCAGTTCTCACCTAAGACTACTAACTCTGAGTAACTCTCAGTAGTTCTGACTGCTAGCCATTCCCAGGGATAGTGTTATGAGATATTAGTGCCACCAGTTCAGCCTACTCAATTTGAGATATAAATCATGAATAGGAAAAATAAAACCATCTAAAAGAACTTTATTGGGGTTTATACTACAGCAAAATGGGGAGCAATACATGGGACAGAGATTTCTGGACTGGACCCTAGAGGCTGCTTCTATGGACAGAGGCAGGGCCCACATATGCAGTCTTCTGCCTGCTGACTACAGACTTTATGCAATTTAAAGCCAGTCTTCACAAGAATGCTGGGCCCACATTCCCTGGGTATTATGGACTGGAATGGGGATATCCCGAGTGGCTTCAGGGTTGATGGAGCCATCCATAACAGCTAAGGGGCAGTCATCTGGAGTAGCTATAGCCAAAGCAAAGTTTCTTGGAGCAACTGCTGGGCATCTAATGCAGCCATGACTGAAGTGGAATGTCTCTGCAGCAATCATGACAGCGGCAACTGCAGAAGGGTTGGTGGTTTGACTGGGGCCTCTGGAGCAAATGCCACTGTCATAATGACAGTTCGACCCACTACAAAGGCAGTGGCAGCCTCAGGGAGATACCAGTGTCTTCTGTTGATGTTGGCATCACAGGTAATATAGCTCCAACTCTGATCCCAGCCATGCCTCCACCTTATCCTGCAGGCCCAACATGGCTACCTGACTATATCCCAGGGAAACAGAGCTGAAATTGAGAGGGAAATTATGGGGTGGAGGGTCTCTAGTGGTATTAGCCCAGCAGCCAGGAGCTAGACATGCACCAGGAGACTTGGTCTCCAAAACCAAAAAAATTACCAGTGGCACTTTATAAATACCTATTTATTCTGCCAGATTTACAGAAGTTGCAGGGGTTTACCTAGGCTTCTCAATGTCAGTATTTAACAGTAAGGCAATATCTGTATGTCTTTGAGGGAAAAAAGATTCTAATTATTAAAGATTTCTGTGCCTTTCTGACTTGTCATATATGTAAAATTAATACCATAAGGATTTCAGGTTTTTAACATTTATCTTTTTGACATTTATCCTTCTTGATAAATATCTTAAAAGATACATTTTCACATGTAGACTGAAACAATAAGAAATCAAATGAAACCATTGAGAGTTACTTTTGTGTATAAAGTTCTTTTGGTTATAAGCAAGAGCTGCCATCCCTGACTACTTTAAGCTAAATAAGAATGTATTAGAAGGAAACTAGAAGAAATCACAGATACAGGAGATTGGAAACAGCCAACACAAAAACAAAAATGACTCTAGGAGAGTTAGCAACCTCGAGTTCCCTGGAATGCCATTTTTTAACATAGCTCAGGTTCCACCACTCCTTGGAGAAAAATTCCCTCCTGAGTCAGCTAGCCTTAGTAAAGATCAAATTGAACAACAGCTTTGGGAACCTTCCTTCTCTGTGTCATTGTTCAGAGCAAAAACAATTTTAAGCTAGACCACCATGAAAGTTGTCGATTACTAGCAGTTAAAAACAAATGTATTGTCTTACATTATAGTATTTCATTTAAGAGCAAATGAAATCAAAGCACAAGACAGAAGTAAAAATAACTGAATGTTTTTATAATTTCTATAAT
Source organism: Sciurus carolinensis (assembly GCF_902686445.1). Lineage (NCBI taxonomy): Eukaryota > Metazoa > Chordata > Mammalia > Rodentia > Sciuridae > Sciurus > Sciurus carolinensis. The sequence goes on along the minus strand of NC_062227.1, from coordinate 28,455,352 downwards.
ATATGTAGAATCTCCAAATGAAATGGACTAAATTATAGGAAATAGCAAATGAGTAATATTCATAGACTGTTACCCAAGGATGTGTTCAGAAAATTAACTTCATCCTAAAGGTACTTAGAAGTGAACTTTAAATGTAAGTTGTTATAAAATATAGTTAAATAAGTCAACTACTCAGGTCATTTTATGATACTACTAACCTGTTTCCAAATATAGCACAGAAAAAAAATAAATATATTACCATTTTTTATCTATGGTCAGAAACTTCTTGGCACAGTTAAATAACAATTAATTGAGATTAATATTGAACAGAAAAGTTTTTAATTTAACCTATAAAGGTTTTGGCCTGGATATGTGCTTCTTTTTTTTTTTTTTTTTTTTTTTTTTCCTACTTCTGTACTTTTATGTCACATCTTCAGAGAATCCTCCCCTGGCCAACTTAGTTAAAGTTGAAATCGCCACTATAGAGAGAAGAACTTTTTTGACACAGAAATAATGTAAAATAGGAGAAAATACATTTAGCTTTTTTTTTTTTAAGTTTACATAAATTTTCAATGAAGAAAATAATCTTATTCATGTATTTGAAAGGTGTCTTGCTGTGTTGAACAACTTGTTCTTAATATTTTAATTTAATGGTCTTAATATTTTTATAAATAGTGACCCAGATTATTAAGTGCTGCAACTTTAAGAGAAAGGGGTTTTGTTTTGTAGGGGAATAGAACAGTGTAATCATCTCCCATGAACCTATCGCTAGCTTTGAATTATTAAAATTTAGCCAATCTTGTTTCACTTATTCCCACCTTCTAACAACTTATTTACTCCTCCACCTCTTCCTCCTATTTATTTTGAAGCAAGTCAAAACAGGCTGGTATTTTTTCACATCATTTTTTCATACTCATAGTGCTTATGGGTATTTTTGCCAATAAAGGTCTTAAAATCACATGGAACACAAAGTGCAAAGAGAACTATAGGAAAAGCTACTTACTTCTGTAATTGCTTAAAATGCGTAGTGGTAAAGTTGCTTCTGCCTTCTAAAGCAACTCACGTTTAGACAGTTGGGTCCTTAACTATATTTACCTAGTAAGAGCCCTTCAGATATATTTTCAATCTTATTTATTTATTTATTTATTTATTTTAACCTTTCAATTCTTTTCTATTATTTTCTGTAGATTTTTTTAATATGGCCATTCTCTTGGACATATTGAATAATGTATTTGAAAAACTATCTTGCCAGTGGGCATGAGGGCACACACTATGATCCCAGTGGCTCAGGAGACCAGCCTTGGCAACTTAGTGAGATCTTGTCTCAAAATAAAAAAAATTAAAATGACTGGGAGTGTAGCTCTTTGGTAAAGCACCCCTAAGTTCAATCCTCAATATAACTCCCTCCCCACCCCCGCAAAAAAAGGAAAACTATTTTGCTGTCCATATCTCAGTGAAGCTTTATCAGGTTTTTTCCCCCAGATAATTGAAATATCTGAAAAACAGGTGACATCCCATCTGAAAACAAAGTAAAAGTATAAGAACCTTATAACTAATTTATTATATTAGCAAATAGGTTTTTCAACCCTTGATAATTTGAATTTCTGTGTATTGCCTTTTCTATAAGGGTAGTATTGCTGATGTTCTTATTTGGACATAATCTTGCAGTTCATTCACATGCAAAATATTGTTGTATGTGCTTAGAAAACAGTACTTTTAGACTGGGCACAGTGGCACACACCTATAATCCAAGTGACTCAGGAGGTTGAGGCAGAAGGATAGCAAGTTCAAATATAGCCTCAGCAATTTAGCAAAACCCTGTCTCAAAATTAAAAAAATAAAAATAAAAAGGGCAGGATGTGATTCAGTGGTTAAGTGCCCCTGGGTTCAATCCCTGGTACCAGAAAGAAGAGGGAGGGAAGGAAGGAGGGTCCTTTTTTGGCAGGTGGGGATGTGGGGAGGTTGACAAGCCTTAGGATTGAAACCAGAGTCTCACATATGCTAAGCAAACCCTCTGTCTCACCTACATCCCCAGCCCAGAAAATATTCATGTGAAATTAGAAGTGCCATCAGAGCAGAAAAACAGCCTTTTTTTCCTAGACTTCCTTTTCTAGAGTTTCCAGTTTAGTCATAAAGAATAAAGAACATAAGGACACTATTATCATTAAATTCCACATACAGAATTTGTATTTAAATATATGAAAATACAGCTTGAGTATCTCTAGTGCATGAATCTTCAGATTAAGGATCCTCAACCTGTAAAGCCTAAGCAAGTATTCCCAACTCTTAAAAACTCTAAAATCTGAAGTATTTATGGTTCCATGCACACATAGACATGTATGCAAGTGTATTTGTTCTTAAGTATAGATTTCCAGCATGTTGGATACTTGCTTAAACCATTCTTTTTTTTTTTTTTTTTTTTTTTTGGTTTAGTTGTAGTTGGACACAATACCTTTATTTTTTCTATTTAGTTTTTTAATGTGGTGCTGGGGATTAAACCCAGTGCCTCACACATGCTAGGCAAGCACTCTACCACTGAGCCACAACCCCAGCCCCAAACCATTCTTGACCATTTAAGTATACTATGTCTCATTATATTTGATGTGCCCTGTTCTTGTAATAATTATCTTGCACAGTTCTATATGTGAACTACTGTATATATTTGTGAAATGTTCAGGTGCTTGTCCATTCCCATAAATATTGATCATTTTTGGTGACATTTAGAGTTTTAAAGAGCCAGATAGTAAATATTTTAGGCTTTGTGAGTCACAGTATTAAGAATATTGTGAATGTATTACCATTTTGGCCTATGGAGAATATAGTTTACCAACTCCCAAACTAGTCACAGTGTATTTAATATTTATTGTCTAGTAAATTGTGTAAACAAACTATACTGTCAACTCTAACATAATGCATTTTTAGACAAATTAGGGAAAGTTAGGTTTTATTGAAATGAAATATTTTACCCTACTGTTTTTTTTTGAAAGAATTCTATAATAGCCCTGTCTGTTGAAAACAGTGATTCTTTCCTTTCTTCCTCTCTCCCTTCCAGTGTATAGTGTTTCATGAGTTGTGGCTCTGCCATGTTCATTCCAGCATGCTCAGAGTCACGGTTATACAGATGTTTTTATTAGAAACTCCCTATTACTAGTCAGTTTTCATTTGAGAAGCAGTGGTTTTCTAACAGTATGTTTAGTTACTTTTCTAGTGCCTCACTTTCACCTCCTCCCTTTGTCTCTGTAGAATTACATTGAATTGTATCAGAGAGGATGTAAGCCTTGAGAGAGTGATCCAGTTGACCAAACACTTCTATATGGAGAACTTTTCCTGACCCAGAAATAAACTAAGTCAAGCAATCAAATAAAATTTAAATTTAGCAGTCTTTTGTTGAGGTCTTAACTGTGATTACTTATTTCATTGCTTTACATTGAATGTGTTATCATTTAAAAGTAGTTCCCAAGTCTTACTATAACACAGTACCTAATGTTGCTAATTTTTTTCCCTAAAATGTGAATTTGATGTGATATTAGTAATTTAATCAAAAGTCTGGTTTCTTTACAGATCTTCTTCAACAGTATCGCTCTGCTGTGTGCAAGCTGGGCAGTGTGAATGAGGACCTTAATGGTCAGTTAGAGTACCTTCATACTCCTGATATGAAGAAGAAAAAGCAAGAACTAGATGAACAAGAAAAAAGTCTGAAATTAATAGAGCAAAAACTTGGTATATATTTACTTCTTGTTACTTCTGTTTTCTCTGTATAGAGATAAGTATTTATGTTGATAAGGAGTCCAGCTATAAAAAGAATGCAAATGATTTAGAATTTAAATTGACAGGAAACTTTTAATCTCTAGGTCATCTCAAAATGGATGTAAACTGTTTTCTTAGCAGGAGTAGTAAGAGACATTCTCAGTATTTTATTATCTTTATTATAAACTAAGATTTGTTTATATTTTTACATGTATATAATATTCCCATCCGTTGATTTTCTGCATTTTGTATCTTTATAGGTATGACTCCCACACGTAAGTGTAATGATTCATTGCGTCACTCAACAAAAGTCGAGATGACAGATTGTCCAATTCCTCCTAAAAGAATGAGAAGAGAATCTACAAGACAAAATAGGTGAGCACATTTTAACCTGAGAATTAGCATTGGTTAGTTTATCAAAGCTCCTGGGTCATCTTACTTTAAGAAGAGTATAAGTTTATTATTTCTTCTTTTCGCTCCAATTAGAATTTTTAAACTGAAAAACCCTAAGCAATGATAATGAATATGAGATAATCATTTTATTTTCCTAGGAGATCCAATTTTCTTAATGATTTTTACTGTTTGGAAATGTCAGTTGTTTATTTTACTAAAATTAAGAGTGAAATTGTAGGATGGGGTTGTAGCTCAGTGGTAGAGTACTTGCCTAGCATGTGTTCAATCCTTAGTACCACATAAAAATAAATAAATAAAATAAAGATATTATGTCCATCTAAAACTAAAAAGAAAAAAAAGTGAAATTGCTTTTTTGTTATTTGGGTTAAGTTTTAAATGCTTTTTAAGTTAAGTTTTAAATTCTGCTTCATGGGATCAGCATATCTAAATATAGAATATGCAAAATCATTTGTTTATTTTTTCCCCACATTTAGTATAGGCTTCTATTCTGGAATATCATGCTTTTTAAATTTTTTACATTATTTAAAAATTGCTTATAATGTTTGATTTGAAGAATCAGATAAAAACTAACAAGAACCATTTGCTGCTCAACTCAATGATAAATCCTGTCCTTTTTAGATTAAATATCATAGGGGCAGCCCACAGAAGGGTATTATGTTATGGGGGATTTTATACATTATTTCAAAGGTATAAGTATAGACTATATTTGAATAACTTTCACATAACCATAAAGGAGGTCCCTTGAGATTGTTGTCTTTATAATTGGTATTCCATGTTCTGTTCACCTGCACATTCAGTAAATATTTGAATGCTTACTTTGTGTTATATGTTCCTGGGTGAATAAAAGTGATATGGTTTTTGCCCCATCATGTTCTCTAATCCTTTGCAGAAGGGGGATATTTTTTAAAATAAACTTTTTTCTACCTGTAAGGAAAGAAGAAACAGAAAGTAGTGGGAAAACAGTATCAGTTGTCAGGAAAAATTAATTGAAGCAGAACACTGAGGAAGGAAGGATGAGAAGGAGCCAACCATATAGGAAGTGCTGTCAGTTGGAGAAAAAGTAGGCTTGGAAGCTGTGAGCAGGTAGCGAGCATGGTAGGTGAGAGGGAGAGAGGACCAAAATGAGGTTGAACATATTGACAGAGGCCAGATTATGAAACACATTTCCCCATCGTGTTGCAAAAAATTATGGTATTTTAAAAAACAAAGTTATTGGTCATCATGGGCAGTTGATCGGGTACCAACTCATTACTGTAAAAATCAATGTATTTGTAAAGAAAATATATGTGTTCTTTCTTACATGAACTTTTAGGTTACCAAAAAGCTGGAAAACATTCTTTTTATACAAGTTCTTTATAGAAAGTTCTTATGTAAGAACAAAGTATAGGAAGTATGGTAAAATGAAAACATCATTACTTTGCTGCTGTAGGTAAAGTAATGGATTTAGGCAATAATAATCAATTGGGTATTCAATAATTAAGTAAAAAATTGATGGGAAACTGAATATGGAATGATCAAATTGGGATACTGAACTCAATGATCAATCTTAGTAACCCTAAAAGTCATAGAACATTTGCTGTTACATGTGCCTCGGAGGAAGTAACCCGAATCTAATGATACTTCTACTCAAGACTTTCTCAGCTGGAGTTCCATGGAAGAATTAAACACTGCAGAAAATTATTTGAGTGACTCTTAGTGTTTTGCTATCGTTTTGGGTACATAAGAAGGAAATATGTAGAATTTTGGATGGTATCACAAGGAAGAGGGCTGGGGAGATAGCTCAGTCGGTAGAGTGCTTGCCTTGCAAGCACAAGGCCCTGGGTTTGGTCCCCAGCACTGCAAAAAAAAAAAGAAAGAAACAGTCACAAGGATGAGACATTTTATAGAACAAATGACTGATTTTGATTTGCTAATAAATAATGTGAAAAAGAAGGAAAGGGAAAGGATCAACAAAAGTGATTTAAAAGACTTACCAATTGAATGCAATATATAAACCTTGTTTGTATTTGGATTTGAATAAACCAATTTTAAAATGACATTGTTGAGCCAGGGTAGCAGCTACACAGGAGGTTGAGACAGGATTGCAATTTTGAGGTCAGACTCCACAATTTAGTGAGACCCTGTCTCAAAAGAAGAACTAGGGATGTAGCTCAGTGGTAGAGCATTTGCCTAGCATGTGCTTAGGTCCTGGGTTCAAACCCCAGAATCACAAAATTTTATAAATAAAAGAACAATATTAAAATAGGAGAAACTTGAATATAACCTAGCTATTAGATATATTTTTATTAATGTTGTATATAAATACTATTATATAATCATATATTTGTTTTAATATAAGTATTTAATATACTTTAATGTGTTAAATTGTAAATTTTATGGATAGTAACATTTATATTAAATAAATGTACAGTTAGAAATGCATGCTAAGGTATTTATGATATCTGGGGCATATTCTTAAATACTCTAGGAAAAAAAGACAAAAAGTATTTTAAAAATCTGGTAAAATATTATAATTACTAAAGCCTCAGAAACAGGATTTCACTATATTATTCCCTCTGCCTTTATGTAGATTTCTGTGTGTGTGCGTGTGAACATACATGCATACTGGGGATCAGATCCATGACTTCATATGTGCTAGGCAGGCATCCTACCACTGAGCTATATCTCTAGCCCAAAGAAGTTGCCCAGATGTTTTGTTATGTTTTGTTTTATTGTGTTGTGTTTTGGCATTGCTATGGATTGAACACAGTACCTAGCATGGTAAGTACTCTACCATTGAACTACAACTTCCATTGTCATAATTTTCTAAGGAAGTTTTGTTTTTTGTTTTTGAGTAGCAGGAAAATTTTTCCAGGTTCTTAAGAGAACAGAACCTTCTTCCCAGTGAAGAAATTCCTCAGGACCATTTCTAGGCTGAGATGTAGAGTAGATAAATATGTTTGAGTCTATGCCAGTCTCAGACTGTGTTTGTCCTAGACCTCTCAGTTACTACAGCACTACTACAGCCATTGATTTGAATCTTGTTAAGATTTTATAGCAATTTAGAGGTTGACTGAGTTAGAGGTTTTTGTTTTTGTTTTTGTTTTTTAACTTTTTCATTGTTAATAGTTGTATCATTTTCATCAGTCATACATGTATAGAAGCTGAATAGGGTTATAGATTTATAGTGTTTTATTATATAATGTGAGCACATGGTGTTGGGAATTTAGTTCAGTGCAGAGCACTTGATTAGCACATGAAACACCCTAGGTTCAGTCCTCAGCCATGGAGGAAAAAAGTGAAGGGTGGAGGGACATGGTAATATGAGCCACACATGTAATCTTAAATTCTCTAGGGGCCATATTGAAAAGTAAAAAAGAAACAGTGAGATTAATTTTAATAATGAATTTTACTGAATCCAATATCTAAAACATTATCGTTTCAGTATTTGAACAATATCAGAAATGATTAAAGAGCCATTTTACCTGGGGTTGGTTGGTTTGTTTGTTTTGGTTTTGTTTTTTTTGTTTTTTCCCCATATAAAGTCTTCAAAATTCAGAAGATAGCAAATCTCAATTAGGACTAGCTACATTGCAGGTGCTCTGGAACTACATGTGGCTTAGTGGTTCCTGTTTTGGACAAAAGGTATAGAAAGAGCTTATGATGATAAAATAATTTATCCTATGTATCCTCATACCTATTCCATTTCCCAGAAGCAACCTTTGTTTTAACTATTAATTTTTAGTCATAGTGTTGTTGCCTCCATTTTTTAAAAATTTGTTCTAATTAATTACACGTAACTATAGAGTGCATTCTGACGTACATAAATGGATTATAATGTCTCTCTTCTGGTTGTATATCTGTCTTATTTTATTAAATTTTAGAGGGTACAGCTCACCTGTCCCATTGGGTGTAGAGAGTATTTTGCCTTGCCCACCTATTGACTTTTGAACTGAATTGTTCTAAATTATTTGAGAATTTAATATTATCATGATTATTTAATTGTATTCTATTTTGCAACCGTAACAAAGTCCTCCATGATTTTCAAAAGTAAAAATCCACAAATAACTTATCACATTATGATATCTACATATTTTTTAGTGCTAGGCAAAGTTGTGTACAAGTATTACATTCTCTATATTTTGTTTGTTTTGTTTCTTCTGGTACCAGGGTTTGAACCCAAGGACACTTTACTACTGGCTACATCATCACCAAGTTCTGTATTTGGTTCTAATGTTATAACTTTTACTTAGACCACCATTCAGTGTTCCAAACATCAGGCTCACATAAAACTTCCATATTCTTACCATTCTTAAAATCATGTTAAATTATGTTCCTATTATTAGACTATTTCTTGTATGTTGTTAATTTTTCTGAAGTTTCTAATAGCCCCTTTTTTTAAAATATATTTTTTTAGTTGTATGTGGACATAATACCTTTATTTTATTTTTTATATGGTGCTGAGGTTCAAACCCAGGGCCTCACACATGCTAGGTGAGCACGCTGCCACTAAGCCACATCCCCAGCCCTCTAATTGCATCCCCCTTTTTTTTCTCACCATGTGTCTTATTCAGATCCTCTTCTGCACTAGTGATAGTAATTGTATAAGCTTCCTGCAACTCTGCTCTCTTCAGGCTTCCTTGGCTACTGTCTTGGGTGAATCATTGTTTCTTGAATTTCATGTCTCTCTCTCCTTAACTTTTTTAGAAAATGTGTACCAAAAAATTGGAGCCATTTCTTCTCTGAAAGTGTTGTCATTCTGTCTTCATATTCAGTTAAAGTTTTCTGGAAACAAGACTAGAATATACTAGACACAGAGGGTTTGGGAAGTAGTCTAGAAATAATGGGAGACAGTCTGCCTGATGGACTTTGGACTTCAAGTCAGGAAGTACAACAAAGAGTGAAAAGCCTAGCCCTAAACAAGGGCAATGTGAGATAAAATGATGGGAGCAGAATGGAAAAGGAAAGGAAACCACAGCTAGAATATGCCAGATTTTCAGCCCAAACTTTGAATACTTTGTTGTCTTGTCTCCAGACATAAAAAGCTGACACCACACATTTAGATAACAATGGTAATTAGTCAATTAAATGTTGGTATATTGGCTTTTGGTACAGTTGCTGGCACCATAGAGCCCCGTCTGATGTCAACCTCTAGAAACCAGTAACCTGTACGTGGCTGTCCACCACGACCAACGCAAACCCTTTGACTCCACTGACTCTGCTCCACTCTGTCCCAGTTCTTACTCTTTTGATGGGAAAACAGTTCTGTTTCTCTAACAGCAGAAAAAAATCTAAGCCAGCAGTGTAATCTCTTTCTTAAATGTAATTGTACAACCAAAAATGATAAATATGAGGGGAGTCAACAACATGAGAGAGAGAATAAAATAAGTAGCAAAATCAACCCTGGAATATAATTCAGTAAAGAGACTGAACTTAAAAATTTTAATTACCAGGACCAGTTCCCGTATTATTTCCCCTTATGCTACAGCATAAATTCTAATAAAGCTTTTTGTGGATATAATTTTCTCATCCTCAGTCTGCCTATTCTTTGTAAGTTTTGAACTGAAAATTCTTACACTTTCTAAGCATCAGAGCATCTGAAAATAAACTGTCTTAACAGTATTAAACAAATTTTAATCGTAGGAACAGAAAAAGGAATGTTTGTTTCTGTATATATTTATATTTTATTTGTGTATGTTTAATATGTTAAATATTTATATATTGTTTTCTCTTAATAGAGATAATGTACCATATTTTATCAACTCTAAGATACCATTAGTTATAAGAAATACCATTGTTTCATGAAATACTAAGAGAAACTGCAGATTAACCCATAATTTACATCTGAACTTTAGGAATATTAATATTCCTGAATATTTCAGTGATAGACCATGTTTATTAGCACATACAATATTCAGCAAACCAACTTGTTTACTTAAATGGACACTCAGTTTTATAAGTCATTTTCTACTTAAAAGATTTTAAGTTAGTGCTTTATCAAAATGTGTTATCTTCTAGGTAGAGACAGTGGCACATGCCTATAATCTCAGCTACTTAACATGGACTTAAGTAACCTAGCAAGACCGTATCTCAAAAAAATAAAAGGGCTGGAGGTGTAAGTCAGTGTTGGAGCACCCCTGGGTTTTAATCTCCAATATAAAAAAAAAAAAGTATCTTCTGTTTGTGGGTGGCATTTGAAAAGAAAACATTTGGACATATGTAAATAAAAATACATCACTATTGATGTATACCAAGATATTGACTGTGTTAATCTCTGCATTAATGGATTATGAGTATTTTTAAGTTTTACCTTTTGCTTGTCTTTATTTTGTGACTTCTATAATAAACATTATAATTCCTGTTAATTCTTAAAATCATAATTTTGTTTAGGGAAAGGGGAAGAATAGGTTAATATATGCAGAATTTGAATCTGAGATGATACTACTCCAAAGGTTTCAAATTACTTATGTGCATTATAGACATATGTATTTGTATCCATGCATGGTAACTACTTACCTAGCCATTCAGTTTCTCTCTCTCTCTTTTTACATACATGTGAAGTAAACAATTGTAAATAAGAATTAAAATAAATGTATTTAAACCAAGAAATTAGAATTAGTAGGACATAGTTCCATTAGATATTTAAATATATCCAGTTATAATGAGTGAATTTAGGAAAGAAATCTTTGGTGTGTAAACCTTACAATGTTTTTTCTTTTTCTACTTCCAACAGGATTACAACTAAAACAGATGTATAAAAGGTGACAGAGAGAAGGGGTCACTGTTCTCACTAAGAATACCCTGCCACTGCATCTCTGTTTCAGAACAAAAGGTGACTTACCAAACTGAGTATTTCTGGGGACAGTACAAGTATCTGAGAATGAATTTCCATGTCTACAGATGACTAAAATCAACTGTTCCATTTTATGAATCTCAGTGGACAGTATGGATTTACTGGAATTATCCAGTCACCCTGCTCTTTGGTTGTCGTTATCTTGCAAATGTGTCAGAAGAAAGTATGCTCACATGTCAGTGACTCTAAAACTGGCACATAGCATCTATTAATCCTGAAGAAAAGTATATGTACTATTTTTCAGTATAATTATCATGAATATGTTAGAACTATTCCTTGAAAACAGCCTTTTTATTTCTTTTGTGTGAATTTATTTAACAAAAATGTTTTGTCCTTTGTGTAAGGAAGGTTCTAGAGACTAGATATTTAATTGTAAATATATGAGGAAACTCAATGAAGAATTCAGGATTTAAAAAAAGCACAGGTATCTTGGAATTCAAATGTTAAGATACACAGAATAACTTTAAATTGATGAGTGAGAACGTGTGACAGGTTGCTTTTCCGATTTCAAAGACTTATTCTGTATATAAATAAAATATGCAGCATCATTTTTTATAAGTATTGTTTGGCTTTATTAATACTAGATTATATAGTCTCAGCCTTAATTCTACAATTACATTATTTTGTAATTTTTTATTACTATTTTTAAGAGGTTAAAGAAAACATACTTTCTCACATAAATGCAATAAGAGTTTGGTAGAACTCTTCTGTTGTTGCAGAAATGTTTAAATTGTGTATTAGTTCAAGCTAATGTGTGTCAGTACATATGTCTGTAAATCCAATACTATTGGTCTGAGAGATTATTTTGTAAGGAAATACTTTTGGTACAGTTTTTGTCCAGGAAATAAGTGTTTTTTAATCCTTTCTGAATATACAGTGAGGTTAATAAACAGAATTGTTTCTTCCCTACTGAACAGACAGATAAGTGTTTTTATTTTTTAAAATTTAAAACTCTATAAAAATCATTTTTTACCTGACACGGTGGTGCATGCCTATAATCCCAGTGACTCAGGAGGCTAAGGCAGGAAGATCTCAAGTTCAAGGCCAGCCCCAGCAACTTAACAAATCCCTATCTCAAAATTAAAATTAAAGAGCTGGGGATGTTGCTCAGTGGTTAAGCACCCTGGGTTCAATCCCTGGCACAATAATTAATTAATTTAGTCAATTAATTAAGTTAATTAATCATAGAGACAAATATTTGTTGCATTTTTATAGCACTGAAAGTTGTTTTAAGTGAAATTGGTTCTTATTAATTATAAAATATTACTGCCAAAAAGATGAAATTCCATCTTTTAAATTTTTTATACTTTTGACTATATTACTTGGTTACTTATACTCATTATGAAATTATTCCCTTATGTTAGTATAGAATTGTCAAATAGTACTAGCTAATTTAAAAATAAATGTCTCAAGGCTGGGACTGTGGCTCAGTGGCCCGAGCACTTGCCTAGCATGTGTGAGGCACTGGTTTCTATTCTTAGCACTACATAAAAATAAACAAAGGCATACTGTCCATCTACAACTACAAAAAATTTTTTTAAAAAAAGTAAATGTCTCTGTGGGCACAGTGTCACATGCCTGTAATCCCAGTGGCTTTGGAGGCTGAGGCAGGAGTATCATGAATTCAAAGCCAGCCTTAGCAATTCAGCAAGGCCCTAAGTAACTCAGTGAGACCCTGTCTCTAAATAAAATATTTTAAAAGGGCTGGAATGTGACTTGGTGATTAAGCACTCTTGGGTTCATTCCCTAGTACCAAAAAAAAAAAAGGTAAATGTCTCATTTTTATACTGTGCAACTATTGGGAAGAAAAAACAACCATTCGAAACTTTTGGTATTCCTGAGAGCAAATGGCAATGAAGAAACATCTAGCTGGGCAAGGTGGCTCACCCCTATAATCCCAGTGGCTTGGGATGCTGAAGCAGGAGGATTGTGAGTTCAAAGCCAGCCTCAGCAAAAGTGAGATCCTAAGCAACTCAGTGAAACCCTATTTCTAAATAAAATATAAAAATAGGACTGGGGATATGACTCTGTGGTCAAATGCCCCTGAGTTCAATCCCCCTTACCAAAAAAAAAAAAAAACAAGGAAATTACAAAAATTCTGTAAAAATGGTAAATGTGGATGCAAAATCCTCAATAAAGTACTGGCAAAACAAATACAGAACATGTAAAGAAAACTATGTACCTTATCCAGATGGGATTTATCCTAAGAATGCAAGACTGGGTTAATATCTAAAAATCAATATGCCATATCAATGAATAAAAAATCACTTTGTCATCTCCATAGATATAGAAAAAGCATTTTTCATTATTCTACTAATAATAAAATGGCACTTTCTCATCCACAATATTCATAGTATCATACTTACTTTTCCCATAAGGTCAGGAATGGACAAGGATGTCCACTGTTGTCATTTCTATTCAACATTATAGTAGAGGTTCTAGCCAGGGCAATTAGGCAAACAGAAAAGATATCCAGCTTAGAAAGAAGTGAAACTATTTCTGCTTTCATATGACATGGTGTTATATAAATGAAGAAAGCCCTAAAGAATCCACTAAAAACTTAGAATTAATAAATAGGTTCAGTAAGGTTAGAGGATACAAGATAAATATACAAAAATCAATATATTTTTGTAGTGAAAAATCCAAAATGGAATTAGGACAATCTCACTTATAAAACATCAAAAGAAATATTTAATAATAAACTTAACAAAAGACATGCAAAACTTTTACTCTAAAAACTAACATTTTTCACAGAAATTAAAGATTAAATTTTTTTTTTTAAAATTGCACAATCATAAGTTAGAACACTTAACATTGTTAAGATGGCAGTAATCCCCAGACTTATCTACAAACTCAGTGCAGTCCCTATCAGAGTCCACCTGACTTCTTTGTACAAATTAACAAACCGGTTTTACATTTTGTATGAAATTACAAGGAACCTCTAGAGAATAGCCAAAACAATTTTGAGGTACGAAGTAAGACTCAACATCTCGGTTTCAAAACTTACAGAAAGCAACATAATAAAGATTGTGGTACTGGCACAAAAAGTAGGCATTAAATAAATGGGAGAGAACTGAAAGTTGAAATATAAACATGCATTTATGATTGGTTGCTTTATAACAAGCATGCTAAGATTAATGGGACAAAAACAGTCTTTTGACAAATGGTGCAGATTTAAGTTGAATCCTTATTTCATGCCATATATAAAAGTTAATGGAAAATGGATCAAAGAGCTAAATAAAAAGAATAAAAACCATAAGCTCTTAAAGGAAAATGTAGGAGTTAATCCTCATGGCCTTGGGTTTGATAAAAGACTTACAGATGTGACACTAAAAGCATGAGCCACAAAGGGAAAGTAGTCAGACTGGACTTTCAATTGTTCAAAAAAAAATTTTGCCTCAAAGGAATACTATCCAGAAGGTAAAAAGATAACTGGCAGAATCTCTCTCTCTTTTTTTTTTTTAATATTTTTTATTTATATGTGGTGCTGAGAATTGAACCCAGTGCCTCACACATGCTAGGTGAGTGCTCTGCCACTGAGCTAAAATAAGATCATTAGCATGGGCTTTTAACTCCGTATGACTGATGCTCTAATAAAAGGGGGAAGTTTGGACACAAGGAAGATGATGTGATGGCACACAGGGCCATGTGTCCAGATTAACACATCTATCAGCTGAGGAACAATAAGCTCAAAGAGGCACAGAAGGATTCTCAAAGCATGACACTGCCAGCACCTTGATTTGAGATTTGTAAACTCTAAACTCTGAGACAGTTTAAGTCTCCCAGCTTTATGACAACACTTAGGAAATTAATACAGATAGTGATAGTCAAAGGCTAAAGAGTTTTTTTCTTGAGGTAATAGTTTCCAGAAATAACTAGGTGGTTGCACATACAGAAGGTCCCCACTTTATGATGGCTCAACTTAACAATGTTTGGACTTTACGGTGGTGTGAAAGCAGTATGCATTCCATAGGAAGCTCTTTGAATTTTGAATTTGAATATTTTCTCTGGCTAGGAACATGTGGTATGATAGTCTCGTGGTGCTGGGCAGCAGCAACAGCAGCAAGCCTCGGCTACCAGTCAACCACACAATCATGATAATGTGGAAATGATAATACTCTACAGTGAACTGTGTTGCTAAACTATGTTGTGTCGACCTAAAATGAAGTCAGTCTAGTCAACCAAGAAAATTACAAACTTGATTTGGTGGCTCCTGACTTCTGTGATCCCAGCTACTCCACAGGTTTAGGTTGGGAGAATTTGAGAGTTCAAGGCTGACCTGGGCAATTCAGCGAGGCCCCATCTAAGAAGAGGCGGGAAAAATGTAGATTTAAGCATGTGCTCTAAGGTTTTACAAAGTGGTGTCATATTTAAGCTACAAGGGAGATGGTAATTACATCACTTGCTAATCAGGATCTATGATTGGTACTGTCAAAAGCTGTCTTATAGGGCTGGGGAGATAGCTCAGTTAATACAGTGCTTGCCTCTCAAGCACAAGGCCCTGGGTTCAATCCCAGCACTGCAAAAAAAAAAAAACTGTCTTATAAGAAAGAGATTAGATCGTGTTTCAGTCTCTGGGTACTATGGGGGAAGGGGTTCATTCGTTGTACACAAGATAAGCAGATGTTAGCAGTGCTTCAAAGGTCTGCTCACTGCTCACCTGGGTTGGGAACATATTCCAAATGCAGCCCAGTTCAAAGGTTTAGCAGTGGATGCCTCAGATCTGATAAATAACGGTCAATGGCCTCACAATTCCCTTTTTAAGGGAATTGTGCCCTAAACCAATGCTACTCCATTTTGAATTGGGGGGTGGGGTGGGAGGTAGGTTAACTATATTAATGCATTTTTTTTAAACTTAGTGTTATCATTTGATCTTAAGTGTCCCCTAAAAGCTCCCCAGTACAGCAGCATTCAGAGGTGGAGCCTTAGGGAGGTGATTGGATCATAAGGACTCTGACCTCATGAACAAATTAATCCATTAATGGATTCATAACTTAAATGGGCTATTGGGAGGAGGTGAAAATTTTAGGAGTTGGGTTCTACTTGGAAGAAGTAGGTCATTGGGAATATGCCCTTAGAGGGTATATTTTGAACCCGGCTCCTTCCTCCCTCTTTTGCTTCTGACTGCAGTAAGGTGAGCAGCTTTCCTCTGCTGTGCCCTTCCACCATAATGTACTCCCTTGCCACAGGTCTAAAAGAAACCAGGCCACGCCACCACCAACTGAAACCTGAAAAAGTGAGCCAAAACAAACCTAAGGAGAAACTAAGTTGATTTCTCTCAGATATTTTGTTATAGCAATGGAAAAATAACACACTTAGTATATTTTTAATTTACAGTAGATTTATCAGGATGTAATTCCATAGTTCAAACAGCATCTTTTAAAATATACTAAAACCATTGAATTGTATGCTTTAAGTGGATCAATTTTATGGTGTATATAAATCATAATAAAGCTATTTTTAAATTAAGAAATATGGAAACTTCTGTAATAGTATAGGGAAGTAATACCAGCATGTGTAATACAGATAAAAATTAGCCACATATGGTAGCACACATGTAATCCCAGAGGCTTGAGAGGCTGAGGCTGGAGGATGGCGAGTTCAATGCCAGCCTCAACAACTTAGCAAGGCCCTAAGCAACTTAGTGAGACCCTGTCTCAAAATCAAATAAAAAAACAGGGTTAGGGATGTGTCTCAGTGGTTAAGTGTCCCTTTGTTAATCCCTGGTACCCACCCAAAAAATTTTAATAGGGTTTAGTATAGGAAATTTGGTATATTTAAAGCAATCACAAGTAATAAATCTTCAAAATGGGGGAAAAAAAGAGTCCCCCAAGTTCAGAGGTATCTCAATAAATAGAAAATAAAAGTAAATCCACATCCTGGCGTGATTGTGAACTGCATACAGTGTACCAGTGAACTATAAGTACAACAAAGACATACAGCAAGAAAAGAACATTAAAAAAAATAGATTGACACCAGATTTCTCAAAGCTTATAGATAATAAATACCTCTTTAGTTTATATGTAAATATTATATCTAAATATAGACATTTACAATATATTTACAGTATAGATAATACCTATATTAAATTACATAACCAACAAATTGTCATTTAAGAGTGAAGGGACCAAAATAAGACACTCCAAATAAAAGAACAATATTACGTGTAGTAGGTTGATCATAAAAAGATCCTCAGTTTTCCATGCCACTCTTAACTGCAGGAGGCCCCCTTAATTCAGTTTTGCTTTCCTTGATTTCACTCATGGGATGGCTATGATTAAAAAAGAATAATAACAAGTGTTGATAAGGTTGTGGGGAATTGGGATTCTTGTACATTGTCGATGGCAATACAAAATGGTGCAGTTGTGGGAAAATGATTTAGTTCTTAAAAAAGACAAGCATAGAATCAAACCTAGCATTTGCACTCCCAGCTATGTGCCCGCCCGCCCCGGATGCAAAGCCAGGAATGGTAGCTAGCTTTTTGGGTGGCTGAGGCAGGAGTATCACTTAAGCCTGGGCGTTCAAGACCAAGTGGGCCAGCATAGTGAGGCATCCTGCTCCCCTACAAACAAGAAAAGAAAACAGACTCAGATACTGCTATACCAACTATCTTAGCTTTTCCAAAGAAGCAAAAACAATAGAATATATGAATGGTAAACCTCTACTTCATGTACAACCAGAGAAACAAGTTGTACCCCATTTGTTTACATTAAAAAAAAATAGACCACCCTAAGATTTCATCTAAGTCCAACTAGAATGGCTATTATCAAGAACACAAGCAATAAGAAGTGTTGGCGTGGATGTGGGGAAAAAGGCACACTCATGCATTGTTGGTGGGTTTGCAAATTGGTGCAGCCACTCTGGAAAGCAGTATGGAGATTCCTCAGACAGCTTGGAATGGACCCACCATTTGACCCAGCTATCCCACTTCTCGGTTTATACCCAAAGGACTTAAAATCAGCATACTACGGTGATGCAGCCACATAAATGTTCATAGCACCCCAATTCACAATAGCTAGATTGTGGAACCAACCTAGATGCCCTTCAACTGACAAATGGATAAAGAAACGGTGGTATATATACACAATGGAATATTACTCAGCCATAAAGAAGAATAAAATTATGGCATTTGCTTGTAAATGGATGAAGTTGGAAAATATCATACTAAGTGAAATAGGCCAAGCCCAAGAAAACCAAAGGCCTAATGTTTTCTCTGATAAGTGCATGATAGTATATAACAATGGGGGGTGGTGGGGGGAAGAGAAGAATGAAGGAACTTTGGATTGTGTAGAGGGAAAAGGGTGGGAGGGGGTGGGGATGGAAAAACAGTAGAATGAAACAGACAGTATTACCCTATATATGTGTATGATTACATGAATGGTGTGAAATATACATTGTGTGCAACCATAGAAATGAAAAGCTGTACCCCATTTGTGTACAATGAATGAAAATGTATCTGTAAAAATAAAAAATATTTTAATAAAAAAATAGAATATATGTATGAATATTTATTACACTCACACAATTATGGAGGCTAAGAAGTCCCATAATGTGCTGTCTATAAGCTGGAGACTCCAGGAAAGCCAGTGGTGTAATTCAGTCTGAGTCTGAAGGCCCAAGAACCAGGAACTACAATATCCAAGGGTAGGAGATATGTGTTCCAGGTAAGAAGGGAGAGAGAGAATTTACACTTCCTCTTTTTTTGTTCTATTCAGGTTTCAATGGATGGAATAATGGTGCCTAACATATTGGTGAGGGCAGATCGTTACTTAAATAATCTCTAAAAATACCTCATAGACACACAAAAATAATGTTTCATGTGCTACCCTAAGCATCCCCTAACCCACTTAGGTTAGTACAGAAAATTAACCATCACAGCAATGTTCTTAGTAGTAGTATTTTTGGTTTGTTTGTTTTTGTTTTATTTACTTTTATGTGGTGCTTAGGATCAAACCTAGTGCCTCACACATGCTAGGCAAGTGCTCTACCACTGAGCCATGACTCCAGCCCCCTTAGTAGTAATATTGCTAATATCCAAAAGTTGGGAACCATCTCATGTGTCCATCCACAGATGGATGGATAAATAAATGTGGTCTATACATTCTAAGATCTATCATTCAGCCACAAAAAGGAATGGAGTCTGGATAACAAGAAGTGCCAAGTCAAATCAGGCAGGCATGAAAGGATAAATGTTGCATGATTCCACTTGTATGAAGTATCTAGGTGAATCCATAGGGATAGAAAAGTAGATTGGAGGTGATTAGAGGATGAAATGGAAGAGAAATGAGTTACTGCTTCCTGGTTACAGGGTTTCCATTTGGGTGCTGGCTTCTACAGCACATACACTAAAATTGGAACAGAATTTCCATTTGGGTTAAGGAAAAAGTTTTGAAATTCTAGATAGTGGTAATGATGGCACAACATTTTGAATGTAAATAATGCCACTGAATTGCACACATATAAGTGGTTAAAATAGAAATTTTTAGGTTACATAAATGTTACCACAATTTTTAAAAACTCTTATCATTTACAGAGAATCACAAAGTGAGTCTTATCTGCCAGTATGAGTCTTATCTGACTGGCAGATAATGTTTCGTATGAGTATCGTATAATATTAACTCGTGTCAACAGCCACATGGGACTGGCTAATAAGTACTCCATTGAACAATGAAGATCTTAATTATGACACTGAATTGTATCACTTTACGACATATTTGTTATTACCTAGTAAAGTTCAAGATACCCTGCCCTAACTTGTGATCCAGTAACTCCTCCTCCTCTGGCTCCATCCTGGAGAAGCACAGGCAGGCTGTATCAGCATAAATGTACAAGAATGTTTCTGGAAGAATCAAGCTAAACTGAAATAACCTAAATGCCATTTATATCTGTGGTCTCTCTGAATAAAATGCAATTCTGCTCAGATATAAAAACAAGTGAATATAACTATATTCAACATGGACCAAATCTTATAAGTAAAAACACGACAAAAAAAATTCATACAACATGAGTCTATGTATAAAAATTTTAAAGAAAAAAAAACCCTCTAATAAATGGATAGTAGTACATAAGTAATAAGCCCATGATAACAAGCAAGGAAATGGATTCTTATGAAAGTGAGATAATGGTTCTCTCTAATAGGGACAAAGGAATTATTTGCCTTAAAAATATTCATGGTATCCAGTATTCACATTTCATGCACTTTTCCTGAATATATTGTTTTTCACAAGAAGGTTAAATAAATACTTTAAATGTAGAACTTATGACTGATGGAATGGGGAAGAGTCAGACAGGAAGACTGGGAATACCAAGATGTTATGTAACGAGGGTCAAGCACTGTGCCATGATTCGAATGTGTTTCCCAAAGTTCATGTGTTGAAAAGTTAATCCCCAATTACCAGTGTTGGGAGGTGGAGCCCAATGGTCTGTAGGTGGCTTGGTCTTGAGGGTTCTGCCTTCATGAATGTATTAAGATCATATCATGGGAATGAGTCCGTCATCTCAAGAGTGGATTTGCTAAAAAGAGATTTGGACTCCTCTTCTCTGTTGCTCTTGTTCTTTCTTGATCTTCCACTTTCTGATATGGGATGACGTGGCAAGAAGGCCCTCCCCAGATGCCAGAGCCATGGTCTTAGACTTCGCAGCCTCTACAAATGTAGGAAATCAGTTTCTTAATAAATGACCCAGTCTGGGGCTAGGGCGGTAGCTCTGTGGCAGAGCACTTGCCTAGCACATGTGAGGCACTGGGTTCAGCAGCACCACATAAAAATAAATAAAGGTGGGCTGGGGATATAGCTCAGTTGGTAGAGTGCCTGCCCTACAAGCACAAGACCCTGGGTTCAATCCCTAGCACCAAAAAAAAAAAAAGAGAGAGAGAGAGAAATAAAGGCATTCTGTCCATCTACAACTACCAAAAAAAATTTTTAATCAAATTTTTAAAAATAGATAAATTACCCAGTCTGTAGTATTCTATTAACACAAAACAGATCTAAGACTCGTGGCTATTTCTTGGTTATTGGACAATGAATGAATTTCTTTTTCTAATGTGCATTTTCTGATTTTTTCATACAATAGTTTATATTGCTTTAAAACGAAAATAATGTAAGGACTGGGATTGTAGCTTAGTGGTAGAGCACTTGCCTAGCATGTGTGAAGCCCTGAGTTCAATGCTCAGCATCACATAAGAATAAATAAAATATGGGTATTGTGTCCATCTACAACTAAAAAAAATCAAAATTATAATAATATAGTATCTAACAAGTTATGAGAGAAAAGTCATAGGATCATCTCAACACATACAGAAAAGTGTTGGATAAAATGAAACATTTTTCAGAATAAAAACTCTGAGCAACCTACAAATCAAGCAAACATCCTCAATGAAAGCTATGTACACAAAATTTAGAGCATCCCAGTAACTCAGGAGACAGAGGCAGGAGGATCAAAAGTTTGAGGCTAGCCTGGACAACTTAGTAAAAACTCTGTCTCAAAATTTAGAAATAAAAAGGAACAGGAATGTAGCTCAGTGGTAAAGCACCCCTGAGTTTAATCCTCTGTACAAAAAAAGGGGAGGGGGGCAGGATTTAGAGCAAGCTTCACATTGATCAGCTAAACATTAAAAACTTTCTCTTTAGGACTGAGGACAAAGAGACCCACTTTCACACATCCTGTTCAACATTATACTGGAGACTTTAGCTAGAACAGCAAAGCTAGAAAAAAATTGAAAATGATAAAAAGTAGGAATGAAGAAAACTAGGTATTTTTTTCAGAATACAAAATAAATATGTAAAATATCAATTGTATTTCTATTTGCAATAGTTAGAAAATTTTAAAATGTTAAAGATATAATTTACAAAGCAGGGCAGTGGTGCACACCTGAAATCCCAGCTACTCAGAAGGTTGAGGCAGGAGGATCACAAATTTGAGGCCAGCCTGAGCAAGTAAGACTATGTCTCAAATTTTTTTTAAAAGGGCTAAGGATGTAATGGTGGAATGCTTGCCTAGGATGTGCAAAGCTCTGGGTTCAGTCCCTAGTATTGGGGGGAAAAATGTAATCAAGGGATATTATTCCAAAAATACTATTTAAAAAATCATAATCCCAACAGTTTTGTTTTGTTTGGGGTGGGGGGAGTATGAAAAAAGAATATTTTACAAACTGAATGTAAACTGTAGAAAATCCAGATGAAATTAGCAAATTCCTAGAAATACACAAGACAAGGCATGAAGAATGGCAAATCTGAATACACCTTGTCCTTGCTCAGCAGCTCTAACAAAATGCCAAGAACAGTTCTGCAGTTAGGAAGGCTTAGGCAGCTGGCTTCTCCTCATAGCCTCACAAGGCAGGAAGAGAAAGGGCTCATTCTCTGCTTATGAGGACTCTACTCTCCTCATGACCAATTACCTCCCAAAGGCCCCTGCTTAACATTTTATTTTGGCATTTTTGGAATTTTATAGACATAAAAAACCATAATGTATTGGAGAATATCATGCTAAGTGAAATAAGCCAATCCCAAAACACCAAAGGTTGAATGTTTTCTCTGATAGGTGGATGATGATACATAATGGAGGTGGGAGGGGGAGAGCAGAATGGAGGAACTTTAGATTGCGTAGAGGGAAATGAGGCGGGGAGGGGCAGGGGTAGGAAAGATGGTGGAATGAGGTGGACATCATTACCCTGTGTACATGTATGATTGCATGAGTGGTGTGAATCTCCATCAGGCACAACCCTAGAAACGAAAATTGTACCCCATTTGTGTACAATGAATTAAAATGCAGTCTGTAAAAATTTAAAAACAAACCAACCCATAATGTAGCTGGGTGTGGTGGCACACACCTGTAATCCCAGCCACTGTGGAGCTGAGATAGGAGTTCAAGGTCAGCCTACTCAACTTAGAAAAAAACCTTGTCTCAAAATAAAAAAAAAAGAGAAAATGGCTGGGAATGTAGCTCAGTGGTAGAGTGACCCTGGGGGTTCAATCTGCAGTTACACACACATACACACACACACACACACGCTAATGGAATAGTCTCACGTGCTTCTTTCATGTTTGAGATTCATCCATCTTGCTGTGCACAACAGTAGCTCATCCATGTTCCTCCCGTATAGTTTCCCATTGTGAAGATTCACCACAATGTGTCCATTTTGACTTTTAATGACCATATGAGTTTCCCATTTGGGTTGCTATAGACAAAGTTGCTGGAACTTCTTCATGCAAGTCTCCTAGTGCACATGTGCAAGATTCCTGTAGGTTAGATATTTATGGGTGCCATTGCTGGGTTTTAGGGTATGTCCCTGTGTCAGCTCTTCATCTCCGTGACCAAAATATCTGACAAGAACAACTAGGAGGAAAGTTTATTTTGGCTCATGGTTCCAAAAGTGTCAGTCTATGGTCAGCTGATTCCATTGCTCTGGGCCTGAGATAAAGCAGAACATCATGGCAGAAGGGCTTGGCAGGGGAAAGCTGCTGAGTTCATGGCAGCCAAGAAGTGGAGAGAGAGAGAGGAAGAGGTCTGGGTAGATATAGTCCCCAGGACCACACTCCCAGTGATCTATTTCCTCCAACTAGGTCCCACGTCCCTGTCCTCTATTCAGCTATCCGTGGATTAATCCATTAATGAGGTCAGAGTCCTCATAACCCAATCATTGCCTCTAAGCCCCACCTCTGAATCTTGCTGCATTGGGGTCCATCCTTCCTATGCATGAGCACTGGGGGACATTCCAGATCCAAACCATTACAGTGCCTGTTCAAAAGCAAAACGTAATTCAGAACCATTTTTCAAGCATCTGTACCCGTTTACACTACCACTAGTATACAAGTTTCCTCCACATTCTGCTAACACTTGATATTGTCAGACTTTCTAATTTTTCTATCTGGCATGTAGTGGAATTAATTTTATAAGATATTGACTACTTAATTAGGTATTAACCTGCCCTGCTGTGATTATTCATGAGCTTGAGCATATATTTATTGAGCCTTTGAGTTTCCTCTTTCTTGAAGTGCAGATTCCAATCTTTCATCCATTTTTTTACTGAATTTTTGTATTTTTTTGATTAGTTGTTGCTGCTGATTTGTTAAATTCTGCTACAGATTCTTTTTTGGGGGTGGGTAGGGCAGGGGTTACCAGGAATCGAACTCAGGGGCACTCGACCACTGAGCCACATCCCCAGTCCTATTTTGTATTTTATTTGGAGACAGTTGCTTAGCACCTTGCTTTTGCCGAGGCTGGCTTGTACTCTATATCCTCCTGCCTCAGCCTCCCGAGCTGCTGGGGTTACACTGCCAACATTCCTATTTCTGAAGACTACTTTCCACATGAAGGAAATGGATCTGTGGATATGTGTGTTTCTCCAGTTTGAGCTTTGACTCTGCATTGAGGTTTTTTTTTTTTTTTGTTTGTTTGTTTTTTATTATTATTGCTGGAGATCAAACACACACTACCATTGAGCCACATTCTCAACCCTGCCCTGAGTCTTTGAAGGCCCATCTCTGAGAAAGCATTAATCTGATAAAGTACTGCGTCTTTGACGTCTCATCTCTGATCTCTCCGGGGAATGAGTGGGAGGACGCATCTTCTAAGTGAAATAGCTTTCCTTTTCCATGCCTGATCCCTTTAAAATTTTGAAATATCTGGAAGAATTTAGAACCCTCGTCTAATAAGAGAATTCATAATGAGTCTGTCCTTCAAGGGATAAAATTGATCTGTTCTTCTCTGGGTGCCATTCAGACACAGCAGTTCAAAGCTTAAAATGGGATTTCCTTTCATTTGTTATCTCCAGCGGTTGACAGATTTGTCCTGTGAAGCAGTGATTTGGCAATGCTTGGTTCTTAATTCCAGCTATATGAAAGTACAGTTAAGGAAAACTAATTCTGAGGCTGTAGACATTTGAAACCTTATTTGGCCCCTCATTACCTCATTCATTAGGGTGGGAAGCAATCTGGATGGGGATCACATGTTTTGGCCTAGAGAGGGGTGACTATTTTGTTCTCTGACTGATCAGGCCGTAGAGCCGGGTGGAGAAGGGCTGAAAATAGTCATTTCTTGGCTGTATGGGTAGGGTGGGCGGGTCCCTTTCTGCAGCCTGGGTCTGCTTTACAATCGAGAAAGAGAAACTGGGTCCCTGGAGGCTGGCCTCACCAGTTACAGTGGTTATGTTGTGAGCAGAGTTAATAAAGGCCCGAGGAAAACTTCCGGGAGGTTGGGATTTATTCGACTGTTTACATTTGCTGAAAGATAGAACTGGATCCAGGAGTGTATCTCAGTGGTAGATGTGTGAGGCCCTGGGTTTAATCTCCAGCACTGGGCGAGGAAAAATACCCTAATACTGCAGTGGATTCTTCTACACAAAGTGTGTCAACTTGTCTCCAACTTAGCATCCCAGGTTCCAGTTCTCACCCAGATGGAATGTGGCTTTCCCTGTATCTATGTAAGTTAATTTGGCCAACGGTTTAGAAAAAGTTCAGGTATCTGTCCTCTTTCTTTCCCTCATTCAATCAATGCTATGAAACTATTATATACCAGGAAATGTGCCAAGTAAAGGGATAAAATATACGATGAATATTCTCCTTCAACAAACCTTTTTTCTGAAGTAATTGATGGCGTTAGAAGTCAAAATAGATGCTGACTTCGAATATTGTTGATCATTAGATTGTCTGCATTTTGTGGGGATTCATTCAGATGATCACTTACAATCATTATTTTCCTGTGCTAGAGATGGAACCCCGGGCTTCATACAAGCTAGGCAAATGCTCTATCACTGAGCCACAACCCCAGCTGGACTTATGCACTTTTTAATATGAATAATGTAATTTGATAAAACTTTATAATAGAAAACCACCATCTACAACTATTTATTTTAATTTAAAAAAAAATTTTTTTTGGACAGCTTGCCTTTACTTTATTTATATGTTGTGCTGAGGATCAAACCCAATCCCTCACATATGCCAGACAAGCACTCTGCCACTGAGTCACAACTCCAGCCCACAAATATTTATGTTTAAAGACCTTTATTAGATTGGAATCCCCAGTAGAAGAGTGTAAGGTTCTTTTAGGGTCAAGGCATATTGGAACTAGGTTCTGGTACCTTTTTTCTAGTGTTCCTTTTATTTTTCCCAGAAATCCTGGCACCACTTTGCCCCCAGACAGCCCTGTAGAGAGCATAACCTCAGAATAGTCAAGAAATAAAATACTTTGTTTTTATATTTTCTGAAGTTGGGGAAAAACATGTAACAGAAGACTAGAGCTCTTCCTCTACGGCCTCATGACACTCCCTGAATATGGAACTCCTGTCTCACCTTGTTTTTTCCACTAGTCAAAGGATCTTGGGGGGTTGGGGATGTAGCTCAGTGGTAGAGCGCTTGCCTCCCATATGCAAGGCACTGGGTTTGATCCTCAGCACCACTTAACAATAAACAAACAAAGATGTTGTGTCCATCTACAACTAAAAAACATAAAAAAAAAAAAAAAAAAAAAAAAAAAAAAGATCTTATGGGCTGGGGAGATAGCTCAGTTGGTGGAGTGCTTGCCTTGTAAGCAGAAGGCCCTGGGTTCGATCCCCAGCACCGAAAAAAAAAAAAAAGATCTTGGAGACTTTCATCCACCCAGAGAATATTATTTGGGTTGTTTCAGTCATTTTATATTTTTAAAATTGTTCTAAGATGTCAACGGGCTCTGCACTATTTACATGTGCTATGACTAGCCCATAGTATGGAGGGAGAATACCCACACATTATCACATTCTTCTTAGCTCCTGAGGATAAGTTTAAGTATGGTACAGCAGGGTGTGGTGCCAATCCCAGCTACTCTGGAGGCTGAGGCAGAAGAATTGAGAGACGAAGGGAGCCTGGGCAATTTAGCAACATCCTATCTTGGAAAAAAAAAAAAGAGGAGTGGGGAGCTGGAAATATAGCTCAGTGGCAGAGGGTCCCTGGGTTCAATTCCCAGTACTACAGGAAAATGAAAGAAAAAAGGAAAAAAGACCCAAAGGTTACCAAAATGCACAAGGCAGTAATAGACTAGAACTTGCCCTCCGTACAATGAAGACTTACTGCAACCCAGTTCTTTCCCATTGTCTGATTTTATTATTTACATTGACATGTTTTAGCCTTCAAAAAGCTGTGGTAAACAAACAGTGCAGTTTTCAGTTCACTTTAGGTCTCTCAGAATGATCACAGAATTTATTATCCAAGCCCAGGCACTTTTGAAGATAAAAGGAGACATGAAAAATAATTAACAGTGGTAACTGATCTCCACCAGGAGTAACAGGGACTGGCCAGGCAAATCAGGACATCTGGCTACTCTACCTATCTGTAGATGAGGAGGGAGGCTGAAAAATAGAGATCTGTCCTCAACCTGCCTTTTTAAAAAGAATTTTATGTATTTTTCTTTCCTCCGAGTGCTTGGGATTGAACTCAGGGCCTCACACATGCTAGGCCAGTGTTCTCCCCCTGAGCTGCACCCTTAGCTGCGTTATGGAGACATTTATAATGACATGTCTGCACACTTTCCTCCCTTCCATGTTTGCTCAGTCTCACTGGCCTCCCTGCCTCACCCCCGTCCTGGCTGCCTCAGCCTAGCAATCCACCCGCTGGCCACTGCCTTTCATTATTAAAACACATTTGGGCTCAGCAGTAGAGCGCCTACCTAGCATGAGGCAGGCCCTGGGTTCCATCCCCAACACCAAAAGAAAAGTACATTTATTAAATGTACTAGGTCACATGAATTGCTCCCTCTTCTCCTGCAAATCACATTCATTTTGAATATCAAGGCCGATTTAAAGCAAAACCAAACCAAACACAAAAAGAGGACACTCAGGTCCACCCCGCTCCACGCCAGTGTGTGTGTTGCTGTTGTGTGTGTGTGTTGTTGTTGTTGTGTGTGTGTGTGCGTGTTTTCCTATGCTATCTCCTATTTACTGAGTGTCACTTTATGAGGTGCGCTTCCCAGTCAATTAAGATGATAAGGAATTAGATGTATTTTTCTCTGGCTCCACGTCACCTTGGACTGCGTTCAGTGTGCTTTCAATGCAGCATTTTAACTGACTAAGCAAGTCCTCTGCGAGGGGCGTGGGTCAGTGCTGGAGAGTCGAACCCAGGGCCTCGGGCATGCACGCACATGCCCTACTCACTGAGTTACACCCACGACCTCCAAACAAATTTTTATTCCTGTACTGTGGCTTGAATCCAGGGACACTCTACCACTGGGCTACATTCTCGGCCTTTTTTTAAATTTTAATTTTGAGTCAAGGTCTTGCTCATGGGCCCACACTGGCCTTGAATTCCTCTCTCCTGAGATTATAGGTGTGCCCTACCACACCCCACAAAACAAATCTCAAATCTTTTTTTTTTTTTCCGTATTTGGGATTTAATCCAGCCGGGGGCGCTTTACCACTGAGTCACATCCCCACCCTTTTTTGATTTTTTTTAAATTTTAAGACAGAGTCTCACTAAGTTGCTTAGGGCCTGGCTAAATTGCCAAGTCTGGGCTCGAACTCACCATCCTACTGCCTTAGCCTCCCAAGACACTGGGATTACAGATGTGCACCACCATGCCTGTCGAAACAAATCTCTTGACAGCAATAAAATTCCAAGAACTTGGGCTGTGGTCACCGCTCAGTGGCCGAGCGTTGGCCTAGCATTGTGTGAGGCACTGGGTTCAATTCTCAGCACCGCATTTAAATAAATGAGCAAAATAAAGGTCCACCAATATCTAGAAAAAATATTTTTAAAAAATTCCAAGAACTCGCCAGGCACAGTGGCACATGCCTGTAATCCCAGTGGCTTAGGAGGCTGAGGCAGGAGGATTTTTTAAAAAAATTTCTTTTGTATTTTATTTATCTCAGCATTTCCAAATAATATCCTTTCAACATGTGATCAATCAAAAAATGATTTTTCTCGCGCTAGGGTGCAAACCTAGGGCTTCCTGTGTGCTAGGCAAGTACTCTAATAACCAAATAACATACCCAGCCCTATAAAAATTATTAATGAGATATTTAATATTCTTTTCTGGTACTAAATAATTTTAGTTCAGACCAGGTTATTTCATGTGCTCTTTAGTTCCAGAGAGGCTGATGAATGAAGCAGATAAACAGAGGAAGCATATTATATTCTCAGACTCCTCTGGTCGATTGAGTTTTCCCTTGTATGACTGGAGAAAAACGCTGATTCTTTTTTTTTTTTTTTGCAAACTTTATTTTTTTTTAATTTAAATTTTTTTTTTATTTTACAGACACATTTTGATTCACTGTACACAAGTGGGTAGAACTTTTCATTTCTATGGTTGCACACAATGTAGATTCACACCATTCATGTAATCATACATATATATAGGGTAATACTGTCTGTTTCATTCTACTATCTTTCTGTCCTCCAACTCCTCCCACCCCATTTTCCTCTACACCATCCAAAGTTCCTTCATTCTTCTCCCCCCCCCCCCCCGCCACCCCACCTCATTATATATCATCATGCACTTATCAGAGAAAACATGCGGCCTTTGGTTTTTTGGGCTTGGCCTATTTTGCTTAGCATGATATTCTCCAACTCCAACCATTTACCAGCAAATGCCATAATTTTATTCTTCTTTATGGCTGAGTAATATTCCTTTGTGTATATATACCACCGTTTCTTTATCCATTCATCAGTTGAAGGGCATCTAGGTTGGTTCCACAATCTAGCTATTGTGAATTGAGCTGCTATGAACATTGATGTGGCTGCATCACTGTAGTATGCTGATTTTAAGTCCTTTGGGTATAAACTGAGGAGTGGGAAAGCTAGGTCAAATGGTAGGTCCATTCCAAGCTTTCTGAGGAAGGCCCATACAGCTTTCCAGAGTGGCTGCACCAATTTGCAACTCCACCAGCAATGTATGAGTGGAGGCAGGAGGATTTTGAATTCAAAGCCAGCCTCAGCAAAAGCAAGGGGCTAAGCGACCCTGTCTCTAAATAAAATATAAAATAGGGCTGGAGATGTGGCTCCGTGGTCAGGTGCCCCAGAGTTCAACCCCCGGTACCCAAACAAACAAACAAAAATTCCAAGAACTTTTCTTCCTCTTCCCCAAAATGTTGCATTTTCTTATTGTTCCCTGATTTGCATTGAAATATAATTTTCACTGATTCCCAATTTGCTTACTTGCTAAATTTTGTGTGTGGCCTCAAGAGCAATATCCATGGTACTCTCATGGTCATTTGTGGACATGGGCAGAGTGGTGAAAAATCTGTCACCAGGCGTGTGTTCCCAGCTGAGGCCCAGCAGGGCAATACAGTGCCTTCTTGTTCCAGTTCATAGTGTAAATAACTATCCTCTTCATGGTGAATTTGGTGCCACATTTTTTGCATTTTTGTACTTTTCGTTGGTGATTTCACTGTTTAAAATGGTTCCCAAACATAGGGCTGAAGTGCTGGCTAATGTTCTGAAGCACAAGAAGACTTTGTGCCTTGTGGAGAAAATGTATGTTAGATAAGATTCACTCAGGCATAAGGTGTTCCTTACCATGAGCTTGGTGTTAGTGAATTAACAATCCATATTCAATTTAGTGTCTTTAAACAGAAACATGCATAACATCAAATCATATATAGATTGATAAACAAACACAGCCTGACCAGAGGCTTAGGAACCTAACCCTAGTCTCTTGTGTTCAGTAGCTGCAAGTTCAGCGTTCGTGGCAATTTTACAGAACGTAAGTACTGCAGAAAGTGAGAACTGACTGGGTTTAAATAGTTGAAGCCCTGTTTAGATTTGCACAATGTGAAGTACTACAGAAAATTTGCACAAGAATAGTTCATATGGGGCTGAGTAGGAATCAGGATTGTGCTAACATATAATAATTTACTCCCATAATCATCAAACACATTCGGCCCATTTAGAACATTTTGTTTATTCTAGATCAACCCCGTTCTATAAATAAATGATGAACTATTGCATAGTTTTGATGTGGCTTATATATATGAAGACATTACTGCCTAAGCTATTATAGTTCTCTTGGAAAAAACTCAAAGAGCCTGTTTTTGCCAATTATTTCTTATGACAGAAAAATGTGTTCAAAACCACACTGTCAGAGCGACAGCGATGGATTCTCCAGTATGGAATATGTACACTCTGCAGGAGGTATTCTTAGGCCTAAGGAACATCTGAAAAAAAAAATCAAGGACTATATGGAATTAATAACTGATTTCATCTTTTTTGAGGAAAAAGATATTTAATATTGAATTGCCTGATGTTCTGAATTAATTTATGTAGAGTTATTAATCCTTCTGAAGAGCTTGTTAGATTGCTCTAAATTCCTTTGCAATGTACAGAATAAAATCTAAAACAATAGGTTGAGCTATAGCTATAGGTTTTTTGGGGAGCAGTAGGAAGAAAAGTTGGTTAAAAGTCTGGCTTACATTTAGGGTTATTCCAATCAGATTTCCATGTGTACTTCTTAGACTTCTTTAAAAAAATTTTTTTTTTAGTTGTAGGTGGACACAATACCTTTTTTAAAAGTTATTTCCACATCGAACCCAAGGTCTTATGCATGCTAGCCAAGTGCTCTACCACTGAGCCACAGCCCCAGCCCCTCCTTAAATTCCTTGTTTGGAAAGAAGAACTACAATAGATGGTCAACTTCAGTGTTGGTTGGCACACGAAAAGAATGAGAAATCTCCTTAATTTTGCCACAAATCGTGAGTAACAAGAACAATTACGTATATTCATCCATAATTTTTTTAAGTTGTAGATGAACACAATACCCTTATTTTTTTTTTTTGGGGGGGTGCTGGGGATCAAACCCAGGGCCTTGTGCTTACAAAGCAAGCACTCTACCAACTGAGCTATCTCCCCAGCCCCCAATACCCTTATTTTTATTTATTTTTATGTGGTGCTGAAGATGGAACCCAGTGCCTCATCCAAGAGAGACAAGTGCTCTACCACTGAGCTACAACCCCAGCCCCTTCATCCATCATTTACTATGTGCCTTCTGCTGAGTGCATGTGGTCATTCAACTACATTTCTTGCAAAAGTCACAAGAAGTATTCTGAAGCCAGACATGGTGGCACACCCTTGTAATCCCCGTGACTTGGGAGTCTGAGGCAGGAGGATTGAAAGTTGGAGGCCAGCCTCAGTAATTTAGCAAGACACTGTCTCAAAATAAAAAATGGAAAGGGCTGGGGATACATTTCAGTGGCAAAGCGGGTGAGGTTCCATCCACATTACCAAAAACAAAACAAAAAAAAAAAGTATTCCAATTTTCAGAGGAGAAAATCAAAGTGAGAGGCTTATCATTTTGCCAATATGAGGGCTCCACAATTTGAACAATACACCAACTCCATTGCATAAATGCCTATACAGTTTTTTCATGCATGACTTTAGGCAGATTTTAGCTTCTCACAGTTTTGAATTCTCAGGTGACAGTGTAAAATGTATTAGGGTATGTACCCCAAGCAATATTTATAAATTTCCTCATTGCATCTCTCAAGAATAATGATTAAAATAATAATATGGGTTAGGGATGTAGCTCAGTGGCAGAGAGCTTGCCTAGCATGTGGAGGCCCTGGGTTCCAGCCCAGTACTAAAAAATTCTTCAAAATAATGGCCATAGTCCTTAAGAATATATTATCCAATCAATCAATGGATAAGATCTGTTTTGACTTCAGAAGATATCAAAACTTTATGTATGACTAATGGGACATTTGCAAGTAAATAAGAAAAACTGAAGGGCAGCAAAGTGTTCTTTGTTTTGTTTCCATCCAATTGATCAAAGCCTTTGACAAGACAGAAAGGTAGATGTCACTTAGAAATTTTAAAGTCTGGAGACTGCATTTGTTACCAAGGTGCCTTGTCAAATGCAGTCTGCCTCAAGTGGACCTAATCAGAATTGAATCACATAATTCCTTGCTTCCAAAATCCAGATCAGGCTACATGGTAGAGCCAGTTAATTCTTTGGAGACTTTTCTGTCTGATAGGAGTTTAACAAACTGAATTTTTTTAAAAAATGAAGAGCGTCATCACTAATTTATGAATTTGTATAATGTTTTCTTAGGGTAATAAGTGTTTCTAACATGTTTTGTATACTTTGCAATAAAAATTTATTCAAGATATCTAATCTTGATTGGGGATGTAGCTCACTGTTTCCAAAAGAAGTGTCCCCAAATGCACAACCTGATGAGCCTCTGATATCATGATCAACAAGCAAATGGGCTTCATGAAGTAGTTCCATCTTGGATTTCTGCTTCAGGTAACTTGTTCACACAATTTAGCATGTAGATTACTATGGGACACTTTAGCTTTAAATACAGAAAATAAATCAGATTGTTATGGGAAACAGTTTTCTAGTGCTCATTTAAGGTGGTAATATTTTATCTATATAACATTTTGTGATAAAAATTTACTCATGGGGCTGGGGTTGTGGCTCAGTGGTAGAGTACTTGCCTAGCACTTGTGAAGCTCTGGGTTTGATCCTCAGCACAACATAAAAACATAACTAAATAAGATAAAGTTGTTGGGTCCATCTACAACTAAAAATTAAGAAAAAAATTTACTCATAATATCTAGTGTTGGCTGGGGGTGTAGCTCAGTGGTCAGTGGTGGGGAGCCTGCCTAGTGCCCTCAGGGTCCTGGTTTGACCCTCCACAGCAGGCACCCACAGTAATAATGATAATGTGAAAAAGATATGTAGTCTCCAAGGACTTTCTTTTTCCATCATTATATAAGCAGAACAAAGAATCAGTAAAGACACTAAAGACACATAAAAGTAGACATACAAATCTGGGGGACATTTTCTTTCTTTCTTTCTTTTTTTTTTTTTTAGTGCTGGGAAGCAAAGTTGAGGAACCAGATGCAAGGGAAGCCCAAGCAAGTCTCATGATTCTTTTTCGTGTTTTTTTCTCTTATACCAGGAATTGAACCCAGAGGTGCTTTACCACTGAACCACATCCCCAGCCTTTTTTATTTTTTATTTTGAGACAGGTCATCACTAAGTTGCTGAGCCTGGCTTTGAACTTGCAATCTTCCTGCCTCAGCCTCCTGAGCCGCTCAGATTTCAGGCATGTGCCTCTGTACCCAGCTAAGTCTCATGATTCTTGACCACATCCTGGGTGTGAATTGGTTTGTCTTGATCAAATGTCCTGTACCCTGCGATTTGGTGGGGGACGCACACTCCCCTGCTGCCTCAGTGATGGTCACCACCCTCCTCTCAGACAATTGAGAGTGTGTCTGGGTTTCCTGGAGGCTTAGCAGGTTCACTGCTTCCCAGAGAAATGTCTCCCAAGTACAGAGCCTCATGACCAACAAGTGAATGAGGAGATGGAGTTTTGCTTTAGGTAAATTGATGACACAATTAAGGATATAAGTTATTAGGGGGCTCTTGCTTTAGACACAGAAGCACACAGATGTGGTGCACATCTGTAATCCCAGATACTCAGGAGGTTCACACAGGAGGATCTCAAATTTGAGACCGGCCTTGGCAACTTATTAGGTAAGACCCTGTCTCAAAAAATATATGAAGAGGACAGGAGGTGTTGTAGCTCAGTGGTAGATCCCCAGTACAGCAACAACACTTACGTATGATATATATGTAATTATATAACAGCAATAACAAAATTATAATACATTAATATTTAATATAATCTATAAACTCTAGATTATGATTTCCAACCTAATGCTTCTGTGTCAATTTTGTTGCAATATTCACGGAATTGAAAACTTGAAACAATGGGTTAAAGTAGTTGGCATTGTATAAAGATTTTACACTTGGGGCCGTGCAGTGATGCATGCCTTGTAGTTTGGCTACTTGAGAGCTGAGGCAAGGAGCATCCCTTGAGCCCACAAGGCTGAGACCTGCCTGAGTAACACAGTCAGGCCCCATCTCAAAAACCAAAAAAGAGTTCACACTTGCAGCCTTCTGACAACCGTACCCACATTACTGCTTCTGGCTGGGACCAGATGACTGGCCCATTAGTCTGTTTCTTAATGTGTTTAAAAACTCCAAACCCAGTCAGGCATGGTGGCACATGCCTGTAATCCCAGTGGCTCAGGAGGCTGAGGCAGGAGGATTTCCAGTTCAAAGCCAGCCTCAGCAACTTAGTGAGGGAGGCCCTAAGTAAGTCAGTAAGACCCTGTCTCTAAATAAAATACAAAAAAGGGCTGGGGATGTAACTTAGTGATTAAGCACCCCTGGATTTATTCCCCAGTACCAAAAAAAAAAAAAAAGAAAAAAAAGAAAAAAAATACTCCATACCCAGAGCTTCCCTCTGCATGCATATATATATATATATATATATATATATATATATATATATATATATTTTTTTTTTTTTTTTTTTTGTCTTTTTTTGTGGACAGCTCTCTGACTTCTGAGTTTGTTACAACCATTCCTCTTACTGAAAAGAAAAAAGGAAGAGTCTCTTGGTGCCTTGGCCTAAAGTTTCCTGGGACCCCATCAAAATCAATAGTCTCCCAGAGAAGACTCCCCGCACCAGGTTTACATGAGCCTGTGTCTAGAGAAACACTTGGTACACACATGTGCTCACTGATTGACCATACGTCAGGAACTACACACCCTTCCGTGCACAGTAAGCCTGGAAGGTCTACACATAGGGCTTATGTCAATTTTGGCTCACTCATGAATCCTCAGGGTTCTTGTTTGTGTGTTTTTGTTTAGTACTAGTGATTGAACTCAGGGTCTCACATGTGCCAAGCAAGCACTCTACCACTAATGTACATCCCCAGCCCTGATCCTCGGTATTTTTACACAATGCCTGGCATGTAATAGATGTTCAGAATAAAATGTATTTACTGATAAATTCCATTTATAGCTGATTAAGTACAGTCACCCCTAGGTATCTGTAGGGGATTGGTTCAGGACCAAATCTGTAGATGCTCAAGTCCCTTATATAAAATTTGTAGTATTTGTTTATAACCCGTACACATCCTCCCATATACTTTATTATTATTATTATTTTATTTATTTATTTTGGTACTGAGGGTTTAACCCAGGAGTATTTACCACTGAGCCACATCCCCAGCCCATTTTATTTTTTTTATTTTGAGACAGGATCTTGCTAAGTTGCTTAGGGCCTCGTTAAGTTGCTGAAGCTGGCTTTGAACTTTGAATCCTCTTGCCTCAGTCTCCCAAGTTGCTGGGATTACACGCCTGTGCCACAGTGATACTTTAAATCATTTCTAGGTTACCTGTAATACCTAATACATACTAAATGGTATGTAAATATCATTTATAATAGAGCGTTGCTATACTATATTGTTTAGGGAATAATGACAAGAGAAAAGTCTGTATATGTTTAGTACAGACACAATTTTGCTTTTTCAAATATTTTTGATCTATGGTCGGTTGAATCTGTAGATATAGAATCCACAGATACAGAGGCCTACTGTGTAGTACTGTGGTCATTGCAATGTGCAGTTGGTCCTCAAACTCTTGGACAGCTGGACACAGTGGCACACACATGTAATCTGAGGTCCTCCGAAATCTGAGGCAGGAGGATGCAGGTTAGAGGTCAACCTCAGCAACTTAGCAAGACCCTGTCTCAAAAGAAAATTTTAAAAGGGCTGGGTATGTAACTCAGTGGGTAGAGCACTTGTCTCGAATGTACAAGGCCCTTGATCCAATCCCCAGTGCCAAAACCAACCAACTTCTTGGCAAAACTTAGATTCAGTGGAAAAAAACAGATCTGACTTGATCAGTTCAACTCACTTTCAAATTTGAGAATTATCCATATTGAAGAGAATTTGTTGTTAGCTGCTAGTCGTAGACAGGCATAACTTGAATGTCTCCTCCCATTTTTTTCTTCTCTCACTTGCTTCCTCCCTATGATATTTTGTGGACAAACTGTTGTTAGGGAGGATAAGGAAGTCAGACAGAAAGATTCAGATTGGATTACAAGAGACAGCTTTTTATCTCTTTCTGTTATTTCCCCCCCAGCGTGGCTCTTTTGAAGACTGGAATGACTTCAGTCCATTATTTGCATGATCTTCCATTTAGAAAGTTCATGGACAGATTATGTCCTTACAAGGTATAATTTTCTGCTTGGCTCTTGTAAAGTTTCTACTTGGGGAATTTTCTTTCTTCCCCTTGCAGATCAAAAACCCAACACCACCATCAAAGCATGTGAGAGGGGCTGGGGGTATGGCTCAGTTGGTAAAGTGCCTGCCTCCCAAGCACAAGCCCCTGGGTTCGATCCCCAGCACGGCCAAAAAAAAAAAAAAAAAAAAAAAAGCATGTGAGAAGTAAAATGGACTAAGGGATTCATTTAGTAGAGCAGGAACTCTTATTATCCACAAGAGTTCACAGTCAACAGTGTCCTGTTAGCTCACAGTTATTTCAGCGAATCTATGCAATCTGCAAATAACTTCATTGCAATGTTCATCAGAGTGCAATGTCATCTAAAATACATAGCTCGCTCCAATGTCTCTCCTCCGAGAACATTTTGGAGGTGATTTTACTTAACGTTCTTTTGGGGAGTTATTTCATTCCAAAAAGAAATTGGTAAAGATTGGTGTAACTCAAGAAGAAGCAGAAAACTTCCAAGCGGAAAGTCCGGTATCTAAACCTGGGGAAGGAAAGGCAAGGGCTGAGGGGGTGGTGGGTAGGTCTGGTAGAGTGTTTGCCTAGCATGTGCAAGAACATGGACTGATCCGCAGCACCAGAAAGAAAGAAAGAAGAAAAAAAAAAAAAAAAAAAGTCAAGAAAATGCCTTTAATATTGATGGAAAAAGAAAGTTCAGACTAGGACATCAGAGGAAGAGGCTGTGAGATCACCTTTCAAACACTGGTGTAGCCTGTAATAGAGTTTGACGCTGTGTTTCAGAAGCTGTTGGGAAGCGGGGGAGCCCTGGCCTGTCCTGCTGCTGCCCTCACGTTGACTTGGATGCATAAGGCAGTGCTGGGCAAAGAAAAGAGAAGAGGACCAGAGTTATTCCCCCTGAGCTCTCTAAGTCCATAAAGGTTGTGGGCGAATGGCCGCGTCTTGCCAGAGAAGGAAATACGAATTGAACCCCTACTCCCTACCCTCTGGGACTGATAACGTTGTCCCTGGTTCACCCCGGGAAGTCGGCACCCAGGCACGACGTGACGACCTCCAGACTCTCTGACTGCTGCCACTTCCCGAGGGGCCGGGGGGCGCGCCTGTTGGAAGGTGGGAGGCGGGGTTGCTCTGCTTCTGGGAAGAGACCAAAGGAATGAGTAATTGGAAATTCTGTAACCTAGACCCTTATCCCAAGCCCTTTAGCTCTTTCACCCCAAACCCCCTGCCGAGAGGCAAGGGGACAGGAGACAGGAGACGTGGTGAAGGAAGAGTCACGTTTCCGAGAGGGAAGTGAAATAAAGAGGGCGGCACCCGGGGGGACCTGTGCGTCATTGAGGGACTGAAGAGAAGCGCAGGGCGCACGGGGCTGCAAAAGGAGAAGTGGGAGCGAGTAGCCGGAGGGGGCGGCCACCGAGCGGGTGGGGGCGCGGCGAAGTGCCCGAGCCTCCTGCCTTTTCGGGCGGCGCCCGGGCAGCTGGCAACCTCGTGGCGCTTGTCCGGATCCGCCGCGCTCCGGACACTGGCAGGCGGGGCGCGCCCGCCGCGCAGAATGTGGCAGCCGACCCGGTCCCGGCCCCGCGCGTTCTGGCGTTGGGTGCTGGCGCTGTTGACCCTGGGCGGCGCGGGACTGTGCCACGCCAGCCCTCAGTCCGGGTACCCCGCGCGGCCCAGCGCCAGGAACAAGTAAGTGCGCGCCTCCTCACTCGCCCCAAACCCAGTGCTGGACCCCCACCTATCCCTCCCCGGCCCGCCGCCGGGTCCTGGAACTGCCTTGCCAACGGCGACAAGCGGTAGCTGGGGGTCCCTTGTGGACGCCCCCCGGAGACTCCTCCCGGTGGCCGTGCGCTCCGCCGCAGGAGTCTCAAGCAGTGCTGACTCCAGAGGCGCGGGACTCAGGGAGTGTCCTGCAGAGCAGCGTGATCTGGGAAGGACTCCCAGGAATTCCAAGAGCCCCTGGGGGCGTGGGTGCCTTTCTTTTCCCTGCCTTTCGTTGGGTAAAGGGGCTGCTCTCCAAAGGCACACTCCTTACACCCTCCGGTGTCTACTGTGTCCATCCCCCGCCTCCGCAGGGGGTGACCGGTTCCCTGACCCTCGCTCATCCGCTGCCGTATCAGCTCATTCCCTCTTCCCGGGCCTCATTGTTCTCTGGGTTTACTCTATGTCCTTCTCGCTCTCTCCCCTTCACCCCAGGAACTGGTGCGCTTACATTGTGAACAAGAACGTGAGCTGCTCTGTGCTGGAGGGAAGTGAGAGTTTCATCCAAGCTCAGTACAACTGTCCCTGGAGCCAGATGCCCTGTCCATCCGCGCTGGTGTAAGTCTGGGGCCGAGGAGCGGGCGGGGCGCACCCGGGCCTGGGCCGTGGGGGTGGGGTGGGGTTGGAGCGTCGTGTAAAATCTCTTACAGATCTAGTGAAAACCAAGCAGCGGAAAAGTTTGAGCTTAGCGGGGCACCAGCCACGCTGGGCTGTTTAAGAAGCGGGTGCTGCTGAGTGAGCATTGAGGATGCGCAGGACTTGAGAGTTTGTGATTCCCCCGACACAGGAGAGGATGAACAAGCCCCCACCCCCACTTCTCTCTCTCTTTCGATTTTATTACTAACATAAGGCAGCTGAACCTAATTAGATCCATATTGCGTGTTCTGGGGCACACAGAAGATTCTAAAATGTATACTGCTAAAAACTTTTAGATGTAGGATTAACTGAGAGGTTTGGCTAGGTAGTGTTCTCAAACAGGCGAGTTTTGTCGAATTGTCCCCATAAAACGGACTTCAGTATGGTAGATCTCTAAACTGAAAGCCTTAGGAGTAATTTGCTTAAAAGTATGACTTTTCATATTAGATTTAGGGATTTGCTCAGCGGTTAACAGAAGAGAATGATACTTAAAAGTTCAGGGAAGAATTAATCATCGTTTCTCTTATAAAGATTTCACCATCTTAAAAAAATAAAGAACAGGAAGCTTTGAGATAAAGTACAAATTCCGTTAAACGCATCACACTCATTCGATTGTCATCAGGCAAGTCTTTGGGTTTTTGTGTAAGTCAGATATCAGAAGACAGACGGTCTGATGTGAATAAATAGCTGTTGGGGAAACACATGTGATACTTGAAATTGTTTTCCACTAAGAATACATTGTTTGTCTTAGAGCACAGTTGTCATTACAGCAAAGAATGGTCAGTAGGCAGATCTGCCTTTGCAAAGGGACAGACTGAATTTGTACTCTAGGAAACCTCCTTCCAAGGGGCAGTAGATGGGTTAGCCTAGCTAAAATGGAGTTTCTGGCTATCACTTAGAGTCCTATAAACTGTCAGAGGGATACAATACTGTCATCCCATTTTAATCCAGCCTGGAAGAGTCAGACCTCAGAGTCCAGAGTCCAGGGTCAGCAGTGACATGAGAACCAAGTAAGAGTTTTACACTGTGGTAGAGAAGTGAACTAGGTCTTCAACATCTTTTGAATGACTTTGTTTGAAATGAGAATTGAATTGTTAGTGAAAAAAAGTTCATTTCATAGAAGGACTATATTTTCGGGTTTGCTCTATTTTTTAATACTGTGGCAACTCAGAGGTAAATGAATTTTTCATTTTGGGAATAATTATTTTTGTTTAAAAGATTATTTGTTTTCATTTTCTCAAATTATTTTAGCTGCTTGGAAAATCAGATGACTTGATTGTTGTATTTAACCAAAACTCAGTGAAATTTGGTCATCAGTGAGGAAGTGAATAACCACCAGATCTATGGGTTAATGAAAGGCAGTAGGAGTGTATTTTTGCCACCCAGTGAGAAGGACAACAGAACTGCTATTAAAAAATGGCAGATGTTTCTGTTCTTTTGTTAAATCAAACCAAAATTAGTGGCCTGGATATTCTTCAGTAAAAATCATGTAAACAATTCAAGTGTATTTTTACATTTTAAGTATTGCATTGTAAGTGCGAAACTTAAAATGCACAGAATGTTTTCATTGATCAACTTGAAAATCTTTTTTTAAATTTGTTTTTGTCATAGATGGACACAATACCTTTATTTTATTTATTTATTTAATTTTTAATGCAGTGCTAAGGATTGAACCCAGTGCCTCACATGTGTGAGGCAAGCATGCTACCACTGAGTTACAACCCCAGCCTCCAACTTGAAAATCTTAAAAAAGTCTTGGCAGTTAATTCAGTCTTGACCTTAGGAATAGAAAGGATATGGTTTACCTTCTTGGTTGGTTCGTTTGTTTCTTCCTTTCTTTCTTTCTTTCTTTTTTTTTTTGGTACCAGAAATTGAACCCAGGAGTGCTTAACCACTGAGTCACATCCCCAGACCTTTTGACATTTTATTTAGAGACAGGGTCTCATTGAGTTGCTTAGGGTCTTGTTAAGTTGCTGAGGCTGGCTTTGAACTCTTGATCCTCCTGTCTCAGCCTCCTGAGCCGCTGGGATTACAGGCTACTGCCACTTCGCCCAGCCCCTTTTCTATTTTGGGGTACTGAGGATTAAACTCAAGGGCACTCAACCACTGAGCCACATCCCCAGCCCCATTTTGTATTTTATTTAGAGACAGGCTCTTACTGAGTTGCTTAGCACTTCCCGTTGCTGAGAATGGCTTTGAACTTTCGATCCTCCCGCCTCAGCCTCTCCAGCTCCTGGGATTACAGGTATGCACCACTGTGCCCAGTGCACAGGGAATGCCTGGCCCTTTTTATTCCTCATTTTGATACAGGTCTCACTAAATTGTCAAGGCTAGCTTCCAACTCCAGATCTCACCTAAGCCTCCTGTTGCTGAGATTACAGGTGTGCATCTGTGTGCCTGGCTACCTTATTTTGTAGGGACTAAATGTTTCCTACATTTAAGGATTTAGTGGATGAATGAAAACATAGGGAGAAATAATTTTTTTTTTTTTTTTTTTTTTTTTTAGATTTAAAGAGGAAGAATGGCTGTTTTGCATGTGATTTCTCTGCTTTTCTGATCATTCCTAAGTCTGCTGGAACCCTCAGTTCACTGGTTTTGTGGGGGCAGGTTCCTTAGAACCAGGGACCTGCAGGAGAGAAGGTTCTTTGGAAATGCACACTAGGGTGGCTGAGGGACGATTCTGGTCCTGTTAGAGACTTGGAACTGGAGGCTGATTGGGATGGCTGGGCGTGTCTGAGCAGGGGTGGTAGGTTTGACCCATGGAGAGCAGAACTGAGGGCTGGGGTGTAGCTCAGTGATAGAGTGCTTGCCTGGCATGGGCGAAGCCTGGATTCAGTGCCCAGCACTGCCAAAGGAGAAAAAGGAGAGACAGACAGGGAGAGAGCAGAGCGAATTTAATTCTTAGGGACAGCAGAAGGGAAGAAAAGCCAGGGAGGGGAGAAAGCAAAGCAAAGACAATCTGGAGGAGGAAACACTGCTGGAGATCCAGGAGGAGGCCTAGGGGCTGAGACTTTCTGAAAGGCCTGGCAAGGGCAGGGGTGGGGGTGGGGGCGCTGGCACTGGCAGGAAGTAACTACTTATGCAGAAACAGACAGCAAGTCAGTGGGGTACAGATGGCAGAATCGTGTGAGTTCAGGGAGTTAGTTGTAAGGAAATCCATTTACCCAGGAATCTATATGGTACTTCCAAGGCTGGTAGATAAGAGGAGTTAGGGTAGACAAGCTGATGAAGAATTACTTAAGGTAAGAAAAAGCTCTGCCCTTTTGGGGGCAGAGGGAAACAGAATGACCCCTGAGACTGAGGGGAATTCCCTGGGGAACAAGGGACTTGGGGGAGGGACCCAAATCAAAGGAGAACTGCAGTACCCAGCCATAGCTTCTCGCATGAGCAGCCTCCTTGCATGCAGAGACTCAGGGCAAGTGCATTTTCAGAAGGATTTATTTGTGAATATGAAGATGCTGTTTGTGTATATGAAGAAACTTAGATTCAGTGAAACCAGGAGGGTTTTTTGTGGTACTGGGGATTGAACCCAGGGGCATTCTACCACTGAGCCAAACCCCCAACCCTTTTTTATTTTATTTTGAAACAGGGTCTCGCTAAGTTGCCCAGCCTGGCCTCCAACTTGCGATCCTCCTGCCTCAGCCTCCTGAGCTGTTGGGATTACAGGAGTAATCCATGCCTGACTGAAAGCAGGAGGTTTTTATATGATACTTGGGCCTACTAAGTAATCAACTTCCTGACTCTGTGAGGTAACTTCTTTGTGCCAGGCACTGTATCAGGACTTTTCATCCCATATACCGGTTCATATAGTTCTTGGCAACAATCCTTCAAGTTGAACAGCATTGACCCCTTTTAACTGGTGAGGAAACCGAGATGAGCCATTTCCTAATTCATGACCGGAAGTGACTGGGCGATCTCCAGAGCCAGAGTGGCTGGTCTTTGTGGACTGCTCTCTGTTCCTATGGCAATGGAGAATGCATTCATTCGTTTCAGTGCTTTCAGCAGATGGTATAGCACTTGCGATGAAGGACACTTAGGTCAGGGCTGTAGCTCTGATAGAGCACTTGCCTAGCAGGTGTAGGACCCTGGGTTCAATCCCCAGTACCACCCAAACAAAAACAGTTACACCTTCATTCATGGAAGGCAGGTTCCCATCTACATGTAGAGAACAGTTTGTGTGCATGTGCCTTACACCTCACTCTTCCGATGAACACTTTGCTGTAATTCAAGGGGCTTTGTCATTTGTCCCATTGTCCACTATGTTATACAGTTTGCTTATTTTAGTCACTGGCACATTTAACGGTTTAGACTCTTAGGTCAGTTGTTTAAAGTGTGATATTCGTGAGACCAGAGTTGCTGAATATAATAACTATGTGGGCCAGTAGGCAGGGCGTCTTCAAGACACTGCACATTAACTCCAGAGCTCAGCTGCCACCTTAGAATTTGTTACAAGGGGATGGTATTAAGAGAGTATTTCCAGAAAAACAATTTAAAGCCCATGCCCTAATGACTGTGAGTTAGTGATACTATTAGTGTATAAAAGTTGTACATTTTTCTGTGAAGATTTAACATCACTTAGAAACTTAGAAGTAGGGCTTTCTCTCTCTCTCTCTCTCTCTCTGCCTCTCTGTCCCTCCTTCCCTCTTATGCATAAGTGATAGATGTGAGGAGAGCCACTTCAACAGAAAATGATTTGTCTCCCCTTAGCTAATTCCTAAAGTGGTCCAATGGGGGATGATAGTTATTTACCATTTAGTCTGAATTCCTAAAGGGGGTCTAAGAAAGTTTTTTTTTTTTTCCTATCTGAGATAATTGTTTTATTTTATACATCCGTATTAAGAAAGCCAGATGTCTTTGAAAATTTCATTGCATTGAGGAATTTTTCTGATTACTCATAAAAGCCATTGGCAGTTTGGCTTGTTCGGTCAACGTGTGGCCACCCACGAAGCACTTGGGGAATAGCCGTCAATAATGTGGATCCCAACCTCTGTATCTGGAATCCTTACATGGAAACAGGGGAGGTTCCCTCTTGGCCCTTGGCTGGCTTTGGGGACAGATTTTGGGAGACGGGGGAATCTGAGTGCCTTGGAATTCTTCCTGTGGGGTATTGGGCAGATTGACTTCTTGGAATTGAGGTTGCTTTGGATGAACTGATGTGATGAACCCTTGGTGTTCCTTATCTTCAATCTTTATGGCAACCACCTGGATCATTACCCCCTGTTTTAC
This sequence comes from Sciurus carolinensis, assembly GCF_902686445.1. Lineage (NCBI taxonomy): Eukaryota > Metazoa > Chordata > Mammalia > Rodentia > Sciuridae > Sciurus > Sciurus carolinensis. The sequence goes on along the minus strand of NC_062227.1, from coordinate 28,410,759 downwards.
AGGAGGGTTAATAGTTAGGAGGTAGCAGAGCCTGCATCCAAGTCCAGATGTGTTCAAGCCTCAGGCTCCTCCCACACTACACCCTACAACCCCTCCTGTCTAAACCCACACCACCGGGTGCCGGAAGGGATGTGCGTGGGGACAGGTGCCTACTGCCAGCCCTCTGTTGGGGGAAAGGATGGAGGAAAAGGTCTGCAATTTCATGCAGCCCACCCGCTCCACCCGTTGCTGATGTTGGGTGGACTGATGGGAGGTGACGGCACTTTCTTCTCTCTTTTGGACTAAGCACTGCTTTCTTTCATGCATCATTCATGCATGGTGGAAGGAAGTAATTCCTGATAGTCACAGAACCGTGGGCCTGGCCGGACAGCTGTTAGTATTTGTGGCATTTGGAGGCGTTCTGGCCATGGAGTCTTTGCGTTGTTGGCAAGGACGGTCAAGGACCCTAGATGCAAGGCAAGATATCTGTCAGTGTTCGCTCTGCCTCCCAACTCAGGGCTGGGAGTTTTCTACCTTCTGACCCCATAAACGGACTGGGACTTATCAGCCTCTGTCCCCACAGCTTCCCACCACCTCCTTATGCTTTATATCTTGGCAGAATTTTTCCTATTCTTAAAACAAAAAACAACTCTCTAACTGGGGGAGGGGTCTGGGTGAGGTCAACACAGAGCCTGTAGCTGTTGGGGTAATGCAGAGGGAATTTGCAGCAGGTGTTAGTCCTGGGTGGAGTTCCAGGACACCTCTAATCCTCAGATTCCCAGGGCCGCAGATGGTGGGTCATTCAGCTGGAAGAAAAATTGTCTATTAGGAAGCAATCTCCTCCTGGAAAAGTCGCTTTTTCTTTTTAAAGCACAGAATACTTAAGGCTAGGAAAAACAAAACAAAAAACCTGCCACGGATTACTTCTCCTAGAGCCGATTTTATGTTTACTACATCTCCAAAAACAGAATTCCATCCATTTCAAAAAAAGTCTTTTTATTCCCCCGCTGCGATACTGGGGATTGAACCCAGGGGTGCTTTATCACTGAGCCACATCCCCAGTCCTTTTTGTTTTTTGAGACAGGTCTCACTCAGTTGCTCAGATTGGCCTCAAATTTGCGATCCTCCTGAGTTACTGCGATTAGAGGTGGGCCCCACCATGCCCAGTCTATGCTCATTATTTTATTCTTGGCATAGTTTTGGCCTAGAGATTGAGTAGGACAGAAGCTGGGTTCTTAGAAAAAGAACATTCTGCTGTGGGCTACATTTTCTTTTTTTCATCTTGGAAAAAAATTATTAGGATTCAAATAGAGGTTATAACCTTAAGAAAAACAGGTTGCTTCTTGTTAAAATCTGCTTTATTCCTGTTAATTGGTTAATTGGTCTTCCTCAGGATCTGTGAACTCTTCCACCCACTTTAGCTCGCGCATGCGCGCATGCGTGGTACTTGAGTTAAAATTCAGAGGTAGCTAGGAAAGGGCAAGTGGGCGTGGGTGGCCTGCAGGGAACTGCTAATCGTTAGGAGGGCTGGGGCAGGCTCCCTGTGGTTCCTCCTGCTCCATTGGAGCTGGGTGGGGCAGCCCACGACTTGCTCTGGAAGGAGAGATAGGAGACCTGGTGTCTGGCCTGCGCTGTGTGATTGCAGGCAAGTCATGGAGCCTCTTTCCTCAAGTCGACATTGAGGGTGGGAGGAGGCCCAAGTGAGGGCCCTTGTGGAAGACTAGGAAAGCCAGTGCTATCACCGGACTGTGAGGAACACCTGCCAGAAGGTCTGGCCAACACAGTTGTTTTCTGTTTGAAATGTCGTTGCTGGGGCTGGGGAGATAGCTCAGTCGGTAGAGTGCTTGCCTTGTAAGTACGAGACCCTGGGTTCGATCCCCAGCACCCCCCCCCCCCAAAAAAATGTTGCCATTCAGGTGGTCTTGGAAGGCTTTGGATTTGAAGTTAATGCAGGTATGTTTGAGGAAAGACTGGCACATTGAAGAATATAATAACTCAGTGAGTCAAGATAATTAAGAAGATGGCATGCTTAAAACCAACTTTTAAAAATTAAGTGAAATTCAGAGAAGGCTTTGAAAGTAGAGCCAGCTGTACAGTTTCTTTAAGGAGTGTATGCCAGTGATTATGCCTCTTTAAAGTGAATGTTCCAGTCGCTTGTGGGCATGTACTGCTGTTTCTGCAGGTGTTTGCATGCCTGTGGTAGAGTGATAGAGAAAGGGTGGCCAGGATGTTGGGTGTTGTGGTTAACTAGTGCTGATCCCTAGGTAATCCTTCACCAAACCCAACCACTAACACATTGCTTGATGTTTTTTTTTTTTTTTTTTGCCAGAGCCTTGTGCATACCATACTCTACCACTGGGCTATATTCCCTAGCCCCTAATTCTTTACTTTTAGGGGAAAAAATAAATAGCAAAAAACCTTTTCCTCATGTGGATAATATTAAGATGTTACTCATGTTTGCTGAGTGTGACTGACATGTAGGTACTGCATACAACAGTTACACAATGCTTTACAGACTGTTTTTTAAAACTTAAAACCCATCAACTCTGCCAGCATTCGGATTACTTCCAGTCTGTCACACAACTGTTCTGATTTATTGCTGGTTACACGACTTCTTTACTTCTCAGAATTAACTGCTTCCGTCCTTATGAAGCAGTTTTCCGGGCTTAAAAATAACAGTGAACCATTTGATCAAATGATGTAGCTGAGCGTGACATATGGTTACAGAGAACAGTTTTCCTGGGAGGACCCAGGAAGGAACGTAGTGCTTTTCAGTGTGACAGCAGTTCACACCGAAGGAAAAACAATGATAAGTACTAAACTCGCCAATAGGTTTTCTTCTTTTCCTTCCTGTTTTAAAGGGGTGATGGGTGCTGAAAGAAAGTAGGGAGGATTCAAACCAAATTCCTGGTTTGAAAGTGCTGCAGAAGGCAAACTTGGCGGGGTGTGTCATTGCCAGGGACCCAGCTGCTTTTAATGTTTTTCCCCCACCTAAGAAAATACCAGAAGACGAGAGAATACGCCTAAAAACCATGCTCTGCAGTGTCAGCCTTTCAGGACAATATAATGCATTATGCATTTGGCTGAGAGAGGAACGGTGCAGGGAAGGCTTTTCAAGCTGGTCATTTTGTTGAAAAAGAATTTGCTAAGATGTCTCGGCATTTGCCAGGCTTTCCCCATCTCCCTCCACATTTGCGATGCTATGGGTTCTGCCTAATGTGTGGGCTTCACTGGATTGTCTTTTAATCGAGATGAGCTCTCAGTCCATCGTGAAACAAGGTTCCCTCTGGCTGGAAGGTTCTCCCTACATCTGCTGGACAGGGATATTGTTAAGGATAATGAGATAAGGACATAAAAATGTCTTCTAAACCATACTGGGGGAAAATCCTGCTTGTTTTTTGCTAACTGAAGCTTTTCCACATATCTTGAAAAGGGAGGACCCAAGCTGTGGCTGTGACTGCGACTGTGGCTGAGATTGCGACAGAGCTCAGGGCGGGGTGGGTTTGGTAATCTGGCCCTTAATGGGAGAGCTCATCTCACATTAAGCGTTTCTCTGGCTCTTGTCAGCCTTCAGCCCAGAGCTGAGCATGCTGTTCCTTTTTCTCTGAGGTGCTGGGGATGGAACGCAGGGACTCGCATGCTGAGCAGGTCCCCTACCCCTGAGCCACACTGAGCCCCTCGCATGCTGTCTGAATGAAAACCTGAGCAGGGAAGTGGCAGCAGCCCTTCCTTAATATGCTGAACATTCCAGAACCCGGAATCCAGGCTGGTTTATGCATCAGGTGTCTCCTACCTTGGTGGTTCTCCAGGACCTTCCTGGACAAGGATGCAGGGCCAGGGCTCCAGCTCCACCATGATAGGCCAGGCGCCCCTTTCCCATCATAGCGCATGACATCATTTTCTGGCTGCTCGCTAGATATTTAGGAGTCATTCTGTTGCATCATTGCAGAAAACAAGTGGTAAGACAAAACCCAGAGCTCCGTCTCACTGCATGCCGGAGGGAAAGCCAAAATTCAGAGTGTACTGTTTTCTGAACCAAAAGAGCCAGGCTCACTCTAAATGCCCCCGTCAGAATCATTACAGGAAAGCTAATGATCCCAACTAGTGGCCACTTTTGGCTGTATTTTGTTTTTATTTCCGTGCTAGGGATTGAACCCAGGACCTTGCACATATGAGGCAAGTGCTTTATCACTGAGCTACATCCCCAGCCCCAGTCCTATTTTAAAAATGCTAACATCCATTTTTGTGTATTTTATACAAAATGGATTATTTTGTTTCTTTTTTGTTTTTGTTTTTGTTTTGGTCCTGGGGGTTGAACCTGGTCACTTGACCACTGAGCCACATCTCCAGCCCATTTTATTTATTTATTTATTTTGAGACAGTATCTTCAGTATCATCAGCTAAGTTGCTGAAGCTGGCCTCCAACTTGCGATCCTCCTGTCTCAGTCTTCTGCGTCATTGGGAGCACAGGTGTGTGCCACCGTGCTTGGCTACAAAAACAAATGTTAAGCCTGAGTTCTCAAAAGGCAAAACTAACGGGCTGTGTGTCTGAAGAGTAAGCCTATACATTAAAACAACAACAAGGCCTGGGGTTGTGGCTCAGTGGCAGAGCGCTTGCCTAGCACGTGTGAGGCCCTGGGTTCGTTTCTCAGCACCGCGTATGAATAAATAAAGGTCCATGGACAATTAAAAATTCTAAAAACAATAACTTGGTTAAGTTCATTTTAAAACTGTAAAAGACTCAATGCTGATTTTAGTTTCTAAATGAGATTTATTATTGAATTTTCAAGATAAGACTATAGCACTTTGCTTTCATAGACTTGAAAATTTTTATTTTTACTTATGTATTTGCTTTTTGGTACTGAGGGTGGAACCCAGTGCTTCACACATGCTAAGCTTTTACTCTACCACTGAGCTACACCCCAACCGGGCCTGGAGATTTTAAATCACCCTAATGCAGACATACACATTTGTTTTTTAAATAACTTTATTGAGCTGGGTATAGTAATCCCTGCCAGGTGGGAGGCTGAGGCAGGAGGATCACAAATTCAAAGCCAGCTTCAGCAACTTAGCAAGGCCCTAAGCAACTTAGACCCTATCTCAAAAACAAAAAAATGGAGCGAGCTGGAGATGTGGCCCAGTGGTTAAGCACCCCGGGGTTTAATCCATGGTACCAAAAAATACAAACCACACCAAAACAACAACAGAAACCAACCTTATTGAGGTATCATTGTAAACTGTACATATTTGAAGTCGTATAATTTAATATTTTGATGTGAAACCAACATCACAATAAAAATAGCACACATATCCATCACCTCCCAAAATTTCCCCAAGCCCTTTGGTAATGCTTCTGTCTTCCTTCTCCTCACACATCCGATTCCTAGGAACCACTGATCTGCTTTCTATCACTATAGGTTTGTTTGTATTTTCTAGAGTCTATGTAAATGATGTCAAAGGTATATACTCTTTTTGGGGGGTCTGGCTTTGAGCATAATTGTGAGATTGATGCTTGTTGAACTCTTTTGTTGTTCTATTCGTTTGCACATAGTTGAGTTGTACCTGATGGCTTGTGGGGAGAGGCTGAGCATAGAAAATTATTGATATTGATAATACGGTTATTTCCCTGATTTTTCTGAACAACAGCTGAGAGGAAAGGGTAAATGCATAACAGATGTAGAACATGAGATAAAACCATAATGAAGTTTTCCAAAAAACACACTTCACATTCATAGCCCTGGAAAATGTTGGATTAAGGATACATAATTAGCATAAGCCATTTTGAATTGGCAGAAAGCTCAGTCGGGTTGAGAGAAGACTTGTAATTAGAGGACTGTTGGTTTCTCAGTTTCATTAAACAAATATTTTCATGCAAGGCCCACATCTGACCCAGAGTTGGGCTCCATGGAGATACAGCAGGGACCCCTTTCTTGCCCTCCAGAAGTTCACATCCAGTAGATAAAATGAGATGAGCAGAAATAAGTACAGAATGTAGGAATGGGGATTGTAATAAGAGAACCACAGAGATATCAAGCTATTCGGAAGTGGGAAAGATGATTTCTAGCTAGGAAGAACCTGATAACTTGTTTGGAAGTGGTGACATCTTGGCAAGGCTTCGAAGGAATGTTCTAGTTGAGTGTATGTAGGTATGAGAGAAGCCAAGGCCAGCATCAGTCAAAAAATAAAACAACCTGAGCAAGGACTAAGAGCAGGAAACGAAGGGACATTCACAGGGAATAGGTGTTGGTGGAGTTGGTCCTCCAGGACCAAGAGCTCAGGGTCTGTTCCAGGCCTCTCTCCTGAGCTTGTATGAGGCCATCTTCCCTCTATACCTGTCTGTCTGTGTCCAGATTTCCCCTTTTCTATCCATCCATCCATTCATTCATCCATCGGTCAGTACTGGGGATTGCCCTACCACTGATTCCATCCCCAGCCCTTTTTGTAATTTTTAAAGAATTTGCTATGGAGTCTTGCTGGACTCGAGCTTGCAATTCTTCTTATAGCCATAAATTATTTTTTTGTAAATATGACAGTTGTTCATTTGTATGTTTTCTCTGGAGAAATATCTAATCATGTCCTTTGATTCCAATTATTTTTGGGTAGGGACGGTACTGGGAATTGGACCCAGGGGTTCTTTGCCACTGACCTACATCCCCAAGTCCTTTTTATTTTGAGACAGGTTCTCAGTAGATTTCCCGGGCTGGCCTCCAACTTGTGATCCTCCTATCACTATAGATTTGTTTGTATTTTGTATACAAATATATAATAAGGTTACTTCCTTTATATTATATATAAATGGTGTCATCTCTGTTTTGGAGGTCTGGCTTCTTTAAGCGTAATAATGAGATTCATCCTTGTTGTATTCTATCAATAGTCAATTACCTTTTATTGTTGGGTACTGTTTGCAGAACATGGTCCAGTCAGTACCACTAACGAAAGGCCATATTAACATTCTGAAGCACGACTCTGATGAGCTCCCTCATCAAAACCTTCCCTGGCTCCCCTTTACCTGAACAGTGAAGTCCAAACTCCCAACCATGTCATTACAGAGTTGAATTGTGCCCTCTAATAAAGATTTGCTGGAATCCTAGCCCCTAATACTTCAGAAGATGACTTCATTTGGAAAAAGAACCCTTTTCAAGTTAAGGTAATCAAGTTAAGTTGGAGTCTTAGGATGAGTCCTAATGTAATAAGACTGGTATTCATAGAAAAAGGGGAAATTTGGCTGAGTCAGGTAGCCAACCACATCCCAGGTACTCAGGAGTCTGAGGCAGAAGGATCAGGTAACTCAGTTCCCAGATTGTTGATTGGAGGTTATGGCAGGATTGCTTTTATCCGTGAGATAATCAGGATCTCATTATTCATCTCCTCATGGTAGGGAATTAACTATATTCCATCGTGGGGGCAAATGAGTCCATTATTATAGGAGGAGACTCTTCTTGAGGGGAAATTCTACATCACCTCCATCACCCTTCCCATTAACAGCAAATGCAGCAGCCCCCTTACCCTCCTCGGTTGGTCACATCCTCAGGCCTGGGGGGTGGCAGCAGTATTCCAAAGAAAAAGGCTGCCACTTTTCAGCAGAGGGCTGGTGAGTGACAATGGCTTCACCTCCCTGTGTCACAGGTGACTTCAGAAAACACTGCGCAGTCCACAGTCCTGGGTCGGCCTGAACCCTGAAAGAAACACGAGCCTCAATTATGTTTTCATCTTTCCCACAATGTGTTTCATAAATTAGAAAAAAAAAAGAGTTGCTGTGTTTTAAATTTCCAGGTTATCATTTTTTTTTTTTTAACCTGAGAATGAATTGGCTCAAAGGAAGAACTTTTTTTTTTCTTTTTGGTGCTGGGGATTGAACCCTGGGGTGCTTTCCCGCTGAGCCACATCCCCAGCCCTTTTAATTTTTTGAGACAGGGTTTCAATAAGTTGTTTAGGGCCTCGCTAAGTTGCTGAGGCTGGCTTTAAACTTGCCATCCTCCTGCCTCAGCCTCCCTAGCGGCTGGGATTTCAGGCTTGCGTCACCGTGCCCAGTAGAACATACTTTTACATCTGCAGAGATTTTCTGTGTTTCCGAGCACCAGAGCTTGTCCACGTCCAAGGTCTTCACCCCAGGGTCTGAAATGGATTACAGAAGGGATGGCTTGGCCAATTGGCTTGTGGCATCTAAAAGCAAATTCTGAGAACTTCGGATGAGCAGCAGGTTGAGGAGTGGCTGGAAGAGGCGGCAGGGCAGGCACCGAGGGACTGAGACCTTTGGAAAGAGAGGGATCGCTGCTGCAGACTGGAGAGGCCAAGCTAAGGAAAAAAAGATTTCGAAATTACTGACTTTTGTAGAAGTTGGGCAATTAAAAAAGGAAGAGGGTAATTAAAATAGAGTGCTTTGGTGGCTCCGAGTAGAAAGGCCTGGATCACAAAACTACGGGAAGTGGTGTCTGTGGTGAGCGGCCTGCGAAGGGCCCAGGCCAGCAGATGTTCTCATGCTTCATACTGTGGGAACGCCGAGGGGGAGTTCGCTGGGGAGTGAGGACAGGGGCTCCAGGAATGAGGACGGGCGGAACTGAAGGGCAGCCTTTACCTGCGGGCAGCAGCCTCCCATAAAGAGTCTTTGCACACACGTGGGCCTTCGCAACCTCTTGGATCTTGCTGCCCTCACAGCCGGCCAAGGCCCCGTGGGACGCCCCCCACCGCTCCCTCCCTCCCTCCCTCCCTCCTCCGTCCTCCGTCCTCCCCGCTGTTGGGGTAGTGACTTAATTTGGGAATGTGTCTCCCAAGGTGAAGAAGTCAGAGCTGAAAACGTGGACGCCTTGGAACACAGGCAGAAGCTATATTTCAAGGGACTGGATGCAGCCAGCTCCTGGAGGTGATGTCATCTTTAGCAATGCGAGTTTGCTCCCAGGAAGGTTCCGATCTTTTCGCGAATCTAAGAATAACGAGTCCACCAGCTACAGCAGCAGCGTTGGGACTCGGCCTTGCAGCTGAGCCGCTGCGGTTATCTTTAATCCCCCTTCTTTATGACTGTGGAATTGTGGATTAGGGGGATAAATAGATAGTGGGGGAAAAACTTCTCATTACACTGTGTTGTCAGGGCAAATACTGAGCGGTATTTTGGACTTTAGGTTTTGACACCCAACTTGTCCACTCTGAAGTGCATAAGGAAATTCAAGAGAAAATGAAAATATAAGCAGCTTAAAATTGTGGTTTCTCCAGCAAATGTAGCTTTGTACAGGGAAATGAGTCTCTCCTGTATTTCCATTTTGAACACATTGTTTTGGTCTAGGATCTGCTTTTGAAAACTATAAAGCTGAGATAGACATCATTACCCTACATACACGTATGATTACATGAATGGTATGAATCTACATCGTGCACAACCACAGAAACGAAATGATGTACCCCATTTGTATACAATGAATCAAAATGCAGTCTGTAAAAATAAAAAACAAACAAAACAAAACAAAAACCTATAAAGCTATATTGTAATCTAATTTTAATCAGGTAGCATCAATCTGGCCTTTAGACTCATTAGATACATTTTTATATTTCAAAATATACTTGCCCAAGTGTTCTAGCTTTTAAAATTTAGATGAATTTCCTAAAAAGCCAAGTATAATGGTTTACATTTCTTTGCTTCACATTATTAATTTCTCCATGCAGAGATCTAATTAACAATGTGTAATGTAGCAGAAAAAAATTAGAAATCTGATTTTGTGTTTGTGCTTTAAGCTGCAGGAAGGTTCATTGGTGTTTCATTTTCTCTCAAGTGGGGACACTTTTCCAGACTTGGAATTGGGACCTTAGGAATCAGACCTCACCTCCTAATATTGCAGAAATTGTCTTTGTAGATGCATGTGTTTTTTTCTAGTGCCCAATTTTTAAAAAAATATTTTTTAGTTGTAGGCGGACACAATACCTTTATTTTTATGTGATGCTGAGGATCAAACCCAGGGCCTTTCATGTGCTAGGCAAGCATGCTACCACTGAGTCACAACCCCAGCCCATAATGGTCAATTTTTTATTGGCAGTAGGACAAATTAGATTCAAATGGGAAGTGCTTCTGCTGGGGCAAAATCACTCTTCACTTCAATATAGTTCTGAGATTACTTTTTTTTTTTTTAAGTTGTAGATGGACACAATACCTTTATTTTATTTATTTATTTTCATGTGGTGTAGAGGATCAAACCCAGTGCCTCACACATGCCAGGCAAGTGCTCTACCACTGAGCCACAACCCCAGCCCCTGAAATCACTTCTGACCTCAGATTTCTAGCCTCTACTGTCCCACTATATTTTTGCTTTTGGCAAAGTGTCAAAAAATATAAAAAGTGTCAATAAATATAAAAAGCTCATTTGTTTATTCATTAACAGTCAAGAAAGAAGAAAACCCAAAACAACCCCAACATCTCAAACCACAACAAAAACATTTGTCACAAGTAGTTCCTAGAAAATCAATCTACTGTCTTGTCCATTTCTAACAGACCAAAATTTTAAAAAGTGAATCACTGTCTCAAAAGGAAGGAATTTCTGTCCACCTGCTGTAAGGGATGAGCCTCCAGGACATTACCCTGTGAACCAAGCCAGTCACAAGAAGATGAATTATTCTAGGCTTCCTTTTGTAGGAGGTAGCAAGAGTCATCAAATTCATAGAAAAAGCAGGAAGTGGTTGCCAAGAACTGTGGACTATGGACAGTTAGTGTTTAGTGGGTACAGTTTTGGTTTGGGAAGATTAAAAAAAAAGTTCTGGAGGATGGGTGGTAGTGGTCGCACGGCAGTGCCAATGTGCTAGGTGTCACACATTGTTAAGATGCACTTAACAATGGTTAAGGTGGGCTGGGGTGTAGCTCTGTGGTTGATCGTGTGCAAGGTCCTGTGTTCATTCCCTAACACCACAGAATAAAAGGAATGGTTAAGAAGCCAATTTTTTTTTTTTCCTTGTAGTACTAGGGATTGAATCCAGGGGTGCTTTACCACTGAGCAACATCCCCAACCCTTTGTATTTTTCGAGACAGGGTCTTCCTCAGTTGCTGAGAATCTCACTAAGTTGCCCAATCTGACCTCCAACTGTGATCCAGCTTCGGCCTCTTGCGTGGCTGGAATTACAGGCAGGTACCACGGCACCTGGCAAGATGCTAGATTTCACGCCATGTTTATCTTGTCTCAATTTAAAAAAAAATAATTCCTGTGGATGGAATGGATGGTGGATAACAACCCAGTCTGCTCTGGGTGAGCAGTTCTGAATCTTGTTGACTTGTTTCTTTTGCCTGCTAATTTCCTTCCCTCTGGGTAGCTGATTATTTCCCAGGTCTAGCAGGGAAGTACTTCTTTCTGGTTTCTTTCTGCATCCTCTCAGTTCCTTTCCGGTCAATACTGTGTGGAATCACACATGCAGAATGAAACCAGAAGAGTTGGCTCCAGGTTGTTTGGGGCAGGCCAGGGATTGGAAAGAGAGGAGTTATTAGAAAGTTTGTTCTTGGGAGAAATCCCAGTCCAGCCTGTATCCTGAAGGGGTCACAGGTTTGGATAGAGCTTTAGTAAAAGGCTATGTGAAAATAAAATACAGGTAAATGCCAAATGCAGGGTAGACCCCCTACCTTGTGCAAAAGTTGTCTAGATGTCCCCTTGCTGGGGCTGGGTGACTATTTTCAGGGAAGTGTTGTGCTTCAGGAAAGCAGTTCTGGAAGGGATGCTGTGCAAGTTCTAGTGGGAGGAAGAGGATGGCTTGGTGAACAGGTGTGCATATGTGACTGATTTATGGACCGTCTAGGTCAGTCCTGTCCAGTAGAATTTTCTGTGATGATAGAAATGTTCATGCTCTTAAATACTTGAAATGTGGCTATTGTGACCAAGGAACTAAATGTTTAATTTTAATTTAATTTTTTTGGTACTAGGGATCGAACCCAGGGGTACTTCGACCACTGAGCTTCACCCCCAGCCCTTTTTATTTTTTATTTTGAGACAGGACCTTACTAAATTGCTGAGGCTGACCTCGAACTTGTGATCCTCCTGCCTCAACCTCCTGAGTTGCTGGGATTACAGGTGTACACCACCATTTTTTAAAAATTTGCATACATTTGAATAACCTAATGTGGCTAATGGCCACCTTATTAGATGGCACAGCTCTGAGTTACTTTCCATTGTGTGATTCCTGCAGTTCTTCGTGACCCCAGGATTCCGCAGTTTGGTTTTGGTTCTGGGGAGACTTAAGAATTCACATCTGGACCCGGCACTATGGCACACACCTGTAATCCCAGCAGCTTGGGAGGCTGAGGCAGGAGAATGGGGAGTTCAAAACCAGCCCCAGTAACTAAGTAAGGCCCTAAACAAAAGTGAGGCAGCACTAAGCAACTCAGCCAAGACCCTGTTTCTAAATAAAATACAAAATAGGGCTGGGGCTGTGACTCAGTGATCTAGTGCCCCTGAGTTCAAACCCTGGTACCACCCCGCAAAAAACAAAACAAAACAAAAAAGAATTCACATCTGCTTAGAGTTAGACCAGAGGATAACTAGGTTTGTTTGTTTGTTTATTTGCTGTACTAGAGATTAAATCCAGGGGCTCTCTTCCACTGACTTACATCCCCAATCCATTTTATTCATTTATTTTTTTGAGACAAAGTTTCACTAAGTTGCTGAGGCTGCTCTTGTGATCCTTCTGCCTCAGCCCCCTGAATTGCTGGAATTACAGGTGTGCGCCACTGGGCCTGGTCCCTGACACCTTATAAAAGCTTCCAGGGCAGGATATTTTCCTGCAGTGCCCTGGATAATGGAGAGGGGACTCCTATTTGGTTCTTGCTCAACCTCTGGGGAACCTCAGACTGGTGGCTATATTAGTGGGAACCTAATTTCTGCTGGGAAAATCCCAGTAGAGCTGTCAGGCTGGACAACCCCTACCGTGTGCCCCACCCCCACCCCCTAAGCCTGAAGGCCATGCAGCAGGGCGCAGAGCCACCTCGGGGATCTGTGTGGCCTTACACACGGAGAAATCAGAAACCGGTGAGCTTTCCCACGGCTGGAGGTGGCCCAGTGATCATTTCCAGCTGTCGCCGGCCAGGACCGCCTCCTCCCCACACGAGGCTTGAGAAGTTGTAGGAACGCGCCAAGGGGAACCTGGAAACGGTGGGCGTGGAGAACGTGCGTCGCTGGGCGGAGGGCGGGGACTCCAGGGAACTTCCCTAAGTGATGAACTGGCTCCAAAATGATCACTGCTTTTAAAGTGATGAGGCGGGGTCGGCAGAGCAGGGCGTTCTCACCCTGCAGCTCAGGCATTGGGGTTAGGCCCCCAGGGCAGGGTGGGATGCGGTGGGGATGTGGCCGGGTGCCCCTCTTCCATGTCGCCCAGTCTTGTCCCCTGCCTGGCTCCACCTTACCCAGAAGGTTTCTTATGGACCATCACCTGCAGATGAACCAGCCCCACGAGCAAACACGTGTTCACATCCAGTCTTTAATGCAGAGCAAGAAAGGTCTCCTGAGCGTACACATTTTTCCAGCATTATGTTTGGCTTGAGTATGTAAGACAGTGAAGTGGAATTATTCTTTTTTTTTTTTTTTTTTTTCATATTTTCAAGAATCCTTTGTGTATGGACTGGTCGCTATGCCACCATTCGCCTGTAATTCCAGCGATCTGTGAGGCTGGGGCAGGAGATTTGCAAGTTTGAGGCCAGCCTCTGCAATTTAGCCAGGCTCTAAGGGACTGAGCAGACCCTGTCTCACAACAACAACAACAAACGGCTTGTGATGTAGCTCAGTGTTAGATCCCCCAAGTTCGATTTCTAGTACAAAAAAAAAAAAGCTTTGTGAAGGTGGGGTGGGAGAGGGCCAGGGCTGGAATTAGCTGGTGGCATGGCAGCGTGGGGCGCTTGACTACCTTCTCACCAACTTTGAGGGCCTTTGGGAACATCTCCAGAGGGGCTGCTGCCACACTCTTAGGGCAGGTGCCACAGGGACTGGCTGCTTCTGCCTGTTGGGAGTGTGCAGAGTACAGGGAAGGACAGGGGCTGAACTTCCAGCCCGGCAACTTTCAGAATGAACTTGGACAAGTCATCTAACCTCTCTGAGCCCCTGATATTTCACCTGTGGAAGGGGCCATGATGGGGGATGGAGGTGGAAGGGAAAGGAGAGAACAAGAAGCCTGGTAGTGGGGGGCCTTTGCCCTCCCCTGACCTCACCTCCCATGAGCACCCCTTGCATTTCCCTTTTACTTATCGAGGTTCCTCTTCTGTGTTCTTTGAAAAAGCCTCCCTTTGGAGCTTCTCAGAATCCGCATGCTGAGGCCCTCAGAACCTCTGTGGGGGTCAGCCAGACATGCGTATTTTTTTTAATTTTTTTTTTGGTTCTGGGGATCGAACCCAGGGCCTTGTGCTTGCAAGGCAAGCACTCTACCAACTGAGCTATCTCCCCAACCCCATGCATATTTTTTCACCATTCTTTGGGTGATGTTGATGGCCTTGGTTGAGAGCTACAGTCTTAAAAGACCTATGGAAACGGGACAGCAAAAGGTGCGAGGTCTGGCAGCTTCCAAACTGGCGGTGGGGCCCTCTTGGGATTCTGCAGGGACACCTGACCGTCCAGTGGAGTAGGTCTTTACACTGAAGGTTTCATTGTCATGGTTTTGCTGGAGCTGGAGCTCCGTGGTAGAGCGCTTGCCTCGCATGCTCAGAGGCCTAGGTTCCATCCCCAGCACCACGACCAAAGGAAGGATCTTTAATTAACTCAGACTCTGTGACACATGCCTATAATCCCAGGTACTGGGAAGGCTGAGGCTGGAGGGCCACAAGTGTGAGGCCAGCCTGGGCAATTTAGCAAGAGCCCGTCTTAAAATAAAAAATAAAGAGAGTTAGGAATTTGGATCAGTGGTAGAGCATGCCTGGGTTCAGTCCCCCATACCCTCAAAGAAAGGACCTTCAGTTGTCATAGTTATGACCCTCGGGGGAGATGTCAAAGGTCCATTACATTTAGTAATTGTAGTTTTGTGAGGAACATGTAGTTTTGTTTGGAACACGTAGCTGTGTTAGGAACATGACTTTGAAGTCCCCAGCTCCAAGGCTGGTGCCCATGCTGGACTCACTTGGCTGGCTAAGCCCTGCAGGTCCCAGCAGCCCCCACAGCTGGTCATCCCAAGTCCCCCATGAGTCCCCGCAGCAGCCCTGATGAAGTGACGCAAAACCTGTTTCTTTCTGGGAACCGACCCAAAGACAGGGCCAGCTGCTGGTGCTGCTGTGAGAAATGAAGCGAGAGTGAAGCCTTTGGGGAGAGGAGGTTCCCCGCCAGAAAGTCAAAGCTGCGGCACAGCAAGGGAGGGCCGTCCTGTGTGGCCACGGCTTCTGTCAGCCGTGAGGAGAGGCGTCCTGAGCTCCTGGCTTCATCCCTACTGTGTGCCAGGGGCTGCTGGGTCGTCGGCATCTGTTCTGGGTCCAGGCCTAGCCCAGGGGCTGGAGGACTTGACAACTCACTGGAAGTGTCTCTGGGATGTCCCCGTACGTCGGAACGCACACTCTATATGGGTGAAGCGTCCGTGCTTTGATTCTGCGTCCTAATTGCTGCATGGCACCAGGGCATCTCTGTAAATAGACGTGGACACTGGATGGTGCCTAGACACGGCAGCCTGCTGCTTCCTCCGCCGTGATAGGGTCAATGGGGTGGAGCTGACCAAGTGGGGTTTATGGAACACAGGGGTGTCAGGGATGCTTTCCTTAAAACAAAAATACAACCTTGAATTGCACCTGAAAAAAATCCCCACATAGCTCTGAGTTGTGAATGGAAGTTTGTTGGTGAACAAAAGCTCTGTTTAGGGACCCAAAACTGTCCACATCAAATGGGAATTGCATGGCTAAGTTTTTCTGTTTCCCCTGAATCTTTTTTTAAAGAATTAAAAAGAAAGTTTATAGTTGTCAATGGACATTTATTTTATTTATTTATATGCATGCTGAGAATCAAACCCAGTGCCCCACACATGCTAGGTGAGCGCTCTACCACTGAGCCCCAACCCCAGCCCTCCCCTGTATCTTAAGAGCTGGAGGGAGGAGGCCAGTTCCCAGGGTGGGAAGGCCCTGCCTTTCTAACCCCTGGGGAGTCAGCTGGACTGAGAAGACCAGTGACCCCTCCGGGGAGGGTCCTGTGCACCCCGAAGCCTCTTTACTTGGCTTCATCTCTGGGAGGACCAGATGCACTCTTTTTTTGCGGTGCTGGGGATCGAACCCAGGGCCTTGTGCTTGCAAGGCAAGCACTCTACCAACTGAGCTATCTCCCCAGCCCCCAAACGCACTCTTAACACAGACACTAACAGAGGGGCACTGCCTTCTGCCCGCAGGTATCGGGTGAACTTCAGACCCAGGTATGTTATCAGGTACAAGACGGTGACCCAGTTGGAATGGAGATGTTGCCCTGGCTTTAGAGGAGCAGACTGCCAAGAAGGTCCCAAAGACCCCGTGAAGACCCCCCGCCCCACGCCTGCTCGGCCTCGAAACAGCATAAAGAAAGCCACAGGTAACGTTTTACTGGTGCTTTGATCTGCGTGGCCACCTTTAACATTTCCAGTACTGCTTCAAAGGATGGGATTTATCATCTACCAGATGGAACAAATATACATATGTAGCAGAATATTTTTTTTTCTTTTTTGGTGCTGGGTATTGAACCCAGGTTTACTTAACCACTGAGCCAGTCCTTTGTATTTTTTTAATTTTGAGACAAGGTCTTGCTAAATTGTTTAGGGCCTTGCTGAGTTGCTGAGGTTGGCCTCAAACTTGCCATCCTCCTGCCTTAGCCTCCCAATCCCTGGGAATTCAGGCATGTGCCGCCACACCCAGCATGGCTGAAATTTATTTGCAGGAGTAGAAGCAAACTCTGCTGTGAGTAAATTGCTTAGTTAGGGCCAACTCCCCTTGTACAAGCCAGCGCCTTAGAACCAGGATGGTAAATGCTAATGGGTTCAGACTAGTGTGGCCTGGAGGCACTGATGTGAAGACCCTCAGATGTCATGGTGCTCTGATTTTACTTTCATCTCCAAGGCCCAGTTAGAAAGCCGAGTTTAAAGGAGTTAAAATAGTCTTAAAAAAAAAAAAAATGTGGGGTTGGGGAGATAGCTCTGTCGGTAGAGTACTTGCCTTATAAGCACAAGGCCCTGGGTTCGATCCCCAGCACCCAAAAAAAAAAAAAAAAAAAAAATGTTAAATGATTCTCCTTATGTTTGGGATGAGATGTTTGCAAAGTTTAGCTCCAAGTTAGAATTTTCACCAATAGTTCACCTCAGCTCTTGAAGTGTAACATTTAGAGAATGATTTTTACAGATAAAATTTTTTCCTCGCATTTTGCTCTTACATCACCTCATCTTTCCTCCTCTAAAAATGAGTCACAATAAACACAGCTTAGCTTTTCTTGCAAAATGAGATGTTTAAGTCATCTTTGCTTTTTACCTTCCCATGAGATCTTTTCAGTTTTCAGCTGGTAGTGCTTCCCAACATTATCTGTAAAATAGATTTTTAAATGATCTCTTTATTATCTAAGTAATGCATGCCAATTAAAAAATGTTTACAAAACATAGGAACATGTTTTTTATTTAAAATATTTAATTGTCAGGTTGGCTATACTCAGCTGTGCAAAGTAATGACTTTGTGCATACAGTGTGTAATGATTAACACGGTCAAATTAACATATCCATCACCACCCAGGCTGGATCTACTATATGGCTGACCTGAAGTTGTTTATCTCATAATTGGAAGTTCACACCCTTTGACCAACATCTCCCCATTTCCCCCACCCACAAGCTTCTGGCAGCCACTGTTCTTGCTTTTATGAGTTTGATTCTCTTTAGATTCCATGTGTGAGATGGTTTGTTATTTCTCTTTCTGTGTCTGGCTTATTTCACTTAACATAATGCCCTCCAGGTTGTAAATGATAGGATTTTCCTTTTTAAGTCTGAAGAGTATCATGCTGTATATATGTAGATGCACAGAAACACACACAGACACACACACACACACACACACATACACACACACCACAATTTATTTGTCCATTCATCCATCGAGGGACACTGAGGTGGTTAATGTATCTTGGCTGTTGTGAACAATAACAATGAACAGGGACATGTAGATATCACTTCAAGATACTGATTTCCTTTCTTTGGGTCTATATCCAGAAGTAGATTACTGATTGTGTGATAGTTCTACTTTAATTTTTTAGGAAATAGTCATAGTTTTTTTTTTTTTTTTTAAATACTGGGACTTGAAAAAGGGGTGCTCTATCACTGAGCCACATCCCCAGCTCTTTTTGTTTTTTATTTTGTGACAGGGTCTCACTAAGTTGCTTAGGGCCTTGCTAAGTTGCTGAGGCTGGCCTCAAACTTACCATCCTCCTGTCTCAGCCTCCCAAGTCCCTGGGGTTATAGGTATGTGCCACAGCCCCTGGCTGCTCCATGCTTTTTTCCATAGTGACTGTACCAATTTATATTCCCACCACCAGTGTACGAGGGTTCCTTTTTCTTCACACCCTCACCAGCACTTATCTCTTGTCTTTTTGATAGTAGCCACTGTTTTAGGTTGCTCTAACTGAACACCAGAGACTGGAAAAATTTAGAAAGAAAAGAAATTTATTTCTCACAGTTCTGAAGGCTGGGAAGTTCAAGATCGAGGGCCAGCATCTGCTCATAAAAACAAACAAACAAACAAATAGCCATCATCATAATATGGCAGAAGGGCAGGCAAGCATGAGTCAGACAGAAAACTCAGGTCACGCTCATACTTTTATCAGGAACTCCTGCAGTTACCCATTCGCAAGGGTTAGAATCCTCCAGTCCTGATCACCTCTTGGAAATTAAACTTCTACCTGAGATTTGGAGGGCACATTCAAACATCGACAGCCTCCCCTAACATTTCGTTAAGGAACTTGAGTTTTTCCTGCATCTGGCAGGCTCTATCCTAGGCACTTGGAATAAGGAAAAACCAGGCAGACTGGGTTCCTGACCCCAGGGAAGATAAACATAGGCTGTGATTACAGTTAATCCTGTCGTGAGCCTGTGTGGGAAACACGAGGTAGGGGAGGTAGGGTCTGCTGGGTCCTAGTAGTTTATCTTTGTTTGTTTAGTTTGGGCTTTTAATTTCATCAAAGTTTGAATATATACATTTAGTTTTACAAGTTAAATAACTCTACGATGACGAATGGGAAGAAGAGGAAACCGGTTCTCCCTCACTCCTTGTCCAAACCAGAGGCAATTACTTTAAACTTCTTCTTTTCTTCTTCTTCTTCTGGTGCTGGGGAGAGAACCCAGAGCCTCCTGCAAGCTAGGCAAGCCCGCTGCAAACGCTTCAGATGCATCTTTGGAATTTACCTCCAAATCTCTTGACTCCTCTTTGTGGAAGTTGAGAAATCTAACTCCCTTTGGTCCATTCCCCAACACCCTACTTTCCATACAGTAAAAACACCATATTTTCACTGAAGTCAATATGTACTGTACCAACTCTGTGGTTAATGTTTACAGCCAAGCCCTGTGGTATATTAGGAATGGTCTTTCCTACATGGACTTTTGATTTTCCATAGTTAGTGATTGTCTTATGTTTTTCCTTTTCTGGGTCTTGTGTGTACATGTGTGTGTGGTGTGTGGTGGTGTGTGTTTCCCATTTCAAACCAAATCCTTGTCTGGTTATTTGACTGTCCCTTTTTTATGTCTAGACACAGCAGCTTCATTTTCTTGAAGAAACCTCCTGGAGCCTTCTCATACCCCCCCTCTTTCCCTCTCCCTGGGGTCTTAACCTGCCTCTTTTCAATTGGATTCCCATTTTCTCTTTAGCTCCCTGCTCATTCTTTCTTACTTTACTCTTGTTTTGCTTGAGCACATTCTACAGTAGATTCTTTCTTTTTCTTTTTCTTTTTTTTTTTTTTTTCCCTTTTTTTGTGCTGCTAAGGGTAGAACATGCTAGGCAAATGCTCTACCCCTGAGCTACACCCCCAGCTTACTCTAGTAGTTTCATGAGAAGATTGCGTAGGAGGTAAACTTTTGTGATACTTGATAGTATGAAAATATTTTTAGTTTAGTTTCAGAATTCTAGGTTGGAAATACTTTTCCTTTAGAATTTTGAAAACATTGCTTATTTTCCTTCTGGCATCCAATACTGCTATTAAAAAAGTCCATAACTGGGCTGGGGTTGTGGCTCAGTGGTAGAGCACTTGCCCAGCACGTGTGAGGCACTGGGTTCGATCCTCGGCACCACATAAAAATAAATAAAGGCATTGTGTCCATTTACAACTAAAAAAAAAGTCATTTTTTTGTTTGTTTGTTTGTTTTTTAGTTGTAGATGGGCACAACACCTTCATTTTGTTTATTTAGTTTTTTTTGTGGTGCTGAGAATCTAACCCAGTGTCTCACACATGCTAAGCAAGCGCTCTACCACTGAGCCACGACCCCAGCCCCTGATGCCAGTTTTTAATATATAAGTTGGGTAGGGGTTTTGGTCCCCTCCCTTTTTCATTGTCATTTTAGTGGGATTTTTAGGAGGAAGTGAAAGGAAATGCTTATTCTTGATACATTCTCATTGTAAAGAATGTACTGTTTTTGCAATTTAGTTTTTCTTGTCAATAAATAATAATCTTTCATGCCAATAAATATTCTACAATATCATTTAATAGCTTCAAAGAGTAGGATTGTTTGGACATAGTCTCATACTGTTGGTTATTTAGGTTGTTTGTAATTTTTAATTATATATTTGTGTTTTTAAAAATATATTTAGTTGCAGATGGACACAATACCTTTATTTTTATGTGGTGCTGAGGATTGAACCCAGTACCTGATACCTGCGAGGCAAGTACTCTTCCACTGAGCTACACCCCCAGCCCTGTATATTGTATTTGAATAAGTGTCTTTCCCTGTTAAATTTTATATTCATCCCTGATTATTTTCTAGGATATATTTCTAGAACTTTAATTGCAGGGTCAAAAGGATCTGAGTATTTTAATACAAAGTACTGTAATATCCTTTGAAGAAGTTATAGCAATTTACATAATTACCAGTGGAAGAGAAGTACTCCTTTTATTCTTCCCATTCCCCCCATTTTTTTTTTTGACCTTTAAAAAGAATTTTCCCTTGCCCAGTGTTTTAGTAGCTTTTTTGCTGCTGTGTCTAAAAGACCTGACAAGAACAGTTTTAGAGGAGGAAAAGCTTAATGTGGGGCTCACAGTTTCAGAGGTCGCAGTGCATTGACAGCAGGCAGAACATCATGGCCAATGAGTCCAGGGGAGGGAGGCAGCTCATAGGATGATCAGAAAGCAGAGAGAGAGACTCCACTCACCAGAGACAGACTGTGTACCCCAGAGCCGCGCTCCCCTTGGCCCACCTCCTCCAGCCACACCCCGCCTGCCTGCTGTCAGTCACCACTCAGTTAATTCCATCCGGGGATTAATGCAGGGATTGGGTGAAGGCTCTCATAACCCAGGCGGTTCACCTCTGAATGTTCTGGCCTCGGCTCACCTGGGAGACCACGGCAGGGACACCTCCTATCTAAACCTAACAGCCAAAATAGCATCTCACTAATATGTGATTTTATAACTTATATTCTTAGGGTCTTGAGAGAGTCTACATTTTCAGTATTGAAAATGAGTATTCTTTATTATTCTCTGCAGGGTAAAAGATGATGTGCTTGGGAGTTGGGACGTCGGAATTGCAGTCCTGGTTTACAACTAAATGATTTGTTAGAATTAATTTTAAAGAATTTGTTTTTAGTGGTAGATGGACACGATGCCTTTCTTTTATTCATTTATTTTTATGTGGTGCTGAGAATCGAACCCAGTGCCTCACACGTGCCAGGCAAGTGCTCTACCACTGAGCCACCGCCCCAGCCCCAAGAATTAATTTAACAAATAATAGCCGCTGTTCTAATCCTGTGCAAAGGGCCGCGGGTGGCAGGAACCAGCGCCTGCGGTTCTCAGTCTGCATTTCCGTGTGGCGCTTGCTGCGTTCAATTTGCTCCTCGCGTGTCGTGTCTGACCTTTTCTGCTTTCCGCGGCGTCCTCACCGCTGTCCCCAGGTTCGTCAGTGTCGGCCCCTTCCGGTGGCCCTTTCCAGGGCACGGTTCTTTTCTTGTTCTCTTGCTGCGGGTGTTGATGGCCTCTCTTTTGTTTAATTTACCTATCTCCATTTTTTTTTTTTTTTCTTTTGGACTGTTTCCTTGGGAGATATTTTATCCAAAGAGAATTACCAAAAATAGAATGTCGTCCTTGACCTGGTGAATCTTACTTCCCATGGCTGGCAGGCTTGTGGTGCGGAGACACCAGTACAGTGTTGTTGTAGCTGTCCTTTGCTTTTAGTTTTCTCAGCCTCTTCATAGGACCCAGTGATGTCTGTAAGATTGTCTTAGCACAGGGTTGCTAATAAAAGTTGAAGAACACTCAGGAGTGGTTTTGAGGATAACCTCAAATGATACTATATGATATCATACCTTCCAACAGCTAATGGGTGGCTTCCTATGGTTTTACAGTGTGCAGTCAATGACTGGGTGTGACCGCAGTTCACTCATGTGCGAACAGTGTGCTCTCACATGACAAAGTTGTTATTTCTCTTCAGGGCAAAGGGGACCATTGATGGCATATACATGCTATGTGCATTTTCTCTTAACAATCCTAGTAGGAATTGTCCCTCCTCTTTATAGATGAGGGGATTTATAGTTCAGAGAAGGTAATTAATTTGTTCAAGGGCAAACAGTAAATAGCTTTTGGCTCCATAACCCATATGCTTTTCCATTCTACCATGATAATTATCTGCCACTAGATAGGGGGCTTGTAAGGGAAGATTTAAGCATGTTCTGTAGGTATCCTGTCTACTGTCTTTGCAGAAACTGACTGAAGGAAACATGTTAATGCAGGTCCCACTTTTTCTTTATAATAGATAATGAACCAAGCCAAGTCTCGGGGCCCAAGGAAACTTCACCACCATCTCATGCAGCAGAACCAAGTCAGAAGGTGGATCCAAAACAGGGACCTGAAGAACTTCAGGAAAAGAAAATCCAGATGCTTGAGGAGAAGGTTCTCCGACTCACAAGGACGGTTCTTGACCTCCAGTCTTCCATTGCGGGAGTGAATGAAAACCTCAAACATGCTGTTCAGGACGAGGCCAGCAAACCGACCTCATGGCTCGGCAGCCCGCCTCCCCAACCAGGGCCCAGCAGTGAGACTGCTAGAGACCCGGAGATAGCCCAGCCTCCTGGAGTCCTCGATAATAAGGAATCTGGTATGAAGGACATCAAATCTGAATTGGCCGAAGTCAGAGATACTCTGAAGACCAAGAGTGACAAGCTGGAGGAGCTGGACGGGAAGGTAAAGGGTTACGAAGGGCAGCTCAAACAGCTCCAGGAGGCTGCCCAGGGCCCCACAGTGACCATGACCACCAGTGAGCTCTACCAAGCCTACGTCGATAGTAAGATCGATGCCCTGAGAGAGGAGCTCATGGAGGGGATGGACCGGAAGCTGGCCGACCTGAAGAACACCTGTGAGTACAAGCTGGTGGGCCTCCAGCAGCAGTGTGACGACTACGGAAGCAGCTACCTGGGAGTGATAGAGCTGATCGGGGAAAAGGAGGCGAGCCTGAGAAAGGACATCAGCGACCTGCGGGCCCGGCTGCAGGATCCTGTGGCCCAGCCCAGCTGCTGCAGTGGTAAGGAGAGTGGAGACTTTGGTCAACAGATCAAGAAGTTAGAGCAGAAAATCGAGAGAGTTGCTGAAGCCACCAGAATGCTAAATGGACGTCTGGACAACGAGTTTGACCGCCTTGTGGTTCCAGAACCAGATGTGGACTTTGATGCAAGATGGAATGAACTAGAATCAAGGATCAACGTGACGGAGAAGAACGCGGAAGAACATTGCTTTTACATTGAGGAAACCCTCCGGGGGACCATTAGTGGAGAGGTCCATGACTTGAGGCAGCTTCTGGATCAGAAAATACACTCCCTGGAAGACCGTCTGGGGAGTGTTCTGCTACAGGTGGCCAACAACACTGGGGGCGAATTTGCTCCCCCAGGGTCAGCCCTGCCAGGGCTGTCTGGATCAGGGAATGAACAGGTCATGATGGAATTAAACCAGTTGAGGGACAAAGTTCAAGTGGTTGAGGACATTTGCCTGCAGAACTTCCAGGGAGGACCTCATGGGTTAGAAGGTACTGTACCAAACAGAGAAGACCACATAATGGGTGACAGCCTGAGCCTTTTGAAATCTCTCAATGACACGATGCATAGGAAGTTTCAGGAAACCGAGCATCGCATCCAGAAGCTTCAGGAAGGTTTTAGTCTTCTTTATTCTCAACTCAACCACACAGATAAAGATGTGACTCATCTTCAGAATGAAATAAGCAATTGTAGAGCAGGTAAAAATGCTGCAGCAGGTGGGTTTACCAAGGGGGGTGAGCAAGAAAGGACGGTGCAGACCCTCCCATCTCCCCAGGACCCTGTGGCTCAGTGCTGTGGCCAGCTGGAGGAGAGGTGGCAGAGGCTCCAGAGCCAGGTCCTGTCTGAGCTGGACGCTTGTAAGGAAAACATGCATGGGGTCCAGAGGGTGGTCTCCGTGGTCGAGGACAGGGTGTCCCATATGGAGAAAACGTGCAGCAAGCTGGACTCCATGTCCGGGAGTCTGCAGAAGATCAAAGAGGGGCTCAACAGACACGTCAGCAGCCTGTGGAACTGCGTCAGGCAGATGAATGGGACGCTCAGGTCACATGCCAGAGACATTTCCGGCCTGAAGAATTCTGTCCAGCAGTTCTACAGCCACGTCTTCCAGATTTCTACTGACTTGCAAGATCTGATCAAATTCCAACCATCGGCAAGTAAGTTGAACTTGACCGTTCCACCTCTTGTGTGCATCTGTAGTGGGTTGTGGATGGTTTGTGGCATTAACTAAGCTGTGCCAGGCCTACCCCAAGTGTGACTCAGAGCTTAGTGCCGTTTGTGAATTGTTAGGTGCTCGGTGGCAATGAGATACATGCCAGCATGCAGAGTGTGTATTTAGAGGTCTTAAAAGTAATTTGATGTCACTGTGGCATTCCAACACGTGATCCACACATCTTACAAAAGCACCAGTTCATAACAAAATGGAAATAGAAAAGGAAAACTGGCCCTTCACTGCAGATAGATGGCGAAGGATAGACAGTGCATGCTGGGGCACTTTTCCTGGGGTCAGATTTTTGGCCCAACAACTTGGGCCGGTGGTATTGCTGTTCCTGCCTCTACCTGCAGAGTCCCCTAGACGCTGACCTGGTCACCTCTCTTTAAGCTTCATCTATGGTTTATGTCATCACTGTCTTTGGGTCTCCGCCCTCTCCTTAAAATCTGGGCTTACATCATGGTGGATGGAATACTGTCATATTTGCTTCCAAAGACCCTGCAGGACCACAGGCAAAAGCAGTTTAGGGGCAGTCACCGTCACAAGCCCCACACGCTGCCATCTGGAAGTGTGTTAGAAGGGCTGAGGCACCTTAAACATTCAGCACATACTTGTCGAATGAATGAATGGTCTCTTGATAGGTTTGAGTAATACATTCCATTGTTGGTTACTTGGGGCTAAACACATAATCCCTGAAGGACGGAGCTTCTCTTCCATCTAAATTCTTTTTTTTTTCCCACTTTAAAAAAATTCAAATTTATTTTTAACTGATAACATAAAACTATTTCAATTAGTGGGGTATCTCTGGATTCTTATCTTTAGATAACCTCAATAATGAGCTAGCCTTTCTAACTGCATGCAGGAGTTGATAGGGAACAAGAAGGGAGTTCACGTTTATTGAGCACCTTCTGTGTACCAGCATTGGGCTAGTCCCTTGGGGGCATAACTTGTGAGCCTTCCCTGTGGGGCTGTCAGAGGGCTCCTATTTTCCAGAGGGAAATACATGCAAAGTCACACAGGCGGTGAGGGATAGAGCTGGGCTGCGAACAAAAGCTCTGTCAGGGGTGCAGCACACAGACCCTTGGTGTCTCCCAGGGTTGAGTGCAGGGTTATTTGGCCCTGGAGACTTGCAGAGGAAACCATTTCCTGACCTCCCTGCCTTTATTTTCTGTGACCCCTCCCTACCTGCGGGCCTGTCGCCTGTTCCTCCTATTCACTCTGGGGGTGAAACAGGCCCATGCATACTGACAGATTTCACAGGCTCTGTGAGCCTGTGGAATTTTATGATTAGGTCCCAGATACGACATAAAGCTTGACAGGGCGTGGTGGTGCACGCCTGCTATCCCAGTGACTCGGGAGGCTGAGACAGGAGGATCATGTGTTCAAAGCCAGCCTCAGCAACTTAATGAGACCCTGTCTCAAAATGAAATATAAAAAAAGGACTGGGGATGTGGCTCAGTGGTTTAAAAAAAAAAAAAAAAAAAAGATGTAAAGCCTGAGGAGGGGGTGGCTAGGACATGGAGGTGGACAAGCCCTGACCCAACTGGGGAGAGCCTCACAAGTCTGGGGAGGGTCTATGTAGTCAGGTGGGAAAACGCTCTGGACGGCGACCTCGGAGCATGGCGCTTATTTTGCAGATAAGGAGTCGCCCAGTTTGAAGAGGACCAGGAATCTGGCCTCCTCCCCCGAACCCTGCTCTCTGCACTGTATATGGCTGGCTCCTCCCTCCCCAGGCCCACTCAGCTCCTATATCTCTGGAATGTTGAGTAGAGGTCACAAGACCCGTGTGTGTTCATAGAGTGATTGTCCTCTGTGGTGACAGTGCTGTCTGGACTGTGCGTTGTAATAACAGACTGGGCCAGATATTTCCAGTTGACTTGCAGAGCCCAGGCTGCCGTGGGAAGTTGTATTTGCTATGTGACATTTCTGGGCAGTTAGGAGCTGCAAGTGTGGATGCTGCTGGACAGAATGTGGCTACACTGTCTTTGGGGCTGGACCCACAGTTAACGTGGACAGCATGGGGTTTTGAGAACGGCAGTGACTGAATGAGCCAGAAAGAAACAGCCTCCTGCAGCCTGGTGGCACACCCAGGCCTAGGCGACCTAGAACCCGAACGTCAAAGCTCCACGGGTGACTCTTTCTCCCAGAGAAAGTCACAGGTCTGTCCGTGGAGCGCTGACTATGTGCGATGCTCTGTGAGGGATAGAGATGAGCTGGCGTGGTCCTCCTCTCGGAGCGTTGTCCAGCCCAGTGGGAAAAACACACACGGGTCTACGGAGAACGAAAGCGGTCATTTGTAAAAAGCACAGTGACGCCTGTAATCTCAGGAGGCTTGCCAAGTTTGAGGCCAGCCTCAGCAACTTAACGAGGCCCTAAGCAACTTAGACCCTATCTCAAAGGAAGTGGGGGGCACAAATAGTGTAGGGCTTTGTTCTTTCAGTACATAACACCTTATTGAGCCCCTACGTGGTAGGTAATTGTCGTTTGTGGCACATGGATAAAAATGACAGTTAGCAAGCGAAGAGGTGGTCGTGGGAATGGGTGTGGTGAGCCTCAGGAGGCACGTAGGGGAGCACTCACAGCTGCTGTGGAATTGGGGAGGGCTTCTCCAAGGAGATTGAGTAGGTATTTACCAAGCAGAGTTCAAAGGGCTGGGGGTGAGGGGTGAGGAGAGGTGATGAGAGAAACTTCCAGAAGAAGGTGTTAGTGGAAGGGTTGCATGAGCTGCCACGGAGTAGGTCTGACTATTTAAGAACCACTCTGTGAGGAAGCCCAGCCTAGCCACGTGGGAGAAAGGGGTGACGTGGAAGATCCCAGAGGTACCAGATGTGCCCAGGAGTCAGTCTGGACTTCCAGCCATCGGTCAGCCAAGTGGGGCGACGTGGACAGCTCAAGCTGATGCACACACAGCAGAAGAACCACCCAGCTCAGCCCCGCCCGAGTCGGCCATCCCCCTACACCACAGAAAATGACACCTCCCTGTGTCTCAAGCTAGCTCCTGAAGGGAAGTGGCAGCTGCTGGCCTCCTGCAGGTGGGGCCTGGAGCTAGCATGGACTCCCTTCTGCCACATTCATTCTGTCGGTCTTGGCAAGTCAGCTCCTGAAGGGTGTCGGGGCTGACGTGTCGGGAGGGAAGGGTGTTCATGGTGGTCGTCATATCTGCCACAGTGGGTGCAGATCCTGCAACCAGATTCTGGGCCAGATATACGAACCCTGGTGGTTCTGCTCAGTCCGTTGCCTGTTCCCAGATCCTGTTCTTGGGCAGCATCTCTCAGTTACCCAGATGGCAGCTGATGCTCAAATAGATCCACATCTTCTTTTTCCCCCTCCCATCAGGACATGCGTTTTCCCCTGAGGTTTAAAAGGAATTCTTGAAATGTTGTGCAGCCATTTGGTTACTTTTGTAGGTCACGGGACCATGGCTTTCCTCTAGTCTCTGCAGGGCACCTAACTCAGGAAGGATGAGGAGCCGCTGTGTCACGTTGTCACCTTCTCACCTCAGCTCTCCTCATCCCATATCCTCCCGTCCATTCATCAGGTCTCTCCTGAGCCGCATCCTGGTGCCGGCAGCTCGGCTCTCATGAGCATGTGCTCTAATGGAAAGAAAGTCAAGGAACAGCCGCGGTCTTGATTGACGCCATGAGGAATGATGAAACAGAGGCGATAGAGAATGTGGGCAGGGATCTATTTTGGATGAATGGTCAGGGAAGGCTGCTCGGTGGAGATGACCTTCGAGTTGAGACATAAGGAGGGAACAAATCCTACAGAGATCTCTGTGAGAATATGGTCCAGGCAGAGCTGGGCATGGTGTGCACATATGTAATCCCAGTGACTCGGGAGGCTGAGGCAGGAAGATCTCAAGTTAGAGGTCAGGCTGGGCAACTTAGCGGGGCCCTATCTCAAAACAAGTAAAAAAGGTGTGTGTAGGGGGGTACCCCTGGATCCAATCCCTACTACTGCAAAACAAACAAACAACAAACAAACCCCAGCTGGGTGCAGTGGCTCAAGCCTATATTGCCAGTGACTCAGGAGGCTGAGACAGGAGGATTGCAAGTTCAAAATCAGCCTCAGCAATTTGGCAAGGCCCTAAGTAACTCAGCAAGACCCTGTCTCTAAATTAAACATAAAAAGGGCTAGGGATGTGGCTCAATGGTTAAGCAACCCTGGGTTCAGTCCCTGGTACCAAAAGAAAAAGGTCGTAAGGCAGGGTTGAGTTTGCCCTGTTGAAGGCCAGTTTGTTCAAGCACATGATCAAGGGGGAAGGCCATAGGTGATGGGTCAAAGAAATGGTAGGAATTGGTTTTTATAGACTATGAAAAGGGATTTGGTGTGTTTCCCCCACGCTCTCTGGGGGATCAAACCCAGGGCCTTGCACATACCAGGCAAGTGCTTTGCCACTGAGCTACATCCCCAGCTCAAGGACTTAGATTTAAGCACCATAAGAAACCATTGGGGAAATTAGAGCCAGGAATGGATTATTATTTCCCAAGTTTAAAATCACTGCTCATCCACACTAGCTCTGGAACTCTGTGTCCCTGGTATCACTTTCTTTGTCCATCTGAACTGGAAACGATGATGATGAAGGACCCACCTCAGAAAGTAGGTGTGAGAATTGACACTCCTAATGGTGGAGCGTTCCCACTCACTGTTTCCTCCTGTTCCGCCCACCAAGATCTTTCTCTGTCTCTTCCTGTGGACCCCCAGGCCTCCAGCCTCGGAGAGCGGGCCCTGGGGCCGGGCTGCTCTGGAATGCCACAGATGGCTGTAGGGTGGCTTCTCTCTTTTCTGGACTAGGAGTCAAACTGAAGGTGTAAAAGCCTCGGTATCTCCCCTCCCAGCACCCACAACTTCATGTCCCAAACTTGTTGACTTAGGAACATATCAGGTTCTAAATGAAAAGGTTTCTCGGTTCTTTTTCTGGGCGTTGTGGCCAGCGGGGTGTGGCCCTGCGCTCCAGAGCCACTGGCTCCTCTTCATAGGTGGGCTGGAGCGTTGGTCGGGGACGTGTCCCTGCATCCTCTTCCTCTTTCCCCAGGGCGCTTGTTTCTGCTCCTGCTGGAGCCCATGGCCTTCGGTGGTCCTGCACATCCCATCCAGGGCACCCTGCTGTCTGCCATCCCAGGAAGTGGGTGCAGGGCTATCTCCCTGCCTGGCACCCGGTGGCCCTGGTCTGGTCCAGCACGGGGGAGCCTTCTCTTGGCCTGGCATTGAGGTCCTGAGCCCCAGCTGGAGCCCCACTTCACACTGCTCCCCTCCAGCCGGGGAGGGATGGGGGTGCTGGTATTGAGGAAGGAAGGTGGGTAGGGGACACACAGTCTCTCCCCGTGTCACGCTCACCAGAAGGGACTCCTGAGACACCACCGCAGTGTTTCCACATCCCTCAGGGACGCAGCCCCACTTCCCTTTTCTTCTTTCCTACCCCTTTCTATTCACTCTCTGGATGGTTCTTCCTAGTACTTGAATTCTGTGAGTCACGACATTTCTGTTTTAGTCAGCTTTCTCGCGGCTGCGAACAAAAGACCCAACGAGGACTATTAGAGGAGGACGAGTTTATTTGGGGCTCACAGTTTCAGGGGTTTTCAGTCCATGGACGGCCAGCTCCATTGCTCTGGGCCTGAGGTGAGGAAGAACTTCCTGGTGGAATGTAAAGGAAGAAAGCAGCTCGGGACGTGGCCATCAGGAAGGGGAGAAGGAGAGGGAGACTTGCCCTCAGAACCCCCCTCCTCCAGCCACACCCTACCTGCCCAGTCACCCCCCAGTTAATCCCTATCAAAGGATCAATGCACACAGTAGGTCAAGGCCCCTGTAACCCGATCGCTTCCCCTCCACCCTTTCTTGCATCCTCTCACAGATGAGCTTTTGGGGAATACCTGTCATACTTAAACCACAACCATTTCTTTCCAAAGTGTTTTGAATTTAAGAATTCTATTTTTTTTTTTCAAGTTGCCTAAGATAAGCAGTAAGAACGAAAAAAGCACAGACTATCAAAATAACTATTGAACCGTGAAGTCTGGCCAGGGCGAGTGGCCTGCCGCCAGCGTTATGACAGCCTTGGCCACTGACTTCGCCGAGTTTGGGGTTGATTTGGGTCCAAGACAGCATGATGGGGGCTTAGTCAGAGTTTTGTAAATTTATATAAAGGCTAAATCCACTGTGTTCGTTCGGACCTTACAGGGAGGCTGAGAATTCACACCCTCCTGCCCTGTGGGCGTCTGGTTTTTGTAATGCTCTCTGGTGGATGTAAGGAGCAGCTGCTTGTCTCCATGGTGACCTTGAACATGTACTGGCCCTGTTCTAGAACCGAGCTGGGCCCAAAGCTGCACACACACAACCCTGGCGATCTTTAAAGATAGGAGGACTCCCGGCTCACGGGGATCCCACTCAGCAGGGATAACGCGAGCCCCAGCAATCTGCAATTAAGACAGACCCTAGCTCTGGTTCCAAGATGGGAGGGAAGGTCACTGTGGAGGTGGCAGGGTAGGTATTAACCACCAGGGCAAGGGGTGCCCAGAAATGAGGGGGAGGAGGAAGGGAGAAAGAAAATAAACCACCTGCCTTGACCCTGCACCACCAACAGAGGTCAGCTGGGCATGTGTGAGCCGTGTCCAGACTCCGTTCCAGGAGTTTAATCATTTTGATTTTCATGCAGTGCTGGGCATGGTACCCAGGGCCCCTGAACGCTAGTGCCCTACTGCAGCCCCCCGTTTGGTTATTGATATGTCCCTCTCTACGGCTTATCCGTATACATTTTATGATCGGCTTGTGAATTTTTAACAAAACACACAAAAGCCCCCAGAACCAAACCCCAAGTGGTGCTCAGATAGGCGAGCCCCCCTCTCCATGGGAGCGACAGCGATTTGCTTTCCAGTTCCAAGGTCGTTGTGGTGGAGATTGTGACACACAGAACCAGGGCCGCCTTGCTATTTCAACGTTCTCTAGTTTGCACTTTGCAGGAATTGAGATCCGCCTTCCCGAGCTAGCCTGTGCCGTTCCGCGGGGTTTCAAGGTCGGCACATCTGGACTTGGATTTTACAGCGCGGCCTGTGCAGTCTCTGCTCCTGAGGAGGAGCCAAGGCCGTGTCCCTTTTGTGATGCAGCCAGAGAGAGTTTTTTCTCTTCATTTCAGTCGCAGCAAAAAAGAGCCTTGGGGTGGCCATGTGCTCATGGTGCAGTTATTCCAGTGGATCTGTGTTTCCCTTCCTGTGTTGTCAAGAGATCAATTGGGTTTTCCAAAGAGCTACTTCTGGGCCCCATGGGGCCTTTGCATGCCCACCTGTCCCGCTCACTTATCAGCCACCTCCTGGCCAGTCCTCCTTGTCATCTCATCACTTCTTACAAGGAAGATCAGTGACTGTTTTGCTCAAAGAAGCTCCTTTATCTCCGCTCACCCTGGGCCCCTTTGGCCCCCATTTCTCTTATTTCCCGACAAGGCAGGTGCCTCTCCTGCCCAGTGTGTGACAGCCGGGTTTCTTCCCAGGATCTGGGCTCTGCCACTGTGTGGCTGACTTTCCTGAAAGCATCTCATGGCCACCGCCTGGTGTCCTGTAGCTCAGCATTGTGGTGGATTATTTTGTTTTTGTTTTTGAGTCTGAAATATGGTTCAGCATCTTTTGCCTGGCAGGTTCATCCTTCGGATGCCGGGAAGATGGTTTTACCTCCACCGGACCTCTGGCAGACTGCGTTTGATACTTGAACAGTGCTTTACGGTTAGCAGGACGCCCCGACATCTGTCACTTTGTGTGATGGTCATTGAATTCTATCTGGTGACAGGAGGACATGGCAGGGTTAGCCCATTGCATGGATAAGGTTGATAACTGGAGAGATTTTGGTGACTTCTCCCAGCTCGGCCTCAAACACAGACCCTAACGCTGAAGGCAGCTCCTTGTTTAGCGACTGGACACCACCCAGTTGCCAGGTGCAGGGCTCACCCCATGCCCACGGCTCCTCCTGCAGCTCAGCTCCGCAGGGCACTTGCTGGGAGCAGGTTCCTTAGTCTGGGCGGCAACAGGAGATAGAAGACAAGGCAGACTTCGGTGACTGCAGCCAGGGCGTTGGTGGGAAGACATGTTCCTAGCACACCAGCCTTGTGGCTTATTAGGGATTTTTCTGTGGAAAGCCTTGTTTTAGTAAAATTGAACTTGGCTTTTAATAGGAGCTTCAGAGGAGAGGGGTTTAATTTTACTGCCTGGGGGTCGGTCCATCCGGCCTGCTCATGGTGGCACCAACCCACCTGATGGCAGCCAGGCCAGGTACCTTGGGGCCGACCTGCTCCTGACTGTTCATTCCTTAGGCGTTAAACCCCACAGGAAGCCACACTTGGCTGGTCTGAAGAATTCGATCCAAATGGTCATTCTGTGAATTGGAACCATGTGTTCAGTTAAGCAGTCAGCCACAGAGAGATAGCTTTCCAGAATGAGCAGAATGCCGTCCAGCCTTTGTTGCGACTTGGTAATACTTGTCCGTGTTGGAGCGCCACGTGATGCTGTGGGCCGGGCCTGAGCTGGAGAGGCCGGGGCTGGGGGCGGCCATGGGAATCAGATGCAGCCCTTTGGTTATTTCTGCCGCAGTGTGGCTGGGTGCTGCAGAAGGTTCTGTGCTCCACAGCGCTCATGCCTGGATCCCCCAGGGAGACTGATGGAGGAACGCTTTTGGCCTGGACAGTATCTTAGTTCATTCTTTTTCTCTCTGCCTTCCACTTAGTGTGATAAGCCTTGGTGTTGAGAGAGTGACGAGCTTTAAAAAAAAAAAAAAAGAATCATTGCCCCATGTGTCCTGCCCCAATAGGACCCCAGGATGGCAATGACTTTTGGCAAGATTAGGGTGCCCAGTTCAATGGCTGGCACCAAGTAGGCCGTGACCCGTAGTACCTATCATATTTTCAGCCTTCTTTTATTTACCAAACCCCTAAATTGCTCAATGTCATGTACTAGGCTCTGTGCCAAACCCTGGGGAGGAAAATTAAGATGTATACTCACCAGATAGCTGGAGAAGAAAAATACACAAAATCAAGAGTCTCTAGAGGCCCAGATTGCTTGCTGGTTTAGAGACAAGATTGCTCAGGACTTGCTGGGCAGATCCAAGAGGGCTTCATGGAGGAGGTGGTATTTGAACTGGGACTTCAGAGATGGGGGCTGGAAGGGACTGTTTGAGGGGGTGGGTACAGCAGAAGCAAAGGTACAAAGCCAGGGAAAGGCGAGTGAGGGCTGGGCACCAGCGAGGCAGCTTTGCCAAAGGAGGTGAGGGAGTCAGTGTCAGGAGACGGAACACTAAAAACATGACTGAGTATCTAGAAGGGGAGACCAGGAGCACGATGGTGGATTTCTGAGGAAGAGCATTGGTTTGGAGGGTTTGGTGAATGAGGAGGGGCTTATACTTTGCTTTTTTAGTTTATTTATTTTTATTTATTTTTTTGTTACTAGGGATTGAACCCAGCGGTGCTTTACCACTGAGCTGCATCCCCAGCCCTTTTTATTTTTTTATTTTAAGACAACAGGATCTACTAAGTTGCTGAGGCCAGCCTGGAACTTGCCATCCTCCTGCCTCAGCCTCCTGAGCTGCTGGGATTATAGGCGTGCACCACCATACCTGGCTGTCCTTTGCTATTTTAAGATAGTTTGCTGACTGCAACTCATTAAGGGTCGTAGGACTGGGGGGAAAAGTATTTTAAAATTTCCGATGGTGGCACATAAACTTGGGCTAAAAGGAAGGAACCAGGGTGGAGGAAGGAAAAGTGATTGAAAAGAGAGGAACAGTGTTGGCTGGAGCAGATCCAGGAAGAGAAGGGTGGCCAGGGCTTGGGTGGGAGGGAGTGTGCACCTGAGCCGGGGGTAGGCGGTGGCCGAGGAGGAGGAAAGAGCAGACAGACAAGGGACACACTCAAGCATGCTTGAGCTGGAGGGGGAGAGTGGAAACTGTCCCCCCACCCTTGATAGTTACCTCTTTACTTCTACATTGACTTATCAGCTTGAGACATTTTGAATTGGCTTCCCATCCTCCCAACTCCAAAGTGGTTATTGTAAAGGATCCCACGAAAACCACGCCGGACATGGGAAATCACATAAGGGAGTTTATTAAGCAAACAAAGTGTCTCCCTGCAGGGTAAGAGAAAAATGAGAGGAAAAGAAAGGGAACGAGAAAGGGCGCACGCTAGAGAGAGTGGAAAAGCGAGGAGAATAGAGAAAGTGAGTAGGAGAGAGAGAAGCATGAGAAAAGATGGCGGGGTAGCTACCGTGAAGCAGTTGAATTCCGCCGGGCTAACAGGGGACCAATAATGGAGAAGAATACTTGCAAGCTGACCGATGAACCAATAGCTAGCTAGGATGTTCACAGATTGACAAGTGGTTGGGAGGCGGGGAAAATGGCTGCAGCGGAAAGGGCGGGGAGAACAGTTTTGTACATTACAATTATACTACAGTAAATCAGTTTTCCGTATTTATGCCGTTAGGAGCTCCCTAGCTTTCTGTGGCCACTCGACATTTCTTAACTGCTTTCCTGAGCTAGCAGTCTTTATTTGCTTAGATTTTATGTATCTATTTTGGATTCCTCCCACTGTCCCCCAGTTTCTCTCTATAATTTTCTTTACCATAAAACTTATCAGATCATTTGGCCAGTTTCATTTTTTTTAAAAAAACTTGGAGACCTCATTCCTGGAATTCTTTCTGGTCCAATCTGGGTCTGTCGTTTCCTAGACGTACTACAATGATCTGAGCCCGCCTTCACTGCTTACTATTCAAGAAACAGCTTTCACCTTTTGTCTGTGTGAGACCCTCTTATTTCATGATTGACTCCCTTATTTCAGTGGAAAATATTTTCAAAGCTTTTATTCTTTTTAAATATTTTTATTGGTTCTTTTTAGTTATATGGGACAGTAGAATTTTTTTAATTTTTAATTTTAATATTTAATTTTTAAAAATTTGGAGGGTATTGGGGATTGAACACAGAGACATTCAACCACTGAGCCTCATTCCCAGCCCTACTTTGTATTTTATTTAGAGACAGGGTGTCCCTGGGTTGCTTAGGGCCTCACTTTTGCTGAGGCTGGTTTTGAACTCACTATCCTCCTGCCTCAGCCTCCTGAGGTGTGGAATTGCAGGTGTGTGCCACCACGCCCGTCTTAATTTTTTTTTTTTTTTTTTTTAGTGTTGAAACAGGGTCTTACTAAGTTGCTTAGGGCCTCGCTAAGTTCTGAGGTTGGCTTTGAACTTGCCTTAGCCTCCTGGGTGGCTGGGATTACAGGCATGTGACACTTCACTGGACTAATAAAATAATATTAAAATAGGAAGAAATAAACAGAAGCAAATTCCCACTTTTAAATTTTTTTGAATTTATTTATTTTGTGGTACTGGAGATTGAACTTGGGGTGCTCTACTAATAAACTACAACCCCAAGTCTTTATTTTCAGACAGGGTCTCACTGAGTTGCCCAGGCTGGTCTTGACCTTGCAATCCTCTAGCCTCAACCTCCTGAGCCACTGGGATCACAGGCATGCGCCACTGTGCCCGTCAGTAGAATTTATTTATACAAGCAAGCATGGAGAATATCTTATTCTAATTAGGATTCCAGTCATGATGCTGGGATTCATTGTGGTGTGTTCGTATATGTGCATTAGAGAGTTATGTCAGATCCATTCCACTGTCTTTCCTAGTCCTATCCCACTCCCTTCCCTTCATTCCCCTTTGTCAAATACTCTGAACTTTCAATAGCTTTCTAAGAAAGGGTGCTTTCTTAAACTATTGCCTGTCTGAAAATGCCTTTACTTTGCTCTCATAATTGATGGATATTTTGGCTAGGTATAGAATTGAAGATTAATCATTTTGTTCTCTTAATATTTGAAGGCATTGTCCTTTTGACTTCTAGTTTCCCATAGTGTTGTTGAGGAGCTTGACGATCCCCTTCTGGTTTGTACTTTTAATGTGTGTTCTTTTGAAAATAATTGTAGTATCTTTTCTTTATCTTCAGTGTTCTGAATGCGCTTTGGTGTTTCAGTCTGTTTTGTGTTGCTATAGCAGAATACCAGAGACTGGGTAGTGTATAAAGAAGAGATTTATTTCTCACAAATCTGAAGACTGGGATGTCCTAAGACATGGCACTGGCATCTGGCAAGGGCCTCTTGGCTATGTCATTCAGTGGTAAAAGGGTGGAAAGGCAAGCAGACTCATAGGAATGAGAGAGTCACAAGGGGCCAGCTCACTTTATAACAACTTGTTCTGGAGATAACTCACTCCCATCACATTAATCTGTCGTAAGGGTAGAAAACCTGATGACCTGAACACCTGGCACTTCACCCCCACCCTGCTGCATTAGGGATTAAGTTCAACCTGAGTTTTGTATGGGATATTTAAGCCATAGCACTTGTTTGGATCTTTTATTCAACGATGATGCTAGGATCTTTCATTTTCTTCCGTTCTGGAAAATTCATTCTCTCCTTACCACCCCATCACCCTTGCTCTCCAGTTTTTCTGATCTCTTTCTGGAAAGACTGAGCTGACCCTATAATTTTCTTATGGTTTCCTCCTATTGCCCATCATTTTGTCCTACCTTGTGAAAGATTTCCTTGATTTTTGTCTATCAACCCTTATATCAAACTTTCTTATTTTGGCAAGCATGCTTTTAATCTACACAGGCTCACCATTATTATTTCTTCTTAATATCAACCTGTTCCTACATCTTGGCTGCAGTGTCTTCTAAGGCTGAGGGTGTTACCCATTTATTTTCTTTGCAGTATGTCTCTTAAGAGTTCCTTTTCAGGGCTGGGGTTGTGGCGTGGTAGAGTGCTTACCTAGCACCACATAAAAATAAGTAAATAAAACAAAGGCATTGTGTCTATCTACAACTAAGAATTTTTTTTTTTAGAGTTCCTTTTCACTAGTTGTTTTAGAGAGCTACCTTTGGTCTGTTTCATACTGGCAGCTTTCCTCACATGCCAGGTGATCTTTACTTGGGTACATCTTTAACCATGAACTCTAGATACGGTGTCATGACTAGATTCCATTACAGGGGCAATTCTGAAGACTCCTATCACTGACCAGAGGCATAAGCGAGTCATGTCAGGGCTGAGGAGGAGAAGGGTCTGTTCAATGTAGGTACTTAGTGCCTTTACACTGCTGTTCCCGTATCTACAGTCCCCCTGCCTCAGTTTTTCTGTCACGCCCAGACCTTCTCAGCCAGAATTAAGGCCGGATGCTGTTCTGTTGTATGCAATGAGTGAACTTTATGGTTTTGAGAATGGAATTAGCTCAGTCCCATCCTTGGGAGAACTCAGTGTTCAAATCGTTTTCTCTAGGACTTCTCTCATGAAACCCACGTTGGGGTGGTCTTGGACCCTGGCTCTGGGTGGAGGGGAGCATGTATTTGATCTGCTGTATTTCCCTTAGAGAATCCTAACTCTAGATTGTGGGCCACCACACAGTGCCTGCTGCCCAGCTGTAAGGCAGTTTTGGAACCTGGGGCATTGCAGGAACCAAACGGAGGAGGTGGGTGTTTGTTTTCCCTTTGCAAATGGTATCTCAGCCAGAGGGTTATTTTTAGAGGGGTGCTCAGGAAGGGCTTCCTGGAAGGTTGGTTCTGGGAACGTATTTGGAGGAGAAATGGGTGGCAGCTTCCGGCTGAGTCATGGTGACCGTCTCAAAAAGAGAAATGTGAATCAGGAGGTTCCTCTGTGGGAAATTCCTTCCACTGCTAATCCAAAGGGTGTGGTGAGACATGTGGGCATCCCTGCTCCCTCGGGTCTGTGTCAGCTCAGAGACGGAGTTCCCTGAAACTTGCCTGGATCACCTGCTTGGGATACATGTGGGGTGTCCCCAGCAGAGAGCAACCATCTGGTGAGGCCATTCAGCACAGACTGAGACTAGCTTGTGTTAGACACTGGTAGGTGAGCAATGGCTTCAGGGTCCTTTAATTTGTAACCTATGATACCTGTATGGTTAATCATGGAGTGAAATCTGGTAGTTTGGTGCTACCCAAACTAAGCCAAGCAGGAGCCAAGTAGGATGCTGTTTTGGAGAGTGCAGCTGTCTGCACAGAGGAGGAAATTGTAAGGGATCCCACGAAACCATACCAGACACAGGAAATCACATAAGGGAGTTTATTAAGCAAACAGAGTATCTCCCTGCAGGGTGAGAGAGAAATGAGAGGAAAAGAGAAAGGAAAGAGAAAGGGCGTGTGTTAGAGAGAGTGGAAAGCGAGGAGGAAGAAAAGCAAGCGTGTAGGAGAGAAAAGCAAGAAGGGAAAGATGGCAGTTGAATTCCGCCAAGCAAACAGGGGACCAATAATGGAGAAGGATACTTGCAAGCTGACTGATGAACCAATAGCCAGCTAGGATGTTCACAGATTGACAAGTGGTTGGGAGGCGGGGAAAATGGCTGCACCGGAAAGGGCGGGGGAGCAGCTTTGTATTATAGAAATCCTCCTGCCTTGGGCCGAGGGTCCCGCTGGCTTCTGAGGGTGACCTGATGGCAGTTCAGCCACAGCCTCCTCAGATTGAAGCACACTGCTCTGGGCTGTGGTGCTGCTCTGGTGTGTCCTGGTGGGCACAGTGCTCTAGCCGCTTGGCTGATGCTTCTGAGACAGCCACAGAAGCACAGCCCTTCACAGGAGGCTGGAGCCTCATCGAGGCCTCAGGGACCTGAAACCAGCAATGACTTGGAGATTTTTTTAACCCTGTGTTTCTTTCTTCTGTTGCTCAGCGGAGGAGCCCTCAGAAGTGCCCCAGCCCCTGACCCCAAAGGCCCCACAGGTGCCCGCGAGGCCCTTGCCGTCAGAGGCCTCCACTGAGCGGCCTCAGCCCAAGCCAACGATGCTACCACCTGAGGACCCTGCAAGACGACTGCCCACGGGCCAACGGCCAGTGCTGCCCAAGAGACCCCCGCAGCTGTGGCCCCCAGAAGAGCCGCTGCCCCCACCAGCTCGGCCTGGCTGGACAGGGCTGCCTTTCTTGCCTGGCTCCACTGGGGTCATTATGGAGACAGGAGAGGCCGGGCCTCCAGGGAGGATGGGCGTGTCAGGGTGGGGCCTGCCTCAGGGGGTGGATGGCCAGATGGGACAGGGGGCCATCCCCAGCGCAGAAGGCTACGCAGGAGCACCAGGTAAGCCCATCGTGGAGAAGGCACAAGGGGTCAGCTGCAGACCACCTGAGCCCTGGGGGGCAGGGGTGGGTGTGCTGCAGCGTCTTAGTGGGACTAGGGTCCCAACTTTAGGGGCTCAAGTTCAGAAAGGAAGATTCCAATAAATGCTAAGGACCTGAAGGGCCAATTTATGCTAATTTAACAAGAGTTGGCTGGCACACTCCAGGGACAGCAAAGAAAATTAGAAATGTAATCATCTCGGGGTTGGACTGCCTGTGCCCGAGGGCAGCTCACTGGCCTTCCCAGCAGGAGAGGGTTCTGGAAAACACGTTTATTGGGAGTGTGTTGGGAGCAGAGGCTGTCAGGTCACAGCAGGGGGGCCAGGCAGGAGGGCCGCATCACCACAGCCCGGGCACCTGGCAGTCAGGGTCCTAAAACTTAGTTCTTTCAGTGCCAAGTAAGGATGGCAGCAGAACCTCGGAGGCTTACAGTGACGATGAAAGAGCAGAGCCTGGTTGGCTTCTTGGCTAGGGAGTGCTCCACGTGTGTGTGTCACTTGCTGCCACTGTTCTGGTGATGGTGTAGTCAGAGTTAAGGCAAGAAGAAAAAAGGAGCGAGCATTCCCGGGCTCCTTCCCCAGTGCCAGGGCCTGAGCCAGGTCTCCCTCTCCCGGCCCTCCTGGGAGCCGTGACAGATGACAAAACAGCCTTAGAGCTATAACATGTAAACCGACCACCCTGCTGGGGACAGGTGGCATCAGCTTCTGTAGGACAGTGCACATCCGTCCCCTCTGGGGCCTGCTGACCTTCAGGTGCACTGATCACGGTCAGGGTTGACGTTGGTCTCTCTTGGTGACAACCTGGTGCACGTGTGACCAGCAGAGCATGGTGGCTGCCTGGGTCACTGCTGAGTCCTTTTCTTTCACTAGCTGTCCCTTTTCCTATTCCTTCTCAGTCTTCTGAGCTGCAGCGATCACAGCTGCCTCTTCTAAGGTGTTGTCTTCTGTCAGTTCCGTCGTCACGGGTGACTCTCTGCTGGTGGGCTGTTTTATGCATCCAGGCAGCATGACCCGCCCACCTGTCCATGCAGTCAGTCCAGCTGAAGGCCACCTGGCCTGGCCCAAGGCCCCAGCGTCCCACCTTTCTCTTTGTATTCCTGCAGCTGGCTTACCCTCTTGCCTGTCGAGGGCTAGGTGGGCAAGTGAGGAAGCAGGGAGTGTACAAATGTGCTTCCAATTCTAGGAAGGCAGTTTTCAGAATGGGTGACCCTGTTCTGTCTGCTTCTTTAGTAATGGAGAATCAATTAGAACATGTCGGAAGGGAGAAAAAAGGGACTCAAAAATGATTTACTATTTCAGGTCTTGACATTATTTTCTCTTGTGTTTTAGGATACCCCAAGTCACCTTCTCTAGCCTCCCCAGGTATGTATGCTCAGAGACAGGGCAGAAAAAGGGATGGTCCTCTGTGGCCTCTACGGGCTCTGCACTGCTGCTTCCTCCCTCGGGCCCAGCCCTTGCACACCCACCAGCAGGACAGGCCTCTGCTGACTGCAGTGGACTGAACCCTTCAGAGAGGCGCAAAGGCAGGCCCAAGACAAGGAATTTTCCATCCTACATCATCCCAGCTCAGTTTCCCAAGGGGATCACTGGGTGGGCCTATGCCCTGGGTGGTCCTGATGAGCTTCCTGGGGGCCAAGGCTTTATTGGCTCATTAATAAGTAAGCAGCTCCCTAGATGGTTTTTTAAAAAAATATTTTTAGTTGTAGGTGGACAATACCTTCATTTTTTTAATGTGGTGCTAAGGATGGAACTTGGTGCCTCGTGTGTGTGAGGCAGTCACTGCACGGAGCTACACCCCAACCCATACCCCAACCCATAATCATTTTTGCACCCGGCACCTGCCCCTAGCATGTGAGCAGTTTTACACATGCACATACCTGTCTCACCCATGTGCAGTTAGTCACTCTCAAATGGTCACAGTCCATCTGTCTTGTACAGACAGACAGACACAGATTCTCATTTCCTTCTAACCAGAGCTAGTCCAATCCCCGGCTTCCTCGGCTGACTGCTGATGTCGGATGAGGGGAACTTTCTGACACTTGGGCATCCACTAGCGCTTTGCCACTTTCAGGTGAAGTGAAACGGGTGTGGGATGTAGGCCTCATTTCCAGCTCCTGACACTGCTCCAGACAGACCCACCGGGAAATCGCCGTGTGCTGACGTCCCCTCTCCCCCAGCAGGGGTTCCAGGGCCGGCTCTGGTGTCTTTTTCTGCCGGGCTTACCCAGAAGCCTTTCCCCAGTGACGGGGGCGTTGTCCTCTTTAACAAGGTGCTGGTAAATGATGGAGAAGTTTATAACCCCAAAACCGGTGAGTACTTAAAAGGAATGGGGTGCTGTCCCCTCCTCACGCCGCAGTGCACCCTGGACATGTGCTGCTCTGCCTAGGACTGTGGGACGTGAACATGCGGCCACGTTTTATAGTCATGAGGTCAGGAAGTCCCTCAGCACCGAAGGGTTACTCATTTTTTTACGGTTGTTAAGAATGCTCTGACAGCCCTGGCCTGTTGCACTGTGGCCACCTCCCTTCCCGCTGTCCTCTAGTGGTCACTGAGTGCCACTCTTCCTCCACATCCGACAGTCGCTCTAACACCCTGGAACTTGGCAAGCAATAGGCTTCCTCCAGAATCTCGTTTATGATGAACAGATCCAAAAAAGGGGCTGTGTTCTCTCCAGAAGGGGCTGATTCTGGCATTTGGGGTCTCTTTTGGAGTCTGTCTGCAGTACCTGCATTGTCCTCATGCCCTCAGCCCTGGGTTGTGTTGAGGGGACGCTGGGAGGACCATGGGCTTCCCGATAGCACAGCCTGCCTGCCTCCCCTCCA
Source organism: Sciurus carolinensis (assembly GCF_902686445.1). Lineage (NCBI taxonomy): Eukaryota > Metazoa > Chordata > Mammalia > Rodentia > Sciuridae > Sciurus > Sciurus carolinensis. The sequence goes on along the minus strand of NC_062227.1, from coordinate 28,367,996 downwards.
TGGGACCGGGCGTGGGGTGCTCCTTTTCAAGGGAAGGGCCCTCCCCATCAGCCCACCCAGGTTTGCTTGCCTGTCTGGACCACAGAGCAATCCCAAGAGAAGCAGGGTTTCCTGGCGTGTCTGAGCCAACCAGGGAAGAGCCCACGAGGCAGGTGGTATGGGTCTAGGTCCTTTTCCAACCAGGCTCAGCTGGTCACTGTTCTCATTCAATGTGAACACCGTGCTCCCTGAGGCTTGCTGCTTGTGAGCTACTGGAAGGAGGGGCTCGAGTCCCATCTGGTAATTTTTAACCACTGTCCTCACACTGGCCTACCTGGTCACCATCCAGCTAAATCCCACCTGTTCTGAGGGCAGTGGTCCTTACATGTGAGCACAGAAGTCCCCTGCAGACCTTGGAGAAACAACTCTAGGGACCCCAGGCTTTGTGAAGTGTTTGATCTGCATGGGAGACTGAGGCAGCTGGGGTGGGAGAGGTGCACGCTGCCCAGGACTTCTGAATGCTCAAACCAGGGCAGTCACAGTCCAAGCAAGAGGGTTGGTCTCGTGTGTCCAGGAATAATTTATAAGCCATCCCTTGGCTTGAAGGGGTCAGATGAGCTCACCTACCTTCCTTCCTCTGCCTAGGGATCTTCACTGCTCCATACGACGGGCGCTACCTGATCACGGCCACTCTCACCCCTGAGCGGGATGCTTATGTGGAAGCCGTCCTCTCAGTCTCCAACGCCAGCGTGGCCCAGCTGCACACAGCTGGCTACAAGAGGGAATTCCTGGAGTACCACCGACCCCCAGGGGCTGTGCACACTTGCGGGGGCCCAGGGGCCTTCCACCTCATTGTGCATTTGAAGGCGGGAGATGGAGTCAATGTGGTGGTGACTGGGGGCAGGTTGGCCCACACAGACTTTGACGAAATGTACTCCACCTTTAGTGGGGTTTTCTTATATCCTTTCCTTTCCCACCTCTAGGGTGGTCAGGGAGAGGGGAGAGAGAGTTGTGAAAACTCGGAAGCTTTAATATATTCAGTTTATGTATGTACCTGGTGCACTGATGTAGAGTTTTCTGCATACAACCTTCCACCTGCCCCCAAGATTAAGGCCTCACCTTGCTGTTGGGCCACCACCCCTTATAGTTGGCAGGTAGGTAGTGAGTTCACACATTTTTCTGTCACTCTAACTAGACAACTGGAAGACTTGGAAAGCCCCCTTGCCTGGAAGCCAGCTCCTCTCTTGCATCTTCCCAGCCTCCAGCTCTGTGCTGAGGTTCCTGGAGAAGCCTCCTGGTGCTACCCGGGGAGGCTCACACTGCTTCCCCCGAAGGCTAGGCCACAGGATGGCGGCCTGCTGCTAGAGAAGAGGAGCAGCGGGTGGAAGGTCTGCGGCGGGGTAACCAGCAGATGGCGGTTACCTGTGGCTGGTCTTCACTGGAGAGCAACCCTGTAACCCGCTGTCTCCGCCTCTGTAAACTACATGCAGGAGAAAAGTTGAAACACTGAAGTGCTAATGTGGCCTATGCCACCCTCCACAGGGACCTAGAGTTCACTTTGAGCTGTTCCCTACCTGGCTAGCCATCACGGCCTGGGACTCATCCCTCCTCACCTCGGCCCTGGCCCCAATGCAAAAGGGGCTGTGCCACGGACTATTTATGAAACCTGTTGGGCTCCTTAGATGACATGTACAACTTAAGTGCAAAGACAGGGAGTTTGTCAATAAATACATAAAACCACTTTGGGTTACTTTTGTTTGGTGCCTTGTGGATTGGGAGTTACTGCTAAAAAGCAGACTGCAGAAAGAATTTTTTAATGGCTGTAGAAAAATCTTGCATAAATTTATCTCAACTATAAAACTTACCCATGAGCATCCAGGCTGTACACTTGGGTTTTGTTTTTGGCTTATAAAGGCAGACTAGATGTGCTTGGGAGTCAGGGTCCCCCCGTGATCCCACAGCGGAAGAGGGGCTCTTCCATGGATTGCTGGAAACTTGAATATAAGCAGATTTGGTCCCAAGCTAATGAGACTAAATCCTCACTGCTTCTCTGCACAGATCACTGGCAGAAACAGCTTATGAACTCTTTAAGGTTCCTAAGCAACAAGAGGCTCAACACAAAGCTGATCACTTCTGAAAGCTGAGATCATCTGAGAAGGTGGGCATCTTCCCAAAGCAAGCACACACTGTTCTAGGCCTAGGTGTGGTAATACTTCATTAGTGGCCCCAAAACCTGCAAGCACACCAAACCCTCAGCACAGCGTAGATTCTGCTATCAGGTTGGGAAGATGTGGTGATCAGTCACGTAAGCCAGGGGAAGGTACAGATGAGAGAAAGTTAAAGTTAAGTGTCTTTGGCCTGCACTGGGCTGGCAGAAGAGGCGCTCGTGCTGTAAAGATGCCTCGTGTTTCAAGGCTTGTTTGCAAAGAAAATTACAGGGTGGCCACTGCACACTTGAGAGTGCCAGGGTGCCTGCCCCCTACCCCAGCTGGGGAGAAGTGAGCAAGCACTGAAGGTTTGCTGTGGTACTATTTTATAATTCAGACCTGTCCAGGAGGGGGAAGAATGGCGTTCTCTCCCCTTGTTTCTGCAGCTGGTGAATTGGCTAAAGGCAGCTGTCAGTGTATCCTTGGCTGTCCTAGAAATGACTCAAAAAAAAAAAACCCAAAGCAGTGGAGTGTTTTCAGGAAAACCCAGTTGGCACACAGGCTTCTACCCTCTTCCCTCACATTCCCCTTTTAAAGACCTCAGTGCCAAAGGAGACAAATGCTCAATGGAAAAGCAGGGACCAGAGAGAAGGTAGGTGACAACTGCATTGTCTACTCCTCCACAGGCATGACACAACTGCACCATACACAACTCTGTCATCTTCAGTGCAACTTGACTCATTTACCAAAATACGTGCATTTCAGCTCTGTGCATTCAAGACAGGCAAAACAACATAATTATAGCAGGAGCCTGCGTTTACTTCAAGATAAAATGAGATGAAGGCTAGACCTTGGCTCATGTAACAGCAAGATTATAAAGGAAGAACCTCTCTTTTCATAGATGGAAAACAACAGGGTCAGCAGAGCTCAAAGGCTTGGCGGGGAGGTAGGGGGTTGTTTTGGTCAGCCCCTTCAAGTTATGGGCCTGTGCACGAGAGGAACAAACCAAATCCTAGGACTTAAATAAACCTAATGTTATGACTTACAATTTTTTGATGGGGTTTTTGCTACGTCGCCCAGGCTGGCTCTGAATTCCTGGGCTCAAGCCATCCTCCCAATCAGCCTCTGACTGGCTGGGACTAGGAGTATGGTACATGACACCCAGCTGAGATTATAACTTCTGAAATCAGAGTTGTCCGAGAGAAAAAAGGTCCGGGTACTAAGATAAAGTGAAACACTTTCTTCTCACATGTAACACTACTAAAAGACCTCATTAAAATGATTAAAAGCAACTGAATAAAGTATATTCTCTAACCAAGAATGCAAATTAATGGAAGTTGTATTTGAAATTATTTCCAGATTAGCCTATTACTCTTAGCTTTCCCAATGACTCTATCATCTTTCAATTTCCCACAAATTATTTATAGCTTGAAAGAAAAGGATCATCTGTGGTCAGAGACATGCCAGAGTCCATGCCTATAGATTTGAAACAGGGCTTTGTCCATATCCAACTTCTAAACATCAGTTTTTTTCTTATGCCATCCTACAAATGGGAAGGAAAAAAGGACACATGCAAACTCCAAGGGGTGCAGGATGTGACAGAACTTCAACCGAGCTGGGCCTGAGCTTAAGGAAGGAGGTCTGCTGCTCCCTGGCCTAAAGCACTCATAGCTGTTCTGGGCAAAAACCATTTCCTTTATAATCAAACTCCCCGAGGGGTGTGTGCATTGCTGGGGATAAAACCTGGTACTTATACGTGCTAGGCAAGTGCTCTGTCCTTGAATTATACTCCCTGGCATTCTAGTAATGTTTTTAAAAGAAATTTAAGTTTTTGCTACCTGGAAATTAGTAATTACAAAACATGTCAACAGATCAGTTCTTTGGTCCCTGTCCTGAGTTCAGTCACAGACAGGAAAACAGTGACAGGGATGTTTTCTCTAATCTTACCCTCAAAGTTTAGGAAGTAACACCCCCATGTATCATTTTTCATAATCACTTCCCTGAGTTTGTTAGCTCTGTGAAACAAGATTTTGTGTACCGAAGATTATATTTAGTAAGTTATTAATCCATACTTTTTTGGAATCGGGGATTGAACTCAGGGGCATGCAACCACTGAGCCACATCCCCAGCCCTATTTTGTATTTTATTTAGAGACAGGGTCTGAGTTGCTTAGCGCCTCACCATTGCTGAGGCTGGTTTTGAACTTGTGAGATCTTCCAGTCTCATGCTGTCTTTGTAATTCAGAATAGTTACCTTGCTCAATGCACTAGCATTTGACTCAAAACAAAGTCTGGGCACATATTGGTGCACAGGGTCATGCATTCAAGTGGTCTAATTATTGCCCAAGAAATCCTGTGGAATTCCAAGAATTCAAGAGGCCTGGAAAAATGCAATGACAAGAAATAAACTGGTAGAGTCACACTGTGCAACTCTTCAGATCATCCTCACAGTGCTATGACTTCAGTACTGCAGCTCAGCTCCTGGACCGCCCACGTTTGCAGTCTTCAGGTAGATGCAGCTTGCACCTGACATCCAACTGTTAACAGGTTCTTACAAAGGCAACAGTAGCACAAAATGATACAACAAATGCCTACAAAGGAGCAACAATTTCAGCTTTTTTTTTTTTTTTTTTTTTTGGGGTGCTGGGGATCGAACCCAGGGCCTTGTGCTTACAAGGCAAGCACTCTACCAACTGAGCTATCTCCCCAGCCCCTAATTTCAGCTTCTTTATCTGTAAAGTACTAACGTTAATTTAACCCTTGCTAAATGACATCTCCAGACCAGCAATAAAGTTTAACTTGTTAGCTTGGAAGCTAAGTAGACATGCAGTCTCTTGGGTACCTCAAACCTGCTGTACTTGAATAAGCTCCTAGGAGATTTCTGTGCATGTAATTTGAGACGCTGTAGTCTGAGCTCTTCATTTTCAGTCCCCAAAGTACACCCGACCAGTCATAGTTCCTGTCACCCTGCCCTCTCATCGTAGTAAAGAGGAATTAAATACCAAGTTTTTTGATGCTTGAAAGGGACCTGTGATCCAACACATGCTGCCCAGCGATCTGAGAGGATGAAAAGGTGTTTAAATGATCTGGGGGATGTGGGTTTTTCATCAAAGATCACTTTGCTGATCTGATGAAAACATCGGGACTGCTAAGTGGTAAACCCTGAGGAAGGGTTTAATGAAAGGTGGGGTTCAGGGTTCTGAGGACTCCTGGGGGACTCTAAAGGGCTGATATGGCCACCAGCCAGACTACAAGAGAAATTACATATGTATGAATGAATCATTTCCTGGCAGAAGCTACAAAGCGAGAGAGGTTAGTCCCTATGAGTGTAGCTTCACTTCTGGAATCAGGTTTTAAAAATAAGCACAGAGACACGGTCCATCTTGTAGACAAATTTAAAGTATCAAAAGTTCAAAATGCTAATTTATGGAAATTATCAATTTCTGGCAAGAGTATAGAGAAGATGGTTTAGCTGTACCCTGAAAGAAAAACTCAAATGCACTCAGTTTATGTTTGTTTATTATTGTAACATTTTGTTTTTAACATCAAACACCGCACCAAAATATGAGCCATTCATCTTAAGACATCTTTACCATAACTAAAGAAGAGTACTGTACTGATGTTTACAATTTATTTCAGAGAACTGAAAACTTTTATTAGTGATATTGCTGTCTAATAATCAAATACTTCATCATCAGCTGAACATAATTAAATTAAAAGAGCAAAGTTTCCCCTCCCTTTCTTACCTTCAAACCAAATCAAAAAAGTAATTTTTCACCTGGAAATAACACTTATTTTAACCAGTTTTAAATAAAACCCAGCATGCTCTAAAACATTGGAAAACAAGGTTTCCCAGAGTGAATATGATACTTGAAAAGATAAAACTCCCTGGATGAATCCATTTTCACCAACTTGCAAAAAAGAGAAAGTGCTTATGTTTTTTAACCATTTCTTCTTTCAAAAGGCCTTGCTGTACCTTCAAAGCAACTAGAGAAGGGCTGTGTGCAGGCCCATGGTCAAGTGGGCTGTTCAGGGCAGAAGCGCGTTCCATTCACTTAGTCACCTTTACTCCTCAGTTGGTCTCCCTATGACCTTTAGCAGCTTTTGTTTTAGGACATCACACTAGTAGGTTTCTTTTTCCAAATGAAAATTCTATGCAGATATGTTTAAACACAGTGAAACAATACTGATCATGGCGCTAAGTGTGCATGCTCCAAGTCCACACATGTACCTCACACAGCCTGATGGAGAGCAGACATTAACTTCCACAGCAGTACAAGCTTCAACACATGAAATCAGAGCGAACACTAAAGTTAGACTGAACTGGAAAGAGGGAAAGGGGCCATTTCACCAATGGAACAACTGACACAATGACTTAGAAGAGACCCATCTCCTTGCAGCTGTCCCTGTGACATTGCTCGTCACTGACGACAGTGTGAGGTTGATGCTTCAACTTGTCATCCTAAGAGGTTGTGTGCAAACACACTCAAGGGCATCTCTCTTTCACAGAAAGAACAAATGTCATTTGTACCAAATGGCAATGAATTTTTCAGCACAAACTTAATATTTTCCTAACATTACGGCAATAGTAATCATCTACTTTCAGCAAAAGGGACTCCTTTAAACAAGGAAAAAGACTCATGGTTATTAGCCTACGTACCCACTGGATCAATCTGCAGCAACAAAGTCTAGGGCTAATAGACAGAGACAAAAGGACCAGCCACCCTCAACACAAGCTGGGAGATCCGGACACTAGGCTGGACTCTCTCAGAAGGTCTGTGTCCAGAGAGAAGAGCTTGTCAAGGAAAATGAACTAGTCAAAAATTCTGTGAAGGACAACCTAAAAAGAGGATGCATATTAAGATTTTCTGTACCACACATATGCAAAGAAATCCTACTAAGCGCAGATTAAACACATAAAGCTCTCATTCTTCCTCTAAATCAAAGGCAGTTCAAAGGACACACTGATGGCATCTATGAAAAAAGAAAACATGGATGTTTTACTAAAATCTTAATTCACTAACTGGGCAGAACTTCATATAAACATACCGAGTTCCCCTATTTACTATATATAAATAAACTCATTAGACATTAGTCCTTAGAACTATGTAAGGGGGAGATTTGAACTGGAGAAAACCTGTGTCATCCCTTCTCTTGGAACATGTGCCTCCAGGGTTTGCCACTGAGAACTGTGTTCAAGGGGTTTCAACACTGTCTCTATATCCAACAGCACTAGGAAAAAATAGCTGTAATCAGTCAGGGCCTTTCAACTCTCCAATCTGGAAAAATAGTCATCCCTGTTTCTCTAACTCTAGATCAGTGTTATTTTGGGTGGGCAAACTAAAACAAGAGAAGTTCCCTGAGAAGACTGCAGGGACACACAGGAGTTGGAAATGAAACTACCTTAAGAGCATCTACAGCTCCCCCTCAGTTTAGGAACCACTGCTTCCCGTATTCTCCCCAGTGGAGGGCTATGACCTGGGGCCATCTCAAGTCCCCTGAAAGCCTCAAAACAGTTCTCCTGATGTTAACACCACAGTGACTGTCAACACCCAGGAAATCACAAACACCGGAGGGGTTTCTGGCACACAATTCTTCCCTGCTATCTATTCCAACATCTGACATGAGCTCATTACAACTAGGCCAGTACATGCAGCTGCCATGTATATTTTAGTGCAAATGCATGAGTATCCCTTTGTCCCCATGGGGTCTCAAAGGGTAGCCTCTGCACTTGCCAACCACATAAGTGCCCCAGCTGCCAGAGGAGTTAGAAAGCTGGTATGGGGTCACTGTGGAAGGGCTAATTGTTCAACAGGCGCTCCAAGACTCCTTTCTCACATGGTTTCCATAGACTTTAATATAGGGTTGTAATGCCAAAGCCAATGCTACTGGCCAGTGGCCTTTACACGAGCTTCACTGTGCTTTCCTGACTAATCTAAAGAATGGCATTTCAGAAATCCTGTTCCAAAGCAAGACACCTAAAGCCCCATCTCAGCCAGGCAACAGGTATAGAACAGAAAAATGGGCTACTACCAGGCAGGACCCACTGCAACTATATATCTATATTTCTGCATTGGTGTTTTTTCTTTGTTTTAAAACTCAACATCCCACTATTATTCCAGACATCAAATATAAATCTATTCTTTAGCTATGTCTAAGAAATAACTTAAAGGCCTCTCATCATACAGTAGTCACAGTTAAGAAACTGATTATCCACGGGGATTTTCTCCCCAGAAGCTCATGTTGGTGGGGCTGGGCTCAGTGGCTCTGGTGCATATGCCCACCCAACTTGGCACAGTGAGCAGCTATCCTATTTCAGTGTGCAGAAATAGAGGCGCCCAACGGAGAGGTGTGCATAGGTGGTTTTAGCCAGCATCACTAATTGGACCTGTGGCAGTTCAGGGGACCCTGACCCTCTGAAGAAAAAGCCCTGATTATAGAGAAACAATCTCAACAGCTCAGTAAAAATTGTAACACTTTACTTTGTGTAATGTTTTGGTCCATTCTTTAACTTCTGTTTTCTTCCTTTTAGTTACGCAAATTGAAGGAGTGCCCAGCACACAACTCTACAGGAAGCACTTGTGAAGGCCCACGTGTGACAGAGCACAGGGCTTTAACTCAGGCTGAGCCCCTCTCTCCTCCTTCCGAGGGCTGAGCAATGGCCTAGGAAGGTGAAGGAGGTTGGCCATGCCAGCTCCAGGGGCCTGTCCCTGCTCTGGAAAGCAGGTGAACAGCTGTCAGCCCTGGATCCTTGTCCACAGGAAGATAGGTCACTTTCCCTGCTGTGAGGAGAGTGACAGCACCTCCCCCACCCCCTTGCCACAGGTGCCACTTCAGGCCAGGTCATCCAGGTCCACATCAGGGATTGGGTCTCGCCAGTAGCAAAAGGAGCTGAACTCTGGGCACAAAAAGGCAGAATTCTGTTCTTTATCGAGAAGTGGGAACACGTGCTCCACAAGCTCACTCAGCCTATGATACCTAGGAGAAGGATTGGGGAAGAGATGCAGATTGTTACTTCAAAATCAAGATAAGGAAAAGCTCATGGGCTGTAAAGCAAGTTATTCAGATTTCTCACATAGGCAGGTTCAGAGACAGGCCTCAGTCCTATCCCAGGACACAGACATCCTCTTACACATCTGGGTAGTCAGGGAATATTTAAACAGCTATTATAGAGGAGAAAACACCCAGAGGTGTATCTCTGATCCTCCAAAATAGGTCTGATCTCAGTTGTTATCTATGCCCAGCTGCAACTGTGACTGCGCGGTGCAGAGAATTGGGAATGCACTTACGATGATTTGTTTCCTTTGGTCCTTTCTTGTATTAATTCACCCTTAGGGTTCACGGTGAATATTCTACAGTCTGGAACTCCAACTTGTGTGTAGGCATAAACATCCTGCAGAAGAAAACATGGAGAAGACATTAGGAGAAGCCTCACTGGTTCCTTGAGTCCGAAGCACCGAATGAATAGAAGACTACAAAAAACATGTGGCACTGAGCATATAATTTTGCCATTGAAACTGAGTTTTAGACAAACCCAAGCTAGTGTATGGTGCCAAACCCTGAGGGTGTGCAGGAAATCAGATAAACTGGGTAGCCATGGAGAAGCAAGGCCTTTGATCAAGTTATCAGATAAACCCAGAAGCAACACCTTTGGTACATCTGAGATGTGGTGGCCCCAAAGGACAGGAGGCAGTTCAGGGAAGTATTAACAAATGGTGGAGTCTTTACACTGTGGTTCTGGGATGGATCCAAGGACATGGCTTAGAACCATGAAGGACATGAGGCAGAGCTGCCTGAGGAAATGGAATTGAAACTGCAGAAACAAAGAGTGTCCTGTATACAATTCTGGGGCAGATCTATAAGTCCCTATAGGACCTCCCCAACTGCCATGGAAAGGTGGAAGAGATCCAGTGAAAACATTAAGCAGAATGAACATTTCATCTTGCTTACAACAATGGGTTGAGAATTATGACATGACATGGCTACACCCTACAATGTAAATGATCTGAATTTAGCCTATGTCAGAGTCTGGGTCCAGAAACTTACGTTTGGACGGTTTCCAAAGGCAGCATAGAAGGGTTGCTTGGATGGGGCAAACAGGTTCTTAATATCATTTAGACATTCAATTTTGAACTTCTCTGGTTTCTTTTCTATCACTTCCCTAAGGAAAAAAATATAAATACAATCACCAAATTCAAAATGGTAAGTTTTCCCTAGCATGTGTTCCTGAAAAGATTTTAGTGCTCAAAAAACTCCCACTTTTGGCTGCAAATTAGTGCAGCCACTCTGGAAAGCAGTGTGGAGATACCTTAGAAAACTTGGAATGGACCTACCATTTGACCCAGCTATCCCACTCCTCGGCCTATACCCAAAGGACTTAAAATCAGCATACTACAGAGATACAGCCACATCAATGTTCACAGCTGCTCAATTCATAATAGCCAGACTGTGGAACCAACCTAGATGCCCTTCAATTGATGAATGGATAAAGAAACTGTGGCATATATATACAATGGAATATTATTCAGCCATAAAGAATGATAAAATTATGGCATTTGCAAGTAAATGGATGAAATTGGAGAATATCATGTTAAGTGATATAAGCCAATCTCAAAAATCCAAAAGACGAATGATCTCACTGATAAGCGGACGATGACACATAATGGGGGGTGGGAGGGGGGCAAGAATGGAGGAAGGAGGGACTGTATAGAAGGAAAAGAGAGGTGGGAGGGGTGGGGGGGAAGGAAAAAAATAATGGAATTAATCAAACATCATTACTCTATGTAAATGTATGAATATGCAAATGGTATGCTGTTACTCCATGTACAAACAGAAACAACATGTATCCCATTTGTTTACAATAAAAATAAATTAAAAAAAAAAGAAAAATAAAAAACCCCCACTTTTATAAACCCTATGTAACTGGTACCCTTCTTTTTCCTCCTTTGCCAGTCAAATCTTATGACTGAAAAATTTTGATGGAGTTTAGGGTTGGAGAAAACTTTTCATCACCATATTTGACAGCGACTGAGTCAGAATGCTTTGAGTCAGCCAAAGAACAGAAATGCAAAAGCTCTGAAACAGACCAACAACCTGTAAGAGTCCAATATTTGTTCTCATACATACTGCTTCTGACCCCTGCCCACAAGCACTCAGGCAAACCCAGAATTCTTGTTGGAGAGGTACCTGTGGAAAGCGGAGAACAAGCTGCTGGGGGACAACATCAGAGGACCCCGGGGCAAGATTGTGCCCTTGTCATTGACCCAATGCAAGTAGCCACGGGTCATGTCAGCCATGCCAATGGCACGGGCGGAACAGTACAGAAACTTGTAGCCATTCCTGGAAACAAAAACGAGAACACATCCTGTGTAGTCCAGGTGTTTTGGCAAAAGGAATAAAACTATTCTTTTAGTAGATGTAAATAGAGTTCTTCTTATTTACTATGAAAATCAAAGTTGCAAATTTAGCAAGAAACTAGTTAGAACTGTAACAATTTCACCTTTACATGGAAAGCACCAAGGGGAATAATGGAGATATATGGGATTACAGATTAGGCTAAATTTAAAAGTACTGGTCTAATACACAGAGCATCTAGTCCATGAGAGCTAAGACACAGAATGGACAAAAATCTTGAACTATCTTTAAAGTATCTGCTATAAAGGAAAGACACAAAGGATCTGGTTTATAAGGACAACTTGCAAGATGCAAACCATTCTGTAAGACAAGAAGCAAAATTACACATGGGTAACTGACATTCAAAATTTCATATTCTAGCTAAAAAATAATTATAGTTATGATGATAGATATGGGTGGTGCCCCAAATGCATAGTATTGTGAGAATTAGCTGAGGTAATACTTGTAACTTGGAGGTAATACCTGTAACTTGGTGCCAGGCACACACAGCTCAAGTGCCATGAATGGTGGCAGAGCAGAATGCCTGGGCCATAAACATGATTCACTATGGGCTGATGATTTATGCTATTTTTCTACAGTTCTTAAGCAAAGCAAAATTCTCTCACTAGACTGAGCTGACACATGGGAAAAGATACTTACTCATTGATGGAATGATAAAGCTTTGCTATACCCTGATGAGTCCAGTCTTTACCCAGTTGTGGGAGGATCTGCCCCAAAGCATCAGACCTGAGAAGAGGGTGTTAACAGAAAAGTTATTAGGAACATACAAAACATACAAAAGCCAAGAATTTTCCATTTCATTTTCTATTTGATTAGCAGTTAAAAAACACTGCGTAGGGTTGCGGGTAGGAGGACACTCTATAAAGCTAATTCATTACAGCCTCAGACAATAGTCTGCCACCCTCCAAACACTCATGAGGCACTTCTAAAAGTGGAGTCACAAAAGAGCCAGGTGTTCATTTTCAGAGATAATTTACAACCACAAATCCTCTTATTCTCTCCCTTAATCTACACAGTTTTTATTTATTTATTCATTTTTGGTACCAGGGATTGAACCTAGGGGGTGCCTAACCATTTCCAGGTGAAGAACCCCTCACTCCGCCCTGCCATGTACACTAACTGTTTCTCCTTGGGCATAGGGTTGCTCTCTGCTACCTATAATGGGCTTCAGCTTACTTGGTTATTGTTCCATCAATATCAGAAATGATGATCTTGTCATTCCAGTTCCACAGGTAAATGGTACCTGCACAGCGGCAGGTACCTTGATACTGGGTTGTAATACTAAACACAATATCATTGGGGCCATCATGGAGCTTCAGTTTTGCCTTTTATAAAAATAAAGGAATGAAGAAAATCAGTAGAAAACTAACAGTTTGGAACAGTTTAAAAACTTATAAAGCAGTAACTGGTGTTTCAGGATTCTAACAAATTCAAAGAGGGAAGTTTGGTGTAGCACATAGTCAAGCCCAGAGCTTAGCATGCTCACAAGGTGGACCAAGAAAGCCACTGCTTGAGTAGTGTTCTGGGTTTCCAAAGATTTCTCCAATACTGCCCCTCCCCTGCAAAACAGGCCTCTATACTCTCCTCCCACACTTGAGATCACTGTCCTGGACATAACCATTTCATACTATAAATGGGTCAAAGTGATAGGTAGGAAATAAATAAAGGGGAAAATTTGTATCTGAAATGTCATTTCTCTGTTGTGATTACAAATAGTCAGTATGTGGCCCAGTGCTGGGATAGCTGTATAAAACTCAACAGGGAAACACCCTGTATTTCACTGCATAATCATTGCAGATTTTATGACAAATTTTTTTGTAAGAAGTGCATTATGTGAAGCTTTGAAAGAAAAAAAGTGCTGGTATTACTTAGATATCATTTGAACTGTCTTTGGTGCAAGATTAGGACACATGGAATATTCTAGAATATGTGTTCATATGGTGGCTTCAGTTATGTGGTGATACATGGCATGTTAAAAATTCTGATCCCTTAATTCACTCCAGAGATTGAAGCAGGAGGTCTAGGTGGTGGAAGCTGTAGGACCATATGTGTAGTGTGTGTGTGGCTGGGGACTGGGTAAACAGAAGTGGAAGCATATAAAATTAAACAGTTACTAAGGTAAGTCCTACTGGATTTGCATGGATCACAAGAGACTCACTATCTGGTCTGAGGAGAGTCGGAGAGACTTCTTATATGAAGTTGTGCTGCTGTGGCTCAGGGTCTCCGTGGCTATGGAGTCCACTTTGATCGATTCTTCAAGCTCTTGTGACCCCTCATCACTGGATGTGTCATCCTCAGTTGGCCTATTTACATCAAAACAGTTACTGAAGAGGCAGCATGGGGTTTTACTGACAAGAGCTTTTCATCAGGACCAAGAAAATAATACAGATATCCTTCAGCCTTTCAAGGGATGGCAAGAATTGTTTCCTCTGCCATTCTCCCAGTTTCTTATGTCTGATATCTAGCAATGATAAGGCCACCTTTCTCTTCCCTCTCATAACTGGCACTCAGTTACATTCTAGCTTTGACTAGTTACTTTCTGGTATAACCAGTAAATGCTGTAAGGTCTACCCACTCCTGTTGTCAAGGATGTGTATGTTTCAAAAGGTACAAATAAAAGATTTGTACTGGGTTATACATTTAGTACACTGCTTAAACTGGGTTAAAAATAGCTAGTAGTATTTTAAATAGTCATTTGAAGAAGAGGAGGGTAAAGAGCAATATAAAACTCTGACCCTTAAATAGGAGTTAAGAGAGGGGACTGAGGAGAGAAACTGAACTAGGGAAAGTACACAGATGGAAAACATTAGAACGGAGCACAGTGTGAGCAACTCTTTGCAGGGCCAGCTAACTCAAATGACCAAAGGAAATGACTACACACCCAAACCAACCCTTCAGATTCTTTTTTATGTCTCCCTTTGGTGCCTGATAAGAAGGAAGAATAACAAGATCACCAAGGTCCCATATTTCGCAGCACCTAATATCATGGCTCTGTGACAGAGGCAAGGTATTTATAAAGTAGTGGTGAGTATTATTATTCTAAGCTGAGAACAGTTTTTAGGAAAGCAGTTGTCACTTGCTGAGTGGTGTTAACGACCTACTTGATGTTATGTATGTCTATGGGAGAAAGATGTTTCTGAGTAAAAGTAAACAAATTGCCACAACCAGTTCCTATGCAATGGTCAAATGAGTAGCCCAAGTGCTAAGAGTGGGAGGAAGAAAGGGGCACTCCACCTGGCACTGGCTGGCTCCTCAGTGCTTGATGGCAGGTCGCTGGTTGGCGGCACCTCGGACTTTCCCTCCTTAGCCTCTGGCAGCTAAAATACAAAGATAATAATGGCAATGTGCAATGTTTTCCCTATAAACAAGCCAAAATGAATCAGCAGCCCTCTCTAGGAAAAAGAAAAACCGGAATCTACAACTTCACTCTACAGAAACACTTTCTCTACTTTGAGCTAAAGGACAAAAACCTGAGACAGAAGTCATGTACAGCCACGTAAAAAACTGTCTCTACAGAGCCAGAAGTAAAAACAAAAAATTTCAAAAGGTGCCAAGTAACAAAATATAATGCTCCAAACTAGTTGTTAGGTCCCCGGCAGAGATACAGGGACTGAAGAACAGCTGGCTTCTCCTACTGGGAATAGCTCAGCACCTTCAGTAGAGATGGATGTCACTGAGGTGACTGATGTGGACATGAACTAGGTTCAGACAGAACTATGCTTGTAGTATCTGAATAATAGGTGACAAACCCAGAACTGTTTATCAGGCTTTGGGAAATAAAAACTTGATGTACTGCTTGTTGAGTGTGGTTCTCTGAACAAACCTATTCTTCTGGTGCTTTGTTAAAAGAGCAGATTCTGGTTATGTGCATGTGGGGTTGCTCAGAATAACCTTTTGCTAACGTAGGAAGTGGAAAGAACATAGGCTCTGGAGTCCTACGGGGTTAGCCAGGCTCCATCCCTTACCAGTTCCTTGACTTCATTTAACAATAGCACCTCTTTATGCTCAAGCTTCCTTAAAGTAAAGTGGTAATGTAAACACCCCTGGTACTGAGCTGTAGCAAAGGCTGTAGGTAACACAGGGAAAGGACCCAGCTGCTCAAAAATGGCAAAAGAACACTATCTAAGAATATTTTCTTGTGTGTAGCAAAGGTTTTTGAACAAATGATCCACTTTTTCTCAGTCCATGGAAATGATTACCTCTGGGTCTGTTACCTGCTTGGTCATGCTTTCTCTCTTACGCCAAAACCACCAGCGGCCAGATTTCTTTGGCATCTTGTCTTTAACCCAGGACTCGACTGTGGCCTGGAAAAAATCAACTTGGGTCAGCCTGGGCAATCTGTTGGTTGTAAAGCACTGAACTCTTCTCTCTAATCAGCCTGCAGAACCAGTGCCTTTTTCTGGAACAGGAGTGATGTTCTCCATACCTCCCAAACTTCTCTAGTGTTTCTAATATCTCTTAAAGATGGAAAAGGTTCAGCTTTGGTGGCAGCAGGCTTTGTGGCAGTTCTGTGGTGGGAGGCCTGGTGGTCTGGCTAAGTAAGACTTTAGGGTCCTGTAGGCCAGCAGTTCTTTTCCTTTAACTTTGGAACATATGAGGATATGAGGATTAACTAGGCTAATGACATCTTGGAAGACAGATGAAAAACAAATTTTGAGGTTCTACATAAATGGGTGTCCCAGCCACAAGCTGACCCAACCACGCTGTTGTAACAATTTGGCTGCTCACCTCACCTTCTTATGAAAGTTATTTCTTCCTGTATTAATGAGGGGAAGCTTTCCCCACACCCATTCATTCCATATTTAACTTACAATTAATAGTCTCTGAACTTTTTATTTCCCCTCTGTGCTAGGGATCAAATCCAGGGCCTCCCACATACTAGGTAAGCACTTTACCACTGAGCTACATTCCAACTCAAATCTCTGAACTTTAATATGTAATCAGAAACTGGCATAAATATCTAATAAATATGTCAAAAAAGTACAGCCCAACCAATTTCCCAGATTTGGGGCAGAAGATAATTTTGGCAGGCACATATAGCCATTTGGACCTTTTATGTTAAATTCATAAAAATTTGACCCATATCTGTTTAGAAATATAAATGTTAGGATTTAGATCTTTAATGCAGCCTTAGCTCATGTGTTAAGCAAAGAAGGAATTTTCAGAGGTAAAATGATCACGTTATGAAAGTTGCAGGCTCATTAATAAATTATTCCATATGACAGATTAATAATTTGAACTACTTGTGGTAACAGTAGGTACATGGGGCATAGTTGAAGGAAGCAGGTCACTGAGTGTGTGACCCTGGACTTTTATCTGTCCCTGGCCCCTTCCTGTCTCTCTGCTTCGTGGCTGCAATGAGCTGAGCAGCACTCCTCCAACACACAATTCCACCTTGATGCTCTGCCTCACCACAGACCCAAAGCATCAGAGTTGGTTGATCACGAACCAAACCTCTGAAACTGAGTCCCAAATAAAATTTTTCTCCTCAAAGTTGTCTCGTTAGGTATTTTGGTAATCAATGATAAGTTAACACAACACATGTGAATTTTTTTTTTTTTTTTTTAAAGTACCATATGCTGTGGATGTTTTTGAGCAGGCCCCAAATGTAGATCACTCACCTTAGGCAGACTCTTCTGAAATACTTGCAAGCTAAGGATCATGGGGGCAGCCAAAGCCCAGTTATAGTAACTGTGAGAAACAAAAATGGTGCAAAACCATTACACTGAGTAGGAGAGAAGCAAAACAAGTTGAGAAGAAAGTGAGGGAGAGAGAAGTACAGAGAGGTAGAAATAACATATCAAACTGCTTTTCTTTTCAATAAAGATGATCAACTAATGATGATCTCACATGAAAAATATTTGCTTCAAGCCAAATTTCTATGAGCAGAGAGAAGCAATAAAATCTATAAAATAGAGTAAAAGCATTTCAATGCCTCATTTACAAGTAAAGTTGAGGCTTCACTATCACTTCAAAGTCATTGCCTTTTGACTTGTTTATATGAGATGACAAATTTTATAGTAACAAAAACTCAAAAAGAATTATATGACAACATTCAAAGACAGAGTGTTTACCGGTTATATATCCGAATTACAAGGTTAGGATTGTCTATAAGTCCAGGGTTTTCTGCAAATTCGTGGTAAGTAATGATATGCTCCATGAATTTTTCTGCAATGTAAAACAGTAACTATCAATTTGGTTAAAGTACATAAATCCACTATGAAATTATACAATCCTCTCTGCATTGTTGGAACTGTTGGCTAAAATAATAGGCCCTTTAAAAAAAACACTTAATTTTTTATATCAAAGGGCAAAATGTCAGGCACTTTTTTTTTTTTCAAGAAAAGAAAGAAAATTTCTTTTCTATCTCTTCCTCTCCCCCAAGTTAAAAAAAAAAAAAAAAATTAAAAACTAAGTTCTAAGTTCCATTCTTATGAGAGGGAAAACCTTACAGAGAGGGAACTACACAGTTGGGGAATATTTTTATAGTTCTAAGTACATGCCATACTAGAAAATATAATCAAAACATTTATAAATGCTTGGAGAAAAGAATAAACCACAAATTCAGAATTTGGCTCAGAATCTGTCAATAAATAAATCCCAAATTCTTGCAGAGTAGAGGAGGATTTTTCTTGAATTTCCGTACCCTGTTCCTAAACCCACACTCCAGTAGATCCAGACTAACAAATTTCTCAAGTGGATTATTTCCACGTGTAATATGTATATTATTTCTTTTTACTTGCCATTTCTGCCTCCACCAATAAAACAACTCTACCAAACTAAGAGTATTTTTAAAAATGATATTTTATAGAAATTTTATATTTTCCATCCCCTCTCACATAATTACAAAAAATACAGCTTATTTAATTCTCCCTAGAAATAACTAATTAATGGCCATAACACACTCAATTTCTTTTAAGATGTGGTATAAACATATGGAGTAAAGAGATGAAGAAGAGCCATATTTAATATTTCCTTGGAGGAAAATCAATTATGAGCCACTGGTCAAAATGAGAAAATATTAAGAGTTTAGTTTAAAAATGAAGGTAAAACCAAAAAGCCTGAAGAATGTTGGACAAACCCACACATGAGTGTTCTTCCATACCTAGAGGTGTCCCGTCTCTGTTAAGATCCTTCCTTACTCTGAAGCAGGCTTTATCTCACTGGCCATCTCTCAAGCCTGAGACAGAAAGTAATCCTTCTACTTTTTGCCATAAAGATCATTTACTCAGTGGATCAATTTTCTACAACTTCAGAGTCCTACCCTCATGTCTAAGTCCTAGTGCTTTCCAGGAGGGATTATGAGTCCCACAAATATTTCAACAACTTTACAGATAATAAAAATCAATGCAATGTGATCTGACCCAGGTCATTTAGCAAAAAGGGCATCCTGAGAACTTTCAACTACTTAATTAGGTACACTCCCTCACCAAAGCCACCACGTAAGAGGTACCTTAAATGAGGGTCTAAGGGCCTGACATTATAGGAAGACAGTTGACACACAAGTTCATTGAAGAACTAAAAACACTCTGAAATGGTTGAAAGGCAGATTTTAAATCAAGTGATAATCAGGCTGCTCTCTGAGGTGAAGATAGGGCATAACTGCCTCAGTATACCTTTAGAAATTTCTCCATTTTCACTGAGGCCCCCACAAAGTGAGAGTGTGACATCAGGCAAGTCCATGGCAGAGTCTGAGAGGCACTCAGTGCCACTATCTGCAGCTGCACTTCCCACAGACTGTGGGGACTGGGAGCCAGAGAGTGTGTCAGACTCAGGCCACTGCCTGGAGCCAGGGTCCGTTTCGCTGTGGCAGACAAAAGAAAAGGTAAAATATTTGAATCATTACAATCTGTGGTATTCTTAGCTTACTACATGAATCTCTGGGGGCTCAGATCAAACAGTATACTCCTTAAAAAGGAACAGATGAACAATCACACAGTTTTTCTTAGGTAGTGTTTAGAATCATATCATAAATGACACTAGAGAGATTCTAAATAGTGCTTCTGAGGAATTAACTGTGAATATAATATATAAATATATCAAAATCACCAGCCATTCACAATAATGCAAAATTTCAACTACAGCTTTTCTGATTTTAAAGGAGTAAAAGAGTTAATAACATTATTAACATTTATTAACATTTTCATGATGAAAATGATAGTTAAGAAAACTCTCATGTTTGGAATCTTTTCAATTTTGGCATATGACCAAGTTCTTGTTAGGTTTTCTCTTCTTTCCCTGTTTGTTGCCTATAAATGTTGAACTCGGAGGGGATGACAGAAGAAGCCTATGCTTCCAAATGCCTATGTGTAGGCCTCCCACCAAACACCAGCACATTATTACAAGAGGAAGAAATAAAATTCTACTGTGGCAAGTCACTGAGATCTTGCATTTTATCAGTTACAGAGATGGTATCACCCAAACGGTAACATCTGAAGACGGGAGGAATGTCATCTTACTCAGCATGCGGCTAAATCCACAGGAGTCATGGATTTGTATTAAAGTTTAGCTATAACTCTAAATATTGGTTATTAAGTAGTAAACATAATTTTGAGTATAACAAAGTAAATGCTTATATACATTAAAGGCCTAAATATTTATGATATGTCTCAACAAATAGTGCATGAGCTAAAAAGTCTACACAGTGAATGGAGAGCAGCCCTAACAGTTATTAACAGTGTAATAGAAAGGTAGTTACTCTTCCCACTTTTTAAAAGAAAAACTAAAAAATCTACCAAAGGAATACTAATGTAACTAAATAATAAAGGATTAGGAAATAAAGTGTTATTTCTAGGAAAGTTTACATCTTAATTTGTCACTATAAAAAAAAGGAGCAGTCTCAATTTCCTGACCTTAAAAAATTCATACTTCAAGTGAAGAATGTAGGCATTTTGAGACAAATTCAGGGTACAGAGTTAGGAAGAAATTTTTAGAGCCTCCCACAAATATCTGTAAAAAATTTAAATATCTTTATGACAATTCCATCTTCCTATTCCAAATGAAAAAAGAAATGTTTTCCAATAATTTACTTAAAGGTGTTTAATTATGTATGCATGTGTGTGTGTATGGCTCAACAGATTCAAGGCATATTTTTTGTGGAAAAAAGTTAAAGTGTTCTAACCACAGAATAACATAATGAAATTCCTTTATGGGTAAAATGAACTTGGGAAGACAATCCACAGGTATCATATGTGAAATTCATGTTCAGGTTATTGTAAGAAGAAAATCATGAGGCTTTGGGAGGGCAGCTGTGTGACAACTGGTTGGAGCTGTAGGAATGTGGGGAACACAGGAGACCTGGAATAGGGTCTCACAAAAGAAAAGGTCTGTGAACTCAGGCTCTCCAAAGGAGTGAAGGCATTCTTTGTATGTTTTCAGATAAAGATGTATTACTAAAGCAAATGCTAAAGAACTTTTCCCAAGTACACTGAATTTGCATTAGTGACTATAAAGAGTAATAATCTGAAGTCATATACTCATAAGTAGGTTTGACTAGTATCTCTTATTGTATTAAACATGTTTTCATAAATAGCTGATTATTAATTTCAAGTCACTATAGTCAAAACAACATACATAGTATTTATGAATTTTCTAAAACTTGAAACAGCCATGCATGCTTGACTTTTTTGTTTAAGATGGTACTGGGGATTGAACTTGGAACCTCATGCATGCTAGGCAAGTGCTCTACCACCGAGCTACAACCCCAGTCCCTGAAACAATCAGATTTAGCTGATGTGCAATCATCTTGCTCCTTTTGCCCAGATGAAATAATTAGAATATTTCAGAGCTGTTCACCCTTCAGTACACAAAGCACACACAACCTTTTAGGGAAATAGAGAGCTGCAACTTCAGGTTCTAGAGCCTTTAAATCATCGAGGTAAATATCATCAGGTCCCTGGTGCTGACTTCTCTTGTGGACACCTGTTTAAGAAAAACATAGCAGAGGTACAAATTTAGCTATTCTTAATTTAATATTCTGTAAGAAAATAAAAGGTCTATAAACAATAAATTGACCTTGACTTGAAGAGGGTTTTATTTTTAAAGGTGTCAACTAACCTTTCTATTTATGTTAATTCTCAACCATCCAAGCCAATGGAAGAGAAAGTTTGGGCTCTAAAATAAACATACATCATTTACTCATTCTTTCATTTGTTGTTATATGAACAATCCTAGCCCTTAATAATTTATATTTAATGAGGAAGTTTTAAAACATATCTACGGATAAGAACGAATATGCCCAAACTTGAGGCAATCACCTCCATGGAGTGCTGGGGGTGGGATATTCACATAAGACCCAAGTATCAACTCACATATTACCTTCTAACTACAAAAGGACAAAAATTGATAGATATGGCACATGACAGCTTAAACGATGACTGCCATTTAGCATCACATATAGTAGACCATCATGAGATATAATATGAAGTACCCAATACATCTCATAAAGTAATCACCAATTTAAAAAAGATGAAAAGGGGCTAGGGATGCAGGTCAGTGTAACAGTATATGCTTAGTATCAGAGAGGCCCTGGGTTCAAGTCTCAGGTGGGGGGAAAACAAATAACCCCAATATAATTAAGCCTCAAGATTTATACTGCCCATGATAGTGGCCACCAGCCACACATGGGCACGTAAACTGTCACTAGTCTTAAGTGAATCATGTAAAACATGTTTTAAAAAAGTATTCTCAACTTCTAAAATCACCTAATTTAAAAAATATAAAAAAGGATAAACACACTCTAAAAAATGCCAAATATTTTTATATGATTACATATTAAAATTTATAATATTTTAGATTTATTGCCTTAGAATATATTGCTAAACTTAATTTCCCTTGTTCATTTTACTCTTTAAAAGTGGCCATTTAAGTCTTAAATTTGCTTATTTGGCTCATATTACGTTCTATTGGATGGTGCTATTAGAGCTAACTTCCAGTTAAGGAAATAGGGAGATACCACCTTGAAAAAACAATCAGACGCACCCAGAACATGAGTCTAGTAGACACCTGGATGGAGTCTTTAAAACTTCCTTATTGTGGGGGGATGTGGATACATGGGAAGAAGGAGGGAGGGAGGAGAGATAATGGTACTGTTCTAAAATAAAAAAGATTAATAATCACATAAAAATCAAATGCAGTGAGTAA
This sequence comes from Sciurus carolinensis, assembly GCF_902686445.1. Lineage (NCBI taxonomy): Eukaryota > Metazoa > Chordata > Mammalia > Rodentia > Sciuridae > Sciurus > Sciurus carolinensis. The sequence continues at coordinate 28,345,315 of NC_062227.1, read as the reverse complement.
ACCTTGACAGGATTTTTGTTGTGGAAAACATGCCACAGGCTAGATGCAGTGGTAAATGCCTGTAATCTGAGTTACTTGTGAGGATAAAGCAGGAAGACTGCAAATTGAGGCCAGCTTGGGCAATTTAGTTAGACCCTGTCTTGGAAAAAAAAAAAAAATTACTGTTTACTTACAAAAACAAAGATGGTTATGAAACTGCAAGGTGACATAACCTTACGGGGGTACCACTATGTATGTGGGTGGTCACTGACCAAATGTCTTCATGTAGTACACAACTAAATTCTTGGTACATTTAAGGTAGTATAAATATGGAATCTTCAAGATGACAACTGTAGTGACTCTCCAGAAAATGTTATTCTTAGAAGGAATTCTGTCCTGCAGAATTTAAGGGTGAAATGTCATAATGTCTGTAACTTATTTTCAAATAGTTCAAAATAATAAGCTTCTATGAGTAGAAAAATGGAGAGGGAGAGAACACTTGGATTATAATGGAGCTGAAAAATTCCTATCATCTATTGCTGATGTAGCCAATATAACATCTTAAGGAAATATATGCCTCATATGTTTGTGGTGATGCTGTGTAAACAAACATGAACTGCTGGTCCTACAGTATATATACATTATCATACACATACACACACACACACACAATATATATATACTTTGTATACAGCATATGCAATTTCTACTACATAATATCAAGAAAAAAAACAATAAAAAAATGACCATATTGCTCTTTTATGTGTTCACTAGGCTATTTATCATTACTTTAGAGTATAGTCCCTCTATTCAAACACTTTACTGTAAAACTGTGCCATGTTATGCTGGCAACAGCCTTATACTCTCATGTTAACAGCATTTGATTTTATCAAAAGGCCATGTCCACTGATTGACCTATAATACTACCTAGATTTGTGTAAAATTATGATGTTCACACAAAAATGAAATTGCCTAAAGACACAGTTTTTAGATCATATGTGTCACTAAGTGATATGTGATTGTACAAAATTTTTCACGACAAAAAACTGGGGGAAAAGAATGAGGCCGAAGGATTGTGGGAACCACTCAGTATTTCTAACTCTCAGTTTCTATACTGTGTGCTGAGACTAGGGGGTCATTATTTCTAGATTAGAACAAAGCATTCACCCTCGAAGAAATGGATTTCTCTCCATAGTTCTTAGAACAGTTAAGGGATTTTGGTGAAAGAGTAGGTACCCAAAGTTAAGCTGCCATCAGTTGGAAAGGTCAGATATGGCCCAAAACAACCTTGAGAGTCACATTCTTTCATTCATTTTAGATAACTTCTTTCTTTCTTTTTTTTGCAATGCTGGGGATTTGAACCCAGGGACTTGTGTTTGCGAGGCAAGCAATCTACCAACTGAGCTATATCTCCAGCCCTAGATAACTTATTTCTGAAAGACCTTGTAGGTCCATACCTGTTGTGGATATTAACACCTTTGGTGTTATATTTTAAAGCTAAAGTAGTAGGTATTGGGTTATATATGACAATATGTAATTTTAGGTAAAGTTTTACTTCCTTAAAAATAGGAGGGCTGGGGAGATAACTCAGCTGATAGAGTGCTTGCCTCGCAAGCACAAGGCCCTGAGTTCGATCCCCAATACCGCAAAAAAAAAAAAAAAAAAAAAAAAAAAAAAAAAAAAAAAGGATTCAAGGCCAGTGTTCAGAGAGTATGTATGTTCCGACCTTACCATACTAAGTATCAATGGATAACTATACTTTTAAGTAATAAGGATGTTCTGATTTATTAAACTTATACTTCAAAAGTGAGAGCTGTTGAGCCAAGAGTTTAACCCTGTCTTCTCTCTCCTTGTTTTAGAGGGGGAAAAAAAGCACTAATAACTAGTATTTGTTTATTTTTACTTTATATCATTGCAAAAAAAGTACTTAACCTCAATGAACACGTTGCAAGTGAAATTCTTTTTTCTTTATTTTCCTTCTATTTAAACATGTAATTATTTAAGACTTCACTTTATTGGCTCTACTCAATAATCAAATGCAATATATGAGAGCCCTGACAGACTCTTGGTCAGGAAAAAAGAAATTAGCTAAAAAATACTGTTAAATTTGGGGAAATATAAATATAGATTTTTCAAAATGACAATGGCATTATGATTGTACTCATTAACTGATTTGAACTCATTATTTTATTTTTAAAAAATTTTTAAGAAGTTGATAGATCTTTATTTTATTCCTTTATTTATATGTGGTGCTGAGAATTGAACCCAGTGCCTCACACATGCCAGGCAAGCACTCTACCACTGAGCCACAACCCCAGCCCCTCATTATTTTCTTCATAAGTGCTTCTCAAAGGCCAACAAAGTAGAGACAAGAGATCTAGTAAGGAAGTTAAGAGTCCTGCTAAAATGGAATTTATAGAGTAAAAGGGAAGCCACAGTAAGTATTCATAACAACGTGCATAACAGGTTCTGACTGGGGATGAAAATAAAAAGATCACCATTACATATTATTTGAAACATTGAAATAATTTTCCATCTAAATTCAGAGTACCTTTCTTCTTTGATGGTGAGTCTACTTTAGCCACTGGTTTGGGTTCTGCTGGAGTCTCCACTAAGGATGGGCTAGGGAGATGGTCTGCATCTAACATAGATGAAATTTGAGGAGTCCCAAGAGGAGGCTCAAGAAGTTCTGCAGCAGCAGTTGTGTCGCTCATCTGCTTACACAAGGCTCTGGGTTTGGGTTTCACTATGGTACAGACAGTGTCTTCAATGGAAGCATCCTTCTCTACTTCTCTTATGAGGCTATCCTCACTAGGAATTACCCGAAAATGGGTATTTTCTGATGGTGTAATTGTAGCTGTCCTAGGATGGTAGTCAGATCTCTCTCTTTTGCTGACCTAGAAAAGTTGAATTATTTAAAAATTAAATTAATTTCAAAGGTATTTGTTATAATCTAATTCTTAAGCTAGTTAAAATGTGTTTGCTTTATAACATGTTCATTAAATATATTACTTTGTGTGAAATAGTTCAGAATTAAAAAGTAGTAAAAATAATTAGTTTGTTCAATATCATGGTTATAAACAAGTTGTATTTATAATCGTTCTACAAAGAATTAAACACTGGAGAATACTGTGATGAAATATGACAATTTTCAGATATTGAGAGGCAGAGAATATTTATCTTGAGGGAGACAACTTACAATACCAAATAAAAAGTTAATCCTGCTTGGACTACTTCAACATTTTGTTAAAACAATATAAAGTGAGAAGTCAGTCCAAACTCAATCATAAAAATAAGCAAAGTCTGTATTTCTGAAAAACCTAAATTCAAAAGGAGGATCTAAACATTTTCCTCTCTCAAGGACTGCATCTTGGGCTGAGGTTGTGGCTCAGTGGTAGAGTACCTGCCCACTGGGTTTGATCCTTAGTACCACATAAAAATAAGTAAATAAAGTTATTGTGTCCATCTACAACTAAAAATATTTTTTTAAATGTACCTTTCCATTTTTTTCTTCTTTTATAATGCTGTCAAAAAACTTTAATAACCAATTTTATGATAAAATTTCAAAGTGAAAATTTTAGTTTCCTTTAGGTGCTTTAAATGTCCTTAATTAACAATCAATGTTATTATCCACTGAATACAAATACAAAATATTGCTACATTCCTTTCTACTGCAAACAAATATGCAATGCAAATGTTATGAAAAATGTTAACTTTGGATTTACTTTATAACCACATGAGGGCACACTGTCATTACATTCAGTGAGCTCAGTCAGAAATTGCTGCCTTAGAGATGGACTTTTTTAAAAAAAATTTTTTGTAATTGTAGATGGATAGAATGCCTTTATTTTATTTACTTTATGTGGTGCCTTAAGAATCCAACCCTGTGCCTCATACATGCTAGGCAAGCACTCTGCACTGAGCTACAGTCCCAGCCCCTGAGGGAGGAACTCTTTATTAGTCTTTAATCAGGTACATCTCACAGGCAAGTTAAATACCAATACCTTAGTAGACTCTGGGAACCCGCCCCATGTCCATTCCATGTGAGATTCAGATCTGAGCAGGCTCTCGGCAGGTTTCACCTCCAGCTCTGAGTCACTCTTAGGACACATTGCCTGGACATAAGTGCTGCAAACACAAGAACAAAGAAAACTGAAGCCTTCAGTCTTGCTGAGCCCAACAGTGAAGGAAATATAAGTTTGAATATATAACTTTGTATCCTCTAGATATAAACACTCTCTTGAAGGAAGCATCAATTACTTTTTCCATTTGTGTTCTTTGATAATAAAAATGGCAACTAGTGTTTACTGAGGAGTTACTAGGTGTAGGTGTTCAGAGATGGGTTCGCTGAGGGTTAGGACGAATGATGCCTACCTTACCTAGCCTTACCCAGCGTGCTTACTCAGGAGTTGGAGACTGAGCTCTGAAGGCACGATCTAATTTTATTTAGGGTTGCACGGGATATAGGCACATTATCCAATCAGGTTAACACACTTGTTAAAGTAAAACAGAGTCAGCCTATAGGTGAACTATACGTTGAGGGTCGAGGTAGTGTAAACAAACCAAGTATGCCTAAAGTTAATTCTGCCCAGCAATAGGTCTGAGACAAAGGACTTGGGGAATGGCAAGCTCCTGCACACAGCATGAGGCAAGGCAGCACGGGTGAGTTCACATCACAGTTTGCTGGGATGCATGACAGAACGAGGCCTACCCTCAGCTCAAACTCAGCCTCAACAGCTGCAAAAGACCTTCATTCCATGGCGAGTCTTGACCATTACCTCAGTTTCTCTGTTCAGACTGTTTGTCTTACTTAGACCATAGTGTCAGTGACTGCTGTCAGATAAGCTTGAGGAATGTTCCCTACAACTAGGTCTTCTTTAAGCACTTTATATGCTTTATTTCATTTGCTTCTCACAGGCAATCAATGATACAAGTAATTTTATAGAAGAGGAAATGCACAGAAAGGAGAGTTAAATTAACAACTAATAGGTGAAGATTTGATTGTAGAATAAACACCAGGACTACATATGCTTTTTCATTATATTATTCATAGTTACACACAACATTTGACAAGAAACAGAATAAAAGAATCAGCAAATTCCATACCAACTATACATATCTACAACTGGCCAACAAAGCTAGGGTAATCAGATTAAGTGTAGGAACAAAATAATTATTGATAGAAATGGTTCATATTCATGTGAAAAGCAAATAGTTCACTTTAGTGAATGAGAGAAATGGGAAAAATCATTGCTATCAAATAACAGAAAAAGTTATTTAACATTCTTTCTCTTTCCTTTAAGAAAACAAGAAATTTCAAAGATACTCACTTTTCTAATGGGGACCAATCACCATCAGATAAGGGGTAGTGATCCCCAGAATGGAAAAGCAAAGGCTCCTTAAATTCTTCTTCCTTTAAGGAAGCATTTGAAGATCCTCTGTGAAAGGGAAAACAAAAAGGTACGAATGACATTTATTAGGTTTAAAATACTACCCAAATCTACTGACCAATTGTCTAAATGAAAAAAATAAAGAGGGCTTCCCCACCCCGCTTTTCAAAAGGAAATATGTAAGGGAGATTTACCAATGCCACCCACCTTATGCTACTGTAATCACTAACTATGGAACAGAGGAAGGACAGAAAGGAAATCTAATTTATAATTCCTTTTTAAATCCTTTGGGGTAATAAGGCTTTATATATATTTTATTCAGTTTTTACAAATCTGAGGTAGTAATATTCTTTTTTTTGGACGGGGTGGTGGGACACTGGGGGTTGAACCTAGGGGTACTTTCTGCTGAGCTACATTACCATTCCTTTTTATTTCAAGACAGGGTCTTGCTAAGTTGCTGAGGTTAGCTTTGAACTTGCAATCCTCAAGTCTCAGCCTCTCAAGTCACTGGGATTACAGGCATGTACTACCATGCCTGGCATACTACTACATTTTAGATATCAGGTAATCAAGAATCCAGAAGTTTAGTAATGCCCCAAATCAAAATACTAACGCACTGTTAGCCTGTTTGCATCTTTAGTTGGAAATTTATTACTTGTCTGTCTACCTCACAGAATTGATGTGAGATTTACGTGATGTAACATGCTAAATTCTCTAAGTATAAAGAAAAATACAAAGAAAAACTCTGAAAGCTGTAAAGCGCAGTTATTACACAAGTCTAAGGTTCTTAAAACATATTCAATGTTCTATTATGTTACGTGAAATAAACTGTACGTGAAATAAACTGAACTCAGAAGATCAAGGGTTGTATGTTTTCTCTCTCATGTTGAAGCTAGAGGAAAAAGAGAAAGGAGGAGGAGATTTTATGGAAGTCAAGGGGAGATCAAAAGAATAGAAAAAAGGAACCAAGTGGAGGGAGGGAAGATGGAGGGAAAGGGGAAATACTGGAAAACGATAATGGCCAAATTTATATTGTATGCACAATTGTATGAATACGTAACAATAAATCCCACCATTGTGTACAACTATAATGCACCAATAAAAAATGTGGGAGAAAAAACATATTCAATGTTCTAATAGGATAGATATCAAATGTAAAATGAGAATACTCATATCAATTTACTGGACTAACATTAGGGACAAAAACCAGTTAATTATTTTTGGGTATTACTTTTCTTCCTTTATATCTTAACAAACTCTATTTTATCACTAACTCTGACATGTAAAAGTTTCCCCACATACCTGCATTACATCCCTGTCACCTTGAACACACTCACCACAGAAAAACCTGGAGGGTTCCCTAGAAGCCACTTACTGATCAGGAGGTGAAGAATGTAAATTGTTTGATCCAGAGACTACTGTTCTACAACCAGAACTCTTAACAGGCTCAGGTTGCTTGTTTCAGAATACAACCTCAATTCTGATGACTTTACATTTTGCTATCTTTTAAAAAATATTTTTTTAGATGTTGATAGGCCTTTAGTTTTTTACTCATTTATTTATATGGTGCTGAGAGTCAAACCCAGTGCCTCACACATGCTACGCAAGCACTCCACCACTGAGCCACAACTCCAGCTCCTGACATTTTTCTATCTTTAAAAACAAGAATCTTAAAAAACAAACAAAAAAACACAAGAATCTTGGCTATATAATTTAGCAGATTTCGTTTCAAGAAAATTTCAGGAAAAAGTTTTTCCAAGTGACAGCATCTACAATTCACTAGTGACCCAAAGAAAAAGCAAACCACCACGCTTCTGAAAAATGTCACAAGATACTAGTTTACATGTGTTGTGACCTGCCTGCTTACGAAGCAAGGTGCTAGCCTAGATAAGCTGGCAACCATTTTAACTGTCAATCAAATTGGTACACCAACAGATTTGGCTGATGCAGTCTTTCATACAATTTGGAAAAGGCAGGCATGGGCTAATATTTCTGCAATGTATTAGCTTAATATTTATAAATTTATTCATTAACTGACTTATGCATTTATGAAATTCCTTTAGAATAATGATTCTTGTACATTTAGTAAGGAACTTTGTGTATGTCTTAGAAATATTTTAGCTTCCTAAGTTAAAGATGCATATAGTTTAGAAGTTTTAAGCTTTGCTCTATTATTTAATGAAGGACACACATCAACAAAATTTGGAGGTAAAAGTATTAGTTCAGGGCTTTTTTTTTTTTTTTTTTTTTTTTTTTGTATTTGGGATTGAACCTAGGGGCACTCTACCACTGAAGTTATGTCACCAGCCTTTTTTGTTTTGACAAAGTTGCTCAGGCTGGTTTTAAAACTGCATCCTCTTGCCTCAGTCTCCCAAGTAGCTGGGATTATAGGTGTGTGTAACTGCACCTCGCTACTTCAGTGTTCTTTTTAGTGGAGCTCAAAAGAACTTCAGGGGAAAGGAGTTATAGCTCAGTGGTTAAGAGCTTGCCTCGCCCTGGTGATGCACTGGGATGGATCCTTAGCACCACAAAAAAATAAAAATGTGTCCACTTACAAACTAAAAAAAAACCACTTCAGTTGGCAAAAATAGTTTTAGGAATAAGGCATATCCAAATAAAATTTAGATATATAAGTCTGAAGTTTTTTTTAAAAATACAGGTTTCTTGCCCACTTATATGTAAGAAAACTTTTAAAGGAATTTTTTACAGTGTTCTTAATGGTTCTAAAATCAAGCAATGGAACATCTGAAATATTCTTGAAGTTTATTTCCTAGGTTAAGGAAAGGAAAAATAAACTAAGAGTCTGAAAGCAGTTGGGGGGAAAAAAGGACAAGAAGAATATTTCTTTAAGGAAATTTTGGCACTTTTTTGTAGCTTAAAATTCTTTGAGAATCAATGATATATAAAAGTAGACTTATAAAAGGAGGAAATAATTATATTCTGCCCAGTTTTTTTTTATTACAATAGAAAGACACTGCTGATTTATTCAGGATTTTAAAGTTTTATAAGAATAGTTTATGCTGGTCTGTAGAGTGTTAAAGTGCTTTCTCATCATTTCTTTGGATCTTTAATCAGTTAGTTGTAACAATAATTCTGAATTCTATCAGAACTGAAATAAAAATCTAATTTATTCAGTATGGGAAGAGTGAGAAAGAATATCACGCATGTGAGCTGGTGAGTAATATAAGATGGGCAGAAAAATTTTCACGTTAAAAAATACTATCAAATATAGGATTTTTTTTCAGGATTTACATCTAGAATCCAAAATTTTAGAAAATGAGTAAACAGTTGGGTGTGGTGGCATATGCCTATAATTCCAGCTATTCAGGAGGTCAAGTAGGAAGATATGCCTTGGCAAATTAGTGACACTCTGCCCCAAATAAAAAGGGGCTCAGGATTATAGCTCAGTAGTAGAGTATCTACTCTGGGTTCAATCCCCAGTACTTAAAAAAAAAAATAAATTATTTCCCCTTCTTTCTCTGATAAACACTTTAACATCACTATTTTTCTAAGGAAGGAGGACATAACCTTTCCTTTCAGCAGCTGATCTGAAAACACAGAAGTACACCAGACCCTCCTTCCTAATCCCTGTCCCCAACTCCAATTACATAAAGGCTTTGGAAACACAGGGCCACTCATGGGCAGCAGTTTCTTTTTTAACGGCTTGGTGAAAAGAACTACCCACTGAAGCATGGATGGTCCTTCTAATGCCAGAGTGACCACTGAGCGGAACAGGTACAAAAAATTGAATCTTAAAAGAGAAAACAGATCTTCTGCCTGCAACAATTAACTCTGAATTCCAGGTAGTGCTGACATGAGGCATATATTTTTGAACTCTTCTACTAAGCTGGTAATGAGAGCTCTCATTTTAAAAAAGTGAAAATTCTGTGGTCTTCAACTTACAGGACTTTTTTTTTTTTTTTTTTTTTGCGGTGCTGGGGATTGAACCCACGGCCTTGTGGCCTTGTGCTTGCAAGGCAAGCACTCTACCAACTGAGCTATGGTCCCAGCCCTTACAGGACATTTTGATGATAATTTCCAGTAAAACTGTGAACTGCTCAGGAACAGGTGAGATACTGAACATAAGACCCTGGGTAAGGAAATTCCACAAGCGGAATGTTGTCCCCACCTGTATCTGCTCACCCAGGACAAGTCACTAATTCAGATCTTCTTTTGACTTATGATTTAATGGCTTTTGGTAACTTACAAGGTGAAGAGAAATATACCATTAGTCTGCAAAAAATGAAATTTTAGTATCACAGCCAGATGTCTTATGGCAAATTCTACAGAGTAACAAAAAGCAAAAAAAAGAAAATGCCTCTCTCATTTGATTTCACAATAAACCACTATGGAAAAACAAGTCCAGATTCACACTACACATCCACAGAAGCAACAGCAGCTTCTGGCTTTCCTTGAGCTCATTCTATGGCACAAGGGACTAGCCGAGCACCCATGCAAGCTCCTGTTCACGTTGAGAGCCTACCTCACTGCCTGGGCTCCCTTCTCGTCATCAGAGCTCACACCCACTTCATAAATGTCTTCTGCAGAAGGAGAAGCAGCCTGCTCTTCCTTTTTATTGTCCTGTTTGCATTTCTTTCTCCTTCGTTTTTTCTTTTTCACAGAAGTTGGGGTGAAAACGGTCTCTGTTTCTAAGATGTGTGAGATGTCTGAATTTTGAGAGTGTCTTTCATCTCCACTTGATTTCATCAAAGGGGTGTCAATATCTTTAAAGAACTGATCTTCAGTGGGAATTGGTGAGGTGGCAAGGTAAGCTGGAAGCTTTTCCTTAAAGAACATGGAAAAAGAAGTTATTCATGACAAACTAAACAGTGGATCAAAGCAACTGTTAATTATTTGAGTACATAGTTTCACAATGGTAGAAAGAATATTTAATCCCTAAAGACCAGAAAGTCATAGTGAACTGAGGCTCATTTGGTACATGTAATTCAGTACATAATTGGAGGAACTGAGATGCCAGGTGAGCACAGAACACACATAAGCTCTAATTAAAGCAGATCCAATTAAATTCTCTAAAAAGAGAAGTTCAAAGCAGCAGCATCAGAGGAGCAGCATTAGGAGGCATCAGAAAAGACTTGAGAATTTACAAAGAACAATAACACAATAAAGCAGAATAAACAGATCAAGGACACCACATCGAAGAACAGCAGAACAGGCAAAGTGAAATGATGAACTAGGTAAATTTAGAGTGGTTAATGCCAAATTAATCTATCTATCTGAGGGTGGAGGAAAGTGATAACACAGACAATACCCTGTAACAAGTGAAATTAGTGAATTTTAAACCATAAAATATTTAAAATATCTTTTTAAGAATTTAAAAGAAAAGGCAGCTCAATATTTGGAAGTAATTAAGCTCCTAATTAATACTGAATAAATAATCAGTCTGGTGTCCAGTAAATTAACTTCTCAGTCATTTGCTTCATTCCTTCTTATCACCAGGGAAAACAGTAGATATGTAAAAAGGCATAAATTAACCTCAGATAATTTAGAATACTTAAGGTTTTTATACATAAGGTTTTTATGAAAATGCATGGGTTTCTAAAATTGTTTTTTATTAACTTCTTTTTTTTAAAACAGTGGTGCTGGGGATTGAACCTAGGACCTTATACATGCTAGGCAAGTACTCTACCAACTGAGCTATATACCCAGCACTTCTATTAACTTTTGAACTTCGCTTAGGTAAACATGTTACTCTGAAGTCAGGAGTTCTAATTACCTAGGCAAAATCTGTGTTCATCACCCACACACAAAGAGAAACTGTGCTAAGGTACTGTGAATGTCCATAAGGCGCACAGATGAGAAGCTCTGGTTTCTGATTTCTAAGAACTTAACCTGAATGCCTGCATATCCACACCATGGAGTATTGTGCAGCTATAAAAAGAACAGTTAGATCTAGAACAACTGACTTGAAAGGGATGATAATGACATACAGTTAAATGAGAAAAGTCTGACGGAAACAAAAAACTAAATAAATAGCAGATAGATTCATTCCCCTCTAACTTATAAACTCCTGGAGAGCAGGGGCTGTTTTATTCATAGAATGTGGCATAGAGTAGTAATCCCAATTTTTTTTGGGTGAATTACAATTTTTATTTAGGGAAACATGTTATACTATAGAATATTGTCAAAAGAAAACAGGAAAAAGACTAGAAAGTCGATGTTCTCCAAAAGTTGACCTTGCTAAGAATAGTTATTAATGGAATCATAAGAACAGCACTTAAAACTAGGTAATGGACTATCCACAACCCAATCTTCTCACTTACTGGATCTATGCAACACTAATCAGTGACATGGATTATACATGATTTTAATAAAAACATCTTGTGACAACTGTCATTTATTATGCTTCATTTCACTCTTTGCCTTTGTCTCTGCTGAAGGAAAATTTTGCTTAAGTAAATGCAAACCAGTTAATATAAAAACAAGTAAGATACTAGGAAAAGCACTGGTCTGATAAAGTTCCCCTTTGTTAAGTCATACTGTTTCAATGCTGTTTTATATACTGGTACCTATGTTGCTGGTTTTTCTGTAAACTAAAAACCAATAAACACAATCTTATTTTGCTATTGTTTATTTTTTGTGGTATTTTTCTTTGTGATTTTATAACCCAAATTAGTAGTTCACCTTTGATACCAAAAAAATAGTCCCCAATAACTTGAAAAGCTTATCATTTTTGCTATTTGACATTTTATTCTTTATGGAAAAAGATAAATAATGCCTTTCACAGGTTTTTCAAAAAGATCTACATTAATTGTATAAAATACAGTTTATCTCTGTTTGAAATGGTTTATACACTTCTGGGGGAGGAAGAAGACAGCAGGCTGGACAAATTATGTTCTCTTGCTGAAAGAAGCCACTTTTGTCATCACTTATAAAGGGGACATAGGTCAAATAATTAAAATCTCTTGGGGTCACAATTAATCTACATGACTACTCAAGGTTAGGGATAAAATGATTCCTAACCAAAATAGTAATTATGTTTTCCAAGTTTAAAGGTCATATATGTACAAACACACATAGGCTGAAGAGATATGCCTGATTACTTAGGTAGAACTGCATGAACTCAGGTCAAGGTATGAACTATAATAGACATCAAGAAAGTTCACTGAAGTCAGAAAAAGATGTGCCACCTTTTACACAAGGGCCAAATAAATACAAAGGCCTTTTGCATATTTTTTGCACCCTTAAAGCTGGTGTGGAGAAGTATATCATTTCCCCAGCTTCTTTCTGACAGCCTAGTTCAACACAAAACTAAAGCTTCACTAACCAGCAGCAATCATTTATACAACTGTGAAAACTGACCATTTTTGTCTTGAGACATGCACCTGAGGCCTGAACACAATGTGTAAAATGGATCTGACCCTTGAGAACTTACATATTCTTCTTCAGTCTCCTCCACAAAGAAAGCTTCTCCATTGTCACCCAATTTCATGTGAAGATCTACTGCATTGCCATTGATTTCTATATCAATCTAAAGGGAAAAACAAGTGTGATTTAGCATTCAAAAAGTCTCTCATTCAAGCTTAACTAACCCTAAATTCTGGGTTTCCAAGTCAGATTTCTTATTGAGTTCCTGAAAATGTAGTCCTAGAGAAAACACTGCCACCTGCCTACTCCTAAAAAACAGATCTGGGCTGGGAGAGAAAGGGATAACCAGGCATTGAAAGAAGCACTTCACCACCTACTTTTACAACATATAAAAACTTGTTTAATTTCCCAAATATTGTAAAACAGGGAAAATATTGTCAAAAAATATCTGTGTACTTCCAAGTTATGGCACAGGTTAGCCTCACCTTACACAGCTCAGACATGCCCAAGATTCAGTAACCCCTATGCACAATTTTCCTGGCTACTTTTCTGTCCAGGACTGAGCAAATAAGTAGATTCACTGTGGATAATCAAAACCATGTTTGCTACTGGCAAGAGAAAAAAGTCACAATAAGAAGGGGAGAAGAAGCCTGTGGTGATGCACTGAAATTGGGGGAATCCAAGTGAACTACTGAGTTTTTACAAATAGATGTATATGGGTGTGTGTACGTACATACATACATATATATATATTTTCTGGTTCTGCCAGCTGCAACATCCTAGAAGCAATGATACTTCATTAGTAATGAACATATCTAGTGATCAGATCTTTGTTTCAAATACTCCAAGTACAAGTAGCCAGAATTCTTTTGGAGATATAAAATGTTTATAAATTCATAACTGAGACAAGGAAAACAGATTTTTCCTATGTTATAGTGTCAGAAAAGAAGGGCTCAAAAAATGACAGAAGCAGTACAGAAAGAACTTAACTTGAAGAAGCTACACTGATAGCCAAAAATGGGACAATTTGAGCAATAAAATAAATAATTATAAATGGATAAGGAAAAAAAAACGTTAAAATTAGTATCTATGAGTTCATAATGATAGAAATAATTGAATAATTAAGTAAATAGGAGAGCAGGGACAACTCTGCAATACAGATTTTCAATTGATAAATAGTAATTTATTAAGTTATTATTAAATAAATAGCAATTTATTTATTACTAAGCTTTTTCCATCAAGTAAATTTATAGGAGAGAAACCTAGCAGACACCATGAGCCATGGGACCAAAGTTACATCACCAGTGAGTAAGACACTGCAACATGATGGAACTCCTGATGTCATTCACTGAGAAGGATACAGCATATTCTTGTGTTGTTCTTGCCCCACAGGAAAAAAAAAATACCAACAAACTCAAACTGAGGATCAGTTCATATAGTAACTGTGCTTTTTTTTTTCCAGTACTGGGGATTGAACCCAAGGATGTCCTACCACTGAGCTACATCCCTAGCCCTTTTTATTTATTTATTTATTTTTGGATCATTTTCTTTCTGTCTTTTTTTCCCCCTTCTTTCTTTTCTTTTTTTTTTTTTTTCTTTTTTGTTGTTGTTGTTGGTAATGGGGATTGAAGCCAGGGCCTTGTGCATGCTAGGCAAGGACTCTACCAACTAAGCTATGACCCCAGGCCCCTTTGTATTTTTAATAGAGTCACAGTCTCACTAAGTTGCTAAGGCTAAACTCAAACTTGCTACCGTCCTGCGTGAGTCTCTCAAGTCACTGGGATTACAGGCATGTGCCACCAGGCCTGGCTGTTCTACATTAACAGTCAAGGTCAGGGGGAAAGTCTGAGGATCTGTAAGAGCATGCAGAGTAAAGTAACATGGGGATAGGATTTGGGAACAGAAAGCTGACAATTGTGGAAAAAATTTGTGAAACTTGGATAAGGTCTTTAGTTAACAGTATTAGATGAATATTCATTTCTAGTTTTGTAACAATATGCAAAGGCCAAGTAAAATGTTAACATCAGGGGGAAGGAGCTGAATGAAAGAAATTTTTAAAACTATACCTGCAGCTTGTCTCAGTCTAAAATTAATTAAAAATAATCAGTTAAAATAAATTGATGTCACAAAAAAATAGAGGCTGAGGAACTGTCACAGATTTGAGGAGACTAGGAGGACAAAAAATGTTCCTTATTTTGACTGTGGTGATGGCTTCTTGAGTGCAAATATGTGTTAAAACTTATCAAATTAGGGCTGGGGAGATAGCTCAGCTGGTAGAGTGTTGCCTCACAAGCACAAGGCCCTGAGTTCGATCCCCAGTACCTCAAAAAAAAAAAAAAAAAATCAAATTATATTCTTTAAATATGTGCAGTTTATTAGAAGTTTGAATATCACAAACAATTAAGCTGAAAAAAAGTAAATATTATGAAAGAAAATGGGCAGAATAAGTAACAAAATCCTATGCAATTAAAAAAATGTTAATGATTATTTTACACAAAAACATTTTCCTTTTACTTTAAAAAAATGGCTACATAAATCATTTTCCATAGGACAAACATTAACCCTAACTCATTTTTCCAGTCAATCCTTTTAACCTTTTATATTACAGAGAATTTTTGCTGTAAAAACACTGTAGGTGAGGCTGGGGAGATAGCTCAGTCGGTAGAGCGCATGCCTTGTAAGCACAAGGCCATGGGTTCGATCCCCAGCACCAAAAAAACCCCCCAAAAACACTGTAGGCTAGTAGAAGTGGCTTAGCATAGAATCAGTTAAAATTTCTGCAATCTAGCAGCAGTTTTTATTAGTTGCTTTTTTCCATTACAAAGGAAGAGGCTTACTAAATTAAAAATTTTTGTTAGAACTGAAAAAGTGAAAAAAAAAAGTGGAAAAAGAAAAAAAGAAAAACAAAAACAAACAAAAAAAAACCCTAAACAGTCCCATTCTTCCTCCTAGCACATTAGAAACAAAGAGTAGAGAAAACAAAATTAGCTCTATAAACCTTTTATATTTCTCGGGATGACTTAAACATTCAAATCTGTTTAACTGAAAGTTTGGCATAGAAAATAATTAAAATAATTATTTCTTGTATAATGCTTAAATTAATATGAAGTTACTTTATCTTTATAAAAAATAAGAGTCAAACTAATATTCCTCCAAATTTTCATTTTCAGAGGTTATACATTTATTCCACATAGCTAGAGAATGGAATAATGCTTCTTTTAGAATAGAAATTCAGAGTTTAAATTGTTTCCATACTATCTTAGAAAGACTGACACTTCACGGCCACTACCTTTTAGGTTTCAAATATGACATCACTCAACATAACTACTTATTTTATTCTCCTCATTAGGCTTGGAATGGACTTTGGTCTTTTTGAAGCAAATTTAACATCAAATTGTAGCAATGTTGAGGACACTTAAGAGAATATATAAGAGCTCTTTAGGCAACAAAGGAAAAACATTTTTAAAATATTTTGAGAGAGAGCACCAACTTGTAATAATTATTTCCTGAGGTGATTATTTCTAAAGAGACCACTCATTTTTATGTATTAAATTCTAGTGAAACTGGCTTCTAAAATAACCTCTCATTTCCATATAGTCATACCTCCTACACTGTGGCTCAATCCTGCGCAACATACACAACTGAGGTGCTGAAATAGAACAGATAAACTCAGAAACAGTGGATACAGACAATTTGGCATGCCATTCTTTGGGTAAGAATATTTCCGGTGTCTTCGGGGAATCTTCATTTTAGACTGCATATTTCAAATGATTTGAAGAAGTGAAGGTGGGGCAAATGTCCAAGCCAGGACAACTAATATACTCTACTTCCAGCTACAATGACTGGTTTTTGAGATATATGTGATACAAGTCTGAAAGCAAGGCTAAATGTCAATACTTCTGAAGAAACCTTTTTCCACTGGGTTTGCTAAATTAAGGGAAGTGACCCTTAAGTCATCTTACATTAGGGAGGACCTACACAAAGAGGTAAAAGCTGAAAAGTGGGGAAAGGGAATTCTGGCAAAACCTTTAAAGCCTCTAAAACATAATTCACAAGTTCCAGGACTTTTGTTACAGAAGCTTTTCTGCAGAAGGTGGATTTTTGTAATATTCAATGTAAACAATTCTAATACAATGGGGGTTATCTAACTCTCATAAATAATCAAGTCATTCATTTTGTGATAAGTCAACAAAATTAATACTCAAAAACATCAAGTGCAAGTTTACTTTCTAAAATTAAACTTCTGAATGATCAGATATACTGAGAACACTGCTCTTCTGTCAAACAAGAATGTGTCAATGGCCATGGGAAAATTACTATACTGCATCTCTCTGAACAGTGGTTTTAAAGTAATTATGATTTCAAGTCTGCTTCACAGAAATTTAGGTCCTTAGTTTAAAATCATTTAACAGCTTTTCCTAACACAAACTGATACCTGATAGGACAGTGCGAATTGCCAGTGTATCTCAAGGTAGACATGGTTTCAGTTTTATTGTCACAGGAAAATTATGTTTTGACTTTAAATCAAATGGCCAAATTTCTTCCCAAACATATCCTCTGGGTTCCTAGGATACCAAGGGGGGAGGTGAGAAAAATAAAATTTCATCTTTCCTTATGTTTCACTGATTATGCTCCTATTAACATTACAAGTTGAGCTGGGCAAAGGCAAACACTAATCCCAGCTGCTTGGGGAGCTGAGGTAGAGGGGTTGCAAATTTGATGCCTGCCTCAGCATGTCAGCAAGACCCAGTCTTAAAACAAAAAATAGAAAGTGCTGAGAATATAGATTAGTGGTAGAGCACCCCTAAGTTCAATCCCAGTACAAGACAGACAACAATAAAAAACCAAACCCACAAAGGTTTCACAAGGTATTTAACAATGAATTAGGTAGTCTTGTACAGAAATTATATTCCTAAATTAAAGGTACACAGCATGTAGAAAAAGGAATCTTTATCTGTTCAATCATCATTAACAGATACACAAGTGCTTACATATATTTGCCTTGAAGGTTCTATTTTGAATGGCCACAAAGACTGATTCAACAACCCAGGTGGGCAGGGGAACCTTGTAGTCATTTAACATAAATGCACAACCAATAGGAAATTTCAGGGCACAAACAGTGCAGCTTTTGCTGACTCCTCCACAACAGATCCAGTCTGAAAGTACTTTTAGTATAACCAGAGGAAAAACACTCCAGAGAAGCTAAATTGTGGCTGAATAATACTATTTTGCAGTGGAAAGTTTCCAAGTCACTAAGTAAACTGCAACTACTTTTGCTTCCTAAAGGGTAACTCCAAGAATAGGCCAGATCACATAAACCCTGTCATTCTGAAATGTGGTTCTCCAGTGGAAACCAATTTTGTAACACCTAGAAACAAGATATTCTTCCAGGAGGAAACAGGAAAAAAACAAAAAACAAAAAACAAAAAACTATGTTTTGTGAAACCCATTTTGTTTCATTCTCAAAATAATGTAAGTTTAATAAAATAAAGAAAAATTTGTATTTAAATAAGATCAGCTATGTGAAATAGCAAAAAGCTGAAAATAGATTTTCTCAAGTTATTCAAGTTGGTCCTCTAGCACATATTTTTTTTAAATATGTGCCAGAAA
The DNA here is from genome assembly GCF_902686445.1 of Sciurus carolinensis. Lineage (NCBI taxonomy): Eukaryota > Metazoa > Chordata > Mammalia > Rodentia > Sciuridae > Sciurus > Sciurus carolinensis. Next base: position 28,327,010 of record NC_062227.1, on the reverse strand, counting down.
ATGGTCAGGGTCTTTCATGGGGTTTTAAAATATGGCTTGACCCTTCCTTCATTATTTAGGTAGATAATATGGGACAAGAGTAGAAAGGAACCATGTACCTACAAAGTTTTATTACTAACTCAAGTTTTTAAACTTGATTGACATTAGACAGACTAGCAAACCTTTCTAACCTGAGGGAAGAGGATATAAAGATAAGAAAAGTCAACACAAATATCCTCTTTCTGAATGACTTTTTCCTAAAACAAATAAAAGTCAACCAGTCTATGGTCTGTGGCTTAGCATTTAGTCAGTTTGGGGACAAGTCCTGGTACATCAGTAAGCAAATTTAGATTACAAATGAGATTTTACAGTTTATGAAGACACACTAAAATGTGGCATTAATTTTCTTTAAACAAATAAAATCTATTCTTGATTATATAAGCCTTTCCATTCATAATTAATATGAAGTTTATTATTAGTATTTTCAAGTGAAGAAAATATTTTCCTGAATAGACACCTAATGTTCTCATTTATAACTATTTTCTCTGTTTTGCTCTTCTGAGTTTCAACATGTAGGATTATCATTATAATTTTGGTTTCTTTTTCCCTTGGGAAGACTTCCTGTAATAGTGCTTTCTGAATTTAGAAACAAGTTCGAAAGCAATACCTACACAAATTGACTTCTCAAACCATTGTCTTTAACAACATGCAGGTTTAAAAAGAAAGAAGGGGGGAGGGCAGAAAGTCATAATGATTTACTCACTGACACTCCCTTTCCCCACCTAGAAGACAGGTTTGTGCATTGCACTTACCACTTTCTCTTTGGATCTCAGGACTCCCAGCTTCCCAAACCGCACGTGAAAAGGTGAACACTGATAGGTGCCATCCTGCTGCTGCACCACGACAACATCGATGCACCCAGACAGTGTAGCTTGGTTAATGCCCTTGTAGAGCTCCTTCACGGTGACAAGCACCTGCCCAGCCAGCTGGCCCACATAATTCATGGTTTGTGACTGTAAGAAAAAAAAAATTAGATGAGATGTTAACAATGAATCTCTGCATCTAATGACAATGATATTGACATACCAGATTTTACATCATTAACCATGCTAACTTAGAACTCATCTGTCTCTGGTTACCACAGTTTTCACACATCTCCACACATGGACAATTCCCAAACAGTCCTTCCTTTTTGTGAAGGCCATCCCAGTCAGGGCCTGAGGTTGCAGAAGTTTTCTTTCCTTTCCTACCACCATAAGGGGTGCCAAATGCCATTACAGATTTTTCCCTGAAGCCCAGAACCTACAGAGATTCACCAAAGAATACTGACCACCACCACTGCCTTCCTGACAAGACTGTCTGGAACCTGGGGCTACTGCATCCGCTCAGGTTACAGCAGCCAAGTAGGAAAAACAAAGAAAGATTACCCCAGGTGATTCTGGAAATTCATATTCCAACAGAAACAAAATAGTGAGGGCTGGCTTTTGTCTGAACTATTAACAGAATATTATGGTTCAGATACATACTTAATTAAACAAACTGTGGTGTCAGCTAGCCTAGGTCTAACTCATTTATAACTTTACTTCTAAGGAAAATCCCTTCAATGCCTTAACACAACTCATTGAAACATATATTTGTATTTAACAAAGTTCAAAACAAAAAAAGAGTTTTAATCTGGTTCCTCTATCTCAATTCTCTGCCCCAATCAGGATCAAGAGGTCTGCAGTCCTCTAAAATGTGACAAAAGACAGTAAGTATAAGCTAAAGCTGACTTCACCTCCTTTCCTCCCATCCCCATTCTTACATGCATGCATGGTGCGTGTACACACACACACACACGTGTGCACAAACACAAATCCCAAAACAAAAACAAAAACAAAAAAACCCTTTAGTCCTAAGGCTGTCACATTTCATTTTTAGTTGTTGAGCACACCCTCCTATTTTATTCACCATTACCCCTGACATTATGTCAAAGCACAGTCTAGGGAAAGTCATTCTGGGCAGCAATATGATGCAGACCAAGATTGGAGACCTTCTACTGCTCTGGCTAATCCAGAAGCCGACTTTTACTGAACCATAGGACTGACAAAATGGTCTCCAAATTATTCACCATAAGCACAGTTGTCTTTCTAAATACAGCTTTGCAGCTGCCCTGAGCTCAAAGTTCCATGTTCTGCAAAGTTCCAGAGGGCACATTCTGCGTTGCCAGGTTAAGTCCAAAGTGGAACTGGGAGAAAGAATGCCCTTCCCTTGGAAAAATGTAAGGGCCTGCCAGTTCATCTGACTGCACAGAAATTCACCCCACTCTTCACAGATGAGTCACACCCACAACAGTGCCCTGATTTCACTAAACAGTCCCCCTGCCCCACTTTTACACAAAAATGAATGTTTAATCAAGGTCTATGAAGGCTAGTCACAATAACTTTACCCTAGACAAATTTATGTTACCAAGGCCCCTTCTAATGCACCTACTTAAGCAGTGACTCTGAGCAAGGTACACTAGTGGCAAAACATACTATTTATAAAATACAGTAGTGTTGATTTTCATTTTAGAACAACTGATTTGACTTTGAAGTCAAGACTAGATTAGGTGCACATTAAATAATAATTATTTCTTAACGAACAAAGGAACAATCAAATGATTCACCAACAAATGAGACTAAAAAAAGAAAACACGTGTGGGGAGGAAGTAGCATTTCATGAGAATATTCTTAGAACATCTCACTGGAATTTAAAAAAAAATTTCTTTAAGTCGTACCAAGTGCCCTTTTATAGCCACAACTACTTCTCTCTTGCTCTTTCTCCTTCTTTAGTCTCTGATAACCACTAATCTGTTCTTCATTTTTGAAATTTTTTGTCATTTAAAGAGAAAGTTAAATAAATAGAATCATATGGTAGTCTTTTGGGACAGCCTTTTCTCTCCCTGGATATTTATCCAGGTGGCTATGTATAAGCAGTTTATTTCTTTTTATTAATGTGCAGTATTACATGGTATAGACATAACAGCATATTAATCATTCACCTGTTGAGGGACAGTTTCCAGTTCTTGGCTATTACAAATAGCATGATTATAAGCATTCATAAACAGGTTTTTTTTTTTTTTCACTTGACATTGATTTTTCTTTGCAAATTGTTTTTTTTTTTTCACTTGACATTGATTTTTCTTTGCAAATTGATAAACAGGTTTTTGTGTGAAAGTAAGTTTTATTTCAATAGGATATATGTCCAGAAGTACAACTGCTGGGTTGCATGGAAGTTGCACACTCAGTTTTGTAGGACACTGAAGTGCTATACCATTTTACATTCCAACAGCAATGTATGAGAGATTCAGTTATTTGTCACCCTCGTCACAAAGTGGCATTGAAATTATTTTTTCAGTCATTATGACAGGTGTGTAGTGATACTGGTTTTAATCTGCATTTCCTTAATGGTTAATGATGCTGAACATCTTTTCAGATGCTGATGTGCCATGTGACTATCTTGTTGAATAATGTTTCATAAGAGAACACTGCGGGGCTGGGGAGATAGCTCAGTCGGTAGAGTGCTTGCCTTGTAAGCACAAGGCCCTGGGTTCGATCCCCAGCACCCAAAAAAAAAAAAAAAAAGAGAACACTGCAACTAACTTACAGGTAAAGGGGATACACAATTTTTATATTTTTCTTTCTTCAGTAGTCACAGTGTGCAATTTGTGTTAAGAATGTCTCCAGAAACAAATGAAATAAAATTCAGTCTAAGGTAATCCATATTCTCATCTTCAGCAACTTGGAACTGTCAGAATTTTCATATTCTATGTCTGTAACATGCTTTCTGCCTGTTGCAACACATTAATTAAACAGTATCCAAGGAGTCAATTTTTATATTACTACTTGACTGATGATGGCAATGTTAAAATGATTTTTGTTGCAATGTTTTAAAAACCCATATTTCTTTTCTTCAAAAAAACTGAAAATGACAATCTTTAAACATCTACATTCAGCATAAAGTCTTGTAAACATGAATGTATAACAAACTTAAAATGAATCAGAGCATAAAATTCATAATTAAGTGGAATGACATCTATTTAAGATGATTTTTAATTACCATAGTTAAGGGATGTGCTGTTATACATGAAAATTTATTGTGTAAATGCTACTTGCTAAATGTAGAAAAATAGAGGCTGCCAATTAACTGGTTTTCTCTTGGTAGATACAAAACAATTGCTTTTATATTATGTAAGCCAGGAAAACAAAGGAAATGGGAGGTTAATGCCTTAACATGTACTACATCCAGGGAATGATGAGCAGCAACCTGATGGAAGGGTTACCCCAACGAAGCCAAAGGAAGAGGCTTCCTCATGAATACTGTCTGGGGGAAAAGCGGTTGATCATCATATACAGGAGGGGATCTGTGCAACAGCTTCCTGTTTAAGCAGAATCTAGTACCATAAAAATTTAGTTCCACATACCAACCCAGTAACAATCACGACAAAGCCCAAGAAGAATCAAGTGACGTCTCTGACACTGGTCTGTCCTGGTCTACATCTGGGAAAGCCAAATTCTGAACCAGAAACAGAACACACACAATGTTCCACCAGTTGTATGTGGGGAAATGCCCTATCTCGGACACAAGCTTTTGATATACAGACTTTAAAATATAGCAAAACAACACACATTATAAGCTATTTTATAGTGAATGTGAATGATGAAGGAAAAAAGTGGGAGAATGAATAGCTGGCATCAAAGACCAAGGAAAAGGAATGCAGGGGAAAAAAAGTCAAGAGAAAATTGAGGGAAAAAGCAAAGGCAGAATATATATTCAGAAAGGCAGGCTGATATGAGAGGATGGCACAGTGAAATATGGAAATAAAGGAGGTTTACAGAGCAGCACCCCAATCTTGAAGTTCCTAAGAATAAATACGAACATAAAAATGTGTTTATTGATTCTTGCAACCGGAAGAGTTCATCTAGCTCTGTCTTTTATCAACTATCTAGCACATCTCTGGAATACGGTAATGTTAATAAATAAAGTAGTAACAACTTTCTGAGAGCTTACTATGTCCCAACTTCTTACGTATATACTTGTATTATCATCTTAGAACTAGCTTAGAGGTACGTATTATTTCTATTTTTAAAGATAATGAAATTGTGCCTTGAAAAGGTTATGTATCATTATGGATTGGATGTTTGTTGTCCCTGTACCCTCCAATCTAAATTCACATGTTGAAGTCTTTTTATTTGTTTGTTTTTAAATTGTAAACAAATGGGATACATGTTGTTTCTCTATTTGTACATGGTGTAAAGGCATACCATTTGTGTAATCATAAATTTACATAGGGTAATGTTGTTTGATTCATTCTGTTATTTTTTCCCTTCCCCCCACCCCTCCCACACCTCTTTTCCCTCAATACAGTCCTTCCTTCCTCCATTCTTGCCCCCATCCCTAACCCTAACTCTAACCCTAACACTAACCACTCCCACCCCCCATTATGTGTCCCCATCCACTTATTAGCGATATCATTCGTCCTTTGGTTTGTTGAGATTGGCTTATCTCACTTAGCATGATAGTCTCCAATTTCATCCATTTGCCTGCAAATGCCATATTTTTATCATTCTTTATGGCTGAGTAATATTCCATTGTATATATATACCACAGTTTCTTTATCCATTCATCAATTGAAGGATATCTAGGTTGGTTCCACAATCTGGCTATTGTGAATTGAGCAGCTATGAACATTGATGTGGCTGTGTCTCTGTAGTATGCTGATTTTAAGTCCTTTGGGTATAGGCCAAGGAGTGGGATAGCTGGGTCAAATGGTGGTTCCATTCCAAGTTTTCTAAGGTATCTCCACACTGCTTTCCAGAGTGGCTGCACTAATTTGCAGCCCCACCAGCAATGTATGAGTGTACCTTTCTCCCCACATCCTCTCTAACACCTGTTGTTGCTTGTATTCTTGATAATCGACATTCTAATTGGGGTGAGATGGAATCTTAGGGTGGTTTTGATTTGCATTTATATTACTAAAGATGTTGAACATTTTTCCATATGTTTGTTGATTGCTTGTAGATCTTCTTCTGTGAAGTGTCTATTCATTTCCTTAGCCCATTTGTCGATTGGGTTATTTGCATTCTTGGTGTAGTTTTTTGACTTCTTTATAGATTCTGGAGATTAGTGCTCTATCTGAAGTATGATTGGCAAAGATTTTCTCCCACTCTGTAGGCTCTTTCTTTGCATTGCTGATAGTTTCCTTTGCTGAGAGAAAGCTTTTTAGTTTGAATTTATCCCAGTGATTGATTCTTGCTTTTATTTCTTGTGCTATGGGAGTCCTGTTGAGGAAGTCTGGTCCTAAGCTGACATGTTGAAGATCTGGACCTACTTTTTCTTCTATAATCTGCAAGGTCTCTGGTCTGATTCTGAGGTCCTTAATCCATTTTGAGTTTAGTTTCATGCATGGTGAGAAATATGGGTTTAGTTTCATTCTGTTGCATATGGATTTCCAATTTTCCCAGCACCATTTGTTGAAGAGGCTATCTTTTCTCCATTGCATATTTTTGGCCCCTTTGTCTAGTACGAGAAAATTGTATTTATTTGGGTTTGTGTCCCTGTCCTCTATTCTGTACCCTTGATCCACCTTTCTATTTTGGTACCAATACCATGCCGTTTTTGTTACTATTGCTTTGTAGTAGAGTTGAAGATCTGGTATTGCGATACCCCCTGCTTCACTCTTTCTGCCAAGGATTGCTCTAGCTATTCTGGGTTTTTTATTCTTCCAGATGAATTTCATAATTGCTTGCTCTATTTCTGTAAGGTACATCATTGGGATTTTAATTGGAATTGCATTGAATCTGTATAGCACTTTTGGTAGTATGGCCATTTTGACAATATTAATTCTTCCTATCCAAGAACATGGGAGATCTTTCCATCTTCTGAGGTTTTCTTTAATTTCTTTCTTTAGTGTTCTGTAGTTCTCATTGTAGAGGTCTTTCACCTCTTTTGTGAGATTGATTCCCAAGTATTTTATTTTTTTCGAAGCTATTGTGAATGGGGTAGTTTTCCTAATTATTCTTTCCAAAGATTCATCACTTATGTATAAAAATGCATTAGATTTACGTGCATTGATCTTATATCCCGCTACTTTACTGAATTCACTTATGAGTTCTAAAAGTTTTCTGGTGGAATTTCCTGGTTCCTCTAAGTATATAATCATATCATCAGCAAATAGGGATAGTTTGAGTTCTTCTTTTCCTATTTGTATCCCTTTAATTTCTTTGGTCTGTCTAATTGCTCTGGCTAGAGTTTCAAGGACGATATTGAATAGAAGTGGTGAAAGAAGGCATGGGCATCCTGCCTTGTTCCAGTTTTTAGGGGGAATGCTTTCAGTTTTTCACCATTTAGAATGATATTAGCCATGGGCTTAGCATAGATGGCCTTTACAATGTTAAGGAATGTTCCCACTATCCCTATTTTTTCTAGTGTTTTGAGCATGAAGATGTGCTGTATTTTATCAAAAGCTTTTTCTGCATCTATTGAAATAATCATGTGATTCTTGACTTTAAGTCTGTTGATATGGTGAATTACGTTTATTGAATTCCTGATGTTGAACCAACCTTGCATCCCTGGGATGAAACCCACTTGATCGTGGTGCACTATCTTTTCAATATGTTTTTGTATGCGATTTGCTAAAATTTTGTTGAGAATTTTTGTGTCGATGTTAAGGATATTGGTCTGAAATTTTTTTTCCTCGATGTGTCTCTGGTTTAGGTATCAGGGTAATATTGGCTTCATAGAATGAGTATGGTAGGGTTCCCTCCTCTTCTATTTTATGGAATACTTTGAGAAGTATTGGAATGAGCTCTTCTTTAAAGGTTTTGTAGAACTCAGCTGAGAAGCCATCTAGTCCTGGACTTTTCTTTGTTGGGAGGCTTTTGATGACTTCTTCTATTTCATTACTTGAAATTGGTCTATTTAAATTGTGTATGTCCTCCTCGTTCAGTTTAGGCAATTCATATGTCTCTAGAAATCTGTTGATGTCTGCGAAATTTTCTATTTTGTTGGGGTATAGATTTTCAAAATAGCTTCTAATTATGTTTTGTATTTCAATCATGTCTGTTGTGATATTTCCTTGTTCATTCTGAATTTTAGTAATTTGGGTTTTCTCTCGTCTTCTCTTTGTTAGTGTGGCTAAAGGTTTATCAATTTTGTTTATTTTTTCGAAGAACCGACTATTTATTTTGTCAATTTTTTGTATTGTTTCTTTTGTTTCAATTTCGTTGATTTCAGCTCTGAGTTTAACTATTTCCTGTCTTCTACTACTTTTGGTGTTGGTCTGTTCTTCTTCTTCTAGGGCTTTGAGCTGTAGTGTTAGGTCGTTTATTTGTTGAGTTTTACTTCTTTTATTGAATGCATTCCATGAAATAAATTTTCCTCTAAGTACTGCTTTCATAGTGTCCCAGAGATTTTGACATGATGTTTCTTTATTCTCATTTACCTCTAAAAATTTTTTAATTTCCTTCCTAATATCTTCTGTTATCCATTCATCATATAATAGCATATTGTTTAATCTCCAGGTGTTGGAGTAGTTTCTATTTTTTACTCTTTCATTTATTTCTAACTTCAATCCATTATGATCTGACAGAATACAAGGTAGTGTCTCTATCTTCTTGTATTTGCTAACATTAGCTTTGTGGCATAATATATGGTCTATTTTAGAGAAGGATCCATGTGCTGCTGAGAAGAAAGTGTATTCGCTCTTGGTTGGATGGTATATTCTATAAATGTCTGTTAAGTCTAAATTATTGATTGTGTTATTGAGATCTATGGTTTCTTTGTTCAATTTTTGTTTGGAAGATCTGTCCAGTGGTGAGAGAGGTGTGTTAAAATCACCTAGTATTATAGAGTTATGGTCTATTTGGTTTCTGAAATTGAGAAGGATTTGTTTGACATACATGGATGAGCTACTGTTTGGGGCATAGATGTTTATGATTGTTATGTCTTGCTGATTTATGCTTCCCTTAAGCAGTATGAAATGTCCTTTTTTTTTTTATCCCTTTTGACTAACTTTGGCTTGAAGTTCACATTATCTGAAATGAGGATGGATACTCCAGCTTTTTTGCTGAGTCCACATGCATGGTATATTTTTCCCCATCCTTTCACCTTTAGTCTATGGGTATCTTTTTCTATGAGGTGAGTCTCTTGCAGGCAACACACTGTTGGATCTTTCTTTTTAATCCAATCTGCCAGTCTATGTCTTTTGATTGATGAATTCAGGCCACTAACATTCAGGGTTATTATTGAGATATGATTTGTATTCCCAGTCATTTGGTTCATTTTTTTAAATTTTATTTATTTATTTTTTTGACACGACTTGGTTCCTCCTTTATTTGACAATTCCTTTAGGATAATTCCTCCCTTTGCTGATTTGCTTCTTTGTTTTTCATCTCTTTCTCATGGAATATTTGGCTAAGAATGTTCTGTAATGCTGGCTTTCTTTTTGTAAGTTCTTTTAGCTTTTGTTTATCATGGAAGGATTTTATTTCATTGTCAAATTTGAAGGTAAGTTTTGCTGGGTATATTGTTTCCTTCATTTCAAGGATTTCTGTTTGGTTTTTTTTCAATTTCTCTAACTCTTTATTGAAATGATCTTTTGCTTCCTGTATTTGCTCTTTTAATTGTCGATTGGTGCAATCATTCAATGCCTGCATTTGCTCTTTCATCTCATCATTCAATGCCTGCATTTGCTCTTTCATCTCATCATTTGCTTCCCTGATGATCATTTTAATTATGTACATTCTGAACTCCCTTTTTGTCATTTCTTCTGCCATGCTGTCATTGGATTTTATTGATGTAACATCTAGATTTGTTTGGGGCATTTTCTTCCCTTGTTTTCTCATGTTGTTCAGGTATCGGTGGACCGCTAAGATATTGCAGATTTCCTCTATTGTCTTATAATGTCCCTGAAGATTTCTAGTATATCCCCTCTTAGCCTTCAGTAGCCTAAAGTCTTGGAGGAAGTTGATAATGTGGTGCTCCACAAGGAAGCTGCCTCTCTAGGGGTGGTGGACTTCAGGTGGGGTATATTCCCTGCTAGTGGGCAGAGGTGCCTCCACTTGTTGACCAATTGTCATCCAAAGGGGAACTAGGCTGCAGGCTGAGGCAAGGCCTGTTTGTGCCTGTGTCTCTGGTTTTACCGTCCTTGTGGGAAAACCTCACCTGGCAGGGAAGACTCACCAGGTGGGGAGATCTCACTGGTCAGTTCCCCTCCTGGCGGTTCCCCTCAATCTACAACTACCGCTTGGGCTGGGCTGTCTTCCTCTGCAATGTTCCCAGGGGCCCGGACCTACTTCCTGGGCCTGGGAGCCTCACCCTTCGCAGACGATTCTTCTTAGGCTGCCTCTCCTCAGAGAATCTGCCCGCAGTCCTGGAACCTTCGCTCCACCCCTAAGCGTGTCTCTGTGTGGGGCTCTTCCACCAAGAAGCCTCCTAGGTCCTGGGACCCTGCTCTGCACCTAATCGCCTGGCTATGCAGCCCCTCCTCTGAGCAGCACCTGGAGCCCCGTACAGTCGCTCCGAGTCCCACCGACCCGCCGCATGCCTCTTCCTCTGGACAGCCACCCTGTGTTCCGGTGCGGTCACTAGGAGTCCAAGCAACTCACTGCATGCCGCCTCCTCCCGCCAACCGCCCGTAGTCCTGGGCAGTCACTCCGAGTCCAAGTGACCCGCCCCGTTCCTCCTCCTCCTCCGCACAGCCCCCCCCCCAGGTGTTCAGTAGCGGTCGCTCTGAGTCCAAGCGACCCGCCGCACGCCTCCTCCGGGCAGCCTCTTGGAGCTCTGGTGCAGCCGCTCCGAGACCAAGTGACCCACGCGCTCCTCCTCTGGGCAGCCCCCTGGTGTTCATGAGCGGTTGCTTTGAGTCCAAACAACTCACCACTCACCTCCTCCTCTGAGCACCCACCTGGAGCTCTGATGCAGTCACTCTGAGTCCAAGCGACCCACCACGCTCCTCCTCCTCCTCCACCGGGCAGCCCTCCCCTCCCCACCCCCCCCCGTGTTCAGGAGCGGTTGCTCCGAGTCCAAACAACTCACCACTCACCTCCTCCTCTGAGCACCCACCCGGAGCTCTGATGCAGTCACTCCGAGTCCAAGCGACCCACCACACTCCTCCTCCTCCTCCACCGGGCAGCCCTCCCCTCCCCCCCCCCCCCCCCCGTGTTCAGGAGCGGTTGCTCTGAGTCCAAACAGCTCACCGCGCAACTCCTCCTCTGGCAACCACCTGTAGCTCTGGTGCAGTCACTCCAAGTCCAAGCGACCCGCTGCGCTCCTCCTCCTCCTCCGAGCAGCCCCCCGGTGTTCAGGAGTAGTTGCTCTGAGTCCAAACAGCTCGCCACACAGCTCCTCCTCTGGGCATCTGCCCGGAGCCCCAGTGGTTGCTCCGAGTCCCAGCACTGTGCTGAGCGGCCTCCTCTACGATGCTCCCAGTTGTCCAAGTTCACTGCTCCAGTGGGGGGAGGGGTGTCTCGTTGGGCAACTCTATTTCACAAAGTTCCCTGCGTTCCGGGACTACCGCCCTATCTGGGACGCCTCCCCAACGGGAGAGACTCACCCGGCGGCTTTGAGTTGGTCCCAAGTCTCTCAATATCTCCTTTTTTGAATCCTGAGTCCTGGAGCAACATGAAATGCAGCCACCCTCTAGTCTGCCATCTTGAAAACCCCACATGTTGAAGTCTTAACTTCCAAGGTGATGGTATTTGGAGGTGAGGTCTTTGAGAGGTAATTAGGTTTAGATGAGGTCCTCAGGGGAGACACCCCTCCCCCATGGATAAGGAGAGAAAAAGACCAGAACACGCTTTTCCCCAGCTAGGTAAGGATACAGCAAGAAGTCCACAAGACAGGAAGACGAACTTCACCTGACACTCACTCTGCTAGCCCTTGGTTTTAAGACTTCTGAGTCTCCAAAACTTAGAAATAAATGTCTGTTGTTTAATAAACATTTGCTTAAGCCATACACTGTTATTTTGTTCTAGCATCCCTAGCTGACCAAGACAAATATCTCAAATATCTTTTTTTAAATATATTTTTTAGTTGTAGATGGACACAATACCCTCTTTATTTACTTATTTATTTTTATATGGTGCTGGAGGATTGAACCCAGTGCCTTACATGTGCTAGGCAAGTGTCGACCACTGAGTCATGACCCCAGCCCTATATTCTTAACATATCATATGTTACAGTGCTTTTTAATTTGGGGATACTACCAGTTGATAATTTCACCAAAAAGTGCCACCACACTATTAAGTGGCAAAGTCGATTTTCAAATTAAGGTCTGAGTCTAGGACCTATAACCCTAAGTGCGCCTTTAAGTGACAGAAAAACTCAAAGTGACTATGATAAAAAATTTGTCAGAATCCCTAGATTTCTTACAGTACATGGGCTATTTTCAGCAATTTGAATATATTAATGTTACTTAGCTATACAAACATGAAATTATTACAAGGAATCCAAAGATGTCATATCTACCCCTCTAGTCCCCTCACACCACTGAAGAGGTAGTATATAGTAGAACTTTCCTGGATCACTGTTCAATCTATGAAGCTGACTTCATGGGAACATTTTGTGTGGTCAGGCTTGTAGACAGAGATTAAAACAACTTTAATCAAAGAACCTGCCATTCCATCTTAACTTTCTGCTGACAAATGTGAGGAAAAGTGCTAAGAGGGAACAGTGACTCCTAGATGCTTCAGGAAAGAGACACCAGGACACTGTTACTTAGTTAAACATTCTGGCCTGAGCTTAATGCTCATGAACCTAACCCCAGGTTGTCAAAGATTACATTGCTTTTGATGAGCACTTAGTATTTTTCCAGAACTTCATCATTATCAAACTTTACTCCCGAGGGCAAGACTGGAAGGCTGGACTCAACTTGTACTAAATCCCTAGGGTTTTCTCTATGAAAACAGCCATTAAAGTCCTGAAAGCTAAGACAGCCCATGATAGTCCAGAAGAATGCTAACAGCTACACATCTAAACTTCACTGCTTCTAGATCCATTAGCAGAGCAAGAGCCCCAACGACTCCTCCAGAACATAGCAGGACTCCATCTGCCTAGGTAGCATGGGGTAACAGAGGTGGCTAAGAACTTTACTACCTTGAAAGTGGGTATCAGCATCTGCTGCAAGTTTCTCCCTAGCAACGAAAGGCAAGGGGCAAAAGTGCCCCAGGGTCTTGCCCACATTATCCTGAGTCAAGATGTTTTATAAAACATTTATATTGTGCCTAGTAGATGTGACAGCAATCACAAAGAAGTAAAGGAGGTTAGCTAGATATAAGGAATAAAAATTTGTTTAAACAAGTGTTGTTATGGGGCTGGAGTTATGGCTCAGTGGCAGAGAGCTTGCCTGGCACATGTGAGGCACTGGGTTCGATCCTTAGCACCACATAAAAATAAATACATTTAAAAAATAAAGGTAATTGAACTAAAAAAAAAAAAAATTTTTTAAATGCTGTTATAAGTAAGTAGTCAGCAGTGCCACAGACAACAGATGCTAAGCCTTGACAAAGAACCTGACCTTCTTGGGAGAAGCTGCTCTCAGCCACTTAAATTCAAATAAAAGCCTTACTTTGTACCATTCCCTGCCCCTGATCATAGAATGCCTACTTAATTTAAATTCATTATTTTATAAGTTACCTTTTAAGTCTCATTTTATAATCTAAGAAACAGAAAATAAGAGAGCACATGGAACAACCAGGCTCACCTCCAAGGAGCAGGACAAAACAGAAGGTCCATTAAAGCTATATGATTTCCTGGAGGCGAACGCACTCCACAAGAAAAGCTGACAGCGACACATCTAAACTTCACTTCTTCCAGACCCTCAGCAGATCAAGAACCTCAAATGACTTCAGTACATAGCAGGTCTTCTGCCCAGGCAGCACGAGGTGGCTAGTGGAACAGGGTCTACCTTCACTTCTAAGACCATTCATTTCCTATATACAGAATCTGTAAACTAAAACCTGGTTGTCCAGCAAACTTCCTGAATATACCAACTTCTCCAGACAGCCTTTTTGTCACTGTGAAAAAGGAAGTCTGTAAGAAGCCTTATCCAAGAAAAATCCTTCAATGCGATACCCTGGCAGGTTTAACTTAGAAACAATTACATAAGACAATGTAATTCCTTCAAGAAAAACATAAGATTTTTAATCCAGTTATCAAAATGTTCACTGTATTGGTCCTTTCCTGGTAAGAATTAATTTTATATAGTCTGAAAATTGCGTACCTCCTTCACACTAGACACTATATCGTCTTTATGATCCAGAGATAAGTAAAATTCTGCTCTCCTCCTCTCAGAGGACCTTAGTTCTATCAAGAGAAAAAGACAAACACAATTTACATAATGCCTTATGATAATGCTATTTTCCTGACTTCTATTTTTTTGACATTACTAGGGATTTAACCCAGCATCTCATGCATCTAAGGCAAGCACTCTACAACTGAACTATATCCCTGTACCTTATTTAAGTGACTTAGACCAGAGAATGGGAAGAAAAAAATCTGCCTGGGGAAGTACAGGAATGCTTTGGGATGCAGAAAGTATTTGTGTTAGTGGTTGGAAATAGGCCTGGGGTTTATATGCTAATAAAGGAGGCTCTGGGCAGGCATTCCAAGCAGAGAGAACACCATGTGACAAAGTTATTTCAAATCTGAAAGGTAAAGGACTTGTACCCCAGGTAAGTTAATCCCAGGGGCAATGAAAGTGATTGGTGGTTCTGATCTGATCAGATCACATGGGAAAGATAAGCTGGAGGAGAGGAGGCTAAAAGCAGAGAACACCTCAGAACACATTCAAGCCAAGAAATGGTCCAGCTCTAAAGGCAGAAGAGGTACATGGGACTGAGAATCAATAAAACCTGATGATGACTGAGGGTAGACAAGGGAGAGGAAAAAGTGGTTAGGATCACAGCCCAATTTCTAGAGAGCTAGAACTGAACTGGGATTCACTAAATTTTTTTTAGTAGTACTGGGGATTGAATTCAGGACTATTCTACCACTGAGCTATATCTCCATTTCTTTTTACTTTTTATTTTGAGACAGGGTCTCACTAAAACGCCAAGGCTGGCCTCAAACTTGTGATCCTCCTGCCTCAGTCTCCTAAATTGCTGGGATTATAGGAGTGAGGCACATACCTGGTTCACTAATTACTGTTGAATGAATAAGTGAATGAATCAGCTTTCCTGTTAAGATTGAACTTAACGTTACAAGTCTAAAATTTTATGTACATAAAAATAATCCTGGTTAAGTTTTTAAAACCAGAAATTTCCTTAAAAAAGTTTTAAGTTTAATTATTAATTATGAAGATGAGCTAGGTGAGTGAAGCACTATTTCATGTGAAAATAAGAGCTTTTGCTACTTTTTACTACTTTTGAAATATGTCTGTCATAAAACTGACTCCAAGAAGGCTTCAAGTTTTAGGTGCTGTCCTGTGTCTTTCTCAGAGAAGAAATACAGGAGCATTTTGGAAATCTTTCTGAGCTGGTGCTGGGACTCCTTCCCAAGAGAATGAACTTTAGCTAGGATGAGGTATGCTTTGGAGGATTTGGGGTTCTAGTCAGACTCCCTATAGATCATTAGCTCTGACTCTCTAAAGAACAATCTCATTGCCTCCATAGTTTGAAGGTACAGAGAACTTTTTATGCTTACTTCTAACCTTTTTTTTCCCTGTAAAGTGGAGGATGGGGAGGCAAGGACTATACTATAGTTAATATTTCTGAGTGGTCCCTGCACTCTCTGAGACAGAATGAAGATTCCCAAGTTCCAGGCCAGACTCACTATATATAAAGCAGGAATTAGGGTTTAACCAATCTGTTATTTATGATTCTGATGAACATCCAGGTTTGGGAACTATTTGAGAACTTCTCTCTCAATCCTGGTTAAGCTTATTGAAAAAATCAAGTTTTTAAAGTGTTGAAGTATATACCCTATCCTCTAAGTATACTCTGACTTCAACTTCTGATCTCAACAGATCTTGAATTTATAATACTGCAATGTCGTGTGGGGCTGACCTGAAAACTTTATGAAACCTGGATTCTAGGACTGCTTTTCTAGGAGTCCACAATTACAAGCTGATGCCATTAAACATCAACTTTCAGAGTACACAAAAAGGGAATTTCACGACTTGATGTTGTTGCTTGGGAGGTTTTTTTTTTTTTTTTTTTAATGTAGATGGACACAATATCTTTATTTTTTTAATGTGGTGCTGAGGATTGAATCCAATGCCCCACATGTTTGAGGCATGTGCTTTACTAATGATTACAGCCCCAGCCCTTTGTTTAGGAGTTTAAACGGACATGATGCAATGGTTAGGTTAGAAAGTAAAAACAGATTTCCCTACATTACAACGATTTCATCTCTCAGGTCTCCTCCCCAACACCTGCCCACTTTGAACACTGGGAAGAGTCTGAAGGAACTACCGTCTGCAATATGAGAACTGGGCCTTGGCATCAGCTAGCTGACAGGCGTAGGGAGACATCTGACTTAAACTGGGCCAAAAAGACATTCCAAAAATGTATATAGAGAACCCCAGTAACCAGACAATGGTAGGACTGAGCCAAATGAGTTGGGAAGCAGAAGACCTGCCAGATAGAAACTTTGAGATTAAAAGCAGCTCTGGTTTTTGCCCTTTTTGTCTCTCTGAATAAGCCGCCAGTCATAAGTTTGTTAGATGGGGGTGTTCAAAGTCCATTTCTGATGACTGTCAACAAAGAACTTAAATAGAAAGGCCAACACTGATACTTGATAAACCTATCTTGAACTCTCTATCATGCTCCCTCAAAAATTACTCTGGAGCATGGCATGGTAGTACACGTCTGCAATCCTAGCTACTTGGAAGGTTGAGGCAGGAGAATGCAAGTCTGAGGCCAATCTCAGAAATTTAGCAAGAACTGTCTTAAGATAAAATTCTATAAAGGGCCAAGGACGTAGTTCAGTGATACAGGGCTTGCCTAGAATATGTGAGGCCCTGGGTTCAATTCCCAGTACCGGTGTGGGAGAAGAGGGATCACCCTGGCAAAATGAGTAAGAAAATAGATCAAATGTAACTCACTGGAACTGAAAATGCCTTCTACTTACTTAATCTGCTTACTTTTTAAAAAAAACTTTCCTCCCCCTTAATGAGAAGACATGAGGCTGACATTAAACTTAGTTTTCAAGATTGACAAGTTGATAAATTCATATTTTGGATCTGTCATAACATATTTTTTATGGCTGTAGGGAAGCATAGATTACTGTTCAAGAGTCACATCTCTATGATGATTTTGCCATATTCACTGTTTTAGTTGGTTCTGTTGCTGCTGTGACTAAAAGGATCTGACCAGAACATAAGGAGGAAAAGTTTGAGGGCTCACAGTTTTAGAGGTCTCAATCCACAGACAGCTGGCTCCATTCCTCAGGGCTCAAGGTAAGGCTGAACATCATGGTAGAAGAGTGTAGTAGAGGGAAGCAACTCACATCATCAGGAAGCATAGTTTCCACTCAACAGATACAAATGTATATCCAAAGCCACACCCTACTACTTTGGTTACCACTCAGTTAATCCCTATCAGGGGATTAAAATTACTGATTGGATTAAGACTCACAACCCAACCATTTCTCCTCTGAACCTTCTTGCATTGTTTCAAATGTGAGCTTTCGGGGATACCTCACATCCAAAACATAACATTCACTATTCACAAAATGGATGAATAATTATGTTGGGTTGAGTAACATTCAAATAAGGCAAGACATTTTTGCCACTACAGCAATCTATGATCTTTACTAAGTTGGTGGCTCCACGCTTCACTCAACTATGTGCTTCAGTTTTTTGGCAGGTACAACTAAAGGAAGAACTATAGCATCACTATTTCACTTAAAAACCATTAACTTCCCCTTTTTTCCAACCCTGTCACTTGCCCAATAATTTTCAGGACAACCCTTCAAAATCCAACATGAATTTCCTTCTCAGGAGTAAATATGTTTCAGATTTCATGGAAAAAGAGAAAACGGATCAGATGGAAAAATCCACAATAGACTGTGTATCCTAAGAGAACAATGGAAAATAAAATCAAGGGTTCAAAATCTGACAATAAAGAAAGAAGCTGACAAGAAGTCTGTGGCATCCACAGCGCCTGTTCTCTCCTTACCACAGCACCTATCACACTGCATCAATCTGTTTAGCCCACTTCCAAACTCTTCTAACAAAGACGGGGAAGTGCTGCATGCTTCCTTACCTTCCCTAAACCTGGCATAGTGACTACCCATTGTAGAATTGTTGTTGTTATTTTTGTTTGTTTGTTTTTGCCATGCTGGGGTTCAAACCCAGGACCTCACACGTGATAGGTAAGCACTCTACTGCTAAGCCTGCATATGCCGAGTTCTGATTATTTTTGGATCTATGGATGAACGAATGCATGCATGCATGCTAGATCTAATGAAGGGAATCAGCAGAGAGGGAGGATTACAGAGTTTTGTCTCACTGAATCAAACAGTGAAATTCAGAGGTAAATGAAGACACACACAAACATAACACCACACATTAAAAAAAAAAAAAAAATCATGGTGGAGGTCAACCTTAAGCCCCATAAACATTGCTTACATTCAGAAACCAATGCTTCTCTCCAAATGCCAATAAGGACCTTACCAAGGAAAGCTTGCATAAATCTAGTCTATATGGGTGAAAAGACATCTATCCACCTCAGGATGGTTAAGTCTAAAAATATCCCTGTGAAAACAGAAGACATACGTGCACATCATTCTGAAGAACCCTGAACAGCCTGGCAGTGGCTTTGGGCAGAAAAAAGACTACTGGTCTATCAAAGGAAGTAAGTGTGGTGGAGACAGCTGAGGCAGACAAGGTGACAGTAATCACCAGGACCAAAGATGACTACAAGAGTGAAAGAGAACAAGTCAGGTCATCCATTTTCTACTAGTCATGTTACTTTCATGAAAATATCCAACATTACAATTCTATACGGTTTAGCCTTCAAGGAACACTGCTAGTCACAATAGTTTTAATTTTCTTAACACTCAGCAATTGCCAGAGTATTCATTTTCTTCAGCAACAGAATTTGGTATAGAGCAAGAAAATCTATGTTAACACATTTTTAACTTTCAAAATGACGATAGAAGTATTGTTGCCTGAGTAGATCCTAATATGGCAAGAAGCATGATAGGAGAGAGGTAGGTCTCAACTTCTTTCCTCAACTCTCACTTGACATATGATGAAGCTTGTTTCCAACTCTCACAGCTCTATAAAACTAAAGGGTTTCCCTTCCCACATTTCTTTATATTGCTTCTCCCCTCATTTTCTTAACTGTAGGATAACAATAAAGTTTTCTGATAATTTAGTTCTCATCTATTTCATCTATTTCATCTTAGCAAAAATATGCCCAGTTTTGACCTCTGGATATATTAAGTGACAAATGTCACAGGAACCATTTAACCTGGCTGATGGTTACAGAGAAATTTAAGAAATAAAATCATTAGGAAACATTTTGAGTTTATAATTAATCATGAAAGATTAAACTATTACATAAGCCAACCTGTGGAATAATTATACCTATCAGCATATAAAAATCCTACCAAAATGTTTATGCTGACTCTATGAAATGCCATTTGAAGATTTCAAATAGCTGTACCTTGAACTATTCAAAACAGACTTGAATATATTTCATAACCCTTTTGTATAGTTCTATTAGTTTTAACCACACTATCAGGTAACCATTGCCATAAGTGAACAATTAGATCCCCTCAAGCCACCAAAGCCCCTCTGAAGTTAATCTTGTCCCTAGTCTAAGTATCTTCTCCAGAATGATACAAATGGAACCATACAGGATGTACCTCTGAAATTTGGTTTCTTTCACTTAACACATCTGAGAGTAATTAATATTGTTATATGTACCAGTAGTTTGTTCCTTGTTATTAAGTAGTACCCCATCCAATGGACTTACCAAAGTTTATTTACCAGTTGGAAGACATGTGGATTGACTGTTCCCAATTCTTGGCAATCACAAATAAAGGTAGCAAAACATTTACACACAGACTTTTGAGTGAACATAGTTTTATTTGGGTGTACACTTAGGAATATTGTTTAGATATATTTCTGAAAAGCTGATTTTCTAGCTCTGTGTGTATGTATGTGTGTGTTACTCGGAACGGGGGTACTCTACCACCAAGCTATATCCCCAGACTTTTTAAATTTTTTCAAAAAATTGAGACAGTCTTGCTAAATTACTCAAGCTGGTCTCAAACTTGTGATCCTTCTGCCTTAGTCTGATGATTCCAATTTCACGACTGAATATCAGTCTATAATGGCTACATTTCATGCTTTGTTAGAATATAAGAGAAATAAAGGTGAGAAATGACTTCTATAATTTAAATATGCCCCTTGACCTAGCTAAGAGAGCCTCTCTTATTTACAATTCAAGTAGAGTTCAGGTAAATCTGAGCATGTGATAACATTCTAGGGATGTTACACAACTCTCCCTATTTTCCTGGGTCTCACTTCAAGGAGATTTCTAATGAAGATCCCTTCCACAGAGACAGAAGGTAACCTTAAGATAGTATACCAAAGGTACACAGAGCTCTACACATAATCAGAGTTAAAAAGATTCACTTAATAATTATTTTACTTTCAATGAGATTTTTTTAAAAATGGAAACACACAAACTATTCCTGAATGTATGTCTATAATTTTTCTCCAGAACTGGATTGGTTTTAAATACTTAATATCTAAGATACGAATGTTACTCATAAATGGTTTAAAAATCAGTGTTTCCTTAGAAGGGTGAGATTTTTATTTAAACCCTTTAGAGTCATGTTCAACTCTTCTAGACCAGGCCAGTAGCCTGACTTCTCGGGACATAACAAAGCACAGTGATGGGATTATGAGGCACAAAGCTGACTAACCTGCACCTGAATCACATCACAACACTGGGGCTCACCCTGGCACTCTAACCACTTCAGTGAAAGAGCTCAGAAAACTGTAAGTATATACATCAGGACCAAATAGCCAAGGCACACGAAAACCAGTAGTAACTATATGGCCATTTGCTGGAAATCTCTTCAAATCTCTTCTGGGTTTACAAACCCAGACCAGCAAATGATTCAGACATACTAGTAAATGCAAATAAAGAAAAGTTAGGGGCTGGGTAGATGTAGCTCACTAGCAAAGTACTTGCCTAGCAGGTGAGAGATGCACGAGACCCTGGGTTCAATCTATAGCAACAAGAGGGGTAGGGAGTAAGCATCTACAGAACTCAGCTGCAACACAATAAATATTTGTAGAATGAAGAGAATTTTGCTTTTCAAATTAACAGGTGTAGCCAGGTGAATGATATACACCTAATTTAATCCCAGCTACTTAGGAAGTTGAGGAAGGAAGATTAAAAGTTTGAGGCAAACCTCAGCAATTCAGGGAAACCCTGTCTCAAAACAATAAAAAGGGATAGAACTGTTGCTTGGTGGTAGATGCACCCTGTAGTCAACCCCCGGTATATCCATACCTCTCCCTCCAAAGATTTAGCCATACGCTATATAGTCCTATGGAGGCAGCTGTGTGCATGCATTTTAATTGTAAGTTTCTCTCTAAATTTTTCCTTAAAGAGAACAGATGAGAGCATAATTTAAAAATGAAAAATTTTCAAATAGCCTAAATGTATTCATGGCCACAATTCCAAAACTACTCTCTCTCAAACTCCTGAGTTCATGTGTGGATCAGTTTTAAAAAACTTATTCCTCAAAACTACCTAATTAGTGATATCCCAACCTTGTGCTACTCAGTCCTTGTGCTACTCTTACCATGCCTTTAAATTTTCAGTTCACACTGTCACTTGGCTAGAGATACTACCAGAGCACACCTGTGTGTTCCGGAATCAGGGATTCAGCACCCACTCACAGCTAGATGGCCAAAGCATAAACACCCAGCAGTCCTCTTAAGTGTAAAGGAGCTGGGGAAGGAAGAGGAAAGGCATAATTCAAAGCTCATTATGGGTGTTGGCTGGGGAGAATGAGAGCTAAAAGATGATTTTGCAAATGGAACCCTGAAAATGTTTATCTCAAAAATTTTTGTGAAACTTTCTCGTATCCAGGAAAGGAGGAAGAAATTTTTACCTTAGTCCCTTGTTCCAGGACTTCAGAACTCTGGTTAGTTCACTTCTATGGTCAATTACAAGACTGTTAAGTTTAATAGCATTACTTGTAAGGAACTGAAAAGCTCAATTATTTAATTATTTTTGTGGTCATTATCCATGCTAGACTAGAGAAACATGATTAGTTTTAGTTGTTCACATAGTGTTGTTTCATAATTTCTGGTAGCAATAAGCAATGACAATGTGCTAAGGCTGGGGCTTCCTCACCTCACCAAAGCCCAGGTGGATTGAGACTCCTAACTTGCCACTCTGCCTTACATCACAAGCCCTGCTGCAGGGTTTTTTTGTTTGTTTTGTTTTTTTTGAGTCAACCAAAAAGATAAAGAGCTGAGAGAAAGGAGGAGCACTGCCCCCAGGGCTTCCTGGAGTCCCCCAAAGCTGAAAACCCAAGAGAATGTAAAGACCCCAGGTCAAGTCTCATTTCCCCATCTGGGCAACTTCTGTCTGTCCAGGGTTATCCCTAATAAGAACAGCCAGAAGGCCTCTACAAGCCTGACTCTAAACAGGAGATATATTTTGATTTTCTAAGATTTCCCTTCACTTTAAGAAAAAAAGTTTTTTTTTTAATTCCCAACTTTTTATAAGGTACAGAAATAATCTCATGGTTTAAAAAATGGTATGTACACACTCCAAATACCTAAAGCCATGAAGAAATGGTCCTTCAAAAATGTAACTATTTCCTTCCAATAAGAACTGTGCACAGGAAACAAACAAAACCCAAGAAACCCAACAACAAGTGACTTCTAAGAGAAGTCTAGGTCACAAAAGTTTGGAAACCAAGATTCTCCCTCTCTTCACACATACCCATTAACTACACACACACACCCAGAGTGTAAAGCCAAACTCCTCTATAATCATTACAGTTTATTAAGCAGTTATCAAATCTAGTATCCTAAACACTAGTCATTCAGAAAATTCCTATTTCTCTTGGGTAGGGAGGTGACTCATGGGATGTTAATGTTCTAACAGTGACATAAAGGGAATTGTTAATAAAATGCAGCCTAAGCAAACAACCCTGACCTTCCTCTGAACAACACCCACAGCAATAAGTCTAAGAACTTCTTCCTTTGATGGACTACTTGTGTGTGTGTTGGTGCTTATGAATTTAAGATCAGGTGTGTTCACTTTCCTCCATTCTGACCTTGGCAACAAATGTGACTGAACCCATACACATACATAAACTCTATATTACAATGAAGATTTTAAAAGCTTTCCATTCATATTCTACTTATTTCTATTAGCATTGGGGAGGTCTGAACAAATACACCTATGCCTACAGATCCGAAAGCAAAAAGCACACAAAATGTGATAACATTTAAAACTAAAACTGAGCAGATTTTGAACCAGATTTTAGAAATTATCAATTTTTTGTTTTGATTTTATGTTTGCTTTCATAAAAATATTCATCATTCATTTTCTAAAAAGTACCTTTAAATTAAGCATTTGCTTCCTATTATTTTTAAAGGAAAAGACTCCACAGGTAGAGTTATATTGTCCTTTAGTCACCAAATTGTTTCCTTTATGAAGACTGAATTTCACATTAAACTCATATATAACATGCTATATTTTACTTCCTGTAACAAAAGAACACTCTAGGTTTAAAAAATTCTATTTGTATTTTCCCCACATATTTCAAGCTTACAAAATTTTCTTGCTTACAATCACAGAGGAAAAAAGGCTACATTCCCTCTTTTTTTTTTTTTGCCATACATCCAAATAAAATGCCAGTTTCCAAATATTAGGTCAGCTTTCAAAAAGATTTTGGCTAGGACAATAAAAACCATAAAAATTTTAAGTTTTTTTATACCTCAATTATTACATTAAGAAGCAAAGGGAATGTGAAACCAAATACACTGTTTTGAAACCACATTAAAAAGTTCTATTTGAAGAAACTTCACTTCTTTCCTAGGCAGAAGGTTACTATTTGTTAAAATAACAAAAAAATAGAAAAAGGTAGAAAGATAGCAGAGAGCCAGTGTGGGAAGGCATGTAGACAAAAATTCTTGTTCAACATACATTTAAAAGCTAGTAAAATTCACTACAATATTACTGTTTCCAAAGAAAGGGCATTGGTCACCTCTGCTTGGTGAGTGCCCTCCTATCTTCTCAGTTCTACCCAGATTGACCACCTAAGCAAGGGAGCAGGGTGAGGCTAGATGAAACTCACCAGGATACCAGGAGGGGACTTCCCATGGTAAAGAGCTTGAGTTTTACTTAATAAGCCTTTGTGAACCTTCTCCTCATCTTCACTATCATCTTCTAAGTAAAACATCTTAAAATTGAAGAAGCTTATCAAGCATGCCTTTTTACAAAAATGAAGGTATCATCAAAACAGAAAGCTGTTCTGCTGACAGAAGGAGGGTTAACTGCTTACAGACACAGGGATATGGTTAAAACTGAAAGGAAATGGTTCTTAAAAAAAAAAAAAGCAATGCATACACAACTTTACCAATGAGATTTGCTCAAAATACCTCAACCCCTTCTCTCCAAAGGAGATAAGCAAGGGCATGGGACAGGCTGTGCCATGTGTTTACACTGATAGGTACCAAGTCCTGCCCAATCACATGATGGTCACTGCAGCTCCCATCACAGTGAACAGGGATTGAGTTAATGATTCCTTAAACCAATCATATCCTCATTTTTAGAAATAAAAACATTTGTACACAGAGAAGTAACCTTACATAAATTTATCATGTAAGGAAAATCACCTTTTTTTGAACATTAATGAGTCATTATATATGCTTTGTAGAGTCCAACTACCAATTATTTTTATGACATACTGGCATGACCCATATTTTTTACAATTCTGGGAAATATCCTGCTCAGTACTGTAAATAACAAAATTTATTAGACTTCAAGAGTATGACAATGCAACATTTAAAGAATATTCCCATTATGCCAGCTCTCAGAAAGTAACTTCAATGGAATGTTTCTAAAAACCTAAGACACCTAATACACACAAAATACATTAGATTTTTAAATTAAAATGTTATTCAAGCCATTTTCTAGACTGTACTGTTCATTACAAATAACCATTAGCCACATGGTTACTGAGCACTTGCAAGCTGGTTAGTACCAATTGCAAAGCATTCTAATAAGAAATGCCTCCCGCTGGGGATATAGCTCAGTTGGTAGAGTGCTTGTTGCACAAGGCCCTGGGTTCAATCTTCAGCATTGCCAAAAAAAAAAAAAGAAAAGAAAAGAAAAGAAAAGAAAAGAAAAGAAAGAAATGCCTCCTGGATTCTGAAGACTTAGTACGAAAAAACGAATGTGAAATAATCTCATACTTTTCATACATATTAAGTGTTGAAATGAGAGCATTCTGGATATATACAATTAAATAAATTATTATAGTTAATTTTATCTTTTTTTCTACTTTAAAAAGTTTTTCAGATGTGACTAATAGAAAATTTAAATTATACATGTAGCTCATTATTTCTACTGGACAAGTCTGCTGTAGGGTCCTGAGACTATCTTGAGGGCAAAGGGTCAAGGAAAGACATTCAGGCAAAATTTTACTTAACAAAGAACAGAAGACAAAAGAATTTTTATCGTTCCATAAAAATAATTAAATCATCAACAATGTACTACCTGATCTGCATACATTTAATGAGCTTCACATTAAACCTCTATTTCTGTCTTTAAATTTCACAAAAGGACAAAATTGCCAAGTGTTTGACCAAGAAGGGGGGTGGGGGGCAGTAATGCTTAATTTAAATGGTGATAGTTAATATAACAAAAAATTAAGTGGCAGAATTAAAAAACAATTTCACCAAAGTTAAGAAAACTTGTGTTCATTCACCATATTTTCCTGCTTGCTATCTGGTCTACCAAACCCTAAAGTGAGTCTGGAGTATACTGAGGTATCCACATTCACTTGTGGTCTAACTTGGTACACATCACATACAAAAATTTCTCTTTTCAAAAGAGAAGTGGTAGGGTTTTTATGGTTTAAATAAAATGCCATTTATAGAAATTTAAATACTTCCTCCATGACCTGCTACAGTTTCAGATCCCCAACGACAGAGGGCAGTCATAAAAACCTCTCGGGGTGCTGCCAGTAGGGAAAAAAGTTAAAGGAGAAATGAGAGGACAGGAGGGATGAGTAGGAGAAAACAAAAAAGGGATATTAAGGAGAAATGACCTAACAAGATAAAAGGGGATAAAAGGAAATGTTGGGTTGGGGGCGTGGACAGAGGGAATAAAATGTGGGAGAGAGAGATAAGAAAACACAGAGTGATAACAGAAGGGAAAACTTAAGAAGGAGGATAGATGGATAGGAAAAAGAAAAACCTTATCCTTATCTATTTTAAACATGAGGAAATCAAGAACCAGAAGAGGTAACTCACTTCTTTGGTAAATATACTCAAACAACAATCCCAATTTCTGGTTTAATGACCCCCCTGCTCCCACCATTTTGCCAGGTTCAGAGAGTATATGCCATGGAAAGCAAGAATGGTGGAAAGTCAGAAGGGCTGAGAGCAAGCAGGTGAAAATACAAGCAGGGCAAAGATCAGTGGGTATGAACTGTTTGGTCAATGTTCACTTCAAAGGCCACTTACACAACAAACAACCTCCAGGTTTCTGCCCATCTTGGTATTGTGTTACTGTTTTGGATGACTCACAGAATGTCCTCACTGCAAGGGGGCACGTACCACGCACCTTCAGAAGTGAGCTCATTTTCTAGACATCTACGTTGCCACCAGGCACACACCTACAGTTTCTCCCTATGGTGACCTAAGCATCACCCTGACCTCCAAGGTTGGAACCCAGAATTCTGGTTCCTGTTCTCCACCTTAGTCAAAAAATGTTAAAGTCACAATTAACAATTTTCAACCATCATTATGATTTTTCAAGGAAAAACCATTTTAAAACCTTTCTGAAAGCTAAATTAAAAACTAGCTGAAATAAAAGAACTGAATACTGAGAAAAATAACTTTTTCCTAACTTTTGCATCACATCTTCAATGATCTTAAAAAAATAGTGGGCAGAAATTGGGAGTCTTCTTCAAAGACTTAAACGTTGCAAACAAAAATCTTTGTTTAGAAAAACAAATCTAAAGTACAACTCAGAAGAATCAGAATCTTGTTCAGATTCCACAAGTGATAATGGTGCTAAGTAAAATATACATCTTTGTTTCTGTTTTTCCCACTCCTTATCCTGTAAATATGAGACTAGATATAAAGGGGTTTTTAAGAAAGTTTAAGGATTTATTTAAACTTTCTTATTTAAACTTTGCTTATGTGAAGTTGTGCTAAATTGGTTCAATAAAAATACTTTAACCACGGAACACAAAAAGTGCACTCCACCCAGTGGTCATATTGTGAAATAGCAACGTCTTTCTCCTGGATTACCAATGAAGATGTGAGGAAATCACATTCTGATTAGTAAAAAAATCATGATGAAAATATTTTAAAAGTCACAGTTACAAAGAATGTCATAATCTTTACCATATGTTTCATTTAAAATATATGAAATATTTCTTCTTCTATATGGATAATTCACTGTTTAAGAAAACAACCCAAAAGGGACTAATTGTCTTTTATTCAACACTAAGAGAAAATTCCTCAGATTTTTCAAACATTGTAATTTAACTGCTTCATGGATAATGCCTATACAGTTTACTTAATTTCCAGTGTTTCATAACATTATCACACAATTCCAAAACTGAACAGTACAGCTAGTGGCTATTCCATTGAACTGTGAATGAACAATCAAATGCAAACAGGTCTTTCTAGGAACACAGAAAAAGCAGGGAGGGTGTCTCCTAAGATCAGAGACATGGCTTGAAGTGACTCAAAGATCATTGAGACTTCAGAGAAGTTTCATCTTCAAAATTAATACATTTTGCACTCTACTGTGATATATCTTTTCCTCCCCACCCCCTGCCCCATACAGGGGATTTAATCCAGAGGCATTCTATCACTGATCTACATCCCCAACCACCGGCCACCCCCCAACACTCCCCCCCTCCCCGGGAGAGAAGGTCTAAGTTGCCCAGGGATTGGTCTCAGATTGATTTGCAATCCTCCTGCCACAGCTTCCCAAGTACCTGCAATAATAGATGTGTGCCACTCTGCTGGGTTTTTTTTTTTTTTTTTTGGTATCAGGATTGAACCAAAGGTCACTTAACGAGTGAGTCACATCCCCAGCCCTTTTTATACTTTATTTTGAGACAGGGTCTCGTTAAGATGCTTAGGGTCTCACTAAGTTGCTGAGGTTGACTCTGAACTCGCAATCCTCCTGCTTCAGTCTCCCAAACCACTGGGATTACAGGCATGGGCCATGGCACCTAGCTACTATTTTTTAATATGGTAAAGGCAGCTAACTGGTCAAAGTTTTCTTCTACCAAGTTGAAGGGTAAATGTATCACATATATTGTATGACTCAAAATATCCTTAGACAACTGGATATACACATCCTAGTTAAAGGAACTCTGACCAGATAAACCTCTGAAGTCTAACCCTTCTTACACTAATGTTGTAGAGTCAAGCTTTCACACAAAATTTTGAGGCAAGAGACAATGAGATGCCTGGTTGTAGCAGTCAAGGGTGTCTGATTATTAAGAAAAAAACCAAGCAGCACAATTGAGGCTAAGAATTATGACCTGTCACAATTTCAGGCTGACACAACAGAACAAAGCCCAAAGAAATTGGGAAACACTGTCCTGCTCAAACAGGGCTCCTGGGGTCTTAGCTGCTTCACTGAAGTGAGGCAGAGAGGGGGCCCTGGTAATTATAGAACTCTTTCTTTTATTTTTATTTCTTTTTTAGCGGTGCTGGGGATTGAACCCAGGGCTTTGTGCTTGAGAGGCAAGCACTCTACCAACTGAGCTATCTCCCCAGCCCTTTATAACTCTGTTTAAATGTTTATCTTCTTATTCTCTCATTTAACTCTAACTAGCAGTCTGCATGGTGGTACACAGGAAGGACAGATTAAGCATATACACAATTTAGGGCTCTATCACCCTATTCCATTTAAACTTAAGCAAGCCTGTTGAAATGCAAGTCTTATTATTGTCAATAAGAAGTATGGTGCTTTGGGCTGCGGGTTGTAGCTGAGTGGTAGAGCACTTGCCTAGCATGTGTGAGGAACTGGGTTAGATTCTCAGCACTGCATATAAATAAATAAAATAAAGGTCCATCAACCACTAAATATGTGTATGTGTGTGTGTGTGTGTAGTGTGATGCTTTAACCTTTTTAGAGACAAATTATGTGTTATAAACTCAAAACAGACAAGGTCACCCTTATGCAAACACTTGTGGTTATGAAACAGTGAGTGAGGCCAAGAGGAGGTACTCAAGGAATCACAGTGCTGAGTTTCCCTGCTCCAGATGAAAAATGAGAAGGCTTAAAACTTGCCAAAGAGAACTGCAACAAATAATAAATGAAGGTGAGCAATGGTTTATTCTATCATTATTAACACAATCCCCCCTGCAAAAAAAAAAAAAAAAAATTCTCACAAATTATGAGATTAGCACCATGTAGGAATCCCAGTCAATTCCTTGATTCCTCAGAGGACTTTTCCTCTCCATAGTTGGTTCTCCACAACACTGTGAAACACTTGAAAAACTCATGATGATTGTTTTAATTATTCTGTTGTTTTATTATTTTGTTTTTCTTTCACCTCTCTCACATATTTATTTAAAAAACAAATACTGGTTCTAGGCATGGAGGTGAATGCCTGTAATCCTAGTGACTCAGGAGGCTGAAAAGCAGGAGGATCACAAGTTCAAGGCCAGCCTCAGCAACTTAGCGAGGCCCTAGACAACTTAGTGAGACCCTGTCTCAAAATTAAAAAATAAAAAAGGGCTGGGGATATAGCTCAGTGGTTAAGTACTCCTGGGTTCAATCCCTGGTACCCTGGCCCGCCCCCTGGGGGAAAAAAAAAAAAAGCAAAAAACCAAAAACAAAACTGGTAATTAGCTGATATTCTTTTTCCTGCCACCCTCTTTCATCTATGGAAATGAATAGTCCTGTGGCAAAAACCAGAAATTCAGCAATAATCTTCCAGATGTCTAGTTTCTTGGGTGAGAATAATTCTAACACACATAAGATTTATACAAATAAAACACTAGAAACTTAAGAGTAATACAGGAAGAACAAAAACAACTGACATTCTAAATATACTTAACTATTACCAACAGTCAGAATCTGCTCATGTCTATGGCTGCCCTATGGAGAACCAAGGTCTGACTGATTCCAGAACCTCTGTTTCTAACCTATCATTAATTTAGGGGACAGGGGGAGTACTGGGGATTGAACCCAGGGGTGCTGAGCTACATCCCTAGTCCTGTCTGAGATAGGCTCATTAAGTTATTGAGGCTGGCATCGAACTTGTGATTCTGCTGCCTCAGCCTCCTGAGCACCTGCTCACATATTGCTGATGCTGAATTATCAATTTGTTTTCTTAGTAGACTTAAAAAAACACCACTCAAGCAGCTGAGATTATTATTTTAATAATAATAGTACTGCCAGGAAGCATGATCTTGATAGGGCAGACGGGTAGCAGTATAAATTATTAATCTGTAACCTTAAATGTGCCCCTAACAACCTGACCACCCTGTGTTGTTTCTGTGGTAAGCTCACTCTCCCAATTTTTTTTTTTTTTTAATTTCCAAGCTTTTCAACCTCAAGTATCTTGCCATCATCATGTCCCTGACAAAATGTGAAATATTTCATATTCTCTTAAGCAGGTTCATTTATTTTCTTCAGGAATAATGAGCAACAAAAGTGACAAAACATATTCACTAAAAGAATAATAACTGCTAAGGCATTTACTTTTATAATGTTTAGAAAATTCTAATGCTACATTTGTTATCAAGTAGGATTTCATTTAATGGGTGATATTTAAAAAAATCAGAATTCTTAGATTTTTGCCTTTGGAAGTTGAATCTGCCTAATTCAGAATCTGAATAAGATGTATGAGAAAAAGAAGAAAATTGAAGCACTTTAGACATGGCAATAGTTAACACACAAAGATGAATAAAATTCCAGATGGCAGGAGTAGCTGCATTCTCCACTGAAGGCAAAGCATCAATGCCCTTAGTAGTAGAAACAGAAACAGCTGAGTTAGCTTTGCTACTCCTAGAGATGAAATGCTGGTAATATCTAAAATTTATCCTTACAATGTCAGGACACAGGATCCAAAAAACAAAGAGGCAAGTGTAAGCTGCACTAATGGAAGAGATAAGCCCTTCTTATAAGGAAACAATGGCACTAAAACAGAAAGTGTGACACTTAATTTATAACTTCTTTCTTCTTCCAGACACAACATATTTTATAAAACAGCTCCTTGGAAATAAGACAGTCTGTGTAAAAATCACTAGCCTTTGTGACAAAAGATAATTTTACTCAAGTTTTTAATGTATGTTTTAATTATAAAACTTCTGAATGTAAAAAGAAATAAGCATGAGAGGCAATTTAATTCATATATTTATGGAAAATTATATGATAAGCCATATATACGCCTGTATTTATACTGAAATCATACAAGAAAACAATCCTTGGGGCTGGAGTTGTGGGTCAGTAGCAGAGCACTTGCCTAGCATGTGAGGGACTGGGTTCAACTCTTGGCACTGCATAAAAATACATAAATAAATAAATAGTCCATCAGTGACCAAAAATGTATATTAAAATTAAAAAAAAAAAAACCAACAATCCTTGCGGCCAACCATTTTTATTATTTTCGGTACTGGGGAATTGAACTCAGGGGCATCCAACCACTGAGCCACAACCCCAGTCTTATTTTGTATTTTATTTAGAGACAGGGTCTCACTAAATTGTTCAACCCCTTGCTTTTGCTGAGGTTGGCTTTAAAATTGAGATCCTCCTGCCACAGCCTCCCAAACTGCTGAGATTACAGGCATGTGCCACTGCATCTGGCACATTATTTATTTTATTACTTACTCCAAGTCTCAACCTGGTGTTGGTTCTTTGTGTATGTCATCGCTGATCTACATAATGTTCACGAAAGAAAGATTTACTTATCACTATTCTTTTACAGATGAAGAAATAGTTTCAAAGAGATGTAGCATGTCCAGAGTCAAAGCCAGGACTCAACTCTAATACACCTGACTTCAAAGCTAAAGATGTCTTCTATAGCACCTTCCTGAACTTAAGCTGAAACTCAGATTTAACATGCTAGGTATTTAAAAACATCAAATATTATGCAATGAATCTAAAAGAATAAAATACCTAGGAATAAATTGAACCAAGAAGTAAAAACTTGTATTATTAAAATAGTGAAACAATGCTGAAAGCAATTAAAAATGGCCTAAGTAAACAGAAAAAGATCCATGTTCACAGACAGCAAGGCTTACTATTGTTAAGATGTCAAAACTACCCAAAGTGATCTACAGATCGAATGCAATTCTATCAACATGCCAATAGCCTCAAATTCATATGAAGTTACAAGGGGCCCTCATTATACCAAAGCAACACTGAAAAAGAACAAAGATGAAAGGCATATTTCCTGATTTCAAAGCTCATTACAAAGTTACCATAATCCAAATAGTGTAGTAGAGGCATAAGAGTTAACAAAGATTAATGAAACAGAGTCCAGAAATAAACCCTATTCATGGTCAGTTGATTTTTGACAAGGTTGCCAAATCCATCTTATGGGGGAAGAATAGTCTCTTTAACACATGGTGCCAGACAGCTGAACATATACAAAAGAACAAGGTTGGAGCCCGACTTCGAATCAACTACAAAAATCAACTCAAAATATAACATCATGAAAATAGAAGGGAAACCAGTAAAGTAAGGGAACTGGAGGGAGGAAGGAGGGAAGGGAAAGAGGAGGTACTGGGGAAAGAAACTGCCCAAATTATGTTACATTGTGTATATATTCATACATGTACACAATGTATGCATGTTATTAATAAATCTCACTATTATGAATAATAAGAATGCACTAATAGAAAACATCAACAACCTAAATATAAGAACTAAAGTCATAAAACTCTTAGAAGAAAATATGGGGGTAGTCTTCATGTTCTTGGATTTGGCAAATGATCCTTATATATGGCACCAAAAACATAAGTAAAAAAGTAGATGAATTGGATTCCATGAAAGCTAAAAACTTTTGCAAAGGACAATAAAAACTAAAAAAGACAATCTACAAGTCCCAGGTCCAGGCATCTCATTGCCATGTAGTATATGCAGAGGGCTCTGGTGAAATGGGAAGAGCTGTGAGGCTGGGTGAGTCTTCCTTAGTGGCAATCAAGACACAGCCTATGTTTCCTGCCCAGTTTTATTCTGCATGGTGCCTATTGAGACTTTAGGAGAATCTTCAGAAGTTTAGGAAGTCTATCCCAGCTCCTCCCAGAGCAGTTCCCCTTCCCAGTTCTGAGGACATTTGAATGGGAAAAGGAAGAGGCTATACAGACAGCAGCCACATGAATCACACTGCTGCTGTTATTGTTGCCCATCACTCCAAGTGGGACTGTGGCCTAGTTTTATGTGGTGTCCCAAAACAACACCATTTAAGGCTATGCCACAGTATATTATCACAAACTGATTTGCACATTGAGCTACTTCAATGAGAGGACCTGTAAGAGCAAGAGTAAGTCAGTGAACACTAATACTGTGGGTACATGAAAACCATTTTAACTCATTGACCTGTTTGTTCAACAGCAGTGTCTACTCTGATGTCCCATGCATGTTCTCTCTGCAGAGCTGGGGATCAAAAGTGAACTTGGCTGATGAAGTTACCTGCCCTCAAGATGCTTCTATCCTAACAGAGGGAGAGAAAAAAAATAACAACAACAATAACAAAATCTTAGACTGGGAGAACTATATACAGGGAATGAGAGAAGGTAGTGTTGCCAGAAACTAAGGAAGGGCATGCAGAAGTGGGCTACTTTAGGTAAAAGCACTGGAAGAGCCCAAAACAGGAAAATGTTTGGCAGAATATTTTAAAAAGCAATTAAAATTTCAGGAAGGCTCACTTCTAAAAATATAGAGTGTAAAGGACAAGGAGAGCGCCAGAACCTGGCTGATTATGCTCACATGATTATGCCATAATAAAGGCAGGATTCACTCTCTCATAAGACACTGTTGCTGTTCATTCTTTAGTCATTTTGCGAACCTTCAAATTACTTTAGAAACAAAGCAGGAGTGAAAAGTAAGGTGATTCTGATGCTAAGTTATTAAACATTTGAGAATCAGCAGAAATTTTAGTAGTCACACAAGTCTGAACAAAAACCTATGGTTGTTAATTTAAAAATTATTTCCTGAGGCTTTCTTATCTTCAGTAAAGATTAATGTGACTAAAATCATCTCTCAAAATACTACCATAATGAGACATCCTGTTAAATCCAGAGAGTGTCACATAATTTATCTCTACTCTCTTGAAACTTGCTGTTATATTCAAATACGTCCTCCCTGAAAAAATAGTAAATAGTAGTAGTAGCAGCAGCAGCAGCAGCAGCAAGAGTTGAAGTAGTAGTATCAGTTGTTATTAAAACCCTAACCAATAGTCCTTCAAAATGCAACCTAGTGTGGAAAAAGAACATTTACAGAGGTAATAAGTTAAAATGAGATTAAGGGAGGTTAAAATCAAATATGATGGGTATCTGTATAAACAGGGGAAATTTGGAAAGAAGAGGCACACATGCCATGTGAAAATGAAGGCAGAGATTATCAAAGATGAAGGGTGACGTATCTACAAGCAAGGAATGCCAAAGACTGCCAGCAAACCACCAGGAGGTAGGAGAGTGGCATGACCCAACCTTGTGGGCAGTCTTCATTTTGAATTCCAATCCTCTGGAACAGTAAGATAATAAACTTCTATTTAAGTTACCTGGTCTGTGGTATGTTTTTACTGCAGTCCTAGCAAACTCAAAGAACAGTAAAGAAATACAGAAGTCTGATTCAAAAGAACAAAGAACATGGATAGAGGAGATGACAGAAAAATAAAGAAATCACGTTTCTGGAAAAGGAAAAACGGATAGAGAACTAGGAAATAAGTGAGGGAGCGAAACAAAACTCAACCACTGAGCCTGCTGTGGTGGCACACACCTACAGTTTAGCTACTCAGGGGGCTCATGATGGAGTATCACTTGAGCTTACAAATTCAAGACCAGCCTGGACAACAAAGAAAGACTCTAACTCACTCACACACACACACACACACACACACACACACACACCACCCCACACTGGTGGGGATATGTCAAAGGGGCACAGGAGGCAAATGAAAGAGCTCCCAAAGGTCAAAGCAGAAAAATTTGGACAGCATAATAAAGTCATACTGGATTATAACCCAAAATATAAAATGAATACCCGTTTCAATATAAACACATGGCTGAATAAACTCATAAACTGGGGTTAAGATACAAACTTCCCATGTGGAATTCCAAACATACAGTGTACCTTGAAGATGAAGTACTTAACTACCCACCCCTTCGATATGAACTGCATGGAATGATTTCCAAATTCAGACTAACTTTTTAGGGGAGAAATATGACAAACACTATTTCAACCAAGTTAATCAAGGCCAACATTAAATCAAATCATGCTGATATAATGTACCCTTGATGTGATAAAAATGGCACTTTACCTCTGTGGTCTTTCTACTAACAACCCATAACTCAATCATAAGAAAAATAAGACAAAAACCTAACACCCTATAAAATATCTGATTAGTACTCTTAAAACTGTGAAGGTTGGCTGGGTGTGGTGATACAACCAGTTAGTCCCAGCTACTTCGAAGGTTGAGGCAACAGGACCACTTGAACCCATGGAGTTCAAGACCAGCCTGGACAACAAGTGATAACTTGTCTCAAACAAAAGAAAAACAAAACAAAAACACTGTCAAGGTCATCAAAGACAAGGAAGGTCTGAGAAATTGCCACAGGGAGAAACATAAAGACACAGGACAACGAAAGGTGATGGGAAAGCCTGGGTGGGAACCTGAGACAAAAAAGGACAGTAGGTTAAAAAACAAAGGAAATCTAAACACACTATGGGCTTTAATTTAAAATAATTTGTTAATACTGGCTCATTAACAGTAACAAATGTATCAGACTAATGTAAGATGTTAACAGAGGAAGTTCAGTAGAGGCTACATGGGAACTCTACACTATCTTCTAAATTTTTCTGAAAATCTAGAACCCTTCTAAAAATAAAAGACCAATAAAAAGAAAAGTAATGGATGGAAAAGAGCCAACTTGATCATGGCCTCTGACTGCCTTGTGGCTGCATTTATACTGGGAACTTCCTTTATGCAAAGGTGCAGGTCAAGATGGCTCAGTTGCTATGGTGATGCCTGGCCTGGGGAGGCTCCATGCAAAGGCACAGAGCTATATCAGTATGGACCTTGAGCTCAGGCACCAACTCCCAGGGATTGAGAATTCTAGGTATCATAAGACAACCTTGATGTCTCCAAGTTTCACTGCCAACCTTCAAATCTGTCTGCTTTACTAAAACTTTCTCACAAATAATCTTTTGATGATAAAACCTATATAATAAATGTGCTGAGCTAGCTCTGGGTCACTGTTCCTCCATTAGAGGTCCACCTGGTCCCAGTTTTCTCTCAACATACATGTGCTTGTTTGTCACAATCCCCCATTGCCCCTCACTGGTTTTCTGAATTAATGGCCTTGGCAATGAGGTCCCAGCAGCAAATCACAGAGTTGACGCAGG
The DNA here is from genome assembly GCF_902686445.1 of Sciurus carolinensis. Taxonomy (NCBI): domain Eukaryota; kingdom Metazoa; phylum Chordata; class Mammalia; order Rodentia; family Sciuridae; genus Sciurus; species Sciurus carolinensis. The sequence continues at coordinate 28,290,237 of NC_062227.1, read as the reverse complement.
AAATATTACCAACAAGAAGCAAGCTAAATCACTTAGAAACTTGTGAAGGCCCAGACATCAGGGCTACTCTCTCTCACTCCTCATTTTCCTGAACATTGGTTACCAAATGTAGAACACTAAGCAGATTCTTCTGAGGAATTTATCAATGGGGAATGAAGGGGACCTACAAATAATATTTGGAATTCCCTACCTGGTCACCCACTCTGAGGGCCACCCAGTGCTGAAGACCAGCTCATTCACAGAGCAGTTTCGATTAGTGTTTTGAATTCACTTTTACTTATAAAGGAATACCCTACAAATACCAGACATCTGAGGAGAGCTTAAAACCCAGCAATTAATACAAATGAGAATTTTTTGAAGGAAACAATGCAAATAACTCTCATAAACACTAATATTATCAGAGGAAAGAGAAAATATTACAACCATGAAATGACAATAGGATGCTAATAAAAATGGAAGATTTAAAAATGAGAAAGAGCTCTTAGTAATTAAAATATATAGTAAAATTGAGAAATCCCAAGCAGGGCTGGAAGATAAAGCAGATAGTAAAACTCTGTAAATCTAACTAGGCAGGATAAAAAATGAACATAAGGAGGAAAAAGATAGCAATGCAAAAGGGGCCCTCTATTGGTTTCGTAGGGTATTTTTTAGAGGGCAGTTAAAAAAAAAAAAGAGGGAACATATTATCAATTAAGATAGAATACTTCCTAGAGTCAGAGATATGATTTTCCAAATTGGAAGTTCCCATCAAATTCTCAGCAAAAAGGATGGGGAGATAGCTGCGCTGTTTTGAGTTCCAAAGGCAGTTATTAAAAACAAAAAAAGTCGACAACATTAAAGACTAGGGAGTTCTGTAATGGCAAATGCTTCAGAATTGCGTAGGCATAGCACACAAAGCAGAATCTACACCATGCTCTCAATTAGAGGTATAGCACCCAGTGTTAGCCTCCTCCCCAACTTCATGAGGTGACATAGCTGTGGATGATTCTGCATGTGGGGAGAAGAAGCCTTACCAGGCCTGAGAAGCACCACTATAATCTCTAGGTGATTTTATGCCCTCTACTCTACATATATGGTAACATATATGCAGGCTAGTCAAGTGTAAGGGGAAAAAAAAACAAGGTGAGAAGGGAGGGTTCACTGCAAAGCCAAGTGAGGTGGGTTCTTTCCAGGTTAACTATCACTTCCCGTGTCTGGTCCAAGGACTGAGATGATAAATCAGAAACCAAGGAACTTCATCAAGAGAAGATAGTTATAAATACTTTAAAAATACAAAGTAAAAGTGCTTTAAAAAAAGCAGCAGGAGGAAGAAAGGATATAAAAAGGGAAAGTAGAGAAATACAAAAATTAAAGAGGCTTGAGACTTCTCAAAAATAGTTACTTTCTCCAAAAAAATTTGAAAAGTCTAAAGGAAAACTTCCATTCTAGTGTGACAGGTAACCTAGCAAGGGTGAGGATAGAATAAAGAAATCCTCAGACCTGTAAGATCTCAAAGAATTTACTTCCTGTTAAGCTTTTCTCAAAAAGCCAGTGGAGGAGTGCTCTACAAAAATGAGGAAGAGCGACAAGAGGGAAGAAGACAAGAGATCTAGGACAAGGGGCCCAACACAAGAGAAACAACAGATTTAGGGCAAGGCAAGGGACTATACTGATTGTCAGAAATTGGGAGCCTGAATTTATGACTGCTGCTAAGAAATCAAAGTCAACAAAATAGCTATTGACTCCAGAGAAAACAAAAATTTGAACTGTCAAAGAAATAAAATCATTACACATGGTTTAGTTATGAACAATACTGAGTCATCAAAATGAAAGTACTGAAAATTGGAAAAATAAAATATTATATAATTTCAATGGGTGGTCAGTATAGGGAAATGTGTTTAAGGAGGGTTATATAAGAAATGGATCCTCATCCTGCACATTAGGAAAATCAATCAAGAACATCTTAAATAGAAGACCCTGCTACAGTAGTGCAGGCATACAAATAAGTTAAATCCCACAAGAAATGGGCAAAAAGTAAGTTTTTTCTACATTTTCACATAATCCTCAGGGCCTAGGAGGTAGGTATTGTTATCCCAGTGTTACAAAAGAAGAGACAACTGTGGGATGTAATCAGCATAAGGAAAAGAACCAATATTTATTCATTATATACCTCATAGTACTATTTGAATGTTCCAACTACATGTAAAAATAAGATACTTTAATATTTAAAGATGAATAAAGTTGTGATACAGCTTTATGAAAAAAGAATCATATTCACAGGAATGAAAATTATGAGGGAAAAGGGAAAAAAAGAATACTAGGCAAATAAGAGTAATATGGATCATGTTTTTTTCTATTTTCAGTTAGGAAAAGCTCCTTTCTAATTCTCAACATCTGCATCTGAGGTTCACCTGAGCTTCCGGTATGTCTCATTAACAGAGAAAACAAATGAACCAGGAAATTTAAATACAGCAATGCTCCTATAAGTTTATATAGTTCATTTATTTAGGACAGGGAGATGTCATGGCAAGAATACCAGTGAAAGATTTGGTCATCACTTAAAAGGATCCCATCCAGAAAAGCAAAAAGATTCAGTTTACCATAAAAATACAGAGATACTAGTATTTTTGAAATAGTAGAGAATAAAATTTTGAGTAGTTACATAATCTAAGGAAATTGGTGTCCTTTTTTATGAAAATCAAATTATTAAAGTTTATAAAAATGTTAATTACTTAGAGGTTTTCTGAACTAGTCAAAAAACAACTTTTTTTCCTTTAAGTGAAGCATTCACTTGTATTTCATTACACATGGAAAACAACTCTTTTCTAGGAGTTACATTCTAGATAAAAAAAAGTAAGGCTCTATATACTATAATCCTGTACAAACAAAATCCACAGGATCACAGACAAAATGGCGGCAAAAATCACAAGACTTACATTTGTAACACAAGTAGAGCACAAGATTAGTCTACAAAATTACTAAACACGGTGAAGATAAAAGTTCTAATAAAAGTTCTAAGTCAAGGAAAAAATCTTAAGCACATAAAATGATTTTTGTGTGACATAAAAAACATCTTTTGAGCTAGGGAGATAGCTCAGTAGGTAGAGTGCTTGCCTCGCAAGCACAAGGCCCTGGGTTCGATCCCCACCACCGCAAAAAAAAAAAAAAAAAAAAAAAAAAAAAAAAAATCTTTCAACTGAACATGTTCTCAAATGATATCTTTTTTGCTTCTCACTTTCAACAGTCAGGTAGTATTTCCTTTCCAATTCCTCCCTGTCCATTGTATTAAACTCTGCTTCATATAAAAGACTTACTTAATTTCTCTACAATACTACAAGCCACTTTACTATGACAGGAGGGATGTTGAATTGTCTTTTACCCTCTCAGGCAACTGTCACCTCTCGTCTAGTTGGAGTCCCCAGCCGGTTACCAGGCCTCTGGACCTCTAGATGGCTAGTGGCTGTAGTTTAACACTCATTTTCACATAATCCTCAGGGCCTAGTAGGTAGGTATTGTTATCCCAGTGTTACAAAAGAAGAGACAACTGTGGGATGTAGTGGTGTGCCTGTATCCCAGGCTGAGACAGGAGGTTTGAGAGTTCAAGGTTAGCCTGGGCAACATAGCAAGACCTGTCTCAGAATGTCTGTTTAATGAAAGGGTCTTTTCCCTAAGTCATTCATTTATTAACTCCATTAGAGGGGAGCTATCTGCAGATGTAGTTACCAAGTGAGTCAAATGATACAGTGAAAAAAAAAAAAAAAAAAAAAAAAAACACTAGTTCAAAAGGAACTGGTTCAAAAAGAACTCAGATACCTTAAGGTTTCTGCTGGATATACGATGTGATGGGACAAGGAGTTCTGAATAGAGAAGTACTTGCTGAATCAAATCCCAACTCTGATACTGTTTAACTTAATAAGTTTCCTACACAGTCCAGTCCCATGTAATCCAGGGGTTATAGCACTCAAATCAAGTACAGTCTAAATTACCAGAGAAAATCCTTGAGGAAAGCATCACGGTGGATTCTGACATATCATATTTCAAATAGTCCAACCACCTACTTCATCTTTCACAACACTAAAGCAGAACTACCTTCCTCTCAGGCTGAGCCTGAAAGCAATATTTAGTTTGAGTGCAGAGACCAGGTTGTATAAAAAACAGGTTCAGACACTTGATCCAGTCTCAGCCCAGTGACAGGCTCATACTGTGAAAGGCAGGCAAGAGAAAATGAGATTCACAATGCTCATTCCAGAGCAGGTGTCAAGTAAGTGCATTAGGGCCCAAATCACTTTATTTTCCTGGCTGGTTTTCTCTCCCTAGCACAATTGGTCTTGCATACATAAATGAGTCCTAGAAACCCAAGTCTCCTCCAAAGTAGGTGCTATCCCTCTACTATGAGTTTACAGACTGTGAAATTAAGGACAGTTTCTCCAGTTCTTCCTAACAAAAGTAAAAACAAAAACCTAAAACTGATTCAAGGATGCCTAATCAATGTGCAATTGTTATGGTCCTTGGGCAGTATGGTGGCATGGGAGCAAAGGGCAACAGAAGATGGTCATTTCCAAGTGACTGTGTGACCGTAAAGAAATCTTAGCTTCTGGTGGCTGTACCTAAAAAAAGGGCCATTATCTCTGCCTTACAGGGTTGTTGTGACTCTGAGAGAAAATTAATGTAAAACACTTACTTAGTACAATGTCTGGCCGAAAGGTGTTCAGTAACTTAATTGTAATCATAAGGACAATCCTTTAAACATTAAATACCTCCTAGAAACATTCAGTGTTTCTAAGTAGTAGGCAATAGCATCATTCGACAGTGGATAGAGCCAATATCAAAGGCCCCAAAATACCAAATTTCTACCTTTCAAATAATGCTAGTTAGGCAAGTTACTTTGATTCAGGTGAGCCATTTAGAAAATCCTACAACAGTCCTTTCTAATAAAGCATTTGTTTAATACACACTTCAAATTATAAAACAGCTTTCTCCAAGTAATACTTCTGTCTTACTTCTGTATAGTTCATATGTAAATAGATGTTATGGTCACAGTCAAATATGTACCTATTAGTCATCCAAAATAAATGGTAAAAGATTTTGAAGAGATTTAATATGTGGACAGATGTTTTAGAATGTTTACAAAGAAAAAAATACTTTCAGCATACTAAAACAAAAACAATATTCCTTATGATGCTTCACTAAGTCTAAACATTCTTGGACTCCTGTTAGTTCATTAGAAAAGCACACTGTTTTATAAGGATCACAAATAAACAGACTCAACAGCTGGGAAAAATACCATAACAGTTCAAGGTCCAGTTCAGAGCTTTCAATTCATATTAACTATCTGATGGTTTTGCAGGCACACAGTGTATAACAATTCAAAAATCAGAGCTAGGCATGGTGGAACACATCTGTAATCCCAGTGACTTGAGAGGCTGAGGCAGGAGGATCACAAGTTCCAAGTTAGCCTCAACAACACAGAGAGATCCCATCTCAAAATTTTAAAAAGGGGCTGGGAATTTAGTTGGAACGGTAAAGCACCCCGGGGATCAATCCCCAATATGGGGGCAGGGGAAATCACCTAACCAAATTATAAGATGATACCATATTGAATAATTATTTCCAAATATCTCAAAGGCTATCTGTATTTTGGACATTTATTTAGAGTGAGTCACACACCAAGTGTCTAGTACAGCTGGACATATCTATCTTGCCAGGAGCAATAACCATTATATTATAAATGCGCTGAACAAAATAAAACTATCCTAGCTATTAGTCAACTTCAGTGTTTATTCAAGAGGTTTAAAAAAAAAGCCTTTTAGGTAGATTTCAATCCCAAATTAACCAATGATCTTTCTGTTTATAATTCTGATGCCTTATTTTTAAAAAAGAACTCATATTACTATAGATTTAAAAATATATTTAAATTAATATCTTTGGGATCAATTATCCCTTTCATTATATTTCAGAAATAGGTAAAAGAAATTCAGTAAGTCACTCAAGACGTTTTTGGTACCATATGCCTATCTTTTTTCTTGCAGGACCAATTTCAGTTTTTCTAAAGGATCTTTTCCCACCTTTAGCATATCCTCTTTATCTAATAAAGCTTAGTTATAACCACTAAAGCCAAATAATTTAAAAAACTAGATCCTTCTTTCTGAAATATTAGTGTCTTTAATCATGTTTCTTAAATTTTCCAAATCTATATCCCTTTAGGTCTCCCTCAATATTACTTAAAATTTCAACTCAATTAAAAAGTAATCAAAAAGTTAAAATCAAAGCAATGGGAGAGCAAATCAGACCTTAAAGTTTCCAGTGCAAATAACGGGTCTCTACGGCATCTCAGCTCCTTTACTGGAACTCCTGCAAACTATGATCAAACTATGATGTCCTCCCTTTCTCCTTCATCCATTTTTTCGGGCCTTGTGCCTTAAGCACTTTGTCAACCTCAGTCCTTCAAACCCACTTTAAATCAACAGATCCTCTCTATCTACTCCACATTCATGTTAAATCCACCCCTCAAATCCTACTTCCTTGACTAGAATTTGCCAAACTTTCAAGGACAGCACCCTAAGGCTTCCATTCAATACACTTCACCACTGTTCTTCTCACATTAGTTCAACATTTACAACAAAAGAGGTAAACTGGCTTTACCTACAAGGAGTGTTGGAAAACTAAAGGAGACAACAGTTATTTACCCTAACAGTGATTAACTAAGAAACTAAGAAAGCCATAGTTGACTGCAGAGCAATCCCAAAGAAACACAGAGCACAAAACAATATCACACAAGCAAAAGAGTTTGATTCCTATAGCAGAAGTACATTAAGGAAAGTGTAGTGGGGAAAAATATTAAAAAATGGATTGGGGGAGGTAAAAGTGCATTGAAATGAACTGAAGTGGAACTGAGAAAACCACAAGAAATTTAGACTTGTGAAAATGGGTGAAAATCAATTACTACAGCTTCTTGAACAGGATAGATAGAGATGCTAGGAGTTGAAAACAAATCAGAATGTATAAACCATTACTTAGATTTTATTTATATTCTGGTTGAAAAAAAGGCAGTTCAGACAATAACATTAATAAATAAAATTAAAATAAGGGATTTGGCACAAAAAGCAATAAGGGTATGACATGAAAGGCAAGTGTTACATTCAATTTAGTGTTCAGTAACTGATCATAAAATTAAATATAGAAGTAAAATGATTCTAAATTGACAAGTGGAATAAAGGCAAGCAGAAGAAGGAATCCACTAGCTGCCAACTTTCTAAGGTATGCTCTTCTGTGAGCCAATGTTTACCCAATAGTTCATGTTGAAAATGTATGACACCACAAATAATCACTAAATAATAAAGTTCTTGTAATTCAAAGATTGCAAAAATAGGCATCACATTCCAAATGGGTTTTTAAAAGATCATGGTCTAGCATGCCTAACACACTCTTTTCTAATACACTTACATAGACTCTATATTTTTTACCTAAATAAACTATAAAGAATCCTAAAAGATTCCACTTCTAACAGTTATATAAACTACCCTGGTTTTGTAGAGAGGTTAAATAGAAGACAGGAAAAGGAGTTGCTAATGGAATTGTTTAGTTAGGCTTTAAATTAATCAATTCTGACTTCTTTCTTCATTTCTTGGTAACAATTTTAACATCAATCTACACAAATAAAATCATTGAAATTTAGTATTTTAAATGGCTTTTGAGAAAAAAGATTCTAAATTGTAGTCACTGAATCAAATTAGAAAAAAAATGCTTATCATTATTTTAATCCTAAAAGTCACATGAAGGACTTCATCTTGCATTGCAGCACTGTTCATCTCCTAACCTGTTCTTTTTGCTTTCCCTTCCTTCCTTTCAGACTAAGAAGCTGAGCAGGGGCAGACAGGCCCACGTTTCAAGTGCAAATCAAGGGCAGGTTGCCACTGACACTTGGAGATTCCTACCTACTTCATCTGTTCCTCACACCTTTGTTTTGAAAAGTATAGAACTTCACATATGTGAAGTGTTTACTGTTAGTAACCATTATGCTAAAATAGTCAGCAAGGGAGGAAGGTGGACCCAGAAATCAGTTAAATGCTAGCAAAGCCACCAAGACAACTTCTTATCCAAATACCCAAGATTAACCCATATTTTTACCACTCCAGTTTACAATAAAAATCTCCAAACTTTGCTAAGTTTTAATGACATATGATAAGGTCAACTACAGGCCCGGCCTACCAACTTGTGAGTTGTTTTCACCGTAAAGGTGGCAAATGATAGAAGACCGTGGTGTCTCAGTCAGGTAATAATGACTTACTTAGCAATGAAGGACATGAGAGACAGCCAAAAACAATTTCAAAATAAAGTTCCAAACTACTGTCTATCAATTGATAGGGCATGTCAACACACACACAGTGACAGTCCCAGGGGTCTGAGCAAAAAGGATATAAAAAGATTGGCAGACTTAAAGAAAAATTTCCTAATTGAGGTTGCTAATCACCTTAGGAAGGTGCCGAATTTACCTCCTAACAAAGAAGTTTCCAGGTAAGTGTTATGTTATGTAGTTTTTGTTGTTGTTGTTGGCAATGGACCTTTATTTTCTTTATTTTTATGTGGTGCTGAGAATCAAACCCAGTGCCTTGCATGTGCTAGGCAAGTGCTCTGCCACTGAGCCACAACCCCAGCCCTTAAGTTGTGTTATGTATGAGGCATAAAGAATAGTACAGAAGTCAGCTGTTGACACACAGAACCAAGCTTTCTTTAAACTAAATATTAATACTTAAACATTGCAAAATGTTCACTGTAATGTTCATTAGCTTAATCTAACCTTTGACCACCTCGAAAGTGTGGCACCAACAAGATTATTCACCTGAGGCTTGCCATTAAAGAAAATTCAGTGAACTCATTCAGGAAGTGATACCTGTTACCAGGTCCCTAGGAAGGACAAACTGCCTGCTGCTTTCTACCTCCATACAATAATCCTCCACTAAGGCTCTTCTAAAGCCTATTCTGTGCTTGGTACAGGGACTCTGGTCCCAATGCAGGGGACAGTTCAGACAGTAAACCAGAATTACAATGCAGGGTGATAAAAACCTTTACTGCTACAAGAATGTAGTAATAAAAGAAAACAAAGCTCTGCTGACTCTATTATTTGCTTCTTAATAGTGCTTTACTACAGTGTTCAAGGGTTTTCAAAAGCTTCCATTTCCAGATCCTCTGAAGCATAATGCTTCTCTGTTGATTCTCAACTGGGCCATCAAAAACTAAAACCGAAATTGTCCACTTCATTTTCAGCATTCTATGGCTAACTCTACCAGCATTTGGGCAGGATACTTGAATCTGATGTACCACAATCAACTACACACTTAATTAGAAGGAAGAAGATGCCCACACTGTCCAACGGTCTTTCACACGTGGCTTTGTTCTTTTTATACTATGGCTGGGTCTGGCCTGAGGTGGCTGCACTTAGGCAGAATGAGGCTCAGGAGGACCTGCGCAACAAGGACTAAGTCACCTGCTTCTGCCCCCTGCCCTGGTGGTGGGCTTTGCCATTTCTACCTTCAGCATCGCCTGCCTCCCTTTTCATTCTTAAGGCACTGAATTCAACACCGGACTATCAGCACAAACCATTAGGGGCCACTAAATTATTGGTAAATAGTTCAAAATTAACTTTGTGTTGTCAAAACCGAAAACAGCCAGGTCAAGTTTTAACAAACAGTAACACTTAAACAGCATCACTGCTATGGGGCAAAAGAACTTCAGCAAGGCCTGGTTTAACAGAAAGGCAAGAGACTTGTTTTCAATTAAAAAAACAAACAAAACAAAAACGAAAAAGGGGGGGCGGAAATAAGTAAGCTCTAAAAAGTGTACTAAAAATTAGTTCATAGACTTTCCAAGTATTCTGAGTTCCAGTAGTTTCTGAAAGGGTCATCTTCCTGGTCCCGTTTTGCATAATTAGGTCTTCCAAACGTCATCCCGAATTGGCAATGAGAATCATCTTAATTTGTACAGGTGATGAGTGGCGTTAAAACTTGAGAAGCCCTCGGTGTAAACTGTATCTCAACCCACTCACTACAAATTAAGATGTACCGGGTGGGGGTTGACAAGAAAACTACTCACACTGGAATCCGGTCTACAGCCTGAAGGAGGCAGCGGCGGGCAAACGAACGGCCTTAAAGAAATAACAGCAACTTGCCAGCCCTCGCTTCGCGGCGAATCACGTGCCCCAGGCACCCCCTCCCCCAGGACCAGGACCCGGGCCAGGGCCCCGGTCAGGGGCTGGAGGGAGACGCGGCCTCCCGCGGTGCTTCCCGGGCCGCAACTCGCAGCCCGAGCCTGCCGGCCAGAGACGCCACCAAGGGCTCTCAGGTGACCATCCCCGCAGGTAGCAGGGCCCCAAATGCTTTTCAGAGTCCTCAGTCCGCTCACAGACCCCCCAGCCCGTGCTGCTGCGGTGGTGGCAGGGACCGCGTCTACGTGGCGCGGTCGCTGCGAGGCGGGGACAGGGGGCGCAAGGCAGGGGGCGGCTCGGTCCGCGCCTCCCGGGAGGGTCGCGGCCTGGGGCAAGGCGGCCCCCTAGTCGACTCCTATAGGCGGACACGCGACGCCCCCCGGAGGCCGGCCCGCGGCGAGGGGGCGCGAGGACCCGGCCCGTAGTCCGCTTACCTGCGGCGGCTCCGCTCCTGGCCCGCGCCGGCGCACGCGGGAGGGCGGCCGAGGAGGAGCTGGGGATGGACGCCGGCGGCGAGGACCGGCCGGGGAGGGCTGCCGAGGGGGCGGGGCCGGGGCGTCCGCCGCCGCCGCTGCCTCGGGAGCCGCCTGGGCCGCAGCCGAGCCGGGTGGCCCTCATGAATGGGACGCGGCGGCGGCGGCGGCGGCGGCTGCTGCCGGGCGGGCGGCTGGCGGCGCTTAGGCCCCGCCCCAGCCACGTGACGCGCGCTCCCCCCGCCAACCCCCGGGCAGAGCTCAGCGCCCTCGCAGCCAGTCTCCCGGGCTGCGGCCGCGCAGCTCCTAGTCCTGGAGGAACGGGCGGGGTTCCCTGGCCTGTATGGGCCCCAGGCGACGTCTACTGCTTACCGCCTGGGGAACGTTACTTAAAAAAAAAAAAAAAGTTTCTTCTGGTCCCCATAGCAACCTTGCAGCGAGTCACGTGCCCCAATTGCAAAAAAGTGCAAAAAAACGGTCCACGGCATGTTATAAAAAAAGGTCATAAAATCATATAGCATGAATGCTATGAAACATTATAAAATCCCCTTTCGATCACTCGTCGCTCGTTTGCTTAGTTCCCCTCTCCCCCCCAAAGCCGTATTACACATCTTTTTCAAAATACACTTTTTAAGAAATGGATTGCCTTTACTATATATTATTGATGCCCATCATCTTAAAAGTCTCTTTTGCAGCCTATCATTGGAAGTTACGAAGGGAAGCATAAGTTACTTCTAACGACAGTTAATGTCTCAGTGTCTTTTGTGCATGACAGTTTATATAGCTCTGAGGGTATTGAAGCGGGCAAACTTTTTTGCGGTGGACCAAGCTGCCCCACAGATTTTTTGCACAGATTCGGACTGTGTTACTGGTCTGTGCTGCAACTCAGGGAACGGGCTCCCCTCGCAAGCTACCACTTCATTTCCGCAGCTAGCTTCCTTCCACCTTGCTCTGGAATTCAACCTAGTTGCCCAACGTTAACCATGGCCCTTCGAGACATAAGTGGTTTCACGGGCGGAGCTCACTAGGCATTTACACTTCACTGCTTTCACCTGGCTTCACCAGTGAAATTATATTTTTAAAAGAGAAGAACTGAAACTCTCCCTCCGTATTCAAAGCCGTCTACTCCATTATGGAGAAGTAGAATTAAAAGAGAGAATTTCTGCATCAATAAAATGGAACCGACAATGCACTTCTCACAAGAGCGTTTTGAGGATTACATGTGATTCCTATAAATTGCCTAATTTAGTATAATACCTGGAACCTGGAACATGCTGTTACTGTTTGTTTTCTAGCCTTTCTTCCATTTTCCTGGCTTAGGCTCTTCCTGTTTCTCTGCAGCTGTTCTCACTACCTCCTGCTTTGGAAGGGCAGTATTCTGCCAAGCTTCCTTCCTTCCCTTCAGCACTCAGGAAGCCTGGACATCCCCTCCTTTCCTTCATTGGTTCACATCTCTAATATTTTCCTCATTCTCTGGTGTCTACCTAATTTACACCACCACTTAAGCAGAGTGGGGACTATTGAATAAATGTGGCATGGTGTCCCTTTACTTCCTGCCCTGATGCCTAGGAAGTGTGGGGTAGCGAGCACCCAATTTCCATCTGCTCCACTGGCCTGGAAACCCCATCCTTCCTTCACCAGTCCTCTCACCTCCCACCCTCCAGCTCCATGGTGAGGAACCTCACACTCCACTAAATGTCCCCCTTCCTCAATTCTAGATTCATCTGTTAACCTCAGCAACTTAGGCTTCTGCCACTGTTTAGAAAGGGAGAAGAAACTTTTGTTGTTCCTTGGTTCCATAGCTTCACAATGACTCCAAATCCTTACATTGTTTGCTACATTTTTTGATTTGGGAGCTTGTGCTTTTGTTCTATTTTGATGTTTTGTTTAAAAGTAGACATGTTGAGGGAGGGAGGGGAAGGAAGAAAACTAGGGAATGAAGTACTTGTATGAATATGTCACAGTGCATTCCATTTTTATGTATAACTATAATGCACCAACTAAAAATTAAATAGAAGGCAGACCAATAGAGTAGAGGAAGGGATCAGGGAGAGGGAGGAAAAGAGTAGACATGCTGTCCTATCCTGTATGTGAGAACTTGGAGGAAGCTCTTCCTCCTCTGTGAACCCTCATATTCGAGTTACTGACCTCAGCTACTGGACTTCAATACATACAAATGCAAGAATTTGACCAACACTTTGAGAGTTCTGGTTGTAGCAGGGCAAGGCCGACCCCTCATCTCAGAGAACCAGCACCACATGCTTCTCCAACGTCCAGGACCCTGTCAGTGTCACCAGACCTCTGTTCTGGTGGTCAAGCCAGCTTCTCCTGCAGTCCTTGCACAAGGTCCACCTCAATTTTAATTAGACATAACTTTCCCCAGGAGCTTCTTAACTGAGTAAGTGGACTTGAGTAATTTTGGAATTCACTCCCGATGTGGCTGTGGAGTGTATTCCCTGCAATGTTTCTTCTTGTTATTCTTCTCCATTAAGCATTGTCAACCTGAGAGGAATTTAATAAGCCATGTGATTTGGGAAATCATATTTTAATCATCTCTTTATTTTTACCTAACATAACGTTCCCTCTTGAGCTATCTACTTATCTTTCAGCTACCTGGAAGCGCAGGAAAAAATTTTTTTTTTTTTTTTTTTTACTTCTTCATAGTCTTGTTCCTCCTCCCCCTGAAACGGCTCAGGCTAAAGTTACCAGTGACCTTCTGGTTGCCAAATATGAGGGGCCCCTTTCCGGTTCTGTGTCTCATGATCGCTGCAGCATAAGAAGACACTATTGACCATTGTTCCCTTCTTGAAACTCCCTCTACCTCTTATCAACAGGAACTCCTCTGAGAGCCACAGGCTCGTGCTTGGTGTCTTTAGACACCTCCAAGAGGAATGCCCAGTTTGATGTCAAATTCAGACCCATCCTTAGTAATGCTGCTCCTCTTGAATCTCCCTATCCTGGCTAATGGAACCGTCACCATTTAGTCATCCTTGTCAGAAACCTCAGAGGGAGTCTCATTTCCATCTACTCCGATTCAACATCCATGATATCATTTCTACACTCCAAAGTTCTCTGCAGAATGGCTGTGTTGGCCACCTTCCAGAATACCCTCAGTTGCACAACTGTGTCCCCCTCCACACGCACACCATAATCAGGCCCTTCCATCTCTCTTGCAACCCATGAAGGTATATGGGGGCTGCTCTCTCTGCCTTCCAGCACGCCATAGTGCTAGGCACCATATGCCCTGAATTGCAGATCTACCTGTGGCATGTAGATCTCAAGGAAAAAGTCCAAGTTCCCTCACAGGACATCCAGAGTGCCTTTCTTTTTCCTCCAGTGTTCTCTCCTGTTCCTCCTACCCTGCATGCTTCAGTCATTCCTTTTGCAACAGGATCATTTTTCAGATATTAACTTCTGCATTTCTCTTTGCATTTCCCCCCCATTCCCCCCCCCCCCATAAGAATGCACCCAGGCATGCTGCCTGTCTCAAGGAAGTTCACTGGTGGAGTGGAAAGCAGAAGTTGTCTGCAGGACATTACTTTCCTATCTTTTATTCCACTGAAGTATTCCTAGCACTTTTAATTTTTTAGTGTGAGACAGATCTTGCTAAATTGCCTATACTGGTCTTGAACTTGTGATCCTCAAACCTCAGCCTCCCAAGTCACTGGGACTATAGGCCTGTACCACTATGCCTGGTCAAACATGTATTTTAAACCACCAATTCCCATCACCTTCTCTCAGTTGCCTCTACTGCCCTACCCCTGTCAGTATTTCTTTTTCTCATTCTAATCTATTTTACAGATTACAACTATAGCACTTATTACATATATAGTAGGTGCTCAATAAATACTTGATGAAAAATGAACAAGGATTTACATTTCTAGTAATATATTTGAGTTGTCTAAACCAACTTATTGAAAACACAACAAAGTACTGAGTAAAATATTAAAAATATATTCAGGAAAGCATGTGTAAACTGGGAAAAAATTAAGAAATAGCACCAAAAAAATTAAGAAATAGAACAGGGTAAAGGCCAGAGAGGTAAGCAGAGCCCAAAATCAGCATTTGCCTGAAAGGCATTTGCCAAATCTAGTGGATATGAATATTGGTTTTTGCAGTCTTGAGAGTGTTATGGGGTAAAGCAAAAGATAGTGTGTGCTTTAAGTGGAGAGTTAAAAAAAAAATTTTGTTGTTGTTGTTGTTGTAAATGGACACAATATTTTATTTATTTATTTATTTTTATGTGATGCTGAGGATCCAACCCAGCACTCTCACACATGCCAGGCAAGCACTCTACCACTGAACCACAGCCCCAGCCCAAGTGGAGCGTTTAATTGAATAAACTCTTTAATAGAATGAACCCAATAAAGGTGGAACCTCCCAAGCAAAATCATAGAAGGAGGAAAAAAAAAATTCTTCACAACTCAAAAAAAAAAAAAAAAAAGCCTCAGTAAAGTTTATCACATATGAGCCATAAAGTAAGTTTCAAAACATTTTGAAAGTTTTATAACATTAGACGTATGTTAAGACCACAGTGCAGCTAAGAATCAGTTCAAAACAAAACGATAATTAGAAAAGATCTGTTTGGAAACTCTTGGGTGAAGGGACAGATTATTGTGGAAATGTGACAGTATTTAAATGTTGTGTATCAAATATTTGAAACTAGTATCAAAGTTTGGGAAACTAGTAATTAAAGGGAAATTTGAAGGCCTACAAGTTTAGATTATAAGGTAAACTAATTTGAAATGCAAAAAGCTTAAAAGTTAGGAAAAGAACAACAAAAGAAAGTACCCACTAAGCAAAACACCAGATTTATTAAAGACTAAAATAATACATCTCTGATAAAAAATGACCAAGGGAAAAAGACCACAATAATGTGATAAGAGGAAACTAAAATCACATAAAATGCAGAAATCATAAGGATAAGAGAACTGTGTAAACATGTTTATGCCAATTAATTTGAAAACAGTTGAAGTAGAAAAATTCCAAAATATTAAAGTTCATAAATCTGAATTAGAAAGTTAGAATAGACCCAGGACCATTCAAGAACTTAAATCTGTTATTATTTTCTCAAAGAAAAATTCACACTGAAAGAGTTTTGCAATGATTTCTACCAAACATACCAGTAATAACTTATCCCAAGCTCATACAAGTTATTTTAAAGTATGGAAAAAGATTCTTTCTTGACTAATTTTATAAGACTTTCACAACCTTGTGCCAAAATCTGACCAGGAGAATGTGAGAAAGAAAAATTTCAACCCAATTTCACTCAAGTATAAATATAAAAAACCTGAACAAAATTTCAGCAATTTGAATCTGGCAAGATAATACATCATAACCAAATTGGTTTTATCCAAGAATGTAAGGTTGGATGAAGATGAGAAAATCAATTAATGTAATTGGCCACATTAGAAGATTAAAGGAGAAAAATCATATGAGGATCTCAGCAGATGTATAAAGCCTTTGATAAAATTCAATATCCACTCAGATAAAATTGTAACATTCCTAGATGAGAAGAAATATTTTTCTTGATACAAGGTATTTACAGAAACCTATAGCAAATATTACAAGTCACTATTCCTTTTAAAATGAGGCCCAAGAGAAATGTGCTGTCCTAAATAACAGGATAAGGTAAGAAATAAAATATATTCAGATTGGATTTGACCCAGTTATCCCACTCCTCAGTCTGTACCCAAAGGACTTAAAAATTAACAGTATACTACAGTGACGTAGCCACATCAATGTTTACAGCAGCTCACCTCACAATAGCCAAGTTATGGAAACAACCTAGGTGTCTGTCGATGAATGAATGGATAAAGAAAATGTGGTATATATACAACAATGGACTATTGCTCAGCCATAAAAATGAATGAAATTATGGCATTTGCGGTTAAATGGATGGCACTGGAGAATATCATGCTAAGGAAATACAACAGTCACAAAAAAACAAAGGCTGAATGTTCTCTATGATTTGTGGATGCTAACCCCAAACAAGGGAGATTGGGGAGGGGAATAATGAAATCCATTGGATTAGACAAAGGGAAACATAGGGAAAGGGGGGGGGGAATAGGAAAGATAGAATTAATTGATCATAACTTTTCTAGCCTTGTATTTGTACACATGACCAGGGTAACTCCACATCATGTACCACCACAAGAGTGGTATCCTCAATAGAATAAGTTATTCTCTATGTATGTACAATATATCAAAATACCTTCTATTGTCATGTATAACTAAAAAGAACAAATAAAAAATTAAAGACAATTATTTCAAATTAAAAATATATTCAGATTGGAAAGGAAGAAATCACAATGATGTGATTGTGTAAAAATTCAAGAGAATATACACATAACCTTTTGAGATGAGAGTTCAGAATGGTACTGGATGTTAGTTGTCACACAAAGTCATTAGGATTTTTCTATATACCAGAAATAAATAGTTAAAAACGAAATTTTTTGAAAGATTCATTTAGAATGTTATCAAAAACAAGGTAATGAGGAATGAATCTAACAAAATATATGGCAGACCTTTATAAAGATTGTTTAGGTCAGCTTTCTCACTACTGTGGCTAGATGACCCAACCAGCACAACTATAAAAGAGGAAAGGATTATTTGAGGGCTCACAGTTTCAGAGGTCTTAGTTCATAGAAGGCCAGCTCCATTCCTCAGGGCTTGAGGTGAGGCTGAACATCATGGTGGGAGAGGGTAGCAGAGGGAAGCAGCTCACATCATGGTGATCAGAAAGCAAAGAGAGCGAGTCTCCACTCTTCAGATGCAAAATATATACCCCAAAGCCACGCCCCAATTCCTCCAGCCACACCCTACCACTTCAGTTAATCCCATCAGGGATTAACTCACTGATTGGGGTAAAACTCTTTACAACCCTATCATTTCACCTCTGAAACTTCCTGCATTGTCTCACATGTGAGCTTTGGGGGGATACCTCACATCCAAACCATAACAAAGATTATTATAAAACTTCATCAAAAGGCTATGAAGCTGGGTGCGGTGGTACATGCCTGTAATCCCAGAGGTTTGGGAGGCTAAGGCAGGAGAATCTAGAGTTCAAAGCCAGTCTTGGCAAAAGCAAGGCCCAAAGCGACTCAGTGAGACCCTGACTCTAAATAATATATAAAATAGGGCTGGGGATGTGGCTCAGTGGTGTTGAGTGTAATCTCCAGTTCCCCTCCACCCCCAAAAAAGGCTATGAAGAACTAATTAGTTAAATGCCATATTTATAGAAAGAAAACTCATTAATTACCCGTAATTGCTCTGTAGGTTTATTTCAATTCTATTCAAAATAGAGATCTCTTCTTCAAGAGACCCTTGAACATAGAACTAAGAATTATATTCCTACAATCAAACATATCAAAACATCCTGTTGTACACTATAAATGTAACAATTTGTTTGCCAATTTTAAAAGATCATTTTTTAAAAATTACAATAGAAAGTCTAGAAACAGGTTCAACCTACATAGACACTTGGATATATGGAAGAGGTGGTAATTCAGTTCACCAGGGAAAAATAGACTTTTCTATGAATGAGGAGGAGGCCATTGATTATTCATGTGGAAAAAGTGAATTTGGGCTCCTCTCTACTCTAGAACTTCAAATCAACTTTAGTGGATTGAAAAAAGAGAAAAACAATATTGAGTTGCTGTTAGCATTTTAAAGATATACTTTTTCACAGTTTACAATTTCTGAGACTGATGTTTCTTTATAGCCAATGTCAATGTAGATTTAATGACATGGGATATAAAACTTTTAGAAGATAATATATCTTCTGTTTAAAAATTCTAGATAGGGAAGGATTTCTTCAGCAAGGCACAAAAAGTACAATCTATAATGGAAAATAGTGAAGTTAGGGACCTCTTTTAAAAAGACTATAAAGTAGCCAGGCTTGGTGGCACATGCCTGTAATCCCAGTGGCTCCGGAGGCTGAGGCAGGAGTATTGAAAGTTCAAAGCCAGCCTCAGCAAATTAGCGAGGCCCTAAGCAGCTTAGTGAGATCCTATCTCAAGATAAAAAGTAAAAAAGGACTGGGAATGTGGCTTGGTGGTTAAGGGCCCCTGGGTTTAATCCCAAATATCCAAAAAGAAAAAAAAAAGTTGAATGTACACATACACAAAGATCCAGTAATTCAAAGATCTAGTAATTCCCAAATTAGATATATGCCCTCGGGAAATTCTTGTGCAATTGCATTCAAAGACACATGTAAGAATGTAGGAGCATGCTTATGATTGCAAACAGCAGGAAACAAAACAAATGTCCACCACAGGTGGGGCGGATAAACTGTCGTATAGTGAAGTGCTACCCACTTGCAACAGTGGAGATGAATATCACAAATAAAATCTTAAAGCATCATCAAAAGGCTAAAGTGTCATTCTAATTTTTCTATTCCACAAATGATATGTTATTTAAGGATAAAATTATAGATAATAAAAAACCATTAAGAAAAACAAAGAAATAAGTAATAGCCTCTTCAGGAAAGGACTGACTTTGAGAGAGAGGGAGACTGGTACAATCTGGGATGGGTGTGTGGAATATCTAGGGGAGGTTCATGGGACGTTTCTAGGGGCTGTGTTTCTTGGCCTGAAGAGGTGTCTGTGTGTATCTATATTGCACAACAAAATTAAGAAAAATGAAGGACAGGGGAAAATGAATTAATAAATGAATATATATGTGCATTTTTTAAAAAATCTTATGCTTTGTAAGTTTCCCTTCATCATTTATTAGACAAATTCAGTATGTCTTAGAGTTTCCGTCACATACTGGGTGAGGGATGGCATCTTTTCAGCAGGGCATTACAGTTCGTTTGGTAATAAATCTTTCTAAAGGATGAGGAAGCAACAGTTATGTAAAACGGGTCAGAAGTGCGAAAAGAAATAGCCGAAGCATGAAAGCTCCCCTAATAAGTCACTTGTGTCAGGCGATTGCCAACTCTTTCAGTTTAGGTTTGCGTGTATGTGTGGGGGGGGGCACGCTTAGTGCTGGGGATCTAATCCAGGGTACCACGCATTCTACACAGTGGCTGCACCAATGACCTACACCCTCGCCTCGTTTGCTCTTTTGAATCAGTGGCTATAATTCCTAGTCCTGGGAACAAAGCCTCTGCCAGTCATTCAATGTGCTTTTTTTTTTTGCTTTTCACTGGTCATGTGTTGCCAACTCATAAAAAAATTAAAGACCTCGAAGACCAATGTGTCTGAACTGTCCCTGGAGCTGAAATCCCCTCTGGAGTATCATCCTCTAGTCTGCTGGAGTGCCTCGGGTCACGGCAGTTCATCCTGTTTGGGACAGCTCATCCCTTGAGTAGCAATTAGGACTGCTGCCCGACCTATGCATGGGAGACTTTACTGAGGTCACCCAAAGTCATTTAGGAGCCCAGGTCCCTCCGCAAAGCATCATCCTGTGGGAGTATCCGTCAAAGAAAGATCTGATTATCAGCCCCTGAGGTTTTTCTGCTTTTTTGGTAGCACTAAGACCTTATCAGCATGTATTTTACATTGTAACCAAGCAAATAATGATACTAATAATAATTTCAGAAGCTGTGGAGGGAAGGAGAGATTTGAAAAGAACCCTCCTCAGGAGTCTTCCCACAGCAGGTTTTAAAGGCTTCAGCAACCCAGCTGTTGTATAGCCATGATTCTGAGACCTGCCTGGAGAACTTCAACGTGGGAATATTAACTTTACTGTGCTTCCAGATGGCTTGTTTCAGCAGCCGCTGTCTTAATTTCTTTTCAAAATAGCCATTAATTTGAATGGAATGTCTGGAATATGGAAACTGTTCCTAAGAATGTGTCGCTAGAGGATGTCTGGTCTCTTTTTCATTTATATATATATTGAACTCAGGGGTACTTTACCTCTGCGCTACATTCCCAGCCCTTTTTCTTTTTCATTTTGAGACAGGGTCCCGCCAAGTTGCTTAGAGCCTCACTAAGTTGCCAAGGCTGCCCTTGAATTTGTGATCCTCCTGCCTTTGCCTCCAGAGTCACTGGGATTAGAGTGTGCGACTGTGCACAACCTGTCTGGTCTCATTAAATTCTTCAAAACCAACTCCAACTCTCCCCCCAGCCCTTTCTTCCTCCTCAGTTTTTTGGAGGTTGGTTTAGATAACAACCCTTGCCAAAGTGTACACTCTGCACATCAGGAAAAAGAAATCTTTCTAGGGAAGCAATTCCATTTCAGCAGTGATTAATGATTTCCTCATGTCTTCGCTCTTTCCCGGTTCGCTCCCCATGTTCTCCCTCATGAAAGCTCTTCTAACTAGACCAATTTTCTTGGCAACACAGCATATTTTTCTTTCTCTCCCTCTCCTTCGTATTTCTCTATGTGGTTTAGGGTCATTAGACAAATTTCTTCTAAATGTTACAAAAGTTGGGAGAAATTCTATGGCTTTGTAGATTATTTTCTACTCGGTTAGGCTTTTAGTGTTCTTGCTAAGAGTTTCTTCTGTCATTAAGTAATAATCCCCAGAATGTATGAAATAAATATGTAATAATTTTACAACGCCATGTAGTTTTTAATTAGCTAACCCTTGGAGCATTCCCCAGAGCTAGTTAACTACCGTGTACCCTCCACAAACTTCTATGAGGACAGAAACCTTTGAGCCCAGGGATGACCCACCTAGTGAATGTTAACTTCTGGGTGGAGAAGAACATAGAACAAAAAGGAAAGGTACAGCCAGGATGGGGATTCTGAAGTGTGCCCTTGTTGGGACATCTGCTGTCCTCAACCCTCCTCCCACCTCAGCCAAACGCCCCACACCCACCCTGTCCTCCCTTCCCAAACACAACACGAATGATATGGAGACTCTGTTTTAGCCCAGAAGGGAAGATAAAGGCAAAGTACAAAGAGAGGAGTGACAGGAGGAAAGTGATAAGCAGCCCAGACCTTGCAGGGAATCAGGAAGTGACTCTCATGTCCCACAGCCCTGTGAGCAGGAAAGAAAGCAATTTGGGGCTGAGGGTAGAAAATCTTCCCCTAGACTGATGTTATCAACACCAAATAACCACCTTCCTCTCCGAACTTTACCTTTACTGAGTTTTGGGGGGATTTTCCTGTGAACCTGTGCTAGGAAACACAGCTCTGGTGTCTGTGGTCTGGAAGCAGATGTAGCCTGGAATGGAAGCTTTTGAAATGGTCTTATTAGATACTAACAGAAATTCAAACTGGGAATGTGTAATCTACAACGGAAGCTGTCTGTGGTCCTGCTTTCAGATTTGAATCTAAATTTAGATCAGGGTATGGAAGAGTGTTCACAGGCCCGAAAAGCTTTTCCTGCTGGGCTGACTTCTCTTTACTTCTTCCATTTTTAGCCTCCTTGAGGAAATTTTATGTTGCTCTTGTTTTTGTTTTGGAGATAGAAGGCTCCTAAGAAGTCAGCTCCCTGACTTTGGAGAATTTTATCAGCTCATTTCAGAATTGAATTCAGTGAAACCTCATGACAGTGTTTGCTAAAAAAAAAAAATTTTTTTAACATATCACTGTTACAAAGTAGGATCTGAAGGATGTTTGTTTGGCTTAACTGATTTAGTTAAGAGCCAACCTTTGCCAAATGTTAAGTCTCTCAATAGAGATCAGTGCTCTGGACTTTTGAATGCCTGGGATAGTTTTTCTTTTCCTCTTCCTCCTCCTTGTCCTCCTTGTTTTTTGACATAGGGTCTCACTAAGTCAGACTGACCTCAAACTTAGAGGAGCCTCCTGCTTCAGATTACAGTTGTGTGCCACCGTACCAGACTTTGCCTGAGCTAGTTTGAAGAGAAAACCCAGCAACCTAGAGACATTCACAATGTCACTGTCTCCTGCACCCTCTCCTTAGACCACTTGGTTTGGGGACCCATACCATTTCCTTGAGCTCCACTATTTCCTCCCACCCAACTTAGTTAAAGTCGATTCTTTCTTCTGAAATGTTCTCCTGCTCCCTTAATTGCATTTACTCTTCCTGGTTCTATGTAAGTGCTGCGTCTCCTAAAATCTTCCCTAATCTTGTCAACTAGATGAAAATTTCCCTTTCATTTTGTTTAATGGCAGAACAGTTTATTTATATCTCTCATAAGGCTCTGCATTGGGCTTCTCTATATGTAAATCCTATCTCCCTTCTAGATTATTAGACATTTTACTGCCTGATACATGGCTAACATTACGATTTCTTCAAGAGTACCTAGCTCTGTGTCTAACACACTGTAGAAGTTCAATAATTATTTGATGCACAAACAGATGAATGTGATCCTAATTAAGTAAGAGCAAAGCTGGATCTATTCAGTGGGTAGACAGGCCATAAAAGCTATGTACAATGGGAAGAAAGTTGTAATGAGGCTGAGCATGGTGGCGCGTACCTGTAATCCCAGTGGCTTGGGAGGCTGAATTAGAAGGATTGCAGGTTCAAAGCTAGCCTCAGCAACTTAGTGAAGTCCTAGCAACTTAGACTCTGTCTCAAAATAAAAAATAAAAAGGGCTGGGGGTGTGGTTCAGTGATTAATCACCCCTGGGTTCAATCACTGGTACCAAAGGAAAAAAAAAAGATAAAAGTCCTAATGATAGAAGCAGTGCTTTAGCCCTGTCCCCAGCCAGCTAGATTCCAGGGTCTTTGCTGCCAATGATCTCCACCCTTGTTTTCCACCTCTTCCCTCTGCATACCACCAAACCCATCTCCTAGTTACCACTGAAAAACATCATGTTCATTCCCAGCTCTGCAGCTTTTACTGTAACATATCTCCCACTTGAAATACCCTACTTATCTGTTTCTAAGTCTTGCCTGCCTGTCACGGCTCAAAGTCTGCCTCCTTCAGGAAGCCTTACTCGACCAGTTTGTTTCCTGTTATCAGCGTGTCATGAAGAAAGGGCGTGGATTAAGTTCCCCATCTCCCAGCCATCAGCTAGGCAATGTGCTTGGTCTCTCAGTACCTTTGACTCCTCTCTGTAAGACGAGTTCTTGGATTACCCAGTATCTAAAGCCCTTGATGGTTAAGACCTTCCATAATGATAATCTCTCCAATCTTGGAACTTCCAGAACATGTACTGTTGTGATCATTCACTTGGACCAATTCTATACTAACCTGCTGTTTTTTTTTTTTTTTTTTTAATGTGTACATATCTAGTTCATCCAACTCATTTGTAACTCCCTTGAGGTCCAAATTTGTCTTTTAATTTTTGGCAGCCTTGTTTTTAGAAATTTTGGTAATACTGACAATAATTGATAAATACAAATGCTTGGGCCCTCTTCCCTGATATTGCTTCAAAGATGCTGTTGCTGCTACTAACACCCTTTGTACATCTGGCCTATTGTCAGGAAAGGAAGGGTCACGTACTGACACAGGCAAACCCTGGGATCTGCCCCTTATTTGCTTGTGCCTTTGTAGTAATTCCTTTTTTTTTTTTTCAGTTTTGTATGGGGAAGGTAACAACAATACTGGCAGGTGTATTGATAGGCTAACTTATCTTCATTTCTAACCCCCTTCTCTCTTGTCTTCCACTCCTGTAAGCTATACAAAGTAAAATGTTGTGTTCCCATTTCTTTTGCAGCTAGAATTGGCAATGGGACATAGACATAAATGGAAGTCAGTGCATGTCATTGCTTCTCTGTGTGCGTTTATTCTGCCTGTACCACGTATATAATGGCTAGAGTCATAGAAGTTTATGACCACAAAGGAACAAGCAGAAAATGAAACGACATACTCAGGTTGACAGGGCTGAAATAGAGGGAAACTAGGGTCTTGACAGCATCACTGAGAAGCTCTCCCAGCCCTGGACTCATTTATTTGTTTTTAGAAAAATGTTTTATTTGTTCTAATTAGTTGTGCATGACAGTAGAATGCATTTATACATTTTGATAGATCATACATAAATGGAGTATAATTTCTCATTTTTCTGATTGTACATATTGTAGGATCACATCAGTCATGCAGTCATACGTGTGCATGAGGTAATAATGTTTGTTTCACTCTACTATCCTTCCTTCCCCCACTCCCCTTCCCCTCCCTTCACTCCCCTCTACCTAATATAAAGTAACTCTATTCTTCCCTAACCACCCCCCACCACTTATGAATTAGCATCTGCATATCAGAGAAAACATTTGGCCTTTGTTTTTTTGTGTTTGTCTTATTTCACTTAGCATGATATTCTCTAACTCCATCCATTTATCATCAAATGCCATAATTTCATTCTTCTTTAAAGTTAGTAATATTCCATTGTACGTGTATACCACATTTTCTTTATCCATTCATCTGTTGAAGGACACCTAGGTTGGTTCCATAGTTTAGCTATTGTGAGTTGAGCTGCTGTAAACATTGATGTGGCTGTGTCACTGTAGTATGCTGACTTTTTTTATTTTTTTATTTTTTAGATGTTGATAGACCTTTATTTTATTCATTTCTTTACATGTGGTGCTGAGAATCGAACCCGGTGCCTCACACATGCTAGGCAAGCACCCTACCACTGAGCCACAACCCCAGCCCATGCTGACTTTTTATATGAGAAAAATACTCCCTTTCCCCATCTATTTAAGTTACCCTCATTGAGGTTTCTGTTACTTGCAGCCAAATGCATTTCTAATAGGCACACCGTTTCACAGGCTTATTATAAGTGTAAGTGACATAACACAAATCACTTGGCATCTCATATAGTAGGCCCCCCACAGAAGCCTGTTGTTGTCAATTATCATTCTTAAGTATGCCTCCATTACCATCTCCTTTTGCTAGTCCCCATCCTTCAGCACCTGAGCTTCACAAGGGAGGAAATACAAGTGCTAATCATCTCTTTTCTCATCAACCTATGAATACCTGAGGAAATACAATCATATTTCAAAGAAGCCATCATAGGAAACATCTTTTTAAAAAGCAAGAGAACTAGAACACTGAGCCAAGAGGTGGCTTTCCCCCAGTTCTACCCTTGTCTTCTGTGCGCACCGGGCAAACCCAAGTTTAAGTTACACTCCCTGGGGCCTTACCTTGCCTCTTCAGGTACACAGGTCAGATCATTACAGAATGCTCTTCCCCAGTTCTTCACATGCTGGTCCACTCTCAGCCTTTAGCCTTCATTACAAGTAGCCCCTCCCAGAGAGACCTTCCCCTCCGACCTTTCCTAATGCTGTTTCCTCCTTGTGGCCATCCTTTTTATTTTCTTCTGGAATTGTTTGTTTCTTATTTGTTTTGCCTCCAAAGATATGTACTTCATTAGAAGAGGAGCTTGTTTGTTCAGTTCATCACTGTACCCCAACCACACAGCATAATGCCTGGTACTTCGTAGGTGCTCAGTAAACATTTGTGAGTGCAAAAACCAAAATTCTAAAGCCTCAGTGAAGTTTTACATGTAGGCTAAAATCTATGTTGATTAAACAGGATAAAGCAGTGGCCTTATTTGTACATGTGAGAAGATCCTTTTGTTTTATAAAAAATATTCAAGCTAGGTTTCAAAAAAGAATTTCACTTTCAAAAATTCCTTTTATATTTAAATTTTCAGGGACATGCCAGCAATATTACACAGTAAAGTACAGTGGAATCTTTCATACACATCAAGTATTTAATTTTCAACAATCGTTAATGATGCTGTCTTCCAAATTATATGTACTTCTAATTAAATGTTTCCTGTCTTGTTTCATTGGGAGAAGCCATAAAATAGCAGGGCCGATCAATAAGCAGCAGTAATGTTTCTTTGAAACTTAGCATCGTAAATCTTCTTGGCTTTAGAGAGCCATATGTGTGTGGAACATTTGGTCTGTTGTGTTTAGTGGCTATGATTTACTGTTGGCAAAATGTTAGAGGGGGGCTGGAGCTGGGGCTCAGTGGCAGAGTACTTGTCTAGCATGTGCGAGGCGCTGGGTTCGATCCTCAGCACCACATAAACAAAATAAAGGCATTCTGTCCACCTACAACTACAAAAAAATTTTTTTTAAATGTTTGAGGATAGTAAATGTAGCAAGGAAAGCACAAAGTCAAGAGGACCCCAGGATGTACGTTTATGAATGGGGCACACACTTGTGTGTTAAAACATAAAATTGGCTCATTTCAACCTTGCATCACCTTTAAGGAGAGCTGGGTTGAAGCATTTGGAGGAGATTGAAATAGTAATTGCAGGAGTCATGGGAAAGTTTTAATCCACATTTCTCAAGGGGGCAAGCAATACATCTATTTAAAGAAAATTGGAACTGAATTTCTAGAAGCCCTTTAAGGAGGCAAGATAAACAACATGAAATAATATATTGGAAATATGCAATCAAATTAAAGCTTAAAAAGGTGTTAGTTATTAAATCCCCAATTAAATAAGAGAAAACATTAAGGAAGATTTCCTAAATATCCAGAACCTGGAATTTTGAAATTTGAACACATGATGGAAATTGTATTTTATTTTTTAAAAATATTTTTTTAGTTGTTGATGGACCTTTATTTATTAATATGTGGTGCTGAGGATCAAACCCAATGCCTCACAGGTGCTAGACAAGCACTTTACCACTGAACTACAACCCCAGTCTGCTATTTTACATTTACAATTGTATGAAGAATAAAATTAACTAATGATTACAATAATATATACTAAAGAAATTTCTAGGAGTTCAAATAAACCAATCTAAAATCTGATTTATGATGTATATTTGTGAGTTGAACATAGTTTATCTTTTTAGTCTATCATAGAAATACAATCTTCAATGGTAGGCCCCAGTAAATAGTCATTCACTGATTAATCCTTACATCAATCCAATTAAGTCAGCAGGTTCATTTCCTTTCAATATATACTGATGCGGAAATAGCAATTAACTGAGCAAGTTGTATAACTTGCCCAAAGAGAGTCAGCTAATCATGGTGGAACTGGCGGGGAACAGAGCGTAAAGCCCTGATTCACTGTGTAGCCATTCCTAGTTGTGAAATCTCTCTTTTTCCTGTTGACTTTGTTAGTTTAACCAACACACACTGAGCACCCACGAGGGTGCTAAACATGGCACAAAGTGGAGAGAAATAAGGCACAGGCTTCTTTGGCTTTCCTATCAAGACTCAGAAAGTAGGGTCTTCTCTGAACATAAGAAAGGGGGTCTGGATATTGGGTACCAACCAAAGGAAAAGAGGCCCAAATGAAGGACTGAAACTTTGAGTGGAGGTCATAGAGTGAAGGGGAAAACATTTTTCTTCCAAAAAATTCCTCTTTATTAGACTTAATGCTAAATTTATGCTAGTTCTAGCTATCAACTAAGCTAATTTTTTTTTTTTTTTTTTGTACTGGGGATTGAACTCAGGGGGACTAGACCACTGAGCCACATCCCCAGCACTATTTTGTATTTTATTTAGAGACAGGGTCTCAATGAGTTGCTTAGTGCCATTGCTGAAGCTGGCTTTGAACTCGGGATCCTCCTGTCTCAGCCTCCTGAGCCGCTGGGATTACAGGTGTGCACCATTGCACCCAGCAACTAAGCTAATTTTGATCTCTATCTCAAGTCATGCTGTTTAACATTTCGTGTTTGGACTTTTTGCAAATAACTTGTAAAAGAAATTGATTTTTTTAACATGGTGACAAGGAATGTTTAAATATGTATTAATATGAGACTGGGGATGTAGCTCAATGGTTCAGTACTTGCTTAGTATGTGCAAGGCCTGAGTTTGATCCCCACCTCACCCCCATGCACACCTATGGTATATAACATCACACATTTACCTAATATTTCCCCTAAGTACTCAAATGAGTATAACCTCTAACCTTTGTGGCTTCTCAGAGTGTCTATCATTGATTGGATAAAAAAATAGCAAACACATAGTCTTAATAAGTGCTTTACATGTATATTAACTCAATCCTCATAACAACCATGATACAGATAAAGAATTGATGCTCAAGAGATCAAGTCATTCACTTAAGGTCTTACAGCTCACAAGTGGCAGTTGTCACTTGAGATATGCCCAACTTCATATGATGATTTTGCAAAATCTAGTTTTTTCTCTTACATTGTTTTTTGCTGATTCATTAAAATATTATAAACCAAGGAAACACTGTCAAATACAGAAATAGGAAACTTTTTTTTTCTTTTTTCCTGGTACCAGGGTTGAACCCTGGGGTGCTTACCCAACTGAGTCACATCCCCAGCCCTTTTTATTTTTTATTTTGAGGCAGGGTTTCTCTAAATTGCTGAAATCTGGCCTTGAACTTGCAATTCTCCTGCCCCAGACTCCCAAGTCACTAGGATTACAGGCATGCACCACTGCACCTGGCTAGAAATAAGAAACTTAATGTCTACACTAATCAGAACTCATTAAAAAATACAAAAGAGAAAAAAATCTTTTTAAAATGTCTAAGGCCCAAGAGGGACATTACTAAGACACCCAATGTTCTTCACCTTTCAACCATAAAGGTAATTATTAATGTCTTGGTAGGCAGTAGTCTAGACTGGGGGGTTTTTTTAAGCTTTTTTTTTTTTTAAGAAGTTTCTTGTCTGTTTTTAACATCTAAATGTTAATCTCAATAATACCGTACAATAACAAAACTAACTGACAGAACAAAAACGAACCCAAAGGAACCCTCCAAATCTGAATTTAAAGTAAGACAAACAGCATGGAGTTTTTATAACATAAACATTATCAGATCATCTCTGAGCATCTATTCCAGCAGTCTGTAAATCAGAAACACTAGAGAGGCTAATCAAGTCAAACTGTGTTCACCACACCATAGAGCAACCATTCCGAAGCATTAATTTTATTTCCTTCTTGCTCTTCATTTCATCTGACATTGTTGTCTGAAGTTTCCTTCCATGAATTGTATTTCTGCGTGTCCCTATGTAGTCTTTATTTGTTGCTTGGCTTTTTCTTATTCTTAATAATCTTCCACTTGATTTCCCACAGACCTTTGCTACTCAGTTCTTGCTTTGTTGAATTCTAGTCATCCGTGATGTGAAGCCTCCCTCCCCACCCCCTGAGGGTCAAATCTGAGTCATATGGAAAGATGCTCTTTTTGAGAACTGGCAAGTGAGGTGACTTCTATGTCAGATTATTTGGGTGTTGTCCTCACTACTGCTCACTAGTGACCATTTGGCTCTGTAGGGTCAGCACGGCTGGAATCCTGAAATATCCTGCTCTTCTAAGATATGGTCCTTATTATGGACCCCTGATCTGACTTTTAGGGGCCTTGTTTAAAATATAATGCGTTTTTCAAAAGTGATTAGTATATTACACTAGGAATCCCATTGCTCAGCTTGGAAGACACTAAGGGAATGAGCACAGGACAGGGATGTGTCAAGGGGGTGGTTTTTGGGAGAGGTAGGCTGTCATGGCAGAGAAGTCACAAGTGAGCATCAAAGCCCTTTGGGCCAGAGGTTTTATCAACCAGGAATATGCCATAGGTTAGTGGGCTTTAGGTGGGATGCACAAAAGGAAGACATGGAATACCCCATGGGAGAATGAAGCTAATTCCCTGCTTGATAAAAAACTGCTCTGGGGCTAACTTGGATTCTGCATTGAGAGTTGTTACTGTTGGTGAAATGCTTTCCCACCAAAAGCCAGATGAATGTTGGAGCAGATAGAAATGCTTACTGCTCTGACTTAACTATTACACATTGTATCAAATTATCATACTATGCCCCACAAAGATGTACAAGTACTGCTTCAATTAAAAAACAAAACAAAACCAAAAACAAAATCTAGAAAGGCAGAATAAGACTCGTTTCACAGAGAAAATTTTTTTCTTATGTAAAATGAATAGAAAACTTCATTACACAACTCATGACTTTCATTATCCCCATAAAAATACTGTCCTATATACTGATTTACCTAAAACTTAACTCCAGTTGTCACAACAAACCAAAATAAAGAAAAAAAGACTTGAAAACATATTTTATAGACAGCTGCCATCTGTCTCTGAGAAACCATGAAAGTTCCCTCTAGAACAAGACGCTTGTCCTGATTCTTATCCACTATTTTGTCCCTTCCTGCAGTTCATCTGTGCCTTCCGAGGGGAGGCCTTACCTCAGCACAGATGATGGTGCTTACAGAAACACAGAACGGTCATGGGAATTTGAATTTTTCCAAGGAAATATAGCAGAGGAATTCCTTAGATGTCTGCAGAACACTCATTATCATCAAAAGGTTTGTGTGTTCTCTCCTCCTACCCCACGGTGCTGGGGGTCAAACCCAGGCCTCGTGCATGCTAGGCAAGCACTCTGCCCCTGGGCTACATCCCAGGCCGTATGTAATCTCTTAATACTCACACAGGAACTCACAAGTTCATCCAACAAAAGCAGAGTCTCCTCTTTTTGCCTAGGCTTTAAGAGGCCACCACTTTGGTGCAGCTGGGATAAACAGTAGCTTGGGTAGAAGTGTGGAGAGAACTGGGCTCTGCTCTTTCCTTACACACTTGCCACATGCCCTCCATTACTTGATGAATTTTACCTCCTTCAGCCTCAGTGTGCTCATCTATACAATGGGAACAGTAACCTAGTCACGAACTGTTTCTTTGGGCTATACATATTATTTTGTGTGTGGCCCAACCAGAAAGCATTTCAAACTTATTTCATACAAAAATGAAACAGTTGCACTAAAATTTTTTAGGCAGTTGGAGTAAGAAAATTCTCACAAATATGAATCCCTGATTCCATACACTACTAATGCTACCTGTATCATAAGAGGGGAACAGAGGTCCTTTCCATTTTCATAATATATTTCAATTTGCCCTTTGAAAAGTGAACCACAGGAAAATGAGACAGAAGTTAAAGGGCAGGAATATGCGACAGGAAAGCCCTTTATCTCATGCCTATGATGTGCTAAGCACCCTTAGGCATTTTTTTCCCTTGTTCTATAAAAAGAATTAAATTGATTTTTAACTGAAACATAAAAACATAAAATGATACATATTTGTAGGCACCATGTAATATTTTGACCTGTAATCCCAGTCACTCAGGAAGATGAGACCCGAAGATCACAAGTTCGAGGTCAGCCTGGGTGACTTTATGAGACTGTGTTTCAAAATAAAGAAGAATAAGTTCTGGGGATGTAGCTCAGTGAGAGTGATTTCCTGGCATGTGTGGTCCTGGGTTCAATTCCCAGTACTGAAAAAACAAAACAAAACAAAACAAACCACTGCCCTCGCAACACACACACACACACACACACACACACACACACACATCATTTCTTTATGGAGAAAACATTTAAAATCCTTTCTTCTAGCTTTTTGAAATACCCAATACATTATTGTTATCTATAATCACCCTACTGTACAATAGCACACCGTAGCTTACTCGTGTCTAACTGAAATTTAGTAACTGTCAATTACCCTTTCACCACCCTCCCTCCCTCCCTCACAGGCACTTTTGAAAATAAACTCGAGGGCAGGGTTTGTGGTTCAGTGGTAAAGTGCTTGCCTGGCATATGTGAGGTAGTGGGTTCAAGTCTTGGCACCGCATATAAATAAATAAATGAAAAATAAAGGACCACTGACAACTAAAAATTTTTTTAAAAAATGAATGAACTCGATTAATCCTTGGGAAATCTCTATGTGGGAAGCTGTGTAGTGTCCTTATTCCCATTTTACAGGTGGCTAAGGTAGAACTCTAACTTCACACAGTCAGAAAGTGGTGGGTTTGAATCCCATCTGGCTGGCTCCATGGTTCTGCTACTGGACTGTGTCTGACTTGGCTGATCAAAATGTTCCTAAACAGGAAGAACCATAACTGAGTCACCAGGGGAGCAAAGTTGATACACACAAAGGACTTCTTTTTTTCTAAATGGCTTTTGATCAGCCACACTGTAAGCATAAGATAGAGAACTTTGGACTGCATGTGAAAAGACTCACCTTAGCCATGTGAATAAGATTCCAACTACATTGTTGTATTTAATAAGGGATAATCTGATGTAAGAAGTCCTTATAGGTCACCATCTGTTACGGTCAGGAGCTGTGGGTCCAGATTTTTGGTCCAGCCTGGTGACTACTCTATAAATTATTTTCTGTGCTTTCTTCATTTGCAAGAGCTGGGAATCTTATTTGGGAGAGAGGCAGTTATGGTGTTATTCATCCTCATTGAAAGAATTTGAAATATATCTATGGCACAGAGGTCAGTGTTTCTGTACTGGCTTTCTTTGTGCAGCTGTTTTAACACTAATAGCTTTGCCTAGAATTTCTCATGCCCCCGAATTAGACTGTTAACAAGTCTTCCATTGTGGAAAAGTAGTCAGTGAATTTCAGAATAACAGACTTCAAAAGTCTGAGGATTAGCAACAGGTCTGGTCTAGTTCCTGCTTGCTGAAATGGGTAAACTGTGCAGATGGGCCACCCACAGATGGCCCAGGGGTTGGGTTCAGCAGGGAGAAGTATTTACTCAAGATTGTCTGACAAGGAACATATCCTGGTGGAATGGAGCCAAGACCTAGATGGGCTACCCTGAGCTCCCTGGGAGGGGGTCCCCAGAGGACCAGCAGTTGGGTGGGAAATGCCAAGCTAGATTGAGCTGGGCTGCACCCCTTCTGGCATGCTTGTGGGGGTGTTTATTGCAAGCCAGATGAGGGTAGAGAAATGAAGGCTAACAGGAACTGTCCTGGGTCTGCCCAGACTTTGGGAAAATGAATGAGACAGATTGTGTGATGAGGCCAAGGGAGGCTGACAGGAGGCAGAAGCCACACTTCCTATCTGAAAAAGTCTTTATGTTCCTAATTAATGTACAGCCATACAAAAAGCCAGACAGATCCCAACCATGGTTTGGTTTGCATTCAGTTCTGTAAACATGCACTAAAATTCTGTGCTTTGCAAAACACTGTGCTAAATGCAAAGAAGTAGAGTTAAATAAACCTAATAAAGTAAGTAAAGAAAAGACAGAAAGGTAAACAGCACCGCTGGGGGAAATAGGAGAAGAGGAAGCCTCTGTGCATGGCATTCTCTTCAGCTGCCCTCTTGGCCCCAGCCTGCTTGTCTGTATTCACTGCCAGGCAGGCACTTTCTCCGCATTTTGTGTCTAACTCTCAGTCCCCGCCTTATCCAAGGTTTAGCTTTCCCAGGTTTCAGTTACCCATGGTTATCTGAGGTCCAAAAATATTAAATGGAAAATTCCAGAAATGCATAATTCATATGTTTTAAATAACTTTTATTATGGTATATTTTAATTTTTCTATTTTATTATTGGTTATGGCTGTCAATCTCTTACTGTTTTCATTATAGCTTAGATTCTACCATAGATATGTATATGTAAGAAAAAACAGTCTATATATGGTTTCAGACCTGTACTGGGGGTCTGGGAACATATCTCCTGAGGTTAAGGCGACTACTCCTTTCTGCTCATTCTTTTAAAATAAAGTATTTACGTGGAAGCTCCTGTGTGCTGGTTTGGGAGATAAAACCAGGCATTGGATACAGTATCTGCCTTCAAGCACTTGCCATTCCTGGGCCTTTCTTCCCTTCCCTGGCTCTGCTGGTTCAGCTGCATGGTCTGGAACCCTCAGGTCTTTTCATCTAAGCTCTTACTATCAGGTCACACTCCTGAGCCCTGCAGTCCCACATCAGGGGACACGCTGCACTCTGTTTTGGGTGCTCCAGTTTCTGAGCCACCAAACTGTGCTGGAGAAAGTGGCACAGCACCTTCGGCTGGAACCCTGCAATCCATGCTGTCCCCAGTGTGGGTCCTGTGTGGCGGGCCTCAGGAGCTGAGCCACTCCTGTCTCTCTCTCCTCCAGCCACAAACACTTCCTTGCACTCCTATTCCAAATATCAGCTCACCTCAGCTTCCCAGAAACCTGACCAAGGACGTCAAAGAGCGCATTTCTTTTCCCTTCACACCTTCTCCCGCCTCCTTCTGACCTCCTTTCCTTTCCTCCTATCCCAGAACTCTCCCTTCTCCGTTTTAGTCTGATTTCTCTGCAGCACTTTTCTCTCTGCTCACAAATCGAAGGCTAACCCTTCAGCCTAAAAAGAAAAGCTTTCTTCCAACCACGGCTCTCCTTTCTTGCTCCTGGCTCTTCCGTTTTTTTCAATAATTTTGCCACATTTCCACCTGACTACACTGCTATAGTTTGGATCTTGACTGTCCCCCGAAGGTCCATGTCTTAAAGTCCTTAGCTTGGTGCTCTTAGGAGGTGGTAGGACCTTCAAGAGGAGGGGAGTGAAAAGTCCCTTTAAGAGTGAAAAGTCCTTAGGTCACTGGAGGCATGCCTTGGAGGGAGTATTGGAACCCAGCTGCTTCCTTTTCTTCTCTTTTGTTTCTTGGCTGTTAGAGTTTGGATCTGGAAGGTCCCCAGAGGTTCATGTGTTGAAGGCTTATTCCCCAATGTGGCAATGTTCAGAGGTGGGGTTTTGAGAAGTGTTGGAACCACAAGGACTTTGACCTCATCAATCCATTATTTATGAATTCATAGCTGAATAGAGTATTGAGAAGTGGTAGAAATGTAGGAGGTGAGAGTAGTTGAAGGGAGTGAGTCCTTGGGGGTGTGCCCTTGGGTACAATATTATGCCCCAGGGCCCTTCTCTTTCTCCCTCTCTACTTTTCCACTACCATGAGGTAAGCAGCTCTGCTCCACCCTGCACATCCCCATGATGTTCTGACTCACCTCAGGCCCACAGTGATGGACATGGGACTATGGACTGAAACCTCTGAAATCATGAGCTAAAATACATCATTCTTCCTTTAAGTCAACTTTCTCAGGTATTTTGCCACAGTAATGAAAAGCAGACTAACATACCCATGAGATGATTGGTTTTGTCTTGTGTGCTGTCACGATAATGTCCTACCACAGACCCAAAGCAAAGAGGCCAACTGATAGACTGGAACCTCCAAAACTGAGCCAAAAGAAACCTTTTCTTTTTATAAGTTAATTATCTCAGGTTTTTGTGATAGTAACAGAAAGCTAACACATTCATCAAAGCTGTATTCATTTTCTTCCCTTGGACATGCCCACTATACCATAAACTTGTTCTCTCTCTCTGTTTATGTATGTATATGTGCATGTATTTTCTTCCTTTCTTTCTTTCACATTATTGAGTATTGAACCCAAGGTCTCTCCCATGCTAGGTGATCTCTCTACCACTGAGCTACTTTACATCTCTTTGCCCTGGGACTATTATATTTCAATCGTTTCTTTATTCCTAGTTGAAATTCTGCTTAATGAAAGTTTACTGAAAAATTTCAAAATATTGATAATTATTGACAAGCTCTGAAAGTTTATTTTATTCTTATCTTTACATGTAAATATGACTGAAAAGTTCCATATATTTTTAAAAGAAATTTAATGTCTAAGGAATGAATGAATAGATGTATAGGAAGAATAATCAAACTTTATTCATTCTGTTCACTTCCCCTGTTAGGCCCTTTCCATTTTCAACAGTCCAAATCATACAACTTTCAAGACCCATCTCTCTTCCATGAAACTATCTCCATTTATTCTAATTTAAAACTCATCTTTCTCTACTCCTCAAAGCATTTCGTGTGCCATTTGTGTCTGAAAAGCTAGTTCTATAAAATCTATTCTCTTCTTTTCCCATAGAAGTAAAGCCTCAATTTTTGGCTAGTTCATGGCCACCTGAAAAAGATTCCATTTCCAAGACTTGTTTATGGCTTGGCGTAACCAGGTGACACGGGTCTCACTAAGGAGATATAATTGGAATTGGTCTATAAGGATTTCTGAGGACCTTCCTCAAAAGATAACTGACTTATATCCTTGTCTCTTCTTTGTTCCCTTTCATCTATCTGCTCTGGAATGAGGACTTGATGGCAGGACCTCTGACTTCTATCTTGGACCATGAAGACCAAGGTCATGTCCTGGAGATGATGAAGCAGCAAGTTGGAAGGACCTAGGATCCCTGGAAATTCCATGGTGTAGTGTCACTCTAACAGACTTGGAATGGACATCTACCTGTGGAATTTTACACAGGAGGGAAAATTTGCCTCTGTATGGTTTAAGTAACTGTTATTTCAGGTTTGTAATTTTCAGAGTCAAAACCATTCCTAACAAATATTCACTTTTTCAATAACACTTCTTCTTTGAATTATATTTACTTGTGGATACATGCCAGTGTCTCATGGATACATGTCTTGGGATTATATTTACTTGTGGACAGGGTGTTTCTTCTCCTTGGTTCCTCTCTTTCTGCCCTGCTCATAGATCACAAACGTGGTATCAACACAAGCAGGAGAAAGGATCGTCAGCCCTGCAGACTTTCTAATCTGAAGAATGTGAGAGACCAAGGCCCGGGGGGAACAAAACCGCCCTGGCACAGTGGAGTCTGGGACAATGCCTCGTGTCTTAGGGTTCCTGTGGGAAGAGGGCAGAGGAGTAGAAAAGGCCCCCAGGATTGTAAAGAGAAAAGTGGAACGGAGACTAGAAATCAAACTTGTGCTTGTGGTGAGCACCTGGGGGCAGGAACTGCATGCAGTAGTGTGTCTGGGAAGATTGCTTCTTTGTGATAAATGCTGTCAGAATAAATATTGTGAATGAAAAGCTTTATTTGTTAAAGTTAATTAGGTGTTAGGGTAGAATTTTGAGGCTGGTTGAAGAATACATTTTGCACAGTTAGGAAATAAAATTGAATTGGTTATTTTCCTGGGTGAGTAAATCCACTCACATTTAGTTTTGCTTTTGTGCAAAAACATACTAGAGCACAAACAAAATAAAAGTCACCCGTCATTCCATTGTACGGCCATAATAGTTGTTAACAATTTGGATATGCCCCTTTCATCTTTTTGTCCTTTGCATTTATTTATGTGATTTTGAATTTAAAGAAAGGAAATGAACTCTACTTATTAGGCAACATATCAATCAAAATTTTGATGGTTGCATCACATTCCCTTAGTAGATTACTGTAGTTTTCTTAACTACAATTTCCTCCTCCTCCTCTCCTTCTCTTTCTTCTTCTTGTACTAGGGATTGAACACAACAGGGATACTCTGCCACTGAGCTAGACTCCCAGTCTTTTTAAATTTTTTATTTTGAGACAGGATCTCCCTACATTGCTGAAGTTAGCCTCAAACTTGCAATCCTCCTGCCTCAGCCTCCTAAGTTGATGGAATTACAGATTTAGCCACTGTGCCTGGCTAAATTTCCTGATTTCAGCATCAAAATGTTTTTGTGTGTGTGTGTCGTGATATTATAAATAATATTATGATGAACATTCTTATTCAAACATCTTAGTACATTATTCCTTCATGATGAATTGTTTAATGCAGAATTTATGTCTAAGTGTATACATTTAAAAAAAATTTTGAGAGGTATTTCTGCTTTTTATTCCCTTTTATAAATCTTGTAGTTTGGCTCTACCTTTAGAGAAACAGTGCAAGTACCCATCCAAACCCTGTGATGTAGGTGCTCTGTGTCTTTGCTATTTCCCATGTAAAACCCTGGCCTCTGGAAATAACCTGATACATTATTTCTTGCCAAAGGGTGAAGTTGGGAGAATGCCAGGTGCACCCAGCAGGTGAGTTGCACTGGACCTTTGGCTGAGAGTTCCTTAATTCATACTTACTGCAAGAAGGTGTGGATGCTGTGTCCCTGCCTGGGCTAGGATAAGTCATCTTTCCCATATGGATTTCATTTTAATAGGAAGAAACTTGATGCTGGAGGAATGGTTTTCTAATTACATAATTCTGGTCAACTATAAAGAAGTGAGGGGTATGTTTTGGGGGAGGGTGAGGACCGTGCACCTTTCTTGCTATTTCTGAATCTTAGCAACTATCCTGTCTACACTGAAGGAGAGGCTGAGGAGGGGAACCTCTGTGAACATTCGAATTTAAGCATTTTGCTCTCTGACCAGGATAGGTTATCCTCTGATCTACTTACTAGTCTTAAATTCCAAATGTTTGCTTCTATTTCATTGAAACTACTGGTCCACTAAGCATCATTTTTCAAATGTTCTCACACTTCTTTTGCAGCCTGACACTCTGTAGTCCGACACTATAACCCCTTCCTTGTAAAACACCCCTGACTCCATTTCTCCATTCTCTCTCTATTTACTCACCTGGCAATACCCCAGTCTTCCTCACAATGACACTTGTGGAACTGAATATTTTTCCATTGTGCAGGAAGTTGCATCACCGAGCTGAGGAGTCTAACCTTAAACACATGACACACAGCTCTGACTTGGGCCCTGACACTTCCTGGAAACCCTGCCACATCTCCTGCTCTCTAAGATACTTACATCATACCTTTTTTTCTCTTCAGTACCTAACCCAAGCCTTCATCTTCTTAATCCTTCACTCTCAGCCTATGACAACCTCATGGTTTTTTAAGAAAATAGAAAAATTAAGGACTTTCTCAACCTCTTGTCATTCATTACTTATGTCTCTGCTTGAATTCACTGATTTCTGTCCTGTGAAGGCTGAGGGCAAGAGTCCCTGTCCAACCCCAGCCACATCTCTACCTGTCTCTGAATGTCACCCTTTCCTGTTGATTCGGGACTTCAGCCTGCATTTTTACCATCTCTACAAGTCAATTCTCATTGACATCTTTCATTCTATTATCTATTACCTTGAAGGACCCCTGCCATCTCTGTTGAGTCCCTTTCAGCTACCATGTTTTTCCTTTACTCTCCATTCAGAAAGACTACTTGAAAATGATCTAGACTCTGTTTTTCTACCTCCATTTTCTTTCAAATCCACTCTAAGCCTTCTGTCACAGAAAACTAAACTCAATGACAACTTTGTCCTCATTTGACTCTTCTCTTCCGCTGCCTGATACTTCTTAGTCCTTCTCCCACCTTCTATGCGACTCCTTCTCAGGTGATGTCTCTGGCTTCTCCTCCTCTTCTGGAACTCTAAATGCTGGTGAGCCCCAGGGATCTCTTTTCCTCCCTTGCTTCTTTCCTTTCCTTCTTTCCAGTGGCAGGCCTCTCTTGGAGGCTCAGAGTTGCTGGTAGCATCTGTTTTTAGTGACTTTTAAATATCCTTGTCTCCCATGGTCTTTTCCCTCAACCACAGACTTGTCTATTCAGCTTCTTCCCTATCACATCTGTTAAGTCTATTAAGTGTCTCAAAATGGACATGTCTAACATGGGACACTTGATTTTCCACCAAACCTGTTTCTGCCCATGTTTTCCTAAGTAGTGGTACCACCACCTTTCCAGGGAACAGTCCAAAATTTCAAGTGAGATGTGATTCTTCTCTTTCCTTCATTCATTATATCCAGAGCATAGACGAATCTTGAACTTCAAGTTGTATTTTGAGTTTGTCCATCTCTCTCCATCTCTACTGCTAACATTTGTCTAAATTGTCATCAATTTTCACCTGAATTTTGGTTGAAAAGCAACTTTACCCTTTCCCCTTCTTTCATTTTTCTTTCCCTTCAATCCATTATTCTCCACTAAGCACCTAGAGTTTTCTTTAATAAAAGTTAATCTACTCCTGTGCCTCTGCTTAAAATCCTCTAGTGGAGCTGGGTGCAGTGGTGCACGCCTGTAATCCCAGTGGCTCTGGAGGCTCAGTCAGGAGGATCTCAAGTTCAAAGCCAGCTTCAGCAACTTAGTGAGGCCCTAAGCAACTCAGGGAGACCCTGTCTTTAAATAAAATACAATAATGGACTGGGGATGTGGTTTAGTGGTTAAGGCAATCTCCAGTAACCCGCCCCCACCCCCATCCTCTAGAGGATTCTTGTTGGATTTAGAATAACGTCCAAATTCCTTACCCAACTCTACATGGTCTTTTCTGACATTGTACCTGCCTTTCAGGCATACTGACTATTGCAGTTTAGATGTGAACTGTCCTCCAAAAACTCATTTGTGAAACAATGCAAGAAAGTTTAGAGGTGAAATGATTGGGTTACGAGAACATTAACCTAATCAGTGCAATAATTCACTGATAGGGATTAACTGGGCAGTCACTGTAGACAGATAGGTGTAGCTGGAGGAGGTGGGTCATTGGGGGTAGGCTTTAGGGGTATATATTTTCCCTGTGGTGAAGGGAGTCTCTTTCTCTGCTTCCTGGTGCCATGTCATGACCCACTTCCTCCACCACACTCTTCTGCCATGATCTTCTGCCTTGCTTTGGCCCCAAAGAATGGAATCTAAAGTCTATGGACCTCTGAAACCATGAGCACCAAAATAAAATGTTCTTCTAATTGTTCTTGTCAGGCCATTTGGTCACAGCAGGAAAAAAGCTGACTAAAACCCTGAACTACTTCCTGTTATTCAAATTTGGTGAGTGCCCGACCTGCCTTTGGGTCTTTGCACTTGCAAAACCCTCTACCTATACCATCCTTTTTAAAGGAGTTCAAACCCACGGCTCCTTGTCCTACCATGACTTTATAGTTCTCAACTCAAACAATTTTTCCCACAAAGTACCTTATTTTTAGTAGATATTTTGTAAATTTGAATCAACAAATGACATTGCTCAATGAAGCATTAATTTGTTCATTCAAGCTTATATTTTCTTTGAATAAAAAATATCCTTGGACACCATTCCAAGACTAAAGCAGGATTCAAGTTGAGAGAAATAGAAATGGAATTACAAATATGTTGGCATCACTTCAGAGTGAGCCTTTTCAACTGCTATACTTAGTTCCTGAGATTGTAATAATACAATAATCTATTCTCTCCCCAGTCTATCCACTTCCCGTGGTTGACAGAGAAGAGCTCTCATGCCATGCCAGAGAAGCGCAGTCTTGGTCTGTTGAAGCCAAAGTTGGTGAAGACAAGGCAGGAAGGGCAGACTGAGCACACACCTGCTGTCTGCATTGGCTGCAGTTTTCTCAACAGTGGGGTCTTATTCACACACGTAGCTATAATATTTTTCCTGTCTTATGCTCTATTTTATTCTGATGAATGTATGTGTGGATTTTTAAAAAATTTATGCTCATGATATAGGGAACATCATCACATCTTTGACTGTAGAAAAATTTCCCATCGGTTTTTCAATAATGATGTTTCTGTTCTAACTCTCTTCTCTGGAACGCCAGTTAGATTTATATCGATATTTTGCATTTTAGATTTCAGGTCTCTTCCTTGGTTTTCTTATATCTCTAATCTGATTTACATGGTATTTCTTTTTACTTATTTTCCAATTCATTAACTGTCTTTCTAGTTAACTTTTTAAGTTTTCTTTAAATCCAAAGACTATATTTTTCATATATAGTATTTTTACATGTATGTTTCCAAATTAATTTGCCCCTCTATAATATCCTATTCCTGACTTATAGATTCTATTTCTTCTTTTACTTCATTCCAGATGTTAAATACATTTGTTCTAAAGATTCGCTCACCTTGTTCTGTTAACTCTAGTTCTTAGATGGGAATCATCTCCTTGGTGATTCTTCCTGTGGTGTTTCATTTCCTCATTATTTTCTGTTTTAATCAGCTTTGCATCTCTGTGACCAAAAGACCTGACAAGAACAACTTAAAGAAGGAAAAAGTTTAGTTTGGCTCAGGGTTTCAGAGGTTCAGTTCATGGTCAGCTGACTCCATTGCTCTGACCTGGAGGTGAGGCAGAACATCAGGAAGGAAGGGTGTGGGGGAGGAAAGCAACTCAGACACAGATGCTGGGAAGGGTGGAGAGACGGGGAGTATGCAGGGGGTGGGGTGCTGCTCAAAACCCCAAAGGCACACCCTCAGGACCTGCTTCCTCCAGCCACACCCTACCTGTCTATTGTTACCATCCTGTTGATTCATATCAGTGGGTTAACATACTAATTAGGTTATAGCTCTCATAATCTAATCATCTCACCTATGAACATTCTTGAATTGTCTCACACATTACTTTTTGGGGGACACCTCATATCTAAACCATAGCAGTTTCTTTTTCATTTTCTTTTCTTCTTTTTTAAATTGGTGCTGAGGATCAAATCCAGTGCCTCGCCCATTCTAGGCAAGTGCTCTACCACTGAGCCACAACCCCAGCCCGACCATAACAGTTTCGAATTTTTGTTTATAAGTTTATCTGTAATAGTTGCTTTCTTTCAGAGTCCCACATTCCTTTGGTAGTATAGACAAATGTCTGGGAAAGCAGATCAGCTTGCTATGGCTTCTCAGGACTAACTGGTTGTCTAGTTAGTGTTCTTGTTTCTTCCTCAGGGATGGTTTTATACAGAGAACCCTTCTCACACAGATTAGTGGTTTCATCTTTTGATATGCACGAACATCATGAATTTGATATGGGAATAGTTAATGTATGAACATCAAGACCCCAGCTCCCTACTCGTCAGGTTTATGTTGAATTCTAACATCTCTCTTCATTCAGTTTTACTCTTGAACACTACTTTGACTTTGAGTTTACTTTGGCCCCAGCCCCTAATTTTTTTCATTGCACAAATATTTATTGAATGCCTATTGCTCTGACAGGCACAGTTCTAAGCCCTAGAGAATTGGTAATGAATTAAATAATGTCTTTGCCCTGAAGGATTTTACATTCAAGAGATTTCTTCCTTCCTCTGTGCTCTAACGGCACTAAAGACATTTTTGTTATGTTTATCTGGCATGTCTGCGTGTTTGAGGCAGGTCTGGGGGGACAGGAGGAGACTTCGGCAGCAGCTCACTCTGCAGTAATACCCAGATTGTCCCCTTCTCCCAAATGTGCCTTTGCAAACTTGGTGGGATCGTAAGGCTTCTGGCATGTCTTGAAGACTGAGAAGATATTTTATTTGTGTTTAAGCTGAGGGGCAACAGAGTCTAATAAACTGGCAGGAATGTGGAGTCTGGAGTCTAAATGTCTCAGCTCAAACCTGGCTCAGCCCCCAAGTTAGTCCTGTG
Source organism: Sciurus carolinensis (assembly GCF_902686445.1). Classification (NCBI taxonomy): domain Eukaryota; kingdom Metazoa; phylum Chordata; class Mammalia; order Rodentia; family Sciuridae; genus Sciurus; species Sciurus carolinensis. The sequence continues at coordinate 28,246,971 of NC_062227.1, read as the reverse complement.
GTGTTAGACAAAAATCCTTTGGGGTGCCTCTGATTCCTCATCTGGGATGCAGCCCAATCATAGTATCTTCCTGTTGTGCTTATGGTGGGCTTAGGACAGTAGCTGCATACTGTAAGGGCTTTTCAGTAGCAGCACAAACTTCAGTGATCCACTGCTGAACGCAATTCTCTGAGATTAGTAGGGCTTTAAGAGGTGTTCCCTGTTGCCTCTAGGGCTGAATCTTATTCTCTTCCATCTGCATGTCTCCTGGTGAGATGGCCCTTCACAGTGGTCCACCAGCATGGTTGGGCTGAGTTGTAAGCAGGAGTGAGGTAGGGAGCCCAGAAACCAAATCAGGGAATGTCTGGGGTCCCGATGGGGACTGTTAGTCTGATAGTCAAAGTGTCGCAGAAATATCAGAAAACTATAGTCTTACAATTCTGGAGGTTAGAAGTCTAAGATCAAAGTGTCATAAATCTAGTTTTTCCTGAGTTCTCACTCCTTTTTTATTTTTTGCAATACTGGGAATTGAACTGAGGGGTGCTCTTCCACGGAGCTGGATCCCCAGCCCTTTTTAAAAGTTTCTATTCTGAGACTGTTGCTGAGTTGCAGAGTCTGGCCTCAAGCTTGTGGTCTTCCTGTCGCAGTCTCTTGAATAGCTCGGATTACAGGTGTATGCCACTGTGCCTGACTCTCTTTGGCTTTTAGATGACCTGCTTCTCCTGTCTTCACATGATCTTCCTTCTCTGTGTCTGTGACCTAAACTCCTCTTCTTATGAAGCCATCAGCCATGTGGCATTAGAGATCACTAAAATGGCCTCTTTTTGCGTTATGTCTTTGAAGACCTATCTCCAAGCACAGTCTTGTTGTGAGGTATTAGGATTGTGGCTTCAACCTTTGAATTCCTAGGGACACAATTCAGCCCATAATAAGGACAAAATCAATTCTGCGGGACACCTCTTTTTTCTGGGAGCATTTATTGAAGCTTATTCCCTTATAAACCAGGGATGGCTTCATGGTGATTGTTAGGGAGGTCTGAGCAGCTATATGGTGGCGGGGCATCAGGCAGCCCGCGTGCGCCAAAGAACAACCCATCAGATATTGGCAGATAAACCCTAGTGGCATCTTGCAACCACCCATCAATCAACGAGTCCCCAGCCAACCCCAGGGGGACCCTAAACCCTCAAGCCTTCCCCTGCCAATTCCAGACTATAAAGCCACTTAAGGATTCCCCAACCCTCTACCCTGGCCTTTCACCCCAGAGGAATGGAGAATCTTGCCTGAGGGCCAAACCCCAATAAATCTTCGTTCAGCCTCTCTTGGTCTGACTCCTTTCTGGTCACTTGCATCTGACCTTACAATGTTGAAGGGTTTCTAGAAGAAATTCCCTCTAGCAGAAAACCCCACCTGCTTATGAAAGCTCAATGACTTTTCTTCTATTTCCATGGAGCTGTTTCTCCATCCTGGATTCCACCTTCTCCTGGAGTACTGCATCTCTTCTCTGAGCTCAAATAATGCGTGTTGTCTGTATCTTGGTCATGAATGTGTTGCTTGCATTATGGCAATTCACATCCCAATCACTGCATTAGACAGCATTCAGTAAGCATCCCGAGGGGAAATCTCCTGCTGATTCATCTTGTCATCCCTACAGTCTTTGCTCAGTAAATATTTGTTCAAGAAATGAATGAATGACAGCAAATGCAAAACAGACTTATATTCAGGTGACCTACATTACTGAGTACTAAAATCTCTGATCAACAACCCTCTCATTTTAACACATTAGATGCTTAGCAGGACTTTTGCCAGCTCCTCAAGGTAAATTCTCTGTGGGTAAAGGAGGTGTGTGTACCTCTGTGCAGGCGTATGAATATCTTCAACAAGAGAGAGAATCATGCTATAATAATGGTGTGACACCCTCAAGGCCTCATGTAAGAGACCCACAGCACCAGTGAATTGTGCTAGAATTTTTTTTTTTAGAAGTGAATTGTCTAATCTCCATATAAAGTACTTTGAAGTCTATAGAAGTAAACATTTTCTGTTTTTTTTTTTTTTTTTTTCTTTTTCCATTTCATTTTAAAAGGAGTTCTCAGAGTTTGACTCTTGTTTTGAATGATGTCTTTGTAACAAATTTCCTGGGTTGACCAGGGACACACTGCCTTTCTGTAACTGTGGCTACCATAAAAGAGAAAAGCAACTTAGAATGCCTTACCATTTAAGGCCTTTATACAATTTTTTTAAAAATCCCCTAATTTTTATCTTGTTTGTAACTCTACAATATGCAACTATAATGCAATATAAATATTATTATAATACAATAAAATATGCATTATATTTCTATGTAATATCGCTACACAACAAATAACCTCTCTACATAGTAAACAATACAACAACATACAACAAATAAATTTATTGAAAATAAATGTTTCCACTAATATGTGGGTTTTTATTTCTTAAAAAAAACTTTCCATAGTTTCTTGGCTTCTTTTGCTTTAAATTATTTATCAGCAAAGATCTGAACATTTACTAGACATCTTTAGCCTTAGGATAATAAAATTTTCCTATTATTTTAGTTTTGTAGAGTGGAAGTGGGATGATTGGGCTCTGCACTTCTTCTATGCCAAGATCAATCTGCTTCTTTATTAACATTTCTTGAAAGTCATCCACTCAGTTTCTAGTAGAACTAGGGACATCAAAACATCTACTTTATAGGTTAAATCAGTTTACAAGATTGTGTTTTAAAATACATGTAAAATATTTCTATTATTCTATTATATATTTTTACTTGCAGCTTTTCTATTTCTTTGGTGCCTTATATTTAAAGGCAATGATCGTCTTTAATAGTTCTTAACAGGGGCTGGGGAGATAGCTCAGTTGGTAGAGTGCTTGCCCCTTAAGCACTAAGGCCCTGGGTTCAATCCCCAACACCGCAAAAAAAAAAAAAAAAAAAAAAAGTTCTTAACAACTTTTTGAAAGGTTAACTACCATAAGGTGGCCTAGATAAGAAATCAAATTAAGTACAAAGAGCCTCAAGAAATATAACATAGAGAAACATCCCAATTTAAATTATTTAAGTAAAAGTCTAATTCTGTAGCAATGTGAAGTTTATGCACAGAAGCCAGCACATACTTTTCCCACCCTTTCTCTCTTTTCGCCCTTCAACTCCCAGCCCCGACACACAAGAGGAGCTCCATCCTGCCACACTGGGAAAAAACCAGTTCTTCACCCCAGGTCACTTCCATGACTTCCGGCAGTGCCTATCAGAGGTCAGGCTGTCGGTACTTTTCCACTTGCACTGGACATAAGCCTGGCTAGCAGGCAAGCACAGGAGCTTTTCAGCCTGTCATGCTGAGGGGCCTGTGGGGAACAGGGCCTGGCCTAGATCAGGAGCTAAGTAATTATTTGTTGAATGAATGAATGAATAGAAAAAATAATGACATGTTTTTAAAAGATGGCATAGAGGTAATTGCTTCTCCTTCAGTTTTGCGAAGGAAACAAGGATTGGTTTTCATTTTCATCTTTTCCTCGTCTTTCCCTCAAGCCTGCTGAAACTGAAATTCTCCTGAGAGGAGGATTTCAGATTTTTTTGGCTCTGCCCCAACAAGGAGCTTCTTCCCTTCTTTCTCTGTACAGTTTTCTCTTGTCAAATAGAACAGCCACCACAAGACTTCCTCTTGGCAATGCAGTTGAATTTGGGGTGTGCAGAAGTTTCTGGTGTAGGGGACTGGATGGAGTGGGAAGTTTAGGATTTGGAGGTACCTGTATTGGCAGACATTGGTGAGCAGGGGAGCTCTTTCCAGTTGGTAATTTTAAGTTAGAAGGAGCAGAATGGGAGAGGAGGGGATGTTCATATATGTACTTCAACTGGCATGGAGGGCAGTTTGAAGAGATCTTCTGTGGCCAGTTCCTGGGCACACTGAGCAGGAGAGTGCATTAGGATATCCTAGATCAGCCCTGGGGTGATCAAAACAGCACCAGGTAATAAAACACACTCCAATTCTGGAACACATCTCTTGGTCTCTGAAAGGGACGTTTCACTTCTACTTTCCCAAGGAATGTGACACCTTTTTTTCTGACCAGTAGGGCCTGTTTTGTTTCCAATTTTTTGTTTTCTTTTTTGTAGTGGTGGGGACATATTTTGTTTTGCAGCATCAGCAATGGAATCCAGGACCTGAAAGACTAGCAAGTGCTCTAACACTGAGCGATATCCTCAGGCTTCCAAAGTGTTTTCAATGAAACTTACTTGTATACCATTCTTTCCCTTTTTTCAGAACAGAAATATTTACCCTCTAAAGTAGATAACAGGGAGTAGGCACTGTTCCTTGGTACTCACATCTTCCATCAGGAGCTAAGCAAGTTTGGAAACTTTCATGTACATTTTAGAGGTTGAGATTTTAATGTAATCATATTTGATGCATCAAAAGTGATTTAAATAACTTAAGACTTTTCTTAAAGTTCTTTTTTATTTTTATTTATTTATTTTTTTGGTACCAGGAATTGAACCCAGGGTTACTTAATCATTAAGCCATATCCCCAGCCCGTTTTTATTTTTTATTTTGAGATTGGGCCTCGCTCAGTTGCTCAGGGCCTCACTAAGTTGCTGAGGTTGGCTTTGAACTTGTGATCCTCCTAGGTCAAATTGCAAACATCTAAATCTACAATGTAATGGTCAATGTGTATCATGGCTGTAATCAATCGTCTATAAAATCTGTGTTTTATCTAAACACCTTGCTGTGGATAACGAATGGCCACTGAGCAGAACATAATGAACACTTGAGGTTGTGCCAGTGGTACTCTAAATCCATAAGTCCCCCTTTCAGTTGAAAGCAGTGGATACTTAGAAGTAACCCGAATACAGTTTGTGCTAATAACAAAACAGTGTTAGTCTGCATCACAAATGCTGCACAGTACCTGGAAGTGTTGCTGTATTTGCCAAAGCAGTAAAGAAAATTCCCGATTCTATGCCTGAGAGCACTGGCTCTTAATACCTCTATTGTAAAGACTTGCTGTCATAATGCAGATTTGGTGAATGTGCCACAAAGATGAGAGGGCTTTTATTTTGTTTTTGTTTCTCTAATACACGCTACAGGAATTCAGACTTCCTGGTGCTTTAACTCACATTCTTTCTTTTGTTCTTAGACTTCAACCCAGTAACCATGTAAATACCATCCTCCATTGCTTTCTGGTTACACCTCTCACACCACCTCCTTTTCTTGTTGTCAGGGCTCTTTGTAACCAATACCTTCTGAAAGCCATAATTTCTTACTCTGAGTCTTTGGTAAACTCACAACTTTTCCGTGATGCTGCATTTCATGAAATCTCTCCCATCCCCATGTGGCCCTCCTTTCAGCTGCAAAACTATCCATCCAGGTGCTCAGGTGTGTAGCAGGCAAGTCCTCCTGAGTCATTCGCGCTCCCTCGACACCGCTGCAGTCCACACTCCAAGACCTTTCCATGTTACATCCTAAATATCTTTCTGGCCTGGGAATTCTCTTCTTGTTCACCATGTTCACAGACACTGCAAGAGGCCCTTATGTGCTCCAGCCCAGGGGAGAGTTGGATTTCCCAAGACCAGAGGGATGAAAGGGGTGGTGAGTGCTCTCAGGGGCAGGCCAGCATCTATTCCCTGGCAATACCCTTGCTGGGATCTGCCCTGAGCCTGGAGAACCCTGGTTTCCATGGAGGGAGAGTGTGCTGGGGTTTGAGTCCAGGTCTCTGGCAGAGGTGCATCAGGAACAAAAATAAAAGAAACTAAAAAATGAGAATAACTGTTTCATCTTCAGCCACATGTTTACCAGTTCTGACACTCTTCATTCTCCGTGGATCTGAATTTCCTTCTGATGCCACTTACCTCTGTACTGCAATGTTTCTTGCAGCACAGATCTGTGGGTGGTAGATCTCTCAGCTTCAGTTTGTTGGAAAAAGTCTTTGTTTTACTTTAATTATTGCACAGTATCTTTAGTAGGTAGAGAATGCTTGGTTGACTGTTTTTCTTTTGGCACTTTAAAGATCTTGCACCATTGTCCCCTGGCTTCTATCACTTATCAAGAGAAGTCTTGTGTTATTCTCATATTTGTTCCCCTGTACATAATTCATTGTTGTTTTATTCTGACTGCTTTTAAGATTTTCTCTTTATCAGTGTTTTTCAGCAAATTCATTATGATATGTGTTGGTGTTCTTCCATGTCTCACTTAATGTTGTCAGTCTTTCATCTGGCTTCTTAAATATATGAAATATATTTATTTATAATGGATGTTAAGATCCTGGTCTACATGCAAGTATACACCCTGTCACTGAGCTATATACTCTTAGACCCCTTGTCTGTTGATTCTGTCATCTGGTCATTTCTGGGTTTGTTATTATTACTATATTTGTATTCCAGTTATTAGTCTTATGTTTATGCTTTGTAGGTCTGCTAATTTTTGATTGGATACTGGCTATGATGAATCTGATAATGTGCAAAGGGTGAACACATATGAAGAATGTGTTCATTTGAAGTGTGTCATACTTCCTTCATGACACACTTGCTAAACTCTTATAGAAATCTGATGCTTTTAAACCTGACTTTCAAGCTTTGTTAGGATGAGTTCAGAACAGCTTTTAGTCTAGGATTATTTTAACTCCACTACCAAAGTGAGAAACTTCTGAGGATGCTACCCATTACTCTGTGTATCACAAAGTCTTTTCATTCTGACTGGTGGAGATGAGAACTACTTCCAGCACAAGTGAGCTCTAAGGATTGTCTGGCCTGTGACGTTCCCGTGGATCTTTCCCCACGCAACCACAGAGCAGTGTTCAGCCAAAGACCATGTGCAGCCCTCCAGTGCCCAATCTCTGTGAAATTCTCTTTTCTCTAATACCCTTTCTCATACATGTAGACATCTTAGCCTACTTGAACTTCAATCTCTATCTCTTCAGTTCAGTGAGACTGACAGCCTGAACATCCGGGCAAGAAGCTGGAGAAGTCAGAGGTGTCTGAACTTCTCCCCATTCTCTCAGGGATCACAGTCCTGCACATCTGCTAGCCAATCCCCAGACACCTTTTTCCTATATCTCCCCCTGGTTTTCAAGTTGTTTATGATGAGAGAACACTTTCCATAACAGCAATCCTTTGTGGATAGACACACACGTCTCCTGTAATGTAGTTTTACATTTGCTTCTCTGGGGCCATTGACCATTTTGTGGGAGTTATTAACTTGAGATTTCTGCACCATGTGGTGCTATAAACATGGACTCCACATGCATGCAGTGCTTTTTTTCCCCTAGAATGACCTCCGTGCAGATAGCAAATTCCATACAGTTTCTCAGTGTCAGTTGGTGATATTTTTACTATTCCCAGTTTTGTTTTGACAAAGTCACCCTTTGCTCATATCAACTTTATGCAGGGATTTTGGTACTGACTTCCTACCTTGAGCAATCTGCGTGCATGTCTTTCATTCAGGTATCCGTATTAAAACTCCAGTCCCCAGTCCTAGGGACCATATCTAGGTAAAATTAATACTATTGCATTATGGAGTCTGTATGTATTTGATTTTTATATATGTAAATATATGATTTAGCCTAGTAACAGCTCAGCTTTGTGATTCTAACTTAAAATGCTTGATTGTGATTTTCTGTTGGTCTAGGTTTATATATAACATGAGAACATTTAAAAGAACACTGAATTTTCCATATTTATAAATGTAGCTTAGAAGGTCATAAAGTTCTTTGAGTTCTTGGGATGGTTTTGTTTAAGTCAGACAATAGTAGTGATTATAATGACAAGGAAATATATTAATTGATAAATATAGTTTAACACATTAAAGGGAAATTTAGCTATATTATAAAAAGCAGTCTTAAAATTAATTTTTTTCAATGACTAGATTTCTAGATAGAAAAAATGTAAAACTAAACTTCAAGGACTTAGGAAAGTTTCAAAATTTATCATTTGACTATATCTTAATTTTTTTTTTTTTTTTTTTTTTTTTTTTGTTTTGTGGTGCTGGGGATTGAACCCAGGGCTTTGTGCTTGCAAGGCAAGCACTCTACCAACTGAGCTATATCCCCAGCCCTATATCTTAATTTTATAAAAATAAAACTAAACTGTCTTTTCTGCATTCCACTATGCCTTTTGCAGATCAATAGCTCACATTTAGCAGGTTACAAATTTGCAAATTTGTGTTAGAAAGTATCTCAGTTTCACGTATGTTTTCCTGTTTAGAAATAGTAGCTTTTTACCTAAGCCACCAAATCATGATGTAGCTGATTTAGTTTCATCATTATAATGGCTAAAATAGTTCTTCGAACCATTTTTATTGGGAAATCTCAGTATATAGAGCTCTGAATATGGGCATCATTTCTTTCCCTGATATCACCTCTCATTAAGACTGTGGAATGGTGCACTTCAACTTCATACGTTTTCACACAATTTCAGAATATAGAACACACCATTTTAAACTTTGTCTTCTTATGATTCAGAATCCTTCTCCTTCCCCCGCAGTCTCTGTTCCAGCAGGTGGAACTGCAGGTTGGGCTGTCAGGCTGTGCTCTCTTATGCCCCATTTCTCCCCACATTGGAAATGCTGCTGTGCTGGCTGTTATGTAGGATGTTCTTTGGAGAGTTTTAGCAACCTCTTGCCTGTATAGCCTCACAGCCTGGGAGACCTGCCACTGTTTGACCCTTTCCCCTCTCTCTGGCTCCCTGGCAGGAATCTATTCAGCAATTCATTCTTTCTGGGTCCACTTGTCCAGAGGTATCCCATTTCTTCTGGCAGGGAAAACTTCAAATTGTTCTTGGCCAACCACCTTCCTCCTTTCACTTAACCCCTGAAATTCATTTACCTGCAATAGCAATCTATTTTATATTATTATAGCAAAATACTTGAATGTGGGTAACTTTATAGAGAAAAGAGGTTATTATTTAGCTCATAGTGTTGGAGGTTGAAACCAAGATTAGGAAACCCCTATTGGTTTGGCTTTTGGCAAGGACCTAATGGCAGGTGGCTTCAATGTGGGAGTGTGTGTGGAGTGAGAGATCACATAGCCAGACAGGAAGCCAGATGAATGATTCAGAGGTCAGGCAGTAACTTGCTCTCATGAGAACTACCTCCACCTTTCTGAGGGCAGTGCCCCCAATGGCCTAAGCACCTCCCACAATGCCTCACCTCTCAAAGGTCCTATCACCTCCTACATCAACACAATGAGGACCAAGCTGCCAACACACGACCCTTGGGGGACATACTCAAAGCACACCCAAACCATAGCACTTGCCACGGCTAAGTAAGAATAGAGTGTCTCAAACCTCACTGTGCTCAATGCCATAGCACCAGCATCAGGTCTCAGTTGGACAAGTGAATTGGCAACAGTGAGCTGAGAGGCAATTTCCAGCCTTGAACCTTGTAAAGGAGAGGGTGTGCAGGGACCCTCCCAACTACATAGGGGAGTCTTCTGCTCCATCCCCTCTTGCTACATTTTGAATGTGTCCCCCAAATTTCATGTACTGAAAACTTAATCTTTAAAGCAACACTCTTCAGAAGCAGGACTTTAAAGAGGTCATTAGATCATGAGGGTGCTCATGAATGGATTACTGCAGTTATGGTGTAAAGCAGGAGCAGGTTTCTGATAAAAGTACCAGTTGGGTCCTCTCCTCCACCCCTCTTGTGAGTTTAAACTCTTACCCTTCCTCCTACCACCATGGGATGATGCAGCAAGCTCCTTGCCAGAAGCCAGCCTCTTCATCTTGGACTTCCCAGCCTCCAGGACTATAGGAAATTAATCTCTTTTTGCAATTACAAATCACACAGTCCTAGATAGTCTATGATAGCAGCATAAAACAGACTGAGACACCTGCCCTTGGTGGGAGGAGGAAGGGGAAACTTCACTATTACCATTTTCTTCCAGTTGGGGGGCTGTGTGTGTGTGCCCGATTGCCTGTGTGGTGCTGGGGGATGGGAATCAAACTTCCTGAAGCAGCTGTTGCTAGGAGTTGCCTTTCCACAAGCCTGGCAGGGTGCCTCACCCCAAAGCTGGCAGTTCTCTGAGCCTAGAGGGAGGGTGCGTTGGTGCCTTTTATTCTTAGCCGTGGGCCCTTAGTCGCCAAGTCTGGCACTGGGCACCTCACACCATTTTATCACAGGGAACTGACACCTTTTCTTCAATTTCCTTGGGTATCTTAACCATGAGGTTGGCTTGATTGTATGGTAAATGACCCGATGTGTAGCAACTGTAATTTCAGACCTCTGATGGCTTAACTGGTCATGTTCTGGAGGTTCTGTTTTAACCAAAACACGTAAACCAGAAAATGTGCTCTGAGAAGTGTTGAGGAAGGAGCAGCAGAAGACTCCCAAATGAGCGGCAAATCAGAATCAGAGAAACACCAGGAAAGATGTGAGACGGTTTATTCATACCAAGGAGGTGCCAGATCACAAGGCTGCCCACAGAAACACACATCACTGTTGTAACAGCACACCAAAACACACTGATGGCTTACCAGCTGGTGTCCATGGTGATAGGATGCTGAAGTATCATTGTTACCCAAGAGAACTTACTGGTAAAATCTCATCCAATCCCAACTCTGCCCCACAACACGTTCCTCTGCTCTCTGACCATCATGCAACATCCCTCCAACATTATTTGGATCTTTTCCTTAAAACTAATAAATGTGCTACCAGTGGTATTTTCTCAGCACATAATTTATAGATAATGAAAACCAATTAAAGAGTCATCAGTTGATGCTTTTTTAAACATATGAATTAGATTTGACAGTTCCCCCACCCCAAGCCAGCACAAAATAGGAGAAACCAAGACGTCTTCCTGACCCTTAACCCCAACCACTCACACACAGCAGCAAGGTCAGCTCTGCTGATCTTGGCTCCCCCTGCACCCCTCAACCCGGTCTCGTTCACTTGGACTTCTGGTTGCCTTTCTGGGAGGACTTCTGGTTGCCCTTCTGGGGCTCCGATACGGCTATCCTTGCCTCGTCCTCTGGGATGAACACGCTGACGGTGAAGTCGCTTGTCTCGGTGCCATACTTGTTCTTCACCACCAGCCCGTACTTGCCAGAGTCTGCCGTGCTCACACCCGTGATGGTGAAGTAGGCAGTCTTGCCGGCCTCGAACCTGAGGCTGCAGTGGTCATCAGAGGCCAGCGACTTCTCATTCTTCAGCCAGGAGACCTCTGGAGTCGGGTCGCCCCACACGTTGCAAGTGAGATTAAGGGCCTGCAAAACAGGTTTTAGGGATTGGGATAGGGGGAAGAAGTCAGATAGAATGATCCAACTTCGAGAATCTTGCTTGCTGGCTGGCAGTTTGGCATGACCAGACGGAAGACAAATAGAAACCTCCCAAACCTGGGCTTACAGCAGTTACGCGTGAGCATCTGCGTGAGTTACAGTTTGAATAACTTGTGAGTAGGTTTCTGTAGGGCCAGGGTGTTTAGGCTTCTGGAATGCTTGTCATCAAAACAGTCAAGGAGTTCTATTTCCATTTCCTGTCTCCTCCACTTTCTCCTTTATAAACACAGATGGCTTTTACTCAAATGTGGCTTTCTGGGCTCTGTGTCAGTACAGAAACCTCCTTATTGCCACCATCACCACCTGCTCACGTTTGCATCTCATTTACTTCACAGGGCCCAGCAGCAGAATGGGAACAGCTGGTCCAGACAATGCGACTCATTTTCACATTCCATCTTCCTCATTTTACTTTGCTCTTCGAGCCCCAGTTAATCTGTACAACTGCAGAGATGCTCCACCAAAACCTAGCCTAAATAAGATGCTCCCATCTGTGCTGCAGGCTTCTTATTCTAAAGAATTGGTATTCAGGCTACGGTTTTATACTACCTTACTTGTGATTGGAAAAAAATTAAATAACTGTATATTCATGTGCATTTGTAAGAAATAAAAGACATCCTGTGTACCCAGTTTCTCCCAATGATAATGTTTTACAAAAGATCCTACAATATCATAACCAGTACATTGGTACAATCCACTGATCTTGCTTAATTTTTTTTTAATATTTATTTTTTGGTACTGGGAATTGAACCAAGGGGTGCTTAACCACTGAGCACATCCCCAGCCCCTTTTAATATTTTATTGAGAGATAAGGTCTCCCCAAGTTGCCTCACTAAATTGCTGAGGCTGGCTTTGAACTCGCAATCCTCCTGCCTCAGCCTCCTGAACTGCTGGGATGACAGGCATGAGCCACTGTGCCCAGCCAGATTTCCTTAATTTTATTTGTACTCATTTGTATTTGTTTGGGAGTTTTGTTCTACTCCTCCCTTGTGTAAGTCCTTGCATGTACCATCAGAGTCAAGATACATATTTCCATCGCCATAAGAACCCCTGTGTTGTCCTTCAACAACCACACCCGCCTCTGCCCTCCAACTTCTCAACCACATTCTTAGTCCCTGGTAACCTCTAACCTGTTTCCCATTTCTAAAATTTTGCCATTTCAAAAAGTTATATAAATAATATCTACAGCATGTTACCTTTCAGGATCGACTTTTTAACTCAGCATAATTCCTTGCAGATTCATCTAAATTGTTGCATCTATCAATAGTTTGTCCCTCTTTATTGCTGAATAGTGTGTCATGGTATATACATGCCTCTAAGGGGTCATCTGTACTGTTTCCAGCTTGGGGACATTATAAATAAGTGCTCTGAACATTATTAAAGTTTTTTTGTTTGTTTTCTTTTTTGGTACCAGGGATTGAACCCAGGGACACTTAACCTCTAAGACACATCCCCAGCCCTTTATAAATTTTATTGTGAGACAGGGTCTTGCTGAGTTGCTTAGGGCCTCTCCAAGTTGCTGAGATTGGCTCTGAACTCATAATCCTCCTGCCTCAGTCTCCTGAGCAGCTGGGTGTAGTTTTTTTTTGTTTTTTTTTTTTAAATATAAACGTAAGTTTCCATTTCTTTGGGATAAATGCCAAGGGTGCAATTGCTAGATTGTATAGTAAATGCATGATTCATTTTTTTTCCCAGAAATTGCCAAACTGTTTTCCTAAGAAGCTGTATAATTTTGGTTTACATTTCTACCAGCAATGAACAAGTGATTCAGTCTCTCCACATCTTACCAGCATTGCCACTCTGGATATTTTTGTTGTGTACCATTTTGTATTATAGCAACTCTGGTAGGTATGTCATGATATTTCATTGTGGTCTTTCACTTCCCTGATGACTGATGATGTTCAATTTACTTCACATTTTAAATTCTATTTTTGCATTTGTTTCTTACTAAAATCCAGAGATTATAAGGAAAGAACTAGGGATCACAATGGACAAAGAAAGGCATGTTCTTCTAAATATCTTTCTAATGGGTCTTCTGTGATCACTTGTTATCTCTTCTGTAGAAGTAAAAACTGGGTAGGCCAATTTTTATTCCATAATTAATTAGCATTTTTTACTGACTTATTCTAAAGATACATTTCAGGAAGAAATTTATGAGTCAAATTATTGCCATTAAGCTTAAACAAGCAAACCAGGCATATAATTTTGGAAATTGTGATTACATGGGGTTAAAACTTAAGAAAAACTCCTAAACTCCTTAAGCTTCATGAAAAACTCATATCTGTACTTTAGACTTGAGTTATAAATTACAAAGTGGTTTCATATACATTCTCTCTCATCACTATCGAGTGAGTCCAAACTCATTAGGTGAGGGAAATGGAACAGAGGGTTTAAGAACAAAAGCAACCCTGCCATGATGGAGCTTAAATTCAACTGTGACTACAATTTCCACCCATGAAGAAATGCAGCTGATCAGAACCTCCTCTCACTAAAGCATTTCGATATGCTTTGCTTTGTTACCCGAGTTCCCAGTGCCCACTGTAGGTCTTCACTACCCTTTGAGGTGAGAAAAAGTTTTGTTCCACTATAAATATCTCTACACTTATGGCTGCTGCCAGATTAAACTTGCTTTAATGAAATACAGGAATGATGAAAGTGAATACAGGCCAGAATGCTGCCTCTTAAAGAGATTGTTGTGGAGCCAGGAACATTTAAAATCAAGTGGAGAGAAATCAGTTTTTACAAGAAACAAAGACTATAGAAATGCATGGAGGAGTCTGTCCCTGCCAAGGTGAGACACTTTGTAATAGTACAGTCCATTTCCCATCGTGTGTTAGAGGTTACTTCTTTCTTCTCCCATATGGGTCACAGAGTTATGACCTAACATTTTTCAGTTTCTCATGAATTTTTTTTTTTTTTTTTGGTGGTACTGGGGATTGAACCCAGGGCCTTGTACTTGCAAGGCAAGCACTCTATCAACTGAGCTATATCCCCAGCCCTAGTTTCTCATGATTATAAAGGGTGACTCCAGAGAGACCCAAGTGGGTCTCTCTCTATGTCCACATGAGACAAACTTGCATCCTGAATGCTTGGCCTACAAAATATTAAGATGAGAAGAAAACAACTTGCATTTTAAGCCCTGTATTTGGCTATTTTGGACATTCCAAGAAGCCAAGGACTAACATGGGGATCGTGGAATAAGTACATCTTAAAAGATGGGACAGAGCCTGGGGTGCTGGGAGCAGACAGGATTGCGCATACTCACCTTGCCCTCCTGGATGGTGACCACATCAGGGAGACCGCCCAACACCCGGGCACGGTCTGCAAGCATAGACATTTCTGGTTAATCACTGCAATTGTGAGAGCCAGCGATTACGCTAACAAAACCACCCCAGAGGATGAATTTCCCAATTTAGTTTTTCCTCTCCTGATGGTTATTTCATACTTTCATCAATATGCAAAATAAGAAAATTATCCAGTGGTTCTGAACTTTAATCCTTCTTTACCTACATATTGTACATGCCTGGGTACCTGCAGCTGTACCTAAATTACCAGCTTGGGATTGCTTCGTCCCTTTAAGACCTGTTCTACAATTTTCATGACTATTTTCAGCCCTGGCCCTTCTGCAGCTTAGTGAGGCTAAGCTCAAGGAGGCAGAACAAATCTTAATGGATGGCCTCCAAGCCCAGCATGGCCTCTTTCTGGATTTCCCAGTGTTGAACACTGTTTGCATAATGGAAGGGCCGTATGCTGGGGAGCTCTGGAGGCTCATGCAGATGTGGGCTTCCTTTGAGGCCTTCCCTAGAGAGCTTTCTTTTCTTGTGTCCTGGTATCTCTTGGCAGTTCTGTGCAGACCACTATCTTTGGCTGAGGATAAAGGCCCTCAGATGAGGGGATGAGATACTGGATGACGTGATTGAATCAGGGGCTGGTGCCTCTGGCAAAATCGTGTGTTCTGGGTATGGATACCTAAGCTCTGGGAAAGGGGCTTTTCTGTAACACATTTCCAAGGCATCCTCTCTGGCACTAACACAGTGGCTGCCAAATTTGTGTTTTTAGGCCTACTTCAACTAATCTGTGATGCTTGACCCTCATTTCTGTAATTCCCTTCACAGAGAAACTTGACTTCATTCTATTGCTGATTCCATGATACCACTGGTGGGCCCAGCCCATCATCTAGTTCCCTGAGTGACTTATGTGACATCAGGCCAGTTACCTTGCTGGGTGGACCTGTCTCTCAGGTATGGAGTGGATGGAGGGGGTTTTGCATTTGACCTATGGACATTAAATTTGCAAACCTGCTCCACAGTATCCATGGGATTTTGGTAGGGGGGTGGCACTGAGAGGAGGTGTGGAAGGGGGCTGGGGTAGGGATCTGGGGCCCCATCCCAACTTTAGTTAGGAGTGGTTAAGCTTTACCTACTTAATGGATTGGGACTGTGTGGAAGAATTTGTTTGAAGTAAGCATTCCACGCCTTATAGAAGTATAAAATCTCTGAGCCAGAAGAGCTCTATGAGTACATGACCTGGAGGACCAGGCTCCTTGTCCACAGGCGAGTTCAGGGACTGGGAGAGGCAGGAAACTCCTTGAGGATGTGGGATTTGCTGGGTGCATCCAGGAGCGGGAGGGACATAATAATGTCCCCTCCTGCTCTGTTACTCCCTAATCATGCTTCTGTGCCCCTGTTCTGGCATCTGCCCTTTATCATGAGCAGCAGCCTTACAAATGCAGGGTCTGAGCTGGGAAAGGGGAAGGGAGAAAGGAGGGGAGGGAAAGGTTCAAAGTCCCATCCTGGAGAACCTGGTGCCGTGGGGAACCTGGTTCCCCTAGTTCCCTGCAATTCCAACTCAGGATCAACTCTGCAGTTTTAACCGTATGAAAATATTTAAATTCTATCTCCTACACCAAGAAAGAAACGGATTAGTCAGACTCCTGGGATCCTGCAGGGCTGTTGGAGTTCTAAAAATCTCTATGTGTGAAGCAAGTAGCTAACAGAAGTACAACAGTAAGTACATTTCTGAATATGCGGACTTGACAGTTTGGTATGTGTCCACAAGGGCTGTGATTAGTTTGATCAGTTCAACAAAAGTAAGGAAGGCCTTCTTTGGCAGCTTCTATCATATAGGAACTCTCAGAAAAATACACAATACTTGTTGGGAACAAGTTACAGTGATTTACCTGTTGTCAGATTTACAATGTTTCTTTTCGTTAATGTGTACATGTATATGTATATGTGTGTGTATATGATTTCTGATGCATTGTGGTCTGCAAGTGACTCTCAATTGATTCTGTGATTTGCAACTAAGAGATTTCTCCAGAATGTCTGGGTGATAGCTCAAATCAAGAGGTGGGTGACATTCTTTCAATGTAACCTGAGACCTTCTTTCTATAGACATTCTTACTCACAAGACTAAAATGGAAACATATGTAGAACACCTAAGATTTAAAAATGAAAGAAAGGAGAAGAAGGGGAAAAAAAAATCACTTTCACTTTCCTTGGTCTGTACTTATAAGAGCAAATGAAATTATATTTCAGATCTATACCCAGAGTACATGTGGAGGGGCTTTTACTTACTTTTCTCAGCAATGGCAGCTTGTCTGTGGTTGAGAGAGACGAACAAACATAGAAACAAAGAAGAGTTTTGTTTTAGTGGGACTTCAAGTAGCTAACCTTAACTGCATTCACTGCTTCAAAGACATTTCACTGCTCAATATAGCAGTGGGAAGCTGGGCTTTTACTACACTTGAAACAAAAGACTTTAACTCTCACATGGCTGAGCAGTACCTTCCCAAGTTTCTAGGGAAATTACTACATGGAAGTGGCATTTGCCAAGAGAGGGGACTTACTTTAACCTCTGGAATTCAGCAAAGGCTTCATCATATGCTTCAAGGGGGGAAAGAAAAAGAAGAGAGAAAGAAAGAAAGAAAAGTTAGAATTTTTTCACCAAAATTAATCACCAGACACAGGGGCTAATTAAAACTCACACTTGAGGTCACCATGATCAGCCCAGCATAACAAAACTGACTTTGAATGAGACTGCCTGTGTGTTCACTGTGCAGCTCAACACCCTCAACAATACAAGCAAGTGCTCTGTAGGCAAAAAATATGAAACAGTAGGTTGTAGATGCTTTCGTTTCAGTGGGTGACTTTCAACCCTTTAAGCAGATACAGTTATTAGCCCCACCCGAGGGAAAAAAAATGGGACTAAAAACCTGTTTCAAATAAAAGTTGGTTGTCTACTAAGCATCCTGCTCATCAAAAAAGCTTTCTCTTATTAAATCATCTGACGTCACAGGCTCCCAGCTAGACAGCTTAATGTCTTTATGTCGTGTTTCTGGTCTATTTGGGCAAAAGGGCACAGTGAGTTACAGTCTTCACAGCGTCTGCCAAGGCTCGCCCGAAGCAACGTTTCTCAGGCCATGATGGAGCCGAGGCGAAAGTCAGAGAGACAAGGAAATGAGCGAGACAAGGAAACGAGAGCGACACTGCTGCAAAGTAAATCTGTTTCCTGTGCCGGGGGACTAAGCCATTCTGATTGAAGACTTTCAGCAAAAAGGCAGCTTCGCTTTGAAATCCTTCTCACTTGGTCTTTCAGCTCCTCTGTGGTCTGGGAATCAATATTTTAAGTCTACAGAATAGTTAGATAATGCTAGACCACCACCCTCGTTTTTCAGATGGAAAAATAAATATAAAGTTAGGCCTCAGGTTGCCGATCCTTATTTTTCTCATCTGTAAAATGACCAGAAGGCAAGGTGGGCTAAGCCGGGCTGAGAGTATAGGACTTGTCCTGGTCCCCACACCACACTGACAAATAAAGGGTCACAGAGGAACCAATTTGTGACGGTAGTGGCAATGTTGATCAGACAACCCACAGCCTTTAGCTTAAGGAGGTTCTGAGAGTAGAGTAGTTAAATAAGTTGTGGTGGGCCATGGAGTAAAAACAACAACAAAAGTTGCAAGTCTATCACCCACATATTGTTTCCGTTTTTCTGTTGTATTTCAAGTGATCAGATGGACTGTGGAAGAAATCCCCTATCACTTTGTGTTGTGATGCAGGCAAAGTGTGACCCAGAAAGCCCAAGTCCCTCAGTAGTAGCTCCCATTCCTGAGAACCCTTTGGTAAGTCTGTGCAGGCATAGTGGGGTGCGTGGGGTGAGGGTCAGGGGATCTAGCTCAATAAAAGTTCAATGCAGACTTGAAAAGTGGCTTTCTAAAACTCCACCCTTTGAGATGAAAAGCATTAAGAGTTATTACACATTTTGACTATGTTTTAAAAAGAAGTGGGGGGAAAAATCAGTCCACAGCCTCCTTTAGAGACTTCCGTCTAGACAATTTTACTTCTTTAGGAAAGAATAGAAGGAAGAGTGTAATACCAGGAAGGGGAAATGGCACAGTGTTTTTTTTTTTTTTTTTAATTTAAAATTGTGCATCTTTTAACTTTAAAATTTTTACTTAATAATTGTGCATTACTTCTAGTCTTTACTCTTTGGAACTTGTGTGCATG
Source organism: Sciurus carolinensis (assembly GCF_902686445.1). Taxonomy (NCBI): domain Eukaryota; kingdom Metazoa; phylum Chordata; class Mammalia; order Rodentia; family Sciuridae; genus Sciurus; species Sciurus carolinensis. The sequence goes on along the minus strand of NC_062227.1, from coordinate 28,228,223 downwards.
CATCTCTCCTGACTTTCTTCTCTTCCCTGTCCTCTCCAGAATCCCCTAATCTCTCAGCAGACGACCAAGAAATCTGTGCCCATAGGGACTCAGAGTCTCTACCTTCCTTCTGTTCTTCTCAACAATATGCCTTTGCCTCTTCAGGTTCACTCCTCCAGTTATGAAGAAGACTCCTTACTCCTTTCCAGAGTGAACTTTCCCCTCTGCCCTTGGTCTTGCCCCTTCCATCCTTCAGAACTTCGGGGTTGTCAGTAATTCCCCTTTATTTACATCTTCAGTTCTACCAGCACAACTGGTATCTTGGACTCTGAATTTCAATCACTGTGAACTATTGTTTTTTATTGTTTGTTCTTATATAAGTGATTCGAGTCAACCTGCCCTTCTTTGAAAGCAACTTCCTGCTAGAATTGTGCTTTCTCTCCATGTTTGCTGTCTCTACCTTACTTACACTAATTGTCCACCCACCAATTTCTTGCTTCTACCACCAAGGCTGATTAAAATTGCTTTACCAAAATCACTACTAATAAAATTCGTGGGAGGCCATTGTTTTAGGCTAACTTCCTATACTAGGCCCCAACAGACCAGACCAAACCAACATAGAGTCACTTATGCTAGGTGCCATGCAATCAAATTATGTAACAGGCCTGTTTCCCAAACCAGGGATTCATAGCAACCAGAAGAGGCCCAATCAAACTAAGCCAGCATGCTAAGGAAGTCCCCTCTGTCTTAACCCTATAAATAAAGTAACTGAAGAAATCTGATGTAAATTAATCTGCTTTTTTGCATTATGCTGTTTTCTTTATCTTGCTCATGCTAATTTACAAAATCCAATTGCTGTATCACACCTGGGGAGTACTCTTCTATTTGGTAACTGGGAATACTGCCTGATTCATGAATCACTAGTAAACGTCAATCAGATCCTTAAATTTAGTTCATTAAAGTTTTGTTCTTTGACATCACCAACATCATACCTCTTTTGATATCACAAACACAATGGCTTTTTTTCCATCCCTTATTCTTTTAAAAATACCCATTGGCTATATCAAGTTTGAACCTGCAGAATACTGGTTTACCTTGTCCAGAAAGATCCACTGTCTTCTGGTGTCCAGTTTTACCATCAAAGAGTTCCATTACATATTTGCCTTTGTCATTTGGAGTAGGCTCATTGATTTGTAGCCAGATCTGCTCCCCAGTGACCCCGCTCTTAACTCTGTCTGTGTACTTAATACCAGTCCCACTGTTAAAATCAAAGAAAGCATTGTTACTGTTTGCTTTCATGCAAAGCCGATTCTTTCCTCTGCCTCTTATTAAGGATCTTACCATAAACTTACAGACTTTCAAAAAACGTGGGGTCTGTGTATGTTATTCTTCTGCTTCAGAGAAATTATGGGCCTGAAGCACAGTACTTGGATTCCAACGCTTTGGGTCTAATAGTCTGAACGTTTTAGCTCCCCATACTAGTCTGTGACCCAGGGTAGACTAGATACCAATACTTCTCAGTGGTATAAATATCTTTGTTTTTGCTTGGGTTTATTTATAGGATTAAGGAAATCTTTAAAGCTAACTGGCCAAACTGCATACTATTTTGCTGCATATTTCATGATTTATGGCTATAAACTGGATTTTATAAGCTAGTCAAAAACACTTATGGAGGCTCATCTGGGCCTGATATCTATTGACATATGTTGTTCCAAAGCTATTTAAAACGTATGTAAATATGCACTTGGAAATAGAGCCAAGAGTGAATGAAAAGCAGAGTGGCTGCCAAAATGAATGTGGCATGTGCTCTGTCCCTGTAAGTTTCTCAGTATTCTACAGTAGGTCATAAACAGACCCGTACATTGTATTCTCTGTAAGAGAAGAACAGGAAATATAACCCTCTGTACTGTGATCTGACTATCTGGAAATGCTACTGCTCTAGATGAAATAAGAGAGAAGTATGTTAACATACTCTTTGTGCTGTTAAAAGAAACGTCATGGAGTTTGTAAGAGTGTAAGAAAATAAGAAAAAAAGGGCAGTATACAAAGCTACTTCTTTATAGTAACAATTATACATAGAGAAAAGATTGGAAGGAAGTACCTCCCAAATGTTCCTATTTTAGCTAGTGAAACTATGGAAAATATGGATATTATGAATTCTTTCTACTTTGTAATCTGATTTCATAAATGTATTTTCTAGAACAAGCATGTTCTGTGTTAATAATTGAATAAACAAGATTAACTTAAAAAAATTTTTTTTTCACCAAAAATGATTTAGCTTTCAAATAGATATTTAGTATTTTTCTTATTACATGTAAGAATAATATTTATTTATATATCTAAAAAGATATTAAAAATTGCTGGGGTTGTGGTTAGAGGGAGAGTGAGTGCTTGCCTAGCATGTGTGAGGCACTGGGTTTGATTCTCAGCACCACATAAAAGTAAACGAATAAAATAAAGATCTATCAACATCTAAAAAAATTTTTAAAAAGATATTAAAAATTAAAATGCCATAAAATATAAGGTACCCCACAGATCTGTATCCCACAGATTTCAACTGAGCAACAGACATGTCTCAGAGAGTAAGACTGTGCTGTGCTTTGTTATAATAAATCTGTTCTTTAATCTCTGGCTAACATGCAAAATTGTACCTTACATATGTTAAGCACTTCAGATAGAATGTGTATTATTGCTCCTTTATTTAACAGAAAACTGATATTCATAAAATTAAGTAATTTACCTAAGACTATAATGGAAAGTAGGAGCAAATTCAAGACCAAAACCCTAATTTTTTTTTCCTCATTATGCCACATACTTACAAAAAAACCAGCTAAGACTATCCTTGATTCCTGAGTCCTTCATAGGCACATGAATACACAAGAAACTAATGTAAGCTGAGTAACGAGACCAAATAAGGTAAAAAGTTTATGCCTTGCTAGTGTAATAGCAATTTCCTCAAAAATGTCAATGTTCTCATTTTTTTGGAACAACTAATTCTTTTAGAGATGATACAAGGCTTTTTGATGGATGGTTCAACTAATTTTGCTTCTCTCATTCTTTATACTGATAAATTAGAATGTCCTAGATGTCACAGAGGAATTTCCTAGAATTTGATCTATTTTAACTTAATAATTATGTTCCTACAATATATTCTGAAAGAAATAGAACAAAGGAATGAAACCCCAAGAATTTCACACTGGAATTTTACTACTTCTTGCTTTTTTTAGAATTCTAAGAATGATTATTAATAACAACAACAATAAAATAATATTCTACATAAAACAATACAGCTTCAGTTAACTGTTCAATAGTTCAATAAGTTTTTTTTTTTTTTTTTTTTGGCGGTACTAGGGATACAATTTAGAGCCTTGTGTATATGAGACAAGTACTCTACCCTCAGCCCTAGACTTTTGAAAAATTGTATTTATTTTTAATGGTTACATGAAAACATAGAAATTATACATATTAATGGAGCAACATGCTATTTCAACACATGTATATATTGTGTAATATTTAAATCAGGTGAAACATAACTATCTTCTCACTTATCATTTTTTTATGATGAAAACTTTCAAAAATTCTTTCTTCTAGCTTTTGGAAATGTAAAGTTTATTATTGTATCTATAGTCAGTCACCTGCTGTGCTGAGCACACCAGAACTTCTTATCTACCTGTAACTTAGTACCCATTGATCAACCACTCCCCAGCACCACCACCCCATTCTAGACTTTTAATGCAATTTACAGGGGGTGAGTAGGGGGGTGGGTCATGACAAGCCAGGCTCTGGAGTGAGGCTACCTGGGCACAGGCCTCTTCAATCCACCTCTCTGCTGTGTGACCTTGACTCAGTCATCTCCAGGAGCCTGAGCTTCCTTATCACTGTAGTAAGGAGCACCTACTCCATAGAGCGTGGGTATGAAATAATCCATATATCCAAAGGGTAGGAGCAGTGCCCAGCATATTGTCAATGTCCACTGAAGGTACAACATGAATAAACATTGTTAGCTGCGTCCTACTGGGGATGCCACAGGACCTATTTTTTTAGTGAGGTTCTGAAAAACATTAGGTAGTTTGGAATGGAGGTCCACTGCATCCTAAGATTGGACCGAAGGTGGCTACACCCACCAAAGATTATCTACAGCAACCCTCTCTTCCCTTTCAGCTCAGGATATCTTAAGGAAGCACAGAGGTTAAGAACACTGACAAGTTTGGGAAGGAAAGGACTGGTTTGATTTAAAAACCTATTTTGGCTCTTGGAATCCTTAAGGTGAACTTGAATACAATCCCTCTGTTGCTCCAGAAAGGCAGCCTGGGATTAGGACAAATCTTCAGGCTCAATTCAGTTCAAACACGAATCTTCAAAGTCATCTTGAGGTCTCCAAAGCTGTCTGAGGGTGGACAAGAAACATGCTAATGCCCTACTGTGCCAGTTGCTGTAAACAACAATGATAAACTTGGGCTCTCTAGAAGAGGCTTCTTGGTAACGGCCATTAATTCACAGAACAGGAAATCTGGTGCCTCCTGGTGAACTCTGCTTCCGTTCTGTTCCAGACCACAGCATGTGCTAGCTGAATACAGAAACAGAGGGCTCAGAATGTGGTCTGGATGCCTAGCAAGGCAGGGACAGCCACGCACTACCATCTGGAGGTAGAGGTTCCCTTACAGAGATGTTTGTGAACAGTGAACTCCTAGATCACAAAGGAAGATGCACTGTAGCCTCGACTGGCTTCACCACGTACATGTTGAGGGAAAGAGCTAACCTTGCACTAAGGGAATGGCCCAGGTATTTCTGTCTTAAGTCAGACCTGTGAATTAAGAAGTCTCCTTACCTGAAAGGCATAGCTTATTTTTTTAATTCTCACTCCCTAGTGAAAAAAGAATTTCTACACAGCAAGTCAGTTTCCATTTACTTACTTGTGGGACCAGTTAACTTTCAAATCATCCAGGTAGTAAGTAACAAAAGAGTACAGTCGGATGCCTTCAGCTGTACTCTGGATTTTCAGGTCAGTAGCAGACAAAGCTGAAAAGAAGAAAACAGCCTATTTCATGTACTTGTAAGTCCTGCTGGAAGAAGAATGATAAAGCATTCCTATGGTGAGAGAATTTTCACTTACCTATTTTCCTGCATACTTCAGTCATCAGTTCTTTGAAGGCTGTAGATAGAGGTTCATAGCCAAAATTTTAGCAAAAACACACTCAACATAAGGTCAAATCCTAAAGTGTTAACTCTCAAAAACTGTCTGGTGGAAGGAATTGGACACAAGGTGAATTCATTGACCAACTGAAAATTAGTGTTCTTTGAGGGGCAACTCAATTTTTATCAGGTTTTCAAAGATCTCTGCTTTCTTCAATATCTATATATTTTTTCCTGCTAATTCTTTGTAATTATCACCATATTTATATTTTAGATCATATAAATCTCATTTATATGAGATTTCCAGGAAGGTTCTTGGCTTTAGGTTCTCTTTCTTCTCAAGTCCCAGGAAGCCTTAGTTTACAGTACAGGAAGTTTTCTTATCTGTGTCATCAATTCATAATGAATTAACCATCTCCGTTGCCTGGCCTTCCTCAGCCTAATAATGCTTTTTGCCAATAAACATATTTAGCCCTGCCTCTGCCAAGAGGAGAAAGATGAAATCAAAGTCCGACTTATGCTGTTCATTAGCAATATTGTTAAAAGATCTTGTTCAGGAACAAAATTGGAAGTTTGGTGGGGGGTGTCACAAAAAGATTTTCATTATCATGATATATTTGTCCTTAGAAGTCTCTGAAAATGGAAATGACTTTCATGCTCTGCTAATAACTGTGAGGCTTCAAATTTCACTTATAAATCTCTTGCCACCCTTAACAATGGACTATTTTTCAACATGCTCCTCACAGAAGTTTTTGATCCTGGAACATTTTTATAGAGTTGATTTAAATTGAGAACAGATCCCTAGTGCCCTGTGGACTATAAATTCTCTGAAGATCAAAAGTACACTTTTGTTTTCTAGGAAGACCAAAAATGAAAATTGAAAAAACAAAAAACAAAAAACGGTAGTTTACTCTGCTGGAATTTCAATTAAACCGAAATCTATGGACCAAAAAAAAAAAAAAAAAAAAAAGGTCAGCCCAGCCTCAATCATAATCTTGGTATAGAAAACACATGGAATGAATCCCAGCAGTTGGTGGACTGACCTTCATCCACAAGCTTCAATCTGCTCTTATCTTTTCCTCGGTCATCTTTCAGGATAACTTCGTAAAATCCAGCATCTTTCTTGGAAAACTAAGGGGAGAATTGATATATTATTTTGTAGCTTATTGTAGTTCAGGGTATGGTAAACATCATTTTTCAATTCCTTGATTTATGAAATGCCTTCAAAACACAGACCAAATAAGTATCTAGCCATGCAAGTGATGAACCGTTCAGAGGTGTGTTTATTCATAATAATTTGCCTAGCTAAGTAATCCTGATTTTGTTACCCTCTAAGGCTATAAATGATTTAAGCAAAAGTCTTTAATTCCTTTGCTATACCCTCATTTATTTAAAACTAATGATCCCATATATTTGAAACTGTGCTCTTTTTGACAAAATGTAGATGAAAATCTGTATACTTAATGAATACTGCCTCTGACCATCTCTGTACTTTAAGGGAACAAGTTATCATGAAGCTTAAGTACAAATGAAGAAGAACCCACTTAACTGCCTACATTAAAAAAAAAAAAGTAGCAAAAAAAGCTAGAGTTGTGACATCCTGCTGGTACTGACTGGATATTTGACAAGCCCTCGCATATGACAAGGTAGAGAAGCTTTTGTGTTCCTACAGCAGTTAGCAAAAAAAAAAAAAAGTTGTAAATCCCCAGGGCATGAAATGAATACAAGATCTAGGCTTTGTCAGGGGTGGGGTGGGGGAAATGTAGGGTAGAGAGCTAATACATTGCATTTCACATTTTCAGTCACCTACCTCTGTTATAAGCAGGGTGCATATGCCATCCTTAAAGTCATGCTTTTCATCCACTGAGATCTCCCTTTCATCTTTGTACCACACGATATGAGTCTCCTTCTTAATATTCGCCACCTAGCAGAAAAGCCATAATTACCTTTCTCAACATAAGGAAATGTTACTCTTAGGAAACTAAACAGTTCTTAATTCAGCCAGGTAGAGAAGAAAAAGTCTGAACTCCAGAGTCAGAAGGCACCAATTTCCAACGGAATCAATTAAAAACTATTTTAATTGGGGAAAGGGGTTAGAGTAAAGTGGATAACAATGAATAAATCTAAGCCAATGGTATCTCTATTTCCAGCAGTAAACACTGACTTTAAAATTATTATGTAAGCTGGGCATAGTGACTCACACCCCTAGTCTATGAACTCCAGAGGCTGAAGCAGGAGGATCGTTTGTGCCCACAAATTTGAGACTAGCCTGGGAAGCACAGGCAAGATCCTGCCTCAGTCAATCAATCAATGAAAAAAGAAAAAAAATTATTGGGTAGGTAAGCAACGATATATACATACTAACATACATACTTGAGTGAAAATTAAAATCTCAAAACCAAAGTAATGCAAATCCTATCAGAATAAAAATATAGTCTATGTTCTAAAAACTAATGACTTTATTAAAGGAATAGAATGTAATAAACTTCAATCTATATCTGAAAATTTAATAAAAGATAAATAATGGAGCATTGTAAACATATGTAAAGAAATATGACTTAACAAATTGCTTAGTAATACTCAGGAGACTCATTTAGATCCTATTTCAAACACATATCATATTGTAAATTTCAGGTGAACTAAATAATCTCATATGGCTAAAGGGATCCTGAGCTTTATCTACAACATTTGAATTTTTCTTTACAAAGGAGACTATATGCATGGTATTTTGTATAATTAAAATGGTATGAAAGAGTAAACTTCATTCAAATTTAGAAAACAATCCCAAAGACCCCACTGAAGAACTTGTAAAATGTACATACAACAACCCCACCAAAAGAAACCCAACTACAAAACAGATGAAGAAAATGTTTAGTCTCATTATAAACAAGTTTAGACAAGTTGTAAGATGTTTAAAAAAAAAATGTCAGCTAATAAATGACCATAAGAACCAATACTGGCAACTATTGTGAAACCCATATACATGAATGTCCCTTATGACCCTGCAAACAAGTCCCTGAGTTATAGAAAGTAACTGGGTTACTAGGTGACATTACTTATGATGAAGTGGCCCCGAGTGAAGAGTTGCATTTGGACTAAGAGGAAATAGAAATGCTCTGGATTTCTCTGAGTGCAACAGTCCTTGGAACTTGGACCAATCTGTTGCAGGGATCCTGGAATCTCACTTAGGGCACTGTTAGAAGAGACTGGATCCTTGGGGCCTTGTGGTTTCTTAAATCCACATTGCCTCCTGCACCTGCCAAATGTGGGTCTTGTCTCCTTGCCCTTCATTTGTCACCTGGAGGTGGCAAAGGGAACAGCTGCCCCCGTGAACTCCTGGAGGTAGGAATGCCCAGCACTGCCTTGGCAAAGATCTGAGCTGCTCCTCAGTCCCTTGGAGTAGACCAGTGCCAACTGGAGTCTGTGACAGTCTGGTGAGTCTGAATGCTTAGCTGCATATACTCCATGGATTATAATGCAACAGTAAATTGCTAAATTTACACAAATTGTCATAATGTAATAAAGAGCTATGGGAAGATAGAGGAAAGTTCATTCTACCTGGACTGAGAAAGGGGAGAGGCCTATGGACAGGACTGAGCTGGAGATGACTGAGAAAGGATTTTGCCAGAGAAGTTGAAAGAAGGCAGTCATTTGAGGTCTTGCCACAGCAGCATAATATACAATGTGTGAATATTCATAGCCTATTTCCTGAGAAAAGTCATCTGAATAGGACATGAGTGTTCATCTCCCAAAGAGGGATGGTTTACTGGGAGAGGCCAGGTGGATGCAAAGTGAGTGGACAGCATGGCAGTGGGCAGCTAGGGTGACAGAGAGAGGGCCAGCTGCAGCCTGAGCAGGAGTTTTTCAAGAAGCTTTGCCATTTCCTAAGAGAAACCTGGAACTGGATTTTCTTATATATTTCTGGTAAACTGCTGTCTCTTTGAATTTATCAGACCTAGTAAAGACGGGGGCACTTGGGTTCTGGCTTTTATAATGACAACAGCATGTTGCCAGATCCATGATTCTGCTTTTGAGTTACTGTTGGCCACCACAACCACACAATCCAACCCCTCATACGATAGTTCCTTCTCAAAAAAATTAAAAAAAAATTTTTTTTTGAGATGGGGTCTTGCTATGTTTCCTTTGAACTCCTGGGCGCAAGCAATCCTCCTGCCTTAGACTTCTAAGTGGTTGGGACAATAGGCATGTGCCACCATGTTTGACTTACCAAAACCTTTTCTTTCCTTTCCTTCCTTTCCTTCCTTTCCTTTCCTTCCTTTCCTTCCTTCCTTCCTTCCTTCCTTCCTTCCTTCCTTCCTTCCTTCCTTCCTTCTTTCTTTCATTTGTTTCCTCCTCCTCCTCCTCCCCCTCTGCCCCCATCCCACCTTCATTTATTTGCAGGGCTGAGGATCAAACCCAGGGTTTTGTACATGCCAGGCAAATGCTCTACCACTGAGCTATATCCCCATCCTCTCCGAAAACATTTTTGATGATTCACTCAGCTAAATAATGTATGTGTTTATGGTTATTATCTAGGTGCCTCTGAAAAACTCATGTTAGATGATGCAGGAATATTCAGGGTGAAATGATTAGATTATGAGAGCTGTAATCTAATCAGTGGATTGATCCATTTGACGAATTAATGATTTGAACAGATTACTACTGGGTGGTAACCACGGGCAGGTGGGGTTTGACTGGACAAAGTAGGTAACTGGAACCGTACCCTTGGGGATTATAATTTGTCCCTGGTTTCTCTCTCTCTCTCTCTCTCTCTCTCTTTCTTTCTCCCTCTCTCTCCCCCTTTTCCTGTCTCCCCCTCTCTCTTTTCCTGTCTGAGCAGTTTTCTTCCACCATGCCCTTCTGTCATGATGTTCTGCCTCATCTTGGGCTCAGAGCAATGGAGCCAGACAAACATGGACCGAGACCTCTGAAACTGTGCATGAAATACACTTTTCTTTCTCTAAATTGTTCTTGTCAGGTATTTTGGTCACAGCAATGAAAAGCTGACTAATACGATATACTAAGATCCAAAATAGTTCAGAATGCTATATAGGATTATTTTTTGTAAATCTTTCCAAAGCCCTAATAAAACAATTGGTTGTGAGCTATAAACTCTTTACCAAACCTTGTCTCTTAAGGTGGCACAGTGGAGAAAATCAAGAGCACAGCTGGAAAACATTCAACGGTATTACTGTGCTGGTCTCACGATTTAGATAGGAAGTCCACCAAATAACATGGCAGCTGAAATGAGTCTGGAATAGCTCTACCATTTAAAATGAAAATTCAGCCTAAGACAAAAATAATGTAAGAGTTTTCTGAGGTTAAGGTTAGGTATCCCTAATCTAAAATGCTTCAAAATCTAAAACATTTTGAATGCCAATATGACCCTACAAGTGGAAAATTCCATGCCATGAAACTTTGTTTCATGCATAAAATTATTTAAAATGTTGTATAAAATTTGTGTTTAGGGGCTGGGGTTGTAGCTCAGTGGTAAAGCATTTGCCTAGCATGTTTGAGGTCCTGGGTTCGATTCTCAGCACTGCATATAAACAAACAAAGTCAAGTTCATTGACAACTAAAAAGATATTTTAAAAAATTGTGTTTAGGTGTATGTGAAACATAAATACTTTCTGTGTTTAGATTTGAGTCCCACCTCAAGATATCTTCTCCCTACCTGCCCCCCATGTATATATATTACAAAATGTGAAAAAAAAAAAAAATCCAAAATTCAAAACACTTCTAGTCCAAAGCATTTTGGATAAGGAATATTTGACCCATAATGAAGAGACCATGTCTTTATTAACTAGGTCATGGTTAACAAATAGCAACAATCACCTTGCCTTCCCATATGTTTATGGTGTTTTACTTTAAGTGTTCCTTACCAACCAATGGTTACAGTAATGTTCAACAGTAAAGATGTACTGCTCATCATTTTGGTTCAAATGGAGGAGACAAAAATTGATCTTCTTCTTCTCCACATTCTGTTTTCTATTTATTTCCCTTGAATCCAATATTAAAAATCTACCACTTACCTTGCATTTCAACAGTACATTACATTCACCTGTCACTTCCCAGCTCAAATACTCAGCAAAATGTGGACCTATGAAAATTTAATGACATAAACAATCATTTTATCAATCACAAAATGCAAAATTAAAGCTCATTATTAAATCCTAAAATAATTTTTGTTTGAAGTCAAATTTTAAAAATTATCAATTTAGTTCTAAATATTTTTAATGTTTTTATACAAAAATTTGGGTTTCTCCTCTATCCCCTGCCTGTTTTTACCTTGTTTCCTGATCCATTCTTGTCGCTGGAATTCAGCTTCTTTCTGGAGCTTTTTATAAACTAGAAATTGAAAAACAAAGGAGTATGAAATTGAGTTGAACAGCATAAATGCCCGTGCCAGCCACCGTTGCTAAATGACTTATATTTGTTATTACAAGGCTCATACATTGTGATGACCCTACTCATTTCAATTTTTATAGACAAAGAAATAGCCTGAGAAAGGTTAAGTAACTTTTCCAAGGTCATAAAGCTAGGAAATCGTGAAACAGCACTGGATATCACAAACAGAGGTCTGGCAGTCTTTCCAATGCTTTGTTAAATGCCACCTTTTAAATCTTGGCATTTTCCACAGGGGTTTATAACAGTTGACTACCGCAATCTAGTTACGGTATATGATTAACAGATTTGGCATACAGCACTTTTGCATACTTTTCTCTTGAAGTAAAGTAATTTAAAGTAAGTACATATTGTAAAACAGTTTCATGGCTTGTTTCTGAGACATATATACAATCATGGTTGTGCTATAACTTCCTTCACTGGTCACTGAATTGTAGTAGAAAGTACTTGTTTATATATAAGACTATTTAAATACAGCCTTGCTTGAGGGCCAGGGATAAATTTGGTATTCTTTTAAATTAATGTTCATTCCTGTGAAATGAAATACAATGGAAAGGACTAACTGAAAAATGTATTTTGATCAAAGGAATCCAATTAAGAAACAATTCCCACTACGTTCTGCAGGACCTCTTTTGTGTCAAGGGTTATTGGCATTGAAGGGAGTAGTAAAGCCTTCCAGTTAACATTCCTCAGAATCCTTACCATCTCCAATGAGGACAAGAGTAGAATGGCCAGTTGCTTTCCCATCTTGAATCTGGAACGTATATGTTCCCTCATCCTCATCCTGAAGCTTTTCCATGAACATTTCAATTATGCCAGTGTTTCGATCAATATGCATCTTGTATTTCTTCAATGCGAAAAGATACAGACAGAGAAATCAGTGAGGTAGACATGTTACTTTGATGACAATAAGCTTGATGAAATAAAAATGAAGCCCAAGAATCACAATTTTAATAATATTTCCTAACAGCCAAGCAAGTTCATTAAAATCTTGTACCCAGGAAAAGGAACATATTATATGAATCATGACCTAGATCAGCACTGATTACTGAATAGTTTGAAATTTAATTTTGTTAAGTCTAAATAAAGTTTTGTTATCTTATTATTTTTTTTTTTTTTTGTGGTGCTGGGGATTAAACCCAGGGCCTTGTGCTTACAAGGCAAACACTCTACCAACTGAGCTATCTCCCCACCCTTGTTATCTTATGTTACAAAATAGTGTCAAAAAGTTGTTTAAGAGCTGGGGATAGAGCTCAGTTGGTAGAGTACTTGCCTTGCACGCATAAGGCCCTGGGTTCAATCCCCAGCACCATAAAAAAAAAAAAAAGTTTAAGATCCCCATTTTACCTTCCAGATTACACTATTTTTAATTATCAGGATAATATAAAACTATAGGCAGCATAGGGAGAAACATCTCTCACTCATTGCTATATCCTCAGCATCTAGCACATTCCAGGTATGTTATAGACAATAAATAAATACCTGCTAATAATATGTGAATAAAAATGCTTCTAAGCATTAAAATCTATTCGTTCTTAATGAACTATTTCTCTTATTAGACTGTTTTGTTACATTGTTTAGACAACTTTTTTTCAGGGTGTAAAGGTTAATCTTAGTTCCTGGGTGTATAGGCACAAATTCCATAATAACTCTGAATTAATAAAGATTTGCTATAAAATATATCTCAGAATGAAGGCTCAGGTCTGGGACCAACTCTGTGGCATAATTCATGCCCCAGAGCCTCTCCTACAGGAAGCCAGTCTCTAGCTGAGACCAATTTTAACTTAGCTTTCTCTGATCTTAGCCTGCTTCTTTCACCCGTTTCTCTCCTGAGAGCACAGCTCCTACAATCATGAATGAGGAACTATCTGAACTCTTTCTATGGAACTTGACATAAAGCAATATGCATGTGCACACATGGCTACATGTGTGCATGCTTGAACACATTAAGTCTAACACATGTATATGGATGTTCACTCAGTGGTTATGGAGGAAGTGATGCCAACCACAATCTTCCTTCCTGTCCTCCAGCCAGGTGTCCTCACAGCAGTTGATGAGAGCACTTTAGAAATGGGGAGGAGTTGGCCCACAGTGGACACATGAGTGATGGGCTCTAGTTTTATATAAAGTTACCCTGTATCTTGAAAAGGAATACAGTGCATACAAGGATATGCTATTCCATGTATGTGAAACATAAATTCATGACCCTCACTAATGATCCCCAAATGTTTTAAAACAAATCTCAATAAAAAGAGAATGAGTTACTAGTGATGGCCACAAGTCATACCTCCTCCCTACTTTCATTTACATCCATGACAGCACAGGGAAGGGCCAAAGCGCCAGAACCCCAAGTTCTTTAGTACATCAGGGCATTGGTCTAATGATAGCTCTACTGATGTCTTTGGGGAGGACAAAGAAAGCTCAGCTGTTTAAGTCTATCTATAAAAACTACACTTGCATCAAAAGGAAAGGAAATAACATTATTTAGACATACACACACAGAAGTATAGAAAAAAGTTCCAAAAGTATATACAATCACCTACATTAAAAGTTGTAAGAATGTGTGATCTGTCCTGAGTCATTAAAGTTTTTCATAATAAGGATGTATTGCATTTTTAGCCAGAAAGGCAATGAAAGATATTCTTACTGCATTTTTCTAAGTCACTGAAATATTTTCTCCATGTTATGTATCAAGTCTGTTGGGGTTTCTGTTGTGAATGGCCTGCATTTTAAACAGTCCATTAAAAACAAACAAACAAACAAACAAAACCCCCCAGAGCTGTGGCTTTTGAAATGGTGTATACTAGGTTACATTTTTTACCAAGCTGTGGGAGTGTGCTGTGAATTCAGGAGAGGCAGCTCTGTTTCCCTGGGTGACTATACTTCTTGGTTTGCCTGAAACAGTTTTGGTTTATGACTATTGTCATAAGGAAAAATTATTAAAAGCACCCTCTTCCATTCTCAAAAGCATTCCAATTTCAATAATACAATATAGTTCCTAAGTATTCTTCCTTCACACTCTTTTCACATAAGAATGATTTAAACTCCCCCATTCTATTGCCCCGTAGTTTTTCAGAACACTTCATTCATGTTCTAACAGGGTATCCTCTGTGTGTAGTACAATGATACATTTAAAAACCTAAAAAGCATAAAACCTACCGGCCCTTCAAAAATTTCCTTCTCGTTAAATATGTAGCTGACTTTGGCATTGCCAGATAGCTTCTCAGCCTGCATCCAAAACCGGACCTGACCTTTCTCCAAAATTTCAACTGCCAACTCTGATTTAGCTGGGACAGCTATGGAAAAAGAACAAACAAAAATAAAACAGTAATTATATTGGTAACCAATTATATTGATACAGATTTGGTCAATGTGTGAAAAAAAGTCAATAGAAATAGAGATGCAGCTACTTGCTTTTGCAAAGCCCAGAGTTTTGTAGGAAGAAAACCTCAGATTAAGGGACAGAAGACCTGGGTTCTTATTCTGAGGCTCTCACCCTGGGAAAGTTGTTTACCTTCTCTGAATCACAGTTGTCTCAATGACAAAAAGGAAGAAAATGAACTTACCTCTAGGGGCACATCCTGCTAATATCTGTGACTCTCCACCATGGCTTTGGTTAGGTTTATTCAAGAGCAATAACAAGATCTAAAAAAGAGTTCTTAGCAGGCCCCAGGAGAGCTAGAGTCTAGCCCAAGGTCTGCTGTTAGCAAACTGTGTGATATTAGGCAGGTTACCTTGTGTTGCTGGGCCTCATTTGATGTGTCTGTAAATGAACAGGATTAAACTAAATGCCCTAAGTAGCCATGGTTATTTTCCAGCTCTAAGGTTTAGTATCTTAATTACTTCAAAATATTTAGAAAGGAGTTACATTTGATTTTTTCCAAATAATTTAACTTACTTGGGTTTATTTTTTTTCAAAAAAATTTTAAAAAATAGATCTTAAAAAAGAATTAATTTTGATTATACAGTTGGCTCTCCATATCGACAGGTTCTGTACCAATGGGATTTAGTCAACCATGGATCAAACTGGTTTTTTTTGCGGTGCTGGGGATCAAACCCAGGGCCTTGTGCTTGCAAGGCAAGTACTCTACCGACTAAGCTATCTCCCCAGCCCTCAAACTGTATTTCTTAAAATTAATTTGTCCTGATCACATACTGATTGTTTTCTTGTCATTATTCCCTAAATAATGTAGGATAACAACTATTTATGTAGCATTTGCATTATATTCGGCATTATAAGTAATATAGATGATTTAAATATGCAGGAGAATGAGGATGGGTTATATGTAGAATATTATGTCATTTTGTTTAAGGGACTTGTGAGTCTATGGATTTTGGTATCCACAGGGGGTCATGAAATCAATCCCCGACAGATACTCAAGCTGGTCATTTAAATCCTATCCACCTCAGTGATACACTCGCTTGGTTTAGTTCCAAGACCAAGCAAAATTATTCAGAAGCAAATAAATGAGCCGCTATCAGGATGCTATGTCAAAATGTGGCATAGCTTTCTTCACCTAGAAA
Source organism: Sciurus carolinensis (assembly GCF_902686445.1). NCBI lineage: Eukaryota > Metazoa > Chordata > Mammalia > Rodentia > Sciuridae > Sciurus > Sciurus carolinensis. Next base: position 28,212,182 of record NC_062227.1, on the reverse strand, counting down.
ATGGAACCACATGGCATCTCCGATTTATACTAATATCGCTTTAGCCATTTGAGTCTCAGTGGAATTTAAAAGGTTGGCTGGTAGGTCCCAAGACTTGTTTTAAAATTTCTTATAATTTGAAAGTGTTCTCTAGAAAGGTTCCTCCAACCATGGTTTTGTATCAGACATAGTTCCAGGGGATACTTTGTGGAAAAGCTTGACTGTCTCTCATGGTTTAGTAATCCTTAACTTCCTTTAGGGGAAATTGCCACCCTTTATTTCTCTAAATTGTTCTTAAATTTATTACAAAAATGTAATATGTGCTATATTTTAAATGACAAGCTTCTCAAACTTATATCAAATGCAAACTATTATTCTTTGTATTTACCCTAAATCTACCCCATCAAGCTTGAAGGGATACCTTTTCCTTTACATTATTCCCTATCCATTACAAAATTCAGTCTTGGACTTTATCTGGTTAAGAATTGAAGAATGCTCAGGTATCATGTCCTGAGGGGATGCACCACAGGGGAGAGAAGATGGGCTGTGGAATCATGCCGTCTTCTTCAACAGTTACTCTCCTCCTTAAGCCTTCTGCTCCTCCTTTGCTAACATGAAAATTAAGTGTCCCTCAAGGTTTTAAGAAGAGAAACTGGAGTCAAAGAGAATATAGTAAGATACTGTGAATAATGATCAGTGCTCAAGGTGGTTAGTGTTCTTCTTCTCCCAATTTTACTGATGAGAATACCAAATCCCAGGAAAGATTAGTAACATATGGGTCATAGAGCTGTGGTGAGGGCTATTCCCTCTCTTCTATATTCCTCTTGATTCTAGGGTCCTCTCTGATAAATACTGGTGGTTTTCCAGCGAAAGCAGATGTCTGAGAAAAACAGATGATGGATGGATCTCTGGGTGGCAAGAGCAAAGGCTAAGCTTTCTCCCCACAGAATGTTCATGCTTGCTACAGGAAAGTTTGGGTACAGCAGAAAGTCTTCTAGAAGTCTGGAAACATTCTGGGGATCCAAATATAAGAGCGATGTGGCCTAGAATGGTGATGGAAAGGGTAGGATGGGCCTTTCTGGAAGCCTCTAGCTTCCTTAATGTTAGTTGACCTCCCTGAATCATAAGAACATCTTCTGGGGAACATGGACCAACATGAATCATCTCAGAGGACACAGAGAGAACTTGGCAAGGCGCAGGCACAGGAAGAGCCCATGACCTGATTGGGGAACAGGTACGAGAGACAGACTTACTTGGGCTTTCTCAGCTGTGTGCAACTGCTCTAGTTAACTTCTCTGGATATTCTTTCTCTCTAAAGTCAAGTCACCATAGTACCAACCTTTTATGGTCATTGTGAATTTCAAATGACAAATTCCATTTAAATATCCTATAAAGAGCCCGGCACATGATAAGTGCTCTATAAATGTTGGCTATTAATATTTTGGTAGCTTTTTCTTCTTCCAGTTGCTCCAACAACATTCTTCAACTACCAATTGTAAAGTATTATGTGTTGACCACTCAGATTGCATACCAAGATACCTATATTTATGCGCATGTGCTTGTGAAGGTCTGTGTAGATGTATTATTTGGACCCAGATAGGGTAATAACCAGTGTGTACAAATGAAGAGAGATTCTACCAGCTGTTGATGACGCTGAAGTACACCCTCCCCCTGCAGATAAGCTTTCTCTCCACACTGCAATTTAGTATCAATACTGGCAAGACAGACTGTTATTTTCCATTTTTAGCTTTATACATTCCCCCCCTCCTTTTCTCAGTTCTAAATTTCCTTAAGCTCTTTTCTCTGGCAGTTAATTTGCTTCCAGCAAAATGTGTTATTTGTAGGTCTAAGGCATATGCTTAGTGGCTTTCAAAATATTTTTTGCAAACAGCTTAACATGAGACTTCATTGTGCCAAAGGATAAAGGAACACATACTCTTATGATCTGTAAAAAAGGAGACCCTTTAAAATCTTAAAAAATTTCAAGAAAATGACTTAATGTGTCAACATTGACTGAGAAGTGGGTATAAATTGAGAAATTAGAAGCGCTGCTTTGATCCTACCATCAGATCTCTGAAAATGTTCATGTAGTGACCTCATTGGTCTGACATTGGTAGGGGAAAGAAACGAGCTGGAACCGAAATGTTTTCAATGCTGCATCAAAGGGCTAATGAAAACTCCTTTGGGTGGGGATTTGATAATTGCATTCAGAATTTTACACATTCTCTTGGGTTCTCCCTCTGTGCACACCAAGCTACTACAGCTAATCTCTAATAAAGGATACTAGAGTTTGCTGCAACCCCTTCTCCTAGCGCCAACAATTAGAATCTATAGGCTTATTCAAAAGAAAATACCTCAGTTTAAATGACAGCAACATCAGGCAATTTTGACCATCCTGATTAATTCTATCTCCAGTTTCATATGATTGCCGAATTCCAGGGAGGCCCAGGCAACTTGAACTCAACAGTGACACTGCGTCCTGTCTTTTCTCATCTCCATCCTTTAAACTGAATTTAAATGCTGTTGAAACCAGCTGCTGCCTAGACAATCATGGTCCTTTGTTGTCTAACTAGATTAGTAGATGCTGCTGCTTTCTCTTCATTTCTACCAGCATTTGACACTACAAACATTGGTAGAAATGGAGAGAAGTAGTCAACGCAAGCACCCTACATGCCTTGGAGAGAGCTCTATGTGGTAGGTGACATAAACTCTCTGATAGCCATTCCTGGAAAAGAAACCAAGCTCCAGGAAAATGGAAGTGAGCTGCTCAGGTTCACAGAGTGAGCCCAAAGTACAGAAGGAAGAGCATCCAGGCCAGACCTCTACCTTCCACACCATTTTTCAAAATTAACTTTTGAAACATCACTTGGACTATTATGTTTCCAGTTTAATGGTGGATAAGCATATGGGTGAAAATGGTTTGCCTAATGCCATGTGGCAGATTTTCCAGAACAAAGTCTGCATCCTGCATTCCCAATCCACAGGCACTCCACTCTAGCTTTGTTTAACAAAAGTCGTCCTGAGAACGTTATACCTGAGGCCCATAATCACCAACGCTCAACCTCACCAAAAAAAAAGAAAAAGAAAAAAAAAAAACAAAACTGGGGAATGTAAGAGCAAGTAGGTTCTAGGGCAGTATTTGTTTTTATTTTTTAAATCATAGCCTCCAGTGAGAGGAACACTCTAGATCTTCTCTCTAGAAAAATGCACATATGCAAATATATAGCTTCACCCTCAGTCTGGGATAAGAATATAATTTTGGATAAGAATATAACTTTGGGGATTTCTGAAACTCTTGTATTAGTGAAGAAAAAATATCTTCAAGTATCAAGAAATTCTTTTAAGTTCTTAATTGAAAAGAATGAGGGCATTTTGTTACTATTTGTTTTCTCAAACTCTAGGGTGTGCCTTTCTGGATGCTTTACTACCAGCTGTAGGTAAGAGATCCTATCAGGCTAGTGGAAGCTTCTGAGTGTTATTTCAGACTCCTTTTTCTTCTCTTAGGTGTCAACTGTGGAATTTAATCTTTCAAGTTCAAGATGCTTTATTTAAGGGTACATAAGTAGTTCAGAAGGATTCTTTTTCTGACCAAGGCATCTTTACCCTATTTTCCAAGAGTATAAAGTGGTAGGTACTATCTTTAGATTGTCTTTATTTGGAGGTACACGTCTTCTATTAAGTGCCAACATCACTTAAGAAAATATTAGTATGTCTAAAGACATTAATAAATTTATCTAGAAGATATATAAGTGATTCCAAAATATGTAGGCAAAAAGATTGGTAGAAATGGAGAGAAGTAGTCAACGCAAGCACCCTACATGCCTTGGAGAGAGCTCTATGTGGTAGGTGACATAAACTCTCTGATAGCCATTCCTGGAAATTGCTCAGATTTTAATACCTGTCTCCTGACACTTCTGTGAAATAAAGCATAGGATATATTTTCTGTTAGTTTCTTAGTTTCTCTGGAAAACAAGAAGGAAAAAATACCATTTCTAGGAGATGCTTCTATAGCTACTGATGTATGATCTATTATATGTTTTCAAGAGTCTTTCTTTTTGTGTGTGTGTGATACTGGGGATTGAATCCATGGGCACTTTAACACTAAACTACATTCCCAGCTCTTTATTATATTTTATTTTGAGACAGCATCTCACGGCTGCCCAGGCTGGCCTGGAACTTGCCATCCCCCTGCCTCAGCATCCCAAGTAGCTGGGATTACAGGTGCGCACCACCACACCTGGCTAAGCCTCTTCTCTTGATCCTATCAGAGTTGTCATTTGGTTTTATTGCAAGAGTTGCCCCCTGGTAAGATTGCTAACATCTGTGAATATATAGTACACACTTACTTGGGAACTTGTGTTCGTGGCTGAGAGCAAGTAAACGTTTCAATTCTGTAGGGAGAAACAGAAAATGATTACACTTTAAACTACTAAATGTCACTTGAGGGTAATTGAGAAATTAAAGCAACATTAGACTTGCGACTGAACTGATCTTAAACTTACCTTCCTCATCTATTACATAGCTGGATGCTATCCCGTCAGTATCTGTTACGTCACAGGAGTAAATGCCCAAGTCATCCATCCCTAGGTCTTTGAAGGTCAATTTTGTCCTGCAGAATAAAATAAATTTAGAAATGGGGCCATGCCAGGACTGTGGGACTATGGTTCATCCCCTTGGGGCATCTTCATGGGTACTCATTTCATTTGAAATACTTGTTTTTCCTCCTTGTTGAACTGAAGCTTCCTCATTCTTGGTGTCTCGGATTAAATGTCATATCTATTTGGAAAACTTTTCTGATCTCTTTCCAGGTGATGATGGTGAAGGAGGTGGGGTTGGTACAAATCTCTCATCTCCAAGCCATGCTTCATACTAATACACATCCCACATAAAGATATTTCACTGATTCGTCTTGCTGGGGAACTTAAACATCTCTCCCATAGTGCAGAATGTGCTCTTGTAACTCTGGATGATTCTCTTATGTTGTCCCCTGTGCTTTCTTTTCTGAATTTATTATACAGCACTGGTATTGTCCCTTCTATATAATCTCTGTGCCTCCAGAGACAGAATCTGTGACTGTGGTATCCCTAGAACCCAGTACCTTGTCTGGCACATAACATGTAGCATGGATAAAATGAAAGGATCAATGGTTCAGTTTATTATGTTTTCTAACTTGGCAAATTTTATCACTAGTCTGTGTCTAAAATCAACCAAACTTGTGAATGTTAAGTGGAAAAAAGTTTATAGTTTGATTGCCTTTTCTTTGATCAAATGTATTTTACTTCAAGAATTTTAGAAGGCACTTCATGCTCCTACAGGGAAAAGGAAACCCATTATTAAGATGGAAACAATCCTTACTTGTTGCCTTTGCTTTCAACTTCTAATCGTGGAGAGTCCTCAGTGGCTACGTAATCTTTGGACCAGGTGAATTCTGACTTTGGAGTCATCTGATCACATTCAAAGTTCAATGAAATGACTCCATCATCATCCACATTTACAACAACCTCTTTGGTTCCTAGAAGATCAAAAAGAAGATACTGATCCTTTGTGGTAGCAACCAACCAAGTAAGGATTCCTTACCTTGGGATGCTTTACTTCAACCCTACAGCAAGGTCCTGAGTCTGGCAAGAAAAGAGCCCCAACTGATCACTGCAGATGGACATTCTTGCCCTAAAAATTCAGCTCCTATATTATAACATAGACTTAAACTAATATGCCATGTGTCCTAGGTGAAGTCCACACCATGGACAATTTTGTTTTTCCAGGACTTGGTAAAAATTGGCTGATATGACAGATGGTACAATTGTGGGAACGGATTGATTATAATAAGAGGACAAGGCTGCCTTGAGAAAAAGGAAAACTGAATGGTCCCTATCAGGTCCTAATTATGACTTTTGCTTCAATAATACCTATGTCCATCAAGTCACCAGGAAAGGATAGAAACGGATAAAGAAACCAAAGAGAAACTGAAGGGGAGACGGAGACTAAGACTAGCCTATATGCACATGTTGGAAATTTGTCAGCTATTTTAGAATAGAGAAATATATGGAAACTTGCTACGTTGATCATATAAACATAAATCAGTCTAAAAATGCCCCTATGGATTAGAATTTCAGCAACCTAGAAAAGACTCTTATTGAACAGCATGAAAATTTAAATATAAATGAGTTTCAAGAGATCCCGTGTTTCAAGAAGACGGGTGTGGGACTTTGAAAAGAAAACAATTTGGTTAGTGTTTTGAGTTATTTTAGTCTTTTGAGAATTATAATAAATTGCACCTGTCTCTAATATAGCAATTCAAAAAGAGTTAGTACAGAATATGAAACATTCACATCTATGCCTAAATCCAGTTTGAAAGAAGCAAAACATTGTTTAAACTTATACACTCATTCAGTTGTCAGCCTGAACTTGGTTTGTTTCAGTACATTAGAAAAATTATAATTAGTCACAGAAAGGTTTAGTTTTCTTTTTAAAAATACATTTAAAAAATCTTCCAATACATGTTCCACAAAGGAGTGATGTTTTCCCTCCAGATTGTATTACAGGAGTCCAACATCTTGGTCTACCATCCAATAAAACTTGTCAGTGGGAAAAAGTTGTCAGAAGTCCTCTAATGGGAAGGCCAAGAGGAAACGTGTACCCACATCATAAGTAGCATGAGGATCATGATCATGGTTCCTGAGTCTAACAGATGACCTATTAGTATTCTTATTAATGGCAGTGTGTGCTTTAACTATCCACCTCCACAAAGTGATTTTTAGCACATGCAAAACTTAGTGAACACCAGCTCTAGCAGATTTTTAATTTCTTTAAAAAACAAACAGGAACTGGGGATGTGGCTCAGTGGTAGAGTGCTTGCCTAGCAAGCGTAAGGCTCTGAGTTCAATCCATAGCATTGCAAAAACAAACAAACGAGAAAACTGAATAGGATGATTTTCATATTTGGCTACACGGATAACCCGAAATAATGATCAATTAAAACCTCAATTGTTCCTTAAGTGAAACATTCACTATATGTTTCTTGTAAAGGGCTTAATGTACTCCATAGTAAGTAACAGACCATGTTTTATTTCTGTTCCTAATAACACATGACCAATCCTCATATTCCTTGATTGTAAAATAAATATTGACTAAGCTCTATTATTAATACTTAAGAGCAGAGTGTGGCGGCTTACACCTGTAATCCCAGTGGCTCAGGCGGTTGAGGCAGGAGGATTGCAAGTTCAAAGCCAGCCTCAGCAACATAGTGAGGCCCTCAGCAACTCAGTGAGACCCTGTCTCAAAATAAAATAAATTTAAAAGGGTGGAGGGGAGCTGGGGATGTAGCTCAGTGGTTAAGTGCCCCTGGGTTCAACCCCTGGTACCAAAATAAATAAGTAAATAAAATAAATAAAACTTAAGGGGAAAAAAATGAACACTGAAGAGTACTGAGGTTTAGTGTTATAACACACAGTTTGCATGACTGAGATGCTGTGAGAATATAAATCAAAGATTTTTTTGTTTATCTGTATTGTTATGAAGAGGAAAGAAGTGATAGGTGTTGACTAAATCTTTCTTGATTTTTGCATAATATCTAATTTGGAAGCAGAACCAAATGCTCATATTAATCATTCATTATCTTACCTGTAATCCTTCTTAAAAGGAAGTGAATCATTCATATGCTTGCTGTTTATTATGTTAAAGGCATGACTTCAGTTTATGACAGAAAAGTATTGCTTGGGTTAAGAATTCTGATTTTTACTAACGTGAGAGACATGATTTTTCTGCCAACAAAGGAGTCATAAACGTGAAAGAATATGGACAATTCCATTAGCTTTACCTTTTTCTCAGTTCTGTAGATAACCTTTCTACCATAAAACCTCACCCATTTGGAATCTTGCCCAAAACCAAGAAATAAGAAAACATACCTCTAAACTAGTGCTGATATGACAAAGTCCACTTGCTAGTGTCCTGCACACACACTGAAGAATTCCCTAACTCCTCACATGGAATCTATTTATACTTCACTGGAAAAAATTCTAACAGGCCTAATTTGTTGGTTTCCCTCAGCAGATTAAACTAAAAAATTAGAAGAAAGTAAGAAACTACTATCATTGTAAGGAAAATGAGATCAAGAGAGCAAACAGAAAAACTAAAAAACAGGCACAAAGACATTATTTGTTAGAGGGACTAATAGCATCTCATTCCTTAATGATATCACTTATTGCAATACTGCTCCATAAATAAGATTACTACTGTGGCTCTGAGCCATACAGAAAAGGTAAGTATGATTCAGTGGACTGCATCCAAGGAGACTGAGAAATACTTATTGAAATGCATAACCTATTTTTAAATAATTTCATCGAAGAGTCTTAAAATGAAATTAAAGTATAGGACAACTGGATTGTCCTATACTTTAGGACAACTATAGGACAACTGGGATTTAAAACAATAATCTGTTCAGGTTTCTGAGTGGCCTGATTCGGTCACTTGGAGAACAGGACAACCCTGCTTAATTGTTGCTTCACTGAGAGAAAAATATAAACCTATCTCCATGAAGCATCCTGGAAAATGAAAAAAAAATTTAAAGTAACTGATGATCTTTTGTGAAAATATGAAGTGAAACAAAAGATGTTATCTATTTTCCTTTTTAAATGAAAGATAGTATTTTTAAGTTCCAAGCAATATATGTGTTTTTATCTCAACCTATGAATCTTACTTCATGACCTTACTGCTGAGTTCTAGCATAAGAAATGTGATCATTTATATTTTTAGAAAAGAATGTAGTAATTTTTTATAGGCTTAGAGGGAAATTTGTAATTTTAAATTAAGTAACTTCTAGGAGGGACAAAGTCAGAGAGGTTGAGATTAGCCACAACGTCAGCTAGTATCTTAGAAAGCTTTCCTTATCTGTGAAGATTTTCTTGATTAAATATGTCAAACAAACTTAAAAAAAACATTGCAATGTTTATTTTATTGAAACTTAAACTTAAGCATGACACCAAGCTGGGTGTGGTGGTATATGCCTGTGATCCCAGCAACTTGGGAGACTGAGGCAGGAGGATCTCATGTTCAAGGCCAGCCTCAGCAACTTCGAGAGGCCCTGTCTCAAAATGAAAAATGAAAAGGGCTAGGGATGTAGCTCGGTGGTAAAGCATTCCTGGGTTCAATCCTCAGTACCAAGAAAAAACAAAAAATAAATACAAACACACAAAAATGTATATTTAAAACACTTAAGCATGACACCAATATTTTGATAAATAAACAAGATGAAATAAAAGTACCCACAAAGATGAGCTGGGGTTGTGGCTCAGCGATAGAGCGCTTGCCTAGCATATGTAAGGCACTGGGTTTGATCCTCAGCACCACATGAAAATAAATAAATAAAATAAATGTATTGTGTCCATCTCCAACTTAAAAAAAAAAAAAAAACTTTTTGAAAAAAAGTACCCACAAAGAAAGTATTCTAATGGTAATAGGTTTGCTGTTTTATTTTAGACTCAGATTTCAAAGCTGGAACTTCTCTTTAAAAAAATCATGTCAACTGGCTTAAAGTGTCATTCTAAAAGTGATGATAATCGCAAACTTTTGAAAAAATCAAATTCATTGAAAATATTTTAAATATTAGTTATATAAACATATTTCTTGAATTCCACAATAATTCTCAGTGGAAAATAACATTTAGTCAAAATAACAATCCTGCAAAGAATGTACTTTAAATAGTATCATTGTATAAAAACAAGACAAGGTCACTGTCTTAAAATGATGAGTGGGACAGGTTCCAGCTTCTTTCCTGTCACATGAATTACACAGTGTTAATGCTATCATACTCTGTTAATATGATTTTTTAGATTTGATGAGTTTTGTTACTGTCTGGTTTCAATTAATTTGTTTGCATAGTTCTTGGAATAAAGGTATCTTTAGAGTGACAGTAATCCAAGTATTTCACCATAACTCTTTTAATGGGAAATTAAATGGACATTGCCTTTGGGAAAAAGGTAGACTCTTCCTTTCTCCTGGATTTATGAATAGAGAAAAAAGGTGTTTGGGGAATTTTCATTTTATTTATTTACTTCATATATGTGTGGTGCTGGCGATCAAACCCAGGGCCTTACCCATGACCCTCTACCACTGAGCCACATCCCCAGCCCTAGGAGATACTTTAGAGAAATTACTTGGGACAACAAGGAATAAATTTGAGGAAGCAAGAATTTAAAACAAAAAGGTATCTTGAAAAATTTACACGTAGGCAAAACAATTTAAAAAATGAGGTTGGAGTTTTCTTTCATATGGACATGTTGGATAATAGATTTCCCCTTATATAATAAGAGGAAGTAGAGTTGGTCATCTGGAGAGCCACTTTTTCCAGATACTAAAATGTAAGAGTAATTAATAATATAGTTCCTTAAGTAAGAGGTCCCAGATACATAAAAGGCAAAAAAAAAAATTCTTTTGCAATTTTACAAAGACATGATATTCAAATGGATGATCCTTTATAGAAATGCTTTAGAAAAACCAAAACCAATGTATTTACCTATAAAGCAACAATGGCATTTCTATCATGCTGCAAGCTAACTCTATAGCCATCACCTTGTTTAGATTAAATTTGTACAGTGCTAGAGAAAAAGTCTGAGAGGAAAATTATAGCTATAACATTGTCAAATTTTCTTTTTGGAATGTCCCAGAGTTTATTTAAATGAGCTTTGGCCAAGAGCTGAGGTAATATTGATTAATGCATGGCTGATTCATTCTCTCAGTTGATTAAAGTATGAACAAAATGATTCAGATACTTAATGGGAAGGAAGCAAGTTGGGTGTTCTGCTATCAACCTAAAGGAATCCTAATGGATTCCTTCCAGATTAAGGCCATCCCATGCTCCCACAAAGTTGGGCCTGAAAAGTGAACTAAAATTTGTCATGACTTAGATTTTCTACAAAATGATCTTCGAATCTGTTCAACAACATGAAGAATTCAATGAAAGAGACATTCTGAGTTGCAAAGGAGTTAATAAGAGTTGTCCTAGTCAACTGCTCAACCCTAAACAAATCCCAAATAAGGACACAGAGGAATATCTGATTGCACAAAAGTCATTTTAGCAGGCTTCCAGGAGCCAGGAACCCCCAGGATGAAAATGCCTTAAGGTGTGGCCCAGCGCTAATATGAGCTTTTTGAAAATTAACTAACTCTGCCCTATTTTTCTCTCTTCTAATTTTTTTTTTAAAAAAGCATAGACTTTAAAAGCTGAAATAAAATCTCTGTAAACTGCATTCCTATTCATTTCCTAATTTGATGAGGTTTTTGGTCTCATATTGTTTAAAGTCTTATGTCAGCACTAATATATTGTCTTATATGCTTTAGCTATTTGTCCTTCTCCATGGTGTGTGTGTATGTGTGTGTGTGTGTGGGGGGGTTGTTGTTGTTGTTGTTTAGAAAAACCTAAACAGTGGGTAGAATAAAGCAGATGGAAGTGAGTTACTTAATCAGTTCCATGTACTGAGCTGCTCTGTGGTGAGGATTGCTGCCTGACCCACTACAGCCCCCACTACAGCCCCCACTGCCTGACCCACTATAGCCCCCACTGGATGTTTCTTTCCCAGCCCATCTTTCATAACCAGGGCACATATCACAAGATGCCTGGAGAGAAGTGTACATGCCGAGGCTACAAAACTGAGTCACACTCACTGGCTAAACCACAGCAGTCATTCATTATTTTTTCATTTAGTAGATTACTATCTAATACACCAGGTACTAGGCCAGACTCTCAGCATGTATGTAGAAAAGACACAGCTCCCTCTTGGGAAGGAACTCAGAGTCTAATGCATATTTCTCAAGCTTGGTTTCAGACTGGAATTACCCAAGGAGTTAAATAAATAGGCTCAGCCTTAGAGATCCTGACTTAATTGGTCTGGGTAGCAATACTTTCGAAGTCTCTGGCATGATCCTAAATTATAGCCTAGGTTGAGAACTACGGTCTGAGTGGGCGACAGATCTGTTAGTAAGCAGATATTAGGGTGGTTTTCTAAAAGGACCAGTTGAGCTCATCGCTAGTAGTTGGGTTGGCTTCCTGCTTCAGTTTTCCAAAACTCCGCCAATGGCCCCTGGGCACATATTGGCCTCCTTAGCCTTACCAGGTTCTGGGCCAACCAATTTTTAGACACTGAGTTTGTAAAGTTTCCTTTGTCACTGGGTTGTCAACTCAATCCCAACTCATTATTCCTTCTGTAAGTGTATTCTCCTAACCTGCCTGGTTCCTCATGACCAAGTGCTAGTGTTCCGTGACCCAGTTCTTTCTTGGGACCCTGCCTGGTGTTCAGGTTCTTGCCCATCACCTGATTCTCCTGCCCACTGCACTTTTCTCTGGTAAGAATACCTCAGCCTGTACTGCCAGCCCGCTGCCCTCCAGATCACCTGCCACACAAAGCAGGTCTCTCTCTCTCTCTCTCTCTCAGGTCTCATACGATCTGTCTCACCTGGCCTCCACCTCCATCCCCTGGCCTGATGCAATCAACCACAGATACTGCTTTTAAAATATCGAATATCAGAAGAGAATGTCCTTTTAGGTACCAAAAAATCTACCCCCAATATTTTTCAACCTATTCTATTTATAGGCTTCTTTATCTAAAGGATTTCATGGGAAAGCATGACATACTTTGTAGCAGTGGCTGGGGGACATCTGCTTACATAGTCTTTGACTTCAAAGGGAGTCCAGTGATCCTAACACCACCAGTGGATTAAGTTAACTTTTAAGTGGAATTCAGTTACACTTGAGGTGTCTCGTTAGATGTATTTGTGGTTTGCTGTTACACGATAAGCTGTATTTTCTACCTGAAATTTTAATACTGGATACCAGAAAAAATTGTTCCTCTGAAACAGTGTTCCAAGTTCCACAATCCAAATCTTGAAATTGATAACATGCCTCTATATTCCATCCATTCTAACATAAAATAAATACATGAGAAAAAGTAATCTACTGGTATTTAATAAAATTGATAAATATAGTCAATTTTAGATTACATATATGCTTTCTCAGGGACTCAGAAAACACTGATACCTGATTTCTAGTCTATTTGGCTATGGAGACTATATTATCCCAGCTTTCTCATCATACAATGTTGTAAACTCTGATGTTGCCACAAGATTGTAAACCAGTATGCAGTAATGATGACACGTTACTCTACCCACAAGGCCCACACAGCACCTGGCAACAGAAGAAACTTAGGAAATACATGTTGCAAGAAAGAATGTGCTTGTTGCTCATAAAATAAGCCCAACATCACTGGAGTTTTGGTGCTCCTGCATGGGGAAGCATTTTGGCCCTGTGTGTCTCAGGATTCTTTCCTAGACTGTGAGCCAGTGGTTCCTGAATGGATCAATCTGGTATGGCTTAGTGTACCCCTGGTTGGAGCTGCAGCTTGGAGTTATATTCTGGGAATGGAATGGCCACAAAAATGACTTTTGGGACTGTATTCCAGATGAGTGAAACAAAACTCTCACCCAGAAGGTCACTAGCAGATCCTTTTCTGGTGTCAAAATTTCCCTAGTGATGACACTTGGTAATGTTATGCCTGGTCATCTGCCATTCTGAGGCTACTGATGAGAAAATAAGAAATCAATTTGTGCTTTCTTTAATCTGATTGGGAATCTACAGCTTAAAGTGTGCTTTCGATTTACCCATGACTAGACTAGGAAGAGTTGACTCATCTAGTAAACTAAACGCTGTTATTATGAGGGCAGACACTGCCCTTGGGTCCTCACGCATGTCCACTTGGCACCTTTAATATCCCCACAGGACAGGAGCATATGTCCTGGTGTCTGTACATCTCCTTGAGCCCAGTGTAGCTGCCCTGGCATTCTTCTGCTTTCTCAATTTTGCAGTGGTTACTTACACACAGTGTGGCACTTTGTCTGTCCAGACACCTGCCACACTTTTGTAAAGAAAGTCACTTTTGTCAGACTCATATCTACAAACTAGTTTTAAGAGTAGCTGCAAACAGTTATGTAGAAGTGGGATGATACAGGCAGATGCTTCCTGAAAGGGTATACTTTGTTTACACTTTTTGGTAACAAGTAGTAAAAGTAGAGTTTCCTCTGTTTACTTTCTTTGCTCATGGGAAAAGTAAACATTGCATTAGGTATTATGTATCTGCTCCTTGTCTATTTCAGTTCTGAAAATAAGGACAGATTAAACTGAAAGCACTTGAATTAGGATGAATATAAACAATAATAACTAGTTAGCATTTTTAAAAAACTATTCAGTTGTTGATGGACCTTTATTTATTTATTTATTTATTTACATGGGATGCTGAGAATCGAACCCAGTGCCTTACACATGGGAGGCAAGTACTGTGCCACTGAGTCACAACCCCAGTCCTGGTTAGCATTTTTTAATCCTATTTTGCTTTTCAGTGCTTTCTTTTATGTAACTTTAATGAACTGAAATGCATAACTTTAAAAATGATAAGACCAAATGATAAAAGGAAATAGTTATTATTATGTAATGATATGAAACTATAGGGGCAATGAGCATTATAAACTTTGTTCTCAACATAAAGGTAAGACTGTCTTCTCCTGTCCAATCACAGCATCTCCTGAGTCTGGAAAGTCAAGGGTTGTCTCAGCTCTGCAGATCATTCAGACAGGACCATTGTTAGTTTAACCCATGGGTCAGCAAACGATGGCCTGTGGGCTCATTCTGGCTTATTGCTTATTGTATGATGTACAAGCTAAGAATGGTTTTTATCTTTTTAAACAGTTGAAAAAAATAAAAGGAAGAGTCATATTTCAAGGCATGGGAACATTATATAGAATTCAAATTTTATAATGCATAAAATACATGATATTATATAATGCATAAACATCATGCACATAATAAATTTTATGGGAATACAGTCATGCTCATAATTTATGTATTATTTATGGCTGCTTTCATGCCACAGCAGAGCCTAGTAGTTGTGATAGAGATCATATATCTGTAAAGCAAAAAAAAAATATTTACTATCTGGTCCTTCACAGAAAGTTTACTGACCCTTGGCTTAACTTAATAGCTGCAGTTCATTTAAGGATTGTGCCAGTTAACTGGGTCATTTCAGCTTGCCCTATAATTGGACATATCTTATGGGACATAATGGCCAGGACATAATGGAAACAATTTCCCAGGGACTCTTGCTTGGAAGAGTTAGTCCAAAAGGCATAATTTGATTCACAATTTCTGTTATTTATTTTATTTTATTTGCAGTGCTGGAGACTGAACCCAAGGCCTTGAACATGTGTGGCAAGTACTGTACCATTGAGCTGCATCCCTGGCCTGAATTGCTCTGTTCTTAGGGGTGAACCAAAAAGCCCCTGGACACTTCAAACCCCATTCATCCCTGTTCCAAGGTGCCTATGAAGAAATAAATGGTCATACACTAAGGTCATACATCTCAATTTCTTAGATAGCACACCCTGATGATGTTGAAAATCAGGAAAAGAATAGAAAGTTAGGATAAATGTTAGTACCCTACACAGAGAAGATGGATCTTTTTCCTTCTTTGCAGTAATGGGGATTGAACCCAGGGTCTCATGCAACTACTGAGTTACATCCCCACACAAGATAATTCTTAATGAAAAAGTAAATGCCCACCTGGACGGGTTTCTGCCACAACAGGGCCAGCGAGGTCAGATGGCTTGCCAACACCAGCCTGGTTGATGGCTCGGACACGGAACACATAGCTGACACCCTCCTTGAGGCCCTGTACCTGGAAAAAGCAGATGTAAAAGCAATGGGTATTTTTTGTTCTTTAATATTTTTTATTTTTGATGGAAGCAATACCTTTATTTTATTTATTTATTTTTATGTGGTGCTGAGGATCAAACTCAGTGCCTCACACATGCTAGGTAAGTGCTCTACCACTGAGCTTTAACTCCAGCCCAGCAAAATGGGTGTTTTGTATTATTTAAACAGGTGTGTTCTTCCTCTATAATAACCATTTAGTCAACATAGTGCCAAAGGCACAGGACGCGTGTTCTAGAGTTGATTCTGCCTGTGACTAATTGAGTCAAGGCCACTGCCTTGACTCTGGACTATCTTCTGCCTGGACCAGCTGTCAATAGTTGGGACTTTCCCCTCCAACTCTGATGATCTACCTTCTTTAGATAATTAAATGACTTCCAACATCAGAAACTAATATATGTATTCTCTAAACAAGTTAGCCATCTCATTATTTGATCAAAAAGGCAAAATACAGACTGGTCATAATAGCATATATGCTGCCCCTGCTCTTTTGAAATATTCCAAGAATAATTTAGATGAAATTCTTGGCAAGAGAGGAGAATTAAAAGCATGGGTCACACAGACTTTCCATTTGCTTAAAAGCATATGCAGGCACTAGAACAAAAAAAAACAAAAATGAAAACAAAAATCATCCCTGTAAATCAAATATAGGTATTTCTTACTAAACAGACATTAACATAATTGTGAATTTAAGTAATTTGTGAATAATCATAGTGTATTAAAATTTTAAATCCTCAAGCTTTCAATCATCAAAAAGATTTTTTTTTCTGAGAACCTGCTTCATATTTTTTTGTGACTTTCTTTGGGTTTTGTGCTTCATTTACAATTTCTGTCTTTGGATTCTGCACTGCATTTACAATTTATTTTTGTATGACAGTCCACCATATTTTTTTGTGCAATTTTCTTGGGGTTTGCACTATAACAGTAATGGTACTATTCCAGTACTAATAATATTGTTAATATTTTATAAAAATTATCTTTTTATTTTAAAAACACATGACATTTAAAAGTGATATTGTATTTTAAGAAGAAATTTATTACACACAGAGGGCATAATTTCCTTCTAATCCTGTGATAGAGATCAATATCCCAAATAGAATTTAAATCAAACAATGCTGGAATACATTTATTCAATTAAATGAAGGATTTGTGGCTGTGTGTTTAAATGAGTCATGCATTAAATTGTTCGGTTTTTAATCTATTTGATTTCACTGGGCTGATGACAACAGAATGTCACTATTTATGTAGTGATAGCTTTCCCTGGAATGAATGGATTTTTGAAATGAATTTCCATCTGTAAATGAACTTGAACTTAGGCACAGGCTAAATGCACAGCATTAGATATATTTAAAATCCTACGTTTAAAAAAATACCAGTAAGCTGCAAATTTCCAGAAAAGAATGGAAACACTTCCTCGTTATGGTAAAATAGGTCAACTGCCAGATGTCTGACACATCCACACCTGCTGTGTAGGTGGTGCGTGGCTGAGGCAGGTTTCTGCAATACATGCAGGAAGGAGGTCCCCGTTCTAGCGTCTAGTGTGACAGCAACATGCCTCCACCTTTCCAGCATTCCAGGGATGAGAACCACTTGCCCCAACAGTACCACAGATACATAATCTACATGACCCATGTACATCTGCTCTCCTTTCCTTGAATTTTTCCCTTCTCTGTAATTTCAAAGGAACCACATTCCCTTTCCTTTTCCATCCAATGTCCCCCACCCTCTCCCATTACTCCCTTCTCACCACCTCATCTCACCAGGCAGTAATTACCAAAGAGAAAGGAAAACTATGTCTGGTTAAATTCTTTTGGTGTGAATGCAGTAATCAAATTTCTGAATGACTGTGGTGAAGTCACACTTTGTTGTAAGCAATAAGCAATGGGATCATATTCCCCAATAGTTTCTGAGGCCCTACTGAAGATTTGGGGGTCTTCAAGTGCTCTGCCAACAACAGAAGGAAACATTCTTTTGAGATTTACTTCTGGCACCAGTGAGTGAGTCCGTGGCTATAGCACAACAGTCTTTGGCAGACAGAGTTAGGGACTGGTTTGGTTAGGATACTCTAGGGGAATCCAGAGGGCAATGACTCCAGTTAGGGTAAGGCTAAGGTCAAGAGCTGAGTGAAACCTTGCTGCTCATCTCCAAGAGCTCAGGAGAGCAGAAGCATGAGGCAGCAGGTGGTGAGTCAGGGTATGACTCAAAAGAACCCAGTCACCATGTTCTGGTGTGAACGCTATAAAACAACTTCCTAAAGAGTGAAAAGCTACCCTCAAAAAGAAAAACAAGAAAAAAAAAAAAAAAGAAAGAAAGAAAGAAAGAAAAAAAAGTTTGAGGTAGAAATAAAAGTTTCCTTCACCCTTCACCTTTCCAGGATGGTATTACGCAGTGATGTTTTCAGACTGTGAGGGGATATGTGGAAGGACAGAGGGAAAGGAGGGAGATGAAGGAGCTTATGGATATTTTTCAAAACCAGGCTGAGGAATTCAGCTTAAATATCACCAAACTGTTTCAAGCATCATAAAATTCCCCAATCCTAACTACTGTCAAAAGGAACCTTACCAGGAGCCCAATATTTGAAATAAACCAAAGCAGAGAGGTACCCCCCAATTATAAAGTTAATAGTAGTAGAACATTTTTCCTTTTTAGAGGATAAATACATGCTCTAAATCTCTGAGCACCCTATACCTTCAGGTATTTGTTTTTAATGGCTGCCTCATTGAGTCCTCGCCACTGGTCATCTTTGGCCTTGGTCTCCTTAATGTCCACAAAGTAACCCGTGACCGGGGTCCGTCCGGAGTGGAGAGGAGGCTTCCACTGCAGAACCAACGAGTTTTTCCTGACTTCACTGTACTTAAGACTGTGTGGTGGTCCTGAGAAAGAGAGAAGGCAATGAACAGAAATCATAAGGTGGATAAGAGAACTAAAATATGCAAACATTTACAACTACATTTAAGGTCTTAAAGCTGAATCTGATGGTGGTGTTTCAATTTTTTTTAAATCTATCATTCCCATGAAAATAGATATTTAGTGGTCATTTCATATCAAATTTCCATAAATGTTTACATCAATTAAATTCTTTCATGGAGGGCAGGTGGGTAAAGATACATCAACATGCCAATAGGAACCTGAATTAAACTTCCCTTCATGCTGTCCTTGAACCTGTTAATCATTTTTATCAGAACATGTTAGTTTAGTTGCAGATTCAGTTTTAGGTTATTTTTGAGTGAGAGTCTAGAAACTTCCCTCAATCTCAAATAGTTGGAAGAAAGCACATTTTTTCCTTCATGGTACTGGTGATTGAACCCAGGAGCACTCTACAACAGACCTACATTCCCAGCCCCTTTTACTTTTTTGAGATGGAGTCTCACTAGTTGCTGAGGCTGGCCTTGAACTGTGATCCTCCTGCCTTAGCATCCCAAGTTGTTAGGATTACTGGTATGTGCCACCATGCCTAGCTGAAAGCAGCTCTATCTGATGGCATATAAATATAGACAGTAATTGTCCTTTCAAAGGAAAAAGGAATAACCACCATTGGGGGGCAATTCCACAAATGGATAAAAAAAATAAATGACAGATTATGGTTTATAAAAATAAGTTGCACCAACACAAAATACAATCAATCCTACGGGCCCAGAATCTCGTGCTAAATACTGTTTCATTCATTCCATTCATTCCATTCCATTCCACTCATAAGAGGAAGTTCAGAAGCCAAGTAACTTGATATCTCTCTGAAGGGAGAACCCAGTGCACATGCTCTTTGCATTTTGTGGGGAGTCCAAAGTACTATGTGATTGCCAGTATCTTTGTATGACCACCAGCTGCTACTCAGGTGGTATACTTATTTCTTTTCTTTTTTAAAAATAGCAATTGATTTCTAATCATTCAATCAAAATCACCTGAAAAGCAACTATAAACACAAGACCATGTTATGCTTTGGCATTTTACAACCGATAGTTCAGTATTTGTTTGACCATTTACCTTGGCTCAACAGTTTCAAATATGCATCATCTTGTCTTGTGATATCTTATATGGAAATATAGTTAAATATTACACCATATACCTTACACTGGCATGGCATATTCTATTTGGCAAAGGGTTTTAATGACCTTGGTTTTGTGTCATCCTTAAAGCTCAGTAAGGCATCCAAGTAGGCAGCACTGTCCCTACTTGATGGAAGTGGAACTAGGTTCTTCTGCTTCCTAACACCTCTTGCCTAGGAAAAGGAAGGCCTACCTACTTTGCTGTCTGAATTCTGTCACTTGCCACCTGTGTGACCTTTCATGCATCATTCATTTTGAATTTTGGTTTCTTTATGTGCACAATGGAAAGAAGATACAACATTCTTTTTGCGGTGCTGGGGATTGAACCCAGGGCCTCATGCTTGCGAGGCAAGCACGCTACCAACTGAGCTAGACCCCCAGCCCTACTATCTTCTTTAAAAACTCTCTCCATGCATGGCTGGCCCAATGCTAAGTCAGGTTGTCAGGAGGTGGAGGACTGCCTCATTTGTTTCTTGTTTGGAGTGCTCATCCTACAACTTTTTTTTTTTTCAAATCAGTTACATCATTTTCTATCAAAACACTTTCCACAGGCGTGCTTAGAATTTCTAAGACTTTAGTCCTTTGCATTTGCTTTATTCAGAACTTGCAAGTCTTTGAAAATAGATTCACTTTTCTGCAGGTGGCAGAAAGAACTTAAATACCCACAGGTCTCAAGGGAGTGCAAGAAAAGAAAGTTTATTTGCCTTATTGTAGCTGCTGGAGTTGAGTGGGCCCCTGAACCTCTCTTGAGTATCTCTTGTAAACTTTTTGTTCACACTTGGAAGAGAAGCAAAGCAGACGAGTGCTCACTGAGTGAAGGTAACAGTATTGGCTCTTCCAGGACACAGGGTTTCAAGTAGAGGAAGAAGGCAGGGTCAGGAGTAGGGTTGTCATCCCTGAATGCCCTCGTGTGGCCTGGGGCACTAATATGGTCTATTCTGATGCTATGCCAGTGGTTAAATATACTGAATATCAAACTCCGAGGGAAGATTTTAATCATCCTGTGACATTTGAAGTCAGTACCATCCGAAACAAAATAAAATCATGCACCATACACATCAATGTTGCTAGTTTGAATCTTAATGGCTTAGTAAATTGGTTTGTATTCAATGTTTAAACTTACCCGGTTTTATAGCTCTATAAGAGGTATCAGTCTAGGTAAGTTGGTCTGCCTACTTTCTGCTTTCTTTCCTCCCAACTTCAGCTACCTCCCTATGATCACCTGCAAAGGAGATTATTTGCTAGCCAAATTTGAGAGGTGGGGGGGGATTTAGGAAATCACTGCAGAGGGCCAAGTGGAGAGAAGCCAGACTTAAGTCCCAGGCAGGTGTGTTATATCATCTATCTATTTACATAACACAAGGAAGAGCTGGGAGAAGGGAGGAGGATAGAAAATGAGGAGAAGCCACACAGACTGGGTCTGAGAGAGATTTGGGAAGTTGATAAATGAGAGGCTTCAGAGCACTGGGAATATGCATAATGAGGGAATGCAAGAAGCTTTTGAGAAATTATGTTGTGGGAATATGAGCTGGATGCGTAAAAAAAATTTTTTTAGTTGTAGATGGACATAATACCTTTTATTTTGTTAATTTTTTTTTTTGAATGTGGTGCTGAGGATTGAACCCAGTGCCTCACACATGCTAGGCAAGTGCTCTACCACTGAGCCACAACCCCAGCCCCCAGATGCCTTTTAATGGCCTTTAAGAAGCAAAAGCAGATTGCGATTTCTTTTTTGGGTATCAGGGATTGAACTCAGGGGCACTCGAACACTGAGTCATATCCCCAGCCCTATTTTGTATTTTATTTAGGGTCAAGGTCTCACTGAATTGCTTGGTGCTTTGCTTTTTTGAGGATGGCTTTGAACTCTTGATCCTCCTGCCTCAGTCTCCCAAGCTGCTGGGATTACAGGCTTGCACCACTATGACAGGCTGATTTCTTTTAAATGCTTACTTAGCACTCCAATTGCATACTTCTGTCAATCTACTCCAAGTACAGTTTGAGATATGGGGGCTCTGGGAATTTTATTCTCAATTTTATATTGTTATCCATTTTTAATATTATTTAAAAAGTTTTAGGTAACATGAGGGGGTCAAGAGAATTATTTTCTCTGAAATGTAGTACTTCAATTAAGTTCCAAGTTGTAGGTTCTGTTGCAAGAAACTCCAAGCCCCAGAACCAAGGCATGGTGTCTTCCGTTTACCTGGAACAGCGATGGTCCACTCTTCACACTTAAAGCATTCACTAACGGCTGAGGGTGCTCCTAGCCCCGCAATATTCATGGCTGCCACTTGAAACTGATATACCATGTTTTCCTTCAAGTTGCTAATCTGCAACAACAACAGCACAGTTAGTGAATATTTCAGGATTGTGTTTTCTAGAGGTTTAACATTTTATTTATTTACCTCCTGTGTCAGAACACTCCATGGTGACCTTGTCCTATTCTAGTTGTTCAATGTTTTAATTATTTACCTCCTGTCCTGTGTGGGACACACCCTGGGGTGGCCCTTCGTGAGTCACCACCTTTTTGTAATAGCCTCCCTGGAGTGTAGATGAACCCATGACCTGCTCGTAGCTCACAGAATGCGGCAAAGGTATGAGAGTAGCAATCCTTGTGATTGAGTCATGTCATATTACAAAGAAGAAGGGATATTACAGAAAGAATTGAGGTTCTTAATCAGTTGATTTTGTGTTAATCAAAAGAGGAATTACCCTGGATGACCCGATTTAATCATTTAAGAACTTTTAAAATGGGGCTTGGGTCCTTCCTGAAGCAAAGCTTGTCCTGGTGATCTGTAAGAAGAAAATGTCATGTGAACAGCCTAGTGACCTGCATTTGGAGAAGGGGAGCCTGGTGGAGTCCAAGTCTTTAGCCCTACAGCTTCAAGGAACTGAAATCTGCCAACGGTCTGAAGAAACATGGAAGAGGAACGCAGGCTAGTAGGCCCAGATTGTAGCCTTGTGAGAACCCTGTTGGAAGACCCAGCTAAGCCATTCCAAAGTCCTGACTCATGGACACTGTGACATTAAAAAAAAAGGTTGTTTTAAGCCACAATATTTGTGGTAATTTGTTATGTGTCAATGGAAAACTAGTGCATGTATAAATGAAAAATGAGTTCTAAGTTAGGAATTACAATATTGAAGGTCTTCTAATATGTCTGCTCTTTACTGTGTGACCTAATATTTTCCATTTCCCTTTGGATGGAATTGAGTTGCTGCAAGGGTAAATGTATACGACAAAATAATGAATGTGAAAACATTTGCAGAATAGAAATGATGGAATATGTTGGTGTGAAAAAAGTTTGTGGAAGTACACCATAGAATATGTAAAATGTGATCTGCAAAAAATGGAAAATGCAGCAAGAAAAAAAAAAAGAGTGTGTTTAACAGAAAAATCAAACGCAAAGGAAGATAATTTGTAAACTGAAAGAAAGCCAGAAGAAATTATACAGACCACATGACAGAAAGATACAAAGATGGGAAAGCGAGAAGAGTGATTAATAGACATGGAAGATAGAGCAAGAATATCAGACATATGTTTAACTAAAGTTTTGAGAGAAGAGAGGAAAATGGGGTAGCAACAATATTTAGGAGATAAAGAATTTTCTAAAGACGTGTTTCTGAAAAATTCAATCCACAGATTGAAAAATCCTCCCCCCAAATTCCTAGGCAGATACATTTTTAAAAACTTACAGCCAGACAGATAATATTTCAAGTGTAGTACACAAAAAATAAAGCAAAAATATTAAAAACTTTCTAAAAAAATACAAGTTATCCTCAAATGAGCAAATGAACTGAGTTGACATGTCAGTGGCAACAATTAGCCAGGAGATAATGAAATTCTCTCTTAAAGCATCAAAAGAAAATAGCTACCATTATGGAAATTTTACCTAGAAGAAATAATTTTGGAGAAATAATTTTGAGAAAAGATACTTTCAAACAAACAGAAATGAAGAGTTTCCATGTTTGTATAAATATGTCAAAATTGTCTCTATTGTCATGTATAACAAATAAAAATATTTTAACAGCTAAAAAAAATGAAGAATTTGGCTTCAGAATAATCTCACTAAAGGAAATACTAAAATATTTATTGGAGGCAAAAGGAAATAATCTTAGATGGAGGGCTGGGTTTGTGGCTCAGTGGTAGAGCACTTGCCTAGCATGCATGAGGCACTGGGTTTGAGTCTCAGCACCACATATATATAAATAAATAAAATAAAGGTCCATCAACAACTAAAAAAATATTTAAAAAATAATCTCAGGTGGAATGTCAAAGATTAAATATTCAAAGCAAATAAGATGGTTAAAAATGTAGGCAAATTTAAACAAATTTGTATCTCTAAAACAATAATTACAATACTATTTGGATTTTAAAAAGAACACAAGACATACACATGCAATAGCATATACCTTGGGAAGAGATAAATGTGTTAAAGTATTCTAAGATCTCCATGCTTTTGAGACAAGAGTAATAAAACATATAACAGGAAGAACAAATAGAAAGTACAAAATAAAAGATCATATTTTGCTTTTTGCAGGGCTGAGAATCAAACTCAGGACCTTGAGCATGTATTCTACCACCACACTACATCTGCACACCCAGGATTTTAAGAAAATCTGTAGTAACTTTAAATATTTCTAAATGACAAAGACTGTCATGCAGAGAAAAAAATCTAACTGTATGCTATTTATGAGAGACACATAAAAAATATAAAAGTTATAGAAATATTGAAAGTTAAAGTATGAAGTTGCATGTCATGCAAACTTCAACCAAAAGAAAACCAGTGCATTTACAACAATAACAGAAAATACAGACTTCAAGACAAAATGTATTCTTAACAACAGTCACTTTGCATGCATTTAACAATGTCACTTCAAAATATGTAAAATGACATTTAAAGTGAGTAATTTTTTTGTGAGTTATATCTCAACTAAGTGAGATTATCTGCAATTTTCCCTGCCTATACTGTCCTTGTCAGATATTAGTATCAAATTAATTCTAGTCTCAGGATAATCTCATTCAGAACATGGAAGCAAAAACCTGAATAATATTGACAATAAAATCTGGGAATATATAAAAAGAGTATATGTCATGTCCAAGTGGGGCATATACCAGATCTGCAAGGTTATTTTGTTTTGTTTCCAGTACTGAGGTTGAACCCAGGGACACTTTACATTCTCAGACCTTTTATTTTTTATTTTGAGACAGGGTCTTGCTCAGCTGCCTGAGCTGGCCTCAAATTGGTGACCCTCCTCATCACCTTCTGGAGTAGCTAGGGTTAGATAATTACTAGAATATACCACATTAAAATGAAAAGGAAAATATGATGACTTAATAGACTCAGAAAAAAAAATTGAAAAAATAATTTAAATTCATTCTTGGCAAATTGGTAATAGAAGGAAACTTCCTTTAATGGGTAATACTGTCTGCAAAACACGTTTAGCACACAGAGTAAGTATGGTGAAATGCTTGAAAACTTTTAAAATAAGAATCAAATCTAGAATGGCCAATATCGCCATTTCTATTCAACATGGTGCTAGAGGCTCTAGGCGTAAAGTAAGGTAAGAAAATAAAGTAAAAGAAATAAAATTTGGGAATGAGATAAACCATCATTATTTGCAGATAAAATGACGATGTATAGAGAGAATCCAAAAGAATTTATAGGTGGTTTATTAAATTTATAAGCTAGTGATATACTGCTTATAGATATTTTGTAAGTTTTGGAAGAAATGTTAGTTTTCACAGTAAGTGTGCATTTAATAGTAAATATTCTGAGAAATTATGTTTATGTGTAAGAATCAGAAAATATAAATTCTGCCTGGTTAGCCAAACTACTTGTTTGGACCAAGGTATATTTTTCATAAAAGTCATGCCCATGCAGACAATGGACAGTGAAGAAGTGACACAAATCCTTTACAAGGTGCCGGGTGCATGCAAGCACATCCTCATTCATAGGGCCTGCCACCCTATGACGGTCACATGCTTACCTTGTATGCCTCATCACTGACAGCCTTGATGTTGGCTTCTCTCCATTTGCCTGGTACCCCACCAATCACCTCACGATAGTTCACATAATAGCCAGTAATTTCTGCCCCTCCAGTCTTATCTGGTTGCTTCCATCCAAGAACCATTGAGTCACGAAAACTTTCAAGACAAGTGATGTCATAAGGTGGAGATGGTGCCGCTGTTGTGATATGAGTAGCTCATGAGTAAGAGAGAAATGCCCGCGTGATTCTGTACATACTAAAATTATTTGATGGGTGCCGTGTATGAAGGCACTAGACCTTGCAGTATCAAATGAAAGTGTCTGATGGATCAGTAACTTGGTATCCAACTTAGCATATGAGAAGAAAATGGACACACAGTAAGAGCTGCTCAGCAATTATTATTCCAAACATTTAAAAATGGTACAATATCCTGAAAAATGATTTTTTTTTTACCATAAGAAGAAGTATTTTCCTAAGGTATATATTGTTGCTTCTTTTTATGGTTTGCTTTTATTTGCTTCCTGAGGAAAATGGAATGTATATATCAATTTCTGTCTCAAATGGCTTATTTAGAATTTCCACATATTTCCAAATGGCTAGCACTTCACCATTCAGGCTCACTTACCCTGGTGAGACCTTATAATTAGATAGGTTCTGTCTGAACTCAGGAAAAAATTTTTATTCTGGAGCTCAGACAGATGCCACCTTTTAAAAAATATTTTTTAAAAAGGCACAATCTGCCATGTGACTTTCTCTTGGCATATAGTAATTTTTTGTCACATTATTATTTTTTTTTAATTTTTAATTTGTTTTTGCTGGGGATGGAACCCAGGGCCTCACATATGCTAGGCGTGTGAGTGCTCTACCACTGAGCTACACCCCTAGCTCTTGTCACATCATTTTTAACTTGATGTTGGAATGTCATTCATGCAGCACAAAATATCATACAGCTGTCCCTGTGTTTCTTAGTGCCTAGCTAGAAAAATATTTGAAGGACATTTCAAAAGTCATTCTGCATTTATATGGCTATGCTGATCAACATTTCACTCAACTACTGAGCTTATTAGTTTTCTGTGAAGAAAGAGAGGGTGAGGTGATAGAAAGAAATCCATCTAGCTATGCAATAGCATTGCAAATAATTCCATGAATATTTATTTGGATTACAGGAGATAAACAATCTGGTTCTTATTCAAAAAGAATAAGATCCTCAGAAAAATTAAGATTTTTAAAATAAAATACATTTGTTTTCCCCTACCCCATTTGCCAACTGCCTTCATAAAAAGCTTTCTCTCCCTTTCTATTTCAGAGCACTTGTGCTTATGGACTCTCAAGTGAAAATTCTATTGTTTTCTGGAATTAAAAGGATAAATAAATGTTAAAAAATAGAGGAGGTTATGTAAGTTTGGGTAGGGTAGAGTGAGAAGACAGACAAGAGGCATTTTAAAACTTATCAGCATATACTCAGCATTTCAGGGGCTGGGGAGATAGCTCAGTCGGTAGAGTGCTTGCCTTGCAAGCACGAAGCCCTGGGTTTGATCCTCAGTACCGAAAAAAAAAAAAAAATGTACTCAGCATTTCACTTTTGTTTAATAAGAAAAACATTGTCTCTTAGAATATGTAAAGAATTGGTATCAGATATCCTAATCAGGTCATCGTCAGCTTACTGAAATCTGAGAGTGTGGGCCGTATATCACAGACTATAGTGCTACGTATAATACCCAGTTAAACTTTTCATGACAACTCAAAGATGATTTGAATTAAATGTGAATAGTCAGGCTGGGGTTGTGGCTTAGTGGTATAGCACATTCCTAGCATGTGTGAGGCAACCCATAAAGTTACGTAAAATAAAGGTCCATCAGCAACTAAAACAAATATTTAAAAAACAACGTGACAAGTCAGTTGTAAACCTATGATGAGCAACAGGATGGGTGCAGTGGCGTATGCCTATAATCCCAGCAGTTAGGGAGGCTGAGACAGGAGGATCGTGAGTTCAAAGTCAGCCTCAGCAAAAAGCAAGGCGCTAAGTAACTCAGTGAGACCCTGTCTCTAAATAAAATACAAAATAGGACTGGGGATGTGGCTCAGTGGTTGAGTGTCCCTGAGTTCAATCCCTAGTACCTCCACCCCACAAAAAAAGAGCAAGAGAAGTTAATAATTATAATCCTGGTCACTTCTTGGTAAATTTTTCCTCTCCATGTACTGAACATGTGCACTCTGAAGGATCTCACATGGGCTCTGATTATCAAGTCCTTCCTGACCTTAGGTCTAACTCTCTTAGCAAAATGAAGCCAGAGGTATGTCTACCTGGCAAGCCAACAAAAGGCTCTAGAACCAAATTCCTCTAAACGTTTTATCATTGAATAAATACCAATAATACCAATAATAAATACCAATAATACCAATAATAATACCAATGAATAATGCATAAAAGTCCAACCTCTTTATGATTACTTTTATAACTCCTTAGACGAAAGTATTTCTAATGACTAGCTGAAAACATAACATTCAGAATCGACACCGATGGAAGGGCACACAGATGATGAAGGATGTGATCCAGACAATGAGAGGTGAGGACACTGATGGAGACAGATGGAACAGCTGGACTTTTCAATTCTCACCTACGAGGTCCTTCTTCTTTTTCTGGGGGTCAGACTTACTTTGCCCCTTGGGAGCTGCCTTCTGTGGTGATGGGGGCAGCTCTTCCTGAACTGTTTCACTTACTTTACTCACTTCTGTTTGGCCCAGGCTCTGAGGGCTACTGGGTGGTGAAGGTTTGTTAGGTTTGCTACTGGGCAAAGCATCTTTCAGAAAGGTTGGTGGGGAGGCTCCATGCACAGCCCCCCTGGAGTCTGTTAGTCCACCAGGCGCATCACTCAGTTCAGGCCACACATCTGGAGACACTCCTCCCCCTACAATCGCCAGATAACAACAGAAACGCCGTGAGCTTGGACACAGTCCACGTTGCTGGTAGGTAACAGAACAAACACAAGAAACATTAGGACTGCAAGCAGAGCAAGAACCGTCGTGGTCTGACAGAAATCACTTGGATTTACAAGAAATAGGGAAAGCACACATTTCCCATAATGTACACCAGGGAACATTTCAACTTCTCCATATTCTGGAAAAAGAAGAAATGAGAACAAAAAACCACAGACACAGAACAGGAACCAGTTCTATTTGCAGAACTCAAAGCGTTTTTAGTTTAAACAGAAAAAACAAATCGTCGACATTTCTTGAGATAGATAAGCTCTCTTATTCAATAGAATAGGAAAAAAATGTCATAAAGTGTGCAAGAGACATAATATTAAAGATCCTGATTTTGTAACAGAATTATATCCATTACTACAACAGTAATGATCTGTACCTCCCAACTTCAAAGAAACATGCCTGCTATTATCTATAAGAAATACTAGAAAGTAATATGTAATAATAATGGAAGACAACTGACATTAAATGATCTTTATATATACACGTGTGTATATATATATGTACATATATGTATATCTATATATATACATTTTTTTTTTTTGATGGTGCTGGGAATTGAATCCAGGGCCTTGAGCATGCTAAGCATGTACTCTACCACTGAGCTACACCACCAGCCCAATCTCTTTTTAATATGTTAGCATATCACAGATTTTATTTTTGTTGATCTGGACTACCTGGGTACCTTCCTACTGTATCCAAAATTGGGAGGTACATCGCACACTTACATATAATTATTTTATTACTGGTTTTATTCTGTTGGTTATTTTGCAAGCAGAAATGAAACATGATTAAGCAAGCACCTTATGTGACTTCTGGAAGGGTTTGTAAGAGGCATGTTAGTGTACTATTAGTGAAAAAAAGCCAAGCTCTGTTGTAGATGAAATAGCTTTTAGGTACAAGATGATCTGTGTTACGGGTGATGAACTGCTTCATAGAATCAGGATGGCCCTCCACAGTCCCAGGATGAGCATGAAGTTAGAATGGAGTTTCACAGAATGGAAAATATCTGAGGAAACGCGGAATTGTGAAGATGAAAAGGTTACAGATGTGCAGAATCTGGATAAGTGATGAAGATCTGAAAATGACAGCTATGGAAGGTTAGATGTCACCTAAAGCCAAAGAAAATGATCATCTAAAGATGGAATCATGGAGCAGTATGGGAAGCTTTAGACGATTTCTGGAGGCAAAGATATCTTCTTTCATAATTTGGAAAAATTCATTTTTTCCCTACCAAGTTATTTATAAGGAACTTACCAATAGCAGCTTTGACTTCAATAGCTTCTGAATCCTTGGAATATTCACTAAGTCCAGCTGCATTAACGGCTCTGACCCGGAAAATATAACTCTGACCAGTTGCCAATCCATGACAAGTAAATCTAAAAGGAAAAGAAAGTTTCAAAAAGACTTTCCTAGGAGGAAATTAGGGAAGATGATTACTAGTTTAGTTGAATGGTCTGAATTTATGAAAATGATTCATTTTTCAAAAGGAAGGAAAGATCTGTAGTGAACTTTGGACAAGAAGGCAATTAAGTCAATTTTTAAAACTCACTCTGTCAAAAAATGAGGACTCCTGGTTTTTCCCTGAATGCTCATCAGTATAATGGGGATAATAATACCTGCATAATAATTTTCATGTAAAGATTAGCCATAAAGTAGAAAAGATATGGTTACAGGGGCTAGTGTACATGAGGTGTTTAATAAATAATAGGTGGCATTAATATTATTATTAATGGCTATTTCAGGCATATGCTCATGATTGTGACGTATTGGCTGCTTCTTGTCTCAGAGACTGTCTCCCTACCTGACAGAGAAGGTAAAAATACTTGGTAATTACCCTGGAATCTGAAAATAAAGTGAAAAATGGTTTCTAGAATTACTATTTAGATGTAAGTATCCAATAATGAGATATGAATTCACAGGCAGTTTCACACATACAACAACCTCACTCTCCAATTGCTATTATGGCTATAAATAGCTGTTTCATGAATCACTGTAATATTTAAATCCATCTAAGGACTGTAACTAAAGGAAATAACTGGTCTGCTAATGACTCTATTACTTTTAGCTTGTTCAAATATTTATAAAGGCAGCCAACCTCTCAGTGCTTAGGGTCAGCTTGGTTCTGCCAATATTTATTGAGCACTTGAGTGTTCTGGGTGCTGAGATATTGTGGATATGACCCTTCAGCAGCTCTGGTGTGTTTGCAGAAAGGCAGACTCTGCCACACTCGTGAATGCTCCTGAAAAGCTCTAGGAAAATTCTGGAGAGCGCAGACATTCTGTTGTAAGAAATGAATCTTTTACAAAACATTTTTCCTTCTCCCATTCTCTCATTTTCTACAAAAAAAAAAAAAAAAAAAAAAAAAAAAAAATCCAATTCATCCTGTGAGGATCCTTGGCCTTAGAAGAGGCCCAAACAAGAAGCTGCCCAAGGAGTCTGCCTGATCCCCCTCTCAGACTGGTCTAAATCAAAGGAAGCTCAGAGTGTGGGTGCAGAATCCACCACCAGTTTACAAAGCTGGTTGAAAGCAACAACAAAAAATTAAAAACAGAGACAAAGAGGTGGCAAAGCATCCTGAAGGTCCTTGTGTTGCTGCTTCTCATGTCTGCTTAGCATAGGGTTTAACCATGGTGATGCTTATAATTTGTAAAATGGTGATAGTTCGTTTTCTGTTCATTTATGCTTGGTAGAGCCTATTAGATCCTTGGATTCTGGTCTCTCATTGCCTATTAAAGCCCTGAACTAGAGGGAGGAGGGGAAAAGAAAGAATAAAACAAATCCGAAAAGAGGTATAAAATGAATTCTCAGAAGAGCTGAGCATTATATTTCTAAGTGTTTAATGTCACAAGCAAAACTTTTCTTCCCAAATGTACTGCATTAGTCATGTTCTGTTTTAAATGCATGTGGATATTTAGAGTAAATGTGTGGTATTTTTCTCTTTTTTAATCTCCCTCCATTGTATGTGTATGCTGCTGTCTGGGCCCATAGTGGCTTTAAAATACCCGGTTTTATTACCGTGAGCCCTTTACAGGGTTGTTGTTGCAGGGTTCCCACTTGCCAGAGCCAACAATGCTTGACTCGATGTAGTATCCGACCAGCTCTTTGGCATCTTTGGACTCCTCCCAAGAAACCACCACTGAGGTATCTGTGTTTCTGCTTGGGATGATTTTGCCAGGAGGCTTTGGGATATCTGAGTAGGGAGGAAAATGGTGATCAAACCCAGGTGGTCTAGAAGAACTCATCCTATCACACTCGCACGAACACACACACACAGGGAAATTGTACACAACCAATCCTGTCAAACACACAGCTGCTTTATTTCATAATGTATTTGTTAAGGCAGAAAGATTTTAAATGCTAGTTTGGGAGCATCAATTAAATTTCCAAACAGTTTAGAAAAAACACATTAGCTTTTGTAAGTCCTGGGAAAGTTTACTTTTTGTAAACAAAAATAATGAATTTTTATTCAATATAAAGGCCAAGTACAGTCATCAATTAAATACATAAGAGAAGGATGTCACATTTTTAACCTCTCTCTCTCTCTCTCTCTCTCTCTCTCTCTCCCTTTGTGTGTGTGTGTGTGTGTGTGTGTGTGTGTGTTGTAAGACGGAAACAGAAAGGTTACAAAGAACAAAAAGGAAAAGAATCAGAAAACATCTATAAAATGAACTCAAAATAGATGACATTATGTGTTTCTAAGTGTTTAATATCACAAGTAAATCTCTTTCCCCAAATGTACTGCATTAGATGTGTTCAGTTTTAAATTCCTTTGGATATTTAAATGTTCAGTTATGCATACAAATACACACACTGGTACGTATGTGTATTAACTCAGTTCTTGCTTCGAATTTTCTCTTGGATAAATAAGTTGGCAGTTGCTCCGCCTGACTGTGTACTTACCAAGTTTGTCCCCTACCACAGTCACTTCGGTCGCCTCCGAGGGTTCCCCAACTCCTGCTGAGTTGGAGCAGCGCACGCGGAAGCGGTAGGATTTCCCCTCTGCCAAGTCGAAGAGGGCGAAGCGCGGGGACTTCACCGGGAGTTCTGTGTTCACCCGCTGCCAGTTTTCGGTCCCGGCGTCACACTGCAGCAAAAACAGTGACCCCCATTGAAAGCCCACCGAGTAGAAAGGGGGCTCAAGGCCAGGCCTCTCCAAGTTTTATTTACCTGCCAACACACTGCCACCTGCTACTAAGTTGGACTGGAGGAGAGAAGCGGCGGGGATGAGGCCTCTGGAGGATTCCCTACGCCAAAGGCCGCTTTGACAAATATGTGACTTTAAGACTTCACTTCCTTTATTAGTCCAATAAATCTACTTACAGAAGTTTTTATTTCAAGGATAGTTTGGAGTCAGGTATTTTTATAATTCATAGGGTAGAAAATTAAATGTAATATGATGTGTTTGATACATAAATTTTCATGGCATTGCTATGAACTGCATTATTTTAATTGAGTGTTATTAAGTGAGTCATAACATCTTTCAAGTCTGTGCTTAAATACCCCCATGTCCTCAGGGAGGCCGTTTTGATCACCAGAGACCATCACCAACTTAAAAAGAGTTCTTGTTGTTCTTGTTGTTTTGTTTTGAAACACTCTATCTCTTGTCCTGTTTTATTTCTCTCCAAAACATGTACCCCTATTTGAAATAAATAACTTATTTGTTGTCTCCTTCCCTGGAAAGTACATTCCATGAATTTAAAGAGCTGTTGAATTCTCTACTCTAACCCAGAGTCTAGAACTGTATCTGGCACATAGTAATCAACTTTTTTAAAACTTCTGAATGAATGAATGAAATTAGTGAAAAGATGAAGAATGTGAACTTTTTATTCTTGCACAAAATTTAGGGTAAGTCATGGGGAAACTAAAGAGAGTCTACTCTTAAAATTAAAATGATGTAGAGTGACATAGAAATCCTTAAATGGATAATGTGGTGAGCTTTGGTAGAGAATATAGTAAGAAAACCATCAGAATTCTTCAGTGATCCTTTCTTTTTCATAGTCTACTTCCAAATGTGCCCAAGGTCAGCAGAAGCAGAGATTTCTAGAATCTTGCCTGATTTTGCTATAGATATTTTAACAGTTTCAAAAGATTTTTCCACAAATCCAATTTTTTGACAGATTGACAGCTGGTGATACATTTGGGGCATATAAGTTTACGAGAACATCATTCAACATAATCTTCATTGACTTGATGGGAGGCATGGAATGATGGAAGGGACTCAAAGACATAGGGTCTGATCCTAGTTGTATTAATAATGAACTACGTGACCTTGGAAAGACACATGAATGCTCTTGGTTTGAGTTTTATCATCTGTAAAATGGGCAGATTTAGTAAGGCAACCTCTAAATTCCCTTGGAGGGTCTTTTAGGATAATGTGTCATTTGTGTGTGTGATCTGCTGCCTATTGAAGGATAACATTCTCTCAGACATTTAATTCTTTAGTTTATAGGTTTTTTTTTTGACATATTCCCCCACCAGGGGGGAATTCTTAAACAATTATTGGTCATTTATACTTTCATAATAAAAATAATACTGCCTTTTGTTACGTTAAGGACCTTATAAGTCATTGGAACTTTACCACTCTCAACGACGCTATTGAAGTTCTCAAGGGATTGAACTTGAGAAGATTGAAAGGCAGTCTGTATAATACAGGTTGAGTATCCCTTATTTGAAATGCTTGGAACCAGAAGTGCCTCAGATGTTGGATTTTTTTGGATATTTGGAAAATTTGCCTAGACTTTACTGGTTGAGAATCCCCAAACCCCAAAACCCAAATCTAGAACATTTTGAGCATCGTATTGGCTCATGATTTTGGATTTTTAGATTAGGGATGCTCAACCTGTAGTTGGATTTATAGATCTAAGCCAGACTGCCCAGGTTCAAATCCTAGCTCAGGCTAATATATATATATATACACATATATATATGTATTTCCCATCAATTTATATATCCCCTCAATGTCTCAATTCTCTCATCTACAAAATAATCATAGTGAAAATAAAAAAAATGAACCTCAAAGGGTTACTTTAAAAATTCAGTGGGTTAGGGCTGGAATTGTAGCTCAATGGTAGAGTGTTTGCCTAGCATATGTGAGGTATTAGGTTCAATCCTCAGCACCACATAAAAATAAATAAAATAAAAGTCCATCAACAACTGAAAATATTTTAAAAAATAACCAAAAAAAAAAAAAAAAAAAAAAAAGAATTCAGTGGGTTAACATGTAGAAAAGTTCCAGGCCTATGACAAACACTATTTTCCTTCCTGCTGATAGAAACAGAGCTGGCAAGTGACATAGTCCTTATGTTTGACATGTCTGTATTTTTGAGGGAAAAAATGAGGGAAAGAGCTCAAGACGTAAGACACACAAGGAAAAAAATTGGGGGCCAAAAAGAACACAGGACAGGGAGAGTTGGAGTGTAGAAATGGATTCATCTGATTCCCTCACTGATAAAACAATCAATTTCAATCATTTTGGAGATGTGGCATAACTAGTTAGTGGCAGGCCTATAGACATGACAGGCAGGTTCATGCTCCATGTGCATGCAGATCCCGGGTGAAAAGTTCCATGAGAAAGTGCACGCACAGGTGTAACCCAAGAGGCAGCACTGCTAGACGCACGAACATTCGGGGAATGGAAACATACCATGGGACAAAAGTGGGTTAACTGTTCCCCTTATGAAACAGACAGACATATGAGAAGTAATTTGGCAAAAATAATTTTAGGCTCAGCTCAGAATGGTTAGACAATTCTGTAAACACCCCAAAGTCTCTGGAGTGTCTGCATCCCCAATGCCTCCATATCCTGTGTTCTGTAAGAGCCCATGCAGCCTCCTGACTCAACACGGTACTAATGAACATCCTCTTCTATCCATGTGGGTGGGCTGGTGGAAGCACTTAATATTTTTAATCACAGATTCATGTATATTTAGGTCTAGGGAAGTTACAGAGTTCCACGGAGAAATTAAAGTTGATGTGACCAGAGGAAACATTCAACAGAAGCCAGTGTTGACTCATCAGAAAATGCCTCAGAGCTGGCTTGTTGTGCTTTGTGATGACAGGAACGACGGTAATTACTGTCACAGAGGTTATTCAGAACTTCCTTGTGGATCATTTCAGAGAGATGAAGAGCCGGGTGTGTGTTAAACACCCCCAGGAAGTGAACATTTATCTACCACTCTCTTCTTGCCCTCTATTAAACAAACAAATGAAAAACTCAGGTTGCTACTCAGGTTTTATTTTATTTGAGGCTAATATCTAGAAAATAAAACTATAGACATGTAAATTTTAAATATTACTCTTGTAAACTGACTTTTTTGGAAGATGTCCATGTTCTTGTGCAGATAATGTATTTATGGTTACCAGTTTGCTAGGGATAAGAAGGAAGGGAGGAATGCAGCTCAAATAAATAAATAAATAAAGGGAAATTGCAGACCCTTGAATTTTTAGCACTTCTATAATTTTGTCAAGGGCCATTGATTTGAAATAAATAAAAGAACTTAAAGATATCTGCATGTTGTTTTTATGCTGCTGCCTAATTTACAGATGGTTGTGAAACTTTTCTAATATTTGTCAGGGAAGGTGACCTCATAGATATTCCGAAATTGAGTATCAGAACAAGCATTCAAGATAAAAGAGGAAAATTATTTGATCTCCTTATTTATGTGAAAAAACTCCTTCTATGATTTTGCCATCAAAGTAAAATGTAAATGATAAGTTTTCATGCTAGCATTCAATTTTACAAAAATAAAATTTGAAAGTGCAAATGCTGGTTTCATTTACTGTTCAAAAAATAGTCCAGGTGTGGTGTTGCACACCTGTAATCCCAGCAGTTTCTGAGGCTCAGGCAGGAAGATCACAAGAGGCCAGCCTTAGCAACCTAGAAAGGTCCTGAGCAACTTAGTGAGACCCTGCCTTAAAATAAGAAACAAAATCAAAATCAAAACAAAAAAAGGAGCTGGGCATGGTGGCACATGCCTGTAATCCCAGCCACTGGGGGGCTGACACAGGAGGATTGCAAGTTGAAACCCAGCCTCCGCAATTTATTGAGGTCCTAAGCAACTCAGCAAGACCCTGTCTCTAGTAAAATATAAATAAAGGACTAGGGATGAGGCACAGTGGTTAAGCAACCCTGGGAATAATCTCCAGTACCTCCCCCACCAAAAAAAAAAAAAAAAAAAAAAACCAATCAACCAGCTACAAAATAGTGCATCATCACTACCAATAAAAATGTAAATGTTAGCTGGGCACAGTGGCTATAATCCCAGTGAGACCATGTCTCTAAATAAAAAAATACAAAAAAAAAAAAAAAAAAAAAATAGGGCGGGGGATGTGGCTCAGTGGTCCAGTGTCTCTGAGTTCAATCTCCAATACTTCCCCCCCAAAATGTAAATGTTATCACATATAAAACAAAGAAGCATTTTGTTTTATTTTCTCGGTCATACCCTAATCATATGTGAGGGTTTTGTTTGTTTGTTTGTTTGAGGTACTGGGGATCAAACACAGGGCCTCATGCATGCTAGGCAAGTGCTCTACCACTGCCATATCCCCACCCCAATCAACACTTTCTTATTTTGAACCTCATTTTAAGCAAACTCTTTTAATGTCCTTTCCGAGGAGCCATGATCCTGTGAACTAGGGATTTCTTGCATCCCTTTGACCTGTGCCTTATCTGCAGGCTCTCCTATGTTTCTATCCTGGCAGCTGGATCAGTTTCCCCAGTGATGTCCTGGCCAGTTCACTCTTTTCCATTTGCTGGGCATAAATACTTATCAGAACTCCCCTTGAACAGGGGCGTATGATTGATTCACATTTCATTCTCGTCCATTTCACTCACTCTAGGCCTTCATTGTAGGCAACCCTCCCCAGTATTCTGATCCCCAATAGAACTCTAAGATATTTGGGGGAAAGAACTATCCAGTGGTGACTTGGTCATCCCTGACCCTGCTCTACTCCCTGTACTTAGAGTAACACTAGCCAAGCACAGTGGTGTGTGAGGGCTTGCTGTGTTCAGTTCTCCCTGCTGTTTAAAGGTAGTGCAACTTCTCTATTCCTCTGTCCCCTCTACCCCACTGATGTTCAGTCCCTCAGTGTCTCTGAGTTCAAACTCCAATACTTCCCCCCCAAAATATAAATGTAATCACATATGAAACAAAGAAGCATTTTGTTTTATTTTCTCGGTCATACCCTAATCATATGTGAGGGTTTTGTTTGTTTGTTTAAGGTACTGGGGATCAAACACAGGGCCTCATGCATGCTAGGCAAGCTTCTTTGTTTTATATGTGATTACATTTACATTTTGGGGGGGAAGTATTGGAGATTGAACTCAGAGACACTGGACCACTGAGCCACATCCCTGGCCCTTATAAAGGTTGAGTGGTAGAGGGATGAAGATTCCTCAACAGAGAAAGGGAGTCAGAGATAATCTCCAGAAAAATACCATCATAAAGGCAAGCTACAATTTCAGAAGTATTTCTTTTTCTTATAGGGGATATGATCTGGGATGTGTGACCCTCTTAGAATTTATGGGTGGGCCTTAAATCTCCATAAGCCCCCGCTAAACTTTCAAAGTTCTACAAGAGATGCATTTTTCTGTGGAGAGAGTTCACAGTTTGTAAGGATTTAAAGAGTTCAGGGCACCCTCCCCACCACCTCTTTTTTCTTCCTCATTTCACTTTTCCCAGAACTTTAACCTCTACTTAAAAAAATAAAATAAAATAAAAAAATCTTTAGGAAGTGGCACAAGGCAACCTTGATTCTGGTCTTACCTTTTCCACAAAGTACATGATGCCCTCGTGGCCACGCTGGCCAGGGGGCTTCCAGCTTAGTACTACGTAGCTCCGGGTGGCCTCAGTGACAGAGAGGTCTGTGGGGGGCCCAGGAATAATACCCTCTGCAAAACAACAAGGAAAAGTGAGCACACAGTCTGAGTAGCCTGGGACCCTCAGAAGCCACAAGATGCCTCTTTCTTCCTGGAGGAATCATTAATTATGACTCCACAAAATAAAGATGTATCTGGTCTCTAAACATCTCCCTAAAACACCATTCACTCAGTTATTAAAATGCCATTGAGCATGTAGCACACAGACCTAAGGAACTTGGGACACTGTTTTTGTCTTTGAGTTCTTTATACTTTATGAAAACAGAAGCTGAACAGCACAATGCAGTGGCTGCTTATGTGCTAAAGGTCTTGAAGAAGAGCACAATGAAGTCTACCGTGCGTCACGAGGTGTTGGGGTTTGATTTTGTCATTCCTTTATTGGCACTGGCCCTTCCAGTGTGCTTACTGGATTCCTTTCGGGTATCCTTTTGGTTTCAGTGGAGTTAATATTTCTGTTCCACCCACAAGCCTTGAGGCACTTACTTTACCTTGACCTTTGGCATCTATGTGTTTCCAGACCCTCCCTCTCTGTCTTACCATAACTTCAACTATAAACCCAACTCTGCCGACCTTGGCTAATGCTTACCTGCTCATATGATTTTGTACCTCACCTGGTTTTAATCTTGGAGCCAGTGTAAACTCTGCTTCTGAAGTTAATTTGGCTCTAAACTTTAGATACCCTAGGACTGCCAGGGTCTGGGTACTCCTGAAATCTGCCCTTTCCTTCTCTGTAACACTCCCAATCCCTCCTAGAACTTCTCATTTTATACCCAGCTAGGATTGCCACATAAAATAGAGGGTGTCTTGTATTTTTCTTCACCAAATTGGGATCATGTGTTTGTTTAATAAAGTTGCTGCCTTGGCATATGTTTTTAGGTCTGACATAAGTTTTTTGATACCTGGTTGTACCCGTCCTGTCTGGTCTAATTGAAACTTTCCCTGGCTGTGTGGTTGTTTGTGCTATAGCCTACTTGGTCCTCATCTCACTGACCCAAAACTCAACACACCCCTCAGATGCTAAACACAATACAAACTGATGATCAATGCCAAAGTCATGTAAATAAATTCCCCCTTCTCATGTGTTTTCAACAACACTTGTGGGAATGCCTAAGGGATAGCTCCTATGGACTTTAGTAAAGGCATAGTCCTATAAGTCTCTTCCTTCTCACATGCATGCGCTTGCTCAGCTTGTTCTTGCTCTTGCTCTGGTTGAGCTGATTGAGTTCCCTGCCACCTAACAAAAGCAATTCTTAAAAAGATTAAACTGTTTTCCCAGACAAAGCTCAAGTGTATTTCTACATATACAAAAATATCCAGCACCAAACAAGTGTCTGGCATCTAATAAATAATCACGAACTACGTAAAGAAGCAAGAAAACACGATCTCTAATGAGAAGAAGAATCAATCAATAGAAACAAAACAAGAAAAGCTGCTGATTATAGGATTATATTTGTGAATTGCTGAACAAGATGAAGTAGACAAGGACATGAAAACAGCTATAAAAGTATTCCACGTGCTCAAGTGAGTAAGGATTGAATGAACACAGCGACAGTGAGCTGTGGAACAATTTCAAGTGGTTTCGAGTGGCATGTAATTGGAGTTCCTGAAGTGGAAAAAACAGAAAGGGATACCAGAAAGAGAAAGAAAAAAATCTTCCAGATCTAATGACAAGTACAAACTCACAGATCCTAGAAACTCCTCATGTATGAAGAAAACTACACAAATGTACATCATAATCAAATTTCTAAAACCAGTAATAAAGTGAATCTTGGTAGCAGATAGAGGGGAAAAAAGACATAACAAATATCCAGGAACAAAAATAATGACAGTAGTCATTCTTACAGTGCAGATCTGCTCTGCAATGGACCAAGCTCTTGAATACTGAAACTGTCAACCCAGAATTCAATAATCAGTGAAGAGATATTTCAAAAATAGAAGTGAAATAAAGACTTTTTCAGACATACAATAGATGGAATAATTTATAACTGGTACACTGCACTGTAAGAAAGTTAAAGAAAGTGGTTCAGGTGGAAAGTCTTAATAGAATCTGGATCTATAGAAATGAAATGCAAAGAAATGAAAAGCAAAGACAACATTAAAAATGTGAATAAATATTGAGGATTCTTTTCTTACCTTTTTTTTTTTTTTTGTACTGAAGATTGAACAAAGTGGGCATTCTACCACTAAGCTATATAACCAGACCTTTTAAATTTTTTAAATTTCAAGACAGGGTCTCATTAAATTGCTAAGGCTGACCTCAGATTTGCAATCCCTGTGCCTCAGCTTCCTGAGTTGCTGGGACTGCAGGTGTGTGCCACCAGACTGATGAGAACTTTTTCTTTTCTTTTTTTTTTTTTTTTTTTTTTTTTTTTTTTAATGAGTTCACACTTTTTTTTTTTTTTTTTTTTTTTTTTTTTTTGTGGTGCTGGGGATTGAACTCAGGGACTTGTGCTTGCAAGGCCAGCACTCTACCAACTGAGCTATATTCCCAGGCCGATGAGAACTTTTTCTTACTTTTTAATCTCTTTGAAAGATAATTGACTGATTAAAGTCAACATTGTATTGTGTGGTCTGTAATATGCATATAAACAAATAAAATGCATGACAATAATAGCACCATGGCTAGGAAGGGGGGAGTGAAATAATAATGTTGAATTCTTACACTACTAATGAAACTAATATAATGTTAATTAAAGGAAGGTTCAGAAAATATGTGTATTACAAATGCAAGTTATTGAAAACCAAAACATAGAATTATAGTCAATGGCATTATTAGATAATATTGAATACTAAAAAAAAATACTTAATCCAAAAGAAATAGAGAAAAAGGAAATACGATAAGTAGAAAACAATGATATTCTTAAATCCAGCTATATCAATAATCACATAAAATGCAAATGATTGAAATACCTCTGCTAAGACAGAGTTTGCCAAAGTGGACAAACAAGCAAGACCCAACTTTGTACTGCTTAAAGAAACACAGTTTAAGTATAAAGACACACATAGGCAAAACACAATAATATATAAAAAGGATAATATAAAAATGTTGATGCAAAAATTCCTCATAAATTTTTAGCAGGAAACTTCAACAACAAATACAAAGAGAACATAGCATAATCAAGTGGGGTTTAATCCTAAGAATTTGGGATTGGTTTAATAGTCTTAAATCAAATCAATGTAATTCACTGAGTTAGTGAAAAAGAGAAAAATCATCCAAGAATCTCAACAAACACAGAAAAAGCATTTGGCAAAATACAATATCCATCCCTGATATAAAATGTCAGCAAACTAGAATAAGCAGGACCTTCCTCAACCTGATAAAAGATGTCTATACCCTACACTTACTGTTAGATTTGATATCTTTGTCTTCTCTTCTTCATCTTAGAGAAGAAGACAAAAATATCTGGTTTCATCACCCCTGTTTTATATTGTACTAGAGGTTCTAGCTGGAGCAATAGGGAAGAAAAATAAATAAAAGGTATTCGTATTAGAAAGGAAGAAGTTAATTTATCTTTATTCTCAGTTGACATAATCCTGCATTAGAAAATCCTATGAAATCCTTTCCAAAAAAATTCAAGAAAAAGAACACTTTTACACCATTGGTGGGATTCTAAATTAGTACAACCACTATGGAAATAAGAATAGAGGCTCCTCAAATGACTAGCCATGGAACCACCATTTGACCCAATTACATCATTCCTCAGTATTTATTCTAAAGAATTAAAGTGATCATATTATGGTGATACATGCATACCTATATTTATAGCCACACAATTCACAATAGCTAAACTATGGAACCAGACTAGGTGTCCGTTAATGGATGAATAGACAAATAAAATGTGGTATATAAACACAATGGAGTTTTATTCAGTCATAGAGAAGAATGAAATTATGTCACTTGCAGAAAAATACATTGAACTTGAGGGCATTATGTCAAGCAAAATAAGCTAAACTCAGAAAGTCAAGGGTCAAATGCTTTTTTTTTTTTCCATATGTGGAAGCCAGAGAGAAAAAACAAAAATGAAGTTTGGAGGGATCTCATGAAAATTGAAGGAAGACCAGTAGAATAGAGAAAGGGATTAGGGAGAGTGGGGAGGAGAGGGAAAGAGGAAATTTTAGGGAAAAATATTGGTCAAATTACATTGTTATATTGTGTACAAGTTTGAATATGTAATGGTGAATCCTACCATTAATAGTACAATTATAACGCACCAATAAAAAATTATGGAAAAAATTTCCAAGAAACCTAACACTTGTTTAACTAGATTAGTTCAGCATGGTTGGAGGACATAAGATCAATATATGAGACAACTGTATTTCAATATACTAGCATTAAAAATAAATTTAAAAATAATACAATTAAACAATATCATCATATATATGAAATACTTAAAGAAATAGTTGACAAAATGTGCAAGACAAACACACCAAAACTACTAAAATGAGATAAATGAAAGAAATCTAAATAAGTGGTGATATATCTTTGTTCCTTTATTGAAGGAAGGACTCGGTGTTGTTAAAATGTCAACTTAGATTCAGTGGAATCTCACCTGAAATCCTAGTGGCTTTGTTTCTGTTTTGGTTTGTGTGTGTGTGTGTTTGTGTGTGTGTGTGTGTAAACTGATAAGCTAATTTAATTTTATATAGAAAATGCAAAGACAGAATAGTCAAAAAACTTTGAAAAACAACACCACAAGATTAGAGAATTTATGCTCCCTAATTAATATATATGAAAAAAAGCTGTGGTAGTCAAGACAGTATCATATTGAGATAGAGAAAATAACATTCTAGAGATTCTAGAAATATATCCATAGACATTTAGTCAGTTGACCTTGACAATAGCACCAAGGCAAATGCAATGGGTAACAGGCAATCTTTTCAATAGATACAGCTGAAATAATTGGATAGACATATCCAAGTAATAATAATAATGATAATAACTAGGATTCTTACTTCACGTGATCTAGGAAATATTAATTTGAAATGGGTCACAGATTGAAATATAAGAGCTAATACTAAAAACAATTCCAGAAAAAGAAACAGAAAAAATGTTCAGATTTAACAAAGATGTCAAGTGACACAAAAATGGCAAATAAGCATGTTATGAAGGAAATAGTGTTATGAAGGAAATGCAAATCAGAAGCGCAAAGAAATACCTCTGTGAACCTACTGGAATGGCTAAAATTAAAAAGACTCATCATACAAGTACTAACGATAGTGTGGAACAACTGGAACTCTCATCTAGTGCTGGTGGGAGTGTAAATGGTACAATCAATTTAGGAATCATTTAGCAATTCCTTTAAAAATTAAACATGC
Source organism: Sciurus carolinensis (assembly GCF_902686445.1). NCBI lineage: Eukaryota > Metazoa > Chordata > Mammalia > Rodentia > Sciuridae > Sciurus > Sciurus carolinensis. The sequence continues at coordinate 28,168,246 of NC_062227.1, read as the reverse complement.
ATGTATCATATAATCCATCCACTCAACTCCTAGGTATTTATCCCGGAGAACTTAAATGTATGTGTCCACAAAAATATTTAAGCATGCTTTCAATAGTGAAAGGATAATTAAGTGGAATGAATTGATACATGCATCAACATGGATAAATCTCTAAATAATTATGCCAAATGAAGAAAATCAGACAAAAATGAGTATAATTTCATTTATCTAAAATTGTGAACAATACAAATGATAGTGACAGGAAGCAGATCAGTGATGACCTGGGGTGAGAGAGGAAGAGAACAAAGGGGCATGAGAAAATTTGGGGGTTGGGTGATGGACATGTTTATTATTTTGATCATGGCAAATGACTTCATGGTGGGTGCATATGTAAAATTATCAAATTGTACAATTATTGTATAAGAATTACATCTCAATAAAGTTTTAAAAATTTTTTTTTAGTTGTCGATGAACCTTTATTTTATTTATTTGTATGTGGTGCTGAGACTCAAACCCAGTACCTCACGCATGCTAGGCAAGTGCTGTACCCACTGAGCTACAACCCCAGCCCTCAATAAAGTTTTAAGAATAAAATGTGATGCTCTGGGACCTTGAAAGTCTGACTCAGTGTGTACAGAGTGTTTGTCTAGTGTGCACAAGGTCCTGGATTCAATTCCCACCACTGCCTCCAACCCGTGATTCTCTGACAAGGCACTTCATGATCTCCAGATGTTTTAGAATGTTCTTTCCAAAGCATCTTAAATAATATGCACGGTACCCACTATAGCAAAAGGCAAACTGCATAGCAAAATACTGGCAATAGTAGCTGGGGAAACCAGTTTTTACCTGTAGGTTCCTCTTCAGTGACAATGATCTGTCCGGTCCAGGGTGCTGAAGGGCGACCTGAACACAGACAAATATAAAAATAACAAACATTCACAAATGTGATTTTAACTGCATTGATAAATTGATAAACTGATCACATTAGTCACAAATGGATTTGTTCCTGGTTTACTTATGTATTTTCCTAACAAATCTTATCAAACATGTATATGGTATTGTGGGGGACATGGCCCCTGTCTTTAAGAAAGTCACCATCCACTACAGTTTAGGATCTTCCTGGACTGACTGAGTCGACTTTCCTGGAATTGGACTTATACAAGTTAAGTATATAACATGCCCTCATGTAACTGTTCAATATGGATCTCCTGAAATACATAGGCTTTCTCATCTCTTATTAAGAGAGATCTTGTGTTTGTAGAAAACACTTTTATAACAATTAGAATAATTATAAGTCCCCTAGTTATGAAGGTCAAAAAGGAGAGGGAGTGTTGATCCAGCAATAAAATTCAGCAAAGGCAGTTTTTCCAATTACATTTTGAAGTGTGTTATCCACTAAGGAAATCATTTTAAATTCAGAGTAAGAAAAATAGAAGACATAAAGGTGAAGAAAAAATCCATTCTGAGATCCTTATAAATGTCTGAAAAAGAACAGTCCAATCACTGCCTTAATCAAGGGACTTTTTGCCACAGTTTGTGGAAAGACAGAAAGCTGTTAAAGAAGATAACTTACCTCCAACACAAACAAACCTTATTTTGACTGGAATTTTTAAAATAGGGGTAAATGAAAAGTATGAGATTAAATTTGCAAATTTGGGAAAGAGGGAGGGAAATTGAGGAAAGTCTAAGGGTTGGTGAAAAGTGGAGAATAATCAAGAAGTCTGATTAGACACAGGTACATGGAAAAGGTGACATTATTTTGCTTAGATTTTTGCCATGCTGCTACATGTAATTAAAGAATAACACTATAAATATGGTATAGACCTATAATCCTTCACTTGAGATTTTGTTCCCCTAGGGACATTTGGCAGTATTGGGAGACAGTTTTGATCATCACGACTGGGGATCAATGCTACCGGCATTGAGTGGTAGAGGCAAGATAAGTTGCTAAGAATCCTGCAATGAATACACAGGATACCCTACTCCCCCACCACAGTTACTGGCCTAAAATGTCAATAGGGCCAGGGGTGAGAAGCCTGGTATAGACTGAAATGTTACTATGAAACAATTCTTGTAATAAATGTTACTATGAAACAATTCTTATAATGTCATTTTTTGGTCCCTATTATCAGGGATACACTAATAATGTGAATAAAAATGCTCTCCAGCCTGTTTTTATATTTCATTGCACACATAATGCCTGGAACTCAGATTAGCAAAGTTAATAAGATAAAAGTGAATAAGATAAAAAATAAAATAAAGCCCATACAAGAACGGGTGAGTCAAAAAAAACCAAATATTGCTTGTTTTCAAGCTTCTAACCTGCCCCATGATTTTCTGATCAAAATAAGGATTTCTTATTCTCATCTCCCTCTAGTGGAAGGGAGAGGGGTAACCTTGCGATGAAGCCTGCTACAGCTATTTTTTAAAAGTTTAAGGAAGATCCTGAAAAAGTGAAAAGTGCTTACTTTTCAGTCTAGCTTTTTCAGCTGGATCCAGAGCAGCCACAGGCTCAGAAACTCGAGATGGTAGGCCTATTCCAGTTTTATTCACAGCTCGAACTCGGAATATATAGGAGCGACCTTCTATCAGTCCAGTGACTGGGAAACGAGCAAATTTCACGGGGGTGTCATTGCATTGAGACCAGCAATCTGTGCCCACCTCACATCTATGGAAAAGAACGAGATTGACAAGAATATTACAAGAAGTAGGGCTAAATCAATAGCATCAAAGTTGCAAACCCATCTGGTTGCTTTAGATTATCTGTTAAATATCAGCATGGTTTTAAACTTATTTAAACCACAAGCACTCAGTTCCAACAAAAAAAAAAAGAAGCCTCTGATCTTTGCTGAACTCCAAAGCAGGCAGCTAAGAGGTCTCCTATGCTAAGTAGAGGAGTCCGGGGGAACAAGAAGTAGGTCAGTTTCTATAATCTTTATATAAGACAGTCTTATGGGGACATATATTCTGGGTTGATGACTTTAATCTACCATTTATGATTTCTTTCTTTGTCTTCAAGTAGTTTTTTTTTTTTTTTTTAAATGAAGCATTATTGGGAAGGTGGCGCCTTAAAAGATAATTATTTGCACTGCAGTTTGGAAAACAGCTCACCATATTTTCTTGATGCTGACCACATCCTGTGTGGGTGGAATGGTGAAGAGGTTATTGTCCTATGTTTGTTTGTTTAACAGATGAGATTGATTAGAGGCAGGGAGATTTCCAGGGGGAAATTAAGTACTTGGAAACTGATTTCTAATTGAGTGCTTTCACAGCAGCTGGTACCTAGGGATAAAGGAGGGCACTCCTCCAGAGACAAATACGATATTTGGCTATTGACCTGATTGATAGAGCTTTAGAGACTCAACCTGTGGTTGAGTTATGCAGTGTGAGGATTAATTCATCATTTTTTACAAGCTGAAAATGGCACTTTTAGTTTATATCCCTTCCCAATATGACTCTATGTCCAAAATATATGATTCCCAAATGAAGCTCGTGGGGGTGGGCGCGTCAGTGACGGTGCAGAGGAGGTTGGGGGGGCGGTTTCCATTCTTTGAAGCAGACAGTAGTCATTTTCTTCAGTGCTAACATAAAGTACTATCAGAAGTAGTTTCAGTTTGTGCCTTGCGTCCTTTCCCTCTCAATCTTTCCTTTGTGGAAATTCTGGAGCTGCTATGTGTGGGGCATGGCAGGGAGCTGAGAGGACAGTTCTCCTCCAGCCTGGTCTCCAGAGGTTCTGCTAGGACCAGTGCACTCTCCCTCTTCTCTTTGCAGACACTGTCATGGTGACACAGTGATAAGAGAGGGTGCTTTCCAACCCTCATGTGGGCAGAAAGAAAGGCAGAGGGCCACCATTCTAGAAATTTCTACTGCATGTTGGAGCAGAAAGAACACAAACCTATAGCCAGGATAATATGTCAATCCCAGTTCTGCTACTCACTTATTGTTATAGATGTGAGGGTTTTTGTTGTTGTTGTTGTTGTTGTTGCTTGTTTGTTTGATACAAGGGATTAAAACCAGGGGTGCTTAACCACTGAGCCACATCCCCAGTATTTTTTTTCTTTTTCTTTTTTTGAGACAGGGTCTCACTAAATTGCTTATGACCTCACTAAATTGCTGAGGCTGGCTTTGAATCTGCGATCATCCTGCCTCAGCCTACGAAGGTGCTGGAATTACAGGCCTGCATCACCGCACCCGACTAATGTGAAGTTTCCTTTCCTTGGTACAAAGCCATCGTATTATGGGAACATGGATTAACTGTCCCCAGTGGTTTCCCCTTTCAAAAATGAAAAGATAATTATTTGAATAGAAACTAAGAGAAAAATGTCTTTAGGCCAGTAATCTAAATATATTGTCTATATTGTTCAAACTCACTGGATGATTAATGTGTAAAACCTAGTTACCATAAAAATTAGAACCATTAAATTTTGGAGAATGTGGGGCTACAGCTGTAGCTCAGTGAGGCACTAACAGGTGAGGCACTGGGTTTGATCCTCAGCACCACATAAAAATAAATAAATAAAGTAAAGATATCGTGTCCAGGGCTGGGGAGATAGCTCAGTTGGTAGAGTGCTTGCCTTGCAAGCACAATGCCCTGGGTTCGATCCCCAGCACTGCCAAAAAAAAAAAAAAAAGATATTGTGTCCATCTACCACTAAAAAAAATTCTTTTTAAAAATTTCAGAGAATGTAAACAGCAAGAATTTGTAGATAAGAGCATCATTTAATGCCTGGGGTTTTGTTGTTATTTCTTGTATAATTTGAAATCACACCCTGCAATTTAGATAAGAATTTGTGTTCCTAAAGTCAATATTCTTAAATCACTGACATACTAGGAATATGGACATTAAATATATAGAATGTCAGATATTTCATTACTAAAGCGGCTCTTTTAGGTCTGCCAATTTAGAATATTCTTGCCAAGTTAGTGACTTGAATTGGTGGTCAAATTTAAGAATTTACCTTTGGAATTTAGGTAAATAGGTTGATAAGAATATGTAGATATAGATGTGTGTGTGTGTGTGTGTGTGTGTGTGCGCGTAGAGATAAAGAAAGAATGAGAATGAAGGATGGAGTATGAAGGGTGGAAGTGGGGGACCAGAATAGAAAGTCTTTCACCTAGGGATGATGGCAGAAATCAAGCGTGCATCTTTATATAGGGTCCAAGAATGCTAACTGAAGTTAAACTAAGCACTAACTTATCAATAAAATATCCCAGGATAGGGCTCCCTCCGTCTACAGCTGGCTGCTTCCAAGAGATGATGATGTAATCTTTGTTGGCATCCAAGCACACCACATCCAAGGGCGAGGCGGGGGCTCCTTCAATTTCTGCATCAGCATCTGTGGAGACAGAGAGGAAACCCACCAGACGTCACAGACGGGCTCTGCCAGCTTGGCAGGCTGCGGTTCTGATGCACACATTTCTTACCAAACCACCACAGTGGCTGCTCTTTGGCTCTAATAGAAAAAGTTTCAAAACTTGTAATTTGTTTACCACTATAGCAATGTGTGCTTTTCACATCAGGGAGAAGAACATGATGTTAGAAAACAGAAAGGGCTCTGAAAAGAAGCCACGACCTTTGCCTCACAATTCTTACTGCCCAAAATGTTCCAAAAGAAAATGAATGGGAGATGTCAGAAATTGCTATTGGACAAATCACTTGTGCCAGAAACTCTGTTCTTAAACCATTGATTGTGCAATGTTACTAAGAATCTATGAAAGAGTCCAAAGGGGACAAACAGCCCCTTCTGTCAACTTCTGGGTACATCCACAAAGAGAATAATAACCCTGGCTTTTCCCATTCTTAGGCTGGGCATTTCCACTCTGACGGAGAAAAGAAAACATCCTTTTTAACCGAATGATTGCTCCCACACTGAAGATACGTGGGCAAAGAACTCTGACACTATATCCACATCTAAGCCTAGTTTATCTGAGTTTAGTGAAAGTCCAGGATAGTACAAGAAATGAGGACAGCCACTGTTTATGAAATGGGATCCTCTGATAAGACGGTCCCCTCAGGCACAGCTAAATTAGTAAATCAGAGCTGCTTTGAGAAGAAGAAGAGGAATCAAAATATTCAGCAAGCAACCTTTTCAGTGAGAATGATTAAGAGGAAAAGTCCCTGGAGGAAGGGTCCCCATTTGCTGATTCTTCCTGGCATTTGACCAATCCTTTCATAAATGGAGTGAGTAGGAAGAAAGGCTGAGATGTGGGGGAGTCACTCACCCAAGGGAAAACACTCCTGATGACTGAACAAACACTGTCTTTCCCTCTGATCTACACTCTGTAGCTCTTAATGAGTTATTAAGATATCTGATAACATGGCAGGAATATTTGCAGACTTCTGAATTTAATAAGTTTGCATTACCTGTGAAGAACTCACATTGTTCGGATTATGAACATTCTGTTTCATGCCCCATAAACCAGCAGGGAAGTGTCTCTAGGAAAATATCTCCTGCAGATGTGCTAGAGGAGTATCTAATTAGAACTGAATGCAGAATCCCTCTCATGCCGCACAACAGGAAATGAGCATGTTGGTGCAGAGAAACATCTTTCCTTCCAAGTTTTGAGAACTCTGAGTGGTGGGAGCGGTGCTGCTGGTGGTGAAGGTACAGCAGCAGCATTACAGGAGGCCGGCTGGGACTGGTAGGCCTGAGTGGCAGAAGAGGTAGTGCTAGAAAGTCACTCAGCCTCCAGGGGGACAGCAGGGGGACAGTAGCCGTGTACTTTTGTTAAAGGCTTGTAACATAACAACCAGCAACCCCTGCATTGATGGAGCAGAGCTTAGTTAGCTGAGCAGACATTGCACTGATGTACAATAGCAGGGATGTCTGCAGAACAGTAGGCATCAGGGAGCCACTTTCCAGCATTTTGATGACATTGTTTGCAATAAGCCATATGTGGGATGGACTTGACCATCTCAGTTACTCAGATGTTCATTCGTTTATTCATTCCTTCAATTATCTTCTGGGGCTAAACACAAAAGCTAAAAAATAAGAATCCTACTTTTTTTCAAGAAGGTGCAATACAATGGGATAAACAGAGTTGTCTTAGAGTGACAAGAGCACAGCAGTGAAGTGACATCACATAGTGTCTGGTTTCCAGCCGCTGCTGCATAGCACCCACCCATAGGACTCATTCAGTGAGCATGAACCCGTCTGTTCTCCTCTCTCCCCACCTTCCAAACAGTCAAATGTTTTGTAGATTTTCTTACCTGGGTCAAGAGATTAGCCTGCTCCTCCTCATATTTTGATCTCAGACACAGACCACTAATAACTATTTTCAAAATGTAATTCTATTGTTTATCTTTATTATAAAAGTAGTGCGTCGTTGTAAAATAAATTATAATAAATATTGCTAAGGGCTCTTTTAATTCCATTCTTCAGAGACAACTCCTACTAATATATTGGCCTAAGTCTAGATTTTTTTCTATACTTATAAGCTCCAAAATGATTATTTTTGAACAAAAATGAAGTTGTACTATATTGTTTGAAATAAACTCTTTTCTTGATAAAAGTCTATATCAATAGATATAAGTATATATCATTAGTTTTTGTTGCTGCGTGGTATTCCATTATTTATATAGAGCATTCATATACTTTATTATACATATAAGTATGTATTTACATATATTTCATATATGCATATACATACACAACATATTTACATATATTTTATATATATATATATATACCCACACACTTTCATATACCACATATTTACATGTACACTTTACAACTCCCATATTGGTAGATATCTAGATTTTTTTCCCAGTTTTCCCAAGCACAAACATTTTTTCACTTTTGTCCATTTTGTTCCTAGAACTAGAATAGTTGGAAATGTGTGCTTTTGATACACAGTGGCAAAATACCTTCAGAAAAGCTGAACCAATTTATATTTACCAGCTGTGCATAGAAGTGCCTGTTCCTCCATTTCTTAACCCCAGGATTTTAAAAGCCTTTTAATCTTTCCCCTATGGTAGATGAAAATATTATTTTATTTCAATTTTCACTTCTTAAATTATTTTTTCATATACTTATTTTCCATTTTCATTTCTTCCTTCATGATGTTTCTATCCCACACTTTATCATTTTTCTCATCTGTTTCTCTCAACATGTGTGTGCACCTGCACCTGTGCGTGTGTGTGTGTGTGTGTGTGAGAGAGAGAGAGAGAGAGAGAGAGAGAGAGAGAGAGAGAGAAAGAACGAGAGAGAGAAAGAAGGAAATAATATAGTATGCAACAAAATAATATCATCAGATATCTCTGGATGGTAGACAACATATGGATGGCTGGATGGCTTTTCTTTCTCTTTAATTTCTTTTTTGCTTATACATATAATCTATATTTTCACAATGAACACATATCTGTGTAATAAAACCCTGACCAAATGTGTGCAGCTCTGCAAAGTGTTTCTGCAGACACCTGATGCTTTATACATTAATTATGCTGGTGCAGAAGCTATTTTCTAAGCAGCAAAATACTAAAGTTCTTTAAAATAAAACCACAAAACTGAAATGGCTTTATGCAGCTTAGTGGATACAAAGTTTTAAAAACAAAGCATCATTTAAGACTCTTTGGCAGCTAGTAAGGTGATCCCAGGCTGAGACTGAAGTTCTAGGTCAGTGAGTTCCAGGTCAGCCTGGACAGCTTAATGAGACCCTGTCTCAAAATAAAATTAAAAAGGGCTGGAGGTATAGCAGTGGTAAACCACTTGCCTAGTATGTATAGAACCTGGCTTCAATCAACCAGTACTACTAGAAAAAAAGAAAAAGAAAAAAAGCTACTTTGGAAGTTTCTTTAAAAGTTAAATATAAATTTATTATATAACCCAAAAATTCTACTTGTGGGCATATACCCAAGAGAAATGAGGGCATAAACCCATAAATATGAAAACAAATATTCAGAGCAGCATTATTCATAATAACCCAAAAGTAAAAACAATCCAGCTGTTTATCAACTGGTGAATGTACAGACAAAATAAGGTGCATCTGTATATTGGAAGACTGCAGAAAAGGAATAAATATGTGTTATAACATGAATGAACCTCGCAGCATGCTAAATGAAAGAAGGCAGATAGAGAAGGCCACAAATATCCAAAAATGTCCAGAAAGGCAAATCTGTAAGACAGAAAGTAAGTTAATGGTTGCCAGAGGCTAGGTTGAATATGGGAGCAAGAAACAGGCATGAGATTTGGAGGGATGGAAATATTCTGAAAGTGAATTGTGGGTAATGATTGCACAACTCTGTAAACACACTAAAGATAAAAGAAATGTGTGTTTACATGAGTGACTCTTATGGTATATAAACTAGGCCTCAATAAAGATGTTTTTAAAACTCGAACATACGTATCATTTAAAATAACCCGCATGCGCTGGGGTTGTAGCTCAGTGGTAGAGCACCTTGCCTAGCACATGAGAGGCACTGAATTCGATCCGCATAAAAATAAATAAATCAGATAAAGGTATTATGTCCATCTACCACTAAAATTTTTTTAAAAAAAAAATACAAAAATAAAACATAAATTACAACCTTTTCTAGAAGTCGTTACATTCTCAGTGCAATTGCTGAAATGGAGCTTTCCATTTTTTCTTTTCCATTTATCCATTCAATCCTCTTGTATCAACATCTGATAAATTCTAGAATTCTTCCATTTTCTTAATTTGCAAATTTGAAAATTGGCCTAAGTATAAATTTCAAATTTTGACATTTCTTTCCTATTTCCCAGTCTAGTTAGTCATGTGAAGTCTGGCCTAAACCTAGGGAAAAGGCACAATTCTGGGTGGCACTCAGAAGTGCTGAGGACATGCATGGTCCAGGGTTCCCAGAAAAAGTCCAGGCAGGAAGCACCAAGGTATATGGTTCTTGGAGTAGCTGGAGAGGTCTACTAGTTCACCTAAGACAAGTGGGAGCAGAAGCAAAAACTGCTTATTCAGTCCTTTTCTAGCCAGGTCTATCCACGTGGGTTGGCTCAACAAGCAGATTTGCTGATGAGTGAGTGCACTGAGTGAGTCCATTTTCACTGCAATTTTGCAGAAAGATAGCTCCTCTCTTTCCCTGGCAATATTGGCTTTGCCCGTAATGTTTTTGGGGAAGAGAAAGACTGCCACATTTTTCAGATGTTGTAGATATTTCTTTATCTTTAAAATCCTGGGTAATGTATCAGAAGACCTGTAGCCTCGATCCACTTCTGCTCCTGAGTAAATTTCTGTACTTATTTGAGCCTCTGCATCTTAAAATTAGGGATTGGATAGAATGGTAATCCCAGCTTTCTTTGTGCCACAAACCCTTTGACAAGCAGATAAAACCTAATAGTCCTTCAGAGAATAATACCTTTCAATGCACAGAATAAAATATATGAGATTACAAAAGAAATCAATTATATTTAAATACAGTTCTAATCACAAAACCTTTGGCCTTGGTGAGCCCCATTTAAGGGCATCTGAACAGACTCAAAATTCCATCTTGATCAAAATGGTTGTAAGCTTATGATTCTATTTAGTGCCTAAGAGATAAAAATTAGTAAGTCTATTTGTATTGTTTGTAGTTTAAATTTTCTGTGTATTATGATGCACACCATAAAAAACTTCCAGGATAGCCAACGTTTACAGTCAGCAAAAGGTGCGGCTGGGAGTACGACTTTGATATACAAATCAACCAATCCAGAGCCATCCCTCCTCTATCTGGTTCATACATCCCAGGAGGCAATATTCCTCTGCCTTTGTCATACCTGGGCCAGGTACCAGACAACCAGAGACCACCCCTATAGCTCAGAGTCCACCAAAATTAATCAAACTAGCCAGTCTTCAGCTCTTTACCTTGCCCTACCTTGCCTTTCCTGAAATGACAATAAAGGTCATGGGTCACTCGCTCCCCTTGCTACTGCTCCTTTTGCTTCCTGTCCAACCCAGATGCTTTCCCAGGTGGCTCTGCTGTGCCTCCTGTATCTAGAATCTGTGAGTGCAATAAGCTCTGTCTTCCTTAGGTTCTCCTGTATCTCCTCTTGTGGCTGCACTTAAATAACCATCACACAGAAGAACACGGAACACACCCTGGCAGCCTCAAACTGTTAACTCTCTTCCAAAGTGCTAGGATCCCACGAAGGAATAACATCCCACTTGTGTTCATCGATCCATTCAAGACACTACTGAAAAAAGAAAGCTTCACCAAATCGACAGTTATAGAATTAAGGTGAGGCACCTCATTTCCTAGATCATCGAGACCAAAGTCATAAGTAAGGGGCAGTCATGAAATATTAAATTTCCTCTCTAACATACATATTAAACAGTAAATAACACATCTTCTTTTGTGGCAGCTTCTACAATTTGAGATGGCTTTCTATTTCATGAGAATTTAGCATCTCCACTCAATCACTTATAGAAAACTCACTGAAAATGTGGAAAGTCCATGATCTGGGAACCAATTACCTTTGTACTGGTGCCTTCAAGGATCACCTTTTATACTTAGGTTTGATTTTACCAAAAATTAATACTCCTATTTTAGATAATCTGGAAGACATTTCAAATGGTCCTCTCATCATTACATGTTTGGATAGACTGATTTGGACTTGTCTTAGATATGGTTGGGTGTTCTGCTTTTGCTAGGTCTTACCTCGAACAAACACATAAGCGCTATATTGTTCATAATATTCTCCCATTCGAACACGGATTGTATAAAGGCCTTCGTCTTCTTTGTTGAGGTGAGAAAATGTCAGTGTTGCCCGATCTCCACTCCAGTGTGGTTGTACCCATTTTGATGGAGAAATAGGTGCCCCTAGAAATTAAAAAAAAATCAAATTAATTGATTTCCCCCTCTGTTCCTCCCAATTTCTTCTTCCCTCTGCTTTATTCCTCTCCCTCCCTCTTTTTTCTCCTTTTCTATATTGAAAGCTATTTGACTATTAGAGGAAGTCCCTAGAGCTTTACAACCTTCTGCCATCTTTACATTAGTAAAAATACTAGACAGAGGTGAGGGCCCTGGATCAGACACATAATTTGCATCACTCAGTAGAAAAATTAAACTGCCAAGCCCTGTGTTCCAAAGGCAGAGTAAAAGTTCAGTTAAAGGTGCTAAATTATAAGACTTTTGTTTTAAAGTTTTTTATTACATATAAAACATAATAGGGATCATACGAACTGCAAAAAATAATATTTTGGTGTCATAATTTTATAATCAATAAATAACAGTACTAATGTGTCATCTTGATTGATAAGATATTTCTGGCTTACTTTTCTGCAAATTTATTTGTCAGTCATCAAAATGTATACTTTGAGCAACTTCATTTAAGAAAATTTTTTTTAGTTGTAGTTGGACACAATACTTTTTACTTATTTTTATGTGGTGCTAAGGATCGAACCCAGTGTCTCACAAGTGCATGCAACTTCATTTTTAATCAATATAATCAAAGCACTGTCAGTCACTCTGAAAATGCAAGCTCATTAATGAATCTGATAAGTTTTTATTTGGAGAAGAATCTTTTTGCTGATTTAACTGTTACTGGAACTATTATGAATATAATGTAGGCTATAACAACATTGGGTTAACTTTCAGATAATCTATTTCAAAATACAAATCTTAGTACTCTGGAACGATGATTCCAGAGAAACAATTTTTCTAAAAAGATTTGACTCCACACAAATCAGTTTCACATAATTCTGAATTTAATTTTAAAGGTAAATTCACATAATTGCATTTTAATAATTCCTCTGGCATGTCCTCTCACATGAGGCAGGCATACAAGAAATCAAAAATGATTTGTGATTTGTATATAATTAGAAATACCTGTTTATGCTTTCTGTTACTGTATCTAATTACAAGGAAAAATTAGAATTGACCTCCTTGTTCATAATTGGTTCACCCAAAATTCATACAAAAATCATGTTCTTTCCATTAAATCCTATAATCTTTAAATTCAATGTGTATTTTTCTTTTCTTTTGTACTGGTGATTGAAACCAGGGATGCTTTACCACTGAGTCACATTCCTAGTCCTCTTTTTATTTTTTATTTTGAGACAGGACCTTGCTACATTGCTGAGACTGGCCTTAAGCTTGCAATCCTCCTGCCTCAGCCTCCCAAGTTGCTGGAATTACTGGTGTGCACCACCACACCCAGCTCAACGTTTCTAAGCCTCAAAACCAGCCATTCGAAACTCTTTGAAGAACTCTAAGTGCCTTATGCATGTTCTTTGCAATGTTCATATGTGTGCTTTTATATGTAACATGTAACTGACAAGGTTTACTGCTTGCCAGCAGTTCCTGTCCCTAGGTGTCTCAGACTGCTCAGGTGGGTGCTCACGTACATGCCCAAAAGTCAGGCCCACTCCTCTGTCCAGCATGCTGGGGGCCTGAGCCTTAGTGTGGCTATACTGCCACTTATCGTATGTCCTCTGATTATGCGCATGTTCCATAGACCCACGGGCCTTCATGTATAAAACACAAACTCAAAGATAAAATGATTAAGAATATCAAGATGGTGATGGCAGAGTATTAAACAAAGCTCAAGTCCCCTCCCAGAGTGGTCCTGTGAGACAGCACAGTTGGCATGCCCAAAAAGGCAGCTCTGGAAGGACCTATTTCAGTCCCATCGCTTTCATTAACAAATCGTTTAACCTCTCTGGGCCTTCATTTTTGTTTCATGAACAAAATAGAATTTGAACCATCATCAAATCCCTTATAGGAAATACCACAAAGCATTCTCATTTTCTTTTACTTTTCTATGCATTTCTGAAGTTTATTTTATAAAGCAGTTAAACAGAAAAAATTGTCTGATAACCTTACTAATTATACAGAATAGCTAAATGTGTCTGGAATTTTACAATTTTTAATAACTTTAAAGTCTAATCTTCTCTAGAAATAAGTCTTAGGATAAATTAAAAGGGATGATGAGAGTTTCCAGATCCCTTTGTTATTCTTTCTGTGACATATCTTTCATCAGCTGGAGCTAATGTGGGATTAGTTATACACCTGAGGGGGGGTTGGATTCCTTTAGTATCAATGCATCAATGCCTTTTTTTTTTTTTTTTTTTTTTTTTGTGGTGCTGGGGAATCGAACCCAGGGCCTTATGCTTACAAGGCAAGCACTCTACCAACTGAGCTATATCCCCAGCCCCAGCATCAATGCTTTTTTTCAATACCTGGATATAAAGGGACCTAGACAGATCACAAAAAGTACAAATTTTCCTGAGTTTTTATTTTTAAGTATTAGATCTCATGTTTCAGCAACATAGGAAGAGGCTCAGGGTAGTAAAAAGAGCTTGGTCTTCAAAATAACAACCACCAGGTCTTGAGATCTCCTGCAGTCAGAATTTGGCTGTGTCATTTACTGCAATGCCTTATACGCTCCAGAGTTTCAATGTCATCATCTGTTGGGTGAGATAATCTGGTATAGAAACTCATAATCTCATAATCTGGTATAGATTTGGATCTAAGATTTAGGATACTAATTTAGATTATATTATTTAGTAAGTTCAATGCTTTAACTAATTATCTTGCTTTGATAATTTTTTGTTTCCTTTTCTTTCCTTTCCATTATCTAGACTTTAACCAGACAGGATTTTAAAAGGGGAAATAAAATCCTCATTTCTTTGTCCCGCTAAGGTATCATGACTCTAGAGCTATTTAAAATAAAATAAGGTTAAGCAGTTACTTAAAGCCAGCGTCATGGACAGTGACAGTTTTCTTTCTCTTCTACCAGTAACAGTTATAATATGACATAAAATGAAAGATCATTTGATCTACTTTTATGTCCTTAAAGAGATGTCAATGTAGCATATTTTGTATGCAGAATGTACTTATTATAAATTTAAAAATTAAAAAGAGCCTTTAATATATTAAAACAGAAGTGCCAAGGTGTAAATTTTCTCTGAATTGACTCTGATGCTTAACATCAGAAATTTATTGTTTCATAGGTTACACATGTATTTAAAAAATTTTTTTTAGTTGTAGATGGACACAATACCTTTATTTTATTTATTTATTTTTTTATGTGTTGCTGAGGATAGAACCCAGAGTCTCACACATGCAAGGCAACTGTGATACAACCCCAGTCCTATATATGTATTTTTTAAGTTTCAGAAATTTCTATGGAATAAAATTAATTTAAAAAATTAAATAGGCTTTTTTTGGTAATTCTTTTTTTTTTTTTTTTTTTTTTTTTGGTGGTTCTGGGGATTAAACCCATTGATAATTCCTTTATTTGGTAAAATGCCTTTCCTCATATACCTATCACTTATACATACAATTTGTTTTTTTGTTTGTTTGTTTTGTTTTTTGCTTTTTTTTTTTTTTTTTTTTTTTTTGTACCAGGGATTGAACCCAGAGTTTAACCACTGACCCACGTTCCTAGCTCTTTTTTAATTTTTGAGAGTGTCTCACTAAGTTACAGAGGCTGGCTTTGAACTTGTAATCCTCCTGCATTAGCCTCCCAGGTTGCTGGGATTACAGGTGTGTACCACTGTGACTAGTGAGATTTTTTAAAATCACAAATGTATTATAAAAGCATTGCTATATTTATGTATGTGTAAAAAATTTTTTAAATTCAGCAGGTTGTCCCCTCTAATTTCCAGGTTATGTCTGCCCTCATAAAAAGCTCTGCAATCTGGTCTGCGACCTGGGGATAAGAACCTAAGTGAGAATTTGTAATCAAGACTCACCATTTCTGTACCACTGGACCTCTGGCTGGAAATGTTTGATTTCAGGAGTGATGACTACCCGGCAGCCCAGACTCATTGTCTCTCCCTCTCTCCCAAAAGACACATCGAATTTGTCATCGAAGTGGATCTCAAACTTGGACGCATAACCATAAGGGGTCACAGCAACTGAGCACAACAAAAACAAATATCAGTAATTTTGTTAGTCAAAGAGATACAAACATTTGAATAAACATAGGCAAAAAGCAGTTGTAATAAAGACTGGTTAAACGATTTATTTGGGCAAAAGTTTAGTTTTACCTAAGTATGTAGGACATACACATAATCTCATTTGAGAACTCTCACTTTATTGGTCTTAGAAACCAAATACTTAGTTTCATGATTGTAATGAACAGAATTTAAAGGGTCAGATTTAATGTCTTGTATGCAAACTAATATCACATATAGCCTAGACTTAAGATAGTGAAACCTCGCTGCAATTATGTACTTTTAAAAATATTTTTAGTTGTTTATTTATATTTATTTATCTGTGGTGCTGAGAATCAAACCCAGTGCCTCACACATGCCAAATGAGTACTCTACCACTGAACCACAACCCCAGCCCAATATATGTATGAAATTTTAATTTTAGATTTTGAGTTCATTTAAACTATACTGCTTATACTCTTGGGATCAAACAGCCATATCCACTACTCATAAAAATAGCTTTGCAGTATATTGCTTCCTTTTCTTTAGTGGTCTGCATTTTAAAAATATTATAAAAATGTCAGTGGAAGAAAACTTTAAAGTTTAAAATATATAACTTAGAAAAGACTATTCTCAATTTATAAGTTGGATAAATGCCTGCATCAACTCTTCCAAATTTTATTTTCTCTTTCCTCAAAGAAAAGGGGTAGGAAAGAAACAACTACTTAGTGATGGGGAATTATATGCCAGGTACTTCACATTTGACGTGTCATCTATCCTGTGCCACAACTTCCTAGCATAGATAGTATTAGCCTTTCCCCTCTTTCAGATGGAAATATGGAAGCTCACAAAAGTAATATACATGCAAAGATTTCACAGGAAGCACATAGACGAGGAAAGTGAAGCTTAGAGGGACTAAATAGCTACCCTCACTTACTCATAGAGCCAGATTCACTATACTGGCAGGCTGTTTCCCAGAAGGTTTGCTCTCAACCAATATAACGTGCTGCCTTGAACTGATGTGTTCCTAGGAAACCACTAACCATCAGTGAAATAATTTTTCTCCTAAGCACGTCTCCCATCTGCCTCATTTCTATGTGATGATGTTCCACTGAGACCCAAGAAAGAGTGGATTTGATTAGCTCTTGCACAGCACTGGAGGTTTGGGCTGGTTCCAATGCTGCCTGAAGGAACAGAGGAAACCAACAAGGAGGCTCTGCAGTGACCTAGAAGTTCTAGCAAGCAGTCTCCAACTTCCAGGTTCTTCCTATACCTGAGATTGGACTGTCTGGGGTGGTCTTGGGGTTCAGTAGGAAGCCAGCTTTACTAACCAGAAGATAAAATATCATTCCTTATTTAGTCATTTCCTCCACCCTTTATCCTATGTACTTGTCATTGTGGCAAAAATGGTTTAGGGTAGGGTTGGGAAATCTGTGGGCCAAATATGGATTGCCTCCTGTTTAGTACCATTGGGAATGGTTTTTAAATTTTTTGATGGTTGAAAAAAATAAAAAGTAAAAGAATATTTTGTGACGGAGAAGCCATTGGAAATTGAGAAGCCACAGGAAATTCAAACTCAGTGTTCATGGCTAAGTGCTGACTGGAACTCAGCCACGCTCTTTCATTTGCCAACTGTTTATGGCTGCTTTCATGTTCAGTGGCAGAGCCGAGTTGCTGCAACAGACATCATATGGCCCAGAAAGCCTAAGATATTTACAATCTAGTGCTTCACAGAAATGTTTGCCAAACTCTGGTTTAAAGTACAGTTTAGAATTAGAAAGGCTACAGGTTCTTATTCTACCACTATATGTGGTCTTGTCCCACTATTTAAACTCTAACCTGCTTCTTCATCTACATAGCACAGATAAAAATGTAGCTACTTTGTAAGCTTTTGGGGAGCTTTAAGTGAATCAGTACATATAAAAATATCTTAGTACAGTGTTTAGAACAACCGATCAATACATGTTAGCCATTAGAACAAAACCAAGGCAGGCAGCTTCGTCTCTGATATTTACCAGCATATTCTAAACACTTAAAAACCAGTACCTAATCACAGAGCAGGTACTCAATAAATATTAGTTGTAAGTATGAATATGAGACCTCTGTCTTCTGTTGGGAACAACTGTACTTAAGTCAGGGGCCTGTCAGAAGACGCTCTATAAAGTTGATCAGGAAGAGAAGTAGAGTAAGCTGGGCTTTAAGAACTTGACTTGACTGGAAGGAATATGCAGAAACATGAACTAAGGTGTGGTGATGGAAATGAGCAGGGTACATTCACAGGATGGAGGAATGATCAACAGGCAGTGTTGGATCGTTGAGAGATAAGTCATAGTTTCAAGTTTCCAACTATTCTATCTCAATGTAAATCAAGTGATGGGAAAAGGGCATGCATGACCTGAGATGTGCTCCTTTCTCACTTCTACCCATCATCCCCACCCACACATGGGACTGATACCAATGGTTATAACTTGAAATATTAAAGTTAAGGGCTGTCCCATGAAGTTAGTGAAGTAGGCATCGACAGATATCAAACTAACCATTTAGGTGAAATATCCTGGAGAAAAGGTCTTCCTCAACCATTTTCAAAACCACCATGCATTGTTTAATGTGTGGAAACAAGTGCAGGCTCGAGCATTATAAGCATATAATTATTTCAATAACCATAAAGAGTAAAGTTTTAAAATATGAGTAAGTTCTCATTTAGATAAAATGGTTGAAGTTCACAAATTTTCAAATTACCACTGACCAAAATAGTTTGAATAGTTTATTATTTAACCATTTCAGACCTGATTTTAAATTGTACATTATAAATAGATATATTGATTGATTCATGCATTATCAAATATGTACACTGTGTCAGGCAGTGGAGTTCAGAGATGAAGGGTTCAGGCTTGCCTTCGAGTGGTGGCTCAAGGATGAGTGGGAGAGACTGGTACATAAAAGTTAATGGTGTCCCATGTCACAGGCACTCGGAGGGCCTCACTGAGGACACCTACTTCTGACTGGATGGGACATAGGGTGGAGTAGAGATCATACCTGGTTCCTCAAGGGGATGATGCTGTCCTGGATATTTAAGGTTGAGTATGACTGTTGTGATACAGTGTAGATGTGTGTGTGTGTGTGTGTGTGTGTGTGTGTGTGCATGTTTGGTTACATCACTCGGCTCACGTTTGTATAATGATCTTTCTCGGTTTGAACACGAAAAGACTTTAAATCATTTGCCATTTTTAGCCTATCACATCTAGGCTTTCGAAGTGATTTGATCCCAAAAGAAAATAGTAACCAAAGAATCTAAAACAAACAAAAACAAAAGCAAAAACAAAAATCCCATAAAACTTAGTACATCCATCCTAGAATATATTATATAACATATAGTATGCACTTATTTCAGCATTATAGACTAGCTTATTCTGCTGTATTTTACATAAAGATGACATTTAGCAAATATATTATTCAGCTTACAGCTGAGGGGCATGGTAGAAGCCCCGGCGTGGAAGCGAGTCTCATCAAACTCTCCTTTATATCCTAGAAAAGGAAAGAGAAAAATGTGTGAACTGATTCAGATCGCTTTACTGATTTCTTAACAATAAGATGCAATTTTGCTTAAAAGAACAAACACTTTGAATAAAACAAATGCAGCAAACCTACTCTTTACCACAACTGAAGCATATGCTGAAAGCTCTCCTTTAACATTCATCGCTGAGGCCCGGTACTGAGCTGTGTCTTCAAAATCGCATCTGAAAGAACATACGGAAAGCCATGGCCATCACTGTCAAGGTTCTGGTTAATCACTGGCTGTTCTACTGGGGAACTCTCTGCAAACACAGCACACTGCAACTCAGTGGCGAACGTGTGGCTCATTGGGGCTCTCCATGGAGCTCCTGTCTCACTGGGGCTCTCCATGGAGCTCCTGCCTCTGGTCTGATTTTCTGTGGAATTTCGTACAGTGCAAGGGATCTACAGTTTCATGTCAGTAGCAGAGTGGGAAGTGAACACTTACTGCCCTCCCCAGCCTGAGTTTGTTTAAAATGTTAACAATGAAAAAAAAAAGGTCAACTAAGTGTTAAGCACATAAATCAAGGAATGAAACAATATTATGATAAACTTGTCTAAAGCTATTTGGGGAGGAGAAAATGTCCAGCCATGTCCTTTGTGGCAGGTAACTAACTCACTGAAGGTACATTGGAGGGTGTGGCCTCCCTGCTGCCCAGCTTTTCGTGGTGGGCACCACCTTTCAGTCTGGAGGGACCAGGGTAATGGGGAAGAGAAAGAAGCAGCCTTTCCTTAGAGATTCCCAGAGTCTCCCTGAACCACAAACCTGAGTGAGGTTGGTTTCATGTATGGTTCCGTGTTCTTGTTTCAAAACACCAGCAAGTGTTTACACGTCAATTCAACTACCCTTCAGCTGCACTTGGAATTTCAGCCTACAGCCTAACCCAAGAAGGCCCATTGGAATGTCTTATAAAAATGACACGAATGGTGTGAATCTACATCATGCACAAACACAGAAACGAAATGATGTACCCCATTTGTGTACAATGAATCAAAATGCAGTCTGTAAAAAATAAATAAATAAATAAATGATTTTTTAAAAATGGAATTAGGGAGAGGGGGATCTCACAGAAAGAGGAGCCGGCTAGGATTTCAAAGCAGGCTGCTTTGTGTCTTATCACACACCAGTTTCCCATTGTTCCACGGGGTTTGGTTTCATTTGTATAAACTTACTTCTTCTTACAGAAATTTTACAGACATCAATGGAACCCAGGAAACAAACATAGTTGTCTGTCTCATAGTTTTTAGATTTTGAAAGCAGCCACATTGTCCACTGCTGCGTCAGTAGAACCACCCACTGGCAGAAGTGGTGTGCTTAGCTTAGGGTCAGTGCTGGGTGCACAACACAGGTCCCAGGGTTCTGTCTGAAGTCTAGCATTAGTTGGGCCAACAGCTCTGCTCTGGGGAGAAGAATACAAATCCTTTGAGAATGGAACGATGTAAATTTCACTTGGACATTTTAGCACCCCGTGGCTTTATCTGAACTGAAAAGGGTTGGTAGCTTGTTTAATTTTTTTTTAATCCATGAAATTTGGTGTAGGTTTCAAAACCATTTGGGGAGACTTGATAAACCTTTGAGGACTTGGAAATTTTGATGTGGGGTCCACACTCAGATTTTGCTTTAGACTTTGGCTTTACCCTAAAACATCCAAATGTTTTATTGCTGTTTTGCATGCTCAGATTGACAGGCACATAGTTTTCCAAAGCTCCTGATGAACTGAAGGAAAGACAGAACATTATCTCCAAGTCCAGCCTCCTTTCAATGCTACCCACTCCAATCTCCATGACCTTTGTTGATTTAAAGCAAAAAAGTGTGACGATGATGTTGATTTAGGACTCTGAAAGGATAACTGGATAGAAATGCCTATTTATGCAACATATTTTCTTGCTGATGTTTACGAAAATTTCTCCAGTGTATGAAAAGATAAATAAAAAGATATGAATTAATTTTTCTCCTCATCTTTGACTAAACTCAAATATAAGATCACTTTGGGAAGCAATGTGGGCATGGCAAGGATTAGTCATGCGGATCACTTGTGGGTAAGAAGGTTCCTTATTGTCATCAGGCTATCCTGGGAGAAGAAGTGGCGAGTGGCTGTTAACTGGGGTGGTGAGGAACTTCCCTGAATCACTGTTGGATGACACACACAAACACTGGTGCTCTCTTACGTGTTGATCTCCAGAGTGTGCATTCCATATCGACTTTCAATAATATACTTTCCAGGGTTTGCATGGACATTTATTGGCACCTGGTTTTTATACCTGCAAGATGATGGAAATGAAATGAATTTTCAAGTGCAAACAACTACATGATTAAACACATACATACAATTCTTTCTTTGGGGTGGTACCAGGGATTGAACTCAGGGGCACTTGACCACTGAGCCAACATCCCTAGCCCTATTTTGTATTTTATTTAGAGACAGAGTCTCACTGAGTTGCTTAGCGCCTCACTTTTGCTGAGGCTGGCTTTGAACTCATGATCCTCCTGCCTCAGTCTCCTGAGTTGCTGGGATTACAGGTATGCATCACTGGGCCCCGGCTTATAATTTGTGTTCTTACAGGGACATCTTCTGTAAACAAGGCACTGAGGGTAGCAGCAGCATCTACCTAATAAATACAACTTACATTAGCTTAAATAAAATGCTCTTGCAATACAGTAAAACTTCTTGCTGAAGTACTTTCCCTTCTTCCATAAAATTTACTTGAAAAACATGGAGTATTCAGAAAAAAATGGGTGAATCTCAAGTACCCAATGTTAATGGGAAAAGTCAATTACAAAGAGCATAGACTGTAATGAATGTAAAATATAAAGTGCAAAAACATAAAGACCAAATATTGCAGCTGGAAGTCAGGATAGTTATTTCCTGGGATGAAGGGTGGGGTGTAAAAAAGGCATCTTGGGTACTGATAATGTTTGGTTTCTTGATTTGGGTGCTATTACATGGGTGTATGCAGTCTAAAATTCACCAAAACTCTACATTCATATGTAATATATGCTTTGTTGTATATATTATGTGTCAATAAAAAAGCTAAAAAATTGACCATTGTTGACATAACAATGGAGGTTTCATTGTTGACGCACTGTGTGGGATGAAAGCAAAATGTTCCTCTTGCTAGCATTCTTGCATGTCATTATTCAAAACAATGTTATTATAATGAAAGATCATTACATTTAAGTAGTTTATTCTGTCATAAACAAACATGGTTTTCACTTTGGAAAAACTTATAAAGCAGGAAAGGAAACTCTTCCCAAAAGCTAAAAGCTTCTCTTTTTCTGATTGTTCCATGGATGGTTAAACCTCTCAGCCCCAAGAGAGTGGGCCAGGCCACACAGAGGACCACACATCTGTAAGTAGCACCAGGATTCATTCTATGTCCTCATGTTCTCAGAAGCGGGTGGTTATGGTGCCAGATCAGGTTTATCTCCTTAAACCAATTCTTCCCAAAAGAGGAGCTGGGTTTCCCTTTCAGACAAACAGCTTCATGAGCACAAGTAATACTAATAACCATAAATGATAGAGGATTCACCAAATGCTCTATGTCTATGCAGTATCAGTAAATTCCTTGCAACTACCATATGAGGTGATGTTTCTTTGATTTCCAGAAAAAGAAATCAAGGCATGGAGAAGTTAAGGAACTTGCCCCAAGTCACCCAGCTAGGAAGAGCAGAGCTGGGATTTAAACCCAGGCAATCTGGTTCCTGACCCATGGATGTTTGCATTTTCCAATTACTCTCTATACAATTGCATTTTATTTCTTCAAACATTTGGAAATGATTGTGAGGAGATTTGGGAGCAGGGAAAGTAGTGGAAAGAGAATATCTCCATCCGTCATTTCTTTTGTCTCCCTAACTCCTCTCTCTCTCTCTATCTCTCTCTCTCTCTCTCTCTCTCTCTCACACACACACACACACACACACACACACACATATCCTATACCCCCACTGTGGTCTGGATGTGGTTTGTCTCTTAAGGATTCGTGTGTTGGAAGCTAGGTCCCCAATGTGGTGGTATGATGAGGTGATGGAACCTTTAAGAGATGGAACCGCTTAAAAGTGGATGCAAAATGATTGGGTGATTTGGATCATTACTCTTAGGACTGATAGAGTATTTCTGATGGCACCCTGATTAGTTCCACAAGAGTGAATTGTTATAAAAGAACAAGCCTGGTTCCTCCTTATCCTTTGTCACTATGTGATTTCACTTCTTGCATTAACTCTCACCATGATGCCATTGGCCATGTTATAACCTAGCTAAGGAGGACCCTCGCCAGAACTGGCACCTTGTTGTTTGGATTCAGCCTCTAAAACTGTGAGCTAAATAAACCCATTTTTTATAAGTTATCCAGCCTCAAGTATTTTGCTATAGCAATGGAAAAGTAATAGGGTTTCTAAAGCACAATCATTCATTTCCTTCTTGTTGTTGTTATTTTATTTTGAGACAGGGTCTCACTAAGTTGCCCAGGCTGGCTTTGAACTTGCCATCCTCCTGCTTTAGCCCCCTAAGTAGCTGCAATAACAGGTTTGGGGCACCTTGTCTGGCTACATTATTCATTTTCTTCAACTTGTTTCTGAAAGCATCACTCTCCTTTTCAAGCAGAATTTCAACTCATCCTTCAAGATTCAAATCAAATGCCACTCTTAAAATCCCACACAATATGAGTAATCAATCAGGATTACTTGGTTCAAATTGTTAACTATTAAGATTTTATCGGGCTGGGGATGTAGCTCAGTTGGTAGAGTGTTTGTCTTGCAACCACAAGGCCCTGGGTTCAATCCCCAGTACTGCAAAAAAAAAAAAAAAAAAAAAAAAAAAAATCAAGATTTATCAAAATTCTGATTGGCTCTGTGTCTCCTCTACTAGACTGCCAGTCCCTTCATGGGGACCGGGTCTGACCCACATTTACTTCTAGTCCCACTCCTGATGCATGACGAGTCATGGGGAAATATCAAGTACTCAGTGTTGGTTAATTGGATAGAAGGTAATTACTGTGTGATGCAATAGATACATTGCAGGTTCATTATTTATTTAATTTTCTGAAAGAATGGAATTTTGACAGACATATCCTTCATGATAAGGATACTTTTAAATAAGTACATACAAAGAGAGGAAGTTGACACACCCTGAGTCTTGCTTCCCTCAGATGTGAGTTGAAGAGGGTTGGTCTAGCTACAGTCACAGCTGCGCAGCAGGTGAAGTTGCATAACCCCTCCTCCACCCACAGAAGGCATTGCTGGTCGACCACATAATGTTTCCTGCCAGCCCAGAAGCCACCTCAGGCAGCTGTCTCACCACAGGGCTCTAAACAAATAGGACTATTTGATCAGAAATGGTCTGTCAAAAGAAATCTCCTGGCCACTCCTAATTTCCAATAGTCTCCTTTCTGATGAATGACAAGGTAGGACATGTTGATTGGCATGATCTTGGGTTGGATCGGTGTAGGTCATTTCATATTCCACTTAGAAGCTCCCTCTTGCTCCATTTTTTTCATGTGCTAGAGGGTTTACAGTAGCTCCTTTTAGCACAAGGAAGGCAATATGACACTAAATACTGTGGCGTGTGCTACTTGACCAAATGACAGAGTGACACTCAAGTTGGCTTCAGATCAACGATGCTGTTCATATCTCTATAAAGTTTGAGTTAAAATGGTATTTTGCAGCTCCCAGTCTGGCTTCACCAGTACTGCCTGACTTAGCACATTGATGACTTTCCCCCAGTTACATATTTCCACCACCTAAATACTCAACGACTCTTCTAATGTGACCACCTAGCAAAGGAAATTGGTTTAAAATATACACATAACACTTTGTGTGGCTTCCAGTCTTTTCTCTGGAACTCTGGATGTCAGTGGAAGAAAAGGGTTAAGTCAGAAAGCAGTTCCGTTCTCTTCCCTAAGGAATTTCACTTATGAGCCACTCAGGTTTGGGGTCACTTGAGATTGGCGGTCTTTAGTATTAAGTTAGAGAAGAAAGAACTTTCGGGGGCCGGGATGTGGCTCAGTGGTAGAGTGCTTGCTTAGCACGTGTGAGGCACTGGGTTCCATCCTCAGCATCTCATAAAGATAAATAAAATAAAGGTATTGCATCCATCTACAACTAAAAATATTTTTTAAAAAAAGAAGGACTTTCAGCCTGCTCTGTATACATTTTGCAGTTTGTTATTTCTGGAAAATGAAAATTCAAACTGGCCAGTCACTGGCTAATTTTAGAGAGTGATCTATACCTTGCGATTATTTGTCGAAGGATTTCTTAAATCCTTGCAAATATGTAGATGTATGCCATTTCCATTGTGATTTTCAAGTAGTTCATGAACTATCAATTAATGAACTGTACAAATGTCAGTTCAGATGTTGGACTGACTTTAATAATGAGAGGTTACAGTGAAAGCTCTTCAGTTGTGCAAAACAGAGTCAAGCAAAAAGCCTTCATGATAGTTTTTATTTTCAATCAACAAACATAGCATGCCAAAATGCTCTTGAACATTTCAAATCTCACCATGAATGGAATTGGTGCTTAAAATCCAACCTTAAACATTGAATAAATAGCTAATACCTACTTTAAAATTATCTGAAAGAAAGATCTACCTCATTAGGATAGATTTGGAATTAAATAAGAAAAACCTAAAATAAACTCCCAAACCCTTATGTTGGGAACTGATAATAATTTGCAAATAATGTTTGTTAATTATTTTTGGAGAGTATGGGGAATGAACTCAGAGGCACTCAACCACTGAACCACATCCCCAGCCCTATTTTGTATTTCATTTAGAGACAGGGTCTCACTGAGTTGCTTAGTGCCTTGCTTTGGCTGAGGCTGGCTTTGAACTCATGATCCTCCTGCCTCAGCAGCTGGGATTACAGACATGCGCCACTGCACCTGGTTGTTCTTAACTATTTTAAGTGCAAGCTATTTTCCTATAATAATATGGTAGGAACTGCTAAATTTAAATATATGGTAAATAGTGCTAATCTTGCAAATAAATTCAATGCATATGATTTCATGACGGAATATACAAATTCTAAAAATTTGCAAAAATAGAAGTTTTATAAGTCTCTAGAATCTTCCTACATTTAAAATATTTTCTTCCTAGATTTTGAATTATTTGTAATGCTTAATGATTAATTTCTTCAAGTGTCTATTTGACAGTGACTTTTGGACCAAAGAATTACAAATATTTTAAATATCTTGTTTGAGGACCAATGCCAGGATCCAACATAGATTAAACACAGGTGTGGAGTGAATAAATGAATTACTATACTCACTAATACCAATATATTGCTCCAGTGGGTTGTTCTGTATCCCTGCAAGTTATAATCAAGATCTCCATTGACGCCAGGTGCAGAGGCACACACCTGTAAACCCAGAGGCTCTGGAGGCTGAGGCAGGAGGATCTTAAGTTCAAAGGCCAGCCTCAGCAACTTAGCAAGGCCCTAAGCAATTTAGTGAGACCCTGCCTTAAAATAAAAAATCAAAAAGACTGGGGATGTGGCTCAGTGGTTAAGCACTCCTGGGTTCAGTCAATCCCCAGTACCAAAAACAAAACAAAACAAAACTCCATTGACAAATTTGATCTAGTTTTCAAATCAGAAATCCAATTAAATCTGGCCCTTTAAAAAAGGACCAAATTGCTAGGCATGGTGGCACACACCTGTAATCCCTACAACTCAGGTGGCTGAGGCAAGTTTGAGACCAGTGTTAGCAATTTAATGAGGCCCTAAGCAACTTAGCAAGACCCTGTCTCAAAATAAAAAATAAATAGAGGGACTGGGGTTGTAGTTCAGTGGTAGAGCACTTGCCTGGCATGTGTGAGCCTTGGGTTTGATCCTCAGAACTGCATATAAATAAATAAAATAAAGGTCCATTGACAACTGAAAAATATTTTTCAAAAATAAAAAAGGCTGAGATTGTTGCTCAGTGGTTAAGCACCCCTGATTTCAGTCCCTGGTACCAAAAAAAAAAAAGCAAAATTAAAACAATTTTCTTCTTTTAAAAAAAGAACTTCTTTCTTCTCTCCTATCTCATGTAATTTTAAAAATTTGACTAGGTAATATACTCATCTGCTCTAAGACCCAGAAGAGATAAAAGATACAGAGCAAACAGTAAGTTTCCTGATGCCTTCCATTCCTGTGATCCCCTTCTACTTGACTCTTCCCTGAGAGTCCATCGCTCCTCTCAGGTTCTTACATATCCTTCTGGAATTTCATTATGCAAATAAAACAAATACAAACATAAATTCTTTTTTTTTTCCTCTCCTGTTAAACTAACAGATTATTATGCAAGTTATTACCTAAAAATGGCCTATCAAGGGTTAAAACTTTTCTACTACATAAATAATTTCCTTCTGCGTTGACCTCGGTCCCCTCCAGGTGGCTGGCTTCACCATGGTGTGACGGCAGCATCCTCTGCAACCAACTTTGCTACTCAATCCAACACACAGACAGGCCGCCCTCTGCTCTCAGTGAGTTGGGAAGAGGATGGTGCTCCACGTCCTCTCTGCACCTGGCCTTGATGAGTGACGTGTGCTCCTGCCATTTAGTGCCCTCTGGGTAACCTCCTGTTCCACTTAAATAGAAGTAGCCAGTAATGTGGGATTAGCTGAAGAGTAGCTGCTACGTGTTCATGGCATTTGTTAGACTGCAGGGATTCCCATGACCTAACTGTGCCCAGTGGAAACTTGGAGTCCAACCCTCTGTGGCAAGGGTTCTGAGGGAATCAGGACCGGCACATGAGCCTCTGAAAGATGTGACTCAGGACTTAACTGTTAGGAGTGAGTGTACAAAGCATCATCCCAAACATATTCGCCTCATTCACCTCCGGCTATGCAGAAAGGGCCTGCCCAGTATTTCTTGCGTTCTATACTCCATGTCAGGCCCAGGAAGCTGCAGTTAGGTACTGAAAAGGCGTAAATGCCAGCAAAGTAATTACTAGTAACCTTGCTTCTTGTTTGGACTGTGGTCTCCCTGCTCTTTGGGGAGAATGATGCTTACCGAAGAGGATATACTCTACCAGCATTGCAAAACAATTTAGAGCTCCAGATAAAGACTTTTGGAAAAAGGCAACACACCCCACACAAGAATCTACTCCCAGAGGTAGATTGACCTGGAAATGAATGAGGCTTAAGTTTAAGGGTCCCTCCTAATTTATACTACTAATTTTATAGTCTTTTTTGTAAAGAGCATCCTTCATTGTGTAAGCTTCATGCCCCACACACCTGGATCTGACCGTTTTTTATTGCCAGAGCCTACTGTCAGTTATCTGTGAGCTCATTATCTGAATTTCATTCGCCCAGGGACAAATCTTATTCTCAGAAGGAGATTAGCTCTTTTCTTGGTTGTCCTGTGGTTTTTTGTTTTAATGTTTATTTTTTTCATTTGGTTGCAAGATGAGATTTCCTGTGAAAATTCTGTCCCTCCTGGGAGAACTTATGATAAGAAACTGAGTCCCAGTGATTTGCTTCAGGCTAGAGGGAGAGGCTGGTCTGGAATCTGAGATTCCTTGAAATTAAAACCAAAGCATCACAGGGGGTTCTGAGTGTAGAGGAGGCTCCTCCAGCCTCCCAATCTTCTCAGACAAAGCCGAACCAACACAGTCATGTGCGAAGGATTTGGGCGACAACTGTGATATTTCTTAGCTCTCAGTATGCATGAAAATGGACAGTACTATCTTTTAATTTAACTACGATCCTAAGGGTCATCAGTGTGGTCAGTTCATTTTTTTTTTTTTCTGGGGAGTTTTTATCTTTTTGTTTGTTTTTAAATTTTTTTGTTTCCAGGCTAGCAAAGCACAGTGGAGGGAGTTGAATCTCTAAGGTTCTGAAATCATATCCTTCTGACTTAATAAGACCATCAATGAGGGTGGTTGGATTTCTTGTTCCATATGCATTAAACAGGATAAATAAATGCTTAAGAAATTAATATTTCTGGAAATGATTTTGCATCCCTTTGAAAATTATCTTTTCATTCTTAAAAAGCAAGAAAAGAAAGATAGGAAAATGTATAATGAATGTATCTACTGAATTAAGGACTCTGCTTATTCGTGTATTATTAATATATTTTAATTTATGAAATAAGAGGAATTTTTATTGACCAAATAATATTTCTGGGAGCTGAAAACTTATTATTTGTGGATTTCTACAATAAAGTTTGGATTTTCTCTTTTTGAAGGGAAGTAATCAGATTTTGTTTGTTTGTTTGTTTGTTTGTTTTGTGGTGCTGGGGATCAGACAAGCCTCACACAAGGTACTAGTGCTCATCACTGAGTCGCACCCCGGACCCAGTAAGCCATTTTAAAAGGAAATGGCCCCTTAAAGAGCCAAATGAAGCAATTTCAGTGTCACAAAACATCACAGGGGGTTCTGAGTATAGAGGAGGCTCCTCCAGAGGAGGAGGACAAAGAGGGGTGGGACAAAGGCAGACTTATTTCTTACTTTTATATTTTAAAATATGTAAACTGAAAAAAAAAACATGTAAATTGAAAAAATAATTAAAAATATAAATTTTTAAAAAATGTAAACTGACGTTTAAAAATTTCATTTTTATGAAATATGTTCCTACGTTCCTCATCTTTGTTTACATTGTTCACCTTAATAATTCATAACCAATAGTGGTTTTTAATTCTTTGGTTTTCAAAGTCAAGAAGCCCTGAAAGAGTTTGCATACGTGTAAAAATTGTAAGTAAATCCAAAACTATCAAAGGCAAATTGATATCACAGGTGAATCTTTAAAAAACAAACAAATAAACCCTGCTTGCTCAGTCATTCTCACACTTCTGCTCTCTGTGGCAGATACTTTTCCTTTTCCATACTCAAGACATAGGGCAGGAAAGTGATGAGTTTAAGGATCACTAAAGCATTAGAATGCATAATGGAAGGAGAAAAGGTGGGCTTATTCTTAATGAAAAAATAGTCCTAGGGACCCATATTGGACACTCTCTCCCATCCAATTCCTTCCTCTGTTGATGTCAGAAAGCACGTTGAGGCTTCAGCTCACGTACGGGGTAGTGACAAGAGCTCTCTGGGTTTTAGGTTGTTTTTTAAAGGTAGCATTGCTTCTGATCACAAAACCACGCTATATTGTAAAGTGCACCAACGGAAGCGGATTGTTATGGTCCGTAGAGGTTACAGACATATTTGGTATGCAAATATGTATAAAGTAAAGACCCATTTTATAATAGAATTGTGAAGGATTATAATATGTTGTGTGTATAAAGATTGCTTTCTTATTTCTGCACATAAAAATTCATCTCAATATCCTCTTTTCATTCTTTTGAAAACCTTTACAAACTCATAGATGCTTTCATTGACTCTCGTGTACTGACAGTTCAATATGCTTCCACTAGCGGTAAACTTAACTCTGTGTAATTGATTCTATTAGTTTTCATAAAGATAACATACCATGTGAGACGAGGTTCTGGCCAGCCTGCTACAGAGCAGTGTAATTTTACATTCTCTTTCTCCCAAACCGTGTGAGAACGAGGTTTAATGATAAACTCAGGAGCATGGAGAAGATGGTCTTCATTCAACTTTCCATGATATGCCTGGGTTTCTTCTAACTGGGGAAGAAAAAAAAATATTATCAAAATACTACTAAAACAAAGTATCTTCTGTTGATGAAATAGCATGAGAAGTATTTTTATTTTTCCATTTGGAACCTTATTTTTCCATTCCCTTTCCCCCTTAAAAAAAAAAGATGTAGTTACTGAACATTTTAAACTTGACAATGTATTTTACTTCCATAAGATGGATTTCTTAAGTCTTTAGAACCTTATTTTTTTATAAATCTGAAATTCTGTGAAATGAGAAACTATTTAGTTTGCCTTTCTGTGGCCTCCACATTTTAATCTTTCTGCTTGTTTTCTTATGTCTTTTTTCTTGTTTTCTCCAAAGGTCACATATTTCTTCACTGAAAACAGATTAGTCTTTTTCTTTTAATATTTTTTTAGATGTTGATAGACCTTATTTTATTCATTTATTCATATGTGGTGCTGAGGATCAAACCCAGAACCTCACACATGCCAGGCAAGTGCTCTACCACTGAGCCACAACCCCAGTCCCCAGAACAGTCTTTATTCACACACACAAACACAACTTCTCACATGCATTGCCACCTTTTCGTAATTAGCATCAAGTTGTCTTTTCTTACTGTTTTTCTCAGCGACAGGCGCTCTGCCTTTTCTCGAATCGCAACTTTCCTTGACTTCTTTTCAAAAGTTTCCTCCTGTTGAAGGGTAGATGTGGCCTGTTTGGACACCGTGGCCTGTTTGGATGCTGTGGACTGTTTGGATGCTATGATTCCTTCCTCACTAGCAAGAAGATTCCTCTGGGCTATATAAGCAGCAGCTTCTTTAATTCTTTCTTCTTCTGTATCTGTAATTCCACTGACGTGTACTTGGCTAAAACACAAGAACAGCAAAATGTGGATATTGTGATGGCAGTAAAAAGATCGCCTACTTTTACTAAGTTCAAGGAATCAGAACTCAGACACTCTATTCTGTTGTCAGGAAAAAACTGACATAGAACAACCTGGTAAATCAGGAGCTGACTCTGCAGGTGTGGAAGTGGTCTTCCCCTTAACAAATGATAGTAATAAGACAACAGCAAAAATACTTATTATGGTTCTCGTGCTTTTCACATAGATCATCTCATTTCATCCACATGAAAATCCATAAGGTAAACAATATCACTTCTATTTTAGATATATGGCAACTGGGCTCAGAGAAATTAGATAACTTGCCCAAGCTGATTTTACTGCGTACCTTAGTGTATCTAAATACACTAAGGTGGGTTTACAATAAAACATGGATCTATGATTTCCTTTCCAGAAGACTTTATTATAAAATAAGATATAGTTTATGTGTCTGTGCTCCTGGTACATACTCGATCCAGATTCCATAACTTGGCTGATGCAATATATTTCCCAAAGATGTTCAATGTTTAAATATGTTATAAATTACATGAGAGCCTTATGCCTGCTAAATTTCTTTTTCAGATAGTAAATGTTGTGTATAAGCATATTATATGTATGTGTGTTTAATATGACAAATCTTCATTTGTGCTTGCACATAGCCCTGATGAGAAGAAATAAGCAAACTTGCAATGAAGGTTGTGGTATTTATAAAAATGGCTTGCTGATGATAATGATAAGTGAGTGGTAACATTCAAAAGTACTGTGCCTAGTATAGTTGTTCATGACAGAATTCGAGTGGTGATCTATTAATGTTGACAAAACTATTCTGATTATTTTTAGTCTCTTTCAATGCCTTTGTTTAAAACACCATCAGATGTTTCAGTGAGAAAGTGTATTAATTGTTCGGAAGATTCCCTTGAAATCGAATCTCCTTAAGCCTCTTAAGCCACAATTGTACATTTGATTTTTCTGATAAGAATTATTTCAAAAAAAAAAAAAAAAAAAGAATTATTTCAGAATTTAAGCTAATACTGCTGTAGTGTTTACAGGTTCTTAGCACCTGACTCTGCAGTTTACTGAGAGGTAGAACTCAATATTTGCCCAAGTTTGAAATTTCTCATGGAATTTTAGTAAAACATCTGGAAGACAAGATTAGTTCATTTAGTTTCTGACTAAACTTAGTGATTAAATTTTAATTTTTTCTCTATCTTTCCAAATATCAACAAGATAGTCTACACTATAAAATTTAATAAAATATACACTATGATTTAGTAGAGGGAAAGGAAAGGTGAAAATCGTTAGCTTGGTGTTCTGACATTATTACCTCTAGTATTTTCTTTGAATGAGTTAGGAAATAAAGAATTAGTAAGTGAAAGAAAAACAAAGCATCAAGAAATTTGTTTGGAATTTTCTATGGAAGTCAACGTACAACAGAGAGATTCGAAGTGGGTTCTGTAATATGATTCAATACATATCATGAAGAACCACATTTAATGCTAGTCTTGCCCCAACCTGAGACAAATCTAACTGAAAGAATTTCAAGTGTAAGTTTTCATTACCTTGAACTGTGGAAATATTGACAGCTCAGAGGGTGGAAGGAAGTCATAGCCTCTGGTTTTTCTATTTATAAAACAAGCTAATCTCAAAAAAAAAAAAAAGTAATTATTTGACATGAGAATTCATGTATACTTAAAAAAAAATATGTTGGGCCCTAATCAGCAGCAATATTCTAGTTTAAGTAAAATAGGGGATATTGATGATATTTCTTCTACAATCTGGGCACAAGAGAAGACATATGATACTACCACATTGATCAAAACACACTGCTATAAAGCAAAAATAAAAACTTCCTAATACTCTGCATATCTCTAATAGTCCAAATTCATAACCTATTGATGAACTATGCAATCAACCTAGGTGTCCTTCAACGGATGAATGGATAAAGAAAATATGGTATATATACACACAATGGAGTTATATATTCAGCCATAAAGAAAAATGAAATTATGTCATTTGCAGGAAAATGGATGGAACTAGAGACCATCATGTTAAGCAAAATAAGCCAAACTCAGAAGGTCAAGGGTCATATATTTTCTCTCATCTGTGGAAGCTAGAGAGGAGAAAAGGAAAAGGAAGGTTGGGGGAGGGGAATCTCAAGAAAATCAAAGGGAGGTGGGTAGAGGAAAGGGACCACGGGGTGGAAGTGGAGGGAGGGGGAAGTGATAGTAGCCAAATTATATGGTGATATTGTGTGCATGTATGAATATGTAAAAACAAATCCCATCATTATGTACAACTATAATGCACCAATAAAAAAACGTGGGGGGGGAAAAACCTATTGGTGACACAAAGCTAAATCAACATCTCAGAGTATAAGAAGGGGAATTTTCACTGTATAGAGGGAAAAGAGGGTGGGAGGGGTGGAAGGGGTGTGAGGGTAGGGGGAAAAATATAACAGAATGAATCAAACATTACCCTATGTAAATGTATGATTACCCAAATGGTATGCCTTTACTCCATGTACAGAGAATCAACATGTATCTCATTTGTTTACAATAAAAATAAATATATTAAAAAAAAATAAATAAAATGTTGCAAACTCTAAAAAAGAAGGTGGGGGGTAATTTTCAGGAGCCTTGCAGAAGAAATGATGTTTTCCAGCAACAAACGATGATAATAGAAAAACATGTACAGTGCATTGACCAGTCTTGGATAAGACATGATTAGCAGTCATGTGACTTTTAGCAAGCATTGATTTTCTTGTCCAAAAAATTATATACAAATATATCTCTAGGGTTGTATGGAGGATTTAACAAGATAAAATAGATATTCAATAAATGTTAATTTCTTTCCCATTCTCTTCTAAGATTGTTAATACCATCAATGCCATCATTTTGAAAAGTTATTTTCAACATAGTGACAAAATATAGGAGATGGATCCATATAAAAATATAAGAACTGGAAATAAACCCTCGAAGATCAATTTTTCACATTTAATCACAGTGTATTGTGAAGTATCATTTCTTGAGATTGGCCTGGAAGACATGAATCCATTTGGTGGGGAAAGTGCAGGGAGAAGACATTAGGAGTGACCAACTAACTTCATTTTGTGCCCTCTCAGGTGGTGAGATAAATCTTGTAGCCTAATGCTAAGTTGATGTGGTTCTTAAATGATTTTGTTTTGTTCTTTGTGTTTTTCGTGCTGGGGATTAAACCCAGGGCCTTGTGCATGTTAAGCACACACCCTACCACTGAGCTCTACCCTCCCAGCTCCATTATATTTTTTCTTTTTTTTTTTTCAGAGTGGTGGGGGGTGGGGGGAAGCAAAAGAGCCAAAACATTCTACTTCTCTAGGCTAGCCAACTCCTGTAATGAATATAGGTGCACGTTAAGTTACTGTGAATGTGGCAAGGATGTGGGGAAAAAGGTACACTTATACTCTGCTAGGACTGCAAATTGGTGCAAACACTATGAAAAGCAGTATGGAGATTCCTCAGAAAACTTTGAATGGAATCATCATTTGACCAAGCTATCCCACACCTCAGTTTATACCCAAAGGACTTAAAATCAGCATACTACAGTGACATGGCCATATCAATGTTTATAGCAGCTCAATTCACAATAGCTAAACTATGGGACCAACCTAGATGTCCTTCAACAGATGAATGGATAAAGAAATTGTGGTATATATATACACAATAGAACATTACTCAGCCATAAATAAGAATGAAATGATAGCATTTACCGGTAAATGGAATGGAACTTAAAAATATCATGCTAAGCAAAATAAGCCAATCCCAAAGAACCAAAAGCTGAATGTTCTCTCTGATATGTGGATGTTAATTCACAAATAAGGAAGGGTGGCTAGGGAAGAACAGAGGTACTTTGGATTAGACAGAGGGGAGTGAGGAGGGGAGAGGACATGGGGATAGGAATGATAGTAGAATGAATCAGACATTATTACCCTATGTGTATTATGATTACATGACCTGTGTAATTCTACATCATGTACAACCAGAAGAATGAGAAGTTATACTCCATTTATGTATGATGTGTCAAAATGCCTTCTATGGTCATGTTAACTAATCAGAACAAATAAAAATAAATAAATATAAATAACTGTGAATGGGTTTGGTCTGGGCAAGTATACTTAGCACTATAAACATGATTCTCGGAAAAGTTCACTTCAAAAAAAATCAAGGATATCAGATAAAGAAAGCTAAAACTTGAATGCTATTCAAGTTTAGGAAGTCCCTTACCTTCCTAATTGGATTCAGAGCAATTAAGACATAAGCCTCTGAGACAAGTCAGAAAGGAATTGTCAGAGATGGAAAGAAAATCCCAGGGTAACAGAGGGCTTCAGCAAAAACCACAACCGAATGATTTCCTGACTTTTAATGATCTACTTTTCCTTGACATTAGCTCCTGAGAGACTGAGGATTTCAAGTGACACCTTCACTAAGGGAATAGCTCTACATTCAGAGGAAAATAAACGGGGTGAGGTCCAGCAAGTTCCTGTTAAGCTTTCATTTTTGTATCTCAGACAAGTTTTCTTTCAAAAGCCTTTCAATATTATTAACACTAATAAAACAAGAAGTTTATATAACAAAGATAGAAAACTGGCATTACATAGACTTGTGATTTAGTGATTATTGAATTTGTTTGAAGTTTACCTGGATATAGATAACAATCTATTTTCCATTGGACAAACATGGGCTAGGCATTCAAATTGTTTCAGTTTTCCCCCTAATGAATAATAATTAAAACCACATGAACATCCACAACATTTTTCATTTACCTAAACATCATCTTTTTTTTTTTTTTTTTCCAGTTTACCCAACACTTCATAGTTTTGAGTCTTCCTTTTTAGCCCTGCTGTAGTGATTATATACAGTGTTCAATCGCTGGCATTCAAGGCTCTACTCCTGTTTCAATTAGTCACATAAGTAGCATTCAGTTTTAATGGTTCTTTTTTGACACACAGGCATCCTCTGTGATGGCAAGACTTTATGAAAAGGAAATCCATTTTTACAACTAACATATCCCCCTTGGTGCAGGGTTCTGGTGTTCCTAAGACCTTTCTCAACCAGTATGTAGTGAGTGCTTAATAAATATTAGTTGCTATCATTATTATCTGACACAGTTTACTCATCAATTCTAATAATCAAAACCAGGCATAGAAAGCACACGCACCGTCCAGAGAATATAGGCACCATGTAGTCACTTGGCAGATTTTCCTTCTCCTCCCCAGACAGAAGGCTCTGCTTGGCTCTCTTGGTTTTGGGGCTCAACTTGGAGGAATAATCTTCTAACAGCAGACTGGAATCTGTAAGCCTGAAATAAAACCCCTAACATTAGGCAAGAGCAAAAGTGCATTGAACATTTAGATAATAAGAAAAAAAAAGTGCATTGAAGACATTCACACTACTGATGAAAGGAAGTTTTAACTTCAGAAGAGTTTTTTCAGACTTTTAGATCTCTCAAGTTATTATCTTTTCTCTTTAGAACTAAAGATCTTAGAAAGATCTTAGAAAGATCTTAGAATGTACTCATACAGACACTAAAGGAAAATGATAATTTCATGATTCCTTCTCTTCAAAGTTTCAAGGGGAAAGATCAATGTTTTATATTCTCAAATATCCTTTAATGTTAAGATAATGTTTAAAATTTAGGCAATCTATATAAAAAAGTTTTTTGGTTTTTTGTTTGTTTGTTTGTTATTATTTGGTTTATTTTTGGCCAGGAAATGAACTCAGGGGCATTTAACCACTGAGCCATATCCCCAGCCCTTTTTTGTATTTTATTTAAAGACAGGGTCTCACTGAGTTGCTTAGGGCCTCATTAATTTGTTGAAGCTGGCTTTGAACACACAATCCTTCTACCTCAGCCTCCCTAGCTGCTGGGATCACAGGTGTTGCCACTGTGTCTGGCTTATATAAATGGTTTTGATGCAATTTTGCACTCAAATGCTTTCAAAGGACTCTTAAAAATGCATGCTTTTCTGGATGGAGATCCCAGGTGATTCTGATGCAGGACTCTAGGCTCACACTTTGAAACCTTCATGTGCATCCTGCAGGCTGACTCCTGTGGT
Organism: Sciurus carolinensis; assembly: GCF_902686445.1. Lineage (NCBI taxonomy): Eukaryota > Metazoa > Chordata > Mammalia > Rodentia > Sciuridae > Sciurus > Sciurus carolinensis. The sequence goes on along the minus strand of NC_062227.1, from coordinate 28,130,391 downwards.
TGAAGGAACTCTGGGTTCATCAAACAAAGGAGTTAAAACATGATGCAAAAATGAACATGTGACATCAAATAACTCAGAGAATTACAGGGGTGTGATAAAGAACCCTTTGGTTGGTTCTGTGTGCCCATACACAAGGGTGCAAATGTGCACAGGGAGGTAGTCAGTGTCCTAACAAGCCAACGCCTTTCCTAGGGAGGTGACATGAGAGCAGAGATGGTGGAGAAAAAGGATTGACCAGACAAAAAGTATTGTCCTAATATGTGCAGTTCCTGAATGAAATGAAATACATTTGCATACAACCATAAGATTGGTCATAAATTTGAGGAGTTCATGGACACCCTGGAGTCAATCTGTGGACTGGGTCAAAAGTCCCAGTGCATGTGGTAAGGAAGGATGTTAACAACAGGAGGTTGTGCAGAAACTCTGTTTTGTGCTTGTAATTTTTCTGTCAAGTTGAAACTATTCTAAAACATTGGCAATAATAATAATAATAATAATAATAATAATAATAACAACTCCTGGCCTGGTGAATACCTGAAAAGAAGATGAAGCACATGAGCAAGATGGCATGGGAAAACCCAAGCTACCCAGTTGAAACAAACCAGTCAAGCCATGGTCATTTCCCAATCTTTGAAAATCATTTGGTTAAGTGAAGGGATTACCTAAATCAAAAACAGAAGACAGGCCCAACATATACATAGTACAAAATGGGTAAATAATAATGCTAAAAACCAAATAGTGCTATACAGAGCTCTGAGGCCAGCAAAGAATTGCAGAGGACATGGTGGTTCCAGGCCTGGGGGTGCAGGTGGGCTAGTGTCTCTGAGTCTCTGGAATGGTCACGTGGAAATTCCCATTATCTTCCCACTTCCCCCAGAGGAGAATATCTAGTTCTTTTTCCATGATCAGCATTAAAACTAAAGGTTAGAGCCTTGAAGTTAAGCTTGTGGATTGGTTACCAATTGGAAGCCAGAGTGAAATTTGTTCCTGGCTGGTTGTTCCAGGCAACAGCAGAATGACTGCATCCTATACCCTCAGCAGGTCACAAAGTACAGGCTGTGCTTATGCAGATCCAAGTTTAAAGTGATATTTTCCTCTGCTCATTTATTCTATTACTATATAAAATAAAATTAATTATGAGCTCAAGTGTCTCACTGCTTTTCCTATTGCTAGAACAGTTGAATTTTCTAACTTCTATTTTGCTGGGTTTTGCTCTATTTTCTGTATTTCTATTCTAGTGTCTATAGTCATATTCTACAACCTTATTTTTCAGTGTTTGTTTACATCAAGATAGCTATGATTTGTCATTCTTTTCAGTATGTTGTTTCTTTTTCTGTCATTTCTTTAAGACATCTTTTTTTTTTTTTTTTTTTTTTCGGTGCTGGGAATTGAACTCAGGGCCTTGTGCATAAGACAGATATTTAAAATGATGAATTTACTACAAAGAACACACCCAGAATGTGATTATTCCATATCATAGGAAAATCTCAGCAACTAATTTTTATTGGTGCATTATAATTAGACATAATATTGGAATTCATTATGTCATATTCATTCATACACAATGCATCATTTGATCAATCACAACTTATTTTTTAATAGTTAAATTTTATGCTGAAGATTCATGGCACTATCATTAGCTTCCATTTCATAATTTATCTGGACAAAAGACTTCATAAAAAGTATTATGATGTTAGGTTTTACACAGTATTATTTAGAAAATACAAAGATCTCCACCTTTGTTATGCTCTCTAAAGTTTCTTCAGCTTTTGATTTCTAATAATAAAGGTGAGTGAAGAATTAAATGTTAAAATATCACACGAATAGATAATTTAATAATGCTAAGTTAGCAAGCAAAATTAATTAGAGAAATACAAATTTTAAAGAACTTTGTAATCATTTGAGGAAAGACCATGAATAGTCTATTTTGTCATGATCCATGAACACTCCAGTCCTACATTTTACACTACTGAATTTTAAAGTTGAAAATATTTTCAGGAGAGTTAAGTAAAACAGTAGATTTTGAGTTTCTTTGAACCTAAATAAGGTTTTGTTAAATCCTTGGTAAAGCTTTTAGTTGTGTCTAAATATTAAAAGTAACCCTCTAGAGACTAGACTTGATATGTTTTGATCTATGTAGATTTTATACCTATTAAAACTGCACTTGAGGGCTGGGGAGATAAGTTGGTAGAGTGCTTGCCTTGCAAGCACGAGGCCCTGGGTTCGATCCCCAGTACTGCAAAAAAACACACACACAAAAAAAAAAACCAAAAAAACCACACTTGATGTTCTTTATGTACTCTGCTTATATCTTGAAACTTTCTGAATTTGAAATGATGAAGGTCATGAAATTAAGCAATAGGTAAGGACTGACTTGTATATACCCCATGTTTCTCTCCATAATTGTGTCTAGGTGCATCTTTTTGTACTTTGCTACTAATTGTACCACATCCTTTGTTAATATGTCTACAGTTAACAAATTTTAAATAAATATCTTGGTATGCATGACGTTACCACACTATGACCAGAAGCACCACAGAGATGGTGCTTTTCTAGCCAAGGTCCAGAAAGTACTCTCTGGAAATATTCCAGGAATTCAGAAACAGGCTAACAACTGCATCTAATTCAAATACTGAAAGGAAAACATTATAACCTTCTCCTTGTACAACTTCATTAACAATGCTTGACAGGAAAAACAAGAACAAAACCTTTCATAGAATCCCAGAGCTAGAAAAGATCTCTAAGTTATTTATTACACCAAGTCCCTCATTGTAAGGATGTAGAAACAAAAAGCAAGTCTCTATAACTTGCTCGTGTTCACACAGCAAGTTGGTAGCTGAACTGGAATTAGAATCCATCTCTTATTTTCAGGTTAGTTTTCTTTCCACTGTATCTGTGGTCTCCAAATGTTATGACTGAATACTCTTAATCAAAAAACATTGAGGGCATGCCACCTCTATATATTTGTTTGTTTGTTTATAAGTTCTATGCATGTGCATTGTATAAACAGTTTCACTTGAAGGAATATTCAATTGTTAGGAAATTTTAAAGACTTATTTCAGTTAAAAAGAAAAATAGTGCTAGGATTTCTTTCTACATGTCCATAGCTTGCCTTTGTGGACTCCCCTTTTAGGAGACCATAACACCATGCCACATTGCATGATGACTCTGACGTTGATTTGAAGTTCACAAACCACAAATTGAGGTTCTGAGATCATCACAGTCCAGACAAAATAAAACCAAAAAAACCTCATTAAACTTAACATAAATTAAAATATGGCCTCTTACAGTTCTGTTTATAATCACAATATAATTTGGAGAAATTATCCCATGTCCCCATGAAAAATAAATTTATTCATACTTAGGTCTGACCAATGACTGCTATATTCTGAAAAGATTCAGCCTATCACTGCATTTCAGAAAAATGGTGTCTTGAGGGCATTGTCTCTGCTAACTTTGCTCTCAAACCCAGCATTGCCATCCCTACAAGGTCATGGCTATACTGCTTTATTGGTGATTCTATTTGTCTTTCCCAATGACTGAACTATGGAAAGAGAAGGACGGTCCCAGTTATCTTTGGGTCCTCAGCACTGTGTCCAGTGATGGCATTGTTCAATAAATGCTTACTGAATGCAATAAAATCAAGATTCTTCTTTCTGTAATTATACCCTCGCCCAGGGATTCTCAACTCTGGTTTCACATCAGAATCAGCTGATGAATTATTTAAAATTATCAATGCAGAGGCAGGGTCCCCAGTATGATGGAATGAGTAGCTCAACAGTTCCTCTTCTCAAAAAGCAATGACAAGTCATGACACATTTGTCAAAAACTCAATCAGGGCTCTGAAAAATCAATCAAAGGCATAAACTACACTGAGAAGTGGTTATTCATTTTTTTTAAAAAAAACGACTGAACTTCACATATGAGCTGTGGGAGTCTTTGCCATTCATACCTAGGCTGCTCCCATCCCCCACCTCCAGTTTAGTATAGTACATAAGGTAGTTCTATCAAGGTGGGGAAAGGCAGGAAAAGATGTGTTTACTGCCAGAGGATGCTAACTTGATCTGGCTAAAGCATAATAAAACCTCCAGCAAAATTGTCAGCAACAGTAGCAATCTAAGTGTCAAATAAGCAAGAGAGGACCAGGAGCTCAGCTAGCCTGAAATTGAAGTCATGGTTAGGACAGACAGCAGATTGAATCAGTCAGAAATCTAACAGAAAGATATGGAAAAACAAGACAGCACATGGAGTCTTCACACCTGTGCAGGGAAAGAGGGGAGGATCTAAGTTTTCTGCAAATCACTGGCTGGATGTAAGCCTGGGCACAGATGCAGAGGAAAGGCAAGAAGGCTTAAGGTCACTTATAAATGACCTGACCTGAACTCTGAAACTCATACACATACAGATCCATCGCCCAACCATGGAAGTTTGACTGCCTTAGATGTTCAGGTACAATGTCTGACTCTTTGTTGACTGGCCAGTGTGACCCCTAGGAATTCAGGCTTAAAAATCAGAACAAGAATTTTGAAAACAAAATGAAACCCAGCAGAGACATCATTAGCCATATGGTGCTGGGTAAACAGATTCTACAAATGCGTTCAGGCAAGTTATTAAACAAAACCACCATCACCAACAACAACACACTTGGTGGGAAATTCAGAATCCAGAATTGTGACAAGATATTATCTGATGGGTCCCATTTTCAACAAATTATGAGACATGTCATCAAATAGGAAAGTGTGATTCATATTAACAGAAAAAAAGCAGTAAATAAAATTGCTCCTGGGTGGTTCTTGATGTTGGATTTAGAAGACCAAGACTTCAAAACAGTAATTACAAATATATTCAAAGACTAAAGAAAAGCATGTTTAAAGCATTAAAGGAATTCATCACAACAACGATTCATCAAGTTGAGAACATCAGCAAAGAGAAATTAGAAAATACAAACCACTGGACACTGTGGAAAAAAAATGAGCAGTAACTTGAAAATTTATTAGAGGGACTCAACAGTAGATTTTAGATAGAGGAAGACAGAATCGGTGAACTTGAAGACAGAAATTATTCAACCTAGAAAATAAAAAAAAAATTTAAATCCTTGAAAACATGTGGGACAAAGTCAAATACACCAGTATATGAATCATGGCAGTGAAGAGAGAAAGAAAGGGCAGGAAAATAGATCTGAAGAAATAATACCTGAAACTTCCCACACTGAATGAAAGATACTAAGCTATAATTCTAAGATGCTTAACAAACCCGAGTAGGATATGCACAACTATACATATACAGAGAAATGTCACAGTCAGCACATACGACCAGAAGAATGAGAAGTTATGCTCCATTTTATGTATGATGTGTCAAATGCATTCTACTGTCATGTATAACTAATTAGAACAAAAATTTTAAAAAGCCAAAACCAGAGAGAAAACTTGAAAGCAATAAAATGATTCATCACATACAGATGAACAATACTACAACAATACTATTTATAGCAGATGTCTTACAGAAAAAAAAATACTTCCTAGAAGACACTGACATGATATAGCTTAGTGCTGAAAAAGATATCAATTAAAAATTCTAAATCCAACAAGACTCTCCTTCAAAACTGAAGGCAAAGTAAAGCTATTCCCAAAGACTCAGAATTCCCTGCTAGCAGTCTGCCTTATAAGAAATGCTAAAGGAAATCCTTTAGCAAAGAGGAAATGACCCCAGACAGTAATGTGAATATATACTAAAAAAACAAAAAAAACAAAAACAAAAAACCTCTAGAAAGTAAACAATTGGGTATATACAAAAGATGGTGTGTGTATTTGTGCACACATCTTTCTTATCTTGAATTATTTAAAGGCAAAAATTGCTTAAAATACATGTCACACTGCATTATTGGGTTTATAACATACATAATTTTAATATATGACATTAGGACAAAGAAAGAGAGGGAATATGTTTATTATAATGAGCAAAGTTTTTATGTCTTACTGGTATTAAGCTAGTAAAAATCTTAAGTAGATTGTGATAAATTAATGTGTGTATTATAATTCCTAAAACAATTAACTAAGAAAAGAAATAGTAGAGAAACAGAGTTAAAATGGTGCACTAAAAATTTCTATTTCCAAAAAACTCACTCAGTTGTAAATACATGAACTTGTTTCTATGTTCTCTATTCCATTCCATCAGTCTATGCATTTGTTTTTATCATTTTATAGTACGTATTGAAGTATTATAATGCCTTTGACTTTGTTTTTTGGTACCGGGGTTTGAATCCAGTGGCACTTAACCACTGAGCCATATTCCCAGCCCATTTAAATATTTTATTTAGAGACAGTGTTTCACTGAGTTACTTAGGGCCTCACTAAATTGCTGAGGCTGGCTTTGAACTCGTCATCCTCCTGCCTCAGCCTCCCAAACCACTGGGATTACAGGTGTGTGCAACCACACCTGGCTGACTTTCTTTCTTTTTGCTTAGGGTTTCTGTGACTATTCAGAGTCTTTAGTGGTTTTGTATAAATTTTAGCAGTATTTTTTCTAAATCTGTGAAGAATTTCATTGGTGTTTTGATAGAAATTACATTGAATCTGTAGATCACATTGGGTAGTATGGACATTTTGACAATATTGATTCTTCCAACCTATAAGCATGGAGTATATTTCCATTTTTGTGTGTCTTCTTTAATTTCTTTAATCAGCATTTTGTAGTTTTCATTGTAGATATCATGCATTTCTTGGTTAAATTTATTCATAGGGTGTTTTCTTTTTTTGTAGCTGTTGTGAATGGAATTGCTTTCCTGATTTCTTTCTCAGTAATCTTATTATTGGTATATAAAGCATTACTGATTTTCAAAATATATCTATTTACACAAAACAGGGAAGTAAAGGAGGAACAAAGGAACAAAATATATATGAGATATATGAGGTATAACAAAAATGGCAGACATTCTGACCTTATCAATAATTTTATTAAATGTGAATGGCACAAATCATCAGGTTGAATAAAAAATAAAAAGATCCAATTAAATCGATTGTATACTGTCCTGAAAGGTACACTCTAAATTTAAAGACATGTATTAAAGTAGAAGGATGAAAAAGATCTATTCTGCCAAGAGTGTTCATAAAGAGCTAGAACAGCTACATTAACATCAAACAAAATACAAGTTAAATGAAGAAATAATAGAGACAAAGAGGGACATTTCCTAATGATAAAAGGGTCAATTCCTCAGGAAAAAAAAAATAACAATAAAAATGCACATGTACCTGACAGAACCCCAAAATACAAAAGGAAAAACGATGAATTGAAAGAAGAAAAGAAAGTTGAAAAATAATTGTTGGAAATTTCAATATTCCACTCTCAGTAATAGATGGAACAACTGGACAAAAATCAGCAAAGACACAGAATTGAATACACTATCAATGAACTTTCTAGATTACTTCACCCAGTGACAAAAGGGTAACTGTTCTTTTCAATGTTCTCAGAGAGAATGGATACACTAGTTCACAAAACAGTCTTAATCTTTTTTTTTTTTTTTTTTTTTCTGGGTGCTGGGGTTCGAACCCATGGCCTTGTGCTTCCAAGGCAAGCGCTCTACCGACTGAGCTATCTCCCCAGCCCCTTAATCATTTTTTAAAAGACTGAGATCATTGAAAATATATGTATTCTGAAAACAGAAGAATTAAACAAGAATGTACAACAGAAATTTAGAAATTTATATTCTATCAAATATTTAAAGAAGAAATAATACCAATCACTTTTAATTTTTTTAAAATACAAAAAGGAACACTATCTACTTCACTCTATAAAGGTCAGTATTACCTGATATCAAAGCAAATAAAGACATAATAAAACTGCAGACTATGAACACAGACACAAAAATCCTTCACAAAATATTAAATAACTGAATCTAGCAACATATAAAGCCAAATGAAGATTATCCCAAGAATTCAAGGTGGATTTGTATTTGAAAGTCAGTTAGTTTAATATATTATATTAGTAGAATAAAGAAAAAAAACACATTCTCATCTCAATAGATGCAGAAAAAAGCATTTGACAAAATTCAGCACTCATTTTATGTTAAAACTCTAAACAAGCTGAGCACTATGACATGCCCGTAATCCCAGCAGCTCAGGAGGCCAATTCAGGAGGATTGCTAGTTCAAAGGCAGCCTCAGCAACTTAGTGAAGCCCTAATCAACTCAGTGAGACCCTGCCTCAAAATAAAAAATAAAAAGAGCTGGGGATGTTGCTCAGTGGTTAAGTGCCCCTGGGTTCAAACAGTGGCGCCAAAAAACAAACAAACAAACAAACAAAAAAATCCTCTAATCAAAATGGAACTTCTTCAATCTAATAAAGGCCATCTATGAGAAATCTATGGCTTAAAATATCATACTTAATAGTCAAAGTTAAAATTCTTTCCTTCTAAGATTGGAACAAGTAGTAATATCTGCTCTTGCCACTTCTGATCAACATTCTGTCGGAGGTTCTAGTCAGGTTGAGTAGTTAACGTTAGAAAGGAGGAAATCTACATTTGGTTACAGATGATAAAATCCTATATGTAGAAAATTCTAAGGAATCTACACAAAACATGCCAACACAAATAAATGAATCCAGCAAGGTTGTAGGATACAAAATCAAAACACAAAAATCAATTATATTTCTGTATATTAGCAATAAGTAATCAAAAATACAATTAAGACAACTAGCCGGGTGCAGTGGTGCACACCTGTAATCCCAGTGGCTCAGGAGGCTGAGGCAGGAGGATCACCAGTTCAAAGCCAGCCTCAGCAACAGTGAGGCTTATTGCAATAATGAGATCCTATCTCTAAATAAAATACAAAATAGGACTGGGGATGTGGCTCAGTGGTCAAGTGCCCCTGAGTTCAATCCCCAGTACCAAACAAATAAATAAATAAATAAAAAGACAACTTGATTCACAATAGCATCAAAAAGAATAAAATATTTTGAAATAACTTTAACAAAGTATAACACTTGTATACTGAAAATTATAGAACATTACAGTAAGTGAAAGATATATAAGTAAATATTCCATCATCATAGAATGGAAGACTCAAATATATTTGAATAGTGAAGATATAAAGAAATATGTACACATAACATATATAATTTATATAATATAAATATATAATATAAAAATGCACAGTATTATATATAAAATATATATCATACACAAAATTATATAGTGCAAATATATAATGTGCAAAATGCCATGATTGGCCATGGGAGTAGGATGTGAGTCTGCTCTACCTTCATGAATGGATTAATGCCATTATCAGAGAACTGGGTTGGTTCGGGCAATAGTGGGCTGGTTATAAAAGGTACTTTATCCCCTCTTGTTCTCTTTTCCACGTGCATACTCTCTTGCCACATGCTATTTTCTGTCAGATGACAAGGCAGCAAGAAGGCCCAGAACTGTGAGCCAAATAAACTTCTATTGTTTATAAATTACCAGATCTATGGTATTCTGTTATACCAGTACAAAAGAGACTACAACAAAGAGAAATTAAAAACTTGTTTTCCAGGAGCTTCATAGTAGAGTAGGGGAATAAATGTATTAGGTCAATCAAGGAAGACAGGATGGAAGAATACAAGGAAGGAAGGCAGATTAGCAGACAGTGCAAACAAAGTTTGATTTCACTAGTTTGACATTTGACAAAATACAGCATCTGTTCATGTTCAAAACACTAGAAAAATTAGGGATAGTAGGAACATACCTCAACATTGTAAAAGCTATGTGTGTTAACCCAAGGCCAACATCATTTTAAATGGAGGAAGATTGAAAGCATTCCCTCTAAAAACTGGAACAAGACAAGGATGCCCTCTTTCACCACTTCTATTCAACCTAGTCCTCAAAACCCTAGCCAGACTGATTAGGAAAAAGAAAGAAGTTAAAGAGATACCAATAGAAAAAGAAGAACTCAAACTATCCCTATTTGCCCATAACATAATTCTATATCTAGAAGACTCAAAAAAATCCACCAGAAAACTTCTAGAACTCATAAATAAATTCAGCAAAGTATCAGGATATAAAATTAACACCTAAAAATCAACTATGTTCATATACATCAATGATGCATTGATGAATGAACTGAAAGAGAAATTAGGAAAACCATCCCATTCACAAAAGCCTCAAAAAAAAAAGTACTTGGGAATCAATCTAACAAAAGAAGTGAAAGACCTCTACAATGAAAACTACAGAACACTAAAAGAAGAAATTGAAGAAGACCTTAGAAGGTGGAAAGATCTCCCATGCTCTTGGATAGGCAGAATTAACATTGCCAAAAGGGTCATACTATCAAAAGCATTATACAGATTTAGTGCAATTTCTATTAAAATTCTAATGATGTTCTTCATAGTAATAGAAAAGGAAGTCATGAAATTCATTTGGAAAATTAAGAGACCCGGAATAGCCACAGCAATCCTTAGCAAGAAAAGTGAAGCTGGAAGCATCCTAATACCAGACCTTAAATTATACTACAGAACTATAGTAACAAAAATGGCATGGTACTGGCATCAAAACAGACATGAAGACCAATGGAACAGAATAGAAGATATAGAAACAAACCCACATAAATACAGTTATCTCATACTAAACAAAGGTGCCATAAAAATACACTGGAGAAAAAGATAGCCTATTTAACAAATAGTGCTGGGAAAACTGGAAATTCATATGTTGCAAAATGAAATTAAAGCCCTATCTCTCACCCCGCACAAAACTCAACTCAAAGTGGATAAAGGACCTAAGCATCAGATCTAAGATCCTGCACTTAGTAAAAGAAAATGTAGGTCCAATTTCCATCATGTTGGCTAAGGAACCAACTTCATCAAGAAGACTTCTAAAGACTCCAGAAGACAGAAAGGCAGTGGTTTTAATGACCTATGGACCAGCAAAGAAGTAAAATCAAGAATCAATAAATGGGATGGTATCTAACCAAAAAGCTTCTTCACAGTAAAAGAAACAATCAAGAATGTGAAGAGAGAACCTACAGAATGGGAGAAAATCTTTACCACATGCACCTCTGATAGAGCACTAATCTCCAGGATATGTAAAGAACTCAAAAAACCTAGCACCAAAAAAACCCCCAAATAACCAAATCAATAAATGAGCAAAGGAACTGAATAGACACTTCACAGAAGAAGAAATACAATTGATCAACAAATACATGAAAAAATATTTAACATCTCTAGCATTTAGAGAAATGCAAATCAAAACTACACTGTGATTCCATCTCACTCGTTAGACTGGCAATCATCAAGAACACAAACAACAATAAATGTTGGTGAGGATGTGGGGAAAAAGGTACACTCATATGTTGCTGGTGGGTCTGCAAATTGGTGCAACCACTATAGAAAGCAATATGGAAATTCCTCAGAAAACTTGGAATGGAACTACCATTTGACTAAGTCATCCTACTCACAGGTTTATACTCAAAGGACTTAAATTCAGCATACTTCAGTGACACAGCCATATTAATGTTTAGTGTAGCTCAATTCACAACAGCTGAACTATGGAACCAACCTAGATGCCCTTCAACAGATGAATGGATAAAGAAATTGTGGTATATATACACAATGGAATATTGTTCAGCCTTAAAGAAGAATGAAATTATAACATTTGCCCGTAAATGGATGGTCCTGGAGAACATTATGCTAAGTGAAATAAGCCAATCCCAAAGAACCAAAGGCCGAATGTTTTCTCAGATATGTGGATGCTCATTCACAATGAGGTGGGTGCAGAATAGGGGTATTTTGGACTACACAGAGGGGAGAGAAGGGAGGGCAGGGGGGATAGGGGATAGGAATGATAATAGAATGAATCGTACATTATTATCCTATGTGCATATAGGATTACATGACCTGTATAGCTCTACATCATGTACAATCAGACAAATGAGAAGTTATACTTCATTTATGTATGATGTGTCAAAATGCATTCTATGGTCATGTGTAACTAATTAGAACAAATAAAAATATATATAAAAAGCTGTATGTTTACATATATATGTAAAGATATGCATATAGATCTATATACATATATTTACAGCCTAATACATAATACATATGTAATACATCTTGCCTACATATAAATGCTCAGTCAAATACCAAAAGACAGAAAGGCAGTGGTTTTAATGAACTATGGACCAGCTTCTTCCTGGCTCTTTGCTCCCCACGGCCATCCCTCCATAGGGTGGCTGGTATCTGAAGTTCCATCTCTTTCATCTCCAGGACCCCATAGAGAGTCACTGGAATTTTCAATCTCTTCTCCTTTCTACTTTTCTATTGGCCACATTTTCCTTTTGCAAAACTTTCCGGATAATAGTTTCCTCGGACTGTGTGAAAAGATTATTTTGATTCTACTTCCGTTGATCTAGAGCAGCTTTCTTTTGTGCTTCTGCTTTGATATGTGGACCACTGACGTCAACACTTTGACTGACCTTTCGATCCTCTTCTTCCCAATCTTGACACTTATGAAAGTTTCAGCAGTACATCAAAGTTAGTGGACAAGTGGGGGGCTGAAAAGAGCCCTTTTCCTTTTCCTTTTTTTTATTTTTGTGTTAGTAATTTTTAAAATTTGTTCTAATTAGTCCTCTTTTTTTCTAATATGGTTTGCAGAAAAGGTTTTTTATAAGATATGAACATTAATTAGATCAATGTCGACCTTGGAACTCACTGATATGTAGTGTCAAAATAACCATCCCTTTGGCTTCAACTTTATTTAATCACTTTTTATTTATTTGCACAACTAGCCTTATCCTTCTCCCCCCACTCCCTGTTCCTCTCCATTTCACGCTCTTGGCAATAGAAACATCTCACTTTTAATTTTTTAAAAAACTATTAAATAGAACTATAACTACATTTCCTCCTTCTATTTATTTTTTATTTTTCCCCATGAATTACATCTCCACTAACAGGTAACATTTTATTCTCTTTTTTGGTAACTTTATATAGTTGATGTATAACCATGATCTAAAAGCAAATACCACAGGGCCTAACCCATATCCCAGCATGAATGTAGAGCAGTCATGAGTTCTAGAAAGGATAGCTCCATAAATTGCTAATTATATGAAGCTTATAGACTTAAATATTTTACAGTTCTTATATTTGTGTGTATATACGTATATACACACATACTATTTTATGCATTTGTGACTATTTTCAGAAGTTAATTTAAGCAGATTAGATTATGACTCACTTTTTAAAGCAGGAGTGACAGAGTTTATATTTCCTAGACATTATGTTATGCAGGACACTTGATAACAGTTGTAAGAGATGTCTTATGGAGTCCAAGTCTGTCTCTTTGTGGACTGAATTGTCCTGGGTTTATAAAAGTCCCCACATTGGAGATGGCTACTTTGGTTGACTAGATACTGTGTGAACGTTACCTTACTCATTTGAGGTGTTCCTGATTTCTCACATCATCAAGAAAGACTTCCGTGGAAAAGGTCAAGTCAGTTGCAGAAGCTCTCTTGGGTTTCCAAAGTCCAGAGATCTCCGTGGGGAGGTTCAGTTACACCCCACTGTCTGGTCAGCAAGAAGGTGCTGACTTTATGGAGGTGAAGGCCCTGAAGGGACAGAGCTAACATTTCACCTCTGAGCACAGGGAAGTAACCCCTTTGCCCTTCCTCTGCCTTTGGCTGACTTGCTGTATTCCCTCTCTATGAAAAGACTTGCCTTCCTTCTCCAGCATAATTTACCTACCTAGGGAAGATGAATGCCATTCTGGAAGTAGCTTATATCATCTAAACTTAATTTAATTTGCAACAGAAGTTTACAAATAGTATTTCAATGTGGAATAGAGCACAGGAAGCAGAGAATGAATCAGTTCTTCTTGGGCCTCAATTTCCTATCTGTGGAAAGGAGGGACTTGAAAATTAGATGAACTTTTGGTCCTTTCTTGCTTTGACATCCATAGTTCTACAGATCCATAAATGACTAATTATATGAAACTGGTATTACCAGGAGTGAGACTCCTATTTCTTTCCACAAACAAGCCATGGTTTATAGCAGTGAGAACAGAAGAGGGAGATTGATACTTGGTGAGGAATAATACTCTTGGATTTAGGATTTGTTTGTGAGATCCAGAACATAACTCAATTACCTTTAAAAGAACTCTGGCTTTTCTGCTTTTTGTTAGATTTTTCTCTGACCTTCTACTATATAGAATGTAATATCATTTTATGGTACTTAAGAACAAGAATACTTAAAAGGACTTCAGAATGTTTTATTGATTTTTGTTATCCAAAACTATGGTTTTCCTGATATGTAATTATTAAAATTTTATTTAGACACAAGGTTATAAGAACATTTCTAGAGGGAAAAAAGTAAGAATAGCAATTTAGTTCATTTCTGTTGCTATAACAAAACACTGCAGATTGGGAAATTTATAAAGAAAAAACATTTATTTAGCTCACAGTTCCGAAGACTGGAAGTTCACCATCAAGTAGCCACATCTAACAAGTACCTTGTGTTGTGTCATAACAAGGTGGAAAAGTGGAAGGGCAAATGGGTGAATGCAAAAGGACAAAACAGGAGGGATACCCTTGATTTGTAACAATTTGTTCTCAAGAAACATAATTGGGGCTTCCAATTCCTTCATGAAGGCAAACCCTTGTGTCCCAAACATCTCTTAAAGATCCCACCACTTCTCAACACTATTACATTGGCAACCAGATTTCAACATGAGTTTTGGAGGGAACAAACCACATCTAAACCACAGCAAATACAAACCTTGGTATAGCGATAACTTTCCAAGCAACTTTCATTCCCATTACAGCCTATTGATTCAATATTTATTTTTTATAATTCAGATTCAGCCACTTCAATCTACAGATGGACCTGACTCTCCATATAACTATGGCTATTTCAGGGTGGTTTTCTTACTAAATACCAGAAACACACCAACAATGGAATAACGAATTCCTTAAGCATGATGTAGAGCCTTTGCGAATGGACAATGAGGAATGGTTTCACTGGATACTAAGGAGCTCTGTGAGACATCCGATGGAATGAAGAATTCAGCAGTAACTAATACATCCAAAAATCTGGCCACTGCTCACCACGTTCTCTCTCACTGAACATCTGGCTGTGGCTGGGCCACAGCAGTAGCCTCCTAATTTGGTGGCTTGCTTCTGTGTCTACCTTGACAGTGTATTTTCCCTACATGGGCCACAGTGA
Source organism: Sciurus carolinensis (assembly GCF_902686445.1). Taxonomy (NCBI): domain Eukaryota; kingdom Metazoa; phylum Chordata; class Mammalia; order Rodentia; family Sciuridae; genus Sciurus; species Sciurus carolinensis. Next base: position 28,115,212 of record NC_062227.1, on the reverse strand, counting down.
TCCTATTATAACTTGACAATTGAATGGGTCATGTCACTTCCCTGCTCAAAGCTCTGTCACGGCTCTCCCCTTGAACTCAGAATAAAAACTCTTAGTCAGGCAGGGAGCCCACACCTACAATCCTAGTGGTTTGGGAGGCTGAGGCTGGATGTTCACAAGTTTAAGGAGGTTAGCCTCAGCAACTTAGACCCTGATCTCAAAAAAAGAAAAAAAAGAAAAGAAAAGGAACAAGAAAGAGAAAGAAAGAAAGGAAGAGAAAAAAAGAAAAAGAAAAAGAAAATTTGGGGGATGAGGCTCAGAGGTAAAGTGTCCCTGGCTTCAATTCCCAGTACCCGCCACCCAAAAAGAAAATCATTACAGTGGCCCACAAGGCCCTGTATGATTGTCTTGCCCCATCTGGCACCTTACTATATCATCTCTATCTACTCTGTCCATCACTCCCCGCTTCCCGCATGCTGACCACAAGGCCACTCCTTACTGTAAGGTCTTGCAGTGGCTGTTCCTGATGCCTGGGTGCCTTTCCAAACTTCTGGCTACTCCCTGAGATACTTCATAGCTTTGCTCAGACATCACCTTCTCTGTAAGGCTGACCACCCCAATTTGAAATGCCAAGCTGCACTCTCCCTCCACACAGTTGCTCTTGTCCCACTCTGTTTTCACTGCTTACATAACATTTATTACCCACTCACCTCAGATACAATTCACTTCAGTGCAATCTAAAGTATTTTGTGATTTATCCCAGTCACTTAGAGCAGAGCTTAGCATCCAGGAGGCACTTGGTAAATATTTATTGAATGAATGAATGAATAATGCCTCAACCTTACTGAGTATTCCCAGGGAGCCAGCCACTACACTAAGCATCTTACATGATTATCTCTTTTAATCACAACACAAAGGACAAGCATTTCCCTCATTTTATAGATAAAGAAATTGAGAGGTTAACTAGCTTATCTAAAGTCATAAGCCTCAATGCAAGTAAGCATAGTCCTATCTGACCCCAAAGACCGTCCACATCCCATTAAGTTATAATGTCTGAAAATGGATACGCAGAAAATCAATGCTAATGTTAATAGCTGAGGTCAGGATACAAAAATGTCCACACCAGGTTTCTTTGGTAACCTTTTGAAACCATACTGAGGTGGGACATGGAAAAAGTTTTCAGATCCCCCTTGGGCTCTGTTGTGTTTAGTGGAAATTTGTCTGAATTAGAACAAATTTGAATGGTAGCATAGTCTTTGCAAACTCCAGTAGTTTCAAAAGAGGCAACACACAGTGGGAATTGCTCAGTGTAACACGAGTGTTGGCGAAGAGCCTGATTTCAAGTTAGGGAGCCCTGGGAAGGTCACTCAAGCCTTGGTGTTCTCATCCCCAAACTGGTTTTGTGTAGAGTCCCTTGTACATCTGCTCACTGATTCTAAATGGTGAGTTAGAGTCTATAAAGGCCCAGGTTTGGCATTTATAAATGCCCCTCGGATGTTCTTTTTTGGCATTTGTGTCCTTTCACCTATTGTTCCTTGCTCTAAATCTTGGTTCTGTCAGTGCTCGATGGCTTTCTACAAAAGGGCCATATACAAGGAAGCACCATACAAAACTGTATATTGATGCTTACAGAAAAAATCTGGTAGCTGGATGTAGTGGTGCACACTTAGAGTCCCAGCTACCTGGAAGCAAAAGCAGGAGAATCACTTGAACTAGGAGTTCAGGACCAGCCTGGGCAATAAATGGAAGGAAGGAAGGAAGGAAGGAAGGAAGGAAGGAAGGAAAGAGAGAGAGAGAGAGAGAGAGAGAGAGAGAGAGAGAGAGGGAGAAAGAGAGAAAGAGAAAGAAAGAGAGAGGGAGAAAGAGAGAGAGAAAAAGAAAGAAAGAAAGAAAGAAAGAAAGAAAGAAAGAAAGAGAAAGAAAGAAAGAAAGAAAGAAAGAAAGAAAGAAAGGAAGGAGGGGAGAGGGAGAGTAAGAGGGAGGGAGGAAGGAAGGAAGAGAGGAAGGGAGAAAGAAGAGGGAAAAAAGTCTGGTGGCAGAGTGGTCAGAGGTAGCTGCTGACTATAATTGGCATCAGGTACCTGTGGAAAGGGCAGGCACTTGGGTAAAATGGGGTTCAGATTAGTAATCTGTTACTTCCTACATAATGAAGAAAAGTCATTTAATCTCCAATTTTCTCATTTGTTAAATGAGGATGATAATTTCTCCTTCTCTGAATTGCTGTAAAGACTCAGCGAAAAGGATGAAAATGCCAAATTGCATCATATGGGCTGAATTTTAATCTGTTTAGAATGAGAGAATTAAATGTCTACCATTACCGTGGAGTGTTGAGGGTAACTCCAAATCTTCCCAACTCTGTGGTGTTGTTCTCTGCTTTTAAAAATTCATTCCTATTTATTAAGTACAACAAAATATTCCTTTAATGATTTCCCTCTTAATATCTGATCCAGCTTACTCATAAGAATGGAAGGTACCTTGCTTCTACCATGCCACATTCTCTATGAACATCTGTCTGTTTTATCCTAGGTCCTCATACTACTGGCATTAGGAAAGTGGTCTTCAGGTCACACATTGGGCTGTCTGTAATTTATATGCAGACTTCTTATAGCAGTAGCTCTAAGCCTTGTCAGGTCATGGAATTTTCTAAGAATGCAATGAAAGTGACAATTCCTCTCTCCAGAAAAATTCTCATCCACACATAATTTTGCACCTAAATTCAGACCGTCCAACACTCTATTGAAATCCATTCATGGGCAGAGATTAAGTAGCCTTGCCTAATGGTGAAAAGTGGTCATGAATATCATTGCTCCTTCAACCTCTGATAACATTTGTTGATTATTATTTGTTGATTATAAAATAATAATCTTGCCATTCTTAGAGATTTTGTGCTTTCTTTACCATAGATTTTCCCCCTCTATGATCAAGAAAAAAGACAGAGTGAGCCTTCCATAATTTATTTTATAACCCGTGGATCAGAACGTAGTCAGGAACCAATCTGTTCTACAACCACATTGACACTGAGTAAGTCATTGTTCCTAAGACTCACTAAGGTCATCCAAGCCCTGAGCGCTTGTAAATCTCCATAGTTTCCACTTTAACACTGGGCATCTAACTACAAAGCAGAGGCTAAAAATAGACCAAGGCTATGCTTACATCCACTCCACAGAGGTGCATTTCCAGCTCCAGGGGACTTAATCAACAGCACTCTTCACAAGCCAAAGGGATATTTCATTTAGCAGGAAAAAAAAAATCATTTCATTTGAACAAGCTTAAATACAACTGAAAGGAATTATGAAGACTTCAAAGTCTTCAAAGAATATTACCTGCACCTGTTAGTTTGATGCCTAAAAAAAGAAAGACAAAAATACCTCCAGGATTAGGTTGGCCTTTTACGTTGCATGATACAAAGGGAAAAAGATATCACTGGCTTGTGCAGCGTCCCTTACTCATTTCTAGCTCAACATGAAGAAAATCGAGTTGTTCAAACACAGCACGCCATTAATGAATACCCACCTACCTATGTAAATATACACATAGTAGGAAGGAGTAAGATACAACATAGAAAATGATTACAATTCCATTTCTTATAGAAAATTTTCTATCTAAGACTCTTTATATCTAATATAGAGCAAATGATTTCTGAATATTTTCAATCCTTTATGTAATACATCAGATTATGAAAAAATATGAATATTACACATGTGGTTAAATAAAGGACATATAAAATTAAAATAATTTAAACATAAAATCTAACAGTAGAGCTGAAGAAATAAGGATCACTTAAAAATGCAAGTTCAAGCCAGGTGTGGTGGCTCAGGCCTGTAATCCCACAGTTTGGGAGGCTGTAGTAGGAGGATTGTAAGTTCAAGAACAGCCTCAACAATTTAGTGAGGTCCTAAGCAACTTAGCAAGACCCTCAAAATAAAAAATGAAAATGACTGGGTAGGTAGCTCAGTGGTTAATCTCTAGTTCAATCTCTAGTACAAAAAGAAAGGAAATATAAAACACACAATTTACAAAATTCTGCAGAATCTTCCACATTGGGGAAATGAAATAACTACATAAAAAGTTATGCTAACAATTGCATGATAACAAAAATATCCATCTTCTATAGACCCAGCACCGACAGTGCAGGAAATGGATATTGAAGATGTAAATCCTCCGCCATTACAAGACAGCTGCTTTCCTAATTGAGGTTCTTGAACATATCTATGGAACATTTTTGCAGGAGAACAAAATGATACTGTCACATACACATGGTGTTAATTCCTCCCAACTTTTCTTTGGAAGGCAATTCCTCTGAAGCAAGTGCTAAAAGAAATGAATTCACCTCAGCAACAATATTTCCATATTTGCAGCCAACATGAGATCCTTATGAATATCCCATGGCAGACTATGACCTATGAAAGTGAGATTGCAAAACGATCCTGGTTCCATTTTAAATGGAATTTCAGAATGTTGCCATCATACATTCCAGGTAAACCCCAGAAGACTCTGACTCTGTTACCGAACCTAGCAGACGCTCCCAGGAGGCCACTGTCACTGACGAAATGACAGCTGTAGATCAGGTGCTACTCAAACCCAACAGGAATTTAAGAATTTCTGTTCTTGGAAATCTTCATGTCTACTCATACAAATCACTATTATTTCCTCAAAAACTTGAGATGCCCAGAGATAAGCACTTTTTCCAGTTGCTTTACCAGATATTTTATGGGCTTAAATTTTGGAAGACTTAAAATGATACCGTATTTGTAACAAAAAAATGCCACTACACCAGATGCTTTGGAGAAGAGGATTAGAGGCAGCAGGTGGTTATTGACCACATAGTCCAGAAATGTCTATGTTTTTGGAGATCAGCAATTCTTTTTGTAGGCTAAAGATAGACTTTTAATTTTAAAAATCACATGTATCTTGCAAGAGTTTTTTTTTTTTTTTCAGTCCCCAGGAAATAGTTTATTCTGAATAGTAATAAAAATAAAAAGTTTTTTGGACTTAGCAAACAATATCTACCCAACATTCATTGGGCTAGACCAACAGACACAGATAAGTCAACTGCAGAAATAACAAGAAAGGACATTTCTCCCAGGGCTGCTGCTGTAGCATAGTGTCATGGTAACCTCTTCCTCTGAGTGACTGTAGATGCACTGTGGAACTTTCTCCTCTGCTATCAAAGACTATTGGTGAGTCTGTTGTTTAAGATTACATGAGTAAGAATGAAGCATTTCACTCTTGCCCAAAGGATCTTGGTTGGCTTGTTGACCCAGAAAATCAGCCTCTGCTCTCCGCCCAGGTAAAGCGCTCCAACTAAAGGTTTCTGGGTACAACAGCTCACATTGATCTTAACCTAATTGTTTCCAAAGAAATGAGATCTTGGGGTTGCCCAGCAAACCAGATCTGCATCTACACTCCACTTTCCCTAAATTTCTAAAACAACTCTTTGTTCTTGTCTGTAGTCTCTCAAGTCGTGGGATCAATAAATTTACTTTTGTTACTATACAGGTCTGTTTCTATTGTTTTTAGGCTGACTGAGATAAGGCCAAGTTTTTTGTTTAACAAAACGCTCCAGCTAAAGAAAATACTTGCTGCTTAAATAATAACTCGGGATTTTGATTATTGGCTTTCTTAGGCTGAAAAAAACAGAATCCATCTCTGCCATAATTTAGTCCTCTGTGACCTGCGAATTTTAACTTCTACACTGGCTTCTCATCTAAGAAAAAACCTTTTGAGAGCCAGGAAACCTGCTGTGAGTGTTGAAATGATATTTCCTGGCTCTACTGCTGCTAAAGTAACCTGTGGCAAAATTTCCCTGCTTCTAGAAATATCACAGTTGGAAACTCCAGCAAGACTGTCCAAGAGAACTATCAACCTCTTCATGAATCTCAAAGAGACAAAATGGGAAATGGGGTGTAGACAGGGGTCTCAGATCTCCCCAAACCTATTCTTTCTCCACACCTGGTTTAAAAGGAGGGTCGCTATGTTTAAGGAAAAAGGGAAAGTGATTTGGGAGGATTCATGGGGCACAGGCCTCTCCCTGCGGTCGGAAGGCTGCTCAAGACATACCCGTGGGAGTAGCCGTACTGGTAGGCTGAGGCGGCCTTCCGGCTGACTTCGGACCCGAGGGAGGACTGTGAGGCTCCCAGGCTGTAGGCCTGCGAGGCCTGCTGCTGGTAGGAGGAGGTGGACGCCTGACTGATGGCCTCTGACTCCTGGCGGTGAGCAGCGGAGGATCGGCTGCTGTAGGCCGTGGAGCCATGGGTGTAGATGGCAGATCGCTTCTTCTCCTGCTGGTAGTGGCTCATGGTGGTGCGAAGGTCCTTGTTGCGGTAGCTGAGATCATAGTGCTGGTGGGACTTCTGATAAAAAGGTAGAGACATCATGTGTCCTTGAGGGGAGTAGGTGACCTACAAGAGGACAGCGATTCTTGAGTGAGTTTTTAAGGAACAAAGTCCACAGACCAAGTCATCCAAACCGATGTGTAAGAGGTAAGAGGTAAGAATACACTTACCTCTCTAGAGGGTAAATGGAAAAGGATGTGAGGTTCAGTCTAACGGGTTACTCAGTAAACTCTCACATAACCGTGTGTCCCTTCCTGTCATGTGACTTCCCTTTTCTTTATATCTAGAAGGGCCTGACAGGGTTTCTTGACCCTTGCTATCTCTGTAATGCACATTTCTAAAATTTTTGGCATTTGTTCTGATGGGGGCTTCATTTGGGAGAATATGTAAAGATGGAGCATCATGTGGTATTCATTCAACAAATAATTAGTGAGCACCCATTATGAGCCTGGAATTATTGTAGCACAAGGAATACAGAGGTGAACAAAAACAAACAAAAAACAATCTCTGCTGTAATAACCTACTCCAGAACTGTATATTACTTTTTTCATGTTCTTATTAGGGCATTATAGTTATACATAATAGTGAGGTTCATTTTGACATAATCACACATGCATGGAATTTAATTTGCTCTGCTCTGGTCCCCAGGACTTCCTCTTTTCCTCACGTCCCCCCACCCTGTTTCCCTTCCTCTACTCGTCTTCCTTCCATTTATTTATTTATTGTTTTTAATTGGTGTTTTAAAGATATACATAAGCAGAATTCACTGTGGTATATTCCTGTCCCTATACATAGCGTAAGGTTAATTCCACTCTGTAGTTCTTCCCTTTTCCGTTCCTTTGTCCTCTCTTTCAATCCCCTTCATCTATTCCACTGATCTGCCTTTTATTTGGAATTCACCCTCCTGTCACCCCCCCCCCCTCCTTATTTTGCTCTAACTTCTTCATGGGAGAAAAACAATTTTGATGCTTGGCTTTCTGAGTCTGGTTTATTTCACTTAGCATGCTGTTCTCCAGTTTCCTCCATTACTGGCAAATGCCATAATTTTGTTCTTATTTATGGCCACATAAAACTCCATTGTATATAAACACCATATTTTCCTTATCTATTCATCTGTTAACTGGCACTTGGGCTGGTTCCATACTTGGCTATTGTGAATCGTGTTGCTATAAATATTGGTGTGCCTATATAGTATGCTGACTTTAGTTCTTTTGGATAAATACCAAGGAGTAGGATAACTGAGTTAGAACTGTAGATTCTATTCGAAGAGGTAGATATTCACGAACATGAATAAGTATGAGGTATATTAGAATGTGCTAAGAACCATAGAGGAAAAATCAAGCAGGAAAGAGGGATAGATGCAATTTTAAGTAGCCTCATCAGGGATGACTTTGCTGGAAAGTGACATCTGAACATGAGAGTATCTGGGGAAGGAGTGCTCCAGATAAAATACCAGTGCAGAGGTCCTGAGGAAGGGACACACTTATCATGCTCCAGCCACAAGGCTGCAGGGGATGCTGGAGGAGGGAGAGGCATAGATGGTGTCTGAGAGATGAGGGGCACACAGGGGGAAGGGCATAGTGTAGGGTACTAAAGGCGACAGTAAGGACTTTGTCTTTTATTCTGAAAGACTAAGAAGCCATTGGAAGGCTCTGAGCAGAGAATGACTCTTGGTGTCCCTGTAAGAAAAGGAAATCAGGGATGGGGTTGTGGCTCAGTGGTGAAGCACTCGCCTAGCATGCTGGGGTCCTGGGTTCTATCCTCAGAACCACATTTAAAAAAAAAAAAAAAAAATATATATATATATATAGAATGAATGTGTCCACTTACAACTAAAAAATATTTAAGAAGAAAAGAAAATTAGGACACATGTCTGCACATATAAAAATGGGAGGACCATGTGGAACACAGGGAGAAGAGGAGGGCAATCTACAAGCCCAGGAGGGGTCTCAGAGAAAATGGACCCTTGCTTACCTTCAGTTTGGATTTCTAGCCTCCAGCATCATAAGAAAAGAAATCTCTGTTGGGTAAGGCAGTCAGTCTGTTGGCCCTAGCACACAAACACAAAGGCCACTGCAATATCCAGGGTAGCAATGACAGTGGTAGCGGTGGAAGTGTGACAAGGGGTCAGACTGTGCAGTTTTGGAAGACTGAAGAAGTAGCATCTGATGAAAGTTCTGAATTAGAGTGTGAAGAGAGGTGATGCCAGGTACTTGGAAGACTGAGGTTGTTATTAACTGAGATGGAGAGGACAAGAAAGCCTTGGTTTGAGTTGGAAGAACAGGAGGTTGATTATGTGGGACACTGGATATGTGACTTTGGAGTTCCAAGAAGTGGCCCAGGATGAAGACCTGCCTTAGAGAGTAACCAGCAGATAGGTGGTACTGAAAGATCACACAAACAAAAAACCAGATGAGAACAACTGTAAATGGAAAGGTAGGTGCTCCTAGGACTGAGTCCTGGAGTTAGGACAAAGTCATGCACAAGCTCTGTCCAATCTTATGAACACTTCAGAAAGGTAGATCAGAACAAGTATTTGCTCTGTAAGGAATACGAAGGCTTCCAGTCTTCCTACATAAGGAAGTAAGAGAGTCATTCCTCAGGATGCCGGTTGGCATTGTGAACTTGTTACAATTATATTGAAAGTCAAAGGTGGAGTTTGCTTAGCACTGGGAGGGGAGACTTCACGTTACATTAGCTTTCTTGAATAATCCGTTCACTGTCAGGAGGCCTGTCAGTCACATGGACAACACAGAATGAAGTATCAGTTTTGCAGATGTCTCCCCTTCCAGTTTTTTAAATGCTTTTGTGCATGTTCTCAAATGTTGTTTTTAAATCTTATAAGAAAAATCCACTTTGGAGTAAGCCGTTTTTTCCAAAACTTGTTTTTCTTAAAAATCTGAAGTAAGGAGGAAATCTTTCTAAAGTTACCAAGGTCATATTTAGAAATACTTTTCATTCAAACTATTTTAAAAGTCAGTATGTATTCCCTAGAGAAGAAAATCCTGCAAACTTCACTCCAGAAATATTTATCTTAGGTATCAAGGAAGATATCAGTCTACGTGGCATTTCCTAAGAGGAAAAAAATAGCTACTAGCAAGCAACTCTGCTTCAACCCTTAAATAGATTGCTCTTTTCTGTTCTTAACTATACAGTATGATTATCATGAATAATTAATAATTATTAGATGAATTTTGATATCATTCACTACCCAGATGATTTGAAATAATATAATGTTCACAAAATAAAATCTTTAAGTCTTATCCCAATTCTATTTTCCACTCTATTTTTTATTTCCCCCAGTATATCTATTTTTAAAAATATTTACTAGCCCATGCACCTGGAACATGTATTACAAGTAAACAGGGTTTGACATTAAGTCAACAGAACTGCTTGACCTCTGGAACGAAGGTATAACTTCCTCCTCTTCATCAAGTAGACAAGGATTATCCCCAACGCTGGACAACTAGAGTTTGTTGGCAGGAAAAATAGTTTTGTTTGTCTTCTGTTCCTTTAAAACCTAAATTTTATTTAGGTTTAAATAATTTGGTAATTTAGGAAGAAATACAAAACTCCATAATTGTAATCTTCATGTGATATTTTTGTGTAGGCATTCCAGGTTGAAAAATGATTAGAATTATTCACAGCAGGTGTTAACTTCAGGATCATTATGTGGGGCACCTATGCACCTCTGAAATACTCGTTAACCGTTTTCAAGTTAAGAGAACCATCATGCGCATATACATACATTGCATTGTCAAGAGCAAAAATCACTGGATCATAAATTAGTAACCTCCACATTCATCTGCCTCGGTTTGGCCCAATTTATCACCAGAGAGTACTGGAGGCATTCAGAGAAAAGAAAACACAGGATTTCCTGTCCCTCATCCATTCTAGATTTCAACCAAACTGCTGAACTCTAACTTGGAAAGAGTAATAAGGGTTGAATCTGAGACAAACATGATCTTATAGTTCTAGGAATGGCAGCTTAATTTAAAAAGAATACAATGATCTGAGAAAATAGCCATGCCAGCCCAGCTGGCACCCTGCGGTTCTGGTTCCCAGAGTTTCACTTTCCTATTTCTTTGCTATTCTGACATCTCTGTGAGAAAACTGCTGAGCCGAGCAGAGATTCCTCACACTCTGCAGTGCTGATGGGCACATAAGCTCTCAAGTGCGTTCTCTCTGCCTCGCTGTCACACTTACCAGTTTCCAAAGGAGTAAGGGTGGTAGGTGGAAATATTTCGATGTGGCCGAGGAGCTGGATGAGAGAATGAAAACCCCACCTAGGTTGAATCCAAGAAAAAGTTAAGAGGCAGGGCTACAGACAGGACCCTGGGGGCCGGTTCAAAAATAATGCATGTGGTCAGGCAGCAGAATGTCAGGGCCCCACAGCCAGCCTTTTATGGCCAAGAAGGCAGATAAATATAGCAGCAAATGGGGAGGGTAGTCCCAAACCCAGAGGCGGAGAGGCACAGGCAGGTAGCTGCCTTCCTAATGCGATTACATTAATACAGCCAATGGTCTGGTCTGATTAAACCAAACATGGGATTTTTATTTGACTATAAGAGCTATGTTCAATATCACCGTAACCCTGGATATCTGAAAGTATAGTGGAAAGAGTGGTTTGTGTTGAGAGCTAAAAATAGGTGTAGTAATCCGATTCTCAGAATGGACTTCATGGAATTTTAATGCCAAGATACGATTCTGGGTGTGCTGTTAATAATAACACGTGTACAATACATTTAAAAGAGGCAAAGTGGAAGGAGGAATTTGAGGCTAACTGGAGGCAAAACAAGAAATGGGTCGTGCATGGTGGCAGTTTTGGTCTCACGATGCAGTCACTGTTTCTCTCATTTCAGGAAAATTTACAAAGTAAGTCAGAGCTCTGGTCTGCATATTTGATTCCCTGCGCATTAACTGAAGCCTTTTGTGAAGAAACTCAATGTTTCGTCTTTCCTAAGCTCAGAGAAGGATCAGTCTAACTAACAAGAAATTCTGTTTTTCAGTCAGTGGCTAAAGACTAGGTGGAGCTGGTAGAGCCTGCACTGTGAACTCTAATCAGGTCCAGATTCCAGGCCCCATAACCTCAAGCAACTTCTTTTTTCCGAGTCACAGTTTCTTTCTCTACAAAATGGGATTATAGTATTCAAGTTATAGGATTGCTATGAAAATTAAATGTTCCAATGCAGATAAAGCATTTAGCCTAGTGACTGCCACAGAATGAAGACCCAGTAAATGTCAGCCATTATTGATAGTAATAATATACAAATTCATTATTCAGATAATATATGCTGACCTGTGTTCTGACAAATAATTATATTGACTGAATACAGATCACTGGTATCTATCAAAATATTAGCCACAAATATGATACTATGCTTTATAATTACTTACTTTTTTGATTCATTATACACATATGGAGTACAACTTTTCATTTCTTTGGTTGTACACAAAGTAGATTCAAACCATTTGTGTAATCATACATGTACATAGGGCAATGATGTTTGTCTCATTCCATTATCTTTCCTTTCCTCCTCCTCCTCCCCACCCCTCATTTATAATTACTTTCTTTTAAAAAATTCCTTTATTTTTTTCTAGCTCAAATTAATTTTAATTGATACATAAAAACACAAAAATTGTACATATTAATGGGGTACCATGTGATGTTGTAATACACCTATATAATGTACAATGTTTAAATCAGGATAAACATACCTGTATCCTCAAATATTTATCATTTCTTTATGGTAAACACATTCAAAATCCTTTCTTCTAGCTTTTTGAAATGTACAGTACATTATCATTATCTATGGTCACCCTCCTGTGCAATAATAGCATGCCAGAACTTCTTACTCCTATCTAACTTGAGTGAGATCATGTGGTACTTGTCTTCCTGTGTCTGGTTTATTTCACTTAACATAATGCTCTCCAGTTACATCCACGTTGTCACAAATGGGCAGAATTTCATACTTTTTAATGGGCAAATAGAATTCCACTGTGAATATGTACCACATTTTCTTCATTCATTCATCATTGGATGCACACTTTGGTTGTTTCCATTTCTTGGTTGTAAATTGTAAATTGTGCTCCAGATGTCTCTTCAACATACTGATTTCATTTTCTTTGGATACATACCCAGTAGTGGGATTACTGAATCATATGGTAGTTCTGTTTTAAGTATTTTGAGGAACCTCAATACTTTTTTCCATAATGGCTGTACAAATTTATTTTCCCACCAATTGTGTGTGAGCATCCCTTTTTCTTCACATCATTGCCAGCACTTCCTGTCTTTAATTTTTTTGATAATATATATTCTTGCTGGGATGATATAATTACTTTCTTGATGATAACTACAGTTATATTGTTGAGGACTTACTGAGAGAGGTACTTTATGTACATGATCCCACTGAATTCTCCTAATACCCTGCAAGGTAGGTATCATTAACTCCATTATATAACTGAGGGAACAGAGGCTTTAAGAGATGAAGTCATGGGGTTGGGGGGGGGAAGGGAAAAATAACAGAATGAATCAAACACATTTACCCTATGTAAATGTATGATTACACAAATGGTATGCCTCTACTTCATGTACAAACAGAGAAACAAGTTGTACCCCATTTGTTTACAATAAAAAAATATAATTCCCAATATCGAATTAAAAAAAAAGAGAGAGATGAAGTCATTTTGGAGATCAGAGTTGGTGGATGCAATTCATTTAGAAATATTTGGATTCCAAAGTCCAGGCACTTGTTGTCATGTATTGCTATATCCTCTAAGGACATTTTGTTGACAAGAAACTAGCTGTTTTGAAATGGTCTTTCAAGTGCAATATAGGTCTCCACTAGTAACAGAGGGTCAGCTTCTGAGTTACCCAAAGCATGTGAAAAAATCTTTCCACTTAGTTCCTGATCCAGTTTCCTGGTAAAATCCAACCTGGCATTTCTTCATCTACATACTCTCTGGTTAGTCTGCAAATGAACATTTTGGTTCTCTAGAATCCATAGAAGAATGTTTTAAGCTTTATGTTCCCCAAGCATCAGTTTGTTCTCCCAACATCCAATACAGAATGCAGTGACTCTTCTCAAGTTTTATCTCCCAGCCACTGGAATGGCTCCTGGTGAGCCGTTCCTCTAGAGAAAATGGTGTGTTGCTTCAAATCCTCTCAAAGCAGGAAAGAGGAAAAATAAACACAAATAAGAGGTATAAATTATTTCAGTACTAGCTAATATTTATGTTTGGCATATGCCAGGTATTACTAGTTGCTTTACAATATATTATTTGATGATCAAACATGTTAAAACATGATATGAATTAAGAAGCTGATATTTAGAGAGATTAATATTAGTTGTGTTAAGTCACATAACTGGAATGTGACTGGGGATTCAAACCCAGTTCTGTTCTGCAGAGTCCAAACTGATATGTCAGACTGTGCTACCTCTCAACCATTTAACCATGTATTGTTGTGTTTATGCTTAGAAAGTACCATGTGCAGACAATAATGTCCATTAGAAGAAAGAATTGTTATGGAAGAATAGTTTCATTTGTGTTTCTTATGTAGAAACACATTTATTAGGTCAAAATGTACTTACTGACTGCATGTACCAATGTTTGATACATTGAAATATTTTTTGCACTTTGATTCCCTTTATGAACACTAAATGAGAGAAGTCCACACCCACTGTGAGATAAATATATTGAGATGTTATCATTCATTCACTGACCATCTAGGAGTCCAGCAAAAGTCAAAGAGTTTATTCCAAACAAATATACAGTAAGACAGGACAAAAGAAGTATGAGCTAGACCTAGCCTAGCAGCACAAGTGATCTTTCTGTTATAACATCATCTGGATTCAGTCTTTTTTAACAGCATATTTATCCAAAATACAGCCATCCAGATAATAAATACAGATAATAAATTACATACAGCCATGTATGTAATAAAACTGAAGTTAAAGAAGAAAATTTAGTTGGGCTCATTCAAATTGATTATTGTGATTTAGTCACAGTTCCCTTATAGATTTGTACTCATGCTGTCAATCACTCTGATTTTCTTATAATGTCCTTAATGGATATGTAATTATTGTGAACTTAATGGAGTGCCAATAACCTGTGAATTTCAAATTTCTCAGAAGATCATCTAATACAGCATACTTTTCCCCTCTCTTTTTTTGGTACAAGGGATTGAACTCAAAGGTACTTAACCACTGAGCTACATCCCCAGCCCATTTTTATTTTTTATTTGGAGATGATCTCACTAAATTGTGTAGGGCCTCACTAAATTGCTGAGGCTGGCTTTGAACTTGAGATTCTCCTCCCTCAGCCTCCCAAGTCACTGGGATTACAGGAGTGTGCCACTATGCCCAGCTAAGGCAACATACTTTTTAAAAAGCATATAACAAAGAAGTTGGAAACTTCAGAAAATATTTACTTCAAGGCTTTTTAAAAAGTAGTCTTATTTAAAGTAGATACATTCTCTCTTCAAACTAATTGTGAGGACATTAATGTTTTCTAAGTGTGAAGTAACAAGTTTAACTAACAGTCATATATTCTAAAAGCCAAGATAAATGTATAAATGTTTAGCCATCTAGCATTTTGCCAGCTCATTTTCATTTTACAGTAGTGGAGAAGAAATTAGTAGCAAATCATTACTCTGTGCACAAGGGAATAAACAACAAAATATTCTTTAAGAAATGAAATGTAAAAACAACAAAAACTAAACTCCAACTGAAATTAATCAAGTTTTTTCCTAAGTTGCTGGTTTTAATTAACAAATAAAACCCATGCATCAACAACATGGAAAAAAAGAACTTAGTATTTGCTCAGTTTAGTTCATAAGACATTTATGAAAAATGTTTCAGGCTTTGTGCTATACTCTAGGGTACAGAGGTGACTAATGTGTGTCCTTGAAATAGTGGCCAGGTAGTTGAGTGGACAGATTCCTCAATAATAGTTTCTTAGGATAGGTGAAATAATGCAATAGTAGCTACAATACAGAAGGAGAATTTGATCAGTTGTTATGTCTGTACAAAGCAAAACCAAAAATAATCCCTCTCCTTTAAAAGATAAAAATCAAGCCTGGTATGTCTGTAATCTCAGCGGCTTGGGAGGCTGAGGTAGGAGGATGTTGAGTTCAAAGCCAGCCTCAGCGAAAGCAAGGCACTAAGCAACTTGATGAGATCCTGTCTCTAAATAAAATAATAAGTAGGGCCGGGGATGTGGCTAAGTGATTGAGTGCCCCTGAGTTCAATCCCTGGTACCCAAATATATAAATAAAAGACAGAAATCGAAGGAACAAAATCCAATTACTTCATCCATTCTCCACCTATTATGCAAAGCACCGTGCTAGGTGCAGGGAAGTAAAAATGACTGACACCAGCCTGTCCTGTGATCAAAGATTTCCAAATTCTAAACAACATTTCTCCAAGCAAATGCTTTCAGAACTGAGGATATAGCTCAGTGGCTGAGCATTTGCCTGGGATACGGGGTGGGGGTGGGTCTGGGTTCAATCCCCAGCACAGCAACACAAACAAAAACAGATGCCTTCAACAGAAGGAATAGCTTAAAGACATTGTTCAGTGAGCTCTTGCAAGCCATATATTTGTTGTATCCTACTAATTTCAGAGTTGCCTAATTATGTGTGTGCATGTGCCTGTGTGGTGTGTGGTGTGTGTGTGTGTGTGTGTGTGTGTGTGTGTGTGGTGTCTGTTGGGGGTGATGGGTTCTCGCATCTAATTCTGCTATTCATTAAAAAATCATTTCAGCTCTCTGAAGCTCCATTTTTCTCAACTATAACATAAAGTACTGGGGCTAATGATCTCTAATGTGATTTCCAGCTTACCTGTGTTATTGATCTTGCCTTGCTTATAAGCTGATTAGCAACATTCTGTATGAAGCAATTTGGGGGCAAAGGAAGGGAAGGTAAAATAAATCCTCCTTGCTCCAAAAAGTCTGCTTGTAGTTGATAGCTCACCTCTGAAATGCTCCTTCCTGAAAGTGTCATTTTATGATTTAATCCCTACTGTACCGAAAATAACCCAGAAATGTGTTTCAGCATGCTGTCATTTCTTTAAGTCTGTATGTCATGCATAGAGGAAGGGCGGTGAAGGCAAGAAGGGATGAGTGGGAAAGGCTAGAGAACTGGAGCTAGGACTCATCAGAAAACAAATTTGACCTAGTTATTGAATGAACTAGACCTAAAGTACAAGAACTAGACCTAGTTCTAAAATTAGAGCTGATGCTCATGTTGTCCATATCTAGGTATTGGCAAAATGAAGCCAACCAGACACTGTGGCATCAGGACCTACAGGCTGGGAGGGGCCTGTGTGAGCTCTCCCCCTAATTGGGAATGGGCAAGAACTTCTGGGCCAATTTTCCTGGAAAAGGGCAATCCTGCAATGATAATCACTGGCAGATACGTGGTGGGGCAGGGCCCTAATCCCTACTCACAGACTGTCCTGCCACCTAGACCTAGACTCTGGGCCACCAGCAAGTGCAAACATAATTCTAGAGAGGCCTTGATTTTCTGTGGTGTGGAATGCTGTGCTCAGGGTTACAGAAATAAAATTACTTTCTATTATTTATGATTTGCCCATCTTTATCCCTTCTCTCTTCAGTTTCCTTGTCCATCCTAAGACCCTTCACTTTGTCTATCCAAACCCTCTTCCCCTATATGCAGGAGAAGGAAGGGAAGCCCTTGGTTGTTAAGGCGCACCTGGCCTGGATTTTTGGATAACTGGGCAGAGGCTGTCATAAACACTTCCCTACAAGCGGAAAAAGAGTGGGCATCAAGAGGTCCTTATGGAAGCTCTTGTTGATCCAATGCTGAAGGTGTGGCCTTGGCCTCCCCCAGAGTCCCAGGCCTCAGAACCAAGGTTTGACACCCCCTTTCCTGTACTATACCTTTGGTGGAAAAAAGAAGCAAGAACTCAGTATGAATAGGTGACATACTAAATGTCAGGCATGTCCAGAGTCCTAGCTGAGTCTTACCACCTTCCTTTAATAGAACCCAAGATGCTGGGCATGGTGGTGCAGGCCTGTAATCCCAGCTATTCAGGAGGCTGAGGCAGGAGGATGGCAAGTTCACAGCCAGCCTGGGCAACTTTATAAGACATTGTCTTAAAATAAAAAAAAAATTTTCAGGGGCAAGACTGGAGGAAGGAGGGACTGTATAGAGGGAAAAGAGGGGTGGGAGGGGTGGGGGGGAGGAAAAAATAACAGAATGAATCAAACACCATTACCCTATGTAAATGTATGACTACGCAAATAGTATGCCTCTACTTCATGTACAAACAGAAACAACATGTATCCCATTTGTTTACAATAAAAATAAATTTTAAAAAATTTTGTTTTCAAAGGGCTGGGGATGCAGCTCAGTGGTAGAACTCTTGTCTAGCATGTGCTCAGCTCTGGACTCAATACCCCTGTGGGGTAGGATGGATATATATATATATCACCCAAGACAATGAGAAGTTGACCGTGGTTATGTTGTTTTAACCCTGATCCACATCCTCCAGTGGGAATGCTCTTCTGGTGCATTTCAATCACTCTGGGGATTGAAAAGTTGTCTGCATGCTCAAGGACAAA
Organism: Sciurus carolinensis; assembly: GCF_902686445.1. Lineage (NCBI taxonomy): Eukaryota > Metazoa > Chordata > Mammalia > Rodentia > Sciuridae > Sciurus > Sciurus carolinensis. The sequence goes on along the minus strand of NC_062227.1, from coordinate 28,097,312 downwards.
GAACAGGTTAGACGGTTAAGGACGATCAATTTTTTTAAACTTCCTGTGGACTGCCAGGATCTTTGTTTGACTCGGATTGAAATTTGTCCTTTCATTATTTGCTAGAACTTGTCATTAAATAATGTCTTTGGATTTCCAGAAGTATAATAAAACTTCAACATCCTGCATTTTGAGAAAAAAAAAAAAAAAAAGGCTTCAGCAGTGTTTTCACACTATGGCATTAGCAACTAGAACTGGAACCAAACTAGAACCAAAATTCCCATTCATGAATAGGTTCATCTTTAACCCTCATAGATAATACATCCTATGGGATTTGCCAGAGACCTATTGGAAGTTATGCATTCATTCACCAGCCCTAAGGATGTGCTGTCTGAGAAGGTGTGTGCACTACAGGAATCCAGGTACTAGTATTGAGGACAGAATGAGGGTTGCAGGGTAGACCAAGAGAACATGTCAAGCAGAGCTCATCATGTCCTCATTATGTCCTCACATGGCCTCTCACTGCCTGCTCCTTCCCAGTTGCCCTCTTCAGCATGTGATGAGGGAATCTTCACCACCTGGCCCTGCATCATTCTCCAGCTCCACTCCTCTTTCCCCGCTTGCCTCCTGAGTTCTAGCCACGGGTAACTCCTTGCAGGCCCTGAACCCCCAACACTAATGCCCCAGTTCCTTCACACGTTGCTCCTCTTGGCTTTGCCCAGCACAAGCACGATTCTTCCTTCACTCCCACTGCTTGAAGACTCCACATCATCTCCTTCTGGAAGACCTCCCTAAGTCCCCTAGGATGTTAAATTTATTCTACAACATACAAATTATGTGTTTACCTTTCTGTCTTCTGCACTGTGAGTTACCTGTGGGCAGAAGCTGGATCTCTTTCGGCTAAGTACTCCCAGTACCTGGCATAGCTCCTGACACAAAATAAGTATTTGGTAAATAGTTGCTCAATGAAGAAAACTGGAAAATATATGTATAGGACAACTCATCAGGACGTGGGAACTACTTAGAGATGGAACAGGTGAGAGCTAAGAGTCAGTGTGACAAAGGACAAACTGATCAGCTGAGGGGAAAATTCTTGTGAGTGCATACAGCCTGTATGTGGCTCAGGAACTACTGCATGGATTCTGGGAGTGAGCCAAGCCACTTACCCCAGAAGCCTACCTGCATCTACAGTCCAGTCAAGAGAGCTGCAGGTGAGCACTAGAAAATGAGATCTTAGAGCCCATTTTCTAATATTATTTCTATCCACCTGTTTTTCTATTTGCCTATTCATAAGTAAATATCTGAAATGATGTTCCACCACTGTTACTGATAATTACTTCCAAATGGTGAGATGTCTTTTCTTTCTTTTCCTTTCTTGTTTGTATTTTTTTTCACTTGCTTCTTAAAAAAAACACAATCACTGTAGCATCAAGACCTGAGAACTCTATATACATATAATAGAATATCAGTCAGCCTTAAAGAAGAATACAATCTGGACACGACACAAGGTGGATGGATCTTGAAGACATTATGCTAAGCAGGATAAGTCAGACACAATAGGTAATTCCACTTATATAATCTTTAGTCTGGTTCTCACTTTTAAAAAAGTAAGAAAATATTTTTTGTGTAAAAATACCTAGAGTCCTATATATAGGACTACTTAGACCAGTCAAATTTTTAGAGAAAGTAGAACAGTTTACTGTAGATAAGGGAGGGAGAAATAGAGAGTTCTTGTTTAATGGGTACAGAGTTACAGTTTTGCAAGATGATAAAAATTTTGGAGATGGATAGTGGCAATGGTTGCACAGCAGTGTAAATATATACTTAAGGTCACTCAATGATTAAAATGGTAAATTTTATGTTACATATAATTAATCACAATTTAAAAAGGAGAACTGTGATAGGACAAAGATTTTACCCTACTTGCAAACTAACAAGTTACCTATTCAGTTCATGAATGCTAAGAGAAGACATGAGATTTCTGGATCAGAGTCAAGAGGGCTTTCTTATTCCTGCAGAAGTGGCCAGAGTGTATTCTTTACTGGTTTGCCGACCCCCAGTTCCCACAGGGAAACAGCATGAAGAAGACAAGGTGATACCTATCCACACAGCGGTTGCTTTGCAGGAAAAGCATCTTGAACTTAGGAACCTGTATACTTTATAATGAGCATCAAGGGTACCTCCCCTTTGCTTCAGAGGGAGACATTTTTTTGTCTTTGATTACACTATACAGTGAGCATGCCTGCTTTTTGCTCTTGAGGGAGACACTTTATCTTCAAAGGTTGTTCAGTAGACAAACATCCCTGAAAAGCTAGTTGGGAACCAAGGGAAACTAGAATCTCACTTAAAAGATGTGCAGAACAGAGAGCGCCATGGAGAAGGGTCCCCCCAAAAAGGACATGTGGTAATTTTATAAAAAACAATAGTTTTTTTCTTCTTCTTCTTTTTTTTTTTTTTTTTTTTTTTAAAGCAATTAGACTGAAGATTAGTAGATGGGTCTCCAGTTTCAATTTATTTTTAATTTCTTTTAACAGTTTCATAGAAGTATAATTGAAACACCTTAAAATCATTCCATTTTAAAGAGTAAAGTCTAATGAGTCTTAGTAAATTTACACAGTTATACGACCATCTCCAAAATCTGGTTTTAAAACACTTATCACCCAATAAAGTTCCCTCATGTTTCTTTCCAGTTATTCTTTGATCCCATCCATGGCTTAGGCCGTGGACCTACTTACTGTCTCCATAGTTGGCCCCTTTCTAGAAACTTCACATAAATGAAATTATATAATATGTAGTCTCTTTTGTGTCTGGCTTCTTTCACTTAGCAAGATGGTTTTGCATTTCACCCATATGGTTCCATGATTTAGCAGTTTGTTCTTTTTCTTCCTGAGAAGTATTTCATTGAGCCAGGCGTGTGACTCATGCCTGTAGTCCCAGTGGCTCAGGACGCTGAGGCATAAGAATCACAAGTTCAAACCCAGTCTCACCAACTTAGTGAGGCCCTACACAACTTAGCGAGCCCCTGTCTCTAAATTAAAATATTTTTTTTAAAAAGGTGTGTGGGAGTGCTGGGGATGTAGCTCAATGGTCAAGCACCCCCAGGTTCAATCCCTGGTACTCCACCAAAGTGTTGGATTGAAAGATATATCACATTTTGTTTATCCAATTAATGGACATTTGCCTTATATACAGTTTGGGCTATTATGAATAATGCTGTTTTGAATTTTAAAATCCATTTTCCCTTTTATGATCAACCAAAGGAAGCATCAAAAAATTGACCAAAAATTATCACTAACACTTCATAGTACTTACCATGTTTAATACATATAAAACAGTTGTAAAATTATTTTCCTGGTAGTTTTATAAATGTTTTATGTGTATTAACTTCTTCACCATCAATCTTTTAGGTATGTATTGTTGTTATTATGCCCTTTTCACTAACGAAATACTGAGATACAGAGAAGTTCAGTAACTTGCTCTAGGAACAGAAAGTAGAATGGCAGATGCCAGAGACTGGGAAGGTGGAGTGAGTGAATGGGGTGTTTAATGGATATTCAGTTTCAGTTGCGGGTGATGAAAAAGTTCTGGAGATGGGTAGGAGTGATGGTTGCAAAACAATGTGAATGCATTTAATGTCACAAGACTGTATCCTTTTAAATAGTTCAGTGGTAAACTTTATGTCATATATATTTTACCATATTAAAAATAAAAGGGCTCTTGCTCATTCTCCACTGTTCTTCATGGACAGCCTACTCTTTGACAGTACTGGATACTGATAGTCCCACCCTGCACAGCAGAGATGGAAGACTTGGCCCTGGTGGAGGGAAGAACAGCAGGAAAAGTGAGCCTTTCCCACAGAGAGGGCCTGGGAATCAGCCGAAGGGCAGCAATGGATACCACCACACTGGTTCTCCCCAACATGCATGCAATACGCTCTCCCCCATCCATACATCCCTTCAATAACAATTAACAAGGGCACTGTACTACTCTATCATAATTTGTTACCCAGTCTCTAAATACAGAGCACACAGATATTTCCAGTCATTTCCCAGCACTAGCCATTGGAACCTGGCATTAGGAACATCTTCATTTTTCTTCCATCCCCCCTAAGTGTGTTCTTTTGGGGGCCCTTTTAACCTCTCTGACTTTTGTTTCCTTATTGGTTCCCTAGGGAGTGGGATAAGAAGAGTGTTGCTCCCTCCTGGTTGCACTTCAGAATCACCTGAGGAGCTTTCAAACAGTACTCAGGAGCCGGCTGTATTCCAGGACAATTAACTCAGCATCACTGGCAAGGGATGTGAGTGTTTTTTAAAAGTTCCTAAATGATTCTAACATGCAACCCAAGAGGAAAATAATCTCTTAGGTCTCTTTCAGTTCTAAAATTATGAAAGCCTCTGAATTAAAAAGAAGGCTATAAATATTTGTTTTCCTTTCCAATTACCTCCTTGGGAAGTATTTTTCCCAGAAGATACTATGAATCGAAGGGTATATTTTATGAGATTGCTATTTGAAATAATTAGGTTCATCTATAATGCTACTAGCCCAGTATGAATGTACTGTTTCCTCATAGCCCCGTCAATATTAGAATGTTTGATTTTTATTTATTTTGGCAAGTTTAACAAATGTGGGATACATTTATTTTTAAGTATATTTTTAAATTATTTGTGATACTGAACATTTCCTTAAATGTTGGCTATAGATAAGTTACCTTTTTATCTCTGCCATACAGATTATTTTTTAGAACATTATTAATCTCTTAATATAGTAATACAATAGCTACCATTAGTTAAGGCCAACTGTATTCTGGATATTATACCAATGCTTTACAGACATTATTTTAATTTTTTACAAAAAATTACACATTCAGTTATTATCCCCAAGTTATAAATGAAAAGAACTATGGTTCAGAGGTTAGGCAAGTCACCCAAAGTCACAAAGCTAGTAAATAGTAGGGTTGGAATTTGAATTCAGTTCTGATCAGCTCTAATGATCCATTCACTTTGCTAGACAGATAAGTACTCAATGCCTGTCCTGTTCACATTCCTTCTGAGGAATTCTGCCCTGCTAAGAGTCCCTGTAGGTGTTTAGTACTATATGACTTCTGCTCTTGGACCACAGGTGATGGGTCCTTTCTGATCCAAAGGTCACTGATATACTGCCTGACCAGCAACCTACAGTCTATGGCCTGAGCCAAAAAAGTAAGCCAATCACATACTTCCCTTGAGAATTTAAATTGGGAAATACAGAGTATCAATATACTTAATAGAAGAGGAAAAAGTCAAAAAGGCTGAGTCAAAAGATATCTTGGGTATATATATGGAATCAGATGAGCCATGACAAACTGAACTTATGAGGGACCATAGACTAAAGTTACAGAAGGATAGTTAGTAGAGAGTAAACAAAATTGATGTGCTTAAAAACCATCAGTTCAATGAGAAAATGGCCATCGAGCCCATAGAGAGAAAGCAGCCAATCCCTCAAGCTACCTGTTTTCAGCCACTCTCCAGTTTAGATCCAGTTCATGTGTACTCCTAAAATATGTATCTTTTCTTGAGTTATCTGGAATGTGTTTCTAATTCCTTGCTATCAAGTAAGCAAAAATAAAATAGTCTATTAAACATTTTATAGTCTGGCTATTAAACTTTTATTTGTCATATTATCACGAAAAGTTTCCATTTCAATTCTTTCCTTGCTTTTTTCCCATTACATTCTGAATTTCATATAAGTAGATCCAGCAATTAAATTATCAGTAACACTTTCACCAAAAACTGAAATTCATGTAAAATATACTGACAGGAAAGCAGATCAGTGGTTGCCTGGGGTTGGGGTGGGGGAGAAGTGAGAACAGGTGGCAGGATGGATCACAAAGCAGATGAAGAAACTTGGGGGTGATGCATATTTCATTATCTTGATTGTGGTGACAGTTTCACAAGTGGACACATATGTCAAAATGTGTCACATTGTACAGTCTAAATAGGTATAGCATATTGCATGCCAATGACACCTTAAAGCCATTTTTTAAAAAATCTGTATTCTCCCCACAAAGATACTTACACAGTTCTATCCCATTCAACTTATTATGCTTTGTGCTCAACTATTACTCACAATTAATTGTGATACATACTATGAGAGCTTGAATTATTGTTCTCATATTCTATTTTTCAATTGTACTTGACTAAAAATTATTTCTTTCACCATTGTTTATCACACTTAAAGAATCCTGTGTTAAGCTCTGTAGTTTTAAATCTATTTCCATTAATCTATTTCATTTGTTAGCCAGTTCAGTTTTTCTGTTTTTCAAACTAGTACCATCTGACTTGAAGGTCTGAAATTTTGTTACTTTCTATTGTTTTGAAGTTATGCTAAGTCAAGGACCTTAATGAGGCATTTTATATGAAAAGAGTACACTCTTTAAGAACCAACGTAGTAATACTAAAGACTTTATTCATTTGCCTTGGACAGTAATTTTTATTAGGGCTGTATATCCAAATAGGATCTAACCTGTCTGTGGCTGATCTGGCCATCTGTGTACCAAGAAAATTTCACTCTGGACCTAGTGGTCGATACAGAAGTTTGATAACATTCAGTTGGTTAAGTTTCAACACAAAATTCCTTTCACCATTTACCACTTCCCAAAACACCCTTATTTTATTTCTACTGCCTTTATCTCAAAGTATATAGTCTTAACTAGGGTTTTATCGAGCACAAATGATGTGCCTGGCATTCTGAAAGGTGTTGGGAATATAAGCAGAATAAAACCCTTTGGGGAATTAGGGCCACCTTACTACCAGGGTTCCTTAAGTAATAAGTTGGAGCCACTGCAGACTTAGCTTCTGGCTCTTTGGCCTTTTGGGGATTACCAGGTTGCACTGCAAGGCTAGTGCTTTAATGGCAGCCTGCCGGCAATGCAAAGGGAGGTATTCAGTGTGAAATGTTGACAAGTTATATAAAATGCAAACTGTCAGTGGAACTTACTCTCATTTATTATTTCTCCAGGGAAAACTCAGAATCAAATCATAATATACTTACAGGTGGCTGGCAAACTAGTTATTTTCCCAAGGCACTGATTTCTAGAATTAAGCCTTGCTAGAAAATTACACAAGAGATCATAGAGTCTATTTCCCTGGGGAAGGGGGAAAAATAAAGAAATAAGTTAATAATAGATAAGCGTCTCCCGAAGGTTCATGCATTGAAAACTTGGCCCCCTGGCTCATGGAATTATTGGGAAGTAGTGGAACCTTTACGAGGTCAGTCCTTGTGGGAGAAACTCTGGTCATTGCTATGTGACCTTTAAGAGGATACTGGGACTCTGGCCCCCTCCTCTCTCTCTTCTTGCTTCCTGGCCACCATGAGGTAAACAGGCCTCATACACCAGGTGCTCTTCCCATGATATGCAGCCACCACAGCCCAAAGCAACAGGGCCAAGTGCCCTTAGACACAACCTCTGAAATCATGAGCCAAAATAAACCTTCCCTCCTTTTAAGTTGATTATCTTAAGTATTTTTTTACAGTAACAGAAGGTTGACTAACAGAGTCAACATTTTGTGTAAATATTCCCAGTCCAAATTAAAGGTCATTCTTATTAATAGTTAGCATGCTTTGCCAATCAATATGACACAGAGGCTGAAAGCTCAAGCTCTGAAGTCATACAGACCTGTGTCAGATTCCTGTTTTTTCCTCTTACCCACATGTGACCGTGAGCAGGTCTCTGACCTCTTGAAGGACAGGTCCCTCATCTGTAAAAGGGAGGATGGGGATGACAATAAGTACCTTGCAAGTAATGCTAATGAGAGGTAATGTTAATAAAACACTTAGCAGAAAACCTGGCTCATAAGATGTGCCCTAGAAAGAATAATAACGATAATAATGTATTATTTTATTAATATTGTTAAAAGTACACATTGAGAAATTCTACTTAACTGTTATAAAAGTAACAGGATATGTTTACAAGTTAGCTGGGATGCAAGTCAAGCATACATGAAAAAAGTAGAGGATAATTCAAAATCATTTAATATTTTTCAATGAGAGGACATTAAACATGATGTTCCAGTTAGCTCAGAATTTTGTTGATGTCCAAAGGCTGAGAGTGTTAGTCTATTCAGGACATGGTATAAGATGGTGAAATCAATGTTGTGATCCTTATTTAATTATCCAAGTCATAAAAGGTAGATCAATCTCTAGACCCAAGAGATTCTAGAGAAACCAGCGTGCAGAACACTTTGGAAAGAACAGTCCAGATGCTATACACCAAGTCCACACGCCCCGTGATGCCTCTCATAGCACTTTGAAGACATCACTGCCCCACCTTCGGCATGGTTTGTTGCTGGAGGGAAGCTGTTGCCAGGTGGATTATGGTTCCATCAGAGACAAGCTATCTTTTCTTTCTGACATCTCTTACCATTTGCCTTTTACCCTTGATGTTCTGAAGTTTCATTGTGGTGTGACTTCGAACAGATTTTAACTTATTTTTGCTGCTTGATATTGAGTGTACTTTCTGCCTGAGTGGGAAATTTCGGCTCTCTTTCAATTTCAAAAAACTCTTAATTCTTTTTAACTTTGTTTTTTTTACCTAAGTCCGGGTTTTTATCTTGTTCTGAATTTCCTGTTAAACGTTGGATCATCTCAATGTAGTCTCCGTTATTCCTGACAGCTCTTTTACATTTTTTTCTTTTTGTCTCTTTATGCTGCATTGTAAGGAAGGCCTCAGCACTTACATTGTACTCACCTCAAAATGTTCCAAAAAATAACCATCATTTCCTATGGTCACCACATCCAACTCTCCAAACTATTTCTCCTCCTTTCTTCCTTACTTGAATTAGTGGTGTTATCATCTGTCAGAAATCCTGATTCCTCCTGCCAGGCTCATCTTCTGCTGATGCTTCAAAGTATTGCCAGAGCAATTTTTAAAGAGTACAATTTTGAACATACTATTCCCATTGTTTCAGACAAATAAGTGGATCCTGCTTAAGACAAATCCTGCTTTAAAGACAAATAAGTGACCTGCAGAAACATGACTTAGAAGTCACTCAGGATATGGTCACAGCTTACCCCACCGGCTTCAGATACCTACGATTTTACAGTCATACTCTACCTTCCAGCTATTCATTCATTCAACATGCATTTTTATGTATGGAGTACCTGTAACGTGCTAATTACTTTCTGGACATTGGGATACTTCAATAAACAAAGTAGGCCAAAAACATTCTCTTCAGGGACCTTAGAAGACGTAAATAGTAAGCAGAGTAAGTGTATAATATGTCAGAAGTAGTAAGTGCAAGGGAAAAAATAAAGCAAGAAAAAGGGGGAGGGTGCTGGGAAGATAGGTGATGCCTGCTAAGTTGAATGACCAGAGAAGCCTTTACTGATAGTGATGTCTGAATGGAGACTTGATGCAAGCAGTGAACATATTAGAAGAAAGAACATGGAAATCAGAAAGAACATCAAATGCAAAGATCTTAAGGTAGAAAAAATACCTAACTTCTTCAAGAAACATTCAGGGTATCAATTGGCTGGGCAGATTTGGGAAGGAAGTAAGAGATGAGGTCAGAGAAGTTCCCAGGATGCTAAATCATTGAACCTTGTAGGCCATTGTAAGGCATTTGGCTCTTACTCTGAGTGAGATAAGACTCCATGGGAGGGTGTTAAGCAGAACAATGACATGATCTAATTTCTGTTTTGAAAGGCTCACTCTGTCACTATGTGGAGAATAGACTGTAGGAGGACAAGGAAGCAAGGAGACCTGCTAGGAGGCTATTGCAAAAATCCAGTATTGAAATGAAAATAACTTGGACTAGCATGGTAGCAGTAGAGGTGGTAGGACAACCAAATTCTGGATATTTTTTGAAAGAGTTAAACAAAAGTGTTGTGCTCCTTATTGTTTTAGGTCCTGGAGATACTTCTAGGAACTAAGTAGACAAAAACCTTATCAGGATGGACTGAACAGTGGGATGAGAGGCATGAAAGAAAAAGAGGGGGTAAAGGTGTATCAAAGGGTTTTAATCTGAACAACTTAAAGTAGAATTGCCATTAGCCTGATGGAGAAGAAAAGCACAGAAAACAGGTTTTAGAGGTACAGAAAGGGAGATCAACTTCAGATATGAACATTTAGATGCCTACCAGATCTCCTCATGGAGATGCCAAAGGAACATAGAGATATGAGTTTGGAGCTAGAGATACATATTTGAAAACAATTGTGCATTTGCAATATTTAAAGCCATGAGAGTGGATGAGGTTAGCAAGGAAAGGATTGTTGACAGAAATGAGAAAAGATTCAAGCACTGGATCCTAGGTTACTAAAAATGACTGAGGAAATTAGGAGGAATTGGCAAAAGAGACTGAAGGGTCTCTACTAGGAAGTAAGAAAACAAGAGAAGAGAGTGTTTCAAAGGTTAGAAAGTGATTACTTTGTCAAATACTATTTGTGAACTGAGAATTCACTATGAGGTTATGCAGCTCATTGGTGACCTTGATCAAGACATGTTGGGTGGAAAGGTAGGGAAAAAAGATTTATTCTAGTGTACTTAAGAGATCATTGGATTTGTACACCCATGATCATAGTAGTACTATGTCCAAAACAGGTCTCATTGGAATAAAAAATCCAGGTGTTGAGAAGTCTGTGTTCCTTTCTGGAAGCTTTAGGGGAGAATAATTTTTCATGCCTTTTCCAGCTTCTGCAGGCCACCTGCATTCCTTGGCCTCCTTTCTCCAACTTTAAAGCCAGCAACATCTCATCTCTCTGAACATACTTCCACACATCTCTCTGATTTCTTCTACCTCCCCATATATGGGACACATTACAACATTCTTGCTGATGGCAATGATCCAATAGAAATAGAGAACCCAATAATGCAGGAGAGGGCAGAATTATTGGTATGACATGAGCAAGAAAATGGAGGAACTGGGTTTTTTAGGAACAAGGAAAGTATCTCTCTAGTTTAAATAGGAGATCTCAGTGGGAAAGGACAACATCTGGGGACAGATGTTAGCTGGTGAGCAGATATGATAGGTGGGAGCTTGTGGGAGTCATTTATTTTCTCAGTGACTTATGAATAAGTTCATCAGCTGAGAATGAGGATGAAAGAGAAGGTGTTACAGGTGTGAGAGAGGTTTCGGAACTGACATCCAAGAGTGGTATGGTGAGATCGCAATAAATCACTGAGTCAATCTTAAAGCAGGAGATGGGACCATTTTTATTCACCAGCTGGTAGCAGGGCGGAGGGGGAGGCTGCAAATCTACATCCTTTGACCCGCTCCAGGGGTTAGAGTACACATTTTATACCACAAGTAAAGCATGTAGGTACATTTATCATAAGTGGCTGTTGCTATGATTCAAAACTACAAACAAACATCATGAGATCTAAAATCATAAGCAAAAGGGGAAGTGGGTCAAAATGACCCTAGTTGAGTCCAAGTTAAAGAATGGTTACAAACATCTAGCCATCATTCTTTGACAGGTACATTGTCCAGGAAAATGGGAACCAAAAAGAGAACAATTTTCCATTGTATAAGAAATGTCATTTTATGTTGCCAAACATGTTATGCTAAGCAACTGTTGGTGGGTACAGAGGTGGAGTGTTCCTACAGGAGATGCATTTCCTACATGACTTGGAGACTCAGGGTAAAATGGAGTCTGCTTGGTCATTGCCCATACAGCCTGGCCCATAACAAGAAAAAAAAGGAGTATGAGAGGACAGTGAAAAAACCTCATGACCATCAAGAGCCCACTTAAGTCTGTGATCACTAAAGCTTCAGTTGAATGATACTCTGTCAATGTAAGCGTCCTATATAGGACACCCTCTGTAACTCTGCATTCTTTTCTACTCCCGGCCCAGGCCATCCCAGAGTCAGCAACTGTGCAATTTCAAAACAAGTGTAAACCACAACCCCCACCACAGAGCTAGGCAATGCAGTTGCTGTGTCATACCGTTTGATTAAGTAGAAGACAGACAAGACAATTATCTGACACTAGAGAAGCAAAAGAAATGTTTATTTCAAGCTGGGAATAAAACTGAACTGTCCGCTTCCTTGTGATCTGAAGGGTTTTTTTTTTTCCCTGAGAGGACGCAGGTCGAGACCACTCTGCGCGGTGGTAGGCCACCACCCCGTGGAGGTGTGATGCACTGCAGGTGAGTGCTCCGCCGTCCAAGGCAAATTAAAAAAAAAAAAAAAAAAAAAAATATGGCTGTTCCCCTCCTACCGAGCCCTTTGGAGTTTTTGCACTGCCACTGCCTGCCATTCAGCTATGTTTCCTCCTTCCCTGATGAGTCACTAGGGACCCTGTTAAATCCATTGCTTCCCAGTATCTGCCCTCGAAGATTCTGATTCAATGAGCTGGAGAAAAAGTACCCAATTATTTGTATTTTAAACTAGTACCCCATGATTCTTTTTGTCGAGGAAATCTAGGGAAACACATCATCTTTGTTTCTATCATCCACAGAATTGGGACAATTTTTTTTCAGTGACTTAACATTTTAGTTAACGTTGGAGTCTGTGTGCGTGAGATTACATGCGCGCACCACCACGCCCAGTGCGGAATGTATTAATGGTTAATGCTCCCGAGTCCCTTGAAAGCACCTGGAACTTACAAATATCTAGAATATACTACATCGCAGCATTTAGAGTAATATCTTCCTTTTCATTTCAGATTAATAATTCGAGTCAGAGTTGGCTTTGAAAGCGAAGACCATTGGGCAACCCCAAACTTCAAAACTGCTGGTCACAAGAACCAAACTAGTCTCTGGACCTCAGTGCCAGGATGATGGGCTAAGTGTTCCCGGATCCAACAACCTAGGTTGACCGATGAGGTCAGAAAGCTGAGTAACAAGAGGTATTGTTAAAAGCCGTACTAGGCAAGGAGAACTGAGAAGAAATAGACCCAACTTTTTATCCCTATTTCCACCAAGCTGCGCAAGTCCTCACCATAATAAGAGGAAAAGGCAAGAGTCACCTTCCTTCCTCGGGCTCTGCTTGTTAATCAGGGTTAGAAAGGGAAAATAACAGCTAATGTCTCGTAAGCCACTCATAACCTTTTGAAGTTCGTCAGACACAGGGCTGAGGGTCTTTGGACTTCACAATGCTTCTTGTGTGAAAAGGGTGGACTCTTCATAAAACAACACTACACAGAGTGATCGCCTGCGAGGGTTCTTTCAGAACGCGCACAGATCAGACCAATGGCCGCAAAGCGGGAACTGCGCGGGCTCACGAGAGCTTCTACGCAGGCGCACTAGAGCCCAGCGCTAGCAGCCGGGCTCTTCGTGGCGGGGCAAGGGTTAGTCACGTGGGTCGCGCGGCCCTCTCGACGATTTCCCTACAAGGACTTAGGCTAAAGGACCCGCCCCTCGCCGTGCTCTGGAATGTGCCGAGAGGCAAAGCCACAGGACAGACCCAACCATGCGCAAACAGGAAAGGGGGAGTAGGAAGATTTTCAGTACAAGAAAAGATACACCAAAGACGGAAACTCCGTAATCAGACCCAGCGAAACATCACACATTCCGTTATGTTTTAAGTCCCTCTCTTTATACTTCCTACCCGTGCACTCGGTCAGTATTTAGCCCGATGATCACACTGGCAACTTCCTTGTGGGCGCCTTTCTATTAAGTCGGGCCCACTCTGTGGGCCCAGAATGGTGACTGTGCTTCCTTCCGGTTTGCAAAGCGGAGACCGGAAGTGTTGGTTTTCAGCGGCTCTGGGGTAGGAGGGTGGTGATAGAGGCAGCGAGGGATTCGCTAAGGTGCTCGATTCTCGTGGCTGTGTAGGGTGAGTGATGCCTGCGGTCGGGCGCGTGAGTCCCATTCCTGGGATTCATCTCCGCGGGGCTGCGGGGAGGCAGCGGTGCTCCGCCCTGGGACCCCGGCGCGGGGAGCGCACCTGGGCAGGTGTGCTAGCGGATCCAGGGCTTTAAGCCCAGCGGCCAGCTGTGGAGTCGAGGGCCTCGGCCAGAAGTGGCCCAGATCCCAAACTTCGCTGCTGTGCTGAAACTTGGATCTCGGAAAATGTGGCTTAGCTCGCTGGCGCCTAAAGCTTGGGTGACTGCCGGACCCGCGAAACCCGAGCCCGGCAGAGTTGACTCTGGAGCTATGTTTAGTTTCTAACGTAAACTTGCCCGATTCCAGGGAGTTTGCGCTAAAACCGCGGCCCCGGCCCCCGCACCCTGTTCTCCCTCCCCGTTGCAGCTGTTGTTAGCAGCTGTGCGGCTGCGTTTAGGTGGAATAACCACCTCAAATTGGAGCTTCTGTAATTAGAACTTTTTTCCTAATTACATTGATATTTGGTAAAGAGGGATGTGGGGTTTAGTTTGCGACTTAAGGAAAAACTCCAAAATGACAATTTACCTTTAGAGTGAGGACTTTGGGCTAAGTCAGTTCACCAAGTGTTTCCTTTGTAAGAAGTTTAGTAGGTATACGAAGGCATATGTCAGTTCTTCTTTAGGACAGAAATGTGGGTTCAGTTAAGATTTTAACTTTTTTAAGTGAGAAGTTTTATTTCTAAAGGTGAAGAAAGCAAGTATTGATTAAAACTACCGGTGTGTGTTCCGCGTTCTGGAAGGCCAGAAAAGCATTAAGAGTTAACCAAAAAAGCATTTTATTTTAAAAAAAGAGGCTTTACTGCCAGGTCACCCCTGACAACTAATTGTCTTTGTCAAGTGCTAAGAACTTTTGGGTGTGGCAGTCTAAGAGAACTAATCTGACTTCCAACCGGAAGTCTTTGTGAAAAGGGGAAAACTTGGTTTAGTTGAAACGGAAAAACCAACTTGAAAATATACTTTTTAAAAACTGTAGGTTAGCACCAAAAAACATCCCTTAGTCTGAAAAAAGTGCACTGGTTAAATGAGAGATTGGATCTGGATTTGGAAAGCTGACCAAAAACTAGGTACTTTTCACACTATGCAGTTTTAAGATAGTAAGTTTTCATCAAAGGACGTACTACATTTCCCAGAGAATTCTCAGCTTAGGTGTTAGTTCTGTAGAAAAACTTCCTAGGTTATTTTACATTTATTACCACTCTATAAATGCTGAACTCCAGGATTTTAGCTAAAGCAATCTAATGTACATATGAGAATGGATCAGTCACACTTTATAGATTTTATAGATTTTTCAAAAATATCTAGATACCATCATTTCTAGAAATTCTGAAAAATTCTTTTTTCCTTGGTGTTTGAGGAAAGTGTGTTTGAAGGTCTCTGCTTTCTGTTTCTCCTACCTCTTGGTCTTATCTAACCTCTTAAGCATTTTTGGTATCCCTTCTTTTGTCTTGGCTATTACTGATTGTCCTTCCCATTGAGCTATTAAAAAACCAAATCACAAATTCCTTGCTACCAGTACTCCCCTCCTTGACTTAAAGCAAGGTTATGCTTCTTTCTTTTTAACAGCATCTTCTGTCTTCTTGATTACCCCAGACCCCTTTTTCATTCCTGAAATCCTCCTGCATTTTTTTGAAGGTTGCTTTCAGTTTCACACAACAAATACCACTTCCCACTAAAATTCTTTTTAAATGTTTCCAAAGTAAGGACTAAACTTTACAAGTGAGGCTCCTTACACTTTGGAATTCTCAGGTGCTTCCCTGGTGCTTCCCATTCATCCTAAATAAAGAAAACATACTGATGTGTGAAGTATTTTCAATTTTATTTTACCCTAACTTTCTAGACTGACAGAGTTGTGTATTTCTAAAAGACTTGTTATATAAAGTGTTATAGCCTCATTTGTTTGAGGGGTAATAAAATGGACAGCAAACTAGAATTATAGCAAAGAGGAAACTGACAATATCAGAGATGATCTTCTTGATCACAGCACTGATTTGATTCCCTCCACCGGTGTTTATTCTACCCATACTTTTAGTTTGGTAGGAAAAAATAAACGAGTTTCCTTAATTTGGAATAAGGACTGTGAATCTGAACTCCTCCTTGCTGCAAGGCTCTAGGTTCCTGGTGGGAGATAAACTCAGATCAGAATCCAATTTTCTTGAAAAAGTTAAGAGCCAAGTAGTAACTTGCCCAACATGACACTCAGTTTTTGGTGGAATTAACTGCCTTAATTGTTAGAATTAAAACTAACACCCAAATCTCTAACAATATTTCATAGCTTCCAATGATACTCAGGGTTTTTCAAAGTCTTCCCTCCATGCAATCTTTTAGAATACACACATTTTTTTCTGAACTGAACACTTATTAGTCATGTGCCACCTTATTGATTATTTTTCATTTTTGTCACGTTTTAATTTTTAAAGTCATACCTCTGGAATGAAGACTACGCGACTCATTTCATAAGTTGAACCAATCATTGCATTTTAGTAGTTGCCTCCCAACTATATTTTAAGCTTCTTAATGTAAGAGTGAAGTTTACATTTCTTAACTCTTACTAGTATTCAGCACTGATGATATTTGATGCACGGTAGTATGATTAACTGATCATAATAAGACTGATAAGATCGATGAATGATCTGAAGTTCTCTGTGAGACCATTGTCTGTGCTGACCAAAAAAACAAAAACAAAACCTTTGGAACTTTTTTTTTTTTTTTTTTTCCAGTACTGAGGATTTAACACAGGGAAGCTCTTCCACTGAGCTTTGTCCTCACCCCTTTTTATCTTGTATTTTGAGACAGAGTCTTGCTAAGTTCTGTGGCCTTCAACTCGTCAGCCTCCCAAGTTGCTGGGATTACAGGCATGTGCCACCTGCAAGGTTTACCTTTTAAATTATTTTATGATGCATGTACAAATTCAAAAAATGCATGATTAAAAGAACAGGAAATACTCAAAAATTTAAAACTACATATTTATTACTTTAAACCCAAGCTAGGTATTAAAAAGGTATCTAGATGACCTCCCCCCTCCAAATTTTGTAGAGTAGCCATTTGATTTATAATTCTCATTGGTTTCTTTGTTCTTAAAATAACTAACATTTTTGCATCATTAGGGAAAGACAATGTTGTCATACCAAACAGACTATTTTTAAAGATGTGCTTTGGCTTGCAAAGGCATGACATGCCTAGAATTTTAAAGAGATATGGAGTGGTAAATGCGTGCCATTTATTGGGTCTTGACCATTTGCCCCAAGACCTGAGTACATTTAAGAGACAGAGGAATAATATTCTCCATAAATTTTTGTAGTTTTTAAAACAATATTTAGAACAGCTCCCCCAAATATTAACAGAATGAAAATATGCATTCAAGAATGCATACATGGGTCATGAAAAGTGCCTTCCTAAAGAAGTGATTAGAGGAAAATAAGGAGGAGCACATAATTTCTGTGCTGTGTATGGTATATTTTTCCAATAATCCATTCCAGTGTATTGCCAAGGAGAGCTATATTGGATGGGCTGGAATTTGTGACTACCCTTTATGGAATTCCGTACTAAAATCTGAAAATAGATTAAGCTAAAAATCCAAGTGGAGCTTTTCTAATTATTTCCATAATTGAATTTAGTCTGGGTGATATGGTTCAATCAAGGAAAGAATGTAAAAAAATAATTCTTTAAACTCATAGGAAGCATTATATTCCAAGGGTCACTTTGAGTACTGAGATCTAGGTAGCAGTTCATTCTTTGCAGTCCACAGATTTATTTTTAGAGCAAGGGCATAGTGTTTTGCCACATCATAGCTAAATGTTGTTTTCAGAACGTAAGCTTTAAAATTGTTATCCTGGTCAGAGAGTGAAATCAGTAGTGCCTATTTTAGACCTGCTCAGAAGAATATAACTCAATACAGTGTCTTACTCTTGCTGATCAGAGGTTTTGCAGACTACCTACCATCTCAACGGCCTCAACTCTGAAGGATGGTACAGTAGAATTTTATCTGATGACTGTGGGATTTATTTAGCTTCAAACAAATATAGTCTTTTAAAAATTGAGTGTCGATTGGAAAATTGCCTTTTATTTTTATGTATTAGACATAGTTTTAACTTAATTTTTGTAGGGATAAATTTTGGTTATTAGAGACCAAAGGTAATCTCTATGCTTCTTAAGATGTTCCCTAAAACTTTTTAAACTAAATTTAAAATATTTAAGTTTAAAAATTTGTGCTCTGATTTCTGCTTAGATGTCTTAGTAATATCAATGATTTAGTGTGGCTCTAATGTAAGAAACTGTTTGAATGGAGTGCATTGTCTATAGAAATTAATTATAGGTGGATTAACTTCAATTTCTTATACTTTTCCATTTTCCTTTCAACAAAATATTTCTTGATCTACTTTGAATCCAAAAATGAGGGTGCAATGAGAAACGTTAGTTGAATGTGGAAGAATGATAATGCTTGTGAATAGTGATTAGGAGAGAAGACCTGTTCCATCATTCAGTCTCCCTACTTCCTTGCCTTCTGTCCACCTTTAGATGGACCTAATAAAGATGAATTAGTATTTCTCAGCACCCCCTAGCACTATACCTGAGATTTTTTTGGTTTGTGTCTTATTCTTATTTTGTAATTAAATATTATAAATATTATTGTTATGGTTATCAGTTGTTAGACTTTATAGCAGTATTGGGAATATGTAATCTTGTTGAAATGCTGTGAGGTTTGAATTGTTTGGATGTAGTTTGAAATTCGAAATTAGCAATGTGCCTTTTATAAAAATTCATGATTTTAAGGGTAGGTAAACTTAAAATAGAAGTCTGGTTTTTCTCATTAGTTTGGTTCTTTGAGTAATGGTTTTGATAAGTTGAGAAATTTTTTTTTTACCAAGTGATACTCCCCTGCTGCATACACATCTCTAAGAAGCTCAAACATATCAGAAAGATCAATTCAGTTTACTTTTGCTAATCATTGTTTTGATTCAAACTTAAATAATTTTGGATGTTGATTTTGTTTTTCTTGAATTCCCTTTCTTAAATTAGGATCTAACCACCACCATGTCGAGCAAAAGGGCAAAGACCAAGACCACCAAGAAGCGCCCTCAGCGCGCAACATCCAATGTGTTTGCCATGTTTGACCAATCGCAGATTCAGGAATTCAAAGAGGCCTTCAACATGATTGACCAGAACAGAGACGGTTTCATTGACAAGGAAGATTTGCATGATATGCTTGCCTCACTGGGTAAGGCTCAGTTTTAATATTAATATGTTGGGTAGAATTTCAATGATGCCTTTCATAGTTTTTTTTTTTTTTTTAATTTTTATTTATTTATTTATTTTAGATGTTGATAGACCTTTATTTTATTCATTTTTTATATTTGGTGCTAAGAATTGAACCCAGTGCCTCACACATGCTAGGCAAGTGCTCTACCACTGAGCTTCAACCCTAGCCCCACACCCCGCCTTGCAAGTTTATTTCATGAGTTTTAAAGCTCTGAAGCCAGTTTAATGCCTATTAGATTATTTCAGGTCCCACATGGACACCTGCAGATTGTTTTTCCTGTCTCAGAATTGGGCTGAGGGGCATTTGTGTATGTTGGTAGGACTGGTCTTGAGTATGAAAGCAGTACTATTCTAACATCCCAATGGAATATTTACAGTCTCCAAACTCTTAATATAGGCTGTATTCATGGAGAAGACTTTTTCTCCAAAAAGTTTTGCTGTCATGAATGCAAACAGCAAACTATACAAGTGATCATCTTTCTTGCCAAAATGGCATGCTTCATAGTATAATTGAAATTATGATCCTGTCTCTTTTGTGTTTGTTGTTGTTTAGGGAAAAATCCAACTGATGAATACCTGGATGCCATGATGAATGAGGCTCCAGGACCCATCAATTTCACCATGTTCCTCACCATGTTTGGTGAGAAGTTAAATGGCACAGATCCTGAAGATGTCATCAGAAATGCTTTTGCTTGCTTTGATGAAGAAGCTACTGGTAAGTCAGAGGTAACCTTTAATTACAAAGTGATTTAATTTTTAGTTACAGTAACTAAAATGTAAAATAACTTAAAATATGATAACACCCACAGGTTTATACTACCCCTACTTTTTTTGGACAGGATTTCCCTTTGGCATGTTTATCACTCATTGTACTCTGTTTCCTTAAAAAGTAGTAGTTTACAAAAATATCATAGGTTGTATTTGTTTGGGAAACTTGGGTAGCTTCTTTACTAAAATTTTAATTCCATGAGGGTTAGGCTTCCCTAACTAAATATGTGTTGAATGAGTAACTTTTGCCAGAATAATGCGTTAAGTGTAAATTGCTATAGTCTGTGGCACCAGTGTAGATCTGTTTGCATACCAGGTGTCCCTGAACTCTAAAATCTTTTAAATCTGCTATCTAACTTCTCTTTTAAAATAAAACCAAGCAACTAGCTGGGTGTGGTGGCACACACCTGTGATCCCAGCAGCTCAGAAGCCTGAGGCAAGAGGATCGCTAGTTCAAAGCAAGCCTCAGCAAAAGTGAGGCACTAAGAACTCAAGTGAGACCCTGTCTCTAATTAGAATACAAAATTGGGCTGGGACGTGGCTCAGTGGTAGAGTACCCCTGATTTCAATCCCCAGTATTCTACCCTCCACCCCCAAATTAAAATAAACCAAATAGAGTTTAGGCTGTGAAATCAGACTACTGGGTTTCAGGTTCCTCTTCTGCAACATACAATAGCTGTGTAATTTTGTGCAAGTAACTTACTTCTCTAAGCCTTGGTTTTCTGTATTTTGAAATAGGCATTAATATTACCTACCCCTTAGGGTTGTTGTGAGGACTAAATGAGGAAATAGGACAGTGTACATAGAGTTAACTCTCACAAAAACAATGTATTAACTACATAAATGCTTGATCTTTCAGCAGAAGTACATATAAGAGAAAACAGAAGGGAATATTTTCCAAGATTCCCAACCCATGGCATGGCTTTATGTTTACTTTAGAGAGGGAGGTGCATCCTTTGGTTACCTACATTGCCGAGACTAGTTTCGGTGCTGGGCGATGTCTGGGCCACTGATGCCAGCATTGTCTCCTCACCCTGGCTTCCAAGACTCCACACAGTATGGCTGCATTCTGACTTTTCAAGTCTACCACCCTCCACTCTTATATTGTCTCCCTAACTTCTTGCCAAACACCTCTGTGCTCTGTTGTGCTTACTTTCAGTATTCCTTCTTTGCCTTTCTTTCATACCCCCTGTTCTCTCTTCATTTACAATGAATATTCTTAATTTATTTCTGCAAAGAGTAGACTGTAGGAAGAATAGGCAGAGGAGGCTTAGCCTTTTTGACTCCTGAAGACACCTGTATATTGTTTGAATTTACTGTGAGTAGTTGCTACTTTTTTAATGGAAGAACATAAAATTGTAAAAGATGAAAAGGTTTTACATATTTTTCATACTCATCTCAAAGGTCTCATCCTTTATGGAGCCTTGCCAGTCATTTTTTGCTGTTTTTTCCTGACCTACAAAGGCAAAAAGCCTCTCCATCCCTTGCACATATCTGTATCTCTTCTGGCACATACACTATTTGACTTTATATGTTGTGTACTTGTTACCAGTCATCACAGTTTCTTCCCACTTTCAGAGTGACTGCTCTTTGTCTTAAAAAGAATTTCATTTCCATCTTTGAAGCCCTTTCTAGTACCAACCAGAGTCCCTTGCACATAATAGATAATTAATTATGAGGTGGTTAAATGACTTGACTGGAGATGAGAATTTATTTCCACAAATCTAGAATTCTAAGGTAATACCAACATAAGACAGTAAATCACAGGTAACATTTAGGCATTTGTTTTATAGTATTTATATTTATTGTTTTAGGCAGGCAAGGTCTATCTCTTTCTTTTCTTAGGGTCTCCCTGTGTTGCTCAGACTAACCTTAAACTCAGTCCTCCTGCCCTACTTAGCCTTCTGAGTAGCTGAGATTACGGGTATTAAGCCTGGCTAGGTAGGCAGGTTTTATGAAAATCTCGGTATCAAAAACCCATAGTAACTGGGCATGATGGCACATTCCTGTAATCACAGCTACTTGGGGGACGGAGGCAGAAGAATCACAAGTTTGAGGCAAACCTCTGCACCACAGGAAGACCCTGTCTCAAAATAAAAATAAAGGACTGGAGTTATAACTCAGTGATAGAGTATCTCTGGGTTCAATCCCCAGGAGTGTCACCTGCACCCCCCCCCCCACAAAACCCAGAGTAAAAAACATACCTTTCAGTTCACCACTGCACATCCCTATTGCCTAACACAGGGTCAGTGACATAGTTTATGCACAAGTATTTATTCCATGCTATGTGTGTTATCATATGAGTTAGATTTGTAAACATTAAAATTTTCCTTTTACATATGAGAAAACCAAAGTCAGAGGTAAAGTGTAATGCCTAAAATAACATAGCTTGTTAAATTGGGCCTTAGGACTCCAGTATTCTTTCAACTAAAGTACTTTTATTGATGCTTATGATGTGGTATTGATTTTAATGTGGCAGGTGACCGCTATTCGCTTGTAGTATAAACATGACCATTCATGCCATTTCAAGGAACCATGAGACTTGGGTTCATTAATCATACCTTATTACTTTTATATAGGCATAGGTTTAGTTTCTATTATAAAGAGATCAGAAGAAGGATGTGGAGGCAGATTAATAGAGCAGTGCTACTAAGCAGCTGTACATTTTTTTAGGCACCTGACTGCTGAGGTTGCCAAAAGCAGGTGGAGACCCCATATCTCACATATTTTGTGTGTTTATATTTTCTTAACTTAAACAATGTGTGTAGTCAAGTATAGATACGCCTTGTAATTAATCTCTAGAGTAGTATGTATTCTGATCCCTAATTCTTTATTCTCTAGGCACCATTCAGGAGGATTACCTGAGAGAGCTGCTGACCACCATGGGTGATCGGTTTACAGATGAGGAAGTGGATGAGCTGTACAGAGAAGCCCCTATTGACAAAAAGGGGAATTTCAATTACATCGAGTTCACGCGCATCCTTAAACACGGAGCAAAAGACAAAGATGACTGAAAAGAACTTCAAATTCCAGCCAAATGTTCCTTGTTGCCACTTTGGGTATTTCTGAGACTTTTCTCTTAAGACCTATTGCATGCCCTTTAGCTTTACAGCTTTTGCCTTTCTTGTTTTGTATTTATTCTCAGCCATTTTGAGGCTCATGTATCTTTATAATCAGACTGGAAATGGGACTTTTTGTCATTTTCAGAATAGAAAATGGGTAATTTAAGTTACCATTGCCCTCACCCCCAATAACTGCAGTCTACACAGAGTCAATATATTTTTTCAGAGAAAGTTATTCACTCAATTTTTTCTGAACCATGATTAAACTTTATGATAAAATA
Source organism: Sciurus carolinensis (assembly GCF_902686445.1). Taxonomy (NCBI): domain Eukaryota; kingdom Metazoa; phylum Chordata; class Mammalia; order Rodentia; family Sciuridae; genus Sciurus; species Sciurus carolinensis. Next base: position 28,074,162 of record NC_062227.1, on the reverse strand, counting down.
CTTACTTGTTTTAATGTATTATTTACCAAAATTGCCTTTTGTTAGTTTTAGTTTCATGTTTCAAAGAAAGGTAGAAGAGGTAAATCCCCCAAAACGATAGGCTTATTAGACTTCAGTTTTCCTACCAGTCCTATCTCTACATTCATTTTCTCCTCCCAAGGAAATATAATTTTAACTGCCCTAATCAGGTTTCCTGCACTTTGTTTTCCAATTAAAAAAAATTTCCTGTAGAATTTGTACATATGTGACACTGCAGTAGCTTTAAGTTCTTAAGTTTGATATACCTGCTTTATCTGTTCCCACTTTATCTTTTAAGCTTTTGTACATTATTTTATGTCATTTAAAATTAGACTAGGTCACTGAGTATAACTTTAATTTGTCCTATTTTTAAAAAACATTTTAGCTCAAAAGATTCTATGGAATGCTTTTATCAAAAGGACAGATTTCTGTGTTATATTTCAAGCTGCGGAAAATACAATATAGTATTTTTTATTGTATATAGTTTTTCTTTACTATAGCAACCCCAGTTGAAAGACCATGTTTGTTTATGCAGAGATTCATCATGAGTCCATTTATGAATTTTAGGCATTCCTGACCTGCCCACAATCAAAACAGCTGAAGCTACATGCCTGGGAAAGTGAGGTCATTGTTTCAATCCTAAAAATAACTTCTGCTATTTGCAGAAAAACAGAACTGTTTCAGAGTTAATCAGAGAGTGGAAGACAGTTTCATTCTCTTTAAATGTTAAAAATATGATTCTGAAATTTGAGTTTAAAATGGTTTGAAAGAGGAGGAGAATTGAGTGAAAACAGTGATAATTAGCCTACCAAGAAAATAATTGGAATTAGTCTAATAACTTTAAATTTTGTGCTACTATTAACAAACCATTCTTGGATACAACCATTACCTCATTGCATAAACAGTAAATGCCTTTGGGCAACAGACTCAATAATACTCAATAGGATAGAAGAGGAGATCCTTTAATCTGGTAAGGGCAGCTATATATTATACTAGTAGAAGACTAGTATAAACTAGTCTTTTTCCCCCTTCAAGATTAGAATTATAGAACCTTCCTTAATTCTCTACATGAATTTCATTCAGTGGTTTAAACAAAATATTTCTGCCAGGCTATTGCCATTTGCTAAAATCTTGAAAAGTTTTTACCTCAGTTAACAAATCTCCAGTGAAGAATAGATAACATTATTTCCTCTACAGGGGAAAAAAAAAAAAACTACTAAAATTATCTCTTGCAGTATCTCCATTTCCATTTTGGATAACTGCTAAGACCCACCCTTTGTTAGAAATAGTGGATGATCTGCCTTGCATGAAATGTCTCTCAGTTTAGTAATGGCATTCCCTGTTTAGTAGCTGGGCCTTGCTTAAATCAGGGTGATTACCAATAAAAAGCTGAAAGTATCTTTGCCAAAGTGGGTTCGACTGCAAAACCAGCTCCTAAAATGTTTCTGTGATGAGTGAAACAAACTGTTTCAAGAGTTCTCATGATCCGGGCATGCCTGTAATCCCAGCGGCTCAGGAGACTGAGGCAGGAAGATTGCAGGTTGAGGCCAGACTCAGCAACTTAGCAAGGCTGTCTCAAAATAAAACACACACACAAAAGGGCTAGGGATGTAGCTCAGTGGTAAAGTGCCCCTGGATTCCATCCCTTGTTAAAAAAAAAAAAAAAAAGAGTTCTGATGAAACCAAACCAGAGGGTGCAGCATCACTATTCACCTGCTTACGACTGTGTTGCCATTTGGACTTACATGGCTCTTTACACTTAAAATGTATATAATACAACTGAGGAACTGAATTTTAAGTTTAAATAACGACATGTGATGATTGTATTAGGACAGTCCTAGAAACTTAAATAGACCAAAGTTAATATTCAGGGCAAGAAGTGTACCTCAGTGGTAGAGAGCCTGCCTAGGCCTGATCCCCAGCACACAAAGTACAGTCAGGATGACTTGAGCTATGAATTGACTTACCTTAACCAGGGTAAGGGCTTATGGAGTAGTAATAGACCATACTTGGCTAAGAGCCCTTTTTTTGTTTTTGTTTTTTGATCGTGCTGGGGACCCAACCTAGAGCCTTGTGCATGCTGGGTAAGCACTTTGCCTTTAAGTAATAGAATAACTTTGTGACAAAAATCCAAGAAGTCAAAGTCTGATTGAGTGTAAAGACAATTACTTAACAAACAAAGGGCAGTCTTTAGTTAAGGAGGAGTATATATTTAGAGCCAGGTGTGGGCTGGGGATATAGCTCAGTTGGTAGAGTGCTTGCCTCCAAAGCACAAGACCCTGGGTTCAATCCCAGCACTGCAAAAAAAATACAACGGGTGGGACATCAGATGAGGGACCACAGCATCAGCACCACCTGGGTGATGTAAAGTGCAAATTATTCTAAACTCCTGACATTGAAACATAATACTGAATTTTAAGGATCAAACTTTTAGCAGCCTTTCCAGGTTATTTTTCATGCTACTATTTTAAGAACTACTTGTGTAGAGTGCTGAACACATGGTTCCTACCTTCTAGGAATTTAAGATCAAAGATTTCTAGAATATACGCTCCTTGAAGGGAAATAATGCGAATTATTATTCATTGCCCCAGCATCTGGCACATGTTTAGGCGATAAGAGTTCAGTAAAAATTGGTTATTAGGCTGACCATCCTCCATTGTTTTGAAATAGTGCTATTTCGAAGTGAGGGTAACTATCTTGATTTAACGATTATAGCCACAAAGAATATCTAGACAAAACCTGAATTATGTAGCTTCCTCTTTTCCATTTGTTGACCAAAAGCATTGTATATGTGTGCAAGTGTATGTGTGTAATAATTTAAACAAAACTTTGTTATGTTTAAAAGTGGGAATGAAACAGTTATAAGTGTGGCCTGATAAGGTAGTACACCTCATAATTTGAAGGTAGGTCTTAGCGTGCGCGATCCCCATCACTGCAAAAATTAATAGGATTAAACTAAGAATAATATCTTGAAGGTAGGAAAGAGTTAAACGACTTTACTTGGACTGGAATGCAGTTTAAAAAGAAGAGTAAGGGATTGTGGAGCTGGCAGGGGCGTGCCCTCTTGAACCTTCCCTTATTGCATACCCTACAAATTACTTGTTTATAAGAAATCCAAACTTAATTAGGGTAACTACTTCAATTTGCTAAATCTGGCAACCCTGGGTGGGCCGCTTCCTGCGTCAGGGACCCCTAAACCAAGGCGGATCGACGCCCGGCCGGGTCAAATTCCACGCGGTGCCCCGGACCCTGCCCTCGCCCCCGCCTCGCGGCCAGGAATGCGGAAGGGCGGTGGGGACCGGCCGCGGGCAGGCGGGGGAGGCGGGCCGCGGGGTGGCCGTCCGGTCGCAGGGGGGCACGCTGCGACAGACCTGGACAAGGAAGAAAGAGACCACAAGACCCGGGCTGTGTGCGCTCAGCCCCGGCAGCCCCGCACCGGGACGGACCCTCGGCGACCCCGGCGGCTCAGTCTGCGCGGAACGCTGACCGCACCCCTCTCTCCCTGTTGGAGCCGCGCGCCTTCCGGTGCGCCTTCCGCCCCGCCTCCCCGGGCAGGAAGTGCCGGCGCCGCCACGGTCCGACCACAGCCCCGCGCTCGTTGCTGTCGCTCGTCGCCTCGCGTAGGGCATCCGGGATCTGGTACCTAGTGCTGGGTGAGTGGCGCTCCGCCTCGCGCGTGACAACCCCTGGGCCGCATCTGTCCCCTCCGGCTGCGCCCCTGCTGCCTGACAGGGTCTCTGCGCCGCCGGGCGGCGGCTGGACCTGTCAGATTGCGGGGGAAGTGGCTCAGGGCTGGAGGTGAAGGGAGGAGGGTCAGCAGTGAGGCCCTGGTAGGGGCCCGGGCCTGGAAGTCGAGGGCCCGGGAAACTCCGAGGCGGATGAAGCTGGGCTGGGGAGACAGCCTGCAGGAAGAGGTGGCCGGGTCCCTGGCACTGAGTGGGCCGGCCCTGCGTCACCTGGATGACTTTACACACCTGGTGCCTGCACCTGCCCTCCCGGCCCTGCTGCGGGCCCAAGCAGTCAATTAGGTCCAACAGCGCGTGGGTCCCCTGCTCTGTGCCCCACACGGCCCTAGATGCTTTGGGGAATACAGGAGTCCATTAGTGTCAGGCTCTTGCCTAAGAGTGTTCAGGGAAAGTGTTAGAGCACCGCACTGGTGCCAGACGATGATCAGAGTAGGCTTATGTGGAATAATTTCTAAGGGAGTTTTAACTCGCTGTTTTCGCTTCTTGCAAAGATTTAGTTTAACCGTATTTAACTTGCAAAGATTTCTATAACCGTGTTGGTTATAGAAAAGGACAATTAAAAGAAATCTGGGAAAGCTTCCTTGGAAAGAGTCGTGACCTCAGTGAAGTCCTTGGATTCAGCTCTAGGAGGTGAAACTTAGTATTTCTGGCAGGATCTGTGGCAGGAGATAACAAGAGCAAAAGCTCAACGGGTGGGAGTTCTGTCATGTGAAAAGGAAACAGTAGGGACAGCAGCCCTAGTGGAGCACCACTCTAATGAATAACAGTTGGAAATAAGAATAGGCAGTTGAGGCTGGGTGTGTAGCTCAGTGGTAGAGCATTGTGTTTGAGGGGCTGTGGGTTTAGATCCCCAATACCACAATAAAATAAAATGAGGGTAGTTAGGTAAGTGAGGCCCTTTTATGGATGTCTTGAAAAGTTGACAAGAAGTAAAAGCTTATGTAAGATGCCTTAGGGAATCATTTGAATTCTTCAGTAAGGGAGCAACATGAAGAAAGGAGCATTTAGGGGCTTGGTTTGGCACCCTTTTGTTGAAGATAGATTTGGAATAGTCCTTTGGTAAGAGAAGAACCACACAGCATTTTAGAATTTAATAGAAACCTTTATAGATTATGTCAGTGAAACCCCTTCATTTTATAATTGAGGGAATTGACACCAGAGAGAAGTAGTTTGTCTAAGGTCACTTGAGGAATTCATATGGTGCCACCCCTCATTTCTCTGTAAACCTCAGGCTAACCCTCCTAGACTTCATAACTAAGTGTACAGCTTTTTGGTTGTTCGGACTCTGTTAAACGAAACAACTTATATGATGGCTGATTCATTGTTCATTTATGCTTTAATGAAACTGAGTTTGGACAAGATGAACTGCTACTTCTGAAGGACATTCCCAGGTGAGGGTGACCAAGGTTAGGAAAGATTCTAAAGAGGATTTAGAGTCCCTAAATGAGACTAGTTTTCCCATTCTCCCAAAAATGAAAGACACCAGATATCTAGGGATATCATTATACTCTATTTGCACATGGGTGGTTCAGTGATAGAATTCTCACCTCCCATGCTTGTTATACCCTATTTGACAACATCATTGATTAGGATCTTCATAAATTCACTTGTTGGGGCAAAGGGAACTTCCCTTCCACTCTCTGAAGCTTTGGTTGAGAACTGCTGAGACAAACAGGTAAACAGGAGAAAAGGCATACAAAATTTATTTTGTGGGGGAGAATAGGAAAGTGAGTATTCAATAACTTCATGAGGTTTAGAAGCTTAAGAGAAGGGAGGGGGGATGTAGGCAATTTTAGAGGAAAAGGAAATGATTTTTAGAGAAAATGAATTATCCTGAAGAACAGAGAATATCCCAGGACAAATTTCTTCTGATCTCTGGGTGTGGTGTCAACTCTAGTCTTCTTGCCTGAGAATTTTCTTTGTATAATGACATTATAGGGAGGGTGCCCAAGGCAACTGCATTCCTTATGGAAGAACTTTCCATAGTGAGATGAAGGAACTTAAGAGACAGCCACTCCCTTTGCTTCCGGAAGAAATTGAATCAACATGGAGAAGGGAGGTCACAGATACTTCGAAGCTGCTTTTTTAGTTCAAAGTGCTTTGTGTGTCAAAAATGGGGTATCATTTTCTGAGCCCCAACACACATATTAGCTATGTGGTGGCATTGCCTCTTACCCTTGACTAACATTTCAGTTGCCTATATGCAGGATATTAGGGGCTAGTGGTACAAGCTTGAAGCTACATGTCCTGAATGTAGATCGTGATTTTTAAGTGCTACCTTTTCTGGCTCTGTGGCAAGTTGTTTATTCCTTTTTTACCCCAATTTTCTCATGTGAGAAATGGAGATAATATCTATATCGTAAGTTGTTGTGAGGACTAAATGTATTGGTACATGAGAAATGCTTACACCAGTGCCTGGCACATCTTTAATATTTAATTATTATCCTGTTATTAATGTTCCTTTTAGGTATGGAGCAAGGGGTTGCTGTTAAGTTTTGTTAACTTGTTACCTTCTTCAAGAAGACCAGTAGAGTTTCTGCTGACCATAGGAAAAAGCCTTACTTTGGAATTACGATCTAGGACCTACCTTATGATAAACATATGTAGAGTTGTGATAGGAAGAAAACATGTATGCATTTGCTTGGCTAGTATTTATTGAGTACCTACCATGTGCAAGGCACTCTGCCAAATCTTGCAATACAAAACGGAAAGGCAAAAATCCGTAGAAATGTATCTGAATTGCAGGTAATGTAACATACTGAGCAATAATAATAATGTCCCAGATTTGATCCCCAGCATGGAAAGGAAGGGGAAAAAAAAGAAAAGAACCATTGATAAACTTGTTGATAAACTCACTTGTTGATAATAAAATAAATCAATCTCAAAAAATATACTGAGTGAAAGAAAGTCAGGCATATAAGAATGTACACTGTAATTCCATTATGAGAAGTTCAAAGACAGACCAAAACTCATCTGTGGAGATACAAATCTGAACAAGGGATGCCTAGGGGAGAATGATGTTAACATTTGTAACTCAATTTGGTTATATGGGTGTACACATTTACAAAAATATATTAAAAATGTATTAAGATTTGTACGTTTCACTTTATATAAATATCACTACAATAAAACAAATGATTTGGAAATTGAGAGGATAGAAAGTTTACTACCAAGTAGGACAATCATAAAACTTACAATAAAAGAATGACACTGCTATAATACATGTAGTAAATATTTGAATATACTAGGGGGAAAGTTGACCTGGTATTAAGAACAGAAAAGTTGTGAAAATTGAGTTTGGCTCTCTAAAAGAATTATAATTTATGGAACTGACTTCCTCCTCCCTAAATATGCAGCATAAAAGCAATGATATGTTATTAAGTATATGAGGTTCATTTTGTGAAATATTTAAACTTGATTATATACTAAATACTCTTTATGATAGCTGTTTTCAGACTGTTGCTCACAGATCTAGTCATTTTATCCCCTAATTAGAACAAACATTAATTAGTCTGACTACAGTAATGACCATGGGAATCCAGGAGAAATTCCTAAAGATTCTGATAGACCTTGGTGAGACTGAATTAAAAATGACCTTAGGTTTTAGTTCAAGTCCTGCTCTGTGCTTTTCTGTGAGTTCCTCCACTCAGGGCCTCACCTCAAGTCTCAGCTTACAAATCAGCCTTGCTAAACAAGATCTGCTGAGCATCCTGACTTCTGGGCATCTCAACTACTGTAGCTTGGCTGGCACTTGAATTCTTCATCACCCCTTTGCTCTCAAAACCAGTTCCTCTCCTCTCCCTAATTACCTCATTTTTTGAGTGGTGCCTGTACACCACCAGTTTTTCAACCAGTACTTAACAAAAAACACGTTTCCAGAACAGCTTTGAAGGAAATTCCAATTAGGAAGCAAGAAGAACTAGCAAATCAGCAGGATAGCTGAAGAGGATGATGGTGATGGAAATACTGAGGAAGAGATGACTTGAGATTAAAAGGGGAATCTAAAGACTGGGAATATAGATCTAGTCATAGATCACCAACCTGGTGTGCGTGAGACCCTGGGTTCCATCACCAGTACTGCAAAAAAATTAAAAGAATAAAAGAGAAATTAAAAGAAATTGAATAGTAGGTAAAGTTTTCTAACCAGAAATAGAAATGTTTCCATCCAATGCAAACTTGACTGTGGTCCCTTTGAGCTTTCTAAAATTCTGTGACTCCAATTCCGAAATAAAGGCACTGCCCTATTTTAACATAAAAGAGGTCAAGGAAACAGTAGCTTTGTTAGCTTTCTTTTGGTATATGAAAGATTACTCCCAAATGTAGCACCTTAAAAAGCAATATGGAATTTTTGAATTCCAGAGCAGCTTAGCTGGGTGGTTTTGGCTCAGGGTCTGTCACAAGGTTACAGTCAGGATATGAAGGATTAGCCTCCAAAATGACTGACTAGCAAGTTAGTGCTGGCTATTGTCAGGAGCCTTGAGTTCCCTGCCACATGGGTCTTTCGACAGGGCTATGTGAGTGCCCTCATGATCTAGTGCTAGCTCCTGCAGATTGAGTGATTGAAGAAAGAGCAGGGCAGAAGCTGCAATGTCTATTATGACAAAGTTACACCAGGTCAACCTTTTTCACTGTTGGAGGGAACTGCACAAGGGCATGAGAATTGCTGAGTACCATGTTGAAGCCTGACCAGGTTCCTTGGCCAAAGGAGTGGGATCAGATGCTCTCGTGGGCCAGGGAGGTAAGGACAACTAATACCAGCTGGGACAAGAAATTGGAGGAAATAATGGGGATCATTCATGGAACACTATCAACAGGAATTTGGGCATGCTGGGCAAAATGATTCCTTATCATGCAGATATTCCAGATGTCAGAAATTGAGGTTTCTATGTAAAATGTTCCATTAAAAAAAAAACAAAAACAAAAACAAAAAAACTGGCAAACTAATTCTGTTTTCTAAAGAAGCATGTTAAAGGCTGTCCCTGGAGGTGCTAAACAAACCTTCCTGCAGAGTGCATGTAGTTTGGTGGCAGCCAGTTTATGGTTTATGATCTACCTTTTATTATATAGATGAGTAAGGAAAGTGAGACCTGGTATAGCTAAAAGTTTATTCATAACAACTACAGATGAAAGCACTAGAATTAAGAATCCAGGTCTCCAGAATCTCCATTAACATTAAAAGTACAAGGGATCAGGGCATGTTGGCATATACTTGTACTTGTAATCCCAACTACTTTGGAGACTAAGACAGGAGGATCACAAGTTTGAGGCCAGCCTGGACACTTAGTGAGACTCTGTCTCAGAATAAAAAGGGCTCAATGGAAAAGCACTTGCTTAGCATATATAAGCCTGTGGGTTATTGAACTATACTACACACACACACACACACACACACACACACACAAACAAGCACGCACAGCCAAACAAAAGGGAACTAGAAGCATAAAGAGCCAATTTAAGTTTAAGTGGTTCTCAGCCTTCACTGTGCATTGGAATCATCTGGTGCATTTTAAAACTAGATTTCTGGGCCCCACTCCTGACATTCAGTTTCAGTTAGACTAGACTAAGCCCCAGGTTTGTTGTTGTTGTTGTTTTCCCAAGGTTCTAATGTGCAGCCAAGTGCTGGGAGAGCTGTATTCATTTGCTGTATGGTGACACTTGCTGACTTCCGATACTTGAAGAAGCTCCAAAGGAATGTTGAGGAAGTCATCAGTAGTTGATAGAATTTGCTCTTTGAGCATCTTTCCCAGGGAAGAAGGCTGTATAGGGTGGATGAAGTTTGCAGACTGCTTATTAATTATTATGGTATTATGTTTTTGATTTGCATATCAGTTCTGCAGGTGACTTTGCAGACATTTAGATTACCAACCACATATATTGACACCACAGCCACCTCTAATACCATATTTCTACTTACCTGCCCTTGATGTAAACTCTGTGAGCATTGTATGTATCCTTTCATTCACTTTGTTAGAAATTATAGAAATAAAATTAAAAATTTGAAGAGGAAGCAAGAAGTGTTTTTACTGCTATCAAAAGTAATTCTTTATATTATGTGCTGTAATCTATATGTATATTTTCCTTTATAGCTGTGGTTTAGGGTAGGGTTGAACTTTTTTAAACACAGGGTAAACATTAATAGTTTGGCAATCCTAGGTAAAGGTTTCAAAGTCAAATTATGACTGATAGAAAATGCTGCTACTTGATTAAACCCAACCATGGCCTCTGTGTTGTGTATTTCCAGGGAATGCCATTCACGTTTTAGTCACCCATGGTGCAATCCTGCACAGTATTCTCCAGTAAAGTTTCAATTAATTTGAAAACTCCGTTTGTCTAGGATTTGAATTTAGAGGAGAGTAACTGCTCAGAAATCACTGTTGGATTATATTGGTAGTGGTGAAGTTGTTTAAATTTTTTGTTAAAATAACTAGAACAGTTAGTATGAAGTAAAAAATAGATAGGTAGAAATAACCTGTAACAATGGGGTTTGAATCTTAGCTTTACCACTAGATGATCTTGGGAAAGATAGTATCTTTGATTTTCAGTTTCTTCATTTGTAAGGCAGACATCTTTCATTTAATACAAGTAAGGTGTGCCTTGCACATGAATCCCTCAAAACATGGTAGAGCTAAGAGTTAAGTAGATCTTTAATTTCTACTTTGTTCCTAAAGCAGAGAAGTGGGCCAGGGAATCTTGACATGGAAAAATAGCAAGAACAAAGGTACTCAAGGTCAGACACTGCATGGTGCCTTGGAGACATGCTAACAGTTTGATGTTGCTAAAGGAAAAGTACAAAGTTAAGAATGAATAGAGATGAAGGTGGAAAGAGTGCTAGATAGAGCAGGTAAAGAAAGACCCATATGTGGCCAGGGGTGGTGGCGGGCACCTGTGATCCCAACAACTTCTGGCTGAGGCAGGCAGATTACAAGTTCAAACCCAGCTTCAGCAATTTAGTGAGGCCCTAAGCAACTTAGGGAGACCCTTTCTCAAAAAGGGCTGGGGAGGTAATTCAGTGGTTAGAGCACCCCTAGGTTCAGTCCCCACTACTGGTGGGGTATTGGGGACCCATGTGCCATGCTTTAGAACTTATTCTTTGTCTTTTATGAGGTGGAGAGGCAAAAAAGATTTTAAAAAGTGGAATGATGAGGCCATATTCATATGTAGACACCTCTGGCAAATGAAGGGGAATTTGAGGGAAACAGGAGGTAAGGTTTGGAGACCATAGAAATAGTCTACACAAAAGATGGTGAGGACCAGGTTTAGGGTGATGACAGAGAAATAAGGAAGATGAGCAAATCTGAGAAATATTTAAGAGGCAGGTCTTGATTTATCAGGGAGAGGATCTGTGGAGGATGACTCCTGGGTTTCTGGCTTGGTGAGTAGGTGGACGAAGGTGAGTGGGTAGACTGAGAAAACAAAGCTGGAAAAGTTTAGGAGGGGGAAGGTAATGAATTCAGTCTTCAGCATGTTGATTATGAGGTGTCTGTGGGATATCCAGATGGGTGCCTTTCATAGACTGTTGCGTGTTTGAGTCTGAAGCTGAAGGTTAAGGTCAGGCCTGGAGGTACAGACTTGGGAGTCATAGGTGTTGTCAGAACAATGAGTGTTCATGAGATCATCCAAGGAAAGCAGAATGAAAACAACTTTAAGCCATGTACTGCCAGAGTGCTGAGCAACATGGATATTTAAGTGAGTGGAGATAAAAGTTTAAGAAGAAAATAGAAATAGGAGAACTGAGGAAGTAGAGTACAGCATTTATGTAAACCAGTTTCCCCAGTATATTGTTTATCTGCCTCCCACATTGGAGTGGAAGGTCTTCGAGGTTGGGCCTCTTGTGCGCGCTTTCCTTCTGGGACTTTCTATTTTAGTATTACTGAGCACCAGGCCAAAAGCTTCTGAGTCTCAAAGAAAAGAGGGATAAAATAGTGTCAAACACAGTAGAGTGGTCCAAGAAGATTTGGATTAGATTTGGCAATTTGAAAGCAGTTGCAGGGGAGAAAAGAAAGCCAGATTGTGATGGATTGGAAAGTGAGTGGGAAGTGAGAAAGTGGTGAAAGCCAAGATACTTATCTCAGAAAGCAAGGAGGAAAGAAGAGATGCCAGTTTCTTCTGGGTGAGAGTTCCCTTCAATTTGATGGATTTGATGCAATTTGCCTCACTTTTCAACTGATACTTTATTGTGTGTGTGTGTGTGTGAGAGAGAGAGAGAGAGAGAGAGAGAGAGTGTGTGTGTGTGTGTGGTTTTTGTGGATACCATGTATATATACAATTGAATGAGAGAAAATTTGTTTTGATGCGATGGTGGGTATTGAACTCAGGGCCTTGCACCGGGTAGGCAACTGCTGTACCACTGAGCTACATCCCAGCCCTAAAAACTCTTTTAAAAAGAAATTATACATGCCTATAATCCCAGCAGCCTGAGAGACTGAGGCAGGAGACTCCTAAGTTCAAAGCCAACCTCAGCAACTTAGTGAAACCCTGTCTATTAATGTAACATAAAAAGTGCTAGGAATGTGGCTCAGTGATTAAGCACCACTGGATTCAATCCCCAGTACTAAGAATCAAAAGAAATTATACTACTATGATATTGAGCTCTGTTTATTCTGTAATACATTTTGATTAGGGCCAGTTCGCAAATTGTTCTTACTCTTCTATCAGCTTTCCTTCCGTTCTCCTTCACTTGGGGATCAGACTTACCTCACCATCTGAGTGCCTTTCTGGTTGTGGAGCTGCTTCCCCATTCTTTCTCATAGACATGTCCCCTAATAAAATCCTTATGTGTTTAATCCCATCTTGGCATTGGCTTCTTGGAAAACTCAAACAAGTATATTTTCAGCTAACCATTGAGTTGCATGATACAGTTGGCAGATCATTTTTTAAAAAAATAATTTACTCTTTGGGAAGTTTTTTAAAATGACTGTTATGAAAATGATTTGCTGATAGAACTACTTGCCTATAGACTTACTGACAATATATTTTGAAGAAATAAAAGCATAGATTTTTAGCATGAAAAAAACCTTAATCTAACAGTTTTGCAATGTGAAAAAGAATTAAAATGTGATCAAGCGAGGGTGTGGGTGTAACTCAGTGGTGGAGCACATGATTAGCCTCTGTGAGGTCCTGATTCAAACCCCAGCACTCCCCCCCGACCCAGATAACAAGAACAGTCCATAGTCAAGTGTCTTACTATTGGACCACATTCTATCTCTGATTTAACCTTTACTATAACTAAGGTTAAATAGCAAGCTGTTATAGGAAGGAGAAGAAAATTACCATTTATTCAGGACAATTACGTAGGGAGGCAAGTAGTTGCAAAGTTGAGAGTAAGAACTCTAAGGCTGGTATACTTCAAAACATACCACCAAGCCAAGTTTCAAAGCACCCTGTATTCATATCTGTTACACTGGAGAAAGAAAAGTAGATAATATAGGTAATAGAAAGTCTAAAACCAGGAGTCCTAAAGACTCAGGTCCTAATTTCCCTTGCTCAGCTGCTGACCTGGCTAGTTATCTGCTTTCTTATTATGGGGTTACAGAAATAGGGAATGGTCCCCAAGACTGCCCGCACATCTGACACCAATTGCAAGTTTCCATATCCCCAAAACTTCCCTTAGTTTTAATAATGTGCTAGAACTGATAGGACTTCCTGAAAGGTGTTATACTCACAAGTATGGTTTACTAAGTGAAAGGGATAGGTTAGAATCAGTCAAGGGAAGAGTTGTGTGGGGCAGATTCTGGAAGGTTTCGAATGCAGAACTTCCAGTGTCTCCCAGCCAGTAAAGTCATGGAGAATGCTAATTATGCCCTAGCAACGATGCATGACAATATTGACAACCAGGGAAACTCGCCTGATCCTCAGTATCCAGTGTTTTATTTGTGTTCCATCACGGACACAGTAAATACCTACCTGGCTGACCTCAGTATCCAGCTTCTCTATAGAGGTCAGCCTGATACCATGTGATCTAAATTGCCCATCAAAACCCACATTGTTAGACTGTCTGGTGTGACCTCAGACTGCAGATACCAGGCAGGATATTCTAGGAACCTAGATAGAGATCATTTCCCAGGCACCAAGGGCACAGATCATACCTCTCTTTGGACAACCTTAAATTAATAACGGGGGCTTTTTTTTTTTTTTTTTTTTTTTTTTTTTTTGGTACTGGGGATTTAACTACCGAGCTACATCCTCAGCCCTTTTTTTGTATTTTATTTAGAGGTAGTCTGGCTAAATTGCTTAGGGCCTCCCTGTTACTGAGGCTGACTTTGAACTCATGATCCTCCTGCCTCAACCTCCGGAGCTGCTCACTGGGATTACAGGTGTATACCACCATGCCCTACTGACTTTTTTTTTTTTTTTTTTTTTTTTTTTAATTTACCAGTACCCAACTCCTAGGGTAGTTTTGAATATTGGATAAGACATTGAACCAAAAGATATTTGTGGATTTTTAGAAGTTAATGTCACTAGTAAGGGTGGAGCTGATACTTGAATTCAGATTTCCTACTTCAAAACTGAAAATATTTTTGTTTGGTTTGATTTATTTTATACTCACCTTACATTGTAAGTCACTTTACATTGGTGATATGTTCTGAGAGATGTGTTGGTAGGCAGTTTCATCACTGAAACACTGTAGAATGTGCAAAAGTAGATGGTGTGGCCTGTGCACTGAGGCTGTGTGGTGTGTAACATGTACACAGTCATCATTGACTGGAAGGTTGTCATGTGGTGTGTGACTTCATTTGTTTACAATATTGTAAACTATAAATAAAAATGTCATCTCTTTGACAGTTAAATTAATGATGGCTTTCACATCTCTCTCTCTTTTTTTTTTTTTTTTTTTTTTTGTGGTGCTGGGGATTGAACCCAGGGCCTTGTGCATACAAGGCAAGCACTCTACCAACTGAGCTATATCCCCACCCCAACGATGGCTTTCAGTAGTGTTGGAAGCTAAGCACCAAAGCCATTTACAGAGGATCCAGGAGTGATCAGGAAGATGAGGAAATGGAGACAGTTGAGTATTAAATTGCTGTTCTGATAGTTTTGTCAAGGGACAGGCATAGGTAGAAGGGGTGGGGTGCAAGATAGAGTAGGGGTTTTTTAATAATTGTTTTAAAGATGAGAACTTTTGAACATGTACTACATGCTAACTATGTAAGTCTCTTTACATACATTATCTCATCTAGTTCTCACCTTGCATTACAGTAGATTATCTTGTTTTACTGATGCAAAACTGAAGCTCAGTTAGACTTAGTGGTACATGCCTGTAATCTCAGCAGTTTGGGAGACTAAGGCAGGAAAATCACAAGTTTGAGGCCAGTCTCAACAATTTGGCAAGACCCTATCTCAAAATGAAAATTAAAAGGGCTGGGAGTGTAGCTTAGTGATAAAACATACCTGTGTTCAATCTGTAGTACCAGAGGAAAAACAACAACTAAAAAAACTGAACCTCAAAGAAGTTATGTTATCTTGGTAGTAAAATGGAAATAATAATACTGCATTCCATTGTTGTGAGGATTAAATGGGACAATCTTGTGAGAGTAGGAGGTCAACTGTAGAGCCTTTCTCTGTGGGGCAGCCCCAGGCCTTCAAAACAGTGCTTGGTATATAGTAAGTACTCGGTACATGCTAGCTATTATTATATATAGCTAAATTAAATTTTAAATTAATTCCTACTTAATCAAAATTGGTTCCTTGAAATTTGGGGGAAAGTACATCAATCATTTCTGTTCTGTTTCTTAATTTTTTCAGAATTCTCTTTTTTCCCAGAACCTTATTTATCACATTGAAAATAATATTTAAATGTTACTTAATTCCTACCTGGTTGAAGTAAAAATTCTATATTAGGGTGTTTTTACTCACTAACTTTAGGTGTTATATGTTTTCTTTTGGCCATACATTTTATACATTTTTTTGTTTTTAACACTAGACCTAAACAGCCACCATGTCAAGCAAAAAGGCAAAGACCAAGACCACCAAGAAGCGCCCTCAGCGCGCAACATCCAATGTGTTTGCCATGTTTGACCAATCGCAGATTCAGGAGTTCAAAGAGGCCTTCAACATGATTGACCAGAACAGAGACGGTTTCATTGACAAGGAAGATCTGCATGATATGCTTGCCTCATTGGGTATTTTATATTCTTTATATGCTGTTTCTTAAAAATAATTCAATTCTTTATGAATCTTTTCTTTTTATGTGATATACAAATATTCTTCTGTCTCTAAAGGCCTCTGGAGAGGTTTCTGGGTGTGGGAGGTGCCATATTGGGGGTAGGTCAGGCATGAGGGGATAGCAAACAGGAGACCTGGCAGGTACATACTTTATGTCTGTTAGGCTGTAATCCAGAATTTCAAATAATGAGTGTGACTAATCCTAGAGTATAATTAGGTTAATTAAGGTTAAGGACAGGTAAAAAAGGGTTTATGTTCATGAGTGATAATGGTTGTCTTGGGGAAGAAGGGCAGTATAACTGGAAAAGGAAAGACAGGGAAGGGGACTTCCTCAACATATATACTATTTTTTCTTTTTCCCTTTTTTTTTTTTTTTTTTTTTTTTTTTTTTTTTGGTACCAGGTATTGAACCCAGGAGTACTGAAGCCATATGCCCAGCCCTTTTTACTTTGTATTTTGAGACAGGGTTTCACTAAGTTGCTTAGGGCCACACTAAATTGCTGATACTGGCCTCGAACTTGTGGTCCTCTTGCTTCGGCCTCCTGAGTTGCTGGGATGACGGGTGTGAGCTACCATGCCCAGCTTATGTGTGCTTTTTTATAATTAAAGAAAATATAAAGATAGAAGATTTACTATGTACATAAACTGCCATTTGTTATTTTGAATTTGTAGGTATTTATTATTTTTGTATGGTTTTTTGCTGTTTGGTATGATCTTTAGTAGATGGAAGCAAGTAGGAGTCTGATGTGTTGTGCCCAGAGTCAGCAGTGGTTTTACAGTTGGAAGTAAAGCAGCAAGCAGATAAGTTCTTGATAGGCCGAAGCATGGGGCCAGGGCATGGCTTGAAGAGTAGGTTCAGGGGTCCTGAGTAAAGCTCTGCACTCAGGGTTGTTCTCCTGCTTGCCTGGCAACCAGAAAGGGCACCTGAAGGGCCAGAGGGCAAAGAAAAAGGTTGGTTTTTTTTTTTTCTTTTAGTGTCCACAAAGATACTTGGCTAGTGTTTGCTCCTCTACCTTTTTGTTTTGATTTTTTTCTCCTAACACACTATTTTGAAAAATTTCAAGCATACAAGGAGTTAACAGCATAGTGAACACCCACCCATACATGCTTTTGCTATGTTCACCAATTTTGAACATTTTTCAACATTTTCCTTTATCTTAACTGTGAGTAGAATCAAGATGTTGATCTAATTTGTTGACTTACTGGGTCGCTTATATCCCAGGTTCTTTCACATCCCGAATAGCTAAGTGAGTTTACTTTTTTGGCAAGTCATTACTGAAGAAGGCCACTGAGGAAAATTGAAGGACTTAGCTTTATTCCAAGGATTGAATACTCACGTCCATTCCTTGCTCACAGTAAATACTCCATAAATGTTAGTTGAAAGGACAGATGGTAGTAAGTAGATAGGGTAAGAGGCAAGTTTTCATCCTTCTAACGGGAAAACCCCTAAATATATGTATTTGCTTTTCAGATCAACAAAGTAAATTGGATGCCTTGAACAAGTTCATAGGTGCTTAGCCTAAACAATCCATTTTAAATTCTTTTGTCTTTTTTACCCTAGAGTTCACTTGACACCTATGTGTTGTCTTCCCCACCCAACACACACACACTGGTTATTGAGAGATAGAGTTTAATCTGCAAATGGAAAAGTAGATGTTTTCAACTACTTTAACTTATTCAGTGAATCTTTTTGCATAGGTATGCTGAGTAGGTGTAATGAGATAAGATTGTAGTACAGTGAAATGGATGTCATCATGGTATTTAAATGTCACCCAAATTCCCAGGATTTGAAATATACATGTGGACTGCAATTCTAGATTGGGTATCATTAGTATTTAGTTTGTTTAATTTTGAGGTGCTTCCTTAGATATGAGTCTCTTAACAGATGTTCCTTTTATGTAGAATCCTACATACTTAAAGTTGAAAGGGACCTTTGAGATACCAACTTCAACAAGTTCTTTATTATGGATGGGGGGTGGGACAAGGATGCCGATGGCACTGAATACAGGATCTGGAATACTGGATTTGAATCCCAGTTCTACCATCTCCCCCCAGGCCTCCATGTCAGTAGATCTGGGATTCAAACCTAGCATTGTAGATCCTTCGTTCAGAGCTGCTTTCCCCACACCATAGGGCCTGAAAGATATTCTCATCTTGAGCGCACATTCCAGGGACTTTCCCCCAACTCCTAGGGGAGGATCCAGAGATCTCTCACCACTATGCTAAAAGAAGTGTTCTCAGCTGGAACTGAGATGAAGATTTATAAACAACACTTACAAGGCTGCAGTTCAGCAACATGTATAAAGAACACTCAAGGATATCTGTTTATTGAACATTGTTCAAAATAAGCTCCCAGTTCCAAGCCAACCCAATAGTTTTAACTTAAATGGCCAACTTATAACTAAACTTTTGAAGCATACCAATTCATGGGCAACTGCGTCACAACTGAAAACATTAATATTTAGATTTTTTGAATAACTAGTATTGAAATGATTCCCTTGATGGACCTTTAATATTATCAACATTTAAGATGGAATAGTTGGCATTTCCTGGTTTTTTGTTTCAGGTTTTTGTTTTGTTCAGCCTTTAATTAAAAGTAGTGAAGAGAGTTGGCATAAAGTATCAATGAATGAACAACTTTCAATCCAAGTCCAGAATGGGATTTTTTGGTGGTGGTTTTTGTTTTTGCATTGCTGGAGATTAAACCCAGTGCTTACTAGGCAAGCACTCTTATACCCTGGGCTCCAGAATGCATTTTCATAAGATTTTTTAAGTTGTCAAAAATTGTCTTTTTAAAATGTTTGTTTCCATTTTTGGCTCTTTTCTGTGGAGACTGAACCCAGGGCCTTCTGCATGCTAATAAGCAGGCCACTCTTTCACTTAGCTATATACTCAGCACCTGAACATTAATTGAAAAATTCCTTTCAAGTAATGATGATGTAATAATGTTGGGAAGCATAACAATAGCAAAATATTTATTGAAATTAGTCCATTGTCCTTATGTGTTAAACTGTGAATTCTTGCAGGGAAAAATCCCACTGATGCTTACCTCGATGCCATGATGAATGAGGCTCCAGGACCCATCAATTTCACCATGTTCCTCACCATGTTTGGTGAGAAGTTAAATGGCACAGATCCCGAAGATGTCATCAGAAATGCTTTTGCTTGCTTTGATGAAGAAGCCACAGGTGAGTGTTGTTTGTTTCTTTACACCTAGTCTCATTTATGGTACATGAAGCACTATTTAGAAAATGAAAAAAAAAAAATTAGTAAGATAACATTTTTTTAAAAAATGAATGAACAGAAACTATTGTTTACAATAGGACAAAACATTAGAATTGGCTAGGAAAAAAGATATGTATCCCTAATCTTTGAATTTGACTCTGAGCTTCCTCAAAACCAAAGGGAGAATTAACTAGTATTTTTTAGACAATGATGTTATTCTCCAGGATGTATTCAGTCTCACTAAAAAGCAGAGTTAACTTACAAGAACGATTGAAGTGTTAGCTTTGTTTTTCTGGCTTTTTCTTGGGATCTTGCTTTGTTTTGTCTGTGTCTTCATTGTAATGCACCTGTGGAGAAGAGTATTTTTAACATATAAAACCTAACTGTTGGCTTTTCTTCCTTGGTTAACCATCACTGCTCCTTCTTGCCTTCCTACCTCCACATGTCAACACGGCCGTACTTCCTGCACATTTGCTCTTAGCAGCACTGCCTTCTGTTCTGGGCAGCCAGCTTTTGTTGTTGTTTTGTTTTGTTTTTTACTTTATATCTCTAAAATATAGGAGGTTGGTTTTTTTTTTTTAGCCTCCAGAAAATACTTGCTTAACATTAACTTTATAAGCACGTGATCAGTCTATTTCTAAGATTTTTTAATGAGTTAATCTAATGTTAATAAAGAACTCCAAAAATAATTGGAAAGCAGTGACTTGGCTAGCTTTAGTTAGCTAATTTATTTTGTTCATGTAGATGATGGATATTCTGAAATATTTTATAAGATTGACTTGATTTAGAAATAAACCATTTAAGCTAGGCAGGGTAGTGCACACCTGTAATTCCAGCACTTCATGAGGCTCAGGCAGGAGGATTGCGAGTTCAAAACCAGCCTCAGCAACTTGGTGAAGCGCTAAAGCAACTTAGCGAGACCCTGTTCTGTCTCAAAATAAAAAGGGCTAAGCATGTGGCTCAGTGATTAAGTGTCCCTGGGTTCAATCCCTGGTACCAAAAACAAAACAAAAAGAAATGAACCATTCATCTTGTGTGGTGAAGTGTTTGTGACTCCCTTTTTTCTGTTGCCTTCCAGGTACCATTCAGGAGGATTACCTGAGAGAGCTGCTGACCACCATGGGCGATCGATTTACAGATGAGGAAGTGGATGAGCTGTACAGAGAAGCCCCTATTGACAAAAAGGGGAATTTCAATTACATCGAGTTCACGCGCATCCTTAAACATGGAGCAAAAGACAAGGATGATTGAAAGAACTATAGCTAAAATCTTCCAATTACGTTATCTTTCTCTATTTTATTTCTCAGACACTGTCCCCACCCTCATACAACCTGTTGCATGCAACTTAGTTTCACAGCTTCGCTTTTTTTTTTTTTTTTTAATGTATTTATTCCAGACCTTTCTGCCACTTAGCACTTGTATAATCAGACTGGAAATGGGGATGAGGTTGTAAATTGTATTGAAAAAGAAATTGCGAATAAAAATCAACAAATGTGAAAGCCCAGGAAAATATATCCGTATTTCTGGTTTTGCTGGATTTTTACATTTTTATATAATAAAAATGCTATTTTGAAATAAAGATTATGCTGACTCAAATGGAATATAATGGCAAGTTAAACAAATGAGTGGTAGTTGGGGGGTAGTCCTTTTCTCAGGTTTCCAATGTCATGTAATATAAAATTCATGATAAAATTGACTTTTCATTTATATGGGACATTGTTCTTCAGAACTTTTAACTATTTACCATTATATTATACAGTAAAGACCAATTAAACCTTTGTTTTTCATGGTTTTAGTAAATCATGTTTAAGCTATTAAATGATAAATATAGGATGTCTCTGGAACAGCATTAAATATTGAGATGGTAAGATGAGGCACAATTCTGAAGAAGTGAGTAGTTGTTATTGAACATCTATTCTGTGTGAGCATTGCATATACATGATTTTTACCTAATCCTCCCAATAACTTTATGAGATAGATTATCATTAGCCCTGTATTTGGGATGGGAGGGTGCTGGGAATTGAAGCAGGACCTTATGCATGCTACCACTGAGGTCCACCCCCAGCCTCTATTCCTGTTTTAAGTGGGGAGACTAAGCTCAAAGAAACTGGGTGATTGATCTGAATCACTACTTGTGGGAATCGCAGTTCCTTCCTAGGGCGCCTAATCCCAGAACTCATAACCAGGATGCTTTCTGTATGAAAAGCCCCAAATGCCATTACATTATGATTGTTGAAGACATTGTTGAAACTTAAAAAATAATTTTGTACCAGGCATGTTGGTGCATGCTGGTAATCCCAGCTACTGGGAAGGCTAAGGCAGGAGGATCACAAGTTCAAGGCTACTCTGGGTAACTTAGTGAGACCCTGTCTTTTAAAAAAGAGACTGGAGATGTAGCTCATTGGTTAGTGCTCTTATGTCTAATCCCCAGTACCACAAATAAATAATAATAATCTTGGAATAATTGATTTAAGAAAATTCTATCTCAGATAAAAAAAATAGATAAGATTATAAGGGGGCTGAGTATAGTTTAGAGTAGAGCCCATGCTTGGAATGTGTAAGACTCTGGGTTCGATCCCCAGTTTAAAAAAAATTTTTTTTGAAAAAAAAAAATATAAGCAATGCTATTATATGTTTGGTTCGAATACAATTCATGATGTGTAATCTTAGGGAAGGATACAAAAAACACACTATTAGTGCATTTAAAATCCTCAAGGTCAAAGAATGTGAGAAAAGTTTAAAAAGGAAAAATCCATAAAAATAAAAACTTGGTAACATTGTTCAACATGTGTACCTATAAAAGTGGATTGGGATTTCCCCTGCTTAAAATCAATACATTTACTTTTTTTTTGTACTGAAGATTAAACCCAGCGACATTCTACCCCTGAGCTATATTTCCAGTCCTTTTTATTTTTTGAGACAGGGTCTTATCGCGTCCCCTGCCCGCAGAGAAACACGAAACCGGATCAGGGCAAGTTCTTTATTTTCTGCAGTCTGCTTCTTCTGGCTGGCCAGCAGCGGCGGGCCGCTCTTGCAAGCGCCTTACATTACATACAACAACCAATCAGCTTATAGATCACGAGGGGAAAGCATGGACAGTAATGGAGCACAATAGTGTGGATATAGCAATCATGCAGTGTCCACGAGGACCCATGGCCAATCACATTAACTTCCTCAAAATACGCCACTTGTTGGCAGAGAGTATTAGTCTGCTGGAGGTACCTGGTTTTGTTCTCAGCACTTCCTTGGCACCTTGCCAGGCGCCATCTTGGCCACGCCGAAGGGCTGGGGGCCTGCAGTACCCCGACAGCTCCCCCTTTTTTATTTATTAAAAGAATGCTGGCTTGGGATCGTGCCTGTCTTAGGCGGAGTGGTCAACCATCGTCCTTACCCGTCATCGGATAACTGTAGAGCATGCTACAGCTCCTGTCTTAGGTCGGTACGCGGTTACCTCCTTCCTTACCCGTCGTTGACTACCGATCCAGCATGCTCAGCCAGACTTGAGGAGAGCTGCCAGCCTCTAAGGCCATCATGGCTTGATGGAAAATGATGCGATCTCTGGCATGAACTTGGTGTATACGCATGATAAAGCGTGTGAGGAAGATAATTGTAATAATCATTAGCACACACAATGCTCCCATTCCTGCCCATTGCTTTACAAAACTGAAGGAAGAAGATAACCAATTTTGCATTTCAGATATAGGGGCTACATTAACTCTAGTAGAATTAAGGCTAACAATTTGTGATCTAAGAATGGCAGTAAGATTATCAAATTTATAAGACCAATTGGCACGTAGCTGAGTAGATATGATTTTAGACAAATTTGCTGCATAACTAAGATTATGATAAGCTACAGGTGTAACGCACAGTCCCGGCAGATGATAAATACACCCCACGCTTAACAGTTCTTGTATAAGGTCCATTTGTTCTTGAAGTAAGTCCACACGCTGGTTCACCAAAAGTAGTCCTGCTTTTAGGTGTTGATCCACTGTTTGTTGAGTAGACAGAGCAGTAGCTGTCTGCTGGACCACTTCATTAAGCTTAGTTGCTGACTGTACTGATGTTGTCAAGGCTACAGCTGCTGCGGCGGCTGCTGCTGCTGATGTAACTATGATGGTAATGACTGCTACGGTGATTCCAAAATCCCTCTTACTTCTGGAAAGCAATACTGGCAATTCATCATCTGTAACAGAGACTGGGACTGGTAGGAAGGTAGGAACACACATTAAGTCTGCCAGCAGGAACTTAGAAGCATTTTAACATTGAGAGATAGCACAAATCTGAAGTACAATTGAGAGAAGCAGTTGTTTTGTTACATAGTTGAACTGTTCCTCCTAAGAGACTAAAAAGAGGTTGTAAGTTAGTTTATTCCGTGGAAACACACAAACTGAGCCGCAGCTCCAGTAAAGCACCGGGTTACCCTTATTACCCAGAGTTAAAAAAAAAAAAAACCCAAACAAAGAGACAAAGAGAAAGTTTATCTTTAGGGGACCTGAAGGTCTCCTCTATTCCCCCTTTTTGTTTATCATGGATAGAATCTTATATCCATTTGTCCATCCTGCCTCGGTTATCAGTTTGTTTAATCATTTGGTACTGTTGAGTAAGGACCATAGTTTGGATTGTTTAAAGGGAATAATACAGACTTCTCCCGGCAGGGAGAAAGCTGATATTTTGAAAGTCCCGAGAAGTGAGCGCACCCTACATCCCCTATAGGCAGGTAAATTTGGTAATCAATGGGCTCCGGAGATCCTTGACATTTGTAAAGGCAGATGGCTTCATGGCTTCATTTCCTCGAATTGACCCGATTCCCTATTTCTACACTAACTACCTGTCCTTAATTCTGGCTTCATTCTCCGCTTTAGCTATAGGAACTCCCAACTGCTTCAAGGAAAAGGGGGCGTCGGTCGTTCTGGCTGCTTCGAAGCTGAAAGGGGGCAGTGAGGGGCAAGCAGTTTGGAGTTCCTTTTTTAAAAATCGGGTCAATCGAGGGGTCCGAGGTAGAAGTCTGGTTGGGGAGGAGCAGGTTGTAAAGTCATCTGGGGGTGGGTGCTTCTATGATAGAAGAACAAAAAGACATGAGTACTGAAATGAAATTAGTACAAAGTAAATGTTGCAGCATCTGGAACATGCCACTGAGTATCATGAAAATGACAGAAGTCAATCTTTCACCAGGAGGTGGAAGAACTGAGAAATTGTTCCCATAACTAGACCTAGCAAAGGCTGGAAAGGACAAGGCCTTTATTTGGGAACTTTAACATAGTCCAGGTTATCAGGAATGTAAACACAACATTTAACTCTTAATGTCATAGATATCCCAAAAAATATAGTTAAGCTACTTAAGTCATCTGATTGTGTAAAATATCCCTTTATTGGTATAACCTGTGTTTAGTAGAGAGCTCTATATTTTTGTTACTTAGGGCTAGGTAATCATACGAGCAAACATAGATTAAGTCTACCTGTGTAGCTTAGGAAGATCTGCAGGCCTTAAACTGACAAAAAACTTCTGACTCTGGCAGTTTCTCTTGATTGTTATCAGGCACATTTGTTGAAGAATCTTTCTTTCATTTGTAGCTTCCAGTCTTTATTCTAGTGGACTAACATAAGTGTACATCTTAAGTTACATTTAATTATTATTTCTCTTAAATGCCCAAGAATGGCTATATTTTGGTTTTTACTGTTTTGCTGGGTGTCCAGGATCCTCTAGTCTCAACAATCTCCTTGATCAGGAGGTTGTGTGACCCAGAGTTGCAGCACTCCTTAGAGAAGTCCTCTTATTCCCTGGGTTCAGGCTGACTGAGGGCAAAAGATCCAAATACTGGCCTATTTTGCCTTCTGTATTTAATTCCAATCTCTAAGTTTGATCTTAATCATCCAGCAAGCCAGTTTTACCAGTCATAGAGTGAGAGTACTGGACTTTAACTTTAATGTTCATAACTTTACAGTTATTTACCCTTTTATCTAACTGGAGTCTGTATTAGTTCTGCAAGTTACCACTATCTGTTCTATAGGTGATGGCTTATTATCATAAGTTACCTAGGTTGCGTGTTTTTGAAGCAGCTACTTTTGTAAAACATTAACAGGTAACAGTTTTACAAAATGAAATTAGCAAGAGTAAAAATATATTCTGCTTGTATAATAGCTATCTTGAATTTTGACTGAGAACCACATTATATTTCCTATTTGAGATCATAGTAATTTTACAACAAGAACCAATCTTTTGATTATAACTTTAAATAAGCTGAAGTCTGACTTATTTTGGAGTCACTCTAACATGTAGTAAGGTGAGAGGGAGAGCCTTATCTCAGGTAAGGCGTGACTCTTTATAGATCTTAAGTGTTCTAATTCTGATGTTGATCTTTGCTTCTTCCTTAAATATCATTAAGTAGTTTATATATACTGTTTCCTGAGTCTATACAAACTTTATAATTAACACAATTTAACATTGTATCTAAAACATGAATCAAAGAAAGGCTGAGAGAGCTTTTAACTTTCCTTTTGTGTGTCAAAGTGGCAAAATATTTTCATTTTTCACAAAATTAACCTTTAAACAAGTCAGGCTCTAATGTTTAGAAATACATTTACATTTGAAATTTTTTATCTCAGTGTAAAATATAACCAATTTTACATATACCCTATTGATAACAGGTCCTCTAGTAGAACACTAAATGATAAAAATTAATCCCCAATGAAATTTACTCTTTATAAGCTTAAAATTACCATTACAGACAAGTTTATCTGGAGAATAGCAGCTTGATAAATTTCCTGCTTTAAAACTTGTATACCTGAAAAATATGAACACATTTAATATACAACTAGAAACCATTTCACAACTACCTTGACACCTTTTTTTACCAAATTTAGTTTTTAAAGAAAAATTTAGACTCTGTAACACAGTACAATACTTTAACAGTTGTTTAACCATAATTGTATACACCCCAATTTTTAAGACTAATTGTTCTAAAGAATAAAACTTAAGAGACACAAAGTTAAGAGTAAATTAGTGTTTCTAAGAAATCCTTGTCATTTTACCATGTCATTTTACCATATAGATTAAACTTTGGCTTATATTAGAACATTAGTATTTCACCTTAGGAAAAACCTTAAATAGCTTTAGCTGTTTTACATACATACAACCAACTTAGTTAAGTATGTTACCCCATGTAATTTAAGAAGTTAAAAGTACTTGATGTTATTTAACAATTAGCATTTTAACTTTGTAAATTAACCAGACATCTCTACAAACACATTTGAGTAATCCCATACATGTTAACTCCAATTTATTTATTTTATAAAAACCAAGATATCAGACAAGTGTCCTGAACAGGATCCGTTGCCTCTTTCCTGCTGAAGAAAAGTCCTAGAAGCAATTGATATTAGACATTGTTTAACATTAACATTTCATTAGTTTGACCACCTGGAGACTTGTAAGTTATTTTCAAAGATATTTTACTTTTATTAGTTTACCCAATTTAAATTGAACCTTTTTAAATCACATGAATAAAAGTATTTGGATCCATTTTTAAATTTTAATTTTAAGAGCACTCAGTTTTGACAAAACATGACATTAGACAGCACGACATACAGATAACATAAAATCAAAGGCCTTGTAACTTTATAGGTAAATGTTCATTGCAATGAAACAGATGTTTAAAAACTTCAGTTGAATAAAAAATAGAACTGATCAAAAAGAAAAAAATCATTAACCTAGGTATGTAGGATCAAAATTATGAGCTCAAAAATACAGCATTAAAGAAAAACAAAACAAACAAAGAATCCTAGAAAATAAGTTAGTTAAGTTTAAAATGGACACCTCTTTTTTTTTTTTTTTTTTCTCTTTTCTTCAGGTTACCCCTCCTCCTTCCCGCTGAGACTGCTGTAATTTATATTCCATTGTAGGCTTTGACAAGGCCAGGCAGGGGGGAGGGAGGATCACCCAGGACCTTTTAACCCTTTTTTTACCTGGTTGAGAAATCAGATTAGGTTTGAATGCAGAAAATCATGAAACAATTATCTCCCAATACTTGTGGGGACTATGGCTACTATATTATGTTCCCACTCTTTCTGAAGTCTGAGAACATGATCGTTCCTCTTTAATTTCTTTTAAGATCTGACTTCCTTCTTCTAAAGGCCCCTTTAAATCCCTAAAAGGGTTTTTTGATTTACCTTGCTGCATCAAACAAGATTTAACAAGTGACCATATTGCCAGAGTTCCCATTGGCAAAGGCTCGCGTCTCTCCGCGTTGCGCAAATCCTCTCCTAGCTGTTCCCACTGAGGAAGATTTAATAATCCCTCGTCTAAAAATCACGGAGAGACTTTCTCTACAGTATCTAGGAACTTGAAGGCCGTGTTTGCCTTCAATGGTGTTCCGTGATTTTTTTTTTAAAAGTTCTCTAAGAGGCCGCTGCATTCTAATCTTAGACAGATCCGTTCCCATGACTACGAGGTAGTTTACTAGTTTAAACACACAAACAAAAGACAGGCGCGCGCACGCACACACGCTCACTCACACACGCACACAGTTTGGTACCACTTGAATCGTCCCTCCCACGGGGAACCTTTTATGATGAATCGTCCCTCCTCTGGGGAACCTCTTATGATGAATTGTCCCTCCGCTGGGGAACCTCCTGTAATGAATTGTCCCTCTGCTGGGGAACCTCCTGTAATGAATTGTCCCTCTGCTGGGGAACCTCCTGTAATGAATTGTCCCTCTGCTGGGGAACCTCCTGTAATGAATTGTCCCTCTGCTGGGGAACCTCCTGTAATGAATTGTCCCTCTGCTGGGGAACCTCCTGTAATGAATTGTCCCTCTGCTGGGGAACCTCCTGTAATGAATTGTCCCTCTGCTGGGGAACCTCCTGTAATGAATTGTCGCTGCTCCGCGAACCTCGAGACGTCTCACCTTTTGAACTCTCAAACTAATTTTTCTTGATTTGAAAACTTCTGTGAACTTACCCTTATATTTTTTCTCGTTCCCGGGTGTTTCGGCACCATCTATCGCGTCCCCTGCCCGCAGAGAAACACGAAACCGGATCAGGGCAAGTTCTTTATTTTCTGCAGTCTGCTTCTTCTGGCTGGCCAGCAGCGGCGGGCCGCTCTTGCAAGCGCCTTACATTACATACAACAACCAATCAGCTTATAGATCACAAGGGGAAAGCATGGACAGTAATGGAGCACAATAGTGTGGATATAGCAATCATGCAGTGTCCACGAGGACCCATGGCCAATCACATTAACTTCCTCAAAATACGCCACTTGTTGGCAGAGAGTATTAGTCTGCTGGAGGTACCTGGTTTTGTTCTCAGCACTTCCTTGGCACCTTGCCAGGCGCCATCTTGGCCACGCCGAAGGGCTGGGGGCCTGCAGTACCCCGACAGGGTCTCACTAAGTTGCCCAAGCTGGATTTGAACTTCCAATACACCTGTCTCAGCCTCCTGAGTAGCTGAGATTACAGGTGTGTACCACCTTGCTTAGCATGTTTATATATTATTTAATATTTGTGCTTTATAGCGTGGTGCAGTAGGTAAATCTGTATTCACCTGCTTTCATTAATTTGGGTTTCCCTTTTACCATCTTTAAAATGAGGGAGCAGTTCAACCATGGTGTTCTGGCAGCTATGGTCATCTGGCAGCATTTCAGATGAGTTTCCACGTTTATTACCTCATCCTCATGGCCCAGGAGGTATTACTCCTACTTTCTGCTGATAGACTGGAAGTTGAACAAAGCTGCAGCTACTGTCTAAGACATCACAAGTACAAGAGTCTACCTCTGGCTTCCTTTTCCATTTAGCTTAAAGTGGCCATGAAGATTTGCTCTATGTTTGAGAAAAGGTGGAAACACAGTGGGATAATCTTGACCATCATTTAAACCACCATTTATCAATCACCTGTTACTGCCAGGCACTGTTGTAAGTTGATAGCCTGGAGGTCCCATGAGGCTGCTGCCCTCATGGGGCTGGGATTCTGTAGCAAGAAATGGGCAGTCAAATATCAGATAAATACTGTGCAGAGAATAAACTGAACATGTCTGACAGAAAGTGGTCAGGAAGTCCTCCTGAGATCTGAATGACCAGAAGGGGTCTCAGTGTAACCAGGGCAAGGCTGTTCATTCACAGGGGACAACGAAGCATTTCCCAAGGCATGGGTGGCAGGAACCTGGGCAGAGAGCTAGGATGTTGCCTCTTCAAGGGTGGTATTTGCTGCAGAGTCCAGGTATGTCCAGGGCTTTAGGTAGGAAGAAGCATTCTGTTTTTAAAACTCAATGTGGCTGCTGTGTATAGAATGGAAGAGCAAAGGTAGAAGCAAGAGGATCAGTTAGGAGGTTGTCACAGGTGTCCTAACAAGATGAGCACAGCTTGGCCTCAGGTAATGGGGGACATGACTAAAAAGCCTCTCCTGTCTGACCTGTTTCCTTCCCTTTACCTTTGCTTTGTTATCATTCTGGCACATTTGTAACTGCATTTATTCTATTGCTCTGCTTAAAGCTAGATTTAAAAACTGGGGTGGGGGAGAGTTTCAAGATTAAAAACAAAAACACTTAGTTGCTTTTACCTGACATTCTGTTTTTCTATATTCTATAGTGTTGTGGGACCCAGGACTATTAGGCACTTAGGCCAAGAACTTGTTCCTCTTCACTATCGGATAAATAGTATTTCCAATGTTGATGAGAATTCTGTTTTAATGTCTTTTTGAGAACTACATAATGGTCACTAGATCATCCATCCTATTGATACCGCCGTTTACCGGTGACGAGTTCTGCTCCTTCTAATGTTGAAGATTGAACACTAGAGAAGCACGCCAAGGCAAGCATATTAAGCAGGTTTTATTTAAAGGTAATAATACAGACTTCTCCTGGCAGGAAGAAGGGGGCCATGGCTGATGTTCTAAAGTCCCAAGAAGTGAGTGCACCCTACATCTTTTATAGGTTAGAGTCTCTTTTGTTCTCCAGTTTTCTCCCCCCTTATCTCTCTCTCCTTCCTGCCTACGTGACTAGGCCTGGTTTTGCATTAAGTGAGAAGCCATGGGCAGGGGGAGGGCCAAGGTGATTCAGGCAGGTAAGGGCCCAGGGGGCATTAATTAGCAGCTCCTTGCTTGCAGTCCTTGATAAAGGCAGGTAAATTTGGTAATCAATGGACTCCGGAGATCCTTGACATTCCATTCTTCCAGGGGCAGTCTCCAACTTCCAAAGGCAGATGGCTTCATGGCTTCATTTCCTCGAATTGACCCGATTTCCTATTTCTATACTAATTGCCTGTCCTTAATTCTGGCTTCACTATGGCCATCGCAGCAATAATTGTGTGTGTGTATGTGTGTAGCCATGAAAGGTCCAGTTCTGCTGCCACTCAAGAGAGACAATGATTGGAGAGAGAGTGATGGGGGAAGAAAGGGTTTGATTCACAACAAACTGGCAAATTGAAAGAAAAGCGAACACCTTCTCCAGCCTGCCTGGCACCGTGCTTTGAAAGGGTTTACA
Organism: Sciurus carolinensis; assembly: GCF_902686445.1. NCBI lineage: Eukaryota > Metazoa > Chordata > Mammalia > Rodentia > Sciuridae > Sciurus > Sciurus carolinensis. Next base: position 28,043,541 of record NC_062227.1, on the reverse strand, counting down.
TAGCACCTTTTGTGGGAGTGTTATCTCAATCTTGGGCAGGTGGGCACCAGGGTAGTTCATTAGTCTTGAGAAATGAGAAAAGACCACTTCTGGAATGTGGGCTGTGAGCATCTTATCTCCTTATGAGGTTACCGAGCTTCCTGGACCTGTGAATTTAAGAAAACCTGGGAATGAGGAGTGCACAGGGAAAGGATCAGTGCATTTTAATTAATTCTACAGTAAGTCATTAAGATATGAAGCTACACATGGAGAGAGAACAAAATTAAGCTAATAAATTGAAAAGAAGGAAGGAGAGAGGAAAAATCCTTTTAACTCCTCCTTGCGACTTCAAGAGAATATAATCAAGTAGTTAAAAATGTACTGAGCATTTACTATGTACTACGCATGATACACTACCTCCCTTTGAGGTAGGTATTTTCATTATCTCGCTTCTTCAAATGAAGCAACGAGGAGCAGAGAAGTGGCTTCTCCAGATTGCACAACTAACAAATAAGTCACGAGCCCAGGCAATTTAACTCCAGAACCTGTTCCAGGAAAATGATGACTGGAAATAAGAACACCAACTTTTTACCATTCTAGAGAAGTTTTCATTATTGTGTTTCATTCTCAGAAGCGGATAAGGTAGGCATTGTTAAGCCATTTTATGGGTAACAATACTGAATTAGAGACATTAGCTGACTTGCTCAACTTTATCTAACTAGGCAAGGTACAGCTTCTAAGCTTTCTGAACAAGATAGGGCTCTTCTCATTAAGCCTACAATTTTCTAATTAAACAATTAGTACCTGTAACCTGATGGAGATGCCCTCAATTGTAGGGGAGTTAAAACTTTCTCTTTACTTTCTGAAGTTCAATAATTTGAGTCACTGGGATAAACCGACAGTACACAGACTAACAAGAGAAAAATTATACAAACTTGTGCACATGCAGAATTTAAGACTCAAAGAAGAGCCAGATGATTCAAGTTCATATGGAATCTGAATGGGGTAAGGGGTTCTGAGTGGAGGTGGTGACAGGAATAGGAAGGTGAAGGGAACAAATGTTGTCTCGTTATGCACATAGACACCCTCAGATGAATAGGTGGGAGTCTGAGACCAAAACTCTCTGAGCACAATATGGACCCAGAATCTCTTCCTGTGTTATGAGCTTTCCTAGATTCCCCTTTAGGCATCCAAGGGCACCTCAAGGAGAACCTCTGCTTGCCTCTGCTGTTCCAGCTATTTCCCCCCAGCATACCTAAGCACCACACCTTGAGGTATTCTTTTCTGAGTTCAATGCAATCAATGTGTATATTTAATGCAGTGTATACTGAAACACAGTCATATCGCTATATCAATATTGCATCTCAAAATGATATGTCTTAAAATATAAGAAACATAGGCCTTGAAATACAAACATATAAACTACTGAACAATCTGGTGTGAAGAGGCCCCATAGAAACATCATCTGGGAAATCTGAATGGGGATGTGAAAATTTATCATATACTGAAATTCCGAGAATTGGTTTCTTGGATAGAAAAATGGTGACAATCACAGATTGCACATGTCGCACTCTTAGTCTCAAGTGAATTTGTTTTTAGAACAGTTGTCATATGCAATTTTAGAGACCACAACTAGAAGTGTCACTAGATGGCACTATTATTCTTAGTACTGTGATAAGCCGTCCCTTAATGACTGAGAGTGATAAAGCAACCACATCCATTAGTACTAATAATGCTGTCGCTATGTCAAAGTTGCTTCTTAAAGAGAAAGAATTGATAAATAGGCTATTATGGTGAAATCCATGCTATTCCATGAACCCAAAATTTAGGAAGCAATCTCTAGGACTCCTAGGTCAATCCTTCTTTCTCTCTCCCTCTCTTCCTTCCATCATTCATTTATAGATATTTATTGAGTGCTTGGAAAGTGCTAGAATCTTGGCCAAGCTTTGGTTGGTTTCATGCTAGAAAAAGATTTTATTTTGTTGAAAGTAAGATCATAGGTTTTGCACCTGTCAGATTTGACTTTCTCATATATATATATATATATAAATATATATATATATATATTTTTTTTTTCTTTCTTTTTTTTTTTAAGACTGAGTCTGTTTTTCCCAGGCTGGCCCCTGAGCTCTTGGGTTCAAGTGATCCTCCTGCCTCAGCCTGACCCAAGTTGCTGGGACTATAAATGTGTGCCCACTGTGCTCAGCTGCACTTACTTCCTCGGACATCCTCCTCCTCATCATCATCATCACCATCATCACTTCTGGTTTAGAACCAAGAAGATTAAGGCACAAAGCCAGTAGATATGTACAAAATTACTTTGTAAAATTATGCTCTATGTATGAATGCTATTATTACCCCCTCCAACATGTAGACTCACTTCTTTAATAGTTCTATATAGTATACTTTTTTTTTAAGTACTGGGAATTGAATCAGGGGGCTCACACATGCCAGGCAAGAGCTCTACCACAGAGCTACACCCTAAGCCCTCTATTAATTCACACAATCTAAGCTTATTAAGATCAGCTCCAACACAAATGACCTGTGAGACAACTTCTTTTTGTAGCTATTCCCTCTTCTCTCCTTGTTTCTTAGAAATACCATCAGAATACAAAATGAAGTGGATAGACCTGAAGCACATTTTGGAAGAAGTGTGCTAGAAATATTTTGTGGGATGTGTTTAAATATACAAAATTGTTTCAATACCTCTTGCAGGAAGCCACCCTAATCTCTCAGCAGCCAATTGTGTTCCTTGCACACAAAGTTGCCTTTCAGGCTCCTTTCCAAATGAACATGGTGATGAAGCATCTTTCCTCATGGACACTGGTAACTAGCACAGCAAAAAGACATCTGAATATTTTAACCTATTCACATTTTCTAATAATCAGTATAAATTGATATTGCTTATTTAGGGTGTTATTCATACAGAACTTCTCTTGAGAGCTCTTTTTATATGATAAATTTACCAGCTTTGCTTTTTTTTTTTTTTTTTTGGATTGGGATTGCTTTTGTTGTTGATGTTGTTTTTTTGTACCAGGAGTATTCTAACACCCTTTTTATTTTTTAATTTATTTTGAGATAGTCTCCTTAAATTGCCCGGGCTAGCCTTGAACTTGTGATCCTCCTACCTCAGCCTCCAAAGTCTCTGGGATTACAGATGAGTGCTACCATGTCTGGCTTCAGCTCTCACTTACTGATGTCTGCATGGTATCTGAGGTTTGAGGGTGGTATAAAAACTCTGATCCTTCTCTCTGGGACTGCTATTGTACCCAACTCTTGAGGACAATGTAATAGGGTTGGGGGTGTGGCTCAGTGATAGGGTATTTGCCTAGTATGCATGAGACTCTGGGTTTGATCTCCCAAACTCACACACACACACACACACAGTCCTTCTTTCCCTCCCTTTACCAGAGTAACAGAACTGTTCTGGAGCTACAGCAACGTCTAAGAGCCCACTGAGGAGGCTAACGATGGCTTTTCTAACAATGATGCTGATTTCCTCAGCATGCCCACTGCTTGCCTTGACATCAGCCAAATGACCTCACTAAGAACTCCAGCAAACATGTGAAAGAGAAAGACTTCCATCTTAAGTGTTTTTTATTGAAAATACCAAAGATTTCCTGCTTATTTTGGAGACAAAGAAATTTGACACGTCATCTCCGACATCCTTACTGGATTGTCACCTGTTGAAGGCAGGGTCTGTCTGAAATGGCATCTTGGGAGAGCAGCTCCCACTTCCAGATGAGAAGAGAGGGCTCCAAAGTCGTCCAAGTCTCCCTGGAGGCATCGCTGGCCTGCTGCTCCAGGCTCTCCGCCTCTGTGCCTCTGCCTCTTGCCCAGGCTATCAGGCAGTGGGATTTGTCGCCTTCCTCAACCCCAGAGCTTTCCCTTTTGTTTTTAAATTGCCCTGGAGTTCTGCACCTTCACAACAGTTTTACACCCGTGTTAGAACATGAGCACACTGGCCAATTACAGTCAGCGATTCAGAAAAACTCCCAAGCAGAAGGATTTGTGTCTGAGCCTCTCTCTCCTGCTGCCATTTTGAATGAGGTGAGGGGTTTTTGCAGCATATTCCTTGAACTATATCACATTCATATAGCATTTTTTTCCTACCTTGTTTATATGTCTGTTAAAGGAGCTGGGTGCGGTGGTGCAAGTGCCTGTGATCCCAGCCACTTGGGAGCTGAGGCAGGAGGATCTCAAGTGTAAGGACAGGTTCAGAAGTTTAATGCAGCCCTCAGCAACTCAGTGAGACCCTGTCTTTAAATAAAAAATAAAAAGAGCTGGGATGGGCCTGGCGTGGTGGCATAGGCTGTTGAGAACAGGGTGACATCTGTAAAACCCCCCACAGGAAAGGGCGAGCAAACACTAAGGAATGAGAAACTATCTTAATTGAAAGAATTCCACACGGAGACAGCTAAGCTCCGTTCCGCTTTATTCAGAAAGGAGTGTGTTGATGTAGAGCCGGGTGTGGGCTGATTGGTTGGGGCATGAAACGGGGCGAGAGCTGATAGGGCGAGTCCTGTTGCTGCGGTTTCAGGTGGAGGTGTTGAATACTGATTGGTTGGGGTGTGCCGTGGCTCCCGGGGAACAGCGATGGGAGGTAGAATCCGGAAGAGAAGGCTGACCAGCACCATGTTGGGAAAAGTCAGAGCGGTGACCTTATGTTAATCACCAGGATGCAGGCGGTTGTGACAGTGCCCTCAAGAGCCAATACAGGACAAATAGGACGTGCTGGGCCCCCGGGGTTAACAAGGCTATTAAGAGTTACCTGTCCGAGAAATGGGCAGCTGCCCAGAAACCTTATCTATCAAGGCGGGGGCTAGCCCCGACTCATCTCCTGCATAGTTCACCCCCCCCCTCCCTTCTTCCTCCAGGACCCAATGAGATTCAAATAAATTTTGGCGGGACCCAACAAGAGAACAAATGTTTAGCTGTTCGAATGTTAATCAATAATGTACAGGTCTTTGTATGTGAATGATTGGAAATTTCTTAAGTAGAGTGCTTTCTCATCCCTCGGGTCGCTCCCCACTCAGCCATGGTAGTGGTCTGAGAGGTTGGTTGCGGTCCAGGCTCGAGCTTGCAATAAAACCTCGTTGTGTGATTTGCATTGCCGTTTGTGCACTTTGACTCTCTGGGGATGGGTTGATAATGAATCCCAAAAAGGCCTATAATCCCAGCAGCTTGGGAGACTGAGGCAGGAAGATAGCGAGCTCAAAGCCAGCCTCGGCAATTTATCAAGGCCCTAAGTAACTCAGCAAGACCCTGTCTCTAAGTAAAATATTAAAAAGGGCTATGAATGTGGCTCAGTGTCCTAGTGCCCCTGAATTCAATCTCTGGTACCAAAAGAGAGAGAGAGGGAGAGAGAGAGAGAGAGATGGGTCTGTAACCTGTAACCCCAATCTATTAATCTATTAGGAACCCTGTTTTATGTAATATGATACCAGAGCAGGTCACGCAGATGTGAGCATTGGCTTCCAGAAGTCCCTGTGGTCTGCTGAGGGAGAAAAACCCATCTCAGTCCAAGATGGCCCCACTAAGATGTGCAGATCAAGGCTGACCCATCAAGCAGGCAGGAATGGTCAGAAGCTGAATGAATAAAGAAAAACGAAAGGCGGTGAGGTTGCAATTGAATTATTACAAAGAGGAAGCAAAGCAGGCAATTTCAAAGAGATGAAAAAAATGAGCATTTCTACACTCTATAATTGTGGGGATTAAAAATGTCAGTATTTTTTCTTTTCAGCAGATCCCTTTTTTTATGCATACAGTTTTTGTTGTGATTTCTTTTTGTTTACCTCTTGGGTGCCACTTGTCTGTCACCTTCCGCACTTTGCTACTTTACTTGAATATATCAGAACAGACCTCAGTTTTGAAACTCTTCCATGGCACAGTATTCTTTTAATTGAAAAGACACATTGGATTTAGGAAATACAATGATATTGTCCTACTTTCTTGGTGACTGGGCTGAATTGGAAGTAGGCAGCAAAATGGGTTACTGTCTGACCAGTAGAGGAAAGGATGGCCTACATGCCGGGTGGCGTGGCCAGCTGTGTGGGCTGGGGTGAGTCAGGTCAGGGTCAAGTGTGTGTTCCAGCTTTTGTGCTTCCTGGATCACTGAGGCCACATAGGGGCCATGTAGGGCACTTAGAAGTCTACTCATGTGTGATGTGTGTTCTGGGCATTTGTGGACACCTGTGCATCCACACAGACATACAGCATCAGATGTCTGGAAAAGACATGCCAGAAGCTGGTTGCTGCTGGGATGGGAATTTGGTAGCCATGGGCTAGGGGTGACAGGAAAACTTAAATTCATGGTAAATACTCTCTATCTAAAATTTTGGAACTTGGGCTTACATTTCCCATTGAACATTTTTCACATGACGAGGCAAATCGAAAAGCAGTTCCCTGGAGCAACTTAAGAGGAATAAAATCCCACTTATCACCGCAGTTCAAAGGGAGACGAATGTGACATATCTATATGCTATGATTTTGTTACAGAGACGTTGAAGGACAAGCGTAGATTCCAGTGGGTTATAGTTTGTATATAGTTTGGACATGGGGCACCCCCCAAAGTTCAGGAGACAATTTAGCAATGACTGGAGGTGAAAGGATTAGATTGTGAGAGCCGTAATGTAGTCAGTCTGTCCTAGTGTGAATGACTAACTGGGTGGTAACTCCAGTCAGGTGGGACATGCCTGGAAGAGGTGGCTCACTGGGCAAGCTCTGGAAGAATTCATCTTCCCTGAGGCCCTTCCCCTCTTGTCTCTTTCTGCTCCCCAGCCACCATGAAGTAAGCAGCTCTTCTCTGCTGACGCCCTTTTGTCATGGTGTTTTATCTCCCTTGGGCCCAGAGCAACAGAGTTGGCCAACCATGGACTGAACCTTTGAAGCCATGAACCCCAAATAGATTTTTCCTTCTCCAAGTTGGTCTTATTGGGTATTTTGGTCACAGCAATACGAAGCTGATTAGCATGATTTGGATCAGGAATGTCCCCAAAAGGCTCATGTGTTGAAGACTTGATCCCCAGCTGAGAAAGCTATTGGGAAGTGGTGGGAACTTTAGGAGATGGGGCCTAGTTGGAGGAAGCAGGTCAGCAGGGACATGCCCTCAAAGGGTGAACTGGGACCCTGGCCCCTTCTCTCTCTCTCTCTCTCTCTTGCTTTCTGACTCCCACAGTGTGAACAGCTTTGTGTTCCGTGCTTCCCACCATGATATTTGACCTCACCATAGGCCCAAAGTGATGGTACCAAGAGATCATGGACTGAGGCAGTAGGATCGTGAATTCAAAGCCAGCCTTAGCACTTTAGGGAGACCCTGAGCAACTCAGCGAGACCCTGTCCCTAAATAAAATATTTAAAAAGGGCTGGGGATGTGGTTCAGTGGTTGAGCACCTCAGGGTCCAATCTCCAGTCCTCCCTACCAAAAATCTTTCTTCCTTATAAATTATCTCAAGTATTTTGTCATAGTAACGGAAAGCTCATTAATATACCATGTAAGCACAAGACTCTGGAATACCATGGATTTGGGGGCTCCTGATGACGTGCCATAGAAAAGATGGCGAGAACTTTGGATGACACCCTTCTTCCTCCATTATTGGATCGCTCATGTGCTTGAAAAGATGTGAGCAATGGAGAAGAAAATGAATGGACTGTAAGGCAATGAAGAAGCAGATGGGGGTGTGTGCATCTGCTTGTGGAGACCTTTCTTTCTTCCCCTCCTTGGGTAACCAGAGCAGGTGGAGGATTCAAATATATGATCCTTAGGCTATACCATCTTGGTTCACTTCTTGCCACCACCACAAGAGGGACTGTTCAGTGTCCTGCAACACAGATCTAGGATCTAGCCCTTTCTCCAATTTCTCCCAGATTCTCTGGCAAGATTCCTTCTCCCTATTTGTATATGGCTCAGAACAAATAGATGATAGCACAGGATGCAGACAGTAAACAACTTAGCTATAGCTCTCATATCGGTTACCTTACTCAGGTTGCTTATCTATTTATTCATTTAGTAAACATATATGGAACAGCTATCAAATATTAAAACCTATGCTGGGCTGTGGAAATGGAAGCCTTCAGGAAATTCATGATCAAGTGGGAAAGAGATTATTTTAAAAATATATACATTTATATATATGTGTGTGATAATCTGATAAGTATTATCACACCCTAAGTAAGCCAGGGTAATAAAGGAATATCTAGCAGGATATCCAGCCGGACTATGAGTCATGCTGACCAAAGAGATGACCCAGCTGGCACTGGATCACCAGTGGGAAAGTGAGAATATATGTGTTGCTGCTGATTGGTGTGGAGGATGGTGGGAGTTGAAAAGAGTATAGTGCCTTTCAGAAAGAGTTAATACTGTGCAAAATGAGCAATCATGGAACATTTGCATATTGCTCGGCATGGTAGAAGCATGAAGTATGAGGCAGGATAAGGCAGAGGAAGTGCTATGCTTTAGGATGTGAGGTGTCCCCCAAAAGTTCACATGTGAGACAATGCAAGAAGGTTCAGAGGAGAAATGATTGGGTTGTAAGAATCTTAACCCAATCAGTGATTTAATCCCCCTGATAGGGATTAACTGAGTGGTAACTGAAGTGGTGGGGTATGGCTGGAGGAGATTGGAACTGGGGCATGGCTCTGGGGTATATATTTTGTAATTGTAGAGTGGACACTCTCTCTCTCTGCTTCCTGATGATGTGAACTGCTTCCCTCCACCACGCTCTTCCGCCATGATGTTCAGCCTCACCGCCAGCCCTGAGGAATGGAGCCAGCTGTCTATGGATTGAGACCTCTGAAACCGTGAGCCCTCAAATAAACCTTTCCTCCTCTACATTTGTTCTGGTGGGGTCATTTAGTCACAGCAGTGAAAAAACTGACTAGAACAGGAAGGGATAATGAAGGGCTTTAAATGTCAAGCAAAGAGTTTAGAAGGACTTTAAGCAAGAAAATGGCATTTTCAATAAGACTTGTGTCTTTACAAAGATCATTGAAGGCCACAGAGGAAATGTATTGGGGATGGGAAATGGGTCCTGGGCCATATTATAATACTTGAGAGAGGAGGTCAGTTCAGTTGCTCCGGCAGCACATTAGCCATGAGAGATGAGATGGTGATAAAGCAGCAGGTGTAGAAAAGAACAGAGGTGACGACAATAGTAGGAGTGGCTCTTGGGCTTTTCTCCTCTGATAAACAGGGATTTGGATGTCATTGCAGGTCTACCTGAAAGGAGCGCAGAGAAATGACCAGAAAGCAAATGTGCACTAGTCAACCAAGGCTTCGGTAAGCTGTTGCTGTAGTTTGGATCCGAAATGTTCTCTAAACATCCACATGGTGAAGGCTGGGTACCCAGCCTGTGGTACTGTTGGGAGATGATAGAACTTTGAAGAGGCGGATCCTAATAGAGGAAGTTGGGTCATTGGGGGCATGCCCTTACAGGAGATGGGCAATCCCTTCCTCTCTCTCTCTCTTTCTCTCTCTCTCCCTTTATCTCTCTCTCTCTGCCTCCTGCCTATCATGAGTTGAAACAGCTTTCTCCTCCATGTACTCCCATCATGTTCTGCCTTGTCACAGGCCGAAAGTAAAGGTGCCAACCCACCAGGGACTAAACCCTCGAAACCATGAGCCAAAGTAATTCTTTCCTCATTATGAGTTAGATTATCTCAGGTATTTTTGTCACCGTGATGGAAATCTGACTAACATGGTTGCCCAAAGCCAGTTCCAAATGCTTTCTGAATGACCTCGTCAGGAGACAAGAGCTGAGAGATAAGGCCAAGCGGGTGGAAAGCGAGGGAGGAACGCAAGCAGGTGCCATCATGGGCTGCTTTGTGGAACACTTGCTGGTGACCATCCTAGGGTCGCTTATGGAACCAACATGAAACGCATACACAGGGGTGGGGAAGAGTTCAGGAGCACTCACTTTGTGGTTTGAGTAGTGGAGTGGGTGGAGTCTAGGGGTGTGGGGAGAGAGACTGTATTCAGGAAGAAAGTGTTGGGGAGAAGTTCGTGCATTCAGTATTGAACTTTTTGGATTGTAGGCGCTTGGGTTCATCTAGTTTATGTTAAATCCAGAAAACGTCTAGCTAAGGCAAGAGGTGTGGGGGAAACAAGAAGAATAAAGTCTCGAGAAAGGAATACAAATGTCCATTTTGCTTCAGTGAGATAAAATAAGTGTCCATTTGATTTGACACTATTGAATCAATTGGCGGGCTTAGAACATTTTTGGCAGATTACAATCGTTGAAGACGAGGAGAGATAAGGAGATTGTTTCAGTGAGAAATGAACTCTAGGCAGCATTTATCTCCAAATAAGGTGTCAATTCTTGTTTGCTCAGGACTGAGGGGCTTCAAGCATGCTGAATTTTAATGCTAAAACTGGGAAAGTCCTGAGCAAATCAGGACAACTTGGTTGTCCCACCTCAAGTACATGAGCATGTAGGCTATTCTAACAGTCATGAATAGACAGGCAGGGAGAAAAGTAAGATGCTCGAATCATGAGGTTTACTGAAAATATTTAAAATATAAAGTGGGGAGTAAGGGGAAAGAGATGTTTTAGGTTATCCATATCCAGGATAGGATGTTATGATTTGGATATGAGGTATCACCCAAACTTTCCTGTGTTAATGCAGGAATATTCATAGGTAAAATCATTGGAATTTTTTTTTTTTTTTTTGTCCTGGGGACTAAACCCAGGGGTGCTTAGCCACTGAGTCACATTTCTGACCTTTTTATCTTTTATTTAGAGACAGGGTCTTGCTAAGTTACTTAGGGCCTTGCTAAGTTGCTAAGGCTGACTTTGAACTTGCAATCCTCCTGCCTCAGCCTCTCGAGCTGCTGGGATTATGGGTACGTGCCACCAAGCCCTGCACCACCGAATTACTCTGAAGCAAATACCTTACATGGTATCACTTTGTTCATACACATTGAAGAAGTTTATCCCCAAAAGACAAGGCCCCTACCTCTTTTTAAATATAACGGCATACCATCAACTTATCTTTTTTAAAATCATAGCAGAGGTGGGAATGTAGTTCAGTGGTGCAGTGCTTGACTAGCATGGACAGGGACCTGGGTAAGGTACCAAAGCACGTGCACACACACACACACACACACACACAAAACCCTCCAATAGTGGCTTCTTAAAATTATTACATGATAATATCCAGTGTTCAAATTTCCCCTATGTCTCAAGAAAACTTTTTTTTGAAACTAGTTCTTGCTATGTTGCCCATGCTGGTCTCAAACTCTTGGTCCTCCCATTTCAACCTCCCAAGTAGCTGGGACCATGCATGTTTTAGTCAGCATTTTTGTCACTGTGACCAAAAGATGTGACAAGAACAATTTTAAGGAAGAAAAGTTTAAGGAGGAAAAGTTTTGAATCTTATGGGTTCAGAGGTCTCAGTCCATAGACAGTTGGTTCCATTCCTCAGGGCCTGAAGTGAGGCTGAATATCATAGTGGAAGTGTGGTGGAGGAAAGCAGCTCAGACGTGCTACCGGGAAGCAGAGAGGGAACTCTCTCCACAGATAAAATATACACCCCAAAGGCAGGTCCCCAGTGACCCACCTCCTCCAGCTACACCCTGCCTGCCCTTAGTTACCACGTGGTTGATTCCTTTCAGGGATTAAGGCACTCTCAGGTTAAGCCTCTCCTAACCCAATCATTTCACCTGTGAACTTTCTCACATTGTCTCACACATGAGCTTTGGGGACACCTCACATCTAAACCCTAACCATGCACTACCACAACCAGCTCAAAACATTTTTTTAAAATTTATATTTATTGTAAACAAATGGGATACATGTTGTTTCTGTTTGTACATGGAGTAACAGCATACCATTTGCATAATCATACACTTACATAGGGTAATGAGGTTTGATTCATTCTGTTATTTTTTTCCTTCCCCTCCACCCCTCTCACCCCTCTTTTGCCTCTATACAGTCCCTCCTTCCTCCATTCTTGCCCCACTCCCACCCCCCATTATGTGTCATCATCCGCTTATCAGTGAGATCATTCGTCTTTTGGATTTTTGAGATTGGCTTATCTCACTTAGCATGATATTCTCCAATTTCATCCATTTGCCTGCAAATGCCATAATTTTATTATTCTTTATGGCTGAGTAATATTCCATTGTATATATATACCACAGTTTCTTTATCCATTCATCAATTGAAGGACATCTAGGTTGGTTCCACAATCTGGTTATTGTGAATTGAGCAACTATGAGAATTGATGTGGCTGCACTTCTGTAGTATGCTGATTTTAAGTCCTTTGGGTATAGGCCAAGGAGTGGAATAGCTGGGTCAAATGGTGGGTCCATTCCAAGTTTTCTAAGGAATCTCCACACTGCCTTCCAGAGTGGCTGCACTAATTTGCATCCCCACCAGCAATGTATGAGTGTACCTTTCTCCCCACATCCTCACCAACACCTATTGTTGCTTATATTCTTGATAATCGCCATTCTAATTGGGGTGAGATGGAATCTTAGGGTAGTTTTGATTTGCATTTCTCTTATTACTAAAGATGGCAAACATTTTTTCATATGTGTGTTGATTGCTTGTAGATCTTCTTCTGTGAAGTGTCTGTTTATTTCCTTAGCCCATTTGTTGATTGGGTTATTTGTATTCTTGGTGTAGAGTTTTTTGAGTTCTTTATAGATTCTGGAAATTAGTGCTCTATCTGAAGTATGAGTGGCAAAGATATTCTCCCACTATCTAGGCTCTCTCTTCGCATTGCTGATAGTTTCCTTTGCTGAGAGAAAGTTTTTTAGTTTGAATCTATCTTGGTTATTGATTCTTGCTTTTATTTCTTGTGCTATGGGAGTCCTGTTAAGGAAGTCTGACCCTAAGCCAACAAGTTGAAGATTTGGACCTACTTTTTCTTCTGTAACATGCAGGGTCTCTGGTCTGATTTCAAGGTCCTTGACCCATTGTGAATTGATTTTTGTGCAGGGTGAGAGATATGGGTTTAGTTTCATTCTGTTGCATATGGATTTCCAGTTTTCCCAGCACCATTTGTTGAAGAAGTTATCTTTTCTCCATTGCATATTTTTGGCCCCTTTGTCTAGTATGAGAAAATTGTATTTATTTGGGTTTGTGTCCGTGTCCTCTATTCTATACCATTGATCTACCTGTCTAATTTGGTACCAATACCATGCCATTTTTGTTACTATTGCTTTGTAGTATAGTTGAAGTTCTGGTATTGCAATACCCCCTGCTTCACTCTTCCTGCTAAGAATTGCTTTAGCTATCTGGGTTTCTTATTCTTCCAGATGAATTTCATAATTTCTTGCTCTATTTCTGTAGGTACGTCATTGGGATTTTAATTGGAATTGCATTGAATCTGTATAGCACTTTTGGTAGTATGACCATTTTGACAATATTAATTCTTCCTATCCAAGAACGTGGGAGATCTTTCCATCTTCTAAGGTCTTCCTCAATTTCTTTCTTCAATGTTTTGTAGTTTTCATTGTAGAGATCTTTTACCTCTTTGGTTAGATTGATTCCCAAGTATTTTATTTATTTATTTATTTTTTGAGACTATTGCAAATGGAGTTGTTTTCCTCATTTCCCTTTCAGATGTTTCGTCGTTTGCATATAAAAATGCTTTAGATTTATGCGTGTTAATTTTATAGCCTTGCTGAATTCATTGATGAGGTCTAGAAGTTTTCTGGAGGAGGTTTTTGGATCCTCTAAATATAGAATCATGTCATCAGCAAATAGTGACAGCTTAAGTTCCTCTTTTCCTATACGTATCCCTTTAATTTCTTTGGTCTGCCTAATTGCTCTGGCTAATTTCGAGGACATGTTGAATAGAAGTGGTGAAAGAGGACATCCCTGTCTTGTTCCCGTTTTTAAAGGGAATGGTTTCAGTTTTTCTCCATTAAGAATGATGTTGGCCATGGGCTTAGCATAAATAGCCTTTACAACGTTCAGGTATGTTCCTACTATCCCTATTTTTTCTAGTGTTTTGAGCATGAAGGGGTGTTGTATTTTGTCGAACGCTTTTTCTGCGTCAATTGAAATAACCATACGATTCTTATCCTTAAGTCTATTGACATGATGGATTACATTTATTGATTTACAGATGTTAAACCATCCTTGTATTCCAGGAATGAACCCCATTTGATCGTGGTGCACGATTTTCTTAATATCCTTTTGGATATGGTTTGCCAATATTTTGTTAATGATCTTTGCATCTATATTCATCAAGGATATTGGTCTAAAATTTTCTTTCCTTGATGTGTCTTTTCCTGGTTTGGGTATAAGGGTGATATTAGCTTCATAGAATGAGTTTGGTAGGGTACCCTCCTTTTCTATTTCCTGGAATACTTTGAGAAGTATTGGAATGAGTTCTTCTTTGAAGGTCTTGCAGAACTCGGCTGAGAATCCGTCTGGTCCTGGGCTTTTCTTGGATGGTAGATTTTTAATGGCTTCTTCTATTTCATTGCTTGATGTTGATCTGTTTAAATTTTATATGTCCTCCTGGTTCAGTTTGGGAGGAGCATATGTCTCTAGAAATTTTTCAATGTCTTTGGTAGTTTCTATTTTGTTGGAATACAGATTTTCAAAGTAGTTTCTCATTATGTTCTGTATCTCAGTGGTGTCTGTCGTGATATTTCCTTTTTCATCATGAATTTTAGTAATTTGAGTTTTCTCTCTTCTCTTTGTTAGTGTGGCTAAGGGTTTGTCTATTTTGTTTACTTTTTCAAAGAACCAACTTTTTGTTTTGTCAATTTTTTGAATTGTTTCTTTTGTTTCAATTTCATTGATTTCAGCTCTGATTTTAATTATTTCCTGTCTTCTACTACTTTTGGTGTTGTTCTGTTCTTCTTTTTCTAGGGCTTCAAGCTGTAATGTTAGGTCATTTAGTTGTTGACTTTTCATTCTTTTCTTGAATGTGCTCCATGCAATGAATTTTCCTCTTAGTACCGCTTTCATAGTGCCCCAGAGATTTTGATATGTTGTATCATTGTTCTCATTGACCTCTAAGAATGTTTTTTATCTCCTCCCTGATGTTTTTTGTCATCCATGTTTCATTGCATAGCATATTATTTAGTCTCCAGGTGTTGGAGTAATTTCTGTTTTTTGTCATTGATTTCTATTCTCAGTCCATTTTGATCTGATAGAACACAAGGCAGTATCTCTATTTTTTTGCATTTCCTAAGGGTTGCTTTGTGGCATAACATATGGTCCTTTTTCAAGAAGGTTCCGTGTGCTGCTGAGAAGAAAGTGAATCTGCTTGTTGATGGATGGAATATTCTATATATGTCTATTAAGTCTAGGTTATTGATTGTGTTTTGAGTTCTATGGTTTCTTTGGTTGGTTTTTGTTTGGAAGATCTATCTAGTGGTGACAGTGGTGCATTAAAGATACCCAGAATTATTGTGTTGTGGTCTATGTGATTCCTGAAATTGAGAAGGATTTGTTTGATGTACAGGGATGCACCATTGTTTGGGGCATAAATATTTACTATCGTTATGTCTTCCTGATTTATGGTTCCCTTAAGCAGTATGAAATGCCCTT
Organism: Sciurus carolinensis; assembly: GCF_902686445.1. Lineage (NCBI taxonomy): Eukaryota > Metazoa > Chordata > Mammalia > Rodentia > Sciuridae > Sciurus > Sciurus carolinensis. Next base: position 28,028,048 of record NC_062227.1, on the reverse strand, counting down.
CTTTATCCCTTCTGACTAACTTTGACTTGAAGTCCACTATATCTGATATAAGCATGGAAACCCCTGCTTTTTTACTGAGTCCATGTGCGTGGTAGTTTTTTTCCCATCCTTTCACCTTTAGTCTGTGGATGTCTGTTTCTATGAGATGAGTCTCTTGCAGGCAGCATATTGTTGTGTCTTTCTTTTTAATCCATTCTGCCAGTCTATGTCTTTTGATCGATGAGTTTAGGCCATTAATGTTCAGGGTTATGATTAAGATATGATTTGCATTCCCAGTCATTTGGGCTTATTTTTGGTTTTTAAGTTGGCTTGGTTTCTCCTTTGAGTGGTTTTTCTTTAAGGTAGTTCCTCCCTTTGCTGACCTACATTATTGTTTTTCATTTCCTCCTCATGGAATATTTTGTTGAGAACATTCTGTAGCACAGACTTTCTATTTGTAAATTCTTTTAACTTTTGTTTATCATGGAAGGATTTTATTTCATCTTCAAATCTAAAGGTTAGTTTTGCTGGGTATAGGATTCTTGGTTGGCATCCATGTTCTTTCAGAGCTTGAAATATGTTGTTCCAGGCCCTTCTAGCTTTTAGAGTCTGGGTTGAGAAGTTGGCTGCTATCCGTATTGGTCTCCCCCTATATGTAATCTGATGCTTTTCTCTCGCAGCCTTCAAAATCCTATCTTTATTTTGAATGTTAGGCATTTTCATTATAATATGCCTTGGTTTGGATCTGTTGTGATTTTGTGCATTTGGTGTTCTGTAAGCCTCTTTTAATTGATTTTCCATTTTATTCTTCAGGTTTGGGAAATTTTCTGATACTATTTCATTGAATAGGTTGTTCATTCCTTTGGTTTGTATCTCTGTGCCTTCCTCAATCCGGTTAATTCTTAAATTTGGTCTTTTCACGATATCCCGTAGTTCTTGGAGATTCTGTTCATGATTTCTTACCATCTTCTCTGTTTGGGCAACTTTATTTTCAAGATTAAATATTTTGTCTTCATTGTCTGAGGTCTGTCTTCCAAGTGGTCTAGACTTTTGGTGATATTGTCCATTGAGTTTTTTATTTGGTTTATTGTTTCCTTCATTTCAAGGATTTCCATGTTATTTTTTTTTTTTTTTTTTTTTTTGAGAATCTCTATCTCTTTGTTGAAATGATCTTTTGCTTCCTGCAGTTGCTCTTTCAGCTTATTGGTATTATCATTCATTGCCTGCATTTGCGCTCTTATCTCATCCTTTGCTTTGCAAATCATCTTAATCATGTATAATATGTCCTTTTCTGACATTTCTTCTATCATACTGTCATTGGATTCTATTAATATAGAATCTAGATTTGTCTGGATCATTTTCTTCCCTTGTTTTTTTCATGTTGTTCATGTATCTTCCCCTCTAGCAGTGCAGATCTGGGGTATTGCAGATTCCCCCCTATAGGCTTATAGTGGCCCTATAGGTTTCCAAAACCCTTTCTTTAAGGGGAGATCAATATTAGCAGTGCCCACTTCAGACACTATGCAGTCCTAGACCAAATAGTCCTTATGAGGACAATAACAAAATTGTCATATAAACAGAATGAGTTCAAATATTATCTTCAGTAAAACAAACAGATTTGCAATAAGGTCTGCAGTTTCTAATGGAGGACAAAGAGGATGCAGAGGGATGTAGAATGTGGCTGTTAATGGGATAAGAAAAGAATATACAGAAGTTCTATATAATAGAAAGGGTGAGAGTGTTCAAAAGAAATTGGATGTTAGCATGCCAAAAAGGGACTCTGAGGGAACAGGTAAACAAAAGGAAAAGAGAGCAAGAAAAGTAAAGAAATAAAAACTTAATTTTTTTCAATAAGGAGAAAAAAGAAAATCTACAGTATAACAGTCATATAGTGTCAAACCTCCCAGTCTTCAGTAGCCTGATGCATGAGAGGTGCCTGACAATGAGCTTCAAGCCTCCAGCAGGCGTCTCAGGATGGGTTTTGCCCCACCTAAAGATCGGAGCTACGGCTTCCAGGATTATCCAAGATGGCCACTCTGGCTTTGGACGTGTTGGCAAATGGGGAGCTGTAGCTCAGGGTGTGGCCGTGGTCAGCAGGAGGTCCTGGAGGCGGGATGCAGTTGGTCAGGCAGGGGTCTGGAGGTCGGGTGTGTTTGGTGTGGTTGTGGGATCCTGGAGGCTGGGTGCAATCAGTTGGTCTGGGGATCCTGGTGATAGGCACAGTCAGTCCGTCTGTGGGTACTGGTGGCAGGGAGCAGTCAGTCGATGTGAGGGCCTCAGAGGCAGGGAGTGATCGGTCGGGCTGAGGGATCCTGGAGACGGGGCTCAGTCAGTCTGGCCAGGGGTCCTACGGGGCCTGGCTGTTGTCTCAAAATGGCAGCAGCCACGTGTAATCAAACCTGCAGGTACTGTAACAGTGAACTTCCAGGCAGCAGCAGGCAGTTGGTGCTCCACTGGCGGTCAGCGATCAGTTTGCTGACTGTTGTGGGATGATCCGGAGGTGAACCTTGTGCATTGGGGGATGGATAGGTGTAAGGCAGGCAATGGACAGGCAAGAGGCAGGCAAATGGCGGATGATAGGTGCCTGACAGTGAGCAATCTGCACTCAAAAAATGCGTTGATATACTGGCAGACTGCAGGTGATCACAGCAGACAAATGGGGTAAACAGGAGGGGATCGATAAGCAGCAAAAACTGCCTTACCAAGAATCAGATATCCTCTGCTTGAAACCAGAGTTACAGAGCGACAAGGAACGCAGCCTCCCTCTAGTCCGCCATCTTGGATCCACCCAGTTCAAAACTTTTTTATGACTATTTTTTTTTCAAAGCAGGATCCAAAGCTCACACATTGCTTCTAGTTGATAGGTCTATTAATCTCTTTTATCCTATCTATTTCCTTCTCTTATTGTTCTTGTTCAAGAGATGGGATGTCGTCTCCAGTAGACTAGTACTTCTCAAACTTTAGAGCACACACCAACCACCTGGAGATTCTGCTTTAGTAAGTAGATCTGGAGTGGGGTTCGAGATGTCGCCTTTCTGGGAAGCTGCCAAGTGAAGGCCAACACTGCTGGTACACAGATCACACTTTGAGTAGCAAACTCTAGAGCTTACTAGCATCTGACATCCTCATGGTTTCATTGCAGTGTTTCTTTGTCCCCCTATAAACTGATGGTAAGATCTTCCAGATTGAGTAGAAACAGATTTCTCTTATGTAAATTTTAATACTTCCTCCAAAAATTTTTAGAACTCTTACAATCTTCTTCTTCTTCTTCTTCTTCTTCTTCTTCTTCTTCTTCTTCTTCTTCTTCTCCTTCTCCTTCTCCTTCTCCTTCTCCTTCTCCTTCTCCTTCTCCTCCTCTTCCTCCTCCTCCTTCTTCTTCTTTTCCTTCTGGCATTGAACCCAGGAACACTTTATCATTGCTCTGCACCCCCAGCCCTTTTTATTTTTATTTTGAAACAGGGTCTCACTAAGTTACTGAGGCTGGTCTTGACCCTGAGAGCCTCCTGCCCCAGTCCCCTGAATCACTAGGATACAGGTGTGTACTAATGTGCCTGGCACCTCTCACAATTCTTTTCAACATTCCTTCTAATTTCAGGTTCAGACCCAGAGGGCTGGAGGTATATAACTCTTAGTGGCATGTGCAAGACCTCGGGTTTGATCCCTAGCAACTTCAAATAAATAAAATAAAATAAAAAAATAGAAAATAAAATTTAGACCCAATTTATACAAAGTACACTCCATACAGATAAATTTTAGGCCAAGAAGGGAATACATTTGGTGTTAGAAGTTGGTGGATAAGTCAGCATGACATGGAAGAAGGCCTACATTGGATAGAACAGAGGCTGCTACAAGATTAACTGGGGTTGAAGGAAGAGTCCTTGGAATGGGAAAAGGAGGAAAAGGGAGGGCAGCATGATATGGGGGGCGGCAGGTATAGAGATCAACTGCAAGCAGTGATTCTCAAAAGCCCTCCAAAGCCCTGCTCACCAGAAGCCTATAGACTATTTAAAAAAGTATCCTGCCATGTGTAATCCCAGCCTGTAATCCCAGCTACATGGGAGGCCAAGGAAGGAGGATCCCAAGTTCAAGGTCAGCCCCAGCAATTTAATAAGACCCTGTCTCAATATAAAATCAAAAAACCTGGGGTTATAATTCAGTGGTAGAGCATTCCTAGGTTCAATCCTCAGTATCACAAAACAAAAAATAGTCATGTTTTGACCCATCAAGTCAGAATCTCTGGAGAAAGAACCCTGGAATATGTTTGATTTATAACCCCTGGAAATCCTAACATATCGTGAATCTGGAAACCACTGTTACATCCCATGCCTTTTTTTTCACACAGTGCCTCCAGTTTTCAGTTTTGTCATGGTTCAGACATGAAGTGTGAGACCATACAAGAATTTTCAGTCGTGAAAGGATTAGATCATGAGAGGTGTAACCTAATCAGTGGATTAACCCACTGATAGGGATTAACTGGGTGATTACAGTAAGCAGGTAGTGTGACTGGAGGAAGTGGGTCACTGGGGTGTGCTTCTGGGGTTTATATTTTGTCCTTGGTGAGTGGAGGTCTCTCTCTGCTTTCTGGTTTTGTGTCTTGAGCTGCTTTCTGTACCAAGCCCTTTCGCCAGGATGTTCTGTCTCCCTGGGGCCCAGAGTTATACAGCAATTATACGGATATTTTTCCTCTCTAAATTGTGCAGTTTGGTCACCGTGACACAAAAGCTGACTAAAACAACTTTTCACTTTTTGTGGGCACTTAGTCTGAAGGTCTATCAATTCATTTAGTGGCTAAGACAGTGACACACTCCAGTGAATGAACCACTGGGCAGAGGTGGGGTGGCACCATTCACATACCAATTATGCCAGGCTCCAAAGGAACCGGATCTTGGACAAGAAAAATGGAAATGAAATTTGTAAATTATAAATTTCAGCAATTTGCTTTCAGTCATAAGACAGGCTTCCCCCCAAAGACAAAAGTCAGAGGAAAATGTGAACACAGTAGCAAAAGCTCACTGGGCCCCCATGAACTTGGGCCTCTGACCTTCTAGGCCTGGCTGTCTTGCACGGCACCAGTGTTTGCAGCACGCTGGAGCTTGTTTGTGGATATTAACTTTATATGGGCCTCAGTCATTCTGAGGGCAAATGTGGCTTTCAAGGATTTGAGGGAAATTCCTGGTTAAAATGTTCACCTTGTTTCCTCTCTCCAGCTGCACCTTCGGCTTCATCCTTGTAGATGAGATTCCAGTTCCTCTTTTCTTAGTTCCAGCACATCACTTCCTTCTCATTCCGCGTGTTGCTGCTCTTCTGCACATCTGCAGCCGGTGGCTGTGTCTGTTTATTGGCATTCCTAAACATTGCAAGAAGCCCCAGGGTATTTCCATTGCATCGGGATGTTTAGGTTACAGGAGGGATTGATGATGTTGAATTGGTGATGGTGATTTATTCATTACAATTATTCTTCAATTGTCAGAAAGAATAACGCCAATCAATTCCAAGACCTGAACGAGTTTTATGGATGCCCTGGAAAGTGCTACCTATCCTCACCTTATGCCCATACGACTTTTTGTCAGAAATGGAATGCCAATCTTATGGACTATTCTGAGACTGTAACACTGGAGGAAGTAACTTTGGCGCCGCCTGCAGGGCTTCCCATTTTCTGATGTCTCTGTGCACCGGGAGGTCATAGAGTAGATTTCACAGCCAACCTAAATCCTTTGTGAATTATCCACTCCGTTCTCTCCTCATGGGTCAACTACCAAGACTCAAATCAGACTGCTTAGATTCAAATCTCAGAACCAGCAGTGCCATTTTGGATACAATTACAAGTGTTTTTAAGCCTCAAATGTTTTGTCACCTGTGAAATGTGGAAGATATTAGCACATACTTCATAAGGGAGTTGTGAATATTGGTTGTTATAATTCATGGCAAGCATTTGGCACAGTGCTGGTTCATTATAAGCATTCAAGATACATTAGTTATTAATGTTTCTTCAAGATTTGTTGGTAAATATTCTGTCATGCAACACTTTATAATCATTAATTATAAAGTAAGTTTTGGTAAAAATGCATTGAGTGAAGATTCTGATCAATGTGATAAGAGGAAACTAAAATACAATCAATGAACTGAATTAACCTTTTCCATCCTTTTGATATTATTTAGTTCAATGTGTTCCTCATTTGTGCCTCTTACAGCCCTTTGAACACATGGTCTGGCATGGTAGGTTGATCTTGCACAGAATGTCATTGTACCAAAACATGACTAAGTCAAATAATCTTGGTATAAGAATTGCCACATACTATCACAAGGAAATTTCAGGTCTGCCTATTTTGCTTTTCTATTTAAAATGAAAATGCCACTCAATAAATATTTGATACAGAACAGCAAACATTCTGGTTCTATGTATCCCAAGTCATTCAGTGAGAAAATGTTCTTTGACTTCATTTTAAAGTAATAAGTGCACATGATAAAAAATTAACAGAGGAAATAAAGATGTTAAGTGAAAAGAAAAAGTTTCATTATTATTAATGATAATAAAGCCTCCCCACCCCAGCAGCCTCCTAATCACTGACCAGTCATAACCAAGACTGACAATTATTTATCTTTCCAAAAATTTCTAATATGTATACTTGTATCTATTATGGAAGCTCTGTAGTTCTCAGTTTGGCCCAAATCTGCCATTTGGCTTCATTTTTGGTCTGTGCAAGACTTACTGGTCAAATGTCTACTTCAATATCAGTTCTAGCACTTTCATTTTTGATCCTAATGAGTTATCATTTAGGCCAGGGGTCTGTAATTTACAATCTTCAGGCCAAATGTGGCGCTCACTGATTTTTATAAATAAAGTTTAATTGTGACCCATCACACCCATTCATAATGACTGATTTTACACTTGAGTGGCAGGGATGGGTATATGCAACAGAAACCCAAAAAGCCTAAAGTATTTACTAATTGGCCTTTTACAGAAAGTGTCCCCATCTCTGATTAGGTCACCATCATAACTAATCAGCATAGCAACATCCATAATTCAAAAAAGGCAAGTTTTTAAAAAAATTTATTGTCCTGGAGATTAAATTCAGAGCTCCCTACCACTGAGCTACATCCCCAGCCTTTTTTATTTTTCATTTTGAGACAGGGTCTCACTAAATTTCAGAGGCTGAACTCAAACTTGCAATCCTCCTGCCTCAGCCTCCTGAGTCCCTGGGATTACAGGCATGTGGCACCACACCTGCCTAAACAAGTCATTTATTGTTAATATCTGAACACATAATCACTTTTAAATGTAGGAAGTATTCTATATATAATTTGGAGAGAAAATCTCCCCAAGTGTTTTATGTTGAAATTCTTTCCATTAAAGTCTATATTTATTATAAAATAAAAATCCTGGAATAATTAACATTGTTAAAGTTGTTAAATTTATGAATAAAGGTAGTTATTAAGAACTTTAAGACAGTTAAGTAAATAAAACAATAGATTAGCAGTTAATGCAAACATGAAGACAAAGTTTGATAATTTTAAGAATGAACGCAGTCTTTTTTTGAGTCCACAAATATTTTGACACCTGTCAAAAGAAGAAGTACAAACGGTCAACAAATTTATGAAAAAAATGTTCAACATCTTTACCAACCAGGGAAATGCAAATGAAAACTACTCTAAGAGCCGGGTGCTGGGGCACATGCTTATAGTCCCAGAGGCTCAGGAGGCTGATGCAGGAGGATCACCAGTTCACGAAGCCAGCCTCAGCAACTTAGTGAGGTCCTAAGCAACATAGTGAGACCCTGTCTCTAAATAAAATATAAAAAAGGCTGGGGGTGTGGCTCAGTGGTTAAGCGCCCCTGGGTTCAATCCTTGGCACCAAAACCAAACTGATAACAACAGAAACTATACTAAGATTTCACCTCCCTTCAGTCAGAATGGCAGTCACCAAGAATACAAATGATAAGAAATGTTGGAGAGGATTTTGGGGAAAAGGAACACTTTCATACTGTTGGTGGGACTGAAAATTAGTAGAACCACTATGGATATCAGTATGGAGGCTCCTCAAAAGGCTAGGAATGGAACCACCATACCACCCAGCTATACTCCTTGGTATTTATTCTAAAGAATTAAAGTCAGACAGATCCAAGATGGCAGACTAGAGGGAGGCTGTATTCCTTGTCACTCCGTAACTCTGGTTTCAAGCAGAGGATATCTGTTTCTTGGTGAGGCAGTTTTTGCTGCTTATCGATCCCCTGCTGTTTACCCCATTTGTCTACTGCAATCACCTGCAGTCTGCCAGCATATCGACACCTTTTTGAGTGCAGATTGCTCACTGTCAGGCGCTTATCATCTGCCATTTGCCTGCCTCTTGCCTGTTCATCACCTGCCTTACACCTATCCATCACCCACTGCCCAAGCTTCACCTCCTGATTGTCCGACAACAGTCAGCAGACTGATCGCCGACCACCAGTGGAGAACCAGCTGCCTGCTGCTGCCTGGAAGTTCACTGTTACAGTACCTGCAGGTTTGATTACACGTGGCTGCCGCCATTTTGAGACAACAAGTCCTGGCCGAACTGACTGAGCCCTGTCTCCAGGACCCTCAGCCTGATCGATCACTCCCTGTCTCTGGGGCCCTCACATTGGCTGACTGCTCCCTGCCGCCAGGACCCCCAGACCAACTGACTGTGCCCTATCACCAGGACCCCAGACCAACTGATTACACCCGGCCTCCAGGATCCCACAACCACACCAAACACACCGGACTTCCTGGACCCCTGCCTGACCAACCCGCACCCCGCCTCCAGGACCTCCAGCCGACCATGTCCACACCCTGAGCTGCAGCTCCCCATTTGCCAACACATTTCGAAGCCAGAGTGGACATCTTGGATAATCCTGGAAGTCATAGCTCCCATCTTTAGGTGGGGCAAATTCCATCCTGAGATGCCTGCTGGGGACTTGAAGCTCATTGTCAGGTACCTCTCATGCATCAGGTTACTGAAGTCTGGGAGGTTTCATTACTATATGACTGTTGTAGTGTAGACTTTCTTTTTTCTCCTTATTGAACAATTTTAAGTTTTTATTTCTTTACTTTTCTTGCTCTCTTTTCCTTTTGTTTACCTGTTCCCTCAGAGTCTCTTTCTCCCTTTTTGCATTCTAACAACCAATTTCTTTTGATTACACTCTCACCCTTTCAATTATCTAGAATATCTGTATATTCTTTTCTTATCCCATTAACAGCCACATTCTACATCCCTCTGCATCTTCTTTGTCCTCCATTAGAAATTGCAGACCTTATTGCAAATCTGTTCATTATACTGAAGATAATAATCGAACTCATTCTGTTTATTATGACAATTTTGTTAATGTCCTCATAGGGACTATTTGGTCTAGGATTGCGTAGTGTCTGAAGTGGGCACTGCTAGTCTTGATCTCCCCTTAAAGAAAAGGTTTAGGAAACCTATAGGACCACTATAAGCCTATAGGGAGGAATCTGCAATACCCCAGATCTGCACTGCTAGATGGGAAGAGACATGAACAACATGAAAAAACAAGGGAAGAAAATGATCCAAACAAATCTAGATTCTATATTAATAGAATCCAATGACAGTATGTTAGAAGAAATGTCAGAAAAAGACTTCAGATTATACATGATTAAGATGATTCATGAAGCAAAGGATGAGATAAGAGCGCAAATGCAGGCAATGAATGATAATACCAATAAGCAGTTGAAAGAGCAACTGCAGGAAGCAAAAGATCATTTCAACAGGAGAAAGAGATTCTCAAAATAAATAAATAAATAAATAAATAAATAAATAAACAGAAATCCTTGAAATGAAGGAAACAAACCAAATAAAAAACTCAATGGAAAGCATCACCAACAGATCAGACCACTTGGAAGACAGAACCTCAGACAATGAAGGCAAAATATTTAATCTTGAAAATAAGAATAAGATCTGCAAGCAATCAACAGATATATGAAAAAATGTTCAACATCTCTAGTAATAAGAGAAATGCAAATCAAAACTACTCTAAGATTCCATCTCACCCCAATTAGAATGGCAATTATCGAGAATACAAGCAACAATAGGTGTTTGTGAGGATGTGGGAAAAAGGTACATTCATACATTGCTGGTAGGGTTGCAAATTAGTGCAGCCACTCTGGAAAGCAGTGTGGAGATTCCTCAGAAAGTTTGGGATGGAACCACCATTTGACCCAGCTATCCCACTCCTTGGCCTATACCCAAAGGACTTAAAATCAGCATACTACAGAAATGCAGTCACATCAATGTTCATAGCTGCTCAATTCACAATAGCCATATTGTGGAACCAACCTAGATGTCCTTCAATGATGAATGGATAAAGAAACTGTGGTATATATACACAATGGAATATTACTCAGCCATAAAGAATGATAAAATTATGGCATTTGCAGGCAAGTGGATGAAATTGGAGAATATCATGCTAAGTGAGATAAGCCAATCTCAAAAAACCAAAGGATGAATGATCTTGCTGATAAGCAGATGATGACACATAATGGGGGGGGTGGGAAGGGGGGAAGAATGGAGGAAGGAGGGACCATATAGAGGGAAGAGAGGGGTGGGAGGGGTGGGGGAAGGAAAAAATAACAGAATGAATCAAACCTCATTACCCTATGTAAATGTATGATTACACAAATGGTATGCCTTTACTTCATGTACAAACAGAAACATGTATCCCATTTGTTTACAATGAAAATAAATTTTAAAAAAAGGATTAAAATCAGCTTGCTACAGTGTTACATGCATGCCCACATTTATAGCAGCACAATTCCCAACAGCCAAATTATGAAACCAGTCTAGGAGTCTGTCAACAGATGAATGGATGAAGAAAATATAGTATATATACCATGGATTTTTTTTAGCCATAAAATGAAATTATGTCATTAAAAAAAAATGAATGGGACTTGAGAGCATTGTGTTAAATGAAATAAAGCAAACTAAAAAAGTCAAGGGTCATATGTTTTCTCTCATATGTAGAAACTAGAGGGGAAAAAAAGGTGGAGGATCTCCTGAAAATAGAAGGGAGACCAGCAGAGTAGAGGAAGGTGGGGGAGAGGTGAGGGAGGAGAGGAGGAAAGGGGATGTACTGGGGAAATTAAATTGATCAAATTATATTGTTATATTGTGTACATATATGAATGTGTAACAAAGCATCCCACTATTATGTTTAAGTGTAATGCACCAATAAAAATATTTTAAAAATAAGGGCTGGAGATCTAGCTCGATGATAAAATGCTTGGCGGCATTCAGGAGGCCCTGGATTCTATCTCCAGTGTGAGCATGTGCACACACTCACACACACACACACACATAAAGATTAATATAAAGAATAATTGGGATTAGAGAGTATCAAAGCTTAAGTATCTGTAGAATTGTTTGATAAAGTGAGTAAACAAAATATCCCTTAAGAATTTCACTCAATTAGGGGCTGGGGTTGAGGCTCAGTGGTAGAGCACTTGCCTAGCATGTGTGAGATCCTGTCTCAAAATAAAACAACAACAACAAAAAAATGGGCTGGGAATGTGACTCAGCACCCCCTGGGTTCAATCCCTAATGCCCCCCCAAAAAAAGAATTTCAATTAATTATTTGTTATTTAATTCCAATCAAGCTATGATTATTTTAATTAAAAATTCCAAAAATTCTATTTGGGAATTTCTGACATCTAAAGATAAATTAATCACAGACTATCAGCTTTGTTATCACTTGAGATTTTCCCAAGAAAAGAAACTCCAAAATCATATGTAATAATAATCATGTTATATGTAGACATGATCAATTTTACGTAGAAATGGAAAGAAAAATGTGGTACCTTGAACACAGTTTGATTTCACTATTCCAACTTCAAAAGCAGATTCCGTGCTGGCCGTGGTGCACACCTGTAATCCCAACAAGTAGGGAGTTTGAGGTGGGAGGATCCCAATTCAAGGCCAGCCTGGGTAACTTAGTGAGACTCTCAGAAACTCAGCAAGACACGGTCTTAAAATTAAATAAATAAATAACAGGGCTGGAGATGTAGCTGAGTGGCAGAGCACCCCTGGGTTGCATCCCCAGTACCAAAAGTAAGTAAATAAATAAGTGGACTCCATGGGCAGACCTAGAGGACGCTATGCTAACTGCAATAAGCCCATCACAGAAGGACGAAAACCCTGTGATTCCATTTACATGAGGTAGCTAAGGTGGTCACATCCACAGAGTCAGTGGGCATTAGGGGCTGGGGGAAAGAGGACTGGGTACAGTTTCAGTTTTGTAAGTGGATGGTTGCACAAGGTAAGAGCACTAATGCCATGGAACTGTACACTTAATGCTAAGATGGTAAATTTTAAGTTATGCGTGCTTTGCCACAATTTAAAGTAGATCTGCTTCAAAATTCTCTATTTTAAATATTCACACTTTTCCCCACACCATTGTTTAATCTTTTGACTACTTTGTATTTTACATGAAATTCTGTCTCAAGTTTGTTTTGTGATAAGGTAAGAACCAAAACCTTTTTTTTCCATAAGTGATTAGCCGGTTAAACTGGTAACTATTTATTGGGTAATCATGTTTGTCCCACAGATAGGTATCATTTTAAAATACTTGCTTATTTTCTAGATTGATCTACCTCATAGGTCAATTAATTGTTGATGTTTTATAAGATCTGATAGAACTAGGTAATCTCCTTCAATTCTCTTCCTTTTAAACATCTTGTGCCTATTTATTTTCTTTGTTATTTCCTGACTGTTCTTGCGTATTTATTTTTCATGATTTTTTTTTTTTCAGTCAATGAGGGACCACATACACAATGGCGGTCCCATAAGATTTTAATGGAGTGGAAAATTTTCTATCACCTGGTGACTTGGTAGCCATCCCAACTGCACTGCACAGTAGTCACATCTTTGTGGTGATGCTGGTGTTAATAAACCTTCTGTACTGCCAGTCATATAAAAGTATAGTGCATATAATTATGTGGAGTCTGTAATGCTTGATCATGTTAACAAACCACTCTGCCGCTGGCGTATGCATTTGTTATACTACTCATTGCCATTTGAAAGTGTACTCCTTCTACTCATAAAAAAAAGGTTTATTGTAAAACAGTGTGCCGGGTTATGCCAGCAATAACCTCGTGCATCTCTGTTTACTGTGTCTCTAAGATTGTATCGTTTTCTCTTGGTCTTGATTTAACTCGTGTGGTTTTGTTCATTATGGCCCCTAAGCATATAAAATCCACTGCTAATGTTATCAGTGCTGTGACTGACCTGGCAATGAAATTAAAATGGATAATAATCAGTGATGATTATTACTTGTCAATGAGACACGTCCTGTCCACCATGGCTCTGATCTTGGAAAACAAGAACAAACTGATGGAAGTTGTTAAAGGATTGGCTTCACAGAGGGCAGCAAGACCAACAAAAATTCAAGAAAAGTCTCTATAACAGACGTGGAGAGATTTTTTTTCTTTCAGTACCAAGGGTTGAACCCAGGGGCACTTTACTACTGAGCCACATTCCCAGCCTGTTTTTATACTTTATTTAGAGACAGGGTCTTGCTGAATTGTGTAGGGCCTCCCTAAAATTGCTGAGGCTGGCTTCGAACTCTTGATCCTCCTGCCTTAGTCTCCCAAGCCACTGGGATTACAGGAGTGTGCCATTGCACTTGGCTACATGGAGAAATGTCTAATAATCTGGATTGAAGACTAGACACAGAAGCACATCCCTTTCTACTTGGTGATCATGGCCCAAACACAAAGTGTGTGATAATGAAAGAAAAATCTGGACCTGCCAGATGCAGTCATGCATGCCTGCAATCCCAGTGACGTGGGAGGCTGAGGCAGGAGGATCTCATGTCCAAAACCAGCTTGAGCAACTTAGTGAGACCCTGTCTCAAAATCAATAATAAAAAGGCTGAGGATGTAGCTCAGTAGTAGAGAGCCCCTGGGTTCAATTCCCAGGAACACAAACACACACAGGCTGGATTTGACTACAGATTGAATTTCCTACTGCCTCTGGGTGGTTTGAATGAGAATCATTATTTATTAGATAAGGCAAAAGCGAGGAATGAGTCTGTGGGTGCCGATGTGAAGGCCCCTGAAGGGTTTTTCAAAACTCTAGATAAGCAGATGGTACAGGAAAATTATTCGCCAGAACAACTCTTCAATATTCATGCCATCTCACTATTGTGGAAATGGATGCTTGAAAAGGTTTCCATCATCAAGAGGCCACGTTTCAAGGCCTTTAAGGACAGGACAAGAGTCTTGCTTGGGGCGATGTTGTAGGGTACAAGCTGAAACCCTTCATGATCTGGCACAGTGAGAACCCCAGGGTCTTCAACCATGTGAATAAGGGCACACTGTCACTGTGCAGCAGGAGCAATGAGAAGTCAGGGGCGACCCGCTCCTCTTCCAGGATGCCACCCTGAGTTTCTATGGCAGCAAAATGGGGAAGAGTTATTGTCAACTAATACATCTGTCAAGATTTTGCTTTTTTTTTTTTTTTTTTGTTGATAAAGCTCCTACCCATCCTAAACTGGTGATTCTAGTACCAAAGCGATGTTTAAACACTACCTTTTTGGAGGGGCATTGGGTGGCTGCCAGGGAGAGACATTGACAGGTGTAACATATGAATTTATATACTTTGAAATTATTTTTTAAGACCCCCCCAAATAGTCAATATTTCAGTTTGAGTCTGAAGACCAGAAAAGACCAATGTCCCAAGTTAAAGAAATCAGGTAGAGGGAGCACCTCTTACTTGAGTCTTCTCCATGGGACCCAGTCATACTAGGACAGGTAGTCTGGGGCACTGATTCAAATGCTAATCAAATCCAGCAACAGCCTCACAAGAAAACCCAGAATATTGTTTCACCCAATATCCAAGCACATGAAATTAAAAGTCAGGTTGACACATAAAATCAACCATTGCATAGTGCAGTTTCAAACTTCTGTGGGCTTAGTTCACCTTTGCTTTGCTATTCATTTATTGAATTTCTATGCTTTAAATTTTTTTTTCTAGAATGCAAAGAATTCACTATAAGAATTTTCTTCAAGTTTTTTCTTGTCTTTTTTTTTTTTCCCCAGTAGTACTGGGGATGAGCCCAAGGGGGTTCTATCACTGAACTACATCCCCAGCCTCTTTTATTTTTTATTTTGAGACAGGGTCTCACTAAGTTGCTTAGGGTCTCACTAAATTGCTGAGGCTGGCCTTCAACTTGTGATCCTCTGCCTCAGCCTCCTGAGTCACTGGGATTACAGGCATGTACCACCACACGCAGCTAGGTATGTTTCTTTTTGGATATATTTTTAATTCTTTTGTTCTTTTTTTTCTGTGTCAGTGTATTTTTGCCTTTTAATACAGTCCTCTTCCCCATCCTGCTATTTAACATGTGGGTCTTTTTTTTTTTCCCCCACAGATCAAGCGTGGATAAATTTTTATTTATCATCCTTTCACATGACTCTCAGACTTGTCTTCCTTTCAGAAACTCAAACGAGGGTGAGACTTTGTGTTCTTGCTTCTCTCCCCTTGCCTGAGGACAAGTCAAAAGGAACTTCTATTAGTCAGGATTAGACTCTAACAGAGAAAAATCAAGTAATGATGGCTTAAATTAGAAAAAAGTCTATTTCCTCTAACTTAGAAGTCTGAGTAGACTCTCACAGTTGATGTGATGCTCTGCAGTGTTAGGGGCTCAAGCTCAAGTTCAAGTTCAATATGTGACCAAGATGTCCACTCTGTCTTCAGTTACCACACCTGCTTTATACCCAGGAAGAAAGGGAATAGGGGGCAACAGGAATGCCTAGTCCATTGGGTGCCTTTCCACAGTCTTACCCATCATCTGAGCTCCCAGAATTTAAAACCTATACAGTAGCACCCAGCTCCAAGGGTGGCTTAGACATGTTTTTTTTTTTTTTTTTTCCTGGTTGATTTTGTTCCCAATAGAAATGTGAGGTTGTTTTTCACTAAGGAAGAAGGGATGAAGAGCCACTATTTATTTCTACAAGGAAGAGGGATGTATTAGTTCATTTGCTGCTGGTGTAACAAAATATACAGGGAAGTGGTTTAATTAGTTCAGTGTTGGAGGCTTGAAGTCTAAGACTAGATGATCCCATTGGTTCAGCTTCTGATGAGGAACCCTTTGGCTGTGTCACAACGGGGCAGAATATTTGTCAGAGGGAGAAATCATGTGGCAGGACAAGAAGTGAGAGAGGGATTCGGGGACCAGCCTTGCTCTTCATAACAACTTGTTCTGTGAGAACTAACTCATTTCAGGAGACCAGCGTTAATCCCTTCTGAGGGCCATGTCCCCGATGAACTCACCACACTGGGCTCCTCTTCCTAAAGGTTCCGGTCTCTCTCAACATAACCACACTGACACCAGGTCTCCAGCACATGAACTCTCGGGGGGGGCAAACCACACCCAAACAGTAGTAAGTGGGTAATGGGACGAGATGAGGAGCCTCATCTTGGGCCATGGACTAGTGGAGTGGTCATGGTTCACTCTGCTATAATTGAATATATACATATAGTGTGTGTATGTGTGTATATGTGTGTGCATGTGTATGTGTGCGCGCGAATGGGTGTGTGTGTGTGTGTGTGTGTGTGTGTACACGGGATTGAGCCTCACACCACTGAGCTACATCCCAGCATTTCTTTCACTTTTTCTTTTGAGACAGCATCTTGCTAAGTTGCCCAGGCTGGCCTTGAACTTGTGATCCTCCTGCCTCAACCTCCTGCATAGCTGGGATGAGGGTGCGCACCACCACACTCAGCTGGGAGGATAAACTTATTCCTTGATTCTAGCAGTCCTCCACTTCAGGTTAGAACCATGAAGTCTCTGTTTTGGACCAAGGAAGAATGCAGGTATTTACTGCTCCTTCTTTTCCTCTGTTTCATCTACCAGTGTTTCTTGGCAGTTCTGCCACACCCCTCCAGCTGGAGAGAAGATAACAGAAGCATGTGGCTTTTGATCATCTTCTACGGGGGAGGGAGGGACTTAAAAATATGGTTTTGTTTACTTCATTTAATTTTGCAGAAAAATGTGTGATCCAGCTTCACATGTGTCCCATCTTACCCTTTCCAAATATTCTCGAGAAACAAAATTTGTAATTGTAAATTGGAAAGATAAATATATCAGAATAAGAAAAACTTCTCTCTTCCCAAGTCTCTTTGATGGAAGCCCTGGTAATCCTGACAGGTAATGACTCTTACTTGCCTGAAGATATATACTTGTATTTGTGTTAGGAAACTAATTACTGGATCATTTCTAAAAGTAAAATTTGAGCAAGAAGTAATGATTTTCTCCTCGCTTGTGGTGTCAGCTATTTTCTCAGCTCCTAACTGTTGGGTATGATAATCTAAAGCCATTTTTACTCACAAACGAAGATATTTTATGACACTTCAAAACAGATCTGTGGGGAAGCTTAGGAAACTATCTCACTGATGGATTTTACTGCATGACACTGATCTTTTGTATTTTCCTCCTTAACAACTCTGTCCTAAAAATCTGACTGGCTCATTAAGACAGTCTGGCTCCTTTAAAAGGCCTACTTAGCATGAATAATGGTGATAAATATAATAACTAACTCTTATTGAAGCTTTTCTGATAACACCCTTACTTGAGCACAACTTAGTGCTACACAGATGTAGAAGTATTTCTTTCAAAATTACGCTCTTCCGCTCTCGTGGTAAAATGTCCTTCCTTTGCCAGGGATGATGGTGCCTGCCTATGATATCAGTGACTCAGGAGACTGAGGCAGGAGATCACAAGTTCAAGGACAACCTCAGCAACTTAGTGAGATCCTGTCTCAAAATTTTAAAAAATGAAAAGGACTGGGGATGTAGCTCAGTGGTAATGTGCTTGGTGTGCGTGAAGCCCATGGTTGGATCCCCAGTAGAGCATAAAAAAAATTTTCCTTCCTTTGCCTTTCTACCCCCTCCCCCTTTCTTTCCCCAGAGACACAGACAATTTATTTTGGAAAGCAGATCCATGTTCAAGGCGAGAAGGCAGACTATCTCAAGGGAGAGACATCTTTTGGGGTAAAGTAAGAAATACACATCCAAGGCAGGATGCAGGCCATCTTGAGAGGGAGGGAACAGTCTCCTCTCTGCTTTAATGAGACAGTTAGGTTGTGAATATTTGCACCCTCCCTCCCCAAATTCTAGTACTGAGTCCAGCATCCAGAAAACTGTCATATATTAATTATTCACCTTTTTCCCCAGATTCCTGAGAGGAGGGCAAAATTACAGCTTCCCCTGAGTGTGCCTTAGTTTCCGAGTGTCTCTGCTTTCCTTTTGGATCACACAGATGTAACAACAAGGTCGATGACTTTGGCAATTTCATTTTTTCATTAACACTAGGCATTAGAGTCACTTTTATTTTTATGGGCAGGATGGGGGAGCATTTAAATTCATTTTCTGGTTACACGGAGGTAGTCAAAAATGTTTCTTTCCTTTCTTCAGAAAAACATAAATCTCAGGGTTATGTATTAGTAGTTCTCTCTCTCTCTGTGTATGTGTGCGCGTGCGCATGCGCGGGATAGAACCTAGTGCTAGGTGAGCACCCTACCACTGAGCTACAGGGGAACATATTAGTGACCCTGGGTTTCATTTAAATGTCTGCCACACAAGAGAGATGAGTTTTAGTTTTTGTTCGTCCCGTGCACAGAAATCCCAGCTTCGAGGAAAGCGGATGGTGTCAGGGGTGTCAGGGAGCTCAAGGGGGTGCCCAGAGAGCCCCATGCAATGCCATGCAATGGTCGAATTCACTGCAGAGGCTTCACCCGGATGTAAGCTTGGAAGCAAGAACTCTGCCACCCTGGTTCGAGGCCAGCCCTCTGCATCTTGGGTGCTCAGCAAGAAAGGGCACAGAATCTCAGCATGGGTCCCTTGAGATCTACTCCTTCTTTCTGGAGTGAAATATCATTTTGTGTTAGCTTAAAGTTTTACCTCTAATTATGACCATTCTGGATCTATTTGACCACTCCCAATATGTTTGCATTTGTTGCTAAACAATGTCAGAAAGTATTTGTAGGGAATAAAGGGCAAACGTGTGGTGTGGCAAGGTAATCAAGATTTTCTACCCATGGCAGTTGTCACTTTTACTTCCACAGTTTGGACTGACAGTGAAGATTGCTTTTATGGTTTTATGCCAGATCTTTACTGTTCACCATGACATTGCGTGAAGTTTTTATCTGATTGTTTTGGAAGCTTTTGTTTTCCAGTCTAGCTCTCTGACCTCAAGTATCCTAGGACAGGTCACTGTCTGGAGAGGGCAGGGCCCCGTCTCTGCCACTGCCATCTCCAGCCTCCTGAAGGGTTAAAGGAAGTAGAAGATAAAAACATCAGAAAGCATTTGTGACCAGCCAGGTGGTTTCTTAGCTTACTTCAGCACAGCTGAGAGTTGAAAAGTGGTTTCTTCACGGACTCCACTTGCGCCAGCAGAGGGCTCCTGCTCTTGTAGGTGGGGGCCCATGAAGTCAGCTGGTGGCCAGATGTTGCAACTCTGGGTGGGCTGTACCTGAGCGGAGCGCCCCTTCCCAACACATTGGTACTCCATGTTGAACACTGCCCATGGAAGAGGGTCCAACTTCAGCATCCTTTAAATTGGTGCTTTGGGTCTCCAAAATAATTCCCCTCAAACGTTAAACAAAGTCCCTTGCAGGACTTGCTTTCTCCCTGAAGTCTCTATGCTTAAACTCTACACTCTTCCTGCATTTATTCATGAGCATGAAATAAGAAAGACTAATATTTCAATATGGATTTTCTGAAATATTAAGGCACAATTTTCTGTGAATGTGCAGGGCAGGGTATCGATGTTGAAAAAGCAGTGAGAGATAAAGCAGATACAAAAAAAATGGAACTTGGGACCTAAAGACAAGAAAATCAAAGTCCTTTTGTAATTCTTTTCCTCCTTCCGCATTGCTAAGCCTTCTCTGATCTCTGGAGCGTGGCAAAAGTTCAAGCACAAACAAACTATAAAAAGAAAAGCCTAGAAAAATTGCCTCTAGAAGAGCTGCATTAAGTCTAAGATCTTTCGCACAATAAGTTTTAAAAAGAACACAGTGAGCAAGGAAGATAAGTTAAAAGATACTAAGAGGCTTTTTTTTTAAATTAATGAATAGATTAAAACCTAATTGGCCCATCTTCCTTACCCATTCTACTTCTGAATATCATCATCTGATTTGTTTAGTTTTAGTAATGCAGGTTTGAAAAGTAACTTTGGGTGTTATAGGCCAGAGTAGTGGTTACGTTTGAGGTATATAACTGAGCACACACAAGGAAGTCTGCTGGGCATTTGACCTGGAGGTTACAGGGTGTGTGTGTGTGTGTGTGTGTGTGTGTGTGTGTGTGTTAATTCAAGATGAATACAAGGGCATGGGCACATTACTAAATGTAAATTACATCTCAATAAAATAGAATTTGAAGATGTGACTGCCATTAGTATATTGGGAATTACGTAGAGTATTTCAATTACTTTGGTGCAAGGTCCTGAATCACTTTGTCTAAGCCACCTGAATACTCTGACCCCGGATTTTCTTTTTTAAGACATAAGACTATAATTTTTTTTTCGATACTGGGGAGAGCTCTGCCACTGAGCTACATCCCCGACTTTCTTTATTAAAAGATAGGGTCTTGCTAAATTGCTCAGGCTGGCTTTGAACTTATGATCCTCCTGCCTCATTTTCCCAAGTAGCTGGAATTATAGGCGTGCTTGCTGCGTGCCTGGGTCAAGACTATAAAATTTTCAATTTGGTCAACACGTTGAATGGATGTATTGAACAGTTACCTGTCCCCACCTGGTAAGGTGATTTTTAAAAATTGTTCTAATTAGTTGTACATGGAAGTAGAATGCATTTTGACAAATCATACATAAATGGAGTATAACTTCTTGCTCATCTGGTTGTGTATGATGTATAGTTACACAGGTCATGTGATTATATATGCACATGGGTAATAATGTCTGATTCATTCTACTGTCATTCCTACTCCCATGCCCCCTCCCCTCCCTTCACTCCACTCTGTCTAGTCCAAAATACCTCTATTTTTCCCAGCCCCGCTTATTGTGAATTAGCATCTGCATATCTGAGAAAACATTTGACCTTTGGTTCCTTGGGATTGACTTATTTCACTTAGCATAATATTCTCTAATTTCATCCATTTACCAGCAAATGCCATAATTTCATTCTTCTTTAAGGTTGAGTAATATTCCATTGTGTATATATACCAAAGTTTCTTTATCCATTCATCTATTGAAGGGCATCTAAGTTGGTTCCCTAGTTTAGCTATTGTGAATTGAGCTACTATGAACATTGATGTGGCTATGTCACTGTAGTGTGCTGATTTTAAGGAGTGGGATGACTGTGTCAAATGGTGTTTCCTTTTCAGATTTTCTGAGGAATCGCCATACTGCTTTCCAGAGTGGTTGTACCAATTTGCAATCCAACCAGCAATGTCTGAGTATACCTTCTTTCCCATTCTGGGTGAGATAATTTTTAAAAAAAATAAAAAATGTAGGTGGTAAAAAAACAATTTTAACAATACAGAAAGATGTCTCCCTCTCCATTGACTTCTAGTCTCTTTCCTTAAATATAATTAATGTTAATGCATATTTATCCTTTAAGAAATTGTTATGGAACTATCAGAATATATGTGTTTAATCTTGAAAATGTTTATACAAATGACACCATTTCAATACTGACTCTATTTTGGATCTTTTCCACTTAATAACATTTCTTAGAAATCTTTTATGTGTAAAAAATAAATCTCTCTCTCTCTCTTTCTCTCTCTCTCTCTCTCTCCCCCTCCCTCTCTTTTTTTGTACTAGAGAGTGAACCCAGGGTATTCTACCACTGATCAACACCCCTGGCCCTTTTTATTTTTTATTTTGAGACAGGTTCTTGCAAAGTCACTGAGGCTGGTCTGACAAAATTTTCACCCTCCCATCTCAGTCTCCTGAGCTAAGCTGGGGTTACAGGCATGCAGCACCATGCCTGGCTTATTTCATTCTTTCTAACAGGTGCATATTATTTTATTGTACATAACAATGTATTTAATCAGATTTAATCATCTACTAACAGATGTTTGGATTATTTTCAGAATTTTGTTTTTATAATTAATCCTGTAATAAACATCTCTCTGCATATAACTAGGCATACTTTTGTAATTATATTTTGTATAGTAAATCCCCAGGAGAACTACTGGTTCAAGTAATAAGTGCATTTAAAATTTTGTGTTCAATTACCATTTCAAAAGGTTTACAAATTTATTCTGCAACTGATCATGTATTAGAGTGCCTCACTTTTCCCACTATTGCCAACACTGGCATTATCTGTCTTTGACATTTAAAAAAACAATTATAGATAAAAATATGGTGAGGGGTAGAGTCTAAGATCATTTAATGATGTAAGATTACCAATCTTAATGTATTTCCTTGTATTCAGCCTAACAGAGTCTCCTTTCATCCTTAACTGTTCAGTGTTTTGCATTTACCAACTTATTCTGTGATAACTTTGGAAGTTTAACAATTAACCGGATTTGCTTGGCGACTAAGAGTATCAAGATGCACCTCACATTTGCAATGCATTTCAGAACCTCATTTTGTTTCATACAACGTACCCTAATGGGCACACCTTCTGTCATTTAGCCATGTTGATGAGAACACAATGTGTGCTTCCCAGATAGCATTGTCCTGTGACATGGGAGGTACCCAGAGCAAGTAAGTTAAAAGGAAAAACAGCTTATGCTTTACAGAACGTGCAGTTTCTCGGATGAACTCATTGAAGATTTTTCTCTCTGATCTAGCAGGATTCATCTGAACAGCTACCTGCTAGGCCTTCAAGAAGGCCAGGGTGCAATGCCCTTTTCTGATAATGCTTCAGGCAAAAACATCAAGGTTGAATATCAATCATGTTCTCTTTTGCATCGGGTTTCCCAGATGACCGTGAGCTTTGCTGGTAGAATCACGTCTATTGATAGAAAGGAAAAATGATAGCGACCATAAGGGATAAATTCAAAATCCTGACATTGGGACACTCTTGAAATACAATTTCAGACTTTCACACTTTTGTTGTTTTAAAAAATTATCACACAAAACTAACTTTCACCACTCCCATGAGAAAGTCCTAATAACCACTGGAAGTTTTGACAACTTTCTTTTGAGCTGCAAAAATCAGCATCTATCTGGCACAAACAAATCTCCAGAGCTTGCTTATAAATATTATTTATCACCAAGCCCTTTAAAAATTACTTGTGGGTATATTTGCCACAAATATGATTTTTAAAATAGTCACAAGGAAGCCTGGAAAAGAAGAGATAAAGGTGGGGCCCCCCTCTCATCCCAGCAGCTTGGTAGGCTGAGACAGGAGGATCCTGTGTTCAAAGCCAGCCTCAGCAACTTAGCGAGGCACTTAGCAACTCAGCGAGACCCTGTCTCTAAATAAAATATAAAAAAGGGCTGGGGATGTGACTCAGTGATTAAGTACCCTGGGTTCAATCCTCAGTGCCAAAAGAGAAATAAATAAATAAATAAATAAATAAATAAAAGGGAAATAGTGGGTCTGGGATGTAGCTCAGTGGTAGAGCACTTGCCTGAGGCCCTGGGTTCAATTCCCAGCACTGCAAAAACAAAACAAAACAGATAAAGAAAGAAAAGGAAGTAATAAGGTCCGACTGAAGAGTACAGGATCAGATAGTGGGAGGTTAGGTGATGGGTAGAATTATTTTCCAATTCGTGTTGGTCCAGCCTGATGTATTTCAGCATTTTACAAGGTCACGTGCATCAATTTAAAAGACTGTCTTAGGGGACCTAAGTATCATTAGTCTGTAAAATGGAACCTGTATTGCTACCAGGATATTTAGGAAACACATAAAACAAATACTTCTCAACTTACAATGTCCTAATGATCCCATTGTAAATTGAAAAAATTAAATCAAAAATCATTCAGTACACTTAAGTACCAACATCACAGCTTAGCTTAGCCTACCTCAAACATGCTCAAAACATTTACAGTAACTTATAATTGGGCATTGCAAGAGACTATTGTACTATAGATTGCTAGCCCAGGAAAAGATGAAAATTCCATCTTTGGTTGCTACTGAATGTAATTGCTTTTGCACCATTGGAAAGATGAAAAATTATAAACTGGAGAATGTACATGCTAAAAATATGAGAGAATAGTTGCTTCAGGAAATAAGGAATTTCCCCCTATTTCTCCCATTAAGTGCAACCCCAGCCCTGGACATAATATATAAAGCACACATAGGTAAACTCTGAAAAATAGAGAGAAAAAAGCAGATCAGTGAAGAAGGTTGAGACTCAAGACACATAAACAGTGAATCCCAAGGTAACTTTTCACCTCATGTAGCCAACATTTGGAGCTGAAGAACCAGCAAACCAGAAATTGCAACTGACACAGACAAAACAACCACAAAAGCTGGCTCTCTCTCGTCAAGGAACCAGGTAAGGGGTAACCTTGCAAAACAGAACAGTTTTAGATAACAGACACTCTAGTCCAGCCAAACACCACGTCCCACCCCCATCCCCACCAGCCTGACATCCCCCCTGGCCAGGCTGTAACAAGGCACTAACCCCCCACAAAATTGGTGTCAAAAAATACCAACCAGAGAGCTGACTTTCACCATTACCCAGAATAAACAATGCCACCCCCCTGGTGTCAGCAGAGGTCACAGGGGATCGAGAATGAGGTACTCTTATCTAACAAAGCTGGTATCAATGGACATTTAATGGTGACCCAGAGCACTCGCCACTGGCCAGCTGTAAGGAGGACTTCACTCCTCCATGACCAATGGAGACCAAGTGGGTGGCCCTCTTTTACCTACTGCAATAGTATCAGAGTAGTAGTAACAAGTGAAAGAGAAGGTAAATAAGATCCAGAACCCCATTACGAGATCCTCAAATATGCAGCTTCAATTGACTTTAATAAAACCCAGAAAAATCTCAACTGGAATGGGAAAAAGACAACTAAGAAATGTCAATGTGAAGAAGTCGAAAACGTTAGAATTATCTGACAAATATTTGTTTATATATTTTCAGTGCTAAGGATTGAATCCAAGGACACTCCACCACTGAGCTACATTCCCAGCCCTTTTTATTTTTTGAGATAGGATCTTGCAAATTTGCCCATACTGACCTTGAATTTGCTATTCTCCTGCCTCAGCCACCTGAATCGCTGGGATTACAGGCATAAACCTCCGCACTGGTTTCTCTAACAGATATTTAAAATGGCCATCATAAAACTTTTTCACTGAACAATAATGAACACAGTTGAAAAATGGGAGTTGGGAGGCTGAGAAGCAAGTCTCAGGAAAGAAATGGATGATGTAGAGAAGAGCCAAATGTAAATTCTAAGGCTGAAAAACAAAACAACAAATAAAAACACGATGGGTGGACTTAACACAGAATGAAGGGGAAAAGTGTAAAGAATGAGTAACTTTAAAGAAAGAACCACTTAAATCACCTATTCTAAACAACAGAGAGAAAAGGGATGAATTAAAAAACAAAACAAAACAAAAAAAACAACATTCTTGTCATTACAGTCCTGGAAGGAGAGGGTGGGACCAAAAAAGTTACTTGAATATTAACAGCCAGGTGGCACATGCATGTAATTCCAGCAGCTCCGAAGGCTGAGGCAGGAGGATGGCAACTTCAAGACCAACCTCAACGATTTAGTGAGGCCCTAAGAAACTTAGTGAGACCCTATCTCAAAATAAAAAATAAAAAGGGCTGGGGATGTAGCTCCGTGGTTGCCCCTGGGTTCAATCCCCAGTACCAAAATAAGAAAGAAAAAAAAAATTAACAGAACGCCTCCAAATTTGAGCTGGGTAAATCCAAGGACATCCAAATCAAGATACATCATATCCAAACTTCTGGAGGCTAAAGACAAACAAAAAAATCTTTAAAGCAACCAGAGAAATGACACCATACTTACGGGGGGGGTGGGGGGCGGGGGGTGGAATTCAAATGACTACAAATTTCTCATCATAAGCCATAGGGGCAAAACGCAATGGCACAACATGTTTGAAGTGTTAAAAGATTAGAGCTATTAACCTAGAATCAAATACCCAGAGATAATATCCTTCAGGAATGGAGAAAAAATCAAGATGTTCTCAGAAAAAGAAAACTGATTTGTCAACATCGTGCCTACCATTAAAAGATGGCTAAAGTAAATGGATAGGAAATTATTTTTTTAAAAAGAATATCAGAAAGAAAGGATATCTTCCTTTTCTTTCCTTTCCTCCCCACTCCCCATAATGGTAATTGAAATTCTTTTCCTTTTGAATCCTGAAAATTGTGTATGATAGGTAAAAGAAAAATTTTAACATTATCAAATGCTATAAGGAATGTATGTGTGTTACAATGAATGTATGTAGAAGAAATATTTAAGACAATTATATGATAAATGGGGAGGTTAAAAGGACATAAAGGAGACAAGAACTCTAGATGTTATTTGAACTGGTAAAAGGTCAATGCTGGTAGGCAGTGATATAGTATACATAATGTAAAACCTAAAGCAACCACTAAAAATCTTTTACAAAAATATGCACTACAAATAAGTCAAATGAAATTTTAAAAGAGGTACAAGTAATCCACTGGGAAAAAACAAAGAACAGAAAATAAAATGGCAAACCTAAGCCCTAACATACCAATTATTACACCAAATGTAAATGGCATAAATATCAATTAAAATATAGAGGTTGGCAGGATGGTTTTTTTAAAAAACAGGACCTAACTCTGCTATCTATAAGAAAATTACTGCATATAAAATGATATAGGTAAAAGGAAAAAATCATCACAAAACACTAATTTTTAATTTAATTTTAGAAAGCAAAAGGGGTTATATTAATATCAGGTATAGAAAACTTCAGAACAGCAGGGTGTGGTGGTGCATGCCCATAATCCCAGAGGCTTGGGAGGGTGAGGCAGGAGGATCATGAGTTCCAAACCAGCCTCAGCAAAAGTAAGGTGCTAAGCAACTCAGTGAGACCCTGTCTCTAAATAAAATACAAAATAATGCTGGGGAGATGTGGCTTGGTGGTTGAGTGCCCCTGAGTTCAATCTTCTGTACCCTCAAAGAATAAAACAAAAACAAAAACAAAAAAACTTCAGAGCAAAGAAATGATCAGAGACAGAAAGGGGCATTGCATATAATAGATCAGCAAGTATTTCAAGAAGGAAATAGCAATCCTAAATGGGCATGCTCCAAATAACAGAGCAGCAAAATAAGTAAAAAGTGGTTGACAGAACTGCACTGAGACATAGATGAACTCACAATCATGGTTGGAGATTTCAGCACCTTTTCTTAACAATTAATAGACAAGAAATTAGCAGGGTTTTAGAACTCAGCAATATCATCAACCAATAGAACTTAATTGCTTCCTCTAGAATATAACTCTTAACAACAGCAGAATATATATTCAAGTGTCCACTAGACATATGCTAACATAGATCATATCCTGGGCCATCAAACAACCCTCCATAAATTTAAAATAACTAATCATACAGGCTATTTTTCTCTGATGATAATAAATCTAAATAAGATATCAATAACATAAATATATGGAAATTTTCAAAACATTTGGAAACTCAATAATGTACTTCTAAATAACTGATGAACTGAAGAGGAGAAGATTTTAAATACAAGGGACAATGAAAATGAAAACAATATATGAAAATTGGTGGTACAGAGGTAAGTCAATGCTGAGATCAAAATTTATAATACTGGGCTAGGGATGTGGCTAAGTGGTAGAGCACTTGCCTGGGTTTGATCCTCCCAGTATCACACACACACACACACACACACACACACACACAAAGTACTACCTATATTATAAGAGAACAAGTCTGCAATCAACAATCTGAGCTCCTACTCAAGAACCAGAAAAAGAAGAGGAAATAAAACCCAAAGGAAGCAAAAAGAAAGAAATAACAAATATTAACCAGAAATTGATGAAATTTGAAACAGGAAAACAATAGGAAAAGAAATCAATGAAAGAAATAGCTGGTTCTCTGAAAAGATCAGAATCACAAACCTCTCTCAAACCTGTCAAACCTGACTGAGTGGTGCAGCGGGGATTAATGACAAATATTAGCAATTTCAGGAGTGAAACAGGGAATATCACCAAGAGCCCACAAGCAACAAAAGGTTAAAACAAGTCTACAAACATTAACGATTTAGATAAAATGTACCAATCACTCAAATGACATACACTGCTACAACTCACCCCATGTGAAATAGATAATATGGCCAGCCATATAACTCTTAGGGAAATTGAATTTGTGACTTTAAAACTCCCGAAAAGAGAAATCACTGAAACCAGATGGTTTCACTGGAGAATTCTGCCAAACATTTAAGGCAGAATTAGCACCAACTTTACACAATCTTTTCCAGAAAACAGAAAAATAGAATACTTTTTTATTTTATGAAACTGGTATTATCTTAAAGCCCAAACAAAAGATAATATATGATATCATTCTAAGTGGTGAAAAACTGAAAGCATTCCCCCTAAAAACTGGAACAAGGCAGGGATGCCCCCTTTCACCACTTCTATTCAATATCGTCCTTGAAGCTCTAGCCAGAGCAATTAGACAGACCAAAGAAATTAAAGGGATACGAATAGGAAAAGAAGAACTCAAACTATCCCTATTTGCTGATGATAGGATTATATACTTAGAGGAACCAGGAAATTGCACCAGAAAACTTTTAGAACTCATAAGTGAATTCAGTAAAGTAGCAGGATATAAGATCAATGCTCATAAATCTAATGCATTTTTATACATAAGTGATGAATCTTTGGAAAGAAAAATTAGGAAAACTACCCCATTTACAATAGCTTAGAA
Source organism: Sciurus carolinensis (assembly GCF_902686445.1). Classification (NCBI taxonomy): domain Eukaryota; kingdom Metazoa; phylum Chordata; class Mammalia; order Rodentia; family Sciuridae; genus Sciurus; species Sciurus carolinensis. The sequence continues at coordinate 27,999,231 of NC_062227.1, read as the reverse complement.
AAAAATAAAATACTTGGGAATCAATCTAACAAAAGAGGTGAAAGACCTCTACAATGAGAACTACAGAACACTAAAGAAAGAAATTAAAGAAAATCTTAGAAGATGGAAAGATCTCCCATGTTCTTGGATAGGAAGAATTAATATTGTCAAAATGGCCATACTACCAAAAGTGCTATACAGATTCAATGCAATTCCAATTAAAATCCCAATGACGTACCTTACAGAAATAGAGCAAGCAATCATGAAATTCATCTGGGAGAATAATAAACCCAGAATAGCTAAAGCAATCCTTTGCAGGAAAAATGAAGCTGGGGGTATCGCAATACCAGAACTTCAACTCTACTACAAAGCAATAGTAACAAAAACGGCATGGTATTGGCACCAAAATAGACAGGAAGATCAATGGTACAGAATAGAGGACATGGACACAAACCCAAATAAATACAATTTTCTCATACTAGACAAAGGGGCCAAAAATATGCAATGGAGAAAAGATAGCCTCTTCAACTAATGGTGCTGGGAAAACTGGAAATCCATATGCAACAGAATGAAACTAAACCCATATCTCTCACCGTGCACGAAACTAAACTCAAAATGGATTAAGGACCTTGGAATCAGACCAGAGACCCTGCAGATTATAGAAGAAAAAGTAGGTCCAGATCTTCAACATGTCGGCTTAGGACCAGACTTCCTCAACAGGACTCCCATAGCACAAGAAATAAAAGCAAGAATCAATAACTGGGATAGATTCAAACTAAAAAGCTTTCTCTCAGCAAAGGAAACTATCAGCAATGCAAAGAAAGAGCCTACAGAGTGGGAGAAAATCTTTGCCACTCATACTTCAGATAGAGCACTAATCTCCAGAATCTATAAAGAACTCAAAAAACTCTACACCAAGAATACAAATAACCCAATTGACAAATGGGCTGAGGAAATGAACAGACACTTCACAGAAGAAAATCTACAAGTAATCAACAAACATATGAAAAAATGTCCCACATCTCTAGTAATAAGAGAAATGCAAATCAAAACCACCCTAAGATTCCATCTCACCCCAATTAGAATGGCGATTATCAAAAATACAAGCAACAACAGGTGTTGGAGAGGATGTGGGGAGAAAGGTACATTCATACATTGCTGGTGGGGCTGCAAATTAGTGCAGCCACTCTGGAAAGCAGTGTGGAGATTCCTTAGAAAACTTGCAATGGAACTACCATTTGACCCAGCTATCCCACTCCTTGGCCTATACCCAAAGGACTTAAAATCAGCATACTACAGAGATACAGCCACATCAATGTTCATAGTTGCTCAATTCACAATAGCCAGATTGTGGAACCAACCTAGATGTCCTTCAATTGATGAATGGATAAAGAAACTGTGGTATACATATACAATGGAATTTTACTCAGCCATAAAGAATGAAAAAATTATGGCATTTGCAGGCAAATGGATGAAATTGGAGAATATCATGCTAAGTGAGATAAGCCAATCGCAAAAAACCAAAGGATGAATGATCTCGCTGCTAAATGGATGATGACACATAATGGGGGGTGGGAGGGGTTAGTATTAGGGTTAGGGTTAGGGTTAGGGAGAGGGGCAAGAGTGGAGGAAGGAAGGACTGTATAGAGGGAAAAGAGGGGTGGGAGGGGTGGGGGAAGGGAAAAAATAACAGAATGAATCAAACAACATTACCCTATGTAAATTTATGATTACACAAATGGTATGCCTTTACTCCATGTACAAACAGAGAAACAACATATATCCCATTTGTTTACAAAAAATATATATACATACATTAAAAAAAAGATAATATATGAAAACAAAACAAAAATGCAACCAAACAAAAAACCTACAGATTAATATTCCTCAAGAATACAGATGCAAAAATTCTTAAGAAAATATTAGCAAATAGAATTCAACAATATGTACAAAGAATTATATACCCTCCAAGTAGGGTTTATTCCAATGATCCAAGGCTGCCTCTGTATTAAGACAATTAATCAATGCAATCCACCATATTAACAGTTATGACATTGCAAAATACATATTTGTTCTTTGTCTTGCTTTTTGGCATATAACCCTTAAAATCCCTGGACTCTCCAAAGTGATAGTGGTTTTTTTTTTTCCCCCTCACTGGGGATTGAACCCAGGGATGCTTTTCCACCAAGCTATATCCTCAGCTATATATATATATATAATTTTGAGACAAGGTTTTGCTAAGTTGCTAAATTGCTAAGCTGCATCCCCAGCCCAGATATATATATATCAGGGAGAAAGGACAGAGACTGAAAATGAAGTTGATCACCAATGGCCATTGCCTTTACTACCACACCTAGGTAATGAAACCTCCATAAAAACTCAGAAGGATGGAGTTGAGGGTATGTATCTTCCAGACTTTGCAAGGCTTCTGAGGGATGGTGCAATGGAGAGAGCAGGGAAGCTTGGTACCACTACTTACCCTGTGCATTTATTTATCTATGTATAAATGGGTAAATGCATTTTCTTGAGTTCTTTGAGCCGTTTGGGCAAATTAATCAAACCTGAGGAGAGAGTTGTGGGAACTCTGATTTCTAGCCAGCTAATCAAAAGCAGAAGTGAAAAGACCTGAGGATTTTGACTGGCATTTAAAGAAGGAGTGCAGCCCTGGGATTGAGCCCTCAACCTGTGAGACTGGACACTAGTGGCAGGGTCTAATTGGCAGGGTCCAGCTGTTGTCCACTGCAGAATTGCTTCCTGGCTTGCTGCTGAGGAGAAACTCCCATACCTCTTGAGGTCATGGAAGTCTTCTGTATTAATTATTGTTGTGCAAGAGGCCAGGAAAAATAATTTTGTTTTTCCAGAGAATAAAAGCACATGATCATATACGTGGAAGCTGACGACATTCAAAATCTACTGATGATAAAAATTCTCAGTAAACTCAGGATAGAAAGTAACTTCTTCAACCTGATAGAGGGCATTTACAAAAAGCAAACCCTAAGGCTAGCATCAGAATTAATGATGAAAGGCTGAATGTCTCCCCTAAGACTAGGAACAAGGCAAAGATCTCACTCCTACTATTTCCTATTTCAATTTCGTGTTGTACTATAAACCCTAGCCAGTGCAATAAGGCAAGAAAATAAGTGAAAGCATTCACATTGAGAAAGAGTTATTAAATGGTCCTGATTTGCAAAGTATATGATTTTTTAAAAATATTGAAAATCCCTATGAAACTCCAAATTTCCTATTATCACAAAATCAAGATCAAATCACAAGACCAAGGAATATAAGATAAATATATCAAAATCAATTTTTTTCTATATACTATCAAGATAACATGGAGTCTAAAATTGAAAACACAATACCCCTCAGTCAACATAAAATGAAAACTGTAGGTGTAAATCTAATAAAACATGTCTAGTACTCATGTTACAAGCTACAGAATACAGATGACAGAAATCAGAGTTCTAAATAAAAGGATTGGAATAGTCAGAACAGAAAAAGGTCAATTCTCCCCAAATTTATATTCAAGTTTGTTGGGACTAATGACACGTTAACTAACTCAGGCTGACTCCTTACTCCCTGGCGCGTGAGCAAGATCAAGGCCTCAAAGGTGGTTTCAAAGGTTAATGACGATAAATCGGACCACCGTCAGGGTTTGGTTAACAACAGTTCCGCAAATGTGACCAGCTGGAGCTTGCCATATAGTCCAACGGGACTCTGGGACTCTCGCCTGCGTGAACCCCGCCCCCCTCTGCCTTGCTGACCTTTAAGCTGATTGGTTCCTGCCTAGCCTCCACCCTACATAAAAGCTGTGTGACTTCCTCAATAAACCAGTTCCTGCTGTGACTGGTCTCCCTGTTGCGTCTGATTGTCCTCCGCCCTCTGGAGGGCTGGGTGCCGGTGGTCAGTTGGCCCTACCTATCCCAGTCTGGCCTTGTTGGGGAGTGTCCCCTTCCCTTGCCGCTGGTCGAGAAGAGCAAGGAGGCTTAAGACCCCGACACAAGTTTAAATTTACAATTTTCATTAAACTATTAGCAAGATTTTTGTAGAGATAGATAAGATTAGTATAACATTTAAATGAAAATACCAAAGAATAGCTAAAACAGCTTTTTGGGAGTGTCAGAGATTGAACTCAGGGCCTTGTACATACTAAGCACACACACTACTACTGAGCTACACTTCTAGGCAAAAAAAAAAAAAAAAAAAAATTAAAAAGAAGAATAAAATTGAAGTAATCAGCCTACCAAATTTGTAGACTAGAAATAAAGTGCAGCATATTCATATACTGGTGAAATCTAATGAGCTACACATACAGGCATGACACAAATGAATTGACTCAATTTTGGCTAAAGGAAGCTGGACATAAACGTGTATTGCATAATTTCATTTATATCAGGTTTTGATACATGCAAGTCTAAACCATATTTTTTAGGGATGAACACTTGAGTGGCAAAAGAATAAAACAACTCTGCATAGTGGTGCATGCATGCAATCATCCCAGAGACTCTGGAGGACGAGGCAGGAGGATTGCAAGTTCAAGGCCAGCCTCGGCAACTTAGCAAACCCCGTTTCAAAATTTAAAAATGAAAAGGGCAGGAGACATAGCTTAATGGTAAGGCATTCCCTGTACAGGAGAAAAAAGGAAGAAAGGAAGGAAGGAAGGAAGCACAGAAGTGTTGTCCATAGAAGTGGTTTCCACAAAGTCAAGGGAGTAGCTTCTTCCAGTGGGAAGCAGGGGTGTGATTGGGAAGGGATATGAGGGAGCTTATGGGTACTAACAATATTTTATTTCTTGTGATTATAGGAAGTCCCCCAGTAGATAAATTAATGAACAAATGAATAAATGAATGACTACTGGCACCTTATGCAGATAAATACATTAAGAAATTTTAAAATTACTAGATATCACTTGGTGTGGTGGCACACGCCTATAATCCCAGTGGCTTGGGAGGTTGAGGCAGGAGGATTGAGAGTTCAAAGCCAGACTCAGCAACTTAGCGAGGCCCTAAGCAACTCAGTGAGACTCTGTCTCTAAATCAAATACAAAAAAAGGGTTGGGGATGTGGTTAAGTGCCCTTGATTTCAATTCCTGGTGCAAAAAAAAAAAAAAAAAAAAATTACTAGATATTGTTGCTAGTATCTTATTGAAGGAGGATATTTCTCATTAAGCTAAAACTGGAAAGTAGTTAGTATGTGATAAGTATAAACCTGAAAAGAATGTTTTCCTATACATTTCGCCCTTCTTCTGGACTTACTCCTTTCCAGAGACTATTTCCAAGTACATAAATTTATCTTTTGTCTGGTGCTTAAATTGGGAGAGATTTTACACATTTTATTTTAAAGATGCTCTTTAATTTGAATGTATTGAGTAGTTGACAAAACAAAACAAAAACCAGACTATGCCTTAAGATTTTGTGAATAACAGAGATTTATAGATCTTTCTTTTTATCCAATAAGGAATTTTAAATAAATTAGTTAAATAGCTTTAGGGACCTCTTTGTTATAGGAAGTTATTAAGATAATCCTACTCTAAAACCTTTGCTTTTTATACCAGTGTTCTTTATGTAACCCAATAAACATAATTAATTTATTGAGACTTTATAAGAGTCAGTGAAAGAACTCAAATCCTACGTCTACAGGCTACCCTATAATTTTAGTTTCTTATCCTTTCCATGAGGGAAGAAAACAGCTGTGTTTATCCATTCATGGCTGACAAAATCCATTTGTTGGTACTGTACTATCAAAGTTACTTTTGCAAATCTGAAATCTGGCAGCATTTTAATTCCAAATTATCACGTGTGTGCTTGAATGAGTCTTTAGGGGGAGAACTGCCAATTTTGAAGGGCTACTGAAGGTACTTAAATATTCACAGACAAGAGGTCTGCCAAGAGCTTCAAGAGTCCAACTGCTTCCTCAAATTACACACCAGACAGAGAAGATTTGGGGAATGTTAACAAAATGAGAATACTAGTTGCTTAGATACTTTGTTTGAAATATGAGCTGTTTGAAATGAAAATGGGAGTAGTGAGCCTCATCCAAGGTTCGGGGTTGATGAGAAAGTATCTTTCTAGAATAAGCATAATTCTGAGTATTGCTTGGTGGTCCCTGTCACTGTCAAGCTAGCCAGATTTTTTAATAGAAGTCTGGAAGAACAGAAAGACTAGTTTCTTAAAGAAACCCCTAGAATAGCCAAACATTTAAGGTCTGCACTTCTAGATTACTTATTTATTAAATAAATAAAGATTTAAGGGCTGGGGGTATAGCTCAGGTGGTAGAGTGCTTGCCTCATAAGCACAAGGCCCTGGGTTCAATCCCCAGCAAAAGATGTAAAGATTTTTTTAATTAAAAAAAAAAAAAGTAAAATAAAGATTAAGTTCCTACTATAGTTGATGATCCAACCATCCCCATCAAAGCAGCCACTTTGAGGGAAATCACTTTGCTTTGAAGATCAGGAGCAAAGTTACCTGCACAAAATGTTGCATTGTCCATATAATTCCTGCCAGTCTTCCCAACCCAAACTAGTCACCATATCACCTTCGATGCCTTTAAAAAAAAAATTCTAGTCCAAGATCAATCTTGGCTCTCAATCTTGACTGCAAATTTGACTCATGTGAAAATGTTTTAGGTGCATAATGCCTGGGCCACACTCAGACATTCAATAGAACAGCTTTGAGGTGGGACGCAAGTGTTTTCACAAGTTCCCAGTTGAATCTAATGGGCAGTCAGCTTCAAACTCTCCTGGAAACCCTTCCTTGGCCTGCTTGCCCTTTCCAATCAGTCTCTCAAGCTTCCACTGACTCAGAATTCCAAGGTGCAGACCAAGCACCCCCTTGCCTCTGAGTCATTTCCTGAATTATCAGCCCTCCTCCCCCATGCACTCTGCCTCATTCCATCAGGCCACCTGGAGTGAGTGAACGAACTTTCCTTGTGGACAGGTCTTTTTGCTTTCATCTCTGTATCCCCTGTGCCAATAAATACTGGCAGGATCAATGAATAGCAAATGTTATTTACTTTTAGCACCCCATTTTCTATGGTTTAACCTTCCAGAGTCCCTTGGGGGAGTATTTCCAAGACCACTGGTAGCCAAAAGACCTATAAATCCTGTCAACTCTCCACCACAAGCCTGGCGGTGGAGACGGGGTATGGGGGCTGGGAAAGGCCATGTCCAAGGTTGTCAAAATCCACCATTAGTTCTACTTGTTATGATGCACTTCTGAAGGGTCTTTGCAGTACATTATGGTATTACGGAAATAAGCATAAAAATAGCTATGTAAGGCACTGTTCTAAGGGGTTTACATAGATTTTCCTTTCCTCCTCATAACAATGGTGTTTGTTAGAGACTAACAAGACCATCTTTCAGTTAGAGAAATTGACCCTAAAACCTGACCCATGCTGCTTTCTATTTGCAACAATCCTGTAGGCGAGCAAAACTCAGAGAGGTCAAACAGCTCACTCCCTGTCATGTGCCTGGTAAGTGAAATCAAATCCAGCTCTGCCACTCATTTAAATGATTGAGAAGCACTGACTCATGGATTTTAGTAACTTCCTTTGTGAGTGAGATTATTTTGTCTGCAAATGACAGAAAACTGTCATCATGATCCATAGAAGCAAAAAGGAAATGTATGGTGTTTTCTTCCACAGCAAGCGGCATGGGGAAGGACAGCCGGCCCTATGAGGTGGTTGGTGTTTCAGCTTCCTCTGCCTCTGCTCTTCCTCCCACAATGTGTAGACTTTCTCCTCCTGAGGTTAGATCCTCTCACTAGGTGGCCACTGAAATCCTGGTCATCACACCCAGACACAATGGACCTTTTCCTTAATGATCATTTCCAAGGGGATGGAACTCTCAAGATTCACCAGAGGAGCTGAATGAAGGCCGGTAACCTACCTGCTATTTCTATAGCACCTTATATTTGTAGAGCATATTTGAATCTAACAAATTTGACAACCATTGTATAGAGGGCTTTAAAATTTGGAACTATTTATAAACAAAGTATATATGTTAAGGTCATTTATGTTACTTCTAAATTTCATATTATTTGATTTTATTAAATAATCAGCTTAATAAATAAAATCTTTCTGAGTACTAAGTAACTCTTCTAAATCTGATACTTTAAATTAAACTTACAATATATTGGATGTGAGGTTCTCTTTAAGTCATTCAGTCCTGGATATAAATTTACACACATCTGAATTAATTATACATTTGCTTGTTTAAAATTGGATTTATTAAACATTTACTCTAATACTTCAAAGACAAGTTTAAAACTCCAAAGATGTACAAATTTCTTTACCTCAAACTACAAATACATTTGAGTTTGGTTCCCTGAAATCTCCCTGGGGTTATAAGGTACTTCCCACTTAGCCTACAATTTTCCCATGTAATTATGGCTTGAGGTTGTGTAACCACCAAAGATTTCGGCCAGGATGCTAACTGAATTCTTTGGTGACTAACTGAATCCTGTTTGCGGTTGCTAAGTCAATTACTTCTTAATTACAAGTAGCTCAAGACCAAGACCCTTGTTATTCTGGAATGTTCCCCAAAGGCTTGTGTGTTGAAAGCTTGGCCCCCAATTTGCAGCACTATTGGGAAGCGGTGGGAACTTTAGGAGGTGGGGGTCTCGTTGAAGGAATGAGGTTACTGGAGGCATGCCTTTCAAGAGTTTATTGTTACTTCCTGGCTTCCATGAGGTACGCAGCTCTGCTTTACCACATTGCTCCCTGTGGTGATGTTCTGCCTCACCAAAGACCCAAAGTGATGGGACCAAGTGACCATGGAGTGAAACCTCTAAACCAACTGTGAGCCAAACTAAATCTTTCTTCCTTTAAGTTGGTTTCCTCAGGTATTTTGTCATAGCAACAAAAACCTGACTAACACAAAATCTTTACCCCTGACAATTCAGGGAGTTACTCAGTTACTCAACCATGATTACCCCCACATGCACATATAAATCAACTTGGTTTTTTTCTTCTGTTAATCTTTTCATTGTTAGTTAATACTTAGGTCTTGCTGGATAATTTATAAATAATAGAAATTTAATTTCTATAGTAGATTTGGTATCTGGTGAAAGCTTGTTTTTTGCTTAATGTCTCTTGCCATGCCCTCCCATGACAGAAAGGCAAAAAGAGGCTCACAAGCTCCCTCGGGCCTCTCTCATAAAGGGCACTATTCCCATTCTTATGGGTGGAGCCTTATGATTTAATCATTTACCTAAAGTTCCATCTCTTGATAATATCACTGTAGGGGTTAACTATTAACACATGAATTTGGGAGGACACAAACATTCAGGTCAAAGCATTTCCTGACAAAAACACAAAGTACCTTTTAAATCCAGTTCCCCCAACACAGGCTCTAGTACTTTTCCTAAGTCCTGGGGTATGCCAGGGTCATATCCCCTGGTTTGCCCCCCATAATCCAGGTTTATACTTCTTGCCCTATAGAGATTACTAATCACATCCCTTCTATTCTTCAAAGCATTTCCCTTCAGATGATAAATTAGAGATTTACTGGATTCTACTTGTAAACATAATATGTTCCGAATGTAAATCCTCATCTGACAAACACCAATTCATTCCTTCCATTATTTTCAGATCAAAACCTTGAAGTTACCCATGCTCTTTTTCTCTGTCTCATGCCCTACTTTCAATAGAACTTGCTTCTACCCTTCAACACGTATCCAGTCTCTGACTGCTGCTCACCACCTTGCTCCTTGCCTGAGCTAAGCCCTTGCGACCTGCCTTGCTCCCACCTGAGCTAAGCCCTCATTGCTTCATACTGGATTCTCATAATAGCCTCCTTCCTGGCCTTCCTGCCTCTGCCCTTGTCCAGAGTGAAACTCTTTAGAGCACAAATCAGATCATGTCAATCCTCTGCTCAAAACTCCTGGTACCTGCCGTTCTGTCTCAGAACAAAAGCCAGGCCCTTAGCATGGCCTCCAGGTCCCTGCATGGTGGGAGAGTATCCTCCTCCACCCACAAGCCACATGCCTTTCACAGCTCATTTCCTACCCCTCTTCTCCTCCATATGGCTCCAGCTCCCTTAGCCCCTTTGCAGTCCTTCAAACCTGCCAGTCATGCCTTTCCCTTGGTGCCTTTTCACTAGTTCTCCCCTGCTGAGGTGCTCTTTCTTCAGACCTTTGCAAGACTCTCCCAGACATTCTCCTGGTCTTTGCCCAGATGCTCAAATTTCATCATATTTTTTAAAAAAGTCTTCATTTGCCACCTTTTATAAAACAGCTCCTCCACACCCTGCTCTCTGGAAAAAACAGACATTGAAAGAGTTTAGGGTGCAGAGTATTTATGAGTGGTCACCATCAGTGAAAGGAAGATAATGGAGAAACAGGATATAGCAGAGGGAGAAATTTTGAATTGCTATCAAACCCAACAAAGCAGCCATCAATTTGGCAGGGAACTGTAGAGCAAGAACTGCCCATCAGAATCGCCGTGTATTAGGTAGAAATGGCCAGACCTTTATACTCTGACTTGTTCAGTTGCTGGACTTGGAAAAATCCCACAGGAAGGGCATGAACTTGGGCAAAGCAGCGATCTGCAACTGAGATAACCTTGAAGGCATGGACAGCTGGGGTCTCTGTTGACCACTCTCCATAGCTGGCCACCAAGTTCTTCCTTGAAGGGGGTACCTGAGTGGGGCATCCTTATGTTGACTACCTCACACCTACCTTCACAATAACAAAACCCTATTATAGCAGGGACTTATTCTCTAAAAATCACTGACACACCACCAGTGCTTGAAAAGGTTCCTGGTTCATGGTAGTGCTCAGTATTAGTTGACTGAGGAAATGAATGAATGAATAACTGAAATCAGTTCCTAGATTGGAGATGTTATTACAACTGTGAATGCAAAATGCTTTAAAATTTTTATTCCAGTGAATAATAGAGCTCCTTCAATCTTCATCCTGAAAATGTTTCATTCAGTTTTCCTCATATCCATCATTGTGATAGAACCACAGCCTCACAGAATGATGATGTGTCTTTAGCAACCTGAAAAGGAGGATTCTCTGGGTTCTCTTCAGGCAGATCTCTTTAAGGTAAGTTGCATGGCAGAATGACAGAGCACTGGATGGGAGTCTACGGACCCAGGCTTTAGTGTCAGATCTGTCATTGAATGGTTTTGCATTTGAGCCAGTACCAGCCTTCTGGATCTCAGTATCTTCATCTGAAAATGAAGGATTAGAAAAGATAATTTCTAGGATTTCTTCCAGCTGCAACATCTTGTAGTTTTCTTCCTCCAGGCCCTTGAACTGTATATTTTTGTGATTTTTAAGCCTGATTATTTATAGATACCTTACTAGAGGACAAAAACCACAGGGTTATTTCAAGAATGTGAGTGGGTGATACAAACAAGGAGGAGTTGGAAGAGGAAGAGAAAAACCGGGCAATCAGTGACTGAGAGAGCCATCTGCATTGGTGACGGATGGCCTGTGGAGGAGCAGGCTGCCCAGGGGCAGGTGGGACCCGGGGACAGTGGAACTCAATGAGTCCAGCTAAGGCTGTCCCTCTGTGAAGAGTGAATGTGCCTGTAGAGGCATTGACACTAAGAAAAAGGATACAGTTACTTCTTCATTGTCCTGTCTTTCCCTTAATTCCTCCCTCAATTGTAATTTCCAGAAGAGTTGTCAGTACAGAGGGCCTACCCAATAAATATTTATTAAAAAGTAAAAGATGTCAGTGCTGGGTATGGTGGTGCACACTTGTAATCCCAGCTACTCTGGAGGCTAAGGCAGGAGGATTGCAAGTTTGAGGCCATCCTTGGCAACTTAGTGAGACACTGTTTCAAAAGAAAGTGAAAAAGAGTTCTGAAGTGGTAAAGTCCTTGCCTAGCGTGCACATGGTCCTGGGTTCAATCTCCAGCACTGTGGAAAACAAACAAACAAACAAAAAAGAAAAAAATGCACACATTTTTTGGAAGGCAGTCAGTATAAAAAGTGCATTAATGTTTTTGATATAGGATCCAATATTCATATTGTCTATCGTCTATTGTCTACCATTATCTATATATCTTTCACCTATCTAAATTAAAACAAATTTCATGGAAAAAAATCTTTCACTAGTCACAATGCTTTCTGATATTTTTATCTTCTATTCCCCTTAATAAGAAAAATCTGACCATGACCTACTCTATTATCTATCAAGAACTTCATATGGAAGGAGGGGAGTAGTACATGGGTATGACTGGTTCACCCCAAACTGGAAACTGAGGTGCAGGCTGTGAGAGTTGGTGGCATTAGGATTTCCCTGTCTGCCTTCATCCTGATTCTGTGCTGTGCGAGAAGGCTTAGCATGATGACAGTGTTTCTTTATGGATTTGCTGTCAGGAAATAAAAGTGCCCAACAGCAAAAATTAGTATCGAGGGGCTGCGGTTATAGCTCAGTGATAGAGCACTTGCCTAGCGTGTGCAAGGCACTGGGTTCAATCTTCAGCACCATATAAAAATAAATAAAATAAAGATATTGTGTCTATCTACAACTAAAAAATTTTTTAATTAAAAAAATTAATATCAGCTCCAATATTTTATCAACTTACTGATATTGTATTTTAATTAATCAATTGATATAATTAGTTGATCTTGTACTTACATATCCATTTCTTGTGAATTTGAGTAGTATGAGACAGAATATAGGAAACTGTTCACCTCTGGATCCCCTGACAAAGTTGAAATTCTACCAAGAATGGGCCCCAGTCTGGATAGTGGGGAGACCAATTCTGTGATGTGTTAACAGGAACACTCCTTGTGGGAGGGTCTAATACTTAGAATAGCTAATAAAGACATCAAAGATCTTTTGGGATACTCTCTTGGTCTATTTTCTGTTGCTATAACTGAATATCACAGACTTGATAATTTACAAAGAAAAAAGTTTTATTAGCTCATGGCTCTGAAAATCCAAGAGCATGGCACGAGCATCTACTTGGCATCTGGTGAGGGCCTTCCTGCTGAGTCAGAACATGGCAAAGAGTACAACATGGCCAAAGAGCAAATGAGCAAGAGAACTCATTTTCATAACAAAGTAACTCCCACTATAAACTGTTAATTTGCTAATCCAAGAATGGATTAATCCATTTAGGGCATTGTCTCTCAAAGCTCACATCTGGCCCCACCTTTTAAGACCTCACAATAGAAATAAAATTTCAACATGAGTTCGGTGGGGATATTCAAACCATACTAAGATGCAGCTACTGACTTTGAACTTTTTTGAGAAATCCTTTGTAAACTTGTGTAAGTCTCTCTCTTCTTACCCAAATAGGTAAGAATGTTCTATAGGCATAACAGTTCTAGCATTTGTTTCACAAAATTTGCTTATGTTTAAAATGCAGTAGATGATGTGAACCAATCACAAACTGCCAATGCCATACAGGAGCCCCTGGATCTTATTATACCCAACCTAGAAGAGAAAACTTATGTGGAAATGTGGAAATGATCAGGAGCTTCAAGGCAGATTACATGTGTATAATCAACATTTATATTTATTTATTTATTTATTTTTGGTACTGGGGATTGATTTATGGCTGTTAATATTATATCCTGCTACTTTGTTGAATTTGTTTATGAGTTATAGAAGCTTTCTGGATCTTCTAATTATAGAATCATGTTGTTGGCAAATAGGGATAGTTTGAACTCTTCTTTTCCTATTTGTATCCCTTTAATTTCTTTCTTTTGCCTAATTGCTTTGGCTAGAGTTTCAAGGACTATGTAGAATAGATGTGGTGAAAGAGGGCATCCTTGTCTTTTTCCAGTTTTTAGAGGAAATGCTTTCAGTTTTTCTCCATTTAGAATGATGTTGTCCTTGGGTTTAACATGTATAGTTATTACAATGTTGAAGTATGTTCTTACTATCCCTAGTTTTTTTAGTGTTTTGAACATGAATGGATGCTGTATTTTGTCAAATGCTTTTTTTCTGCATCTATTGAGATATAAATGTGAGTCTTGTCTTTAAGTCTATTGATGTGATGAATTCCATTTATTCATTTCCGTATGTTGAACCAACCATGCATTCCCAGGATGAATCCCACTTGATCATGGTGCACTATCTTTTTAATATGTCTTTGTATGTGATTTACCAGGATTTTATTAAGAATTTTTGCATGTATGTTCATCAAGGATAGTGGTCTGAAGATTTCTTTCCTTGATGTGTCTTTGTCTGGTTTTGGTATCGGGGTGATACTAGCTTCATAGAAGGAGTTTTGAAGGGTTCCCTCCTTTTCTGTTTCATGGAATAACTTGAGGAGGATTGGTGTAAGTTCTTCTTTGAAGGTCTAGTAGAGCTGGGCTGAGAATTCCCCTGGTCCTGGACTTTTCTTTGTTGATAGACTTTTGATGGCATCTTCAATTTCATTGCTTGAAATTGATCTGTTTAAATTTTCTTTGTCTTCCTGATTCAATTTGGGTAGGTCATATGACTCTAAATTCTTCAAGGTTTTCTATTTTATTGGAGTATAAATTTTCAAAATAGTTTCTGATTATCTTCTGTATTTCAGTAGTGTCCATCTAATGTTTCCTTTTTCATCACGAATTTTAGTGCTTTGAGTTTTCTTTCTCTTTCTCATCATTAGCATGGCTAAGGGTTTATATGATCAACATTCAAATATAGTATTGGAGATGTGGGAGAAACCAACTACCATAGAAAGTGATGAAGAAACACAGGAAGAGATACATAAATCATTGAAACAATATTCCAATGCTTTTAGTCTGGGGAAATAGTATTGTACCAGTTGTACCTCCATTGGCAACAGACTGAAACAAAGAATTTATCCTGAGAGAAAAGAGAAGAAATTGTACAACTGCCTCTTTAAATGTATAATATTCAAAAGTGAAACTTGTATACATTTTGATATTAAGAAATGGCCCAAGAGGTCCGGGAGTGCTCAACCCTGGAGCACTTGCCTCTCATGTGTGATGACTTGAGGTTCAATTTTCTTCATCACCAAAAAGGAAAGAAAAAGAAATTACCAGAGGATTCCTCCACCCTAGAAATGAGTTGATTTGCAAATAACTTACAACTTCTTAATCTAAATGACATATTAACTTTTCTCCAATCCATCCAATAAATGTGACCACAAAGATGCAGAACTTTTTTTTTTTTTGATGTTGGTTTGTTCCATTATTCTTGTAGACAATTTCTGATTTTTCTATTTAAATTTGATGTTTTATTTTTGACTAAAAAATTTACTTATATCACTTTTCCTTTGGAAATAAGAATAACAGAATCACTTTCACCTAAATCATGCATAGCAAGCATGAATACCAGGCAGTGGAACATGGAACCTTGACATTGGAGACTCTGTAATAAAGACAACTGCCAGGGGGAACTGAACTTGAACAATATATTCACATAAGTCTGTGCCTTTTTCATAATGTTTTGTTGGATAGGACTTTATGGTTTCCAAACGTGTGCAGCCTCACTTGCTTCTTAGGTGGTATTATAACTGACCGTGAAGACTTAAAATAATCCATCGGGTTACTCAGAATGGAAGAACTAGGCTTTTAATTCCAGCAGGTCAACTCTCTTTTTATGGTTTCACAGTAACGTTTGAATACAGTGATCCTCTTCTCCAGGATTCCCAACCTTGTGACATCTGACATGCTCATGAACTTGTGCCAGCCTTGCTGAAGGCCCGCTCCTGAGCCCTCCTACCAAACACCTCATGTGGTGCACATGGGAAGACATACACCTGGCTGGCTGCTTAGCAAAATGTAACATACCTCCTGACTCTAATGGCTAGAGGGAGCCATCTGATCCTGAGAGTTATCTACATCCAATATCTGGAGGGTACTTTAAAAGAGAATTTGATAAAGCATCAGAAGGACTTAGTCAGGAATGAATACATGCCAAGGAATGAGCGTGAAGCACAGCTGACCATGTAGTTAATGTAAACATGCAACACACTAATCCAGAGTGAGTCTCTTATGCCAGCTTCCAATTTGCCTTTGCTACAATGTAATGGCAGGGTGGGACTTGGAATAGACCAAGTTAGTTATCCTTAACCCCTAGAGCTTTTTAAATCCATGCTCACACTCCATTCCATCTGAACGTCCACCACTGTTCTAAGGGCCTGATAAGTGATGATCTCTATGTTTAAAGCAGGCATTTGTACCAAATATTAGTGCAAAGCTTCTTCCCTAATTGAGAGCTTCAGTGCCTGCCAATTTTTGCCATTACCTGCATTTCCTGATGAAATTTCCTTCAGGAGGGTTCTCTCCTAGTTTTCCACATCTGTTGAAATATAACAACAGAACAGTCTTTTATAGGAGTGCTGTTGGTTCAGTTCTCAGATTAAATTGTTACCAATTACATGGTGACAATATCGTAGAGGTGAGAAAGGAAGGGGCAGTCATGTAGGTAACTCAGTTTCCTCTCCTGAAAAGTACCTCAAAATGGTACTTCTTCCTCTCTTAGATTCTCTCTTCATATCCTCAGGTTTTTTTTTTTTTTTTTTTCCCCAGTACAAGGGGTTCAACTGATGGCAGTTTTACCACTGAGCTGCATCTCTAGTCCTTTCTAATCCTTTTGTCTTCCTTCCTTCCTTCCTTCCTTCCCCCTTCCTTCCCCTCCCTCTCTCTTTCTCTCTCTCTTCCTCCCTCCCTCCCTCCCTTCCTTCCTTCCTTCCTTCCTTCCTTCCTTCCTTCCTTCCTTCCTTCCCCTCCCTCCCTCTTTCTCTCTTCCTCCCTCCCTTTCTTCCTTCCTTCCTTCCTTCCTTCTTCCTTCCTTCCTCCCTCCCTCTTTCTCTCTCTCTCTTCCTCCCTCCCTCCCTTCCTTCCTTTCTTCCTTCCTTCCTTCCTTCCTTCCTCCCTCCCTCTTTCTCTCTCTCTTCCTCCCTCCCTCCCTCCCTTCCTTCCTTCCTTCCTTCCTTCCTTCCTTCCTTCCTTCCTTCCTTCCTTCCCCCTTCCTTCCCCTCCCTCCCTCTTTCTCTCTCTCTCTTCCTCCCTCCCTCCCTTTCTTCCTTCCTTCCTTCCTTCCTTCCTTCCCCCTTCCTTCCCCTCCCTCCCTTTCTCTCTCTCTTCCTCCCTCCCCCCCCCCTCCCTCCCTCCCTCCCTTCCTTCCTTCCTTCCTCCCTTCCTTCCTTCCTTCCTTCCTTCCTTCCTTCCTTCCTTCCTTCCTTCCTTCCTTTCTCCTTTCTCAGGGTCTCACAAAGTTTCCCAGGCTAACCTCAAGTTTGCCACCCTCCTGCCTCAGCCTCCTGAGTCACTGGGATTACAGGCATGCATGACTGTGCCTGATCAAAAACATTTTTTAAAGGATACATCCCTGATGATAATAATTTATATTTTTCTAAAAAGAATGGTCCCATTGTCTCAGAATTTGCACTTGCTTGAGGGTGAACAATTTTTCCTTTAGAAATCCTGAACGCCAAGTATATTAAGTATAGCCACTTAATAGATGGGACTGTGGTCTAGAGAGAAGAGGAAAGGTGTCCAGAACGGAAGGTGTGATCTACTGGTTTGTATGACAGACTTACTGAGCACTGTTCGAAGGGCTTTGCCTTTACTAACTTGTGTACTCTGCACAATAGCAACACCATTATCTTCAGTTTGTAGATGTAGAGAATGAGACAGTTAATTTGGACACAGGTGCAGAGCAGTCACTTGTTGGAGGTGGTGGATTGATTACACCTACCTGGCTCACTGTGGCCCCAGACCTGGGAAAACCACCAGATGTGTAACAAAGAGAAGCAGTGTCCCTCTGCTCAGTGCACTGAATCCTAGTTGCCAGCAGGCTGCCCCTCCTCTGCCACACCTCCCCAAGGAAAACCTGAGACATTATTACCTCATGTACATAAATGACTGCATGACCGATGTGATCCCACAGTATGTACAATCAGAAAAATAAGAGATTACACTCCATTTATGTATGATCTATCAAAATGTATAAATGCATTCTATTGTCATGTACAAATAATTAGAAAAAAAATTTTTTTAAATGGCCAAAGAATTGGGCTTTTGTCTAAAAACTACTCTAAGGATTAAGAGTCCAATAAAAAGTATTCGAAACCACATTTCAAAATAAGTGGTGAAGTGACTTTATCCTAAGGTTTCCCTCTCTCCAGACTGAAGAAAAGCGGAGAAGAAGTGATCAGGCTGCATCTTTCATAGTTTCTAGAAAGCAGCACCCAGTTACCACTTCCTCTGGCCGCCTTGGTAAGTGGATTCCTGCACAAAGGAAGCAGGAGGAAGTCATCAAATTCAAATAACCTCAAGCCAAGCTTGGCGAATGTCTCTGACCAGCCAGTAAGATTTGCTCCTGGGGGAGCTTGGTTGGGCACCTCCCAACCGTGGCTGCCAGGGCCAGAAAGCAGAAACGCAGGTCACCGGGCAGAATTTGAATTTCAGATAAACAATGAATAAATGTTTTGTCTAAATATGTCCCAGTTGTGTAATCAATTCAAATTTTATGGTGAGTTCTGTATTTTATCTGGCAACCCTACTCCTAACACTGGAGGAAAAAAAAAAAAAAAGGATGGTATAGTTGTAGTGTCCCCTAAATGACTTAGCCTGCCTGCCTCCTTCTACCTCAAACAGCAGGAACTTCTTTGACTAAGGGAACATTTGGGGACTGGGGATGGAGCTCTTCGGGGCTAGCATGCAGGAGGCCCCAGGTTCCAGAAGCCAGAGAAGTTGTACGCAAAGTGATGCAGGGAATTTCCACTAGTCTGCTGGAAATCAAATCGAGGCACCCATGATGTAAAGTGGATTGATTTTATTACTGCTGTTCTTTCCTAAGTGAAAGAAACCATTAAAAGTTTCATGAAAACACTGGGTGATAAATGAAGAGGAAAAGTTTCCAGTTTTGTGTCTTTGTCTGAAATCCAAGTTCCTCCACTTCTTGAACTCTGATCGTGACCAAAAAATTTCTTTCCCCCAACTCGGCAGTGAGCTCTGGCTTGGCAGTTGAGGAACTGGGGGCAGGGGCCAGTCAGAGGGGAGGGTATGTATGTTTGTGTGACAGGTTGGGACCAAACTATTGCTTCATATTTTTAAAAAATATGTATTTAATTAATGCAATGAGGTACTTTAGTTATTACGTCCATAATATATGTGTTTGAAAGAGTGATACATTTGTTCCTGAAGAGAGTTAGGAGGATGTGGGGTTAACCCAGTTCCACCATTCCTTAGCTCTGAGCTTCAGACTTTTTCTCTGAGGGTGAGATTCCTCACAGCTAGATGGAGACTTTTAAATTCTCCTCCTGTTCTAGAACTTTTGACTTGACACAGTTCTTCAGTGGACTTTTATAGGCTGCAGGAATTTCCTAAGTTAAAAAAAGAGCATTAATGTCAGCACTCAGCTGGTTTCAGTTAGGGGACAAAGTAACTTCAGCTTTACTAGTGAACAACAATCATAATAGGAAAAGGTCTGAACCTTAGGCCAAAAAAAAAAAAAAATCTGTTTTACATCATAGTGGCATTCATTCTCCAGCACTAGCAAAACCTGTCAAAGGAGCAGTTGTTCAAAGGCAATTGCCTCCAGACTTTCCCTCATGATCCTCCTGTTAAAAAGATGAGCCCTTTTGAGTCATGTCAAAGCACACTCACGCTTTAAGGGGCAAACAAGTAAGAAACTATAATTATAAACTTTCCATGCCTAAACTCTCTAAACAGGTTCAGAGGATCCTGAAATGTCTTCTCTTTGTGCAATTTCCTGGTAGGAGACTTCCATATGGTTTCTGTGCTTACAATCACTCGCCACCTGAGTTTCCTAGGCTTCAGTCTCTAACCCTTGCCAGTCCATTGTATTTCTTCTGCTCATATTTAGATCTTGTAACTGGGTCTGAAAGTCTGTCAACAAGACTCGTTAGCAGATGGCTGACGGTTGGAAGCCTGCAACTCCTGTTTATTTTCTACCCCGAGTTAGAGAAAGCATAATGGCTATTGAAATATGGCCAGACCAAACACAGTTGAATTGTATAGTGCTAAATTCTAATGGATCTAATTTGAACACTGTTGTCAGAAAATTCAGATCTGGAAAAGCATTTTTATGACACTTTAAAAAATAATTGAATTGCAAATGAAAGACTTGACATTCGAAAAGTTGGATTGCCTTTAAAGTGATTTTAATAATAGAAGTTATTATTATGATCATCATCATCATTTTCATTATTTTTATATTATAAAAACATTTGGCCTTCCAGCCTTGCTCTCCTCTGATAACATGAAGTGCTGAACAGTTTGGTGAACCCCACTTGTCCTCGGGACTGTAAGAGATGTGGGTGGTGACAATTATCATAAAGGAACTGAGACGTGGTGATTTCTCTAGTTATGTGGCAATGCTCAACATGAAGGTCAAGGCTTTCTTTCTGGGTTGTCTTTCCGGACCATGTATATAACTAACCAAGATCAATTAGTTCCCCAAACGGATCTAGGGTAGTTTAAATTCATTAGGTAATCATCAACTTTCCCATATTCATTTCCAACACTACCCATGCTTAGCAGCTGACTTGGCATAAAAATATTGTTAAAAAGAGAGTGTAATCTGTTTCTCCCCTCTGGAGCTCTGGGCAGATGAAGAGTGTTTCTTTACCTTCTTTTCTGTGGCCCAGTTTTTTACCCAGGGGCCGGACTTGTGATTGACAATTCCCAAAGAGCCCTGTGACCACTGTAGTGGTCCTTGCCTCCAACAAAAAGGTTGGCACAGGGTGCCAGCGCTACTGCAGAGAGCTCCCTGCTCCACCCACTGCCAGGGCCTATGTTCAAAGGGAGAGGGAGTCGAAGACAATTCAAAGGTACAGAATTACTGGGGCAACTCCTGAAGGTATTCTAGAATGTGGGATTTCAGATTTTTTATTTTTGGTGCCATCCTTAGAGTTCAGCCTTTTATGTCCAGGCCAAAAAAATCAAGAACACAGTTTTCCTCTGGGTTCATTCAGGGCAGCCATGTTTCAGCTCCTGTGCTGCATCCCCAGGTCTACCTCAGATACTTCCTCTGCTTACAATGGGGACAGGGGAATGGGCACTGCAGTCCAGAACCACTTAATCCCTTAATCTGCAGCTTCTGCCTCTCCGCTGTCCCTCCTTTCCTTCTTTTCCGAAATAGTTTTGTTTTGTTTCATTCTTCCCTTGTTAAGTTTTCCACGTCTCTCCCACATTCCAAACCTGGATTCTTTCAGAGAACCCTGTGCCTGGTTATTCTAGAGTAATACTGTTAACAGAAATGTAATGTGAGGCACAGGTATGATTTTTAACTTTGTAGTAATTACATTTTAAAGAAGAAAAGGAAACAGGTGGAATTTTTTTTTTTTTTTTTTTTTTTTTTTTTGCAATTGAAGCAACATACCATTTATTTTTTTTTAATGGTAACATTTTCAAATTGAACTTTTAAAAAGTGCATTTAACTACAAAAGTAAGATTAAATAGGTACTTATAAAATATATTAACCCTGAAATGGTTAAGAATATAAAGTGTTGATGCCCATGTCCATAATACATTATACATTACACACATTAAAGGTCATTTTCTTTCCACTAATAATGTAATAAAACCACAATAATTATTGCTTGTATCAAGTGCTGGTTAAAATGCAGATAGCCTTCAAAATCAAATCCTTGTGATAAAGGATTTCTCAGTGTTGTCAGGTAAGATATCACGTGTGCCGCGCGTGCATACAGGTGCAGTGTATTGACTCTTAACAGGCACGAAGGTCTTTATTCTAGACAGCCGTTTACAGTTTGGGTTTCAGAGGCACCTGCAGTGAAGAGCCCTGAGATGCTGGGCTTGAGTTAAGTTCCACTTGTCAGGCTGCTGTCTGTTCTACTGCACCATTTTGGGGTATGAGGCGTTTGCTGCTAACAGACAAACCCATGTGATTAATGCAGCAATGTCAGCTACTAGTGCAGAAACTCGCTGGGCAAAACTGTTTATAGGGCATTTTGCTGAAAAAATAGAGTCCAGCCAACCAAAGCGGCAACCAAAGTGACAGACACAAACCCTATCTTAGTGAGAATAGGTTGCCAATATAACCACCTTTTTCTTTTTCCTTCAGTCTCATTTAGCCTCTGTTTCATCTGCCGCACCTTCTGAGCAGTGTTGGCTTTTCTGTCCTCCCGAATACGTTTCCGTGGAATACTGCCGCTGTCCTCCGCCACGCACGGCACTCTGGAGGAGAGCCCTGTGCACCGCTCACTGGTCGGAGCCTCTTCTTCTGGGCCTATCCTGCTCCCATTGTACTTGCCAGTCATTCTGTTTGGTGAATGGTCAAACGCAGGAAATAAGTCTTCTTTAGAAAGTTCTTTCCACCATTTCTGGATATTTGAATCTCCCTTTATCCACTTTGCTCCTTCTGTTATGGCCATGTAAGAGAATCTGAGTTGATCTGGTGTCTGAATAAGTCCCATTCGGTATTTTCTCATGTTCAGCAACACTTATTTAATGTTAATGTCATCTCCTTTTTTCATCAGAACAAGGCAGGTGTCCACCAGAGAGAAGGTGCCAGAGCGCCCAGTGCCTGCACTATAGGTGGATCACTGCAGGCCCGTGGTCAGGATTCAGGGAGCCAGATTCTCTCACTTTAAATAAGAAATTGAGAAACGAAGCTGGTGACTCAGGGACTCCAAAGTCTGGCCAGGTAGTATAATGAAAGTGAGAGATTGTTCTGGTCTCACCACTATTGATATTTTCTAACTGTAGTAGGTGTACTGTATAATAAGACTTTACATCTTCGGACAAAAGCTTCACACTGAATCCTGTTTCTTTAAATAGCATCTCTTAGTCATCTGTTGGCCAGTACTGTGCACATTTAACCAATTCTTTCTCCACAATTCAATTCAGCATGACAACTGCTTTGGACTTGGGCTACCAAACCATGAGCCAGAAGTGGCAACACGTATTGGGAAGTGGACCCTGTGTCAGGACGAAACTCCTCCGTGCCTCTCCCATGTCAACTAAGCTGGCGTTGAGGTAGGAATTTTTTTTGATAACATTTTGTGAAACTCAACATACCTTGCATACTCTCATTTTTTGTATGTCATAGGGAAAAGATACTTATTTTTTGTCAGTTCTACCTTGTGTTTAACATCTCACTTGGGATTTTAAAACAAAACGAAACAAAAAACAACAAATTTTTGTTCCAAAAGGAGAGTAAGTTGAATTCTGTCCTCTGGAGCTTTAGGAGAGAAGAACTTTCTTTTCCTTCTTTGGCCTGTTGGTCTGAGTCTTGGAAGGGGTTATGGTTTGAATAAGTGCCCCCCATCCCCATCCATCGGGAAAGGCTTGGTCACCAGCCTGTGGTGCTACTGGGAAGTGGTGGAACCTTTAGGAATTGGGGTCAAGTGAGAGGAAGTCTGGCATTAGGGCATGACCTTGAAGGAGATATTGGGACTCGGGCCCCATCCTGTCTCTTTCTCTTTGCTTCCTGGCCACTGTGATGAAGTAGCTTCCTCTGTCATATGCTCCCCACCATGATGTGCTGCCTTGCCACAAGACCAAAAGAATGGGTCCAAACAACCATGCACTGAAATTTCCAAAACTGTGAGCCTCTTTTTAAGTTAGTTACCTCAGGAATTTTGTTATCGTGAAGGAAAGCTGACTAACACAGAACTCCATCACGGAGCTAGTTTGGCATTCCTGGGCTGCGGGCCTCTGGACTCCTGTGTGAAATAAACTTCTGCCTTGTTTAAACCACTGGTATTCTGAGCATTTTCTGAACCTAGTTTGAATGGATTCACTTTTATAAGATGGTGTTTGCCTACAGCAAAATCAGTCACAGCTGGTAGTAGGTAACCTTGGAAAATACTTTGGTGGCCATATCCTCTGGAGCGTCTGATCTTCCTGTGGTCTGTCCTCTAGAGACATTCCAAGCATCTGTACCCACGAAGCCCCTTTGACTCAACGGAACAAACCTGACAAGGCAGCTCTCCGGCCTCACTGAGAGACAAATCGACTTCCTGTATTTTGATTGCCTGAAACTACCTTCTGCTGTGTGCTCTAGCAGGTGGGGAAAACGAGAGCTATGCAGACTAAAGGTTCAGACTATATTTAACTTTCTTTAGGCTTTAACACTAAAAAATAAAAGTGTTCCTGGCTTGCCAGGATTCAAGGGAACATCGTGAGGCAGAGCTGAATGTCTACTATCTTAATAATCAAAAAGTTTTCCTTAAATCCTTTAGGACAGGTGTCTTTGAACTGAAAAGAGCTGTAAAAGTTATTCAGACCAAATAAAAGGACGAGGAGATACAGCAGCAGAGTTGTGTGAAAATGACCCAGGGAGACACGCTGGGTCACCCAAAAGCTCTCCATCTCTTATGAAAGGGGCTGTGTCCATACTTCACTTCCCATAGAACCAGTGGCTTCTTTTCTTGGCAAGGTGACTAAAAGTTATTAGGACACAACCAGCATTGCCCGGCTGATGGTGACCATTAAGGGACTCACCTTATACAACTGAATAAAAAACTAATAAACTGAAAAATATATATTGACTTCAATCACTTTAGGCCAAGACCTGGTGATTTCCCTATAAACTAAGTATAACCTACCCTGTGACACAGTGATTCTACTTCTATGTATTTGCCCAAGAGAATTGAAAACATATGTTCATAAAAGTCTTGTACAAGAATGTGTACAGCAGCTTTATTCATAATACTGCCAAACTGGAAAGAGCCCAGGTGACCCTGGATGTGGGACTTGCTAAAACTGGCTAAACGCTGTGGCACGTTTACTCAAAGCAATTTCTTTGAGCAGTAAAAAGTAATAAATTACTGATACAAGCAATAATAAGGATGAAACTCAAAATACTCATGCTGAATAAAAGAAACCTTACAAAAGAGTTGATGCTATAATTACATTTATATGAGATTCTAGAACAGACAAAACTAATCCAAGGCAGGAAAAAAAAGATAATAATGGCCTTCTGTGAGAGTTTGGGGTCAGAATTGATTGGGAAGGAGCAGGAGGTGACATCCAACACTCTCTGTAGAGAAAAGGGTTTGGCGAAGACAGCTACATGCCATTGCCAAAATACACTCTTAAGATTTGTGTGCTTCACTGAAAATGTTTTTATCATGGTAAATATATATGACTTAAATTTGCTTTTAACCATTAATAAGCAAACAGATTGGTGGCATTAAGTACATTCATATGTTCCCAAACATCCATCCACAAACTTACATATTTATATGCAGAGCCCAAGTCCATCCAACAATGGACTCTCTCCAGTCTATAGTAACCAATTTCTACTTCTAGATCTATGAATTTAACTATTCTAGGTACTCCACAGAGGCAGAATCACACAATTTTTGTACTTTTGTGGCTGACCTATTTCATTTAGCATAAAGTTTTTGGGGTTCATCCATGGTGTGTGTAGTATGCATCAGAAGTTCATTCCTTTTCAAGGCTGAATAATGTTTCATTGAATATTTACACTACATTTTCTTTATGTATTCATCCATAGGTGGACATTTGAGTTGTTTCTATCTTTTGGCTTTAGTGAACAATGCTGTGTCTCTTCCAGTCCTTGCTTTCAATGCTTTTGAGTACATACCTAGAAGTGGAATTGCTGAATCACATAATAATTCTGTTTCATCTTTTTAAGGAATTGTCGCCTTATTTTTAACAGCAGTTGCACCATTTTATATTGCCACCAGTGGTGCCTGGTGGTTCCAATTTCTCCACATCCTCACCAATGTTGTTATACTTGTCCACATAACAGTCATTGCCTGCTCCCACCCAACCCCCAGCTTTCTTCTTGACAAAGCACGGCTCCCACAGAAAGCCTGAAACAGCTGAGATAGCTTTCCTGACCTCCACTGCAGCTAGAAATGTCCATGTGTTCCAGTGAGACATTCCAGAAGATTCTAGAGACTTTACCGGGTAAGGTTTTCTTTGTCGGGGTTTCCAGGACCCCCAGCCTTGGGCACGGTCAAGATGGCGCCTGACGCTGAGCCAAAAGCGGCCAGCTATACAGTAAACAACCAGCGAATTCCAATGATTGGCTAGTTAACGATGTGATTAGAGCATGCCCCTCTCGTGTACCTATTCTATGCTTGCAGCTGTCCGCGGTTTACCTCGTGTGCTCTCCCCTGATTGGTTGAAGTGTATATAAGCCTGGTGGGTGGGAGAGTAAAGGGAGCAGAAGCTGAAGCTGGAGCGACGGAAGAAGCTGGGGGCGGAAGAAGCTGGGGGCGGAAGAAGCTGGGGGCGGAAGAAGCTGAGGGCGGAAGAAGCTGGGGGCGGAAGAAGCTGAGGGCGGAAGAAGCTGGGAGTGCGCAGAAGCTGAGAGAAGAAGCTGAGAGAAGAGAAGCTGGGAGTGCACGGAAGCTGGGAGTAAGAGAAGTGTAGGAGAGGGACTGTGCATAATAAACTTCCAAAGCTTCAGACGTTTGTCGTGTCTCTCTCTGCGGCCAGAGGGAACACGATATTTCTTCTCCAGTGAAAAAAGAGAATCATGAAAAAAACTTCATTACCACTCTGTCTCTGCTCTGCCTTCTGCCTTTCGATGTAATGGGATAAGGCTGTGATGCCTGGCCCTTCAGCAGGCCTCTTGAGACCACGAAGCTTCCTGTTATCTGGAAATGAAAGTTAGCAGGATGATGGAGTGAAGGGTGAAAAGAGTCTAGGTCCCCACTGCTGTCATGAAGTTGTTGAACCAGCTCTGGAATCAATGTCATTTATGTAGAATAACCCACTGCCTTTAATGGAAGTTGGTGATTGTCTAATATTTTGCAGAAACAAAAACATTCCCAAAGTACAACTTAAAACATATATCGAGGTGGAATGAGACAGACATCATTACCCTATGTACATGTATGATACATGAATGGTGTGAATCTACATTGTGTACAACCATAGGAATGAAAAGCTGTACCCCATTTGTGTACAGTGAATCAAAATGCAGTCTGTGAAAATAAAAAAAATAAAAATAAATATATTTTGAATCCATCTGAGTTTCCTAGATTAATGAATACCTTCCTCCCAGAACATCTCTGACAGGTAGTTTTTGAACCAGCAGCTTAAACACTTCCAGGAACAGAAAGGTCAGTTTTCCTGGGCATTACTGATCTCCTTTAATTCTCACAGAACTCTTCTATTATGTTAAACAAAAATATTCCTCTTTACTACTTTTGCCTTTGTGTTCCTTGGAAAAATCCACAATAAGCCTCCTATCTTCTCCACACTCTGAATATCTAAAAATGGCCTTTAAATAATTGAATATGGTTCCTGTATATTCCTTTGGTATTATTTTCTTAAGTCTTAAAATGCTCAGCATTAATTATTTCTCACAGGACATTGTTTTAAAATATTTTGATGTATTGGTCATCTTCCAGCTTGTACTGCTTTTTGCTGTTTGTGTGTGTGTGTGTATGTGTGTGTGTGTGTGTGTGTGTGTGTTTGTGTCTAGAAATGAGTACCATACCCTATCTAAGCCTGGCTAGGACATAGTAAACTAGTATTACTTAGCTTAATCTAGGAATGTCATCAAAATCTAAATCATGCTTTAGAGTCTATGAACTGGCCAGTTCTTCTCTCTTGTACTCATGAATAGGTACTTTTTAACCCAAATGCAATTATTTTTCCAGATAAAATTCATGTTGTGGTTTTAAGTCATGTTCTAGTCCCTAAAATCTTTGTGAGACTTGCTTCTGATATAAAATTCCCCTTCCAGATTTTTGGCTCTAACCCACTAAGTAAGCACTTCATGGAGTCCTTGATTAAAATATAAAACTGGAGCACCAAAATCATCAGAAACTTGACTTCTGTTTGACATAAATCAGTTAATATTCTGTGGTTCAATCAGCTGAAGTAATAAAGAGGGTCATTAGCTAATTATAATTAGTACTGAAGAAAAATCACTTTAATCTATTGAAAGCAGGGAAAAAAATGAGTAATTTGGAAAATAATGTTTGCAGTTAATTTTAAAAATAATACAAAAAAACTTGACTTCAGTTTGACATTAATCAGTTAATATTCTTTGGTTCAATCGACTGAAGTAATAGAGAGGCTCATTAGCTAAGTATAATTAGTACTGAAAAAAAATCGCTTGAATTTATTGAAAACAGGAAAAAAATGAGTAATATTGAAAACAATGTTTGGAGTTAATTTTAAAAATAATACAAAAAATTTGTAAATGAATTCATTTTACATTAAAGTTAAAATATTCAGTTATGATTACAATCTCCCACAAATTCTGAGAATGAAGAAAATGAATAGAGTGAAGTTTTTCTGACAAAACTGTCTGACGGCAAGATATGAAGATCTTCATTTACATTTGACTTTCAGATCACAATCATAAAGACTGACATTTCTGCAAAAATACTTGAAGAATTTATTAATTTCCCCAAGATCCTCATTGTTACTTTTATATTCAAATAATTCACTTCCATGGTCCCTTCAACTATTTTTTCCTTCTTCAATTAACATATATGACTTTTCTTGATTCTTCTTTGTTTTTTTACTTTGAGTTTCAATCAGTTCTCTGAAAGACTTCTTGAAATTCTACCTATTTTGCAGGACTTATAATTTCACCGTGCCATTGATTTAGATTCCTGCAAATGAGATGACTATTTTAAAGGACCTGAGTCCAAATTATGCAGGCTAAATCTTTTTTAAATATGTTTTTTAGTTGTAGATGGACAACTTTTTTAGTTGTAGATGGATACCTTTATTTTATTTACTTATTTTTATGTGGTGCTGAGGATTGAATCCAGGTCCTCACATGTGCTAGGCAAGTACTCAACCACTGAGCTACAATCCCAGCCCCAGGCTAAATCTTTGTCACTTGATTTTGGGCCCCAATTTCTTCATCTAAAAATGAATTAATAATAATACTCCCTTCATATGGTTTTAATAAGATTAAATGAGTTCATGAGAATAAAGCACACAGAATAGTGCCAGGCATATGTAAGTGATCAATAATATGGTACCCATTTTCATTATCACATTGTACAAGATCATCAGCAAATGATGAACAGACAAAAAAATTGATAATTTGGGTTAGGACAGATGCTAGTGATGTTGTGGATATCAGGGGCTGCATTGTTCTCCCAGAACTCTTTTTTTTTTTTTTTTTCAGTCCCAATTCCTAATATCTCAGAATGTAGCTATATTTGAAGATAGGGTTCTTTGAAGAGGGGTGACTAAGTTAAAAGGATGTCCTTAGAATGGATCCTGATCCAATATGTCTGACATCTTTGTAAGGAAATTAAAACACAGACATCGTACAGAGGGATGACCATACGAAAATGCAGGGAGATCAGTTCGTTGTCAAGCAAAGGATAGTAGCCTCAAGAGAAATGGACACTGCCAACACTTTGATCTGAGACTTCTAACTTCCAGAACCACAGGAGGATACATTTCTGTTGTTTAAGTCACCCAGTCAGTGGTACTTCATTTTGGCAGCCCTAACTTCCAAACTAATACAAGTAAGAAAAGATATTTGTGAAAGATCTGTATATGGAAAACTACAAAACAGTGATGAAAGAAATAGAAGAAGATGAATAAATGGAAATGTATCCCATGTTCATGGATTGGAAGAGTTAATATTATTAAAATGTCAAGACTACCCAAACCTATCTACAGATTCAACATAATCTCTATGAAATCCCAATGACATTTTTCATGAAAATAAACAGGAAAAGCAATCCTAAAATTCATATGGAACCACCAAAAAGTCTGAATAAGCCAAAGAAAGCCTATGCAAACTGATAGTAATCAAAATAGTATAGTACTGGTATAAACTAGACTTGAAGACCAATGGAACAGAATAGAGTACAGAAATAAACCCAAGCTTATACAGCAATTTTTGAGAAAGGCACCAAGGGGGAAGGACAGTTTCTTCAATAAATGATTTTGGCAAAACTAGATATCCACATGGAAAAAATGAAATTGGACCCTTATTCTTACACCATACACAAAACTCAATTTTAAAAAGTTGACTAAAGACCTAAAGATAAGACCTAAAACCATAAAACTTCTCCAAGAAAACATAACAGAAAGCTCTTTACATTGGTCTCGCTACCGATTTTTTGGACAGGACACCAAAACACAAGCAACAAAAGCAAAAAGAAACAAATGAGGCCTCATCAAACTCTTCTTCACAACAAAGAAAACAATCAAAAAATGAAATAGAAGTCTACAGGTTAGGAGAAAATATTTGTGAACTATACATGTGATAAGAAATTAATATTCAAAAAGTATCAGAACTCATACAACTCAATAGCAAAAAAATGATTAACCCAATTTTTTTAATTTAAATTTTTACTTTTACAGACTGCATTTTGATTCATTGTACACAAAAGGGGTTCAACTTTTCATTTCTATGGTTGTGCACTATGTAGATTCACACCATTCATGTAATCATACATATGCATAAGGTAATACTGTCTGTCTCATTCTACTATCTTTCCTTCCCCCACCCCTTCCAGCCCCATTTTCCTCTACACCATCCAAAGTTCCTTCATTCTTCTCTTCCACCCCCCATCATTATGTATCATCATTCACTTATAAGAGAAAACATTTGACCTTTGGTTTTTTGGGCTTGGCCTATTTCACTTAGCATGATATTCTCCAATTCCATTCATTTACCAGCAAATGTCATAATTTTATTCTTCTTTATGACTGAATAATATTCCATTGTGTATATATACCACAGTTTCTTTATCTATTCACCTATTGAAGGGCATCTAGATTGGTTTCACAACCTAGCTATTGTGGATTGAGCAGCTATGAACATTTTAAAAAATATTTTTTAGTTGTTGGTGGACCTTTATTTTATTTGTTTGTTTATTTATTTATTTTACGTATACGTGGTGCTGAGAATGGAACCCAGTGCCTCACGGATGCTAGGTAAGCACTCTGCCACTGAGCCACAACTCCAGCCCTGAATAACCCAATTTTAAAATGGTCAAAGGATCTGAACAGACATTTTTACAAAGACGACTTTAAAGTGGCCAACAGGTATATGAAAAGGTGTTCAATATCACTAATCACCAGAATAATATAAATCAAAACCACCATGAGATATACCATCTTGCACATGTTAGAATGACTTTAATCAAGAAGATGGAAATTAAAAATAGAATTACTGTATGACCCAACTCTTCAGAGTACATACCAGATGAAAATTATATCATCATCCCACAAAATATCTGCCCTTCCATGTTCATTGCAGCATTATTCACAATGGTCAATACATGGAAACAACAAATACATTCATCAACAGACCAGTGGATACATGGATGAAGAAATTGTGGTGATAAAGGTTGAAATATTATTTGGCCATTAAAAAGAAGCAGATCCTGTCATTTGCAACATGGATGAATCTAGAGGACCTTATGTTAAATGAAATAAGCCAGATGGAAAGAAAAATACTGCATGATTTCACTTAATAGGTATGTTTTTAAAAATAAATAAATAAATAAATTGAAACAATAAAGTGGTAATTGCCAGACTGGGGATGGCACAGAAGAAGAGGAAATGGGAGGACAGAGGTCAAAAGGTACAAAGTCGTTGTTCTGTAGGATGAATAAATCTAGCAGCTCATTGTAGTAATCATTTCACCTGAGTGTGTGCGTTATGTATATACGTAAGTCTGTATGTATAAAATAAGTATATAATGTCATTTTTTACACCTTATAGTTTAAAAAACAAGAAGTGAGAAAGTAAGAAATAGTTTTTTTTCAATTTTTGTATTTATGACATAAGGAGAATAAATTTTGTTCTGTTGATGAAAAAATTAAAAAATATGTAAGTAGTTTTTAAAAGTCCATTAAAATTTCTGTCATGGTCATTTATTCCCCTGTGCCTTCGTAACTGAGGGAGTGATTCTGGAACAAGAAGGACCCATGGACCACCAATCCACATCCCTCTGTCCACAGGATGTCACAGGAGACTTCTGGTAAATGTCTTGCTACAATAAGTCATGTTTGACTATGGTATTTCCTGCTCCTTCTGTGGCGTGCTACGCCATGGAAACAGTGAGTTGTTATGAGCTCAGATTGGGGGGAATTATAGGTCCTAGTAGTCTCCACATTCTTTAGTTAATATGCAGGAAGTCCCTCGGTCATCCATTCTGGAGTTCTGCTAAAGCTCCACATTAACCTTCGCCAGCACACAAACCAGTCACCCTTCCTGTTCTGATGAAAAATCTGGAACTCATTTGCCGATCTCCCATCTTTCGCCATCTCCCTGTGCTCTCCGATTCCTCCTGTGATCACACCCACGAGTTCTTTCAAGATGGTGTGGTACCGTTTATCTAAGTCAACAGCCAAGCCTAGATGTTCCCTTCCCATCTGTCTTGGGTTGAGGAACCTTCTCCTTGAAAGACTCTGCCATTCACGCTATTTCACCATGTACGTCACACACTTTCCATTTACACCGATTATCTTTCTCTTTGTCTTTCCTGGTTCTGTCAGTAGGGAACTTTCTTCTTTGTCAAAACTTCCTTTATACTGCAAAAATATCGGTTTAACTCAAGACAGTTTGTCCACAGCTCCAATGACGCCTCTGCTGACTATAAGATCCATCAGTTAAACGGGATCGTGAAGATCCAATATTAATTTGTATTATTGCATGTATACTAATGGATTCCATTATAGATTTACTTTTCCCCCTTATTCCTTTGAGTTTGGAATTCATCTTAATTCTCTGTGATATGTTACCATTTTATTATTATTATTTATTTTCTCATTTATTTTGTGGTGCTGGGGCCTTCCTTATGATAGAACGATTATCCTAAATAATGCCTATCATGTAATAAACTGCGACATTGTGTTCTCCATGAAATCATGCCACTTTAGGAAGGTACACACTTCTTTCCCTCCATTCTTCCTGTCCAATGCACGTGTCTACATATCAATATCACCTAGATTTTATTCAGTGGCTCATCCCCCAGGACATGATAAAAAACCTGCAAAAACTTACATACTGAACTTCTCCCAGTACTAAGCCAACTAAAAATCTGTATTTCCCACCAGAGTCCCAGTTCCTCTGGAAGATGTAGTCTTGCATCTGCAAAATATCAGTTTAATTCAAGATAGTCTGTCCACAGCTACAATGACCCCTCCGCTGACTACAAGATTCATCAATTAGCCCTGGTGCTGATGCTCTGGGCTACTTACTGCAGGTGAGGCCTCTGCTGCATCGAAGCTCATCAGTACTCTAACATTGCCACTGAGGGGTGTGGCAGCACCTTCTTAAGAGGGCTCAACGGAAGAATTTCCTGCATGCTGTTCTGTAAACTTTAACATTTGGCAGAGGTGCCTCAGGCCATTGCAGAAAACGGAGTGTGCTTGATGGGAGAGAGGTCTCCTTACTGCTTCAACTTGAGCAGATTCACTGATATTTTGGATCATTTTCTTCCCTTGTATTTTCATGTTGTTTATGTATCTTCCCCTCTAGCAGTGCAGATCTGGGGTATTGCAGATTCCCCCCTATAGGCTTAGAGTGGCCCTATAGGTTTCCAAAATCCTTACTGACTATGAGCTTCAAGCCTCCAGCAGGCGTCTCAGGATGGGATTTGCCCCACCTAAAGATGGGAGCTCTAGCTTCCAGGATTATCCAAGATGGCCGCTCTGGCTTCCAAATGTGTTGGCAAATGGGGAGCTGCAGCTCAGGGTGTGGACGTGGTCAGGCAGGGGTCCTGGAGGTCGGGTGTGTTTGGTGTGGTTGTGGGATCCTGGAGGCTGGGTGCAATCAGTTGGTCTGGGGTCCCGGTGATAGGGCACAGTCAGTTGGTCTGGGGGTCCTGGTGGCAGGGAGCAGTCAGTCAAAGTGAGGGTCCCAGAGGCAGGGATGATTGGTCGGGCTGAGGGATCCTGGAGACAGGGCTCAGTCAGTCGGGCCAGGGTCCTACGGGGCCTGACTGTTGTCTCAAAATGGCGGCAGCCACGGTGTAATCAAACCTGCAGGTACTGTAACAGTGAACTTCCAGGCATCAGCAGGCAGCTGGTGCTCCACTGGTGGTTGGCGATCAGTTTGCTGACTGTTGTCAGACGATTGGGGAGGTGAACCTCGGGCATTGGGTGATGGATAGGTGTAAGGCAGGCGATGGACAGGCGAGAGGCAGGCAAATGGCTGATGATAGGTGCCAAGAAACAGATATCCTCTGCTTGAAACTGGAGTTACGGAGCAACAAGGAAAGCAGCCTCCCTCTAGTCCGCCATCTTGGATCTCCTCCACTGATATTTTAAAAAATAAATATTTGGCAGGTTCACTGATATTTTTTTTTTATTTAAAGATTTTTTTTTTAGTTGTTGACAAAAATTTATTTATTTTTAAACTTTTTTTTAGTTTTAGGGACATAATACTTTATTTTTTTATTTATTTATTTTTATTATTGTACACAAATGGGATACATGTTGTTTCTCTATTTGTACACGGTGTAAAGGCATACCATTTGTGTAATCATAAATTTACATAGGGTAATGTTTGATTCATTCTGTTATTTTTTTCCCTTCCCCCCACCCCTCCCACCCCTCTTTTCCCTCTATACAGTCCTTCTGATACCGCCGTTTACCGGTGACGAGTTCTGCTTCTTCTAATGTTGAAGATTAAGCACTAGAGAAGCAGCCAAGGCAAGCATATTAAGCAGGTTTATTTAAAGGGAATAATACAGACTTCTCCCGGCAGGGAGAAGGGGACCATGGCTGATGTTCTAAAGTCCCAAGAAGTGAGCACACCCTGCATCTTTTATAGGTTAAAGTCTCTTTTGTTCTCCAGTTCTCTCCCCCCTTATCTCTCCTTCCTGCCTTCGAGACTAGGCCTGGTTTTGCATTAAGTGAGAAGCCATGGGCAGGGGGAGGGCCAAGGTGATTCAGGCAGATAAGGGCCCAGGGGGCATTAATTAGCAGCTCCTTGTTTGCAGTCCTTGATAAAGGCAGGTAAATTTGGTAATCAATGGGCTCCGGAGATCTTTGACATTCCATTCTTCCAGGGGCAGTCTCCAACTTCCAAAGGCAGATGGCTTCATGGCTTCATTTCCTCAAATTGACCCGATTTCCTATTTCTACACTAACTACCTGTCCTTAATTCTGGCTTCACTTCCTTCCTCCATTCTTGCCCCCCTCCCTAAACCTAACTCTAATCCTAACACTAACTCTTCCCACCCCCCATTATGTGTCCTCATCCACTTATTAGCGATATCATTCTTCCTTTGGTTTTTTGAGATTGGCTTATCTCACTTAGCATGATATTCTCCAGTTTCATCCATTTGCCTGCAAATGCCATAATTTTATCATTCTTTATGGCAGAGTAATATTTCACTGATATTTTTAAAAATAAATATTTGGCTTGTTTATTCAATTTTGCTGCAAGAAAGTCTTCAAAATGGTTTATAATAATAAGTATTTCTTGGAGTTATTTATATCCACCTTCACTTAAGTTACCAGGTTTAGTAAATAAAAAATCGTGATGTCCTAAAGAGCATCCAAAGAGGAAAGGATGAAGTAAAAATATTCATGTTCACAGATAGTATGATTTTATATATAGAAAAACATAAATAATTCCACCCAGAAACTTAAAAACTGATGAATAAATTAGGTAAGATTGCAGAATACAAAATGAACATGAAAATCAGTTGCTTTTTTCTACAATAATGAAACTGCTGAGAAAGAAATCAAGCTGGGAATGATGGTACATGCCTGTAATCCTAGCCACTCAGGAGGCTGAAGTAGGAGGATCATGAGTTCAAAACCAGCCTCAGGACTTAGTGAGGCCCTAAGCAACTCAGTGAGACCCTGTCTCTAAATAAAATATTAAAAAAGGGTTAGAGAAGTGACTGAGCAGTTAAGTGTCCCTGGGTTCAATCCCCAATACCAAAAAAAGAGAAAGAAATCAAGAAAGCAAACCCAAGGGTCCAGTGGTTCATGTACGTATACCTAGTTATTTGAGAGGTTGAGACTGAGGTCATCGTGGCTCAAGGTCAACCTGGGCAATGTAGCAAGACCTTGTTTGAAAATAAAATTTTAAAAATGAGCTGGGGATGTATCTCTGCTGTAGAGCACTTGCCTGGCATGTGAGGTCCTGAGTTTAATCCACTCTAGTGAAAAAAAAAAAAAAAAGAATCATCTATCACAATGGTTACAAATATTAAATACCTAGAAATAAATTTAACTATAGATGCATATAATCTCTAATATGAAGATTACAAAACATGGATCATACAAATAAAGAAAATACATACACATGTACACACACACACACACACACACACACACAAATGAAAAGATATCTAATGTTCCTAGATTGGAAGAATTAATATTGTTAAAATGTCCATATTATTCAAGGCAATTTACAGATTCAATGAAATTCCTATCAAAGTATCAGTGACATTCTCTGCAGAGAATGGAATAGAAAATGCTGCCCCTTTTACAGGGGACCAGGACTGCTCTCGTGAAATTCCAGTGCAGTTTGCAGCAAATGTAACATTCCACATATGCTGATGCTTTCGAAGTTACTCCTGGGCCATCTTCCTTACATCTAACACAGAACGGGACCGGTATTAGTCCATGTGGACTATGATAACAAAATACCTTACCCTTGAGAATTTTCAAACAACAGAAATCTATTCCTCACAGTACTAAAGACTGGGAATCTAAAATTAAGATGCCAGCAGATTTAGTGTCTGATGAGGATCGGTTTCTTAACTGGGAATTTCTTGTGTCCTCACATGGTGGTAGAAGTGAACAAGCTCCCTTGGGTGTCTTTTATAAGGGCACAGATCTGATTCTTGCAGGTTCTGCCCTCACGGCCTAATCAACTCTTAAAGGCCTCACCTCTTAATTCTAACCTATCTTGGGGATAGATTTCAATGATTTTTTTTCCTTTTTGTTCCAAGGATTGAACCCAGGAATGCTTAACCAGCCCTTTCTATATTTTATTTAGAGACAGGGTCTCACTGAAGGCCTCGCTAAGTCCCTGAGGCTGGTTTTGAACTCTTGATCCTCCTGCCTCAGCTTCCTGAGCCACTGGGATTACAGGTGCACGCCACCACTCCTGGCTTCAACAGATACATTTTTGCAGGGTGGGGCAGGGAGCAGGGTATCAGACAGCAATGCCCAAGTCGAAAGTTTAGTTAAGAATATTGCACAGGGTTGGGGATATAATTCAGTTGGTAGAGTGCTTGCCTTGCAAGCACAAGGCCCTGGGTTCAATCCCCAGCACAGCAAAAAAAAAAAAAAAAAAAAAAAAAAAAAAAGAATATTGCACAGATTTTAAACCCCTGGTTTTGATAATGTGCTATTGCTATGTAAGTTATAATCACTGGGGGAACCTGAGAGAAGGGTATACAGAAGTTCACTGTACTATTTTTGCAAATCCTTGTGCATTTTAAAATCAATTGAAAACAAAAAGATAAAAACCAAGTGTCAGATCCGATCAACGCTTTAACGTAAAGGAAAACCAAACTACATCTGGACCCCAAAAGGGCGCTGAATCTTCCAGGAATACTGAAATATGCCTCAGAAGTAAAATCAACAACAACAAAAACTGCATCAACATCTAACAGGCTGCTCTGTTCTCACCAGGAAGAAATGATCTCGAGCCAGTTCCATTTTCCTGAATGATATCCTCAAACCATAATTTCTTTTATGTCATTAAAAAAATTACCAGGTATACTCACCGACGTTGAAGCAGGAAAAAACTAACAGTTGACTCTCTACAGTCAATCAGCTGTAGGTTGAAAATATTGCGGAAAAAATGTGGTCTGTACTAAATACGTACAGACTTTTTTTCTTGTCATTATTCCCTAAACAATATATTATAACAACCATTTACATGTACTTACATTGTGGTAGGTGTAAGATTTAGATTATAAGTAATCTAGAGGTGACTTAAAGTATATGGGAGGATGTGCATAAGTTATAGGCAAATACTAGGCTTTATTTTCCTTTTGTTTTAGAGCATTATATTTATACATAGTAGTTGGGTTCATTTTGACAAAATCATAAATGCATAGAATTTGATTGATTCCATTTCAGTTCCCCTTCCCCTCACCTTCCCTCCCCTCCTCCCTCCCTCTATTCTGCTTCTACTGATCTTTCTTTCCCTTGTTTATTTGTTTATTTTTGGTTGGTGCTTTCTACATACACATAAAGGTGGCATTCTCTGTGGTATGTTTTTACATGCACATAGCATAATTTTGTTAGAGTCATTCCACATTTCCTCCCTGTCCCATCCCTCCTCCCTCCCTTTTAATTTCCTTCTTCCCTTTTACTGATCTTTCTTATATTTTTACATCTGACCCCTTATTTTTCCCCTTTATTGTGCTCTAGCTTCTAGCTATTGTGAATCATGTTGCTAGCAACACTGATGTGGCTGTATCACTATAGTATGCTGATTTCAGTTCTTTTGGATAAATACCAAGGAGTGGGATTAGCTGGTTCATATGGTGGTTCCATTCCTAGTTTTTTCAAGACTCTCCATACTGCTTTCCAGAGTGGTTGGACTAATTTGAAGTCCTAGTGTACCTTTATCCTCACATCCTCACCAGCATTTATTATCATTTGTAATAGTAATTGCCATTCTCACTGAAGTGAGATGAAATATTAGTGTAGTTTTGATTTGCATTTCCTCAATTGCTAGAGATATTGAACATTTTCCTCATGTATTTCTTGGCCATTTATGTTTCTTCTTTTGAGAATTGTCTGTTTAGTTCTTTTGCCCGCTTATTGATTGGTTTTTTTTTTTTTTTTTTTTTTTTTTTAGTGTTAAGTTTTTTGAGTTCTTCACATATTCTGGATATGAATCCCCTGCCAGAGTCATAGCTGGCAAAAATTTCTCCTTGCTCTTAATCATTTCCTTTGCTGTGCAGAAACCTTTAAATTGATGTCATTCTACTTATTGATTCTTATTTTATTTCTTGAGCTTTAGGGGTCTTGTTAAGGAAGTCAGTTCCTTCATCTATTGAGATGATAGTATGATTCTTGTCTTTAATTCTACTTAGGTGGTAAATTATTGATTTGCATATGTTGAACCAACCTTGCATCTTTGGGATAAAACCCACTTGATCATGCTGCATTATCTTCTTAATGTATTTTTGAATGTGGTCTGCTAATATTTTATTAAGAATTTTTGCAGGTAAGTTATTCAGGGATATTGATCTGTAGTTTTCCTTCCTTGATGTGTCTTTGTCTGATTTTGGTGTCAGGGTGATACTGGTTTCATAGAATGTATTTGGGAATGTTCTCTCTCTATCAATTTCAGGGTGAGCTCTTCTTTAAAGTTTTGGTAGAAATCAGCTGAGAATCCAAATGTACAGATTTTTTTTCATCATTACTCCCTAAACAATGCAGTGTAACAACTATTTATATGGCATTTACATTGCTTATAATCTAGATATTATACCTAATACAATCTAGAGATGATTTACAAGTATATGGGAGGACTGGTTTAGGTTATATGCAAATCTTTATAAGGGACTTGAGCATCTGCAGATTTTGGTATCTATAGGGGTCCCAGAACCAATCCCCTGTGGATACTAAGGAATGACTGTATAATCACTTTGCTTATTTTCAGACAACAAAGTAGGAAATCAGAAGCTCCGGGTAACTTGAAAATCCCAATTTTGTTTTATTTAAGAGATGCCAAGACTCCTTATGTTCCTGGCACTATGGGTGGAGGGATTTCCTGTGTGCCAAATCACTAATGTAAGATGCATTAGCCTGTGGCTTTAGAAGTTCCAGATTTCTTGGCACCAAAGGGTGATGAATAATTCTCTCCACTCCCCTTGAATGTTGGAGGCCTTTCCAAATATTTCATAGCCCTTACTCCTCTTGTCCTTTGATTTTGTCAGGGAGAATTCAAGAGACCAAGTTTTTAACACCCTAGGCTAGGTGCAATGTTCTCCAACTCAAGTGTACTTAGGAATCACCTGGTAATCAGACAGACTCAGGCTGGGGATGCGGCTCAGCAGTAGAGTATTAGGCTGGCATGTGTGAGACCCTGGGTTCAATCGCTAGCATCACACACACACACACACACACACACACACACACACACACAATTCCCTTGGAATTCTGGAATGGAGCAAGTTGTATTCAGCATTGACTGTGACTCAATATGATCTGATGTGAGTTGACTGTAGATCACATTGTGAAAATCACTGTAAGAGGTGACGTGACCTACTTGCTTATAAAAGATTAAAAAAAAACCCTCATAATACATAAGATTTAATTAAGAGTTGATACAAGTATCAAAGGATTTGACATGAACATTGAGTCATTCAAAATGAGGACTGGAGGATGTAGCTCAGTGCTAGAGTACTTACCTAGCATGTGTGAGGCCCTGGGTTGAATCCCCAGCACTGCAAAAAAAGAGCCATTGGAAATTCAGGTGTCATAATGACTCATCAGTTCACATCTTAGATTTAATTTTTCCCTTAATAATTATTCATCAAAGAATTAAATATTAGAATAGTTCAGGAATTTTCACTTCTGAGATACAGCATCGCTTAACAAGGGAAGTAAGTTCTCAGAAATATGTTATTAGGTGATTTTGTCATTGTGTGAACATCAGAGAATGTTCTTACACAAAGATGCCTATGATGTTAAAGAGAAAGGTGATATAATCTTATGGATCATCATGTTCCAGATGGTCCGTCATTGACCAAAGTGCCATTACGTGGTGCATGATTGTATTTCAATGTCTATTTGGGACAGAATGGTGCAGAATTGGTGTCTTTTCCCTAGTGGAAAGTATTTGCATCTAAAGTGACAGTTCTTTTCAAAGTTTCAACAAAGAAGACTTGAGCTGAGGTAATGTACAGACTTGCTGAGTTTACACAGATTACGACTACTCAGCAAAGTTCAAGAAGCAAACTGCATTTTAAAACTGGGCGATCTGGTCTTCAAATAGACTTTTTTCCACCCCCGCTCCTTCAAGCCAGTTCATATTTCCCCTTCCTGAACAGCATTCCTCTTAGCATCTCATTTACCTTCAAACTTGGCCTTTGATCAATTTTTCAAGCACAGAACTTTTGTCCTCAGCAGGACTGTGAGTTCAGGTCAGAGCAAAATCTTACCACCCTCCTACAGAGCTTTGCATATAGTAACTGTTCAAAAATATTTGGTGTATGAATCTATGAATAAATAAATGTAGATGAGCAGTCAAATCACCTTCACTAGATCAACTCACTCTCAGGGGAAAGGAATGCATGCTAGAAAGAGAACTGAGTTTAGATTCAGAACTCGATATGCTTCCTCATCTGTAACCTATGAACCAGTGCTATCCAACAGAAATAGAGCACGGATTACAAAGGCCAGCTCTCTACTTTTTTAGTAGCTCTATTTTTAAAGTCAGAATAAACAGATGATATTAATTTGAAGATTATGATTTATCTAACTCAATGTATCTAAAATAATATGAATTGTGTGTGTGTATGTGTGCGCACGCTCCCAAGCACTAGGGATCAAACCTAGGGCCTCATACATGCTAAGCATATGCTCTACCACTGAGCTACATGCTCAGCCTAATATAAACTATTAATGAGACATTTTGCATTCTTTTTTGGCACTGTTTTAAAACCTGGTGTGTGTTTTACACTTTCAGTACACCCAAATCTGTATTAGTCACAGTTTCATGTTCAATAGGCTGGTGGCCATGGTTTGGGGGGGACATAGCTCTAAAGGTGTATTGGCTACAAATAAATCTTAATTTCCTCATTTGTGATAATAAACCCTCTAGGGCTTCAGTGAGGATTAAATGAAACAAGGGAGTATGAGAGTGTATAATTGCTTATAACACAAAGTTTATTTCTTCATTCAAGAATGGATAAGTGGGGACTCTGCTCACGGATTG
The DNA here is from genome assembly GCF_902686445.1 of Sciurus carolinensis. Taxonomy (NCBI): domain Eukaryota; kingdom Metazoa; phylum Chordata; class Mammalia; order Rodentia; family Sciuridae; genus Sciurus; species Sciurus carolinensis. The sequence continues at coordinate 27,957,529 of NC_062227.1, read as the reverse complement.
AAAGTTTCTGTTTTGTCCTTTTACATTTTGGGGCCAAAGTAAGTTATTTGGTCACTTATGAGTGTCAGTGGGAGTAGGATGGAAATTGCAATCCTACCATGTGTCTGGAAGGAGGAAAGGAAGAAATATTTGATGAGTTCACTTGGCTGAAGGTACTTTGACTAGTTTGAATTGCCCCTATGTTCTGTTCTGGTCACTGTGGTGGTTAATTTTGGTTATCAACTTGGGGGATGCCTAAAGAATTGAAAAGCATACATCTGGGTGTGTCTGTGAGGGTGTTTCCAGAAAAGATTGGCAGGTAGGTCAGTGAACTGATGAGGAAGATGGCCCTCAACGTGAGCAGCACCATCCCATGGTTTCCAAATGGAAAAATAAAGTGGAAAAAGGGGGAAAGGTTTCCTCTTTCTGGCTCTTCATCCCTGAGTGGATGTGTTCTCTGCTGCTGCCCTGGACATCAGGTTCCAGGTTCTTTGGTCTTTTGATTCTAGGACTTTGCACCAGTGACCCTCCATGGGCTCTTTGGCCTTGTACTGGGGCTTGGGGTGCATCAATGGCCTCCTGGTTCTGAGATTTCCTGCCTCTTGAACTAAGTCACATTACCAGCTTGCAGAGTAAAACCTTTAAGTATCTGTGGTCATGAGGGCCAATCTAATAAATCTAAATATATCCATGTGTATATTTGTATATAGATATGTGTGTATATGTGTTTACATATGTATATATACACATATTTCTGTGTGTATATGCATGTACACATATATCTCTTATAGATTCAAACTATCTGCAAAAAGAAGCCCAAGATAGGAGGCCTTGTGGCGCCGGTGGGGGAGTGGGGGGTCATCGATGACATTGTCAAAGTTCCAACATCTAAATGTGCCTGAAGTTGGACCCATTTTTAGATGCCCAAGTTCTAGCTTTTTAACGATAAAACTTGTGTGACTTTGAATCAAGGTTTTTAATCCACCTCCTGGAATGTTTTAGTCAGCTTTAGTCACTGTGACCAACATACCTGACAAGAACAACTTAGAGGAGGAAAAGTTTATTTTGGCTCATGATTTCAGAGGTTAGGTCCATGGTTGACCAACTCCATTGCTGTTGGACCAAAATGAGACAGAACATCGAGGCGGAAAGGTGTGGCAGAGGAAGGTTGCTTAGTTCATGACAGCTGGGAAGCAAGAGAGAGCTCCGATCACCAGGAACAAAATATAATCCCCAAAGGCACACCCAAAGGTAGAGTATGACTGGAGGAAGTAAATCCTAGCTGCCTACAGTTACCTCCCAGCTAATCCACATTAGTGGATTAATCCACTGATTAGGGCACAGCTCACAAGATCTAATCATTTTGCCTCTGATATTCTTTTTTTTTTTTTTTTTTGTTCTGATCTGACTCCATTGTATGCTTGCTTGTAATGTTTTCCTTTCAGCTTTCTTTTTTTTTTAAATTTATTATTGAATACAAATGGAATATATGTTGTTTCTCTATTTGTACATAGAGTCAAGGCATACCATTTGTGTAATCATACGTTTACATAGGGCAATGATGTTTGATTATTTTTTTTTCCTGAATTGTCTCACACATGAGCTTTTGGGGGCCACCTTGTATCCAAAGCATAGTGTGAGATAGTTACCATCAGAATACTGTCCAGGGGTCAATTGCTGGGTTTCTCAAATCTCATCTGGGGTTTATCTAAAGTAATGGGCCCATCAGGCTGCCCAGGTCTAGGCTCTTTCTTTATCTCCCTCAACTCTCTGGGACACAGAATGAAACACTTTTAGGATGAACTTTCCTATTGCCACCTGCCCCCTCACTCTGCTCTGACACCTCAGCTGGTGGAGTAAGGATGGACATGTGACTTCTGTTTGTCTTCTCAGGCTGGAGAATGCAGGCTGTGCACAGGGCCATAATGAAGCAGAGGTGCTTGTGTGTGCAGTGGCCTCCGTGCCATGTGGGTCCCTTTCTAGCTCAGAGGTTACTCCCCTCTTTGAGCTAGCTGACTGGGGAGGATACATGATGCTCCTTCTGGAACCAGGGATGCTCAGCAGGGGGTTACATTGGACATTAGATGCTTATAAAATTCACTTTTTATGACACCTCTGTATCATATCTGGGGATCCCCAAGTAATGATCTTAAAAGTTTTTATACCTCTGATCCTTTATCACTGAGGACATGGTGGGATATTTTTTGCAATAAGACTTGAGTGTAGACATTTCTCTGCAGCTGACCACACAAAGGTTATCAGATTTAAAGACTGATGCATGAGAGAGACTTCTTACAGTGAGCACAGACTTTGGACCATCCTTTTACCAATGAGACAATCTGGCCCAGAGATCTGAAAGGACTTGTTAAAGTTCACAAGAGTTTATGTTAAATTTATTTGAATACTGTAATAGAAATGGTGATTTTCCTCTGCCAGGCATGCCTTCCTTTGAAGACATGGTCTCTTCACTCTGCATGATAATTCCCAGCACCAGATGCTGTGCAGGTGACTTCAGGGCTGGACTGGTGCTCCCAGCAGGGCACTCTCCCATCAGTAATAGTGATTGTGAGGAGTGGGCAGGAAGCCATGTCCATCAGTTCCTTTAACAGAACTTGAGATAGCTCGATTAGATTTTTGTTTTTGTTTTTGTTTTTGTTTTTTGGTACCAGGATTGAACCCAGGAGTGCCTAACCACTGGGCAACATCCCTTGTTATATTTTATTTTGAGACAGGGTCTCGCTTAGTTGCTCAGGGTCCCACTAAATTGCTGAGGCTGGTTCTGAACTTGTGATCCTCCCGCCTCAGCCTCCCCAGGTATGTGCCACCATGCCCAGCCCTTGATTAGGTTTTTACGTTTGTTTCTAGTACTGTATTTATGTTTCTAATTTCAATTTCAGTGTTTATGTCTTAGAATATTTCTGGAGATTTAGGAAACACTGTTTACTTAAGAGATTTAATTCTCTTAAATTGAGAATTCTGTTCAAAATCTTCCTGACAGGGAGAACCAGAGATTGTCTGTAATAGACTTGTAGAATTTCTGGGAGGCAGAGCGATGAAACTTCCTCTATCTTGGTAGTGGGGGTGGTTACCACTATATGCATTTGTCAAAGCTCATAGAATGAAGTTTCAGAAAAATAGTGAATGTTACTGTCTGTAAATGATAGCTTGAAGGGGATGAGAACATGCAACTCCCAAATGTGCCACTTTGGGGTAAGAATTATTTTGAACTAAAGGCAATTAAGAATTAACAGAGGGAAGAATTCTCTGACTTCCCCTTATCTGCTTAAAACAGGACATAAACTTACCTGCATGAAGGTGCCTCCTGATGCACCAGAAAGACAAGAACATCGTCGCTGGAGACAGAGGATCACCATGGAGATGAGTTTGCGTCAACGTCACTTACTAAAATAACACTTTCTTAATTAATTACTCCATGTATTTCCTACTCTCTTCCCCACAATTGTTCTTCCCTTGAAGTCCAAACATGTTTTCCTTTTTTCACAGAGTATATGAGCCCCCAAATTTAACTATTTCTTTAAGGTTCACTTTTATTCTGTGAACACCAATGCATATAAAAACTGATAAAAAAATTGTGTGCCTTTTTTTCCTATTAATTGTTTCTTTATTAGTTTAATTCATAGGGTCCTATTTTCAGAACTTAAGGGGGGAGAAAAGGTTTTTCCTCCCTGACAATCTAAAAAAAAAAAAAATCCCAGAAGAATGTTTATGCAATATGCACAATTGGGGTGAAAAAAAGGAATAAAGGTCATAAAAAAATGTCCATTATGATCCTACAATGGACATCTTTGGTTTTGGTCTCTTTGGAACATCTCTTTTTCCCTCTTGGAGTCTGTCATTTTCTGATTCTGAGTGGTTCACATGTAACTGTCAAAGATAATGACAACCCCTGTCTCTCTGTGCACGGGGGAGTCATGTGACCCTGATGGAACTGACTAGGAATCACATTTCCATAGCCACATACCTCGGACAGGCATATGAGTCAAGAGGACCCATCAGAGTGCACCCCTGCATGTATGCAGACAGGACCAATCAGAGTACACCCCTGCATGTACAGGCAGGGCCAGTCAGGACTCACCCCTGCATGTATACAGGCAGGGCCAATCAGAGTTCACCCCTGCATGTATAGAGGGAGGGCCAATCAGAATGCACCCCTGCATGTATACAGACAGTGCCTATCAGAGTTCACCCCTGCATGTGTACGGACAATAGGAGAGAGAGTTCGCTCCTACTCCTGCTCCTCTTCCCTACCACTTGATTTTAAAGGGGAAGCGTGGAACCCCAGTGCTGCACCATTGTTCACACTACACTGTGACTAAGCCAAGAATTGCTGTGCCTGCCATGAGGTATTCCTGCCCCAGTCTTGCTGCCTCTTACCAAACGCTGCTCTTACAAAGTCCTACTCCCCGCAAATGTGTGAGATTCTAGTGGCTCCCCATCTTCCCCAACATTTGGAATCATCAGAAGTAAAATTTTAGCCAGTTCTACCAGTTACAAAATGGCATCTTGCTGAGTTATAAATTCACATATCCCTGGTTACCACGAAGATGAACATCTTTTCTTATGGTTACCACTCATATAGTTTCCTCTTCTGTGAATTCTTATTGGTGCATTTTACTATAAATAATGGTGGGATTTGTTGTGATGTATTTGTACATGCAGAAAACATAATTCAGTCAATTTCATAGGCTGGCGCCTCCTCTCTCCCCATCTCTCCCTGCAATCCACAGTCCTCATTCTTTGCCCTATTGGTCCCCCTTCTATTTTCACGAGATCTCTCCATTACCCTTTTTTCCTTCTAACTTCTTATCTGTGATTTTTTTTTCAATATATAGAATATATTGGAGGGAATATATTTTTCCCTCCAATATATTCTATATACTGGTTTGTCACCTAGATATAGTGAATTGATTTTTTCCCCCCATTTTGGACTTTTTTTTTTAACTTTGAAAATGCAGGGATGGGGATAGGAAAGACAGTAGAATGAATTGGACACAACTTTCCTCTGTTCATATATGAACACATGACCAGTGCAACTCCACATCATGTACAGCCATAAGAATGGGAAGTTATACTCCATGTATGTATGATACGTCAAAATACACTCTCCTGTTGTGTATCTCTAAAAAGAACAAATTAAAAAAGGAAATAAAAAAAAAGGAAATACAGACTTCCGTTGAACAGAAGTTGTATAAGGGATTGAACCCAGGGCCTCGCAAATGTCAACCAAGCACTCTAACACTGAGTTGCACCTCCAGTAATTTTTTATTTTTGTTTGGGTCAGTTTTTTGTTGCTGTGACCAAAAGTGTTGAGAAGAAAAATGTTGAGGAGGAAAAGTTTATTTTGGCTGATGGTTTCAGAAGTTCAGTTCACGGTCTGCTGACTTCATAGCTCTGGGCCTGATGTGAGGCAGAATATCAGGGCAGGAGGGCATGGAAGAGGGAAACCGCTCAGGACGTGAAAGCCAGGAAGAGAGAGAACTCTGCTCACCAAGGAGGAAAGATAAACCCCAAAGACTCACCCCCAGTGACCCACCTCCTCGGGCCACACCCTACCTGCCTCCAGTTACAACTCAATCAATTCATATCAGTGGATTAATCCACTGATTAAGTCAAAGTTCTCAATCATTTTACCTCTGAAAATTTTTCATTGTCTCACACATGAGCTTCAGGGAGACACCTCATATCTATTTTATTTTATTTTTTATTTTATTTTATTTTCAAACAGCATCCCAGTCGCCCAGGCAGACCTCAACTTACAATCCTCCTGCCTCAGCCTCCCAAATGGCTAGGGTTACAGAGGAACACTGCCACACCTGGATAAATTTTACTTCTTATTGCAAATGTATCACTCTTCTTTTTTGTGGTTTATAATTTTTATATGTAGAATAAGAAGTCTTCCTCAATTTTGATCTAAATTTTTGAATTTTTGCTTTCTCCATTGAGATTTTAGTTCACCTGGAATTCACATTGTCTATTCAGGGACTTTCTTCTTTTCTTTATAATTTGAGTGTGGGTAATCGATTGTCTTAGCACTATTTATTAAAAAAAAATCCATATCCTGTTGAAGGAAACTTCCCCATATTGATATGTAGTGTCACCTCAATCATTATTAAGATCTCTAATCTGTAAGCTCTTCTTATTTATTTATGTATTTTGTCATTGATTTGGGTTTTTTTAATGAGATGAAATTCAAGGAATGTCAAATTAATCTTTTTTTTTTTTTTTTTTCCAATTCTGGAGATCATACCCAGGGCCTTGCACCTGCTAAGCACCAGCTCTACCACAGAGTTACACCCCCAGCCCCAAATCACTCACTTTAAAGAGAATAGTTTTGTGGCATTTAGTACATTCACAGTGCTGGGGAAACACCATTCTATCAAGTGTCAAAACATTTTCATCACCCCCAAAGACCCTATACCCTTTAAGAAATTGGTCCCTAAGATCTCTTCCTCCCAGCCTTTGGCAAGTACCAGTTTGCATTCTGTTTCTATCTAGTTACCATTTTGGACATTTCTTATAAATAGAATCATACACTATGTGACTGTTTGGGTTTGACGTCTTCACTCAGCCTAGTGTGACTGAGTTTTGTTTATGTCGCAGTGTGTATCAGAACTTCATTCCTTTTTTGACTGAATAATATTCCATTGTATGTATATCTCACAATTGGTTCCTCTATTCATTTGGGGATGGGTATTGAGTATTTTCAAATGCTTCTCTTGCATCAGTTGAGATTACCATGTGGGTTCTTGTCTCCTTTATTACTGTGATTCCTCATGTTGATTGATTTTTGTGTGTTGGACTGCCCTTGGCTTCCTGGGCTAAATTCCAACTGATCGTGCTATATCATCCTTTACTATGCTGTTGGATCTGATTCATTGCTATTTTGTTCAGGGTTTTTGCTTTCCTTTATTTCTTTTTAAGCTAGTTTGGGGTTGTTCTGTTTTGCTGTGCTTTGCTTGTGTCCTCATCTACCCAGAATTTGGCTCCAGGGAATGGCGCGTGGCAAGCAACAGATATTACAGATGGAATTGGGTGAGCCAGAAAGTGCTGGGGACTCCTCTGTTCTGGTCTCGGAAGTTGGCAGTCCTAAGCGCATGGAAGCAGATCTGTTGGTTAAATAGAGCTCACTGAGCTGAAATCAAGAGGCTGGCAGGGCCACATTCCTTTCTGGAAACTCCAGGGCAAAATCCATTTTCTTGCTTCTTCCAGTGTCTAGAGGCCACCCACATCCCTTGGCTCACAGCCTGGTTCCATCTTGGAAACTAGCAATGGCTGGTCAGGTGTTCTTCACAATGTATCACTCCGATCCTGACTTCTGTGTCTACCTCTTTTACATTTAAGGATGCTAGCAATTACATTGGACCCACTTGGATAATTCAAGATAATCTCCCTGTCTTAAGGTCAGTTCATTAGCTCATTTCCCCTTCTCATATAACCTAACATTGGGGTTAGGATATGGACATATTTGAGAGGACTGCTATTATTTTCAATGTTCTTATTACTGCAAAACCCTACTCAAAATAAAAAATAAAAATAAGATTCAGGATATAGCTCAGTGGTAGAGTGCCCCTGGATTCAAGCCCCAATACCACAAAAAATAAACAATATTACAGCAAACACCTTTGTAAATATAATTTTATACTTCATGTTTTCCTTCAGGATTATTGGAATAAATTATGTTAATATTTTATGACTCCTAATTCCCTTATTTATATAGTTTTCTAAAATAGCTGTGTTCATTTCACATTCATTTCCAGTATATCAGAATATTACTCTATTAGACCTACGTTACTACTGCCTTTTAGCACTTAAACGCTATATTCATTTTTATTTCTTCAAACATTACTGAGTCTGAACAATGTTCCATATTGTGAGTTTTAGGACAGCAGGGATTTGGAACTTTCTAAATCACCTCTGCATCTGCAGCATCTAGCAAGGTGCCTCATGCTTCAGTAAGTCCTCAGTAAATATTTGTGGAAGGAATGAATGGAAGAGCATAGTGCAGTTAAGAGCTTTGAAGTCAGACGAACCTGACTCAGGTTTCCAAGTAGTGGTTTAGATTTTAATCCTCATAACAATATTATAAGGAAGGCCTTACTAATGGCATAATCCCCATTTTTCAGATAGGGAAACCAAGACAGAAGTAACTCTGCCAAAGCCCATGGCAAGTTAATGGCCCAGCTTCATGAGTCCAACTTATTATGAACTTGGTCCCCAGTATTTTGTTTCCAATACTGCACGACTTCTCCTGTGCAGTAGAATCAACCTTATAGTATCATTATGAGTATAAGTAAGATAATTGTTATGGATTGGATGTGAGGTATCCCCAAAAGCTCATATGAGAGACAATGCAACAAGGTTCAAGGAAGAAATGATTGGATTATGAGAGCCTTAACCCAATCAGTGAATTATTCACCTGATGGGATTGATTGAGTGGTAACCCAAAGCAAGGTCGGGTGTGACTGGAGGAGGTGGGGCATTGAAGGTGTGACTTTGGGGTATATATTTGTATCTGGCAAGTGGAGATCTCTGCTTCCTGATCATTATGTGAACTGCTTCCCTCTGCCACACACTTCCTCCATGATGTTCAGTCTCTCCTTGAGCCCTGAGGACTGGAAGCTGCTGTCTGTGAATTGAGGCCTCTGAAGTCATGAACCCCTAAATAAACTTTTCCTCCTCTACAATTTTTCTAGTCAGATCTTTTAGTCTCAGCAACAAAAAAGTTGGTTAAAATAGTGCTTGACATATAAAAACGCACAATAAGCTTTTGCTCTTTTGTCATTCATATCACTTATTATTATTACTGCACTTTGCTGCTTATTTCCTTTGCCCTTTGTATATTTACTTGAAAAGCTTTAGCTGTTTTTTTTTTTTTTTTTTTTTTTTTTTTTTTTTTTTTTGATTTGTTTGTTTTTGGTTTGGGGTTATTTTATTTATTTATTTATTTTTCCCTCTGCAGTGCTTGGGATTGAACTCCAGGCCTCACACAAACTAGGCAAAACCTCTATCACTGAACTGCATCCCCAGCCCTTTAGTTTTCTATTTTTATGTGAGCTTACATAATAAAAACTGATTTCTCTTAAGGTTTCCTTGTTTTATATATGTAGCATTTGTCCTCACTGGAACAGTGCCTACCAATCAAGATGGAATGTTACATACATTGACTCCTATTTCTGTACCATATTTAAGCAATCTTCTCCTGTGACAGACACAAACCCAAATAGCCTGGACGTGGGTAAGGCCTGTGCCCAACAAACAATCATACCAGTCTTCATTGTATACAGTGAACATGTACTTAACGCCACTGAAACATTACACCTAGAAATGGTTAAAATGGTAACTTTAATGGTAGCTCAATGACAGAGCATGTGCTTAGCATGCATGAGACTCTGGGCTCAATACACAGCACCCAAAACCAAACAAATAAAAACATACCTTTTCAATCTTAAATGGACCTGAGAAGAGCAGGATTCTAGATCCACAAACTTCTATAGCAGAGACAAAATTTCCAAACAACCTAAAATGTTTTTGTACTGAAAACATGCCCAATATTATGGGTATTCAGCAAGAATATAATTCATTGCTTATTCATAATAGTTTTTTTTCCCTAATTTATCTATGCATTAAGAAATCAACATCTGGCTGTCACTAACACCAGAGCCATCAAGCTCCCCAAGCTCCTGGAAACAACTGGCTTACAAAAGCCCCTCACAAGAGTGTGCCCTCCTCTGGAGAGGTAAAGAAACCTCACCATTACAGGCCTGGTACTATGGCAATCTGTGTTATTAAAAGTCCACTGAACTTCTGATTCACAAACTCCCCTTCCAGCATCTGGTGCGAGAAATTGCTCAGGACTTCAAAACAGATCTGTGCTTCCAGAGTGCAGCTATTGGTGCTCTGCAGGAGGCAGATGAGGCCTATCTAGTTGGCCTTTTTGAAGACACCAACCTGGGTGCTATCCATGCCGAACGTGTAACAGTGACGCCAAAAGACATCCAACTGGCACATCACATATGTGGAGGACGTGCTTAAGAATTCACTATGATATCGCTAATAAGTGGATGATGACACATAATGGGGGGTGGGAGGGGTTAGTGTTAGGGTTAGAGTTAGGGTTGGGGGGGCAAGAATGGAGGAAGAAAGGGCTGTATAGAGGGAAAAAGGGGTAGAAGGGGTGGGGGGAATGGAAAAAATAACAGAATGAATCAAACAACATTACCCTATGTAAATTTATGATTACACAAATGGTATGCCTTTACTCCATGTACAAACAGAGAAACAACATGTATCCCATTTGTTTACAATAAAAAAAAAAACTAAACTTGGTTAATATAAAAACATAAAAAAAAAAAGAATTCACTATGATGAGAAACATTTCATTCTCAAAAATTTTTTTTTCCTTTTCTTCCTGTTATTGGTAGTTCTGAACATTAGATATTTTTTCCATAGGATCAAAAGGTACCTGAGTATATAACTGTGAGTGGAAAAATAGGGGACAGAAATCAGTATTGCTGTTTTTTTCATTTTAATTTGTGTGTGAATTTTTAATATAAATAGGGGGACGTAAAGCATTAATGCAAGTCAAATGTTTCAGTGAACAAGTTTCAGCGGTTCAATTTTATAACAATTATAAATAAAACTGTTAAATTTTTATGGACAATGCCTGCGTTTGGATTTTTGTTTTCATACGTAAATTTCTTATTGACGGCAACTAAATGGTATTTGTAGCACTTTTATCATGGAATAGATTCCATCCACTCACTATACTTTTCTGAGTTGTCCTAAATGCAAGTACATGTTTTTAATGTTGTCTGTCTTTTGTGATGTTAAACTATAAAAAAAAGAAATCAACAAATTTCACAAATCGAACCCAAATCTCCCCAAAATAAATTTAGTAGGCAAATTTCTGAACTATTATTATTAAATGTTTAAATATTTAGACTGTTAGGATACAAGAGTGTACACAACTCTTCTCATGATTCAGAACTTAAGAAGGATGTCATGTGGTGGACACAGCTGTCACTACATTAGACAGACAAAACCATAGTGTAACAGAAATGATTGTCTTATGTGTCATATTTAATGACTCACTCAGTTAAATAAACATTACACAATCAATTCCAGTAGAGGTCGCTGCCATTCATTTGAAAACCATATCCCAACTGAGGAAAAAAAGTTCAAGATCACGTACTAAGATTATTCACTTGGAATACAAAAATAATTTTAACATTTCCTCTGTACCTTATGACTTTGAATAATCTATTTTAAGCCCTGTGGATGAATACTTAATATAAGTTATTCAGACTAAGGATAATAAATGACTAAACTTTTCGAAAAGCAGTTCTCAGAAATCACTTCTACAACTAGCAACGATACAGTAACTGAAAAGTTAAGATAAATAATCACAGTTCTCCAAACTATCTAAAAGTAATTTCTTTAGAACATAAAAATACTATTAATTAATTAATTTTTTGGTAATTTTGGGGGGATTGAATTGAGGGGTTCGTAACCACTGAACCACATTCCCAGCCCTTTTTATTTTTTATTCCAAGACAGGGCCGGGCTCAAGTTGCTTAGGGCCTTGCTAAATTGCTGAGGTTGGCTTTGAACTTGTGATCCTCCTGCTTCAGACTCCTGAGTTGCTGGGATTGTACACGTGTGCTACCGTGCCTCACTGAAAACACTATTTATTAAAACACAGTAATGGAAGTACCAATCCCACTTAAAAAAAATAAAAAAATAAAACCAGGGTTCCCTGAACAAATGGCAGATTTCAGCCTTGTAGTAAGGAAAGTACATGGTAAACCTGGATAATTATTGTTTCAAGAGATAAGAAAATTCAAAAATAAATAGGGAGGTGGCTGTAGTGGCACACACCTGTAATCCCAGCAGCTGAGGAGGCTGAGGCAGGAGGATCTCAAGTTCAAAGCCAGCCTCAGCAACTCAGCAACTGTTTCTAAATAAAATGTAAAAGAAAAATGGGGGAACAGGGGTGTGCCTCAGTGGTTAAGTGCCCCTGGGTTCAATCCCAGGTACCAAAAATTAGCAAATAAATAAAATTAACATAAAAAATTTAAAAGGGCAACAGAACTATTTGTGATTAAAGAGTACATAAAGCTAACATAATAATAATGTTATGTAATACTAACACGACAATTAAATGCAATATGTGATTCTAGATGGGATTTTAAATAGAAAAGAGAGGAAAATTTTACAAAGAATATTACTTGAACATTGGAAAATTTTGGTTATTGATGGTTGGTTATTTTTAATATTTCAGTAGTAAGTCAATTCTTAATAAAATGTTATATTTCTTAGATATGATCAAGGTTTAGTGGTTATATAGGAAAAGGTCTTTTTCCTTAGGACCTTTTCATGTTTTAGGTTTCTAAGGAGGAAATCGTTTGCCCAGAAAGCGTGAACAGTCCACCATGGGCCGTCATATTGCATGACTGAAGAGTAAAAAGGAAAATGAAATTGAGGTCAGGTGATTTTAAAGCTGGAAGTGATCTTAAAAGTCAGAAATGCATCATGCTTTTGCTGTACAGGGGCTCCATCTCTGCTCTGCCATATGTACAACCTTGAAGTATGGAATTAACATGGGACAATCTGTGATTTGTGGGGGCTGGGAGCTCCTTGACAAATATTCTCCTTGCCTATCCTTGCAGGGGACAATTCTCAAGTCAGTGATACAAGCTTCCTGTAAGACTGTCTGGCAGGATTAAACTCCAGTTACCTAGAGAAGCGAGCGGTTTGAAAATGCATCTTTCCAGCCCCTTCCTTATTGAGACACTTAACAAAACCAACTGTCTGCATGTAAGCATGTTTCTCAGGCTCTGCTTAAAGACACCCATGTTCCTTAGGGCCTTTCCAGGTACCTCTGAGTCCTGATCCTCTCTGTTTCTTTAGAGAGAGTTGTCTTCTCTTTCACTGATATCCTCCTCTGCCAAATTTCAAATTCCTTGTGAAGATAGTGAGAACTCCTTCCCAAGCTTCCCACATTGCAGATATTCAAGGATATCTGTTGTCTGTTGGTGTCTCTTCCCCCACTCTCTTCTCCCTTGTAAGTTTCCACATTTTAATCTTTTATGTTAGCTGTGAGTCCTGAAATATACCATCAAAGGGCAAAATTAAAACAAATTTAATTTTAAAGATCCCGATTAGTTTTATTTTACATTCCATAAAATAGAAGAAGTGTTTCAATGAACTGAATAGAGGAGACTGACTTTATAAACAAAGAAGGGTTGAAGAAAGTAGGAACAAAGAACAAAGAGCACATTGGTCATTTCAAAGCTACTTTCCTTGTGAGGTGGGGACGGGGAGACAGAGCAACACAAAAAAACTGGTTAATTTTTGTTTACTTCAGGTTACTTTTCTTTGTAGGATTAAAACAGAAGGAACTTCTTTATCATGCCAATTGAAACCAGCCTATTGAGCTGCTGCTCTCTATGCTGATTTCTCCTGAAGGCAGGTAAAAATTTACTCTCGATTTGGCGATGTGAAGTTTGAGCATGAGTGACTTCATTTTGATTTTGAGTCTGGTCTGTTGGGATCTAGTGCATGAGCCTCCTAGAATTTTTATTTAACAATTCACTAAAGTGTTTTAAAAATTCACCAATTGAGTCAATAGCAGAATGGAGGTGACAGAGAAAGATCAGTGAACTTGAAGATAATACAAAAGAAATGACTGATCTAATTAATATTTTTAAAGAACTGTTTTAAAAAGAGTTTTAAAAAAAAAGAAGAACAGAGGCTCAGGTATCAGAATTGTAGCCAAAGGCCGATTTTTCATATGATTTGCCTTATTTTGCACCTTTGGAAAATTCGTATCATGTTTTTTCCTTTTGAATTGTTGATGTTATATTAATATAGTTAATTGCATTAATGGATTTCTTTAGAACACTAGGCTAAAATTATGTATTTTGGTGAAGACACATTATCCTTTTTGTTGATTGGTGAATTCTATTTATTAACATTTTATTTTTTGCATCTATATTCATGGGAAAATTGAAAGAAAAGACATAAAAATACTAAAGTAGCAATCCGGATTTAAGCACATGGGTTCTATTAACAAAGAAAGTTACACTTAGCTGTCAAGAAATGCAGAAGTCTCTAAGGAGACTTGGGGAGAGCGCCATTTTACATTTGGCTTTGTCATTGCTGATTTATTTGAATATTAAAAGTAATTACTCCAGGTGCGGTATTGCACCCCTGTAATCCCAGCGACTCTGAGGCTGAGTCTTAGCAAGACCCTGACTCAAAATAAAAAATAAAAAATAGATGGTCTGGGAATGTGGCTTAGTAGTTAAGTACCCCTAGGTTCAACCCCTGGTAACAACAACAACAAAAAAAGCTAATCACTAGCAAAATTTTAAAATCAATTACAGTCCATCCTCTGTATCTTCTAGTTCCATATCTGTGGATTCAACCAACCCTGGATTGAAAGTATTGGGGAAAAAAATTGAACACACAGAGACTTTTTTGGTCATTGTTCCCTGAACAATATGGTAGAACAATTATTTACATAGCTATATATATTACTAGATATTATAGTAATCTAGAGATGATTGAAAGTATACAAGAGTATATGCTTAGATTATATGTAAATACTACCCCATTTCATATAGGGGACTTAAACTTTCGCAGTGTCCCAGGGAAGTCTTAGAACCAATTTCCCTTTAGTACTGAGGGATATCTGTATAAAACAACACAACACAAGAAAGATCACTCTACTACAAAGATGAATATGAATAGGTTAAACTCCCTATGAATAGACAAAGATTCTCAAAATGACTCAAAACAACTGTATGACACTTTTCAGAACATCATAAAAAAAAAAAACAACAGGAAAAAGGTGGCTTTCTTTTACTAATTTTCTAACACTTAAAATCTGAATTTTATTGAATGTTTTCTCTAAAGGAATTTATCAGATTATTACTATCACATACTATGATAAATTTCCATTTTTTTTTTTTCTTTCTTTCGGTGCTGGGGATTGAACCCAGGGCTTGCAAAGCAAGCACTCTACCAACTGAGCTATATCCCCAGCCTAAATTTCCAATCTTGAATTATCCTATAGTTTCTGATACAAAAGAAAAGATGGCCAGAGATTTAGCAGACAATCTGAAACTGAAAGACAAACACACAAAGCAATAATAGTAATATTAATATTATGCAAAAAAGAAATCAGAGCAAAAGACTTAACAGGGATTAAATGGCTATTTATTTTATTTTGATTATTTCTTGATTTTTTAAAAAATAGAAACAATATGTGGACACCATTGGGAAGTAGAGATAATCCAAAATACTATAAAATTAAAAGTTTAATATTGCCTTTGTCACTGCCATGAACCCATCTGCTTCTGAAACAATTGTTAAAAATGTTAATAGAGGTTAAGCTTCATGTGTCTGGAAAGTGCAAACATGATTGTGTCAAAATATAAAAGCCAAAATAAAAAATGAAAACATTCGTACATTTCAAAAATGTTTTCAGCCTAGGCAACATGGTAAGACCCCCCCATCTCAAAAACAAACAAACAAAAAAGAGTCAGGCACGTAGTCCAAGCGTCTAGGGAAGCAGGCTGAAGCAGGAGGATCCCAAGTTTGAGGTCAACCTGGGCAACTTAGTCTCAACCTGTCTCAAAAAAAAAAAAAAAAAAAAAAAAAAATTACGAAGACTAGGGTATAGCTCTGTGATAGAGAGCCCCTGGGTTCAATCCTCGTTGACCCCAGTAACACTCACACACACATACACACACATACACACAGATGCATTTTATATAGGAAAAACTACCCAATCAATTTCCTTCAAGTATTTTTTTTCTCATGCATAGCTCTCTACTCAAATATAAAAATTATGAATGGAGTCTCAGTTTTAAAATGATGCAAGAAATACATTGATTTTCCTTTTTTTTTTTTTGATGTTTATTTCTTGAAGAAAAGGCATAAAAATTTTGTTTTGTTAGCCTTAAATGAAATGATAGAAATAAAAATTTAGCACACATACTACTTATGGGAGAAAGTGTGGTCTTCTTAGAATGAATTTTTCTCTTTATCATTATGACCACTGAAATTCATAAAAGGAAAAGAAATGAAATAGTAAGCATCTCACTCATGCACGTAGACCAAATAATGTAACAACTGTAAAGCAATAGAAGTGATGGGAGAATCGGTAGACAGGAAAACCTACAACGATGTGGTGAAATTAAATTATATTTTCCCAGCATGGAAATATTATTCTGACATCATATTCTGGAGTGAGGAAGTGGCAGGGTTTGGTTTGTTTTTAAGTGACTACTCTTGCTACTACTGAGCACATCCTTTGTGGCTCCATCCTCCATTTCAAAGCGTGCATGCCAGGGCGTTTGATTGATTGGCAGCCGATCAAATGGGGATTTGCTCTTTCTCCCTGACAAAGCCTGTTGCTTGAAGTCAGCTTTATTAGTTTAGTAACTGTTTTGTGTCTCTCAATCTTAAATGGCACAGCAGAAACATCCTGCCCTGAGGACTTCACATTAATATGATTGTTGTTTTAGTTGTGACTCATTTCTCAGAATTTTCCTCTGTCGAAATTGATGCCAGAGTCTTCTGGGCTGTGACTTCCCAAATGAAACACCTGCAGAAGTGAACATCTTACCAGGAGCCACAGACTGGCAAAGTGGGACAAGGGGGCTGGTTGGGGTTTTCTCCTTTCTTGTTCTTGGTATATTTCTCCATTGTTTCTCATGACTATCCTTCCTTGCATTTGTTTGCTTTTATAGGGTAGGTTTTGTTTTTCTTTTTGGTCCAGGAACTGGCTAGAGTTATTTAACAAGTCTTGAATAACAATAATAATAAGTCAGAATTCTAGTGCATTAGTTTTGTTGCTATTCTTTCTGCTTAAAACAAAAACAAAAACAAAAACAAAAAAAACAAACAAAAAAAAACCCCAAAAATTGCTGTTATTCTATATTAATCTTTGTTGTTGTTGTTGTTGTTATTTACTTATGGAATAATTCTCATATTTCCTTAATAAGGAATGAATGCACTGGAGGTTATTTCAGTCAGTTTTTTAATTGCTGTGACCAAAACAGCCAACATGAACAATTTAGAGGAAGGAAAGTTTATTTAGAACTCACAGTTTCAGAGGTCTTATTCCATAGATGGCCAACGCCATTGCTCTGGGCCGGAGGTGAGGCAGCACACCATGGGGGAAGGGTCCAGTGGAAGAAAGCTGCTCAGCTTCTGGTAGTGTCAGGAAGGGAAGAGGGGAGAGAGAAGAGGGGAGAGGGAAGAGGGGAGAGGAGAGGGAGGGGAAGGGTCATAGGAAAGATGCACCTGTCCAGGGCAAATCCCCTGTGGCCCACCTCCTCCAGTCACACCCTGCCTGTCTACAGTTTCCACCTAGTTAGTCCATGCAAGCAAGGACGGATTGACTAGGTCACAGCTCCCGTAATCTAATCATTCCACCTCTGAATATTCTTGTATTCACAGGAACTTTTGGGGGACACCTCAGGTCCAAACCACAAAAGACACTATGAATTTTTTTCTTGGTATAGTCTTAACTTTACCTCATGTGCTTTTAAAATGTATGTAGGTTTAGAAACTGTTTGAAAAAGTTCTATTCAAATCTAAATATGTGCTTGCTATATTAAACATAATACGTGAAGATGAATAAATGCAAAACCAAACATCTCCCCAAACGCTTGTTAAAAGTAAAGAAAGGATTCTTTCATTTTTATTTATAAGTTTTAATACATTCATATGTGACCTGTGAAATTATGTTATTTTTTGCTTTATTTCTTTAATTAAGTAATTAATTTACTTACTTTTGCACTACTAGGGATTGAACCCAGGGGTGCTCTACCACTGAGTTACATCCTCAACCCCTTTTTATTTTTTATTTTGAGACAGGGTCTTGCTAAGTTGCTGAGGCTGACCTCAAACTTGGGATCTTCATGCCTCAGCCTTGTGAGTAGCTGGTATTACAGGCATACGCCACCCTACCAGCATCCTTTTTCCTCTTAATACTAGGAAATGTATATTAATTTTTAATTAGTGTCTATTAATTTTTCAGCTTTTATATTTTAGTCAATTCTTGTTCTATTTTATGAACTTCATACTTCATATAGTTGGATGCTTTGTTATTTGGTATATAGTTTCATGGCATCTATATTCTAATTGTGTCTAAGCACCTTTGTTACTAAGCAAACCTCAGTCCTATTTTGCCTTGAATTAAATATTTTTCCCTCCCTCTCTCCCTCCTTCCCTCCCTCCCTCCCTTCCTTCCTTTCTCTCTTCTTTTTTTCTTTCTCTTTCTTTTTCTTTCTTTCTCTTTTTCTTTTTGTCTTTTTCTTTCTCTTTCTGTCTTTCTCTTCCTCCCTCCCTCCCTTCCTTCCTTTCTCTTTTTCTTTCTTCTTTCTTTTTTTTCTTTTTCTTTCTGTATTTCTCTCTTTTTGTCTTTTTCTTTCTCTCTCTTGTTTCTTTCTTTCTCTTCCTCTTTCACTTCCTTTCTTCCTTTTTCTTTCTTTCTCTCTTTTTCTTTCTTTCTTTCTCTTTCTCCTCCCTCCCTCCCTCCCTCCCTCCCTCCCTCCCTCCCTTCCTTCCTTCCTTCCTTCCTTCCTTCCTTCCTTCCTTCCTTCCTTCCTTCCTTCCTTCCTTCCTTCCTTCCTTCTCTTTCTTTTCTTTTTTGTACTAGGAATTGAATTCAGGGGAGCTTTGCCACTGAGCTGCATCCCCACCCCTCTCTTCTTGTTATTTTGAGACAGGATCTCACTAAGTTGCTGAGGGCCTGAGTTGCCCGGGCTAGCCTCAAACTTGTGATTCTTCTCCCTCAGATTCCAGAGTTGCTGGAATTTCAGGTGTACAACACCATGACCAGCTTTATCATTGCTTTGTTTTTGTTAAATTGACTGTCTACACTTTTATTCATTCTTTTATTTTTATTCTTTCTGAGGTCTTTTCACTTCAGCGTGCCTCTTGTTCATGTGGTTGGGTATTATATTTTCACTTACATATTTTCCTTTTTTTAATTAAAAATTTTTATTTGACATTATTTGTACTTTATGGAGTACAGTATTATAATTTGATATACATTATATAAAACTGTGTAATGTTCAAATCAGGTTAAATAGCATTTGTAACTCCTCAAATATTATCATTTCTATGTGTAGAGAACCTTCAAGCTCTTCTGGTTATGTTGAAATGCATGATGAATTGCATAGACTATAATTCCCCTACCGAGCTATAGAACATTAGAACTAGTTCTCTCATCAAACTGTATTTTACTACCCATTGTCCTCTCTCTATCTATCCCTCCTCCCCCACCCTTCCTAGTCTCAAGTCACCTCTACTCTCTCCCTCTATGTGATCAACTTTTTGCTTCCATGAATGAGTAAGAGCATAAAGTATTTCTCTTTCTGTATCTGGTTTATTTCACTTAACATAATATTCCCCAGTCCAATGCATTTTGTTACCAATGACAGTACTTTATTCTTTTCATGAGTGAATAATATTCCATTATGTATAGGTACCACCTTAAAATTTTTTTTTCGTTCATTGATGGACACCGAGGTTGATTGCATATCTTGGCTATTGTGATTAGTGCTGCAATAAGCATGGGGCATGCAGGTATCTCTTAGATAAAACAATTTCATTTCCTTTGCTATATACCCAGTAGCAAAGGATTGCTGGATTATAAATGTAGATCTCTTTACTAGTTATTTAAGGAAACTCCATACTGTTTTCTATAATCCTGTACTAATTTACATTCCCACCAACAGTGTAAAAGAATTCCCCTTTCTCTGTATCCTTGCCGACATTTTTGTGTGTGTGTCTTTTTGATAATAAGCCATTCTAAGTGGGTGAAATGGTATCTCTTTGTGGTTTTGGTTTGCATTTCCTTGATGATTAGTGATGCGGTTACATTTTTGCATAACTTGTCCATTTGTATGTCTTCTTTTGAGAAATATCTATTCCAATCACTTGCCCATTTTTAAACTGGATTATTTGGCTTAAAGGTTGAGTTTTTTTAGTTCCTTATATATTCTTGATTTTAGTCCTCTGTCTCATAGACAGTTTACAAATGTTTTCTCCCATTCTATAGATGGTCTCTTCTCTCTGTTATTTCCTTTGCTGTATAGAAACTTCTTGGTTTCGCAAAAATCTTACTTGTCTAATTTTGTTTGGAGTCTGATCCAAAAAAGATCTTGCTGAGACCAATGTCTTGAAGCATTTCCCCTATTTTTTCTTCTAGAAGTTTCATAATTTCTGTCTTACATTTAGATCCTTAATTCATTTTGAGTTGATTTTTGTACGTGGTAAAAGTAGGGGTCTAGTTTCATTCTTCTACATTCATGTATTCCGTTTCCCCAGCCCTAATGATTGAAGAGACTGTTCTTTTTCCAATGCATGTTCATGGCACCTTTGTTGAAAATCAGTTGGCTGTAAATATGCAGATTATGTACATATATGAAATTGATAAAATCAACAAAAGAAGAAAAAACTAGGGAAAACTCTACATTTCCCACATTTAGAGGGGAATGATAATATTTTGTTATGTTTCTGTTTTTTATCTTTTATCCACTGAATGTAAACTTTAATTTAAAAAAAAAAAAGTAGTTTTACAAGACAAAAAAAAAATTAGAACTTAAAGAAGAGTCGAAAATAAAAAAAATACAAGTTGCCTTCTCAATTATTCCTACCCTTAGCCTCACTTTCTGGAAACAACTTTAAAAATTTTCTGCATTGTGTTTTGTACTGGTGACAGTTAACACTTTCATTTGTATCTCTGTGTCTTAATTCCTTCCATTAAAGATAAGATCTTTGTATACTTTGGCTACCTCTCACATCCCCTCTCCTTTCAGCTCTGAATATTTGTTATAACATTCTTTTGCATTGACAGTACTTCAATCATTTACATACTATTCTGTCATTAAATATTTTGTTGTACTTTGTTATGAGTTTAAACCTGAACATTTTAAACTCCCAAAACAGCATTTTTAGTATGGTGACCATAGATAATTTCTTGCAAAAATGAAGAGAGACTTGAAGGGAATTGAATTTTTTTTTTTTTTTTTTTTTTGTGGTACTGGGGATTGAACTCAGGGCCTTGTGCTTGGGAGGCAAGCACCCTACCAGCTGAGCTATTTCCCCAGCCCGAGACTTGAAGGGAGAAAAATGTAATTCTATGCTACTAAAGCTCTCTCTACTCCTCAAAGAAAATGATCTCAAGCACCATAGTCCCAGAGATTCTCCTTTCTTTTCTTTTTCCTGGACCTACTCTAAATCTGCCCCTATTTTATTTTGGTATTCTGCGATTGACCCCAGAGGTGCTTTACCACTGAGCCACATCCCTAGTCCTTTTTATTTTTCTTTTGGGTCAGGGTCTCACTAAGTTGATTAGGGACTCACTAAGTTGCTGAGGCTGACTTTGAACTTGCAATCCTCCTGCCTCAGCCTCCCGAGTGGCTGGGAGTACAGGTGTGTGCCACTGTACCCACCTTGCACTGTTTTTAATAGAAACATGAAATACTAATTTCAAGTTGTTCATATTTTTTGGTCCTTTTCCTTTTATAGGAACAAAGTGCTCACTGTAGTTGAATAAATTTTGGAATTCCTGCACGTCAGGCAAAGCCTTCCTCTCCACCCCTATTCTCACTTCGATGCGTGTATAACTAGGAATAAAAAACTCTAGCTTCAGGAATCTTCATGGAAGGGAAGGGAGGAAGGAAAGGGGAAAGAGAAGGGAGAACAGGAGAGAGTAGAATTCAACTGGGCCAGATGATTACGATGAGCTTCTCACCTGGGCTTACCTCAGAGTCCTTGTATTGGTTATTTAGAGCTGTATAATAATCCTAAAATGTAGTGGCTTAAAACAACACCCATTTTATTATCTCTGATGATTCTCTGGGTTAACTGGGCTCAACTGGACTAGTTTTTCAGCTCCACGTGATGTGGGCTGTGGCTTTGTTCGTCTGGGCCTTCAATTGGACGGCGCTATTCCCATGGCGTCTTCCCACGGCTGGCAGGGCTGCTGGCTGGTGGCTGGCAGCTCAGCGGGCTGCTGGCCGGGGTAGCTTCACTTGGCCTTTCCATGTAGCCTGTGCTTTTCACGGTGTGGCAGCTGGGTTCTGGGAGCTCCCAGAGGAAGGAAGTGGGGAGCTGCCAGGCCCCTCAGAGGCTGGGCCTCCACCTGGCTTACTGCCTTTCCCTTTTCAGTGTTTCAGATTTGACTTTTAACTTCAGGTCTTTTCAGAAGTTTCCTGGGAAGACTCTCTTCCACCTGATATTTTGGGGTGTGCTGTTACCTCCTTTTTTGTCCTGCAAGCTCTTCTGTGTCTTCCATGGCTACTTTTCAGGCTCAGCTTACTTTCTTTGTTTTCCAGCAGTTGCACCAAGTTGCCCCACCTGACTTCAAACTCTCGAGCCTCCTGCCTCAGCCTACCAAATCGCTGGGATTACAGGTGTGCACCACAGCTTCTGGTCTCTGTTTTATGTTGTTTCATTTTGGTTTTGCTGTTATAACATAGGTGGAACCTGGGAAGGAAAATGACTAAATGAGTCGGTTTTCTATCACTGTAATAATTACTGAAGACAGGGTACTTGTGAAGTAAGGAGGGGTTTCTTTCTTTTTTTTTTTTTTTAGATGTTGATGGACCTTTATTTTATTCATTTATTTATATGTGGCACTGAGAATCGAACCCAGCGCCTCACACAGGATAGGCAAGTGCTCTACCACTGAGCCACAACCCTAACCCAGGAGCAGTTTCTTTAGCTCAAGACTGACCCATTGCTTGGGGTCTCTTGGGAGGGTGGTGGACCGCAATGGCAGGAATACACTGTGGAGCACTGTCGCGAGCAGTGAGTAAGAGAGGAATCAAGTTTGGTTCCAACAAGTGAATTTTATTCATGCAATGCACACTCAGCTTAACAGTCCTAATCACAAATACATTGAAGATTCACTCCTGTGTTCACCTAGAGTCCAATTCCCAAGAACTTACTCAATGCAACGTCTCTTAGCCAAGATGTCAGTCAGCAAGACCGAGGGGATTCTTCTCAGTCGTAGCCTCTCTCAGCTCCTCGGATGTCTTTGGATGTCCTTGGGTGTCCTATAAACCTGAGGCTGAATGGCAGTCGTTGTCACAGGAGCAGTGGTTAGTCCTCTGACCTCGGTGACAATAGTCGATCAGCAATTATCCATAGTGTGGACAGCAGCCGGGGCAGTCAAGAGACAGAGCGACGTGGAGTCCTCTGGTCACGGTGCTGCTGACAGTTTGCTCCAAAAGTCCAGGGGTTTTAGGTAGTGATTTTCAGCACAGTCCTGCTCTGGTCTTCACTGATAAAGACCAGAACCCGACTAGACTAGGAGCCACCACTCAAATCATAGATAAAGGTTCATATTGGCATTGTTCAGGAGTGTCATCCTGCCACACAGCAGGTTTGTCACCAGGCGCCTTTTATGATTTTAGTTTTACAGGTCCAGGCAAATGCCAAATACAGCTTATTATTACTACATAACACACAACTATAGCAATTCCTATTATTTCCTTGTCTCATTACAAGCAAGCAGTCACATCTTGAGCCAGGAAGCAGGGGGGCAGGGGGAGTGGGTCTGGTTTACAGTCCCCTTCAAGGGGACATCCCTGATGACCTAAGAACCTCTGACTAGACCCCACCTCCTACCGGTCCACAGTGTCTCCCAACAGCACCACCCTTGGGGACCAAGCCTTTACATATAGACCTCTGGGAACACTAGCCATCTTCAGACCATAGCAGGGTCATTTAGTCTACCGTCACCAACCAGCACCAAATACTCAGCCTTTGTTGGCATGTTCGGGAATTTTTATCTCAATCTGTTACTGACAAAATATTATGTTTTCATAGCATAAATGATTGAAATACATTTCTTTCAGAAGTCATTAGAACTCTATTATTCAGAAATACTAGGTGCCACAGTAATAATGCTTAACTGAATAAAACATTGGCTGTTAATTTATCTCTATCACAAGTTTTCCCTGTGTAAATTCTTAGTTTGATTCTTTTTTCAGATAGCAGTTGTTTTTTTCAAGTAAAATTTTCAGAAAGATGTAATTAATGCTAAAAATCACAGTTTTTACATATTTAAGAACATATTTCCCATGCCTTTTATTACATTTGAAAGAGATCCTGGCTAGGTTGAAAATTCCTGTTTCAAATTCTTTCTTCTCCACATTGTTCCATTATCTTGTTCATCTGGGATTGCTGTGGAGAACCATCTGAGGCCTTCCTGGTTTATATATCTTTTCCCCTTAAACTTGACAACTTTCTTCTACTTGGATGCTCCTAAGACTTTATTCATTCTCCAAATTAAATGACTTCATCAGGATATGTCTTGATCATGGTAGAATTCATGACTTTTTCTTCATTCATTGTTTTAACCTAAAGATTTAAACCTTTTCTTTCAGGAGAATTTCTGTTTATGTAATCTTGGAATAATTTTTGGTTCCATTTTGTTTGTTTTTTCTCTTCTCTAGGAATACCTCTTATATGTGTGCTGAATCTTTCTCTTTTTTACATCTGTTACTCAGATGTTAGCTATAGCCGCTTGACCTTTTACGATTTAGATAACTGGTTAAGCCACCAAATAATTCTAAGACCTATAAGAGACCAGAGCCCTCAGAATTTCATTTAAATCCTATGTCTCCATTTCTTTGCATATCCTCACAGATACAAAACTCATCTTTTTAAAAAAATTGATTTTCACAAGAAATTAATGGATGTCGATATATAATGACTTTTACTTGAATTTACTTAAATTTTGCAGGTTTGTGACTTTTTATCACTTCTCTTACTCTGCTCTTCCCCCCTCCATCATGGGTGGTGACTCCAGCTCCAAATTCTACGCTGTTATGTCTACAGAGCAACTTCTCTCTTTAAAACCTTCTTGTTGGGTTGGGGATATAGCTCAGTTGGTAGAGTGCTTGCCTTGCAAGCACAAGGCCCTGGGTTTGATCCCTGGTACCACAAAAAAAAACCAAAACCTTCTTGTCAACTTAAGCCAGGAGGAGGATGGGGGTGAGAACTTAGAACTCATTTTCTGCCTTTACAATCTGCTCAGCCAAACAAAGGCTTTAGTCACAGGTGCAATCAGGTGTTTAAATGATGTCATCAAGATTACATTTCCAACTCTTCCTCTCAGGTTATGTTTGTCTCTGCTTCTTTTTGCATGTGGCCTTAGTCTCCTCTGATATAAATATGCTCATTATATGTGCCAGGAACCATGGCTTCTGCTAGCCCCAACCCTATGTATAACCTTATAATTCAAGGCACAAAAGTGGGATGCTCCCTCCCTTTCCTAATACTTCACATATCAAATCTCTCGGAAGAAATGTGATTGGACTTGGGTCAATGCCCAATTGCATTGTGTAAACATGACCGGGTGGCATGATTGGATGGGGTGGATTTTTTATCCATTCCCTGGCCAGTCCCATGGGATTCATATGGGATCTGTGAAGACCAATTCTCCAGTGTAAAGAGGGGTGTTTTGTTGAGAAGACAAAAGCAACAGATGTCTACCACACCTCACGCTCTTTGGGATGGAAATGTGCCCTTGCTGGATTCCCTCTCGTCCCTTGGCTCACCCTGCCTCTAGTCAAGGGTTACTTCCCAGATGTTTCAGAACCTTTTCACGTGAATATCAATATTTGTATCCTGTTAAAGATTTGGGGAACTTGGGTTTTCATGTCTTTGTGATTCTTTTTTGGTCTTAGATTTTAGGGAAGTTACTTTTGTGAAAGGTCTTCTGTTTGTTATTGTTTTGCTTGCCTGTGAAATATAGTGGAAACTGAAAAGCAGATGAGAATAAATAAGGATAGGGGAAAAGACTAAAGGAAAAGTGACTTCATTCAATCTAATCTTTTTCATGTAAAATTACAGTTGCAGCAGATTTCACATGGGGAGGGGCTCAGGAAGTACCAACAGGGCAACTCCATCAGCAAAAATGCTCAATCAACGAGCTGAGCCTGGTGGCGCACGCCTGTCATCCCAGTGGCTCGGGAGGCTGAGGCAGGAGGATCATGGGTTCAAAGCCTGCCTCAGCAACTTAGCGAAGCCCTAAGCAATGCAGTGAGATCCTGTCTCTGATAAAATACCAAAAGGGGCTGGTGATGTGGTTCAGTGGCTAAGTGCCCCTGGGTTCAATTCCTGGTACCAGGAAAAAAAAAAAAAAAAAAAAGGAAAGAAAAGAAAGAAATGCTCACTCCACTAGGTATCTGAGTGCTAATAGTCAAAGTCTTGCTTTGAGGTTACTCATTGAAAGCGACACATAGTCATTAAGCATTTCAGATTTGTCAGGCACTAAGCTAAGCACCAAGTGTAAATGGGGTGATTAAAACAGACTATGCCTTAACTTAAAAGCTACCTTTGGTGTTAATCATTCCTTTACTTCCTCTGTCCTCTCCATTCTTTATCATAAGTGATGACTTTTGGGAATCCTACAATATTTCCATTAAAAACCACCACAACAAAAAAACTTTTACATATAGTAGCCACCATTTGTTGAGAACCTGTTTCTTATGTTCACTTTATATATGCCATCTTTACCCTCCCCAAACTCTGTGCAGTAAGTGTGATTATCTCCAACTTACCATGAGAGCAGTGAGGTTTAAAGGAATTGCATTAATTCCTCAAAATCAAGGAGCAGAATCCAAAGGAAATGAAAGCATTTGTCTTAAAGAGATGTCTTCCTGCATTCTTGTGTTGATTGTAGCATTCCCCATAATAGCCAAGATATGGAAACAACCTAAATGTATGCTGACGGATGAATGGACGAAGCAGATGTTGTGTGAATGTGAGATGGAGTGTTCTTCAGCCTTCAGGAGAGAAACACTGTTGATGTCTATGTGGATGAACTCGGGGGCGGGGGCGGGGGGGGGGGACCTCATTCTGTGTGGAGGCAGCCAGGCACTGAAATGCTCTGAGATCTCACTCAGCCCAGGAAATCTTAGAAGATGTGAGTTGTTTGCCAGGGGCTAGGAGTTTCGGGGATGTGGGGGATGATGGTCAAGAAATAAGGAGTTTCGGGCTGGGGAGATAGCTCAGTCAGTAGAGTGTTAGCCTTGCAAGCACAAGGCCCTGGGTTCGATACCCAGCACCACAAAAAAAAAAAAAAAAAAAAAAAGGAGTTTCAGTTATAAAAGGAATAAGTCTGGAGACCTCATGTACAGTATGTTGACTATGGAGGATATATTGTATCATAACTCGAAATTTGCTGAGAGTAAATCTTAAATGTTCTTAACACACACAATTGGTAGCTATGTGAAATGATGAGTGTGTTAATTAGCTTGATTACAGTAATCATTTCCCAGCTTATACATGTATCAAAACATCACATCGACTGAATCCACTGATAGACCTTGAACAATTTGCTTTTGTTCTTTTGGTTTGCACTAGGATGCAAGAGAAAATAATCCCTGCACATTCTGTCTTCGTGGCAGTACAGATTAAATTGGGGAATACATCTGTAGGAAGAAAAAAAAATGAAAGAAAGAAAAGAAATAAAACATCACATTGAGCTGGGTGCAGTGGTTCCTGCCTTTAATCCCTGCTATCTGGAAGGCTGAGACAAGAGGATCACAAATTCAAGGACAGCCTAAGCAATTTAGCAAGACCCTGACTCAGAAATAAAGAAAAGGGAGGGAGGAGCGAGGGATGTAGCTTGGTGGTAGAACACCTCTGGTTTCAATCCCCAGTATCTCAAAACAAAAAATCACATTGTACATTTAAATGTATACAATTTTATATGTTAATTATAGCTCAATGAAACTGTGGGGGGTGAAAGTGGCAGAGCCAGATTTAGAATTCTAATCTCCATTTTCTTTCTCCAATGGTGTCTTCTCCTTCAAGGCTTTCTTTGTATCTTATCTCTGCCTCCCTCAGGTAACTGCGACCTGCTCTCTAGTATGACCCAGGTTATCTTTGTCCCCTGGCCTACATCAGCATCTCCAGCCTGCCTTGTATCAGGAGTCCACTTCTGGTCCAACCAGCTAAGACTGGGGTAGGAGGAAAAGTCCCCTTAGGACAGGATGCAAGCATTCATCAAGATGACCGGTCTTGAATGCAGACACAGCTGAATGCATGATTTTATTAATTTATTAATTAACATGTGTTTACTAAATTTGTTTCATAGCTGGTAGGGACCAAATATACATTTTTAAATGATTAGGAGGAGGTATGAAGTTAAAATTAAAAAAAACAAAACAAAACAAAACAGAAGGGGGAAAGTGTCAATCAATGGAATTCTAGAAACAGGAAAGGAAAACAAGAAAACAGGCTGTTCTGTATCAGTGTCAGGGAAGAGAGTTTCCAAACCAGGAGGCAGAGAGATCCCAGAGCAGATTGACACATTATGGGTTCTTACACTCCAGTAAAAATGTCTGGCATCAGAGTTAGCACCCTTCATTGGCTTCTACAAAATCTGTTTATGATTCCTTTTGATTAATAGTTATGTCTTGTGGTGCTGAGGTCAAACTCAGACTTCCACAAGCTAGGCAAGTGCTCTTCCACTAACCTACACCTGCTGCCCCATTTTGTGATTCTTAAGTTTACCAAGTACCTTGGCACAGGGGAGGGGATGCGCTGGCAAGTATCTCTGTTTTTTGAGAACATTCCCTTCTCTACTAGAATCCTGGGCTCACCATCTGGTTTACAAAGAATCCCCCTGTTTAGGTGAAGCAAGACAGTTAACTCAGTTACCTCGTTCACCTGGAAGTTCACTGTGAAATCTCTGAAACTTCCCAGCAGAGAAAGCAAACCCTAAACAGATCACCTCACTGCAGCAAAATGAAACCAAACAGGTTCAACCTGAAACTGCCTCCTGGCCTTTCCCATTTCCTCACTCTGGAGAGTTTTGAGATCATTCACCAAAGGGACCAGCTTTTTGTATTTGAGTCTAAAGTAAATGCTTATGTCCTGGGATTTCCTACAGCTCATAAATTAGCCCCAAGACACAATGCCTCTACTGTTTGTCCCTGACAGTCACTCCCACATACATTTTGAGGTTATGGAGGTAGATTTTTGTGTGGATAAGGAAGGAATAAGTTTCATAAACACAATCTGGGAAACCATTGCTACCAAGATGGAACCAAGAAAAAAATCTGGGAAGGAGCGCAGACCACAAGCTGCATGTGAGTCCACAAAGCACTGGGAAGTACTTGGACACGTGTGCACACACATGCACACATAGTATTTGCAAAGGTTCAGTGTCCTTAAGACATTCTGACTTCTCTGTCCATCTCTAATGAAGACGCAGAGCACTGTCACAAAGAGAACTGCAATGGTGGCACAAAATGTGGACGACAGATATAAGGAAAATGTGACTCACACCTAAGATGTTTTGTAGAAGTGCAATAGTAATGAATAAATATGAACGCTCATATATAAAGAAATTGAAAGAAGTGCATGGAGCCACAGTCCAAAGCAAATCACCGGAGAAGTTCCGTTTTATTTTAAAAATGCACACACTTATATAGGGCCAGGAAGAGGCTGATTGGTTGGGGCATGAAACGGGGTGAGAGTTGATTGGGAGAGCCTTGTTGTTGGGGGGCGGGGCAATGGTTGATTGGGTGAGCCGTGTTGCTAGGGGTCTGGATGGGTTGTCGATCGCCAATTGGGTGCGAGTTGGCGCCAGCGGGAAGAAGTTATGAGGAGTAAAATCAGGAAGAGAAGCTAGGCCAGCACCATGTTGGCACCTAAAGGGGGGGATGACCTTATAGAAATGGCAAGGTGGAGAAGGAGTTTACTATGGGGTTAGTTCACCCCACTTGCCAGCAGATGCACGAGGTACAATCATCAAAAAGATTTATGGTAAACATTCGAAGATGAAGTAAAAAAGGTCTCCTCCAGTCTGGGATAAGCTCCATCATTCATTTGTTCAGGTACAATAGTGGCAATACTTGCTGCATTATGCCTTTGTCATTTCTTGTGGAAACACCATGAAATGGATGCTATTGCATCCTCATTTTACAAATTATATAGCAGGGGCACGGAAAGGTTAAATATCTTGGTCAAGGTCTTGTGGCTAGAGTCAGGGAAGGTTTTAGGTCAGGGAAGCCTGACTGTGTCTTGGTCAGTTTTCCACTGCAACCAAAATACCTGACAAGAACAGCTTAGAGGAGGAGAAGTTTATTTTGGCTCACTGTTTCGTCAGTCTTAGTTCATGGTTGGCTGACTCTGTTGCTCTGGGTTCGAGGTGAGGCAGAATATCATGGCGGAAGGACCTGGTGAAGGAAAGCTGCTTCACTCTGCTGGGAAGCAGAGGAAGAGAGAAAGAGCAGAGAGACAGAGGTCAGGGATAGATATAGTCCTCAAGGCCACAAGCCTACTGGTCTATTTCCTCCAGTCAACTCTTACCTGCGTATTGTTTTCACAACCTCCCAGTAAATCTATTTAAATTACTAATCCATCAAATGAATTAACCCACTGATGAGGTCAGAGACCTTATAATTTCATCTTTTTACTTCTGAACATTACTGCATTGCTTAGTATATGAGATTTTTTTTGGAGTGGGGGCTGAGGTTGGGGGGACATTCCAGATCCAAAGCATAGTAGGTTGCATAATGGGAATTCCAGTTTTCATACAACACACCTATCTGTGGAGCTCAATCCTGTGGCTTTCCTTTTTGAGTTTATTATTGTGATGGTTAATTTCATGTGTCAATTTTACCGTGTCACAGGGTGCCCAGATTAAACATTATTTCAGGTATATCTGTGAGTGTGGTTTTGGATTAGATTAACATTTGAATTGGTGGAGTTGGTAAAGTAGATGTCTCTCTCCAGTGTGGTTGGGAATCATCTAATCAATCAAGGGCCTGAATTGGACAAAAAGGCAGAGGAAGGAGAACTTTGCCACTTTTGGCTTCCTGCCTTCCTGTTTAAGCTAGGACTTTGTCTTCTCCTGCCTTTGAACTGGATTTTACATCTTAGGCTGGACTGGCTCTCAGACCTTCAGACTGGGACTAGAATTACACTACCTACTTTCCCAGGTCGCCAACATGCAGCTGGAAAATTGTAGAACTCAGCTTCCTAATCATGCGCACACACACACACACACACACACACACACACACACAGAGTCAGAGTCAGCCCTCAGTAGCTACATTTTGTGCATCCCTGGATTCAACCAACCAACCAGGAAATATTCCTACCCCAAAAACAATGTGGAATTGTTGCTGACTTGTATTGTGTAGTGAGACCTAAGGTGGGTTCCTCTGTACTGAACATGCACAGATTTTTTTCTTGTCTTTACTCCTTAAACAACACAGTATCCCAGCTATTTACAAAGCATTTATATTATACCAGGTACTGTAAATCATCTATAGATAATTTAAAGTCTATGTGAGGTATATGTATTGTGCAGTTTATATACAAATACTACGCCATTTTATTTGGAGACTTGAGCATCTGCAGATTTTGGGGGGGGGGGGTGGAATCAATTCCCCATGGATACAGAGGGATAACTGTATGTCCCATTGGTATTGTTTTTCAGGAGAACCCTGACAATACAATTATAGTACCCCAGTCTATGCTGTTTTGAAACCGGAGTAGAAACTTGAAAGAGAACTTCATTTTATTCTTGGAGGGTCCTTTCTGGGGCCTCTTCAGTCCATTATTCTTAAGGAAGCTACTAGTTGAGAGATTGAAATGCACGTTTCAAACTGAAGTGGTAAGTGCTGTTTAATAATGTCATGCTGTTGTTAATGTGCCTTTCAATAATATGAAGGGTGGGGGGATGTCTTCATTTGGGGAGAGATTCTCATTTTTTCTTAATTGCTATGGGATTTCTCTTCTTTTACCTAAGGTGGTAGATGCAGTTGAAGAAGAGGAACTAGGTCCCAACATAGTGGCAATTTGGGAGTAGAGAACAGATAGTCCAAGAAGACCTAACTGAAGGAGTGTGGCCAATGGATACCCTCAGCAGTGACAGTAGGTATTCGGTTCTGAGTTTCCCTTTTCTGTGGAACAGTTGCCTTGCGTTTGCTTAAAATCCCTGTAATGTCTATTAAACATGGCTGTCTTGCCTTTCCCGTTTGAGAAATAAGGCACAGCACTCTTCCCTTGGTAGAAAAGGGGACAAGGGGGCAGCAGGCAGAGAAATGGTCATGAAACATCCAGAGGAGAAAAACAGAGAGAACTCTAGGTGTAGGGGGTGCCAAAGGTAAGTCAAGACAAGATGTAGAAAGGAGAAGCAATGTTCACCCACCCAGATGGGGAGGAAATCGGACCTTCTGCCAATAAGCAGGGTGGGAGTTTCAATTTGTGTGGGCTTTAAATAGCAGTGTTTGCTTGGCCGCCATACACATGCTCATAAGCACACACCCAGTTGAAAACTGGAGGGCCTGGGGAGGTTCAGGTGACTGTCATTAAATGCACGAATTCCTATATGTCCTGAGTCTTAGAAAAGTCCTGTGGATAACCAGAAAATATTACCTCTCACTCTCATTGTCTCTGGAAGATGGGGGACATGATTGATAGTAAATTAAAGGAAATGAAACCACAGAAGTAACAGAACTGCAATTAGGAGAAAAATTATTTATGCCATATATAAATGCATACCTTTTTGCAAATAGCGACTTAACCCTTCTGATGATTTTTAGGCACCTGATAGGGAACCTGTGCTACAGCCCAGATAGATCCTCATTCCAGCCAGGAAAATTTAGATTCTGTTAACATTCATTTTTATAAAGAATGTAATATAGTCAACATCTGAATCACCAAAACAGCCTATAATTATTCGTATGTGTGAAATAGTCCTTTTATTCAATATACTGTCTATTAAAAGAAGTCAAACATTAGTACAAAGTGGCTACATCGAGTCATGTTTGGCATATGTTTTGGAAGAACCAGAGACCCTGAGACCATGTTTTTGAGGAAATGGATGCCATTCTGTTATTTCTAATGTGATAATGATAATTTAGGGGCATATTTTAATGTTTGAAAAATGTAAGTCAAAATGAAAATCATCCATTGAGGTGAAATACTTCAATAATGTGATTCTAATACAGATTTAGGATTTTAAAAATCGGGTTTCCAAGGTTACGGGTGTAGCTTGTGGTAGATTGTGAGCTTAACCTATATGTAAAGGTTCCATCTCTAGCACAAAAGAGGAGGAGGAGGAGAAGCAGAAGATGATCTTGATGATGATAATGATTAGGTTTCCTTCAAAAAGGAATTGGAGAGCTGGTGATATAGTTCAGTTGGTAGAGTGCTTGCCTTGCAAGCATAAAGCCCTGGGTTCAATCCCCAGTACCACAAAAAAAAAAAAAAAAAAGGATTGTACCCTTGATTTTAGTAAATTGTGGAAGTATATATAATATAAAGCTGCTCCCTGCCCTTTAGGCTGCATTCATTTCCCCGCCTCCCAACTACTTGTCAGTCTGTGAACATCCTCACTATTGGTTCATCAGTCAGCTTGCATGTATCCTTCTCCGTTATTGGTCCCCTGTTAGCCCAGCAGAATTCAACTGCTTAAGGGTAGCTCCCTGCCTGCCATCTTTTCTCATGCTCTCTTCTCCTCTCCTCACTTTCATGCTTCTCTCTCTCCTCCTCGTTTTCATGCTGTCTCCTCCATTTCTCTCTCTCCTGCGCACGCGTCCTTTCTCTTTTCCTCTCATTTTCCCTCTTACCCTACAGGGAGACACTCTGTGTGCTTAATAAACTCCCTTATGTGAGTTCCCGTGTCCTGAGTGGTTTCTGGGTTCTTACAGTATATTTGTAAGCCAATTTTGAGAAATTTTTGCAAACAATACCTCTACTCATCCAGATGTGGTGGACGTAGAGCCTGTGTAGAGAAAGAAATTCAAGTAAGATGGTGCTGGCTGATTGGGTTTTCAAGAAAGATATGTGGCAGTCCTGACCCCTAGGGCCTCAGAAGGTGAACTTAGGTGGAAATAGGGCCATTGAAGGTGGAATCAGCCAAGATGAGCCCATAGTGGGGTGGGGATTTCCTAATCCTTTGTGACTGATCTCCCCATTAAAGACACCAGGTGAACATAGACACACAGACAGGGAGAATGCCATGTGACCACAGGCACTGAGACTGGAGTTGTGCAGCTGCAAGTCAAGAATTGCTTGTGACACCAGGAGCTAAGAAAAAGCCATGGAGGAGATTCTCTCTAGAGCCTTCGAGTGAGCACATCCTACCCACACTTTGATTTCTGACTTCTAGCCTCCAAAATTATGAGATAAACAAAATCTGTAGTCCTAAACTGCCTAGCCACGGTGCTTTGTTATGGCTGCCCTAGGAAATGGATACATTCACCTGTATTTTGGGCCAATGAAACAGTAAAGGTTACAGATTTCAGGGTGCAGAAGAACTGGGTATTAACTGCAAACCAGACAATTTTTCCTGGATGACTTTATCCAGGGTATTTAATTCAGCCTATTTCCTGAGCAATGTGATAGAAGTAAGGTCTTCCTAGTAAATATATGATAGTAGGTTCTGAAAAAATACTAATTTGCATCCTTTTCATATCAGTTCATGTAAGTGGTCAATTAATGTTATTTCATGTGTTCAAGGAAGTTAAAAACTTTTCTTTCTTTTCAACATCAATAATTTAAAAAACTTATTCTAGAAATCTAAACTGCCAGGTGATCCAGAGAGATGTTCAGTCACACTTTTGGCAGTGTGTAATAAAAAAGAATTCCTTGTACTTAATATAAAATAAATCTTCTTCATTTATGTGCTCTGTAGTCTTGTTCCGTCATAGAAACTCCAGTTTTTTTAAACTACGATTAGGAACCTAGGCTGTCTATGACTGCACAAAACTACTGAACACTCACAAGTTGGGGACAGTGGCACACACCTGTAACCCTAGCAATTCATAAGGCTGAAGCAGGAGGATTGCAAGTTTGAGGCCAGACTCAGCAATTTAGTGAGAACTTTTCTCAAAATTTAAGAAAATAAAGATAGTGAAGAAATTTAAACAGCATAATCAAAAGGCAAAGAGAAGAGGAAGGAGACACCAGTGACCTAAACCTTTCAATAATTTCTGGAAGACACAGAAGGAAGTGGCAACTAGGGAAACACGGTGGAGGTGAAGAAGTTAAAAATATGCCCCCCCAGCACATGAACTGTTTTCTGTTAAAGGCACTTGAAAAACAGCTGGGGCAAGACTGTCACTCTGATCTTTCTCCTGTTTCTTAAAAGCAGGAGATGAAATTCCCAAGTGAAAGATGTGCACCCTAGACCAAAAGCAAAGCATCATCAAGGACAAGAAGTGGAGACAGAGGAGATCTGTTCTAATAAACCTCCTTACACTAATCCTTGCCCTCCTAGCTATGTCTCCACCTAGCTAACTACCTTAGAGGAAGTCCCTTAGCCTTGGCACATTTTCACGATTTACTGCTTTATCTAAGTATTTATAAGTGTTCGTCTCTAACTGTGTCTCTGGGTCATTTCCTTATGAAGGTTCGCTTCCTCTGTAAAACCTGTATTGGATAAAATTGCATGCTTTTCTTCTGTTGATCTGTCTTATGTCAATTTAGTTCTCAGGCTCAGTGGAACAAATTCTAAAAGATTAGAAATGAGATTTTGCTTCCCTTACCGAAAGAATTCCAGCTAGAAGGATGCATGGAGAGATGGCACCTGCGAAGGAAGCCAGTCTGCCTGCAGGACCCCACATGCAAGGCTCAGAAAATTCAGCTCCCACGTTATCTTCTCTTAGGAAGTTACTTGGCAATATGCCTCAGCAAAACAACAGAGTAAACCAAGGAAAAGACATGAGGATCCAGGAAACAGTGGTTTCAAATGAAGTAAGTAATTAAGGGAAGTCCTGGGGTGACAGCTGTGTGTACAGCAGGCAACAAAGGCTCTAGGAGGAAGTTATCTTGAGAGGAAACAGAGTATGTGTTTTTAAAATCTTATACTAAATTTCAGATTTTCGAATAATAGAGACCAACAGTGTAAAACTACATAGGAAAAAAGATTACATAGAAAGACAGGAAGACAATTGGGAAGCCACCTTGTTAATTAAGATGGTTTAACTGCAAGCAACAGGAAAATCAACTCAAAGTGGCTCAAAGACTCAAAAATTTACTATCTGACATAACAAGGGCTCTGTGGACAGGGGAGCTTTGGTTGATTGGTTAATTCCATGGTTCTGATTCCTCCTCAAGCATGGAGGTTCCTTATCTTTCTGCATGATCCCTCATCCAAAAGCTGCCTGTCCCCCCTCACAACAGCAGGAGGTACCTGGCTCTTTCAGGTTTCACATTCAGCACAGCAATAGAAGATACTATGCCTCTCTGGGAGATAGGACACCTTTCCAGAAGCCCTCAGAAGACATTCTGTCCTTTCTGCTTTGCTGAAATCGTGTCATGTGCACATCTAAACCATTGCTAGAAAGGAGAAGGGAATGGCTGCAGCAGAAATTAATTGCTCCCCATTATCCATTCTTCCCCTCCTTCCCTTCTATGAAAGAACTCCATGAACTGTATCTGGACACATAATCACCAGGTTAGAAGCCACCTTTCCCAATCTCCCTGGCACTTCAGTTTAGTCATGTGACTAAGTTCTGGCCAATAGGAAATAGAAATGATGTGAGTCATTTTGGATTGTTTCTTTAAAAGAAGTCGTGTCTTCTCCACTACCTCATTTCCTCCTTCTAGCCAGCAATGAAGTTTGGCAGTCCTGGGTCAGCTTCAATCATGAAGATGAGTGCAGTTCCCAAGGCGGGTGACAGAGCCCCAGGTAAAGGAGTCTGGCACCCAGGACTTCCTCACAGAGCTGAGACCATGTAAGAGGGTAGAGAGATTACCTTCTGTTTATTTGGATGATGATTAAAGCAGCCAAAGCAGTATCCTAATTACTGCAATGTCCCTGCTTCACGTAGACCAGAGGTCCTCCAGTGTGCTTCCCACACTGGCAACATCAGCACCAACCAGGAACTTGTTGGAAATGCAAATTTGGGGTCTTACCCCAGACCTGCTAAGTCAGAATATCTGTGAGTATAGCCCAGCAATTTGTGTTTCAACAAGACTTCTAGATCCTTCTGATGTATACTCGAGTTTGAACAACACTAATTAGCCTGTACTGGATCTACTCTCTCTGGCTAAGATGGATCTGGCCTCCCTCTGAAGTTTAGGAGCAAAAGGAAGATGGAAGACACCTGGAAAACAGGGTTCTGTTTATGTTCTGTTAGTGAGGTTGGATGGATGCTGGTAGCATCTGCTACTGTTATAATGAACATGGTTCATTGATTCTAATATCTAGAATCAATATGAAGATAAAATTTACTGATAGGTTTAGAATTTAAAGGCCATTGATGATGTGAAATTACTGATGGCAGACTGAGTAATGGAAATAAGAGGAGACATGAGGGGGAAAGGAGAGATCTTGGTCCAAGGGAAATGTAGGGGCAAAAGAACCACCCCTTTCACTTCTGGAGATTCCATAATTAAATCTGCTGAAATAAAGTGACCATAGACAGATTAACAGGAGACAAGGTGTATGAGTTTATTATGTGAACAGGGACAACAAAGGAAAGTTAGTACTTGGTAACCCACTGAGATTGAGAACCTTAAATACCCCCTTCATAGGGCAGAGGGCAGTGAGAGAAGATAGGCTATGTGGAGAAAGAATAAATGAATTTTAGGGGAGATGAATAAGCCTGAAGTATGGACAATGGCCTGAGACAAAGTCATCTGAGCTCTAGGTGTGGTGTCAACTCTGGTCTTCCTTCCTATGCTATGCATGGATCTCACTCAAGTGACGAGATATCTAGGAAGCTCAGCTTGTGGCTGAGGTAGCAGGATCACAAGTTCAAGGTCAGCTTGGGCAATTTAGTGAGACCTTTTCTCAAATAAAAAGTAAAAGAGGGCTGGGGATGTAGCTCAGTGGTAGAGCACCCTGCGTTCTGTCCCCAGTACTTCTGTAAACAAACAAATAAATAAATAAATAAATAAATAAATATCTGGGGAAGGGATTCACAACAATTTACAGAGATACCTTCTGGAGGATCTGGCCTTTCTGGTGTATAGCGGAGCATCAGAGAAAGCTCTTCTCTGCATCTGCTGCTCCCAGGTGCTCTAAGTTTGAAGCCCCATGAGACACATTTTGGGGGTATCATTTTCCAAGCCCAGTAGCATGAGTTTCAGTTAATTAGAAGGAATAAATTTTTGAAATCTATTTCAGGGCATGGTGTCTATAGTTAACAATAATGTATTGTGGATTTCAAAATCACAGAGAGTAAATTTTGAAAATCCTCACCACAAAAACTGGTAAGTATGTGAGGTAATGGATATGCTCATTAGCTTGGCTCCATCATTCCAGGTTATATACCTCTATTGAAACATCCCATTGTACCCCATAAATGCATGCAATTATCATTCATCAATTAAAAATAAATAAATTTGAAAAAAGAAGAGAGATGAAAGAAAAGAGGGCATAAACAGAGTGTGGTTGGGTGCAATGGTGCACACCTGTAATCCCAGAGGTTCAGGAGGCTGAGGCAGGAGGACCACAAATTCAAAGCCAGCCTTAGCAATTTAGCAGAGCCCTAAGCAACTTAGTGAGACCCTGTCTCAAAATAAAAAGAGTTGGGGATGTGGTTCAGTGGTAAAGCATCTTTGGGGTTCAATCCCTGGTAACAACAATAACAACAAATAAAAAAATAAAAAGAGAGAGAGAGAGAAACAGAGAGAGAGAGAGAGAGAGAGAGATCTTATCAACAGTTAACAGGACACGAAAGTGTTAATTTAATATTATGAATTCAACCAAAGTAGGAACTCAAATTAAATCTACATCTTGCACAGTAGAAATCAGTAGTTTAATTTTGGAAAATAGAATATCAAGGAATAGCAATTTGGGCACAGTATTTAAAGATGTAAGGCAATCACCAATAGAATAAAAATAGAGATGATGAAAAAGTTTTAAATTTTTTGTTGAGTTTCATTATTGATTCCTTCCTACTATATGAATTTTTAAGACATAGGGCATGTCCTCTTTGAATAAAGCAATTCTGCTATGAAAAGTTTTAATTAAACTACCAGGGGGGTAAACACAAGGTGGGCAGAGACCTCCTACTCTAAGAGTTTCTTCCCAAAGCTCTGCTTTGTCCAGGAGAAGCCACCAGAATGTTTGTAGAGCTTCAGTCAGACCTGTCTCATGAAGCAGCTTTAAAAGTGGTTGAATGGGACAGGGTTTCTGACAAAGGGCCCTCTCCTCATTGGCATAATCCTCTGGAAAGCTGTCTGGAAGCCCATGTGGCTGGGGAATGGGAACCAGCTCAGGGCAGTCTGTTGGCAGCCTTGCCTAGCTACCTTTTATAGAATTCTCCCTGGACAGCCCCGCTTTCTCATTTAGATGTAGAGCACACAGTCTTAATAGATAATGGATGTTTTCACGACTCCTCCTCACTGGCTTCTCAGCTCTGACCAGGCAGCTGAGTGTACACATTATGGAAAGTCATAATATTTCAACAATCATTGGCCCCAAAGCACCTGTCCAGACAGTAGTTGTAGTTAGTATGTTGTAAGAGGATCAATTAAACCATGTATGTCTATAAATTTAGCTTCTCACCTGGCTTTTTTTTTTTTTTTTTTAACTTTGTGCTCAAAAGTTAATGTCAGGCTCTCTCCTTTCAGCACCAAATGGGGGAGGGTGAAGTGGTTTGTGGCATGGGGCTGTAGTTCTCACATTATTTTGGGTGAAGCCTTAGGGTGCTAGAGAGACATTTTTTGGAGGTGTCCCAGGGAGTGGCCAGGAATCAGCGTAGTACATTGCATATTCTCTCATATAGTCAAGTTCTGTTACACAACTTGTTTTGGGGAGAAGGTTCCAGTAATAACTCCTTGAAAACCACTGGTATTGTGAAATAAACACTGGGCGAAGGCTTGCATCCTAGGTTTGATCATTATTTTTTGGTCTACTTGATAGTTCTGCAAAAGGAATGAGTAATATAACCTCACTTGTAAAACAGACATAGTAGGACTTTCTTTACCTACACCACAGGATTAACTTTATGGATTAGATAAAAAAGATAAATTCTAAATTATGATTACCTAGGATAGAGAAGAACACAGTCTCAGAAGTGTGCTAAACATTTTAAATTAAAAATTTAAGTTCTATATAATTTTTATCAGAGACCATTGGTTTGGACTGAGCTCCCAAACTAGGTTCATGCTATCATTTGGATAAGTGCCTTCGAAGGTTCATGTGTCCCCAGACCATGACACTATTTGGGAAATGATGGAATTTCAAGAGTGAAGTCTAGGAGGACTTCATTGGGGGTGTGGCCTTGATCAGGATTTGGAGTCCCAGTCTCTCTCTCTGTCTCTCTCCTTCCCACTCCCTTTCTCTTTCTGACAACAAGGTAAGTAGTTTTTCTCTCCCACACAATCTCCACGGTGGCGTCGAACAGCTCTACCAGAAAGCTAAAACCAGTGGGTCTTCCTGAACAGGGACTGGGGCCTCTGAGACTGTAAGACAAAATAAAAAATTTCTCTTTATAAGTTGGTTACCTCAGGTCTTGTTACAGTGGAAGAAAGTTGCTTACATAGACCAAATCTAAGTGGAGTTTTACATCATGAAACTGAGTTGACTTTCTTTGTTTTGTTTTTGCTTTTGTTTTTGTTTTTGACCTACCAATCAGAAGAAGGAGAAATAATAGTCAGAAGGGATTAATGATGGTCTCTCAGAGTGATTTAGTCCTCACCAGAGTGGATTGTTATGAAGCAAGACCATCCCATATATTTGGCTCCTTCTGTACACAGCCATTTTCCTTCTTACTTCTCTACCTATTGTGATGCAGCCAATGGGACCCTCACCAGAAGTAAAACAGATAGGACCACATGATCTTGGACTTTCAGCCTTAAAAACTGTGAGCTAAACAATCTTTTCTTTATAAAATAATCAGTCTTAGGTATTTTGTTATAGCAACAGAAAGCAAACTGACAGAGCTAACATGCTAAGGAAATCCCTTCAGCTTTAACCTTTACAAGAAAAGTAACTTCGAAATAACTAAAATGCTTTTAGTTTTCTGTTTCTGCTTTCCTCATCCCTTTTCTGTCCATAAAACCAACCTCCTCTGCTTGGCTTATTGAAGCAATCTATTTTATGGAATGAAGTGTTCCCAGGTTTCAGAATCAAAAATAAAAACAAATGAAGATCTTTAGGCTAAATTGTTGTAATTTTCTGTTTTTACCCTCTGTGGTACTGGGAATTAAACCCAGGGTACTCTATACTGAATGATAGCCCTAGGTTTTTTTTTTTTTTTTTTTTTGAGACTGTGTCTCACTAAATTGTTATAATGTCTTGGATATGTGGAATCTCCCCAAAGCTCAAGTGTGAGATAATGCAAAATGGTAAGAGGTGAGATGATTAGATTATGAGAGCTATAACCTAATCATTGGATGAATCTGCTTGATGGATTAATAATTTGAATTAATTAATGGGTAGTAACTGTAGGCAGGTAGGATGTTCCTGGGGCTGTGCCCTTTGGGATGATACTATCCCTGACTCCTTGCACTCAAGTTCTCTCTGCTTCCTGGCTGTCATGACCTGAGCAGCTTCCCTCCACCATGTGCTTCCACCATGATATTCCACACCTTAGTCCAGAGATATGGGGCAGCCAATCATGGACCAAACCTCTGAAATGGTGAGCCAAAATTAATCCTTCCTTCTCTAAATTGTTCCTTTAGTCACAGTGATGAAAACTTGACCATACAGAAATTGGTACCAAGAAGTAGGGTCATTGCTGTGACTAACTTGACATGTGGTTCAGTTTAGGACTGGTTTTCAGGAGGAGTTTGGAAAAGTTTAGAAATGCAGACTGGAGATGACTTAGAATATTGTAATCAGAGCTTAATGGATGATTCTGGTGGTAACTCAGAAGACCAGAATGCTGTTAGGACTGTGAATAGTAAAGACAGGGTTCGTGAAGTTTCAGAGGAGAAGGAGGACTGTATTGGAAATCGGACCAGATTACATCCTGGCAAAGAAGTTGTCTACATTTATTCCCTGATCTGAAACTTTCTGGGAGGTGGAATTTAAAAGTGATGAACTAATTAATCTGGCAGAGGAAATTTCAAGGCAGCACAACATTCAGGCAATGACATGGACATTGCTGGCAACTTTTAGCCAAGTTTACTATAATAACCAGGAGTAGAAAGCAGAGCAGAAAGGTCTGAAAAACTTGTGACTTGGCCAGAAAAGTGTGTGTGAAACAGGGACCAAGAAAGGGGTTGTTGTTGAAGAGATTATAGACACTAAACAGATGCTAAATACTTTACACAGAGATAACAGGAAAAATGCCTTGAGGGCATCTCAGGGATTGGCAAGACCACACCCATCGCAGGCTCTAGGGTGTAAAACTAAAAATTCCTTTGAGCCTATGGAGGAATCCTGTTTGCACATGGCAGGCAGGGGGTTGGGGGTGGCTAGGAAGTTGTTTCACTGAGCTCAGCTGCCCAGACACTCAGAGGCCACTGTGAATATAGTCCCAGAAGGCCTGGCTACTGCTCAAAACGACAACAGAAGCCAAGCATAGTGGCACATACCTGTAATCCCAGTGACTCAGGAGACTAAGGCAGGAGGATTACAAATTTGAGCCAACCTCAGCAACTTAGTGAGACCCTGTCTCAAAATAAAAAGGACTGGGAATGTGGCTCAGTGTTTAAACATCCCTGGGTTCAATCCCTGGTAGGAAAGGAGAAAGGAAAGGAGGGGAAAGGAAAGGAAAGGAAAGGAGAAAGGAAAGGGGAAAGGAAAGGAAAGGAAAGGAGAAAGGAAAGGGGAAAGGAAAGGAAAGGAAAGGAGAAAGGAAAGGGGAGAGGAAAGGAAAGGAAAGGAGAAAGGAAAGGGGAGAGGAAAGGAAAGGAAAGGAGAAAGGAAAGGGGAAGGAAAGGAAAGGAAAAAAAAAAGGAGAGAAAGAAAGGGAAAGGAAAAGGAAAAAGGAAAGGAAAGGGGGGGAAGGGGAAAGGAAAGGGAAAGGGAAAGGAAAGGGGAAAGGAAAGGAAAGGAAAGGGGAAAGGAAAGGGGAAGGAAAAAAGGAAAAGGAAAAAAAAGAAAGGAAAGGGAAAGGAAAGGAAAAAGAAAGGAAAAAAGGAAGGAAAGAAAAAGGAGAGGAAAGAAGGAAAGAAAAAGGAAGGACAAGGGGAAAAAGGGGGGGAAAGGGCGGGGGGAAGGGAAAGGAAAGGGGAGGAGGAAAAGGAAGGAAAAAGGAAAAGGAAAGGAAAGGGGGGGGGGAAAAGGAAAGGAAAGGAAAGGGGAAAGGAAAGGGAAAGGAAAGGAAAAAAGGAAAGGAAAGGAAAGGAAAGGAAAGGAAAGGAAAGAAAAGAAAGAAAAGAAAGAAAGAAAGAAAGAAAGAAAGAAAGAAAGAAAGAAAGAAAGAAAGAGAGAAAGAAAGAAAGAAAGAAAGAAAGAAAGAAAGAAAAAGATGGCAGGTGACCTTGCTGTCATCCACATGGTGCTGCTTCTGCGGGAATGCAGGACGTTGGAGTTAGAGGGTCATGGAGATGCTCACTAAGATTTCAAAGGAAGACCGGGGAAGCCAGGTAAAGTATAGCAGAGTGAGAGTCCCTGCAGGCAGTTGCTGAGAGGGTGATGCCTGAAGATGTAAGACAGAAGCTGAAGCAGCAATGGAGACCCCCCCAAGATGAAAAGATGCCAGCAAGGTGGAACATTTGCTGAGGAAAGCTGCAGAAATCAAGCAGAAACAAGCCAAGAGAGAGGCCATGTGGGCTACGACCAGATTATAAGTGTGGAGCAACACAAACTCTTTATAAAGAACATGATGTGATGTGCCCCAAATGCTGAGTGTGGACTTATTTTCCAGCTGGATTTCAGTCTTTGGTACCACCCTTTTGTTCTCTGCCCCTATCTCTCCCTTTTGGAAT
The DNA here is from genome assembly GCF_902686445.1 of Sciurus carolinensis. NCBI lineage: Eukaryota > Metazoa > Chordata > Mammalia > Rodentia > Sciuridae > Sciurus > Sciurus carolinensis. The sequence continues at coordinate 27,913,681 of NC_062227.1, read as the reverse complement.
GGAAATATTTACTCTGTGCCATAACATACTTGATATATGTAACTGGGGTTCCCAAGAGTTTGCCTTGAGTCTCAGATGAGGTTTTGGATGTGGACTTTGGAGTAAATGATGGAACTGTTGAGACTACGGGGACGACTGGAAACACACGAAATGTATTTTGCATTTTGAGAAGGGCATGAGCTTTGGGGGTCCTAGGACAGTTATTCAGGCTGTCCTTGAACATGTGATCATCCTGCATCCGTCTCCTAAGTCACTGGGATTAAGACATGTGCTGCCATAACTGGCACCGTAATTTTGTCATTTGACAAGACTTGATTTGTTTAAATACTGATGGAGGACTTATAGACATTTTTATAGATTGGCCAGAAAAGTTATAGACAGTTGGCATCATGTGGGAATAGGTGTTTTTCTTTTTCTTTTTCTTTTTGAATAACCTTCACCCCTGCCAGTGGGTATTAAATTGCATATATAAATGAAAGTTGTGATACTACCTGTGGTAACTGCTTTTTTCTCTCTCTTTCTTTCTTTCTTTCCTTCTTTCTTTCTTTCCTTTTTTCTTTCTTTCTTTCTTTCTTTTTTTTTTTTTTTTTTCTGATATTGGAGATTGAACTCAGGGGGGCTCTATCACTGAGACACATTCCCAGCCTTTTTTATTTTTTATTTTGAGACAGGATTTTGCTAAGTGGCTGAGGCTAGCCTCACACTTGCAAACCTCCTGCCTCAGCCTCCGGAGTTGCTGAAATTGGAGGCATGTGCCACTGTGCTGGGCTCTACTATTCTTTTTGCTGCAATTAGTTTCTGTAAAAACAGTTATAAGCATCTTGAAATCTGAGTTGCTTAATCTTTAAAAAGGTCTCTCAGTTTATACAACCCAGAAGACCTAGAATGTAACACAGTCATAAAATTACTTACACCATAATTCAGAATTCGTGGTTCTTTTCCCCTGATTTCTCATTTATAAGCATATCTGCCCTTTTTCACCTGTCAGGTAGGAAGGGAAAGGCTAGATTTTGTCCCTTTACAATATTTCCACTTCTTTCCATTGATACAGGTTTGTTTCAAGGTAAACATTTGGTCCATTCAAAGTTCAACCTCCTACTAAATCTTTATCTGGTTGAGTAAACATCCAGAGTAAACATTTTATATAAGGTAAAATATATATTCTATCTGTCATATTTAGTCTTTCCCTCCTTGATCTGGGCAAAAGGGAGGGACTTACTCTATCCTTGGGAAAGGGCACTTAGAGCAGCATCTGAGCCTCCTCCACCTCAGAGGCCATACCCTGTCTGCTTGGGTGCTGTTTGCCCTGCTCGTGGTGAGGGAGAAGCTTGTCACTGGAGTAGATTATGGCTTGGTGGGTACCCAGGGTGCTCTTTCTGGTACAGTCTCTACCTCTGAGCCTATGCCACACTCCACACCAAGGCCCTGACACAGTGAACCCACCTAAGTCCATTCTGTCAAGTCCTCTGGCTTTTGCTCTCTTGGGACCTGCAAGGTCTCTGGTTCTCAATCCAATTACCTTTGTGTTTTTCCCATACCATGGGACCTGCAGGAGCTCCCAAGTCTAGAGATACTTGCTGGGAACTAAGAGCAGATTAGGAAATTATACTCCATTCTTCTCTGCCTCAACCATGCTATATGACCTCATCTCAGTTCCAATAGAGGAGCTCAGAACACCCCACATCTGTCCCCTTGCCCCTCCCTCCTTTTTTTCTACCTGTAAGGACCCTAGGTAGAAGGAGCGGTCTCTGCCCTCCTCTCCCCATCTGAAAGAACATTCTTCTTCATCATATCCTGCTGCTTCTGGAGGTGACTCCTGCCCTCATCCCAGGGTGGAAAGGGCTCAGGAAATAGAAACCAGCTTATCATAAGGAAACACATTTAGGAATCTTTCAAAAAAAAAAAAAAAACATTAATTCTGTTACAAGGGGGAAAGAAGTCTCCAGGACAAGAGTGATTTGCCTCGACTGGGTAAAAGCCAGAACCTGGAGGAGGAGAACAGCTCTCACCAAAGACAGCGGGGAACCCTGAGACACTGTGGGAGCTAGATACGTGGGTAGGTCCACAGTTCAGAGGTCCTGGAGCATGCTCCATGCTGCATATAGCTTCCCATGTCCTTGTCCTGGCCCTTGCCTGCAGAAGTCGGAGGAGCCCCAGGTCATAAAGAGACTCAGGCAGGAGAAAGACAAGACCTCCTACTGCTCATCTCTGTATCCCCAGTATCTGGCAGGGGGTCTCGTTCAGTCAAGAGTCTCTGGGGATGTTCTGTGGAATGGAATGGACTATTCCTGGCCTTTGCTATTGACTCACTCTTTGACCTTGTACCATAACATTTGCTAACCCCTGCCCAAAGCTTCTCATTATTTAAAAGAGATTAGTTTAGAGTCACTATATAAAGTTACTAGCTCAAAAATGAAGTTGAGATCTGGTTAGACTTTGGTTATACCTGATATCTTTCTAATACAAAAATAGTTTAATACAAAAGCAGTTTCATTTGCTTAATCAAAGTATTGTTTTTCTCTGAGGAGATTTTGGATTTTTCTTGATAGAATCTAGTGTATTTTTCATCCAAAGTATTCTTTAAATTTTTGAGTTTTTTGTTTTTCCTCCTACAAATGAGAATTTTCTTTCCATCATCGTTTAGCCATTTATAGAAGATATACAATGAAGAGGGTGATTTTTAAAAATTTGTTCTATAGCTACCATAATGACGGTAACAATAGTGATAAAATTATAGCCACATCTTACAGTATGCAGCTCTTGTTACCTGGGAGGCACTTGCTGTGTCTTTCTGCCACCCCACCCCAGATGCTGAGGATTGAACCCAGGGGTGCTCTACCACTGAGCTACATTCTCAGTCCTTTTTTTTTTTTTTTTTTTTGAGACAGACTTGCTAAGTTGCCCAGATGGACTTGCACTTGCCATTCTCTTGCCTCAGCCTCCCAAGTCTCTGGGATTATAGGTGTGGGTCTCTGGCTGCTATGTGTTTTATGTGTATTTTCCTATCAACTCTTTAGGATAATACTGTATGTTAATTGTTGTTATTATCCTAATGTATTGATGGAAATACTAAGCCCAGTAAGCTTCCCAAAGTCACACACTCCATTACTAAGCATTAATTAATTATCTTAGGTTCTCTAGATATACCACCACTTTCACAAAAATGACAACTTTGTCTCCTTCTTCCAAGGGTTATGCCTTCTGATCTTGTTTCCACACTGCACTGGACTGGCTATAATTATAGTAAAAGGTTAAGTAATGATCATCATCCATTAAATATTCCAAAACCTCCTGTTCTTGGGGGGTATGAGTATATGTTGCTCTAATCAACTGCAGTAATGATAGTAATAATCCCTAATAACTGTTGTGTACCCTGAGTCTAGAAGTGATACTCTCAATCACATGACTAATTCAGGAGCTCATGTAGCCCATTCTAGCATGTTCCTTGACATTCAAGCATAATACTCAGGTTTCAAACCTCCTCCACCATCTTCCTTCCATTTCCTGGCTTTGTAGGTAGACCTCATCTCTGAGTCTAGGGGCACTGGATTGGTGACACTGTGTACCCTTGATCTGATTTGGTATTTTTTTCCTAACTCCACTTCCAATAATGGCCACTTGACTCTTTCCCCAGTGAAATTAAATAAATAATTGGCGCGTTTCCATGTCCTCCCTAGACCTCAGGACCCCATCTTATTCAATCCCAGTTTCCTTTTACCAACACATGTGCTTGAGTCAGTTTTGCATTGCTATGACCAAAAGCCCTGATGAAAATAACTTAGAGGAGGAAAGATTATTTGGGCTCACAGTTTCATGGTTGGCTGACACCATAGCTCTGGGCTCAAGGTGAGGCAAGAACATCATGGCAGCAGAGTATGGTAGAGGAAAGCAGCTCAAGACCTGGAAACCTGGAAGCAGGGACAAAAGCTCTGCTCACCAGGGACAAAAACAAGTCCCCAGTGACCTATTTGTTCTAATCACACTACTTGCCTAACATTAGCACACAGTTAATCTATATGGGTGGATTAATCTACTGATTAGGTTACAGCTCACATAATCTAATCATTTGTGTCTGAACAATCTTGCATTGTCTCACACATGAGTTTTGGGGGACACCTCATGTCTAAAACACAACAATACCCCAATAAAGTCTCTCCCGACTTCCTTTAAAATACCTTTAAGCACATAGAAAATGAGGAATTAGCAAGACTTTTTATGTATTAAAGGTTCTTAATATCCAGTGTCAGAAAATTTGAGGACACAGTGATTCTCTTCTAAACTATACTTCTATATTCTTTCTAAGGGGCAATTTGACAAAGTAGGTTAAAAAAAACAGAATTTTCTATGTTCCTTGATCAAGAATATGGATCTTAGACGTGTTGGAATTTCTCCTAAGTAAATAATCACAGATAAGCACAAATACATATATTTTCTATTTCAACATGATTTATAGTCATTAAAAATGTAGTAATCTAAATGTCTAAAAATGTGTGGTTTGTTAAATAAATTATATTCCGAAGAATATTTCATAATGTGAAAAAGTTCATGATTGCAGTTAATTGAAAAAAGCGTATCACAATTTGACACGTATGTGCTAGTCAGCTTTCCATCACTGGCAAAATGCTCAAGATAAACCACTTATAAGGAGGTTTATTATAGGTGAGGCTTATTTTGGCTCATGGTTTCAGCCGTGGCCAGTTAGGTGTTACCTTTTGGGCCTGTGGTGGCTCAATCCATCATGGTGGGAGGACATGACAGAGGAGGTCTGTTGGCCTCATGGTTGCTGGGAAGCAAATAGAAAGATAGGAAGAGTCAGGGACCCAGTACCCCCTTCAAGGACATATCCCCAGTGACCTAACGTTTTTTAGTCCCACCTGCTAAAGATTCCACCACCTCTCAGTAGCACCATGGGTTGGGACCAAGCCTTTAACTCATGGGTCTTTGGGGGACAATTAAGATCTAAAGCATAGCAGAGTACAATTCCATTTTTGTTGTATATAGCTATATCTTTTTCTCTATATATAACTATGTCACTATAAAGCTATCTATCTCACTGTAGAAAACACCACAAACAGAAATGTACACCTCCAAATAACTCTTAATGGTGAAATTATAAAGAAATATATTTTTTCTTCTTTATTTATTTTTTTTCAGTACTGGGATTGAACCCAGGCACATTTTTACCACTGAGTTACATCTCCAGGTTTTTTCATTTTAAAAATTATTTATCATTATTATTTTTTAGTGGTACCAGGAATTGAACCCAGAGGGGCTTCATTACTTAGCTACATCCCCAGTCCTTTTTATGTTTTATTTAGAGACAGGGTCTCACTAAGTTGCTGAGGGCCTCACTAAATTGCTGAGGCTGACCTGGAACTTGTGATCCTCCTGCCTCAGCCTCCAGAGCTGCTGGGATTATAGGTTGTTTTTCTTTTAGTTCACTGTTTTCTGAATTTTCTACAATTAACATGTTACTCTTGGAATAAGAAAAAAAATATTATTTTAACAGCTTTTGAAAGATTGGATATTAACAAAGAGACACAATGCATAGGGTTCAAATAAAACAGAAGTTTTTTGTTTTGTTCCTTTCCTGTCCAGAAGTGAATGGTCAGTATTACAATGAAGCTGGACTCCACAAAATTATTCAGGGATCCAGATGTCTCCCATCTTGTGCTATTACTGTCTAGGTTGGTGTCCTTTCCTCATGATAGAAACCAACTGACCTCTACCTCCACATTCCAGCCTATGGAGATTCCAGCCTAAGTTGATTTATCTTTGAGGAAATGACTTGGAAGTTACACCCTTCATTTCCCTGACTATTGACTTGAACCTGGTCACGTGACTTCACCAGTCTGCAAGGCAGGAGAGGATCTACAAATTTAGGGGAAGAGAATTAACGTTAAAGAGGAGAAGAAGGAATGAATGGTAGGAGACCGTGGACTCTTCCATTGAAATTTACAATACTTTTAATACTGTAATATTGATACAAGAATAAAAAAATAAACAGACTGAGAAAATCAGAAATAGACTCTATTAGATTTAAACATATAAAGTTGCTTTTTAATTAGTATGGGAGAGAGAATGAACTAATCAATAATATTGAGAGAACTGGATGGCCATTGGAAAAAAATAAAATTAGATTACGTGATAAAATGCATTCCAGATATGTTAAAGACAATGGCTACCAGACTACGACCTCTGTTACAGTTGTTTCCCTATTCTCGGATCTCTGGAACTTACAGAGCTTAATTACGTCTTCAACCAAAACTTCAAGATATACAGCACATGTAGAAGACCTTGCTTATATTAGCTCAGGAGAGTGCTTTCCGTTTTTTCATTTGTTGATTGATTAGTTATTTGGGGTTTGTTTTCATTTTGGGGTATACTTTGCCGTGAAGTGAATTTTTTTAATGTTGATTTTTGTTGCTTGACCTAATGCACAAAACTAGCAATCTGCATAATGACTTCAAATTCGCATTACTGGGACCATTCTAGGTGAGCATCTGACGCTATCTGCTACATATAAAAGTTAGTCACTAACTCAACAAGACAAAAACCCCAATGTTAAAATAGGCAAAGAACCTAAATAGATATTTTTCCACAGGTGATATACAAATGGCCAAAAGACATATGAAAAGATGATCAACTCCAAGAATCATTAGAGAAGTGCAAATCAAAATCACAATGAGATATCGCTTCTACCTACTAGGAGAGCTACTACCAAAAATGAAAAACAAGCCTGGTGAGGTGACGGCATTTGTAATCCCAGCAACTTGGGAGGCTGAAGCAAGAGAATTGCAAGTTCAAGTCCACCTGGGCAACTTAGCAGACCCTGTCTCAAAATAAATTAATAAAAAGGGTAGCGGCTCAGTGATACAGGATACCCGGATTCCATCTCCAATACCACAAAGTCAATAAATAAATAAATATGAATAAAATGCCAAGAGGTCTCATGCAAAAAGTGGAAAAGATGCAAAAACAGATGAGTAATATAAACAGAGAGATGGAAAGTCTTAAATATCAAAAGAAAATGCTAGAAATCAAAATCCCTATGACAGAAATGAATACCTTTAATGGCTTGCTAGCAGAGACATGTTAAAAAAAGAACCAGTGAACTTAAAGCTATATCTATAGAAATTTCCAATTAAAAAAGAGAATTTTAAAAAACGAAACAAATATCCAAGAATTGTGAGATAATGACTAAATTTATAACACACACATTATTTGGATACCTGGAAGAGAAGAAAGATAAAATGGAACAGAAGAATTTTCTAAAATTGATGAGAGATGCCACACTACAGATCCAGAATTTTAAAGAATATTATGTCAGATGAAAAACAAAAATTGTACATCAAAGCATATCATAAACTGCATAAAATCAGAGACAAAAAGAAAATCTTCAAAGAAGATTCTGGGATGGAGGGCTGGGAACTGTCTTATCTAGGTATAAAATTAAGAATCACATTGGCCTTTTCTTTAGTAACCATGCAAATAGGAAGAGTGGAGTAAAATATTTAAAGCATTGAAAGAAAAAAAGAAAGAAAAACCACAACCTACAATTTCATACCTAGAGAAATTATCATTCAAAATTGAAGAAAACTAATAACTTTCTCAGATATATAAATATTGTTGGTATTTATCTTCAGTAGACCTGCCTTATAAGAAAGAAAAAGAAAGAAAATGCCGAAGCTCTCCAGAGAGAAGGAAAATAATACAGGTCAGAAACTTGCATCTACACAAAGAAAAAATATTCAAGAAATGAAGTGTTGTAAGATAAGCCACAATAAAATCTTTTAATTTTCTTATTTTTAACTGATCAAACAAGAAAACTGTTTAAAATAATAATAGCAATAATATCCTAGATAATTATAGTTGATGTATAAGTGAAATGTATGACAGCAATGTGGTAAGAGATGGGAGGAAAGAATTGGAAATATTATAAGGAACCTGTACTATCCATGAAGTGGTATGGTGTTATTTAAAAGTGAACTTATATTAGTTGTAAATGCATATTTGCAAACTCTAGGGCAATGACTAACAAAGAAAGCTAAACAAGAATAATTGATATACTAAGAGACAAAATGGAATCATGTAAATGCTCAGTTAAAACCAAAGAGGCAAAGTGAGAAAAAGAAACAAGAATTAAAAGTAACAAAATGAAAAACAACTGTTAGGTAGGAGTTCAGGGACATCAAGGTGAAGGAGACAGGGTATTAGAAAAAAGCCCAGGAGGACAAGACAAGGAGAGGAGTCCTGACCCTCACCCATTTCCCCATGACAACAACTCCATTACCATGACAACTCCTGCCCACTAAGGACTTATCACCATGACAACTCCCACCACTGAGGACATCACCATGACAACTCCCTCCACAGGTTCAAATTTTAAAATAACAAATGGGAGTAAAGGGACTGTATTCTAATTAGGTTTTCTAAAGTAACCAATTGGGAGAAAACATTCTGATCAGGAATTATAAGGTAACCAATGGGAGGAAATGGGATAAGGTCTTCAAACAGGTCCATTTAGGGATATAAGACAGTTTAGGATATAAGACCCTAACTTCCAGACATTGGGGCCTTGAGCCTCTCTCCAGCTCCATGGGCCCACTCCATTCTATCTAATGGACTGCCAACTTCACCTTCAATAAATCTGTACTGTTACTTCTGTGTGTCTTGCTCAATTCTTTGTGTGGGACACCAAGGACCTGGACTTCCACAGGTCATCCCAAGGGTAACACAACTACAAATATGGTAGGTATTAATCCAGTTATACTTATATTCACTTTAAATGTGAATAGAGGAGATAAGCAGAGTTTCACAGTGAATAAAATAATAAGAACTACATGTTGTCTCCAAGAAACCCACTTTAAATTATAAGATAAAGATTAAAGGAAAAGGGATGGAGTGAGTACAGTGGGCCATGCCCTTTATCCCAGAGATTCCAGAGGCTAAGACAGGAAGGATCACAAGTTTGAGACCAGCCTAAGCAACTTAGCAAGGCCGTGTCTCAAAATAAAAAATAAAAAGTTCTGCGGATGTTGCTCAGCACTAAAGCATTCAATCACCAGTACCTAAACAAATAAATAGGATGGAGGAACACATACATGCTAAAACTAGCCAAAAGAAAGCTACAGCATTTCAGACAAATGGTCCTCCAGCAATATCTTGAAAGATAGTTCACATGTCAGTCAGGCCTGTAGCTCTAGAAGGAGTGTTTGAGAAAAGTCAATGTTTCTGTGTTTTGACCGCTTTTTGCTCTTAGCCAAATCCTGTGAGACAGGAATCCAGGTGAGAATCAGCCAGTTTGAAAGCAAAGGGGAAAGAAATACAATTCTTCCATTGTAAAGTCTTTCTCAAGTGTTCTTTACCAGACAATGGGAGCCAGTCAGAATAAGAAAGCTGTCTTCCCACCCAAGGCTATTGCTTTTCATGATCTCAGGGAATCTACCCAGGCATTCCAAGTGTAGGGTGTGTGCTGTGCTCCCCACCAGGGAGTAAGAGAGGAAAGTCTTCTTTCTTTTTTTTTTTTTCTTTTTTCTTTTTTAATTTATTTGTATTGTAAACAAATGGGATACATCTTGTTTCTCTGTTCATGAATTAGAGGCAACCATTTGTGTGATCATACATTTACATAGGGTAATGGTGTTTGATTCATTCTGTTATTTTTTCCTCCCCCCCACCCCTCCCACCCCTCTTTTCCCTCTATACAGTCCCTCCTTCCTCCATTCTTGCCCCCCTCCCAACCCCCATTTTGTGTCATCATCCGCTTATGAATGAGATCATTTGTCCTTTGGTTTTTTGAGATTGGCTTATCTCACTTAGCATGATATTCTCTAGTTTCATCCATTTGCCTGCAAATGCCATAATTTTATTTTTTTTTAAGGGCTGAGTAATATTCCATTGTATATATATATACCACAGTTTTTTTATCCATTCATCAATTGAGGGGCATCTAGGTTGGTTCCACAATCTGGCTATGGTGAACTGAGCAGCTATGAACATTGATGTGGCTGTATCACTGTAGTATGCTGATTTTAAGTCCTTTGGGTATAGGCAAAGGAGTGGGATAGCTGGGTCAAATGGTGGTTCCTTTCCAAGCTTTCTGAGGAATCTCCACACTGCTTTCCAGAGTGGCTGCTCTAATTTGCAGAAGTCTTCCTTCTTAAGAACTTTATCCAGACGAGAACCATGACTTTACTTGACCAGAGGACTGAATGGAAGGCTAAATAATACACAGGACTGGCCTTCGAGGATCCATAATTCTTCAACTCCTAAAGCAACAACATCCAGCTCCCCCCACACAGGAGTGTACCCTTTAACATCGCTTCACATGTGGCTGTAGGGGATAAATGATAGAAGAATCTGCTGAGGGCAAAGCCAAAAACCACTGAGAACAATGAAGAAGGAGATTCCTTGGCAGAGTCAAGGCAACAGCCAGGACAGGGAGTCTGCAATTCCAGCTCGAGGGAAATTTCCCCATTCCTGCAGTCAGTGACTGCTGCTGTCCTCCCTTTCTTTCCTGTTCTGAAGAAGGGCTTTTACCATCTGGTTCTTAATTCACTGCTATCTTTTTGGAGGGTGCAAGTGAGGAGGACAGATACCTTATGCTTCAGGGAAGATGCTCACATGGAAGAGTCAGAAGTGTCCTGGTCAGGAGGACAGCTGATCTCTGAGAGCCTGGATTTTGAACTGAATGCTGTAGCTGGACAGAACTTCGCATGTTTTATTTGTTGGACGGGGAAAGTGAGTTTTATATGTAAGAAGAAGGTGAAGCGTGACCGTTTGGATAATCAGGAGTAGATTATGGCAGAGACTGCTATTTGCCTGTCTGTATGCATTCTCCTTTCTTCTTCAAACACTTGTCTATTGTTAAAAGACAAAGTTACAACAAACATAGTCCAAAGATATTATTTGCCATTCTTGAATTGGGCAACACATCATTCCATAAAGTAGAATAAGTGTTCTGCTGGGCTGGGCAGAGGAGTTTGGTTTTATAGACTGAGAAGGGATGAAGAAAGCAGAAACAAAGAACAAAATCAAGGCCGGGTGCAAGGGCACACGCCTATAATCCAGTTACTTGGGAGGCTGAGGTAGGAGGCTCACAAGTTTAAGGCCAGCCTAGGCAACTTAGTGAAAACTTCAGCAACTTAACAAGACCCTATCTCAAAATAAAGACTTTTTTTTTTTTTTTTTTTTAAGATTGGGATGCATCTTAGTGGTAAAGTTCCCCTGGGTTCAATCCTCATTTCAAAAAAACAAAACAAAGAACAAAAAAGCAGACTAGTCATTTCACAGTTACTTCCCTGGGACTTGGGTCTAGTTAATGGAGTGTGATGTGAAATCATATACAGTCATATTGTTAGGTAAGAGTTTAGGGTGTCAAGATGGCAGAGGAAGGGTACAAGAAAATGGCTGGGGTACAAGATGGGAGCTGAGTCATCATGTCCCTGTTTACCTTAAGTCCCATTACCATGACAACTCTCATCACAAGGGCTTATCACCAATGGCAATTCCCCTACAGGTTTGATATTCTAATTAGGTATCATAAAGTAACCAATGGGCAACTCCCCTACGAGTTTGATATTCTAATTAGGTATCCTAAAGTGACCAATGGGAAAATTGAGAGAGGGTCTTTAATCAGGTCCACAGAGGTAGGAGAACACCTCACAACTCAACACGGAAGACACGACCCCCCCCTCCTCCCCACATCAGGACCTGGAGCCTTTCTCTTGCCCTCCATCCAATCCTCTTTAGGGAGTGAACTCATTCTACTTTACTGACTGTTATATTCTCTTTCAATAAATCTATGTGTTGTCTGTCCAATTCAGGACACCAAGAATCCAGACTCCAACTAGAAATCTCGCCAATAACACTGTCAATAACGGTTAAAGTTCTGAAAAATGTATCATTAGTCAATCTTATTGTTGGAAGAACATCCTAGAGTGCACGTACGTAAACCAAGATGACTTTCAGGTCACTAGACAATATAAGCTTACCAGATCACTGTCATATATGTGGCAGGTTCTTGACTGAAACACACGTATGTCACACATGACTGTATATCATATAGTCTTACTCTATGAAAAGAAATAAGCATGTTTCCCTTTGTTCCTTTCTCTCCTCCTGTGGTCAAGGGATTGAGAAGCAATAAGAGCTAAGACCTTTCAGAAGACAAGAAAGGAGCCATGATAGACCAATGAACTAGAAGGAGTCTGAGTCCCCAATACTCAGGAGGAGCTGCCATATCAGCCAGGCAGTGCTTATGTTCAGATAGTGACATGGAGAAAAATAAAATTCTTTTGTGTTTATTTGGGTCTTTGTTAGTACACCTCAAGCTGCAAACTAATGTTATTTGTATTCAAGTGCATATCTTGTTGTTTTGTAATTATTTGTCTTAATTAGGACACTTTTATTATTACCAGTAGTCAACAATAATAATAACCTTAGCATTAATAACATGTAGTAAATCTTTACTGTGATCCAAGGGCTGGAAGTTCAGCCAAGCCTTGCAGATCTGGGACAGGAAATAGGGAAGCCATTAGTAACTGAAGTTATTCTCATCTCTAGTTCAGCAAGCCAGATTTCTCTAATGTGATATTGTGAAATGCATATTTGGTTCCCATTTCCTGGCATACAACTCCTAAAATTCTTGGAATCTCCAAAGTGAAAAGTGTCCTTTTTAATGCTAATGATTGACTGGTAGCCGGAGGCTCTTGGGATACAACCTTAGGATGGATAGATGGATGGCAATGGTAACCCACCTTGTGACCAGAGGGCTGTGACTTCCAGCCCCTCCCTCCAACCACTTGGAAGGAGAGAGAAGCTGAGGTTGAGTCGATCACCAATCGCCTATGATGTCTTCAGTCATGCCCACATGTCTACAAAAATTATGGGAGGCCATTGTTATGAACTGAATTTCCAAACTAGGTTCCAACAGATGGAACCAAATCAAAATAGAGTCATTCATCCTAAATGCAATATAACCAAACCAAAGCTTTAAGGAAAGCCATCCCCAAACAGAGCACTTTTCCTTAGAACAGGAGAATCCAGTCTACCTGAGTTACATAATAAGGACCGTACCCTCTGTATTTACCCTTTTCAGAAAAAGTAATGTGGGCCAGAATCTGGGCATGCCCATAATCCCAGCAGCTCAGCAGGCTGAGGCAGAAGGATCACAAGTTCAAAGCCAGTCTCAGCAATGTATCCAGACCCTAAGCAACTCAGTGAGACCCTGTCTCTAAATAAAGTATTAAAAAGGGCTGGGGATGTGTTTCAGTGGCAAATTGTCCCTGCGTTCAAACCTTGGTACAAAACAAAAACCAAACCAAACCAAACCAACCAACCAAACAAACAAACAAAAAACCCTAAAGTTAATGAATCCGTTTTTTTTTTGTTTTTTGTTTTTTTATTGTTTCCTTGTTTCCACCTTGCAAAATCAATCATTCTATTGCCCAGTGGAAACTTTATATTTTATAGAATGGAGGTTACCCAGATTCATGACTCTTAAAGCTTATTAGGCCTATAATTAAATTCATTGTAATTTTGGTTTTTGACACTACATAATAAAGTCTCCATAAAACCCAAAAGGACAGGGTACTGGAGGCTTCCAGATGGAAGAAGTGTGGCATGTGCAAAGACTTGGGTTTATCCCGCCTCTGCCCCCAAAACAACTATTTATATACACTGTTTACCTCACTAATCTAGATTTCTTTTCTTTAAATTTTTTTTAGTTGTCGGTGGACCTTTATTTTATTCATTTATTTTTATATGTGACTCGCACATGCGAGGCAAGCACTCTTTCACTGAGCCACAACCTCAGTCCCTAGATTTCTTTTTTTTAATGTAAATTTCTTATAGAAAAGACAGAGTTTCATGGCTAATTCTGTCTGCATTTTCTCAGTCTAGTCATCTCGAAATATACCAAAGAAATATATTTTGGGGTGGCATATTTAGGGTCCCCCAGTAAAATTCTACTGTCACTGGAGAAGATTTAAGGAGTACCTGGAGAGATAGATCTCAGTTCAGAACATGAGAAATTCTTTTTTTTTTTAATTGTAAACAAATGGGATACATCTTGTTTCTCTGTTTGTACATGGAGTAAAGGCATACCATTTGTGTAATCATAAATTTACATAGGGTAATGCTGTTTGATTCATTTTGTTATTTTTTCCCTCCCCCCCACCCCTCCCACCTCTCCCACCCCTCTTTTCCCTCTATAGTCCTTCCTTCCTCCATTCTTGCCCCCTCCCTAACCCTAACCCTAACCCTAACCCTAATCCTAACACTAAACCCTCCCACCCTCCATTATGTGTCATCATCCTTTGGTTTTTTGAGATTGGCTTATCTCACTTAGCATGATATTCTCCAATTTCATCCATTTGCCTGCAAATGCCATAATTTTATCATTCTTTATGGTTGAGTAATATTCCATTGTATATATATACCACAGTTTCTTTATCCATTCATCAATTGAAGGACATCTAGGTTGGTTCCACAATCTGGCTATTGTGAATTGAGTAGCTATGAACATTGATGTGGCTGTATCTCTATAGTGTGCTGATTTTAAGTCCTTTGGGTATAAGCAAAGGAGTGGGATAGCTGGGTCAAATGGTGGTTCCATTCCAAGCTTTCTGAGGAATCTCCATACTTCTTTCCAGAGTGGCTGCACTAATTTGTAGCCCCACCAGCAATGTATGAGTGTACCTTTTCCCCCACATCCTCTCCAACACCTATTGTTGCTTGTGTTCTTAATAATCACCATTCTAATTGGGGTGAGATGGAATCTTAGGGTAGTTTTGATTTGCATTTCTCTTATTACTAGAGATGTTGAACAGTTTTTCATATATCTGCTGATTGCTTGTAGATCTTTTTTTACAAAGTGTCTAGAACATGAGAAATTCTTAACAAACATTGCAGAAATGAATTTAAGGATGCGTTAGTCAAAGGCACAAAGACTTACTCAGGAAAGCGAGGAATACACATTCAAGGGAGAGTTAGAGGAAATGCTTTTGGGGTTCTCAGGCTCTTCTTTTAAAGGAAAGTTGGTGAGAGGTGAGTATGGAAAGGTACCTGGGATGGCCAAGACTGGTAACCACAGTACAGTTTCTGGTGACCCAATGGTTCTCAGGATCCTTAGGCTGACATGGTCTCCATGTTCTGACCAATAGAATGACGTTGGAAAGTACCCTAGATACAGACTTCTTAAAATATATTTCTTTGCTTAATCTCTTTATTTCATAGGTTAATTAACAATGTACCTGGTAATTTTCATAAGTGAGTGAATTTATGGTAACGCTAAGATTTTCAGACTTTAAGAAATTTGGGGTCAAAGGCAGTCTTTCAGAATTAATCCTGTCTACAATTTTTCAGAATAGCCATCTTGTAATAAACCAAAGAAATATATTTTGGGGTGGCATATTTCGGTCTCAAGTTACAGCCACCAGGGGTTATCTCTGTCTAGAAAAGACGTCAGACCCCCAACTTCTCCCTATGAACATATCTTCAGGGAGAGAGAGCTGGCCTGAGGAGGGACAGGCTCAGGAGGAAAGGTATGCAGAGCTTTAGCATAAGGCTGTCGGACTGAAGTTATAGTTTCCCTGTCCGTCCTTTGGTCTCCTTTTTACATATAGATAAACAGATCATTTCTCCTTGCCCCCCACCCTGCCCCGCAGTACTGAGGATTGAAGCCAGAGCCTCATGCATGCAACCCCAACCCTTAGAACATATTCTTAAGTTTAAAAAGCAAAAGGTAAAAAGCATCTTTGGCAGAAGTTCTTAAAATGGAGTCTCCACAACTCTGAGGGTCCCTGACACTTTCAGATGGTCTATGGGGTCAAAACTATTTTCTGATTAATATTAAGACATTGCCTTTTTCATTGTGCTGATGTTGGCATTGATATTCTGAAAGTAATGGAGAATAAAACTGCAAGTATAAAATTGCCACATACTTTGGTGCGGGGAGGAGAGGAAGTTTCACTTAAGAAAGTTCTGGGGCACCAGACACGGTGGCTCATGCATGTAATCCCAGAGGCTGGAGGCTGAACCAGGAGAATTGCCAAGTTCAGAACCAGTGTCAGCGTTCAATTTCTGGTACCAAAAAAAAAAAAAAAAAAAAAAAAAAAAAAAAAGTCTCACAAAGGACCACAGGAAGAATGTTCTTTTAAAGCAGTGAAAGTAATTTTATCAAAACATGATGATGTTGACCAGGTGTGGCAGCTTATGCCTATAGTCCCAGCAGCGCAGGAAACTGAGGCAGAAGGATCATGAGTTCAAAGCCAGCCTCAGCAAAAGTGAGGTGCTAAGCAACTCAGTGAGACCCTGTCTCTAAATAAAATATAAAATAAGGCTGGTGATGTGGCTCAGAGGTTGAGTGCCCCTGAGTTCAATCCCCGAAATGCCCCCCCAAGACAAACAAAACGGGATGTTGAGTACATGTCTTTTTCTATTCTTGTGTGGCTAAATGGAAAATAGACATGAAGCATTTCTGATATGCAAAGTATGATCATTATTTTGAGGGAAAGTATCTGCTGTTGTTTGAGTTGCAAGCTAAGCTACTTTTTTTCATGAAACACCAGGTTTACTTGAAACTGACAATCTATTGTTATTCAACAGTTATTTTCTTAATTATGAGTGGAATGAGACTAACACCTCAAGCAAAACAAATGATAGTAAATGTCGCCAATGGACAAATTCAAACTTTAAAATAAATCTAGATTAAATTTAGATTAAATTTGAATTTAATTTGAGAAAACCTCCCCATTCACTCCCATGAGCTTTGCAGTTTCTCCATACCAATGGGGACAGAAATGATATTAAATAAAGTAATTTTTTATGCTATACAATGCAATGTGTCAACATTTGGAAGATCTGCGTACTTCAATGAACCATTATTTTCCAACCGAGGAAAGCATAATGTTGCAAAATTGTGCATGGTTAAAAGACCCAATGGGCTGGGCCCAGGGGCACTCCTGTAATCTCAGTCGCTGGGGAGCCTGACACAGCTGGATTGCAAGTTTGGGGCCAGCCTGGGCAATTTAGCAAGATCCTGCCTCAAAATAAAAATTAAAAGGGTTGAAAATGTAGCTCAGGGATAAGGTACCCTTTTGTTGGATGCCCAGTAACCCCCACCTTCCCCCCAAAAAACAAGACACAAAGTAAAACATAGATCAATAACAGGACAAAAAACTACCTGTTTCCAGAATCCACATTGCAGCAAACCTTCTTTTTTTTTGCAGTGCTGGGGATTGAACCCAGGGCCTCATGCTTGCAAGACAAGCACTCTACCAACTGAGCTATATCCCCAGCCCACTGCAGTAAACTTTTAAGAAACCTATCACTATTAAGTTTTAGAGTGATGTCAAACATGAATATACACATTTATCAAAAAAGACTGTTAAAATACTCTTCCCTTTTTCAACTACATATCTGTTTGATACTAGATATTCTTTGTACTACCAAGAACACATTTGGGGAGTGGTGCTGGGGATTGAACCCAGGGCTTTTGGCCTGCAGACCATTCTACCACTGAGTGACCTCCCCAATCCCCAAAGCAATATTTCAGTAGATCACTTGAAGACGTGGATAGGACAACCCACTGTCTTCACTCCAACCAGACGTTAAAGTTTGCAAAACACAAAACAATGCCATTTTTCTTCCTATATTTTTGTTTAATAAAAGTTTTTGTTCATAAACATGTATGAAAAAATGTAAAGTATGTGATTTATGCTTACATCGTGAACTTGTTAGCTTTTAATGGAATTAATTAAATTTTTCCTGGTTTCAATTTCTTTCTTTTCTTTTTTTTATTTTTTAATTTTTTTGGTGTGTTTATGTGTGTGGTACTAGGGTGAACCCAGGGGGCTCTACCACTGAACTGTATCCCCAACCCTTTTTTTATTTAGAGACAGGTTCTCACAAAATTACCCAGGCTGGCCTTGAACTTGCCATCCTCCCATCTCAGCCTCCTGAGTCCCTGGAATTAGAGGTGTGCACCCCCATGCTTGGCTTAGTTTCAGTTCTAATGCAGTGATTGTGACAGAACTCACATATTTGGCTCTTCAGTAACTTTCTATAATGTGAAGAGGCACTAGGAATAAAAAGCTTGAGGCTTACTGGTTTACAGAATATTACCTATTTATTATAAATATAGAAATATACAAACATCATTTTTTTTTCCTCAAAAGACACAAAGGAGGGAAATACTAGAAACCAACACTATCGATGACTGAGACAGGTTACCAACATGGGGCATGGTGGAGGAATGTGTGGGTCTGATTCTTGTCGAGGACAACCTTTCACTTAGTGTAGAGTTTTGAACCACACGGATGTCTCGCATACCAAAAACAAAAGATAAAATCAAAAGAATGTAGGGGAACCATAAAATGGACTACAAATAAAATAAATCAAATGCATTTCCAAAGAAAAACAGTCACATTGAATGCATGGAACAAAGAATTAATTCAAGTCACTTTCAAACATGGTATTTTGACCTTATACCCTAAGACTGAAGAAAAGAAACCAAGAGCATTTAATTATCATTTCCAGAGGTTTGTTTTTTTTTTTTTTTTTTTTTTTTGGGGGGGGGTTTACTAAGAATTGAACTCAGGGGCACTCAACGACTGAACCCCATCCCCAGCCCTTTTCTAAATTTTATTTGCAGATGGGGTGTCACTAAGTTGCTTAGGGTCTTGCTAAATTGCTGAAGCTGGCTTTGAACTCATAACCTTCCTGCCTCAGCCTCCAGAGCTATTGGGATTATGGGCATGCACCTCTGTGCCCAGTTTGCAGGGTTGTTCTTTGCAGAGGCATGGCTGGTGTGTTCTAGGACTGAACAAGTAGTAATTATCTTGTGGGAAATGGGAAGCAGGTTTCCTTTTCACTGTTGGAGAAGAGAGTCACAGATATGAAAAGAAAAAAACTAAGTCTTGTGGTACTGAATGCAAATCGGAGGTATCAGCATGATTTCAAGGTTCTCAACATATGAAGAAGTGTGTGTGTGTGTGTGTGTGTGTGTGTGTGTGTGCATTTCTAAATACCATGCTCCACTAAAAATAACCAGAGCTTCTTGGAAAAATGATTGATTCCATAGCTGGAACATGGAAAATACAATATGAACTGGGAACATTTTATTGTACCAGAAAAAATGTCCTCAAAGAATGATGCTGGATCTGTCAAAAAGATAAAGAAGCTTGTTTGAGGAACTCACTGGCCAAATCTGAGATTTCTTTTTTCCTTGAGGTACTGGGGATTGAACCCAGAGGTGCTCTACCACTGAGCTACCTCTCCAGCCCTTTTTATTTTATCTTAAGATGGGATTTCACTAAGTTGCAGAGGCTAGCCTCCAACTTGCAATTCTCCTATCTCAGGCTCCACAAGTCATTGAGATTCCAGGAGTGTACCCCCACAACTGGCAAATTTACGACATTTTAAGCATCAAAATAAATAATAATAGCAGCAGATTGTAATTCTCTGAACAAAACAGGACTTCACAAATTCAGACCAAAATAAATAAACAAGCCACAAATAAATGGAGAAAGAAAACTCTCCCTATGGTAGAATATCAATAAATAAATATAAAAGCAATGATGTATTATAAAACTAGAGGGTAAAAGTTTGAAAGACAACCATCTACCTTGTTTCAAAATATTTATCAATTACAAAGAGAAAAATAGTAATTTTGCAGTGGAGAAGCCTGGTAGATTCCACCTTAATCACATGATCAAAGTTGAAATTACCAATAAGAAGAGAAACCAACACTGAAATCATGTGCCAACTATCACAATACATTGAGAGGAGCGTAATACCACTTTTGTGATATAGCTGCCAAAAATGCACAGCTCCAGTCTAAGAACAAGGAAACATCAGGCAATGCCAAACTGAAAGATTTACTATAAAATGTTACCCCTTTACATTAAAAAATGCCAAGATCGTGAATGACGAATTCAAACTCTTTCAGATTCGAAGAGAACAAAGAGATTTGCTAACTAAACACAATGTATGATCCTAGATTGAATCTTTGTCTGAAAAATTTTATTTTCTGATGAAAGTCATTATAAGACAACTAGAAAAATTAAAATCTGGTCAGTATATTAGGTGATGGCATTCCCTCAATGTTGATTACCTAATTTTGATAATATTGATGTAACAGGATATCCTTGTTCTTAGGAAACACACACTGGAGTATTTAGGGGTCAAGGGCAAATGTGTTTGCAAATGACTCTCAAATGGTTCAGAAAAAAAGACATATCTATGGGAAATGACTCTGTGTGTGTCCACAAATATATATATGGAAAATAATGGTCCAAATCTGAGAACTCTGGGTGAAGAGTATATGGGGCATCTTCTGACTTCATGTAGGGTTAAGATTGTATTAAAATTTAAAATAACAAAGCAAAAGTAAGTGAGAAAGTAATAAAATTCTTACATATGTTATAACACAAGCTGGACATGGTGGGGTGAGCCTGTAACCCTAGCCGCTGGGGAGGCTGAGGCAGAAAGATCGCAAGCAGCAACTTAGCTAGGCCCTAAGCAACCTTCATTTTGCCTCAAAATAAAAAATAGAAAGCATTGGGAATGTGGTTCAGTGGCTAAGTGCCCCTGGGTTCAATAACTGGTGCAAAAATTAAAAATAAAAAAAGACACTTGACACATTATACTCATGAAATAAGCTAGACACAAATACTGTGTGATTCCACTTACATAGGAAGGACCAGAATAGTCATACTCACAGAAGTTAAAATAGAAAACCTTGCTGAGTGCAGTGGTGCAGGCCTGTAAACCCAGTTACTTGAGAGGCTTAGGCAGGAGGGTCTCACCTTTGAGGCCAGCCTGGGCAACTTAGAGCTTATCTCAAAACATCAAGTAACAAGGGGTAGGCTTCTAACTCGGTAGTAGAGCACTTGCCTAGCCGCATAAGGCCCTGGAGTCAATCCCCAGTACCCCAAAAAGAAAAAGAAGAAGGAAGGCAAGAAGGAAGGAAGAAAGAAAGAGAAAAAAGAGAATCTCAACTTTGGAATGGACTAGAATATTGAATTATTTCCAGGGTTTGTGGGGTTCGGGAAGCATAGGGAGTTAGTGTTTAATGGGTTCAGAATTTCAGTTTTCTAAGATGAAAAAAATTCTGGAGATAGCTGGTGGTGATGCTTGTACAAAAATGTGAATGTAATTAATGCTAATGAACTCTACACTTAAAAAGAGCTAAAAAAGTATATTTCATGTGATGCATATTTTAGCACACATACAAAAAAAATTTAAAAAGTAAATAAGGGTTGACAGCTCCAGGTCTATACTTTAAGCCTACATCATCCAAGTTCCTCCCCAGATCTGATTACGAAGTGCAATTTCACTCAGCAAAAACATTTGAGAAATAGACTCCTTCCCCACCAAAGATCTTGTACCATCTTGTCAATCAACGTGGGAACAGCCAAGTTAAGTAATAGCTATGAACCTGCTCAGGAGGTCATCTCAGTCACTACAGCTGGATCAGGCATCCCCTGGATTGCAGAGTAACACCTCAGAAGGATGCTTGGTGACCCTGAGAAAGCAAGCATTTTGCAAACCCTTCCCTTTTGTACCCTTTGCTTCTGCACTATGAGCAGGAAAAATAAAACAAACTAAATAGCTGACTAATGCAGCCTAAATTCTGCCATGGGCCTGGCCTGAGGCGGGTTCACTTTCTCACTGAGGTTACATATGATTTTTAAATTTTTTTTTCAGCATAAGCCAAGGTAAGGTGTCTGCTTTGCTTTGTCTGTAGTAATTGTACAGTATCAAACACCAAGGCATGGTCAATCTTGTCTTCCTTTTAGAAACCTAAAGAACTTAGGCTGGGGATGTGGTTCAGTGGTAGAGCACCCATTTAGCATGCAGAAGTCCCTGAGTTCAGTCCCTAGCATGGGAAGGAAAGTTAAAGAACCAAGAGAAGAAATCCTTTTCATTTTCACAAGCAAAATGAAATTTCTTTTTATTCAATGAAAAGATTCATTTTAGTCTTTTAAAACCCCATTAATCAGACTCTGCCTCTAATTCTGGAAAAACCTTCAAACTTCAGCTTTCTCATGATTGTTGCCAATCAACACTCCCTTCAGAATGAGGCCTGGATCCTACCTCAATCTACTAATTTGGCCTCCACACACATTTTGAGGTTTATTTTCCACTATTTCCTGATCTGCCTAATTTAGTCTAATTTAGACTACCAAACTTTAGAATAAATCCCCCAGATGTAATTGCTTAGTCACAGAGTGTAATCCTTTTTGATACTTTAGATATGAAAGGATGAGTGGCTCTTTCAAAGCTGTAAACGAGAGGCCTTCTTTTCCCCAAATACTCACCAGCTCTGCTTCTTTCCAGTTTTGAAATGCACCAAACTACTTGTTTATTCTCTTCCTTTGAAGACCTGAGTACATTCATCTGTGTTCTGTTTACTTATTTATTTTCATACTAATGGCCTAATACTTTACCCATAGTAAACACTTAAGACTATTTATCAATATTTATCCATTGAATAATACCACTATTTCAGCAGCTTTTGAAACTTAAAAAATAACACCTGTTGATTTTTATGCTGTTAAAAGTAAAAGAGCTCACTCTGGAGAGTGTGCAAAAGATTGAAAAGACTGAGGAGACCCTCTCGCTCTTGTTATAATTTTCTGTTATTCTAATAAAGTACTTGAGGTTGAGTATGCACAAAGCAAAGAGGTTTATTTCGCTGAAAGTCTAAACAACATGGCACTGACTCTGGTGAAGGTCCCTTGGTTGCATCACCCCTAGTGGATGGCATTTCAAATGGCGTGCATGAGAGAAAGAGATCACCGGCAAATAGAAAGCCAGAATGAGAGGACAGAGCAATTTGCTATTTTTTGTAACAGCTCTTTCAAGAAAACTAACTCAGGAGTCTCACGAGAACTATACTAATCCATTCTGAAGGCAGCACCCCCAACGACCAAAGGATCTCACACTTCTTAAAAATACCACCTCTTTCCCATCAATGCACTGAGGACCAAGCTCCCAGCATATGAACCCTGGGGGACACATTAAAACCATATCCAAACCACCATGAGGCATAATCCTACAAACAGACAACAGCATTATTTACATTTATGGTCACAAGTAACCAAACAATCCAATATATGAAGCTGAATCTTAAAAAAGAAGCACAAGGTTTTATTTTTGATTTTTTTGTTTCAGTGGACATTGAATTAATCTAGAAGCCCCCCTCCACTTCACTGACCTGGAAGAAAGAGTACAAACTCCCTCAAGTCTTCTCAACTCCGTTCCTCAAGAACAATCAGTCAAGTGCTCTGTGTGAGTCATTGTTGGGTGCATTCCGGGTGGGCAGTCTTATCCTAGAAAAAATCAATGAGGAATGAGTGGAAACTTCTCATCCCAGTATACTAAATCAGTTAGCTTCAACCTCCTAATACTGGGTAAGAATTCCCTGACAGTAAATTAGTTAAATCTTTATATACCTCAAGTGGATGATGACACATAATGGGGGGTGGGAGGGGTTAGTGTTAGGGTTAGAGTTAGGGTTAGGGAGTGGGGCAAGAAGGGAGGAAGGAAGGACTGTATAGAGGGAAAAGAGGGGTGGGAGGGATGGGGGGAAGGGAAAAAATAACAAAATGAATCAAACAGCATTACCCTATGTAAATTTATGATCACACAAATGGTATGCCTTTATGCCATGTACAAACAGAGAAACAACATGTATCCCATTTGTTTACAATAAAAAAAAAAAAAGTCCAGGAATATAAATTTATCTCATTCCCTGGATGAAAGCTTATTTTGCATTTTTCATGCAGAAATGATTTGATTATCCCTTCTAAAAAATGAGATGAATTGGTGATAGGTTAGGAAACAATGGGAAGAGGAAGCATGTGTTCAAGTCATATCAGAAATCTTTTTTCTAACCACTGTTATTATTTAAAAAAAAGAAGAAGAAGAAGAAGAAACCAGGCATGGTGGTGCTTACCTGTAATCCCCAGTAACTCCAGAGTCCAAGGAAAGAGGATCTCAAGTTCAAGTCCAGCCTAAGCAATTTAAGACCCTAGCTCAAAATAAAAATAAAAAGGAGCCGGGGATGTAGCTCAGTGGTAAAGAGTCCCTGGGTTCAAGTTCTAGTATCAAATTTCTTTAAAAAAAATAGAGATGTTCTTTTGTGAATTGGGTTTCAATGCCTCACGGAAGGACTTTTATTCCATACTGCTCGGAAGAAATACTATTTGAGAGTTCAACAAAATGATGACAGCAAAATGTTGTGGCTTATAGAATCAATCTGTTTAGAAAATGCACTTTGTGATCAGTCAAATAAGTGACAAGTAACTAATCAAATAGAAGTTTGTGTAGTTTTTTGCTTCCTTCTTTCCCATAAAGAAGTGAGTAGGATGAATATACCACTTTATTAGCTGAAAGCAAAGTGACTCTCACTTAAGAAATCTTTGGGCTGGGATGTAACTCAGTGGTTAAGATTATGCTTAAACTTGTGCAAGGCTTTAGGTTCAACCTAAATATTTTTTGTTGTTGTTTTTTTGCCTTTTGTTTTTTAACAGTTGCTTGGCAAGGTTTTACATGAAACAGGATTTTCATAAAGTACAAAATATTTAGGATGAATCACCAATTTGTGACTTTTAATGAGAGGTAGTGTACACAAGAATTATGAGAGAGAAGGAGAGAGGAAAGAAAGTCAATCATCCAGAAAAATTACCTGAAATTCTACAGTTTTCAAAACCAATGGTCAGAATGTTATGTTTCAAATTTTTGGAAAAAGTTTGTGTGTTTTTATGTCACCATCTAGTTGTCTTAGCTAATAATAGCTTCAGACTAGATGTATCAAATCCTTCTAGTCCTTTCTTTCTCATCTCTCTATTCCTGGTCTACACAAGACACACACACACACACACACACACACACACACACGCTCGCGCACAGAGAGAGAAAATAATTAGCTTTAAAGTCATTTTCCCTTCATGTTGTTTATTGGTACATTATAGTTGTACATAAAGGGATTTGTTGTTACATACTTGTACATATACAATATAACAATATAATTTGGTCAATGTCATTATTTTTTTAAAAGATCTCAGAGACTTCCAAGTCATATATACTAGGCTGGGCACGTAGTTTTTGGGTAGAGCACTTGCCTAGCATGTGTCAGGCCCTGGGTTTAACCTCCGGCACTGAAAAGAAAAAAAAAAAAAAAAGAAGTGAAATCTGTACTGATTTAGTGAACATGTTCCATCAACAAAAAAACCCCAGGCACGTAACTTGACAAGTGCAAACAGGAAGGATGGAAATAAATATTTGAGAATAGGACAGTCCAAAGGAGGAATTTTATCTCTTTATTGGTCTAAAATAGGCTAGTAGAACCAAAAGCATTAAAGTACCCTCTAAAGATAAAACGTAATTGTTCTCTCTGGCAAGAAGAAAATGTTTAACCATTGAAACAGAAATGGCTAGAAAGAAAAGACAATAGAGTGTAATTCTGGGACTACTTAGCTTCAACAGGAAACAAATCATTTAGTCTAGAGAGTAAGGAGCTACTGATTAAGCAAGCCAGCACATTCACCATAAGAGCTTACCCAGAAATGATATGATGTCTGGGATTTGCTTCCAAAGAATCTAGGCAAGAAGCAAGCGTGTGAGGGTACAGATGGAACAAGAGTGGTCACGAGTTGACAGTTGTTAAACTGGATGGTAAGTATTTGGGGATTCACTGAATTACTAGTATTGCCTCATTATTGGATGTGTTTAAATTTTTTTTTCCATAATAAAAAGTTAAGCAAAGCAAACAAAACCATTGTGGGAATTGACAAAGTCCTTGTGTCTGAGGTCACCTGTCTATTTTTAAGTTTTTTTTTTTTTTTTTTTTTTTTAATAAGACTTATTCAAGACTAGCAGATGTGTGAATTGCTGCCACGTGGGGGAGGATTCAAATTTGAACTGATTTAGATGTTTAGCTCACCCTTGAGTAGGAATCCCACTGATCTAGTCTGCAAATGTGTAGCTCAGAGAGCTTCAAAAATGGATTGGAAAAATGAAATGAAATAAAATGGATCAAAGTTTTAGAAATAAAGTTTAACAGAGCTGGGAGCATGGCTTAGGCAGAGTACTTGCCCAGCACTGGGGAGGCCCCGAGTTGTATCCCCAGCAGTACAATAAATAATATAAATTTTTTAAAAAAGTTTATCCAAGTAGCTTGGAAGTGAATAAGCTTTCCTTCCTTTTAAGGTAATATGGAAGAATTGTTTTGGCTTCTGCATGACATCTTGTGGTAGACTGAAACTGACAAACACTTGGGGAGATAACAGATTGTTCCCGTTTACAATACATTACTTGACTAATGTTCCAGGCCTTTCAAGGGACATGCTGACATCAACCTATATGTTGACAGCATTTAATTCATTTTAAGGAAAAACACCTTGCCATTAATTAACTTTTCCCTGAATATAATTTCAAAAACATACATTAAAAAATATTGGCGGGCTGGGGATATAGCTCAGTTCATAGAGTGCTTGCCTGTCAAGCACAAGGCCCTGGGTTCAATCCCCAGCATGGGGGCAAGGGAGGGGGACGGATTGGCATACCAAACAAGTTTACACAAAAAGGGTACTATAGAGTTCTGTACCTTGCTCTTACAAAGACTCATGAGTTGCTTGACATTTCAGTCAAGGGTGGACTATATATTACCAAGGTAATCCCTTAAGATTATATTGCCTAATGACATCCTAGTTGTCTTAGTTTGTGAAGGGCATACTCTACTGAGTTTGCACAAATCATCCAGCAATGCATTTTGCAGAATTTTCCCCCTTGTTAAGTGACAAATGAGTATACTATGAATCTAGTAACCATGTCAACTTAATGTGATTTACTTGTTTCAGTAACACCAAAATTATGTTTTCATGGTTTTTTTCCTTTTCTTTTTTTCTTTTTTTATCTTTTTTTAATTTTTATTTTTTTGGT
This sequence comes from Sciurus carolinensis, assembly GCF_902686445.1. Classification (NCBI taxonomy): domain Eukaryota; kingdom Metazoa; phylum Chordata; class Mammalia; order Rodentia; family Sciuridae; genus Sciurus; species Sciurus carolinensis. The sequence continues at coordinate 27,886,726 of NC_062227.1, read as the reverse complement.
TATTTGAATTCATTTTTTTGATAGACTACTAACCTTTAGACTCTTTAAAAATGGGTTTCTTCTTTCCTAAGGCTGGCATGAGCTTTTCATACATTAAATGATGATTGTCTTATACGTGACATGTGCAGCATGTCATCTTTCCCAGTTTCTTGGCTGTTAAGAATTTGATAGAATTTTTCCTTTAATTAAATGAAAGTTCTTTAAAAAAGTGCTTATAAACCTTTATATCTTTTTTTTTTTTTTTTTTTTTTTGGGTGCTGGGGATCAAACCCAGGGCCTTGTACTGAGCTATCTCTCCAGCCCCCTTTATATCTCTTATTTTTTTGGACCTTGTTTTCTGATTTGAAAGGCCTTCCCCCACTCCAAGAGCATATGCTGTCTTTAAGAAGGAGAATTCACATCCTTGACACTACTGATGTTTGGGATAGAAGAAAACTGGTATACCTAAGCTCCTTTGAGAACGCTGTTTTAAAATGTGCATATGTGCATTTTAAATTCATTTTGAAAAATTCAGATAAATTTTATTGTTGCTAAAGGAGATAGAGAAATAACTTCATATTTATTTGATTTTTAGACAGACTCTTGTATGTTACTCAGACTGGCCCTGAACTCCTGGGTTCAAGTTATCCTGCTTCAGCCTCCTAAGTAGCTGAGACTACGGGTATGTGTTACCACAACTGAACCAACTACATTTTTATCTAAAGTTTGTCAATCATCCCAATTTAATTCATTCCTAATATGAAACACCTCTTGTAAAGTTCAAATCTTCATATATGTTATAATCCGCTTCATTATTTTTTGTTTCTTCTTTATTTGTTCTTCAGTTCAAAATTTAATATTTTAAATATAAACTCCAAAATGAACTTAAATATCTGGAAGGACTTTCTCTGCCCTTCCCCACTCCCAACTCTTCTCTTTCAGACCTTTCTTGGCTGTGGTGGGATGTTCAATTTCTGTAGCCTGGCTTTGTCAATCAAAAAAACAAACAAAACTGGTTGCTGTGGCATATGCTTAGAGTCCTGTACTTGGGAGGCTGAGACAGGAGGATTGTGTGAGCCCAGGAGTTGGAGACCAACCTGGGCAACACAGGGAGACTCCTGTCTCGAAAACAAAACCCAAAACAAAAAAACCTGTCATTATTTCAGTGGAAATTTCTTTTGAGTTTAAAAGATTTGACTTGGGAGGACTAAACATCTTTACATAGATTTCACTGTTGAAACTTGCTAGAAAGAATAAGTTGCCTTTTATTTTACTTAAGTCTTCCTTTATGTCCCTCAGGAGGGTTTTAAAAGTTTTCTTCATAAAACTTGCACATATTTCTTGTTAATTTTATTCCTAGATATTTCATCGTTTTATGGCTATTATAAATGATTCTTCAACAGTTTGGGGCAGAAATAATGGCAATAAGTGGAAACATGTGAATGGATTAACCCTTTGATGGAAAGAAAGGAAATAAATTTAAAACTTGAAAGGTATTCCAAAGGTCTAACTTTTATTGCATAAATATGGCACTTACTCCCATTTATTCCCCCATACTGCAGATTTAACCCAGGGTGCTATACCACTGAGCTACATCCCCAGCCTTTCTATTTCATTTTATATTTTCTGTGGGGGGTGGGTACCAGGAATTGAACTCAGAGGCATTCAGCCACTGAGGCACATCCCTAGCCCTATTTTGTATTTTATTTTCAGAGTCTCACTAATTTGTTTAGGACCTTGCTAAATTGCTGAGGCTGGCTTCAAACTTGCAATCCTCCTGTCTCAGTCTCCCAAGTTGCTAGGATTACAGGTATGTGCCACCATGTCTGACTCCAAATATATATATTTTTAAATCAAGACATATTGTCTCTCTGCATTTATGATACAATTAGTTCACTGCTTTTAAAATTTGTTTTTGGTCAGATGAGCTTTAAGCTAATACAAAACACTCTTGACTTTTATTTTTCAAAGAGAAGAGAACAGAACAGAGAAAAAACAAACAATATAATAGAAACTTTGGGAAAAGTTATGAATAAGCAAGAGGAATGTATTAGTCAGATTTTTGTTACTGTGATAAAATACTGGAGAAAAACAACGTAAAGGAGGAAAGGTTTATTTTGGCTCACTAACTCAGAGGTTTCTAAACGTTCATGGTTGGCTGATTTCAATGCTTTAGGCCTGAGGCAAGGTAGAACTTCATGGTAGAAACGTGTGGTGGAGGAAAACTGCTCATCTCATGTTAGCCAAGAAAGGAGAGTAGGAGGAGAAAGAGACGGAGAAAGGAAGGGACAAGTGATAAGAATTACCCTTCTAGGGCATGTCCCCACAGCCTACTTCCTTCAACCAGGCCCTAACTTCTAGATTTTCCACCACTTCCCAGTAGTCCATTCAATTATAAACACATCCCTGGATTAATTCATGAATGAGATCACATCTCAAAAGTCCCCTATCGAACATTACTGCATTGAGACCATTCCTTCAACCTATAAGCCTTTGGGGGACATTCCAGAACCAAACCATAACAAAAAGAAATTTTTAAAATAACCAAAACATACACAAAAATAGGTTCACTCCCTCAAATGAAGAAATATGAACTTTAAAAAAATTAGGTGCCATTTATTTACCTAGGAGACAGACAAATTAGAAATTGATAATATGCAGTGTTGCAAGGGTGTTGAAAAAAAGGTCTCAAATACCTTCAGTGAGATTTTAAATAAGTGAGATCATTTGGAGGGCAATTTGGCAAGATCTGCCAAAATTGGAAATGCATACACCTTTTGACTCAGCTATTCCATCTCCTGGAGACTCCTACAATATGCTCCTACAAGTACCAAGAGATCTGCATACAAGTTGACATTATGCTGAGACGCTGATTCATATCAGTGTGTTTTGTGCACAGAGGCTCCTTCCAATTGGTTGCTGCCTATAGTCTGTCAGTCATTGTATATTTCGTATATAATTGTCTACAAACTGAAAACAGTTAAGGACTCATGACTGAGAAAATTGTTAAATAAATGCAAAAGTAAATGTCATTATTGTTTAGCTCATTGACCCTGGGGGGGTCATTCTGGCAGGACATTAACTCTTCCAGACTTCAACTTCTTTATCTGTAAGATGGGGATAATAATGAGTGGGCTAGGAGTGTAAGACAGTGGTAGAATGCTTCCGTAGCATGCACCAGGCCCTGGGTTTGATTCCCTGCACCACAAAACAAAATAATAATAATAAAAATAGTAATGATAATAATAAGAAGAAGAAAAAGAAAAAGTAGAAGAGGAAGAACTTTTGAGGATTGTTCTCAGGAATAAATATGGTAAAACAAAGAAAGTATTTGCACATCACTTGGCATGCTGTATACAATAATAATTATGTTCTTGATGTTTACAGTCTTATTGTCATGAATTATTTGTTAAATATTTATTGAGTACCTATCATGTGTTGGGTACTATGCTAAGTGCATGAAGATTTAATTAATGATCATGTATTTAGTGAGGGATCAGAGGGAAAAAACTTAATACATAAAATAATTAAAAACTATAGTTTTATGGAAGAAATAAAGAGTTGAGCTAGCTTTGTGATCTGCAATAAGGGATGATGACTCTTGCCCCGTTTCTAAGTCCCTTGGGGATACCTGGCAATGCTTGTCATAACTTGGGGGGAAGATGCTACTAGAACATACTGGTTAGAGGCCAGTGATGTTGTTCACAGGACAGCACCCACATTAAAGAATTATCCAGTCCCAAATGATGTCAATAGGGTTGTGACTAACAAAAGCTGAGCTATATGTCAATGGGGGGGACACACATGACACCTAATTTAGGTTAGGTGATCAGAAAAGACTCCTCTAAGAAGGTGACATATAAACCAAGTCTTGACTAACTTCCAGACATGGAAAAAGGGGTGAAGGAAAAGCCCAGGCAGAGGGGACTTAAGAACACTAAATTAAGAAGAAAGATTCATTAGGTTTGTGTGTGGTATATAAATACCCACATGGAAGGTAAGAGGGTGCAATCAGGAGGTGGTTCATATCTCAGTTTGTATAGTACTTCTTTCTTGCTTGAATTGTTGAGAAGTCTTTTTAAATTTTAATTAAAAAATGAGGATGGGCTGGGGGTGTAGCTCAGTGGCATAGTACTTGCCTAGCATGTGTGAAGCCCTGGGTTTGAGCCTCAGAGGCACCAAAGAAAGAGGAGAAAAAAGAAAAAAGAGGTGCAAAAGAAAGGTGAATTGGAAGATAGTCTCTTAGAAAACTAGAGAGAGATTTCAGAGAGCAACCCCCAGTGTCCAGGCGATTCTGATGTCCCTGGTATCCTTTGATGTCATAATCTGAGGTCAGTCTCTGCCTTAGTCACAGGATTTCCTAGAGATCCCTTGATTTAGAGCCAGATAATGTATGTCCAATACTTGGTTTTATGCCTTTTAGCTGTGTTACATTTGAATGTGTTATTTATCTGGACTTCAAAGAAAAAAATAACTTACACGAAATCAGATCATTTAATACAGATATGAGATGTTTAGAATAAAGGAGGTTAATGCTGGGTTCAATAAATTAGTTTTTTGTCTGTCTCCTGGATTCCAAAACCCACTTAAGGTTAAGAGAGGCAACAACAGAGGAGAAAGGAGGACTGGGAGAAGTTCAGAATAGAAGAAAAGTAGTAGCACCAGTTACATTATTCATTCAGCAAAAAAGGAGAATTATCCTGCTGGTGTTGATAAAATCACCACAAGAGCCATAGCCCAGCCCCAGGCCCTTGAAAAGACAATGGTCAGCTTCTTCATAAGCAGCCAAGCCCCTCTGACCTGAGATGTGACAAGATGATTATAGGCCCCTTGTGCAGTGTTTGGAGCCCAGCAGTCTGCATATTTTATAAAAATATCTGCCTTCCAGACACCAGAAGCAAATGGGGATCCAAAGACTGTGAGTCATCATCACCTCACCTAGGACATTAGAAATCATGTCTAATCAATTGTGGAGTTAGTGAATGAAAGAAATACAATAAATATATCTTCCAATCATTTGATGGACCTAGTATCAAAAATAATATAATAATAACTGCATTCATTGATACACTTTTCCAGCTTATTTGCCTTTCCAAGTTTCCATTTGAGTTTTTGTCTTGGAAGGGTTTGCAGGCTGTGAAAAGTAACTTAACTTTATGACAACTCTTGTTTCTTTGCTTGGCCTTGAAGCACCTTTGAAAGATAAGGACACCAAATGGAACTGTGTGTGCCTGAAAAGAGAAAAAAATGGTGAAAAATTTTTTATCAGCAGCCTCCCCAAGAAACTTTGACGTCTGTTTCAGGCAGGCAATTTCCCAATTCGATTAAAATTCATAGGGATTCAGCTAATAATATGTAGCAAATGTAAGTCCATGTAATTTTTTTTTTTTTTTTTTTTTGCGGTACTGGGGATCGAACTCAGGGCCTTGTGCTTGCGAGGCAAGCACTCTACCAGCTGAGCTATCTCCCCAGCCCCCATGTAATTTTTTTAAGCACTGGAATCTTAAAAGTCACTGAAATGGTTCTACAGAGAGGCCCTGACACATTAAGGACTGACAGAGCCAGAACTGAAACTTGTTTTTCCACCTTGAGAAAAGCAAGCAAACAAAAAAATATCCTAAAGCAATTGCTGGCGTTTAGAGATCATTTTTTGGGGGGTTGCTTTCCTCTTCTGAGTTTCGAAGAACCCAAGACACTAACAATCCAAAACAAGTTTGGCACTGGCATTGGGGAATGGCTTGGGGTGACATTCACCTGTGAGGCTATCAAGCTTTAGCAGCATCACAGAATTGTGCTTGTGTTCCTTTTGGTAGCATCCTGCCAGCTTTAATAAACACTGTTTCGATATGATTTACTTGAGCAAAAGGTGTGCAGTGGCTGGATCAAGCCGGCTTTCTGGCCGAGGTGAGTTTAAGGTTCCACGTTTTCCTCCTTCTCCTCCTCCTCCTAATTTGAAAGAGGCTTTTAATTTTCTCCATCCCTCCCCCTTGCCCTGTAAAGTTTGTTTTTAAGCTGTAAACTCCCTCGACTCTAGGTTTCCATCTCGGTTGCCGGAGAATCGCATTAATTAGCCAAGTTCACTTAGGCGAAAGAAAAGCTACCTTTGTGTACATAATGAGAGCCACCGCGTGGCCAAGGATAACCACCGGGAAGAAGGAAACATTTTTGTCTCCGGCTGCTGGAAGCGGGCAACAGGAGGGTTAAACAGACCGAAGGTTTGTTTGGTAGAGTGGCTTCGAAAGAGTGGAGGCAGCCGAAGCCCGCTTTCGAAGTTAGCAAACAAAGCGTCTCCGCAGTAACCGTCCGGTTCCAGGCGATGCTCCTGCCACTCAGACCGCGGAGTCGCTGCGGCGCTGGCCCCGGGCTCCTCCTCCCTGCGTCTCTCCTCCCTCCTCTCCTAGTTCCCCAGCGGATATGAGCCACCAATCCCAGCAACAAACAACCCTTCAAATGAAATAACTAGGCGGCCCTCTAACGGGCGGCGGGTACGCCGGCCCCCTCCCCTCGCCACATCTGTCCCGCACTCGGGCGCAGCAGCTGATTCATCTACAGCCAGGCCCCGCGAAGGAACTGCGCTCCAGGCAGTTGCAGGCTAGCTCCAGGCTGGAGGTTTCCCCCCAGGACCCTGTCCTCCCTCCTCACACTGCCTCCCGTGCGTTTAGATGTGTGTTCTCTTCTGAGCCGAGCAGTCGGCAAACCACTGGGGGAAAAAATCGTAAGGTTGCTGCCTTCTTATAGTGACCCTTTTTCCCTTGTTGATTCATTTTAAGTCCTGTAATTGGAAAAACCACCCAAGCTTTTTAAACCCTGGCCGTAACGCACTCTCGGGGCGGGGTGTCTTTGGGAAGGGAGCGCGGAGGAGGCTGGCTTTAATTTTCAGCGTAATCCTAAAACAGACTCCAAAGTCTAGTTAGTCATCCTTTGGCTGCCGTAGTCTTTCTCGGGTTTAACCTTAATTTCCACGGAGCTTTCTCCTACCGGGATCTCCAACGAGGTTACAAAACAAAAAGAGCACAGAGCCGAAACTGGAGACAGACCCAGGCGCTGACGTCTCTTACTAGGCTTATTTGCGTTTGGGTTTTTTTCTTTTTCTCTCTCTCTTCTTTTTCAGTGACAGAGAAAGTGGTGTATGACAGTTCATTTGCTATGCTTCAAAACAACGGGTCATACCCACGCGAAAACTAGACCCAGAGGAGAGGTCATGCGTGTCTAGAAGTCGGCCAAACAGTATCTGGTCTTTTAAAAGGGGAATTTCATCAAGGAACTCCTGTTGGAGTCCTCGTAACTCAACCAAAATAAACCAACAGGAACATGTGTTTACTTAATGGCTAGTTTCTGTTTGAAATACAGAAGGGGAGGAGGGGTCCCCTAGCGGGATTTAAGTCCTAAAAGTAGATACTGTTTACCAAAACGGATGAGCAGTCATGGCGTGGTCGCCTCCTTGCTATAAAGGCGGCAGCTGCCGGGGTCCGGGGGGTGGCAGAGTCGGGCCGAGTAGCAGCAGGGCAGGCGTGCGCCCGGGCAGTCCCCAGACAGAGACGTTTTAAAGAGCATGTGAGCATGACAAGTGTCTATTCGCAACGTGTTAGATTTCGAAACTGCCTTGCAATCCAATCCGGAACTCGCAGCTTTAGCCCGGGGGAACAGACATTCGCCTAGGGTGTCTGTCTCATCCCCCACCTCTCACTGCCGTTGTTGGAGGAAGAGCCCCGGGAGGAGAAGGGTGCGCCGCGCCGCGCCCGCGTGTCAATGGCAGCCGCGCATTCTGGAAGAAGTTGGTTCTTGTCCCGAATACTTTTCCTCTTGTGCCCCGCCCCTTGAATCAGAAGCGGCTGTCTTAAGCGGCTAGAGCAGGGACTGTGTGTGGAGTTTGGGGCAGCTGTCAAAAACAAGAGGGCGAGTCTTTTCTTCCCTGGGGTGGAGGAGGGGAAGAAGGGGGCGTCCTTTTTCCCATCTGTTGCAATTTCCTAACCAAACGCACTCTGGCCAGCCTCGGGAAGAAAGGCCCAAAGGAGAAATCCGGAACGCTCGGCTGGTGTCTCCGCCTCTGGGCGAGGGATGCGGGCGGTGCACGCGCAGCAGGCAGACGAGATAGTGTTTCTGGGGTCCGCCACCCCCGTGAGGGACGGGTGACAGCGGCCGGGTCAGAGTGGCCGCGGCGCTCGGTCCACCCGGGCTGGAAGGTGCGGGGGAGGGGCAGAGGCGCGGTGGGACGGGCGGGAGACTGGGCGGGCGGCTGGGGGCGGAGGCAGGACCTACTGTACCTTCCCTCCTCGCCTCTCACTCTGACAGCGCCGAGGTGCGCCGTGCAGGAGCTGGGAACAAAGGAGCGGAGTGGGGAGGGGAGCGAGTTGGGTGAGGGAGAGCCCCCGGCCCGCTGCCAGAAGATCCCGGCAGGAGGAAGCCGAAGTGTCACTTGAATTCCACCCAAGGAGCAGGCGCCTGGGATCCGAGCGCCTTGTTTAGCAATAACGGCTGGAGCACGTCCTATAAGTTGCAGGAGCGTCTGCGGCGAAGGAGGACGACCGCTTGCCCCCTGTGTCCCGGCTCCTGGTCCCTCGAGACCCCAGCATTGCCTTGCGCTGGGAGGGGAGTTCCAGAATGAAGAGCAAGAAAGGTAAGGCGGCCGCGGTCTGTGCGCGCTGCGGGTGCGAGTCCCAGAGAAACATGCGGGCCGGGCCGCGCTGGACTTGGGGCGAGAGTGACTTGGTGGACTTTTCCGCCCAGGGGCTCTCGGGCTGGAGCGGCGGCCGTTCTCTTTGTTGAGACTATGTCTGGAACAGCAGTTGCTGTTTTCCTTCTAGACACAACACGAGGGGCTGTTGTGGGGAGACGAGCCTCTCCACGCTGCTGGCACGTTGTCAAGAATCAATGCTCAGCGCCTTGTTTGTGCTCCTCCAAGTTTCATTGTCTCCACCGACACCCCACGCTCGGCCCAGCCGCCGCGTGGCTCCTAGCTCCGTCTGGCGGGTGGCGGGTGTGGGGTCGGTGTCGGGGGACCCCGCCTAGCTTTTCCTGGCCCGGATCCGGAGCTGCCGGGGCCGCGGTGCCTTTGTCTGAAAGTTCGGTTCCGGGGTCCCCGCTCCCCAGTGGGCCCTGGCATCCTTCTTTAGTGACGAGATGTTTTTTCACAGTCAGAGGAATGTGATCCCGGACCCCCACATTGCCCTTGGGTTACACGACTTTGGAAAGCTAGACTTCTAAAAAATTCCCAGCCTCTAAGTTTTCCCACGATGGATTTGGGACAAGATGAGGAGTTAGGACACAGGGCAAGCAGCTTAAAGCGGCATGCAGTCAAAATGCGTCCAAGTGTGACAAGCAGGCTTGGTTGTAAGTGCAAAGACCGAGGCTGTCATTGTTTCCACGAAGCGTTCTGGAAGCTTTACAACTAAAACTTGCCGTCAGTCTGGTTTAAAAACAAAGTACACTGGGGGGAAAATACCTGAAAGGTCAAAGACTGTGAAATCTGTTTTGAAGTTAACTTTTGAGTCCCTGGCTGGGAGGTCCCCCGAGTGTTCCGTCGTGGACTAGAGTTGGCTTTTCTGTTGTGATTTATGTGGAGTGGTTCAAAACAGAAGTTAATCGCTCCGGGAAGCCAAGGACCGGGGGCGGGGGGCGCTAGTGCGCATGCTCAGGAGCTTCCTCGCGTTGGTAACTCCGCATTCTTTCAGAACCGGACTGCAACTGCAATTCCAAAGGAACGGAATTCTGAAGGGGCAGCCGCACTCCCCACAGGGTTCCTTCAGCTGTGTTTTTACCGCAGAGTTCTATTGATGGGATTCTGTGGGAGACTCAAGCACGCGGAACTTCCCTGTTTCCCCAGGCTTTCCCAGCGAGAGTAAAATTAAACTTGTCACTTTGTAGTAGGACCCCCTACGGACCCCTCCCCGAAGGACACAGTGAGAACGTGGGCGCTTACAGCTGGGGACGTTTAACTTGGTGCTGAGAAAACGCGCAGGGAACGTCCGGGTGTCTGTGCAAAGCCGTGTCATGCTTGGTAGGGCTGACAGGTCTACACTCACCAGGAGACGCTCTGGGTTCTGATAGGGCTCGCCAGCGTTAGCGGCGGGGGGCTTCTGGCTTAGAGTGGTTCGAGTGCGCGGAATGCAAAACTGGGCTTCCACCTGCCCCCTCCCCATTGTTTGGACTCTGGCGGGGGCCGCTCTGATGAGCCTCCAGGCTCAGGCACCGGGTACCCCTCCTCCTTCCCTGCCCGCCCCGGGCTTCCTTCCCCCTACGCCTCCCATCCCCGGCCCTCTTGGGCATCCCCGAAGGAACCAGGCTGGGGTCCCTGGCAGGGTGGGTGGGGGAATCCGTGGTCCCCAGCCCCGGGCGCACAGAGGTCCTGCTGCTACTCAGCGCCGACTCATGGAAACAATGAAAGGTGACGTGTTGGAGAGGAAACTTTGCGATTGCCCCTTGGCTCGTGGGGGTAGCCGAGACTGCTGAGATTGCCGAGGTTTCTTTCCCTTTTTAGGTTTCCCTGGCAAATCGTCTGGGATCGGGGGCAGGCATCCTGAGGATGTGGGATCCAGGACCCCATTTTTAGCTCGTTAGTGGCCCGAAGCCCCAGAGGTCCCCTGTCCGTGCTAACTCATACAGTTTGCAGGCGGTTTTCAGTTGGAGCCCAACAACGCTCAGGAACAAAAGCGGCTTGCCCTGCTCGGGGCTCCTCCCTCTCCCCGCGAGCCTCCGGGTCCTGCCTCCGCCTGTCCAAGACTACCTGGGGCTGGAGGGAGCCTTGCCTATCGGCTCCGGTAGGACTCCACAAGTCGGTCCCGGCCTATTGTCTGTCTATAGAAATGTCTGAAAATCTTTTCAAGTTTCCTTAAAACAAAAGCACTTTCAGTTCAGTTTAAGTGCACGGGTTTTGGTAAGCCGGCGTCTGATGATAATGTGTCCTCCTAGAAAACCGAAGACGGCAAAAAGATCTCCTAAAGTGGTTTAAAAACAGGGAGAAAGAAGGTTCGACGAGAAAAATGCGCCCCCCACCTCGTCTTTTTGACCAGTTCCTGACCATATTGAATTCTTGTTTTAGGATCGCTCTTTGGCTGGGGCGGCCAAGCGCACTGTGGATTTAGTAACTTGGGTGTTAAGTTGGATTCCTGTTTGCTTCTCCAGAGGGGAGCTATTCTGAGCAGGAAACTCGTTAGGTTAGATTTGCCTTTATCTAATTAAACTTTCCTTTACTCTTATTACTAGATTCTTACATATTAAAAATCCAACTTCCCAGCTACAGTCTCAGCCCCCCTCCCCTGGATGTTTCGGGGCTATTCAGAAAAAAAGAAAGTGCAGAGAAGCAAGATTGCTTCTTAGAGCCGTGGGATCCACGGGCCATCTTGTGGCTTTCTAAACAACATTTCCTTGTATGTGGATAGAGTAAAAGCCTTTTGATTCGGCTCCCCACCCACCACTGCCCCCCCCCACACACACAATTTTTAAAGTGTAAGCAAAGCAAGACGTTTGGAAACAAATCGTAACCGGGAAACTTTTCAAAAGCTCTGTTACAGTAGGAAATGAGTAACGAGGAAAAGTCTTTGTTTTTCCAAGTTGAGCCACAATCAGGAGGGAGAGTTTTAATGAAAACAGTCCTGACAGCAATAAACGTGGTTTAGCTCCAGTGAAATATCAGCTGGCCCAGCCAAGGCACTGAAGTCTTAACTTCCTGTTACTTCAGCTTTTGTGCACATATTGAAAATATTTGTTAAGAGATCCAGAGGCCTGGCATTCATTTTTTCCCCCCGAATGAACTGAGAACAGAGTGAAGTCTTGCCTTAGTTTGGTGTCGCTTAACTGAAACCTGCTTTTGTGTGTCACTAACCTATTCCAAAAGATCAAGCTTCTTGTCAAACTAAGCAAGCCGATCAAAGGGCACTCTTGAGCTTTTTATTCTTTTATGTTGTTGTTATTGTTTATTTGCTTGTTTCAAACTCTTAGTTATTACCAATTTACAGTTGGGAATTCACTGTTCAATGAGCAATTTTTCACACTTTTTCTAGATTTAAAAAAAAAGGGGGGGAGGGAAATAAAAGCCTTGAAGTTTTCAGACGTTGGAGAGTTTAAACAAATTGCTTTATTCAAATTTGCTTTAGTTAGTCAATTAACTTGACACGTGTTTAGAAGTGATTTCCTTAGTTATCAAGGCAAATGTGAAACAGGAACTCATTTATAATCTCAAGGTATTTTATTAGTAGTTCACACAAACTTCAACATGGGTTTTGAAAGTTTCTCAACTTCTTAGCAGTGAAAGCAGTTTCAGTTTTAAATATGCCCTCTCTTTAAAATAAATTTTTTAAGAAACAGTTTAATTAAATCTTCAGGGAAGGGAAACTTCAAATACATGGCAGTTAAAATTTAGGATTCTAGTGTGGTTTATTTTTGACTGTTGAGCCTTGAGCTACAGTGAATTTGCAAAATCATTCACCTCTTTTGTTAGAACTTGCTTTACTTTGTCTTTGGAGCATTTTTTTTTTTTTTTTTTTTTTTTTACTTTTCCTGTAGGAACGCCCTCCAGCACCTTCCGCCCCCTGCAGTCCAAAAGTAAAAATGTGTTACCAAGTAAAGTCAGTCAGTGTATTTTTTAAAAGTTCCTTAAACATACATTATATGATTTATTACTGTGAAGAATATTTTGTTATTTTCTATTACTCAGTTAAAATTGGGTCTTTTTTCAACCAAAGTTACAGAAGAAAATATACATGAAGCTAAAAATGCAACACCTTTAAAAATTAATCTAATACAGAAGTAACTGATATTTTCAAGCATGCTTATAATTTGTAATTTATTTATACTAAAAATTCTGGATTGTTTTTCCCCAACAAAGAATATTTCTTTAGTCATTCATACTTACCTGTTGTAGTTTTGAAAGGTGAGATTAATAGCTTTTGTTATTTAATTTTTTTTTAGTTCAAAATGATGTTTAACAGTTAGGCAGGTCTGAATTGTTATTGAACTCTGATTTAAATATTCTATGGTTTGTGAATTCTTAAAATTTCTGGTAGGATTAAAGTATGTACAACAGGAAGAGCTTCCTTGGGGGTTGCATATTTAGTTTTCTTTGTCATGTAAGAATTTAAGATTGAACTCTGCTTATTGATATGTAATATTACAGGTTCCTATTAAACTAGCAGCTGAAATTTATGCAAAGTTGTAAATTCATTCAGTGTCAGGCATGTTTTGAAGTCTTCCTAAAGTACTAATAGTAGAAAAATATTTTTTTATGTAATGAAACTGACAACTAATGGGTGTATTTAATGAAGTGACTAGTACTGTTCATTGAAAGTAGGTGTCTAATCCTGAATAAATATAGTGATGACTAAGAAATGATCATGGAATTAGTAGAAATTTTTAACAAGTATTTTACCTTTAGAGTACTAGGTAGGTAATTTTTCCTTCTTATATCAGTGAGGGAAAAAATAGAAATTCTCTTATTTCAAAACTTTAATGGAAGGAGGAAGAGTAACACTTAAAATGTACATTAGCATATTCATTAGAATGTTATTTCTAGTTAAGAATGACCTTAAAGAGAAGGTCATTAAACACATACCTACTTCTTGTTTCAAATGGGGTAAATTATTCAGTTTGTCTCCTAATGGATTGGACAAAAGATTTCTGAACATCTTTCAAAAGGAATGTGAGAAGTTAAATCCTAGGGACAATGGCTAAGCAAAAGCATTTCAGTTGAGTATCTACCATGTGAAGCTAGTCAAATTACTCTTGAGGACTTTACAGGTAATTCAGGGCAGAAAACACAGGTCTTTTGCTTTGGTTTTCAGTGGTTGAAAAAAATACATTTACACTGACTGGTCAGAATAAATAAGTTCTGTGATAGTTACCCTGCTGATAAAAGCGAGTGACAGCTGGCCTTTGTCCTTTTCTAGGTGTTGTTGCAGCATCTGGCAGTGAGACTGAGGATGAGGACAGCATGGACATACCCCTGGACCTTTCCTCTTCATCTGGCTCAGGCAAGAGGCGGAGAAGAGGCAACCTGCCCAAGGAATCTGTTCAGATTCTGCGTGATTGGCTATATGAGCACCGATACAATGCCTATCCCTCAGAGCAAGAAAAAGCATTACTGTCCCAGCAAACTCACCTGTCCACACTACAGGTAAGGAAAGGGAGCACAAGGTTTTTGCACTTTTTTTTTTTTTTTTTTTTTTTTTTTTTTTTTTTTTTCTGTACTGGGAATCATCCCAGGGTCTTGTGCATGCGCATTTATTCTGCGTCTGAGCTGCACCCCCAGGCTATGCATGAATTTTTATTTTCAAAGCCATTTTATAGCATTCCTGTGTGTCAAGTCATTAAGTTCCTCCCAATTTGAAAAAAAAAAAAAGAAGAAATATCTTTTTATTGGAAACCTTATAGTGCTAAAAGCTAATAACTGACTATTTAGAGAACACAGAAACACTTGACAGTCATCTGTCAGATAGCTTTTCCTTTAATGCCTGAAAGAGCCTTCAAACATAAAAAGGAGGTTAAACCTTACTCTATTGCCCAGGAAACTGGTTTGATATTTAAACAAGGACAGACTTCAGTGAGGTAATTCATGTTATGTCTGTTGACATAGTCATTTGAACTGGGAAAAATCAGTTACTGAGGAGGTGTGGCACTTTTCATACAGGAAAGGTTTTCCTGTAGTTGATTAACTCAAGTGTTGGGGCAGTAGGTAATAGGTTAAAAAGGGGAGAGTTAAAGGTAAAGCTTCCTCTCTCAAATCATTTTCGGGTATTTGGAAATTTATATCTTTTTCCCCTCCTGAAGAGATTTAAGGATAATGAGGTCCCAAAGCAAATTTGTGTTTAAAGAGGAAGGAGATTTATGATAGGAGGTAGCTCCTTCTTGGCTAGGTTCAAATACCTTGAAGTACCTTGTAAGTCTAGATAAGCCTTTCTGTGCCTTCTTTCATACAAAGAGAGGAGTCAGTTAGGCACCCCGTAGAATGTTCTCAGAACCTGTTTGCTGAGTGAATGAGGAAAGCGTTCAAGTGTACCAATATGATTTCAGGTCTGTAACTGGTTCATCAACGCCCGCCGCAGGCTCCTCCCTGACATGCTGAGAAAGGATGGCAAAGATCCAAATCAGTTCACAATTTCCCGCCGTGGGGCCAAGGTTTCCGAAGCTAGCTCTATGGAGGCTGCGATGGGAATCAAAAACTTCATGCCAGCTCTAGAGGAGAGCCCGTTTCATTCCTGCACAGCTGGACCAAACCCAACCCTAGGGAGGCCACTGTCTCCCAAGCCGTCGTCCCCGGGATCGATTTTGGCTCGTCCATCCGTGATCTGCCATACCACTGTGACTGCATTGAAAGATGTGCCTTTCTCTCTCTGCCAGTCGGTTGGTGTGGGACAAACCACAGATATACAGCAGATGGCAGCCAGCAACTTTACAGACACCTCTCTCATGTACCCGGAGGACACATGTAAGTCTGGACCGGGTACAAACGCTCAGAGTGGTCTTTTCAACACTCCGCCCCCTACTCCGCCGGACCTCAACCAGGATTTTAGTGGATTTCAGCTTCTAGTGGATGTTGCACTCAAACGGGCTGCAGAGATGGAGCTTCAGGCAAAACTTACAGCTTAACCCCCCTTTCAAGCAAAACAGTTCTCAAAAATGTCATGATTGCCGGGGGGAGTGATGGCAAGAGATGAATTGCATTATTTTATATATTTTTTTATTAATATTTGCACATGGGATTGCTAAAATGAAGCTTCCTGTTACTGAGATGTCTTCAATGGAATACAGTCATTCCAAGAACTATAAACTCAAAGCTACTGTAGAAACAAAGGGTTTTCTTTTTAAAATGTTTCTTGGTAGATTATTCATAATGTGAGATGGCTCCCAATATCATGTGATTTTTTTTTTTCCACCCCTTCCCCTTTTTTGTTGGTGTTTTTTTTCAGACTGTGCAATACTTTGAGAACCTATAGCATCTTTTCATTCCCATGTGGAACAGGATGCCCACATACTGTCTAATTAATAAAATTTTCATTTTTTTTTCAAACAAGTATGAATCTAGTTGATCGATGCCTTTTTTCATGACGTAATAAAGTATTTTCTTTAAAAGTTGTTGTAATGCAGAGTATTTTGTTGCAGGAGGTGGTTCTTAAGTAGTAGTAGGAATAAGGCACCCCTATGAGCAGGAAGTGGGGGTGGGGTTGAGTGTGAGTTGGGGGGTGTCAATGACTCTTTGAAGAACTGTGGACAACAAGCCAATGTGTATAAACAGGATGTGTGATATTTACTCTTGATAGGAGGCATAACAGGCCCTCAAATCTTTCTTTGGGCTGAATGGCAAATTGAAAAGAATCATTTAATCAACGCTAAGCTAATCACTAAATCCTTACTGTGATCTCTCCTATATTTTTTAAAAACCTGGTCATGCTGGAGAATAAAAAAAATGTCTTGAAGCAACTAGTTATGGTTTAAGTTTTCAGAAGTTAACAGTACAAGCAATTTCTTAGTATTGTTCCTCTTCCATGTTATCCTTTAAAATAAGCTTTGCTCTGTGGTACAGTTAAGGTCTTATATTCAAAAATAATATTAATTTCTAGAGAAATTACCTTTAAAACATTAAAACATTCTCTAAGATGATGAACTGATGGAGGAGATCCTGTCTATGGTGGGTATTCTTATTTTATTAGGTAAACATCTTCCAAGGTGACAAGTTTTTGAAAACATGGTGCTGTGCACAAATAGAGTTTGTTAGGCTAGACAATTACTTACAAAGCCCAGATAGCCAGAAGGGAATTTGTAGTGTTCCTTTCACTTGTCGCATGCCACAAAACCATTCTTATTATCATCATGCTTAGCATGAAGTTTCTTTGTTGGCCTGGTCATGTTCGTTCATGGTCCTGCCCCAGCTGTGAATTGTCTTAAGTTTGGGGAAGCATTATGGCTTCAGGATCCTTTGAAAGAGTGCAGAAACATTCTTCTACATTGAAGTTTGTCTAATTTTGAAACTCTGTTGTAGAAAATCCCTACCATAGAAAGAGATAAACTCAAAGACTTTTTTTTTTTTTTTTTTTTTTTCACAAGCGGAAGAGGAAAACTGATAATGACAACCAAGAGGTGTAAGAAAATGAAGTGAGAAAAAGGTGTGGTGTTCCAGGGGTGCCCTTGGAAGTGCCCTTAGGAATGGGCTGGCCCTGCCTCAGAGAGTCACAGAAATAGATAAACCAAAATATAATGCTGATACATAAAAGAAACAAAACACATTAACATAATACAAGGGAAATAAACAAAAGCGATTGAAAAATCATTGCTTGCTCCAGTAACTGGATCAAAGGCCAAACCGTTTTGCTGTAGCACAGGTAAGGGAGACCAGCAAATACTCAAAACGATATAATGTTAAGGAGGTCTTATCAATCACACTAAAATGGGAAGTAAAGGACTCAGGAGTCTTTTAAAAGAAGAGCTAGGGATGGAGCTCAGTGGTAGCGTGCTTACCCAGCCTGCCTTGGGTTTGATCCCCCAAGGTCACTGAAACCCAAAGGTTTGGGAAAAAAGGTCTCTAAATTGCCTGAGTTTTATGTAGTTTTTCTCTTGAGATTGTTAGTAGATCCTGGTTAAATATAACTGATGTATGATAAGAGTAAGCTATTATTTCAGAACGGGTAAAAACAATTGAAAAGGTAAACATAAAAAGCTATTCATATCCAAGCCAAATAGAAAATGATTTTTGTGTTTCTTATTTACATGGAATATCTTTATTCATCCGTTTAATTTATTTGTGTTTTTGTGTTTAAAAACCATCTCACAGAGCATACACTGGGTCTTGCTTCTTATCTAGTCTAATGATCTCTGCCTTTTACTATGTGTGTAGTCACTTTACTTTTAATGTAATTATTAAATATGTTTTAATTCATTTACTTTTCCCCACCCCATTCTCTGTTTCTCTTTTCCTGCCTTCTTTCAGGTTAATTGAATACTGTTTAGTGTGTTTTTGTTTTTGTGGTGTCAGGGATTGAAACTAGGGGGCCTCTTGCACGCTGGGGAAGCATCCTACCACTGAGCTATTTCCCCAACCCCTGGTATTTATTTTTTGTACTGAGGATTAAACCCAGGCGTGCTTAATCACTGAGCCACATCCTTAGCCCCTTTTTATATTTTATTTAGAGACAGGATCTCTTTAAGTTGCTTAGGGTCTTGCAAAGTTGCTGAGGCTGGCTTTGAACTTCAATCCTCCTGCCTCAGACTCCCCAGTCACTGGGATTACAGAAGCGCCTGGCCTAGCTTTTAGTATTTTGCTTTTATTTTTCTATTGGCTTATAAACTATACCCTGTTTTATTGTTAATGGTTGTAAGAATTGCAGCATTACATCTTCAACTTATTACAATCTGAGTGTTAATATTATACAACTTCATATAAAATATTGACCCCTGTAGCAGTATAGTCCACTCACCTTCTAAACTCTTCCTTTGTTTTTCTTATATATCTATGCACATAATGAACCTACCAGTGCAGTGCTATAATTTTATCTTCTAACAAACATGTTTTGTAAACAAGAAATACATGTAGCCTTTCATATGTGTCAAATATTTGCCATTTCCAGTGCTCTTCATTCTTTCTGGCAGATCCAAGTGACATCTGTTGTCATTTGTCTGAAAATTGAAGGATTTCCTTAAGAATTATAGTATAGGCCTACTGGTAACAAATATTAGTTGAAAAAAACTGATTTCACTTTCATTTCTGAAGGTTAGTTTCACTTATGGAGAATTCTAAGCTAATAGTGATTTTCTTTTAGCATTTCAAAGGCATGAATTCTGGCCTCCACTGTTGTTTTTAAAGAGACATCAGCAGTCCTTTGTATCATTGTTCTCTTATATATAATATCCTCCTTGGCTGTGTTATTTTTGAATTTCAGCATTTGACCTCAATGTGCCTAGATTTAGTTTTCTTTGTATTTAAACTGCTTGGGGTTCATTGAGCTTCTTGGATCTGTAAGTTTGTTTTCAGTTTCATTTATTTTTTAACCAAATTTAGGGACATTTTGGCTACTATTTCTTCAAATAGTTTTTCTGCTTTCTTTCCTTCTAGAATGCCAGTAAATTTATATTAAAGCACTGAAAGTGTCTTATATATCTGCGAGGCTGTTTTTCTTCAATCTTGTTTCAGATTCAATGATTTGTATATTTTATTTTCAACTCTCTAATTCTGCTGAATTCGGTCTGCTGTTGAACCCATCCAGGAAATTTCAGTTATTGTGTTTTTCACATGTAGATTACCATTTGGGTTTTTTTTTTTTTTGGGGGGGGGAGATGATTTTTTTAAAGGATTCTGCTTCTGTGCTGAGATTTTTCATTTGTTTATTAATTACGAGACTATTACCATATAAGCTATTTATAATAGCTTCCATAAAGCACTTTCCTGCTAATTGTAACATCGTAATCAGAGTCAGTTTCTGTTAACTGTATTTCACTTTAACAGGGAGCCAGTTGTTCTGGGGACTGTGGTTTTATTTTTACTATACACTGGACATGATGGATGGTGCATGAATAGAGTCGATTCTGCTACATTCTTTGAAGAGTTAATTTTTGTCTTCAGGTGGTTCTTTTGACTGGACTGAAAATTCACCCTGCTCCTCTATCATGGAGAGTAGATGAAATCTCTGATCAGTTCTTCCATTTTCAGCTGCTGCCTTTCACTGGGCCACCCGGGGCCCCGCTGCACCAGTCAACCAAGGATTTGAACAAAGATTCAGAATATGAGATTTGCTCCTGCAGCTCTCCTTTCCAGAACACCTCTCCTAACTAACTGCTAACTTTTCTACTCTGCCCATCCCAATTGTGTCCATGATGTCTGAAGACACTAAATCTGCAGCTGTCAACCACCCCACATACCTAAAGAATAGGATTCAGGCATAAAACCAGAACCTTCTACATCTTAAACTCCCTTATCTTAAGTGAAGACAACTGGCTCCCTGCTAAAGTGAAATACTACTTTTGATCACTCTTTGGGCTTCAGTTAGCTTTTTATTTGTTAAATATTTTGTTCCTAGTTTATGATTATCACCTACAGGGGGTGATAAAAGGGTCTGAAAAAGAAAGAGACTCCACTCTGTCTATAAGCCAGAATTTTCCTATTATTTTTAAACTTTAAATCAGTGGTTCTCAAATTTCTGCATATTGGAATCACCTGGAAAGCTCAAAATATACTGTGACCTGGGGTTGAGAATTTTTTAAAGATTTCTTGATGACATGGACAAGTTTGGGAATTTTTTTTTTTTTTTTTTTTTTTTTTTTTTAATTAACCATGGTTCTTAAGTAGAACATTAAGAGTTGATCATTTTCTTTCCAGACCTTAAAAAAAATTTTTTTTGGTACTCTTTGTTTGGACACTAGACAATTTTTGCAAAAGAGATATGGATTGCTATAGAGTTATTTTGTCACCCAGGCCAACTCATAACATGCATTTGAAGTTTGGCACATGGTTCTTACTTTATGTAAAGCCATTCCCATAAATAACAGGCCTGGAAGCACAGGCAGGAAGGTAAACACTCATTTGCATCCAACCAAAAATTAAAGTTATCTCCAGAAAGTGGCAAGAGAGCAGAAAGTACTGTTTAGAGAGTGTTCGATCTCATTAAGTTCATTAACAAGAGAATGAGTCGTCTTGACCTCTGAAAATCATGACCTTTAATTAAAAACAGCCTTCTGGGCTGAGTTTTACGATGCAGAGGGTGAAAAGAAAAACACATTCAACAAACGCTTTGTGGCTGATGATCACAATAGCACAGCTGACAAACAAGGGAAGCATGATAAATGGATGAATAAGAATAAGTCTGCAGGGATTTAGCCAAATGTCAAGGAAACAGTTCTTGAATGAAATGTTCTACGGATACCAACAGAACGCGCAACCTTGACGTACCGCGTGGATGACTTACAAATGATTCAACTCCCATGATGGAAATTTACTCAGATTTAGAAAGTACATGGTTATAGACAGACATTGAACCAACAGGGTACAGGTAAGGAAATGAAATCGCAGAGGGACTCCAGAAGATAAATTGTTACCTTAGGAAACAGTGTCAGCTTGTTCTTTTGTTTTTGAGAAATATTCCAAACTATTGTTTTTATAAATAAAATGACTGGAAATTGAATATATTCACATTTAATAAGATCATTCAAACTTGTGATCTTAGAACAAATTCAGTTTTTCTTTCATCTCAATTTATTACATATTTATATACACATCTAATATTTTCTGTATATAATATATAAAGCAAATATGTATAATTGCATTATATACTCCATGTAAGTAATAAATACGTGTATATACATATGTACGCATATTTTTAAAAATTTTTTATTTGTCTTTTTCGTTATACATGACAGAATGTATTTTGACATATTATACATATTTGGAGTACAACTTCCCATTCTTGTGGTTTTACTTAATGTGGAGTTACACTGATTTTGTATTCACATATGAACATAGGAAAGTAATGTCCGATTCATTCTACTGTTTTTCCTATTCTCATCCTCTCTCCCTTTCCTTCATTCCCCTTAGTCTAATCCAAGTACTTCTATTCTTCCCTACCCCCATTTATTGTGTCTTAATATCTGCATATCAAAGAGAACACTTGGCCTTTGTTTTTTGGGATTGGTTTATTTCACTTAGCATGACAGTCTCCAGTTCCATCCATTTATGGCAAATGCCATAAATGTTTGTTTCCCACAGTTTCAGTTATCAATGGTCAATCAAGAGCTGAAGTTATTAAGTGAGAAAATGCCAGAAATAAACAACTCAAAAGTTTTAAATTGCGTGCTGTTTTAAATAGCATGAAGCAGTTTCATGTTGTGTAACACTGCAAATCTTTCCTCTGATGTATTCACATGCTATATGCTACCCACTCAGTTAGTCACTTAGTAGCAGTCTATCAGATCACTGGATGTATCAGTGCTTGTGTTCAGGTAACCTTTTGACTTAACATTGATCCCGAAGTGGAAGTGTAGTGATAATGGCAAATAGGATATGCTAAAGAGTGACCATGAAGTTCTTCCTTTAAGGGAAAAGGTGGACACTTTCGATAAGGTAAGAAAAAAATCCTATGCTGAGGTTGTTAAGATCTGAGGTAAGTATAAATCTATCTGTGAAACTGAAGAAGGCAAAAGAAGTTCATGAAAGTTTTGCTGTGTACCTCAAACTGCAAAACTTATGCCTAGAGTGCATGACAAGTGTTTGGTTAAGTTAGGGAAAGCATTAAGCTTGTTTATGCATGTACTGGAAAAAAAAAACAGATGTAGGATTCAGTACTATCTGTGGTTTTAGACATCCCTTGGGTGTCTTGGAACATATCCCCTTCCAGGATAAGGGGAGACTACTATTCAGACCATCCTGATTGACAGCAGTTCAGTTTTTCACTTTTAGATGATTTGAGGACTTAGGATATAGCTCAAATCCCTGGGTTGGATCCCAATGCAACACACCAAAGAAAGATGCTTTGAGAACAATATGCATTTAGTAGAAACCATAAATTGAATTTTGATCTTATTCTACACCAACCATATATGCTGTTGTAATTCAGGGCAGCTGCAACAAGTCACAGCTCCCAGTCGGTCATGGAACGGGGAGAATAAACTACGGATACTCCACAGTATGGGTAATGTGTTGACAGCTTTGTTTGGATACAGATATTCAATAAATTACATGAGTTATTCAATACTTTATTATAAAATAGGCTTTGTGTCACCCTGCCCAACAGTAAGCTAGTGTAAGAGTTCTGAGCATGCTCAAGGTACCCTAGGCTGAGCTATGAAGTAGGTTAGGTGCATCAAGTGTATTTTGGATTTTCAGTGTTTTCAATTTAGGATAGACTTATCTGGGTGCAACCCCATCTTAAGGAACGTTTATAGTATAGTTTTTGCCATTTTTTCTCTTATGTACAGTAAATCTTCACAATCTAGAATATCATTTATTTTAACTTCTCTAACAGCAGTCCTTCTGCTGCATTACTAGTTCAGTTCAGTCCTTTCACAATTTGTGCATACATCCAGAGATCATGTTCTAAACCACGAATACATACAATTTTTATTTATTAATTGAAAAACTAAGGCTTGGAGTAGAGCTCCACACTAGAGCACTTACCTAGCATGCAGGAGACCCTGGGTTCAACCCCCGCCGCTGCAAAAATAAATAAATAAGAAAGGAAAAGAAAAGATTTAAAAACTCAACAAACAAACCAGAACTTCTAATTGAAGGACTTTTATAAATAACATTTTTTTGGTATCATCTGTAAATCCAGGATTGCAATGAAAACGTCAGATTAATTTAGAAGGAAAAGATAACATGTATGGAAACATTATTGTTTACTATATTATTATTATTGTGTTTATTGAACACCTAGTGCACGTATCTCTTTTAGTCTTCACAATCCTGAGCAGGTGTCACTCCCATGGTATAGTCGAGGAAACTGAGACTCATCCAAGTTCAATTTGCCTGTGGTTACCAGCTATAATAGAGCCCCCCCCCCCAGCACCCCACTGGGTGATTCTGCAAACCTACCTGCTTCTACACACTTTCCCTGAAATGAATAACTTGGAAATGTCCCCATTTTTTTTTAATCAAACTGTTTGATAAAGATGTGGGGGGTTACTTTGGCAAAAAAATCACCTACAAGTTTTATTTTCCAAGTACCTCTGCTTACTTTTCTGCTATCAAATTACTCCCTCCCCTCCCCCACTCCATTTCCTTTTGACCGCATCTGCTTCTTGGGGAGACTTGCAGGAGGATCTGACACATCCTTCTGGCTTCCTAAGTCTTATGACTAGCCAGGGCCTGACATAATGAACTCCTCCATGCCAAGAAAGCTGTTCTGTAGCTCCTCTGAGTAAGTATTAACTTGACACTCTGTTACTTGGTGCATTTCATTTCCTTTTCTAGGTGTCAGATTTCTGAGCCTGCAAACTTGGGCTTGGGCCACTACTTTTTTTTTTTTTTTTTTTTTTTTTAAGTTTCTGGTTTTTATTTTTCCTCAGATCAAATCTCTACACTCATCCAGTGGCTATAGTATAATCTCATTTTTTTCTCTACATAAATTATGGCTTTTTCCCCGATTAGAGATTGAAGAGACAACGCTTACAGTTTTAAACCCCACCTGCATTAAGAGGAAAGGGAAGGTTTACGACAATAGTTTCCCATTCTTCTCTCTTCCAACCCCAAAACATCTATCTTTTTTGAAACACGGTGATATGTGTCAATTGGAACTAGAGGGCTTCGGTGATTACACCATAGGGTAAAGATCAGCTTTAAAATAAATCAATACCTCCACGCAAAGAAAACAGAATATTGCTTTCCCTTCAGAGACCCAAGATACAGCAGGAATCAACAGCCTCTGCAAGTCTTATTTAAGCGTCCCCACCTCCCGCTTGATGAAAAGATTAACTGTATTTGGTGAAATGTGTTGCTGTTTGCAGGCAGGTGCTGCCCTGATTTGCCAACTCCTTGTTAATTTGAGCCCTCAGAGGTACCTTTGATCAGCTTTCTCAGAGCCTCCCCGGTTTCCCGAGTTGGCTCGGGAAACATCAAAAGAGCTGTAAAGCAGCCTCTAATCTCAGCCTTCCTGTTTCTATGCCTCCCCCTAGGTTCACACACCACAGCCTGGTTTCCTTCA
Source organism: Sciurus carolinensis (assembly GCF_902686445.1). Classification (NCBI taxonomy): domain Eukaryota; kingdom Metazoa; phylum Chordata; class Mammalia; order Rodentia; family Sciuridae; genus Sciurus; species Sciurus carolinensis. The sequence goes on along the minus strand of NC_062227.1, from coordinate 27,862,136 downwards.
AGGGCATTTTCCACCTCGGCCTGCATTGCGTTCGTAGATGATTATGCAGGATGTCACAACGTTCCACCCTGTGTCCTCTTTCAGGGGGTTGTCCCGCATTGTAACTCAAATTTCTGCCAAAGGAGAATCTGGATTCGGGCTCATTTGCAATGACATGTCTGTGGGTATGTGACTTGATGCCAGTTGGCCTGAAACTGCAAGTAACTATAAGAAACAGGGCAGTGTCGGGGAAACTTTATCATCAGACATGCAGTTACTAAGCAGGATATATTTCTGTCCATGAAGCCAGATATGATAACAGCTTTGGCTGAGATGCTGAGACTCTAGCAGTGGGTTGGGAATTCTGATCTAGAAACACAGCAGTGCTCCTTACCAAGACCTTTTTATTTGAGGGTGATAGGTCAGATTGGATCGAGTCTTCCTTTCATTTAAAAAAAAAAAGTTTAATTGACCTCTCATTCTTTTTACTCTCCATGACAAGCCCATACCTGCTCTTGGGTTTTATTTCCCTTTCAAGGCCATATAGTTTTGGCTTCTAGAATCTTCTTTAGAATATTTAGATTTTTTTTTTTTTTAAAGAGAGATTTTGCATTGGGAATGTCTTTTAGTACTACCAGGGGCAAGGAAAAAAGAGAATTGAACTTGTGTCACCTCAAGCAAGTGTGTGTGTGGGGGAAGGGTACAGGGGCTGGAATCCGGGGTCTCAGTCATATTAGGCTAGTGCTTTACAGCTGGGCAACCCCTCCACCTCCAGCCCTCCAAGCAAGTTATTTGGCATCTCTTTTTTTTGCGGTGCTAGGGATTGAACCCAGGGCCTTGTGCTTGCAAGGCAAGCACTCTACCAACTGAGCTATATCCCCAGCCCGTTATTTGGCATCTCTAAGCCTGGGTTTCTTCTTCTCTAATTTGACAAAACACTTACAATACTATAAACCTCAAACGAATACCTAAGTTGTTGAAAGGATTAAATGAGGTAACAAAGTGGAAATTCTTTCAATTTTAGAGAAAAGATAATTCTACTACAAATGAATGCTGTTGTTGAATCTTTGATTGACTCTAGGTAGGGTGGATTCAGAGTTCTGCCACCTGGTGGGTGAATGTCCCTAACCCAGCTTCTGCCTTTGAGCTCCTCCTGCGTGGCCCTGGTCCCGCCCATTCCCGCCATGGACAGTCCACTTTTCTTGGCTTCCTAAAACAGCAGCAGCAAAGTGCCCTTCACCCTGACCCTCATGCTGCCCTACTTCCTTCTCACCTGTGACTTTCCATGAGGAAGTTGTGTGAGGGAGAGGGAGCGCAGAGACTGTCGGCTGTGACCTTGAGGACAAGGGAACCATCATCTCTTAAACTGAGCTGTTAGATCTTTGTTCACCACTGTTTTCCAACAGTGTCCAAAATAGCAGCAATTTTTGTCTCGCAGTGCTGGGAATTGAACCTAGGGCCTCACAGGTGCTCAGAAGCACCCTGTAATTCCAGTCACTCAGAGGCTGAGGCAGGAGGATTGCGAGTTCAAAGTCAGCCTCAGCAACTTAACAAGGTCTGAAGATCTCAGTGAGACCCTGTCTCTAAATAAAATACAAAAAAGGGCTCATCCCTGGGTTCGATCCCCAATACCAAAAAAGAAGGAGGAGGAGGAAGAGAAGGAGGAGGAGGAGGAGGAAATGTCCTGACCTTAGCTTCAGAGGCCTTAATAGAATACTGAACAGCTAAGAGTGAACTAGTTTCCTCACCAGGAAAGCAAAGGGTTGGATTAGATGTTCACTTAGGCTTTGGAAAACTCTAATTTTCTAAGCACATAAACAATACAAACAGACCTAATAACAGAATAGGTTATTTGAAATCAACAAAAGCTGTATAAAATATTGATCACCATAAGTGTAGGTGAAAGATTTGCTATGTGTGCAGACTTTTGTTTTTGTGGTGCTGGGGATTAAACCCAGCAACTTATGCATGCTAGGCAAGTACTCTACTGCTGAGTTACACCCCCAACCCCAGAATGCAAATGTAATGGTTCATAGAGGGGTCACAAAATGTTGAAATGACTCATTTCTTTTTCTTTTCTTTTTTTTTTTTTTTTTTTTTTTTGGGTGCTTGGGATTGGAACCCAGGGACTTGTGCTTGCAAGGCAAGCACTCTACCAACTGAGCCATATCCCCAGCCCAAAATGACTCATTTCTTTGGGCAAAACCATTAAAAGGGTGATTGCAAATTTTAGGATTGACACTTCAGTCAAGAGAAAAGAACAATCTATGTTAAAACATTTAAATTTGAGAGCGTTTTTTCAGGTAGAAATAAAGGGAATTGGAGCCAGGTGGTACAAGCCTGTAATCCCAGTGGTCCAGGAGGCTGAGGCAGGAGAATCCCAAGTTCAAAGCTGGCCTCAACAACTGAAGCCCTAAGCAACTTAGCGAGACCCTGTCTCAAAACAAACAAACTAAAAAAGAGGGCTGGGGATGTGGTTCGGTGGTTAAGCCCCTCTGGGTTCAATCCCTGGTCACGAAAAAAAAAAAAAAAAAAGGGTAAAGGGAATCAGGGTGAAGAGGAGGCTTACCCATAGTAGAAGAGGGACAGGAAGGAGGAAAAGGGGTGGAGGGGACAGTGTAGGGGTAGGAATAGTGGTTGCGTTACAGCCTGGTGGCTAGACAGTGCCGGGTGAGCCCCGCTAAGCCCAGTGGTCTTCTCTGGACATGGGAGGAGGAAAGATCTAAGAGGCCTGAGGATTTTTCTTTCCTTTTTTTGTGCTGGGGACAGAACCCAGAGCTTCCTACATGCTAAGCACGCCCTCTACCACTGACACCCCAGCCAACCTCAGGGATTTCTTGAGAACAGACAGAGATCCAGATGAACCTGTAGTTGATTAGGAAAAGACTGTACTGGATCAGTGTAAACTCGGCGAGAAGTCAGACAAGCATTTGAAACCCCGAGAGTGAAGAGTCTCATGACGGCGTGGATTTCCAATGTGTGGCCTCCAGCGTCAGGACCTCAAGCCTTTAAAACTGGCCGTTCCTTCAGAGCAGCTGGGCGATGCTTCCACACTAAGATTCTTTGAAGAACAGGGTCTTTCTTGAGAGAGAAGTGCAACAAGGTCAGGCAGATGTCTTCTTCGAGCTCAGGACAGACTGAGGCTGAGGTGGAGAGGGGAAGGCAGGACTCCAGGAAGCCAAGGTCCCCAGTCCTGGCTGTGCACCCTGAGCTCCCTCAAGGCTGATGCTCATTGATACAGACGTCTATGCGTCCCGTGTCCCTTGCCCACACCACCCACTGTCACCTCTGGAGTTTTCAGGTACCAGTGCAAAATACACATGCAGGGGTCCTTCTAAAGAGGACTCCTGTCTTTTTCCTTTCTGTTGACTTGTTATGGTGTTTTCTATTTGCCACTTAATGTTTTAAGTGGAGAAGAGCTATAATTTTAAATTACTGCATACATTTTTACCTTTTATCTTTTTTCTTTTGGCACTGGGCATCTAATCTAACACAGGGGTGCTTTACCCCAGACCTTTTTTCTTTTTAAACTTTGAAATAGAGTCTCACTAAATTTCTGAGGATCTCACTAAGTTGCTGAGGCTGGCCTTGAACTTGAGATCCTACTGCCTCAGCCTCCTGAGTCGCTGTGATTACAGGCTTACGCCAGAGTGCTCTGCCATTTCTCTTTATCTTGTACCAAGCGTCAGTTTTAAACAGAAATACATACTATGTCCTTCATAAGTGGGATCATCCAAATTACACAACTTTTATTTCATTGCTTGTAGAAACATGCATCTTTCATTCTAACTAGAACAATGAAAACAGTGCACAGAAGTAACTAAACTAGTTTTTTCCTCTTCACTTCTTAATACACTGACATCCTACCAACGTGCTCCACTTTGGCTTATGGATCAGGAAGGACTGGAAGCCAAAGGAGCTGCAGAGGACCCTTCCCTCCCCTTGCCTTCTAGGTCATGTTCTCAGCCTAAGCGGTTGACTCACACAGGGAAGTTAACAAGAGTAGGAAAGAATATGATAGGGTTCCTTAGATGTCAGCTTTTTTTCTGACTCAAATGGTACCTTTGGAGCTGTCTGCACCTCCCCTCCCCTGCTTCCTCAGGTGTAGGCATTTACTTGGCACTCCCTCACTTTGAGGCCTGGGTCCCCGCCCCCCCAGGGAACCTGTGTTAAAAGGGCATTGGCAGCTCTGCATGTGAATGAGATGGTAAGGAAAATGGTAAGATGCGAACCCCATGTGCGATGGTTCAAGGCTGGAAAGCTCATCGGTTACTCTGGCTGCTTTGCCCTCAGCAGGGCTCCAAGACCTAGGGATCTCAGCATCCCTCAGCCCAGTCACTCCAGGGACCCCTGGAGGTGGGAAGCTCTGCTGTAGTAGGCACTTCATGTTTTCTCCCCAGAGACATTTCCCTTTTCTTCTTTCCAAGAGCATGTGTTTTCCGGTTGGGGAACCATACAGGACTTTTAAGTTAATCGGTGCATCCACAACCCTGGCCTTAGTAACTGCTTCCAGCATGGCGCTCCCCCAGTACCATAAGAATCAAACTCATGGCTTTGCTTAGGATGCTGGGACAAAACTGATCTCTCCTCCCTTAGACCACTGCATACTGGTGTGAGGCTAGGAACGGCTGTGTCCCTTGTGCCACCAGGACAGGAGGCAGGCCAAAGACAGTCTGGGGAAGAGGGTAGAATAGAGAAATGAAGAGTCTAGGAAGCCCTGATTATGTCACAAACATCTAGATAATTCCAGACCTGGAATTACCTGGTTTGTAAATTTGATACTCATAGGAACCCATAAAATTATTTTATTGTTTCAACCAGGTCTATTTACCTTGTAATGGACTGTGTCTTAGTCGATGTAGGCTCTTGTATCACCTCTAACACAGCAGTCCCCTCTTATCCATGGCTGAAACTTCTACAGTTTTACTTACTAGTGGTCACCTGCAGTCTGAAAATATTAACAATAGTATAATGCGGAATTAAGATATTTTGAGAGATATCACATGCACATAATGTTGACTATACTTTATTGTTATAATTATTCTATTATTACTTGTTAATCTTTTACTTTGCCTAATTTATGAATTAAACTTTGTCACTGGTATGTATGCATAGCAAAAGTATGGCATACATATACATGGTTTGGCACTATTCCCAGTTTCAGGAAGCCACTGGGGATTCTTGGAACATGTCCCCCATGGATCAGGAAGGACTATGGTGCTAATGCATTTATGGCAAATACCTGAGTTTTCTAGTAGCAATATGGATTTACCTATTCACATTTTTATCCACATGAACTTGCCATTAAGATGTTTGGTCAGAGCTGGACAAACTGACTCTGATCCTCAAGAACTATAAAGCAAACTGAATTGTATAAAGAAAACCTGTGGCATTGGTTGGTTGTCGAGGCTCATGAACAAACTGAATTAAAAATACTGTGCTATAGCTGAGCACAGTGACACATGCTTATAATTCCAGCAACTCTGGAGGCTGAGGCAGGATCTTGGGTTCAAAGTCAGCCCCAGCAACTTAGCCAGGCACTTAACAACTCAGTGCGACCCTGTTTCTAAATAAAATACAAAAAAAGGCCGGGGATGTGGATTAGTGGTTAAGCACTCTGGGTTCAAGCCCTGGTACTGTGCTACAACATAGCACAGACTCCAAGAGATGTAGGGATAGCTTACCATGAAAGAGTTCAGAGTAGCCGGGTACAGTAGAATGACCTCAACTTTTTAAAGACAGATCAATCTCTTTCTTTCCTTTCTTTTTATGCCCCTGGAGATTGAACCCAGGGACTCTCTACCACTGAATACTTGCACAGAATACTTGTCAATATACATCTACAGCTCTTTTTCTTTTTTATTTTGAGTCAGGGTCTCACTAAGTTGCCCAGACTGGCCCCAAACTTGTGATGCTCCTGTCTCAGCCTTCTAGGTAACTGGGATTACAGGATGCTCTGTGCCTGCCAAGACTAATTTTTAATTTCTGATTCTGCAATTTCTCAGCTCCATGACCTTGTCAGAACGTCAATTGCTTGAGATACTAAATGGGAATAACACATATTTAATCTGTACATGGAGATTTTGTAAGGATAAATGAGATACTGGATGTTATAGGCTTCATAAATCATAAACGTTAGACAAACATGGTAGATTATTTTGTAGGGCATTTTCCCTTCCTTCCTTCCTCCCTCCCTCCCTTCCTTCCTTCCTTCCTTCCTTCCTTTCTCTCTTCCATACTGGGGATTGAACCCCAGGGTCACTTTACCACTGAGCCACCACATCCCTACCCCTTTTAATTTTGTAATTTGAGACAGGGTTCCCTAAGTTGCTTAGGGCCTCACTAAATTGCCTAGTCTGGCTTCGAAGTTGTGGTCTTCCTGCTTACTCCCAACTTACTGAAATCACAGGCATGTGCCACCCTGCCCGGCTGGTAGGACATTTTTAAATGACTTGATAGACATTCACCAAGGAGTGACACTTTCTGTCAGAGTACTTAGTTACTATGTGTCAATTTTTAAATTTGTTAAAAATTGTGGGAAAATGCATGTGATATTAAAATATACCCTCCTAATCATTTTTAAGTATATGATTGAGTGGCATTGAGAACATTCTCATTGTGCAGCCGCCATCTCCATAACTCTTTGTCTTGCAAAACTAAAAATCTGTCCCCATTAAACACTAACTCAGCATTTGCCCTTCTTCCCAGCTTTGGGTAACTACCATCCTACTTTCTGTTTTTGTGAACTTGATAATTATTGGTGCCTAGGATTAGTGGAATTATATGATATTTGATATTTTATGACTGACCAATATCAGCATGATAACTTAAAGGTTTATCTATGTTGCATCGTGTGAAAATTTCCTTCTTTTTTAAGGCCGAATAATATTCCATTATATGTGTGTACTACATTTGGTTTATCCACTCATTCGTCAATGAATGCTTGGATTGTTTCCACCTTTTATCTGTTGTGTTTACTATGTTTCACCACATAATTGTCCCACATTTCATGCACTTTTTTTTTTTGGCAAAGAAAGGGGGATGCAACCAGTATGTGAAGCTTTTAAAAAAATTGTGCTGGAATTACTCAAAAGTAATTTATTATTAAACTCGGTTTGATACAAGATTAGGATGCACAGAATTCTTGTCAATATAATTTAACAGTGAATAGTCCAAATCAATGCATGTCAATGATGTCTTTGTGACAATGGTGTTTTCATGACAGTTCAAATAGTTTCTGGTCTGGAAAAAAAAAGTTAGCATATTAATTGTCCTTGATTTGTGTATTAACAGTGGCTCCAGTGGTGCAGCTGGTTAGCATGCAAGACTTAATGATTTGTGTGTCATCGTGCCTGGCCTAGCTTCACTTTTTAAAGAAACTGCCAGACTGTTTTCCATAATGACTGTTTTCCGTAATTTAAAAAACCTTCCATCAGCAATGCAGGAAGCTTTCCTCTGTCCACATCTTCACCGTGGCTTGTTTTCTTTCCTCTGTGTAGTAGCCATCCCAGTGGATGTGAGGTGGTTTCCCGTGGTGACTTAATTTGCATTTCCTTACTGATTAGTCAGTTGAACATTTTTTCATGCTCTCACGGGCCTTTTTGAGAATCTTATTTGGAGAATTGTCTATTTAGTAAGTATTTGTCTTTATTTTCTTTCTCTCCCATTTTTCTTTTTTGTGGTACTGGAGATTGAACCCCGGGACTTGTGCAATGACACATCTCCACCCCTGGAGTACCTGGGATTATGGTATGCACCACCATGCCTGGCAATATTTGTCCTTTTTTTTTTTTCTGATACTTGGGATTGACTCAAAGGCTCTCTGCCACATCCCCCCCACCTTTTTTTTTTTTTTTTGTGGTGCTGGAAATTGAACCCAGGGTGCGTGCGAGCTAAGCACTCCACCAGCTGAGCTATATCCCCAGCCCAAGCCACGTTCCAGCTCTTTTCAATCTACTTTAAGACAGGGTGTTGCTCAATTGCAAAGGCTGCCCTGCAACTTTCCATCCTCCTGCCTCAGCCTCCGGAGCTGCTGGGATTACTGCTGTGCCCCACTGTACTTGGCTTGCCCGTTTTTAAATTGGGCTGTTTTTGTTGTTGAGTTGTAAGAGTTCTTTATATAGTTTGGATATTAACCTCTTGTCAGATGGATGATTTGCAAATATTTCTCCTATCATGACATTCAAAAAAATTTAATAGACAAATAGTAATTTAAAAAATCATTTATGGGGTATAACATGATTTTTTTTTTTTTTTTTTTTTTTTTCAGTACAGATGCAGTATTTATATCTACAGTTGGCTGGATCTGAGGATGCAGAAGCCATGGACCAGCAGGGTCACCTGGATTCAGAATGCAATGCAGCCTTCAAACTGGATCCTCGGTCCACCTGAGAGGGCTTTCTCTTTAAATCAATTTTACCCTAAAATTATCATGCAGTAAAACTGATGTACAATTCCATGAACTTTTTTCCCCATCTTTTCCAAAGTATGATTGACAATTAAAAATCGCATGCGTTTTATTTATGTTTGATAGACATATACATTGAGAAATAATGCCTTATGGATTTTAAATTACATGCAGATCTGTGTGAGCACCACCACAATTAGGATACAGAGCCTTCCTTTCCCTCCCCAAATGCTCTTCATGCTGGCCCTTTCTGGTGACATCCCTGTGTCAACCACTGTTCTGTTCTCCAACACCATTTTTTCAAGAGTCATTTAATCTTTTCGAGAATGTCACATGAACAAAGTCATACAGACTGTGATCTTCTGATGCCAGCTTCCTTCACTCAGCATAATACCCTGAAGATTCGAACACATTATTGCATGAAATTGGAATCGTTTGCTCCATTTTCTTGTCGATTGGGATTCCATTGAATGAATCTACCACAGTTTGCTTAGGCATGCCCACACTGAAAGCTATTTGGATTCTTTCCAGCTTTGGGCAATAATGAATTAGAGCCTCTAAGCACATTTATATACAGATTTTTCTATGAACATCACTTTTCATTTTTCTAGGGCAAAGGCCCAGGATTTGAATTGCTGGGTTAAAGTAGTTGCATGTCTAACTTTGTAAGAAAAACTGAGTTCTTTTCCAGAGTGACTTTATTATTTTGCGTTCTCCCCAGAAGTATGTGTGAATCCCAATTGTTCTACAACTCTACTCAGTTTAGTAGTTTTTCTTAATTATTATATTACTAGGTATATTAATTATTGTTCTTGTACTATTAGTTTTAACCTGCATTTCTCTTACGACTGAAGATACGGAGCATCTTTTCATGCCCTTACTTTCCACCTCGATGTCCTTTTTAGGGACGTGTCTGTTCAATTCTTTAGTCCATTTCACACTTTACAATTGAATCTTAAAAGCTTTTTATATATTCTGGATGCAGGTCCTTTGGCAAGTTGTGTCCTTTCCCCCAATCTGTGTGGTATGCCTTGTCATTCTTTTAACAGTGCCTTTTACATTTCGATGCAGTCCAAGTTATTTTCTTTTCTAGATCATACTTTTGTCGTCATGTCTAAGAACTCTTCGGATGAATCTCAAAGGCATCAGACTAAGTGGAAGTTCTAGAGCACAAGTAATTTCTCCTATAATTTTTTTTTCTGTGAGTTTTAGAGGATTGCTTTTAAATCTGTGATCCCTTTAAGTTAATTTTGTATCAACTATAAGGTTTAAAGTTCATCTTTTTCCTTTGACTGTCCAATCATTTCAGCACCATTTGTTGCAAAGTTTATCCCTCTCCATCTAATCACGCGTACACTTTGGTCAAAAAGCTATTGGCCACTGGACACGGTGGTAATCCCAGCAGCTTGGGAGACCAAGGCAGGAGGATCACGAGTTCAAAGCTAGTCTCAGCAAAAGTGAGGCTATAAGCAACTCAGCGAGACCCTGTCTCTAAATAAAATACAAAAAAGTGTTGGGGATGTGACTCAGAGGTTAAGTGCCCCAGGGTTCAATCCCTAGTAAGGAAAAAAAAAAAAAAAAGCTATTACCCGTGATGTTTTGATACACGGATACATTGCTGAAAGTTTATATAAGAGTATTTAGCATATATAGTATTTAGCATATCAAATAGTTATCATTTCTTTGTGGGGAGGATTTTAAAATCCTCTCTTTGAACTCTTTTGAAATATAAAATACATTTTAACTGTACTCACCTTGCTGTGCAATAGGACAGGAAAATTTATTGCTCCCAACTACAACTTTGTAATTGTTGACAAATGTCACCCCTCACCCCACACCCCCTCCCACTCCAGTCTCTGGTAACCACTATTCTACTCTCTAATGAGTTTGCCATTTTCAGATTACACATGTAAGTGAGATCATACAATATTTGTCTCTCTGAGTCTGGATTATTTCACTTAATGTAATACCCTCTAAGTTCACCCACATTATCATATAAAACTATTTCTTTCCTCTTTTTTTTTTTTTTTTTTTTTGGTAATCTAAGTAGCATTCCACTGTGTATGTATACCACATAAAATCCATTCATCCTTTGATGGGCATTTAAGCTGTTCACAAAGCTTGGCTATTGTGAGTCATGTTGCAATGAACTTGGGAGTGAACAATTTTATTTCTATTTATAATTTTTGCCTCCTATATTTTTGACAAAGAATGGCATTAGTCTTCTCTGTGAAACATTGATTTACAGATAAGATGAACCAATAATCTGAATATATTTACAATTGATCTGTTTTAGTTGGCTGGGGCTGTTACAACAAAATAACCTGGACTGGGTAGCTTAAATAATATACATTTATTTCCTACAGTCTGAATATTAACAGTTCAAGTTTAGGGTGCCAGCATGATAGGTTCTGGTGAGGACTCTCTTCTTGGTTTATAGATGGCTACCTTCCCCATGTCTTCACAAGGCAGAGAGAGGACAACCAAGCTCTCTGGTGTCTCTTCTTATAAGAGGCTAATCCCATCAGGAGGGCTCCACCTTCATGACCTCATCTAATCCTAACTACCTCTTTAAGGCTCCATCTCCAAATATCATCAGATTGGGAATGACAATTAAATTTGGGATGGGAGAGAACACAGTTCAGTCCATAATACTATTTAGAAGTACCCAAGATGAACTTCGAAAGGCCAAATGACAGCCAGGTGCAGTGGCACACACCTATACTCTCAACTATTCAGGAGGCTGAGGCAGGAGGTTCACAAGTTTGAGGCCTGCCTGGGCAATTTAGCAAGACTCTGCCACAAAATAAAAAATAAAAAGAACTGAGGTTGTAGTTCAGTGGTAGAGTATCCTAGTTTCAATCCTCAGTATCATAAACAAAACAAAACAAAAAATCAAAAAACCCACTGAACAAAATTGAATAGTCCTAAAACATGCCTATGAATGTTTCTTGGGATGATTTATTTCAAAGGTGGTTCCATTCCCAGAGACTGACTGTGTGTGTTGTCTCAGTTTCTACTTTGGTAACGTGCGGTTAGTGAGACTGGGTTATCGCCAATGTGCCTCTAAATGTCCAAATTCAGTGATAAAAAATGTAGACAAACATCGAATATCACAGGTATGCTGAAGTCCTCAGAAGGATGTGTCTGCAATTTACTTTGAAATGCATAAAATAAGAAAGATTGATGGTTGAATAGATGATAGAAATGTGATATAGAAAATAAGGTGTTAATGGTAGGACCAAGATCATGGGTAAATGGAAATTTTTCATGCTAAAAGTCTTTTTCAATTTGGCTATGTGTTCAAATTTTTCATTGAAAAATGTTTGGAAAAAAATTAGTGATTTGGCATCTAATATTCATGACTGATGCAGAGATAGTGAATACCAACAAAAAGTAACCCGTGTAGCTGGTCAAAAGCGAGGAATTGCAGTACTAACCCCAGTTGGGAGGTCAAGGTCATCAGGAAAGGTCACCAGGACTACAAGGTGAAGGGCAGGAAGACAGGGCATCATGGTCTGGAGAAGGGGCTGTGGATGGGAGGTACTGATATGGAGGGATAAAGGAAAAGAAGTGGGTGAATGAAGTCTTCCAAACCAAGCCCATGCTAGGGACTGTGTGATGCAGGGCTCGGGACACAGCACCCCAAAATACTGCACCTTTGCATTTGAGATAAACACAGAAGCAAGAGAGTCCCCTTCTCCCTGCCTTCCATGAAGCAGCCCATAGAGGAATTCTCTGACTTCTTCTGAAGTCACATGAGAGGTTCCCACCCTACACCCAGAGGAGAGGAACATCCTTATCTCTGAAGACACAGGGTCAGAGAAGAATCTAAACCAATTGGCCTTGCTAAGTTGCCCTCCGGTTAGATTGGACTTCTTTATCCATGAGTGTTCGGTTTTCATCAAACTTCAGATAAAAACACACAGGTTCCCTGTTTCCTCAGGTCTTCATTTCTGAAGGTTCTTGAGTCCCAGAATGTTTTTGTCTTCTTAGTCTGCCTTTATTATAGGGGCCCACTACAGTTTTAATGTGTTCCCCCCCAATTTCATGTGTTAGAAACTTATTCCCCATATTCATATGTTAATGCTACCTGAAGGTGAAGTGGAGTCTTTGAGAAGTAATCAGGACTAAATGAGGCCACGACGATGGGGTCCCTGTGATGGCATTATTTGCTTTATAAGAAGAGAGCTGGGCGCAGTGGTGCACGCCTATAATCCCACAACTCGGGAGGCTGAGACAGGAGGATCGCAAATGCAAAGTCAGCCTCAGCAATTTAGCAAGGCTCTAAGCAATTTAGTGATACCCTGTCTCAAAATAAAAAATAGAAAAAGGGCTGAAGGTGACTCAGTGGTAAAGCACCTCTGGGTCCAATCTCCACTATCACAAAAAAAAAGAGGAAGAAAGACTTGAGCTAGCCCCTTGGCTCTGTCTCACCACATGACCACATGTCGCCTTTCACCATGTTACAGTGCAGCAAAAAAGGCTCTCACCAGATGCTGGTGCCATGGACTTCCTGGTCTCCCGAACTGTGAGCCACATGAAGAGCTGTGGGTGTCTGTATAGAGAATGCTCCAGCGACTCAGGAAGCTGAAGCAAGAGGATCAAAAGTTCAAGGCCATTCTTGGCAACTTAGAGAGGCCCTAAGCAACGTAGAGCTGGGGATGTGTCTTAGTGGTTAAGTGTCCCTGGGTTAAAAAAAAAGAAAAGAATGCACCCGTTCCAGTGGGACGTGGACATGTTCCTCATGCTGAAAGTGCTGTTGGTGCTGAGAATGGAGGCTGCAGTGGGGACGATCATGCATTCATGGCTTGTGCTTATTTGATGTTTTAATCCATTGCAGTTCTTTTCCTGTTGATGCTCAAATTGGCTGATCTTTGAGCAGTGAAAACCTCTTTGAGTCAGCTCCTAGGTTCTTTTGAAATGGTATAGTAATTTACAACTTTCTTGTGATCTGCCCCAGACCTGAAAATTAGCTCTTTTTCCAAAAAAGTTTTAATTTTTTTTTAGGGGGCAAAGGTACTTGGGTAACCACAATTTATGTTCTGGAGTGCTCATTGGTTTGAGTAATAATTTTTAAGTAATAAGTTTTATTGACTACTTCATTATTAATAAAAAGCTATTTCTCTAAGTTGGTATTTCTCTTGTTAGAGATGTTCATGTTCACTTTCAACAGAAACAGAATTTTAGTTTAAGGAAGGAGACAATGAGACCCTAGAATAAAGCACACACACACACACACACACACACCCCTATGGAAACACATAAATTTAGATGTATACATATAAACATAACCAACTCGTTGACAGCTATTTTATTTATTTTTGTTTTTTATTTATGTATTTATTTTTATTTTTTGGTACTGAGGAATGAACTCGGGGGTGCCTTACCACTGAGCTACATTCCCAGGACTTTTTATTTTATTTTGAGACAGGGTCTTGCTAAGTCACCAAGGGTTTCGCTAAATTGCTGAGACTGGTCTCGAACTTGTGATCCTTCTGCCTCGGCCTCCTGAGTCACCAGGATTACAGGCATGTGCCACCCATGCCCACCCGTGAGAGCTATTTTAAAATAGAGAATCAAGGAAGGTGACTCTGTAGGCCAGTTATATTTCATAGTATAATGTGTAGAAAATATGCATAGATTTCTGGGTGCTGTAGAAGGGAGCAACAGTGATCTGAAAAAGGGGAGAACACTGTGCTTCTGTGCCAAAACCCAGACATGTTGGAGCAACGAGGGACTTTGGTACTGGTTTGTGTATGTGGCCAAATCAACATTTATGGATGCTGTGGTTTAAATATAATCTATGTCTAACAAAACTCATGTTGAGGCTCGGTCCCCAGTGTACCTAGTTTAACAGTGTTGAGAAGTGTTGGGCCTTTAAGAGGAATGAATGCTTTTCTTGAGGGAGTGAATTCTTGCCCTCACTGGACTGAATTGTATACGGTGATAATGGGTTTTTGTAAAACCAGCTTGGGATCTCTCCTTTGCTACTCTCAAACACTTTTCTTTAGCAAGTGCTTGCTTCTCCTTTCTGTCATTAGTTGAAATTCCATGAGTCCCTCACTAGTAGCTGAGCAGATGCTGGAGCCATGCTCTTGAAACTCCAGAACTGTGAGCTTAATACACCTCTTTCCTTTATAAAGTATCAGCCTCAGGTATTTTGTTATAGTAATACAAAGCAGACTAAGACAATAGACAAAATCTATAACATCTAAATTATTCTGTAAATTCAGGATCTGTAGCTTCCTTTCTTATAGTTTAAATTTCATTCTTAACATAAAATATCCAGAGAGAAATCTCAAACTTTGCTGTAGAGGAAATTTGTTGTAGTGAAGGTTGACTGAAATAAGTAGTCTATTCACAGACCAGAGAGCTTGGGGTCTTTTCAAGACACAAACTTTCACTGTCTTTTTGCTATATAGTATTTGGCTTCTAAATGTTAAGCACCTTCTAGAGAATTAATGGTACTAACTGCTATGTAAATAATTGACCAGACATGGTCAATTAGTCTTAGATTCTGGAGTTATACAAAAGTAAGAAAATGGTAGGTGAGGAAACTCGTTTTAGGTGATTCCTTCTAAAATGTTGATTCCCTATGCCAGTGACTATGAAGAAAAATCTCAGTGCACAGTAATCAAATCACTTTTTTTTTGCCAAGTATATTTTAGAAAATAAACTGAAGGTGCTGAAGATGTAGCTCAGTGGTAGAGTGCTTGCCTAGTATTGCAAGGCCCTCAGTTCAAGTCGGAGTACCAAACACACCAGAAAGAAAGGAAGGAATGAAGGAAGGACGGAAGGAGAAAAGGGAGAGAGAAGAAAAGACACTGATGTACACTAGTCACTGCATAAGAATATGCTCTCTAATGTTAAACTCTCTGTTTCTGAGTTTTTATTCTCAGAGGTGGAGGGACAGGAGATCTCACATGGGACTGAGAGTCACATCTGCCCCTGACAAGTGCCCCTTGGACACAGATTGAGAACCTGCGACCCGGGTGAGTGGTTCACAGCGTTTTTTAGCAATGCTTTGGGTAAGAGCATTGTCCACAGTACGCGAGCTCGCGCTGCCCTTGCCCTGGCACACGAGTTAAAATACAACCCCTCAGAGGAGCTTGTCATTGCAGTCATGTGTTTACCTGTGACTGAGTCCTTAACTATTCACCACTCCCACGCTCTTCCAGGCCTTTGCCAACTTCTTTCCGTTCAAATGCCTTTATGGTGAGAGTTCTCAACTTTAGCTGCACAAAAATGTGCAGCGACATGGACGCCTTTGCCCTTTCCTGCCTCCCCTCCAATTTCTGATGTAATTCGTCTTCTGTGCAGATTTCTTTCTTTCCTCCCTCCCTCTTTTCCTTCCTTCCTTCCTTCCTTCCTTCCTCCCTCTCTCCCCTCCCTTCCTCCCTCTCTTTCTTTCTTTCTTTCTTTCTTTCTTTCTTTCTTTCTTTCTTTCTTTCTTTCTTTCCTTCCTTCCTTCCTTCCTTCCTTCCTTCCTTCCTTCCTTCCTCCTTCCTTCCTTCCTTCCTTCCTTCCTTCCTTCCTTCCTTCCTTCCTTCCTCCCTCTCTCCCTCCCTTCCTCCCTCTCTCCCTCCCTTCCTCCCTCTCTTTCTTTCTTTCTTTCTTTCTTTCTTTCTTTCTTTCTTTCCTTCCTTCCTTCCTTCCTTCCTTCCTTCCTTCCTTCCTTCCTTCCTCCTTCCTTCCTTCCTTCCTTCCTTCCTTCTTTCTTTCCTTCCTCTCTCTCTCCCTCTCTTTCTTTCTCTCCCCCCCGCCCCGCCCCATTGAACCCAGGCAAGCACTGTACCACTGAACTTTCCTGACCCCAGCCCTTTTGCAGGTTTCTTAAAGCACCCAGGTTGAAACCACAGCTGGATGCAGTGTCTCAGAGGGTGGCCAGTGCAATCTGGAATTAGCCTCCACTTGGTGAGTTGTTAGAAATGCAGATGGACTCTCAGAGCGATCTACCTATGTACTTGGATCTGCTGCAGGGGGTCCGATTCTTAGGGGAGAATTCCTAGGAACACTGATATTTGAGAATCACTGTTCTCTGGGCTGTCAAAAGCTTCACTTCGTCCATAAATCTTGGCTTACCCCGGTTACCATTCATCACTTTCCGTATCTATTAGAACATTTCATAGAAGTCAGAATGTTTGGGCCATTTTCAAGTTTTGTTTTGGTAGCTTCTAGTGTGCCTCCTTTTCCCCTCCCCCCCATTTTCGCACCTTCTAAACTGTAGAATGTGGCTACCACAGGTTAGCCTGGAAGTTTCTATTTAATGAAGAAATTGTCTTTTAAGTCAATGTCAAAGCAAAGTCTTTCCAGGTCTGGGACTGAAATATTGACCAGACCTTAGAAAGTTGTAGCCGTTGTGTGAAGTTCTCTGTGTGCATTTCCACACTGAAAAGCGTTGTTCTAGTGCATGTGAAAAGACACAGACCCGTTTGTCTAACTGCAGCAGAAACTACTCTCCAGATCATGGCGGGGGAACCGGTGTTGGGTATACGGGGCTGGAGGGGTGAGCAGTGACTGCCAGCCAGTGAGGAGCAGCAGGGACTACAGGATGGGAAGGGTTGCACCCTACAGTGTGACAAAGAGTTGGGATGAAGAGTTCCGGCTCATGACAAATACTTCTCAAAAGTCACAGTCTCTGAAACGGGCCCTGTCCAAACAGGGAAACTAGGATTTCTTATTTGTCAGGATATCTGCTGAAAGAAGGAGAGAAGAGAAAGAGAAAGGAGAGAAGATGAAAAGAGAAAAAGAACACCAGCTGAATATTTCTTACTTTTTAGAAAGAAGGGCACATTCTTTTGTTGAACTGCAAAGAGTGTCAGAACTAATCCCATCTTCTTCTGGGATTGTTTGCCAAGAACCCAGAACGATGCAAAACTGTTAAATAAAGGAGGGTTTGTTGTTTCGTGGTACTGGGGATTGAACCCTACCACTGAGCCACATCTCCAGTCATTTTTAAAATTTGAGACAGAGTCTAAGTTGATTGACCTCAAACTGGTGATCCTCCTGCCTCAGGTTCCTGAGTACCTGAGATTACATGCATGTGCCCCTGTGCCTAGTTTGATTTTTATTTTATTTTTTAGTTGGTATGTCTCTGAATATACTGTGTCTTTCTTTTGTTTGTTTCTTCCAGTGATAAGGATCAATCCCAGAACCTGGAACCTGAGCTACAACCCTCTGAATATACTTTCTGAAGGCTTTGTTTTACTGTTTGCAGAGGTATATCCAGACATGTTTGACCAAGTGAAAATCAATGTCACCTTTTGGGAAAGCAATTTGGTAATATTAAAGAAAAATGCATGTTCATTTGTCTAGGAATATAATCTGTAGATACTGAAGATGCACCATAAAACAATTTTCACTTCAGATGTTTTTTGTCATAATAAGCGATGGGAAGAAGAGACTAGAGCCCATCAATAGAACTTACGAGCATATTATGATTGTGGAGCCATTAAAGTTAACAGGTAGATCACATGTTCTGAAATGGAGCAATACATGATTAAATGAAAAAGGAATGTGTGTAGTGTGCTTCCACTTTGTGGGGTAAAATGTATACAAATTTAAATATGCAGAGATAAATATTTGAAAGGACATATATAGAAACTAGTGAAAAGCAATCTTGCTACATGTACAGACTTTTTAAAAAATTTTTTTAAATATGTACTTTTTGTTTACTAGGAAAAAAATTGTCATTACATAAGTTGCTTTGTCCTGCACATGTCACAACATGCAAACAAAGCATCCAGGGTCAGACTGGATTCAGACAATAGCTGTGTCACCAGTGACCCTGGGGTTGCCCCCTACTCTCTCTTCAGCTCACTTATAGTGATGCCACATGGTGTACCATGAACTAAGTTACAGAAGACACATGAAACAGCCCATCTGGGGTATGAGGCACATTCTCAGTAAATAAAAGAGGCTTAATAGTGACAATAGTGAACACTTACTGAATGCTGACCATTTGCCTGAAACTCTTTTAAGAGCTTCACATATATTATTTCAATTTATCCTTATAACAACCCTACGAGATAGGTAATATGTTCATCCTAACTGTACAGATGGGGAAAACTGAGGCACAGCAAGGTAAAATAACTTGCTCCAAAAGACACAGTCAGGGAAGAGTAGAGCCAAGGTTCAAATTGGGTAGTCTGTTTCAAATCTGAGCTCTTATCCAATTTCAGAAAAGCTCTGTTCTTTCTTAGCACAAATTTGAGGCCAAGAGGGTAAGTTAAATTTCTAAATGAAACGCCGGGAATTGGCATATTATAGGATTATGGCAGGGATTTCCTACCCTACCACAAGTCAGAATATTATCAAAATGACACACAGGCCAGGCATGGTGGCACATGCCTGTAATCCCAGTGGCTCAGGAGGCTGAGGCAGGAGGATCATGAGTTCAAACCTAGCCTCAGTCACTTAGTGAGACCCTAAGCAACTCAGTGAGATCCTGTCTCTAAATAAAATACAAAATAGGGCTGGGGATGTGCTGAGTTCAATCCTTGGTCTCCCCCAACCACACACACACACACACACACACACACACAAAAGACACATAGCACTTGCCCTAGCATGCTCGAAGCCCTGGAGTCCATCCTTAGCACTGCCAAAAAAGAAAAAAGAAAAAGAAAAAATAGCAAAATAACACCTAGGTATTTCTGGTATAGTTGGAGGGACTTTTCCCTCTGTCTTTGTGAATTTGGAGTTGCCGGCAGAAACCCTACAGGGGAATCATGACTTTAGGTAAAGTCAACAGGGATCATGAGGTAGGAAGACCCGTGTCTTATGTGTTTCCCATCTCACAGACAAATTTAGACTACATCCATGAAAGACATGCCCTCTCTGACAAAGATCTTTCAGGTGACAGACTTCTGTCACTCTCACGTGGTATCAAGTTTCTCATGGCAGCCTAGATCTCATAATTGTCTTAGGTAAGCACTTCTTTAATGTTTAACCTAAATTCTCTCCGTTGAATATTTAACCCAATTCTAATGTGTTATCTTTGCTAGAAGAATTGCTGGCCCTTGACCTCCTCATAACCTATCTTCAGATCAAGTGCCCTTGAGACCATGATGGATCTAACCACTGAGCACTCCTAAGTAGGTTAAAGCTAAAACACCTTAGGTCCTTCTTAGTATGGTGTTTTACTTTCTTTCCTTGTTTCTAGAATTATCCAGAAATATCTGAATAGAGCTCCCCACCAGTTCACTTCACCATTGTTTACGAAGTGCTTAACACTCCCTTGAATTCTTTTTGGAAATCCCCATGTTCCTGTGCCAACACCTCTCCACTGTTCCAATTTTCCAAATGATTGATCAAGTTTTCACTCTGTAAGATTTCATGGATTTCACCTTGAACAACTTGCTAATCAAGGGCTCCCTGGTGCACCAACCCAAGACTAGATACGAAGATACCAACTCCTTGGAAAGGATTCTCTTCAATCTTTCCAGACTTATTACCTTGCTTGACTAATGTTAAGAAACAACTTAGGGGCCCTTGAGCTGTTCTTTCATGTTTGCCAAACTTATTGTTGGAAATGCCAGGCTTACCAAGCCCTCCCAGAGGCCAGGCTGCAAAGGAGAATTTTCCCTGAACATGTTGGGAGGAGAGGAGGCTGCTCAAGAAATGTGTCAAATTAAATCAGACAGAAAAGGAATTCCAGGGTCAAGTATTTAAACTACTCTTCATTACCTATGTTTGTGTTCTGCCTTTGCAGGCTGCTGCTTCTCTCACTTGGGAATTAGAGACAGAGTTCATATTGACTGATGTGTAAAGAACGTTAGGCGTCTTACTCTGGAAGTGACAAATCTGGTATTTTTAAAGTGTCACATACAGAAGTAAACATTTTCCATAGCAAGAAAATATTCCCCAAGACAAACAAACCCCTCTAAAATAGACCCTCCCCTTTTCAGTTAGTAGAATATTTGAATTTTAATCTGGGGAGATGTTTTCTTGACTATACTTTATGGGGCCATATATAGTATCATGTAATTCCTTCAGTGTTTCTTCTCATCTTTCATATTTGAATCTCCTGATAGGCATTGGACTTGAAAGCCTTAGGAAGAAGGACGTGTCAATCAACCAGTGACTATAAAGTCATCTCTCAATATTCATGGGGGGCTGATTTCAGGACCTTCCTTGAATATCGAAATCTGTGGACGATCAAGATCCTTATATAAAATGGTATAGTATTCACACATAACCTACACACATCCTCCCGTGTACCTTTAAATCTTTAGACTTATTACCATACCTAGTACAATGTAAATGCTATGTAAGGAGTTGTTATGCTGTATTGTTTACAGAATAATGACAAAGAAAAAAGTCTGTTTTGTGCAGACAACTTCCCCTGCAACCTGAATATTTTCCATTCGCAGTTGGTTGCATCCCCAAGAGTGAGAAAGGACAACTATTTGTGCAAATCTCAGAAGCCTAGCTATGCAGGAATATTTCTATTTGTAGACCAGTGGCCTTCAGAAACAGCCAAAGAACCAGGATTTCAGAATACAGAGAGCTGTCATTGTAATGTTTACGAACCCCCTGCAGAGCCCATAGGAAGAATGCAGTTTTCCCCTATGTGACAATAAGAGACAACTCAGGCTGAATCTCTTCCCCCTTCCCCTTCCCAAAGTGAAAGAGAGTTTTTCAATTGAGATCTCAATAGAAGCTCCCTAGTGACACTGATTTACCTATCAAGTTTCCAGATGCAATTAGCATCTCCTTCTCCGAAAAGACGATCTAGAAATGAGAAGAGTGAGAGTGGCCATCAGCATAGTGAGAGCATTTTGTACAATGAATGGCAACAGTTCCGTCAGCTCCAGGGTAGAGCTTGACTTTTGGCATTTGTTGCAACGCTTGCTTGCTTTCGGCACGTTCTATAAGTTCAGGCTTGTGCTCAATCACATAGAAGATCCATGGGAATAATCTCTTGACTGCCAAAATTGAGATACAGGAATCACAGTGGGGCTTCACATTCCTGTGATTTTTCAGAGACTGCCTCCCCTTGAGCCAGCAGTAAGCCCAGAGGACAACACTGCATCAAGAAGTAACGCTATTCTCTTTCTGCTTCCTGGGAGATAATGCCTGATATACAGGGGAATTTAAGACCTATTTTGTAAACTTGTGCTAGTAAATGAAGACCGAGAGAGGATTTTCAGACAAGGCCAGTAGTTTCTGTTTGCAAAAGGAATTGATTTGATATTGGTTTAGCAGTTGAAAGTCAAACAGTCCATTGAGTAAACCAGAAGTAATTTTCGGCACTTTTTATTATCAGTGGCATTAGAGAATGAACACATTCAGACACCATGATTTTCAATATGTCATTTATTTAAACCAAAATCAATGTATAGTCTCAAGGTGTGAATTTCAATGATATATAAAAAAAAAGAACAGCGTGTTCAATGCAAACAATTTTGTTCAATTTCTATTAAAAATTAAATTACATTTTTTTTTCAGGGTTGTGGGGACGGGTGGACCCCATAACATGGGAAATGACTTCACTGAAATTTGAATTTCTACCTTCAAAAGCTAACTCATTTTGTTTTGGGATTGGCTGAAATGTTAAGGAGCCCCAGTGAAATAGAAGAATTAATTTGTGAATATAGCATGACATATGATCAAGGCTCAGATTACATGAATAGTCACTACATGCACCAAAATAATGAGATCGTTGTAATCTCACAGGGATTCAGTCACTGGATCATTCCTCTTTTGAAGCAGTTTCAAAAGTACATGGTGTTCATTTGGTGACTGGCACAGGTCTTGCTTATGCACAAAAATTAGAAAAAGTGGCTTCTCTGCTTACCAGTTCCAAGTTTGCCACATATAAGTGGATGGATTTGTCCAAGAACTTGGTGGGGATTGGGGATGAAGCACTGTGGACACAGGGTTTAAAGTTGTGTCATTTTCAACAAGCAGATGGGTGCAAATGCACTTTGTAAAATAAAGTTAACTTTTTTATCATGTTTGGTAAATCTTTGCATATCAAATAAGGTTTATGAATATGACCTAGATGAAATTGATAGTAGCAAATAATTACCAATTTTAAAGTGAGGAGAACAATAGAGACGGCCCTGAAGAAGGAACTGAATAAAGGCTTGGATTTTGGATTTGAATCTGTACCTTAAAAATTGTGTCACCTTTGGGCAAGTCACTAAACCTCAGTAAGCAGTTTGTTTTTTCTTTTTTTCATTACTGGGGATCCAACCCAGGAGCAGCCTAACACTGAGCTACATCTTCAACCCTTTTCTTTTGAGACAGGATCTCACTAAGTTGCCCAGACTGGTCTTGAACTTGCAATCCTTCTGTCTACTAAGTCGCTGAGATTATAGGTGTGCACTACTGCACCCTGCTCTGTGTGTGTGTGTGTGTGTGTGTGTGTGTGTGTGTGTGATGCTGGTGATTGAACCCCAGAACTAATGCATGCTAGGCACATGTTCTATCCCTGAACTACAACCCAGTCTCAGCACAGTTTTTAAAAAATATTTATTTATTTATTTATTTATTACTGTGAAGATGAATGAAAACCAGAAAACATTATTCTGATTTCCCAACCCTGGGGAACCGTGTACCAAACAAAAGGGTTAAAATGTATGCAAAGAAATTAAAGTGCGTAAAACATAACCTGTATTTGAACCTGTTTGAAGGTTTAAAAACTGCTTTCATAAAATATACCTGACTCCGACTGCAACAGTTCTTGCTGCTCCTGACTCAAAATTTCACGTGTCTATGATTATCAGAGTAAAAGAATTTTTTAGTTCTTCAGTATTGAAATCCTTTAAATAGAATGCAAGATCTCCATACCTGCTCAACAGTGAGTAGCATACGTGTTACAATGAAAGTAAGAATAACATGCTTATGTCATAATAGTTCAGAATAATTACTGAACTATTTCTTTCCAAAGAGAACCACTCAGATTTGGGAAGAGATGGGACTCCATTGAAAACACGCAGACCTGAAAGCAGTGCATTAATTATTTTATTAATTTCTTCTTTTTACATTATGGGAAACGTTCATCTATTTACAATTTTTTTTTATCCACACACAATCTAGGTAAATAAGCCTATGAAATTCCAATTCAGAAAGCCATAAAAATGTTCCCCACCCCTCCATCTGAAGGCTTTCAAATGAATCTTTTTTTTTCCGAACCAAAATAATTTTTAAAAATTACATTTGGGAATTCAGATATGCTAGTGATTTACATTCCAGTTATTTAAAATATGCATCTAGACATGTTTTAAAAAAGAAATGGTAAATTCACAAGGATAAGGCTTAAATTAAAGTGGTAATGCACAGTAAAACATTAAGGAAACATCTATAAATAACAGAAATATATTACAAATAAATTAGTTCTATTTACCATTTCAAATATTAAAAATCTTTAATCCATTTCTTCATCTCTCTTTACAAAAAGGTTATGTGAATTGTATGGAAACATCTGCAAAAAATATAATAAATACTTAATTTCTTTGAACATTTTTTGATGTGGGAGACAAACTTCTTTTGTAATCCCCCCCGCCCCAAGAAAATGCCCAACACCTTTGTACCAAAGTTAAACAAAATAAGTAATTTTTCAGGGTACATACATTTTCCGTTATGAACTAAAAAACATTTCTACAAATTACATCAAAAAGAACAATGTAACAAAGGTTAAGCTCATGGATGTCAGTTTCGGGGGTTCAAGTGGTTAGCAAACAGCGTTGTGGGGGAGTCATGTTCTAACATCAATAATTAGCTTTTTATAAAGTGTTTGTACAATTTAAACTTATTATAAAGTGTTTTTAAGGAAGGCAAAGGTCATGATGCCCTGTAGGCAGTCAGCTAAAAGATTTAAAATTCTTACCAAAAATAGCTTATGAATATACAAATACCATTCGCTTAGACAAGACAGATAGGCCTTATCTTGTCTCTCTTTAAAATATCCTGGACTAAATCAGTTTCCAAAGAAAATATTGTAGGATGGTCTTGAATCACGTTAGAAATCGATTTCTTAATCCAGATCTTAACTCTGCCTCAGGGCACAGAGCTGTGGGCGTGAACACGGTTGGGGAATGGATGCTGCTTCCTTTGTGTTACTCTGCTGAGTTCCAAGTCATTCTCAGTAGTGACTGTGACCATAGGTGACCCAAGGTGACAGTTGGCCTTCCTCGAGGCAAACTTTATGTGACCTTTCATTGCTGCTACAAGGTAAGAAAGGTGTGTTCTTTTGAAACTAGCAAACACTTGAAGCTCAAAATCAGTTTCCCCCCATTTTACAAAGCACTTCGAGAAAAGTGCTTTGTTCACCCTAGTTAAAAGTTGGTTGGTTGGTTGGTTGGTTTTTAAATAAGTTAGTAGCCCTTTTCTTGTAAACCACAGCAGTAAACATTTGTGCCCTGTGGATAAAGATAGCTCAAAGCATCAATGGCTCTGAGAGGTAGCGAATTCTCTAGTGGTTTTAGAATATGTCTGTGAAAGTCTTTGTTGCCAGAACCCATCACCTCTCTTAAATTCATAAATAAAATTAAATTAGCACCTGGCTATGAGAGTGTATTTTTGTTTTAAAAGCTTCTCTGGTGCAAGCGTATTTGATTTTTTTAAAAAGTCTTTCATTTCTTTTTCAATGGCAAATTTCTAATGCTTTAAGGTGTGAACTGGACATAAAATGCCAGTGATACTTTAAGATCGCCACATTCTGAATGTTTAAACTGCTACGAGTAAGGGCATTTAAAAACTTCAACTAGACACCAATGCATACTGCCCATCAATCATGATTAAAAATGTAAACCAACATACTCTGCCCAATGCCTGGATTTCTTCCGGTGACAATGAATCATGACCTTTCCCCCTCCTCATGGCTATAGACCCCTATAGGTCAGATTTCATCTCTCGCTACCTGGAACCTCAAGATGACAATGACAGCTCTTTGGAATGAGGCAGCATGTCTATTGGGGTAGAAAACTTATTTTACCCATTTGACATAGGACAAAATCCTATGCTGGGGAACGTGCGAACTCTGAATATTAGAAGAGGCTAAAGAAAGAAATATACCTGAAATGTGAACTAGTGGGTTCAACTAGACGGGTGTGTAGCATTCAAAGGGATGATAGGAAAACCCAAACCTTTCTCTGAAATCAGCTTTGCTGCCATTTACAGTGCTTCAGAAGGAGATGTATACTTATGTGTGTGTCATTAGCCAGGTCCATCCGGATGGACACTAAATTAATAAAAGCAACACTCTGCCCTTTAAAAACCACCACCACAACGACAATATAATATACATAGTACAATAAAAGTTGATAAAACATTTCAGGCCTAAATTTTTCTTAATAATAGGACAAAAAAAAAAAAAAAAAATCCCTCCTGCAGTATCTTAAACCATCAGTGCTTCCTTTGCTTTGCCTTGCCTTCTTCATTTTATTGCCTTTCAGAATAGATTAATTTCCCTGAAAGATCAAATTTACAATCTTCTGCTGATTGAAACATTTGAAGCTGTGATTGATGAAGTTAACAGTGAGGCAGTTTGTGCAGCTGTGAGAGGTGCAGGTGCCCCTGGCACCTGCAGATTTCGCTTCTCCCTTCTCTCCTACACATCCAGGTCCCCCCACCCCCAGGCCAGCTTGGTCCCTTCTCTCTTTTGTCACTCATCGATTCCGGTGAGATGGTGTGATTTTTGAGGTTGGAAATAAAGTGCTCCATCTGCTTTTAAAAAGAATAACCATTTAGGGGAAATAAAGGGAATCGGAGCCCTCGTTTCTTTCATGTGGAAGACGGTAAGTCCCAAAGGATCACCCTGTGATACTGGATTTCTGAAATACCCTATGGTTTTATATTGCTGAGCTCTAGGAACACACTAGCTTGAGAAAACTGAGGATGGTAGGTGGTGACCTAAAGGTGTCGTTTCTACACAGGTGGGTTTGGCTTGGCCCAGAAAATAAAGGGTTGGATCTCTGTATGAGGCAGGGTGCCGGCATCGGGATAAGGGGCGCAGCTCGGTGAAGATGGGCAAACTGGTCCGGGAAGCGGGACGGCGGGGGAACGGCTCCTGCGAGGTGGACCACTACACCACGACAGTGGAAGTCACTGAGCTCAGAAACGGACGGGCTCGGAGGGGCGGGGGGACGGCTGCGGGGCGGGGAGGTGGAGGGGGCACAGAGACTGGGCGGCGGCGCTCAGAGCCGGGTCTGCGCCTCGGGGATGTAGATCTCGATGCTCTCGGCGCTCTCGGTGGCCGAGTTCTGGCGGACGGACGCGGCGCGCTTGGCGGCCATCAGGCGCTTGCGGGCCTCCTGGCGCTGCGAGCTCTCCAGCGAGCGCTCCCGGATCAGCGGCGCGGGGCCCTTCGCCGGCTTCTTTGGCACTGGAGGAGGGGCCCTTCTCTCCTGATCAAAGCAGAAGGTTCAGGACATTACACAGCTTCTCAGGACAAGCTTGGGAAAGACTGGGATAGGTCAGTGGTTAGAACACACACGCACACGCACACGCACACACGCACACTTTTCTCTCTCTTTTTAAACCTAAGAGTGGTTAGTTCTGATCTGTGCACTGCGTA
Organism: Sciurus carolinensis; assembly: GCF_902686445.1. Classification (NCBI taxonomy): domain Eukaryota; kingdom Metazoa; phylum Chordata; class Mammalia; order Rodentia; family Sciuridae; genus Sciurus; species Sciurus carolinensis. Next base: position 27,835,221 of record NC_062227.1, on the reverse strand, counting down.
TCTAGTTTTTTCTTCGTGATTCTGGCTTGGGTATTCAAAAGATGCAGGGGTTGGGGAGGAATCCCAGTAAACATAAGGCCAAGGGTAAGGCGGGATTGCAAAACTAGCTTTCTCCAAGGGCAAGATGGTGGGAATTTAAAATGCACGCCCTGCTGAAAGGCGGGGGCTCCCAGCATATGGAGTGTGGTTCTCCCTGGAGACTCCGGACTCTTCCTGGTGCCAGCGATGGGCCAGGAGAGCGCAGCAGCAGCAGAAGCATCTAGAACTCTGCATCCCCTCTAGAAGAGGAAAGCTTGGTTCAGAGTTGAAAAAACTCTCGGCCCTCTTTCCGGACTCCCCCAGTCTCACATGCCCCCCACCCCCAGACTTAAGAAACCGAAGGAGGAAGAGTTTATGAGACTGTCTTCTTCAGCTTCGTTGGTGCCACAGCGAGTTATACCTTTTATACGTCACACACAAACACACAGCAGTAAACTGTACGTGGTCACCGGAGAGGGTAGACACCGGTGTTTCTTACTCTGGGGAGAGGAGCCAATTCCAACAGGACTCCTAAAGATCCTTCCAGGATCATCAGCCCCTAAGGGCCTCAGGATGACTGTGGTGGCCCAGAAGGCAATTCTAATCACAGGGACAGAAATAGTGCCATGAAAACTTAACACAGGACTGAAAGAGATCATCCCTCTTATCAGCAGCAAACCATAAAACAGATATTTTTAAAGCCACTGCCAAACACAACCATTCATCTCTTTGACAGGGGGAAAAATGCTGGAGAAAGAAGGGCATCTAAAACATAAAGAATTTTGAGAAAAGCATGTTGAGTTTTCAGGCTGTGAAAAGGTTCTTGTAAATTCAGTGTTTCAGTTTTAAATAAAATACCCCGAGTCTTTATAACACTAAATGTGAAAATTATCTTAAAATACGATTCAGAGATTCTCCAGATGTCACTCTGAATCTTAACATGGATGCTTCGCACGACAGTTCCTCTTTGATTGCCTGTGAGAAGGACTTGATTAAGTGTATTGGGCTTGGAGTTGCCACAGTTACTTAAGGTGGAGTCTGTGTGATCTGAAAGGAGAAAAATGGAAAGCACAGGGTACAAACAGTATTCCACCAACTCTGTGCTTTTAAATTTTCTTTCTTTCACTCAGTCAGGAGTGATGTAAAGCTCTGATCTGATCATATACAAAGCACATTAAGGAAAAAAAAACTTAAAAATTAAGCTAACTAATGATTTACTGTGTGAATGTCAGTGTCATAATTCTTAGTATCACTTCTTTGGGGCATTTAAAAATCTTCATTGTGGGGAAACTCAGTGCATATTTTTAAAAGTATGAACACTGGAAACTTTTTAGTCATTTTCCTTTCTTTTGGACAACTTATTTCTTTAGCAATTAATTTTAAAATAATCAGTGAATGAGGAATTAGATGGACTCATTCTGGAAACTGAATCACCAGCATGTGTACACCTGTAGTGTTTTCTTAAAATAAGACCAATCTAAAAGCCTTGCTAACAAATACTTCCACAAATAAAGTGATGGTGGACAATGTTTAGCTTCCCAATTGAGAGGCCACATGTACATCAATAATACTTCATGCTTAATGTTAAAACCACCAGTTTGAAGGTGATAGAATTGGAGAAGGGGACAGTGATGACAGCATCACCCTCCTGCTACTCACAGACGGGACCTTGGGACTAGATTTCTCCTGGGACCCCAGGGACCCCAGGAAACCTGATATGACAGGCAGCAGTGGAGTGAACTGGATTGCTATTAGCTCTCTGGTAGGTGAGGAGACCTGAAAAGAGCAGGGTCACCATTGTTGCATTGACTTTCAGAGGTTGAATCTCTTAGAACTGTTGACCTCAGGTCATAGGACAGCAAAGGGTTAAAAAATCATGCATGACAGGCCAGCCTGCGAGATAGACATTGGATATCTGTATGAGCCTGGTGGAACCACCGTAATCAAATGTGCAATTTCAGTTGATTAATTAAAGTAAAATAATTTAAGTCTTTATTTCTAAACTGTTGCATGAGGACCCCAGTGAGCAATGTTCCCCAGGCAAATCAACCAAAAGTAGAATTTTTGAAAAAAAAAAAAAAAAAATCCCAACATTTATGATTACTGTGAAACTTTATGGTATATATTTTTAAACTTGAACAACAGTGGTTTCTTTATTACTGTATTTATGAAATGATTATCAAAGTCAGTTATTTTTCAGGGCTTCCTATTTTTCTCAGAAACACATCCTAAGGGTATAAGGAAGTTGGACTCTTTCTCTATGGAATCATGCGCTGAAGATGTCATTTATTTTAGTTTAAAAAGCAAAATGGAGGCAGTTCCTTCCAGTGACTAAAATGGTTAAACTTAAAGTTTAATTAACAAAAAAAAAAAGCTACATTCCCATTTTCCAATTCACAAAGACAGGTTTTTTTCTTTAAAAATATGCCTGAAACATATTACAGATAATATCCCAAATGATTACTAGGTAAACATTGTCATTACAATGAAGTTAATATGATATCAGCTCCATTTCACATTGTAAACAGCAGGACTAAATGCAGAAGCCTATTTAGACTGTCCAGTGTTTGTGCAGGTTTTTAAATGAACCATACAAAATCTACATTGTTCTACCTTCTTGTCAAGAGGATCCATCTGTTTCCAATTATTGGCCTTTAACTGATGAAGTTCATCAAATTTCATACTAATATTTTCTATGGACAACTGCAGCATGTCCCAAAACCCCGCCAAATCCTGGGAGGTGGGCCTTGGATGAGCATTAGGATTCTGTATAAGAGAAAGAAAAATATTCATGCTTTAGCGTCGATCCATGGCAAGGACAGGGCCAAAGAGGCATTTTCAAATATTTCAAATAACATAAGGAGGACCAGTTCTTTTTAGCTGTTAGATATGAGATAAAAGTGAGTCAACAAATGGTATTTTTATACACTCCTCCGTTGGAAGCAGTGATTCTCAGATGTCAAGGTTGTAAAATTCCTCAGTTGTGGGACAATGGAATGGTTGCCTGGGTATGGTATGGTAAGATGGTATGGTCTGAACATCTGGAAAATCCCAGAATGTGCAATCTACTGCAGAATGCATTTTAGCACATGGTGTTTAAATTAAAATACCATCTTTGAGAAAAATATATTATTATTAGAGTAGATACTTGACTCATGTCATACAATTTATAGATTAATTTTAATATTCATGTTGAGTGAAATACTAGGGTAACAAATGATGATTAATAAAATATTATTTTTGAAGTCATGTGTATTTTTGCTTTCTTTACTTTTATTTATTTATTTATTTTTGGTGCTAGGAATTGAACCCAGGGCCTCTCGTATAGGTGATAATTGATCTATTACTGAGTCCCTCAAAATTCTATGTGTTCAGCAATAAAGATGTTACAGCAAGTCATTTTATCATATGACTGCTTTGACAAAATCATTTGGAAATCAGTTGGCTTTAAGTGGACTATAGCATAGTATAGCAAATGTGAAAACAGTATCTATTCACATATATATGTATATGTGTGCATGTGTGTTTTTCCTATTTTAGGAAATTAGTCATTATACACACACACATACATACAATATATCTATGTGTCAATATATCTTTAATGACTCATAAACATTCTTCAGAGCTTAAGGGTTGATTTTCACATTAGCCATGACAATAGAAAGTATGAACCTTAATTTATAAGACTGAAAAACCACATCAAGAGACTGAAGATGTCACAGTCATTGCCAATTAGTATCCACAAAGTAGTTTAAGACATTCCTGGTTAGATGACAGGAACCTGCATGTGTCAGTTTTGGTCACTTCTCAGTATTTTAGGCAACTGGATAGACTGTGAAACCTCATATCACATAATAACATAAGGCCAGCTTGTACTGTTAAAACTAACCCCTAAGAAAAAATGGTATCATCAGAATTTCAGAAAGTGAAAGGTTGATGACTATCAAAGTTAATAGTTTATAAAGAACTTTTATATCCATGGATGGGCTAGTATTATTGGCCTGACTTTAGATAAATACAAATAAAGATGTATTTATGAATGTGCAGTTCTAAAACTACCTATAGTTCTCAAATTCATTGGAAGAGAGAAATTCCAAAGTTTTCAAGAACTTGATACAGTATTTTAAGATCTATTCTAGGGTTTGGGGGTATAGTTCAGTAGGGAAGCATGTGCTTAGCATGCTTGAGGCCCCAGAACCAAAACCAAAACCAAATTATTCCAGTAATACCTGAATTAACAAAAGGGATTCTTTGTAGTGTTTTTAGTTTTTTAAAAAAGGTTTTTCAACATTTAGATATTCAGAGTAGATAGATAATATTCTTGGCAAAGTGTCTCCCAAATAGTTTTATGATATCACAACATATTGGTATAAGTAACTAAAAACTAAACTGTTCATATTTTGGAGTTTAGTGAAGTCTTCTAGCTACCAGCCCTATTGACTAAACTGTTTCAATGAACCAATGTAAGAAATAATATAGGCAGAGTATCCCTTATCCAAAACCCTTAGGACTGGAAGTTAAAATTTTGAGCTTTTCAGGATCTTGGAATGTTTACACATACATAATGAGATATCTGGGACCAAAGTCCAAACATGAAATTCATTTAAGTTTCATATACACCTTATACACATAAGCTAAAATTAATTTTAGACAGTATCTTTAATGCACCTGCATTTTGATTGTGACTTCACATGAGATAAGGGGTAGAATTTTTCACTTTTAGTGTCCTGTCGGTGCCCCCAAAGTTTCAGATTTTGGAGCATTTCTGATTTTGAATTTTTGGATTTGTAATGCTCCACCTCACTCCACATTAGTGATGTTCAATGGGCCCAAACATCTGTAATGTTTTCTTTTCCTTTTTATTAATACTTACTTGTAAATGTTTTATTAAATGTCCTTAATTCTGTATCAAGGGCAACTTGTTCCCTCTTTGCCCCCACATTGTCAAAAAGATGGATGAGGAAATAGAGAGAAAAGGAAACTGAGAGGAAGGGCTGTAGTGCTTAGCTATCTCCCAAAGCAGTAGTCATGTGAGATCCCCTGCAACAGAAGGAGTGGCAGCTCACTCCTTAATCTAAACCAGGCCATCTTGGAGGTCAGAGGTGTGGGAGGGAGTGGAGGAGGAGGAGGCTGTGTTCCTTGGTTCAGTTATGTTGGAAAAAGCCAACTTTTGTCCATTCATTCTAAGCCTGAGAATCTGGTCTAGGATAATGTGTAAGTGTTTTCAAAATAAAGAGCTATTATTTTTCTCCTCTTCAGAATAGGAACTCGAGAAAGAAGGTCTGAGTCTGGTTCTGACCAATCATGGTGCCATGTTTATGCAGCTGTAGACCTAAAGGGCACCACCACCAGGCCATCCTACTGCTGGTAGCAAAAGGGGGTGGAGCCGACTCCTCCATAGGGAGAGGGGTACAACTCACATCCTGGTCGGGATTAGGGGCACTGAGGTCATATAGACTGAGATTTGAGTCTTGGCTCTAACTTTTTACCATGTGGCCCTGGTTAAGTTTTAAACTTTTCCATGCCTGTTTTTCTTATCTGTAAAATCATCATAACAATGATGTCATTATTAACTCCAACATGGTCATGAGGATTGAGCCAGATCAGAAATCTAAAAGTTCTTAGCATACTAGCACATGGTAGGCTCTTGACCTTCCCTGCAAGGGCCTGGATTGACCAGCACCACTGGCCCTCCTCCCACCAGGTGACACTGTTTCAGTTCAACTCTAACAGTGATTCTCATATTTTGCCACCTAAGTTTCTCCAGTGGCCAAGAAATATGAGACCATCAGAGAGTAGGAAACATCAAAAGCTGGCTTTAAATAAGGTTAACATTTCCTAGGAATCAGCAAAATTTTCAAAAAAATTTGGCTACAATTCCATCTTTAAAATCTGTATGATATTTGCATTCTACTTCATAATAAACTTGTTCCTCAAATAATTCTTTTAACAAGGATGTGCTATATGTTCCCTGTGGTGTGTACCTCAGGCACCTATTGGCCTGTTTGGACAAAATGGCTATAGATGAGCTTTCTCACATATAAAGAACAAAGAGATTGAGATCTGTAACATAGGCAGGACCTGGTGGCTCACGTCTATAATCCCAGCTACTCTAGAGGTTAACACAGGAGGATTGCAAGTTCCAGGTCTGCCTAGGCAAGTTGGTGAAACCCTGTCTCAAAAAATAAAATGAAATCAGGCACGGTGGTGCATGCCTGTAATCCCCAGCAGCTCAGAAGGCTGAAGCAGGAAGATCATAAGTTCAAAGCCAGCCTCAGCAACTTAGTGAGGGCCTAAGCAACTTAGCAAGATGCTGTCTCAAAATAAAATATCAAAAGGGCTGGGGACGTGACTCAGTGGTTAAGTGCCCCTGGGTTCAATGCCCAGCACCAAAAAAAAAAAAAAAAAAAAAAAAAAAAAAAACAGAAAAAAGCTGGAGACATAGTTCAGTAATAGAGCAGTTAACTAGCAAGTGTGAGACCTTAGGTTCAATCTCTCATACTTAAAAAAAAAAAAAAAATTTGTAACACATTAGCAAATTTGCAAATTAGTGGAATATTTGCATCTGGCATGTAGTTGAAACTCAATAAAATATTTGTTGAATTGAATTCACGTATCAATACATTTACTACATAAATTATCTCATAATCTAGAATAGATTTCTGAGAATGTAGAAAAATATTTGTAATGTAGATAATATTTAATATTTAATATAATGTAGGTAATATTTGCTGAGAGAGAAGCAAAGAAACTATAAATGTGTGTGTTGGGGGAGGTTACTCCAAGGGAAATTTTCAAAAGAAAAGGCCTGGTGAAGAAGAATGGAGAGGGCTAACTTTTGCATACTTTATATTTTTCTTGATTGAGCCCTGGCTAGATAAATGACTTCTAGTCTACATTTGTCCTTGTAAATGAGATTTGTTGTGAGGAGAAAACAAAGTGCCCATGATACAGAGTTAAAACCCTAAAATCATATTTTGGGTCATTTGGATTACAAATGTTTTCACTTTCTACACATAAATAATCGGCTTTTTATTTTCTTTGTTTTAGATTCAGTTTGACAAAAATAGTTGTGCAATAAAAGCTATTCTTGTAGAATTATGTTTAGAGACAATAGCAATTTTTTTAAAGAACTTATAAGGAAGCTCTTGCCCTTTTAGTTTGCAGTCAGCTTTTAAAATGCTATTGTTGGTAATGGCACTTTTCTTTCTTTGTTTTGCTTTATTTTGTTTTTTGTATGCTCAGAAAGATGAATTATTCCTTTGTCTCAGGGAGACCAAATCTATACTTTGTGACGCCCCTGAACTCTGCCCTTTGAGTTAAAACAGAACACTCTGAGTAGGAGATAAGTCTTTGATGTCTATTCTAGAAAAAGAATCAAGATCCAAAATTAATTATTTTGCAACATCATTTTTGAAATACCAGACTGCTTCATATGTTGGTAGAATAATAAAATCAGAGATACCGCGTGAAAAACCAGGAAAATGGAAACTTTTCAGTTACAAAAGAGCAGGAAATGGAATTTTAACTTGATTTTTTACTCCTAAGATTGTTTCAGTGCAAAATATTTTTAATTTTTAAGAAAAGTAGGAAATGAGATTCATTTTCAAGCCTCTCTGTTTCAAGTGAGAGACTCCTGTGAGTCTTGATTCAAAATCAGTTCGTGTTTAGTTGGTGCTGGTCTCATGCTGCTGTCCTAGCAGGAAAATCATAGGGATGGAGAATGTTACCTACCAGGTTTTCTTCACACAGTTCTCTGAACTGGTAGAATTTCTGAGCCATGAGAAGTTGGGCACTGCCCACTGCGGTTCGGATTTTCCCTAGAACTGAAGAGAGCAAACATACAAGAAGTTTATACATGCCTCATTGTTGAGATTTAGTCTGGTAAATAAAGCAAAGAGACAGTTATGCTGTCATGGTTAGGAAGAACAGCACACAGGGCCGGCACACGCCCACCCAGACCGCCCAATCCCTGTCCCTGCTCCATCGGTCGCTGTAACCCAGACTCCTGCCTCAAAGCATAAAACCAACTAGGAAAAACACACTCTCATCGTGCATATTCCTTGGGAGTACTGGAGTTTTCCATCACAGTCCTGATGCTACCAAGAGAAAAGGCAAATAGTGTTTTTTTTTTTTTTTTTTCTTTTAACTTTTTTACTGCAAGGATGAATTTCAAGGGTTGCTGGTGTATTTATGGATCTATGGAGTCAACGATCATGATCTGTTGGCTTGATTTTCTAATACGAACTCAAACACAAGAAAAGCAATCCTAACTTGGAGGGAGAAATCCCTTGGCACTCACCAGATCCCATCTATATCCTTCATTATTTTTCCGGAGTTTAGACACTGTCGGACAAGAGCCAGGGCCAGGTGAAAGGTTTGCAAAGGAGTGACGGTGTTCAGCCTGTTGCCTAGGAAACGCCCGCACCGACCCAACGTGTACACTCCACAGCCCACTTTTCTTGTTAATATAGATTTAATTCCCTATGCACCGTGCTGAAAAAAGTCTTTCTTTTTGCAAGCAAGCTATTTCTTGTCTCCCGCGCAGTGCAAGGCGAGCTCCCTTGACTGGCGGGCGTGCCGGGACCAGGCGGAGCGCTCTGTGCAGAGCATCCCGAGGTCTGCAAGTCCCTGGGGCTTCCCCCGCACCCCGCGCCGACAGAGCACAGCTGCGGCTGCTGGAGACCCGCCACTAGGCGGTTCGCAACACGCCCTCTCCCGCAGGCAGAAGGGGAGGGGAGAAAATGCCCACATGCAAAATTAGGGAGAACCTAGTCTCAGGAAAGCCCTTGGGCAGTTTGGAAGTCTTCCTGCGGGGAGAGAGTATAGGATTTAGGCGATCTTGGTTTTGTTGCACAGAATTTAGAATCTCAAAGTGGAATAAGGTCTCCTTTTCTCAGTCGCATACCCCAGAACGTTTGAAGAGAAGAGAACGAAAAGAAACTTCATTTCCCAGAGTTTTCTAGTAATTTGCTCCTCTGTTTGTTTACCAGGCTAGATAATGGTTTATGGTACCCATTATACCTCGGCACTACTCAAAATATTTCAGCGTTCCCACACATGTAACTCAGAGCGCTTGTAAATTCTTCCATATGTCACCAGACTGAACAGTTCACCAGCAGACATTTGCCTCCTCTTCATATCAAGGGGTCCCCCTGGGCAGCTCTCTGGCAGCAATTCCTTTGGTCTAAATTTTTGTATTCTTTCCAGTCTGCTTTTATAATCTTTGGGGATGGTTATCCTTTTCCTCTTTAACTAAAAAGAATCAGTTGTGTGAGGCCGCCTCTCCCTTCCTCTACATCCCCAAAGCAGAAATAATATCTTACAGAGACACAAGGTGGCCTGATAGCTCAGAGTTCAAGCCCTGAGTGGGTCTGAATCCCTGCTCCAACACCTACTAGTTGCTGCCTTGGAAAAGTCACTTAACCTGTTTTTCATATATAAGGTGGGTGCTAATGGTACCTATTCATGGAATTGTGGAAAGATTAAAAGTACTATGTATATGAATCTCTTAGGAGAATGTTTGACATACAATAAGTATATAATAAATGTTGGTTATGCTCTAGGATCAGAAAACTATATTTCTTCCATGGGTGTGCCAACTATGAGAGCCATATTTGCCCTGGCAAGTAGAGAAGAGGAAAAACACAAAGTCTGGATTATTTAGAGATGACTGTCCCAGATCTGGGAAGGGACATGGAGCAAGCACTTCCTAAGTGAACATGTGGTTTTGGGCAAACCCTGAGGTTCCTGGAAACCACTCTGAATTATCTTGCTGGCAGGATTATGACACAATAAATCTCAGAGAGTCCTGGAAACTTAGATCAAGGGTACCTGGTTCTCCAATTTGCTGGTTGGAATTCTGTAGTTTCTAGGAACTATTGCAGGACCTATCAGCTATTCTGATATACCTCAAAGCTTGGAGCTAAAGGTTTTAAATTATATCTGAATACCTGAGCTATATATGAGACCACCCATAATAAGAGTAGCTAAGACTGATTCTCAAAAGAGGAGACACATGCCCATATAGGTAGGGGACGGCTTGTCTGTCTTCTTGAATTTAAAACAAGGGACGTCTTTCTTCATTCAGCAAAATCTGGAGAGAGCCCTGGATGTAGAACCTCAGTAACAACATCTGGGGTGGAGATGAAGCTCTTCTGTTTCCCAGGTTTTTTCCCCTCAAGTTCCTCTGATGGAAATTCCCTGCTGGCTACAGGATACTTGCATCACCAGTGTCTAAGTGATGATCGTTCCTAGGCCAAGGGTGAAGAAATGACTTCTTTGAAACAGGAGGGCTTGGGACAAGCAGATAACAGCTCATATTCCCTTGCCCTACACACTTCCTCTTTCGGAGAACGAAATATTCAACTTTAATTTTAAGAAAAAAGCTGTAATGGAGTGTTTCAGGGGGATTTTGTTGTTGTTTATTTTCTCCATTAGACATTTACTTGGTGTGTGAGATAAAATCCTTTCTCCTGGAAGTAAATTTTATATTTGTTACATATGCTTTGAGGAAGAATTAATAAATGATAAATGGTTCATTCCAGTGGAAGTAAAAATACAGAAATAAATGAACTAAAAAGTTGCTAAAGAAATCAAAGAAAGAAGCTTACTGATGGGTTTTTGGGTTTGTTTTTGTAGTGCTAGGGACTAGGCAAGTGCTCTATCATAGAGGGACATGCCCAGCTCTTGATGTTGTTTTGAGACTACTCTGAAATGTCCAGTATCAATCTACAGCAGGGTGGGAAAAGAAATACTTTTCTCAGGGACTCTAGGTAAAGAAGGGTAAGGAAGAAATATCAAATATCAAATATCAAATGAAATATATAAGCTGCAACTATATATTGAGGGCTTTCCTCACGCATATCAAACAGCCCAAGCTGGTGTTGGAAAGTCCCAGAAGAGGCCTAGATATGATGCCTCTTTCCAAGGTTAGTCGTTATGGTAGCCTGATGTCAGCCTCAAGGGTGAGGCTGAAAAGACCAGAGAGACCTGAAAAGGCTTGTGGGATCTAGTTGAAAACCGGTAGGTGTGGCCAGTTACATTTTTGAGGAGCAAGGTCCCGATGCTGTGTCCAGTCATGCCCAGATGGATATGACACAGTAGTAAGTGAGACAAGGTCCCTGCCCTCATGGAGCTTATATCCTGGGGGAGAGTAATGGGAGAAAGTGATAGGAAACATACAAATACAGATATGTCTTGAACTTGGTAGAGGATTGGTATGAGCCAGATGGAGCTAAGCTTGATTGGGCAACTCAAGAGTAGCAAATTCTTTAAATGGTGGTCAGAGACTACTGAAGTATTTTTCCTCTTTCCTAAGAAATGGAAAACAAACAAACAAAAAGCACAGTTGGCATAGTTCCAGCTGCAAAATGAAAATGTAGCCAGATTAAATGGATTTAGTAATCATAATTTGATGATGTCATTGTTTTTATTTGAAAAACAGTTAAGATACTTTCAGGTACTTCGTATTTTCCTATTAAAGGGCAATATAGCAAATATTTATATGTGTTCTCTCTCAAAGGAACCAATATTAACTTTTGACCAGATTTGCTTCTGGATTGTCCCTGTCCCCTGCCTGCCTGCCTCACATCCCCCCCACCCCATCGCCTCTCTTTTCAATAAAACAAAGCCTTACAGATAAAGTACATGTTCTTCACTCCTGCCCATTCCCTCTCTCCCCAAAGTGAACCACACAGAGGATGGCTGTTTTAGTCGTTCACTGGAATAGTCCTATCACTGAGTTCACTAAAGTCTCTTCTCTGTTCCTGGAAAGGTGATAACTAAGGGACTTTCTGAGTGCAAACCAAAGGGCATTAGATTGGGAATGAGATCCCATGGCCCTAAGTAGAGATTTTCTTAAGTTCGAATGGGGGTTTTAAGACTCTGGGAGTCTAAGAGGGTTATACTCCTAGGTTCCCATGTGGTTGGTTTCCTTCACCCTCAAATTCATGCAATCTTTCCAGATTGTTAACCATATGTGGTCTATATATAGGTGTATATATAGGTCTATATAGATCTTAAATGTCCCCCAAATCTTAACTGTTGAAGGTTTGGTCACCAGCCTGTGAGTTTTTAGGAGGTGGTGGGACCTTTAGGAGGTGAGGCCTATTGGGAGGAAGTTAGGTCATTGGGGGTGTGCCCTTAAAGGGGATATCAGGACCTTGGTCCCTTCTCTATCTTCCATTTCCCAGCTGCAAGGAGGTGAGCAATGTCCTCTGCCATATGCTCCCACCATGATATACTGTGCCATCACATGTCCAAAGTAACAGGGTCAAGTGACCATGGATTGAAATTGTGAGCTAAATCTTTTCCTTTATTAGGTTGATTTTCTCAGGTATTTTGTCACAGTGACAGAAAACTGATGAACACATGTGACCAAGTTTTTACTATCCATCTCCCTTAAGCCACAGCCAATGCATCTTCTAGAATAATTAACTCTGCTGTATCTCCCAGACATGTCATTTAACCATGACTTATGCCATCTATTTGTGTGATACGTAATCATACAATAAGCTTTACTTTGCTTTGCAACTCTTTTTAAAATAGAAGTAAATCTAGTTTCTTCCTTTATCTTTTAGGCACTTGATGGGAAAGTTTATAGACCCCTTCCTCACTTTCTTTTCCCTCTTTGGCTCCTTTGTTAATTTGTCCCTCAGTGGAAGGAACAAACAAGAAAAACTGTTCTTGAGTGAAATTCTATTTAAGAAGTGGGTACATTTTTATAAACTACCTCATTTATAATTCCCCAAACTTCTCCACAGTGGATGTTTAAGGAGAACCTTAACAGAGAGGACAGGTGTGGGTCAGCAAAGCCAGGAAAATCTTTTAGAAGGTCATCCCTATTTTTCCTTTACAAAATGTGCTTAAATTATTATTATTATTACCTTGCTCTCTTTTTTTCTCTTTCTCTCTCTTTTTCAGGGAATTGGTAGGGGAGGCACTTCACCACTGAGCTACATCCCCAACCCTTTTTTATTTTTTTATTTTGAGACAGGGTCTTACTAAGTTGCCTAGGCTGGTCTTGAACTTACAATTCCCCTACCTCATTCTTCCAAGTAGCTTGAATTACAGGTGTGCACCACCTTACTCAGCCTCACTTATTATTACTTTTATGTCAACACTGTCTTCCTCTTATCTAATTGGGTCCTCACAGAACCCTCTGAGGCAGGGCAGACAACCTCATTATATTTGAGGAAATTTGGGCTCAAATTATGAAGTGCCATTCCTGGGGTTCCTGCTGTGACCAGATGCCCATCTTTGGATTCCCAGACGTGCCTTTCCCTGGACACTTATGGAAAACTGGATCTGAATCTATGTAAGTGAAAGCCATCTGGAATGACTCCTTCCTTTCTTCCTTTCTCCTTTCTTTTTTACTGTGGTAAGAACGCTTCACATGCACTCGCCCCTTTTAGATGTTTACGTACACGATATAGTCTTGTTACCGGTATGATCTCTAGAACTTCTTCATCTTGTATAACTGAAATCATAGCTGTGATTAGCGACCCTATTTCCCCCTTCCCCCAGCCCCTGGCAACCACCATTCAACTTGCTGATTCACTCTATGAATTTGTTTATTTATTTATTCATTTATTTTCTTTTTTGGTACTGGGGATTGAAACCAGGGCACTTAACCACTGAGCCACATCCCCAGTCCTTTTTATTTTTTTATTTTGAGACAGGGTCTCCCTAAGTTGCTTAGAGCCTCACTAAGTTGCTGGTTTTGAACTTGCTAAGATTATGAGCTGGACTCAAAATTTCCATCTTCTTGCCTCTACCCCCGGAGCTGCTGAATTACAGGTGTGTCCTACCATACCTGGTTGTTTTTGTTTTCTTTTTAAGATGGGGTCTTGCCCATGCTGGTCTTGAACTTCTGGGCTCAAGTGATCCTTCAGTTTCAGCCTTCCAAGAAACTGGGATGACAGACATGCCTCTACATCTGGCTTTGAATCTGCCTATTTTAGGTAACTCACATAAGAAGAATCATGCAGGATTAGTCATTCTGTGGCTGGCTTATTTCACTTAGCGTAATGTCCTTCAGGTTCATACATGTTGTCCAATATGATTTCCTTCTTTTTCTCTTTTTTTTTTTTCGGTGCTGGGGATTGAACCTGAGGCCCTGTGCTTGCAAGGCAAGCACTTTACCAACTGAGCTATCTCCCAGCCCTGATTTCCTTCTTTTTAAGGCTGAATAATATTCCATTGAATGCACAGACCATATTTTCTTTGTTCCTAGAGTATAATTTCTTTCCTTCGTCTGTACTCTCTAGTCAGTGCCAGTGGATGGCAGAGGGACAGAAGAGGGATCAGTGGGGGAATTTGAAGAAATTCCCCAAACCCCATCACTGTCCCACATCAAGAAGGAAAGTAAAACATGTGTATGTGAAGTGATATTTTGATTTTGAAAAGAAGGGAGGAAACAGTTCTAACTTGACAGAGATGGCAAATATATATTGCAAGCTATGTGTCTTCTTTTAAAGATTATATATTATAATGAGCAGAGAAAGACTTTTGTGGGGTAGCCTCATTATCCAAATTATGATTTGAAATCTACATTCAATTAAAAATTTCAGACTTTTAGAAAACAGCATATTTCCTTTCTCTCCCTGTCCCTGTGGGGTATGTTTTTATTTTGGTGAACAAGGAGGTATGTAAAAGGCCCAGGGGTGAAAAGAATTAACTTTTTCTTTTTTTAACCCCTTAGGTTAATCTATGGTAGCTGCAAAGAGTTTGGGTTTGCTGGTGATAGCAAGGTAAAATGAAGACCAGTTTCTTTGGTGACATACCTGACTTTCTTGCTAAGTTGAAAATCAGGATTTCAGGACTGGGGATATAGCTTAGGGGTGGAGCCCATGCTCAGCATGTGAGAGGCCCTGGGTCCAATCCCCAGCACCAAAGGAAAAAAAATCAATAAGCATAATTATCATATGTATCTTTCCATATTCCCAGGGGGTTAGGTCTCTAGACCTGAAGAGACAGAAGCACTGGTTTCTGTGAATGTTTCCAGTTCTTATTTACCATGCCCAACTCCACCATCATCCAGTCTCACTTTAAGGCCTCAGACACAGAAGAATAGACACATTTCTCACATCTTTAATGTAGCTTCCCTGAAACCTGGAAGCAACCATATCATCACAAAGGAGTGTTTCCCCAGGGATGAAGGTGAACAGAGGGGACATGCCAGGTAGAAATCTTCACATTTCTTTGCCATTCCACTACAATTCACTTAGTTTGCTTCTTTCCAGCCTAACTTCCTTCCTTCCTTCCTTCTCTTCTTTTTACTTCCCTTTCTTCTTTCATTGCAGCACTGAAAGTTGAACCCAGGGCCTTGCACGTTCTGGGTAAGCCCTCTACCTCGGAGCTATACCTCGAGCTTTAGAAGGCTTTCTTGTCTCATGTTATTCCCAAGTTTAAAGGCATTTCCTGAGTTCCCCATGGTCTTAGTTGGTTCGTGCTGCTATAACAGAATGCCACCGACTGGGTCATATTAAGTAGAAATTTATTTCTTACAGTTCTGGAGGCAAGTCCAAGATCAAGTCTCCAGCAGGTGGCATGTCTGGTGAGAACTGCTCTCTCTTTCAAGATGGCACCTTGTTACTGAGTCTTTACATGGTGGAAGGGACAAGAGTAAATGAATCCACTTCCTCAAGTCCTTTTGTAAGGACTTGGTCCTATCTGTGAGAGCTCTTAATGACCTGTGAAAGGCCCCACCCATTAACATCCTGTAGTTGGCAATTAAGTTTCAACCCATGTGCTTTGGGATAAACTCAAACCCCCTTCAATGGGGCAGGGAAGGCCAAACTCCCCAGCCTGCCTTTTGTTTGCTCCTTAAGTGCTCAGGACACAGTTTGCCAGATCCCACGTTGTTTCTTTCCTCTGTGTGTGTCTTTGCTGGAGTTAAACACTAAGCTGGGGATTCTCTTCACCTCCCCTGGCCCTGTCCCTTTGCCTCACAATGGCTCACACATTCCGCCTCCAGAAAGCCTTATCTCTTTTCACCTCTCCCTCCTCATGCTTCTCAAGTTCCCGTGCTTAGCTGGCTCTGCCCTTTCCTCATTCTTCCCAGCTCTATCTACTTATATGCCTGATCTCCAACCAGACCATGAGCTCTTTGATCACATGGGCTGAACCCACGTAACCCCAGGTATCCCCCTGAAGGAATAAGTTTTGAAATTAACTGAGTCATATGAACTGTATGTCAACCTGAAAACAAATTAACTACAACATTCTAGTCCTTAAGCATTTTGATCTTTTAGGGTTTTATCATTTCTTGCATGACCTTTTGACCTTTTTAATTTTTTTCTTTGTTGTGGTGCTAGGGATTGAACTCAGGGCCTCATGCATGCTAGGAAAGTGCTCTACCACTGAACTACCTCTCCAGCCCCTCTTGTATCACTTTTTAAATTATAGTATTAAATGATATGCTGATACAGTCTGAGCTGGGCTGCTGGGGTGGCCTTTTATGATGCTGGTTGCAGTGGCTGGGCTGGAAAAGTCGAATCATCTGGGAGAAGCTGAACATGTTTGTGGGTAAATTAAATTTCCTTATGCAGAATCTGCTCAATTTACATTGAGGTGATGTCTCAAAAAGTGCACTGTAAATTGAACATATCTTATGTCCAAAATGCATGTAATCTGCCTAACCTGCTGACCATTCTGACGTAGCAATATGGTCCACTGTAGAGACTCAACTGCTTCCCCTCCTGATTGGGAGGCTGCTGGGAGTTGCTGCTCACGGCCACGTCGCGACATACAGCCCTCAGCCTCAGAAAAGAGCAAAGTTCAAAACTCCAAAGTATAGTCTTTAGTGATTGCATATTGCTTTCAAATCATTGTAAGTCAGGCACGGTCTATAGTCAAGTCTTGGCTTCTTTTTAATCACGGAGTTATTGACTTTTCATGGTATGAACTTAAGGGCTAGGTGTAAGAAGAGAGATGAATGGGAAAAAAAAGGGAGTCCACCCACTTAAAGTCACGTGGGTCTGTCAGTCAAATCTGTGTGATTTCATAAAGTTGGGATTGTCCACACTGAGACACTCTTATTCATAAGTGTGTCCTCATGGCAAAGAGTTTCTCCAACCTGTGGCTCAGCAGCATGTCTCATACACATCTATGATCCAGAGCTGCTGTTGACAAGGCGACTCTGCAGCTTGCAGGGGTCTATTCACTCCTGAGCTGCAGTTCACAGGAGCGCTCCTTCCTTCCTTCCTTCCTTCCTTCCTTCCTTCCTTCCTTCCTTCCCTCCCTCCCTCCCTCCCTCCCTTCCTTCCTTCCCCCCTCTTTCTTTCTTTCCTTCCCTCCCCCTCCCTCCCTTCCTTCTTTCCTTACCTCCCTCCCTCCTTTCCTTCCTTCCTTCCCCCTCTCCTTCTTTCTTTCCTTCTTTCCCTCCCTTCCTTCCTTCCTTCCTTCCTTCCTTCCTTCTCCCCTCCTTCTTTCTTTCCTTCTTTCCCTCCCTTCCTTCCTTCCTTCCTTCTTTCCTTCCTCTCTCTCTTTCCCTCCCTCCCTCCCTCCCTTTCTTTCTTTATTCCTTCCTTCCTTCCTTCCTTCTTTCTTCTTTCCTTCCTGTTTCTCCTCCCTCCTCCTGTCTTTAAGGAACCTAAACTTGGTGACTAATGAATAATGAATCAAAATTTCGAGCAGAAACTTTCCCATACACTAAAACCAGAGGGCTCTGGGGAGAAAACATTGTTTGGATTTTCAAGAGCAAGTTTGTGCCAGGTGTGGTCGTCTGTGCCTGTAGTCTCAGCAGTTTGGGAGACTCAGGCAGGCAGGAGGATCGCTTGAGCTCTAGAGTCTCAAACCAGCCTGGGCAACACAGCAAGACACTAACATTATCCAAAAAAAAAAAAAAAAAAAAAAAAAAAAAAAAAAAAAAAAACCTTAGCTAATCTAATTTTTTTTTCCATCCAGGACTCTTATTAGTAAAAGATGGTTGTGCTTTAGATTCATATTTTGACTTATATTAGCCATGAAGCAGTAACATCATATATATTTCATAAGTAAATAAAGACAGTTTTGAGTCTTTGAAAGTTGATTGAAATGAAATTAGTTTATATTTCTGTGATCTAGTGATATATAGATATATATAACTCTTTGTCCATGGTTCCTGGCTCACGACTCCTTCCCGAGGCAGGCCACACAGAAACTAGAATTTCTCTTCCCCAAGGCAGATCGAAGACACTCTAATCTTCCACCTTGCAGTTGGCCATAAAGAAATTCTCTGACCTACCACTTCTGATAGCAGATGATAAGACCCCCATTCCAGAAGGGGTCTTGCCCCACACCCCTGAGAAGGAATGCTCAAGAATCTGAACAGACAAGTCTTGCTGGGTTTCCCCACCCAGTCTGTTAACATTAGATCTTAACCGTTTTGTTCCATTACATTTCAGTGAGGTCGTCCATGTTTTAGTGATACCTATGCAATGAAGTTTCCGTAAAAACCTAAAAGGACCAGGGTTTCAGAGACCTTTCACTGGACGTGTGGAGGCTTCCAGAGGGTGGCCTTTCTGGACAAAGCATGGGAGCTCTGGGTTCCTTCCCCATTCCTTGTCCTAGCGGTGCTTCATCTATAGCCTTTGTAATCACCTCCGTGATACACTGGTAAATGTTAAGTGTTTCCCCCAAGTTCTGTGAGTTATTCAAGCAGATTAACTAAACCGAAGAGGGGGTTGTAAGAACCCAGATCCAAAGCTGCTCTGTCAGAGCACAGGTACAACGTGGAGCTTGAGTGGCATCTAAAGCGGGGCAGCCTTGGGAACTGACCTTCGACCTATCTCGAGGTAGATGGGGTCAAAACTGAATGAGTTAGAGGACACCCCGCTGGTGTGGACGCAGAGGTGATTTGTATTGTGAGTGCAGCCTTTGAGTTGTTTTCACCTCCTGTATCTACACGATTTTCTTCAACGATATAAAATAAAAGGGCACTGTGTTTGAAGTCTGTTGCATTTATATTCCACAGAAATGGTTCTTGTTGGAGAAAGCAATCAGATCTTGCTCTGTGAGTCCGTCCCTCTCTCAATGACCTCTGGAATAAAGGAAACAGATGTGTGTCTAGGCCTGGTGTTGCCTTGGACTTCACCTCTTCCTGCTTCGGTGCCCTCCTCTGCCTCCACATACCACCCCCAAGAAGCACACCCACAGAGGATGCTCTCCATCTCCCTCTGGCACTGGCAAAATGAATGATGCATTTTCAAAAGTTAAACATAAGGCACGTTACATACGAGATTTCCTTTTCATGACTGCCACTTCCTCTGTGGTCACTAATTTCAGGTTGGACAGAACTTGTAAAAGAGACTATGCAGTTGTGTGTGTGTGTGTGTGTGTGTGTGTGTGTTGTGTAGAGTGGGGGTGGGGAGAGACCTTTTGAAGGTTCACTTCAAACGAAAGATGAGAATAAAACCAAAAGCAGCTAGGATGCACCAGGGGTTCTCTGCTTGGCAATTCTGGTGGCAGAGGAATGGCAAACCTCATAAAGAGCTGCTTTGTCTGCTGCCCACTATGTCATGGCTGCACAGACGCGGCAGAGGCAATCCCAGGCAGGTGAAGCCTGGCGATCGCACTGATAGCCAGTCACAATAATGACGGTGCACAGCTTCCTAACCAAACCTGAGACCAGGCAAACCCCACTGCGGCTTTCATCACCAGCTCCACATTCCCGGCCAAGGCTCACAAGCCTTCGTGGGGGATGGAAGGCTGAGTCTCACTAACTTGGATGCTCTTACCAGGCAAAATGAAAGGGGAATGAATCTGCCTCCCGCACACGCTCTCGGTTTATCAGTTCATTTCAGATAAAGCCCGAAAATTCTGCTTCTAAGTTGTCCACAAGGCAGGAGGCAAAGATAGATTTCCAAGTACAATCAACCGCTATTTCATCCTTGGGCCACTGAAATCTGAGCCTGTCCCCACCCTCCCCCGCCAGACTGCATTCCTAGTTAGAAGCATTCGGTTCCATCTGGTCGGTTCATTCCCGGTTAGATAATACCAGACGTATCTATGTAACATACAAGCCACTGTCAAATAGCACTGAGCCATCTCCCTGAGACAGCTGTTTCACACAAGGGCTTCATTGTCTGAGAAGAGCTTGTATCATTTTACTTCAAGAGCCCAGGGAACAGGCATTCTGTCAACTGCCGTGGTTTGGAGGGACCCTCACTTACAGCAGTTTCATTATTTTGTTATCAAGCCAAAAACCTAGTATCAACTGTGAAGGGTGAAGGTTTAAAACAAGAACTAAAGTCTTTGTTCTGCTTTGGTTTTATCAGGGAAAATAATAGCTCCACAGACCCACACAGAATTTATGTTTATACTTCTGCAAAGACAGCTTGAGGTAACTCACTCCAAGGGCTTTTTTTTTTCCTATCTGCCTTGGTAATACACTTAGTCACTTCCAGGTATATTAGGAAAGTGTTTTCCAGGCCGGAGACAGAATCTCTAGAAGGCGCTGTAAGAATTAGGATAATGGCACCACAAAATAATTGATAACTGAGAAATTATTTTAAATGAGACGAGTCTTTTCCTCAACTCCGTAGTATAAAAAGATAACTACTCCACATTCCAAATCTGTAATTCAGGTTGTCACTGAGCAAATAGATTCCTTACCAAACTTCTGCTGCATTCCTGTGGACATACTATATTTTGAATTAAAAAAAGATTTGTTTTAGATGTTGATAGACCTTTATTTATATGTGGTGCTGAGAATCGAACCCAGTGCCTCCCATAGGTCAGGCAAGTGTTCTATCACTGAGCCACAACCCCAGCCCTATATTTTGAATTTAAAAAGACATTTAATAAAATATCTTATATTTTTATGGAAATGTGATACCCTCAAGGGCTGCAGCCTTTGGAAGGAGTGTTTTTTTCCTTCCTTACACTGCGGTAAAATATACAACAGATTTACCATTTAACTTTTCTTTCTTTCCTTCTTTGTTTTTGGGGTACTGGAGATGGAACTTGTCAGGCATACTAGACAAGTGCTCTCTCTTTCACTGAGCTACGTCCAAAGCCCAATAATTTTTTTAAAAAAATTGATATTTGGGACTGAATCCAGGGGCACTCTACTACTGAGCCACATCTGAGTCCATTTTATTTTTTTACTTTGAGACAGGGTCTCACTAAGTTGCCAAGGCTGACCCAGAACTTGACTCCTCCTGCTTTAGTCTCTCAAGTCACTGGCTATTTCTACTCTTCCTGGCAAACCACCATTTTTAAGGGTACTATTAGAGGGATTAAGCACATTCACCATTTTTAAATATTTAAAAATTGGGAAATTCAGTACCCCATAAAATAAATTAAGAAAATATAATGGGAATTTTCCTTTCTCTCACTCTATCCCATTTATCTTTCCATGGCAACTCTGAAGACTACATCTCCTGAGAGAATATTGTTAAGAAGCTACCTTTTTTCCTCCCCAAAATAGAACACACAAAATTTATTGCATGCCTAAAGCATAAGAGTATTAAATTCCAGCCCTGCACCATGGCAAATGCCTATAATCTCAGTGATTTGGGAGGCTGAGGCAGGAGGATTGTGAGTTCAAAGCCAGCCTCAGCAACTTAGTCCCTAAGCAACTCAGGGAGACCCTGCCTCAAAATGTTCTGGAGCTGTAGCTCAGTGGTTAAGTGCCCCTGGGTTCAATCCTGGGTACCAAAAAAAAAAAAAAAAAAAAAAAAAAAAAAATCTGTATCTATATCTATATCTATATATCTATATATAGATATATATCTATATATCTATATCTATATCTACATATCTATAGATATAGATATATAAAACTCCCAGAAGCTACTTTTATCATCACTTGAAGAGGGTTCCTTCTTATATCGAACCCAAAGAACACATGAAGTGACTTGGCTAAAAGATAAAGATAACTATTTGTCAAAGCTATTTTTGCTGTGTACACATATTAAAAACAAACAAATAAGCAAGCAAACAAAAACTGGTTACTGAGAACTTGGCTCTTCCCTGCCAAATGGAATTGGCTTCTTTTCCTTACCCCTCTTCTTATAAAAAGAGAAAAGGTTAAATCAGAGAATTAGTAAAACAAAGGCCCTCTGAACACCAGGCCCAGTTATCAGAACAGAATGGTGGTTGCCAAGGAACCAGGGGCAGATATGTGTGGAGAGCCTTACCCAGGGTAGTGCCAAGTCACACAAAGTATCATTATCTTGTCAAATGTTATTCATGTTGTATCTGTTCCATCAGACACTTCTGTGTTCTGTGACCTTGGACAAGATACTGCCAAGCTGTTTTGAGGGCAAATAAAACAGCACCTGTCAAAGTCTGTAGCCCACTGTCAGGGACATTATAAGGACAAGATGAATATTCTTTCCTGTGCATCCATCCTCCCTTCTCCACTGTGAAGGGTTGCTACTGTTTAAGGTCAAATTGTCAGTGATCTGGATTTGCCTCATTTCAAATTGGTGACTCTGCCCTGGGAGTTTGCTGCTATATCCTTGAGAATTTTGGAATCATAACAGTTTGAAGTTTGTATTTCTCTAAAGAATGAAAAAAAAATGGAAGTCTTCAAGTGTTTGTGAAATGGAATTGTATCTTAAAAGCTGGCAAGGGCATATGAGGTTTATCTCAACTATCCATCTTCTGTATCACACTTCTGTGGCAAGTTTCTTCTCTTTCTGACAAATTCTTGTCCTCATCCAAAGATCTCACCAACATAGGCCCCTGAAGCTCTGTCAACCATAGCTGCTAGTCACTTGCTGTGGTCTGAATGTGTGTGTCCCTTCAGAATTCATATGTTGAAGCCCAATCACTGAGGCGATAGTATTAGGAGATGGGGCCTATAGGAGGGTGAGGCCCTTAACAACAGGATTAGTGCCCTTATAAATGAGGCCTGAGGGAAAGTATACATCCCTTCCACCACGTGAAAACACGGCAAGATGTCATTTTGAAATAGAGAGTAAACTCTCACCAGACACCAGATCTGCCAGTCCCTTGGTCTTGGACTTCCTAACCTACAGGAATGGTGAACTATGAATGCCTGTTGTTTAAAAATTACGCCATCCAGGGTGTTTTGTTATAGCAGCCTGAAAAGACTTAGTAATTTTTTTGAGGACTTTTTAGCTAATTAGGAAGAAAGGATTGCTAAGTAAAAGGCTTTCATAAAACAAAATTTCAAAAATATTTTGAAGATTCAAATACTTATTTAATGCCCCCTTACAATGTGTCAGAGAGGCGAGAGATATTAAGAGGAACAAGACAAAAAAGCTTACTTTCTAACCCACTGTCATAACAGCAGACCGTTATAAAATAATGTTGAAAGTCCCTGACAAATGCACAACATATTTCAGAAGAACGGGAAGTCGACTCAGCCTGAACAGCACAGTCAGCCTGGAACAATACACGGTTGGGCAATTCCTTGATATTCATTATTTGGGGGCTTGACTGGTTGTGTTCATCTCAAGATGCAAACATGTTTCTCTTTCCTTGTAAATACAGGATGAGATCCTGGTTTTCTGGCAGGATTTTCACCTCCCTCTAGATGTAGTTGTATGAAAATACATCGACCTGTTTCCATTGTTCCATAGTCTCAAGGAAGAGTCTCCTAAATTTTGATATGATGGCTACCCTCATGAACCATTTTAAAGTTGGGTTGAGAGGAGTAGATCCAGGCTCAGACTGGGAGGCCAATTAAAGAAAAACATCACAGCAGCAGCTTCCTCCTGGAAGCCAGCTGGGGAGCTAGAACCAGTCTTGACTTTAAAAACTGAATGAATTAAAATGTGAAAGACAGCTCGTCCTGTTGAGAGTGGCACCAGATGCCATTGTTCCTTAGAGACTGGCATTTTTCCTGGGAAAATCTAATAAATTTGGGGTAAGTCTACAAGGGGATAAGATAATGCCACCGTTCAGACTTTCTTTCTGTAATCTACCCCCACCTTCACCCACTGCTGCTGGGCAATGCCTCGTTTACCTGTCACCAGGACAAAAAGGTAACTGTGCATGTGGAGGGACACTCAGGTGACCCTGCCCTGGTACCGAAAGGGGCAAATGTCAAGGGCATTACTTTACCATTGCCAAGTTGTTTGTATTCATAAGATGAAAGAGCCAAAGGAACTTGACAGAAACTCATCTGTGAATTTCCCAACTTGCTCATCAGGGCAAGAAATAGGTGAGGACATCATCTGATAGGGTTTAAGCAAGAAGCTGAGCAGAGAGGAATGAGAGAGCTGACTTGGAGAGGAAATCCTATGACCAGATGGTATTTTCCAGACTCTGTTTTCATAAAAACTAATTCCCTCATGGAAAAGCTCATTGCTTCTTGATACAATTTGGTGCATTTAGTAAATCTACCTAACATGATTTTCAGTACATGCTAGATTTGAGATGGTATTGTGGCCCAGCACAGTGGTGTGTGCCTCTGTTCCCAGTTACTTGGGAAGCTGAGACAGAAGGATCCTTTGAGCCCAGGAGTTGAAGCCCAGCCTGGGCAACAGCATCCCCCTCTTCCCTTCCCCTCAAAAAAAGGAAAGAAAAGAAATTACTGTTATTTTTGTTAGAGATGATAGTGCGTGACTATATTTAGTAAATGCCTTTTATCGATGTGATCTACTTAATGAAATGACATAATGCCTTGGATTTCCCTTTAAAAACTCCAGCAAAAATAACCAGAAATTAGCCAGGTTTAGTGACGCATGCACACCTGTAATCCCAGCAGCTCGGAAGGATGAGGCAAGAGAACTGGGAGTTTAAAACCAACCTCAGCAACTTAGAACTGGGAGTTCAAAACCAACCTCAGCAACTTAGTGAGGCCCTAAGCAACTCTGCCAGACCCTGTCTCCAAACACAGAATAAAAAGGATTTGAAATGTGGTTCAGTGGTTAAGCACCCTGGGTTTAATTCCTGGTACCAAAAAAAAGTTTAGCACATGCATCCTCCGAACATGAAGAACTGTGACCTAACTTGATGCGTAAACAGACTGCAACTTACTCTTGTAACAAGTGACAGAGTCTTGGTTAATCAAAAGCAGCCAGCTCTTCAAGACACATTCAAATAAAGACAGATGCAAGCAGATGGGCCTGACTTTGAACCTTACTTCCATTTGCTGTATGGCACTTCCTCTTCTCTGTTCATAGATATAACCTGCCCATTTTTGCTCTAGACTACTGTCTGATTCCAGAATTGCAGATAAGGTCTATTAAGATCTGTGAAACCAGCTTTGTCATGATTTTTCTCTTTTAACAATAGGAATTGTTATTAAAAGGCCAAGTTTCAAAAGAATGGTGTGCAAGCAATAGTGTCAATTATTTGTTTTATTTATTTACCATTTATTTTATTTTATCATTTATTTTAACCACTACAATGGAATTTATGTTCATTACTTTAGTGGCTGAAGGTTTGCCTCCCTGAACCCTAAAAAAAAAAGTGCATGGTGATGCAAGCCTGTAATTCCAGCAGCTCGGGAGGCTAAGACAGGAGGATCACAAGTTCAAAGCCAGCGTCAGCAACTTAACAAGGCCCTAAGCAACCTAGTGGGACCCTGTCTCAAAATAAAAAAGGCTAGGGATGTGCTCAGGGGTAAGGTACCCCTAGGTTCAATTCCCAGTACAAAAACAAAAAAGTACATGCTACCCAGGCTTAAAATTGCAATAAGCATGGGTTTCTACTGGCCTATACATTAACCTCATTTTAATATGATAGGAAAGTAATAGAACTGTACAGATTATAAACGCCCTACTCCTATATAGCTATGGACCTTGAAACTACTTAGAATAATAAAAATAATTACTATTATTTTATTAATTATTAGTATTTGGTACTGAGGATTTAACCCAGAGTGCTTTATCACTGGGTCATATCCCAAGCCCTTTTTATTTTTTATTTTGAGATGAGGTCTTGCTAAGTTGATGAGGTTGGCCTCAAGCTTTTGACCCTTCTGCCTCTGCCTCCTGAGTCATGGGAATTACAGGAGTGAGCCACTAGGCCTGTTTTAGAATTATTTTTAATCCCTGAGAATCAGTAGCATTTCCAGATCATCTTGAGGAAGGGAGACCATGGGTAGAGAATGAGCTACCCTGTTGAGCTTGGTACTTTTCAGAAAAAAACAACAAAGTCACAGAGCTAGGGCGAGGAAGTATGACGTTTGCCCAGTGGTTTCTTTTTTTTTTTTTTTTTTTTTTTTTTTTTTTTTTTTTTTTGGGTGCTGGGGATCGAACCCAGGGCCTTGGGCTTACAAGGCAAGCACTCTACCGACTGAGCTATCTCCCCAGCCCCCCAGGGGTTACTTTTTATTAGGCAGCATAGAAGCTTCTGGACTCTCGGCTGGAATTGCCTCGCTCTTCCACATGTTTTGGTTTGGTATGTGACATGGCAAGATAAAGCAAGTGAAACTGGCATGAAAGAAAACAACACAACCCAAGTAGTGACCCTGACCCCAACCCCGGCGTGCGGCTGTGCGGGCAGCGTGACTTACTGTCTTCCGGGAGGTTGTTTTCCCGTTCTTCTCGCTCCATCTGTTGGCACCACCCTTCCATGCGGTCCCGTTCTGCCTGGAGGAGCTTCAGAAACCAGTGGCCATCCCGGTGACACACCGACCTTTGCACGGCCTCCAGAGGGTCTTCAGTGATAGAGTCAATCCAGGGGTCCGGCGGAGGCAGAATAGAGGGGTCAAAATCCGTGTCAAAGTCATCGTCGGCTGCACAGGCGTGGTAGTGGTTTCCTGAGCCCTGAATGCTGACTGTGGAGGTGCTGGCATCCCGGGAGAACTGTCTGGCCATTGGGCCAGGACACGAATTGTCCTCTATAGATTCCAAAGAATTTTCCAGATTATCATGGAAGTCCAGGTCAGCCTGCACCGCAGTTGTCACGCTGTTGGATCGAGTGAACCTGCGGAAGCTTGGGAGAATAGAGAGAGGAGACTGAGTTCAAGGACATTTCTTGAAGCCAAGCTACGCTCTATTTTTCTGGGATGAGAGGAGTTTCTCTCTCCTCACTGTGTGGAGGGGGCAGTGGGCCTTCCATGCAAACATGCTGACTGCCGCCAAACTAAAGCCATGAACACAGATCTCTCATCTCTGTTAAATTCGGAATATGAGCGCACATCTAGAGCGATTTTACAAGTGGAACAAAGTCAGCATAACAGCCCGTGTTCAACTTTTCTCCAAGTCTGGGATGGCTTAAATCCTGAAATTCAGGCTAGTGATGGGCCAGGACACAATTCAATTATATCTTAGTCTGTGTAATTTGCTTAGAAAAGGGCCGGGTGGGGCACAGCCTGGGCAGGTCCAACATTGCCATGATCCTGCATTTTTCCAGGGTCAACTCTTACCAAGTAAGACTTCAAAAAAAAAAAAAAAAAAGACTTCCTGAAAGTAAATGAAGTATCCTTAGGTTCCCCTTCAAATGAAAACCTCTTTTCTTCATGAGAATCCACTGCCTATTACAAAAGTCACTGTTATAATGTGGTTCAAAGCCTTTGGGGTGAAAGTCAGTTTATGGTTCTAGAATTCTCTATTATGGCCCTTCCCTGTCCCTTTAATTTTTGCCACAGTCCTTCTTCCCCAGTGATAAAAGACAGGTTTGACCTGGTATTCTGCAAGGCTATTCATGGAATCAGTGTTTCTCCACCAAAGAGCCTAAGGTCTCTCTAGTTGAACAAGGAAGGCGAGGACTTGTGGAAGGTAGGAGGTACCTGGGGAGAAGAAAACCACAGTGAATTCTGTCTCAGACAAGGGCACGAACAGCGTGGGCCTGCAGTGATTTAAAACATACACAGACCTCTGGAGCAGGTAGGAAACAGTGAGAGAATGTAAGGCCATTGTCCATTACCCCACTCCGTTTTTCTTGTTTGTTTTGTTTTGTTATTTTTTGGTGCTGTGCTAGGGATTGTATCCAGGAGGCTGCACCACTGAGCCCCAGGCCCCCTTTAATTTTTTAAATTTTGAGACAGGATTTCTCTAAGTTGCTGAGGGTCTTGCTAAGTTCGAGGCTGGCCTCGAATTTGGGATCCTCTTGCCTGAGCCTCCCGAGTCACTGGGATTGCAGGTGTGCACCACTATGCCAGGCCCACTCTATTTTTTTTCTTTTAAAGTCACTTCTGGTGTAATATTTTATTTATTTCTTCTTAAGATAAAATATACATACATAAACACACAATTTGCCACATTAACCATTATCAAGTGACATTAAGGACATTTACCTCTTAGGTGTGTGTGGTGCTGGGGATTGAACCCAGGGCCTTGTGCATACAAGGCAAGCACTCTACCAACTGAGCTATATTCCCAGCCCCCTCTGCAGAGCTTTTTCATCTCCAGCTGTACTCTGTACCCATGAAACACTCCCTCCCCCCTGGCTCCTCCCACAGCCCCTGGCAGCCACCACCCTCCTCTCTGAGTCTGTCATTTTGACTGCTCCAGGTGCCTCGTGTCTGGAGTCACGCAGCATTAGTTCTTCTGTGACTGGCTTATTTCATTCAGCATAATGTCCTCACCGTTCCTCTGTGTTGTATGTGTTAGAATTTCTTTCCTTTTTAAGACTGAATAATAAACAGTCCATGTATATTTGCCCCACATTTTTTTTTTATCCATTTACTCTTTTGAACATTGGTTTTCAAATCGACCTCTTAGCTCTTGTGAATAATGCCGCTATGAACATGGGTGTGTAAATATCTCTTTGAGACTCTGCTTTTAATTCTTTGGAGTATATACCTAGAAGTAGAATTACTAGATCATCTGGTGATTCTGTTTTTAATTTTTTTTTTGAGGAACCGGCATACTGTTTTCCATATATTTTATACTCCCATCAACATTGCACAAGGATTCCAATTTTTTTCCCACATCTTCATCAAGATTTGTTATTTCCTGATTTTTGTTAGTGGCCATCTAATGGTGTGAAGTGGTACATTTTTCTTAAGTAGATTATGGTTATGGCACTTTAATTGTCTGCCAGCTGATTTTCAATTAATGCTTCATATTCAATAGCGCCAGCCTTAAAAGACAGTGCATTAAACAATGTCTAACAACATTAAATATACCAGATTAAATGCTTTTTCTTAACTATCCCAGACTATTCTATTAAAGCCAAAGATCAGTGCTCTAAACTGGGTGTGGTGCTGGATGCCTGTAATCCCAGCAACTCGGGAGGCTGAGCCAAGAGGATCAAAAGTTTGAGGTCAGTCTCAGCAACTTAGTAAGACCCTGTCTCAAAAAATAAAAAGGCCTAGGAATGTAGCTCAGTGGTTAAGTGCCCCTGGGTTCCATCCCCAGCAGCAAACAAAACAAAACAATTCAATACTCTACTCTATCATAAAAAATGACCAGAGAAACACAGACAGAGTAGTTATGTGCAAGACAGAAGAAAGATTAGGAATCTTGGAAAGGAGAGAGTACAGTCATCTCAGTAAATCCATTTTATTTTCCCTAGAGAAAAAACATCAGGGAAAAGAAGTGGCTGCTGTATTGACCAGTGTTAGTTTTTAGGATGTCAGAATGATCACATATACTGTGATTCTGGCTACTTATTTTATGAAGATTGACCTGTCACAGCTGGCCCATTTCACCATTTGCTGTTTTTAAGAAATTGCTTCTGGGCTGGGGTTGTGGTTCAGTGGCTGAGCGCTTGCCTAGCACATATGAGGCACTGGGTTCAATCTTTAGCAACGCATAAAAATAAACAAATAAAATAGTCATGCTGTCCATCAGATAGATAGATAGATAGATAGATAGATAGATAGATAGATAAATAGAAACTGCTTCCATCAAAAGTATCAGACCAGGGGCTGGGGATATAGCTCAGTTGATAGAGTGCTTGCGTCACATGCACAAGGCCCTGGGTTCAATCCCCAGCACTGCAAAAAAAAAAAAAAAAAAAAAAAGTATCAGATGTGGTCACCTTTGTGAGTTCTTCAATGGATCAAAAACATTAAAAATGAAAATGAAGTGGCCTGGGAGGCTGAGGCAGGAGGATCACGAGTTCAGAGCCAGCCTCAGCAAAAGCAGTGAGGTGCTAAGCAACTCAGTGAGACCCTGTCTCTAAGTAAAATGCAGAATAGGGCTGGAGATGTGGCTCAGTGCTTGAGTGCCCCTGCTTCTGAGTTCAATTCCTGGTAAGCCCCTCTTTCCGCCAAAAAAAAAAAAAAAAAAAAAAAGAAAGTGAAAAATCGCATCACAGGCAAGTCTGCAAGCAGCGCTGGGAGTCTCTCGTATTAGCAATGAAAAGAACAATTTTGCTAAAGGGCTCCTTCCGAGAGCCGCTCCTTTCTTGGCTGCAAGAGGCTATTTCTGCATTCTTCCCGTTCATCCCCCAAATGGAAAATATCATCTCCTGAAGCTGAGCTTTCTCTCCAGCTGCATGCGTGTGAATTGGATGAGGCTCCTTGCAACCGTTGACATTTTGGCTGTTCTACTAACACGAAATCCCAACTATGAAAACATGAGGCTTCGCTCTCTAAGATCAGGTATTGCCAGAGGCATTACATTTCCAAGCTTACAGAAGTCCTAGTCCCTGGTTGTTTTCTATCAGGGCACACTTGCCAGAGACAGAATCCCTTCCACATATAAAACAGAATGGCCTACTTTCCCGGGCCTCTATTTTTATCTACACAAAACTGTACTACCAGCATTCCTGAGAGCCGTCTCCTGGCTATGGATCTTGTAAAGTATCCACCTTCTTAAGAAAAATTACTTGGCAGTACATTAATAGAAGTTTGCAGTTTAGTCACCCAGAAAGAAATAAAAGTTAAGTAAAATTAAAATGGTTTGGGATTAAAAGCGGTGCCTTTGAACTCAGGCAGCCTGTCCAAGCTGCTAGTTTCTATCAATTAAGTCCCTAAGCAAGCGCTTTCTTCCACCCAGAGCTTTCAAAGAATGTTCTGCTCCACAAAACTGTTTCATGTCTTTCATGTGCAAAGTCCCCTCTGAGTGAAGGGTGTAATCGAGTTGTTTTAAAAATTTGATCGGAACCCAGAAGGGTGTCACTAAGATTAATTTCTGTATTTTTTAGAAGAATTGATCCGTTGTTGGTCAACAGTGTAAACCTAAAAGCTGAACCCAGTGGCTCGCTCTTTCCAAACCCGCAATTTCCAGTCCTGAACTTTCTTTGGTCCTTCATGCCCTACAGGCACAATGTGTAATAATTACAGCTTCTGAAAAATGCCGGCCAATATTCTGGCCTCAGGAACAGAAAACCATG
Organism: Sciurus carolinensis; assembly: GCF_902686445.1. Lineage (NCBI taxonomy): Eukaryota > Metazoa > Chordata > Mammalia > Rodentia > Sciuridae > Sciurus > Sciurus carolinensis. The sequence goes on along the minus strand of NC_062227.1, from coordinate 27,804,063 downwards.
CGAGGAAAGACTGGATCAACCAGTATGGAACACAATACCCTATCTGTTTCAAATAGCAAGAGAAAAGTCACTCGTTAGCATTCATCTCTGCTGTTGCTTTAAGCTCCTTCTATGAAACAAGTTTATATTTCTGATCAGAGGATTTTCTGACCCTTCTCACAACTTTTCAGTACAACAGATTACAAAGGAAGACCTAGGTGGTGAATTGCAGAGGCCTGTTCTTGGGCCCCCTGGCTGACGGGGCTTCAGTGAAACAAAATAAGTGAACAAAACCCAAGCAGTGGGTAATTTTAGAACTTTTTTCTGTGCTTGTGTGGCACTGGGAATTGAACCCAGGGCCTCGAGCAAGCTAGAAAAGTACGCCACCACTGAGCTATAGCCCCTGCCTGGTGTTTTATAATCTTCATATTTTGAACCTGTCAGGTATCCAACTAGTGAGACTCAAGCCGTAAACTGACGTAAGGGAGATAGATTCAGTCATTTCACTGCAGAATCCCCTGGCCTCCGGTTATCCTCTTTATCTCTCTCATTCACATAATGGTTGCTTTTTAGGGCTAACTCTAGTAGCACATGGAAAATACTAGTCCTAAGGCTGTTCTTTCTCTTTGTAGGAGACTTCAGACATTTTTTTTTTTTTTTTTTTTTTTTTTTTTTTTACTAAGCCTCTGTCAAGCTTCCCTGGGACCCTAGGACTCGAGAGTGCTGGTCCTCAGAAGCCCAGCCATCCTGGTGGGTTGTGAAATGGCGCTCTGTAACTGGTGCCAAATCCAGGATGGCTCAGCACATGAAACAAAAGACAGATCAAAAGAAAGGTGTGGGGGTGGGGAGATGGAGATCAAGAATTCACACTTCCCCCAGAAGTTGACTCTTTCTTGTCAGCTCAGCTTCCAAATTAGAACAGGGCAGGGAGGAAACAAAGGCATACAGAAGCCCTCGCTCCAAAACCCAGCTGGGAAGAACTCTCCTGCTCTCCATCTGTGTGCAGTTAGTACTGTCCTAGCCCAGCACTAAAACTCTCCCACAATAAGCCTCCAGTGCTAATTCAAAATCCTCCAGGTTCGGGGCTGGGAGTGTTGCTCAGTGGTAGAGCATTTGCCTAGCACGCGTGAGGCATTGGGTTTGATCCTCAGCACCACATATAAATATATAAATAAATAAATAAATAAAATAAAGGTATTTTTATCCATCTACAACTAAGAATAAAAATTTAAAAAAGCTTCCAGGTTCATTATTCCTTTGCCTAAAGATCTCTGTTAGCAAAAGAAAACAGAATAGGTTTTCTAGGTAAAGAGTCTCACCATGCCGAACAATGGTAAGACATTTGTGAGATAAAAGAAAGGGAGAGAATGGAAAATAATGACAGTTATCATCTGATGGCTTCTGATAGGGCCCACATGCTGCCAGTCTTCTTTCAGGAGCATCTGGGCAGGTGCTAGCTGGTATCCTTGATGGGCTGTCACTATAGGAACCTTGGTTTGGAGTCTCAACAAAACATTCTTGAATTGAAAGTGCCCCAGAAGGAACTGCTTGGCTTCAGCAACCAGAGTCTTAGGGCGCTCCTTGGCTACAACCCCACCCAAGGTAATGAACAAAAGCATGAGAGGCCTCAAGAACAACTTATTAATAAAGAGTCTTGGTTTTGGTTAAATGGAGCCAAAGGCTTATCAGTCAGATGATTATTTTTCTTTCTGCAAACTAATTTATCTTGAAAAACATGTAAAAAAGGAAGAAAAGAGCCAGGGGTGGTAGTGCACACCTATAATCCCAGTGGCTCAGGAGGCTGAGGCAGGAGGATTGGGAGTTCAAAGCCAGCCTCAGCAATTTATCAAAGCCCTAAGCAACTCAGAAGACTTTGTCTCTAATAAAATACAAAAAAGGGCTGGGGATGTGGTTCAGTGGTTAAGTGCCCCTGGGTTCAATTTCCAGTACCAAAAAAGAAGCAGGAGGAAGAGGAGGAGGAGGAGGGGGAGGAGGAAAAGGAGAAGGAGAAGAAGAAGAAGAAGAAAAAGAAGAAGGAGAAGGAGAAGAAGAAGAAGAGATAGAAGGAAGGGAGAGAGGGCAAAGCATAGAAAGAAAAGAGAGAGAGAGAAAAAAAAGAAAAGAGAAACGCGTGAGGTCCCTTGGGAGTTGTGCCAAGTTTCAGGGGTTTGAAATTTGAAACGCATGAATGCCACACCTTTAAAACTCAGGTGCATGGAAGGAACTATTTGTCTAGGTCATGGTATTGCTAACTTGGCATCAAGGGTGGGTACTAGGCTGTGTGGTTCTCCAAGGAAACCATGAGGAGTGGGGATGGATCCAGGTTGGCAAAGAAGGGATGCTGCTGACTGCCAAAGACTTTCCCCATCTGGGGTCCCTGAACTGGCTGTCAAAGTTGCTGTTTCAACTTTGATTTTTTGTTTTAACAAGCTGCTTAGGGAAAGGCGCAAATCACTAAAAGCCCAAATATTTGCACATTTAAGTCACTTGCATTCGAAAGAGATCTTTTGTAGCAGTTGACATTGTGGTTAAAGAGAAAACAAAGCTACTGTTATACTTTCTTTTTCTTTCTACCCATGAGCTTTAATGTGTAAAGCAAGGAAGATTAAAAATCTCAGAACCAAGTTACCTATGGAAATGCAAATGGAAACAGAGGCAATTTTGGTGAAAAATCAGATGTCATAAGCCTAGTCACTGAGGCAATTGCTTTGAGAGAAAGAGGGTGGCTCTCATCACAGATGAACAGTGACTTCAACACCTGTGACTCAGCTGCCACATTCACAAGATCTGCAGGAATGGCAGGTGTCTTCCACAAGCACATTTTGATGCCAGCATTTATTTTCCTCTCCTTAGTCGTGTGTCCTGCAGGTTTGAGTGTTATGAGTAATGTGTGAAAGGCATACTAGAGAGAAGGAGAGAAGGGGGCTCCACCAACTGGAGATCAGAAAGACCAGAGGCAAGTCCTCTGCTCGCATTCCCATCCCACCAACAGACAAGAAAAGATCCTGGCTTTCCATTTGGGTACTCACATCTCCAAACACACGAAGCCAGCTCTAGACACTGACTGCTGGGCAAGGTTAGTTTGTAAGAAAGGAATGGCAGAGTGGGGAGATGATGAACAGGGGAAAGAGATCTCAAAGTGCTTTGCCACCTCTTAATTCTAGGTGAAGTTTCTCCTTTAATGTCCTGGATGCTGAAGGCAATCAGGCCTGGCAGCAACACTGATTCCCACTTAGATATCTCTCGATAGAGAGGCCAGACAGAGCCAGGCATGGTAATTGTGCCTGTAATCCGAGCAGCTTTGGAGGTTGAAGCGGGAGGATCGTGAATTCAAAGCCAGCCTCAGCAATTTAGTAAGCCTTAAGCAACACAGCAAGACTCTGTCTCAAAATAAAATATAAAAAAGGCGGAGGATGTGACTCAGTGGTTAAGCACCCCTGAGTTAAATTCCTGGTACCAAAAAATAAAAAATCCAAGACAGGGCTGGGGGTGTGGCTTGGTGGTAGCTCATGTACCCAGCATACATAAGGTCCTGGGTTCCATCCTCAATACAAAAAAAATTTAAAAATTCTGGACAGTTAAAAAAAAGTAGTTTACAAAGACACAGATGATATGTTTAAAGTACATACATCTGAAAACTAAGTCTGAATTTCTCTTTCTAGAAATTTATTGTGAGACCAGTACCTTCTTTCTATCTGTTAAAGACAGATGTTAACTTGTCAATTTAATGATGTTGATAAAGAAACCAGAAGAATGTAATTTCAAATTTTCTTTTTTCTTCTTTCCTTTTTTTTTTTTTCTTTTTCTTTTTTAACTGGGTATTGGACCCAGGGTTACTCCAGTGCTGAGACAGGATCTTGCTAGGTCCCCAGACTGGCCTTGAACTTGCAGTCCTCCTGCCTCAGCCTCCTGAGTTGCTGGGATTGCAGGAAAATTTTACATTTTCAATCTCCTCTCAACACTTTCAGTTGTGAAGACAGAATATGATTGGTTTTATAAACTGTTCCAAAATATATCAGAAGACTTTTTGAAAAGTAGTTGGAATAGGCCAGCGGCAGAGATCCAGAACTCATATCACACACTTATCCACACTTATCTCTTGTTTCTGAAGTAGACATGACAGCAATATAGCAACCATGGTAACAGAGAGAAAGAATACTAGGCCTAAACTTGAACAATCTCTATCAATACATGACACTACTCTAAAATTGAAAATATTGATAGAATGTTGAATCAGAGAACTTACACTGGATTTTAACTACACAACTCCTAAATTTTAGAGATAGAAAGGCAAAGTTTCTTTCAATCAGGAGCTCTTGATTAGAATGTTCTTTCCCCCCACCATGGATCAATATTTTTTCCAGTGCAACCTATGCCCTTGCAAGCCAGAGAGAATTACTTCTGCTTCTGACTAAGATGGGGTAAGAATGACTGAATTTGCTGTCTGAGATAACTAAAACCCAGCAAAATATATGAAATAACTGTTTTTAAGACATTTGACATCAAATAACAGAGGACATTGATTACTAAGGTATGGAAACAAATGAAGGCCTTGACAGACCCTTTAACTGACTGGAGAGTTTCCAGGAGCTATCTCCTGGACTTGATGAGACATTGCTGGGAATCCAAGGAGGACAATGAAGTTAGAATTTGCAAGGCAGAGTAGGAGAGAATAAAGAACCCCACACAGAGAACGTCAGAGATCTGCACAGGTCCCACTACATGATTCACCTAAGTACTGCTCAGTGCTTGGGATGAGAAACTGTCCACAACTGGGTATCTGTACTTCTCTTTGGAAGAAAAAGCCATCAACCTAGAGTGTGATATGTAGCAAAACCATCTTTTAATTTAATTTAATTAATTAATTAATTTATTTTGGTACCAGGGATTGAACCCAGGGGCGCTTAACCACAGAGCCACATCCCCAGCCCTTTTGTATTTTATTTAGAGACAGGGTCTCACCGAGTTGCTCAGGGCCTTGCTAAATTGCTGAGGCTGGCTTTGAACTCTTGATCCTCCTGCCTCCGTCTCCCAAGCCACTGGGATTATAGTTGTGTGCCACTGCATCTAGCAAAACCATCTTTTAAAAATAAAGGTAAAATAATGACTTTTTGATACACAGAAATTGAAAGCATTCATCACCAGCAGACACACACTATCAAAAAGATCAGAAGAAAGTCCTTCAAGGAGAAGGCAAATTATCCTAGATGGAAAATTGAATTTGCATAGAGGAATAATGAACACTGGAAAGTGTAACTTTGTGGATAAATTAAGAACTTTTTCCCTTCTGATTTAAATCTCTTTTAAACTAGACAAAAATGATGACAACATTTTGTGGGTCTTATATATGTAGAAACAAAATGTTTGCTGATGATAGCAAAAAGCCTGGGAGTGGAGGGATGGAAGTGTACTATCATAAGATTCTTGTATACGAAGTGATATGATTTCATTTGAAGTCCGATCATGATAAGTTAAAGATATATACATTATGATCTCTATAGCAACCCCTAAAAAATACAATAAAGATGATAGCCAATTAGATAATAAAGGAAGAGAAGTGAACTTCTAAAAATATAACTTACGCAAAAGAAGGCAGAAGATAATGAAAAATAAGATGAGATAAAAATTTTTAATGAATAAAAAAGACATTAAATCCAAATACATCAATAATTACACTAAATGTAAATGGTCTAATTACTGCAGTTAAAAGAGGACTCAACTATATATTGCCAATGAAAACCCTATTTTAAAAATAGAAACAAAAATATTTCTAAAGTAAGAAAATGAAAAAAAAAAAGATATACTACACCATACAAATAAAAGAAAGCTATATTTGTTGTTTTAATGCCAGACAGGCAGATTTGAGAACAAAAAGTTCCAGGAGGAAACAGGATGCTTCATAATGAGAAGGGGTAAATTCATCAAAAGGACCTGATAACCTAACTATTTATACACATCTACTAAAATGGTTTCAAAACACATGAAACGAAACTTCATAGAACCACTTGGAGAAATAGATAAATTCATAATTATATCAGATATTCCAACATCACCGTCTCAATAACTGATAGAATACATATACAGAAAATCAGAGACTGCAGAAGCATTTAACAATTAACCTGATCTAATTGTCATTTATAGAACACTACCCTCAAAAGCAGCAAAATGCCCATCTTTTTCAAGTACACAAAGAACATTTAGACCACAATTTTGGGTCATAAAACAAATTTCAGTGAACTTTAAAGTCTTTAGACTTTAATACAAAGTATTCTGTTTAACAATAATGGAGCTAAATAAAAATCGATATCTAAATGATATCTGCAAAACCCCCAAATACTTAGGAACTAGATAATATACTTCCAAGTAGCCTGTGGATTAAAAGGAAAAAAAAAAAAGGCAAAATAGAAGATACTTGGAACTGAATTAAAAAGGAAGCACAATATATCAAAATTTATAGAATGTAGTTATAGCAATATTTACAGGAAAATTTATAGTATTAGACACCAATACTTAGAAAAAAAAAAACCTAAAACCAATGCTTGCCATCCCTCTTAATAAACTAAAACAGAAGAGCAAATGCAACCCATGATAACAGAATAAAGGAAATGATAAAGATGAAAGTGGAAATCAATGAAATAGAGAACAAAAAAACTGTAGAGAAAAGTCAATGAAATCAGAATGCGGGTCTTTTAAAAGATTTATAAAATTGATTATCTTCTAACCAGACAGATGAGAGGAAAAAAATGAAGACACATATTACTAACATTAGAATCGAGAAAAGTGACATCACGACAGATTCTATAGGTACTAAAATAAAAAGAGGGCAATTCTGTGAGCAATTTTATACCAATAAATTGGATAACTTAGATGAAATAAATTCCTTCAAAGAAACAAATTATCACACTCAAGTAGGAAGCAATTGATGACCTTAATAGTTTTATACCTGTCAAAGAAATTAAATTTCAATTTGTACTTAACAGCTTTCCTAGATAATCCCAATTATAAGAGAGGCTGAAGCAGGAGGATGGCAAGTTTGAGGTCAGCCTGGGAAACTTAGAAAAACCCTATTTCAAAAAAAGAAAAAAAAAGAACTGGGGATGCAACTTAGCGTCCAAGCACTTTGCTAGCACACGCAGGGCCCTGGGTTCAATCTCTGATACTACCAAAAAAATAAATAAAATAAAAGTTTTCCTAGAACATAAGTTCCAGATTCACTTAGCTTCACTTGGGACTTCAAATGATAAAACCTTAATGAAAAAATAATACAAAATTTCCACAAAATTTTCCAGAAAACTAAAAGGAAAAAAAAAAAAGTTTCCTAACTTGAGGATAGGATTATTCTGGTATCAAAGACACACAGGCAACATAAGAAAACTGCAGAGCAATATCTTTATGAATATAGACATAAAAATTCTTAACCAAATTTTAGCTAATCCAATCCAATGATATACAAAGAGGAGTATATGTGATGGCAGGATTGAGTTTATCTCAGGAATATGAGGTTGGGTTAACATTTAAAAAATCAGTGTGAGACAACTGGATGGCCACATGCAAAGAAATGAAATTGGCTCTTTATCTCAAACCATATAGGAAAATTTAATTGGAAATGACTCAAAGGCCTAAGTTTAAGAGTTAAAACTATAATATTTTTGGAAGAATACACAGGGCCTAAATCTTGATAACCCTGAATCTGGCAATGAGTTCATAAGTATGACATCAAAAACACAAGGAACAAAAGAAAATATAGATAAACTGGACTTATTCAAAATTCAAAACTTTTTGTGCATCCAAAGACTCCATTCAGAGAGCTAAAAGACAGCTCATATAATGGGAGAAAAATATTTCCAAATTGTAAGTCTAAGGATTTAGTATCCAGAATATACAAAGGACTCTTAAAACACTGGACAACAAAAAGACAAATGACTCAAAAAATAGGCAAGGGGGTGGTTGGGGATGTAGCTTAGTGGTAGAGTGCTTGCTTGCCTAGCATGTATGAGGTCCCCAATTCAATCCCCAACACCACCAAAAACAAAACAAAACAAACAAAAAAAATAGGCAAGGAACTGGAGTAGATATTTCTCCAAAGAGAGATACAAGTTGCTAAGAGACACATGAAAATGTGGTATATCCATACAATGGTATATTACTCAGTTACAAAAAAGGAATGAAGTATAAACATGCTATAATGTGAATGAACCTCAGAAACATGATGCTAAATGAAAGAAGTCAGACCCAAATGCCATATATTATATGATTCAACTTATAACAAATATCCAGAATAGGCAAACGAAAAGAGACAGCAGGTCAGTGTTTGCCACAGGCTGGGAGGTGGGAGGAATGGGGAGTGACCGTTTAGTGGGTAAGGGATTTCTGTTTGTCTTGACCAACATATTTGGGAATTTGATAGTGGTCATGGTTGTACAATGTTATAAATGTTCTTAAGGCCACTTAATTCTATACTCTAAAACTGTCAAAATGATAAATTTTATGTTTTATGTATGTTACAATAATTTAAAAAATAGGCAAGGTAGTTCACCATATTAACAATCTTATAATGAAAAAAAAACATACTTCCATAGATTCTAATAAAGCATTTGACATAATTTAACATCTAGAAAAGAACTTCATCCATTAGATAAAGGGCTTCTATCAAAAACCTGAAGCCAATACCTTACGTAATAGGAAAAAACTGAATATTTTCACCCAATATAAGGAACAAAGGAAGGATGTCTATACTTAAGAAACTGCACTTCTAGCTAGTGCAAGAAACAAGACCTTTATACTATAAATTAAGTAATCTTGCTTAGAGAAATTAAGGAAGAATTGAATAGAGAACTATTGTTATAGTGTTAAATCGCCTAGAATTGATGCATAAACTCACTACGACTCAAAAAAAAACTAGTAATCTTTAGTAGAAATTAACAAGATTTCCAAATTCATAAAGAAAAGCAAAGTACCTAAAATAGTTTTAAAATATTCTGGAAAAGCTGGGTGCTGTAATCCCAGTGACTTGGGAGACTGAGGTAGGAGGATGACAAATTCAAAGTCAGTCTCAGCAACTTAGTGAGACCCTGTCTCAAAATAAAAAATAAAAAGGGCTGGGGATGTGGCTTAGTGGTAATGCTCCCCTGGATTCAATCCCCAGTACCAAGAAAGAAAAAAGAAAAAGAGAAAAAAAGAAACACCCCCCCAACATTCTGGATGAAAATTGAGGAAAAAATCTTTGTGACCTTGAATTAGGTAAAGATTTATTAGCAATGATAATGAAAACACAATTTGTAAAAGAAAAATGGAACTTCAGTGAAATTATGAATATCTAGTCATCAACTATGTTAAGAGAATGAAAAGACAAGACACAAACTGGGAGGAAATATTTGCAAACGACATCTGATAAAAGACTTACATCTATAACACGGCATGCTCTCGAAACTCAATCATAATAATAATAATAAAGCAAACAACTCTACTTCAAAAGATGTGAACAAGCACTTCACCATAAAATATATGGACAACAAATATGCTCATGGAAAGATGTTCAACATCATTATGCAATAGGAAAATGTAAATCAAAACCACAATGGGATAACACTAGTATACCTATTAGCATTTCTAAAACTGTAAAAAACTGACCACATCAAGTGTTGACAAGAGGATGGAAAAACTGGAACTCATGCACCATTAGTAGAAATGTAAAATGCATAAACATGTTGGAAAATTCTTTGGCAAGCAAGGTGTTGGAAAGGATGTGGGGGAAAAGGTACACTCATACATTGCTGGTGGGACTGCAAATTGGGGCAGCCACTCTGGAAAGCAGTATGGGGATTCCTCAGAAATCTTGAAATGGACCCACCATTTGACCCAGCTATCCCACTCCTCAGTTTATACCCAAAGGACTTAAAATCAGCATACATCAGTGTTTATAGCAGTTCAGTTCACAATAACTAGACTGTGGAACCAACCTAAATGCCCTTCAATAGATGAATGGATGAAAGAACTGTGGTATATATACACAATGGAATATTACTGAATCATAAAAAAGAAGAAAATGATGGCATTTGCAGGTAAATGGATGCAGTTGGAGAATATCATGCTAAGTGAAACAAGCCAATCACAAAAAACAAAGGCCAAATGTTTTCTCTGATAACTAGATACTGATACATAATGGAGCAGGGGAGAGGGGATAAGGGAAGAATGGAGGAACACTGGATTGTGTAGAGAGAAATGAAAGGAGGGAAGGGGGCAGGGGGAAGGAAAGATGGTGGAATGAGACAAACACCATTACCCTGTGTACATGTATGATTACATGAATGGTGTGACTACATCATGTTCAACCAGAGAAATGAAAAGTTGTACTCCATTTGTGTACAATGCAAAAAAAGAAAAGAAAATATAAAATTAATGATGCATTTCTAAAAAAAGAAAAAAGAAATAAAGAAAATTCTTTGGATGTTTCTTAAAACGTTAAACATTCTCCTACCATAAAACCCAACTATTCCCCTCCTAGATTTTTACCTAACAAAATGAAAGTAAGTGTGCACAAATATTCATAGTAGCTTTATTAATCATAGTACCAAATGGGAAATGACCTCACTGTTCATCAACAGGTCAATGAGTAAACAAATTGTGATATACCCATATATTAGTATATTAATCTGCAAAGAAAACAATAAACTTCTGATGCATGCAAAACATAGATGACTCTCAAAATTACCATTTTTTTTTTTTTTTTTTTTTGTGGTGCTGGGGATCGAACCCAGGGCCTTAGTGCTTACAAAACAAGCATTCTACCAACTGAGCCATCTCCCCAGCCCATCAAAATTACTGTTCTGACTGAAGAAAAAAAATTCTAGAAAATGCAAACAAGTAACCAAAAGTAGATAGGAGAAGGAGCAGGAGAAGAAAAGGTGGGTGGAAAGAGGACTGATTCTAAAGGGGCCCAAGGAAACTTGCTGTTTCATGTCCGGGGCTGGAACTCAGGACCTGGAGAATGCTAACCACCTGCCCTACCACTGAGCTACACCTCCAACCCCACAAGGACACTTCTTCGGGGTCTGGGTATGTTCTTATCTTGATGATAATGATGGTTCATTTGCCTATACATATTTGACAACTATATGCCCAAACCAATCAAATCATACACTTTACATATGCAGTTTATTGTATAGTATGTCAATTAACCTTAATAAAGCACTTTAGACCAATATATATATATATATATCATATCATATATATATATCATATCATGTTATATATATATATGATGTAATTTGAGAAATCTGAGCTTTCAAGGCTGTGGGTTCCATCCTCAGAACCCCTTCCCCACAAAAAGATGAAGATTTAGATTTCTCTCATCTCACATCACCCCTACTCCTCATTGTGTTTTACTTTCTCTTTCTGCTCGCTCTCTCTCTCTCTCTCTCTCTCTCTCTCACACACACACACACACACACACACACACACATGCACACAAACATACACACACACATTTACATTGCTGGTCCATCCCTGTATTTTTCCATTCTCCTATTCTTATTGCATTATAAATTTAGATAAATTTTCAGAACTAGTGCGCATGGCTGACCATGTGTTAGGCATCAAAGTGTGCCCGCCCCACTCCCCAAAATTGATATGTTGAAGTTCTAATCTCCCCCACACCTCCACACAAGACTGTTTGGAAATAAGGTCTTTAAACAGGGGATGATGAAGTTAAAATAAGACCCAAAGGGTGGGCTGTAATTCAGCCTGACCTGGTGTCCTTAAATGAAGAGGCGATCAGGATAGAGACACACAGAAGGAAGACCACGTGAAAACATAGAGAGGGCACAGCCGCCTACAAGCCAAGTCAGAGATCTTGCGAGAAACTAACCCTGCAATCTGGAAATTCTGACCTCCAGAACTGTAGAAAATAAATGCCTGTTGTTTATGTCATCAGTCTGTGGCATTCTGTTGTAGCCTGAGTCTGACATCATCTATTCCTATTTCCTGCACATTTTTTTCTTTTTAAAAATTGGCTTAATTTCTATGCCCTTAGTACTTAACCCCTAAAGCTCCTCTCCATGCATTGGAACACATGGAAACATATTCTGCAAGTTTTTTTTTTTTTTTCTTCTGTGCTGGGGATTGAACCCATGGTCTCACACATGCTAGGCAAGAGCTCTACCACTGAGTTACATCCTCAGCCTTCTGCAAGTTTCCTTGAAGGCATCTTTCACAGACCTTCTGACCTGCTACTCTGCATCTGGCCTCTCCAAAACCCACTGCAGACCCATAAGCTGGCTACTTCCCTTCTGCACGTTCTCTGTGTTCCTCTTTCTCCCTGCCTTAGATTGGATCATTTATTTCCAGGATTCTGTATTTTCTTCTTTCTGTGCTTATTCAAGTATATACATTTTTTTTTTTTAGAAATTTCTTCAAATTTATCTTTCAACTCTTAATTGCATTTTTCAGTTCTAATTAGTTTTTAATGTCTAAGAATACTTTTCTTCCTTCCCTCTCCAATAGGAAGATTTTCTGTGAGAGATCTTCCACATCCCTGATGAAATCTTCCTTCCTTCCTTCCTTCCTTCCTTCCTTCCTTCCTTCCTTCCTTCCTTCCTTTTCTCTCAAAAATAACCTATTAATTTCCTGACTCTTCCTTAAAGTTTTTGGATCTAGTTTTCTGGCCCATGTCTTATTTCCCTGGGTTTACAGATCCTCCGTTGTCTGCTTATGCTTAAGAGGCACACTAAAAGCCAGGTTAGAAGTCTGGGCTTTTGGGAGGGGTTTATCCACCATAATCCTCACTGTCGGGTGATCTGCTGGGCTTTTATCTCCACAAATCCCTGAAGTCAGCATCTTAGGGTCTTTGGGCTCAGGCTGGTCAATTCTTCACAATAGACTCTTTCAAACTCCTGCCTAGATGGTTTGTGCCCTGGCTGCCAGGATTGTGGGAGCTGAGTGAGCTTAAGAAGGCTCAGGGCCTGGGGATGGAGCTTAGTGGCAGAGAACTTCCCACTAAGGAGTGTGTGGGAAGCCCAGCCCCAGCATTAGAAGAAAAAAGAAAAAAAAAGGTGGCTCAGGACAGAGGACAGTGGGCCTTAGCTGTAAATTTTCACTTTTCCCACTTTGAGTACAGTAACCCTGTCCCCGACTTGCTGTTATCCTCCAGACCAGGCACCCTCAGTTTCAGCCTCTGAAGGAGAGAAATCTAGCGTCTGGAGTGGGGAAAGACTGTCCCTTGGCCCTGAGATCCCAGGAGTTTTAAATTTCGTCTTCATCCCCACTTTGAGAGAACCCAGTGCTACCAACCACCATGCCTTTTGCAGGTTCTGAAGTTTACCTTGAATCACATCTTGGATTTCTGCACCACTGGCTTTAGATTCAGCTTTCTGTGGTTTCACTAAGTCAGTTGTCTTTTGTCTGTGTGTCTCCCACATTCCAAAATTTGCCATTTTTTTTTTCTTCTGCCTTCTTCATTCTTGGGAGTTTATGCCCAAACAAAGGTATGTGTGTGTGTGTGTGTGTGTGCGAGCGCGTGTGTGTGTTTGTACGTGACCATCTTTAGAAGTCACTCTAGAAATAATGTAGATAAGCTAACAGTGGGAGAAAGAAGCTTATTATGGTCCATTCATAGACCTGAATATTGTGCACCCATTAAAAAAGGACTTTGCTATGAATTTTTTATAATGGAGAAAACTTTTGCTATAATGTTAATTTTTTTTAATGTTACAAAATTGTGCACATAGTATGATTTCAACAACTTTTAAAAGGGCCAGCAAGTTTAGCTCAGTGATAGAGTGTTATGTTTAACTTGTGTGAGGTCCTGGATTCTATCCCCAAATGATCATGGAAAAAGTATGGGTAAAAATATACACTTTATAAATTCATGGTTAATGAAAGGGATTATGAAGGATTTTAATTTCTTCTGTCATTTATGCATTTTTACAATGAGTAAACGGTATCTTACTTTTCTTATCATTAGTTGACTTATTCAATAGTACATAGTCCTTATAGAAAAAGTAGATACTATAAAAGGAACATACACACAGAATTTTTTTTTAATCACCCCAAAGCCCATCAGAGTTATAACTGTTCACATGCTGCTGTATGTCTTCCTTTTACATATTTTATCATGAAAACAATAATATTCTTCCTCTTTGTGTCCACTGTACCTACAGTTGGAGTGAGGTCCCCAGTGGGCTAAGGTAACAAAGTCTAACTTGAAGTCACTGTTTAAATACAATTGTTACTTAAGGAAAGGGAAGCTCCCTGGGAGCCTCTGAGCTTTCTCACCTTAGTCAACAGATAGGATTGGTTTACCAGAGTTGCTAATTATCAGCTTGAAAGACAAGAGGACTTCATAGAAATTCCTGGGGAGGGTTAGAGTTTGAAAGGGGTTGGGGACCGGATGCTAGAGGTGGCCACTGAGATCCTTGGTGGTGAGCACTTCTGGGGGGGGTGATACCAAGATTTATCTGCTTTACCTTTGTCTGGGATACACCCTGCCTATGAGCACATACACCTGTGTGGATCTTATTGATAAGTGCCACTAGCCGACCTGTGGAATAGAAATTGTGGGGAGATGACTCATGTTTGATGAAGATGATGAGTTTTCCCATTGGTTTCAGACAAGCTGCCTCACTGCAAAACAACATATGTATTCAGGATCCCTGGCTTGCCGCTGCCAGGGTATTTATTTATTGACTATTTGATTATTTATTTTATTTATTTATTTTTTTTAGTTATACATGACAGTGGACTGTATTTTGACATAGCATACGTATATGGAGTATAACTTGCATTCTCGTGGTTGAACATGATGTGGAGTCACACTGGTGGTGTACTCATATATGAGCAGAGGAAAGTCACGTCCTATTCGTTCTACTGTCTCTCCTGTGCTCATCCGCCCTCCCTTCCTTTCATTCCTTTTTGTGCCAGGACTTTTAAACCAGTGACCTTTACACAGGAATCCTCTGTGCATAGTCCCCATGGTGAGGCAGCCAGGGAGAACAGAATGGACATGGCACATGTGCTACCTGTGGCATTTTGAGGATGCCAAGGCTGCCTGCAAATGTCCTTGTGAGATCTGCAATGTGCCATTTTGATGCCTCTTCTCCAAGCAGATTGCTGGGTGCAATTTAGTTTTCACTAACTTAGTTTCTTTCCTTTTGACTCGGAACCCTGAAGAACACCTTACTAAGCAGTTCAGTTAGATGGACTTCATGGGTTTGTTTTGGTTCACAAGGTAATGAGTCTCTTGGTCTTTTACAAAAGTCTTTTAATCTTCATTTCCTTGTATTATCTATTTCTTTCTCTGATTCTATTTTCTTTCTTTTGTTGGGTTGCTGCGTTTTAGTCAGTCTGTTTATTCAGGAAGAGATGGATTGTTACAGGCCATACAGGGTGAAAACAACAGACTCACCATTAACACCAAATAATTAAAAAAAAAAAAAAAAGCCATCATTAAGTCATCTCAATCACCCAATTTTGCTTTTTAAGATCCTATCTAAATGAATTGCTATCAGCAAAATTATGAAAAGAGACAGAAGATAAAGGTAATCCTTTCATGTTTGACAATGGGTGTCTTAAGGAAAGGTTGAAAACAATCATTAACATCATTAACAGTTTCCATGCTTATTTACTTTACTGTGGTTAACTCTAAAGTGACCTTTGAGGAGTGGTATGTTTTGGATAGCTAAGTACTAAAATTGGTCTGTCAGACTTTTTAGGAGACAATTTTAAATAAATTACTCAGTTCCTGACCATCCTGCAAACTTTAGTAATTCAATAAATTTTTAACTTTTTACAAACATGATAAAAGTGGCTTATTTGACATTGCAGGGGTGGGTGGGTATTACAGATGCAAAACTTAGCACTCTTGCAAATGGACAGGTGTCACTGTGTTAATTTAGAAGCCTGGTGTGTTGGCTCTGGAGGATGAAGCAGGAGGATTGCAAATTTGAGACCAGCCTCAGCAACTCAGACCCTATCTCAAATAAAATTTAAAAAGGGCTGGAGATGTTGGGATGAACCCAACTGTTATGTATAACCATGAAGCTCTAATGAAAAGAAAAAGGGCTGGAGATGCGGTGCTCAATGATAGAGCACTAGCTTAGCATGCTAGGGGCTCTGGGTTCAAGCCCCAGTACCACAACAAACAAATGCAAGGAAAATGTTTGAGGTAAAATTCAAGATTGACATGATCTCTTATTTTTGAAGAAAAGGTAGTAATCATGCTTTCTTAAAACTTTAAGAATTTTCAGAGATTTTTTTGTTTGTTTTGTAGTACTAGTGATCGAACCCAGGGTCACTCTACCACTGAGCTACATCCCCTTTTGATTTTGAGACAGGGTCTCACTAAAGTGTCCAGGCTGTCTTTGAACTTGTGACCCACGTACCTCAACCTCTCAAGTCGCTGGGACTAAAGGTGTCTGCCACCATGCCCATCCGAGAGACTCTTTTTGGGTACTTAAAATGGACTAGGAAACATTAATGTAAAGTATCCTACCTGTCGGATATTATTCTAAAATATTTCTATATATTAAATAACACCCCCCAGGAAACACGCTGAGGTTGATACTATTATCCATTCCCCGCTTCTTAGAATTAATAAACTTTATTTTTTAGAACAGTTTTAGGTTCACAGCAAGATTGAAGTAAGAGGTGCAGAGTTGCTATACACCCCCTCCTCTCACACACACACACACACACATACACACACACACACACACACACACACACACACACACACACAGAGTCTCCCTACCATTGACACCCTCCACTGGGGCAGGACATTTGAGACAATCCATGAACCAAAGTCCATGGTTCACATTAGTGGTCACTCCTGGTGGTGTACGTAAACATATTATCAGGTGCATTCACCATTGCATATCATACAGAAGAGTTCACCGCCCTAAAAATACTCTGCTCTGCCTATACATCCCTCCTCCCCTCAGCCCCTAGAAACCACTAGTTTTTTTTACTGTCTCTCTAGTTATGCCTTTTCTTGGATGTCATGTAGTTGGAATCAAACAATGTGTTGTCTTATCACATTGGCTTCTTTTGCTAAGGAATATGCATTTAAGTTTCTTCCATGTCTTTTTGTGTCTTGATAGCTTTTGTTTTTTTAAGCAACAAATAAATGTTCTCATCTGTTGTGCTGCAGTTTATCCACCAAAAGTCACCTACCAAAGGACACCTTGGTTGCTTCCAAGAGTGGGTGTTATGAATATATTTGCTGTCAACATCCATGTGGAGGTTTTTGAGTGAACCTAAGTTTTCTATTCATTTGGTTGAATTCCGAGACCATAATTGCTGAATTGAATGGGAAGAACATTTAGTTTTGTAAGATTCAATCTCCCCAAGTAGCTGAGGCATTTTGCATTCCCACCAGCAGTGAATGAGCAGTGGTGTCAGTAATTTGCATTTCGGCTATTCTAATAGGAGTGTGGTGGTATATCATTTTTGTTTTAATTTCCAATTCCCTAGTAACATAATGTTGGACATCTTATTTTCTCTTGCGTGCCTCCTATCTATAATCATTTGTGAGGTATGTCTTCACGTCTGTTGCCCTCCTCCTTTTTGGGGTGCAGGGGGTTGAACTCAGGGCTTCACATATGCTAGGCAAATGCTCTACACTGAGCCACGCCACCTTGACTATTTTTAATCAGGTTGTTCCTTTTCTTATTGTTGAACCTTAGAATTTCTTTGCATATGCTGGGGGTGATGGTGCCCATAATAATCCCAGCCGTTTGGGAGGCTGAGACAGGAGAATTGCAAGTTCAAAGCCAGCCTCAGCAACTCATTGAGGTCCTCAGCAACTTAGCAAGACCTTGTTTCAAAATAAAAACCAAAAAGGGTTGGGGATGTATGTGGCTCAATGGTTAAGTGCCCTGGGTTCAATCCATAGTACCAAAATAAATAAATAAATAAAAACCCAAACTTTGTTTATTTTAGACAGCAGTCCTTTAGCAGATGTGGTTTTTTTTTTGTTTTTTTTTTTTTTTTCAAATATTTTCTCCTCATCTGAGACTTGCATTATTGTATTGTCTTTCACAGAGCAGGAGTTTGTAATTTAAAAAAAATTTTTTTTTTTTTTTTTTTGGTACAACTAGGATTTGAATCCAGGAATGCTCTACCACTGAGCTACTTTAATTTTTAATTCTGAGATAGGCTCTCATTAAGTTGCAGAGGCTGGCCTTGAACTTCCAGTCCTCCTGTCTCAGCCTCCTGAGTGGATAGGATTACAGATGTGTGCCACCACCAAGTCTAGCTGTAGAATTTTTAAAAATTTTTTTAAAATTTTATTTGTTCTAATTAGTTGTACATGACAGTGGAATGCATTTATGCTATGATTAAGAAGTTTCTAATTTTAATAAAGTCTGACTTATCAACTATATCTGTCTAGGGCAACATCTTTCATGTTGTATTTGAAAAGTCATCATTGTAATCAAAGTCACCTTGAATTTCTCCTATGTTATTGTTTAAGAGTTTGATAGTTTTTTGTTTTACTAGGTCTACAATCCATTTTGAATTAATATGAGTATTGGTCTGTGTCTAGATTTGTTTTTTGGCCTTTGGATATCTAGCATCACTTGTTGAAAAGACTATCTTTCCTCCATTTTATTGCCTTTGCACCCAAAGATCTATCAACTACATTTATGTGAGTCTATTAGTGTTCCATGGATCTATTTGTTTCTTCTATCACCAGTACCCCACTGTCTTGATTACTATATCTCAACAGTAAGTCTTTAAGTCAGGTGGTGTCTTTGTTCTTCTCCTTTGACACTGAGATGGCAATTTTTTTTTTGTTTTTTCAGTATCTGGGAGTGAATCTAGTTGTGCTTAACCACTGAGCCACATCCCCAGACCTTTTTATTTTAAGAAAGGGTCTCACTAAGTTGCGTAAGGTGTTGCTGAGGCTGGTTTTGAACTTTTGATCCTCCTGTCTCAGCCTCCCAGGGTTATAGGCATGTGCCACAGTACCCAGTCAATTCTGGATCTTTTGCTCTCCATATAAACTTGAGAATCAGTTTGTTGATGCCCCTAAAAGAACTTTCTGGAATTTTGATAGGTTTGGGTTGAATCTATAGATGAATTTTGGAAAAACCAACATCTTGACAATATTGAGTTTTCTTATCCATGAACATGGAATATCTCTCCATTTATTTACTTTTTCATTGCTATCTTTCATCATAGTTTTGTAGTTTTCCTCATATACTTCTCATACATATTTTGTTAGATTTATACCTAAGCATTTATTTTTGGATATTAATGCAAATGTCAATGTATTTAATTAAATTAATTAATTAATTAATTTTGTCAATGTATTTTAAATGTTAAATTTCACTTGTGCATTGTTGGCACATTGAAAATTATTGACTTTTACATATTAATCTTGTATCCCAGGACTTTGTTATAATTGCTATTAATTTCAGGTTTTGCAAAGGCCAAATGTTTTCTCTGGTAAGTGGATGATGATATATAATGAGCAGTGATGACGGGGGGGAAGAGAAGATTGAAGAAACTTTGGATGGTGTAGAGGAAAATGGGGCAGCAGGGGTAGGGGATGGAAAGGTAGTAGAATGAAACAGATAGTATTACCCTATTTATATGTATGATTACATGAATGGTGTGAATCTACTAGAAATGTACCCCATTTGTGTACAATGAATCAAAATGCAGTCTGTAAAAATAAAAATAAATAAATAAATAATTCAAAAAAATTTTAGGGTTGTTTGTTGTTTTTTGGTTTATTCTTTTGGATGTTTTACATAGATGATCTTGTCATCTGTGAACAAAAAGTTATATTTCTTCTTGCTCAATCTATTATTTCCCTTTTTTTTGGTTTACTGCATTGTTAAAAAGTAGTGAGAGGGGACATCTTGCTTTGTTCCTGATTTTAGTAGCAACTCCTGGAGTTTCTCACCATTAAGTATGATGTTAGTTGTAGGTTTCTGTGCCTATTCTTTATCAAGTTAAGGAAGTTTCCGGTTTTAATCATGAATAGGTGTTGGATTCTGTCCCCTTATTCTGTACATATTGATGTAATCATATGATTCTTTTTCTTGTTTAGCATGTTGATTTGATGGATTATACCAATTGTTTTTCAAATGCTGAACCAATCTTGCATACCTGAAATAAATCCCAATCAACCCTGCTGAAATTTGAGACATAATTTGACTCAATTTACTAATATTTTCTTGAGAATTTTTTCATCTATGTTGATGAATGTTGCTAGTCTGTAGTTTGGGTGTTAGGGCAAAGCGGACCTCATAGGAAGATTTCACTCTGGGGGAGGGGGTATGAGAGTAGGAAAGATAGTAGAATGAATCAAACATTATTACCCTATGTGCATATATAACTACATGACTGGTTAATTCCACATCATATACAATCGGAAGAACAAGAAGTTATACTCCATTTATGTATGATGTGTCAAAATTCATTCTACTGTCATGTATAACTAATTAGAACAAATAAAAAAAGTACAAAAAAAAGTTTACTCTACTTCTATCTTCTCTAAGAGATTGTAGAGAATTTGCATAATTTCCCCATTATAATGGAATAATAATTATAATTCCATTATAAATGGAATTTGGCAGTGAATTCATCTCAGCTTGGTGCTGTTTTGGAAGAGTCTTAATTATTGATTCAATTCCTTGAATATATATAGGCCTATTCATATTTCTTATTTCTTCTTGTGTGAGTTCTGACAGATGGTGGCTTTCAAGGAATTGATCCATTTCATCCAGATTATCAAATCTGTGGGCACAGAGTTGTTCATAATATTCCTCTATTATCCTCTTAATGCCCATGGGGTCTGTAGTGATATTCCCTCTCATGTCTGATATTATTAATTTGCATGTTCTCTATTTTTTCTTAGCCTGGTTACAGACTCAATTTTAT
This sequence comes from Sciurus carolinensis, assembly GCF_902686445.1. NCBI lineage: Eukaryota > Metazoa > Chordata > Mammalia > Rodentia > Sciuridae > Sciurus > Sciurus carolinensis. Next base: position 27,783,198 of record NC_062227.1, on the reverse strand, counting down.
TAATATTTTTTAAAAAAACATACTTTGATTTTGTTGATTTTTCCATATTGATTTTCTACTTTCAATTTCACTGATTTCTGTCCTACTTTCTATGATTTCTTTTCTTCTATTTACTCTGAATTCAATTTTTTCTAGTTTCCTAAGTTAGATAATTGATTTCTGATCTTTCTTCTTTTTAATATTTACATTCAATGCTATAAATGTCCCTCTAAGCACTGCTCCTACTGCATCCCATAATTTTTGGTCAGCTATATTTCATTTTAATTGAGTTCAAAATATTTTAAAATTTCTTTGTTTCTTATTTGAGCCATGCATAATTTAGAAGTGTTTTGGGAAATATCCAGCTGTTGTTGATCTCTAGTTTAATTTCGTTGTGTAGACAGTGTATGACCTATATTCTTTTTAAATTTGATAAGATGTGTTTTGTGACTCAGAATGTGTTCTGGTCTATTTTGGTAATTATTCCAATATGAACTTCAGATGAAAATGTAATCTACTATTTTGGGTGAAAAAGTTTATAGAAGTCTGTTATATCCCATTGATTGATGATGCTGTCGATTTTGACTACGGCTTTACTGATTTTCTGCTTCTGAGAGAGGCATTGAACTCTCCAACTATAGTAGTGAATTACCTCTTTTTTTTTTTTTTTTTTTTTTTTTTTTTTGCGATGCTGGGGATTGAACCCAGGGCCCTGTGCTGGCGTGAATTACCTATTTCTTCTTGGAGTTTTATCAGGTTTGGCCCTATGTATTTTGAAACTTTGCTTTGATGGGCATACATATTAAAGATTTTTATGTCTTTTCTGTGAATTAACTCTTCTTTATTAGGTTATGCCTCTCTTCATCCATGATAACTTTCCTTATTCTGCATTCTGATCTGTTTAAAATATAACTACTCCTACATTCCTTAGATGGTATATCTTCTTCCATCCATTCATTTTTTTTTTAAAGAAAGGTGTTTCTTTATATACATATAAAGTTGTCAATGGATCTTTTATTTTTATTTATTTATATGTGGTGCTGAGTATCGAACCCAGTGCCTCACATGTGCTAGGCAAGCGCTCTACCACTGAGCAACATTCCCAGCCCTAGTTAATTTTTTTTTTTTTTTTTTTTAGAGAAGGCTTTGCTATGTTGCCTAGGCTGGTCTTAAATTTGGTGGTTCAGATAATCCTGCCTCATCCTTCAGAATAGCTGGAATTACAGATTTTCAATACCACACCCAGCAACTTCAGTCTTTTAATGAAGTATTTGGACTACTGATGTCTAAAGTGATTCTTGATAGCATTCTATTAATATCTACCATATTTGTTATTTTGTTTACATTTTTGCTTTTTTTCTTTCCTCATTTTTGTCTTCCATACTCTTTCTGCTTTAAGTGATTTTTTATTGAACATTTATATAATTCCATTTTCTCTTCTTTCTTATCATACAAATTATCTTAAATTTTTTTTTTTTTAGTGGTTTGTTTACCCTACAGTTTACACTAAATGTTTGCAACTAATTCATGTCTACTTCCAAATATCACTATACCATTTCACAGGTAGTGCAAGTATTTTGTAATAGCTAAATTGTTCTACTCCTATCTCCTGTCCCTTCTATCACTGCTGCCATTCATTTCACTTACAAAAAGTATATACATATACATTATGGTAATTATTATTTTGAACAAACATCTGTTAGATCAATTAAGAATAAGAAAAACAATTTAAAAAAAAATTAGCTCCCGACCTATATAATTTTCATTCCATCAGAATAACTTCTTAGCACTTCTTGCAAGGCAGACCTACTGCTGAAACATTCCTTCGATTTTTGTTTGACTGAGAAAGTCTGCCCTTACCCTTTGCTTGTTAAGAATTTGACAGAGTACATACTTCTAAGTTGGTGTTTTGTTTTTGTTTTTGTTTTCTCAACACTTAAAATATTTCATTCAATTCTTGTATGGTTTCTGAGAATTCCATTGTACTTCTTCTCCTTGCTTCTCTGTAGATAAGGTGTCCTTTGTCTCTGGCTTCTTCAAAGATATTTTCCTGTTCTTTGATTTTCTAAGTTTGGTTATGACACGGCTTGGTACAGATTTTCGTTGTTGCTGTTTGTTTGGTTTTGCATTTATCCTGCTTGAAGTTCTCTGAGCTTCCTGGCTCTCGGGCTATGTCTGACATTCTGACTATTTCTCAGTCATTACTGCTTCAAAGAGCCCTCTGCTCCTCTCTTTCCTTCTGGTATCCCTCTCCATCTTTGTAGTTGTCCCACAGTTCTCAATAGTCTGGTCTGATTTTATTTATTTATTTTTTCAGTCTTTTTTCTCTTTACTTTTTTAGTTTTGGAAGTTTATATTATTATCTCTTCAAGTTCAGAGATTCAGAATTATTATTATCCTCAACTTCAGAGATTAGTGTCCAATCTAATGAGCACATAAAGATATTCTCTCTCCCCCCGCCCCCCCGCCCCGGGGGAGGGTTGCTGGGAACTGAACCCAAGGTCTCTACCACTGAGTTACAACCCATGGCTGATATTCTTCATTTTTGTTACAATAGTTTTTTTGTTTGTTTTTTTAATCTCTAATATTTACTTTTTTTTTTTTTTCTTTTGGTATCAGGGATTGAACTCAGATGCACTTAACCACTGAGCCACATAACCCAGCCCTATTTTGTATTTTATTTAGAGACGGGGTCTCACTGAGTTGCTCAGCACCTCACTTTTGCTGAGACTGGCTTTGAACTCGAGATTCTCTTGCCTCAGCCTCCCAAGCTGCTGGGATGACAGGTGCGCCACAGCGCCCAGCTTCTAGCATTTACTTTGGATTCTTCCTGAAGCTTTCCATCTCTCTGTTTACGTTATCCATCCATTTTGTATGTCCTCTACTTCTTCCATTAGAGCCCCTGGCACATTAACCATAGTCTGAGAAAAAAAATTCCTGGTCTGGTAATCTCAGCATTATTGCCATATTTGACTCTGGCTCTGATACTTGTTTTAGTTCTTCAAATGGTGTGCTTTTGCTTTGTTTATTTTGTTCAAATGGTGTTTTAACCTTGTAGCATACCTTATAATTTTTTGGTGAAAAGTGGACCTGATGTGTTGTGGAAAAGGAGCCGTGTAGTCAGGCCTTTAGCACTGTAGGGCTGAGGGGTACTATGTATGATGAATCTCATTTTGCGGGGGGCCCTGTCCCCTGGACTTCTAACTATACTGGTTACTCAGCTTTTCTGTCCTTTACAAGGGACAAGATGGCTAATGGGGACTGGACTTGGACATGTCCCTTTCCCCTTGTGGGAGGATAGAGAAAGCTGGAGATGAGAGCTCCCTTACCCCAGGTAGATTAGGCTCTGATAAAACCAGGCAAAAGCTCTGGTAAAATAGTCGGTGCAGGCCTTGTGTAGAGCAGAGTGCCGTCATTCCAAGTGGTTCTTTTTTCCTCCCTGATTGCTGGAAGAACTGAGGACACCCCCCGACCTCCATATTCACTGGTAGAACTACTGGAGTATACAAGAGTATGGGGTGTGGGGAGTTCCCTTTGACTGGACTCCCTGGAATTTTTAACTCCCAGGATTTAATTCCTCAATTACATTTTAGATTTCCTGCCCTAGCTCTGGTTCCTACAGAGGTTTCTGCCTGTGGGTTCCTCTTTCAGCAAGTTGTGATTTTCTCTTTCTCTGGGTTCTAACTTGGTTTTTTTTTTTTTTAATGAGGGGGAGAGGGGACAGTGATGATTTGGTGATTTGCTCTGTGACTTCTCTGCTCTCACAGAGAAAAGAAGAGTTGATTTTTCAGTTTGTTCAGATTTTTACTTGTCATTAGAATAGAATGGTGACTTCCAAGCTCTGGATAGCCTGGACTAGGAACTGCCTATTATCCCCTCTTTACATAAAAGGAAGTCAAGCACAAAAATATGCAGTAATGGGGTTGGGAATATAACTCAGTTGCAAGCACATAGGCCCTGGGTTCAATCCCCAGGAAAAAAAAAAAAAAAAAAAAAATTAGTAATTTGCTCAGGAGCACTGGGTCAGGATTTGAGGATAGGTTTTCTGGGTCAAGAATCTGAACTTTTACACACTATACCATTGAGAAAAACAAGCAAGCTGGAACGTCGGTGGGCAGGTGGAAGAATAGGTGTTCTTACCAGGAGATCATTCATGTCTACTAAATTTATACTTCAAAAAAATTTGCAGGGCCCAGGGTACAGTTCAGTGATAGAATACTTGCCTACCATGCTTGAAGCCCCAGGTTCCATCCCCAGCACCACATACACAAAAAAGTAAAATATTTAATAAAGGAGCACATATCTAGAAGGATTGACATGAAAATAATGCTTACTAAAATTCAGATTAAATTCAATAAGTGAATATTTTAGAGTTAAAAAAAAGAAAATGATTATTTTTACATATTACATTTCAATCCTGGTCCATTTGCATTGAAAATTATACATGGATATCATGTATTCAAACTTTTCACTTAACATTGTATCATGGGAATTTTCCTTTTTTATAAATGACATATAATGATATTAATTAAACTGTATAATAGTCTACCTTGTTTTGCTAAAAATTATAAAAACCTGCCAGGCATGGTGGTGCATGTCTGTAATCCCAGCGACTTGGGAGGCTGAGAAAGGAGGAATTGAACCCAAAGTCTCTACCACTCTACCTTGCAAAAACAAGGCACTAAGTAACTCAGTGAGACCCTGTCTCTAAATAAAATACAAAATAGGGCAGGGGATGTGGCTCAGTGGTTGAGTGCCCCTGAGTTTAATCCCTGGTACCAAAAAAAAAAAAAAAAAAATTACAAAAGCCTGCTATTGTTGTTTGATACTTGAAAATTAATGTATTTCTTTTGCAGGGATAATGTTCCACAATTATGTCCTGTCCATTGAATGATGTTAGTCAAAACAGCCCCATCATTATGATTAATTGGTCCATGTGTATGCATAAATGTATAACTATCCACTAATTTTTTGAGTCCCATTAATTTCCAAAAGGGTTTTACCAATTTTCTGAGCTTCCAGCATTGTATAATTGTGTGTGTGTGTGTGTGTGTGTGTGTGTGTGTGCCTCTTAGATAAAAGTGCACTGCCAATCCATAGCAGGAGATTCTAAAAGAGCACTGGAGTGGGTGTATATTCAGTAACAAAGAACTTGCCTAGCATGGGAAAAGTCCTGAGTTTGAGTCCTGCACTGAAAAAACAAAATAAAATAAGATAGGACCCCTTCAGTGAATTAGTGGAAAAATATATGACTTTTTTTTTTTTTTTTTTTTTTTTTTTTGGTGATGGGGACTGAACCCAGAGCTATGTATACATTCTATCACTAAACTGTACCAGTCTGATGCATGACTTCTTTTCAGGTTTTCAGTTTATGTAAGTAGCATATAGGAGTCATTCCATTGATATTTATTGAATAGATGTCTGATGGATGGATCAATGAATGACAGCCAAATGATTTTTTTTTTTTGATCCTGAGGATTAAACCCAGTGGTGCTTTACCACTGAACCACATCCCCAGCCCTTTTTATTTTTCATTTTGAGACAGGGTCTCACCAAGTTGCTTAACAACTTAGTTGCTTAACAGGATCTCGCTTAGTTGCTGAGGTTGGCTTTGAACTTGGGATCCTCCTGCCTCAGCCTCCTGAGTTGCTGGGATTATAGGCATGTGCTACCACACTTGGCCCAAATGTTTCTAATTAACACACAGAGATAGTGGTAAAATTGAGATGAATTTTGATTTTTAATGCAGAGCTCTTTCTTCTACCATAACCCCAATTTTACTTCATCCATCCAAAGCACAGAGCTAGAAGCAGGGTACTACTATAAATAGAACCCCATGCCATTCAGGACCTCAAAGTTCTACTGAGAAACTCACATACTTCCCTGTCAGAATCTCATTTGTGTGATGAAAGCTCTGGCTTCAGAAATCCCTTCCAGATCCCGAATTCTGTGATCTTACAAAACCCTAAACTTCCCACTTTAGATACCAAGACTTGAAGCTTAGTTTAAAGAGCAATCTTTAAAGAGGAACTGGTGGTTTAAGATAATGCTAGGGAATATTCTTTTTTTTTTCTCTTCTTCATTCATTGAGCACATAATAAACCCAGACACTATGAAGTAGAAAGAATAAAAATAGAAATAAATTTGGCGTTCCAACATACTGTGTGCAGTGCTTTTGTGGATATGACACTTAAACTCCTATTCTGGTGAAAACTTAGATGGAACGGTGCCTAGAACAAAGCTGAAGGAGGGAATCAGCTGACACTGACCCCAGTTCATTCTTAGTGCTCCCCCAAACTAGTGGAGCACTTAGGGAATACTGACTTGTAGGTTTATATGGCCACCAATACTCCCACCGTACTTGCCCACACCGAGACAAGATGAACGCACGTGGACTCACCACTTCTCTTCTTCGACTTGCACTCCCACGGACTGGAACTTGCTGGGCGCTTTATTCTCCCCTGTTTTGTCAGGTTCTTCAGCATCATCCACCTGCAAAAATCATCGAACACATGCAGTGGCTCCATTTCGGTCACCTTGCTTGAAAAACCAACATCATTTCATCAGAAACATCTGTAGGATCATTTGAAAAATGTGTGATTTGTATCCTTTATGTTCAATATTTGTGTATTTGTGTATTTGATAAGGGCCATCACTACCTTATTAGTATGACCCTTGACTCCACTGATCTTCGTAAAATGCATTTTTTAATTCATTCCCAAGTGGCAAATAAAGGTCTCTGATTCCTCCATGAATTTCCAAGTACAAGTGTCCCTCGGTATCCATAGTGGATCCTCACAGATACCCCAATCCACAAATGCTCAATCTCTTACATAAAATGACAATGTATTTGCATATGTGCACCCTCCCATATTCTTTGAATCATCTCTCGGTTACTTATAATACCTAGTATTATTTAAATAGTTATTATACTGTATTGTTCAGGGAATCATGAAAGAGAAAATGTCTGTACATGTTCAATACAGATGCTTCTCTAAAAAATAGTTTTGATCTGTGGTTGCCTGGATCCACTGATACGGAGGGGTGACTGTAATTACTCCTGAGTACTACATTAGAAGGGAGTGTTACATGGAAATGCGTTCTTGGAAGTTCTAAATTAGCAGATCAAATGATAAAAGAGAAGGCAAGATGCAGGGTTCAGTGGTGCTCCCCTGTAATTCCAGCAACTCGAGAGGCTGAAGCAGGAGGATCCCGAGTTCAAGGTCAGTCTCAGCAATTTAGTGAGGCCCTGAGCAACTTAAAAGAGACTTTCTCAAAATAAAAAATAAAAAGTGCTGGGGATGTGGCTCAGTGGTAGAGCACCCTTAGGTTCAATCCTAATACTGGGGGAGGAGGGTATAAATTTATAATGTAGAAAATGTAAGTTTCTCCGTTTTTTAAAATTTCTTGTTTATTTAATCTTTTTTATGAAACTAATCCTTTTTCTGATAAATGCACCACAAATATTTTCTCACAGTTGATGTTTTGTCATTTTTAAAAATTTTTTTTAATTTTTTCTTTTTTTTTGCGGTGCTGGGGATTAAACCCAGGGCCTTGTGCTCACAAGGCAGGCACTCTACCAACTGAGCTATATCCCCAGCCTGATGTTTTATCTTTTAAACTTTGTCCTTAAATACAATCTACTATCATGTATAACTAAAAATTTTAAAGTAAATAAAAAATAAAACACTGAAAAAGAAGTTGTCCTTGATCTTATTATATACCTATATCTAGCTTTTCTGGTTTGGGAGGACTTCCTTTCTCTGAACATATTTTTTAAGGTTCTCTTGTATTTACTTTCATAATTTCAGGTTCTCAGGGTATTTTATTGTTTTGTTTTTTCCATATTTAGTTCTTAAATATCCACCATCCTAAAATATCTGTATGTAAGATGTATTCACCACCCCACTTGGGTCATTAGTTGATCTAGCTCCATTTATTACTTAATTCATCTTTTTAACATATTTTTTATTTTATACCAAACTTTACCCATTTATATGTGCCCATACATTCTCATATATAAAGATATTTCTACATTCAGATCTGTTTATGGCTATTGATGTATTGTTCTTATTACTCCTCCCCTTCCTCTTCCTAATACAATTTTGTAATAAATCTTAATATTTTCTATGGTAAATTTTCAGTAGTTCTTTTTCTTCTTTTTAAAAATGTAAACAGCTGGGCACAGTGGCACATGCCTATAATCCCCGTTGCTCAGGAGGCTGAGATAGGAGGATTGCAAGTTGAAGGCTAGTCTCAACAACTTAGCAAAACCCTGTCCCAAAAGAGTTGGGGATGTTGCTCAGCGGTAAAGCATCCCTGAGTTCAATCCCTAGCACCTCAAACAAAGCAAAACAAAACAAAACTCATAGAAAGTATTAGTTTCTTGAAAGCTGGGAAAATCTTTTCTATAAAAATCATTCAAGTCTTTACTATATTAGACATATTTTCTTTTTCTTTTTCTTTTTTTTTTTTGCAATTGACTTTAAGGTTATTAGATTTCTTCCCCTAGAGTTCACACTTCCTTTTGCATCAATATTATCAATTCACACATATGTCTATTTTATTCAGCTTAACATTTATCGACATTAAATTGTTACAAAGAATCTTCCTCGTAATTTTTTGGGGAGATCAGGTTCTTTTCTCATTTCTAATCCTCCCAATTTACACTTTCCTTCCTATCTCAGTCAGAGCTGTCTATTTATGTGATCTTTTCAAAGAAACAACGTTGGGATAATGTTATCTATTCTGTTTTTGTTATTGCCATTGCTTTGTTTTATTTTTAATACATTTATCTCTACTTTCACTACTAGTAATATCTTCCTTTTAATTTGCTTTACTTTTTCTGGTTTTGTGAATTGAAGTTTTCGTTTATAACATTTTTTCCTTTATTCTTCCTTAACTTTGTCATTAACTTCTTCCTTAATTCTGAAAGGACATAGGGCTATGGATTTTTAGATGACAGCTCTGGCTAAACCCTACAGTGATTTGCAGGATGCTTGTCATTTAGTTCATAATAATTTAGAATTTTCTCTTTAATTCTAGTGTTATTTAGATGTTTTAATATTTTAAAATAGTTAAATTTTGTTATGTTTTAATTCCTAGTTTTAGGACACATTGGTTAGAAAGCCTGGTTGCTGTACTTCTTCCTTTTTGAGTCTAATGAAATGAACTGTGTAGGTTCATTAGTGTTTGACTCACAGCCCCCTCACCATCTCTTCCTGAACACACATTGATGCTGATTTCAAGGACATCAAAAAAGAAAAAAAGAAAAAAGTATAAGGTCCAAATGCAACCAAACTGTCACTTGAATTTTCCCTCCCTGTTTCAATTCAGTCAATTATGAATCAGAGATAAGGTGACCTTTTTATTTTCAGAGAACTTTTGAAACATCATCGTAACAATTCATTTATTGGGGTTGTGTTGTTCTAAGGACGTTAACCTGTCAGAGACAAGTTTCATCATTTGCAATTGAACTTATTTCTTCACACGGGCCATAAATCACATCTTGGCACAGATGGACAAATAGTAAAGCAACGAGTAAGTGAATCTTAGGAGTGCCTCCCACATAGCCTAATGTCCTTTTATTTTGAATTTAAAGAATGAGAAGCACATGCATGTTGTGGAATGTGACAGATGAAGTTTAAAGCTCAGTTATTCTTGCTTTGCAACATGAATTACAGGAGTTGGGCTCCCAGCTAGCATGTCAAACTTCCCATTCCCAAACTAGCATGTAAAACTCTTCCGAAATTAAACTACTTCCAAGATAGGATGACAGTGAGTGTCACCAGTTGCTGCCAGTGGTCATTTTGGGGGGAGTGGAGCCAGAGTAGAAGTTGGGGTGGGGAAGAAGGGGGGTTTTCATAGTTTGTTCCGTATACACTCTATCATAAGAATCCTATATAATAATACTGCAGGCATGATTTACTCATTTTGCAATTTCTTTTTCTTTTTTTGCAACAGGGATTGAAACCAGAGGCCTTTTACCACTGAACCACATCCCCGGTCCTTTTTACTTTTTTTATTTTGAGACAAGTTTTTGCGAAGTGACTTAGGGCCTCGATAAATTGTGCAGGCTGGCCTTGAATTTACAATCCTGCCTCAGCCTCCTGAGTCACTGGGATTGCAAGCGTGTGCTATCATGCTGGCTCATTTTGTAATTGTAAGAAAAACATTGCTGGGTGCGATGGCGCACTCCTGTCATCCCAGCCGCTTGGGAGGCTGAGGCAGGAGGATCTCAAGTTTAAAGCCAGCCTCAGCAATTTAGTGAGGCCCTGAGCAACTCGATGAGACCCTGTCTCTAAATAAAATACAAAAAAGGGCTGGGGATGTGGCTCAGTGGTTGGGTGTCCCTGAGCTCAATCCCTGGTACCAAAAAAAAAAAAAAAAGTACATACAACTTTCCTCTAAATCCAGAATCAGCCAGTCCTCCCCGCTCACTCCTCCCCAAGCACCTCAACACCAAAAAGAAAAAGAGCCCGATAAAGTGTTTGACTTGAGTTTTGAAGTTACACTGCATAAAAATGCATATCTTTAGATATTCTAGAATCCTACTTAGTGCCATGAGATGCTTTCAACAGAACATAGGAATCAAGGTTACACATTCCTCCCATCTGTCTTCGGCTTTTAATATACATGTTCATGGAAGGAAATAATGCATTTATTTATTTATCAAATTGAGTGCCTTGCTCTGGTGATTTGCTTACTATCTAGCAGCTCCAAGTCCGTCTTCTACGTGCATTTGTTCTGTGACAATAGGGGCAGGGTTCCCAGACTACATCTCCCAAGGCTTCCTTGCTGGAAGGCCCTATCACGTTCTAACAAGAGAAGGTGGGGAAGAACTTCCCTGTTTTCAATGTTTTTTTGTCCTTGACCACTGAGCTACATCCCCAGCTCTTTTTATTTTGAGATAGGGTCTCACTAAGTTGCTGAGGCTGGCCTTGAATTTAAGATCCTCCTGCCTCAGCCTCCCAAGTGCCTGGGATTACAGATAGGCACCACCACGGCCAGCCCTGTTTCTACCTCCTGTGGCACCTTCCCTCCCCACCACCTGAGGGCAGCCGTGGCTCCAACCTCCAGCTCCCTTCAACAGCCCAGCTCCAACTACTCTGCGCTCCTCAGAAGGCCAGCTCCTGCTGTCATGGCTGCCCCAGTAGTGTGGACACAGGCCGTTCCAGGGCCTTTCTCCTTAGATCCTAAATTCTGGTAACCTCACCTTCCCTTTCCCTTTGTATTTCCTGGTTCTAGGAATGGTAGCCACTTACTGAATCCTTGTATTGCTCTCAGCCTTCCCACCTCTGTGTAACCAATTTTGTGCATTAAGCTGGCCTCTCTTTGAAAAATGAGCCTGGCTTCTCATTTCCTGAATGGGATTCTAACCAATTCCACATGGCTGAACTCACGTAAATTAAAAATGCTTAGGATATCAGCCAAACTAGAAAGCTGCAGCTCTAAACCATGAGGTAGTAGCAAAATCACCTCCGAAATGCTGAGAAAACAGAAAGAAAAGAAGCAGAGGCCGCGAGGATGAGAACGGAGGTCACTGTGGTCTTCCAGGTTTCAAGCCTCACCCCACTCACCCAAACTACCTGCTCATCAGCATCAAAATATTGGCGTCCTCCAGCTTTAGTCGGTGTATGTTGTTTATCTCTGTGATTCTCCTTCTTAGTTGGATCTAAATACTAACAAATGCCACCTTACTTTTTATTTTATTTTATTTTTTGGTGCTGGGGATTGGACCTGGGCCTCATGCCTGCTAGGTAAGCACTCTACCAATGAACTACTTCAGCAGACCAACCACCACCTTTCAGACCTGAGATCTAAGGTAATCTACTTAAATTTATGAAGGAAATCTCACATTTTTCAAAAGAAATTGCAGGGCAATCAAATATCCTTTAAAAATTGAGAAAGTGCTGGGTGTGGTGGAATACAACTGGGGAGGCTGAGGCTGGAGGATTGCAGGTTCAAGGCCAGCCTCAGAAACTTAGTGAGGCCTAAAACAAGTTGGCTTATTTGGCTGTTGGTGATTATAAAGTAGGATAATATTAATAACAACAACTAACTCTAATATTTGTTAAGCCCTTATTATACCGTGTTTAAAGCTTTATCACTCAATTTTTACTATATCCTATAAAGTACCAAATGAAATAAGAACTAGTATTATTTTCATTTACCAGAGAAGGAAACTGAGGCACAGAAATAGTAAATAATTGGTTTAAGTTCATATAGCTTATAGAGTAAATGATTGTAATATCAACTATTAGGTGTGTACTAAATTAAAAGTGTCAGGATAGGTTTGGTACCTTTAAAGGGGTAAAGGGGTGGGAGGGAGTCTAAGATTCTAGGGTCATGTATTGTGAGGATTAGTTTTTAAATTAGATTTCTGTATACTGAAATTCAATGAATATTTTGCATCTTGAATTTTTATTTGATTATTATTCCCTACTGATGAAGTAATATAATGTGGTGACATTAGATATCGAGGTACAATCTTAGTTCCATTAACATAAAGCATGCGACCTTAGGCAAGTTACTCTCTATGTTCATCTGAAGGATCTGGAATATCCATCAAAGACTCAGGTATTAAAGGCTTAGTCCCCAGCTTGGCACTGTTGGGAGGTGATAGAACTTTTAAGAGGTGGGACCTACTTTGAGGTCTTCTAGTCATATGGGGCATGTTCTTGAAGGGATTATTGGGATCCAGTCCCTCCTCTTCCTGGCCACTATGGAATGAGAAGCTTGCACTCCCTGCTATGATGTGCTGTCTCACCACAGGCCCAAAAGCAATAGGACCAACTGATCATGGGCTAAAACCTTCACAACTGTGAGCCAGAATAAACCTTTCCTCTTTTAAAGTTGATTACCTTGGGTATTTTGTTACAGTAATGAACGACTAACTAACACTCTCATATCATCAAGTATCAGTATTCTCCTATAATTTATATAGCAGAGCATCACAATTGGAGGAAGGATCAAGACATTTCTTTCATTTACTAAAGTATCCTGTATTTAAGAAGTAGAATAACTTCTGTACCAAACCTTTTCTCCCCAACACTATATGTGGATTTTCATCCATCTTACTGGGTAGAAGTTGGATTTCACATATACAAATGCCTTATTCTTAGAATTGTTTGGCAAGGAGGAGATAGGAAAAACCAGCAGAACTTGGGAAGTGATTAAGATAAGCACATAGAAGCTTTCAAATAAAATGAACAGTAGGGACTGGGGATGTAGCTCAGAAGTTCAGTGCTTGCCTAGCATTTGTGAAGTTCTGAGTTCACCTCCCAATACTTGAAAGAAAGAAAGAAAGAAAAAAAGAAAAAGCAAGATTGATAAACAGTTATCCTCAAAATACACTATTCAGTGAAAAAAAGGCAAAAATGTAGACTAGTGTGAGGTATATGCTAATATCTGGGCTTAAAAAGAACTAAATAAAATATATATGTGCTTGAATATGTGAATATATGCCTGCATGGAGATGCAAATATGGATTGTATTGATTTCCTCCAGGAAAGAGCACTGACCCTTGATTAGGAATGGGAGGAAGGCTTGTCACTGTACACTTTTTAAGAACAAATTTGGAATTTTGAACAATGGAGGTGCCTTATTCACAGAAAGTAATATAAATTTTTTTTAAATGAACTAAATATTGAAGAAGGAGGACCAAGTTAACATTTCTTGGGGCCAACCCTGGGCCAGATAGAAAAGTAATCCTCTAAGTACTATTATTGTAGCAAAATATGTATAACATAAAATTTACCACCTTCACCACTTCAATACCCCTTTTAAGTGTGCCCTTCAGGGGCACTGAGTACTTTTCACGTTTGGTGCACCCAGCTCTATTACCCGTCTCCAGAATTTTTTCAACCTCCCAATATCCCAAACTATAACCTGTTAGGGTTCAACAATAACATTAAACGATACAGGAAACTAGATTTTTGAAAACTCCATCTTCAGAATAATCCTCGGAGGGATAGACAAAGAAACTAAAGCTCAGGAAGATTAAATGGTTTGCCCAGGACAACACAGAGGCTCTTCCTGCTCTGTAATCCTTTGGTGGTGGGAGGGGCCTTGGCCTCTAGGGGAAGCAGAGGTGTGGGCAGCAGGCTGGTGGGGGCCTTGCCTCCTCCTGTGTCATCTACTCCCAAGCACCATGGCTCCAAGTTCCTTTAGGAAACTGACAACTTGTGCTATGGTAACCTGGACGTTACAAAAAGGCATTTGGCTCCTTGCTACTAGAGAAAGATTAATTGCCTTTCCGAAGTGAACTTTGCAGAACAGATTGTGAAAGCACATCAGCATTGTGAGAGGGTGCCCCACGCCTGGCTTTCAGAGGCACCTAGAGTTGGTTCGGTGTGGATAGATATATTAGAGACCAACTTGAGAAGTTACTACTCAGTGAACACCTGCAGAATGATACAGCACCACAGAAACGGAGAAAAGGAATAATCTTCTCTGACAGGAGGTAGTTGTGTAGGGTAACCAAAGATAAACAGGTGTAAAAAGATAAGGCTGGCAGGGCACAGTGGCACACACCTGTAATCCCAGTGGCTTGGGAGGCTGAGGCAGGAGGATCGAGAGTTCAAAGCCAGCCTCACAACCTAGTGAAGGCTTAAGGAACTTAACGAGACCGTACCTCTAAACCAAATATGAAAAATGGGTTGGCAATGTGGCTCAGTGGTTAAACCCCTGGGGTTCAATCCCCAGTAACAAAAAAAAAAAAAAAAAAGAAAGAAAGAAAGAAAGAAAAGAAAAAGAAAAAGATAAGGCTGGCCAGGCGTGATGGCACATGGCTGTAATCCCAGGGACTCTGGAGGCCAAGGCAGGAGGATCACAAGCTTGAAGTCAGCCTCAGCAACTTAGCAAAGCCTAATCAACTTAGTGAGAGCCTGTCTCAAAATAAGAAAATAAAAAAGGGCTGGGGCTGGGAATGTGTCTTAGTGGTTTACTGTCTGTGGGTTCAATCTCCAGTAAAAGTAAAAAAAGAAAAAAAAAAAAGACCAGGGGAAAGCAGGTGGGTGCTGTCTTAGAAACGCAGCAGGGAACGGAATGGAAGAAGTGGCAGAGTTGCAGAGTTGTCCACCGCTTTAATGGAATGCATGATCAAAGAGCCAACAGGCTGAGAGTGATGGACATTCTTTGCTCATGATGCTGCCACGTGAGTCACGGCTTTCTACACTATCACTCTCTCTGGTCTTACTCTCCCACATCTGTGAGAGGAGTTGCCGTCTGGGTTCCCATATGGTAATTCCGTAGTGTTGAACCCACAGCCGAGCAGCTTGGTGACCCGCTTATTCTTGGGGGTCCACTCCTGTATGAGACTCCCAGTGCCCTTTAGGCAATGAAGGGCACTTTATGTTTGACTGTGCTCAGGTTCTGTGAATGAGCTTACGGTTCACGTCTCACATTCAATTTAGAGAATAAAAACAAGAGTTCTTTTTTTTTTTTTTTTTTGTGGGGATGCACCGTTCCTGGAGGTACTGCAATACCAGGTCGATGTGTGGAGTGGACGGAACAAGCTCCTATTCCAACTCCCTGCTCCAAAAATCCATTTAATATATTGTCCTCGATAGAGGACGTATCAGATATTAAACTGGTAAGAACAGATACTACACTTGATCTTAGCCAAAAGGCTGAGAAGCGATCAACAACAGCTCTTAATAACGGCACCATCTCTCCATCATTTTGGTCACATGTACGGATACAGGGAATCAGAGCCAATTTTTTGCAACTCTGGTCCTACACGTAACTATGTTGTCGGACATGACAAAACAGTAAACTTCTGGAGAAAAATTAAAAGGCAGTGTTAGACCTCTCAGTTGTGGTTCCCGGTTCGAAGGGCACGAGGGAGGCTGTTACCTGTATCCCGATAGACAGGCATCGGTTTTTCTTAAAGTCCTTCTTCCTGTCCTCTGTGGTGACTGTGGCAATGGTGGTGGTGGTGGTGACGGCGGCAGTGTTATTGCCCATGTGCTGGCTGGCGGGGCCGTGAATCTGGGCGTTGGCGGCCTCGATGGCGGCTGTCAGAGCCTTCATACTGTCCAGGCTTTCGGTGGAGTTGCTGAGTCCAGACTGGCTGATAATGTCTCCTCGTTGGCCCTGTCCGTCCATGTAGGCATCCTGCGCAGACTCTGTGCTACTCTGGGCTGTGATAGAAATGAAAGGTTTCGTGGTAGTTCTGGGTGGGACTGGAGGTGGTGTCTTCTTATATGTTGTAATGCAAGATGACACTGGAAGACAGTGAAAACAAAGACACTGTGATTTCTGCCTGGGTTTGCGTTTCTGATCTTGTAACTGACAGCCACTGGAAATCAGGGGACACAAAACACTCTAAGACACTGACATGAAAACAAGTCCACTGACAGACCCAGAGAGAGCCCTGCTGGGGAGATGGGGGCCTCCGCGAGGGGAGACGCCCACACAATGGAGGGGAAACGATGGGAGAACAGCCACCTCTGACATGGACATTTCTGAAATGGAAATTGTGAATCCAGGTGAAGCAGCCACGCTTGGCTGGTGGAAATCTTCAGGCCGCCTGGTGTTACATCACCTGGGCAAAGTCAGGGGAGTCCCCGCTTGCTCAGGAAAACATCAAATACAGCTAACGCTAGACAAAGTAAGCCATTAAAGACATGCTGCTGACCGATACTAAACACCGAAAGAAAAAGAAAGGAAAGTGAAAGGCGACGTCTGTGTGTTCTAAAGAAACTCCTTTAGTTTGAAGGAGGTGCTGGATGAGGGAGGCCTGGCAGCCATGATGGCTTCCTGCAAGGTGCTTCCTTCCGGCCCCTTCTTTAGGGCCTGCTCCTCCCTCCCTCTCTCCCTTCCCCCTTCCCTTTCTTCCTTTCTCTGGATAGGTGCTCACTGCGTAAACTTTTGCTTTCAATTTTTATTTCCTGAGCACAAGTTCACAGGCTAGTTTGGAAGTCAGTTTTGAGTATGCCTTGGGTTTTTCTGAGCCTCCTCCCCCACATGTCTTCCTGCAGGGCCACTCCATTGAGTCAAGGCCCTGAATCACGTACCTGCTGCCAGGGCCTCTCTGGGCTGCCCCTGAAGCATCACTATCTGATTCTAATATTGAATGATTAGCTTTCAGCTTTATTTTGGAACATGATTTAGAAAACTAAAGAAAAATTCCAAAAAAGAATTATTAAGGTGGTCATGGTTGATGCACACCTGTAATCTCATTGACTCCAGAGGCTGAGGCAGGAGGATCACAAGTTTGAGGCCAGACTGGGCAACTTAGCAAGAGCCTGTCTCAATATAAAGTTTAAAAAATGGCTGGGGATGTAGCTTAGTGGTAAAGTGTCCCTGAGTTAAATTTCCAGTATAAAAGGGGATTGTTTCCAAGTGGGAATGACTATCAGTAAAAAACAATTCCTTAAGCAGTTTCCTGGAGACTTTTGTTTAGTTTTCCTAAACACCAATTTGAGAACTGGGGATGTGGCTCAGTGGCAGAGCCCTTGCCCAGCATGTGGGAAGCCCTGGGTTTGAGCCCCAGAACTAAAACAAAACACATCATGAAACAATTGCAACTATTTCTCATCCACCCTTTCCATGTTTTGGGGGTTTTTCCAGTACTTGGGATTGAACAAGATAGACGGAGTTGTCTACCGCTGAGCTACATCCCTAGTCCTTTTTATTTTTTTACTTTATTTTATTATTTTATTTTGAAATGGGATCTGGCTAAGTTGCTGAGGCTGGTCTTGAACTTGGAATCCTCCTGGCTCAGCCTCCAGAATGGTGGGGATTACAGGTGTGCACCATGGTACCCGGTCCCTTCCAGGCTTTTCCACTCAGAACTGGAGTCCCTGTCATTTCACTGGGTCAGCTGGACCTGGCCACCCCATTCAAACTTGTTGCCTATGGTTCTAGCTGCCACTTGGGCCATCTCACCAAATAAAATTTCCTCAGGCCACTGAAAATATCCTAAAATGAACAATAAACGGACAGATCCTATTATGCTATCCTGTTCTCCACTGCCCTGTGATTTGCGAGTAATTTTCTGAACCATAAGAGAGAGAGCAGAAGTTATGCTGGGCTGCTCCCCAGGGATTGCCTGAGAATTGAAAGAATAAATCATGCAAATGCCACGTTACAATATCATATGTACTCTCTAGAAGGTAGGGGTGTATATATAATATATATATATATATATATAATATATATAAATGGGTTATATAATATGTATATATATAAATCAGTTACCTAGATGGATGACTGGCAGAAGTTCACTCTAAGAAAACCTTCCATTTTACACTTACTGCCTGAAACACACAACTTTACCATTTGAACACAGTAAGCAATAAGCAGTCCAACGTTTTCATTTTTTGCTAAGGTGTCTGAGAAGTGATGCCACCAGTGGAAGATCAGAGTGTCCCTGGAGGCCAGCAGCAGAGCCAGCCCAGCCTCAGGTTTGTCCCATTAGCCCTCAGTTAAGCCTCTGGCCAGGTCACATCAACAAGAATGATGTTCACCTGCTACCCGACTCCATTTAATTTCATGCACTTAACCCCTGTGGGGCCACCTCAGTTTCCCAGAATGGTCCGGAGGGTGCTCAGCCAGCTCAGCCTCAGGCATACATCTGAAGACCCAAGGCAGGTGGTAGAGGACGGGAGAGCCACAATTAGAATAGAATCTAAGTATTTGAATCTAACGAAAATACATCCTTGCATCACTTCTGAGACACGTCTTTACAATGTGAAACCATTACTTGGTTCAAAA
Organism: Sciurus carolinensis; assembly: GCF_902686445.1. Taxonomy (NCBI): domain Eukaryota; kingdom Metazoa; phylum Chordata; class Mammalia; order Rodentia; family Sciuridae; genus Sciurus; species Sciurus carolinensis. Next base: position 27,764,496 of record NC_062227.1, on the reverse strand, counting down.
TGATTTGGCCCACTTGTGTTGCAAGAAAGCTAAATAACAACATTCCAACATCTAATGTCTGATCTTTTTGATTATTTATTTACTGCTTGTTGTTAGCGCTCAGCAGTTTCCTCTTTCAGTGTGGATAATCAAAATTGAAGAATGCAGTGGGCTGGGGAGATAGCTCAGTTGGTAGAGTACTTGCCTTGCATAGCATAAAGCCATGAGTTTGATCCCCAGCACCACAAAAAAAAAAAAAAAAAGAAAGAAAAAAGAAAAAATTGAACAATGCAGCCAATTGTAATACTCTTTTGTTTGCTCTGACATACAGAAAAACTTTTGCCATGAGCTGGGTGTGGTGGGGCCCGCCTGCCATCCAGCAGCTCTGGAGGCTGAGGCAGGAGGATCGCAAGTTCAAAGCCAGCCTCCTCAATTTAGCAAGGCCCTGGGTAACTCAGTGAGACCCTGTCTCAATCAATCAAACAAATAATCAATCAATAAATGGTCTGGGAATGTGGGTTCCACGGTTAAGTGCCCCAGATTCAATCCCTAGTACCAAAAAAGAAAGAAAGAAAAATTAAAAAGTAAGTTGGACCCTATTTGTGTACAATGAATCAAAATGCAGTCTGTAAAAATAAAAATAAATAGATAAATAAAAGAAAAAAGAAAAGCTCTTGCCATGATGTGGAAATTGGAGGGAGTGATTAAGTCCCATTATTTCCAGTGTGATATCTGAACTTGGGGACCTCAGCCTCCTGCGTGGTCCACGAACCCACTAAGCCAACTCCAATTTTACTAGTGTGAGGTTAGACAGGGAGAGTACTGGGGACTTTTCCAACTGAGTGGCGCCGCTCCAACCCCCAAAGGTGATAAGAACTTGAGATTGCCCTGCTTTGGGTAAGAGCTGAACAGAGGCCAGGCACCACCTGCCCTGGTGTTGTATTAGAGGGACTTTGCAACTAGGTTTCACTGCCGTGTGATGGCTGGTGGGATTCTGCTGGAGTCGGAAGCACCATCCAGTCATCCAACAGGAATTTTAAAGAATTTGGATCTTCATGGTTGCTTTTTCTTTTGGTGTTGAGGAAGGAACCACACACTCTATCACTGACCTACATTCCCAGCCGAAGATTGCCTTCAAAGGAGGAGAAAGGAGATGCAAATCACAACTCAGCGTCTCCTTTCTTCGTTCCCCAGTTCTTTTATTGGGGAGGGGGGGGAGGTATACTGGGGTTTGAACCCAGAGGCACTTTACCACTGAGCCATATCCCCATCCCTTTTTATTTTTTTATTTGAAAACACGGTCTCACTAAGTTGCTCAGGGCCTTGCTAAATTTCTGAAGTTGGCCTCAAACTTGCAATCCTCCTGCCTCAGTCTCCTGAGTCACTGGGATTACAGGTATCAGGTCATTTCCCAGTTCTTTTGCACGCCAAGTGTGCTCCAAAAACTCATACGACTAAATGCCTCTGTTTTTCCCAGTATCACTCTTTTCTAGCTTTGTAGGCTAAGCTCTAAGCTCTTTCTTCTAAGGGTGTCCTTTCTAAAAATATGACCCTCAGTGATTCATCACCTTGGGTGATTTAGAACCCATGGAGAAGGTCTGAGTACCAGCAGGTATGCGGTAGGCAGAGTGAGGCCCACGGAGCGGGAAAGACAAGCTAATGAATCTTGTCTGGTCTAAACAGAAAGGGAAACTGAACGGCATCCACACAGTAAGTGAAACACCTCATTTGTTTAAGAGGAACAGTCTTAAAAAGAGTGATTTAAAAACACAAGCGCTCCTTTTATTCAAGTGGAACTTGAAAAAGAAATGATGTATTTTAATCATGTTTGCTGCTTTTCTTTAGACAGATATGTTTATTTGTTCACTTTAAATAAGGTGAGTTCTTTTCCTCCTCTGGGTCCTAGCATAGTACCCCAGTGAAAGACGGCTGAAAGAACTGTCCCTTCCTCCCTCCCTCCCTCCCTCCCTTCCTTCCTCCCTCCCTCCCTTTCTCCCTATCTCCCTTCCTCCCTCCCTCCCTTCCTTCCATCCTTCCTTTCTCTTGTAGTGCTGGGATTGAACCCAGGGACACTTTACTACTGAGCTACATCCCCAGCCCCACGCCCCTTTTTAAAAAATTCAAAACAGGGTCTTGCTAAGTTTCGGAGGAACTTGCCATCCTCCTGCCTCAGCCTCCTGAGTTGCTGGGATGACAGGCCTTTGCCACCAGAGGCAGGACCTCTGTGCATTTGTAAGGAGAGTCCCTAGATACAGAACTGCAGGTTCCAATGACATTATTTTTATTCAGTTCACATGGCACAGAGTAGAGCAACCAGAAGTTGGTATTGGAATTCTTTTTGTTCTGTAGTGGTGAAGGTTTTCTGGCAAAACATCTACGCTGTCTTACTCTGGATATCTTTTGTAATCAAGAGCATACACATATCAGGCGGTCACGAAACAGATGTGGGATCCATGAAACAGATGTGGATCCAACAACCTGCTTTTTGTATCGACTTCTTATTAAATTCCTACTGGCTAAGGTACTAACTATACAGGAAGCTATGTTGAGGAATTGTTGAGCAGTCCTTGGTTACTGGATTTCAGAAATTCTTTCAGGGCCTGTGGGGTGGCTCAATGGTAGAGGGCTCTCCCCAGAGAGGCCTGGGTCTGATCCTCAGCAGTGCAAATGAAAAAAACAAAAAAATATATAATTTTTTCAAATACAAGTAAGCAGTGCTGGATGTGGTGGTACACACAGGTCATCCCAGCGACTCGGACGGCTGACACAGGAGGATTGCAAATTTGAGGCCAGCTTAGGCAACTTAGCAAGACCCTGTCTTGAAATAAAATAATAAAAAGGGTTGAGGATGTGGCTCAGTAGTATAGTGCTACTGGGTTCTAGCCCCAGTACCACAAAAAAAAAAAAAAAAAAAAAAATCAAATATGAGAAAGCAAGTCCATGAAGGACTACAAATAAAAGCATGATACAGCTGGACATGGTGGCCCACACCTGTGATCCCAGCAGCTTGGAAGGTGGAGGCAGGAGGATCATGAGTTCAAAGCCAACCTTAGCAACTTAGTGAGGCCCTAAGCAACTCAGTGAGATCCTGTCTCTAAATAAAATATAAAAAAAGGCTGGGGATGTGGCTCAGTGGTTGAGCGCTCCTGGGTTCAATTTCTGGTACCAAAAAAATAAAAGTTAAAAGTTAAAAAAGCATGATAAAAACAACAAAAAAATTGTTAAACATCTAAAAAAAAATAGATACAGTTGTCATCAAACAATATCTTTTTGACATAAATGTGTTATCTTGTGCTGTTATTAAGCAAGCTGTGATTTGATCACCTTTGAGAAGTGGCAGCTTCTGCACAGCACTGGGCCACCTTGGATTAGCTGTGAGTTGTACCAGATGGTTCCATCTGACCATCCAGAGGGAAGGGCTGCCTCAACCCACTGTCTAGTTTCCGCTCAAGGCAAAGTTGACTCCTGATTTGGTCTAGATAAACAGCAGCTGTACAATAAACACTCACTAGGAAAATTTTTATTAAATTTTTTTTTTTTAATTGAGTGGGGTTGCTAGTGGAGTGTTGGAATTAACTTTTTTTTTTTTGTACCAGGGATTAAATTCAGGGGTACTTGACCACTGAGCCACATCCCCAGCCCTATTTTGTATTTTATTTAGAGACAGGGTCTCATTGAGTTGCTTAGAGCTGAGGCTGGATTTGAACCTGGGATCCTCCTGCCTCAGCCTCCCGAGCCGCTGGGAGTACAGACATACATCACAGTGCCCAGCTTGGAACTAACTCTTACCAGCTTGCTAAAGTTGCTTGTGTACATCTCTTGCCAGTTGTGTTCAGCTTGAAATTGACCATGGCGTGGTTACTTACACCATAAAAATCGACGGATGCTATAAATCAGCAAGTTTAAGAATTTCTGTGTACAGAGTAGTGTCATTCAAAGGGCTGTCTGCCGAATGGGCCTGGTTCACAAACCACCGTATTTGCTGTGCATGCTTGGTGCCGTGAACACTGAAAGTAAGCTTCTAGAAGCTTTCTAGCAATTTTATAGTCTTTTGTCTGTTGAATTTAATAAAAAGAAATCAGTGGGCATGGTTTTGGTGTGTCTTTGTTTTTTAAACTTCCTTTTTCTAGTAATTCATTTTTATTGCATTTTACCCAAGTGTTGATTTACAACAGATGGAAGATCAAACAAACAGAAAACTGGTCCCACACCAGAGAGTGTGGAAGCACCGATAGAGAACATTTGCAAATTCAGAGAATGGTGCAGACAGAGGCAGGGCAAGGAAGATGAAGGACATGTCAGAGAGGTACACTAGAGCTACAGGGTGCTTCAGAAAGCAAAATGACGGCAGGCACCTGTCATTTGTCATCCCAGAGGCTTGGGAGGCTGAGGCAGGAGGGTCACAAGTTCAAGACCAGCCTCAACAACTTAGGGAGGCTCTAAGCAACTTAGTGAGACCCTGTCTCAAAATAAAACATAAAAAGGGCCGAGGGACGAGGCTGTAGCTCAGCAGCAGAGCGCTTGCCTAGCATGTGTGAGGCCCTGGGTTCGATCCTTAGCCTTGCATAAAAATAAACAAATAAAATAAAGGCATGCTGTCCATCTACAACTATAAAAGGGTTAGGATGTGGCTCAGTGGTTAAGTACCCCTGGGTTCAATCCTTGGTTCCAAAAGAAAAAGTGAAGAGGTCAAAAGGAAAATGAAATGTGAAGGACCTAAATTTGGGACATAAAGATTTGATTGCAGAAATGCAGAAGGAGGACTGAACTTCAGGTTTGAAAGTCAGGGAACTTTCCTTTTTCTGAAAAGGCATCTAAGAATGGAAGTGTGGTATCCAGAACAATCAGAAGGATCTTCGTGTTGTCTTTTATTCTGGGCTCCTTGCCTCCCCTCCCCACCACCACCCCAAGTGTGGGGCTGGGATGGGACCCAGTACCTCACACAAGCTAGGCAAGTGCTCTGCCACTGAGCCACAGCTCCAGCCCTGTACACTTTGCTTTAAGAGGAAATGTAGGGGTTTAAGGAAAGGGATTGCTTCATTGGGAAGAGAGGGAAGACAGAAGGATTTTCATTGATTTGGAGGGTGACTGCGTAAAGGACAGCATGGACTTTTGTGTTAAGTCCCCAACTGAAACCACAGAGATAAGAGCTCAGAGAGTTATCAAGAATAATCCTCTAGGACTGGGGAGATAGCTCAGTTGGTAGAGTGCCTGCCTCGGAAGCACAAGGCCCTGGGTTCAATCCCAGCACGGCAAAAAAAAAAAAAAAAAAAAAAAAGAATAATCCTCTAAACCAGGCATGGTGGCAGAGACCTGAAATCCCAGAAATTTGGGAAACTGAGGCAGGAGGATTGCAAGTTCGAGGCCAGCCTCAGCAATTTAGTGTGACTCTCAGCAACTTAGCAAGACTCTGTTTCAAATAAAAAATAAAATGGTTTGGGGATGTGGCTCTGTGCTAAAGCATCCTTGAGTTCAATCTCCAGTAGTGAAAAAAAAGAAAAAGAAAGGGAGGAGGAGGAGGAGGAGAATCCTCTGGTCATCAGTTGTCCAAACATAGAATATGAGGACCTCATCAAGTAGTGAGCTCTCGGTCCCTGGAGCATAGACCAGCTTATCATTTGTCTGGAAAGTTATAGAAATTGTACCACAACTGACAGATGGTTGAACTTGGTGACAAGATTTCTTTTAAACTGAAGCCGCTATGACTTAACGAAAATGAATGAAATCTAGAAGAGAATCTAAAAAGCAGGGTTCCCCCTGAGGGTGATGCCTCAGAGAGGAAGAAGGAAGCCAAAAGAGGAGGCTGGGGAAGAAGTCACCCACCAGGCTCTTTGGTAGCCATGATGAATGTTCTGGCCTCCTGGGAAGCATTCTGACCCCCAGGAGGGTGCAACATCCAACAGAAAAGTTTGCTGCTGCTGTCTCCGGTCAGGCAGGCCCAGAAGTCCTGTGGTTAACTACACATCCTAGAGTCCTGTTGTCCATGGCGCTGTGCTGTGGCTGGTTCGACTCCACGTCAGGTGCCAGACAAACCCGTGGTCTGGCTCAGTCCTTCTCTGGGAAAAGGCCCACACTCAGGTGACAACAGAGATGCTGAGATAGCACAATCAGGCCAGACCCTCGCCATGCCATTAGATCTAGATCTAATCATCAGAGAACCGGACACTGTGCTAAGGGCTTAACAGACAAGGTCGCCCACGAGGAGGATCCCACGGTCACGGTTGAATCGATGGAAACGTGAAGGCCCGGGGTCTAGCAGGGGTCCACTTCATGCTTTGAATATGACCCTTGTGACTTATTATAAAATGGACACGTTTTGTTGTTTCCTTTCTCTTCTCCCTCCCCCCTCCCTATCTTTGGGGGTGGGGAGAACAAGATAAACCTTCTTCCCATCCTAGGCCAATTTATCTGTCCTTGAGCAAACACACCGCAGGAGTAAAGTAATTCAGACTTCAGGATGGCAAGAGAAGACCTAAGAAATGGTATCGCTAAGGTCCACAAGTGAACTATGACCCCTGACAAGGAACACCTGGAATGCAGCCTTTGAATCACCTTTTTGAAAGCCCTCTGTTCCCCCTGACGGTGAGAATCACAGCCTCTGGGACAAGAACCCCTTGTATTCTCCTTTGCCAGCAAAGCAATAAAACTCCTTTTTTCCTTTCTCTTGAAACCATGTCCTCCTCATTGGATTGGCATCAGGACAAGTACTGAGCTCTCAGTAACAAGAGCAGGAAGTGGATGTCCCTAAGTCACACATCTACCAAGGAGTGGAGTTAGAATACTCAGAGCTGCACTTTCCATCTCTTCATGAACCCAAACCACTAGGATTCATCTCCCCAACACACATCATCAACCATCTTGTCCAGTAAAGACCAACAAGCTCTCTGCACCCTGCAGGAACTAAGTTTAGTGAATGATACTCTGGAGGCTGAGGCAGGAGGATTGCAAGTTTGAGGCCAGCCTCAGCAACTTAAGGCTAAGAAGCAACTTCGTGAGACTCTGTCTCAAAATAAAAAATAAAAATAAATAAATAAAAAGAGTTGGGGATGTGACTCAGTGGTAAAGCGCCTCTGGGTGTAGCAAGGGTACCCAGCACCAAAAAAAAAAAAAAAAGAACAGAAGACAAAAGTTTAGCGAATGAATTAATTCTCAGTGGTCAACAAGGGGTACACCAGCTATGACTTAAAATATTCTAGTTGGGTGTGGTGGCCTGGGTCTGTTAGTCAGAGCTACTAGGAGGCTTGAGCCCAGGAGTTTGAGATGACATGAGGAACACAGCAAGAATCAAAAACATAGCAAGTCTCGAAAATCAGAAGGAAAAAAAAAAAAATGGAGTCAGAGTGCAGCTCAATGGTAGAGCAATTGCCTAGTATGGGCAAAGCCTTGGACTGGATCCTCAGCATTGCAAAAGTAAATAAATTAAAAATTTTTTAAAATCAAAAATGCAAAATATTACAAAGAAGAAACTCTGCACAACAAAATACATGGAAAAATCACTACCTTGTTGCAAAATATTTACGGCTTCCCATTTCCAGGCCACCCAAAGTGAGGTGGTCAATGGTGAGAAGGCAGGATGTGAGGCTCCCTGGGCGGGTGGCAAGAAAACCCTGGGTTCCCAGCCCACCTCGGTGAGGCATGGCGCATGGCATCCCAGAGTCGTCTTCTCTCCCATTAGCTTCGGCTCCAGGGAAGTGGCTGAGAGAATGATTTCCACTAAAGCCATCCTCCACGGAAACCACAGAGATGACGAGTTCCACTTTTCTTAGTCAAAGCAGAAAAGAGCAGGCTTGTGTGAGAGCCGAGGGGGAGGGGAGGGCAGGGCAGCAGAGGGAGGGGGAGGGCCATAACTCTTGCAGTCATCCGCCTTGCCAGTTGGTAGTTACTAGTATTCCAGACACTTCCTAATGCCAGACAAATGCCCCAAGCCTCGGCTTGTCTGGCTTGGAGATCTATTCAACTGATAGCAGCCGCCTCTTCTGGGGAGAACCGGGCTGCCCCGCTGATCAAACCCAACATTGTTCTCAGAAGGGAGGAAGAATGGAAAGGTTTGTTTCAGTCACTTTTTTTTTTTTTAAAGAGGTACCCAAGTTGTTTTAACAAGTTGCTACAAAACTTGGGCTTCCTGAGGCGAGGTTGTTTTGCACAGTGTGTGTACTGTACAAAGATCCAGGGAGGGAGGGATCAGAAAGAGTCATTAAAAAAAAAAAAAAAAAAAAAAAACACACACACACAAACCCCAGGCACTTGATGCCTGGAAATGATGTAAGACGCAGCCACTCCTCTGTTAGAACTACAACCAAACAATGCTCAGGCAGTCCACGGCAGCTGCTCTCCAAATGTCAGCGCCAGCCCAGTCAAAAAGCTTGAAATCTACCAGGCTGAAGGACTTGGTGCTGTGCCCTTGGCTTCCATGTTTTCCCTGAGCATTCTCAGGAACCTGGCAACAGGTAACGTGGCAACCTTTGACTTATAAAATGGCAAGTGGCATAATTTCAGGGAACAAATGGATTTTTTTTTTTCCAAGCCAGCTGCGTCTCCCCCACCGTCCCCACACCCAACCCCCTTCCCTCCCATTCCAAAGTCTAAGAAAACAAAGTATTCCTGCGGGCAATCCTACTCTTGAGCGTCCCCTTGCGGCCGATCCTGGAACAACACTTACATACTCCACTGCCGCTCAGCAGCAAAGGTCAGTGGCGCTGCTGCGGAAGGGGATCGTGGCTGGACTTGTCTTCCAAAAACCACAGAGTGGAAGTCAAGACTCAGACTCAGACTGTCTTGCTTTGTAACTTAACACCTGAACAAAAACTTTCCCTGGCTTTAGGGTAAAATCTTTAAGTTGTGGCTAAGGATTTTTTTTTTTAAAGCAGTAGCTATATTCATATTTTTTAAGGTCACAAGTTACAAAAGCGAGAAGAGCTCTAGCAGTTTCACCCAATCTCTCTCTTCACATCCCAGTCGCGAACAAAGGCTGGCTGATGGCAGTGAAGATGACGACTGGGGATTCCCGCTGCCTGCGACTGGCATGTTCCATTTTTATCTGCTTTATAGGCAGACCCCTTTCTCTCAGGCCTGAAGCGTTTCTAACTGGCTGTTCCCCAGTTAGCCTGTTTGCAAAGATTACTTAAGATTTCCAGACTGCAGGCACAGCTTCCCGGAGAGCATGCCTGGGAGCCACACCTTCAGCCTTTTATCTCTGTGTGGGGCAAACACCCACGAAAATGCCAAGGGTAGTGTTTTCGACCTGCTTTCTTCCGCCCAGGTCTGCTTCCTCCCTGCTCTCTCCGTGCTACAAGGACTACAGTTGTGAGCAGCTGGTAGCTCCAGTTAGCCCAGAAAAGAGGACAGCCCTTCCATTTGCTTCAAAAATCACTGGAAACTAAAAATGAGGTTCAGATCAAAGTGACTGTTCTCGTCAGGAAGTTCCATTAATTAACTAGATTAGAGGATGCTAAATGATGTTTGGAAGAAGGTCATTTTAGAAGGTTCAGGGCCAGGGGTTGAAGTCGAAAGCTTGTAATATATACTTTTAATGAAATTGGACAATCAAGTTGAATAATATTAGAAACTGAAGGTTACCATATGTGAGACCAGTTGTTGCCTGAAATCAGTAATTTCAAAGGCTTATCTTGAAAGATATTTGACTAGTGTTTACCTAGATCATTTAATACTAGAGATTAAAAACCTAGGGTTCTGAGTAAGAATCATTGGGCCAATGGCTAAAGTAAATCGTAGGCTTCATGGAAAAGGGCCACATGTTGAAATCAGGGCGTTTAGAACTTCGGGCTTACTAATTTCCAAGGCGGGAGCGTTGCTTGCAGTGGGAATGTGATCAGGATTTCACGGCTCATTTTCCCGGCCTCTCTAACAGGTGCTGTTGAGTCATCCATGTACACAGATGACTGCCCTGGCAGTTTCATTTGTGAGGATTAAATTTCCATTTATTCCATTACTTTATGAAGTGATTTCTACCATTGAGTCAGATATATCACTTCCTTTTAGATCTAGGGTTTTTTTTTTTTTTTTTCCCAACATTCATAATGATGTGTGTATTTTTCAAAATGTGTCCCAGTCAGGTCTGTAGGTCTTCCTGGTTTGAATGGACTGTTTACAGGAGAGGAAGACTCAGGGACCAAGGTCGGGGTTACAGGATTATATAAGGTTTCCTGTTTGAGCAGCTGGTCTACCAACCCCTCAGGAGGCTGGGATGGAGATAGGGCCAGGAGCAGGGAAGGAGATTTTCCTTTGAAGTTTTTCATCAGCTAGCTTTCATTTCTTGTCAGTTGTCACTTCTCGGCAACACAGTCCTATATTCTGTGAGGTGATTCCCCCCCCCCCCATCAGATTGAGAGAAGGGAATTCACTAAGGAGCTAAGAATCACAAGGTCAGGCATTGTTGTCTATCTTATTCACAGATGTCACCACAATCCTTAGAACACGTGAGTCACATAATTGTACTATGGCTAATACTTGTTGCATGAAGGAATGAACCAGGATGAAAAGAGATTTCCTGGAGAAGAAGGAAAAGGGGTCAACAACCCAGAAAGAAAAAGTCTTTGGGCAGAAGTAAAATGAATATCACAGCAAAGCCATCCTCTGTGACCTTGGATGTCACGGTACAGTCAGTCCTCTGTATCCATGGGTTCCACGTTTACACATTAAACCAACTACCAACCGAAAATATTTGGGGAAAAAAGTTATACATTTACAGACATTTTTTCTTATTATTATTTCCCAAACAATACTGTAGATAGGCACACCTGTAATCCCAGCAACTTGGGAGGCTGAGGCAGGAGGATCCAAGTCTTAGTCCAGCCCCAGCGACTTAGTGCACCCCTTTATCTAAAAAAAAAAAAAAAAAAGTTGGGGATAGGGTTGGGGATGTAGCTCAGTGGTAGAGCACTCCGGGTTCAATCCCCAGTACTTCACCCCCAAAGATACTGTGTAACAGCTATTCACATGTCAGTTGTATTAAGTATCAAACGTAATCTCCAGATATTTTGAACTATATGGGAGGATATGAAAGAATTATATGAAAATACTGCACAAGGGTCTTAAGCATCTGAGGCTTTGACATTCATGGGGGCAGAGGGTCCTGAAATCAATCTCCTAAAAATACCAAGGAACAACTGTCTAATCTCTTATCAGCAATTCCCACTTCTGTTTGATATAGGTCAAGTACTGGCCAGATACAATTATGATTGGCCAACTTCTTTTTTCTTTCTCAGCACTGGGGATTGAACCCAGGATTATAGCTGTAGCTCTACCACTAAGCTCATCTCCACTCCTTTTCACTTTTTGATTTTGAGATAGGGTCTCCCTAAATCACCCAAACTGGCCTTGAACTTGTAATCCTCCTGCCTCTGCCTTTGAGGTAGCTGGGATTACCTGGGGCACCAATTTGCCTGGCTCGTGACTGACCAACTTTTGACATGGAGTAAGTATGTTAAACCCCAATCTACCGTCACTTTGGGTTTTGGGGACTTGGTTTAGTGGCAGAGCAGGCACTTGGCATGCATGAGACCCCAGGTTCAATCCCCAGCACGTACGCGCACGTGCGCACACACACCCACACACACACACACACACACACACACACACACCAACACCAGTTAGTTTCTACTGTCACCTGTGGATTATCCACCTAACGTCCATTCTTTCTGCTAGGTGCTACCCTTGAGTGATGGCTGGCCACCCTTTTCCTGTGTGGCGGCTTTGCTTTTCCTTAGCTCCTTACACTAGTTTTCTTGGACCTCTTATCTTGTGTCCTGTCTGCTTGCAGACAAGACGGATAAGTGAAAGCCAAGGGCCTTTCTTCACTGCCTGATCTTATTTCATGAGAATTCTTTCCACCTGCTCAGTGGAACCTTGGGTCTGGAATACGAGGACAAATCTGGATTGGAATTACACGATGAACCAGGCAGTGAGGACTTTCTTGCTGTGTCACTGTGCCTGGTAAACTAAGAAGAGCTTGAGTGTCCCTAAGGCTATCTATGGAGTCGCTGAGGGTTCCTACAGGGTACTCACGCAGGATCACACCTAGTCCTACCTGAAAATTTGGTGTGAATTTACCAATAACCCCTCACCGGCCAACTCCCTGGGCTTGGAGAGAAGGCAGATCTACCACAGCAGCCAGAGCTGCCCCCAGTTCATAGGGCCTGGAGCAAGGCTTCCCCTGGAGCCCGAGCTTCTGCATAAGGCAAGCTGGGAGCCCCAGCCTGGGAAGGCAGGATGTGGGGCAGTGCATAAGAAAGAGGCACCGCCATTCCTTCCTGTGGGTCCAGCACGAAGGAGACCAACTACCTGGGACTGGAAGGCACTCCTGCAGGAGGCCTGGGCTCGGGGCCCTGTAGCTAGGCTCCTAATTACTCACCCTGCTCCTTTCCTCCTTCCTCCCTGAAACCCCTCCCCGCTTCTCAAAGGAATAGCCATCTGGGTTAAACTGTGAGATGCTGTTCACCTCATCCCACTTGGCCCAGAAAGGATGCCAGCTCCTTACGAATCCTCCAATAGGATCAGTGCTTCAAAATCACACCGCATCGTCCAACTGTCACTGACTGTGGAGGACGGGAGTCCAGGTGTCCCCTCAGAGCTCCTTCTCGCCCCCTGCAACTATTTAAAGTGTTCCTCAAAGGCTGGGGGATCTTGGGGGAGCCCTGTTCAAGCACTGCACCAGAAAAAGAAACAAAGAACCCCCATCACCTTTCTGTTTGGTGTTTGTTATTTGCCAAAATTAAATAAAAACCTATAAACCATTTAAATTTTTTATTTATTTGCAGTACTAGGGATTGAGCCCAGGGGTGCGCTACCATTGAGCTACATGTTTAAAAAAGTTGAGAGAGTCTCTCATTAAGTAGCTCAGGCTAGCTTTGAACTTGCACTGCTCCTGCCTGGGGGTGGGGGGGGCATTGTTGGGATTACGGGCAGGTGCTACAGAGCCCAACTTTTCTTTTTTTCTTTTTTCTTTTTTTTTTTTAGTATGGAGCATTGAGCGCAGGGCTTCACGCATGCTAGGCAAATGCTAACCTAGGAATCTTTGAAGAGTTTCAAATCTGTATCAACTTTCTTTCCCCAACCCAACCCCCATCCTTCTCCTCATTCCTGGCCTGTTTAATAAAGGCATGCACTTTTGCTAGTCTCATTAAATTCTTAAAACAACCCTGCAGAGGAGGTTATGATCTAATTCTGCAGATGAAAAGGAGGCGGAGTGGTTGATGTCCAAGTTCTCCCTGGGTGGGGTTGGCTTGGAACCTGGGTTCTTCCCACGGAAACCTTGCTTATCTTTGAAAGGGCTGTCTTCTGCTTTTGTCTTTAAGATTCTTCTTTAAACCCTGTGAGAACAATATCCAAGTGAACTTGTATCTGAAAGTTTTTTGGCCAAATGTGCTTGGAATTCACAGCTTTGGGGATTTTAGACAGCTGATATACTGGGCAGGCCCAGTAACCACATATTTGCAGGGTCTGCAGGAGAGGGGGTATAGTCACAGTGCAAATAGATCCAAGATCAGGTTTTAGGTAAAGGCTTTCAGAAATTTGGACAGGGTGGTGCAGGGCTTCAGGCATGCTAGGCAAGTGCTTTACAACTAAGCCACAACCCCAGCCCTTCATGTTTCTTTTTTAAAACTGAAAGTGAGCCTGGTGCAGTGGTTTAATCCTATATTTCCAGGGACTCAGGAGGCTGAGGCAGGAGGATTGTAAATTGGAGGCCAGCCTCAGCAACTTAGTGAGACCCTAATCAACTTAGACCATGTCGCTAAATAAAAATAAAAAAAGGGTGGGGATATGGTGTAAGAACCCCTGGGTTCAATACCCAGTACTTAAATAAATAAATAAATAAATAAATAAAAGAAAAAGCAGGAAGAACTGTGGACAGAAGAATGATGTGTTTCCCCCCCACCCCCACCTTCCGACCCTAGGAGCAGTAAAAGCTCCTGCGGCGGAGGCATCTCAGGTCCTGGCCCTCAGTCCCACCGGTGGAGGGTGGCCGAGTGGGTGTTCAAGGTTCTCTGTTCGTCACAGTGTGTCCCCCACTGCACCCAGAGGCACCTTCTTCGGTTTTCATTACGATGGCAACAGGGGCGTTCCTAGAAGTTTTGTTTTGTTTTTTTCGTCCTGGGGATGGGACCAGGGTACCCAGGGGTGCTCAACCTCTGAGCCACATCCTCAGGTCTTTTTAAATAGATTTATAAATATATACATTTATATTTATTTTATTTCTCACTAAATGGCTTAGGGCCTCATTAAATTGCTGAGGCCCCTGAGTTACCGGGATTACAGGCTAGGCAAGAGCTCCGCTGTGGACCTGCCGCCCCACCCCCTCAGGTCAACCTGTATGTTTTTTAAACTCGCTTTTCCAACGTTCTCTGAGCTGCCTTTTCTTTCCCCTTACCCTACCCTCGGGCCACAGTCTGACTTCACAGATAGCAAAATAAATGATGTTAGCAATTTTTACCTTGGCCCACTATCACCCATACCAACAGGAGGGAGGCTTCCTGCTAGGTGCAGCTCAGGGTACTGTCTAAAGTTTATCTGGAAGGGAACTCTTTATTCATCAAAACTACCTACTGCGCACAGTTTGCCAATTCCGTTTTCCCTTTTATTGTTGTTTTTGTACCAGAGAGTGAACCCAGAGACACTTAACCTTTAAGGCAGATCCCTAGAGTACCCCCGCCCCGCCTTTTCTCCCCAAAGTTTGAGACTGGCGGGGTTCATTGGCCCACACCTGTAATCCCAGTAGCTCCAGGGGCTGAGGCAGGAGGATTGAGAGTTCAAAGCCCTCCTCAGTGATTTAGCCAGGCCCTAAACAATTTAACAAGACACTGTCTCTAAATAAAATATAAAAAAGGGACTGGGGATGTGGCTAAGTGGTTAAGTGTCCCTGGGTTCAAACCCCAGTACCAAAAAAAAAAAAAAAAAAAAAAAAAATTGAGACTGGATCTTGCTAAATTACTTAGGGCCTTCCTAAATAGTTGAGGCTGGTTTTGAATTCTCGATCCTCCTGCCTCAGCCTCCCGAGCTGCTAGGATTACAGGTGTGCGCCACTGCTTCGGACTCCAATCACATTTTAAAATGCATGATTTTATACCACAATTCCAACACAAGTGATAACAGACAATCCATGCAACAGACCTTAAATTATAGAATAAAATGGGACTAGGGGTGTAACTCAGTGGTGGAGCACTTGCCTAGAGTTCACAAGACCCTGGGTCTGATCCCCAGCACCCCTCAAAAACAAAACCCCACAACCTGATGTGTGGGTGGTCATACAAATGTCTAGTTCTTGAACTATTTACATCAGTACAGCCCTGCCTCCTGATGTGGACTACAGTGTAGTTTTCAAAAGGAATCGTAAAAAAGTTAGGGGAATAAAATCTGATTTTATATATTTATTGTTTTTTAATTTTATTTTTCATTTCCGTCATCATAGCTCAAAGATTTAAATAACAACTTCGAGAAAAAGCAACTCTAAACATTGCAAACCTACTAAAGCAGAGGATGTTCAAATATTCCGTGTGTGGTATGTCTGGGGCTGACCCCGCTCATAATCACCACTGCTCAGTTACTGTGGCGTCGGTTCCAAATGGACCCCAATAGGTCAAAACTCGGGAGCAGGAATACAGAAAAACTCAAGGGAAGCAGAACTCGTCTGTGGATCGAAATGAGCAACAGAAGATCGGAAAATGGATCACAGGGAAGAGAATAATTTTGATGGTCACTGCTCCAAGGTTCGGGCCATTTGCAGCTTCTGATAACCTTGTCAGGTCCCCAGATAAAGGCAAGTCTTGTCACCCTCGGGCACCTGGCTGAGAGGTAATAAAACGGTTGCCTTATCTTCTAAGGGTGGAGTTAAGTCAAACCTCAGCCGGCAGTAATTACAGTACACTGGAATTGCCAGTCCTTTTCCAAAAAAGAGTGGGGGAAGGGAGCGTAGAAAAAGCCGCGAGGCAGGAAATTGTGTTTGTCTCTCTTCTAGGATTTAAAAAAGAAAGCAAGCAGAACAGCAAGAAGTTTTGCAAGGAGCGAGAAAAACAGCCGGGCTAGCCTCCCCTCACCCGGGGTTAACAGGATTGCTGACAGATCTGGCCCACGTGACGGTCAAGAAAAGAGGCTCAAGCTGATGAAAATCCAAGAAATCTTCTTAGGAACCTTCCTTTCTAAATGTAAATGACTGAGTCATTGCTTTGCTAAGGAGGGAAGGAAGTTACAATCACCAAGTGACTCATTCATTGCTGTTAGCTCCGGCAGTTGGATAAAAAGTTTTAGCAAAAGCAGCAACAAATCTGCTTTAAATACTAGCACAGTAAGGGAATTCCTCTCTTTCGGGATGAATGCCATCCACACAAAAGAGCTCCTGTTGACATCTCTTTTACAATCTCCCCCAGGACACAGACAAGACCGTTTCCATAAACCCGGCTCAGAAACACCTATTGTTCAAAATCTTCCTCTAGCAACAGGCTACCACCACTCCCTATGGCTTTGCAAAATAAAAGATTTAGATGGAGAAGGATTGG
This sequence comes from Sciurus carolinensis, assembly GCF_902686445.1. Lineage (NCBI taxonomy): Eukaryota > Metazoa > Chordata > Mammalia > Rodentia > Sciuridae > Sciurus > Sciurus carolinensis. The sequence goes on along the minus strand of NC_062227.1, from coordinate 27,748,009 downwards.
GACTGGGGAAGCTGTGAAAAGGGGCAGGAAAGAAGTCCCTTTGACCTGATGCTGTCTGAGAGTGTGCAAGAAGAAGAAAGTGAATGGTATTTCCATTTTTCTCAGTGTCCGAGAAACACCTGTGACTGTTCTGAACCAGTGAATGCGGATTCTAAACTGGATGCCAACTTCGTAAAGAAAGTAACTCCTGCCAACAGGATTGCTAAATGAAAAGCCCAGGCTGAACTTAACCTATGCCCAACCTTACAAAACCCCTAATAGCAGCCCTAGGAAAGCACAGGTAAGTCTTTGAAATGAGTCGTTTGTTCCATGTAGAATCGTCTAGCTCAGCTCTCAAGCCCCCTCTGGTCCACTGAGTTCCTCTTCATCACTTCCATGATGTGACTCCCTCTTTTAATAAGACTTGAGTATTTTCTGGAATTATATAATACTGCTCTATGGAATATGGATCAAATTAAGGAATATATTTGTGCTTACCAAATAAATAAGTAAATAAAATGAAGGGCATTCTTAAAACACTCGTTATCTTTACTCTCCTAATAGGTGATCAGTTAACCTTCCCTAGCTCAGTTCCTGAACCCTTCAACTCCTTGGGTCTTTCTGTCCTCTCTCTTAAGCCTCTCTGGAATCATTCCCCATCCTGTGTCCCTTTCTCTGTCCCTAGATCCCACTGTGTATCGTCTCCTGTCTGTAGTGTCATGGTAACTTCCTAACTCCAAGTTTCTCCGTCTTCAGAGCTGTGACTTATTAATGAGTCATGACACCAACTGAGGTGAGTCAAACAGCTTCACCATGTAGAAAAGGAAAATAATCAAATTGGAACTATTCACGTGCATCATGTAGGAAAAGCACTGTTTCACCAGTGTGTGTGCCCAGATCCGTGGACCAAGTGGGCGACAGGAAGAAAGGCAGTCTGTTGGTCCAAATATCTGGAGAAATACCTTTCTCATTGTTCTCACTGGGTTTGCCTTGGCCCTGCTTCCAAACTGTTGGACACACTTAGAGCAAGGGTTGGAGAGGCAGAACAGATCTGTCACTCCAGCTCGCAAGTCTGTCCCAGGGGAAAGTCTCCCATGTGGGTTTTAGGAGATTCCTGCTCACCTGGTTCCTGCTTTAACCTTTCTGGGCACTTTTTTTAGTTATTCAGTCCACCAAGTTCCCCGGGTGGGTTTCTGCACCCGTTCCCTCTGCAGGGACACTCTTTCCTTCTCTTTTTCTTTCAAAATCATCTGGGTCGCCATTGCTTCCAGGAAGACCTCTGGATCGCCCTTCTAGATGCCTCTTCTAGTTCCTGCCACGCTGTACTTCACCTGACAGTGCTTGCTCGGCTGTGGTTGTCTTCCCAGTTCCCCCAGCACTTTCGGCTCCAAGGGGGCATTTAGTAAATATTTGTGGGTGAGTGTGTATGGAGTGCTCCACGTCCCACACGGTTCACACCTCCGCTGCACACCAACTTGAATGGTTAATAGAAAGCATCTTAGCTGGGTGTGGTGGTCACACCTGTCAGCCCAGCAGCTCAGGAGGCTGAGGCAGAAGGATCACAAGTTCAAAGCCAGCCTCAGCCACTTATCGAGACCCTGTCTCAAAGTAAAAATAGGAAAGACGGGAATGTGGCTCAGTGGTTAAGTAACCCTGGATTCAATCCCTAGTAAAAAGAAGCAAAAAGAGTGTCTTATCTCTGTCTCTCAAAACTTTAGTTTTTATTTTACACTTCCCCATCCCCAGTTTATTTGCTTTTCAAATACAACCTAATTAACTTTGAAATTCACTGAACTCCTCTTGCAAATCAAAATAATAAGACTGGGAGAAAGCTACTACACCACTTGCTGGTCACTCACCTCTTGTCTCAGATCCTTCATATGTAAATGGAAGGTCAGAATTCAATGATCTCTAAGATCCCTTCTAAACTAATACTTTGCTCCTCTAACAAATTTTCTCCTTTTAAGGATCAGAGAGGTGGGGGCTGGGGTTGTGGGCCTAGCATGTGTGAGGCACTGGGTTCATTTCTCAGCACTACATATAAATAAATGAATAACATTTTAAATAAATAAAAAGGATCAGAGAAGAGAAGGGACTTTCCTAAGGTCAAACAGTTTTTTAGTGACAGAAAATTGTTTCCCTTTTTATAGATTTTTTTAAAGCAAGCAACAAACAAAACCCGAAAAGTTTATCCAGGGAATACTCTCACTGTTGTTTTACCATTAGATGGACAGATATTCAGATTTGTGGATTTATTTTTGTTTTGTTTTGAGACAGTGTCTCATAATTTGTGTAGGCTGACCTAGAACTATAGGTGTTATGGTTTGAATGTGAGGTGTCCCCCAAAAACTCACGTGTGAGACAATGCAAGACGGTTTGGAGGAGAAATGTTGGGCTATAGCCTTACCCCAATCAGAGAATTAATCCCTGATGGGATTAACTGAGTGGTAACTGGAAGCAGGTGGGATGTGGCTGGAGGAAGTGGTTCATTGGGGGCGTGGCTTTGGGGTATATATTTTGTATCCAGAGTGTGGAGACTCTCTCCCTCTGCTTCCTCATCACCATGTGAGCTGGCCTCACTGAATTGCTAAGGCAAGCTTCGGACTTGTGATCCTCCAGCCTCAATCTCCAGAGTCGCTGGGATTACAGGTGTGCGCCAGTGCACCAGGCTCACTCAGTTTTAAAAAAGAAATTCAAAGTACTGGGGGTGTTGCTCAATTGTAAAGCACTTGCCTAGCATGCACGAGACCCTGCACTGCCCTACCCCCCCCCCCAAAAAAAAAAAAAAAAGAAAGAAAAAGAATTTTCCAGGTCTTGGCTCCTTGTCCCGGTCATTCCTCAGATCCACAGTGTTCTGAAGTTACCAGCATTTCCCAGTGCCTCTCTTAGGACCAAGGCCCTGATGCCTAGACCAGTAACCACTCTCAGGGAGAAAGCTATAATTCATCAGGATGGAATTTGGCCTCAGTTCTTAGAAACCTTCCCCCTTCCTTACCCTGCTAACCACACTAGAGAATTCCCTGCTGTTAAGGACAGGCTTTGGTATTATTTACTATGGAGTTTGGGTTTAGATAACCTGCTGTATAAAATAGAAATTCAACACATAGAAATACACTCCTTTCGTGGGGAGTGTATTTTGGTGTCCCACCCGTCAAAAAACAAAACAAAACAAACAAACAAACAAAAACCAAACACACACACACACACACACACACACACCAAAAAACAAAACAGAAAAAAGAATGATTCTGCCAGTTGATTTCCCTTACCTGAAATTCTTGGGACCACAGGTGTTTCAGATTATGGAGATTTTTTTTGGATTTTGGAATATTTGCCTAGACTTTCCCAGTTGAGCATCCCTAATCTGAAAACCCCAAATTCAAAATACACTGAAATCTGAAATGAAAAGATTTAGTTTCTTATTTTCCCCCCTAACATAATATGCTGTACTCTAGAACCCAGCACATGGATTTGTTGATTTTTCTGCCTCTAAACTGGCTAGTAATAGTTTGCTGTCGCTGATATAAAATTATGGTAAGAAGAAGTTGAATTTAAAGTGCATTCTTACAGGAAAAGAAAAATTACTGTAACTGTACACAAAATTATGTACTTAAGGAACCAGTTTTTGTTTTTATTTTGGATTGGGGATTGAACCCAGAGGTGCTTTACCACTGAGCCACATCCCTAGCCCTTTCAAGTTTTTTTGACTGGGTCTCTCTTAGTTGCTTAGGGCCTCGCTAAATTGCTGAGGTTGCCCTCAACCTTGAGATCCTTCTGCCTCAGACTCCTGAGTCCCTGGGATTGCAGTAGTGTGTCACCATGCCCAGAATGAACCCTGTTTTGACAATAATTAGTGATAGCCCAGTGATGGTATTAGAGATGATTTTTACTTTATTTTGTGGTTCTTTTCTGAATTTTCCAATAAAAAGATGAACATGAATTCTTTTATTTCTTCCTTTTTTTTTTTTTTTTTGTTTGTACAAGGAATTGAACCCAAGGGTGCTTAACTACTTTTAATTTTATTTTTTGTTTTGAGACAGAGACTCATAAGGCTGGCTTTGAACTCAGGATCCTCCTGCCTCAGCCTCCTGAGTTGCTGGAATTACAGGCATTTGTCACCAAACCCAGCATATTTTGTGTGTATTGTGCTAGAGATGTACACAAAGAAAATGAACCACAGGCTAAGCATGAGCTTTACCACTGAGCTGTATCCTCAGCTCCTTAGTTTTCTTTTTCTTCTGTATTTTGTAATCATAAAGTACAGAAATCAGAATAGAAATTAGGTATATTGTTATTTCTTCACTAATGAGACGCCTGACTAAATTATGTAATTTTACTCTTGCCATCTATGTTGCTGTGACCATTTGTTTTTAAGGACACTTTACATGATTACTACATTTAAAAAGTAATGAAAAACTCTTAACAATGTTTAATATTTCACTGTCTTAAAGTTTAAGGGACACTGACCCACAAGACACCATATAATGACATATAACTCCTTTACAGTCTGACTATAAAATATTGTATTAGCCACTCCTGATGTTTGCACATCTAACTACTCTTCACTTCTTTCTTTTATTTTTAAATTTTTTATACTGAGACAGGATCTCACTCAGTTGCTGAGGCCAGCCTGGAACTTGCGATCCTCCTGCCTCAGCCTCCTGAATAAACTGGGATTACAGTTGTACGCCACTGCACCGGAGACTCCTTTTCATTTCTAGAACGTAGCATCTTCTTGCATGCCTGTGGCAAATGTTGTTCCTCACAAAGAACTTCCCTGTCCTACTAGCTCAAAGCTCTCCAATGAACACTGTTGAGTTTGCCACACAGCATGGCTTTAAAAGGAGGTTGGGCTGCGCTGGAGGTGAGCTCAGTGATAGAGCACTTGCCTAGCACGTGTGAGGTCCTAGGTCTGATCCCCAGCATAAATAAGCTCCCCCTAGATTTTTCGATCACATCCTTTTGTCCTCCAATCATATTTATGTTCTACTATCATAAAAATACAGAGATTTCCCAGTTGCCGTGGATCTTCGTTTCTGACCCCTCCCGTGTCATGTAAAACTTACGTGAAATAAATTCGCATGCTTTTCTCTTGTTAATCCGTCTTTGGTTATAAGCCTGTCAGCCAAGAGATGGGTGAGGAAAAGATAGTACTGCCAGAGCTGGCGCCAATCCTGACCAGCCACTTACAAGCTGCGTGACTTTAGATTATTATATTACATGTGTGTGGGGTGCGTGTGTGCGCTCGCGCGCATGCGCGCACTGGGGCTTGAACCCAGGCCCTCGCACACCCTAAGCACACACTCAAACACTGAGTTACCTCTGTAGCCCTTAGAGATTATTAGGTTACTTTACCCTCTGTTTCTTTACCTGTTGTGTTAGGATAACATCACTTATCCCCATCACAATGGGGTGAATGGAGAAATTCTTAGGTCAGGTGACAGTGTGGCACATACCATCTGACATATAGGAAGTTGGCGCTTTTCTTTTTCCTTTTCTCACTGTATTGACCAAATTCAAATGTTATAATAACCATCTTGAAAACTCCCCAAGGGGATTTTATCTGAAAGGTGTGGGTTCCACACTTCAAAGATGCTCCAGTTTCTACAGTGCAGAGATCTGCACCAGTATGCATGAGCGCACTTAAGACACTTTCTTCTCCCCCTTCTCCCATCTTTTTTTTTGGTACTGGGGTTTGAACCCAGGGGCGCTCACCCATTCAGCCACATCCTCAGATTTTTGTAGTTTTTTTAAAGACAGGGTCTCACTGAGTTGCTTAGGGCCTTCCTGAGTTGCTGAGGCTGGCTTTGAACTCACAGTTCTGGCTCAGCCTCTGGAGCTGCTGGGATTACAGGTGTGTGCACCACTGTGCCCAGCAAGATGCCTTTTCTTTCTTTCCTTTTTTTTTTTTTAAATTTGTTCTCTTTAGGCATACACGACAGTAGGGTGCATTTTGACATATTATAACTTATTCTGATTAGGGTCCCATTCTTGTGGCTGTATATGACGTGGAGTCTCACTGGTCGTGTACTCCTATGTGAACAGAGGAAAGTTCTGTCAGATTCGTCCCACTGTCTTTCCTATTCCCATCCCTCCTCCCTTCCCTCCATTCCTCTTTGTCTAATCCACTGAACTTCTATTCCCCCCGCCCAAGATGCCTATTCTTAACGGTTGATATTAAAACTTCATCTTCCTCTGGTCTCCACTCATCTGTCCTCTCTGGAGACGCCTTCCTTGTCCACACCGCACCCTCCGATTCCAATGTAGCCAGGGGTCGCTCCTTGGGGATTGTCAGTGGCAAAGTTACTTTACCTCCCCTCCCTGTGCTCTTCCTTCCACAAGGTTGTTTCCCTTCCCTAATCCTCTTTCGAGGTTTATATCCCTTCCTTTTGCCCTGTATTTTAAATTCTAAAGAGAAACCCTACCTAAATGGTTGATGTTAATTGCTAAATAATCTTTCTTTAAATTTACAGAACCCAGAGACTGTGGAGACTTTTGTTACACCCCTCCTTAGTCTTTAGTTCTATGCATCAACTAACACAAAGCATGTTAATTGCTGTAAGGTTTAATTTGCAGAAAAGTAATCTGTCTGTCTAAAGAACTATAGGAACTAGCCGCAGGAGGTGGAGGTCCATCTGGATATTCTGGCCATGAAAAGGAGACACACACCCTGCATGATGAAGCCCCTGCCCCAGCGCGCAGCCCTCCTGCCCTGCTTCTCCTTCCCCTCCCTGTCTAAGCCCTTTGCACTGGGCATGGTGGTGCATGGAGTGATCCCAGCTACCTGGGAGGCTAAGGCAGGAGGATAACAAGTTTGAGGCCAGCTTTGGCAACTTAGAGAGATGCTGTCTCAAAATAAAAATTTAAAAGGGCTGAGAAGGTAATTCAGTGATAGAGTAGCTTACCCAGCATGTGTGAGACCCTGGGGTTCAATCCCCAGTACTGTTAAACAACAACAAAGACAAACAAACAAAAACCTTCACACCCTGAGCCCACTAAGATGAGCTTTGAGGTTCATCATGCCTTCCTATTCTCAAGAGCTTGGCCTTTGGATAAACCCAGTGCCTTCCTACCATGTCTCTCTCTCTCTCTCTCTCTCTCTCTCTCTCTCTCTCTCTCTCTCTCTCTCTCTCCACCCCCCGACCCCCACTCTGGCTGGGATGCACCCAAGTCCTCACTTGTGCTAGGCAAGTGCTCTACCACTGAGCAACATCCCTAGGTCTCCCTCCTACCAACCCTCATCTCCCCAGGATTGGCTTTTTTGTTGTTGTTTGGTACTAGGGAGCGAACCTAGGGGCGCTTTACCACTGAGCAACATCCCCAGCCCTTTTTCAATTTTTTGTTTTGAGACAGAGTCTCACTAAGTTGCTGACTCTGGCCTTAAACTTGTGATCCTCCTGTCTCAGCCTCTCAAGTCCCTGGAATTACAGATGAGCACCACCGCACCTGACCAAATATTGGTCTTGAGCGGTGAGCTGCCTGTTCTGGTAAAACCAGCCTTGTAGCCTCTACTGATCTGAGGAGAAAATTCAATTGTCCATGATGCTGGGGGTAGGGGTAGCTCAGTGATAGAGAGCTTGCTTGTCATGTACAAAGCCCTGGGTTCGATCCCCAGCAGTGCAAAAAAAAGAAAAAAAAAAGTGAATATAAAGATCTTTCCTTCCTTCCTTCCTTCCTTCCTTCCTTCCTTCCTTCCTTCCTTCCTTCCTTCCTTCCTTCCTCCTCCTTCTCCTCCTCCTCCTTCTTCTTCTCCTTCTTCTTCTTCTCCTTCTTCTCCTTCTCCTCCTCCTTCTTCTTCTCCTCCTTCTTCTCCTTCTTCTCCTCCTTCTCCTTCTCCTTCTTCTTCTTTTTCTTCTTCTTCTTTCTCTCTTTCTCTCTCTCTCTCTCCCTCTTAAATAAGCTAAAACTGGAACCAGGCCACGGAGAGTTGTGGTTTGCTCCCCTGCTCCACCACACTGCAGTCACAGAGCATGACTGGTTCCAGCCTCTGCTTTACTGTACTTGGAAAATTTAGAAATTGCCACAAATTTCTGATATCTTGCAGAATGAATTCCAGTCAACGGTTTCCAACTTTTCTCAGGCTCTCTCTGTCACCCTTTAGCTCAGAAAAGACAAAAAAGACAGCCCTAAAACCAAAACCAAAACCTTGCAACTATGTTGCCTTTTGCTTCCACACTAATGGTTGGGTTTCCAGTCAGAGCAGGATGGAGGACACTATGTGAGTAGGACCAGCTTGCTCTGTTCAAGTTCAGGTGTGCCCTTGAGGATTTATCATTGCAGACCCTCTTCAAGCTCTGCTGCAGCTATCAGCCAGAATTCCCATGTTACCATGGTAACAGGTAGGATATTAGCCCTAAGTTTATTCATCACATTACTAAGAATCTATCAAACTGCATGATGATTAAGCAATTGAATTTTGACTGGATGTGGTGCTGCATGCTTGTAATCCCAGTCACTTGGGAGGCTGAGGCAGGAGGCTCACAAATTCGAGGCCAGCCTCTGCAATTGAGTGAGACCCTAAGAAACTTTAGTGAGCTCCTGTCTCAAAATAAAAAAAAATAAAAAGAACTGGGTATGTAACTCTGTGGTAGAGCACCTCGGGATTCAATCCCAAGTACCACAAAGAAAAAAATAAAAAAAAAAGAATGTAAGCTTTGGATGCAGACCTTGATTTAAAAGTATGTTACCTGAGATAAGCCAATCTCAAAAAACCAAAGGACGAATGATCTCGCTGATAAGCAGATGATGACATATAATTGGGGGGTGGGAGGGGTTAGCGTTAGGGTTAGGATTAGGTTTAGGGTTAGGGTTAGGGAGCGGGGCAAGAATGGAGGAAGGAAGGACTGTATAGAGGGAAAAGAGGGGTGGGAGGAGTGGGGGGAAGGGAAAAAATGGCAGAATGAATCAAACAACATTGCCCTATGTAAATTTATGATTACACGAATGGTATGCCTTTACTCCATGTACAGAGAAACAAAATGTATCCCATTTGTTTACAATAAAAAAAAATAAAAAAAAAAAAGGAAACAATATGGAGAAAAATGAAAAAAAAAAAAATGTTACCTAGGGAGAGTTGCTTAAACTTTTTAAGCATATGGTTTTCACTCTGTAAAATGCAGATAAGAATGAATAACTTCCTTCTAGGGTTGTTGGGAGGATGAAATGAAATAATATATGGGAAATGATCAGCATAGTATCTGACCCATAATAAATGGGGTCGGTAAATGGTATACAACATAAAGAAGTCCACAAGGGAAATAATTCTCTGTTTTTGTTTTAACAGTCAAGTCTGGCCCTGTGGTTCTGTGCAGAAGGCACAAGAAAATTTTAAACTGTATATTTCTTCTACATCAAGGGAGTCAAAGGAGGCTATCCCATCTCCATGGCAACCAAATGTATCAGTTATCTTGCATAGTGCCAAGTAGGTGGTACTTGATGAAACAAATAGAATTATAGGCCAAGTCTCTCCTGTTTAGTTCGTCTGCTAGTGGTGTTTCTAATATACATATATATGTAAATTCTAATTTCAGGTTTCTTTGATTTAATACTTTCAGTTATAAAAGTAGTTCTGAAACATTGAACATTCATCTGTATTAGGCAGTTTTCCATTATTGTGACAATATACCCAAAGTAAGCAACTTTAAAAAGAAAAGATTTATTTTGCCTCATGGTTTCAGAGGTTTTGGTTCATGGTTGCTTGGCCCTGTTGTTTTGGGACTGTGGCAGAAAACACATAGCAGAGAGAGCCTCTTCACCTCATGGAGGCTAGGAAGCAAAGAGAGACAGGAAGTGGCCAGAGTCCTAACACCCCCTTCAAGGACACTTCTCCAGCGACCTAATTTCTTTTCACTAGGCTTCCTAAAGATTCCAGTACTACCTCAGGGTTGGTATCCAAGCCTTCAACACATGGACCTGTATGGAGCATTTAAAATCCAAATTATAGTAGCATCTCATATATAATTTTATTTTTAGTTATTCTCCAGATGTTTCCTTGAGATAAAAATAAGCAAAACAATGAAAGCTTCTTTGATACATATGTGTATATAAGTGTTTGTGTATATACATATACGTGCGTGTGTGTGTGTGGGGGGGGGGTTCTGGGGATTGAATTCAGGGCCCCATGCCTGCTACTAAGCAAAAGCTCTACCACTGAGCCACACTTCTTACTCTGAAGATATCTTGAAGTCTGTCACTTTTCTACTGATAATAGAAGAAGGATAAGATTAGGAAGTATGTGTGTAGGATTGTGGAAAACAATATTCCTGCAAGATAGCCCCCCCTGAAGAAAAATGGAGAGAAGTGTGGCTCTGGAGGAGGGAGGGGAAACTAGCCAAGGAACAATGGGCCCTGGGGGCCCTAAACCATGACCCTCCCCCATGACTAACTAGTCCTAATGGGAAGCACAGCAAATACCAATGGGCAAGATTTGAATACTCACCCCACTGGGTCTGGACTCTTATCTCCCTAGACAACAATGAGTTTCAACCTTTTTATAACTACCCTCCTAAATTAAAGTTTTAACCTGTTCAACTAGCTCCTGACGGTCAAAACTGCATGTATGGTGGCTTCCAATGATTACATCACTGCACCCTATAAAACCAAAATCCTCTCTGTAACTGGGGACCATTTTCCCATCTGGAAAATGGGCCCCAAAGGTGCCCAAGTCTGCGAAGGAATAAAGGCTTCTCTGAATCTGTTGAGGTCTCCTTCCTGTCCTTTTGTCTTACCATGTTAATAAAAATGTTTGAGCTTAAATACAATACCGGCAGCACCTCTCTAAGTTGCCGAGAGGCTGGCCTCAAACTTGAGATCCCCCTGTCTCAGTCTCCTGTGTGACTGGGATTCTGTGTGCTGATTGCTGTTGTTTTCAGGCACTAAGTTTGGGGGTGTGTGGTTTTTTTTGTTTGTTTGGTTTTTTTTTTTGTTTGTTTGTTTTTTTATACATAGAAATAAATAGAACAATGTTCTAAAATTAGTGAACTGTAGATTCAAACCTAACCTGACCTGACTCCAACGAATTCTTCTAATTCATGATTGTCTTCCAGAGTCTTCTTTTTAAAAAAAATTATGGCAAAATATACATAATATAAAATTTACCACACATTAACCATTTGTTAGTGTCCACTTCTGCAGTGTTACCTATGTTTGGATTATTGTAGGACCGCTATCCATCTCCAGAAGCTTTGTCACTGCAAAACTGAAACTTTGTATCCATTAAAAACCAACTCCCAGGGCGGGGTGGGTTGTTCAGTGATACAGCACAGGCTTAGCATGAGCAAGGCTCTAGGTTGGATCCCTAATACGGAAAAAAGTGAAAAAGAAAAACAACTCCTCATTCTTTTGTCCCTGGAACCTCTGGCAACTACCATTCTTCTTTCAGTCCCTATGAATTTTTTTTTTTTTTTTTGGTACTCGGGATTGAACTCAGGGGCACTTAACTACTGAGCCACATCCCCAACCCCTTTTAAATATTCTTTTTATAGACAGGGTCTTGCAGAATTGCTTAGGGTCTCATCAAATTGCTGAGGCTGGCTTTGAACTCTCGATCCTCCTGTTCAGCCTCCTGAGAATCCCTATGAATTTAACTAGTCTTAGGTTTCTTATATAATCAGAATCATAAAACATTCGTCTTTCCTTGTGATTGGGTTATTTGAGTTCACATATACACATGATATATACTAATGAATAATGTTCCTTTATTCATTTGTATATAAATTCATTAATTAATATATATATATAACTATATATATATATATATATAGTTATTATTTAATCCAGGTCCCATTATGTCAAAAATGCAACATGCCCAGGGCAGGGCAGAGAAGGAAGGAAGCAGTTCCTCTAACAGCCACAGCTCAGTGTCCAGCCTCTACAGGGATCTGGAGAGGCCGAAACCCATGAATCAAGAATGAGATAAGGCTGTGTGGTTTGTTTCAAGTCGTGGGCCGTTTACTTCCCTATCAGAGCCATGCCTGGAGAGTGATATCATTTCCATCACTCAACCCTTTTAAAGAGCATCAAACACAAACACACCATCCTCTCTTTTATTTCCTCTGTGTCCAGGGTGTGTACTGACTGGGTGCAACTTCTGGGACCAGCTGTGAATTACGTATCAGCTGTGAATTACGTTGGCTCCGGGGATAGTGAGCCTTAGATGCTGTTTGCTTGCCCTGACCAGGAGAGAGCCTGCGGTGGTTTCTTTGACTTTCTCTGCCTTCCTCCCAGCCTAAGGGCCATATGAAAAGGCAGTTCTGGGGCGTGGGGCACACTTTCAATGGCTGGGCTCTCCTCTCCTCACATTCACCCCTATTGTGCCTAGACTACCTGCTACACCTGGAGAGAATGGAGGTGACCCTTTTTAATCTCCCGGGGTCCTACCACACTGCCATGGGCTGGATTATGTCCTGCCTAAATCACGTGTTGAAGTCCTAACCTAACTCTTACCTTGGAAGGTAACCATACTTGGAGATGGACTCTATTTTTGTGTGTGTGTGTGTGCTGGGGATCAAACCCAGGGCCTTGTGCTTACAAGGCAAGCACTCTACCGACTGAGCTATCTCCCCAGCCCCGAGATGGACTCTAAAGAGATGGTCAAGTTAGAATGAGCTCATTAGGGTGGGCCCTAATCCAGAATGACTGATGTCCTTAGAAGAGATCTGGTGACTCAGGAGGCTGAGGCAGGAGGATCCTGAGTTCAGCCTCAGCAAAAGCGAGGTGCTAAGCAACTCAGTGAGACCCTGTCTCCAGATAAAATACAAAATAGGGCTGGGATGTGACTCAGTGGTCAAGTGCCCCTGAGTTCAATCCCGAGTACCACCGTCCCTCCACACACACACACACAAAAAAAGAGATCCGGATGCACATGTACAGGTTAAGGGAGACAGTGAGAAGACGGCCATCTACAAGCTAAGCTTAGAGGCCGCCAGCAGCCTCCAGGGTGTGAGAAGGTGCGATCTTGTTGTCGAAGCCGTCCTGTCTGTGGTGCTTTGTGACAGACCCAGACACCTATCAATGGAAAATTCACATCCCGGATGTTGGACTTCAGCCCAGAAAAGTTTTGAGAGTAACAACCAGAAATATCAAAAGGCAAAAATCTAGTGTTTAGGGGAAGATCCTTTTATTTTTTCCTGCATTTTTCTGGCAGGTTGGGAAGACTGCTGGTGACTGAGCTGGGGTGAGCGCTGACCTTCAGCAGGTCTAGTGCAGGCAGCGAAGGCGAGGACTCGGAATGCCCAGAGAGCAGTAGGGAGACATACGAGGTGTCTGGGGCGTGGTCGATAGACACTGCATAGCCGGGCGCAGCGGTCCACACCTGTAATCCCTGTAGCTTGGGAGGCTGAGGCAGGAGGATCTCGAGTTCAAAGCCAGCCTCAGCCACTTAGTGAGACCCTAAGCAACTTAGTGAGACCCCGTTTCAAAATAAAAAAACATAAAAAGGGCTGGGGGTGTGACTCAGAGGTTAAGCACCCCTGGGTCTAATTCCTGGTACCAGGAAAAAAAAAAAAAAAAAGCACTTCATTAATCCCTCTCCTCTTCTCCTGGCTGCCCCTCTTTGACCTGTCACCCTGGCCCCTCCTGCAACACTGCTTTGTTATCCAGGAACTCAAAGGAAAAGAGAAGCTTGCACTTGATGTAGCATCAGCAGATCCTGATGCTGTTTTGGGTTTTCTTGTTGGGCAGGTGTGTGTGCGGGGGGGGGGGGAGGGGGTGATATGGGTTGAAGAGGCAGCTGCTGGAGTCTAAGCAGGGGGTTGAATGGGTGGGTGACAGGCAGAATAGTGGCCCCTAAAGATGGTGACATCCTAATCTGTGCCTGTGTTACCTCACATGACCAGGGGGACTTTGCTTGATGTGATTAAGAATCTTCAATGGAAAGGTCATCCCTGGTTATGTCAGTGGGGTCATGACGTCACAAGGGTACTTCTAAAAGGAGGCTGGAGGTTCAGAGACAAAGAAGATGTTGGAAGCAGGGTGTGGTGGGGGGACTGGAAGGTCCATGGGTCCACCCTGCTGCTGGCTTGGAATGCAGGTAGCTTCTAGAAGCTGGGAAAGGCAGGGAAATGGATTCTCTCGCTAGAACCTCCATTAAAAGAACACAACCCTGCTGACTCATTTTTCAACTTCCGACCCCCGGAACTCTAAGTTATTTGAGTTGTTTAAAGTCACTAAGTTTGTGGAATTTGTCACAGTAGCCATAGGAAACCAAAACAGGATCAAAATCCTTGAGAACAGCTGCATTTGCATTTTAAATAGGTAATAATCAGAGCCCAGAAATCAAAACAAAATGAAACAAATGAACAAAAAAAGAGACAAAGCTTCCATCCCTTAAAACGGGGTGCTCAAAGGGTGTTCTTCCTGCCACCGTGCCAGCAGCACCTGGGAACTTGTGGGTCAAATTCTCTCGGGCTACCCCCGCCCCCGCACTGTGGGATCACAAACTCTGGCAACGGGTCCCACCGACAGGCCCTCGCCATGGTTCTACTGCTCACTAAGGTTCCCTGTAGAAATATCTGAATGGGGCTGCTTCTTGGCGGATGGAGGGTACCTGTGGACCCTGTGTGTGCGTGTGTGTGTGTGTGTGTGTGTGTGTGTGTGTGTGTTGGGTGCATCTGTTCCCACTGAATGCACAATTAACATTGATTATTTCATAACTTAAGCTTGGGTTGGAATCTTGGAAAGATGGGCGAAGTCATTCTCCCAAAGAAGGGCTCCATGGGAGGAGGAAGAGCCCAGAATTCAACTTCCATGTGCTCACAGTCCCTGCTGTCTTCACCCAGGCCGGGCCAGTGTGAATCACAGTGGACCCTGATGACACAGTGGATCCTGGTAACAGCCCTCGGCTATCCCCTACCTGTCCCTGCCCCTGTCCTCTCAACTTTCCCCTCTCCCTGTTTGCCTGAGGCAATCCTAAACTGGCTAGGTGTAAAGATAAAGTACTCACTTTCAAAACACCCCTGAGGTCATCCCTTCCAGCTGCATTGCACAGGTTGAAATCACACAGACATTAATTCCTGGATCTGTCTCTTATTAGCTGGGTGATCTTGGGTGCTTAGTTTGAGTCCCTGTGTCTTCGTCTGTAAAATGGGTATGCTGAAAACATGCTGATAGAGGCATTGGAGGACCAAATGAGGCCAAGTACATCAAAGTCCTTTTGTCAAAGGCCCAGAGCAAAGGAAAAGCTTGATACTATTGTTATGAGTGTGATTAATGTTGTGAATTATAATCACTATCTATTAGTATTTGTATGAGCCCTAGTTTCAGGCTTTATACATCATACATGTAATATATGTGCATATAATACATATGTACATATTATGTATGTAGTACACACAAGTTCAGGTTCACCTACATAAGGGATTCAATCTTTTTGTTGTTGTTGATGGTGGTGGTGGGGATTGAACCCAGGTCCTTACACATGCTAGGCCAGGGCTCTCCCACTGAGCTATGCCCACAGCCCTAGGGAGCTTCTTTTCAGGAGCTTTGAAGAACCTGGCATGCAGGAGGCCCTGACTTGGATCCCAGAAGGGGAGGGCGAGGTGTCCTGGAGACTTAAGGTGTTCCTCTAGGCTCCTGCTAATGACCCTTCTGCAGGCGGGGGCCAGCTCGGGAACCTGGAGGCCCCTCAGCCCAGCTGCTGGGGTCGCTCACTGCCTGCATTCCTCTGACTGGTTCTGACGGGTCTGGTACTTTTCCTCCCTCCTCCTGGGCAGGGCCTCCTTATCACTCAGACAGCTGCTGCCACATTCCACTGCTCCAGAAGCGGAAGTAAGGCACATTCAGGACGTTTCTGGGTGAGTGACAGCATTTGATATGAGATTAACAAAATGCCAGTGTTGGGGGAAAACCAGCTTTCCCCTGAGTCACCTCTGTGCTGCCTCTCTCAGGACACAGACACGGAGCCCGGCGACTGCTGGCCTGTGTGATCCGAGAGTGTCGGCCTCTGGCTGTGGGACCGCAGGCCCTTGTGACCTGTGCACGGAGCGTTGGGAGTGTAGGTCTGACCCTGCTGCTTAGGGAGCCTGCGGCCCGTGGCCACAGGGTCCTTGCCATGCCTGCGGCTGGGCGTGTGCGGGTGTCTCCGCCTGCCACCCTGGGTCTCCTGCTGGAGGATGAGGCATTACTGCAGTTCCCGGGTAAAGTGGCAGGGTTTGTCCCCAGCTATCACGTGGGACGGAGTGGGAGCATTCCCGGAAGCCAGAAGGGCTGGGCAGCCTCTGGATCTCCAGCTGACAGCTGGGCCGGCAGGCGCCTCCTTTCTGCTGTGTCATTTTCTCTGAGCTGTGGGGCACTTTTGTAGCAGACTCACCACTTGAATCCCACAGGTTTTATGACTTAGCCTTCTCACAAGGGGAGAGCCTATTTCTTTTTCTCTACAGAGTGTAGCTTGTTAATCCTCTAAGGCCCAAGTTTTCAATTCCACATAGGATGAAGGAACATAATGGGTTTGGGGAACTCTATCATGTCCCCAAAAGTCACGATATAGGTAAAAGAAACTAACAGAATACCTTGCCTTTTTTCTTCCTTTTTTTTTTTTTTTTTTTTGGTACTGGGGATTGAACTCAGGGGGATTCGGCCACGGAACCACATCCCCAGCCCTATTTTGTATTTTATTTAGAGACAGATTCTCACTGAGTTGCTTAGCACCTCGCCATTGCTGAGGCTGGTTTGGAACTCGATCCTCCTGCCTCAGCCTCCTGAGCTGCTGGGATTATAGGCCTCTACCACTGCCTGCGACTCCTGTTCTCTTTTTAATTCAAATTTGTTTTGTTTATTCTGTTCAGCTATATAAGGAAGGTTGGGGCATAATATTATGTCTCAGTGGTACCTCAAGAGAAAAATCACCCAAATGCTAAGAAGCAGATCACAAAGGTGCACACCCAGAAGCTTTCTTGGTATGCTCCTTCTCCCTATCCTTAAAAAAGAAAGTCTCCCCAACACAGAAGACACAAAAGGGAAAAACCAAAGCCAAGAATCCTTGAATCTGCCTGAGCACCTACCTCAAGCATCTTCCACTCACCTCCCCAGAGTCCATAGTGGTGATTTGTACCCCACACTTACCTAAGGAGAGGAGATGGCTCACCAGGTGTCACCTGTAATCCCAGAAAGGGAGGCTGAGGCAGGAGGATTGAAAGTTTGAGGCCAGCCTCAGCAATTCAGTGAGATAGTCCTTTGTTCCTGTCTCCCAAGCTTCACATTCTACACTTCATAGACATCTAGCTCCAGACATCTTATGCCTACTGATCTTAAGACTTCCACATTCCACTTCTATTCAGGTCAAACTGTGGAAAGAATGGGCACACTCCCCTGTTTGTGTAGGTGGCCAAGACCTATGTGCTGTTGAACAGGCACTTTCTGTCATCAGACCCCATTAGAAGTTGTATGTGTGTTTGGGCAGGATGCAGGGGCCGCTTCCTATGTGTCAAGTTCCTCAAGACAGCGCCACTCAAACAGTGCCCAAATGAAAAAACGATCATAGGCTAAATTAGCAAATTATTTTCCAGGTGATGAGATTCTGGGCAACATCAAGCAATTCACATTGAAAAATAGTTTGCTTTAATTTAAGCCAATTAAATCAAAAGCACAAATTTTAATTCTGAGGGACAGAAAGTGGATTTGGGGTTGCCGGGGTTTAGGGTTGGGAGCAGAGAGTGACTGCTAATTGGGGAGATAAGAATGTCTGACTGTCGGTTGTGACGTTAATTGTGCAACTCTGTGAATGTACTGAAAAGCTTTGGGTGGGCGGGGCATGGTGGTGCGTACCTGGGATCCCAGCTGCTCAGAAGGCAGAGGCAGGAGCACGGGCGATTCGAGGTCAGTGTTGGCAACTTAGCAAGACCCTGTCTCAAAGTTTAAAACAACAACAATACAGGGCTGGGGATGAGGCTTAGTGGCAAAGCACCCCCAGTTTCATCCCCAGATTCAAAAAATTAAATAAATAAATAAAATAAAAACTCGTTTAATTGTATGTTTTGGGTTAATTTTATGATATGTGAATTCCTTTTTTTTCAAATTCGGATTTTTATTTACTTATTTATTTTATAGCAATTTTTTAATTTGTTCTAATTGGTTCTACCTGACAGTAGAATGCATTTTGACACAGTGTACACTAATGGACCATAACTTCTCACTCTTCTGGCTATACATGGTGCTGAGTCACACCGGCAGCGTGATCATACATGCATACATAGGGATGATATGTGAATTCTATCTCAATAACATTAAAATTTTAACTCAAAAAGAATGATGTGATCTCACAAAAAAAGACCTCTAATATTTCATTAACACTAGTAGCTTTGTGTGTGTGTGTGCGGGGGTGGGGGCACTAGGGATTGAACCTAGGTGTATTTCACCACTGAATCAAATTTTTGAGACTGGGTCTCACTAAGTTGCCAAGGCTGGCCTCAAATTTCACCATCCTCCTGCCTCAGCCTCTTGAGCAGCTGGGATTACAGGCCTGTGCTGTTGTGCTTGACGGTACTAGTAATTTTTTATTGATTGTTTCTAGTGTGTCATTGCTAACACTCTAACAGGCTCTTGAGAAGAACATATTAGAGATATTATAGGACTTCAGAGCTCAGGAAAGACACTGACTGGCTCCCAAGCAGACAAACACAGCAAGTGAATTTCAGTCCAGTGTTTTTATTATTTTTTAAAATTTGTAATTAATTAATTTATTATTATTGAATCCAGCGTTGCTTAACCACTGAGCCACATCCCCAGCCCTTTTTATTTTTTATTTAGCAAGAGGACCTTGCTAAGTTGCTTAGGGCCTCACTACATTGCTGAGGCTAGCTCTGAACTTGAGATCCTCCTGCCTCAGCCTCCTGAGCCACTGGGATTGCAAGGGTGCACCACCACCACGCCCTCTGAGGTGTTTTTAGATTTTTTTGACACCCCGTCCCCCAATACAAATCCATGGTGTAGAAGGAAGCGCTACAGCACCCCCTCCTTCCTCATTGCCTGCCTCTGTGGTATTTCCCCATATCGCACCATTCGAAACAACATTATCCAGTTGATTCTTCAACAGAATCGGAATTTTGAGGAAGGAGAGAGTGGAAAGGATGTGGGTGTTGTAATTTGGAAAAGCTCTGGGGCATTTTGCTCTGGTGTAAATGTGGTGTATCCTCTCCTAAAGGCATGTTGAATGGGAGACTCAGTGTTAGGGTGTGGAGAGGAGGACGGACCTTAAGGGGTGACTGGTCGTTAGGAGGGATTGATGTAGTTCTTCATACTTTTGTGTTTTTTGGGTGGGGGGTGCTGGGGCTTGAACCCAGGGCCTTGTGCATGCCAGGCAAGCACTCTACCAACTGAGCTATATCCCCAGCCCCCTTGATGTAGTTCTTGATGGTCTAGATTAATTACCTTGAGAGGGGGGTTCCTTAGAAAGGGAGGTTGCCCTTGAGTTTGCCACCCTCTACACACACACCTGCCTGTCCTTCTGCTTTACTACCATGGTATAGCATAGCACGAGACCTCTGCCAGATGCACTTGCCTGATCTTGGACTTCTGGCCTCCAGAACCAAGGATTAAATAAACTTCTTTTCTTTTGAAACTACCTAGTCTCAGGCAGGTTAAGCAATAGAAATTGAACTAAGGTAACATTCCTTCTCTCTCTCTCTCTCTCTCTCTCTCTTTTTTTTTTTCCTGGTGCTGGGGATTGAACCCAGGGCCTGTGCTTACAAGGCAAGCACTCTACCAACTGAGCTATATCCCTAGTCCCAACATTCCTTCTCTTTCTCTGAAACATTCTTTTTTTTTTTTTTTTCTTTTTTCTTTTTCTTCTTCTGATACTGGGAGTTGAACCCAGGACACTGTACCTCTCAACTATTCCCCCAGTCATGTTTATTTTATTTTTAGACAGGGTCTTGCTAAGTTTCTCAGGCTGGCCTCAAACTTGTGGTCCTCCTGCCTCAGACTCCCAATTTGCTGGAATCTGCGAAATATTCTTAAAGAATGCAAAATGTGGCTACCTCACAGACCAAGATGCAAAATGGTATCAGCACCCCCAGAAAACCCAGCCCCTGCTGTGAATTGGAGAAGGATACCTGAAGGCTTGGTCACCAGCCTGTGCTACTAATGGGAGGTAGCAGAACCTTGAAGAGGTGAGGCCTAGTGGGCAGAAATCAGATCAGTGGGATCTTGCCTTTGAAGGGGATATTGGGACCACAGTCTTTTCCTTTCTGGAAAGCCAGGAGGTGAGTAGCTTCCTCCATCATGTGCTCCCCACCCTCACATTCTGCCTTGTCATAGGCTGGAAGACAGTGGGGTCAAGCTATGATGGACAGAAACCTTGGAAACCATTAGCCAAAATAAAACTTTCCTATTTATAACTTGATTAGCCTCAGTTATTTTGTCACAGTAATGGAAAGCTGACTAGCACCCTCCACAGCTGTATCCCATGATAACTTCTCCCCAGCCCAGTCGTAATGTTTGCCATTATTTCCTTGATGTTTAAAAAATTAGTTTTGCCATTTCTGCATACATTCCTAAACAATATAGCTTACTTACATTTGTTGAAGCTTATATTAAGGAAAAACAGACTACATATATTCATGTTTTCTTTTACTTAATGTTGTGGGTAGATTCATTTATACTGTTAAAAGGCCTATTTTTATTACCACATGTAAACACCAAAATTTCATTGCATAGAAATAATACAATAAAGATACATTTAACTAAAGATGTATACTTAAGTTTCTTTTTCTTTCTTTTTTTGAGGGTGGGCATTGGGGATTGAATCCAGGGGTGACTAACCACTGAGCCACATCCCAACCCTTTTTATTTTTTATTTTGAGGCAAGGTCTTGCTAAGTTGCTGAGGCTGGCTTTGAACTTGTGATCCTCCTGCCTCAGCTTCCTGAGCCGCTAGGATTACCCGCCTGTGCCATCATGCCTGGCTATATTTAAGTTCTTAAATAAAAATTATAGGAGGTCATTGTTTTGGTTTAAGATCCTGCACTATGTCCCAACAGACCAGTCTGAAAATCATCGGAGTGACCGTTTAAGAAAGCAGGTTTAAGCCAGGCACGGTGGCACACACCTGTCATCCTAGTGGCTCAGGAGGCAGAGGCAGGAGGATCACAAGTTCAAAGCCAACCTCAGCAAAACTGAGGACTAAGCAACTCAGTGAGAACCTGTCTGAATAAAATACAAAATAGGGCTGGGGATGTGGCTCAGTGGTTGAGAGGCCCTAAGTTCAATTCCCTGTACAAAAAAAAAAAAAAAAAGTAATCAAGCTCAGAAAGGTAACAGACAAATTTCCCAAACATAATAATGAAACTCCCTTTGCCTTACTTTTTCTGTTGTTCTGTCTTCCTATCTTGTCCTTAAAAGAAAAGTAGGTCTAAAATACCAGTTTTTTGTATTCGCTTTCTTTAACTCTTTTTTTTTTTTTTGGTAGTGCTGGGGATTGAACCCACGGCCTTATCCATGCAAGTGAGCACTCTACCCAACTGAGTTATATCCCCAGCCCTCTTTAACCCTTTTATGTTAGGAGTGTTCTTGGCTCTTGCTCATAGGAACACTTATTCTGCTAAGTGGAATGAAGTATTGCTTGTCCTTAGAATAAAAATAAAGTCAATTAAAAGCTGAGCATGGTGGTGCACACCTGTCATCCAGCTCTTGGGGAGGCTGAGGCAGGAGGATCACAAGTTCAAAGCCAGCCTGGACAACTGAGTGAGATCCCGTCTCAAAATTTAAAAGGGCTGGGGGTGGAGCTCAGTGATTTAGCACCTTTGAGTTCAGTTCAATCCCCAGTACTGAAAACAAAAACAACCCCCCCAATCCAAACCCCAAACTACAACAAAACAAAAAAACAAGCCAATTAAAAGCTTTGAAATAAACTTCAATTTAGTCCTGGTTGTTTCCAGCCTTGGGATATTGAAACAGTGCCATCATCATCATTATTGTCTATGCATTCAGGCACACAAGAAAAAGGGATTTTTCTATGGAATTTCTGGATTGCAGGATGTGAGTTTCTTCATAATGCCAAATAATGTTTTTGAAAATGCTCGTATCAGACCAAGGCCCCAGCTAGCTCACTGTCAGAGCTAGCTGGTCTCTGTCTCCTGGCACCTTGTTACTGTGTCCCCTGGAGGGGATGACTGCTATGTCCTTATGAGGCAGAAAGATCTAAGTGGAAGTGGGCCTACCTAGTGCCCTCCACCCTTTCGTAAGGGCACTAATCCGATTCATGAGGGCGGGGCCCTTGGGACTTAGTCATTTCCTAAAAGACTCACTTAATAGCATTGCATTGTCAAATAAGTTTCAACACATGAATTTTGGAGGACACATTCAGACCATAGCACTATGCAATTCACATTTGAAGTGCAAAATTCAATGTTTTTAAGTATATTCACAGATCTGTGCAACCATCACCCTGATCAATTTTTTATCATCCCCAAAGAAATATTTTATCACCTCCAAAAGATAACTTGTACTCATTAGCAGTCACTCCCCATTCTCTGCTCCTCAGCCTTAGGCAACCACTTATCTACTTTCTGTGTCTACAGATTTGCCAATGCTGAATATTTCATATATAAATGGAATCATATAATATGTGGTCCTTTTTTTTCACTTAGTATAATGGTTTTAAGGTTTATCCATGTTGTCTCGTGTATTGATGCTTTATTACTTTTTATTGCTGAATAATATTCCATTATATGGATATAACACAAATAATTCATTGTTCAGTTAACAAACACCTGTATTGTTTCCATTTTGGCTATTATGGAAAGTGCTGCTATGAACACTTAATACAAATTTTTGTTTGTAGACTTAGAGTGGAAGTTCTGGGATCATCTGTGTATTTAACTTCCTTGAGAAACTGCCAGTTTACCAAAGTGGCTGCACCATTTTATAATCCCATCAGCAGTGTATAAGGTTTCCAATTTCTCCATATCTTTGTCAAAACTTCTTATTATCTGTTTTTCTTTTTTAAACTACAGTTGTCCTAGTGAGTGTGAGTGGCATCCCGTTGTGGTTTTGGTTTGTATTTTCTCAATGACTAGTGATGTTTAACATCTTTTATATGCTTATTGGTTATTTGTATATCTTTTCATTCTTTCCTTTTTTATTTTTTGTGAAATGTCTATTAAGATCCTTTTGTCATTTTAAAAAAAAAGAAAATGCTTGTATCAATTTATATTCATATTATTCTACCTCTTTCTCAACATTTTTTTGGGAGGGGAGAGACAGGTACTAGGAATTGAACCCAGGGATGCTTAACCACTGAGCTACATCCCCCGCCCATTTTATTTTTTATTTTGAGACAGGGTCTTGCTAAATTGCTTAGGGCTAGTCTTGAACTTGGCGATCTTCCTGCCCCAGCCTCCCAAGTCACTGAGAGCCCTTTCTCAACTTTGATGTTGTCATACTTCAGGATTTTTGCTGACCTGGGAAGTATATAATGGTATCTTATTGTGATTTTTAACTTATTTAATTTGAATTACTAATGGGATGAGCACTTTTTTTTTTTTTTTTTTTTTTTACAGTTTTGGACATTTTAATTTCCTCTTTTGTGAAGGACAAAGTTTGAACATAAAGAGTCAACTGTGGCACTCTTTTTCTTTATTTTTAATGTTCCTTGAATTTTATTTCAGAAATCTTTCCATGCCCCTATATCATTTTTGGAAGCTTTGTTGTTTGGCTTTTCATATTTGGGTCTTAAATTCAACTAGAATTGATTAGGCAGGAGAGCATACAAGGTTAGGATGGTTAATTTTATGTGTCTACTTGACTGGGCCAGGTGGCTGGCGCCCAGACATTTGGTCAACCATTCTGGGTGTGTCTTTGAGGTATTTCTGGAAGAGAGTGACATTTGAATCAGTAGACTGAATAAAGCAGACCACCCTCCTTAATGTGAGTGGGTTTCTTTCAACTAGTTGAGCACCTGAATAGAACAAAAGGGCCAGGTCTGAGGGAACTCTGAATGACCGGTTGAGGTGGGACATCCATTCTCTGGTCTCAGATTCAGCCTGAAGCATTTGCTCTTGTTGGGTCTTGAGCCTAGAGGCCAGCAGACTGAAAGTATGCCCATGGCTCTCCTGTGTCTCAAGCTTTGAATTGAGATAGGAAGTACCTGTTATGGTTTTGGGATCTAAAATGCTCCCCAAAGGCTTATGCCAAAGGTTTGGTCCTCCGACTGTGGTGCCGGGAGGAGGTGGGGACTAGTTGGCGGAAGTAGGTCACTGCAGGAGCCCTTCGAAGGGTATATTTTATCCCTGCCTTTTTCTCTCTCTTTGCTTCTCTCTCCCGGACATGATGAGGTGAGTAGCTCTGCTCCCCCATGTGGTCCCTGCCATCATGTTCTGCCTTGCTGAAGGCCCAAAGCTACAAAGTTAAGTGACCACGCACTGACACCTCTGAATCTGTGAGCCAAAATACATCTTTCCTCCTTTACGTTGACTTTCTCATGTATTTTGTTACAGTGGTAGAAAACTGATGAATACACTACATATTGACCTTCCTGGGTCCCTAACTTGCAGACTGTAGATATTAAACTTCTCAGCCTGCATAATTGTTCCAGCCAATTATTTATAATAAATCAGTCTTCCATCTTTCCTTCCTTCCTTCCTTCCTTCCTTCCTTCCTTCCTTCCTTCCTTCCTTCCTTCCTTCCTTTCCTTCCTTCCTTCTTTCTCCCTTTCTTTCTTTTTTCTCTATGTCTTCTATTATTTCTGTTTCTCTGGAGAACCCTGACTAATACAAAGGTGTATACAATTTTATTTTTTCTAGGTAAATGCCCCTTTGTGCCAGCACCATCTACTGTAATATGTCCCTTCCCCACTGATCTCAAAGCTTTCTTTCAAGCTTCCATATGTGCATGGGACTATTTTTGTGTTCTCTAGTCTGTTCTATTGGGCCACTGCCCTGTCCCTGTGCCCACATCACATGCCTTATTACTATAGGCTAATTGTAAGTCTTGATGCTTGATGAGGAAAATTGTCTCCTCCTGCCCTTTTTCAAGAGAGTGGCTTGTCTTTGGAAATACTTAACAAGACTGTCAAGATTTTTTATTGAGATTGCATTGAATTTATAAATAATTTTAAGCAAATTGACACTCTTATAATTTATAATTTGAGTCTTCATATCCACAAATAAGATATAGTTTTCCATTTATTTCTTCTTTAATGTTTCTCAATAATGTTCTATAATTTTCTCTAGAGAATTCTTATTGTATACTTACTTGGTTTTAAATACTTCATAATTTTTATATTTTTCTTATTTCATCTTGTATTTGTTGTTGGTAAATACAAGTTATAATTTTTTTTAATAATTTCATACTTAATAACTTTTCTAAATTATTAAACAAATCTTACTAATTTATAGATTGCCTGATTCTAACATGTATACCATTATATCATCCGTGAAGAATGTCAATTTTATTTCTTTTTGTGGTGATGAAGGCATATCTGAAAGTCTTTGATGGCCTCCCTTTGAGAAATGAGGACCAAGGACCCTCTCCTTCAGTGTGGACAATGCCTAGGGACTTGTGGGTAATCAACAGCATGCAGTGCACAGGAATTGGGTAACTTCCATGGGCAGGTCAGGAAAGGTTTCTGCCTGGTTCTGCTGAGTGCCTGTTCTGAGAGAAGACAGTCGCCATGTTTGCCATCCACTGCTGGGGGCTGCAGGGTGCTCAGTGGTAGAGTCTGTATGCAGCATGTGTTAGGCCCTAGCTTCAGTCCCATGGTGGTGGGGAATCTTGTGTTATGGTTTGGATGTGCTTTGCCACCAGAGGTTCATGTGTTAGAAGCTGGGTCCCCGGCTCCCTAGTGTCCTGATGTTAAGAGGTGGTGGAACCCTTAAAAGGTGGGGCTTGGGGGCTGGGGCCGGGGCTCAGTGGTAATGTGCCTGCCTAGCACCTGTGAGGCACTGGGTTTGATCCTCAGCAACACATGAAAATAAATAAATAAAATAAAGGCATTGTGTCCTTCTACAACTTTAAAAAAGAAAGAAAGAAAGAAAAAAAAAAAAAAGGTGGGGCTTGGTAGGCGGTTCTCAGTTCTCAGTTCCTGGGGGAGGCTGCCCTAAGAAGAGATTAAGATAGTTTTTGTGGGACCCCTGAGTTCTTCCGAGAAGGTAGTCATAAAAGGATATGGTTGGTTACTTCCCAGGCTCTTTGGCTTCCAGTCTGGCAGTGTTACTCCCTCTTGCACATGTTTCCACCACTGTGAGGCCATCTGTCTTGAGGTGATATAGTTAGGGGGCCCTTGCCAGAATTACCACTCTCCTATTTAGGCTTTCAGTCTCTAAAACCGTAAGCTAAATAAACCTCTTTTATTTATAGGTTACCCAGCATCAGATATTTCATTACAGTAATGGAAAACTGACTAATACATCTACTCTGGGAGCCAACCACCAGAGAAGAAAATTACCTTGATATTGCCATGCTGCAGAGGTTGTATATAGGAGTTCTGGTCCATAGCTCCAACTGAACTCTCACAGAAAGCATCCTCTGACAGTCATGTGAGGGGGCCACCCTAGACACCTAGCTCAACTGAGTCTTTAGATGACTGTAGCCCCAGGCAATATATGAATGTATATGCATAAGACACCCCATGGGAGATCGTCTTCACTAAACCTTTAGCTGACCCACAGGGTGGCAAGCAAAATAAAATAGTTGTTTCAGGGTGCTAAGATTTAGGGTAATTTATAATGCAGAAATAGAAATTAGAACACTTTCTCATCCTTTCTATCTGGAAGTTGGAGGAGGATGAGGAGCAGAACTAACCTTGAGTGAACATCCAGTATGTACAAAAAATAAACCTTTGCGGTTGTAGGTCACTGAGATTTTGGTTTTGTAATTGTAGCCTAACCTATTTATTCAGCTTATACACGTGGTATATGTTGTCTCTTGTTTGACTTTCAGTTTTTCTGTTCCTTATGTAAGGTGTAGCTCTCAGAAGAACCATAGTTTCTTTTTTTTTTTTTTTTGGTGGTGCTGGGGATTGAACCCAGGGCCTTGTGCATGCGAGGCAAGCACTCTACCAAATGAGCTACATCCCCAGCCGGAACCATAGTTTCTTTAAAAATCTAGAATGATTTTTTTTTTTCTTAATGGGAACATTTAGTAAATATATATTTAATGTAATATAGTGTTATATTTGAATTTCTACCTACCATACTATTTTTTGTTTTTTATTTGACCCATTTGTTTAATTACTTTTAAATTATATATTTCATTTAGGTATGTCTTATTTCCCTTAAGCATAAGTGTCCCTTTACAAGTATAGAAATTATTCATTTTCTCCATTCCTTCTAGTGGTTAGTCTAGAAATGGTAACCCACATGTTTAACTTTTAATATCTAGAGTTGATCAATGCCCCTACCCCCCTTTTAGAAAATATAAGGCATTTATAACACTTCATGTTTCTCATGATTTATGGTGTGGCAGTTATACTGCCTACCCCACCCCCTTTTCCTGTGCTGGAAATTGAACCCAGGGTCTCACATAGGTCAGACAAGTGCTTTATCATTGAGCCATATCCCCAGTCTTATTTATTTATTTTTTAGTTGTAGATGGACACAATACCTTTATTTTCTTTATTTTTATTTATTTATTTATTTATTTATTTATTTATTTATTTGCGGTGCTGGGGTTTGAACCCAGGGCCTTGTGCTTGCGAGGCAAGCACTCTACCAACTGAGCTATCTCCCCAGCCCTATTTTCTTTATTTTTATGTGGTGTTGAGGATCAAACCCAGTGCCTCCCATGTGCTAGGCAAGTGCTCTACCACTGAGCCACAACCCCAGGGACCCCAGCCTTATTTTTAATTCTGCCTTTAAAAAAGAAAATCACCCAACTTCATTTTCATTGTTTTATACTCTCAATGCCTGTTCATCCTTACCCATAGATTTACCATGCTCATTGCTCTACATTCTTCCTGCATATCTTGGTCCAGTTTTCTGTTGCTATAACAAAATACCTGAGGTTGGGTACTTCATAAAGAGGTTTATTTGGCTCACAATTCTGGTGGGTGGAGTGTCCCAACAGCATGGTGCTAATTTTCTGGAGAGAGCCCCCTGACTATGGCACAACATAGCAGAGAAATGGAAAGGGAACTGTCTACACATACAAGGAGGAGATCAAATGACAAGACCTAATCACCTACCCCTAGGCTCCTCTTGTTAAAAGTTCTGCCATCTCTCAACATCACCACACCGAAGACCAAGTTTCCAGCATGAGACTTTGGGGGACACATTCAAACCATAACCTAAACCATCAGGGATCTTTCATTGGGCTCACTTTTCTTCTACCTAAAAGATAGATTTTAATTTTCTTTAGTTGTAGTCTGCACTCTCTGTATATGTCCTTGTTTTACCTTCATTGTGGAGGAACATTTTCATTGGATAAGACCTCGTACGTTGGGACTGTGGCTCAGTGGCAGAGTGCTTGCCTAGCATATGTGAGGCACTGGGTTCGATCCTTAGCATCACATAAAAAAAATAAACAAATAAAATAAAGACCTTATATGTTGGTAGTTATTTTCTTCTAGAACATTGAAGTCACTCTCTTCTGACTTCTAGTGTTGTTTCTTGTTCCCTGAAGTTAATTTGTCTTTTTCTCTCCAGTTCCTTTGAAGATTACTAAGATTTGTCCAGTCTTAAATCAATTCCTTCTCTGTTCTTTCTTTGGGATTTGTTGAGTTTCCTGAATATGGATTGGTGTCTGTCTTTTATCACTTCTGATATATACTCTATTTCATTTTCTCTCTACTCTCTTTTAGGAACTCTGCATTATTACAAAATATTTATTTACTTATTTGTATCGGGGATGGAACCAGGGTCTCACATGTGCTAAGCAAACGCTGTACCCCTGAGCTATATATAGGCCTTTTAAAATTTTGTTTAGAAACAAGGTTTCATTAAGTCACCCAGGCTGACCTTGAACTTGCAATTTTTATTTTTTGTACCAGGGATTGAACCCAGGGGCACTTTACCACTGAACCACATCCTCAGCCGTTTTTATTTTATATTTTGAGACAGAGTCTTGCTACATTACTGAGACTGGCCTAGAACTTGCGATCCTCCTGCCTCATCTTCTGGAGTCATGGGGACTATAGGGTGCCATTGTACCCAGCTAAATTTCAATTTCTAAAAATTTCTAGAGTGTTCCTTTACTCCAAAAATCTTCTAGTCATTTAAAAAAAACAGTTTCTTGTTCCTTCCAAATCTTCTAAAGTTTCTCTTTTGTTTCTTAATACAAATGCACATTTGCATTATTATTTCTGTACTTGTATAGTTAAACCTCTTATGAATGAGTAATCTTCTACCTTGGTACCAAGAAAGGTATGTTTGTTTTTGTTTCTGTTTTTCTTTTGCAGCGATGGGTAGGAAGTAGATTATGTGGGTGTGGTTACCTTCTATTGGTTTGGTTAATCCTTATCTTGAAGTTATAATTTTTTTCAGGTGCCAGTTTTACGGGATGTGATTTCCCATTTAGGCATTCCCTTGGACAAACTTTGGGCTTTAAAGTCTGTTTCCTCCTATGCTGAGAGACCATTAAAACATAAAGTTATGATCAACCAGAATCAGCAGATGCCCTCAGGGCATTAGCATCTTCTTGTTTTGGTTACTCTGAGTTTCTGCTTTTCAATAACTCCCTACCAGGCATTAAACCTTGGATATTTTTAAATGTATGCATATACAGATGTGTGATGAAACTCATCATATATTGAACATATCTGAAGTTGGAAGTGCGCTGGACACGCCTACCTTACCCTACAGTCCAGCGGAGCAACACAGCTCACTGCAGAGAACCAGGTGTTTCCCCTCAGGGTCGAAATGCCCCGCATCAGAGAGAATCACGCTTCATCACCAGTTCCAGGAAAAGATCCAAATTCAAAAGTCAAAGTACAGTTCCTGTGGAATGCATATCACTTTCACACCAGAGTTGAATCAGAAAATAGTTCAGTGGAACTGTCCTGAGTCGTCTGTGTATCCTTTTGTGTTGTTGTTAGTTTTCAGTGGGATAATTTGTCTACCTCACGTAGCCTTCCATCTTATTAGAGGTGAAATTCTCTCAGAACATAATTTACATTTGGAAAACTAAACATCTACTTGTTTTTTATGTTATAATGACTGAAAGTAAAGCCCAACCAAATCTTTCTGGCTGCAGGTCTACTGTGAATGACTCTCAGTGTGGTTGAGTGAGGGGGATCGGGAGACAGAAAGGGAAGCTGGGCTGCTCAGCATGTTTCCCTTAGACGAATTTATCAGAATGTCAGGGTGGAAGGTGGTGATTTTTGCCAGGTGTGGTTATGCATAGTATGCATAGTACACCAAAGGTGGTTGGGATTTTTAAAAAGTTGAGAAGCACTATTTCATAACTGGATTTAATCCTGTTTTTCTAAAACTTCATTGCAATTGGAATTCTACAAATTTTGAAATTCTTTTACCTTTTAGGTCATTAACTCCTTAGTTCATCGGCTGAAGTCTATAGACACTCCTCTCCAGAAGTAATTCCCATATGCACACAAATGCAAATTCTGATTATAATTTCAGATGGTTTAAGAGCCTCTAGAGTCTATTCATGAATCCAGAGTAAGAACTTATGTTCTGAATATATTGAATGTTACTTGAATTTCTATCAATAAACAGATGGTCAAATAAACTCTGGATGACCATCCAGAAAAACAAAATTTTATAGTCATTAAAAGATGGAAGTAGGGCTGGGGAGATAGCTCAGTTGGTAGAGTGCTTGCCTCGCAAGCACAAGGCCCTGGGTTGAATCCCCAGCACTGCAAAAAAAAAAAAAAAAGATGGAAGTAACTGTATATTCTAATAGAGACAGATACTAAAGATTAAATGCCAAATGAAAAGAGCATGTTCTTCAACAGATTGGAATGATTTTATTTGTACATGTATTATGTATGTTATGGTTCTAATTGCATGTATATGCAGAAAATAGCTGGCAGAATACACAAGAAATTAGGACAATGTGATTACATGAGTATTATGGAAAAATTTTTTTCCCTCCTTTGGTGGGGATTGAAGCCAGGAGTGCTCTACCCCTGAGCTCCATCCCCAGCCCTTTTCATTCTGTATTTTGAGACAGGGTCTTGCTTAATTACTGAGGCTGACCTCCAACCTGTAGTCCTCCTGCCTCAGCCTCTCAAGTTGCTGGGATTAGGAGTGTGCACCTCCTCCCCACTCTCCAAAGATTTCTTCTTTAAACCAAGTAATCTTTGGGCAACTCCTTACTATAAAAGTGTATTTTTTGTATGTATTTTTTAAAAAGCATGTTGATTAAAGACTGATCTTTTCTTTTATTATATAATGTTTTCTATTCTTTATAATCTACTCCAAATAAAAAACAGATACTGTATATTTATTGCTATCCAAATGAAATTCTTTTTTGTAGTTTAAAACTTGGAGTGCTCTCTCTCTCTCTCTTTCTCTCTCAAGGTTATAAGACTTTTTTTTGGACCTTCCTTCTTGACTCATTATCTTTTTTTTTTTTTTTTTTTTTTTTTTTTAATACTCGAGAACCCAGTGTGGTGGCCCATGCATATAATGCCAGCAACTTGACCGGCTGAGGCAGGAGTGTCAGAAGTTCCAGGCCAGCCTCAGCAACTTAGCAAGGCCCTAAACAACTTAGCAAGACCCTGTCTCAAAATAAAAATAAATAAGTAAGTAAATAAATAAATAAATAAATAAATAAAAAGGACTGGGGATGTGGCTCAGTGGTTAAGCCCCTCTAGATTCAATCCCTACCAAAATCAAATAAAATGAAATAAATACTGAAATTTGAACCCAGGGCCTCACGCATACTAGCTAAAAACTCTACTGCTGAGCTATATCCCCAGCCGTAATTATGTTGTTTTTGCTTTGCTTCTTGTAAGTTTTAATACCTTTTTATGGGGGTGGTGGTGCCAGGGCCCTGTGTGTGCTACCACACACCTGGTAGCCCCTCAATTTTTTATTTCTGTGGCATGTCCTCACATTATATGAATAAAATCCAGACATACGTTAGTTATGTTGAGAATGTCGCCTGCAATCCTGCATGAGTTCTCTTCTTCTGTGTCCTATTAAGTCATACATTAGGATTTTTATGCAAACTGTTTCATGGATTATTAACTTGAATTATTCTATTATAGTCCACTACATGAGATGAAGTAATTGGAAAGATATTATGTTCTTGCCTAATGATCTTGGTCTCTGGAATATTGAGGGACGGTCTCTGACGTATTCGTACAGCTAGATTTATTTTGGGGTGAACAAAATAATTCTAATCATTAGCAAATATTAAATTTTCTACCTCCTATTTCGATTTAATGATCTCCTTTGTAAAAGCAGAGCAAGTTTTCTGTTATCTGACATGAGGCACATTGGGTAACAGTAGACATCCTTCTCATTTCCATCACAGCAGTTTGGAATGAAGTGGGGAAGCATGTTATAATCACAGAAATCACTACAAGTGAAAATAAGTAAAATGACCTAATATTCTAGCTTGATAATCACAGAAAGTTTCATTTGCAAACTGGTCCACAGTCTTATTTTTATTTATTTATTTATTTATTTATTTATTTATTTATTTATTTTTAGTTGTAGATGGACACAATACCTTTATTTATTTATTTTTATGTGGTGCTGAGGATCAAACTCAGGGTCTCCCATGTGCTAGGCAAGCGCTCTACCACTGAGCCACAACCCCGGCCCCTGTCTGTCCTATTTTTGTCAGTGCATGGGAATCCCAATCTCTTGCAATCTTCATGGGCTCCCCTCACCCACGCAGCCTCCACTCATTTAAGCCTGCAGCAGTGGGGATGGCCTCTCATGTAGCGGGCAGATGATTGGCTGGGGTCAACCTCCTGGGGACCAGAGACCTGCCATGGATGTACCTTAATGGGGATCTCATCTCCATTTTGCAATAGGTTATTACCAACAATTCTCTTATATGTAATCTGACTCTCTTTTGCAATGTAAGTCTTTTACATGGAGTTAAAATCTTCAAAAAGGAAGAAATTGGCAGTATCCAGTTTGTGCGCCCACATTCCTCTGCCTCATATCTGTGTTTAAATAGTCATTTCATGAATCCAAACTCCTTCATCCTGTGAATTGGCCTGGTCTTCACAGTCCTTCCTGAAAAAAAATCACTGAATTTTCTGCCTCTCATCCAAACATTTTCTGAATCCCTCCCTACGCTGCCTTCTGAGACACATACACACACACACACACATTTTGGTACCGGGGATTGGACCCAGGGGCACTGAGCCACTGAACCACGCCCCGGCGCTTTTTGTATTTTATTAGAGGCAGGGTCTCACTGAATTGCTTAGCACCTTGCTGTTGCTGAGGCTGGCTTTGAACTCCCGATCCTCCTGCCCCAGCCTCCCGAACCACTGGGATTACAGGTGTGTGCCACGGTGGCCAGCCTGAGTTATACTTTGAACAGACAAACTTGATCATTCCACTCACTGGCTTAAAACTTTTCACTGGAGCCAGGTGCTGTGGTGCACACCTCAGCAACTTGGGAAGCTGAGGCAGGAGGATCACAAGTTCAAAGCCAGCCTCAGCAATTTAGTGAGGATCTAATACCTGAGTGAGATGCTATCTCAAAAAAACAAAAACAAACTTCATTGATTTAGAAAAAGTCTTCTAAAGGACAAAATCTAAATTCCTTGTTGGGGTCTTTATAACATAGACCTTTAGCTTATTCTTCCCATTCCCTCTCTATACTTTTTCCTCCTTTGAAACACCTGAGTGCATGTGTGGACACACACATACACACAAACACACACACACACACACACACACACACACACAGTTGTATCCCCTTATCTGCAGGGGATATGTTCCAAGACTCCCCGTGAATGCCCAAGAACTTATGGAGTACAGAATCTTCTAATATTTATTTTTTTCTGTATACCCTGCAGTGTTGCTAGGTAGTACCAGAGTTAATCTGTCTTTCCATGTTTTATGCCCTGTGCAACCTTTGTATCATGACTCTTGTGTTTGGGGCCATTAAATAAAATAAGGGCTACTTGAACACAAGTCCTGTTATACCAGAACAGCGGATCTGCTACCTGAGATGGCTGGTAGGTGACTGACAGGTGGGTAACGTATGCAGCTTAGACACACTGGGCAAAGTATGATTCGTGTCCGTGGTGGGACAGATCAAGAGGGTGCAAGATTTCATTACACTACACTACTCAGAATTGTGTGCAATTTATGAGTTGTTTATTTCTGGAATTTTCCATTAAATATTTTTATACCGTGGTTGATTATGGGTAACTGGAACTGCAGAGAGCAAAATCACAGATAAGAGGGAACTATAGTACTTCCTGCTTCCCTGACCTGACACCTGCAGTGGCTTCTGTCTGTAGTTGCCAACCTTCTTATCACCAATTTTTTTGGTAGTGCTGGGGATTGAACCCAAAGCCTCACCTGAGCTAGGCAGGTGCCCGACTGCTGAGCCACCCCACGCCCCTCCCCCCCAGCCCTGCCAGTCTTTCTTTACTTGGCAAGTTTCTACTCATCTTCCAGAACTGCTCTTGAATATCCTGGGAAGCCCTCCTAGGTTATCCACACTGTCCCTTATCCATCTGTCCCTGTGCTTTCTCTGTCTTCAGAAGCTGTCTCTCATAAATCCCACTCATTCCTCCCACTCATTCACTAATTATAGAGTTTTGTTCTCCCAAAAGATCATATCAGAACTCATTTCTTAACCATCTCTGAATCCAAAGTCTACACAGCAACTGGGCCAATACAAAATTTTTGATTATACTTTTACATATCTTAAACTACTTCCAATGTTTTACTCAGGTAACCATCTTCTCCTAACAACAAAATTGGACGGTCACAAAGTAGGTTTCAGAATGTGTCTGATTATGTAATAGGTAGGTGGGATACTCTTTCCTTTTGATTACAGTGTAAACTGTTTAGTATCTAGACACACTAAATAGTTCACTATACCCATCAACATTATTTCATTTTAATTCTTTTAATAATTCGGAGTGCTAAATAGCCCTTTTTTTTTTTTTTTTTTTTTTTTTTTGGTACCAGGGATTGAACCAGGGGTGCTTAACCACTGAGCCACATCCCTCGTCTTTTTATTTTGAGATAGGGCCTGGCTAAGTTGCTGAGGTTGGCTTTGAACTTGTGATGCTCCTGCCTCAGGCTCCTGAGCTGCTGGAATTTCTTCCATGTGCCACCATGCCCAGCTGGGGTGCTACATAGCTTCATTTCCATTTTGCAGATGAGGAAAGTGTGATTCAGAGATTAACTCACTTTTTTTTTTTTTTTTTTTTTTTTTTTTTTTTTTAATTTTGAACTTAAACCCAAGAGTGCTTTACCACTGAGCCACATCCCCAGCCCTTTTTATTTTCTGTCTTGAGATAAGGTCTCACTAAGTTGTTGAGGTTGGCCTCAAATTTTTGATCCTCATGTCTCAGCCTCCCTAGTCATTGGGATTACAGATGTGCACCATCACCTGGCTGAGAGTAACTCACAGTAAGTTCTGACTAGGAAGTCTGAACCTTAGAATGCCCTTCCCACTATTCTATACTTTCCTCCAATATACTGTGTTCCAAGTTCAATTTTAGGAGTTCACATTTGAGGAAGCCAGTCATTTATAAAATCAATCATGACAGACAGGGATTCAAGGAAGTGAAACTTGCTTCTGTATTATAATTTCAAGAAACACTGTACTCAGTAGTGATGCACCCAGTCATTTTCAGTCTTCACCTAAGTATATGTGTTGGCAAAAAACTAGGAAATCCCTGAAAAACTTTATCTTCAAAGCATTTCACATCCATAAAGCTCACAGAATGGCAGCTGATATTGCATGTCATTCACATATTATTATAAAAATGCTTTGGCTTCTTTGTGAAACCAAACAAGAATCACAATGTATATACAGCTGTGGCAATATTTAGACATGCAAGCATCTTAGCCAAATACCAAATGTACACAAGAATCAACACAAAATGGATTTTACAGTTAACTTTAAAGGATGTGATCGCTTAAGAGGGTGTGACTTCCAGGGTCATACCCAAGCCATGGCATTAAGTGATTTCAGTGGTTGTCAAAATGATGGCATGTTCCAAAGTTAACAGGAAGGTCAGGCTACACTTTTAGATTGAAAATGTAAAGGCCATTTTCTGAATTCAGGATTGAAATGCTAGACATGGCTTTGCTATCACTATGAAGCTGGCTTCAAAGTCTGCGAATCAGACCATTATTTTTAAATCCCGGCTGCTTCTTACGCATCCTAATAGAATTGGTTGTTCTTTTAGAGTAAAAGTTTTCTTTGCACTGAAAACCTCTGGTAGACTGGTAAAATAATAAAAATGAATATGCAGATATTGAAATGCACAGTCTTAAAAAAAAAAAAAAAACAAGAAGAAAAGGGGGAAAATAAATCAGTGAATAAAAGTAGAAGGATTCCTCTACAGCTGGCCTTTGGTTTATTTCCTGCTCCAGGGAGATGGTAAAGGGCAGCTTGTGCTCTTAGGGTAGAAACTGTATCCTGGTTGATGCTAATTTGTTGCTAGTGCTCAAGGCTGCTTATTCAGCACAGATTTTATTAGTTTTAGGTGATAAAAGTTCACAGATTTATGAAAAGGTTCTCTCTGGATACTGTAATCGGGTTTACTTTAGTTCTCCTTTTTCCATCTCTGCGTTTTTTTCTTCCCATTACTGGGGATTGAACCCAGGGGCACTCTACTACTGAGCTAAACACCCAGCCCGTTTTCTTTTTTGTGTTGACACAGTCTTGCTAACTTGCTGAGGTGGGCCTCAAACTTCCAATCTTCCTGCCTCAGCCTCCGAGGCACTTGGATTACAGGCATGTGTCACCTTGCCCAATTGGTTTTCCATATTCATTTTTTTAGTACCAGGGATTGAACCCAAGGGCACCTAACCATTGAGCCACATCCCCAGCCCCTTTTTATATTTTATTTAGAGACAGGGTCTCGCTAAGTTGCTGAGGGCCTCTCTAAGTTTCTGGGGCTGGCTTCAAACTTGCAATCCTCCCACCTCAGCCTCCTGAATAGTTGGGATTATAGATGTGCACCACCACGCCGGGCTTGTTTTCCATTTTCTTGATGAGGGGCGTAGTGACAGATGTCATGCTCAGGACCACTGTGGAAGTATAAACTACTTTTTAATGAAACATTGTTAGTGTCAGCGAGATCATTTTTTTTTTTTTTTTTTTTTTTTTTTTTTTTTTTTTTGCGGTGTTGGGGATCGAACTCAGGGCCTTGTGCTTGTGAGGCAAGCACTCAACCAACTGAGCTATCTCCCCAGCCCTAGCGAGATCATTCTTTAGCACTTTGTTGCACTATCCTGAAAACCCGTCCTCTCTTCCAATCTCCTGGGAGGAAGACAAATTCATCCGATCTGAACACTAAACTGGGCTGGTGCCTGGCTCCCAGGGCAGTCGCTTCTCTCTCCACAAAGATGCAGTGATTACCAAGGTGACCAGAAATTCTATTCCACATGAGCTGCTGTTTCAGGACCTCTTAAGTTCTTTCAAGGGAGAAAAGCTAGAGTTCAGGCTGGCTAAGCTTGTCTATGGCTCTGCCCAAAAGAAATGTCTGCAGGATGCTACAATATAATCCAGTAGGACCCATCATTTGTTTGCTAGATTTCTGGACACTGGAAAGAGGGAACAGGGCCAGGAGTTTAGCAGAGAAAGGGGACAGGTGGAGAAAGAGCTTTGTGGGCACCTGCTGCATTCCACACACTGTGGTCAGTCTTACAGCTGCCCTGAGACACAGATGACTCTATTTCATGGGCGAGGATGCTGAAGCAAAGAGCAGCTACTTGCCAAACCCATCCAGTCCATGACTGGTTTTCTATTGTCTGCAGGCCTCGCAGGGGAGTGCTTTCTACAGAGATCCAGGCAAGAACAGGAAAAGAGAAATTTTAAACAAAACAAAACCAAACCAAACTGGGAGAGAGTGGTGAAAGGCTGGCAATGGCCATCCAAGGTCAACTCTATCTGCAGGGGAGGGCATTGTCGAGAGACTACAAACGAGTAGGACCTTGGAATTGTTCCTTCCACCCATCTTTCTCCTGCCTCTGGGAGACACCGCTCCATCTTTGCCATTTCAGGATGGTCCTAGTCTTAGAAATACAGTGGACCCTCCATATCCTCAGGATCCACATCTGTGGATTCAGTGAATGGTAGATTGAAAAAAAATGAGCACTGGGATTGAACCCAGGGGTGCTTACCCACTGAGCCACATGCCCAGTCCCTTTTTTGTATTTTATTTAGCGATAGGGTCTCTTGAATTACTTAGGACCTTACTAAATTGCAGAAGTTGGCTTCGAACTTGTGATCCTCCTGCCTCAGCCTCCAGAGTCACTGGGATTACAGCTGTGAACCACCTTGGCCAGCAAAAATGTGTATATTTTTAATTGTATCTATATTGAACATGTAGCTCAGTTGGTAGAGTGCTTGCCTCACACGCACAAGGCCCTGGGGTCAATTCTCAGAGCACACACACACACACACACACACACAAATATATTGAATATGTAGATTTTTTTCTTGTCATTACTCCCCCAAAAATACTATAGGAAACTATTTACATAGCATTTACATCATATTGGGTATTATAAGTAATGTAGAGATGAAGTATACAGAAAGATATGTAGAGGTTTTATGCAAACACCATGTCATTTATATCAGGGACTTGAGTATCCAGGATTTTAGTATCCATGGGAATCCTAGAATAGATACTGAGGGATGACTGTATCTGATAAATTCTCAGTGCTTCCAGGGATGTTACTATTCAATTATTTATTTATTTTTTCAGTACTGGGAATGGAATCCAGGGCCTCATGCATGCTGAACAAGTGCTCTACCACTGAGCTACACCTCCAAAGTATTACCAAAAGTAAGTTCTGTACAGATACACTCAGGAAGCATTTATTTGTTTTGTGTTGCAGCTTTCAGGTTGCCCTTATAAGCGGGAGATCTGGGTTTCTTTCCAGAAACAAGTTTCTTGAGTCTTGTTTTCAGTTTCCACAATGTTCCTTTTTATGTTCCCGACACTACTGCCTTTCACTTGGGTGGAAGGGAGGAATTCCTTCCTGGGAAACGCCCTACCCTATCTCTGTCAGCTCTCCGGCTTGAAGGTTT
This sequence comes from Sciurus carolinensis, assembly GCF_902686445.1. NCBI lineage: Eukaryota > Metazoa > Chordata > Mammalia > Rodentia > Sciuridae > Sciurus > Sciurus carolinensis. The sequence goes on along the minus strand of NC_062227.1, from coordinate 27,708,935 downwards.
GTAAAGATGTTTTGATTTTCCGTAGTAAAAATGTCAAAACTTCATTCTAAATTTACCACTAGAAGTAGGCCCATTAGCTATATGGATTTACCACAGTTTATCCTGACACGCTAAGCAGATGGTTTTGCTGGGGGCGCGGGGTGGACATGATAACAAGAGCAAAATTTATCTATGGAAGAAATGACATCAAATATTTGGTCATAATATTTTAAAAATGTTAACTTAATCTTCTAGATACACTGCATGTCATTTTATGGAAAATAGAATTTTTTGTTTTTGTTACCCATCTCCAGACCTTTTTATTTTTTATTTTGAGACAGGGTCTGTGTTGCTAAGGGCCTCACTAAGTTGCTGAGGCTGGTCTTGAACTTGTGATCCTCCTGCCTTGGTCTCCAGAGCTCCTGGGATTATAGTCGTGCACCACCACATCCGGCTGTTTCATTTATACTTGAGGAATCTTTCCCTTTGGTGCATCAGGGACCATGAAGCCATAGAAAGCACCACTTTGGATATGACAGTTGTCCAAAGTTCCCTCCTCTGATGGGGATTGTAACCCAGGAGCCAATAAGGACCAATAAGGTCATTAAAAAATATCTAAATAGAATGGAATAAGTAAGAAAAAGGAAGAGAACTTCCACATCTCTAGGGGAGGTTTATAAAATTGACACTGTTCATTCATGGACACAGGTAGCTCTCATGAGCTTCTTTGACTGCCTGACTCAAGTCCCCTGCATCTTTAGGCAAGGTGAAAGCGAAGGAGAGAAGAGGCTTGGAGAGAGTCATGTCATCCATTCCATTTCCTGAGGCTCATCTGTGTTTGTTTTATTTTGGTACCAGGGATTGAACCCAGGGGCACTAAGCCACTGAGCCCCAGCCCCAGCCCTTTTTATTTTTATTTTGAGCCAGGGTCTCACTGAGTTGCTTAGGACCTCGCTAAGGTGAAGGCTGGCTTTGAACTCATGATCCTCCTGCCTCAGCCTCCTAAGCTGCTGGGATGACAGACCTGCGCCACTGTGCTCGGCTTATCTGTTCCTATTTTTAAGGAACTGGGGCTTTTCTCGGGGAGTCAAACTTCATTTTCTCAAAGGCTTTAAAATAATTTGATGTCATTTTGGAGTTTGGGATTCCCACCGACAAGGCCTCAACCGTTTGCCTTCGAGGGGAGCCTCAGCACACAACACACCCCATACAAGCGGCAGGGGCTGGTACCAGCCTCCCACCCGGGCTTCCCATCTGGTCCCGATCGGCCGCCGTCTCCCAGAATGCACCACACTTACCGGAAGTCTGCGCGCCCCCCACTGATTGGACAAAGAGCTCTGGGGGCTGGACCTCCCTCCCTCGCTCCCTGGAAGAAATGGCTGCCTGTGGGATGTCAGAGCAGTTCTGACTCAGGCCTCACCTGAGTTCTCTTCCCTCCTTGATAAAGTGGTCCTCTGGTTCTGCTTGTGGAAGTATGCGCCCCCACCCACCCTGCCACCTTCTCTCTGCTCCAGTTTTAAGAGAGAAAAACCCTTTTAAGAGGAATACTTTAAAGATTCTATTCTGGAATTCTTTCCATGCATGTTTCTTCTCTCCATGTCATTGTTCCAGCTATCTCCCCTCTTCCCCAAATTACTGTCTGCATGTTCCTCTCTTATCCCAATTTTCTCAGAGTTTGGAACTATCAATCTAAAATTAGAGGTGAGAATTAATCAGTATTCATGATAACACTTTGCAGTTATTTTTTTCAAAATAACAACATGAAAAACAATATAATATATAATACATATTATTATAAAATATAATAGATAACAATTAATGATTAATTTATTTCCTTTTCAAATGTCTTCATTGCAAAATAATTGAACCCTGTTGTGTGTTTTTGTTGAAGTACAGTTTTAAGCCTTTCAAATGACATCTCACTTTTAACCTTACCATTAATGTGGCATTTTCATTATGCTGAATGAAGATGACAGATGCTGAAGGAGGCACCCCTGCTTTAGAGAGAGGGAAGATACCAAACTACTTGACAAAATCTCCAGAGGAAATACCAAGTGGAATCTTTGTTGACTTTTCTCTTTTGACTTCCACAGTTTTGTTTTTTCTTTTAAAGAAAAGAAAACCTACCTAAAACTTGACTGCTATTTTCAGAGTTCTAGAATAATCCAGAACAGTAATTTTTCAAGTAAAGAAGTTTCATTTTTTGGCAATGGCTGCCTTCCATGAATGTGCATGCTCCTTGACATGATCAAAGAATCAGGAAGCTGCCTTCCACAGACATAAGAGTATATAACAGAGTAACACAGGAATAGAGTAAGTACAGTAATTAGCTCAGCAGTCACAAGGACTACTGTCTGAGGTTTGATTGCTCATCCAGAAATAGTGCTAGACACACATTCCACTGAGCATGCTTGCCAGAGCCTCACATTCTAGAAGCACTGAAAATGCATGCACTGAATGAATGCACACACTCCATCTCCCAAACTACACCCCCAAACCACCCTGGGGCACACATATTCTAACACAGTACAACACAGCATGCTCCTGAGCCTTCAAGCTTTGACACCCTCAGCCAATAAGCTGCCAAAAAGATGCTTAAGCAGCAAAGTTGCACTGACCTCTACTAACCGAGGACTCTTTCTTTAAATCCTCAGGGACTTGGAGAAGGTCAACAGGGAGGCAGCCAGAGGCTTCGGGACAGGCCCCGGGAAGTCATGTTGCTCTCTGCTTTCATTTTTCCTCATTCTAATGTCCTTTTGGCTTTCTGACTTTTTACTTATTTATTTATTTAGGTACCAGGGATTGAACCGAGGGGCACTTAACCATTGAGCCACATCCCCAGTCCTTTTTACATTTTTTACTTTGAGACAGGTCTCACTAAGTTGTGTTTAAAAAAAAAAAAATGGTTTTGTTTCTATCTTCTTTTGTTGCAAGTGGAATACTGTGCTTAATCCAAGCAGGCAATGTAAAGCTACAACTTCAAAGCCATTCCTTGATAAAACATTAAAACGGCCCAGGGTGGACCAACTGTTATCTGTAATTCTACAGATAATTAACTGACGTTGCCACTGGGAGTTTCTGCGGGCAAGGTCACTCTCTTGCTCCTGCTTGGTTTCCATGACTCTTCTATTAGGCAGAGGATAGAAGTCTTTCAATAAAATTCCATTTTTACTGTGTAGAGAGAACTTGAATTTCTGCTTGGCCTAGCAGAAACAACTACTCTCTACTTGAAGCAACCTCATTTTCCTCATCTCTCTCTACCCTGAAATACCACTATCTGTACCTCCTCCTCCTTTTTTTTGTGTGTGCAAGGGGTGGAACCCAGAGACTCTCATGGGCTAAGCATGTGCTGTGACACCCCAGTCCTCTTTTTTTTTTTTAAGTCTAGAGCAGCAGTTATTTTCTGCAATGAATGTGAAAATACTGCCTTTGCAACTTGAGTTTGTCGGCTGTGATGGTACTCCACTTTGGATTTGTGCGTTCCATGAATACATCACCAAGCTCTTCTCTTCCAACCTTCAAACTCCAGCACTTCGAATCCCTTGGCTTGAGTTCAGTCATTGGCTTTGCAATTTTTCCACTCCCCATTTCCATGCACTGCCCATTCATCAAGGCACATCTCCTTCAAGTTGGAAAACTTGCCTAGCCCCCCACCTCTTCCAAGCAGCCTGCCCCAATTAAGCAAGGACGAAGACACCCCTGAAGCATGCGCAACACGCTCCGGATAAAGGAGAACACACACACACACACACACACACACATACACACAAGCGCGCATATGCCAAAACAAACACAGAAACTCACGAAAAAAGGAAATTATACATTTTCTACCTTTCTGGTTATAAAGCCCCTAGGAGGGGAAGAAGATCAATTTTATTCCAATAACCAATTAATCATTTCAGATACCGAGATATTTTTACCAGTTTTGGAGATGACTCAGCAAAATGACTCAGTGTGGTCAGTTGCCTGCTTTCTTGAAATCCTTTTTCCTTCTCAGCTTCTCCAATGCATCCCTAAAGGGACCTGCCTCTCACCAACTAACATTGGTGCTCACGTCTTGTGGACAGCTGTCCGGAAGAACCAGTCCTGAGATTAGCAAATGCCCTCACTATCTAGTTTTCTTGTTGGGAAGCCTTAACAACTTTTCTTGCCCACATACTTTCTGAGGAATACGTCTGTGACGTGGGAATAAAGGGCCTGGACTTTCCTAGACAAGGCCTGGCTGCGAGGGCCAGGGCAAAACTTCCTGACATAACTCTACATCCAGCTTCCAGTAAGGCCACAGGAGAGCCAGGGTGTCCCTGAGGAGCTCTGGATCTGAGGCAATCACACAAGAGAATACAAATAGACATAGGTGCTCTCGAAATGCCACCAACCCTCTCAGGACAGTGTTAACGCCACTTGGAGGGCCAAGAGACCATGGCATAACATGACCAGAACAAGGAGAAACACAGATGGAATGGCGACAGTTGGCAATTTGAACATGGCATCAAACACCACTGCCACGGAAGCTTGCTAGCTACAGGCCACGCTGTGCAACCTTGAAGCAAAACATTATCGATTTTGTGGTTGTCAAAACATACCTTCAACTGCAGAACTCAGTTTTATGACACCTTGAATAAAAACAAAAAGCGGCAGTTATATAATGGACCCAAATTGCTTTTTCTTCACTCTTCGCATGACACACACATACTTCACATCTGGATTTTTCACTGGCATTTTGAGAATTTTTTTTTTTTTTCTTTTTGGTACCAGGAATTAAACCCAGGAGGGCTTAACTTCCAAGCCACATCTACAGCCACCCACCCCCACTTTTTTTTTTTTCCTCTATGTTTTGAGACAGGGAATCACTAAGTTGCTTAGGACATCACTAAGTTGTTGAAGCTGGCTTTGAATCTGCGATCCTCCTGCTTCAGCCTCCCGAACCCCTGGGATTACAGGTGTTGTGCCACCGCACCTGACTTGAGATCTTAACTGAACAAATACCTACTTTACAAATGAAAATTTTTTTTTTTTCTTCTTGGTAAGACCACATGGGTGTCTTCATTGTCCTACTAAAACCATTTGAAGGGATTTTTCATTGAATAAGGGATTTGGTGTGTTTGTGGATGAGACACAGGCCTTGACTATTTCTGTGTATAAATTATGCAGAGTTATGGATCAATAAAAGTCCACACAGTAGGACACCAGAGTCCGATACTTCCTGTTTAACACTGGGTAGAGAGATTATCGGTGCACACTGAGACAGAGTTTGTGTTGAAATACATATCAGGTGGCTAAAAACTATGGCACAATCTTGAAACTTCCTTCTCTGGGTTGGTTGGGTTAGAAGTCAGTTTTTGGTTGGATGGGTTCAACTTTTGGCTCCCTGCAGATTAGATAGTGAACAGGCTACCTGAGCAGGCCAAGTTGTTCATGAAGCAAGTGTATATTACCCTTGACTTGACCGTCATGTGCCTTGTCAATGAATTTAAAGGTGAAAATACAAAACTAACGTCAATTAGAGTTGGTTCAATAATTTTATTGAAAAAGCACTTTTTGTAAGTCATAGCCATAAATATAAAATATTCTCTAGTTTCTCTGCCATAGTCATGATTATTTGGGCTCAGTAAAAATGTCTATGGTATCATTTGGTTGAAATTCTGATTCTTTCTAGTTGGAGGAGTTTCTAATTTAGATGGCAACAAAACGTTTTAACACCACTAAACTAAATTAGAATCAGCAAGAATATGCACTGATTTTAACAGATTATGTTCACAGAAAGGCAAACTTGCTGTTCATTATGACATTCCAAAAAAGCTGCTTTTAATTTACCTGCTGAACCTCATTTTTCTTGCAGAACTGTTGCTGCCTGGTTAATGTCTAACAAGGGACTTCCCAGAGGAAAGAGTATGCCCCTCTGTGTATGTATGTTGATTATAAATTTTCCTAATGTAAAATATGCATAGCACATAATCTACAAATAACAATGAAATGTACAGTATTCTTTAGGGAAAGTTCTATCTAGCAACTGATTTTCAGAAAATTCTTTTGTTGATTTTCCATCAAGTAGTCAACAATTCAAACCATAATTGGCTAAAATCATATATGCAGTTGTATCCCAATCTTGTCTTTTCCCAATAAATTTATTGTTATTACATACTTTTTTGTTTTGGTACTAGGGATTAAACCCAGGGGTCCTTACCTGTTGAGTCACATCCCTAGCCCCCCCTTTTTATGTTTTATTTTGAGACAGGGTCTTGCTAAGTTGTAGGGTCTCACTGAGTTGTTGAGAATGGCTTTGAACTTTCCATCCTCTTGCCTCAGCCTCCTGGGCCACCGAGGCTTATAGTCATATTCATTTTTGTGTATAACCATGAAATAACCATATTCATATTTTTGTACAACCATTTATGTGTATAATCATGATTTTGTGTATTAACCTTGTCTCTCAAATAAACAGTATACTCTCATTGGTGTGTAGAAATGGGCTCTGTGCAGGGACATCTACGTGAATTCTTATAGGGGTTGGGGGTAGTGGTGGAGGAAAGCCCGATAATGCATTCATTGAGTTAGGAACACAAAGGTTAAGTTAAAAAGCAAACAATAGTCTGATTCTAGAACTCTCATTGTAATCATTATTTTAATAGAAGCATTGATGATTCATTAACTTTATATGGACATTTTAATTTTTTTAACCCAAATCAAATGTTTCTTCATAATAGCGTGGGTCTTTATGTTGCAAACTAATTTTGTTATAGTAAAAATCTAAAATTAGCTAAATCTAGTTATAGAGCTAATTATAAGCAATTATAGAGTGATGGGAGAAGATATCTTTTGTATTAAAATGTGATTACCTTAAAGATTTGTAATGTTTAAGATGTGATTGATGTTGATGTTTAAAAGCTACACATAGTACTGCTGACTTCTAGGACACAAAACAGACATCGTCTGGTGAGTGACTGACGTTGACATTGCCTGTAATTAAGGATAAACCATAACATACATACATAATATAAATATATATACATACACATACAATAGTCCTATCAACCACCTCACCGAAGTCTTCACAGTTGGCTGAAGTATTTGGAAAAAACAAAAACGATAAAAGAATAAAGGAACTTAATTGTTCTTTCCAGAACTTGATATCTTCAATATGTTCAATAAGCTCCGACTATGTCCCCGATACCAATTCAATAATGAAGACAAAGTTTTGAGAAAAAGGAAAAAGAAGTTTTATTGCTTTGCCTGCAAAGGAGGAACACAGGGGACTCCTGACCCAGAGGCTGTGATTCTGCCCATCAGGCGGAACAGAGGGTTTTTAAAGAGGTGATTTGAAGGCTGCATTCCAGGTGTGCCCTGAGTGGAGCGGGAGGGGAGTCGCAATTCACTTGCTAATTTGGTAGAGGGAGAAGAGGGAAAAAACAGGTCTGTTTTAAAACAAGCCTCAGTGGCAGACTGTTACAAATAAGGCAAAATCCTTGACCTTGCAGTACTTTGTGTACCTTTTGTCCATCATCTTCCTCCAAGTCAGAAGCAATTGCTAGCCAGGTATGTTTTCTGCACAGTTCTCCATTTCCAAAATTATTCTGACCTCTTTCCCACTATTTTTGCTTAATGTTTCCTTCCCTCCTTCCATTCTTCCATCCTTCCTTTCTTTCTGTGCTGGGGATTGAACCCAGGGCCTCTCACATGCTAGGCAAGTGTTCTACCACTGGTTAATTTAAATCGATCTAAAATAATTCAAAGGAGAAAGATTAGGTTAAAATAATTTATGCTAAAATGTGAATGTCTAGGGCTAAGACCCTCTAATGCCATCCCACTGTTGTTGAAATACTGAGCAAATTTCTTTATATCTTTTTTTTTTTTTTTTTTGGTACTGGGGACTGAACCCAAGGGTACTCAACCACTAAGCCACATCTCCAGCCCTTTTTATTTTTTATTTTGAGATAGCAACTTGTTAAGTTGCTTAGGGCCTCCATAAGTTACTGAGGCTGGCTTTGAACTCACGATCTTCCTGCCTCAGCCTCCTGAGTTGCTGAGGTTACAGGTGTGCGACGCCATGCCCGGCAATACTGAGCAAATTTCTAACCCTGGTCAAGGAGGTCCTACATGACATGTTCCTACTTGAAGGATTATGGAAAATAATATTCCTGCAACATAGCCCCCAAAGAAAAATGGAGAGAAGTGCAGTTCAGAAGACAGAAGGGTAAACTAGCCAAGGAATAATGGGCCCTGGGGGAAAGGGTGGATACTGAATGCTGGACCCTAAACTATGACCTTCCCCCGTGGCTAATTAGTCCTAAACAGAAGCACAACAAATTCCAATGGGCAAGATTTGAGTACTCATCCTGGGATCTGGACTCTTATCACCCCAGACAACAAGTTTCGACCTTTTTACAACTACCCTCCTAAATTAAAGTTTTAACGTGTTCAACTAGCCCCTGACAGTCAAAACAGCACATACATAGCTCCCAGTGATTACATCTTTGCACTCTATAAAACCAAAATCTCCTCTGTAACTGAGGGCCATTTCCCCCATCCGGAAAATGGGTCCCAATGGTGCCCGAGTCTGCGAAGGAATAAAGGCTTCTCTAAATTCGTTGAGGTCTGCTTCCAGTGCTTTTGCACTTACACTACCTATTCCTGTACTAATTTACTTCATCTCACATGATGCTTTAGCCACATGGTCCCTCTGTGCTTTGCAATGCTAGATCCTTTCTGCCCCCAGCTAGGGTATCTATGGCTCCTTTCAGTTTAAATGTTCTCCCCAAACCTGTAGAATCTTCCTATAATCAGCTCTTTCTCTTCATTCAGACTTGACTTCAAATGCTAGGTCCTCAGAGTCCTTCTTGATTACCATATTTAGAGCAGCCCCAGAGATTACTCTTTACCCTGTCTCTTGGTCTTTTAGTGGCAGTTACCTCTGTAAGGATGTCATCTATTCAGCATTTGGTTCCTACTTTACAACTGTCTTCCTCATTAGAATACAAGCAGAGTGAGAGTAGGGACCTAATTTCCTGTTACTGAATGAAGAACTGACCATCATCACACATACTTCAAATGTGCTATTGGAATTGTGCATCCTACTGAACAGAGTGCTTGAATCTCACTGTAATGACCGCTGTCTTTCTACTCAAAGGCTGGTCTTTCTTTTTCTTTTTGAGTACCAGGGATTGAATCCAGGGATGCTTAATCACTGAGCCACATTCCCAGCCCTTTTTACTTTTTATTTAGAGACAAATTCTTGCTGAGTTTCTTAGGGCCTCACTAAGTTGCTGAGGCTGGCTTTGAACACGTGATCCTTCTGCCTTAGCCTGCTGGGCTGCTCGAATTGGAATGGAGGTGTGTGGCACCATAACCAGCACTCAGAGGCTGGTCTCTATGGGGGTTAGTAAAAATCAACATATGGAGGTTACATATGTAAACTGCAGTAGACATTTAGCTCTTTCCGAAATGCAATGTAAGAAATGTTGCCAAGGCCTTTCATTGGCTATTTGGAAGTGAGATTGTGTTCTAAATGAATATCAAGAAATATTAGCTAATCAATGTTATGTACAACTATGGATAGAATCTGCAGTTCTCTTGTTTTTTACTGTTATCATCCTGGGCCAAATCATTTTAACAATGTTTCCAGGAATCTCTATGATGAGGTACAGATAGAAAGAAGATCTCAAAAAGCACTGTTCAGTTTTTAATATCCTTCTAATTTATTTCCTTACTGCCCTTCTAGTGACCTATTGGAAAGGTCAGGGGATGTTCCCCACCCTTTAGAACTTTTAAGTGACTTTTCATTGTTCTTCAGGCCTAATGTAACCTGCAAAGCTCTTCAGGATGTCAACTAAAGCAGAACAAAAACAGCCATAAATTCTTCCACATTCTTCCCATGGAGAGGTGGAGACTATGTCCCCTCCCCTTGAAACCAGCAGGCTTTGTGACCTTCAGAATACAGAGGGCATGACACTCTCCCAGTTCTGGGCCCAGCCTTCAAGTAATGACAGCTCTTGCTTCCTGTCTAGGGGAGGGTAGAAGTCCTGTGACTCAGTGACGCAGAGGCCATGAGATGATGCTGAAGAGAACAGCAAGCCTAGGCGAGGCAGAGAGCCCGAGCTATAAAGGTCACGAGGAGACGATTGGTGGAGGCCGTGAGGCTAGGGAGAATACTGTCATTGGAAACTGGAGGAAAGGCAACCTTTTGATGGAGTGGCAAGAAATTAGGCAGCGTTGTCACCTGTAGTCATAGGGAAAACTGAAAAACACCTAATACACTCATAGTTTTTATTTACTGTTGTTTTTTGGTGATGCTAGTGATCAAGTCCAAGACCTTGAACACGCTAGGCAAGTGCTGGGGATCAAAACCAGGGCTTCGTGCATGCAAGGCAAGAACTTTACCACTGAACTACCCAAAATGGTTGCTTTTAAGCTGCTACAACTTTGAGGTAATGGTAGTAAGTATCAGATAAATAAAAGAGTCACTTCACTTGGTGGTGCACACCTGTAATCACAGTGACTCAGGAAGCTGAGGCAGGAGGATCACAAGTTTGAGGTCAGCCTTAGCCACTCAGCAAGGCTCTAAGCAGCTTAGTGAGACCCTGTCTCTAAATAAAAAATAAAGAGGGCTGGGGATGTGGCTCAGTGGTAAAGCACCCCTGGGTTCAATCTCCAGGACCTAAATAAATAAATAAAAAGGTCAACTGGGCCTAAATATTCTGACTTCACGTAACTCATGCCTTAGTTTTTGGTGCTCCAGGCACACCCCCTTTCAGTTCTTAGTGTTGACCTGCACCTTCTCTCACCCTTCTTCATTGATCCTTCAGCTCGTAGTGAGGATTTCTCAGGGGAGTTCTCTGTGGGCCTCTAGACTACTTCCTTCTTTACAGTTCGTTCTCCCACAAATTGCCTCGGAACTATCATCTCTGATTATTTGATTCACGCCTGTCTCCACGTCTAGATTGTAAACTCCCCAGAACAGAGAGTCAGACTCTCTTTGATCCTTGCTGAATTCCTGAATTTGGCACAATGTCTGGACATAGTAAGTGCTGGATAAATATTTGTTAAGTGGATGAATGAAATATTTGATGCAGCTGATAAGAATCCCTTCTCACCGGAGCCATTAACAACCTGCCACTTGTCTCTCACACTGTAAACACTCCTAGCCATTGTAACTGGGGAGACAGTGGGATTTACTATTAGGCCCTTATTTCTGTTTTGCTGTTGTCTTTGGAGGCCCTCATGTTCTTGTGTTTTTGTGACCCTGGAAGAATAGGAAGCATGAGAGAGCCCCTGGGGATGTGCTGCCCAGGAATGCATAGAGAAAAAAAAGCACTTGACACTTGCTCACATTTACATCTTGGAGGGAAATCTGGGGGCTTTCCTGAGAGTCTTAAAAATAAAAAAAATCATGAGGTTGGGTGTGGTGGTGCATGCCTGTAATACCAGGGGCAGGAAGATCACAAGTTCAAAGCCAGCCTCAGCAACTTAGTGAGGCCCTAAGCAACTCAGTGAAACCCTGTCTCTAAATCTCTAAATAAAATACAAAAAGGGGTGGGGACGTGGATCAGTGATTAAAGGCCCCAGTACCAGTACCAGTACCAAAAAAAAAAAAAAAGGCTCAAATTGCTTACACTATTTCTAAATTGAAGTTTTGAATTTTTAGATCATGAACTGGTTTCTATTCTTTAATACTAGAAGATAGAACTGTAGCAAAACAGGGTCCTGAGAGTCAGGTAAACCCTGCACTTACCATCACCTAATCTGCATTCCTTCTATTTAAAAATGTAGTCCTCTACTCAGTCCTGAAGATAGGGAAAATAAAAGTTCCACTGGAAAGAGGTTTCCTTAACATTTTTTTCTGCTCTGCTTAATAATTTGTCACTCCCCCCCCCCTTGTTAGTGAAATAAGCCCAAGTCTCTTGTCAGTGTCCTTATATTTTCATATTTACTTATTTATTTCTTTTGCAGTACTGGAGATTGAATCTAGGACCTTGTGCGTAATATATAGTGCCTCACACATGCTAGGCAAGTACTACCTCTGTGTTACACAGCCAGCTACTTGTTATTTTCTATGGTAGTCTTCAAATGGGTCTGTGTACAATAGCAATAGTTCATTAAATGGGTTTGGTAGGCCTCCAGTTGAAGAAAAGAGTATTTCATCTACCACAGTGACAGGGCCGCTGTGCAGATAGACATATTCCACATCAATTCAGTATGCTCACACTCTGAGATCAAGCCCATTTCCACCTTTGATTTGTCCTCCCTCTATGAGTACACAATACCACATTTGTCCCTTTTGAACATGTAACAGATTAAAGAGCTGGGCAGGAGGCAGATGTAGGTACACCTTTGATCTCTCATCCCTGGGGGTTAAGGGAGGGTAGACACCTGGCCGCTGCCAAGCAGGAAACAAAACGCAGGCCCCGACTGGAATTACCTTGACTGGAGCTCCAGCAGCAGCCGCCACAAGGGCAGCTGGAAGCCCTGCATGTGCATGGAGGGAAGAAAGCCCCACGGGTTGGGCAAAGGACGCAACATAGGAGTCCTAAAAATGTGATTTTGGCCAGCTGGGGTGGTTAAGTACGACCATTTGCAAGACAGAGGCCTGGAAAGATCAGGCAGCTGTTTTAAGGAAAACAAAAAAGTGAATCTTTTGCAAATGATTTTGCAAAAATTCCAGCTGTGCACAACTGCCGAAAGGCAATTCTGATGGCAAGTCAGGAAACTTTCGAAGAAAGACTTTATAAACATTTCTTTTTCCTTTGCAGAATTTTTAAATTATGAATTTCACCTTTGCACCAGGATACCGAGGATGTTCTTAGTCAAGGTCCCTGTGATTCTTCGGTAAAACTGTATCGCCCCCTGGTGTCAGTATGCTGCCATTGCACCATCACCCACTGAACCCAAAGCTGAGTAAGGATGTAGCTTCCGGTTTTATCCCATAGATAACCTGTCTGATAGTATTGGATTGAAGAATATAGTTTTAAATGTCAAACCCAGACTTGGTTTGATAAAGACATGGAATGAAGTTTTTAAATGAAGAGACCTTTCTCTACCCTCAGCAGAATATCCTGGGATGATCAAGTAATTCTGAAAAGATATTGATCAGATTTTAGTCTGCCAAGTTTTAATACAGGATGGTCATGGAAGAGGCTGCAACACACCTACCCATTTTTCAGAACCAGCTCAAGCATCTCATGGGCTGAAAAGCCTTTCCTACTTCTTAGCAATGGTGCATCCTAGGTAATATTGCTTCTCTCTGTCTTAGCATTTATCTCTGGTGGAAACACAAGAGTGATTTCTTTTCGTATCCAATGTGATTAGGTACTGCCTGGCAGACAATATGTGCCGAATAAAAATTTGTTATTTCTTGTTCACATATAAAAATGCAACAATGCTCTTTACAAAAAGGATAGAATATACTTCATGATTAATAGCAATTAGCCACTAGGGCTGGTGGCAAGAGAATGTGGTCCTTTGATGGGACTCACAGGGTTCTGAGCCCACTGACACTGTGCAGGCACCTGTGTCCATCCAGTTTTTTTTGGAAAATGGTTGCAATATCTTAAAATTAGAATCTATCTGTCTGTAACAATTAGGGGGTCTATGAAGTTATTTAATTTTAACTTCCATTACTTCACAAAATGAACCTCTACTCCAGTGAGATGGTAAGTATGTTTGTTTGGTGAGATTACAAATTTCTTTTGGACAGATATTTCTAGGAGTAAGCATCAAGTCATGTTAACGATGTTACTACAGGTTCTGTTGCAGATGGACAGGGACCTTGGACTCTGAGCTGGGTGACAATAAAAATGAAACGCAAGCTCCGTGTGGTGGTGCATGCCAGTAATCCCAGCAGCTAGGGAGGCTGAGGCAGGAGGATGGTCAGTTCAAAGCAACCTCAGCAATTTAGTGAGGCCCTAAGTAACCCAGCGAGACCCTGTCTCTAAATAAAATATTTGGAAAAGGACTGGAGATGTGGCTCAGTGGTTGACCTCTCCCTAGGTTCAATACCCAGTACAAAAAAAAAAAAAAAAAAAAAAAAGAAAGAAAGAAAGAAAGAAAAGAAACATGATGGTCTGGGGAGTTTCCTAAGGGACCGAATCTGAATCGAGTCAGACTCACCTATGTATCATGAGTACAGAGTTATTCTGACCTGGATGTCATCTCAGGAGGGAAGAAATAACTAAATCAGAAGAATCTATTGCTTTAGGGTGGGTCAGGAGGTTGATATTATCAGCAAGACCATGTTTTAAGTTACGATGTTGTCCTATTTTGAGGTGTTGGGGGTCAAGCCCAGGGCCTTGTGCACTCTACCACTGAGCTTCATCCCCAGCATTTCATCAATACTATTGATAGAAATTTCTTGAAGTCATTTGTTATGTTTTCACTTGGTTAAAATAAAAAGCCTCAAGGAGAAGGCTAGCATAGTCTAGGCACAATTCATGGTTAAGAGCTTGAAATCTGGAGCCAAACTGAATAAATAGGTACAGTGATTGTGCCATCTAGTTTTCATGTGACCTTGGCAAAGTTATTTAACCTTTCTCTACTTTCAAAATGAGGAGAATACTAGTAACATGTACATCTGGGGGCTAGTGAATGCTCTATAAACACTGGTTCATGAGGGGGGCTGTGAAGGTTTCCCACTAAAGGAGATTTTTTTTTAATTCTGAAAGGGGCTTGGGGAGCAGCTTAGTGGCAGAGTGCATGACGAGCCTGTGGGAGACCATGGGTTCAGTCCCTAGAACTGCAGAAAAGCAAACGAACAAATAAACTCAACCACTGGAAGAGCCAGGCTCCTACTAAAGTCTGCTCTATGAGGCATTACTAAAACCCCCACACTCAAAGGAACGTCCCAGGTACTGGGGTTTCCCCAGTGTTGGTCTTGTCCCTGGGACTGGTCTCAGTGCAAATGCAGAATCAAGGACCTCTCTAACACTTGTTTACTTTTATTTATTTATTATTTATTTATTTTTTTGTTGGGGGTACTGGGGATTGAACTCAGGGACGCTTAACCACTGACCCACATCCCCAGTCCCTTTTTTATATTTTATTTTGAGACAGGGTCTTGCTGAGTTTCTGAGGGCCTTGCTAAGATGCTGAGGCTGGTTTTGAACTTATGATCCTCCTGCCTCAGCCTCCTGAGCTGCTGGGATTCCAAGCACATGCCACCACGCCTGGCTCTGACACTTTTAGGTCAGTGTGACTGAACCTCTGGAGTGTGTGGGGCCCGAGAAGGTTCATTTCTCCCCCATTCCAGGGCAGAGCTCCCCTCTAAGAGCAGGTCAGAGCCTGCGTGTCCACTAGGAGTGGAGGTCAAGGGCGGTCTTCCCTGGTCCTGCTTTCTCTCTCTCAAACTTGCAATCCTCTACCTCTGCCTCCTGAGTTGCTGGGATTACAGGCATGCCATGGTGCTCAGCTTGTGGCCCTGTATCTTCTGAAGCAGTCCTAAATATGCCACTGTGATAATATTTTGAACTGAGTACTGAATACATTTGACAAGTTTAAAAAAACTTTTTTAAAAAAATTTCTTTATCTGCTTAAAAGCAGAGCCTCTCAAAGAAGCCAATTTTCATCCATCCCCTCTCCTAGAGTTTCTGCAACCAGGGAAGACTGACTCTTACCTGCAGAGAAGTAGGCAGCACACCCAAACAGACACTGTGACAAAACTATCATATCTCCCACCTATTCTCCTACTTTTATTAAAGTAATTTGCTTTCTCTTAAATGTTCTCCCCTTTCCTTCTTAAGATAATATGAAACCTCAAATCGTAAGTCCCTTCTTGAGTCATAGTTTTCTGTGAACTCTCATATGTACCTGATTAAAATGTTTTTTTTTTTCCTCTTATGAATCTGTCTTTTGAAGGTCAATTTGCACTTCCCAACCCAGAACCTAAGAGGATTGAGGAAAAGTTTTTCCTCCCTGATGATTTCCTCTGTGCCCTTGGCCAAACACTGAACCCCCCAGTTACAGATCTGCCCAGGTGCTCAGAACCAGCTTAGCTCCTTTCTCCAGAATGTTCTCAGTGTAAGCAGCTAGACAAACGAGTCCACAGAAATCAGGAACAGAATATTCAATGCGTTGCTCTTTGCAGAGCATCTTTGAACAATGCTTGACAAAGGGAAGCATTAGATAAGTGTTTGTTAAATAAAAGTAAATATTCACTATATTGTATACTCGCAGTCCTTAAGAGAAGACAATAGAGATGAGCTTCAGGGTTGCAACCCTTCTAGATGCTTTTCTTATGTGATACTGCATCTTTAAAATTCTGCCTATATGGGGATGGAACAAATGTATACTATTTTTAAAAAGCTAGTAATTTTTATTGTTAGAATAAGACGATCAAAGTGGGATCTTTTAACTAGCTTCTGTCTTTTGAAGTGTAACTGGTGATGCGTTTTTAAACATGTGCGAGGCACATTCAGACTTATACAGAATGGTATGAGTGGATGACTGGAGACAAACGGTGCCTATAACCACTAACAACGGTGCAAAATTATACATCCCAGGGGAGCCTGGAAGCATAGACTTTTTTCCAAGAAGAAACTTAGAAGAGAAAATTGGGCCTTCGAATGTAATTTCAAAAGATGTACAAGTATTAATGAGCTATTTGGGACTGGCAGAGCACACTCCTGCATCCTGCAAATTCCACTGCCTTCCAAGCAAAGCCGGCAATCATTAACTTCCTGGACAGCTGTTTCTCACATGATTTTTTTTTCCTCCCACGAATTCTCCCAATTCTTTTTTGGTAGTCGTCAACTAAATCTTTACCTGATTGCAATATCCATGCTGCAGAAATGAATTCATCTTAGGGGTTGAGATTTTTATTTGGTAATTGATTTGCAAGAATGGTGATTGTCATTCTCCAAGCCTAGAGAGAAGATGCAAGGGTGTGTTCTCTACAGGCGTAATTAAGCGCACTATAGTAGAATATTTATGAGAAAATTCTAAATAATTTCTATTCCAGTGTCTCTAAATGTAACATGCTTGTGAACCATACCCTGAGGTTCATATTTGACAACTGTAATGTAAGTAAAATGTACTTTATAAATGTGCCCATAAATTGCCTAACATTAATTTTTCCATAATGAAGCACACTGAGATTAAGGTCAACCTGCCAGTTTTTAGTTTACCTGAACCAGAACATCTGAGACACTGCTAAACTCTTTATTTTTTATTTTTATTTTTTGGTATCAGGGATTGAACCCAGGGGTTCTTAACCACTGAGCCACATTCTCAGCCCTTTTTTGTATTTGATTTAGAGACAGGGTCTCACTGAGTTGCTTAGGGCCTTGTTAAGTTGCTGAGGCTGGCTTTGAACTGGTGATCCTCCTCCCTCAGCCTCCTGAGTTGCTGGGATTACAGGTGTGCCCAACTGCACCCAGCCCTGCTGAATTCTTGATTGAAACCATTTAGTAGCCTCTGTTATGTTTTCCCTAGGATCCCCACACCCCTAGTTCTCTTCATAGCACTTGTAACAAGGATAAACATGGTGCACATAAATACTACCAAAAAGTTTCTGATTATCTGCTCTGTGAAGTCAGGGCCAAGGCTGGATCAGTATCATCCATGTGTCCTTAGGAGCCTGGCACACAGCAGGTACTTGCTATAGTTTGAATACATGTCTCCCAAAGGCTCATGTGGTAAAGGCTTGGAGCCTGGTCTGTGGCCCTATTAGGAGGTGGTAGACAGGTTAAGAGGTAGGGCTTAGTGGGAGGGTTTAGGTCACTGGGGACATGCACTTGACAGGGGTATTGGGTTTCCAGCCCCTCTCCCTCCTCTGTTTTCTTGTGTCCTGGCTGTGAGGTGAGCAGTTTGCTCTATCATGTGCTGCTGCCATGATGTGCTGCTTCATCACAGGCCCAAAGTCATGGGGCTCATTGCTCTTGAACTGAAACCTCCCAAACTGTGAGCCAACATAAACCTTTCCTCTTTTTAACTTTCTTTATCTCAGGTATTTGTTACAGTAATGGGAAGCTGACTAACACAGTGTTCAATAACACTTGTTAAATAAGGAAAGGAACTCCTAATTCCACCTGACTCTTAAATTGGCAACTCATACTTTCCTGCTTCACAGCAGAACTTGAGTAGAAATGATCACCATGCCACAGAAAGTGATTTAAGTCTGAGATAGAGCAAGTTATTTTTATAAAGAAAGGAAACAGATTATTCTTTTTTATTTCTTTATTTCTTCTTTTTTGCAATGCTTGCTGGGGATGCAACCCAGGGCCTCACCCATGCTAGGCAAGCACTCTATCTCTGAGCTATTCTCTAGCCCTAGAAAACAGATTTTGAATTTGTACACCACAGAGCTTTGTAAACAGATTTCCCCCTCAAATGTACTCATGCCCAACTGAGGGGTGTAAGAGAACCTAAACAAATATAGTCTTGATGAAGATAGTCTTGATTCCATTTTAGAATCTATTTTAAAGAAATAATCACGAATGCTTTTATCCTTACCCTCCTATATTCCCAGCAGAGCAATGAAAATAATCTCTAAAAGCTAAGATCATATAATCTCTGTGCTGAAACCCAGAAATGACTGGAAGTGAAATCCTCTCCTTTGCCAACAAAGTCCTGTATAATTCTTGTTATTTTATGTTATTTTTTTCCTTCAGAATTTTCTACGGTGAGATTTTTGTTTAGAAAAAACAAAAGCATTGTTAAGAGGAGAAGGGCGATGTTAGGAAAAGTACTTTGGGAAGAGAATATTCTGTCTCTTTGTCATTGAAAATGAGTTATAAAGACGCTGGATTTTTCCAGGTGTTTTTTTTTAAATGGGAGGAAACATGACCTCCATAGAACATGCTGGTCACCAGCCACTGGAGCTTTGATTAGGGTGCTGTGTGGGTGCACCCGGAAGTTTGCTCACTGACTTCTACATTTCTTTTCCTGAAAAGCTAATGAGAAACAGATCATTCCAGGGAGTGTCTAAGATTTTAGCAACCACTCACTGCTAAGCCCTGGCTCTTATTTTGTGGTCCTTTGAGGTCACTGTGTTCCCTCTGTTTCTCTGCTCAGTCTTAGCATGGCCAGCTCCTCTCGCACATCAGGGCCGGCAGAGCAGCAGCAAGCAGCTCCTCCAAGCCCAGGCCTTCCCCTGAACTTCCTCCTCCCTCACCAGTTCCCCTGGTGGATTCTCACCCCTGTTCTCTTCTCTCTGTCCCCAGTCCCCTGACTGCAGCAAGTCTTTATCTTGTCTCCTTTTGCACAACCCCCTCAATTGGATTCCAACTGGTCTTTCTGTTTCAGTCTCTTCCCTCTTTAACCAATTTTCCATAAGAATGACTTTTCTAGCATACACACTTCTTCCTTACCTAAAATTAGGTTTCTAGGCTCCATACTGCCCAAGGACAGTGTGCAAGGCTTCAGCTGGATTCAACCTTGTCTTCCATTGCTTCCTCCATGTACCCCTATACTTTGGCTTCTCTCTTTCCTTCACAGACTGTGTCTCCATTTCTCTGCATGTGCCTGAGAAACTCATTCCCAATTTCCCTTGAGAACTGTATCTTTTCACTTTCTGGGTTTAACTCACTGGCTTTGACTGAGAAAGCCTCCCAATCTTCGCGAGGCACGAGTAGATCCATCCCTCTACCTTTACTGCTTTACACATCTCTAGTGTGGCCCTCGCTGTATTCTTGATTTATATTTTTGTTGTCCTTAGTGACCTGTGAATTCTACTAGAACATCGCTCCCATTGATTATCATAAACTGGTGCTCTTTAGAAGAACTGATTGATAGAAACCACCTGTTGATGGGCTACTCTTAAACAAGGATTGATTTTAGTAAACCGCTATTATAAAAACTATTATTAGTGCACATTAGAAGAAGATGATCCCTACTGTTAAAATTGCCACCATCACCACAACCACCACCACTTTCGCCACCTCTCCTACTTCCATTCTCACCTCCATATCACCACTACCTCTTTCACCTCTACCTTCTCCTCCTCCACCATCACCACAACTTCTACCATCTCTACCTCCTCATCAATCACCACCACCTCCACCACCCCCACCATCTTCAGCATCTCTACCTCCATCATTTCCACCATCTTCACCTCCATCATCAATCACCATCACCTCCACCATCTCCACAATCCCTTCCTCCACTATCACCAACGAGTCCACTACCGTTATTATCCCCACCCATCAGCACTGAGCACCACCAAGTAGCAGGTGCTAGGTTAGCTGTTTCATATGCATTATCTCATTTCAACCCCACAGTATGATTACATATGAGAAAACTGGAACTCAGTGAGCTTAAGTATCATCTTTGTGATTACACAGCTTTAGGGGGAAGAGTTTGGAGTAAAACTTGGGACTCTGACTGTGGACTGAATTCTTCATCTGTAGGAGAAATGTCTCCTCCATTCCAGGTTCTTTGGGGACAGAGGTTATTCACATTATTTCCTTTCACAGCTCTTGTCAGTGCTGGTGAGAATATAGTATGTATTGAAATTCAATACTGGTTGCAAAAGATGTTGGCTCGATTAACATACAGTTTGAGTGTGCGTATGTTTTAATTAAAAATAAATGCTACCAAGAATAATTAGTTCTCTTTAAAAATTTTTTTGTACTGGGGATTAAACCCAGGGGTGCTTAACCACTGAGCTACATCTCCAGCCTTTTTTATTTTTTATTTTGAGACAGGGCCTCACTAAGTTGCTGAGGCTGCTTTGAAATTGATATCCTCCTGCTTCAGCCTCCAGAGTCATTGGGATTATAGATGTGTGCCACTACGCCCAGTGGATAGCTGATTCTGATTAATCCTTAAAAGTCTCCACCTCAAAAACAGTAACCTGGCTTTTAATCTATTTTACTTGTATTCAACCCAAGATGTATTTTTGGTTGAAGATTTTAGCAAGGGAAAGCTGAGACTATCATTGAAGATACCTATGTCTATGTCCCAAAATTTGGAAATTATAAGGAGAAGATCACAAGAATGAAGGAATTAAAAGGAAAATAATGAGTCCTATACATTATCTAATGCCCAGTCAACTGAACAACTATATGCAAAAGGAATCTTAAGTACTCCCCCCCCCCCCCACTTAAAACACTGATGAGAAAATCTGCTGTAAAGAACGCCACCTGTCTTTGCCTGAATTTCCAGGCTACAAGCCATGAACAGAAAGAAGGAAAATCTTATAGAGGCTTAGTCCAGAATACCAGCATTTCTATAGGAACTTGGGGAAAATAAATCAGATCTCCCGTTACTAAAAGACTGCAGTTTAACCTGGTGACTTATTGCCCTCCCTCCCGTTATCTTTGCTCAATTCCTTCTACTCCAGCTGTCTCCACCATGCTGCCTGTTCCCACCTACGGATGACCCACATGGCCACTTACCCTCTAACAGCACTTTCTATCTTGCTGGATTCATGGTGTGCTGGCAAATGCTTAACAACAGGCTCTCTCTCTATTTTTGGTACTGGGGATTGGACTCAGGGGCACCGTTCCACTGAGCCACATCCCCAGTCCTATTTTGCATTTTATTTAGAGACAGGGTCTCACTGAGTTGCTTAGGGATTTACTAAATTGCTGAGGTTTGTGATCCTCCTGCCTCAGCCTCCCGAGCCGCTGGGATAACAGGTGTGTGCCACTGGGCTCAGCTAACAATAGGCTCTCTGAACAGGAGAGAAGCAACTTCTGATCTGTAACATTTGCCAGTTTCCATACTACCACGTGGTTTTTCTTGAATCTATCAACCAGCCGGAAAAATTCTTAAAATTGCCGCAATTAACTTTTTTGGGTCAGTATGAGCTAGCTCCAGGGTCTGTGGAACCCTTTCTACCGTGAGCACCTCCCTCTTCCAAACTTCTGCTTCTCTCGATAGCAACACTACCCTCAAACCCTTGGCAATTTAAGGCTACTTCCTCACCGTTTCATGAGAAGAAATGTTGAGATTAATATAATTAAAACAAACAAATGAACCAGGCAGCCAGTGGTGGTACACGCCTGTAATCCCAGTGATTTGGGAGACTGAGGCAGAAGGAGGGCCAGCTTCAGCAACTTAGTGAGGCCTAAAGCAACCTAGTCAGATTGTCTCAAAATACAAATCAATCAAATTAGAAAGGGCTGGGGATGTAGCTCATGGTAAAGCACCCCTGGGTTCAATCCCCAGTACCCAAACAAAGGGAAAACAAAACAACAACAATAATCAAACAAATCTATTAGTTGATTAGAGGTATCATGTTTATGTGGTTTAAACTGCAAAATTCAACAGGGTAGTCACAGAAAATTCTTTCTTCTGCCTGTGTTCTCAATCACCAAAGTGCCCTCCCTGAATGAAATCAACATTTCCGGTCTTCCTGTGTCTCCACACACTGCCTTCCCATTGCCATTTGGAGATCATTTTTCTCTTGCCACCATCCTACAGACGCTCATGTTCAGGCTAAATCCATCTGAACCATTTCCTCTGTCTCTACCTACTAATTTCCGGGACATTGTCTTCCACAGTGACTTTGGCCTGTTTCATCGACTCTTCCATCCCACTTTCTGAGATTTCAACATTCATGTCTGTGGCTTCACAGAGATCCTTCACTTTGACCATCTTTATCTCTGTTCTAGTTCCTCAACCACCAGTCCAATCAGACCTGAGACATCAGCATTTCCACCTCTAAGTGCCCCTGGACCACAGGCCTTTTATCCTAGGCCTTAACACCTCTTTACTGAATCTGCCCTCCTGCCATTTGTGAGCTGGAATATTTCCTCTTTTTACTGCAGCAAATCAGCTCTGCTGGTTTATTTCTTGTCCTAACTGGCCCAGATCCTCAGAATTAGCCATTTCAACAAGGGAATTCTCTGCCTGGTTTGGTGGTGCACAATTTTAATCCCAATGACTTGGGAGGCTGAGGCTGGAGGATCACCATTTGAAGGTCAGCCTCAGCAACTTAGTGAGACCCTGCCTCAAAATAAAAAATAAAAAGGGCTGGGGTGTGTAGCTCAGAGGTAAAGTGTCCCTGGGTTAATCCCCAGTACCAAAAACAAACAAACAAACAAACAAACAAAAACAAGGGAATTGTCTGTCCTCTTGCCAGATTACCACTTACATCTATTTTTTGTTTTTGCGGTGCTGGGCATAGAACCCATGGCCTCATTGCTAGCCAAGTGCTCTACCACTGAACTCCATCTCCAGTCCCACTCCACATCTATTGTCATATTACTCATGACCTATTGATTTCTAGGGGCACTTCCGAAGATATTTCTTTGTTTAAAATCCCTTAGGGGTTTCCTAGGAATTCAATTCAAAATTCTCAGCCCACCCATGTGCCGTGGCACATGCTAAAATCTCAGAGATTTAGGAGGCTGAGGCAGGAGGATTGCAAATTTGAGGCTAATCTAGCCTCAGCAATTTAGGAAGACCCTGTCTCAAAATAAAACAATAAAAAGGTCTGGGGATGTGGCTCAGTGCTAAAGTGCCCCTGGGTTCCATCCCCCAGTATTAAAAAAAAATCTCAGCCTAACAGTCAGTGCTTTGATCTGGGAGGCCCATGAGCCTAGTGTGTCTTTCTTTAACTGTCTACTGCCAAATTCAGTAACTTGCTCTTGTTTGAACATATCCTGGCTTTCTCTCCTCCTGTGTATTTGTTTGGTTATTTCTCCTGTTTAGAATTATGTCCATATCTTATTTATCCAAGGCCCACAGATATTTTCTTTTAAACTGCTGGGGATGGAACCCAGGCCCTCACACATGCTAGGCAGGTGCTGTACTGCTGAGCCCCAGCCCCAGCACTCAACTGTGTTCTTGATCAGCAAGACCCCACATCTTTGCACCCCATGTGGTTTTCTCACTGTCCTCCACTGGACCTTCACCTTTTACGGCAGCTCATGCCGACCTCCGTTCTCTTCTAATTATCATTCTGTGCTGGTTGGCTTCCCTCTGCAATCAGACACTGCTTGTGTGACAGTGTTATCATTCTTTTTGTGCTGAGAGTGAATACCAAGTTTTATTTCCCGAAAAACACAGCACTGGCTTGTGTGTGTGCAACATGTGAAACCTTATCCAGAATGACTAAGTAGAAACGCCAGGAAAGAGCGCTTGCTGGGGCATCTATTATTATTATTATTATTATTATTATTATTATTATTATTATTATACCAGGGATTAAAGCCAGAGTCTCACAAAGGCAGGCAAGCTCTCTGCACTGAGCCACATCCCCGACCCTCATCCACAGCTCAATCACCCCATGTTCTGTCCCTTATTGATCATTATGTGACAAACTTGCAGTAGACATTAGAGACTATGTGGGTTGCTAAAATAGCCTATGAGCTTGAGAGTGCTTTGAGCCCTTGAAGAAAGGTAGGACAGGGACACGAAGTGCCATCCAGGTTTCCTTCCAATAGCTGTGGAACTCTTTGTCACAAAGGCATGGCCATTCCTCACAAAGGGTCTTGGTTGAGGTTACAGAATCTCTGTGGCCTTTCTGTGTTAGATAAAAATTAAGGAAGTCCAATTTTTTTTTTTTTTTTTTTTTTTTTTTTTTTTTTTTGCGGTGCTGGGGATTGAACCCAGGAAGGCAAGCACTCTACCAACTGAGCTATATATCCCCAGCCTAGTCCAATATTTTGAATTCGACTTCTGTGCTAGGTTCCTGTAGACGAGACTAAAAATCAAAATGGAGTCACCCATGCTAGAGTTCCACATCACCAAAGTGGAACTGAGTTGTTATCCTATTGAAACTGAGTTGGTTATCCAGAGATAACCCAAGAGCCCTAACAGGCCAATTTGGTTGTTGTTGTGTTTTCTTCTTTTTGGTACTGGGGACTGAACCCAGGAGTGCTCAACTACGAGCCACATCCCTAGACCTTTTTATTTTTCATTTTGAGGCAGGGTCTTGGTAAGTGGCTTGGGGCCTGGCTAAGTTGCTGAGGCTGGCTTTGAACTTGAGACCCTCCTGCCTCAGCCCTTCGAGCTGCTGGGATTACAGGTGTGCACGACTACGATCAGCAAGAAAGTAACTTTGGAAGTAATTTTGAAATGACCATTTTTTTGTGTCTGCTTTTTTCAGCCTCCTCTGCTCTGCTAATTCAAACACTGAAGGAATGAAGTGTTGCCTGATTCTAAACCAGCAAAATAAAGCCAGTCGAGATCTTTAAAGTCATTGTCATTTTGTGTTTTGACACGGATGGTGAAATGTTCGTGTTTCTGTCAGTGTGGGCCAGTAGCATGGCAGAACCAGTGGCTGGAGATCCTCATTCGTTCTCTCTGATTGTGATGAAATAAAACCCAAACCCTACTCGCTCCAAATTGCTTAGGTTTCCACGAAGGCAACTTTTGAAAAAAGCAGCTGTGAACTCTGTCCTCAGGGTCTCAGGGCCTCACAGATGGCAGAAACCTAGAGAGGAGAGCAGCGCTGGTCACAGGCTCATGCGCAGAGAAAATGAGCAAGGCAGTTGGTAAGATGATCACAGACTCCAAGTTTTCTGAGAAAGTCCTGATATTAAATATTCTGTGGTCAGACATGTTCTGTCCCCTCACCTCAGAGGGCAGTCATGGAAAACTGGGGGGAAAAATTCATTCGCCCCTGGTAGCATTCACACCTGGGGGCCTGGGGAGAATGGAGAAGGTTGAATCTGACCTACAAGTTCCGGTTTGCACCACACTATGGAAAGATGAGTAGAGGAGGCTATGAAGGCCTAGAACCAGGGAGGTGAGGCCAAAACCCAGCTCTGGTGAGATTCAGAAAAGGTTAGGAGCCTTAACTTTCGCTGCCCCGGTGAAAGAAGAGTATGGATTTCAGCTCAGTTTACAGGAACTCACATCTCCTCCTTGAAAGAGAGGCTGATGAGGGGCCATCTCTTGGCAGGATCCTGGAGAAGCTTCAGGAGGTTTAAATGGGCTTGAAAACAAGACTATCCTCTCATTCTTTCATTAGGTTCATAGGTTCAGAGGCAATGTTTTAGAGGAAGGAATCAAAGGGCATTTCTCATACTGATTTGCAATCAGGACTATTAATGAAAATGGGTTCCCTTGCCAGGATCTTCTTGAAGAAAACTACACTTCCATCCCCACAGAACAGCAAGCATTCAGAGGCTGGTGCTAATAAAAATGTGAGGCATTTTAAAAGTCAAGGTTAGGGCTGGGGAGGTAGCTCGGTTGGTACAGTGTTTGCCTCTCAAGCACAAGGCCCTAGGTTCAATCCCCAGAACCACAAAAAAAAAAAAAAAAAGAGAAAAAAGTCAAGGTTATTTTTTATAAACATCTTCCTCAAAGAACTCTGAACTCTAGATACCTTGTGTGATAGATGATAATGATGAAATGAATGTTGGTGTGTCTCTTCCAAGAACAGAAGTACTTACATGAATTGCTGTTTGCTAGAAAAATCAGCAGATTCCTCATGCTAAGATTCTTATTTACTTCCTTTCTTCCCCCAGACACCCCCTCCCAAAGCCAGCTGTGATTATTAGGAGGCCATGGCATTTTAGAAAAAGGTCTAGATTTAAAGTTCAAGGCTAGATGATCAGTTTTTAGATATGTGGTAAAGAAGGTGCATGAGAAAAAAATGATTGGGTGGATCCCCTCTAAGTTTCTAATTTTTCTAAAGCTGTTATTAATTTGTGAGTCAGAAGGCATGGAATTGAAGCCCGAGTCTTCTCTCGCAAGGTGTTTGACTATGGTTGAGCTATTTTAACTTTAGTTGCCTCTTCCGTAATGAGGCAGTTACTCTAGATGAAATCAGAGTCCCTTTCTGCTGTACCTTTCTGAGGGCTGGTGTGGGGTGTAATTACTGGGTTTGAACCAGTTCTAGAAGCTCTCATAACGTGAGACTCCTCTGTGAATGCCCACACAGAGGGTCTCCGACTTACGCTGGCTCAACTTGTGAGTTTTTTTTTTGTTTTTTTTGCGGTGCTGGGGATTGAACCCAGGGCCTTGTGCTTGCAAGGCAAGCACTGTACCAACTGAACTATACCCCCAGCCCTCAACTTGTGAGTTTTGACTTTATGATGGTGTGAAAGTGATTTGCATTTAGTAGAAGCCATACTTCGAATTCTAATAAATTACAAATTACTCAATACTTTTCAATAAAATAGGTTTGGGGTTAGGTGATTGGCCCCACTGTAGGCTAATGTAAGTGTTCTGGGCACATTAGAGGTAGGTCTAGGTTAAACTGGAATGTCTGGTTGGTTAGGTGTATTGAAAGCATTTTTCTTTCTCTCTCTTTGCAACGTTGGGGATCAAATCCAGAGGCTACACACAAGCTCCCAGAGGTGTGTGCCACCATGCCACCATGCCCAGCCTAAAATGCTTTTTTTTTTTTGTTACTGGGGATTGAACCCAGAGGCACTCAATCACTGAACCACAACCCCAGCCCTTTTTAATATTTTATTTAGAGACAGAGTCTAGCTGAGTTGCTTAGGGCCTCACTAAGTTGCTGAGGCTGGCTTTTGAACTCACAATCCTCCTGCCTCAGCCTCCTGAGCTGCTGGAATTACAAGGTATGTGCCACCACACCTGGCCTAAAATGCATTTTTGATTCACAGTATTTTCAACTTACAATAGATTTATTGGAACATAATCCTGCAGTAAGTGGAGAAGCATCTGTATACATGAACATTATTTAATTCGAGACTAGAATCTAAAGCTTTGAAGAAAAAATACACCGAGTGCTACATATCTTACTGAGTGCTCTAAGTTAGGGTGAAGGAGCTGATGTTAGGTGAAGTCAGGTGTAATAAGGTCAAAGATAGAAACCATCAGGAGATCCATTGAGTTTCTCTTTATAATAAATAACCTTAACTGAAAATATCAACAACATATAGGTAAGAAATTTTATGATACAATCCTACAAAAATAAATGGATTTCCTGAAGCCCAGCCTAAAGTTTTATGGAGAAAAGATCAGAGTCAGCCCCCAAATCTATCAACAGAGAAACATGGTTTTTCCATCTCTATTTGGGGTGATAAATGATGCAGTTCAGTTTCAGAGGCCCAACTAAAAACCAAGGGCAAAATAATAAGTGCTTAAGTGGGCTAGAAATAAACAGAGTCATTGCTTTCTCCTTACGAGGAATGTATGGCAACAAATAAGGATCAGAGAAAGAATCATCATCATGAGGAGGAAATGAGGCATTCAGCAAATAATTAAGGAGCATTAAACCATCTCAGAGAATACTTGTAAGGCTGTAAAAGGCAAACACTGTTAGTCATGGTATTGAGAAATGACGGTAGGAAAAGGAGGATGAAATAAAATTAGGATTTGGGAGGGGCGTGGCCTTGTGATTTCTTATGAGATCTGTTTTTCAGCAACTTACTTCTCTAGGGCTCTTAATTTTTCATCTGTAAAATGGAGCAAGTGACATCTCCCTCATGGGGTAACGTGAGGATTATGTAACATCACAAACGTAGAAACGAGGTAATACCTGATACAGCTGGCCAAGTGATTGTATTCCATCACTGACAGAAAAATCCCTAGGAAGGATGACAGCTCATTAAAATACCATGTCTTTATACAATGATCAAATAAGTTTTTCTTCCTTTTCTTTTGGTAGTGCTGGGACTCAAACCCAGGGCTTTTGCATGACAGGCAAGCATTCTACCACTGAGTCACAGTCCCAGCCCTAGGAAGATGTTTTTCTTAAAAACTGGTAAGCCTTCACTTTTGTTGCATGAATCACGCACGACAGGAAGAGCAATTTACCCCAGATTCTCTAAAACATTGTAGTAAACTAATCCATGATGAGAAATGGAAGAAGAAATGAGAAGTAAGGGTTGGGGATACCTCCCTTTCAATGTGGTGGCATTTGATGACAGAGACGAGGTAGAAGCTGCAAGTTTCTCCTCAGGAGAAAAACTGCTGAGATTCTGATGGAACATCATGACCAAAAGGGATCTCTTAGACTGCACCTCCATGTACAAGGTTGCAATCGAAGTCTTCAGTAGGGAAGGCTGACTTTTTTGGTTAAAAAAAAAGTCAAACAAGGATTTCAATGCAGTGAACATTTTCCAAGGAAAACAAGAAGGCTGTAAACATATTTTTATATTGGGTTTTTATTTTGGTAGCCACAGATTGTTTGGCATCATTTTTAAAGCATGGGTTTCCCCCAGTAAATATTTGAAATAAAAATATTAAGCACTGCTGAGAAACATGCATATAGCCTTGTAAATACTAACTGTATTTTTCTCACTCCTTGATTTAGTTATTGCCTTGACATCAAGGTTTCTTTGTAAATTTAGCACATATTGAAGAAGTGCATTTTTGCATGATGTACTAGCAATCCATACAGAGAACAGAAAAAGAGCAGTTTATTTCTCTAGTATTCATTGTCTCATGGTGAAAATCCAAAGGTGTTATTCTTTGCATTCTCATTATAAGAAAGGATGAACCAAGAAACCTAGGAACCCTTTATATTATGCAAAATAATTGCTGTTCAAGGTCCCTGCCATTATGTAATGATGTAACAGATTATGCTGAGTAAGGGGTTTCTTGGAAACCTGATCATTTTGATCAGGTATGACACCCTTTCAAAAAGCACTGGGAACAATCCCTAAACTTAAAAAAAAAAAAAAAAAAAAAAAAAGAGGAAGAAGCATTAGGAATCCATAACAGCAATTGATGAAGGAAGGAGGAAGATTGTTTATATAACTGTCATTTAAAAAAACTATAGCAAACCACATTGTCCACAATGTTATAGCAGCATTATTTTAAAAATATGTTGGTTATAATAGTAATAAGTATTGCACATTTTTATTCAGTTTAATATATCAAAGGCAAATGCAGTGTCCTTTGTATTAATGCTATGGAAAGCAATGGAGACTTTAGTCAAAAATTTTTTTTCTCTGATTTTTCTTTAACTTTTCAGGCCTTTACCACTGAACTGGAGATTATCTCAGGAAGAGATGAGATGCAGCCCAGATCAAAGAAATAATTGGTCAGGTTCTAAGTTGATTTTTAAAATCTGTAAAGCAGGGTGCACCTTCTATGCCACGTGTGTCAGAGGCCTGGTGGTAGGAAGAATAATGGCCCCCAAAGATGGCAAGTGCTAACCTCTGCAACCTGTAAATGTTATCTAGCAAAAGGGGCTTTGCAGGAGTAATAAAGGATATTGAGGTAGGGAGATGATCCTGGGTTATAGGTGTGGGCCCTGTGTAATCGCAAGGGTTTGGAGAAGCAAAGGCAGGAGGCAGGAGAGCTGGAGTCAGCATGAAGCAGGTTGGGTAAGGCTCAGTTTACCACTGCTGGTTTTGAAGATGCAGGTGGCCTCTAGAAGTTGGAAAGAGCCAGAAAGCACATTTTTCTTGAGAGCCTTCAGAAGGAATATAGCTCTGTTGACATCTTGATTTTAGCTTACTGAGAGCTACATCAAACTTCTGATCTTTTAGTATTCTAAGAAAATAAATTTGTGTTATTTTCAAGTCACAAGGTTTGTGAAAATCTATTACAAGTTGGGTGTGGTGGCACCTGTAATCCCAGTGACTGGGGAGGCTGAGGCAGGAGGATGGTGAGTTCAAGGTCAGCCTCAGTAACTTAGTGAGGCCCTAAGCAACTCAGGGAGATCCTGTCTCAAAATAAAATACAAAAAGGACTGAGGATGTGGCTCAGTGGTTAGGAACCCCTGGGTTCAATCCCTGGTATCAAAAAAACAAAACAAAAACAAAAATTCTATAGACGAATAATGAATTTGCTGAAAAAGAAATCAGGAAAACAATTCCATTTACAATAGCTTTAAAAACAACTACCCTACTTCTCCTGGGAATAAACCTAACCAGGGAGGTGAAAAATCTCTACTATGAAAGTTATAGAACACTGAAGAAAGAAATTGAAGAAGACACAAGAAGATGGAAAAATCTTCCATATTCATGAACAGGAAAAATTTATATTGTTAAAATGGTCATAATACAAAAAGCAATGTACAGATTCGATGTAATCTCCTCAAAATACTAATGACTTGCTTCACAGAAATAGAAAAAAAACTTTAAAATTCAGTGGAAAAAATAAAAGATCCAGAATTGCCAAAACAATTCTAAGTTAAAAAAACCAAACCAACCAACCAAACAAACCCAAACAATGCTGCAGACATCCTAATACCTGAGTTTAAATTATACTACAGAGTTAGAGTAACAAAAACTGCAGGGTGCTGGCATAAAAACACACACACAGACCAATGTTATCCAACAGAAGACTCAGAGACAAACCCATATAGAGACATCTGATCCTTGACAAAGGTACCAGAAAGGGAAAAGAGCCTCTTTAACAAATGGTGGTGGAAAAACCGCTTATCCATATGTAGAAGAAGGAAACTAAATCCTTATCTCTCACCCTGCACAGAAGTCAGGATGATCAAAGACCTCAGAATTAGACCAGAAACCATGGAACTCCCAGAAGAACATGTAGGGTCAACACTCCGACACCCGAGCAGGCAATGACTTCCTTAATAGGATTCAGGAAATAAGATCAAGAATTAGTAAGTGGGATAGCATCAAATTAAAAAGTTTCCATTCAGTAAAGGAAATAATTAAGAGCACGAAGAGAGAACCTACGGAATGGGGGAAAATCTTCACTAGTTGCTCTTCTGATAGAGGATTAATGTCCAAAATAGGCAAAGAATTATAAAAACTTACCCCCCCAAAAAAACCCCACAAATAAACCAATTAATAGATGGCAAATGAACTAAACAGACTCTTCACAAAAGAGGAAATCCAAATGACCAACAAATATTTGAAAAAATAGCCACCATCTTTAGAATTAGGGAAATGCAAATTAAAACTATGCTGAGATTTTGTGAGTCATCCAGAATACAATGATAATACATGCTAGAGAAGATGTGGGGGAAAAGGAACATTTTTACACTGCTGGTGGGATTATAAATTAATATCCACTATGGAAATCAGTGTGGACGTTCCTCAAAGGACTAGGAATGGAACCACCCACCATATGACCTAGCTGTACTACTCCTTGGTATTTTATCCTACAGAATTAAAGTCAGCATACCATAGTGATACATGCATACCCACATTAGAGCAGCACGCTTCACGATAGCCAAATTATGGAACCAACCCTTGGTGTCTGTCACAGATGAATGGATAAAAAAAAAATGTGGTATATTTACACAAGGGAGTTTTATTCAGCCATAAAGAAGGATGAAAATATGTCATTTGCAGGAAAATGAATGGAACTTGAGACCATTATGTTAAGCAAAATAACTAAACTCGAAAGTCAAGGGTCATATGTTTTTTTCATATGAATGTGGAAGCTAGACAGGAAAAAGAAGGTATGTGTGGAGTGTCTCATGGAAATCAAAGGAAGATCAGAAGAGCAGAGGAAGGGGGCCAGGGGAGGGAGGAAGTGAGGGAAAGGGAAATACTGGGGAATAATATTGACCAAATTAGATTGTTCTATTTTGTGCAGGCATGAATATGTAACAAAGAATCCCACTATGTGTAACTATAATGCATCAATAAAAACATGGAAAAAAGAATTATGAAGAATATGTAATCTTCAAAATGAGGAACTGAGTTCTAAATATATCAAACTTTAGCTAATTATACACAATCACCACAGTGAAAAAGTGCTTTTAGAAACTGCTAAGTATTGATAGTATAGATAGGAATTTAAAAACGTGGCTTGTGGAACACATACTTTCACAGAAAAGACTGAGAACTCAATGCTAAAAAAATAGAAGCAAAACAAATGTTATGTTAGAAAGTGAAGTATATGTGTAGATTATAAGAATGGCCAAAGAAAACAAATGACCAACCTATAATATTAAAACAGAAATTCTGACTGAATGGCAGATCTATGGTAATGAGTACCATTATCCCACAACTCAGAGATGGTTTTAAAACTTAGTCACATTGTAAGACTGAGCTATTTTCTATCTAAAATCGATGTGATTAATGAATAACAACTAAATTTTTTTGGTTCATATGGAAGAATGAGTGTCCTAAAATCAGGCAAAGGCACACGTTGTAAAATAGAAATCAAACATCATAAAAGAAAGCCGATAGACGTTATCTTAGAAATGGAAGAGATAACCCCCAGGAAAGCTTGGCCATCTGAGGGTAAAAGATGAATGTAATGCTGAAAAATTATTAAAATATTAAAAAAGACCAGGTGTGCTGGCAAATGCCTATAAACCCAGTGACTAGGGAGGCTGAGGCAGGAGGATCACGAATTTGAGGCCAGCCTCAGCAACTGAGGGTTGCCCTAAGCAACTTAGTGAAATCCTGTCTCAAAATAAAAAATAAAAAGGTCTGGGCTAAGCAACTCAGTGAGACCCTGTCTTTAAATAAAATGCAAAAAAGAGGGCTGGGATGTGCCTCAGTGGTCGAACATCTCTGAGTTCAATGCCTGGTTCCCCAACCAAAAAAAAAAAAAAAAGAAAACTATGAAATACCTGTTCATGAAAAGCTCCTGTGATGTCCCAGAACGAACTTTTTTTTTTTTTTTCCCATGGTGTTGGGGATTGAATCCAGGGACTTGTGCATGAGAGGCAAGCACTCTACCAACTGAGCTATCTCCCCAGCTCCAGAAAGAACTCTCAACTGTTACCATTGACAATATTTGCTTTTCTCCTGTCCATTTAAAGCATATTCTAGATATGAAAAAAATAAAACAAACCAAAAAAAAAGAAACACAAATTTGTCCTTAAAGCTGACAAACAGGCTAATGAATGGGTTAAAGGGTAACTTGGAAACATCTGGCAATGCTTGCCTCCCTCCTCTCGGGATTCTTCAAATGTTTGCAGAAACCTTATTGATGGGACGGGAGACTATGGCCCCTTTCATTCAGCCTCCTCTCTGGCCTCCGGAACACTCCAACACCCTTTCCTACTGACTCCACTGCAGGGCTGAGCTAATCGGAAACAGATTTGATGCTAGAAATGCTGTCCTTCAGAACCCGTGTTCAGATCCCTCCCACTCTGCTCAGCTTCAGTAAGCCTCCCTTTTGCCCTGGATTCATACATTTCCTAGTGTACCGATTTTTAGGTGCTGACCTGTGTTCTGTCTCCTCTAGTGTGATGCTTTTGCAGACAATATGCCTGAACAAATGTTTACTAAATTAAAAAAAAAAAAAAGAACCGACAAAGAAGACGATTCTTGGTAGTATTTATTATTGTATTATTTGCAAAGCAAGGTTTGTGGTTTTTGGAAGAATTTGAATTCACTTATCTTCCTGCTCATTTTTTAAAAATCAAATTACTTGTAAACCTTAGACTATAATTGATATCCTCAAACAACAAACCTTTTCATCAGCCGCATCAAGAGAGTTAAAAACCTAACTGCCAAATAAGCTCTCCTCTCCATTTGACCGTTAATGGGTCTCAGAAATGTAATTTTAGATTGCTCATCTTTAGGGTCAGGTTGCCCTCATTTTGGTGGAACTCTAAATGTCTGATAAATAATCGCTGACCTTGTGCGTATCGGACAACATGTATCATGTGTCCTTTCTTTAGCAGATCTTTTTCCTCCTCTGAACATCAGAAGAGAAGGTAATCAACCTTTTAAATGGGAAGCTGATATATGCTGAGAATTTCTACCCACACCAGCAAACCAAAACACAGGTGACTGGGTAAAAAGGCATATTTTTTTATGTGTAGGTGTAGAACCCACACAAACATATATATAATATACATAGGCTCATGTGATATAATGATGTTCAAGTATTTCCTAAATCATATGCCTTGGAAGATCAATTCTTTGAGGACAAGAAATTTTTTTTTTTTTTTTTTTTGTTAAAGCAATTTGGGAAATTCTGGAGGATTAAAGAGATTTATTTATTGTAGGGTTTCTAGAGTTTTCAATATAGTAATAAGCACTGTGACTTGCTATGAGGTTTATGACATGTAACTAGTATGAGACATGTTTTTTATTTTTAATCTTTTTTTCTAGAACACCTCCTGGAATATAGTTTTTTTTCTTTTGCTTTATTCTTGGTTCTGGGGATTGAACACAGGGGCACTTTACCATTGAACTACATCCCCAGGTCTTCTTAGTTTTATTTTTTATTCTGAGATAGGGTCTCGTTAAGTTGCTGAGGGTCTTGCAAGTTGCTGAGGCTGACCTTGAACTTGTGATCCTCCTGCTTCAGCCTCCCAAGTCGCTGGGATTATAGGCATGCACCACGGCACCTGGCTCTGGAATATAGTTTGAAAAATGCTGACAAGCCTTTTCCTTCCTCCCCATTTTTTGGGTGAAATTCTTAAGCCTTGATGAGAATTTCTAAATTCTAGAATGATTAGTGGCCCCTTGAAGGAACAATATCACAAAAAGGGAGATCTACTATTGCCTGGGTTTGGCTCTTTGAAAAAACTTTGGGGGTTCAAAGGTGACTTTGGGGTCTTTGATTGTTCTGAAGATCCGTGACTTTTGCATGGCCTGGAACAGCTTGCTGATTCAGTGAAGTGATCAAAGTGTTCAGAGGAAATACAGGCCAACATAGTCACATTCAGAGAAGAGAGAAATTGTAAGGAATAAGGAAAGAAAGTGATTGATCTTTTTGTTTCCCCACTTCCTCCTCCAGTATTTTTTTTTTTTTTTTTTTTTGTGGTGCTGGGGATCGAACCCAGGGCCTTGTGCATGCAAGGCAAGCACTCTACCAACTGAGCTATCTCCCCAACCCCTTCCTCCAGTATTTCTTTAAGAGGGAATTTCCATATTATTTTTATTCTTTTTTGGTTTTCATATCCCCCCCTCTGAAGTTTCCTAATTTATTAGGTTCCCCCCCCCACCAAAAAAATGGGCTCTACCTTTTATGTTACTATTCACTGAGGCCCAGGCTTATGGTTCAGCTGTGCTAAGGGTGGCTGGTTTCTCATACTGTAAGGAAGAGCAAACACAACTTTGGAAAATACCACATGAAAAAGGATTTGGTACAGATCAAAGGATCTGGACATTCAGAAGCATCCTGCTATGGTATGAATGTATTTCACCAAATTCATGTTCTTGAAGCTTAATCCCCATTACGACAGGGTTGAGAGGTAGGACCTGTAAGAGGCGATTAGGTCAGGAGGGCCCTGTCTCCTGAAGGGATTAGCACCATTATCTTGGATGTGGGTTTGTCATCATGGAAGTGGTGCCCTTGTTTAGGATCGGTCTGGTCTCTCTTGTGCAATTTCTTGCCATGTGTGCCTTCTGTCATGTTCTGATACAGCCAGAGGGCCCTTGCCAGATGTGGCCCCTTAGCCTTTGACTCCCCAGCCTCCAGGAACCCTGAGCCAAATAAACTTCAATTGTTTAAAAATTATAGTTTGTGGAATTGTGTTATAACAGCAGAAAATGGACTAAGACACATTTATATAATGACCATTCCTGATAAAGGAGACTTCCTATTGTTCTCAGGGCAGATGATTTCCACAGTTGACAAGCTAATTTGAAAAAAACCTGAGTTGGATAAACTTGTGTTACTGCACTGGGTTAAATTAACAAGCAAATGACTTCTGGCAAATAAGCATTTTGCTTATATCCTTAAATTTATTGGTTTGTATTTGCAATAATTATTATAAGAATATCAGCATAAATTCTAGTCTAAAAGAAAAAAGATGTCCTTTAATTTCACCATAAACCACCATAAAAAAGGGCTGAAGAATTGGTTCATTTATTATTTCACATGAAGCAGGATAAGTAGAAAATCATAAACAACATAATGTTGACTTGTATTTTTCACTCACTGAATTAGCTTGAGTTAATGTTTTCTTCAGTTTCTTCTTAATCTATAAAGAGCTATCCTTAGGAGAACTTTGAAAACTTTATTAATTATTTTAACATACCATCAAAATAATACCAAGGGAAACAAATTCCTGGCTGCTTATAAGCTGCCTCTGGTAATGTAATTTAGCTAGAGATCAAAGGTTAAGTGTCTCTTACCAGAGGAGAGAAGTAATCATTTCCATTATGTGTATTTTTTGGAGTGTTTTTTATTGTTAATACAAAATGAAATGGACTGTCTCCCTCCGACAAACCATTAATAGTTGTGCATGTGCATCCAAAGCGCATTTTAAGAGTCAATTATAAAGCTCTCGTGCTCTCTGGAGTTCAAATGCAATTTTGTCATTTTAATTAGGAGTTTATTCTTTTAGCAGGCTTTGGGATAGCTTCTAACAGTGCACACATGGCCTCTCCTCACTCCCAGCACACAGGAATGGGAGGCCTTAGCTCCTCAAGGTGGTTCAGTACCTTTCCCCATTTATGGACTCTGGCTGGGGTAGGGGCCTGGTAAGTCAACCCCGCTTCTACATTTGAGGCCTGGGTGATCAGGTCCAGCATGAGATCTGCCTGTGGCAGCTGCTTGCTAATACGCAGCACTGACAAGTTTCTATGACGCAGCTCACATGCTCTCCTCTGGAGATGGATGTCACCCAGAATCACCAGCACCGACCAACCACCTGTGTCACCTCAGCTGGAAGTTCTGCCACCTTCTCTAGTATTCCAGAACTAGAGAATGAGGTGGGCCTGAGGCAATGGGGGGCTAGGTCCTGAGTCGCTCATCCTGGATTTGGAGCTTCCAAGTCCTGCTCAGATTAATGAAAGCAGAGCAGCCTGGCCATCAGTGAAACTTCAGCCCCGGCCACTATTAAAATTCCTCAGCTCTCTGCTTAAGGTATCCTCGATTTCTCAACATCAAAGCCATTATACTTCCTCGCATTGCTAATGTCAAGGAGCAAACTTGAGGCAAACCATGTTTTCTTTTCTTTTTCTCCTCCTCCTCCTCCACCTCCTTCTCCTTCTTGTGAACCAAAATTTGAAGTATTCTTCGATGACATCCTGGGCCTGAAATTCTTTGCCATGGTCCTTAACCACTGCACAACTGTGCAAACCATGTTTTCTAACACTTGATTTCCTCTTTCCCACATACGCTAATCTGTGTGTTGAAAAGTGCAAAATATTTAATTATACCATGCATGAGTAGAAACTTGTTAGAAAACTGATTTTAATGTGTAGGCAATCACTGCCTAGATGTGCACCAGTCAGATTAGTAGTCTGACTTCCTGCTGAAAATGATTTGGTAAGGAGAAAAGGCAAACTCAGATACCACAGGGTAATTGACTCCATGCAACTTGGTTTATAATTACACTCAGGGCCAGGAATCCGCTGTGGTTTCAAAGCTGAGGTCACAGGACTCTGATACATTTAAACAGGAAACATTTGACTTCACTGAAAATTTTATTACTGAGGATCAGAGAAAATGTGTATTGGGCAAGGAGATTGCTGGGGGTGGGGCATTTAGCACAGCATCTCGGTGTCGTGATCAATGCTCAGCCTCCAGCAACATTGCCTCCAGCCTCAGCTGTGACATAAGCCAATGAGGGTTGTCTAAGTGCACTAATTGTCTGATTTCATCAGAGAGCAAGATTACATGTGAAGCAGGAAGAAACAACCAAACTGTCCTCATTCAGGGTGAAGGCCTTCATTCTCTTATGTCTGTGTGTGGTATTCTGGTTCATGGGAAAAGGCAAAGCCATGGCCTTGTCTGGGCCTCCTGAAGCACTCAGGTCCCTCCCCACAAATCCCTGAGGACTCTAGTTTCCAAAGAACACTTGAATCATGATACTGGATTAGGAAAATGATAAATTAAAGAAAACAGCAAGGCAGAGTCGAAAGAGTCTAATCACACTGAACTGCCAGTTCACTGAGGTGGGTCTCATGAGGAACTGGGCATTGCAGAGAATCTGCTAAAGAATCGGAAAAAGCCAAGAAGGTCATGTGGGCCTGCAGAGGAGAAGAAGTTGGTGCAGAGAATTTCTGGAAGCAAGTCCAGAAGACAGCTGGGACTTTGGGTGATGAGGAAGAGAAAGATGCCATTTGAAGCTTTGTGGGTACAATTTGGACCTAGAGCACCAAGAGGCCTGTTTCCCTAGGATAAACGGAGATCCTTTAGTCAGCACCTGACAGGTGGACGTAGAGAGCGTGATGCAACATGAGCTCCAGAATCAAGAGCCAGAGAAGTCATAGGATGGGCTGTGTGTGAATGAGGGAAAGAGACAGAAACACAGAGAGTTCTTGCAAGCGGCTGTTTTAAGATTTCAAATGTATGCCAAGATGACTATCCTGAGACTACCTGGATTCTGTGTGTGTGTGTGTGTGTGTGTGTGTGTGTGTGTAGTGCTGGGGATTGAATTCAGGGTCTCATGCATTACTAATCACAAGCTTTCCTACTGAACTTGAATTTTAAAATAGCAGGTGTGCTTGAGGGTGCTGAACTGTGTGTACTCCACTGGAATGAACAAGAATGGGATAGTTTATTCCAGAAGTCAAAACTGGGGTACACGAACTGCCATCCTCTTTATGTTTCCTATGGGATGGCAACCAAAAAGTTCCCAAGGGACGTAACAGTGGACTCCCTGGGTAGAGCCGGCAGGGGTATGGACTTCTTAAGTGGAGGTGCTCTGGAATCCTCGGCTTCTTCCTGGACTCTTCTCTGGGTTAAGAAATAGTACAGTGAGACTACAGGATCCTTCTGGCATCCTAAAAGTAAGGGTAACAACAAGGTAACTGGTGACTTGGCACATCACATAGCTGGAAGGGTCTGAGTGAAGTTTCATGGGCAGCCAGAGGTCCTAGACCTGAAAGGACACACCTGGATTAGAAATAAGGAACAGGGCTGGGGAGATAGCTCAGTTGGTAGAGTGCTTGCCTCACAAGCACAAGGCCCTGAGTTCGATCCCCAGTACCGCAAAAAAAAAAAAAAAAAAAAAAAAAAAAAAGAAATAAGGAACAGGTGAAAAGTCAGAGAGGCCCTTTGGCAGAGCTCCTACCACCAGGTTGGAGGGAAGGAAAGGGAAGACAAAGATAGGCTTCCACTTCTGCAGCCCCTTCCAGGTTCCACTGGGTACCAGGAACCAGTAAGAGATGGAGGACAGGAACCCAAGTCCCCCAAAGGAGTACAAGATGGGAATTTGGTCTTAGAAATAGTCAGAAAGCTTATGTGCTACAACAAAGTGTGCAAGGGTTACCTGGTATCCTGGATTCTGTGAGGGCAGAATCAATCCAGGGCTCCAGTGGGTGACCACCTGATGGTGCTCGCTGCTCACACAACATTCAGAGAAAAGATGGATTAGGAAGAAAGATGGGGACCCAGCCGCCTTATTGCACTGTAAGTCCTTTATTCCAGAATCTTTGAAACGTTGGGAGGCTGTGGCTTAGGATTGCTGGCAGTATTTGGTCCTTGGGATGGAAGTTTGGAACTACCCTGACAAGGGATCAGAACTCCCTGACAGTCAGGAGCCTTTGATTCATGTGCTCTGAATTGTTCTGAATTTTATTTCGTGTACTTCAAATGCGATGGGACAGTTGTAAGTGGAAAGGTCAGGGGAAATGCTAGGAAGGGCAAGAAAACACGAGAATTATAAAGAAATATTAAAAGGAGAAGTCCATGGGATTGGTAGTGAAGTGAGATGAAGAAAACCAAGGAGAGAAACTGCTAGCACTGCTGAGAGTTTGAAATGATCTGATGAAGAACCACGAGCATGAGGAGGACGTGGGCTCGGAGGAGAGCAAAGGGCTGTTTTTCACCGGTTTCTCTTTAGGAGATGGAGGAATATTCGAAAGTTCACCAGACACAGACACGTTCCGGGTTTTTTTGAAACGCGTCAGCGGCAAAGACTACAAGGATCGATCGCAATGCGAGGGATGCTCCTTCTTTCCTCCATGCACACACCTCAGGGGCCGCTAGAGGGAGACCTTGCACACCAGCTTCGGGCGGAGAGGAGGCCCTGGGGGATTATTGTGCCCTACATTATACAAATTCGTCCCCAAGTTCCCCTTCACGCGTCGGGCCTCTAATCTTTTGACAGTTCCCGGAGCAGCAGGCCTGGCTATATGTGGGCAAGTATACCATCGGGAACATTCAGACTGCTTTGTAAAACCAAAAGCAACCAGAAACAGATGCTTTC
This sequence comes from Sciurus carolinensis, assembly GCF_902686445.1. Classification (NCBI taxonomy): domain Eukaryota; kingdom Metazoa; phylum Chordata; class Mammalia; order Rodentia; family Sciuridae; genus Sciurus; species Sciurus carolinensis. Next base: position 27,668,155 of record NC_062227.1, on the reverse strand, counting down.
AAAAATGCAAAAACAAGACTATGGTGACGGCAGATAGGATGACAGCAGCTGAGTCACTTCGCTGCATTTCTCCATGGGTTATTCCTGAGGCGGTAGCTCAGCACCCCGCGGGAAGGGCTGGGTGCTGCTTATGGGGATCCTTATAGGGTGGCAACATTGACTTTACTTGGACGCCAGCCTTCCTTGGGGGTGGGAGGTGGCCATTCTGCTTCCCACATTAAAAAAAGAAAAAACTAAATTTCACGACTGAGTGAGAAATGGTCATTTTGGGAGTCCATGCTAGGTGGTTTTTTTTTTTTTTTTAATTAAAAAAAATTTTTTTTTAAATTGTCTCCACATCTCCAGACAACCTTAAAAGGTGGGAGAGAACTCTGAGGCCGGCGTCTACTTCTCAGCCCTCCAAGTGAGCGACCCACTGGGTGACTGGGATCTCACCAGAAGGGAAGTAGTTTTAATTCGGGCTCCATCTGTGAGTGAGCTGGAGATGCAAAGAGACTGGGATGCAAGCCCTTGGATAAGAATGAACACCCCCGGGACTAATTAATATTAATAAGCAAGGCATTTTGGGTATTTTGGATAGCAGACTTGGGTAAAGACATCACAAGCAAACAAGGGCAAGAATCTGCATTTAGAACTCTATTCTCGAATTCCAGAATTAGGAAATGAAGGACAAATATGTGTCTCTCTAAGGGATTATTTCCATAGTTTCGTTCAGGAGATGCAGAGTGCAGTAAGATGAAGGTAGAAATAAGAAATTCAGATTTTTAGAAGAGAAATACACACAACTGGGGAGGTGACTCTAATTTCTTGAACCCAGCAGATTTTATTGGCACAATGACTTTGGCAAACTATCTGTGAGGTTATCTAAAGTCTAAATCTAAAACAAATGATAGGGTTATTCCAGTCTGTTTTGGGAAAAGAAATATTTTCAACTTTTCAGACTACTTTTCGGGAATCTTCGGGGGGTTAAAGTGCAGTTTTGCTTTGCTCTGGATGCCTGGTTGCCAACAAGCATTGGGCCTGTATTGTACAGTATGTGATTGAAATTAATTCCTTATTTCTATTTGTCTCTTTAAAATAGGCAGGAAAATATGGAGCTCAACATATTGGAGCTCACTTCCTTAGTCATACTGCAATTTTTAATAAGAGGCTGTTCTGTTGGAAATATTGGCAAAAGAGCATTGGAATGCCGTTTAGTCGGTTTCAACACAATTCCAGACTCAAAAATGCCAATTAAATAGGGCAACTGTATATCCCAGTGTAATTATTAATGGTTCCTTTTTTGCACTCTCGAAGGTGTCCCAGTTTGGATGATAAATTAAATGGCCACTCTGCATTTAGTTCCAGTCCCAGAGGACACAGGATGATGAGCAGGGATGGGACCATGCGTCCCCAAGCTCAGGAACAGCACTGATGTGCCCAGAAAGCAGAGGTGGCATCCCTCCCCTCCACCCTCCCTGGAAAGCTCGGCTACACGCCCACAGCTGCAGGGCACGGGCAGAAGACAAAGGCACTGGCAAATAGGATCACACTCCTCTTCCCCAAAGTGCTTGTGGGTGTGAGAACAGAAGGGGACTCTGAAAATGGAAATGTTGTTCTGACCTCAGGGAGGTTAAAGATAGAGCCCAGGGAGGACGGCAGTGTGAGACTTGGAGGAGACATCAGTAATGGGCTGAGAGCATCGCAGTCTGGATGCAGAGAGAAGCTGAGGAGATAATGCAAAGATCTGATACAGATCCCAGGGCTGGGACTCCAATTAGAGTGTATGTTAAATTATCAGGGCTCCGGAAGCAAGAGACTGGGAAAACAGGAAGCACTAAAGGAACACACTCGCCTCCCTTATCTGCTGATTTGCTCTCTCTGGTTTCAATTACCCAGTCAACCAGGTCTGAAAATATTAACTGGGAATTTCCAGAAATAGACAATGCATATGCTTTAAGTAACTTTTATTACAACAATTGTCATTATGGTTTTATTTTATTATTTGTTATTGCTAATCTCTTACTGTGCCTAATTTATAAATTAAATTAATTATTATGGGTCCATATGCATAGAAAAAACAGTCTTTAAATGTACCCCTAGTAGATAAAGGAGTCTACTGTTCATCCCCATAGAAAAAGTTCCCCCCAAATGAGAACTTGGTACAGATTTCTTCACAAACACAAACACCAGTCAGTATGTGACTTGGTATTTAGTTACTGAGAACTGGACGATGTTGGTATCAGTGAATTTGGGAATGGGCAGAAAGGAATTTTGATGCAAACTTAAGAACTGGGTTCAGCAAGGGACAACTGAGTATCACCAAGGTATTACAGATAGAGTGAGGGATTAGGGGGAATAAAATGGGGAAACGGGTTGTGAAGAGCCTGATTATTAGTAAGCTAAGAACTAGTATTTGTTTATCTCTTATGTATCCATTTGAACCTGCCTTTATCTTTTTATTTACTTATTTATTTTGGGGTACTAGGGATTAAACCCAGAGGGTCTTTACTACTGAGCTGTGTCCCCAGTCCCTTCTCATTTTATATGTCAAAACAGGATATCACTAAGTTGCTTAGGGCCTTGCTGAGCTGCTGAGGTTGGCCTTGAACGTGCCATCTTTCCTGCCTCAGCCTCCGGCATTGCTGGGATTATAGACGTCTGCCACCACGCCCTGCTTGACCCTGCCTTTCTGAATGTAGTTTATATCTTAGTATCTTATGACCGCAAATTCTCTTATTGTAACTATGTGTCAGTCTGAGAAAGGAAGAAGGTTTGGTGTGAAGGTCTCCATCTTTGGAAGAGTACTTGCTCACGTGCTTCTGATGAAGGCAGGAGGAAGTGGCGCCCGGGTGGGCTTGGGCATGCCTTTATCATTGCATACGCAGTGCTCACTGTCAACCCTGGTGCACCTGTCTGTCTGCCTGCATTGGTTGCTGGGTTTCTGGAGGTAAGAATCATACTTCCTATGAAGGCAAGGATGACATCTGTCTGATTGAAAGGGCTCTTTGAAGCTATTTGGTCATATTGAATAGAAGAATAAAGTCCTTCTGAAGAATCCACACCAGTCCACTGCAACTCGGTACTTAGTCACTAAGAACTCCCTTGGAATAAATCTCTTCCTGGCCAGGGCTACCATCTGTCTTGAAATTCAGAATGGCATTATCTGTTTATTTATTTTTCTGTGCAAAGATGGCAGAAACTTTACATGAGTCATTTTTTTGTAATCCCCCTCCCCCTTTTTTATTTTGGGGTACTGAGGCTTGAAACTTTTTAACCACTGAGCCACATCCCCAGCCCTTTTTATTTTTTAATTTTGAGACTGGGTCTTGCTAAGTTGCTAAGGCTGGCTTTGGACATGCCGTCCTCCTACCTCAGTCTCCCGATTCTTTATAATTTCTATCTGAGAGAGAACCCAGATCTGGCTGTTGTAAAGCAGTGTCTTTATCACCAGAGGTGTGCATTCATAGTTGAAGATTATGTCCGGGGGGTGTCCACTCACTCGGCCTGAGAAGTATCAGGGCTGGGTGAGTCACAGCTTGTCACTCCAGCACCCAGGATTCCAGCTCCTGGTCAAGGCCCCCTGATAAGGCCAGCGTAATCTCTCATTCTCCCTACACTTCCTGCCTCTCTTGTCTCTAAGAGCACCTGCAGGAAGGGTTGCTGGTGAGGGAGCTGTTCCCGGTAGGCGTCTGAGCCTAAATGGCTTCTAATTTTGCTGTCGGCTCTACCACAAGGATGAACAACTTTGAGTAAATTTGACTATGAATGAGCTAATGTTTGGAAATGGCAGTGAAACCAAGGCTACAAAAGAACCTGAGTTAGCTTTCCCCAGGAGAAAGGGAAAAAAAAAAAATCTCAAGAGCATGCCTGACGGAACCCGTGAAGAGGACCTAGCCCAGACTCCTGGGCAGTGACTCACCCACATTTCAAAGCTTTTCTCCTGGTGGAAGGAAGAGGGGAGCAAGTACCTGGTACTCCCCTTAAAAACCTTTCCCTGTGGTTGAGATGCCTTGAACTTCTTGGGAAGCTATAATTTGGTTGGATCCAACTCCAAAGAGAATGGGACACAAAAATGCTACAAGTCTATTTTTTTTCAGACACTTATTTAATAAATATGTGTGGGGCACTTACTATATGACAGGTTCTGGGTGGAAAGTGAAAGAAAGAACATAGTACCTTCTCTCAAAGTGATCATATACATATTTATTTGCCAATGATGGCAGGGGATGTAAAGGAAAACTACATCCAAATGAACTCACATCCAAGTCCTGGCCTTAAATAAAAGTGGAAGGTAATCCGATCCCTTACACATTCTTCCTTCTGTAAGACTCTGAAGGAGGTGTTTGAAGAAAACTTACTGTTGGTGCACACAGAAGGCTGAGGCAGGAGGTTGCCAATTTCAAGGCCAGCCTAATTTAGGGAGACCCTATATCAAAACAAAAATTTTAAAAAGTGCTGGGGAGCTAGGTACTCTGATACACACCTGTAATCTCAGTGGCTTGGGAGACTGAGGTAGGAGGATCACAAGTTTGAGGCTAGCCTCAGCAACTTTTCAAGCCCCTGTCTCAAAATAAAACATCAAAGGGGCTGGGGATGTTGTCCAGCGGTTAAGGACCCCTAGGTTCAATCCCCAGCACTCTTCCCTCCCCTGCACCCCAAAAAAGGACTGGGGATGTAGCTCAGGGTTAGAGTACTTGGTTATCATGCATGAGACACTGAGTTCAATCTCTGGTACGGGGGTAGGAGTGGGCAGGGAAGAATCCTTCAGTGTACACTGGTAAATCAAACAGCAGAATTGAACCAGCTCCTTTGATCTGATAAGCTCTGTTTGAATGTAATCTGAACTGTTAGCACCTTTGAGTTGGAGTACAGTTCTAATAATAAGATGCCAGTAGAGTTGAAAGTAATTGCACATGTCAGCTGCATACAGTCCTGTAGTAATTTAGGGAGGCGGATTATACCAGGGTTCTAGTTTCTCTTTAGTCTGCAGAGGACATGCAAGTTTGCATTGGGTCCTAGAGAATTCTACCGCTGTAAAGCAGCAGTGCAAAAACTGAGGACTGGGCACATGACATTGAGAATAAAAGCACAGGATCCCAGGCCAGAGTGTGAACTCCTTCAGGGTAGACGTGGATTTTTATTATGTTGTGGTTCCTAGCCCTGAACTCAGAGTTTGGTACAGAGAAATGTTCAGTGGTTGCAGAAATGAAGGATGCCCTCCGTATCCATAGATTCCCTTGCTTCAAAAATATTCAAGAAAAAAAATGCTTCCGTGCTGAACATTATGGACCTTTTTCCTTGTCATTATTCCCTACACAACACAGTATAACAACTTTTGACATCATATTAGGTATAGAAATCATCTGGAGATGATTGAAAGTGTACCGGAAGAAGTGTGTAGGTTATATGCAAAAACAACACCGTTTTATAAAAGGGACTTGAACACCTGTGGATTTCGGTATCCAAGGTGGGTGTGTGCATGCGTATGGACATACGTGTGTACTGGACAGTCAACCGTGAACAGTGAGGGACAGCGTATGTGATATTCCTGTCTTTTCTTCATACCCACCTTGGCCAGGCCCAGTTAATAATGGAACTGGAAATAGTGTGGGAATAGGGGTACGCTCTTTTGCTTTTGAAATCCAGGGGGTCAACACAGGTCAAACTCTGGTTTCTTTTATAAATCAACACACAAACAAGAGCTTAGGTCCATGGAGGGTGAATCATGACCGTCTCTCAGTGAGAAGCACAGATCATATTCTAAACAGGGAGTTGCTCGTTTTTGTAGTACAGAGATTCTTCTTAGGTAGTTGAGCCTAGGTTGTACAGTTGGGGGTCATGGTTGGATTTGTTTCTCTCTGCAATGGAATCTCTCCCTGAATACTTGTGGTCCTTCATTTTACACTGAGAGAGCCAAACCATGAATCAAAACCTTTTGTAGGCTGACTTATTCTACTGCTACCAAAAGGAAGGAGCATTTTCTTTTATTTATTTATTTATTTATTTATTTATTATTTAAGTACTAGGGATTAAACCCAGGGGCACTTACCCACTGAGCCACATCCCCATCCTTTTTTTGTATTTTATTTAGAACAGGGTCTCACTAAGTTGCTGAGGCTGGCTTTGAACTTGAGATCCTTCTGCCTCAGTCTCCCAGGCTGCTGGGATAACAGGAGAGTGCCACTGTGCCCGGTTTTGTTTTATTTTTTGACTCAGAGTCTTGCTATGTCACCTAGGCTGGCCACAAACTGCTGGGTTCAAGTGATCCTCCTACTTCAGCCTCCCAAGTTGATGGAAATTCAGGTGTGTGCCACCTGAGCCGTGTGTGGTGCTGAGGAGGGAACCAGGGCCTCACATGTACACTGAGCTACATCCCCAGCCCAGGCAGGACTACTGTTTTTAAAGAAGATAAATCATCTTGGGGGTGTGTGGCTCATGCCTTTTGATAAACCTGCATTCACTGGCTCCCGCGGATTTCCATGGGTGCTCTCCTTCAGCCCTCTCTGTTCCACTCCACTCTCAGCTCCAAGCCCTGCAGAGGGACAGGAGTTTTATTTGTTGTTGTTGTTGTTCAATCAAGAGGAGGCACGGGTTGAAAGGTTACAGACACTGGCCGATAGTTCTTCATGTTCTCAGAGAAGCTCCCATCAGGGATATTGTCACCGACCGTGGAGAGGAAAGCCCAGTTCTCTTTCACTTTTCCATATATACATGTATATTTTTAAATTTTATTTTCATATATATATATTTAAAGTATCTGGTATAGATGTTACTATTTTAAGAGCTGGGGACAAATCAGTGAATAAGACAGAAAAAGTCTCTAAAGAGAATTGAAATGACACATACCCAAGTATCTAATTTTCAGGTAGCAGTAAGTACCATGAAGACAAAGAGCAGCGCAAGGGACCAGAGATGACATGGGGTGGGCTGGGCGTGGGGAACGAGATGGAGCTGGGAACCGGGGGTTGGCGTGTGGTGGAAACTCCAGGTAGGGGAGGCAGCGGTGCGGAAGCCCTGAGAGTGGCCTAAGCCAGCCACTTTCCAGAAGCCCATGTTCCCCATCCGGTGGTTCACGGTGCCCTGGTGAATGGCTGATGGGTTACAGGTGTCCAGAGGAGGTGGCACACTCAGGAGGGAAGGCAGGGCTGGGGCAGTTAAGATGGGAGAACTGGAGAAGGGCGGTGGGTGCGGGGCGACAAGACCAGTGTGTCTCCAACAGAAGAATCCCGAAATGTGACAGAAGAGGTCAGAGAGGTGCGAGGGGCCAAACAGGGCACAGCCTTGGACTCGGCTATAAATATGATCTCAACCCCTCAGAACATAAAAGGAAGTTAAAAACAAGCAAAGAGCACATCATTTGTTATTTCAGGCACTTAAATCTGATCAACTGATAATTGGGGATGATAAAGGCTACAGCCCCATGCCTCTCACACAATGACTCAGGCGATCAGGACTTTCATCATAGAAGTGAATCAGCTCCTATGAATGATAAGAATCAGGTTAAAGAATAGCCAGGTGAATCGGCCTATTTATAAAAATGTTTATGCCAAATCAGTCTATGGGAACAAAATGAAAATGCAAAACAAAAAAGTACAAATAACCACCCAGATGAGACTATTTATAGATCAACCACTGGGAAGTGGTTCACGTAACCCACACAGATAATTGGCTGCGCTGACTGTGACTGGGAACAAGACATAAAATTCATCTGACTGGGATTGTGTGGTTTCGGGATAAGCAGTGAAGGTGCTGTGGTAGTTTGGATCTGAAATGTCCCCCGAAGACCCATGTATCCAAGGCTTGGCCCCCAGCCCACTGGGAGACAGGGGGGGTGAGGTGAGGGTGACGTGGAGGAATTTAGATCCTGGGGGATGCATCCTTAAAGGCACGCCCTGACCCCTTCCTGACGACTTTTGCCTTCTGGCTGCTGTAAATCGAGTAGTTCCTCCACCTTGCACTTCCGCCATGTTGTCCTGTGCTGCCACAGGCCCAGAAGAAGTGGGGCCAAGTGACCATGGACTGAAACCTCTGAAACTGTGAGCTAAAGGAAACCTTTCCTCCTATTTATTTGATTATCTCAGTTATTTCGTCACAGTGACAGAAAGCTGGCTAACACACGTGGCATAAAGAAATGTAAGGTCTATCCCCCACATGTGTAGATTCAACCAACAGCAGATGGAAAATTAAAAAAAAAAATTCAACTGTCCTGGATATTATTTCCTAAACAATACAGTATAAGGACTATTTACCTAGCATTAACAATCTATTAAGTATTCTAAGTAATCTAGACTTGATTTGAAGTATAGGGGAGTGCAGGTCATACATAAATATTACAGCATTTTATACAAAGGACTCAAGTACCCGTGGATTTTGGTATGCAAGCGGGGTCCTGGAAACCACCTCCTGAAGGTGGGAGACCACTGTATTCATCGTGGGCCCTAAAACACAATGCCTGAGTCCTGATTAGAGGTCTTTTTATTACATTCACACTGGGCCTGGGGGTGGGCGGTGGGAGCTACCAGTTAATGGTTAGAAGTTTCAGGTTTTATTTCTACTCTTTCCTGAAGGCTGAGGTTGCAAACCCAGAATGAACATTTACTGAGTGGGCAACTCACTGCACTTACTGATCTCTCAGTTCCTCTTGAGAATTACTGACTCAGCTCACCTTTACTTATGGATCATTTCAGAAGAGGTAGAAGACAAACTGGTCTGTGGTCCAGCTATGCTGGTCCTCAGCAGTCCTGGACTTTGGGAGCATGGGTATTGTTCCTGTGGGGCTTGTGCTCTTGGCAGCTCATCTGTTTAGGCTTGATCCTTCCTACTAGGAAGGCAGTCTCTGCTGTACTTGGATTGGTGCTCCTGGCCACTCTGGGTTCCCACTGGGAAGTCATACCTGGGGTTCATGCTTCTTACCTGCAATTGCTAGCTCCCACAGGGGTCTTCTTAGAACATCTCTGATGGAGTTATGAAAACTTTGTTATTAAGAGATGATACCTTCCCAAGATATTTTTTCCAAGTAATAAATAGACTCTGATATGAAGCAGGCTCATTATACGAAAGTGGGGTATCGAATGGAGGTAGGTTGACAAGGCCTTATCACATCACAGACTGACCCTTGAAACATTGCTCACTGCAGCTGAAATTGGAGGGGCTCTAGCAAAGGGTGGGAAGACAAAGGAGGTGACACGTTTTGGTTCAAATGCTTAATTCCCCAGGTTTTGTAGTTTTCTATACTATAAATTCAGGCAGGTGCATCAAAAATAGCCTAAACTGAATCAATTTACACCCAATCAACTCAGTTTGAAATCTGAACTCCTAAAAAGATGAAGTAGTCTTTATTGATATTCTTCTTTAAGGAATTATCCTTCAGAGATGCTTGTATGAATGGGGTGGGGTAGGTGAATATTTACAAGTGATCCTGTATTGGTATTTAAAGTGCAGTATGGCTTGGATATGGTCTAAGCTTGACCCCCAAGGGGTCATGTATTGGAAGTGTTGTCCCCTGTGTGTGGTGATGTGAGAGGTGATGAGACCTTTAAGATATGGGGCCTAATGGGAGGTCACTGGGGGAACTGCCCAAGGAAGGAACTGATACATTCTTATGGGACCCTGGTTAGTTGTTAGGAGAGGGTTTTTTTTTTTTCTTTTTTTTTTCTTTTTCTTTTTGGTACCTGGGATTGAACCCAGGAGAGCTTAACCACTGAGTCACATCCCCAGTGGGTGTTAGACCCTCGTTAAATTGCTGAGACTGACTTTGAACTTGGGATCCTCCTGCCTCAGCCTCCCCAGTCACTGGGATAACATGGTGTGCACTGCCACAGCAGGTGAGAGAGTTATTATTAAAGAGTGAGCCAGCTGGGTGTGGTGGCACACACTTGTAATCCCAGCAGCTTGAGAGGCAAAGGCAGGAGGATCGCAAGTTCCAAATCAGCCTCAGCAATTTAGTGAGGCCTTAAGCAACTTAGTGAGACCCTGTTTCAAACTAAAAATTAAAAAAGGGCTGGAGATGTGACTTGGTAGTTAAGTGCCCCTGGGTCAATCCTTGCTGCCTTAAATATATAAATAAATAAATAAGGAGTGAATCTGTCCCTGGATTCCTTTCTGGATTCTTATCTCACCATGTGATCTCTCCCTCAAGTAGATGCTCCTCCTATTGTGGTATTAGCCACCATTAGTTCCACACTAGAGCTGAGCTGATGCTGATGTCATGCCCTTAAACCTCTAGAGCTGTGATCTAATTAGGCCTCTTTCCTTTACAAAGTATCCAACCTCAGGCATTTCATTATCATAACGGAAAATGAACTAATACAAAGCTGTTGTTGTCTTTAATTAATCCTCCTTAAATAGTGTCTTGGTACTAAAAAGTCAAATATTGACTTTGGGACATCTATATATATAAGGCAGAACCTGAAACCCCAACAAGTACAATTGGGGTTAATTTTGAAGTAAGACAATTCTACTGATTGTCCTTCTCCCTGCCTCTTCCTCACCATAAATGGCTTTATCAACTAAGCTAGGGTTTGCAAAGGTATAAGAGATTGAATCCCTGACTTCCTTTTCTAGAACATGATATGGGTTCTGAAACCTACAAAAGCTGATATTAACCATACAATGGAGAAGATTAGGATCAAGAAATAAGAATGAGGACAGGGTCAGTCCAAGACTGATGGAGCTGAAGACCTGTGAACACATTACTCAGGCAACTGGCATTTCTGCAGCAATTGGAAAGATCTGTCAGATTGGGGGAGGCTTTAGTCTAAAAGGGGAGATGAATAAAGATTACACTAGTTAGTAGTTCAAAGTATGAGTATGTGCAAATTGCCTTTCACGAAAAAGTTAAGGCATATGGTATGGGATGGAAGCATAGTTGGTGGAGGGGAGAAATAATAAGCAGCAAAGTCATGAGTTAGGTTTTTGCTTACACTTCTATTCTCAGAACTTGCTTTAAGTCTTCCACCTTCAGTGCATTGTAAGAATTTGGTGGCCCTAGCTCTGGTAGGAAATGCAACACTGTGCAATATAAAAACATGCTGTTTGTGAGACACAGTGCCAGGAAAGCCTGGTGAGCTGCAGTGGGGGTCCAGGGTTTGACTGTCATGCAAAGGGACCAGAATTGATCAAATGCCTATTTCATTAATGCTTGAGTTATTTGTGCCTATTTTTCAGCCTATGACATATGTGGAAGCAGAGAGAAAATGAACATATGGGAAATCCAAAAATAAAATGTTTTGAAGATGATTTACCATTTCAAACTATATAGGAAAACATGGGCCCAAGTGGGGACAATATCAAGATTCTGCCCTATTCTGGAATGTCCACATGCTCCGGAGGTGTGATGCTGACATCTGAAATAGCTGCTGCGGCTGCTGCTTTTTTCTTTTGGTGCTGAGACTGAAATAGCTTTTTAAGAAAGAACTTTATCTGAGTACCACAGGTTTCTTCATTTCATTTTTAAAAAACATAATTTTGTTTGAGAACACATTCAAGGGGAGGGAGGGCTGTCCTGTTCTTTAATATAATCATATAAGATTTTCTTTGGAAGGAAAGCAAAACCATGCACAATTAAAAAAAAAAAGTTTAGGCCTCTCCATTATGCAACTAGAACTACAAAGAGTAATTTTTTAAAAAAGATCATTACAAACCACGTGAAGGCTTGAATCGCCAATTGTTTCTCAAGCATAACCAAAGGTTATATATGAATGGATGTAGTTACAACTCCAGAAGAGGATGAAAGTACAAGCCCAGAAGGGATTACTCTAGTTTGGATCTGGAATGTTCTCCAAAGGGCCATCTGTTCAAGGCATGGTCTCCAGCTTATCATTATTGGGAGGTGGTGGAAACTTCCAGAGGTGGAGACTAATGGGAGTTGTTAAGTCATTGAGAGCAAGACCTCAAGGGGATTAGCAAGACTAGTGGGACCTCAGCTTCTTTCTCTCCCTCTCTCTCACTTTTCATCCATGAGGTGAGTGGTTTTGATCTGCTACATATTCCTACCACGACCCAAAACAACTGGGACAACTGATGGAGACCTCTGAAGTTATAAGCCAAAATAATCCTTTTCTCTTTATAAGTTGATTCTCTCAGGTAATCATGGTTACAATGACAGAAGACTGACTAACGCAGGGATGGAGGTAATACCCCAAAAGGAAGGCTCCAGATTAACACACACAACGATCATTAATGGCAAAATCCTAAAGCACAAGGCCAGAACTAAACTGCTTTGCTCATCATCTTTGATTGAAACCCTCCTGTTGCACACATTCGGCTTGACTGCAAAAACAATGGGTTCAAAAGCATTACCTGATGTGCTATATGTGGATTTAAAAATTCAGTACACAACTCAGCAGACACAGTTTTTTATTCTCTTAGATGAAGGTTTCATGATGCTTCTGAAATAACTTGTCCTACAAGATATGGTTGAGAACAATAGTCTACAGCAGTTTGTCCAATGCAGGGGGCCTGACCATTGCTGGTTTCTGGGTCTCATTCACGCCATGCTCTCTCAGAGTTCCAAAAGAACTCTGAGAAAAAGAGAAAACTGGCCAGAAAAGAGAAAACTGGCCAGCACCGCCATTTTGCTTTTCTTAAAATTTCCCCTGGAGCTATTGGAATGGGCGAGAAATGGCCAAGTGACTTTGGGTTCTCTCTGGAAAAGAATAAAGAAAAGGTGGTGGTGGTTTTGGGGCAAAGGAGAAGTCCAGAAAGAGAGTGAAGCAGGTGCTGCAAAGATGTCACCAGTTAACCCTGGAACACCTTTTCCACCAGAGCCAGCAGAGTGCTGCCCTGAGATTTACAGGTGTCCCCAAAGCATGGTCCTTTGTTTTCTTGCTTTGACACATATCACGAAGCAAGGCTTCTTAGCACATTTTTGGTGCAGATTTGTCAACAGTACTTTCATAATGAATAACGAAGGTCATGATTGACCTCTGCTCTCCACAGTCCCACTCGGCGTTCGCTTCTTCTATTTTCAAAGGAGTTCTGCCTTTCTGAGAACAGGTGGCCTACACTATTATATTAGATCATGGCTGTGGCAAAAACCTTTCTTCTTACCACAATTGCTTGGGCGGTTTTCCTGCTGGAACACAGGTACGGTTGAGAGCAGGCCTCTGAGTGCTAAGCTTTGTTAGAATAAGAAGTACAAAGACAAGGATTTATGTTTTTAAGATGCCATAAGCTGGTTGGATGTAGCTTTATTCCTTTGTCCTAAACTCCCTTCTCTCCTCAAACCACCTGCAACTGCGGTCTGAAAATTAACTGCCTCTGACATGTGAAGCGGGGAAAAACTCTTAAAACATCTACAAAAACCTCCATTGCTACCATTATGAGGGTGGAGGGAGACAAAGGAAAGGATCTTTGAAAATTTTTATTTTTTTAAGAATTCTTTCCTAGAAGGAGATTGTATATACTTAGATAAATAACAACAATAACAATAACAAAGCAGTATCTTTTGAGAGATCACTTTTAATTAACCTGTTCCACCTCTGAACCCAAGAGACATCACTTAATCAAGAAAACCAAGAAAAAACTGGTAATGGGGCACATGCCTACAATCCCAGTGACTTGGGAGGCTCAGGCAGGTGAATGGCAAGTTGAGGCCGCTTGTGCAACTTAGACTCAAAATAAAATATAAAGAGGGCCAGGAATATAGCTTGGTGGTAAAGTGCCCTTGGGACCAATTCCCAGTACTTGGGGTGGGGGGGAGCTAATTTGTTCCTTAAAATGATATGGGGGTGAATGTGACCATCCCACTCTCTGTGAAACAAAATGGTTTATTTTTGGTTGCATGAGAAAAAAAGACAAGAACATTCTGTTTTTGTGGAGATGTTGGAGTCACCCCAGGAACCTACAGCACTTATTGGAGCAGCAAGTTTCCTGGGGAAATCTTACATTTCATTTGTCAACCCACAAATAGCTATCGGCAAGTCTTACGCAGGAGAACAGTAGGTTTGTGTTTAGATGGCCACTTGCCAGACTTGTGCAAAGCTATTAATTAAACGGTATTGAAGCTCTTTAACCTGTTATTGGGTCACAAGGAAGTAAGAGGCCCACAAGTAAGAGGTAGAAGTGTCAAGACTGCTACTGGCCACAGTCAAGTGCTTTGTTCTCTTAACTAAAGCAACTCAGAAATCTTGAGGATTTTTGAGATACAGCTTTGTCTCCTTGCTCCTTCTTTCCTTTTCTTTTTCCTCCCTCCCACCCTTCCTTCCTTCCTTCCTTCCTTCCTTCCTTCCTTCCTTCCTTCCTTCCTCCCTCCCTCCCTCCCTCCCTTCCTTCCTCCTTTCCTCCCTTCCTCCCTTCCTCCCTTCCTCTCTTCCACCCTTCCTCCCTCCCTTCTTTTCTTTTTTGAGACTGGATCTTGCTGTGCTGTCCAGGCTGGTCTCAAACTCCAGGTCTCAAAGGATCATCTCACTTCAGCTTCCTGTGAGCTGAGACTACAGGAACGTGCCACCATGGCTGTGGCTTATTTCCCTCTCTTCCTGATGGCCAGATCTTCATCTTTCAGATCACTAATCTTTAAGCAGAAAAAAAGTTGTTTTAATTTGTGTCATTTTAACTTGGATTTACATGAACAGTCTTTTGATTTAAAGGTATATGGTAAATGTGCTCTCAATAAAATTGGAAAAGATATTGGTGTAGCTGCCATTTGATTTAACCAAAACAAGGCACTTTCATAATTATATAAATAGAGAAAGTCTGGTATTTGTATTATTTTTAAAAGACAAGTTGTAGTCTATTAAATTTCTGTTTGGACTTGATCTACTGCTTGAAGCTTCTAGGTAATTTGAAGGATAAGGGATGCTGCTACCCTTGAGGATTCTTTGTCTTTCTCTCTTCTTAAAAATCAAGATTGTTGAGTTTTTGTTTTGCTTTTGTGCCATAGTAGTTGGATTTTTTGTTTTTATTTTTTTTTTATTTATTTTTTTTTTTTGTGGTACTGGGGATCGAACTCAGGGCCTTGTGCTTGCAAGGCAAGCACTCTACCAGCTGAGCTATCTCCCCAGCCCATGTTTTTAAAAAACCAACTATATACTTTAGTCCATAGGTGGCAGGATGGTAGGAAGATAAAGCTCTCAGAGGAGGCCCTGGCTCAGAATGCAGTAGCTAATACAATATTGGCTGGTCGTCCATTTGTGAATGTCCATGTGAACATTGGGTCATGTTACGTGGAACTTCTCGAGAACTACATATGTGAAAAAATCATTTTCGTGTTCGTCAGGCAGAGAATGTCATAGAATAGAGACAGAACTGTGCCTGCCTACCCACATCCTCTTCTAAGAAAACCACCCTGCTCAAAGCCCCCATTGAGAGTTGTGGCCATTTGTGTCACTGGCATCTCAACAGATGAAGAGATGGAGGGTGTGTGAGTTAGCTTTTTCTCTCTGTGACTAAAATTCCTGACAAGAACAAAAGTTTATTTTGAGGTCACAGTTTCAGAGGTTCAGTCCTTGGATGACTAACTCCATTGCTCTGGGTCCAAGGTGAGGCAGACCATCATGGTGGAAGAATATGGTGGAAGAGTGCTCCACTTATGGCAGCCAGGAAGTAGAGGGAGAGAGGGGAAGGGGCTGTAAGGAAGAGGAATCCTTACAGCGTACGCCTCCTATGACTTCCCTCCTCCAGTCATGCCCCACCTGCCTACATTTTAACACTCAGTCCTTACAAACTAGGATATATTGTTGGGTAAAACTGGGTGAAAGTTACAGGGAGCCTCTCTGTACCCTTTTGTACTATCTCTGCAATATTCTGTAAATACATAGTTATTTCTAAATAAAGAGTTAAAAGATGATGGAAAGAAATTCCATGAAAATGATAAATGCAAGTATTATCTCATGATTCTCTGACTGTAATCAACATTTTAAAAGAGAGAAAAGTTTTTATCTAGAATTTCATTGTGGGAGTGAAAATATGTAATAGAATAAAAATGTTAGATGGAAGAGAAAATCAAAAGATGGTTTTAAAGAGACAATTATAATCCTACCCTGAAATGCAAGATGAGCCTGTCTTGATCAGATCTGATCCCCCTTGTCAGGGCCACATCTCTAAAGCATAAAGCTGGTTAAGCAATAATAATTTTAATGATACCATATATCTCCTTGAAACAAAAAATATTCTAGGAATAAAAACGAATTAAATTTTGATAATGTATCATATTTTTAGAGGCAGCTTGAACTAGTTATTTTCTTTTATGTTAAATTAGAAGTTATTAGAATTTGTATTCTCAATACTGATAATTGGAATAAAAAATTGGAGAAAGTGATAAAAGTTCCTTTGCAAGTTGGTTGAATTTGTGTGTCAGTAGGACACCAGCAGAGGGCACAGAAAGCTTTCAGAGTGTTAACAGTTACGTGATCATTGATTTGTCTTTTGACTAAAAGTAAGAATGTTTAAATGTCAATAAAATAGAATCATGATACTATTCATTTGGGGCAGCTCTGTTTTTAATCAAGAACCCCTGGCAACAGTATAGGTTTGCCCTGAAAGTGTGACAGATAGTCATGGCAGGAAGAATAGACAGAAATACAAGACCTCAGATCTGGAATTTACTACCTGGAGCCAAATAATGTTACCAAAGTGACTTTAGAAGGCTGTCCAACTGCCAGCATTAGCTACATGTCTGGTTTCCAACCGTAACTACTTTGCTTTATTTGTTAACATTCAATATGAACTGGACCAGACAACTCTGGACTCTGAAGCCTTTTAATAATGACAGTTTTTTTTTACATTATAAAATAATGTTTATGGAGTCACCATGAAAGTTAAAAAAAAAAAAAGTGACGTTATAGGTCCTATGACTTCATCTCACTTATTTTCCCCCCCAAATTTCCCTTATAATAAATATTCACATTTAAGAAGACTGATTTTCTAATTTGTTTTCTGATTGACCTTCTGTGACTGGGTCACTTCATGTCCTTGCTTTGCAGCTCAATAAAAGAGACTTGTCAGGTCAGGATTAAATTACTGTAGGATTTTTTTTTTTTTTTAAACTTAATCACAAGGAAAAGAGACCCCTGGCCATTTCATTAGTCACAAAGCAGAATTTGCCACCTGCTTAGTTTACACATGAATTACCAAAAATTCTTTTTTTCATTGACTACCATCTGACAACTCCATGACAAGATCAAGGGATTGGATATTTGATCTTTTAAATCCATCATAATGTCAAAATGAGAAAGTGTGATATGAAATTTTAAACCCAAAGAGTATTTCTTTTCATAGGCTTTTTCTTTACTTATTTAAATTTCTATCTTTTATGCCTCTGATTTAGCTTTAAATCTTTATTTCACAGAACAACCAACATGAGGGACCATGTCAATAATATGTGACCAAAACATTTTCTTTATAAGGGAGGAGTTTTCAGAAACTTTTAAGGAAAACACAGATTTCCAAAATGGCAGAAACTAAATGAATATTTATGAGGAAAGAATGAAAGAAAAATCTTCTGGGCTACTCATTCCAGAAATGGAGTTGTATTAAATTATTTCAGAGCATATCATACTTCTGGAAACATTTATTGATATTTATAAAAATAATTTCAGAAACTTCTATGTTGTTTACTAGCTGTGGGACTTGGTCAAGTTGTGTTAACTCTTAGACTCATAATTTTTTTCCCGTTTGATGAAGAAGATAATATAACATACATGTCCCAGAGTATTCAGCTGGGTTACATGAGATCATAACACAGAGTGTAAATAGTGAATGCTCAAAGGTTAGCTATTATCAGTATTATTAAACTAAGCCAGACTTAAGAGATTTAAAATCAAAACCAACGTAGTCATTTTAATTTGTAACTTACACACTGTTTTCTTTTTTGTTTGAGCCTCACAACAACTTTAAGGCTGGTGTACCAGAAACTCTTCACAATTTGCCATGTGATAACCTTCATTGGGTGAAAGTGACTCCCTGACCCCTCAAGGTGTTGGGACTGCATTTTTAAGAGGCGATTTCCATACTTCAGAACAAGCAGTTGATGAAAGCAGATGATGGCCTTCAGATTTTAAACTTGGTTCTATTCCTAATGAAACTTTTGAATTTTTAGGACTTAAAACTATCACTGAGGAATCCCATCTCAAGTGCCCCAAAGACGAAAGGAAAAATTATAAGCAAAAATTTTGTGTAATTTATCACTGTCAGGTTTTTTTTCAGATACAAAAGCAGACAAGGACAAGTTGCCTTATAAGAGAAGTAGATGATTCCATAAATCTTGCTCTCTTTTTTTGGTCTGATCCTCCCAGGGTGAGGGTAAGTGGATGTCACCAGTTCTACTTGGAGAGACTCAAAAAAGAAAACTTCATTAACAGAGGGGCAAGGCGCCAGGCCAGGCAATATCCAGATATTTTTTCCTTGATTTTTATCTTGAATAGAAAACAAAGGTGCTTTGTTCCAGAGGCTTCTGATTGATATCTATCCTTTGGACTTCTAAATCTTTTCCTTATTGCTTTATAGAAAGGACCTATTAATTAACTTAGCACCTGGCGGAAAGAAGTGAGCTTTCTCTGAACTCTGAACAGTCTCCAAAAAATGGTCAATAAAGCTGGTAAGAGAAGCAGCATTATAATCTCATTTTACACATGAAGAAATTGAAATTCGACTAACTTTATAATCATGCAATAAATAATTTGTGGACCAGGGACCCAAAGAAACAAAGGACTGGTTGCTGGAGAGCTGGGTTTTTTATTTTTATCTTGCCTTCAATTAGACTTTGATTATCTACTTCCCCACCTTCTTTCTCCCCCTCATGCTAGGGATTGAATCCAGGGCCTCACAAGTGCTTAGTTCCATTACCTTAAAGTGGCTTCAATGGATTAGGTGGGCACAGCAAGCTTTTTCTGTAAAGGGTCAGAAAATGAACATTTTTGGTTTTCTGGGTCATATATTTTCTACAGCAACTATTCCACTCTTCTGTAACTGCCACAGACAGTATACAAACAAAATGGGTATGACTGAGTGCCAATAAAACTTTATTGACAAGCCAGGAATTGCATTGGTTACTTTGCAGATCTCTGGACTAGACAATGTAGAAGTTTCTTCTACAGCAAATTTTTATATTTCAACTTGTTTTAATGAACTGCTTTTATATACTGAGCAAGACATGAATAAATATGTATATTGGAACTATCAGGAATGGGAGAGTGTGGGAAGAACATATCTCAATGTAGAGGAAAATATGATCTCTCTTGTTGGAATAACCAAACTGCACGTATGGCTGTAACTGTGTTATGCCCAATTACCCAGGAGGGCAAACTGTTGACTCCCTGGCTGGACAACACTGGCTGCTCTCCCATGGTGCACTATGCCCAAGGTCCTTATTCCCCTTCTTCAAGGGCTACATGAAGAAGTCCATTTCAACTCATCCTCTTTACAGAGATTCCACTAATCAGGAAATGACAGACCACACAGGTCAAACTTCAGCTGCAATAATAGTGTGGCGAATGAACCTACTGATTCTTTCTAATTTTTAAAGATTTTTTTTTTGTAGTATTGGGGATTGAACCCATGTGAAACAAGCACTCTACCAACTGAGCTATATCCCCAGCCCCAAGAATTTTTATTGCTACATAAAGCTTCTTTAAAAACCTTGTAATTTCAAAGTGAAGACTTTTCTTGAATGACCCAAGAATCATATTATTATGAGTTTGCCTATTTCTGTGAGAGTATTATTTTGTTCAAATATTATAGTGAATTTAAAGTCATAAAAAGCAGTAAGTGCTTATTTTAAAAAAATGTTCCTCTCACAGAGCATGGTGGTGCATGCCTGTAATTCCAGTTGCTTGGGAGGCTGAGGTAGGGAGGACTATAAGTTCAAAGCCAGCCTCAGCAACTTAGTGAGGCCCTAAATAACTTCATGAAACCCTGTCTCTCTAAATAAAAATGAAAAAGGGTTGGAGATGTGGTTCAGTGGTTAAGCACCCTTGGGTTCAATCTCTGGTACCAAAAAACAAAACAAAAAAATCTTCCTCTTTCATGCCCTCCAATCCTCTCCACTTACTACTGTTAGTAAGGTGCCAATCTGTCTAGCTACAACATGATAATGCTTTTGGTAAGACCTAGAAATTGTTCATCATAGGAAGCAAAAAAGGAAGCTCACCCTGAAATCCCTATCACTGCATTGGTATATTCCATGACAGGCAGGTTTAATCCAGTACTTCAAAGTGGGAGTCTGGTTTTATTTTGGGCATTGAAGTTCTACTCTTACCTAAAATACTCAGATGACTGAGACAAGGGTGCTTGTTTTCCACATTCATGAGGATAAATGCCCCATTTTTTTTTTCAATCATTTTCCTACAGTAGCTCTCATCTTAATCTACAGTGGTTTATGTAAAAACTTGTTGAAACTTTGTATCTCCTGACCAACATCTCCCCAGCTCTGTCTCCACACTACCTTCCCCAACCTCTGTACCCATATTCTGCTCTCAACTTCTCTGAGATCAACTATTTTTGATTCCACATGTGAGTGAGATCATGCAGTATTTCTTCTTCTGGACCTGGCTTATTTTGCTTAACACAGATAGGAGGAACAAGTTCTGGTGTTCTGTTGTACCGCAGGGTGACTATAAGGGGTGAAAAACAATGGGTTGTATATTTCAAAATAGGTAGAAGAGAGGATTTTTAATATTCTTTTCATAAAGAAATGATCTATTTTGGAGATGGAGATGCTGGTTGCCCTGATTGAGCACTATACAATGTACATAGGTACAATCACACTGTACCCTATAAACACGTACAGTTATTTTGCATCGATTGAGAATAAAACTTATTTTTTAAAAATTTATTGAATTTAGTGGATGGAGAGAGATCTGGGTGATCAAAGTAGATAACAGACTGAGAAAAATACGATTCTATCAGCCAAGAAGTCAATCAATCAAAGGAAGCATAGCAATCAGTCCCTCTTTCACTCTTTTGCTAATTTGTCCTGTTTGCGGGAGATGGCTCTGTTCATCCTTGTTCACCTGCTAATAATCCTCCAGAAGGTTCTTGTTGCCACTTGGAGCTGAGCCTACCTTCATGACTCTCATACAACATCAGACTTTTGTAGACTTTGTGATTTCAGGTTGCTAATATGAACAAAGGACAAGACTGGAAGAGAAAGACTTAGTTGTACACTGTGTTGAAAGTTTCAATGGTTAAAAAATGAGCTGACTCAAAAATCAACATCTTAGAGTATGGATTGTGGGAAAAGTTCTACCTAATAACAGCAGCTGAAGAAAATAA
The DNA here is from genome assembly GCF_902686445.1 of Sciurus carolinensis. Taxonomy (NCBI): domain Eukaryota; kingdom Metazoa; phylum Chordata; class Mammalia; order Rodentia; family Sciuridae; genus Sciurus; species Sciurus carolinensis. Next base: position 27,646,963 of record NC_062227.1, on the reverse strand, counting down.
AGAATTTTTTTTCAGAACATGGGCAAGTTTGGGAAAAATTGAATCTGTTATGAGTATTCAAGAATAATGATCAAAGGAAGAGAAGCAAAAGAGACTCTCCAAGTCCTGCTCCATCTGGACACACACCTGACCTGTGTACATTGGCAAGATCAATAAAAGTAGAGCAACGTCATTTCCTGATTTCCACAGGTGAGTGTGTTCTTTCAAGATTTAGTAGGTTCTGTGAGAAAATTGATTTTCAGTATGAAATTATTTGATTTAATAGAAGAAAGAAAAAAGTAGGATAAAACTAATAGGGTAGTACTAAGATAACATGAGAGAGAAAAGGAAAAGGAAACTGTAATGTGTGTGTTGGGGCAGAGAGAAGCACACAGGAGTAACAGGAAGAGGCAGAATATGGGAAACAAACTCATTATATCACAGATTTTTTAAAAAGGATAAATCTATGATACAGAGGCTCTGAAAGGTGATAGTAAAAATTTTAAAGTTGCACTCCCAAATATCTGATAGGCTACTCAAAATCTACTATAATGGTTTAGTACTTAAACTATTTTTCCATGACTGTAAAATTTCTAAATCACAATGTTTAGTTCAATGATTAAGAGCCAAGTTAAGAGCTGCCTTGTGTAAAAATCTGGCATGTTATCAATAAATGGGATAGATTTAAACTAAAAAAATTTTTCTCAGCACAGGAAACAATCAATAATATGAAAAAAGAACCTAAAGAGTGGGAGAAAATCTTTTCCACACACACTTCAGACAGAACACTAATCTCCAAAGTTTATAAAGAACTTAAAAAACTTTACACCAAAAATACAAAGAACCCAATCAATAAATTGGCTAAGGAAATGGGCAGACACCTCACAGAAGAAGATATACAGGTGATCAACAAATATATGAAAAAGTGCTCATCATCCCTAGTAATTAGAGAAATGCAAATTAAAACCACCCTAGGATTTCATCTAACTCCAAATAGAATGGCTATTATCAAGAACTCAAGCAATAATAAGTGTTGGCGAGGATGTGGGGAAAAAGGCACACTCATACATTGCTGGTGGAGTTGCAAATTGGTGCAGCCCCTCTGAAAGCAGTATGGAGATTCCTTAGAAAACTTGGAATCGACCCACCATTTGACCCAGTTATCCCACTCCTCGGTTTATACCCAAAGGACTTAAAATCAGCATACTACAGTGATGCAGCCACATCAATGTTAATAGCAGCTCAATTCACAAATAGTTAGGTTGTGGAGCCAACCTAGATGCCCTTCAATTGACGAATAGACAAAGAAACTGTGGTATCTATCTATACACAATGGAATATTACTCAGCCACAAAGAAAAATAAAATTATGGCATTTGCTGGTAAATGGATGAAGTTGGAAAATATCATGCTAAGTGAATAGGCCAAGCCCAAGAACCAAAGGCTGAATGTTTTCTCTGGCAAGTGTTTGACAATATATAACGAGGTAGGGGGAAAGAGAAGAATGAAGGAACTTTGGATGGTGTAGAGGAAAATGGGGTTGGAGGGGGTGGGGGACAGAAAGATAGTAGAATGAAACAGTATTACCCTATGTATATGCATGATGACATGAGTGGTGTGAATCTACATTGTGTACAACTATAGAAATGGAAAGTTGTACCCCATTTGTGTACAATGAATCAAAATGCAGTCTGTAAAAATAAAAAAAGATTTTAATAAAGAAAAAATCTAGCATGTTATCCCTCATGCTCCTCCTCCAAGCGGCAAGTCACATCTTACTGACTTACATCCTTGCAGGAGTAGCCGAGCCTGGAGCCTTCCTATTCAGACAGCTGCAAGGAGAGGTGGTCTAGTACATAGGACAAGACTCAGGGGACCCAGCGGGAGAGGGTGCAGTTCCTCTGTGTGGTTTTCATTCACTTCTTGGTTTGGGTGTTCTCCCCTATACAGCCTCTGAATAAAGTCCCTCCGATTCAATTCAAATTCTAAGTGGAACAACACAGGACACCCTCCAAGGTCCCACTCAGCTCTTCTGTGATAGTTCTGCTGGATTTTATCACAGATACAAGCCCTCCAAACACTTTTCATATTTCCCACCCATGATTTGAGATATACTACAAAATTATTGACTATGTATCTGAAATTAAAATTTAACTAAGTGACCCAGACTTTGGTTGGCCACTCTGTTGTCTGAACTCTGGGAGCTTTTAGAGTGTCTGGGAAGGGTCTTAGGAAGGTCCAGAGTTGCGGGTGTGTGAAGAGCCGGGAGCAAGAACTAGTACTCAAAGTGTAAGTAAATTGTCTCTTAATGACAAAAACACAAAATCCTCTGAGAGGTGAATAGGGCAAAGCCACTCAGTCTTTCACCACCTGATCCCCAACACCATTCCTGAGGAAGCAGGAATGAGCCAGGGTCACTTCCTTCCAGACAGTTCTCCTGAGGCTGCCCCTTGGCCCCCAGGTTCTGCAATTTTTTTTTTTTTTTTTTTTTTGTATTTAAGAAGCCATTTCAGCTGTCAGGCAATGAGTTCATCATAGAGAGGAATGGACCAGACACTGGGGAAAGTTTGGTGGGGGACACCGAGAGACATAGAACAGACCATTGAAGCTACATTTACTGCATGAATGCAAACACACACATAAATATGCCCATGGTTGTCTTTTTTCTTAAAACATTTATCCTCTTTGTAAATAAGTTTTATTTAATTTATTAATGTTATCTGTGACAGTTCTTGGAGTATTTCCCAACGAGTAAGAATGTACATCCATTATTTTGGGTCTGGAGGTCAGGGTCAGGGTCTCCCAGCTTCTGAGCTTCCACAAATGTCTAGAAGCGTCCCTTTTCCTAACATCAAGGTCTTTGTTTGCAGTGGTCAAAAATGAACTCTTTTCATTTAACCTCTAATGATTTAAAAAATTTCCTACCTCAGTTCTACATTTCTAGTTAGTAGGATTTTAACTTGAGTTTGAGGACCTATTACTCAAGCCTGAGAAAGTTCTAGGCTGAATCAGAATTATTGACATTTGACGCACCCAGAACTAAAATGGATTATTACAGTATTCTGGCACAGGCTTTTCTTTTGAATTTATTCATCATTTTTTACCTTGACTCCAAGTTTGATGATCTTTTTGTAGATTTACTCTATTTGAATTATGCTGAATTTAATCAGAAAGTTAAACCTGGTTAAGAGATAGGGATTTTCTTCTGGAACCCAATTATTTTATTTGTATAAATAGCTCAAGGCTACATTACTATGCACGTTCCAGTGTCATGGAAACTTGTGCCTCTGTACCTAAAAATCTACTCATAAAAATACAACTAAAATGCATAAACCTAAATACAATTTAGAGGGGAAAGGAGCTACTATTTATATATGATAGAAGACTTAAAACACTGAGATAAATCTGCTTTCGATTATAACTCATAAAGCATTCAATTAATATTACTGGGCCAACCATTTCTTCCTTTTTTCTTCACAGTGACATTTCTTGAAATAACATAAAACAATCCAATTCTGTGAGGCACATGAAGCAGGGTATCTGATTCATTTAGAGTCACAGTCCTAAAAGTCAGAGCCTTCTTTTGAAGAGTGGGAATTGGTTGGGATCGATTTTCTGGCTCCCAGGATGGTGTGCTGTCCCTCCCTCATGGTGCCAAAGTTTCATTTTCCGGGACTGATTCCAGAGATGGGGTGGGAGGTATGTGGGCGTGGCCGGGGGGGGGGAGTTGCAGGTAGGGAAGCAAACCTTTTGTTTCCTGGGACGGGGGTGGTGTTTTCTTCTTGGCAACTGTGTGTGACAACAGCGAGCGCACTGTTTTGGGGACAGCTGTGCCGTAGTGGCTCACTCACCGGTACTGCTCTGGATGGTCCTCACGGTGGTGGTGGTGCGCGGCGGGGAGGACGACCTCAGCGACACGCACTCGTCGTCCTGGGAGCAGCCCTTCTCGATGGCCCGCACGTAGCTGTGGCTCCGCATGCGGAAGCAGCCGGGCATGGGCAGGTCCAGCGCTTCCACCGCCTGCGACTCCAGCTCGCTGAACACGGATTCGCACACGGATTCGAACTGCCCGTTCACCTCCATCTCGCTCACCTGCGAGCAGAGGGGCGGTAACACCTCGCGGTTAGTCCTCCACCTGATGGAGGGTCGAGCTCTCTGAGCACCTCCGAACTTTAATTCCCGGAAGAAAAAGCAGCGTCTGGTGGCTTCAAACTCAAATGCATTTTATTTCGTGTGTGTGTGTGTGTGTGTGTGTGTGTGTGTGTGTGATCCCCTATTCCTTTGGTACCAAGGATTGAACCCAGGGGCACTCAACCCCTGAGCTACATCCCCAGCCCTTTTCATTTGTTGAGACAGGGTTTTGCTAAGTAGCTTAGGGCCTCGCTTAGTTGTGAGGCTGGCTTTGAACTTGGGATCCTCCTGCCTCAGCCTCCTGTGCCCCTGGGATTACAGGCGTGTACTACTTATTTCCCTCTCTTACAGACTATAATTGAATGACATCTAGCTAATATGATTGCCTTTTTTTTTTTTTTCTTTCCCATGAGAGCTTTGCTTTTAGAATGTGAGGAAATGGGAGTTAGGAAGCCTATTCCAAAGCATTCTGAGATTAATTTTCTTGATTATTGCTTCCCTCCTTTTCTTTCCCATCTCTCTCTCTCCCTCTCTCCCTCCCTTCTCACCTCATTGGAAATGGAACCCAGGGCCTCATGCATACTAAGAAACTGCTCTACCACTGAGCTACACCTCCAGCCCCTCCTTACTTATAAACACGAGTTTAGAGAGCAATTTTTTTTGAACCAAAAAATCTTTTTTATTTTGAAAAATATTTCAAACGGATGAAAAGTTACAAAAGTTATACAGTGAACTGCCTGTATACTCTTCACTTAGATTTATCAGTTAATATTTTAGCATACCTCTTTATTTTATTGGTCCATGGTTAGTGTTCATGTACTTCAGTGTTAACTCTTCAGCATGAACATTTTAGAAACTTTACGGTGCCTTTTGAAGTGACTGGTTCTCAGATAGTTTCAGTGTTGACTGAAGCTTAATTGAGTGCAAGTAATGGAAACATGACCTATATTCTCTGGCAAGATACATTCTGTACAAAAATAGGCTAAACCCAGATATGTCAAAATCATGAAAAGCACTATCAAGATTTTCAAACTATTTACAGGTTTCAACTCTTCTTTATAAAAAAGCTGATATATTCCACAAATTATGAGTGTTTTAAGAGCTTTTGAGCATGAGCCCTCCCTCAGTTTTTATTGATTTATATTCCTCTGTATATAACATTGGGTTTGAGTACTGCTTGCAAAGAAAATGTCCCCTACTAGATGTTCCAGTCAATATTTTACTTCGTAGCTGATTTTCTAGAGACTCAGGAACAATTTCCATTTACCTGCCAGGAATTTTTGTCTCTATTTCTCCAAATATTGAATTTATGGGTAATTGGGAATTTAAAAGATTAAACTGTAATTCATCTTGGACCACATTTGGAAAGTAGTTACAGTTTTTCATTGTCTCCTAATTTTGTATTATTTGAAGATGTGCTCCAGTCATGGGTAATTGCCTTAGACTTCAAATAAAAGCAACCAAGTACTTTAAGGCATATAAATAAAGACATGCATTTCTTTCTTTCTTTTTTTTTTTTGACATCTCACTTCATATTTTGCATTTCTTAATGTCTTTACAACTTAAACATAGTACTTTCACACCCTCTAATCTGATTACAAATCACTGCATGTTTTCAAGGCAAATAAACTATATCCTTCCATATTAAAAATATATTTATATCTTTATCTGTAAGTCTTTGTTCTGAATGGGCATCCATTCAGAGGTAAAGGAATGGATATCTGCAACTGTCAAATGGAATGAGGGAAAGAAAGAATGGACAAGTCTTTATTATACACAGATAAAGAAAACCACATGAAATAAATGTATAACAACACATTGTAAGGAGCATCTTGGGAACTGCTATCCAGATCAAGAAAGAGAATTTTCCCAGGCATCCGGTAGCCCTCCACATGCCCCCACCTCAACAGAACTCCCTCCTTCAACAGTGACTACTACCCTGAGTTTTATTGCAAGTGCAATTGTATTTCTTCATATTTTTACCCAGTTGTGTATCTTTAGACCCTAAGTTGTCTTATCCATTGAAAAGAATCAGATCCATCCATCAATGCATCTTCAACATACATTTCTTTTGATTGTAATTTATGTATTGAAGAATCTGTGTTCCTTGACTAGTAAAGCTTCCCAGGTTTAGCTTTTGCTACATTCATATGTATGGTGGAATTTGGTGTGTTCTTCTGTTTTTCGTATTTCCCGAAAATTGTAAGCTGGATCCAGAGACTTGATTTGACTCAGGGTGAATCCTTTTGGCATCAAAGGGCACATTAGGTCTGGGCTGTCCTCTTTTTATGTTAGAGATTGTTTATACTCAATGCCTAGATCGGTTCATTCACTAGTAGGGGTTGCAAAATGGCAATATTTGAATTCTACCATTACTTTTTCAATTACTAGTTGGAATATTTTAATAAAGAAATGCTTTCTCTCTTATATTACCTAATAACCTAATGATTTATTTTATATGGAAATGGAAGGATAAATGCTTGATTACCTCCTCCCCTTCTATTTACAAAGTTTTGAGATAATCTGTTCCCTCTTATCTTCCAAAGGTGATCAATTGATTTTTTTAAAAAATATCAAAATGAACTTTCAGATTTAAAAATATTTGATAGTTGCAATGGTTTAGGTAAGTGTCCCCCAAAGGCCCATGTGATAGAGGCCTGGTTGCCAGGCTGTGGCTCTTCTGGGAGGTGGTGGAACTTTTAAGAGGTGGGGCCTGGTGGGAGGAGTTAAGGCCCCTGGCAGCATGTCCATGAAGGGCATGTTGGGACTCCAGCCTTCCTTTGTCTGCTTTGATTCCCGGCTACCGTAAGTGAGCAGCATCCTTGGTGACTTTTTCCCTGCACTGTATTTTGCCACATCAAAGGTCCCAAAGTCTCTGAATCTGTGAGCTAAAGTAAACCTGTCTTCTTTCAATTTGATTTATATCGGATATTTATTGTAGTAATGGAAAGCTAACAATAATTTTAAATCCACTTTCTTAGTGAACTTAAATTTGTCCAACCTTTGACTAGTGGGAAACTTACATTGGCTCTTGATTCCTTTTGACATGAAATCAAAAGTCTTTGATTGTTTCATTGATATCTGCTATGACTAGGTATTCCAAACTTATCTCATACCTTTGCTACCCAGTCCTGGGATCAGTGGATTTCCAAAGAAACTTTTCTCTTTTAAGTGGGCCTGGTATTATAAGAACAGAATCTGTGCACTAGGGAGATTCATTCTTATTGATCTCAGGCCTTTTCAGTAGACAAATCTAGGAAACCAATCCATATAATTTCAAATCGGATTTCAGTGTTTTTAAATATAACCTCTTCTATATTATATTTATGCTTATATCTTTATTCAATACTCAAGTTTTCAAGAACACAGGAGATGATGGAATTGGAATATTCTACAATTATTCCTTTGCTTTATTCCATAGTATGTGCACAACGATACCACCATTGCCCATATCTGATTATTTAAAAAATTTTTTTTTAGTTGGCAATGGACTTTTATTTTATTTATTTATATGTGGTGCTGAGACTCAAACCCAGTGCCTCACATGTGCTAGGCAAGTGCTCTGCCATTGAGCCACAACCCCAGCCCCGTATCTGATTATTAAAAGCAATTAATTATTTTGCCTCGTTTAAAAATAGTTGTGCTGTGTTCACTCTGTCACAGCATATAAACCTACATGCTGTCTCCTCTCCAGCCTTCACTTAGTTTTAATTCTACAAATTACTATGTATTTAATGTCTGCCACAAACTATGTTTGATCATTTTGATTATCTAAATCTCATTGACAAGTTAATTCCCCAGGATAGACTTTTTTTTTTTTTTTTTTTTGTGGTGCTGGGGATTGAACCCAGGGCCTTCTGGTACGAACCATTGTTTAAGAAAGGGTTTGATGATGATTTCCTTTTCATTCTTTTTCAAGTCACTTTCTCTTTTTGTGTAGAAGTTCAAAGATTAAAAAAAAATCCTTTAAATTGGATTTTTAAAAGCTAGAATTTTACTGGAATATGTCCTGATATTCATTGTTTTAAGTCGATTCTTAGGTATGTGGTATGTTCTTCCAATATGTAGTTTCAAGTCATCTTTTCATTTCAGGAAAGTTTTCTTACACACAAAAAATATTGCTTTGTGTTCGAGGGATAAGGGTATATAGCTTAGTGGTAGAGCACTTGGAAACAAATTATTTCCATTGTTAATACTACTAAGATTAGCAAGAATATTGCCACCAAATACTAGTAGGCATTGAAGTAATTAACCATTTAGGAGTTTGAATACTTGGGTTTTCTAAAAGGTTCTGTCACTGGTTAGTTGTGTACCATAGGCCATCCATCTGGGTCTCTACTCCTACACGCACCACACGCACACACACACATACACACACACACACACACTGAATAGATGTTCTAAGTAAAAAATCATAGATAAACTGCTGGTTTTGCTGCTAAGCACAAAACCTCTGTAGTTATTATATTAATTTTTTAGGAAATGATGTAGGAACCCAACATGTTGCCAGATACAATATGTCTGTGGGCTTCTATTTTGATCTTCCAGATGAGGATACTTAAGATTTGAATGTACGATAAATTGAGACACATTAATTTTGAAATGATGACTATTATGTGAAATAGGGTGTAAAACTCCAAAATTCTATAATTCTTTCTTCTCAAACCTTACCTTATAGAGCCCCTGTTTTATTAGATGTATATTATAAAATATAGAAAAGAATAAACATGAAAAATGCCCAGTTTTTCTCTATCATCCAAATACAATATTTGACTTCTTTGAATTATGAATGACAGGAACAATTTAATTATTCTAGACCAATTCTTTGGCTTACAAAATTTTACTTTGATTCTTTGAGGAGTCTTTGATGAATAATACGTCAGGTTTTAAACAGGAATAGGATATAATATACTTAAATTTGATACTATCCTAGCTTCTAATGATGTATACAAGAGCATATCTCTAACATAAGAAAAGTCAATAACTTTTTGAAAAGTCTAGAGTATGTGTATGATTATATGGCTTCAAAGAGGAAACTATTCTCCTCTGAATAATGACAATACTTCATAGAAAATATGAACTTATCCTTAAAGATGCTACATTACTACAAAATTGAATATGGTGCTATAAAATGATATGGCATTAGGAACCCATTCAAGATGGCCATTTTTTTTTTTCTGTTTTACTTAAGGCCTCATGACTAGACCATGAAATTGCAACACTTGACCCGACAGAGCATTAATGCTCCCCTGTGCCTGTGTGTGATTTGCTAATACCTTACTAAGCTATCACTGGGAAGTAATGCTGTCCCAAGGAAGGTCAGAGCCACTGCACAAGGACTCAAAGCAGATAGCAATACAGTCACAGAGTCTTGCAGGAGGAAATTATATGTTCCCTTGTTTTAAACATGTTAAGGTTATGAAAATCATTAATGTGTCTAAGTATTTTTCCCAGAAAAATTTTAAACCCACTTATGTATTCTGCTTGTATGACAGCAAAATTTATAGACTGTTTTATAGTTCTCAAAAACTACGATCATTAGGCTGTGTGAAATAAAGATATGCTTCAAGAAGTTTTAAATATTATACTACTTATTGTGAAAAATGAGGATAAAATAAGTCTAAATTGTACCAAAATGAGGCTCCAACTATTTCCTTGAGATTGGGATAGTGTGTATCATTGGTGAGGATTAACTAGCACTGACAGGTTTGCACTGAATGTGTGTTTCTTTTTTAACAATTTTTTGTTGTTGTTTGGTATCAGCAATTGAACTCAGGGGCACTTCACTACTGAGCCACATTCCCAAACTATTTATTTTTTATTTTGAGACAGGGTCTCACTAAGTTGTTGAGGGCCTTTCTAAGTTTCTGAGGCTTTCTTTGAACTCGCGATCCTCCTGCCTCAGCCTCCTGAACTGCTGGGATTACAGGCATGTGCCTCCGCAGCTTGAGATTTCTTTAAAGGAAGGGAATGTGTGGTGTTTCACTGTTGGAATCCCACAGGCCAGCTGTCCCTGGTCCTCTCCCTGCCCTGTCCTTGGAGGCTGATTGTGGCCCTTGACTTTGCTCTTTATGATTCCATTGAGATCAGGAAACTATTTTGCTGGCGGAGATGAAGGGATAGCAATGGTCCTATTACAGGGTCATTCAGATCCTTCAGTGACCCGCCTACCTTTTCATCATTTCTTTCCCAAGTTCATTATTTGTTTCATCCATATAAGCATCACGCTATGTCATCACCACCACCGTCACTGCCACCAGTGTCACCAACATCACCATCATCACCATCAACAGTATCATCACTATCATCACTACCACCATCACCACCATCACCACCATCACCACCATCACCACCAGCACCACCAGCACCATCACCACCAGCACCAAAAGCATTAATTTTCACTGTGGTGATCACAATGTCTTCCACACTAGCCCCTGCTTCTAGCCTTTCATCCTCTAATCTTTCCTACATTTTGTTCCCAGACTAATGATCCCATATAAAAGTTCTCATAATACCTGTTACCTGCTTAAAAGCTGATGTTTTATTAGTCTCCACTAATAAAGACCAATCCATTCCTTTTCTTTTCTTTTTTTTTTTTTAAGTGAATAAAGTCCAGTTGTCTGGACCAGGCATGTAAGGTGATACATAAAAAAAATGTTCAGGACAGTTTTCAGAATGGATTTCCCAATACTGTCTCTACAATGTTCTAAGCTCCAGCAAAAGTAAAGCATCTACTATTTCCTGAATATGCTTTAGGTTAGTCTTTTTCCAAAGTTCAGATCAAATGCCACATTATTAGAATCACTTTGAATATTTATTAAAATGTGATTTCCTAGACTCCATTTCCAAAAGTTCTCTCCTGGGTCCTTACCATCTTTTTGCTAGCTTTGAGATCTAGGTGACAACTTTGGCCTTCCATTTAAATTTATATATCTAACAGGTGTTTCTAGGACTACTATTAGGAAAATATAAAGCAATTGGCATAGTGACTGACCCAGTAAGTTCCCAACAAAAGTTGGCTCTTACTCAAATGTTTTTTGTGGTGGTCAAGGAGATAATGATTGTTATGAAACTTAAATTTTTTTAATATACCCTCCATTAGAGTATAAACCTCTGGGGAACAGGTATTATGTGTACTTATTGTTGGATAATTTGCAAAATCTGGCCTACTGTTTTGCTCAAACAATATTGACTGAATTAATGGTATAGTACTATTTTTTGGTACCAGGGGTTGAGACCATGGCTGCTTCATTACTACTGAGCTATATTCCAAGCCCTTTTTATTTTGAGACAGAATCTCACTAAGTTACTGAGGCTGTTCTCAAACTAGAGATCCTCCTGCCTCAGCCTCTCTAGTTGCTAGGATTATAGGTATACACCACTGGGCCCAGTATACAGTACTTATTTTTAAAAAATGTGATATAAATTTATATGCAGAGCCTCTAAGATCATTTATAAAAATTCTCTTCTTGGGTTAGCTCAATGGTAAAACACTTGCTCAGAGCATATGCAAAGCCTGGAATGGAATCCCCAGCACCACAAACAAAACAAAACAAAACAAAACAAGAACACCCTTCTTTATGCCTTCCTAGACACTTTCTGCTCCTCTGGTGGCCCCTGAAAACTGCAGGGTCAGTTCCTCTGGGTCCCAGGTTTTCTCATCCCTTGAGTTATCTTTTCAAATACTGAGGCTTTGGTGAGAGAACCTCAAGAGTTTTAGCTGTATTGAGTCTTCATCCTCTCGTCTTGAGTTCTTCGCAGAGGGACTCTCATTACTAAGACACAATGCTCCTCAGGACCCAATTGCGGTAAGTAGGTCATATATTGCTTCCGTGTGCCTGAGTCCTGTCTTGTGACCTGCTCCACACTTTCGCACTTTCATGATTAGATACCGCCTTGGTTTTGCCACTAGCATCTATCCTGAACATGTGCATACTCTTTGTAGCACGTGACTGGACCACCCATCTGATCCATTAATGATCTTCTTGGGAAGTGACCATATTTCCACCTCAGGTCCCCTCAGTTTTCACTAACCCTCTTCAGTGAAAGGCTCCTGCCACCATGAATCTGACGGGCTTACCTGGCTAATGGTGCTCATGGCTCGCATGTAGCTCTCATTCCGGGAGCGGAACTTTGGTGATGTGAGCAGGCCTGCAGGGTCCAGGCTGTCTAGGCTTCGGTTGATGGAGACTTCACTTACTGCCCTCAGGTAGCTGTGACTCCGAATCTGGAGTTTGGGCGAATGTTCATTGGATATCCTGGAAGAGAACAATGGAAGAGGTGCTTATTTATTCCAAAATGTAGGGAGGGATATGCAAAACTACCACCATTTATGTAGCACCTTAAACAACAGAGATATCCTCCTAAGTGTGTCCTCCCGTGACTTCCCATAGTGTCTCAGAAGGAAGATTTTTTTTCTAGCTTCATGTTTTTGTTTTCCTATTTCCTTTTTTATTTTAATTAAAATTTTAATTGACATATACTAATTTTACATATTTATGGGGTATGGTGTGATAGTTCAATGTATGTGTACAACATGTAATGATCAGATCAGGAATAATTGATATATCTATCACCTCAAACATTTATAATCTCTGTGCATTGGGAACATTCAGAATCCTCTTTATGAGCTATTAAAATATAATAATTAATGGTTATCAATCATAGTTACTGTACTGTGGTGTAGAGCATTAGAAGTTATTCTTCCTACCCAACTGCACTATTGTATCTGTTAACCCTTCTCTCTTCAAATCCCCTACCCTCCCCCTGCCTCTGGTAATCACTATTCTGTTCTCTACTTCTATGAAATTAAATTTTTTAGCTTACACATATAAGTACATGCAAAATTTGTCTTCTGTGCTTGCCCTATTTCACTTAACTCAATGTCCTTGAGTTCCATCCAGGTTGCTGTAAATGACAGGACTTCATTCTTCTTATGGCTGAATAATGTTCCATTTTCTTTATGCACTCATCTACTGATGGACACCTAGGTTGACTTCATATCTTAGCTATTGTGAATAGTGCCACAGTAAATAGAGGAATGATGATGTCTCTTCAACTTATCAATTTCATTTCCTTTGGATATATACACCTAGTAGTAGGATTACTGGGTCATATGGTAATTTTATTTCTAGTCTTTTGAGGAAACTCCATACTGCTTTCCATAATAGCTATACTACTTTACATCCCAACAATAGTGTGTGAAAGTTTCTCTTTCTTCACAAAGGAAACTTATTGACAGGAAATCATCAAGATCTGATGATATTGGAGCACAATTAAAATTCTCTTATTCTTTCAGCCATGAAATAAACTTCCTGTTTACATGGTCTTAGGCATCCTAGGGATGGAGATAATAGCAATAACTGTCCTGCCCAGAATTCTGTATTGTGTAACGTACAAAATTTCCTTTGCATCTATTTCTTTCTTGGGATACTCTTTTTGCTCTTGGATTCTCTAGTAACCACCCGAGGTCTGTACCTATATCTGTGTATCCATTTACTCCTTTTTTCTTTTATTTATCCACCTACCTACCTTCAACTCTTTCATATGAGATTGAACTTAGGGAAACAAATTGAATCTTAGCCATTAAAAATGCACACATCTCTGAGTCTTGACATATAATGACAAGTATTTAGATACTTTGTATTCTTTGGATTTATTCCAAAGACTATAAAAGTAGGAAATTCTCATTGAAAACAGTAGCCGATTCAGCAATACACAAAGCAGAAAATGTCTCTCTTCCTGCCTCTGGAACTTTGCACCTTTATGAGAACTACTCATAGAAGCTTGATGTATATCCTTCCTCACTTTTTCTATAAATAATTTAATTTACTTAGTAATTTTTAAATTTTGTTTTCACATGGAATCAGGGTGATTTTTCTTTATTATTATTGTTATTATTATTATTGTTTTTGGCATATGTGATGTTGGGGATTGAACCCAGGGTCCCAGACTGGCCTTGAATTTGTCATCCTCTGCTTTAACCAACCCAGTAGCTGGGTTTACATGTGTTAAGTCACTATGTCCAGTTATTTATTATATTTCTTTAATTTTGATCACAATAACGATTGCAACTAAAAAAATTGAAGTTGCTCGGAAAAGAGATGTATATTCAATACAGATGCTATCTTTTATCATTGACCTGGGGATCTAGCTAATGGTATTAGAAAATGAAAAATAAAAAGGAAATATAAATATTGCAAAGGAACAGAAAATTTGAGGATTCACAGATTACGTAATTATCTGAAAGATAAAAGAAGATTGATAGAAAAAATCAAGAGGACTAATAAAAGAGATTCTTGAGGTAGTGAGATACAAAGTCAAAAAAAATGAGCAACTTTTCTATACACTTCCACCACCAAATAGAAAATTTAATTTAAAACTCACATTCAAATTTAAAAATTGTAAAATGAATGGAAATTACAAGAAAGAAATGTACCAGAGTTTTATGAATAAAATGATAAAACCTTATGAAAGGCAATAAAAAAGGACCAAGTAATACAACAAACAAAAACACACACACAAACAACTTTCCTGGATGGAAATGCTTGATTTTGTAAAAATTTAAATTTCCCCTAAATTGATACATAAATTTGAATGCAAATGCAAGAAAAATCCCCATAGAATTATTTATTGGGATGTAGCAAATTCATTTGAAAGTTTACATGAAGTTCACAGAAGCATTACTTATAAGAGGTACAGGTGAAAACAATCCAAATATCCATAAACTGATGAACAGATAAAATGAGGTATATCCATACAATGGCCTATTATTTAGACACGAAAAGGAATAAAATATTCACACAGGCTACAGATGGATGAACTTTGGAAACATCAGGCTAAGTAAAAGAAACTAGTCACTAAAGACCACATATTAAGTAATTTCACCTGTATGAAATGTCCAGCAAAGACAAATCTACAAAGACAGAAAGTACCTTAAGGGCCGCATAGAGCTAGGTGGAGAATCAGTGGGGAAGATGGTAGAACAGGGGGGTTATTATCTAAAGGATCTTGAGTTTTTTCTGGGGTGATGAAAATGTTATAAAATTGACAGTGGAGATGTTGTGAAACTTGAATATATTAATCTCACTGAATTGTGCCTTTGAAATGGGTAAAATGTATGATATGCATATTATGATCTCAATAAGGTTGTTAAAAATCTCAAAGTAATCAGATTTCCCTTCTGAAGGGAACTTGGAGAGTGGGCTAAAGTGGGCCAAACTAGGGAAAGAAAACCAGTTAATGTGGTTGCAATACTGCAATAGTCTAAGCAGGTCGTAAGGACTAATATCAATGGTACTTGAGGGGAACACTTAGGTTTGAGAATGCACATGAAAAGGGAATGCTAAAGATGAATTCAGAACAGTTCAAAAATAAATTAAAAAAAAAAAAAAAACAAGAGGTTGAATGCCTTCCATCAGATCTCCACTGAACTTTATAGCTACAAGGATGAAAACAGTGTGGTGTTGGTAAAGGAACAGATAAACCAGTAGAATAAAATAAGAACTTGAAAAACAGATTCAAGTGTTTGAACTCAGTATACTGCAAAGATGGCAGTTGAAATAGGTGATGATATCAAAGACTTAGTAATGAGTTAGACTAGTTGTTCATCTATTTGTGGGGGGGATGGATTCCTATCACCTATATAGATTAAACATAAAAATATTAAAGACATTCAAAGTTCTTTAGTGTTGCACAGAAAACTATATTCTATAATCCTAATTTCTATACTTAAAATTTAAAAACCTGCCAGAAAATTATGAAAACAAACAAGTAAAAACCTTATGTATGCACAAGGCCCTGGGTTCAATCTCCAGCACCACAAAAAAAAAAAAAAAAAAAAAAAAAAGTATAACAAAAAGGGTCCACGTTGTAATATCTGGAAGTAACTTAAAAATGAACAAAAAATAATGCGATTAACTTAACAAAAAATGGACAAAGGCTATGGAGTGCTAATCAGGGAAATAAATAAGTAAGTTCACAGGAAAGTAAATTTATATGCCACTAAGCACATGACGAGAGGCTCAACTCACTAATAACTAGAGAAATGCTAATGAAAAATGACATGTGCTTATAGATCGCATCAATGCACACCCATGTCCATGTTCTCACGTGGTAAAGATATTTCAAATGTCCTTTTAGCAGCAATTTATAAAACTTTACCCATTCTTTTTTTTTTTTTTTTGTACAGGGGATTGAACCTAGGGACACTTAAGCTCTGAGACCAACCCCATCACTTTTTTAAAAATTATGTTATTTAGAGACTCGGTCTTGCTAAGTTACTTACAGTCTCACTAGGTTGCCAAGGCTGGCTTTAAACTTGCAATCCTCCTGCCTTGGTCTCCTGAGCTACTGGGATTACAGGCATGGGCCACTATGCCCAGCAAATGGTACCCTTTCTTAAAGCTTGTGTGGAATTACTTAACTACAACAACTGAAAGAGAAAGTCTCAATAACTCTAAAACCTGAGAATTTGATTAGCAGTCACTTTTTTCCCCACTTGCACTGATGGAGGAACCAAATTAAGAGATTTAGAATATAACACCCAGAGTAAACCTTGCATTTTACTGTCACAAGAAACTTGCCCTGTGGATTTTCCAAGTAGCTCTCAAAATAAAAACACCTGTGTCAGGTAAAGCAAATATTTCCTTTGAGTTTGGTGCTATTATGGTGACTTACCCTAGGTTGCTTTACAAATGTCCATGCCAAAAATTCCAACAACAAACAAACTGAAGAATTCATTTTCTCTTAAAGGTCTGTTTTAGAAAAGGAGAGCCTAGTTTGAAGCGTCTGTATCCTAACCTTCATTTCGTTTCAGAACTTCAGAGTGAGATGACAAACATATTTCTTTGGCTATTTTGCAACCTGACCTGGAGCAATGATGATATTTCCAACATAAATGATGATGCTATTCTAAATGTTTATCAGGGCAGCTGTAGGGGTGGCTATTTCATAAATGGTGCATTTTCAAAGGAAGTACTGAAAGTCTGGTGGCTTGAAAGTTAAGTGTCTGCTGGCTGAGACCGGGAAATGAAGCTTTGTTGCAACAATCAGTCATTCTGGCCACTTGTTATGAAGTAAGGCATAATTCCAAAATTTCAGAGTGCAAAATCATTCAGAAGGAATTGAATAGTTCTACTTTGGTGAGTCATTCCTGATGAAACCGTGCATACTTTAGTAACACACTAAATATAAGGAAATGAACTCTCTTATCTTAACCACTTAGAGAGCAGAGTCCACAGCTGTCAACAGAGAGGGTACAGCATGTACCTGTGCTCCTGATGCAGAAATACTCAGCAAAGAAACACCAAAACATGATGTGTTGATTACTTTATCATCACTTCAAAAGAAAGTTGATCTGCGCAGAAAGGAAGCGTGCGTATTTAGAAATATTAGTTTTCATGTTAGATTAGTTTTTGACATTGGCCTATTGAATAACATCCATCATTTCCAGCTCTTCATCAGAAATTACTTATGAAGATTAAGTTTTTCTAGTTCATCAAAACGGGAGCGACATATGAGCATTTGCTTGTCTCATCTGTAGTTGAATTTCTAGTTTTCATTAAAAAAAAAAAAGAAATAACCTTATTTAAATTGAAATAGGTTCATGGCTAAAGTTTTATTTTTCCCTAAAAATGCATCTATTGCAAATGTTACTTCCATTTCTAGTGCCTAAAGTGTCCTTGGAGGATATGCACAGTGAGTCAATTTGAAGTTTTCTGTCACATGGCATGATTGAAGCAAAAATATTGTATTAGGTTAAACCGTGTGTAATTGCCAATACTGCCAAAATTTTAAATTATATAACAGCAATTTTGTACGGTTCAACTTGATATATACTTTTAAAATTGCTTGTGTTGAACTTGGGTAAAAATAAATAATAACTAAACAATAACTTATCAACCATGCACATGTATGTTTCATTTTGCAGTTAAATAAAGATGATTTACAAAACAAAACAAAACAAAACAAAAACTGAAGCGAGATTGTGACTTTGTTGGGTCAGCAAGTCTCATTCATTATCAAACCTTTAAGTGGCACCTAAAGACAGGAAGCCCTAAGGTGATTGTGAAGTTACTTTTGCAAAGAGAAAATGCAATACTCAGACCACAAAATTTAAAGTCAATGTCTCTAAAGAGAAAATGATCAACTTTGTAATATATGACTAAAACTATGACTTCGGGTGATTGGCAATTTTTTCCTCCAGAGAAGTAAATGTTTTATGATTCCAGACCATTGAGTCTAATGGGAGAATCTCTGAAGGTGATGGGCCATCTTACTGATCCATCTGCACCCTAATTTTTGTTCTTTTTCACTTTGTCTTGACTCTGAGATATAAGGTTTCCCATAGGACCCAGAGGAAACATTTTATTGGGTTAACTTTACTCTGTTTTGAAAATGAATGTATCTGACCTTGGTCATGACACTTTTATCGACTCATGCCCATAAACATTCAGGGCTTAAATGGAGAGGCTTCGATTCCTTGGACGTCAGAGTGGATAATGGCACTTAGTGGTAACAGCGCTCAACCACTAGCTTAGGGGCTTAAGCACAGTGTGTTTTATTAGTCAATCTACTTTG
Organism: Sciurus carolinensis; assembly: GCF_902686445.1. Classification (NCBI taxonomy): domain Eukaryota; kingdom Metazoa; phylum Chordata; class Mammalia; order Rodentia; family Sciuridae; genus Sciurus; species Sciurus carolinensis. The sequence continues at coordinate 27,628,274 of NC_062227.1, read as the reverse complement.
GTAAAACAGAGTCCAGCTTTCTTCTCGACAATCTCCTGTCTTTGTTGTATTTTTATTTTTCTGGTACTGAAAATTGAACCCAGAGGGGTTTAACCCCCGAGCCTCATCCCCACCCCTTTTTATTTTTTATGTTGAGACAAGGTCTTGCTAAGTTGCTTAAGGTCTCACGAATTTGCTGAGGCTGGCTTTGAACTTGCAATCCTTCTGCCTCAGCCTCCGGAGCTGCTGGGGTTACAGGCATGCACCACCATATCCAGCTATGTTTTTATAAATGTATAAACTTTCACGAAAGTTGTTTACTTGTATAGGTAACTCAAGGTATTTCCGCTTAATAATAATACCTGACATTTATGACCATTTATTAAGCATTTAGCTATTGCTAATACCACTCTACAGATAAGAAACTGTGCCTTTGTGAGTCTCCACGTTGTTGAAGGTAACTTGAATGCAACCTTTGCCTTCTTCCTTCTACATTCTCATGCTCTTCCCATATTTTATTTCTTGGGAAATCTTATCTGGACTCTCATTTGGGTGCCTCTTTCTCTAATTGGTCTGGAATATTTTTAATCCCCTAAGATATTACAATTATTTATCCACATTGTCTCCTTGGACGATCTCATCTACACAATAGCTTCTATTTCCAACTTTTATTTATTCACTCCCACATCTGTCTGTGGTCCATACCTCTCTCCTAAAGTTCAAAATGAAACTTTCAATTAATTACTGCACATTTCTACCTGGATATTCCCCAGGTCCCCCAAACTCATCATGACCTCCAGCTGACACGTATCTTTACCCTCATAATTCCTTGCTTTCTTTTATTCCCCACTGAGATGAATGGCACCAAAATGTACAGCTGACCCAGGTCAGAAATCCAGGAGTTTAGCCTGCCTCCTTTCTGGACAGTCCAAATCCACTTGACCATCACTGTTCATTCTCATTCTAGCTTCCTATATGCACGTACAACTGGCTTTCTCTCTTCCTCAACACTTCTCCCTCCACTCCTTCCTTAGTTCAGGCTTCATCCTGATTCTCCTACAGATCCCTGCCACCAGTCTGGCACCCTCAAATGCATCTCTTTTCTCCAGCTAGTTATTTTGACCCTCTCCTCTTTAGATTCCTCTGTGGGGCCTCTGCCCATAAGACATTTTCCAGTCTTATCTTCTGCTACTTCCTCCCATGGTCTATGTAGAGCCTCACTCCTTGCTTGGCATAGTCTCCCTCCTCCTCTTTCCACCCACAAAACTCTTATTTCAACTCCTGTTAGCAGGTCACTAGGTGTTAGAGCATTTATTGAGGCCATCTATCTTCAGAAAGCCTCCTTTGTTCTCTTCAGACTAGATGAAGTATTCCTCCACCTGTACTCTGGTGCCTTTTATCTTTCTCTGTCACACACTTGCCCCACTGATTTTTATTTTTAATTTTTTTTACACGTCTGTGTACTCTTTAGATTTTTGAACTCTCAGAAGGCAGAATCCGCCTGTTGTTTGTTCTGTTGCACAGTGGTACGCTGACATGGAATTTTTAAAAAAGACTAATGATAATATCCAACCCTTGCTTGAGAGTTTCTTTTATGCCAGGTACTGTATTCAAGTCATCTCATGAAATAGATGAACAAGTGAATAAATAAATAGGGAGGGTAACTCAATTGATCATTGTTCTAGATATGAAACAGTTTGCCTTTACAAATTTTACCTTTTTTTCATTTATAAAAACCTCATAAAGACTTTTTTTTTTTTTTTTTTTTGGCGGTGCTGGGGATTGAACCCAGAGCCTTGTGCTTGACGGGCAAGCACTCTATGAACTGAGTTATATCCCCAGACCCTCATAAAGGATTTTTAAAGAGGGTTACTGTGATGTAATTCACATACCCTAAAAATTACCCTTTTAGAGTGCACCTTTTGGTGGATTTTAGTACACTCACAGAATTGAATAGCTGGAATGCTGTCTAACTTGAGAACGGTTTCATTGTCTTCCTCCCAACAACCTTGCATCCATTAGTAGTAACTCTAGTCCTCCCTACCCCACATTCCTGGAAACCTCTAATCCACCTTTTGTCTCTATGCCTTTACCTGTTCTGGACACTGTGCATCTGGAACCATACAACCTGTGGACTTTTATTTATATGACTTCTTTTACTTAGCATGATGTTTCCAAGGTTCATGTTGTAGCATGTGCCACTACTCCACACCTTTTATGCCTTTATTCTTGTGGGAATACATACCACAAGTTCATGAAAACTTGCTTTGTTTTCACTTTTTGGCTATTATAAATAATGTTAATTAGAAAAATCATGCACATAATTTTATATCAGCATATAAAAGCTTCGTAGGAAAACATTATTCAAGATAAAAGAGCAAGAAACTTTTCATTGATGGAGTGCTATGTTTTAGATGCTGTGTCCCCTAAAATCTCATGTGTGAGACAAATGCAAAATTGTTCAGAGGAGAAAAGATCAGGCTATAACCTTAATCTAATAAGTGAATTAATCCCTGATGGAATTAAATGAGTGGTAACTGGAGGCAGGTGGGGTGTGGCTGGAGAAAGAGGTTCATTGGGGGCGTGGCTTTGAGGTATATATTTTGTATCTGGAGAGCGAGTCTCTGTTTCTCTCTCTGCTTTCTGATAATCATGGGAGCTGCTTCCTTTTGCCACTCTCTTCTGCCATGATGTTCAGCCTCACCTTGAGCCTCTAGGAATGGAGTCTGACTTCTATGGACTAAGACCTCTGAAACTGTGAGCCCTGGAATAAACTTTTCCACCTCTACAATTGTTCTGGTTGGGTATTTTAGTTGCAGTAGTGAAAGAGCTAACTCAAATATGGAGGGACTTTATGACTGGCAAAATAGAAATAATAACACTGGCAAAACTGAGCTGAGGGTGTAGCTCAGTGGTGGAGCACTTGTCTAGCATGTGTGAGGTCCTGGCTTGATCTCCTGTACCACAAAACCATAAAAGAAAACCCAACACAACTATCTACCTGTCTATCACTGATAAAGATAATGATATAATAAATACAAAAACGGTAAAAACATATTTTGAAACATTTTCCTCCTTAAATGACAAAAAAATAGACATTAATTCAAAAACCGTGATGATTTTTTTGTAAGTACAAAAATACAGTTTGCATGATATTAAATAGTATTAATGAGAAAAGGGGAGAGTGAAGGGAGTTGTATTGAAGCAAAGTTTCTGTATATTATTGGAATTAAGTTAATATTCATATGTACTAGATTAAGTTAAAGTCTGTATTGTAAATCCCAAAGCAATCACTATAATACCAAAGGAATTTAAATGTTACACTAGCAAAAATGTATATAACACAAAATAAAGCAATAATGGAGGAAGAGAGGAGGAAAAGGGGCACCTCAAAAACAAAAATCAACATGGAAAATCTAACGCCATCATATAAAGAGTTGATTAAACTGGATTAAACAACCCAGTCAAAAGGAAGAGATGGAGAATTGAATAAAACAATGGGATCCAATTGTGCTGTCCATAAGAGACGTGCCTAAGACTTAAATACACAAATAGGTTGAAAGTAGAAGTATTATAAAAGATGCAGCAGGAAAAAAAAAAGAGAACTGGAATGAGTATCAAATATAGTTTAGGAGAAAATGAAATGTTATTAAAGACACAAAGGTCTTTTCTTGTGTGTGTGTGTGTGTGTGTGTGTGTGTGCGCGCGTGCGCGCATGCTGGGGGTCAAACCCAGAGCGTTGCATTTGCTAAATATGTGATCCACCACTGAGCTACACTCCCAGCCCTAGGGACATTTTGCAACAACAAAAGTGTCAATCCATCAGGAAAAACATTACAATTATAAATATATATGCACCTCATAATAGAGTTCAATATATAAAATAAAAATAGACAAGGGCTGGGGAGATAGCTCAGTCGGTAGAGTGCTTGCCTTGCAAGCACAAGACCCTGAGTTCGATCCCCAGTACCGCCAAAAAAAAAAAAAAAAGAACAACTAACAAACAAAAAATAGACAAATTTAAAGGAAGAAATGGATAATTAAATAATAGTAGTTGGAGATTTCAACACCTGACTCTCAGTAATTGAACATAATTGAATAGAAACTCAGCAAGGACCTAGAAAAGCTGAACCATACTAGTACCCAGCCAGACCCAACAGGCATTATAGATTACTCCACTGAACAAAATCAGAACACACATCTTTTTCAAGGACATATGGAACATCTCTAGGACAGACTACATGCGAGGCCATAAAATGAATCTGAGTAAGTTTAAGGGGATTAAAATTACACAAATTATGTCCTCATCACAAAAGAACTAAACTGAAAATAAATAACAACAGGAAATCATTTTCTTGATTTCAACCATTATTTACCAACAAATATTTACAGAATACAGCAGGATTGCAGATACCTGATTTTGTTTCCTTAGTTCCAGACACTTGTATTGCCAGCCACAGAGTCCCTTTTCAAACTTTACTCCTTTTGCCACATCACATTGTTCCTTTAACATTAATTTTCTTTCCATTTCATAGAAGTGTAACTACATAGAGGGATCTATTTCACCAATGGCTCAGCTCCGTTGGAAAAGCACTGCTTATACGTGGGGCGACTTGAAAGATTAAGTACAAACTGAAGGAGCACACTGCCATGGATTCCCTTTGTTGTTCTTCCTCCACAGAGATTCAATGTGGAGGATAAATGTCAGCATTATTTCTGGGAGACATTGCAATTGTTCAGTTCTGTAGACTTTGGCTATTTTCTAGAAGCCCCAGGGTGCAGGTGAAAGAGAGTTGAGGGAATATTCTTGGAAAGTCATCTGATGTTGCAACTTTTTATTTGCGCCATCATCTTGCTCTGTAGAATAAGAGACTGATATGGTTGGGATTTCTGACTGTTCAACTAGAGTCACTATGAGAAAGTCACAGGCTCACTATGTGCAAAGTCACATACTAGAAGCTGGAATAACTGCTTTTAATTACATAGTAGTCTTATCCACACTGAAGGTGCAACCCTTTCCACAGTGATCTTCCATGTATCTAAAATATATGTAATATAAATATATAACATATATTAGGTCTTATATGTATTACATATGTTTTATCAACATCAAATAAATTTCTTCCAATGTGCCAAATATGTATATCTATCATATTTAGAGTCTCGTGACACTTGGAATTCAAATATTCTTTACTCAGATTCTTAGGCTGAGCAACATTAGATTCAAAGCAATAAAAAATGCAGTCTGTAATAATTAATTAATTAATTAATTAATTAAAAAATATGCCAACTAATCATATTTCTTATGTTGGATGTTATGGAGAACACATGATTCTTGCCTCTGAGAACTTCAGTCTCCAGGTTGAGACAAATGTGCAGAACTGACTTTAAGATAATCTGTGTGAAACAGATACATTCATCTGATTCTTGACAAAGGTGCTGAAAACATACATTGGAGAAAAGACAGCCTTTTTAACAAATGGTTCTGGGAAACTGATTATCTATATGTAGAGTGAGACTGACCCTTATCTTTCTCCCTGCACAGAAGTCAACTCAAAGTGGATCAAAGAGCTAAGAATTAGGCCAGAAACTATGTATATACAGGAAATAACTTTCTCAGTAAGACCCCTGAAGCTCAGGAAATAATGCCAAGAGTTAATAAATGGGATGGCATCAAATTAAAAAGCTTTGGCACAGCAAAGGAAACAAGAGCATGGAATAAGACAACCCAATTAATAAATGGGCAAATGAACTAAATAGACACTTTCTTCTATTTATAAGAAGAACAGATAAGTGACCAACAAATAAATGAAAAAAAGTTCAATATCATTAGCAATTAGGGAAATGCAAGTCAAAACTACACTGAGATTTCATCTCACTCCAGTCAGAATGGCAGTCATCAAGAATATAGAGAACAAAGTCAGGCACAGTAGCTCATGCCTGTAATCTTAGTAACTTGAGAGACTGAGGTAGGAGGATCACAAGTTCAAAGCCAACCTCAGCAATTTAGTGAGATCCTAAGCAATTTAGTGAGACCCTCTCTCAAAATAAAAAATAAAAAGGGAGGGCTGAGGATGTGGCTCAGTGGTTAAGAGATGCTGGGTTAAATCTCCACCCACTCCCCAAAATACAAACAATATTCCATTCTGGAGAGGATGTGGGGGAAAAGAAACACTTTTGTGCTGTTGATGGGATTGTAAATTAGTAAAACCACTATGGAAATTATTATGGAGGTTCCTTAAAAGACTAGGAATGGAACCACCATACAACCCAGCTATACCAATCCTCAGTATTTATCCTTAAAATCAGCATACTATAGTGATAAAAGAATGCCTGTGTTTATAACAGCACAATTCACAATAACTAAACTATGGAACCACCCTAGGTGTCCATCAGTGGCTGAATGGATAAAGAAAATGTGGTGCATATACACAATGGAGTTTCATTCAGTCACACATATGGATGATTTTTGCCTCTGCATGTCATTTGCAGGAAAATGAATGGAATTTGAGAAATAAATGAAATAAGCCAAACTCAGAAAGTCAGGGGTGGTATGTTTTCTCTTGTATGTGGAAGCTAGACAGGAAAAAGGAAAAGAAAGGTGGGGGAAATCTCATGAGAATTGAAGGGAGATCAGTAGAGTAGAGGAAAGGGACCAGGAGAGGGGGGAAGGGAGGGAAAGGGGAAATACTGGGGAATGATATGGGCCAAATTATATTGTTATGCAGTGTGCATGTGTGAATGTGTGTTGGGGGCTGTGCCATGCTCACATCGGCAGTGAGGAGGTTAATTAACATAAGCACACTCAGGTGATTTATCACTGGCCGTATTTAGTTAAGTCCACGCGCACAACACATGCACAGGTGTTCCCCAGTGCGCCTGCTCGGGCCTGCTTGTTTTAACCCTTGCCGTGATAGGGCAGCTGACTCTGACTCCTCGCCTGATTGCAACTGGTGTGGCCCCGCCCTCCGCCTCCTGGAGGTAATATAAGCCTCCGGTGGGCGGGGGTGCAACAGTAAGGAGCAGCAGCAAGCAGAGCAGCAGCTAACAGAAAGAAGCGGAGAGAAGCCACTAGCAGAAAGGAAGAAGAAAAGGCAGCAAGCCGATAGAAGCAGCTCGCAGAGAGAAGCAGCAGGCAGCAGTGGAAGGCAGAACACAGAGCGGAGAATTGAGAACACACCTCTAGATCACAGATAGGCAGATTGCAGTTCGCAGGACACATCACTAAGAAGCACCTCAGATAGATGCGCCCTTAGTTCACAGGATGCAGGACGCACCTTTAAGTAGCAGCAGAACTAAGAAGATATAGATCTCTGAAAGTGTAGTCTCTCTCTCTTAAGCAAAGTCTCTCTTTCTCTCTTATGCAAAGTCTCTCTCTAAGAAAAGCCTTTCTTCCTCAATAGCCCAGGAACAAGCGAATAAGCGAGAAAGCAGCCCACTAAAAGAAAGATAGAAGCAGTTCGTTTCCAGTCCACCACCGATAAAGACCCGCGCAAATTGTTGCTGCAGGCGGTGACAAATACCCGTGGATTTGGCACCGCAAAGAGTCAGTGACAAACATGTAACAACAAATCCCACCAAATGTACAACTGTAGTGCACCGATAAAAAAAAGGTAAAAAAAAAAAAAAAAGAGATAATCTGTGGTACGCTTATAACAGGTGTTCAAGAAAGCTGCAATGAGAGGGTGGGAAAAGAAGAGACTCATTTGGAATGCAGACATGAGGGACAACTTCAGAGAAGCTGGCTTTGAGTTAGACCCAGAATGGTAAGACTGTCACCAGGTAAAAATGAGCCAGACAGAAGATCCAGAGAACTGCTAAGAGCAAAAGCTTAGAGGCAGAGGGTATGGTGGCAGATATTCAGGGTGCTGGGTGTATGGGATACCCCTGCCCAGGCTGGAGGATTATGGAAGTGTGTTGTAATGTTCTGCTGGTCAAACTCCCCCAACAAACTGCAGCCTCCTAGGGCACAGCCATGACTGGCGTGATGGGAATACGTCACTGTATTGCCAGATCTGAACACAGGTGCTACACATACTGAACTTTCTTAACTATCTGTTGTATGAGAGGGGAGGGTTGAAGGGGTGTAAAGATCTGTTCACACATTGTGACAAGGTCCAGTGCGACCTTGAAGTGGGGCCAAAGAGAATCAGGGAACCATAGGAGATAAAGATTGGCAAGGCCGTATGGGGCAGACTTGAAGAATGGGCAGTAGCAGAGGGGTACCTGCAGCACTCTGTTCCTGGGTGATAGAAGGTAGGAGGTGACACCTTTCCTCCCATACATAGACAATAGTCAGGCCTGGAGGTATTTGTTTCTCTTTTTGGCAGCAGAAAGGAAATAACCTTTCTTAATTTTGCCCAACAGAGGGTTTTTTTGTTTGGTTTTTCTTTGTACTGGGGATTGAACCCAGGGGCACTTAACCACTAAACACATCCCAAGCCCTTTTTTATATTTTATTTAGAGATAGAATCTCACTGAGTTGCTTAGGGCTTCTGAGACTGGTCTCGAAATTGGAATCCTCTTGCCTAAACCTCCTAAGCCCCTGGGATGGTGCCTGACCCTGGTGGAGTTTTACTGTCTGGTTGAAGATACAGCAGGGAATATGTTAAGTAGTATTCCAAGGAACCCCATGAGGGACTTCTGGGACTGTTGGCAGATTTTATCATCCAGGGAGTTCTGCATGAGGATGTAGTGCATGTACATTTGGACAAGTCACTAAAATCACTACCCAGAACCAAACCATGATTAAGGTGGAAAAGGGCTCCTTTCCTGTCTTTCTTATGTTCCCAGGTTAACGGTTTAATAAAAATGCTCACATAGTGTCTCAAAACAACTCCTGCAATTATGTTTGTTTTAGTTTGCTAAGGACCCAACCAAACACTAAATCCATTAAAATAATCCTGGGAGAAATGCTACAGAGGGTCATCGTCTTTAACACAAGGAGTTTCATGAAGGCAGCTTGTTCTGGTGAACTTGCCTTTGCAATTTGATAGACCCTGGTTCATGGATTCATGACTGGATTGAGCCCGTGACATGGAGCGAGCCACATTTCCTCTTCTTTAGATAGAGATAACCATACCCACCTTCTAGAGCTGTGAGAATTTACTGCACAATAAGCATCGGTCTCTCTCTCTCTCTCTCTCTCTCTCTCTCTCTCTCTCTCTCTTATAATGGAAAATACAAAAACATAAACTCCACCATTTTAACCATTTCTAGAAGTGTGCAGTTCAGGGGCATTGAGTACATGGATGTTGTTTTGTAACCATCTCCATTCATCCCCAGAAGTTTTTCATCACCCCAAACTGAACTTTATTGAACACCAAAACTAAGCCCCATCCCCCTCCGTGGGCCTTGGCAACCACCATTCAACTCTCTGTCTCTGTTTTTGGCCCCTCTAGTTACCTCACATAAGTGGAATCAAATAATACCTTCCCTTTTGTAATTGGCTTATTTATCTGACCATAATGTCTTCAAGGTTCATCCACATTGTAGCCCAGGATAGCATTTCCTTTCTTTAAGGCTCAATACTATGCTACTGAATGTTTATACCACATTTGGTTTATCCACTCTGCTGTGGAGGACACTTGAGTTGCTTCCTTCCTACCATTATTGTGAACAATGTTGCTGTGAACACGAGCCCTGGCTTTCCATTCTTTTGACTATATACCTAGAGGTGGGTATGGCTAATGGAAGCACTTTTTATTTTCTGTTTCATATCTTAGCAATTTTGCTATTAACAATTTTGGGGACCAGTGCAATAAAAACAAACCATCACTTTTTTTTCCTCCCGAGGAGGCATTCTTTTGTTTATTGCAAATTTTAAGGATGCTAAATAATATAGTAGCATTTCAGAGACTATTATTGCCATGGCTGAGAATAGAAAGATAATACTTCTATTAGTTGGTAGGAAGTAGAGTCATCCCACCATATCTCTAGGAAACTGGTTCCAGGACCCCCCATAGATACCTAATTCTGCAAATGCTCAAGTCTCATATATAATACAACATAGTATTTGCATAAAATCTATACACATCTTCCTGTGTACTTTAAATCATCTCTAGATTACTTATAATAACTAATAAAAAGCAAATGCAATGTAAATGGTTGTTCTACTGTGCGTTTTATGTAATACTGACAAGAAAAGGTGTGCATGTTTAGGACACACACAGATCTGCATTTGTTTGAATCCTTGGTTGTAGAGCCCATAGAGATAACTGATTGCATTGTAATAAATCTGAGTATAAGTTTGCTGCACAACTAATTAAAACAGAGTAATATAATTAAAACTTGATGTAGCAATACTGCAAATAAATTAGATTGCCACGATTAAGACATCTAGAAAAATAATTCCATAAGCAGTGAGAGATTGTGATGAGACCGTTGACAGCAGCATCAGTTTATAGACTAGTAAGAAAAGGAATAATTTTGTTACTAAGAAAGATGTGGTGACAATTCCACTGCACCAAGGAGTAAAGAGTCCACATCGTAATTCTTAGGAGAGGGTGGAAACAGTGACCTAAATGCTGTTTTGAAGTGCAGGCCATATAGTCCATCTCCTAGATGGTCTGACTCTCATGCTGGAGGCCCGGGTTCGAGTCCCCAGCACTATGGGTTTGTGGACATTACAAACAAATGCTGTTTTGAGCTGAAAACGGAGTTTCTTTCAATTTAAAAAGTATCAGGGCAGAGCAGGTGCACTTACATAGGTGTAAATCGACATTAATAAAATGGGGCAGTTAAAGTCTGTGTAAAGGTATTTTATAGATGTTTTGCAAATTGCTTCATATTCTGACTTCATTTTAGGAAGTACAAAAAGCAACTAATGATAGATTGTTACACAATTCTTTCAATGTTGCTTTTCTTCTAATCCCCACTGTTAGATGCTCTGTGTCTAAACTCACAGAAGGTCTTGAAAAAGACATCTCTTCCACATCATGGTCTGCAGCTGTGTGAACACACTATCATGTCTCTGCCAAGTGGCATGCCCCTCCACCTATTGCGCTCATGTCAACATTTCCAGGCTCTTCATAGCCTTGGTGACTCTTCTCTGGTTGGCCCAATTCGCTGATTTATCTTTTAAACTAGGGCACCCAGAACCACACTTGGCCTGATAGGTGCAGAACACAGAACGGCTATTACCATCTGTGTTCTGTGGAAGATCCAGGTGGATGTGGCTTGGGAAGCTGTGGTTAGTATGGCCTATATTCATACCATCAGCTTCTGGTAAATTCCCTTTGGACAACTTTTAGGTCTTCACATCAAGTGCTGATAAATCACTGGAGTTTTGACCCTTTGTCCTGTTAACTTGAAACCAAGACCAAACTTGTCATCCCCATGCAATACCTCAACATGTCACCTATTCTAGCCAATTACATGTCTCCAGCAAAGGTAATAACAAAGGTCAATATAACAAAAGTGCCATTTGGAATTATAGGGACCTATCAATGTTTTACCTACAGTGTTTTATTTAGTTAACCACACCAAAATTATGGGCTATTATAACAACTATGGAGTATTATTATTCTTACTTTACAGAAGAGGAAACTGAAGCTGACAAGATTGTCAATGCAGATTTGAAAGCGAGGTCTGTCTAATTTCTGCAGTTTTAACTACCTCATACCTTCCCATAAGCAAGCCATCCATTTTCTTCCCCAATCATTGGTAAATTATTGTCAAGGACTGGGCAAATCAGTGATGTTCCAAGTCGGCTCAGACTCTTAATAATGCAGTCTTCACTAGAGGACTCTGATAACACTGTATCGCCTAGTATCCAGCGTTTGTTTTTAATTTCTTGCTGCAAGTCTGTTGTGACCCTCTGTTTCAAATACTTTCCTGAATGCAGTCACCTGCACTGTTCACCCATGCCTAAGGAGGACAAGGGATTAGTTCTGTAGACTCCTTGTAAGTGAGATTATGCTGCCTCCCTGTTTTCTAAATCATCACAAACCATCTGTTTAAAAATTCATTTTAGAAATTTCCAAGACTTGTACTAGGTTAGCTATTTGTAGTTCTTACAATCTTCTCTTTGAGAAATGGAGATATCATCTGCTTTTTTTTTTTTTTTTTTTTTTTTTTTGGCTGTGCTGGGGATTGAACCCAGGGCCTTGTGCATGGGAGGCAGGCACTCTACCAACTGAGCTAGATCCCCAGCCCCACCATTTTTACCAGTACTTTCCCCATGATTCCTAAAATATCACCAATGATATCCATAATCATATTTGATTTCCTTCAGGTGGAAATGAAATGGTCATGGCTTTCTATGATTTCCTGTTTGTGGCTGTTTCCTGGATTTGGTTCTAGGCTAGGCTTATGAAAGTGGAGTCGACCCTGTCAGCTTTGGAGTTGGGCAGGAGATGAGAATCAGGGCCCTCAGGATGGAAGGCAGGTGAGAGGAGCAACCTTAGCAGACAAGAGGAGCGGGGTGGGCCTGAGCACAGTTCAACGTGTGTTTGTACACATAGCTGTGGTGCCTTGTGTCTGTTTATGTAGGCAAGTGGGCATTCCTGGTGGCCTTGGGAGGCTCAGAATCTCCATGCTCACTTGTGCATTTTCATACAAAATTTTGTGTAATTATAATGTAAATAAAATCCTTTTAGACATGGCACATGTGTGCCGTGCACCTTGGACATATGCAAACAGTGGCCCTGTAGATGTCTTTGAGAAACCCGAGTCAGAAACTAAAACATGGATGGCATAACAGGCTCATATTTTATGCACATGGATTTAACTGGTACCTTGATTAGAAAGATCTAATTTGTTCAAAATAGTGAGGATTTCTTTAACCTATTTCCCCCACAAAAATGAGAACTCCCCTCTCAATGGATATACTCATTGTATATATTCTCTTGTATATAAATTAGAATAGACAAAAAAAAAATTTTTTTTTGTTACTGGAGATTAAACCCAGGGGTGCTCAACCACTGAGCTACATTCCCAGTCTTTTTAAAAAATTTTGATACATGGTCTTGCTAAGTTGCTTAGGGCCTCACTAAGTTACTGAGGCTGATCTTGAACTTGTGATCCTCCTGCCTCAGTCTCCTGAGTCACTGGGATTACAGGCGTGCACCACCATGCCTGGTTAGACTAAATTTTTTATGTAAGTTTTTACTTAATACATAATCGCTTTTCTCTAGGATATCAGCTATCATTATAAGTATTATGTATTAGAACAAATAATATAGAACCTAGGTAAATGAAAATGCTTTATAAATGTTAGTGTTAAAATATTTTTTATATAAAACCTGGTTTGGAATTTTCATCTCTTGTTACAAGGGTCTTTGCTGAACTAAGAGAATCTGTCAACTGAACATTTAAATTGATCATTTCTGCAATTAGCTGAATGGATTGTTAAATATTTAAATAAAAAAGGAAGGAATAAAAACCGATCACATCATAAACTTTATAAACAATTATTTTATGTGAATCATACCTCAGAAAAACTTTAAAAAAGTGAGATTGATAGTATTATGAGGCCTAATTTTAATGCAATTTAACCATTCAAGTAACAGATAATACATGTGTTAAACATGCCTCTAAAATTAAAACGTTTTATGTTACAAAAGTAACAGAGGGTCTGGGAATGTATTTCAGTGGCAGAATATATGCTTACCACATGTGAGGTCCTGGATTCAATTCTCAGCATGCATGTGTGTGCAAACACACACACACACACACGCACACACACAATAAGATAAATGAAAAATTTTAAAAAATGAGAAAAGATAAAAGACATCACTAATTTTCCAATTAAGTGATAACTGTGTTAGTTATTTTGGTTATATAGTTATTTTGGTGTTATATCTTTTGGTTAAACATCTTTTTAATCTTTTACTCAATCAAGGGCCCTGAGTTGTGTGTGCGTGTGCGTGTGTGTGCGTGCACACATGTGGTATCCTTCTCCTCAATATAAACTTCAGTCTACCTCAATTACAAAAGGTATGGTAACAAAGTGGAGATAAAATATTTCATTTTAATATCTACTTTATCAAATTCTAATGTGACTTTTACTTTAATTTAAATTTTAAACTGTAAATTAGGAACCCAATTAATTTACTGATTTTTTATCAGGGAAAACTTTCATTGTCAAAAATAATTCCACGATACACCACAGTGAATCTCAACATTGTGTACATCCACAAGACTGGGATTCTAATTAGAATAAGATATACTCCATGTTTGTATAAATATATCAAACTAGACTCTGCTGTCATGTATAATAAAAAAATAACAAATAAAAATGAACCAAAAATAATTCCAGGAGGTACTTCTGTTTCTGGGAGAAAGGAACAGACATACATTTCCTTCTCTACCTGTTAAGAACAAATAAAAACTCTGGACATTATACATAAAACAAGCACAAGACTGAAAAGTAGAATATTGGCTACATAGGGACCTCAGGACCTGAGGAAGGACATGCTGCTGGGTCTAGCCAAAAGAGCAGGGAAGGAGCAGCCTAGCAAGACACAACTTTTAAAGAATGATTACTCTTCTCCAGCCAAATGTCACAGAAAAAGTAGTTTGGCACCACTTTATCCACATCAGCAAACTCCAGTGGACACAGACTTGTTCCCCATGAAGCTGTATAGCAGAGCTCCCCAACATTCCCACCAGCAGGTCAGAGAAGGCTGAGCAGGCAGCTGAAATACTCATTCACGTAAGGGTTCTTCTGCCCTGATGGGAGTTAGTGGTGAACAATTGGGACCCTGGGCTTTTGCACTCACTCAGCAGTAATTATGTGTTCCTCTGTTTTGCAGGGTGGTTTCAGAAGAGACCCAGTGGAGAATCAAGACTTTCTTAACTTCCCAGTGGTAACTGGGCCACCCTCACTGCAATGTCAGTGGGGACAATGTGGAGTGCTGGAAATCCCACTACTACCAAGCAGTAATGAGGAGTTTCCATTTTGGCCCACACTTCATGTTATCAGAGTTTGAGTGAAGAAGAACCTAGCAGTTATGAGACAGTGTCTCTTATTCCCTTGAGGGAACAGTGATTTAAAAAAAAAAAATCCAGCTAAAACAGAAAGTTTAAGTGTCATACGTCGTTTTATAATGCAAAAATGTCCAGGTTTTAATTGTTATACCCCGATTCAGTTTTAGAACTGAATGATAAAAACCAGTTTCTAGATCTTAACATTGTGATGATAAGAAATGTTACTATTATCAGAAGAGACTTTAAAGCAGTCATGATAATATTAAGCTTGATATGGTTCTAAATGTATCTGGAGGAAATATTTGAGGTTATTATATATATAAAAAAGTAAAGAGATATAAGGGAGTTAAAGTTTTATACTTCATTCAAATTAATAAAAGAATGTAATTAGACTGTGATAAATTATAATACTTAAAGCTGTCATTAAAGTTATATACAAAAATCCACATTTAAAAACACTGTAGGTAAATAAAAACAGAATTCTAAAAACATTCAAGTATTACATAGAAAGGAAAACAGCAACAACAGGGAAACAAAAAACAGAGACAGCAAACAGAAAACAAAATATAAAATGGTAGACTCACTCCCTAATACATCAATAATTACTTTAAATGTAAATGGTCTAAGTTTTAATTAAAAAGATTTATAAATTACAAAGATTTGCAGAGTGGACTAAAAAACATGCTGTCTATAAGAAAATCACTTCAATTATGATAATGTAGGCAACTTGAAAGTAGAAGAATGGAGAATATAAATCATGCAAACATTAATTAAAGGAAAACAGAAGTGGTTGTGTTAGTGGACTTCAGAGTAAAGAAAATGATCAGATACAGAGAGGTATATTACAGAATGATATATCATGTGTCAATCTATCAAGGAGACACGACAATCTGCAAGTGGTAGCACATTCATGTTGCAAAATATTTGATGTAAAAACTGATAGAACAGAAAGGAGAAATAGAAAAATACATATTAGTAGGAAACTTCACTAGCTCTCTTTCAACTACTCATAGAGCAATTAGAAAGGATACAGAAAAACTCAACAACTCCATCAACCAATGGAATCACACGGACAGTGGAGAACACTTCACTCAAAAATAACATAAATCACATTCTTTTCAAGTGTCTACAGAACATATACCAGGATAGACCATATTCAGGACTAATAAAAAAATCTTCAACAAATTTAAAAGAATTGAAATTATGTACAGTATGTTCTTCAACCACAATGGAATCATATGAGAAATCAATAACACAAAAATAAGAAGAACATCTCCAAACTCTTGAAAGTTAAACAACACACAACTAAATAAGTCTTGGATCAAAGAAGAAGTTTCAAGGGAAATAAATAAATATGATGAATCGAGGAAAATTAAAATACAACATATTAAAATTTATGGGACATAGCCAAAGCAGTGCTGAGAAGGAAATTCATAGCACTAAATGCATATGTTAGAAATGAAAGAAGTCTTAAATCAGTAATTAAGCTTCTTCCTTGGGAACTTAGAAAAAGAAGAACAGACTTAAAATAAGTAGAAGGTAGGAAATAATAAAATAAGGGCAGAAATCAATAAAATCAAGAAAAGAAAAACAATAGAGAAAAATCAGCAAAACTAAGATTTGGTTCTTTGAAAAGATCTATTAAATTCACAAACATCTTGCAAGCCTCATGAAATGAAATAGAGAAGGACACAAATTGCCAATTTCTGGCATAACCAAAAAATAGAAAGAGATACTACAGGTAACTCTGTTATTCATTTGAAAACTGAGATGAACTAGACCAATTCCTTGAAAAACACAAATTACTACAATTTGCCCAATTTTAAATAGATAATTGACCTGTAATTCTTAAGATTATTGAATTTTTGACTTAAAAGCTGCCCCACAAAAGGAAATCTCCAGGTTCATGTGGTTTCACAGGAAAATGCTACTGAATGTTCAAAGAAAAATTAAAATCAATTATGCATATATAACATATATACACAAATATAAATATATGTGCACATGTGTGTGCTGTGTATGTCTCTCTGTGTTTACACACACACACATGAACACACACTATGACCAAGTGGAGTTCATTTAATAGTTTATTATTTGAAAATCACTTAATGTTATCCACCATGTTAACAGGGTAAAGAAGAAAATCACACAACTACATCAATTGATGAAGAAATTGATAGAATTCAACACTCATTCATAAAACTATCAACAAACAGAAATAGCAGAAACTACCCTCAATTCGTTAAACCACTCTATGGAATGGTTTTAACCATTCGTTAAAAACTCTACAGTTGTATTATACTTAATGGGAGAAAAGTGAATCTTTTCCCCCTAAGTCAAGAACCAGGCCAGGATGTGCATTCCTGTTGTTCTTATTCAATACTGTGCAGGAATTACTGGTCAGTGCAGTAAGGAAATAAAAGTCATAGAGGTTGAAAGGAAAAAATAAAACTGTCTGCATCTGCAAATGACATAATTGCCTACGCAGGAAATCCTGAGGACTTAACAAAAAAACTAACAAGGTTAATAAGTGAATTCAGCAAAGTCACAGGATATGATACCAACATACAAAAGTCAGTTGTATTTTTCTGTTTAGCTATGGACCTGTTGGAACAGAAATTGAAAATACAATACAATTTACAACTTAAAAAATGAAATACTTAGGTCTAAATCTAACAAAACAAGTTCAGGACCCGTGGGCCTAAAAACCATAAAATGCTGATGAAGGAAATAAAGATCTACCTTGATAGAGATGCAAAACATGTTTATAGATTGGAATAGTCAACAAAGTAGAAATGTCAGTTCTCAATGTCAACTTGATTTGTAGGTTTAATGTAATTTCGATCAAAATTTCAAAAAGATTTTTATAGGTATAGACATGATTGTTCTAAAATTTGTATGGAAATTCAAAGGAACAATCACAGTTATGAATTTTGAAAAAGAAGAATTACATGGGAAGATACGTTCTTTTCAATGTACTATACAACTATGGTAATCAAGACACATTATTAATGTCAGTAATCAAGACATGCTGATCCATGCAATAGAATGGAGAATCCAGGAATAGACTCATATAAGTCTCTCCAACTGATTATTGGCAAAAGTTCAAAGGCTTTTTTTTGTGTGTGTGTGTGTGTGCTGGGGATGGAATTCAGGGTCTTGCATGGTAGGCAAGCACTCTGTCACTGAGCTATACCTGCAGTCCCAGTGACCACTTGATGGAGGGAAGTAAGCTTTTCAAAGAAATGGAATCATTGTACATCCACAGGTAAAAACAAAAGAAACAAACAAAAACCTTTGACCTAAGCCTATCATGGACTTAAATGTAAAACAGAAAAACTATCAAGGAAAGTTCTTTGAGAAAAAACATGAAAGAAAATTTTGAGGATTCTAACTTGGGCAAAGATTTCATAGACTCAATACTAAAAGAATTATCCATAAAAGAAAAACAACAAATAGGACAATAAAAACTACAACTATTAGCTCGGTGAGAGATCCTATTAAGAAGACAAAACACAAAGGAGCAACGAGGGGGAGAGTCTTGAAATCACATATGACAGAGGACTAGGACCTCTATACATAAAGTGCTCTAATAATGCAACAGCAGAAACCAAAGATCCAAGCAGAAAATGGGCAAAATCAACAAAGAGAATTTCACAAACAAGTCAAGAGAAGTTGTTAGACACCATTAGCCGTGAGGGGTATGAAAATGAAATCCACAATGAGATAGCACCATACACCCACCAGAATGATGTAAACAGAAATCGATGACTATAACACATGTTGGCAAGGCTTCTGAGACATGGGATCACTCAGGCACACTGGAGGAAATGGAAAGTGGTACAGACACTGTAGAACAGTTTGACAGTGTCGTCAAAAGACCAAATATGCAACTAGTATGTGATTCAACCATTGTACTCCTGAGATTTATCTTAAAGAAATGAAGCCCATGTTTGCAAGAATGTTTAGAGCAGTTTTATTTGTAGTAAACCCAAACTGGAAAAACAAAACCCCCAAATCCAGAGATCTCTGCATCAAGAGCATGATAGAATGAACTGTGGTACACCCACATCACGAAGGGACTGAGCAACAGCATAGATGCATCTCCAGAGAAATATGCCAAGTGAAAAAAACCCATTCCAAAGGCTATGTATTGCATGATTCCGTTATAAAATGAGAAAGTTAAGTTTGTTAATCAGACAAACAAGTTTACAGTCTCATGCCTGTAATTTCAGCAACTCAGGAGGCTGAGTCAAGAAGACCACAAGTTTGAGACCATCCTCAGCAATTTAGTAAAGCTCTCAGCAACTTAGCAAGGCTCTGTCTTAAAAAAAAAAAAAGTCAAATTTATAGAAATGGAGAATAGATTAGTGACTGCTAGAGGTAAAGAAGGGGTGGGTTGAAAGGACGAATGATCTCGCTGATAAGTGGATGATGACACATAATGGGGGGTGGGAGGGGTTAGTGTTAGGGTTAGAGTTAGGGTTAGGGAGGGGGGCAAGAATGGAGGAAGGAAGGACTGTATAGAGGGAAAAGAGGGGTGGGAGAGGTGGGGGGAAGGGAAAAAATAACAGAATGAATCAAACAACATTACCCTATGTAAATTTATGATTACACAAATGGTATGCCTTTACTCCATGTACAAACAGAGAAACAACATGTATCCCATTTGTTTACAATAAAAAAAAAAAGAAAAAGAAAGGGGTGGGTTGGGAGGGAACTGAGTGTGGTTATAAAAGGACAACATGACTATTTATGTGGAAATGCTTTGTGTATTGACTATGTCAAAGTTCTGGTTGTGCTACTGCATAACAGTTTTTCAAGCTGTCACCATGGGAAGAGGGGAAACCGGGTATTTTAGCCAGCTTTTTTGCTGCTGTGACTAAAAGAAGGGACAAGAACAATTTTAGAGGTGGAAAAGTTTACATGGGGGCTCAGTTTCAGTGCACAGCCAGCCAGCTCCATTCTTTGGGCTGAGATGAGGCAGAACATGATGGTGGAAGGATACGGCTGAGAAAAGGAGCCCACATGGTGATCAGGAAAATCAGGATGATCAGAAAGATCAGGATGATCAGAATGATCAGGAAGCAGAGACTGACTCCACTACCCAGATACAAAATATGTACCCCAAAGACACTAGCCCAATGCCCACCTCCTCCAGCCACACCCTACCTGCCTTCAGTTACCACTCAGTTAATCCACATTGGGGAATTGATTCACTGGGTCAAGCTCTCATAACCCAATCATTTTACCTCTGAATGTGCTTGCATTGTCTCACAAATGAGCTTTTGGGGAACACTTCATATCTAAACCATAACACTGGGTAAAGAATACAGGAGAGCTCTCTACATTATTTTTCTAACTACATGTGAATCTACAATGATCTCATTCTCAAAATGAATATTTAATTAAAAAATAATAATTTCACCTGCAGACAATGAATGGATTAGAATGTAGAAAGAGATTAATAATGTGGACTGTCATCTAACCCAAGCTGTGCCTAAGTATAAGAGAAGCAAGCTAGTTTCCAATTTTTAAACCCAGTGAACCAGGGTCTCTGTGTGTCGCACACGTGAGGAATGTACTCACGGGAATGTATTTGGGTATTGATTAGGCATCCCTGTGTCCAACCATGAATATTCTATCTTATTTACATGATGGGTCAATTCTGTTTGTTGGAAGGAAGGGAGGGCAGGGAAGGAGGTTTTGGGACTTTTCTCCTTCTCTTTTCTAAGTATCTGGAAATGCAGGTAGTTCTTAATGACTTGATTGGTCTCCAAAATATTTCCCCTGCTTTACCAACTTGCTGCCTTAATTAAGGCATGAAAAGACAGGAGATGGCCATAGGAAAATACAAATTTGAAACATAGACAAATACACAGGCAATCATTATATTTTACAGCAGCTTTAGCTGTAGAAACGTATCCATCCTCAAATGTGGAGAGAATAAGTGCTCATATGAACAAAAAAGAGGGGAAAAAAAGTTTTCCAGGAAATGTGAAGAATCGTTAACTTCAGATTCTGAATGAAAATATAATTGTCCATGACACATAAAGCAAAAACATATTTTAAAGCATTTGTAACCAGGAAACATACCCCATTAATCTGTTGTCACCAGAATCAAACAGTACTTAAATGACCACATGTACTTTAAATCAATCAAGTACAAAGACTATAATAATTAATATTGTTGGCAGTCAAATGCTTTTACAGTTCTGTGCTTAGGTGTTGAAAATATGACTTCTGCCCACTTTTATTACCTTTGTGCCATGGCAAATTATAGTAATTTCTTACGTTTTAGTTGAGAAAGAGTGTAAAGGTAATATTCACCCTATTAAAGATGGTTTAACTTCTCTACAGAGAAGCGGCGAACAATCATTTACTAACGCATGAAAAAGGTTGAAAGCTTTCTGGCCAAAATGAACGGTTATGGTAGCAACAGAATAGATCATACATATTCTGCTGCGGAAAATCCCAAGATTCCTGTAAGTGGTGGGTATGAAACGCGAGTTCAGTGGAGCTCTGGGGACAGCAGATAAACAAAGCTCTCCTTTCACGTGCGGCTGTCCAGACAGCTAAGACGCGCCTCTGCCCTTTCCTCTTCCAGCCCCTGAGGGCCCTTCCTCTTCTCTGGGTCTCTATTAATTGGCCTTTGTCTCTCCTCTAATGAAAAATGCACTTGTACTCCGCGCTGCTCCTTCCTGTGCCCTGTGGATGTGCTGGTTGGGGGACCATGGTGCGGGTCTATTGAAAGAAAAGGAGGCTGTTTCCAAGGAGACGCGCCCTGGGCACCAGGCGGTGGGAGAGAGTCAGTCCCGCGAGCGCCTGCAGGGGGCGAGCGACACTGAGCGATACGCAGGGGCGCGCAGGACACGCCACATCTCCTAGTGGGACATAGCACAATGCAAACCTCCAAGAAGGGGTGTTTTCTAGGAAATCCAGGGCTGTTTGCATATTCACGCTTTTAAATATTTGTCATTGGCGACTTAACAAAAGGTTCGAAGGATGCTAAGGTCTTGGATTTTCGTGATCATCTTTTCTAAGGTTCTCATTTTACAGATAAGAAATCAAGGCTTAGAGATGTTCTGTCCAGTTAGCTAGTGGCATTGCTGATGCTGAAACCGAGATCTACAGCGTGCTTCCGCGCTTAAAAAAAATAAAAAATAAAAAACTCCAAATGGCCATTGCCTGCTTTTATTTATAAGATACATATCTAATGCTAAACGAACTTTCTGGGGTCTCCCTCCTCCCCCTTTGAGTTACCATTTCTATGATTTAAGCTGAGAGTGGTGAAGCTCATTAGGGGAACACAAGCACAGATTTATTGCAATATTTGGCTATTTTATAACCATCATAGACTGGGATGGTAAAAAGTTAATATGCTAGATTTTTTAATTTTAATGTGTTTTTGTTTATTTTTGTCTAGCTGTATCTGCCTAGTATCTTAGGAACAAGGAGCCTTTTCTGGTGATTTACACATTCACATGATCATTTGGGAATTTTAATATTACTTTCTCCCCCTCCATTTCTGAGTCCCATTCCAGAACAATTAGTGGAAGCTCTCAGGGTGTTTTTTTCTTTTTTTAAAAATTGGTGCATTATAATTATACATAATAGTGGAATTCATAGTGTCATATTCAAACAGACACACAGCATAAATTGATCAATCTCATTCCCCAGTATATCTTTCCTCCTCCCCCACATAATCTGCTTGCTCTACTTTACTGATCTCTCTTCTATTATTATTATTTTAATTAGTAAATTATAATTATATATATGCATATATATACACAAATCAGGATTCATTATGGGATATTCATACATAGATGCAGCACCTAATTTGGTAGATTTTGTTCCCCAGTCCTTTCCTACCCCCTATCTATACTTTATTGTTCTCTCTTCTAACAAGGAAGACCCCTTTTTAACTCCTTTCTTTTTTTCTTTCTAGTTTCCACAAATTAGAGAAAACATTTGACTTTTGACTTTCTGAGTCTGATTTAATTTATTAGAAAATGATATAATTTTATTCTTCTTTATGGCTGAATAAAACTCCATTGTGCATAGATGCCACATTTTCTTTATCCATTCATCTGCTGACGGGCACCTAGGCTGGTTCCATAACTTGGCTATTGTGAACTGTGCTGCTGTAAAGTAAACATTGATATACATACATCACTATAGTATGTTAATTTTAGTTCTTTTGGGTAAATATCAAGGAGTGGGATAGCTGGGTCATATGGTGGTTCCATTCCTAATCTTTTGAGTAATCTCCATATTGCTTTCCAAAGTGATTGTACCACCAACAATGAATAAGTGTACCTGTCCCCCCACATCCCCACCAGCAATTATTGTTATTTGTATTTTTGATGATTGCCATTCTATTTGGAGTGAGATGAAATCTCTGTCATTTTTTTAAAACAAGTTCCTTGTGGATATACATAAGGGTGAGATTCACTGGTATATTCATACACGTACATAGAAACTTAGGTCAGATTCATTCCACAGTTCCTCCTGCCGTCCTTCTTTTTTTCTCTCCCGTCCCCCTTATTTTGGTCTAGCTTCTTCATATCAGAAAAACCACTTGACCTTTGGCTTTTTGGGTTAGACTTATTTCACCTGGCATGATGGTCTCCCGTTCCATCCACTTCCCAGCAAATGTTCAGTGTACTTTTGATTTGCATTTCTTCTCAGGGTATTTATTTAAAAGTGATGTACTCAAAGTGTGGTCCTTGGACCCGCAATATAGTACCACCAGGGAGTTTGTTAGGAATGCAGAATCATAGGCCCCATCTCAGTCCTCCCGAATAAAAATCTGCACTGTATCAGCATTCCCAGGTGATTCTTAGGGGCATCAAAGTTTGAAATGAACAATTCTGAGACCTTTATAACTCTGGTACGCAGTTGGCAGAGGACCTCACTTCTTCTGTTCCTAGTTCCTAGTCCTTACTTTATGTTCCTGCCAATGACTAACTTTAGGATCTCCCGTTTAAGAGAATTGAACATTTTCACTCATGCTTTAAAATCAAATGAGGAATATTAAAGCGAAGTGGTTCTTAATGAGCTCACTGTATATCACTATATATTCTTAGGCCTTTTCTTCATGAGAAAGGGCACTATAATGACATTATATGAAGATGTTTTGAAAGTTCCAATAAAGAACTTGTAGGAGCTGAAAAAATACAAAACAATCTTGTTGGACTCTATTTCCAATATAGATTAGTCTTCTCTCACTTATGATGCTTTGACTTATAGACAGATGCAGTGGTGCACACCTGTAGTACCAATGGCTCAGGAAG
Source organism: Sciurus carolinensis (assembly GCF_902686445.1). NCBI lineage: Eukaryota > Metazoa > Chordata > Mammalia > Rodentia > Sciuridae > Sciurus > Sciurus carolinensis. The sequence continues at coordinate 27,604,068 of NC_062227.1, read as the reverse complement.
CTGAGGCAGGAAGATCACAAGTTCAAGGCCAGCCTCAGCAACGTAGTGAGACCGCAAGCAACTTAGTAAGAACTTGTCTCAAAAAAAAAAAAAAAAAAATTAAAAAAGTCTGGAGGTGTGGCTCAGTGTAACTACTGAGTTAGCACCTGCGAGTTCAATCCCCAGTACCAAAAAAAAAAAAAAAAAAAAAAAAAAAAGCTTATTTTTGTATTTTGGCTTCACAACGATGCAAAAATGTTACATATTCAGTAGCCACACTTCAAATTCGACCTTTTCCTGCTCCAGTAATATGTGATACGAGCCTCTCTCACAATGCTGTATAGCAGCAGTAAGCTACAGCCCTCAGGCAACCCTGTGATCACTAGGGGAAACAACACACTCTCCACAGTGCACTGGGATGTTCAGTAGGTTAAGAGAGTTAAACGTGTTTTCTTTCTTTTTTTAAAAATATATATTTTTAGTTGTTGATGTACCTTTTTATTTTTTTTAATGTGGTGCTGAGAATTGAACCCAGTGCCTCACACTTGCCAGGCAAGCGCTCTACCACTGAGCCACAACCCCAGCCCCCAAGTTAAACACATTTTCTACTGATGCTATTTTCAATCTTTTGTGAGTTTATTGAGTGACAGCTGCATCAAAAATTGAGGAGCATTTGTACTTGACTCGCTCTTTGGTAATAAATAAGACACCCCAATACACATATAAACCCTGCCAGTCTACCAAGGACACTTAGTAAAGAAGAAACTTTATCTTTTAATTGTTTTATTTCTACTATAGAGCAGTATTTTGTATGGACCAGGTGCCTAACTATTCTTGACAATAATAACAATAGGTAAATATTTACTGGGTTTCCCTAAAACAAAGTCACATTTTGGAACAACATGTTTTCTTCATTAATTAAAATATTTTATGCTTTATTATTATTAATGCAAGAATTAGATGAAAGGAACTCTTTGAAGGAACTGTTCTGATGACCCTGTTCCTCCACACATACCCTCATGTACTCTATCCATTTATTCCATACATATTTTCAGAGAGCTATCAGTTTTGGAGATAAATTATTTATTAAATTATAGTGTTATCAAACCTAAGGATGTCAGAATTTGTGGAATTAAGCTCATGTTAGACTGTTTTTTTATATTCGATGCTAAGAAGATTGATAATGTAAATGTTGGCATATTTAAAGGAATAAACTTTATATTTTTAACACATTATATAAGTCAGGGAATTTTAGCACTAGAGACTTTAGAAATGATCCATCTAGAAGTTTTCAAGTAGTAAACTGATTTTTCCAGAGCAACTCAAATCCTCACTTGCCATTTCTCCTCGCCGGCTGCCACGACCATGACCCTTCTTTGGGATAACTGGTTCTGTTGTTTGGAGGGAGCCTTGACAGTTACCCTATAACTGTTCCTGCCCATACACCTTAAAAATTTCAAGGTTGATGCATCAGTGCCCATGTTTTCAGGGTCCTTGTTGGTAGTGCCAAAGGGAGTCCACTGGAGCTTAAAGAAACTGATGGGATGTCTAGGAATGAATAGCATTTTCAATAATCATATTAAACACAGGAATGATATGGTTCCATGAACAAATAATATTCGTAATGATGATGGCATTTAGCTATGAAATAATAGATCTTTTGTAATGACTGCTTTGTTGAGTTAGAAATATTTTATGATGATCAGTAAAGAGATTAATGTGAATCCAAGTGTGTCATTTATCTAATTAACTAATCCCTTTACTGATTCAACAGTTACATACTGAATATCTGCTATGTGTCAATCACAGTGCTAGGTTCTGGGGATAACAGTAGGTAAATCTAGTACTTGTAATTTAGTGAGAGAACAAGTGTAACTTCCAGACATGAAATTTGCAAATACCTGAGCACAAACACAAACCAAAAAGGGAAAGAAAACCTAATAAAAAATTGCCAGTGATGATATGTATCATAAAGGAAATAAGTGGAATGCTGAGATAGAAAATAAAAGGGAGACTATTCATTCCTGCCTTGGTCAAGTGATGACAGAGGAAGGACCATTATGATAGAGGAAAGAGCATGTTCAAAAGCCCTGAGGCAGGAGTGTGCTGGCCTCTTCTAGGAACAGCAGAGGAGAAAGGAGCCTGGAGTGAAGCAAAGAGAATGAGAAGTTTCGGGGGTGGGGGTATCAAGAGGAGATGTGGGATACATAGGTCATGTGAGCAATGGACAGGACTTTGGCTTTATCTCTGATGGAGATGGCATTATGGTTAGAAGCTGGAATGTCCCCCAACATCTCATGTCCCCTAACACTGTGTTCAGAGGTGGAACTCTTGGGAAGTAATTAAGATTGTGAGGGCTCTGACTTCATCAGTGGATTACATTAATGGGTTGATAATCTGATGACATTATTGGGAGGTAGGGGAAATTGTCGGAGGTGGGGACCAGTTGGAGAAAACAAGTCACTGGGGCATGCCCTGGAAGAGTACATCTCATCCCTGGTCCCTCTGCCCACTTCTGGGCTATGAGGTGAACATCTTGCTCTCCCTTTTCTCCCATGATGTACTGCCTCACCACAGGTCCCAAAATAATGGAGACAACTCATCATGGACTGAAACCTCTGAAACCATGAGTCAAAATAAACCTTTCCTTCTATAAGTTATCTTTTTCAGGTATTTTGTCACAGCAATGAAAAGCTGACTAACACAGATAGGAAGGTACTGGAGCGCTCTTGGCAAAGAGGAAGACTATATGGTGTTGTCTTTACCCAGATGGCTATGTGGCGAATAGATGTGGGGGATCCCTGAGTGGACATGGGGAGACGAATCTGGAGGTGATTCAGGCCAGAGATGATGGCAGTGTATAGGGGGGTATTGGCTGTGGAGGAGTTAAGAGTGCCCAGATTCTAGATAGATTATTAAAAGAGGATCAACTAGACTGGTTAGTAAGTTGGATGTGGAACATGAGAAGAAAAGGAGAGCTCAGGATGCCCTGAAGGCCATTAGTGGGAACAACAGAAGAATGGAGGACGCTTTGCATAAGTTGGAGAGACTGCAGGAGGAGAATGTTGTGGGGAAGGGGTAGGAGTTTTGTTCTGGGCCTATCCAATTTGAGATGCCACAACTGATCAAAGTCAAGATGTCCTGGAGGAAGCTGGAGTCTCAGCTTAGGATTAGGAGTGGAGTCAAGGCCAGAGACACCCATTTTGAGGACCACAGAAAAGGTGATGTTTAAAAGCAGTAGTCTTGCTGAGACCCCTGTGGGAGGGGGCATGAGGCATTCAGATGGGAAGCAGATAGAGGGAAGAGGAGGCAGTAGCAGGTGTAATGGGCAAGAAGCTTCTGCTCGGGGTGGAGAAAATCCAGGAGAGGATGCTGTAAGATGAGCCAGGTGAAGAAAGCATTTCAAGACCTGGAGCAGCGCATGGATCATACTGCTGATAGTTGAGGCATGGCAGACAGGGAGTGAGAGCTGACCCACGGGTTTAGCCGTGGGAGGAAACTGATGATCTTGGTGAGAGCAGCTGGGAGACATGGTGAGCACAAACACCCAGCTGGGGTAGGCTCAGGAGAATACCAGGGAGATGCAATAGGGATGCAAAGTAATTTTAAGGTCTTTTGAAAGAAAGTAACAGAAAAATGTGGCGTGAGGAATGTGATGAAGAGAGGGAGACCTGACTGATCAGGGGGAAAGTCAGTGTGGAAAACATTGACCGTGGCTACGCACCTCTCAGGCCTTCCAGTGGACCCTTGAGGAGGAAGGCACACAGAAGACGGTGGCTTAGAGGGAAGGACATCAGCCGTCAGCATGCAGTATCACCGTCTAAAATGACCACTCAGTCCTTTGCTCTCACAGATAACGTGGAAGCCAAGGGTTTGAGCAGTGCTCCCAGAGTAAGTCTCCAAACTCCCAGGTCAGTGCTTTTCTGGTAAACGATGCTTCCTCTTGTCTTTCTGCTGACTGCAAAGAAACCTCTCCTCTTCCTTCCCTGCAGGTGGTCTCACCTACAGGTCAGATACTGATCTTTACCCAAGCTCCACCTCTTTCTGCCTTTTTGCCATCATCCCAGCAGGTGAGGTGGCTGTCACTCCACTTCCACATTTGACTGAGAGCTGGGGGCCTACCAACTCCTCTGAGAGGTCGTCTAACCTGGTTAAGTGAAACTGGATGTCTGTTGTATTTATAGGATGATTTATTATTTGTTTAGTATATATTTTAGACCTGGTAGGAGTCCTTAGTAAGGAAAGCTACAAATGTATGGCACTGACATTTTAGAATAATGTCCATGTGACCTCTCTCCATTCACATCTTCTCAAATTAAAGAGATTGTCAGTTGTTTCTGGGATTGAACCGTTTTTTGGTGGTACTGGGGATTGAACCCAGGGTCTTTTGCAAGCTAGGCTAGCCCTTTACTGCTGAGCAACATCCCCAGCCTTTGTTATTTATACTGGAAGCAATAAGCTGTGGAAGACTGAAAAAAAAAAAATCAGTAGTGCTGAGTTTGATGTGTTTTGTTTGGCTGATTATTTTAAAACAATTATTTGTGGGGCATGTAGTGAACTTGCAGCCTCCTTTACTGAGAATTCATAAACTCTGAAGTATTTAGAACAAATGCACCAATTATAGCAGAGGTCCTTCATTCTGATTAGATCATTTGAGGAGCACATTGGGGGAGATATTACATGATACTGCTGTCTGAATCCCATCCCAGATCACTAAAATCACAATCTTTGCCATGTGCTTGGGCATCTGTATCTGTAAAATCTCCCCAGAGATGATTTGTATTGTTGTTAAGATTGAGACAATGAACTTGTGGGTTCCTTCCTTGAAATAATGAGAGTCAGTTGAAATAATCAGAAGTTAAAAATATAGAAAGTATGAAAAAAGACAGTCAGTGAACTATAAAAAGACATGGAGGAAACTTAAATGCATACCAGTAAGTGAAAGAAGCCAATGTATGGTTGTATAATGGTGGACACATGCCCTCATATTTTTGTTAAACCCCATAGAACATACAATAACAAGAGTGAACTCTAAGGTAAATACGAAGTTTGGGTGATAATGATGTGTGATTGAAGCTCATCCATTTTAACAAATGTACCACTCTGGTGGGAAATGTTGATAGTGGGGCTGTGTTTGTGGTGGGGGGGCGGGGTGGGCAAAAAACATATGGGGACTTTTTATACATTTTGCTCAATTTTGTTTTGAATCTAAAACTGTACTGAGAAATAAAGTCTGCATTTAAAAAATATGGATTGAGTAAGTCTGGAGAGAAATCTGGTACATTGTATTCTGAGCCTGGGAGGAAGGTAGTGGATGGCCAAATGGGCTGGTGACGGAACCTGGGTCACATGGGCTGAACTGGATCAATAGGCATTGCTTTTTAATTTCTCCATAAGGGCATCCAGGCAAGTTTATTTATTCATTCAACCACACATATTGTGTACCCACTGTGTGCCAGGTGCCATGAGGGGGCATCTGATGTATAAAGAAATCTTTGGCCTAAGGAAGCCCATTGTCATCAGAGAAAAACAGATGGATGGACAATTAAAACCCTAGGGATAAATATTAGGATAATCATCACACTGGGTTTCTAGTACACATCTATAGTGACAATTTGGATCAATGACTTCAGTTATCTGAAATGCTCTTGGACAAGATGACTATTAATTCCCCAGGGCTGAAAAAAAGAACTGGTAGGCCAAGTTCTTGTAAACTAACTGCAATTTTCCTGATTAACTTCTTGCCCCACTGACGAAAAATCTTGCCAAATTCATTTTTCACAGATTGCAAGTGTTATTTATTTTTAACAGATTTTATTCCGTTCTGGGAGCACCGGAGACGGGTGCTACATTAACTCGAGCAGATTATACAGGGAAATAGATTGAGACTCTCTGCTAATATTTCTGCATAGCCCCACAGTCAGATGTTAGAAGTTATAAATTGCCAAGTTAAAAAGTAACAAAGAGAACCCAAATATATTTTTCTGTGACTGGGAATCCAAGTTGAGAAAAGAGACTTCTTTGCTTAGTCTTCTACCCCCAAATTAGGTTGCTCACCTCCCCCACCATTTTTCCAGCAGCTGCCACCCCACCTCCAACCTCCCACTTATTAGAAATAATTTTCAGCAGCTGTCTGGGGAAAGTTCTGCAACAGTTGCCAACTTCTCGGTTTTGGTGGCATCCTTAGGCTGCTAAAATAACCCCATGTCAGAATTTTCCTCTTGGTGAATACTAGAATATAACAAATTCAGATTTTCTGTTTAAGCTTTTAGAAATGTCTGGTCAAGAGCTCGCATCTGCTAGGTACACAAAGACTTATCTCCTTAGTGACAAGATAATTCCTCTGGAAGAGCATATAGTGATCAGAGATGAGAGAATGAGTGGTGATTGGGGATCCTTATAAACAAGAGTTCTGATAATTCATTTGTGGGATGATCATCATCTGGAATGTCAGATGGTGGGATGTTGGTGATGGGTGGAATGTTGGTGATTCCCTCCGCTCTCCTTAGCTTTTATTTTGGTAATGGGGATTGAACCCAGGGGTGCTTAACCACTGAGTTACATTCCCAGCCCTTATAATTTTTTAATTTTGAGACCAGGCCTTGCTAAATTGCTTAGGGTCTCACTAAGTTGCTGAAGCTGGCCTGGAACTTGTGATCTTCCTGCCTCAGCCTCCAGAGCTGCTGGGATCACAGGCATGGGCCACCATGCTGGGCTAGTATTTTCCCTTTTAATTCTCATTTAGGAGATTCTCTGTGATGTTCCTCATAATACTGAAGCTATGAAATGGAAAGGAAACAGATTAGTCTTGCTGCAGGAGCTTAGTTCATGATAGATGCTCTGCCTCTGGCTTCTGGGAAGAGATCTGACCCTTAAAGATGGTGGCAATAAGCCCAATCATTCCATTCTTTCTACTTGGCCTAACTTCTCCCCAAAATGTTTTACTGAATATTAACATATACACAAAAGAGTACACAAGTCGTAAGTTTGGAGCTGGGTACGTTGTTACAAAGTGAATATACTCATAAACTAACTCTCAATTAAGAAAGAGCTTCATATACCAGAGGCTGCCTACCAGTCATTACTTCCTCCTTCCCAAAAGGTAAGCAGTATCTTAGCTTGTAACACACAGGTGTGTTTGACCTACTTTTAAAAAAAGATTTTTTAAAAAATGTATTGGTGGATTATAATTATGCATAATAGTAGGATTCGTTACTGTTTGGCCTACTTTTGAACTTCAGATAGTGAGATCATAAAGTATGCATTTTGGGGGATCTGGCTCCTTTCGCTCAACACGTTTGAGATTCTTCCAGGTTGTTTTTGCATAAACTGTGGCTTATTTACAGATAGAAGTATTCCCTTTTATATGTTGGGGATGAGAAAATGATACTGTAGTACTGTAAGGTATGGCGCTTTGGCCTGCTGAGTACTTTGAACTACAGGAGATTGGAAAGGCTCAGAAGCAGTCTCTGCCCGCCTGTCCTCTCTTTGTCTTGCTCTTCTGAAGTGAGTCATAGAGACAGGAATCATCTTCCCCAAAGTGGGTCAAAGTGCGACCCACAGAAACTAGAGCCCCTTTCCCCCAAAGCAAGCAATAAAACCTCAAAAGATAATACTTCCCTTCTCCCTTCTTCCTTGGAGTCCCTCATTGCAGAAGGGATCTTGTCTTATACCGACCTGGGAGGAAGGAATGCTGCATAGAGAGGCCAAGAAGAATCCTAATGGACAGTCCTTGCTGGGTTTTGCCCTCAAGTCTGTTAGATCATTCTGTTGTCCAGCAGAATCTATGTAGCTGTCCATTCTTTATTAAATATATGCACAAAGATACAGTTTCCCTGGTTCTTTGGGTCTTTGTTTCTGAAGACGTCTGTGTCACATAAAACTTTGATCAAATAAATGTGTTATTTCTTTCTCTTGTTAACCTGTCTTTTGTTGTATGATGATCGGTCATAACTCTTTTTTTGCCCATTCATGTGCATATATCATAATTAATTTACCCATTCTATTGTTGGTGGACATTTTGGTCATATCCAGTTTGAGGTTGCTAAACATCATACTGCAATTAATATATTACATGTCTTTTGGTGTATCTGTGCATGCATTTCAGTTGTGTCCGTACTTAGGAATGGTATTACTGGCTTATAGAGTATACATTTGGGGGGAATGACGTCTCCTGTGGGCCTCAGATATCTCTGCACATCCTTCCCAAGTGTGCTAAATTTCAAGTCATATCCATTCCCTGATACTGAGCAGTTACTATAGCTGGTCATGTAGAAACTAAGTAGGGCCAGGCAATCATAATGTGACTACTGCTTGTTCCTCAGGAAAAAGGGACTGGCTTATTTGTTGCTTACTACAAAAGGTATGGAGCCCTATGCCCTGTGTCCCCCTGCTGTGTATAACCCTCTCTGTGAATGGCTTTTGTTTGGGCCCGCAGGGCTGTTCAATTGGCTTGCGGGTGGGGACAGCACATCCCCACACAAATGCTCTTGCTCTTTGCTGTGCTGTGAGTAAAAAAATGTCTTGTGACTTACTACTACTACATCTCAGAGTCTCCATTTGACAACCCAAACTACCTCCTTCTCTACCAAGGTAGCTCCTGTGGGAACCCTTTTTTTTTCTGTTTTTTGGGGGTGGTGGGGCTGGGGTTTAAATCTTGGGTCCTGCACAACTTAGGTAAATGCTCTACCACTGAACTACATCATCACTCCTTCTGTGGGGTCTTATTACTCCTTGCCCTCCTCTATAAGATTTGGAGTTTTCCCCGACAGTATTTAGCTTTGGTAGGTAATGTTAAATTATTTCTAAAAGTAGTGTGCAAGATTTCTCACTGCTCTCTAACTTGACTTTAAAAAATTTCTACAATAATTATATTGCCTATTTATATGCATGATACTTTCATATTATAAAATATAATTCTTACAATGACTCTCAGGAAGGTATTATTTTTTAGGGTACTTAAGGGACACATGTAATTTTACATAGCTATGATAACAACAGTTACCATGACATGTATCAATAGTTTCCTACAACATATCAGACCCTGTGATTGGTGTTTTCTATGTGAATTGTTTCATTACAGTGCTTTGACACAGGTATCATTCCCAATGAATGGATCCATAAATTGATATTCATTAAAGTTAATGAGCTTGTCCACAGTCACATTAAAAGTACGCGCTAGAGCTGAGACTTAAATCCAGGATGAAACTGACCTCCAAGTTCAAGCACATGCCTGCTATCCATCATGTCCCTTGTCTAGATCCAGTAAGTGGAAGAGGCACAGCTGGAACCCGTGACCTTGGAGTCCAGAATGATTGCTCACATCACTGTGCATTTTGCTGAGACACCTCAACCCTCACCTCTGAACTTACATGAATTCTCCTGTCCCCATCTGGTACATGATGAATAAGCAGTGAAATGGCTCCATGATGATCAGATGAAGTCAAGACAGTGAAGAGAATGGAAGGTTTGTGTAATTCTTTTTTTTTTTTGTACTGGGAATTGATTTCAGGGGTGCTTTACATCAGAGCTCCTCCACACCAACACTTTTTATTTTTTTATTTTGAGACAGGGCCTCACTAAATCACTTAAGGCCTCACTAAGTTCTGAGGCTGGCCTTATGATCCTCCTGTCTCAGCCTCTGGGTGTAATTCTTTTAAAAACATTTTTTAAATTTAATTAAAAAAATTTAAGTTGGTGCATTAAAACTGTGTAATTTTTATACCAGGTCATCAGCCTCCAAATAGCAGGTTGTGCAACTGAATATAAAAATACCGTTCAGAAGGCAAATATAAATCTTTAGAAATCTAGAAGAGAATAATAGGTGGCTAATTTTATTTTTTAAAAAACAGCATATAATAAGGTTAACTATATAAAGGTGATACAACATGTTACATAACTATGAAATAAAAATACAAAAAGGTGAAACCTTCTTATATGCTTGGGTACTTATTATACCTAGTCTCTTTCAGGGATACCATTAATCAAGTTGTTGATCTGTTCTACTGTTCTCAAGGCAAAAGCAGCATCCCAGGCCAGCTGTGACTCCTCCCTGGCTCCAAGGGCCTGACTGTCCTTTCAGAAAGCTTTCTGCCCCTGACCTACCTTGAAAGGTTAAGATTTTTCTTCCTTTATTTTATTGGTGCATATTAATTATACAGATTACTGGTTTCACTGTGGCATAATTGTATATGCATATAATTTGGTCAGTTTTGACTCCCCACGCCTTCCTTTACCTACCTCTTCTCCTCCCCCTGACTCCCTTCTATTTTCATGACATTCATTTTTTCCCCCCTAGCTTTCAGTATATGGCTAATTTTAAAGGAAGCATTAACTTTTTGCTGCGAAATGTTACCAGTCTTATAATCATCTCCAGCAGCTCTCTCCATTTCCAGGGGGAAGGCATCCCAGAAAGTCATGGAGGGGTATGTGGATGTGGGTTTGTAGAACAAAATGAATCTTCAGAAAGGAATAAGCAGGCTCTCATGTATTTCATCTCTCATGCTAAACCAGCCTCAACCTAGATCCAAGAATGGGACTCTGGACTGCATGAATACATGATTAACTTTTCATATTGACCCAGTTCTTGGCTTCCTTGCTTGGGGACCACAGTTACTCTTGGGGATGTGCTGATTCTCCATCATAACCTAAAAGCAAAAATGCTTTCTTGACTCACTCCTGACTCCCCGGTGCCAATGCCAGCATGTTTCTTTGGGGATTTCACACTTTCTCTCTGCGTATGATAAATGGGAAATTATGTAACCTTTACTCATCTGCCATTTCAAAAAATCAATTCAAAGAGATCTTTGTGAAAATTATTTATATATGTATTAATAAAATTATTTTCAAGGCCTTGAAATAAACCTGGTATTTAAATGATAGTTGGAAGTTTTCATTTAAATATGAATGTTTGGGCAGAGAGTGGGGGAAAGGACTTAGATGGAAGTTCAGAGGAAAATTCAGTGACCAGTGCATCCTTAGTAGAGAAGGGTCATTTCAATACCAGCTTATATAATCCACAGTGACAGTTTCAGGGAAACTGAAGGACAATATTGATATTGATACTGACTATATTGAAGTCAAAAGGTAAAAAGTATAGATAATTCATAAAAGTCGAAGTGGTAAAGGAAATGCAGCCTCGACAGGAGAGATGGGATAGATGAGTTACACAGGTTTATATCTCAAAATAAATTTCCCACAGTCCTGTTGACCTTTATTCCACATTGAAAGTAAGGAAAACAAATAAATTCTAAGTCTTTTTACTTGGTATTTTTCAAACAACATTGTTATGATCATCTCCTCTTGAAAAAAACAGAAATGATATAAATGTCATTCCATGGGTGTGTTGGGTACAGTGTCTTTGGATTCTGGAAGGCGCCCCAAACCAGGAATAAGTTTGGGTCAGTAGGACCTGGTCAGAAAAGTGTCTTGCTTCTTTCAATACAATAAGGAATTTAAAACAATAATTGGCCTCCTGGAATTCCATTTATAACAGCATTAAAAATAATAAAATACTTCAGAATTGTTTTAAACAATGGGAAAATGTAATATTCAAAACTACAGAGGTACAAGATTATTGATGGAAATTAAGAAGACTTAATGTCCATGGATGGGAAGACTTAATGTTGTAAAGATGGCAATACTCCTTATATTTATCTAGATTTAGCACAAACCCTATCAAAACCTAGGGTGGTTTCTTTACATATATTAACAAGTTGATCCTAAAATTCTATGGAAATTCAAGGAATCTAGAACAGCCAAAACAATCTTGAAAGAGAAAGCTGGCAGATGTATACTTCTCAGTTCCAAAACTTACTACAAAGTTACAGTTATAAAGGCAGCAACCAGAGCTGGGGTTGTGGCTTAGTGGTAGAGTGCTTGGCCAGCATGTGTGAGGCACTGGGTTCGATCCTCAGCACCACATGAAATAAATAATTACACAAAATAAGGTCTAAAAAATACAATGACATTATTTAAAAAAAAAAGGCAGCAACTAAAGAAAACAGGCAAATTAGACTTCACCAGAATTCAAAATCTTTGTGATTCAAAGAACACTATCAAGAAAATGGAAAGACAACACACAGGCTGGACAAAAAATTGTCACAAACCATATCTCTGAAAAGGACTTGTATTTAGAATACATAATGAACTTCTACTACTTAATAAGGCAAATTACCCAATAAAAATGTCTAAAATATATGAATATTTCTTTGAAGAAGATAAAGAAATGATCAGCAAGCTCATGAAAAGATGCTCAATATCCTTAGCTATAAGGGAGATGCAAATCAAAACCAAAATAAGATACCACTTTATACCCATGAGTATGGCCACACTACTAAAGACAGAGAAAAATGGTATTGACCAGGATGTGGAGAAACTGGAACCTTCTTACATATTTGGTGGGGAGTGACCTGCGGGAGGTGGGGGAAGAAGATACAGACACTTTGGAAACAATCTGGCAGTTTCTCAAAAAGTTAAACATAGTTATCATAAAATCCAGTCATTCTACTCCTAGCTGTAGACTCAAGAGAAATGAAAACATGTGCTCAAATAAAAACTCGTACACACATGTTCACTGCAGCATTATTCTAATAATTAAAAGTTGGAAACAATCCACATGTCCATCAACTGATGAATGGGTAAATAACCCCCCAAATAAGTATAAATATCCATAAAACTATTATACAGTCGGAAAAAGGAATGAGCCTTTGATGCATGCTACATCGCGGATTAACCTTGAAAACGTTATGCTAAATGAAAGAAGTATGTCACAAAGTATCACATTTGTGAAATGTTCGAACAGGCAAATCCGCAGGGACAGAAAGTCCCTGAACTGAGGGTTGGAGGAAATGAAGCATAACTTCTAATAGGTCTGGGGATTTGGCAGCGTTGAAAACATTTTAAAATTGATCGTGGTGGTTTCACAACTGTGAATATACCATAACCCAATTGTACCGTACACTTTAAGTGGGTGAGTTGTTGTTGTGTGTTATATCTCAGTGAAGCTGTCATTTATAAAGGGTAACATCTTTCTGAAGGCACATACTTGTAACTATAAGGCCTTTGCTTTCCTATGGATGCCAACGCTATTTCTGGAAGGGGCAGACATGGTGGTGGTGGTGGGAAACTTATGTATGTTCATATGAAAAACTGATGGCTTATGCACCAAATGAATGCTGTGTCTGGTGGACTCATGTCTTTCTGAATGTAGATCTTGAGGGTCCAACAAAAAACTGATTTCCAGATGTTGAGTATTGGGTCTTTCATTTACAACAGGAGTCATTACAAAGACTAAAGTGGAAAGAAACAAATTGTGTGTGTGTGTGTGTGTGTGTGTGTTCACTTAATTGGAAGGCCAATTAAGGGAAAAATACCAGCCCTCAAGGCAGAGTGTGTCACAGGGTGTGTGTGCTGGATTCCTGGAGGTGGCCAGTTACACGGTTTTAGAACAAGATGCCTCACCCAGGCAGCTGCTTCCTTGAGCTTCCCCAGTTGTAGGGTCTTCCGGAACTGGAAACAACCTGTGGATCCATGGAAATATAACCACGGAAATAGTTTTCTGTGGCTGACTACTATTCTGGTGTGCATATACACTGTATTTTCCTTATCCATTCATCCACCAACAGATTGATTCCATGTCTCAACTATTCTGAATAATGTGGAATCGAAACCCAGAATAGAAGGAATAATTCTGGTGTTCCATACCATAGGCCGATGACTGTAGCTTACAATAACTGATCATGTTATATATTTTATGAAGTTTTGGAAGAGAGGAGCTCAAAGCTCCAAACAAAAAGAAATGATAAGGACAGTTAATTACCCTGGTTTGGTCAGTTTCTCAAAAAGTTAAACATAAAGTTATCATAACACCCACTCGTTATATGCATATGTGAAAATGTCACACTGAACCCCATTAATATGGAGAGTCAATACATGTTAGTCAAAAATAAACTTGTTCTCCATTTTCTTCTTATTTTTTTTTCTCAAGCTATTACAGTCTCAGGAGAGATTTGAGTCTGCTCTTTGTGTTTTATTTTTAAAAAACTCCTGGAGAATCTATTTTTACTCATCTCTCAGGTGTCCATTCGATGAAGACATTTTTCTCCTGATCAACGCCAACCCACCCACAATGTCAGGGTGTTCTCTGGTTTGGCTGCTTAATGATGGGCCGGATTCCTGCCCAGCTCTGCCGCCTTCGCGCTGCTCCGCAGGGCGCCCACATGGAGCTGCCGGTGACAAGACAAAGTGCCACGCGGGGGGTGGTGGGGGGAAGGGAGGGGTTTGCACCCAGCCTTATACCAGAGGCTTGGGGAAGGGGAGCTGCTGACATTTTATTTTGTTCAAAGTTTTATCAAGAGATAATCATGTATGACATGAGGACTAAAGCTAATAAAATTGTGTCAGGGATTTTTGGTGAGAAAGTAGATTTTAGTTGCTCTTGACACAATAAAGCAATGATACGAGATGACAGACATGTTAATCTACCTCACTCTAGTCCTGGTCTTACTATCCATGTGCATCCTGTAACATCGTGTTGGAAGTCTTAAATATGCACAAATTTATTTTAAAAATCTCAGAAATGAGCTCAAGGAGGGTTCTAAAATTGAAAGCTGTCAGTGAAATCTGTAAAACTGCATGTGACAGGGCTCACTTCCTACTGCTCAGCCCTGGCTCATTCCCTGGCAACCCTGGCCATCTTGTGGCTGCTTGTGTCAGACAACCACACTCCTCTTGCCTGAAGGCTTTTCCTAGATTTGTAAAATACAAACCCAACTCACTTTTAAAACATATCCACTTTATGGACTGAGAAAATAATGACCACTTCTCGTTTTTTAAAATAATCTCTTTTTTATTGGTGCATTATAGTTGTACCTAATGATGACATTTGTTGTTATGTATTTGTACATGCGCACAATGTAATGCCATGATTTGGTCAATATCACTCACCAGCACTTCCTGTGTATTCATTTTATGTTTATATATATGCTCTTGTGGTGCTGAGTGAAAGGTCATATCAGTGTTCTGTTGCTACTGTAACAAATTACCACCAATTTAGAGGATTAAAATATCCACCAGTTTATTATCTTACTGCTTGGAGGATGGAGGTCTGCAATGGGTCTTATGGGTTGCAGAATAAGAGTTTTTAGGGGAGAACTTGTTTCTTTGCCTTTGCCTCTTCCAGTGGCAGTCTGTGTTCTTTGGATTGTGGTGGCCCCCTTTTCCATTTCCAAAGCCAACACCGTAGCATCCTCTGGTCTTTCCTTCTCTCTCTGACCTCTGCTTCTCTGCAGTCATCTCCTCTGACTCCGTTTCCCTTTCATAAGATTCTTTGTGATGACATGGGTCCCACGAGGATCTTTCCATCTCAATATCCTTAACTTAATCGCATCTGCAAAAGCCCTTTTGCCATGTAAGAAAAAACATTTGCAGGTTCTGGGGATTAGGATCTTTGTAGGTTACTATTCTACTTTCCATAGAGGTTTAGGAGTGAGACAATTCAAATGCATTGTTTGGTGCCAAATGTTTCCATTTGATTCTTAGGATGATGACTAGTCATGCATTCAGTACTAGAAAAAGAAAAGTATTTACAGATAATAGAAATAAACTTAGAAGAAATGTCAAGAACACACTGTAGTGCTTATTCCAAGACACAGGAAAACTGACTTTGTTTGTCTGATAGCTTTTACAGGAAAAGTGATTGCCAGGATCGCTGAAGTTTAGATGTAATTACTAAAGTTTGACACTCACATTTTCTAGAAGTTTTTAGAATTTCTTTTGGCATGTGTCTATTTTAAAATAGCTAATGAGAAAAATGCACAAAAATTACCAGGAGCTAGAGTGAGTTCAGTAAAAAGTCTTTCTGATAACAGAAGGTATCATCAGTAGGAAAGACTCTCAGTGGCAGGTGTAATCTTTAGATTAGAATATTTTATATGCAACAGGGAATCCTCAAACTTTAATAATTCTTGATTTTTAAAATTTGTTCTAATTAGTTTTACATGACAGTTGAATGCATTTTGACACATCATACATAAATGGAGTAGGATTTCTTATTCTTCTGGTTGTACATGATGTAGAATCACACAGGTCATGTAGTCATATACATACATAGGGTAATAATGTCCGATCCATTCTACTATCCTTTCTTTCCCCATACTCCTCTCCTCCCTTCACTCCCCTCTACCTAATCCAAAGTAACTCTATTCTTCTCTAGCCACCCCATTAGCATCCACATATCTGAGAAAATATGGTTTTTTGGGATTGGCTTATTTTACTTCGCATTATGTTCTCCAGCTTCATCCATTTACTGGCAAATTCCATAATTTCATTCTTCTTTAAGACTGAGTAATATTCCATTGTGTCTATATACCACATTTTCTTAATCCATTCATCTGTTTAAGGACACTTAGGTTGGTTCCATTGTTTAGCTATTGTGATTTGAGCTACTATAAACATTGATGTAACTATATCACTATAGTATGTTGATTTTAAGTCCATTGGGTATAAACTGAGGGGTGGGATAGGTGGGTTAAATGGTGGTTCCATTCCAAGTGTTCTGAGGAATCTCCGTACTGCTTTCCATAATGGTTGCACCAATTCGCATTCTCACCAGCAATATATGAGTGTACCTTTCCCCCCACATCCTTGCCAACATTTGTTGTTGCTTGTATTCTTGATAATTGTCATCTGATTGGAGTGAGATGAAATCTTAGAGTAGCTTTGACTTGCATTTCTCTAATTGCTAGAGATGTTGAACATTTTTTCATGTTTGTTGAGTGATTGTATTTCATCTTCTATGAAGTGTCTGTTCAGTCCCTTAGCTTATTTATTGATTGGGTTATTTGTATTTTTGGTGTTAAGTTTTTTGAGTTCTTTATATATCTTGGAGATTAATGCTGTATCTGAATTGTATGTGGTAAAGATTTTCTCCCATTATGTAGACTCTCTTTTTGTATTATAAGCAGAATTAATTTTGTAAAAATGGCCATATTCCAAAAGTGTTATACAGATTTAATGGAATTCCTATTAAAATCCCAAAGACATTATTCATAGAACAAGAAAAAGCAAGCATGACATTCATTTGGAAAAATAAGAGGCCCAGAATAGCCAAAGCAAACCTTTGCAAGAAGAGCAAAGTAGGAGCATCACAATACCAGACCTTAAGCTATACTACAGAGCTATAGTAACAAAAACAGCATGGTTTTGGCACCAAAACAGACATGTAGACCAGTGGTACAGAACAGAAGACACAGAGACAAACCCCTATAAACACAGGTATCTCATACTAGACAAAGGTGCCAAAAACATTTACTGGAGAAAAGATAGCCTGTTCAACAAATGGTGCTGGAAAAATTGGAAATCCACATGTAACAAAATGAAATTAAATCTCTATTTCTCATTCTGTATGAAACTCAACTCAAAGAGAATCAAAGACTTAGGGACAAGAATAGGGAGACCCCGCAACTACTAGAAGAAAAAGTAGGCCCAGATCTTCACCATGTAGGCCCAGGATCTGACTTCCTTAACAAGATTCCTAAAGCACAAGAAGTAAAATTGAGAATCAATAAACGGGATGGATTCAAACTAAAAAGCTTCTTTTCAGCAAAAATAATTCTTGATTCTAATGGGGAAGTGTCAACACTGGGGTGAACATCTGCTATCCTAGGTGACAACATGGGATCCCCCTTGAGTGAAGATATAGTCTTTCATGTACATCTCAAAAATAAGCCAGTCTAATGGAAAATATGAGTAAATTAGTGCAAGTTTCATTTGTAAGTTATTTTAAAGTAGTGTACCCATTGTATAAAATAAAGTGTTTGGGCTCAATAAATTTTTGGATGATGTCTTGTATAGCCACCAAAAGCTTAATATTCATGATGAACTCTGGCTTGTAGCTCAAGGTTGAAGAATAGTGGCAAAAGAACGTATTTCAATGGGGAAAGCAACTGAAGTGAATTTCATGGAGTATATTGCTTACATTTTCACACTGTCTTAAATAAGAATGGTAAATAAATATCAAATGGTGAATTTTGAATCCAATAATGGGAGCATTAGCTGTGGTTATTTATGCAACCAAAAGAGGTAACGAGTATTAGGAGATAAATCTGTGCTTCCAAAAACAAGTTTAGGAAAATGTTAGTGATAAAATGAGAACATTACAAAATGGCTTTGTCTCTTTTTGGCACAGATATATTGTCACGTTAAAATAAACAAGAGGAAAATGAACTTGTATTTCTATGGATTTCACTGTGGTTAGTATTATTTAGTTATGATGAGTCATAGGAACATAGTATTACCACGAGAACAAATAGTACTTCATTATCTTCTTAAAAAACATTTTTTTTCCCCTTTGTGGCAGGCCTTCATTTCTTCTGAAAAATTACCAGTGAATATCCTAAGTTTGAGCTTCCTTTCCCCCATCCCCACCCTCACTCAGTGCTGGGGACTGAAACCAGGGCCTTGTGCATGCTAGGCAAGCACTCTACTACTGAGTTATGTCCCTAGCTGCACTAAGTCTCCCAGAAATGGGTTATCTGGAAGTGGCCTGGACAGCCAGGGATGTGTGGACCCTGAAGTTGCTTTGCCTTTTCTTAACTCTCTTTTTTATCTGCAGCATGAGAGTTGGACTAGGGAATAAACAAGTCTGGCTCCTTGCTAGTGTTGAAATCTGAGCGTTTACAGCAAAGACAATATTAAGAAAACTTTGAAAGGAAGAAAACTTTGAAAAGATGAAAACAGATGACGCCAAAATCACAAAGGAAACCATATGTTTTTGCTCCACCTTCCCTGCTTAATTCTTTGAATCCTTGCCGATTGGAAAAGGTAGGTTATCATTAACCTGCTCTGCCTTCAGAGGAAGAGACAAAGGAAATGAGTTATTTTTATCCTGCAAACATATTTCTCATCTATAAGACCCTTAAAAATTTTCTACTTGCACAACACTCTTTGTCTGAGGATTACCAACAACTATGATTAGGCTCATTTGGCAAATGGGAAAATTTGCTCTTTGAGTTAAGATGTTTTTCAAGGTCATTGCACCTTGGCAGGCTCCTTTGGCACTTAGCTTTGCGTATCAGATGTAGTCCTTGAGGGGTTGGGCTTGGCTATCCCATCACTATCATTCTAGAAGTACTTAGCCATAGAATGCATATAATTATAAAGCCCTTATAAACAGATGGGGAAATGGTCATGAATCCGTGTTGAAGTGGAAAAGGCAGGGCACAAAATTACACATCCATTATTGTTACAACTACCTAAAAGTCTGTGCCTGTGAACAAAGCATTGAAAAGCTGGGCAGACAACAAAGAAGTACCATAGAACTGTCATGTGGGGATATTACAGCTAATTTTTCCATTTTCAAGCCTTCCTTTAATGTTATAGAATATTTACATATCTGTTTCATTCAGTTGCTCAATTAATTTTGGACCTACCACATGCCAATACCTATTGTCCTAGTCCTCGGTCCATCCCCAGCTTCTAATCTAATAGGATGAATCATATGTAAACAAATAGTGATAATAGAGGACCTTCGAGAAGAATCTGGATGAAGAGAATTACTGGAGAAATAGAGTTTGCAGTTAACAGATTTTAATAATCTACTGCAATAAATCAATGAGGAGGTGGCAAACAGAGAAGTAGGAACAGGTGAGGGACTATGAGAGGAAAGATCCCTACTGTGAGGTGCTATGGAACCATTCAGAGGTAGCAGGAAATTTCTAGATGATGTGAAGCTCAGATAAAAGGCCTGGGTTGAAGAAGTAGGTTTGAGAGTAAAACCAAATAGACAACAGATAAATCTGCGAGGGTGGATGGGATTGCCTACTGAATGAAAAGAGACAAAGATCAAAGTAGGACCACAGGGTATATCAGTATCTAAAGGGACCATAAAGGAAGGGAACCCCCTAAAATACACTGAGAGGGAATGGCCTCTTAGCAGGAGAGCAAAGAGAGAGGGGTATCACTGAAGACAGCAGAAAAGTTTCTAGAAGACGTGTCAACGGTGTGACATATTACAGAAATGTCCGTTGGCAGTGGCATTTGGGAGGACAAGAATGACAGGGATTCAAGAGTTAATGAGGAATGCAAAAACAGATGACAGATACTGTTACATTAAAAGAAAAAGAGAAAGAAATAGTTTTGAATGGCCAAAGAGCTAACAAAAAAAGAAAGAGCAGAATCTAGTCACCATATCAGGGTAAGCAGCAATGATAATTTTAATTGTCAAAAGTAATATTTGGGAAAATATCGTAAGCAGTAGTTCTGGTACACAGTTTATTTCAGAGTCTAGGAAAATTCTTTTAGCCTAATTGGGGGAAATGATGGTAAATCTTCATGGCTTTGAAATAATTATGTCCAGGCATTCCAGACATAGGTGTCCTATACATAAGTGTCCTAGGTCTGGGATGCTGGGACATAATGGGCAAGTAGACTTTTAGTATGGAAATCTGCTTCATGGTTCCTAGGTGATACATCAGAATCAGTGGGAAAATCTTCCAATGCAAAGTCTTCAAAAAGATTTTAGAATGAGCTGTTTTCTCTTTGCTTAGTTGTAAGAGAAGGAGATGCCTCACAATGGGTGAACATGCTGCTTCTTTGAATGGACAGTTTCAAAGTCCCCTGAGTCTTTGTTTCTTGAGTCTCTCAAAGGAGGAAGCTGTATTATACAGTGATTGCCATTATCTGGTTTGTTCAAGAAAAGCAGGAAACAGACACTGGCTTTAACAGAAAGAGCAGTGTTTGCCTGTGTTTCTTTTAAATATCATGTGCCCTTGACAGAACTTGGGGAGAAGGGAAAGACCCCTGGCTTTTAGGGAACTGGGTACTGAAGTTTTGGCATGAGGAAATCGGGGGAAGGTTTCCTTTGAAGGAGGCATTGTGAGGGGTTTGGCAGGACTTCAGCATCTGCCACAAGGGGGCTGGTAGATTTATGTGCTACTCCAGGAGGCCCTTGAACTTGCTTTCAGTGTGAAATAAATCTCTGTCACTTTGCAGACAGGCACACACAAACATGGGAGCTGCTTTTGCTTCATTAAAACAAGAGAATCAACCAGACTCCTCCTGCAGATGTGGTTTCTGCTTCTTAGAAATGACAGAATCAATTAGTGCAGGTTCACCTCCATGGTGCACCATGGGCATGGCTTTTGGGCTGAAGCAATAAAGACCTGTCAACTCTGATGATCTTTTTGGAGAACAGTGGGGAATATGTGGCAGCTCATCAGGATATGAAAAATGATATCCCTCAGAAAAGTTGGTGCAGGCGCTGCAATAATATACTCGACAAGCACCTTATCTTCTAGAAACTTTGCAAGGCATGATGATAATTACTAATCAAAATTGGCTCAATATAGCATAGCAGTACTCAACAGAAATCAGTATAAAAGGGAAAGTTGTGGAAAATAGCATTTTTTTTTCTCATAGTTTCATACACATTTCTTACTAAAATCAGGTCAGAAAACTCAAAGTAGGTTATAGGAACAATGGGCTCTAGATTCACAGCGTTGGCTTGAATTCAGAATTGTCGAAGTTTTGTCTGTGTTGCATGATTCCATTTTACTGAAGAAAAATAATATATGCGGTGTGTGTACGCGCCCGTGTGTGTGTGTGTGTGTGTGTGTGTGTGTGTGTGTGTGTGTTGTGGAGAGACAGAGACAAAGAGAAATCTTACTCAGACAAAAATACCTAGATATTTCCTTAGGAACCAATAGCAATCATTATGTACATTATGTACAATATATTCATAGAAAGCCATATATTTTATATAAATTGAAATATATTTTCTGGCTGGAGTTGTGGCTCAGCGATAGAGCACTTGCCTGGCCTGGGTGAGGACCTGGGTTTGATCCTCAGTACTGCATATAAATAAATAAATAAAATAAAAGATCCATTGACAACTCAAATATATTTTCCTCGAAAGTACAATGATCTCACTATTTTGAAACCTGTTACTTGAGGTGAGCTACTGAAATGAAGCACAAATAAACAATTTATCTCATTTATTTATTTGTTTGGTATTGGGGATTGAACTGAGGGGCACTTTATCACTAAGCTTTATCCCAAGTCTCTTTTTCTTCTTTCTTAAGAGTTAGGGCCTTGCTAAGTTGCTGAGGTGACTTCAAACTTGTAAACCTCTTGCCTTAGCTCCCAAGCTGTTGGAATCACATGTGATCCACCATACCCAGCTGCAATTTATCATTTTTAACAGCAAAATGATGTCAATTTCCTGTGTGCTCCCAACTCCACATGGAAGACCCTCCAGCTGAGGCTGGCTGGCTGGTGCCCTACACCAGTATCTAATCCCAGAAGAGCCATATCTCCGCCCCCATCCTTGGTGGCCTCTGGATACTCAGGGACCAGGGAGCAACAGCCTTATTCCCTAACTCTGGTTGTGGATACTGAAGCTGGGACATTCTTCCCTGGAGTCACACTGATCTTTCTGATGGAGACCCTGACTTCTCATTCATCTCCTCTCAAATCCTTCCACCCTGGAGGTGGGCTATGAGCTCTGCCTTTCAATCCCAGGCTCAGCATCCTCTGCAGACCAGAAGGAACTAGAGGGTTCTACTAACTTGATAGTGTGTGTCACCTCCACCTGTTGCTGTCCTTCCACACCTCACCACACAGACTGTAGTCCTTAGTCCACAGCCAGACCAAGTCTGAGTTGGCTGAACTGCTAGCATAATGTACTGAGTCTGGTGAGGTACCTACCTGATCCCTTGGCCTTGGATACTTGCCCTGTTTCCTGGACAGAGAAGCCTGAGGAGGGCTTCTGCTGCTGCCATCTATAAAGCCTGCCTGCTGTGTCTTCCTTCCTGGCAGCACTGTTCCTATCTTGGCCCTCCTTGAGGATGAGGGCTGGCAAAGTCCAGCCCTTAGTAAGCTGCTAGCCCTGTGGAGGCCCGGGCTTCCTTATTGGGGCCCTTGAGGAGGAATGGCGCAGTTAATACCCTGTGCAGTACGTCTGACCAACGACAGACAGGAGCCTTGAAGTAACTAGCAGATTCCTTGCCCTTTCTCTGGATGGACTGCTCTGGCATGCAGTGGTTCCACGTGACCCATCCAGAGATGCTGCACATGATCAAACACCCAGCTGTGTTTTCCTGCAATCCTCCGGGCAGCCTGGCGATGTCACACCTTGCATTTGCTTTGCCTCCTTCCATGCCTCCCCTCTTTTTCCGTCACTCCTCCTTCTCACTTGAGAGGAGCATGGAAGCTTTACCTCCAGTTCCATGTCTGGGGAACTGGTTTAAGGCAGACAACGTGACTTGAGCAGAAAGATGCTCTTCAGAAGGAGGGTCCATGCCAGGCCACCCAACCGAGGCTTGATCTACCTGTTCAGAGCTTCTTCTCTGTTCCCTGCAGCTCTGCTGTTGAGTTTCACTCCCGTCTCACACCTGTGGCCATGTGGATTATGGAAAAGATGGGTGAATCCTTGGATATTTTGGTAATTGCTCTCCGTTATGGTTTTGGGAACTGGACCAAAGGAGAGAGGTTTTGGCTTAACTCTAATTTCTAGCAGCCCAAATTAGAATAGGTTCTCTCAGAAGTGGTGGGTTTAGCTACTAGATAGGTGAGTAGTGTGACCAAGGACTAAGTGTCCAACCCTATGAAGATAAGAAAAGGAGTTAGGCACAGGCCTGATTTTGTATGATGACCAATTTTGTGAAAAAATATTTGCAGTGCTTATCTTTTCTCTCTCTCTCCTCTCCCTCTTCTCTCTCCCTCTTTCTCTCCCTCTCTCTTTCTCCCCCTCACCCCCTTTCTTTCTTTTGTGCTGTGGATCAAACCTATGGCCTTGTGCATGCTAAGCATGCACTCTACCACTACTACTGAGTTACATCTGCAGTCCCTAGTTTTTCTTCAATAGTGATTAGTTTATATTTTAAAAAGTTTCTATATTTTTCTGCCTATTTCAAAGACAACATTGTGAAATAAAGCAAAACATAGATCAAACCGAAAACCCTCATTCTTCGAGAATACTGGAAATGTCTTTGCCTCTGCAGGCCCCCTGTGGGTTTTGGGGGAATCAGTGAATTCGTTGATACTTCAGGCAATAGCGTGAGGGTGTACCTGTGCCCTGTTCTGGGGACAGCGCCCATCACTCTAGTCAGTTCCTCAAAATGGTTCAAGACCTAAATAAATAAATCGATACCAGTTTTTGACCAAGTAAAATATTTTAAGTTTACATAAAAGGAAGGAACTTAAAGCATTCAGATTTCCAAATAGGGGTGATTATTATGATCAATACTCCCCTCCCCTGCCCCACCACCTTGAGTCAGGGCAAAGATGTAGGGGTCTTTAACAAGGATTTTGAGGAAGTTTCATTTTGGATTTCTGATCAAATTTTTTATACTTAAAAATCCCTTAAGTTCTGATGTCCTTGGCACACTGGGGTGGATATAATTGACAATAAGATACTGCATATCTCAAAATAGTTCCAAGAGAGAATTTAGAATGGCTTTACCATAAAGAAATAATAAAAGATTAGGATAATGGGCATGCTAATCATCCTGATTTGGTCATTACATAATGTATACATGAATTGAAACATCACATTGTAGCCCCAAAATATGTACCATTAGTGCGTCAATCAAAAAATAATAAAACAAAAATAAATTAAAAAAGAACAGTAAATATCCCTTTCCTCCCAAATCCGTTCTTCTCACCATCTTCCCTACCTCAGGTGAACCTTGCCGTGGGCCTCAGCTCTATCTTTCACAGCCCACAGGGGATCCACGGACTCTCTGCTGGCTCTGGCTTCAGAATGGTTGCAGCTCCTGCCCACTGTCCTCTGCCCACATCGTTGCTTCCCCTGGACAGTTTCTCTACTTCCGTCCTTGCTCCTCTTCACATTCTTTTCAAGAAAGCCACCAGAGCGACCCTCTGAAAACGTTGCTCTTCTATCGGAGGCTTTTGGAAGCTTCCCATTGCACTCAGTAAAATCCAAAGTGCTCCCTGGGCCTGCAGTTCTGTGTCCCTACGGACTTCCCTGTTGGGCCCTTCCCTTCTGCTCTGTTCTGGCCACCCTGGTTCTCTCTCTGTCACTGACATACCAGGTGCATGTTGGGAGCTTCGCACTTGCTGCTGCAGGCCTGAATCCTTCTCCTGTACGGCTGTATGCCTCACTCTCTAATATCCTTCAGGGCTTTACCCGATATCCAGTTCTCGGTGCAGCCTTCTGGGGTCATTCTCTGAAAGGCATCTCCACCTGCTTCAAGATTCCTTCCTACCAGCGTTCTGCATCTGACTTACACCATGTCTCCTTCATCTCTTCCTTGTTTGTTTCCACTCTACTAGAATGCAGGCTCCCCGAGGCCAGGGCCATTGTCTGTTTTGTTCACTGCAGTATCCTCAATGCCTGAATAGTGCTGGTTACATTGCAAGTCTTAAGTACTTGTTGAATACATGGCTGCACAAAGATATAGCATAAAGAAGCATTTCACTTCTAACTACAGACATTTCCTCCTTTCTCCTTTGTCAGGTGGGGCACGGCTGGCTAGGTTCCAGGTGATGTGTTAGAACTGCCTGTCCTCACAATCCCTATGTGGCTGCACTTTCTCCTTTAATCCTTCTCTAACCATGACAGCATAGAAGGTGACAGCTCAGGGGTCAGTAATGAGACAGGAAACTTGTCAGCTGGAATATGACATATAAATAGGAGATGCAGTGTCGTTGACAACATGCATTATAGTGCTACATGTTCAAAACCCATCTCAATTATAGGCACTGACTCATTTATTTGTGATTTCAGAACTTTCAGGGTCAAAAAAATCCTGCTTCTAATACCTTGTTGAACATGACTTATGGCAATGAGAAGTGATGTGTGAGGAGAAGCCCAGGAATATCCAACCCAGAATGTTCCATATGGTGTTTCTTTATGCTGCATGTAAAAGTTTCCTCTATGTGCAAAGAGCTTCTATCACTTGAGGATTTGGGGGGAAGGCAGGAAAATTGACAAAAAATAGTGGGGTTGGGCTGGGGTTGTGGCTCAGTGGTAGAGCACTTGCCTAGCATGTGTGAGGCCCTGGGTTCAATCCCCAGCATCACACAAAAATAAAATAAAGGTATTGTGTCCACCTACAGCTAAAAAATATTTTAAAACAATGGGGTTAAATCATCCACGGGATCACATGTGGCTACAAAGGTGTGGCATGGTCAGCTGCCACCTAGAGGGCAGGCTACAGAAGTTGGCAGGAGATTCCACCTAATTACAAATATGGCTGAGAATTATGGTGCAAGATATCCATTGTAGAGGAAGCTCTGCCAATTCTCCATGCACAGGATCTGGCTAATTTGATAACATATGGTGGAGCAAGAGTATGTCAATGGTTTCCCCCCCACCATGGCTGACTCCTGCAAAGCTGCTGCTTGTTCATCTTCCACTGTGAAACCTGTGCTTCCATCCCCCTGCCATGGAATGGATATCTGAAGAAGACAGAGCACCTCAGAGATTGTAGAATGTTCCAAAAAAATTATTCCTTGGAGAAAGTTACAGGGAAAGAGTAACTTCAACCAATTACCCTTGCAAATTGGCATGATCCTTACACTCTACAGACATACATAACTAATTCTGGCCAGGATAAGGCGGATCATGGACCACTGACTGAGTGTCTTATGAGACAGGGGAGTTGGATGTCATGAAAAGTCAGGAAGAAGCTTCAAATCTTTTGAAACAGATAAGAGGATTTTCTTACTGGGGACTAAGTTAGACCCTCATTAAATAATATATTTTATTAGAGTTTTCTTAGAGTTGTGTGATTTGTTAAATAAAAATTGCTGAAACAAAACACAAATGTCCTCCTTTGAAATACCTACCAAAACCCACATTAGAACCCAGTTTTAGGATTTGGTCAGTCACAAAGAGGTGCCATCTGATGGTTAAAGGGCTAACAGGGTTATGGAACTAGGAAGGAACAAATCTCACTGGGTTATTGCTGACTGGTGGTCATGTTTCCCCAGCAACCTCAGGAAGATTTATCACCAATACTGACTTCCGACATCACTTTTCTGTATCCATCATGGATTATAGTGTATATGTGAGTGTGTGTGTGTGTGTGTGTGTGTGTGTGTATCTATCTATCTATATACATATGCATATATATATATATACACATATACATATATAGCATAATATGCTCTATGCATATATATATAGCACATATATATACTATATATGTATAACATGTATATATACATACAAGCACACATATAACATATATTGCATATATGTAGCACATATATTGCATATATATATATATATATATATATATATATATATAAATCTCTAATGTGGGAGAATTTGTGATTAAGATAGGCAGTGAGTTTAGAACTCTAGACTTCATGTTGTTTTGGGAAATCTTCTATAATGAAGATCTGGAGGCAACAACTCCTTCTTTTTCTTCTTAAAAAATCATGTCCTTGAACTGTTTTGCACTGGCATTTAGTATTATGGAAAACATATTGGTTATGGAATGAGAAGTCCTGGGCTACCCCCAGTTCAGCTCATGACTGTGCTAGTTTGGATCTTGAATATTCCTCTAAGGTCCATGTGGTAAAGGCTTGGTCCCGGAGATGACTCTATTCAGAAGTGGTGGGACCTTTAGGAGGTGGTGCCCAGTGGGAGGTCTTGCGGCCACTGGGGTTGTGCCCTAGAAGTGGACAGTGAGACTCTAGCCCTTCCTTTTCCTTCCTTCCTTTGTGTGCCTGCCATGAGGTGAGTGGTCTGCTCCACAATGCGCCTCCTCGTCATAGAGATAAAAGCAACAGGGCCAACCAATCATGAATTGGAATCTTTGAAACCCTGAACCCAAATAAATCTTTTCTTTTTAAAAGTGGATTATCTCCAGTATTTGCTAGAGTAGCAAAAATTGAACTCATGCGATAAGTCATTGGTAGAACAGATTCTCCTGCATAGAAGGAGGCTGTTCAATGATCAAATGAGAGACAAGTGGCAAACTTTTACACTTGTAAAATCTACATAAACATGAAATTCTCCCATCACTACTACATATAAAAGTGTTTTCTTACAATCATAACACTCTATTGTTAGGATTCAGATCATGTGTACTCTTAAGAAGTCAGGAAGAAAGGGATCATGCATTAAGTGACAGTACATCAAAGAGATCCCAGGGGTGGGTGGAAGCAGAAACATGAAACCTGAACTTGATTCATAAACATGCTATCAACATAGTCACAAATGCTTGGCTGGGAAGATAGGGACTGAAGTAGGCAAGAGATGGGAACTGTTGGATCCTCACCGTGGCAGCGAAGCAAATTCCAGCAGCAAGAGTAGAGCATTGTTAGTAAAAATAATGACCAGAATTCATGTTTTAATAACCTTTTCTTTTTCTAGTGTTTAAAAATAGTTTTGTGGATTGACTCAAGAGACTTGTGCATCTACCATGGAGCTCTATCCCTTCCTGCCATTTTTTTTTTTTTAAGAAACGTGAGACAGGGTGTTGCTAAGTTGCCCAGGTTGGCCTTCCTCCTACCTCAGCCTTGCAGTATTATAGGTGTGTGTCAACTCGTGGTAACTTAAAAAATACATTATCCCATAGTTTCTTCTTCCTGGGGGTGCATCAACACCCTTCTTAATTTATTGTGCTCATAGACAAGAAAATACATATCAGGTGGTATCTACTGAATGTGTCCTCCCCCACCCCTAAGTTCATATATTGAAGCACTAACACCCAGTTTGATGGCATTTTGGAGATGGAGTCATTAGGAGGTAGTCAAGTTTAGATGATGTCATGAGGGTGGGACCTTAATGATGAGATTAGTGCCCTTATAACAAGAGACACCAGAGCGCTTGCTTCATCTCTCTCTCTCTCTCTCTTTCACTCTTCCCCCAATGTAGGACACAGTAGGCAACCTTCTTCAGGCGAACTCTCACCAGAACCTGACCATACTGTCACCCTGATCTCATTCTTCCAGCCTCTAGAACTGGTAATAAATTAATTTCTGTTTAGCTCCCCAGCCTATGGCATTTTCTTAGGGAAGTTCCTGCAGACCAAGAGTAGATCAAAGGATGGAAACTATGAACAATACGAGAAGAAAGTGAATAAGAGAAGAAAGAAAGTGTTCTTCCATTAAGAGCTAGTGAGCGTGCAAGAAGAATGTTCTTGCATTCTTAGTGGGGGACCTAGGGGGGTCCCCATTCACTACCAGAACTATGATGTATAGGAAAAAGGATCTGGTACACTGCAAGCCCGACTTCCCTAATGGCTGAGTGCCTGTAAACGTAGGCAAGGATACTAGTTCAGAACAATGAGCAAAACACGTGGCTTCACAACCGTAACTCAAAGTGACTTGCCAGTGGAATGCTTCCCACACAGGGGAGGAGTCAGTGGGAGATGATGAAAAGACAGATTTAAGCAACAAATCTCTCCATTATGTACAAGTGCAATGCACCAATAAAAAAATGGGGGGAAAAAGGGATTTAAAGGCAGCCATATAGATTTGTAATCAAGGAAAAACTGGGGTGGGTTTGGTAGAAGCAATTACTCATGTTCAGTCACTGGGTCTTCTTGGATCAGCCAGGTAAATACCTTCTTCCTGGGGACAAGAATGGGGGATGACCCTACAGGGAACAAGGGCTAAGGGCAGCTTCCTGGTAAAGGGAAAGCATAGTCTGGACCAGTCCTGGGGCACAACCTGCAGGGCAGAGTAGGATTCCAGGTCTATGAGGAGGAGCCTCAGGTGGCCAGGCTGGGGGGGTCTGCCTGACTGCACCTGGTACATCATGGAGGCACTGAGCAATCTACTCTCTGTCTAGGGTTTTTCCAGTGGCTTTCCTCCTCTAGGTTTTTTTGTTTTTTTGTTTTTTTGTTTTTCAAAGTAAAAATTTTTATCTAGTATATAAAAGATACTGAATATGTCCTTACATAACAAAGCATCCAGATTAGGGGCTTAACATCTGTGAACTCACTGAATTTTCACATATTTATTTATTTAGTGATAGGCAGGAGGCCCATCTTAAAAACAAAGAAAGGCTACTGGGAACAACGAATTAACTCCTGGAAGTGACATTGAGGTGATGCCCAGATTTGTATCCAGCTCTGCCTTTTCCCATTCTTTCAGACATTATCAGCAGCAAAGCCTGAAGTCACCACTGGGTCCCAGCAGTGTGAGCACCACCATGAAGGCAGAGGGGAGGAGAGGAGGGTGGCCAAGCACCTGTCCTTTCTGCTGGGTTTTCTTTGCAGCCTTTCTCTTCTCCCTGAAACCAGTCCATCTCTAACAGCACGAAGGGCAACCAGGGGACCCCAAAAACATTTTTAAAAGTAGGACTTAAAAAAACAACAACAAAGGAGACCCGAAACCATCATTAATATATTTAAATTATCATTTGCATTTTATGTAATTACCTCCAGGGTGCAGTGAATAATGCAAGCCAGAGGAAGCTTGCCAAACTGTTCCCCACAATACCAGGCTCAGCAACTTGGAGTGTGGGTGGTTGCTATGGGCAACTACTTAAATAAACTCCGTGAAGGTAGGGGGAGGGATGGCTGAGGAGTACACAGATTTAATGGATTTGCCTAATTTTAGGGAAACAACAACAAAAAAAGAAACACCTAACAGTTTCTCCCCCCAAGGGTCATTCCCCCCTCCATGCTTATATGAGGAATTCCCTCTACCTGAGATGATTGTTTCTTTCAAGACAAAGGATGAAAAATAGGAAGGAAGGTCTTATCTTCTAAACAGCTCAATTCATAAAGGAAAAGAAGCTGGAATTTTTTAGCTGTTCATGGAACATTACTATGACGCTAAGTTGAAAAACAAAACCAAACAACAAATCCAGTTATTTTTTACAATGGCCCCTGAATTATTTTTCCTGTGGTAGTTTGCTTATATTCAACCCTGGTGTGGCGCAGTCTCAGAACCCAGTCCTGCCTGTAGGGAACTGAAAAGGTAAGCTTTATGATTGTAGCTGGGAATATATTTTACTTTTTTTTTTTTTTCTTCTTGTAGCAGGGATTGAACCCAAGGGTGCTTAAGCACTGAACCACATCCCCAGCTCTTTTTATTTTTTATTTTGAGACAGGGTCTCACTAAGTTTCTGAGGCTGGCCTTGAACCTTCGATCCTCCTGCTTCAGCCTCCCAAGCCCCTGGGATTACAGGTGTGTGCTTAATTTGCATTTTCTTCAAATGATCAAGGGCTTTGAGATCCTAAGCCATCATGGGTATTGAAATAAGTTTTAAACTCTCAGCCTCTTCCTTCACTCCTGCCCAAGAATTATAATTCTATGACCACTTTGATATGTTGTGAATATCTCATTTTCTTATAATTAGGCCTTTTTGTCTTGCACCAAAAATATTCCCCAATTGAAGAGAAAACTTGTTAAATAAATTATGCTACATGCATACAATAAAATACTTAGCGGCTGTTATAAAGAATGTGCTTAATCTCTGTGTACTTATAGAAAACAATGTTTAAGACATAATTTTTAGTGAAAAAGAGCAAACTGTAGAATAGTTTGCATAAAGGAAGTTTAGACACGAGTACATATAATAAATGCATAGTACATTTCTGAAAGAATACATAAGGAACTGAGAATTCTTACCTCTGTAGATGGGTAAGAAGAGATCAGAGGGGGAGGAAGATTTTAAAAACTAAAATACTCTTTGGGCTATTGGAGTTTTTGTAAGTCTTATTTTTAATAATAACAAGAATAACAATTAATAATAGGAAATCTTTCCATTATTCCTAAACAGAAAATAGATGTGTGTGATATGGTGTTTATTGTGACACAGGCCACAGCACACAAAATATCAGTGACCACCTGACAGAAGCAGCCACAATCATCAGGAGCTCTGGCTGTTGATTTTTGATTTCGGGGTCCTTTACTGATCTGTGCAACTGGGTGTAGCAGCTCTGCCTAGTACCAGGTCAGTCTATGCTTCTACCATTTCCTCCTTGGACCAGAGCAATATTCTCTTGGCTCTTTTACTTGATTTCAAACTATCTATGATTTGTTTCTATTTAGAGGCAGCATTGTACAGTGGTTGATGATGTGGGCTCTGGCCTGTGTCACCTCTAGCTCTGTGTCATTTCATCTCCCTTATCCCCGTTTCTAACAAGTGTGATTCAGGACAAGAATAATTCCTGCCTTATCGGTGCCATTAGAGTTCTTGTATGAACTGGGCCTGGAATGGAGGCAGTGTTTCTAAGTGTTAGTCATTTTTATTCTTGGAAATTTTTTTTTTTTTTTTTTTTTGGTTAAAATTAGACACATTCTAACATTAAGAAAGAGAAATAAAAAAGAAGCAAGAAGAAAAAAAGAAATAATAAGAAATAAAGCAAAAGTCACCTATATAGCCTCCCCATGGAAAGGATAGAGAACATCATTCCATTCATATATTGTCATGCAAATAATATAGAATATAAACTCATACAAACGAGAAAACAATATTTTTGCCTGTAATTGACGTTTTCACTCCATACCACGCTGGGCATCTTTCTAAAAGAACATATTGCTTCATCCCCTGGCTTTGCCATCAAAAGTTCCCTGTCACTCACTGGATTCAAACCAAATGAATTCTCTGGATATTTAAGGATCTTGCTCTTAACAGTCCTCACTGACCCTCCAAAGATGATTCTCCCTTCCCAAACACTCCTTCTTTTGCATCGCTCAACTTGACTCTTTATATTCAAACATCTCCCTTCCCAGTCTGTTGCCTCTAAGCGGTCATTCGAATTCCAGGTCAAATCCTTTCTCCTTCATGAAATCATCCTTACTATTTCCATTTCGTATTGATTTCCCCCATTCTTGAGCAGTTATAGCACTTTTAGCACCATGTGTAGGCTTGGTCACCAGTCCGTGGTGCCATTGGGAGCTGGCGGAACCTCCAGGGAGTGGGGCCTACTGGGAGAAGTTAGGCCATGGGGGTGTGCCCCTGAAGGGGATATCGAGCCTTTTGCCCCTCCTCTTTCTCTTTTTGCTTCCGGGCCACCCTGAAGTGAGCAGCGTTGCTCTCCCACACTCTCCCTGTCATGATGTTATGCTTCAGCACGGGCCAAAACCAAAGGACTGAACTGATGGAGAACTGAAACCATAAGCCAAAATATACTTTTTCTCTATGAGTTGTTTACCTCAGGTATTTTGTCACAGTGATGGAAAGCTAGTTAACACAGCCAGCCAGGTCCATCTCTGACTTTGTTCCATCTGAAATTCTGACACCACTTTTATTCACTGAGTGGAGAATGTTAGCAACAAGGGAAAGTGGTTTTCACTTGACTTTCTAATCCCAGGCTCTGAAGATGTGAACTCTAGGATGAGTCCAACTTTCTCAGGGGACTGAACCCTTGACAGAGTGTCCACCTTTTTTCAAGTTCGTCGCAGGGAATGCTACCTGGGTGTCAGCAGTTTCATAAGCGGTTGGCAACCTGGATATAAGCTGGGAGCTCTCAGCTCTGCTTTTTCTGGGAAAGAGAAGTGGTCCAAAGGAACTAAAAGAAGGTCCTAAGAAGTCAAAAACAATGTCCAGATGGTGTAGACAGTCCCCAGACTGTTCAGGGAAAAGTCACCACCGCTCCACGAGCCAGTGGGAGGAAGAAAGTTGGCATGGAAAGCAGAGAGGTAGAGCTTGAGCCCAGGATCAATCTCATGAGCCTCACAATCATGAGAAAACTTTGGTTCATCTGTAAAGTCTTGGTTAAAATCAATTCTAAATTTCTTGTGAGACCATGAGACGATCAAATGAGATGTACTAAAAACACTTGACGAATTGTTATTTATACTATTTTTATTGGAAAAAAAAATCAGGCTTGGAAGAAAATTAAACTATTACCAGTTATCAGGATAGATGATCAAGTGTATTCCATGTAATTGCTTTATGTGGATTCAGCGGTAAGTTTCACAAAATGCCGAGTAGTTATGGTGGTCATTGAAGAGGACCCTTCCCCAATTCTAAAAGGACTAGTTAATACAGGTCGCTTAGCGCTAACCCCTTCCTCTTTTCAGAACTAGAAAGAACAGGGATTTCCTCAGGTGAACAGAAGGAAATAGGTTGATGTTCAAAGTGGGTGACAGTACTAGGGACGGTCGTGTAGATATTTTTAACATGCTAATGCGTACCTGCCAGACTGAGCTACCAACCTCCAGGTGGGCTGGCAAAGCTACGCAGGTTTGGAAGGAACAGGGAGCTTGTCACAGATTCAGAAGCTTCAGGGAGGCTGAAGAATCTGAGAGCACAGAGGCAGTCAAAGGATTCCGGGCAGATGTCGGATGACGGTTCAAACCAACAACGCAGGCTGAAGGCATGGAGGGAAGGGACTACTCAAAGCACCTCAGGTGTACAGGGATGGCAAAGAGGTAGTCTGCATCTCCTTGAGGCTGACGCTGGACCGAGCGCTTCACAGGCATTCCTTCAGATACCTTTTGAACATCCTTCCATGGGAGGGACAGAGAAGATAGAAAAGTATACCAGAAGGCTATAGGCATTTTGAGAAATGTTCACACAATGCTTTGGGACTTCTCAGGAGGAAGAAATAGTTTATGGCATCAAGAGAAGCTAAATTTGAGAGGATGGTTTAAAAGAATGAAGCCTTTTTTTCTAGTGCCGTCCTCCATTAGATTGTAAAATCTATTAGGCTAGGAGTCTGAATGACTAATATAGCCCATGCTTTGCACATAGTAGGTGGCCCAAAATAATAATATCTAACACGTAAGGAGCACTTATAGCGTACTAGGCTCTGTGCTGAGTGCTTCATGCACATATTTTCTTGAGTTTTCACAAGTGTTCTTGAGGTGGGAGATAGCATGGTCCCTATGTAACTGATGAGGAGACCGAGGCACAGAATGGTGAATATTGTTCCCACAGTAATACACATAGGAGTGACAGAGCTATGATTTTGAGTTCAGATAATCTAAACAGAACCTGAGCCTTTTAGCAATGTGCTGAGTCTTTGCTGACTGAATAAATGAATAGGAGATGGTAATGCAGAAGTATAGGGCAGGGGACAGCAGCAATGAAGACCTTGAGGTATTATGACTGTACGTCACCAGATATAGCCAGCACTCTGTTTTCTGGGCATATGCTGGTATTACATTTCTATGCCTCTTTAAAATTAGCTGTGATCATGCAGAATGCTTCAGCAATGAGATATGAGTGAAGGCCAGGTGTCTCACGGGAAGTAGTGCTCAACTTGCCACCATCTCTTTCTGTGATTCGGTGATCGTGGAAACACCTGTTGAGATGGAACCTCTGTCATTCTGAGTGTGTGAGTGACTACACTGAGCAGAGCCTCATGCCAAGTCATGATATCGTGGGTGAGAAATAAACTGTTGAGATCTGCTAGCTGTTTATCAACAGAGCATAACCTAGCCTATCCTAGCTGGGACATAAATTGGTACCAGAAATGTAACAAGAACAACAAAAGTCCCTAAACCTGTATGCCTATGGCTTCAGGATGTGGTAACAGGCAGTAAAGTGATTGTTCTTAGATACTGAAAAAGTGTTGATCCATGTTATGCAGCAATGAATCATTTGGTAGACTATTTCCTTGAATGGTAGATGATATAAAAATGCACTCATAGCTCTAGACAAAGCAGTGTCAATACCATGGGTTGGTTGCTGTTGGCAACCTTTGACAAGGCATAACCTAGCCTGTCCTAGTGGGGACATAAATTGGTACCAGAAATGCAACAAGAATCCCTAACAGTATATGTCTTTATATCTGTAAAAAATAAACTCAGAAAAAATGGTTATATTTCAAGTGGCAATGAAAGAGAATAAGGAGAATCTTAGATATTTGTGGACCTGTAGGATTAGAAGAAGAAACTGATTTCAAACTAAGTCATAAAAGGTAAATGTGAGAGGGGTTTGGGCGATGAAGACATGTGAAAACTACCCCTTCCTGCAAAATTCAAATCAAAGATATGGCCACTCCATTGCTTAAACCTCGGAATGGATTCAGAGAATTTAGCATGAAGATGCAATTAAGCCAATCTCTCTGATTAGGCAAAATGATTCACAAAGCAGTTATTAAGTGTGATTCTCTTACTTAGCCTGAGAATATGTAAGACAGAGGTATGGGGATAGGAAGGCAAATGAACTGAGTAAAAATGATAACTGCATCTAGGGATTTGTCAGTGTGGCGACCGGTATAGGGAACTCACTGGAGTTAACATCTAAGAAGAAACTGTATGTTTAAGAGAGTTGTACTACCAACCCTCGCCCCCGCCACCGAAAAAAAAAAAAAACTCCCCCAAAACAAAAACGTGAGCCTAGATCAAAAGACAACTGGAGGGATAACTGGAGGAGTCCTGGAATGCCTCTTGGGCTCCTAGGGAACACACATTCCCATTCCCTATGTGTACTACAGATATGGTCAAAGGGGATAATAGAAATGGAAGAGTTCTTCCAGAGCAGGGAACCAGGACATGTGGAGGACAATGGACCTGGATGTTGCTCCCAGGGAGTAGAATTGCAGCCTGATCAAGAAACTTTCTGTCCCCCAAGGTACAGAGCTTATGGAATCTTGCCCAGTGAGATTGCAGAATGTTATGGATCAGTGGTTACTGTTATTTTCCATCTTCTCCCTTCTAAATTGGGAATGTTTATTGTGGATTATTTTGTTCGTGTTCTACTATTATATATTGGATATGTGGGAGGCAGATAAATTTGTCTTTTTGAGTTTGCCTGTCTCAAAGATACACCTGGACCAAAGCAAATATGACGGTGTATCATTCTCTGTTGTCCACACTATCATATATCCGCCACAGACCATAAACTTGGAGGTTGATTTGTGCCAGGATAGGACAAAGCTTTCAATTTTTCCCCTTTAATAGTGGAGCATGAATATATGTTGCTTGCAGGGGAGAGAGTGAGCTAAATATTTAGTGTCAGGAAGGATGGACTTTGGTAGGCTGCTTGTCAAATGTTGTTTGTGTGTTTGTACCTGGGCACATGGTAAGGTTGCCTGTCTTGGACTCTGAAGTCAGACTTTGCAATGTCACAAGCTTTTGTCAATTGAGTGGGAAGGGAAGTGATCTGTTCTGCTTCCAAGTGCCAACTTTACAGTCCAGTGCTTAATTCACCCTGTGCTCTTATCCCTGCATGTCTTTGATACGGTGCATCTGGATACACCTTGCCCTGGGCAATTATGATAAGCAGAGTTTCCTACTGACCCATGGTAAGCATGTGGCATAAGCAAGACATAAATTTTTGTTTTTGG
Source organism: Sciurus carolinensis (assembly GCF_902686445.1). Taxonomy (NCBI): domain Eukaryota; kingdom Metazoa; phylum Chordata; class Mammalia; order Rodentia; family Sciuridae; genus Sciurus; species Sciurus carolinensis. The sequence goes on along the minus strand of NC_062227.1, from coordinate 27,566,914 downwards.
AAGCCTCTCTGTTTTGGTAGATGTTTCTTACACTCATCTTAATCTAGCCTATCCTAATGAGCACACATCTGAAACCTGAAAAACAGAAACTGAGAATAATTAGTATCTCAGTTCCATTGAAGCATAGAAAGTTTGTAGAAGGACAGCAGGAAAGGATATCTCAGAGGAGAATGGAGATTCTCTGAAACTTTTGAATGTTATGTTGAGGACTTTGTGCATAGACAGAATGGAAGTCAGAAATGATGTTTTCAGTAACCTGGTAGAAAGTCTTTGGAAGGAGTTGAAACAGAGAGGTTTGTGCAGCAAGAGAAATCTGTCTTTTTAATCATTCAACAGAGAAATAATGAAGCTCTAAAGCTCAAAGAGGTAAGAAGAGAACCGCAATGTTTCATGACTGTATTTAGGGAAATGGAAATTCTACTGATAGAAGGAGAAGAGCCAAGAAAAAAAGTGATATCTTTATATTTAGGGAACACTGGGTTATTTGGGTACCTTCATGTCTTATCTATCTGCTTGCTTAGCTTGAAAATATAGGATCAAGGTACATGTTAAAAATATGTTGCTTATCTTATGGTGAAGTCTTAGACTTTTCAGCCTGGAAAAATACCATATAGATATTCTGTTCATTTTGCTCAGCTCAATGCAGATTATCAAAGCACTCAGAGAAATGCAATTCAAGATGTTTTAAAGTTTCTCTAAAAAATTCCAAATTAATTTATTTAATAATTAATAACTGCATCTAGAAGTTCTTCCTTGTAGGTAAACTACAATTCCTTGAACTGCAGTTGTGATTTCCTCCTGTTTGATCTATGGGTACTTTTCCCATATCATGTGCATCCTCTCTAAAGATACATTTATTTAGGACTTATACTGAGCCTGCTTCCAAAAAGGATTAGAGGCATCTTCTAATATGTCTGCCTAGGCTTCTTTTTAAAGCAGCTTTTCTCATTCCTGCATGGGGTCCTGCCATCTGGGTGCAAGATGAAAAAAAATTTTTTAATGATATAAAATGAAAGTCAAACTAATAACTTGAATTATGCTGATAAAATAGTAATTCATAATATAAAAGAAAACAAACATAAAACAAAAAAATTTCCCTGTGTCAAGTAAAGATTTTTCCAACCAGACAAAAATTCTGACTAAAATTGTTACTATGATTTGAATATGTCCCCACAAAGTTCACCTGTTGGAAACAACCCCCAAAGTCAGATGTTACTGGTGTTCAGAAGGTGGACCCTTGGGAGGTGAGGATTAGATGAATTCATGGGGGTGAGACTTCCATGGTGACATCAGTTAATTTATAAGATGAGAAAGAGAAAACTGAGGTAGCATGCTTCTTCTGTCTCACCACATAATGCACTTTGCTTTGTTATGACACAGCAAGAAGGTCCTCATCAGAGGCTCAAACCATGATTCTGGACTTTCTTCTCTTTAGAACTATAAGCCAAATAAACTTCTATTCTTTATAAATTACGCAGTCTGTGGTATTCAGTTACAGCAACAGAAAACAGACGAAGACAACCATCAACTTTAATATCTCTAACCTCTGAATTTTAAGTTTCTTTCCTTTCTGGAGAGTCTGCTTTTTAGATTCAAGTGTGTGTGTGCATTATAAAATCTGGAAAACAGATTTTAGTAAAGCACGTAATAAATCTGCTGAAACCAAGGTATAAATGATTCATGCAATACTTAAACATTATAGGTACAGAATAAATGTTTACTGCATAATTACATGAATATGATTTCTGATTATAATTAGGGTGCTCTCTTTAGCTGGTTGTCTGCACTTTAACAGGGAACATAGATATTAAATTGAAGGAATAGGAGCCAGCAGATAGGCAAGGCAAAAGTATTTAAGGCTCTTTGCAAATAGCAGTCTTCTTCACAGGACAGTGAGCAGTGCCTTTGATCAGAATGACCTAAGGAGAATGGGGAAACTTCATTTCCAGACCCTCCTGGGTCTTTCTCTGCTCACATCTCTGCCCAGTGCCTTGTTTACACAGCCCTGTGTGGCTGATGGTTACTGATGGGAAGTCTGGTCAGCAGTCATGTGAAAAAGGATCAGATTATACATATAGGGCAAGTCCCAGAACACATACGGGTGTCAGATTAGTTATCACACTTGTCCCCACTCCTACAAAGCTGAACCCAGGTTCCTAAGAGGCCATCTCTTCTCCTAGTGTCCTTTGTTAGCTGATGGCTTTGTGCAGTTCTATCCTTTGGTCATTTGGTTCTTCATTCCTTCACCTCAGGTGAAGCCCAAGTCAAACATTCTCAAAGTCTTTCCAGTGTCAATGCATGTCTGCTCTAACCCTTCCAGGTGAGACCCTACTTCCTGGAGCTGCTGACACCTCCTCAGGTCCATTCCTCATTCCCACCATAGGCTGGGAATGTCCTTTTTCTGGGCGCCATGTCTCAGATGTTGACACCCAGTTGGTTTTCCTTTTCCTTCAATTAAAAACCTCTTTAAAATAGTTCATATTCTATCCAGATTTCTATCTTTTCTGCCTCCAAGACCTGGGCTCAGATTTTAGCATTCAACCAGTAATTAATAGGTTACATTGGGTGTTATTTAGTCTCTTCAAGATTCCTAATTTGCAAAATGGGCAAAATGTGTATAGAGTTGTGTGATCAGATGAAAACACATAGGTAAAGCCCTTGGCATTCAGTCAGGCACTCAGAACCTGGTTAGACACAAATATCTTTCCTACTTTTTATTCTCTTTGTTCCAACTCTCTTAAAAGGATCTAAACCAAACATGGTGGTGCATGACTGTAATCCCAGGGACTCGGGGGGCTGAGGCAGGAGGATCATAGGTTCAGAACCAGCCCCAGCAATTTAGTGAGGCTCTGAGAAACTTAGTGAGACTCTGTCTCAAAATAGAAAATAAAAAGGGCTGGGGATGTGGCTCGGTGTTTAAGCATCCCTAAGTTCAATCCCTGGCGTGTGTGTGTGTGTGTGTGTGTGTGTGTGTGTGTGTGTGTAAATCTAGACTTTCTTTCATTCTTTTGCTTCCTTTAAAGACACATGAGTAGTTCTTTCTTCTCTGTGATCATGGTCCTTGTAGGGACAGTTTGATCTATGCTGGTGTCCTTCCAAAATAGGTTTTCTAAAGACCAATTGTACAACAAGGGACTACAGTGTGATATAGACTGCAGTACTCACACAGTCTGCATCATTTGGAGGAGAACATTCTTATCCCAATGAAGGAACAAGTTTTTTACAGCTGGGCATGAAAATCAGGTACTGAATATAAGAGATAATTTCTTGTCCTAGTTTCCCCTCTTCTTTCAATCAGGCTTATTTCTACAGGGGTTGGAAAGGTATTGAGATGGTATGCCGATGAGAAAGTGATAATTTATCAGTGAGTGAGAATTATGTCTCCTATTTTAAACTTCTTTCCACTTTGTGTTACTTTGGAAAGCAGGAGGGGAGTAGGAAAGATGGAGGATACTATGGGAAAGTGTTGTGGTCAGGGAAGGATGAGAAACAGCTCTGAGTTTACATCATGGAGGATGTAGTTTCACAACTCCATAGTGTCGCACTGTGTTATTCTGTTCTCTGTACTATTGGATGCAGCATGACAATTATACTGAGGGATAGGTAGGAAAAGCACAGAAAAGCATTTAAGGAAAAGCAGACAGCAAAGGAAACCAGAGGCACTTCATATCACTAGGACAAAGATAGGATGATATATATTGCCATATTCTTAAATATGGTTCACATCTTTGAGAAAAAATAGCGATGCTCCCATCTCTACCACTCCTCCTCTTTTTTTGGGAAGAGAAGGAACAGGAGGAACAGTCGGTGGGTAGGAGGGGCATGTGGAATGTGAGGAACAGGCAGAGGACACAGTGTGTCTAGAGAGAAAAAAGTAACTTATACAGAGACAAAGAGACTTCAGCAAGAGGCTCCAGTTTGGGGCTTCTGATGTACAATCAGTTCATTTAACATCTTCAGAATTAAAGTTGAAGGAGAACACCTCTCCTACTTCTTCTCCAAGTATTTTATTTATCAAAGCAATGTCCTTTTGTCTTTAACTGTGAACTGCTGGGTTCTCTGTGCTTTATCCTTATAGTTTACACATTGGTGCCAAAAGGTTCCTCAGAGACTTTTCAGGTAGACTAAAAATAGCTTCTGTGGACATCCAGGATCTATGAGTTGAGCTTGGTGGAAAAGGTGATGGGTGATCCCATCAATGTTGGGATCTGTTAATGCTGCCTGCCATGGGTCTAGGGGCAGGTTGGGGCAGGGAGGGGAGAGTTATGGTAGTAGTCACCTGAGTGGTGCCATCATGCTAAAGGCCTGGGACTCTCATGCTTTTGGGGATATTCAGCGATGTTAAACCAGTTACCAAAAGCTCAGAGCTATTTAGTCTTTTATCAACTTATCTAAAACACCCGCCTCCACTCCAAGTAAATGGTTCAGGACCCTGGGAAAAAGTGAAGATGAAGAGGATTAACCATCCTGAAAATGAAAACTGTCTTCCTTTGAGGCATTTAGAATTGAAAATAAACCTTCCAGAAGCTTTCTGTTAGACACTTTATCAAAATTTCTGGGAGCTCTGACTGGCCCTCTCACAAAAGCCTGGGGCCCTTCTTGCCAATTTCAGAGGAGTTTCAAAGTCTCTAATAGCAAAGGCTGATTATTTCTTCCAGGGAAAAAGAAACAATTTTTTAGTGCCTGGATGAAAAGACAAACAAGCATGGAGAAATTCAAAACTGTTATTTGTCTCAGATTACTGGATCTTTGAATTTAACTTAAGGATCTCTTAAATGACAGCCCACTTAATATCATTTTTGAAAAATCCCTTCTACAGTAGTATATTGAATAAAAATTCAAGATGGGATTTGGGCATGATCTTAACTAATCATGGTAGCAGACAGTAGTCTCAGTTCCAGAATAAATAGCCTATTACAGAAAATCAGGTAAAAGACTTAAGTTCTTCATCAGAGCCAAGCTGTGGTGACATGCTTTGAGGAAATTCTGGCCACCAAACTCTTCTACTTGTCTGAAAATCAACTATTAAATATTCAGAAGCTCCTTATGAAAATATTAATATTCTGGGGCAATATGCCACTTCAGATTAACTGTAGAAGAAGGAAAAGATAGTGATGAAGTGGAAGGAATTGTTGATGGCTATGGAATAAGAGAAAAGAATGAAAGAAACAACTTTTGGAGTGTAGTAGTTGAGGACTTCAGCAGACCAAAGACAGACTTTGTTGTGTTAAGTCTATTCTTAACTCCAGAATGTTCCATAGATGATCCAATCACCACTATTAAGTAGTTGATGAAAACCAACCCCCACTGGTAAACCCTCAAGACACCATTGGAAAAGAGAAAAGGGAAAGAATAAAGAAAAACAATGTAAGAAAGTGGAGGAGGGCTTTCTCTTTGAAATTTCTGAGAGAAGATGGGTGTTGAAAACCTCAAATGAAATGTTGTCCCAATCTCACTTGACTAATTTTAGTTGTCTTGGTTCATAGCTATGATTCATCCCTAAAGCTGTGAATTGCTGAGGAGGAAGGAGGAAAAAAATTGACTTAAATGTCAAAGAAGTAGGAACATAAATATAGTTTTCTTTTATGGGGGAACTAGAATTCTAGGATATGGGTATCTTTTTTTTTCTCATGAGCGACCAAATGCTTCAAACTTCTAGAAAAATAATGATCTCCAGTCAAAACATCAGCAAAGAATAAAAGACAGAATTAATTATGAGTCATATCATGTCTGAATTTTTGCCTCCCTATCTCCTTGAGTATCTTCTCAAATCTCATTAAACTAGAAATCATTAATAACCATTATGTGGTTGAGTATTATAGAAGCTTAATATGCGGACTATAATGATAAGTGGAACTGAAAAGGCAGGTGAGGGAAAAATGAATGGTGATAAGTGGAACTAAGAGAAATAATTCCAGGAGTGGGGTGCTTACAGAGAGAAGAAAGATGTGTATGAATGCTGGTCAGGTGCTCTCTTGCCTGCTAAAGAAAGGGGATTCTAGAGATGGTTCAATGAAACTCCATTCTAAGTAAAAAAAAAAAAAAGTTTTTCAATTTACAAGATGTTCCTAGTAAACTGGTTCATTTTGAATTTCCATATGTTAGCAGTTATAACTCACATTCAATTCCATGATTTTACTCTCTGAAGTGACTGATCCTCTCGGCTCTCAGTCTCTCCACTGTCTGTGTGTTTGCCTCTTTTGGCTCTTAAAATTTTGGGAGTAAAAGAAATATAGAATGGTTATAAAAATATGATCCAGGACATTAGAGGAAGATGACGTTGTACCGAAGGCAAATGAAAGAAAAAGAACTCCGAGGGTTTCAGAGTGGATTCTCCACACCCCTGGCGCTAAGAGGAGAGGAACCCCAAGGTGCGATGGTAAATGATGATTTTGGCGCCTGTCTCAGCCTTCCTCAGAGTGTTCTCCTCCTCTTTCTCATAGCTCTGCTCCTTTCGGTTCTCCTCACACCTGTGTATTGCTGTGAGCAGCAGCCACCTACCTCATCGCCCAGGACCCCAGGTGTCCCGCCCAGTGCATCTTCATGCTAACATAACAGGACTCTCAGCAGGTGGCAGGGATGCTGGAGGCTGCAGATATAGTTTCCATGTGAGGAAACTGAGACTTTAAAGATCTAAATGACTTTCTGTTCATCTTATTTTCTCATTTGCATCTTCTAGAAGATGTCAACTAACACCATGACTGTGCCTACCTTTTATTATCTCCAGTTGAGAGCTTTTTAAGGTCCATCAAAGATATTTGTTAGAAGGGTCTTTGGACACCTTTATTTCATACTATCTTGGCCCACTGGCATTTAAAAAAAAAACAAATTTAGTTGTTTTCAGACTGAACATATTTAATTTTCTGAACCTCTGCTAGGTGTGTCAAAGTACAATGAAGACTGGTTTTAATTTTTTAATTCCACAATCAACCTTTATCTTGTACACCCATCATATAGGTTGAATTGTGTCCCCCAAGTAGAAATCTTGAAATCCCAACTCCCTGTGTCTGTGAATGTGACTTGCACTATAGTAGTAAGAAATGGGGCCTTTCCAGATGTAATCAAGCTTAGCTAGAGTCATCCAATGACTGGTGTCATAAGAAGACCGCCATGTGAAGATACAGAAGGCACAGTGCCATGAGACAACAGAGACAGAGCCTAAAGGGTGGCAGCTGCTGGCCAAGGATTAGCCGAGCTTTGCTGGCTACACCAGAATCTAGGAAGAAACAGGGGAGGACTGTACTCCACAAGTGTCATGGGAGCATGGCCCTGCTGACACCTTGATCTCAGACTTCCAGCTGCCTGAACTTGCCACAGTAGGATGCTATTGTTCAATCTCCCCAGTTCTGGTACCTTTCTGTGATAGTCCTGGGAAACTAATGCATAAAGGCACAAAGGAGAGACAACTGGAAATGGAAGGAAAGAAGGGAGAGTTTCTTTTTGTGGGTTGGTTTACTAAGGTACTGGCATTAATTTTTGATTAACATAACCTGGAGTAATTCCATATGGTCCCTTGAAAGAAAATCCATGAAGGAACTCTCCCTGTCCAGTTGTTTTAAGTATGATACACTTTGCTATTTAAATACATTTTCCTCATAGACTTGTTCACTGTTTTTCTTTTTCCTTTCTAAAATATAGTTTTAGAGGTTAATAGAATTTTATTTTATTCATTTATTTATTTATATGTGGTGCTGAGGATCGAACCCAGTGCTTCACACATGTCGGACTAGCGCTCTACCACCGAGCCACAAACCCAGCCCTCTTTTTTCTTTTATTAGAGTTTTACGGTTATACATAGCAGAGGGTCCACTCCTGACAAATTCATACATGCATAGGAATTGATTTCAGCTCATGATCCCCCTTCCCCTCCCAATTGCCTCTCCCTTTCTCCTTCTTCTACTCTACTAGATTTCCTTTCACTCATCTATTAGTTTGTATTTGATTGACTTGTCCACTGTTTTTCAATGTTCTTGGTTAACAATCTGCTCTGTTTTCCTTGATCCAATTTCTTTGGCCTTTTCTGTTTTATTTATTTTATATTTTAATATTTTATTTTGTAATATAATAAAAATGAGTGAATAGTAACATGTATTTCATCAACATATGGAATCAAAGGTACTTTAGAAATACTTATTATCTGTAATGTTTTTCAGGTCCAAATGGAATTATATCTCTAGATCCAAGGCTCTGATTTACTCTCTATAAATAACAATATTTAAATCAGGTTTTGCGTAAAATAATTTCCATAGTTTCCTTTGTAATGCTGTTCTCTGTTTACAAATAACACAAATGAAGGTAAAGACTACTTATAATCTTATTTTTCAAAACAAAACATAATATGTACAGATCATATTTTTCAAAACAAAAAAAAAACACTTTTAAGGTCTTATAAATTTTAATATGTACAGAGTGCCCAAATTTAAACATGACTATCCAGAAACCCCTAATCTTCATATCACCTAATTTTCAAGAATGATCACATTCTATAAACTTCTCTAAGGTATCTGTCTCTATTATATTACTCAATTATCAAAAGTATTCAAGTCTTTTAAGGAAGCATTCCCCTGCAATATTTTGTGGTTGAACAAAGGTCTAATGGATCCTCTCTTTGGTCAGAAATCTTAATTTTTCCAGAAACCATTCTAGGTTGTTTGGAACCCTCCTTGAGGGTGAGAGGTTCAGCTGTGATCAGCTCAGAGTGTACCTGGGTGTGCCTGTCTTTGAAGACACTAGGGCCTACAAGTCAGGTCCCATGTCAAAATCAACAGGCAGCTTCCTGTATTACAGCACTCCATCTGCAGAATTTTTCCTACCCCACTAACTCTTGGAGACACGGGATCTGATCCGAGGTGGTAATGCAAGGCACTATCAAGAGCACTGTATTCGGACTACTTACTTGAGCGTGGTGAGTTCTGTGAGGGATGGCTGGGTCGCCTTGAGATAGCTTTCTCTTCGTGCAGCAACTTTGGGAGAAGGCTTGGGACTTGTGTCTGAGTCCCCACTGTCTTCATCCCCCATGGCCTTGATATAGCTGCCACTTCGCATTCTTCGGCATGGAATTTCATCGTCCCTGCCTCGAGGGGTGTACCCCGTCCATTCATCTTGAGGAACCTAATCAGATACAAAACACATAATTCACTTCTTGGAAAATTCCATTTTTTTTTTGTTTTCTTTCCTGGATTTTATATGACCCCGGATATAGGTAATAGAGATAAGTATCTAAAACTTTAGATAATAACCTTTCAATAATGTTTTACTGTGATTGATTTGACAATATTTGGAAGGCAGGAAGATCAATGTCACAATCTTTAAAAAAAAATCCTGGGACATTACGAAAAGTTAAAACATTGGCTCTGATTCATTTACACTTCTCAGTTTACTCACACAGATAACAGGTGAATCTAAGCAATTAGAAAGGAAAGCTTTTTTTCTTTGGTACTGGGGATGAAACTCAGGGGCACTTAACCACTGAGCCACATCCCCAGTCCTTTTTATGTACTTTATTCAAAGACAGGGTGTTACTGAGTTGCTTAGCACCTTGTTTTTGCTGAGGTTGGCTTTGAACTTGAGATCCTCCTGCCTCAGTCTCCCTAGCTGCTGGTATTACAGGCATGCACCATCATGGGGGTTGAACCCAGGGCTTTGTGCATGCAAGGCAATCACTCTACCAACTGAGGTATATCTCCAGTCCAGGAAAGTAGTTTTATTTGAGCTTTTCAATGACATGTTTTCAATTGTCATTTAAGATTCAAGAATGTTTTCTGATTTATCTATGCCTTCTCTGTACTGTCCATCTTTACCATCTCATATCCAGTCTCTCTTCTTCCTAACTAGTGGTCTATACCAGCTGCATTTACTTTCTAACCACCTCTTGTTTCTGAACTCCTCTTCAATTTGGATTCAGCCTCCATAGATCTGTGAAAAGCATGCTTTGAAGTTTTCTAATGATATTCTTGTGAAAACAAATTGCATATTCTTTGCTTTTATGGGCACACACATCAAACCTCTTAAGAACATTTGTTCTGTTGGCAGTCGGGTTGTTCTGCTTACCTGGGATAGCTTCTAAGCCAAATCATTCTTTTCCTTTAGCTTTGTTGGATCCTACTCTAAGCCCATAATTGTGGGGACCACCCAAGAAAGTGTTCTTAGTGCAGCACACTGTCTTCTTTCTATAATAATTTCTTTCTAGTTGAACATGACATTACACTACATTTTAGAGGCTTCTTTATGATAGCCTTTTTAATTCCTTTTACATTTTCCATCTCAACTTGAACTTAACCTAGTTCCTGTTGAATCTCATTCCCCCTCCATTTGATGCAAGAAATGCATGATCACACTTCTCCATCAAATGGTGATAAATTGCAATGCTGCACAGACAACAGAAGAGGGAGGAGACTGGTTCTTGCCCTCAACAGGTTTATAACAGAGATGAGAAAACAAGTCTAAATAAATTTGGGAACAGTTTAGCAATTTGAAGATATATTACTGTAAATGGAATATGTACCCAAGAGACATTAGAAACAGGAGTTAATAATGGTGCTGGGGGAAGGAGAACGCAGGTTTGCCAACTGGCCCAGTGTGCAATGAGAAGATAAAATGACATTTAATATTTTGATACTATTTACTGGTTATCCACTAAAATGACACAGTGTGTCACTGTTAACATTTAACTATGCTAAGGAATTTGTTTATGGGAACTTGTTTCATTGATACAACATCCTGTGTATTTTTCTGTATTTCTCAGGAAGCTGAAGTAACTTGCCCCAGGGCACATAGCTAGTCATCAGAAGCACTGGGATTCAATGTCTTTTGGTTTAATTTCCACAAATCAGAATCTAATGAATTTTATGATTCATAAGTGAATCCAAAATCTAAAATGTTAAGGAAAGTGTCCATGATGGCAAATACAAACATCAGACATAGCTTTCTAAGTATTACAGAGTCTATGAGGTGAGAATAGATGTGACACTAAAGGAAAAGCACTATTATTTTCTCCTTAAATTATCAATCCAGGTCTATAACTTGCAGCTTTATGTTGAGAAGCACCAGACTGAATACAAGCTACAACTCACAAACTTGAAAACAGCAATTTGTATTTTTTTTTTTGGGGGGGGGGTGCTGGGGATTGAACCCAGGGTCTTGTGCTTACAAGGCAAGCACTCTACCAACTGAGCTATCTCCCCAGCCCCAGTTTGTAGTTCTTTTTCTAACAAACATTTTTAGTTGTAGATGGACACGATAACTTTATTTTACTTTCTTATATGTGGTGCCGAAGATAGAACCCAGTGCCTTGCATGTGCTAGGCAAGCACTGTACCACTAAGCCACATCCCCAGCCCACCAGTTTGTAGTTCTTATTCTGCAAGGCACTTAGCAGAATTGAGCTTGGCTATGCAGTTTGTTTATTTAACAAATTGTTATGTTGTGCTTCCTGTGTACAGTCTATTCGAAATGCTTTATGTGAACTCACTTGATCCATGCAGTGGAGGGATAGGATTGTTATTATTCTCATTCTGCAAATGAGGAAACGAAGGTTATGGAACTTGCCCCAAATTACAGCTCCAAAGGTGAGAGTTTCAGTGGTGCAGCTCCTGGGGCTCTGCTGTTGGCCAGTATTTGATAGAGCCTCTCCTTCTAGACTGTGGTCTGTGGTGCCCACAGAACTCGACAGTTAAATTCCTTGACACCTACATAATCCATCACATTTGTTGTAGTTGCCATTTATTAATTATGTTAGTAGCAATGTAGAGTTTTTACTTTTCAGCTAAAAAGCATCAAAATCACCACAGCAACAAGGATTTTTTTAGGAAATTATAAATGTTGAGAACAGTCTTGTTTTCCTTCAATTGACAAGTGACTCATTGCACAGATATGATCATGTTCAGAACCTAATTATTGACTTAGCAAGTACATTTAAAAAATTGACTTGGTACAGGTAGGGTCATTAGATAATGCAACAAGCCCTTGCCATTCCTCAGCACCAATGCAAAGTTCATAAGCATTGCTCTCTGGAAGATGTCAGAGACTGATGTCTAAATGATTATTAATATTGCTTATGGAAGAAAAACATGATAAATTTCTGTTTAGGTGCTTTTCAAAGTTAGTTTATGGTAGAAACTTTTGGGGCTAGAAACAGTCCGTAATTGTTGCTAAGGGAACCAGCTGAGAATTATTTAATCTGTATACCTTTCAATTAAACATTCTTTTCAAATGGCAGCATCGAAGTACAGAAGCAACTTCCATCAGAGTGGAACATAAATACTCATATATTATTCATCTACCTAACAACATATAAAATAATACAGAAATCAGTCCTAGGACAAATGTAAAGAGACAGAAAATCAAGACCTTGGAGAAGAAAAACACTTGCTGATCCATAAAGATTTGTAAAATTGCTATAAAGGAGCTGGTTTTTATTTTAAGTCAACCTCCAAAGCAAGAGACAGACATTGCCTAGGTCCACAGTTTTAGAAGAAAACATACCAGTTCGTAAAGAGCACAAAGTGTAAAATGCTACCCCCTTTTGATAAGAAAGGACATTCCATGGCTGCAGCTGCTGTGACAGAGTCAAAGGTTGCTGTGTCTTTCCACTTCAGTGGTGCAGAGAGAAAAGATTTAGGGAACTCTAAAGAGAAGGTTGCCTTTGCAGCTGCCCGAGAAAGGCTTCATTGTTACTGGTGAGGATGTTTAGGGGACTGGAAGTCTTGGTAAGAGAGGGAAGCTGAAACAGAGAGAAAAGAGCCACTGAGCTTGCTGGTACCAGGCTAGTGGGATATCCTTGCTTGCTGGAACCATCTTAGGAGGTAGTTGAGCTCAACAAACATTCGAGAAATAATACAGTTTAAATTTTACAAAAGTTACGGATTAGAAAAAAAGGGTTATTTACATTTTAGTGTTTAAGCACTAACACTGAAATAAAGAGCTTTATTTTTGATAAAATGAGGAATGGTGAGTACTTACTATTTCAGGTACAGTTATTCTGAAACTTAAACTATGTGGCATCATTTAGAAGTCCTAAGACTGCCCCACCCAAGAAATGACCATGATGCAGTGCTATTATCCTCTAATTCCAGGATGAAGACGCTTCCTTCATTGAAATAGTATCATGGCACTGAATGACAGGCCATTCAAATGCATCATTCAGTCACAGAACAGGAGAAATAAACCACTACCTTACATGCTTACACTGTCAAAGTCTCCCTTCCTGCCTCCCTACCTTATTCCTTTACTTCTGTCAAGTATTTTTGATGGCTTACTTGCCAGCAGGGAACAATGCAAATGTTGATTCCATTCCACGGAACTTACATTCTAGGAGAGCTAGAAGAGGTAGATAATAGACAAGTACAGCAATAAATGAACAGGATAATTTCAGAAAGCATAAATGCTATGAGGGAAACAAGACGAGGCGATGCAACAGGTGGCTGCTTGAACTTGCTCTTCAGAGTGGCTGACCTGAAGAGGTAACATCTGAAAGGAGATCTGATGACCCAAGGAACCAGCCTTGGGAAGATCCGGGAGCAGAGTTTCCAGACAGAAGCCTCAGCCAGTGCCAAGTCTCTAGAGTACAAATAAATTTGTTGTAATCAAAGCCTAGGAATGAAAATGCCAGCCGGGCCAGAGAACACTGAACAAGAAAGGAAGTGACAGGAGGAGATGCAAGGTGCAGGACTAGGTCACGCAGCATCTTGTAAGCTCATCTCACATTGTCCTTCACAGCTGATCTCAGCTCTCCAAAGCTCTCTCTCCTGCTGCAGCCTAAATTAATCTGCTTTATGAAATCTATAGCATATACTATCTACCTAAAGGGTCAGCAAAATACAGCCTACAGATTCAAACTGGCCCACCATTTTTATAAATAAAGTTTTATAGATGCGTGGCCATGGTCTTTCAGTATTTGTTGTTTATGGCTAGTTTGAAAACTAGCTGAAGCTTAAGGGCAGAGTTGTGTGGTAATGACAGGGAATGTATAGCTCATAAAAAAAAGTTTGCCAACCCTAGATCCACATGATCCTATGCATACTTATTTGCATAATCACTAAATGGTTGTTTTATATGAGTTACTTGTTCCTTGTGTCCTTGTTTTATCTCTCTAACTACTCCATAAGCTCACTGAAAATTGGGAGAAGCAGTGTTGCTGAAGAGCTATGGGGGTGGGCTTCGCAATTACACTGCCCAGGTTTGAATTCCTGCTGGGCCAGTTACATCCTTGGGCAATTAATTAATTTCTCTGTGCCTCATTCTCCTACCCAGAATTATGTGTGGAATAAATGAGGTAATGCCCATAAGCACACAGGAAGTGCTTTTTAAAACTGGTCTGTTTTATGGTATTTATGGAGTTCCTCATGGAACTCACCCACCTTACTGAGCACACAGGTGTTCCCTAATTATAGATGATTTTGTCTTTTCAAGAAAATGCTGAGGCCTACTTTCATTGTTTATGGTAATGTAAGGGCAGACATAGCTGAGATTTACTAAGCAAAGCTTAAATTCCTAATGGACTGTCTACTCCAATCATTTCGGAGCTAGAGTTCCTCATCCGGAAGCACTCTACAGCCCTGCTCTGGACTGGGAGGGGAGTCTGTAGCTCTTGGGCCACCAGGGGCACACAGGCTTGCCTGGCTTCCAAGGGATCTAACCTCACATTCTTTAGTTTGGTTCACAGAAACCTTAGGGACAAGAAACCTCTGTGGTAACTATTTTTGTATTTGCAGAAGACTTTAAGGAAGTCTTGTCCCAACACCCAAACACTGTGCGTGACCTTGGGTTAGCCACTTCACTTCTTTGATTCAGTGTTTTCATCTGTAAGATGGAATGATGACAGATGTATAATGAACAAGGATAATGTGTGTGAACACAGTTTGTGAACCTCAAAGCACCTTAAAAATGTGGACAGAAAGGTTGGAAATATTTCTCTTCATGTTATTTTTTAAGTATGGCCAGTCAAAAATATCTTGGTGATGAAAAGTAGCTGACATCCTTCTATTCATTAGATATTCTAGCCTAAGACTATAAATGCAAGCAGATTACAAAGGTCATAATACACAAAAATATAAACATTTCTTTTATGGTAAGAACAAAGCTGAATGATATTGGCCAAATTATATTGTTACATTTTGGGCATATATGGATATATAATAATAAATCCCACCATTATGTACAAGTATAATGAACCAATAAAAATGTGGAACAAAAGAACAGAGCTAAATTGGTTGGTGGGCACAGAAAGGTATTTGTCTGTCTTCTGGGTCCTTTGGAAGTGAACTTGATCTTTTTCCCCCTGTAGATCAGTTGAAAGAAGATCATACTAAAGATAATATACTGTATTTTACAGAATCTAAGACACCAATGCAAACCACTCAATATTTTTTGGTGCAACCAAGAAAGAAATGCCACCAATTAAATCTGAGGCTCTAAGAATAAATGATGCACCTCAATTATCTGAGTTGCTAAAATGTGAAAAACATGGGTCTTAGAGTCAGTTAAAAATTCTTTATTTGTGAAAAGAAGAACAAGAAACAGGAGTATTTTGGGTTAGTAATTATAGAACTTAATGTTCATATTTAGTAGTGATCAAATTAACATTAATAATCAGCATTAATCTATTGTATGGTTTTGTAAGAAAAATCATATGTTTGTATAATGTCTCACAATCCTTACAGTTATTTTGAAAGACAGGGAGGATGGTATCATACTATTTTGAAAGACAGGGAGAACAGTATTATACTATTATAACTATGCTATTATAATAGCATAATATATTATACTTAAATAAAGAAACTGAGGTTCAGAGAATTCAGTAGGTAGTGTGGTGTAGCACCATGCCCAAGCTGGCTCTGCTGGTCACAAACCAGGAATCTTTTTCCTCTTCATATTTGTATGTCTTTTGGATAACAATTATTTTATGACAATCTACAGAACACATATTTCAGATAAGAGAAAAAATTCATAGGGCTTTTAGATCTGTCTGGAAGAAAAGTAAATTAATAAACAAATAATGGGTTACATGCCTTGAAATAAAAATGAAAAGAGCTACGATTTTAGAGATGGGAAGGTTTATTTATAAGAAACTCTCCCCAGGCACAAGTAGCTTGAGCACCCCACTGTGGCTGGACGGCCATCATTGACATGCAACTGACCATAGAAGTGCTCAGGCATTCTAGGCCAGCGATGGCCTAATAGTTGAGAGATGAAGCCATGTGGGTGTGACTCCTTGAAAGTGGATTATCTCAGGATGGGAAATTGGATGGTGAGGTTTGGAGTAATGAGAATGCGTGAGATTTTGGGAAATCTGAGAGCCACAAAAGGAATGGAGACACTTAGAAAGCCGGAGAGCTGAAATGGAGCACAGGTCCCGAAAATACACCAGGGCCGGCCAGGGCGATTCTGGATTGCTCAGATGCAGTAAGGGAAATGGATGAAGTTGACGCTGAGTGGCATGTGAGGCAAGGTTCTATGTCATCAGGAACCAAAGAAGCCAGGAAAAATAACTCAGGCATCTGACTGATTAGGAAAAAAGAGCTAAGAAGACGAGTGACTAAAATGTTATCAGTTGTAGGTGAGCATTTGCAGGGCAACCATCTAGCTGCTGTCAGTGGCTTTCTGAGGACAGGGCATTTCAGTGCAAGCAAACAGGTAAGGGCTGGGGTGTAACTCAGGGGTAAAGTACTTGCCTAGCCCTGTGCTTGGCCCTTCCTGAGCTTAACAGATCAAAAGAGGAAAAAAAAAAAAAAAACAAAACCCAAAAACCCAAAACCTGTATTTATGAAAGGAGAGCTGGGGACCTGACATTTATGGAATAGTCTGACCACTAGGGAATAACCTCAAAGGACTGGGAGCAGTACCTAGGGCACTGATTTTAATTTTCTCAGCCACCTTATAAAATGGGCACTACTCTTTCCATTTTACTGTGGCAGAACTGAGACTCCAAAAGGTAAAAATGACTTGCCCTAGGTCCTAATAACTAGCAGGAGTGAGTTAGTTTGCTTTGGTTAGGCAGCAAAGTTTTAAAAAATATCACCCTGCCTCTGATGAATCCATTCGTGATGACTGAGTGAAGGAACAAATAAACTTAAAAAAGGGAAGAGGGGGGAAAAAAGGAATAGAGTGCATGCTCCTGCATAACTGTACATTTAAAAAAAAAAAGAGTGTAACTATTAAAATAAGGATAAATATCACGTTGACAGGAATTGGCTAGCCCTGCTAACGAGGGTTTAAAATGATAAATACTCAAAATAATCATGAAGTGAAACAGCACTTGTTTCAGTTTTGTGGTGCCCTTTTCGGCTGTGGTCAGCATTACTGCTCGAACAAAAATGGACAGTTTGGAGGAAATTAAGGGAACCTGCAAGACAGCCACTCCTTTAAGGCCAAGTATCCCTACAGCGCTGAGCCTGTGTGAGGAGGCTTTGCTGTGGGTTTCGTGTTCCTGCCTCCAGCTGTTTCCAGAGATGGCTGAATGTGTTGGGCTTCTAAGCACTTTTAGTGGGCTCTCAGATTCCCTACTCACTCTGCTCCTTTGCATCTTCTTTGCAGCTGGGAGAACTGCTTTTCTCCTCCACACAGCTTTCACCTTGACAAATGCGACTTGGCTTAAGTGTCCCTGTAGCCTTTTTAGCTTGCTCTTCTCATAGCAAAAGCAGGAAAAAAAAGAGCAGGAATAGGAAGATTACAATGATGCGATAGGCAGATCCTAGGCACGATTGTCGTTTCCCAAACAGGATCAGATCTCCCTGGCAACCACCCTTCCTGACTCCCCTGGAGGCCCAAAGCTGATACAAAACTTAATTTGCTTGTGATTGCTTAAAATTCCCTTTTAAGGACAAAAGTAAATATCTACCTCTTTTAGAGTAGGGTTTATACCCTCTATGTAGTGTTTTTTACTGCTCTTGAAGGAACAGAACTTTGTGAACAGCAACATGCAGGGTGATTTGTTCACTATGCAAACCCCCCATGGGGTTATTCTCACCCATGAAATTTATACATATCTACAGGGTACCTGGTACCATAGCAGTTTCTGGGTAAACACACCAAAAACATTTTAGAAAACACAGTCTCTGCTTCGAAGGAATTTGCGAGTCTTAAATGGATCAATAAATTTGGAGAATGGATGAAGGAAAAGATTAAAAGAGCTTTAAAGCAGGTCAAGCTGATCTAGTAATAAATCTCAGTAGTTCTGAGTTACCTATTGGACTTGGAGTCTGTTCCCTATGTCCTCTTCACTGGGGGTGCAACTGTTCTTTGGGAGTGGAATATGTGTTAGGCGCCCGAGGGCCATTGAGCAATGGTGCTGCAGGAGCCTGGCAGGAAGTCCCCCAAGGGAGGGGAGGCTTCCACTGGCCTTTGAAGGCTGGTAGATAATGCCATTGACATTCAAGGGGGCACTGTCTTGAAGATGCCTTCGTAGCAACATATAAGGTAACCAAGTTACTAGACTCCAGCCGAATGTAAGGCCAGGAGGAGAAATGAACTTTTATTAGTTGTCTACCTTGTATCTTGACTGTCATGGATAGTTGTGGGTTTGCTCTGTACTCCACTCCAGCTTCTGGAGTCACATTCCATTGGTTCTACTTTGAGGAAACTTTCCTTCCTTACTTGAGACTGTTTCAGGAGTGACACAGAAGTCAATCAGCATGTAAGCTCCCCTAGCTTCATTCATGGCTTCCTCGCATGGCTCTGGGTCTCTGTGTGTGATCTAAGCCTGTTCAATCTACGAGGATCTTGGGACCTTTGCTTGGAAAGCTGAACAAAGATATCCCTTGCTCACTGGGTACATTAATCAGGAAGAATGTAGCCTGGGGCCCTACAGGTAGCCATTTTATAATCCCAAATACACAAACATTATTTTACCTACTGCAAAAATCCTGTGTTGTTACTAATTCCATTGCAAAGTTGAGAAAACTCAGAGTGGTATTAAATAACATGCACTGAATGTTACCACTAGTCAGAATTGAAAGACAGATTTGTCTCACTCAAATTTCTATGCTCTTTGTCGTAGCATGCTGGTGTCTACAAGAATTTCAAGACTTAGTTATGGCTATTTTCCTCTGAACATAAAACTCAAGTATTAAATTGCTGGGAGACATAATGCTATAACATTTTGAAAATTGTAACAAGTAATGATTGTTAGATGCTTGGAACAACCAGAAGAACTTATAGCATGGTCACAGAACACTCACTACCTGGCAGTTATAGTTGGCTACAAGTTTTAGTGAAATATAAGGCAGAATAAAAACATCTTAAAAGAGTAGAAGATAAAAACAATAGGGGTTTAGGTCTGTGATAAATATATTTTCTCTCTGCTGGCTACATAGGAGATAAGATTACTTGGAACCCTTTCTTAGTTTTGTTTTTGTTTTTGTTTTTGTTTTTTCAAAATACAATTGTATTTTCTGGCATATTGGAGGCTTATATGTTGACTTAGAACAGCTAACTTAGTCCCTGTAATTTTCTATTATGTTACAGTCAGTAGTGTTTGTCCACCACATCCTATGTGGTTTGTAGTTATAATTCCAAGTTCCCAGAACTGAATTCCCTGAGGCAAACTAGAGTTCTGAATCTGGTGTCCAGAAGCAGAGGTACAGGTAGAAGAAGGGTGACCATCCTTCTGGGTTCATATAAACTCAAATGTAGAAATATCATTCACTGACATCGTATCTTAGGTGTTGGCTAAAATGTTATAAATCTCTCAGCATGTCATCTATTTGTCAAACACACCCCAATTACTTGTCAAATTTGTGTAGGTATAAATCTATTTCATTAGAACATAAAGTCTGATAAACATTTAATGAACAAAGAGTACAGCTATTTAACAATGCTTAAGTGCAGATCTTTTAGAACTGCATTTATGTCTGATGGTCTTATTTAAAATGGTACAGCAAGTTTAGAGACTATAAAATATTGAGCCAAAAAAATCAAGTCAATCATCTCAGATATTAATACTTAATTTAAAATTTGAAAATCTGAAATAAATTTTAGATAACACTTCCCTCTAGTTCATCTATTATTAATTTTAGAATACTAAGTTTCTAATGAGGCTATCGATGGATGATACTTAAAAGACATTGACTTAACTTTTGGTATCTATGAACAAGTAAAACCCCAAGAAGAGGCATGCCACTAATTTTCATCACTGACCTCTAATCCCTCTTGCATCTTGGAGTTGTTTGGATTTTTCTATTCCAAGTGACATTTACAACACCTAAAGGTATACTGTATTCAAATGGATCACAATAAAATCCTTCCTGAATCTTAGCCATTCTATATCAATGAAGCCATCAAACTACACAAGTCTAATTCTTGGCATCTAGAAAGGACTGGATAATATTTTGGTGATTTAAACCCCACTTTAGGCTGGGCACAGTGGCGCATGACTGTAATCCCAGCAGCTAGGAGGTTGAGGCAGGAGGTTAGCAAGTTCAAAGTCAGCCTCAGGTTCAAGAAAGGTGCTAAGCAACTCAGTGAGACTCTATGTCTAAATAAAATACAAAATAGGGCTGGAGATGTGGCTCAGTGGTCAAGAGCACCTGAGATCAATCCCTGGTACCCCCTTTAAAAAAAACCCACTTTAATAATCACCATACAGGGGAGGACTTGAGTCCCTGAGGACTTGAACCTTCAGCTATGTTTCAGTCTACTTTCTGTAGGGAACAGGAGTTTTCACACAAGCATGTGCACAGATGAGATGATACACTAATACTGCTGTTTAAATCAGCATTTCCAAGCTAGTCCAAGTGACCCTGAAAGGGAAGTCCCAACAGGAGGGCTCCTTTTAGGGTTCTGAGCTAGGGCTTCTTAGATCAGGTTGTATCATGCTATTCACTTCCTTCACTTTAACTTAGGGGGTTATGCTGGAGTTAAAAACAGCAATCCTTCTGTGACTTTACCAAAATGCTACAAAAGCATTCATTCATTTGTTCAACACACGTTTATTGAGTATTTGTTATAAAATAGGTGCTGTCATGGGGGAAAGAGCAATGTACAAGCAGGAAACAAAAACCCCCTGTCTTTATGAGGAAGGGGAAGCCATTAATAAAATAAGGGAAGTGCATGTTGTATGGTGATATGTGGTATGGAGGAAAAGATGGCAGGAAGGAAGGGAGAGAGCGCGTGCGTGGTGGAGGGAGGGCAGTGGCATGTAGCGTTAAAAGGACTGTTGTGGAAAGCCTCACTGAGAAGTGTCCACTGAGTAAAGGTCAAAGGGGATGAGGGTGTGGCCCTCATACCTGCGAGGAGACAGCTCCAGCCAGAAAGAAGAGCAGATGAGAAGGTCCCCAGGGGAAAACAGGCCTGCAGTGATAGCCGGTGGAAACCGGGTGGGCAGAGTGGGTGAGAGGAGATGGAGGTGGAGGACAGGGACAACAGGTCAGACTGGGGGCCAGTTTCAGGTGGGCTTTTCAGGCTGTTGTGAGGACTGTGGCTTTCACTCAGGGTGAGATGGGAATAGAAGGTTTTGTTCAGAGAAAGACTTGTTCTAATTTGAAAGACTCTCTTAGGTTGCCTGGTCGAGAATGACTAAAGAGGAGTAAGGGTGGAATCAGAGATGAGATAGGAGGCACTGGCGGGCGGGGAGAACATGGGCCAACGGGTTTCTTAATGATGATTTGGATGCGTGGATTGGAAGACAGGAGTCAAGGATGACATGTAGGTCTTTGGCATGATCAGGTAGAAGAAATGAATTTCCACCAGCCAAGATGAGGAGGCCAAAGAGAGGAGCAGATTGGAGGAAGAAGATTAAGAATAGGAGCTTGCGTCTGGACATACTGAGTTTAAGATGCCCATGACATACAGGTAGAGATTGTTAGTTAGATGTAAAGGGGGCAGTTTTGGTTCCTCCATAACTCCCAGAAAAGACGCTCCGCAGATACAGGTCTCACACGAGGAACTTTTATTCTAAGCGGACAAAACGTGTCTGCTGGGGGAAAGGGGAAAGGGAAAGAGAGAAGATGGTGCAGGGCAGATATTGGAATCTCCCGGGCTGGGAGGAACCAATCACGGAGGAGAATTATTACAGACTGACTGATGGACCAATGACATATTGGAACGTAATGTAGGGGGCAGGAAGGTTACAGCGACGTAAGCCGGAAATTCCTCTAACGGGAAAGGCGGGCTTAACGGCAGATTGACAGGTGGGTTGGGAGGCTGGGTTCTTCCTGTAACTGGAGAGAAAGGTTGCTTTGCTTTATACCTAACAGAGATGATGTTGAGTGGGGACCTGGGAGGTCAGGCAACCTTGGCTGGAAAAATCCGTGTGGGCCTGCACATGGTACTTAAGCTCTAAGAACAAACGAGGAGACCTGAGGCCTGAGGGCTGGTAGAAGAGAGAAATGGCCCAAGAGCTGTGTCCATTCGGCCTTATTTCAAAGTTCGGAGGTGGGAACCAAGAAGCAAGAAGCAAAACATACTGAGAAGGATCAACATGGTATGTTCTGAAGGCAGAAAGAAGCTCTTCAAGGAAGAAAGATGAACTGTCACATTGATTTCCCCCTAGACCAATCCAGTGGGGCGCTAGATTGGCACCACGCATTTCACCTGCCATTAGCTGCTTCATACAGAAGATTCTGCTGTCCATTAATTAGGTCTTTCTTTCAGAAAGATACAAGCTCCTTGAGAACAAGGCTTTTGTTTTCTTCTCCCCGCCCCACCCCCCCCTGTCTTCAAAGCTGGCTTTTAAACCATTTTTGATCACGTCTCACAATAAGAACTGTCTTGCTTTGGAAACCAGTAGGTGCCCATCTACAACTGAAATGAAGAAGGAAAGGCTTAACCCCTGGGCATGCCATGCACTCCGTCTTCTTTTCTATTTTCTTCTATTGTATTCTATTTAATTAAAAAGTGTTGTTCCCACCCCACTAAATTGATTTCACTACCCACTAATTGGTTGTGACCAGTGGATTGAAAACCACTGCTTTTAGAGCATTGAGCACAGAGCTCTGCCACATTCATTATTCATCAGAAAGACAATGTTATTCATCTTTGTTTTCCCCAAGAACTTTCTGTAAAATAAATGCTTAGCACGTGCTTGTTGAATGAATAGTTTTGAGACCCTAAAGAGATACTTTTTGAATTGAGCCCTTGGGATTTTTGGTATTTTTACTAATTGTACTTGTATAGACAAACATGTCCTTTGTATTCAGAGTAAGTACAGACCTGAGTGTCTTTTTGAATGAATTCTTGTGTAGCTGAGAGTCCAGAGGTTGGAGATGATACTCCGGTGAAGTGAGTCCACCAGTTGGGTTATCACTACATGTGCAAAGAAGAGGCAGAAGCCTACTCATTGCAGGCTTTTGCATGTTCTTATACACCTATCTTCTGAGGCCAAAGGAAGAGGGATTTAAAACATTTCCAAAACCAAACCAAACCAAAACAAATCCCTAAAAACAACCAGCTTTCACATACGCTAGAACAGTCCTGTTTTTTTTAAATTATAATTTATATGGTATTCAATGTCAATATGAAGTATTTGTCATTTAGAAACAGGAGGAGGGAAGTCTGTATGAAATATTCATGATCTAGCCAGGTGCAATGGCACACACCTGTAATCCCAAGGGCTGAGGTTGAGGCAGGAAGATCCCAAGTTCCAGGCCAGCCTCAGAAATAAAAAGGGCTGGTGATATGGGTTGGTGGTTAAGTGCCCCTGGGTTCAATCCCCAGTCAGTAGCCCCCCTGCCCCTGCCCCCCAAAAAAGCATGACCAGAAATAATTGGAGCTGGGACAAAAATTTTAATAAGTCTTAAAATTCTGAAGTGATCAGCTACAGAAATATGATTTATCCTAAATATTTCATTTAATGAATCTTTCAAACAAGAGCCTGGCAGATAGTGAGCCCTCAATAAATGTTAGCGAATGTTCAAATCTTTCTCCCCACCACACACCTACTAAAGTGGCACAGAAGAAAATGGAACATTTTGCTACCATGCAATTCTCCCTCAGTTTGTCACTTGTGGTGAAGGAGCACGCCGCAGTGAACAGAGCATAAATTTTGGAATCAGGTCAACTTAAGTTCACATCTGACTCGTCCTTAAACCTGACATGTGATTTTGGCCTAGTTACCTGAACATCTTTTAACTTGTTTTTCAAATGCAAACAGTAACACCAATTCCAGGGACTGAGTGTAAGCATGAAGATGAGGGGCTGGGGAGGTAGCTCAGTCGATAGAGTGCTTGCCTCGTAAGCATAAGGCCCTGGGTTCGATCCCCCAGCACCCCCCCCAAAAAAATGAAGATGATATAAGATAACATATGTAACAGGTCTTCTAAGTCAAAGCTTGTTGGCAGGTTGGTGTTTTGAAATTGAGAAGGTAGTTTCATGTAGGAGACCCCTTGCAAGTGATGGTTATATCCCCATGTGGTACAAACCCCTAAAGCCTATTTAACTCACAATGGAGCTCAGCCATAAAAGAAGTTGCAACAGATCCAAGACCCTTTGAATGTCAGGATGAAAGGTGGGGGAGATGAACACACCTCGGGGACTCTCCCTCCAGAAGCTGACTGTAGGGGATGATGGATCAGTCAGGGTTCTAAGAACAGAAATAAAGAAAAAAACAGATTTATTTTAAGGCATTGGTGGACATGATGATGGAGAAAAGAAGTCTGAAATCCTTAGAGTAGCTTAGCAAGCTGGAAAATCAGACAGGAGATGATGCTGCTGTGTTAGGGCAAAATCTTCACAGGAAAGCCTTGGTTTTGCTCTTAAGTTCTTCCAAATGATTGGATGAGGTCTGTCCACATTATGAAGGCTAATCTCCTTTTCATAAGTCGACTAATGGTTGATTTTAACTATATGTACAAGATTCCTTCATAGTGACATCTAAATTAGGATTGATTCAATAGCTGGGTACTCTAGCCTAGCAAGGTGGCCATATACTAACCATCACAAATGGGAGCTCAGGTGGCAGCTTCCAGGTCAGAAGAAAAACTCTGGGGACAGACAGGGCCACTACAGCACCATGGATACTCAGGTTCCCTTCAGTTTTGACCTCCATGTGCTCTGTTCATTTTCCCAGGAGTTATAGTTTGGCTCAAAGACCTCAATACAAGTCCCTCACTAGCCTCTCAGGAGGCTCACAAAGGCCATCCAAGCAGAGCAAGCCAGAGCAAGCTTTGCACCCAGCTCCTCACAGACCATCTTGCAGGTCAATTTCGTTGAAAAATTTTTCTTTATGAGCCAGGGAGTTTATTTCCCTTGAGATTTTATTTCCTGTTGACAAATGAACAGGAAAATCTGCAGTCACCTGAAACATCACACCGTATGAAATGAATAGGAATTTCAGAGACTGATTTTTTTCTTAAACACTTCAACATTCTAAATGACCCAGAATTCTATAATGGCCTGCCTTAATAAAACAAATATAGAGCTCACCTTAAAATTATCAAGATTTACTCCAACAACATTTTCCCACTACTAATATAACACCTATCACAGCATCTGGAAACCAGGTGTTTACAAATCTGCCCTACCCACCAGTCTGTAAGCAAATTGAAAGGAGGGATGATGTCATTCATTTGGCAGAGACTGTAAGATAAAATGAAGTGCTCATGAAATCTTTGATTGTATCAACTGGTTTATTAATATACCTGGTTTATTAATCAACTGAGAAGTATAGGAACCATTAGTCCTGGATTTTCCTCCATCAGCAACAGGGAAGAAACCTGGCATCAGATGTAGGCAAAAAAAGAGGGACCTCAGCAGAATATGTTCCTGTGCAGGAGGGAGCTGGTATGTGTGCACACATGTGGATGTACAGGCAGCAGGTAGGGAATGCATGACCAGCATCCAGAAGAGAGGCTTTGTAACTTCCAGGACACTGTAGCTGCTTATTTTTGTGGAGCTCTATGGGAACCAAACCATATCCCATCCAAGGGTCAACTGAACTGAACTTCACCAGACCAAGGGAACCTCATCACTACATCATGGCAGGACCAGCAAGGCAGAAAACTAAAACTGTCATTTCACCCCAGCGCATTACAAAGCACATTTTATGGATCATCAGTCCTTCAAAGTACTCTGCAGAAGAGGATTCCAAGATAGTTTAGGAATGCTTTATACTGTATTGCCATCTTCAAAAGTTGCCATACATATTAGCATTTTAAAGATTCCAGAATGTTTGCCAATTATAGAAACCTGAGTATTTCACTCAGTCTCTCAGACTCGACAGTTTTTTCCCCCCACATGAACATCTATGTACATCATATTGTGGTAAATGTCAACCTCCTCATTTCCAAATGGAGTAAAGGACACCCAGAATGTAAACTATAGTTTACATGGCTAATAAGTGTTAGGATTGGGTCAGAATTCAGATCTCCTTTTGGGCCAGTGAACATTCCACTTCACCATACAACAACTCTTTACTTAACCACTAAACTCTACAAAGTGAAAAATAACTGATTAATATATAAGTACTTTTCAACAACTTGTGAAACTGGTCATATGTCCTTACATGGATACACAGAGAATGAAACACTGTGTTTAGAGGGAAAAAACATGACAAAGCCCCGTCTTTAGGAACTTAACATTTTGTGTCGAACCTGTGTCAGTGTTTGAATGTCTCAAGATAACTGGTGCAAACAAAATGTCATAGTAGAGACACGTAAGTGGTGTGGTTCTTAAAAAGAGGTATACATTCCGTGTCTTGAATTTTTTACCATGCACCTAGAGTATCCTGCCCTTTTGATGGTAAAAACTGTAATGAGAGAAGAAAACTTATTCAAGAGAATAAGTGATTATCTTTGGATGTGGAAGTAGACAGATCCCTTGCTCACGGCATGCACGCTCATTATTCCTTGTGTCTCCAAATAAGCCCTGTAATTCCATCTTCAATATTTTCTTTCTCACATACACATGAACCCACAGTGCACTGCATATTCAAAAATGGAATTTTTCCTGTTATGGAAATTGTGCACTGCCTACAGAGAGTAACAATGCTGTGTATTTCATTTGAGAAAGGGTTTCTTTTGTCATGTTTTCCTTTACCTCTTCACCGATGGGTCAAGCTGACCTGGTGAGAAACGTCCACACTTCCTCCTAGAAACCATGCTAGCTTTCGGTGATCTACATACCTCAGTGTAGCAGGATGTGTGGGCACCACGCCTCCTACTCAAGCTAACAATTGTTTGTTTAGAGGAAAAGATTCTGAATTAATAGAACAGCATTAAATTAAACCCACTTATGATATTTCCTTTGATAAAAGGAATCATTCTTTTTCCTTGCAGCAAAATTAGACAAATATTTAGGATTAAAAAAAAAAAAAAAGTCCATTCTGTGCTGGAATGTCCATAGGAAACTTTGTTTTTTTTTTTGGGAAGGGACTATTTCTTAAATCAGAAAAACAACAACAAAAAACAACTACGTGGTTTCCTAGTTTCTGCCCAAACCCGTCATAGTTCCCCAATATGACTAGATGACATTGAAAAACAGAATAGATAGTGGAGGTGGGGGGTCCAGCAGGGTATGTGAGGAAGGAAAGGAGAAGCTGCTCAGCATGTCTCTTCCCCAGACATGAAGCAGAGGGAGCGAGACCACCTTTCTCCCCTGCATAGCTGCTCACCTGGCAACTTTCCTTTTTCCATCTAAGAGAAGATGTAAGATTTTGACTTGGTTTCAGTTGTAATATACTTATGGGACATACAGGCAAGAGCAGCCAAATGACTTTCTAAAGGAAAGTTTTGTAAGTAACAATTGATTTTTTTTTTTTTTTTTTTGGCCCAGTTATGTTAGGGGCATAGTTTTCTTAAATTTTCTATGAACAACGGCATACATTTGTTTTTTGCTTGGATTTACTAAACATCTCTATGGTTCACATGTTACACAGTAGCCAAAAGGAGATCCAAAAATGTTGTCTGGGAGGTGTTTGGGTATTACTAAATATTTAAATTGGCCACTTCTAGCACATGTGATCAAATAAAAGTAGAGGAAAATTGGGATGTCTGACTGGATTCTCTCATGGAGCATTATCATTGACCAATTTAGGGATTCAACTCAGATAAAATTTTAATACTTTAATCAAGATACCAGAAGAGATAGATCTAGAAAAGAGAGCATATCTCAGTGTAAAAATTCTATTACTGTATTGATTAAATAACAATGAAAACTTTACAATCTGTTTCTAAAGAAGATGATACAAAAAAGAGATGATACAAATAAAACACTGAGTGAAAGACTGACTACATCAAAATAACTCCTGCAATTTGTCCAGCCAATAAATTGGTGTAGAGATTTGTTTAGGTGATTCATCACAGCACTATTTGTAAAAGCAAAAGTGGGTCGATGAAAAATGCTTCTAACATATTAGTTCTGTAATATGTGATATTACTATTATAGAACATGGTCTTCACAAGGTCAGGGATTTTATTTTGTTCCGTCCTGTGTTTCCAGGATGTGGAAGAGTGCTCGGCACAGGGTAAACGGCCAAATGAATGAACATTCCCACATAACAAAGCCATGCGTGGATATTAAAACGAATGAGGCAGAGCTCTACATACTGATGTGGAAAACTGACAGTAGACACTAGTAAGTAAGGAAGGTCAAGGGCTAGACTGTGTTTACAGTGTAATGCCAACTAGTTAAATCAGAAAAGAAAATGTGCATACGTGCATACATCTATGTACATGGACCCAGATGCATATTACAGTTTTACATATGTATATTTGAAAATCAAAGGAAAATGTTAAAAAGGTAACAGTGATATTTGTCTTTTGGAAGTAGGAATGTGACAACAGGTGGGGGGCTTTTAATGCAACATCATTCTGAACTAAAATTTTTCATGATTAACATCTATAATTTTATTAAAATTATGAAGTCAGTGAAAAAATTCCCAAAATTAGGATCTCTGTAGATCTCTTTCTTTCTTTCTTGTTATTCATTTTCTACAACTGTGAGTAATTTTGTCACTTTATTGAAAATCTTGGTGTTCTGAGGGGTTGGATAAGGAAAACATGTGGCTATGGGATTGGGAGAGCGGATCGATCCTCCCTCCCCCCCCCCCTCCCTCCCTCCCTCCCTCCCTCCCTCCCTTCCTCCCTTCCTCCCTTCCTCCCTTCCTCCCTTCCTCCCTTCCTCCCTTCCTCCCTTCCTTCCTTCCTTCCTTCCTTCCTTCCTTCCTTCCTTCCTTCCTTCTTTCCTTCCTTCCTTCCTTCCTGGGATTGAACCCAGAAGACTCTACCACTGAGTTGCATCCATAGCCCTTTTTCTTTTTTCTTTTGAGAAAGGGTCTCTCTAAGTTACAGAGACTGGCCTTGAACTTGTGATCCTCCTGCCTCAGCCTTCTGAGTAGCTGGAATTATAGGTGTATGCCACAATGTCCACTTAGGTGTTTGTTATTTTTTTTAATTTTAATTTTTTGGGATTGTTTGTTTTTTTAAAGAATTTGTGTTTTTTTTTAAATATTTTCTCAATTCAAAGATATAGCTTCATTACATATAAAAGAGATCTAAAGAACAAAGGAAAAGTATTTTGTTTTATTTGGTTTGTTATTCAGGATTGAACCCAGGTTAACCACTTAACCACTAAGTCCCAGCCCCAGCCCTTTTTTATATATTATTTAGAGGCAGGGTCTCACCAAGTTGCTTAGGGCCTCGCTAAGTTGCTGAGGCTGGCTTTGAACTTGCGATCCTCCTGCATCTGCCTCCTGAGCCGCTGGGATCACAGACATACAGGAACAGTGTTTAACTGGAAATTACTGAAATCTGGGCTGGAGAATCAGAAAGTAGAACCTCCAAAGAACCATTATGGATGTACTTTGCTTCCCTATTCTTCAGCTTCAGCTGGAGTTTTATATTCAGTTAAGAAAATTTACATGTAACTGCATGCAAAACCCCCTATGTTCTGTGTCAGTCGGTGCCACTTATTTTCAATGAGATAAAATAGCTTATTTAAACTTCGAATTTTCCCATTGGGTTTAGACGATTCAGCTGTTTATCCAGCAGCACTCTGCTTAAAAATAGATGAGATGACATTTGTGGGTGCTTTTTAAAAAATATCCTTTGGAGAAAGAAGCAGAAGTCTAATGCCACATTTACCATTTCTATTATATAAGAATGGCAAGTTGTTGTGGAATGAAAACTTCATAGAAAATATTCCCCTTTCTAACATATAAAGATTAGTTCTTTTGGAACCAATCACAATTGTTGGTTGCATCAGGGCATGCTGAGTTTTACTACTAGGTGATCGTAATAAATTTCATGGAAATATAAACATGTTTGGAAAGCCTTTCTAAAGACTGAATATGGAGGTTTTTCTGTTCCTTCAACCACCTCATTACCTACCTTCCTCTCATCTTTCCTTTATCAACTATTTATTGCGTGTCTGCTATGTGGTAAGCATGGTTGTTATAAAACTGAATATAAAGCTGATGTTGAGTATGCTTTATCTGACTGTATAGGCCTATTTACTAATGTTTGCACCAATGTGCTAAAAATGAAGACATGCTTACTATTAGCCTTAAACCTGCTGTCATGTGATTCCATAGACTTGGGGATAAGAATTAAAATAGGTTGAGCTGAAAATACACTATCACCTGAAATTTCAACCTGGGTTGAAGAGAACTACAGTCGATTAAAGTCTGAAATACTAAAATCGGTGTTGCAATCTTGGTAGCATTGCTGATGGCAAAGGATTATGACACCAGGAGGAAATGAAACCCAATGTATCATTTTCCCACCCGGAATAATGTGCCTATCTGGACATCTCACTGATTTTATTTATTAAAAAAAATACACTTTAGGAGGAAATTGCATTTATTGAGTAATATGAAAAAGGAAATCAGGTCCATGTGGGGGCACGGTATCTCCTTTACTATGCAGCATTTTTGTCTTTAGTTTTAAAGGAGTTTTCTCTGAGTACTCAAAAAAGGTAACAGGAGTAGGTTTTCTTTCCTTTGTCAAGTGTTCTCCTGACCCTAAATGCTGTCACACAGACTGCAGGCAAATGGATCTGCCCACCAAGGGAGGAACTGCACTTTTAGCCCCTCCTGGCTTGGGACTTGAATACCTGACATGTTCCAAATCTGGTGGGCCATCGTTTCTGCTCTGAGGTCATGCGCTGACCCGAGTCCATTGCGGTGGGTGGGTGGCCAGGCTGGAGGGAGGGGACTTCTCCATCTCACATTTTCTGTGTCCCCTCTGGATCTACTTCCCAGAGGCTGCCTAAGTGGCCCTCCTATTGGACACATTGTTTCATCACTCCTGTGTTCTCCTTAGATTCTGCAAAAGCTTTTAATGGTCTGAGCGCCCCCTACGAAGAGCAGGGATTTTGTGTTTTCTTTCAAATAGCATGGTCGAGTTCTGAGCACCCTGTGGCATTTTGTAAAAGTGATAAACACTAATGATGAACAACAAGCAGGCTCTGGAGTCCCTGGGGCTAGCTACAGGAGAACTCAGGATGGGGGGGAGGGGCAGGGAAATAAATCGATTTCTAACACAAAGGAGAGATTTAGCCTGGTATTAGATCCAACTGCTACATGTGGAAAAGTTTGTTAATAAGATGGCACAGGGATTTTGTGAGGCGGAGCCAAGCATGCAGAATAGGCTTTCAAGATGTGTTTTCCATCTTCCTTCCAATTTTGGGTGTTATGATGTAACAGGATCTTGGAATCCAAGCATATGTTATTTTCTTTCTTCTCTTCCTTTTATGTTTAAAACTCCACTAACATAAATTAGCTCTCCCTCTTCAATAACTTAGAATGTTTGTTCACTTTCTATAAAGATGGAGTCATTAGAAATGATTTGAGATTGAGGTATATTTCCCTCTTACAACTCTGTCCAGCTCTGTTTTGGTGAGGTTGATGACTCTGGTGTGAATACATTAATTTTGGCAGGCAATGAACATTATTAATGCTTTATGCAAGTACATCCTCCTTTTTGCAAACAAAACTTTGAACACCGGATTGCATAAAAATAGACATAATTGATAATTTCATTTTAAGAAAGCAAAATATACTATGTTAACAAATTCATGGACAGGGACATAGGTAAATACTGCATACATTTTTTTTCTCACTAGTGATTTGTTAATTTACATGAGATAATTTGTATTCCAATATGAACATGACATGGTCCCACTTACTATTTAGTTTTGTAACAAAAAGATTATAGTTGCATTCATTTAGAAATTTTGCATCAAACATAGCAACTTTATCTTTTTTAAGGAAAAAAACCTGTGAATCCAATTTCTTTACAATTATTTTTTGCTTTTTGAGAGATTAGGGTGGAAGGATGCATTTGCTTTAGACACTGACCCACGATCCCTGCACTTCATAGTTCCTTCATCGTATACTTCTGCCCACAGTATGCAATGAATGATTCAATTCATCCATCCATTTATTCTCATATTGAATGCCTCCTCTATGCTGAGGACTGTTGGAGCAGAAGACTCAGATGCTGTGCCCCTCAATTGTCTCTTTCTGCATTTCCTCTAACGCAGGCATGGGATACGTTTACCCACATATTCAGGCACACATTGAGTACTTAGAGGACCTCTCCACCCCACACCATCAGTCTTTGTAATATCATCTTTTTTATATTAACATTTTATTCCTTTTTGATCAGCTCATTTTGAGTTAGCTTTCATTTCTCAAACCATCACTGTATTACTTTCCTCTGGCCGATATATCAAAACACCACAAGCTCAGCAGCTTTAAAAACAACTCACTTTTTTCCCTTACAGTTTTGAAGGTCAGAGGTCCACAGTAGAGTCAATGAGCAAAAACCCAGCTATTGGCAAGGATGAGCGCCCCCTTGAGGACCTAAGGGAAAATTCATTTCCTTGTGTCTTTAGCTCCATTTGTTGGCTCATGGCCTCTTCCATCATCTTCTGAACCAAAAGTACAGTCTCTGCGAATTCTTTTGTGTTTCCATGGTCAAATGTCTTTCTTTTGTGGTCCAAGTCTTCTTTTTATAAGGACACTTGTGATTACATTTAGGATCCACTTAGATAATCCAGGACAATCTTATGTAACAAGATACTTAATGTAATCACATCTGTAAAGTCCTATTGGTCTTGCAAAATAATGTTCACTGTTTCCTGGGATGAGAATATGGTTTTATTTGGGGCATTATTCTACTTACTACAACCACCTATGCCATCAGCATCATCAATTGAGGACTTGTGGCAAGCATTACTTTAAGGGGTAGATGCCATTGTTATCTCTGTTTTACAGATGAAGAAATGGAGGCATGGAAAGGTGAAGTAACCTGATGGGGTCATGTAGATGGAGAAATGGTAGAAAGAGGATTCCAACCTCATTCTGTCCAGCTCAAAAGCTATTACTCACACCCACTGTATTGTCTCTCACATTTTGCAGTTGTGTGCATCTGTGTGTTGGTGTGGATCACACCAACATGGCCAACACATAATGGGAAATGTCCCAGAAATTGTACATGTCCCTTCTGTAGTTGTACTTCTAGCTATTACTTCTGCAGAGAGCACTGCTAATTAAGTGGCTGGGTGTGAACGAGCAGCAGTTTGCTTCTCCAATGAAAGACCATTGGAAGCCCCCTAAGTAGGCTGACATCAGGCTAAGGCTGAAGAACAGTAAGGACCAACTGAGTTTCAGCAAAAGCACTGTGGAAAGAGTAATCATAGAGCAGGACCAAGAAAATAGTCCCTGTTGAAAAGGACAATGCAAATGTAACAGAAATGCAAGGCCCAGCTACTTTCACTGTAGACAAAGTGAAAAAAGGTTAAAAACTTGGATAGACACAGGGGTTGCAAGAGAAAGCATGAGAATAAAGAATACTGTAGCACCTTCAGAAAAAAGTACCTTCAGATTAACAACAAGGAAAAAACATACTTAAGGCAGACTGCTGGAAGTCAGAAAGCAAATGAACACCGGCAGCTAGTGAAAAATGAAGGATTTTTCTATGATTACTCTACATTATTAAGAATAAAGTTTTCCTCTCATTCTAAGGAGGCAGTGGGTCATGTGGAGAGCTGTTCTAGAATCAAACAAACTGAGGGGCCCATTCTTTATTATTAATGTCACTTATGGCCACTTGAGCCTGACAACTCCAATAAAAGACTGGACATCTACCTTCATGGAACTGGCAGGCTAGTGCAAGAGTCAAACAAACAGGCAATTATACAGAAAATAGAAATTGTATGATAAAGAAATAATGGGTACTATGAGAACATATTGGGAGACAGTATCTGACTCCAACTTGGTCAGTCATAAAGGACTTCACAGAGAAAGTGCTATGTTAGATGAGACTAGAAGTTTGAGAAGGGGTTAGGTAGGGAAGAGAGGAGTTTGGGGTGATGGATAGAAGAGACAAAGAGGAAGCAGCTCCTGAAAAGGCTCTGGGCAAGAGCACACGACACCTTGAAGAAAGGGAAAACACCAGAATGGCTGAAGTGCAAAGTGAACAGAGGAAGAATTAGGAAACGAGAATGTGAAGGAAAAAGGTCCCCAATTGTGCCCGACACTGTAAGTCACCCTAAAGTTTAGACTTCATTCCAAGGGTAAAATGGAAACATCAAATGATTTTTAAGTAAAAGACTTAGTGATTCTACATGTGTTTTAGAAAGATCATTTGATCTATAGTATGCAGAATGGACTGGATTAAGGGGAAACTGGATCGTGTTGGAGGTATTTACAAAAATATAGGCAAGAAATGATGGAGATTTAACAGGGATAATAGCAGATGAATGGAAAGAAGTGGAGAGAAATTTAAGACATATAGAATTAGGTGGTTTTTCCATTCATTCATCCGTTCAATTAAGTTTTATGAGTCTTTCTTGGAGACATGATATGAGAATGAGGTAGAGAGAAGTTTCAAGGTTGCCCCTAATATTTCTGGATTTTAAAAGAAGGTAGCTGGTGATGTCATTTACAGGGGTAGGAAACCCAGGGTAGAGGCTCATGGGGAGGACACTAAGTTTAGACATGGCAGGTTTGGGAAATGCCTTTATTTTTGCAACCCCTATATCCTTGGGTTCCCCAGTCTGTGAGCATAAATGAGGTCACACTAACAATGACAACCAAATCCAGTGATATTTTAGTTCCCTCTTATCTTTGTTCTTCCTGCAGTTAATTCTGATTGTGCCCAAGAATGGGCTTCACGTGCATTTGGGAACAAATCTGTTTGCTGCCTTCTGTCAGACCTCCTTGCCGTGGTGCCAAGAACGTTTTATGATGGTGGACCATCTGTATCAAAGCTGCCACCTCAGTCACCACTGTCCTCAGTTGGCAGCTGCTCCCTGGTCTTTACTATTTGCGCGTGTGTGTGCATGCACATCACATGTAAGGTGGTGATACTGGTTTCTTTAGATTGTCTCCATTAACTGAGTAACACACAGTGTGTGAGTGGTGTAAATAACATATGTCTTCCAGAAATACCTTAATGGCCTGACTTCACATCTCATGGTCACTGCAGTAAAAGATCTCAAAAAGGATGGTGACCAAACAGCCTTTCCCGTTTTCACTGTTGAGTTGGTTTGGGGTGAATAGGGTGGATAAAAGTCTTGCTGGTATAAATATCTTCTTATTGTACAAATGGCAGGAAGATGATAACATGGTTATTGCAAAGGTTTGTTTCCTAGTTTGTTTCTGGCAGTTTTAAGATGGGCATAGAGCAATCCATAGGTTCTAGGTTAGTGATACTAGGGAGAGGGAAATGGGAAAAATGTCAAAATCAAAGAAGCAAAATAGTGCATGGGGCAGCCAGGGAAGGTGTGGAGGGATGAAGTATGAGAGAGAAAGGAGGAGAAAGAGGAAAATAAAGCAAATGTGTTTCAAATCCAAAACAACCCACTATGAGTTTTCTATGCAGCCCTATAAACAGAATAGCTGTGAAATTGAACATATTTTAAAACTCTGAAGTATGAATAGGTAACATATGTCTGTCTTGTTATTCTTAAAAATTAACCATGATAGAAAAGAATTCCACACTCTGACTTCTCATAGGTTTACTAAATTAGATGCATTTCAGGAGAATTGTCTAAATTTATAGGTGGCATGGGTGATGTTTTAGGTGGAAACAAGTCATTATTGGTAAATATTGCTAAATACCTGTGTTCACATTCTTAGTATCCCATTTATACTTCTAGGAACAACAGACATGATGAAAAATGTAAAGGGAAGAAAGAAAAGTTCTTTATCTATAAAATCTGATGGTGACGTTTAAAGACTTTCATGAAATAAACTACTCCCTGCCCGCAATTCATTTCTCTTGCATAAAAACAATACAAAGATGATACTGTGGGAACAGGAGGAAGAGTTACTTTCCATTTCTCCAAATGTTTCCCATGTACTTTAGCTGTTTTTGAATAGACCTTCTGAAATATTTTTTGAGGTCACCCACTTTGAGAGAATAGAATCTGAGTTTCAGGTGACATAGCAGCAAGCCCAGAATGCCTAAAAACATAAATCTTCATTATATTTTCCATTTTTGTTATTCTTATAGAAAGACTACAATTTCTTCTCCATCTTGCTAAGCCATTGCTAGTTTTAAGGATTTGTGCTATGATCTGCATGAAATCAAAATCCCTGTGTTAAACACCAAAAAGCTGCATCACAAAAAGTGAAGCCAAACTAGTAATTATCTCATCACTTCTTGTTTTTGAGATATAGTGACCAGGGTAGTGATAAAAGTCTTAGAAAGATCTGATTGCTTCTACTTCCATGAACTTGGTGGACAAGTACATTTCCCCCATGAACTGAAATCATTGCAGCCACGGCAAATCAAGAAGGTAATAAGAAAAATTCAGTATGCTACTACTTTAAAAATACAATCTTACAAAATGAAATCCACCTCAACCGAAGCTGTGGAATAATTTTAGCAATTGAAAATTACTACCTTCTTTAGAATAACATGTACTTAGAAATGAAATGATTCAAAAACCAACATGATGTATATATTCTGCTTTCTTTAGAGCAAATTCGACATCAATTTATATTTTATCATGATAAATATCTTCAACAATCAGTGCTTAAATAATTCAGTCTATCTTTGTTACATCTAAATATTCTGCTGTTTAACTAACTTCACTCTGCATTATAGATGATAAAAAATAATATACGAATGTCCTTCTTACTAAAAAGCTAGGTTTCTCCCTCAGCCCCTCTAGCATCCCAAAGCAACTGCATCCAAGGAAAAGGGTGCATTGGGGGTACTCTTTATAAAACTGTCCGTCCCCAATTCACAGACATCATGAAACATAAAATCATCTCCAGCATGTTAAAAGAAAAATTATGGATTAACACAGAAGTCAAACACTAAAAGAAACTATTTCTTTTTTCTTTCCACACCCCAGAATTGGTAGTATTAGCTTACCTTATTAGCTGAAATGCCAAACAGAATGTCTTTATGGAAAATTAAGTTCATTATTCATCTCAGCTTTGATTTGGAATAGTGCAGCTGAGAGCACTTAGCCTCTCTCTATGATTTGCCGATGCAAAGTGGGTGAGTAAGGCAGTAAACACAGGGATTGGGGGTGGAGGGAGAGTGATTGGCGATGGCTCACAACTCTAGACTTGCAACTTTATATTTTCATTCATATGAAGATGGAATCAAATCTTATCACGGAAGTCTACCACTTAAGCAAATACTCAGCGCAGATTTTTAAGCCTGTGCAATTTTGCATAGTAGTGCAGTTACAGAGTGTGGAGCAGGCTCACTGCCCCAGCAAAATGACATCGCTCTCTTTCATTATCTCTGTGGATTCTTGGGCTATTGATTCACCCTGCAGCACATTTGGGGGTTATGTGTATTCTGCCAAAGAGAAGTTCATGTAGGGGAGCGATCCCTGAAATTTGCAAACAAAAAATGCCTGATGGTCTCACTAGCAATGGAAAGACAGAGGCAGTTTTCAATTTTGTACACACAGGGGAACTGGATACAACTTTCAGATATGGCACCAACAGAGACTCTGAGGATCCAGGAGTAAAATAACAGTAGATATCTGTATACTGATCTTAATTTTTTTTTTTTTTTGTCTTTTGGAAGAAAATGAAGTAATATTCTTTAATTTATTAAGTTTCTTTAACGGAAGTAAACACATTTTAGAAACCTCTAGGTAAATTCTTAATTTTTTGAAACATTAACTTTCATAGAGAAACATCCCAGAAAATACTTGTTCAGTGTGTATCTCATTTCTAGATGGGGCAAAAGAACTGCTGTGGCTTGTTCTCCCAAGTGTTTTACTTCATAAGTTTTGTGTAGGCTGTGTTTATTAAGATCTGGCTTTCTCAACAGAAATCACCAGTCACCATAGGAAGACCAGTTTTAGGTTATCAACAGACAAGATCAATATGGCTGCCAAGCAATTTTAGTTTAGAGCAAAGGCTTTTTAACTTTTATTGTTTTGTCACTGGAAAACCAAACCCCCAAATTCTCCTCTCCTGAATCCATAAAAGGCCAGGCTATCTTTTTAATGAGAAAGTATAAAGAAAAGGGATAATTAAATGATTGAGTTATCTAAAAATGTTTAGCACAGTGTTACCATATGATCCAGCAATTATGCTCTTAGGCATATACAGGGAAAAATGAAAAAAAAATTTTCACACAAAAATTGGGAAACAAATGTTTGTAGGATCATTATTCAGAACAGCAAGAGCAGAAATAACCCTAATGTCCACAGACTCATGAATGGATAACAAAAATGCAGTATGTCCATATACTTGGCAATAAAAAGAAATGACATACTGACACATTCTACAACGTGGATGGATCTTGAAAACAGTATGCTAATTATAAGAAGTCAGACACAAAAGATCACATGCTTTATGATTCCAATTTATAAAGAAATGTCCAGCAGAGACAGAAACTACAGAGACAGAAAGTAGACTAGTAGTTGTCCTGGGAGGGAAGTGCTGGGAAGTTACAGCTCATGTCTACAAGATCTCCTACTGGAGAGTGAAGAAAATGTTTTTAGCTTTGATTTTGGTGTACAACTCTGTGGATATACTAAAAACACCGAACTGTACACTTCGAATAGGTGAATTTTATACTTTGTGAATGGAATCTCAAAAAGGATGTTCATAAAACTAATTTGTCATGGAAAGTTGTTGTGTAATGCTTATTGTTACATGAATTAGTCATATATAATAAATTCTATTAAAGGCAGGTAGACAGAGGTAAAGGAGGAGAAAGAAAGAACCCAGATGTGTGTGACTCTTGAGGACTAAAGGGCTGTAGGTAAACTGAAGAACCATCTGTGCTGATGTTTTATTGCAGCTAACTTTCTTTTTTAAAAATATATTTTTAGTGGTAGGTGGACACAATACCTTTATTTTATTTACTTATTTTTATGTGGTGCTGAGGACCAAACCCAGTGCCTCACATGTGTTAGGCAAGTGCTCTACCACTGAGCCACAACCCTAGCTCTTGCAGCTAACTTTCAAGGAGACTATCATGCTAAGTTTTGTTTTGTTTTTTTTTGTGGTGCTGGGGATTGAACCCAGGGCCTTGTGCTTGCAAGGCAAGCACCCTACCGACTGAGCTATCTCCCCAGCCCCTATCATGCTAAGTGAAATAAGCCAGTTCCAAAAAACCAAAGGCTGATGTTTTCCCTGATAAGTGGAATGATAAGTGAATGATATCTAGTGGGGGAGGGGGCGGGGGAGTGAGAGAAGAATGGAGGAACTTTAGATTACACAGAGGGAAATGAGGAGGGATATGAAAAATGGTGGAATGAGACAGACATCATTACTCTGTACATGTATGATTACATGAATGGTATGAATCTGCATCCTGCACAACCACAGAAATGAAAAGATGTACCCCATTTGTGTATAATGAATCAAAATTCAGTCTGTAAGAAATAAAAAAAAAATTAAAAAAAAGAAAACCCTCAACATCAGAGAGGAGAGTGAAGAAGATGAAGAGGAAGAAGGGGAGAATAAAGAAGGAAACAGGAAGAGGAAGAAGAAGAGAATAAAGAGAAAAGGGAAGAAAGAGAAGGAAGAGGAAGTGGAGGAAGGAGAACGAGAAGACAGACACTTGTTTTTGATGAGATAACATGAATAGGCAGATGACTCAAGAGGGAAAGCAGGATCACAAAACTTAATCGCAATGATAGGAATCAAGTGATCTAGATGAGAATAAAAGAAGAAGCCCTCGAAACCAAAAGCATTGGACAATAAGAGGTTTGAAGTATTTTGATCAAAGAAACTTGAAATTTTAAATGTGGAGGATAGGTTCTCAATCAAGGAACAGTACACGAAGTGATGAGTGCCTACAAGAATTGCACCAAGGGCCTAAAGCCCAGAGTGAAATGAGGTTTCTGAATTTTTTTTTAAAGTCCTTAGAACAAATAGAAGAACAAGGAAAATCCCAAAGTCTGCTCCAGATGGTTTAATGTGAACAGATGATGATGACGAAGGAGGAAGAAGAGGTGGAGGAGCAGGGAGGAGGAGGGAGAAGAAAGGCAAAATATCAAACTCTCAAACTTTTGTTTTCCTACTGTTGTCTCTATCCAGTGACATGAGCTTCACATTGGAAAGGGTAGAAGAAAAAACAAGGTGAGGAGTAACCTGAACCACAGGAAAATTTCTCCACTGCAGATAATGCATAAATTCATATTGTCTTTCCAGAACTCCCAAATGAGCTTCAGGTACTTGACAACTTCATTTAAATACTTCAAAACACTGCATTCACGGCACCTTCCAAATCAAACTCTTTCTGTCTCCATCTCCACCCTCCAGAGTAAATATACTGGGGTTCTTCTGGAGTTTCCTACTTCTATGAAGGAACCACCAACTTTTATGCAAGTCAGGAACATAGGTACTCTTATGGACGCGTTCCTCTTTCTCCACCTCACCAAATCCCATAGATTTGAAATCTGGACACTACCCACTTGCCCCAATATAATTGTTATCCTCTTAGTCCCAGCTACCTTTTTTTTTTTTTTAAACCTAGAATACTGTATTTGTCTTCTCATTGGTTTTCCTTTTCCATTGCTTTTCTGTTTTCACACTTTGCAAAGAAATGTTTTTAGAGGCAAAGTAAATATCAGCCTTCCCCAATTCTCCCTCCCACATGAACAAGGACCTAAAAGTTTACATTTTAAACATGGTCTGATGGAGTCCTGCATATCTCCGCAGACTTATCTCCTATCCTTGTGGTGATCTAGCCACACTAGGCTCATTTCTGGCCCTTTTGTTTCTGCCTTTGCATATGCTTGTCCTTCTGCTTCAGACATGATTGCCTGGACTCATCCGGTTTCGGCTAGTTCTCCCTTTGGACCC
Organism: Sciurus carolinensis; assembly: GCF_902686445.1. Taxonomy (NCBI): domain Eukaryota; kingdom Metazoa; phylum Chordata; class Mammalia; order Rodentia; family Sciuridae; genus Sciurus; species Sciurus carolinensis. The sequence continues at coordinate 27,525,739 of NC_062227.1, read as the reverse complement.
CGTCCCAGCCATTACTTCCTACGACATGCTTTGCTGAACTTCTCATCAATATGCTCTTACATAATCTCCTTTATAGGGACTGAGCCAGGTGATCACTTGGGAAAGGTTTTTACTTAGGAGCAGAAAGGTCGAAAGGTGCAGGGGCCACTACACTCATAGCATCTTTTAAAAGACTCACTCTTGATTAAACTCATTATGGTAAGACCTGACTTACTGTTGGCCACTCTTCTAATATGGCAAGGAAAAAGGGGTATGTTGCGGGGAGAAAAGGCAGGGAGTAAACATTTTGGTTTTGGGAACTGGGAAGTCTGGCTTGATCTTTGGTGCCAGATGTTGTTGGACAGTGCTAAAAAATGCCAGCTGCATATACCTTAGAATCCATGAGAACTTTAGTCGGGTGGGAAGCTGAATTCAGCCACAGTGCCTCTCAATGGAGACAGGGACCACCCTGATTGGAGACAGGACCTTGCTAGAAGAGCTGAATAATTCAATAATATCCATGGTAGTAGATTTACATTCATTTGTGTGATTGATTTCAATAATATTTATCTCACCACTGGACAATAGGGTGCAGGAGAGCTGGAACAAAACCTTTCTGATCATCACTGTATATTTTGCATATACATAGAGCCTAGCAATAGTAGAAATTTAATAATTTTTTGAATGAATAAATAGCAAACTCTTAAATTATTAGGCTGGGGTGAGAAGATGAAGAGAGTACAATTGCCACTAGCAAAAGATTCAAAGCATGTGTTCCATGAAGGGCATCAGTATTATATTCTTGTTTAAAATCTGGCCCTTCTGTATCTTTCCCTGGTCAATTTAGCGCTACATCATTTAAAATCTGCCATTAGCCCAACACATACGTTTTTCTTATAAAGTCAGCATTCAGGATGTTGGATTAAAACATTGTAAGACTTATTAGGTTAAAAATTCAATTTTCTCAATTAGGACATTCTTTTTAAAAGACAACACATCTAAAAACATTAAGCTTGAGTTTTTGTGCCAAATTCTAACTCAGAGAGCTTTTGGTAGGATCCTGGATTCAATGTGAGTAAGGATGGCAGCAAAAGTCTAAAGATGGACAAGACTTTTGAATCTTCAAAAAGATTTGATTTACACATAGCAGCTTGATGGGTTTGACTTTGTAGCTTTGCTTCATTCTAGAATAGGTAGTTCAACAGAAGGTCTCTGAGTGCTGAGAGCAATGTGATAAGCTGAATGCAATTTATTTTTATTTTTAAAGATTAACTTGGTTGGTAGGTAAACACATACACCAAATTTCCTTATGCAAAGTTATCTTCATAGCAAAACAAACAACAACAACAAGAACAACAACAACAAAACAGAGGGAAAATATTTCCAACAGGATCCATTTCCACAAGAACTGAATTTGCTCACTTCTCTTGGAATTCAATCCAAACAACAAAAACAACAATGGAACAAAATGAAAAGAAATACCCACAAATTACATTTTTAGCAAAAGCAGCAGAACATCTCCAAATTCCAAAGTCAGAGTCAGAAAGCCAAGGAGGGAAGTGAGATTAATGTGGTAAATAGATGGGAGGTATTTTAGGGATCTTGATGCTGCAGCAGAGCTCAGAAATCTTCATTGAATATTCACTTCCCCAAAGGAATATTCCCTCCCCAAAAGTGTGGGCTTTAATCTAGAAGGCAAGCGCTGTAGAAAAGACGGGGGTTAATGTAACTGGTAGAAGATGAATGGCACATCTCATTAAGGGCCAGAAAAATTCTAAACTGTTTATGAAAATTACTCTGTAATCTGTATCCCCATGTGTCAGGCAACCTGTGAAGTAAATCATGATGTAATTGAGGAGGAACAGAATTAAGTTTGGTTCTCAGTGTCAGGGGACACGTGATTATGTAGATACATCATATCACAAGGAGCCGTTCATAACTATAACAGCAACAGCAACAGTCCAAAAGATGGTGAACTCCCTTGATGGTCAGAAAATTACTCTCTACCCTTGCCACCCCCAAGAATCTTCTGTCTAGGAAAATCCAACTCATTCAAATAGGAGTAATATAAAAGTAACATAAAGATCCTATAAGACATGTGAAAAAGAGCAGTCACAAATTTCTTGTAGATAATGAAAACTCATCTGAAAAATATGTTGTCAGAAATAAGATTTAAGTACCTAGCCCAGAATCTCATTATTAAGTGAATAATTAATAAAACAATTACAGCTATAAGGGAAAGATCCTAAAGTAGAATTAGAAGAACTCAGGGAAGAATGGAGCGATCAACAGGGTGTTATTGGCAGATTGCAGCGGGATGTGAAACAGGAATTGTTAGAATTGAAGGGAAGGAAAGTAAATAGAAAGGCACCAAAGATAAAAATGAAAAAGAGCAAATAAATGATACAGAGATACAAAACATACAGAAGGATTAGAGGTGGGCTGGGGTTGTGTGTCAGTGGTAGAGTGCTTGCCTAGCACGTGTGAGGCACTGGGTTTGATCCTCAGCACCACATAAAAATAAATAAATACAATAAAGGTATTGTACCCATCGACAACTAAAAAAAGTATTTTTTTTAAAAGAAGGATTAGAGGGAAAGGAAAGTATATTTAAGCCAGGCAAAGGAGACTCAACATGGACATAGTCATAAACCCCAAAAGAGAAAGTCAGAACTCCATTTGTGTACAATGAATCGAAATGCTGTCTGTAAAAAACAAAAAAAAATTTAAAAAACAAAAACAAACAAACAAAAAAAAGAAAGTCAAAACAATGGAATGGAATAATTACCTTAAAATGCAATTCAGGAAAACTGTTCTGAAATAAAAGAGCCTTAAATGTACCTATCTGAAAGGTGTCTTTTGTATCAATGAACAGTCATCCAGATGGTCGGCGTAAAGACATACCCTAGAAAAAATTTTGGAAAGAATTCTTTAAGTGGTCGGTCAAAAAGATCATATCCGTTAAGGGAGAGAAAAATGAAGCTGACACCAGACTTTGCACAGAAACATCTAACCGCAGCACACAGTGCAGGACTATCTATAAGACACCAAGGAAAGGAGGCAGGATGGTGGACTCTCATCCAGGCAAGCTCTCCTTCACGTATGAGGACACCAGGAGAAAGAGATTAGAATGTGATGAGGATTTTGGTAATAATTCTTAAATTAGCTTGTCTAGGGAAAAATACTAAAGGGGAAACTCTAGATGAGCATGAATTTAACGACAAAAAAATCTCATCAAAAGAACTAGTGGCCCAAACCTAGTTTGGTATATTTTAGGAGGGGTTTATTGTCTTATTTTGTACTTAAAAAGGAATACCTTAGTGACCCAACATGACAAGAAGTTCTTATATTAGGATGGCCTTTAAGAATTTTATTCCTACTCTTCATGTGTTTTGTGTGCGTGCATGTGTGTGTTGTGTGTGTGTGTGTGGGTGTGTGTGTGTGGTTATTAAATCATTAATGGCTGTTGAATATTTTGACATACCTTTTCTGCCTATTTTGAGATACCCTTACATGTTTTCTCCTTCAGTCTTGTAGTACCCTTAATTATGTGATTATCTTTCTGTTAAGCCCTCTTTTCATTACTAAATTAAAAGTCATATAGCCATTTTATTTTACATTGTTCATAATTTTTAAATTTTACTCCCAAGTTTATTAAGAAGTTTTACATTAGATTCATGAAAGAAATTAAATTGAAATTTTTCTTTCTTTATCTCACTTAAGACTAAACTAAATCCTAAAATGAATTGGCCATCTTTTTATTTTTGTTGTTATTGTGAGCTCTACATGAATTTTTATATGGCAGGAAGGAAATTTTCCTTCCAAGTTTCATAAAACTAACTGAGTTTGGTATTTTCTCCTTCTGAATAAATTCTAAACTTAAACTTAAGGTTTCTGTTTTTTTTTTTTTTTTTTTTGGTTTCGTGTTTTTTTTTTTGAGTTCTGAACAATTTATTTTTCTAAGAAGTTAAACACAAGTTTTCAATGTGCTGTGGAAAATTCTTTTTCCTATTTTCATGTTATAGATGTAACATCCACTCTGTATATAAATGTTCCCTTTCTTTTCCTATCCTAACGGTGTTTATTGCATTCTTTCTCTTTTTCCTCTTCCATGAGTTTATTCAGAGGTTTTTCAATATTTTCAGACTTTTCAAAGAACGGGACCAATATAAAAGAGTTAGCAGGCATTGGTTATCACTGATAGATTTCCATCTTCCCTATGTTCTTCTATACTTTACAGAATTTCCCCAATGCATGTCTATTAATTTATAAATGTATTCCTTATAGTCACACCTGTAATAAAACAATAATGAAGAAATGTGGGAAGAAATGTGGACTAGATAGGAGATTCCTAATGGGTTGAATGTTTTTTCTTAAATGGCACATAAATAATTTCATGGAAAACAGGACATTCTCTAAGAGTTTAGTGTAAACTTTTCTATTTTGGCTTTATTCTTAACCTCTCTAAAATTATCAACTTCAATGATGATGATACATCAGACACAATGATAAGATTTACAACATAACACATTTAGGAAGATATTTATTTGATTTCAGATTTAATGTTCTCCAATTTTGACAGTGAGAATTCTTTTTGATAGTCCAAATGGCACTTTTAGGTGAGTGAATTAGAAACAATCTGTCTCTTCCACAAGATTCTATTGCCATTTGCTAGAAATTTACAGTAATAAACAAATAATACTGAGATTACTACTTGCAGGTGGTGCTACTTAGAGGTGAGCAGTGCCCAGCTACATGATAGTAGCCAGTGACCCTGGGCTAGGAAAGTGTGTTTACATCTATATAACAACACATTCTAAATGACTCAAGTGCACAGTACAGGGTGGGGAAATACGTCAACATGATCGGACATGAAGAAATGATCCCAGAAATTTTAACTCAGGAGGACAAGTTGACGAGGCTACTGGACAAACTAGCACCCCAAGAGAAGGAGGATGCTCATGTCCAAAGATTTTCACAGAGCACTGTGAAATCTGAACCTAACTGAGATATCGTTCACACAATAGTACCATAAACTCAGAGGGGTGTTTCTTTTCTTGGGACAAGATATGATTTGTCATTTGGGATGCTGAAAGCACTTCCAGGCCTGTTCTTAAAGAATTTCCTAAGGAAGTAGGTCCATGGAAGGCAGAGTGATGAAGACTTTGGGGCAAAGAGTGATTTCTGTTAAATATGTGAAGGACTGCCATGCAGAAGAGTAGTTAGATATGTTCTAGATAGTTTTACAATTAAGCAAAAGGGAGGCGGGTTTGAATTCATAATTGAGAAGCAGCTTCTACAGGGGTGCCAAGCATGGGAGGTGCTGCTGGGTGAATATCACACAACCTTTTCCAAGGTCATTTGCTAATGCACAGAAAGCTTATCATGATGCATGACCTTTGGCCTGACTTGTGTACTTCCAGAATTTCTCTGGAACTAACAACTGGACACTTACTGAGGAGTTTATAACACGAAGAGACTTGGCTAGGTTTCTAAGGAAATAAGAGGAAGAGAAAAAGAATCGTGAAAAAGAAAAACAGAATGAGAGCAAAGAGAACCGGAGAAAGAGAAATGAACTCAATGGAACAGAAACTCCTATTATAAGTATAGGGGTGGAAAGACCGTGAGACATTATTAGAAAATTGCCAGTCAAAATAAGGTTGAATGCAGGCCACTGAGGCAATGACCCCATTTTTTTGTTAATTAGATGAGAGAATTGTGATTGCTAAAATTAAGCTGAGATTGAGGAACTCTAGTGAAGTGAGGTCAACAAAAATAGCTAATAGGTGGGAAATTACTTTAGTCACTTGAAACTGAAGAAACCTATTACTAGTGGGTATTAACTTGTTTGTAATATAAAGAAAGGAAATGAATTTCTGCTTAGTATTACATACTATGATGCTGCATGAATAGAGTGTTTTGGTATTTAGTAAGAAGAAAATGATTGCTTCAGAAGTGTACACTCTAAGTTAGACAACAGCCTGGACATTTGAGCTTTCTTCATCTGAAAATAGAAAGCGTAAACAATGTCTTTGCATAATAATTATTCAAAATTAGAATATTCAAGTTATTTTAAGATAGCAAGATTAACTTGCTCTTTTCCCTTCAACTTGACACTATTTGGGAATAAAAACAAGAAAAAAGTCTCCGTCTTTCATTGAAGAATATATTTATGACATTATTCATAATGGTGAAAAGTAAAAAAAAAATTCAAAGGTCAAATGATTGAGAATGAATATTCTAAGAGTATTTTATTTGCATACTACAATAGCTATACATTTTTTCATGAAAATGATAGACTAATTAAAATATTAAGCTTTTATTAAACTGCCACAAAATGACTATTATCCCATCACTTTAGAGAAACTACTGGTGTAGTCAATAGTTAAGCAATTGCAAAGTTCACTGTAGACTTTTCATTGTCTGGCTGGACCACCTGTTGAACTTCCCTGCTTCTTGAAAGCCTCTTCTCCCTCTGCTTCCATACCTTTCTGATTTCCTCTTATGGTTATGACCCTGGCTATTGCTCCCCTATTGCTTCTTGTTTGTGTAACCCATGCAAGTGACCGGGACAGCCTCATCTTCTGCCTTTGCACCTGTCCCCTGCAATCGCATTCACTGTCAAACTCTTCTCTACTTCCTATGTGCTAACTTCCAAATACCTTCCCCAGTCCTGACATCTTCCTGAACTCCAGAAATCATAAATTCAGCTGCCTTCCCTCCCCCTCTTTCTCACCTGCCCCATTCAATTCTTGATAATGTGGTAACTTTAAGATATGGTAGAAAGTTACCTTTACTTTTCTCTTTATCACTTCTAGCTTAGCCTGAACTAAGTCTCATTGACTGTAATAACTTCTAGAACAGCATTTGAACAAATGAAAGCTTGCCTATGGGGGCATCTTCAACTTGATATGCTATAAGTGCATGAGATTCAGCATGGCTAAAATGACATCATCTTCCCCATCCAAACTTACTATTTGACTCGTCTTATTTATCTCAGTTGAAAGTACTGACGTGCACCCAGTTTTTCAAACTATAAACTGATCAACATTTCTACTCTTCACATTCCTGACAGATCAGTCAACCCATCTCCAAGATCAGGCAATTCTATACTTAAAATGCTTTTTTTTTTTTTTTTCCTATCTAAAAAATTCTCACCAGCAGGCTCCTTTTCTTCTCAGTATAAGAAGAGTTCCTTAAGGGAAAGAATGAGATCATTGCAGCTTTATATTCCCAGATTTTAGCAGAGTATTTCCACTTAGTTCTCACAAGTGATTGTATTAGGGCTGGGGTTGTGGCTCAGTGGTAGAGAGATTGCCTTAGCATGTGTGAGGCACTGGGTTCAATCCTCAGCACCACATAAAAATAAATAAATAAAATCAATGCATTGTGTTAATCTACAACGAAAAAATAATTTAAAAAGTGATTGTACTAAAAATACACTATGTATAGATGCTCCCTGAGGTAGGATGGGAGCCTACTATATGTTGAAGCTTTTTTTTTTTTAATCGCCCGTGGTGCTGGGGATTCAAACCTGGGCCCTTGCACGTGCTAGGCAAGCACCCTACGAGATGGGCTATAACGTCAGGACATGATACATTGAAAACATAACCTAACCTACTGAACATTCTACTTAGTAACACAGTGTCTGTGGAGTCTCAGTCATTTCCCCTCATGATTGTGTGACCGACCAGGAGCTGTGGCTCACTGCCACTGTCCAGAGACAGCATCATTAAGCATATCACTAGCTCAGAAAAAGATCCAAACTCAAGACTTGAAGTACAGTTTCTACTGAATGAATGTCACTTTGGCACATGAAAAAGAAAGTCCAAAAAAGGGAGGAACTGCAGAATGATATTGACCAAATTATGCTATGTGCATATATGAATATATTACAGTGAATTCTACCTTTATGTATATTAATAAAGCAGCAATTAAAGAGCGATAAACAAATAGAAGGAACACCAATAGAATAGAGAAAAGGGAACAGGGGAGGGAGGAGGAGAGGGAAAAAGGAAGCACTGGGAATTGAAGCATATATTCCAGGCATGTATGATTATGTCAAAATGAACCCCACTATTGGGTAAAACTATAATGCACTAATAAAAGTACTTAAAATTGAAGTCAGACAGTCATAAGTCAGAGATCATCTGTATTTACATTTATAGACACTGGAAGGGATTTAAATGATATGAGAAATTAGTGTAAGAAGAAAATGATTTATTAAGAGAATAAAAATTTCAAATTAAAAGAAGCCATAAATATGTGACTCATAGGCAAAGAGGAATCTGGACCCAATAAATTCAATATTGTCTAGAGGAAGACCCCTCTGCTCTGAAAAACGCACTGAAGGAGCTTTCACATGATAAACATTGGCAGGTATAACGTCTCAAAGAAAGGAACACTACTTTCAGATGAAACTAAGAGCATTTTGTTTGTAGGAAGAAAAGTGAGTGAAGCTACTGAATTCTTATGTATCAGGAAGAGATTACCAGAGACTGAGAAGGGTGTGTGGGTGGTGGGAGGGTACATAAAAGGAGGCTGGCCTTTATCAGTGCATGCTGTATGCATGTGTTCACATGTCATGCTGAACTTTATTCATATGTACAATTAATACACATTGAATAAAAAATAAAATAAACCTGAGCAGGAAGAGTGAAGCAGGAGGTATCACAATACCAGACCTTAAACTATATTATAGAGCATAATGAAGTCTGTAAAAATAAAAAAAAAAATTCAAATACAAAATAAAACAAAATAAAAATAAAGTGTTCTTTTAAACCATAAGTTTGAGGTTGTTATAACAGCCATAGGATGCTAATACAGATAGTATAGAATTTTAGTTTCTCAAAAGTTTGACTTAAGAATTGTGATTTCTAACAGCAACTTCTGCAGTGTCTGTTAAATCTGTTATTTTTTATTTTTAAATTTGTTCTATTTAATTATACATGAGGGTAGAATGCATTTTGATTCATTGTACACAAATGGAGTACAACTTTTCATTTCCATAGTTGTACAGGATGTAGTCACACCATTCATGCAATCATACATGTATAAGGGTAATGATGTCTGTCTCATTCCACCATCTTTCCTACCCTCCTGCCCTGTCTCCTCCCCTCATTCCCCTCTGCCCAATCCAGTCTTCCCTTACCCCCCACCCCTATTATGTATCAGCATCCACTTATCAGAGAAAACATTTGAGCTTTGGGTTTTGGGGATTGGCTTATCTCACTTAGCACGATATTCTCCAACTCTATCCATTTACCTGCAAATGCCATAATTTTATTCTTAAGACTGAAAAATATTCCATTGTGTATATATACTGTGTTTTCTTTATCCATTCATCTATTGAAGGGCCTCTAAGTTGGTTCCACAATCTAGTTATTGTGAATTGAGCTGCTGTAAACATTGATGTGGTTGTATCTCTGTAGTATGCTGATTGTAAGTCCTTTGGGTATAGGCCAAGGAGTGGGATAGCTGGGTCAAATGGTGGTTCCATTCCAAGTTTTCTAAGGAATCTCCATTCTGCTTTCCAGAGTGGTGGCAACAATTTGCATTCCCACCAGAAATGTATGAGTGTGCCTTTTCCCCCACATCCTTGCCAACACTTACTGTTGCTTGTATTCTTGATAATTGCCATTATGACTGGAGTGAAATGAAATCTTAGAGTAGTTTTGATTTGTATTTCTCTAATTACTAGCAATGTTGAACATTTTTTCATATATTTGTTGACTGACTGCATATCTTCTGTGAAGTGCCCGCTCATTCCTTAGCCCGTTATTGATTGGGGTCTTTGTATTTTTGGTGTTTTCTGAGTTCTTTATAAATCCTGGAGATTAGAGCTCTATCTGAAGTGCGTGTGGTAAGGATTCTCTCCCTCTCTCTAGGCTCTCTCTTCATGTTATCGATTGTTTCCTTTGCTGAGAAAAAGCTTTTTTAGTTTGAATCCATCCCATTTATTGATTCTTAATTTTATTTCTTGCATTTTAGGAATCTTATTAAGGAAAACTTGTCCTAAGACAACATGATGAAGATTTGGGCTTACTTTTTCTTTTATTTGGTGCAGGGTCTCTGGTCTAATTCCTAGGTCCTTGATCCATTTTGAGTTGAGTTTTGTGCAGGGTGAGAGATAGGGATTTAATTTCATTTTGCTACATATAAATTTCCAGTTTTCCCAGTACCACTTGTTGAAAAGGCTATCTTTTCTCCATTGTATGTTTTCCACTTTTTCTAGTATGAGAAAACTATTTATAGGTTTGTCTCTGTCTTCTATTCTGTACCATTGGTCTACCTGTTTATTTTGGTGCCAATACCATGCTGTTTTTGTTACATAGCTTTGTAGTGTAGTTGGAGGTTTGGTATTGTGATGCCTCCTGCTTCACTCTACTTGCTAAGTATTGCTTTGGCTATTCTGTGTCTCTTATTCTTCCAAATGAATTTCATGATTGCTTTTTTCTAGTTCTATGAAGAATGACATTTGGATTTTAATAGAAATTTCACTGAATCTATATAACACTTTTGGTAGTATGGCCATCTTGACAATTAATTCTGCCTGTCGAAGAGCATGGGAGATCTTTCCATCTTCTAAGGTCTTCTTCAATTTCTTTCTTTAGTGTTCTGTAGTTTTCATTGTAGAGGTCTTTTACCTCTTTTATTAGATTGATTCCCAAGTTTTTTTTTTTTTTGGGGGGGGGGGCTATTGTGAATGGGGTAGTTTTCCTAATTTGCAGTGGATTCATCACTTATGTATAGAAATGCATTTGATTTATGGGTATTGATTATACATCCTGCTACTTTGCTGAATTCATTTTTGAGTTCTAGAAGTTTTCTGGTGGAATTTTTTGAATCTTCTAAATATAGAAACATGTCATTGGCAAATAGTGATAGTTTGATTTCTTCTTTTCCCTTTTGAATCCCTTTAATTTCTTTCATCTGTCTGATTGCTCTGGCTAGAGTTTCAAGGACTGTGTTGAATAGAAGTAGTGAAAGAGGGTATCCCTGACTTGTTCCAGATTTTAGAGGGAATGCTTTCAGTTTTTCTCCATTCAGAATGATGTTGGCCTTGGGTTTAGGATAGATAGCCTCTACAATGTTGAGGTATGTTCCTCCTATCCTTATTTTTTTCTAGTGTTTTGAACATGAAGGGGTGCTGTATTTTATCGAATACTTTTTCTTCATCTATTGAAATGATCATATGGTTCTTATCTTTAAGTCTACTGATGTGAAGTATTATGTTTATTGATTTCCATATGTTGAACCTACCTTGCATCCCTGGGATGAACCCCACTTGATTGTGGGCACTATCTTTTTAATATGTTTTTGTTTGCAATTTACCAGAATTTTATTGGAATTTTTGAATCTATGTTCATCGGGGATATTGGTTTGAAGTTTTCTTTCCTTGATGCATCTTTGTCTGTTTTTGGTATCAGGGTGATACTAGCTTCATAAAATGAGTTTGAAAGGGTTCCCTCCTTCTCTATTTCATGGAATACTCTGAGGAATATTGGTATTATTTCCTTGAAGTCTTGTAGAACTTGGCTGAGAATCTGTCTGGTTCCAGGCTTTTCTTGGTTGGTAGGTTTTTGATAGCATCTTCTTAAATCTGTTCTTGTTTTCTTTCACACTGTCACGACTGGGTTTTCAGGCTCAATAATAGTAGCATTTATTGAGGCATTATATAATGTTGCCTTTCCAACCATTATTCCAGGCCTTTTGTGTTATGTGTTAACTCATTTAATGCTTTCAACAACCATGAGTGATAGGTGTTTCTGCTCTCTCCATATTACAAAGGAGGGAACCAAGGCAGAGAGAAGTTAAAAAACACAAAGTTATATAATTAGTAAAAAACAGAATTTGAACACTACTTTTCTGGCACTAAAGCTGTTCTTGCTCTTCCCAGAACTTACACCTTGAACTTTGAACTGCATGGCTTTCAGAGTAGGTGGTCTCTACACTAATTTACCATCCACATTGACTAATTACCATCCACATTATTGAATTGATAATTCTCATAAAAGACAGAATTTTGGCTCCCATAATCTTCACCTCCTGGTGTCATGCCCAAGAATTTATGTCGCACAGCAAAGGGACTTTGCAGATTAAGATTACTAATCAGAGACCTTAAAAGCAGACAAATTGCCTTGGCTTAATCTGGGTGGACCCAAGACAATTATATCGGCCCTTAAATTAACAGTTTTGTACTATGCCTATTTTAACATCATAAAGTAATAAAAAAGTAAAATAATAAAAGAAAATAAAAAAAGTTTTCTCTGGCCAAGGGTAGAAGAGGGAGTCAGAGAGGTTGTGGCAGAAGACACTGGTGTGATTTAAATGGTGAAGATTCAATGTGCCATTTGTCAGCTTTAAGAAGAAGAGGAAGAGACCTTAGTTGCATAACTGCAAAGAAGTAAGTTTTGCCATCACCTGATTGCATTTGGAAGCAGAATTTTCTCCAGTGTCTCGGATAAAGGAACAGACCGGCTGCACCTTGACTTCTGTCTTAGGATGCCCTGAGCACAGGATTCAGCCAAGTCAAGCTGTGCCTGGACTTCTGACCCACAGACATTCTGCCTTTCTGACCTTCTCTCCAACTGCTCTCTTGTCAGACTAAGCTGGGCTGGCTGGTTCCTGGTATAGCCACTGTGATGTCATGTGGTCTTGTTCTTCCATTCTTTTCCCTCCCTTGTCTTTGGTCTTCATCGCATCCTGCTTGCCACCTCCTCTGTCCATCAACCCAGAGAGTCAACCATGCACATATACATAAATTGTATTTGCTAAGCCTTGTGTCAGGCATGAGGAATACAGGGCTGAATCATTGAGACATTAACAAATAATGGGAAAGCGCTAAGGGTGAGCTCTCCCAATACACTGCCATAGAAATGCTATCAAAACTTTAAAGATAAAGTATCTCAAATGGGGGAAATGTTCCCTTCTATCCTCCTTTCCTAAAATATAAGTTTGATTTTCCTATAAATCTCCATACACATTTTTCAGATATCTTTATGCTTTTTCTTAATTTGCCTTGTATTTTATTTGTATCTATTTAATGTTCCACTAGATTATAAGCTATCTGAGAGTAAGGATAGTTTTACCAGTCTTTGAATTTCCCTCTCCTTTTAGTGTCAGTTGTTGTCTGTAAGCAGATCCTTGGTTATTTGTTTCTTGAACTGAAATGATCACTCAGGAAAATCTCCTTTACAATAAACCTCCAGGTTCCAACAGAGTATATGCTTATTTCTGTTAATATTCACCCACAAATAATAATTCCTTAAAAACTTCACATTCTCAAATTACTCCAAAGTTATAACCCCCAAATTTTTCTTTTCTTTTCTTTTTTTTTTTTTTGTGTGGTGCTGGGGATCGAACCCAGGGCTTTGTGCATGCAAGGCAAGCACTCCACTGACTGAGCTATCTCCCCAGCCCTACCCCAAATTTTTCTAAAATGAGCTATTATTGCAAGGAAGAAGGAAGACCGTCACTTTTGTTTTTCAGGGAAAATTAACTAATTTTTAAAATTTCATAGTTCATGACTTTTTTTTGGGGGGGAAAGACAGGATCAAAGCTGAAAAACATTATTTCTAAGAAGATAAATGCAAACATTACCTCCCCAAATTTTTATATAATTTCAGGAGTTCATCAGAGGCATCTTTGGACTCCTTAAGGGTTCACAGCCCAGGTTGGAAACACATGAATTAGGTGGATGTGGTATGCCTTGCCTGTCTGCATTTGACTTTGTCCCCAAGCTTCCACCAAAGAGTGAAGTCTGTCCAACGTATGGTGTCACTGGCTCTGCGCCAGCCTGTGAAGGGACACCTGCGATGCTGCCGTCCTGGAAACCCTCTTCCTTGAGGGCTGTGGGGGAACCTGCCTCAGTGGGCTTTTCTAATGCACCCGCCATCAATGGCATTTTCCTGGCTTTCTGGGTGGAAGTAATCTCTCTCTGTCTCAGTGTCAAAGATGACCAAAGTACACTTGGTTTCAGAGAGCAATATGAGAAAATATGCATTTCAAGTTGGGTGAGTAAACAAATGAGACTAGACAGCAGGTGTTTGGTAATCCCAGTTCTCCTAAAGCAGAATATGACTTTAAAAAGCATATCTTGGTTATTATTGCATGAGGCTTCTGCCTATTATTAAAATAGGAAGTTATACTTACAATTCAGAATGATATGATTAAGTCACATTGACACCCATAAATCAAGAACATTAATTTTTCGGTGGGCAGTGGAAAGGTGTGAGTCTCATGTGTCTCAGGAAACAGGATTAAAGTAAAATACTATTCATGTAAATCCACAATGAACTCCAAGAGCCTTTCTAGAAAACTCTTTCCCTTTGGTCAAAAGCAGAAGCATGTGAGGTAGGCAGGAGTGTCTCAGGTAACATACAAACTGTACCTGAATGGCCCCAGCTGCATGGCTCACTGGAGAAGTTATGACTACTCATTGCCAACTTCAGAGTTCACGTTGCACCCAGATGCGACTCTTAGAGGTGCCAAAACTTTGGAACTTATAAATAAACATGAAGAGGAGAAAAGTTTTGCTGACTTGTTTCTTTAGCAAGCAAGAGAATCCCAGATGAGGACTATTATCCAAAAGAGAACTTCAGTAGTTCATGACCCAAAGAGTGTGAATGGAAATATTATGCAAAGTACTGCCTGGCCAGAAAATGGAGAGTCAGGTGCAAACTGCAGAGAAGCAGCAGGGCAGGCACCTGAGGGGACAGGTCCAGGATGGGTGGCCAAGGGAGAAGTCAGCACCTGGTACAAGGCCAGCATCCAATGAGTGATTACTAAGAGGTGTGAGAAGGTGAGCAAGATCCCATGCCAATCCTCATGTTTCTAGTGAAAAGTTGTTTGTATTTATTGGAAAATAGCTATGTGTGGCATATCCCTAATCTTAAAATCCTAAATTTGAAACTTGAAACTTTTGGATCCCAGACATGGTGCCACAAGTGATAAATTCCACATCTGACCTCATGTGATGGGTTTCAATCAAAATGTAGGCACACTTAACCTAGTGTATAAAATTGCCTTGAGGCTATGTATAAGGTGTCTATGAAACATAAATGAATTTTGTGTTTAGACTTGGGTCCTGTCCCAAGAAATCTCATTACATGTAGGCAAACCTCCCAAAATCTTAAAAAAAAAATCTAAAATCTGAGACACTTCTGGTCTAAGTAGTTTGGATAAGGGATACTCAACCTGAAATTTAAATAACTGACTCCTCAAAATCACTCCACAAGGTAAGTCTTTTTTGCAAAGAAAGCAAGAAATGTTAAGAGTGGTGGAGTGATTTATTTAATGCCAGAAGTAAGTGGAAGAGTAGGGGTTCTCCCAGGGTAGCCCTCACCTCTCCTTGGGGCTCCCAGTCCTCATGTGGGCACATAGAAAACTACTGGTCAGTTTGGACACTTCCAACCACTGGTGGGTCAACAAAATACAATCTTTTTATGGAAAATCCCAAATCTACTATAAATCAATATAGTAAAAAAGAAAAAAAAAAAAAAAACTAGGGGAATGCTGTGCAATAGAACTTTCTCTGATGTTGGGAATGTTTTATGTCTGTGCTGTCCTATGTGGTAAATGCCAATCGCATGTGGCTATTGATCACTAGATCTATGCCTAGTGTGCCTGAGGAATTCGATTTAAATTTTTATTTAACTTCTTTGAAGTTTAAATAGCTGCCAGTTGGCTGGGGATATAGCTCAGTTGGTAGCATGCTTGCCTTTCACACACAAAGCCCTGGATTCAATCCCCAGCACCACACACACACACAAATAATAAATAAATAAATAAATAAATAAATAAATAAATAAATAGCTGCCAGTGGCTAGTGTCCAACCACCATAATGATGGCATGAGATGAGACTATCAGATTTAAAAGAAGCCCTGTGGGTCATTAGCCCTAATTTCACCAATAGGGAAATGTCCCGTGCTCTACCCATGACATGCTCATCCAGTCTCTCATTACTTAATTTTTTCCCCCAAAGTATGCGGACTTGAACCCAGAGCCTCATGCATGTTAGGCAAGCACTCTACCGCTAAGCTACATCTCACCCTCATTATACACTTTTAATACCAAGCAGCTCCTCACCCTACTTGAGATTGAATGCCTTTGTTAGAAAAAATCTTTCCACTCTAGTAAGTACATCCCTAGGAGTTATGCTTTGGTGTAATAATAAACCACTCATTTTTCTGGGGTTATCTTCACAAGCTGCTCTCTCCACTTTTCTCATGCTGTGAACTTTTGGTGTTCCCAGTGTGACCCCAGCTGCATCTAAATTCTCTGGGTGCACAGTGTTGCTACAGCTACCCACAGTATCCATGTGACTCCATCCTGTCAGCTGGTGCTGATCCTGGGTGCAATGGCGCTCTATGAATTGGAGGATATTTTCCCTCCCTAAGGGTGCTGTGCTGCCTCCCTGGACATCTTCTCTAGGGTCTGGTCAGCCCCTCCGCCTCTGGGGTTTATAGCCTGCTTTTTGGATCAGGAATCTGCACCCTCCCTGCCTCTCTGAGGGTTCCTTGCCTGATCTCTTCTTGTCCTCACATCATTTATTGTCCTTAAAATGCTGCCCAGAGATTCATTTGCTTGGGCTTAGTTGCCAGGCTACAGCACATCTTCCCTTTTCAGGAAATTTGAGTATTTAAGAAAAAAAAGTTACATAGCATCTTGTCAACTAAAGCATGACTCCTCCATTTACTGACTTCCACCAGTTGGGTCATCTGTCACTCATCTGTTTGTTCCTTCCTTTTCCCAGATGGGTCCTTCCCTTTTCCACCTGTATCTAGTCACCGTCCCCAAAGTTCAGTCTGGGTTCAAATCTTGGTTGAATGAAAGGCTTGTTCAGAATA
Organism: Sciurus carolinensis; assembly: GCF_902686445.1. NCBI lineage: Eukaryota > Metazoa > Chordata > Mammalia > Rodentia > Sciuridae > Sciurus > Sciurus carolinensis. Next base: position 27,508,909 of record NC_062227.1, on the reverse strand, counting down.
ATTCTTATTAAACTTTGAAACAAAAAAATTTCACTATACATCTGTGGATCAGATGATGTCAAGGGACTGTCTTGTGCTAGTTGGGTGAATTCACAGCTGGTTGGAGCTAAGAAATACAATGCTACCCTCCATTCACCCATGAATCTAATAACACCTTCAAAAACATAAATCAGATAAATTGGCATGATTTAATTTTAGTGACTTTTTTCATTTCTTTTTTCCTTACAATTTTCTGTTAAGTGAATAATTAGCTTTTCATTCTTATGCATGGAGATATTTTATAAAATATTGAAACAAGAGAAAGAAAGTGGAAGTTGTGGAATATATTAAGACCATATCCATCAGTTTAAATTAGTTTCATCTGGTTTAAACAAAGAGGAATGAGTATTAAATAAGAATTTACTAGAATTATTTGAGATGTGATGCATGTATATGAGGAAAAACCCAAAATAAGGTAAGAAGTGGGATAATACAGATTCCGTTGACTTCAACTTCATGGTTGAGTATGACTCTTATTCCACTGGATTCCCAAAGTCTGACCACTCTGTTTTGCCATTTTACTATAGGGATTTAGTTTAAATTCTATTGGGGTTCCCTAGCAGTACTATTTATGCATTGGGTACCTAAAGCCAACTCTAAAAGCAGGCATGTGTAACAATTCTACTTTGGATATTATGTGACTCACTAATTCAGTTACACTTTTATAGGTAACTAAGTGGAATTCTAAGTGTAGATCTTTAGTGAAACATATCTTTTCCTTCAGACCTGGTGTGGTATTTTAACATAAAATAGTAAAACTGGCAAACTTCCCAAAGCTTTAGTTAACATGCTGGGATATATGGAGCTCATGCCCACAGAATTGTTCACACTCTACCTGAAAAATAAATACCTGGTCTCCTAAAAGATAAGAGCAGACAAAATATAAAGTCACATTGACTTCTAGAGGATTTGGGCTTGGGAATTCCTACCCTACTTCCTGGTCATTTCAATGAAATCACTTCTCACAGAAGCAAACATCACCAAATTAAACCCAGCAGAGGATTTTAAATGGGCAGACATGTCTTCCTTGAACATAAGAAACTTACAGTGTTATTAAAATGCTACAAACTACAATCAGGTGGGTAGTCTCTTGGGATCAATTGTTTTTTTTTACTGAAACAAACAAACAAGTAAGCAATATGAGCCTTGAGTGATGGTCCTTTCACAAATGAGATATAATCTTCCAGTTCCATGAAATAATATGGTTCTATTGCAACTTAACCTTTATATATCTGACTTTGCAAATGAATCTCACGTACCCCTTTGTTTTCAAACACGGTCACTTTTCAAACTAGATTTAGGTTTATACACATAATGTCAGAGGTAGAACTTGTTTTTTAAACTATAGCCAATAATTGTGATTGTTATTAAAATAAATTTGAACAAAAAAGTCCTTCAGGAAAAGACCAAAGGAAATGCTTACAAAGTTCATAGTGCAAAGTGAACAGACTTCAGAGTCAGCCAAACCAGGGTATAAATCTCAATTCTGTTACTTATCAGTAATACAATCTTGAGTAAATATATCAACCTCCTCATCATATAAAACAAGTGTAAGAACAACTACTCAGAAACCTCAGAAATAAAGACAATGCAGGAACAATGTATGCTTAACAACCTATGCTTAGCATAGTTCATAGAACTTTCTCAATAAGTTATGTTTTCTTTTTATCCTTTTCTTTCTTCTCTTTCATCTTCTTATTTTTATCATTATTCATTATCACACAAAAGTAGATGTAGCATAGGATGGAGATCAAATGACATTCAATATGGTAATATGTAGCAAGCATTATACTGGATTGGGGGTCCTGTGTGTTCTTAGAAAAGTCAATTCCTCTTTTTTGGGTCACAACCGAGGAAGAAGGTATGAAGGTCGCATAAGAACTTGCCCGTAAATAATACAGTAAGCAAGGAATAAAGGATCCACAAAACGAATGGAAAACAATTAACAAAATGGCAGAAATAAGTTCTTAGCTATCCATAATGACCTTGAATGGACGTAGATTAAATTTTTCATTTAAAAGACATATCTAGCTGAATGGAACAGAAACAAGACCCAATTATATGCTGCCTACGGAGACTAATTTTACCTGTTAGGACACAGAGACTGAAAATGAAGGGATGGAAAAATATGTACCATGCAAATGAAAACCAAGAGAGTAGGAGGCGCTATACTTACATCAGATAAATAGACTTTAAATAAAAACTGTGAAAAGAGACAAAGAAGGTCATTACATAATGAATGGATTCAGCAAGAGGATAGAGCAATTATAAACACATATGCAACCAACACCAGAGAACCTAAATACTGAAGTCAAATATTAATAGATTTAAAGAAAGAGATATGCTGCAATAAAATGACAGCAGAGGGCTCCAACCCCCAACTTTCAGCATCAGACAGACCATTTAGACAGAAAAATCAACAAAGAAACATCAGGTTTAAACTGCGCTCCAGACCAATAGAGCTAACAGATATTTACAGAACATTCCACCCAGCAACTGCAAAATACACATGAACCATTCTCCAGGATAGATCATATATTTGGTCATAAAACAAGTCTTCACAAATTTAAGGGATAGAAGTCATATCAAGTATCTTTTCTGACCACAACAGTATAAAACTAGAAATCAACAGCAGGAGGAACTTTGGAAACTATACAAATTCATGGACATTAAATCACATTCTCCTGAATAACCAATGGGTCAATGAAGAAATTAAAGGAAACATTAAAAAAATTCCTTGGACAAATGAGAATGGAAACACAACATTTCAAAACCTATGGGATACAGCAAAAGCAGTGCTAAGAGGGAAGTTTATAGTAATAAGCACCTACACAAGGAAGAAGACCTCAAAAAATAACCTAACATCGTACCTCAAGGAACTAGAAAAACAAAACAAAAAAAATTCAACTCCCATTTTTTACCGGTTCTTTTTAGGTCATGACAGTAGAATCCATTTTGATATATTTATGCAAGAATGGAATATGTCTTATTCTAGTTAGGATCCTGGTCTTGTGGTGGTGGGATTCACTATGGTATATTCATATATATACATAGAAAAATTATGTCAGATTCATCACACTTTCTTTCCTTTTCCCATCCTTTCCCTTCCCTTCATTCTCCTTTGTCTCATCCAATGAATTTATATTCTTCCCTTCCTTCTCCCTTATTAGGGGTTAGCTTCATGTATCAGTGAAAACATTTGACCTTTGGCTTTTTGGGACTAGCTTATTTCACCTAGCATGATAGTCTCCAGATCCATCCATTTACTGGAAAATGTCATAAAGTCATTCTTTTTTCTAAAATCTTTTTTAGTTGTTGACGAACCTTTATTTTATTTATTTATTTATTTATCTATCTACTTAGTTATTTATATGTGGTGCTAAGAATCGAACCCAGTGCCTCACACATGCTAGGCAAGTGCTCTGCCACTGAGCCACAACCCTGGCCCATAAAAATTGTTCTTCTTAATGATTAAGCACATATACCATACATTCTTTATCCATTCATCTGCTGAAGGGCACCTAAGTTGTCTCCATAGCTTAGCTATTTTTAATTATGCTGCTATAAACATTCATGTGGCTATGTGACTGTAATAAGCTGATTTCAAATCCTTTGGATATATAGCAAGGAGTGGGACAGCTGGCTCAAATGGTGGCTCCATTCCTATCCAACCCCAAATTATCAGAAGGAATGAAATAATAAGGATCAAAATAGAAATAAATGGAATAGAGATTTAAAAAAATAACATAAGATCAATAAAACAAAGAGATGACTTTTTGAAAAGATAAACTAAATTGACAAATTTTTAGCTAGAATAGGAAAAGGAGATAAGATTCAAATGATAAAATCAGAGATGAAAGAGAGACATTACACCTGATACCACAGAAACACAAAGAGTCATTAGAAGTCATGATGAACAGTTACATGCCAGCAAATCGGATTACCTAGAAGAAATGAATAAATTCCTAGACATGTACAACCTACCAAGATTTACTTATAAAGAAATGAATGAAATGAATGCCAGAACCTGATGGCTTCACTGCCAAATTCTATCAAACTTCTAAAGAAGAACTAATATTGATTCTTTTCATACTATTCCAAAAAATTGAAGAGGAGGAAATATTTCCAAACTTACTCTATGAGGCCAGGATTGTTCTGGTACAGAAATTAGATAAGGACACAACTAACAAAGTAAACTACAGGTCAATATCCCTGATGAGCATAGATATAAAAATTCTCAAAAAAAATTTCCAGCAAACTAAATTCAACAGTGCACTTAAGAGATTGTTTATCATGATCAATTGGGATTCATCCTAGGCATGCGAGGATGGTCCAATATATGCAAATCAATAAATGTAATACTTCACATTAACAGAATGAAGAACATTTAATTCATCTATCGATCACTTTAATATATACAGAAAAAGCATTTGACAAAAGTCGACATCTTTTCATAATAAAAACTCAATAGTTCTTTGCAAATGACATAATCTTATAATACAGAAAACCCTAAAAACTCCACCAAAAAACTTCATGGACCATTAAATGAAGTCAGAAAAGTTGCAGGATGCAAGATCAACACACAAAAATAAGCAGCATTTCTGTACACTAATAGTGAACTATCTGAAAAAAATTAAGAAAACAATGTAATTTACAGTGGCTGAAAAAAATACTTAGGGATAAATTCAAGCAAAGAGGTAAAAGGCTTCTACACTGAAAATTATAAAAAAGTGATGAAAGAAATTAAATAAGAACAAATAAATGGAAAGATATCTCAAGTTCATGGTCTGGAAAAATAAACATTTTAAAGTGGCCTTACTACCCAAAACGGTCTACAGATTCAACACCATTACTATCAAAATACCAATGCTATTCTTCACAGAAATTGAGAAAACAATCCTAAAACTGTATGGTACTAAGAAAAACCTCAAATAGACAAAGTGATCTCAAGCAAACAAACAACAACAATAAAATACAAAGTTGGAGGCATACTACCTGAATTCAAAATGTACAAACACATGAAAATTAAACAACATGCTCCTGAATAATTGATGGACAATGAAGAAATTAAAAGGAAAATGTAAAAAAATTCTTTAGACAAATGTAAAAGGCATGAAAACCGACACATAGACTAATGGAACAGAATAGAGAGCCTAGAAATAAATTCAAGCATTTATGGACAGCTGATTTAAAAAAATTTTTTTTAGTTGCAGGCAGACACAGTATCTTTATTTATTTTTGTATGTGGTGCTGAGGATCGAACCCAGTGCCTCACACATTTGAGGCAGGCGCTCTACCACCGAGCTACAGCCCCAGCCTAAGGACAGCTGATTTTTGACAAAGATGTCTCAGACTATAGGGATAGGACGGTGGCCTAGTAAATAAATGGGTTTGGGAAAACTGGATGTCCATATGTAGAAGAATGAAAGGAGACCCATACATCCTACCATCAAACAAAAATTTTGTACCATCCTACAAAAATCAACTCAAAGTGGACTAATGACCTAAAGGCAAGACCTGGAACTATAGAACTACCAGAAGAAAACACAGGGCAAAGCTCTATGCTGTTGATCTTGTCAATAGCAAAAACCAAATAATCCTATTTAAAAATGAGCAAAATATCTAAATAGATATTTCTCAAAAGGAAACATCAAAGTGTGTATGAAAAAATGTTCAACATCATTTAACATCAGGAAAACAAATCAAAATCACACTGAGATATCCCATCACACCTGTTAGAACGGCTATTATCAAGAAGACAAAAGGTAAGTGTTAAATATATAGAGAAAAGGAAACACTGTGCATTGTTGGTGGGAATAGAGATTTGTACAGCCATAAAAACACCTTAAAGGATTTCTTCAAAATATTAAGAACAGAACTACTGTAAGCTCCAGCAATCCTACTGGATATTTCTCCAAAGGAAATGAAATCAGTAGATCAAATAAATATCTGCATCGTCATGTTTACTGCAGTAAACACAACAGCCAAGATGTGGATCAACCTAAGTGTGCATCAACAGATAAATGGATCAAGAAAAGTGTGGTATACATGCAACAGATTACTGTTCAGCCACAAAGGAACAGAATCATGTCATTGCAAATGACAGGATAAAACTGGATAACAGTCTGTTAAATGAAATTGGTCAGAACATGATCTCACTCGTATGTGAAATCTGAAAAAGTTGATCTCATGGAAGTTGAGAGTAGAGTGGTAGCTATCAGAAGCTTAGGTGGTTGTGGTGGGAAGATGGGGAGATCTTGGTCAAAGGATAGACCAATCCTTTAGATTAGATTAGAGGGAAAAATGTCCAGAATAGGAAAACATGAGAACAGAAAGTAGATGAGCAATTGTTTGTGGATTGGGGATGAGAGAACAGAATGGTGGGTAAGATAAATGGGGAATTATTACTAATAATTATGGAGTTTCTTTTTGAGGTAATGAAAATGTTCTAACATTGATTGGGGTAATGGTTGTACAACTTTGTGAATAAACTAAAAATCACAGTATTGTACACTGGATGCATTGTGTGCTATGTGAATTATATCTCAGTAGAATTTTTTTTTAAAAGAATTTGTCTATTGAAAAGTTTAAAGCCCAAAAGTGATTTTATAGCCTGAGTCAATCAAAAAAATCTTGGAAGCCCATAATCAGTTTTTTTTTTTTTTTAAATAAAGGGCAAGTTCACCAGGACTGTAGCCTGGCAGAGTTGCTCCTGCTGCTGCTGCTGTTGCTAATTACACTTAACATACGTGGGATAAGTAACTGGGGATAGTTAGCCAATATTTCTAGACTTTATCAGGGTTTTCCTGATGTATCTGATTGCTTAGAAGTGGGTTTATCAGGAGTAGATTCAGAAATTTCCTCCCCTGGATCATTAAACTCTTTCATAGCTTAGATTGTGTAGCGGGAAAGAAATGGGTACAGGATGGGACAGGAGGTAAGGGGATGAGGCTGTGGAGTCCCCTATTCTTGCATCAATGTGAGTAGCTCTGTTTTGAATTGTCTTATATATTTTGCTTTATCTGAACACAAAATTCTATGGTTAAAAAGTAGAAAAGGCACTGGGTTTAGTGACATTTTGAATCATTCCAGGCACCTGCTTCTATTGAACTGTGCCTGTTCTCTGGGAGCTAATAAAGAAGAAAGGTAGAAGGAGATGCAACCTCTAAACTCTTGGCAGTAGATAGGCACAGGCCAGAAGCACATTAGACCCAGTGACTAGAGTGGGAACCAGGGCCAAGACAGAGTGTCCTGAGAATTACACCAAGGTAACTCAACACTTCTTGTTAGGTGACTGAGGAAGAAGTGTCAGAATGAAGAGGAACCAGGGAAGACCTTGTGACTGTTACTGCTGCTCCACCACTCACTACGACTGAGGGGCCACAGGAATGCCAGCTCATCTCACCAGACCTCAGTTTACTCATCTGAAAACAGATTTATCTTCCATATCAAATTACTCAATAAAATAGCTACCTAAAAATCAAGGGGAAATAAGAGAGAAGACGAAGGGAGGAGGAGAGACCACTGCTGAGCTCGGTTCTGCTACGGAGGGTGCAGATGATGGGGAGGTGGAAGTAGAAGGGCATAAAATTAACCTCACATATCTGGTTTCTAAGGTTTGTTTTAGTAAAATCAGTGAAGGAAGATGTTAAGGTTTTGCCTAACGGAGGTACAGTCTTCCAGGAAGTTCCATGATCTCACTCCAAGAGGTTTGGTGGTGATGATGATGGGGAGGTGGGGCATAGGGGACAACAGAGAAGGCAGCCAGTAAAAGCCCTCTGTGAGCTAGGGCAGTTGGAAGGAGAAATGGGAAAACAGTTAAAAAAATTCCCACCATGGAATAACTACAGGGATAGATTATCTAGATTTATAAATGGAATCTGATAGCGGTTTGGGGATTTTAAAAAACAGTAGCATGGGAGTCAAAGTGCATATTTTTAATGCACGGAAGTCCATATGAGACATTTTTGATTGACTGTTCAGTCATGAGATCATCTGGCATGAAATAAAATATTTCCCTTTCCGTGCAGTGGTTGCGTAAGTCAAAGATGGCACAGCGACCTACACAGCAATTTTCAGCCCGTGGATCTGATTTCTCACAAGCCTCGCTGCACACCCCTCACTGAGAGCTCCTGTTTCTGGTGGATTTGTTTCACCTCCTTTGCGAGAGCCTTAGAGAGAAGGCAGCAAGCAGGAAAATCAGCTATTTATAGGCGTTTTTGACTAAAAGTGTCTGCTCAGCGTGCCGTGGAATACTTCCAAGAGGTGGGAGAACAGGAAATTATCTAAAATCAACTCCAAGGCTGGAGGAGTGAGATGGGGGTATGATTGTGCAAGGGAGTCATTTCCAGATAGCTCAGGTTTCATTTGCAAACAAATGACAGCTACGGTCCCTGACACTCCCTGAGTTATGGAGAAGTCAACTAAACTTCTACTAGTTAAGGAGAGGAGAAAGAGACACTAAAAGACACGATTTCTTCAAGGATTATGAGTAGCTGAGATCCCTGAAGGGACTTGAAAAGGATTGCTTTCCTCCATACCTAGTGGCTGTTGAACGAGCTGCCAGTCAGATGGAAGCCCATAAAACAACAGGGCAAGCAGGTGGCCTGCTAAATATGGAATGCAGGGCCTGGGTGACCTAACGAGGTCCTGCTGGGCTCATAGGAGGATCTCTGGCCTCACTCATTTCCACTTTCATAACTAAAAATAGCAAGATCATTTGCTCAACTTTTCAGAGTTAAGAAACAATTTCATGAAATGTCACTGGTTCTTGTGAATTTTGCCTTCATTGTTTCGGTGGCAGGGGGAAGTGGTGAGGTAGGAAGTCTCAGGACTGCCAAGAGCCAGATGGCTGATGGAGAAAGTCTGAGCTTCGTATGGTTCTGCGGAGAAGACTGCGTGGGATCTGGCGTCAACGTTCATTTGCTCTTTTAAATTCCTACAGCCTTATAAGAGCCATGTACCTGGCTGCAGTGAATAGAGAGGATTATCTAGGGCCTTTGGGCAGGAACAATGAAGAGTGATGGTCAAGAGCCTGTTGTCATCTTCCAGCAATGGTGGCAGAGCTCATTCCTATCCAGGTGTCACAAAAGAGACACTCCTCAGAGAACCTGGTTAAACCCATAACGGAAGTGGTGAAGGGTGGATCCAGTTCCTTTTCAGACAAACCCCACAGCTGTTGATTAAACCTGTCCTGCAGATTTTCCAAAGCTGCCTGGAGTAAGGCAGTGGGGTGTTGACAGACTTATGGTCTGAAAACAAAAGCAGGGCTTATCTGAACAGACTTAGGCTCCAAGAGGCCAGAGTCGTATTCCATCAGCAAATACCAAGCCAAAGGAAACCCTGACCTGCTGATGCCGGTGAGTCCAAGGTTGACCCTTTGTGGCCCTTTCACCTGCAGGCAAACACTTTGTTTGTGTAGTTGGTACAGGGGATGAAGAAGCCTTACACCTGCACTGTGACTAAAATCTACTGCCACCCAACACTGGGGAAGCTTTCCTTTGCCAAAGAGTCAGATACGTTTGTCCTCATCCTGCCCTAATGAAAGCGAGGGCAAACAAATTAGAAAGATAAAAGAGGTATGGAACCAGGGAGAAGACTTGTGAATGGTTTAGGATTTATAACTCTGAAACATTTCATGTGCTACTTTTAATTTATCTCTTAAATTTGAAATTCAATCTTTTTTTTTTTTTTTTTTTTTTAAGATAGAAGCAAGGACCGGGGTTGTGGCTCAGTGGTAGAGCACTTGCCTGGTGTGGGTGAGGCACTGGGTTCGATTCTTAGCACCACATATCACATATAAGTAAATTAATAAAATAAAGATCTGTCAACATCTAAAAATATTTTTAAAAAATATAGAAGCAAACACATCCATATCATCATGGCTGTTTTACAAATACCATAGTGGAAGTATAAGAGAGCCCAAAGTCATGCAATAAATCAGCTCTTAGGCACATCATCTGAAGCCTATGATTAAGACTCTACTGCCCCCTGCAGTAAATAAAATGAGAAAAGAAGTCTATGGTTCTTAGAATTGGGTTACTTCAAAGTGTGGTTTTGGGTTTGGAGTGGTGGCGCAGGTCTGTAATGTAATCCCAGTAATTTGGGAGGCTGAGGCAGGAGGATCTGTGGGCTCAAAGTCAGTCTCAGAAACTTAGTGAGGCCCTAAGCAACTTAGCGAAATCCTGTCTCAAAATAAAAAATAAAAAGGGCTGGGGTTCAATTCCCAGTACCAAAAAAACAAACAAACAAACAACAACAACAACAAAAAAGTGTCAGAAACACCCCAGATTTATGAAATCAGAATCTGTTGGGTTGATGCTAAAAATCCTCACTTTGTAGACACTCTCAAGGTTAAGAAAAGTCACTCCTATATATGGGCAGACAAGGGCATGACAATATTGCATACATGCCTGTGTAGATTCACATATGTGGATGGTCATACATATCGAACATGAAATAACCACGCTCTTGTCTCCCTGTATGGATGCCACTTCATCATGTTTCAGGTAGCATTTCCAATTTTTGAGAGGGATCATTTTTTCTAATCACTTCTTAATTTTGGATGCAAGATCAGCCCGTAGCTCTTGGTGTCTTCTGTGTGCTATTCTCTTAGATTTTCTGGAGTTGTGCCAATTTAATAGACCGTCTCATTGTCTAGGTACATACTTTCATATATGTCACAACATGTATGTGTTCCTATTTATGTGTCACATAATATATATGCACATATACATGTTATACATGTTCCCTTGGATATATAGTTACAGTCACATTCGTTTTTGTCCTAGGAAAGTGAGATGAGTGATACTGATCACCAAGAGAGTGGAAGATGCTGGAGAGAATTGTGTTTTCTTTGAAACCCAGACCCAGGGCTCTATGTGTACAAACTAAAGATTGCATCTCCAAATGTGGGTCTGTTCTGCTTCATTTGTCCTCTTTTGGAACCAGATTCACTCATAATGAAACTATTGGGATGTAGAAAGGACTAATCGATAACAGGAGAAACATCCATTTCTTTCCTTTTTTTCTCTGTAGAAGTTAAAAATGTACACCGGCCTTTTTGACCACAGAATTACAAATTGCAGATAATTATCTTGATAACAACTGTCTTCATCTATCATGAACCTTTAAAGCCACAAACATGATTTAAATCTAACTCTTAGATCAGTTCTTTTCTCCCTTTGCCTCCTTATGCCCTGACCTCACTGTCTCGAAAAAATGCAGTCAGAATGGATGAGTTGGTCTTGAAGAGCGCCCTGAAGGTTTTTGCAGTGTGTAAGACACCAGGGGACAGAAGAGCCCTGGTAAGTCAGGCAGTGTGCCTGCCAGCCCTGGTCTCTACTGAGATTACTGATCTTGACAAGGTATTTCCTTAAGGCTTACTTTTCTCATTTAAAAATGAGTAGATTGAACTAAATAATTTCAAAGGTTTCTTTGATAAGGTGATTATGAAATGAAAAATAAGTAAGGAGGGAAATACAATGTTCACACTGCAGGGAGAAGATTGTGATTGGAAAGGTGTAACAAGATGACCTTCCAATGAGGAGGTTTTATTAGTCTAAAAAATGTCATTTTTGGAAAAAAAAAAAAAAAAAGCAAAACCCTGTCTTTAAATCTTCTAGGTATAGATTAAATTGTGGTTTACAAAAAGAGAAGGAGCAGAAGTCATTTTCTTTCAAGGTTGTTGAGTGTTTCTTTGTACTAAAGGGACTAAACCTTGTCTTTTCCTCGCTCCACGGAAGGACACCCCAGGTTAGTCTACACTAATGGTCTGAGATGAAGTTCAATATAATCACTGGAGAAGCAGGGTAATGAATTTTCTACTGGGATCTATGAAAAATCTGTTTGCCTACTTCATAGTTATTCCTCTTCCTTGGACTTTATGGAACTTGTTTATAGTGGGTCTGATTTCATCAAGTGTACAAATATATATTTTAGAAGTGTGGGTGCAGGCACACCTATGCATACATAGGGATTATGAGCATAGATCTGTGCACATGCATACTTGTGACCCCCAGCTCCACACTATTATGCCTTATAGATGGCTGTTTGATATCACGAGCCTGATTTTTGTATAAAGTTTCCTAATTCTGTGAGAACAATGAGTAGAAACAATTGACCTGGAACAGAGCCCTAAAACAAATGAAACATTAAACCTATGTAGAAAACTCAAATTTACAAACATAGTTAGAGGTTTCTTTATCTTAGAAATGGAAACAACAGAGAGCATATTGCTAAACTTTTGCAAATTAAGAAAAAAAACCAAGTTTTTAATGATGGTCTGTGTGGACTTTTTTTTTTTTTTTTAACAGTTAAAAGATCAGAGAATCACATGTATAACCAATTAGAACAACAACAACAAAAAAAAAGATCAGAGAATCAGAAGAGGTCTTTCCTTTATCACGGGTGTGTTCTTTAATTCATAACAGAATTAAAAACAGTAGAAATAAACCATCAATAAAAACTAACAGGAGGAATTCAATCTGCCTTTCCTTACACTACATTTCCTCCTTTATTAAACTCTGTCATTTGCATAATAATAATAATTAAATAATACTTTATGTCATTACCTTTCATTTACAGAGTGGACTCTGTTGGAGAATCAACTAGCATGGAAATCATTCCAACTGGGACTCATTCATTGAAAGAAAAATGAATGTACTTCCCTACTCTGGTTTCAGTCTAAGAATTTAGAAAGACACTTAAATATGCATTTACCAAAATGTGTTCCAAATGGCAACCAGTCACTAGCCGGCATGAGGGGAGCCAGCAAGATGGTCTTGAGAAGCAAGAAGTGAAGTCACATATGCATATATTTTTACATCAGAGTAAAAATATGGGTTCAAATTTTCAGATGAGTAATACACATCATAGTGAAGTCACATAACTCTATGGATTTTATTAATAGTAACCTAGTCTTACCTGAAAAGGCAGATTTTTTTTTTCTTCACCAAACTTCCCTGGCCAATGACAGCAAATGTCTGACTGTTAAAAGGCACTATATAGGAGCCATATAAAATTTCAGATTTCAGTTTTTCAGACCAACACAGATGGCATTTCCACATGATTCAACCTTGTATCAATAAGCTCTATGGTCCTGAACCAACAAATGTTCTTCAAAATAAGAAAAATGATACTGAGTTTATTTACATGAAAGCTTTATTCCCCTGAACTCTAAATTCACAATAATCCACTAAAAGAAATTATTGCCTTTGATTCTAAAATCAAGATGGTGAAAAACACTAATTACAAATCTAAGTCAGCTTGGCAATATTGCAAGTATTTTTAGCGGCCTCTACAAAAACTGAAACAAAACTCATATTTTCTACCATTCACAAATCACTGTGTAAAATTTTACAATGCCATGATCTCAAATGGGCTAGAAATTATGGATTAATCCTTCTATTAAAGAATGGGAAAGGATTAGCTTGGGTTAGTGTCTTTAATTTTCAATCAAGAAAACTGTCCTTCAAGGAGACTGGAGAAAGTGGAAATAAAGTCCACTGTTAATAAGATAGCCAAAGCTAGCTTTTCTCTTTTACTCTTTGCTAACCAATATTATGTCTTCAATTATTAGATTGAAATTCTGTGAGATCAGCAAGTGTATATTACATTCAGAAGCCTCTGGCTGTAGCTAACCAAGTGCTTTTGGTGCTCCTGAGAATATCTTTTGAACAATGAAATAACTGATCAAGAATAATAATGCTTCTTTAACAACTTCCAAGAACGCTTTCCTATTAATTTTTGATCTTCTCTTTACTACTTCTAAGTCTTTCTGGACACCTGATTTCTCATGTTTTTCCGGTTGTATTTTTTTCTCCCTATTAATTGGATATAGGCAATAGTGAGAATTATGGAAAAAGAGAGAGAGAGAGAGAGAGAGAGAGAGAGAGAGAGAGAGAGAGAGAGAGAGAGAATTAACAGCATTCTGTAGCTGATCATTGATTCCACATTCAAAGTTAGCACCAGGCAGGAGTAACCTCATCTTTCTATCAATGAAGAGCCATCTCTACTAAGATCAGTGAAACAGAGATTGTGCAAACCAAATAGGAAATATATTCAAAGAGACGTGGCTGGATTATTATGGCAATTTAAACTAAAAATAAAGTCATCAATTAATATTGTTGATAACATTTTAGACAAAAGCAGTAAGAAAACATTGTAGTAACTAAAGTAATTAGCAATATGACTTTCTTAAATTTCACATAAATAGTTTAACATTGATTAGTATAATTTAAATTGTTCAAAGACAGGAGGAAGGAAAAACTCAGTCAGAGAAAGGAAACTCTCACTGAGCAAAGATGGAAATAATCTTGAAATAGATTTGAAAAATAACTGTACCTGCATAAAAAAAAAAAAAAAAACCTAGGTGCAAGCTTGCTATGAATGTTCCTGAAGTGATCTTTTGTGGAATTCTTTTTTTAACAACAAAACAAAAACAAAATGAAAAAACAGAATCCCAAACCTGACAAAAGCAATCACCCAGAAATTTTTGTAAAGGAACAGTAAATACTCAGGATTCTTGTCCAGGAACACAACCGATCACATTTCAATCACTAGCCACATAATGTCCTCTAGCAGCATATAATACTCTAGATCATATCAATTAATGGTTTTATGAAGCTCGTGTGGAGACACAGATTTCTAGGTACCTGATGTCTCCACCTGTTTTCCTACCATCTGTACAGACATTAGTTTGCTAGCTCTTTCAGTCCTACTAACCATTATTTAGAGAAGAAAGAAAATAACAATAACAAAAACTACAGCCCCCCTCTGCAAAAAATCCCCCACCCAAACCAACAACATATACTTATCAAATACAAAGTAATAAAAGAGTTATACCCAAACCTGGTCAGTCCTTCCATTTCTTGAAACTTGCACACAAACTGAAGAAACCCACTCAGCCTTAAAAAGGTCGATCATTTTGCTCTCCTAAAATTTCATCTCTGAGAGTACTGTCTTTCTCGGTCTGTGTCTTGCTCTCTCGCTCCCTCTCTGTGTGTCTCTCTCCCTACTTCTACCGGAGAGCGTTTGGCTTCCCTGTTCCTGTCTCTTCTGCTGGATGAATGCAAAATACACGATTTGAAGGGATTTTTTTTCTTTTAGGTTAACAGTTGGAAATCTAAAATCTTGCTTTTCTGAATGGCTTTATATGCCAGTCACTCAACACACCACGTTTCTATAAAGAGGCATAAACAGAACCAAGAATTCTGCTTTTTAAAAGCAAAAGCAAAACAACACCCCCACCCCCCACCTATTTTATTTACTTAACTATTAGCACTTACCCTGAGATGTGCCATAAATGCTTTATTCCAAATGTATAAAAGCCAGCCACATCTCAACTGTGAATTAAACAGTTTTAATGTCTTCAAATCCATGTTCCTGCTCCAAACCCTAATACAGACAGCCACTGGCAGCGGTACAATAGTTCTAAACAGCAGACATCTGATTCTTGACATTTAAAAATAACAATATTGGGGAAAAAAGAGTCTTTTTTTTTTTAATTAACCACAAGCAGCTTGTGAGTGAGCACATATCACCAATTGACAGTATTGATTGAAACATGCAATGATTTCAAGCTATAGTATTTGATTTCTAAGTCTATGTCAGGCAAAGGCTAAAATTCCTGTTACAGACCTCTCATTTTCTACAGGAATCACAGTAAGGTCTTACATGAAGTTAATTTTAAGTTGTGATTCTATGAAGACAGAATCCAAAATTTGCTGGTATTTTGATTCTATTATTGATGAATATTAATTTAAAGTTTGTTCAGTCTTGAATCAAATTAGGAATGTAATCAGTTATTTCACTGATAGTCTAACTTCATATCCATGCCCTCTTCAGGGCATACACGCATTTAAGGTCAAAGGCACACATGCATTTGCTACAGAATAAAATGAGTAATAAAATTAAAATGCATTTATTTCTATTTCTGAAGCATATTATGGAATTGGACCAGTTTGGGAGCTCTCCTACTCACTATGTTTTCATGGATTCGAAGACATTAATACTGATTTAATCTTACATACTTCAATTCTGTCTATAAAGCTAAAGTATATAGTACTACTTTACAAAGTTGTTTTGAGATAAAATGAGATGTAGATGGTTTCAGGCACATGACAGGTATTTGAAATGCTCGGTTTCCTCTCTCTACTTTGGTTCTGGAATGGATAAGGATTGGGCATGGTCACTGCAAAAAATCTGAACTCAAAAGGTAGATGAATCAGTACACCAGGTTGTGGTGTACTAGTTATGTGCCCTTAGTAAATTAACCTAATTTACTAAATCTCAGGATCTTTAACTGTAAAATACTTCCAGAGTTTTAAAGAGCTAATTAGATAACATTTGCAAAACATCCGCTTTTAGTAGGCATTTATGAAATGAAAGTCCCAGGCCTTCCAACTCTTGAAAATTTCTCTAATTAGTACTCTGGCATATGTAACTTACGAGTTTAAAAACGTGGACTGAGATGGCAGGCTTCTAGAACAAGTGTCTTGGTTTCTAGCAGGGGATGAAGATCCGGAGAGCCAAAAGGATGATTCCAGCCCATGTTACTTGGTAGTGACCAATAGAGAACGCAATTTGTAGATAGTGATGTGCTCACTAACCAAATCTTGTAAGTTGATTTTAAACCCATCTGTACATCCAGTTTCAAATTAGTTGGCAATTAAGGCAATATTTCTCAAAAAACAAATAAACAAAAACATTCCTTCTCTGTTTCTCCAAATTTGCTTTTAGGAATGAGTTTATAAATAAAATTATTCCACAGTAGTTGCCTGGGATTGGCAACACCTAATTCCTGAGAAGAGTTTCCACAGGATGGCAGATTCTCTCTCCATTTTCCAGAAGCAAGGAAATTTTAAAAAAGCCTGGAACTCAGGTCTCTGGGGGTGTTTTCTGATCCCCTTTCTTCCATTCAAATATATGGCTCTCCTTTCCCTTTCTTTACAAGAACTGTTCAACTTTAGCACACTGGGTTAGAAAAGCACACAGTTCTCCATCTTGTTTACCTTATTAATATGCTGCCTCCCCACATGGAAATATAAAATTATATTGAAAGTCTGGCATAGAATAGGAACTCAATTAATATCAATATTTATTAAATAGGTATGACTGGAAATCCAGTTTATGTTTAACAGATTAAATTAATATGGTTCAGGGTTAATTCTTGCCCAATGTAGGATGGAAAATGTTAATTTTTTTCAAACTTCAATAATTTCAGGAGTAAAAACAAAGGTATTTTGGGTATCAAAGTTAGATTAGCTATCAGTTTGGGTAGGAAAAGAAGGAAATGGGACCATGAAGAGTACGTGAGTGAGCCATTGTGATGGATGTTTTATTTCTCTCATTGGGTAATGTAAAAATGAATGCTTACTTTATTTACTTATTCCCTTATACCTTTCTCAAATATTTTATTTTAAAAATTGACTTAAGAAAGGTAAATGATTTGAGAATGGTATCTCCAAATCTTGGAGCTCTACTAATGCTACTATACCAAACCCCAGACTTAAAGATTTCATTCTCATTTGAGTGAAGGATTTTAGTAGTAAAATGTTTATTTTAAAGATTTTATTTTCTCCTTGCTCACCTTTCTCTTTGGCTTTGGCATCAAACTAATCTACAACTAAATCTCAGTTCTACAACATCTAAGTCATGGGACTTTAAATCATCTGATATTTCCAAGGCTTAGTTTCCTTTCTTATAAAAACAGAATTATTCCAGATAGGTCTCAAGATCATGATGAATATGGAATGAAATAGCAAGGGTGAACACACCAGCTGCAGTATCTTCTTTATCCTTCCACTTTGTACCAACTATTTGAGATTTTGACTCCAAAAGGTACAAAAAGGAAAGAAAAATAAATTTCAGGGTCAATAGAATATAGGCACTTATGCAAATATAATGAAAAAAATTAATTACTAAGAGGGCTGGTGGTGCTTGATCCATGTACAGTATTCTTTTTTTCTTAAAGAAAAAAGTCTGATAGTTCTCATTTCTTATCTAATATCACCACTGCTTATTAAAGTATGGTTTTTAAAAAAAATTGTTTTATTTTTGTCATTAGTCACAGAATCTTCACCGACAAAATGTGTCATGTTCTAGGGCTTCTATCTCTTACCCATCCTTTCTCCAAGACCAATACTGTTATCAAAATACTTTACTTTCAGCGGTAGATGAGCCTGGATGTGCTTAAGTAATTTCTAAATCCTTTGGTGGCAAACCTCCTAACCATCACTTCTCCTTAAAAGATTTGGATTCCAGTCCTCCTCTTCCATAAGCCAATGATGTAACCCACTAAACCTTCATGTTTCTTTGACTCTACATTTTTTTCCATTCCATGTGGACTAGATGATCCCTAACTAAATTAAGAGCTCTTGATGACTTCTTAATGCCTGCAGCAACCTAACAGGTTCCATGAGAAATATCGCTCACATAATTGTGTCCCTGTGAAAACTATGGATGTATACTTCCACTTTTCACCACTATTTGAGCTTTTGACTTCAAAAGACATAAGAAGGAAAGAAAAAATTTCAGGTGGGAAGCCCATGTCTTCTTCTGAACTTTGGGCATGGACTTTGGCACTGTCCTTGCCAAGGGACTGCTCACCTGTAGCATTCTCAGGGTTTGGGGTGACACTCCCAATGGAGCAACATTCGCCAGGAGGAGTTCGAAGAGGGAAAAGAGATGAACTCAGGGGAAGAATTTTTCTTTGCATCTCTTCTTAAGATAAAAGTGGAAATGAGGAAATGATCATGTCATAATGTCAAATTTTTATAGTCCAGAAGAAAGTTATTTTTTTTTTTTTTTTAAGATGGAGTGGCAGGAGAGAAAAGAGGAAAAAGATGCACTGAAAAAATATGAAAGTCATTCACGTTGGAAGATTGTGTCTTGGGAAAAATTACAATACTGGAGAGAGTAGGGGGGAAAGAAAAAGACCCTTCCCCAGTTTTCCAATATTTTTATCCAGGTGAAATCTGGTTTAAGTGAGTTGGAAGCCCAAGGCAAAAACATGAAGAGATGGTGGAAGGGGAAGAGCAGCCTGCCTTGTGCCTGTGTGTGTGGGATTGACTCGCTGACACTAACTGTATTTTATTGCACTGATGTTCCCCCTCATCCTCCTCTCCTCTGTTGTACTGGGCCTTTGCAGCTGTGCTTCTCAGGTTCCCAAACTGGCTCCATTTCCACCTCCTCAGAGCATCATCCTGCTTTGCTACGCCCTGGGGCAGGAGCTGGAGGGGTGGGATTAGTGTTGGTGTTGGAGAGGACCACTGCAATGGTGAGCTGTAGATCAATTTTCAGAAATGAATAGCTTCAGGCAGAGTTTTATGATTATAACAACAACAAAACCCCTCAAAAAAAAAAAAAAAAAAAAGAAAACCCTGTACAAATTTAATTAAACTCTTTCCAAAATTCGGAAAAACATTGTTTACTTTTTTTTAAAGGTGGGTTTATTTTAAAAATTCTTTCCTCTGCCTTCCATCCTGTGATCCCTCAGACAAAAGAGGAACACAAGAAGCGAGTGACTCGGGGCCTCTGTGAAGGAGTGCCTTTGAGCACGGCAGCTAGTCTCTTTAGGATAACTGGATGAAGTTCATAGCATTTGCTCTTTTTGTTCTTTCCTGACAGGAACACTTAGCCAGTGAAACGCTAAATACTTTGCTCAAGTTCATATGGACAACTCAGAGTACAACCAAGGAGAGCACCCAGGAGAAAAGACCACATAATTACGCCAGGAAAGATTGTAAGCATTCATCCCTAGACAGAAATGGTACCTGTAGGTACTGGCAGGAGCGTTCTTGTTGACACGACTCGGACTTCACCATGGCCTGGTCCATGTTCACCGAGGCTTTCTGGTAAACCTCCCGGGCTCGGCTCACGGTGAGAGTGGAGGACCAGGCGCTCTTCTTTAGCAGTGGAGCGTCCAGGTTGACGGGCAGGTTGGCACAAGTGGAGCACTTGACGTCATTGTTACTCCTGGAGGCTTTCACCGCCTGCTCGCTAATGGTGTTGTAGGCCTCCATGAAGTACTGCGAGGCCGAGCGGTCGGGGCACCTGCCCATGGTCATCACGCCCGAGGGCGCGTGGTAGATGCACATGTCACCGTCCAGGTTGTCGTCGGAGCTCCACCAGCCCGGGGAGGTGGGAGAGGCGTTGGATCGGGCCTTGGGCTCCGTGCGCCGCTCCTTGCTCTTGCTGCGCTTGCCATACCTCACCGTCTGCGACTCATCAGGACTGGCCTTGCCCCCATTGACGCTGCCCTTGGATGGCCCTTCCAGGGAGTGCGACTTGGTGAAGAGCTTCTGGACCGAGTGGACCAGGTGCCGGATGCGACCCGGGCTGTCGCTGCGGTGCTCCACGGCGGTGCGCTTGTACTGCAGCGTGTGGTAGCCATCCCTGTTGAGGGGCAGCTGCCTTTCAAACTGGTCCAGCAGGTTGGCGGGGATGCGATTCGCCTTGGTGGCCAGCGTGCGCGGCACCAGGGCGCACTCGTCCTTGAGCTCCTGCTGCGAGGTGTAGTGCCGGCGCGGGAAGGTGCTGCTGGCCAGAGGGTCGCTGAAGGGTCCCACGCACTCCGCCTGGAAGGAGTTCCGCTGCGTGTAGTACGGGTGGTCCGCAGGGTGGTGCTCCACGGGGCTCAGCAGGTAGGGCTTGCGGTCCGAGTGGTGCGACAACGAGTCACAGGCGGAATCACAGGTGATCCCGTGGTGATGGCTGCGGCTGCCTGATAACCCTTTCATTGCTGACGGGGAGCAACCGCTGGGGTCATGGGCACCCCGTCAAGTCCCAGACCCGTCTTGGGCAAAGACCTGAGGGAATGAAGAACAAGAGTGGGGAGAACGGTTAGCTAGCTATTGGCACATACCCGTTGCTGTCTGAGAGTGCTGTGTACTACTGTGTTGGTTTTCTGGAAGAAGAACTTATCCCTGTCTCTAAAAGTCACTTTAATGCATCATTGGAAAAGCTCTCTCGTCTCTGTAGGGCAGGAAAGTTCACTCCAAAGCTGGAACCGAGAGATGGTAGTGCTAAAAGTCAGAAAACTGGGAAAAGGAAACTCTATATTGCTTTAAACAAGTAATTCCCATCATTCCCACTGATTGGGTCTTTCCCCCCCTTGTTTCTCTGGTTTTATTCTTAACTGTATAATCATAATTAGAGCATACCCAAAGAACTCAGTTGCTCTGAAAAACTGTTGCTGCTATTCCCAGCACAGAGAATAAGAACCTATACTATTGCTTGCCTCTGGCTCTCTCTTTTAGCTAAAAGGTCCTTGCAGTCTGGCTTAATTTTCGGTCACCTTTACGTCCCCCTACCTAGCTCTACGGCAGCCCTGTCGCACATAGTGAGCATTCCATAAGTGACAATGGAAATGTGAGTGAAAAGCAAGAACAAAAGAAGCCAGTGGCACCTGCAAACTTCAGGACATATCTTTACATATTATCAGAAATTCTGTGGGAACGATTATAATATGCAAATGATTCCCTCAGGTTAATCAGAGCTGAAAGAAGTAAAGATGTGCCAAATAAATCAGAGATGTAGAGAAACTGTCCAAGGATTTCTGTCATCTGAAGGCCAAGTATATCCTTTAAACAAACTGAGAGCAGGTAGAGAAAAAATATTGAATTGACTCAGTATCAGGTCATTTAGTCTTACTGATTGTTTATAGCTTGGATCCTAAATGTTCACCAAAGGCCATGTGTTGAAGGCTTGGTCTGTGATGTTACTGGGAGGTGGCAGAACTCTGAGGAGGTGGGGCCTAGTGGGAGGAAGTTGGGTCTTTGGGGGGCGTGCCCTTGTAGGGGATACTGGGACCGTGTTCTCTTCCTTTTTCCTCATTATTTTTGCAGCCTGGCAGCCAGGAGGTGAAGAAGTTTTCTCCACCAGACTTTTCTGCTGTCTCACCATAGAACCAAAGCAACAGGGTCAAGCAACCATGCTATAACCCCTCTGAAACAGTCAAAATAAACCTAATTTTTCATTAATTTGATTTTCTCAGTTTTTTTTTTTTTTTTTTTTTTTTTTTTGATCACAGTGATAGAAAGCTGACTTACACACTGATTTAAGGTTACTGGTTAAATGTGCATTAAGAGATGACAGAATGTCCAGAGAAAAGGTCCTTGAAAAGTTCTTGAGGTCATGAGAGAAGGACTTTGGGCCTAATGTTCAGTTCAGTAGATTAGTCACTCCTGCAGAATCAAGTGGTGGGAACTCATGGAGAATTCATATTCAAGCTCAGGTCTTCCCCAAGCCTTAGTAAAAGAGGCTACCGTTCCACTGGGGTGGAAGATTTTCTTTTGACTCTAACACAGTGTGTTTTTAAAGAGCTGACTGATTTCCTGCTGACAGCCTGATTTTTTTTTAAAGCTTCCTACAATACAAAAATTGTCATATGTAGAGTTGTCCTGAAAAAACAAAATGACTTTCCAAAAATATCACAAATGTCATTTTAGATATTCAAAGAGGGAGAGCTAAATGTCTAATTAATAAACAAAATCCAAATAAAACACCCACACTTGGTGACAGATGTGGACTTTGAGAGGGCAGGTCTTGCCTCTTCCATGGTACACAGGGCATCTGTGAGCTTATGACAATGTTGCTGATCTCTGTTCACACTCTCTGAGTCTCCTTTTTGCCTCCTACCTCTCACTTTCTGGATTAATATTTTAGGACAACTGATGGGAAGTGTTTTTTTTTTTTTTTAATCACTTTTGAAATTAGTTTACTCAATTATGAGCTCCCTGAGGGAAGGAATTCTGTTTTGCCTATCCTGTGTCTAGTGAAATGCCATCCCATCCAAATGGTGGGAATATCAGAAATTATTTTTTCAGTAATTTAATGCATTAATGCAATATTTCCCAAAGTGGTTCATACTGTGATTCAAGTGGCATCTGCTTAGTGAAAATATGAATATGTGGTCAAGGAAGGACCAGAGCCAAGGAAGGATGCCCAAGAATCAGGAGGGACCATTTCACAGGCATTCCAGGGACTGGTGGTTTCCAGAGCAAGGCAGGTGAATGCTCCTTCTGCAACTGTGAGCCTTTGACTTCTGACTTTCCACAATCAACTGAAAAATATCATCGCTTTTGAAGTTCTACCTGCCTGGAAGTTAAGGTCTGGGGAGTTCCCCTGGCCTGCTAATCACAGGATGCCTAGATAGAGAATGATTTGCCTGAAGGAGCAAGAAAGACTGATATCTACCAAGATAAAAAAAAAAAAAGGAACTCGGGAATGATAATACCTGTTAATACCTGTGGTTCAGTGCCTCAGTCAGCTTTGAATCACTGTGACAAATGCCTGAAATAGTAATGTAAAGCAGGAAAAGTTTTTCTTTTTTTTTTTTTTCTGACTCATGGTCTGAGTGGTTTCAGTTGATGGTCACTTGACCACATTACTTTTGGCCTATTGTTGCGTAGTACGTCAATGGCGAGAGTCTGTGATGAAGAAGGATGCTCACCTCATGGTGGCCAGGAAGTGAAAGAGAGAGAGGAAGGGGTTGGGGTCCTAATAGTCCCAGTGACCTAACTTCCTTCCACAAGGCTCTACCATCCAAAGGTTCCACCACCTCCCAGTAGTGCCCCAGGCTGGTGACCATGCCTTTAGCACATGGACCACTTCGGGATACTTAATATCTAAATCACAACACTCAGGAAGAGCCCACTGAAGAGATGCTAATGAAAAAGGAAAACCTGGACCGATTTCTATGAAGTTAGGATCCTCAGACTAGGCTGTGGCAAAAAAGGATTAGCAAAACCATGGTGCAAACTAATTTACAAGGACGTCTCTTTCCATAAGCCAAGGTCCCATTGAAGACATCTTTGCCTTTCAAATATGCACTTAAAAATAAAAAATAAAAAAGAATAATGCAATAGGATTATAGTCACATAATAAGTCTTATGATTACACAGAATAGAACCTTGACATATAAAACAACATGCTACAAGCTTCAAACTTTCCTTCCAAAGCAGCTGGGGCTTGGGGAGATATTTTGTTCTCAATAAAATGTGAAACTTGCAAGAGCTGAAAACATGAATTATGGGTATTCACTCCAAAATGTACAAGATTATTTTAATCAGGTATTCAATAATTAACTTGTAGAGTAGTGTTTTATGTGCGAGGATGTTACCTGAGGACAACCAGAGCAAACGAAGAACATTTTTAAGGCCACTAATGATGAATTAAGCTAAATGATGTAACTAATGGCAATTTGTGTAAATTAAACATACACAGCATGATATTTACTAAGATTTAAGTGAGCTATTTTCAGCACAGTGACAAGCAACTATATTTTCTAAGAGAGTAACAAATTGCATCAGGGATAAATAAGTTAGCTTGTGTCCTTGTTTACTTAGGATTGGCTAAGGGGTATTGAGACTTTGATCCCTTTTCTCTATGATGTAAGTAAATAAGATCCTAAAAATGACCATAAGCAATCATAAACATTTTAATATCTTAAACCTATCTTTTTGATCAAGGTCAAACAAATGACTTAATACCCTATCCTTTATCCTTTTATGCTCTTGTCATTTTAAAAGAAAAACATGTCAATTTGTGTTTATAAAATACAGCAACACACTTGGTGACTTCCTGGGAAGCAGGGGCAGAAGTTTGAAAATCCTAATGCTGCTGACAGTGGCCAGACAATTGCTGCTGGTACCTGCTATGAAAGTCTTGCTCTTTCGTCTCTCCTTCACTTTCCTCCTACCTTGCCTTTTTTATTTTTATTTTTCTTGGTATGTAATGATTATATGGAATAATGGGTTTCATTACTTTACTCTTAAAGTCTTTTCCCAGAACATTTATCTTTGTCACTTATTTTTTTTCTCATCTTAATTTTCTCATCTTAATTAATGTTTATAAGTGGTGTTCATTTATAGCAGCTCAATTCACAATAGCTAAGCTACTTGCACCAACCTAGGTGTCCCTCAACAGATGAATGGATAAAGAAAATGTGGTACACAATGAAAGATAACTTGCCATAAGAAGAATGAAATTATGGCATTTGCCAGTAAATGGATGGAACTGGAGACTATCATGCTAAGTGAAATAAGCCAACCCCAAAATACCAAAGAGCAAATGTTCTCTCTGATATGTAGATTCTAACACACAATAAGGGTGGAGGGAGAATAGAAGTTCATTGGATTAGACAAAAGGGAATGAAGGGAAGGGAGGGAGGATGGAAATAGGAAAGACAGTAGAAAGAATCAGACATAATTTTCCTAAGTTCATATATGAATATATGACCAGTGTAATTCTACATCATGAAAAACCATAAGAATGAGCAGTTATATTCCATGTATATATAATATGTGAAAATACATTCTACTGTTATGTATACCTAAAAAAGAACAAATAAAAATTAAAAAAAATAAGTGACATCCACAGGTATCACTGGATTCCTTCCACCTGTCATGTGACCTACAGCATCAGTATGAACAATGAGGTGAGCGTCTCTCATATGCACAGCCCAGGGCTTACTTCTGCAAAGGTGACCAAATGCATACAGGGTATCCCTACTGGTCAAAGGGGTTATGATGTGTTCACAGAGACATGATTTAATCATGAAAAAAATCTAAATAATGATTCTCCCTATTTTATGCATTCTTAGAGAAAGAAACTGCTAGTCCTGGAAATTGATTTCATTTGGCTGTAACAATTTCTGAAAATAGAGAGGACACTGTCTTTTAAGCCCTTCTCTCTGAACAGACATGTAGAATGTGGTCATCCTGCCTTCATGAAGGTTTCTATGACTACAGTGATTCACTCTAATTTTTTCTTATTCACTATGACTTCAAAATTACACTTTGTTGTCCTTCTAAGTTCAATTTTACCATCAGGCCATATGTCCTGGTGTTTGGCTTGGAGAAGTTGTTGACTCTTGGTGACCATGTGATGAGCTCTGTGTGAGATGTTTTTTCCAGAGTTCCCACACCTGGAATGGAAACACTGCTATACAAATGATGACTGAAGCAAGAATGATTAAGCACTGGAAAGGAAATTCTCAAGGTAGGTAATTTATTAGGCCCAAGGAAACAAACAAACAGACCACATTTCAGAAGATGCTGACAAGAGGAAAATAGCCTTGCAAAGCTGGCAAGTCCTTATTTCATTTTGATTTCTTTGCATGTCTTTATTTAGAGCTGCTGTTCTTGATTTTTCTTTTACATGCAGAGGGAAGAGTCAGCTGAAGGCCCTTCCATGTCTTATTCAGTGAGGACTGATGGTCAAGCAATCACTACTTGCTTTGGAAAGAGCAATGTGGTAGCTGGCAGCCCCTGAGACTACAATGTGTAGTCTCTCTGTGCTCTGCACTGGAGAGACTGCAGGAAGGGGAGATCTCTATGAATCTTTTCAGGGTCAAGCTACCTTTTTGGACTCCATCCATTTGCCTGCAACCTGCCTGTGACAGTTCATCACATTCAACTGAAGAGAACTCAAGAATTCTCTTATCAAAATGTGTGAAGTAGTCCCTGAATAATGACTACCTTGCCCAATCTCCCTAGCTGTGCACAGGGGACCCATTCTGACTAATGGGATATAATTTGAAATGGCATATGCAATTTTTGGAAAAGATCTCTAAAGTGATCTTTACTTCCTCTCTGGATGGGATGCAGATTCCAGGGCTAGGTGAGCAGTGATCTAGTATCACGAGGTGGAAGTTACATCCGAAGATGGGAGAAGCACAGGGTAAATGTGCTGGCCACTGTGGAATGCCATAGCAGCCAGCATAGGTACATCCACATTTCATTTATGTGATAGGTAACAGATTCTATTTTGCTTGTACCACGGTGATTTTGCTTTCTGTCATTTTGCTTCCTGACACTTGCCTGTGAATCTATGCCTTAGAGAGGTAGGTGCCCAGGGTCAATCATGGAGACTTGTGGTAAACTATGCTGGATGCAGAGCTATAGCTTGCAGGCTGTGGTGCTCCATTGGAGAGATTTAAATAAGATGGTAGCATGGTCTTGTTTGTACTAAAGGTTTCTATGTCCTTCAAGAATAAATTTAGAGTAGGGGGGACCAAGAAATTCTAAAAGAAGCAATTATTTCTAGCAGGGCAGTTCAAAAGAGAAGAGTCAATGTAAAAAAGAAAGTTAACAGAGATGACAGTATGAGTTAACATTGCCCAAAGACTTCTTTTTGTATATTTCCTGGCTTTCTGAATTATAGATGCAAAGACTAACTGAAAGCCATTCTCTTCTACTTTTTCAGGCTTCTCTGCTTGAAGATTTCCATGTGTTTTTTGTTATGGGTAGGTATGATCCCCGCAGGTTCATCTACTGGGAGACTGGTCTCCAATGTGGTGGTATTGAGAGATGGTGGGATCTTTAAGAGGAAGAACCCAGTAGTAAGACTGGATCCTTCCCCTCTATCTGACTTCCATGTGATATCTCCATATCACACATGCTCCTGCCATCATGGTGTTATCAGCCATGAGGTAATGCAGCCAGAGGAACCCTCACCAGAGCCAGAACTATGCCACTGGACTTTCAGACTCCAAAATTGTGAGCCAAATAAAACTTTTTCTTTTTAAGTACCAGCCTCAGGTCTTGCATTATAGTAACAAAAAATGGACTAACATGGTTGTTTGCTTAAAAGTGTACAAATACTCTTAGAGCACCTTTGAGTAGGCATGTCTGAAACACATCAATTATATACTCAAAGCATAATGCTAAGCCATTTTATAGATACAGAATGTATTTTGGCTTTTCATTAACATTAATTGCTATCCTAATCATCTGCAGTTTGATTTTGTTTGTGAATACCTCCTTCGATCAGCCTGTTCCTACAAATAAATGCTTTTGAAGGTATTTCCCTTTCAAAAGATATGGTATTATATAAAGAAACAAAACAAAACAATTCAAACCTTCTCCAATTTGGTCACAGTAGGCAGCACAATTACAATCACCTTTGTCTTCTCACAAAGCCTTAAAAAGTGGTTACATAAGAGTTTCTGAGAATAAAATGGTGGAGCATGGTTCCTTGAGAAATGGCCAACAGGTCATCATTAATATTGGTGCATATTTATTGCTGGTTGAGCAAAACACTGCAGACTTAGGAGAGAATTTTTACATGGAGAAAATCCAGGCAGCAAACTGTAAAATATCATAACATTATTTTGGATTGAGATGGTTAGAATGTGACTGTCCTGATTCTATGGGACCTTGGAGATGTGTACCCAATGGAATTATTATCTTTTGATTTCAAGGACAGGGTTGATTATCTCAGTTAAACCTAGGGATAGTTTGCCCTGGGAATCAGCTAAGAGAATGTGGTCACCTTGACTAGCAATGGCCAATGGTCCTTCCCAAGTCTTGTGAACAGGGGGAAACCTTAAAAGGGTACAATTGATATGTGCAGAATGTTCACAGAGGATAGTAAAATCCATGAGTGTCTACTAAAAAAAGAAAAAAAGAAAAAAAAAGAAAAAAGTTGAGAAAAACATATAAACCATGGATTAATCTAAGAAAATCAAGGAACAATGATAGAATAAAGCTGTTTAATTCGATAAACAACCCTGATAGAACATGGAAAAACACAGAAAACAAAGACAGTCAAAACCTCACACCACTACAACTTGAAAGGAAGCAGTGGAAGTAGCCTCTGATGAAAACTGAGTTATTTTTGTCTGCATCTCTCATAACTAGCTAAAGAGTCTTGTGAACATGTTTTGGCACATTCTAGACAAGTTGTTTCACAGCCAGATTATATATTTACCTGAATCAAGTTTTCTCTTTTGAAGTCCCCTCTTTTAAATGCGGTTGCATTTTGTACAAAGTTTGCTGTATGATTCTACTTTACGGAGCCCCGAGGCCCCAAAAGTACCTATTGTGAAGCCCTTTTGTGGTAGATTTTCAGTCAACACCTGCTTTGGGGAGTTTCTTCCCTACATACAGCATCTGCTGAGGACATCTTGGCTGGGACTGTTGAAAGCAATCACCACATTCTGAGTTAATCAAATATGGGTTGAACACGAAATGCAGGGACATCCATCCACAGGTTCCATGGGCTAATCGGTTGCTCACTCTGGAAGATGTAAATGGGAAAATTCTTAGAGTCACTGGACTCTGGTGAGCTTATCTGTGAGATCAAGCAGAGGAAGGGCCTACACTGGCACCGAAGAAAGCCAAAACTGCCTGCTAGTGCCAAGGCCCTTGCAGAGGAAGTACGTGTAGAGAGGGGAGGAGCCCATCCAGGATCCATGAAGTCTCAGGGAAAGAAAAAGAGAGAAGATACCCAACAATCTTTTCTGTTTAGTGAGGCCAGCTCCCTGCCCAGTGTGGCTGAGATCTTGTAGCAGTCCATGGCAGAACCATAGTGGGATCCCCTCACTCATTCAAATAAAGGGGACCCTTCTACTCAGTTGGAGGTGCTACAAACTTTCCAGAACCACTGCCAATGTGCTTTATGTCCAAGCAGGGCCAAACGTGAATCAATCTCAGAAGTAGCCTCATCAGAGTTAGCTAGAGAGTCTTCATAGTCACTTAAATAGTCATTGCCTCTGAAAAAATATGCACACTCAAGGAGAGGTATGGGGGTCTGAGTTAAAATAAGATCTATTCCATGGCTGTATCATTATGTCAAAATGGATTCTACTGTCATCTATAACTAAAGAGAACGCAATAAAAACTATGCACACTCATTCACATTTTCACTCACTCTTTCAAAGCTCTCATCAATGTCTGCTTGTATGAGAAGGAAGTGAGTAGATACCATGGCGGAGGTGAGGGGAAGGACAGACTCTCTCAGCAGCCATTTTTAGTATCCTATGGACTCTTTCCTCAGGTCAGTTCAGCCTTCTCCAGGCTCAACAATGATTCCTGTTAGTGGGAATTAGACTTGCAATTCCTCAAACATGGCTCCTTCTTTCTGCTTCCATCTGCCTGTAATTTTTAAAGTGCATCATTTTTAATCATCATGTATCAAGCATTTCAACTTCCATTTAACTGTTTTTCATTTTGGGTCTTTCTTCTCCTGAAGCTTTCTAAAACCCAATCTTAAATTTTAAACAAACAAATCCATTCCAACTAAAATCTTTGCAAACACATCTGCTGTGCTGGAGAAGAAAACATTTGTTTCTGGATTAAAGTCCTTGGATTAACGTTTTTGAGAGACAGGGTGTTACCCTGTGAGGCATCAGTCAATATATTCTTTCAATGTGCTGGCATGAAGTCAAATAAAATCAATACGTATGAATTTAATTCACCAGCTATTTATTGGTGAAAAACTGCTATTTACATGTACCATACTAGGCACTGTAAAAAG
The DNA here is from genome assembly GCF_902686445.1 of Sciurus carolinensis. Taxonomy (NCBI): domain Eukaryota; kingdom Metazoa; phylum Chordata; class Mammalia; order Rodentia; family Sciuridae; genus Sciurus; species Sciurus carolinensis. Next base: position 27,478,606 of record NC_062227.1, on the reverse strand, counting down.
AATTGAGGATTCTTAATATCCCACCCTCAATCTCCCACCTCCCATATTTTCCTGTTCTCTTACTCCCTGCGCTCTGCTAGATCTCTTGGTCAGTTCTTCCATTTGCTCCTTAACTCTCCCCTTTCTCCAGTCCCATCAGAGCCTGGGGTCTCACTTCCTCCCTGGCCAGCCCAGGAGACACAGCAGGTCAAACATTCTTTTGCCAGTACCTGTGGCTCCCTATGATCCTTCTGCCTCAACCATTATGGACAATACAAACCAAGGACTGATGCCACCATCTCTCTGTCCTTCCACACAGGGGCTGCTGAGTGTCACTGGGGATGGTACTGGTATCGTGACAAATTCCTAGAGTTCCATCTCAGCTCTACTTCCAAACTAGTTAGGAATAGTACTACCTGATCTTTTGATCATGTCATTATTTAGCTTTTCCTCCTCCTCCTCCTCCTCCTCCCTTCCTCTTCTTCCTTCTTCTTCTTCTTGGTATTGTGGGAGTGGCATATAGTGCTAGGGATCAAACCAGAGTCTCATACATGCTATGCAAGAAATCTACCACTGAGCTACATCTCCATTCTTTAGTTTTAAATTCTTCTCAGACCCCTACATCCTTAGGATATAAGATAAATCTTTCAATATGACATAAAGCAGGGACCTTCATGATCTGCAGTTCATCTGCCAGACAGCTTTGTCTCCTGTCCCCTCCCTCACCCCTAAACCTCATGCTCTAGCAATGCTGGAATTCTTATATTCTTACCATATACTATACTCTCCAATGCCTCTGCTTCATGCCTCTAAAATACTCACTTCCCTTCTCTCAGCAAATTCTTTTTCCTCCTTCATGAGCGGTACAAATAGAGCCTCCTCTTAAAATATTCCATGGCTGAAGGAAACATGGCAATGATAGCCTTATCTAATTTACAATCTAGTTGAGAGAATAAATCACATAAACATGAACAATCAAAGAATAATACAAGTCAGAATCTAATCAAGTCCTAGATTGCACAGTACGAATTGCATGTGTAATGCACCAAGCAAAAAGCTTTTGAAAAGAAGCCTATAAGATGCAAAATTGGGGAAGGCTAAGACATCTCCATTTGGGAGGTTTAGATAGTTCAGAGTAACACATCCATCAAAAAGAGGTTTAGGACAGTGTGAAATGTCTGCTTTATATTTTGTTCAAATCTAACCATTTCATTTCTTCTCCGGCTTTTTCCAATGCTTCCATTTCGACATGCTCTTTGATCCTACTATTCAGATGTTAGCCAGATTGTCTGAGAGCCACACCCTTGACCTCATTGTTTAGCCCAGCCACTGGTTTCCTTTCACTGAACTGCTCTTAGCTGGTAAGCCACTGGCCTATGGAAGGACGCAACATCAAGCAGGCATTTACACTTGCCATGGTCGTACTACCTTGGCAATTGGTGACTTGTGCATGAGGGACCATGGGCAAAATCCCTCTCAGGTTTTGGGATTAGAAAACCACATGCTAAAGACTTGCCTTTCATCTTGCAGGTAAGAAATTTAGTAAGATGTGTGTATTTTCACATCGGTTACAGTTGGGTGTCCCAGATTGAAGACCAAGGAATCTATTGGGAAATGTATGTCAGAAAGGTAATGGCTCTATTACTTTTCTACTTTCATTATATTTCCTGTAGGTCTCTACTTCATTCCTTTTCATGATTTATATGATCTTGCAAACCACTTCAATCCTTGGTGTTAACAAGTGACAGTAAAGGCGACAAGTCTATACCTATCCAGATAACTCTGGGTTATGCAAAACACGTATGCCTTTTCTCTGCTGGATCCCATCAATTAATTATAACAGTGGTTCTTAAACTTGAGTGTGCATCAGAATCAGCTGGAGGCCTCGTCAGGACCCATTGTTTCTGGAGTGGTTCCCAAGAATTTGCATTTCTAGCAAATTCCTTGGTGATACTGTTGCTGCTCCCAGCAACATACTTTCAGAACATCTGAACTAGTCTCTTTTTCTAACATTTGTGATTCCTTCCAGAATACACATCTTCCCTTTTGCCATTAACCTAAACTCATACTTTTCCTTCAAGTTCCAGCCCAAGGCCACTCTGTTGGTGAATCTTTTGTTGAGACCCGTAGGCAGACTTAACATCTGCCACAGGTGTTCTGTCATAGCACTTTATACTTCAATCAGGTACCAAAAATGTCTGTTCTAACTTATTGCCCCATATGAGCATCTCCCATGGAAGACCGTACAGTTCTATGAGGCATTCCTACTACCATTTGCTAGATAAGTCCCCCAAACATCATGATATGGACTCAGTAAAGTTCAGCTGAATAAATACATGAATGGGAAATCTCCTGCTTGGAAAACAAGGTATTTTCATGTTTAAAAGGGTTAATTTATAAATAGAATGACTATCTTTGTGCTTGGAATAATGTTTTTTGTGCGGGCTCTGCACAGAGCTGAGGCATTGTGCTAACCCATGAATATTTGAGCAGCCACTAATGAAGATGGGTGAAACCTACTTTGCTGTCTCATCCATCCACACACAAGCTGCATGTGCCCAGAGGCTCCTTCAACCTCCTTCGGCCTCCTTCGGTTTTCCCAGTAGTCAGAGGCTCTGGAGCTGCAAGGGTGGTAACTGAGGTTCCATCGCAGGAAACTCCCCCAATTCTCTGCACTTTCTGAAGACAGACCCTTTTCGGTTAAAAGCAGACTACAACTCAATTGATGACTTGAGGGAAGACATTTTCTCTTTCATATCAAAGGGTGATATGAAGTGACTCCATAAGTAACGAAATTATCTAATTAGTCTTTTTGGATTCAGCAAAATATAAGTTTTGCTTTTTACAGGCCTATTATGTGCCTGGAATATGCTATTCATTACTTTTAATCCTTGCAAGCTTTGTATGATTTCTCCTCTTTTCAGATGAAGAAACTGAGGTTCATAGAAGTTCAATAACCTCCCCAACATGTATAACTACCCTGCAGCTAAGCTAGGAGTAGAAGCCAGGTATGTGAGATGAAAATCACATGCTTTTCTGCCCCACCAACGGCTTTCTGCTGAGCTCTAGGGATGGGCACAGCATGGAGCAACCTCAATCAGTGAACAGTCACAGTCTTTTGGACTGTGACAAAAGGTTTAGATGCTAAAAGAAAAAAAAAATGAAAACACCAATAATACCATATTTTATCACCTTTATGAGGTTTTAAAAATTATTATTGTTTTAATTGTACATATTTATGAGATTACCAGGTGATAATTTGATACATAAATACAAGGTGCAATGATCATTAGTAATTAACATTTCCTCTGCCTTATCATTACTTAATGGTTGGAGACTTCAACCTCCTTTCATCTCGTTATTCATAAATATATTATATATATATATATAATATATAATAGGTTATCATATTGCCTTCTTTTGTTACAAGAAGATTCATCTAATTAATTAATTCATTTGTTAAGCATTTAATAGGCTAACAGCAGACTACTCCTGAGGGATGCATATTGTTAGATAAGAATAGGTGGCCCTGAAATTATGTTCATAATTCAGCAACTATGTACCAGCCACAGAAGTCAGCCTGTGAATCCTGCTAGGCCAAGGACTATAGCTACTCATATCCCTTTCTCTCCACCACTAAGATTGTATATGCTATGGGGTGATGTTTCTAGCCTTGAAACAGAAGTGAGCCAGTGTAGACAATAACCTGCTGATTATCTGTAAAAGCTCATAAAATTGCTAACATCCATGCATTCCATTTTAGGTCATATATATATATATATATATATATACACACACTCAGTGATGGGTACAGTTCTAGAGACTAGGAATCCCTTAGTGACCACAACTCAAAGGTCTGTGTCTTCTTGGAAATTATGTTCTGTGTATTGGGAGACAGACAGTCTACAAGTATATTATATATACATTGGTGATCATTGTATTCTATACAATGTATATTATATATACATTGGTGATCATTGTATTCTATAATTTGTTAGATATTGATACCTTAAATGCCTTTCATTAGCAGTCTTTTATAAACTCTTTACTGGAGGTACTGAAAATTTTACAAAAATATTGGCCTTCATTTCCTTAAAGAAGAAGTTTAGTAAAGTTTGAACCCATTAGTGTATTCCAGTAAATATTAGAAAAATAGATACATTTTTGTGCCAAACTTGTTCCAGGCACTTTATATGTATTACCCCACTTAATTATCATAATAGCTCTATAAAGCAGGCACTCTTATTATCTTTATTTCCCAGAGGAAGAAAATGAGGTACAGAGAAGTTAAATAATTTACTCATAGTTAATCCAGGCAGTCAGACCCCTGAGCTTGCACAGTGTGCCGCTGCTATCCTGCCAATGACAAATTTTGCCTTTGTCGCTCAATGCAGTGATAGGTTGTCACCCAGGTTGCAGCATATGGCTGCATAAATTGTGTGCAGCACAAACTCGGGGGTGGCAAGGGAGCGAACTGATGTCCTGTGGTGCAGTGTAGTCCTGTGGCTTTGCTCTATTGCTGTGCCGTCATGGAATGTGTTTTAATTTAAATGGACTTTATAAGCAGAATAGCAAGAAGATGCTGGAGAAGGATCACGCATTTCCTTATTCAACAGAAATGTAGTTATTCTTCTATTATTCTTCTTCACTAGGACAGTAATTGAAACCATGAAGACAAGTACTCCAGAGACATCTACATGTGCTGGATACATACCTCCATATTTTTCAATAGGTTATTTAAAGTAAAAAAAAAAAATGCTAGAAACCTGTAATTTGTGCACTTCTTCATCCAAAATTCTTTTCTGTCTATGTATCTTTGAGCTTAACCTGGAGCTTTCAATTTTCACATGACGTGGAGTGGGGGCAGCAATTCACATAGTCGGGTGATGCATCTTACGTTAAGTGAAGACCTGCGAGCCAGGTGAAAGTTAGGAGGAAGGGACGAGCCCACAGCAAATACCTCCTTGAGGGCATTCAGCGGTAGTCTGCACTGTTGCTACACATAGCAACAACTGTGGTGCTCTTTCCCTTGGACCCCCAAGGAGTATTGCTTCCTCTATCTAAACTATGTCAGACAAAATTCCATTTAAGTAGGATTGTGAGCTTCGTCTCTCAGCCAAATAAATGAGTGGCCTGAGATTCCAGTGGAGCAGATCTGGGCATGAGCAACGGGTGCCAGCCTGAGCACCTGTGGCAAATGTGACAGCTAAGCATGGAAGTCAGATGAGAAGTGGCTTTTAACAGCAGCGGGAATGTTAAAAGGATGTTGCTTGAAGGAAAGTAGTTAATTGCAGACTTGAGGAAACCCTCCAGAGGCTCAGGCAATGAGATCCAAATGGGGGCTGCGTTTGTGTCTGGTTCTCTTTATACTGGGCACCTAGGTTTGGTCAGATTTTAGAAAATGTTCTTACTATTGCCTGGAACTTAGTCTAGTTTTTTTCCAGACCAAGCACCTGAAGCTGGAGAGAGATTATCTTCTCTATCCTACTTTCTGCTTGGGTAGGCTTAGAAATTCATTTTTCTTTCTCTCTCCTCTGGGGAAGTTTTTAAGAATAATCTAGCTCTATGACTTGGAGCCAGGGTCTACCTATGTGTCCCAGGATGGTCTTGGACTCACAATTCTCCCAGCCCAGACTTTAGAGTAACTGGGATACGGGCGTGAACCACTGACGGGTACAAGGGCTCTCTTGCTAGGATCCCTGGTATGCTGCTGGCAGCAACATCACCTGTTTTAAACATGGCCAACATTCTGTGTCCTTCAGATGAGGAAATCTCTTTAACCTTCTACCAAAACTTTACTTTTGGTTGAATCCTCAGACTTGCTCTGGATCACTGCATGCATGCAAAAAACCCAAACTGAACTAAAGCAAAACAAAACAAAACAACAACAATAACAACAGCAACAACAAAAAGTTTAAAAAATAAATTATAACAAAAGATCTTTTTACATACGAATATGAACTCTGAGAAAAGGATTGGAATCCAGTGGCAGTTACAGTGTAAGACTGACCAAGCATTAGAGAATGGGAACAGAGGCCAGAGAGGGAATCTTATCGGCAACACAGTTTCTCTTTCCAGTTCTTTGTCTCCTGTTCTTTGTTGTTTCTTTTTTCCTGTACCAGCCCAATGCCAGGCACAGAGCAGGAGATGAATGACTTGAATGAACGACTGAAGGAGGAGGAGCCTTTCAGTTTGTTGGCTCACTTACGGACCCATGAACAAGTTGGAGAAGATATTCACCACTCGTAAGAGAGGAACACCGTGTCTTCAGGAGGTTCCACACAGGAGTGTGTGAGACTTGACTGGGCTGATTAGAAAAAATGGCCAAGGAGAAAGATACTCAAAAAATGGTACCAAAGTCATTCTGTCCATCCTTTGTGGATGGTGCTTATTGCACCCACTTGGGCAATGGCTTTCTCTGCCTACATGATTCTTACTTAACTCATCCTTCAACATCCAGCTCTCTCCCTACTCTGTCTCTCGTTTCCCTTTTACATCGATCTCTGTCCATACCCAAGAAGACTCTGCTGTTGTTTTCTACCCCCACCAGCCTTCCTTCCAGCTCTCGCTCCTCCGCTTCTGGGAACATCCAGGTTACGCTTAGGGTCAACACACTTTCCACTTGATACCTGGATGACTGTTGTCAATCATGAGCTTCATAATCTCCTAAAGCTATGAAAACAGAACTACCTAAAAGAGACTTTGGAGCTGGTTCCAGGGACGGTGACCTCCATGCTGCTGGCTGTGAGACACATGGTCTCGGTTGTTCTAAGAGGTCATCCATCTCAATGCCTTGCTCTGACCGGGGAGAAGGATCTGGCATCTGATCCAACGCCTCCCAGATGCTCACGTGTGGCCATATTTTACTGTCTATGTGGGTTATCCTCCCTGTACTTTAGCATTTCTGCTAAGCCTAAGAAATAACCCCACTTTTTTGTTTTTTGTTCTTAGAAAATAAAGATGGGTTATTATCCTCATTCTTAACAATGGGAAGGAAAGCAGACAATGTATATAGAGCCAGAATTAAATTAAATCCTAGAACTCAAATTTAATTCCTAAACAATAATGAGCTGAGGAAGAAGTCTAATAAGACTAACAAGTCTAACAAGAGAATCTCAACCTCCTGATTGGTCAGTGGGATTCTAAAGCATCCATAGTTCACTGACAGTTTTCTTCTTGCATTGTGCAATTTTGATTTGTGTGCTTTCTGAAATGTCTTCCACTCATACATACTCTCAAAGAACGGTATGAATGAAGGTGGATGAAGTTCATCTTTGCATTTCAGTTCCAAGCACAGTAGCTGTCTTAGAGCAAAGAACCCGAGTCTTGGCATTGAAATGAACAGTGAGAAAACTGCTTCCATTTCAATTCTCTTTCAATCCTTCTATTTAGTCAAAGCAGAAAACAATCAGTTTTCTGTCGATGGTCAGTTTTTCATACCCCTTTTCTCCCTTTTAAGTATGTACATTATCAAGCTAGGAGTAACTTCTTTTGATTTCCTTGTTTTTATTTTTATATTTAACTTCTATCTCAAATGGCAAATGGAAATGATATTGTTTCTTTCTGAAAAAGTAAAAGTTTTTGAATTAAAGTGAATCTATTTGTAGAAAAATATTAAGAATATTCTAAACAAATAATTGTACATGTAGAAATGGCCCACGTCATGATGGTGGTATATAAAAGATGGGTGTTTGGAAAACACTGAGTGGGTGCTCAGTAAATGTTTATTTGATGGATAAGTAGATCTCCTTTGCATCCCTTCTCTTCTTTCAACTTCTGTAACTTCCATAGTTGATCTGGTGCTGCCTCGGGTTTATGCTGTTATCACACTCATTTCACATTCTGTGAGGCGCTCCTTCCTCTACTGCCTGCTCAGCCCCCCCATGCACCAGCATCGCCTCCTCATAAACGTGCCATGGTTCCCTCTCACTGGGCAATGAAATGTTGACTTCAGACACACCAGGTCCTCCAAAACCTGGCTCAAATCTGTCTTTCCAAATGATCACCCAAGTTCCTCTGCACAAACAAACGTGGATGTGTGTGATGGATGCCTGGTGTCTTCCTAGCTTTGAGCCCCAGAAGCATACTCATCTCTGAGGTCCCACTCAAATCCTCCTGCCTCCGTGAAGCCTTGTTGGTGCATTCCATCAGAGGGTGACCTACCTCTCCCTGAGCTCTGGCAGCACTTCGTCTGTGGGGACACATTCACCATGTGTGCACCACACTTCAGATAACCCTTCAGCATTTCCCTACAGGCCCTATTTTCTCTTTTGTAGGCTCTAGGAAGGTAAGACCCAGTTCTCAAACATCTTCCCACCCCAACTCTGTTTTTGTTGACTGAGCTCCTTACAGACTGAATTAATTAATGAATGGAGATAGCTGGGGATATACTGAGGGAAGGAACGTAGACAATCAGTACCCTGATGTTACCTAAGCTGAAAGAGCAGATGGCAAACCCCAAGAAAGGAACATTCAACTGGGAAGATGGACATGGTAATGGATCCACTTTGTTCATTGGAACCAACTTTATTCTTAGAAATATATGTAATATTTAAAAATTAGTTATTGAAAGAACATTATTTATGATCTAGCCCAAATCCCTCCATTGTCAAGTCAAGACAATTGAGATAACACTATCCATACAATATATGGACACACAGGAAGTTTTATGTGACTAGCACAGTATTCAGGCTGCAAAAAAGTATAGGAAAAAAAGTTCTTTGGTTCTCTGCACCATGTGTTAAACCTCAGATGCATCATGCTGTATGAAGTTTTCTTAACCTCAGACCCAGTGAGAAGCAATAAGAGCCATGTTTATGGTACACAATTGACTGTACTGGGCCTCCCATTTGTGATGCTTTATGGCAGCCATGGAGGAGGCTGCTGTGTCTGCAGTCTCATCAGGCTGACCATCCTTCCAGGGTGAAGGGACATTATCATGCAAACGCATTTCAAAGGAGACCCTGCCTCTGACCTTTCATTTTTTTTTTTTAATTTCATACTAGATGCCTCATTAGAAAAATAGCAATATTCACATGGCAAAGATGGTAACATAAGCATTTTTAGAACTATTAGCCTTTAAAAAAAAGAAAGAAAAAAAAAGATCAAAAACAAAAGAGATAATCATGGGGCTGAATATTGGCTCTGGAAATCCTTTACTTGTATGATCTCCCAGAGAGATAGATCACTTTCACAGGAAATACCATTCATCAAACCTACCACTCTGGGTTTGAGGAACAATTTTCCTTCCTGACCATAAGCTAGTGAAAATTTCCTTTGGCTGCCTTTTTACCTCCAAAAGAATTGAGGCAATGCACTCTCAGTTCAGTGTTTGCATTTAGTGGGAACAAATGCTTTGAAGCAACACATCACTGTGGAACATAATTGTTAGGTGAGTCTCCTTTATCAGGGGACCCCCAGATCGAGGCCACATAAGGCACACAGCATTGCTCTGTAGTGGGCCAAGCGATGCTGAAGATGTAAATGAGTTTTGCATTGTTCTGTGACCAGTGGTGGTAGAGTTGGCACTTCGCCTGGTGAAGTCCATAAACCCTATAGCAATGCTGGCTGGGCTCCAGAATGACCAAACCTTTTAGGGAAATATAATTTTAGAAATTTTGGAAATGTATTTTAGAAATTTATTTTAGAAATTTTCAAAATTTTCTTTATTCTTTAGTGGTCCTTAAGTCTAGGGTTAAGCCAAGACCAGTCCTGGTCTCTAAGGATGCTGCTTGCAAAATAAGTACCTGGACTTCTAGTCTCACCCCAGAATGTGGGTTCTACAGAACAAAACAGTGACAGCATGGGTCATAGTTTTTCTGGGACCAAGCTCATAATTATAGCAAAGCTGTCAAGACTAAATATTTGTATTTTTTAAGACAAAGGGATATAACTTTACAATTTTTAGCTGATAATACACTAAAATATTTTTCACTCCTTAAGAGGTTTTCAGTCACTCAGTCTTGCAAAATAAATTTGGGTTCTTGCTCATAGACATCTTGTATATAAAATATAATGACATCTTGTACATAAAATATAAAAGGAATAAAAACATGCACCCTAATCATTTGATACAGATGAATGCAGTATTCTGGACTACTGCATATGCAAGGGTTAAAGGTTTCTTAGCAGAACTCTATTATTTATTATTATTATTTTAATATCTGTTTCCTTTTCTCCATATAGTTCTTTCAGTGACTTTCTCTATGCCCCTTGCTGACTCTGTGCAAGGTTTTTACATTTTAAAATTTATCCCTCTTGCCTCTGTGGCAATTTCTAATGACTTGCTTGTTAAAAGTCTTAAAGTGTCAGTGCTAGAGGTCCCAGTTAAAGCATGTACTTGGAGTTAGAGAGAAACAAAAGTACTGGGCTAGAAGTTCCCCAAAGTGCTCTGTGTCTTTCTGGTTCTGAAAGACCTTATGTGAAAAAAGGTTTAGTTCAATATATTTGGGGGAAGCTGGGTATTACACCATTCTTTTTATAATTTTTAAATCTTTACATACTGCATTTTGATTCATCGTACACAAATGGGGTACAACTTTTCGTTTCTATGTTTGTGCATGATGTAGATTCACACCATTTGTGTAATCATACACACCACTCTTTAGAGATGTACAGTACCATTTAGCCTATTAAATTAGGCTGGGAAGTTTGGCACTTCCTTTTAAACATTTTTATCCTGGCATTTGGTAAAACTGTCTAACCATTGAGACTTTCTTGAAAATGATCTCTTGCCATTTCTAGGAATGACTCCAGAATATTCCTGAGGAACCACTCATTGATCCACGTCAAACTGTGATTTTACAAATGAGCACCATTTACTCTCTTTTCACCTAAACCAGAAATCACTCATAAGAACCTTGGATAGGTACAAACCCAACTGATGGAGATAGTCCATCTTTATAAGAGGAAACTGAACTTCATTTGGGAAATGGAATTGATTTACTGAAGGTTACCAATTAACTGGGTCTGGAATCCTGAACGTCTTTACTTCTACTTTCTCTTTCCTTCATAAAAGAAGAGAGAGGAAACAAACAAACAAACAAACAAAAACAAAAAACAAAACAAAAAAAACCTAGCGCCTAGCGCCACTATATAAGAACATTTTTTTAGAGCTTGCATTTTGCTTTATCTTATGTTGACTCTCTTGTTTTGCTCTTGGTATTGTAGATACTCTTTTGATAAGAGTTCACCTAACACATTTAGCAGCTCCATGGATACTCTTCATTTTCTCTGAAAACACAGTCAGACTGCCCAAAACACAGGAATGCTCAAGCCATTAAGTAACTCTGTAGTTTTTCAATATTTTTTCTGAAATCTTTTTGGGTTTGTCCTACCTGGAATTATAAGTACATGGCTTCATTAAAAGTCACAAAAAGAGGATCCAAGATGGCAGACTAAAGGGAGGCTGTATTCCTTGTCACTCCATAACTTGGGTTTCAAGCAGAGGAAAATCTGTTTCTCTGTGAGGCAGTCTTTGCTGTTCTTTGATCCCCTGCTGTTTACCCCATTTGTCTACCTCAATCACCCATAGTCTGTAGCATATCAACTACTTTTCTGAGTGCAGAGTGCTCACTGACTGCTGCCTACCACCCGCCATTTGCCCGTTTGCCTGCCTCTTGCCTGCCCATCACCTGCCTTTGAGCTACGCATCACCCACTGCCCGAGGTCCACCTGCTGATCATCTGCAGGTAGCCTGCAGACTGCCCGAGGACCACCAGTGGAGCACCAGCTACCTGCTCTTGCCTGGAAGTTCACTGACACAGTATCTGCAGGTTTGGTTACATGTGGCTGTTGCCATTTTGGGATAACAGCCAGGACCTGCAGGACTGCCTTCCTAACCAACTGTGCCCCGCCTCCAAGACCCCCATGGAACCAACCGCACCTTACACAGACTTGGTGCCCAAGCCCCATGCTACAGCTCCCATTTTCCAACACGTTTGGAAGCCAGTGCAGTCATCTTGGATTATTCTGGAAGTGGAAGCTGCCATCTTTAGGTGGGGCCAATTCCATCCTGAGATGCTGCTGGAGACTGGAAGCTCATTGTCAGGTACCTCTTATGCATCAGGCTACTGAAGACTGGGAGGTTTGAATAGTATATGACTATTATAGTGAAGATTTTTTTTTTTCCTTTTTGAAAATTTTTAAGTTTTTATTTATTTATTTTTCTCACTCTATTTTCCTTTTGTTTACCTGTTTCCTCAGTCTCTTTCTCCCTTTTCTCATGCTAACAACCAACTTCTTTTGATTCTGCTTTCACTCTTCCTATAATCTAGTACTTCTATATACTCTTTTCTTATCCCATTAACAGTTACATTCTACACGCCTCCCCATCCTCTTTGTCCACCATTAGAAACTGTAGACCTCATTGCAAATCTACTTGTTATACTGTAGATAATAATTGCACTCATCCTCTTTGTTTATTATGACAATATTTTTAACATCTTCCAAAGAGCTATTTGGTTTAGGGCTGCATATTGTCTGCACTGGGTGCTGCTAATATTGATCTCCCCTTAAAGAAGAGGTTTTAGAAAGCTTCAGGATCACTATAAGCCTATAGGGGGGAAACTGCAATATCCCAGACCTGCACTGCTAGAGGGGAAGATACGTGAACACATGAAAAAACAAGGGAAGAAAGTGTTCCAAACAAACCTAGATTCTATATTAATAGAATACAGTGACAGCATGGTAGAAGAAATGTCAGAAAAGGAGTTCAGAATATACATAATTAAAATGATTTGCAAAACAAAGGATGAGATAAGAGAGCAAATATAGGCAATGAATGATCACTCCAGTAAACAGTTGCAAGAGCAACTGCAGGAAACAAAAGATCATTTCAAAAAAGAGAGAGACTCTGAAAACAAACAAACAAACTAAAAAACAAAAACAAAAACAGAAATCCTTGAAATGAAGGAAACAATAAACCAAATAAAAAACTCAATGGAAAACATCACCAACAGACTAGATCCTGGGGAAGACAGAACTTCAGACAATGAAGACAAAATATTTAATCCTGAAAATAAAGTTGACCAAACAGAGAAGATAGTACGAAATCATGAATGGAAACTCCAAGAGCTATGGAATATCATGAAAAGAACAAATTTAAGAATTATCAGGATTGAGGAAGGCACAGAGATACAAATCAAAGGAATGAACAACCTGTTCAATAAATAATATCAGAAAATTTCTCAAACCTGAAGAATAAAGTGGAAAATCAAAAACAAGAGGCTTACAGAATACCAAATGCACACAATTACAACAGATCCACACAAAGGCACATTATAATGAGAATGCCTAACATCCAAAATAAAGATAGAATTTTAAAGACTGCAAGAGAAAAGCTTCTGATTACATATGGGGGAAACCAATATGGATATCAACAGATTTCTCAGCCTGGACCCTAGAAGCTAGAAGGGACTGGAACAACATATTTCAAGCTCTGAAGGAACATGGTTGCCAACCAAGAGTCTTATATCCAGCAAAATTAACCTTCAGATTTAAAGATGAAATAAAATCCTTTCATGATAAAAAAAGTTAAAAGAATTTACAAATAGAAAACCTGCACTACAAAACATTCTCAGCAAAATATTCCATGAAGAGGAAATGAAAAACAACAATGTAGATCAGCAAAGGGAGGAACTACACAAAAGGAAAAGCCAATCAAAGGACAAACCAAGTCAAGTTAAAAACCAAAAGTAAGCCCAAATGTCTGGGAATATAAATCATATCTCCATAATAACCCTGAATGATAATGGCCTAAACTCATCAATTAAAAGACATAGACTAGTACATTGGATTAAAAAGAAAGACCCAACCATATGCTGCCTTCAAGAGACTCATCTCACAGAAAAAGACACTCACAGACTAAAGGTGAAGGGATGGGAAAAACATACCATGCACATGGATTCAGTAAAAAAGTTAGGGTTTCCATCCTCATATCTGATCAAGTGGACTGTAAGCCAAAGTTAGTCAGAAGGGATAAAGAAGGACATTTCGAGGGTTGGAGTTGTGGCTCAGTGGTGGAGTGCTTGCATGGCATGTGTGAGGCATTGGGTTCGATTCTCAGTGCCATATATAAGTGAATGAATGGAGTGGAGGTCTGTCAACATCTAAAAAAATTATAAAAAAAAAGAAGGACATTTTGTACTGTTAAGGGAACCATAAATCAGGAAGACATAATGATCATAAATATTTGTGCCCCAAACAATGGCATATCCACGTGTGTCAAACAAATCCTTCTCAATTCCAGGAACCAAACAGACCACAATACAATAATTCTGGGCGATTTTAACATATCTCTGTCACCACTGGATAGATCTTCCAAACAAAAACTTAACAAAGAAACCATAGAACTCAATAACACAATCAATAACTTAGACTTAACAGACTTAACAGACATATACAGAATATTCCATCCATCAATGAATGAATTCACTTTCTTCTCAGCAGCACATGGACCCTTCTTGAAAATAGACCATATGTTATGCCACAAAGCAACTCTTAGTAAATGCAAAAAAATATAGATACTACCTTGTGTTCTATCAGATCATCATGAAATGAAATTAGAAATCAATGACAAAATAAAAAACAGAAACTATTCCAACACTCGGAGACTAAATAATATGCTACTGAATGAAACATGGATAACAGAAAACACCAGGGAAGAGATGAAAAAATTCTTAGAGGTAAAAGTCACAAAAAGTGTTGAAGTATGAGTGCAGAACATTTTCCCAAAAATTATATTGAAACTTTTCCAAAGTTGTTGTGGGGTGAGACAAATGTAAACAATGGAAAAATAATGAAAATTTAGGAGATGCATTCATAGTGCTTTGCAGTCCAAATCTAAAGAAATTAAAACTACAATTTATAGACGAGGAATGTGGTTTATGCAAGAAAGGCAACTTGAAATGCCAATCAGCAAACTGCCCCTTACTTTCCCCCCCATAGCTTTGCTCCTCGATGTGAAGGATAGTGGAATGAATACAAATTTGTATGTTTTAAGTTAAAACTAAATGTTTGAATAAAATATTTTTAAAGGGTTCTTTTTCTAACCTTTATGAATAGTTGATTACTAGTATAATTAAGTCAAACAGTGTAAAGTAACTGTCACTAAGTGTCTAAACATTTAAAAATACTTCGTGTTAGTAGTGTCACATGCTCCTGTGACTGTGTGTTTTTGAATGGCAATTGTTCTGGCTTGGATATGAGGTGTTTCCCCAAAGCTCATGCTAATGCAGGACTATTTGGAGGTAAAATGACGGGATAGTGAGAGCTGTAATCTAATTGGTTCATCCAGGTTTGAATGACTGGGTGATAACTGTCGGCAGAAGAGGTAGGCCACTGTAGGTGTGCCCTGGAAGGGTGCATCTTCTTTGTGGATCCTTCCTCTTCTCTCCCTCTTTCTGCTTCTTGGCCTGAGGGGAGAAGCTTTCCTCTGTCCAGCCCTTCTCCCATGATGGGCTTTCTCACCTTGGGCCCACAGCAATGGAGTTGGCCATCTATGGTCTGTGACCTCTGCAACTGTGAGCCCCCAAAAAACTGTCCCTCTTCTAAGTTGTTTTTGTCCAGTATTCTGGTCAGTGATGCAAAAGCTTACTAAAACATCTATCTGGGTTTTTTTTTTTTTTTTTGTGTGTGTGTGTGTGACTTACCTGGATTCATTGCATACTTTCTCTTTAAAACTAGACAGAGGGTAAAGCTCACTGCCCCAGGGTGGGGATGCTGAGGGAACACCCAGCTGAGAACATCTGGACTTAGGAACATCTGGACTTTCGATACAGAAGCAACCCAAAGTCTGCAGGACTCAGAGTATAATTTACAAAATTGACCAGAGACTAGGGAGCTTGAAGGATGAGTCTAGAGAACTGCTTTCTCATTGGAAAAGTCAGAGATGAAAACTCATTATTAGGAGACCAGAAGAGTTTAAAGGGGACAAAAAAAGAGACCAGAGTTTCTGATCCATTTTGAAAAAAAGTATTTTTTATTGACAAATGATTATTGTGTATATGTATGGGGTCCAATGTGATATTTTAGTCTAGGTATACATTATAGGAGGATTTAATAAATTTAGTTAACACATCCTTCACCTCATTCATTTGTCATTGATGCATTTTTGACTAAAAGTACAGTAAAAAACATATAGTTTATTTCCTGATCCAATATTTTAAAAAGTACTAGAGTAATACATTTTATAATGTTTGATTCTATGGCATTTCATTATACACTGTGCTCTGCCAGATTATTCTGTACTATAATGTCCCATTTCATTTCAAAAATCTGACCATGCACACTTGTAGAGACATGTTTTAAGTAGCTCTAAGATGGCGGCTGGCATTGGGCCAAAAGGTGGTGACTTGATTAGTGTTAACATGGCTTGATCTCTCATGACCTTTTGCCTGATTGGTTGATGTCTCTTCTGTGCTAGTGGTCAACACATGTTCCTCATTCTTTCTTGATTGGTACCGTGGTGCGTGCTCCAATCGTGCTACTTAATCCTAAGCTGATTGGCTGCCTTAGTGTATATAAGACATTCTCTTCGCCTGGAAGAAGATTGCAGGACTAAAGCCACACCTCTAGATTGCAGAATGAAGGACGCAGTATGCCGGAAGCACCACTAAGAAGCACCTCTGATAGCACGCACCTCTAGCATGCACCTTTAGGACACGCCTCTAGCACGCACCTTTAGGACGCAGGATGCAGGACGCACCTCTAAGAAGAAGCAGCATACCTCTAAGAAATAGCTTCTCTGAAAGCGTAGCCTCTCTGAAAGCGTAGTACCTCTAAAAGCAAGCAAGCCTCTCTTCCTCTATAAACTAGCGAACAAGCAAGCAAGCAAGAAAGCAGCCCAGAAAAAGATAATAGAAGTAGTTCATTCCCAGTCCACCTCCGATTCCTTCCCGCGGGATTGTTGCTGCAGGCGGCAACACACACACTAAATTGTTTATTGACCTCAAGTTTATTACACACTACATAAATAATGCCTGGTGCTACTAACAGGTTCACATCTCACCCTGTGTACTCCTACAGTCAAAATCTGGTGTGAGGACAGAAGTGCTCAGATGAAACAGGTCCAGGAAGTACCTTTGCTCTGGCTTGAATTCCCAGCTTGGAGAGATGGCAGGCCAAGAATAGAAGCCACACAGTTACGTTTGAGGCAGGTTGTCACTGGTAAGAGCCTGGGACTTGGAGGATGAATGACCTCAGAGAGACTCTTGTTCCTTGGCTGGAAAGGAACAAGGGCATGACCCTCCAGCAGTACAGAAGTGCAGGAAGAAACCAGAGGGCAGGAAGTGTCAGATGTGAAGACAAGAGTGCATCCATTTTGAAACCAAAGGCTGCGGCAGAGACCTTGGGGATCACCAGTTGGCAGCTGTGAGGACCTGCAGGCCAGGCTACCGCTCAGCAAATGCCAACAATCAGGAGGTGAGCTTAGAGGTTGAGAAGGGCAGGCTGTGAAGAGGAACCCCATCCAGGATGCCCAGCATGTCTCCCAGCATAAATAGTTTGACCAAACACTCACCCAGCAGAGAGAACTCAACACAGGGGGACTGTTGCCTTCACCACAGCAGCATTTTGAACTGACTGGAATTGGGGTCTCAGAAACTAGTTTAATTTTAGTAGTAGAAACTCATAAAAAGTTATGTGATTGCACATAAGATTTGTGCCTATAAATTATGAACCTGCTCTACCTGCATTGAAAGACTCTGGTGCATAAAAGCCACATGCAGTTCCTGCTGTTATTTTTATCACTTATTCAGTGCCAGTGTCCTCGGCATTGTACTGAACACAGATTCAGAAATAATTCTCTGTTCACTTGGCTCATGGGCAAAATGAGAAGAACACAATACACAAAGAAACAGTGCAATGGGGGAGAGGGATATACCCACAAGGATGAATGTGATCTATTTGTGAAGCCTAATAAATATCTCATGATGTCTGAATTAGAGGTAATTGCTGTATGGCAATAAGACTACACATACTTGCCATTGATTAAACATCTCAGAAATAGCATATAACTCTAGTGTTTTCCTTTGAACTCTCACTGGCTGTGATTCAGGATCCTTGGTGGTATTCTTGAAACATTACTGATTTCTGGCCCTCATTCCTGAAAACCTGGGGTTTGGCCTGACCATCTGTATTTTCAAAATGTTCTCTGAGTAATTCTGATTTGCAGCTTTGGGAGGTAGCCACTGCCATAGAAGATTATATGTCTTTTTTTCTAGATTCTCGATTTACTCTTTTGCTTGACTTTCTTGAGAGGAGAGAAGTAAATCACTTAGGCTAACTCACAAATATATTTTTTTTTCAGTGATAAAACATCACTGAAAAAAAATCATAAAAATATTTTCATTTAACATCAAATTTTACATTAATTATAACATAAATTTAATGAATGACATGAAAAGTAATGAATTTATAAAAGTGTGTTGGAAGCCTCTTGCTAGGAGCAACATACCCTTAAAACCATTATGAGAGAAGGTTTGCATATTTTTAAAATGCTTAAACTACCATTGTAGGAAGCCTCATTCATCTTGTTCATCACAGTTTTAGTCAAAGTATAGTTTGTGTTGAGGAAATTCTAGCTCAAAAATTGAAATTAGTAGAGATAAAACAAACCATATAAAATATGGTAGTGATATTTAAGAACACAAGTTGAAAATAATTTTTTTCTCCATTGGAAAATCTAAGTAACAGTGGTGATTCTGTACAGAAATTCATGTGGGCATTTATTACCATGACAGCCTTTGGCTATAGGAGGCAAAGGGCTGTAAAAGCAGTTCCTGTCCTGACAGTTGAGACCAGTTGCTGAAGAACTTTCCCAAGTGAGACTTCTGACCATAAGCAAGTAAGACTTGGTGGTCATTCCTGCAGGCTTCTAGCACTTATGTTCTCCTGCTTAAAATCTAAGGTCACATAAAAATTGGATGATAGCTACAATTTCAGTCCTTGACTAGTAATTTGGTTAATTCTCACCTTTGTATCACATGTGTTCTGTGGGCCATATTTCGAATGGACCATTGATGAACCATTAATTGCAATCTGCGGTTTTCTCAGGTTGTGTTCTACAAGGTTCCAAATGTCTAGTTAGCACAAGAACACTGGAGGCTAGTTTTGCCTCTTTTCTTTGCTTTTGATTTTCTAAAATTTTTTTCTAGTACTTAGTGATTTTCTAATAATTAGAGATGATAATTACTTCTATTTTGCTGAATCAAAAAAATTGAAGTAGTAAATTTTATAGATTGTTCTTTTTCTTGCTTCTTTTAGTGAATGATGTAATAGTCAAAAGATGGCAAATGACTTGAACAGTGGGGACCATATGTAGGCTCCAACTTTTGGTGTTTTTCCAGTGTAGTACACACGGAGGTGTTTGATTGTTGACTGCCTGGCTTAGAAGATATCTCTTATATGTAATTTCATCTTTCGTTTACTTAGAACATGGAAGAGCCCCATAATAAATAAATATTGCAAGAATAATTTTCTCTGGACTAGATAGTGAATGATGGTCTGTTCAACCAGTTTAGAGTTTTCTGGAAGAAACATACCCCCTCCTATGTTAAGGCCAATTGAAGTTCGGGGTTCACACAGATAAATAAGGGAGATAATAAAGGATCTCTTAATCTCCCTTATTTCTGGTGGGTTCAGTGAGAAGTTCTTGGCAAGGCATTTTTCAGCGGCACAGGAAAAGGAAGGAATCATTTGCTATTTTTTCATGATTAAAAATTTTTACAAGCTGGTAGTTAGATTATAAAGTGAATACTGTCAGCCACCTAGTACTCCTAGTTAATATTAGGGAATAATTAAAATATTCTCTTTCCTATGAGCATGTACATTATCACATTATTCAAATGCTAAAGAATCACAAAAGCAGTGATTTGGAGATGTCATTTTATAATACTGAGGACAGTTTTCTCCCCACACCCCTATTTTCAAAGAAGTGAAAATATAATACAATTGCTGATGACTTCTGTGTGGGTATTATCTGTTGAAGAATGAGAGGAAATTAGAGAGAAACTCAGTGATTTAAGACAAAGCATGCAGAGTGCTTTCAAATTTTTTTAAAAATCAAAGACCAAAATATTCAACCACTAAAACATGCTCCTTCCTTCCTGTAAGTCAAATTCAAATCAATGACTATTTGGACAGAACAAAGCTCAAATATTTGAATAAGTGACCTCAGGTAGACCAAAGTTTTTAAATCTTCTCAGTGGTCTCTAGAACAATTAAAACTAAAAATGGCTGCTTGGAATAAGGGCCAAACTGATGATTAGGAACCATTACCATCTGCTAGAGCCTGCCTTTGCAGCATCCGGGGGATGTTGATTATGGAGCTGTATTTGTAGCAAGCTTCAATGGAGTGACTCACCTCCTCTCCTGGACAGAAATAAAGAGCTAGGAAGGGATACCTCATGTTCTAAATATATGAAAATATTGAAGAAAATTAGAATAGGAATCTTTCTGATGACATCAACAGCGTCTAAAAAAAAAGTGAGCACCAACAGAGAAGGCCGAGTGGAGGTGGGGTAAGATTTCTTCCAAGGATCATTGCTTGCTGGGAACTAGAAGGAGTCATAGCTCTAATCCTGGTTCTGACCCATGAATTGCTTGAGGAGAAGACATTTAAACACTGCAGAGTTTAATTTCTCCTGCTGTGAGTTGAGAAAGCCTTAGATAAATACAAATGGAGCAAATACACAACTCCTATTTGAAAGTTCGAATGGCGAACGCCTATCAGATAAACTCGTGTTCTCCCTGATGGCAAGAGAGCTTACTGGGAACCTAGCTGGTGCCACATTTGGGACCTGATTTTACATATACTGTGCGGTCTTTTAGGATGAAGACTGGATCTTATACATGTTTAATTTTTTTAACACAATAAGCACAAGCTTATCAGCAATGTTTGTAAATGAATTGATTATGCACACATTATCTCATATGAACTTAAAAACCCCTTTATCTGAGGGTAGGTGAAGGGCATGAGAAATAGTCATGCCAAGAAGGTCAAGACTGGGTCTTGATTAAAAGCAAGTTTCTTCGTTTTCCTTCATAATTAGAAACTTTGTTTTATACGGTTACCAGGAGAAACAGATACCATGGCTTTGTCTGTAGATGGATTAGAGGTTTGCTCACTTTGAGGTTGTTTGATGACTAGAATATTGCTCACTGTGGGGTACACACGTGGTACATATGAAACAGTGAACTGAATCACTCGGCAAGCAAATTACATAAATTTTCAATCCTACAGAATGGCCATCCAAGTCAGTTTCCTGATGAGTTGAATGATGGCTCCTCTGTGAACTATGTCACAGGAATTGAAAGAAAGAAGACCTGATTCTCTTTACTGAATCACTGAGCTTCCCCTTCTGCTGTTGTAGCTGGGCTGTCAAAGAGGTCAATTGATAACATCTGCTTAGCTGCTATAGATTCAGCATGGGCCGCATCAAACATTTACTGACTGTCAAATTAACATACAGTAGTGAAAAGTCAATGGTAGTTGATTCTCAAGGTCAGTCCCTGGACCTGCACCATCAGCATCATTTGGGACCTTGTTAAAAATGCAAGGTCTCCTTCGAAGAAGAATTAACACTAATACTCTTCCAATTATTCCACAAAGTAGAAAAGGAGGGAACCCTTCCAAACTCATTCTATGAAGCTAGTATCACCTGATACCAAAACCAGACAAAGACACAATGGAATATTATTACTCAGCCTTACAGAAGAATGAAATGATGGCATTTGCAGGTATATGGATGGACTAGAGAATATCATGCTAGGTGAAGTAAGCCAATCCCCAAACCCAAAGACTGAATGTTTTCTCTGATAAGAGGATGCTGATCTATAGTGGGGGTTGGGTGGGGAAGAACAAAGGAATTTTGGATTATGCAGAGGGGAGTGAGGGAGGGGTGGGGCAGTGGGGATGGAAAGGACAGCAGAATGAGAAAGACATTAATACTGAACATGCATACAGGTATGATTACCCCACTGGTGTGACTCAGCACCATGTACAGCCAGAGGATGAGAAGTAATGCACCATTTGTGTCCAATGTATCAAAATGTATTCTACTGTCATGTATAACCAATTAGATAGAACAAATAAAAAAATTAAACAAAAAATGCAAGGTCTTGGCCCAGACCTATTGAATCGGAAACTTGATTGAATCAGAAAGTGCTTCAGGCTGATGTGTGCTAAAAGTTTTGAAACTGCTGATGAATGATATGTAACACTTCAGTTAACAACTAAGCATTTATTTTTCTCAGGAAAATTTATATGTGGAAAGTAAGATTGTCATGTAGTCATCTGTTCTATATGGATATCTAAACTTTAATAAACCGAAATAAAACTTCTCACCTTCTCCCAAACTCTAATACTCTCCCCCGATGTGATCCATAATTTTAATGGATGATAACTTCAATCCACATGGGTAACTCTTACTCTTTGTCCTTGTAAAGTATCACATTACACACGGGCTGTCGGGGAAACATAAATGAATGAGACTAGTTCTTGTTTTCTGGGGTCTCAATCTAGTGGGGGAGGCAGAACTAATGAAGCCAGAATTAAGGACAGGTAGTTAGTGTAGAAATAGGAAATCGGGTCAATTCCAGGAAATGAAACCATGAAGCCATCTGCCTCTGGAAGTTGGAGACTGCCCCTGGAAGAATGGAATGTCAAGGATCTCCGGAGCCCATTGATTACCAAATCTGCCTGCCTTTATCACGGACTGCAAGCATGGAGCTGCTAATTAATGCCCCCTGGGCCCTTACCTGCCTGAATCACCTTGGCCCTCCCCCTGCCCATGGCTTCTCACTTAATGCAAAACCAGGCTTAGTCACGTAGGTAGGAAGGAGAGATAAGGGGGGAGAGAACTGGAGAACAAAAGAGACTTTAATCTATAAAAGATGTAGGGTGCACTCACTTCTTGGGACTTTAGAACATCTGCTATGGCCCCCTTCTTCCTGCTGGGAGAAGTCTGTATTATTACCTTAAAATAAAACCTGCTTAATATGCTTGCCTTGGTGTGCTTGTCTAGTGTTCAATCTTCAACATTAGAAGGAGCAGAACTCGTCACCGGTAAACGGCGGTATCACTAACACAAGACAGCGTTCAGGAGGCTTATTCATCTGGACATAAGTAGGTGCTTATTTAGCACTTACTAGGAAAGGGGAACTTGTCTGGGTGCTGGAGATGGTTCAGGGAACAAACCGGATACAAAATCCTGCCCTTATGAAGCTCACTTGCTAGTGGGAAGATGGTCAGTAAACAGAAGAGGCACAAGTTAGATGAACAAGCACATATTTAAACCTATAAATACGTGTTATAAGTATATAGCATGTCATTGGTGCTCTGGAGAAATGTAGTCTGAAATAGAAACACACGTGCAGGGGAGGCTGGTGTGTTTGTGAGTACCCTGGCCCACTGCCGCCTCAGCGTGAGCCTGGGTAGGCGAGCGTGGCCGAGTCAAGCCCTCTCTGTGTCCCTGGCTCCTTTCTCCTTCCATAATCTGAGGTGGGGCTGGGCTTGTGATGTGTAAAGGTCCTTTGCTGACTTTGGGGCCGCCACCTGGAGACCTCTGCCTCCTGCTTCACTCCAACCCCCTTGGCCCCTGTAAGATTTTTTTGAAAAAAGGTTTCCGCAGATGACTAGAAAAAGTAAACCATGGAACTAGATCACCTCAGGTGGTTCCAGCTATGGTTACACAGTCTTTAATTCTTCATAAAGTTCTAGGAGGATTCATTAGAAGAAAAAGATCTTTTGAATGATTTGCAGGATGTTGTTATGAATAAGGTAAAACGACAAATGTTTCTGTTAAACGCAGCTCCTATTTATCGCTCAAAAAGGCCTATAAAATATTTCTGAATTTTCCTAAGGAAGCAAATATTTACCTTTTCTACTTCCTAGTCTGATTAAAGAACAGAGAAAACAACTATTTTTTCTATGGCTAGTTGGAAACATTGAAGCTTTTGGACTTGGACCAAAATTTCAATATAGGTCAAATCTCAACTGAAAGAAAAAAAAATATATCTTATAGTTCAAATTCTCACTAGTATTGTCCCTTAAACTGAATTTCTCTCTTCCTCTGTCCTTCTATTTATGAATATACTGTGACTGAAATTGTGTTCTCCTCTTAATCTTCTACTACGTTTTTCTTACTTAAAAAACTTAAAATAAGGAGGATATTTTTTCCTAAAAAGAAACTAAAAGACTGGTATGTGAATAAGTGACAAATGGAAAAATCATTACTAGCTTGAACTGGAAAATGATTACATTTTACTTTCATAATGATTCACTAAATCAGCCTTAATTCAAAGCCCTTTCAATTGTTATTATGGCTTTCTCTCTTATCTGCTCCATAGGTGATTTTATTATTTATTTATTTCATCAGAAGAATATTTGACTCTACATTATTAACTATAGTGATGATGTTTTGCCAGAGACCTCCAGAACTTATTACTCCTAACTGAAACTCTGTACCTTTCACTAGCATCTTCTCATTTCCCAATCCAGCCAGGTGACCACCATATTATTCTCTGCTCCCCATTACTCTCTGCTTCTCTGAATTCAAATCTTTTAGATATCACATGTAAGTGAGATCATGTAATAATCGTCTTTCTGTGCCTGGTTTATTTTCACTTAGCATAGTGTCCTCCAGGTTGATAAATGTTGTTGCAAATGGCAGGATCTTCTTTTTAAAGACTGCATACTATTCCATTTGTGTCTGTGAGTGTGTGTGTACACACATATACACACATTTATCTATTCATCATTTGATAGCTTATTAGGTTGATTTCATACTTTTGCTCTTTTGTGCTACAATGAACACAGAGGTACAGATATCTCTTCAATATATACTGAGTTCATTTTGTTGGGAGATATAACCAGAAAGGGGATTAACGAATCACATGGTAGTTCTATTTTTAATCTTTTGAGGAACCTCCATTCCATTTTTCATGATGGCTGTATTCATTTATATTTCCATCAACAGGGTATAATGCTTTCATTTCTTCACATATTTCTTTCTTTCTTTCTTTCTTTCTTTCTTTCTTTCTTTCTTTCTTTCTTTCTTTCTTTCTTTCTTATAGCCATTCTAAAAGGTGTGAAGTGATATCTCATTGTGGTTTTGATTTACATTTCCCTGAAGATTAGGGATGCTGAATATTATTTTCACATACCTGTTGGTCATTTGTATGTTCTCTTTTGAGAAAAGTCTATTCAGGTTTCTTGCTCATTTTCTAATCAGGTTATTTATTCTTGCTGTGGAAGCTATAGTTTATTTTAAAAAAGAATTTTTAAAATTTTACTGTAAGCGGAACTCAGTAAGTTTAGCTGTAATGATTATAGACTATGGGAGAAAACCTCAAGAGCACAGTGAGTGAGCTTTAGTCAGAGTCCCTTTGGACTTAAATGGGGAGTTAAAGTAGCGAGTCAACTGATAAATAAAAGGGCAGTTCACACTGCATGTAGGAATGAGAAGCCCAGTTGTGACCTCACAGGGTAATTGAGACAAAAAAAAAAAAAAAAAAAAAAAAAAAAGAACTGAAATTTAAACTGCTAACTGAACTGAGAAAAAGGCATTATAGACCCAAATTCCAAACATAAGGTCTGATTGATCTGTTCCTGGCAATTCTGTAAACTTGGAGAATTTCAAAATCAATTAAGACTTTGCTTCTTGAAAATGAGAATCATGAGGAGCTCATGAGGAGGAAGAAAAGATAAAATGAAGAAAACAGCATCCCAACACAGAATGAAATATTTCTGAAGTACTTCATTACCTTTGCATGCAAAATTTGCAAGTTTCCTTTGTTGGGAGCATGATGTCTCTGAAAACAATTTGCTGCCTTTAGGAAAAAATAGACTTTAAGGAAGCCTTAGACCTTAGAGGAGAATGAGAGTCAATGAAAACAGGGAATTCCTTACAGTCTACTGCAGCAAGATGTCCAACAGCAGAAATGAATAGTGTCTAAACGTAAGCTACCTAAACTGTGGTCACCTTTGCTCAAGTGAGGACAATTAAAATCCCCAAAGATATCGATAGACTTCTATCTGTATGTCAGAGGGCTTATTTGCCGTCTGTGCTGTCCACCCCAGAACAATTTCAATCTGCTGGAACCCTGTCTGGTGCTAACTGGCCCAAGGACAGGGACGCTGTTTCAGAGACACCCACAACCACAGATGCACATGCCAAATCTCGTTGCGTGCCCGTGCCTTCCCGGAGAACAGAGCAGCATATGGGAGGTTTGGGCTTCTTGCCACCTGTCAAGAGTGGGCAGCACAGTGCGTGCGATCCCAATCTGTGCCAGTGCTTGTGAGATGATGATTTCCACAGCAAAGGGTCTGCTGGCCTCAGATAAGAGCAGCTTTAAATGGGAACTATGCAAAGCCACGCAATGAATGCAAGTTGGTCCCACTCCCATCCCATCTTCCTGAAGCTCTTGTGGTCATAAGTTACCTGCCACGGAGGAGAGGAAATCTGAACCCCGCACTCAGTGTGTTTAGACCTCAGACATTCATTCACAGCCCATCATCATCACTCTTATAAACAACAGCAGCAACCTGCTTTAACTTCTAAGAACACACACAAAGCAATATCCTTATCAAACGAGATTGAGACCCATCTATCCCTCTTTTTCCATTTCTACTTGTTCTTCTAACTAGTAAATTAAGATAATGGCAGTGGGAAGTATTTTTATTTGAAAACTGAATTCTGAGTTTTTCGGGCTCTTGTTGCTACTCAGAAAATTTGACTCTTTCTTTGAACTTGGACAGATACTTATAAATGATCAAATAAAACAATATAAAACATATAATTGACCTGACCAGCCTATGAAAGGAGGAACAGTGAGTGGCTGTTCGAGGTCGACATGATGGTTTCTGTTAAAAGTTTGTCCAAAGGAATTATTGTGTATTTTTAAACTCCTGAGTATCTGCCAGTAGTTTTGTTAGTTATTGAGCAGGATACCCTGAAAGACTTGATTTCTGTTTTAGATGCCCTGTTAAGGCTCTTTATATATAGTCCAACTCATCAAATTACTTGAAGAATTCTGCATTGCAGGTGATATTAATTTCCCCCTTTGACAAAGGGGGAAAAATGGCGGCACAAAGAAACAAAGTAACTTCCGTGAACTAATGTAGCAGGTCAGGCAGCCAGCAGGCTGGTTCCAGAGCCTGTGCTTGTAACTCTTAGACTTTGCTACCTCCAAGTATTCTGGGAGCTCATGCTTGGATAAGGATGGGGGAATGAGCTGTATGACCCCGTCTCAGGGAGACTGCGTGGATTAGAGGGGGAAAGGGGAGGAAGAAACAGCACAGATGACACGTGGGGATGCTCCCTATTTCATGTGCACTACACTAAACTTCCCAGAGAGCAAATGGGGCATCCATTACAAAAGGCAGGGTTTGCGTTAGGGGCCGAGAAGCAGGTCAGCAGCACCCTGCTCTTGCACCTAAGGGAAGAGGGAAGCATAGGGAGGTGGTCTAAGTGATGGCCGAAGTCCAAGGAGCCCAATATCCATTGCTCAGTCAGTTTTGTTCTTGTCTATTTGCCTTCATTTCTGGAGGAGTCACCTAAAATATCAAATATGTGATTCTACTTGACATCATTTTATAGAGTAATGATGTGCATAAGTATTTATAAATGTGGGGGTTTATGAAGTCACTAGACATACACCTGACAAATATCAAGAGAATGCTCTCATTTCTTACTAGATACCTTGCAGGATAAGTGAGAAAAGACTGGTTTGGACAACTGTTTTTTTTTGTTGTTGTTGTTGTTGTTTGTTTGTTTGTTTTTGTACTGGGGGTTGAACCCACAGGCATTTTTATCACTGAGATATATCACTAGTCCTTTTTATTTTTTACTTGGAAGTCAAGGTCTTGCTAAGTTGCTGAGGATCTCATTGAGTTACTGAGGCTGGCCTCAAATGTGCCATCTTCCGGCCTCAGCCTCCTAAGTTGTTCCTTGAGTGATTTTTACTGCAGCATTGCACGTCAGGCTACAGGTATTCTGCTAGAGCAATAATAATCACACTACACTTGTTCGTATTGTGAAAATTGTATATACAGGAGAGTCACTATGGGGGGATATGGAAAAACCTGACAAAACATCAAAATAAGTAAATCATGTTTTCCTTCACAGATTGGGGATATGATTATAGAGGGAGTTAAGGGAAGGTAAAGCAGACTTAAGACGCTACCCCATGTCATCATCGTCATCCATGATGTCTTCCCATGTCTGACATGAGTACACTGGGGGATCTGATAGAGAAGGAAGTGCTCAGGATTAAGATGCTAGAAGATGAAGATGGCTGCCACATTTGCTTTTCTTTGGTTCTCTGCAATCATCTTTCTATTCAGGCTGAACCGTGAAATACACAGTACCTTGCTATTAGCAGCTTTGCAGGCTAGGTGTGTGCCTTGCTGTTCTTCTCATATCGTGTCTGTTGCCAGGAAAACAAAGCACTCCAGACTACGATTTCAAACACATTATCTGAATAGAGTTGAAATCGACACGTAGAATAATTCTTGTTTTGAACGAATTGTATATAAGTCACTTAACCTTTCTGAGCCTCCTTCTGTGAAATAAAGATGCTCTGCTAGATGTTTTCCAGGTTCTCTTTGGCTCTAATAGTTAAGTGAGAAGAGGGGGAAATCAATCAAACAACAGTCAACATAAGCATTAAATGGGGACAAGTGATAAGGGGCTATACAGGGCAATGAATCTCACATATTGGTTTGAGGATCTAGAGGTTTCTGGTAAGGCATTAAATATGTTTCCAGAGCCTTTCTCCAGAAGTTTTCTCTGCTGAAAGAGTGATTTCTGTTAGAGGTTGCTGCAGACATTGGCTTTATGAGGAAAGATCATTCTTCTTGGAGAAAGCTGAGGAAGGGAATAATAGACCAGAGGTATTTAGTGACATGGCCTTGAACTAGAGAACTGGAAAGAAAGGGGCAGATGGCAGAAGTATTGTGGAGCTGAACTGGGGAGGGAGCCAAGGCTCATGAAAGAGGAGGTAAGCCCTAGTGATGTGTAGCTCAGGAGCCCATGTGTAAGGCAGCTGACCAGCACTCTGTGTGTGGGATTCTCAAGAGATACACATAGTCTATATATTCAAAAGGATGGATGGATGGAAAGACTTGGGGTAATCTGTGATATATGCAGTCCAATGAGTTATGCAAAATAACATTAATGCCATATCAAGAAGATCCTTGAATATCAAGTTGATCAATAACAAAGTTGGGTGAATTGACTTAGATCTTTTCTTGGCACTCAGTCACAGACTCTTAGTTAATTTAAATCTCCTTTTTTTTGTTGTTTTTGGCATGTTAGAAAAACCTTCAAATTCATATCTCAACTCCTTTAGCTTTGTTTGATGGTTCTTGTGGGCAAATCTGTATCTTTTCCATAGCTGTTAAAGGAATTTGGTAGCATCCTCACCATGAACTGATGTTTCTATGTTTTCATGCACAACATAGCATTTAGTTCACTGTGAAAGCACAATGCTCAGGTACAGAGCATATGATTCCTGGTGAGTTTAACTGGAAGATAAGCCTGGGGAGTTAGGCTGAGTCTAGATTGTGAATGACTCAATTTTGAATTGACTGGACTGATAAGAAGGAGCTACTGATGATTTTTGCACAGGGGGTACCCTAGTCACATATGCATCAGAAGAATGCAATGGTTGAGAGAATTCTCGAGTCACACTATCAGACAGCAACTGGCTGAGATGAGCTGGATATCAGGTGATAAGACTGTAATAGCTACCAGTGATTGCATGTTATGATATACCAGGCACTGAGCTAAATAAAGTGTTTCATTCTATTATCTCACTTAATTCTTCCAACAATTCCACAGCAGTATCACTAACACTTCATGGAAGAGTAAACAGGCTCAGAAAATTTAGGACACTTGCTTAAAGTCACTCAGCTAGTAAATGACAAAGTTAGCTTTGAACAAAAACCTATCATTGACTTCAAAGCTGTGCTCTTAGCCAGTCAGCTAAGAGACTGACAGAGATAAGGAAGAGTGGGTAGGTGCTGCACTGTGAAACAGGCTGTGCGGTTAGAGACAGCTACCTGGATGGGGAGTCATCTCCCAGGTGGATTTTCTGCAGATGTCAAAGACCTGAGAAAATAAATTTTTCTTTTTTTCTATCAATCACCTTAAATTTGCTATGAGGCAGAACTGGGCAGGTGGACTATGCCTACCATGTTCAATTGTTCTGCCACATTTAGTTGCTCTTGCCCTTTCCTGATCCAACCCAGTCAGGTTACCTTTAACTGATTGAAACTGAAGTGGATCATTTTCTGATTTCCCACCTTTCCTCTGCTGCCACTAGGCATGCCCAGTTTATGCCACATTTCTTGTGCAGCTTGAATTTAGTGCTGCCTATGGCCCTGTTTATCACTCAAATTTTTACTAGCTACAAGGTAAGTGCGTACGCATTGCATCTTGTTGTGTTGGACTTGGTTTTCAGTTAGGGTCTAAAGCTCTGCATGCCAGTCCACCCTGCCCAGGATAAGAGTCAATGTATCCAGGAAGCGATGTCTATTGATGTAAAAGATTGAGTTGACCACAGAGCAATAACATGCACACCTGGTTTTCAGGAAAATATCACTTCTCGTCAAATGCTTTCTCTTTTTAACACTTTCACTATTAGTTGAATGCTAGGGACTGATTTATATAAGAAACTTTATATCAGTTTTTTCTCTGGCAAAAGTGAAAATGTTCAATGTTGTTATCTGCTAGAAAGGATTGTTAGATGATGTTTGCCTTTCAAACAACAGCCCTGACTACCATAAATCCCAATTTGCAGGTTTATAAAACAGTAGTTCTGTTCTATTTTGAATCACAGCATGGCAAACGGATCATTTCTTTTTCCAATATCCTGATGCAACTCAAGATGATTGTAGAGTTCATAGAAGCAGAGAACATGTTTTAGGGATGCATTCTTTCACACAAACCACATGTGTAAGGAAAAAAAAGTAAACCAGAAGACTAGTACCTGGATTTTTGTTCCAGTTTGGTCATCTCCTACCCAGGTAATCCTTTTTTTATTTGATTTTTCATTGGTGCATCATATTTATATATCATAGTGGGGTTCATTGCTACCTATTCTCATGTGCACACAATATAACAACACAATTCCATCAGTCAAATCCTGCAGTACCTCTCCTTTGCCTCCCCCCGCCCCACTGATCCTCTTCCTCTATTCTTCTGGTTTCTCTACCCGAGTAACCTTGGGCAAGATGATTCAGTATCCTGAGACACAGTTCCTTCAATTGTAATACTATGTCAAGGTATTGTAGCAACTTATTTGAGAAAAAAATTAATATGCGTGTGAGTGGGAAGGAATGAGCACAAACATCATTTTCCTGTATGTAATAGTGAAGTCACTGCAGAGAAACTTGAATAGAACCTGAAGTTCTGACACTGGGTAAGAAAGAGCAGAGAGTTTAAAATCAGAAAACTCAGGTTTGCAGTCTGGCTGTGCCAATGACTGTATGTGCAAATGGGTTATAGGTACTCATACTCTAGGGCACACAAACCTAAGGAAGCTATGGTTGACTTGCAAAGCTACAGGTGCAGGGAAGAAAAAAAATCAATAAAGTACAAGTTGCTCTCATGCATTAATTATATTCAAGAAACAGCCCCAAACAACCTCAGTAACATTTGAGCACAGTATTTGGGTTGTCCTCAGGCTAAAGTAAAAAAAAAAAAAATCAAATCAAAACTAACAAAAAAATCCCATCTAAAAAAATACTGTGTTTCTGTAAGGAGCCTTGTTTTTCTGTTGAGGGATGGAATATAATTTGGAAGCGTACTTTCTGTTTATTCTAGGGTTCTTATTGTGGCCAAGGGAAGCCACGGCTCTCACTGTCAGAAGGGCAAGCTACACAGAACACTGTGGGGTTGGACTGATATTGGAAGTAACTATATAGGCTAGGGTTTCTCAACTCCAGCAGTATTGGTATTTGGGGTCAGAATTCCTTGTGGTGGGGGCTGTCTTGTGTTTTGTAGGATATTTGACAGTGTCCCTGTGCATAAGACATAAGTAACACTTCCCTCCCCAGCTTTGACAACCAGATATGTCTCCAGATATTACCAAATGTTCCCTGGAGGCAAAATTGTCCCCCTATGGAGAATCACTGTATAAACTAATGATTTTTAATAGATACAGATAAAGATATAGATACAGGTATGGATATAGGTGTTCATGAGTGAATACCCACGTGTGTGTGAATGTTAGGCAGTTTTGCATTACTATAACAAATACCTGAGGTAAATCAACTAAAAGTGATGAAAGGTTTATTTTGGCTCACAGTTTTGGAGGTCTCACTCTATGACTAATTAGTCCTGTTGCTCTGGGACTATAGCAAGGCAGCAGATCATGGCAGAAGTATGTGGCAGAGGAGGCCCATGCACCTCATGACCAGGTTGAAAGGCAAAGGGGAAGAGATCAGAGTTTCCATATCCCCTTCAAGGGTATGCCCCCAGTAATCTAATTTCCCTTCACTGGCTGTACCTCTTAAAGGTGCCACCACCATTAGCACCATGGGCTAGAACCAAGCCTTTGACACAAGGGCCTTTGGGATACACTTAAGATACACAGTATGTGTATGTGTGCACATTCACACATTTCCTAGCCTTGTCTCTTGAGAGGACTTCGTGGAGATGACACCTTCATAGTAATAATGAGCACCTCTAGCACCCAGGGCTTGGGTTCTAACTGCCATTCTTGACTGAAAAGGGACAGGGTTTCTTGGAGAAATGGCTTCCTCCAGGACTAGTGCTGGGAAAACAGGATAAGCCTGCAATACCTTCTTCTGCCAGAGTCAGGAAAAGCTCAAAAAGCGATGGATCATACTAAAAAAGAAAGATACAGACGTTTGCTTGAATGTGCTCCTTCTGGTCCCATACAGGCTAATAAATTCAGAATATCTGAGAAAGAAATTGGTAACAATTGAAAATAAGGAACACACAGCCAATACTAAATAAATAAATGAGAAAGAAAATTCCTCCTTACTCAACTAATGAATCTCAATTAATGAATGCAAAATTAATAATAATTCCACCATTAGAAGATCCCACAAGCTGGTAATAATTAATTTGGGCAAGAATAATTAAGGGATGCTAAAACTAGAGCGTAAAAGTGGGTGAGTGACTGTGTATTTACATCTTATAATTTTGGGGGAGCCAATGACTTGGCTGAGGAGCACAGGGTAGTCTTGTTGCATAAATGCTTTCGTTGATAGGTTGAGAGGAAGAAGGGTAAATTATGGTACATTCCATATTCAAACAAGCAAGTATAATTACATTTTTCAGCATCAATACCTGGCAAAATAAATACTTGTTAAATAAAGGAATGATATATCCCCATTACATATGATATACGATGGTTGTATCAGTGTAAGTTATAAATGTGCCATTGTGACATATGAGCAAAGCAGCCACCTGTGATTTTCTCAGCCTAAATAAATTTTTGTTGTATCAGCAGAGAAGTTTTAAATGTTAGGCCTTCAACTATGCATATAATTTATAGTGTTGATGCTGGGGGCAATAAACAACATTTCTACTGGTAGGGTAAGGAAGACAAGTCTGAATTATTTCTTTATATTAATTTTAATACGAAGTCCCATTACAATGAACTGATAGGATTACCAGCATGTGAAATTTTTATTAAGTAATACAAACTGTAACGTGTGCATTGCACCTTAGATCGTTAAGCAGCATGAATGTTCTTAAAAGGTAATATAGAATCATTAGCATTTTTGTGACTGGCATGCCAAGAAAAGTGCTCCTCCCTATTTAGTTTCCCCAAAGCTGAGATGAACAGGCTTGCAAACCAGTTGCATAAAGCAAAAGACCTTGAAGATTGACCTGCGTAGGAATTTCCCCTCCTAAGTGGCTTTTCCCACCGCCAGCAGTTTTTCTATTCTATGTAATTTGTAAGCTCACTTTCCCCCTCCCATCTACTGGACTATAGTTTTTTTTTCCACTTCTTCCTGGTGTTATTTTCCCCATTATTTTCTATTTGCATCCAGAATGAAATCTGGGGCTCAAGATGTTTGTTGATCGCAACTGAGGATACCAGCACACTTGTGGTTTTTCACTTTTAAGCAGCTACACATGTGCTTTGCAGAACAAGACCCTTTGACAACCTGCTTTCTTAAATTGATGCCCTGTTGATGCTCCCAAACATCTTTCCTTGAAGGAACGTTCAAACCTCAAGGCATATTTATTACCTCAGTTGTCACATTGAAAGTTCCTTGTGCACCTTCAAAACACTGTAGTCTGCTTTTCTTCTTAGTACTGGGGATTGAATCCACACTTGCAAGGCAAGTGCTCCTCCACTGAGCTGTTTTATCTTTTATTTTGAGACAGTGTCTTGCTAAGTTGCCCAAGCTGGACTTGAATTTGTGATCCCCCTGCCTCAGTCTCCTGCGTAGCTGGGATTACAGACACATACCATGGCGCTCAGCAGTTGGCAACTTTTATCTGTGTGCTTTTCACAGTTTTTGTAACCAGTAGTAAACCAAGGTCCGAAGTTATCAAACGGAAAAATCCAGAAATAAACATTTCACAGGTTTTAGGGGGTGCACTGTTCTGAGCAGTGTGATGAAATACACCATTCTGTTCCATTCTCTACCTGGGATGTGAAACTTCCTTTTTGTCCAGCGTGTTCATGCTGCATATACCACCCTCCCGATAGTCACTTGCCAGCTGTCTCAGTCATCAGGTCAGCTGTGGGAAGTAACACAGTGCCTATGCACAGGTTCAGTACTACCTGGAGTTTTAGGCACCCACTGGGGGTCTTGGACCATACTCTCCTGCAATTAAGAGGGGACTGCTGTGTTTCTAAAGAGCTTGCAAAAAAGAGATTGGAATAAATTACTCTGATTTATTGTTTTCAGAACCAATTAAGAGAGGAGTAAAGAAAGATGCACTAATAATAACAACAATAATTTGATAATTACGATAATATGCATACCTATGTTTATAGCAGCACAATTCACAGACACCAAACTATGGAAACAGTCTAGGTGTTCATCAGTGGATAAATGGATAAATAAAATGTGGCACACATAAACAATGGAGTTTTATTCAGCCACAAAGAAAAACGAAATGATGTCATTTGCAGAAAAATGGATAGAACTTGAGAACATTATGTTAAGTGAAATAAGCCAAAGTCAGAAGGTCAAGGGTTACATGTTTTCTCTCATATGTGGAAGCTAGAGAGGAAAAAGGCAAAGGAAGGAGGTGGGATCTCATGAAAATCGAAGGGGGATTCAGTAGAGTAGAGGAAAGGGATTGGGGGAGGGAGGAGAGGAGGAAAAGGGGAATACTGGAGAATGATATTGGTCAAATTATACTGTTATATTCTACACGAGTACAAATATGTAACAAATCCCAACATTATGTATAACTATAATGCACCAATAAAAATATGGAAAATAATTATGATGACTTCGAGAGTTGATTTGTATAGAGTCCTTACTCTATATCATACTTGGGTCCAAGTACTTCAGATACATCACTTAATCTTTGCAATACGATGGGAGGAGGTCTGATTATCCACTCCCCCCACTCCCGGTTACAGATGAGGTAATTGAACCACAGAGAAGTTAAATAACTTGCTCACAGTAAAACAGCTGGCAAGTCATGAAACCAGGGCTAAACATAGGCAATCTGGATGCAGAGCGCAGGTCTTCTCCCACTCTGCTGTATTTATGCCTTGTGATTTCCACACCAAAATTTTTATTGCCTTTTTTGTATAATTTCATTTTTAGATGGAAGGAACTAGAGAGGAAAGTAAGGTTGTTTACTTACTCTAATCCCACCTAAGCCAGGTGCTCACAGTCTGAAGTTATTAAGGTGTAGCACATTATTCCCTTGGATATGCACATGAACTTGAAATGAGTTGACAAAGCAAATTCCCTAGTCCTGACCACTCCAGCAGCTGCATTAGGTCACTATGTCTCTATCAGAAGATGAAGACCCCCCACCATGGGGGCTGAGGTTTATAGTTCAAAGATCAAAACTACATGTGAGGTTTTCTAAATGCAAACACAGTGGAAGTATTTGGAAGTGCCCTCACAAACCACCTGTGGTCCGATTGTGAGATCAGAGGCAGCAAGGAGTACCACTGTGGCAACTGGGGGTCACCTCCCAGATTCCTGTGGAGAGAGGGCTCTGAGAATTTCTCTCTGGGGGTGGATGAATTCACATGATCATTTCCTATCCCTATGATGTGTGTGTGTGTGCGTGTGTGTGTGTGTGTGTGCATGTGTGTGCATTTAGCAGGAGAAACAGTAATGTGAACCAAGTTTATTTCTCTCAACTGAACTTTAAATTCCATGCTGTGAATCTTTGTTGTATACTGTGAGCAAAACAGCTTTATTGGATTCGTCAAAGTTTTTCTTAAAAAAAAAAAAAATATATATATATATATTTAAATATATTTAAATATATTTAAACATAGTGACTATATATATATATATATATAGTGGGAGGAACATTCTATAGATAAATATTTGTGCACATTCTGTTTATTTTTTCCTAAGATGAATCCCCTAGGTTTGGAATTATGATACCAACATCTATCTGTACATTTCAAAAGCTTGTAGTTTTTGCCACATAAATTGCCAGATTGTTCTGCAGAAATGCTATGTTCATTTGCACAGTTACAATCTCCCAGTGGTAGTGTCTGAGGTTGGCTGGGTGGCACCCTGTTCAACATTGGGTATCATCTTAAGACCAAACAAAGAGCACACTTGGCCAATTTCATGTGTGGGTGTGAGAAATAGTATTTAATTATTTAAATTTATATTTGCTTGATTTATAATGAAGAAAATCTTTTATATGATTTTGGACCATATCTGTGAACTGTCTGTTATGAACATTCTTTTCCTATTTTTCTATTGTCTTGTATAAAGCTGTTTAAATGACAACAAAAATAACAACCACGTGTGGAGTAGTTACTACATGCCTGGCAGTGTGCTGAGCCCACTGTGCTTGTACACCTGGCAAATATTTTCCCAGGTGGTTCTCGTTTTAAAATACTCTCAGATGAAGTCATCACTCCTATTTCTTGAGACCATTTTCAGAGCAGTCTGTTTTAGAAGTCTACATTAGTTCATTTTAGCACTTAACATCTTGAGAGGGGGGCTGAGGCACAGAGCCTGTGTAGGCTGCCCCTGAGTTTGTGCAGCTTGGAATGAGTCCTTTATTTGGAAGGTGCCAGGTCCCAGCCTGCTGGCTGCTTACATACAGGCTCTATGGCCTATGACTCCAGCAGGGACTTCAGAATTAGGTCCCAGGTACTCCAGGGGCATCCCTCTGTGCTTGCTCTTGTATTGATCTTGAAGGGACAGAACCATGAATGTCAGCAATGCT
This sequence comes from Sciurus carolinensis, assembly GCF_902686445.1. Taxonomy (NCBI): domain Eukaryota; kingdom Metazoa; phylum Chordata; class Mammalia; order Rodentia; family Sciuridae; genus Sciurus; species Sciurus carolinensis. The sequence goes on along the minus strand of NC_062227.1, from coordinate 27,441,242 downwards.
AAGGGACACTGATACCACTTTGCAGTGACATTAAAATATGGTATAAGAATGGTACAGAATGGTCCAGAGGGTTTGGACAGTTAGCTAAGCACCTGCAGGAAACTGCACAGTGTTATGGTTGAAGAACAGCAAAGATTCGCTGGCCCTTGAAATATCCTGAGACAGACAATTCCCCCTTGTGGTTTTGGAAATTGCCCACCCTGTTGTCATGGTTATGAAAAAGCTCATCTCAACGGCTCTGCTCTTAGCATCTGAGCAGGGGTAAGCTACCCACTTCCACCATATTCCTTCTGCCTACCCACTCTTCTTCTTCTCTAAGATGGTCACTGCATGGATTCTGGGTGCACTCACTGTGCCAACCTTAAGCCAGGGCCAGTCCCATGAATTGTTCTTTGCCTCCATCTGTTTATTCCACAGAATCTAGGCTTGCTACAAATATGCTGTTGCCTGAACCTCCTACGGTTCCTCTTGACATCTAACTGGAAGTTACTGACTTTCTTTGCATGGAAAGGTGATATCCATGTTCTGGGCATTGCCTTGGGAGCTGGAGTTAAAATAGGCAAAAGCAGTTTGTTTGTTTGTTTGTTTCTGGCCTATTAGGCTGATGGAACTTGAGGAGGTAGCTCTTCAGTGGGTCTTGTCCTGTTCACTAGGTCTTGAAAGAGAAATCATCTGCTTTCTCTCTGGGCACATGCCTTTCTCAGGGACTAAAGCAGAGAAAAATAGTCAGACAGTGGTTTTTAAATCTGGATATGCTTTGGAATGAATTAGGATGCTTGTTAAATCTAGATTCCTGTGCCCTGGCCCCTCTTGTCTCAACAGGATGTGATAAGAGCTGAAAGTCTGTTTGTAAATAAGCAATTGATTAATTTTTAATTAATTAGTTCATTATGGAGAAGATAATTTTATTGCAACCTGGAAAGCAATGTCTTGGGGCAGAATTAGAATATTCACTTGTCTCAGCCCAAAGCATCCTCCGATGTATCACTTTCAGCATCCTCTTTCCCATACATCAGAACAGGGGTTTAGTGCTACTTTTGGACAAAAGATTGTTTTTTAAATGAAAATTGTTGTAATACTTATGACCTGTTACAGAAGATTGCTTGTTTGCAAGTATAGCCTATAAATACAGTACCCAGCCAGGCATGTGGAGCTCACACTTATTTGGCTTCCTACACCATCTTGGCCTCCTTGCAGCTCATTTCATTCAGCAACTGTAAGATCAGTTAGTCTGCAATCCTCCAGCTTGTTTACCCTGAGCCATGTGCCATCCATCTCTTGTTCTCTGCACATTTCCTCCCGCCCTGCTTTTTGGACTGGTTTTTTACCTGCACTTTTTTCATACCGAGGGCCACGTGACAGATAACAAACATCCACAGGCCCAGTCACAGAAGTAGACAGGCTGCCTTCTGAATGTCCAGAAGGTCCTAAACATCCTAATAAGACTCCCTCCCAACTCACTCACATGTCTGGATCTAAAGCATGTTGATGTCCATTTGGAAGGACCACTGGAGATGGAGGTTGTCATAGCAGCTTGAGGTTGGCAGGTGAGTGAAGCGATACAGGCCAAATGCAAGAATGCATGACACCCCGCCTCCCACAGGTTGCAGGAGTCAAAAAGTTCTCTTGAGTCTTTTTTTCCCTTTTGGAGATCCAGCCAATAACGTCAACAAAAAGTGCTCATATGCATCTTCGGAAGCTCAGTGGCAGATGGGAACAACCCCCACAAGGCTTGTGCCAGATTGAAGCTGTGACAGCAGCCTCCAAGATGGCGTGCTGCAGAAGCACCCTGGGGAAGAGCCTGGACCTGCTCTCCAGGGAAGCCAAATCCTCCACCTCCCCGGCTTCCCACGTGACTGAAGCGGGTGTGGTTGACAATGAAGTGAAAGTATGGAATGTGGCACATTCCATATTTGGAGGAGTCTAGACTAGTCTCTGTCTAGTGTGTCTCAGAGGTAAAAACCAGAACCAAAGGCACACATGAACAGGAATACGACCAGTGCAGAAAAATCACTTTAGAACTGGCTTTTCCTATCCCCTAACACTCCTTCCATTTCCACGTGACCCCTCTATGCTGTACTAACTGGCAAGAAATATAAAACATTTACATCAATTGCCATGCAGCTCATTAGAAACAGAACTACGAGAAAAAAAGAATCAGATCAGCTTAGAAAACATGTACCTGGGATGTAGCGTGGAAGCCAGGTTGGGCAGGCTGGGCCCAGCCAGATTCCTATTGTAGAAGTATTCAAAGGGTAGACTAGTAGGGAGAGGAGGGGAGATGAAAGAAGTTAGGGGTTCAACTTGCTGTCCAAATGGCCTCTTCAACATACAGCAACATGCTAAATCTCTTTGGATTCAGTGGGAATATGACTTTGGGAATTGGAGTAGGTTCAAGATGGTGGATCACTCGGTGACGCATTACACTTGGGAATTCACTTGTTTATGCAATTACTGTCCTACGGATTTAGGTTTTTTAACATCAGAAGGCTGTGCTCTTTTCTACTTCACCCTCTATCTCATGCTACTCCACAGAGCATTGAACTAGGAACTAAAGATAAAATGAGAGGAAAATTCAGGTGGCCTCTACCTTTTGAAAGAATACAGTGTGGTAGGGAAAATGAACACAAGTAAAATAATCATCAAATATATGCAGGAAGATCAGATTTATTGTCTCAATTCAGGTTGCAGAAGTGGAATAGTCTACCTATATTTGAACTCCACTGGTTCTCAAGGTCCTGCTCCTGTTAAGGAGTTTAAGTAATCTTTTTTTCATAATCTTTTGGGTAACTTCACAGCTGATTTGGAAATCAAGTTTGATTGACTTGAAGTTTACTGACTAATGAAAGAGCTCTCTTCTGGTCTTAAGAGTTGTTCACTCTAGTCTTCCTTTCTAGGTTTGTAATTTGAGAACAGAAGAAATAACAGCAGCAGGGCCCTCGGCAGCGGGCTGCTCTTTCTAGCTGCCTCCTGTTCTTTTTCTGAAAGCCTAGCCCTCCCTGGTGGTTGGTCATGGGCCTTAACTGTAGCCTGCTTACTCATGTGTCCAGTACCTTCTATGAGAGGCACTAAAGATGTGGTGTGGATCCTTCTTTTCTCAGACCCCTGTTGGTCTGGGATCTCTCTGCAACTGAGACAGAACTGAGGGATACGTGGAAGTTGTTAGGCTGAGAGAGAGGGCCTGATACAATGCCTTCAGGGGCCACAGTTATACAGAAAAACAGATGGACTTGTCAAATCAATAGTTTTCTGAAAAGAGATGATACTTTCTTACGTGATATGCCAAAACTGTCTCCCATAGACATGCTGGTCTAAAGACGTCAACAGGTTGCTGAGTCTTGGGTCATTCAAGGTCAATAGAAGTAGCCAAGCAGGCTCTTAAGCACTAATTGGTGGGTCTGATCCTCAGGTTGTGCTCAGTTGACTGCAGTTGTGCAAGCAGGACAGTCTGTCTGGGTTGATCTTCTAGCTAAGAGTTCCTTTCATTTAGTGACTTGGCCTAGTTACTAAAAATGGAAACACATTTACTGAAAAGAAGAGATGACCAAGTACTGGCAATTCCATTAAAGATCTCTTCCTTTGTTTTCATTAGTGACCGCTGACACTGTTAAAGTAGATTGCAGTTCTACAGACTTCCCTAAAGGTGCTGGGACTGAAAGGAATACTAGGACAAGCTAGGAGCCCCCCCCAAAAGAGGAGACCCCAGAAGACAGTTATATAGCCAAGACTGTTCAACCCTATTGATACTTCACTCATCCCTCCATTCATTCCATAAAGGTTTATTGAAGGGAATCGTTTGTGTAGAGGGATAGGCAGATGAGGAAGAGATGCATGTGGAGACAGAGCAAGTGAAAGAGCCTGGGCTTTCTGTGGAGGGGGTAGTTTCTGCCTTCAAAACACCAGCAGATGGCCAGGCATGGTGGTGCATGCCTGTAATCCCAGCGGTTTGGGAGGCTGAGGCAAGAGGATCTGTGAATTCAAAGTCAGTCTCAGAAACTTAGTGAGGCCCTAAGCAACTCCGTGAGACCCTGTCTCTAAATAAATAAATAAAAGTTCTGGGGGTGTGGCTCAGTGGTTAAGCGCCCCTGGGTTCAATCCCTAGCACCCAACTCCCAGCTAAAAATAAGAAAAAGAAAAAACAACTCACAGTCCTGTTGATGACATAGGAGTTTAAACACACACACACACACACACACACACACACACACACACACAGAGTAAAGTAATATTTTCAGAATTAAAGTAATACTGGGTGGGGCTGGGGTTGTGGCTCTGTGATAGAGCACTTGCTTAGCATGTGTGAGGCACTGGGTTCCATCCTCAGCATCACATGTAAATAAATAAAGATTCATCAACAACCAATAAAATATTTTAAAAAAAGAGTAATACTGGACAACAGTACAAAAGATCTCTCATGCTATGTATACCATATTTTAGTGCTCAGTGGATGGTGGGGATGGACGGAGGTCCAGCCAGGGTGGGTCCTAAGCAGGACCGTGAAGGAATGGAATTTGAATAGACAGGAAGAGCAGGTGTCCAGCGAGCAGTGAGTAGATGGGCCTGGCTGGAAGGAGGGGGCAGTATAAAGAAGAATCTAGAGCACAGGTTTTAGAATCGGGTACTTCTGAGTTGAAACCTGACTTCCATTTCTCAGAACTAGGTGCCTTTAAATTTTGACTCAACCTTTCTCTGCCTCAGGTTCTTTTAACCTTTGAAACTGGAATAAAAATGTGTGTGTAATGTAGTTACTGTAGTGATTGTAATAAAGAATGCCCAGGAGAAGTGGAGAGAAATGCACGTGCTTTCTTCTTGTCTACACTGCTTTAAACACAAAAAATGCTTCTGCCGAGACTCTCTCTTTTGGTCTGTCCACACCCTTGTGCAGTGGATAATGCACACAGGAATATGCCCGTTTTACAGGTCCTATGAGATTCCTACTATACCTCCCCTCCTTAGGGAAATGGAGAAAAAGGGAGAAATGGAAAAAACACTCTATGATTAGCTCAAAGAAAAACAGAATTAGTAAAGGTGTTGGGACATTAATTCAATAGCTAAAAGGATGCCAATGACCATTCTAAAACCGAAAACCAAAGGGGCAGCAGTGTTTTTAGGGAGGTGAACGTGGCATGATGGGCAGAAGGATTTACCGAAGTAGGCCTCAAAGTCAAATATTCTGGGTATTGCTGCTTACGGCCATGCCCAAGGGTGGGCTCCTGATGCAATTAGGCAGCAGTGTCTCATCACTACAGCGACGTGTCCAGTAGTCTATCAGTTGTTCTTGCATGTCTCTTGTTCCCTAGCAAAGTGATGATGATGATAATAACAATAATAAAGATGTCATAATAGCCACCAGGTCTGAGTACCAACAGTGTACCAGAATTGTATGTATATGATAAAACTAAATCCCCAAAACACTGCAGATGGGAATAGCATGATCAGAGAGGTTGGATAACTGACCTAGGGTAACAGAGCCAGAACTCAGAATGCAGGTTTGAATCCAGCTCTCATTCCAAAGTTCAAGCCTCTTCCGCTTTAGGGAGGGCTTGGGAGTTTGTCTTGCATGAAAGTAAGGGAAGTATTTTAATTGTATGAACCTTGCATAAAAGAGTCAAACCCTCGACACTGGTTTCCTTAATGACTTCATTGATGATTCCAGTAAAAGGTTCCTCCCAAAGAGGACTGTCCTGGGACTCGGCCCACCATCTCATGGAGTGCTCACCTAGTGCCAGGACACAGCCTGAGCCCCTTAGAGATCCGTCCACCACAGAGCTGCTCCTCCTTTGCAAGTCCAAGTCTAGACAGGCAATGGAGTACAGACGCTCCTTGACTTACCATGGGGTTATGCCCCCCATAATCCCCTCACGAATTCACAGCATCCTAAGTGAGAAATAAATGCACTGAATCCACTTAACGTACAGCACACCCTGGCTTAGCAGTCAGTGCACTGCAGAGAGTTCTCTGTTTCCCCTCCTGATCTCAAGGCTGACTGGGCACCTCAGTCCCCTGTCCCTGTCCAGCATCAGCCACAGGATCAGCCCCCACATGGCTAGCCAGGAAAAAGGTCAACATTCAGAATTCGAAGTATGGTTTTTACTGAAGGCTATTGATTTTGGATCTTTGTAAAGTTGGAAAATTGTTAAGTCAAACCAATCCAAGCCAGGAACCATCTGTATTTCTAAAACGCAGGCTCATGCTGATGTGAATCTGCCACAGGCCCTCAGCACTGTGTGAGCTCTTGAGCCAGCAATCCGGGTCTTGCTCAGCCCCTCTCCTTGCTCTACAATTTGAACCCAGCGAAACATTCATTCTCGCTTTCTCCATTGATCATGCTATTTCTGACTGGTGCTGAGTCTGACCTTTGTTCTACCTTTACCTTATCTCAACAGGTCCAGGATTTGGAGAGGAAGGTTGCCCCTCTGTTGCTTCTCCCTGCAACTGGAATGCATATTCCATGTGCATTTTACTCTATTTTCAACAACACTGTGGTACAATAATCTGGGTACATTTCTGCCAGCCATGGTTTAATGCATTCCCCCCAAATCCATGTGTTGGAAATTCATTACTCAATCTCGAGTGTTAATGGTACTTGGAAGTGAGGCCTTTGGGAGGCTTCTGGAATTAGATGAGGTCATGAGAGTTGACCCCCTGATGGCATTAGAGGCTATGTAAGAAGAGCAGGACACACCCAAGTTATCATGCTTGTTAGTCTCACCACATGATACCCTCCACCATGTTATGATGCAACAAGAAGGCCCTCACCAGACACCTGCACAATGTCTTTGAATTTCCCAGGTTTCTGAACACTATCAGTTAAATAAACTCTATTCTTTATAAATTAGTTGGTCTCAGGTATTCTGTTGCAGCAACTAGAAGATGGACCAAGACACTATTAGATTATAAATGCCTTGAGATAAGGTTCTGTTTTCTGATTCACCACCTTTGCATAATTTCCGTCTTCTGATGAAGCTTTAAATACAATATTTGAATGAATAAATGTGAGTAGATGAAGTAAGTGCTCTTGAATAGCATTCTAGAAAGTTGCAGCAGTCCAATATCCACAAAACTATTCATAATCTGGAGGCGCATATGGGGTAATGTGGCAGCTGTCAGCTTACCCCAGATCAAACAAAAAAGAAAAAAAAAAAAGTAGGAAGGCTGACCCACTGCTGAACAGCTCTTGACAGCATGCATTCTGAAATCCAGGTAAAGTGGATAGAGGGAGAGAGACACTCATTTTACGTAGGTGTTGGAAGTTGGTCAGCTTTGACTCACAGGCTACATTCCTTAGCTCTTATTAAAAATTAGTTTGTAGGGAACTCACAGGGAGCACAGAAGGGTGTAGGATGCCAGGGTGGAATGAGCTCGGGATGAAAGCTGAAACATGACATGCCTTGGAGAGACCAGTTGCTGAAATAATGTGAACAGGAAAGCAAAAAATCCTCTAGACTCATGACTTTACATGTGATTACTTTGCTTTATTGCAACTCCTGCTTATACACTAGGATAACAACAATTTGCACACCTAGAATTGAGCTACCCAATGTGTCTACCTCTCTGGGATGCAGCGCTAAATCAGAAGTTACCAATTTTAGCAATGCTAAAGCAGATACACCCAAAGTAACTGGGTCTATCACAAAACTCACTATTGGAGCTTACTCCCAGTCCTCATTGGAGGTCACCTCCGACACTACCTTGGAGCCAATTTATCTCAATTTTACACATACTTGTAGAAAAGGATAGGCATGTATTATGGTGGTTAAGAGTGTGGACTTTGGCAAAATAAGGGCACAAAGTGGCAGGATCAGTTATCATAAATAGGTGGGGACGATCAGTGGAGTAGGAAGGAGATAGGAAAGGAAGAAGGATGATAAAGGGTAGAAAATGCAAAACAAATTTAACAAGATCACATTGTGTACATATATAAATATACCACAGGGAACTTCACCTTTATGTGTGTGTGGAAAGCACCATTCAGGGCCGGATAAGTGGATGAGCATGGAGGATCAGTGGGGTGGCGGATGGGTGGGGGGTGGGGAGGTAGTTTGGGGCGGGCAGGGGAGGCATGGGGACTAAGGCAGAGTGGGTTGGATTCCATGCATGGATAATTTTGTCAGGATGAATCCAGTTACTATGTATGACTTTGATGTTTTAATGAAAATAATACTAATAAAAGTGTGGGCTTTGGGAAGAATGAAATTACGACATTTGCTGGTCAATGAATGGAACTGGAGATTATCAAGGTCAATAAAATAGGCCAGACTCAAAACTCAACGTCCATGGTGGAATGTTCTGCTAGAGCAAAATAAGGATGGGTGGGAAGGGTGGGAGTAGAGGCTATGAAAATAAGAGAGAGATCAGTGGAGTAGAGGAAAGGGACTGGGGAGCGGGAGAAGCTTAGGGAGAGAGGAGGAGCGGTGGAACCAAATGACCAAGGTGTCCTGTGAACACATAGGAATATACCAAAGTGAATTTCATTTTTATGTTTATCTATAAGGCACTAATTTAAAAGAACTATAAATAAACAGAAGGAAGACCAGTAGAGAAAAGGGGACGGGAGAAGTAGGAGAGAGGCTTCAGGGGAAGGACTGGGGACTGAATTAGAGCAAATTATATTCCATGCTTGTGTGACTATGTCAAAATGAACCCTGATATTATAAATAACCATAATTCTCTAATATAAAAACAAGCACATAGGCTCTGGAGAAGACCACATTCCCCCTGGCCCTGAAATTTATGAGCCAAGTGAACTCTTGAGACTCCCTGGACCTCAGTTTCTTGAACTGTACTGTGGAAAGAATGATGGATGGTACGTAGAGGAAGGTCACAAGAATGCACGTACTCAGCAGATGTCAGCCAGCCTGATGAAACGTGGTGGTCCAGTTTCTAAGCCACGGTGGACAAGAGGCAGCAAAGAAGATGGCGCTGCTGAGGCAGATGTGCTGCGAGCAACGGAGGTTCCGGCGGCAAAACAGGCACCAGAAGCAGAAACACAGACGTCAGCCTCCTTGGAGCTTTGGTCTAATTAGGCAGCGGGGCATTGAACAGATGAAGACACAACATCAGACGTGAGAGTTCATGGTTTGAGGGAACACGAAGAAAGGTGTGGGGGGAGGAAATGGCGAGGAGGGGAGAGAAAGCCCCTCTGAGGAGAACCAAGCCACGTGAGGGAAGGGCACTCCTAGAAATCTGGGGAAGAGTATTCTTGGCTGGGGGAGGAGTAGTTGCAAGTCTGTGAACCTTTGTTGTGCTATTTCCTTTGTTGCTATCTGCCAGGTTCCTAGGAGAATGACTGGCACATAGTATTTGCTCAATTAATTTTCTTGAGTGGACGCATAAATACAAGGAGGTCAGCCAGAGCGCTGAAAGCCAGGATAAATGCAATAGAAAAGTAGGTCTGCAGGATGTAGGCCCTGGCATGTGAGGCCTGGGGGCATCCTGGGGAAGACTTTGGTGCTCCTCCAAGGATGATGGGAGGCCTCTGGAGTCTTGGGGCAAGAGGGTGGCATGATCTGACTCACATTGTGAAAGTATCATGCTGCTTGCTGGTGGGAAGCCACTGTAGGGGACAAGAGTGGACACAGGGCCTGAGGTGGGCTGCTGGTAAGAGCTGGGGATAGGAACCAAGGCTGAGCAAAGGTGGAAGGAGATTTTTTTTTTCTTTTTAATGTGCTGTTTAATTATTAATTGGTTGATTTTGGTATCAGGGATTGAACCCAGGGGCATGCAACCACTGAGCCATATCCCAAGCCCTTTTTTATGTTTTATTTTGAGACAAGGTCTTACTAAGTTGCTCAGGGCCTCGTTAAATTGCTGAGGCTGGTTTTGAACTTGTGATCCTCCTGCCACTGGGATTACAGGTGTGGGCCATTGTGCCTGGCAGGAGTTTTAACAACTGCCTGATAAATAGAACAGGCCAGAGGAAAACAGGTTGAGTAGAAGTTGACTCCCAGAATCTGGAAACAATTTCTGAAAGGGCAAAGGGAAAAACTGTAAGGTCACAGCCTGGAAGATCTTGGGATTCAGAGAGAGAAATACTCTGTCCGTGGGGGCTGGAGTTGTAGCTCATTGGTAGAGCACTGCCTAGCATGTGTGAGGCACAGGGTTAAATCTCAGCACCACATATAAATAAATGAATAATAAAAAAGGCCTATCAACATCTTAAAAAATATTTTAAAAAATTAAAAAAAAGAAATACTCTTCAGTCAGCAGTCATCATGGGTTACCTTCTCAAATTAACAGTAACAGAAGTTAATTTTTTTTCAACATCATGAACATTGACTTTTGCTGGAAAAATTATACAATATTATATTGTAATTGTAGACCTTTGGTCATCCCAGGGAAAATCTGACATGATGATGAAGATGAGATGATTTCCAGGTCTTAAGAGAGAGAACATACATGGTGAAGATCATGAGCTTTGGATTCAGATGTTGTACTGTTTCATTCCAACTCTGTGACCTTAAGGTAGCTAATGAACCTCGATTTCCAAAAGTTAATATTTAAGGAGAGACTTCACGATATGCCAAGCACTGTGCCTAGCAATTTACATACAGGTGTCCACTGGATTATCACAACCACCTGCTATGACCTGAATGGCTCCCTCAGTTCATGTTTTGGAACTTAGTCCCCAGTGACTAGGCTATGAGGAAGGAGCATGGATTAAAGCCATTATCGTGGAAGTGGGCTTTTATAAAGTGAGTTTGACCTTCTCTTTCCCTCCCCCCACCCCTCTCTCTCTCTCTCTCTCTCTCCCTCTCTTACCGTTGCCTTCCACCAGGGGGTAATGCGGCAAGAAGGCCCTTTTGTATGGTATTTCCCATCCTCCCGAAGCTCCACCTCCGTGTAACTCACAGTGTGGTATTCTGTTATAACAACACAAAGTGGGCTAAGACAAACTGAGTGTAGTTACCCTTCTAATTTATGAAGGAAGAAACTGAAGCTGAAAGACAGGTTAAATCATTTGTTCAAGACTCCAGGACTAACAGTGCTGCTGTCTGAATTCAGGTATGTGACCACAGAGCCTGAGCTTTTCATCTGCATTACACGACCTCCTCCCTGGGAGGTAAAAGCTGCAGAATATCAGTCTGGCAGGTCCTGGAGACTGAGGAGGTGATCTGAGGAATGATATTCAGCCTTGGAAGTTTATTCTAGGAAGGAGTCACCAATCTATTATATCTGAATTTGTGGCAATCAGATTTGTCTTAGGAAAGGGCTGCAGTATCCATCCCACGTTCAGCCAAACAGTATTAAAAATCATAAAAAAAGAAGAGCAGGCAGTGTAGGTGTTTGTTCATAGTGAACAAAAGCTGGTCTGGAGCTGGAGTTCAGTCCAAAATCCTTCACCTGTTCTGGGCTTTTCTTTCTTGGAGGGGAGCAATTCATTTTGAACAGAATGAACACAAAAGAGACTAGTCATTCTTCTTGATTTGAAATAATTTTTCAAGATTCTTATGAAAATTTATTGGTTTTGGTCCAACTGGAGAAGAATTTTACTTTATTTATTTATTCACAAGTAATACACCCTCTTGTGCTTAGGTATGGATTGTGGCTTAAATAGAATTTGGGAGATGGGCTACTGGGTGGGAGGATTCAGTCCAAAGACTGAGGATCAAATCAGAACCAGCAACATTTTAAGGCTTTTCCTACCGAAAGCATCTCTTGATACAGCTATTAAAAATAAAAAAGAAGTGGTTTCATTTTCAGGTTTCTTTCCCATTCACTTACAAAGAAAATTGGTTGCCACTTGCTTTCTTGCTGTCCGTTCAGTATTCTATTTCCCATCTCTTTTCTGCTTATTTAGTCCTCTGGGGTCAATCTTCTGTCTTAAGTTTCACTGAGTCTTATCATTTTCCCTTTCTGAATCTTCACACCTCTGTCATTTTCCAAGGATCAAAGACGTGAAATTGACAAATATGTATTTTTGAAGGAAGGAAGGGAAAACAGAACTACCAACTTAACTTGGATTTTGAAAGTTTGGATTCACAGATGGCTGGGCTTCCGAGGTGACTTAATTACAAAAGACTGTTTTGATTTTGACATAATCAAAGAGCTTATTCATGTTCAGTTTTAAAGGTGATAAACTATAAGGATGGAGGATTATCTACTGTGAAAGAGATTGTTTTTTTTCTTTTTTTCTGGCAAAAGCAAAAGAACTTCACCGGCAGGAAATAGTCTGGGCCCGCCACAGGATTACTCCTTTTTGTGATTTTGCAAATCAGTAGAACTGGTCAGCCTTTGGAAAGTGCAGATAACACAGAGACTGCAAACCATACCTGAGAAAAATTGGCATGAAAAATAACCTCAAATTCAAATAAAATAACTTCTCAAATTTTTTTTCTAAATGATTCTATTTACAAATATAAGAATGTAATTAAAGTAATAATGTAAAATCCTCCCAGATATATGTATATTTTATATCTCCACAGTATCACAGTTCTTGGGATTAGGTCTCTAGGAGGGGCTGAATTCTATTTCTGCTAAATTCATTTTAAATCTTAACTACTTGGAAATTGACTGTCTTTGGAGGTAGGGCCTTTCAAGAGGAAATTTTGCTAAAATAAGGTCACTAAGGTGGATTCCAATATAACGTGACTGGCTTCCTTTCAGGGAGATTAGGACACAGATACAGAGGAAAGACTGGGTGACGATGCAGGGAACACACGGCCACCTGCAAGTCAAAGAGAGAGACCTCAGAAGAAACCAACTCTGTTGACACCTTGATCTTGGACTTCTAACCTCTGGAAATGTGAGAAAATAATTTTCTGTTGTTTAAGTGGCCACATTGTTATGGCAACCCTGGTAAAGAGCCTGCATGTTATATTACTTTTATGCCCATTGAGAGTGTGTGTGTATGTGTGTGTGAGTGCACACACACTTGTGTGTGCGTTCAGTGATGGGGCAAGATGGCAGAATGCGTCCTGACCCTTCCAGCTCAGTGACTCAAAATTAAAGAACTAAAATATGTGCAAGGCAATTTTGGCCACTCTGAAAAACAGCTGGGGCCCCCACAGATCATTTTTAATTATGACTGCCATCAACTCCAGCCAGCTTTCTGCAGAGGGTGTGAACAGAGGCCAAGGCCCCAAGTGACTGATAGATACCAACTGACAGATACCCCTCCAGGAAGTGTGCTCAACCTGGTTTAATAATTGCTGCCTGTTAATAAACACTGTTATTTAAGTGTCTTTTCCCTCAGAATGTTGTGAAAGTGGCAAGAAGTTGAAAATCGACATTTGGCTAAGAGCAGCCTTGCTGTGCTTCTACCTGGGGTGTTTCAGGGATGGAGGGACACAAAATAAAAATGGAGAACCCCATCAAACCTTTGGCTGAGGCGCAGTGGGATAGGAACCTGCCCAAAGGATCCTTGGAGACAGGTGTGAATGTGGCTCTTTTTCTAATAACCAAGTTCAGTTGTTCTTAATAAACAGTTGGGTCATCTTTTATTACACTTTCTTTTCAAAAATCCTTAGAGTTCCTTACATTCAGGTAAGAATCTTAGAGGCAGAATAGCCATTGAAAGCCAGGGTGGACTGGGTCTCAACCCCACCTAACTCACCTATCTGTGCTTTCAATTTCCCTATTTAAAAAATTGCAAGAATAATAATCTTTACACAAACAGATTGGTATGCAGATTAAGAGTTAGCACATGTAAAATTCTTACAATAGTTCCCTGCATGAGAGTTCATTAACCCTATCTCTTAGAATAGCTCTGTCTGTACCTAACAGTTTGCTTTGGGAAGAAATTAGAACTCACCAGGAAAAATATGAACCACCTTATAAGACAGAAACCAACAGGTAAGTACCACTCTTTTATCTTTTCATATTTCATGGTTTGGTAACATATAATAAAAACACTTATGCAAGAGTTTTGGGAATAGGATAAGACTTAGAATTATCACTGAGTGGTATGGTTAGTTCTTTGTCCAAATATTTATGAAGAGAGCAGGTAAAAATTAATAACAAGATTAATCTTTAAAGAATAAAAGACTGCAATGACCAAGAATTCTTAAAACATTTTGCTCAGTATCTTCATGTAAAACAAAGACAATAACATCTTCTTAAGAGATTTTAAATTAATATGCTCTTTAAAGCAATGATTTCAAATAATGGGGTTTGCTTCAACTATAATAGAAATATTAATATAGAGTTTTGGTAATAGATGCCTATAATAATTTTACACTAAGTATTCAAAATATTTGTTGATGAAAATTGTTAGATAAGCCAAGACTGGGGATGACACTATTGGAAATTCATCTTCTAGGTAATCGATTCTCAAAACTTGAAACTTAATAATATCTAATAATGGTTTTGATTTTCATAGAAAGTTATGGTAAGTATACTTAATATCAATGTTTGTCTGAGTAGGGGTTTTATGACTTACAGCACTTTATACTCTTATGTTTCCCCTTGATCTATTGATACACAAAGACTTTAAAAAAATAAGAAGTAATAAGCTTCTAGCACCAAAGCATCTTGTCCACTGCTAGCTCTAAAGGTAGCCAGTGGAATGACAGAGCATCTTGGGGACTTCCTCTGATTCATGGGTGACCCAGTTGGACAATATGGTGGACAGAGAGGATGTATGAGAACTCCAGCATGATTCATTTTCTCACCACACTTCATAATAATTATTAGATCAGTCCAGGGCCTTGGCTAATGTGTAAGGTATATGGTTTCTGTAAGCATCAGAGATCAATGAAAAGGAAAGTAGCACCTTATATTTAAAGTCAACCATTAAGAAGCTAAGTCACGTCCCCAGTCAAATCAAAATAGATTGAATTCATTACATACCTATCCTTCATTATCTGGTTCAATTGTTTACATTATTGTATAAATAGAGGGATTTATTGGGGTGTGCGTTACCAATTTCCAAACAGGTAACAAACAAACCCAATCTTGAAAGCAGAGTATTTTCTTTGTTGAAGAGAATTATGAAGTATTAAATAATCTCATCTCTAATAAAATCCTTCCTGGAAAAGTCTTATCATTTTCTTTGTGGCCAAATTTATTCATAATTGAAGGTTCTGACTTGTTGTTAATAAAGAATTCTGGAAATGATATGAGTCAGTGCTAAAATTAACACTAAATTTTGATTGAAAGAAAAAAACTAATAGATTACATTTGTTTTATTTCATTTAAATGCTGACATGATTTTAGACCTTATTGCTTTAATTTGAAGATGTATTTATAGGCTTTTCCTCTAAGATCATGATATTTTTAGGGGAAGGATTCACATGATGAATGGGATGAGCTTCCATTTTCTTTTCTGTATGAATCTCCGACAATATAGAAGGTAGAAAGAGGGTGGGGGGTGCTTCAAGGTTGGGTCTCAATGATCCCCTCCCTGTAATGCCTAGCAACACTGGTTTCTCCATCATGACTACCATATTCCGGTGTGTGTACGTTGGGTTGGGTATAGACTTACGTTTGTTGCAACCTGAGATAATTTCAGGAGGGTTAATTCTGCAGAGACATCTCCAGAGTAGAAATCTTTTCATAGGCTTAATGCAATGAGTCAGTAGTTTCAGTTACTTTCACTGCCTAGTCTCCTTAGATACCATGATCTCAGAGTAGGCTTTTCTGATCCTGGCTCTTTCTCTAGGCTATGTTCCCAGCAAAACCTGTCTTGGTTTATTTTCTTCGAATGACAGGTCTCTAGTTCTCTTTGTCCCCTTGATCTCTGGCTCTGTAAGCCCTTCCTAGGCTACCCATCCTTCTCTCATTTTCAAACCAACCCAGTTCGTTCTTCCCTATTTTGCACTCTGGGCATTAATTGCTCATCCTGTTGCAGTTCTCCCCAGTCAGACCAACTCTATTTTCAAGTTAAAATATACAAATATACATGAAAGGAAGTGGCCACTGATTTTCATAGACAATAAAAATACTGGGGGTGTAGCTCAGTGGTAGAGCATATGCTTAGTGTGTGTAATCAATCCCCAGCACCAAAAACAACCCAGGGGAAAATAAAAAAACAAACCAAGAGACAACTTGAAGTTCTTCATTATGCCTTGAGGTTTGAAGGAACTTTTTATTCCCACTGATGAGTTCATTTGGCCATCCTCCCCTCACCAAAAAGAACCTGTCCTGTATTCCATTTCCTTATTAGTAAACATATAGTGTTGAGGTTGAAAATGGTGTCTCACCATGCCATGATCTCAGAGATACTTTTCCTATTAGAATAATTCAGGAGATGTAGGGTCTTAAAGACAAATGAGTTTCTAATTTTTAAGTGAGTTAAGGTCTTAAAGTATCTTGTTTCTACTCCAAATCATGGTAGTGTTGGTAGATGCATCTCAGGAACTAGGGTTAGTTATGGGTAAGAGAAGTGAAGGTTGGTTGAGATAGTGGCACAAAGAAAATGGTAAATGGAATTCACACATGCAAAATGGAAGCATAGTCCACTATTTCAAGTATATGGAGGTTTGTAAGAACACAGAAGAGGTAAACTGGTGATCAGTGAAGGTCAGACAAGACCATCTGGAAGTTTGGTAGGCAGAATCTGAAGATCTATCTGGGTCAGAAGCTCTCAGTTGGTGGCAACCTCATGAATGTCTTGCCAGGACACTAATTTGCTGTAAATGATGCCAGAGGAAGTGGAATGTCAGTCATAGTATCAGTCACTCAGCTCAGTAAATGCTACATTCCCTTTTCCTTTTTCCACTACTGGAAATTCAGGCAAGATGGCAGGTTTTCCCACTGCTGTTGGGGTTCTGCAGATCTCCTCTGTACTCTACATGTGGTCCACCCCAACTGTAGCCGGGCTTTCCCAAGCCCTGCAGATGAGTGAACAACTGGGTTTTCTTGTATAGGGTGGTAGCCAAGCTTGAATGCTACATTGGTGAAAGACTAGAAGGAAAAAATAACACCTTCTGTAAGGAAGAGTTTATAAGGGCTCCTAGGGAGGATATTACTATGAAGAAAAAGCACCAAAAGTAATAAGCTAATACATGGCCCCACTCAGAACTAATTTTCAGGCTCTGTGTTAGTCATCTTTATGTTTGTTCTGATTCATTTCTTGCCCTTTCCCTCCTCTGTTCTGCATCGCAGGGCCACATGCAAACTACATCTTCAAGCATCCCTTACAAATGGCTTGAGTTTGGTTGAGTCAGGGGGAGGCATGGTGGGAATTTGGAAAGGAGAAGCAGGGGAGCAGTCAGGGTGCTTTTCCCACTCTCTGCTTCAAGGGGCTTCATTCCTTTGTAGCTCCAGACTTGAGGCCTCAGTGGTCTCACAACCCACCTGTGGCTCTGAGTCATGGTAATACATCTTTTCTCCAAGTCCCCACACTTCACCGTAGGGTGCTATAGGATTCCTGTTGTCAAACTCTGTTCACCAGCCCTTTCCACCATCTCTATAACCAATTCCCTAGATTAAATTCCCTCTCTTGAATCATGTGACATGGGTTATCTTTTTCTCACAACACCCTGGCTGTTGTATGCCTACTATCTTAGTAGAGATATTTTCACTGGTCAGAACATTCCTTTTTCTATGTGGGACATCATCTCTGAGTTATGTAGGATTGAATTGGATGTATGTGACTGATCTAATATAATAGGTAATTATTTGTAGTTAATATCACATCAAATATTTGTCATGAACACTAGTTTATTCTTTGTTCTCAAAAAGAAATCTGTTATTTTGTCTTTCTGACAACATCATTTATAACAGATGAGGTGTTAGTAATAATTACACTTAAGTAGTAGTATAAATCCCATTAGAAAATATATTTTATTGAAGACCACCTGTCTACACATTATGTAGCATTATGTAGTCCACACAATATTTTGTTTCCTCAAGGGAAACAAATTCATTTATAGAAATCCCAAAACACAGATGGTAGATGCTAGGAAAAACATCAAACTAGATGCAGCCTTTTAACAATATCTGAGCTCTGAAGGCAGGGTGAGAAGTAAATTCCATATTACTAAGACATTTTTCATATCACCCAATTTAATATCTCTATGTTCAGGATCAATCTGAACAAGGCTCTTTGCATATTAGATATCCCACTTAGAGAATAATAGATTGAGTACGCCTAAAAAACATAGAACTAGTTAGTTAATTATGATAGCCTCTCAAAGAAAAAAAAAAGCAAAAAAAAGCATATCTCATAATTTGTGGAGAGTCATGGTGCCATATTATTGGTTCCAAATTAAGGGATGTACAATCATCCTTCCTGGAATGATGTTGTCTTTCCAGTCTTGTTAACTCCTCTCATCTTCCAAATCTTGGACTATCTGGTCTATGGTTTAGCTATGAGGTGTTCTCCCAGAACTCATGTGAGACACTATAAAAATGTTTAGAGATGAAATGATTGGGTTATGATTGGGTTACGAGACTCTTAACCCAATCAGTGCATTGATCCTCTGATAGGGATTAACTAGGTAGTAACTGTGGGCAGGCAGGATGTGGTTGGAGGAGATGGGTCACTGGGGGCCTGCCTTTTGGGTATGTATTTAATTCTTGGTGAGTAGAGCCCTTTCTCTGCTTCCTGGTACAATGTCCTGGGCTGTTTTCCTCTGCCTCACCCTTCCACCATGCTATTCTGCCTCACCTCAGGTCTGCAGCTATGGAGTCAGCCATCTATGAACCATGAGCCCCAAATGAACTTTTCCTCCTCTACATTGTTCTCGTCAGCTCTTTTGGTCACAGCAATGAAAAAGCTGACCCAAAATACTAGCACTTCTTCATGGAGTCGATACCCCTGTTACAGTAGAGTCCCGCCTCCAGGCCTGCCCTCAGTAGGATATCACACTGAATTCTACACTTGTTTACAGAATCATTAGATTAGCATTTTTCTTTCCTACCACACAGCAAATCCTGTGAGGGCAGGAACTATTTATAATGTCACTTATGACTTAATGTCACTTATGATATAATAAAAGTAAACCAGTTAAATGTATGAATGAACGAATGGACAATGAACAGGAACAAAGCCTCTCAAGCTCAGGAAGTGTTGATTGTGCTGGAACCAGCTCTAACATTTCAGGGGTGGTGGTGGTGGTGGTGGTATGGTGCTTTGTGGCTTTCCTGAACTCTGCTTCCAATTGTCTTAGTTTGAGGCAAATCAATCTGGCAAAGATTATTTTATCCCTACCAGTCCTCAAAAGGGACTGTGAGTTCCCAGTGCTTTCTAATTGTAGGGTTATGATAATACTGAAAGGGAATTTTGATAGATCAACAATTTAAAATAAAAACATAGATAAAAAGTTATCTGGGGCTGGAGTTGTGGCTCAGTGGTAGAGTACTTGCCTAGCATGTGTGAGGCAATGGGTTTGATTCTCAGCACCACATATAAATAAATAAATAAAAAATAAAGGTCTATCAACATCTAAAAATATATATAAAAAAGTTATCTATGCTCAAGGAATGAAAAGGCTGGAGAATTCAAATCCAGGAAAACGGTGACCATGTGTTCTTTAAATAGTAGAACATAAAGGCAAATAATCATTTAGGTAAAAAGCTATCTAATCTACCCTTCATATGCAAAAATTAAGTGAATTCAGGTTAATAGACCCTATACAACAACTGAAGAAACCTCATTTAGTCCTACATGTGTGCACCATGCTGTGAGACTAATGCAATTTATTTAGAGCTTGTTCAAGCATTAACATACCAGTTAGAACAAAATGAGCCAATTAAAATGTGATCGACAGTGGTTTTGTAGTGGTTCTGCACTTTCACTTCTAAAATGAAAAGCACCACTTTACCTGCATTAATGAGTATAGTCATGCACTGCACAAGAATGTTTTGATGAATGACCAAATGATTACACTAGGGTGGTATTGTCTAGTCACATGCTAGCTATTTTTGTTTAAGTACAGTCTATGGTGTTCATACCATGAAATCACCTCATGACACATTTCTCAGAACATGCTCCCCTGATTAATATAAAATATTTCTGGGGATAGATCATTTAATACACCCAAATAGGTATATTCTAATTCTTAAGTGGTTGATGTAAAATTTTACTGTAAAATTTGTCTTTTGATGAATAAGTTACTTAGAAAACATTTGGAGAAACTGGCATATTGGTTCATTTTCCTTTTTCTTTTATTTATTTATTTATTGATTGTTTGGTCCAACTTTCTAATTGCATTTAATTTTTAATATAGCCACTAAAATCTTTCATAATTTCAAAAGATTTTAGTTTACAGAGAAGAAAAGTTGGCATCTTAACTGAACGCTACTTTTCTTGAAGGTTCAGGTTATTAGAATTATTTATGGAAAATGCAAGATGATAGAAAAACAGGGAAATTGTCATAATAGAGAGATGGCTACCAATGTTATATTACATTTGTGCTGGTGATTACTCATCTTATAGGATGAATTCTAAAGCCATGCGTGGGAGCATTTGACTAAAGTCAATTAACATGACTCAGATCATACCTTTTGGGGAAGGAAAACACATTTCTACTCTTCAGGGATGATTTTTACTGCTTTTATTTTTTAATGCCACAGGGGAAAATATTAAGGAAGTTTTCTTTAATCTCCTTAGCTTGTTACTGTGATGTATCATGTAATGATGCTCTGGCTCATCATGACCAATGCTGTATTCTCAAAGTGGGTTTTCCCATCGATGGCAAAGGCTACTTCACCTTCACACCTCTGACCATTCCCCCTATGATTCACATTAACCAGGTGCCTAAATGGAGATAGTAGGATGGCCTCCGAAGAGGTTGATTTTCCACTTGAATGAATTGGTTGACGATGGTCATAAACCTGCGGCCTCAATCCCATTAGCCTTGTGTTCCAAACGACTGAGCTCAGAAGTGACACAAAAGAGCATGCTGAGGATTGGAACAAAAACCATTGTAAATGTTCACAGAGAATGAGATAAATTAAATATTGATCATTTAACTGAACATATACTCCTTTGTTAGGCTTCAATGAGACTGTCTTAAAAAAAGATGGCTATAGGATGAGATGAGCGTATGAGTGATTCTCAAGAGTGCTGCTGAACAATTTGTCTTTATTGACACAGAATCAGAACTAATGCAATAAAATTACAGAAGGAGAGAGTTAATAGTAAGTAAACAAGCACTTGGGATCTCTTTGAATGGTTCGATAGTAAGTAAACAAGCACTTGGGATCTCTTTGAACCATTCAGGACAGATTACTGCAAAGCATCCTCTTGATGTTCAAGGCCATTTGTCCACTTAGTGGGGAAGAATTCATCTGCCCATGTTCCTAAGTTGCTACTAAGGTTAGGTTCTATATTCTGCCCTTAGAAGACTGAAGGTCCTCCCCAAGTCTATTTGTTGTACACCAAATATGCAACACAAGATAAGAAAGTCACCAAGTACAAACAGAGAAACAACATGTATCCCATTTGTTTACAATAAAAAAAAAAAAGATAAGAAAGTCATTAAAGATTGTCATAAGAAATAGCATTA
Source organism: Sciurus carolinensis (assembly GCF_902686445.1). Taxonomy (NCBI): domain Eukaryota; kingdom Metazoa; phylum Chordata; class Mammalia; order Rodentia; family Sciuridae; genus Sciurus; species Sciurus carolinensis. Next base: position 27,419,847 of record NC_062227.1, on the reverse strand, counting down.
TCTCAGACTTTGGGATAAACTATGCTTTATAGTTCCTTAGCTCCTAAAATGATATGATATGATAGAGTGTTCTCCTCTATTTTCCAAGTGGAAATATTTTAACCATTGAAATATTGATGGATAAATGATGACAGTAAAGTATCTAATATTTTAACTGCTAAACTAGGCTCTAGTGAGATGAAAAAAAAAAAAAAAAACAGACTCAGGAGATAACCTAGATGAAGTTATTATATCTCAGATTTTTGAATTGGGACTGTTTTATCTCCATCACTGTTGGATTGTACTGAGGAAGGCAAACTATTTTTAGCATTACAGTTAAAAGAAGACACTTCCCTTTTTGCTCTTCATATTAGGAAAATACTGGTATTTGTTTTGTTTTTCTCAATATGTGAAAGTTATAGGCAATTGTTTATCCTTTACAAATGAATAGATATTTTATTGCATGAAAGGAAAAGATCAGATGTGGAAAAGGTCAAAAATTCAAGAACGAAGAGATCAAATATCTCTTATAAAGATATCTTTCTGAAAGATATTATCTTAAAAACGTTTATCCTTTCATGATAAATTAGAACCATGTTCCTATGATGCCACTCAAGGGACAGAAATAAAAGGCCCTGTGGGGACTTCAGAAGCCTCTGATATTAAACTGCCAAAATAGGACTTTTGATGTTAAGTGGTGTGAACAGATTGTATTTTAATTGACACCTCTGAAGATGAGTAATAGGAGGAGTGAAGCATCAAACAGTGAATGTTCTTGAGTGAAAGTTAAACACTATTTTTACTAATAAGTAAAATAATAAAACTTTTCACACTCAAAAGTTCTAGTTCATATTTCATGGTTTTTAAAGCTGAAAGTTATTTGACGAATCTCTCCAGCACCATGGTAGTGTACTCAAATAAATGGAAAGTCTCAGAGTTATCTAGATGAAAAACGGGAAAGAGGCTCTTGAGATAATGATAAGTACAAGATTAGGAACTTCTCCAACGATCCACAGTTGCTAAGGGGTGAGGTACTTCTGCCCAAGATGTTGTCATAAGGGGCCAGATTCATCTCCAGGCAAAATAAATGACATAACTGTTTTCAAAGCACTGGGCACATAAGCAATGAAAGGCAGTGATCTTTCAGAGATGAGAAGCTAATGAGGTGAACTTGACAATTGCTTCTGTGTATGCCAGAGTTTCTAGGCTGTGGTGCAGGGAGAGAAATCAAGGCAGAAGAATTTTGAGTTCAGGGTACAAAGACAAGAGAATGCAGGAAGGTAAGGGCAACTAAGTCCTCAGGATCTGCAAAGGGTCTGGTCAGCAATGGTATGTGAAAGAACAAGGTCGGGGAGAAGCCAACAGAAAATATTACAGAACAGTGCCTGATGCTCATACAGGGCTCAGAACAGTGCCTATCCTACAAGACTGATGAGGGTAACTAGAACTCAAAATTCATGGGGCACTGGGTAGAGTATTTAAGAACATCCTGCTTCAGGAAGTGAGGTTACTAGTCTTAGTAACCAGGCTATGATCTCACCTAGCAAATTATAAAAACAAGACCCAAAAGATCAAGCTCCTTCCAAGTGACTTAACTGGATATGAACAAAGTCCAAGGATATTTACAGAATGCACAAATATTCAGCACCCAACAAGGTAAAATTCATAATGTGTGGCATCAATCAAAACGTTAAGTAGAAACATGGAAGACATTAAAGTGACTCAAATTGAACATCTAGGGAGAAAACTAATGTGTGTGAAATGATAAATAAGCTGGATGGAATTAGTGGTAGGTTAGGCATGGCAGAAGAAAAGGTGGGTGAAGTTGAAAACAGAAATTGAAAATGTTTCAAAATGAAATGCATAAAGAAGGGAAAGAATTATTCATAAACAAACAGAAAAGTATTTGTGAGCTGTGGGGCATCGTCCAGTAGACTGTTATATGTGTACTGGAATCTCTGAAGCCATGGCTGAAATTCAATGAAAACTGTATGTACACTAATCCAAGAAGCTCAAAGGACTCCAAACATGTGAACTATGAGAAAAGATGAGGAAAGCTACATTAAGCACATCACAAACTGTATAAAACCAGTGACAAAGGGAAAATCTTAAAAGCAGCTAGAGGAAAAAGATATTTTGTACAGAAAAAAGATAAAAATGGTAGCAGATTTCTCACAGAAGCAATGCGACTGAAAAGATCCATTTCCAGATCTAGAAATCTACATCCAGAAAAAATGTCTTTCAAAGTGAAGATGAAATAAATGTTTTATATCAAATGAATTTCCTCAATGTTTCTTATTTTCTCACTTCTTTTCCAGGAAGTGAAATTGCTAGAGGCCTCCTGTGATTTTTGGGCAGAATAATGGTCTCCAGGATGTCCGTGTCTTAATCCCCAGAACCTGTCAAGGATCTAGGAGACAATCCTTTCCAGCTCCTAGTGTCCACCTGCCTTCCTTTACTCTGGCTCCTGCTGCCATTTTCAAGGCCAGTTGCACCAATTTCTGCCTCTGACTCTCTTGTCATCCTCTTTCATTTAGTAAGACCCTTGCAATTGCACTGGACCCAGGTGAATAATCTCATCTCAAAATCTTGATCTTTAACTGAATTCCATCTCCGAAGCCTCTTTTTGCCATCCAAAAGGTAAGCATTCACAGACTCTGATTCACCAGTTAGATCTTTATGTGTGTCTTAGATGTTTAAATTAAAATCTTTATTTTAGGAGGGCACAGTGGCACATGTCAGTAACTTGGGAGGCTGAGACAGAAGAATTGCACGTTTGAGGGCAGCCTGGGCAACTTAGCAAGACCCTGCTCAAAATAAATAAATAAATAAATAAAATAAAATAAAAAGGGCTGGGAATATAGCACAATGGTAGAGTACCCCTGAGTTCAATTCCCTAGAACACACACACAGACAAACATTTATTTATTTATTTATTTGGGTACTGGGGATTGAACTCAGGGGCACTGGACCACCGAGCCACATCCCCAGTCCTATTTTGTATTTTATTTAGACGCAGGGTCTCACTGAGTTGCTTAGTGTCTTGCTTTTGCTGAGACTGGCTAAACTCATGATCCTCCTGCCTCAACTTCCTGAGCTGCTGGGATTACAGGCATGCAGGACTGCTTCTGGCCACAAATATTTATTGTAGTAATTACAAACTGCTAATTCCTTTGTATTTAGTATAAATTAAACTTGAGAAAATATTTATAGCTTTTTCTGCTTCAAAATTATTTTTATTTATTTTAAACTTTTTTGATTGACACACACATACAAATTGTATATATTTATGGGCACCGTCTGACATCTTGATACATGTATACACAGTGTATTGTTCACATCAGGGCAAACTTACCTTCCCAAACATTTATCATTTCTTTGTGAGGCAAACATCGAAAATCCTTTTTTCTAGCTTTTTTGAAATACACGGTGTATTATCATTATGGATGTTACTTATTTAAAATTTAAAATCTATTAAAAGATTTTCTACTGTAATCAAAGTAGTTAAATTCATAGTTTATAGAAATTAAAGGAATTTCTCTGAGTCATTCATCTTTCTTTCATCTTAAGTCATGTTGAAGCCACTATAGGATGTGAAAATTTGTATTTGATAGAAGTACATTCTCCAATGGGGTCAGTTTTAGATTCTTCTCCATTTCATATTTTTTAAAAATATCAAATACAATAAGGAGAAAGTGGTTATATGTGAGAAGTAGGTAAAGGAAGTAGGACAGAGGAGACAGCGTAACTGAGACTTTAATACTACTATTGAGGGAGAATGTAAATGAGGGAAAGCAAAACAAGACCACACATGAACAGGTAGTCTGCTAGCCAAAAAAGGACTAAGAATTGCCCCTCCCCCACCCCTCCCCCCAAAAAAAGAAGATTCATAAAAGGCAAAGACTAAGAGTCCATAATTTGAGAAATAGAAGGCCTGAGATACTTTAATCCTCTTTAGGAGTACAGCCTTTGTGGTATTTAAGAATTTGCAGGATGTTTTCTACAACATTACTGCTCTCACCTCATCACCTCTAAGCATCAGAGGAAGTTTTGAGTGACAATCTCAGTCAAAGACCTTTCTTTTATTTGTCTGACCATTGGTACCAGATTCTCCCCAAACAAGTCCTATCCTTATCAATGAATTCATTTCTGACATAGACTGCTCGTAGTACCACAAGGAAGACTTTCGTTCAGGTCCTCTCATTTTTATAACCTGTCATTTTCACTTTCAAGTGTGAAACACAAACAAAAGAATGAAAACAAACAATGACAACAACAAAAACAAAAGATGATGTTTGGCCACTTTTCTTCTTCCACTTACCAATAATTTATGTTAGGGTTTAGATCTGAGGTGTCCAGCAAAAGCTCACGTGTGAGAAAATGCAAGAATTTTCAGAGGTAGGGGCCGGGGATATAGCTCAGTTGGTAGAGTGCTTGCCTCGCATGCACAAGGCCCTGGCTTCAATCCCCAGCAACCATTTCGGAGGTAAACCGATTGGATTATGAGACCTATAACCTTATCAATCCTGCTTCCTGCTTGCCATGTCCTGAGCTGCTTTCCTCCACCCTGCCCTTCTGCCATGACGTTCTGACTCACCTTGGGCCCAGAGTTGGCTGAGCATGGACTGAACCTTGGCAACTGTGAGCCAAAATAAACTTTCCCTCCTCTATGTTGTTCTTGTCAGATCTTTTGGTTACAATAATGGGGCGGGGGGAACTAAAGCTGACGAAAACAGTTTACATCCAATCTAGTGAAGGGTTTTTCCACAGATGAAATTTCACTCCAAATCACATCCTCATTCAATGACTCAACTCCTCCTTGTCAGTTTTAATTGACTAGCCAGTCCCCTCTAGGCTAAGTTTTGTATCCTTATAATCCCTTCAGTTTTTTTTTTTAAAAGACAGAAACATTTTACACCCAATGTTTTAAGACACAATTTTAACTTGAGGGGAATCTTTAAACCATTATAAATGATGTTGTCCTTAAGCCCTTATGTGTCCCTGAAACATCGAAGCTCTCTTTCACCTGTTTTGTCCCCAAACCATGAGCCTTCCTTGTGCTGTACAGCAGAAGTTTGCATCAGAAACATAATGGGAACCACAGTGTAACTGAAAATTTTCTAGCGGTTACAATAAAAAGGTGAAATTAATGTTAATAATATCTTTTATTTCACCTAATATATCCAACAGTATTATTTCAACATGCAATCAATGTGAAATTACTGATGGGTTATTTTACATCTTTTTTTTTTTTTAACTGAGGCTTGGAATCCAGTGTGCATTTTACATTTATAGCACATTTCAATTCAGACAAGCCTCACTTCAAGTGCTCAGTAACCACATGTGGTGCATTGTTAATGTGTCAGAGCAAAGCTCTCAGGCCTCTCCCCTGTTCATAGTCCTCAGGAAAATCTTCCCCTGTTACTTTATTCCAATATCTTTCACTTTATATTGGACTTTGTTCCTCTGCCATTAACCATGCACAGCTTTCCCTTGAAAACCCTTCACTTGCACTGGATCCACTTAAACCCCATGTCTCAACATTCAATCTCTGATAGGTTCTTTATTCCATCCTTGCTCCCTGCTCCTCGGCCATGACCAGGTGTGGCTCAGTGACCAGTGACTGGTTCTAGAAAATAAGACCTGTGTGACAGAGTCAGCTGCTAGTAGATTTTCTTACTCTGTAAAAGGAACATAAGACAGGTTTATTCTTTCTTGCTTCTGGACACTGTTGTCTCAGTACATCACTCAGAACTACAAGGGTCATCCTGGTCCCTGAGGGGACCAGGCTACAGAGACTAAGCTGCACACTAGTCACAGACTCAAGAGAGGGAAGAAGGAAGGGAACTGTTGAGGAATCCACTGAGCCACTGAAAGGAACCATTCTGAGTCCTCTCTCCCATGATGAGTCACAATAAATACATACTACATATCATTTAGTCCTCTTGTACCTGGGTTTTCTGATACTTGGTGTAAAACATGTACTAATACTCCTCTGAGAATTTCTGCCTCTTCCATCTGCAATTTGCTATGTCTGATTGACTCTACTCCAAGATAGTTTTCCATCCTGCTTCTTTCCATATTAGATTCTCTCTTCCCTCCCTGTCTTCCTTGCTGTGTCAATGTTGAGAGTGGGCCAGTTCCTGACATTGTCAGATCTCAGGACGGGAATCCATTGGGAGGACTTTAGCCTGTGGTCTCACCCATTTCTCGTCCCACATCAGGACCTATCCCACACACCTGGTACCTATGTGTCTAAGCTCTGTCTAAAACTCCCTGCTCCCAGGAAAACTGCAATCCTTGGCCATCCAATGAGCTGAGAAGAGCTCAGGAGGGTGCCTGGTGCACCTTGGGAGGGTAACCTGTGGAAAGAGCTCTGCAAGTCTTGGGAGTGAGCTTGGGGCACATGCCTGGGAATTCCAGCATCCTTGGACCATGACCTCTAAGCAGGGTAAGAGAAAGTACAGGCTTTGGGTAACTTTAGAGGTCACTCTGAGGAATGCAGGCAGAGGAAGGCCACAGCTGGATCTTAAGCTAGGCACCCAGGCAGTGAGTCTGGCTTCTCAGGGCTCGAGCAGCGTTGGATGCAGGGTGCTAAGATGACTGATTAGATTCCTGGACCCCAGAAGTTCAGTTAAGGATTCCATCTTTGTGGATTAACAGGAAATGTATAAAATGATCCTTCTTGGAACAAGATAATACCCTAGCATATTTATTTTTAAAAATATCTGGGAAATTTTGTTTGAGGCTTTAAAAACACCTATAGCCAAGCATTCAGACCCAGAGTGGTAAGATTTTTTTGTTTACTGTTATTCATGATGCTCTTATTGTCTCTTCTTTTTGGATTCACTTGCTCAAATAAATTCCCCAATTACTTTTGTTGTTGTTGTTCTTCTTCTTTGGTGTTTTTTAAATTGGTTCTTTTTAGTTACACATGACAGTAGAATTCATTTTGATATAATCATACAAGCATGGAATATGTCTTACTCTAATTAGGACCCAGTTCTTGGGGATGTATACGATGGTGGAATTCACTATGGTGCATTCATATATGTACAGAGTAAAATTATTTCAGATTCATTCCCCTGTCTTCCCTTTTCCTATTTCCCCTCCTTTCCCTTCATTTTTCTCTTCTTCCTCTCCCCCCCACCCTTATTATGGGTTAGGTTAGCTTCCACAAATCAGAGAAAACATTCGACCTTTGTTTTTTTGGAATTCCACTTAGCGTGATAGTCTCCCGATCCATCCATTTACTGGCAAATGTCAGAAAGTCATTCTTCTTCATAGCTGAGTAATACTCCATTGTGTATATATACCATCTTTCCTTTATGCATTCATCTGCTGAAGGGGCCAGTTATTCTTTTAGGAACAATGCCATTTGGTAAAGAAAAAAAAAAAAAACCTGTCCAAAATGCTCTTTAGTTTTTCCGATTAAATTTGAGACTCAACTAGACACAAACCAGTATCCATTTTCCCAAAGCACCTGGGGGATCTGACCCAGTGACCGCTGGAATGCAGAACCAGTCTCTGGTCCTATCTACTCATTCCCTTGTAGGTCACCTGTGTTCAGTTCACCCCTTGGACTCTTTTATATATTCATATATATCTAAATATATATATATTCGGGGGAAAAGTTCAGGGAAATTTTCTTGTCCTTAGCTCAGGATTATCTGCACTCCAGTTTTGGTTCTCTTCTGAAACTCTAAGTGGACAGATGTTTGGGTTTGGCTCCATCCTTCCTTTCTACATGTCTGAGCTCTCCTCATTCTTTACATCTCCATGTCTGTTTACAGGAAATTTCAGAGAATCCTTCCAGAACATTCGTTCTTTTAGCTGTATTCATTCTGCTTTGGATTGAGAGTGTTTGTGTGAATCTTAGGAATTTAAAAGAGTGGCATGTTCTTATTTTGTTAAAGATTTGGGGAAAATAACCATATTTATTTTAAAGTAGTGTTTGCTTTCTTCTACTGACAATATTTCCCTGAGGTTAGTAAGTTCTCCGGCTTGAGGAATGTGATGCTTCTCTTTGAAGGTGTTAGTTTTCTTTCAGATTTGGTGATTCCAGGTTATCTGTGCACGCGCATGTGGAAGGACAAGTCCTCAATCCCAGTAAGAAGTCCCGACGGCTTTTCACTGATGTGCGTTCTCATCTCTGCAGTCTGCCTCCTGTGGGTCTAGAGGGGCGGGATGGGGAGAAGCCTTGCTTGAGGGCGTGAGGGGGCTTCCTCCTCGACTGGAGCACAGAATTTCAGGCTTCTTGTTAGAGGCTCCACTTCACAAGTTGCACTCCGAGTCCCAGGAGGGCCAGCGCCAGATTCAGCAGCCCTTCCTTTGCCCCAGTTCCACCCTGCTTCTCACGAAGATGAGCCGGCAGAAGAGCTTTCCTCTGCTGGAGAGAATAGTAGTTCTGGGGCCATGGCCACAAAGGAAGGTATCAGAGCTGCTGGACTCACGTGGGCACCAGGGTGCGGTGCTCAATTTACCTTGTGCTTCCCAGGACCAGCTCTTAATGACAGACGCATTTGCCCCGGGATCCTTTCTTGTATAGTCTGCTTCTCCGCTTCTCTAGTGTGGGGTGTGTGTGTGTGTGTGTGTGTGTGTGTGTGTGTGTGTGTTTTCCTTTACTCTTGAAGGTCCATTCCCTTCTGTGTATTTTGGGCTTTGTTTTTGTTTTTCTTTATGTGGCTTTATCCTCAGTTGGATTCCATCTGCTTTATAAATCCTCTACTAAGAGCTCCTTCATATTTTTCAGTGTGATTATGGGTTGGCTCTTTGTTTTCCTTATCAGTGTGTCAGTTGCTGCCCTCATTCCCCACGGAGGCTGTAGGTTCCCCCTCTGCAGGTTTCCGAGGTAAACCCCATTACCGCTTACCCCCTGTGCTGAGGCTATCTGAAAGAAGAGTCTCAAACCACATGTGCCTATTGAATACTTGATTTCCAAGGCACCCCCCCCCCCCAACTTTGTTTTTTATTTTTGCAGTGCTGGGGTCACATCTAGGGCCTTGCTTTCACATGCTAGGCAACTGCTCTAACACTGAGCTACACCCCAGCCCCGAAGATCTTAATAATACTTTATAACATTAATTATAGTTTAAAATTTGAATATTTTGGATGTACTGACTTAAAGAGAAGTTAATTTAATATAACAGTATACTAAGTTACATATGATAAATTTAACTTATTTTAAATTAAATAAGTTAATTGCAGTGGTTTTTGCTTCTATGGTGTGGCTACTAGAAAACTTAAAATCGCACACATGTCTTGTGTGGGGCATGTGTTGCTCTCCAGGGAAGCTCTGTCTCCATCACTGCAGGAGTGGAAGCGTGGGTCAAGAAGGCAGAGAGACAACGCGCCCATTCTCAGATCTTGTCACAAAGCCCCAAAGAGTAAGACAAATTGCACTCTTAGGAGGTGGCAATGTGGAAGGAAAGAAGTCAGACCAGAGGGGCGTGTGTGTGTGTGTGTGTGTGTCTGTGTGTGCGTGTGTGTCTGTGTGTGCGTTTGCAGAACTTATGTGTTTTAGGGATCAATTGTGAGTATAGAAAGATATGAGATATGTCAATGGAGGTATGAAGATAACGAGAAGTTTTCGGATGGTCAGTATTTGAGGTGTCCCTGGACTAGTCTACATCTAATGTAGGTGAGAGCATGAGTCACACAGGAGCAGAGCCTGGGGCTGCAGTGGGTGAAATCAGTGTGGACAGCAGTGTAAGAGGAGGCCTTGATGCTGGTGCTTTGGAGAGCCCGTCATCTGACCCACCATTAATGGGAAAAAATGATGAGAAAGCACCTTGTAGGAAAAGGAAGCATCAGCAAACCTAGGTTCCCTTTTCCACCCCGAGGCCTAAGGTAGCGGTGGTCAGCACAGTTGAACTTGCTTCCTAAACATTCAGTGCCCTTAGAGGTTCAGGAGCTCTTAAAATACAAGGTATGTTCCAATCAGTGGAGATTTTTATCAAGAGGTTTTCTTTTTTCTTCTTTCTTTCTTTCCTTTTTGAATCAAGGGTGGCTAAGAGGTGGCACATTAAATGAGATGGATTAAGGTGAAAACCTGTCAACAAAGGGAGTTTGCCATGGTAACAAGGGAGTCTCACCTTGGTTCCCACTGGGATGAGCAAATCTTGCTCTTAGTCTGCATGTTTATAAAAGGTTCTGCTAAGAGGGTTAACTACCCATGAATGGAAAAGTAACTGAATTTATGTTAACTCCAAATTTAAAGCCCAGGGCAAGGACATCTCAAATCTTAAATACCTGGCCAAAGAAGGATCCCTGTTGTTTTTAATGCTATAGCAATAGAATTTAAACAGGGGAATGAGTGTTTTGAAAACAGCTGGGGACCTGGATTCTCTCTGTTTATTTTTTTGTGTCGAATTGGGGACACAACATGCCGAAGAAAATCACAAAGCAATAAAGATTATTAAATATATTTGATTTAGGGCTTAAGGTTTCTATGGGGACTTCTTCTAATTCTGAAGTTGAAGGTTATCTAGATTATTTTGGAGGACCTCAGTAAAACTGACCAAAGGACCTAGAAAGATGTAGGTCATTGTGAACTTTTTAAGAAATAGGACACTACAGTTCTTGCCTTGGTTAGGCCAGTAGCTGTTCAAAGCTACTTAAAATTTTCCCTAAATTGTGGATTATAATAATAAACATAATGTCTTGTTTATGGGAACAAAGGGACAAATAGCATATATTTGGCATTTTACATTTTTTTCAAAGATTTGCATTTTTAATTAGTTGTGACTTTAAAAAAAAATCCTTATACAGCACTAAGATCATATTCTGAAGTAAACGCTGCTTAGGAGGTGTGTGTAACTCAGTATCTTATCCCTTGGGCACAGACATCCATCAAGCCACTGATGCCTGTATCATCCCGTGTGAGTGTGAGGGATGCCCGTCTCCGCTGGTGGACAGAAAGTGCCTGACACATGCATTGAAGGCATTTAACAGACACTAGTTCACCTTCCTTCCTCAAGACAGTTATTGGGTGCAAGGACCTGCCAGGTAGTATTGTGGGCACTGGGAGAATCAGCAATGAATGAGAACTAGATCCTGAGCAGATGTGCTCACAGTGACTTTAAGTACTGCCGATAGTTGTCCTGACATTGCAGAGATTTATTTAGACCAATGATTCTCAAGATGTGGTTCTCTGATCTCAGTAGCACCTCAACACTTGTTAGAAATGCAAATTCTAGGGCCCTATTCCAGACCTGCTGAATTTGAAATTCTGAGAGCCTGAGGTTTTTTAAAAACATGTTTTTATTAACATGTGTTAACTGTACATATCAGCAGGGTTCAGTCTGATGTTTCCACACATGCATATAGTACACGCTAATCAAATCCAACCTCCCTTTCTCACTTCTACCCCCATTTCCCAATTTCTAATAGTCAATGGGTTAACATTTTTGGCTTCTACATAGAAGAGAAAACATATGGTACATGTCTTTCTGTGTCTGGCTTGTTTCATTTAACATAGCATTCCCTAGTTTTGTCCATTTTGACAAGATTTCATTCTTTTTGATGGATGAATAATACTCCATTTGTATACATACTGTGTTTTCTCTATCCATTCACCTGTTGATGGGCACCTAAGTTAATATCTGTTATGAATAGTGCCACAATAAACATGGGCATGTAGGTATCATTTTGGTATACTGATTTCATTTCCTTTGGTTATACACCCAGAAATGAGATGGACAGATCTTGTGGTAGAGGAATTTTTTGTTTATCAGGAACCTTCACACTGTTTTCTATAGTGGCTATACTAACTGACATTCTCACCAACCAACAGAGCATGATAGTTTCTTTTTCTCCATATTCTAGGCCAGCATTTGTCTCTATCTTTTTTTTTTTTTTTTTTTTTTTTTTTTTGATAATAGCCATTCTAACTGGGGCGAAATGGAATTTGAATGTGGTTTGGTTTGTATTCCTCTGATGGCTACTTCTATGGAGTGTTTCTTCCATATATTCATTAGAACATTTTTATTTCTTCATTTGAGAAATATCTATTTGAATCCTTTGCCCACATTTTCATTGGATCACTTGTCTTTTTGTTGCTAAGTTTCTTGAGCTCCTTGTATTTTCTGGATAAACTATCAGATGAGTAGTTGGCCCATCTTCTCTCCTGTTGTGTGGGTTGTCTCCTCACTCCGTGGAGTGTTCCCTTGGTTGTCCAGGTGATTTTGGTGCACCCTTGTTTGAGAACCACTGCTAAGAAGGACATCTTATCTATCATTTGAACAGTTTGCACATTTCAGCTCCATTTTAAAACTGTAGTAAGAGAGTACAGAGACAATATAAATTATAGTAGTAATGATAGTATTTATCATTCTGTTTCATTTCTGAAGCCCTAATTGGTTATCTTGGCTTGAAATACATTTAATTCTACTTTTGGCTTCCGACTAAGGGGAGAACATTTACAAATTTTGAGTTTGTTTATTTCCACCATGTAAGTAAAACTGTTGTGGGTCTCTGAGAAAATCACCCAGCTGGGCAGAATGGTCCCAGTATAAATACACAGAGCAAATGCACAGCTTTCACCTGCATCTGGTCAGAGGTACACCCACCATGTTCTCTTGTCAGCTCCCTCACATTCTCCCTGCAGCTGTTTTGAACATCTTCTTTGCCTACTTGCTTATCACTACCAACTAATAGTCTTCAAGGATGAAAATAGGTTATTGGAGAGACTGCCTGACATTAATCCTAATCAAAATATCTTCAGAGATAGAGTAAGTTACCGGAAAAACTTCCTGCGATAATCCTAAAAATGTGCCTAAGTCCACCACATCTTTCTGCCTTTGATCCTGGCGAGATGAAGGGGCTACCACTGATCTCATCGGAGCATAAATCCACCCAGGTCTCATCTCTTGTCTTTCTGCTGTGTCTTAAGCCCTTCCCTGTCCATTAGTATCCTTCATTCAGTTTTTAAATGTATTAAGAAGTTCTTTCATTTTAAAAGGGAAAGCTAAGTTGTGTCTCAAGAAGCTATTGATCTCAATTTTTTATTTTATGCAGCAAAATTTCCAGCACTTGTCTATTTGTTTTCTTGATATCTCCATTAATCATTAGCATGCCATTTGGCTCATGGCAGGTACCTAATTAAGGTTTGCTGAATGAAAAGGCTGAACATACAGCTTAGGAAAGCATGAAAATACGGAAAGTCACCAAGAAATATAACATATATGGTCTCTGTATCTGAATAAAATCAACGGGAACATTTCAAATAGATAACATCTTTATACTTTTATTCCTGGTTTCAAAAGAAATAACCATTTGATAAAGTTTATGAGAGAACACAGCAATGTTGGAGGATGATTGAGAGCCAGTATCCAATTATATAAGCAAATATTATGTAGAATAGTAGAAACTGAAATTCAAAGAAAATGCCTTTCCTTAAAACTTTGAATCATTATACCCAGGCAAAGACTTGAATTGCAATAGCTAATGCTATGAAAAGGGATTTTATTTTTTTCTTTTCCCCTGCTCAACTTCATGAAGATAACAATCAAAATGATTGACAATATTTTGCAATAAGAAGAGAAATAATGAAGAAGAACGGGTAACACACGAAACAACTGATTTCTTTTCTGGGGGAGAAAGAAGGAAAATTACACAGCATTCTTCACCCAGTCTTCTTTCATAAGACAGACATTGTAGGTGGCAAGGGTCTAAGAGACCAAAAAAGAGAAAGAAGTGACAAATGAATTGCATCAGGAAGATGGGAGGATGTTCTGAAAGACCAAAATTATTTTCCATAAAAATACTAAAAAAATCATGATTATTTACTTTGCTACTATGAAAGAGTTTAGAAGAAAAAAGAATCCAAAGATTAAGGTGGCTTATCTTTTCTGGTCAAAATATTTTAATTTACATCTGCCAAATTTTATAGTACCTTGATATTACAAACCTATATGAAAAATTTCGCTAAGTAATCACTTGACCAACTCGCATCCCCAATAATTCCCACCTAAAAGGAAATATTGTCATTGGTCACCCCTTCTTTAAGATAAATGGTAGAGGGGCTGGGGTTGTGGCTTAGTAGTAGAGTGCTTACCTAGCACGTGTGACACACTGGGTTTGATCCTCAGCGTCACATAAAAAAAAATAAAATAAAGGAATTGTGTCCGTCTACAAGTAAAAAAAAAAAAAAATTAAAAAGACTAAATGGTAAAGAAGCAAAGGACATCTCCTATTATATGGTGGCTACTGGTGCTTACAAAATATTCTGTTGCACATTCCACTTAATCCGTGAGGAAGTTTTTACACTACTGACACATTCAATAGGAGAATATTAAAGAGAGAAGGTGCTTGTTCTTAAAGATACACCTGGAGAGAAGAAGGTGGTCTTCTTTAATGAATTAATAAAAGAGATACAGAATAAAGTTACTAGGACTTGCATAAAAGAAAGACAATAGCCTTAGCTATAGAAGTTTCATAATTTCAATCTGTTTTTTAAAAGAATTCTACCAAAGAAATTAGCATAGATACAATCTTTCAGGTTTTTTGTTTTGTTTTTTTGGGGGGGGTTGTCTTGATTTTTGCAGTGAATAGCCACAAATGCATGCAAAATTTTTGCCTGTATTAAGAATGTCAGGGCTGGGGTTGTGATTCAGTGGTAGAGCGCTTGCCTGGCATGTGTGAAGCACTGGGTTTGATTCTCAGCACCATATAAAAAATAAATAAATAAAGGTATTGTGTCCATCTACAACTAAAAATATATATATATAAAAAGAACCACCATTTGACCCAGCTATCCCACTCCTTGGCCTATACCCAAAGGACTTAAAATCAGCATACTACAGAGATACAGCCACATCAATGTTCATTGCTGCTCAATTCACCATAGCCAGATTGTGGAACCAACCTAGATGCCCTTCAGTTGATGAATGGATAAAGAAACTGGCATATATATACAATGGAATATTATTGCGCAATGAAGAATGATAAAATTATGGCATTTGCAGGCAAATGGATGAAATTGGAGAATATCATGCTAACTGAGATAAGCCAATCTCAAAAAACTAAAGGACGAAAGATCTCGCTGATAAGCGGATGAGGACATATAATGGGGGGTGGGAGGGGTTAGCGTTCGGTTAGGGTTAGGTTTAGGGTTAGGGATAAGGAGGGTGGTAAGAATGGAGGAAAGGACTGTATAGAAGGAAAAGAGGGGTGGGAGGAGTGGGGGGGAAGGGAAAAAATAATGAATCAAACAACATTGCCCTATGTAAATTTATGATTACACAAATGATATGCCTTTATGCCATGTACAAACAGAGAAACAACATGTATCCTAATTAAAAAAAAAAGCTAGGAAAAAAATTCTTAAAAGATTGGAATAGAAAGAGATGGACTCTGAAAGACACTTATTTTAAAAGAACAACAACAAATAAATAAATAAAAGAGAATAATCTGCTTTACTTGAAAAAAAAAAGAATGTCAACTTGCTCTGGCAACTCTTTTATGTCTGCCAGCTTATAGGTAAGGAGGCTCTACTCAAAGATGATGCTTATTTGATTTTTTAATGAGTTTCATGGAAAGGGCCTTGCCTATAGTTAGAACATAGAGAGGAAAAAATCTCTAGGATGAAATTCTTCCTTGTCTATCCATCTTGTCTGTGTTTATGATGGAAGAAGTGAGCAGATTTGGTTGTGTGAGGATGTGGGCGTTTAATCAGTGCTTATTAATCATGGTAGGTTTGATTAATGTTTGTTATCGTAGGTAAAGCAGCAGAACACAGTTTTTTAGAACAGGTTGAAGCAAACATATTTTAAAAAGGCAAATACAGAATTTAAGATGAATTGAATACTGTTGTACTTCTGCAATTTACCCTTCTCACTCTTTTGTGTTTTCATGTAAAATATGATTTAATGGAATTTTATTCTGGATAAATGATCAGAGCTTTAGTTTTAAATCTCATAGAGAATAAATTCCATTATCTACCGTTCCACACACCCCCCTTTAAAATCAAACCCAGGGTTTCAGGAACAAACAAACAAACAAAACCCCCCTCATCCCAGTATTCTTATTGGAACTGTTAGGATCAATTATGTAACAAAAATAATAGAGTCCCCCAAGGAAAGAGTGTTTTGGTGATGAACATACTTTGTACTTTAAGTCAAGTAAAGCTTCAGATGCTATTTTACAATAAATGTCTTTGCTACAAATTGTAGCAAATAGGTAATAGGAACTTGTGGGAGAAAGGGAGAGATATTGAGCTAATCAAGTGGTATACCTTTCAGAAAATCTAGAAAAGAACGTGAAACAAAGGAGCTTGCTCTGTTATTAGACTGTAAAATAGGAAGGTAGTTTTTAACTCACAGTTTCAATCAGTTAACCCTCCCCCAGGTCCAAAATCAAGGACCAAGCATTTTTATTTTTATTTATTTATTTTTGGGTACTGGGGATTGAACCCAGGGATGCTCTACCACTGGGCTCCTTCCCCAGCTCTTTTTATCTTTTTATTTTGAGACGGGGCCTTGCTAAGATTACGATGCTAGCCTCATACTTGCGCTCCTCCTGCCTCAGCCTCCTGAAAAGCTGGGATTACAGATGTGAGCCACCATGCCCAATTCCAAGGATATTTCATTATGAGATCATAGAAGAGGATTCTTGGCATTACTCTTAACATTAAAACATACAAGTAAAAGTTTTTGTTTTTTCCTTCAAATTTCGACTGAAATCCACTTCAGTATCAACGGGGTTCAAGCATGGAATATAAACAGGCTCTCTTGCTCAGAGGTCCCTAAAGGAGCGCTGCAACCTGGGCCTGTGAGGCATCCTTCAACTCTGAATTCTGGCCAGCTGTACATTTATTTCCTGAAGCAGGAAATGCTGCAATACAGGTTGAAGGCCTAATTAAGAACAGAGACAGCTGTAGGAGCCTCGGCCTCACACCCGCTCCCTCCAGCACCCACCTCTGTCCCAGTTTACACAGCTCCCCCACCTGCCTCTTCTCAGGAGCAAGAACATGACCTTGAGGTTGCTGGTCTCCACCCAGACAGACCTCAATGTGTAAAACCCACCTGGACTATGGACCAGACTCCAGCCTCCGTCAAGAGTTGGGAGGCAAGTTGTTGACCAGCTTGTAAAAATATTTTCTCTTATTTTTATTCAGAGGTAAAAATTCTTTTCAAAGTGGTTTCCATTGTTTTAGAATTTAGTCCTCCAAATCAGTATATAGGATTACTTTTGGATGGCTACTCACAGTAACAAATAGGTTTTACATCCTGACCAGTATACACATAGGAAAATACATATAAAACACATTTAATAAAACAGGCATATATACATGTATGTAATATATAAATTTGTATGTGTGTATCTGAAACAAGTTTCATTAAAAAAAAAAATCAATGAATCTTGCCCATTCACTTCTTTCAGGTCTTTTGGAAGGAGTATTGGGGTCACGCTTATCACCCAGTGGCTCTAGAGGCTGAGTCAGGAGTATCACAAGTTCAAAGCCAGTCTCAGCAACACTGGGAGGCCCTAAGTAACAGTGAGATCTGTCTCAAAACAAAACAAAACAACCAAAAAAAAAAAAGAAAGAAAGAAAGAAAGAAAAGGGGTTGGGGGTGTGGCTCAGTGGTTAAGTGCCCCTGGATTCAATCCCCAGTATCAAAATTATTCAGATGACTGTGACTGATTTGTATAATCTACCCCTGAATGCTTGCAGATTGCATTTTGAAAACAAACATTGCTCCAAGACTTATTTTAAGACTCACTTGTCCATTCATCCTTTGGTAAGCTGAGCTTTTCTGAGGATAATTTAGGGAATTATCAGTGCAACCAGAGAAAATTTCTGTCTGGTTGTTTTAGAGAGTCACAGGGCTAT
Organism: Sciurus carolinensis; assembly: GCF_902686445.1. Lineage (NCBI taxonomy): Eukaryota > Metazoa > Chordata > Mammalia > Rodentia > Sciuridae > Sciurus > Sciurus carolinensis. The sequence continues at coordinate 27,402,035 of NC_062227.1, read as the reverse complement.
TGGCTTAGAAAATCTTGTTTTCTAAAAATATGAGAAAAATTAAACCTCATTTATTCTTATTTTAAGTATTCATTAAGCAATTTTTCGAGATTCTATATTGATGGTTATAATAATTTTCATAAACTGTGGCAAGTATGGTGGATATTATGGGACAAAAATAATTACAACCAGACTTTACACAATTATAAAGTCCTGGTTCAGTTGAACAAAGTTCCTACAAGATAATTCAGTAAAGCCTCTTTATTTGGGTTCTTCTTAGAAGGCCAAGAACAGCTTTGGTCATTTAACAGTGTCCGACTAACAAGAAAGTCCTGTCATGTGTGAGTTCTGAGTTTAAGGATATATATGAAGGGAAACTGTCATTAAAAACACTGCAAGGCTGGGGTTGTGGCTCAGTGGTAAAGCACTTGCCTAGCATGTGTGAGGCGCTGGGTTCGATCCTCAGCACTGCATAATAAATAAATAAATAAATAAATAAATAATATAAAGGTATTGTGTCCATCTACAACAAAAAATATTTAAAGCAACAACAAAACAAAACAAAAAACACTGCAGTTTACTTTGTGATTAAGCTTTTTGTGTATATCTAAATACTGAAACACTACTTAATAAAGATACCTCAAGAAGTATGAAAACAGGATTCTATCACTAATCTGCACGTTAGGAATACATGATACTGTTTATAATGACATACATGTCTATCCAGATCATATACATATTTACATATGAGTTTATATATTATCGCTCTCTCTCCAGTTCTCTTTCAATTCATTCTGTCCTCTCTGTCCCCATTATTTGGCAGCTGAATGCACCTCTACCTAACTGTCTCTCTCAGTTTCAAAATCATTACTGTGCTTGCGATATAGATAAGAGTCTCTGGGAACCTAACTGGTCAGTGACTAGTCAGACTCTGGCACTAGATAGTCCTAACTAGCCTATTTTTGAAGAAGAAACTATTGAGCATCATTGGCCACTGAATGACTTTGCTGTGTTTTGCTCTCATCTTTCCTGCGGCTCTGGTGAGCATGCTTGGAGCAGCAGGGAGGTACTGGGTCAACCATCAGGGCCTCTCTGTCTTTGCCCCAACACTGACAGGCAGGTGGAGGGTACCTCTCCCCAAACAAAAGTTGTGCAAGACTTCCTCTTCCCTTCTCTGTGTTTGTAGAGACCTAAAGAAGAAAACTTTAGGCTAGAAATCTTTTGTTTCAAAGGAAGTTCTATTCTACTTTAATTAGGCTTGCTGCCTCAAAAGAATAACAACCAAGAACTATGAACTCAAGTAAGCAAAGGATTTTTGCTGCAGGCTTCTCGTGTCTAACAGCTGATAAAAAAGAGTCTCAACAAATCACTGTCCAGGAAAATTAAATTTTGGCAGTGTTAAGTTATTATCATTTGGCTCTTTCTATTCAAGTTGAGTAATCAAACTCTGGAATATCTATTATATAAAATGTACCTTTCTAGATTCTATAAAGAACATGGAGAAGCAAAAGAATGGGTCCTGCCTTGGATATTTTTCAAAAGAGGATAGGTAAGTTGACGATAAGCACATGAAAAAATGTTCAACATTACTAATCCTTAGAGAAATGCAAATCAAAATGACAATGAAATACCACCTCATATGCATTAAGGTTCTAATGATGTTCTTCATAGAAATAGAAAAGGCAATCATGAAATTCCTTTGGAAAAGAAAAAGAGGCCCAGAATAATCAAAGCAATCCTCATCCAGAAAAGTGAAGAAGGAGGCATCACAATACTAGACCTTAAATTATTCTACAGAGCTATAGTAACAAAAACAGCATGGTATTGGCACCAAAACAGACATGAAGATCAATAGTACACAATAGAAGATACAGAGACAGACCCACATACTAGACAAAGGCATCATATACATACATTGGAGAAAAGATAGCCTCCAACAAATGGTGCTGGGAAAACTGAAAATCCATGTGTAACCAAATGTAACAAAATGAAATTAGACTCTCCCCTCCCCCTCCACAAAACTCGACTCAAAATGGATCAATGACCTGGGCATGCCACCAGAGACCCTGCATCTACTAGAAGAAAAAATAGGGCCAAATCTCCATCATATCAACTTAGGAACTGAGTCCTCAACAAGACTCCTAAAGTGCAAGAAGTAAAATCGAGGATCAATAAATTGGATGGTATCAAACGAAAGCTTCTTCATAGCAAAGAAAAAAATCAATAACGTCATGAACAGAACTTACAGAGTGGGAAAAATCTTTGACACCTGCACCTCAAATAGGGCATTAATTTCCAGGATATATAAAGAACTAAAAAAACTTAACACCCAAAAACCAAATAACCCATCAATAAATGGGCAATGGAACTCAACAGACACTTCACAGAAGAAATAGGTCAACAAATATATGAAAAAATGTTCAACAGCTCTAGCAATTAGAAAAATGAAAATTAAAGCTACACTGTGATTTTGCTTCACTCCAGTCAGATGGCAGTTATCAAGAATACAAGTAACAATAAATGTTGGTGAGGATGTGGGGGGAAAGGTACATTCATACATTGCTGGTGGGACTGCAAATTGGTGCAACCACTAAGGAAAGCAGTATGGAGATTCCTCAGAAAACTTGGAATGAAACCACCATTTGACCCAGCTATACCACTTCTCAGTTTATACCCAAAGGACTTAAAATCAGCATACTACAGTGATGTGGCCATATCAATGTTTATAGCAGCTCAATTCACAATAGCTAAGCTATGGAATCAACCTAGATGCCCTTCAACAGATGAATGGATAAAGAAAATGTGGTACTTTTACACAATAGAATACTATGCAGCCATAAAGAGAAATGAAATTATGGTATTTTCTGGTAAATGGATGGAACTGGAGAATATCATACTAAGTGAAATAAGCCAATCCACCAAAACCAAAGGCGGAATGTTCTCTCTGATATGTGGATGCTGACTCACAATAGGTGAGGTGGAGGTGTGGGGAGTGGAGGTTCACCAGATTTTACAGGGAGGAGAGGGGATAAGGGAATGGGAAAGACAGTAGAATGAATCAGAGAAAGCTTTATTATGTTCACATATGAATGCATGACCAGTGTGACTTAACATCATGGTCAACCACAAAAATGGGAAGTTATACTCCATATTTGTATGATATGTCAAAATACATTCTATTGTCATGTATAACTAAAAAAACGAAAAAGAAAGAAAATACATGTCAGTGAAGATGTGGGGAATTTGGAACCCTTGTACATTGTGGAGCCACTGTGGAAAATGGTATGGCAATTTCTTAAAAAAAAAAAAAAAAAAAAAAAAGGGCACAGAATTACCTTATGACCCAGCTCTCACTACTTGATATATAGCCACAAGAATTGAAAGCGAGGGATCAAACAGATACTTGCACACCCATGTTTGTAACAGCATTACAGTAGCCAAAAGAGGAAGTAAGCCAAGTGCCCATGAAATATTATTTATCCTTAAAAAGAAAGAAAAACTGACACATGCTACAACATGGATGAATCTTGAAGATCTTGTGCAAAGTGAAATAAGCCAGTCACAAAAAGACATATACTACATGATTTAATTTATACAAGGTAGAATGATGGTAGCTTAGGGCTTGAGGAAAAGGACATGGAAAGTGAGTGTTTAATGGGTACAGAATGTCAATTTGGAAAGACTGAAAGTGTTCTGGAGATGAAGGGTAGTGGTGACTGTGCATGTGAATACATTTGATGCCCCTGAATGATAGGTTTACAATGGTAAAACGCTCAACTTTTATCATGCATATTTTACCACAATGAAATGCATTATAGAAAAATGTAGGAAAGAGAAAAAAATCAGATAAGTATTACTATAACTCTCACTACCCTAGTATAACACGTCAATGCCTTTCTTCTAGTGTTTTCTGTTCCATGCATATTTTCATATGGTATTCATTTTCTTCATGTTGAAGTGTTTGTAATTTTTAAATCTATACCTGTAGTATCAGAAAATTGCTTTTTCTTTTATGGTCTTTTTAATTTTTTTTAGTTGTAGATGAACACAATACCTTTGTGTTATTTTTATTTATGTTTACATAGTGCTGAGGATTGAATTCAGTGCCTTACACGTGACAGGCAAGTGCTCTACCACTGAGCCACAACACCAGTCTCTAATTTTTTTTAACTTAGGAAATAATGTGATGCTGAATGTTTTTGTGCTTATAACTTCTGTTTTCTATTACTATATTAGGACAATTTCTTGTAATGGCATCATTGAGTTGAAGGCATGAGTTCATTTTTTGCATTTACTATATGGGTCAAATTGATATTTAAAAGATCTGTGTTAAATTATAGTGCTATCAGCAAGATACAAATGTAGTGTTATCATGATGCTTTCATCAAATATTAGGTCATATTATTAAAAATCTGTTAATTTAATAGAGATAACAATTGTATCTCATGATTTAAGCTTGAATTTTAAAAAGTTACTAGTGACATTGAATCATTAACATGCTTATGTGATTCTTAAGTAGCTATACTTTCTTTTTAAAATTCTGTTGACATAATCTGTCCATATTTTTATACCTTTTTGTTAATGCTTTTCATTTTATGCTTAAGTCATATTAAAACAGTATGTAATCATTTGTGCTGATTTTCACTTCTACGATCTCTTCTGTTCCAGTCCTTAAAAGTTCTTTCCACTCTAGAACTTTTGAATCTGCTTCCATTCTTTTCTCCTCATTTCAGCTTGATATTGCACACTTAGCTACTCTTCCAGTTGGAATTTACTATGCTGTGGAGCATGGATTTTGATGGACAAAATCCATGAAGGTCATGTAAACTGGGTAAAGAAGGCCATGTAAACTGGGTGAGCAGCATTGCCGAGCAGTTTTAGAAGTAGGATTCAATGGAGAGTATGTGGGAAGTGTATGGATAATTCCCTTGTCTGGGTGAGATGTTTACACTGAATAGTGAAGACTTAAGGGCAGGGAGAGGAAAGGCTGGAAGATCATGGTGGTGTGCACTGCCTTGACTGAGTCTTGGGTGAAAGGAGGTGGCAGGACCTGGGAGCAGAGGTCCAGTTTTTAACAGGAATGTCAGGTAGATAGGACAGACTTTGGCAAATGCAAGAGAGCCAGGTGGTGGTGGTGGGAGGGATCTGTGCCCCATGAGCAGGAGTAGCAGAGGCTTATGGCCTTATATTAATTTCTGTCCCAAATGAGGTGGGGTTCCGATTCTTACCCAGGGTAATTTTGTTCAATGTGATTTAGATGTGTGTACAGAAGAAAGGGTATGTCTCTAGTTTCTAGAAGAATCGCATTAGATGGGTAGGGTTCCTGCCATGGACTTTTCTTATTCCTCTCTGAAAAAATAACATCTCAGCCATCTTCAGGGCATTTTTCTTTCTCTAGGGTCCAGATCATGTGTCCATATGCTTAATACTACCCATTTTATCATTACTTTAGAAATTATATATTTTAAAATTTTGATGAAAACTTATATGTATATTTTGCAATAATATTGAATAACTATATGTTGAGTTAATTAGCATATGCAGCACCTCACATACTTACATTTTATTTGTGGCAAGAACACGTACATCTATTCTTTAAGTAATTTTCAAGTATACAGGCATTGTTATTCATTATAGTCATCAGGCAGAACAATAGATCTCTTGAACTTATTCTTTGAGGTTACTTGTTAAAGACACAACTTGAGTTCCTTTTTATATAAACTCCCATTTTTCAATGATCCCCAATTAGCAAATTCATTAAAAATAGTGTAACTTCAATATACGAGCACATTTTTAAAACTACAAAGGCCTGTCTACCTATAGTTCTGTACGGACAGAATGCAAGTATTTACTCTATGAGAAAATACATACTTTATTAAGTCAGTATATTACTTGCTATTGTTTGTTCCTAGCTGACATTAGTTGAAATCTGATGTCATTATGGTGGTGTTGGTAGGTGAGCACTATAAGAAGGGATTGAGTCATGAAGGCTCTGTACTCATGAATAGTTAGTCAAATTTATAGGTGATGAAGGTGTCAATGAGTTATCACAGAAATGACTCCGTTATCAAACCAAACTTTCTGGCCAGCTTTGTGTGTCTTGCCTCATGATGCCCTTTGCCATGTTATAACACAACAAGAAGGCCCTCACCAGATCTAAGCAGGGTCAACGCCTTGCTTTTGGACGTTTCAGCTTCCAGAAACATGAGCCAAATAAACCTGTATACTTTGCAAATTACCAGATCTCAGGTGTTTAGTGATAGCAACAGAAAATGGGTTAAGACACTGTTTAAAAGACTCCAATGACAGTTATTTTTGGTGAAGCCTTGCATTTCCTCACCACTTTCTTTTTTCTGTCATTTTCTTTAACTATGACTCAAAACTGGCCAGGAAATGAAAATGCTTCAGCACAACTCAGCAGGGGAGAGTTGAATGTAGAAGATTTGCATGCCCACAGGTGCTGAGTATGATTGGCTTTCGGATGCTTCCCTCTGAGTCTTCTGTCCTCCTCCCTACAGTGGTGAACTGACATGACTGAGGTGACAGTCCCTGCTGGAGTCATATACAAGACAAGGCAGGGCTCTGAGGGAGAGAGAAGACTGCAACAAATTTACAGATCAGAGTGGGAGGAAAGGGAAAAAATGAGTCCCTGGGGAACGTTCTCTGCTCAAGGCATAGGGGTGGCACATGGTGTTCTAGAAGGTTCTACCGCTAAGGGCAGAGGCCTGGGAACAGACTCCACCAGGCGAGAAAAACTCTCCTTGAGTTTCTAACACCCTTCACACTCTGTATGCTTTGGGAAAAAAATGCTTGAAATTGAAATAAAGGACTGACCAAATATTTTGGGTGTCTTTGTATGGCTCAGATTACACAACCATTTGTGGTGTTCTGTACTCTTTAGAGGATAAGATAGAATATAATGTTGGATTGTATTTTGTAGGAATTTCCTTGATCATTCGAATGCAATGATTCTTCTTTCTCCTGGTCTCTTGAACCACATTTCCTTCACTCTTCCGATGGGATAATTCTTTCGGAGTTATCTTGACTACTTATTATCTTATTGGCCACTTCTGAACTTTTCATGATGGGTGTTATAAGATGGATAATACTTATGCTTGTGGAGAAGGATGGATAGATCTGTGATTTGGTGCTATCCTTTTTCTTCTTTGAACATCAATGGGACAGTGCTGGGGACCTCTCTGAGATATGTTGAGGTTTTAATGGGATGACCTGGATGAATCTGTGTGCCTGACAGAATAGGTCCCTTAGGCATTCATTCCATTCAGATCCCTCCTGCTCCTCCTCAGTCTGTCTTTTCTCTCCAGTTACTCTGGAAGCTCAGCAACGACAAGCAGCCCATTCTGTACTGCCTGGTATATTCTACAGAATTCTAGCACAGTGCATTGTAGAGCTGAGGTGGTTAATAGTTACATAATAGTTACTTATTAATTTAGTTTGACAATGTAAAGAAAAGGCAAAAGATAAAAAAAAGAACCCTCAATTGCTTCTATACCTTATGAGGTTTGTTTTAAATTTTTTTCTTGAAAGTAGATTTCTACAATTATTCAAACTTTGGAATCACAGTTGTAAGTATCTGAAGAACCCAACATGAGGAACATTGGTCCCATAAAATTTACCATAGGTAATATTAGGGTACATATTTTTAGAGTATAATATTTGGATTTCTTCTCAAAGTCAAAGGGATACAGAGGAATATTTACTTTTTAGATGTCTGTGGCCTTATCTGAAATCTTAGGGAAAAGTTATGAGCTTACCTTTGACTCACAAAAGATCTGTCACTTAGCAAGTTCACACTAGCTGCTTAATGTGTGTGTGTGTGTGTGTGTGTGTGAGAGAGAGAGAGAGAGAGAGAGAGAGAGAGAGAGAGAGAGAGAGAGAATTTTTCAGAAAGTCATGTACAAAATGAGCATTCTCACTACCAGAGCTTTCTTGACACGTATTTAGGTTAAAAATAAAAAAAGAAAAAAAAAAAGAAAAAGAAAAAAGCTTTGGATTCTTGACTGAAATGGAATACATGACTAAACCTATAAAAGAACAAAATCTCAGCAAAGAATGGTTAGACCATAAGGTAAGATTATAGCATTCTTCATACCCATCTTCCAGTCCAAGATAGAGAAAACAAATCTAAATCTCCTCTTCCCCCAAAGACACTTCCATTATGAAAGAAACACTTGTGAAACTTACTGGAATGGGGAAGTAAATCATTAGCTCACACTAAAGTTTATAAAATGTTTTGAAGACAAATAAGAGAATCAGCCAGAGGAATACACCCGGTGAGGTTTTCACACCTATAATGACAGCAGATGCCATGGAAGAGCTGGGATTTGAGGTAGAAATAAGAAAAGACAGTTGATTTGAAATCCTGAAGAGAAGGAAAGGCACTCAAGAGTTATTTGGTCACAAATAATAGATGGGGCGGGGAAAGGCTCCTGGGGAGAGAGAAAAGAAAAGAAAAGACGTTCACGGGAAGGGAGAACTTCTGAATGTCTCCAGCTTGTGATCTTTTCTGAGAAGAAATCAGAAAATGATAAGACAAAGCATGAAGCATCTTCACCACTGTTTCATTGTGATTTTCACATTGCTTTTAGGATGCAGAGCTCACTGGCATTAAAAAATTACCTCTGAAAGTCACTCTATCTCAATGTCACTGATGTTCCTCTGCTAATTTGCTGCAGATAAGTAAACACATAAGCTTTTTCTAGATTACTTTCTTGACTCAACACAAGCACTGTTGGGCTGGGGATATAGCCCAGTTGGTAGAGTGCTTGCTTCGCATGCACAAGGCCCTGGGTTCAATCCCCAGTACCACCAAAAAAAAAAAAAAAAAAAAACCACACACACACACAAGCACTGTGCTTCATGATACATGAATTGACAAGATATGATGTTAGCAATTAACTTTGTGATGTTATTTGTTATATGTGAGATGTTTAATTGGGCAAGATCTTGGAGAATGTCAGTTCTGGTATGGCTCAACATGCAAACAGAGAGAGGAGTGTGGTTCTCTGGTCATTTGCTTCTGTCATGGGTTGAATGGTGCCCACCCAAATTCATGTGGAAGTCCTAATTTCTACTGCCTCAGAATGTGACTGTATTTGGAAATAGGATCTTTAAAGAGGTAATTAAAGTTAAAGGAGGTCGTTAGGTTGGGTTCTAATCTATTATGCCTGGTGTCTATGTAAGAAGAGGAGACTGGGACGTAGACACACGAAGAAGAAGGCCATCTGCCAACTGAGGAGAGAAGTTTCAGAAGACACCACCTTTGCCAACAGCTTGATTTTGAACTTCTAACCTCAGAATTGTGAGAAAATAAATTTCTGTTCCTTAAGCCCCCACCCCCCAGGCTATGGTGCCTGTTACCAAGAAAACCAATGTGCCTCCAGGGCAGGTGCTCCTCACCAGGCGCCCCTGCACTTGGGGTGCCTTTGTCTCCATTCTCTCTGAGATCTGCCATTCCTGTTACCTGGTGTTTCCCCTCTACTACTAGATTGTTTGAACAGGCGTCCCAGGTCTCCACCAACCTCCTACATCCCAGCTCCACATTACTCAGGTGCCTATGAGACTTTCACTTGTCTGTCCTGGGGTGCCCTTAGTCTAATTTAACTTGTCCTTTGATGGGACATATTTGCTCATATTGCTTTCATCATGGCACCTGGGAATGGAGACTCTAAAGCCATCTGTACTCTTCCTTGCAATGCTCCTCACAGATAAGCAGTCCTCACTTTCTTTGCGGTTACTTCATTATCCCTTCTTCTGTATTCTTTGCCTTCCCTTTGGTGGGTCCTGGTGTACCTGTTTTCCAGTCTACCGGAAACTCAACATCAGGTATCTGCTTCTGGTCTTGCCTACTCCCCATCCATGCTGCCTCCAGTCCAGATTAATCTATCCCCACTAATCCATTTCAGTCTCTGAGACCTCCTACTGCCTACGGAACTTAGCCTGCTCTAAAGGTCCTGCAATATTTGAATTCTGACCAACCTCACCACCCATGATCCCTTACGTGCATCCTCCATTCACGTGGACTCATCAACTGGTCCTGAGTATACCTTGTGTCCAGGCAGCAAGGAGTGAACTCTCTTATTTCCAACTCACTATTTTTGCTCCAGCCATCTTTTCCTTCTTGGAAGTCCTTTCCATTTATCTCATCGCAGCCATTCTTCAAAAGCAATTTCACATCTAATTCCCGTGCAAACCCTTATTCAGATACCAGTTAGATGAATTTGCCTCCTCAAGCCTCTGTAACATATCCCATATCCGCTTCCATCTTGATTAGCAAGTACCTCTGAGCAAACGCCCTGCTGCAGGGCAGCTGCCGTCTCTTATCTCAGGCCCCAGTCAGCATCTCCCTATCTTCTGATGAGATTTATGATATTACTTCTAGTCCCACTTTAAACTCCCTTTGGAGTATATGCTTTTTCAACGAGAAGCCTCAAAGGCCCAAGGCCTGGCTCATATTAAGCTCTGAAAAAATATTAGCTATTAAATTATAAGCAAATAAAAAGTTATGCTAATGATAGCCCCTGGCACTCCCTTGGTTGTCATTTTAAAAAATCACTTTTCATTATTAGCTCTATTTTTTGGGTATATAATTTTCTCATCGAATTTTACTCCTCAAAGGCTGGGTTTTTGTCTTATTTTATGCATTTGTTTTGGGGGAGCATAGAACAATGCATAAAATAAGTACTCTATAGAAGTTCTCTGTCTAATTAAAAGAAATTAGTATATCTCAGGAAGACTAACATATGTTTCAATAGGTAAATCGATAAACCCAAAGGATGGGCCTCCTGTTGAGTAGTACTTTCTCATAAATACAGAAACATCTGCTTTTGGATTATAGAGAGACTTCTTTTTTTCCTTACATTTTTACAGACTTGAAAAATAGTTGTGCTCCATAAATATCCCAGGATGAGTCATTTGCTTAAACAAACAGCTGCTTACCCATTAGCCAAATGCTTTTCATTTTAAGTCATACACTTAAATGAATTTTCTCCCGATCTCTCTCCCTCCCCCAGGAGCCAGAAAAGTGATGCACAGATACTTTTCTGAAATATCAGAGGGGTACAGTTCTGCCTTTGACATGGGGGAGTCTAAGCTCTGTGATGTAGACATTATCTGAGCTCAAGGTAATAAGCTGTTGTATATGCGCTGATTGTCTACCTAATACACACAGTGCTCATTGCTCATTCCATCTCTCTCTGGACACCTAGAACATTCTCCCTCTTCCCCTTCCGTCCAACCATCTAACTCTCCCATTCAGGACACCCTTTGTCCTTACTCCTCCAGTTATTGTCACCTGCCTATTACGCAGGCAGGTGGTCTATGTCAGGAACCACTGGCATAATAAATGGGAGGGACTGACAAATATTTTTGCTAATTCTTTCACAAAGATGAAGCCTATGATTAGTAGCTTTCAGCTATCACTTTCAATTCATCTTATTTTGAATGATAAATAGAAAACAACCATGCATAGTTTCTATCCCAGACAACTACTGTCCGTTTGCAGTGATTTGGTTTAAAGAATTTTATTTTAATTTAACGAGATTTCTTTGTTACAGACAAACTCATTGGCAACAAAGGACATTTAGTCTGCTTTATTCTCGCCCATGTAAGTAGAGTGATCTGAACTGTTATCTTCCTTAAAAATGGTCAACATCATCAGAAAATCCTTCTAAAAGACAATAAATGTCTAAATGTTTTAGAACAGCACAGAGAACTTTACTTTCTAGAAAGACCAAAGGAGAAGGAACAGATGTCGTTCTCCAGAGTTTCCATTTTTAGTACAGTTATTCTCAGCAGGATTCCGATCCAACATGGATTTTTTTCCAGTCTGTAAAGGACATCTTCAAACACCCAGGGTTGACATTTAGCTGGTATCCATCCAGTATGACTGTACCTTACTGAAATCACCAGTTGTTAAAAATCACTTCTATACCAGTTGGTAACAAGCCATTGTCCTGACCCCCTGGCTACCCACAATAGTGCTCAGTTATTTATCAACTTTAGAACTAAGGTCTGACCCAGGAAGGATCACCTGGATCAGGTGACCATGCAGAGTCATGATGATTGGTTATTGGTTAAATAATTTTCAGTATCCCTTTGCAAATAGCAATAGTTTCTAGATATGTTAGGTATAGATTATTTTCTGGAAAGCAATCTGAATGTGTCAGCTTGGAGAATAAGAGCATTTACCTCTCTAGGATTAGATTTTCCTCATCTGTGTCATTGGGCCAGGAGTTGTTCCAAGTGCTTTACATATTTAATTTCACTCAATCCACAGAACAACACTGTGACCTGATATTGTAAACATTGTTACAATGATTAAAGTTTAAAAAGAGTGTGTTCAGTTAAATTTGTCTTTAGTTTTATAATTTCCTTAGATACATGTGTGGTCATAATATTCCTACAATGACTATTTAATGAAATGTAAGTTGTGCTATTGTCTTTTTATGTGCTCTAGTTACAGATTTCTAGGCATATTTTTTTAAAAAAATTTTGTCTTTAACTCCTAGAGTTCATGTTGAAAAATTTAGACTGAGTGGTAACTGTGCAAGTACTTCTTTGTTTTGAAATTATTTTTCTTCTGATTCAAAGATTTACTTGCTGGAAATTTGGGGAAATTAAAATTTTTTTTTTAATTTTTACAGATTGCATTTTGATTCATTCTACAGAAAACTTGAAATGGACCTACTTTTTGACCCAGTTATCCCACTCCTCGGTTTATACCCAAAGGACTTAAAATTAGCATACTATAGTAATGTAGCCACATCAATGTTTATAGCAGCTCAATTCACAATAGCTAGATTGTGGAACCAACCTAGATGCCCTTCAACAGATGAATGGATTAAGAAATTATGGTATATATACACAATGGAATATTATTCAGTCATAAAGAATAACAGTATTATGGCATTTGCAGATAAATGGATGGAACTGGAGAATATCATGCTAAGTGAAATAAGCAAGTACTTCTCTTATGACTTCTACCATGTGTTCCTTCATTTTTATATATGTGTTCTTTTTAGTTGTTGACAGACCTTTATTTAATTAATTTATTTATATGTGGGGCTGAGAATCAAATCCAGTGCCTCACTCCAGCCCTGTTCCTTCATTTTTGACCAAGACCTAGAAATCAGTTTTTAATGCCAGTCTGTGCGCATGGGGTCCAGGTAGTTATAAATGTCCATAGATATCTCTTGAGCATCAACTCCTGATTGCTACTGTGTACCTGGATAAACCACTGGATGCAAATCTGAGCATGAAGTTCCTTCTCACCATCCTTTCCATGTGGGTTTATGAGAGATGGCAGGTCCCTGGTTGCGCTGCCCCGCCCCCCACTACAGAACTCGTGGGCTATTGGTTGCTCAGTATCTTCTTGTGCTTCTCTTTCCTATGGCCCCTGTATGTGTTTCTGAAGGGAGGAGGGCCTCTGGCTGAGCCCAGTGGGTCCTTGCTGTTTTTCCTCAGGGATCCCAACAGAGCTGGGAAATAGAAATTCTGTCATGTGAGAAAGTAAAGCCAAATGGGATGAGGAGAAGATGGCTCTGGGGGCTTTTGTGTTTTAATAACATGGCAGAGCACACTTAAGAGAAACTGCACTGATTCCCATAGCCTCTGTGGGTTGGAACAGAGCTGATGAGCAGCAGCTTTTAGAGGTGGAGTGGGAGAAAAAGAAGGCATAGCATTCTTGGAGGTGTTCACGCAGTGGTATGATGGCTTGCCAGGGGCGATCAATGAATTCCAACAAGATGTGTGTGGGCCGATTGATCAAATGAGCTCTCTCAGCATTAACCTTCCAACCCCCACTTCAACTGTTTGGTCTTACTGATCCCCTAAGCATACATTGGTTTGTCATAGTTCTGAGTTTAAGTCATTTCCTGCATCACGAAGGCACCAGCCAATTCTGAGACGTTATGGGTTTTTCCCCCTGAGTTCTTCCTGAGACTTTTTCAATAAAGTTCAAAGTGGTAAGAATTCAATGGAATTCCTACATTTTTGCATTTGCGTATCACCCTGTCTTGGAGTAGAGTGGAGGAGAGAGGGTAAGAGGCATGGTCAGTGACATCAGGAGTCAAAGCCTTAGGCTGACAAGGAAGCTTTGTCAGGGGACTTTCAGACACTAGCCAGTGGAGCTGTGGGAGTCTAGGGGTCAGGTCCTTGGAATCACATTACAGGGGTGGTGGGTGGCCCTGCCGACTTCTAGAATTGATGCTGGAGGATGCAGAGCTGGTGGGTGTCTGCACCTAAGCAGCCTGGAAATCACAATGTGCCTTCTGCACCCAGACTTCTGCATTGCCCTCGACCCTTCTCCCCAGAGCTGTGCCTGATTTGGGCTGAGAGCTGAAAAAACACAATGCTTGTTTGAGACATTCCTGCTTTACTATGTTAATAACCCACCTACTCTCCAGATGAGGACTCCAATAACTTCTCCCACCCATTTCCCCACAAAAAGAAAAGTGCATTGTATGTAGCATTTTTCATTGTGACTGTTGGTTATCCCATTATAACCAATCACTTTTACAACTCTCTTTTCTTTTTCTTTCTTGTCCTGCCTTGGCATGCTTTTTATATTGAAGACCATGACAAAACGCATTTCTCTGTGATGTTTCTAAAAGTGACCAGTTGAAGAGCTCTTGTCCCTGGAGACTAGGCTTTTATATTTCAGAGGATTCCTAACCTCTGATAACTAGTTCAATCACATAGTTTCACAAGATAAATCTAGATTAATAAATATGTGCAAAAAGATCCTTTGACTCTGTAGTTTCTTCCTATGTGCCTCAAAATGTTCATTAAAAATCTCCTACTTTGGTTTGCCATTTAATACTGGTTTACTCATATTGATCTTCCCTGGCATCTTTTAAAAAGATTTATTGTTTGAAACATACTTGGTTGAGCCAGTCTTATGCCAAGGAGGGTGGTCTGGTGGCCCTACTTACTCCTTTGAAGTGAGTTTATGGAAGTTTTATTCACAACAAAATTCTGCCAGTTTTTCTCTTTTCTTTTTCAAAATTTATACACTCCCTAAAAGAGTCACTTACTTAAACCAATGTCATTGATAGTAACATGAACAATCTAGAAAAATAAACTGAATGACAAATAACAGCATCAATAAGGACACAAATAATGAAAGAATTAAAATTTCCCTGTAATAGTGAACACGAGTATTGATCCCTGGAAGACCTTTGTGTGTTTGTAAAAATGTACCCTGGCAGAGATCCAAGATGGTGGACTAGAGGGAGGCTGCGTTCCTTGTCGCTCTGTAACTCCGGTTTCAAGCAGAGGATATCTATTTCTTGGTGAGGCAGTTTTTGCTGCTTATTGATCCCCTGCTGTTTACCCCATTTGTCTACTGTGATCACCTGCAGTCTGTCAGCATATTGACGTCTTTTTTGAGTGCAGATTGCTCACTGTCAGGCGCCTATCATCTGCCATTTGCCTGTCTCTTGCCTGTCCATCGCTTGCCTTTCACCTACCCATCACCCAACACATGAGGTACACCTCCTGATCATCTGAAAGCTGCCAGCAGACTGACCACAGACCGCCAGTGGAGCGCCAGCTGCCTGCCATTGCCTGGAAGTTCACTGTTACAGTACCCACAGGTTTGGTTACATGTGGTTGCCACCATTTTGAGACAACAGCCAGGCCCAGTAGGACCCCTGGCTAGACTGACTGAGCCCCGTCTCCAGGAGCCCTCAGCTCGACCGATCACTCCCTGCCTCCAGGGCCCTCACATCAACTGACTGCTCCCTGCCACCAGGACTCCCAGACCTACTGACTGCGCCCTACCACCGGGACCCCAGACCGACTAATCGCACCCAGCCTCCAGGATCCCACAACCACACCAAACACACCCAAACTCCAGGACCCCTGCCTGACCAACAGGACCCCACCTCCAGGACCTCCAGCTGACCACGTCCTCACCCCAAGCTGTAGCTCCCCATTTGCCAACACATTTAGAGCAGCCATCTTGGATAATCCTGGAAGCCAGAGTTCCGATCTTTAGGTGGGGCAAATCCCATCCTGAGACGCCTGCTGGAGGCTTGAAGCTCATTGTCAGGTACCTCTGGTGCATCAGGCTACTGAAGACTGGGAGGTTTCATTACTATATGACTGTTACAGTGTAGATTTTCTTTTTTCTCCTTACTGAAAAATTTTAAGTTTTTATTTCTTTACTTTTTTTGGCTCTCTTTTCCTTTTGTTTACCTGTTCCCTCAGAGTCTCTTTCTCCCTTTTTGCATGCTAACATCCAATTTCTTTTGATTACACTCTCACCCTTTCTATTATCTAGAACTTCTGTACATTCTTTTATTATCCCATTAACAGCTACATCCCACATCCCTCTGCATCCTCTTTGTCCTCCATTAGAAACTGCAGACCTTATTGCAAATCTGTTTGTTATACTGAAGATAATATTTGAACTCATTCTGTTTATTATGACAATTTTGTTAATGTCCTCATAGGGGCTATTTGGTCTAGGATTGCATAGTGTCTGAATTGGGCACTGCTAATATTGATCTCCCCTTAAAGAAAAGGTTTTGGAAACCTACAGGGCCACTATAAGCCTATAGGGAGTAATCTGGAATACCCCAGATCTGCACTGCTAGAGGGGAAGATACATGAACAACATGAAAAAACAAGGGAAGAAAATGATCCAAACAAATCTAGATTCTATATTAATAGAATCCAATGACAGTATGGTAGAAGAAATGTCAGAAAAGGACTTCAGATTATACATGATTAAGATGATTTGTGAAGCAAAGGATGAGTTAAGAGAGCAAATGCAGGCAATGATTGATAATACCAATAAGCAGGTGAAAGAGCAACTGCAGGAAGCAAAAGATCATTTCAACAAAGAGATGGAGATTCTCAAAAAAAAAAAAAAAAAAAAACCAAATGGAAATCCTTGAAGTGAAGGAAATAATAAACCAAATAAAAAACTCAATGGAAAGCATCACCAAAAGACTAACCACTTGGAAGACAGAACCTCAGACAATGAAGACAAAATATTTAATCTTGAAAATAAAGTTGCACAAACAGAGAAGATGGTAAAAAAATCATGAACAGAATCTCCAAGAACTATGGGACATCATGAAAAGACCAAATTTAAGAATTATTAGATTGAGGAAGGCACAGAGATACAAACCAAGGAAATGAACAACTTATTCAATGAAATAATATCAGAAAATTTCCCAAACCTGAAGAATGAAATGGAAAATCAAATACAAGAGACTTACAGAACACCAAATGCACAAAATCACAACAGATCGACACCAAGGCACATTATAATGAAAATGCCTAACATTCAAAATAAAGATAGGATTTTGAAGGCTGCGACAGAAAAGCATCAGATTACATATAGGGGGAAACCAATACGGATAGCAACCGACTTCTCAACCCAGACTCTAAAAGCTAGAAAGGCCTGGAACAACATATATCAAGCTCTGAAAGAACACGGTTGCCAACCAAGAATCCTATACCAAGCAAAACTAACCTTCAGATTTGAAGATGAAATAAAATCCTTCCATGATAAACAAAAGTTAAAAGAATTTACAAATAGAAAGCCTGCGCTACATAATGTTCTCAAGAAAATATTCCATGAGGAGGAAATGAAAAACAACAATGGAGGTCAGCAAAGGGAGGAATTACCTTAGAGAAAAACCACTCAAAGGAGAAACCAAGCCAAGTTGAAAACCAAAAATAAGCCCAAATGACAGGGAATACAAATCATATCTCAATAATAACCCTGAATGTTAATGGACTAAACTCATCAATCAAAAGACACAGACTGGCAGAATGGATTAAAAAGAAAGAGATTAAAAAGAAAGACCCAACAATATGCTGCCTGCAAGAGACTCACCTCATAGAAAAAGACATTCACAGACTAAAGGTGAAAGGTTGGGAAAAAACCTACCATGCATATGGACTCAGTAAAAAAGTGGGGGTTTCCATCCTTAAATCAGATAAAGTGGTTCAAGCCAAAATTAGTCAGAAGGGATAAAGAAGGACAATTCATACTGCTTAAGGGAACCATAAATCAGGAAGACATAATGATAGTAAATATCTATGCCCCAAACAATGGTGCATTCCTGTACATCGAACAAATCCTTCTCAATTTCAGGAATCAAATAGACCACAACACAATAATTCTGGGTGACTTTAATGCACCGCTGTCACCACTAGATAGATCTTCCAAACAAAAACCAACCAAAGAAACCATAGAACTCAACAACACAATCAATAACCTAGACTTAATAGACATACATAGAATATTCCATCCATATTCACTTTCACTTTCTTCTCAGCAGCACATGGAACCTTCTCAAAAATAGACCATATGTTATGCCACAAAGCAGCCCTTAGGAAATGCCAAAAAATTTAGATACTGCCTTGTGTTCTATCAGATCATAATAGACTAAGAGTAGAAACCAATGACAAAATAAAAAACAAATTACTCCAACACCTGGAGACTAAATAATATGCTATTGAATGAAACATGGATAACAGAAAACATCAGGGAGGAGATAAAAAAATTCTTAGAGGTCAATAAGAACAACGATACAACATATCGAAATCTCTGGGACACTATGAAAGCAGTACTAAGAGGAAAATTTATTGCACGGAGCACATTTAAGAAAACAATGAAAGGTCAACAACTAAATGACCAAACATTACAGCTCAAAGCCCTAGAAAAAGAACAGCAGAATAACAGCAAAAGTAGTAGAAGACAGGAAATAATTAAAGTCAGAGTTGAAATAAATGAAATGGAAACAAAAGAAACAATTAAAAAAATTGACAAAACAAAAAGTTGGTTCTTTGAAAAAGTAAACAAAATAGACAAACCCTTAGCCACACTAACAAAGAGAAGGAGAGAGAAAACTTAAATTACTAAAATTTGTGATGAAAAAGGAAATATCACAACAGACACCACTGAGATACAGAACATAATGAGAAGCTACTTTGAAAATCTGTATTCCAACAAAATAGAAACTACCAAAGACATTGACAAATTTCTAGAGACATATGCTCCTCCCAAACTGAACCAGAAGGACATACACAATTTAAACAGATCAATATCAAGCAATGAAATAGAAGAAGCCATTAAAAACCTACCATCCAAGAAAAGCCCAGGAACAGACAGATTCTCAGCCGAGTTCTACAAGACCTTCAAAGAAGAACTCATTCCAATACTTCTCAAAGTATTCCAGGAAATAGAAAAGGAGGGTACCCTACCAAACTCATTCTATGAAGCTAATATCACCCTCATACCCAAACCAGGAAAAGACACATCAAGGAAAGAAAATTTTAGACCAATATCCTTGATGAATATAGATGCAAAGATCCTTAACAAAATACTGACAAACCGTATCCAAAAACATATTAAGAAAATTGTGTACCATGATCAAGTGGGGTTCATCCCTGGAATGCAAGGATGGTTTAACATCCGTAAATCAATAAACATAATCCATCATGTCAATAGACTTAAGGATAAGAATCATATGGTTATTTCAATTGACGCAGAAAAAACATTCGACAAAATACAACACCCCTTCATGCTCAAAACACTAGAAAAAATAGGGATAGTAAGAACATACCTGAACATTGTAAAGGCTATTTATGCTAAGCCCATGGCCAGCATCATTCTTAATAGAGAAAAACTGAAAGCATTCCCTTTAAAAATGGGAACAAGACAGGGATGTCCTCTTTCACCACTTCTATTCAACATTGTCCTTGAAAATCTAGCCACAGCAATTAGGCAGACTAAAGAAATAAAAGGGATACGATTAGGAAAAGAGGAACTTAAGCTGTCACTATTTGCTGATGACAAGATTCTAGATTTAGAGGATCCAAAAAACTCCTCCTGAAAACTTCTAGACCTCATCAATGAATTCAGCAAAATAGCAGGCTATAAAATCAACACGCATAAATCTAAAGCATTTTTATACGCAAGTGATGAAACAGCTGAAAAGGAAATGAGGAAAACAACTGCATTTGCAATAGCCTCAAAAAAAAAAAAAAATACTTGGGAATCAATCTAACCAAAGAGGTAAAAGATCTCTACAGTGAAAACTACAAAACATTGAAGAAAGAAATTGAGGAAGACCTTAGAAGATGGCAAGATCTCCCATGTTCTTGGATAGGCAGAATTAATATGGTCAAAATGGCCATACTACCAAAAGTGCTATACAGATTCAATGCAATTCCAATTAAAATTCCAATGACATACCTTACAGAAATAGAGCAAGCAATCATGAAATTCATCTGGAAGAAAAAGAAACCCAGAAAGGCCAAAGCAATCCTTAGCAGGAAGAATGAAACAGGGGGTATCGCAATACCAGAACTGCAACTATACTACAAAGCAATAGTAACAAAAACGGCATGGTATTGGTACCAAAATAGACAGGTAGATCAATGGTACAGAATAGAGGACACGGACACAAACCCAAATAAATACAATTTTCTCATACTAGACAAAGGTGCCAAAAATATGCAATGGAGAAAAGATAGCCTCTTTAACAAATGGTGCTGGGAAAACTGGAAATCCATATGCAAGAGAATGAAACTAAACCCCTATCTCTCACCCTGCACAAAAATCAACTCACAGTGGATCAAGGACCTTGAAATCAGACCAGAGACCCTGCATCTTATAGAAGAAAAAGTAGGTCCAAAACTTCAACTTGTTGGCTTAGGATCAGACTTTCTTAACTGGACTCCCATAGCACAAGAAATGAAAGCAAGAATCAATAACTGGAACAGATTCAAACTAAACAGCTTTCTCTCAGCAAAGGAAACTATCAGCAATGCGAAGAGAGAGCCTAGAGAGTGGGAGAAAATCTTTGCCACTCATACTTCAGATAGAGCACTAATCTCCAGAATATATAAAGAACTCAAAAAACTCTATATGAAGAATACAAATAACCCAATCAACAAATGGGCTAAGGAAATGAACAGACACTTCACAGAAGAAGATGTACAAGCCATCAACAGATATATGAAAAAATGTTCACCATCTTCAGTAATAAGAGAAATGCAAATCAAAACTACACTAAGATTCCATCTCACCCCAATTAGAATGGCGATTATCAAGAATACAAGCAACAATAGGTTTTGGAGAGGATGTGGGGGAAAAGGTACACTCATACATTGCTGGTGGGGTTGCAAATTAGTGCAGCCACTCTGGAAAGCCGTGTGGAGATTCCTTAGAAAACTTGGAATGGACCCACCATTTGACCCAGCTATCCCACTCCTTGGCCTATACCCAAAGGACTTAAAATCAGCATACTACAGAGATACAGCCACAACAATGTTCATAGCTGCTCAATTCACAATAGCCAGATTGTGGAACCAATCTAGTTGTCCTTCAATTGATAAATGGATAAAGAAACTGTGATATATATATATACACACACACACACACACACACACACAATGGAATATTACTCAGCTATAAAGAAGAATAAAATTATGGCACTTGCAGGCAAATGGATGAAATTGGAGAATATCATGCTAAGTGAGATAAGCCAATCTCAAAAAAACAAAGGACAAATAAATGATCTGGCTGATAAGAGGATGATGACACATAATGGGTGGTGGGAGGGGGGCAAGAATGGAGGAAGGAGGGACTGTATAGAGGGAAAAGAGGGGTGGGAGGGGTGGGGAGGAAGGAAAAAATAACAGAATGAATCAAACACCATTACCCTATGTATGATTATGCAAATGGTATGCCTTTACTCCATGTACAAACAGAAACAACATGTATACCATTTGTTTACAATAAAAATAAATAAAAAAAAAAAAGATGGGAAACAAACAAACAAAAATGTACCCTGGCAATTCACAAGAGAACTCAACAATGTTAAATCTGCTCCGGAAACAGGTAACGAAATTGTTTTTAATTTTGCTTAAAACAGTTAAGAGATAATCAAGTCCATTTGGGACTGGGTTGTGCATGGGAAGGATACAAAAAGTTACAGAAAGGTTTTTACTTTTATGCCAGGGAAGGTGGACAAGTAACAAAGCAAAAATAAACAAGCCATTCTATCTGTGCCAGTGACCTGTCTTTGGAAGGCAAGCAGATGAAGAGACACAGTCTACCATGAACCCACTCATGTGCCCCAGCCTTCAAGTGGGAGAAGAAGGTAGGAATCGACAGGGCAGGGGAAAGAAAGGGAAAGGAGTTTAGAAACAAAAAAAGGCCAGACTTCTCTTGGATACTAGAGAGGACTCCTAAGAAAGAGAAAAATAACAGAAGAAATTTTTATTCACTGATTAAATTTCACAGAAGTATACTCTTTGAAAAGGAAGTCATGCCTTGGCTTTTATCAGAAGTCACTGCTTTCTTGTAGTTCGGTCCATACCTAAGTGACAAATTCACCACTTTAAGGACTGGTGCAGTCTTTAAATGCACCAGTGGGATTTCCTTTTCTTTCATCCTTTCCATAAAAATCAGAACTGGGAGGAGAGGGAGGAGTGAGATGGGGTAATAAGAGCAATATTTTATGAAAGTGCCAACACATTTTGCATTTCATTTATTTATTTATCTAGAGTTTCAAGTTGATTATCTCCAGGAAAGGAAAAGCTATAAATTAACCAAAGAAGCAGCTAAGATTATAATAGTCCAGGCCAGGGATGATTAATGAAGACTGGCAGCAACTCCAAGATGAGAAGAAAACAGACGCACTACCCCTTCCCCCAGGACGCCTGTCGGAGTTCTGCAAGATCAAGGAACACTGAACCCACTTAAAAGCCTGTCATGTCAACATGTCAAGAAGAAAACCTCTAGACTTTTCTATAGCAGAAAATGCTTCCTATTGAAGACAAGATATATGAAGGAGAACAAAAGGTTCCATCTGAAAGCCTGACATTTGTAAGGAGGACTTTCCTTAAATGATGCTTTCCCTTGAGTTTGGTAAGAATGTCCTGCAGGAAATAAGATAAGGAGCCAGTCAGAGGCAGTCTCGAAGAGGAAGACTGTGTGTTAAGGAGTCAGAACATGCAAACTAAAATTAGACCCCTTAAATGAAATGCTTAAAATTTGTTAACATACAAAAGTAAATTCATATCAGATATTTTATAATTACAAATAATCACTACTTCTAAAAAAAAAAAAAAAAAAAAAAAAAAGAGAGAGAGAGAGAGAGAGAGAACATCCAGGATCCATTATTCTCTATGTTAACCATGCCTCCCAGTTCCCTGCTTGCTCCAGGTGGTCAAGGTGACGCTCTGGCTGGGGAACAGATGGTGGGAGGCCACAGGTCTGGGTCTCTCTGTCCTACTTTCTCCCGGCTGTCGTCCCATCTCTCCGAGAGGGCAATTCTTCTGTAACTTCATAGCTGTAGTTCTCACAGGCTCTGGAAGCACATTTCCTCTCCTCCTCTGTCCCTTTGGGATGAGGGGTGGCACAGGCTAGCCACCGTGCTTATCTCTGGGCACCTCACCCTCTCCTCTGCTTTACGTTCATTTCAACCCTCTTAAGTGGGCTTCTTTTTCCATGGGATTCTGACGGACATACTGAAACCAAGAATCTCTCAAACCAGAGAGACGCCATGGTGAACTGAAATTTCTAGTTACAAAACCCGAATGATTGCCCCACATCCATGAGGGCAAACCAGTTGTTATTTATAAGAATCCAAGAAAATAGGCTATAGAAATTCCAGGTACAAAAGAGCCACAGAAACGAATCAATGTCAGCTAGGATTAATTATATTAATCATGCACTTTTATTATCACCGGAACCACCTGCTGCTAAATGACACATTCCAAACAGACTTCAAGAATTGTTCTAAACTAAATCATGTGAACTATAAGGAATGTTTTATTAAAATTGAATTAGGTCAAATCCACCATTCAGAGCATAGTTCATATTATGCTTACAGATTTTACTTTTTGAAAAGAAAAAGGAAATTGATTTATTTCTTGAATATTAAAAAACCCACTGCACATTAGAAAAGTGCTGGAACTTAGCTGTCTACGCTTTCTGAGTCTGGCATATAAATGTTTCTTTTTATCACTGACCAAGTATCTATACAGCCTATGCCTAATATTGCAAAATGTTCCATAAAGTCACCGCTTACAAGAATTTTGTGTAATTAAAATAGACAAAAATATACTTTAAAAAAATGTAAATTAGTTCCTGTAGCTTCAGAATTTTGAGTTTTGGCCCATTCTTTTTGTAGGTAATGTCTGGCATTCTGGATTAATTATTTAATGCAATTTTGTTGACTTGGAATTTAATTGTGTCAAACTGAATTGAGGATGGAGAGGGAGAAAGCTGAAAGATAAGAATTCAGACGTTCTCAGGATATTCTTGAAAGTGTGTGGGGTACACAGAAATCTGGGAGAGTAGAAGAAACTAAAAGGAATGGTAGATATAAGTGAAGTGAAAATGAGGAAGCATTAAATCAACTGAATCTTACGCTGGCACTTGCTAGTTTTAATGAACTGTTATTTCTGGCAATGCCTCCTCTTTTGTGGTTTCTTTGGGATAGCCAAGTTTAGTTAGAAGGACTTTTGCAAGAAAAGCTTGTTACCAAGCTAAACGGCTCAGGGTTTGAGTAAAGGGTCTTTCCAAAAGGTTGTGAATAATATGCATAGTGTTCATATAACTTCAGAGAAGGAAGGCTGAACAAGTCAAGGACTCGCCTGCTCTCAGGTCCCACTTACCCAGTGACAGGTTTGTTTTGAGCTCCCCTTTCCAATCATTAGCTTTGTGCTAACAGCACTGCCCCCTAGTGGTCTCTCGTTTGTGTGCAATGTGATAAAGAAAAAGAACTCAAGTTTCATGTTAAATACATATACTGTATCTATCAGTATATTTATTCCTATTTGAGAGTGGATTACAGAGACATATCATATTTATTTGTTCTGAGAATAGATCAAAGTATGCTAAATTGGCACTATTTTATTAAATAAGCAAAAACAGAAGTAAAAAATTAGGTACCATTAAATAATTTCTGATTTAATGATTCCCCCCAAAATTACCTAATATTTTGGAGTGCCTATCATGCTAGGCATGTAAGAAATGCCATATGTGTAAGTAAATGCCATATGAGTAAGGCTAATTCTATCCTTAACTTCAAAAAAATCTCTGATATTTGGAACACTAATGTAATCTCTACTCTGAGGAACACAAAGAAAGGAGGAAAGGAGGGGATTTAAAAACTTCACATATCTAATTTAGTTTTGAAGTTTATTTTCTCCAGGAAAATTATTTTAAAGCAATTTCATTTTTATAAGATGTAGACATACTCTTTAGAGCTTTAAAATACAGCAAATTCAAAGCAAAACCTTTCTAATAGTACAGGCATACTAATTATGTATTTATTCAACAGAAAAAATAAACCCATAAAATCAACTTTTCAGATTATCAGAACTTGAAAATTTCAGGGGAGGTACATTGTATACCAGTGTTTTCCACGGAGCAATTCACGTACCACTGGTGATTAAAAATTACTTTAAACAATTAGATATATGGGCTCTTTTTTTGTGTGTGTGGTGCTGGGGATTGAACCTAGGGCCTTTTACTTGCAAGGCAAGCACTATACCAACTGCGCTATCTCCTCAGCCCAATATATGGACTTTTAATTGTTATGCAGGTATCGGAACCAGGCAATTGTGAAAAGGCAACTGAGATATCAAATCTATGATTTCATAGATATTAATATTAGGACTACCTTCCACATGAACCCCAATAATCATGTTTGTAAGTTCTTTAGTTACTTTGCTTCTACAGTTAAGGTAGATTGGAATTGTAAATTTCAGTTTCCGAAAGCCTCCGTTTTACCGTTTCCATCGGTCTGGTGTTATTGAACATGTCCCTCTGTCTAAGGCACTTCTCTCTTTTCTATTCTTTATAGCTCTACATGACAGTAGAGTGTATTTTGACATATTATACATACATGGAGTACGACTTATTCTGTGGATGTACATGATGTTGAGATTCACTGTGGTGTATTCACATATGTACACAGGAAAGTTATGTCCGATTCATTCCACTGTCTTTCCATTCCAAACACCCTCCCTTCCCTTCATTTCCCTTTGACTAATCCACTGAACTTCTATTCCCCCCAGCCCAATGTATGTTGCGTCTACATATCAGAGACACCATTAGACCTTTAGATTTTGGGGATTGGCTTATTCACTTTGCATGATAGTCTCCAGATCCTTCCATTTACCAGCAAATGTCATAAAGTCATTTTTCTTTATGATTGAGTAATATTCCATTGTGTATATATATATCTCACATTTTCTTTATTTATTCATCTGTTGAAGGGCATCTAGGTTGGTTCCATAGCTTGCTTATTGAGAAGTGAGCTGCCATAAACATTGATGTGGCTGTGTCACTATAGTATGCTGATTAACTCCTTTGAATATATACCATGGAGTGGTATAACTGGGTCAAATGGTGGTTCTATTCCAATTTTTTTGAGGAATCTCCATACTGCTTTCCAGAGTGTTGCACCAATTTGCAGTCTCACCCAGCAGTGTATGAGTGTACCTTTTTCCCCACATCATCACCAACATTTATTGCTACTTATATTCTTGTTAACTGCCATTCTGACTAGAGTGAGATGAAATCTCAGTGTAGTTTAATTCAGTGCACTTCTCTTCAAGTTATAATTAGAATGGAGTAGTGCTGTCCAATAAGAATATAAGAGAAGCCACAAATATAATTTAAAACTTTATAACAGGCATTTAAAAAAAAGAAATAGTCAAAATTAGCCTTAATAATATACTCCTACTTAAGCTGCTATATCCAAAATCTTATGTTAGCATGTAACCAATATTAAAAATGTAGTTTATACCCTTTTACCCTAAGTTTTTGCTATTTGATATATAGTTTACACTTACAGCTCATCTCCGTGTAGCCTAGTTATATTTCAAATGCTCATAGCCACCCGAGGCTAGTATTGAATAGCATAGACCTACAGATGTCATCTGATTGAGGTTCAATTTTCGGAAAAGTACCACATAAGTGATGTTGAATACTTTCACCCAGAAGCACATGTCTGGTGTCCTTTTTGTGATGGTGGTACTCTGTGTCATTGTCTGAATCCAGTACATCTTTAAAGGTTGCAAAGCGGGGATGCTGAAATTTTAAAATTCCTTCTTTATTAGATGGATCCCTTTTATCAAGAGAAATACAACTATTTGGTTACTTGGAAGTTTGCATAAAGAAGGCAGAATCAATGTTTGATCTCTTTCTTTGCTGGTTTTGAAATAATGATTTTTGGCTTCCTCGGATGTTTACGTATGATCAGTAGTATATTTTATTTTCACACTATCATTAGGAATTCATGAATTTTAACACATTGATGTGTTTCCATCCGTCACAGTTACTGTATCTATTTCAGTTAGAATTTCCCCATCTCTGGTCACTGAGAGCCTATTTAATTTGATGCCAGAGTTCTGATCACACCAAAACTGTCTATGATATCCCAGGCTTTTGTACATTTCCCATTATGAACCTTCAATCAGCTTCCTGCTCAAGGAGCCCTGGATTCAATCTTTTTAGTGAAAATTGTGGGCAGAGGTCATGATCTCACAGTGAGGGACTGAGTGCTTTCTAAGTCTTCAGAGAAAAAAAGATAGGAAACATTTGGTTTCATAAAATAGTATTGGTCATGAAGTCATAATGGTATTTTTATTTAAATTCAAGAGAGGAGGATTTTTTTTTCTTCTTCTTCCCATTTGGGCCTTCCCCTTGTCAAATTCTAGATTTTTTTTTTTTTAAATGACATGAATATGTTGCTCAGCAACTTCATCCATAATTCACACCCACGACCATCTCAGAATACATACCAAGACTACTCCACCAGAAAAATGATTACAAAAACCAGTTTAAGATTCTTTTCAGTCCTTTCTGGTGTTAGGATAGCATTCCACTTGGATAAACAGTCAAATTACTGCAATTTAAAGTCACTTGGCAAAGTCCTGTTAATGCTGTTATGCCACCTACTGGACAGTCAGGCACAATCGTCTCACTTTACTTTTGATGTTGAGATTGTTTTAAGTAATTTATCGTTTATTGTTGTGAGGCTGAGGATTGAGCCCAAGGTCAAATTGCTTTATTTTAGATTTAATTTTGCTCTCTAATTATGTGAAGTTTTACACGACTCTAAAGTCAACTTTACAAGATGAATCTAGTTTCTCTCCCTATCTCCTTTATCCGAATTTCTTCCTCTACCTTTAGATACTGTTTTATTTTTAAATACTGTGATTCATCTTTCCATTAATATGTTAACATAATTATACAAAATTAATACATATGTATTTTTTTAAATCCACTCTTTCCTTTATTAAATAAGTGGCAGCACATTGTATACACTTTTCTCCTCACTGGAAAAATAGCATTATTTCAATCACAGGAAAGTTTGCATGCATATGGTAGCCTGGAATGTTGGACTTTACTTTATCAGGTAATCTAATTTTTTTTTTTTAAATAGGCAATTAAAAGTGAATTTACTAGGTGAATTTGCATCAGTTCATCATATTTATGTTACACATATTTCTACACATAGACATACACACATATCTATACACATATTCATATATTGATTTTCATATTCATTCCTATTCTTTACTATGTGAATTTACATCAATGCTGGTCCAGTTGCAAACAGCTCTGAGATCTAGAGCTCTCTCTTCTATTGTTATTAGGATATATTAACAAATAAAGTCAGTTCCCCTTATCTATGATTTTTCTCTCTACATTTTCAGTTCACCATGGTTGAAAAATATTGAATAGAAAATTCCAGAAATAAACAACACCTAAGTTTTAAATTAGGGGTCATTCTGAGTAGCAGGGTGAAAACCTGTGCTGTCCTGTTCTATCCTGCCTGGGACATGAATCATCCCTTAGCCCAGCCTCTCCATGCAGTAGATACTACCTGCCCCATGCCAGTTTAGAGAGAGGGAGGGAGGGAAGGACAGAAGGAGAAGGAGAGAAAGACAGGGAGCACACATGCATATCATTTTTTTAATATATATTTTTAGTTGTAGGTAGACACAATAACTTTATTTTACTTCTATGTGATGCTGAGCATTGAACCCAGAGCCTCCCATGTGCTACGTGAGCACGCTACCACTGAGCCACAATTCCAGCCCCATGTACATCATTTTTAATAAAATCTAAAATATATTGTTCTAGTCTATTTTGTTACTTTTTAAATCCCCTACTATGCCCAATTTACAAGTTAAACTTTATCATAGATACATCTGTATAGAAAAGACATAGTATACACTTTGGTATGACCCAAGGTTTCATGCATCCCCTGAGTCTTGGATCATATCCCGCAAGGGTAAGGTGGTCCTATATACTCCATGGCTTCATTTTGTCTGCTGTGGGTTGACTCTTTTCTCCCTCCCCTACTTTTAACTGGGTCTTCTCTTTACCTCTTTGCCCCTACTGAGTATTTCCTGTTCAGCTTGGATTCTGTTTCTGACAGTTTCTCTTGTGCTTGAAGAAAAGATGGGTTAAGGACCCCAGTGGGATGCATTGGGCCCAGCTGTTCTCTGGTGTTCGCTCGCAAGTAGAAGCCATCAAGAAGACGGTGGACTGAGACAGACATCAGTAGCCTATGTACATGTATGATTGCACAAACAGTGTGCATCCACATCGTGCACAACCATAGAAATGAAAAACTGTACCCCATTTGTGTACAATGAATCAAAATGCAGTCTGTAAAAATAAAAAAGATTTAAAAAAAAATAAAGAAAAAAATAAAACAATTTTAAAAAGACTACACATTTCAGCTGTGCCTGCCCGACTGGCCCACAAATTTTAGTCAGTACATGTCAATGATGATCGTTTCTCTGCCTCTTGACAACATCAGAAACCTCTTTGCTTCTTTCTACTTCCCCTAACTCCTTCACAACACCACACAGATCTCAATATCACTAGTAGTTTATTCAATTCACACATATTTGGAATAAACATATCTGGTTCATAAGGATGGGGTTTTCTTATCTCTTTATTGTAGATGGTGTCTGTGAAATTTTGCTTTTGATACCCTAGTTGCTATATTTTTTGGTGATTTGGGGAGGTTAACAAATTATGCCACCTTTCACCATGTTCTAGAAACTTTAAGATTTTTGTTTTGTTTTACTTTATTAGCAAGTATCTTTATGCCTAGATCTATTCAACAGTTTTTCTGATGCAAGGCAGATGCTCCTTGACTTTTAATGGGGTTACATCCCATTAAACCCATTTTAAGTTGAAAATACTATAATTTGAAAATGTATTTAAGACACTTAACCTACCCAACATTGTAGCTTGACCTAACCTACCTTAAAGTGCTCAGTGCACTTATATTAGCTTAAATTGGGTGAACTCATTTGACATAAAGGCTATTTTATAAAAAAAAAGGTGAATGTTTATTAAATGCTGACAAACCAGAAAGTGAAAAACAGAATAGTTATATGGGTAAGCGTTTACAACACTGTAAAGTTGAAAAAGCTAAGTTGAACATCATAATTCAGAGAACGTCTGTATTTTGTTTAAATACTGTAGGCACAGTGATGTCTACACATTCATATTTGAATGCTCCACAGTGAATGCTATAATGTTTACATCTGTCTCTCTCCCCCATTTCCAGTCTGTGAAAAATCTCTGGACAGCTCTTCCCCTTACTGTCTGGAATGTCCTTGATGTGGTTTGGATCTTGAATGTCTCCTGAAGGTGTCCATGTGGTGAAGCCTTGGCCCCCAACTTGGCACTACTGGGAGATGGTGGAAACTTTAAGGGAACTGTGAGACCCTGGTCTTGTCCTCTTTCTTTCTTCATGGCCATGAAGTGAGTAGTTTTGCTCCACCATTTGATTCTGCCATGATGTCCTGCCTCATTACAGATCCAAAAGCACTGTGGGGCTAACTGATTATGAACTGAAACCTCCAAAACTGTAAGCCAAAGTAAACCTTTCTTCTTTCTAAGTTTATTATCTCAGGTATTTGTTATAGTGATGCACAACTGACTAATACAATCCTTGATACTGACACAGAAGTCAATGGAATATGAATTGCACATCTGAAGTGCTCTGGCATGATCACCGTGCTACAAGACAGTCATAAATGCTTTTTATTTCTTTCCTTCCATAGCAGTAGATGCACACTGATTCTTAATCCAGGTGGTAGAAGAAGAGACCTAGAGAGGCAGGACTCCAAGTATTAAAATGAGGAGGCAATACATTGGGAGGCAGTAGTAGTTTGATACAAGTTTTCCAGGTGATTCTAATAGACCTCCTCAGGGTTGTATGTGGATTCTCTGCTCTTGGTGCTAGAGAAGAGAGGGTGCCATGAGACCTGGCCCTGGGCATAGGTCACCTGGGGATCCTTGAGCAGAGGACTAGAAAGTGACTAAGATTAAGGGATGGTAGAAAAGAGAAAATGGAAGACATCAGCCCAAGGATCTAATTGCTTTTTGAGCCCATCTTCTTCAGGTAGCTTAGCAACTGAAATGGCTTTATTTTCAAGACATTTAAAGTTATCTCTGCTTAATGTTAGGCTTGGAAAACTCTTTCAACTCTGAACAGAAAACAAAATCTTTCATTTTCCATTTAGAGATTATAGGTATTGAATGGAAACATGTGAAAGAGGTGGCAATTTGGGTGAAAGTCTTTCACCCAAAAAAGACAGATGATGATATCACATCTGTGGCTGTTTTAACAGAGGGAGAGTGTTCAGGAAGGCAGAGGAGTGGGGAGAGAAGGATGTAAGAGATAGGAGGATGTTCCCAAGAGGGAGATGGGGATGGTAGAAATGATCGCAGACACTGCCAACTTAGTGAATATGCTTGCCTTCCTTTAGCACAAAGGCACTGAGTGGGTATATTAATGGTCTCCATGAATGCCAGAGCTGTAGTGCCTTGATTGGAAGTCATCAGGTCACATGGTCTGAAGGCAGACAAGATGCAAACAACTGACAGGCTGACTCAAGTCCTGGCAGGTGACTTAAGGGCTTAATAGCATTGAGCATTCAGTATTATTTCTGAGGAATCAACAGAAGTTCCAGCAATTTAGTAACTAAAGGTCATATCATAATCCCCATGTGGGTTCACGTGGAGGTAAGCAGAAGTTTTCTCTGTAAGCAAGAAGGCTGTCGTCTCGAACTCAGGCGATAATAACTTTATATTTCTGAGTTGCCTATGTATTTTTGGGTGCAGATATTGTTTCTTCTATAATTAAAGAAGGATCACAAGAACTGAGGCCCCTGAAATTTAGTTCTCTTCTCTATACAATTAGTATCTTTTCAGTTTTTATTTTTCTTTTCCTGTTTCCAAGGTAGGACACAGCCTATGAACACATACTGCATAGCTGGGGTGACAGCTCTGTGAAGGTCCTCTGCCCTCTTCTTTCTCACTTCAGTATCTCTTCTTGCCTCTGAAATAGTCTGTTTTTTTTTTTTTTTTTTATGTATATGTTAACATTACCCGTCCCCTCCATCCTCACCAAGGTTAATGTCCCAGAAATTGACATAAAGTAGACCACTATAATATTTATTGATCTGTAATGTTAAAAAGAGACCCTTATGAGTCAGAAGAAAAAGTGATGAGTCACTAAAAAGAGGGTGTTTCTACTCTACTAATTTCAGCTACACAGTATGTAATAACCAGGATATAAAAGGTTTTCAGCTCTTATCCAACAAATGCTATAAGAAACCACCAAGAAATCAAGCTATAAATAATGGGGCACATTTTTATAGTTAATATATTAGTATCGAGCTTGAAGAAATAGAAGATAAGTTTGGATTTCTGATACACTATTGTGAATTGGCCTTTTCTTTCTATATTATGGTCCTTAAAAAAAAAAATCAGTTTGATGTAAAGAGAGAGCCTACAGAGCGAGAGAAAATCTTTGTCACCTGCATTTCAGATAGAGCATGACTCCCCAGGATATATAAAGAACTCAAAAAACGTAACACCAAAAAACCAAACAACTCAATCAATAAATAGGCAATGGAACTGAAGAGACACTTCAGAGAAGAAGAAATACAACTGGTCAACAAATATATGAAAAAAATGTCCATCATCACTAGCATTTAGAGAAATGTATGTTAAAACTACACTGAGGTTTCATCTCACTCCAGTCAGAATGTCAATTATCAAGAATACAAACAATAGGAAATGTTGGTGGTGATATGGGGGAAAAGGTACACTCACACTGCTGTTAGGACTGCAAATTGGTGCAACCACTATGGAAAGCAGTATGGAGATTCCTCAGAAAACTTGGGGTGGAACCACCATTTGACCCAGTTATACCACTCCTCAGTTTATACCCAAAGGACTTAAAATGAGCATACTACAGTCATGTGACTACATCAATGTTTATAGTTGCTCAATTCACAATAGCCAAGCTATGGAACCAACCTAGGGCTCTTCAACAGATGAATAGATAAAGAAAATGTGGTATATATACACAGTGGAATATCACTCAACCATAGAAGAATGAAATTATGGCATTTGTCTGTAAATGGATGGAACTGGAGTGAAATAAGTCAATCTCAAAGAACCAAAGGTGGAATATTCTCTCTGATGTGGATGCGGAACCCCAATAGGTGGAGGGGAAGCGGAGGGAGGATTAGAGGTTCACTGGATTGGACTGGGGCAGGCAAGGATGGGGGATGGGAATGGGAAAGACAGTAGAATGAATCAGACATGACTTTCTTATGTTCATATATGAAACCATGACCATATAACTCCACATCATGTACGCCCACAAAAATGGGAAGTTGTATTCCATGTACGTGTGATATACATACATTCTACTGTCATGTATAACTAAAAAGAGCAACAAAAGTCAGTTTGGGCCCACAGTTGCCTCCGGCGTGGAAGGTGTATATACACCAGGCGTGGTATGTGGGACTGGGGAGTTGCAGAGGAAACTGGTAGTTCACTTTGAAATTCGGGTGTACATTCCTCATAACCTGAAATCTTTGGTATGTTAATTCAGGACATCTGGGGCTTGCAGGCCCCATTCTTCCCACACTGCTCCCCCACCTGGACTTACTGTTCTTAGCGTCTTTGTCATTCAACCGGGAATCCTTTGGAGCAGGCGGTGCAGACTTTCTAGTGACATTCAGTGGATCCCACAGCAGATGGAGCCTGTCAGGAGCACAAGGCTTGTTTTAGTCTCCTGGTTATATACAAATAAAGCAGGAGGGGGTGACAGACTTCCAGGCACTTTTCTTTGCATGCTCTGAACCTCATTCATTTGCTTAAACTTAAATCTGAAACTGAGTTCATATTTGTCTTCTCTGAACTTTTATCCTTTTAAGTTTCCTTATTGTGTTTTGGTGAAACCATATTTCCCAGCCCCTCCCCCCAGTTTTCTAGATTTTATTTTCTATATTTACTAATTCAAGTATTTAATTAACAAAAATCTATCTAGTTGGTGTGTTGTTGTTTGTCACACTACTGGACACCAGACACCCTGGGGTGGGAACAGTGAATGTTGCCTTTGTCCTCAGGAATTTACAACTTAGCAAGTCCTTGTTTGCATCTGCTGTCCCTCCTGTCCATCCCACCAGGTGCACTTATGTCTTTAGGTTCTTCCTTTGCACCACCATGTAGATTCTCATGCCTGGTCCACAACAATCAAGTGCTCAGTGGCTTCCATTAGCCTGAAATTTAAAGCCTCTACCATCTTCCTGGTTCCAGTAGTTCTCAACCTGTTCTATGTAATTTGGGAGGGTCTGTTTATTTTTGATACCGAGAAGCCCAAGAACCCACCTGTAGAGTGGAGGATTTAGTCAAGTTCTCCTCAGGTTCCTGATGTATGCTTGGGTTTGTTTGAAAGTAGACTCAGTCCCTTTCCTAGTCAGTCACTTTAGCTTGCCCAGGTTATGCAAATCCAGGATTGTTACTCTTCAAAGAGGACACACACATCCCTGCCTCTGAGCCTTGGCCTCCACTCCGCCTGCTAGCATCTCTCCCCTTGTGCAAGCTAAGCCCTGGGGGCAAATGTCATGCATAATTTATCTTTGGCTCTCTCCAGGAACAAGAAATGCTCATCGAATGCTTGGCCTGGCTCAATAACCACCCTTTCCCTGATCCCGGAAGTCTTCATACTTCTAAATGACAGTATTCTTGACAATTCTGTTTTACAAATGAAAAAGTAATTGAGCATCACATAATTTAAGTAGTTTCTTTAGGAAACATAGGTAATAAGTGTTGCTAGTAAGAGCAGGGTCGTAGCTAAAGGTAGGGCTCTGGGCTCAAACTTCTAGTATGAAGTGGAGGAATCAGAATAGCTTTTGTGTGTGAGCATGAGACAGGAGATAATCCAGCCTGTGACTTGGGAGCTATTGAACTCAGGTGCCAGCTCCTGCTTGGCTGTGTAGACCCCTCCTCTCAAGCTGCCTTCCTTCTGCAGCCAGAGTTAATTCTCCTAAAACATTTCCATCACAACAGGACCCTGCTTAGAAGCCTGCTGTGGTGCCCAGTGAACAATCTAACCTGATGCCCAAGGCCCTTTAAAATATGCGCTCCGCCTTTTGCTCTGGCACCATCTCTGGCTTGTTCTTCCCATTCCCCCAAGGCGCTGCTCTGAGAAAGGGCCCCCTCCTCCCTGACATCCTGACGCTTGCCCTACAGTACAGCACCTCCTCGGTGCCTTTCCCACCCTTCAACCCAAGAAACCTGGCTCAGCTTTAGGGCTGATTCCCATGCCGTCTCGGAATGTTGCCACCCTGGGCTTTCGGACGAGAGGCCACTGTTTGTTTCTCTGTGCGTTCACGGTCCTCGTACTTAACACTATTGATTCTACTCCTGTACCCCCTGTCCCACCCATTAGACCGTGAGAAACTTGAGAAATGCTTCCTGATGCACTTTTGCATAATTATTATTTTCTTTTATTGCACCTTTAATGTCCAAATCACTGAGAGAAAATTCTTAATACATCTTCATTTTACCACATATTCACATCTCTGGTCAATTTGGGTCAAAGGGGACAGATAGATGAGGATGGTGGGAACATGAGGTTAAGAGAATAATTCTATAAAATGAGCCCCCTGTACTGACTCCCCCTGTGGTGCTTTCTTTACCAAAAAGCAATCTGCCTGCAGCTCTGCCTGGCCTGAGGGGACAGGAAATGTCACATTCCTCAACCAACTGAGGCAGTGGGTGGAAGCGTAAGTAGTGAATGATGGAGGTTGGAAAGATAAGGGCTTGTTATGAAAGAAAAGATGATGGGTAACCTCTGGAAAACAACAATGGGTAACCACAGGTAACCTCTGGGATCCTGGGATCGCACTTCCAGGCACAAGGAGTTCCTAAGAATTATCTCCAATGCTGCTCCTTCCTGCCCTTAGGCATGTACATGAAGAAGAAAAATAAAGTGGGGGGTTCTGGATTCCATAAAAGGACAAGACACACCCATTCCTGTGGACACCAGCTCTGGGCCCACCTCTCTTTGGAGAAGTCTGCTACCTCCGTCCCTCTATTAGATAAGACTTGCTTTCTATGTGTGCTTAGGCATTTCTTGGGTGTTTAATCTTCAACAATGGGGAACAAGGACCTGATCCTGTTCTCCAAGACTGGTATGAAAAGGAAAAATAGCCCCAGCAAAGCCCCTGCGCCTTTTTTGCCTTTCAGGGTCAGGGCAGGACTTAACTGTGTTTGGAAAGACAAAAGAGGAGTTACTTCCATCTTATGTTATAGGAAATCCAAGAAGTACTAGAAATTCTAGTATTTTCTTCTCTTTTTGGGAATGACCTCTATCATTTCTCTTCTTTAACAATCTCCCCAACCAGCTCCCAGGAAAACTCTAAACCCGCAACTAGTATCAAGTTAATTTGGTTCCTTGATAAGAACAGAAGGGTCCCAGGGTGGATCTTCACCTTGCAGAGGTTTTGCGTTCAGAGTTATAGGAGTGGGAGTTACAGCAGTAGCCATCCAACCTTCAAGTCGCATGTCCCTGGAAAATCAGCACCTCTGTTCCCCCTCTGAGATGCAGGTAATGGCAATATTTAACTGCATTGAAATAGGGCTGTGGTGGGGAATGAGCGAGGTAATGCAGGCTAAAGCATTCAACTCAGCACCTGACCCGTGCTGAGCCTCAATACAAGAAATAATCACATTGTCACATATTATTTTCATCACAGGAAATAGATATTCCAAAAGGATTCCCTGGGACTAAACTGGAGATTAATTATGGGTTTGGAGAGGAGTTGGCGTCCAGGGCAGACCAGGCTTCCTGCTCCCTGGGGCAGCTCCAGTTGGTGCTGACCAAACGGTCCAGTGCTCCAGGGAGGCCTGGCCAAGGACTGAGTCACCTTTAAGGGAACACTTGGGTTCCAACTTTCACATTTTCCTTTATGGTGTTTTGTTACTTCCTTAAAAATCATTTCTTTGCTGGGAGGCATCAGAGTAACACCTTAAAATTCTCTCAAAAGGGAAAATGTGTATTTAGGTTTTGGTTTGCTGTTCAGTCATTATGTGGAGGCTTAAATCAAGGACTTACATAATCAGTCATCTGTACCCACGAGTTCCACATCCACAGATTCAACCAACTGAGGATCCAAAATATTTGGAAGAAAAAACCATGTCTGCACTAATCATGTACAGATGTTCTCTTTACTTGTCATTTTAAACAACATAGCATAATGATCAGTAACACAGCATTTACATCGTGTTAGGTATTATAAGTCGTAGAAAAGTTTTAAAGTACTGGGGAGGATGTGAATGGGTTATATGGAAGCATTATACCATGTCATATTAGGGACGGGAACATCCTCAGCTCCTGGTATCCTATAGGGATCCTGAACCAAGGCCATATAGACAACGAGGAATAATGGTGTCTTAATACTTAATGATACTTAACAGAAAAATATTTAATGGATAAGTGATATAGATCTCAGTCAATACTCACTTAAGAATCAACTTCAAATAAATCAGCCTGTCTTTATTTTTAGACTGACTCAGGTTGGATATTAGTTCTGTGTGAGGGTGCTTCATTTTTGCTACTTCTTATTCTGTTGATGGCAAGCTATTAATTTAAATCTGGAAGATGTGACTATTCACTTGCTTAATTGCCCATTTCCTTAAGAAGTGGAATCAGTCCCTAACAATCCCTGCTGGCTGCTTCCTCTGCCTAGACCCCTCCCTCTACCCCATTGGGACTATTCAGTAGGATGTTAAAACAACGACAAAGTTACCACATCCAACTCCTCTGTCAAAGAAATATCAGCTGGTCATCTTTTTACAAAACCACATACCTAGTTATGTTTTCCTGTAGAGTTAAACAAAATAGTTAACTTTTTTTTTTTTTTATTGTAAACAAATGGGATACATGTTGTTTCTCTGTTTGTACATGGAGTAAAGGCATACCATTTGTGGAATCATAAATTTACATAGGGTAAAGTTGTTTGATTCATTCTGTTATTTTTTTAATAGTTAACTTCTTAAGGCATTTTTATGTTCTTTTAATTAATTACTTTTAAGTTCAAGTGGCAAAAGACTTACCAACACTCTGTAGGGAAAGCTGTAGAGTCTTTCCTGATGCTACTATATATAGTATATATAGTATACACTATATATATAATGTATTTAAATAAAAAGTTAGGTTTCTTGAAGGCAGATATGGCTGGGGGATATAAATGGTTTCTGAAGCTATATCACATATTTATGCCCAGCATTTCCTTCCTTCCTTCCTTCCTCCCTCCCTCCCTTCCTTCCTTCTTGGAATGAACCCAGGGGTGCTTTTACCACTTAGTCATGTTCCCAATCCTTTTTATTTTTAATCTCAAGACAGGGTCTTGCTAAGTTGCTTAGGGCTTCACTAAGTTGCTGAGGCTGTCTTTGAACTTGTGATGATCCTGCTTCCCCCTCCTGAGTTGCTGGGATTACAGGTGTACACCACTATGCCCTGGCTCATGCCAGAATTTTCTAGCTTTCTGAATTGCTCTGGATGCTGTTTAATTCTCATGCTGGGAAAGCAGACAAATTAAAACCAGGGACAAGAAAAAGCAACAACTTCACTTCCTATACAATTACCATATGCTTTCTATTCAGGTAGCACCTGTGCCCAATCTGCTACTTTTGGGGGGTTTTATTTTACTTTTTTTCCCCTCCCTCCCTTTTTATCCTTCCTTCCTTCCCTCCTTCCCTCCCTCCCTCCCTTCCTTCCTTCCTTCCTTTCTTTTTTTGTACCAGGGATTAAACCCAGGGGCACTGAACCACTGAGCCACATCTCCAACCCCTCTTATTTTTGTATTTTGAGACAGGGTCTTATTAAGTTGCTTAGGGCCTCCCTAAATTGCCCCAAACTTGTGATCCTCCTGTCTCAGCCTCCTGAGTTGCTGGGATTGCAGGAGTGTGTCTCCATGCCTGCTGGCCTTCCTTCCTTCCTTATTTCCTTCCTGCCTTTCTGTGCTTGGGATTGACCCCAGGACCTTGAGCATGCTGGGCAAGCTTTACCACTAAGCTACATACCCAGCCCTACTTTTCTGACTTTTGAACCAATGCTCAAAGTGAGAAATTGTTTTTTTTTCAAAGGCAGAAGAACAAATGCGACAGGCTTCTGTTCTTGCTCCAGGACACAGAGAGGGAGACCCACTAATCCCTTTCAGCACCACTTATGCTCTCAACTTCTCTTGACTTCTGACCCCATCCCTGAATGGTGGGTGTGAATGACTAGGTCGCTGCTTTGGCTGGCATCACTAAGCTCGTAGGAATAGCATTCACCAGAGCAAGCCGCTATTGAGATCCATGTCTCCTAATTGGCTGTGGGTGTTGCTAGGGTGACGACCATGTGGACAGTGACAGGTGCCTGGTTATTACATGTTCATTCATTCGTTCACTCGTTCCTATGTTCGTTCATTCTCTCGTGTATATTTGCCTAGCGATTACACATCCACTCATTCAACAAATGAGTCACAGAGTGGTTAAGCATGCCTGGCACTCTCCTGGATGTTGGGGGTAAAGAGGAGAAATAAGGGGGTTCCTCTCTTTAACACTCTTACAGTGTGGTAGAAGGCAGGGATAATAACACGCCTGGGGCAGCATAGAGCTCTCTCTTCCCTTTGTTCTTTTACTTCCTTCCTCTCCTCATTCTATTGGAAATGGAAAACTTCATCTTAATAACACGAGGAAGTCATGCTGTGAATGTGATTAATGTTCCCATGACAGAGATGGATTTGTCTCGTGGTTACTCCAATTTAAACAATGACAGTGTTCGCCATCTCAGGAATGGGAAACTTTGGGTTCCTGAGACTCTTCAACAGACCACAGCAGCAGGATGGAGCTGGGTCATGTGAGAAGGTCAGGAAAATGGAAAAGACGAGGAGAATCACTGTGTGGGAGAGAAGGATATACAGACTGGCTGCCCTGGAAGACCTTTGAAAGACCGAAGATGGAGAAAAGGCAAGAAATGATTTGTACCATGAACTAGAATGTGAGCATATTTGGAATCAATGGCATGATTATGATGTTTTTCAGTAACAGCCTCTTCCTACAGGCCCTTCCAGAAAGTGCAGGACACAATGCAGGGTTACATAGAATTTCTCTAAATTTCCTGTTAAGATAAAAGTTGGTAACTTTCTGAGCACACACTCTATTTAACTATGGTAAAATCAGACCAAGAATCTTTAGGGTGCTGTGTTAGCTACCAAAAGGCAAGCCGAACTACATCATATTAGGTTTTACTGTTTGTAATCGGGACAGCATCTCTATGCCTGAACCTAGAGATTAACTCCCAAGAAAAGCAGTCCATAGGTGGGGAGTTCAGTGCTGGTATTTTGGTTCTTTGATGGCAGGGACTTAGGTGTTTGCTCTGTTTAAGCTCTTCTCTTTATGCAACCTAACCTACTGATCCTACAGCACCTAAGTCTACCCTCCAAATTTAAGGTCGTGATCCAAAATAGCCACGGGAGCACCAGACTAAGCACAAGGCCAAAAGAAGCAAGACACATGTTTTTGAAGCAACTAAAAGAGCAGGAATTCTACAGCTGTGTAGATTGGATATATTTGTTACTTCTAACCTTAATTATCACCTTTTTCAATGGTGTAATTCATTCCAGATGTTGCGACTCAGTCCTCCTCTATATTCTTCCCATGAGAATGGAAAGAGGAATGCTGCTAGTTCAAGATCCATGCCTCTCTCCTGTTCCCTTATTCTTCTTGATTAATTAGCATGTTCATCAAACATCTACTAAGCACCTGGTATATCATGGGCCCGCCTCTGCTGGCAAAAAAGAACACAAAGATGAAAAACTCCATTTATCAAAAGCTCCCCACCTAGCTGTGGAGATGTCAGGTGGGCATGCTGCCCACATTTTCAGAAGGGGCAGAGGGCATGGAAGAGAGAAGGCTCAAAGGGTGCAGCCAGGCTTGTCTGGAGGGGAGAGAGAAGCCTTCACAAAGCTCAATATGGCTGTCTAGGGACTTCTTGATGGTCAAGGGCATGCATGTATTCCAGAGAGCAGACACAATCCCTACAAGGGAGGAGTCAGGGAAACAGTGAAGCATTTGGAATGGACAGAGTGTGAAAGGCAGCGGTGAAGAGGGTACTAGTAACAATCTTATAACTGGTTGGGGAGAAGAGAGGCATGGGTGCACCCCAAAGCTATGGCATGTCCTCAAGTGCCTTGACACCTGCATCTGACTTCATTTCTTATAGTAGCATCCCCGCCCTCTGCACCCAATAGAACTGTTGATGCTACAGTCTCTCTGATTCTTTTTCACCTGCTGTTTAAGTCTCCCAATTGCTTCTGGTCTTAGGTTCTAGCCACCTCTCCGGTCCTCTTGCACACTGTTTGGTCACGGGGGTGAAATTTCTGGAATGCATATCTGCTTTACATATCCTTGTCTAGGCAAAGTACCTCCACAGCCCCAAGGCTCAGCTCCAATGTGTTAGTGCCACATTGCAGGTTCCTATGCATGCCTCGCCCACCTTCCCAGCCTCCCCTCTGCCACTGTCACACAGGCAAACTGGACTCCTGCTACTGCCATCCTGAGGCTGAACCAGTCTCACACAGGGATCTGTGTGCAGGGGAGATGTTCCGAGTAAGGCCTGGGCATGAGACATCCCTTTTTGGGTTCCGTTGACTATACCCATCTGAAAGGGTGGCTGGGAAATGCATCTCACTGTGGCCTAGGGAGATGAGAAGGCAGATTTTGTCGTGGAGCAAGCAGTCTGCTGTGGATCTCCCGAACTGGCCTTCTTTGTCTTTGAGGTTCATCTGTTTGCTTTCACGCTATAAATGTTCTTTGACTATCTAGACAGATGACTTGTATTTCATATTCTTGTTACGTGATTGCCATGTCTTCCCAGTGTTCTGTGGAAATACTAATTTGACAATATTAAATTCTAATTTCTAAAAGTTTTCCTGATATTTTAAAAGATGATTGCTTTTTCCATGGGGGTCATTGATTCTTCGTGCTCATCTTGCTTGTGCTGTTGGTGTTCCTTAAATCACTGTCACTTGCATTTGCTTACTGTGGATCAGGCATGCTATAATTTGCATCTGGCATGTTTCCCATGTGTTAAAGGCTTGGTCCTTAGTTGTTGGTATTGAAAGATGATGGGACCTTTAAGGAGGTGGGGCCTAAAGGGAGATTTTAGGTCATTGAAGGTGTGCCTTCAAAGGGGATGGCAGGACCTTGTCTCTTCCTTTCTTTGGATTCCAGGCTACAGTAAAGGAGGCAGCCTCCTCTGTCGTGCACTCCCACCACAATGTTCTGCCTCACCACAGGCCCAAAAGCAACCAACTGACTATGAACTGAAATCTCTAAAATGACCTCTTCTCTTTTACAGTTGATTATCTGAGGTACTTGTTACAACAAGGGAAAGCTGACTAATACAAGGTGTTATTGTAATCATTTACTTATACAATTATTTAATATTTAAAATGCCTCTCTAAGGTGAGACTTATTATTAGTCCCATGATACAGATGAGGAAACTGAGGCACAGACTGTAAAGTTACTTGCCCAAGACCGCACAGATAATAAGTGAAGGAGTTGAATCCAAATA
The DNA here is from genome assembly GCF_902686445.1 of Sciurus carolinensis. Lineage (NCBI taxonomy): Eukaryota > Metazoa > Chordata > Mammalia > Rodentia > Sciuridae > Sciurus > Sciurus carolinensis. Next base: position 27,359,078 of record NC_062227.1, on the reverse strand, counting down.
CAGTCTGACCCTTATCTATGTAGTACTAATTTCCACATGTGTGGTACAAATTGGATTACCTGTTTATGGTAAAAATTTAAGCACTAGATTGAGTTAATTTAGGCAGCTGACAGAAATGTTCTGTTTTTGCATATGGGACTAAATATAATGATAATTTCTAAGATGCCCTGCTCTCTTCAAACCTCCAATGTTCCCCTCAGTGTAGATTTCTCCTAACTCATGGAGAAAGAGGAGCCACCAGGTGGGAGTCACCACTCATTTCTGTCACCATTGCTGCAGAATGCTTCTAACAATCATAAACTTAAGAAACACTAAGTTCTTTAAAAGTTGTCAATTCATTGCTTCATCTTATGGTAAATGTGAAACATTTAAAAATAATGTTAATGAATCTACTGATAATTACTGAAGGATCTATTCTCTGAATTCTGCCAGGATACTTTGTTAAACCAAATCTACAATGGACATATTTCTATAGTCCTAAGCCAGCCGGGTGACTTGAGATCTGTTTATATGATCACCAACACATTTCCCTATTCCTAAACTAACATGATGATTTTCGACCTGTCAAAGACCATGGGAATCAGTACTGCCTGCCTGGCGACACTGGTCAACACCGTATCCTCATTTTCCGGCACAGTGTGGATACTTCAGAAATATTTTGATTGGTTCTGTGGAGGTTCTGCCTTTCCCTCTCCACGGGCAGGTGGGTGTCAGGTGCCCACCTGGGAGAGGCTCTAAGTGCCCATGGGACACTTTGATTCTTAGTGTTTGGCCTTGCCTTTCATCTTCAGCCCAGTTCAGTGGACCCATGCTCTTGCCAGAGTCTGCCTTTGAACTGCTGGCTGTTCACTTTTTATGAAAACTCTTGATGGAAATATCGAGGGATGAGTGCTTCAAGGACCTGCGGTCAATGCATTCCTGCCTGTGACCCTTTCATGGATTGAAAGCTCTGAAGTCTCACCCTACAAAATGCACTTAGAGACAAATGCAGAAAATAGCGTGTATAATCTAGAGACCTGTGTGTCCTATGATCGCTAGAGGATATGGTCCATGCTGACAAACGGGCTTCAGCTGCTGCCACCTGTAATCAGTGGTAGTGAAGGCCACCGAGCTCTGCTTTGAAATGGATCTGAGCCCAGTATGGTCTAAGCAGAAAAGACTTCTAAGACCTATTAGGATGAAGAAAGTGCTGGGCCAGGCAATGGGCTATGCTTTTTGTATCTTTTCTCTGGAAATTAAGGTAGACTGTCAGTAAGCTGTGGATGTCGATCACACACATTCTAATTGATCCAGAAAATCAATTCCTTTGAATTGAACTTGGTCATTAGGTCCTCAGGTTTTATTAAGGGAAAAAAATAAATAAATAAAGTTTCCCATGATATCTGCTTTTATGTTTATTGTCAGAATGTTATAAAAACGACACAGGAAAGAGGTCCTTGTCAAACCAGGGTCAGGAAAGTCTACCTCACTAAAATATGTCATGCTTTCAGGACAAAATTTGAATGATATAAAATACAGGTTTTTCTTTTAGGTTTTAGGAAGACTGGCTTAATGTCAGTAATTTTACTACATATAAGGATACAAAATGCATCATGCAGTGATATGAATTCTTTTTATAGCTTTATCTGTTAATCTAAACAAGTCCTATACATCATTCCAAATCCTCTGTGAAGCAAACCAAGGTATACAAAAATAAACCAATAATATTCCAAAACATAAAAATAAATCAGTATATTTCAATATTGTACATCTTCCATGAGAAACAAATATCAACTCCTTTGGCTTCAGAAAATTCATTCATTTTACAGCTTCTAGATTGAAGAGTAGCAAACTCATGCTATTAACAGATTTAAGTATCTAAGTAACTAGAAAACTGTCTTAAGTCTTTCTCTTTTTTATGCCTTCTCTCCAGAATGACTGAATAACATTTTTTCTCTTATAGACAGATATTTAGTCTTTAATTTTATACATACTTAAATATAGGGGGGAGAACACAAGATTTTAAAAATATAAAACCATGATAAATTTACAATGTTTTTCACAAAACATTGGGGAAATTGGGGCAGACACTGTGAAGGAAATCTCAACCATTACACAAATCTTTACAATATTTCTTTTGAATGTCTCATGCCCACAGGTCTCTCTTGCTCAAATTCATTTTAAAACACATTGATTTGAAAACCTGAAAACATCCTAACTGAATCAGGAAATCATTTCTCAAGCTCTAGATACACTGGTAAATCTGATAGACCAGAACTGTCATGTTTCTGTGCCGGAGGCCTAGCACGGAAAGGGCGGAAGCAGGTGGCCCTGGGTTACATCCTGGGTCTGTGACTTTCTACCTGTGTGATCTCTGGAAATTCATTTAGTTTATCTCTAAGTCTCAGTTTCTGCTGGGCACCATGGGCATGCCTGTAATCTCAGCGACTTGGGAAGCTGGAGCAGGAGAATGGCAAGTTCAAAGCCAGTCTCAGAAACTTAGTGAGACCCTAAGCAACTTAGAAAGGCCCTGTCTCAAAATAAAAAAATAAAAAAGGGTTGGTGATGTAGCTCAGTCGTAAAATGACCCTGGGTTCAATTCATGTACCAAAAGAAAAAAAAAACATCTAACTCTCAGATTCACCATGCAGATTAAATGCAGTGTCTTTTATAAAGTGTGGAGAGTATACTAAAATACTAAATGCTTAATAAATATTATTTTCCTCCCTTCACATGTCAGTCCCTCATCTCCCAGCAATATTTTCAGAGAATGAAGAGGTAAGAATTTTCATTCTTAATTTATATCCAAATTCACATTTCACTAGTCAAAATAAAAGTGATCTTATAATCCAAGCAAATAGGAGAGTCACATGGGCTGAGAGTGGGATGGAATAATTCACAGCAACCCTGTGCAGAAAATCTGGAAACCTGTGACATACAATCTCTGCACCCTTCCCTTGGGCTCCCTTCTCTCTCCCACAAAGTAGTAAGGCAAAGAGAGTGAATGAAAGATAGGAATTCCAGGTGGGAATTGTGCCTGTTTTACTGACTAATGTATCCCAAGTGTGTAGGGCACTATCCTTCTGTATATTAGGTACTCAACAAATATTTGATAAATTGAATTTAATAATGAAAAAGAAAACAAGAACATTCTTAGGACTTAATGCACTGTTTTCCCTGGAGTCCAGGGGTGAAAATTATTATTTCTAACTAAAAATAGAAGAGTCTTTAATTTTCCATCATTCATTTTCCTGAACTATCTACCATCTCTTCCTCACTCTGAAATAAATAAATAAAAGAAAAACAAACCAAAAAGAAAAACAAACCAAAAGCCATCAGCAAACTGCTTCTGTAACCCAGGGTAACCACAGGTTACACATAGGGCAGAACGGCCCTGTTGAAGCTGCAGTTTCTCACGAGGACCTCCAGTTTGGTCCAGTTTGGGCCTTCAGTTGCTCGCCCAACTCAGCCTGAATGGAAGTATTAGGCACAAAAGCTGAGACCCAACAGAGTATTCCATTTGCACTGCAGACATGAAGACCGACAGGTGAAATGGTTTGCCAAGTTACCAATGTTTACTTTGCCGATGGGCTAAACACTCTAGGGTCAAGTCTAGGTAAACCTAATGTGCCATGCAAGAAAGCTGGGCTACTGGAGAAAGAGCCACTTGGAAACATTTTGCTGGACCTGTTTAGGATTTAGTTATTTATCCCAGTAATTATGTGTCAATTTCAAAACAGAGAAACACTTAAAAATGTGTAAACAAAGCATTCATCTTGTCACTCTCTTTCAGCCTAATCTGGTTGTGGAGAGAACCATTCATATTTCTTAAATGACATTGCAAAATTTTGGCGGGGGGAATATCAGAGTTGTGCATGTTTGTGGTGTGTGTGTATGTGTGTATGTGTGTGTGTGTATGACTTTTTGATGGCATCTGATAAGCGATGGATATTTTGGTAACCAAAGTACAGTATTTCTGTGGTTACTGTGATAATGGAAGCGAATGCAGGCACTGTTGAAAACTGGCTCTGAAGGAGATGCTCTATGGCTTGCTTGCAACTTGGTTTGCTTCCCTGCAGGCTTGCTTGTGAGGTGGGGATCTATGCAGACTTTCACTGCAGTGTGCCCTGGGGAAATCTCCTCCTGTAGTAGTGGGGAGGAAGGATTGGGTGAAGGAAAACGCTGGGCTCTCCAGCTGGGGTGGCCTTTCAGAACTGTCCCAAATTGAGGCCAGGAGGTTGGGCCTTTGTCACCCTTTCAGTGGCCTGTTACTGGACATGGGCTGCCCAGGGAGGAAAGCATAAATGTGTGCCAGGCAGCTCCCTTCAATGCAAGGCAACAGCTGAAAGCCATCAGCTGCCAGGGCTCCCGACAGCTGGTGAAATGGGTGCTTTGGTGCTGATGGGGTGTCTGGGTGGCCAACTCCCACATCCACTAAAACTGGCAAGTTCAAATAACAAAAAAGTTTAGGAGCGAGTCATTACCATATATTTTTCATAAAAGGGACTTTTGATAAATATGTGTTGAATGAATGATAATTATTACGAGGGAAGAATGATAAGCAATGGGTTTATACTTCACCAGAAGAGATTTAAATGAGGTCAAAGAAATATATAGAATGATAATGAACCCCGCAGAATAGAACTTCCAGTCTAGATACATGTACGGTGAACTTGACATTTGATTTAGTCATTAAAATTATTCAGAATCTGAATTGATTAAGCTCTGGGGTAAACAGAAAAAGATTGAAAAGAGACTCAGCTGAACAATGAAGGTTCAACAAGTCAGAGTCCCCCACTCATGGTCAAAAGGTGAACATTCTGCTACGTAAGCGTTTGATTGAATTCAAGGCTTTAAAAAGGAAATAATTAGTGTGTGTGAACCAGTTGAAAGAATTGAAAAGCATCACTGATTAAATCTTTCCAAAATTAACAATTCTTCCTGCTTGGAGTCTTTCAACTAAGGAGATCATCATCTAAAGTTCTCTGTGAAGGTCATTTCCACACACAGTCTATTCTGCTCAATCTAATGATCCAGTACCTTCTCTTCCAAGTGTTTGGACACACTCACCTTGCAGCCAGCAATTTAATCACAAAGACATTTCCCTGACATTATGCGTTCCTGCAGTACATTTTGATCCTTACTTTACAAAGTTACAGAAATTAGATGCTTGCAATGAATCATTTCTATCCAGGGACTCAGTATGGTAATATTGAAGAGGCTTCACTTTCTTTTCTCAGTGATCTTCAAACCAAAGTAGATGCTAACACTTAGTGCATAAGCATTTTTGTCTCTTAAGATTTATCTGATTTGCTGGGTGTGGTGGCGCATGCCTGTAATCCCAGCGAGTTCAAAGTCAGCCTCAGTAACAGCCAGGTGCTAAGCAACTCAGTGAGACTCTGTCTCTAAATAAAATACAAAATAGGACTAGGGATGTGGATCAGTGGTTGAGTGCCCCTGAGTTCAATCCCAGATTACCACCCCCTACCCTCCAAAAAGACTTATCTGACTAGAGGCTTGTAAATAAATATTTAAATATATTTAGGAGAGTTAATTTTCATGCAAAAGAGTAGGATTTTTCTTGAAATGAAAAGTTCTTTAAATGTTCATTTTGAAATGCGAATTTTCCAAACACACCCATTTAATGCTTCATTTCAAATTCTTTGGGGAAGAATATTTAAAAGACAAACATTGGCTTTTTTTTTGGCTTAGGATGTCAAGTCATTTTGGGGATTTTTTTTTTCTCTGATCATAAAGGTTATTAAATAAGGTACTTCTTTTTGCAGGATCACCTATTAGGATCATTGACTACACTGGTCCAGGAAATGCAGGCATGGAGACACATAGGCACAGTCTCCCCTCCACCCCCACACGGATGTCCTGAAACCTGAAATTCCCCCAACAGCAAATTATATACCCATTGTATGAAGATTAGCTCTTCCCAAGGTTCCCTGTTAAAATATTCTTCAACAGGGTATCATTAAGGTTCAGGGGGAGGCAGAGGCGCAATAGCATGTCTATTTCTCTTTTCCTACATTGGAGGGAACGAGTGCTAAATTTTGCCCAGATACACCCCTGATGCATGACTCAGCACTGGAAGAAATTCATGATAATTCCAAATAATCAAAATTGTAATGGCAAATTTAATAATATTAGTAGTCAACGGTAAATGACCTTATTTACTGATGGTTATTAATAAAGACATAAAAGATACTTTCTAAGGCCAGCAATGAAAGTTAATGATGGACCATGCAGTATGACCCTCACTAATATTTCATAGATTTTTTTGCCCTTTCTTTGCTATTGTCAATCACCTGCAATAACTTCCAGGTGTGAGAGTGGTAAGTCTTAAGATGGAACCATTTGTCTGCCTGCTTGCCTAACCTTGCTCTATTCCAGCTACAGTCTAAAGGAAAAGTTCTGGATTCCTTTTCTGCAAGATTTGACCCATAGTCTAAATCAAGGCCAACACTGTACTGGTGTCCAGTTGCAGTGAATCTCAAAGGACTGAATCTTATGCGCAGAACTGAGTCCAACTAATACACCTATTAATTTGTTCTGAACCTATTAAGTCCCAGGTTTTCAATTCTGTGAATATATTAACAAAATTAATGCAGGTGAATTAAAATAGGTTGAAATAATAATTGACACTGGTACATTAACATAGGTTGGAAATCATAATCTACAGCTTATATATATGTAGTATTATATTAATATTACACTATGATTATATTTTTTGTAATTTAATTACATTTATATAACTATGTTTAAGTTTTTATAGGTGTTCCATAATCTGGGATAATGGGACAGGTTAATAGGAAAATTCTCTCACAAGTTTTTAGATTTGCCTTAAGGCTTAGTTAGCTCCATGAATAATAAGATTATGCTTTTATAATGTAAATTCTTTCATTTCACGGATTTTTATTGAGTACTTGTTATGTGCCAGGAACGGTGCTTGTGAGGAGGATCTAAAATGAATTCCATACAGTTTCTTCTCTCACCTGCTATGACCGTAATGAGTTTTTATTGCATTTTCTCCCCCCAGATGAGACTGACTAACCAACCCTCTAAAGTTCCCATGACATGAGATTCAAGCTCAGCTTTCATGAAAACTAGCAAATAGAGTTGTTGTTTCTTTACATGTTTTTAAAAATATTTTCTTAATTTTCCTTCAATTTTTAAATGTTTAGAAAATTTTAAATGCATGGACTTCAGAGAAGCAAACATAAGATAACTATAAACTTCAGTTCATGATGCTATACCTTTATCAATTCATAGAATGCTCCCATTTTGTTTAATTTTCTTTGGTTCTACTTTTTTTCTCTATTATCTTCTTCTGTTCCTAATGCTACCTCCCATCATAGTTGACTTTCATAATACATTTAAAACATTTTCTTATGTTTCATCTTTTACACATACACACACAGAAGCTTTGAAAATTTTTGGCTTTGAATGTGTGTACATACCTTTGTGTTTAAAACATTTTCTATTCAATATTGTTTTTGAAGTTCTGTTCATAATGCTGCAGTAGTCGAATTTATTGCTTTTTATCTTCCATCCAATGATATGCTATTCATACATTGATAAGTCTGCTAACAGTAATATCTCAGCCATGAACATTAACACACATTTTTTTCTTGAGTACTTTAGTCATTTGTGGGGGACATACCCAGGAGGAGCATTGCTGAATTGTTGAGTGTGCACAAATTTAAGGTCAGTAAATTTGGTGAGACTCTTTTCCCAAAGAGCTGCATGAGATTCTATTCCCACCAACAAGGCTTCAGGTTCTGCATTTTTCTACATCTTCACCAGCAATTTAGTTTTTAGATGTTTTGAAAAAGTCAGGTTTAAGTGAATCAATAAGCTTAGATTTTCAAAATGCACCAGTTTAAATTGACCTCCTTAACTAGAACAAAATGTGTTCCCACTCATCTTAGAATGACAAAAGGCTTTAGAATCACAGGGCTGTAGGTATCATCAAGTTCAGTCCCATACTTTTAATAGCAGACCAAATACTACAGAGGTCATCTGGAACTGTCTAGGTAGGGACAAAACTGGAACATCCTAGAACCAAATCTGGGTTTTCTGGTTTTCTTTTCTTTTGATTAATTTATTTTAAATTTTTTCTTCTGCTTTTATTTGGTAGAACAGGTATATACATCCTGTATGATAATATCTTTTGAGTTTTGCATGACAGATTGCTAGAAGCCTGCCTACCTCCCACAGATACTTCTTGTGCACTTATGAAGTGTCAAGTACTAATCCAGGTTCTAGGGATTTAGCAGTGACTACCCAAGTGGCAGGTACGCAACAATTAAAAGGGGTCACCGAGCGGGCACAGGGGGAGAGGCCCGGTCCAGGTCAGATGTGTGCACTGTACTTTGGAGTTCATACGCACATCTCACTGGAGGCATGCAAGAACTCAATGAGCTGAGATGTCATTAGGAGCATTTCACCAGAGCCTGCAGTTCTTCAGGGTGGCAAAGTCACTGGCCCATGGTCACACAACTGATCTGAGTCCTGGTTGTTTGGTTCTAAAGGTCATTTTCACTTCATTTTTGGACTATGATGTCATTTTTAACAGAACAAAAGTAATCACATTAAAAGTTTCCTGTTGCTGGGCACAGTGATGCGTGTCTGTAATCCCAGCAGCTCAGGAGGCTGAGGCAGGAGGATCACAAGTTCAAAGCCAGCCTCAGCAGCTTAGCGAGGCCTTAAGCAACTTAGTGAGACCCTGTCTCAAAATCAAAATTAAAAAGGACTGGGGTGTGGCTCAGTGGCTACACACCCCTGGGTTTAATCGCTGGTTCCAAATAAATAAATAAATACATGAATAAATAAATAAAAATTTCCCTGTGTTTAAATCTCTACTTTCTAAGGTTGATGTTTACACCTGAGTTCTATTCCCTACCAACTGCAAAATTTTGAAAATTATTTAAGGCACATTTGCAGGAAATTTCTTGACCCCTAAAAAAATTCTTCAAACTGGCATTTTAAAATCTACTGGAGGTTACTTTAAGAAAATGTTTACTTTGATTTAAAACAATCTTTTGCTATAAGTTGTCTCATCTCTAAAATAGCCAAATATAGACTGTGCTAAGATGATTAAATCAGAATCTGTCTTCTCCTCATAGGGAGTGTGTGAAAACATTGCTTGCTCTTCCCAGGCTTATGGTATTGACAGAGTTCCAAACACGCTGAGTTCCAACCCAGAAGTCAAATCATGCTGTTGGGTTCTTGTGGTTCAAGAGTGGTAAAGAGGGCACTTAAGACAATTCCACACAAGGTAAAGAGGGCACTTAAGACAATTCTGCTTGACCTCTGTCATCCACACACAGCCAGGTAACAATATGACGTGGGGTAAGTTAAGTTGAGCTCAAGAAGGGCTAGAAAAAGGCTTCCAAATTCTTGAAAACCTTGATAGGGGTTGGTTAGAGGCTTTTTGACAAAAAGGCTCACACAAATATCTCTAGCACTTTCAGTTGGAAGTATCCAGATTCTCAAATGCCATTCAGAACAGGAAACAAACAAAAAAATGATTAAGAAGTGCTTCTGCAGATAAATGGATGGAATTGGAGAATACCATGCTAAGTGAAATAAGCCAATTCCAAAAAACCAAAGGCTGAATGTTTTCCCTGTTAAGTGGATGATGATATATAATGGGGGTAGGGGGTTGGGGGTGAGAAAAGAATGGAGGGAAATGAGAGGGAGGAGGGGGCAGGGGTATGAAAAATGGTGGACTGAGACAGACATCATTACCCTAGGTACATGTATGATTACACGAATGGTGTGAATCTACATTGTGTACAACCATAGAAACCAGAAGTCGTACCCCATTTGTGTACAATGAATCAAAATGCGGTTTGTGAAAATAAATAAATAAATAAATAAATAAATAAATAATAAAATACAGAATATAATGAAGCTCAAATCTTCTACTCTGGTATAGAGCAGTTTTTGCACATTTCAGGTTAAAATACTTAGAACATACTGGCAAAGAAATACTTGGAGGTTAGAAGTTACCAGAAAGTAAAATAAAATCCCAAAAGAGGAGAGTCAAAAGAATAAGAATTTTCTGAGTCAGTAGATCCATCCATGAGACAGGGCATTGGATCTGAGCAATCACTTCTGATTCTTAAGATTAAAAAAAAAATCATCAGGAGATCTCACTGTACTCCATTAGCAGACAACTATACCTTAAATGTGCCCAAATTTCCTATTTGTTTCTTTGGTCTCACAGTGACTTCCTGAGTGAAGATGTAATTTTGAATAATGGAACTATTTACCAGAAAGGAGATGTAAAATCTTATTCTTGAAATATCTCACAAATAAATTGTTCAGTGGGCATTTGGTTTGTGAGTCAGCCTGACAATCTTGTTACTTCCCAACTCCTAGGCATTAGGAGATGTTATTAAGATATGAACTGCGTAGATAGCAGCAACTCCCACCCTGCCACCAGACTCGGCCTGAATAATCTAGTTGGTCCAGGGAGTGCAGGAGAAGAGAGCACCCAAGACAGCAGACAGGCTTCCTGCACCCGGGTGCCCTCTGACTCTACTGTAGCCACAATAGCTCATGGGCTGAAAGTCAAGTGAACACAATCTACTCTCCATGTCCACAGGTTCTGTGTCTGTGTGTTCAACCAACCACAGATCAAAAAAATTTTTAAACGAATACTGCATCTCTACTGAATATGTACAGATATTTTTATCTTGTCATTATTCCATCAACAGTACAGTATTAACAGCTATTCACATAGCATTTACATTGTGGTAGGTACCATAAGTAAACCTGGAAATGAATTAAAGTGTATGGGAGCATGTGCGGAGGTTATCTTCAAAGATGAGGCTATTTTAAATAAGAGACCTTAGAACCCACAGATTTTGGTGTCCGTGGGGGTTCTGGAACCAGTCCCTCCATGGACACTAAGGGTTGACTGTAATAACTGGAGCAGCAAAATCAGTGACTAAAAATAGGAGTCTGCATGCTTTTTTGGAAAAAGTACAGAAATTTTGGAGGTTTCTGCTATGCTCCAATATATGTATGATGATTGGCATGATGTCTTGGAGCCTCAGTTTTCCCATCTGAAAGCAGGAATAACAACGCCCTGTAGTGAGATTAGGTGAGACAGCTTCGGTACCTATCTAGCCCAGAATCTGGAGCCCAGATAGTATTTAAAAAATAACAGTTCCCGCTCACTCCCTTACTACTCTATAGGAAGAAGCAATTTCTACAATTCATACTAATACAGATCCACTTCTTACATACAATTATAATTTGTATAAGATTAACTTAGAATTTCATTATTAAAAAAAAGATAAAATATATGATAAAAAAAAACCTCAGTTTATGGTGACTCAAGTAATTTGCTTTCCAACTCAGCAGTGTTGGCAGGCACTGGGTAATAGATGTCCTTGAATTTGATTGACTTTACTTAGAGCTGCACTTTAAAACCATTTTTTTTCTGGCTTAAGTAGCATGTGATAAGGATGCTTTCCCCAAATGGTCCTTGATAAGCCAATCAGTGGCAGTCTCATGTACCTCAATTAAAAAGAAGAAAATGCGAAGTGGAGAAAAGTAAATTGTGCTTCTTTGCTGGAAACAGCTATGGAGTGGTATCAAATAGAAAAACCTAGAAACAAATCCAAAGTTGCTAAGAAGAGTCTAAAAACTCAGCTCCTCCCTTAACTGATGAGATGCTGTTAATGCAAGATCATCTCAGGCCATATGGATTTTTAATTGCCAATGTTCACCAAAAAAATATGTAAATATATGGAGAACTGTCTCCCTGTGTTAACAGACATCTGTAACTTTTATTTGTGGCTCTAGGCAAAGCATAGTACATGGAGATATAAAATCAAGTGCTGAAATGATGAGGCATATCAAACTAACAGAAACTTGCTTATGACAAGTTATGCTACCAACATGAAAAATGAAACCTATATCCTTGCATCCCCTTTACCCTCATCACTCTTAGTCACACCCTGTTGATCATTCTCTGGGTATCAGATATCAGAGTAATTACATTTTCCAGATTACTGGAGTTTAACATTTAAGCAAGGAATTCTTTTGTTGTAAGCATTTTTAATGGAAAATTTCCATCAATGTGGCACACATATTCCTGCTTAGTGACTTAAATGCCATTTAGCCTTCTCCCTCTGTCTGGCAAGCAAGTAGCATTTTTACTTATTTTCAATTTTAAGTTTTTCTCCAAGTATGCAATATATTGTTATAACTATAGTCATTATGTTGTATAAGACAGCTCTTGAACTTATTCCTTGGGTTCATAAGATGTTCTGTATCCTTTGACCGCTATCTCCCTAATTGCTCACACTCCCTCCCCAACTCCTGATGACCACCCTTCTATTCTCTGCTTCCATAGATTCCACGTGTAAATGAGATTATGTGGTATTTGCTTTTCTGTACCTAGGTTCTCTCCCTTAATATAATGTCTTCCAGGTTCACCCATGCAACAAATAATAGGATTTTTCTTCTTTTTTAAAGGCCATGTAATATTCTACTGTGAGTGTACATGCGTGTGTGTGTGGGTGTGTGTGTGTGGGTGTGTGAGAGAGAGAGAGAGAGAGAGAGAGAGAGAGAGAGAGAGAGAGAGGTGTGTGATAGATGTGTTAGTCAGCTTTTTGTCACAGTGACCAAAATACCTAACCAGGACAACTTAGAGAAGGAAAAGTTTACTTGAGCTTACAGTTTCAGAGGTTGAACCATGGATGGCTAACTCCATTGCTCAGGGGCTGAGGACAGGCAGAGAACAGTGGCAGAAGGGCATGATGGAGGAAAGCTGCTTATCTTACGGTGCCCAGAAGTAGAGAGAGATTGAGGCACCAGGGGCAATACATAAAACCCCCGAAGCAAGTCCCTAGTGACCCACTTCCTTCAGCCACACCCCATCTGCCTATAGTTACCACTCTCTTTACCTATTCAAATTAGGATGACTGATTAGTTCTTAGCATAGTTCTGATAATCTAATCATTTACCTTCTGCATGACATGGGAGCTTTTGGGGAATACCTCAAGTCCAAACCATAACAACACACAAAATGTTATTTAAAAATTACATACACACACACACACACACATATATATATATATATGCATATATATGTATACATATATAGAGAGAGAGAAAGAAAGAGAGAGAGAGTATATATGTTTAATTTATCCTTTCATCCACTGATGGACACTTCCCTCCATATATCATTGCGAATGGTGGGACAATAAACATAGGAGTGCAGCTATCTCTTTGACCTAATGATCTCATTTCATTTGGTTATTTACCCACTTTTGGGATTACTGGATCACATGGTAGTTCTATTTTTAATTTTTAAAGGAACATTCTTATTTTTTTATTTTGCATAAGGGTAATACTAATTTATATTCCCACCAACAGCTTACAAGGATTCCCTTTTCTCCAGATCCATCAAACCTCTTCTTACCAACTCATCAACACTGAAACTCAGAAATAATTCCAAGAAACTCAGAAATAAGAAACTCAGAAATAATTCCAACGCCAGCTCCTTCCTCATAGTTTATAACCCAATGTAGAATATACTGAGCAACTTGCGTAGGTGGGTATTCCAGAAGATCATCCTAAAATCTAGGATGATTCCTAATTCTGAATTTCAGTGTTTTGTTTTTTTTCCTAGTAGACAGTGGTTCTCAGTAATATTGAATTCCTGGTTCTTGCCATCATTTCTGCCAGACAGATTTTTTTCCTTAGATTCAATTGTGTCCTACTCGCTCCTATTTTGGGTTTTGCTCATCTATCACCTTCTCAGTAAGGTCTTTCCCTAGGGTCCTATTTATATTTGCACCCCTCCTTCTACCCTGCAGCATTCTTCAGTTTGCTTTGATTTAGTTTTTTTCTTTGAAGCATGTATCACCTTCCAACAACCTATTTTATATTACCTGTTGAGATTCTTCTTCCATGAGCATGTAAAATGAATGAAAAATTTTGGTCTGTTTTGTTCAGTCAAAAAAATCTATGTTCCAGTGCTGGGAAAATCATAGGTTCTCAATGAATATTTGTTAAGTAAATCACTAGTACGAATGATTAAAACTGGCAGATGTTTGATTTGATTTCTGAATAAGTCAGGTGTCATGGTAGTCCCCCACAGCCTAGTTTCACTTTGCATGGTCTCAGTTATCGTTGGCTAACTGTGGCCAGGATAACTGAGAAATATTATTTATTTCTGGAATCTTCCAGAAATACATTTCATACATTTCAAATAAAATCTATCTTCATACATTTCAAATAAAATTTACTGAAGTATATTGTTATAATTATTTTGTGAATTTCTAAAAGTACCTAATTTATGAATTAAACTTTATCATAGGTATGCATGTATAGGAAAAAAAAAATATGTAGGGTTTGGTACCATCCCTGGTTTCAGGCATCCAGTGGTGGTTTTGGAATGGCTAAGGGGCACCATCTGGCAATGTTCAATCGTAAAGGGATTTATGTGTTATTTTCTCGTATGTTTCTAAAAAAGTTAAAAAATTTATTTGCTGAGCAAAGTCTCTGGTTAAAAAGAAAACAAAGTAAAATGGAATATTAGCTGGTTAATATGCAGAGAAAGTTGGCTTCTTGTCAAATGAACCTGAAGACTGAAAGCAGTGGTGTCTATACTGTCAATGAAATGAAGTTTTAACGACAATGATGACTGACTTATGAAAACCCGCTGTAAGTGGACGTACTAGGTGCACAATGAACGTTTCAGTCTGTCTGCCCCAAAGCAGTCTCCCTTGCACAATAGGGAGTGAATATGGCCTCCTTAAAGTTCAATGAGGGGGAATCAACAACAGTGACCGTCAAAGAACCCTCTGCAAAACACAGAGGTCGCTGGGCATTTTAAAGAGTCATCTTTAGCAAGGTGCATAAAAGGGCTTTACAAGAGGAGTTTCAAAGGAGAATGAGTCTGTGAGGAATCTGTTTGAAATATAATAAATGTTAAGATGTTCCTTGTAGTTTTTAGAGAAGGGGGTAAGTGAAAGGAACCTAACTCTTTAACAATAAGGAAATGGTTAAGTATACTATTGACTAGAAGATGGTATTTCAATTAAAATGATGACTATAAGGACCACAGAGCAACTTAGAAAAATCTCATGAAATAATATTAAATTACTTACATATATGAAAGCCATATGTAGTGGCCAAACCCATGAGAAGCAGCCATATAGAGAAACTTGAAGGTGGCATTGTGACTAACAGTAAAATAATTCATGTTCTTTATTTTGCCAGCATGGATACTTGGTGTTATAAGGAATTAAATGATAAGAAAAATATATTGGCTGTGGAGCATCAGTGACAGCAATTTACCTAAGGTAATGAAGGAAAATTGGATTCAGATGGAAAACATATGCTGGTATTTTCAGACTGACATTAAAAAGGAATTTCCCTTCTAGATTCAGCAGGTAAGGGACATGAAGTTAAATAATATTTGACCCTTCTGGGAGATTCAAGATGGAACTCAATTAAAATTATTGCAGGTGGTCAAATAATTTGGAGGTGAAATGAAAGATTCAATTATACTTAAGTTATTTCTCCCCCAAATTCTTTGACCACCTGCAAATTTTTCTAGTTGGCCTATTATATCCTGAGAAAGGCCACTGTTTCATGAGCACCTTTAGAGGAACATGCTTTACACACATATCTACTCAGTTTTCCTTCTAATAAAGTTTTGAACATAAGAAGAAATATAAGAAAGCAAGGAAAATAATTTTTAAAAAGAAGAGATTGAGTAGCTTTTTGATTTGTCCCTTATAGCTGTCTGAGGATGACTGACCTTAAATCTAAATGTTGAAGTCAGTGGGTACAGAGAGGCAACCTCCCATGCTTTTATAATTATGTCAGAATGAATTGTATTGTCATGTATAACTAAAAAGAACCAATAAAGAGAAAAAGAAATGATAGTAGAGGAAACCTTCCAAAAAGAGAAGTCAGTAAGCTTCTGTCTGTAGGGCTGAGTCAAGTCTAGAGGCAGATGCATGTCGCGTTGTTTGGAAATGAGCCTCTTAGAAGTCAGTCTTAAGATTTATAGTAAGGAGTGAGGAATGGCCAGGAAGTTTGCAAAATCCCATGATGTCCTGTACTGCTGACTAGCTGTGCATTATTAATTTTCATAGGAATTGTTCTCAGTAGATTCTGAGCTTCTCTGTCTCTTTCCCTCTCCTGATCTCTCTGTAAACTTCCTGATGGCAGCAATCATCGTGGTCACCTTTGTATCCACAGTGACTGGGACACAGCTGGTGTTGAATAAATAAATACACATTGACTTTGTGAAAGAAAGGTGAATGAGTGAGTGAGTGAATGAATGAATGAATGAATGTTATTTTCTTCTAATGAGTATTAGAGCAGATGAACTCAAAATTCTTTCCAGGTGTTAGCGCTTCAATAAAATAGTACTTAGCATTCTATATTTCTTTTTTAATTTTTTTTATTTTTACAGACTGCATTTTGATTCCTTGCACACAAATGGGGTACAACTTTTCGTTTCTATGGTTGTACACGATGTAGATTCACACCATTCATGTAATCATACATGTACAGAGGGTAATGATGTCTGTCTCATTCCACCATCTTTCATACCCCCCTCCCTCTCATTTCTTTCTACATAATCTAAAGTTCCTCCATTCTTCTCTCACCCCCCACCCCCATTATATATCATCATCCACTTATCAGGGAAAACATTCGGCCTTTGGTTTTTTGGGATTGGCTTATTTCACTTAGCAAGATATTCTCCAATTCCATCCATTACCTGCAAATGCCATAATTTTATTGTCTTTATGGATAAATAATGTTCCTATTAGATTGGAAAATACTAGAATCTTTCTCAACCTTTTTCTAATTTTTCTCTAATAATTAATTTAAAATTCATATTTAGTTTAAATCATTAACATATGACATTGTGAAATATTTAAACATTTCAGTTAAAGCTAAGTTGTCTCCTAACCATCAATACTTGGGCCCTTTGCTAAGCTAGATGTTGTACAGTCAGGTTTACACACAGGACTATTGTTTTTCTTTTGTAGGAAATATGGATTACTTAAAGTGTTTTCAGTGGCTGCAGAGATCTTTACAAAATGGTTTTGCCATAGTTATTTAATTTTCTAACACTGAGAGACACTTATATGGTACTGAGATTTGCTTATCATGGGAATTGTATCAATGAACTTCTTTTGTATCCTACATCAGATACTGAGAAATATAATTTTGATCAAAAATTTTACAATTCAAATACTACCAAACTGTCATGCAAAAAATGGTTTACCAAATCTGGATTTCTGCCACCAATGTAGAACATAGTGCATTTCTTATACTTCTGCCCTAATATTTTTATTATTATATGGATATTTTTCTAATAAATTGGGTGAAAATGGCATCTCCTCTCATTTTGGACTTCCCTGATTACTACTGAATTTTGACAACTTTGTTTTTGACAGTGCTGGGGATCCAAGCCAGGGCCTTGTGCATGTTAGGCAGGTTCTCTACCACTGACTGAGCTACATCTTCAATCCCACACTATGTTTTATATACTAATTGCCATGTATCCATTTGAAATAAGATATTTAATCATATCAAAATCATATTAAAACATAAAACCACAAGTTGCCACTATAACTTATCTAGTCCTGTTGCTTTGGAGAATATCATGCTAAGTGAAATAAGCCAAGCCCAAAATCCAAAGGCTGAATGTTTTCTCTGATAAGTGGATGATGATACATAACAGGGGGAGAGGTGGCAGGGGTGGGCAAGAGAAGAATGGAGGAACTTTAAATTGTGTAAAGGGAAATAGGGAGGAAGAGGTTGGAGGAAGGAAAGATAGTGGACTGAAATAGACATCATTACCCTATGTACATGTATGATTACATGAATGGTGTAAATCTACAGTGTGTACATCCATAGACATGAAAAGTTGTACCCCATTTGTGTACAAGGAATCAAAATGCAGTCTGTAAAACAAAACAAAACAAAACAAAACAAAAACTGAACCCTTAAACTATTTGCTTGTACACGATTGTCTGCAGGTGGCTCCTGAATAGTTAGTTCTCCAGCAATGTAGCTTTCTCCACTTCCTCAGGAGGAGGTCACTTTACTGCACAGTAATGTTGGTTACCTTTCTGGAAAAACATTTCCTGCTTTAAGAAAACATCATTTCATCCAATTTGTGAGCCTATCCTTACTCCTATCACTTTCTTGAAGACAGACATTGTGTTTCTACTTCGGTAGCTGCTCTCTATACTGGAATGGTGAGCACATGAATGGAACAAGGGTCTTGTAAAGGAATGGATTTAGCAACACAGTGATAGTAAACTTCAAATGCTAGAAATTACACAGGGTGCCTGCTCTTCCCCAATACTAAACATCATTTTTAAAAAGTGGGTTTTTTTTTTTTTGGTGCTGTCAATTAACACAATCATAATCGAAGTAAACAGGACTATGGTAATCTATTTGTAAAAAAAAGTTAACCATTGATGGATTTGCTGTGCCCATAAACATCTCTATCTTGTGTTCTTTATTACAAGCAAAACTGCATACTGTAAACAATGTTTGGGTAAAGAGAACAAATGGAGATATAAAAGATACTAGTTAAGATTCTTTTTACACACACACACACACACACACACACACACCCTGGGAATGGAAATTGGACAATGTAACACTTGAGAATTTTTAAATTAGTAATTTTTTAGAAGAAGGATTATTAAGAAAATTATCAAAAGGAAGAACATACAGCTTTTCCCTATTATTTTTGAACCATGTGTGTCATAAAATACTGTATTTTTTTTAAGCCAGGGGTTTATTTTTATTAAAGTAAAATATCACTGACTAGGAATGTAGACTCTTGTTGTACCAGCAACTTCGTGTTTAGACTCTGAAGTAGAGTGTTTTCCTGCATATGTTCTATCAAAGTAATTTTTCAATTAGCACATGTAATAAAAACCCTCTTATATGTCACTTACTATTCACTCATTTGGTGAAGAAAATTGAGATAGTTTCTGAGGTACTTGAGGATTTTTCGAGAGCATTTTACTCTAGTTTAACAAATAATATAACTTGAAATTCTTCCTCCCACCTTTCTTCATTTGCAAATGACCTCCCTGAATGTCACAATCATGTCTGAAAAGGACTTAACTAAGAATAAGAGACCCCATTCTAGTCTGGGTGCTGACAGTAAACATCCAGGTGACAATATGATTATTTTTTCTGATCTTTTGTATCTTACTGAGTTAAATAAGGGATTGGGCTCCATTGAGGGATGCAAACTCAATTTCCTTGATCTATCTTCTATCATTAAAACAATCTGGAGCTTTCATGTGAATAACTATTTCAAGGGTCTCTTGGAATCCTGTGTTATCTAACTACTTGGGTCCATCATCTGGAATCTTACCCACCAGCTGGAGCTGAGGCACAGTGGTCCACCTGCTCCTGTGGTGGACTTCCAGCTCATGTATGTAATCCTCACCTGGCCTGTTTCATTTAATTTTTTAACACACAGTAGGCAACACACTCCTTCAAATGTGTAGTTGAGGACTGGACAGAAACCTGTAAAGGCTTCCTTCTAAAATTCAAAAGTTTGAGCTCTCAAAGAATGTACTGGTGAGATTTCAGAAAACTCATGATCTCCTGTTGAAATTCACTCGGTATTTTCATCTCCTCTTTCTCAGAGACTCAATTACAGGGTTCTCTGGAGGGCATCTGCCTCCTCCCTCCCCAGATGATCTCTTCAGAAAGCTCTGCCTTCTGCCCCAACCCTATCATTTTGACCTTATTATCTTTGTGTACTCTACTCTTATTTCCAGATTTTGTTCTCTAACTTTCTGGGGGACTTGACACATCACTACTAAACGTCTTCCTCTGCAAAGCTGCTTCACCAGGGTTATGGAATCTGGATTTTGTTGGCTCACAAAGGTCATCCAGGACCAGTCTTGTCCACTTTCCCACTATGGCCCCAAGGTGTGGCTTAGGACAATATACCAGCTCACTATCAAGAATCGTTCCATGATGGATGGCAGAGCTAGAGTTACACAATAGCTCTTTTGTGGTAGAAACTTTAGGTGTGTTTCTGAGAGTCACTCACAATACCCTCCATTTTAAATTAAATGTGCTTGGTTTCAAAATCAGACTTTAGACATAGATTTTTTTTTCACTTTCTCTTATTTTTCTGATTTCTGACAAGAAATATAAGAAGAACAACATTAAAGCAGATTTCTGACCCTAAAGTAGGTGAAAAAGTACTAGTTAAATAAAGGAATAAAGCTTACATACCAGAATAAGAAGGAAAGAAGAAGATGGAGCTGAAGAAAATCTTCAACGATTGATAACTGTCTTTGTACCTACTTGAAAGAATTCATGTTACTTTTATTAGGCTTTTAATAGAAATCTGTAAAATTCTGAGTAATTTTAGCACACATAAGTGAAAGTGACTTGAATGAGTTTTAGAAGCAAAGGTTATCAGATAGACATGGCATTAATATAGATTTAGGATTAAAGCTGATAGATGGTATCCTGAAATTCTTAAAGAGACTAATAATGATAGCTCCATTCATGATTTTTTGGTAAAATAATAGAAATGTACTCAGATGCTATAGTTTGAATCTATAATGTTTCCCAAAGTCACATGTGCTGCAGGTTTGGTCCCTAGTCTGTGGTGCTAATTGGAAGGTGGTAGAACCTTTAGGAGGTGAGCCTAGTTGAAGGATGGCAGGTGGCTGGTGACATGCCCAGAAGGAATGGTGGGATGCCAGTGTCTCATTTTTTTCTCTCCTATTTGCTTCCTGGATACATGAGGTAAACAGACTTCTCTGACGTGTGCTCTTGCCAAGATGTAGAGTGCCACCACAGGCCCAGAGCAGCAGGGCCACATGACCATGGACTGAAACCTCTGAAACTATGAGCCAAAAGAAACCCTCTTCCTTCCTAAAGGTTGATTTACCTCAGACTTTTGTTACAAGGACAGAAAAATGACTACACAGAAAATTGTGAGTGAATGCTTTGACCCCACAGAAGCAAGGTCGTTGCTGTCACTATACCTCATGATGTATTTTTGAAGCCGTTGGGATCCGTTTGTTAGAAGAATTTGGGAAAGTTTGGAGAATCAGGCTGCAGAATGGTTGGAATGCTGTATGAGGAGTTGAACAGGTAATTCTGGTGAAGGCTCAGAAGGCCAGAATGTTGATAGGAATGTGGATAGCAAAGGTTATGCTGATGAGGTTTCAGATGGAAGTAAGAATTCCAATGGGAATTGGACTAAAAGTCACCCATGTTACACCTGGCAAAAAACCTGGGTACATTTTGCCCTTGCAATGAGACTTTGTGTTGAAGTACAGTCTAAAGGTAAGACTTTATGTAAGGCACAGTTTAAAGGAGAGGGATTAGTTGTATCAAGTAGAGGAAATTTCAAGGCACTACAGCATTTAAGCAGGGATATAGTTATTACTGACTACTTTTAGTCAAATCTATCAGGGAATCAGGAGCAAAGAAGAAAGAGCAGAAGGATCTGGAATACATGCAGCCTGACCAGAAAAAAAATGTGTGTAAAGTTCAGTCAAGGAAAGTGTAGTTGCTAAAGAGATTAGCATTATTAAAAAGACAGCAGGCACTTTGCACCAGGACAACAAGAAAGATGACTTTAGGACATCTTAGGAATTGGCAAGACTAAATCCATCAACAGGTTCAAAGTGTAACACTGGAATTTTATTTTAAACACATTTATTTGAGAAGGGAGCCCAGAAATGCCCTGTTAGCACAGGTTTCCCTGTGTTCAGTTATCATGGCACTCAGGTTATGGAAGTGGTGGTTGAAGTGGGCCCAGGTGTGGTTCACACTGGTGCCAGACCCTGGCATTATCCACGTGATGCTGGTTTTGCAGGCATGAGGAATGCCAAGAGTTGTGGTGTCATGGAGACTTCTACCAAGACTTCCAGGGAAAGCCTGGGAGGCCAGGCAGTGTGTGACAGTGTCTTAGTCAACTTTTTGTCACTGTGACCAAAATATCTGACAAGAACATCTTAGAGGAGGAAGTTTACTTTGGATTCTTGGTTTCAGAGGTTTATCCCACAGTCAGCTGATTCCATTGCTCTGGGCTACAGGTGAGGATATGAGAAAGGAAAGCTGTTTAACTCATGGCAGCTGGGAAGCAAAGACAGTGGAAGATTCCAGGGATAGATAGAGTCCCAGGATGTCCCCCCCAGTAACCTATTTTTTCCAGTTCTGCCCCACCTGCTTATTACCCAGTAGGCTACTCAGCTGTCAGTGGATAGACCCAGCAAGTGGATTAATCTGATGAGCTCAGAACTCTAATCATTACCTTAAAATCCCACCTCTGAACCTTTCTTCATTGAGAACCCTGCCTTCAGTATACAAAACTTTTGGGAGATAGTTTATAACACAACCATAAAAAGTAGTATTGAATCCCTGCAACCTACCCCAGACAGGGAGATGAATAGAGTTGAGATTGTGAAACTGAAGTCCCATGAGAAATCCCAAGAAGTCAGAGATGCCAGGAATGTGTAGCACCCACCAAGGGAAGCTGCAGGCAATGATGAGCAGAACCAGCCCAAGAGAGTGGTCATGTGGGCTGCAAACAGCAAGGTCATAGGGGTGGGGCCACCCAAGCCCCTTGAAGCTCACGTTGTGACACCATATGCCCCGGCTTGGGTTTTATTTTTACTTTGGTCTGCTTCCTCATTATTATTTTCCTGTTCCTCCCTTTTGTAAAGAATATTTGCCCTGTTCTTGTCACACCATCGCATGTTGGAAGTATGTAACTTTCCTTTTCTCCAGTTGAGAATCTGCCTTAAGTCTTGGGCTTCTCGGAAATGTTGGAACTGTTAAGACTTTGGGGACTCTTGGTGATGGACTCAATGTATTTTGTATTATGAAATGGACATGAGCCTTTGGGGGCCAGGATTGAATGCTATAGTTTGGATCTGAAATGTCCCCCAAAGGTCCATGTATTGAAAGTTTGGTCCTCAGCCTGTGGCACTGTTGGGAGGTGGTGGAACCTTTAGGAGGAGGGGCCTAGTGAAAGGAAGTTAAGCCAATAGGGGCATGCCCTTGGGATAAACTAGGGTATACTGTAGCCCCAGTTTCTTCCTCTCTCCCTTCAACCATGAGATGAATAAGGCCTTCTTCAACCCATTTCTTCCCATGATGTACCGTGCTGCCGCAGGCCCAGCGCAACATGGACTGGAAACCATGAACTCGAACAAACATTTTCTCTTTAAAGTTGATCCATCTTTGCAGGTAAATGGATGGAGTTGGAGAATATCATGCTAAGTGAAATAAGCCAATCCCCAAAACCAAAGGCCAAATGTTTTCTCTGACAAGTGGATGATGATACATAATGAGGGTGGGGGGTGGAGGTGGGGTAACAGAAGAATGGAGGAACTTTTGGGAAATAAGAGGGGGGAGGGGGCAGAGGTAAGAAAGATGGTGGACTGAGACAGACATCATTACCCTATGTACATGTATGATTCCATGAATGGTGGGAATCTACATTGTGTACAACCATAGAAAAGAAAACTTGTACCCCATTTGTGTACAATGGATCAAAATGCAGTCTGTAAAAATAAAAAAAAACAAAGCTTAGAAAAAAAAGTTGACGCACTTCAGGAAATCTGTTACAGAGACAGAAACCTAACACACTGAGCAACATAAACAACTTTTTAAAAAAATTTAAATGAAAGTAATTTTTACTGATACAAAAATTTCACATATTAATGGGGTAGCAGGTGATGTTTCCATACAGGTATATATTATGTACTATTTAAATTAGGTTAAAGATATCCTTGTCCTCACACCTTTATGTTTTTTATGGTAAAAACATTCAAAATTCTTTCTTCTAGCTTTTTGAAATATACTGTACATTATCATTAATTACAGCCACCTCACTGGGCAATAGCATACAAGGACTTCTGACTCCTATCTAACTAACCACTGATCAACTTCTCTCATCTCTTGCCACCCACTATTATCTTCTGGTGACTTGCTACATTACCACTTAATAGTTTCTATTCTCACATTTTGAAGTATGTTGGCTCTTAGAAATGAATCTTTCATTTAAGTCCAATTTCTATTACTAGTACTCATGTTGCATTATTATTTCCTTTTTATCTCAAATTTCATATATCTTATGTCAGGTAGTCTAGCTGAAATACCTTGTATAACCCAATATCTAAACTCAAAATTATACTTACAATTTCCAAAATGTAATTGGAAGAAGAACATTTCTGTTATCTGTATGAATTTTCACTTAGTTGTCTTTCTCCATCAGATTAAAATTTACTTTCTTTACAACTACAGAGAAAAGAATACCTATTAAATGAAAGGTTATAAGGTATTTGAGTCTGTATTAAAGATACTGAAATGTCATTTAAGTAAAAGAATATAAATCAAATGCTGTGTTCCTGGGTTATTTCACATTATATAGCTACTGATGAGGAAAAAGAATTTCAAAAAATCTGCAGGAATGCAAAGACACAAAAAATCAATCATTTACGCAACTGAAAATAATATCTTAGGTGAAAGGAGTTAATATACCTTCACTTCCCTAGGTTCTGGGCCTTAGGAATGTTCCTGAAATAAATCTGTTGAGCTCAGAACAACAGGAAATTGCCACTTAAGCAGCTTTCCTGCTGCCAGGAAGCCACCTACTCACTTGACACTATATCAGTTGCTAATGGCTTCTGGCTATGTATTTGATTTTCTTTGTCTTAATCAGGAAAGATCACCTCTCTCCAACCCAATTGCAGTCCACTGGCTAATCTGATTCTAAAATGCAGCACTCAGTTCTATTGTCTTGAAAGGCTCAGGTCCCTGGTCAGTCTAATTCGGTGACAACTGATTCAATATTTACAATTCATGTCCACTTCTTTGACACTTATTATTAGAAAACCTGAAGGTATCACAGATATGTCATGTGGAAAAGGTTATAATTTCATTATTTTTTAGCTGCAGAAAAATAGACCAGATATCTTTAAAACCAGTAGTTCTATTTGTAAGCTGTCACAGAGCTTTAAATTTTTTTTTTTTTAATCAAGTTGATTAGGCACTACTATACTCCAGTCCTTACTGTGAAGTAATACTAGAAGGAACACAGCTGGTCATCAATTTAAGCATAGTTGAAAAGCAGATGTGTTAAAACTCAAAGCAGGTGTGAGGAGGATGTGAAAAATCAGTTTTAGTGCAAAGACACTGTGAATTTTGAAATTCAGCAGCTGGGAAAAATCCTGGAGTGCATTTAATTAAAATTCTCACTTTTAAAGTGAAGAAACTGAGTCTTAACATGATTAAACAGAGACAGAAAACATTTTTTTTAACCTGAGATACGCTATAACCCCTCCCCCCAATTTTACAGTTTACTGAAGTAGAATTTTCCTTGTTTCTACATGAATATTTCTTTCTCAGGAACCCATACAAAGCACCAGGATGTCACTAATAGATTCTTCACCAAAATATGTGATTACTCACATGGCTGAACATTTTCATTCTAAATACCCTTTCAAGAGAAATTTTAGATTGTCATATTGACACAAAGAGTGTTTAGTTTGTTTGCTCTCTCAGCAGAGATTATACGTTTTAAGTTACAGCTGTGCACTATCCAATCGGCTACAATTTAAGGATTTTTTTAGGAGGAAAAGGGGAGTTGTAAATTTCTCATGTTTAAGAATGAGAAAGAAAAAAAAAAGTCAGGATTGAATTCAGCACCAAAATAAATGAAGCTCAATATGTTTCATATTCAATAAACAAAAGCCTCATTACTTGCTCCTCAGCACAGTTTTCCCTTCAAACTCTAATATCATTTTTTTTTGCTTATATAGGCAGACTGATATTAAACTTGCTTTTGCATAATTTTGAGTATTCTGTATTTCCATCAGTTCATTAATAGATTTCATATTGTACAGTGCCATAAACTCTGATTATTGAATTGTGAGAACTGATCATTAGCTGGCACTAAAACACCAGAAAGTAATAGTAGACTTCAGAAGAATGAAGAGAGTTGAGAGAAAGTAGAACAAAATGTCAGTTATGAAATATAATATCTGCTTTAGTCTACTTTTTCACTGCTGTGACCAGAAGACCTAACAAGAGCAATCTTAATGGAGGAAAAGTTTATTTGGCACTCAGAAGTTTCAGAAGTCTCAGTCCACAAATGGCTGGCTCCATTGCTCTGAGTCCAAGGTGAGGCAGGACATCATGCAGAAGAGAAAAGCAGCTCAGGACATGGTCACTAGGAAGAAGTGACAGCATTCCATAGTCATGGACAAAATATATACCCCAAGTGCATGTGCCCAGTGACCCACCTCCTCCAACCACACCCTGCCTGCCTAGTTACCATCCAGTCAATCTCTATCAGCGGATTAATGCACTGAATATGTTAAGGCTCATCACCCAATTGTTTCACGTCTAAACTTTCTTATATTGTCTCACACAGGAGCTTTTGGGGGACACCTAATATCTAAACCATATCAATATCCAACACCCAAGAAAAATAACAAATACCATTCTAGAGTCAATATAAAAAATATAGCTTTCCACTTGTGGTTACAGAAATTATATAATGAATGTTATTAATATGGAGATATAGATACAAATGTATGTTAAGAAAAAAATGG
Organism: Sciurus carolinensis; assembly: GCF_902686445.1. Lineage (NCBI taxonomy): Eukaryota > Metazoa > Chordata > Mammalia > Rodentia > Sciuridae > Sciurus > Sciurus carolinensis. The sequence continues at coordinate 27,332,463 of NC_062227.1, read as the reverse complement.
GCAGCTTATGAAAATAGAGTGTTTAGTATTCATTGTTCAGTTAATATTCGTTGCCAATGAGGTTAACTTTCATTTACATGTTTTATATGAAGCCTCTATTTTAAAACTTACTAGACTTGATTAAATTCATATTAGACCATACATATGGCATTAATGCCTCATGTCTGAACATGAATTTGATACTTGGTTGCAACTGGAGATGTGACTCTTTTTTTTAATACGACCTTTCCTTTTGCTCTGAGTTTAACCAGCCCTTCTCTCTTTTGAGGGCTACTTAGCAAACAAAATTTTACTGATTAAGACTCTGGTTACAGCTTTAGAGACACAGGGAACAGACATTTTAATATAAGGGGTTCTAGCAATCTTTCAATGATCAATTTGCTCACACTGATTAATGTACAATCAAGTAATACAGACGTAGTTCTTCAGAGATCTAAAGAGTGACGTATTAATCCTAGATTACAGTTAACAAGGAAGAGAATCAGTCTGATATCAGGGTAAGAGACTTGATAACAGATTTCAATCAACATTAAATAATGCTTTAAACATGAATTAAGTTCACTTGTGAAGTTGGATCTGCTTATTGCCTCATGCCACTCTTTGGTCCAGTGTTGGTGACCTTTGAGGACCCCCTTCATAAACATTCACAGAAACACACGTCGTTGAAGGTATGGGTTGGGCTTTAGTCTCTGGGGCTTATGAATAACTCATTTCACACTTTAGAGCCAATGTCAGAAGCCTAGAAGAGAGCAATGACAGACAAGTCACCATGAAAAAAAGTTTGCAGATAGTTCTAAGTTTTATCTCCCTCCTTATTTCAAATCTCTTCTACAAAGTTCGCTTGTTAAGTTTTTCATCTTTTCTTAGAGAAAGTGAGTGCAAAAAGAGACAAAGGAATAACTGAGGGTCTCAGCAGTTCACAGGTAGTGAATGCATAATTGAGACGTAGGAAATATTTTCTAAGCATTTTCTGGGTTATTTTTCATCTTGGTATTTCATTTTTTTCTTCCCCCTTTTGCTTCCCACCACTGAGGCTGGATGGGATCTTTGGGCTGTGGAAAGAAGGGAAGACACAGTATAAAAGAAGAAAGAATTCCATGAAGTGAGTGTTTTACAGTTCTGTGGCTGCTGTAGAACACATTACCACAATCTTCGAGGCTTAAACCCACACAAGCTTTATTCTCTTACAGTTCTGAGGTCAGAAGTCTGAAACTGGCCACAGGGTTACTCTCCCTCATCCCCTCCCAACCATCTGAAGGAAATGGCAGCGGGGGTGGAGGTGGAGAAGACAGTGGTAACTTAACCAGGAACTCTAAGTTGACTGCATGACTCCAGCCCCTCAACTCCAGAGAAAATAAGGGGAAAATCCACTTTGTTTGTTAGAAATGACTCCCCTAAAAACCGGGAAACAAATGAAATTTTCTAGAGAATAGGTAATTTTTAACACCAAGATCCTTAAGTGTATAGATGATAGATTATCAGTTTATTTATATTTCCTCTCTGACCAGTCTCAATATCCTCTACGGGGCCCAACAGGGACCCCAGCCATGGGAGACACTCACTTCAAGTCGGACTGAATTTTGAGGGCTCGTCAGCACAGTTAACCATCTATGCACTCTTCCCTCAGAAGTCACCCAGGATGGATGCTGAAGTATGGCAAGATAAATATCGGTAAAGGAAACCCCTTTTCCTCTTTCCAAAAAGAAAATTTCCAATGAATTCCTTAATTAAATGAAAGCCTAGAAGAACCTTATGAAAATATAAAGGAAAATATAATAAGTCAATCAAAGTTTGAAGCATAAAACCACCAGAATAGAAAGGGAACACATTTTGTGGTCAGAAGCATGAGATTCAGATTGCTTTACTCCCCATTGCTAACTCTGAGGTCCTTCATAGAGGAAGCGCCTTCAGATGTGAGGTGGGGCTGGTGTTAACACTAAGTTACTTATTTGTTGAGATGGTAACATACTATACAAATACAAGCAACAACAAACAGTAAGAATCTGTATTTTTAACCCTTAGGCTACTTTGCATGCATAATCTATTTTAAACCTCACAGAGTTAAGAGCATTATAGGTAAAAGCTTTTGGTATAGTATTGTAAATATTAATTGTAATTATTATTCAAGATCAATTTCTTTTGAATCAGCACGATGAATTTAGATGTTGAGGACATAATATATCTTTGAAAAAGCGACTTCTTTCATGCTGCTCTTTCCCCAGATCTAGGGAAGAGCTTCTATTCAATGACTCCCAATTGGGGCAAATAAGTTCTGTTCCTGTTTTTTCTAAGACATTTTAGAATAATATGCCTTTTATAACAGCTATCGCATAATGCTTAAGAGTTCTGATTTTCTGGGCTGAAATTTCAGTCTGTCACTTAGCCGTTGGGCGATTTTGGGCAAATTCCTTAAGTGCTGTGCCTCAGTTTCCCTATCTAGCAACTGGAGATAAGATTATTACCTCATGTGTGGTTGTGAGGACTGAATAAAGAATTATTTGTAAAAAAATTTAGACCATGATACTCAGTAAACGTTGACTATTATAGTCATTATGAAGTTGGATTTTATCATTGAAAAATATAATGTATAAGGTATAAATGGAATTTTACTCAGCTTAATGGATTCATTTTTCCTATACAATTCTAAAAGCATGTTATCCATGACAAGGTCTAGGTATCCACTTAAGACCAGAGTGATTTCTATCTTTGCTCAAGTACAGAGAGAAAAAAAGAAAAATATCCCATTTTCACAAGAGGGTGAATACTATTAAGGAAGATGATAAGCATAGTTTCTTTTCTTTCCCCCCTTTCCCCATCACAGAAATCCTGACATGTCATAAAAACTTTTAGTGACTGGTTTTTCAGTGAAGTTATCACAAGTATATAAAGAGTGGAACCCGACTGCAAATCATTCAGAAGACCAAGTTCAAGGAGAAAGTGTCTAGTGTCTTGGAAGCTGGTAGATGAACATGGCAGTTGGCTATGAAAGGACAGGACTGAAATCTCAAGATGGGATTGGGGTTTCAACACTATTTTTTAATGCAACTTTCATCAAGATATAGGGTTGCTTGATTCTCTGTGTCAAGGGGCAACTTTAACTTTGTGGCTAAATATACACACAGACATTTGCCAGTGAGCAACCTGCCACAGATCTGTTCCCATGACTGGCTGTAAACAATGTGACAGTCACAATCATCAGAGCGCCACACCACCACTTACTGGATTGACCCCCAACTGCTTGCTACTCAGTATATACTTAGTAGCAGCAGGGGAAGCAACAGCAGCAGCTAGCACCGAAAGCAAAGGGAGCTCCTGGAAAGTTCTCTGACTACAGAGAAATGTGCTTTTGCAAGTGATAATGAAAAAGTGAAAGCAAGCAGTTAAACATATACCACTCTGGCACACAGACTGTTTAAAAGGAAAGCACTTGCGAGCAGGTGCAGGATCACTTTGACTTGTTTTCTGGTTCATAAAAGGAGGCAATAAAATCCCCATGTGAACACACCCTCCCTATACCAAAGAGCATAATATTCTCATCCTGAAGGACAGAAAGTTGATGTGGAAGGAAACTGGATTGACCTTGTTACACTCAATACTTATTTTCCTGGCAACTTCTCTACCCAGTTAAACATCCCAGCTCAAGCCAATTTGCCTGGTCACATTCACAACTATTCTTTGTCCAATGCAGCATATAAGTGCTTGGCTTCAATTGCTTCTCTGGAGCTTTGTGTCCTTATGAGCATTCCATGTCAAGAAAAAGGTGTATTACATAAATCTGTAGGCCTTTCTCTTGTTAATTTGACTTACGTCAACTAAGTCTCAGGCCCTGCAGCGGGAAAATGTCAGTGTAAAATATGTTCTGTTTTTCTTGTTGATCTAATGACTCATTTGAGAGAAGGGAGTGGACATATCCAGCGTGTTCTGTTAGATGCATGTCCATGTTCATCATCACCCTAACATGTTATGCTACATGTATGAGCTCTCTTCCATCTGAAGGATGCTCTACAGAAGGACTGACATTCCAAACCTTAGAACACCTTTTATAGATGAGGAATATAGATGGGAAGTAGGCCCTTTGGGATCCAGATACAGAGGTCAAATCCTTAAAAGATTAAGACATATTCTGGGAATGATATTGGCAAAATTTTATTGTTATATTGTGTGCATGTATGAATATGTAACACCAAATTACACCATTATGTGCAATTATAATGTACCAATAAAAAAATGGAGGAAAAATTCTTTTAAAAAAAAGAAACATTCTTTACATTAATGATAAAGCCTTTTGAATCAGTAGCAGTCATGGTGTCTGGCATCTTCTTTATGTGATGCTCCATGTTTAGTTTGAACAATGTTTTCCTTTAATTGGCCTATTTCTTACTTCAAATGACCTTCTGTATTTTACTGATATCCCCAAAGGTACATTATCACAGCTGTTATGACAAAACAGAAGTAAATGAGGTTGGGCCTCCCCTGCCTTTCGTTCATACAAATTCCCAGGTTTCTTTTCTTTAATACCCCACCCCACACCTGGATCATTATCAGTGGAGAATTCACCACTTCTGTTGTGGAGTGGTATTCAGAAAGAGAAAAAATATTTTCCCTGCTACCTGCTTCCTACAAAGAAGGATGACTAATATGCTCTTCATCTCTGTTAGGGATTTAAATAATAATTTCTTAAAATGTATTAAAGGCTATGTAAGGTACAAAGAAGTTAACAATAAAGGCTTTGAAATCTCATTTTGTGAACCTCTTTTAAAAGAAAATACTGGAAATCTCAGGTTGAACTGAGGCCATAGACAGAGTTGTGGTATTTCCTAAATAATAACTGGAGTTAATATTTATAGAAAATGTTTTTTTTTTTTTATCCACTTGTGCTATAGAAATGTCTTGAGGAGGCCTGAGTTTCTAAGATCATGTGTCCTTTTAAAGAAGAGCAGAAGAAATAAGTGTTCCTATAATTAATGTGTCGCACTTTTTCTAAAGAGTTGCCATTCTTCCCATCATACTAGATTGGATGGTTTTGTAATGTATTATTACAGTCACTCAATTCACTGGGAAAGTTTGAAAAAAATGAAACATCTCAAATGTCCTGGTGAATGGAAGCAAAATTCTCTTTTTATCTTTTATTCATTCTCCATAAAATATAATGCACTTTAAATTTGTGGTTTAGTAAAATGTTTCTGACTTTTATAATCTCCTCACATATTCTATTATACAATATGTTCCAACACTCTGTAAAGTTTCTATCTGTAAGACTAGAATTCAGGCAGTCAATTTTCATCAAGGTGAAAAAGACAGACTTCAGGGAACTGCATACAGAGGGGTTGGGGTTAGTAAGAGTCTAGAGGTGGTCACCAAGGTTTCCACCCCTTGGCTATTCAATCAGATACAAGTCTGGGTACTGTTGTGAAGGAATGTAGCTGTTGTAATTAAAGTCCCAAGTTGAGCAACTGTGAGTTATAGAGATCATCTTTTGGGCTTCACTTAATGATAGTAGCCCTTTAAAAGACAGAAGAGGAAAGCAAAAGCAGATGTCAGGGTGGTGGGATGCACTGGAGGGATTCTATCTACCATTGCTGGCTTTGAATAGGGACAGAGTCACAAGCCAAGGAATACAGGTGCCCTCTAGAATCTGAGAACACACCTTGACAACAGCTGGCAGGGAAGCAGAGCCTCTGTAAAACAACTGCATAGAGCTCAGTCATGCCAACAACAGACACACCAGATGCTTCCCCAAAGCCTCCAGAGAAGAGCCCAGGCCAGCTGACACCTTGATGCAGTCCTGTGGTACTCTGAACAGAGTGTCCAGCCAAGCTGGCCTGTGCTTCTGACCCACAGAACATAGATGTTATTTTAAACTACTAAACTTGGAGTAAGTTGTTATGCAGTGATAGAAAACAAGTACAGATTCAGAACCCAGAATGAGCTATTTTATTTTAAAAAATATGGTTCAAAGCAACAATGTAGACAACTTTTAATTTCTAATAGTTTCCGTGTTCCCAATTTCCCCCAAGGATTATCATATTGGCTACAACATCCTAAAATCTTCAAAGCTTATTAATGAGCAATAGTGAACACCAGAACATAGAACAATTTCTCTCTTCTGAGAGATTCATTTATGTGATTTGAAATCATTTGAGACAAAATATCATGTTTTATATTCCAATACCTAAAAATGTGCTTCTATCTCTACCCACCAATAATCTAGACTTCAACTCTTGATTCTTTGTTTGGAAACAGAGGGAAGGATCCATGTCCTCACAGGATTTTCATTACTGCAGTAATATTTGCACATACTAATTTCCATTGGAAATATTTATTGTAAATATAATTTCTATACCCAGTGTAGGCAATACAATCAAACCTAATTAATGAAAGCATTTGCATAACCAGCCTGACTGGACTTTATGCAAATATAGAACATGACGAGCCTGAAATTAATCACCAAATGTCTGACATTAAAACTGGAATTTGTCAAGGCAGAAATGCATGAGTCATAACAGTATCTAATTGTATGGTTTCTGGGCAGATCTCTCTCTCTCTGTATTCTGATGAACACTAGCATTTATTTCTACTAAATTTTCTCCAACAAATTAGGTATTATATTTAGCTCAGCAAAAATCCCCAGGTAGAGAATATTTGTGTGGAAGATTTCAAAAGGAAAATCAGTTTAGTTGTAATATACATCTTATTTTTTTCCCTTTCATCTCTGAAGATTGTCTTTGAAAGATAGACACATTTTCTCTTTTATATTTCAACATCCCAGCTTGATTTAATAAGTTAGAGTGCCCTCATACACCAAGATTTTATGAACCCACTCTCTGATCTATAATATCCAAAGTAGTGGTTTGTTTTTCCCTTCAAGGATACACTGGAGAAATTAATGGAGAGAATGAGAGAGTGAGAGACAAAGCTAATTTTTTTTTTTTTTAACTTTGATGGTAAGATACTTCCTAATTTATCATTATCTCAAGCAATAGCAAATGAAAAGTAATTCAGGAGAAACTGATATCACTTTTGAACATTATTTTAATAGTGAATAATGAAGAATGATACATGTTGTTACTGTAAATTTAAAAAGCATTTAAAATTAGTACTAAACATGAACTGGGAAATGTAGAATATTTCCTCTATTCTGTGTTTTGAATGTAGACATTGCAAAGATATTTATCAAGACACTTAGTGGGCACCATTAGTAAAAGAGAAGAGCATATAGAGAAGAGAGTAAGAAATAAGAACAATTTTCAAGTTCATCTCTGGAAACTAAAATTCTTTTTAAAAAGTTAAGATTCAGTTGGGTGTGGTGGTGTATGCCTGTAATCCAAATGACTTGGGAGGCTGAGGCAGGAGGATTGCAAGTTCAAGGCCAGACTCAGCAACTTAGTGATGTCTTCAACAACTTAGCAAGACCCTGGCCAAAAATTAAAAAAAAAAAAAAAATACATATATATAAAGGTCTGGGATGTGGCTTGGTGGTTAAGTGACACCGGGGTTCAATCCCTGGTACCAAAAAACAAACAACAAACAAAAAACAAACAAAAAAACAAATAATGAGATTCAAAGAACAATAAATTTGTTACAAAAGACAAAGGCAAAGTAAAAAATAAAAGTGATATTCTTTTATAGTGGGTATTAGTCAGTTTCCCATTGCTAAAATAAAATACCTGAGAAAATCAATTTACGAAAAGAAAAGGTTCATTTTGGCTCACAGTTTAGGAAATTCCAATCCATGCAAGATTGGCCCTGTTGCTTTGGCTTCAGAGAGGCAGCATGTCATGGCAGGAACATATGGTGGAGCAAACTGCTTGCTTCATAGTCAGGAAGCAAAAAAAAAAAAACAGGTCTTAGAGTCCTCTTTGAGGGTATACCCCAGTTACAGAAAGATCTCCCACTAGGCCTTACCACTTAATGTTTCCACACTCTCTCAGTAGCACCAAGATGATCAGACATCTTTAACACAGATTGACCTTCAAGGAACATTCAAGATTCAAACTGTAACATATTGTTTCTTAAATCTAGTTTTTCTTTCCTGGTGGGGTCAATCACTTGACCTATGTCTGGTTTTGGGATGTTCATAGTCCTAGTCACCTCAGAATGAATCAGTTCTACCTAAACACTGTTCAGGGCCTCCCATAAAAAAGAGTCACTTCCAATTGCAAAAAGCTACAAGAAACATCTCTACACACCCCCGTTTTGAGCACTCCCAACAAAGAACAGAAAAATCAAATGTGGTTCTCCAAAGTGACAGGTATTAAAAATCAACAGGAACGCTTATATGATATGCAACCCCTGGGGCTACCTTAGGCAAAATGAATAGTGTGGCCAGGGAAGAATTCCGGCCACCCGATTTCATAAGGGTGTTGTTGAGTTTTATTGTTGGTCAGATTTGGGAAGCAGTAAATGTGACTACCTCCACTGCCCAGAAAGAAAATAACAACAAACACCAGTATAAACTACATAACTACGCATCATGGGATGAGTAACGAAGGGCAAGCTCTTATGATACCTGACCCACACTTATTTCCTAGAGCACCACTGGACTCTTGTTCCCGCTGAGAGATGGCTGTGTTCTAGTGGGCAACACCATTCCGGGTGGGCCACTCTCATCTCCTCCTGACTCCACCACTCCACACTGTTCATTCAGCTCTGCGGCCTCTTCTAGAAACACTCCACGGAACCTTCTCATCATCTCACTTACTCCATTAAAACAAACACCATCATGTGCATCCAAGATCATGGAACAAAGGCATTGATAATAGTTCTTGATCACTGGCTTCTAATTTCTAGTTAGCTAAGTTCTGAGTTTCTAGGAAGAAAAGATCAGATGGTAGCTAATACCACAAAATTAAAAAAAAATATGCATATATATGTGGTATCATAATCATATTCCTGTATTTCACTCTATCATTTAGTCAACTGACACAATATTAATTAGAATTTATTGTTAATCATGCCATTTTACCACCATTTGGCATTCTTTTTTTTAAAAGGGTAGTCTTCTAATATTCTTTCAGACACTTCTTTTTAAAACACTGCTTTAAACAGCAACTACGAATAGTAATGACCTCATAGAAGCCAAATTTGTATTTGTATCCCACTGGGCCTTACCTCTTAATGTTTCCACACTCTCTCAGTAGCACCAAGATGATTATACATCTTTAAATAGTGTTTTTGGATTCCAAAAGAAAAAGACACTTCCATTTACCTACTGTATGGAATCAACCTTAAAGGTGCTAAGAGGACAGAATTCACCTATAAACTGATTATTTAAAATTGTGATGAACAAAATCATAGACAGTTTTTAAAAAAAATTATTCCTTGGGGCTGGTTGTACAATTTTGGACCTATTGACATAGCTTCTAACTATTGCATCTGATCTAGTGCCTACGTCTCAATAATTTGAGCAGAATCACTTGGGAGGAGGATGGGTGGCAATAAATGACTTAACAGACCTATTGTTCCCTGCCCAAGAAAAATAGCTGTCTATTCATAACATCTTACTGTGCTATGAATGTTGACTGAACGATTCTTGGGGTCAAAAAATGCAAGCCTGGGGCCTAAAATATCAAGAGAAATTATACATACCAACAAAGTCTTGGAACATAAGTCTGTGGAACACACTGGAACTCAAGTAAAGGGCATGTCCATTCTCTGTGTTGGGGTATTACCTTCTATCTTCAGCTAGGGCTTAGAAGAGTGCTTAAAGTGTTCTCAAGAAATTCTTCTTGGAAGAAAAATAAGTAAATAAGTTATCTTACATTAGGACTAAATTCATTGGAGGCTCTCTAACCTTGGAAACTATGAGTAGAAAGAAAGTTCTTTCATGGAGCCAGGTGCAATGGAGCACACCTGTAATCCCAGCTACTCCAGAGGTTAAGGCAGGAGGATCACAAGTGTGAGGGCAGCCTGAGCAATGTAGTAAGACCCTGCCTCAAAATAAAATTTAAAGAACTGGGCCTGTAGCTCAGTGGGAGTGGCCCTGAATTCGATCCCCAGTACTGGGAAAAAAAAAAAAAAGTTCCTTCTTGGAGAGGCTAAGTTGAAGTGTATGTGAAACACAGATGGAGATCGCTGGATATAAGGGTCTGGAGATCAAGTCTGAGAAAAACTGTGCCTTCATCTTTGCTCTTCAAACACAGCAACCCCAGCAGCACAGAACCAAATGCCCAGAACTGGAGGAATGTGACCAGCTTTAAACGTCAGGCCAAGACCAGACAGAGGCACTAATGGCCCTTAGTCTTTGTCTTTACGTACCTGATTCTGAACCAAGAGATTTCTTTGATGTAAAATTATAGGAAAATAAATTTCTAGCTCATTCTAGTAACTTATTCCAATGTTTGATTCCCAGAGGAAAATTAAAATCAAACCTCCCTTAATCTGCCTTTGAAACACAGCAGGAATAATATCCCCATTGTTTCTTAAATGTTTCTATGTTCCACTCTAGGAATTTCTGGTAAGGAGAAGAAATTCTCAAGCCATCTCCCAGAGAAATAAAATGGCTTGTTTTAACTATCATAACACTTGTATAATTAGTCTATCAGTGTGCATATGGTGAATGGTGAAATAAGGAATTGCCAAGAATCCAAAACATTTTGACTTGGAATGATACTTTATAAATATTACTACGGTGAATATAATTTCAGTTATAATAAAAAATCTGCATTGTACCATGTTTCTTGCTTCATGATCAAGTTTTACAGAGTAGCCAATAGCAAAAAAAAAAAAAAAAAATTGAAGACAAGAAACATTTAAGATCCTATTTATGAAATGAAGAATATTTAGCTATGAAACATAACTTCAAAGGTTATATATGCTGAGAGAAGTTGATAAACTCAAATTAGAAATGAAGTCCCATGTGACCCAGGTGTCAGTGGTAGGCATGGGTGTCAGTGTTGTTATTTTTAGTTTATTTTTATCAGCAGTGACAGGTCCTAACACAGGTACTAGCAAAACCTTGGTCCATCACCTTCATCCATGTCAAGAACTGAATTGTTAATGTGGCCAATGCAGCTGCTTATTGCCTGTGAAATGGTTTCTCCCATTAGATCACTGAGGTTTAATGAAGAACAAAAACTTCTATTTGAATTAGAAGGCAACTCATTTTATTTATTTATTTATTTTTTGGGGTGCTGGGGATCGAACCCAGGGCCTTGTGCTTACAAGGCAAGCACTCTACCGACTGAGCTATCTCCCCAGTCCCAGTAATTCATTTTAATTACCCCATGTTCATCTTAAAAAGTTAATCAAAAAATTCATAAAATGTACATTTGTGAATTACATCATACCAGAGAGAATATAAAGGCTCTTATTTGGTCATTTTCAAGAAATATGTTAGTTGCTCAACTTTAAGAATCAAAACACTAATCTAAGTTATCAAAGTCTATTCTTGACATTTTAAAGTAATGAAATTCAAATTTTGCCTTTTATACTTATCTTGTACCATATTGATTCTAAATTACTTGGAGTTTTTCACAGCATGACAAAGCATGAAGCCTACAGTTTGCCAAATCTTTTTTGGTCAGAAGTAGGATTAATCTGGATGGGCCTGTCAGTCAAACAATGCCCACTCACCCATGTAGTATAATAATCGAAGTTAGACTTCAGAGGGATTTGATTTTTTTTTCATTTGTTTGACAGTCATACTAATCCTAGAATGTGGATGGACTGAGAGAACCTGAAAACTGTGACATGATCAACTTGTGGCCTCTGCTAAGTCAATCCTGCTTCACACCACGGGAGAGAAAACAATTTTGACTCTAAGTGCCAACAATTATGGGAAGTCTGAATATTAGCTGTCAAGGCAAAAGCAGTAGGAAAAGGCTGCTTTGGGATTGAAAAAGGAGAGCTGGCACTTGTCCCTGTCTCTGAAACAATACATTCTCAGTGTAAGATGCACTCAGTGAACTGAAAACTAATTGTAAGGATATTTAAAATGTTTCTACTCTTTGCAAACCATTAGTTCTGCATACAACCCTTAGTGTCATGTAAATGAAAACCTTGATACCCACGGGCAAAGAAGATCATGCTACAGAGATGCCAGCCACTGCCTGGACTATGGTAGTTCTGCAGAGTTGTGCTCAGGGATGCTGCCCTCATGCATGCATTCCCAAGTTAATCCTGACTGAGTGGCTCCCCTCTCCTCCTCCTGTTTGGCTAACTCACTCGAATTGGTGGTCTTATCCTCTATGCTCTTTAACAGGTTTTTCTAGCCCAGCCTTTCACTATATCCCGGTTCTCAAAATTATGGCTCTAAACCCAACATTATGCTGGGTTCTAATTCTTAAATCTGGAATAGCCTCAGTGTCATATGAAATTCTGTTTTCTGGTGAACTGATGTTTCCTTCTGGGAGCTGGGACATCTGCCTTAGTCCTGTTTCTGAGTTCGCCTTCTGCCAAGTCAGAGGCTTTGTCTTGTTCTTGTCAGTCCTCATCTCTAGCATGCCACCCAAGGACAGAATCTGCAGACGCAGAATGCTCACCGAGTCACACCACCTAGTACCAGCCCTGCTCTGTTAAGATACCCCTTTGGTAACCACAGACGGACTGGCTTTTGATTTTTTCCTGTACTGTTGTCAAAATTGCCTTTGAGTTTATCCATCCATCCACCTTTCATTTATGTATGCTTTCATATTTGTTAAGGGCTTGCTATATACCAGGCCTTGGGCTTTAAATACTAGAGATACAATGGTTTCTAAGACAGATGTTATCCACGTTTTAGGAGAGAAGAGACATAATTAAATAAACAATTACAGTCCAGGTGTGAAAAGTAACTCTCCCACACATCTGCCCAAGTAGGTGGATCCTGTGCCAAATCCCTGTAACATTCTGTTTTCCTCTTGGTCTCGGTGTGCACACAGCTGTACTCCATGGAGGCCAAAAAGGTTAATATTTTTAGTTCTCTTTTTAAGAACTTTAGGGAAAAAAAGCTATCATTTAAAGTCAGGAGAGCAAGCATTAATATTATATGCATATTTACAGAATAACCCCTAGATTTGTATAGAGTTTTGCAATATGCAAATCCTTTATTTATAGATTTTATTCAATCTTTAGAGCACACCTGTGAGGCCTGTGGAGGGTAGGTATCATCTTTGTTTTCATAGAAGAGAAACTGAGATTCATGGAAGTTAAGACAGCATTAGCAAAGCCTAGAGTCGAAGTAAAAAACAAACAAACCCAAGACTTATTATTGCTAATGTGAAATTCTGTGTACTTTATTGGAAGTACACAATGGAAATTTATATAGTTCCTAAAATCTTGGTAATGTCAGTTCCAGCTATTGCTGTCTCTTTTTTAAAGAGTTTAATGCTCACAAATAGCCTTGTGTGCCATCTGTCCTGCAGAAGTGACAAAGGACAAAAGCACAGAGCTCTGAAGGGATGATTTATGTTCTATTAAGTGTTTATTACTTTATTCCATGAACTTAAGAGGGGAGGTAGAAAGTCGAAAGCACTTGTCTCTATCTTTGAAAGATGTGAGATCATTACTCCACCCTGACAGAAACAGCAGGTAGCTCTTGCAACGTTTCCCAAAGAACACTTGGTAACTCTGATTCACGACTGAAGTTCTGTGGCACTATGGGGAAGGCTCATCCTTTATCATCTGTTGTCCTATTTAATGAGATTCACCAGAAGGTGTTCTTACATGTCACTTGCTTCCTCTTCTCTTTTTTCACATGTCAATCTGCCTTTCATTTCTCCTACAGTCCGTGTCCTGCAGGCTCAGTGATAAGTTTCTTCCGTCAGCCTCCCTCAGTTCACCATGCCAGGCTATGAAGCGAAATCAAGGCCAAATGATGTCACCACATCTTGGCCACTCTTCCATTTTTCTACTTGCCTTATTTCTGAAATGATGGGAAAAGTCTGGTGTTGAGCATCACATAATTAAATACAGTTAAAATGTGGAATTTTTCATTTTTATGTGGATTCTGTACACAGAGAAAAATCTTCAAAGTGATTTTTTAGCGTCTTGATTACTTCAAAGCAAGGGTATTCTAGACATCTAAAAAGTCATTTTGTAACTCGTTAGGCAGAGAACAACCTGACAAAAAACAGTGATCAACCACCCTGTCACTCCCATGCCATTTGCCACCAGGTGATTTTGACACTTGGATTTGTAGAATAGAGAACTTTCCCCCAGTGATTCTTGCTCTCAGATCCTCTAAGTCTAATATTTGTGCTCTGAAGCTCTTCGGTGTGGTAGCGTTATGCACTTGTAGTTATGGGAGCCCCATGAAGGACACTGAATTGGCAGGGAGGGATAAAAACGTAAAATCCTTCATGATGCCGCTCCTTTAAAATTAATTTTTTTCTCAGGGGTTTCATTCAAAAGCTTTCTCACTCAGGATGGCAAAGTAAGCCATTAGTCTGTCTTCGAAGAGTGCATATTTCTTCCAAGTTGAAAAGAATCCCTAATCGTTATCAATTAGATCACAATTCATATAATAAGAGTCCCAGGCTTATAGCTACAGAAAATCCACAGGTATAAATCATAATTATGCCACAGTGTATACAAAGAGACAAAAGGGTCGTGTCATCCCTTTAACAAGAAGGGAAAATGCTACTTTAAGTCTTAGGATGAATTCAATAAATTGAAAACTCCCTATAACTCTACTCTCTCTAGTTGTGGTCTTAAATAGTATACTGAATATATATGAAGAGCTGAAAACACCCAGATGCTCTTGCTAGATGACACTAATCTGAATGGGGACGTGTGTTCAGATTGGGTCATGTTCACAACCTGTCTCTGTCATCAGCCACCACCTCACGTCCTTCATGACGTCAGCCACTGTCCTCACGTCCTTCCTTCCTTGGTGACACTTGGCTCAAGGAAAAAGACTGGTTTCTTTGGTACATGTTTAAGCATTGGTTTTGGAAAAACGCATATTCCTAGGATGCTAAAGAGAAAGTTCTCTTTTTGTTTTTAGGTGGTAGGCACCTGAATTTTGAATCAAGTTGATATTGAATATTATGAATAAATAACCTTTCAATAAGCATTTATCCTGAGTTCTTATTCTGTGTTTTAGGAGCAGCAAGGTGATAGGGTGTGGCTTTTTCTTTTTCCTAAGTGCTTTTAAATGGGGGAGACAGACGTCAGCACGTGACATGAGAAACAATTTCAAATATCCCAGTGACTTGGTACAAGTTGGTTCTTTCTCACACCACATGACCAGAGGTTGGCACAGGAATTCAGGCCACCATGGTCACTAGGGGAAGCAGACTGATAGGTTTTATGTGGATGTGCTTATCCAAGATCACCACAGCTGTGGGAAGAGACTTGGGCTTGCTCACTGTCCCATGTTCTTCCTGGAAGTGACAAGACACTTCTGCTCATATTCTATAGCCTAAGCAAGTCCTAAGGTCACATTATCTAACTTTAAAGGGGGCATGTGTTCAGAGAGAAAGCTGGCAATATTTAGTGAATAGCACTAATGTGACTTCAGAACGATGAGATGTATGTCACTCAAGTGTCCCTAATGTGATCAGACATGCTGGTTAAATGAGACATCATAAAAATGCCAGAATTAATTAAATTGTCATAAATAAGAAAGGTGATGTGCAGCCGGACACATCACCCTTACTCACTGCTGCCAGGGTTGGTTCTTTCAGTGTTGACCCAAGACTGATGACTTTCACAGAGGACTACATATTCCTAAAGGGTATATAGCTTCAAGGAAGAGGAAAACCAAGGGTCGCTTGTCTTGACATCAGAAGAGATGCATACTCCAGTGATATGTTAACCCGGGGTGCCATAAAGCAAGTGAGGAAGATGAGATTAGATTGGCAAGATCTTTATGGGGGAGGCAGTAGAAGAAGGTAGGAGACATCATATGCAATAATAAGTGTTGGCATGGATGTGGGGAAAAAGGCACACTCATACATTGCTGGTGGAGTTGCAAATTGGAGCAGCCACTCTGGAAAGCAGTGTGGAGATTCCTCAAAAAACTTGGAATGGACCCACCATTTGACCCTGCTATCCCACTCCTCAGTTTATACCCAAAGGACTTAAAATCAGCATACTATAGTGATGCAGTCACATCAATGTTCTTAGCTGCTCAATTCACAATTGCTAGATTGCGGAACCAACTGAAATGCCCTTCAATTAATGAATGGATAAAGAAACTGTGGTATATATATACAACGGAACATTATTCAGCCATAAAGAAGAATAGAATTATGGCCTTTGCTTGTAAATGGATGGAGTTGAAGAATATTATGCTAAGTGAAATAGGTCAATCCCAAAAAACCAAAGGTTGAATGTTTTCTCTGATAAGTGGATGATGATATATAATGAGGGTGGGTGGCGGGCAGGGGGGAGAGAAGAATGAAGTAAGTTTGGATGGTGTAGAGAAAAATGGGGCGGGGGGAGGTGGGGGAAGGAAAGACAGTAGACTGAGAAAGAGTATTACCTATGTATATGTATGATGACATGAATGGTGTGAATCTACATTGTGTACAACCATAGAAATGGAAAGTTGTACCCCATTTGTGTACAATGAATCAAAATGCAGTCTGTAAAAATAAAAATTTAAATAAAAAATTAAAAAAAGAAGGTAGGAGGTGCACTCAGACTACAGTATCACACCTGTGGGAAGAGAGGGGATAGGAAGGAGGGGCTTCAGACTGCAAGGCTGAGCAGGCTGGTGGAGGTCTACGAACCTCAGGCACCTGCAGGGAGGTCTCATAGTTTGGTGGATGAGTCTGTCTTCATACTTCTAGTGTACTTAGTCACTGTCCAAAAGCAGCATATAGCAACCATGAAACTTGACACCAATATGGTGGCAGGTCCAGAGGAGATGGCAGCTGACCCTCAGTTATGCTCCCTGCAGCAAGAGATCTGAGTGGGCTCATTATATTTTGATGGCTTCCATACAAGGTTTTTAGAACGTTCAGTTCCAACATTAGCACTGGTTTTACTTGGATAGTCCAACCTCTAAGGAAGCTAACAACTGGTGCACTAACATGCAAACAACTTTGGAAGGTAAAGACGGTTAATTCATCATTGCCAACAAAGCACCGACATCTGGGACTGAGGCCTTCTGGAGTTGGGAGGATTTGCGAAAGATCAAGATCCACAGCTGCCACCTAGGAATTAAGAAATACACTAATACACACTAGAAATACACCTGGGGGGTCTGGTCTGATTTCAAATCTACTGACCTCTTTTGTTTATCGAGGGGTTTTCAAGGCTAATCAAAACCCAATGCACTTTAGCATTTTCCTAATCCACATGTACTTCCAAATGATAACTGGACAAAGTGTCACATAGGTTTGGTAGCAGACTGGAGAGACTGACAAGGAGCTTTCTGTCATTCTCCTTCATATTTATTATATATCATAATATTTATTTATTTTATTCTTGGAAACATTAGGGACTCAGAGTATATGCTACATATAAGTGTGGTGTCTAAATAGAAGTTTCTAGATAAAAGACCCAAGAATAAAATTTCTTTAGTGGGAGGAAACCACTGACTATCATCTATAACATAGTAAAGTCACTGAAGTAGATGACATTTATTCTCTGACAGGTATTCAGTATTGGAGTTGGCTACAAATCTGTGTAGGGCTGTGCTTTGTCTTTGTGGTCCAGTAATAACTTTATATTCTGAGCCCAAAGAATGGGAAGACCATCTGTCTAGAAACTTGGCTAAGGCAATGTTGCATGGCAGGAACGTCTGTTATCTAAGTATATAAGATGCAGAAGAGAGAGGATTTAAAAAAACCTCATTTTCAAATCCAATCTTTCCCTTTGTTAATTTTGCTCACCTGAAATATCTTCATGAATTTAGAACTTACCCAGTTTTTTTCAGGTCTAGCACTACCACTCCAAAGCTTTATTGTCCTTGATCTGAAATTCTGTAGAAATCTTCTATATCACGTAATCTAGTACTCAGGCCCTGCCTTGATTTTTTTCACTAAGTGATTCTCATTTGAATTAAAAGAATAGTATCACATGTATTTTATGCTCTCTAATCATCTCTTATCATAAAACAATATACATATATTACATATTATGTAATACATAATATAGTATATATTTTATACTGTATATACATATATATTACATATATACATATATACAGATGTCTTCCACACGTGTGCACACACATCCTTCCCACATAGACATATTTCTCTTTCATATTTTTATATTTTCACTTTATTAATGTCTTACCTTCTATATATACTGACATTCTCTTTTTTAATTTAAGATTGCCTTGATCAGTAGGTGCTTGATAAATATTGAAAGAGTAAATGATAGTTTGTACTTTGGCATAAATTTTAAACTATATGTGTGATATGCAATACAGATTAATGTTATACATTTTTGTGTATGTTTATATCTTGAAATCATAACTTTAATCTTCTGATTTCCAGTTTTAAAATATTAATAATATCATGGATTCATTTAGACGTCTATTTGTATACATTGCTAAGCATAATGCTCAACTATGGATATAATAAAATATTCTTTAAAGTGTACAAATTGTATAAGAATGTTTTTACATTTTTAGTGACTACATAATATCTAATACGAGCAATGAATAGAAATTATTCTTTATGGAATCACAAGGGCCTGAAGGGAAGAAGCCAGGTTGACCAGTCCTTGCTCTACACTGCCATCTTCTGGGCATTAGTAAAACAACAGTGAACAGGTCAAACCTCTGAAAGCTGAGTTGGGATGAAGCTCAGAAAATATCCTGTCCTACTTCAGTTTATACAGATGAGAAAACAAAGACAAGAGCAATTAAGTGATTGAAAGCTGGCTGTATGTACTGTTACTAGAAGAGCGGAGTGTGAAAACAGTGCCTGTAGTGGTGTGAGTCCTGGAGTCAAGAGTGTTTTATCCTTTTGGCAGCATGCTCTTTGAGTTAGTTATTCTTTGAGAGTTGATTATGTTTGCATTATATCATTGCTGTAAGAAGATTTCTATGTTACCAGGCACATGGCACACAAGACTATGATGAAGGCATAGTAAGTATCATCCTACTATAATGTAAGCTCTTCCACAGCAAAGGTATTTTATCATGAAATTCTCAGTGTCATGAAATATCCAAAGCACTTGGTTTTTAATAAGTATTTAATAAGTACATCTTGAATACATGAAAGATCATAAAGAGGAGAATTAATGCCTTTCACATATCATTAGAATTTAAACTAAAAATCATGTATTGGGGACCCATGTGTCTGTTTTTTAAAGTGCAAAGAATATTGACCAATTTATCTCTTTGTGTTTTATAATGTGTCTTAATTTACCATTGTGTCAAAGGGTTTCATGCAAGTCATAACTTATAGTTCTCGTATTTCAGAATGTTCTTGTTCACTATTTTGAGTCAAACTAAGTTCATATACAAAAGCTTAATTTCATAGTTTCTATGAATATCAGACTTTTTCCAATACCTCCACAGATATGCTTAACAATCTCAATCTCTGAAAAGAGAATATCAGTCTTAGAAAATGCAGATACAAAAAAGTTATAGAAAAGCTACTTACAAAAATAAATATTTTGAATAATAATGTTTTCAAAATGTGATGGATATGAAATCATTCCTTTCTGAGATGAAAGCTAGAGTAACTAGTAATGAGAAAAACCAACTCTTACTGACAACCAGTGACAACCCAAGTCTTAAATGGTAGATTTCTTTTTTTTCTTTTATATTTTTTCCACATTTTCATTGCTGTATTGTAGTTGTACATAATGGTGGGATTTGTTGTTACATATTTTTACATGCACACAATATAAAAATAGATTTGTTTAAAAATATGAAAAATGATAACAAAAATACAAATGACAGTGAATGAATGGTAAGAAGAGTGGCTATAAACATAATATGTTACTCTTTAATGCTATTTCATTAGAAGTAATATTATTTTGTAAAACATTCTTTGAGCTCCTTATGGAGTCTAAAATTAAATATGATTAAGCATGTAAGAGCAGAATAAGCAGAAGAGTGCTGCTAAAATGGAAATGAACAGTTAGAAGATGATTTTTAAATTGTTAGGATTTAAAAATTTAGAATTTATCACTCTCACATTGGTGAGGTGCAATGGGAACAGACTGGAAGTGGGAAATGATAACGCTGCACATTTGTGTACCACCTCCTTTGATCCAAACCCTATGAGATAATGCAAACAATAGTTTTTTAAAACCTCTCACAAAAATCACCAGAAAAGACCACTATCGACAGAAACACAAAAGCTCATTTAAGAGATCTGTGAGTGAGGTAAAACAGGAGTAACCAGATGAAAAAGGAACAAGGCCAGAGAAGTGGTATCCTCAAAGCAGAGTGTTATAGAGATGAAAATAATGCTGGGTTTGCTGAGCTGAGCTAGGAGGTAGGATCACAGAGGACACCTGTGGTGTGGCTGGCCAGGGGCTTACTTATGTCCTAACTTAGGTTGGTTCCATAGTTTAGCTATTGAGAATTGAACTGCTATAAACATTGATGTGGCTGTGTATTACACTCCATTTATATATGATCTATCAAAAGGTATAAATGCATTCTACTGTCATGTACAACTAATTAGAACAAATAATAAAAAATAAATATACCCAAGGTCTGGTCGTGAATGTAGGTGCTGGGAAGAAAGATGCAAACTGTGCCCAAGTAGCTGGTGCTTCCAAAAGGCAAGGTCCCCGCCCAGATTGGCTGGCAGTAAGCAGGACTCTGCTCCCTGAAGCAAGATCTCAAGAACCCGCATCCTTAGGGACCGGGACAGAGATTCGCAAACGCAAACCTGAGCCAACAGCCAAGGAAAATCAAACAGCTGCTAAAAATCAATACCATCCAAAAGAAAGACAAAAGTGAATAATAAGGAGAATGCCCTAGGAGATGAGTGTAATGGAGCAGATCAAAAGCTTCATTAATTGAATATAACTGTACAATTCTTATACAAACTACAGTATGACAGGCACTAAAGAACACATCGATCAAACCATAAAAAGAGATCTTGTAAATTTTTTTTTATCATAAATACTTAAAAAATCAAAAGACTGGTTGAAGAGTACCATAGACAGAGGCACAGTGGTATATTTATGAGCTGGAAAATGAAAGGGGAGGAAATCTCCTAGATATAATGTGAAATTAATAAACAGAGATAGAAGGCATAAGAAAAAAAGAAGAGATGTGGAAATAATTCTGAAAGTTCCAACATCCACTTTACAGAACTATACAGAAGAGAACAATGAAGGAATAGTGCAAATAATTAAAATATTCTTCCATAAGAGTCCAAAGTGTTCAGATGGAAAGGTTCCATGATGTGCCAAGAAGGACTAACGAGACTCAAATTATATGCTGAAACTTCAGATAAGTTGGATTCTTCAAGGCTTTAAGGAAGAAGACTGGTCATTTACAAAAGAAGGGAACCAATTTGACAGTTTTACTTTAAGAGTCTTGAATATAATGGATCAATAGCTCCAAAATTCAGATAGAAACCCTTTGAAACTATAATTTTATGTCTAGCTAATTCAGCCTTTTTCTTGAAAGATGCATGAATTTTACCCTGTCAAAATAAGACAGGTATCTAAGCAAAAGGGAGTGGAAAATGAGAAACCTGTTACACACATACTGTAAATGATGATTGATGTATAATGTGAAAAATGAAGAATAAAGAAATGAGCTCTCAATGAGAGATCAAACAACTGGTGAGTTAGGTAGACCGAAGAGAGAAAATAAAAGCATGTTCAATGTTCTTATCTTAATTAGGGAATGATCTATTCATCTGTGTATCTCCCCCAAATCAACACACTGATCTAAAGATTTAAGTATAACTCCTACAGGGCTAGAAATAAGATGCTTGAACATCATTTAAAAAGAAAAAGAAAATTGGTGGATAAAATAAAAGTAAGAAAGAAAAAAAAAGAATTTTTAATAAAATTATGATTCCAAACACATGACTCACCATAACAATTGAAATAGGTAAAATTTGCTTAAAAGATACTTACATAATTAAAAATTTGTTTTATATATATATATATAACAAAATTTTATATATACAGATATATATAAAGAAAATTCAAAACCACAAAATTTCTACTTACAACTGGCACATCTAAAACTAAATGACACAGAAAGTTGATAATAAATGGATTTAAAAAGGTATATCAGACTAATAATAAGAAGAGGTGAGGAAGTATTAATATGAAATAAAACAATGCATGGTAAAGAGCCTTAAACAGGATGAAAAGGGATGTTTTCATAGACATAAAAAGTTTTGCTCTACAACTTAAGGTAGCTGTAAACATGAAGATGAGAGCTTTTCAAATGTATGATGCAAAATACTAGGTATAAGGCAGTTAAAAAAATCATGTTGAAAGAATTCAATACATGGCTCTCAGAAATCTATCAAGTGATTAAATTTTAAAAAGGAGAGTTATGGTACTGTTTCTCAGATTTTATTGACAATTAGAATCATCGTTTCTGGTCCCATGTCAAAAAAAAAAAAAAAAACTAGTGTTATTCTAAGGCTATAATCTCCACCCCATCTTCAGTACTAGGGATTGAACCCAGGGTTGCTCTACCACTGATCTACATGCCTAGATTTTTAAATATTTTATTTTGAGACATGGCTTGCATATGAGGTATCCCCAAAAGCTTCTGTGTTGATGCAAGAGGTGAAGTGAATAGACTATGCGAGCTGTAAACTCATCAGTGGTTTAATGCATTCGATGAATTAATTTGAAAGGACTGAGTGGTAACTAGGCATATGGGGTGTGGCTGGAGGAGGCAGGTCACTGGCCACTACCATTGGGGATTATTTCTTGCCCCTTTGTTCCTCCTTCTCTCTCCCTGCTTCCTGGGTACCCTGAGCAGAGCTGCTTTCCTCCGCCCCATCCTTCTGTCTCATCTGAGGGGCCAGAGCAATGGAGTCTGGTCCCATCAGCCACAAACTGAACTGAGCGCCCAGAAATAAACGTCTCCCTTAAGTTGTTCTTTCAGGTATTTTGGTAACAGCAATGAAAAGCTAACACAGAGGGTCTTTCTGAATTGCCCACACTGACCTCCAACTTGTGAACCTTGTCCTTCAACCTCTGAAATAGCTGGGATAATACGCATGGACCACTGCACCCAGCTCGGAGGCTGCAATCTTATTCTCATCTGTATTCAACTAAAAATAGCCTTTGTGGGTTTCCAATAACTTTTGAGGAATGGTTTTTTTTTCTAAGTTGGAGATAACCCAAGTTAATGAGGGAGATTGACCAAAGGATTATTTTTTGTCTATTCTTGATATTTAAAAATTTAGCTATTATATATAATTTTACAATTATGAACATAAATATTTGACTTATTTTCTTAAGATTGACTTTTTTTTAAATGGTAAATTTAAAGCCTAAAACTAAATATAAAAATGTAGATATGTATGTGTGTATCTATTCAAATATCTAACATACTTGTTGGAAAAACAAAATTATCAAGCTATCTCAGTCTCTATTTGAATGTTTCCTTGGGTCAATTAAATATTAACATTACCACATTCCCATAAGGAGACAAATAATATGCACATCAAAATGATAAAATTATAAACCTTAAAATTATTTAAATGTCTCCTGGTTGATTGCCAATTTCTATCTAAAATCCTTCACAGTTCCATGATTTTAAGCATAAGGAAGCAAATTATAGTCTGTTCAGTTCAGGGTCAACTCCCCTAGCTCCCAAAAAACACACAATACATTAATGTTATCTCAGGAAAATGATGTGGTCACCACATTCCAAGGTAGCGTTACCTCTAATAATAGTACTGTCTCTCTAGTGTGTATCTTTCACAATGTGTAATAATGACAGTATTTTGAAATCTCACACTGCAAAAAAAAGTTTGTCTCAACATTGTAATAAGCCCAAAAGGACCAGTCTGGTTATCTGAGTTATTTCCAAGGAGAGGAGGAAGAGACAATGATAGCCTTCTTTCTTACTTGCAGCCTGTCATTGTGATTTTCAAACTGTTCAAATACCCATTCATTATTACAGAGAGAATTTCAACTTTGTTAATTCAAAATTCCCATTCTTCCTAAGTCTATAGCAGCCCCTACAGCTGCACTGCAAAAGAGGAGTTTCAGTTTGACTTAAGGTCATTTCCCCCTCTGAAAAGTATTTCTTTATACAGAATATAAAGAATGTGCTCACATATGTGTGTCCAAATTTTAATTATCTCTTGGTTCCTACAGCTGCCTTGTCAAGACTGAGAGCGTATGCTGGGCATATGTGTGTGATACAATACCAGCACAACCGACAGGGAATACTAAGCAGTTAACTCTGCAGTTGTGTGGACGCACAGCATCATGCAGCAAAGACTTCTAGTCGAAATTTTCCTGCAAACTTTCTCTTAAGAATTTTTTGAAGGGACCCAGATGCCTAGTGGCACAAAGCAGAATGTCCTTACTGCATTTTTAGCTGAAATCTGATTCCTCTGGCAACGGTCAAACACCTTCTATTTCAGAGATTTTTGTTTTGGTAGTTTGTCTTCTCTTACACATGATCAGTCCTAACAGGCCAATGTATTAATTATATAAGACGTAATTCATCATCCTCATCAATCACCATCATCATCATTATCATCTTTATCATTTAATACTATTATCTTTGCAACTACTTTTATTGTTATAGGTAAGTATTACTCAATGCAACAACCGCGTAGAGTAGGTTTTACTACTAGACGTCTGTGGGACAGATGAAGAGGTGAAGGTAAAGGAATTTAAGGAAACTGTATCGGGTTACAGGGTTAGGTATTACTGGAGTCAGAATTTGGGCCCTGGACCAAGTCTGCTTGTATTCAAAATCTGGATCACCATTACTAATCTGTAACTGCACGCAAATTTTTTAACTTTTCTGAACTGTTGTTTCCTCATCTGAAAAAGTGGCACATTAATGATGGACACACACCAAAGGGTTTGAGATGGGATGAGGAAGGGGAGAAGTACAAATTGAATGGAGAGGGAAGATGAAACAAATCCCGTGGCATAAGCCTGCCTCGCGAGGCCTCTTGGCACACTTGGGTTATCATCTACAGATGTCGCACTCACCAGGCTCTTCATCCACAATCAGATCTTTAAAAAACTAAGGGCAGGTTTTGGAAAATGGCTATTTTTGAAGCAAACTTAGACTTTCAGGTAAAAATCTATCCAAATGTAACAAAGATGTTTATTCAAATTGGAATTAAGACTTCCCAATTTGGTTGGGAAAGAACCAAGATATTAAAGTGTTGTCATTACTAATACAGCATGTTTCTCCAGTACAGAGATGACTTCGGCTGCAGGCTCCAACTGCAGTCAGGAAAGCCAGTTCTACTTTCAAGTGATGCTCTCTGAGCATAATGAAAAGCAAAAAGAATGGAACATCTTTAAAAGTCCTGACCAAGGTATTTTAAGGCATAAATGAAAGGATCATAATTTAGAAACCAACTAAATAAGTTAAGAGGTTGTTTGCATACAATGAACTATTATAGATGGAAATTCTAGTAATTTTCCATGAAGGATTATTTTCAACATCAGCTGCTCAAGAAGAAAGAAAAAAAAATTATGTTGACATTGGGAGAAAAGGACCTTTAGAAATGAACAATCGGTTACAGTACCTGCAGGTTTGATTAAACCTGGCTGCCGCCATTTTGAGACAACAGCCAGGCCCTGTAGGACCCTGATCAGATTGACTGAGCCCCGTCTCCAGGAGCCCTCAGCTAGACCGATCACTCCCTGCCTCTGGGACCCTCACATTGACTGACTGCTCCCTGCCGCCAGGACCCCCAGACCAACTGACAGCGCCCTATCACCTGGACCCCAGACCGACTGCACCCGGCCTCCAGGATCCCACAACCACACCAAACACACCGAACTCCAGGACCCTACCTGACCAACCGCACCCCGCCTCCAGGACCTCCAGTTGACCACGTTCACACCCTGAGCTGCTGCTCCCCATTTGGAAGCCAGAGCAGCCATCTTGGATAATCCTGGAAGCCATAGCTCCGATCTTTAGGTGGGGCAAATCCCATCCTGAGACGCCTGCTGGAGGCTTGAAGCTCATTGTCAGGTACCTCCCATGCATCAGGCTACTGAACACCGGGAGATTTCATTACTATATGACTGTTATACTGTAGATTTTCTTTTTTCTCCTTATTGAAAAATTTTAAGTTTTTATTTCTTTACTTTTCTTGCTCTCTTTTCCTTTTGTTTACCTATTCCCTCAGAGTCTCTTTCTCCCTTTTTTGCATGCTAACATCCAATTTCTTTTGATGACACTCTCACCCCTTCTATTATCTAGAACTTCTGTATATTCTTTTCTTATCCCATTAACAGCCACATTCTACACCCCCTGCATCCTCTTTGTCCTCCATTAGAAACTGCAGACTTTATTGCAAATCTGTTTGTTTTACTAAAGATAATATTTGAACTCATTCTGTTTATTATGACAATTTTGTTATTGTCCTCATAGGGGCTATTTGGTCTAGGATTGCGTAGTGTCTGAATTGGGCACTGCTAATATTGATCTCCCCTTAAAGAAAAGGTTTTGGAAACCTATAGGGCCACTATAAGCCTATAGGGGGAATCTGCAATACTGCTAGAAGGGACGATATATGAACAACATGAAAAAAACAAGGGAAGAAAATGATCCAAACAAATCTAGATTCTATATTAATAGAATCCAATGACAGTATGGTAGAAGAAATGTCAGAAAAGGACTTCAGATTATACATGATTAAGCTGATTTGTGAAGCAAAGGATGAGATAAGAGAGTAAATGCAGGCAATGAATGATAATACCAATAAGCTGAAAGAGCAACTGCAGGAAGCAAAAGATCATTTCAACAAAGAGATAGAGATTCTCAAAAAAAAACCAAACGGAAATCCTTGAAATGGAGGAAACAATAAACCAAATAAAAAACTCAATGGAAAGCATCACCAAAAGACTAGACCACTTGGAAGACAGAACCTCAGACAATGAAGACAAAATATTTAGTCTTGAAAATAAAGTTGCACAAACAGAGAAGATGGTAAGAAATCATGAACAGAATCTCCAAGAACTGTGAGACATTATGAAAAGACCAAATTTAAGAATTATTGGGATTGAGGAAGGCACAGAGATACAAACCAAAGGAATGAACAACTTATTCAATGAAATAATATCAGAAAATTTCCCAAACCTGAAGAATGAAATGGAAAATCAAATACAAGAGACTTACAAAACACCAAATGCACAAAATCACAACAGATCCACACAAAGGCACATTATAATGAAAATGCTTAACATTCAAAATAAAGATAGGATTTTGAAGGCCACGAGAGAAAAGCATCAGATTACATACAGGGGGAGACCAAAACGGATATCAGCAGACTTCTCAACCCAGACTCTAAAAGCTAGAAAGGCCTGGAACAACATATTTCAAGCTCTGAAAGAATGTGGTTGCCAATCAAGAATCCTATACCCAGCTAAACTAACCTTCAGATTTGAAGATGAAATAAAATCCTTCCATGATAAACAAAAGTTAAAAGAATTTACAAATAGAAAGCCTGTGCTACAGAATATTTTCAACAAAATATTCCATGAGGAGGAAATGAAAAACAACTATGTAGGTCAGCAAAGGAGGAACTACCTTAGAGAAAAACCACTCAAAGGAAAAACCAAGCCAAATTAAAAATGAAAAATTAGCCCAAATGACTGGGAATACAAATCATATCTCAATAATAACCCAGAACGTTAATGGCCTAAACTCATCAATCAAAAGACATAGACTGGCAGAATGGATTAAAAAGAAAGACCCAACAATATGCTGCCTGCAAGAGACTCATCTCATAGAAAAAGACATCCACAGACTAAAGGTGAAAGAATGGGAAAAAACCTACCACACACATGGACTCAGTAAAAAAGCCGGGGTTTCCATCCTTATATCAGATAAAGTGGTTCAAACCAAAGTTAGTCAGAAGGGATAAAGAAGGACATTTAATACTGCTTAAGGGAACCATAAATCAGGAAGACATAACAATAGTAAATATCTATGTCCCAAACAATGGTGCATCCCTGTACATCGAAAAAATCCTTCTCAATTTCAGGAATCAAATAGACCACAACACAATAATTCTGGGTGACTTTAACGCACCGCTGTCACCACTAGATAGATCTTCCAAACAAAAACCAACCAAAGAAAACCATAGTGCTCAATAACACAATCAATAACCTAGACTTAATAGACATATATAGAATATTCCATCCATCAACGAGCAGATTCACTTTCTTCTCAGCAGCACATGGAACCTTCTCAAAAATAGACCATATGTTATGCCACAAAGCAGCCCATAGGAAATGCAAAAAAATTGAGATACACCTTGTGTTCTATTAGATCATAATGGACTGAGAGTAGAAATCAATGACAAAATAAAAAACAAAGTACTCCAATACCTGGAGACTAAATAATATGTTATTGAATGAAACATGGATAACAGAAAACATCAGGGAGGAGATAAAAAAATTCTTAGAGGTCAATGAGAACGACAATACAACATATCAAAATTTCTGGAACACTATGAAAGCAGTACTAAGAGGAAAATTCATTGCATAGAGTGCTTCCAGAAAATAATGAAAAGTCAACAACTAGATGACCTAACATTACAGCTCAAAGCCCTAGAAAAAGAACAGAATAACAGCAAAATAGTAGAAGACAGGAAATAATTAAAATCAGAGCTGAAATCAATGAAATGGAAACAAAAGAAACAATTCAAAAAATTATAAAACAAAAAGTTGGTTCTTTGAGAAAGGAAACAAAATAGACAAACCCTTAGTCCACTAACAAAGAGAAGGAGAGAGAAAACTCAAATTACTAAAATTTGTGATGAAAAAGGAAATATCACAACAGACACCACTGAGATACAGAACATAATGAAAAGTTACTTCAAAAATCTGTATTCCAACAAAGTAGAAACTACTGAAGACATTGACAAATTTCTAGAGACATATGCTCCTCCCAAACTGAACCAGGAAGACATACACAATTTAAACAGATCAATATCAAGCAATGAAATAGAAGAAGCCATTACAAACCTACCATCCAAGACAAGCCCAGGAACAGACAGATTCTCAGTCGAGTTCTACAAGACCTTCAAAGATGAACTCATTCCAATACTTCTCAAACTATTCCAGGAAATAGAAAAGGAGGGTACCCTACCAAACTCATTCTATGAAGCTAATATCACCCTCATACCCAAACCAGGAAAAGACACATCAAGGAAAGAAAATTTTAGACCAATATCCTTGATGAATATAGATGCAAAGATACTTAACACAATATTGGCAAACCGTATCAAAAAACACATTAAGAAAATCATGCACCACGATCAAGTGGGGTTCATCCCTGGAATGCAAGGATGGTTTAACATCCGTAAATCAATAAACGTAATCCATCATGTCAATACACTTAAGGATAAGAATCATATGGTTATATCAATTTATGCAGAAAAAGTGTTCGACAAAATACAACACCCCTTCATGCTCAAAACACTAGAAATAATAGGGATAGTAGGAACATACCTGAACATTGTAAAGGCTATTTATGCTAAGCCCATGGCCAACATCATTCTTAATGGAGAAAAACTGAAAGCATTCCCTTTAAAAACGGGAACAAGACAGGGATGTCCTCTTTCACAACTTCTATTCAACACTGTCCTCGAAAATCTAGCCAGAGCAATTAGACAGACTAAAGAAATTAAAGGGATATGAATAGGAAAAGAAGAACTTAAGCTGTCCCTATTTGCTGATGACATGAGTCTAGATTTAGAGGATCCAAAAAACTCCTCCTGAAAACTTCTAGATCTCATCAATGAATTCAGCAAAATAGCAGGCTATAAAATCAACACGCATAAATCTAAAGCATTTTTATACGCAAGTGATGAAATATCTGAAAGGGAAATGAGGAAAACAACTCCATTTGCAATAGTCTCAAAAAAATATATACTTGGGAATCAATCTAACCAAAGAGGTAAAAGATCTCTACAATGAAAACTACAAAACATTGAAGAAAGAAATTGAGGAAGACCTTAGAAGATGGAAAGATCTCCCATGTTCTTGGATAGGCAGAATTAATATGGTCAAAATGGCCATACTACCAAAAGTGCTATACAGATTCAATGCAATTCCAATTAAAATCTCAATGATGTACCTAACAGAAAGAGAGCAAGCAATCATGAAATTCATCTGGAAGAATAAGAAACCCAGAATAGCTAAAGCAATCCTTAGCAGGAAGAATGAAACAGGGGGTATCGCAATACCAGAACTGCAACTATACTACAAAGCAATAGTAACAATAACGGCATGGTAATGGCACCAAAATAGACAGGTAGATCAATGGTACAGAAAAGAGGACACAGACACAAACACAAATAAATACAATTTTCTCATACTAGACAAAGGTGCCAAAAATATGCAATGGAGAAAAGATAGCCTCTTCAACAAATGGTGCTGGGAAAACTGGAAATCCATATACAACAGAATGAAACTAAACCCCTATCTCTCACCCTGCACAAAAATCAACTCACAATGGATCAAGGACCTTGAAATCAGACCAGAGACCCTGCATCTTATAGAAGAAAAAGTAGGTCCAAATCTTCAACTTGTTGACTTAGTATCAGACTTCTTTAACAGGACTCCCGTAGCATAAGAAATAAAAGCAAGAATCAATAACTGGGACAATTCAAACTAAATAGCTTTCTCTCAGCAAAGGAAACTATCAGCAATGCGAAGAGAGAGCCTAGAGAGTGGGAGAATATCTTTGCCACTCATACTTCAGATAGAGCACTAATTTCCAGAATATATGAAGAATTCAAAAAACTTACATAAAGAATACAAATAACCCAATCAACAAATGGGTTAAGGATATGAACAGACACTTCACAGAAGATCTACAAGCAATCAATAAACATATGAAAATATGTTCACCATCTTTAGTAATAAGAGAAATGCAAATCAAAACTACACTAAGATTCCATCTCACCCCAATTAGAATGGCAATTATCAAGAATACAAGCAACAGTAGTTGTTGGAGAGGATGTGGGGAAAACAGTACACTCATACATTGCTGGTGGGGCTACAAATTAGTGCATTCACTCTGGAAAGCAGTGTGGAGATTCCTTAGAAAACTTGGAATGGAACCACCATTTGACCCAGCTATCCCACTCCTTGGCCTATACCCAAAAGACTTAAAATCAGCATACTACAGAGATACAGCCACATCAATGTTCATAGCTGCTCAGTTCACAATAGCCAGATTGTGGAACCAACCTAGATGTCCTTCAGTGGATGAATGGATAAAGAAACTGTGGTATATATATACAATCTAATATTACTCAGCTATAAAGAATAATAAAATTATGGCATTTGCAGGCAAATGGATGAAATTGGAGAATATCATGCTAAGTGAGATAAGCCAATCTCAAAAAAACCAAAGGACGAATGATCTCGCTGATAAGTGGATGATGACACATAATGGGGGGTTGGGGGGCAAGAATGAGGAAGGAAGGACTGTATAGAGGGAAAAGAGGGGTGGGAGGGAAGGAAAAAATAACAGAATGAATCAAACATCATTACCCTATGTAAATGTATGATTATGCAAATGGTACGCTGTTACTGCATGTACAAACAGAAACAACATGTATTCCATTTGTCTACAATAAAAATTAAAAAAAAAAAAAGAAATGAACAATCATTCTGCTTTGGATTCCTTAAACAGATAAGTTGAGAAAATTCAGATTATTCATAGCCAAGATCGTCTTAGTCCACAACTTAAATGTTGATAATTTAAACACCACAAAACAACTAATCTAGTAGAACTTTTTCAGAGATAAAATTGAAGGAAGAAAGAATGAAATGGGGTCAAGGTCTTCAACAGAAAACATAACATCAAGGTGAAGGTATTGATGAACATTTTTTAAACTGATTCATGAGATGATAGCATTTATAGGAAGAAAGCAAGTAAAATTCACCTTTTTGCTACAACTAATGCTTTATAAAGCTTCAAGTATTTATATACTAAAGATGTTTGCAACGATGAGAAAAATTCATGTAAAACAAAGACATTTGAACTAGGAGGCAATAGATAAAGATTCGAGACCTAGTTCTAATAACTACTTCAACTGGGGTAAGCAGATTCACCTTTTCCTGCTTTGGCAAATATTTTTTGGTTAGTTATTGGATGGATGTATTATTTATAAGTTTCTTCCTCACTCGTATACACCACTCAGACACACACCGTGTCAATTATCTAGTATCTTAGGACTCAAAGTGGTACAGCAAGCTTCTGTCACTTGAATTTTCATAAAAGTGGCTGTTTGCTCTATTTTGAAGGAAGGATCTGCTCTCCTAGAACTAAATTTTTCTTAAATCTCAGTAATCTCTATAATTTAAGCATGACCTTCAGAAACATTTTAGTGTTAGTTTTTATTTTGTTTTTTGTGTTAGTTTTAATTCTAGAAAACAATTGTCAGAATTTTTTTTTAAAGAAGTTAATATATATGATTTAAACATGGTTCAGTGGCTTCTATTATCATACTAAATCTAAATGTCTTCTTTACCAGAGGTTGAGGAGATTTTAAAAACATTCTATTGAAAATGTCAAATCACAGCAAATATGTGATCACCAAGCTCAATCTGTATCATTAACTCCTAACTAAACAAATGCAACATATAATTTTCTGAAAACCTCATAAAAGGACTAGTCATATTCTCAAATTTTAAGTGCAAGTTTTCAGTGTGGAAAGAGTACATCTCCTACTGGCAAATAGCTGGCCCTCAGAAAATGCTTACTGAATAAATGGATGAATTACCACTCCTAACATACACAGAACAAATCAGAAGAATAAAACTTCCGGTTTCTCCTAAGGAAACTTGGTTTTCTGGCTTAGAATGTTTTTCTGGTTTTTTCCATTAATCTAACCTTTTGAAGGTCAAATCTTTAGTCTCATTAGTTTTCTTGACAGAGAAATGACATAAACTTTTTCCATTTGAGAATCACCAAAATTGACCAATGGGAATTTTCCTCTTGTTGACTTTGTGGGGGCAGCCGCTTGACATTAAACAGCTTTCTCAGCATCATTACACTTAAAAAAAATATCAGTGACAATCATTTCTCCAGATACGATTTCTTTTTCCAAAACCATATGGTGCTGGTGAGTAAGAACAAGAAATCTTCAAACATTTTAATGATTGCTACTTCCAATCTTCTGAGCTATGAGTGGATCAACCTTTCTCTACTGTAAAAAAGAAATCTCTTCTTAAAACAAATAAAAATACTTTTTCTTCTTTTTCTTCTTAGCAAACAGCAATTTAAAAAATGCTCAACCAATTGGAATCCTTAATAACAAGAAAAGATTTTAGCAATTTTAACCATTTCGAAGGCATCTGTTTTTCCTTATGGCTATATTTACAAGGGAAAAAATAAGGCTGAGCCCCCAATTGTTGTGATTACTTAAGTCATAGGTATCTTTTTCCTGAAATATGTAAAGAATGAGTGACAAGGACCTCATTAAGCACACCCATGGAGACAGCTTGTTTTCTTTGGCCTCATTAGGATAGAAAACAACATCCAGCATAGAATGCTATATAATTATCTAGAATGTAAGTATTTGTAATAATAATGCTATGTGAGACAACAATGGATTCAACTTGATATTTCTTTCAGACAACAAGTCAAACACTGTTTCTCATTATAGAGTTATTCTTTGTTTAGTTGTATTTAAATGCAACATGAGTTTGTAATGCTTTACAAGACATGTGTTGATTATTTAAGGAATAATCTAAGGCTTTTTTTTTTAATTGGAGTCTTTTGTTCTAAATCTAATAATGGAGCTTATTGATATTCCTGAACCCACCACAGCTCTTGGGTTCTTTCCAAAGCTAACTCTCCATTTTATTCATATTCTTTCTTAGGCTGTATCTCTGCCTGTTGAATTTCCAAGACTGTTGTTCTCTGGTGATTCTCTATTTTCTATTTTCCTTCCCCTTTCATTACTTTTCACCCTCCAGAATTTCCTCAAAAATAAATGTACAACTCATTTTGGTGACACCAAATGATTTGTAAGTACAGAAGAAAGGACAGGAACTCCATTATTATTTTATTTATTTTTTTGGTTCTCAGCTCAGAATAGCTTCTGTAAAATAGGCTATATTTTTCATGACTCCTCAGAAATGTACCATATACTTTGTTTAAAAAATTTTTTACAAAAGGGAAAGAATGCACTATAGTTGGTAGAACTGATAATTAACAAAGATACAATAAAACCTTCATTTACCAAGGCATTCAAAACTGAATCTAAACTTTGTAAGTGCTCAAACTGTATTTTCATGTATGGAATTGGTGAATAATGAGGAATTCATAAAACTAAGTAGGAAAAAACAGAAGATAAAATCCTAATAAGAAAGAGCTCAGTTTTGGAAAATAAAGGGATTGCATGCTATACTTGGAGACATCATTACTAAAGTTTTGTACCTTGATTTAAATGTCATTTATATGAAACTGTCCTCCCACACTTCACAAGGGCAGGGACTGGTTCTGTTCAGAGCAAGTATCCAGAAAATACTAGTTGAATTAACTTATGAATGAATTACCTTCACTCTATGCTACTCGTAGTTAGAGAATCAGCTTTTGTCCTTTTAGTAGTTCATCATTGAAATGAATAATTAATGTAAATATATTAAGAAAAAGGATTAGGTGAAAAGTTCCCAATGATCTGTGTGTGTGACACAGCCGTTTGACAAAGGTACTCAACTCTAGGAAAAGAGGCATGTTTGAAACCAATGTTTTCATTGATATTTAACTTCTGAAATCTTGAAAATGATATGAGGAAGAGTAAGCTATTTACAAGTATACAGGTCCCCAAGCCTTCTGTAAAGGTAAACTAGCCCTTAGATGACCTTTGGAAGTCTTTCAGGCTTGTATACAGGAGAACACTTGGGACTTCAGAACCCTGAGCCTTAGGAAGTGCTGACTTTGCCTAACGGGAGTGTAGATGGGTGGAATGTTGAAATGCAGCCTAGACGTGGAGGGCAATGGTCTAGCTGCTGTGGAATACGTCATGAGGTCCTCATGGCTCAGAGCTTTTCTCATTATTGAGAAAACAGATGCAGGTACCTTTTTCATTTTCATAATTTCAATAACGTGATCCTTTTCCAGGGGAGTAAATTATTAGAACTCCGGGGTTGACAGAGTTACAATGAGATCTAATCTTTGCTATCCCTTACATATCCTTCTAGAAAGGGTATTCTGTATTACATAGAATTAAGAATAAAGTAAACAGAGACTAAAGTACCTGACATTAATATCTGAGGCAGGCACAATCAGCGTCAGGGGATTTGATCTAGTGCCTGACATTGTATGTCACTCCTTCAGAACTTTGGAAGTTATACACATTTATTTTTAAACAGAAATCATCAAACAGCCTACTATGAGACAAGTGGCCAAAAAGTACACTCTGAAATTCTGGGGAGGAACCCATGAATTGTTATTTTCTGTAGCTCCTAATGGTGTCTGTAAAATGGTGATTGACAACCCCCAGGGTAACTGAGAAAGTAAATGTGAAGTTAGGGCCTAGATACTTCATACATCAGATCAAATTAAATCCTCAAAATCTCCTTTTCTTCAGATTGAAAAATGGCATACAATGCTGGGCATGGCGGTAATCCCAGAGGATCAGGAGACTAAGGCAGAAGGATTGAGAGTTCAAAGCCAGCCTCAGCAAAAGCAAGGCGCTAAGGTACTCAGTGGGACCCTGTTTCTAAATAAAATACAAAAAAGGGCTGGGGATGTGACTCAGTGGTTAAGTGCACCTGAGTTCAATCCCCGGTATCAAAAAGAAAAAAAAAAAAAAAGGTGTACAAAGAAGTTCTATAAACATACAAATCATACAAAACACTGATGGTCTAATTTATATTCAAATGTCATGTATTAACATTAATACATGACATTTGAAGTAATGTTACAATCTGGAACCTGGCATTTGGTGTTTCTTGGGGTGAAGAATGGAGGATTGAAGAGAGGAAGGTGGGAGATGTGGATGGGTACATACATGGATTTATGTTTCCTGAGGGCCCTTAGGTAATGGTTTGCCAAGTCCAGGTTTATTGCCCTGGGATAATGAGACACAGACCACAGACTCAGTGTCCATGTGGACGAGGGAGTGGTTCTCAAATTTATGGCCACAGATTTTATTCCTAAACTTTGAGTATTGTGCAACTGGGTATTCTTGTTCA
The DNA here is from genome assembly GCF_902686445.1 of Sciurus carolinensis. Classification (NCBI taxonomy): domain Eukaryota; kingdom Metazoa; phylum Chordata; class Mammalia; order Rodentia; family Sciuridae; genus Sciurus; species Sciurus carolinensis. Next base: position 27,296,253 of record NC_062227.1, on the reverse strand, counting down.
GAAAGCTTAGATAAATAAGTGTGGTTTAATGGGTTTTAAAAGATCGACATCATTGCTGGAAGACACCTTCCAGCCCATGCTTGTGGATGATCAGAACACTGACTTTCCACAAGAATTCAAAGCAAACCAAGTATAGAGGGGGCAGATTTGAGCTATTGGCCCCACTGGACATCTGCTGACCGTCTAGCATCCATTTGGGAAGAATGAGATAAATCGTCAGAAGGAGTCTGTGTGGAATTCTTCCCATGCATACCAGCTCTGTGGTCACTTTCAGGTTTCATTTTCTTTAGACTGAGGATGGGTCTTGAGTCAGATGTTGGTGGGCAATGTCCTGCTCATAGTGGAATCCTAGGGGCAGAAAGAGAACTGCCTTGACGGAGAAAGAAAAGAAATAGAAAGCTGTACTTTTGTTCCTGACACATTTGCAAACATGTCAACCACTCGGCATTCATCCATTCTTACATGAATAAGAAGTTACGTGGGTGTGGCTGTCCAACTTTGACGTGGATAGGAACCAGGAGCTTATTAACAAACAGATTTCTGGGTTTCATCCTCGTGTCTCTGATTTTGTAAACCTAGAAGTGGAGCCAGGAGTGTCATTTAAACACTCTCCCTCAAGTGATTCTTACACACTGTTGAGGAACAGTGGCTCCAGTCAGCCATTAACCAGCAGATGTACCTCTCATAATAAATTTCTGCCATGGTTTAACTTGGGATATTAAAGTGTACTTTCATCAAATTCTTCTTCACTAAGTATGTTCAGAAACAAGACAAAAAAAAAGTTGGTATCATAAACTACCGAGAAGCCATTTATTTTCCCTTTGCTAGGTAATCTTCAACTTTAAAGAAAATTTCAAATCCTATTTTGTTCCATTAAAAATGCTTTATGGCATCTCGTGAAAGAGTTATGTTCCTTATTTACCAGAAATGTGAAGTGAGGGAACAATAGATTCTGAGTTCCTCTTTATACCTAAAAATACACATATTGTTGCACTTTCCTTTATAAAAATTTGTTTTTGGGGGATCAGGATTTAATTTTAAATCCTATTTCACTGAACCACACTGTGGCTCTTAATGAAATCTTATTAATGGTAACTGGACTTGCTTAGAGTAAAATGTAGGGCTGGGGCTGTAACTCAGAAGTAGAGGATTTACCTAGCATGCACGAGGTTCAATCCCCAGCACTGTGAAAAAATAAGGAATACGTAAATAAAGGAAAATGTAAATTAAGGAATTAAGTGGGTTTTTCAAGATGGCTGCTTGCTTGTTTTCCATCTTTGGATACAAAGAAGGAAATACATGTTTAGGAAAGGGGAAAGAGACGATTAATTTATTGAGCACTCTGTGCCAGGCACTATAGCAGATCTTTTGCAAATATTACTTACCCAGTTCTTAGAAGACTCCTACAGCTTGCCTCCATATTTGCAGATGAAGTACCTGAGGCTCTGACAAGAAGAGTAAGTTGGGAAAGTCAGGCAAAAAAGACTGCAACTGAGGTTTGTCTTGCTCTAAAGCTTGTAGTCTCTTCCAGGGCTGCTTCAGGATCTGAGATCCATGCTATATCCCAGGGCCCTGAGCTGGATTCACCTGTGTTGTAGCTACCTTAAAATTCTTAATAATTTTTGAGCAAGGGGATGCATAGTTTCACTTTGCACAACACCTTGCCAATTTTACAGTTGTCTTTATTGCTATGGGCTGCTTCAGGATAGGGTCCTCCAAAAGTTTCCAAGTTGAATTCAGACATTCTCAAGAATTTCTAGTCATCAAGAGATAAATGGACATCTGATTCCTACTGTCAGTGGGGGTAAAGTATTAAACTGCTCAGGGAAGGAATGCTTGAAATATTTCCATGTAAGTGAATTTATGTACTAATAAATAAACTTATGTACCTCATAAATTTTTGCTTATGCTTCTGAGTGACTTTGTTCTAATTTTGCTTTGTTTCTTAACATTGTGTTTTAACTTATGGTTAAATTATGGACAAAGCACCTCTAGTAAATGTTCCTCTTTCACTTGCTATTAAAATCACATCCTTTTCTTGATTAGTAAAGTAATAAATGTTCCCTGTGTAGAAGAAAATAAAACTTACAACCCAGTGGAGAAAATATCTTGGTATACATTATTTTTTTCTTTTTACATTTATATATGTATAGATATGTATTTATATGTATTTTTATTTTTGCTGGTGTCTATTCATCCATCCACCTGTCCATATTGTATCAGCATTTATGACTTGAATTTGAACCCTGTGAGCTTTTTAAATTTTAACATATTCTTCCTTCCTTCCTTTGATTCTGGGAAACAAATCCAGAACCTTGGGCATGCTAGGCAAGCACTCTACCACAATGCTATGGTCCCAGTCCCTAAATTTATTTTATTTTAAGGATTTCTCTTATGGGAAATAGACTATCATAATGTTTAATGACCTTTCCATTATTAAAAATTTAAATTTATTCTTGGGGTGACTGAGAACACATCACCTCAAAATATGGCACTTTGGCATAATGAGTTATTTATACTGAAGGAAATTGAGCAAATATCAAAAGCAGAAACATCCTTATCTTTGAAGGTCATGGAGAAGAATCTGAAGAAATAGGCCTTGATAAGCCTAATGATAAGTACCTGTCCATCACTGGCTGATTACTATTAGGTCATACCTTCCTTGTCCAAGCATCCTTCTCTCCTACTATCATCGAACTCAGCAAGAAAAGATATGGGGTTATCCATTTCTTTGGGCCTAATTTCCTTATGATGATTCCCATGTAATGTGAAATTTATTAAATTAATTCATATGCTTTTCTTCAATTAATCTTTCTGAGTTATTTTCACAACCAGCCAGGAACACTAAGGTAGTTGAGGAAAATCTTTTTTTTCCCCCTTATAATCCCTTCTTTTTGAAATCTGTTTTTTATAGTTGATTCTAAAACAAAGAGAACATGTGTAAGGTGAAGGCCTCAACTTGTCAAAGTGGTTGAGGGGGAACACATCACAATCTCACAACTGAAGACTACAAGTCTATGAAACGGAGGGTTTTTGGTATTTATGGGACATAAAAATAGATCAGATCATTCTATATTGTTCTATATATTCCATGAGAAAATTACTGAGGCAGGCCAGGCAGTCTTGGTACAATTGGATGGTGGAATTAAATGGGTCAATGAAAAAGGAGAAGGAAAATACTATTTGCAGAATCTTTCCAAATGTCAGCCTCTTTAAAAATCAAGAAGCTAATTATTTACTGCCCAGACAAGTCACCAAGGCAGAAAAAAAAAATGTGGGCGGTCATGAGGTTTGATTATTTCCCCCAAGCAGTGATTATATGCATCAGCATCCAATTCACTTACAGGCTAATTAGAGGCTTTATCTTCATTGAAAAATCTCCTTCCTTTGTTTAATTCAGCAAAACCAGCTTAAATCAGAAGTTTCCTATGTAAGAAACCATCCCTTTCTTATCACAGGAGAAACTTCCTTGGTGTTTAGGACAAGGCTATTCATTTATTATACCTGGTGTAGATGTACAGTTGTCATTCAGTAGATTTAGAAATAGATTTAATGACACATAGGTATCATGTGAAAACACTTTTCCAATGGTCAATAACTGTTTTATAAACTTTACAAGCCTGTGTTTTCAAATCCCAGAGCTTCATGTGGGCAATTAACCCACTTGATCTCAGTCTGTGTCCCAAAAGAAAACCAAATGGATTTTTTACTTTTAACACACAGGGATTTCCTTAGATAACCTCAGAAGGTATTTATCTGGTCCAGTCACACAATGGACTGAAGTTACAGTCCTGTGTTCTCCTTTGACCTAACTCCCTCCACCTTCAATGTTGTAGAGTTCTTTCTGTTTTTGTTCTCTTGAATTCTCCATTATCTCTACTTTGCTTGATACTGAGGAGTTCTTTTGAAAGTGATCACTGATTTGCCATCAAGTTGGTTTGATTTTTTTTTTTTTTTTTCACATAAGGGAGTTTATTAAGCAAACAGAGTGTCTCCCTGCAGGGTAAGAGAGAAAATGAGAGGAAAAGAGAAAGGAAAGGGAAAGGGCGCACGCTAGAGAGAGTGTGAAAGCCAGGAGGATAGAGAAAAGTGAGGAGGACAGACAGAAGAGTGGGAAAAAGATGGCAGGGACTCTATAGTAAACAGTTGAATTCTGCCGGGCTAACAGGGGACCAATATTGGAGAAGGATACTTCCAAGTTGACTGATGAACCAATAGCTAGCCAGGATGTTCACAGATTGACAAGTGGTTGGGAGGCAGGGAAAATGACTAAATCTGATGGGCGGGGGAAAAGCTTTATACATTATATTCCCCCATTTCTGTTTTTATAAGAAAATCTTTTGCTCTCCAGTTCTTTCTGAAGCCTTCTCTCTCCTTCCTGCCTAAGTGACTAGGGCTGATTTTGCAGGTAAGATGTAAAAAGTCCATTCTCCTTCCAGACTTCCAAAGGCAGATGGTTTTCATGGACTTCATTTCCTCCATTTGACTGATCCCCTATTTCTATACTAACTGCCTGTCCCCAATTCTGACTTCATTTACCCCTCTAATTCTAGGAACTCCTTTGCTGTAGGGAAAAGGGGGTCAATGACCACTCTGGCTTCTTGGAGCTGAAAGGGGGCAGCGTGGGGCAAGCAGTTTGGAATTCCCTTTTTAGAAATTGGGTTAATTGAGGGGTCCATGGTAGAAGTCCGGTTGGGGAAGAGCAGGCCTTAAAGGCATCTGGGGATGGGTGCTTCCATGAGAGAAGAACAAAAAGACATGAGTACTGTCTGTCATCTTTGTGGTGTGCATTGGTTTGATTTTATAATTTGGTAACTTCAATGGAACTGAAGCTGGACAGAAAAGGTTATTTGTGCCAAATAATCACTTTTTATGTATTCGAAAGCTGGAGACTAGAATGCTCAATTCTGTCTCACAGTTGGGGAAAATCTGAGTTACTGATATACTGTAGGCCTGGGAACAGTGTAGAAGAAATCTGTGAGGAAGCTACTGATCAGGCTGGAGAAAAAAGAACGTCTCTGGGCATTTTAGAGATGACTGGAGTTTGAGATTAGGTATAGTTTGCCATTTGCTAAAGCTGGTTTAGACTGAGTCATTCAGTTGCTCTTTTGTCTCTGTCTCTTTAATGTAAAGATCAATTAGCAAAGGATGAACAAAACTGCTCTCTAAGCTGAGAAGAACTAAATAAAGACAGCTTTATTGCTAATTAACTTATTTAGTTAATAACTTAATCATTTGATTAATATAAGAATTTAATGCTATAAATTTTCCTACAAGTACTGCTTTCATTGTGTTTGATAGGTGGTGTTTACATTTTCTTTTCTCTTCTTTTTTTTTTTTTTTTTTTGTACTGCAGATTCAATCCAAGGGTACTTTATCACTGAGCTCAAGGGCACTTCACCACTGAGCTATATCCAAAGTTCTCTTTTATTTATTTATTTTTATTTTGAGACAGAGTGTTACTAAGCTTCTTTGGTCCTTGCTAATCTGCTGAGGCTAGACTCCAACGTGCGATCCTCCTGCCTCAGCCTCCCCAGTCGCTGGGATTATAGATATGAGCCACCTTGCCCAGCTGGTGTTTTCCTTTTCATTCCATTTCAAATGTTTTTAAAATTTTTATTTTGACTTTTCTTTGACCCATGGGTTACTTAGCAGTGTGTTGCTTAATTTTAAATATTGGGGATTTTTCCATCTTTATGTTTTCTTTTTTATCTGACTTAATTTCATTGTGATCAAAACATATACTTGGTATATTCTCAGTTCTATTAAATTTGTTGACGTTTATTTAATGAGCTACAATATGATCTATCTCGATGAATGTTTCATGTGCATTTAGAAAAATGTATATTCTTCTATCGTCGAGTTGAAAGTTCTAAAACTATCGGGTCAAGTCAGCAGAATCCGGTAGGTATTGATGGATTCTTCTAAATCCTTATTGATTTCCTGTCTACTTGTTCTATTAATTACTGAGAGAGAAGTGTTGAAGTTTCCAAATATAACTGTGGATTTGTTTAGATCAACATTCAATTCTACTAATCTTTGCTTCATGTATTCTGAAGATCCGTTGTTAGGTTCATACATACTTAGGACTATAAATTCTTCTTGGAGAATCAATCGCTTTGTCATTATGTAATGCTCCTCTGTATCCTTCTTTGTACTGTAATTCTCAAATCTACACTGTTATCTTCTTTCCTGCTGCTGAGTTGTCCTAGCTGTCCCCAGTACTCCTAGTCTTCTGATTATATGCATCACATTCTATCTTAATTCTACCTTCTTTGGGATGTCAATCATAACTGCTCCAAGCCATGTATCTCTTGGCCGTCAAATGTTCCTGACAATGCTAAGAGTTCTTCAATACTAAGGGCTGCAGCAACTTGCATAGTCTGTGTTGCCACTCTCCATTCCTCCTCCCCTGACTCCAGACTTCTCCTGATTTCTCACAGGCGGCATTTAAACTTAATTGTGTACATTCCCTGAAGTTCCAGCAGTGTGCCTTTCATGTGACAGGAGCTCAACAGATAGTTATTGTTATAAGTTCAACCAAGACAGATAAACCCTAGTTAAGGAGAATAGCACACAATTTTATTGGTTACACTTTTTTTTTTTTTGGGTGCTGGGGATTGAATCCAGGGCCTTGTGCTTAGAAGGCAAGCAACCTACCAGCTGAGCTATATCCCCAGCCCTGGTTACACTTTTGATGCACCATACAGCAGAACTTTCTTAACTTGTTAAAAATGAAAGTTATAAATGTTTCAGCAAAAACATTCAAATAGTTATACTTTTTCTCAAGATGTCACAAATTGCTGAATGTCAACAAACACAATGGGATATTTTTCTACAAGGGAGAATGTTGATATTAATCATCTAGCAGCCTGGCATAGTGGTGCACATCTGTAATCCCCGTGGCTCTGGAGACTGAGGTAGGAGGATTGCAAGTTCAAAGCCAGACTCAGCAAAAGCACAAGTACTAAGCAACTCAGTGAGACCTTGTCTCTAAATAAATACAAAATAAGGCTGGGGATGTGGCTCAGTGGTTGAGTGCCCCTAAGTTCAATCCCTGGTACCCAGCCCCCCAAAAAGAAGTCAATTAGCATCTTTTCTACAGTTCAAGTTGATGGCTGCGAATTTCATTTTGGGAGTTAAAGTGAAATAAAAATGTAAGAAGCCCATTATTTAAATAGTGGTTTTTAGGAAAAAAAAAAAAAAGAGGACATGGGTAATTAATCTATATAGGAACAAGGTGAATTATCCTCATAGTATAAATCAATCAAAAATAATTGTGATGTCACTGAGTGATGTGAAAATATATGAAAAGGCTTGGATGTCCAAGGAGATAACACAGTTGGTGAGACAGGAGAGGCGAGCTTTTCCCCAGTGCAGGCTGCAGTGATGGGGATGGGAGGGAAAGAGGAGCAGAGGTGTGTGAGGGAACACAGGGGACAAGGACACACAGTGGGGGCAGGAAGAAGGAACAGCTTCAGCTACTCCAACATCTGAATCCTAGAAAGCTGTAAAAATCACCCAAATAGGGAAATATGGAAAATAGAGAAGAAATACTAGGGATGGCAGGGGAACAAGAACAGAGAGAATGAAGTAAATGAAATATTTAGGAAAACTGGGTTTGTGCACAGACAGGGTTTTCAAGAATAAATACCCAGTGGATGGCAGGTCTTTGCACGGTACTTTATGCTTTATAAATGCCCTTCATACTCATTTTGTTTGAGATCTCTAGACATCCTTCAAGGTTCGGAGAGGTTAAAGTAAATTATCCAATATCCTGAGTGGAGACGTCTCAATTGTATTCAATTGTGTGAATCCCCAGATCCCTCAAGAGCACCGGGTTTGACACCAGCCCAGCTTTGGATTTGCATCTTGTTTCTTTAAGCTGCCAACCTTGGTGATTTTGCACAAATAACTTCAACAACTCCAGCTGCACTCTCTCCATCCATGCCTCTCTTCTCAATTTGCAGTAAGAATGAAACGACATAAAGTACTTACATGGTAATTGGCACATTGAGAAAAGTTTTAACAAAATCTTTCAACCTATTATATTACTTGTAGACCAAAGCTGCTCCAGGGAGCCTAGGACATAAAATGAGAAGCCAGGACACACACACATACACACACACACACACACACACACAATTGGCATGGACTGATTTGCTACTCACAGTGGAGCAACATAACATTTATGCACTTAATTTTTATAGCCACTTAGTGTGACAGGCCTCAGTGATGAAGTGATTTTCCCAAGGTCACAAAATAAGATGGGCAGGTTTGAATTTAGATCTGCCTGACACTCTGGTCCACAATTGTCCTTTCTTTTAAAAATAAATGTATGCTTACCCAAATGGTATGCCTCTACTTCATGTACAAACAGAGAAACAAGATGTATCCCATTTGTTTACAATAAAAGTAAATTTAAAAAAAAAAGATGGCTTCCTTCCACCATAAAAGTAACTCACATTCATTACTGAAAATTTGGAAACTGCAAAAGTGTAAGGGTAAGAAAATTATCCAGAGATAACAGACATGTCAGTGTATGTGCATTCATTCTCAAACTAAGATTTTTTTCTTCACATAGATCATAGAAGAGGAATTGCTGAATAAAGGTTAGGCCAACATTATGGGATATCGCTGCACTGTTTTTTTGATGTATTTATTCTCTCTTGGTAATGACAGAGTACTGGGTCCATCACTTCACCTGGCATTTAGTATCATTTAGTATTTTTAAAATGCTTTGCTAATGTGGCAGATGAATATGTTTTTAATACCAAAGAAGTTGAGCTTTTTGCTATATAGTTTAAACAGCTTTATTAACTTTTTAGAGGAACAAATACAAGTCTACTTGTGGAATTAAGAGGCAATTCTATTATAACCCATTATTATTTATTTATTTATTTTGGGTGAACTTGAAAATTCTCAAAAAAAAAAAAAGTAAATGATTACATTCATGAAAAAAAAAAAGCAAGTCCACAGATTCTCAAGCATTTATAAACTGGAAGCAAATTGGATCTTCTTAATGATTCAATCGATATCTGAAAGAATGGAGAACATCAAAATGAGGGATGAGGAATTAGGGGAACTTAGCTGTTGATTGGCCTTCCTAGATGAGTAATTGCACAACTGTAGGGTGCTGTGTTCTCCTTTTGAATTGTGTGTGTGTGTGTGTGTGTGTGTGTGTGTGTGTGTGTGCACGTGGGGGAGTGTTTGGGATGAAACCTTGCACATGCTAGGCAAATGCCCTGTCACTGAGCCACAGTACTGCTAGCCCCTGCAGCTGCATTATTAAGAACCTAAGAAGAGCTTTTTGCAGATGGCCTGTCAACTGCAGTTGCCTGCTGCCAGCTATGGTCTACCCTACCATTTTTGACATCACCATTGATAGTGTTTCATTGGGGGTGTCCCCTTGGAGCTATTTGCAAACAAAATTCCAAAAGTAGTAGAACACTTTTGTGCTCTGAGCACTGAAGAGAAAGGATTTGGTGATAAGGCTTCTGCTTTCACAGATTATTCCAGGATTTATACATCAGGTAGTGAATTCACATGCCATCATTGCACTGGTGGCAAGTCCATCTACCAGGAAAAATCTGATGATGAGAACTTCATCCGGAAGCATACAGGTCATGGCATCTTGTCCATGGCAAATGCTGGACCAAACACAAAACAGTCCCCAGTTTTTCATCTGTATTGTCTGGATGGCAACTATGTGTGGGCTTTGGGAAGGTCAATGAGATCTGAGCATCATGGAAGCAATGGAGTGCTTTGGGTCCTGGAAGGGCAAGACCAGCAAGAAGACAAGCCATTGCTGATGGTGGTCATTTCTAATACATTTGACTTGTGTTTCTGTTCACCACAAGACCATCTTTTTAGAGCTCAAGAAAGCTAAGTGTTCTTGCTGCAGGTCTTGGGGTTCCATATTTTCCTTATTCCTTTTCAACTATGAATAACAACTAAATCACCACAGAAGAGAACTCGAGGAGAGCAGCTCCCCACTCCCAGTGGTTCTTCACTCATTTCCTCATGAGTTAATGCTAACTGCCTCATGTTCCATCCTACCTGCATTCAGTATCTCCGTGCTGGGAGCTGCTCCAAGTTCCATACTGGTGAGACCAGGCATGGGGTTGAGGTTTCATGTGCTATCCTCTGTCTATTCTCATCTGTATTCTCTCTCTCTTTTTTTGGGTGGTGCTGGGGATTGAACCCAGGGTCTTGTGCATGCTAGGCAAGCACTCTACCAACTGAGCTATATCCCCAGCCTCTGATCCGTATTCTCTCTCTGTTTTCAACATGTTGATTCTAATACAAAAGAATACATTGAATTCTAATAAAAAAGTCATAATTAAATATGTTATTGGTGTAAAAAAAATACTACCAATACAATAAACCAAAAGACTCCCTTGCCAATGACACAAATTCCATAGCTGACCTCATAATGGGTACAGTGGAAATGCAGATGCACTAAAAATTAAGTGAAAAATAAAATTACCTTCAGGCTCCTCTGGTGAGATGTATGTGAGACATAAATGAACTCTGTGCTTAGACTTGGCTTCCATCCCCAAGTTATTTCATTATGCATTTACAAATATTCCAAAATAAAAAGTAATTTAAAATCCAAACTCTTCGAAGTCTTAAGCATTTCAGATAAGGGAGGTTCGACCTGTATTTGTGTTGGAGAAACTCTTGCATTCAGCTCCATACTTCTTTGTGGGATTTCCCTCTCCTCTCTCCACACATGGACTCCCTTTTCCAAGTGATCATTCCAGGATTTGAAGGGAAGTGATTGATTGAGAAAATGATGTTCTTGCCTTCCGTCTCTGGAGCCTGCAGAACCACTCTCTGCTTCCTCCTTCCTCCTGACCTGACGTCCTGCTTCCCGGAAGCTGCCTACTTAGCTCCTCTGTTCTGCTTGGCACCTGGTGGGTGTGTGAAATTCCAGGGAAGAAAGGGAAGAAAGGGAAGCCCATGCTAGGGTCTCTACTCTGGCTTTTACACCAGTGCAGGATATTGCATTTCAATTCCTAACCAGCTTATGAATCTATTGACAGTTCTTAACAGCCACAGAGAGAGGCACTTGGAGGGTGTGGGGAGTGGCCCCAGGGGAGTGTTTCCACCTCAATGTTCTGCCTCCACGTTCTTCTCCCCATCCCTCTTTCGTCTCTAAAATTCTTTGAATTGCACATTTCTTCTTTTATATCCATTTTTCCGTCAACATTTTAGAACAGATGAAAACTCCTTGTGGCCCTTTGATGGAGATCCTATTAAATTTATAGAATAAAATTGCGAACAACAGGTATTCTAAAAACAAAGTTTTTCTTTTCAGGAGTTTGGCATATTGTTTCGGTTTACTTGGGGCCTTATGCATTTCACAGAAGTTTAATAGTTGTCTTCAGTAAGTTTTGAATGTTTCTTTGTATAGCTATTCCTAGGAATTTTATGATATTGATTACTATGGTAAAGAGGGTTTTTTTTTTTTTTTAAAGAATTCTAGTGAGTTGTGGGTGTTATGCAGGAAAACCCTTTATTTTTGCTTATTGATTTCTATTCTGACCAACTTGGTTTTTTTTCAAAGAATTTTAAAAATTGTCAATGGATGTTTTATTTTATTTATTTATATGTGGTGCTGAGTATCGAACCCAGGGCCTCACACATGCCAGGCAAGCGCTCTACCAACTGAGCTACGACTCCAGCCCCCCAACTTGGTTTTGACATTCTGTTTTTAGATTAATCTTTTATTAGTTCTAATAATTAGCTGTTGATCTTTGATTCTAGATAGTCAGTGTAATTATCTTAAATAATAAAAATCTGCTCCTGTCACCAACTACATGTTTGGGATTTATTTGCCTTGGTTAGGAATTCTGTGGTATTGAAAAACAGCTGAGATATCAGATATCAATCGTCTTATTCTTCACTTTTATTGATGTTGAGTTAATGTCTTACCATTGATTATGATGCTTTCTGTAACAGCAAGTTAGAAGAAGTTTCCTCTATTGCTTGCTATTTCTTTGAAAATCAGTAACGGGTTTTGTATTTTATTAAATGTACTTTTCAGAACCTAATCATACATTTTCTTTTATGTTAACACAGATAATAACATTAATGGATTTCCTCAACTGAACTGATTTACACAGTTAATATAAGTGGCAATTAATCCACTTGTCATTCTTTAGAGGCATTGCTGTACGTTAATGACTATTGGTTAATTTAGGAATTTTGTATCCATATTTATAAGTGAGATAGGCTTATAGCTTTCCTTCTGTGGATGTACTCTGTCATTTAATTTGGTATCAGTGTTTGCTAACCTTTTCTAATTAGTTAAGATATTTGCAAACTTTTTGTATTATCAGATAGATGTGGGTTTTTTATAATTTAAAAATTTGTTTTTTCAAGCTTTAGTAGGGATCACATAAAATTTTCTGACACTCATATCTATTTTAGGGATAGATTTTTTTTGACTACCTAATTGCTTCTATAATTTTTGTTCTCTTAAAATTTTCTATGCATTTAACCCATTTTGATAATGTTTATATTTTTGAAAGCTAATAATGGCATCTAGAATTTTCAAATGTGTACCCAGTATTCTTGCCTGTTACTCAAACACCCTTCTCTATAATTATGCCTCCCTTTTTATTCCTAACATCATTTATTTTGGACCATTTCTTTTTTCCTCCTTGATCAGTCTTGCCAAGAAGTTGTCAATTTCACTGGTCAATTCAAGGAATCAGGTTTTGATTTAGTATTCCTACTCCACTATTATTTATTTGTCTGTTTTGACCATTTCTGCCTCATACTTTTCTATTTTTGAAAAGTTTATATAGAGGCTGATTTTTCTGATAATTCTTTTCCAGATAAATTCTGATTTTAGACTGCAGATTACATATGGTATCATGTTTTCTTTTGATCTGTCTCTGTCTCTTTCATTCCAGAGTATGTATGAGAATAAAATTATAAGATTTTGGTCTGGGCAGCTCAACCAATGTTCTTCCCTCTTCTAGCTCAAAAACAAACAAACAAACAAACAAAAACAAAAACATGAATTGCAAGTTTTTACAGTTCCCACAATTATTTTAACATCACCCTATTAGGGTTGTCTGATCTTCTTCCCTTCCTTCACATTCTTTTTAAAAATTTTTTTAACTTTTATTTTTTTTTAATTTTCATTTTTATAGACTGCATTTTGATTCATTGTACACAAATGGGGAACAGCCTTTCATTTCTATGGTTGTGCACGATGTAGATTCACAACATTCGTGCGTGTAATCACACATGCACACAGGGTAATGATGTCTGTCTCATTCCACCATCTTTCAACCCCTGCCCCCTCCCCCCTCTCATTTCCCTCTATGTAATCAAAAGTTCCTCCATTCTTCTCTCACCCCCCACTCCCTTATGTATCATCATCCTATCAGGGAAAACATTCGGCCTTTGGTTTTTTGGGATTGGCTTATAATGTGTAGTGTATTTCAAAAGAGCAGGATGATTCAGAATATTCTCATTACAAAGTGCCCCGAAATGGCACTCAAGACTTGTGGTTGGGATCTGAAATGTCCTCCACAGGCCATGTGTTAAAGGCTTGGTCACCTGTGGGCACTATTTGGACGTGATAGGCTTTTAGAAGGTGGAGCCTAGCGGATGTGAGGTCACTGGGATTGTGCCTTTGAAGAGAACACTAGCACCCTGGTTTCTCCTCTTTTTCTCTCTCTCTCTTTTTTTTTTTTTGCTTTCTAGCCACCATGAGATGAGCGGCTTTACTCTACCATAAACTTTCTGCCTTGACGTTCTGCCTCTTCACAGGCCTCAACAATGGAACTAGCGAACACGGATTGAAACCTGTGAAAAGGTGAGCAAAATAAATCTTTTTTTCCTTCTCAGTTATTTCATCATAGCAACAGAAAGCTCACTAACACAAGCAGTAGCCAAACAAGAAATTGCTGAAATTAAAAAGAAAATATTTTTGATTTTTCTTTAAAGAAGTAGCAATTAATTACTAGCTCTAGCTTAGAGATAGATAGTTCATGACAGGGAGAAGTAACAAGTTCCCATTTCCTCAACTCAGAGGACAAGGCCCTAAGAACAGCATATTCAGTGCCATTCAGTGTTAGTTAGCTTTCTGTTGCTGTGACAAAATACCTGAGACAATCAACTTGTAAAGAAGAAAGATTTATTTCTGGGTCACAGTTTTGAAGTGTCAGTCCATGGTCAGCTGGTTCCATTGCTTTGGGTCTGTGATGAGGCAGAATATCACGATGGGGAGCGCATGGTGGAACAAAGCTCCTTACCTTATGGCAGCAGGGCAGCAAAGAAAAAGACAGAAAGGGGTTAGGGTCCTAATATTCCTTTCAAAGGCATTCCCCCAGTGACCTAAATTCCTTCCACTAGATCCTACCTCCCAAAGGTTCTACCATGTGCCAATAGCACCACAGTTTGTCAATCAAGTTTTTATCATATTTTTTCTTGGGGGGGTTGTATAAGATCCAAACCATAAAGCCTATAATATTGTAAAATAACTAATATGGTTGTAGGTCATACAGGATAGAAAACTCTTCCTCAGAACTTACCTCAATGGCTAAAACCAAGGCTGTCCTCTCAGCTGCCACATCCCCAACCCCTGTGTGTATTACCTTCTCACATTCTGTGGGTATAGGAAGAAGCCAGAAAGAGGAAAGGGCAGAAGAAATTTAACTTCTCTTTGGAAATCTTAAGATTGACCACTGCATTTCATTTAGCTGTTTTAATTATGCAAGCCAGAGAATGTGCTCCCAGATTTGCTTAAAAAAAAAAATCCTTCACAGAATGCCAGCAGTACTTCTCTTCAGCCGGCAGAGGGAACAGAGGACCAGGACTTCACATTGCTGCTTGTCTTCACACATGAGAACCAAACCCAAAAGCTGTTTTTCCCTTGTTTCTTTAGAAAAATCACATTTTTGAAGAGGGATGTTTACCAATGCTTTCAACATCAGAGATCAATATATCTGATTCAGTGCTGCATGTGTCTGACGTAAAGACCTCCAGACATATCCAAACTGGGACGGAGGTGAGGTGGAAGAAAGCCAGACACAGTGCGAATCCTGGCTACCAGCCACATTTTAGTCTATCTATAGGTCAATTCAGAGTTTATAACTCCTAGAAACGAATTGTGCATTTTCTTATAGCAGTTTGCTGTTCATCAGCATTCTAGTCCCACTGTGGGTATTTTACAGTAAAACGCATTAGATTGTCTTTAACGCTTTGGTCTCTGGAACTCAGAAAAATCAGAGAAAAAACCATTCAGACCTTATTAAAAGCCACCCAAATGCAAGTATTTGTCTTTCAAATTGCCCAGCTAAAGCACAGCGTCACTTGATTACCACTGCCTCTGTTGAAGCAAAACACACACTGTGTTTAAATTCTACTTCAGCCTGAACCCTTTGGAAAGGACAGGGAGAACACTGTGGTGAGGAATGTAATTCACCATTCCGCCCTTTTATAAGCCCTGACGCTCCCATTAGGCTTAAATGGAATCATAGGGTGAATTTTCCACCAGCTAAATTTGCTAGGGAAAACCTTTTCGAAGATGTCTGCCTCCTTCTAGTAGAAGCACAGGAGTCCAGAGCAATCGGTAGAGAAAACTGACATTGCTTTTCCCCCTTTCATTTCCTGATCTACCTGCTCCCCATGACCCCAAATGGATTACGATGCTTTCTACTTAAACTTGATAAATAAGGAGATTTCAGTGCCTCTCTCCTGGGGAATGAAATTTAAATTGTGGTGATGGCTGCACAACTCTGTGCATGAATAGAGTCAAAACCACTGAACTGGCCACTTTAGATGTGGGATGTGAATATTTCTCAGTGAAGCTGTTAAAAATAAAATAGGAATTTCTGTTTTTAAGATTGTAACCTGTGTAATGAATATAATGTTTCATGTCTTTTGTTTTTCAACACAAATTGTTCATCCACTTTTTTTTTTTTTTTATGGTTCCTTTTGGTGTCCATGTGTTTGATTCTCTTTCTAGATTTTTCTTTTTCCTGCTTTATGTCTGATCAAAAGTCTTCTTTTGTTTTATTACTCTCAATGAATTGAGAAATCTATTAATGTGGTGCAGGAAATGTTCCCCCCAAACATGGTATTTTAGCATACTGAGCATTTTTTCCCTAAGTTCACGTAAGATTAGTAAGGCGCTGGTGCCGTAGCAAGGCTTGAAGGAGGCACATCTCATGCAAAGGCATGAAAATCCAGTTGTCACACTTTTGAGCCATAAAAGAATCTACTGAGTGGTTTAAGTTTAAGGAAAAGTTAGAAAGTAGCAGAAGCAAGAAGAGCCCTCTAACCTTCTCTCCTCCCCTCTCTCCTGAAGTTGGTCATGGAAAACAAAATTACCCCAGGGTGCTATTAATATTATTTATATTGGGTTATCTAGGTTATAAGCCCAAAGCTACATTGTTATTATTTTATATAATCTACATCTTTTAAAGACATAGAAAAAGGAGAGGAATTCCATATTTTTTGAGTATGTTACATTAACCTTCTTCTATGTCATTTATGATCTCTTCATTTCTGTGGATTCAAACCACCAATTGAATGCCATTTTCTAAATCCAATAAAATTTTTGTTCTTAAACCACCTTCTCTATGCTATTGACAAATAGACTAAACTTTGAAATGGTATAAACTAAATGATATGATAAGTTTAATTCAATATCTCTTTAAAATCAATATAAAGGCTGGGCATGGTGGGGCACAGCTGTAATCCCAATGACTGGAAAGGTTGAGGCAAGAGGATCCCAAATTCAAAGGTACTCTCAGTAAAAGTGAGGTGCTAAGCAACTCAGTGAGACCCTGTCTCTAAATAAAATACAAAATAGGGCTGGGGATGTGGCTCGTGGTCGAGTGCCTCTGAGTTCAATTTCTGATACCCCCCCCAAAAAAAATAAATCAGTGTAGAGAAGAGGGTTAAGTAACCAACTGTACCAATTACATACATAATTACCTTTGTTAGCACTCTTTATTTTTTTCATGTGGGTTCAAATTATTACTTAATTCTTGTAAGTCAGGTCGACAAACAGCTTTTTAAAAATCTGGGAATGTTTTTAATTAGTCTTCTCTTTTCAAAGATAATTTTGCTAGATTCTTGGTCAATAGGTTTTACTTTGGGCATGTTATGTATATCATCCACTCCCTAATTCTTTCCATTGTTTTTAAAGTGAGGTCAACTGTTAATCTTCTTAAGCTCCCTTGTAAGTGATGAGTCATTTTCTTCTTGCTGTTTTTTCTGTCTTTCAAAAATTTGACTACACTGTATCCAGCTTTGTTTTCTTTCTGTTTCTCCATTTGGAGTATTGAGCTTCTTGAATGTGTAGATCAGTCCTTTTCACCAAATTTAGGAAGTTTTCAGACACTGTTTCCTTAAATATATGTTTTTTCTGTTCCTTTTCCTTTCTCCTCTTCTTCTGGTACTCCTATTATGCCTAAGTTGGTACACTGAATGGTGTCCCACTTTTCTCTGAGGCAATGTTATTATTCCACATTCTTTTTTCCTCTCTTTCCAAAATGACAGCATAATCTTTACAGATCTATCTTCAAATTCACTACTTCTTTTTTTCTGCTAGCTCAAATCTTCTGTTGAGCTGGTTTGGTCATTCCTTCATTCATGTTGTACTTTTCAAGCCAGAATTTACATTTGGTACTTTTAAAATAAATTCCCCTTTTACTGATTTTTTTATTTGATGAGACATTTTAATTTTTTGGACATACTCTCTTTTAGTTCATTAAGCATATTTATAATAACTACTTCAAAGACATTGTCTATTAAGATAGCCATTTAGATTATTTCAAAAGCATTTTGTATTTTCTGCCTTTCTTTTGTGTTTATGGATCTGCCATGGCCAAACTGTGTCACCACACAATGCATTTGCTGAAATTCTAATCTCCACAAACTCAGAATATGACTGTATTTGGATACAGGGCCTATAAAGAGGAAACTAAGGTAAAAGTAGGTCATTAGCTTGGGCTATAATCCAGTATGACTTCTTCTAAAATGAGATTAGGCACAGATGCACCCAAAGGGGAGACCATTTGAAGATTTCTGACCATCCGCAAGTTACGGAAAGAGGTCTTAGAAGAAACCAACTATCCTGACATCTTGGTCTTGAACTTTTAGCATTTAGAATTTTGAGAAAATAAATTACTATTGATGAAGTCACATAGCTCCAGGTTCTTTGTAATGGCATGCCTAGCAATCTACTACAGGGTCATATTTTCCTGTCTTTTGCATGTTGCAAAGTATACATTTTATATAATCAATTGCAGCAACCCTGCTTACGGACTGTCCCGACTCTACTCCAAGGGGTTTATGGAAGTGTTGCTTTCTCAGTTGTTAATATATTTAGTGACTTGAAGTGCATTTCTCTCACCCTATATAGCCTCCTGTTCATGTCTTTTAGCCCCCTACCTAGAGATTTTCCCTGAGTCAGCATAAACTACTTAACTGTTCATCGGTTTTGCTTAAACTCCCTTATCTGGTTATATTTTTACTCTTTACCTTTGGGTGTATGTATGGTTTGCAGGCTGCTACCTTGTGGTAGGGGCTCTTCCAGAACAAAGAAAAGTAAACAGGTCACACTTAGTGTGCACATCAACTCTGTCATAAATCTGTTGTGACTCTGTCATACTCGGTTATGCTATCACAACTTTATTGCAACTCTATAGCATAAGAATACTCAATCATATGTGTATTAACTTATGTGGGAGACAAAAAGCTTGCAAGAGGTATATAAGGTGGTGCCTCCCTGCAGTTGGGACTTGGCCTGGGGATGACAGTCTGCTAATTCTGTGCTGGCACAAAAATAAACACTTTTTCCTGTTGAATGCCCCCAGTGTCCTGTCTCTCTGTGTGTGAATTCCACAACATTCTCAGTTTAAACAGCTTATATGTTTGCCTCCACATTTTGTCAGGGACTATGAGCTTGGATTTTCCTTCTCTTCTCACTTTTGAGAAGGTGCAGTTTTAGGCATGTACCTAGACTTTTCCAGTGTCAGGGACAGGGACAGTTTTATGTATGTACATAAGAGTTTTCCAGTGGCAGGGACAGGTGTGATTTTTGTTAGGCCTGCTTTCCAAAGAGCTGTCTCTGGATCAGAGTAGCTTATGGTTCAGCCAGTTTTTGGTGAAAAATTGTGCCTAAGTCTCTGTGCTGGCGAAGCTTCTATGCTGTGTCAGCTGACCTGTGTGTGGTTTAGGGAGGTTTTCAGGTCTGATTGCTTCTTAGTGAGTACAGCCTGGCACTTACACAGCCTTGTGGACAACCGGGGTTATGTGTGATCCCAGGAGGGCTCTTCCTGCCTGTCTCTTCCCATTGTTCTCTTGGTTCAACTTCTGACTGATTTGCCTTTTTGTTTCTTTTCCTGCTTACATCATGGAGCTATGAGGGCCTTCTCAATACTCTCCACCAAGATGTTCATTGCTTTTGACAATGTCCTTGGGCTTGGAATTCTCCATGCTCAGTTCTAAATAAAGTCAGCTCCCTCGGGCAGAGCTGCGGAGTTCTTCATTCTTGAGACCTGCCTTTCTTCATGGGCAGAAGAACCTCTATTCTGGTGTGCAAAGACTGGGGACAGGTCAGGGGCTTATTTTGCTTACAAGCACAGCCTGGTACAGGGTGTGGGTGTGGCCTCTTTCTGCCTGGCTTCTTTTGGTGTGAAACTGCATCCTTAGTGAGCTGAGGTGAGGTTGATGAGTGCCCTGATATTCTTGACTTGCTGTCTGTGTTAGAGATTCTGTCCCACATGTGGGGTTAATTGGAGGAAAGGAGTCCTGGATCTCTTTGTCAACCTGCCTGGAATGCAGCTTATGCAGAATGGGGCTGAAAGATGTAAGAAACTTTGACAATCCCTCCCTCCCAGTGTGGCACTGTGGCCCCAACCTGGGATCTAGGGGGCGATGGGAAGAGCTCCTCTTCTTGATGCCTCTGACTAGAATAGACAGTCTCTGCTGGTTTCCCCAAGTGTGGGGTCGAAGTGGAGGTCGCAGCTCAAATGCTACAGATTCTTACCTTAATGAGATTTAATAGATTTTCTCATTCAGATACTCAATCGAGAACTGAATGTGTATTTAGCTATTCACTCTATGTTTTTAGGATGATTTCCTTTAAATGATTATTAATTTTTTGTTTTCTCCAGGTTAAGTGGATGGTTGCTGGGGAAAATTTCTCTTCTCTGGAGTCATCTTTCCTTTGAATGATAAATAATGAAAATACTACAAATAATGTGTTATTTGTATTACTACAAATACAAATAACAAAGATGACATCTTCTATTATTTTTATATATGTTTTATATACTAATAACTATCTTAGTATTTTATATGATAGAACCACCACTATTTAGTATAGGGTAGGGCAGGATAGAGAACAATACACTCTCACATTGGTTTGCATCTGAATAACACTTCATTTTTTCCAGTGCTATTGAAATGATAATAGCACCGTGTCCACACTAGAAAGTGACTGGAATGTTTTCAGTAATATGGAAATACAGTGAGGATAACACGGGTGGTCCTGACAGAGCTGGGCTAGAGTCCAGGGCTCCAGACTTCCAACTCTCACATTTTTTATAAGAAAAGGCACTCCTAGGGCTGGGGATATAGCTCACTAGTAGAGGGCATATATGAGGACTTAGGTTTGCATCCTCAGGCCCAGAAAAAAAGAAAAAAAGTACTCTTAAAAAAAAAAAAAAAAAAACCTGCGTTCTGGGTAGAGTAGTAGCCTATTTCCCCACAAAGATTTGGGTAGATCATTGTTAATCTGGAAATTTTCTCTGCATATTTTAATTCAGTAATGATGTGATGAAATGTGTGCTTTTGATAAGATTTCCTATGAAATGAGACATCACCTGGTTATATGAATTTTCTCAGTGGCTAAATGACTTGACGTTCACACCTATTCTTTAGTTGATACAACTGAATTTTAAGTATCTCTTTGAGGTTAAAAACAAAAGTCATTGAAAATGAAAAAAAAAAAAAAAAAAAAAAACTCCCCACAAAACGCCAAACTTTTAATAGCAGAGGGGGCTAGCTGAATTAATAAAAGAGAGTGTGCTGAATTAGTTAGTCACTTCACTGAAAAATTCTCTTCAACACGATCATTATTTTGAAAATGAATATTTATCATGATGGATAACTAATGAAGATTAATTATAATGCTATTTATTAAGAGACCTTTAAAAATTCTCCGTTGTTTGAAAAACAGCCATAAAATTAACCTCCCACTTGTTCATACATTCATGTTCCCAATCATTCAAAAGAGCAGCAAGCTCCTACTAAATATATCACAGCGTCCAATTAAATGGTTGCAGGTCATCAGATGGCGTCACTGGTGGAAAGGCTAAAGTCAAAGCCTTCAATTTCAGGAAACAATCAGACAAACTGATTCTGTGTCTAATCAGTGGCATGACAGAAAGTCAGTATGGAAAGGTGAATTTCACATCATTCCTGGCTTTTCATAACTGTTGTCCGAAGCTTAATCTTGATGTGAATCACTGAGACGTAACTGGTAATCATAAAATCTGCAACGTCAGTACAGTAATGATAGACAGGTAAGAATGAGATCCATGCTCAAAGCAGAAAGGGAGGGCTGAAGATACCCCTTGACAAGAGAAGAAATCAGAAAATGGCAGAATAATTGCCCCTCCCGTTTCCAAAGGTGGTTTTTCTTCTGAATTCCAAGTAGTCAGAGTCAAGCAAACAAATCATTCCTAATGTTTCCTGTCTTCCTCCCCTTCTCCTTCCCCTTTCCCTTTCCCCCTACTCTTCTCCTTCCCTCTTTTGCAATCAGGGTAAGGTTAATAAGTGTATGTATTGAAAACTTGTGATTCATTTGTGTATTTCTCCCTTATGGTCATCAACTGACAACATGGGAAGTTAGAAGTGCCAACCTGTGCAGGTGACTGGTACAAAGGGGAGTTTTGGTGACATGAGAGATGAGCCCTCTGGCTGGTTCTCTTCCTGCATCCCTAGTGCAGAAAAGAAGTAAGGAGGATATATGTGACCAAGTTAAATGTAGGCAGAGGAAATTAGCTTCTGCTGGGTGGAACGGGGACCATCAAGTTCATGGTAGACTCATGAAAGTTTGTACAAGGAAACACAGAAGAAGGGAAGAAAATGGGAAGGGTCTAATAAAACACATTTATTAGAATATACTCAGAATGCAGAACAGAAAAAAATGTTCTGGCAGGAACACTTCCAAAATGATAATCTTCTGTAATGCTTACCTAATATCACCAAATGATTCTAAGTGCCCAGCTGGGCAAAGCAATTAGAAAAGCTGATCTACTTTTCAATCTCCAAGGAAGTAACTGGAGCTCCTGACTGAACAGACTGACCCAAGAGTTCTGGAAATGAAGACAGTATCTTGTCAGCAACTGCTCTATGACTGTAAAGAGTGAGAGAGGCTCACCTGATCCTGCCTCAGTGTCTTAACCTAAACTTGACTTCTCATGGAGAATTTGGATGAAACAGAATACTGTTCACAAGGCAGATTTCCAAAGACAGTATGTGGCTTGACTTTGCCCCCTAAGCGAATCCCATGAGAAAATAATATTACTGGGAAAAAGAAAGTTTCAATAATCTCCAGTCTCTAAAAGTAGTTATATCTCTCACCAACTCTCAATAGCTACAAATATTGAATTCTGGTGAAGTTGAGGACGGAAGATCTCCGCATTTTTGGATCCAAAATCCAGAAACATAATGACAGGTCAGTGCCTCTGGCTCACAAGGTACAGAACAGCTTTTGACCCCAGGCAGAGCTTGGGTCTCAGCTGACACCGTCCGCTCATTTTGAAATAATGGCCGTGAATTTTCAGAAATTTTCCACCATAAAATATTTGGCTATCTCATTAATCACCATTAAAGGTGTTAAAGGTGATTCATTCAATACTTTTTATTTTTCTATTAAAGGAGGAAGGTTTATGTGCCTGGCATTTTCTTTCAAGGGTTCAGAGTTTACGAGACTTACTTTATCTTCATGCGGATCATTTCCCAGCTGGAAAAAGAGAAAGGCCACGTATCTGTCCCAGGATGTTCACCACTGTCAACAGCAGTAGAAATTTTAATGGCTTTTTCCTGGAGACCATCCACCACTAAGCAGAGTTAATGGGCAAGAAAAGAGCTTGAGGCGAGCAACCATGTGGTCCAGGTTGTTGGACAGATGTCATTGATTAAAGTATTAAGAGTTGGACGGAGTTTGAGGTTCAGCATATAGAAGCAAGGCAAAGGGTCAGGCATGTAGACTTAGCACGCAGAAACACAAGGCTGAGGACTCATATGCACTCAAAGGACATCTGAAAAGTGCCCACGAGTACAGAGTACAGGATTTATGCTAGGCACTGGGAGGCCCATAGATTAACAGGAGGGGGTGACAGATGCATAAGTGGACAGTTACAATGTAAATCAGTGTGTATGTCTGAAATATGCACAGGCCATGCTGTGAGTATAGTGAGGGGGCACTAGCCCAGCCTAGCAGTGATGGGTGGGGAGTGGATGCCTGAGTCACAACAGAGGTAAAGCAATTCACCAAAGGAAAGGAACATTCCAGTCATTAGGGTAAACAGGCTGCCCTTTAACTGTGTTGTTAAGGATCACAGAGACTCAAGCAATGTTAGCCAAAGACCCAGACACAGTGTCTAGCAGACAGGACTGGGATAATGGAGACTCAGGGGCCTCTACATGAATCATGGTTGGGCCAGGGAAGTATGGAAACTCCAGAAAGGCTGAGCTTTGGACTCAAAAAAAAAAAAAAAAATCAATCAATGCAGGAATGCAGGAAGAGTGCAGATTAGGACCCAGGGCATCAAATTTAATCACAGGCAAAACTAAGGGACATTGAGGGCACTAGATTGAACATGCCAAAGCAGTTATTGTAGATATAGATTGACTTGTTCCGTGGTCAGAGATTTCTTGCTCTTGATATCTTACTCTGGGTCCAAGAACTTGTCCCAAAGTCAGAGCATGGAACTGGGTCATAGGTGGATGCTAGAAACCTCGACAGGGCTAACGTGACTGCAACCACAGCACCAGGGGGCCACAGAGACCAGGGAACGGGCATCAGCAAAGAAGGAAACAAGGGCACAAGCTAGAGTTGGCATGACCTGATGAGTGAGGCAGTTTTCTGACCTAGTTCAGGTTTCCTCTTTCATTTCCTATATGGCAGAAATCAATCCCAGCACAGCTGGTCTCAGACTCAGGGACAGAAGCTTACAATTTCAAGCACCTGGCCAAGTGGCCTACACAGGGCAGGGACACAGCTGTAGCTTTTTGTAAGTGAATCCTCTCATGGGTTGGGGGGACCACATCACAAAATAAATAAAAGCAATTGCAGAGATGGATAGAGCCGATCTCTCCACCATTATTAAACACTTTGTCTCTGAGATGACTTTGTAGTGCCCTTAAGTGCAGAGATAGCAATAGGAATCTCAGTAGTACACAAACTCATTTGCTCATGATTACAAAAGGACAACTTCTATGATCCCATCTCTCAGTAAAATACAAAGCTCGTGTATGATCCAGCTCAGAGTTAACCTGTTAATTACTATGCATAAATGAGCAGGTTTTTTGCAAAGCACATTTTTAAACATCTCCATATCTTTTTTGTAATTAGGAAGATATGCAAATGAAGGATGTATCTCTGTGCGTTTTGCATATATACACATATAGTGGAAAAATACAGATATTTACATGTATCTACATATATAAGCTATATGTTTATGATTCCAAAAATGTGAGGACGCCTTTCTTATTGGAGGATCTCTGTAGGGAATTATAGCTGCTTAAAGTCATTAAGGGGCTTCTCCCTTAACTTGCCACGGGTCTGCCATGCAGCCTCAGCAGCAACCTCATTACTCTTAACAGTGGTTACATATGATGCTGGAGATGTTTTATTTTTAAATCACAGAAACCCAGATGTATAGCTATTAAAGAAATTTTTCAAAGGCAACCTCTAAAAGGGATAAAACCTCTTGAGATATCTGTCCCAGATTAATGAAACCCTCCTGCCTCAAGGGAAATGGGGATAGCCCACAAGAAAGAGCAAAGGGTAGCACGAGGGAATCTCCAGAAAATGAATTTCCTTCACTTCCCTCTTCGGTACTTTTATAGCAGTAGCCTGTCAGTTCCACCTTACAGACACAGATCTGCATAACAGTCTTTTCAAATTCCTAGTCATTTGACCTAGAATTGGGTACTATCAGTCAAAGTTTCCAAGAAGAGTTCCATCATTTCAGAAGAGGAATGAGAAAATGTCACCTAAGTGGAAGCTACGTGCAGAATGGAAATTCTGCTCATCAACAAGACCTACCATGCATCCTCAAGGTCATGCAGCAGCCCTGCATACACCTACACACCCTTCACACAGTAGGACGTGGTCCTGTAGAACTAGGAAACAGGGTAGCAGCAAGCGATACATTTTCAAATTTTTTTTTTTCCAAAAGCTAAGAGAACACTGTTTTATCTCTTCTTCCATATATAAGATGGTATTGACTACTGCTACAATTTGGATTTGAAATGTTCCCTAAAGGCTCATGCATTAAAGGCCTGAATTTTAGCCTGTGGCACTAATGGGATGTACTTTGAGTGGGAGCCTACAGGGCTGGGGATGTAGCGCAGTGGTAGAGTACTTTCCAGCATGTTGAAGGCCCTGATATTCTGGAAAAAAGAAAAGAAAAAGAAAAAAAAAAGAAAGAAAAGGAAAGGAAAAAGAAAAAAAAATGAGGTGGGCCTCCTGGCAGGTCTTCAGGTCACTAGCAACATGCCCTTGAAGCAGGCAGTAGTACCCCAGCCCTTTCTTCCTCTTTTGCCTCCAGGCCATGTGATGAATGGGACTGCTAATCACAACTTTTCCACCAAGATATATTGTCTCATGCTGGTCCAAGTAACCATGAATGAAAGCCTCCAAAATGGTGAGCTAAAATAAACTGCTTTTCTTTCTAAATTCATTATCTCAGGTATTTGTTACAGTGACAGAAAGCTGACTGACACAATGACTGACATCCTTCTTTCATCATTAGTCACCCTGTACTGTGCAAGTGTGGGGGTATGGCACAGAGTGCAACAGGGAAGAGAGTAGCAGAGATCAGAAAGAGGAATAGGAAGTGAAAGACTGCAAAATCAGAGGAGGGATAGTAGATGGATACGTTTGGAAGCATTCATTTATCGAGTTGACCCACTGATGAAACAAGTGTCAACTGATTTGTAGGAGTCAAAGAGAAACTACCACAGTAGCGTATGACTGATAATGATTTTTCAGAATAAATTATATTGTCTGAGAAGCATCATAGGACCTAACTGTGAGGTTCACATATTTGCTACAAAATAAGAAAACAGATATTCACATATTACATTATTGCTAATGTCTCTTCTAATACATGAGTGAATTAAAACCTCAGAAAATAAGACCTACAATACAGAAAATTTCAAAGATATCTATCCCAGGTATGGAACATGCTATATTAAGCTTTTATATGTAATTCCTTGGCTTATTCAATTTACTGAAACCATCCAGTCTCTGTGAAAAGAAAATAGAAAATTCATTTCAGACGACTCAAGATTGTATAAAATAAGCTCATGTGTCAAAAGAAAATACCAAATATAATAGTTTACAATAAGACTGAGGTTTTCCAAAAGCATTTCAGTTTGAGATAAGTCTTGTTTTTAATGGAAGCATTTTTTTTCCTTTTTATCTACACAACTGTCCCTCGGGAACACCGCACAATTCAGTGAAAGCATTCTATGTCACAGAGGCAGTGATGTATTTTCTGCAATTGCTGATTTCACATGTGAAAATATGATTATACTAACTTACCAGTTATGTGCCAGACACTTCCTGTTCTCTAAATGCTTTACAGTCTCCTCAAGTTACCCAAGTGTGTAGAAAAGAAGAGCCCTAGTGCACAGCAAGGTGTGATGGATGGAAAGAACCACAACTCAGTGCTCCATCTTTACACAGGTAAGCGGTGACTCCTTAACAGGTGCTACTGGCATGGAGGAGCAAGGGAAGGGAACAGGATATCAGCAGAGACCCAGCTAGCTCACAAAACCTCCAAGGGCAGGTTGCATTTGACAACAGGGAGGGTAAAATACATTCCCAAGGTCAACAGGGTGAAGGTCAAGCTGGAAAAAAATGGAACATCTCCTGACTTTCAAAATGACATTTTGGGCCATAGAAGATTGGGATGCTCTAAAGACCACAAATGAATTATTATTACATGTTGAGAAGCATAGGAAATTAGTTTCTTCTTTTTTTTTTTTTTCTTAATAGTTTGGCCCAAATGCCCACAGGCTTTACACTAAAGCTTATGTGCAGTAGTCGATAAATTCCTAAAAGTTAAAGAGCCTATAGAGTAAACAGAAGTGTGTGTGTGTGTGTGTGTGTGTGTGTGTGTGTGTTTACTTGGTAAGGGAGGGCAAGGGGAGAGGCATTTGCAGTCAAGGTGCATCCTTAAGCACAGTTGTGTTCTTTGGTCTTAATGAATAAAACACCAACAGATGGGCTACAGAAATGTGACAGCTAAATTATTGCTCATTGCATACGGCACCAGAAAATAAAGATGTCCTTTTGATAAGTTCCACAGAAAGAAAAACCATCATCAAGAGATTTGGAAATGAAGATAGAAAAGGCCTTTAAAGATTCTGTATGCTTAAGAAGAATTCAGAAAGAGTTTCTGATTTCCAACCTAAATTAAAGTATTACACTTGTGCATGGTGGGATGGGCGAGCCTGCAGCTGTCAGGAGTGCCAGTTATGTCGGGTGGCATCTCATCATTCTGGTATGCTCTGCAACCCTAATGTTGGTCCACACTGGGCAGCTCCTCCCACCTCTCCTAGATCACAGAGGAGAGGGGCAACAATGGTTCATGCAGCCATGAAAATCATCAGGTACATGGGTCCATCATCCTCATAAGCCAGTCTGCATTCTTGTTGTTTTCCAAGACCATAATGAACCCTTCCACCTTCCTTGAGGCTCCTGGATTACTGGAAGGCAAGGGAAGATAGATGGGAAGTCATGGACTGTTTTAAGTTGCCCCAACCATTCCACCCTCTGAGCCTGCCACCCCTGGCTAACTTTGGCAATGTGTAACTTAGGAGAATTACATCTATGGGATTCAGTCTACAGCTCTTCTGTGAATGTACTGTAATTCATTAAGCAAAGTTCTTTCTCAAATAGTTACTTGAAGAATAAAAATCTAGAAAATAATGTTTCAAAGTGTTTTGCCCACCAGGAAAAATAACATGACATATTACATAATCAGTACTATCTTAAATTAAACTGGGGGGCTTTACCACCGAGTTATATCCACAGAACCTTTTATTTTTGAGACAGGGTCTTGCTGAGATGCCCAGGCTGGCCTCCAACTTGCAATCCTCCTGCCTCAGCCTCCTAAGTAGCTGAGATTACAGACATGAGCTGCCTCTTCCAGCATCAGTACTCTTTTGAACTATTTATTATATTTATGAATAGAACATTCTGGGCCCTGTCCAAAGCATGCTAAACAGATGCCTAATCACATTGGAAAAGCTTAATTGCATAGTCATCCAATCACCTCTTATGTAAAAGCCTCGAGTGTTGGGATTAAACTATTAGCGTACATTTTGCCAACACTTTGAGGAAAGTGCCTATTCGGGTTGTGGAAGAGGTAACCATTGGGAGGGATGGTGGGAAAGGGTGGTCAGGGAAAAGACCCTAAGGAGAAGAAATCACTGAAGAAAGGAGTCTTTGCATCTAAGTCAATTTTTAAAAAGTCACAAATATATCTGATACTCATAACTAATATCCTTAATAGAAAATAACCACATCCCCATGTCTTTTTCAGAAGTATATGAAGATGCAGTTATATCATTTGTATCCTAGGGGAACTGTAGACATTTTGACTTTGTATAGAAACAAAGATCATTACTGTCCCCATTTCATCAGGTTTAGGAAAAAGCACATGCAAGGGTGGGCGTCGGGGGTTGGGGGCGGGGGAGCTCCAGTCAATGCGCACAATTATTTACTAACTTTATGAGAAGAAAGTCAAACTGTGTGTGGGCTCTGTTCCTGCCATTCAAGCCACCACATCATTTTATTCCATGTGACGGACAGAAAAAGAAATAATGAGATAACACAAAAAATATGGAGAGCTAGACTACTTTAGAGCACAGATTGACAAGCTTTTTTCTTAAAGGGTCAAATAACAATGTTTTTGGCTTTGTGGGTGACACTTTTCTCGGTCACCACCACCCTGCTGGACCTTTCTAGTACAAAAGAAACCACAAGCAAAAAAATGTAGGAGAAGGGGTGGGATGTCACTCAGTGGTTGAGAGCTTGGAGAGCTTGTCTAGAACAGACCGGGCCCCTGGGCATAATCCCCAGCACTTCAAAAAGTAATGCGAAAGAGTTGTGTGGCTGTGCCCCAGTTAAATTCTATGTACGCTAACAGGAGATGGGCCAGATTTGAGATGAGGTTTGTTGACCGCTGCATCAGAGGACTAGAAAGCAATGCAAAATACTATTCAAAAGAATAATTCCGAAATATAGAGATTCCTAAAATGTAGGTGTGAGAAAGAGCCAGAGAAGGGTGACAAGAAGTCCTGCTGGATTGCATTCTAGATATTTCAATATTTTACAGCCACAGGCACAGAGTTATATGATAGTGTCAAAAGAAAATCCATAATTGTTTCTATTGACTCTATGCAAATGTTTGAGGAACATTTGTCAAAGATCTTATTTTTAAAACATTGTACGAACATTTCTGGCATGAGGTAGTAGGTTGGCACAGATAATTCCAAAGTTTCCTTCCAACTCCAAAATTCTAACACTCCAAAATTTAAATTATAATACAATCACTAATATCTGGCAGAATTTCAAAAGCTGTTGAAATGGTGTTTTATGACTTCTTTTTCCTGGCTTAACACTTTTGCAAATTCTAGAATGCTAATTCCTGAAGCTTGGCAGCTCAAACAATAATTGACTATTTCCTAGTCACTTCGCAATTGCTTTCTTTTAATTGAGTATGAATTGGTACAGCATGTAAAATTCGAAAACTAAAAATGGATGCTTTAGGCAACTCATTTTTTTCACTGAAATGATTCAACTGCCATTAAATTATAAATCTCCTTTTATACACCAGTCAGTGAATACTCTGCCTAAGTATCATATGGTATAATCATTAAGCACACATTTGCTGAACACATATAAGAGATTGCCTGATATATACTAGAACATGAAAGTGCTTATTAATTGAGTAAATGGACATAAACTCTAAGCTCTGGTGCCTGGGTTAAAATTCCAGTTCAGCTATGTATTAGAGGTGTGACCTTGGGAGAAATTACTTAAACTTTCTGTGCTTTTCTGGCTTATTGATAAAATGGGAATAAAAATATTACCTACAGTATAGGGTATTATGAGAATAAAATGAAATATTACCTATATAGCGTAGTTCCTACTACATAGTCAAATTTTAACAAAAATTGATAATGTTACTTCAACTTCTACCTTCATTTTACCAGATACACTAATTTTCGATTATATAAACATTATACATTTGTAGGTCAAAAATGTTCTCCATGAAAGTCTGGTATCCTACTGATTTCTGGCAAAACAGAACTCACTTAAAATTGTACTTGAAAGCTTCCTGCATTCAGAACAGAAAAAGCAAAACAACATAAAATCAAAGCCTCTTATGATAAATATGTCAAGTACTTTTACTTGCTCTGTACAATACACATTGGTGGATTTGATGAAAATGGCAAAGCTCTGGCAAGAGTATTTCCTGTTATCCAGGAGTATTAATCTTTTTAATAGAATAAAAGGCATAAACAGATAAACAATCAACATATTCATTACACATTTATGAGCATTTACCAAGTTACAGGCATTGTTGATGCAAAGGTGCTTCGGTTATCATTTACAGAGGCAAGTCACATCGAGGCTGGGGGTCTTGCTTTGCTCATCCTTGAAATGGGGACAGCAACACCTCAACAAGATTTCGTGATTTCTCTGAGAATCACTGCACAGTGGCTGGCAGCAGGACACACTGGCAACACCCTAAGTGCTTGGAGTAAAACTTAGGGGTGCAAAGGAGAGACTCAGTCCTCCTCCCCAGAGGTGGCAATGGAGGAGTGTCTCTAAGCAGGTTCAGGAGGCAGAGAAAGTCAGTAAGAGCATCCCTTGCAGAGAGGATAGCAGGCTCATGAGAGTGAGGGATTCACCACCCTGTCCCAGGAGGGACCAGGATCTCTCCAGATCCAAATAGCTTTGATCCATTTGCCAACTGCCCATCAGAATTGTCTAGTAAAAGAAAATCTGATTGTGCATCTCCCTAAATCTTGTTTAAAAATCTTGAAAAAAAATTTTTTTTTCACCTTTCTCTTTTTTTTTTTTTTTCTTTTTGCTACCAGGGATTGAACACAAAGGCACTTAACTACTGAGCCACATCCCCAACCCTTTTTCTTTTTTATTTGAGACAGGGTCTTGCTAAGTTTCTGAGGCTAACCTTAAACTTGCCATCCTCCTGCCTCAGCCTCCTGAGTCACCAGGATTACAAGTGTCCACCACCACGCCCAGCCGAATCTTTCACAATTTGATCTAGTGTACTCAGATTCTCCTGGAATCAGGTCACCATTGTATCTTTGTTACATAGACATAGCAGGTATTGTGCAATGACACCAAATGACTGGAGTTAAGACTTCCCTGCTTAGCTGTTGCAACCTTGGGTGAGTTATTCAAAATTCTTTAAAGATCAATTTTCTTATCTTATTTCTGTCTAGAATTGGTTATAATAATTAAATGAAATAGCACGACTTCACATAATGTCTGTTACATGAGGACTCAACAAACACGATTAAAACTGTATCAGAAATGGGATTTGTGGGGTGCTCATACAGGGATGGCTTGCAAAATGAAATTTTGGAATGAGGTTGGTGGGAGACACAAACTAGTAAGGATGTTACTGCAGTAGCTGAGGTGAGAGGTGGGAGGGCCTGCTGAGGATGTCAGGAAAGGAGGAACTTGAAGGGAAAATAACCAAGAAAATAACCAAGAACCCAGTGTTAAGTAAGTGGGAATGAAGTGAGGCATGAGTCAAAGATGACCCTAAGGTTTTGATACTGACATAATGGTGGTCCCATTTTGAAAAATGAGAGGTCAGATAGGTGAGATGGGATGATGGAATTAATAATTTCAAAATGTATAAATCTATAAACTTGTAAGATAGATGATAAATTTGAAAGAAGTTTCTAAGTTTAAAATTATGACATGACCATGTTAATTACATTTTCTGGTCTGAATTCTGAAACTTTCCTTTTAACCTGTATGTCAAAAAACGTCCGTGGCCTCTGTGTCTCACTGCAGCCTTCCCAAGTAGTTCCTTCTTCCTCTGCTGCCATGGAAAGGAGGGCCTTCCCTAGAGTTCAAGTCAGTCTTTTTCTTTTTCTATTAATTGTCTCCCTGGGGTGGAGGTTGGGATTGGCTTCACCTTACTCTTAATATCCAACATTCCTCACCTTACTCTTAAGATTCTATTTGAACTCAGGCCTTCAGTTTACCTGCCCAAGGCATCTTCCCCCATAATCCAACTACACAAAATTTCCATACCTAGAAACAGGTTTGAGTGAAAAATGATAATAAAAATATTAGGAAGGAAGTAGTAATTTCAAAGTCAAGAAAGAGATAAATCATTCAAGTTTTTACTGCCAACACATATGTTATTTACCAGTAATGTTTCTTAAATAAAAATGGTTCAAAATGTGCAAAATGTTCTTTGTGTGCCTCATAAAATATTTTCTTATGCATAACATTTAGAGTTTCTTGATCCCCAAAGGAGATTAAAATACATGCCCAATTAAGCCTCACTATACATTGCAGCTTGAAATATTTGAGTTTTTTATTACTCAAGACCCAGGAAGTCTTTGATTAGGAATGCTGTCTTGCCAGGAAATGGAATTTTTTTCCCAAAGGACATAATTAAAGGGGCAATACTGCTGAGTGTGTGTTTTTGCTAAAGGCAATATGCTGTATTTGTCAATAAATGCAATACTTCCACGGAGAGGCAAAACATCTCAGCTCTTCAATAGTAGACGTTCCAAGGATCCTTTGAGGCTCAACCCTAACCACATCACCATCAACCAAATGCAAAAGCAAAAGCAAACCTTACGCAGGGATCAAATGGTGTGCCCAGAAACCAAAACGCATTAGAAAACATCTGCAGAGTTTAATGTTTGATCTTCAAACTCTCTCTGACTGTAGCCATCTGTCTAATTGGGCATTAAAATATTAGATGGGTAATATGGTGTTTCATTCAAGAAATTCATTCAAATTTGCCAAAGGTTGGGGGTGTGTGTGAAGGAGATTTCACAGATGACTCCTAGGTTTCTAACTTAAGCAGCTGAGTGGGTGAAGAGTGGTGTCACAGTCGGAGACAGGGAACAGCCGAAGAGGGAGAAGCACAGGGAGAGGGGAGCCAAGAGTTCAGTTTTGGAAAGGCTGAGTTTGACATGGTTAGGAAACACAAGTGGACTTCCTCACGTTTAATACACAGGCCCTAAACATGATCAATAATTCTGGTCTGATTTATTAAGGGTAATTAATTTAAGGTAATTTTTAACTATGGTCATCTGCACATAATGATATATCAGATAATGACGGGCCACACATACAATGGTGATCTCTTAGGATCACATCACCTAAGGATGTCAGTCATCTTCATGTAGGTAAGTACCCTCCATGGCATTCACATGACAGAGTTCTCAGAAAATAGCCCCATTGTTAAGTGACACACAATTGTGTCCTTCACTTTGTTTTGCTATTTTGGCATTAAGTAATTGTTTAAACATATTTGTAGCTTGTGGTTTGAATTGTTCTCTTCTGCCAAGGTGAAAATTGGTTGATCTCAAATCACAGTAACATCCCTGCTTCAAAATACAATGTAACATTCATGCACAACCATAGAAATGAAATGATGTGCCCCATTTGTGTACAATGAATCAAAATGCAGTCTGTAAAAAAATGAAAAAAATTTAAAAAATACAATGCAACAAATTAAGTGTAGTCTCCTTTTCCTAAAATATATGTAAAATATATGCAAAAGATGATCCAGCATGCTTTACTGGCAAATTGTCTGGATTTATGGATTTGTACCTGGCTCTGAACATACTAACACGGTGTTCCTTCACAAGTGATTTAAATTCTCTGTACCTAGTTTTCTCATCTGTGAAATGGAGAGTATGCGTTAGGTTTGAGTGATAGCTTAGTGCATGAGCACAAACACACACTTGAAAAGAAATGGTGTTCTTCAGCTGTTCCATGAAGACATCTCTACGTGACCACTAAATGAAGTCTTTGGTGCGTTGTTCATCTCCTCTGTATCTTCAATTAATTTTTTTTTTTCCTGTGAGTTTCCTCTATCATTGAGAAAAATATCCTGAAGTATGTTCCTATGGCAGTAGATTTGTCAATTTCTTCCTGAGTTGTATAGAATTTTCATAGAGCAGTAGTAAAGATTAAATGAGATAACTCAGGGAAAGTGTTTAAAACAATGGTTGGCATACACCCAACCACATAATACATGTTTGCTGTTATGGCTCTTGATTATACAGAAATGCCAGCAAAGAACTCAAATATTTGAAGAGCCAGAGAAATGGGCAGTATGTATCACTGTGATTATTTTTTCAAATTTCTCTTTTGATTTTTACTTCTCTGACTTCATTGCAAGGTAAAGAAACCCGAGCATGAATGCTCATTGTTAAACAGACAATCATTTCCCCCCTAAACTTAGATTTTTAAATGAATAAGGTATTTTCATTGGAAATTTGAAGGATATGTTAAGAATACAGCAAGAATGAAATTAACCCATCATGAAATAAGCCAACAAGTCTTTGCTGCTTTTACTATGGTTCTTGCAAGCAGCACCCTTGTACTGCACAGTAAATGTCCTTGGATATAGTCTTTCAGGGCAAACAGATACTCAAAAATGTGAGTTGCAATAAATTCCTTTATGGTCTATACTACAAATTCTTCTATTGTACAAAATAATATTTTAAGAGAGTATTTAATAGTTCATATCATAAAATATCAACATCAGTAATAATAGTCTATTTAGAAAAAAACTATACTAATGAGGATGATCGGGTTGTCAAATAATATCATCACTGTTACCACCATCACCACACACACGATATCCATCTGTCTGTCTCCATCTCATAAGGCTTGAGATCCCTCATCAGTACGATTTTCATTGCAATGGTGATTCATTACTGAAACATGACAAGTAAACCTAACATTCCACAATCAGATGTTAGTTATTACCCAGATGTCTGAAATAATCAAGGTACTCAAATAGCACAAATGGTTCACAGTTTCTAAATTATTTCTGACATAAAGGATAGAACAATAAAAGGGGGATTTATCTCAAAGTACACTAACTTGCAGAAGGTTTATGAAATATTGAAAAAAAGAGAAAAGCCAACAGAATTAAATCTTCTAAGATGGATGAAATATTACACCAAAACTTTATTGATATCCTATTAAACAGACAGCTCTGAATTTCTGCTGACAAAGTATTGAGGTTAACCAATATCAAAGTGACAATTCAACCTCAAAAGGATATAAAAGACCAGAAAAATGTTCAATATGGGCACGAATCCTGTAGCAAGGAAATGAATCATCTATTGACCAAAATTTGATTTCTTTTGCCTCTGGGTATAAGGGTACATCAGGCAGACTGGATTTTTTTTTTTTGGATTCAAGGAGAAGAAGTAAAGAAAGAAGAGGAGGGAGAAGAGGAAGAAAAGGGAATAATTTTGTGCATACTGAAATCAGATAAAAATCAAGAGCATATAAATTGTCACTCAGTATAAAGCTATGGCTTGAAGAATCTTTATTTTAGTTTCTGCCCAAGCTGCAGCTAAATTACAAAACAGAAGACAGGATGTGATTTGCAAAGGCCATGCTTGATGCAGAAGGAGTTACTCTAGATAAAAGGGCTTTCACTTGCCATGTGTGATCACTAGCAATGTACAGAGTAAGGGGAATTCTGCCTACATGAAAAACTATGTTGAATTTTACCATTAGCTTTTCAAGACTCAGATTACTAAATTGTGGATACATTTTCTAAACCGTTTTCATCTTTTAGAGTCCTGAGCACAACTTCTTAACCTTGTAGAATTACACTGGAGGAGAATGTAATCTCCACCAACCTCTAAAATCTTGGTTGGGGCTTTAGTCAGTTTTGAGGCCTGGACAGATCTTTAGAGCTATAGGTGCAGCATCTGTTACATTCTAGATATTCTGTGCATTTTCTGTGGCCTCTAAAGCAACGGTGCAGATAATTATAAAACATTGTTCTCATTTTACAGATGGAAGTAAAGAGGTATTTCGTATAGTCTGTAAGCTCACCCATTTAGTAAGAAAAATAACTGGGTTACAAATTAAAATATTTCTGGGTTCAAAACCCTGATCTTTCAACTCTGCCTTCAAATATGGGCTAAGAATTGATTGATTGATTGATTCATTTGTACTTGACTTTAGGTAGCATTTCATATGCTCTTTATCCTAAGATTACATGGTAAGGTAGGCACTGTAACAAATCCCAGGGTTATCCTATATCTTTTTTTTCTTTTTCCCTTTTCTACAGCAGCAACAACAACAAAACAAAGCAAATGCAAGAGAACAAATCTACTTTTATTTATTTAATTTAATCCTTGAGGGGTATAGCATCACAGAATTTGTGTCTAATGGCTTAGCAGAAAGGTGGTTTGGCACACAACAGGAACCATGCCCTTGTTTTCTATGGGCATGAGGAAACTTTCCCAGGATGACTAGCTTTGTTTTGTTTGACACCAGGAGTAGTTACTGTGTGTGTGTGTGTGTGTGTGTGTGTGTGTGTGTGTGTGTTGTTTTTGTTGCTTTGTGCACATAAGTATATCCTGTGGCCAACTAGAACCCAATTTCATCTTGGGCAAGCACACCTTCATTTTATTTCTTCCTTTTCTTTCTTCCTTTTTTTTTGTTTTGGTACTGGGAACTAAACTCAGGGGTGCTATGTCATTGAGTTGTATCCCCAGCACCTTTTATGTTATTTTTGAGAAAAAGTTTTTCTAAGTTATTCAGGTGACCTAGAACTTGCCATTCTCCTACCTCAGCCTCCCAAGTACCTGGGAATACAGGTATGCACCCTGGTGCCCAGCAACACTTTCAATTTTAAAATGAGCTAGGTTCCAAAGGCCTGGCTTATATCCAAGAAAAATGGCCTTGCACCACTGACTTCCAGACCTATTTGCCTCTTAGAATTCCTGTTCCCAGCAGGCCTCTGCTGGCCAAACCCTTCTTTTTCTAACTGAGGTAACTGAGGCTTAGGGTTTCAGCCCAGTTCAAACGTCAAGATAATAATAAAGTTGGGATAAGGACTTTTAATTTAACATTAGGCCTACCATAAAATAAATGAAAATTTTAATTTTCTATTAAAGTGAATTATGGTATAAATTTTTAAAAATAAAATTTCAAGTATTTATGTTAATCATCCATTGTGATTATTTATACCAATATATAATTATAAGCTTCTTATGGGTGCAATTTGACGTCGACTCTACAACAGAATACATAACAGGGAAAAAAAATGTGGGAACTTAGTTTAAAAACATACAGAATAAATTTCACACTGAGCTCTAAAAGTAGGCATCGAGCCCAATTTCTGGAATAAATCAAAGAGTAGGCAGAAAACAGACAGCAGGAACAGTTATTTTAGCAAGAAAAGTAGGATAAATTTACCAAGCCAATCATGGGATGATGTATGGAGATAAAAGATGCAGAGAGAAAATGTGCAACATTGATACATGAACACATTTGAATGCAGGAAAGCAAAAAACCAGAAAGCACAATTGTCCTAAATGTGAATAAACATTCAAATTATGCTGCAGCTGCAAAATTTAAACTCAAGGAAGAGACATTTGCAAAGGAATTTATTAAATTGATGTGATTTCCTGGTTTCACATATCCCGTGGCTCTTTTATAAAATAAAATGTACAATTTGTCTTGATAAAATGACATTTCCTCTATTGTATTCAATCGAATAGCAAAAAATCTTTTGTGAAAAGCTCTGCTTATTAAAGAGCACAATGCTATTGATATCAGCTACTCAGGTTTTGAATAGACTTAGTCCACCTTATAAAATGTCTTATATATCGAGTATGGTCTTACTGGGAGGTTTCCATGTGAAGGAAGTTGGTCTTTCTCTATTGCCACTTGCCAGACAAGTTTCTTTGAAAGGAGTTAAGTTTCTTGCTGAAACGAGTTCCTGGTTGCTAAACCTGTCCATATGTTCTTCTGCCTGCCCTACATCCACCTATCCATCCTATCCACTCACCCAACAAATATTTATGGGTTTCCAAACTCTATAATGCAGTGGGGGATATAACAATGTGTCGAAAAGCTTATCATTGGTAATTTTACGATATTAAGATGTTTTCTGATGATAAGACACAGATCCCATTTGTAAACTAACACACCTCCCCACAATGGTGATGTTGGTAAGGAAGTCTTTTATTGTGTTCTCTCTTTGACTCCAACTATAACATTATAGTGCCAGTCTGGATCATTTCTTTGTACTGTGTGATTCTCCAAGTCAAGTCTCTGGACCAGTAGGATCAGCATCACCTGGGAACTTGTCAGAAATCCAAGTTCTTGGACCTTATCTTAGATCAATTTGTGTTTGAGAATCACAAATCCACAAAATCTATTGAAAGCTTGATAAACCACAGAGATTACATTTTTAGATAATGGGATAGGCCACACATAAATAAAGTCAAAAAAAGAAATGTCAGAAAACTTAAGAGTGGCAGGCTTTGAGTGTCTGGTTTAGGAGTTTGGTAAATTCTCATGTTTGCAAAGAGTAGACATGATCCTAGCTCTTGTCCAGGAAGACAGGGGAGCCAAAGAGAGAAGCCAGTGAGAGGTGACTGTACTGTTTAAGTGAGAAGACACAGTAAATTCACCCCTTTGGGATGATTCTGGAATTCATGTCTCAAATTGATGGGCATTCACTCAGTGTGCATTCTGTGCTCAGGATGTGGTTTGTTCTGAGAAACACCTCTCCACTGTCCACTGTTTGGTATTTCTGTCTTGCCATTTGCCATAACCCCCTGGTTTCCCTGCCATACCATTTTCTGCTGCCCTTCCTCCTTTCTCCCTCCAGTTTCAATGCTTTCCTTAGAAAATCACATGCTAACATGTATTAGTTCAGATGTTTGTTGATGTCTTTTATTTTTAGTAGCTGCTGCTTAGAGTTCACAAATAATATTCTTCTGAATATGCGATGTTTTAGGTTAAAACACAACAGTAACCTATTCCCAACTTTAATCTCTTAATGTTCTCATACAAAAACCAAAAACCAAAAAAACGCACTTCAATTCACTTTAAGGTACTGTTTTGATAGCTGACCATCCATCCATCTAACGTTATGCCAACCAGGCTCAATTTCAGTCATGCTTTTCACACAAATAATAACCGCCACTGCTTACAGGGTTGTTTCTGACATGAAGACCTTGACACAGGCGACAACCATTTTGAAACATAGCCTCTATCTTAGATAACAGTCACCTCACAGTCAGTCTGACTCTGTTAAACCCCAGACAATACTCCATCCTCATACAAAGAAAGGGAAATTTTATCTGGAGCTGAAATCCTGAAAAGCACCTGGTTGGACATGGAACAGTGACCACCTCAAAGAATAGAGATAACAACCACAAGGACCCTTCCCTGACAACACCCTAGCAATGGCCTAACTGCAAAAATTCTCCCACTTCCTCATGTCCCTTCCTTCCCCAGGCCTAAGTGGGAGACTGGTCTCAGTCTCCAGTGGGCCTCCCCTCCACAGGTATGTCCCTCTTAAACCTGTGTTCCTGTTGAGCTGCCTCTCCTCTCTATTTCCTTCATTCAGGTCCTTTCTTACAGTTTCCAAATAGGAAAGATAATAATGCTGTTTTAGGATGTATCCGCAGACACTTTCTTGTATATGAAACAATATACAGTGACTAATAAATACTGGTATCGTGAAATGTTAGATTATTTCTAACTATTCCAAAATGTTCATCATACTTTGAATCCTGTTATATAATTTAAAAAATATACTTGTGAACCAAGATGCATGTTTCACTCTGAACAAAGAAAATTTACTGATGAAAGAGATACTTTTGAAATAGTTTACGCTGGTTCCATGACACTTGGGTAAAACTTTAAAACAACAAAAATGTTCTTTTTGGAGATATTTCATTTAGGAAGAAAATGCTATGTTTTAAAATAAAGTAAAAGGAACCATAACATTTGCCAGTTGTTGTCTGCCTCATGGCCCCTGGGCCTGCTTGTGATTGTAGCCATAGCAGCAGGGACAGATATTCCTGTGCTTGCTTGGACTCTCTTTGCCTTCATAGTGTTCCTCAGGGGACAACTGGGTATCTGCTTCCTGCACCGTGTGGCACCAGGGCAGTCTAGAATTGGAGAATTCATGCCTCTGATGGCCATCCACCACCAAGGAGAAAGAGCCAGTTTATAAAATGCTTGTAGCACCTCCTACAGACAGAAATTCCAGAAAGTATCCATACCCATCTTGGAAGGCCTTCTAGGAACCAAATTCCCAGTGTCCACAATGATGGACTTGTTCATCTACCCATATTTTGACCAGTGCTTCTTTACTGACTCTCTCTTCCTGCTTCACCCTCTATGTTTAGGATCAGTTCCCTCTACACTGCTATACTCAAGTCATTGACTTTGTTGGGCAAGTAACCCAAAGACAATAGCTTATCAATGTATTCCGCAACATTAATTCCCTTCTGGTCTGACATCATTTTCATTCTACATCTCCTTTCTACTTGGTTAATACTCTTCTTCCCCTTCCATGAGTGAAGACTGAAGCATGAACCTCAGTGTTTGCATTGCCTGTCATAGCATATGTAGATCATGTTAAACATGTCTGTTTGCAAATTCATACAACACGCTGATAAATAAATAAATAAGTAAATACATTCCATCTACTTTAATAATTCCATGTCTAAGATATCATCCAATACTTTGGTTCACAGATTCATGAAAATGGAATCTGCCTGATATGCTACTCTTGGTTAGCAACAATAACAGGGATTAAACATACAAACTATATCAGGTTCAGATTGCATCCACATAACCAAGGAGTTAAAACAAACAAACGAACAAAAAAACCAGACTTTAAACTCGGCAACCTGTAATATGTCTAGAATCCCAACTCAGAAATATTTTTGTTCAAATATACCACCTTATTTATTTTTTCAGATAAAGAAATGACTGAAGAGGAAGCAGTAAAATGTGTTATGTAAGAGAAAAAGAGAATGTTTTACCTTTGTTTATCAATTTTCCATTTTTCTGGCTTCCAAAGCGGGAAAAGATCCAAAGTGCAGGATTTTTTGTTTTTAAACCTGATGTCACTCTTGGTATGTGATCATCAAATAATCTGAAAGATAACAATGCCATAATTAGATGTAATGACTAACCTGAAGAAAAGTTAAGAACGGTCTCAGAAGAACTACAGGAGCAGACATTAAATTCAATGATGAGAAAGGAGTTTCATAGAAAATTTACATGGCCGTGTTCTTGATGTTATACTTTGTATTTTTATGTCTCTCAGAAAATAAAACCAGTCACCCAAAATAAAAATAAAGTCACTATAATAAATAGGTTTGATATTCTACAAAATACTTTTCTACTACCTCCATTTATAGTCCCCTTAAAAAGCAACAAAATACAAGCATCAGTGGTATGATTTTATAATATTCAGCATAAATACAAGATTGTATTCATAGTCTGTGCATTATTTATCACCATTGCAACTAAGCACCTATGACTGAAAAAGGACAAAAAAGTGTCACTCTGTCTAGGGTGGAGGGTGGTTCTTTCAGCATCACAGGAGGACCCAGTCATGGTCCAGTAATCCCAAGTGTGCTACTGTGAGCTTGCTGACACCTAAGCCAAATCATTACCCCTAATTATTAATGAGGTTTTCTTAAGAAAGTGACAGAATGGAACCCAGACCCAGGCCTACACTAGTGGGAGACGACAGCATTTCAGATCACACCACATGCCATATGCTGAGCTATGATTTTCCTTTCTGAAAGGTCACAGAAAAGAACTGGTGTCACATGTACAAATGATCTGGTGTTGGACAGTGTAGGTGTCTATAGAGATCTGCTTCTATTTTTTTTAAGCAATATAATTTTGTGGACCGAGGAAGCATATAAAAATATTTTCAGAAGGAATGAGAAAAACAGTGCATCTAAGTGATCAGCAGGGATGTACTTCAGATTCAGAAACAAGAATGCCAATTTCAATGTTTTTTTTTTAAACCTCTTAATTATTTATGAGAATTACAATGCAGGGCTGGGAGCAGTGAGGCACATCTGTAATCTCAGTGACTTGGGAGGCTCGGGCAGGAGGATCGCATGTTCAAGGCTGTCCCTGGCAACTCAGCAAGACTGTTTCCAAATAAAATTTTTTAAAAAGGGCTAGGGATGTAAGGTTAGTGAAAGAGTGCTCCTGGGTTCAACCCTCATTACTGTAAAAAAGAAAAATCAAATGTCTGAATAAATGTAGGACTCATAATACAGAAATTGGAGGACTCAACAGAGGATGTGATGTGGCTTAATCAATGTTACATAGTTGGTAGGCACAGGTACTCTGCCTGGAAATCCAGTCCTTTAGAAACCAAGGCCTTTAGTTTCCTAAAAGCATACTTGACATTCAAAAAATTCAGGGTCAGTACAATCTTCTGCAGAACATTTTAAAGCCTGTTTTGACACTGATATAGCTGACAGGTATTAGGATGCTGTGGACTGGGAAATGCAAAAATAGTAACACGA
Organism: Sciurus carolinensis; assembly: GCF_902686445.1. Classification (NCBI taxonomy): domain Eukaryota; kingdom Metazoa; phylum Chordata; class Mammalia; order Rodentia; family Sciuridae; genus Sciurus; species Sciurus carolinensis. The sequence goes on along the minus strand of NC_062227.1, from coordinate 27,253,377 downwards.
CACCATCAGGAATCTGCATGGCACTTCACAAAGCACACCAACACTATCACACTTTCACATATATCTCATTTATCTATGCAATGGAAGATAAAAATGATATTCTGCCATCATAAACTTTCAGTAGTAATTTAGAGATTATGAGCTTTGATTTATATACTACTATCCCATTAAGTCTTCTGAATATTCTTGTAAACTGGACAAAGTCCAAAAGGAATTTCTTTCCTATATTTGTGAGGACTAAGATACTCAAGAGATAATGAATAATAATTCATTAGGAAAAAATATACAACTCACTACTTATCCATTCATAAATGCTTACTGAAAATCTATTTTGTACTAAACCGTGTTCTTAATTTTCAGTGAAAACAAAATGGAAATATTAGGTAATTCCTGAAAATGACAATTAAACATAAATAAGAAATAAATTTAATTACAGAGTATCTTCTAAGTTAGATGATTATTAAGCAAACAAATATTTTAAACACTAAATGGGGTCATAAATATCATCTAGTCTAATGGTTTCCACATGTAGCCGGTCATCCTGATAATCCAGAAAGCTGCATGAAAGTACAAACTATAGAGCTTCTTGAAATCTATATATCTCTGTCTATATCTATCTATATATCTATATCTATATATCTATATATCTACATATATATTCTTTTTGAGACAGTGTCTTTCTATGTTGCCTAGACTGGCCCCAAATAATCCTCCTGCCTCAGCCTCCTGAGTGGTTGGGACCACAGGTATATGCTGACACATGCTGGAGTTGGTTAGGTTTTCATCACTATGACCAAAATTCCTAACAAGACAACCTAGAGGAGGAAAGTTTAATTTTGGCTCATGGTTTCGGGGTTCAGTCCATGGTCAGATGATTTCAGTGTTCTGGGCCTGAGGTGAGGCAGAACATCATGGTAAAAGGGTGTAGTGAGGGGCGCTGCTTTGCTTATGGTGGCCAGGAAGGACAGGGAGAGAGGGAGGGGGAGAAAGAGAGAGAGAGAAAGATAGAGAGAGAGAGAGAGAGAGAGAGAGAGAGAGAGAGAGAGAGAGAGAGAGAGAAAGAGAGAGAGAGGAGCCCTTCCAGGGCACACCCCCAGGGACCCACCTCCTCTAGCCATATCCCACCTGCTTACAGTTACCAACCAGTCCATTCAAACTAGAATGGGCTCATAAGGTTACAGCTCTTGGAATCTAACAATTCACCTCTGTGTATTCCTGAATTTTACCTCTGAATATTTCTGAATTCACACAGGAGTTTTTGGGGGACACCTCATATCCAAATCATAGCACTAGGTTATGTAAACTCTTACAAATCAGAATATTCATGGGTAAGTCAGAGGAATTTGCATTTTGAAAATGCTTCCAGTTCATTTTCCTGATCAAGCAGGTTGGGAAAGCTACTGATTGTCCTTCTTCATTGCACAATCAAGCAAATGAGATCAGAGAAAGGACTTGTAAAGGTATTTGCTTCTTGGTGACAAAAGTGAGATTATAACATGGAACTCCTGATTCTCTGATGTTATCCCCCTCTTCCTGACCCCAACAGTCCCTCTTCTGTTCTTTTTATCACTGTTCCTTCCTATCATCAAGTAACAGTACTTAGCCCCCATACTGGAGAAAAAATGAGAGCAGAAGAATAACTAACCTATAATTATTTGAGTATCAGAAGAGTCACATAGGCCTCCTCTTCAGTAACTACCTTGAATTTACACAGATAAAAGGTAAGAAACAGGAATTTGGACTTAGCTTGTTTGACAGAATCATGTGCTTTCACTATTCTATTGTCTTTTTCTACAGTCAGATACTTTGGGGTTGCATGCTGAGCCAATTTCTTTGGGGTATACCCAGCATCCCCACACCCCTATCAGCAGGGTCAGCTATTTACACACCGAGTCCTTATTCCTGGCCATTGTTGATTGGACCAGGAGAAAGATTTTACCTAAACAGGGCTCATAACTTATGACAAGGAAACTGCCGCCTTGCTTAGGTTTCGAGTGATGGATGGAGCTTGTTCTTCTTGTCCCCTATAGATAGAGGGAACAAATATTGGTAAACTGTAGAAAAAGGATGAAAAAGACACATGAAAAGAGAGTGGAAACCCTCTAAAATAATTTGCCTCTTGTTCCCACTCATTTATCTTTCCTTTTTTTGGTGTGGCTTCCAGGAGATCAATAACCCTTTAATAATTTATTTTTAAATTAATTTTTGGCTTGAGCTAGCTCAAATTTGTTTGTTTCTATAACTCTGCTCTCAGAGTCCAAACAAATATGTCTCATATCATTTATTTTAAGTGAGTTACTCCATAACAGTCATTTTAGTTACAGTATTCTAAGAGGTATATTGGAAAACTATTGGTTAAAAGCATAGAGAAAGGGGAACATTTTAAATACACTGCATTTGATGGAATACTTATATTTTCACAAAGTACATGTGTTGATGTGTGATAAAGTAGAAAAGGTACAGATCAGAAAAAATCTCTTTTCATCTTAGCTCTTAGAGGATTTGTGACATGTTGATGTTACCTAGCTTCTTTGAGTTTCAATGACCTTATTTGTAAGATATCTCTTGAGAGATCCAAGATGGCGGCCAGCAGGGGGCTGATGAAGGAGCTTGAAGAGATCCACAAATGTGGAATGAAAAACTTCTGTAACATCCAGGTTGATGAAGCTAATTTATTGACTTGGCAAGGCCTTACTGTTCCTGTAGTCTTGCTATGTTTCCTGTGCTGATCGTGAACTCCTGGGTTTAAGTGATCCTCCTGCCATCCCTCCTCTACACCCTCAAATAACTAGAACTACTGATGCAGGCCCTGCCTTGCTGCTTAGGACAACCCTCCATATGATAAGGGGGCCTTCAGAACCAAAATCAACTTTCCAACAGAATACCCATTCAAACCACCAAAGATCACATTTAAAACAAAGATCTCCCACCCAAACATCGATGAAAAAGGGCAGGTCTGCCTGCCAGTAATTAGTGCTGAGAACTGGAAGCCAGCAACCAAGACCAACCAAATAATCCAGTCCCTCATAGCACTGGTGAATGAACCCCAGCCCGAGCACCCGCTCCAGGCTGACCTAGCTGAAGAATATTCTAAGGACCGTAAAAAATTCTGTAAGGACGCTGAAGAGTTTACAAAGAATTATGGGGAAAAGCAACCTGTGGACTAAAATCTGCCACAAGTGATTCTAGCAAGTGAGCAGACACCCCTCAAAGCAGGACTCTGTGGAAAATTGACACATGCCACTGCCTGGCGTTTGCTTGTGGCAGTTACTAACTTTCTACAGTTCTCTTAATTAAAAGTGGTCTAGGTAACCTGTAAAGAAAGGATTAAAAATTTCAGATGTTCTTAAAAAAAAAATCTCTTGACTAACCCTAGTTGGGTGAGTATGAGGAATACTCATCATTCACTCGTCTCGTCATTACAAAAAGGTCTGTACAGCACCTATAATATGCCAAGCACTATATAGGAGCAGGGAATATTTCAACCAATATTTCATTCTGGTGGAGATGAGTAAACAGAAAATAATAAATATGGTGAAGCAGTAAATTATAGAGCATATAAGAGAAGGTAAATTATGCTACAGATGTTAGAAAAATAGATCAAGGTAAGGGGTATCAGAAGTGCATGAACTGGGAATACGTGAGAAAGTGGGGGGCTGCTATGGTCTGGATATGGTTTGAATGTTTTCCCCAAAGATATCATGTGTTGAAAACTTGGTCCCCAGTGTGGTAATGTTAAGAGGTGGAGCCTCCTTGGAAGGCCATTAGGTCATTGGGGGCATCAACCTCACAAGTAATTAATATGGTTCCCTTGGGACCCTAGCTAATTCTTTGTTATAAAGAGCATGACTGGCCCTCCCCTCTCTGGCTTCCTGTCCCACCATGTGATCTCTTGATCTTGCACATATGTCTGCCATTGTCATGTGATCTTCCATTAGGTCCTCACTAGAACCAAGCTAATGCCAGTGTAATGCCCTTGGAATTTCCAACACTGTGAGCTTTATTTATAATTTTCTTTTCTTTATTCCTTTACCTATCCTTAGATATTTTGCTAGAGCAACAGAAAGTGGATTCATATAGGACTTCATTAAGAAGTGAAATTTGACCAAAAACTTGAAGGATGTGAGAGTTGGTCATCTGTAAGTGTGGGATGTTCCAGGAAGAGGGAACTGCTGGGATTAAGATTTACAGGGGGAGTGTACCTGGTTGGTCTTGGAATTCAGGGAAGTCATTGAGGATGGAGTGAAGTGAGGGAGAACGATTAGAAGGAGAATGGTCTGTGGTGGGGGGTGTGATGGAGAAGTGGAAGAAGGGGTGGCTCAGGCCTTTTGCTTTTACTCTGAGAGTGAAATGGGAGTAATCTGAGCTCACAATTGACATGAATTTTGTTTTGAATGGTTCATCTTGACTGTTGATTGAGCACAGAACAAAGGGAGGTCAAAATGGGAACAGTTGGAAGCCTCATCAATTATCTGGAAGGGGGAGTGTTAGCTCTATTGGGAGTAAGAGACCCCATGCTGGACTCATTGTGAAGCAGCTGACAGGATCCAGTTGACAGGATCTCCTGATGGAATGGGTATCAAAGGTGAAAAAAGGGGAGACTAGGATGACCCCAAGACTTGTAGCCTAAGCAATGGAAATAGCAACCTTGCCATCATTTGAGATGAGAAAAGTTTTGGTAGCTCAGCTTATTGGAAAGAGGATGAAATCAGTCTGGCCATGTTTTCCTTGAGATGTCAGTGTCAAGTGGGCTTGTCCTATCGGTGGCTGAACATTGCTATGTTCCGGTATGAGGTATCTTCTAAAGGAGCATTAATGCTTAGGGGTGAAATGATTGGATTACGAGAGTTGTAACTAATAAGTGGATTAATCCATATGGATTAATCATTTGAAAAGACTGTTGTGCCAGGTGGTAACTGTGGGCAGGTGGAGCATGGCTGTTACAGGAGGTGGGCAGCTGGGGGTAGGTTTTTGGGAACTGTCTCTTGTGCCCCTGGTTCTCTCTTTCCCTCCCCCCACCTCTGTTTTCTGGCCACTTCAATGAGGTAAGCAGCTCTCTTCTGCCACACTCTTCATTATGATGTTCTGACTCATCTTGGGCCCAGAGCAATGTAGTTGACCAACCATGGACTGAATTTCTGAAGCCATAAGCTAAAATAACCTTTTCCTTCTGTAAGTTGTTCTTGTCAGGTATTTTGGTCATAGTGATGAAAAGACTACTAACACAGAAATGCAACACCGGAATGAGGGTGAGAGGGCCCAGCTGGGTTTGCACTGAAATCATTCTGCAGAGCAGAGGAAACTGGTTTTCTAATTTTTACCTGCCACAGATGATTTTGTAGGGGTTAAACAAAGTAATGTATATAAAGCACAGTACCTGGTGCATAGCATGAACTCAACATATTTTAATTCTCCTCTGTTTTCTGCATTTATTTTAAAATACTTATTTTTCTATTGACTGCATAATAAGATTGAACCTATCTTTCTGTGAAAAACATCAATTTTCGGCAAGACATAATAAAAAATCATACTTTACATTTGGGCAGTTCTTTTAAAATGTTGGGGAAATAATCTGATAAAATATTAACAGTACTCAGTAAATCGTAAAATAGAATTTTCAGATAGCTAGGCAAATTTTAGTCTGGACAAGAGCTGAACGATCTAAAGAAAAAATGAGAAGAGAACAGAAATAAATCTAGGAATCTAAAAAGTTGCTGGATTTTCTCTCCAATATTCCCAGATTTGGGGGGGAATATTTATCTTTTTTTTTTTTTTTTTTTTTTAACTTTACCTTCTAGTCCTAACGTTTGTCCCCTTCAGGAATGACTGATAATCCTCTGGGATGAAGAAGATGCAGAGATGTGGGAAAGAAGATCATTTAAACCTCAAGTCCAAGTGTAGAGCTGAGGAAGAACATTTACTTGAAGTGAGCAGAGGCCCCCTGGAAGTTCTAGCAAGGATGATTCTTTAAGTCTACTATTATATCTTTAAGACAGATTCCTAGATTTATTAATGCCTCTTTGATGGAATCAGTCTCAAAGTGGAAACCATCTATCATCAAACCCTATTTTACAGAGGAGTTCTGTGGGGACCAGAAGGGCTTTTCTGAGACCCCAGTCAACAGAAAGCCGGGACAGACCCGGAGGCCTAACCCTTGGCCCACTTGTCCTTCTGTTCAAACATTTTAAAGTTTCCCCCCCAAGTAACTCTTTTATTTAACAAGCAGCATTGTTTCTTTGAAATCTCTTGTTTTATCTTAAGTTTTACTTCCTTTTGACAATAAAATCCACAAATCATTGTTTGATTGAAGACCATGTTAAAATACATGCCAGCCCCCTCTGGCCAGCCGTTCTTGGAGTAGAATTATTTTAGTCAGCTATTTCACACCTGTGACTACAGGACCCAACAGAACAACTATAGAGGAGGAAAAGTTTATTTAGGGGCTCACGGTTTCAGAGGTCTTAGTCCACAGAAAGCTGGCTTCATTCCCAGGGGCTCGAGGTAAGGCTGAACATCATGGTGGGAGAGTGTGGCAGAGGGAAGCAGCTCACATGATGATTAGAAAGCAGAGAGAGAGAGAGAAGTCTCCACTCTCTAGACACAAATATATACCCCAGAGTCACACCCCCAATGCCCAACCTCCTCCAGCCACACCCCACCTGCCTCCAGGTACCACTCAGTTAAGACCATCAGGGATTAATTCACTGATTAGTTTAAGGCTCTCACAACCCAATCATTTCCCTGCTGAAGCCTCTTGCATTGTCTCACACATGAGCTTCTGGGGGACACCTTACATATAAACCATAACAAAAATAGACGTCAGAACAAGGTCTGCATTTATCCTGTGGCTGCCCATCTGTCTGAGATGTAATAAAACAAGAGGACTAGTAAGTTACCACTTCCTTTGAGTATAAGAAACTTCAAGGCAAGGCTGGGTTCATGGGTGTGTAACCTGTGCAGCTATGAAGGGCTCCTGCTCAGGGAGGCCTGTCCTTTGTTTAGTGCACACCATTGTTTTGTGGACGTGTCCAGTAGGACAGTGAGCCTGCAGGGAGCAGGGGTGGCTGCACACCACGCAGGTCTGCAGCTACTCCTATGGCCTCATCTGCACCTGGTGTGTGTGATGGTGCATTTTGATGGACACACCATTCAGGGACATTCAGTGAGAGTCAGCATGAGAACAAGAATTACGTGCACTCTGACTATGGCTAATTGGGGAAGCTGAGGTGCCAAGTGGCACCCCCTCATTGAAACCAGGACTTCCTTTAAACCTGGCAAGAAGGCGGTGGGACTCTAACAAACATGTAAACTTTTGTCCTTGCTTCATTTCCCTGTTTAGCCAACCGCTTAGGTTGAAAGAGACGATACAGGGAAAAGAACAGGAAGAGCAGAGCATGCTTCTTTTTCATGCAGTCCTTCCCTACTCATCAGTGAGGTAGAGGAGACGGTGCTGGGAGTTGAGAGTTTTGTGTGGCGTTTTCACTGCTCTGGTCAGAATGATTTACATAAGTGCCATCGACAAAATATGAATTGTGAAATTCTTGGTGATTTTTGTACATGTTATTTTTTATTTTTTGTTATTTTTAAAAATTTTATTCTAATTAGTTAAACATGACAGTAGAATGCATATTGGCACACTGTCCACAAATGGAGCAAAACTTTTCATTCCTCTGCTGTGCATGGTGCAGAGTCACAAGGGTAGTGAATACATACATGTATATAGGGTAATAATGTCCATCTCATTCCATCGTCCTTCCCATCCCCTCACTCCCTTTCCTCCCCTCAATCCCCTCAGCCCAATCCAAAGTTCCTTCATTCTTCACTACCGTCCTTCCCCACCCCCATTATGGATCAGCATCTGCTTATCAGAGAAAATATTAGGCCTTTGGTTGTTTGGGTTTGGCTTATTACACTTAACATGATATTCTCCAACTCCATCCATTTACAAGCAAATGACAAAATTTCATTCTTCTTTAGACTGAGTAATATTCCATTGTGTATATATACTACAGTTTCTTTATCCATTCATCTATTGAAGGGCTTCTAGGTTGGTTCTACAACCTAGCTATTGTGAATTGAGCTGCTATAAACATTGATGTGGCTGTGTCATTGTAGTATGCTGATATTAAGTCCTTTGGGTATAAATGGAGGAGTGAGATATCTGGATCAAATGGTGATTCCATTCCAAGTTTTCTGAGAAATTTCCATATTGCTTTCCAGAGTGGTTGGGTTAAGTAAAGATTTTCTCCCATCCATAACATCTCTCGATATGTTATTGATTGTCTCCTTACACAGATTATTTATGCTTATATTTCCACTGCACAATATAAAGGTGGATGGTAAAATTCATGTTAATAATTTGTACTTTGGGTTCTCTTTTCTGGTACTTGCAACAGCATTAAATAGCAAATAAAAATCACTATGATACGTCAAGAGAGAGATGGTGGAAGAAAAGACATGCAACAATCCCGCGGTAATTTATCGGAGGTGGACTGGAACTGAACTACTTCTATTTTCTTTATCTGGGCTACTTCCTTGCTTGTTTGCTTGTTTATTAATTTATAGAAGAGAGGCTTTGTTTACTTTTAGTGTTAGAGGAAGAGAGACTGAGAGGAAGAAAGACTTTGCTTAGAGGAAGAGAGACTTTGCTTAGAGGAAAAGAGACTGCTTAATTTTAGAGAATGCCACTCTTTCAGAGAGGCTACGCTTATCAAAGGTTTACTGCTTCTTAAAGGTGGGTCGCTTCTTGGAGGTGCAGTGTGGGGCGGGCGGCATGCGGCCTACATTCTACAACCTGCGACCCAGAGGTGTGGCTTTAGTTCTCTTTGTTCTGCGAACTGTGATCTGAGACCTACGATCCCCATTCTGCGATCTATCAGAGGTGCTGCTTATCAGAGGTGCTTCCTATAGGTGTGTGTCTTATAAACCTAAGACAGCCAATCAGCTTAGGATTAAGTAGCACGGTTGGAGCATGCGCCACGGTCCCAACTGAGAAAGAATGAGGAACATCTGTTGACCACTAGCGCAGAGGAGACATTAACTAATCAGGCAAAAGTAGATCACGGCCGTGTTAACACTAATTACGCGCCACCTCTTGGCTCAAGTCAGTCGCCATCCTAGGGCTACTTAAATTTGTCTCTGCACATAGTTTTTTTTTTTTTTTTTTTAGTATTTTGAATGACCCTTTGTTCCTGCTTTCTGAACAATGCATTTCCGCATTTCCATTTTTCCCTGGGCCCTGCAAATTCTGTAGCCATTTACAGTCATCCTGTTGTAATGAACAGGTGCAGATTCTAGCAAACTCTTCAAGCATTATTAACTTATAGCCTAAGTATTATATAATATTATAGGATTTTGGAAAAGGATTACCATCTTCTGAAAATCCTAATACAACTGAAAAATAGATTAATTTAGTCTCTGTTTTCCTCAGTGTCTTTTTTTCTGTTTCCCAAATGATTCCTTGGACATCTGACCAAAGTTGCTAATTCCAGCCAAACCTGCCCAAAAATCCCATAGCTTTTAATTCAATTTATTTTCTAATTTAATTTAATTTTAATATTACTTTTGAAACTCAAGGTCAAATAGTCCGCTGGAGAAAAGTCATGATAAAAGCAATTTACTCTAAAGCATGAAAAATAGAGCTACATAAACTCTCAAGGGATATTCACATTTTAAAAAAGCATGTGTGATAGTAGAGTGAGACAGACATTACTACCTCATGTACATGCATGACTGCATGACCAATGTGATCCTGCAGTAAGTATAATCAGAAAAATGAGAGATTATACTCTATTTATGTATGATATATCAAAATGTATAAATGCATTCTACTGTCATGTACAACTAATTAGAACAAATAAAATAAAATAATTAAATTTAAAAAGCATGTGTCCCCTTTTGACCCAGTTATCCCATTCCTTGGTTTATACCCAAAGAACTTAAAATCAGTATATTATAGTAATGCAGCCACATCAATATTTATAGCATCTCAATTCATAATAGCTAGATTGTAGAACTAACCTAGATGCCCTTCAACAGATGAATGGATAAAGAAACTGTGGTATATATACACAATAGAATATTATTCAGCCATAGCAAAGAATAAAGTTATGGCATTTGCAGGTACATGGATGGAATTGGAGAATATCATGCTAAGTGAAATAAGCCAATTCCAAAAAACTAAAGACCAAATGTTTTCTCTGGTAAGTGGATGATGATACATAATGGGTGTGGGGGTGTGGGGGGTAAGAGAAGAATGGAGGAACTTTGGATTATGTAGAGGGAAATGAGAGGAGGGAGGGGGTGGGGGTGTGAAAGATGGTGGAATGAGACAGACATCATTACCCTATGTACATGTATGATTACATGAATGGTGTGAATCTACATTGTGCACAATTGTACAAACGAAAAGTTGTGCCTCGTTTGTATACAATGAATTAAAATGCAGTTTGTAAAAATAAAAAAATACATAAAGATTAATTTTTAAAAAAGCCTGGGTCCAAATACATCAAATTGGATACATTAAATATTTGCAGCTTTTTATAAATCAATCAAATCTTAATAGTCTTCTTCTAAAAACATTTGCTAAGCCTAAGTAGCTTTAACGTATAAGAAACAATGTTTTTCAGGGAAAAATATTTTCTATCACTCTCTGCTAAGAAGGTCCCTTCTACCCCAATTCACTCAGTAGAACAGGTGGTCACCTATTTTTGAACAACTATAATTTTCTATTAAATGAAATTCTGCGTGTTCAATGAAATCAAATACTTTCCCCCAATTGAAAAGGGCCTCTCAGTCATGAAATATGCTAAGTTGATTTCCTGTCTCTTTAAAGCTCTCCAAAACTGAAATGCACTTTAAAATGTGTAGTGCTAGTTGGAAACTGAGTCTTCATTTTATTTTTTTATGTTTTAACCTGTGTATTTCCATCCCATTCTTGTATCTCCATCTGAAGACTGATACTAATTTTCAGTGCCTTAAGTAGGGAATTATTCAATATCTTAGAGTTTGAAAGCCATTTATTTCTTAAAATCTCAAAGTTTTCAGTATGATTTCATAAAGTTTTCTAAAATAAAAATTTTAAGAGACCCACTAGACTCTCCAAGGCTGTGCAGCCTAACTGATGAATTCCATTGCTGTCTCTGCATTCACTGGGCTGACCACCTTCTGTCACTCTATCAATTTCCCCCACACTGGATGAGCTTAATGCACACAACAGGAAAACTACATTTATGGAGAGTTTACTATGTGCCAGGTACTGTTGTGAGAATATTACATGGATTATTACACATATATTCTGCAATCACCCTATGAAGTAGTAGCTACTAGTGTTGCCATTTTATAGAAGAGGAGACTGTGATGCAGAGATTTTAAGAAACTGACCTAATTATTATAGCTGGTGAGTGGAGGTTGCAAGATACAGACAGAGGCAGGCTGGTCTCCATTCAACTCTTGGTGTTTCCCCAAGACAAATTATCAGTCTAGATAGAAATTTTTCAAAGGTTACGGTGTTCCAAGATCTTCAAATGAATTGCTTCATCTAGATATTAGTATCAACGCCCATTTCACAGATGCCAAAATTGAGGCACAAAGATATTAAGTTACTTGGCCAAAGTCTTAGTGAAAATCTCAGAGTCAGGATTTAATCTTCTTTTTATCATTATGTTACCACCTCTTTGTTCTGTGTCAGATTTAGATGTCCTTGTTCTTAAAAGTCAATTTTCCATGCCAAAATATACAAGAGCGTTATTATTTTTTTAATTGAGTTGGTGACTAGTGCAATTGTTGGAGCCAAACATTTAGTTGCCAAAGAGAACAAAGTCTTAGTTCCAAACCTGTATATGCCAGTTGGCAACACTGGTTATTTGCCCACAAACTGTATCACCCTTCCCAGCCAGTCATTTCCCAAGTGTATGCTGCTAATGGTTAGCGAATCGAGCATTTTTAAACACGAACTGGACGTATCATTCATCAGTCTAATTTCTTCATTTTAAAGTTAAGAAAGGCACAGAGAACCTAAGTGGTGTGCATGTAGCAAAATCCTACACAAACAGAAAATTTGTCCCAGCAGAGCTGGGACAATCATTGAGACATCCTTCCTGCCCTCCTGAAGCCCTCTGTCCTGGTATTACAATGTGAAACTGTCATGAATTGTCAAATGTCATGAACTTAAGTTACATTGAATTTAATTACTGTTAGAAAAAAGTGATCAGGAGCACTGGCTTGAAATAAGGATGATACAAAGCTATAATGTCTCAGACAGAGGAGCTTATTATGTCAGATGGCTAATTTTAGGCATCAAATAGACTGAATTAAGGATTATTTAGAGAACTAGTAAAGGAGAATTTCTGGATGTGTCTGTGAGGGTGTTTCTGGAGGAAACTGGCATGTAAGTCAGTGGACTAGGTGGGGAATTCAATGTGGGTGGGCACATCCAATCAGCTGAGCACCTGGTAGTCAAAACAGCAATTTGTTCTCTCTCTCCTGGAGCTGGGACACTCTCTTCTTTTGTCCTTGGACAACAGAACTCCAGGATCTCTGACCTCTGAATCCCAGGATTCACACCAGAAGCCACCTGGGCTTTCAGGCCTTCTGCCTCAAATTGAGTTATACCTTCAGTTTCTCTGGTTCTGGGGCCTTTGAACTTGACCTGAGACATGCTACCAGCAACCAAAGTTCTCCAGCTTGCAAGATGGCTTGTATGGTCTTCTCATAATTATGTGAGCCACTTCAATAAATCCTCATCTATCTATCTATCTATCTATCTATCTATCTATCTATCTATCCATCCATCCATCTATCTATCCAGTCATCTATCCATCTTCTCTATCCTATGGGTTTTGGCTATCTGGAGGACCCTGACTAAGATCTACAGTTTTGCACTTATCAAATTCCAGTTATTACACTGGGAAAAAGTATGGAGGATTCATAAACAGGATTGGTGCAGGTTATGCCATACAGTGGAGAGATGGAAAAGATAAGGTCCCTGCTGTCAAGGAGCTTAAGGATGAAATATAAGTCATGTGGAAAAGAGGAGAGTATTTTTCCCTGATACTAATTTTCTTTAGACAAATTAAATAACATCTCCACATTATCTTTTTCTCTGTGACTATTTAAAATCATTTTCTAGAGCTGCTAAGCTGACACTATTTTAACTATAATTAAGTAAATAATCTGAAATACCCAAATTCCAATTAAAATTTTCTGGAATTGATCTATCTAAAGTCTTTTTATATCTTATTTTTATCAACATGTCCAGTGGCAGAGACTTAGTAATAAAATGTAAATTTGCCACCAAGTCAATAGACAACCTCTTACTTTTGCCAGTAATTATAGAAATGAAGTGATACAATTGGGTGCTTGGTCACAAAGGCTGGTTACATTTGCCATAAGTCTGAACATAAACAGGTACCCTAAAGCTATTTAATGATGGAAAACAAAAAGCAGTGCAGTTTCAAGTACTCTACCAGGCTTATTCTATAATTACAATACCTTGCAATCTTCTAGTAACTTAGAAAACAGTTGGATGGATTCTCATAAGACTAAACATACAACAACTGTATGACTCAGCAGTCTTGAACATTTATCCCAGAAATGAAAAAAAAAAATGCATCCTTAGGGACTAATTCCAGAAAATTGAAAATTTATATTCACATGGAAAAATCCTATTTTATGCTTATAGCAGTTTTATTGGTAATAGCCATGTCCTGCAAAAAAGCTCAGATGTTCTACAAGAGGTGAAGAGTTAAATAAATATGCTATAGAATACTACTCTGCAAAAAAAAAAAAAGGAATGAAATATTGATTCAGCAATTTGGATGACTCCCTAGGGAATTATGCTGAGTGAAAAAAAGTCAATCCTAAAAATGTTACACACTATGTATATTCCATTTACATGTCTTTATGATATGACAACATTATTGAGATAGAACAGATCAGTGCTTGCTAGGGCTAAGGGGTAGGATAAAGGGAGGGATAGCAATGAAGGGAAGTAGGTGTGCCTCATGAAGATCCAGGTGGTGATGGAGCTGTTCTGAATTCTGACTGTATTGGTGAATATGTGACTTCACATGGAATAAAAGTGCACACACACACACACACACACACACACACGTAAAACTATGGAAATCTGAACAAGGTTGGTGGATTTTATCAGTGTCCATATTCTGGTTGTGATATGACTCTATAGTTTTTTAAACATATAACCATTGGAAGAAACTGATTAAAATGTACATGGTAACTCTCTTATTTTCTTTCTTTCTTTTTTTTTCTTTGTTTTTGTACTGGGGATCAAACCCCAAGGGTGAGGCAGGAGAATCACATGTTCAAAGCCAGACTCAGCAACTTAGCCAGGCCCTAAGTAACTCAGTGAGTCTCTAAATAAAATATTAACAAAAGGTCTGGGGATGTGGCTTAGTGGTTAAGCACCCTTGGGGCTTGATCCCCAGTATAAAAAAATAAGAAAGAAAGAAGAGAGAAAGAAAATAAGAGAGAGGTACCATGTACATTTTAATCAGTTTCCTCCAATGGTTATATGTCTAAAAAACTATAGAGTCATATCACAACCAGAATATGGACACTGATAAAATCCACCAACCTTGTTCAGATTTTCGTAGTTTTATGTGTGTGTGTATTTGTGTGCACTTTTATTCCATGTGAGGTCACATGCATATGCCACCATGCCTGGTTTCTCTGCAATATTTTCATAACTGTATGTGAACTATAATTAATAATATTTTCAGTTACCAACAATGTTGTTTTTTTAAATTTAAGTTTCAGGGAAAATTGTATACTAAAAAATCCCACAAAACAACAGAATAATTTATATATCTAATACAATGTGTACTCATCTCACCATAAAGTCACTCTCTGTGATTTGAATTTTGATTTCTTCTTGGATAATAATTTTTTACTGTGATCAAAAATAAATAATGTAAAATTTATCATTTAATCATAAAGTGTACAACACTGGTGCCAAGTGTAGTCCCAGTGTGGTACACTCATAACAGCCATCCATTTCTAGAAATTTCACCAACCCAAATTAAAACCGCATACCCATCAAACTGTGGCTCCACATTCCCTGCTTCAACCAGATCCCCAGCAATAATTATTCTACTTTTTATTTTTGAATTTGCTCATTCTTGATACCTCGCATTAGCGGAAACACACAGCATTCCTCCTCTTGTGTAAGGGATGGTAAGATTCTACACGTATGCTCAAAGCAGTGCTGATAGGTTCTCAGCTTTAGAAGTATGATTCATAGTGGGATTATTTATTTTGATGTCAAAGAGTGAGGTTAAGAAAGTTCCAGGTGTTAGGAAAGTTCAAATGTTAGGTTTGAACACATTCAAATTATGAAGGTCTGCCAGACATATGCAAGAGGATGGAAGGTGAGCAGACTTTTTAACTATTATTATTTTGAAAAAATGACTGTAGAGGACAGAGACTGGAGAGAGGGACCAGATGAGAAGAAACCATGGTCCAGCTCAAGTAAAAATAAGGTAAGGCCTGAAATAATTCTGTGGACTGAATGAAGACAGGGACCTGAGAGTGTTTAATGGAACCTGATGACCACTGGAGGGAGACAGGGAGGACTCCTGAAGGGTCCACCAGCTCTGGCTTGGGTCATCAGCATCAGTTGAACAGGGTATGGGAGAAGTAGCAAGTCTGAGAGGAAAGGGTGAGTGAAACTGTATCGCTTAATCTACTCTACAGATGTAAGCAAGAGTAACTTTACTGATGTAAATAAGAATAAGGTTACCTACTGCCCTCCCAAATGTTTTCCATGAAAAAGAATGTTCAAATTATTTTGCAAGCAATTGAAAAGGAACAGTAGCATTCATTCAGGTTTTACATGTGTATATTTACTTGCCTTTGATGGCGGCGTGAAGATGGAAGGGCAAGAGGGCATGGATTGAGAACCACATATGTAGGCTTCTGTTTTTGTACCTCCACTGTATGGCTCTGCTTCTTAACAGCACAATTTTAAGACTTAACTATGTGCTGATATAAGTATGCATATCCACATATATGAATATCTGTATCTGTATCATCATGAATTGAACCAGGGGATTATTCCTGTTTTGAAGTCCTCTTTTTTTTTTTTGAAGTCCTCTTCAGTTATCATTGTCTATCTAGAATGAAAAAAACTTACCTTTTATTCAAGAATATCTCTATCTAGATGCGCCTATATATATTACTAGTTAGAAAAGTTCTATATAAATAATCCCTTGAAATTAATGTTAAATCTTGTTTTCTGCAACCTAAATACATGTAACTTCTCTTATTGTTAACAATAAGATATTTTTAGGAGGCAAATTATTGAGATGAAAAACTGACTCAGCAGTTGAGAAGAAATGCTTTCAGGAAATGATTCAGTTACTTTCTCAAATAAATTGTATTATAGAAATGTCACATTTGCTCATAAACCCAGATTCCAATGTTCTCTAATATTGAAGAGTACAAATGCCATGGGAAAAAAATCATAAAATACAGTCATTTTGTGCTTCTAAGTAGCAAAATCTTGATTCTCCAGTATTAAACCAACTTACTTTTATTCCTTTCGCAAGCCCTCTTATGAATGTTTATTTGGAAAAATTATAAACTTGTGCCTTACCCTGTCTTAACAGATTAGTGACTAAGCAACCAGGATACAGGAGCTCCTGGATCTTGCTTTCCAAAGGTTACTTCTGCTGGCACTTGAGGTACAGAAGATCAAGATCACAGACAATCATTATGATAAAGTTTATCTTTTTCTTTTCAAAGAATTTCAAATTTTGGATTGCCAACCATTTGAAATACTCAGTTAACATTATCATATTACAGATGCAAAGAGAGCAGATTAGAAAGTGGATCCAATGGTAGAGAACTTTTATTCCCGACACACACACATACTGATACTGCTTTTAAACTACAGGAAAGCAGAGAACTGCATTTGTGGAGAATGAAATGCAAATAGCAGTTCTTGAATTGATTTTGACAGTTGTCATTGAAGTTAACAGGATGTGGCCATCTCCAATTTGAAATAATTTCTCTGTTTCAGATAACTGCCTAAATGCTAACATACGTCTCTTTTGATTTCTCTGAATCCCATGACTTAAGAATCACATGTCTTGCACACAGGCAAGCTTCTATATATATCACCATTTAGTCTTACATGTGCTTTTAGACATGCATGCTTTCTACATATACCACTAGAATTATTAATGTTTTCTAAAGAGAGAAATAATGGGATGCTTTTATATGTAATTTCAATTCTTTCAAAGCTGATCAACATTATTGAGCCTACCCATCGAATTAAAATAAAATAGCATGATTCAACATAGGAAAATGTCAACTGCTGAACATAAGGGTGCTGAAATAACCAATCATAGTCTGGCAAACACCCAAGGCATCCCCCATAGCAACGGAGCTGATGGCATAGCAACCGCAGCTGCTTCACCACCAAAAAATTAGAAGAAATATTCTTGGAAAAAAAGCATAATCCATGTTAAAGTCATATATGACATTTTTCTTTAACAAAAGAAACTGTGAGAGTGAATGTGTTAAATGATACTATTCCTCAGTAGCTGTAAATATTCTAGGGCAGGCTGAAAGTCATTCTGATTAGAACATTCAAGGCCAAGTACTTTGAAGATAAAACTTCCTAAATTGTTCTCATACAGACTGATATGTTCCTTGCAATGTTAGAGAAATATCTACTCTGTATTTATTTTCCTCAGATAAAAGGTCTCCCAGGTTTTTTTGAAAGGATCATTTAAGGAGAAAATTTGCTGAAGTTACGAATCTATTTCATTAGCACTTGAAGAGTGTTAAGATCCAAAATGAACTACATGATTAATATAAATATTTTATAATTTCACTAAATAAAAATCTGTAGATTTTGCCCTCCTTTGAGATGAAAAATTGCACATATTTGGTGCATATTTCATGAAAGAATTTGATCACTGGACATTTCCAGAATGAGGAGGGGGTCGGATTCTTTTCTATTGTGTATCAGAGATCAATGCTGATATCTGCGTATAGTCTAACTCTTGGGAGGAACAGCTTCTGCAAACACTAGCTACTTTCTGGGTTTTAGAGCTGGTGGGACCATGAGGGTAGAGTAAAATCAGTGGGAAGAGTGAAGAGTAGAACACACCTAATAACTGGAGGTACCATCACATGAGGTTGAACATGCATGGAAGTCAAGGTTTCCCTAGAACCCCAATCTCAGGATTTTGCTAGACATATGGATTTTCTGTAGGTATTGCATGCTGATTTCTCTATAAACCCACATGTTTACAATGAGTCAAAGTAGAGGTGATGTGATCATGGAATGCCTCTCTTCCCAGGGTTTACCTGGCATGTGGCCTTATTAAGCACTAGAAGTTAGATGGAGTTCAAATATTTGTGATATCTGCTATTTTAACCAATTCATTTTCTATGTTTTCTATTTGAAAACTAATAAATCTGAGCTCTATCCACTAAATTTCAAAGCCAGAGTACCTCAAGTGTGGACTTGAAACTACTAAGTCTCAGTCAAAAGGAAGAAAACAAAAAGCATGTGTATGAGTTAAATTGGATCTAGAAAAACCTGTGATCTGGTGAAAGGCAAGAGATGAATGAACAGACCTGGTGGAAGCAGGAGTTATGTGATGGCTGCGGAGGGCTCACTCCCTGACAAAGGGACGATTTCAGGCATGTGGTCTCTTTCCTTTCTTTTCCCTAGTTATTACACCCAATTGGATCCACTCATCATTTCTACCTGGCTTCCAGGATCTCTTCAGTTTCTTCATTCACAGAGGAACAACCTGTCTCAAATAGACATAAATTTCACTTTACTCTATGCACCCCTAACTCTGCCTGTCCTCCTTTTCACTCACCAAGCTAAAGTTACAAAGAAATTATTCTTAGACCTAGGATTCATGCAACTTTCCCAGTCACCTCTAGGCTCCTTTGAGTCAACCAGACATTTAATCCAATACTCCCAGGGCACTGGTCTTAGAAGCCTGGGAGCAGACCCCAAGCACGGCACTCCCAGTTACCTCAATCTTAGACACACTCTATCCCAGTCCAGAGTCTAGCCTTTCCTCCGAGAAGGGACTTGCTGCCTAGGAATTTCAGTCCTAGTGTCAGGGGCTGAACGTGCCCTGAGCTGGCCTGGACACATGGTTTAATTTCTCCAGTTCCTTTCCTACGTGAGAAGCTTGGTCTACCTGAATTTCCTTTTCCCTACATGTTGTAAGTTGCACTGACCCTGATTGCCATTTCTAAAGGAATGACCCTTGAATGTTTACTGTGCTCTCTTCCCCACTAATTATGTTGCACCTCCACACCTTGAAAACCAAGTTTATTTCTATTACAAACCAAGATTCTTTCATGAGGTTTAAAATTTTAATGAACCAGCACATTTCATGTTACACAAGTAGAAAGTCCTGAAGCTAATTCTACATCCTAGTGTTAAATAAAGCTTACAGGCAGCCATTGGTTTGGGCTGAGCTCCTGCTCTGGGCCCAACTGGTCAAACAAAAATGGAGTCACTCATGCTAAAGTTGCATGTCACCAAGTCCAA
This sequence comes from Sciurus carolinensis, assembly GCF_902686445.1. Classification (NCBI taxonomy): domain Eukaryota; kingdom Metazoa; phylum Chordata; class Mammalia; order Rodentia; family Sciuridae; genus Sciurus; species Sciurus carolinensis. The sequence goes on along the minus strand of NC_062227.1, from coordinate 27,233,825 downwards.
ACTCAGTGGTTTATTTGACCTTCAGAGAAATTGATAGACTGAGAGATAATAGTCCAAACAAGCCAGTTTTAACCTGCATGATAAGAAGTATCTCTTCTGCCTTCACCTTTAAAAAGAAAAGTAACCTTGAAATAACAATCTGCTTTTTGGATTTTGTTTCTGTTTTCAGCCTTTTCTGTCTATACAACCAAGCTTCTCTGTTCAGGTTATTGGAACGTTCATTGTGTTTTATGAAAGGAATTGTTGACCAATTCCAGAATTGCAAATAAAAGTCAATTAAGATTTTTAAGCTAAAGGTGTTGTAATTTTGTCTTTTGACTTTATAGTCTTCCTCTCCCTGCCCCTTTCTGGAAGTTCACATCTTCACTGTTACCTAATTTTGGTCTTTATTCTAATCTCCTACACTGCTGTGGTGGTCCCTTCTACCCTCCTACTCACCCTCACTCCATTTTTGGCCCACACATTAATAATACGAATACTACCAATAGGTATCACAGCTCATGTTCTGGGTCATATTGTGCCAACTCTGAGCCTAAGGATTACTCTTCTCCCATTTTTCTAATTTAGGTTGACCAAGAGGAACCTGTGTGAGATTTGGAAGATGATATGGCTCAGGCACTCCTATTCCTGAGAAGTTGTCATGGGGTGTCATGGTGATAAAAAGAGGTAGAGGCACACACTGCAACATGTATTGCATTATCACACTGATGGATTATTATGTGCCAATAAATAAAAACAAAAATAAAAAGTTAAAAAATATTGCTTCAAAGATGTGCTAGAGAGTAATCACTTTATGATCTTGTTTCTCATTTGGCTTTCTATTAAATCACTGTTATGTAAAAAGTCTCCATGCAACTGAAGATGTGTGTGTGCATTGTGTGTTTGTGCCCCAAAGGAAAGGAAGATTCACAGGGGCCCGGCAAGCTTTAGCTGTCCTTGATTTCCTGTACCGGATGTTCTGCTGATCAACACCAGCCCCAGGCTCATAGCTGGCTCTCGGATGTCTGCAAACCCTTAGAGACGGGAACTACTCAGGAGCCACAGTTTCCCCAGAGCTGGTGCTCACTCACCACTGCACAAGCTCCACCTTTGCGGTCTTATGACATTGGAAGAATACGATTGGTTCACTGGATTTCCATGAAGGCTTCACCCCAAGATGGTCTAGGGAATGACTATTTCTCTGCTCCTCCAGGATACCTCTGGAGGGTTTTCCCTCTCCTCCCTTCCCCCTCAATTGTGCAGTATCTAATTCCCATATTAAGTATACTTTCCCACAATGTTTATAGAGAATATTTTCATGATTAACACTTAAATGCATGAGCCTTGCTTTTGAAGATAAGACACACACAGATGCATACACACAACTTCCTTGCCTTGGTTCCAGCTCATTAAATTCTAGTTCTTTTATCCTTACCTTTCCAGACACATTTTTCTCACCTCTATCATTCAAATCCTGTTCCAATCATATTCCATTAAAATCCCAGTCTTCCTATTCAAATATTATTCCATTTTGATTGTGTTCCAATCTTCACCACTTCCATTCAAATCTTTATTGAATTCCATTCAGCTACTATGTACTTTTGAAATTCAGACAATACTACCATGGAGACAGGTCTACCTCTAGAAATCACAGAGTCCTGGAAAAACTAGTCACCATAAAGTTTTTTTTTTTTTTTAATTGTCTTTATATTTGTTACATGTATGATTCTTTGAGCATCTCAAAATTCATGTTTCAAGTATAATCTCTGAGATTAGGGAAAATATTTAGTTAGATTAATGCACTGAAATGTGCAGTACTGACCAACACTCTTCTGAATGTTTCAAATGAAAGTCTTTTATTATTTCCATAAATATGTATTTTTGGCTCTGTCTACCTTGATTCTAAAACATGTTTTAGAAGACATCATGGTTTGTTTTATGATACATTTTTTTTGGCACAGTGGATTTACTTTTGAGTAGGAATAATCTTCCTAAGGTTATAAAGTAAATCATATTTATCTTTAACCAACCTATAGTACCTAGAATGGTAGCTAAGAAACAGAATTAGATACTTAAATTAAAAGTCTGTTCAGTATGTGGTCAAATAAATATTTTTTTATACCCATTTCCTTGACAAATTAATTAACAACATTCTTGAAAGTTCACAACTTTTTTTTTTTACTGGTATCTAGAAAGGAAAGACTTTTTGAATTTTATACTAAAAATTCCAAAAGATTTGATTATAAAAGAGTCTTAAAATGTACACAGCTTGATCCATCTCATGTAACTTAAATAGGAAATATATATCAAAGGAAATGTATTTTCATATTGCTTTTTAGAATATTTGTATAGTTATAAAGACTCTTCAGTATACAAAAGTCTAAATCATAATGAAAATGATTACTTACATGATGTCAGTATTTAGAAATATAACTTTATTCATAACATTTTTTATTGGTTCTTTTTAGTTGTACATGACAGTAGAATCCATTTTGACATAATTATAAAAGCATGGAATATATCTTGTTCTAATTCAGTCTCCAGTACCTTTTCTTTTATAATAGATCCATTCATTACAAGGAAACTATGAATCTATTATGAAAATCACAATATGTTAGAAACCTGATTCCTATTCTAAAATTGTAAAATATTTATGTGTTAAGAGATTAATGTAAAAGCAGCTCCTTTGCTTTTATTATCAGTCAAGGAGCAGGACAGCAAAATATAGACTAAAAGGCAACTCTGTCCTTTAAATTTAAGATAAAGAAACAAGATTTTATTTATTGGATAAATCTGCAATTTTTTAATCTTCAAGTTTATGGGGATTTTGGAACATAAAAATGTCATCATGCAATAAGTGAAAAGTCATCACTGTTCATTGGAATTGTCTGAAAGTGCAATGAATTCTTCTAAACGACACCAGGAACTGTAAGGGCTGTCAAAATAATGGCCTTAATGATGCTCCCAGGCAGAAATGCTCACTCTTCAATAAAATATGTAGCACTAATTTCTGTATAAACTAAAATTCTTAAGATCATTTCCTTTTATCATTAAAATAATTGTCTCTACTTCTGTTATTGTTCTTGTTGATTTAGTGCTCACTTACTATAAGGTATTCTGGTAAATGTTTTACATTAATAATAGGAAGTACTATAATCATTCTATGAGAGATGAGGAAACTGAGGCACAGAATAATTTATTCAAAATCACACTGCTGGGATGGCAGTACATTTGACTAGAATCTGACATATGGGACCAAGTTTTAACACCAAGAAGACTCACAAAAATCTTATGGGGCTTCAATGGCCTGAAAATTTAATCTTTAAAAAACATAAAAGGAAATGAACTTTATTCCTTTCCATTCATGAATCCTAGAATCAAAACTTCAGGCATTTTGAATTCTTTCTCAGCTTCATTCAACACATATCTAGCCATTTATTAAATCTCACTTATTATTCTTCCTTACAACAATCCTATTTCATTTCCATTCCAATGTCACCACCCTATATAAAGCTCTTGGTTTATCCATTTACATTTATCAAATGCCTTGTATGTTCAAAATATAGTTTTTTGTACCAAAAAAAAAAAAAAAAAAAGAAAACAAACATTTTTGAAGATACTTTTTTGACTTTAAGAGTTCTAAAATTTCAGTGTTGATGATGGTTCCGATATCATGCTATCTTTTATACCACTTGCCTTGTGGTATAAAATTTTTATATGGGTCCTGCAAATAATGTAATATTGTATTGATGTTATAGATCAGAAAGCTGAGGTTCAATTAGCATAGGACCACAGACGAAGATGACATACTACCTACAATTCAAGATCCAGATCTTGTCTGAAAACATATCATATATTTTATTATAAATGTCTTTTAAGTAAATGTCCAAGTAGGAAGTGCTATATGAATGATATAAACAAAATATGCCAGGTGTTCAGAGATAGGAGAAACCAACTGTAGCTGGATCACTATCAAGGAATTTACATGGAGCGAGTATCATTAAAGGATGGAAAGGCTTTAGGTGGGTGGAGCCTACAAATGACCTGCCTACAAAGGAACAGCACACAGCTCATCTAGAAATGTGAACAGAGTTGTGTGGGTAGCACATGGCCTTCAGTGGAGAGTAGGTTGTGACAAATAAACAGGGAACAGAAAAATGAGAATCCTGGTGGCAGCCATGAGTGTGATTTCTAATGCTCTCACATGCTGCTCAGTGTCTGGGGGGAGACACTTCACCTTTCTGATCTTCTGTGTCCATATTTGCTAACTGAGCACAGCAACACAACTTCGGGGGCGAGGGAGAGTCAGTTATATAGCTCTGTGTATGGTAATTCTTATGTCTTCTATTCTGACCTACGGAAATTGCACTTCACTAAGTAGGCAATGGGGAGGTTCAAACAATGAGCAACCTAGATCTTCCACAGGACAATCACATGTATATCAATGATTAGTTTTCTGCCAACGCAACTTATGCTTTTTGTAACACAACTCTTTTCCACTGCAGTTGAAAGCATTTGTCTGGTTCTCCACTACCCACAGGATGTCTGAAGCTATTTTCCAGCATTCTTGACAAAAGTTTTTAGCTTCAGCAACAAACTATTCAGAGTTACGCCAAAGCCCAGTGATAAACTCACTCTGGTTTGCCTGGTACAGTGCCATTTTTAGAAATGAATATCCTATGTTTGGGAAATCCACCAGTTTCAGGAGAACTAGGAAAGTTAGTCATCCCACCCAAAACACATTACCTTTTCTTAATATTCTGCATGTTTGACATTTCCTCCAAAGTTTCTCTAGACAGGAAATACACACCTTGCAAGGCTTAATTCAAGGTCAATACCATAATCACCTGATAAAACTGGAACAGATGACATCTAAAGGAGGATTATTACTTTCTTATTGATTAAGATCGTATGTTTAGGGTTTTTTTTAACTACTTATTTAGAAATAAATATCAAATACAAAAAAGTTGCAAGAATAGTACAAAGATTATACAGAGAATTTCTCTCTGAGTGTGTGTGTGTGGGGGGGGGGGGGCTGGGGATTGAACCCAGAGGTGCTTAACCATGGAGCTACATCCCTAGCCCTTTAATTTTTTTTATAAGTCTTGCTAAGTGGCTTAGAGCCTTGACAAGTTGCTAAGGTTAGCCTTGAACTTGTGATCCTCCTGCCTCAGCCTCCCCAGTCACTGAAATTACAGGCATGTGCTACCAAATACATAGACGCTTTACCGAGATCCACCTATTACTAACATTTTATTGCTATGTTTTATGATGTGTGTTCTCTCTCTCACACATAAGATGTTTTCTAGATAGTGAAGGTTTTTATATTTTTAACACAGTGTGTAGATATGTTCAGAGGTAGGAAGAAATCACTTTTAAACCAGAAGAGGTACCAGGAAATGGCCTTCAGCAAAGAAAAATTGGAAAGTCATATGTTTAGATTACTGCTTTTGGAAGATGACAGTTGGTAGGGTGTGTAGTAAGGTCTAGAAAAGAACAGTCTAGAGAAAGGAACGAGTTAGGATGCTTCTCAGCAGTTCCAACACCAAGAATTTCAACTAATGGACAGAAGACATGGAGTAAAAATGAAAGAATGTTCTCTTAGTGTCCTTGATTATCTGACCTAAGATAACTTATGCCTGGGATTTTTAATATTTCTTTTAAAAAAAACAAAGACCCATTTACCATATCCATTTTCTCATCCTAGTTGTTCATAAATGGAATATAAAATTAAGGACTATATAAAAATTAGAGCCCTATTTCATATGATAGACTCATTTCTTGGCTGATTATACTAGATGAATAAAGTAGTAACTGAAAAAACATGCTTCACTCCTGAAACTTTGTGATCCTGCTTTTAATTATCATTGAAATGTCACCAGAGATGCATTTAAACAGTTTTTGATAAGATACAAACTAACAAACTGGATCCAACTGCTACAGGGAGAATTTTTTAATTTCACAGTTGGTTGAAAAATATACTATAGTGGCATAAAGAAGAAAATGAAGCAATGGTTACCTGTCATATGTCAGTAAACGAGGAGAAGCATTTTTATCTTGGTCACAAACATTTTTATTAATGACAAAACCTAAAGCTCCTCTATCAAATATCCTGATTGCCTTTCAAGGATCCAATTTACAACATCTTTATTACTATATCCGAACAAAAACCAACCTTTAATTTAGGTTATTTCTCTCGTTAAAATCTCTTTGGATTTCTTCTTTTGAAATGTTTGGTATTTTGAACTCTCACTTCTCACATGGAATGTATTTATGTGTCATTCCAATAAGCAAACATCTGTATTCTACCCTTTGTGTAGCTGATGTTGTTTGTTCTGAGGAAACAAATGAAGGACATTTTTATTGAGAAAGTAGTAGCAGCCCTACTAATGGATATAAGGGTTGCTAATAACATGCATATTCCAATCTGCCGTGTTAAATGCAGCCCATGAAGAAGACCATGTAGGGATTTGTAGAACCTCATGCCCAGGTCTACTGTGCAGTGGTGTGTGGGGCCTGTGACTACCCACTGGGAAGCTGTGCACATGTCTTTCAAGCAGGGGTCTGGGGAGAGTTGCTGGTAGCTTGAAGGTGGTCATGGAGAAAGTGTGCACCTCAAAGAAATTGGTACAAATCTTCTAGAAGCTAGCAGGTACCTCAAATTATGCCTCTGGGGCATGAAGATGTTTGAGCTGAAGGTAAATAGGAGAAGCAGATGCAGGAGAGCTCTCTGCCATTCTTCTATTTGCCTAAAAGCAGGGTATAGTTTATAAAGCAAACCATATTCCCCTTCCCACCATCTACCAGGGAAAGCAACGGCTAACAAGCTTTACTAGCCCCATCTTCCCTTTTTTTGCCATCCCACACATTGCCACTTCTAGAGACTCAAAGCCCTTTCTCTTGTTACTGCTCTGGAAATGCACTGTTCTTTGTTGAAGTTGCCATATAAACTGGAATTCAAAGTCACTTCCTTGAGAACTATATTCATTCTCTGGGTAGTGTGTATGTATGTATAAGTGGTGTGAGTTATATACATTGCTTTTGTTTAATTTTATCTTATGAAAAGTCTTATTTTATTTATTTATCTTATTTTTTGGAAATGGGGATTAAACCCAGGGGCACTTAACCACCGAGCTATATCCCCAGTCCTTTTCATTTTATATTTTGAGACAGAATCTTATTATTTAGGTTCTCACCAAGTTGCTGAGGCTGGCCTTGAACTAGCCATCCTCCTGCCTCAGACTCCTGAGCAGCTGGGATTACAGGCATGTGCCTGAAGCTGTCTCTCATTATGGGGTTTCATTCCAGTTCAGAACTGGTAATAGTTGAAGTATTTTCTTTCCCTATGCTGGCTATTAAATATTATCAGTCACACCACTGCCTCTAGAAGATCTTTTGGCTAGGAATCTGGTTAGAAAACACTGGATCATGGGAAGGTAGAACCAAGCGAAATAAAAAATGGCTGCCCAGTTGAAGTTCATCAGTGGTTGATGACATTGAATTTACTTCATAAAGACAAGAAGGAAGAGAACAATATTTGGAGAAGATTATAGATAAGAAAGGAAGTTGAAGATGAACATAGTTAAACTCCTTAAAAGTAGCAATTATAAATAAATTTCTATTATTTACAGACTGGTCAAGAACTGATGGATACAGATATATGAGCTGCCAAAACAGGCTATAAGAAAAAAAACCCAAACACACAAAAAGCCTCTTCAAAAATAAAAAGTTAACTTAAATCAAATTATTGGCATCTTGAATATAAGAAAGCTGAATGCACAAGTCAAGCTGAAAACCACCAAACCCTTTTATGCCTGACTCAAAGCAAATGCTTTTCACTAATTGAGTTTAATGCACAAGTTTAGTTATAGTACAAAACAGAATGACTATTAATTGATTTACTGTGAGAGGCTGAGGAAATAAGTACTCAGAAGAGGGCTCTATCAAAATTTCATAGATGGGATCATAGTAAGTAGATCAAAATTTCCTTGTATATCTCATATATATATGCTTATTTTTGGATATATATTTATTGTCAAAATAATATATTTATTGACAAAATTCTCCAGTGCCCTTTATACTCTTTCCTGAGATTTTGACCTTCTTTCTTTACTTTTATAAATTTTTATGCTGTTTGGATCATGTGGTTATTTTAAGGTCATGTGCCTCTTCTTTCCTTCAACAAGGAAAGATTCTTGGATTCCAACCTTCCTTCTAGAAGCCAAGAAGAGCTATGTGCCATGTAGGATTCCTTGGAAGACAACGGATAATATTTACATAGGTTTTATGGAGAGTCACTTCTTTAACCCTTAATCACATCTATAAATTAATTCTGCCTTTGACTCTACCACTAAAATCTGAAAACACTGTTCTCTTCTTCACATCAAAGAGGGTCCAAGCAAACCTTTTCCTTTAATTTTTCCATAGAGCTTTCACAGTAGAAAAGAGACCTGAAGGTGTTTTCTCATCTCCCTGTAGAGAGTGACAGCACAGAATGTGCATAAATGCCCACGCAGGAAAGTTCATAATATTCTACGAGGAGTCTATATTTAGACTAATAGAACTGGTTTGCACAAAGCAAATCTGTATTGAAAAAAGGAAGAAAGGATCTTTAAATGTTAGAAATAATTCTGGATAAAGTCTAAGAGCAAAAGTAACCTTTTCTCACATTGGGTATAAAATAATTAAATGAATTCAAAGCCTTAGCCACTTTGTAAAGGCTTTTTAATTGCTCGTATTGATCATGACCTAAATTTGCTTCTGCACAGTTCATAGAGCAGCATTAGGCACTCCAACTGAAACCCTTAGGGAAGGAAGTCCACAGTCATTCTAGCATTACCAAACGGTAGGGTAATTATTTACATTTGTTAACATGGAGACAAAGATATTCTATTGTTAGACCATATAACTAGGTCTTACCAGCTAATGTTGCATTAAAAATAAACTGTTTCAAAAGCCAAGAATTGTCCTGTTGGGCTTTGGTAGACCATAATTTTAGTTTACCCAGATAAGACAAATCTCTTACTATATACATTAGGGTTATTATTCTAAATCTATTCAGTAAATTGGGGCTGCATATAAACCTCACAAATGGCCATGCTACTCGTTCAATGACAGTATTTCTAAGCATCAATAAACCTATGAAGAGAGTAAAATGTACCACCCGGGGTCCCACTGTTTGGATTAAAGGTCCCAAGCTCTCTGCCTTCTCTCTTTTAATTAGAAAAGGAAATCAGTGTGTTCTTATTTTTGCTAGGAATGGAAATGGCCTATTTTGCTAGAAAGAACTATAAGTTTGGGATCTCACAATACTTGTACAAGCTACCACATGTACGGCTATAATGAATCAATGTTTTCCTCCATTTCAAGCACCCTAAAATCACCACTAATATTTTGAGTGTTGAATGATTTGTGAACAGTGTCCAGCACTGTCACTCAGACATTCTCCCTTTCTCACAGCTACTCTGGGCTCCTTTGACATGCTATGGACATCCAAGCATAGTAAACCACCTACTAGATCAGATTCGAATGATCAGCTCACATCCCTGCCTTCCACAGTATTGTGTAATTCCTTCATCATTCTGTCTTATTCATCTTTTTATTCTCAAGACCCTGGACAGCACCTATTAAATACTATTTACCTCAATATTTAGGGCACTTTCCAAGGAATAAAGCAAATGTTTCTATTAACATGTTCCAAATAATTCTTTGTATTTAAAGTTTAATTTTTCTCTGAAAGTATCTTATTTGGCCTTTAATATAAATTTTAGACAATGACATAATAAGAACTAAAACCTTTCTTAGAGAAACTCCCCTTTTTAATTCCTAATGTACTAATATTGTATGCATATGAATAAGTATGAGAATTCAACTAGTCAGGTGTGGTGGCACAATACCAGCAACTCAGGAGGCTGAGGCAGGTGAGGATCGTCAGTTCAAAGTCAGCCTCAGCAACGGTGAGGCCTTAAGCAACTCAGTGAGACCCTGTCTCAAAAATAACTAATTAAATAAATAAACAAATAAAAAGGGCTGGGGATATGGCTCAGTGGTTAAGAATCCTTGAGTTCAATCCCCTGTATCAAAAAAAAAAAAAAAATTCAACTAGATAAAAACTAAATTGTGATTATTATCATTCACTTTCTGTAGTGTCACTGTGGTATTTGATATATTCTTAAAGTCATACACATATTTGATCAAAAGGGACTAATCTTGTCTGTAATATTATCTTACATTACTTTTTCTTTCTGCATCAGCGATTTGTGTTCTTTGAAGAATAAATTTTATATTTACAATTTATGTGTAAAGGACACTGGTAGCTGATTATCTTTCCTTCCTTTTTTGACTGATAAGAAGTTGCTTTTTCAAAAATTCGTGCCAATTTTTTTGTGCTTTTTTCTGTGTTCTAATTGGTTTCATCTAAAAACTTTGTCATTACTTTCCATGTATCCCGAGTTACTTGTTATTTGTTCATTTTACCCACTCATTCAATTTATAAAATTAATTGAAAACCAACTATATGTTTTACAACATTTCCCAGCAGAACTGACTCACATGAACTGTCTCAGATTCACATCGCATTGATGTCAAACACTTAAAGTCATTTACAGGTCAAATTAAATCAGATAATTTCACATGGTAGACCTTTAAATCAGTGGGTTTCATTATTAGACATCATTTTAAAATTATATTGTTAATGTTTTATTATTCCACAATTAGTAGTTTTTATCATAAAGACAGTAATTATGGATTAGTTTTTAGATTTTTTTCTACTTTGCAGAAGATTATAAACACTCAAACTATCTCAACAGGTAAAAATTGCAATTTTTATGGAAGTCATTTCCATTTGATGAACACTTTGCAACATGTGACTGTATCAATGGGCATCAATGACTGTATTTTGTGCCTTAAAAATATTGAAGAAATTGTTTCTTAGTAATTCCCACCTACTACTCATGTAATTTTTTTTTTTATTTCATTATGTCCTCTCCAGACACATCTTTTTTGTTTTTGTTTTGACTACAGAATATTATTTAAAAACATTGGTAGTTTAAGAGTGGATGTTGTAAGGAGTATACTATATTTATATTGAGAAATATTAACTTGCAAAACAGGTCATCTAGAAAGTGGGCAGTGAACCTACAGAACTCTGATGTTAGAAATCAAAGAAGAGCCGGACTCAGTGGTACATGCCTGTAATCCCCAGCTGCTTGGGAGGCTAAGGCAGGAGAATCGAGAGTTCAAAGTCAGCCTCAGCAAAAAGCAAAGCAGTAAGCAACTCAGTGAGACCCTGCCTCTAAATAAAATACAAAATAGGACTAGTGATGTGGCTCAGTGATTGAGTGCCCCTGAATTCAATCCCCAGTACCAAAAAAGAAAAAAAAGTCAAAGATCTAAATAATGCAGGGAACATGAGGGACTTAATATTATTAAGATGTCAATTTTTCTCAGCTTCATCTATATTTTCCACGTAACTCCCAACTCTCAGAAAAAATTATTCTGTGGATTTCAACAAACTGATTCCAAAGTTTATGTGGAAAGACAAAAAGACCTCGAATGGTCAACACAACACTAAAGAAGACCAAGTGAGAGCATTGACATTACCTGACTTCAAGGCTCACAGTAAAACTACAACAATCAAAGGCACTGCAGTATTTGTGAAGGAGTAGATAACAGATAGATAGAAAGAAACAGAGAGCCCAGAAGCAGACCCACACAAATGCAGTCAATTCATCTCTGATAAATGAGTAAAGGTAATTCATTGAAGAAAGGAGAGACTTTTCAAAATATGGTTCCAGAACAACCAGTCTAGGAGGAGGAGGAGGAAAAGGAGGAGGGAAGAACATCAGATATTGTCAGCGTCATAATCATCATCATCATCATCATCGACTTTAAAGCAGCAGGAACTCTTGTGTACTGCTGGTTGGAATGCAAAATGGTACAGTAACTTCAGAAGATACCTTAGCAGGTACTTAGAAAGGTTCACATAAGCTTACGGCATGATCCAGAATCACTTTCCTAGCTATTTACCTAATGAGTTGGCAGCTTATGTACACACAAAAGGCTGAACATGAATGCTATTTTTAGCAGCTTTATTCATAATTGCCACATGCAAAGTAGCCAGAATCCTTGAACAGGTGACTGGATAAATAAACTGTGATACACCTAGACAATGGATCATAAAGAAATAAGCTATCAAGCTACAAAAGGAAATATATAAAAATGAAATAGAGGAACTTTAAATAAATATTGCTAAATAAAAGAAGGCAGTAAAAAAGAGACATACTATATGATTCCAACTATATCACATTCTGGAAAAGGGACAACTCCACAGAGAGTACATTGGTCAATGGGTGGCAGGATCCAGTGGGTAATGGAAAGGGATGAATAGTTGAAGCATAGAGTAAATTTAGACCAGTAACATTTTCTGTAAGATATTGTAAAAATGGATACACAATATTATCCATTTGTCAAAACCTGTACTATACAACATGGAATGAATTTTAACATAAACTATGATATTTAATATTAGTGAATCCACATTAGTTCACCAACTGTAACAAATATACCACATTAATGCATGATATTAATTAGATAAAGTATGAAGGAGTGAGGCCATATGGGACTTCACTTTCTGTATAGCTTTCCTATAAATGTAAAAATGCTCTAAAAACAAAGTTCTTTAAAAAGTAACCACTGTTGCATACTTAATCAGTATACATTTTCATGAAATTTGTGTGCAAATTTGGAATAATCAATAAACCGAGGTCAATTTGCTTTCCATATTAAGTCCCAAGGAAGGTAGTTTTTTACTCTTTTAAAAAAGTTTTAATTTTTTCCGCAATCAATATTCTCTGAGTGAAGAAAGTTTATTTGAAAATGTTATTGTCATCTGAAACATTTCAAAGTATATTAATCTTATGTGAAACATATTAAATAAGAAGCCAATTACTTAAAAGACTTTTTATTAACCCCTTGATTTAGAATAAGGAAGTATTGAGAAAGAATCTACTTCATATAAACCTCCTTAGCCAAAGTTACATATTCATTTTTTTCTTCATCGATATGGATTTGAAATTGATGTTTCCCTTTAAACAATTTTTGCTTCGTTTAACACATCAAAATATGTTTGCTGTAATAACAGATAAGATCACATTTTCCTTCAGTGTTCCATTTATTTTATTTCTACAGTTTTCATGATTGCCTCATGAATTTTGTGATTATTCCATAAGATGTGATAATTTGAGTACATTTCCAAATGTTCTTTGAACTTAATACTTCATCACAAATGAAGTCCTCATCATGTACATTTTCTAAAGCCTGAATACAAGATGATGAAAACCACGGATATACTATTAATTAGAATTCTGAAGTTCCCATGTAGTACTTTCACAAGATTTAATTATATCTCAGAAATACATCTGCTCACCCATCTCCAACACACTTACCTTGCCTAAGCTACCTTGTCTCTTTCATGGGCAACTTTAATAGCCTCCTTGCTGTTCTCTGTTTTCATTTTTCCTCCTTTCTAATCCATTCTTTACAGAGTCACCAGAGTGATCTTGCTTAAGCACAGTCTGATCAAGTCACATTTAGGCTTAAGATCCTCAAAGGTTCTGAACACACAGTTTACTCTTTCCTCCCCTCTTCTGTGGCTAATCATGTCCTTCAGAACTCAGCTTCCATGTTGCTTCTTAGTGACACACATTCTACCAAGTAGATGAGGACACCCCAGTCTCAGGATGCTGTTTCCTTCAGAGTACTTGTCCAACTGCAATGACAGAGTGATCAGTATAATTACTCAAGTGCTGTTTGCCCTGTTAAGGGACAGTGAGCTTCATGGGCATACAGAAGTGGTATCTGTCTATCAAACCTGGCATGGGTTCCTTGAATGATTAAAGCACCACCAAACAAGCCAGAAGCAAGGTCAAGGTAAACAGATGAAAGAAAGTGAGGGGAAAGTAATCAACTCTGAAAATAATTGAATACATGAGGAAAGACACCTCAGAAATACATTTGGTTTGAGACATCATCCCCCCCCCGCCCCCCGGAGTTTCGAAAAGTTCTTATTTATAACATTTCCTAAGGGTAAGAAAGGAAGATCTATTTCTCACAAGCCCTCTCCCATTACCCTCAGAAAAACAATTTAAAAAATACCCAAACCTGACTTAGATTTTTGTTCTGTTCCAAAGTGCCAGATGAGCCGATTGATTGAGTAAAAGAAAGAAGAGTAGTTGCTTAGTAATTTCAGAGGTAAAATGATTAGATTATGAGAGCTGTATCTTCACTGGTAGATTAATCCACCTGATGGATTAATAATTTGTTAGAGGGGTCAACTACAGCCTTTAATCAGCTAGTTTTTCTGTTGCTGTGGTTGCAATCCTACTTTTTAGAAGTAAAATGTAAATCATTGACTTTTTCCATATTTATTGTTGGTACATTGTGTTGGTACATAATGGTGGAATTTGTTGTTACATATTGATACATGCACATAACCTAACAGTATAAGTTGGTCAATATTATTACCTAGTATTTCCTCTTTCCCTCCCTCCTGGTCTCTTCCCTCTATTCTATTAATCTTCCTTCAATTTTCATGGGATCCCTCTCATTTTTCTTTTCCTTTTCCTTTTTCTTTCTAACTTCTACATGGGAGAGACAATATATGACACTTGACTTTTGGAGATTTGGCTCATTTCATTTGACATAATGTTCTCAAGATCCATCCAGTATTCTGCAAATGACATAATTTCATTCTCCTTTATGGATGAATAAAATTCCATTGTGTATATATACCACATTTTTGGTTGACTTAATAATTTGATGGACTACAGGTGGTAACTGTACACAAGTGGGGTGTGACCAGAGGAAGAAGGTCAATGGGGCATGGTTTTGGACTACATCTTGTGGTTGGCTCCTTGCTCTCTCCCTGCTTTCTGGCTTTCAAGGGTTGAGCAGCTTTCCTCCACCATGCCCTTCTGCCATGAGGTCAGCTCGGGCCCAGAGCAACAAAGTCAGCCAAACATAGACACAACCTCAGAAAGCATGAGCCCCAGATGAACTTTTCCTTCTCTTAAGTAATTCTTGTCAGGTATTTTGGTCACAGTAATGAAAATCTGACTTAAACAGTAGTTCTTAAGAAACAACAATTATGGTTTGTTCAAGTACACCTTTCAAAGAGAGAATGGAAATACCTTAAGCATATCACTTTATAACAATTGCAACTTGTTTTAACCCCCATACACCCAGTTCCTACAGTGATACTGAGACAAACTTTTCAATTCTTAAAAGCAGAAGCTGTCCCTGGAGTATACTTATGGTGTAACCCCATGCTGCTAGACAGACAGAACAGCTAACAGATTTGTTAAAGCTAATATCTTTGGATCTTTCCTATTTATATGATTATGTAACAACATTGTGTTGCTCTTGAGCTGAAGTTGCATCAAAGAAAAGAGGAGGCAATGATGTGAAGATGTGGAAGAGGAAAATTCCAGATAAAGCGAAGAGTGAGTACCCCCTAAAGTGGAATCATGAAACCAAATAAAGCCATGTGGAGGCTGCAGACCCCAAATGAGGTTAAAGCTGCAGGAAGATGCCAAATTGTGGGCTTCATAGCTTGGGAGGAATTCGATGCATGTTTTGTATAAAATGTCAGAAGTTATTGATGTGAGAATACAGGGAAACATAGGAATCAAGTTCTCATTGAAGAAAGGCACTGGTAATCCAATGGCAAGAAAAGATATCTGAATCCTTTTAACCCCTTGAAGGAGGAATAGAAGATTCTCATGTCTCCCTTGATGGATTTTCAACTACTGAAGACAAATAGAAGTGAGTGCTATCAAGTATATTTTTTTGCCCCAGTTAGACTTGTTAAGGACTCAACTGACTCTGCACTTTTACTACGACAACATGGCCTCTTTGAATGTGTTTCAGAGAAATACCTGAGCTGGATGTAGAACTGGCCTGGATTTCAGGACTGAGACATGGCTAGCCCTGGCTAGAATTCATATTGGATCTCCTTTTTAATATGTTTTCCAAATTATAATGCGTAAATTATTGAAAGTAGTAAACACTAAAATCATTAGCCAAGTAAAGTTAATGATTCATGGCACCTTTGCAACTGGTCCCATGCAAACCTAAAGCCTTAAGAGAAGATTTGTAGCAGCATTAAAGTTGAGCCAATATTACACTGTAAAACTACCCAGAAACAACAGCTTTGAGGGAAAAGCAGTCAAATATTACACTGACACCAATTTCTACCCTAGAATCTATGAAACAACTATGAAAAGCTTTATTATTTTTTTTAATTAAAAAGTTTTCATTATAGGGCTGGGGATGTAGCTCAGTTGGTAGAGTGCCTGCCTTGCATGCACAAAGCCCTGGGTTCAATCCCCAGCACCACAAAAAAAAAAAAAAAAAAAAAAAAGTTTTGATTATAGATACAATTGTATATTGCAGGATTTTATAAATGGTATATTAGGATGAAAGATTGTTAGTCTTTTATTGAATATTGCTTAACTCTATAAAATAATGAAAGAACTCAAGATAGAAGGTCAAGAGAAACAAAGCTAAAAGCCAGAGCCTTACATGTTCTCTTCCACATTGGTTCTCTGTCTTTTTTGTTGAGACTATTTTCAAAGCCCAGTGAACTCATTAGCACTTCTATCAATCAAAACAATAAATAAATGACTTAGATACTTAGATCTAAAAGCTTCTGTGAAAATCTGGAAATTTAACAGAAAAATATAACTATAGAAGGAATTAATCTTCAGCAGTTCTTTTTTTTCCCCCAAACATTTTCCTTAGTTCTTCTTTTTCAAAAATTGAAATTGAAGCTGAAAATTTGAAACATCTCTCAAGTGGCTGAAAAATGCTGAGATAAAGATATAAAATTCTGAGATAAAGGGATTGAAACATATATTTTCCAACTATTAAATCACTAGCTTTGCTTCAGAATAAAAATATCTTATCAAATTGGATTAGCAAATTCAAAGACAAACCAACCATAAAATTGTTCAGAACTAACACCAATAAAGATTCCTTATTAATGATTCCTGTGTGTATCTCTATATAGCTATATAATTGTCTGTTTTTAAAAGTCTAGTGTTATACTTAATATTTTCTCTATATGTAAATCACTTTGAGCCAAATTTAGCAATGAAAACTCTACCTACAGTTATTTTAAATCATGTCAGCCCTTGTATTTAACAAAATTTAAAGTTATATATCAATTTTTAAAATTTAGGATATCTTCTTTCATTTAATAGAGTTTATAGGGATATTTTACTTTTTTATTAGTGTTATTTTTGTTGAAAAATCATAATTGTATACACTCATGGAGTACAATGTGATATTTTGATACACAAACAAAAATGATTACATCAAGCTAGTTTACATATCTATCATCTCACTGTCATTTTTTTGTGGAGAGACATTTTGAATTTATTCTTATTTTGAAAGATACAAAACATTATCATTAACTACAGTCACACACTGTGCAGTACAACCCAAAACCTATTCCTCCTGTCTATCAGAAAGTTTTTAACATACAAATATCTTTTGCATAAAAAGAAATATGAAAGTATTTGCAATTGCCATCATTAATGATTGCTGTTCCAAAGAGTCAGGCGTATAGTTAATAACACTAGAGAACTTTATCATCCTCTATAAATCTAGAAAATTCTATCTGTACTTGAAGACACTGGAATTAAAGGAGACTAAAGCAGGAGGAGTTTAAAGCCAGCCTCAGCAACTTAGCAAGGCATTGAGCAACTCAGCAAGACTCTCTCTCTAAAAAAACAATTAAAAAGGGCTGGGGATGTGGCTCAGTGATTAAGCACCCCTGGATTCATTCCCTAAGACTAAAAAAAAAAGTTATTTTTAAAAAATAAGCTCTTTGAGGAAACATTATGCATCTTTAAAAGCTCTTTAACTTACACATAGGCAGGAGTACAGTAAGGTTCAGATGGACTGTATCCTTTGCTACCTAATTCTAGTCAGTTCCCATATCTATTCTAAAAATGATGAAGAAAGGGAAATTTGGGTGTGCCTATTATGATTTTTTAAAACTGTCATCAGAATATCAATGATGTTTGTTTTTCATTTTTGCAGTGTTGGGGATGGAACCTAGGGTCTTAGGCCTGCTAGGCAATGTTCTGCCTTAAAACCACTCCCCCAGCCCCATTTCTCACTGAAGACTGCTCTTGTAAAGAAGACCCTATTTTCTATAGCAGTTGACACATTCAAAGACAAGGGAGTTTTCAGACATGAAGATAAATCTTAGGAATAAGAAAATCAGAACACTGAAAATCCACACTGCTCACAGCTGACATGGTGATCGTTGGTGGGTGAGTTGGTTCTCATGCCTGTGGACCCTGTGTGCCAGCCACTCTGGGAGGCAGTATGGAAACACTATATTCCTGACAGACCTCCTGCTCATCCTGCTAGCATCAGCATAGCAAAGAAGAGTAAGTGAACAAAATCTACATGGGACCACTGCCCATTTGTCCAGTGCTCCATATTTGACAACCATGTACTGAATACCATCTAGTCAGACACCAGGTTATCACTACAAAAAGGGCTAGGCAGTTCTCATGGACATTACAGTAAAGAAGACAGTAAAGAGTCACACTAATGTAAAAATGACTTCAAACTAAAAAAGGGCCAAGGAAAGATGGTAGGTAAGAGAATGTAAGGATGGAAATCGACTGCACCTGGTTATTGCCAATGCTTCCATGAATTCCACATTTAGGGAATAAAATGAGAGTTCTCAGCTCCCAAAGTAAAAAATGAAAACAAGAATACTGATTGCCATGTGGACCTCACTTGCAGTTGCACATCATATTCATGCATTATTCATTTATGAAAACACTAAATGTTTACTACCCCAGCAGTAGCACCCCCACCCCCGCCCCAGCAAATAGACAATACAAATATGAAAGTGACACTCTCTCCACTTCTGGCACATTTGCTGTTTGAACAGAAAGGTGCAAAACTATGTACACAGGAGAATGTGTTGTTCAGATCTGATAAAGGAGCAAAAAAACGTTAGGGGGATCTCAGGAGAAAGGTGGGGTTAATCCCAATGGCAAAGCTGTCTTATCAAGCTCTTCAAATTAATTGCCACTAAAAAAAAACTAATAAAGCTTATTTCTGGTTTTGTGTTGTATGTATATGTTTATCTCATGTTCTGCATCGCTCCTATTTTATGTAATTATACAGTATAACATACCCATGCATTTTGTGAGATAGGTTAAAACCTTTCTCAAGGAGAAGAAAGGGGGAAAAATGGATATTAAGAGAAAATTAGGAAAAAGAAGAAAAGAAGCAGTAACCCTGATGGACAGCTTTTCTACATGGGACGAACTATCCAAATACGGAAAAAGGCAGAGACAGTACATAGTAAGACTGTGCTGGCGAAGGCGGTATTGTTAAGTTGGGCCACAGGGGCCTCCAGAGGATGCAGAGGGCAGAAGTTTTGCAGAAATAGGTTGATTTCAAAATACAGGCAGTTGAGAATGGCAGACAAGGAGTGTAGGTGTGAGTCTGTGGTTGTGCCAGGGAGGAGTGTTCAAATCTCCAAATGAGGAAGATAATGCTGGTGGCAGTGGGAAGTGGCAGAGTATGGTCAGTCTGATAGGATTTGACAGTTAACTGAATGTGGGCAAACAGGGAGAGGACAGCTTTTAAAAGTTCCAAATGTTTCTAGTCTGGATTGCTGAGAAGATGTAATGTTTTAAATGAGATGCATAATAGGGTAGAACGAGATAAGGAGGGGAAGAACAGGTTCCACTTCAGACATGCAGAGTTCAAGCTGCCAACAGAATATCCAGGACTGGAATTTCCAAGAGAGGTCAGGATTGAGAACTGGGAATCACTTACATTTAGGAGTGAGCTGAAACCCTGGGACAGTAGGGATCATGTAGGGAGAAATTATCGAATAGAAGACTGGGAGCCAGCACTGGCTTTGCAGTGCTCTTTTGGTTGATGCATGCTTTAGTCAGCTTTTCCATTGCTGTGACTAAAGAACCCAACCAGAACAACTGCAGAAAAGGAAACATTTATTTGGAAGCGCATAGTTTCAGATGTCTCCGTCCATTGAGAGCCAGCTCCACTCCTCAGGGCTTGAAGTGAGGCAGGACACCATGGTGGCAGAGGGAAGTGGCTCACATGTCTATCAGGAAGCAGAGAGAGACTCCACTCACCAAATACAAAATATATACTCCATCACCACATCCCCAGTGAATCACTTCCTCCAGCCACACCCCACCGGCTTCCAGTTACCACTCAGTTAATCCCATCAGAGATTAATCCACTGATTAGCTTAAGGCTATAACCCAGTCACCTCTCCTCCAAACATTCGTGCATTGTCTCACATGTGAGCTTTCGGGGTACACTACATCAAACCGTAACAATGCAATACATGGAAAGCTGGAAAACTTTGGAGAGAAGATTAAAACTCATTCTTAGGTTCCTGAGAAAGGTTCATGGCCAATTTAAGGAATATCTCCCATCTGGGGATGAAGCCAGAGCCCAAAAGGATCTCAAATGATGATCTTATCAATGAAAGCATTTAGCTCTGTTCTCTTAAATGACATTCCATGTGCATTTATTCTCCTTTACTGAAGGGCCAAAGTATATCCACTAAAATTAGTGATGCTATCAGAGAATATATTTGAATAAGGATCTTTGAATAATATATCAGACAGGTGTCGCTCTTTCTAATCCTTTAAAAATAGACTGGGGGCTGGGGATATAGCTCAGTTGATAAGAGTGCTTGCCTGACATGCCCAAGGCCCTGGGTTCAATCCCCAGCACTACAAACAAACAAACAAACAAATGAATAGGTTGGGATAGTCACTGATGATACAATAAAAGGCTCTGTAACTTAAAAAATTAACTCCACCAAATTTAACAGATGAAAGAATTGGCCAGGAAATTCAACCAATTGCTTGACTCTGATATTCTCCTATTACAGCAAAAAATTCCAAGTTTTGCAGTTTTTTAAATGACATATTTCAGATGATCTAATTTGCCAGAACTTTAAGAAGAGTAAGGACAGATTTATGTTATTTGCCTCAAGTTCTAATTCACCTCTCTTCCCAAACTCCTTACAGGTGTTCAACAAATGATGCGTTAGGTGCCAGTTTTTCAAGGATACATTTGGAAGTAATTAAGATGGAGTCAATATCATCCTTAGAACAATGCCATTCTCAGTTACTTGCACTGGATTGGTGGGAGAAAACTATGACCTCTTGAGATTCCAGAGAGAAGCAGCGATGGAGGGTCAGCAAGAGGCTCCCTCAAGAGTTCATCATTCCAAGGGGAGGTGCAGCCTGAGGCGCTCCTGTGGTATACCAGGTGAGGGGCCCTCTTCTTTGCTTACCCTACTTTTCATTGGTAATGGATGATGGTAGAAGCATTTGTGAATGTGAAATTGGAGAACAGTGGAGAATCATTGGCTTGGTGGAAGCACTATACTCCTGCCCAGACCTTCTTCCCCTGGGGAGGACAGACCTCCTGCTCATCCTTTGGTGAGCATCTTTGGCTCCTCCTGTTTGCATTTAGATGTCTTCGGAGTAGTGTAAAGGAGAAGTCATTGCAAACATGTTAATATCAATGTTTTCATTAATTTCAATATGCCTTCGTGCATGATGTAGATTCATACCATTTGTGTAATCATATATGTACATAGGGTAATGATGTCTGTCTCATTCCACCATTTTTTAACCCCCCCCTCATTTCCCTCTATGTAATCTAAAGTTCCTCCATTCTTCTCTCACCCCCACCCCCCGACCCTCATTATATATCGTCATCCACTTATCAGGGAAAACATTCGACCCTTTGTTTTTTGGGATTGGCTTATTTAACGCGTGTGAAGGAAGGATGCTTCTTATGATAAATATAGCATATCTTTAATTACACATATCTCTGTGTTTTGACTCAGTGGTACACAAAATGGATTTTATAACTAGAGTCAGATTTGGTAAATTAAGATAACTGAAAAATCCAGGTCATGCCTATAGGAGCACATAATCCGTGTTAGTGTCATGGGCCTGTGAACTACTAGGGGGACTGTTCTCCTGTTAAACTATTGCCTTAAAATAATCACCATATTTGCCTGGAGAATCTCTGGCTTCTAATTTACCTATAAAAAGTAAATCATTTTTGGAAAACCGTCTGATGGGAAAACTGTTTTAATGGATTAGCTTTAGGACCACGGGGGAGAGAGGGAGCATGCAAGGTTGTTTTGCTAATTCTCAGAAGTAGTTTCTTTTAAAAACATTAGCATCCTCAGCATAAGAGGAGGTAAGAGTTGTGATTGAAAACTTCTCCAAGAGATTTACAGGTGATTGAGCCAGTGAAGAGTACAGTGATCTAATTACCTAGATGATATATATATTTTTTCCTTTTTGGTACTTAAGATTGAAGCCAGAAGATATTTACCCTCAGCCTTTATATTTTTTGATTTGGAGACAGGGCTTTGCTAAGTTGCTGAGGCTGACTTGAACCTGCAATCATCCTGCCTCAGTCTCCTGAGTAGCTGGGATTACAGGTGGGTACCACCACACCCCCAAAATAACTCATTTTTAAAGGGTCCTACACCTCAATAAAATTTTCCTTGTCAAAGTTGTATAACCAGACAAATACACTATTAATATTATGGATATTACTTTCTAGTCTTTATTCATAAACATATTTTACACTGTTAGCATATATGTATACAGCTTTATATCTTGTGTCTATTTAGTTACATCTGAATTACAAGTATTTTATGAGTAGCATTCACTCTTTGCTAACTGACTTCTTTAATGCCTTTAATAATAACCTCTTATGTACAAATTATATTTTACATGTGACTTTTTTCTAATGTTTCTGAAATATGTCAATTATAAAGCCATAAGACTTATGTACTTTGAAATATAATTAGGTTGATTTTAAGAACTCTGACTTATAAATGATTACACATTTTTCATGGCTTTTGTAGAAGACGTACAGTAGTTATTAAGATACCATTTATAATAGTATAGAATCCATTTGTACTAAACCTTAGGGTTGGTAGTTAGCTTCACTATTATTTTTGGCCTTTTCTAATAGATGAGAAATTAGACCTTAATTGTATTTCTTTTAATTACATGGTTGAAAAACTTCCATATGTTTGTTTGATGACCAGAATTCCCATGTCTACACTCATTTATATATTCAGTTACTTTAGTTTTCCCACTCAATTGTTTTATTTTGTATAATAAATATATTTTGCAGAATTCTGGAAAATGCCTTTTATAAATTAAGTTTTTTAACACCCAGAAGTTGACAAGTTTTTATATTAAATATATCTACTTTTCCTTATATCTTTAAAAAGCTTGCATTTTTCCCTCTACCATTAAGAGAGTTGCTAATTTCTTCATATGCTTAAAAATATTTTTTTTTAATTCTTAAGGATTTATTTTACTACAGTCTATGAGTTGAGGGTTGAAGTTGATATCATTCTAGGTATTTTTGCTAGAAATTATTCTGATACCATATACTGAATAATTTTTCTCTGCCTCAGAGATTTGTGATACTTTCAGTAATATGTTTTAATTTCTAGATACATCAGAGTCAGTTTTGGGGTTAATAAATCTGTCCTTGCTTATAATTTTTATGATTATCATTATGCAAATCTTATAATGCTCACTCTTGCTTGTAACCTTCCTTCTTATTTTTATATGTTTATATTTCCTCCTCAATGTTTATGGTAAACCACACAGTACTTGGTTATGTTATTAAAAAGATGTTTTTGAAGTTTTTATCAGAATTGTAATAAATCTGTCAAATCATAGAGAATTGAAAAACCTAGAATACAGGCAACTCTGTTTCATGATTTTTCAGTTTATTCAGATGTAATTCTTATTAAAATAATTACCAGGTACTTTATATAATTTTGCCAGTATAAATGAAACATTTCCTGTTTTATTTTCTAAAAGCATGCATACAAAATTACAACTATTGTCTATATTTTATCTTGCCAAGTTACCAATATTTTATTAATTACAGTTTTTTTCCAACTGATTCTTTTTGATCTTTAAAATAGATAAGAACATCACTTTAAAAGGATGGCATATCTAACTGTTCTAATATTTACATTTTTATACCTATCATTTTCTTATTTAAAAGAAAAGTAAATAATTCAGGTGATATTAAGACCGCTCTTTTATTTATTATAAAAGACAAGTACCTTCCAGTAGTTGATTCTAATTATAATTGATTAACTTTAGTATATGTTGAAATTAGGGCTCTTAATTCTGGCTCTGAATTTCCATGTATAAGGCAAATGTTTGGTCATAATTTTTCCAGGAGAGTTACTGTTTATCAGACTTATTTCAGAATACTGCAGAGGTAGACATTTGAAAAATATGAAGGTCTTAGACAAATGATTAGAGTCCTTTCATAATGATCTTCACAACTTTGTAATAAGAACCTCTTCTGCTTGATTTCTCTATTAGACTTTGAATAAAATTTGACTAGAAAGATTTCATTTTTCTCCCACTTCAGGAAAGAAGTAAAAATCTAGTAAAGAGACAAAACCAACATTGTTTTGGCAAGTTAGGAATATCTTAGGAATACTTTTCTGAACATTTAAAAGAAGAAAGTAAGTACAGAGTTTGTCCTTGATAATGAAAGTTTAAAAATGCAACATCACCTTAACGTTAAGAAACATTCAATCTTGTAATGTTTTCTATCTATGTGGCCTTAGGAATGCTTAAGACAATTCATGCCATGTTAGATTAGACTTCCGTTTGGCAGAACAGAGACAGAAGTGGTTTTGCAAAAAGATTTGTTACCTGCAATTAAAGTTTTATCCCATTTTTTTACTTAGGGAACCAAACAGGCTAGAATGTCTCAGAATAGAATTTACCAATTGACACTTGATTTTAAGGTGATCGGGTTGTGAAATGTAGTTTTAAAAACAATATTTGTTTGAACAATACAGTGGGTAGTCTTGGGGAAACTCTGGTAAATAGGCGTAAAACAGTGGATTGAGGACAGTCAGAGGTCTCAGGACACTGCCCAAGTTCCCTGAATATTCCCTGAATTCACTGGACAACTGAAAAGTTGGTTAGTTTTCTTAAGGAAGTTGGTGACAGGGTTACCAAGATACAAGATTAGGCAAAACATTTTCAAAAATAGTCTTGTAATCTGTAAAATTAACAATTAAAAAACTAATGGCAACTTGTGGGTATGCATTCCCAAACACCCGTGTAAATTCACTAAATCAGACTATAATTCTCTAAGGTCAGAAGTGGAGTAAGGTAATATGGACAGGCGTGTCATGCTAGAGTAGCTTTCTGGAACAGATTAATATAATTGATTTATAGTATGACCCTCTAGCCTAAGGGTCCTGAAATGTGGCACTGATATCTAAATAAAGCATACCAAAGCCTCAGCAACACCAATGGGAAGGACCCACAATGTTTGCACACTTCACATAGCATTTATTATTTCAACATAAACATTTTCTACTAAATGAATATTTGATAGGGAGATGGAGATTTAAATAATGCTACATTTTAGGAGGTACACAAGAACACAGACATTTTTCTCCCTTAATTGGTCTATAAATCACTCTACTAAAATATTAAGCTCTTGAAAAAAGTTGTTATTTTAAAACATTAATACCGTATAAGATACTTTCAAGTGGCAAGAATGCATCCTTGAAATACCCATCAAATATTTTCTGGTCTGAGAGTGATGCTCAGTGGTGGAGCAAGTGTGTGCTCAGCATGCATGAGGCCCTGGGTTCCACTTCCAGGGCACTCCTTTCCCCATTTTTTTCCCCCAACAACCCAAATTCATCATAAGGAAATATTTAGCAATGGGTAGGATATACTTCCGTTTTGCAGATCTTTAATACAGAAATGATTATCAATCATTAAAATATATGATTGTTTTTCCATGAGTTTTCATTTGGGCTTCTACTTTGACATACTCTAAAGACTAGATCTCTTAACATTCAGGAGCTTTTAGGTCTCATAAAATTGTATGAGAATATGCTCACCAATGCAGAAGGCCCAGAAAATTACCACCCTTTCCTCCCCTTCTCCCCACCTAAATCATTTAGTGTCTATTTAGTTCATGGTCATATGCTAAAGACTCTGGGGGATGCGACCATGACTAACAGTGCATGGTCTCTGTCTTCAAGAGGAACCCAGGCCAGTGGATGCACAATTGTGGACACCTAATTACAATATAACCTGGTACATTTCATGATAAATGCATGGGGACACAGAGTACTTGAAGCCCATAGGAAAAGATTCCCACTGTGCCCCAGGAGATCAGAGAGCATTAAGAAGAGGAGGCAACTTGGTTAACACTTTGACTCTTTCTCAAAATTCCCTCCTGGTATCATTTGCACAAAAACAAGTGGTTTGGGAATTACTATTATTTCTAGATTTGACTGTCAAATATCACATGGTCCACAATTTAAAATCTGGTTGACTATAAAACTCTGCATAATAAAAATAGGATAACAGAAACCCAGTCATTATGCATTCATTTTCTATAATACTCAACTTGGCTTAACAGCCATAATTTTTTCAATTGTCTCTACATAATAGTGCCAATGAAACTAGAATAGTTTGAATAGGTACTAAGAAGGAGATTCTTTTAAATCATCTCTTTTTTTTTAAAATGGCAATAATAACATTCTCAAAAACAAGGCAGATTGCTTTGAACCCCATAAAATCAGGAAAGAAGGATGCTATTCTCATTACTCTCCAGTAAGCTCATAAGATGGGATTCTTTCCAAGACAACTCAATGAGCAGGAAGTAATTTTTCCAGGAATTAAAAAATATCATTAATTCACTTTGATTTTTTACAATGACTGTAAAACATTTATAAGTCTGGCTGTATCTAGCAGTTTCAATTGACAGGATTGTTTTTCCCTACTGCAGTGCATTACTTTAAAAACATCCTTCCTCCCCACCATCAATTTCACAATGGAAAATCCAGACAAAGCGTTTTATTCTTCCTTAACCTTGAAAGATATATGGTGTGCTCAATGGAAAATCTATTACTTAATTAGTTTTAAGAGATTTGACATCAAACAGGAACACATTTGAAATATAGATGAAGTAAGAGCTTAAGAATTCAGTTCAGAATTGTAAAGGGAAATGCTAGATGTTGTATGAAGGTCAAAGTCAACTCTTTCTCTTAAGTTCCCTCAAAAGACTTACATGTGCTGGAGTATGCAGTGGTGATATCAGTGGTGAGCCTCTTCATTCTTAATTTTTCCTTCTTCTCTTTCATAATTCATTTGAAATTTAACTTAACTCATCCCCATGGCACACACACATATTTCTTATCTATCATATGTAATAATTTTGTGTGTGTGTGGTGCTGGGATTGAACCCAGGGTCTCCATGCATGCTAAGCAAGTGCTCTACCACTGAGCTATACCCCTACCCAGCCTTCATATGAAAAAAATTGAAATGTATTTTCTGACTGCTTAAATGAGGAAAAATGAGATTGAGGACAAAATACAAGGAAATAAAAAATTGCCAAGAAGTATGTACTATGATTAGAGAATTTTCAAGGTGTTATGGGAACCCCCCAAGGGATGTTGACAGATGCTAAAGAAGTAAAAGGAGGCTTTCTGGAAGTCACATTGTAGCCTGGCAGCCTTATGTGATTTGTAGATGTACCCAGGAAGTCCAGCTATTCCACTGCTTGGTTTATACCCAATTAGGACTTAAAATCAACATACTACAGTGGTGCAGCCACGTCTCTGTTTACAGCAGCTCAATTCATAATAGCTAAACTATGGTACCAACCTAGGTACCCTTCAATAAATGAATGGATAAAGAAAATGTGAGATATATATATAGATAGATAGATAGATAGATAGATAGATAGATATATGACTATAACTCACTTTAAAGAAGAATGAAATTATGACATTTGCTGGTAAATGGATGGGTTGGAGAATATCATGTTAAGCGAAATAAGCCAAAAAAAAAGCAGAATGTTTTCTCTGATATGAGAATGCTAATTCACAATTGGGCAGGTGCTAGAGAAGAATAGAGTTACTTTATATTAGGCAGAGGGGAGTGAAGGGTGGGGGTAGGAAGGAGAGTAGAGTGAAACAGACATCATCTTATGTACATATATGACTGTATGACTGATGTGATCCTACAATATGTACAATCAGAAAAATGAGAAATTACATTCCATTTATGTATGATTTATCAAAATGTATAAATGCATTCTACTGTCATGTACAACTAGTTAGCACAAATTTAAAAAATAATTAAATTGGGTCATCCCCCCAAAAAAGAAGAAATATGCATTAAACAAAACCCCACATAAACCAACACACATACAGAGGAAGTCGGAAGAAGAGGTCCTCTTGGAGGTCTAGAGAGATGCTAAGTAGTTGTGTGAGTCTGCAGCCTGTGATCCTAATCAATGTGATGGAAGAAGGGAGATGGGAATGCTGGGTTAGCCTATGGAGGATCTTACATACCATGCCAAAGGTTTTGGATTGTATCCTTTAGACACATACCATCCAACAGTCGCTTTCCACAGGTGGCTATTTAAATTTCAATTAAAAATAAATACAAACAAAAATTTAGTCATTCAGTTGCACTGGTCACATTTCAAGTACTTAATAGTCACAGGTGACTCATGGCTACCATATTGGATGTCACTGAAAATTCTAAAAAACAGCTCTGATTTAAATAAGGAGCAGCCAAATTCAACTGCTATTTATAAAGCAAAAGGCTGAATAGAAAACTGTGTTGGATTAAAAATCATAACTCATATAATGTGAACGGTTGGCTTGGAGGTAGGTGGGAATGGAGGCAGGAGGCCAGTAAGAAGGTAACTGTTTAATGGATGAATCAAAACTGTGCGGTGGGAGTATGGAGAAAGTTGCCTAGAAGATTTCAAGAGATAGAATCAAGAAGGGCAATGCCCTTGTGGGAGCACAGTAGAGGAAGTTATAGTTGGGCTGGAGAAGAGATTAGTTTATTTTTAACCTGTTGAGTTTTCAGCCAAGTCCCTTGGCTGAAAGAAGATGCTTGGGTCAATAGGTCCCAAAAGCAATTTCTAAAGAAATGGAGTAGGGGGGCATTCCATCAAAATATAAAGATCAGTGGAGTCGAGGAAGGGGATTGAGAGGGAGGTGGGAGGGACAGGTTAAGGGCAGGGCAGTGGATTGAATCTGACCTAACTTTCTTATGTACGTATATGAACATACCACAGTGAATCTCACCTTTATGTATATCCATAAGGCACTAATTTAAAAATATTTTAAATCTATAGCAGAAAGATCAGTAGAATAGAGGGGAAGGAACAAGAGGAGGGAGGAGGGGAGGGAAAGGGGAAGTACTGGTGACTGAATTAGAGGAAATTATATCCCATGCTTTTATAATGATGTTCAAATGAATCCTATGTATCATTTTAAAAAAACTACTAAAAAAGTAAGTTCTAGTGGTATTTCTTCCTTTGAAAATTTTTCCTTGCTCAACTGCCCCAAATAAGCATTTTAAGTTTTCAAATTAAAATAAAGAAAAAAAGGAGAGTTGATGCTCAAGTTGGCAAATGTGATGACTAAGTCTGGATTTAAGTTTTTTCCACTTCATTTTACTACCTGTGAAAAAGCCAGCAGAGAGCCCTAGGAATTGGCTGCTGCTCCCTTCTGTCACCCAAATTCTACTTTGTGAGGATGAGTGATGCCCACCCAGAATGACTGCTCAGCTGTGGCTTCTGGTCTTTAACACATACGTGCCTGGAGTGGTCCCACATCAGCATGCCAGGATTTGCCCACAATGCACTAAGGAAATGGTGCAATTTTGCATCACAGCTTAAGGCATTAGTAGCCTGCTTCTTCCTTCTTCATGACTCCTCACCCCTGCTGCCCTTTCCCAATCTCCTTATTCCTCATTAAGTCTCCTACTTCACAAAGAATATAGGCATACTCCACCTCCAAACTGACTGCTCCCTTCACTGGTCTCCATCAATTTCCTGCTTGCTTCCCAGGAAATCATTCCCTACTCATTCCCTGGTTTACAAAAAGAAAGTCACAGAAGAGCAAACAAGGGATTAATAATAGGGAAAGAGATGGGATTTCCTTAGGATGGGAGTCAGTTAGAGATGTCTAAATACTCAAGTCAAAGAAAGTAAAGACCAAGAAGTTGAAGATAACAGGAAAGAAAGCCTGATGAGGTGTCACAGGAAGTTGGCACAGATGGAATGAAGTACAGATGGTGAATTGGCACTGGGGTGATGGAATGACCACTCCACGATCATTCTAGAAGAAAAGGAGGCAAAAATGTGGACCACAGAAGAGAACCATCTTACCTGAATTCTAAGGACTCCAAAGGAATTACCCATCTGGGACAGTCACCAAGTCCTCCTGCAGTAGGGCCTGGCTATCTTCCCTATTCCCTTAGTTCCATACAAATTGCAATTGCTGGGAGGGCTTGGGAGCACTTTCTTCAGCTTTGGGAGAGGGCAAACATGGAGCCATCCCTCTTTCACATGGAACAGGGTTAATCCTTCAATCTCTAAGGAAGCCAAACTGCAAATCAATAATGCCTGATGTTCTGGCCCTCTCAGTTTTGTGTTTCTGTTCAGGGATATATTTATCTTGAATTGAATCCTGGCTCTGTCTTTTAAGTTTCTTTATTTTCCTAATTTTTTTTTAAACATTGATGTGCCTCAGACTGTGAGTTACCTAACAGAAATCACATACATTTTTTGAAGCAATGAACATACTACTTTTTCTAAATAACAATATCAGGTACCCATGTCACTTTGAATACTTAGGATCTTCCCTTACCATGTGGATCCTTATCTTTAAGGTATGTTTCACTTTCAATGAAAGTTCAGTCACCTAAAGACAACTTTTACGCAAGTACATTTAAAAATAAACATTGTTCTATTTATTCTTATTAAAATGATTAAATAGGAAATAAAAGATAAAATCTCTGCCATTGTAGTTTCCTCTACATGTTGTCCCCCCCTTAGGAGCAGGCTGTATTTTGAAAGTTCACTTGTAAATTGCATATTTGGAATACAGAACATAATTTCCATAGAAAAAACATTACAAATTGTAATTAGGCTTGCAGGCCTGCTCATAAAAGCAAATTTGATACACAATATACTTGAAATACCACAAATTTGCATGAAGTAATAGGAAATAGCATATGGAATCACAATCTGTTTTTCTCTTGCATTAAAACACTTTTGGAACTTATGAAAAGCCCAGTGACTTGACCAATTTAATGCTGGAATCTGAGCCATAGGTGGAGTTGGCACTCATTTTGGTCTATTTCCATTATGCCAGTAATATGTTACTGGAATTTAGGATGAAAAGAAGGATGAGTGGGAGATTCAGTCCACAATCTGAAGGTACTCCCAACAGGAAAAGATGACTTGAGCCAAGGAATAAATTTTGATTTCTGCCACCTTTAGACCCAAAAGAATCCAAGGCCAAGAAATCAAGGCCAAGAAAGAGGGAGTGAGGGAGAAAGGGAGAAAGAAAAAGAGGAGAGAGAGCTAATAAGCACTATGGAGCTAACCAGCTGTGCAGACATGACCCAGGAAGAAGCCAAAATGGCAGATCAAACAGGCCAAGAACTCATTACCTGCAGGAGAGAAGAGCGCCCACTCGGCAGGAAAGGGAGAGAGCGCTCCCCACTTGACAGCAATTGTTCAGTGGTGATGAGATTGCCAAGAAGTGGGGAGAGAAGCAGAGAACAGTAACTCTCCTCAGGTGAGAGGGGAATGCCACGTCCTCTAGCAAAGGCAAGATCGTGAAGGGTACTGCATTTCTTAATAATGTGTTTGATATTTAACTATCATTTATAAAGTTTAATTCATTGTCGCATACATATCGGTGCCAGGGTCTACGTTAGGTGGGGTGAATATAATGATGTCTATGAAGGACATAGTTCATGCCCACTTGGAAGATGAAGCACAGAGGAAAGGACAGAAAAACAGGGAAATGTTATGCATTTTCAGATGTGCTATGACAGGATAAATTGAGGGCCAGGAAAAGTTTCTTTACGAAGTGACTTCTATATGGAGAACTAACACATGATGAGCCTGGAGTTAGCCAAGTACAAGAGGAAAGGAAGTAGGGAGAAAACTTCCAGTTAGCCCCATGGGATATTAAAGTCAGGAGAGCAGTTAATGCTAGGGGAGGGAGTGGTATGGGCTGGATCCAGAAGGTGTCAAGGGCAATTCTCATCAGAGGCTGCCTGCCCAGCAACCACCATCCCCTCTGGTTGCCAAGAGAGCCCTAATCCTATTAAGGTGTCTGTCTCTCACCCTCCTAGTCTAGGAGAAGATGACTCTAGCCTGAGACCAGCAGGTACATCCTAATTAAGCCACATCCATTATGGTAACTCCTTGCCTTGTCTTATTTTGGATGGTAGGCATGCACATACATCATCTGGGAATTTCTGGGAAAAATCACTTTGCTATTAAGAAAGAAACAAGAGGAATGGAAACCCCTCTTTTTCTTCTAGAAATTGCCAACTTGGAATTTGACACTTGGTGCTATTGCTGTAGCTGTTTTGCTACCAGCTTAAGGGCAAAGCATCACACCTAGAAGGGCTGAGCTCAGGATTTCACAAATAGGTCACAAAGCTGGAGCCCCATATACAGTGAACAGAGACTTTTCTACCTCTGCACCCTTTTCTGTAAGACATAAAATTTCATGGTCACTGTTTAAGACAGTTTGAGGAAAGATATTCTTTCCCTTGTTGCAGAAAATATAACTTATTGATTATAAACAGTTTTTACAAGGTAGACACAAATGGAAATCCTGAAAGAAGAAAAGCCACCTCCACATGGAGAATGTCTGTCCTCCACCTTCTGAAGAGTTTAAATAAGGAAAAACCTATTCATCTTTTTTTTTTTTTTTTTTTTTTAAGATAACCTGTATTTTGGGCATGGATGAAGAACAGAGTGTAAGAGGGAAGGTTCAAGGGCAATGTAACCAATCAAGAAAATGTTGCGATAACAAAGGTGAGATGGTATTTTGTACAAGGCGATGGTCAAGGAGGATACAGAGATGTGGACAGGGGCAGATGCTATTTCAGCTCAGTTCAAAGGCAGTTGGAGTGTTTACTCTACGTGCTGTTCTGTTTTAGAAGTTGAAGAATAAAACAACACTTGCCTTCAAAGAGCTCAGTGTTTGGTAGTGGGGGTGAACTGATGGATGAGCAGAGCGTTGGAAGAAATGCGGTCAGTGCCTTACTGAGCCTGATGCCCAGGGGATGTAAGAGGACTTTTCAGTGGCCCCAGGACGGGAGTCAGGGAAGAGTTTAGGAAAAAAAGGATACAAACTCTTCCATCTCTCCATTTCTTGGCTTCCCACCTATTCCATAACTCATTGCCATGTGACTTTAGTGCTGCTCCATTAATACTTAGTT
This sequence comes from Sciurus carolinensis, assembly GCF_902686445.1. Lineage (NCBI taxonomy): Eukaryota > Metazoa > Chordata > Mammalia > Rodentia > Sciuridae > Sciurus > Sciurus carolinensis. Next base: position 27,200,426 of record NC_062227.1, on the reverse strand, counting down.
CCCTGAGCCTTCAGTGACGTCTATGGGATTTGAAAGGTGCTTATTCAGCTTAATTTCTTCAGCAGTCTTGTTTGGGCTTAAAATTCACTTCCTTGGAAAGCCTTTCCTAATTATATATAAAGGGTTAATTGCTCCTTTCATGGGGTCCCAAGGTCTGCTCAATGTCCTGCATCATGCATCAGGTTTTTTTTTTTTGTTTTTTTTAATAATTCACTGACTGCCTGTGTCTTTCACTGGCCAATTAGCTCCCTGAAGGTTGGCACCATTTCAGTTAAGTTCACCCTCATTCACTTCCCTACAAAGTGTGTGGTAATTAAAAGCTGTTCAGTAAGTATCCGATGAATGAATAGATGAACAAATGAGTGACGTTGGGTGCAGCGGTGCATGCTTATAATACTGGTGGCTTGGGAGGCTGAGGCAGGGGGATCCTAAGTTCAGCAACTTAGCAAGGTCCTAAGCAACTCAGCAAGACCCTGTCTCTGAACAAAATATACAAAAGAGTGGGGATGTGGCTCAGTGATTAAGAGCCCTTGGGTTCAAACCTTGGTACTAAAAATAAATAAATAAATGGCTACATACAAATAATCAAATTTATCAAGTTCAAAGTAAAGAGTGATAGGAGATGAATGTGGAAATGGAGAAAGTTCATAAGTGCCCTGGGTATCTTTTTTCTGGAGGTGGGGTATTATTGATTGGAAAAATTGATTCACAAGTCATCATTAATACCATTAGTATTAATTAATACTAATTTCATGTGCTGGGCTTAGAAAAGGAAAAAAGAATCTGAGATTTTAAAAAAATTGTTACTGCCTTCAAATTTTACATACACATGATATCACTCAGAAAAACAAGCCAGGAGAAGAGAAAACTTTGCAGCTGAAAAGAGATGCCAGCCTGTCGGAACCAACATAAAACTACAGAGCTGGAGAAGACAAGAACACATCTACCTCAGTGGCTCCAGACGAAGAGCAGCTACAGTAGATTCCTGATTCCAGTACCAGAAACTAATCCACCACCTCCAGTTGGGGTCTAAGAATTTATTAATAGTTTTTCATGCAATCCTGATGTGCAAAGAGTATACCTGATCTAGGTCAACTCTTTTATTTACATGTAAAGAAACTGAGCCCAGGAGGACTCCGTGCATATGAGCAGAGCTAGGACTATGGGGCCAGGTTCCTGACCTCAAGGCCAGGACTCACAGCATTAATCCTAAAGAAGTACAGGAATTAACCAGAAGCTGCAAGACTAAAATTCAAGAGACAACAATGGAGCTTAATCTGCTTATAATAATATACATATATTTCATTATTTTATTTTTATTTTTGCAGACTGTATTTTGATTCATTGTACACAAATGGGGTACATCATTTCATTTCTATGGTTGGCCACAATGTAAATTCATACTATTTTTGTATCTATACATGCACATAGGACAATGATGTCTGTCTCATTCCACCATACTTCATACCCCTGCCCCCTCCTCCCTCTCATTTCCCTCTACATAATCTAAAGTTCCTCCATTCTTCTCTTACCCCTACCCCCCACCCCCATTATATATCATCATTCACTTATCAGGGAAAACATTCATTGGTTTTTTGGGATTGGCTTATTTCACTTAGCATGATATTCTCCAATTCCATCCATTTATCTGCAAATGCCAAAATTTTATTCTTCTTTATGGCTGAATAATATTCCAGTGTGTGTGTGTGTGTGTATATATATATATATATATATATATATATATATATATACACACACACCACAGTTTCTTTATCCATTCATCTGTTGAAGGGCACCTAGGTTGGTTCTACAATCTAGTTATTGTGAATTGAGTTGCTATAAACACTGATGTAGCTGTATTGCTGTAATATGCTGATTTTAAGTTCTTGGGGTATAAACCGAGGAGTGGGATAACTGGGTCAAAAGGTGGGTCCATTCCAAGTTTTCTGAGGAATCTCCACACTGCTTTCCAGAGTGGCTGCAGCTATTTGCAACTCCACTAGCAATGCACAAGTATGCCTTTTTCCCCACATCCATACCAACATCTATTATTGTTTGTGTTCTTATGAAAAGAGAGCCTACAGAGTGGGAGTAAATCTTTTCCACAGGCCCTTCAGATAGAGCACTAATAATATATTTTTGATAATACATTTGAAGGTAGACACTTCCTCCCTCAACTTGAGTACTGAAACATGAGAGTGGGATGGAGCCAAGCTGCACAAAGCAGCCATGTTGCCTGGTAAACCAAGAGCACAATAAGCCAAGACAACCCCACAGATTTTCTAGACCAGCGATGATAACAATGCATCTGCCAGATGGCAGCATGCTTTATGCAGAGGGATGATTTCCTAATGGCATTAATCATGAGCATCCTGTAGAGAATGATAAACAGCTGTTCTTCATGACTCCTCAGTATAAAATAAAAAGGATGAACCATATGATAAAGATGACTTACAGTGTCACTGACTTGGATATGTACGTGTTGATCCTTTTCACTAGTAACCATTAGGAAGGGGTATCAGAGGAGATTATTCAGTTTTCCTATTTGGTTGGGTCTTGTTTAAATCTAAGAGGCATCAGACCTATTCATTCTGAATGACAGAATGTGATGGGTCGATGCCTTTCCTGTTAGAGCCCAGTGACACCCCTGACCTTTAAGTGTTTCTTGCAAGGAACATCCTAGACAGTTACAAAAGAACCAGTACATGACAGCATAGACCCTATTTTCAAGGTCTAGTGGTAAATCACTATGCACTGCATTTTATCCAGAAATATCAGCAATCACTCAATATGCTGCTTCAGAGGAACAATGGTCAGGATCTTTGTATAGTCTCAAGACAAGATGAAACAGTGGCTCGCTATGTAAAATGACTGAATCACTACAGTGATTAAGTGACAGGGCACTGCTCTTGTGATGTCAACTTAAGTCACTGCACTACTAAGGCTCTTTTGAATTAGATTTTTAGCTTCACTCCTTACAAATCTTTTTTGATTTTTTTTTTAGGGGGGTACCAGGTGCTTAACCATTGAGCCATATCCCCAGCCCTTTTTTTTACATTTTATTTAAAGGCAGGTTCTCATTAAGTTTCTTAGGGCTTCACTAAGTTGCTGAGGCTGGCTTTGAACTTGCAATCCTCCTGCCTCAGACTCCTGAGCCACTGGGATTAGAGGCATGCACCCATGCCTGGCATCTTTTTTGGTCATTCCTTCTCAGCTCATTCATCTAATTCACAGAGAACTCAAGCATCTTTTCCTATTTCCAGTAGTCCTGAGAAACTCTCTTTAATAATATAAGCAGGTAAGCATGTGTTTTGTATGAATTTTTGAAAATGTTCTAATATATATCACTCTGTATGTGCTGTCTCCTTCCTGGTTTTCTTTTTGCAAAAGCAGATTCTCCCAGTAGGAATACATTTTCCCTGCAGATATTAGAATCTATACAGGTAAATTGTACATTGTTTTTTTTGACAGAGAGGAAGGTAGGAAGGCAACCCCAAGCCTAACTTGGGGTACAACACTGACAGGAGAGGCAAGTGGCACTGAACTCCAAATGTCATTGAACTTGATGACTTTCAATGCAACCTCTGGACCATAAATACCACCAAAGTCACTTCAGTCCTTAACATACATCATCTCTATCAATCACTCCCAAACGGAAAGATTCTGCTATTGATCTAGAAATGTAAGGGGGTGAATAAGGTGATTTTGTTCTTCAGAGTAGGGATAATAATTATACCATATCATAGAACCTTTATGAAAATTATATGGACTAACTGGTATCAATAGAATTTTAATAATGTCATTTACAATATAAATATCCTGGGTACTTGGGAGTCAATGTATAGTATATATGAATTATCAATTTTTCATCAGCACAAAAAGTATCCCATCACTGAATTCATATTTAGTATAATTTATCAATTTTAGTCATCCAAAAAGTTTTTCAGGAAGGCCCGATAAATCAGCAGTATTGAGAAAAACATATTTATTGTGGGAGAAATCATATTACAAGAAATTCATAGAAGATAAAGTGAAAGATAAGTTATATTTACATTATTTCATAAGGTACTTTTTCACTGTGGTATTAAAGTATAATAATAATATTTCCATCTATTTGCTTATATATTGAACAAACATGTTTTGGGCATTAAGTAGGAGGCCCTATGCTAGAATTAAGGATATAATTAGATGTGGTCCTCTTTCCTTCTTTGAAACATATTCCAGAATAAATAGGGACCAAAACATGAATGTCAATCCTAAGAGATTTCATCTTTACACTGATGGCAGTAGCAGACCACTGAAGGGCTTGGAAGAGCCAAGTGATATTTCCCTGCAATCATTTTCTATGCTAATCTCTTATATTAGCATGGGAAATGATTGAAGGGAATCAGCTGGAAGGCCACTGCAATAATTCAGGTAAAAAAAGATGCCAGGCAGGCCCTGGAACTAATAGCGAGTCGACAGAAGAAGGGAGAAAAGAGATCATTGGAGGAACATTCAGAGTGCAAAATCCACTAGTTTGAGAGTTAACAAGGGGGAAGTTATTCCCAAATTTTAATTTGGGCCTCTGGGCAGATGATAGTGCCGCTCAATAGTGTACTATATTAGAAAAATAGCAAGTAAATCTTAGGAAGATGGTAAGACAAAATTTGGGACATTTCATACTGGAAATATCAATGGGGAATTCTAGTAGAAAAGACTCCTCTTCAGGCTCAGGGAAGATATTTCAGTGGGATCTATACACACATAAGGATAAATGGAGATTAACAGATCATCATGGGGGGAACACCCAGCCTATCAGGGAAAGTTTACAAGACAAAAGCATGAACAAATCTTGGGCTCCCATGATTTAAGTAATGGCATTTAGGTAATGATAAATCAGAGAAGAAGACTGGAAAAGAGCCAACAAGTCAAAGGAAAATTATCAAGTGGCATCATTGTCCTGGAAGCCACAGGTCAAGAAAAAGAACATGGTTGAGGGCATCAGTTCATTCTAATACAGTGCAGAATACTTCCTGGTTTGGCACCAAAGAGTCATCTGGGACCTTGGCCAAAGAAGTTTCCATGCAGGCCAGAGTGCTCTGATTGAGAGGAGAGAAGATGAGAAGGTTGGAGACATTATGTGAAAACACTGCTTCCAAGAACCCCGACTGGAAAGACCATGAAAAGTTATGAGGCTGAACAAAGGGTTCAAGGAGGGTTTGGGATTTTACTTGCCTGAAGATGGAAATGCTTTAACATTATGGTAAAGAGACTAAAGTAAAGGGAGATTGGAGATGCAAAAGAAAGGGGGGGCTGATGAGTAGACGAGGAGGCGGGTGAGGAAGGAACTGGAACATGGGTCATGGGTAGATCAAGGCATATAAGGCATGTACAGGGTAAGGGCTTTTTATTTTGGAAAAGTATCCAGTATAAAACCTTGTATGTGACTGAGTTCACTCATGGAATGGCCCATGTTTTCCTATTCATGCAAGGTACACAACGCATACAGTGGTAAATTGAACAGGGTCCCTCCCCACAAGTAAGCCACATGTGCATCTCCAACCCAAATCAACATGTGATAATGTTGGCATTGGTTTAGGGTTTGCAGTGGGTTACAAAAAGCCCTAAGCCCTATATACCTTTCTAACTTTTAGACATGAAAACCAATATTAAAAAAGTCCACCTTCTCTAATACAACTGCAAATAGTAATCTTATAAACGTGGGCCACTATATGGATACATTAGTTATTAATCTAGCCAGGAGACTGGAATTAATTAACCTGAGCAGTGAATTGCATTTTGACCTTGGTCTAATCAGGCCAATTTTCCACTCTAGAGAACATGATTAATTATCTGGTTCATTTAGGGAAAGAACCCCAATAGAACAAAACAAACACACATCAGAAAATTTTCCTTAATTATTAGGATTTTAATGCAATTCTTGAGGCAGTGCCCTTTTTTTCATAAGACAATGTGTAAAAAAACAAGAATGACATATTAGACCTATAAATAGATAAGGAAAGAAAAATGAAAAGTTCAGGCTAATTTATCAGGGATTTATTTTCCTGTAAAATCAAATGTATTCTGTTGTATTTTGTACCAGGTTCACTTTTCATTAAATGCAAGACACTTTGTGCTATTAATAAATCCATAGATTTGACAGAGAAGAAAGTGATAACATGATCTAAAATACTTTGAAATGATGTCATAAGCATAATTTCTATTTATTGTAAAAATGTAAATAGCACTCAGCTATTTAAAAAAATACTTCAACATGAAGACATAATGTAGTTATCCAGACATTCGTCAACTGTTGTGAATGATCCCAACAAAATATCTTTAAATAGAAGCTATGTATGAAAAAATGCTATTTTATGTAACATTTATGTTGCTACCAATTATCTATGTTAATATTTAAAGACAGGTTTTACACAAGACTTTCAAGAGAAAGAATGAACATATTAACAAATAACTAAAGGGGCGAACATGGCTTATATTTTTGAGCAGTTCATCTCAGGTGATCCAGATTTCTGTCAGACTCAATTCTGCGTTTTTATTGAATTGGTTTACCAAATGAACCTTAGACATAAATACTCTTGGAAGGATGGTGATCACCTCCTGATTCTTCAGTCAGTATTTCTGGTTCCATGTGGCAAGGAAAGGGGACATTTTTTTTCCCCTTCATTAAAACAGATGGGCTCTTTTACCAGCCAAAAGTGAAGAGGGTCAGTGTTAATTTGGGGCATCCTCTTTGTGCCAAGGATATTGGCAGATTTTTAACACTCAAGTAATGGCTTGGTGTGTTTTTGAAACACGGGCTGATGCACTTTTCATGGCAAAGGTAAAACATCACATCCTGGCAGTGCAGTTACTCCTAATGCAGGTGTCTCCTTTCTATTGCCAAGAAAGCGGGAGCAGGAACAGGATCGGGAATGGAGGTGGAGTCTTGGGAATTTGTTGGAACAAACTCAACAGTTACACCAGAAAAAGAGGGAAAAAAAGGGGTAAATCTAAAGCAACTGTAGAACACACAACCATCACATCCTTTAAATTCTCTGCCTCCTACCAATGATTTTAAGTGTTGCTTTCCCTTTAGTTTTCTTCTTGTTTATCTTCTACTTACATTCATAGTGAATTTTTGGATGGTATTTTAAATGTCTCTAAAAAGCACAGTCATGGTGTTCATAAACATATACATAATATGTCCACGTTATTTTGCTAACCACAAATAAATATATACTAGCTGAATATAATGATAACTAAGACTGCAGATTCACCTTGCAGTCATCGTTGTAGGATTTGGTTATTGAGACAGGTGCAAAACAGAGTAAATACTTCTTTTATAGAGTTGAGACTGGGTTAAGATTGATGTTTTAAAATTGATGGGTTTTATTTTTAGACCATTTTTAGGTTCCAGTATCAACTATTTATGTTACGGCTCACTCTTTGTGCTATAGAGTTGTACAGCAATTTTGACAAATATGTAATATGTTCCATCATTAAAGTATCATACTGAATAGCTTTATTGCCTTAAACATCCCTGCATTTCATCTATTCATCCCTCTCTTATGCTCCCTGAACTCCTGGCAACCAGTGATCTTTTTACTGTCTATAGTTTTGTCTTATCCAGAGTGTCATATAATTGGCATTTTGTAGCCTTTCAGATTGGCTTCTTTCACTTAGCAATATGTATAAGGTTCCTCCACACTTTTTCATGGCATGATTGCCCATTTCTTTTGAGAGTTGAATAAAACTCTACTGTGTGGCTGTACCACAGTTATTAATCCATTCATTCACTGAAGGACATCTTGGTGGTCTCCAAATTTTGGCAATACAAATAAAGTTGATGTGCTGGCTATTGTGTACAGATAAGTTTTTAGGTGCATTGGATGAACTGGGTATATAACTGCTGAAACATAAGGTCATATTTTGTAAGAGACATTCAAACTCTCTTCTGAACTAGTCTTACTATTTTGCATTCCCACCAGCAATGAAGGAGACTTCATTTCTCTGCATCTTCACTGGCATTTGGTATTGTCCATTTTGGGGGGATTTTAACCCTTCTAATAGATTTCTGGTGTTATTTTAATTTGCAACTCTCTAAAGGTATAGGATGTTAAATATCTTTTCATGTGCATAATCGCCATCTGTGTATCTCTTTCTGGTGTGATTAAAGTTTAGGTTTTTCTTTTCTAATTAAAATCTCAGGTTCCATCTACCTTCAACCCAGTACATCCGATTTTATCTTCATTGCCTTATGTTTCTAGCTAAAATTCCATGATTCATAATTTCATTAACACTTTTGCCATGAATTTAAGAGTCTTTTGTTCGTTTCTCTCATTTATTCACTCCCATCTGGCAAAACTCCAACTGTGCATGCATGTAAGTCAGCTACTTTATTTTGTCTACATTTGAGCAAACACAGCTGGAGGAATCAGAAGAAGGCAGACAGTGACACTATAAATTTATAATCAGCAACATGAAATTGGCCCTCAGGACCATTTAACAAATTGACTATATTTTTCTGTTCTACCCTCTCTACTTTTCCCTACAATGATAATTTCAAAACTTTTCCGTTATCCGCAGCCTTTGACACATTCCTTAATGTTTTCCAATGTGCTAGTAGGTTTGGTATGTTCTATTTCACAGAGCAAAGAGAAGCCATCATACATATGGGAGCTCCATCAAGTACCATCTAATGAACCTACCAATTTACCTAGATAAAATCCTTTTTTAAATTTTTTCCCCTTCATGAATGGGGAAGAAAGTCTTCCTACGCAGGGCTAAGATCTTTCCTTGTAACTTGGACCCTATTTATTACAAACCTCAAAATGGCAGCCAACTGTTCTTTTTACCACATATCCAGTAATGTTCTTACACTCAGACTCTTCGCCCATGATTACTAAACATCTCCAGTTTTCTCCTTTAGTCTCTCAATTTATGTGGTTATTCATTTTCCGTTCTCCTATTTATAATGAAAATAACAAAAAGATCCCAGTATACATATGTAGACTGTATATTTGATTAAAATAGTCCCTGTCCATTGCTGCCTTCTTGATATCAGGTTTCATCACACTTCTTTTCTTAAGTAGTGAAATATATATGAAAGTGGTATGTGTCTTCCAAGAATAAATCTTTACAGGGATTGCATGGTTATGCTCCTATCTTTCTCCCACTAAAAAGATCATCATGGTCTCAGATGGTGGCTGCTGCTGCATCCTGGTCCTGTATGCAGAGGTGACATCAATCCACCATGGTGACAGTGTGAGCATGAAATTAACCTTTGTGATAATGTGTGTACTGGAAATTGAACTGAGGCGCACTCTACCACTGAGCTACAACTCAACCCCTTTTTCATTTTGTTTTTGATACAGGGTGTCTCTAAGCTGCTGAGAGGTTGGTGTTCAACTTGTAATCCCCCTGCCTCAGTCTCTCCAATAGCTGAGATTACAGGTGTGTGCCACTGTGCCCAGCATACCTACTAAAGTGTTGTCTTCACAGTCTCATACTCTTGTCTACATGACGTGCTGCCTCCATTTTCTCCCTTCCCATTACTCTTCAACCTGCTTGAACCTGACTGCAGGGTTATTTGTTTACTTTTACACATCAGTTAGTTAAATGAATATTTTTTAGTATTGTTTTAGGTGACCTCTCTAAACAGCATTTCAAATAGCTGATAATTCATTCCTTCTTTTTGGAAACAGTCCCCAAAAGATTCTTTTGTAGTTTCTGGATACAGAATATTCCTGATTTCTCCACGGTATCTTGTTGCTTACTCTCAGTTCTTCTCATGCCCCATTTCCTTGACCATTAAATAAATAATGAAGCACTTCTCAAGATTGTCTCCTAAAATTCCATCTCTACTCTTTATATTCTCTTCTTAGACAATGTTTTCCAGTCCACGATTTTCTTTTTCTCCTTTACTTTGTGATGTTCAAGCTTATTTCTTCAGTCCAAACTTCTCTGAGTATCTGACTCATGTAACAAATTTCCTACTTTATGTGTTTTACTTTAAAGACATATCAGATTCAGCATTTCAAAAACATCATGCTTAAACCCTTGCTCCAAACAAGGTTTATTTGTGATGTTTATTTTGTTTTCTCTCATATCCTCATAAGCTTCATAATACAGAACCAAGGCCCATTTTTTAAACTCATAGTACCTGATACAGAAATTTCCAAACTTCAAAATATGGTAAGTTTTTAAAAATTATACACACCAAGGTGAAAAGGCAGGTACAGATATGATCTTAAACATGAAATGAAGAGGTAGTTTGTTTTTAGATGATTGAATATTATCATATAGCTAATATTTCAACAATAATGGAAACTAGAAGCTAGCAGAATAATGTATTTAAGAGGGTGTGAGAAAATATAATCAATTTAGTATTGTTATTCAATGAAAATAATTTTCAAGAATAAATCAGAATGAGGGGTTTTTTTATAAACAAAAATTGGAGATTTAAATCTTTATTTAAAGATTTATTGCCAGTAGCTCCTCTCTGTATGATATTCCCAAAGACATATTTTAGGCAAAAGGAAAACTACACTAGATAGAACTTGAAATATAAAAATAATGAGGATGGAAAAGTGGCAGATTTGGTGTGTAAATCTATACAAGCACTTACTGCATAAAACCATAATAACGTCAGTAAACAAATGGACATAATTCAAGTTTGGGGTGACCATAAATAAAATTTGAAAATTGATTAACATACACGCAAAAAGAAAAAAAACTGAACATATATTCAGAATTCTGTTACCATTTCCTTTTTAAATTATCTGTGGGTTATATATTATTTAATGCATTATTATTGTTTGTCTTACAGATGTTTTATAAACATTACCTTCTTATATTAATATTTAATAAAATGTAAAAATGCATTTTCTTATCTACAACTGAGTATAAAACACATTTATGCAGAGTAAAATTTATAATTCACCTGAGAGTAAGATTGGCTCAGTTTACTGTACTTCATATTTCCTGAATTGAAGAAGTATTCCAAGAATTGATGCATGCTTTGAAACCTTATAGTTCCGTGGCATGGTCTAAAATTGTGCACCAAAAATTGTTGGCACTTTGAGGTATTAGTGGGTGCTTCTGACATCTGGACAAGATGTGCTAAGGGCAAAAAACCAAAAGAACAAACAACAAGCACCATGATTTCAGTTTTACAGAAAATGATCTAATTGATGAGGTTGGGAAAATATGGCTAGTGAAGTCATGGAATTGTGTAATGTTTCAATAAATTTCAAGATTAGGTCACAAATAGGTGACAATACAAAGATCACTAGGTACATAAAGGCATTACTCTGATTCTAAAAGTGATTCTTAATGTTTGTATCCCCATACAGAAATGGAAATTCTTGAAGTTGTAATAGTCACAGACTCAATTTTTATAGCATTCAGTTCTGAAACTTGAAATTTCGCCCTTCTCATTCTGCACAGAGAGTAGAGAAGTAGCCCTAAGAGCATCCTCATGGCAGATACACAAATTGCCATGTGAGGGAGAACATCTGCACCAAAAGGTTTAATCGTTATAACTCAGTTCTTAGTTGAGATCTCACAGAATCTTCATATAACCCAACAAATATTTATTTAAATATAGGTTCAATCATTTAAAAACATGTTGGGCAATTTGAACCTGAGAAGTGGGACTGAGCATAATTAATACTGAAAACTCAAAAGCAGCCATAGGGAGTCTGTCCATGGTCCTGAAGACATCCACTTGGGTGTATTTTGTTACTTAGTCAAAATTTATATAAACTAACTTCAAGATTCCCTATCAGGTACTTTATATTGCTTACTTATTTTCAGACATATTATCTCTTGAGAAGAAGCAACATTATATTCAGAAATATTATAATTATTCAACATATTAATATTTGAATGAAATCTCAAATACCTATAAATACTTCCTTATATTGAAATACATTTCAAATATGACTTAGATAGCAAAACAAAAATTCCTACTACCAATAAAGTATTTTCTTATGAAGGTATGCTGCTTATTATCCATTAACCTCCTTTCAAAAGTCTCTCTTCCATATTCTCTAGAGGCCTAAGTGGCTGATCTCTAGATCACATTGCCAAGCTAGCTAGTTTCTCACTGCATTTTGTCTGTGGAATTTATCCAAGGAAGGATCAAAGAAACTTTTGGTATTTTCTTCCTGCACACATGCTGCTTTGGTCAAAATATTGGGAAGCAATTAGGTATTTTAAGTACTATTACTTTCATTGGGTGATCCCTTTTTAGGGCTCAAGTCCTTTCCAGGTTTTACCACTTATACTTTGGTTTTTATGGAAAATAATTTATTCCTATTATTTTGTTCTCTGATTCTTTCATATGCTTTGTTTCCATAGTCCTGCTAACCATTCTGTAAATCTTCATCTTAAAGAAAAGCAAACTGTTTCTTCATTTAAACCATCTGAGTGTATCCTATTTCCTGCCAGGACCATAAATGATACAGAAGGCATCTGAATCATAGCCAACACATATCACTGAAAAGACAAATTGTTAGTAAAGAGAAGTATCAAGTGCCAATAAGCTATAAAAGTTAACAGGGAATAGACTTTAAGCATCTGTATGCAAATATGTGGTCACTCGGTCACTGTTCAATCCCCAATATTTAGTTCCTTGCATTTGTTATGAATAAGTACCGATATATATTTGTTCAATCCATGTAAAACTGAATAAATTATAAATATTTCCTAGTTCATCATTTTTTAGAGATTGCTAACAGGTAAGCTAAAAATTTAAAATAAAGTATTACTAAAATTAAGGATACTATAGTCCTGCTTGCCATCCAACACAGAAATAGATGTTGTTGGTCAGAAAATGCAAACTTACAGAAAAAAACATAGGTGGTCTCTTTTTTTGATAAGTGCTTCAATTAGTTTAGAAATCCTATTTGAACAGGTCGAAATTTAAATGTGACTTGTTATGGTTTGGATGTGAGGTGTCTCCCAAAAGCTCATATGTGAGACAATGCAAGAAGGTTCAGAAGAGAAATGATTAGGTGGTAAGAATTTTAGCCCAATCAGTGAGTTAATCTCTGATGGGATTAATTGAGGTGGTAGGGTGTGGTCGGAGGAAGTGGGAATTGGGGCGTGGCTATGGGGTATATATTTTGTATCTGGAGAGTGGAATCTCTCTTTCTCTTCTCCCTCTCCCTCTCCCTCTCCCTCTCTCTCTCCCCCTTTCTGATAATATGAGCTGCTTCCCTCTGACACATTCTTCCACCATAATATTCAGCCTCATCTCAAGCCCCAAGGAATGGAGTTGGCCTTCTATGGACCAGGACCCCTGAAACTGTGAGCCCTCAAATAAACCTTTCCTCCTCTATAATTGTGCTGGTCAGATCATTTAGTCACAGCAGTGAAATAGCTGACTAAAACATGGCTAAAGGTATTCTTACATAGGGGAGATACATTTATTAATTTACAAGTCAGTCAGAATAAAGAGCACACATAACAGAGAAATTATAAATGGTTAGACTTATCTGCTCAATAATGACTTTCCTGCAACAAAGTGGCACCTTCAAACAGTGCTAGCTGATCTGATCTAATGCATTTACTGTCTTATCAATGAAATAATAAAGATTAAGACATTGCAAGAGAATTTTTAAGACAACTCTGTTGTAATGTAAAAAGGCTTAGGAAGAAAGAAGTGTAAGAGCCTGAATTTACAATCAACTCTTAAAAATTAGATGTGGGATTGAAGAATATCATGCTAAGTGAAATAACTCAATCCCCAAAAACCAAAGGCTGAATGTTTTCTCTGATAAGTGGATGATGAAACATAAAGGGGGTGGGGAGGTAAGAGAAGAATGGAGGAACTTTGGATCGTGTAGAGGGAAATGAGAGAGCGGAAGGGGCAAAGGTATGAAAAATGGTGGAATGAGACAGATATCATTACCCCGTGTGCATGTGTGATTATACAAATGGTGTGAATCTACATCGTACCATAGAAATGAAAAGTTGTACCCCAGTTGTGTTCAATGAATCAAAATGAAGTCTGTAAAAATAAAAAAATAAAATAAATAGATATTAAAAACAAGGAACTACAGTTCCAACATAACTAATGCTGGGAATTTTGCAGTCTCTGATTGGCGATCTACAGAATATAACTCAATTCATAGTCAAGAACAAATACCTGATACAGTTCACTGATAAACAAGACATAAGAGCATATAAATGTGAAACAGGTATCAAAAATGGTACTCAAAGTACAATTGGGAATACATTAAATGAGTATTAAATTTCCTAGGAGATTGAATCTCTATTTGATCTAGAATAGCAGAGTTTACAAAACTTTTACTCTTCTAAAAATGAGAATGCATTCCATTCATTGTAATGTGGCAGAAATAGTAGTAATTTCAAAGCAGAAAAAAAATCAAAGGAATAGGAATATTTAAAATATAATGTAAGCACCCATCATTTGCTGGGCTTTGGCCTCCATTCACTTATTATTATTTTCAATGTAAGTGCATTTTTCATTAAGCATTGAGCTCAAAATCTATAGCAAATTATACTGTTGATCATTTCATTCATGGAAATGCTAAAATATTGTGAGCAATATCAAATGTGTTAAGACTTGTTTATAATATGTAATGTCATTTCCCTGGTCATATTAGCATCTGAACTTTCTATATTACAACTTTAGTAATTTCACTAATTACAGTTCATACATAACAAATCACCCAAAGGTTAAAAACAACAATGATCATCAGTTGGGTGTTTGTGATTGTGAGGATGTTCCTGGGGTTGCAGTTAGATGTTGGTTGGATCTGTCCTCTGGAGCCTGACTAGGACTGAAAAACCCCATTCCAATGTGATTCACACATGCAGGTAAGTTGTGTCTGGGCTGGTGGTGGAAGAAATTAGTTCTCCTCCACATGGGACTTTCTTCAAGGCTGCATTAGGGTCCTCTCAGCATGGAAGCCAGCTTCCCCCAGAGAAAGCTGTCCAAGAGACCAATGTGAAAGCCAAACACCTTTTATGATCTAGCTTCAGAAACCACAAATATCACTGCTATAGTAGTCTGTGCACAGGTCAGCTCTGATTCTTTTTAAGAGGGAACTATAAGTGTGGGTATAAAGAAGGTAAGGATTATAAGGGTATAACTTGGATCTAAGCTACCAGAGTAACTACTTATGAAAATCACAACCACTCATGAATTTTTAAAAGCTTTTATTGTGAAATAATTTTAGATTAAAAAAAACTGAAAAATCAGTTCAGAGAATTTCCTATACTTTTCACCCACCTTCCCCTAATGTTAACATCCTATGTGACTGTTATCACCATTATGCTTTAGATATTAGGTCTCCCCCAAAAGTTCCTGTGTTAATGGAGAAATATTCAGAGTTGAAATTATTAGATTAGGATATGTGACCTACTCAGCCCATCCTAGTTTGGATGGACCAGTGAGGTGGTAACAGTAGGCAGGTAGGGCATGGCTGGAAGAGGTAGGTCAAAGGGGGCATACCCTGAGGGTTTGTTCTTCACTATGGCCCCTTTTCTTTGCTCTATCTGCTCCTTGGCTGCCAATAATGGAGCAGCACTCCTCCGCCTCACTCTTCCACCATGATGTTCTGCTTCATCTTGGGCCCAGAGCACTGGAGTCCACAGAACATGGACCGAATCTCCAAAACTGTGAGCCCAAAATGAACAGTTCCTCCTCTAAGTTATCCTTGGCAGCCATTTTAGTCACAGTGACACACAACTGACCAACACAATCACCATCACCAAAAATTAAGGAACACTGGTACAATGTTATGACCTCAAGTATGGCTTTTACCCAGGCTGCCCCAGTTTTTTCACCCATGTTCTATTTTCCAATCTATGCCAGAAAAGCATGTCAAATTTTGTTGTTCTCTTTTGTCAATTCCAATCAGTGGTAGTTTCTTTATATTTACTTGTCTTTCATGACCTTGAAAACGTTGAAGAACACTGGTCAGATATTTTTAGAATGTCCTTTAGTTTGGCATTATCTGGCATAGTTTTCATGAATTAATTGGAGTTATAGGTTTTAAGAAAAACACCCCAATAATGAAGTGCCCTTATCACTTTGTGACTTATCACTGCTGTATCTACCTAACACTGGCAAAGATGGCACTTCTCTTCCCTGTAAAACTACTGTTTTCCCCTTTCTATAATTTGTTAGAAGCAAGTTATTAAGTAACTGAGATTCAAAGAGAAGGGAATTAATCTCCACCTCCTAGAGGGAATATTTTCAAAGAATTTGTGGACAAATGTTAAAACCCCCTTAGTGATCAATTAGGTTTTGGTTGAAGATGCATCTCTCTGATGGTGATAGAAGACTGCATAGGAAAGGGAAAAAACAGCAATGGAGAAAGTATTTCAGCTTCATTTTGAATACTCATAGCCCTCATCATTTATTTCTACAGTTAATTTCATATCCAAAACATAATCCAGATTATGCTTTCCTCCTATCATAACTGAACTGCATCAACATTTATAAAACAATAAGCTTTGAGAAGCTTGCTTGTAATGCCTAAATGTCTTAATTTTCACCTAATTACACTGGAGAAAAACTGCAAATCTATAAAATTACACCAAAAATTGTTCTACAGCATAAGACATGTGAAGTTTCTTGCTTTGCTCTGTTTTTTGGTTTCTTGATAGGAAGGTCAAACAGACATTAACTCTTATAATAGTTCCCAAAAATATTAAAAATGGTAGCAAGAACATCTTAAATGAAGTACTGGAGAGGTTCCCAGATAGCAGATTTTTAAGACTGAAAATCATATTAGTAGTACTAAAATTCAATTTTTAATTAGCCATGACACTTTACAGCTGATGAAGTGCCCTTTGGACTAACAATTCTTAATAAGCACTGCTTAAATTTAATTTCTATTTCCATTTGACAGTAACCAAGCAAAACTTGTGATTCAACACAATGATAACAGCATGATTCAAGTGCTGCAAGTCTTCACTTTGTTCTTAGCTATTTCACCAGCCAATTTAATTTCAAAATCATAAACTCTTCCATCCTTCCTTCTGATAACAATAATTTTCTTTGAACAAGTCTTAGGTTTTTAACTTTGACAGAAAGAATATATCAAGTGCAAAATATTTTATCTGTTATGGTTCTTTTGTTCTTGAAATTATCAAAACAGCAATTCTCCCATATTTTAGAAATATATACTCTTTCAGAAGAATAGTAGGTGAACAAATCTATTGTACCACTCTGACAACTGAAGTCATTAAGTAAGAGGGAGAGAGTCTCCAGTGTCAATTTTCAATGCACCCCTCCATTTAGGGCACTTTGATTAGATACTGACATTCTTCATCTCATTTTTACTCATTCATAAAAATAAACCTAAATAAAGACCTTAGGTTAGACAACACAAAGGCACTAATACATTATCATGTGCATGTAGACCTCAAGATTCATCTTTTTAGTATCTCTTTCTTTCCTCCCTTTCTTCCTTCATCTTAGAATGAGATGAAAAAGAAAATTCCAGAGTCAATGTTACCTCATTTATGAACAGTGTTCTGATTTCAGGGGAGGTTAGTGGTGTTCCCTTTTCTGACCTCATAAAAACATTTTTGTCTCTCTTCTAATATTTATCCTACATGAGTCTGTTTGGCAGCTCATTGGAAGCACATACCATTCTGCCATTTGAGGACACATACCTTGATATTAGAAGCATGGCATATTCATTTTGTACCCTCATGGTGTCCCTGACACAGGGGACACCTATTAAATATTTATTAAATTTCAAAATGAACAGTTCTTTTTTAAATTAAAAAAAACTGTGTGTAGTCCATGGTAAAATTAAGGAAGCACAGTAAGGGGGAAAGAGGGTAGGAATAGAAGGAAATTATTCCAAGGTGGAACTACTGTTATTCCCCATTTAGAGATGTGGAAATTAAGGTTTGGAGGGATTTAGTTGCCCTTATTATGTGGTTTAAGTATGTTTGTTATCCACCATATGTAAGGGTGCTTGAAAATGAGCCATCTGAAGTAATGAGCCATCTGAAGTTGGAAATCATGAATGTGTGAGAACCAATTAGGAAAAGTGTTCTATCTTCTTATGCATTGATTCAGTCATTTATCATAGTATTTAATAGCTTTCTGTCAAATATTCGGAATCTTGCTTCTTAGGCCCTCTCCAGGGATCTACAAGCAGGAGTAGAAAGGAAAGCGTAGGATGGGATCAAGGCGTGTCCAGTCCAATGAGTATGAGGTCAAGGAATTGAGGATGTTGCTAAAATACTAATGAAAAGACTGGCCAGGTAGGAAATGAAATTTATCCAGGAGAGATGGAGAATTCAGAAACATAAGAAGAATCTGAGTGATTAAGGACCTCAGTTAAGTTGAAAAATGATGTGCGGTAATAAGAATAAATGAAAGGATTAAGATAAGAATGGCTTACTGCCAATTCAAATCTCACATATGGAGTGTTTAGGTAATGGAAAAATTCAAGGTGTGCCAATATGAAGAAATTGCTGGTGTAAGTTGGAAGAGAAGGGAAGTAACGAGGACACTATCACCCATGACAGCAGCCCATGATGAGAGGAGGGGAAGAAACAGAGGCTCAGAGCCTGGTGCATTCTCCTCCCACAAATGTGGGTGGGGGCTGGTGACCAGAGGCCAGGGACATCCTGACAGTAACGTGAAATTAACATTATATGATCCACATGAGAATTGTTCATGTTTGTCTACAAAATAGCCATTATTCTGCTTACAGAGCTAACATCCATAAAATTACATAAGCCTTTTTATAAGCCTTCTGGTATTCTATCCTTAGCACTATTTGAAATAATGCATTAAGTGAAAAGTTTGGTCATCTATTTGTTGCAGCCTGCAACATCTCAAGAAACACTTTCTCTTATTCATCTGAAAATATAATTAATTCTCTATGTTTTAAGAAATGAAGGACAAATGCCAATTGTATCCATCAGCATGATTTACAGTCCTATAAATTTTAATGATTTTTTTCTCTACCTTCATCTTTCCATAACAGAACATGGATTTCCCTTGCACATTTTTCCTATTAATTCTAGCACCAGATTGTCATGGTTCCCATCTTGCCTCTGCCACATACAATCATCTGACATGGGTAAGTCACTAAAGTCTTTGATGCACTGCATGATAAGGATAAAATAATACTCTCTGCCTCATATGATTTTGTAAGGATTAAGCCAGTAAATATGTGAAAAAGAGTTCCTATAGGGGATAGCATACAGTAAGAACTAAAGCAGTATTGGATGTAATTATTACAATTATTAGTATATGTGTCATAATCTCATTAGTCACTTAAATTCCTTCACTGGACTTTCACATCGTAAAGGGACAGTGTGCAAACTGCACATAATATGGTAAAATCATGGTGTGGTTTCCCTCTTCCCAGTGATTCTTAGGAATCTGTTGGTTCAGGGACCACAGTAGCACACTGAGAAGCTTCCAAAGGCCAGTCAAAAGGAACTCCCTGATTCAAAGGCTGCATTTTATTTTTATTTATTTGTTCTATTTTGTTGTACCAAAAAATAAAATATTTAGAAATCAATCTAACAAAAGAGGTGAAAGACCTCTAAAATGAAAAGTGTAAAACACTAAAAAAAGGAAATTGATGAAGACCTTAAAAGACAGAAAGACCTCTCATGCTCCTGGATAGGCAGAGTTAATATTGTCAAAATAGCCATACTATCAAATGTGTTATACAAATTTAATGCAATTCCTATTAAAATTCCAACGACATTCTTCATAGAACTATAAAAAGTAATCAGGAAATTCATTTGGAAAAATAAGAGACCCAGAACAGCCAAGGAAATCCTTAGCAAGAAGAGTGAAACAGGAGGCATCACAATACCAGACCTCCAACTATACCACAGAGCTGTAGTAATAAAAACAGCATGTTATTGGCACCAAAATAGACATGAAGACCAATGGTACAGAATAGAAGACACAGAGATAAACTCACATAAATACAGGTATCTCATACTGAACAAAGGTGCCAAAAACATTCAACGGAGAAAAGACAGCCTATTCAACAAATGGTGCTGGGAAAAATGGAAAGTCACATATAACAAAATGAAATTAAAGTTTTATCTCTCACTCTGCACAAAACTCAACTCAAAGTGGATCAAAGAATTAGGCACTGGAAGAAAGACCCTGTGACTACTAGAAGAAAAAGTAGGCCCAAATTTTCACCATGTCCTCCTAGGATCTGACTTCCTTAACAAGACCCCTAAAGTACAAGAAGTTAAATCAAAGGCTGCATTTTATAGCTCAGACCCTTTAAACCTTGGCTTCTTTCCCTCCCTTAAATGAATTATCATAACATTTTAATGCAATGTCATTTATTCACCATATTGAACCACTGCTGCTGATATTTATCAGGAGAAGATGATTCCTACTACATAAAAGAAGGTGATACTACATACATAATCATCTTTTTTAGCTGACTAACATGGAAGACCCATGACTCTACCAATCTGTAGAAGAGTGAATTGACAATTGTTTTCATGTGGGCCCTTTATTCTTATCCCCTCATTTTATTTAGCCACATTTACTGAGCATTCAAAGAGATGGGCTTGGTGATACAATTTAACATGGGAGACCAACAAATAAGCCATTCTCTGGTCATTGAAAACTAATTAAACCAGACTCCATTGCTATTCCCAGTCAGGCATGCTTATACCAACAAAGAGCAGAGTGGATTAGTCAAGACTGGTATCTCAATGGAACTCTCTAGAGGACACTGTCAAAGGCTAGTGAGTGGCCCTGTGTTAGGAAGGGAGGAAGCCCTAACAAGGGGAATACCAGGAGTGGCTTTCTGTCACTAATCCTGAATTCACCCATTAATGACCAAGCTATATTTGAGGCTATGGTCCTTACCTACTTATAATTTGAATAGGATAGATCTGTAGATACTTCTTCACTGGATGTTCTTCCAACTTGTAGTAAAATTAATAATTTGCTCTATAATCTCCATTGAAAATATTACCAGTGTAGCCTAGTGGCAAAGTAGAGAGATTCTAGCACAATTTTGATGTTCTCCAATGGAGAAGGTTACTTACTCTCTTTGCTTCAGATGATTATATGTTCTTCTTTGTTGATTTGTTATGAAGATTATACTAAGTGTAAAGACTACTAATAACCAGAATTTTTGGACAGTCCAAGCAGCCAGGTACCCTTTCTAGATATGGGTGAGCAATCAGGAATCATGATTTATCTTCCTAATCCTTCCACATTCAGAGACACACTGTGGTGGTCAGTTTGAAGCATACAAGGTAATGCTTTCAAGAAGTTTGGAACCAGACAAAATTGAATTTGGATACTTAATATTCCTAGAGCAACTCTGACCCTATGTAGTGTTATCTCAGGAATGAATGTAAAAGCCATTGTTGTAAGAACTGGTATAAGAATGAAGTTATATAATATAGGCAACATATCTAGTATATAATATGTGCTGTTAAATGATCATTTCCTTACCATGTCTAGTTTTCTTGGCTTCACTTTTGTAAAGTCATACATCATGGTGGGAGACTGGGTTGGAAAGCACTGACCTTGACTTAGATGTGGCTCGGTTAGTATTTGGGTCCTCAGTTTCTACACCTGCAAATTTGAGGAAATGGATAACATGGTCTCTAGGAAGCAGACAGATGGTGATGTTGTTCTGCTGATGTTACGGGGTCAATACACATCACGAACATTGTGGTTGGCATAGTGGCTGCTAACCACTGCTGATTGCAGGGTTCCCTTCTCATCCTCTATAGGACAGGATTGCCACCACTTGACACATCTCAACAATGATCCTTGGAAACCCTATAGGCGTCTCTCTATATAGAACTAGACCCATAAACAATCTCTAAAAATTTTCAATACTGTTAATAAATACTTTTCAAAAAAAGAAAGAAATTGACCAAATTATGCTATGTACATATCTGAATATACAACAGTGAATTCTACTTTTATTTGTATCTATAAAACACCAATTAAAAAATAATCAATAAATAGAAGGAAGACCAGTAGAGTAGAAGAAGGGAAGAAGAGAGGAAGGAGAGGAGGAAAAGAGGAAGTAATGGGGACTGAAATGAAATGAATTATATTTCATGCACATATGAGTATATGAAAAAACTCCACTATTATGTATAACACGCCCATAAAAACATTTTTAAAAATTAAAAAAATAAAAATCATGCAAAAAGCAAAATTAAGAATCATTGGCTTACGAAATATATGTGTGCTAAGATATGTGTGTTCAAGTATACGTCATGATATGTGTAAGGAATCTGGCTTCCCAACCACCCGTCAATCTGCATTACGCCCGCCTCTCCCGTTACAGGAACCCGGCCTCCTACTCCGGCCTCTCCCGTTACAGGAATTTCCGGCTTATGTTGCCGTAATCTTCCTGTCTCCCACATTATGTTCTAATATGTCATTGGTCCATCAGTCAGTCTGTAATAATTCTCCTCCGCAATTGGTTCCTCCCAGCCTGCGAAATTCCGATAACTGAGGAGAAACCCTGCGCCACATTTCTTCTTTTCCTTTCCCCTTTTCCCAGAGCGGGCACGATTAGTCCGCATAAAATAAAAAGTTCCTCGTGTGGGACCTGTGTCTGCGGAGCGTTTTTCTGGGAGTTATCGACGAACCAAAACTGCCCCTAACATCTGACCTAACAATATGTAAATGTGTATATGTGCATAAATGGAATGAATAAGGTTCAACATTAAAATGTAAATACTGGTTAACTGGGGGTAATAATGTTATGAAGAAATTTAATTGTGTCATTCACAACTTTCTTTATTGATTTGGTTTTTACTATGCAGGAATTACTTTTATGATACAAACATGAAGTTAAGGCCAGGATGTGGTGGTGCATGCCTGTAATCCCAGCAGCTCAGTAGGCTAAGGCAGGAAAATCACAAATTCAAAGGCAGACTCAGCAATTTATTGAGGCCCTAAGCAAGTCACTGAGACCCTGTCTCTAAATAAAATATTTTAAAAGGGCTGAGGATTTGGCTCAGTGGTTCAATTCGCGGTACAAAAAAAAAAAAAAAAAAAAAAAGTTTATATCAAGTTATAAAGGACATTGTTTTGTGGGTGATTTCAAATCCCTCAACCCCAGGTTTCCTGTGGAAGAGGTTTTTTTTTGAAGAGATTTCTGGTAGAATAATATGTTGAGTCTTTCTACTCACCCTTTACTCTTCTCCATGGGAAAAGGGATGACTTTTCAGTGGTTGAGGTGAGGGTTCAAGAAGTAGAGCCTGCTCGGTTCAGCAACTGTCCCTTCTTTTGGGGGACTTGCCTGCCAGTGGAGAGGCCACATGATGGTCTGCTTGCTGCCATTTGGTCGGGGTCTCCTGGAGCAGGCTGGAGTTCAACAGCTACTCCAGTGTCTGTCTCATTAAGAGGTGAAGTCTGACAAGCCCACTTGGCCACAATTCTAATGTCACATTCTCCAGTTGGCTTTATTGGTGACTTAAAGAGGTGACATTGTCACCTCTGATATTTCCATTGTGTGCATGTGCACACGTGAACATGTGTGTACAGGCCAGATCCAGAAGAGTCAAAGGGAAAGTATTTATTACTGTCTCCCCAAAACACTCCAGCAGACCTTTGTTCCCTCATTATTGTTGTTGGCCAGCTCCTAATTATTTCCCTTCTCAACAGCACACCAAGTTCTTTTGGGGAGTTTTCTTCTCCTTCCTCAGATACTGTCTTAGGGAAATGATAAATCCTGGAAGCTAAATGAGTCCCTGGAGGCTCCTTTTGACAAGAATGTGAATTAGGTGGGAAAACTCAAACCAGAAGGCATGGTGGGAGCCAATGCCTTGATTCTGGGGGGGGCACTGACACCGCTTCAGTCACAGAGCAGGTGGCCCTGCCACCAAGAGCTCTGCAGTGCCCAGCTTCCTGCTTTTTCTAGTACTCTGAAGTCTTCCCTTCAGACTTGGTTGTTTCCTCCAGACACTTCTAATGAATTCCTTCTGATTCGCTTAGGCTACCCAGAGCTCGTTTCTGTTTGCAGCAAGAGACCCTAATAGACACCACTTTTGAAGGGAAAAAAAGGGAAATGATTGTAGCTTGAGTTATGACTCTATTGAAATTTGATATGTACAAATGGCTCCAATGACAGAATGAATTATAAAATCTAAACTAAGTTACATTAACATGAATCACTTTGTAATTACTTTGGATCACTAATCATGACTAGCACTGAATGAGTTACTATGAGTTGTAAAGCTATAATAAAATATTATGATGCAATATTATTATACATGCAAAATGAAAAAATCCTTTGGTTCGAATACCAGCAAAAATAACCCACACATGCCATGTCACATAAAGTATTTCAGATATAGCATGCCTCTAATTTTACAGGTAAACTTCCTTAGTTTGTGTCATCTATACATGAGAATAACCACTTTTTTAAAAGTGTCATGAATTAAATGAGATGACATCTGTGACCTCCATAAATTATGGCCCAAATCAAAAGAACCTTTCCAAACTATTTTCTATTGGAAACTGAAGGTCATATTTATGCCCTTTTTAAGTAGAATAAAAAGTCTGATTTCAGAAGTTATTTAGATCATACAAAGGAATAAATCTAGCTTGTTAAGTCAATTTGACAACTTCCTGACAGTGTTCTGATGAATTGCATTTTCTTTTAATTAAATAGAAGCAGGAAAGAGTTCTCAGTGTTGGAATTTTTTTTTAAATTATGTATATAAACGGGGTAAGTTTTGAGACACCCTATCTTCACTCTCCATTTTTGGTATTTTTCCTCAAAAAAAAAACTGATTTCATAACTACTTTTTGAGAAGATGTATTCTGTAAAAAAAAAAAAAGATACAAGATAACAAAGGACTATATATTTATAGAACTATTAATTATAAGGAAAATATGTCATAACTGACCTATATCCGGTTACTAAAAGCAAAGGAGCTGGCAATGGGAGTTACTTAATTCTTCCTGAATGTTAGACATGGATATCCTCTAGGCAAAGATCTTTCCAAGAGTAATCTACAGATCCTCTGCATCCAAACTAATTGGAATTACTTTTCAACAGAGCAGATTTGTGAAATGCCCTGCAAATTATTTATTTGCAATTTCTTGAGAAAACTGGAATAAACACTGTTAATAAACTTCTCATAATTTTCATGAACATGAAAATGCAGATCTTCTGTGGTAGATGTTATCCCAAGCAGGTCACTAAGCAATGTCAAGGGCTGTGTACTGTACAATTTTGGAGGGCATTGTTGATATCATGGTCTATGCTGTAAAGGAGCTTTGATTGATTCATATTATTTCTAGTAAACTTTCAAGAGGGTCACTGAAAAAATCCACCCTATTACTACTTGTATTTTTATACATCATGTTTGTATATATTTGCACAAAGTTTTGATTCATGTATATTGGGTAATTATCAATGCACATATCCATCATTCATACCTTTTTAACCCTCAGGTTTTCAATGTCATCATTCTGAAATGCATGAAAGGTTGTATTTTCATCTGCACCTTAAATCCTAAATGAATTATCAGCACCATTTTGAAAAATCAATTTGTTTCACTCCAAATGGAATCTGGGCTTTTAAACCAGAGTTGAAAGAAAAAAAAAAAAAAAACAAGAAAAATTCTTTGTTTAAAAATGTTGAACCATTAAAGTACAAGCAATTTTATCTAATGAGATCGGTCAGTTTTTAGACTGCAGTTCTTTAGTTTCAAAAGATCCCTGAAAAAATGTATTAAAAGCCCATTTCTTCTTTCCCTTGTATGAAAACAGTACCCAAAACTGGTTCAATGCTTTAAAAATTAGTCTCACATTATAAAAATTAGCCACGTTTAAGTGATAATCAGGATTAGCAGTCCTGGGAGTCACAGTCAGAACTGTAGGATCACTATGCCCATTTCTCAAAATTACATGCAAACCAAATTGTTTTCATTTTAAAAGGAAACCCTATAAGCCTTCTTGGTTATATGCATGTTCATAAATATTTTCAGTAATAAACTCTAAAATAGTAATTATTTAGAAGGTTGAAAAGAAAGATATTGCTTTCCTCATGGCAGGTCATTCAAGTTGGTTCAACTTCAAGAACATATTTTCAGTCTGGATGTGGTTCTTCAAATCCACACTGAATCCATTAGCACGTACTTGATATCACTTCCTCCCCACATCTTTTATTCTCTTTTTCCATGCTCTATTTGTTTATTTAAAACTCTTCTTTCATCTTCTTAGTCCTTCAAGCATGTCAAGTTTGCCCTCCAAAGAGACATTTTCTTTTCTTGTAATTTACTTGTGCTAAAAATTCTCAATTAACCAAATAGTCCTTCACTGAAATGTATACTAATTATCAGATTCGAGTTGGTGTTTTTAATAGGCCAGGTAATTCCAGTGAATAATTACTGTTCACTTAGTTTCTAAAATATTGATGCTTTTTTTAGTGAAAAAATGTGTAGATTTTTCTTACAGTTCTGACAGTACATTTTATCACATCTATACTCATGTATCAAAATCTAGTTCGTATACTTTATCAATGTCAATGAGATTAGGATGCCTTCACTTTATTTACCAAATATACTTCTAGAGGAAATAGACTTAAGATAAAAAAAAAAATGCCTTAGGAAAAAATTGAGAACTGAAAGAAAAATTAAGTAGGTACCTAAGAAATTCTTTTAAATAAGTTCTTACAAAATCAATATCATACTAATAACAAATCTGAAATCAGATTTTCTGATAAAAGTAGAACTTTTATAAGATCAGATTGAAAACTTGAAAAAGGAGATTAAGCTTATTTTCTCTTCCTGTATATGAATATGAAAATTAACAAATAGAATAAAATTGTACATTTCTCAAAGTAGTTCACATACTCAGGGTCTCCTAGATAATTCTAGTTATGATCCACAGAAATAAGTTCAACTTTTCTGACATAAAGTGAATTGCTGACAGTATTAGAATTTGGAAAGTATTTTTATTAGAAATTGGCACAAGTTCTGGATTTCTTCCAAGGCATGCTGTTGAAAAGACCAACAATTGATGGGATCCTCATAAGTTCCTTGTGGCTTTCATGCAATCATATGAACTTAACACAATTTCATTTTGGCTCAGTGCTGATGGATAACAAATAGAACACAAGACGCACAAGCCCTTTGATCTCTGTATTAATAGATCATCATTCACTATCACTTCACTCCCCACTTTAAAGGAGATGCTGAGAGTTAAAGGAGAAAAAATAATAAACCAAAATATAACAAACAAAACCAAAGACCTTCTCTTCTTGGTTAACTTGAACAACTCGTTGTTGGTCTACGAAAAGCCAAAGCAGTAAGTTAAATGGACTTAAGTCATATTTCTTTGCCCTCTTAGAGGAATTCAGGATTTCTGGGACTCATCAATGTGTGATTGAGCAGGCTTTCCAGAGGATTCTGATACACTGTGGGTCTTAAATCACTGAGGTTCCATTCCAGAGTTTTGGATTTGGTAGGTCTCAGGTTATGACCTCAAATTTGTATTTCTAACAAGTTTCCAGGTGAGGTTGATCTCTTTGGGAACCACACTTGGGTCATAGCACTGGTAAGTAAACTACTCTGTCATTTTTTTATAGACTGCCTTTCATTTCCATTAAATTCTGATCATGAAATCTGACTGTAAAATCCACTGACAAAATTAACATGAAAGTATACTGCATCAGTTTAGAACACAACTCTTAGCAAGAATGGTCTCACATGAAATACAAATGTATGGCAGAACTTATGCAGAACCCATAAAGAGATAAATCTTTGTTAAATAGGTGAATAAGAAAAAGGAAATAATTTACTATCAATGTGAAAGAAAGAAAAATTCAAAATTCCATAGCACTGGCTGAAAAAAATGGAAAGCTACCCGTAAAAATCATGGAGCCTCATTTTCTCCCTTTATTCTAAAAAAAGAAAACATTTGTTTTATGAACTGCATTGTATTGCTACAAATATCTGCTTCCAAACATTTTAGAGTGAAAATCAGCAATAATTTCAATAATAATATTGACTGGTTAATGATAAAATGTTCTGGGACGTTTTTCTTATATTTTTTATTAGTTTTTAAATTTACTTTTTAAGCTAACAAATATTTTATGTATTTATTGTGCACATGTTGTTTTGAGATATAGATGTTAATATATATAACTGTATATATATATATGTACGTACATATATATATATATATATATGTTTACATTATAGGAATGGTTAAATCAAGTATTCTTTTACAGTTCCTTATCTGGGATGGCCATCTGCCATTATGTAGAAAAATAATACATTATTATGAGTCTGTCACAGAAACCATCAGGTGCCAGACTATCTTGCAACTCAAAAGTGGTCCCCTTCATCTCTACAGATTTTACCCTAGTATTGTGTGGTTCTGAATTTTTTGAGAAAGTATCTTTCAATAAAAATAAAATATATATATTCATAAAAATGAAACATATATATTCTTTGTTATAGAAGGTTATAGTCTTGTTCTTGGTCTTTTTAGGGGCCAAAGGAGTATTCACCATAGGACAACATTATCAAGATTTGTCTAAAAATATTTCATGCATTTTTTTTAATCCACTAGAATTAACTTGGCTCACGGATCACCTTTTCAAGGACACAAGCAGCTCTGCAGCTGACTGCTCCAGAGAGTGCTGGAATGAGCACCTTGAATCCTGATAGACGGATCTAAAATGAAGGAGGACACAGGCAGCCAGGCACTCCGGGGATTTGGGATAGATCTGGTCTTAGAAATACAAAGTCAGAAAACAACTTTCTCCTTCAGAGGAGAGCCATGATTTCCTTTGAGAAATGGCAGAGCAAGGGGGTCTTGTTATTATGTTCAATCAAAAGTTCTTTTCTGAAACTTTAGGACACCTGGGAGGAAGAAGAGGAGGAGAAGGGAAGGTGGCTGCTCTGGGAATTACACAGGACGACTAGAGGGGTAGCAATGCAAGGAGCTGAGGTGTGCAAGCCGTCCCCACGCTGCCTCTTGCACTTGTGAGGTGAGGACATGTCGGGGAGAAGAGGAGAAGGTCCAGGCAGCAGGACTGCCTGTCCAGCGCTCCAAACCCAGAGCTAATTATTAGGCAATGTTTTCTGAGGCTTGTGCCCTGTGGCATAGTGCTTAAGTGGACAACTTCTGGAATCATTCTTGAACACTAAAAAAAAAACAAAAACAACTTATTGAAACATGTAACTTAAAGTCTAAGTTTTAATTTTCCCATTTGTAAAACTGGCACAGTATTAGATTTTTTTTTTTTTCCTTACAGGAAGTCCCTGTGCACAGTGCCTGGCATTTTACAAGTGCTCCATAAATAAGAGTGACAATAAGAACAGGAAGTATTACTATTATCTTCTCTAACAAATGTAGAGGTACTTTACAATTAATGGGTGCAGAGTACGGGAAGAGCCTTGTCCCAGATTTTGCTTCTGTGTGTACTGCCAGATTCTCAAAAGACTCTGCATTCCTGGGCATTATGAGAAGAGAACACTTCCCCATGAGTTCTTCATCACTGATGTAGTATAAAAAGAGCTAATTCGAGATCATTTTATATTGTATAATATGTTTGAGATTTCACTATCAAATCCAAGGCAACACCAACAAATCTGAATACCAAACAAAACAATGGCATAGCAATGTGATAGCCCATGATATCTCATTTCTGTGTTTATTTCTAAACTATTTCCTTTTTTTTTCTCTCTCTCTCTCCCGTGGTGCTGGGGTTTGAACCCAGGGCCTTACACATGCGTGGCAAGCACTCTACTAACTGCGCTATATCCCTAGCCTTAATTTACTTTGATAATAAATATCACCATTTTGGAATTTTCCCCTTGGTATCAGCTGTGTTAACTATTTTTAAAATATGAAAAATGGGATATTTCATTCAGGTGTGTAGTTTTAATTGGGTTACCCTATACTGTGTCTAAAATGTAATCAACATAAAATATCACTTACCTAACGTGCAGTCCATCTTATTAGTGCCATCATTTGAAATGTATTTTCATGAGTTAAAGTGTCAGGAGGAAATCTGAAATAATAAGGTTCATCGCCTTGCTCTAAGTCTTACATAGATAGGAACAGACTTAACTACTGGTTGACTGATGTGCCAGTTCTTAAGAATTTTACGAACAACTTTGGTTTTCTATTTAACAAAAATCATACATTAAATAACACCATTTATTTTCTAGATTTTTGTTTAGAGGCCTCCTAGATTTTTAGGGTATCATAGTATACCAAACTCATGTCCTGAAACTTTAAAAGTACCAATTTACACAATTTACCTATTTACCCTTATATCAAAGCACGTGGTATATTACATTTTGGAGTAAATGCTGCTTTAAATGTATAGAATAATCAGAAATATGAGTCACCACATTAATTACAGGAGAAAGGACAGTGACAAAATAAATATTGTTGGTCATTCTTTGTTGATTCTATATCAACAGTTGTCCCCCTCTGAATTAAAGTATTTAGGTGACTATAAATCAGTTAACTGACCTGTATATCATTTTCTTCAACTATGCAATAGGCAGGTTCACATCACCATCGACATCACAAGTACATTAAGAGGACAAAGGATATAGGATGAAATTGCTTTTGGATCACAGGCAACAGGGTATAAAACAAATCCAAGCTTCCTGCATCTCAATGATATCTGCTGGAATCCAATGTAATAGAATGGGTCTTTACCAAGCACATCGCAGTGGCCTACCAAATTGGGAGAACTGTTCTTATAGCAAGTATATAGCAATACATTTCTTAAATAGTTCTTCCTTATTCTTGTAATAAATAAAGTTAAATCACGTGAAATTATCATCTTATAGTTTAAAATGATGCAATATTAGCACTTTATCATTTAACCCCGCAATTGCAATAGATATTGTCTACTATTTTGGCTACTACTGCTATTACTCAGAACATTACCTTACTATTGAAATTGTGTAAGTTCTTAAACCTGATTTGGAAAGTGCTTTCAATTTAAGAGGGGTATACTATGGTTATTAATTGATTCTACAGAGTTCAAAAATTTCCATATCAATTGCTATGGATGCTCCAACATTTTGTGCAAAACCACAGAGTGAATATATGCATTGTGATGTATTAAAAATCATGATGTGAAATCCACAAAAGACATATGTTCCGTTTCAGAAGCTTATATTACAAAGAGATTTCCAGCATCTTTCTTTAGTGAAGTAAGGGATTTCAGGGAAAAAAAAAGAAAAAAGAAAAAAAAAAAAAAAAAAAGCAAAGCTTGCTATTTCAGCAGCTTTATTGCTGTGGGTTTTTTTTTTTTTTCCTAATGCAATAAAACAAACATTCCAATCTCTCCAAAGTCTTATCTTAACAAAGCTATTTTTCCTTATAAGCAATAGACCTAGATTTTAAAATGAACAGCAAGTTCCAAACTACAGCAGCACAGAGATAACACAGAGTCCCAGAACAATTCATTGACCTTACAGCAGGAAATAATGATGTATCATCAGAATCCACTTGGGCAATATCACTTTGCCAAGAAGCATTAAGCTTCTTTTTTAAGTAAGATTTGATTTTGCTGCTATTTTGAGAGAGGTAGAGAGCATTTATATCAATGAAATGCAAACAGGTTCTTTTATCCAACTAACATGATAGTACCAACATGCTGGAAAGTAGAATCATCATGGAATTGGGTGGGGGGACCTTTATATGAAAACCAAATCTCAGAAATACAGCTTCAAAGATTTCCCTAAAAACCTGACAGCTGTTATGTTTGTTAGCATCACTCGCTGATGAGAAAGAAACCCTCCCTAAATGGCTTTATCTTACCATAACTGAAGAGCTTATGTGTTTGTTATCTTTGTGTGTGTGTGTGTGTGTGTGTGTGTGTGTGTGTGTGTGTCTTGGATCTATCTTTGGCTTATGTATCTGATATTTCCCAATAGGAACAGTATGAAAGAATTATAAAATATAATTAAATATAATTAGGTTTATAATATTTTATGTTCTCAATGAATTTCTTCACTTTCTGATTTTAAAAAAATAGGTGTTATTTCAAGAAAGGCAAACAAATTTTATTTAGAATTCCAGGACAAAGAATGTATAACTGTATGCATGATTTGCCTGTTAATAGAAGAGTACGCACTAATTGCATTGTTAACACTTGTATATATGTGGCTAACTCCAGAATCTGTATGTCTAATTTTAAATAAATGCATCTATTATTTCAAGCCATTCTATGCTGTTCTATGTTACAGACAGCCTTTATTATCAGTGTTCTGCTTTACAGCACTCCTTCTTTTCTCTTTTGAAACTCATATATTACAGGGACCCAACAATGGATACATTAAAAAATGTTCAACATCTCTAGCAATCAGGGAAATACAAATCAGAACTAGAATACGATTTCATCTCACTCCAGTCAGAATTACAATGATCAAGAATACAAACAATAATAAATGCTGGTGAGGAGGTGGGGAAAGCAGTACAACTGTACAGTGGTGCTGGCACTGCAGGCTCGTACAGTCAGTCTGGAAAGCAGTGAGAGGATTCCTCAAAAAATTAGGGATGGAACCACCGCATGACCCAGCTATCACACTCCTTGGTATTTATCCAAAAGAACTAAAATAAGCATACTATAGCAATACAGTCACTTCAATGTTTATAGCAGCACAATTCAAAATAGCCAAATTATGGAATCAACCCAGATGCTGGTCAACAGATGAATGGATACTAAGCTATAAAGAATAATAAAATCACAGCATTTGCCAGTAAATGGATGGAAATGGATAACGTGCTAAGTGAAATAAGCCAGACTCAGAAAATCAAGGGTTGAGTGTTTTCTCTCACGTATGATAGTTAGAGCAAAATACAGGAAAGAAGGAAGAGAGAATTGGATATCAAAGATATAGGGAAGATCACTGAGTAGAAGAAGGAGACAGAGAGGGAGAGAGGAATATTGGGAAAGGGGAAGAAATGTGGAATGAGTTTTTAAAAGTTATACGATGTGCATATATAAATATACCACAGGGAATGCCACCTTTGTGTATAAGTAGAAAAAAAGCCAATTGAAAATAATAAATAGTGGAGCAAAAGGAAGATCAGTTGTCTAGAAGGAGAATGTGGGGAGGGAGGAAGAGAGGGAAAACAGAGGAACGTGAACTGAAATCAAATTCCATGCATGTATAATTTTGTTGGGATGAACCCAACTATGATGTATAGTTACAATGCTCTAATAAAAATATTTTTTAAATAAATAAAGGGGCCAAGCTCCTTGAACACAGCGAGCTTGGAATACTTATCTGGATGAATTGTTAACGTCTCAAGCCAGGACATCACCACACCTGCTACTCTGACTTTGGGGTGCTGAGGACCTCACAGAGAACAAAACAGGTCACCACCTCTCATTCCAGTGAGGAGCCAGCATAGACCGCAATGTCAAACCTTAGACTGGAAGGACTGGATGCTGCCTGGATCTCCCTGCATGCCCCAAGGCATCTTTCTTGCTTATTAGGACTTCAATCTTAAGGGTCATTACTTAGATTATCACAGGACAGAAAGAGTGAAACCAAGACAACAGAACTGTTTAAAAAGCTATCTTAGATAGTTTTTAGTTTCTTTACAATTCACAGTGACATTTGTTAACTCTTTTTAACTTTAATTCTCTCTTTGGGAGAGAGAAGAGGAAGGGAGAGAAGAAAAGAGAAGGATAGAGAAACAATACTTTTATTATAATATCATCTTTCAAATTTGGGATGCCTCTTAAGATGAGTTCTCTCTCTTTTTTTTTTTTTTTTTTGTGGTGTTGGGGATTGAACCCAGGGCCTTGGGCATGGGAGGCAAGCACTCTACCAACTGAACTACATCTCCAGCCCTGAGGTCTCTTATCTTGTTCCAAGATATTGTCTTGAAATCCAGCAAGTCTCTTAGATTTGATTACATTAAAAATTTCACCTGAGTTAGAGTAGAGGTAATAGTATTAGTCGTTCAAGGAGGAAGAAAAGAAAGAGAAAGAGAAAGAGAAGAAAGAAGAGGAGGAGGAAGTAGTCATATAATAGCCCACCCTTCTCTGCAGAAGTATGTTCTAAGACCTCAGGTGGATGCCTGAAACCATACATAGTACCAATCCAAATATACTATTTTTTTTCCTATCCATACATTATCTATGACAAAGTTTCATTTATAAATCAATCTAGGTAAAATACCAAAGACAATAAAAATAAAATATAAAAATTATAACATATCCTGTAATAAAGGTTATATGATGTCTCTATTTTATTGTACTTTTACCTTGTCACTTGAAGGAAGCACATTATAGCTGTCTTTGGTGTATCCATATTGTCAGCATCACTACTCTGATGCTTTGAGCACATTATTAAGTAAAGTAAGGATTACTTAAAAAACAAACACTTGTGATCCCAAGAGAGTTGATCTGATAACTGAAATGGCCACTAAGTGATTAATAGGAAGTCAGCATATACAGCATGGACACACTGGACAACGGGATGAGTCATAGGTCGGATCAAGAAGGATACCATAAAATTCCATCCATAAAACTGGTATTTTAAAAAGTATGAATCGTTAATTTCCGGAATTTTCCCTTTAGTCCATATGTCATATCATCCCATGTGGAACTGAAAACTTAGGACTTAATGGGTCAATATTTTTGAACTGTAGTTGACTGCATGTGACTGAAGGTGCAAAAGGGGCAGCAGAGAGGATCCTGTTAGTAACAAAAACAGGACTATAATAAATCATTACTGAGTAGTGCATTCCTGTGTTTGGCACCTTTATAAGCATTCTTCATGTATAAAGTTATTTAATCTTCCAAATTACCTGCTATATTTGACATTATACTCATTCCCATTTTTTTTTTTTCAGGTTATGAAACTGAAGTGCATAGAGGTTAAGTAACTAGGCCAAGTTCACCTAGCTACCAAGGAACAAAATCAGGATTTGAACACACACAATCTGGCCTCAACTTTCTTGGTTTTAATAGCTATAATATATTGACTTATTTATTTACCTCTGTACTGTGAAAAGTATTCTTAGAAACATCATCCGATATGTTTCCCACAGCACACGTTTGAAAGATAAAGATACAGTCATCCAGAGAATTAAGTTTCTTTTCCAAGGTCACTCAATGATAGCTCTTGGGATCCAACTGGAGTTTTCACTCTTATTTCTATTTTACCATTCAATCTCCATTATCTAAGAACTCAGTATGTACTGAGATCTAAAATTCAATATACTTGTGATAAAGGAAAACCGTCTTAATTTCTTGGGTTTTAATATGGAAGACGGGGGACAAAAAGATGAAAAATGATACTCATGATTCTGATGAAAGTCACCCTCAAATGGCAGCAGTAGATGTGGCACTCCTGATTCTATGGCCCTTCACTAGGGCTGCAGCTGCAAGTCTGGGTTGCTTCTTTGCAAGCCTATCTTGGGGTTCCGATACAACTGCACTAATCAGCTTAGCAGGGAAAAAAAAAATAAGGAAAGGCGCATCAATGTTGGCTTTAAAACTGAAAGGAAACCATTAATAATGACCTTCACAGTGAAAGGAAGAAGAGAATGCAGGGGCCCTAACTGTATTTTCAATTCCTTCAGGATATGTACTCTTTGGAGTCTGCAGCAATTTCTTATTTCACTACTTAAGAAGTTACTTTATTCTCAAGTAAAACTTTTTTTGTCTACCCTATTATTTTCCAGCAAATCAGGCTCACAATGGACCTCTACCTTAATTAACTGCCTGTTACATCATTTTCTTACAGAGACTGCTGAATCTGTTGAATTATTCAAAGGGAGAGTGGAGACATTTAGGCATGTTTACTATGACTGTAGAAAAGGGAAAGGTAGAAATGTCCACGGAGGACTCCCCTGGACTCTAGACTCTTCTACCAGGCAGCCCCCGCCTCACCTCCACCTGGATGTCTACGGACTTCTCAAGCTTAAGACCACTCCCTGAATTGTTCCTTTTCAGTCTGCTCTCAACATAGCAGCCAGCATGGTCCTATCAAAGTCAGTCAAATTAGATTACTCCTTTCTTGAAATGTATCAACTGGCCCCCTCTGTCCCGCAGTGAAGGCAAAGTCATCGCCATGGATGCCAATTCACTGCTACTTCATTTTCACCCCCTCTGGCCTCATCTCTGCCCACAGTCCCTGCTTCTTCAGTGCACTGGTCCATCCATGTGTGTGTGCTGTCTGCCTGGACACCAGGCCAAGGTATCTACCCAGTCTGCTTGCACATCTAATTCCCATCTATGGAAAGGAGCACTCTCAGTGGGGCTATAGCCTTTCACTCCTTTACTGGGAATCCCAACACACTCCACCTACTTCCCTGCCTTTTCTTTCTCTGCTGCCTTATCACCATGTCATATACCATATGTCCTTGTAATAACATTGTTTTTTTCACTGCTGTATACTCCCTCTAGGATGTGAGCTGCACAAGGGCAAGTGTTAGTCTATTTTGTTCATACTCTATTTCCAATGCATAGAACACTGTCTGGCATCTAGTAGAGGCTCGGTGTAGATTTCTTGAATTAATAAATGGATGAGTGAGTGATGAAAGGAATTGCATTTTGTAAAATAAGGGAAAAAGCCTGGATGTGAAAATACCAGCTGAGCACCTGGCTATTTGGGAGTACTAAGGAGCACTTCCATTAAATGGTCTGGCTGTGTTGAAATTTCTGGCAAAGAAAATCTAGTGAATTCTGGCTATGCATATCAGACATGCCTGCCTAAAGGAATCAGGCAACATTTTTACTCTATGAAAGACTATTCAGTCTCTCTCCCCATAAAAAGTTCTCTCTCTGTCCTTCTGTTTCATTATCCACAGTTACATCTAATAGTCTCTAAGCTCATATTCAGCCATGTGCTTGTGGGCAGGTCACTTGACCTCTCTTTCCCGCTTTAGAGAGCAAAAAGTTTACATTCTACTAGGCAAAGTTGTAACTTCAAGTCTAGAAGATGCTGGAACTTGGTTGGATGTAAGGTATAGCTTGAAGTTGCCTGGGGGAAAGCTCTTTCCCCTTGACTCCTGAATCCTTCCTTTGTCTTTGTCCCACAAAGGCAGTTGCAAATGAGAAACCATCTTTTAGATTTAGTAGAAGACCTTTTTATCCAAGAAGGCAAAATATCTACATGGGAGAGGTTATCACATTCACCTTGGCATTGACGACTTGTGGAGAGCTCACTTCTGCTGTTAGGCAACCACACTCAGCTGTCACTGACTTGAGCAGTTAACAGGAACAAAAAAGCAATCTCGTCAGCTGCAGCGTCACACATTCTCTGTACTTGAGAAAGTACTGATGCTAACAATATTGAAGATCACTGCTCAAGATTATTTTGCTACAGTTTTCTGTTTCATGTTTCATTAAATTACTGAGGGACTAAATTTTTTTTTCCAGTTCAAGAACATTTGTTCTTGTGATTTCATGTTCAGATTTAGCGGCATTTGCACCTTTGCATAACTGTTGTACTTCTTTCTAAGCAGGAATTTTAATGAAAAAAACTTGAAGTGAAGGAAGAAAAGCTCTTTTAATACCTGTTCTATGTAACTTCCTGCTACGAAGTGGAGCGAAACTATAGCCCTTCTCTCCAGTGGGGTTGCAAGTAGAGTTGGTTTGTAAAACAAAATATTTTAAAAAATATTCCATGGTTCAAATAACTTATTTAAAAGTAAATTCACATGATGTTGGGGGGAAAAATCCTAAAGTATGGATTTGAGACGAATACAACCACATAACTCGTCCGTTACTATATGCAATATATTCAACACAAAGCACGTGTACACACAAACACACACATACACACTCACTCAGAAACAAGCAAGAAACCCTCATTTCTGGTTAAGAGAGCAAAAAACAAAACACCCCCTCCTCCCTGCAAAAAAAAAAAAAAAAAACAAGGAGAACTTATACAAGTAAAATCTAAATGCTCCAGGAGACAAAGTTAAAAGGGAATATTAGAACACTGAACACTTTCTATAAACACAGAAGTGAAGGGGTCTTTAAATTCTCCCAGCCTCCAGGAAAATGCACTAAGAGGGTGAAGGGAGAGAGGGAGGGGGAGAGAGACGGGATGATGGGTACTTATTTTTCTCCATAAAATCATCATAGACATAAATCCTGTAAATTGCTTCTCTCTTAAGAAAGTTTTTGAGACAAGGGATTATATAACTCTTAAAGCTGGAAGGTCTGTCACAGTTGATTTAATCCAAGAACCCAACCTCACAGAGGAACACTGGGTCCAGAAGGTCAGTAAGTTGTCAGCAGGCTGGACCATGGAGTCCTAATTTCTCTCCCGGAGTCTGTCTCTAGCAACCAATGTCAGAGACAACTGACTTACTACAATTTCCTTGGAGAGTCGCAGAATTTGCTTAGAGTTGAAAAAGACTAAGAATTCAGCGTCTTATTTGACAGATGAGTAAGCAGAAGCCCATGAGAGCTCTACCTCATTTTAAAACCAGTGAAATTGAGTAATGTTTGTCATAAACATTTTTTTCTTTATAAAATAAAAAAGGACTTAAAAAATATTTGGGGGTTGGGACTGGGGCTGTGGCTAGAGTGCTTGCCTAGCATGTGTGAGGGACTGGGTTTGGCCCTCAGCACCACATAAAAATAAATAAATAAAAGATTATCTACAACTAAAAAATCCTTAAAAAAATAAAAATATTTGGTAGTCGCCCAATTCCAGGTACAAATAAAATCATCCATAGAAGCCAATATTAAAAACCAATACAAGCTGAGCTTGTCTAGAGGAAATAGGGATGGGGCCTCCTGACAGGCACTGTCTGGTGAGTCTTAGAGTCAGGGACACCTAGAGGATAGTACTGTTGTAGGAGAAAGAACTGATATAACTTTTAGCTCAAGTGTCTCCAGAACAAATAACTTGAACTCTTTCATTTACTTCTAAACCATTCATCATTTCTGACTCCTCTTTCTAAGCCCTCACATTTATTTGGGGGTGGGGACCACCACACATGGATTGAGCACTTATTGTGTCCCACCTGGCTCTTTGTGAGCTCTGGTGAGGTACATGGGACCAAAAAGATTGCATTGCTAAGTGGAGTTCTGTTGTCATCTCAAGCTATGAGGGGCCTTAAGGGACTGATCTGGTGACTTGCATAACTGGAGAGGCCACACCTTCACCAGCAATGGCTCTGATCTGAGAGTTGGTGGGACTTGCTTCTACCTGGACCAGGGAGGAAGATATTCTCTGGAATTCCAAGCTAGTCTCTTATTTCTGTCTTACCACATGTTTGTACTCTAAGATTATGAATGTGCAAATGTTATCTATTCATTTAGACTCCTTTACATCAAAGCCTGACATAAGAGCAACTAAAGTGGAGGAAAATTCTGAAGTTAAGTAAAACTTCTTTTAGTTCTAAAGGGAACTTAGAAAAAAATATTTGAGGTTGAGGTTGATGCTGGCTTCATTGTATGAACTGGAAATAGAGTTTGTGTACACTTTAGATGAAGAAAACCAGGAAAGAACAAAAGTAGATTACGTTTTCATGCAGCATTATATTTTAGACTCCTTTGTTTTAATTCTCTTAAAGCAAGTCTTATAAAATGTGTGCTTTCCCTTTAAACTAGTAGCTCAGAAAGGGAAAGCTGAATATTCAAAACAAAACAGCTCTACTTTCAATTCCAAGAAAAATAGTTTCTGCAGAATTCAAATGCAACCATTGAAGACAGAACATTTGCTGATGATGACACAAGAGAACATTGCCCCAGATGTCAGCACTATTTGTCGTCCCAGAGCTGAACATCAGAATCCAATTCACATATCTCAATGGCCATGCCATTAATCACAAGCCACCCTTTTTCTTAAACAAAGTTGCATTTTTCTTACTTTCAAGAAATTTTGAAGCAGAATGCTTTCAAGCTGCATGGAGACTGATTTTCAGATTCAAAGTACCATAATGCAGTTGAAGATTTTTATCAACAGGACCAGTGCTGGTGGCTGGCATTTGAAATTCCTGGGAAAGAAGAAATGTAGGCAATCACTGGAGTTACAAGTTTAGGTAGTTATATATCAGAATACTCACCAACTTGCTCTTCTTCCTGGAAAGTAGCAGAGGATCACTCAATCCCTCAGTAAAGTCATGTAAAGGAAGGAAATCCTAAGAAATACATTCATATATTACACAGTAAGATGCTGTGGCCAATCAATTCCATTCATCCAGACTTAACTAATCTTTTGAAGGATGCTGGGTTAGATATTTGAAGACTCACCAAAAAAAAAAAAAAAAAAAAAAAAAAAAAAAAAAA
This sequence comes from Sciurus carolinensis, assembly GCF_902686445.1. Lineage (NCBI taxonomy): Eukaryota > Metazoa > Chordata > Mammalia > Rodentia > Sciuridae > Sciurus > Sciurus carolinensis. The sequence goes on along the minus strand of NC_062227.1, from coordinate 27,160,200 downwards.
AAAAAAAGTGGTAGGATTATGATTTACCCCTAAGGTAAGTTTCAGTGAGAAAAAGAAAATGATATTCTGAAATGCTCAAACACAACAAATTAAAGAGAGGTATAGATATTACTGTCAAAGGACACTGTCCCTGTTTCCAACTGTGAATATAATTGAGAACTTAAATACTAACAGTTTGGGAGCATAATGAGTATAAACACTAGCTTAATCCCTGGTAGATTTTGCCAAAGACTACATTCCTTTGGAATTCACCTTAATTTCAATAATTCCCATCATTTATGGTTATATTTGTACTTTGTATCTTGCTTTTATCTCCTTTGGCTCTCAGGTTTAACAGCCTGTCTACCATATCCATACCAGGCCTCCCCAGCATCCCTGTCCCCCAAGCCCTTTCTGAAATTTTTGTGCTTTAGGAAGATAAAAATAAGTCAGTGGTAGATAATATCCCATATGCTATCTTCCCTCCCTTTGTTTCCAACCCCTTTAATACACAATAATTTTGCAGATCAGTACATATTTAGTTTCTCCATATTCTGCTATGTAAGACAGTGATTGATAACAGGAGAGAGAACAAGCCTCATCCATGGAAAATGCTTCCCAAGAAGTTCCTTCTCATGATCTCAAATTAGGAACCCTTATTTCTGCTAGTGATTGCTTCTTCCACGTGCCATGATGCACAGGTACCCATTTCATATAAAGAGGTGCTTCTGTTAATTATCCCAGTTATCAAAAATTATACAGAAACTGAAGTTTTGGGCCTGCAAGATTTATTAGAGATATATCAACTAGTCCAAATTACCTTGAAAGTAAGGACATTTATATCCAGAGAAGGTAAAAATACCTGCTTATGGTTACACTGTTTGTTGGTAGAAAGGAAATAATTCAAGATAATAATTCTGAGACACCAAGCAGTTGGTAACTGGGTCAGTTCTAATATCTAAGTCGTGTCATACTTAATCAGGACTTATCTAAGATATTCCCGTTATCTCTGATAAATTTGGAATACTAACCAAAAATCTAAACCAATACTTTTTGCTATATTGCTTTCCATTATCCAGGAAACAGAAAGAGACCACATTCAGAGGCCAAGAAGCAAGAAAGCAGAGAACATTTTTACATTAATATGCACCTGCTGGTCTGATCCACCTTATGAAAATCGTGAAAAGACTGAAGTGAAACATGTTCTCAGAGAAACTTGCTGAATCAAGGAACGTATTGTGGTGCTCTTGATTCTTTGACATCTGTAGGAACACATTTGGGTATGACAGGATTTGAAGTGGTTAACTTGGAGAGGAAATAATGACATACAAAAGTAGGAACCAAGACAGTCTGCAGTAAGGTGCTAATTTGCATTCAATCGAATATAATCTAGGAAGACATGCTGAGCCTTGGAACAGCCTAGAGGGCAGAGACCAAGAAGAAAAGCTCAGAATTAGCATGGTGGACAACAACCTGGTCAAGGCAGAGAAGAGGAGCAGGGTCAGAGTAGGGAACAATGTAGGAATTAGTTTGAGGCATGCCAGATCAAAACCCAGCATGGGGATTTAGACTTGATGCATCATAGGAACAGGATATACAATCAAGTTCATCTATCCTTTAGATTGCCTTTTGTCATGATTTACTGAGCCTATTTGGGAAGCAGAGGTGGGAACAAGGGAGCTGACAAATGAACATGAGCACTAGTTTCCATTAGTTATAAGTTACAGATTTCTGAGCTCTTAATTCACGCTTTTATTCAACAGAATAGAGTCTCTCCCTCATCTCCTCAAGAAAATTGTGCTTTTTTCTCACTTTGTTCTGACTTGCTTTCAAATAAGTATAAATAATAATTGCCTTATTATTTATATATATTTTTCTTTTAGAACTATAATCATTAGTAACCATTGTTAGTATAGTGTCAACTTTAACATGGAAAACAGAATCACCAATGAAACTCACTCTTTCTGCCACAGTTTGATCTATCTGTGAGTAAAGGCCATTTCTTACCAAATCATTTCCACGTACTTTAAGACTAAAACCAGAGCCAAGAAGTATTATTACTTAAACATCTAGTGAAGTGATATAAATTAAACTTCTCCCCAAATACACTAAATAGAAACAATTGTTTTTAAAATACAAAAGAAAAACTACAAAGGAAACAATGTTTCATGTAAAATACTAGAGACGTCTTGCCTAGAAAATTTCAACTAATGTTAAGGAAACTTGATAACAATAATGCTTTAGTTTCTTTGAAAGTCCAATTAAAGATCAGATTTTACTGTCCCTCCCAGTAAACTTACCTTAATAGTTATGTGTAAGAATAAGGACTGGAAGGAAGCTCAGAGAAATCTGACAACTTATAGCAACAAATAAGCATGGAGATGCTAATCCAAGATGAACTGCTGACTCTCTGCATTACTAGGAGCAAATCATTTGATGTGTGGCTCTCCTGGCCAGCCCGATAGCAACAACTAATCACAAACAATACTAGTAATGAAAATCATACTTCTGTACTAAAGCCCTCCTGCTTAAAAAAGATTTATAAAACTCCAGTGCATTCTGTAAAATTTGGTCAGATGTGTTCAACTTGCATTCTTTAAAGGGAAAAGTGGTTAGTGTGTATGTGTGTGTGTGTGTGTGTGTGTGTGTGTGTGTGTGTGTGTTCGTTCTAAAATGTACTCAACATAGAGTCATTAGATGGGGAAAATATATGTGTGTGGTGTTAGGGGGGCACATATACAGTCAGTATCCATATCTTTAGGTTCCATATCCATGGACTGAATGAAACTTGGTCAAAAATATCCAGGAAAACAGTTATGTTGGTGCTTCCATGTACTATATAGTTAGGGCTAAGATGGTCACATCTGTACAGAACATGTGCTGATTTAAAAAGAAAAATTCATTATTCCATAAACAATACAGCATAAGAATTATTCACATAGCATTTACATTGTGTTAGGAATTAAACATTATCTACAGATGACTTAAAACACATGGGAGGAAATGCACAGGGTTATTTGCAAATATGTCATTTCATATTAAGAGACTTGCACATGTATCTGTTTATGTGGAGGATTCTAGAATCAATTGCCTACTGATACAAATACCCAGCAACATATAATATATATCATATTTAAACATAGTTATATAGGATATATACAGTCTCACACACATATCTTATTTAACAAAGGTTTCCATTTTCCTGTTCTGTGAGTATCTTTTATACTAAAAGCTTTGAAAAAAAATTCCTACTAATACTCTTTCCTGAGAGAAGCTTCAGTGAATCTATATAAATCATTTTGAAAGCGTAGCCCCTTTGAAAGGTACAAAGTGCTCCAAAGGTAGTTTGACTACTCTTGCTCTTTGACTCCAGGCTTCCTCCACAGCTAAAGGATACAGGGAACGTGACATTGCAGGAGGAAGGGTGAAGACAACCAGCAGGAGGAGGAATGCCAGGAGGAGGTCCCTTTCCCAGCCAGAGCACGTGTGAACAGTGCTGTCCCACTTCACGCTCTGTGACTCTGGCACACATTCTGTCTGAGATGGAACAGAGGTGACACACTGGCGAGGACTCGAGTGGTGTACATGTTTTCCCTCACTTCAAGGAGAAAGAGAAGCCCACAGAAAGCAGAGGAAGCAAAACGCCTGAAGGGTGTGGGTGCGGATGCACCCACGTGGTGAGATGGGCCACTCTGACTCAGGGGCTACAGAGGGGCCCTGAGCTGAGTCCTCTAAAGTCTGAAAGGAAAACAGAGCTGGGTGCCAACTGGGCCAAGTGAAGCCCCTAATGTGGGATTTGTAACATACATGAGTGTGTGCACTGTCTTACTCGGCCAACATCTCGTTTAAGAGTTATAGTTAAATAATGAAACTGTTATGTTATTGGAATTGTAGCAAAAACTTGCATTAAACCTTAGACATAAAAGAGATTTGTCAGTGATATCAATTATGTCACTCAAGGAACTACCTCTCCTGGATATTTTATAAAATCTAATTAAAGACCCAGAGCTTCTTTGGCCACTTCATTTCCTATTTTCTTGTTAAGCAACAGTCATGGATTATGACAGGAGTTATACATATATATTTTTTTAAATAATCTATGTCAAACTTTGTTAGTAAAAAAACCAAGGTTTCTTTTTCCCCCCTTGAACAAGAATGTGACTCATTCAATGGATAAAACTCTCTCCAGATTCAGGGGCAGGGTAAGCCCTGAGAGGTTCCCTAGGGAGAGTCAAGGATGTATTTAAATAAAATAAAAATTCCCATTTTTAATATAGAGTTAAGACCCATCTTGGTGAATTAGCCTTTCTAAAGTTTCCATTTTAGAGCAGGTATTTCGATTCACATTCACATTCTATTTTATATTCCATTTCTCCCAAGGTCTGTAAGACTATCATGTATGACTTTAACATATGTGCCTGTGTGAAAAACACAATATGTAGAAAAAAAAATAAAAACCATGATGTGATTATGAATGTTTTCCTATCCAAAGAGGAAAAAACAGAAATACCATATCTAAGTGGCTAAAGTAAAAAATATAAATAATATTAAAATACTATAGCTGTGACCAAATTATATTGTGACTTGGATGAAATTAATAAAATATAATTGATTTCATTTCAAATATTTCCCAACTGATAAATCATTATAAAAATACCTTCCCCTATCCTCAAGCATGTACCAACATAAAAATAATCCCAAAGGAAAGAAAATCAAAGTGTAGAGGATGCACTAAGTTCCTGAATATTTGCTGTTTCCTAGTCTTTGACCATGATCTGTGTGATCTCAAATTTTGAGATATTGGGTACAAGGGGAACCAAGCAGAGACATCTCTAACCTTTCATTTTTCTACACTCCTCATATAAATCTCATGAAACATTGATCATATAACTGCTTTTCAAGGTAGAAATACTGCCAAGCAAACTCTGCAACGCTTCTGCAATATTTTTGTATTTTATTAGCTACTAAAGTATCTGCATACATTTGAATACATTAGTGGTATGCATGTGCACAGCATCAGGGTTTCTCTCTCACATAATGCCTCATCTTAGCATTCACCTTCCAGAGGGTATGGAGCAAATGGATTGGGATCCACTATATCAGGGGGTTAGATCAAAACCAGAGAAGGCAGAAATGAAAATGAAGGGGAAAGAGGGAAGAGGAATCTGGGAAAGCACCAGAAGTATTAGTGAGAAGAACTTAGTGTATATGATATGGAATGTGGGCTCAGAAATAACATAACCCTTTCCTGTTCTCACTTGGCATATCTCTTTAAAAACTCATTTAGAAGACAGCAAATTAGACCTGTGCCTGAATCATACACAGTGGATACTTTCGGGTTCAGAAGAAAAGGACAGATAAATTATTCATTAATTCAACGAGTCAATTTTCTCCCTAGGAAATGGTAGACAGATTTTGATTTGAAAATTTTTTACTGAAATTATATATTCAGCAGTTGTAATAGGGAGCTAGTTTCTGGATCTGCATCACTTAGAAAGAAAAGGAATGTGATCTTTAGAAATACACTAAGTTCTTATGAAATCTGAAAAGTCCTTTGAGATTTACTGGGTTGGGTATTTGACCTATATGTCATTATATGATGTAACAGTTAATGTTCAGCAGCATGATAAATGCATTTTGATACTTAATATAGATAATAAAAATGATATAAAAACAAAAATAATCTAAACAATTACCTCTTCTCAATGGGTCTATTGTGTCCTTAGAAAACATGTAAGTTAAATATACATTCTCAAATATAAAATATGTATTTACATGTGATAACCTTATACAAGGTCTATAGCTATCTTTTAGAATACTACTTTGTGCATTAAATTCACTGTTGTTTTCTACTTCTGGTCTATAATATTGAAGATCAAAACTCCTTTAAAGATAAAAACACTTCTTATAATAAAAGGGCATGACCTTGCAAATCAAGACACTAATACTTTTAACTTCAGGATTGTGTAAATTGAAATCAAGGAGTATTTATTTTATGGTAAATCATAGTAATAATACCTCCACCTCTGTCTAAAAATAGATACATTAACATTATCATCTTCATTAGGGACAAGTGCTTCAGTTTGTTTTAAGTGTTAAAAGGCAGTTGAGGCAAAATAAAATTTTAAAGGTTTTTTTTTTTTTTTTTTTTTTGCACGAACAGTGATTCATGAATTGGTTATGAACAGGTCCAGACTGGAAGTGGTTTGGTAACTCCAACTGGGGAATGTGAAGGGAAGGCTTTGTTATAGGATGAACATGTCAAGGATGTCAAGTCAAGAAAATATAAAAACAGTTAGTCTTATGGTTGCCTTATAAATCTATCCTGCTAGAAAATCCTTAGTAATACAACTATAAGGTCATAAGGACCTCTGATGGGTGAGCATTAAGTTTCATTTTTCTTTAAGACTTCTGCAATAAATAGCTTAAGTTAAATTTCACTTATTTTTGCCACTTACACAAGCTTAAGTAAGGTCATCTATGAGGACTGACAGGCTTTGTGTGCTCAGGTGTTCCTCAGGCTTTAATTTACTTTAACAAAAGACATGTTAAATATAAATGAATATCTCATATGATTAAATTACTTTTTTTTTTTACTTAATACTATGTTTTCTAGGTAAATACTAGATGCATATTTTACATGAGGGAGGTGGGTGAGCATCTTTCTCATACTTTTAAAGAGCATCAAAATCTTAGGAGCAAACATAGATGCAAAACACACTTACCAAATGGGTAAACAGCAAAAAGCTAAATTTGTTACTGTACTGCAGGAGAAATCTGCATTCCAATGTTCTTTTCAGGAAGTAATAACAAGACATAAGAAACTAGGTGAAATTTCATAATGCAAATAAATGTTCATATATTAATAAAGTGAAATGACATAGAAAGAATTGGAAAATCTTGGCTAAGAAACTGATCACCTCAACATGATCACCATGTTAATTTGCTGCGGATTCAAATACATCAAGAGTGTGGTATAGCTTACAAGAAAGTTAACACAAACGGGTGTGTTAATGGAACGACAGTGTGCAACGGATAAACACAAATGTTTTCACATCCTAAGTTTTGTCAGGAAGCATCTAGAATATTCAGTTCAGTTTTTGGATCTTTAAGTGCTACACTGTTATCTAAACATTGGTATCTAGAAGGCAGAGTATGCTCACTGTAGCACTGTAGCACTGAAAATATATCATGGAGGGTAAGAAAGAAAGGGAGTAGCTGCTTAGCCTGAAAAGAAGCTGAACTGGGGGAAACGGGCAGAAGACCACCCTCCACTAGGTCCCCACTTAAGCTCTTAAAGTTCTTCTTCCAAGCTTTGACCATGTGGACCTTGGGGACATTCATGATGCAATCCACCTGAGTGTCTCTCTGCTTCCACTAAACCCCCCAAAATGTGACCATATATAGTGCTTTTGGCCTCAAATGACCTAGCTTCACACTCCACCAACCCCAGTCCTCTGTTCCCATTTTAACTCTACATTCTTGCAGTATGGAGATCCTTATATCTTCCTAGCACACAGTACGTTTCCACACTAATTTTTTAATACTATCCTCTTCTTACATGCCCTTTCACCTCTGCTTTCCTTCCTTATGGAATAATTCCTTCTCATCTCGAAGCCTCTGCTCAAAGCTACTCCAGAAAACGTTTTGTGACAGGTTTTTCCCTTTTCAATCTTTCCATCATGTGGTGGTGAGAACTCTCAAATTCATTCTCCTAGCGTTTTGCAAGTATATAATACATTGTTATTAACTACAGTCACCATGCACACCATAGACTCCTGAATTTATTCCTTGTGTCCAACTAAAATTTGGTGTGCTTTAACTTTAGATTATTTCAGAAGGAACTCAAAAAAGTGAATAAAAATTAAAAACAGGTAACTTAGAGCAATGGTAGAATTTCCTTGTGAAGAGAGTTGAGGTATCTGGTGAGACCCAGTGCTCATTTCCCATAGGGACAGAATAATTCTGGTAGATATGGTAGACAAAATAAACAACTTCTTTTGTGTTCCTGCTCAAAATTATGAATTATGTCAAGATCTAAAGGGAAATTATAGTTGCATATGGAATTAAGGATACTACTAAACTGACATTAAAACAGGGTGATTCTCCTGAATTATTCTTGTCGGACCAAGGTAATCACAAGAGTTCTTTAAAGTGGAAGAGGGAGGCAGAAGAGATCCAGACACATGGCAATGTGAAAAGACATCATCTGGCCATTACTAACATTGAAAATGGAAGAAGAGGCCAATAATGAGGGTGATTTCTAAGAGTTATGGAACAGGCAAGGAGGTGAATTCTTCCCTAGAGTCTACATAAAAGTTGTCCTGTTGACACCTTTATTTCAGCCCCGTGAGAACCATGTCAGGATTCTGATTGCCTGAACTATAAGATAATAAAACTGTGTTGTCTTAAGACAGCAAGTTTATGGTAATTTATAATGGCAACAACAACAAAAAAATACAGTACCTTTCCACATTGTTCTTAATCATCTAAAATGCAATTATGCCTGCATGTGGGATTTAATAAATTCGTTCATTTGTTTGTTCTTATTAAAATTTGTTTGAAGTATATTTAAATAAAATTGGAGTAAAATATTAAATTAATTATAAAATTTAAGAAATAATAAAGAGATTTCATGACTAATTCTAAAAACTGATCTATGGCAAAATATATGGTCCAAGAATACAAAATTTTAAATGAAACATACTTTAGTTTTCACTGAAATTCTAAGCTCAATAAATGCAAGGCCTAGTTCTTTCTGGTACATTTTATTGCCATACCTGGTGCCCAAAACTTAAATATTTGTAAAACAAATTACTGAATCAATGTACGATTAATCAATTATGGTTTATCAAAGCATATGTTATGAAGAAGACTGCAAGGTACTCTTTGTACATAATCTTTTGTGTTTCTTAATGATTTGACTTTTAAATACACTACCATTCCAAACACTAAAGCACATGCCTAAGAGGACATGATTTAGAGACATTTCTTCTCAAAATGAGCAACTCCCTCCTCATCAAAAATACTTGGTTAATACTGAATCAACTATTATATCACAATGAAAACAAATTTTTTCCCTAGTCAAAGTTTCTTTAAACATCACGCAGAAAACATTTTCTCACAACCTCTCATAAATATAAACAGGGTATATGAGCTTTGTTAAATCACATTCTGGAAATACAGGGTCCTGCTAGTCAAAATCGATCATTAAATGGAAAATCCATAAAAATCCAACTGGCTGATGCTTGTATTTTTAGGAAAAGGGTGTACAGATTTCCTGGAGCCAGGGAAATCCTTATGTGTTTAACTAAAAATAGAGAAGACTGCATCCATATGTTCTAATCTTTTGAGGGCAACAGTTTGCTATCCATCATCCCCACAGTCGGGATCCCCGCACCAGATGTATATGCTGGCTCCCACTCTGAGCTTATGTTCTGAGATCCAATCTGACCAGAGGAAGAGGGCACAATGTCATTGCTCTTTACTCAGTACCGTATAAGACTTGCTCTTGGTCCTTGATTATCAGCTGCTGCATTACTGCCCTTGAACTCATAACTCATTCATAAAATTCATTTACCACCTGCATTTACCTCCAACTCTATACATTCCCTCTGCCTTGCCCCTGCAGTTTGGATTTCCTCCCAGGCAGGAAGCCATCTGGCTTCCCTAGAATCTCTGCCTTGAGCCAAATCCTGAAAGGATTCCTTACATTCACTTGTTCTTTTTCCCTTCTCAGGGAAATACAGGATAATCTCCTAAATTTAGATTATATATGCCAGTTGTGGGGGACCTTGGGCTGAGTTCATGGAAACTGAGGTTCATAGTCTTCCACAGTGGACTGGAAGCTTACCTTCAGGAGAGGCAAATTTGAGGCTGTCCAAGAGCAGCAGATGGCAGTGTTTTTTCCAAGTGCATCAAATCTGCCTAGGCAAAACCATGAAGAAGGAAGACTGAACTCTTCCATTCTTATCTTTGAATTTCCCTTGTGCTTTTCATTTACTTTCCAAAGTTCCTTTAGCTATACAAAAAAAAATTCACCTAGACCTTCTTAGACTTTTTTCCTTTCCTCTGTTCATCAGTCGAAATTCTTTCAGAGAATGACAGATTTCTGGAAAGTCTTAATCAGGTTAGAATAATTGACACTAAACGGTTAGTATGTGAACTCTCCTATGACATTTTGCTCCTTTTAATGTGATTATTAATCCCAGTGATTGCATAGAATCTATAATTTTAAAATACATGAGAGAGATGGTATTGAACGGGGAGCTATCTTTCTTTCAGTTGATTTTTGAAAATAAATTCTATTGAATAAAACTACCCCACTAGACAAATCCACGTCACTTCTTCTGGTCTGCATAAGGTTACACATCATATACTACCCATATAGTCAACAACTCCCAGTTTGGGAAAGAAGGTGATTTTGAGGTGCCTACAGATAAAGCATGAATAGATTCCACTGATTGCTTGCTGGGAAAATAAAGAAGACAACGATAAAGAGCTTGGGATCACAGGAAATCAACATAATAGAACCAGGGAGAAAATGCATATTTTGGAACTAGAAGACTGCTAGTAGTCTTCCTGATTGCTGAGTGCCTAACTACTTTAAAGGTCAACACAGGGCACAGAACTTGTTAGGGCAGAATCCTTTACTTCTTTATTTGCTTGCTTTTTCTATACCTTACAGGTACTTCCATAAGGCTAGAGGAAGAAGAGAATAAGTAGAAATTATTATTTCAGCTTGCTTTCTCATATCCCCAGCAAACCATTTGGGGATAAAGTTAAAACTAAAAGTTTAATGATACTTGAGTGAATTTAAGATTATCTTTACTCATATCTATGACAACAATGATCAAGAATCAACTACATTCTGTGCAAACAAGTTGTGACTATTTTTTTTTAAAAGAAAGACTTCTGAAATCAGCATGTGTGTTATATGTACAACTTTTAAAAACTCATTGGGTAATACAAACAATCCCCAGAGTAATCTTTGTATAAATCTGACATTCTGAGCAAGTCTGGTTTCCATACACTCAATTGCTGAGTTACTAATGTGCTCACTCGCTTACTGAAATCTGAATTAGAATAACTTACTCTCTTGCATCTATTCTTCTTATCTTTTCCTTCTGCCTGACTTTTATGTTCTGATATTGGCTTGAGATATCATGATAATAACTCCTCACAAATACAGTTACTGAGTTAGTTAGAACATCAATATTTGTTTCTATCACTGTAAGGTGAATACAGCCTTACACATCTTGAGTTTACCAGGACAGCATCAAGAGGTCATGTGGAGGGGCAGACCTATCGCATCTACATTTGCATAAGTACATTCTACCATGTCTACACGATGAGATTGTCTTACAACACACTTCTCCGAACACATCCTGTTGTTAAGCCATATGTGATTATACTTAATTTGAGCATGGGACTATGTCAAGGGTGTGAGCACCAGGAAATGGGGGTCAATGGAGGCCTCTTGAATATTCACTAGAATAGATATCTTTTTGGTTTTTGATGATTATACCTCATATGGTCATTCATTCCATCTCTGAACAGTTAAAACTGTAAGTCCCCAAATTACTACCTTCGTGAGAGCTGAGGGGACAGAAACAAGTACAGTTTATTTGATTTTGATAGCTTTTATATATATGTGTATGTGTATATATATATATGTATATGTATATATACACACACAAGGGTATATATATATATATGTACATAAACACACATTCAGTATATATATCCTATATACATATTTTTATATATATTATATATATCCTATATATAATTTATATATACTACTGGAATATGAAAGTTCCAATTTGATTGCTTTTTGCTATTTTTGAACTCTTTTTTTTTTTTTTTTTTTTTAAGGACAGAATCTAAACACCAACTGTATGGGAAAGAGAAAGAAAGTGGGAATTCTTCTAGGGCAACACACAGTTGTGCTCTCCTTACCAGGAGGTACTGGCATAGGTCGAGTACTGGGCATTAGGGAATTGGGTCCCTACCAGGCCAAGAATCATCTTTACAAAGTGGATGGCAACAAGTGTCTGAGTAGTGGTAATACAGTCATCCCTCATTATCCACAGGATATTTGTTCTGGAACTCACAGATACCAAAACCTGAGGATGTACAAGTTCTTTATCTAAAATGACATAGTATTTGCATATAACCTATCCACATCTTCCTAGAGATTTTAAATCATTTCCAGATTATGTATAATACCTAATACAAAATAAATCCTATGTAAAAAGTTATCATACTGCCTTATTTAGGGAATAACCAAAAGGATAAATGTTTTGTGTCTGTACATGTTCTGTAAAAACAACAATTTTTTTTTATTTATTATTGTAAACAAATGGGATACATGTTGTTTCTCTGCTTGTACATGGCGTTAAGGCATACCATTTGTGTAATCATAAATTTACATAGGGTAATGTTGTTTGATTCATTCTATTATTTTTTTCCCTTCCCCCCACCCCTCCCACCCCTCCCACCCCTCTTTTCCCTCTATACAGTCCTTCCTTCCTCCATTCTTGCCCCCCTCCCTAACCCTAACTCTAACCCTAACACTAACCCCTCCCACCCCCCATTATGTGTCATCATCCACTTATTAGCGATATCATTCGTCCTTTGGTTTTTTGAGATTGGCTTATCTCACTTAGCATGATATTCTCCAGTTTCATCCATTTGCCTTCAAATGCCATAATTTTATCATTCTTTATGGCTAATATTCCATTGTATATATATATACCACATTTCTTTATCCATTCATCAATTGAAGGACATCTAGGTTGGTTCCACAATCTGGCTATTATGAACTAAGCAGCTACGAATATTGATGTGGCTGTATTTCTGTAGTATGCCGATTTTAAGTTCTTTGGGTATAGGCCAAGGAGTGGGATAGTTGGGTCAAATGGTGGTTCCATTCCAAGTTTTTTAAGGAGTCTCCACACTGCTTTCCAGAGTGGCTGCACTAATTTGCAGCCCCACCAGCAATGTATGAGTGTACCTTTCTCCCCACATCCTCGCCAACACCTGTTGTTGTTTGTATTCTTGATAATCGCCATTCTAATTGGGGTGAGATGGAATCTTAGGGTGGTTTTGATTTGCATTTCTCTTATTACTAGAGATGTTGAACATTTTTCCATATGTTTGTTGATTGCTTGTAGATCTTCTTCTGTGAAGTGTCTATTTATTTCCTTAGCCCATTTGTCGATTGGATTATTTGCATTCTTGGTGTAGAGTTTTTTGAGTTCTTTATAGATTCTGGAGATTAGTGCTCTATCTGAAGTATGAGTGGCAAAGATTTTCTCCCACTCTGTAGGCTCTTTCTTCACATTGCTGATAGTTTCCTTTGCTGAGAGAAAGCTTTTTAGTTTGAATCTATCCCAGTTATTAATTCTTGCTTTTATTTCTTGTGCTATGGGAGTCCTTTTGAGGAAGTCTGGTCCTAAGCTGACATGTTGAAGCTCTGGACCTACTTTTTCTTCTATAAGATGCAAGGTCTCTGGTCTGATTTCCAAGATCCTTAATCCATTTTGAGTTTAGTTTCGTGCATGGTGAGAGATATGGGTTTAGTTTCATTCTGTTGCATATGGATTTCCAATTCTCCCAGCACCATTTGTTGAAGAGGCTATCTTTTCTCCATTGCATATTTTTGGCCCCTTTGTCTAGTATGAGAAAATTGTATTTATTTGGGTTTGTGTCCGTGTCCTCTATTCTGTACCATTGATCCACCTTTCTATTTTGGTACCAATACCATGCCGTTTTTGTTACTATTGCTTTGTAGTAGAGTTGAAGATCTGATATTGTGATACCCCCTGCTTCACTCTTTCTGCCAAGGATTGCTTTAGCTATTCTGGGTTTTTTATTCTTCCAGATGAATTTCATAATTGCTTGCTCTATTTCTGTAAGGTACATCATTGGGATTTTAATTGGAATTGCATTGAATCTGTATAGAACTTTTGGTAGTATGGCCATTTTGACAATATTAATTCTTCCTACCCAAGAACATGGGAGATCTTTCCATCTTCTAAGGTTTTCTTTAATTTCTTTCTTCAGTGTTCTGTAGTTCTCATTGTAGAGGTCTTTCACCTCTTTTGTGAGATTGATTCCCAAGTATTTTATTTTTTTCGAAGTTATTGTGAATGGGGTAGTTGTCCTAATTTCTCTTTCTGAGGATTCATCGCTTATGTATAAAAATGCCTTAGATTTATGTGCATTGATCTTATATCCCGCTACTTTACTGAATCCACTTATGAGATCTAAAAGTTTTCTGGTGGAATTAGCTGGTTCCTCTAAGTATACAATCATATCATTAGCAAATAGGGATAGTTTGAGTTCTTCTTTTCCTATTCGTATCCCTTTAATTTCTTTGGTCTGTCTAATTGCTCTGGCTAGAGTTTCAAGGACGATATTGAAAAGAAGTGGTGAAAGAGGGCATCCCTGCCTTGTTCCAGATTTTAGGGGGAATGCTTTCAGTTTTTCACCATTTAGAATGATATTAGCCATGGGCTTAGCATAGATAGCCTTTACAATGTTAAGGAATGTTCCCACTATCCCTATTTTTTCTAGTGTTTTGAGCATGAAGGGATGCTGAATTTTATCAAATGCTTTCTCTGCATCTATTGAAATAATCATGTGATTCTTGACTTTAAGTCTATTGATATGGTGAATTACATTTATTGATTTCCTGATGTTGAACCAACCTTGCATCCCTGGGATGAAACCCACTTGATCATGGTGCACTATCTTTTTAATATGTTTTTGTATGCGATTTGCTAAAATTTTGTTGAGAATTTTTGCGTTGATGTTCATTAAGGATATTGGTCTGAAATTTTCTTTCCTCAATGTGTCTCTGTCTGGTTTAGGTATCAGGGTAATATTGGCTTCATAGAATGAGTTTGGGAGGGTTCCCTCCTCTTCTATTTTATGGAATACTTTGAGAAGTATTGGAATGAGCTCTTCTTTAAAGGTTTTGTAGAACTCGGCTGAGAACCCATCTGGTCCTGGACTTTTCTTTCTTGGTAGGCTTTTGATGACTTCTTCTATTTCATTACTTGAAATTGGTCTATTTAAATTGTGTATGTCCTCCTCGTTCAGTTTAGGCAATTCATATGTCTCTAGAAACCTGTTGATGTCTTCAAAATTTTCTATTTTGTTGGAGTATAGATTTTCAAAATAGCTTCTAATTATGTTTTGTATTTCAGTCGTGTCTGTTGTGATATTTCCTGTTCATTCCAAATTTTAGTAATTTGGGTTTTCTCTCGTCTTCTCTTTGTTCGTGTGGCTAAAGGTTTATCAATTTTGTTTATTTTTTCGAAGAACCAACTATTTATTTTGTCAATTTTTTGTATTGTTTCTTTTGTTTCAATTTTGTTGATTTCAGCTCTGAGTTTAACTATTTCCTGTCTTCTACTACTTTTGGTGTTGGTCTGTTCTTCTTTTTCTAGGGCTTTGAGCTGTAGTGTTAGGTCATTTATTTTTTGAGTTTTACTTCTTTTATTAAATGCGCTCCATGAAATAAATTTTCCTCTAAGTACTGCTTTCATAGTATCCCAGAGATTTTGATATGATGTTTCTTTGTTCTCATTTACCTCTAAGAATTTTTAAATTTCCTTCCTAATATCTTCTGTTATCCATTCATCATATAATAGCATATTGTTTAATCTCCAGGTGTTGGAGTAGTTGGTTTTTTACTCTTTCATTTATTTCTAACTTCAATCCATTATGATCTGATAGAATACAAGGTAGTGTCTCTATCTTCTTGTATTTGCTAACATTAGCTTTGTGGCATAATATATGGTCTATTTTAGAGAAGGATCCATGTGTTGCTGAGAAGAAAGTGTATTCGCTCTTGTTGGATGGTATATTCTATAAATGTCTGTTAAGTCTAAATTATTGATTGTGTTATTGAGATCTATGGTTTCTTTGTTCAATTTTTGTTTGGAAGATCTGTCCAGTGGTGAGAGAGGCGTGTTAAAATCACCTAGTATTATTGTGTTATGGTCTATTTGGTTTCTAAAATTGAGAAGGATTTGTTTGACATACATGGATGAGCCACTGTTTGGGGCATAGATGTTTATGATTGTTATATCTTGCTGATTTATGCTTCCCTTAAGCAGTATAAAATGTCCTCCTTTAACCCTTCTAAATAACATTGGCTTGAAGTCCACATTATCTGAAATGAGGATGGATACTCCAGCTTTTTTGCTGAGTCCATGTGCATGGTATGTTTTTCCCCATCCTTTCACCTTTAGTCTATGGGTATCTCTTTCTATGAGGTGAGTCTCTTGCAGGCAACATATTGTTGGGTCTTTCTTTTTAATCCAATCTGCCAGTCTATGTCTTTTGATTGATGAATTCAGGCCATTAACATTCAGGGTTAATATTGAGATATGATTTGTATTCCCAGTCATTTGGTTCATATTTAAAATTTTATTTATTTATTTATTTATTTATTGACACATCTTGGTTCCTCCTTTATTTGACAGTTCCTTTAGGGTAATTCCTCCCTTTGCTGATTTGCTTCTTTGTTTTTTATCTCTTCCTCATGAAATATTTTGCTGAGAATGTTCTGTAATGCTGGCTTTCTTTTTGTAAATTCTTTTAGCTTTTGTTTATCATGGAATGATTTTATTTCATCATCAAATTTGAAGGTAAGTTTTGCTGGGTATAAGATTCTTGGTTGGCATCCATTTTCTTTCAGAGCTTGAAAAATGTTGTTCCACAAACACAGCATTTTCAAATACTGTTATTCTATAGTATGGTATAGTATGGTAGGTAGAAAACCCACCAGGGAATTAAATAATGAAAATGAAGGAAAAGAGAGGTGTGAATGTGGACAGATGGGAATAAATGCTAATTTGATGCTGAAGTAGACGTTAGCGTAATAATTTAGCCCATTGCTCTTGCTGTCCTCTCCTTTCCTCTCACCTCCCAGTGGCAACCTGCCTTTTTATTTTCTAATTCTAACAGTACAGGTTGTGGTTAGAGCTGTTCTCACATCCTGTGAATCCCATTCCACTTAGATAACTTGCACCAAAATGTGACAGAGTTGTTTTGATTTCCATACGTATTTTGAGATATTACATTGAAAACCAATTAATGTGAGGAGTTACCATTAAGCTTGAAAGACTCCAAAAAGTCATATTCTTATTTTAAAGATAATGAATTTCGTAAGTTTGCTTTTGGCCTGAAAATAAAAGAATTAGTGGTTTAAATCAATGTATTTAATAGATTTTAGGTTGTTCCATTGTCAATTTTAAGAAATTTAAGAAACATTACACAGGGTATCAGTGGAGAAAAAGATTCATGATATGATAATGATTTTGAAAGGGTTCTGGCATTCAGGGTGTGTTAATGGTATAGTTTGGATCTTAAATGTCCCTGAAAGTCCCCTATACTAAAGGCTTGGTCACAAATATGTGACACTAACTGTGAGATAGTGAGACCAGGTGGAAGTAAGTTAGGTCATTAGGATCATATCCTTGAAGGCCTGGATCCCTTCCTCTCTCTCCCTCTCACTTCCCAGTCACCGGGAGGCGAAGAGTTCCCCTGTCACACACTCCCATCATGATGTAATGTGGCTGCCACAGGCCCAAGCAATAAGGTCAAGCAACAGTGACCGAAACCTCTAAAACCATGAGCCCAAATGAGCCTTTCCTTCTTTAAGTTGTTTATCTGAGGTATTTTGTCACAGTGAAGGGAACTGACTAACACAGGTATGTACAACGTTTTTTTCTTGCTTAGCGATGAGTTCTTTGGAGATAAGTTGAATGAGTGTTTTTAGTAATGCCCATGTCAGATTGATGGATTACTAAAAATTGGCAAATCAGAGTAGTCTTAGTGCAAATTAACTGTGTTACATTAAATGATCCTTTCGAAAAGATAAATAAATCCATCACTATTCATTGAATTTCTGCCAAATTGCAGGAAGATATCATAGAAAGTGTGTCCAAGTAATTCTAGCTTGACCTTTCCACATGTCTATTTAATTTTTGCATAATATTGGTTATCATGTTGGCTTCCTTAATATAGAAATAATTTCTCTTTGGAAAACACACTAACAGTATCATTCATATTCTAATTTTATTTTTGGCCAGAAATGAAAGCTTTTTGAATCAGACATTAAAAGAGTCTATGATTATTGCTGCAGTGATGAAGAAAAAATAGAAAATGATAAGTCTAGTTATTGAACATTATAGACAAGTGACAAATTGTGTACATTTGTCCAGAAAATGCTACACCTAACCACTAGCACTAGGTGGAAAACTTGACTTCTGATGTAATTTTAACCTGAAATCATTTGTAGTGTCTTTTTCCTAGCTCTTCTGTATTGTGTTCATGTACAAATATTTAACAACCAATTGCACTATTATGTAAAATATAATGCACCAAAGGGAAAAAAAAAGATAAAATGAAACAATAAGGAAGGCATTTCATCAATCTAATGTTTAAAATAAAAATATGTAGGTAGGATCCCTCACATTCTACAGTAATACCATTTTCACCGTTTGCAAGTTCTGTGTTAAAATTGAGCATTTGACCCTTTCAGGAAGAAAAAAAAAAAAAGTACAACCAGATCTCTCTCAGAGAAAATCACCTCCCAAATAGAACACACTACAACATTGTTCAAAGTGTCCATTACTGAGTGATTCATATTGGTAGACCATTAACATGTGTACCTCCTGGGTAGACCTTTTGGCGATGGCACTATTTCATTTTGTCCTTCTTGTGGCTATCACCTACTTCAAGTAAAATGCAAAGCAAGTCCTCACTTTGCTATTCCCCTGAGGACAACCCACTCTTCTGCAGAAACCCTTCTCCTTCCAACTTGTCCCATCCAGCCTATCCCTGGGTCTAAAATGGCAACCTGTAGGAGTACACAACATTTGGTGAAGGAAAAATGATCCATTTAATTAAAACCTGAGTAAATAATTTTTCATGATAATAATTTGGTGATAAATTAATAATTCCACCAACATAGTCCATGTGGATGATTTCATCACACAAAATTAATTCTGATATTTAGAATATATTTTCTTAAGAGGAGCGTTTATTAAAAATGAAGGATGTTTCAGAAACTATGCCATGGAAAGGGAATCACTACTTGTTTTAGTCAGCTATTTCGCTGCTGGGGCCAAAGGGCCCAACCAGACAATTGTATGAGGCGTAAAAGTTTATTTGGGGGTCCATGGTTTCAGAGGTCTCAGTCCATGGACAGCACACTCCATTCCTTGGAGTCTGAGTTGAGGCTTAAACATCATGGTGGAGTGTGGCAGTGGGAAGCAGCTCACATGGTTATCAGGAAGCAGAGAGAGAAACTGCACTGATCAGATACAAATATGTACCCCAAATCCACAGTCCCAATGCCTCACCTCCTCCAGTCACACCCCACCAGCCTCCAGTTACCACTCTGTTAATTCCACCAGGGATTAATATGCTGATTAGGTTAAGGCTTTCACAATCTAAACATGTCCACTCTGAACCCCCTTGCACTATCTCACATGTGAGCTTTTGGGGGATACCACATCTAAACCATAACAGTACTTTTTCTTTATAATGAAAGAAAAATCTTTTAGATTAATTATTTTATTGGAAAATGGAAAATTCTAATTCTCCCTCCCACTTATGCCCAAATTAAAGCTTCCATTTTCCTAATACATGTTGTATGGCTATAGCTGTCAGGATCAATTTTAATTCAGTAATCAGGTGATTTCTTCTAAGATTACTTTTCAAAAGTAAAGACTCAGGAAAAATTTTCTATGGAGCAACTGTTAGGCAAGTTGTGTGGGTGTGTCTCCATGCTGTTCTCAGATGTTGACTTAAATAGTTTTCATGATGAATAATATTCCTTATTCACCATGTCTTTTTATTGTTTGATCCAATCATGCTAACATTTATGAAGTAACTGTTCTCATAAGGGAATTTTCCATTCCTTGTGGATTGTATTCCAAAGCTTATACCCAGGATTTCAAAGCAGACTTTCCTCCTGTCCTGTTCCAGAAGGCACCAGGGCCACCTGACTCAGAATCCCATCTACAAACTGGGAACATTCTTCATTTAGAAAGTGGCTTGAGATCCTTAGGTAGCAGGAATGTTTTTTATTTTTGTTTGTTTGTTGTTGTTTTGAGCAGATTTCTCTAAGCAGGTTGCATATTAGATTCATTTGGGAAGATTTTACAAAGAGCCTGAGGTCCAGACTCAATCCCTACAGAGCCTGATTTCATCAGTCTAGAATGAGATCCAGGGACCCATTTTCAAAGCTTCCCAGGTGTGTCTAATGCACCACAAAGAATAAAACCTCTAGTAAGAACAATGTTTACAAATACTTTACCATGGGATTCTTGCCTATTATACTGCTATACACTTTCACCTATATGAATTGACAGGAATAGGGCAGTTTTAGAAAACATGTCATCTGTCTGGTATCCTTTGGAGCTAATTATTATGAATGAAAGAATTCTCCAGATAAAAGAAATTAAGTCTGTCAGTGCTCAGATATTAAATATCTTAACAACTTTATTGGAAATCTTTCTAATAAATATAAGTCTGTATTTAAGAAAGTACAGTGTCCCTATGTATCAAAGGTAGATTGGTTTCAGGACGACTACCAACACCAAAATCTACGAATGTTCATGTCCTTTTTATAAAATGGTCTAGTATTTGCATATAACATGTGTACATCCTCTTGTATACTTTAAGTGATCTCTAGATTACTTAAAAATATCAACTACAATGTAAATGCTATCTGAATAGTTGTACTGTAATTGTTTAGGGAATGATGATGAAAATTAAATTTGTCCATGCTCAGTATAAATGTAATTTTCCCAAATATTTCCAGCCCATGGTTGGTTCAACATGTGAATGCAAAAGACAAATATATACTAAATGAAATTTAATCTTCTTTGATGTTTCAATATGATCATCACCAACATCTGTGAGCGACATTATCTTGTTTTGGTGATATTTAGGTACCTCCACTAAGTAATATCATAGTTCTAAAAGTTTTTGGAGGCAGTGAGTAAGCCCCACTCTCTATCACAATTTTTATTTCTTAGTGCTTTTAAAATGATGTCATTCACCTAGTTACTTTTGCTTTTAACCTTCCTGCTTCTAATTTAATGATGTCAAAATTTATTATGATGAAATGACTTAATAGAACTTGGAAAGAATTTAAGCTTTAAAAAAACCCAGATAACCAGGCTTCTTAAATCAAGTACCTTTGATATTGCCTGCAATTCATGTTTGGTGGGCTCTGCTATGAGAACACAGAGATAAATGTTGTATAAAAAAATTCTGTGGCCAATGTTCTGCTAGTAGTTTTTTATTCACTTTTATCTTCTTTCATGACCATTTAAGTTAGGAGAAATTTTATTGCTAGATAAGTAAGATATTCTTATATTAAAAATCTAGATTATTTAGAAAAAGAGCCTCAATCTGAACGAGAGACAGCTCTAGGTTCCATATAGTGAGGAACAGCTGTAGATGAGCTGAAGTAACTTTCTCCTCTCTGAACTTGCATTAATCCTAATCAAGAGTCTCTCTGCATAGAAAAGGGTCAGAAGGCTGTCCAGTTTGCAAACCATTTGCAGTTGACAGCAAATTGATCCAAATAAGAGAAGTAACCAGAAATGTAAAGTCAAGAGATTATGTGTGCTCCTAAGATGACCTTTCATAAATGAGAGTAAGGGACAATTCTTCCAACTAGAAGGTACCAGAGGTGGTGAGAAGAGTGAGAGAAGATGCAGTTACCAAGTCTATAGGGTATGTTTATGAAGCATATTTTGCTTATAATTCATATGCTATAATTTCTAATTATGATTTCACTTCAAATCAGAGTGCTTTTTTCTTTTTTCCCTCCTTCCATACATCCCTCTCTTTCTTTCAGCAGATTTCTCCAAGCTTGTTGCATATTAGAATCATAGAATAATATGGGGTAAGTTTACAAAAAATTCAAGCCCAGATTCCATCCCTAGAGAACCTGATTTAATAGGTCTGGAATGAGGTACAGGGACCAATAATATTCATCTTTGGCTATCCCTTATATTTTCCTTTATTCATTCATTAGTTGACAAACATGAATTCTTTCCACCTTTTGGTAATTATGAATAATGCTACAATAAACATAAGAGCATAAGTTTTTCATGGATGCATATCTTCATTTCTCTTGAGTATATTTATAGGAGTGAAGTTTCTGGGCAATCCAATATTTAACATTTGAAGAACTGCCAGGTTATTTTCCAATGCAGCTACACTATTTCACATTCCCACAAACAGCTTACGAAAATTGAGATATCACCACATCCCCACCCTGCAACACTTGGGGTTATGTGATGTTTGTTTATTTACCTAACACCCTAGTTAAAGGGAACAGTGTCTCATGTGGGTTCGATTTGTACTCCTTGAGGACTAATGATGATCTTTTCCTATGCATATTGGCCATTTGTAATTCTTCCTTAGAGAAGCTCTTTCTCCAATTTTTAATTGAGTAGACTTTTTAGGATTGAGTTCTAAGAGTACTTAGACTTAGTTCTAGAGTATTCTAGATACAAATCCCATATCAAAATATAATTTGCAATATTTTCTGCTATTTTGTGGCTCCTGTTTTTTTTTTTTTCCACTTAATTGTGAGTGTTCCACTAAGCACAAAAGTTTTTAATTTTGATTGAAGTCTGATTTTCCTATATGGGGGTACTCTTCTAATTTTTGGTATCCAATCTAAGAATTCTTTGTTAGATCCAATGTCCTAAAGATTTACTTTTCTGTTTTTTTTCTAGTTTTATAATTTTAGCTCTTATGATGTGTTTTTAAAATCTATTTCAAGTTAATTTTTTCTACACAGTGCAAGATAAGGTCTATCTTCATTTGATTTGTTGGAGTACATTTTCCATAGTATTTTCTTAAAATTTTTTGTTTCTTACAATCAACATTATAAATTAATTATAATGAGAGTATCAAAATTAATTTTGAAAGATTCTACTTACCATTATTTTCTATTTGGGCTTCTGGTTCTCATTATGTATCCAGTATCTTCAACTAGTACTCTCCTGTCCTGTCTGGTCACTTCACCTAAGCCACACTGGCCACCATGTTACTCCAAGAACTCTCCCATTTCTTCACTGGGCTTTCCCTCCTCCAAGAACATTTTACCCTCATAGATCCACATGGTGAATTTCCTCCATTCCGCTAAGACTTTGCTCAGATGCTACCCTCTCAAACAGGTGTGCATGTAAAAAATGCTATATAAAATTCCAACCTGCTTTTATATCTCTCCTCATCCTTTGCACGCTTGATCTCTTTACTCTGCTACAATTATTATTATTATTGCATAGCACTTGCAATTTTCTGATGGAATGTATGATTTATTTATTATTATGTATCATGTTTGGTTCTTATTCTCTATACATCCTAAGGGAGCAGGGATTTTAACTCTGTTGATAAATTTTCCATATTGAATATCGTAAGTGCCCAGTACAAAGCTTGGCTAATTTTCACAAGATATACTTACTGAGTACCTACTAAGTGCCAGTCATTGTGCTGGTCATACTGCTGCATGGTGTGTAAAAACTTAGGTGTTCACCATTCTCATCTTTAAGTAGGGAATATGGAGATCGATCAATAATCATATCTAGTGCATTCTGAAACTGAGATACATAGGGATTCAGGAGAAATGAACAGTCCTATGGAAACATAACAAATGAAAATGTCTATATTTGGAGGTAGAGTTCATTGATTAGGAAAGCTTTTGTTCAAATATCAGAAAACTATCCTTGAAATGTGACATGAAGAGCATGTGTCAATGTCCTGTAATCACCAAAAACAAGAGAGAGAAGTACATGGGAAAGCAGGAGGGCAGGAGGGTCCAACCAGAAAACAGAATACAGACTAAATTATGGCTTTGGTCATCATCCAAGAAAAGTGAGAAACCACTGATTTGTTTTAACTTTCTTTTTCTGTTTGGAGGATAGAAGAAGTGAAAAGAAATGAGAGATATGATCATAATTATGTTATGGTGAAATTACTTTGGCTACAGTGTAGAGAATGATAATGAGCTCTTTTGATTATTTGGGATCTTTTTGGAGTTTCTGTTTATGGACAGAAGTAAAAATCAATCAAAACGTTGTATTTTCCCATAAGTGTTTTCCATAGTCAAAGTAAAATATGTCTTATATGATGATTCCACCAATAGATAATTTTCAAATTTGGGTGGCATTTTTTTGGGGGTCAGTAACATGAGAAACTTGTGTCATGAATATCTGGTATTCAAATTCTATGTGACATTTTTAAGTGAAGTTTGAATCAGAAATGCAGTTTTCTGAGCATCTGACTATAAATATATTAGCATACATAAATGTAAATGCATATGTAATAGATCAAGGAAACTATAGCTTAAATTTTTTAACATATGCATAAATATTAGTTCCGGCCTCCTTATGTATTTCAGCTGCTTTCTATACTTAATAAATATAATCTCTAAGTCATATATATATTTTCTTAGTAACTTAGCTCATGCTGGTTTTTGAAAAGGAAAGGAAGTTGAAATAAAATCTTATCACCAAAACACTAGGAGGTTTTCTCCCTCCCTGTGTAATGGTATTTTGATCATCTTGCATGCAGATGATGTGGAAGACTGAGAAACAGACATGTTCTCATTGGAGACTGTATGCCTTGGACAGTCTCATGATATATCAATGCCTCAAGTTGCTTCTATCAGAAAGAGCCTTAGGACATAAACAGAATTGCACAATTTTATTAAATTTTAAATTTACATATAGAATTTTAGAATTTTATTTAAAACCCAATTTCAACAATGGAAAATATGTTTGTGCATGTGTCTGCACGTATGTGTGTGTCTGTAAGTCTGTAGACACTGGCGTACTGTAATTCCTATTCTAATGATTTTAAGATATCGCAGTTACTTTGAACCCAAGTATGTCAGTATGTATTTTGAAAGTAAGAATAGTTTGTGTGGGTTTTATGTGGGGGAAGATAAATGCCATGTTCATGAAGGATGTCTAGTACATTAGTATAGAGCCATAGAATAAAGTTTCCACCTTAAAGGGAGCCTGTTTAGAACCATCTTTGTATAAAAAGCATCTTGTGATTGCACTTTTTCTGTCTTTTTTGGGTTAGTTGATGCTAATTATTTTTTGTGGGCTGATATCACATATTACTGTAAGCTAGAGAGTTACTAGAGATACTACTGTGGTAGAACTCAGTAGGGGAAGCAGGAAGCTATCTTTATATGTTTTGGCTGGCTGGATTTTAATTGACCCGAACATCAGCAATTAAATCCTTTTCTTCATAGAGTTTCAGCCCTTGGAAATAGAATGTCTGCTGCTACTCTTTTCTGTTGGGGTTTAGAATACAATATCCCAAAGCATGGTGCCTGACATGCTGAGCACTTTGAACTAAAGTCTCACTTCAAGTTCTGTCTGACATCCCTGCCCCTCTAGGTTTCCGAATCTTCTTTCTCTCCCAAAGCACAAGAAAGGGCTTTCTCTGAAGTTCTTTCATTGACAAAGGGATGTTCTTTCAGAAGGAATGCAATTATCTTGACATGCAACTCCCAATCTCTCAAGAATACACACACACACACACACACACACACACACACACACACACAAAAGGATATATATATATATCCTTTCACACTTCATTAGGTTTTGGGGTAGTCACTTTCTGATGATGACCCAACGCACATAATAAACACATTCCTATTAATTTGTCCATCTCCAGTTGACTTCAGTTGACTCAACTCCTGAACCTTCAAAAGGAGCTCCCACTTTCCCCCTACAGCTCACTCACTCTAGCAGCCTCTTCCCATTCTCTTTCCTAGAAATCTACTGTTGAACAGTGCTTTACTTGGGGAACCTGATAAATGGGAAAGAGAGTTTCATTGGCCTTCTGAACATATTCAGATTGATTTAGAACAGAAAAAGGCCTTTTCCTTTGTCTTTTTGTTATTCCTTTGTTGTTGGGCGATTGTTGTTATTGCTGCTGTTTTGCATTTGGGAATGGTGTTCTATTCACAAATTAACACTTTAAAAAAATAAGGCATATTAAATGGGTTAAATATGTACATGGAAATTTATTTTTGCATTGGTATAGTACTTCTGTTCAAGGAGTGATAGATAAGCTATTCTTTTTAAAATTATTTTTATACATATTTTTAGTTGCTGTGGACCTTTATTTTATTCATTTATTTATGGGTGGTGCTGAGAATCAAATCCAGTGCCTCACACATGCTAGGTAAGTGCTCTACCACTGAGCCACAACTGCAGCCCCTGATAAGCTACTCTATAGAGTAGCATAATCAGCATAAGTAAACAAGAAAAAAACATCTCTTCCACCTAAAACAAACAAAATAGCATTCCTTAACCAGAGATGCAGCTGTAAATGCTAGTACAGTCTGTATAGTTGCTGGCTCAAATTAGAATCCTGCTGGAAGCACCTGATGTTTAACATTTATAATATTAAAAGGATGTTATTTGCTATTTTCTTGACTAAACCAAGCATCTATCAAGCAGATAAACTATTATTTTATATCAATTTGCTTATATAAGTACTATAAAAATCCTTTGTACAATTGAAAATTGAAAAACTTAAGCATATCATCTCAATATTTTGTTTCTCACTAATTTTATGTACTTCATTAGTCATACCAGCTAATTTTATTGATGTTATTTCATTTTATTACCCCGAATATTAAAATATACACATGATTGTTTTTAACCAAAAATTTCACTGATTCATTAAAAGTCATTATACCGTATTAGGTTCATTTTCTTTTCAATTATAATGAAAAAAAGTTCTCTTCTCTAATTTTTAATTTTTCTGTAATATAATTAAAACTCTTCTGATGTTTACATTTTTCATTGATTTTTGTCAAATATGGCAACTGTTTTTGGTTGCTAGTTTCAACATAAGCTTCACATTCTTAATGCTGAATGAAATCTTAATATATGTTGACTAAGATTTTTTCAAACACATGTAGTCTTGCCAACACTTCCAACTAAAAATTAATCAAGATATGGTATTACCCAATCTAGCTTCCTTGGTGATTATTGATTCATTCATCAAACTAACAAATATTGATTGAGAAACAATCATGCCAGGTACTATTCTTAGTATCTGGAATATATCAACATTTAAACAGATACAATCTCTGCCTTCATGGTCTCATGTAAAACAAATGAAGAAACAAAAGCCCAACATTAACAAATTAATGTTCTAAAGCATAGGGCTAGTTAATTGTAAGGATTCACTTCCTGTCTTCAAATCATCACATACATGCTTGATGATAAAGCTAGGTTTAAAGTAGTCTTATGTCCTCAACTAAGAATATTTCCACAATTCCACACTGCCTCGCCTCTGACCACCCTGCCACCTCACATTGGTTTGTAGTGATGTCTGAACAATAATTTATCAAATGTGAACCTAAGACTCTTATACACTCTGATAAAAACAAAATGATTTTTAGCATTTGCAGTGATGACTTCTAATTTATAGCTTTTGATGGAGGAGGCTCCATTTATCTTATGTCCCAATTATAAAGTCCTAATTATAAAGTGAGCAAGGATCTCATCTTATACTTGTGAGTCTGACAGTGCTGGATACAAAGAATTGGTAGGAAATACTGAGACTGATTAACTCTGATAAAGAACTCTCAGAAAATCTTATCCTCTTTTTTACTAATTCAGTTCTCTGTATTCTTTCACAATGAGCTTCTTTTCTCACTCTTCATGGTCTGAGAGGAAATAAAAAAAAATCTATTAATTATGCCTGCTAATTTTGGGAAAAAACTTATTAGCCTAATTTCTTTCAACTTTTCATGTTACATCATTTGAAATTCCAATGAAGTAACATTACTTGAGGGCTCACATTTATATATATATTTTATGTCAACAATCTGAAAGCAGTTGCTTTTGAGACTCGAAGAATTGGAGAAATGTTAGTCTTATGGCTGTATTTTTTGTGGCTTATTAATTTGTTTTCAAATCTCTTAAAATATTTTCCATCTACAAAACTTGCTCTGACCCTGGTTGTATTTCTCATAATTAGTTTTCACTTCTGTTTACCAGTTGTTGTTTTTCATTGTTTTTTATATCACTAAATAAAGAAAATATAACATTTTTCTTCAGGGTAACTATTCAGAATATCTCTAGAAACTATCAAGTTGAGTTCACTTCTTAATTTTCTTCAGGATTATACACATAAACACACACATATATACAAAGTACAGGTGAATTAAAAAAACATACAAATAAATTTCCTATATTTATGATTTGGTGTTTTATAATAAGTAATATGATTTCTGAGTAAAACAGGTAGTCTATTTAATGAACAGTGGTCTATTTAAAGAACTGTAAAATCATTCTACTTTGTTGTCAGTGCTTGTATTGCCAAGCAATGCCTAAATTTTTGTATTAATAATTAATTTTGTATTAATACACAACCAGTATTCCTAATTGCTATGAATGTCTATGATAATGCTTTCAACAAAAGAGCAAACATGATTCATTTTGTGATGACAAGACAAAATGACTTGTGAATAGAGATGATAACATGCTGTAACAACTTAGTCCTTTATGGAAGTGAAAATATTTCATGTGTACTAACCATAAATCAATCTCTCTTTTTTTTTTTTTGGACCAGGGATTGAACTCAGGGGTGCTTCACTATTGAGCCACATCCCCAGGTATTTTTATTTTTATTCTTTTTAAATTTTAAGTCAGGGTCTTGCAAGGTTGCTTAGGGTCTTACTAAATTGCTGAGGCTGGCTTTGAACTTGTGATCCTCCTGCCTCAGCCTCCTGAGCCGCTGCACAAATTAATCTTAAGTAAACTCATCCATTCAAGTAAAATGAATCAGATAAACATCTGATCTATGTTTAACATTGATAGCATTTCAATAAAGATATGCTTTGATCTGAAAAGAGGATTTTGCTATGGAAGCATTAACAAATCTCATTAAGAAAGCCTTGCTAAATTTTCATACCTAGACTATGGAAGCTACCTTTTCTATGATGGCATAACTGGGGACTGTCACTAAAAGAAAAGAGCATGCTTTACCATGCCCTGGCAGTAGACCTCTGACTTCAATTTTAAAGAATAGGGATCTGATCATAGCAAATAATTTCAGGACATATGTCAAAAATTAGCAAACACTGTAATAAACTGTCTGAACTATTCTGTCTCAGTCTTGTCATTTTACCACACTTTAATTTCAAAAATAGTAATCAGTCTGTTCCAAGTGTCAACTTTAGCCATACAGGATGGGGAAAACTAATGCTGACATTGTGTCATGTGAGAAATGACAAAATGAAGGACACAAACTATAGGAAATATGTTGCAGATTCCACATGGGTCTATTGTGTGCACAGTTGTCAAAAGAAGCTAATGAGATAATAGGCTACAGAACAGAAGTCTTGAACACAGAAAAGAAAGTAATAATCTCAATGCACTCAGTGCAAATCAGATCCTATCTGATGTATAAGGATGACTCCTGAAAATCACTTTTCAAAAGGAACACCAAGGAACACCAATGAGTTAAAGTGTTTTCAGAATAAACATTCCTGAAAGCTTATAATATGAGAGATAAAGTAAGGATATTTATTATATAAAATGTGAGGGTTATTTGTATATATATATATTTTTTTTTTTTTTTTGAGGACTACGTTTTAATGAAATTAAATCCGGAGACAAAATATGCAATGACATTGTATATAACTCTATGATAATCTAATTTGAAAATTTTCAAGAAATAGAATATAGGGAAATAAAAACAATCTAACTCAAGAATGGTTAGAAGCATGAATTACCGACAATCTAGAATAGAGAAAATGTGTACAAAATAATTTCTTGTCTGAATGTTAATGTGCTAATTGTTTAAATATTGATGACAAGATTTCTCTGTTATTTAAATATTAACAAGATTTTGAAGAATAAAGAAATCTCTTCTATTCATTCTGTGAAGTTGATAGAGCCCTGATAATAAAACTGGGAAAAGAGAATCCTGAAAAGCAAAGTACGTAACTTTTTAAATAAGTATAACAATAAAAATTATTGAAACAGATCTGGCATATTATTCATGAAATTCTCTACATATGAGATATAACAAAGTGGCATCACCAAAAAATATGAGAAAGGTACATAACAGAAGGGGAGTAATTATATGCTTTACCTTATGTCAAAATAAATTCCAAGATAGTTAAGGAGTTACAGTATTGCTGATTTAAAAATCTATAGTACATAATAATTTGATGAAGGATGCATTAAAAATTGATAATGAAGAAGGGATCTGAGAGATCTTTAAATGGCACAGAAAAATAATGGACGAAATTGGAGAATATCATGCTAAGTGAGATAAGCCAATCTCAAAAAACGAAAGGACGAATGATCTCGCTGATAAGCGGATGAGGACATATAATGGGGGGTGGGAGGGGTTAGCATTAGGTTTAGGGTTAGGTTTAGGGTTAGGGATAAGGAGAGCGGTAAGAATGAAGGAAAGAAGGACTGTATAGAGGGAAAAGAGGGGTGGGAGGGGTGGGGGGGAAGGGAAAAAAATGAACATCATTGCCCTATTTGTATATTTATATCTTTAAATATTTTTAAAAATATTATGAGTTAGAAAGATTAGATTTATTGTGGGTTCCTGAACCAGTAATATCACTGAAATAAACTAGTTACCACCGATGGGGAAAGAACCCTGTAAAATAAATACAAAAATAAAAACTGATTGGGTTTGCCAACGCTGGTGAAAACAATTTCATTATGTTTCAATATAACCAGCCTTTTCTTCAAGGAACTGTTAGTGCAATTTTAAACAGCATAATACAAAATGCTTGCTCATCAAAAGAATTGGTAAAATTTTAAGGAGATTAAGCAGTTTAGATAAAGTATCTTTGAAACATACTAAACATGCAATGAAGATAGAATTAGTAAACAGACTCTGCCAAGAAGTCATCCACATGCTTATATAAACTTTATTCAATGAAATAAATAGAACAGTGCTATTTTAATAAAATGGCTAATAAGTTTAATTTTAAATAGCATATAGCCATATCCTAGTTGCTGAAGAAGTATGCTTTTGTCTGAGGCAAGAAATCTGGGTCTCAGTCCTAAAGACAATGAAATAAACAATGTACAAGGATTTATAAGGAGGCACAAACAATGATGAATCTCTCACCAAAGGAGTTACCCAGGAAACACATGGGTGAGATTCAAAGCCATGGACCCAGCAGGGTGTAGTGGTGCACTCTTATAATCCCAGCGACTCAGGAGGTTGAGGCAGGAGGATCACAAGTCCAAAGCCAGACTAGGCAAGTTAGCCAGACCCTTTCTCAAAATAAAATAGAAAGGGTTGGAGCTCTAGCTCAACGGTAGAGCACCCCTGGGTTCAATTCTCAGTACCAAAAGAAAAAGGAAAAAAAAAAGTCATTTCCCAAGGTCATTTCCAACTAATGATCAAGTGTGGTCAATCCAGTGAAGTGAAGTCCTTCAGCCTTCTTCCTAGAGGAACTGGGCCCAGTAATCACTGGTTGAATGCAGGTGAGGGTAGAGGGGCTGGAAATAAGAAAAATAATAGTGGGAAGGGGAATCAGTTAATGTATAAAACGAATTGTCCTACTAGAGATGTATGAGTAAGGAGATCCTGAGTTTAAGTATCAGGGCTAAAATTTAGTAACAAGGACCCTTTGGGGGGAAAATGTAGTTTTTAGTGTAAGAGTCTCATAGCCACTGTGGCTTTTTACACATTGTGGTGGCAGAGCTCTTACATATGATATTAAAGCTGTTCTTCTGAAATTTTTTAAGTGTAAATCACTGAGCACTGGTGTCTGACACCTGCCTTGCTCTCTTTGGTGGTGTACAACTAGGTAGTGGGTATAGATCCTTGGGGCTTTTGAGTTGATTACCTCCAGGTCTCAGGTGACTCTGATTGTTCACACCATAAGATCAACATTTGGATACCAGGGGCTGGGGCTGTAGCTCAGTGGTAAAGCACTTACCTCACATATGTGAGGAACTGGGTTTGATTCTCAGCACCACATATAAATAAAATAAAAATCCATTGACAACTAAAATATATATATATATAATTTTTTTTATTTGGGTACCAAGGATCCATAGTATGGATAGAACTAGTTGCTAAAAGCAAAGTAGGATGAGGGGGAAATTCTATAAACGTCTCCTTCATAATGACAGAGAAAAACTCAGCGTCCCTATTACAAATTTGAAGCGAAGAAGGGCACTGAAAACCCTCACACTTGGAGACATCTTTCTATCTAGAATCCTAACAAGAGACTCAAAGAGAATTGAAAGAGTTAAAAGCAATGCCTACCTAAAGTCAAAGCAGGTAGAAAGTGAACTGAAAGGAAGATGCTGGTGGAGGTGAGAGACAAGAGAAATCACCTTTGGAGAATGTTCCAACAACATACAGGGCAGCTCACACAGATGATTCAGGTAAAGGGAACAATGCACAATGACTTTACAGGTAGCCTAGACTTATGTTGCCTGATCCTGGATGGATGGTAAAATGTATTTGAAAATCAAAATGATACTTTGGCAAATTTGGAACACAATAACTTTGCATCTTTCACGGAGGGACACTTCAAAGGACAGAGTCTGGGCAGAAGCGTTGATAAAAACAATGTCAGAGGCCAAAGCAGTGGTGTATGGAAGAGGACAGAGGGCCCCAGTTTAAGTAGCAGGCGATAAAATCAAAGAGATGAACACAGAGCCTGCTTGAAAGGAAACAGAACACAGAGGCTGATCCTTCATGACAAGGAAAAATATGGCAAAAGGGACCAGTCCTCAAAGCCTGGACGATTCAAAGCTCAGGGAAGGCAATGACTGGGGTCCCCCAGGGCACAAGCAGCAAAAAGCATCAACAAATGACTCACTTCATTCCGGCATCTGAGAGTCACTCTAAAGCTAAGTGGCCTCAGAGGAAGCTGCCCCCGGGGGACAGGACTCCTGGGCCTCCAGAATTCCAGGGCCAGCAGAGGACAGCAGCTGTGTGGCACAGAACTAAAAGAGCTGGGGTGTCTTGCTGAGGATGGGAAAAAACAGGGAAGAAGGGCAGGATCTGGGGATGGCGGGCTCGCTCACTCATTCAAGAAATACTTAGAATCAGGAATGTTTCACAATGCAAAAGATGTGGAAGGGAAGCTGTACCTTTACAGAACTTACATTTTAGGAAAGGTAACAGAAAATAAGCAAGAGAAATGAGCAAAATAATTTTATTGGGCAGAATATATATTTTTTTCCTTTTGCAGTGCTGGGATCAAACCCAGAGACTTGTACTGACTAGGCAAGTGCTCTATCACTGAAATACATCCCCAACTCTAGGAAGAATCTTAAAAAAAAAAATAAGCAGAGAAGGATATCAGGTACTGGGGCTGAGAGATGAACTACAATGGCTAGGAAAGGGGGACACTTTTAATACAAATTGAAGGAGCAAACCATATGGACAATTGGAAATCTGTCCTCTATAGACTCATGAGCAGTACAAGTTTAAGGCCATGAAGATTTGCCTGTTGGAAGAGAGAGGCACCCTGCTAATAAAGGCAATGGAGGCTGTTGCAGTACAGATTTGACCTTGAGGTACTGGGAACAGACATGAACTCAATATGAAGGTGAAGAGAGAAACTGAGTCAGATAAGGAGACAAAGGTGGTCACCTGACAAACCATAAATTTTGGAATAAGGCAGGTGAGGCTCAATTTTCACTCTATGAGAAAATGGTACTGAGCATTGGGGATTTTCTCTAAGGAGAATTGAGGAATGGCATCAGAATTCATCTTTTAATAGGAAATTTCTCCTCAAGGAGTTTCAATTAACAGGTTATAGACCCCAGGAACTTGGCAAGGATTGCTGAGTACCCTGCATTAGTTTTTCCTTCAGGGTTGCTATATGTTCCTTTGTCCAAATGAGTTGAGAGCTCTACTCTGTTTCTCTTCCATGATTGATAGCTAAAAGGCAGATCCATTTACTACTATGTATTAATTCAGAGTATATAAGTTTGCCTGGGATAATTAATTTGGGGGGGTTCCTTATATTTTTATAATTTTGTGGGTGGGCCTTGCACTGTAATATTTTCATATATCACTTGGCTCTTCAGGGGGCAAAAAAGACAGACACATAAATGTTTTAGTGTTAGAGTCACTTAAATATGGAATGTTCCAGAAGACAGTGTAAAATAGATTCACTTGGTTTCAGTTCATCACCTACCTCAGACTGAGCTAAATAAGAAATGGGGAGGCCAGGAGTCTAGCCTTTGGTGTTATTGAAATTTAATTCACAAAGCAGATTTCATTATTAACTTAAATTTCTTTAGGGGAGGGTAGACTAATGATGGAGGGAGGCCCATCTTTTAATTTAGGATTTCTTTGTAGCTGCTGATGATTTTGGCCCCCGTTTTCTCCTAGGATGCTCATTGTAAAACTTCTCATGCCTTACCACATGGCCTTAAGTTGTCAGGGTATAATGTGAAGTGGAAAATGGAATAATAGATACATTCTCAACCCAGGGTATGAAGTGTTCTCGGAGATGACTAGAACATGACTCTGTTCTGACCTATTTCAGAGCCTTCTGAGGGCAAGCGGCTCACTCTACAAGATAAAGTGCAGTTTTGGACAAATGAAGATGAGGGCAGGTTTTCTTTATGTGGAATTACTGTCTGTCTTGTGCGGGGCAGCTATGATGATATCCTTCAGAGGGTGGACAAGATTCTACCTACAAGGGCAGCAAGAATAGGTAAGGAAATTAGGTGACAAAATAGAAGCACTCATGCGACCACAGATCACTATCACATCTTAATATTTGGCAGTCTTCTAGTTGAGGAATGACAGGAGTTAGGTAAAGTCAGAAAACCAAAATATAGTGAAAGTGTTGCTGAAAACATGGGCAAAGTTATATACATTCTGTGACTGTTGATCTGGCCCAACATCCATGTTGTGTTCGTCAGATTTCCGCTGCTGTGACAAAATGCCTGAGATGCTCAACTTAGAAAGAAGAAATGTTTATTTTGGCTCCTGATTTCAGTACATGGCTGTCTGGCCCCACGGTTTTGGGCCTCTGATGAGGCAGAGCATCATGGCTAAAGCATGGACCAGAGGAAGGCTGTTCACCTCATGGCAGTCGGGATGCAGAGAGAGAGAGAGAGAAAGATAAAGAGAGAAAGGAGGGATCAGGGTATTCCCAATATCCCCTTCAAAGGGCATTCCCTCAGTAACTTCACTTCCTTCCATTAGGCCCCACCCACTAAAGCTTACACCATTTCTCAACAGCAACACAGGCTGGTGACCAAGCTTTTAGTGAAAACCAGGGTGGTCAAATTTGATTCCACAGCTGTTGAAATGATGGGTGTTATCAGTGGAGGTATGTGTGTGGAGGGGTAGGAGTGGAGGTACTTCCCTCAATAGACTGAAGTAATGAAACTCATTTTTGATGGAAAGAGGTGAATTTCTATTAAAAACCAAGAGGGAGAGTAAGGAAAACATAGTTTCAAAGTTTTTTTTTTTTTTTAGCGGGCAACATATCTGTCCTGAAATTATGAGTTTAAAGTCCTCTTAGTCACTCTGCTCTTAGAACAATTATATTTATTTTGCAACCTAACTTTTGCATAATTACAAGAGCTCATTGTATACACAAAATATTATACATAATTTATGCACTCAAACACAACATACGAGTGTTAAAGAGCAATTTTTGTCTACTTTCACTTTTTATCTTGAGACCCTTTATCTTTTGAAATATATTGTATTAGCCTTAGATTATTCTTCTATTTTATTTTATTTATTTTGTTGTTACTTTTTGCTTTCCAGTCCTAGAGATTTGAACCCAAGGACACTCTACCACTGAGCTACATTCCCAGCTCTCGCAGAAGATATTTTTGTTTTATTTTGAGACAAGTTCTTGCTAAATTGCCCAGGCTGGCTTCTAACTTGTGATCCTCCTCTTTCTGCCTCCACAGTTGCTGAAATTACAGGTATGTACCACCACACCTGGCTCCTTAGGTTGTTCTCATACAACATTCTATGTTAAAAGGAAATAAACACAAACGTTATGTTTTAAAAATGCTACTATACCTGATAGATTGTTTTGTTTCACATCCATTACAAAAGGAGGCTTTTCAAATACAGTGGTTTGAATTACTTCAGGCATCTACCATCTCTTTTCTTGCCACCAGAAAGGTAAAGGATGACCATTTAAAATCTTGCAGAAAATAATTTTTATTAGTTAGCATTATAAGCTAAGTACCACGGGCACTTTCCAAAGTCAATGGAGAAGCATGGTATTTGGTAGAAATACTTAAAGTTATTAAAAACTACTCAAAGGAGAATATCTTCTGTAGGTGCAACTTAAAGAATATAGGTATAAAGCAGAGAATTGAAACTTACACTAAGCTTTGATATTAGTTGAGATCATCTGTACAACCTAGTCATCAGCCATTCCTTCTTGGTTAGCAAGAGGCAACACTGAGTACATTTCTATGTAGATGAAAGACAATGTGGACCAACCAGCAAGGCAGGGAACCAGTCTTAACTGCTTTGTGGTCACTATTGGGGTCAAGTTCAGTCTGCCGTGAACCATCTTTTATAATTCACTAAAGACAGAGTGAGAAAACACTTGAGATTCCCAAGTCTGAATGTGTAAATTGCAAATCAAGATACAAGAAAAGTAAAACAAAGAGAAGGCCATATACTTGAACTGCCAATCAATGGATCAATGGTGGATGCCAATCAATGTCAATCAAGGATTTTG
The DNA here is from genome assembly GCF_902686445.1 of Sciurus carolinensis. Taxonomy (NCBI): domain Eukaryota; kingdom Metazoa; phylum Chordata; class Mammalia; order Rodentia; family Sciuridae; genus Sciurus; species Sciurus carolinensis. The sequence continues at coordinate 27,123,440 of NC_062227.1, read as the reverse complement.
TCTTAACATCAAATGATGAGTATTGAAAGAGGAGAGGGACACACAAATATTTCCTAAGAAAACATGAAAAGAGAAAAACAAAAGACACATGTGGTCTATCTTATTACTTCAATCTATGATGCGCTTTTTATAACCCTGACACAAATAGCCCTTTAGGGAGTGATCATGGTATTTTGTCTTTTTTAAAAAAAAATTGTTAGTAAGAAAATGAACATTTGAAAATATAAACTGAATGTTTATGTATATTGTTAATATTTTTTTAAAAATCAGAAGCCCAGTAAGTAAAGGAAGAGGAAGACACAAGCATGTAGGTTTTATTTAAAAAGAGACATTTCTTGTTAGCCCAAGATGCTGGACATTGACAGAACAAGGGATCTAAGCAGAGCACTGAGTTCCTGTGTGACAGCACTGAAAACGACATCTGGGCCGCCTGCTCTCAGTCCAGTTCAGGCAGAAAATACAAATGGAAACTGAAATTCAGATGGAGTAGATGCCAAGACTCATTAGCCATTAGAAAGGGAGTGGAAGGTCTTTGTATCAGTAAGGACAGAGCTGCTGGCATTTGTCTGGTTTTGTCTAGGGAATGGGTAACCCTGAGAGGCCTTGACTTCTTGCTCAGTGTTAGGAATACAGATGTGGTTTTCACCATGAGAAACTAAGATTCACTTGGTGAAATATTCACTTATGTACACTATTTATAGAAATTTTCACCGCCAGATCGCCTAATGACCTACTGAAAATTAGCCTTCCTACTTCATGTATCTGTGTGTGTGTGTGTGTGTGTGTTTCACAGAGGTATACATTCCTATTTAACGTCTTAATGCCAGCAATAGATTTCAGTTATTACAATAATGTAGGAACAGTTGTAAGCATAGGAAATATGACGATACATAATACTGTATGCCTCACTATTAATTTATGTTGGGTTTATTGTAAATAAAAGCTATGGTCTAATAAGGTACCAGTCCTGTATATACTCATAAACTGAATGAACATTGACAATTATAAATATGAGATAAATTATGAAGAATTGACCTTGAAGGAAGAACACTATGAAAGTAAAGATATTTAAATCACATAAATATAAAATTAGGGGAAAGGAAAGATATTTTGTTAACACTGTCTCTAGACTAGCAATTGCCACATTTGGGCTACATTTTGGAATGTATGGGGGTACTGTTTGAAATACGCTTGGTCAGCGTCTCATATAAAGACTCCAATTCAGTAGACACCTGACAAATCTTTTAATCAGTATCCCAGCAATACATAAACATCACTGCTAGAGGGTTTTTACTGAAAACACTTCAAATAGGTATTTTCAATCTGTTTTCTGCTATTAATGAACTCGATTTCCAAAGCAGAATAGCATAAGTAATATGGAATTGCCCTAATTAAGCAGAATTAGCAACCATTAAAGTGGTCCAGAACATTTAGAAATTGATACTGTTTGTGAAGAACATTCATCTTTCTTATTATTTAATTATATAAGAAAAATATGGTATTTGTGGAAAACAGAAATAATAGCGTAAGCCAAAATAATTACCCATTATCAAAATGTTCAGTACTTGCCACTGCTCCAATGTTTCCTTTTGATGTTTAAATATATATTTAAATCAGATCATTTGACAACATTTTAGCGATTTTTAAACCTGTAGCAACATACTATAAACAGTTTCTATTCCATTACAAGATCCCTTACAGCACGACATTTCATGATTTAACTTTGCCTGTACCATAATACTTTATTTCTATTATTTAAAAAATTAGAGAAAAATGGTATATTATGAATATTCCTGTTTGATTATGTCTTTAGGATACATTTTATCCCAACATCTTTTAAATTAATTTATTTCCAGGAGTGGGGCTTGGAGGTTAAACATGCACATACTTATACATACACACACACACACCGCACTTTCTTGCAGATAAAAGTTAGGCCAGGCAGAAATTTAGGGCAGTATTTTCTCTCTGCTGAGAAACAGACATCACATGAGGGAGAAAAGGGTTGCTTGGAAAGATGATAAGGAATCCTGTGGAATGGAACCAAAGGTGTTGTGGAAGAGGCTCAGGGCTACTGTTTGCACAGCTTCAAGTAGGATAGAAGAAATAAGATAGGCAGAAAGCAGGCACAAGGAAGGACCAGGATATTCAAACTTGAATGTGAAAGTCTATGCTAAAGTTCTGCATATCTTTCCTCCCCAAGCCAGTTCTGTCTCCCAGGCCTGTCACTCTGCAAGTCAGTTCTTCTCTTCTAGGTCTTCTTACTCCTAAATTTCTGGGAGATCTATAAATCTTCACTCACAGTCTTAAAGTTATTGAAAATTCACCAACTTAGGAAAACTGTCCTGTGCATATGAATTAGTCCAATAACACATGTGTGTTTAGACTAGAGTGAGCAAAGAAACATATGAAACCTGTAACCTAGGAAACTTTGCCAATGTTTTCAGGTGATCATATAACATCGAAAAGACATCAACCCAAGGATCCTGAGAATTGCCAGACCACCATAAACTGCCTTGTGGCCACTGATTTCATCTTATCATACTTTCCCATGCACTCCCCTCACCAAGTTTACTTTAAAAGAAGAACCTGAAAACCCCAAATGTTGTCTCTCCCTTTTGAGGTGGCCCTCATTCTCCCTTGAATGTGTATTCATTACTTTCCTAAATAAATCAGTGTGCCTCAATATCTGACAGGTGCCGAGATTCTTTTCTATCAAATAGATCAAGGATCCCATCATCTTGAGTGAAGGTCCCCCTCTCTGGGACCTCCTCAGACCACTTCCAGTAACAAGATGACCTCTGTCCCTACCTTCATCATAGTACACTTACAGATTCCTAAGTAAGGGACAGCTTCAAAAATGCGGTCATTTCCTGCCTATTTATTTACTCTGTGATGTCTGGGATCAAACCCAGGGCCTTGCCAATGCTGAGCTGAGCTGTACCCCTAGCTCACTTGCCCATTTAGACAAAAGCTGTGATCACAATACACATAGTACACTAAAAAAAAGAAGAAAAAGGAGATGGAATCCATAGCAGTTCAAGGTATGGCTTAAGGACAATGGTAACTATGATTCTAATGCAGAAATGTCTGCATTCTCTGCATACAGCAAGATGATGAAGAAAAAACAGCGGTAGAGTCTGGTTCCAATAATGAAGAACACAATGATCACACAAATACTGCTCTGGAATATAGAAAAGAGTACTGCCACAACATCTCTGAAGTATGCCTATGTTATATGCAATGAACGGTCAACTCAGACTTTGAAATAAGTCTTCTCTTTTCTCAGAGACAAATAAGATTTCTTAGGGACAAATAAAATCTGATTAGGTAACAAATTCAATAACATTAATAGAGATCAGAGTGACTATGATCAAAGTAAGAACATTTTTTTTTTTTTTGCAAAATCAGATTAAACTACACTCCAAAACAACACTGAATCATTTAAAAGCAGAGTAACTTTCTGAAGATTTCTGTATGCAAAGACAAAGCAATTAGATCACAGGATATCAAGTTCTCTAGACTCTATGTCATTGTTGAGTCTCATTTTCATTCAGATATAAACAAGACCATTTGGCATTTGTTAAAGAGGTCATGTTTATATGTTTCCCTGAATACAAAATCAATGTCTTTATGACAAAAAGCTTTAGCTCAGAAAAATCCTTATAGCATTTAAATAATTAACAACTATAATGTATAATGTGATATTTTAATTGTTTTCTGCAGGCAATCTCCCACCCACCTTTTCCTCTCCGTACATTTCTTCCCCCATCACCACTATATTCCCCTGCCAAAGAGAAAATTTGAGCTTTTAAGAACAAGATAGATTGCTTTAAAATAATATATTCCTACTTCATTTCCTTAATTTAATCCAAGTTTGGGAAACTTTTCTACATTCCAAGGAGAAAGCAGACTGAAAATTTAATGCAGAAAAATTAATATTTTTATTATATTGGGTGAGCCTGTAAAACCAATCTCCATCTTCAAGGACAGATCAAACACAGGTACACCAAAAAGTGTATGTCTTTTTTTTTTAATTTTTAGTGTATTCTTTGAAACTTGGTGTTTTTATCATTCTTTTTCCCTACCCTGTTCTCCCTCATCACAGCACAAAACTGAGTACAAAGTTGGAGTGTCTTGTATTTTCCCTTTTTTATTTCTTTTTGGGGACTTTTTTTTTTTTCTTTTGATTTTCACTTGTGAATCAAGAATCTACAATGGTATGACATTCAAAGCATTTTTTTTTCAGTTGATTCTGAACAATTTTCCCACCTCACTCCCTCCTTACCCTTCTGCAACAGTTAGCACTGACCTTCCCAGACATAATGCAGATGCCATGACCACCCCGATAGCATCCCTGGCCCTTCTCTGTTCCTCAGCAGAAGGATCTGGGTGGAGAAAGAAGACCATGCAAGTCCTCTGTGAGACTGCTCAGAGAATGGGTGGGGATGAGTGGCATCCAGGTTGTGCAGGTATTAAACACTTCCATTGATTCACTCTTTCTGCCCCTATGGTTCCACAGGAGTCCATGCTTGCCTCTGTTCTAGCCCCCCCACAAAATGCATTGTGGCTATGTGGTTCTGTGTGTAGTTTCCCAGGAGAATAAAGGTAGTATAGTGCCAGATTCTTAGATGGGTCTCAATAAACCTGTTTAGTTGCATCCACATGTGTTTTCAAAGTAGCACAGAGCACAATATGCACTTTTGAGTTTAGAGACTCAAAAAATGATTGCTGAGGTAGTGAATGAATAGAAGATTGTTTTTTTTTCTTTATATCAGTGTTTAGGGGTAGGGACCACAAAGCTAAACAAAACAAAGAAATGGTGGTCAAGCACCTGAAATACTAAATGAGCTAGTGCTACTTCATCTGGCTACACTTATCAGCTTATGGCAAATTACATACTCTCTGTCTTCTATTTTATTATATGTAAAGTGGGTATAAAATAATACTAAGTTCTTAGCACTGTTTATAAAATCAAATCAAAGTAAAGTGCTTAGCAGAGTGTATAAGCCTCAAGTGTATGCTCAACCAAAGTTAGTTTTCTCCATCTTAAAGTCTTCTGAGATGCCTCCTACATACTTAAGAAAAGTTCTTATTAAATGCATTAAAGATACTTGTGATTAAGTACAAAGTGAACACAGTTCACATAGTGCTTACTATGAGCCAGTCTTCCGTATTCTTCACTATATTATATAATTTTAATAATGAGGAAATATTTAAAGGAGTACCACAAGCTCAAAGTTAAGAATGAGAAATAGTGTAAACTGTGGTTGGCACTTTATAATCTGGGCTCTTGGCAAATATACAACTTTCAAGTCAACTTCTATGAAGATGGCTATACATAATGGCCAGTCTCCCCATGTCTTGATTTTGTCCCAACTGTGCCTTAGTATAGATATATGTATTACTACCTTCCCAGTAACTGTAAATTCCCTGAAGACAGACTGTGCCACTCACCTATATAGCATTCACAGTCCAAAGCCGGTGTATACACCTGCACAGATATGCAGATATAAGAAGTAATGAACGAGCTCCACATTGACAGGAAGGACACAGCAAATAAAAGAAAGGTGAACCTCAGGAATATTCTAGGAATGAGTAGACAAACTGGACCATTCAAACAGACCACAAGCTGACATTCATGGAATTACAATATCTCTGGTACAATTTGATGACTTTCTAATATCTGTAGTTTGGTTAGTTCATCTTCTTTAATTCTGAAATATCTTACAGTTGGATTCTAGCTTCCTTCTTCCCCAGATTCCATGGTTCTTTAATCCAGTTTCCATGACTGCTCTTATTAATAGTTCTGTAATGTCCACATTCTCTGTTGGAAGGAACATTTGTGTTCCAAAACAATTCTTTATTTTCAGGTGTTGATAATTTCAACATCCAAAGAATAAATAACCAATTGGAACCACACTCTTGCAGACAGGCTTTCACCATAGCAAACCATATTTTCCTATCTTCCATCACTTATGAACTGAATGGCAGAATGGGTGACATCTAACCAAGCAGCTCTCTTGCACCTGGCCAAGCAGCCATTTCCTGCACAGACCTGGGAAGGATTTAAGCTTTCAACGTCTCTAATCATCAAAGAACACTTCCTCACAATGGTGAATCATCTGAAGTTGTAACTCTGAGTTGAACCCAATGAGTATTTCACCTAAAGTGGGTGTGGAATGGGTCTGTGTGTCAGTTAGGATTGGCAGGGGACTCTATGACTGTGTGTGCCTAATATCAACCATAATTACAACTTTCAAATACCTGTCACATAGTAGGTGCTACCCAAAGCACTAGATAAATATTATTTTTACCTTCAACAATAGTATTAGGAAGGTATCCTGATCTTATAAATAGGGAGACTGGGGCTCAGAGATAAATAAGGTTATTACTTACTTGCTGGTTAAGGGAAGTGCTAATAAGTGACAGAGAAGGGATCCCCATCAGAAGACTGAAGACCCCCACTCTGTCTACTACCCAGCATCATGCCCTGGGGAGAGTACATTAAATCCCCATGGTGCCTGGGAAGCTCCATGCCATGGGTGGAAAGCTGCTGAGTATAATTTACCATCAGAAAATTAACAAAACTTTATTATTAAAACTAATTCATTAAGAGAAAATAAAACAGAATTTAATTAGAAATTGAAAATAGCAGGCATTTTCACATTTCCTCTATACCCCTTGTTGGGAAGCAATTACTCTTGGTTATTTTATTATCCAGGTCATTTCCAGAATTCTGTATGCTCCTAAGCCTTCTTGAACAAAGGATACTGCAAGGATGTTGATATAACAGCCTTAATAGCTAAGAGGAGGGTCTCCATTAAGAAAGAGAACACAGGAATGATTCAGAGACAAACCCTCTCCTCTGGATGGGATTTGCTCACATTCCAGAATAATGAATTATGTCTCCCTCTCTCCCCTCCCTTTGTAATGGAGGGCAGGCAGGCAGATGTACCATCAGGTAACTGGAGCTCAGAGTCTCCTGATTTGGAGGTTCCACTCCTAGGATGTAAACCTAAAGGAATTGCAGGTGAATATCTCTCCGTTAGCACTGCTCTGGCAAATGGAGGGTGGGCAACTGGAACCAGAAATCTGATGAAGTCAGTTCTCTGGCTACTGCTTTTCTTCCAGTGATGAGCCATCTGTCTCTCTGCTCTCTGCATCAATAGATGTGTGACACTTTGCCTGGATAAATTGTTAACTTGCAAGGAGGGAAATCTGAGACCATTCCCTGTTTTAAACTTCACACTGGAAGTTCTCAAAATGGGTTCCTGAACCACCAGCACTAACTTCACCTGGAAACTTGTTAGAGAAGCAAATATTTGAGCCCCAGCCCAGATCTACTAACTTGAAAACTTAGCTTAGAGTTGGCAATTTATGCTTTATTAAGCCATTTGTTCAATTCTAATGCATACTGAAATGGATAAACCACTGAAAGATACTTTATTTATATATTTCTAAGCAGATCCATTTGACAGTGACCTGCTGACATAAATTCATTTTTGAGAGAACACTGAGCAGATCTCTCTCTAAAAGATTTTGGATTTCCTGAAAGAAATCACTTCTATGTGTTTGAGGTATTTTTTTCCTAAACATTTTTGTAGTTTAGAACAAATTCTACATTCCTGACTATGATTTAGTGTAACTTAGAAGAGTATTCCAAATACTACAGTTCTTAGTAGAGCCAAAAATAATAATCTATACTTAGCACGTAGGAAAATAAAAAGTTCATTCTGTCACATGTCACTAAATAGAACTAGGTCTTGCTTCTTAAAATTATCCATTTCTTAAAATGTGCTTATTCATCATAAAAACACTCAACATATATCAAAAAGAATAAAAATATTTTTAAAATTTAAAACTATTTACATTTGTATTAGATCCTTTCCTGAAAGATTTTACATGCATACATACACACATGTGTGTATGTGTACACAAAAGAAACAACAAAAAAAAAACCTAAGGACAAAATCAGATATGTGGCCTTAATGGCTATTAAGTATTCCTAGAAGCTATAATTCATTTAACCAATGCATATTCTACTGTATGATATATAAAGCTTATATTTTAACTATATATCCCAAAAAATGTACACAATGGTCTGAGCAATTACTTAGGTTAAATTTAACTAGAAAATTATTAAAACTAATAAAAAGCTAGTAAATATATAGCTTAAATTAATCAATAGATTTCTTGCATGCCCCAAAATCAATGTAGAATACTCAAAGGAAAATAACTCTCATTTATAATAGCAAATTTTCTTTTCATTTATGTGTCAAAACTTTGTCTATGTCTTTATTTACAAATATTATGCACTTTTGAGCATTTTATATGAGTGTATAGATAAATAGTACTTTTTGATTCATTCCAAGGGATTTTTCTTTTAACCGAGGGATTTAATCCACAATAATGACAATATTTCATCTTATTTTTATCTTACTTAATGCCTTTGTAATTATGATTTTACTATATTGCTTTTTGCCCATTCTGATAAAATAATGTCTTTAAAAACATTCTCAGTCATACATAATAATGCATACCTATTATATCCTACTGTGATTCTTCTACAGGTTTTTACATATTTGAGTCTCTGTCAATATCATATACAAGACAAAGCACTGAACAAAATTTTAATTGCTTTCCCTCAATATCTATTCCCATTCACATACAAACACACCCACAGAGACATACTCCCAGCAAACACAAATACATATCCCTTCTGAACTTGTAATTAAAAAAAAGTCTTGTGTTTGCTCTCCAGAAATCTTTGACCATCTTCATATGGAACTTTGCACCAACATTAATGGTAATACAGTTTAGACATGACTCTGAGCTCTCATATCATCACCATTGCCACCATATCTGATGTTAGCTGCCTTCCCCTCCTTAGTATGTTTAGATGAGGAAGCTCCTCAAATGTTTTTTCCATGATACAATGTGTCAATATTACACACACTGAGTCCTTATATGCTGTTTTCTTATCATCACCCCCTGAATGATGTAGATTTGTAAGAGTTGAGTATATGTTCTCAACACGAGGTTTTCTTCTGTTCTTTTTTGACAAACCTCCCTCCCCTACTTCCAAAGTTGGATATTTTTGTGATCATTCAATCCTCAGATCAAAGGTTACTCTTCATTCTTGACAAAGCAGTCCAATTATGCTCATTTAACTCTTGAGGATAAAATCCTCTCGAATTTTATTTTTTTCTGTTTTTTAATATAAATTGACAAATGACAGGAAATATAGATGGGGGCTACAAGTGACATCCTGATTTACAAAATACAATATAATCAAGTTAGGCTAATTAGCACATTTATCACCTGAAACTTATCACATGATATAATGAGACATTTGAAATTACTCTTAGATATTTGAAATGTGTGTATACTATTATCAACTATATGCACCACGCTGTGCAATAGATCTCAAAAAACAAACCAGTCAACCTTATTCCTCCTAACTGAGGCTTTGAACCCTTTAAACATCATGTTTTCATTTCACCCATAAACCACCTTTGGTGGCCACATTCTCCTTTCTATTTTATAATTTGAATTATTTTACATTCCACACATAAGTAACATGAGTATTCATCTCTTTGTGTCTGGTTCATTTCACTCAGTATAATGTTTTCCAATTTCACTAATGTTTTATAAATGACAAAATTTCATCTTTTTAAGGTTGAATACTATTCGTCTCTGAGTGTGTGTGTGTGTGTGTATACACACACAGGAGCATGTGTCACATTCTCTTTATTCATTCGCCCCTGGATTGATACCTTAGGTTGATTCCAGATCTTGCTGATTGAGAGCATGCTTCAAAGAACATGGGAGTGCATATTTCTTTTCAACCTAATCAATTGCTTGGATATGCTCAACAGTGGGTTTGTTGAATCTTAGGATAATTTCATTTTTAGTTTTCTGAGAAGCCTTCATTCTGTTTTCTAGAAGTTGTACTAATTTGCATTCCAGTGTATAAGCTTTCCTTCTTCCACATCCTCACAACACACTTATTTTGTCTTTTTCATAATAGCCTTTTTAACAGGTGCAAGGTGATATCTAATTATGGGTAACTTACATTTCCCTGATGATTGGTGATGATGAGTTTTTCATAAACCTACAGGCCATCTATATGTCTTCTTCTGAGAACTGTTTCTTCCAGTCCTCTGAGAGATTATCATCAGTTGTTTTTACTATGAGTTGTTGAGTTCCTTATATATTTTAATATTAACCCTTATTAGAAGCATCACTTGCAAATTTTGCTAGTAGGCTGGAGATTGTTTTTTTCACTCGGTTTCTATTGCTGTGTAAAACCTCTTAGATGCAACTCATGTGTCTATCTGTGCTTTTGTTACTGAATGTAACTTTTCCTCTGTTTTCTTCTAGTGGTTTTACATTTTCAGGTCTTACATTAATCTTTAAACCATTTGAGTTATTTTTTATATAGTTCAAGATAAGGGTCCAGTTTTATTGTTATGCACATGGAAATCAGTTTTCCCAACATCATTTTTTGAAGTCTCCTTTTCCCATGATGTATTCTTGGCACTTGTTGAACTGACCAATATGTACAAGATTAGTTTCGATGTCCTCTATTCTGTCCTATCATTGATGTCTCTTATATATGTCAGCACTATGCTATTTTATTTCTGTAGTAACATAGTTTGTAATAAGTAGTGTGATGCCTCCAACTCATTCTTTTTGCTGGTTATTAGTGTGACATTCAGGGCTTTTGTGGTTCCACATGAATTTTAGGATTGTACTGTCTATTTCTATGAAAAAATGGCATTAGAATTTTGACAGTGATTGCATCAAATCTATAAATCACTTTGGGTAATATAGACTTTTTAGTAATATTAATTCTTCCAATTCATGAACACAGGCTATTTTCCATTTATTTTTATCTCCTTTAGCCTCTTTTATAGTTCACAGTGTACAGATATTTTACTTTCTTGATAAATTTGTTCCTAAGTATTCTTTCTTGATAGCTACTGAATGTGACTGCTTGATTTTTGTTTCTTGTCTCATTTACCAATAAGTAAAATAATGTCATTTATGTATTTATTTATAGTTCATTTCCTCCCCCTTGTAGAAACTTTTCTGTTGACTGCTAGGTTCCTAACTCTCAAACATGACTGATAGATAGAAGTCACGAAAATAACCGTTGAGTGAATGAGTGAATGAATGAATGAAATCCAGTTAATTCAATATGATAGCTCAGATGAGCTCTGGGAAAGAATGCATGGCTTCTGCTCATTTCTTTCTGTCTTGAACCAAGCCCCCAAATCCCCCATTAAAAAGAAGAAGAAAGAAGAAAAAAGAAAGAAGAAAGAAAAAAGAATGAAGAAGAAGAAGAAGGAGGAGGAGGAGGAGGAGGAGGAGGAAGAGAAGGAGGAGGAGGAGGAGGAGGAAGAAGAAGAAGAAAAATGGTAGTATTCATTATTTTCATTAGCAACTTAGAGAATTCAGGTAAACATGGAGAAGGAGCCAAAGTTCAGGTAGAGGATCACAGTTGTAAGTAGGAGTTCCACTCATCAGGACAGCTTTAGCAGCTGTACCTTAGCAGTTATGGCTTAGAGCAGCACCTGGCAGAAACCTAAACCCACAGACTGACTTCTGATAGTCGAGTTCATCTGTCCCAGAGCAGAAGAGCCCTAGCATGCTAGGATCCGAGGATGGCGATATCATGTGAAAAGCTAAAGCACCATCAGGTTTTGATCTGCATCAACAATTCCAATTTATTCATCAAGTTTGCCCATGTCAATTGAGGAGAAGTAGCAATGCTGAGTTGGGACTCTACTTAACTCATCAACTGGATCCATGCAGGTACTGGACATGAGTGGCACACTATTTCATTTCCTGCCAGAATGACACTGAACTTCAATTATGGAAGAGGAATGTTCTCTGGTTCTATGCCTGTTAGAGAAATGTACCTTCTTATTTTAGTTCTATCTATTCTGAAGTACATTAAGACAGGGAGAAATTCAAACGATTTTAGGATACCATATTCATCCTGAAAATCTTAGTTTATTTTTAATTCCATTCGTGGCTGGTTATTAGCATTTGGTTTCAAAAAGTGTTTAGGAAAAATGACTTAAGATGATATCGAAAACTTCTTTTTCCTTTTCTCACAAAAAGATGCTACTGAGAAAAAAGAAAAACATTTTTGAAGCAAAATTTAGAAGTATTTTGATTTGTTCCTAATTGAGATTACAATTTTTTTCCACTTAGAAATTATATTGTGATAAGCAGTAGCTAACCTTAATATTTACATCTTTTTCAGTTTGAATTGGATAAAAAAAAACCAACAAAATTGGGAAAGTGGTTATGAGATGGTCATGAGAAGTTAGTTCAATGGGTACAAAATTTTAGTGGGAGCAGATGAAAAGCTCTGGAGATGGCTAGTGGTAATGGATGCAGAATAAAGTGAATACACTTAATGCCACAGAACTATACAATTAAAAATGGTTAAAAGGGTAATTTTTATGATACATATATTTTACCACAATGAAAAAAAGATGCAAATGCATGTGCTTTGTCCTTGGGAGAAGAATCCTTGATAATCAAAAATCATACCTCAAGTAATTTTCAGATACTTAGGAATGATTACTCATATTGCCATTTGGAACCATTAGAATTTTACAGATAATACAATCCCACTTGAACAATGCTTGCCAACTGATTTTGGGACATTTTTATGAAAAATGTATTTAGCTGATGATTTCTTTATACTATTATATATTATATACCACATTAATCTGGCAGGGTTTTTTTTTTTAAGGAAATGTATCCTAAAATTACTATCTTAGTAATTTTCAAAGAGTACTAAATAAAGCATAGTCATCATTAACTGTGCTAACATAGTTCATTCAAAAGTTCCTCCTAACATTATATATTACTCTCCTCATTCATTCATTTCAGCCTTCACATCATTAAATAAATGCATAAATTCATTCAACTAATTTAATAAATACATCTGTTTCTAAAATGTGCTGGGTCCCAAGGTAGGGATACAATCAAGGAACAGACCCCAAGTTTCAATGGGCCATGATCTGATTACACATATGTGGTACAGGAGAATTTAGAGATGGAAGATAGAAGGGAGACAAAGTAAAATAACAAGAATGAACAATAACAAGGAAGACCACAGGTTACACGCTACTGAGTCCATAAAGATACAAGCTTTACATGTATGCCATCCAAATGACCTTCTTGACCATTTTCTAAAGGAATTACTTCTGTTATTCTACCTTTTTAAATGATAAAATCATGCTCAGAGAAATTCAATAAGATTTGCAATATCAGAGAATTAGTCCTCTGAGGTGTCTACCTCTGGTCTTTTGACTCCAAAGCCCATGTTTTAAATCACTTCACAATATTATCTATTAGTCTGAATGCTAAACGATAACAATAACAACAAAAACTACAGTAAAATAAAGAAGAAAATGTGTCAAAACCAGGAGGAGGGTATAGAGGAATTTGGTATGATTATCTCTTTTTTGGTTGTTGTTTTGTTGTTTTGGCCTGAGGAATTTTACATTTAGTTTTTGGAGAAGTTATTAAATATAATGTTATCAGTCTCATTAATGAAGCCATTCCTGAAACATTCCTGTATATGTGTGTGTGTGTGTGTGTGTGTGTGTGTGTGTGTGTGTGTGTGAGAGAGAGAGAGAGAGAGAGAGAGAGAGAGAGAGAGAGAGAGAAGTACAGAAGAGCACAGAAATTAATGGTGACGAAATTTTGAGTTTAGAAAATTGATGAGTTGTTGATATCTGCTTACTCAGACCACAGGAAGGTGATGGCCTAAGGTTTGAAGGAAGAAATCTTGCTGGCAAGTTGCTTTGCATGTCAGATCGCCCAGGTTCTTAGAAAGTAGGCTTCATGTGGGGTACATGCAGAGGGATTGACAGAAAGCATGTATGAGAAGTAGGGGAGACCCATGGCTTTCCTTCACTGTATCTAATAATTAGGCTTCTGTCCCTCCAAAAATGTTAATGTAATTGTATTAGAAAGATATGATTGTATCAGAAAGAATAAGAAAGCAAAGGAAGGGTCTATGTGTGTTGTATGCATAGCAGACAGAGACAGAGACAGAAGAAGAAATGGTAGAGAAAGACCAGGGAAGAAGAGAGGAAGGAAACAATCCTTGTAAAATTATTTGACTTTAAAACATCTCCTTGTTTAGCTTTGAAAAACTGAACTTTAAATTTACAAGTATTTTAAGTATCATTATATTTTTGTCAAGAATTTCTGAAATGATAGTGGAGTTAGGAATTTTATACTCTTAAATTTTTAGGGATTTTGTTAACTGACATTCTTTTCTGAAGCCTCTTTGGGGATTTGACAATGCTTGCTTCAAATAACATTTGTTACCTTAGACCTTCATCTGTGAGTTTCCACCTAGAGGCAATTTGACCCTGAGAATTTGTTGGGTCTGTTAACCTTGTCTATTCCAGAGAGGCAGATTCTTATGCTATAGGTAAGTGATATAAAAATTCCTTAGAGAATCAATAAGCTTTTGTTTTTATCTTTTCAATAATATGTTAATTTGAACTTTAAAAGACATTTAATATGACTTCATAGTCTAGTCACAAGAAATGCAAATAACACAATAAGTGGGGAGGGAAGATAGAAGTTCATTGGATTAGACAAAGGGGAATGAAGGGAAGGGAGGGGGATGGGAAAAGAAAAGACAGTGGAATGAATCAGACATAACTTTCCTAGGTTCATATATGAATACATGACCAGTGAAACTCCACACCATGTACAACCACAAGAATGGGATCCTAATTAGAACAAGTTGCACTCTATGTATGTATAATATGTTAAAATAACATTCTGCTGTCATGTATATCTAAAAAGAGCAAATTAAAAAATTTAAAAACTAAAACAAATAAAAAGTCATCAAAAGTTTGGTGCTGTTGAGACAACCCAAATTCATATCTTGGAAATTTTAGATTTTGTACAATGAACCTTTGTTTGAGCACGGAAATCCTTTCAGAATGTGTTAACATGGTAGAAGACATGGGCACTATTTGTATCTAAGTTGTCCTGGAAAGAATTTATCCTTAAAGGCAAATATAATCCAATAGAATTGAGAATCCCATTGTTGTAGAATAAAGAGATACATGGATTTAATCCATCCCACAAGTTTGGATACCCATTGCCAGGCAGCGAACTCCTAGCCACCCTTCATATCACCTTGACCAAAGATTCTCCATTCTAAGAGCCTCTCAAATGCCATCTGATTTCCATCTTTCAAATGCATCAATTCATTCATTTTGCAAATATTTCTTCACTACACTGATGGAGGCACCAAGACTTGAAAGTCTTGCTAAATGCCACATGATATTCCAGATGCTTTGCATATATTATCTCATTTATATATAACAATCCTCTAATATAATATTCTTTCTTTTAATAGCTGAAGAAACTAAGGCTTAGAAAAATGACAGGCCCAATAACAGAAGCAGAAAATGGCAGATCCAGGCTCCTGAGACCAAGATCACAAACTTCAGGGTTTATTTTATACCAGTCCCTGTACTGTGTTTTATATCTGTAGACCTATCTGAATCTTAACACAACTTGATAAGCACAATGCTGTTATTATTCACTTACGCACAATGAGGTAACTGAGGTACACAAAGAAACTTAAAGAAGACTGCATATCTGACCACGAGTGGTCAAGTGGCCACGTGACCCAAAGACTCTTCTACCCAAAAGCCTGAGCAAGTCCCTGACCACTGTACTCTGTTGCCTTTGATCCACATTTAAATCTGCTTGATGACTAATAACCAGGAATCATACACAGGCACTCCATAACTGTGCTGTACTGAGTTCTATTAAGTACTTATGAATTTATTTGGGGCCACATAAAAAGTAGTTACTAAATAATCCAGAAACATGAAACAGTGACCAAAACTACTGTTTCTGTCCTTTAAAATAATTCACATATCATAAGCTAAAATCTTTATTGCCAGTGACATATTCAATTTTATGAAAGATAAATTGAAATAGAAAACTTCAAGTATGGAATGGATTATCTATTTTTTACCAGACTTATTAATTTAGGCATCTCATTTTATTAGGGTATAGAAAAATCATAAACTCTATCAGATTAACAATGAAAACACAAGAACTACCCTCGACTTCACTTGTCAATGAATCTCAAAGTAAGATAAGGCTACCTGCACAAATTAAAAGGCCTCAATTTGTACAAATAGTAATAAATTCAAGATTGGGCCTCAACTAAGAAAGAAAAAAAGGAGAAAAATGGTAAGAGACAATTTCCATATCTATGTGAAGTCCTGGCAGCAAACCTAATTAATAAAACACAAAGCCTCAGGCAAAGGAACTGCTATCTTTTCCTGTGCCAGATAAAATGAACTTCACCTTTTAAGAGCTCCAACCAAGCTAAAATAAGTTATTAAACAGTAAGACCTGTGAAATCCAAACCTCTTAATGACACAGAGGCCAGAAGGACAAGTGTAATTGCTTCATTCATTAACAAATGAACTGAAAAGTAAACACCTCCTGGTCATTATAACAACTAAGTTGGATAAATACATTTGATGTAATATAAAATAAAATAATACACATGGAAACATCCCAGAATCATCAAGTAAGATGTAGGTAATGAAGATATAACATCATAGATGGTTGCATTTGCAATTCAGGACTTAGTTGTCAGTATACTTTCTGATACTGGTGTCCATTGAGAAAGTACACCTACTGTGGTATTGTCTTTGGGGTCTAAAGGAGAAAGCTGGAGAATAATCCATGTACAACACTATTGAACCAGTTGGGGAAAACAGTATATATAGAAATAATACTAAATACATAGCAGAATATAACTTAGAGCTGAACTTTGTGGATCAGGCAAGAAAGTCTTAAAATGCTGAGGTAAGTTTAAAGCAATAAAGTACAAGACAATTTGCACTGAGTATTGCAGATCTGGTGGGATGCAGGGATTTGTAAGGTACAAAGAAGGAAGTAGAGATGAATAAGTAAGTTCTAGAAGGTCAAGTTGCATTTAGCACTTCATTCTAAAAGCTAGTATCTGCCTTCTCCAAAACTTTAATCACAGAACTGAAATACAAGAAACAAAATAATTGCAGTTAGCCCATTTTTTTCTTTCTTAATTTGTTCAAGAGTATTAGAGAAGGAAAATTAATTATTAAAGGCAAGAACCCAGCATGAAGTATCAGAAAAAACATCAATTTTGGATTTCTAGGAATTAAGTCAAATTCTCATTTCAAAAGTTCCCTGCTTTTCACCTAGGAAAAATGATTTAGCATTTTAAACCTCAGTTTTCCTATCTCTAAAATGGGGGCACAGAATTTCATTTTTAGGTTTTTTTAAAACAAAGTTCATATAAGATAAACTTTATTTTCTTCTTCTGTTTTTTTTTTTTTCCTATGCAATTTCTTCTCAAAGTGTAAAGAAGAAGGCCTAAGTACCTGCTCTGAAATAATGGGAGTGGCTTCATGCAATGATATAAGTCAGGGCTCTCTTCAAGGGGCGATCCAAGATGGCGGCCTAGAGGGAGACTGCACCCCCTGTCGCTCCAGAACCCTGGAGTTAAGAAGGGGAGGCATTGAGAGACTCGGACTGAAATAGAGCCACGGGTGAGTCTGCCCACTGGGTAAAGCTTGGCCCGGGTGGCAGGCCCAGATAGAGGTGGCTTATCGGAGCCGGGCAGGGCAGCTAGAGTCATCCACAGGCAGCCCTGCGCACTCCGGCGGTGGGCCCCGCCCACACAGCCAGCTTCTCCAGGTTCTCCGAACGGAACTGGCCCGCTAGTGAGAGCCTTTCTGACCAGAACAAGCTCCAAGTCCTGGAGCCACTGCAGCGCAGCGTACTCCGGCAACGAACCAGCGGAGAGCCGCGATCAGCAAGCAGCCTCTGGGATTAGGGCAGGGCAGCCAGAGACCTCTTCAGGCGGCTCTGCCCACTCCGGCTGCAGGCTCTCTTCACTGGGCGATCCAAGATGGCGGCCTAGAGGGAGACTGCACCCCAAGTCGCTCCAGAACCCAGGAGTTAAAAAGGGGAGGCATTGAGAGACTCGGACTGAAATAGAGCCACAGGTGAGTCTGCCCACTGGGTAAAGCTCGGCCCGGGTGGCAGGCCCAGATAGAGGTGGCTTATTGGAGCCGGGCAGGGCAGCTAGAGTCTTCCCAAGGTAGCCTTCCACACTCCGGCAGTGGGCTCCTCCCACACGGCCAGTTGCACGGCGCAGGCCCACAGTGAGAGCCTTTCCGCACAGAGCCAGCTCCAAACCCTGGAACCAGTAGGGGGCTAGGGGCAGTTTTCTTCGGATGAGCTGCTTTATCAGATTCCTCCAAGACATCAGGCTACTGAAGGCTGGGAGGTGATACACTGGAAATCTACCGGGACATTATAAGCCAGTAGCGGGAAAACTGCAATATCTCGGGTCCCACTGACAACTGACCAATATGAGAAAACAAGGGAAGAAAATGTCCCAAACAAACTAGATACTACATTAATAAAACCCAATGACAGCACAGCAGAAGAATGTCAGAAAGGGAGTTCAGAATGTACGTAATTAAACGATCAGGGAAGCGAATGAGGAGATGAAAGAGCAATGCAGGCATTGAAGGAGGAGATGAAAGAGCAAATGCAGGCATTAAATGATCGCACCAATCAACAGTTAAAAGACCAAATACGAGAAGCAAGAGATTCATTTCAATAAAGAGTTAGAGATACTGAAAAAAAAACAAACTGAAATACTTGAAATGAAGGAAACAATAAACCAAGTTAAAACTCCATAGAAAGCATAACCAATAGGATAAACACCTGGAAGACAGAACCTCAGACATGGAAGACAAATTATTTAATCTTGAAAGCAAAGTCAGCCAAACAGAAAAGATGGTAAGAATCATGAACAGAATCTACAAGAATTATGGGATATCATGAAAAGGCCAATTTAAGATTATTGGGATTGAG
This sequence comes from Sciurus carolinensis, assembly GCF_902686445.1. Taxonomy (NCBI): domain Eukaryota; kingdom Metazoa; phylum Chordata; class Mammalia; order Rodentia; family Sciuridae; genus Sciurus; species Sciurus carolinensis. Next base: position 27,104,477 of record NC_062227.1, on the reverse strand, counting down.
GAAGGCTTAGAGAAACACACCAAAGGAAGAATATCTATTCAATGAAATAATAACAGAAAATTTCCCAATCTGAAGAATGAAATGGAAAACCAAGTACAAGAGGCTTATAGAACTCCAAACATACAAAATTACAACAGACCCACACCAAGGCACATTATTATGAAAACACCTAACATACAAAATAAAGACAGAATTTAAAAGGCCGTGAGAGAAAAGAATCAAATTACATTCACAGGGAAACCAATAAGAATATCAGCAGATTTTTAATCCAGACCCTAAAGCTAGAAGGGCCTGGACAACATATACCAAGCCCTGAAAGAAAACGGATGCCAACCAAGAATCTATACCCAGCAAAACTTACCTTCAAATTTGATGATGAAATAAGATCCTTCCATGATAAACAAAAGCTAAAGGAATTTACAAAAGAAAGCCAGCATTACAGAACATTCTCAGCAAAAATTCCATGAGGAAGAGATGAAAAACAACGATGCAAATCAGCAACAGGAGGCGCTAGCCTAAAGGAATAGCCAAATAAAGGAGAAACCAAATCATGTCAAAACAATATGAGTCAATTGACTGGGAATACAAATCATATCACAATAATAACCCTGAATGTTAATGGCCTGAATTCATCAATCAAAAGACAACAGACTGGCAGAATGGATTAAAAAGAAAAATCCAACAATATGCTGCCTGCAAGAGACTCACCTCATAGAAAGAGACACCCATAGACTAAAGGTGAAAGGATGGGGAAAAACATACCATGCACACGGACACAGCAAAAAGCTGGAGTATCCATCCTCATCTCAGATAATGTGGACTTCAAACCAAAACTAATCAAAGGGATAAAGAAGGACATTACATGCTGCTTAAGGGAAGCATAATCAGCACGACATAACAATCATAAATATCTATGCCCCGAACATTGGCTCATCCAAGTACGTCAAACAAATCCTTCTCAATTACAGAAATCAAATAGACCACAACACAATAATACTAGGCGATTTTAACACACCTCTCTCACCACTGGATAGATTGTCCAAACAAAAATTGAATAAGAAACTATAGATCTCAAACACACAATCAGCAATTTTAGACTTAACGGACATATATAGAATATACCATCCAACAAAGAACGAATACACTTTCTTCTCAGCAGCACATGATCCTTCTCTAAAATAGACCTATTTTAGCCACAAAGCTACTGTTAGCAAATACAAGAAGATAGAGATACTACCTTGTACTCTATCAGATCATAATGGATTGAATTAGAAATAAATGACAGAATAAAAAAACAGAAACTTCTCCAATATCCTGGAGACTAATAATACACTATTATATGATGGAATGGATAACAGAAGACATCAGGAGGGAAATAAAAAAGTCGTAGAAGTAAACGAGAACAAAAGGACACATCATCCAAAATCTCTGGGACACTATGAAGCAGGTACTTAGAGGAAGATTTATTTCATGGGGTGCATTCAAAAAAGAAGTAGAAATCAACAAATAACGACTTACACTACAGCTCAAAGCACTAGAAAAAGAAGAGCAGACCAATACCAAAAGTAGTAGAAGACAGGAAATAGTTTAAAATCAGAGCCGAAATCAACGAAATCGAAACAAAGAAACATTGGAAAAATTAACAAATAAATAGTTGGTTCTTGAAAAAATAAATAAATTGATAAACCCTTAGCCACACTAACAAAGAGAAAGAGGGAGAAAACTCAAATTACTAAAATTCGGAATGAACAAGGAAAACATCCACAACAGACACGAGAGAAATACAAAACATAATTAGAAGCTATTTCGAAAAATCTATACTCCACACAAAACAGAAAACCTCGAAGACATCAACAAATTTCTAGAGACATATGAACTACCTAAACTGAACGAGGAGGACATACACAACTTAAATAAACCAATTTCAAGCAATGAAATAGAAGAGGTCATCAAAAGCCTACCAACAAAGAAAAGTCCAGGACCAGATGGGTTCTCAGCTGAGTTCTATAAAACCTTTAAAGAAGAGCTCATTCCAATACTTCTCAAACTATTCCATGAAATAGAAGAGGAGGGAACCCTACCAAACTCGTTCTATGAAGCCAATATCACCCTGATACCTAAACCAGACAGAGACACATCGAGGAAGAAAATTTCAGACCAATATCCTTAATGAATATCGATGCAAAAATTCTCAACAAAATTTTAGCAAATCGCATACAAATATATATTAAAAAGATAGTGCACCATGATCAAGTGGGTTTTATCCCAGGAATGCAAGGTTGGTTCAACATTCGGAAATCAATAAATGTCATTCACCATATCAATAGACTTAAAGTTAAGAATCACATGATTATTTCAATAGATGCAGAAAAAGCATTTGATAAAATACAGCATCCCTTCATGTTCAAAACACTAGAAAAAACTGGGGTAGTGGGAACATCCTAAACATTATAAAGGCAATCTACGCTAAGCCCATGGCTAATATCATTCTAAATGGTGAAAAACTGAAAGCGTTCCCCCTAAAAACTGGAACAAGGCAGGGATGCCCTCTTTCACCGCTTCTATTCAACATCATCCTTGAGACTCTAGCCAGAGCAATCAGACAAACCAAAGAAATTAAAGGGATACGAATAGGAAAAGAAGAACTCAAACTATCCCTGTTCGCTGATGACATGATTATATATTTAGAGGAACCTGGAAATTCCACCAGAAAACTTTTAGAACTCATAAGTGAATTCAGTAAAGTAGCAGGTTACAAAATCAATGCTCATAAATCCAATGCATTTTTATACATAAGTGATGAATCTTCAGAAAGAGAAATTAGGAAAACTACCCCATTCACAATAGCATCGAAAAAAAATAAAATACTTGGGAATCAATCTCACAAAAGAGGTGAAAGACCTCTACAATGAGAACTACAGAACACTAAAGAAAGAAATTCAAGAAAACCTTAGAAGATGGAAAGATCTCCCATTTTCCTGGATAGGCAAGAATTAATATTGTCAAAATGGCTATACTACCTAAAGTGCTATACAGATTCAATGCAATTCCAATTAAAATCCCAATGATGTACCTTGCAGAAATAGAGCAAGCAATATGAAATTCATTCTGGAAGAATAAAAAACCTAGAATAGCTAAAGCAATCCTCAGTAGCAAGAGCGAAGCAGGGGGTATTGCAATACCAGATCTTCAACTCTACTACAAAGCAATAGTAACAAAAACGGCATGGTATTGGTACCAAAATAGACAGGTAGATCAATGGTACAGAATAGAGGACATGGACACAAATCCAAATAAATACAATTTTCTCATACTAGACAAAGATTCCAGCAATATGCAATGGAGAAAAGATAGCCTCTTCAACAAATGGTGCTGGGAAAACTGGAAACCATATGCAATAGAATGAATTAAACCCCTATCTCTCACCCTACACAAAACTCAACTCAAAATGGATCAAGGACCTCAGAATCAGACCAGAGACCCTGCATCTTATAGAAGAAAAAGTAGGTCCAAATCTTCAACTTGTTGGCTCAGGATCAGATTTCCTTAACAGGACTCCCATAGCACAAGAAATAAAAGCAAGAATCAACAACTGGGATAGATTCAAACTTAAAAGCTTTCTCTCAGCAAAGGAAACTATCAGAAATGTGAAGAGAGAGCCTACAGAGTGGGAGAATTTCTTTGCCAACCATACCTCAGATAGAGCACTAATCTCCAGAATCTATAAAGAACTCAAAAAACTCTACACGAAGAATACAAATAATCCAATCAACAAATGGGCTAAGGAAATGAACAGACACTTCACAGAAGAAGATGTACAAGTAATCAACAGATATATGAAAAAATGTTCAACATCCCTAGTAATAAGGGAAATGCAAATCAAAACTACCCTAAGATTTCATCTCACCCCAATTAGAATGGCGATTATCAAGAATACAAGCAACAATAGGTGTTGGCGAGGATGTGGTGAAAAAGGAACACTCATACATTGCTGGTGGGGTTGCAAATTAGTGCAGCCACTCTGGAAAGCAGTGTGGAGATTCCTCAGAAAGCTTGGACTGGAAACACCATTTGACCCAGCTATCCCACTCCTTGGCCTATACCCAAAGGACTTAAAATCAGCATATTACAGAGATACAGCCACATCAATGTTCACTGCTGCTCAATTCACCATAGCCAGATTGTGGAACCAACCTAAATGCCCTTCAGTTGATGAATGGATAAAGAAACTGTGGCATATTTATACAATGGAATATTACTCCGCAATAAAGAATGATAAAATTATGGCATTTGTAGGCAAATGGTCGAAATTGGAGAATATCATGCTAAGTGAGATAAGTCAATCTCAAAAAACTAAAGGACGAATGATCTCGCTGATAAGCGGATGAGGACATATAATGGGGGGTGGGAGGGGCTAGCATTAGGTTTAGGGTTAGGTTTAGAGTTAGGCTAAGGAGAGCGGCAAGAATGAAGGAAAGAAGGACTGTGTAGAGGGAAAAGAGGGGTGGGAGGGGTGGGGGGAGGGGAAAAATAAAATAAACATCATTACCCTATGTAAATGTAAAAAAATAAAAAAAATTTTAAAAAAATGATATAAGTCATTCTAATGCTAAAAGTCAAATCAAAAAGAGGAAAAAAAAGTCAGTTCTTTTCCCACATTGCATTTGAGGGCTAAATATTTCATGGTCTTTCAATAGCTTTAATTAAATGGTAACTGTCAAAAAAAACTTTAGACAAATTAAATTTAACCACTTCATTATACAAAGAACAATTTATGAATTGGGCAGCCCTCAGAGCCAGAAGAGGTTCAGAGACTCCACTCTGCAATGTGTGAAGACAGCATTGATGGATAGAAAATGGTAGCTATCCCACTCCTTGGCCTATACCCAAAGGACTTAAAATCAGCATATTACAGAGATACAGCTACATCAATGTTCATAGCAGCTCAGTTCACAATAGCCAGATTGTGGAACCAACCTAGATGTCCTTCAATTGATGAATGGATAAAGAAAATGTGGTATATATATATATACAATGGAATATTACTCAGCCATAAAGAAAGATAAAATTATGGCATTTGCAGGCAAATGGATGAAACTGGAGAATATCATGCTAAGTGAGATAAGCCAATCTCAAAAAACCAAAGGAAGAATGATATCGCTAATAAGTGGATGATGACACATAATGGGGGGGTGGGAAGGGTTAGTGTTGGGGTTGGAGTTGGGTTTAGGGAGGGGGGCAGGAATGGAGGAAGGAAGGACTGTATAGATGGAGGGGAAGGGTGGGAGGGGAGGGGGGGAAGGGAAAAAATGGCAGAATGAATCAAACAACATTACCCTATGTAAATTTATGATTACACAAATGGTATGCCTTTACGCCATGTACAAACAGAGAAACAACATGTATCCCATTTGTTTACAATAAAAAAAAAATGAGTAAGAAACACTAAAAAAAAAAAAAAAGAAAATGGTAGTACAGCACAGAGTCAGTTTGATTGCATTCGGCTCAGTGTTTGCCTTACTTGAACATGATCTGATCAGTTGGCTGCCTGTGATTGACAGGAGCTCAGCCGCTATAATTGGCTGAGGCTCAGACACTTGTTAAAACTGTACTCCCAAGTTAAGCTTTCAGTTAATTTACCTACTAAGTCAGGCTGCAGTTTGTTGTGCAAGGACTCAAAGCAGGATGACATCCTTGGGGCAAGTTCAGTTTAACATAGGGGAAGTAGGAAAGCCTTAGGTGAGGAATTCTAACACCCTTGTTAGACTGCCAGTTCCCATTTCTGACATTTTGCTAAAGGACTAATTGCCAGGTTTGGGTCTGCTTGGAATTGTCCCTGTGGGAAACAAAAATCCTTATTGAAAAGATACAGGCATACCTTGTTTTATTGTGTTTTGCTTTATTGTGCTTCACAGATACCATGTTTTGTACAAAGTGAAGGTCTGGAGCAGCCCTTTGTGGAATAAGTCTATCACTGCCACTTTTCTAACAACTTGGTGGATTTTCAGCATTATTAGCAATATTCATTTTATTGTAGTATCTATAATATTCACTTCATTGTGGTGGTCTGGGACTGACCCTGGAATATCTTCGAGGTACATTCTACTCTATATTTTCTTGGCTGCCAGCTTTTAAAATTTAAGGTATGTACATTGTTCAGTATTTAGGCATAAATCTATGGCATATCAAATAGAATAAAGTACAAACTTCCTGTTGTGTAAACATATAACTTTAAATGTACTTGGAAATCAAAAAATTCATGTGTCTCACTTTATTATGATATTTGCTTTATTGTGTGGTCTGGAATTGAACCTGCAATATCTCAGATTCCTTGACTGCCAGCTTTCTCTTTTTCTTTTCTTTTCCTTTTTTTTTTTTTTTTTTTTTTTAGTATTATATTAGAATTTTGGTTTTCACTATGTGAGCACTAGTTTGCATAGGTGCATTTCTGTGTGTGTAGTTAGATGCATATTTTGGAAATTAAAAATCTACAAAGGAGCTTCAGGCCATCTTCCCTAGGAAGTTTCCCACCTAGTTCCTTAAGTTCCGTTCGTCTGTTACTTCCCTAACACACTCTTCTCCAATTTGATTAGTTACCTCTTTTATGTGATTTCCTAATACCTTGAATGAATCTTTAGCATTGTGCTTATCATAGGATATATGTTTACATACTCTTTCCTACACTAAGCCATGAGTTTTCTGTGGGCAGGAATCCTCTTATTTCTCTGTGTATCATGGGTTTAGTTGCCTGGTACATAATGATACACTCAGTAAATAATAATACAATGTACTTATCAGACAGAAAGCAAGAAAAATGTTACCCTGTCCCTTTTCATTTAAATAGTAAACATCATTCCTTATTTCAAATGGGTTCATTCATTCTTGCTTCAGTGATTCTCCAAATCACTCTCAAAGATAAAATAAAGTCCCCCTTCACATCACTTAAGTACTTCTCCAATTCTTAGATGTCTTAAAAACTCCTTAAGCACCTTACAGAACACATTAGTAATTCTCTCTGTTGGATTTGATACTTTTGAATTCTTTACATTACCCACCAACTATACACTTACTCTATGTCTGTATGAATACAATGTTGATTTACTTTTCTCTTTAAAGCCTAGATCTAACCAGGAAAACAACTCAAAAAATTCTGCTGCATTAAACAAAGAAAGCCTAGGTTTTAGACTAGGTACAATCCAATATCTTAGATCCAAGTATCCTATTTGTAAGGGTATGTTCTCCCTTTGGGCAAAATTTATCTGCAGTCAGTGCTACTGGGTACCAGCTCAAGCAGAATTATTCAGCATTTTATTGCATACAGCTAAACTTTGATAAAGTCAAACTCTTTCCACCCTCTAACTGATAAAACCTCCTAATTTACACATCAGTCTCACTTTTTTAGAGTGCCCACTGGGATAATTACAGTGGTTGGTTCACTCATGTCTGCTTTATTTAGATAATAAGCTTAAAAGGCTAAGAATGCCTTTGCAGTTTCTATCTATAGTACTGAGTACAACGGATGTGAACAACATTTGTGAAATAGTAATAGTGGGTTTATATCTCTTTATAACAATTTTTTTTTATTAGTCTGGGGTATATTAGAGTAAAGTTCTGTATTTTTATTTATTTAGAGATTTCTGTATTAGTTCCAACACTAGAAATTATAGGCCATTAGTATATCATTTCTTTTTCTTTTTTTTACAGGCTGCATTTTGATTATTTGTACACAAATGGGGAATGACTTTTCATTTCTATGGTTGTACACAATGTAGACTCACACCATCCATGTAATCATAAATGTACATAGGGTAATGATGTCTGTCTCATTCCACCATCTTTCATACCCCCCGCCTCATTTCCCTCTATGTAAATCAAAGTTCCTTCATTCTTCTCTTACTCCCCCACCCCCATTATGTATCATCATCCACTTATAAGAGAAAACATTCAGCCTTTGGTATTTGGAGATTGCTTATTTCACTTAGCATGATATTCTCCAATTCCATTCATTTACCTGCAAATGCCATAATTTTATTCTTTATGGCTGAATAATATTCCATTGTGTATATATGCCAGTTACTTTATCCATTTATCTATTGAAGGGATCTAAGTTGGTCCCACAATCTAGTTATTGTGAATTTAGCTGCTATAAATATTGATATGACTGCATTACTATATTATGCTGATTTTTAAGTCCTTTCGGTATAAACTGAGGAGTGGGATAACTGGGTCAAAATGTGGATCCATTCCAAGTTTGCAGAGGAATCTCCACACTGCTTTCCAGATTGGTTGCACCAATTTGCAATTCCACCAGCAATGAACAAGTGTACCTTTTCCCCCACACCCATGTCAACACCTATTATTGGTTGTGTTCTTGATAATAGCCATTCTAATTTGAGTTAGATGAAATCTTAGGGTGGTTTTGATTTGCATTTCTCTAATTACTAGAGACGTTGAACACTTTTTCATATATTTGTTGATCACCTGTATATCTTCTGTAAAGTGTACAGTTCCTTAGTCCATTTATTGATTGGGTTCTTTGTATTTTGGTGTAAAGTTTTGTAAGTTCTTTATAAATTTTGGAGATTAGTGTTCTATCTAAAGTGCATGTGGAAAAGATTTTCTCCCACTCTATAGGTTCTCTTTTCGCATTATTGATTGCTTCCTTTGCTGAGAAAAAGCTTTTTAGTTTGAATCCATCCCTTTTATCATCCTTGCTTTTATTTCTTGTGCTCTAGGAGTCTTGTTAAGGAAGTCTGGTCCTAAGCCAACATGATGAAGATTTGGGTCTACTTTTTCTTCTATTTGTTGCAGTGTCTCGGGTCTAATTCCAAGGTCCTTGATCCATTTTGAGTTGAGTTTTGTGCAGAGTGAGAGATAGAGGTTTCATTTCATTTTACTGCATATGGATTTCCAGTTTTGCCGCACCATTTGTTGAAGAGGCTATCTTTTCTCCATTGTGTGTTTTTGGCACCTTTGTCTAGTATGAGGTAACTGTACTTACACGGGTTTGTCTGTGTCTTCTATTCTGTACCATTGGTCTACCTGTCTATCTTGGTGTCAGAACCAGGCCATTTTTGTTACTATTGCTGCATAGTAGAGGTTAAGGTCTGAAACTGTGATACCTCCTGCATCACTCTTCCTGTCCAGGATTGCTTTGGCTATTCTTTCAGATGAATTTCATGATTGTTTTCTCTATTTCTATGAGGAATGTCATTGGGATATTAATTGGAATTGCATTGAATCTGTATAGCGCCTTTGGTAGTATGGCCATTTTGACAATATTCATTCTCCCTATCCAAGAATATGGGAGATCTGTCCATCTTCTAAGGTTTTCGTTAATTTCTTCAGTGTTCTGTAGTTTTCATTATAGAGGTCTTTCACTTCTTGTGTTAGATTAACTCTCAAGTATTTTATTTTTTTTGAGGCTATTGTGAATGGAGTGGTTTTCTTAATTTCTCTTTCAGAGAATTCATCACTTATGAATAGAAATGCATTAGATTTATGCATATTGATTTTATATTCTGCTACTTTGCTGAATTCATTTATTGGTTCTAGATGTCTGCTGGTGGAGTATATCACTTTGAATTATATTCTCTTGAACATTCTTAGTCATGTATTCCAGGCACTTTTTTCTGTACATTTTTAATTGGTACATTATAGTTGCATATAATGTTAGGATTTGTTACATATTTGTACAGGCACACAGCATCATTGGTACTTGGTTCTATATCGAACCTGGGTACAGGTACCTCTAGATCCAATGCCCATCATCTCTTTAAAATTTTTCTAAGGAATAACTCTATAATGAGAGCTTGCCAGAAAATATTCTAAGTGACTAACCTATGAAAAATGAGAAGTATTTTTAAAATTTATTTAGTGCATCACAAAGAAGCAGCATCTAGAATTTATATACAGGTCTAGAATTTGAACATAGTTGTGCCATTATAACCTACACAAAGATTACATACTAAATAAGAAGGTACTTCTATTCTGAAACATTGACTTGAATCATAAAATTCCTGTCAAAAACTATTAAATATAATTTTAGCCTTTTAGCAATAGATTTTTGTTAGTTTTGTTTTTAACACACTTTATTTCTAATATGCTTATTGAATACTTTTATAATACAATCACTTTGATACCAATGTGTGAATATTTGCTATTATTTCTAATTTTTAATTATTATTATTTAAATCCTTTCAAAGCATAATACAGCCTTATGCAAATTTGTTTAGGAAAAAGATCACTTATTAACTAAATCCCTCTAGTAATATCCTAACCTTAGTTGCTGAAGCCTGCTTTCACCCAAGGACTCATTTCAGCTTTGCTTTTTCATGTTACACTTTCCCTTCCTCTAACTCTTGGTCTTCTAAAAGCTATTAAAAATGACCCATCTTTTCTTAACTAAAAAAAAAAAAAAAAAAATTGTGCTTATAATGTGTTCTGTAAGTTGTGTCCAATCATCCAATAAATATTTATTGCTTACCATGTTCACAGTGCTTGGCATACATCAGTAAATGCATGGAAATTCATTTGCCTGCATAGAGAGTATATTCTGGTATCAGAAGACAGGCTGCAATAACTAACTTTTACAGTAAGTTAAAGAACGGTATGTGCTAGGAAAGAGGGCAAAAAATAGAGTTGTGTTGAGTGAACAGAGGGCTGGAAGGGGAAAGGAAGTTAAGGTAAGTTGGAACATTAAATCAGGCAATCATGGTTGTTGGTACCATTGAAAACAGCTGTCTCAGCAGAGGCTGGAAGGAAGATAGGAAGTCAGCCATGCAGCTATCTGAAAGAAGTGCACTCTGCATTCTGTTTAGCTGAGAATATCTTTGCTACTTAAAATTGAATTTAAAAGGTTATTCTTAAGGGAAAGAGCACATGAGTGTGGTATTAGAGAAAAGGGACAGTTCACTGAGAGTGGAAACTTGAGCTGTACAGGACTAGAACAACCATGAAACCAGTCATTGTTTCTGTCCTGCAAAGACTCTGTCTTAGCAGTGTTCCTGAGCTAAGAAACAAAAATCCAATGGGCCTTTGGACAAAAAGTCGGGGAACCATGATCATAAGATGACCAGCAAAGAAGTTCCTGAAATGATAGCATTTGCTATGGTAGCGCAATGGAAAATAACAAGTAACACTAACCTTCAAAGGTTAGGACCTTAAGAATGGCCAAGAAGCATGATGCAGGAACACTGAATGAAGAAGTTGCCAACAAATAAGTGACCAGAACTTGCCTGGATTGGTGCTGAACACAACTAGCAGGAGAGATTAAAGCCAGGTGCCTTAGCTCAGAGCAGTGCTTGAGGGAACACCAGGATGTCAGATGGAAAACAGACCTTCAGCATGAGTCAGTGACAACCACAGCTGTTTCAGAAGCCAGAGTCAAAGAACTTAGAGTAACATTTTTAAAATCCCATTAGAGAGAGGAAAGGGATCTTTGTGAGCTAAAAACAGACCCTTTTTCCTCATATAGATGTAAATGACACATAGTTCAGAGACTTGCCTATAGAAAGAAAATCTGGAAGCTGGCTTTGCAAATACTTGAGTTTCATCTACATTCTAAGCAGCTTTGCATCAAATCAATTCAGAACAGGATAAACAGATTCTGAATTCTAGAAACTATGACTGGGATACACTATATACCACTTAACACTGTTCCATGATCTGAGAAAGGTCATTTGGAAGCATAAACCAAGCAAGAGCTTCTTAGAAGACTTAAAAGATTTTTTGAACCTCTATATTCCCTAATTGTGAATTTGTAATTTTTTGGTCATTTTTATTTATTCCTCAACTCAAATATTATTTCCAGAAAGAAGCTTCCCACTACATGAAGTTGCCTAGCTTTAGGATTTCCTAGGACATTTCTCATTTCATTAAATCATTAATCATGCAGTAGTGGTTTACACCATGTCTCTCCCACTAAACACATAAGCTTTATAAAAAGATAACAACCAGGTTTGTTGGTCTTATTACTCATTTACCCCAGAAGCTGGCCCAGTATCTTCATAAGGGAGGGCCACAAACAATGTGCCTCAAATGACTCAATGGGACCATCCAGAAAACAGCTGTAGGAGTGATTATGACATAAAATGCAGTCTATTATGTTAGTGGGATGGAGCCCAGGAATGTGATAGAAACACAAAAAGACAGAACAACAACAAAGAGGTAGGAAGGCAGAATATGAGTAGATAAATTAAATGCAGTGGTCTTCTGATATCAGCTGGGAATAAGTTCCTAGAACCCCATTAGATGCCTAAAACCACAGGGGGTTCTGAACCCTATATATACAGTTTTTTTTTCTTATGTACATGCATACCTATGATAAAGTTTAAATTATAAAGTTTAAATTATAAATTATATATGAGACTAACAACAACTAATAGTAAAAATGAGCAATAATAATAATATACTGTAATGAAAGGTATGTAAATGTACTTTCTTAATATTGTGCTTTTACCTTTTCACTTCAAGGAAGCAGTCTGTGGCTTCTCTCAGGCATATCCAAATTGCCAGCCTCACTGCTCTTTTGCTTTGGAGCACTGTAACTGGAGTAAGGGTCGCCTGATCACAAGCACTGCGATTCCAGAACCATCAGTCTGATGACCGTTATGGCTACTTAATGACTAATGGGTGGGTGGCATATACAGCATGGATTCACTGGTGAACAAGAGAATAATCCACATCCCAGGTGGCATGGAGGGTGATGGCTTGAGAGTCCAGCACACGACTTAGAAGGATGCATAATTTAAAAGTTCTGAATTATTTATTTCTGGACTTTTCCATGTAATATTTTTGGTCTGTAGTTGACTGCATGTAACAAACCATGGAAAGCAAAACCACAGACAACTGGGGACCACACTATCCTGAGTCCACAGATACAAAGACCATGTACTAGTTTCAACTGATTTAAAACCTCCCAGATTTACACAGGGACAATGCGGGGCACATTTATTTGAAAAACCATATACCTTTTCCCACAAAACTGAATTTGGGAATCATTTAAATTTATCATTCTAAATGTTAAAAATATTATTCATATGTAGGATTTGTCTTAATAATTTGAGCAATGCCTATGAATACAGTTTGACCCTGGAGTCAGGCTACTACAATGACCTCCCTTCTCTGTCCCTTACCAGCAAATGACCTAACCTCAGTGTCATAATCTGCACAAGTGGTACAGTAAAGTGAGCCCCAGAGTTGTGATAATATAATTATACAATATGTGTTAAGTGCTTCTAGTAGACCTGGCATATGGCAAATGGGATACCAGGTGATTATTATTGTTGTCATTACCTGTATACTTTTAGATGATACTATGGACTATTTGGGCTACTATGTTATTACCTATACATTTCAAAATGAATTAAACACTTAACTTGCTGTAACAACATCCCTGGATCTTGGCAAGTCTCTTTCCCCTGTTAATTAGCTTTTGATATGTCTTTCATCACTCTCTAATTATTTTGATTTATAGTACTTTTAAAACTATAAATTACCTCAAGAGCTTTATAGAAGTAGACAAGTAAAAAGTTATAGCTTTTAGGTATTAAGCAATGAATGCTACTTATTATGCTTACAATTAGCAAATTCAGTGCAATTAGGCCTTTTTGAATTTTTCTGGAGGTCGATTAATTTCAAAATGAACTAATTATTAAACTAATGAAAGCTAATTCAGTCCAGGTACCAGATATTTTTGGAAATTGACAAAATTATGCAAACCTTTGAAATACACTTCATAAATATTCAGATTACCTGTCTCCAGCAGTTGCATGTTATGTCATGGTAAAGTTTTTTATGCTGAAAGAATAAGTGAAGAGCCAATGTTCAGCACATAGTAGGTGCTCAATAAATATTGACTGATTGAATGAATGACTAAATTGATAATATTTCTCATGAGCAAAGGAGCTCAGAGAATGATTGGGATTCATCACTATTGTACATGTCACCAATAGCTTTATTGCAGATACTTGGTGAAATCACAGCAGGGAAAACATAAAGCATACACACATAAAGAACTGACACAAGAAAAATAATTTTAAAAACCTTCTTCCACAGCTATGATTTCTTTTTCTAACAATTGATAATACAATGGACAAAAAGTAAAACCAGAACTACATATAAATATATATATTTGGGGCGGGTAGCAGCGATTGAACTCTGGGACACTTGGCTACTGAGCCACATCTGCAGCTCTAGTTTGTATTTTATGTAGAGACAGGGTCTCACTGAGTTGCTTAGTGCCTTGCTTTTGCAGAGGCTGGCTTTGAACTCACCATCCTCCTGCCTCAGCCTCCCAAGCCTCTGGGATTACAGGTGTGCACCACTGTGCCCAGCCAGAATTATATTTAAAATGCTCAACTGGATCTATCATATTGATATTCTTACCTATTTTTCACTAAGTTTGGATTGCTAATGTGTATTAGTCTCTGTGTTATGTAGCATTGTGCATCCAGAAAGTAATAAGAATAACCACCTCACATGGGCACCATGTGAAATAACTATTTACTGTTTGAACTCTATGTTGGTTATGAAAACACCACAGTTCTGTTTACTATGCACAGGTGTACAATGCAGAAAGCAAGTGGCTCTTATCTCTATTCCCCATCCTATGGTAAAGTGCTAGTGAAGGTTGGATGGGGAAGATGGGAGGGGTAGGGTGGCACTCTGGTAGCTAGCAACCCTGCATAATTGTCACAGGTGACAGTCATACTCAGAGACATCTAAGAAAACCACAGTTCTCTCCTCCTGTAACCACTCAGCCCTGGAAGACCATGTGTGAGTAGAGGGGTCTCCAAACACAGAAGACAACAATGACAGAGTCAGTTTCCTACCACTACCAACTCTCTTCTCCACAGCAACAGCCCGCATCCTGACTATGCACAGGAACTTAAGATTCTGAAGTTGAACCCTTACACTGTGCATCCAATTCTTGCCCTACACTATGCCCCAGTTATGATGAAATGATCAGGATCAAACTTTTCATAAAACCTGTTGTTGAGCTTGCGCCACAGTCTGATCACTTGATCCATAATTTTGCTCCATCTCTGTATTCCCACTGAGCTCTCCAGCTGATTTAGGACAGGGACATTGACTACTTACTGTCACTTCCTTTCACAGATGCAGGATTTTTGTTGGCATTTTTTATCAGCCACCCCTCTTCCACTTCCACCAACCTCACCTCGTGACCTACACCCAAGTCTGCTGGCCTGGTCCATGCTGGAAATACTATAGTGGAGATGTCACTCACCTACCTGGAATTAGGCTAGGTTTTAGTAATTCCATATGGATTTTGAAAGAATGTAGTAGGAAATGCGATTTGGTATGTTCTTCTGTTTTGCCCCTATGTTCACAGTTGACCTGAGACTCCTTGTTGGGTCACTCTACCACATGTCAGAAGACTTATTCATTACTTGCTGTCAGACCTTTGTTACTGACATGGTCACCTGCTTACATAATTCTTCATCTGTTACCATCTTTTCCAAATGATAAGTTCTGCTAACTGAGCTTCATCTGTTAATTTTTTTACTCTACTCTAATAACATTTGACAGCCTATCACTAATCATATCATGACATAGACATAGACCAGGCCATAATATTTTTTAAGGGGTCATGACATAAAATTACCTTTGAGATTTTATTCAGTGTAATTTCTCACACACTGTGAAATAAAGGAGTCTATTTCTTCTATCTTTTTGCTCCTCAAGTTGGGAGTAAAAGCATTATATGGAAAACGTGTTTTCCAGGGACTACGGCTGTTCTTTCATAAATAACTATTACACTGAATTCACAGCTATTAAAATGCCTGAAAGTTAACAAGATCCCAAAAGTGAACTGCATATTCCCTATTCACCCATGATTTTGTTTGTATTTAAATATCTCTCTTGTTCTCCTCCAGGATTTCAAGTGCAGATATGAGGTAGGGGAGAAAGGCAGAGAGTTTACAAATAACTGAAATTTGATCTCCAAAATGATTCAATATAACCTGAACAGTTGTACTTGGGGAGGTATAGAAGAATAAGCAAGAGACATAAAAACACAGAACATTTTCTGTTTAAAGGGAATATGTCCCTACCATGAGATAAGAGGTATCCTAATATCCAGGGATGACAAAAGCTCTACCACTTCCCCAGATGCTTTGAATTCCAGATGTCACTAAAACATTGCTCTATGGTTTCACCATCCATGATCTGAAGGAAAATTCAATGCATTTCTACTACTTAACACAGCAAAATTTACACATCTTCATAGAGAATAACAATCATTAAGATGTGAACTGCTGAACCATGAAACTACACTGCATGAAAGACAGTAGAAAATCTGAAAGTTGTAATATGATATTAAAATCAAAGTCCAATTCAAGTGCAGGCTGAATCTTGAACAATGCATTAAGCCAATTCTCAATGCAAGTCTTCACTTACAAGATGTGGTGTTCATTGTTTTCTGTGCATGAGCGAATAGATCAAGGGCAAGCAACAGGAAAATGCACAAAGCCTTTCCTGAAGAAAATATAGGAGTTCCATAGCAAAGAAAACTGAGAAGAGTAAGGTCTCCTTTGGAATTTTTCAAAAAGTCATTTACTACTTGCTTTCATTAGGAATGGAAGTCTTAAGCCACCATGTTTCAATTATTGAAAAAATATCCGTATGTACTTACCTGCCTAAAGATTGGCATTACGCTGAACATCTGCTTTTGTGATTCCAGTTCTTAAGTGTCTTGTGTTTATTACTATTAACATCCAAAACATTCTACAGGGCTTCTCATTAAGGTAATATAGATGTTTTCATTTCATGACAATTTCAGTTAGGAGGTAAAGTATCAATAATGCACATTATGGCATTATGGTAACTACAGTTAATGAAAATGCATTGTATAAAGTTTAAAATGTTTTAAATATATTATCTCTGGAATAATAAAGAATAGTAAAGAGTATCTTAAATTACACAGCTCTTCAGACTTTTTTTTTACCTCCTTTATGTGGTGATGAATTGTCTTGAATTATTTTCTTCTGTGTATTCTAACATAAACTTAGTGGGTGTCTAATCGTGCTAACAGAAGATAATGCACAGTCTAGAAGAAGTTAGTACATGATCTGGAAGGGAAGCTTTACTAGAAACTAAGCTCTACTAGAGACATATTAATAATCAGAAGGGAGATTCTCACAAGAGAAATTAATTTTAAACCTTGCAGGTGGTCATCATAGAGTTTATGGGAAGGTGGAGGCATTTCCAATGGGTCCTGATGATTTTAATAGGTAGGAAATTATATTTTTAAAATGGGTCAGATCTACTTGGTATGCTTAGGATTCAGCACTTTAAAAGACAGGCTTCATGTGAGAATGAGGAAAAACTGATGAGACATAATACTGATTGGCCACTGATGGCATCAGATCCCCGTGAGCTGAACATACTTTAGGCAGTAGTCACTGAAAGTTTCTAAACAGGAAAACATTTTCATTTAGAAAGGAACCCATCCCTCTTCTCCACATACAAGTTCACCTCTTTCCTCCTCCAGTCTGAGAACCATCCTTCCAACCACCTCAGGTCTCTGCCCTCCCATTCCCAGAGTGAGCTTGATTCATCACTTGTCTCCTTTCCCTTCAACCCCTCTCCTTTCAACCTTGTCTTTGCTTTTAACATTTCCTTGTGAAATTTAATTAACATGTTAATTAAATTCCAAAAAAAAAAAATCACTGGGAGCACCCAAGAAGGTGCTAGGGGCATTTCCCCACTAAGCACAGCATGCTTTGAAAGAGGGCAATTGTGAGACAGACAGAGTGAAATATTGCACAATTACCCGCATTTCCACTGCTTCTTCCTCTCTTGCTTTTTACAGCTGTTTGCACATTTCAGCTGGTACACTCAGGGAAGTGACCATAACAACTCCAAACATGGAAGTCCGTGTCTATTGGATGGGCTCTCTTTTTCTTTCTAGATACATTCAAGGACTTGGGACCCACTTTTGAAAGATTTTGATTTTTGAATCGAAAGTATTTATTTTTATTGTAGTTCATTAAATTATGTATGCCATCATCATCTCAAGAGTTCTAATTGTCATGTTCTCTTGAACACACCCCCACAGTACATAATGAATCTCTTCTTAGCCAAAGCAGTAGCAAAACAAAGTGGGAGGCAAAGACAGAACACCAATGGGAAACATGTCAAATGTGGCTGAGCACCCCACTCACCATTTGCTCTCCTGGAAGAACAATCAAAGGCTCTCATTTTAATTCACTCTTGCCCTCATTTATAATGAATTAGAGTTACCCTTTTCAAGCTTTAGAAAACATCTGTGGTGGAAACACTAATTACAGTTTTATACACACACACACACACACACACACACACACACACACTAATCCTACTGAAAAAAGGAAACTCATAAGATTCAAAAGCAGAATAACTTAACCATTCTTAGATGCTTAAAAAATGTGAAAAATTTGCAAAGACCATCACTACCCAAGGATCTATTGTGCATGATGAAATTTAATGAGGTCTCTTTGGGTGCTAGCATTAATATAACCTTTACAACACTTTGAATTCTAGAACTTCAGCATGGAAAAACTGATGTTTTGAATCAACAGCAACAAACTCAATTGAAAAAAATTATTAATTTTGTCACTATTTATGAAAGAAAATGGCATTTCAAAGTACTGCCATCAATCCCTTTGTTCTCATCTCTCAGTTTGAGGATGATGCAGTCAAATACAGATAATAAAAAAATTCATTTTCAATTTTTGGAATCAGGACAAAAGATTCTTCAGTATTGTCAGCACTTAATATTCAATATAAATTTATAAATACATGTGATTAGTAATAACAGAAAATGAGTTGGTGGAAATAACTTACACAAGATCAATCTGTATTTGCCATGAGAAAAATTACATAATTACCAGTATTAGGATATATTGCCACTCTCATTTTTCCAGCCTATGGACTTGATGCTCACGGTTGAGAGCACTCGATTATTGACAAGGAGATGTAACTACAGAAAATTACTCAGCAGCTTCAATTCTGAGAATTGGAACAGTTTGTCATTTACTTACTATCAGAGAAAACAGCAGAGCTGCCTCTCACAGGACTGGAGAGTTTGTCTCTAGCAATTTCCAATGTGAAAGTAATCCCCAACTCACAGACCACATACACTTCAAAATTTGACTAAAAGGATAGTATTGGTAGATTGACTTAATTGTATCAAGACATCAAGATAGCCTTTGAGTACTTCTATAAAACCCAGAGCATACTAGCAGATCATCTGGGAAATAAATCAATTTATGTCAATAATGAAAAAGAATAAGAATTTAGACACAGTTATGTGGACTTTCTATATTTTATTACTTAGGACATTCCTCGATTCTAGGAATATGAAGAGGTAACAATGAATTAAGCACACGCTCTCAGTTTTCATGAATCTTTTCTTGATGCGTTGAAGTCCAATGTTGTCTTGCGCAAAAATAATAAAGTTGGAGGTGTTATACCACCTGATTTCAAACCATCCAACAAGATACAATAATCAAAACAGTATGATACTGGCATAAAACACAGATACATCAACTAATGGAGAGATTACAGAGCCCAGAATGAGTCACGTATTTGTAGTCAACTGCATTTCAACACAGTTGCCAAGAACACACAATGGGCAAAGCAGTCTCTTCAAAAAATGGTGCTGGGAAAACTGGATATCCACATGCAGAGGAATGAAATTGGTCCCTTATTTCACATAAAACTTTTTATTAAAAAACTCAACTCAGAGTGGATTCAAGATTTAAATGTAACACTTGACACTACAAAACTGTAGGGTAGGGAACAGGGGGAAAGTTCCATGATATTGGCCTGGGCAATAATTTTTGCTTCATATGACTCCCCAAGAGCACCGCAACTAAAGCAAAGTTGACAAATGAGAGCACATCAAACTAAAAAGCTTCAGCACAACAAAGAAGATAATTAATAAAGTGAAGAAACAACCCAAAGGCTCAGAGAAAATACGTGCAAACAATAAAACTGATAAAGGTTTAAAATCCAAAATACAGAAGGAATTCAACTGCAAAAAAAAACCAAAACCAAAAACAAACAAACAAAAAAAACCAAATGATCCCGTTAAGCAGCCAAAATACCTGAAAATTCTCAAAAGATGACACAAAAGCTTGTCATCACCGATCATCAGGGAAATGCAAATTAAAACCATAATGAGGTGTCACCTCATACCTGTTAGAATAGTTATTAACAACAACAAAGAAAACCCAAAGGATGTGTTGATAAGATTTGGAGAAAAAAGATCCCTTGTATACTGTTGGCAGGATTGTAGATTAATACAGCCATTATGGAAAACGGTATGAAAGTTTCTCAAAATTCTAAAAATAAAATTACCATGTGATCCTGAAATCCACTTCTGGGTATACACCCAAAGGAAATGAAATCACTATGTAAAGAGCAACATGCACTCTGATGCGCTTTGCAGTCTTATTCATAAAGGTCAATAGCTAAGATTGAATGAACCTCAAAGGAGGAATGAATAGATAAAATGTGGAATATGTGTATATACACACATACATATAAATGCACAGATACATGCCTACACACACATACATATACAAGGGAATACTATTAAGTCTTACAAAAGAATGAGACTCTGACATTTGTGACAACTTGGATTAGCCTGAAGGGCATTAGGCTAAGTGAAATAATTTAGTCGGAGAAAGACCAATACCACACTTTCTTTCACATGTGCAATCTAAAAATGTCAAGCTTTTAGAAGTAGAGAGTAGAATGGTAGTTGCTGAAACTTGAGGGTAGGGATGGAGAACTTGGGAAATGTTGATTGGAGGGTACAAATTTTCATTTCCCCAGAAGGAACAAGTTAACAAGATCTACTGCAGAGCATGGGAGCAGAGTTAATGATAATGTACTAGATATTTCAGAATTGCTAAAACAGCAGATTTCAAGTGTTTTCATTATATATAAATGAGATATGAGATGATACATGTGTTAATTAGCTTGAGTTAAACATCCCATAATACATACATGCATAAAAACCTCACATTATAGCCTGAACCCCATAAATATATGCAATTATAATGTGTCAAAAACAAAATTTAAATCAAGAAAAAAAAATATCATTTGTTCAATATTTTTCACTTTACAAAGCACAAAGTAGTCGAGATCTTTGAGATTCTGAAAATTTAAAGAGAATTAAAAATTACTCAATATTATAATATAGTGGATCAGGTCTCTGTAGAAGATCCCAAATTTTTCTATATGCATTATAGTGATATAGAAGATATATATCATATATGAGCCAATATTTCGATAGAAAATGTAAAATGAAATTGACCAATTGCACATATTCATTTAATTTATAAAATATTGTATACTTTTGTGGGAAGACCATTTTACTCAGGATACTTTTTGCAGTCCATTAAGTTTCCTGTGCCTATTAGTGATCAATACTTCTATCCCAATCCCTGCTCCTGAAAACTATGGTCTGTTTCTCTCACTATAGTCTTGTCCTTTCTACCATTTCATATAAATGGAACCGTACAGTATGCAAGGTATCATATACTGTATTTGGTATTAAAAGTGATCTGAAAACACCACCCCCAAATATGCCAAATTAACATAAAAATGTTTATGCTGAGGACATTTGAGCTCCTGAAATCTCTTATCTGCCTAAAAGCACAGTCCCCAAAAGAACTCTAAAGAACTAAATTTCACAAATCTACTATCCCAGAACAAATCTTATGCTAAAATGTCTACTCTCAACAGACATTGTTACAAGACAACCTTTAATTTTCTAAGAAGTTTATTGTAAAGGGAAAATAATTTAATTTTAAAATAATCTAAAATACCAATAACTTTGATAATATCAATATTTTTTGTAACTTGTGCTTTTTGCCTTACCTGAAGTGATAAATATATTCTCTTTTTTTCTGCACTATAGTTTATAGCCCTCTCTTTAAACGTTATAGGCCTATATTTTGGTTTGAACTAATTGTGGTGTATGAAGTAAGGCAATGTTTGAGATTCATTTTTTTTCCCATATGGATATCCAATTGTTCCAGCATCATTTGTTGAAAAAACTGGAAGTCCTGTATTGAATATACTTGGCTCCTTTGTCCAAAACCAATTGCTCATATTTGTGGACTATTTTTTTTCTTTGCTCTATCTAACTATACTTATTTCAATATCACAGTTTTGACTACTATAGCATTATAGTAGATCTGCAAATACTGTAACTTCTTCAACTTTGTTTTCTATTTAAAATTGTTTTACTATTCATTGTGTAATGTCTCATGTACATTTTAAATCAATTGGTCAATCTACTAAGATATTTGGTAGGATCTTCACTCAGATCATATTGAAAAATTGACCACTTTAAAGATAATCAAATCTTAAGAATATTGAGTTTTCTAATCTTTGATCAGGGGGTTAATCTCTCCACTATTTAGTTCTTCTAAATTCCTTTGTCTTATTTTGTAGTTTTCTATCTATAGATCCTGAACAGAGGGTTAAATTTATTCCTAAGTATTTAATACTTTATGCTCTCATAAATTACACTGTTTTTAAACTTTTAGTTTCCAATTACTTGTTAAGAGTATAGAGAAACACAATTCATGTTCATGAGAGATACTGGTCTGTAGGTTTCATTTCTCATTATGTCTAGTTTTGGTAGCAGGATAATGCTGATCTTATGAAATGAGATCTAGTTTTGGAAGGGTTCCTATTATGTCAGTAATATTTTTGCCTAAGTGACAGAAATCATCAGCGGAGCTACTTAAGATTGGAATTTTCTTCTTTCTTCCTTCCTTCCTCCCTCCCCCTTGCTCCCCCACCCCCTTTCTCTTTCTCTCTCTCTTTTTGTTTTCTCTCTTCCAGTACTGGAATTGAATCCAGGGATGCTTTGCCACTGAGCTACATATTCCCCAGCTCTTTTTATTTATTTATTTATTATTTTGAGACAGGGTTTTGCCAAGTTGCTTAAGGCCTCACTAAGTTGCTGAACCTGGCTTAGAATAAGTGATCCTCCTGCCTTAGTCTCTGGAATTACAGGCATGTGTTACCATGCCCAGCTGTAGGGAGATTTTAAATAATATATACAAATCTTTAATAGATATTAGAGTTTTAATCATTCACTAGTTCTTTTTGAGAAATTTTTATAGTTTGTGTTTTTCAAGAAATTTCCCATTTCAGTTTTAATGTCAAATTTATTGACTTAAGTAGACATGGTGGAGTACACCTATAATCCCAGAGATTCAGGAGGCTGAGGCAGGAGGATGACAATTTGGAGGCCAAACTCAGCAAATTAGTGTGACCCTCAGTCAGACTCCCCGTATCAAAATAAAAATAAAAAGGACTGGGGATGTAGCCAGGGATAAAGTGCCCCTGGGTTCAATCCCCATTACAAAAAATAATAATAATTATAGCCTTAAAAATGCCAATAGCCTCTCTCACTATCCTCTCCCAATCCTCCAATCCTTTATATTTCTGGGAAATCATTACTGATATCAGACTTTCCTGATAGACTGGCTAAAGTTCATCAATTTTGTTAATCTTCTCCAAGAGCGTTCTTTTAGTTTTATTTTCTTCACAGCTTTTCCATTTCTATTTCATTTAGTCCTTAATTTATACTTATTATTACCGTGTTTCTTCTTATTTGGATTTTACTTTCTGTCCTTGATATGTAGTCCCTTTAGGAACACCTTTGATTTGGTATTGTTTCTTCTTTTCTAATGGAAGCATTAATGCAAAAAAAAAAAAGTCTCTAATAATTGCTGAGCTTCATTTTACCCTTCTAGGTCTATCATAATTTCATTTTCAGTTTGTTTGAAGTCCTTCTTAATTTTTTCTTGTGATTTCTTCTTTGAAATATGAACTACCTGTAAATATGTCATTTGATCTCCACATAGCAGCCAAATATCAAGATAATCTTCTACAACTAATTTCTAGGTTAATTCCTTTGTGGTCAGAGATCACACTGCCTGATTTTATTCCTCTTAAATTATGAGACTTGCCTTACAGCCCAGCACCTGGTCCCTCCTGAAGAGTGTTCTGGGTGTGTATTTTCTGTTATTTGGAGAAGTGTTCTTGCAGATCATTTAGATGATAGTTTTGTTCATGTCTTCTATACCCCTATCAACCTTTGGTAACTAGGAATGAAGTGTTGAAATACCCACCTGTAGTCATAGATTTGCCTATTTCTCCTTGCTGTACTCTGAGTTGGCATCTTGGGAGGTGAGACTCTGTCACTAGCTGCAAACACAACCTGCCACTGTTATGTCCTTCTAAGGAACTATAAAATTTATCATTATAAAATCTCACTATTCTCCCTCTTAATGCTTCTTTCCTAATATCTACTTTACCTGATATTCATAAGCCACTCTAGCTTCCTTCTGATCAGTGCTTGGGTGGTACACCAATGTCCATCTTATTTTTAGAACTGCTTGCACACTCTCCATCTCTCCACCCACACGCCAGCCCGGCATCCCACCCACAGGCTCTCTGCATGTCAGGGACTGGACACTTGGCCCTCAGTGGCTCCAGCACACAAACTTAGTAAACATCTCCATCCCTGTTTTCCTCCCATTCATTAAGAGAATACTAATTATTCATCAGAATCTATAAAAAACTCATTTAATTTTCTTCACATCCACAGTACAAACCTAAAGAAGTCAAAATCTTTACTTTAAAGCCCCTAGTCTATCTCTAGCCCCCACTCCTTCCCTAACCTCCCTGCCATCTGGGCACAGCACCTAGGAGGATCTTATCAGACATCCCACTAGTACGTGGCTTCCCACCCTCCAGTCTCTCCCCATTGCACCTACATCAACATGCAGAGTCCTTACTATGACCTGGAAGGCCCTAGATGATAAGCACCCTGACTTCCTCTCTACACCCACCTCCATGTGGAACACCAAGCTCTGGGTCCCCTTTTCTTTCCCAGGTATCGTCTGGGCTTCTGCCAAGCAGAAATTCCCCTTGCTACTTTCTATTGTTAGCATTTAAACTGAGACCTCATGCATGCAAAAGTGCTCTTCACTAATTTATCCTTTCAACAAATATTTGTTCAATGCACACTAGATGCCGGACACTGTTCCATGCTGAGGATAAAATGACAAGCCTAAAGGAGCTTGCAATCTAACAGGCAGATTTAACATCTAGCAGGCATCGAACATCATTCCATGAAAGTGCAATATGCACCAAGAGAAATCCTATAAAGAAAATGAGTACCCCTCCATACATAGTCACACCAAAACTGAAACTGAGTGAAGTTACAAGACTTTGCTGAGGAAGGTTTCTTTGACCATGATCTGAAGGGTGAGTAGGAGTTAACCAACACATTATAAATTACAAATTCAGTGGAGAAAAAAAAGCATGTTAATTGAAATTTTAGTTCATATACATGTTCTGTTAACAAGATAAGTTATGACAGTTTTGATTAGACACATCATGATTGGTAATTAGTTACAACAACTCTCAATTTGGCACAATCTTGTCATATATCTAAAAGTAAAATTATGGGTTTATTCTTTCAATAGAGAGGAATGATATTTGGGCACTGTGAGATAGGAGAGCTAAGAAAAGAGTAATAACAAGTTTTTTATATATCTAGCTCCTGACTTGTATATAAAAAACATGTTTTAATGACAGTAGAGATTATTTTAGTGAGAAATAAGAAATACTTCTTTTTCACAAACTGCATTTCCTTAGTCAAATACGACAACAAAATTCAATGCTTCTTTTGATGTGGACTTAGAGATACAGGCAGAATCAACCAATATAAAATACAGGGATATTCACATACTTCACACATTTTTTTCCGGGGATTTGTCCTGGAAATGACCTGGGTTGGAGGTAAAGCTAGTAGTCTAGTAGAAGTAATGTATCACTTGATCTATGCTACGAATTGACCAAAGTAAGATTTTACATTCGCAACCCACTTTCCTTCTGGTCTCCTAGCTGTACTGAAATCACTTGTCTTCCTAATATATCATTTTTCTTCTTGCTTATCCAAATACTATTTATTCTTTAAAAATTGAGCTTAAAACTTAACTTTCTTCCTCAGCTTTTCCCATCTTTGTAAATCTATCCATCACCAAATTCTGATAATCTAAGTCATATGTTACTCTGCCATCCTACATAACTATTTTACAAGTGGATTACTTTTATCTCCTATATCACTTAACCCTTACTGCTTATAAGTCACCCTCAAATTCAGTATCTGATTATAACAACCATTTCTTTAGTTCACAACTGTGCTGAGACTCTATCTGGTCTGAGTTGATTCCATTGACCCCGGATAGGTTAGCTCACACACTGGAAATGTGTTTGAGGGTCAGCCAGGTCAGCCAGGAACTGGTGGTTCTGGGTGATGGGTGACCTCACCAACAGGACTGGCAGCTGGCTGGTGCTTGGGCCACACACTCCCTGTTATCTAGTATGGTGTCCACTGCTTCCTCCCATGGATACTGTGTAACATAAGAAGAGAGAGGACAGCTCCATTTGCAAGTGCTTTTCAAGACCTTGCTGGAACCATTTATGTGAATGTCCCATTGGCCAATGCAACTCACTGCTGGACAAGAAAATCTGTAACATCACTGCCAGCACAAAGAGGGAAGGAATCTGTGGGTCATTTTTACAAGGTACCACATCCGTAGAAGTACAAAAAAGAAACATTTTCTTTGACTCTGCATATTAGTACCACCCATTTATAAAAGACACTTAAAACACATTTCTAACTGAATACATAAATGAATAGGTGGATGAAAGACCCCCACTTCCATTCATATGGCATCTTTGTCTCTGTGACAAGTAAGTATCATTTGACATTTTCTTTCTTTTTTTTTATTGTAAACAAATGGGATACATGTTGTTTCTCTGTTTGTACATGGCGTAAAGGCATACCATTTGTGTAATCAAAAATTTACATAGGGTAATGTTGTTTGATTCATTCTGTTATTTTTTCCCTTCCCCCCCCCCCCCCCCCCCCCCCTCTTCTCCCTCTATACAGTCCTAACGGTCGAGAAGCGATCATTTGACATTTTCTATGAAGAACTTGAACACCATTTGCATCAAGTCGAGCAAAAGAAATGGGATAACTCTTGTTCTTGTTTGGCCTTCCTGACAGATTTTGACCACAAAACCTGTAAATTACCTCTGGTTCTACGGAAGCATCTCCCTATGGCTATAGCAAACTAGAATCCTATAATTCTAATGATGGCTGGAAGATTCCTGATCTCAGTTTGCAAAACAATTTGTAAAATGATCCTGGCCTGAGTTTAGGGGTAGTTCAAGAGTCTTCGACAGCCTCATCAAACATCAATGAACCTCCAATTATATTCTACTTAGCTAACCCCTATTTAGGAATATAAAATACAAGAAAGCAGTAGTTTCCTATTTTCCTGGGGCAGAGGAAGAAAGAGGTTTTGAAATAACAATGGTTATAAACACTAATACCATTCCTCACTTTTGGAACCACCTTTGTCTGTATCTAATTTTATCTTAGGAATGTTTTAAAATAGAGGCAATATATATTCCTTTGAGTTTTGACTTTATCTACATTATAGGCAATATGGCTTTGAATATACATCCCAAAGACTTCAAGTCTTTGGAAAAAAAATCAAAGGAACAATGAAAAAAGCCAGGAGGAATTTACAAATCCTCACTAGTGTTTACATTTGCCTTTGAATCTATCTATGAGGCTATGTGAGCATTCACTTTGTGAGTTTATGCATCATTTAATGCAATATATGTATGGAGACTAACGCAATTTAACACAAATTATTAGTTCAGAAATCTCTTTGTGTATTGTAGACCTACAGGGAGGTACAGCAGTTAATTCACGAAAATAATAATAATGTACACAACTGGTTGAATAAGCAATAAAACTGCTTTCCCAATAGCAGAAAATTTCTTATGGGTGAGATTTTCCAGAACAGGAAACAGAGATTTATGTGATTGGTTTCAAAAGCATCCCAAAGAACGAGCAGTAACAATGGACAGAATGGCAAAACTGGGATAAAGCTGTTTTTTATTCTGCCTTACCTTCATAGCACCAACCACTGAAGGGGACAATGATCAAGGATCACTCTTATGTCTCAAGCAATGAACTCAGTGCTTGCATAATAAAAATAATAAAAATTGTAGTGTAATGGCACAGGACTGTAATCCTAGCAGCTCAGGAGCCTGAGGCAGGAGGATAGCAAATTCAAGGCCAGCCTCAGCAACTTAGGGAGGCCCTAAGCAACTCAGTGAGATCTTGTCTCTAAATAAAATGCAAAAAAGGGCTGGGGATGTGGCTCAGGCGTTGAGTGCCCTGAGTTCAATCCCCAGTACCAAATAAATAAATAAATAAATAAAGTAATAAAAGTTGTTAAAGACATAATTTAATAGTTCAAAAAACTGAGCAGTCCCATCATACCAGTTAGGTGTTTTATTTGAATTTGAACTATGGAGTTTACATGTCAGTTGAACATTCAGACTACTGGGACTAAAATGGAAAGTCTTATGGTTTTACCTGGCAGCATTGAATGGAGGGAATGGGGTCCTTTTCAGAGCAACATATCTAACTGCAGGTCTGCATGTCAAAGCTCACAGAGTTGACCCCACACATCTGTGGTTCTATATATTGTGACCCTATGTATTTGTGGTTCCCTTTCACAAATCAAACCAACCACAGATTGAAAATACATGAAAAAAACATGCATTTGTCCTTTTTTTTTTCTTTCCATTCTTCCCTAAACAATGTACTACAACAACTATTTACAAAGCATTTGCATTAGGTTAGGTATTCTAAGTAACACAGAAATGATTTAAAATATATGGATTGTGTAAGTTTTATGCAAATACTATGCTGTTTGATATAAGGGATTTGAACAGTCAAGGATTTTGATATCTCTGTGGGTCCTGGAACCAATCCTTCATGGATCCCAGGAATGACTGTGCACTAAACTTAAGAACGTAAAGAAGAAAAGTAAAATTACTCATATCTTGTTTTAAGTCCTTAAGGATTAAACATTCTAAATTTGGGGTATACAATGTATTTTAAAGCAGAAATTAGCAATAGAAATGATATGGTGATAGAAAAAGTAAACTCCATTGGATTTTTTTTTTTTTTTTTTTGGTACCAGGGATTGAACTTAGGGGCACTTGACCACTGAGCCACATCCCCTGCCCTATTTTGTATATTATTTAGAGACAGGGTCTTACTGAGTTGCTTAGTGCCTTGCTTTTGCAGAGGCTGGCTTTGGACTCAAATTCTTCCTGCCTCAGCCTCCCAAGCTGCTGGGATAACAAGCGTGTGCACTGTGCCCAGCCTCCACTGGACTTCTGAATTAAAAATTCTATCAGCAATTTATCCCATTCAGCTACTTAAAGTATGCACATTAAATACATGCTATGAATCCTTTGTGGCATTTTATGATTTAGAATTAGAACTATTTGTTGGTTTCTATTATCATTTAGGATACAAATTGATATATTAAAAAAATAAGCTTTCAATTTATCACATAAAAAGCACTGAAGCAAACCATCTATGCCAACTTGCCCATAATCACTACTAACACATCCTAACACACCTGACATAGTAATACAGGAGCTGACGATACCTTATTGCTCACACCCACACCCCGTTCTTAAGAGTTGTGCTGCCCATTGGCACTGAAGTGGCTTAAGTATGCACCAGTAACTCCACTCTAAGGACTACTTGGGCTGTGAGTGAATGATTGAACCAAGGAGATGTTTTCTAGAAATCTAATATGGTCTTCAGAGAGGAATGCAGTCAGCTAACCTAGAAAGTTTCCAATTGCACTTTGGAGTCCACTGTGTTGTAGAAGAAACAAGTGTGTAAGAAACACATAAGAAGATAGAAAGATGGAGTTGAAGTAGAGTCACAGAAAGAATGAAAGAGGAGAGGCTATGAGGCCCACAGAGACCATCAAAGAGAACATGGACAGGTGGATCCCTGGGATACACTTACATAAATTATTACTCTATGTTATCCCAGCAGATCCCTTTTCCCACAGCTAGCTAGAAAGGGATTCTGCTTCTCATAAGAAAATGATCCTGTAACATCTAATTTTCCCTCAAGTAAGGGGCTGGGTCAATGGATAATTCAAAGCCTAATATTTACTCTTCTTTATGTTAGATTATATTTTAATATTAATATTTAATATCAGCACCATATGGATATATATTGAATGAAAGAACTTAAATGAATAAAATTTGGCTAAATTACTGTTGAATATACATATTTGACTATTTCTCTCAGAGTGTAAACTCCTTGAGGGTAAGATCCAATCTAATTCACATTAGCATCTAAACAGAGCAAATGTAGGAGTTTGATATTTGATAAACTGAGAGGTTGTTGCCTATATTAATATTTTTAAATATTATAGTTCATATCCCTAAAAAAGATTTTAAGAACAAGTTACACATGTATGATATTTTATAGAGAGGTACTCTTGCTTCAGTATTCTATGAGCATTATATATCCTAGTAAGTTATATATCAGGAACTAATGTCCATCCTGATTAATTAAAAACAATTATCAGTCAGTCCAAATAAAGAAAAACTAAACACATACATAAACTGATAGTCCCCTCATCAATAGCATTGGGAACATTACTGGAAGTACTGGAATATTTGAGTCAAACTATTATTCTTTCTTATACTAGGGATATCTTAATTTATTTGTTTCATATTTTATAGCTAGAATGAAAGTTTATTTTGATGCCATATTTTACAATGTTTCTTTCACAGTATCCTGAATTAGTGGTTATTCCCCCCATGATTGTCTCAACATTTCCCTTTGCTACGTTTCATTTTTTAATTATCAGTAGCATATGAAACACCATCACATTTTAAAACACTTGAACACTATGAGGTTTTTATCTGTGCTGAATTTCTTAAGATAATAATGGATGTTAAGTAGAAACTAATCTTTTCATCATAGGTTTAGCATCTACTACAAAATCACTCAGTCTCAATTCACAGACTTTTGAATATCTTATGAAACTCCATTTATTTTCCATTGTTAAGGAAATTTATTTTAAAATTATGATAAATAAATTCTTGGAAAAAAAGACACTTTTTTAAAATTTGTAAACGATTTGAAGTTGGCCAGGAGAACTTTTATCAAGTAAAAGGTGAGTTCCATAAACGTAACTTTTTTTTGTCAGTGTTGCTTACTTACGCAGTTGCAGCATCCAGAAAACTGCTGAACCACATATAGCATAAATCCTTCCTGATGAATAAATCAACAATAGGATGTGTCAACAGATGGAAAATAAAAAGTCTTTTACTATCATTTATAACAGTGGATTGTTAAATAACTCTGGGCATGTACCAAATTATTTTGTCCTTCAGTCATCCATATTCTGAATATTAAATGCCCATTATTCTCAAGAACTAAGGTTGGGAGAAAGGATACCATTCAAGTAGATGGTAGATGGTTCTCTCTAGGAGTTCCCAGTGAAATTATGAACTGATAATCGTACATCCTTCAACATGACAAGATCGTAAGTAGGAGAGAAATTGAATTAATAAAGGTGTTAAATGAACTTAGAGGAGGGAGCTTAGTGTTTCTTAACTAAGAAGGATAATTTTATATTCTATTCTGCAAATTTCCCCTATGTAGTCATCCATGAATCATTTCATAGGTCACAAAGGCACTGATCAAGACATTAAAAGGGTCATTTAATAGCTGTAAATGGCCTAAAATTGGTAATAGAGCTTCAAAAATATCTTACTTCGTCATGTATTAAAATTTCCCTTGAAAACAACTCATTATAAATGCTTTATAATTTATTATCACTGAGACTAGGTATCTAATTGAGGAAGACAGAACAGTTATTACACACACTGCAGATTGATGATTATAATATATATGAAAAAGTTATTTCAAGTGCAACAGAGTTCTGACTTTGGGCTTAGACAAGACTGGGTTTTGACTCAAAGCCCATAAAATATTAACTATTGTACTTTCTTAAGTCAGGACCATGTCTTCAGCTATAACTGTAAACTTTCTGCTGGCATCGAAAAGTAGATTTCATCCAGGCAAACTGATGCCTCTTACCAATTCTCTATATTTCCTGATCATATCATAAGGACCTCACTAAAGTTCCCAATTATATTACAAAATATATGTAATTATAATTGACTTCATTGGAAGGAACTACTAAAATTCCTTGCTCAAAAATTTCTGACACCAATGCCAGGAAATTCTAAATCTTCAAGACACAATAATCCTTCACAGATTTAATGACTAATAAAAATACAATATAAATGTCAATACTTATCATTTACTTGGATGGCTCAAGTTCTGCCAATGAATGGAGCACAAATACTTGATGCCTTGACCAAGAAATAACAATATATGAGATGTCAAATCTACTAAAAATGCTTAACTTGAAATTCTTTAAATTAAAAGGTTTAAAATACTTTAACAGTCAGACTTTTAACATTCTTACGATGAATGTTTCTATGATACACACTGGCAAGAGCAATATTTACATGCACCATTCTTACAGAACTTTCAAGCTCAAAAACATTTCCACAAATGTCATCTCATTTAATTTCCACAACTAAATGAGGTATTAATATTTTTAAAGGAAAAAAATATGTCAAAGATCAAGAAGCCTAGAAAGTGAGTTGCCTAAAAATCACAATTAGAAATTTGGTCCGCTGACCTTGAGTCCAATAATCTTTCTCTTATGCAAAGTTTCCTTTAGGGTGAATATGAAAATGTGAAAGAGATGTGTGCCTCATGTCATTCTTTGCTTGATGACCATCCCTACTTATTTATCATGATGAATTTTTACTGTCATATTTCTGAAGCATCTAAGTAGGTCTCTTAGTAAATCTACCAGGAAGAGCACTAAACATTTTGCTATTACTAGAGAAAAATGATTTTTTCAAAGAATATAAAGGAAATTCACTAGAACACAATCTTCTAACAATCATATTACAGAAAGGAATATAAGTAAGAGATTATGTATGAATGACTTCCCAATGAAAAGCCTCTAGAATGTTTTAAACAACTGAAGTTTTGATATTTGAGTTAAGAACCTCTAACAATTCTTTGCAACTATAATCTAGCTAATTTCATATATCTATGAAATTCCATGTTTTCATCTCAATTCATGCCAAGAATTATGAATGACCACAATTATCCCTATACTTCCAGAATGAAAGCACATAAGTAAGGAAAATATGCCCAATGGGAAAATATCAGTTTTCTTATAAAAGATTAAGAAGACAGACTAGGTACTAATAATGCCTCATACACTTTGGAAAATTAAAATAATCTTAACTATTAAAAACTTGTTTGTCTTTAAAGTCTTCCTAACACATCTTAAGCAAATTAATAAAATAAGATTATCAGTGAATACTATAGCAATCAACATCACAAAATGACCAGATAGTGACCAAATTAAAGGGCATTATATTTAAGCGGACCTTAAAGTTTCATTAGCCACTAATACGAATACCAAACATTTAGTTTCCTTCAGAATATTGAACAAGTAGAATTTTTCTCCCAGGAAAATTTATACTCTTAAAACTAAATATTTTTTTCCAATAAAAGCATTTTCTAATTTTCTGCAGATGGTCTTAAGTTACCTCATTGCCCACACTGAAAGTGTTATGGTCTACTTATTTGTAAATGCTTCCAAGAAACAATTTAATTATGATATTCCTGTCAAAAATCTGGCTTGGCCCAGATTACATAACAAGGGTAATTAGCTCTACTGGAAATTTATTTGTATTGAATGAAAAATACATCACTAAGTATATATATAAATTCTCTAGACATATCTTGACAGTTCTGATATATTCCTGCTTACACAGATAATTTATTTAAAACCTGGAAATAAACAACAAAAATGAAGAATGGAGAGAAATCTAAAATTCAATTTTGTTTGCAACAACTCATTGAGAACATATTCATTAACCCTGGTACACAACTCTGCATGATCAATATCAGACCCTAATATGAGAGATAGGGTCAAATTTTTGGTTTCCTAAAATTCACAGGTTATTTCTAATCCAGTTTGTACTACATCGACTATAACAAGAATCAGAACTGGAATTAATCAGAACTTGGATTATGGAATAATTCAGTTCTAAGAATTGAAAACCATAGAGATAAGACCAAGTACAAAATCAGAAAAGTCAGAAGGAGTGGGTAGTGGACAGCAGTAGATCCTGATTCCCTAGTATATAGATTCAGTAGTTGGTTCACTAAAGTTCTTATAAGGGTGAAACTGAAAACTTTGATATTAAGAATCATCAGAGTTTAAAACAACTTAAAGTGAAATTTGTATAATTTCACTTGGGAAGGATCAAGTCTAGACAGTTTTAGAAGCAGCTATCCTTGGAGATAATTTGGTGATATCACAAGATGTAATTTCTGTTTAAGCTAAATATGCTGTATTAGGGTACAAAATGATAACAATGAATCATGTTTTCAAAAAGTGATCTGAGATTTTTAATCTACTAGTATTTTGTCTAAAATTCTATAGGGACATTCCATTTCAAATTTCACAAATTAAAGACTGACAACACTAGCAATCATGTCACAGATAAAGAACGTATTTAAGAAGAATCAATAAAATAATGATAGTAGTGATGCTAGTCATAGCGGATTGGATACTTCTGTGTCATGCACTGTGTATTTTATCATTTAATTTTCATAATAATTCTAAGAGTTGTACTGTGCCCATTTCAGAGATAGGGAGATTTAGAAAAGTTAGGTAATCTACCCAGTATTAAGCAAAGTTAGGTAATTTACCCAATATTAAGATGCTAGGAAGTGACAGATCTGAGGTGATAAAATTTAAAATATAATGATCTTCAGGATATAATGCATGTGGGATTTACAAACACAAAATCTACTTTGAAAAATATAATAATGTTTCCCAGCTATGGTTGGCTATCTGAGATTAAGAAAAATTGAGACTAGTTGGAGAATTTACAGATGAGAAACTTGAGTCCACACAGAGAAAATCATATCCAAATCAAGGTAAAAAAGCCCTTATGAATATTTGTACAAATGTTCAGCACAGTAATATCATTTACTGAACATTTATTATCCAGTACCTGTCACACTTAACAAATTAGGTCTTTGAATTTTTTCCCGATTA
The DNA here is from genome assembly GCF_902686445.1 of Sciurus carolinensis. NCBI lineage: Eukaryota > Metazoa > Chordata > Mammalia > Rodentia > Sciuridae > Sciurus > Sciurus carolinensis. The sequence goes on along the minus strand of NC_062227.1, from coordinate 27,069,342 downwards.
CCGCCAGGAATCAGGACAAACTGTGGTAGAGTCAGGATTCACACTAGAAAAATCAGTTTGTCCCCAGAGCCCATGTCCTCAGCTACTGTGATATGACTAGGAACATTTGCACATTTTCATCCTTCCTAGTTTCCATTTCCAGACTCTACTCACCAGAAAACTTTGGGGATAGCTCTTCTCCACATTACCCACAAAATATATCAAAAGTTGCTGGACACTGGATGAATAAGCATCTCAGAAGACATGGTACTCATCTACATATTTGTTCTTTCTAATTTGTGTCTCAGAGGTACTGGCTTAGGTCTTGAGTCTTAGATCTTTGAAATGCAAAATAACTTGTATACTTGAGAAGGAAACCTTTGAATGACCTTCATTTCTCAACATCTGTCCACCCAAGATAGTTTCTTGTCATGGTCACACACCTGTGCCCTTAGCTTCTGTTCTCAGGAATCCCCTGGTATGCACTTCTAAGAGATGCAAACTCATGTTTGCTCATCTTCTCCCCAAAGAAACCCTAGAGTAAGGACTCCTATTCTGCCATCTGATTCAACTTTATTGTCTTCTCTAGATGGCAATTTTGTTTTGAATAATAAGCCCTGACTAAAATGTCTGACAATATAGTACCCTGGAACAAAAAAAATTGAAGCTGAGGCAAAGATATGTAGAAGTAAGCTTAAATGCACCAGCAGTCCATACATGTAAAGCAAGTTCAGCTTGGGAAGAATCTGCATATAGATAATCACAATAGGTACATTTTCATCATTACCAATTTCAAGGAGATAGCCCCTCCATTTTACAGTTATTGATTTTATAGTAGTAAAACAACATAGATTGTAGCAATTATAGGTTTCATTAAAACTATATTACAGTCTTCTACAAGAAGAATTCTTGCCTTGAAATTCCACTTGCACTCAATTTTAAATCTCTATACTTTCACAAATAATAAAAATATCTTCAAATATATCACCATATGTTTGGCTAATAAACAACTCAATGTACCACTGACTTTCTCTGATAGCCGATTTTTCGCCTCCACATATGCTTATTTATATGCTTTTCCAAATTATAAGAAATACTTCAGAACAGGTCATGACATTAAATGTCATGCAAAAACAGTAAATATATTTTTAAACTCTTACCAGTCTTAGTGAGACAAGTGTAGTTCACTCTGCAAGAACTCCATTATCTGGGATTTTATCTGAGCAAACTGATGTATGCTGGTCCCTTCAGGATGTGTCCCAGGAAAAGTCTAAGTGGTAATCACTTGAAGAGACTCAAGAGGACTATTCACAATGTGCTAAAATAGAGAAGGGGACAAAAAAAGGATGCAAATCTGTTAATATAGATTCATATTTACATTATCAATATTACTTTTTTAATCACATGAATAGCAGGCTTAGTCTTATTTTTTAACAAAATAGTTCAGAGGCAGGTTAGTCTAGTCATCAAGAGAAAGAGCTTTATATGATAATTAAATAAATGTAAGGAGTTTCAAAATCCCCAGTGGATGCCTGAAACCTCAGATAGTACGGAACCCTAATATACTATCTTCTTTACTTGCATACTGATGATAAAGTTTAAGTAATAAATGAGGTACAATAGATTAACAACAATAACTAATAAAATATAACAAATATAAAAATACACTGTGACAAAATTGCCAGAATCACTACTCTTGCACTTTGGCGATATTATTAAGTAAAATAAGAGTTACTTGAATGCAAGCAATATAATATCAGACAGTTGATCTGAGAACCAGGATGGCTACAAATGACTAACATGTGGGTGGCATGTATAGCATGCATACGCTAACAAAGAAATAATTCATAACCCATGCAGGATGGAACAGGACAGCACTAAATTTCAGTGTGCTATTCAGAATAGTGTGTACAATTTAAAATGCATGAATTACTCATTTCTATAAGTTCTATTTAATATTTTTAGGCTATGGTTGACCATAGGTAACTTAAACTACAGAAAGTGAAACCACAAATAAGTGGGTACAACTGCGTATTAAAAATAAAAAAAAAAATAGTAGGGACTTTGAGTCAGAGGGTCAGGCTTAAAGTCACAGCCAGGTCACCTACCTGGCTTCTTTGGATAACCATGTATGCCCTCTGCAGAAGACACTGAAATGAAGAAATGCTTCTACCACAATAGTCCTCAATAAAGAGTAGTTATTTTATCCCTTCCATCATTTTCTTATTTTTCTGTTCTTAGTTAAAAATTATGAAGGAAGACAAAGGATTGATCACATAATATAAAATATCGGGTGGTACGTTTTAGAAATTATTTCAATTGACTCTCAGATGAATGTTACCATTTTTGTTTTACAAATCAGGGAATTGGGAATTTGCCACAGTCAGACAACAACAACAACAACAACAATAAAACTAGTGGAGCTGGCTCTTCAGTCATGTCTGTCTAATTTAAGTTCATGTACTTCACTTTTCACACAAGAAAATAATTATACCCTGATAGTGTAACAATTGAAATATCTAAATCATTCAAAGTCCTGACCCTCTAAAAATTGTTCTAAAACATTGGAAAAGACAAAAGATGTGTTTCTTTTCTTAAGTCAGTATAATGTTTGATTACCTAACATAAATTATTTTGTCTAAAAATAAAGAAATCTACAAACCAATATTTTCTGTGAATATCAATGCAATGGAAAGAAATTTAAGAAAACAGAGTGTAACATCACATTAGAAAATAATGCTGTAGCTTAGTGGTAGAACACTGGCTTAGTATGCACAAGCCTTGGGTTAGATCCACAGCACCAAAGCAAGAAAATATATATACAACCTAGTGGGATTATTATAAAATTCCAAGTTGGTTCACACTAGGAAATCTTTTAACACCATACACAATATTTGCTCATTTTAAAATCAAATTGTATTGTGTGCATGTATGAATATGTATAACAAATTCCATCAATAGTACAACTCTAATTCAACAATAAAAAATTTAAAAAAATACTCAAGAAACTAAAAGTAAAGACACTTTTAACAAGAAAACACAAACACACACACACACACATACACATATATATCTTCCTCAATCTTAAGTCGTGTCTTACTTAATTAGAAAAAACTAGAAGCATTTCTATTCAGATCAGGAATAGAATGCCCAATATTTTCATTATTATTCATCATTATGTTGAAAGTACTAGCAAATACAATGAAGCAAAATAAGTCAGTTAAAGGTATTAGAATTGGTAAGGAAGATAAAATTCTCTCTACTTACAGGTGATATGATTCTAGAAATAACTAACTGTTGTCTCAAATAATAAAATAATTTAGTAAGACAATATAACATAAAATTAATATTCAGAGACTGATAGATTTTTAGAACATTGCATTATAAATAAATAACCACACCAAAGAGTCCTGGGAAGAAACAAAACTAAGTAATTTTCAGACAGTATTGTCACTATGTACTCCAAGAGTAAAGACAAGAAGAACTGTAACACACATAGCTAAAGATTTGTTTTTCACGAGGGTATGAAATTGTAATTGTGAGGTTTTTCATATGCATTTCAGGATTGTGCAAATGATTAAATATACTGATAATGCTAACAAGGGTTTCTCAATGTTAACAAGTAGAGTTATAAATAATAAAAGGGAGTTGGTCAGAATGAACCCTAGGATGCTGAACTACAATGGCATCTATCACTGTAAACTCAGGGTTTTGTTTTGTAGGTGTGTGTCCATGTACACATAAAATGATAGACAATAGGTTTAGATATGTGTTTACACATGCATGTATACACACACATATTTCCTAGCTCAGTCAGGTGAGAGAAGACATAGAATCAATTGCAAAAGAGCAATGGGTACACCTAGAACCCAGACTGTGACTTCCAAAGACTTTCTTCAGTGAAAAGAACAAAAATACTTAGACAAATAGCTGATTTCAACAACAGGGAAGGGTGAATAAGAATAGGAAACACAGCAAGATGAACCTGCAAGATCCTGTGGTGCCAAAAAGGAAGCAAGCGCTTTAAATTCGATGGATGTTACAGGGGCACAGGAACTAACCTAAAGAAGCCAAATCTAGAATAATGTGAGCAACAAACTAAATATAATAATGAAGTTTATCTCACAGAAGAAAATCAATATACTTGACTCTATACTACAAATAAATAAGGATGAGACAACCCATTCTTAGAGTAGAATTCAAAACTAATAAATCTAGAATGAATGATGAAAATAGAACATCACAATCCCAAAAACACAATGGTCCCAGCTACTCAGTAGGCAGAGGCAGGCAGATAGTAAGTTCAAGTCCAAACTGGGTAACATAGCAAGACCCTGTCTCAAAATTAAAATATTAAAAAGGGCAGGGGATATATCTCAGTGGTAGAGCACTTGCTTAATAGCTTAATATGTGCAAGATCCTGGATTCAACCCCCACTACCACACACACACACACACACACACACACACACACACACACACATACACAAGATAGCAATTCTTTAGAGGCAAGAATTATTAATGGAGGTTAAAATTAGCAGTAAAAGTACAAGAGAAAATACGATATTGGCATAATCCCAAACTGTCTCCCTATAAGATACTCATTAATTACCAGAGGAAAAATGAAAAATGCATTGTGGATAAGACTGATAAGCTCCACCTCTTTAAGGTAAACAAACTGAGCATTCCTGAGAATGAGACATATCAATATCATTTATATCCTAATACCATGTACTTTGGTCACACCAAAACAATACAGAGGGTCCTTGACAAATTACAAGTAGGATTTCCATATGATCCAGCAATCCTACATCTCAAGACATATCCAAAGAAATAAAATCACTACCTTGAAGAACTCTCTGCGTGCCCGTGATTATTTAGCATGATCCCAATAGCCAAGATGTGGAATTAACTTGCATTTCTTTCAATGTATGAATAACAAAATATGAATAATAAGTATGAATAATAAAGAATATTATTCAACTTTTTAAAAAAGAGGCAATCTTGCTATTTACAGTAACATGGATGAACCTGGAGGATATTACACTAAGTGAGTGAAATAAGCCAGTCACAGAAAGAAACAATGTATAATCTCTATTACACTGGAATCTGAAAAAAAAATACTCAAACTCATAGAAGCAAGAAAGGAGAACGGTTGGTGGGGTGGGGTGGTCTGATGTGGGGATGAGAGATGTTGATCAATGGGTACAGATGAATAAAAACAAAAGGAAATCCAAAAACTATTATATATTGGTATATTTCTAAAATTTACTGTTCTACAGAAACAAAGAACAAACTACTGTTATATACAATATGGGTCACCACACAGAGATAAAAGTGAGTAAAAAGTTCAAGAGAATATAGCATATTATTTCATTTATAAGAAATTCCATTTTTATCATTGATTCATAGTGAAAAAACTAATTTATAGTGCAAAAACCTCATTTCTAGTGAAAATGTTCAGTTGTCTAGAGGTGTACTTACAATTCTGTTCACCAACTTTGCCAATTATGTCGGATAATACTGTGTATACACAGTCATTTACAGATTCAGAACCAAATGAGGTGCTTCCATAGGATGATTGTATTTCCCCTAGAATTTGACAGATTTCATAGCATGCATATATTTTGGTCCATGATACTGCAGGGGTCCTCTTCCGACCTTTGATCTACTCTGTTTTACAATAAATAAAGTTTTCCCCGTTCCACTGAATCTAACTCTTTCTGTTGCCATTACCAATTGTTCAAATTGTAGGTTTGATCCAATACTGAAGCATTATTAGAATACAGGTCATGGCATGCTATTATTTTACTAATTAAAAGATCTCCAGGAGACTTTGGAAGGAATATAGGCTGCTCTACAGAAATAGTGACCACTGAAATCACAGTCCCAACATGCACTAACGGGGAGCATACTCAAATATCCATTTCTTTAGGAGCTTAGTGAAAAATGGAGAGAGGGTCACAAAAGTAACCTACAGAGAGTATAAAGGTTATATCAGCTCATAATTGGAAAGAAATGCTACTTTATCAGACAATCACCAATTCTGCTTTTATGATTCTCTGCCAGTGTTGTAATCACCACAGACAGGGATATTAAGGAAGAATTACATAAACCTTTCTTTGACCAATTGTTTGCTGGTTGCTGTAGATTAAACACTGCCACGGGCTTATAGTGGCTGGCAACTCACACTGTGAAAATTCACTGGGCCTTGCTACCTCACTAGCTGTGCTCCACAGAGCAGAAAATTAAGCTTGACATATTGGGGGAGGAGTTTTTTGGTTTATAAGAATTTGTAAAAATAGCCACACTTATATATTTTAAGGTTGCATTTGTAAGTTCTTACAGCTCTGAGATAAACAATTAATTTTATTACACATAATAAAATCTTAGAGCATTGTGACATAAAATCTAGCTAATGTTCCCGTGGGTGAATAGATTTCTGTTCTAATTAAAAAGATATATACATAGCCAATAATATTTCTGAATCTATGACACTGAAATAAACTGAAAAAAAAAATCAGTATCTACAAACCATGCATTTCTGCTTCAGTTTATTCCGATTCCTCTTGAATAAAAATAAGTCTGAATAGCTATCATTCATCAATGTATCAGTTTCATAATGAATAAATTAGATTTGTTGTATAAATGTGGTGCAACAAATGGAATCATTAATCTAAATATATGAGGCACAGATTCATTTCATACATTTTGTTTCAACTATGCTAAAATTAAAACAAATACTCTTCCTTAGTAAGGAGATTACTTAGGCATATTGAAATATTTAAATGCATTTTTTCTCTTTGTCATAAGCAACTGTACTTTGCTATAAGAACCATACCTGACTGATAACTATGTCACAATTTATGAACCTGGAATAAAACTATCAGGTACAGAAATTGTTGACAGAATAAGATGGTTAGAGAAAAATATTCACAGTAAAATATCTCACAAGAAAAGTTCCCACGGCTTTGGGAATAGCATCAGACTAGTATTTGAATTACTCAGAGGACCTTTATCACTTCATCAAAAGATGAACTGCCTCCCTACCTTCACTCAGCAGGATGGATGTCTTTCTTACCTGACTTGGTTGTGACATGCAACCTAAAAGATCAATTGTATGGGCTTCGAGATACTATCTGCAATATTACAGGTCATTTACTACATATGCCAAGAACTCCTGCCTTCAGAGACACATTCTCCCAAATCTCCCCCTTGCCTTATGTTCTTAGGCTTCATGTGTGTGCACAGTTAGAATTCTCACTGCTGCTTTTTACTAACATGGCCTGAAAAGGCACCTCTGCCTTCTTGAAGTTCTATCTGTCAAGCTAATAACATTTACTTAGCACCTGCTCAATGAATGTCACTGTCCTGCTAAATGTGCAGGTTACAGACACACACAGGATATCAGTGGCTCTCCTTTAACAAAGATAATGTCCCATGATCCCTGCTTGTTTGTTTTATCAAATAGCCCTGATACCTGATATTTCCTTCATCTCCTAGTATCATACAACCTCTCCTCCACTTACCCACACCTGACATCCTGTCCACAGTGAAGGGAAGCTAACAGTCCTGTACCCTCAACAGCCATCACCCAGATCTTGTATTCCCCTGTTGCCTGAGGAATTTAAAACATACCTCACAACTAATATTTCTGCAAACCAAGTCTTAGTCTTAATTCTTTTTTTAAATTTTATTCATAGTTTACATGAGCAGAATGCCTTTATTTTGTTTGTTTATTTTATGCAGTGCCTCACACATGCTAGGCAAGCGCTCGCCCCATTACTCTTTATTCTTGACTTGAGTTTCTTCCTCCTTGATTTTTCTGGCATAAATATCTCCATTACTTTTGTATATGTGGATGTACACTTCTGGGAGGAGGGACCCTTGGACGTTCTGAGCATTCAGTATTCAGCAGACTGTGTATAAGTCATGCAGTTGGATTATAGGCGTTTCTCACACACTCTCAAGTCTTCTGGTCAGAAGTACGCATTAAAAGACTATAATCAAGTACAGTGATTAAATGCAAGAAAGCTGAGAACATGGACAACAATTCTGACTCTTAGTAAACTCTTCTGTTTTAAATGATCTAACATAAATCAGAACTCTAGCAGGGAAATACGAATCACCACACACCAAAAGCTGCTTCTGTTTATCAACCCGGCCTTCACATCACTCAGCTGCTTGTATCAGGTTTGTTTTGCTTTGTTTTATCTTGCTCTTCCTTTCTCTCTAGGTCACAGGAGATAAGGAGGCTCAATAAAGGCTTCCTACTGAGCAGGGGGCAGCAAGTCACAATTCCTTGAAGATCACCTACCCCAAGCTGACATGCTTTCAATGACCTGAAGTAGCTGCATCTGTTCAGTCAAGTTATTACTAGCAGCTTTGAGATGAGTCTCATATCCAGCAAAACAACCATAAAACAGGCTCCTTCCAGTCCTCAAAAGGCTGCAGCCTAAATTTGATTGGCAGTTTGAAGGTCTGACTTTCTCCATCACAAGATAATTTCATCCTCCTTGTGGCCTTTTGGCTTTTGGTTATTTATTTTTTTTCAATGAGCAATTTTGCTCAGAGAAAACAGTATTTTCAGATAAAGAATGAAAGGATTTTGTGTTCTAAAAATGTGAAATTTGAATCTGTATATATCATTATATATGATATATAGACAGATATATAGATATACATACAGATATATACAGTGTGTATACCACACATAATATATGCAATTAGAATATATAATACATGCAATTATCATGCACACATAATATATGGATCTGTACACTTTATATACTAATATGTGTTTAAATATGCATATTTTCCCCACTCTGTTTCTCAACATATTTTTTTTTTGTCCTGAAGTTCAGTGTAGGGATCATCATGTTTAATGTGATTAGCACATATCAGCTTTTAGGCACACTGAAATTACAAATTTTCTTTCCCTCTGGGAAACAAATTAATAGATAAACATGAGAATTGAAATTTATAATTGCTAGGTTGCTGCTAATTACCATAAATTTCATCCTAAAGATGAAGTAGGTTTTGGGGCCAGATGGATATGAATGAGTGAATGAGACTTTCTGGCTGAGGCATAACAGCAACATCCTTAACTGGCTATCGCTGTGCTAGCACAACTGACCGTGTAGCACTGTGACAGCACCGGATTGTTGCCCTTCATCTCCATGGATCAAGATGAACTCTGCACCTTCATCTCTATAAAGCACCGTACACATCTATGCATGTACATGTCACAACAGCTGCTCAATATTAAAATTATGTGCTGAATTTTTAATAATGTTCAGCTACCTAAAAGAAACTGGAGTTACACACAGCCTCCTTACTTTTCCTACAATTATTCTCATCTAAAAAAAGAAATTTCTTCTAGCCACACATAGGAATGGCTAAAATAAAAAAAAAAATAGTGAAGACATAAAATTCTTACCAGATCCTGGTCACTCCCACATTGCTGGTAGGAATGTAAAATTGTACAACCACTTTGGGAAGCAGTTTGGCAGGTCTTATAAACCAAACAGGAGCTTAACATACAACTCAGGAATTGTACTCTTGGGCATTTGTCCCGAGAAATGAAAATTTATGTTCATACAAAAACCTATACACAAATGTTTATAGCAGCTTTACTCAAAGAAGCCCCAAACTGGAAACAGCCAGATGTCCCTCAATGAGTAATCCATACCACCAAATACTACTCAGCAATAAAAGAGAACAATTGGTACACATAACAGCTTGGATGCAGCCCAAGGAAGTAACTGCATGTAGTCAGCCTTTAGGGACTACATATCACAAGATCCCCTTTATATAATATCTCATAATAATAAAATTATAAATATGGGAAACAGATTAGTAGTTGACAGGGATTAGAGATGGAGGCTATGTAGCTTTAAAAGGAAAACACAAGGAAGTTATGGATCTTGATTGTACAGGTGGTCACACATATATAGATAGGAAACAATTTTTTTAAATCAAATAGAATGTGCACACACATACAGAGAGAGAGAGAGAGAGAGAAAGAGAGAGAAACAAGTAATGTACTATAATTAAATAAGTTGCTACCTTGGGAAAAACCTAGATTAAAAGTACATATGTCTGTCTCTGTCTTCTATTGTATTCCATTGGTTTTCATGCCAATACCCTGCTGGTCTTGTTACTATCACTCTGTAATATAGGCTGAGGTCAGGTATCGTGATGCCTCCAGCCTTATTCTTATCAATCTGAATTGCTTTGGCTATTGTGGGTCTTTTATTCTTCCATATGAATTTTAGGATGCTCTTTTTCTAGTTCTGTGAAGAAATGTCACTGGCATTTTGATGGGGATCATCTGACCCAGCTATTCCACTCCTTGGTATTTACCCAAAAGAGCTGATATCAACATAATATAATGATACCTACATTCAAATGTTGATGGCAGCACAGTGCACAACAGTCAAATGAGGAACCAGCTGCGGTGTCCTTCAATAGATGAATGGAAAAGGAAATGTGGTATATATACACAAAAAAGTTCTACTTGGGCAAAAAGAAGAATAAAATTATGTCATTTGCTGGTAAATGGATGGAACTGGAGATTATCTTGCTAAATGAAATAAGCCAGATGCATAAAATCAAGGGTTGAATGTTTCTCTCTCATGAGAAACCTAGAGACAAATAAAAATGATGGGGGAATCTCATGAAAATAGAAGGGAGATCAACTGAGCAGGAGCAAGGATAGGAAGAAAATGGGAGGAATGTGAAAAGAAATTGACCAAACTGTACTACATGCATGCATGAATATATTACAATGAATCCCACTTTTATGTATAGTTACAATGCACCAATTAAATAAATAAGTAAACAGAAGGAACCAGCAGAATGAAGGGGCTCAAGGGGGAGGAAAGAAGTGAAGAAAAAGGGAATTAGTAGGGAATGAAATGAAGCAAAATATGTTACATGTATTTATGAATATGTTGCAATTATGTCACAAATACCCCACTATTATGTAAAACTACAATACACTAACCAGAAACATTTAAACAATAAGAAAAGAGCAACAAACGCATGGGAGATATAAATATATATAAATTCAGACACACACACATACATATGACAATTTCCTATGAGTTCATAATTTCAAAATAAAATGTTATAGAAGTTAAAATGAGAAATCTTATCTTGAATACCCCATAATTTTCGTGCTATTGCTCTCTGCTCCCCTTCTGCTGTCTTTACAACAATCTTCTTAAATGTTATGCTTGCTGCCTCTAAAGTCTTCTACAAAACATTCTTAAATCTGCTATAGTCGCTGCTCTGATCCCTCCACCAGTTCCAATGAAGTTGGCCTTGTCAAGGTCACCAATGGCATTCACATGACTAAATTCTAGTTCTCCCTATGTCAAAAAACTGACAAGTTTACATGACTAGGAGCACAAGAAAAAAATGCCGGTGAAATTTTCTCTTATTGCATGTTGTGTCCAATCTATCAGATAATTCCATTGACTCTACTTTCAAAATATATCCTGAATCTAAGCAATCCCCACCATTTTGACTCTTATCATACTATTTTTGCCCCTGTCATCTCTTGCCTGAATTTCTAAAATAGCTCACTCTCTACTCTGCTCTCATTCCCTTTAGTGTATGGTCAACACCCAAGTGACCCTTTTAAATAAAAGTTACAGTGTAACATTTCTCTGCCCAATAGACCCAGTGCTATTGGTCCTTTGTTACTTTTCTAAACTCCTCCCTTTCTTCTATCCCTTTTGTTTGCTCTGTTCTAGTCTCCTTGCTCTTTCTAGAATATGTCAAGGACCTTTGTAATTGTTACTCCTTTGACATGAGACATTATAACTTCTCCCTTCTGTATTCAGGTGCTCAGATGACACCGTTTTAGATGGATCCCTACCATTCCGTACCTTATTATCATCCATAGGACACCTAATCATGGATGGATAGATAGATAGATAGATAGATAGATAGATAGATAGATAGATAGATAGATAGACAGATCTCCCAAGATCTATCATGATGGAAGAAGGCTTGGTCCACAGGGTGACACTATTAGGAGGTTGGAATCTGTAGGAGATGGAGCCTACTGGAAGCTCCTTGGATCACTGGGCCATGCTCTTGGTAAATAGCTCCCATGACGGGATTATTATAGAAGCCTGAGTTTGGTCCCACTCAGCTCTCTCTCTCTGCTCCTGATTCAAGATGCAGTCACTTGCTGATTTTTAAAGCCCCCCTTCCATTGCTATCCACACCATGAGATGACATGGCTGAGGGACAGGGTTTGCCAACTCTGCCTTTTGCATTCTGGACTTTGAAACTCCCAAATTGGGAGCTAAATAAATTTCTCTTTGCCTCATGATTAGTACATTTCAGGTAATTCTCTGCTATAACATAAAGCTCTCTACACATACACATGAACACACACACACACACACACACATATGACATGCCATTTGTTGTTATCTGTGAATTCCTAGTAGAAGCAAACTTCTCAGGTCAGTTTTTGTCTAGTTGGTTGGTTGGTTTTCACTTCTGTATTCCTAGAGTCTAAATCATGCCTGAAACATAGAAAGTACTCAATAAGTAATTATATTAAAAATAAAGTATTTAACTAGTTATGCAAATAATTCTCTACTTCCAAGTAAGATAATAATCGGAGTGGTCTATACTGAGAAATCTTAAAAGTCATAGAGAAGGCCATTGGCTCTGTGACTGTCACGTCTGGTGAGAGCAGCTGACACCACTTCAATGATCCAAAGTCTGCAGGTGACAGCACCTCCCCACTGAACAACAAAGAGGCCCCCAGAGAGCAAGAGCAATTTGCTACCTTAGTCCCAGAGACTCCACAGCACAAGGGCAGCAAGAAATGCAGCTGGTAGGAGACAATACCTATGCATCTAGCTTCCTTCCGTTCCAGGTAATCTAAAATAGGAGTCCCCGGGTAGTCACTGCTTTAAGAGTCAGTAGATTACAAGCATCTATCTATGTGCTTGCCCAGGGTTGAGCCTGCAATACAGGGTTAGCCTGTTTGAAGGGACACAGAAAGTAAGAGTGTCATCTGTTCATTCATTTGACAAATGTTTATGAAGGGCCTCCTGGAAGTAGACACTGTCCTAGACCCTGGGGATAAAGTATGGAAGAAAAATAGCCAATATTTCTTATTCCCTGAAATTGATATTCTAGAGTTAGAAAACAAATAATATACATGCAAACAAATGGGAGAGCAATATAATTTCATAAAATGCTTGGTTCTGCGAAGACAATAAAATAAAATGATAAATGACTGAAAGATTTCCTGTAATTGGGGTGACCATGTTATTACTCTGAGATGACATTTGAGCACAATGTGAATAATTAAAAAGAATTAGTCATGCAACACTGATTGGAGGGCAGAATGTTCCTTAGAAAAGGAAAAGGAGGTTAAAAGGCCTTCAGGGGCTCATGTGGTGTTTGAGAAACAAATAAGGAAAGCCAGTATGTTCACAGCAAAAGGAGTAGGAGAGAGAGTCAGAAGAGATCAAAATGGAGACAGAGACACCCCCCCACCCCAATCCTAGTGACTGCAGAGAAGGAGTTCATGTTTTATTTTAAGTGCAAAGAAAGACATTAAAGTTATGGCAGAATACTTAGTCTTCATTCTTAGTTTTTTCTTCTTGAGAAGAGAAACCTTTAATCAATACTTCAGGCCTCTCTCCTAGTCTCAAACCTTTGGAGAGTTTTGGAGGAAGAGGTGGGCACTTCCTCTGGCCATCAAAGAGCAGGGTCCTGGCCTGATTTGGCCTGGAGCTGAGCTTTGTGGAATGGCTTTACCTCCACAGCATCTGGCTTGCAGGTATTCCATGCTGCCTGTGCCAGGGTGGGTCAGTTTGCCTAATTCTGGTGCTGAAGTGGGCAGCCCATTGTTGATGCTCGCTATGTCACATTCTCTAAGAGTCCCCTTAATACGAACCCTGACTCTTTGTTCTCCATATGTTTGATTCCTTTATCTCCTTCAGGACTCTGGGGGTAATGGGAAGATGATAATTTATTAGCCTTCCAATTCTGCAAAAGGAAGATTTTTTAAAACAAAAGATACAAATTTCATGTTATATATTTTTTAATTGTTCTGACTGTATTTGGAGACTGAATTGTAGAGGGAGAAAAATCAAAAGCAAAGATACTGGAGAAGAGGACCTACTAACCCAAAATATGGCATCTTGGCATTTGAAAAAAACTGCAAGAGCACAAAGTTTGCTTTGACTCCCTCCTCCCTGATCTCTGAAGAGGTTCATAAGACCCTTCTGGGGTACCTATTTCTATACCTGGAGGAAAACAATGCACTGTCTATGAAGACACAGGGACCCAGAAAAATCTGAATAAATAGGCTAAGTTCTTTCTGCACTTAAATACAGGAGTTAGCAAGAGCAAAAGGTTACAAAGTAGCTGTATAAATGTATTCAAGGCACTAAAAATCGAGCTGAAAGAAGAAAAGGCAAGTAAGATGACAATGAAATTTCAAATGGGGACTATCAAATATACAGAAATAGAAATTATAAAGATGGAGAAAAAGAAATTCTAGAGTTGAAAAGTATAACAGGCAAAATTCTGGAGAGGAGCTCAACAGCATATTTTAGATGACAGAAGAAAAAAACAGCAACTTGAAAATAGTTTAACTATGCAACCCTAAGAATAAAGAGGAAGAGGAAGAATGAACAGTGCTGTATGGGATATCTGCACTACTGGTAAGTGCAATAAAATTTCCAGAGGGAGAGGAGAGAAAAAAATAAATAATTTGAAAGAAAGAATGGCTGAAATTTTTCTAAGAAGATGATAAGGCAATATATCCACCTCAGAGAATTCCTAATAGGATATGCTATGGTTTTGATATACTGTGAGTATTCCTCAGGGCTTCATGTGTTGAAATATAATCCCCATTATGAAGTGTGAGGAGGGAGGAAACTTATATGACTCTGGTGTTTAGAGTGGGACCATTGGGAAATGATTATTATTAGATAAGGAAACTAGAGTGAATATCCCATAATTTAATCTTGGCTTTACAAACAGAGGAAGACAGATGCACACATATACAAGTGAACTCCATGTCTCTTGCCATGTGTTATTGTGCATTGCATTGAATTCCTTCCAGGAATAATGACCACATGAAGCCCTAGAATTGCACCTCCAGAACTGTGAGCTCCAACTTTTTTTTCCTTTAGAAAGTTATCCTGACTCAGGCATGTCATTATAGTAACAAAAACTGACTTATATATCTAGGAACATCACAATTAAATTTGTGAAATCCAAAGACAATGAGAAAATCTTGAAAGACAGAAGAGGAAAATGACTTATTTCATATATGGGAGAATGCTACAACTAACAGCAGATTTCTCATAAAAATAATGGGAGATAAAAGGCAACAGGATACTTTGTGGGGATTGGGAATGGGGGACTGTCAACTGAGAATTCTATGTCCAGTAAAACTGTTCTTCAAAAATCAAAACATATAAAAATATTCATGAATAAACAAGTATTAACATATTTCATAGCTAGCAGACCCATCCCAAAAGAAATATTAAAGGAAGTACTTCTGGCTGGAAGGATATTACACTAGACGTTACCTCAAATCCATAGAAAGAAAGAAAAACCATTACAAAATTAAATAAACAAAAAGACATAAAGGACTCAATAAATAATCATATTTTCTCTTAAAGACAAATGCATAAAACAAATATTTTGTTATATTATCAGAGGGGAAGAAATGGGAAAACTAAATTACAAATGGGTACTAAATTAGTTAGATAAGGGTAAGAGGCTCTTGGGTATGACTGTACAATATAGTGAATTAGATAACAATTATGTATTATTCATTTCAAAAAGCTAGAAGAAATTATTTGAAAAGTATTTGCCACAAAATGTAAATAAGTGATTGAGAGGATAAATGTTTAACCTGATTTAAAGTTAAATGTTTAACCTTCTATATACACACATATTACACATTACATGGTATCCCTGTTAATACTGTAGAACGTATGTTTTTATGTATCAGTGAAAATTTTTTAATGAAAAAAAACCAGTAATAAAAAAAAAACTATTGGTTTTATAACAGAAAAAGATATAGAAGTATGGGGGTGGTAACAAAAGGAAATGGAAGCTAATGTAACAATGTTACAACAAATTTCCTTTTTTAAGGGGGAGGTGATATTTGGGGATACTGAACCCAGGGGTGGTTTACAACTAAGCTACATTCTCAGTCTTTTTTTTTTTTTAATTTGGAAACAGGGTTTTGCTAAGTTGCTGAGGGTCTAATTTTCTGAGGTAATTCTTGAACTTTTGATCCTCTTGACTCAGCCCTCTGAGTTGCTCGGATTACAGAAATGATTTTAGTGCATTTTTTTTTTTTTTTTGGTGGTGGTGGTACTGGTAAGTTGTGCATGCTAGCCAAGAGCTTTGCTAATGAACTACATTCTCAGTCTTGCAACAGAGTTTCTACACTTCACTGCATTACATTAATATTAACCTGAAGTGGGCTGTAGAAGTTAAGAGGCAGAGTGTAATTGTTGGAGTAAACACTAAGAAATGATATAGTACTTGTTAAGTTTTCATGGTTATGAAGAAAATAAAAAAAGATGAAAACACTTAGAGGAGAAAGGACTTATTTTGGTTCACAGGTTTTGAAGAACTCAGTCCATGGTCAGCTGTCTCCAAGGCAGAAATATCATGCCAAAAAGGCATGGCAGAGGAAAGTTCCTTAACTCCTGGCAGCTGGGAAGCAGAAAGAGTGAGAGGGACAGGACAGATAGATACAGGCCCCAAGGTCACAATTCCAGTTGACCTGCCTCCTCCGGCCACACCTCATCTGCTGCAGGTACTGTGAACACCGTGGGACATTCAAATTATTACTTCATCACATGGATTAATATGCTGATGAGGTTAGAGCCCTATGATTCACCTCTGGGTATTGCTACATTGCTAAGACATGAGTTTTGAGGAGATATTCCAGATATGAACATGACAGTAAAATTTTAAGAAACAACCAAAAGAATTCATATGGTACACTGAATTTATCTATTTAAACAACTGACCAAAGAGGGGGCAGCCTAAGAGGTAGAGAAGAACAAAGTAGGAGACTAGAGAAAAGAAATAGCAAAACGGTAGATAAAAATCCAACTCTATCACTAATTGAATTCATTATTAATTCTTAAAACTTTAGTGAATTTCATAGTTTAAAAACTTTGATCAAACTTTTAATGATGGAGATGCTGTCTGGGAAATGCATTAAGATGGAAATTCCTAAAAATAAAACAGGATCCACTGCATGCCATTCACTAGTGACGACCTTCAGATTTAAAAGCACAAATGGGAGAACAGTGAAAGGAGAAATAAACATCCCATGGAAACAGTAACCATAAACCAGCTGGAGTGGTCATACAAACGTCACACCAAGCCCACCTCGAGACAACAGCTTTTACTAGAGACAAGGAGGGACAAAAGAAATAAATTCAAGGTAATTCGTAGTTATAAACATATATATTCCTAATAGTAGAAGGACCATACAACAAATATAAATGTAGCACTCTTAATAGAACTTCAAAATACATAAAAAAATGACAGAATCAAATGAGAAACAGATAATTTAACAACAACAGTTGGGAAAACCCAATATGCACTCTCGATAATTGAAAGAATACCAGACAGAAAATTAAGCTTCTAGAAGACTTGGACATCCTTACCAACTAACTTGAGGTAACTGGCATATATAGAATGCTCCATCCAACAACAGCAACATACGTTCTTTGAGAGTTCACACGGAACATATTTCAGAATAGACCGTATGCTAGGTTATACAATAATCTATATATTTTGAAAGATCACACTGTGTACTCTGTGTCCACAGTAGAATAAAATTAGAAATCAGCAACAGAAGGAAATTTGAGAAACCTATGACTATTTGGAGATTAAACAAAACACTTCTACAGAAACCATGGATCAAAGAAGAAATCACTGAAATTGTAGAAGATACGCTTGTGTTTTGCTTAACAGTGGAGATGCAGCCTAAGAAATGTGTCATTAGGCAATTTCATCATTGTGTAACATCACAGACAGTACTTAACCGAGTCAGATAGTGTAGTTCATTACACACCGAGGCTATGTTATAGCCGCCATTGTATATGTACTCTGTTGCTGACTGAAATGTCATTGTGTGGCACTTAATTGTATGTCAGGCTTAATGAAAATTAATACACAGTGTATCAAAATTTATGGGATAAAGTGCTAAGAAGCAAACTAAAATTTTGCACACCAACACTGAAAAAGAAGGATCTGAAATCAGTATCCTAAGCTTCCGCCCTCAAAACTAGAAAGAGAAAACTAAGTCCAAAGCCAGTTGATTCCCTTACTAAGAAAAGTGACAGAAAAAGGCAAATCTAAAGAGACAAAGCAGATTAGTGATTGCCTGGGGTCTGGGGTGCAGTGAAGGAGATAGTGCAAAAGGCACCTCCTTCTGAGGTGATGACAGATGTTCTTCCAAAACTAGATTGGAAGGATGATTGCATAACTTCATAAATGTACTTAAAATCATTGAGTCATACAGCTAAAATGAATAGACTTAATAGTGAGCAATTTATACTTCAATAAAGTCATTAAAATGCAATGTCTGAATTGACATATATATGCCTATATCCTAAATAAATAAAATTCAATCATATTAAATTGAACTATTTAGTACTAAGTATAGGCATGGATTTTAAAATCAAAGAACATTTAATCATGCTCTTAAAAATTTTATAGTCAATAAAAATATTCTTTTCTAGTTTCAACCATTAAAATGATATATTTGCATCAAATATTTGGCCACTGTCTTAATTTTAAATTCAAAGCTTAATACCAGTTACTTAGCATTAAACTATTAAGCCAAAACTCAAATGTATATTTTTTTCACAATATGGAAAGCTTTGTAATTAGTTATAGATTTTTAAAAACATATGATATAAATATATTTTTATCAAGATACTCTGATTTTTTTTCAAGTGGAATTATTAAAAGATTGAAATACATCATGATAATTTTGGCCAAAGACATATATATCTGCATATATATATATATATATGTATATATTCAAAATGACTAAGACATTTTCACCTGATTTAGTTAGGGGCCACATTGTGCAATAAAACTGCTATAAATCTAGATTTCATTGGCCAAAGGTCCAATATAAAATAGATTTATATCATTTTGAAACTCTATCTACTTCTATACTCTCTTAAAATGATCTTTTAAAATGATTTTAGGTGTAAAGAAATCTTTGTTAAACCAGTGAGAATGTGAAAATGTGCACTACTTTAAGGGAAGTTAGGGAATAGAATTTTTCTTGAAAATGAGTGTTTTGAGACAAAAATAATCTGAATTCTTTCAATAAAAAAATCTATTCATTTCTAAGTCTGATGGGAAAGTTAAGAGGCAAAAAGAGTACATCAAACATTCTTAACACAAGAATTGTTTCTTGCAGGGAGTGAAAAATTGTGGATATTACTATGATTTATGACCTTCCGAGGGCCAGCGTACACAAACAGAATACAGGATATCTTTAACACTAAAGTGTCCCTGGGAACAATCAGAAAGAAAATGTCTAAAAAGAATCCTTAGTGGGTGATGATTTTAAAATAAAAAACTAAAACACAAATGTATAGAAGATACTTTTACAAATAATTTCAAAATATCTGGCCCTCCCCTCTATCCTCCATTTTCAGAAATTCTCACTACAGGCAAAAAATCTTGTTATCTTTGCAAAATTGAATTTTCTCTGCCTAATAGTATGAGATCACATTAGGAATGGAGGAACACTTTCCAGGCCTAATTCTAGAGGCTATATCCAAAAAGTCAATAGTGTTTCTCACCTTTCATGCCATAAATCAAATGAACATGATAATTATATACAAACACAGAGCAAAGTAATCTCATGGAAAAATCGAGTTTTTGATCCTTTCACAATATGTAAATTCCATGTAATAATTTAGTATACTGCAGCCATGTCAGTGTGTGTGTGTGTGTGTGTGTGTGTGTGTGTGTGTGTGTGTGGTGGGGGTGGGGGAGGTCTTATCCTGCAGCTGCTGAATAAGAGCCGTGAAAACTGTGCTAATCTGGTACCCTGGCATTTTCTTCGCTGACCTAAATTATAAAGAACTGGCTTCAAGACCATCAGGCAAACTAATTTTAAACACTAATTACATCTAACACCTAATATAGTTATTCACAAGTAGAATGCAGATGCATGAGAAGAACTGGCATAGGATAATTTCAGAAGAATTAGTGGGCATATCGTTTTCAGATATAATAAAAAGATAATCTGGTCACTGTCAAATTTCAGTTGGATTTGATTCATCACTTTAAAAGCTCAAAAATGTATCCATTATAACCATTTTCCTTATTTTATCCTAAATTGCTTTCATCCCATCTAACCCAATAATATTTCTTTTAGAATAAAAATTGCAAAACTCCCTAAATTCAATTTATCTACTTCTTTCCAAAGTATTAAGAAATCAAGTTATTCCTTAAAAAAATGTAGCAGTTCTACTAAATCTTATATACAAGAAATGATGTATGGAAACAGAAGGCACACTCAGAATAATAAATCAGCTTCTTCAGAAACTTGAGCAGTTTTTTAAAAGGTATTACTATGTTAGGATTGAGTTGGTCACATACTTTACTGAAACATTTTAACACAGAGAATTTAATGAATCTTTACCTTATCAATTATACCTATTAGTATAAATAAACATAAACATCTGCACACAAGCAATGCATGCATTTTAATGACCTTTAAAAGAAAAAAGCAACACAAACGTGGTTTGCGTATGTGTCCCCAGAATTCATATGCGTATTCATTTGCGTATGTGTCCCCAGTAATTTGGGGGTAATTCTTAGGGAGGTAACTGAGATTAGATGAGGTCTTGAGGGCAGAGTCTCCATGATGACATCTGCAGCTTTATAATCAGAGGAAGAGAGACTCAAGCTGGCACATGTGCTATGTCTCACCACAAGATGGGCTTGGCCCTATTGCCATGCAGCAAGGAGGCCCTCACCAGACACTCAGCACGTCAGCCACACTCCTGGACTCCAAAACCATAAATCAAATACACCTCTATTCTTCATTTATCACCCTGTCTCGGGATGCTCAACAACTATAATACATTCTAAGAAATGTATTACCGGGCACGTTCATCATTGTGCAAACACTGTATAGTGTATTACACCAACCTTGGGGGTACTATACACTATACACTATATACTATATACTATACACCTAGGCTTACATAACATAATACATTAAAATTGTTTAAATATTTTGTTTTTACTTTTTTGTTGGTACCCTGGGATTAAACTCAGGTTTAGTACTTAATCACACAGTCACAACCCAGCCTTTTAAATATATTTATTTAATTTTGAGGCAGGGTCCTCACAAAGTTGCTCAAGGCCTCACCAAGTTGCTGAAGCTGGCTTTGAACTTGCAATCTCCCTTCTAAGCCTCCAAGTTGCTGGGAATTACAGGCATGCACCACTATGCCTGGCTTGTTTTTTTAATTTTAAGTAAAACTTCTTTGCTCAAAACTAAGCACAGGACTACACAGGGCCATGGTCATCAGTATCACTGTCTTCCACCTCTACATCTTGTCCCATTGGAAGGTCTTCAGGGGCCATAACACACATGGAGATCTCATCCCCTGTGACAACTCTGCCTTCCTGGGGAATCCCTCCGAAGGACATGCCTGAGGCTGTTTTATAATTAACTTTTACACTAACTCTAAAATAATGACTAAAACCATAGTAAATATGTAACCAATATCATATTTATCTATTGCCACTATCAACTATTATATATTGCACATAATTGTACCTGGCACACTTTTACATGACTGGCAGCGCAGTAGGTTTGTTCACACCTGCATGAACACAAGGGTATGAGAAATGTGTTGAGCTGGGATGTTATGATGCCCCAGGTGATAGGATTTCTTCACTCCATTATAATCTATGGGACTACCATCTTACATGCGGTCCATTATCATAAATGCTGAACATTACTGACTGAAATTCTGTTACACAGCACATGACGGTAGTTTGTTAGAGCAAAAGAAAACAGATTGAGAAATGTGGTTTAACAACTTTAAATTCATGATGCTGAGAAGAAAAAGAAGAATTTAGATTATAACGCCACAAAGTTTTAATGACAATAAATCACGGAAAGCATCTTGGATACATTTTGTACTGAACTTTGAAGAATTTTCTAACAAAACTTTCCAGATCACCTACTGCTATTTTCTTTCCCAATGACCATTCATTGTTATCGTTAGGTGATGTGATGGTTAATTTCAAGTGTCTGCATGACTAGGCCACAGTACCCAGATATGTGGTTAAAAACATCTGGATATTTCTGTGAACATATTTTTCTTAGGTTAGATTGACATTTAAATCAGTAGACTCTACAAAGGAGATAACCCTCCACAGTGTAGGTGGGTCTCGCCCAATCAGTTGAAGGACTTAAGAAGGAGAAAGACTTCTCCCAAGAGAAGGGAATTCTGCCAGCAGAGACCTTCAGACTCCAACTACAACATCGGCTCCTCCTAGGTCTCCTGCCTACTCACTGGTTGTGCAAGTTTTGGACTTCACACCTTCTACAACACGTACACCGATTCCTTAAAATCTATCCACCACTTTCCCTCTTTCTTTCTCTGTACACTCTCACACATATATCCTATTTATTCTGTTTCTCTGGAGAACCCTGACTACTACAGATTTATATATTCTTTTTAATTTTAAAGATCGTACACTAATATTTCAATAAATATTGATAACAGCCAATGTACTACTATTTAAAATAAAAATGTTATTAAAATTCATTGCTTTCTCTCTGTAGATACGAAGATGGACAGATGGAGGGACAGATAGAAAAGCAGGTAGATAGAAGGGTGGGGGAAGTAACATCTCCCCTATTTCCTCCATTATTCTACACCAAACCCTGATGAGGCAGTAACCGTGGAACTATGTGGGTTAAAGACCACAAGCGGGTTGTAGCCAGTGCAGCTGAACAGCATCCTATGCTGCATCAGCAGTATGTGACTCTGCTTTTTCAAGAACAGAAACAGGTTTAGGTAAGTGAAGACAGATCTCTGAGGTCACAAATCCTCTGGCTGGAGAGCCAGAAATAGAACTGTCTTTTCCTATATCCAAGATAAACTCTTCAGATAAAATAACTTAACTTTATGGGAGAATATAACACACATGCGTACATACAGTTGTGTGTATCTGTGGGTGTTTCACTGGGAAGTCCTGCACCTGGCAAATGATGTATGTTTTCTCTTCTACCTTGTCTCTAATTGACAAGAACTCCCCAAATCTTATCTTCGGATTTTACTTATAATCAAGAACTAGAAGCCAAGCTTGGCAACACATGCCTGCAGCCTCAGCTACTTCAGAGACCGAAGCAGAAGGATCACTGGAGCCCAGGAGTTTGATGCCAGCCTGGGCAACATAATAAGGCCTCCCATACCCCTGCAAAAAAAGAACTAGAATGATACCTAATTCCCTAACTGCCCCCAAGTTTTATCTCTTTTTTCTAATTCAGATAATTTAATATTGTTCACCCAAGAATTATAGTGTCAATCTAAGGACCCTGCCCTATTCTTTCTGCACCTAGATTAAATACCTAGATTAAATACTATGAACATCACGGTCAATGGAGGGGAACTCAGGCAAACACCACACTTCAACAGCATAGTAAGTGTCTGACAGATACAGGACTAGGCTCTCGGGGATACAGAGGACAGGAATTCTGCCCAGAGGGGGAACAGCAGAGTGTCGATGTGGGTGGGGGATGGGAGGAGGTTGGCAGATATGATCGAGACTTCCTGGAGGAAATAAAACCTAGTACAAATCTTTTTTTTATTATTATTTTTATTGTTGTTGTTGTAGATAGACAGCATGCCTTCATTTCATTCACTTATTTTTGTATGCCGTGCCAAGGATCAAACCCAGTGCCTCACAGGTGCTAGGCAAGCGCCCTGCCACTGAGCCCCAGCGCCAGCCCCCTATGCAAATCTTAATAGCGAAAGGAGAAAGCCTTAGTGGAAAAGGGTTAATAGTACTCTGCACAATTCAGGGCCATGGATGCAAAGGGCCAGGTGGGTGATCCTGTTGGGGCAGCCTGGAGCAGGGAGTGGTATGATCTTGACTGCATCGTCCTAACGGTTATTCTTACAGGAAGAGAAGCAGGGAGAGTAGCAAAGGCTGGAACAAGTGAGGAAGACAGAGCTCTAATCTGGGAGAGAACAGGAAAGCAAGGACATGAGTTTAAGGATAAAGGTACAGTCGTTCCCTTCATCCACTGGGCATGCATTCTGGAGGACGCCTGAACCACAGATAGTACCAAGCTCTGTATATCTTTTCCCATAATGCATATCAAACTTATAAACTGGGCACAGTAAGAGACTCCCAACAATAACTAATAGTAGAACAATTATAACAAAGTAATAAATTATGTGAATAGCAATCTCAAAATGCTCTCTTTCTAAATACCTCAATGTACTGTATAGATATGGTTTGGTACCATCATGGCTGAACATGGATCACTGAAACCTTGAATAAGAAGGGGCTACCACTGTAGTGAGAATATAGGGAGGATCTGGATCTGAAGGAAAAAAAAAAAAAACTGTTTAGAAGGAAACTTGAGAGGACCCACTGAATGTTTAGAGACAGGAAGGAGGGTGAAGCAGGAGCGAGGAAGGAACCAGAGATTTTAGAGAGCTAGAGAAGACAGAAAACAGACAGAGAGGGAGGGAAACACAGGAGAGAGATGATAAAATGAATACGAAGTTCCTATGGGACATTCAAATGGAAACATCCATTGATTACTGGAATAAGCTGGTCTGGACCTCATGAAAGAAGTTGGAGAGGTAGTAGAGATCTGGCCATCAGCAGAATAGAAGTCATCAGAACCACAATGATCAGGAAAATCACTCAGGTAAAATAGACTTCTAAGGCAGAATCACTTCTTGTTGACTTTTCCTCTTGTCCTCAATATTTTTACCAACATCCGCTACCTAATTTTGCTGTGGGATTAATGGTACTCACAGCTAATTACAGTCTCATCTCCAAAGAGATAAATGAAGCAAGATTGGATCCTCACCTCCCCTAGGGGAGTGTGGGTAGTCCACTAGAGAAGAAAAGGGATCTCTAAATAAAGACTTATTATTCCTCCTCCCTACTCTTGTTTCCCTATTCCCTAACTCATTGGGTATGTGTGCGCATAGTATAGTCTTTGTTCTTCAAAAATAAGACATGCTTATGATATCCATCTAAAACAATACATAAAGGAAGTAAAGGAAGCACTGATCACCTCCCCCTCCATTTGATGTAGCCAACTAATTGGTTTGGCAATAAATTTTATTTCATAATAATGAGCCTAAGTGTCCTTCTTCAGCAATGTAATGACAGCATGTACACCCATACACACACACACACACACACAAACACCCCAAACACAAGAGAAAAAGACTCAGGAAATGTCAGAGGTGGCATAACTGGTAGAGAGAACAGTTGTTTCGTTCATTTCACAACCATTTGCCATCCTGGCATGTTGACAGGTACCAAACAGAAGAGTGTAAATAAGATGGGCAGCATCCTCAAGCAGTTTCCAGTCTAGAAACCAAGTGCATAGAAGAAAAATAAATAGATAATTAAATAGACTTTGTTAAAAAGTCAAATACATATGGCCAAGTATAGGCTGAGGGAGTGGGCAGGAAGAGAAAAAAATACAGGAAATAGAGCAATAACACAGTATGGAGAAATCTTGTCTTTATTCATTTTGGTTTTGAAACTCACCTTTTGTTTATCCATACAGTATTTATTAGGGCAGATTGCATCACACGCATTTGTGACTTAAACAGACAACCTCTTAAGTTGCAAGATGTGGATGACTCAAACTCTAGCTCACTTCAAATGTCTCTTGCTCTCCTGCTCTGCTTCATCCTTGGACTACGCTCTTAGTCACCCTTAAAACTTCTATTTTGAATACTTAGTCTTTAATCACCATCTTTTAAAAAGGGAACTTGATGCATTTATTTCTGCTAGGAATAAAAATGCAGGAGGATTACAAATGCATGAAGCTTTCCCTAGAGAGTAAATATTTAGGTATTTAGGATTAGTGGGAGCCAACTTGGTGAAAAAGGCAAAGTCAGCTTTCTAAATTCATCACCTTCCTCCCTTGTCCTTCTTTCTGCCAAGTCCATTTGCCCCAGCATTAAATACAGATCCAGCCCCTTGGTGATCTAATTCATATCAAGGTGCTGCCAATTTAATTTGCTATCAGAAAGGAGGACACAGTAACAGGTGTGAATTCTTAATCTAAAATAATGCATCTCTCTAAAGAGGGAATATTAAGACCAGGTTGCTATTCTTGGGCTTAGAAAAGGATCTCTTCCTTTAAATGACACATCCATCTACCAGCGCACAAGCTGTATATCGAAGATACACTTGAAAGCCACGTAATTTCATTGTACTTGATAAACAAAAATGTTGGAAGGTGGCTGGGTATAGATGGGGTGGCTGTAGTTCAAGAGAAATGCAATAAATGATTTATTTCTTGAGGAGCAAGGGTTTATTAGGTCACGAGGTACACAGAATCAGATATTAAATGGCTCAAAAGTAAATACAGGCTTGACTATCCCTTATCTGAAATGCTTTGGGCTAAAAGTGTTTAGGAGTCTTTATTTTTTCAAAGTGGAATAGCTACATACACATGATAAGATATGTTGGGGATAGGTCCCAACACCAAACATGAAATTCATTTGTTTCATATGTGCCTTATACACACAGGTTGAAAGTAATTTTATACCATGTTTTATATAATTTTGCACATAAAACGAAATCTCATGGTGTGGAATTTTCCACTTAGGGTATTATGTCTGTTCTCAAAAAGTTCAGATTTTGAAGCACTTCAGACTCCATAGTTTTGGATTAGAAATGCTAAACTTAGATTAATATTTTCCACATGTCACACAAATAAATACAATTATTTCTTAATCTTACCTCCTTCTTTGACAGACATTTACCATGCGTTTACCACTTCTAGGCATTATAGAAAAGATGACCAATGGAGAGCCAGGACATGGCCTTGAGTTATGGTTAAGGATATGTGATGTCCTCCAAAAGTTCATGTGTGAGACAATGCAAGAAAATTTAGAGGCAAAAAGATTGGGTTATGATAACCTTCATGTAGTCACCTGACAGGGATTAACTGGGTGGCAACTGTAAGCAGACAGGGTGTGGCTGGAGGAGGTGTGTTCTAGGAGCATGCTTTTGGGGTATATATTTTGTACTTGTTAAGAAAAGCTCTCCCTCTCAGCTTCCTGCATGTTTCCAGTTGCTTCCTCCCTTACACTCTTCCACCATGATGTTCTGCCTCACCTGAAGCCCCAAGGAATGGAGCCAGACTTCTATGGACTCAGACCTTATTTGGTCACAGTGGTGAAGAAGCTGACTAAAACACCTTGGAAGGAGTTCAGGTGAGTGATCACATGATACTGAGGACTCCATAAATATTGGCTTGAGTGATCAGTTCAAAATAACATATGCTGGAGCTGCACATAAGGTGCAAAGAAGAATAGAGGGGCCATCTACCCCGGGGTAGATGACCTGGTGGTAGGAGTCTGTGTGCTATCATAAAGGAATGCCTCAGTCCTGGTAAGGCCAGTCTTGAACAAACAGGAACTGAGGCTGGGGGAAGGAGAGGCAGAGGGGAACATCATCTGTAAACTTATAGATCAAAGAAAGAACAAATAAATGGAATAAATAAAAATACCCATGATATTGTATACAGGAGGTGGCCCAAATGGACTGAGATTCAGGCCACAGTTGTGCTAAAGAATTGAACCTTTAGTCCAATGAGTTAACCTTCCATCACTCATGAAATAGCTGGGATAGTATATAAAGAGAGAGATTTATTTTGGCTCACAGTATTGGAGGTCTGACCATGATTTGTTGGTCCTACGGCTTTGGGCCTATGGTCAGGCAGCACATCACGTCGGCAGCACGTGACAGGGTAAAGCCACCCACCTCATGGCCAGGAATCAAAAGAAACAAAGAGGAAGAGACTCAGGTCCAAAAAATCTCCTTCAAGGGCATGCCCCCAATAACCTAAAATCTCCAACTAGGCCTCACTTCTCAAAATTCCACCACCTTTGATAGAGCCACCCTGGGGACCTCTCCCTTAACAGGTGGGCCTTTGGGGACCTTTAAAATCCAAAATGTTGCTCCCATTTGTGCAGACAGTAGGGAGACACTGAGTCCATTTAATCAGGAGAAAGACGCCTTTGGGTAAGAACACTCTAAGGATAGTGTTAAGGATTGATTATCTGAGATGAGGAAATAAAATGGTAACAGTAATCATTCAGGGGAAGGAAGGCCTGACTTAGCAGGAGCTGAACTCAGCAGTGGATATAAAGCAGAGAGGCCAGATCCAGGAGAGAGTGAGGAATCAGAATCCACAGGAAATGGAGACTAATGAACGTGGGCAAAGAAGGCGAGAAACCTGCTGTGTGAAGGTTCAAGCAGACTCCGAGGTTCCAACTTAGAGGAGAGAGGGAACCTAGGGTGAGTGAACGGAGCAGGTTCACATGACCCCTCTTCACACCAGTGCCCACCTCTAGGCCAGCTGGACCCACCATTACATCCACACCCACGTATGTGAACACCCACATACACACATGCGCACACACGGGTGGACCAGTGTCTCTCTCCCTTCCCCTCCTCTGCATTTCCTCCTTTCCTCTTTTAACCTCTCCTACATCACTCTGGAATTCCCTGTTACCTTTTCCTTTCTTTCTTTATTTGGTGCATTATAATTATACATAATTGGGATTTGCTGTTAGATATTCACACATGTACACACTGTAGCAATCTGGTCAATTTCACTCTCTAGCACCTCTCCTCCCCTCTCCTCCTCCCTGCCCTGATCTCCTTCCTCTACCGGTTATTAGAATTTTTTTTTTTCTCTATAATTTGTCTCTTATGATTGATTCAAACAAAGAAAGGATCTGCCCTAAGATCTGCATTTCTTAAAAATCTGAAGAGTAATCCATGTAAGTAAATCCGTGTATTTATCCTGTCAAATAAATTTAAGTAGAAAGGAGCAAATCTGTGGTGAAAGGTAAGTATTTATTATTTAGATAGGTTAATTCAAGTAGGCAATATCTAGAGTATCCGGAAAAAGAGAAAGAAGAAAGAATCTAAAAGTCTTAAACAATATAATTCCAGGAAATTTTAAAGAAAATAAAATTATTTGGCTCAATAGATTTAAAGGGCACACTGTCTTCCTGGAAATCTAGGCACAGAAGTGGTCAAAACTGAGACATAACCTAACAAAGTTACTTGACTATAAAAACTAAGAATAAAGTATTTGGGAAAACAGGAGAAAAGACATTTATTTATAAGGGGAAACATGATCAGGCTGGTTACTAACAACAGATTGGTGTCAAGTGGACAATGTAAAAGTGGTTGGAAAAATCCATATAAAAATAGAAAAACAAGAACAAAAATAGGATTGAAAAAGTAGGTCAGAAATTTTATACTCTGCCAAGATGACATGGAGATTAAAAAAACATTTATTAATATGCAAAACCATTTAATAATATTGTCTCCATGGAACCACCAGAGTTGTTTAAGAAAGAAATGGAAAAACTGTGGCAAAAGGTTGGCAATAGTGTTGAATCTACTCAACAGTAGGCCTAAAGCTAAAACAAATGCAGTATTAGAGTTACAGAAGACAGTGTAAATGCTACACCCCAAAACAAAAGACAAAGAGCAAAGAAAATGGGATGTAGTGTAAAGATCCTCATTTCCTCTTACTTAAAGCTTGGGGACATAGTACACCATCTAAATTAAATAAATCAAATAATAGTGGCAGGAAGTCTGTTTAACAGTGAAAAGGTAAATGTTAAGAAATATAATCAGGTGGTAGCAAACGTGGCTAAACATGAGCAACAGAAAATACACAGATTCAACACCGATCAATCATATTTAGGAATTTAAAAATGCTATTTTATGACATATAACAATAGGTAATGTGCAAATTTTTAGTTTAAATGTAATTTCAAGATAGGAAATACAGGAAATGGACAACTTTTAACTATTATTAATAAAAAGATTGACTAGAACAATTAAAATAATATCTTTTGAGTTAGAGAACCAATTGCTTTCGAAATGAATAACATGCATAATTCACAAAAAAAGCCTTTCAATCCACATAAATTGGGGAGAAAATTCAGAAATTATATTGCATTTGGGCACTCAGTGACTGAGAGTTCTTCTTTCCTCTTTTATTAGATACAATTTTACCAAATTTACTGAAACACTTTCCACTGATTTGCTAGCTTTCATTCCAAATGTTTTTAGTGAAATATTAATAATTGCATGCTGACGAGGAACCAAAGATACAGAACGAAATTCTAAATTCATACAGCAGTATTTGGGTTGACTGAATTAAAGTAACCCCATCATGTAAAACCTATTGATGCTTTTCGCCCACTTTGAATTACAATAGGAATCAAGATATTACTGCTGGCCTTTCATCAGATTTCAGCAACCAAATATATCACATGTTCCCGATTTGCTCAGTGGCCTAGCACAACAATGTGTATGTAATTCCAAAAGCCAGCTGTTTCCTTTGTGACAGAGTTAGGTTTCCAAAACTGAGACCAACCAACTCCAGACCAGTTATGTTCTTTCAAACGGTTTCCTAATCTAAGCCCTGTGTGATCTATGGAAGCCTCCAAAATCAACTGGACCTCAACAGTTCAATAATGGAGCAGTAACGCCGTGTTGTTCCACTCTCTTCACTGTAAGTCCCCGCATCACGCTAGTCTCCACATACCATGACAGAGCTCATGACTCTATGCTCATTCCCGCACCAAGCACAGCATACGGCATGAAACAGGATCTCAATATGTATCTGCACAAAGGCCCAGGCTGAATAAGAAGCCAAAGAATAATACCCTTTAGGTTAAATTATGATCAGAGAGTTGAATTTGTTATACTGTTTTCCTCAGAGCAAATCCTTATTTCCAGTTAATATTTGAAACTATCCATATACAAAGTTGATTGCTTATCATTAAGCAAAGCAACTTTTTTTCTCATCAATTTAAACTCATGATTTATAAATGTTAATGTAGTGAAATTTGGCAAACATGAATGGTTTGAATTTATAATACATCTCTTTGGTACATGAACATAAAAGAGAAATCTGTAGATTCTTCTTTCAGAAGAGTATGTAAACAAACTGAAAACATTGACTTATATTTGATCATAGAAAATATCAAATAGCTACCTAAAACCATCACAAACAAAAATAATGCTTGGCATATATATAATGGCATTATTTCAAGTATGGTATGGAAGCCAAGGGAATAACCAGCTGTTAATGTCATTATGCACTCCTACATAATGTGCTAAAATTATTTCTCATATTTATTCAGTAATTACCTTTGGCACATATTCCAGTTCCATAACCTGTTCCTGTCAATCTCAAGAGCCTTCAATCTGATTACATTTTCTATAATGTAAAACCACATCTCCCTTAGTAGAATCCACGTAGAAATAACTGAATTCTGAGTTCCTCCTCCCCCAGCTTCATGCCATATACTTTGATACCATCACAAATGGTTATACGAGTTCCAGTGGAAACCAAAGTGATGTGCCTTTACCACAATCTCAGTTGATAGGAACCCTCCCATTCCTATCTCAGGATTGTGATCTTTGTTATTTCTTATGAAGAAATACTTAATGATTTGGGAAATATTAGTTACAGTCGATATGTAACTAGTGTCAACAAGAAACTTTCTAGGTTGAAATGATAAATGGTCTTTAATCTTAAAAAGACAGTCTTACAAGAAAATCAGGGTATACAGGGTGTATTTGCAGAATGATTCTAAACACTTAGGAATTTTTTTTTTTTTTTTTTTTTTTTTTTTTTGGGCAGGGAATGAGGTACTAGGGATGGAATATAGGAGTACCTCACCACTGAGTTACATCCCCTCCCCTTTTTATTTTTTATTTTGAGACAGGGTCTCACTAAGTTGCTAAGGCTGACCTCAAATTGGTGATCCTCCTGACTCAGCCTCCTGAGTCACTGGGATCATAGGTATGTACCACTGCACCTGGCTAGGGTTCTTTATTGACTATTACTTACATTTTATGTTATCTCTATTGAGTATAACTTTTTCAGAGCTTTCCGACTCCATATAGTGAATGAATGGAAGAAACCATTCACTTCCCAACATATGGAACCTTGAATGTGCTGAGTCTACAATGCAATCCATGGATTTCTAGGGATTGAGGGGGATAGTCCAGGTCCCTATTAGGCGTACCCATTCTCTCCCTCCCTCACACACACACACACAAACACACACACGTGCATGCACACAGACACACAGACACACACACAGACACACACACACACACACACACACACACACAGAGTTCAGAAATGATGTCTCCGTGAGTGGATAATGCTCCCTCCAGACCTGGGTGCAAAAAAAGGACATGGAAAGGCAAGTCTTGCATTATGTTTTTGAAAATTGGAGAGAGAACTTACTACCATTTTAATCAATGCAAGAAGATGACTGAATTCAAAATAGAGAAGACTGGAATACTACTCTAAGTTTTTTATTCCTTGACTCTCAGCTAATTTTCTCAAGCAAATACACTGCTTCAGAATGTCAATTATTGAACAAACTAATTCCAAAATGAGTAGAAGACAGGAAATAATTAAGATCAGAGCTGGAATTAATGAAATTGAGGAGAAAAATAGAAAGGATCAATGCAACAAAGAGTTGGTTATTTGAAAAGATAAACAAGATTGATAAACGTTTAGCCAAACTAATCAAAAGACAAAAACGAGAGAAAAGCCCCAAACCAACAAAATTAAAGATATAAAAGGGAATATCATTACAGACACTTCTGAAATCCAGAGGATCATTAGAAACCATTGTGAAAATTTATAGTCCAATAAACTAAAAAGTCTAAAAGATAATAAAAAACTTTTAGACATTCATCTTATCCACACTGAACCATGAGAATACAGAAAACCTAAACAGACCA
The DNA here is from genome assembly GCF_902686445.1 of Sciurus carolinensis. NCBI lineage: Eukaryota > Metazoa > Chordata > Mammalia > Rodentia > Sciuridae > Sciurus > Sciurus carolinensis. The sequence goes on along the minus strand of NC_062227.1, from coordinate 27,036,253 downwards.
CTACCAAATAATGAAATTGAAGCAGCAATTAAAAGTCTTCCAACAAAGAAAAGTCCATGACAACTTGGATTCTCAGCTGAGTTCCACCAGGTCTTTAAAGAATAATTCATGCCACTCTTTCTCAAATTATTCCATGCATTAGAGAGAGGGAATGCTCCCAATTACATTCTATCATTTCAGTATCAACCTGACACCAAAATCAAACACACATCAAGGAAATAAAACTATAGACCAATATCCCTGATGAGCATAAATGCAAAACTCCTTGGTAAAATATGAGCAAACCACATTTAAAAATGCATTAAGAAGACAGCACACCGTAATGAGGTGGTTTTCATCCTAGGGATGCAAGGTTGGTTCAACATACAGAAATCAATAAAGGTAAGGCACCACATGAATAGAATTAAGGATAATACAGAATCATCTCAATAGATGCAAAAAAAGTCTTTGACAAAATCCAGCACCCACATTAAAAATGCTGAGAAATTAGGGATAGAAGGAACTTACCTCAACATTTTACAGACTATACATGACAAACCCAAAGACAACATCAAGCTGAATGGAAAAAAAATTGAAAATATTTCCTCCAAAATCAGAAACAAGACAAGGCTGTCCACCCTTACCACTCTCATTAATTATAGTTCTTGAAAATCTAGCCCGAGCAATCAAGCAAGAGAAGAAAATTAAAGGGATATAAACAGAAAAAGAAGTCAAATTATCTCTGTTGGCTGATGACATGAACCTATATCTAGAAGACCCAAATAACTCAACTAGAAGGCTTCTACATCTGATAAATGAATTCTACAAAGTAGCAGGATACAAGATCAACATTCATAAATCAATATATTTTCTATACTTCTACAATGAAAAAAATCAGGAAAACTATTCCTTTCACAATAACCTTAAAAGATAAAATCAAATAAAATACTTAGGACTAAATCTCACCAAAGGCCTTTGTAAGGCATACTATCTGAAGTATTATACAGATTCAATACAATACCTATCAAAATATTAAGGACATTCTTTAGAGAACTAGAAAAAATCATTCTAAAATTCATTTTTAAGAATAAGAGACCCAGAAAAGCCAAAGCAATCCTGAGCAAGAATGATGCAGGAGGCATCCCACCTAATACCCGATCTCAAATTATACTACAGAGCTATAGTAACAAAAACAGCAAAGTATTGACATCAAAATAGACATGAAGATTAATGGAATAGAAGAAACAAAGACAAACTCATATACCTACAGCCATCTGATACTCAACAAAGGTACCCAAAACATATGTTGGAGAAAGGATAGCCTTTTTGACAAATGGTGATGGGAAAACTGGGTATCCATCTGTAAAAGAATAAAACTAGATCCCTGGCTTTCACTCTGCACAAACTTGAAGTGGATCAAAGACTGAGGAATTAGACCAGAAACTTTGCAAATGCTAGAAGAAGACATAGGGTCAACACTTCCACCTGTTGGCACAGGCACCAACTTCCTTGCTAAGGCCCTAAAGCTTAAGAAATAAAGCCAAGAATCAACAAGTGGGATGCCATCAGATTTAAAAGTTTCTGGAAGACACATGGAGGGGAACGGTGGTGTGGACAACTAGGAAGTCGGTTCCATTCAGTGTGTGTGTGTGACATGAGCGGAGGTGATCATGACACCAGGAGAGCTGTGAGGAGGGTCTTTAACATTACAAAAAAGTCAGATACACTGACTCCTAACATCCATGTTAAATATACAGTGCTCCTACTGAATAGTAACCATAAAAAATGTCAAATTTTGGTATGCTGTTATCGGAGTGAATCACACTCTGGGACTGGTTAGAAAGAGGCCACATGGAGCTACATCTACACTGCTGGTGACAATGAGGACAGAAGCTGATAAGCAAGAAAGTGCCACAGGAAGCATCTGTGGCCCATTCAAAGTTAGGCGATGGCATTTTTCTGATGTTAATTGTTAACCAGTTTGTAACCAGACATCCCTTCAGCCAACTGCCTTATCAACTACAGGACTAATTAGTAAAAGCAGACTCAAATATAAAGGTTTTTGGCTTACCTCGGTTTATTATACAGTTAGTCTATGTTTGTAAACATGCAACCTGTAGCATCTGAATATTTATGTTGCAGATCTTCTGCAGTTGCCTTAGGCTCAAATTCATGCAGTGTTTGGAGGATGGAGTCAGTTATTTGTTGACATTTTCTTACTGTATCAGTGAAATACATATAGTCATGTCAGTTATTGCCAGGAATTTTTCCACAAAGTGGAATTTTTTTCAGTTTTTCAATAAATATTGATATGCTTAGTCTGATCATTTTTAAAAGTAGAAAAAAAAATTCAGCACAGCAAAGGAAACAAATAAAAGCATGAAGAGAGAACCTAAAAATGGGAGAAAATCTTTGCCAGCTAAAAGGGATTAATATGCAGAATATATAAAGAATTCAAAAAGTTTAACACTAAAAAGTGGTAATAATAATCCAATCAACAAATGGGTTAAAGAACTAATCAGACATTTCTCAAAAGAAGAAGGACAAATGGCAAACAAATATATGAAAAAATATTCAACATCTCTAACAATCAGGGAATGCAAATCAAAACTACCTCGAGATTTCATCTCACTCCAGTTAGAATGACAATCATCAAGAATACAAATAATAATAAATGCTGGTGAGAATGTCAGGGGAAAAAGTATATTCATGCATTGTTAATGGGACATCAAATCAGTACAACCACTTTGGAAAGCAGTATGTAGTGTCTCCAAAAGACTGGAAATGTAACCACCATATGACCCAGCTCTTTCCCTTCTTGGTATTTATGCCAAAGACCTAAATTCAGCACACTGTGGTGATCCAGGCACATCAATGAAATTCAGAATAGCCAAGTTATGGAACCAGCTCAGGTACCTATAAACAGATGAATGGATAAAGAAAATGTGGCACATATACACAATGGAGTTTTACTCAGCCAAAGGAAAAATGAAATCATGGCATTTGCTGTATGCGAAATGAAATGAGCCACAGTCAGAAAGTCAAGGATCAAATGTTCTCTCTGTATGCAGAAACTAGAGCAAAATGAGGAGGGAAAGTAAGGGTAGGTCTCATATAAATAAAAGGGAGAATGGAGAAAGGAGGGACTGTATAGAGGGAAAAGAGGGGTGGGAAGGGTGGGGGGAAGGAAAAAATAACAGAATGAATCAAACACCATTACCCTATGTACATGTATGATTACACAAATGGTATGCCTCCACTTCATGTACAGAGAAACAAGATGTATCCCATTTGTTTACAATAAAAATAAACTAAAAAATAAAATAAAAGGGAGATCAGTGGAGTGCAGGAAAAAGATGGGGAGAAAGAGGGACAGAAAAAAGGAGGAACTATGTAATGAAACAGACAAAGTTACGGTACATGTATGAATATACAACTGTGAATTCCACCTTTATATATAACTATAAAGCACCCATTAAAAAAAAAAACAAATAAATAGAAGGAAGACCATCAAAGTAGAGGAAAGGGAACAAGGGAAGGGAAAGAGTACTGGGGATTGAAATAGAGCAAATTAAATTCCATGTAGGTATGATTATGTCAAAATGAGCCCCACTATTGTACGTAACTATAATGCACCAATAAAAAAACATTTTAAAAAGAAAACCTGTCAAGTATTTGTAAAAACTTTAAAACCTTTCATCATTGGCCACATTTTTCTAGAAAATATGGAGCATATTCTGAACTCATTGAGATGGGTAATAAACATTTCCTTTTAAAGGATAAACAAATTGTATTGAAGATATTATATTCCTTAGGATTTTAAATTAACTTCATCTTCAATCACTCACACAAAATCCTTTTACATCATTCTTGTATTGTGACATGTAAATTATTACTTTCTTGCAAAATATATAATTTATACCATTGAGGTAATATAAACACTTTGAAAAAGTGCCAAGAAAAAACTCTTAATATAACTGGTGAAGGATTTAAAAAAAACAGATAATCTCATATTCTCTTGGTAGAAGTGTAAATCGGTCCTCATTTTTAGATATCACTTGGCTGTATTAATCAAGATTGAAAGAGTACACATATCCTTTGATCCCAAAATTCTAATATTTGGACCCCATTACACATAAGTCTAATTACATAGCCACGAAAATATGAATGAGTGTTTATTATTACATTAGTAGCAAAATTCCTTAACTCTTACTGAGCATGTACTCAGAAGAATGGCTAAATTAAATCCATATTTATTCATTTTTTTATTAATTTATTTTTATGTGGTATTGAGGATCGAACTCAGTTCCACACACATACTAGGCAAGCACTCTACCACTAAGCCACAACCCAGCCTCTATATCCAGATTATGAATAATATGAACTCTGTGGGTGTGCGTGTGGGTTTGTGTGTACACATCAACATCCCTTGGTATCCATGGGGAATTGGCTGCAGCACCCTCTACAGATACTAAAATCTGCATGTGCTAAAGTCCCTTATTTAAAGTAGTGTGATATTTGTATATAACTTTAACACATCATCCTGTATAATTTAAATCAACTCTAGATAACTTATAATAGCTACTACAATATAAGTATTATGTAAATAGTTGTCATACTATACTGTTTAGGGAATAATGACAGGAAAAAAGTCAGTACATGTTGCATAGACACAATTTTATTCTTGACTATTTTTGACCTGTGATTGGTTGAATTCACAGAGGCAGAATCCTCAGGTACTGACGGCCAGCTGTTTGTCTATTTTTTAAAGCATAGGATACTACCAAATACAATCATCTATAGGGTAGACTGTAGATTGGAGTGGAGAACGGGAAGGCCAAGAAAGAGATAAGAACAGAGACTTTCACACTTAACATAGTATATTTAGCACTTAGGTTTTTTGCTGAATGTTCTATAATGTACATTTACTCTAGATCACTTCTCAACTAAAAATTAAAACATAAGTTAACAGGAGTAATTCAACAAACTTTTAAATCACAAAATCATGCAGAATAATTAAACTTAAATATGGAAAAAGTATGTTCAGGAACTGGAATTAATACATAAACTGAGGTAAGTTTAGTACTCACTATTGGGGGCTGGGGTTGTAGCTCAGTGGTAGAGCATTTGCCTAGCATGTGTAAGTAGCACATTCAATCCTTAGCACCACATAAAAATAAATAAAGGTGTAGTGTCCATCTACAAGTAAAATATTTTTAAAAATTGAATCGTTAAAAAATAGTCATTATTGGTAAATTAGCTTGATACCATGAAATAAAATTGAGTTACCTTGCATGAATCTATAAACTGAATTATAATGAAAGCAAAACCAATAGAAAGAAAGAAAGAAAGAAAGAAAGAAAGAAAGAAAGAAAGAAAGAAAGAAAGAAAGAAAGGGAAAGAAAGTAGAAAGGGAAAAGGAAGTTTCTGGCATGATAATAGACTGAATAGGAGGTAAGCACACTACCCAAAATGGAAACATCTAAAAAGCTTGGTACAAAATATGCACTCTGTCTGAAAATATTCTATCTCCTTGTGAAATTTAATTCACTACTTCATCTGAACCCATCTGTGTTAGTCTTATTTCAGTTACTATTACAAAATACCTCAGCAAAACAACTTAGAGGAAAGACTTACTTTGGCTAACAGTTTCAGAGGTTCCAGTCCATGGTTGACTGGCTCCAATGTTCGGTACCTGAGGTGAGGCAGAACATCATGGCAGAAGGACATAGCAGAAGAAAGCTGCTCTGTGTATAACTCCCAGAAAGTAGACAAACAGGAGGCGTTTGGACAAAAAAATGTGTCCAGGACTTGTCCCCACTGACCTAATTCTTCCAACTAAGCCTCACCTCCTACAGTTCCTATCACTTCCCAATAATGCCATCAGCTACGAACCCATTGATTTATTTACCCACTGATGAAGTCAGAATCCCCATGATGAAATCATTTCCCAAGGGCCCCACCTCTGAACATTGCCTCCAAGATGTAAGCTTTTGGGGGACATTCCAAATCCAAACCATAATACCATTTTAACCATTTTTATTTCCTACTCTTCTTCAACACAGATCTTCTTTCCTCCTAAGAGCCTGGTTGTGTCATAATTCCATAAACCTCTTTCATTCTTACTACTCAGCATTTAATGAACATAGGGTTCCTCCTCAGCCAACTCTCTTTTTTTCTGAGAGATCTTTGACAATTAGGTACTCCATCTCTTCCTTCCAGAGGAAGTAGTGCTATGACATCCCATGGGGTCTCTTGTCCTGTGTAATCACATCTGATCGATCATAGGGTCAACCTCTTACTCATGATATAAACAAATCAGATCATCACTTAAGAATTTAACCAAAGTAGGCATGATCTCTGAGACTGAATCAACTACTACTACTAACTGGAGCTGGGAAATCATGCAGATTCGGGAACCACAGAAGCTCCTAGATTTAAGTGTACTAATTATTTAGCAGATTCAGATTATAGGTACTTAAAGGCAGAAACAAGAATCACATGAGATTAAGAACAAGATGGAAGAAGAGCTGAGGAGAGGGGACAGACTGGGTGTTTTGTCCCCCAAGGGCTTTTTACTACTACCCCTGAGAAGACCCATTAGTTCTTCATCTCCTTTGGTCCTACTGTATTCTGCTGTCGTCTTTTAATATGTATCTCCCTAGAGAAGCTAGTACAATTGGTTCCTGTGTCCTAGACACATTCCCTTGGACTGTCCTATATCAATTCTAAATCTACTCATCTTTAAAGGTCCATCAAAATTCTTTTTGCTTTAATCACATAAAAGGATAGGGCACAGTTACAATTCATGATTGCATCCCCTCCCTGAAGATACCACACAAAGTCTGTGCCTCACAATTTAAACTTAGGTAGAAGTAATTTTCATCTGTAAAACAATGACTTTGATAGGATATATCTCACTAGACTGGAATCTTCATTAAGGCAAAGGTAAAGCATCCCATTTCTTCAGCAGTTGTGAAGCACTCAGACATTCATGAAACATGTGGACCAAGTTGCTCAGTGCATGGTCCAAAAATATAACTGAATCTCACGCAATGGAAATAAGTACTTAAGGTATGTATTCTAATATGAGGAACTGAGATATAATAAAAATATTTAAATGAGAGAAGAGGTCATTAAAAAGATGGCGTATGCTAAAATATTGGAGTCGGTCTTGAAAAATGAATAAATCTTCCAGGTATGGTGGTACCTGGCTATAATCCCAGTGACTGGGGAAGCTTGAGGCAAGAGGACAGAAAGTTTGAGGACAGCCTCAGCAATTGAGTAAGGCCCTAAGCAACTCAGTGTGACACTGTCTCAAAATAAAAAGGGCTGGGAATATAGCTCAGTGGTAAAGTGCCCCTGGGTTCAAACCCCAGAACCGAGAAAGAGAGAGAGGAGAGAAAGAAAAGAAAACAATGAATAAACCAATATACACCATTTAAATATTTAAAGTGCATGTGTCAAATTCAATCTTGTGTTCAAAACCCAGATGCTAAGTGAAAAAAGGAATGTGAGTAAAATATTATTGTTGTTGATGTGTTGTTTTTCTCATACATAAATATTCTTCCAGAAATAGAATAAATGAAAGGTGAAAATCATAAGTAAAAGTATACTCATGATTGCTAAAAGAAGATGTGCTCTAAAGATTTTTAATAATGGGTAATACAGCAGAGACATACAATCCTTGATGACTTCCCAAATATTACCCACTAGAAAATATAAGGAATACAGTCGTATTTTAAAAATTGTTCTTCTAGTCTCCACGAAAACTTAAAACTACCTCTTCAAAATTACAATAATGTTCAAGAAGCTGCCAGTTCAATGGGCACAAGAGGAGAGCACTGGACATTTGTCCTAGATTAGAGAATGTAAGCGTACCGATGGAATAAAAACAGAGGTTACACAGCATGGGAGAAAGGAAGTAAGATGTACATTCACACATCGATTTTGTCTCTCTCTTTCCCTTCTTTCTCATGGATCACTCTTCTCAACTACTAATGATCTCTATGCAGGTTGGTCATTTTCTAGATATGCACCAAGTCTCAAGAAGAAACCAAGTTTAGCACCATTGAGAACAGAATCTAATCCAGTAGATACTCACTATGAACTACCTCTTAATCCTTATTAACCTCTGACTTTGTATTTGGTCATCCCATTTTGGCTTTGCCATACCATTAATGTGTTTCCCAGGATCTCAACTCTTGGCTTGTATACTAATTAACTACCTCATCCCCTTCACTGAGACACAGCACTAATGAAAGCATCTTTGTCATATGACCCTGTCCTGGCCCCACGGACTCTCATTGATACATATTCCAGAGGCAGCTTAATGACACAGTCACCAGCTTAGTTCCAGCCTGGTACACACATGCCAAGTCCCTCACTGCTGACCTGATTAACACGTGTTATGATGTGAGGCACACCCTATTTTAACACTGAAGGAGCTTTAGCCAACACCCAATACTACTATTTAATATTTCCAGTCAATAATCATTAATTTCCAACTGGCTTGTCATCTATTTCCCAGGTAGTTAACACTACTCAAAGATATATCTGACAGGTAGTATTAGAAATGACTGACATATGGGTCACTGAAAATTTTTTCCCATGTTAAAACTATTGTGCTTTTGCTAAGAACTAGAAGATTAAAACGGGCATGGTCCTTCTTCTATTTATCAGAGCAAGTCTACTGTTTTCCGAAATGAAGAGTGATAAGGTAGGTAGCTAGCTAGCTAGGTAGGTAGGCAGGTGGAAAAAAAGAACAATTTAAAAACTGAAAGAACAATGTGATAAATATTCTGCAGCATATTTATATCATAAAATATAATTCATATATAATATATATGATATATATATATATATCATAAAATATAATTCATATTATAAAATATAATTCATGGAAGCTAGAGGGAGCATATTTTGAAAGTACTAGTCCACAGGTAATATTTGATGAATCTGATACTTCTCCCAAAATCTTCAAAACTAATCTTCCTTGAAATAAAGCAAAAGTTCCTGGATTAATAGTGCTAATTGTTCCTCTCTACTGTTCCATGCTTATAGTCTCACACAGTGTATTTCTCACCTCCCTTTTAACATTCTGCCTTCTTTTTCATTCCTGTTCATTCCATGTTCCAACAGATAAGAAGCAACCTGATAAGAGTGTTCCCTTGCCTATTTCTTTGGCATTTAGCTTTCCTTCCTCACTAATGTAGGTGTCTTCAAACCCTGCTTACCCTTCAAAGCCTAACTAAAGCATCACCATTTTTGTAGACTCTGTCTTTATTCCCTCATAATGAAGGGTCTCTTCCTTCCCTAAGCTTCAGGGCACCAGCTAATGCCCTTATGGTTGTTCTTAACTCACTGGTTGGAGTGGGGTGACCAGGAGCCCCAGCTCTGCAGTCAGATTTGCCTGCATGCCATTTCCCAGCACAATTCATTGACTTACTTTCTCCATGCATGGAGCCAATAAAAATAGAGTATTGTGCTATTTTTTCAGAAGTATTACTACTTAGTATGAAAGTGTTTTTTTTAAGTCCTTAATATATCTCTAATAAAACCTCAGGAATAAATTTGGAGGAGAATCAATTACAGGTATATATTACTTAAGGACATTCTGAGAAATGCCCTGTTAGAAAATCACTGAGAATGTTTTTGTGTGATCATGATGGAGTACATACTACACTAAATGGCTACAATGTCACTAGGTGATATGATCTCATGGGACCGCCATCATGTATGCAGTGTGTCACTGACCGAAAAGTCATTAGGTGATGTATGACTGTATTTCACAATCTAAAAGAAATTTTCTCTTTTGTCTATTTCTGGTCTTAAGCTCCTCAGTTTAAATAGAATATTCACTTGTTCACCCTCAAGGTTAAGAATGCTAATTGTTTTTAAAAAAAGGCTATATGAAAAATGAACACTTTCTATGAAATTTATTTTGTATTTTCTGCTATCTACAGAACATGAACACAATTCTCACTTCAATATAGTATCTAGGCCATATAAGGATTTAGCAAAGACTTATTAAATGGGTCTCCTGAAGTTTATATCAAACATGAATTTGATACCACACTTCAACAATGCAGATTAAATGTCAACACACTGAACTGTTTCAAAGCCATGGTAAAACCAAGTAATATGTATAGGGCCAGCCAATACTTTAGTGACTATATTTAGAATTCACAGAAAATTCCTAGCCATTTCTCTCTACCATATTATTTTGCCTAATAGAGGTCAAATGAATGATATGTCTGCTAACATAGTTTAACAAAGAAATCTGAGGTTAATTAGCTTTGCTCCTTCTTCTTACAAAGGCTAAATATTCTGAGAATTACTGAGTCATCTTTCACATAGAACAAAAGCACCAACAAACATTAAAACATTACCTGGGGAATAATGTTCTAATATTCATCTAATTGAAAGGTCATTATCTCTGGAGTTTTAACTTTTAAAATTCAACTGCAGTACAAGCATATTTATTAATGAGTAAAATATTATGCACTTATCTCAAAATATTCAGTAAACTAACAGGATTTTCATGGATTCCATTAGCATTCATTTTCCTTTTGTAATTAAATTTTGAAGATGTAATCCTAATGAAATTGGGATAGAGCTATCTCTCTCTCTGGTTTAATGGTAGGAGCATGTAGCACAAGACACCGGACTGAGGAGGTAAGAGACTAATTAGTCAGTGAACAAGCCACGTGGATCTGTACAGAACTAAGCACCCCAACTCATAAAACCATAACCATGTATTCTTCAAAGGAATGCTAACTCATGAGGATTGAGTGGCACTGTTTTAGGACAATGCTAAGTACATAGAATACAAAGTACTGAAATATCATAGATTTTTGTCTCTCCTTTTTTACCCACATAATTTAACCATGTGACCTTCCTCAGTATCCAAATGGAGAAAACCCATGTATCATGATATTGATGGGAGAAAGCTAAATTATTCCATCTCCATTTACACCCACATTATGTGCACATCCAACCCTCAAAACTGAGGATAAAGTTAAGTGAAACTATTTCTATGACTCCTATCTAATAAATAGCTAACTGGATTCATTCTCTGGAACTCAATGAAAAGGAAGAGTGAAAAACATATTGTAGGCTTCTAAAAAGATGAGCAAAAGTTAAAAACACTCCCAAACATTATGCTAATGCCATAAAATGGTAAATTATTCCTTGCAACCACAAGCAATATACATCCCCCAAAATAGCTTTGGTCAAAAACAATGGGGTTCCTTCCTAGGACAAGTACTAATGACAGAATTGAATGTGTTACAATATTTTACCTGATAAGTAATGAAAAGTCAAAGTCTATCCTACCTAATATCAGCTTTATTCAATTTTACAGGAGCCCAGGGAGGACATTTTAAAAGTTAAATTTTCATTGTGAAGGTAAATGTACACATTAAATAGGCTTTCAAAAGATCTCCATCTTATCAGAGAAGTTACTAAGTTAATGGATTGAAATTTTGACATTTATGAGACCAGTGCTTGAATCTTAGTAAGTGCACAAGAAGTCGAGATACTTGTGGTTGTTGTCATATTAATTATTTTTATTTTCATTTGGAACCACCATTATTTTCTTTGACGACAGAATCTAATAGCAGGGATTAATTGATTTACACATACTATTGTCTTGTTCATCAAAGGTATTTTATTCCTTCAACTCTGGACAATAGCTTGTACCTTAACAACAGTAAGAGTTTTATTCTGCCTCTATATCAAGAATTCTTTGCATATTTCCTCAAACTAGCATAGCTAAGTACTTCCCATCACCATTGATCAGTTGGACAATTACAAAGGAAAAGGATAGTGGTCAATTAGGGGAGACTGACAACCTAATGGTATCTGTTGGCTGACCCTGTGACTTTATAGGCAGTTAACTCAGAATAATATTCTATTATTTTGTACTATTAGAAAATAAACAAAATTTCCACTCTCTTATTCACTGACAGAGTAAACATGAACAATCCCAAATTTTCCATTAACTGACATGAGAAATTAAAATATCTCCGGTGTTCGCTAGCCTCATCTTACATCTTTGCTCTTAAAGTTCTTCCTATCCCCACTCTTTCTCTCCATTGCCTTTATGTTCTTTGCTGATTCCCAACTCCACTGAGGCTGTCAACGCCTCCCTGATGCCTGGAACATTGCCTCGTTGCCATGGAAATAATCACTTTAAAAAACAATACAATACAATAAAATAAGTAATAATGAAAGCTTAGGCAGCCTGTACTGGAGCCAGGAAGAGGAGGCTAAAGCCAGAAATAGAACTTAGACTTCCCAACACTAATAACTAGGCCACGAGAATTCCCTTTCTTTTTATCACTTTCATTTTCATATGTATCTTCTCAGATAACAACAGGCAGAGAGCATGCAGATTTTGAATAAAGAAAATGCAAAAGCTAATGGTAAGAGGACAATTTCAGATCATCAAACCCTATGTTCAAGACGTGGCTTCTACAATGCCCTCCTCAGACCCCAGATCTGAGTCAAACTTGTATTAGATTGGACATATATTTTCTGATTTTTTCTATTTATATTTTCAAAATACATTGATTCTGTCCATTCCTTAGCAACAGCCCCTCTGTTGTTGAGCATATCTGATTCAAAAGATGCATATTTCTGGTTGTTGCAAGGAACAATTTGCCACATTATAAGTAAATGAGAGCCATGGAAATGAACAATATGGATCTTACAAAAACCATAGGATATCATACAATGAACAGGTCATTACAGAAAAGTAAACCAACATATTCAGAGTTCTCACCCTCAAGACACTTCTAAAACAAGGTATACAACACAAATATACATGATCATAATAAAATGGTAAGTAAACATATTTTTCACATTTTATTTCCAGCACTTGAGCTTGCGTAATTTCAGGTTAATTATGAAGCAATGTGGAACACAGTTAAAATAAACATGCCCCTAAATTGACAATAATATACTGTTTTTCAAATATTTTTTTTAATTTTATAGAGAACATGAGCTTTTTATAGATCTCTAGAGGAAATTTTATGAAAGCTTTCCAAGGAAACAGAAGTTTGAAGAAATACATAGAATGAGAACCAGGGCTTTATCTGCCCCAAGGACGTAGAAAATGTAGTGGTGTGGGCTGATGAAGTGTCTTAATGCTAAGGGTCATTTCCTCAAAAAGTATTTAAGTGCATTTGTGACCAGGGATGAGCTGGGGGGTGATTACAATGATAGCTATGACCTCTCTGGGACTAAAACTTCCCTTTGGGGGGTTATATTCCACTGGGCCTAGCAAATTATTAAATAGAACTGCAGTTCATCATGATTAATGCTACATTAGCAATATGTAGAAGCAAGAGCTACAGTGATTGAACCATTTTTAAGTTGGCCAACAGACCTGCCCAAGGTTAAAGAGCTGGTTTAAAGTTAATACGGGTTTAATGGGAAAAATAAGGGTAGAAGTCTTTTCAAGGAGTAATGAGAAAGATCATGCAGGCCAAGCATTGGTGAGGAAGTAAAGTCACAGGCAGTAACTATTTGGGAGATCATTAGATGATCACTATCCCCTAAGACCTAGGAATAAGAGGATGAAAATAAATATACAGAAAGTAGGATTGTGTTTAGAACAGAGGAGGTGACAGTTAAAGCTAAGGAAATAGGCAAAGAAACAAAAACAATGAAGCATCAATGTTACAGAATAGGGATAATTAGGGTATTAAAATCTGTGGAGCAAGAGTGTTTGGAGTAAAAGAGAAATGTGGCCTCTATAATACTGAGAGATAAATAAGAGTAAACTACCTTTGTAGCATTTCCTGCAAATGAAACCTGCCGAGTTAGAATGGGGAGTATGTTGTTCCACTTTAATATGTATTGAACACCCACTGTGTTCTAACTACATAAGCCTCATTGGAATGGTAATAAAAACCATAGGAATGAATGAAAAGGGTAGAAAGAAGAAATGATGGGGCAAGGTTGAATGGAGAGGTAGGTGCTTTCAATCAGTCAAAAGACATTTACTGAGCCTCCATTACAACATGCCTACAAGGCATTTAGTTAGCCTATTTGAGGAGTGACAAAGAATTTAATGGTCTAATTGGGAAATAACAAGTATTTGACAACAGAATATGCAAGGCCATATTTAAATAATTTGTGTACTGTAATAAAAATTAAAGCAAGCCCATATCATTAACTAGATGATGATTTTTAAATGTTATTGAAAAAATGTGATGAAAATTTATTTCCCAAATGAAAATGAATGAAAAGTCTCACAGTGAATAACATCATTTTGGTCAATGATGGAGTTTATATGTCATGGTGGCTCATTAAGATCATCTTGCCTAATGACATTGTAGCCACCTTAATTTGTATAAGTACTCAGTGATGTTCACACAATGACAAAAGGTCGGTTCTCAGGACCCATCCCTGTCATTAAGCTAAGCATGACTGTAAGTTACATTAAGTAAGGAAAGGACCAATTAATGAAGTGTCCCATGTGTCAAACTCAGGGGCTTGGATCATTCTCCTTAGGGTCTTTCCTTAGGGATAAGAACTGGGCCAGCAGTGTGGAGTATAGATTTGAAACCAGGTATAACATCAAGACAAGTTCAGAGGTCTTTGCAATATTTCAAGAGAAAAAATGAGTTTCTGAATTAGAATTGTAGCAGTACTAATGGGTCACTAGAAATGGAACAGGCAGGACAAGGTAAAGAAATGGAACGGATGGAACATGGTGATGGAGAATTCGAGAATGATGTTCAAGTTTCTGATCAGGAGATGGTGAAGATAATATCTAAGAAGAAGGAGAGGGTTTCAAGGAGGGAAATGGCTTCAGTGTTGTACATGTGTCCATGGAACATCCATTTGGAAATGTATGGGAGGAGACGGATATCCAGTTTCGGAACAGAGGACAGAGTCCTTAGTCTGAAGATACAGTGCTAGCAGCGATTAATGAGGAGGCAGTGAGTGGAGTCACAGGAAAAGATGAGCATTTCCAGTGAGAACAAAATGTTAAGAAAAAGAGCTGTGGAGTCAAGAGCCTTTAAGGAATGGAAAAAAGCAGAGAAATTGGAGAAGAAAACTAAAGAGTAACATAATACTGAAACTAAGGCACTTAAGTTGCCCCAGTTACCTTAATCAAGGTCTCACTAACTTCAAACATCACGTTAGCAAGGAAAAAGTTACTCCTTTCTGCCAGTTTACTATTACTTGCAGCCAAAGACAACTCAACCAATAAAGTATTTAATCTACTTTTAAGTTATATATATATATATATATATATATATATATATATATATATTAAATAAAGTATTTAACCTACTTTTAAGTTTATATATATATATATATATAAAATGAGGAAATATATATATATTATGAGAAATATGTTATGAGAAAAATAAATGACAAGAAAATATTGGTGAAGTTGTGGAAAAAGTAGAACCCTTATGTTCTATTTCTTAGAATGTAAAATGGAGCACCTACTATGGAAAGTAGTATGGCAGATACTCAAAATATTAAAAATAGAATTACCATAGGATCCAGTAATCCAGCTCTTGGGTATATACCAAAAAGAATTGAAATCAGGGTTTTGAAGTAGTTCTTGTATACCTATGTTTCCAGTAGCATTACTTGCAGTAGCTAAAACATGGAAATGAAGCAAGTGTCCATCAGTGGTTGAATAAGCAAACTATTACACGCACTTGCACTAAAAAGATTATTATTTAGATTTAAGAAGACATTCCACAATATGGATGAACCCTGAGGAAATTATGCTAAGATAAATAAGCCAGTCACAAAAAGATGAATATTCTATGAATCTAATTACATAAGGTGAAATCAAATTCATAGGAACAGAAAGTAGCATGGTAGTTGCAGCGACTTGGTAGAAGGGGGGAATGAGAGGTTATTGTATAATGGCTATAGAATTTCATTTTCGTAAAATGAAAAATTTTTGGAGGTTGGTTTTGTGACAATGCAAATGTATTTAACATCACTGAACTATATATACTTAAAAATGACTGAGATGGCTGGGATTGGTGATGCAAACATAATCCCAGCTGCTTGGGAGAGAGGAGGATTGCAAGTTCAAGGATAGCTTGGGCAACTTGGCAAAACCCTGTTTCAAAATACAATTTAAAAAGGAACAAGTGTGTAGCTCAGTAGTAAAGCATTTTCCTAGCATGAACAAGGACCTGAGTAGACTCCCTAGTACCACACACACATACAAAAAGGTAAGATGGTATGTTTTATGATTTATTTTACTACAACTAAAAATTTTAAAAGGCAAATGAAGTGATAGGAAAAAAAAACAGATACAGTGTTCTATGGTTGGATGAATTACATGATTGTTATTTTCTTCTTTATGTTCATGTATTATCTAAAGTTACTGCAATGGGTTGTTTATCTTATATAAGTCAAAAGAGAAGCCATCAACACAACTAACCCAGACCACTCAACACATTCAAGTTCATTGTAGAGCACCAACATGCTTTGAGAGCTGTACTAGTGTTAGTCTACATGGCAGGTGTCTGCTATAGGCACACAACGAAAATCTACTCAAATGCACCCCAATTACTACAACCTGTAATGAATGATGCATGGTTTAAATACTCCTGATGAACAGCCTTCATTTTTAAATTCAGAAGTCTTTTTCTTTGATATCTGTAAGATACTACTTCAAGACCAATTAACTTTTACTGAGCACAAATTACACATAAGGCACTGTGATTAATCACTGTACTGGTTATAGAATAAATGAGCTGTAGTTTTTGATTTTAAGAAATATATTTTATGGTAGATTGTATTGTTCTTCAAAACATTCTCTGGCCTTCCTTACAGAATCAGTAAACTTCCTGGATCATTTTGGCCATTGTGTGATAACAAATAGTGTATCCCTCCTCTTTTTCTTAATAAACTTTATTTTTTAGAGTAGTTTTAGATTCACAGCAAAATGAGGGGAAAGTACAGAGTTTTCAAAAATGCCCTGTCCCCACATACACACACCATCCCTACTATTGATATCACATACCTGAGTGGTGTACAATTGATGATCAACACATCATGATCATCCACAGTCCATAGTTCAAGTAGGATTCAATCTTGATGTTCTACATTTTATTGCCTTGAAAAATGTACAGTGGCATGTATCCACCATTGGAGGAGAGAGTAGGTTCAGTGCCCTAAAAACCTCTATACTCTCTTCCCCTCTCTCCCTCCTCACCCTCTGCAACCACAAATCTTGTTTCTCTTTCTATTATTTTGCCTTTCTCAGAATGTCACACAGTTGGAATTAAACAATATGCTACCTTTTCAGATTCACTTCTTTTACTTAATATGTGCATTTAAGTTCCTATGCATCTTTTTAATTTTGTTTCATTGGCTTAATAGTATGTTTCCTTTTAGCATGGAATAATATTCTAATATTTGGATATACCAGCTTATTTATTTATTACTGAAGGACATCTAGGTTGTTTCCAAGTTTTGACAGTCCTGAATAAAGCTGCTATATAAACAATGGTGAGTACATCTGTATGCCCCTTTGAGCAAAGTTTTAAGATCTTTAGGACTCTTTCATAACTCCTTCATATTCTCTTTTTCCTCTGACCTCCAACCAGAAGTGCTTGGTAATGGGCCTGTTCCAATAACCACACACCAGGAGGAAAGAAACCCAGAACAGAACTATAAGTAGTCCAGAATGTACATATATCATAAGCAACATTATACATTACCTCATTTCAACTTCACCAGTCCCTACTGGTCATGTCATTTGTTCTTTGTATATGTTTGCTTTAAACCAGATAAATATCATCTTTCAGATGAGCTTGGCCATCTGTGTCACAAAAGAGACAAACATACTGTCCTAGGAAGCTTGCTCCTCCTGTGATCACTTTCTCAAATGCAGGTTCTGAGCAGGATGCTTGTGTGACCAGGGAAACCTAACTCGGATTTTTCCCCACCCTTCCTTGTTTCAAGAAAATGACAGAGTCCAGTTGCTGAGGATGTACTTAGAGACTCTGTTTTCTTTATACTACTTCTGTCTTTAGCTAATTTGACCCATGTGGGGGGTCACTTTATGCGATTTCTAGGATCTCAGTTGCTTGCTCCATTAAGTGTCTAGTTTACTCATCCACTAGAGCCGACTCACTGGGTATTTCTTCTCTATTCCAAACACTAATATTGGCCCCAACTAGAGTTGGTCATCTCCTATTTTCATTGAAGTCTACAGTACTCATTGATGAGGATTCCTTTAGTTTTTGAAGATAACCAAAGAAGCAACCATACACCCCATAGCAGCCCTTTTAAATTATAGCTTCCAACCTGAACTGATCTTCCTGGTAGCAGCAAATTTAGATTTGCTCCAGTAGAAAAACTGAATTTTATGTTGACTTAGAGCCTGACAGATCTATATCCTTTGCTAAGATAAGTTCCCACAAACGGGTGTTCTTAGGCTGAACATTCATCTCACTAAGGCCAACAAAGTTTCTGAATGTCACCAGAACTCTTAGTTTACTGAATTAGAGAAATGATCTATTCTCAAGCACACCACATCTGCATATTGCTTTAATATGCAGAGATTTCTTCATCTGATAAAAAAGTTCTTTTTTCTTAAAGTGTATGGTACTGATTTGTTGTTGCTGTTTATTTGCTTGTAGAAGCACTTATTAGTTAAAAAATATAAAGATTGACAGAGATGTCAAAGGAAACAGCATTTATTTGGGAAACAGAGAACTGCAATTCAGATACAATCAATCAAAGTAGTCTTGAATAGTGTCCTATAAAGCAAGGGCAGGAGAGGATTTTATAGGGGATTTCCACAGTAGTTGCTTACAAAGAAGTTCATTGTCTGAGCAGAAATTCTAAATGGCAAACTTGTTCTGATTGAAGATTCAGTTAGAGTCCTCCCTGCTGAGAGATGTGGCAGGCCAGGAATTCTGACTTCAGTTGCACATCCAAGTCCGTCAGAACCTTCCGTGGTTTGACCTTCAATAGATACAAGTTCAATCTTCTTGTGACCTCCTCACTCAACTTTAGCAGGTCTTAGCCTTAATTACTTCATGTTCTTCCAAACCATGATGGCAAGAAATTGAACTATTGGTGTAGGAGGACAGATTAAATCAATAGATTGATTCTTTTGACAAGATTGAGTCAAAGGAAATAAAGTCTGCTCCCTCCTGAGTCCTATGTCATACAGAACGGGGGCTAAATGCTAGCATTGCCACAATGACCCAGACAGGCTGTCCAAAACCAGCTTAAAAACAAGCAGGAGGCAACACAACCTGAGATCCAATGACAAAGACCCACTTGGATTCATTAGAGTACTAGAGAAGGAGCCATCACCTCCAGGTGACTCCTCCCTTTGGAAGCTGTATGATCTTTCACTGACTCTGTGATTGGACCCCTAAAACCAGAGTGAAAGTAGTCAGAATTTTCTCATGGATGGTTAACAAAGAACTAGGAGTTCTCAATGTAGATCATTTTTTAGAGTTTTCTTTATTCAGAGGCAATATGCAAGTTTGGGATACTCAAGGAAGCAAAGGAATTTGAGCTTGTGTCACCTTACACCTTAAAAAATTCCTTTCTGAAGGAAACGGATCACAAGAAAATACTGGTCAATCTCTTATCTTGACTGATAAACCTGCTCAAAACTTAAAGGCTAATATAAGACCAGAAGTTCTATAATGTACTGGTCCCTCTGTAATCACTACACAGTGTAAGGTGATTTAAGGGACATAAATTTAAAGATTTTCTTCATGTCTCCAGGCCAAGTCCTACTTCTGAGATCCACCTTAAGTTTCAAACTACCTACTTAGCATCCCAAACATTTCAAAGACATTTAAAACTCAGAATGACGAAAATAAAAAAAATGTGAGGTTGGTCTCTGCCTGCTCCCAGCCCCCATTTATCCCACTCAAGATACACCACTACCAGCCAACAGTTCCTTAGAAAAATGTATCCAGTTTACTAGATAACATAGATTCTGCCACTGCTAATAAACAGTGAAAATGCTAATAAGCACTTATTATCAAATATCCACTACTCTAATCAGGAGCAAACAATAACTATTAAAACTGTGTGAAATGATAAGAATTTTAAAATAATTTCCTTTAGCTTTGTCCACTATTCGTCAGCAACTGGAAAAAAAAATTTATTTTGATCTAAGTAACTGTTTAAATGACAATGACTAAACAATACAACAAACTACAGAAAGATGCAGGTCTAAATGGAAAACATCTCTTGAAGAAGAATTTGGAGAGGTGAAAAAAAATCCCCACAATAGAATGCCTCCAATCACTATATTCAATTTCTTTTAGAGAGAATCCATTTAATTAATTATTCATGAAAATAAAAGTTCTCAATGAAAAACATCAGTTTTATTGTTAAGATGTCCCTTCTTTGTAATATAAATACCTCTCCCAGTGAATCAGACAATTAAGTTGAAGCAGACCTAATTTTAGAAATTACGATTTTGATGAGGAAGGAAATTAACAAGTTTCTGATGCTAACAGTGACATTTTAAAATTTCTTTTAAAGGGTTTCATGAATTGTTTACAGTTCTCATCTGTTAAAGAGTGCTCAGCTCCAGCAAGCCAAGCGAACATGAGATACACACCGGGAATATCTTCATTAGGCCCAAATGCACTGAAATCAGCCATCTCTTACTGAGAGTTAGCAGTTACCTGAAATAAAATCTCCTCAGAATAGTCAGAATATACTATTTGGTCAAAGAAAACAAGGAACACTCTATTTAATTATGAAGACATTTCAATGTTAATTTTCCTGCTTCTGACTTTCAGTCTTTCATTTGTGTTTAATGTACACCTTTGAAGTGTTCCAATGCAAAACAGATGCTATAAAAGAGATAGTATGTTGTATTTAGAATTCCTTAGCTAAGCTCCTATTTTCCTCAATGCCAAACAAAACAAACGGAGAAGATAAAATTCCAAATGAGCCTTAACTTTTACTCAACTTTATCATATATATATAGTTATATGATATATATCATGATATATATGTACATATATATCATGTATATCTATACATGCATGTATATATTGATACACATACACACATATGTATATGCAGGGGGGACAAGGAGTTCTATAACTAAAAAATTAAGAAGGTATTGCTCACTTCCAGCTCCAAAGAAATCCAAATAAACTCACTTAAAATGAAGGAGTATGTGTTTTAGTCAGATTTTTCACTGCTGAGACTAAAGAACCTGACCAGTACAATTGTAGAGGATGAAAAATTTATTTGAGAGCTCACGGTTTCAGAGATCTCAGTCCACAGAAGTCCAGCACCATGACTTTGGGCTCCAGGTGAAGCTGAACATCACAGAAGGAGTGTGGCAGAGGGAAGAGGCTCACATTATGATCAAAAAAGCAGAGAGAGAGACTCCACTTGCCAGGTACAAGCATATACCCCAAAGCCACGCCCCTAATGCCCCGCCTCCTCCAGCCACACCCCACCCACCTCTAGGCACCACTCAGATGATCCCATCAGGTATTAATTCACTGATTAGTTTAAGGCTTTCACAGCCCAATCATTTCTTCTCTGAATTTCTTGTGTTATCTCACACAGGTGCTTTGGGGGACACCTCACATCCAAACCATAACAGTATGTTTTAAAAAATAAAGATTAAAGATCACTTTTATAATTATTATTTATAATGTCTATTTCTGTGTGAAAACTGTGCATTACTTACAGCCAGGTGCCAATGATTTCCTAACCTAGTAAATCTGTCAGAATTGAGCACAGGCTCTATAAATATCTCCCATTAATTAACAAGCAGGAATGGAAGAGGATGAAACAGTAAATTTTTCCAGTAAATGCAATAAATGTAATCTATACTTTGAGAGTCAAATGGCATTTTTTCCAATCTAATTATTTTTAATAGGAAAATATACTTGAGTTAATACATGTTAAATTATAAAAGTCCTAACTTGTGGGAAAGAGAGGACCCTCTCTCTTTTAAATGCCAAGAAGAAATATAAAAACACCTGTAGTCAAATGCCAAGTAACACTGAAAATATAATCCAGAATTAACGTAACATTTCTAAGAACCAGGATAAAGACAAACTCAAGATCTCCTGGATCCTGACCCTAGGCCACTGGAAAGTGACAGAAACTTTCCACAGTAGACTTGGTGTCTACTTATTACACTGAAAAATAAAAACATCCTGCAGAACCCAGATATATGGCAGAGTCATCCTGTTAAGATACGCTAACAGATGTTCCGACTCCACAGGCTGCAGGCCGGGGAAGAGCCAGAGGAATTGCCTGTAGATCTGTGGAAGATGCTGGGTGAGCCTCTTCTCAGTGGTCTGCCTTTAACACTCAGTACGGGGAAATAAAAATGTAATATTGGATTGAGAGTCTAAGGAAGAAGAAAATAAAGACAGTAAGAGAGTAAAGCAATCACACTTCTGTATACAAGACTGCAAGACACAAAGACCATACCATCAAAAAAATCTATTGTCTTCACCTTGTGAAAGAGCAGGGCACCATGCAGAGCTGATAGCAGCATTGGTGTTGAGTGATTCTGAAAGAAAGCCAAAATGTTCTTTCCTTTCCAAATTTAGCTGGCCCATGCAGAAAAGTAGGAATTTGTGGTGCTGGGGCTTGGGTAGCCAAAAGAGGCCCAAAGAGAAAAGCAAAAGAGAAACCTCCTGCTTCTCTTTGCCAGGTTAGCTGAAGGAGGGGGTAACCTCCCACTCAGATAAAAAGAGGACCAATTGGCTCCAAGGCAGGGTCTGTGCTTCACTAAATTAAATGGCCCTGCACAGGTTTGGCTCATAGTCTCCCAAACCTACATTGCATAATTTGTGCTGTTTTGTTCCCTGATCTAATTAGAATATTAATTGTGCAATATTTCACTGTAGCAGAAAACAAAATAAAGGGTGAAAACTACCAAAGAATAAAGATGGTAGAACTAAATGATAATAACCTGGTACTGGAGGCAGACACCCTTGAGTTCTATCCTACTAGCTATAATGATCAAGGCAGGCTACTTAATTCGCCAAGCCTGATTCATGGGTATGGTAAGGTATCTCCATCACAGGGTACTTGTACAAAGTAAATCATCTAAAGAGCTCATCACAGTATCTAATTAATGTATGACAAGTTGTAATCACTATTATTAGTAGTTCCCTCAACAATCATGACTTCCTAAGTCATTAGAAGGCTGTATGCTTTAGTTCAGTTTCAGAAGTTCATTTTTTGTTCCTTACAACTGTCTAATGTCAAAGTCCGTCCCTCGGTATCCAGAGAAGATCTGTTCTAGGATCCCTGATGATAACATACCAAAAGATATTCAAGTCCCCTCTATTTTCATATAGGTATTTATTTGCATGTAACTTACGAACATTCTCTCATATTTTAAGTCAAGTTCAGATTGCTTACAATACCTAACATACTGTAAATGCTATGCAAATAGTTGTTACATTGTCTGGCTTAGGGAATAATGACCAGAAAGAAGTCTATATAAGCTCAGCAGAGACACTTTGTCTCAAACATTTTGATCCACATTTGGTTGAATCTGAGGAAGCACAACTTGCAGATACAGAAGTCTAACTGTACTAATTCTAAGGTAGACTATTTTAAATTATTAAAGTCTACATAGTAACATTTTAAAGTTTTGATTACTTCTATGTACTTAAAAGCCACACTGTATTTATAACAAAGCACTTCTCAGATCCTATATTTACCTTCTTTAAACAAATAACTTACACTAGAAATTATCGATGAGAATTTGTATATTGTAATAGATTACATTAAAGTCCCAAAATATTTTTTCTCAAATATGTTCCTTGTCTTTGGTTGCACTTATAGATGTATCAAGTCCTTTTTTCCTAAGTAGTATGAGCTACAAGTTAATGAATTAAACTGCTCTGAATCTGCAATGATTGGAGACAAAATTATTAAATTTCCTCCATTATGTTCCTAATTGATAAAACTCTTAAGATACAAAATGATAAATGCCATTTTGTAGGTCAATCTTACCATATTTTAGGAACCAGTAGTATTTTCAAATGTAACATAATCAGCTAGAGATAAACATTTCTTAAATCTACTTTTCTCAGGACATTTTTAATCTAGCTACTAAACAGGTTTTGAGTGGAAAAAAAAAAGCTATTTTGCAGATCGTTCATCAACATGTTACTCTAATGTGTACTTTAATTTTTAAGATATAGTGACTTCCCAGAGCATAAATTATAAAGAAGAGAATGGAGGAGCATACAGCATGAGTTAGAGTGTATATATTCAGATATGTTTCTGCCATATTTTTTATAATACTGATGTATATAAAATACTAGCACAAAGTCGACAAGTTTTGATAAACTCTTAACTCTGTGCTCAGAATCCTAGGGCATATAAAATCATATTGGGAGAAAAGGCATACCCCAGGGCAAGCAGTAAATAAAAACGAGAACAATATATGTGTAAATATCTTAAATGCACCCAAGGTGCAGTATTGAAAATTCCAATTTTCCCCATTTCCTTCTGCTGGAATGCAGAAAAATGACTTCAATAAAGCTTTTTTTCACTATTAGAAATATTACTCTTCCGTTTTCCAAATTGCCTTAGAATTTGAAGTCAAATCGAGTAAAAGGGGGAACTGTAGTGTGTGTGTGTGTGCATGTGTGTGTGTGCTTTTTTTTTCTTTTTAGTGGATATGCTGCAAAAAGGCTAACCTGAAATGACATGTGCCTGGCCCTGCTCCATCTTGTACAAATTGTTTACCAACTCTTGAGTCGAGCAGACCTATGATGTCTATTAACTTAATAGCTATTACAGAAAATATTTTTAAACTGATGGAAGATGATTATGGGCATAGGAGTTGAAAGCATTATTGCTGCTACTAAAAGATAAATATAGGAACCACCACACAAGCACTGGAAATTGGTAAAGGGAAAAGGTTGTCCTTTGGCTTTCATCTGGGTCACTTAAATCAATTTCCTATGTGTCCACAAGGCCAAGGATAAGTCACTAAATCTCAAAATAGGGAAGATTTTTTTAGAGTTTGGCCATCAAAGACAAGGCAGTCTATTTCAGATTAAATGAATCCCATTTTAAAGACTTAGGGAGAGTGATTTCAAAGCATCTGTTTGACAAATCACTTCAATGTCTAATTGTTAAGAAGAATTTATTTTTATTTTTAAAAGTTATGTCAAAATGGATTGCATTTTCAACATTACACGTATGTTTAATCTTCTACTATGAACAGAAATTCCTCAAAGTCCATGAGCAATAATTGATGTCTACTTGTTTTTAAGGATCTACTTATGTGCATTCACCTTGGATTAACATCTAGCATGAGAAACCCAGGAAAATAATTATCATGGGTCCATTTTACAGGTGATAAACTTGAAGGTCAGAAAGATAATGTGTCCAGTTAAAATAGCTAATGAGTAAAGAAATCAGCATGTAAACATCATAACCAATGTCAAGTGTTTTATTTTTCCCTATTTTACAATGTTATAGGAAACCTTTTCCCCTATAGTTTCTCAGAAATCCTTAGTTGAAACTATTTGAGATAAAGCCAGTACTCTGCCTCAGTTTAATTAAACTCAAAGTATGTGATGCTTAATATTTTTCTTTTCAATTACAGGTGTAGAGGCAGGCTTTCTTAAAAGAGGGAGGTGGCAAAGCAGATAGGCATACAGAGATAGCTACTGGGAAAGGGATCTAAAAAACACACTCAACTTATTCTGGAAGTGCCCTGTATTTCCAAAGACCTACATTTTCTCCTTTGTGTATAAATATGTGGTTGAGTAGAGCCTAATTGCTATGCATACTAAATGGCAACCTGAGTTAGGTAAAAGGCTAAATATGTCAGGTCTCAAAATGGCCCTGAAAGCATCATTAGGAAAGCCCTGATGGAAGGTAATCGGGATGCCATCAACCCAGAATCCACAGAGAAGCCTGTGTCGCGCCCATAGTCAGACAAGTGTGGTGCCCATGTGTCATTTAGGACTAAAGGAGATAATCAAAGGTTTTGACAAGATGTTAAAAGATGGATTTTAGCTAGGGACAAGCTGACCTGAATTATGCTGTAAAAACATTCAAGTTTTGACCTCTATGTATCATAAAGGACAATTCTTTTCTTGCTGTTGTTCTGAACAACACCAACAAAAAAGAATGGGGCCAAGCTGTCTAACCTGCTGCTACAGCATCTGCTAATGAGTGGATGTTGGCTGTGTGCTTCTGAGAAGGACTGGGCAAGGGAGGGCTCATCAAACCTCGAGCAGCACATTTTCAGGTTGGCTCTCACTGTGTCCCATGCATATATATTTTTAGGGATATATGTCACTCAAAGGACATGAAATTACAAGACATACACAGAATGCCATTGGGAGAGGGCTCTGCAAGAAACATTTGGTGGATACAGGCAACCAACGTCCATGGCAGGCTTGACCTGTATGAATGAGGACATACAGACACTGAGACACCATGCAGAGACGAAGTCAGAAGCTGAGGAAGTAAATTCAAGAACTGTTTTATTATTTGCTCTTTTGATAGGTTAATGTTTTAATAGATATCATTAAATTACAAAAATAAAAAGAATTAATGGTTTCATAGCAAACTTTCTAGATAGAATGAAGTAACATTCCCTGGGTGGGAAGAGCTGGGCAGCAGGTTATATAAGATCACGGGGTCCCACCCTATGGCTTCTGATGTTAGGTCTGAGAATCTGCATTTCTAACAAGCTTCACTTTGTTCTGATTCTACTGGTTGAGGATAATAACAACTGAAGAATTACGACTGTAGAACAACAGACTTTGGCTTCAAAGTTTCAAAGATCTCCTTTCTCTTAACCTACTTTCATCTGCCAATGTTTACATCTACAAAAGCACTGGAGGTCCTTGTTTACAAACTCTGAACCAAATCAACTCTTATCCTGAATAGATATGGCAAAATCTTCTAGATGACTTTAAATTATTATACATTATTAGGAAGAACAGCATTGGGTTGGGTAAATCATGTAAGCAGAAAATAAAGTACAACATTGCTAATGTCAAAAGAAGCATTCCCAAATAGTCAATGGTCAAATTCAAAGTTTGAAGCACTTATTTCGACTGGGAGTAAAGTCAAATCAATGCCTATGATAGTTGGCAACACAGAAACTCTTCTGTCAAAATGAGTCTTGGAATTCCCTGGTGAAATCTGCAGACTTCAGTTGAATAAAAGGTTTGACAGATGCTTGAACTGCTTGAACCTTAAAACTTCGTCTTTCCATTTTAAAATTATTAATATATATATATATATTTTATATATATTCTTTGTTTTTTTTTGTTTGTTTGTTTGTTTTGTTTTGTTTTGTTGCACAAAGAGCACAGCTTCTCCTGGATAAAACAAAAAAGTTAAGCACAACTGCCAGTAAAAAATGATCCTAAATACCCAGTTACTTAGAAATCTAAGGCAGGAGGATCACAAGTTCAAGGTCAGCCTGGGCAACTTACCAAGACTCTGGTCTCAAAATTGAAAAAAAAATAAAAACAAGGCCAGTGTTAGAGCACCTCTGAGTTCAATCGGTATTACTGGTGGGTGAGGGGGGTGTTCAAAACAAAAGAACTAGACACTATTTTGGCATAAAGACATCCCCCACCCCACACAAGTTTTCCTTGTATACAATTATAAAAGTTGCACTTACTGATTTGTCAAACTTGGAGAATTTAGTAACCAGTAATGAGTGATACCTACTTATTGATGTGCATTATCAGTACCTGGAGATCCATCTTAAATGTAATTCCCAAACCAAACAGGCTGTAAGGGTTCAGGAATCAGTATTTGAACAAGCAAGGTGACTTTAGCCCCCTGCTGAAGGATAAAGGCAAAAAGTGAAGGCACCTTGGAAGAAAGGAACCTCAGCATTCACACAATTCAATAGCAGGGGGCTCTTGATTACAGCTTTTAAGGAACAGCAAGATTTATTGTTCCTTGTAGCAAAACCTGAACTTGCCTTTTCTTTGGCCAATAAGCACCTGTACAGAAGTCAATATCTGTTTGATACCTAGCTGTGATAATGTTGTTTAATACATCTTTAGGATATTAAGATGCTTAAGGAATGGCTGAACTCACAACTACATTATTACAATGTGTTGGTAAATACACCAAATTCAAGGAAATTATTTTTAAATTCATAAAATACATTTTATTAGAAACAGATATTTCTATTTATATTATGTTAGGAACTAACATTCATTTAACAAAGTCATTTTCAAAATAAATAATATTTATTGAATTATTTGCTCTTTCAGAAAACTATGGGAAGCAGGTAGAATAGGCATGGATAATTCGGTTTTACAGATGAGAAAGACTCAGACAAGTTAAAATGACATTTCCAAAGTCGAATGGCCCATGAACATCAAAATCCAATCTCAAACAACTTTACCATTGTACACTATTACACTATTGCTTTATTTCATCATGATGATGTGATGATGATGAAGAAAAAGCACTAAATTGGTTATTTTGCAAAATAAAATATTAGGAAAAGTAAAAAATAAAAGTCAAATGAAGTGATGTGACCTATAATGTAAAGACTGCAGCCATCAGCAAATAGAGTCTAGCTTATTTTTTTCACCACAAATGTCACCAAAATCTCCCAAATTATTTAGAATACTTACAGGTCAACCCAGAGCCTTGATGGAGATTATACAGACTTATAGATGTTCTTGTCTATAACAATACTTCCGACTTTGAAATTCTCACTTAATATTACATTGCAAAAGATAATGGCCCAATATATCAGTTATAGGAAATATCACTGCTATTCTGGCTTTGGCTAGTGTCAAATTTATAGATATCCTTACTATGTTCTTTTCTTCTGAATAATATTGCAAACTAAAGGTTTATTTGCTATGTTAACTAACATTAGGTACTATTATTAGTCCTGCTTTGGAAATGTCAGCTAATTCTAAAGTTTATAAATTACAATTTAATTATAACTCCTACTGCTATTTAAGCATGTCCACTGTAAAGAATGGGTAGTTGCACATTAATATGGATGAAGAGAATGCAGAGTTTACCTGATCGATAAAGTACAGAAGTTCCACCAAAAAAGTCCACATCTTTGTGATTAACAACAATCTATCTGGAATCTGCAGGCTGAATTTTTATAATTCAGAAAACATCATGTAAATTGACCAAGATAATAGCAATTCTTATTATTTAATTCTTTCATCTTTCAATCTCCACATTAACAATGATGGTATTTGATGTTATCCATGTTTTAAAGTAAAAAATAAGAGTTGTCTTTACTGAAATATTTCCTCAGGAAAATAATGTTTAAATAATAGGCAGCATTTCACCATGCATGCTTTAAAATAGAAAATTCACAGTGATAAAGATTCTCTCTGCCATTAGAACTATATCCCTGCCAAACTCTAAATTATGCTTTAAGAAATGCTTCAATTATGTAAATTAAGTTGCTACATTTTTAAATGGGAAACTGTTCTCATGTTCACACAAATTTAAAATACATATATATTTTTGATTTACATATAAAAAATTAAAAAGGCTTAGATTGTCCCTTGGAATGGGCAGAGCCTTCTTCTCACCATCTATTTTCCTTCTCATCTCTTTCTCTCCTCCCTTCCTGCCTCCTTTTCTACCTTCCTTAATTTTTTTCCTCACCAACCTCTATTTGAGAGTTCATGAATTAT
This sequence comes from Sciurus carolinensis, assembly GCF_902686445.1. Classification (NCBI taxonomy): domain Eukaryota; kingdom Metazoa; phylum Chordata; class Mammalia; order Rodentia; family Sciuridae; genus Sciurus; species Sciurus carolinensis. Next base: position 27,006,614 of record NC_062227.1, on the reverse strand, counting down.
TTGCAAGATCAATGCAAATATTCTGATATTCTGATATTCTGTGGAAATGTTATACTATGCTTTGCAATAATAAAGAGAACTGAGTCTGACTTTCATTTTTTTTTTCTCTCAGGCTTCCTTCTACAGTCTGAATCCCCCCTCCACCCCCTGCTCAATCCTGGCTGCTTCTTCCCACATTATCCGTTCATCAACCTTTAAGCTTCCCAATCCGGGTCAAAACTCCTCTGCTAAATTACTCTCAGGATCAAGGCTTGTAGAGAAACCACAGATGGCCAGTATTGGGTAAGGAGGCTTTATGCCAAACACCAAAGTCATGGGACTAATCAGGGAGGAAAGGGGAAAAGGTTTAGTGTCAGGAAGAGGGTGACAATGCTCTTTATTTGAGTTTTCTTCTTTTATTCAAGCATCTGAATATTTCACTACATTTTACTTGGAAAGAATAAACAGCTCTTAATGATATTGACTAATGAATGCAAGTAAATGAAATCTCACTTCACAGCATTAAATAACTCAAAATGCAGTTGTCATCAAGTTTGAAATATTTTTATTTTTCTTCCTGTGCAGTCAGTTTTCTTTCCTAATAATTATTTAATGGAGATTGTACTTGTTTAGCACACACCAATTGCTCTTGAGACAGTAAGAAAACATGCCAAATAGTATCATAAAGTTAGAATAAATCTTATATAGGATGAGCTTTCCTACCCAAAAATCTGAATTCTGAAATGTTCTAAAATTTGAAACTTTGTGAGTGCTTACATGATACCACAAGTGGAAAGTTCTTCACCATTAATCTGTGTTTCACATACAAAATTATTGTATTAAATTACCTTTGAACTATGTGTATAAGACACATATGAAACATATATGAGTAATTTTGTTCATACTTGGGTCCCATCCCTAAGGCATCTCTTTATGTGTACATAATATTCCAAACACAAAATCTCCAAAATTAAAATCACTTCTGATCCTGAGCATTTTGGTTAAGGGACACTCAACTTATACAAGTGTGTCAGGTGTAGGTAGAGGAATGGGGAGAGAGATTCTGTAGGTAATACCCAAGATGGTCAGTCTAACTATAGGTGTCATGAGTCGACTACAACATATAATATTACACTATTCATTTACTTTTATATACACTGCTGGGAAATAGCATTTAGTGTCAAAATAAGTCTAATGAGTAGAACAGACTCTATTTTCTTATTTTACATAATGCTGTCATGTAACTCTTTCTTTTCAAAAGAATTTTTTTTTCAGTTCTGAGCATCTGGCCTTGTATATGATAGGCAAGTGCTCTACCACCTGAAATACACCCACAGCCCCATCAAATTATCAGGAAGGAAAAACATCAATATAAAAAATGAAATTCTATGAAATCAGAAAATGAAATAATATTCAGAAAACACAGAAAGGATTGAAAAATATAACAAAGTCACAGAAGAATTAGGCAGGAGAGGGAAACATTTTCACATGGTTTATAGGGACCAATTATGTAAGGGACCTAGAGTCTGAATTAAAAATAAAACAAAAAACTTCTCTCCATGCCTTCTTATGATCACGAAATAAATGCTAAAAATATAACCAACCATAATCTACAAGTTCTTTGAACAAATAAGGGAATAACCATGGTGGAGAATGGTATCTTCATTGTACAGAAAAAAGAACAAGAATATCAGAGATCTACTTAAGATTAAGTACATTCAATTACACACAGTTGGAAAAGCATTCACATTCATAAATGAGGTTTCAGCAGTTAGCTCATGATTGAAAAGGAAAGGGTGTTTCTGTGCAATTATAAACTGCAACTCAAAACTGGATTTATATTGGCACCTAGGACAGGGCTATGTTTTTTCAAAGCAGGAACATGAAAACTGTAGTTATTCCTCAAGAGACCCAAATCAGAAGGCAACGTGATGATCTATTCCCCACTGGTAGAAAAAATATAATCATCAGGACAACATATAAGACAGATTTACAATGTGTCTTAGATCATTTCTGCAAACAGTTTTTGTAATCTGGACATCACACAGAAACACTCATAATTAAGTATGAGGTGGAGAAACCCATATTTCCCAAAGTTCAGCACTAGGTTATGTGTGATGTGAAAACAACAAAATTAATATTTGCTAAAAGTGTCAATCTTCCCTTCTCAAAAAATTGTATGTCTTTTGAGAATTAAAACAATATAACAGCAAAAATAGATGGTGGGAGGAGGCATAATAGCTCAAGTCTAACCTTTTTCACTCTTACACCTAAATCAAAGTGGCATTCACTGCTGCCACCTAACTTGTGTGTTTTGAAGACTTTACCTCTACACAGAAATTGAATCAATGGTGTCACCATCAGGGAATCCAAACTAGTCTTCAAAAATAGACTGAAAAAAAAGAAGGGTAATGAGAAAAGGGTATTGAGGTCACATCTTGAGGTGGCCCCATATTAATCAACCCCATTAATATGTAATATTAATTACATAATGAGTAATACATGTTACTCAAAAAATTTTAGAAAGTACACAACAACACAAAAATGTTCCTGCTCTCAAGGAGTAACAAGTAGAACAAATATAGAATCAGTAACTGCAGCATGAATAGGGACAGATGAATAGACTACAGATGCTTAGCTTAATGAGGCAGGCTTGAAGAGGGAGAAAGCATAGAGGTCCAAGTAGAGCTTTCAGAATTCAAGAAGCTATTTCAAGAGAGGACATTTCCTATGATGTATCCACAGATCAGACTGAAAGCTGATGGATCACTAGACCATTTACTACAAAGTCTTGTATAGCTGTAAAAATGCCTTTGTGCACATTTAATCCCTGAAAGAGATTTGTGAGGTGGGAGAGGTATCACCATCCTATACAGCAGAGTAAACTGAGGTCAACTGAGGCTCTATGAATGTCCAAGATCATGCTGCTATGAAAAGGTATCTTTTCACCAGGTAGGAAGAGAGGTCATGAGTTGGCAGATGTCCTCTGTCAACCACAAGCACACTAGAATTACTGCAGAATATTGGGAGCAGTTATGGCATGAAATGGATTAGATAGGCAAGAGTAGACCTGATAGAAGAAGACTATAGTAGTCCAAGCAAGAGACGAGGTTAGTGTCAAATAAATAAGCATTAATGGAGCAATAAGGAAAACAATCTTGAAATCAGAAGAAATCATATAATAATAATAATAATTGTATCAGATATAAAAATTATTGGGCATATGAGAAAATGCAAATGGAAACAATTTTGTAAAAGTTGGATAAACATATACTATAGTTTGGATTTGACTATTCAGCCTGTATGTCAATGGTCCCCAGAATAGTGGTAGTTGGAAGTGGAATCTTTAAGATGTAGGGCCTAGTGAAAGGTCTTGGGGATATCCCCACTAAGAGTATTGTGAGACCCTGGCCCCTACCTCATTCTCTTTTGCATTTTGGCCATAAGGTGACCAGTTTTCTGCCCCTGCCATGATATATGCTATCTTGCTACAGGCCAAAAGCAGGGGGACCAATCAAAGACCGAAACCTCCAAAACTGTGAATCAAAATAAATATTTTCTCTGTATAAGTTGATTATCTCAGGCATTTGTTAGAATGCAGAGAGCTGACTAACACAATTGTCTATTGGGGAAAAAAAAGTAATTTCTGTGATTTCTTCCAACTGAAAAGAAGTTGATGATTTTATGATCACTGGGATCTTTGCTTTTAAAATTGTACTCTCCTGTCACATTAAGTTAATTTTGTGTTAGTTGCTGAACCGTGAAGCCTATTTTCTTTATGTAAGAAGGTGGCTTACTCCATGCGATTCTAGCCACAAAACAATAACAGTTAAGTTTAATCCCACTTTAGCAATACAGATTTTACCAACCAGAAAAAATAATGGGCAAGACGCAATTTAGTTAAAAGTGGGAAGAAAGTAACATTTGCAGTAAGAAACAAGAAGATTGAGGGGTCGGGAGATTTTAATTCTAATCATCCAAAAGTACTATTTGGTTGCCCAAGTTGTTTCCCTTAAAGGATAAAGAGATGTCATCTTTACAAGAGAAATTAAATAAGTTCTATCTGAATGAACACTGGATAAGAAAAAGAGAATGTGGATTGAATTTTCTGGATTGAGTATCTTCACCCTATAAGTATTACTGGTCCCTGTTACTTCCCAAGTAAAATAATGGCAACACAATGCAGTCATAAGATCACAAGTTTGATTACTGGGTCTTGATAACTTCACTCATTCAGGAATCTAAAAGTACTCACCAAGTGCTCAACAGACATTTGATGTTAAATTCTCCTACAACAGCTGCTATAATAAAAACTGGGGTTATGGAAAAGAACATGACTTTTGATGAAGAAGATAAAGTTCAGATCACACAAATAAGATAAGATCACACAAATCTAAGATCCAATTAAGGGGTGTTATGCTAGGTGACTGGGAAGTGTAGGGAAAGATAACTGGCTCAAAATAAACTTAATGGTTTCAAATAATGACATTCTACAATCTCTCATCATCTATAGGTTTACCAGATTCCACTAGACAGCTTCCCTTCTGTTATGGATTGGATATGAGGTGTCCCCTCAAAGCTCCTGTGTTAATACAGGAAGTAAAATGATTATATTATGAGACCTTTGAACTGGTCAGTCAATCCTTGTTTGAATGGACAGACTGGGTGGTAACTGTAGGCAGGTGGCACACAGCTGGAGGAGGTAGTCTCTGGCTGCCATGAATGAAGAACTGCTCTTCCACCACACCCTTATGTCATGATGTTCAGCCTCACCTTGGACCCAATGGAGTTAGTCCATCAGAGACTGAACCTCTAAAACCATGAGCCAAAATAAAGTTTTCCTCCTAAGTTGTTCTTGCTAAGTATTTTGGACACAATGACAAAAAGCTGATTTACACATTCTCCCTGTCATATTGTCTGAAGTCAACTGAAAGTCTAATAATTCTGGCTTTCAGATGATTCCAGTCAATATCCAATATGGTCCACTCATATGGCTTACATTTGATTCTGGCTCTTTGTAGGATTATCAGCCTGTGTTTCTAAATGGGAACATCTCAGTTCTCCTTCATGAGAATTCTTTGTGTAGCGGCTCCTCATAGTATGGAGGTTGGGTGCCAAGAAGAGGGAGTTTCCAGTCCTCTAGTGAGCTCAGGACTTGGAAGAACCTAACTATCAATTCTTCCACATTTGATTGGTCATAGCCAATCATAAGGTCAACCCATATTCAAGGGCAGCTGAAATAAGTTCTGTTTTTTGATTAAGAATATTTATGAACAGAGAATTGGCAAAGCACTGAATGTGGGGTTGTGGATGTGTTCATCTCACTTGCTCACTCAGTCTTCTTGGTATCATATAAAAATATATTTAGTTCCTTCTACCAGAATGTAAAAAATGGTAATGATGAGGCTCTGGACTTAATTGTAAGGTAAACTGGACTTAGAGCTAGCTGTAGCAGGTCAGGGATACCAAGACCAAGTTTCATGCTGAGAAGGAGAGGTACCATGAGATTTGGAATATGAAAATCTCAGTCAATGAACATAAAACTCTTTTACTACTAGCTTCTCTAGAACCTCCCAGATCTAAACAAGTGGTTGAAATCCACTCTTAGGGTTAGTACCACTCCCTTGAATGCAGAGGCACCTTTCTTAAAAGATAACAAGTGCTCCCATCAGGATACAGCTAATTTGCCTTTAGGATGTGAGACAAACAGCTAGCTCAAGTAACAACTTAATCCAGCTGGGTAAGTTCTGGGTCTGTGAAAAGAGGGAGTCTATAGATGGAAGGAGCTGAGTAACCTAGCCAGCAAGCATGGCCAGAGGTGAGAGAATGAGTTTAGGTAGATCTTGAGGGTCCTAGGCCAAAAAGAGAAGAACATAACATTTTATAAGGAACAGTTTATTGTTAAGGAAACAACTCCTTATAATATAGTACTTAACTCTGTGGAAAGAACCTGAGAATTCAGTACTAATATGTTGCTAAGACAGTTCTTGGAAATGTAGAGAAAACAGTAGTTCCACATCATGGCAGATGATAGAAAAAAAGGATCAAGATGTAGAGAAAAGTGGGCATACTGGAGTCTGTGTTCCAGATTTGTATGAAGACCAGAAAACCCACTAGGGTACCATATTCTGTCCTGGAGAACACAAGATTTGTTAACGTCATAAGAAATCCCAGTTACATAGGCATAACCAACACTGAGATGCTTGGTGGTGCTGTCCTCTTAGACCAGGGTGAATCAGAGGAGAAACTGTTATACAGCAATGCTTCTAATAGAAATGATGGGCAATATCATCAAGAATGGCATTTGAAATGGCAACCAGGGATGGGTGATCTATATAGAGAGAGAGTTAATAAAACTCAGCATTCTTCATGGGAAAGATAGATGGAAAGCTACTAAGGGTATTGTTCAATTATATGATCAAAACAAATCAGAAATGAATGACCATGAAGTTGAGAATAGCTTTCCCAATAAAAACTTATGATTCCTTGCCTAATTTTTATACTTGAGCCAGTTTTTAGACTCCAAACCCAACAAGAAAAATGGAATTCCCATGAAAAAGGAACCTGTAACCTAAGGCAAGTACATATGTTGATGGTTCCCAGAGCTCTTCCTAAAAGGGGCCCAAAGACCAAGAAACTGCACAGAGGGGAAGAGGAATACTCAGACATGTCAAGGACTGTTGGATATAGTATACAGGATTACACCAGCAAAGATCGACTTGCCTTATTGGTCAAAGGTCTAGAAGGAAAAAGAATGGAAGACTGGCAGCAAGAAAATCTGGAGAAGAGAAACCTGGAAAAGATATAAGGGAATGAGCAGCAAATATAAAGAGCCTGGAAAACTTTCTATTGCATATTATAGGCTTCCAGGGAACAACCACCACAGAAGAGGCAGTACTCAAACCCAGTATGACTTGGTTAGATGACATCAGGAAATCTCTGCCATGATCACTCCAAGGGCAACAAAATGGCTACATAAACTGAGTGGCCATGGTAGCAGATAGGGGTGTCATTAATGGGTCCAACATCACAGGCTCCAACTCATCAAGGCTGATCTACCTTCTGCCCCAGATGCATGTCACATTTTCCAGCAACAGAGACCAATGTTGATACCCAAACATAGAACTGTTGCTCAAGGAGAGCAATGAGACATTTGGCAAACTAAAATGCACTGTACACACTCCCCTCTGGAAAAGGCAGTGATTCCTGATAACTGGAACTGACACATAGTCCATGTATGAGTTTGCATTTGCTACCCAAAGAATCTCAGAAAGTAATACTATACATGATCAAGTGTTTGATCCACTGGCTCCTACATAACATTGCACTGGATCAGGGTCCCACCTTCATCAAAGGAGGTTTCAAAGTGAAGTATGGCTATGAGCCACAAGCCTTATTATATGTCATACCCCCAAACACTGCTAACCTAACCAAGGATTGATCCACCCTATGAGGTTGCAAGGTGGTGTCAGGTTGGGGATGATTCTTGGCCACCATGGGATGCCATACGTCATGGGTACAATATACACCCTGAATTATGATTGTTTTAGAAACCACAAGGTGGGTATCAGAGTGGCTTATCTGTCATTTCTCTAAAGATCCACTTGAAAATTTTGTGCTTCCTGCTCCCAAAACTTAAGGTTTTAATCTAGAATTCTAGAAAAAAGACTTTCAAAGAGGACAAAGGGAAGATAAAACATTAAGCAAACACTCTCTCTCAGTTGCTCTGAGCTCCTTGTATCGAGAAACTAGAAGAAATGGAGGGAAGTTGTAGTCTATTGTGCCAGGCTAGCTCAGACACGGGGTAAGGGTGCAGAGTCAAGACCCAGACTCCAGGAGTTGTGTGGAAGCAGGCTTGTGGCGAGCAGCCTGCAAACTCGTTTGTTGTAGGAACAGCTATACATTTTATAGGTTTCTTGCCCAATCACAATGCACCATGGGGGATCAGATCACTGGCTCCTATACAGGTTTGCTTGGTAACACTGGGTCAATTTGAGGGAGTTGCATACTTTCCTAGGTGGCCAGAGTGGAATGCTCCCCTCTGCAGGTTTTCCTGTCGGGCATAAATGTGCGAAAGTTTTCCTTACACACTTGAGACATTCACTGCTGCCAGTCAAGAACTAGGATCTCTCCCAACAATAAGTCACAATTCTGGTAAGAATATTTGAGCAAGAATGGAGGAAGGAGGGACTGCATAGTGGGAAAAGAGGGGTGGGAGGGGTGGGGGGGAAGGAAAAATAACAGAATGATTCAAACATTATTCCCCTATGTAAATGTATGATTACGCAAATGGTATGCTGTTACTCCATGTACAAACAGAAACAACATGTATCGCATTTGTTTATAATAAAAATAAATTTTAAAAAAATATTTGATTCAGATCATCAGGAGAAGACATGGCCAATGTTTCACAATAGAGCAGGAAAGGACGTGTTGGGCACGCAGAATTCACTGGGGCATTTCTTACACTCCCCTGCCTAACTGTGACAGTAAATACACAATTGCTAAAGCCTGAGAAGGGCATGGTTTCCGGGAACTCAGAGCCCTCAGAGATGAAGATCTGGATCACTCCACCCAGTCATCCATCTAAAGAAGCAGAAGAGCTTGGCTCACTCCATTAGCTCCTCTTCTGCAATTTTTCCCAAACCCTGGAGCAACTACTCCTTAGGTTAAATAAAGTAGGCAGAACCTAGTGGCCCAGCAAGTGGATTAGATGCTAAGGGCACTGCCCAGTTCTCCTTTGACAATAAGATGGACAGGACTCTGTTCTCTTGCCTGTTTGGGTCACACAGTTCCATTGTTGTGTGGGAGTGGTTGTAGATGCTGGGTAACTACATCTCCATTCCACTTCCCCTCCTCCCTCACTCATGATGTCACCGGGGTCCCCTAACAAACTTCCTGCATGTCCATCTCCCTCTGGGTGTCAGTTTCTGGGAAGTTAATCTATGCCAAAGACAAATGAACACACAGAATATATTCTATTTGCATAAAATTCAAACACAGGCAGAAAAAAAAGATGTTAGACATGAGGAGAGAAACTTTCTTTGTGGGGAAATAATGGTGTGAAGGGGGGATAAAAGGGTTTTGGAGAAATGATACTGTTACGCTTCTTATTTGGATGTCACCCCCATGAATGTGATCACTTCGAAAATTCATTGGTTGAGCAATTACAATTATAGCACTTTTGTAGTTCTTTTATATAATCTATACATCAAGAAAATACTTTTCAGAAGCCTACATTTCACAATTCTTCTTGACAATTCAGAAATCATTTCACTTCTGAGGTGACACAAGATCACCAGTATGGACATCAATTATCACCACAGGCTGTGACTCCAACAATCTATATGTACAACATCAGTCTTTGTTGATCTTGTACAACATCAGACTTACTCGCCATGAGAAGCTGGTCAAACTTCTCTGCTCTGTTAACGTAGTTTTTTTCGTCTCCAATATGGACAAAAACAGCACCACACGGAATTATTGAGATTGCTAAATAAGATATTCCTTTTAAAGTAAAATAGAAAAATAACTCATAGCATTAGCAATTATGAAAATATGACAGATTAAATTTAAACTATGCTAGGGACAGGGCCTTGAGTGGGTTTTTCAAAATAAAAATGAGATAGTTTGTTTTGTTTTATTCACAACCAATAACTGTTACCTAATTAGATTTTAAATATGTACAAGAATTATACATTTATGTGATGCTTACTACATAAATAAGCACAGTTATCATGATACATATTTAGCCTGTGACAAGGAACAGTAATAAGAATGTAGACTCCATTCTTTCTTAGCAAAGTGAGAGAAGGCAACACCTTCATTTTATCAAATGAACATGGGCTATAAAACTTGATATTTTTATATTTGAATTCTGATTGCTAATGACTATCTGTAACAATTGGCAAAAGTTGCTTATCTTTTGTAATCACAGTCTTTTATTTTTACAATAAGAAAGATGATGCTCATTCTATGGGATTTTCTGTGCTGTTATAGAAAATAGCATTGTACTTAGAAAATTATTTCAGTTAAAATACATACTTTCCACTCCTCTTCTTGTTAATGGCAAAGGACATGGATTTACATAATGGCTGCTGAGATTAGAGGAACAATCTATATTCAATGAATAGTTTTTAAAAGAGACTTTAAATCAAGTACCATAGACCATGTTTTGTAAACCTTAGAACCTAGCACAGAGATTTGTATAATGTATTACTTGGTTTTGATGGTTGGGATACAAAATATAATGGAAAAGGAATCCACAATTGAAATCACAGTATCACATTCTGGACAACTTTCCTAATTAGCATTTTATGATTAGAATCATGGGATTGATTAACAAATGTAATATGACAATGTTTTATAAAATATGAGCTACAAAAATATTACAGTATTTACAGTATTTAAATGTTGACATTTATTTTATTACCTGCCTTATAAAATAAACATTCCAAAATGAAAATTTTCTAAATCACAAAGATTACATGAAATAAATCAGTAACAGATTTGTAAAGTTTATTAGGACATAATTCTACATACTGAATTGTCTTTTAGTATTGAATTAAACTCATGTTTCAAAGAACAAATATGAATTTTTTACTGTCAATTTGGTCCATCATTTTCTAACATTGAAAAATGAGCTTAGCAGAATATAGATGATACAGATTTTGAATGGGCTATAGTCTCAAAACTAAGCTCTGTTACTAACTTTGTATCTTGAGCTAAGTTTATCTCTCCAAATCAGTGTTTACATCTGTAGTATGGGATTATCACAGTCCTCAGAGGGTAACTATAAAGAATAGAAACAATATTAGGAAAGAGCCTCAAATACACTGAAAGACAGGAGTTCAATAAAGGGGAGCTATTTATATCATGACATTTGCATTATGAATTATATTAGCCAGTGCCTGAGAATTGATTTAGTTTTAGTTTTTACAGAACTTGTCAGTTCTCTTTCTCTTTCTCCCTCTCATTTAATCACATTAAAGTTTCACAGTAAAATATCAACCTGCAGTCCTATTCATTTGGTTTATGCTGTTCAATAAACACATTACAGTATTTCAATTCTGGCACTAGTATCTTGGCAAGCATTCTGGCTAGAATGTATTTTATGCCTCAAGACCTAAATGTATAGTGACATATTAATACATCATGAAACTCTACAAAGATGCAGTGGCCTCTAAGAAAGAACAAAGCATATGTTCACACTTCAGCATACAATATTATCCATCCTGTCGCTTTTTATTGTCATATGTCCTGCAAATGTGTCCTTCATAGATAAATTAAAGTAACTTCAAGTTTCCATAGATGAGTTTATGCCAAGGTCAGATGGTAATAGGACATTATTTTGAGTTGTGCTACATTAGAGAGGAGTATCAAAATAGGCATATTTTATTAATATCAAATTTGTGCTTTGAATTCCTTTCATTAATGAAAAATAAAAGAATTGCATGTTGATATTAATCACTTTTCAGTTCAAGTAAGAATGGTACAATAAGATATTTATAGAACAACATACACCATGAACTTTTTAAAAAATATTTCACATTTTCAGTTAATATCTTTGAAACAGTAAAAAACCTACAAATGGTCTATGCATTAGATGTATACCTACATCATTCCAAATGCCCAAAAGGCAATGCTCATTAATTTTCTATTGAATTACAGTTATAAAGGGTAAAAGATGCAGTGATCAGTTTTTGGAAGACCAATACAAGATGCTAGAGGAAATACACACTAATCACAAAGTGCACTTTGCTTGCCTATTTTCCAATCTATCAAGGACAGGCTCCACTGTCTTGAAGACCTGGGTTCAGACATGCAGTCACTTTTATTTTTCTTGAGGTCTACAAAGTGTTATATGTTACAACAAAACTAAACTGATCTTTCTAATACACAGGGACTTGATATTCATTCATTAGTGTCAGGCATTATATGTGGCTGTGTTTATTTCATGTTGCAGTTGTCTATGCCCATTGGGGGAGGTTCCCCATCTCATTCAGGGGGTCTTCCAAATTAAAACTGTTTTCATAATAATTCTAAAATGTTATTTCCACTTTTTGCTCTCTTTCCATCATGAGTTCACAGTAGAATTTTCAAGAGGTTATATGATGTGACTGAAAGATGGCAACCCACTGAATGGAGAAAGCAGATATGAGAAGTCTTCTATTGTCTAAAACTAGACAATAAATAGGCTTAGAATATTACAAAGCAATCACAAAAAACTTATCATTAAATATATTTTGTTCCAAAATATGTTTAATTTAAAAAAATGTTTTGCTTATATGAGTTTACTACTCTTATTTCTAAGTGAATTTATTGAATTATTTAAATATAACCCAGTTGCAATTTCCAATACAGTAAATGTTAATAGATACAGCCTACACAAACAAAAGACTCCTTGGGGTTTCCGATAAATTTAAAGACTAAAGAGGTCCTGAAATAGAAAGGTTTTCACAGCTTCTGCCTTAATATAATGATTCAGTAAAAAGTAAGAGTTTGGGGAACTTCCAGCTTTCACTTAAGGATAAAGAACATCAAGAAGAAATCACTCTCAAGTTTACTTTTATTCCTTGACTTACCTTGGGGTTATGTTCTGATAAACCATTATAAACTGAAAATATCCTAAGTTGAAAATACACTGAATAGATCTCCGTTGCTAAACACATAGCTTAGCCTAGACTGCCTTCATCGTGCTTAGAACACTTAGAGAATTAGCCTATGACTGACAAAAATCGGTTAACACATTATATCACTGTGTTCAATATCTCATGTAATTTATTGAATCTGGCACCGAAAGTGGAAACCAGAATGGTTGTATGGGTTCACTTTCACACTGTTTTTAAAGTAGAAAACAATCTAAGTCACACCAGGGACCATCTGTACAATAAATACATACACAAATTGAAGAATTTCACACGTTTTCTTGAACCCGCTAGAGAGATGAGGTTGAGACAGGGCACACAACACACCAGCATTTAAGAAGAGACAGCTGGCTACAGGGTGAGTCCTTGAGAGCAATGGCTTACTGAGTATCGACACTAGACATCAGCAGAGTTCAGCTGGTGTTGGAGGTCACAGGTGAAGGGTCAATAGAGAAGACTCACGGGGAGACAGAGAGATTGGAGGACTGCACACCTTCTTCAGATGCCTTTTTCCATGAATCTAACCAGGAGCTAACAATAGTCAGGGTAAAGTTTAAAGCATCCCTTGGGATGCCGACCTAAGGAAGGAGAAGGTCAGCTGCTGCTGCAGAGGAGCAGAACTCCATCTGGAACCTTCTAACCTATTTCCCCCCACAGAATTAAAGCTTTAATCTGGGGCAGAAGAGCAGCTAACACTGCCAACTTGAGAACTGAAGAAAACCCAGTGCAGCTGGGACAAGGAAAAACAAACCCAAACAAAACCACCTGCCCGTGAGGGAGGGTGGGTGCATTCTGAACTCAGGAACAGAGGAGGCAAGAGAAAGAAGGCTACTAAACCCAGTACCAAAGGATAGTCTCTACCCAACACTGCGGCTAAAAGAGAACAGCAGAGAACACTCCACCCATACCGCCACTCACGTCATACAGACGCACCTCAAGTAAAATTGACTGCAGAAGAATGAGGGTGTGGAAGGAAACCCTCTCTGGTGTTCAGTGCAAAGGAAAGACCTAAGCTGGGAATGGAGCAGACCTGGAGGGAAAACAAAACAAAACACTTCTGATAACCTAGAACAATCCTAAACACAAGGAATCTGAGGCCTACAGTAGATGGTGACAGCACGTTTCACACCTAACCCAGCTCCTCACTAGGTCACTCAGAACCCTGCACTTGCAGCCCGACAGAAGGAAAGGCATGACCCTGTCTACGCATTAAAGCACTTTATCTCAGACTCTATTCAACCACACATGGCATCCACCTGTCATCAACAGGACAATTATGAGGCACATGAAAAGGCAAAAGAAATTTAAAAAAAAATCCCCCCCATACACAAAAATAAAATTAAAATAACTACCAACACACCCCCGATAAACAAAATGATCAGTGGAACCAGACTCAACCATGGCAATGACATTGCAACTATCTAATAGAAAATGTAAAATAACTCTGATTAATATATTAAGGAATCTAATAGAGAAGGAGAACAGCATGTAAGATCAGATTGGAAAGTTCAGCAGAAAAAGTATTTAAAAACTCAAAAATGCTAGAATTTTTTAAAAATAATATGGATGAAGAACTCTTCAATGGGTTCATTAGTAGACTAACATAGTCAAGAAACTTGATAGACTAATAGAAACTACAAAAACAGAACTACAGATGGAAGAATGTGTGTAGAGGGAAAACACAAGATAGCATCCATGAGTGCAGGAAAACATCAAAAGGTTGAACATACATGTAACTGGAATCCCAGAAGGATACACAAGAAGACAACACAGAACATATATTTGAAGAAATAATGGCCTAGATTTTTCCAAAATTTGAAGACAGACACCAAATAAACTGTAGATCAAAAAAAACAAACAAACAAAACTCAAAGATCATCTGGCAGGATAAAAAGCAAATACAATCCACTGAGACATATCACTTTCAAACTCCTGAAAACAAAGACAAAAAGGAAATTTCAAGGCAGCTATGCAAAGAGACATTACATGCAGAGAAACAAAGAATCACAGTAGACCTGCAACAAGAAGACAGTGGCATGCTAAAGAAACAAAAGGTCAATGCAGAATTCAATAACCAGTGAAATATCTTTCAAAAACGAAGCACAAACTTCTCAAAGAGAAACTGAGATAATCCAGTGTCAGCAGACCTACCCAAAGAAGTGATAAAGAAGGTTCCTCAGGCAGAAAGAATAAGCTAGTTCATAGAAACCTGAACCTATGTAAAGAAATGAAGGATGATGAAAATGGAATAAATAAAAGTAAAATAAAATAATTTTTTTTTATTTTCAATTGCTCTGAAGCATAAGTGACGCTCTAAGAAGACATAACAATCCTAAATGTATATGTGCCTTACAACAGAGCTTCATAAAACACGATGCTAAAACTGATAGAACAGAAAAGAAAACTAAACAAATGCACTTCAACACGTTTCTCAAGTAACTGGCAAATAAGTACATAATAAATCAGTAAGGGTATAGAAGACCTGGGCAATATTGTCAACCAATTGACAAAATTCACATTTATATAATATGCCTACCAATGACACCAGAATACACAATCTTCTCCATTGCACAGGAACATTCATCAACAGAGACTATATTTTTGGTCTATAAGAAGTTGAAAATACTTTAAAATAATAAAAATCATATAAAGTATATTTTCTTAATAATCTGTGAACCAAAGAGGAAGTCTCAGGTTAAAAGCACAAATATTTTGAGCAAAATGGAAGTACAACATATCTAAAGACATGGGATGCAGCTGAAGCAACATTTAGAGGAAAGTCTACAACCTTAAGATAATTATATTAGAAAAATAATGGCTCTCCAGTCACATTGATGGTGTTAAAATTTGGGTCCACTCTATACTAAATGTGTGATCTTGGGCAATTTGCTAAATTGTCAGTAGATTCAAATCCTCACTTCTCAAATGAAGATAATAATATTTCTTACTTTCTAAGGGCATTGCAAGAATTAGATGTAACTTATTATATAGGACTTTCACCACAAGTGTTTAATAAATATTTGGCACTTTTTGGTTAATTTCTAATAATTAGTAAACATTTTGGTAGGAACTTGAGATGAAGTGACATAGTCCTTATGCTCAAGAACCTCACAGTCTAATGGGGAGACAGACTTTTTACTTTTAACAAATGGGTGTTTCTCAGAGATGGGAGACCTTGCAACAGGGTTTAAAGGATTAGAGGTTAACTAAACAAAGAAAGAGGTTCCACAAGGAGAATACTCTGAGCAAAGTGGGACACTGTGAGGACACATGCAAATCTGGAAGCTGCAATGGGTTTAAATTACTGGAACACAGTTTTCTAAGAACAGAATGGCAGGCAGGTATACAGGCAGCAACAAGCTGGGTCAACAACCTCACTTGCCATTACTAAACATTGAGATTATTTTAGAATCAGTTCTGAGTAACGAGCTGGCACAACCAGTTTTTGTGAGAAAGAAGTCTTGGTTGCACTACAAAGGACGTGTAAAGGATGGCTGTGGATAGTTACGGGCGTGCAATGGTGCAAGAAAAGCAGCTATTATAGATGTGATAGAGGGTGGTTTCTCATCATGCATTAGACTGAAGTGAAGAGATATTAAAGATAGTTTATCAAGAATGTTTAGTAAATGGCTTCCTAAACAGGTGATAAATGAAAAGATGCACAATTCTAGCTTAACCACCTGATTGGAAGGAAGTATGAATCATCATGGCAGATAATTAAAGTGGTAGGAGAAGATGTGGGGTTTATCAATATGATATGCTATGTTTGAAGCGCAATGAATATGCTGGGTTGGAGGTACCGAAAAATCTTTCCAGACTGCAACTAAGTCCATCCTCCAGCAGTGAGATGCTAGTTAGAATTGTGAATTTGAGATTCATCAATGCCTAATCTTAACTGAAGCCTTGAGCATGGATGAGACCTTCCTAGGAAGGGAACCTAGGTAAAGACAGAGCCAGGGTGAGGACTCGATACTCTGGACCTGTTGATGACAAAGTGATAATAAAGAGGCAATTACATATAGGATTTAAAGATCAAGCAGAAACTTGACCAAGTACAGATGAATCTTGAGACTAAAGTTCAGAACTGTTATACCACATCAAGTCCTCCCTTGTTTGTGGAAGGTATGTTTCGAATTTCCCACAGTAGATGTCTGAAACCTCATACAGAATCCATATATAGACTGTTTATCCCTAAAAATACATAACTATTATAAAGTATAATTTACAAATCAGGTACAATAAGAAACCAACAAAAATAACAAGTAACAAAGTAGAACAATTATAGCAAAGTATTGTAATAAAATAGCCACCTTCACTGCTCTTATGCACTGGATCCCTTAATAAATAAGGCTTACCTGAACAGAGACACTTTTCTACTGCGGTCTATCAGATAGCCTAGAGGGTTACTTACAGGGAGACAGCTTATACAGGGCAGACACGCTGAACAAAGGGATGATTCACATCCCAGGTGGGATGGAGCAGGGTGGTTCAAGATCTCCTCACATTGCTCAGAGTGGCACACGATTTAAAATTTATAAATTGTTTGATTCTGGAATTTTCCATTTAACATTTTCAGGGTGCATGTGACTACAGATCACTGAAACCACAGAACATGAAACCACAGGCCCCACTCTATCTCTTTCGAATCAGTGAAATCTCTATAGAGCTGTATTCATTTTCTTGGGCTGGTGTAACAAATCACCACAAAATCGTGACTTAATAAAACAACAGAAATTTATCCTGGAAGCCAGAAATCCAAAACCAAGGTGTCAAGAGGTCCACACTACCTCTGAGGCCTCGGGGGAGATCCCATTCCTTGTCCTCTACAGCTTCTGAATGCTGTCAGCAGTCAGCTGCAGCCACCGCCTCTCCCATCTCCTGTCTCAAGTTATACATAAATGAAATTTATGATTTATGTTTGTGAACATAAATTTGTTTATATAATGAATCAAAATTAATATAATTATATATTACATATATTACATGTATATTTAAATAATGTGCATAATAGGTACATATGTCATATATAAACCATTAATATAATAAATAATATATTTTACATATTTCATATAGATAACATTCCTTATGGTTTTATTTTATTTTATGTTTACTTTATGGTATAGCATATCTTATAGTTTGAACATATAATTATGTTTTATAGTTTATAAACAATAGATATATGTAATGCATATTACATAATAAATAACATTATATAATATATAAATATAAATATGATATATAAATAACATGGAGCATTTATACAATAAAAGACATCAAAAGAAGAAATACAGCCAGGCGCAGTAGCACATGCCTGTAATTCCAGCAGTTTGGGAGGCTGAGGCAGAAGGATCACAAGTTCAAAGTCAGTCTCAGCAAAAGCGAGGCACTAAGCAACTCAGTGAGACCTGTCTCTAAATATAATACAAAATAGGGGTGGGGATGTGGCTCAGTAGTCAAGTGCCCCTGAGTTCAATCCCAGAACCCCCCACCCCTCAAAAAAGTAGAAGTACAATTCCACATTTGACACATAAAAGGATTCAAAATATCAATGAAAAGTTATCAATTGGCATGTATAGTACGATCATGTTTTAGAAAAAAGGTACATCTAAAACAACTTAGATGAATTGATCACACAAATATATGAATATTTGTGGGATCACTGGAATTTTGTTTTTTCATTTTTTTCTATGGGTTTAACTTTTTCCACAGAGAGTTTATTTGGAACACTTTTAAGTGACTAGAAAGTGCATTTTTTTGTTAAACACATATTAACTTTCTGCAAATGTATTTGTCAGCCTTACAATTTCAGATGACTGAATGTAAGTTAGCCATAAAATAAAGATTAGAAAGCTCACATGATGAATCTGAAAAAAATCATGTATTTGTTTTCTAAATATTACAATGTCTAAGTACCAAAGAAATCAGTACCATCTATGTAAAGTATTAATACCAGCATTATTTGTTTATATCCCTTCAAATGAGAAAAAAATCTTTTATTACTGAATGTAATAAATACTCATTATTTAAGGAAAAGCTAGCTGGTAGCTGTAAATATACTCTATGAGTCATTTAAGAGGCAATTATGTGTGCCTGATAAATAAGACTGAATGAACCATCTATAAACTTAAATTATATGTATAAATTATGAAATTTAATTGTTTCTGGAAGAGTCTCTACTAAGCATCATGATTAGCGATGCTGTTGTCCACAAAATGAATCTTTCAAGACTTATTTTGATTTATATTTGACTCACAAAATAACTATCATTTATATACTACCAGGATGGAGTTAATTTTATAGCTCAAACCCTAGAAATATCATGAAATTGCTATTTTGCTATCATTAAATGTGATCCACAAGTTCTTCCCAAAGCAATAAATATTTGCCTCTTCATCTGGAAAATGGATTAATCAAAAAATGTCCTCTTAGAGCTTTTGGGAGAACTTTATGTAACTTCATAAAATGAATAATGGAAATTGTGTAGTGTTCACTGGCAGAACATTTGCATTCATATTAAGGTGAGAAGTAGCGCACAATTAATTTAACAACTATGAAATTAAGTAGTTGTTAACAAAATTTTTAATTCACTCTGACTGTTTGCATAGCATTCCACAACAAGCTACAGTATGATGTTTCTAAATTACTGTCGTGAGTTATAATCCTCAACCTTTTACAACGAAGTATAGTAGAAGACTCAACTTTGTTGAAATCATTAACAATCTAAGAGAAAGCTTTTCAAATTCATTTTTGATCATCAGAATTTGCGAGATTATTCTTAATGTCTGATAGAAAACGAGGGTAGATGTTCATTCAGGCTTTTATCTTCCAGGAAACTCCATGCTCTACAAATGAGCCTCTTCTGATGTAGCTATTTCAATTCTGTCAATTCATAGGAATCTTAAAAGGTTGCCACCCCAGAAAAACATATACAGATGCCCTGGAAGAGGTGAGATACTTGAAGGATCCTGAGGAAATGAGACATGAGATAAGTGGGAGGTGGCCAGAAAAAAAAAAAAAAATCTTCTCAAAGTTTCTGGAAGAAGGGTCAGATAATTTGAAGTCACAAGCATTTACTAGACATGTGGTGGAGGAGATGATGCAGAGTTCTAAAAGGAAGCAAGAGGATCCTTGCAAGTCAAGAGGATCTAAGAAAACTTTTTCTCCTAGTTTTTCTTGACTCCAGACAATCAACTGAGACAATCAACAGGCCCAAATCTCATGACTCCCAATTCCTTATTCCAGTTTACAGATTAAATACTAGCAAACATTTTTGGAATTCATATCTTCTACTTCTTGTATCATCTTTCCAGTTTTATTATTACAAAAAAATTGCTTTAATATACATGTGCAAGCTGGGCATAGTGGCACACACCTATAATCCCAGTGACTTGGGAGACTGAGGCAGGAGAATCCCAAGTTTGAGGCCATTCTCAGCAGCTTACTGAAATGCTGTCTCAAAAAATAATAAAAAGCAGCTGGATGTGGTGGCACAAGACTGTAATCCCAGTAGCTGGGGAGGCTGAGGTAGGCACAACTCAAGTTCAAAGGCCAGCCTCAGCAACTTAGACCCTGTCTCTAAATAAAACATAAAAAGGGCTGGGGGGCACCCTTGGGTTCAATCCCTGATCCTAAAAAATTAAAAATTAAAATTAAAAATAATAAAAATAACAATAAACAAAAAAGGGTTGGGGATGTAGCTCAGTGGTAGAGCACCCTCTGAGTTCAATCCTCAGTGTTCTGCAAATATGTGCATGTTTGCAAATATGAGCATTCGATGAAGAGATAATATGAGGTGACCATAGTTAGGGAGATAAAGGAACCATTAATATTTTCAAGGATAAATTTAGAAATTTATACTGCAATCTCTTAAAATCGGTTTTTTTTTTTAAACCCATCTGGGAATGCCTTCAAACTGTGAGCAAATATTGAGCGAACTGTTCTCTGTGAGATTCTGATTTAATTCATGACATCTGAAAGTGCAGAGTTATTAATCACAAACTGGAAAAAAAGCAGTAGTTTTGCTTAAGAATTTATTTCATAGAAATGCTTCTATCTTTTCCTTTTTTTAAAGGAAAGAGAAAGTGTAAGTAGAAGATACAGTGAAGTTGACTAAATTCGCACCTTATTCTTCATTTACTTTCCAAAAACCAATTTATTGCTAGATTTCTCTAGCAGCATGCATCTAATATTTATGACCATTGTTTATTCTACAGAATAGAGACTTCTTGCAAATTGAAGACATAGTTACTTCCGTCTTCTACTCCAATGCATCTTTAATGCCTACTATACACCAAACTCTCTAAGAATCCAAGGAAGTGAAACAGAGCAACATACTCCTCAGTGGGGTAAAACTGGATTTTCTTTATCTAGTTATTATTATTTCTTCAAGTTCAAATCTACAAAAAACATTGAAAACTTAAACAACATTTAAGTTTAAAAAATGGTTCCTTCAATTACCACTAGAAGAGTTTAGTTGACTCACAGGAGAGCAAAATAACATACTGTGGATTATTTTTAATCCAATTATACAACTATTTAATATTGGCCGAGGCACTGGAGCTGGATACTGGCAACTTACCATGTTCCTGTGTTTACCGGAGCTAAATGAAGAGTGCAGACTCCTCTTGTCCCACTGTTGGTATTAAGGTGAAGGACAGTGGCAGATCCAGCTCCCAGGGACTGGGTTGAGGGCAAACCACTGTGACAGGGAACACAAACTCACAAACAGACTGAACCTCTGCAGAAGCAGCTTCCCAAACTGCTCAGATGCAAAACACTGACTCAGTACTCTAGATGGGCATGTGGATTTACTATCAGGAATGCCAAAAACGATGCCCCTCTGTTTTTCATCCCCAAATGCTTTTCCTTTTTTTTTAATTGACAATAATTGTACAGATTTATGAGCTACCTTGT
This sequence comes from Sciurus carolinensis, assembly GCF_902686445.1. Classification (NCBI taxonomy): domain Eukaryota; kingdom Metazoa; phylum Chordata; class Mammalia; order Rodentia; family Sciuridae; genus Sciurus; species Sciurus carolinensis. Next base: position 26,985,075 of record NC_062227.1, on the reverse strand, counting down.
AATGTGTTGGTAGGTGTTTACATTGTATCAGCCTATACACGTTGCTACATTGTATCAGCCTATTCACACTGCATATGTACTGAAGTATACATATATAGGATTTGAATATATACATTCAAATCAGGGCAATTAGCATATCCATAACTGATGGACACATTTATCATTTCTTTGTGATAAAACACTGAGAAGCCTCTCTTCTAGCTAGTTTGAAATACACATTAGAAACAATAGTCATCCTACTGTGCAACCGTACACCACAACTTATTTCTCTTATCTAAGTATACTTTGTACCCATTGACCATCCTTGCCCTATCTCCTCCTCCCATCAACAGGCCCTAGTCTCCAGTACCCACTATTTCATTCCTTACTTCTATGAGATCAACTTTTGTTTTAAGATTCCAAATATGAGAGAGACCATGTGGTATTTGTCTTGTGCCTGGCTTATTCCACTTAACATAATGTCTTCTAAGTTCATCTAGGTCATCACAAATGGCAAGATTTCATTTGTTATGGCTGAATAATATTCCATTGTGCATAGAAATCACATTTTTTATCTGCTCATAAACTGAAGGAGACCTAGGATGATTTCATATATTGTAAGTAATGCTACAATAAATTTGGTAGCAAGGAATCTCTTCAACATAATGACTTCAGTTCCTTTGAGTATATGCCCCATAGTGGAATTGCTGGATCATACAGTAATTCTATTTTTAATTTTTTGAGGAATTGCCATACTATTTTCCATAATGACTAAAGTAATTTGCATTTCCACCAAAAGTGTATCGGGGTTCTCTTTTCTCCAAAACACTTTTTCATTCATTCAATGCAACATTTATTGAACACCTGCTGCAGGTTAGGTATCAGGTATTGAGGATGTTGTGGCAATGAAGATAAAAATGGCCTCTACCTTCATGGAATTCAAACAGAATAGACTTTGAGGGGAGGTTGGAAGGAAGGAAAACAATCCTATTCCTAACTTCTCTCCCTTTGCAAATCTAATCCAACCACATTATAGTAGTTCTACAGTTACTCACACAGAGCCTCACATTAAGATTCCTCTACTACCACTTAATACATTTCTTGCACCTGTCTTTTTTCCCTAACATGACAGGAAATTCCTTGAAGTCAGAAGCCCTGTGTCACAGACATTTTTATAAACTTCTCTGACACCCCATTGCCTAGTGATTCCCATTGACTGAGTCTTTTCCTGCACAATAGGTAAGATCGCATTCTCTTCTACAGTGAAGCACTGGCGAGGAAGTTAGGATACCCAGGCCACTCTGAAGACAAAAGCAGATAAAGGTTCTCAGTAGAGAGAGTGGCTGTGGATTGCTCTGTTAGTCATGGAACCACACAGAAGACATTCCATGTGCATAGGAACCACAGAATCTTTCTTGCAGTCCAGCTACCCTAACCCCCATCTCTACACCCTCAATGCACACAGGAAATCCTGATTTGACACTGTTGTTGAGGAGAATATACCCTCTACTTAAAAATCTCTCCCCAGATGGTCTTGGGAAGGCATCTGAAAGCCCTGTCTTGTTCTTGCTTTCAGTTAAAAGTCCAGAAAGCCTCTTTCAACATATAAATTCTAGTGGTAATTGCCTCTACTTATGGATTCTGGCATCATGTTCTGCTCATACTCTTGGACTAAGGGACAGATTGATTAATTTAAAAGGACTGTCTTATTCAGAAAGGACTCAAAAAAGGATAAAATATGTACCATATTGATAGAGAAGTAGAGACTAGTAATTAATAATGCTGGGTCCAAAGCCAAGGTTCTCATATTCACATCAGCCCTCTACTGATTCAACAAGTCACTTCCTGTTCAACCATGGACTACTCTTGCCTTGGCTTCCATATTGATAAATTGGGGATATGACTCCAGCATAGGTTACTGTAAGAATCAAATGATGATACCTTAACACACTTAGCCAAGTATCACCTTTCTAGAACAAAACAGGACCTGGTAGACATCATTAAATATCATTTTCTTCTTATATAAGAATTATCTACTCAATTAGGTATGAAATCATGCAAAACCAATAAAATAAGATCGGGTGCCTTCTAGATACTAGGTAGCAATGGTTAAAGGGGAAATAATTGTAATGAGAGAAAATATATTAGGTTAAATTATAAGCCTGTGAAATGAATAAAAAGCAAATGCGGAGATACGATTATGAGATTATTCATGTTGGAAGCATTATAGATTTCTAGTGAGTAGAAATAAAAGGTATTAAAGTAGTGGATTTGGGAAATTACAGTGTGGTTGGGGTATATTACGAAGACACAAGAAAACTAAGATGGGAAAGTTTCAGAGTTTTCATCATCTTGTAAACATCAGAACAAGGTGAGCCACAGACACAGTCGGAGATTAATTAACCAAATGGAGCAGAGAGACTGTCTTTCCGAGCTGGTGATATCATATTGAGCAAAGCCACATGCGGAGGAAATGGGGACAGAGCAACAAGCAGATGGGTTCAGTCCACCTTGGGAGGAGAGTTATGCAATAAATAATAATGGGACCTGGAGGAACACCCTTGGCTATATCAAATTTGCAAGCTTCAGATCCGGACTCTTGCAAAGCCAGCAGCATAAGTAAAATAGTCGTTTGGGGATCTATATTTCTGCCACTCCTCTACTGCCCCTCAGAGTGCAAAGAGGGGACTTTAGAATAGTAAACCTCTTCTTTTAGAAGCCTTTGTAAATTGTCCAGACTTGAAATCTAGACTGGGTCCCTAGTTGCCATCAAAGAGGACAGAAACCACCCAAAGAGAGTGAGAAGGTGGAGGTTGATGGGAACCAACAGAGAGTCCATAGGCCCTGTTCAATCCAGCTGCAGATAGAAACAGCATTTGCCAATGTCATCCATTGTTCTGAGATACTCTGGAATGGTCACAAGTTTAAATTGGGATTCGTGGGGAGAAGGTTGAGCTGGTAGTAGATCCTAAAATAAACTTGGTCTTCAAACTTTATCCCTTCTGATTACTGATATCTGATAGCCCAAAGCCCAGAGTTCTCGTGGGAACTATAATGCAAGGAGTGACCCCATTGTGTCAATGTCCACTGTCTCATTACAAAATAATTTAATAAGACTGAGATGATCTTTGCCATCAAACCCGAATGTTAAATTTTCAGATCAGTGATCATAGGAGGAGTATTGTATTAAATTTCCACTTCACTTTGAGCACTTGCTGAGTCTTCCCAAAAGATGTTCTGCTTCTCTGAGCTTATTCATCCGCTCTTAGTGATAAGTTTTTAGAGCAAAGCGGTTCTTACTTGTTTCAGTGGAGGGTGTGGTTCTAGGGCTTCTAAAACTTTCTCACCACATTAATATAGGAAAGTGTCCTCACCACATCAGATCTCTGGGGCTGAGAACAATCTACAATGTGGCCAGGCAGGCCCGCACTGCATCACTGGCCTTGTGAAATGTTCCACAATAAAGCAGAGCCGGAGGACTTTTCCACCAGGGACCTTAAACGAGTTTTCAAATTGTGAAAATCTCAAGCCAATCCTAAGAGTAACAATGTTATGTCTTCTATACACCTTTACAGCCTAATTTGTTAGGTCAATATATGATTTCAAATGTAAATAATTTCCATTTTACTATCTTCTTTTCCAGTACAAGTTAAAAGAGCAGGATAAAGAAAAAACTATAAAAAAAATTGAACTTCATTTAATTAATTCAAGATTATCATTAAATATTAAAGAACATGAAGTTGTTATTGCTGAATTCAGCAACACCATCACTCTAAATGTGAGAAAATATCTCCCCAGTTACAAAGACATTAGACTTTCTGCATGTAAACTGTGTCATGTTTTTCTTGATCATTTTGTCCGAAGTGAATAAAATGTCTTGATTTTTGTGCCCTCTTGTCATTTGCACAGACATTTCTTAAAGGTAAATATTAGACCTCAAGATCACAATAAAAATAATGTTTCAATGCTAATATTCAACCACCAGATTGGCAAAAATTAAGAAGGCTGGTGACTCTTAAGTGTTGGCAAGGATTTAGAACACTGGGGACACTTATGCACTATTGTGGGAGTCTAAATTGGCACAGCCACTTTGCAAAACAGCTGGGCATTATCTTATAAATCTGGCACACTGTGTAGTCCATCCTTCTGCATGTATTTATCATAAAACATGTAGAAGAATGTGTGCAGCTGCCTGGTTATGCAGCAAAGCAAGCAAACAAAATAAAACAACTCTTAACCAAATGTACGATAATGAGAGAATGGATGAACAAATTGTGGGATGGTCATCAACTGCAATTGGTAAAAGACTGAAAATACATCCACTGTGGACTTCAGTATGCATGAATCTTCAAAACATATTGTTAAATGAAAAAGAAGCAAGTTGCAGGAGCATACACATATTTTGCTACAAAATATTTATACAAAATATTTACATGTAATCAAAACAAAATATTTATATTTTGATAGGAAGTCAAACACAGGAAAGTCCCCTTCAAAAATAGATTATTTAGGGATAATGCAAATAATGGCAGATGAATACAGAAAACCAAGAAAATGAAACCAAATTGAAGTTCAAGAGAGATAGCCTTTTGAAGGTGAGATGAGGCTAAGGTCAGGAAGCAGAGGACCCCTGCTATTTCACTGCTGGTGGTAATGCTCTGTCTTTGATGGACAGCATATTATTTGTAGAATTGTTGTGTTTCCTATCACAAGTAAACATTAGTAGGCTAAATAAACGCTTTAAAATTTTTTTTGCTGTCATGTATAACTAATTAGAACAAATAAGTTTTAAAAATAAATGTACTTTTAAATGCCTTACTTTAAACCTAAATATTTGTTTGTGTGTGTGAATGATCTAAATGTTTTCTTCTATTGCATGGTTCTTGTTTTCTTTCTTTTTTCCAGATTTACTTAAGTATATCTAACAAATAAAATTTGCATACATTGATTTAGAGCTGTACCAGTTGCTGGTCCCAGGAGAAATGTGGAGGAGACCAGTTGTGACTGGAGTCCTGTGACCCAGCCTGGGTTCACCGTTGTCAAAGCGCAGGAGCAAGAGTTACTGCAGCTAGCCATGAACTGGCTACTAGGTTTGAAATCAAACTTTTTCTTATAAATGTAGAGTAGAACCAAAGGAAAAAACAGAAAACCAACCAGAGAAATCCGAAATTGTGATCAGTTTGCCAGTAATCCCAGGACAAACTCAGAAACCAGTACTCAGCATATATGCCAAGACCACTGCAAAGATGATCACAATACACTGTGATGCCAAGAATGTTATGGAATGAACTACAAAGGACCACGGACGTTGACGACACAAAATGGAATCATTTATATGGAGACCAGAGGACATGGAGAAAAATATTCAGGTTGGATATAACCGTTTCAAAAACACATCTGGCAAGCCTAGTTCAAAACTGTAAGGACGTTGACTGAGTGCCAAGGTTACAAACCCTACCCAGCAACCAATACTGACCAATCAGAACACATCAGCTCTTAGAAGGGTCCACCTAGATTTCTTTGAATTCATGTACCTAAAATAAAACCATAGGGGAAAATCATGAAGGCAGAAGTAACTTTTAGACTTGGGTATGAATGTTTGCTGGTTATCAGTTGACAACTGTTGTTAATTAGCATTTATTATACTAAAATTCTTTATAACTGACTTAGTCATTTGCCATTTTGCAGTCTATGAAATACATTGTGGAGGAAAATGACTTCAGGTTATGAACTCTATTCAAATAATTGTTTAAAATGGAATCCTGTTCTGGAAAAAGGCAATTAAGAACGAAACGTCAGAATTGTCCTATTTGAGGTGAACTGTGCGCCTTGGCTTAAAGGAGATACAGCATACTAATCACATCTTTTATCATTATTGTTTATTTCTTGGAATAGAATCGTCTGACTTTTGAAAGCAAAATAATGTTAATCCATGAGTAGTTCTATTTTCTGCACTTTTTCATTTTAGCCTTTAAGAAAACTGGTAATTATCAAGACATTTAGCATTTTTAATCTACTTTTATACAGAGTTCTCTTATTATCTTTGTCTACATAGAATACCACCTACCAGATATAACAATTTTTGTAGTTATTAATACTGCCATTTCCTTAGAAGAGTAACACTATGATTTAAAGCTAGAGGCAAAAATGCCAAATATTGTGGTACCTTAGAACCAGTGCTAAGTTTATTCTTGAGCTAAGCAGAAAACTGAAATAAACTTATCAAAAAAATTGCTAATTATGTAGATATCATTTTTGTTCTTTATTGCATTCTTTGTCTTAATGAATGTGGTAGTGGTATTCTTTGATCAAACAGGTTCAAGGTGAAAATTAAATTTTCAAATCTCTTTTTAAAGAACTCTTAAAGAGCAACAGTTAAGTCACAATTCATAAGTGATAAAGAAAGACTCAAAATCTAGAAAAATTCTGTTGGGCATAGTAGTAATTAGGAGAATGCTATAATTAAAAGTGAGGTGCTAAAGGGTATTTCCTTATCGTCTAGTAGTATAGCTGGAACTTTTTACTATTAAACATGGCTTTTACAAATGCATGGTCTAGTACACTGTGTTTAATACTTGTTAAATTAAGTTAATAAAATCTTCCCTACCTCCCATAATAAATTTTTAATCAGAAAAAAAACTTGTCTGACAGCTCTATTTAAAACTGAAACTACACATTGAAATACATTTGATACTTTTTTCATTTAAAAATCAAATTGTATACATCACATACTGTATATAATGTGATGTTTTGATACATGTATACGTCTTGAAAAGATTGCCACAATAAAACGAATTAACATCACTTCATTTAGTTCTTCTGTATATGTGGGATAAGAACATTTAAGACCTACTCTCTTAGCAATTTGTAAGTATACGATACATCACTATTAATTGTAGTGACCATGCTGTAGGGCAGCTCTCTAGAACTAATTGATCCTAACTGAAACTTGGTGACCTTTGATCATCTTCTGTACTGCACCTTGTAACTCTATAAAGCTTGCAGCCTTCTAAGGCCAAGTTCAGTCTACCTACACTCAACTCTCAAAAATGGGTCCTCAAGAAGAAAACTGCATATACAGACCACATACACCTCTTTTATTAAAAACACTAAGTTTTATTTGATCATACACAATGTTAATTTCCTTTCCTTTCCTAGTTCCAAAACCTTATGATTTAAAGTTTTCGGCAACCACATAAGGTGAGGTCCCCCTCTTGGAGTTTAATAGAGCCAGATGGAGAATTTCCCACTCCCCACACAGTTCAAGCTAAGATTTGACTTCCAAAGCAGAGTGTCATGCAGTGTTCGCAGCCAAAATAATACTGAACTAGGTACCAGAGCTGCTCCTAGTGTTGGTTTCAGCATTTACGTGGTTAGTTGGATAACTGTGGTTAAATCCTTTAATTTCTATAAACTTCAATTTATTCATCTGTACTAAGGTGCCAGAAATGGACTTATGCTCTTCAGGAACATTTTCTGTTCCAGCATAATATAATTCTACCTAATTTAAGTTGGCTCTTGGGAGCTGTGGTTGTCCTAATAACCAACTATTAACAAGAAGAGTTCAATTATCTTGTAGAAATTGGTTACCTGAACCAAACTTCTAAAAACCACTTAGCTCTTCCAGGCTTTGTTTTCAGAGAAGTGATACACTGATGGAGGCATAGTTTTGAAATCTATTTCACTTGTTCATCTAATTTTAATATACTAGGTGTGACACAGACATGGTAGCCTTCATGGAATTTATACCCTTTTCATTAAAAAAAAAAAAAAAACTTGAAAAGAACGTATTCTGAAAAGTTACTGAAGGGTTCAGAGCAATGACACACTTCATTGCATTGAGTCATTTATTCTTTAATTTCATCGAGTAGAACCTTAATGCATCTTATGTGTTACAAATTTGGAGACATGAACCCTATATTCTTATGTTTGATTCTCATTCTCCTCTCTTCCTTCTTCGGTCATTTCCAGCATATGCCAGGATCACAATCTGGAGAGGTTTAAGGCAAGCGGGTTTTATTTTTTGAAAAATCAATGTTTCTTTGCTGAATAATGAAGCAAACTCTTAATTTATGTGGCACAGCTCCTGTGCCATCCATTTCTGACCACACACCATATATCCCAATCAGCACAAATTGCTCACTGTGATCCAGACAGTTCGTCCTTTCATTTACTCACTCAGTTCCTGAGCTTGAGCCTAGGTATAAACTTTTCCTTCAAACTCCAACCCAAAAGTCACCTCCTTCATAAAGCTTTCTTCCTCCTATATTCTGTTTTATGAATTAAAACCTGTTCCTTACTCCTGAAGCATTCCACCCCTACACAACAGCATTTCCTTCTGCAGCTCTGTGATAGTCTCATCTACATATGCTTCCCCAACAAGAATGTTCTGCTGAATTCTGGAATTGAGAAGCTTAATGCAATGGCTGTTTTAGAAGTGTTAAGTGTTGTAGCAATTAGTTAAGCTGCCAAAGACAACTGATACACTACCTTTTCCTTTCTCATGCTTTGTTTTCTGAACTTTCTTTTTGTAAACCTCGTTCTCCTTAGATCTGCTCAAATTACAGGAACAGTCTGCACTTCGCTCTCTTCCCTTGTACTTCATGAACTCCATCACCCTCCACCCACCTTGGGTCCCACCTACTTTCTATTTGTTCTGACACTATCTTCTAGGGTTGCTGAATCTCAACTTTTCTGAAGGGAGAATGCTTCTTCTGTTCATCCTGCAAGAAGCTCATTCTTCTTTACCAGGTCTTGGAGAGATAACACGGTGACAACATTTTGCAATATGTTGTGACAAATGTACATGAGATTTGGCTAGAAGCCAGAGGTGGTGGTTTAGAAATCTTCCCAGGGACGGGATGGGAGCCCTCCAGCTGTCCTTGAACAACATTTTAAAGGTCTGCCTGCAGAAAGTGAAGTAAGGACATCCCGAGGAGAGTATACAAGAGTGGTGAGACAGAGGGAAACATCAAGAACATAGTGTGGTTTAGAAAATAACAAAGCAGCCTCAAATAGAAAAGCACATGACCTTCAGGAGTATTAAGAGGTAAGGTTGTAAAATCACAACTGACCAGGTCATGAGGAACTTTAAATGCCCCAAATACTTCAAGCTTGAAACCTTACCCTATAGGTCATTGGAGGCTGGACAACAAATAACATAATTTGGGATCTTAACTAATGGTTCAAAATGATCTGTTGAACACAACTTCAGAGTACAACATGGAGGAAGGTGAAATTGAACACTAATAAGCTGTAAGGGGCTCTCAGACTTGCAGAGAGAAGAGATGGTGAAGGCATGGAATAGGCAAGAGTCCTGAGCTTCAGAAGGGAGGTGTTTTTGATAGAAAGTTAGGCAGTTAGTCTGTAAAATTTGATGATCTGATGTGAGAAAGTAAAAGTGGAGGCTGCCTTTCAAACTGCTGGCATAAGCAACTGCACAGATAATGTATATGGAATAGGAAATGCAGTCATATAAAGTACTAGCATAAATTTCTCAATAGTGAAAACAATATATTCTGGGAAAATGAAAAGGAAAGGGATGGGAATCAGGAAGGACAATTCCTAGAATCCCAGGAAATAACACCCAAGACAGTAGAGATGGGAAATTGAGGTAGATATGGGAAACTGGCAACTGAAGAGACAGCAGCATTCAATCATAGCCTGGTCCCCACACCAAGGGAGGGAGAACATTTGTGTAAAATTATCATGATTTAGCAGCATTCATAATTTAACTTTGGAAAGAGTTTTGGTATATTTGAGTGCAATTGCTCCAGATGTTCTACAAACTCATAACTCTTTAATCACAGTAATAAAACCACTTTGCAAAAATGTAATTCTGGGGAGAGGAAAGCTGCCCAAGTTCTGAATTCTTTCTTTTCCTTCCCTCTCCCAACACATGAGAAGCTTATACTACATAACACCCAAAGGCAAGTTAGCAGCGGGTCACAAATACAGAGGGGTGGGGCCAGGACAGCAGAGGACAGAGAGTGAGCATACAAAGAGCACAGGGAGGAACCAAGGGCTCAAAACTAAGTAGATGCACACATAGGTGTCAAAAATTAGACATGCTTGATGGTTAAAAATCAGAAGACTGTAGGATGAAGGACCACAATATTCATTGATGAAGCTCAAAATACGCAAAATGATTATGATAGTATAAGGGGAAGATTAGATGCTCAGAGAAACAGTTGTGTAAGTAGGGAGGGGTGGAAAGTTTTCAGGAAAGTGATCTAGAAAATAATCATGGTCAATTTAGAAAGATACTAGTCAAGATCCCTTGCTATAATTAATGATCTGGGTTTTTTTTCCCTTATAAAAAAAGCTAATACCTAAGCATGATTGCCCGCGGGACATGCAGGTAGAGATCTATAACTACCTCACTGAAGGTACAAACCTAAAAGCCAGTAGTGCTGAGACTTTGGTATACATCATAAACACCTGGAGAACTTGTTAAAACACTGATTTAAGGGCCTCGCTCCTTGAGTCCCTGATTCTGTAGGTCTGAAATAGGGTCTAAGAATCTGCATTCTAAAATCCCCAGGTGAAATGATGCAACTGATCCAGGGTCCACATTATGCGAACCTCTGCCACCACTACCAGGCCTTCTCCCTGGATGTAAACTCCAAGCACCAGACCAGCTCTGCAAGCACAGGCGTGTCTGAGTCCATTAGATTGAAGTGGGTCAGAATGCAGTTTGAGATCTTTATTTTTTTAATGCACCCTAGACAATTCACTGTGCAGCTGAGGTTCAGAGTTACATATGCAAGTGAAGTTAAATGGTGATGAATGAGTTCTCTTTTGGATTCAGCAAGGCATCCTTCTGAAGGCAGGCTGACTTCTGTCTTTAAAGCTATGGGCATACGTTCTACAATGGGATTTAACAGTGGGATCTAACATTACCTATATTTCCTGCTAAGTTAGACTCAGAGTTCTCCGTATGCCAACAAGCCATGTAATATTTTTGATAATTTATAAACTGTCCTAGAAGGTTTGACTTATCTTTTGGAGGAAAAAGGCAACAATCTCTAATAAGAGAAAAGTGACTTTGGTTTTCTCTATCTATGCTACCAGGATTGTTTTTCCACCCAAATGATGATAAAGCAACCCAGAGGAAAATCCAATAAAGTTGCCAAGGAATTACAGTGCTCTAGCAACAGGTGGCTTGTTCATTTCTGAAATTATATGAAGAATATCGACCAACTGACACATAGACAAAGACTTTGAGTACAACTTTAGAGAGAGGGAAAACAAGTCGGTGCCTTGTGGCACACTAGCCAAGCAGTATTTCTACCCAAAGGTGGAGAAACTGTTGTACAACTATTTTATATTTTTAGAATTACTAAATAATTGATTAATGAACAATAACTTATATACTGGTCTGAAGTTGGTTCTTATTTACCAATCTCTCTCCCTTGTATAGTAAATGTGGTTTCAAAAAAGATTATAAAATGAAATGGCATTTCACCCAGCTCCCACAATCTTTAAACTGCCCATTAAATGTAGTCAGAGAATATGTTAAGGTAGTGAAATGGAAAGTAACACAGAAAGGGTATTTATTTGTTTTACTAGGGCTGTTTCATCAAACAATGAACTACCCACATCAGAAAAGCAACTTGAGGGTTTCCATAGGAGCTTTGGAAGATTTACATACCTCCCCTGGGTCCCACCCAAGTCCCATGTGTACTTATTACCATACATTACAAATTTTGTTTAACGCTGGTGCCTCCATGATCTAGTACTTCTGTATCCCGGTATCAAATACAAAGGATGGTAAATAAAGGATCAATAAAGTTTTGAAATACTAGACTGATGCTATGTAAGTCCTACATTATTTTAACTCCTTAGAAAATCATTTTGAGGAGCTAGAGTTGTGGCTCAGTGGTAGAGTGCCTGGCATGTGTGAGGCCCTGGATTCAATACTCAGCACCACATATAAATAAATAAAAGATCCATTGACAGCTAAAAATATATATTAAAAAAAAAATCATTTTGAGCCAGGCACAGTGGTGCATGCCTGTAATCCCAGCAGCTCAGGAGGTTGATACAGGAAGATCGTGAGTTCAAAGCCAGCCTCAGCAAAAATGAGGCACTAAGCAACTCAGTGAGATCCTGCCTCTAAATAAAATATGAAATAGGGCTGGGGATGTGGCTCAGTGGTCAAGTGCCCCTGAGTTCAATCCCTGGTATCCCCCGAAAAAAATTATTTTGATTCAGGTCATGATCCTCAAAAGTATTCATAATCTTGTTTATTCATTCTTATTATATATATAATATGTCATATATAATTTCAGATTACTTGACATTTGACTGGGTTGACAAATTTAAAAAAATATGATTCCAGAAATTTTAAAGAATAATGTAGGTTTCAATGTAGGATTTTAATATAACATATGACATAGAAAAACTCAACAAATCCTTTAAATGCACAACTTTTTTGGCTGAAAGCAACTATTTTAAATCTCTTATGCTTCCTTCTAGTGCTCAATCACATGCCCCACCCCATTACCCTCATTCCGCCATGAATAACCACCTTCTCTTAGAGCACATCCCATAATTGCCGCAAGAAAATCAGATCACCTTCAGTTCTGTTTGTTACATTTACTTCCTCCCTAGTTTCCATACTCAATCTTCCTTCACAGACTTTTCAGCATTTCATCATTTTGCTGCTGAATCCCCTCTCTGCTCAACATGACAGTCAAAGATTTGTGAAGTCACACGACTCTAGCATTTACTTTATATTCATTGAAACCTACGTGAAACACCACACTTATCTGAGACTATAGTTGAGACTAGTGTTTAATGGAACCCTCAAAAACACATGACTGTGCTTTGCTACTGATAATGTGGGTAACCTCAGGGCCTGAGAAGGGAGCACGTTACAGGTCACAGAACACTGTTGTTAGAAACATAATGTTAGGAGGAGAAATGACTGCGTGAACTGACCTAAAGAGGCCCTGAAAAGATCCACTGCATGCTTCCTTCCCACCCTAGACCTTCTTTTGACATCCCTGAGCTCACCTCTCGGAATCTGCCTGCTGAGTTGACTGACTAAGCAGGCCTCCCACAGCACCCTGTAACCCCTCATGATCCTGCCACCCCCAGGGATTGAATCTGATTCCTCCTTCCGCATGAGCCTGTGAGTTCACCAGAACAAGGAGGATGCCAGTACTACTGGGGAAATCCCAACACATATTAGGAGCTGACATATTCATAGAGCACAGAGTTCAAAATTAAAGCTTTAAAATTGATGTCTTCAACTAATTGTTATTTAAAGCTTTAAGTCAAAACATGCCTGGCTGTCATCATAAGCAAGAAATTTGAATCATTGTGCTTTATTACTTCACATTCATTCTTTGGATAAATGTTTATTAAAAACCAATACTTATTAGGAAACAAATATTTATTAGGAAACACTGCTAAACAGATGCTTGGAAGAGAATAATGAGGACAGGTTGAGCTCCTTTATAAGGGTAGTCCAGAGCAGTAGTAATAAGAACCTGTCATTGAAGATGTGGGGAAAGTCAAGGGGCAACTCTCCAGGCAGATGGAATCAAACATCTTAGAAAATAGTAGTTATCTTTACATCTCACATAACTATAATATGAACTACTGACTAGCATTTAATGGAACCCTCAAAATTTCAAAATTGAAATTATATAATTTCAATTATATAATTTAAAAGAAAACATTTTGACTCATATACATTCAATAATGTATACACAAATTACTTTGAAGAGCAAGTCCAATATAAATAAATTGAATTTGAATTTCCAATGGAGGAGACTTAGATTGAAAAATGATATAACACTTTTGGTCACATATTTCCTAAGACAAATTAATGCATTACTACGGGTGCCTCACTTTGAGTAGTACCCATCTAGAAGTTTCATGCTGTTTATGTCCTAAGTCAACTAAACATTCGAATTTATTTGGGGTCAGGAATGTAAGGTAATTCAGAACAAAAAAAATGAGAAATGATCTTTAGACAAACACAGGAAGAAAGATTTAAGATATTTAACTTATGCATTCGTCATCTGTGACACTATAGTGACAGGAAAAACATCATAGAACTCACTCACTGTTCAATCTATGTTACCTGTGTCCATCTTCATTCCATCTTCTGGAAATTTCTTTAAATGAAACATCCAGCACGGATATTACTATATCTGAAACAAGGATGCATACACATCCAACTTTCCTTTTCTTAAAAAAACTGAAGTTGAAAATAAATACAGGAGTACTCTAGTATTTCATGGACCCACTGAATTACCTTGCTCCTGAGTTAAGAATAACAATGTTGATTTGTTTAAATGAACAGATTGCTATTTCTAATTCCATCAGGCTGAACTGCAAAGAATCCTAAGAGATAACCAGCACTTCTTTCCAGATATATGTTGGGAGGACAATCAAACATCTTTTTTCTCCCTTGCCATTAAAGTCCTTATCTGAACCTTGCAGAATGTGAGCCAAGTTTGTTAATTGTGTTCTCTAAGTCATGTCCTTATTACAGACTCCTCTGTTTGCACTCCTTTGTCTTTGAGGTATGTGTTCATCTCTCCTTTCAAATAGATTACTCACTGGGAAGCAAGGAGCTGAAGTTTCTCTTGCAGAGACAGAGCCTTTCCTGGAAAGAAGACACTGATTTTATCCAGAGCAAGCAGATGGTCACACACCTAGAAGGTTCCATAGAGCTTCACCTCTGTCATCCAAATTCCTCTGACATGCAGGAAGGCACAGGTGGAAAGAAGGTGGTAAGGCAAATGCAACCTATTTATGCTCATTGTCCTTCATGCCATCAAAATAGCTTGTATCCTGAAAGAACCCTTGAAGTCAGCACTAGGTAAAATCAAAGTAAAACTCAAAAATAAATAAATAGATAAACAAAAGGAAACACGGAATTTTCTTAAAACAACTGGCATTATAGAACAGACTACAGGATTGTCATTTTAGCAGAAGTAATTTTATTCCTATTGTGTTCTCCACAAATGCCGTGTATGGAAGAGTAGGAAGGAAGGAATTAAGAGAGAAAAATATAGGAAGTGACACTTCCAGAATTTCTAAAGAACCACCTACTGGGCCAGTCAAACTGTGAAGCAAAATTATTTAAAGCAAAATGAGGATATATCTTGCAGGCAGCTAGAGACACATTTCTGATAGCTATCAATTTTGCAATACCTAGCTAATTTGATTTCTGTTTCCCTTTACATTTCTTGGATGCTAAGCAAAGTCAGGCAATGGGTTAGGCACCAGGGAAGTACAGAGCCTACTGTTACAGACTCCTGTTCAATTATCAGCTCCAACCATGAAGATTCTATGGTCTGAGAATATATTCTGTAAAATGTGACATCATTTTCTACATAAGTCTGATGTGAATATAAAAAGATTACTAACATAACTTGCTTATAGCATAATAAGCACTCACTACTATCATTACTAAAGTACAGGTTTGCAAGAAATACGACCTCTCTACAGTTCATGATCTAGTGGGAGATCCAAAATCAGAAACACGTAACTACAATGCAATGTGATATTATGTATTATATTTCCTCCCATTCTAATGTAAACCCCATACCTCTGCAAGGGTATGCCTTGCATCTTTTGTTATGGTTCTTTTTCAAAGTTGACTTCAAAGCACCTAGAACACTGCTCAGCACAAAGCAGTTGTTCAATAAATCATTGTTAGTTGAATGAATAAATGAAGGAACAAAGGAATGAATTGTTAATGGCCATCATTCAATAATGGGCATCTTCAAAATCTGATATATGTAGGGGAAAAAAGATGTGGCAAAAATTACCTAAATTCAAAAGAATACGCTTCTACCTATAACTCCTACATTACTGAAATCTGACTCACTGATAACCTAAACATGCATGTTTTGGTTCTGGATGCAGAAAATAAAAATAACTGTACTAGATTTTCCTTTGTTTATTCAAATATCAAAAAAGAGTAGTTCATTTAAATATAGCTATTTTTAGTGCCCTGAGTAAGCTGTGTTGGTGCCCTCATCCCTTCCCTAGGTTCTGGCCCTGGATCAAGGCAAATCATACTTGTGCAAGGGGAGTTGATGGTGTCTGACCAACCAGCACCAAAAACTGGCAGAGTCAGGACAATCCTAATTCTGAGCAGAAATGATGGTGTGTGTTCCTGATCACAATTTAAGTTGATTTTTAAAATAGAGTCCTAAATTCATCGTTTTCATTTGAGTGATAATGTTTTGTGGAATAGGAGTCAAAAAGACTAGAAACAGTTAAATTAGAAGCCAGCCACCATTGGGTAGCATAATTTCAATGAGGAGATGCTTTTTAACGCCCAAAACTGTTCAGCTGATAAATGCACCTTTGAAATACCACCTATTTGTGAATTGGTATTGCTAGTATTTAAATTGTACTCTATCCATTTATCAACTCTCTATGGAATAACACAAGCCACTTTATTTAGGTCAATATCTCTGCCCAAAAGGGATACCTGGAATAATAAAGACACATGAAAATGTATTTAGCTTTTTATTCTATGAGGTTTTAAATCTAAACTACAATAATAAGACATATTGGGCCATAACAGATCGTGAAAACTATAAAACCTAAATAATTTAAATAGAACTGCCCAGAACCCTTTTTCCTTTCATGAAAAACCAGTGGGACTTCTCCCATTGAATCAGTGAGCAACATGTTCTCTTTCTTCTTTGGGTATGTTAGCTGAGGAGCCGTTTTCCTAAGCAGAGAGACTGAGCCCACTGAACACATAAGGCATGGAGACAGCAGATGAGCCCTCTGAGGCAGAGAAGGGGAGGCAATCAGAAGACAGTGGTTCTACCCGCCATGCGCACTAGCCCAGAGCCCAGAGCCCACCACCCTGCCAGGGACACCTCCTCTGCACCCATCAAAGCAACACTGCCTCTTTCTGCCACCTCTCTCCATTTTTTCCATATTCCATCTCACCTTAGGAAATATGCATTCTAATCAGAGTAAATTAAAATTTATATTTTGAGTGTTGCTTTAGATGCACTGAAGAGTTTCATAAGAATGTCTTCTCATCAACACAATTAAACCTTCCTTGGGGAGAAAGTCATGACTTTGATTTCCTTTGTAATCTCCTCACAGCAGATGGCCCCATGTCAGAGAGGGCTGGGCTGAGGGGGCTGTGGGACTCTATTTCCTGAGATGCAACACACACAACCTACAGGCCATATGAAAGCCGCATCCTAATGAGTATAAAAACCAGGGAGTTCAATAAATGCTACCTATCATTCAACTCATTCAGCGAATTGTTGTCATTGTCACTGGATAATAAAGGACCATGAGATAAAGAGATCTAGGAATTTTTTAGTAGAAGAAAAATGTTTCATCACTACACAAGTCATTTTGAAATTCTTTACCCGGTACTACTTTAATGTAAAAAGACGATTGGCAGAGTAGTTCTTACAGATAAAACATATGGTTAATAAGAACATATTTTAATCGCTCACTATGGACCCAGCTTTGAACTAGATACTTTACATAGACTGGCTCATTTAATCTTTCCAAAACTTTGAAACGTAAGTTTAATTATCCTCATTTTTCAGATGAGAAAACTGGGCTCAGTAAAATTAACTTCCTCAAAGTCATTTAGAGCATTAAATGGATCAGGCTAGAACAGGACTGGAGAGGAAGATAACATTTTCCATGTGGAACACAGAAACTGCTACTATCATGAATCTGCTGACCACCTCTCAGCAGATAAACCCCCAAAAGACATCTCAAATTCCATCATTTTGTAAATTCTGGTTTAGTTTCCAAGCTGCTCATGGGAAATGTCCAAATTCATCTTAAAAATCAGCACAACCAAAAGATAGTTTAGTCACCAGCTCCCTGTCTCAAACCCTTATGTTCCAGTAATGTCATTACTCCCAATACCCTGCACTTCAAATCCCCACTCCACCTAGGCCCTCTCCCATAACTAATTACCAAGCATCAAGAAAGCAGCTGTTACCCATTGAAAACCACTCTGCCTGCTACTGGGCTTAGGCCTGAGAGAGATGGAAAAACACATAAGCTAATTCATCACTTAAAGGAGCTTAAAAAATCTAGCACTCACATATGTAAATCATAAAATAAATGAGCCACATAAATACAAATGGAATTCAGGGGAGAGTTTACCCTCAGTTTGAGTAGTCATAAAATGCTTTGTGCGAGACTGAGATTGAGCTGGGCTTTAAAATAATTATTTTAGAAGAAATCCTCACTCATGGTAACACTACCAAACTCCCTGAAGAACACAAAGGGAGAGGCAATCCCTGACCACCCTTGACCTAGGAGAACCTACTCTAAACAATGTGTCTCACAGACAGAATTTAAAATAGCAGGGAATGTCCCTGCAGCACAGAGGTGACCAGCAGGGTGGTCACTGTGGAGAAGCTTGATGCAAAGGACTAGTTAAGAAGTGGGGCTAAATGATGATGGAAGCCAATTTGCCTTCATGCATATGTTCCAGGGACACAACATGAAGGCCACGCAGGATCCAAGCACATGCTCAGTGTTGGGAAAGGCAGAGGATGAATAAAAGTGACTGGTGTCCTCATGGGGGTCTCAAGGACAAAGTTAAAGTCTCACAATGATTTTGACAGTTCTTTAGAAAAACAAATCTGGATGCAAGTTTGATGGGAAGAAGGAGACCTAAAGACAAGAAGTTCCATTTAGAGGTTTCTCTGTGTTCCAGGCATGAGACAATACAGTCTTGAAGTCAGTCGGCAGCAGCAGAATTCACACAAACAACTAACTCCCACTCTAACTTAATGAAGAAAAATCAAGACCAGAGAAGACTTGTATTTTGCACAAATTAACAATAAAATAAATTTTTAAAAAATTTAGTATATAATTAAAGACTTTGTAAAAACAACCATGTATACAAGTCTTTTTTAAAGAACTCAATGTGAAATTTACACTTTGTGAAATATGAAAGGATAATATTGCTATCACTTCAAATTAGAAAAAAAAATAGCTTCTTAATCAAGAGATCTATACCACAAAGAGAAGAACCAAAATGCATCTATTTTAAAATTTAAAACATAAATTTTTTCATCCAAAGACATCATTGAAATAAAAGACCTGCCACCAACTGGGTGAGAATCATTAAAAAACATTACAGAAAAAACTCTGGCATCCACAATATGTAAATAAATCTTACAAATCAATAAATATTTAAAAAGCAGCAGGAGAGCTAAAAAATGTGTGAATAAGCAATCTACAGAAATCAGAATGTTAATAAAGGGGGGGAAGTAAACATTACTAGCAGTCAGGGAACAACAAATTAAAACCATAATGATGTAACCATCTTGCATCCATAAGATTGACCAAAAACAAAATCTACCACCAAGTGTCAGCAAAGATGTAGAACAAAAGGAGTTCTTATAGATTCTTGGTGGGAATACAAATAGCTACAACCAGTTTGGGTAACTTGGTATTATCTGCTAGGTGTAAAAGTACAAATACTACCCTTCAGCAATTCCAATCTAAAGAGATAAGCTAAGGAATTGTCCTTTGTTAGCACAAGGGATGTGCACATGAGTGTTCACTACTGCCTTGATTGGAAACAGCTTATTAAATATCCATCAACAAAAGGTTGTTGCACTAATTATGATAACTGTAAAAAATTAATAAATTGTATCTGTACATCAACTAAATTCTGAACAAATAAGGTATATGTTTCAGTCAGCTTTTTCACTGCTGTGAGTAAAAGACCTGACCAGAACAACTGCAGAGGAGGAAAAGTTTATTTGAGGGCTCACGGTTTCAGAGGTCTCAGTCTAAAGAAGGCCGGCTCCATTCCTCAGGGCTCAAGGTGAGGCAGAACATCATGGTGGAAGAGCACGGTAAAGGGAAGCAGCTCACATGATGATCAGGAAGCAGAGAGAGAGAGAGAGACTCCACTTTCCAGATACAAAATCTATACCCTGGAGCCACACCCCAATGAACCAGTTCCTCCAGCCATACCCTACCTGCTCCAGCTACCACTTAGTTAATTCACTGATTAGGTTAAGGCTATGACCCAATCATTTCTCCTTCAAACTTCCTTGCACTGTCACATGCTTGAGATTTTGGGAGATACCTCACATCCAAACCATAACAGTAAAAAACACAAGTAACATGTTACCATTTCTATATAGTCTGAAATTACCAAAAGAAGACTACAGCGCTTAGGTGCATATACATAGCAAAGTATATGAAAATAGGAGAGGATGGCAGACACATGATTTAGTGTACTGAGTACAAGTGAGGGAAGATATGTTTGGAAACAGAATACACTGGAAGTATCAACTGTATGTGCAATAAACTAGTTTATAATCTGGGTGGTGGGCACATAGGTGTTTAGAAACAGATGACTATAACTTGAAATTTTTTCAAAATATTTTTTCCCATTTCTACATTCTTAAACCTGGTTCTCAACAATTTATGCCTCACATAGGGCAAGAAATTCCTTTATTCCAATTTGGACTCAATTTCTTCTACCAATTCAAGCAGTCACTTTTTCATGTCACTACCTATTCAAAATACTTATGTGGCTCCCATAAACTAAACATTCTTGTAGAGCCATTATGGCTTAGGCAGTCCCTCCATAATGCATCTCCATCTTCTCAATCAGATATCTCTTCAGGTCTAATAAAATGCACTGAGGAAACTAGAGGACCACCTCCCGACCAGTTCATTTGAATCTCCATATCTTTGTAGATGTTTGTATCTGAAAGTCATCCTTTCTTCCTATTTAATTCTTACCAATCCATAAAGATTCAGTATAATACCTTCCTCTTTAGGAAGCATTCCATAAGTCCTCATGTGTTGTTAAGTTCAACCTTCCAGAAAATTCCAAAATATGATGTGCCTATGCACTTGAAACACTTAGTTTAATTCTATAGCCCATCACTACTAATTACTTCCTACATCTTAATCTTACCCTTTTGGCTGCATTTTAAGCTGCCCAAGAATTTGAACTATGTCTTGGACTTCTGTATTCTCCATAGTAATGAGTAGCTGGGAGATAAAAATATTTTTGTGTGCACATACTTAGACCATATACATACCCAATATTTGATAGCAATCACCCAGAACCCTTAGGATTCTTATCATCAAAGCAGAATATTTTTAATTATCCACAAAAGACATTTAAATCTAGAGAAATTATTTCCTATTGTAGTTTATAAAAGCATAAGCCATGTTCACTTTGAATTTTACCTTTCCTTACAGACCATTTAAGGCTGAAGAGAGGACCTGGTAGTTAAAACAGGGTACAAGTGGCAGGTTAGCTTATCAGTCAATCAGACCATCATAAGACCACACATCCTAATTTACTGCAAAAAGGATAATGAAAAAAGTATAAAGGACTAAAACTGCATTCAACTGGAGAGACTCAGTAATTAACTGACTTCTCAGTTGAGGTCTTGGAAAGAGAAAGCAATGTAAGATGCAGTGTTCCAAGGAGAAGGGGAAAAAGACCTCTGATCCTACTTCACAAAAGCTAAAGAATCAAGGAGACTCATCTGAATTGCCAAGGCAAGGGTTCACACAATACATTTTCAAAAGTGTTACTGCTTCAAGATTTCCCCTGCTGCCTCTCCCCAACTCTAAATGGGAAAGCACATCCCTGTTTGAAAGAATGAGAAGGTTACCCTGCCTTCTCGGTTAATGTCTACAGGAAAATTGCTTTGAAGGGGGTGAAGATGCCTTGCTTCCGTGCTACTGAAGTGTGATGAATGGTATCAAAGAGTAGTTGTTTGCAAAGCCTGGGACAAGATCAAAATGCCATTTTCCTCTGAAATTGCAGCATGTGTTCTGTAAAGAAATCTCAGGGAGATATAGTAGGAAAAATTCTGGTCCAAAAATAGACTTTGAACTGAATTTCTACTGAAACTGAAATCAAGAAGGAAAGGGTCTCCAGGGAAGGGGTATAATCATGAGGTTAGAGTGAGGGTTAATGCCAATTCTTCTCTCACACATTCATAAATGTTCACCAGTAGTAGAATTAACAAGGAAGTTACTCTAGCAGATGTTTTCAAATTAGCCAAAACCGTGTCACAGAATAAGGCAGCAGAGCTGGAAATGTGCCCAGAGAGACCTTCCCACAAGTCGCCTGAGGGAGCCCTTTAAATATGTCTGAACCCTCCTGGTGCAGAGATTCAGATGCAAGGCCAGGGTGATAAGCCCGTCACAGCACAACCCTCCTCTTCTAATTGCTTATCCATGGCTTCAACAAGACCCGCTATACTGCTGAATGCTAAGGAAACCTAGTAAGATTGGGCAGTTCCAAATTACACACTTTACGGCTTGCCTTTGTGTGACTGCTTACAAATCTGACAAGAAAACACTGAGAGAAGATAGAGAAATTGTTAGTGACAACAGATGAGCAAGCTATAAGTGAATCTGAAAATGAACGGTTTCATTTCTGGCAAATTCTGGAAAGAGGGAGGAGGGTGAGTTTGCATCTTCATACTATATTCAGAGCATTGATATCTACTTTGCAACTAAAAATAAAATGGTCAATCATATCCTAGCTTCACTGGTTCTCATCTTAACTATACATGGGTTAAGATAGAAATGGGGCTTCCAGTGGGGGAACTGGTTTTCCTAAATGGGATGTCACTTGTCTCCCGAGAATCATTAACTTCTACAGGAAAGAAAATAATAAATACCAATAAGGAAAAAAATCTTAAGCCAACAAAAAATGAAAACGTCCCGAGTTTCACACTCATCTGATAGATTATCATGTGTTCACTGGAATAAGGGAAGTAAAATTATTGAGTCAACACATGTATACAACACCAACTTCTGTGCAGTCAGAATAAGGAGCAGAGGACTTCCATCTTTTTGAACCTTAGCTCAACACTCCATTTTGGTTTGTTTGTTTTTAACCACATGTCTTCCTCTTTTGGGTGTATGCTGCAGGGTTACATAGGAGGACACAGCAAATACATATTGTAAAGTCAAACAGCCATGTGTTTGAAGAAAAGGAGCTGGTGCCTGATCTATCCTACAATCAATCATCTGTGGCTATTTATTAAACTAAAGTGAATATCAGAAAATGATTTCTAAATCTTCATGGTAGAAGAATATTTTAGATCTTTTTAGAAACTTCTCTGGCAATTCCTGATAGACCACACATGCAGACAAAGTCACCTTCAAAAGACAGTAACAAGATTCAGGCTACAAATACTCCGTGATTTTTTTTAAAAAACTGTCTTTTGGAGACCACTATAATCATTCTTTTCTTGGAAAATGGAGAACTGTGAGCACTTAGGATCTTCTGGAAATAAAAGAGACAGTGCAAAATAGGGGATGCTTTTGAGACTCCAAGGGTCTCAGCACATAGATTTCCTACAATGCTAGCAAAGGGGTGGCTTCTTGTGATAGTGTTTCTTTATAATAAAAAGTGTACAAAATGATTAACATACCATAGACATACACATAGATTTTAAGTATGGGAGGTGAGACTTGAATTTTTCAAGAGTCCTTTTAACCTTACTATTATAATGGTGTTCTATCAGCAGGAAGAAAAAAAAATCAACAAAGGAAAAGGAGAAAAGAAAACAACCAAGAAACTTAACGACTACATCCTTTCCTTAAATTAAAGAGAGGTAAGAGCGGTTTCTATAGAGATGAAATCTTAGTAAAGGTCTTCCAATTAAATGCTTCCTAAAAGGAAACAAAGTCCCTCTCCTTTGATAAAGGGCAGAACAATTGATGGGAATGATCACAAAGGAAACATAATATGAATTTGAGTTAATCATATAAAGTTCACTATAGAAATACACATTTGGTAGCATTTTACAATTCCTACTGAATTTGAAATAATATGCAAAATCAAAACACTGAACTGTTTCCAAAAGAGTTGCTATTTAAAAATAAAGTACTTGTCTCAATTAAGTTCTAGCTGAAACTACTACTGTTCACCTATCACTTGTAAAATCACTTGTAAAACAAGTTCCCCTCTTCCCAGTTTTGTTTTTATACTTTAGAAAATCAATCCAGAGAAGCATATGGAATAAGGGCATACATATCTAATAGAACATCAGAATGCATGCAGTTTCTGTTTCCAAATTTGATTCCATAGGACCCTTGAGCTTAGAAGAATTGGAAAAGTAGAATATCATAGTTTTGGACTATTTCTCCATATGGGTTATCCAATATTTTGGAAGGGCTTGTTTTCATTTGCTTTGAATAATTACTAATATGATTTATCAAGTTTTTAATCCTTTCAGAACAACATTTATCTTGATGGAGAAATTAAAGATGCTAAACCGAAAAAAAAAAAAAAATCCTCACGGGGAAAACTCATGTACATATCATTCCCTGAAAGCTCAATTGCTGAAATGTAATTTGAAGAACTTTGTCAGAAAATTATTCATAATTTTAGAAGTATGTTGACAAGTTCATTTTGCCAAAATTACACTGCCTTTAATTTTTAAGATATTTTTGATAAACTAATCAGAGTAAAAAATAGAGGAATGGAGAAACAGACGTAAAATTTTCAAAAAAGACTATATTTGCAAGTGTATTAAAGTTTTTTTTTGTTTTGTTTTGTTTCATTCAAGGTAACCAATTTTTTCTCTTAAGCAAGTCAGTTTTCCTTAAAAGCAGTTACAGAATTTCCTATCTGGAACTAGGAATATTTCAAGGTAGTGACTTTACTCTGGCAACTTTAAACTCAACTACTAAATGCAAAGAAAATTAAGAACAAAGCTGTTAGATCAACTACAGTAGAAGAGGAAAGGGATCAGGAAAAGCAGGGCAGGGAGGGTAAGAAGGAAAATGAGGTATATGATCAAAGTGTGGTATATGCATGTAATAATATGCCACAGTGAAACTCATTATTCTGTATAATTAAAATGCACTTTAAAAAAGCAAAGCTATTGACCCAGGATTTCTATCAAATTTGCTTCAAGTCAAAGCATTAATTTTCTGAGCCAAGGACAGCTTTTCTAAAATTTTATACACGTTACAAAAATATTCAATATTTCTCTATATACTGAATTTCCTTTTAAAAATCTTAAGCAAAGAAAGCTCTATTTTTGACATAATATGATGTAAATTAGGACACTAATTTGGACCTCCATGTCATTTTCATTCAAGCTGGAATAAAAAGTAATGCTATGCATGCAAAAATGACCTAAGCCAATGAAAAGTTGCTTCCTGAAACTGAAATTGTGTTATAAATAACCGTCAAAAGACTTGTTCGTTTTGGAACAGCTCCTTCCTGGTAAAAATGGTAATAATAATAATTTACAAGATGTTTGCCTGCGGTTCTAAAATCGCTTTCCTAGTTTAAGCATTTCTCATTCCTGTGTCTACACGTCCGATTGATCCATCGCCACTTTCTACGAAGTCATTCATGAAGACCATAAAAGCTGAAGATCTCTTTGTTACTTTTATTACATGTCTTTCCCCATTGTAATTCCATAACTTCACGTGCTATGCCGGTAGGCGGGGAGCCTCCACCTCCCTCACCCGGGGGCCCAGTCTCACTCTGTCTCTCACAGAGAGGAATTTAGTCTTGCCCGGATCCATAAAAGATGTAATATCTCATCCACCAGTGCCCCTGTCCTCGCCGCCTTGCCATCTCCAACCCCTTCCCCTCCTCTTGCCCTCCCTTTCTCGGACACAAAATTCCGCAGCGCTACTGGCGGCGCGGAGGGCGAGCCCGGCGGCGGGAGGCGCGAGTGGCGCTAGGGCACAAGCGCTCAGTGTCCCCGGCGCCCGCACCCGAGCCGCCCTCCGCCCCTTCCCAGGGCCTCCGGGGGCCACACCGAGAAGCGGGAACTGCTCGCCTTCGCGAGTCCTGAATGCAGGGTCTTCATCGCCGCTCGGTCCCCGAAGGTCCCTCCTGCAGCTGCAGCCGCCCCTCAATGAAAGTGCAATTTGTTATCTCCCCCAGCCCCGAGAAGTCCCTGTTTGGTCTCGGCTCCAACCCACTCAATTCAATTTGAATACCGGGTCTCATCGCCCGCCACGCGATTTGCAGGCAACTGGCCTGGGCAGCGGGTAGGGGGCGACTCTCCAGTGACCTCCTCCTTGGATCCCGTTCTCTGTGTGCGTCTCTCTGTGTATATCTCGATATCTCTCTGTGCCTAACAGTCTTTGTGTCTCTGTTTCTCTCGCTCGCTCGCTCGCTCGCTCTCTCTCTCGCTCTCATACGCACGAGGGAGGGGTCTCTCTCCACAGTTAATGTCAAAATGTCACCCAAAAAGCAAGTGCAACAACTTGCTTTGCAAACGACCCAGGAACCTGTCGAAAAAACGCCTGCAGACAGCAGCCCCCTCCTCCCCTGCAAGGTGCTTCAGGGTTTGGCGGGTGGGGGGCGGGAGTGGGAATTTGGTCCGTCTGGAGATGACGGAGACTGAGGACTGGGTTCCCCTCCCCCTTCTGGGACCCTGTCGCAATTAGAAATCTGTCCCTTTTGGGGGGTCCTGGGGGGAGCTGCGAGGACCGCACTCCTGGAGAAGGGCACGCCGGCCCCCGGGATCCCGGAGTCCCCAGGGGGCCCGGGAGTGCGCCCCAGGCAAAGGAAAGGGAAGCGGATTCGCAGAGTGTAGGGAAAGAAGCCCAGCCTGCAGTCCTTCCGCGGGCGAGGGCAGTGGCGACCTCGCGGCGGGCAGGAGCCACCCAGCGCGCCGCCACCGCCACTGCCACCGCCGCCGCCGCGCACGCCCCAGTCCCGCGGCGCAGCCTGGCGTTACCTTGCTGCTGCCCGCAGTTGGGCCCTTGCTTGCTGAGTCCGTCCGTCTGGCCCACGAGCCTCAGAGGAGGACGAGAGGGGTGGCCCCTCGGCCGGGACCGGCTCTCAGAGAGGGGATGGGAAAGACCCGAGAAAGGAGCTGAGGCAGCTGCGTCCGCTCGCGCCGCTGATACTGCCGATTCCCGCGGGCGGAAGGTGTCGGCGAGGCCGTGTCCCGGGATTGCGGCGCCCGGAGCGCTGCGCTCGCCTCTAGCGCGGAGGCTGAGCGCCGGGACGCGGCGGGCTGGGGCAGCGAGGCTGGGCTGGTCACCCGCCCCTGGGTGCATGTTAATACGGTGGGGAGGAGGAGTCCCGCGCTTCCTCCGCCCAACCACCGGAGCCGGCGGGCGGGCGGCGGCCGCGGCCCGGAGCCAGCCGCTCCCACCCGCCCCAGCTACTACGGCGCTGCCACTAGCTCTGGCCCCAGCCCAGGCACGTGCGCCGAGGCCACGGGGAGGCGCCGGCGTCTCCCGGAGCGCGCTCTAGGCCGAGGGGTGCAACCCGCTCAGCCTTCGGGTGGGACGAACTCCGGCACCACACAGAGGGGAGCCATACATGCCCGGGATGGAACAGAGAGGCGGCCACCCGCTAGTGGGCGTGACCTATGGAAATGATTGTTCCCTTGCGCAGCATCTTTTGAGAATTAAACCTTCCACTCCTCTTGCTAACCTTGTTCCTAGCCTTGTCTTTTTTAAGGAGGGGAGGTAGGGCTAATCACACTTTTTATCACAGGAGTTCAAGTTGGTGGGCAGAAGGTTTACAAACTGCTCCTCTCTAACCTCGGTTCCATAGTATAAATTTTTGAAGAAGTAATCGCCTTGGAAGAAGCCTGGGTACTAGAAAGCTTCAGACACACATCTCTGGTATCCTCTTCGAACCCAGCACCATGACTTTCAAACAGTTATTCGCTGGAGCTTCAATTTCCTCATCCATATAACCATGACTCTTGAGAGGTTGTGTGGATTAGATTAAACAATGTATATTCCATCTTGGTTTTAGCGTAAGGGCAATTAGAAGAGCAATCTCGTTCACTCCTGACCTATGACCTCGGTAAACTCTGCACTATCTGTCCCAAGGTCATTGGAAGCCAGGCCCCTCACAGATGCTCAGTACCAAACCCCTCCCTGCTCTAAAAATGGAGAGAACCCACCTTTCCTCAAAGTAAGAAAGGGAATAACAGTGTGAACAGGTGAATTGAAAAGCGGCTCAAAGAGAAGTCAATCAGTTAAATATGTATTGAGTTCCTGTTCTACTCACTTAAGTATTACATGAAGCAAGTATTCATTAGTATTAACATTGTATGTTCAAATAGTTAAAATAATCATGTTTAATCACCATCTTCCTGTTTCCACTTAAAAATGAAATGCCATCTTCCTGGAGCAAACCCTTTGTTCTACAGCTCCCAGAGAGAACATTATGCCAAAATGTATATAATCTTCTTTATGTAATTGTACCCATAAAGTTATCACATAAGATTTAGCATCTGTTTTGTGTGCTAATTATAAATATTAATAGAATATCCTTTTTAAAGAAAACACTGCTAAAAATGCACAGAAGTGAAAAACAGTTTCCATAAAAATATGACTCAGATAAATAATTTCTTTTTCATACTTTCACTGAGTGATTTTCCATTAAAGAGGAAAAGAATCATTAAGCCACTAACTGGAGGTAAATTCTCAGCATTGTAGTACCATGATCACCAATGCTTTAAATGCTCTAAAAGACATCTGCAGCTAATTCAATAATTACTACGTGGGAACACAGACTTCAAATCAGGCTCTGTGAAACAAAATACTGACCTAGCCAATAATTTTCATAATTTGAAAAAGCAACTACCTTGCCTGCCCACATTTGTAAATATGTCGAACCCACAGAATTTTTAATGACATGACACTGTTAAGATGGTCAATATAATTGTCAAGTCCTGACTCAAATTAGATGGCTTCAGTAAATAAAACAACCTGAAGTGGAAAAATCAATTTTCTTACAAAATTGTTATGGTAGATTTAACTGAGTTACAATAATATCTATACAATGCTACTATTTTTAGAATTTTCTGACTGTAAGTGACAGAAACTAAATTTGGCTATCTTAAGTGAAAGCATTTTATTGAAAAGATTTAGAAAGCTTCCAGAATTAAAGACAGAGTTGGAAAACAGAAACGGTCAGTATTTGAGAAAATACTGGCAGTCCAGGAAACAGGAAGACAGACACAATTTGGTTTGGTACTATACACTCAACATGAGTGAACGCCAGTTGTTTCTCCTAATCAACGGAGGCTGGATAGATTTAAAATGACAGGGTTGAGCATTTGAATGGCCAAGCTTCCTACGGGCACTAACTGCCTGGCTGCACCAAAATGGGAAGAGGAAACATTTAATTCCTTAGCTACCAGGATGGAAGGCAGGCACCTGATACACATAAGACTGGAGACAGGTAAGTCCTCAAAAGATGATCAGAGAGCTATTATATGGGGAAAGATTTGATAATGATTTTTTTTTTAATGATAAAATCTCTTACACTGACTGGCTATGAAATTTACATTATAATTCTTAGAGTTGCATAGAAACAAACAATATTGCCTAAGGAAAACTTGTAGCACTTCTTTTTTGGTGGTGTTGTTCACATGCTTGTTTTCAGTTAAGGTATTTTTGAACGTTGTTTGAATATCACACGATTGGTCACCTTATTTATGTAAGCAGAGTTTCTGTACACACTAATATAAGCCAGGGCTGATCTACTGTACTCACTTACACAATAGCAATATGGTAGCTGAATAATGGTCATGAAAAAATATCCTAGTCCTGATTCTTGGAACCAGGAATGTTACCTTACATGACAAAAGGACTTTGTAGATGTGATTAAATTGAAATCCTTGAGATGAGGAGACCATCATCTATTACTCTGATAGATTCTTATAGGGACAAGAGTCCTAATAAGAGGAGAACTAAGAAGGTTAAAGTCAGGACAAGAACAGCAGATGGTGGAAGGAGAGGTTGAAAAGATGCACTTTGAAGATGGAGAGTGGCCATAAGGAATACAGGTGGTTTCTGGATGGTAGGAAAGGTATGGAAATGATTGTCCCCTAGAGTTTCCACATGGAGGACCAGTCTGCTTACATCTTGATTGTAGTCCACTGCAGCCGGAGAGCTGTACAATGATAAATTTGTATTACTTTGAGTCACCAGGTTTATAGTAATTACTAACAACATCCATAGGAAACTAATATAGACAGCTTATAGACCCTTGGGACCACGCTCCTTCCCCAAAACACACTTGGTAGCAGGTAGCAGGTAGCATGAAAGTTCTCACTATAGAAGGCACCAGAAAAGTGTATATACTTCTGGAAAAGTTAAATCAAGCTGGCCTAATCAGCAAACAAGACAGTAAGAAGAAAAATTTGGAAACCTTTGACAGACAGGGTTCCTATCCAGGAGCTTCCACTTTTCTGGTTAAATCAAATTTGTGGCAGTCTTCCTCCTAGACCACCACATGGTCAAGCAGGTAAAATGCCATTAAAATCAAGAATATTTGTGACAACGAGCTCTAGGGGCAATCTGAATAGTAAATGCAAAAGACATACATGTTTATTCTGCATTAATACAACATTCTCATACATTCTCCTGTTTTTAAGTAATATTGAAATGGTGATGATTTCTAGATCTTTATCTTCATCCTTGACTTCTATGCTAGAATTAAGAATCATGAATCCAAAGACCTGCTAGAAAAAAACATCAGAAAATTCCACAGACACCCCGAACTTAACAGGTCCAAACTGAACTCATCAGCTTCTGCCCTTACCCTCCTTTCAAATTTATTCTACTTCCTGTTGCATGAATTCATGGCAGTGCCATCTACCAAGTCACCAATATCAGAAACCTGTCTTATCTTTGACTTCTGCACTCACCTCCAGCCCATCACCAAACACTGTTGACTTATTTCACCATTTGCATGGGTCTTGAACCTATCTTCTATTTCCATTTTTATTCTACAGTTCTGCTAGTCTTGCATTATCTCCCCTCCACAATGAATAATGTCCTCCTAATTTGTTTCTGTTCTCCCAGTTTCACCCTTTCTTCTTCAGAGCAACAGTGATCTAAACATGCAACTGTTACTCTAATGCATTAAATCTTTAATAATAATCATTACATACATATGAAGTTTGAGTCCCTATAATCACATAGGAACCGCTCTCTCCACATTCTTGCTTTAACCTCCCTTTTCAGTCTTTCCTCCCATGATTTGTACGTTATGGTCCATAAGTCAAACTTCTGTTTATAATACCATTCATGTAATATGCTTTCTAATACATCTGTAAATATCATATTTGTCTGTCTTGATTCTCCCTATGCCCTCTATCTCTGCTTTTTTAAGGTTGGCTTTAGTAAACCTTGTGCCTAAATCACTAGTTTGGAATCAGTGTTGCCAATTTTTATTGCACCTACCCCTATCTTAGTTCTTACCACATTGTGTTTAAAATTTCAGGTAATATTCAGATTATGTTTTGATACTATATCTATCCCTATTTGGATTCCCAACACCTAGCATAGAAATGTCCTCTCAATAGATAATCAATAAATATTTGTTGAACTCAGTTGACATGAACTGCTTTGAGAATATTTTATGATGTCAGTATGTATCTTAATATCATTTAATTGAAGCTTATGTATGATTCAATACAAACTGTAGTCAAATTTTAAAACTCATCCCTCATCAAGTGTAATAAATGGGAGTTTCCTTTTTCATGCTAAACAAAAACAAATAACAACAACAAAACTTTAAGAGAGACAGATGAAGATATCCTGCTTAGTTATTTTTTTCTTTACAATGGCTAGTCTAGTGAAAAGCAATGATCTTATTAGTCTCAGTGCTTTTCAGTGAACATTTCTGCTTTATGCTGGAACATTTTTTATTAAAGATGTTAAGGTTGCAACACAACGGATTGACTTCTGAGCTACCCTGTCTTTTGTTCCTTGACATTCTTGTTTATAGGTTAAACAACATCCACTCTCTCCTCTTCTTGTCATCAGCCTCCCACCCCATTTACTCTGCAGCCTGTTGTAATATGGCTTGAGTCCTATTGTAATCTGGCTTTGTTCTGATAAAAGTAGCCTAATTTTCTCAACAAAAGGACCCATTGTAGTTCCCATTTCCTTAATCTCTGCGTATAATTTTAGGTTATTGATAACTGATTTTTCAAAAATTTCACAAGACTTCTGTGACTCCACTGTGTCCTGGCTTTCTTTCTTTCCTACTACCTCTCCTAAATTGCTTTTGTCATGTCCCTAAGATGGTAACTGAGGCCACTGGTAAAGACCAGACCTCTGAAGAGAAAGCACTGTGATCAGGACCTGAGTGACTTTTGACATTTGGAAATACTAGATTAAAAACTTTATCAAAATAATTCGAACAGGCTAGAGATAGTGTGTAGTTAAGAACAAGTGTAAATAAAATGCAGATAAAAATATGTTTACCTATTAAGTGTTCCTGATATTACATGTTCCTGGGCCAACTATATATCAACATAGGAAATGTTAAAAGGGGGAGAAAAAGGCAGAATATCCTGATAACTAACAAAAATAAATTAGTGTGTAATTGCAGAAATTTGGAGAAGAAACATAATCCAGACTTTTTTTTGTCTAGGAGCACTGTATGAATTCTCCTTTAAGCATTTTAATTTAGCAAGACAGCTTACCCATTCAAGAAATCTCTTGTAATTATGTAGTATTCTAATTTTCCCAGAGACATAAATGTTCTTGACAGACTCCATTAAGCAAAACTGTTTAAAAACAAATCATAGGATTAGGATTTGACCTTTAATTTTGCATGCAATATATACAGTCCGCTAAAGAATAATTTGACTATTAATCTTAATAACCTGTTTTTACATTACAGTTAATTTGACTATCTTTTTCAATTTCAGTTCACATTTTAGTTTTTTATATAGAATGAACATACCCTCAATGTATCAGGGAGAAATACTATTGTAAACATGACCCTCATTAAATAAGAGAATCTAGACTAAAAAAGTTCATAATATTGGAATGAATAACCTGAAATTAACATAAACCAACCACAAAACCAGCCATGAGCAATGCACACTGGAATGGAAGTTTATTTTGTATTCATTGTTGTGTACAGTGGGGTTTAAATGGAAATTGTCTTTCATTTTCAGTGAAAGAATGCACAGTTCAGGAAAAATCAGCAGTGAATTTCTAGTGATTGCTTGAATACCTAGATAAGGCACATACTCTCTAAAGGGCCAGATTCTTTAGATACAAATTTGTTAGAAGATATAATTTATTGAATTCTCAGAAGCATAGCCCCCAGACATCTATTATTAACATTGATATACCCATCTGATACTAACACATTTTGAAGACATATTAAAAACTAAGGTGTGTCTATTCATGCCTAGGATACTAGAGAGACTGAGATAGATTTCCTAGGAATTTTATTCTTTCAAAAAACAACCACCACAGTCTGTTTTCACTCTATTCAATACTGGGTGGAGCGGGGAACCCACACACTATGTCTTCTATCTCAAAGAATTCTTCATTCTAGAGCAGAAAATTGATGGCATATCAGTGAAATGTGTCTCTTTTTTCAGAGACACAGATTTGTTTAGGTGAGCAGACACACATTCAAAGGAAAATTCAGGCTATCTCAAGAGAGGGTATCTTTTGGAGGAAAGTAAGAAATACAACTTCAAGGGACAATGCCAGCCATCCTGAGAGTGAGAAACTTTGAGGTAAAGTGAGGAATACACCCTTCCAGGGAGAATGAGGGCCATTGACAGGGGCAGAGACAGCCACAACCTAAGCTTTCTGAAATATAGCTCCAGCATGGACTATGCACAGCATTTCGATATTGCTAACACCAAACACTAAAGCTCTTCTGTGTGTCCCTCGAGCCATTCTTAATCTACACATAATAATTTGAACAGGCTAGAGATAGTGTGTAGTTAAGGACAAGTGTAAATAAAATGCAGATAAAAATGTGTTCACCTATTAAGGTGGTAAAAGTATACTCTATGTTCACCCAAACTGAATTTCCACTCTTTTCTGGGCACACAAGGTAATCTGCTTTTCCTGACTACCTTACAGTTCTGAGCAGATGATTGTGTTCCACGGTTAAAACTGTAGAACTGATATTTGAGGGTTTATCAACTATAGAACCAAAGTCAATTCATTTAATACAGTGAAGAAAAGAAAGATCACATTTTGGAGTGTCTGCTGTATAACTGAGATTACATATGTGATATTTCATTTATTCTCCCAACCAAATCTATGAATTAGCCATTAGTATTCTCATTTCATTATGGGGAAATGAATGCTGGAGTTGAATAAATCTTCTGGGATCCACAATCAGTTAAGTGACAGTCA
Organism: Sciurus carolinensis; assembly: GCF_902686445.1. Classification (NCBI taxonomy): domain Eukaryota; kingdom Metazoa; phylum Chordata; class Mammalia; order Rodentia; family Sciuridae; genus Sciurus; species Sciurus carolinensis. The sequence goes on along the minus strand of NC_062227.1, from coordinate 26,950,971 downwards.
GAATTTGAATCCAAATTTTTTTTACCACAAAGTTTGTGTCTTCGCAACACTAGTAATCTCCTGTTATTTTGATTTGACTTTTAATAATGGAATAATGATTCTGTTTTTGCAGAAAATCAATAAATTCTGTAAAGCAATAAATCAAAAGACAGAAAGTTGATCATTGAAATTACTAAAAACAAGTAAACTCTAAAAAGCTGAAATAAAATTTTACAAAGTATAGAAGCCCAGGGCTATTTGTTCGGGTAGGCAGGCTTAATTAACCAGAGTGCCCAGGTTCATATGATGATCCTAAAATGTGGTTATCATATTTAATAATGAGCTGGGGAGATAGCTCAGTGGGTAGAGTGCTTGCCTTGCAAGCACAAGCCCTGGGTTCAATCCCCAGCACCACAAAAATACTTAATGGTTATCTCAAGTTTGTTAGAACAAAAGCAATTTTATTTGTGTACAGTGTTTAAGATGGCAGAGAACTAATAGAATAATCAGAGTAAGTATCCTTGACCTTTGCTGAACCTAGCAGGGAAACATATATTGTTTCATTGATTATGATATTAGCTATAGTGTGTTCATGGATGAGCTTTATTAGGTTCAGAAGTTTTAATTGCCAGTTTGCTCAAAGTTTTTATCAGTAAGGGATGTTGTAGTTTGTTAGTTGATTTCTCTATATCTATTGACATGATCATATATATTTTTCTCTTTTTAATATGTTAATTGTGAATTACACTGAATGATTTTAGAATGTTAAATCAAACCCGCTTTTCTGTGATAGACCCCACTTGATTATCACATATGAAGCTTTTGCTGTATTTTTATTCAGTTCGCTAAATGATTCCATTTGATACAATTGTAATTTTGTTGAATGTTTTCATTCATATTCAAGAGGCATATTGAATATGCCTATCATTTCTTTTCTTCTCCTTTTGCCAAAACTTCAAGGTTAAGTCATCTGGTCCTCAAAATTTCTTTCTGGGAAACTTTTAAATTAAAATTCAATCAGTATAATAGATATTGGGCTATTTATTCCTTTTTGATGATCTTTGATATGGTGTATATTTCAATTTATCTCAGTTTTCAAATTTATTGACAAACTTGCCATACTATCCTTTTATTAACCTCCATATCTACAGAGTCTATAGTGGTCATTTCCTTCATTTCTGATCTTGGTGATTTGAGTCTCTTCTTTTTATTCTTCATCAGGCAGAATAGAAATTTATCAATTTTAGTGAGCTTAAAGACTCAGCTTTTCTCTATTGCATTCTGTCTTGTTTACTTTGCTTTTCACTTTCTCTTTTTTTTTTAAGCTTCTTGATATGAAAGCTCAGGTCATTGACCATTGATTTTAAAACTTTCTTCTTTTCCAATTTTCTACAATACAATAAAAATCTATCTAAAGCTGAGCACAGTGACCCACACCTCTAAGCCCAGCTACTTGGGAGGCTGAGGCAGGAGGATTACAAGTTTAAAGTCAGCCTAGGCAATTTAGTTAAACTCTGTCTTAAAAAAAAAAAATTGAAAGGACTGGGGATGCATCTCAGTGGTAACATGCCCCCAGATTCAATACCCAATGCCAGGAGGAGAAAATCTAAGTACTGTTTTATGTGTCTTTTGTGAATTTGATATAGTTTTTTCCATTTTCCTTCTGTTCGATATGTTTTGTAAATTTCTTTTCAAAAAATTTTTTTCTTACCTCTGCATCATTCAAAGTGTTGCTTAATTTTCACTTATTTGGGAATTTTCTGGATTTTTTTTTGTGCTGGGGATTGAACCCAAGTGTGCAGGGTTACATCCTCAGTTCATTTTATCTTTTATTTTGAGACAGTGTTGGCTAAGTTGCTGAGTCTGGCCTCAAACTTGCACTACTACTCATTGAGTCTCTGGAAGCTGGGATTAGAGGCATGCACCATCTTGCCTAGCTTGTCTAGACAAATTCTGCTATTGATTTCTGATTTATATACATCGTGGTCAAAGAATACACTATAAATTAAATCTTTTCAGCATACTATAAAACAGTGTTAAATTTATTGACAATGTTTTATGGACCAGTGTGTGGTCTATTTTGATAAATGCTTTTTGTACATTTTAAAAGAATATGTACATCACTGTTCCAGTTAAGGAAAATTGGTTGATGAAATCTTTATTGATTTTACTGACTTCATGTCTAATTGTTCTTTCAATTACTGGGAAAGGAGCATAGAAGTCACCAAATTTTATTGTGAATATGTTTATTTCTCTTTGTTTTTCTTTTGGTTATTTTGAAGCTCTGCTATTATGTGAACAAAATTTAGGTTTATTACATACTCTTGGTTACTTGACCCATTTATTATTGTCAAATAATCCTCTTCATCCCTGACATATCTATTTGTTCTGCAGTCTATATTGTTCAGCATTAATAGAGGCACTCAGTTTTTCTTTTGATTAAAATTATGCTGGAATATCTTTTTCTATCCTTTTATTGCAAATGTATTTATGATTTCATATTTAAAGTGGGTTACTTATAGGCAGAATATATTTGAGTCTTGTTTTATTATTCAATCTGAAATTCCCTGCCGTTTATTTGGAAGTATCATTTACATTAATGTGATTATCTATGTGGTTATATTTTTATATCTATAATCTTGCTATTTCATTTCCATTTTTCTGAATTTTGTTTTCTTTTTTCCTCCTTTTCTTTAAAATATTTTAATATATCTTATGATTCAACTCTGTATCTTTTTTATTTATTAGCTATACAAACAGTTATTATTTTAAAGTTCCTTTAAAATATCCAGCTTCAACTTATCATGGTCTACCTGTAAGTGATTGTTTGCTATGTATAGTAAAATAATCTTCTAATAGTAATTTTCCATTTCTTCCTCTAGGCCTTTATACTACTGTTGCCACACATTGAATCGCTGTGTATGCCATGAACTCCACAATGTAATGTCATTTTACTGGCCTCAATATCTTTTAAAGAGATGTAAATAACAAGAAAATTATTTTGTATATTTACTCATGTAGCTACCATTTTGGGAGGTTCTTCATTCAATTGTGCAAATGCATTTTACTTCCATGTGTAACTTTTCTTCTTCTTCTTCTTTTTTTTTTTTTTTGGTACTGGAAATTGAACTCAGGGACACTCAACCACTGAGCCACAACCTCAGCCCTTTTCAATATTTTATTAGAGACAGGGTCTCACAAGTTGCTTAGTGCCTTGATAAGTTGCCAAGACTGGTTTTGAACTCATGATCCTCCTGCCTCAGCTTCCCGAGCCACTCGGAATACAGATGTGTGCCACAACCCAGGGTGAGAAATTTCTTTTAACATACTTTTAGTGAAGAAAAAAATGGTGGCTTTCATATGTCTGCAAAGAGCTCTACTTTGGAAGCCATCTTGTGGGTTAATGAATTCTAGAATTTTCTTTGGATATTGAAAAGTCACTATTCCACTGATTTCTGACTTTTATTGTTTCATATAAGATGTTTGCTGTCATTCTTTTCTTTTTCCCTACCTATTTATTGTGGCTTTTTCCTAGATGTGTGTGTATTTGTTTTTGTTTCAAATTTTCTCTTTAACACTGGTTTTAAGAAATGTAAATATGATGTGCCTTGATGGAGATTATTTCATGCTTATTGTTCTTAGAATTCTTTGAAGTGCTTAGATCTGTGTTCATATCATTTTACTCAAAATTGGAAGTTTCTTCTAATTTTTTTAAGTCCTTTCTCCAATTCATCTTTTTTTAGGGACTCCAAATATACACATATTTTGGCATTTGCATTTATCCTACAGTTTACTAATAGTCTGCTCTTTGTTCTCCCTCCCTCCCCCCGCTGTTTTTTTTTTTTTTTTTTTTTCACCCTGGTGCTGGAGTGCTCCACCTATGAGCTACATCCCCAGCCCTTTTTACATTTTGAAACAGAGTCTCACTAAATTGACAAGACTGACCTCGAACTTGTGATCCTCCTGCCCTACCAAGTCACTGGGATTACAGGCATGCACCACTATGTGCAGCTCTTCATTTTTTCCAGTCTTATCTCCTGGTGCTTTTTTAAAATTGTGGGTTTTTTTTCTATTGCATTGGCTCCAGGTATACCCACCTCTTCTCTTGCAAAGTGTCATCTACTGTTAACACAATTCAGTGACTTTTTTCATTGCATATATTAATAGTTTAATGTAAAAGATGTTAAGTTAAATTCTGGTAATCAAATACTCTTACTCTCACCTCTGTCAGCAACCAAACAGGAATCATGGGAGTGGGTACAGGTGTATAATATTAGGAAATGATGATGGTGGGATGGGACAGAACTGAGCTCCATAACCTAGTCTCATCAGGTGTAGCAAAGAAGTAAGGCAATAGAGTCTTAGACTCAACCTCAAGTGCAGACTCATAAGGGCAACGACTGCACCATCTACACCCTTTTTTGTAGCTATGTCCTTTAGCATCTTACAGAGTGCTGACATAGTAGGGGCAAAATAAATATCTCTGGAATGGCAAACTGAGTAAATTAATAATAATTGAACCTGTCTCTTCAACTATGGTCATATCTGCCACCTGAACCCAGTATGGAGGACCAATCTAATATCCCTTCAATATTTCATTTTAGGTAGCATTCTTTGAGCATCTATTACATAGAAACCTAAGCTGTGATAACACTGAACTGGGCAGGATGGGACACATAGGCATGTAAGACTTCATCTTTAACCTCATGAAATTTGCAATCTAGAGGGAGAACGAGAAATCAAAACAGCTAACTATGATATAAGACATAATTATAGATATGATAAGCCTATAAAAGAGTTGCTTTGGCAAGAATGAGTAATTAAATTTAATACAGATGCCTCCTTTGTAATGCTAGTATGAGGATCTATGTGAGGTAGGCTCTAAGTAAATGTTGCTAGTTTACTGGAAATTTGATGATTTTCATTTAATTGGTCCTGTGATAAATGGAGGAATTTTCCCCTGTGGAAAAGATTCCTGGCTTATTTCACTGAACACAATGATCTTCAGTTTCATCCATGTTGTTGCAAATGACAGGATTTCATCCACTTTTTTGTAACTGAAGAAGAAAGGATTTTGAATATTTTCACCCTAATAAGTGTTTGATGGGGTAGATAGGCTTATCCTGATTTAAATATTACACAATGTATACAGGTATGGAAACTTCATGTGGTGTCCCATAGGTACATATAATTTTTATGTATCAGTTAAAAATAAATTTAAATGAAAAAGTTTAAAAAATTAATGCTAAAAAAGTAATGAAGAAAAGTGCACTACACTTTAAAAGGATACCATTCCTCCATGCCCCTTCCTTGGCCTCCTGACTATTTAGTGTTGGCGTCTCAGACACCTGTTCCAATGAAGCCTGAAACCAGTAGCAGAGATTATGCTCTTTGAAATTAGTTGAAGGTATTAAATTAAAATGAAGCCTCTTGACATTCCAGTCAATTTCTTTTTCTTCTTTCTAGTTGATAATATCCAAGTTAAGAATAATGAGTTGGTCACTAAAAGAATCTCTGAGAATTCAGACTTCAGCACAATTCTCCTATTAGACATTCCAGGACTGTACAGGCATCAGAGAAAGATTTCACATAGAAGTGTGAATATTTTATGTTTCAAAAGCTTAGCTCTTGAAGTTTTGTTTCACAATATAACACCTTTGGCTCTGCTCACCAACACAGTGCTCAGCTCTCTTGGTCTCTCTTGGGGAACAATGGGGTCAAGTTGTTGAGGTTGAAAGTTTCTGTCACATGCATACACGAGTGTCTGCAGCTTACAAAACACACACACACACACACACACACACACACACACACACTCACACACACACACACACAGCCAGCTTTCCTGAGCAACATGCATTTAGCTTTGATGGAACTAGCAACAAAAAGCCTCTGAGGTGTTTTAGTCAAGGACGAGGGACACTAAAAACAACAATCTGCACAAGAGCAACAACAAAATCACAGCATTGATGCACTGCCAAAAGAAGAGAGAAATCAGAAGTTTGGAAAGCAATGCTAATTAGGGTCCATTTCCTTTCAAATGAAGTTCTGCAAAATGGCCAACTTTCTTCCTCTTTTAATCAATAACAAGATAAATAACAAGGGAATAGAAAATGAAAACTTAAAAGAGGAGAACAATAGCAACAACAAGAAAGAAAAGAGAAGAAGGGACTTCTGAAGATCATATTACTCCTGAGATGATCTTGATAAGACTAAAGCAGGCTATCAAATATAGGAAACCCATTTCTCACGGAACATTATACTCGAGTTGTGGTAACTTAAGGAAAAACTGAGTGGGTTTGGGCATTGTAACAATGAAGTGAAATCATTTTGATAGAGTATTTGTGTCTTTTAAAACCTTTTTCTAAGTGTGGTATAAACATAAAGATGCCCTTTGAGAAAATATAAAGGGGACATCATTTTAAATTTTAAAATAGCTTGGGAAATGTACTACACTTTTATAATGGTCTAGTGAGCAGAATTTCTGATAGATGTTTTAGTTTTTAAAAAATCCTAATGTATTATTTACTGTCAAGGATCAATAAACACATAAAATACAAAATTCATGTGCTTGAATACTGCAGCATTGTCAAATTCCTTATGCATTTTAAAATTCTTACTCTTACTTTTGTACTTATCTCCCAACAGACTGACAACAGATATTCTGCAGCCCAGTCCAAGTCTCTGCAGACTTGGACTTCTTAGAGAAGTTGATATGGAGAATCAAGGGTCAAGAGCTAGGGGGCATATGTCCTGCAGATCAAGTGATCTTCTAGTGTGCAAAGGAAGCCATATATCCCAGAAAGTCATCTGGTATCTGCTCCATTTCTGCTTTTCCTCCTCAAGAGGCACTCAGGCACAAAGTGAGGTATTTAATGCCACTTGTCTGTATTGCACCAAGCTTCCCTGTCCCTCCTCCCCAATGTCAATGTGTTATTCTGAGTACCAAGTTGACAGCTGATTTGGCTCCTTCCAGCACCTTGTTCTCCTGCATTACTGCTGGTATATTTCAAAGACTGCTGTAGACAAGGGTTTGGGGATATCTTTGCCTCTGGGTCAGTTACTATTACTTTCCTTTCTCCTGGTCAGTTATTATTATTTTCCCTTCTCCTAATAGGGGACTACATGACTTATAAAAGATTATGAAGTAAGGGATAAGGACACAGGAGACTTGGACAGATAAGATGGATATTCATTTGCAAGGGAGTCTTAATCCTTGCCCTGGAAAAAAAAAAAAAACACTAACTTCGGAGAAATCCCAAAATAAAGCCTGGGTAACAACTGGAATTAAAATTGTGTGATGAAAATTAAGCAGATGATTCTAATGGAAAATTGTAGGATTTTACAAGTTAATATGTGGAATACCAGTTAGCAAAAATCCCACCTCCCACCTACCTGCTCCAAAGTGGGCAGATAAATGAGCCAAGAGTTGAACCACAATCATGCTGTCCTGTCTCACTTTATATTGGTGGACACCAAGTGCAATTGGTTCCTACTGCTGCCCTGTATCCTATCACACTTACCTAGCCCATGATTCTTTCTTTATTCACCACAACTAAAGCCGGTATTGACTACAACTTAGGAAAGTCTGGAATAACCATTACCTTGGGTTCTACACAGTATTTTCCACTATACTTCTGTCTACCAAGTGCCAGAATGGAGCGTGATGTGCCCTGGGTCAGTAACATGGACATAAGTTGCTCTAGTTTTCTCATAGAACATAGCTCAATTTCTTTTCTTAAGAAAATTCTTTCTTTCTTTCTTTCTTTATTTTATTTTTTACAGACTGCATTTTGATAAAGAGGAAGCCAGCAAGTTTCTTCTGGGTAGTTGATCATCTAATGCAGTTATTTCAACTGCCAGGCTTTTCATTCATCTTACATTCATCCCTTTTGCTTCTTCTTCCTTCTCTGTTCCTATTTATTCATTGCACATGCTGGTCCAGAGCTTCCTTGAATCCATGTCATCTGCCAACATTGTTTTCTGACAAGTTTTATCCATTGATGTCATCAAGTACCTAGTGCATTGAATGACAGTCTCAAGCTAGGGTATTTCATCATGAATTTTAAAACACTGCTGAAGAAAAAAAAAAAGGACACATGTCTTAGACTAAGAATGGCATTGCCCTTCTAAAATGGCAAGTCTTGGCGCAAAAATACAATGAAGCATTGGCCCTCCAAAAGTCCTGTGGAAAGGCTTCATCTATATATTTGAATGCAAACACACACACACACACACACACACACACACACACACACACAATGTTCCCTAGCATTACAACTGTGACCTCCAATCTCCAAATGGATCATAGAACTAAATGTAAAACCTAAAACTATAAAAACTTCTGGAAGAACACATAGGAGAAAACCATGAAGAGCTTGAATTAGGTGAAGAAATCTTAGTTATAACACTAAAAGCACAATTCCTAAAGAAATAAATTGTATTTCATCAAAATAAAAAACACTCAATGAAAGACATTATTAAGCAAATGAAAACAAGGCACAGGTTTGTAGATATTTTTTGCATAGTGCAAATTATGCAAAAGAACTGTATCTGAAATATAGCACATTCTAACTCAATAATAAGAAAATACCATTTACAAACCATGTGAAATACATGAAAAGACACTTCATGAAAGATATACAGCTGGTAATTTAGCCCATGAATAAAAGTTCAGTATTTTTAGAGAAATGAAACTTAAAATCATAATGTGATACCAACACAATACTTAAGATTAAAAACAGTGCACAATATAAATGCTGGAAAGGAAGTGGGATAACTGAAACATTCATGTGTGACTGTTAGGAACACAAAATCTTGCAGCCTTTAGACAGAGTATAGTTTTTTCATATATTTGTATATATTCAAACATAAGCTTACCATATACAGAGCAAACCTCCTCTTTAAGGATTTATCTAAATGACATGCAAACCTATGTTTATACCACTTACAGGTGAATGTTTACAGATGGTTTATTCACAATTATCCCACACTAGAAATCACCCAAAGTCCTGGTGAAATAATGAACAAACTGTCATCCATCCATCCAGTGGAAGATGAATCACTGAGAAAATAACTGGCGATACACACAACCCAGCAGATCCCAAAGGCATCCTGTTGAGAGGAAGAAGTTAGACTCAAGACTCTCCCTGGGGATTCTATCCTACAAGAATGAGGAATACATCAGAGGTTGTTATGGGCTGCGAATAGGTGAAAAAGTTGCCTACAAAGAGGCTGTGCAGAGAATATTTGGGGATGATGGAATAAATATTTTCATATCTATTTGTCTTTACACATTTGTCAAAACTCGTAGAGTTGTACATCAAAGAGGATTTTATTATATAAGTAAAAAGGTATAAACTAGAACAATGAAGAGGAAGATAAGAAATGCCATAAATTATTTTGTTTGATTAAAAAAATGCAGACAAAACATAAAGGATACCATAGAATGCCTAAAAGATGGGTCCTAAATCTCACACATACATAAGTCCCTATGAAACCTCATAACACTAAGAATAAATAAATATCCTGATAAATAAATGTCCTAAACAAAGCAAATTCCATTGACAGCAGATTTATAAACAGCTAACCCATAGTTCTAACTCTGATCAAACTGGTATTCAATTGTGCTTTGCAAAATAAAGCAATAAAGAAGTTCTTTTCTGAGGTATCATCTCTGAGTAAATTTCTTGAGGTTGTACTCCAGGAAAACAAAGGTAAAAAGTGGAAAGAGAAATAGTGCAACCACTAGATGAAAGAAGTTAAGACTCAAAACCCTCTAATGACTCTATTTACACGAAAATCTACAGGAATGAGGCAAACACCTAGGTTGTCAGGGGTTGCAGAGAGGGGAGGAAGTTGACTAAAATCTGAGTTAGCAATTTAGCAAAAATGAATAGCCAATGGCCTGTGAATATAAAGCTGGTTCAAATCAGATCCTAAAAAGTCAAGGACTCTAAGAAGAATTCTGCACCCCCCCCCCTCCCCGTGGTGCTGGGGTTGAACCCAGGGTCTTGAGTTTGTGAGGCAAGTACTCTGAGCTATATCCCCAGTCCTCTAAGAAGAATTTCTTAAAAGAGAATGGAATAGATTCCCACTAACAGATGAAGTAAATATAGAACTGTCACTAAGCTACACCCCCAGGCTTTCTGATTTTTTATTAAATTTTTAAAAAGTATTTATTTATTTTTGACGCCAGGGATTGAGCCCAACGGTGCTCTACTACTGAGCTACATCAGTAGCCCTTTTTATTTATTTAATTTTATTTGAGACAAAGTCTCACTAAGGCTTTGCTAAATGGTTGAGGCTGACTTTGAACTTTGCAATCCTCCTGCCTCAACCTCCCACAACACTGGGATTACAGCTATGCATTACTGTGCCAAGTTTTGATATTCTATTTTGAGACAGGGTCCCACTAAGTTGCTAGGCCACCCTGTGTCTCCCTATGCTTACACGGTTTGTGCTTACCAAGAATTAGGAATTCTTCATGTTATTCTGAGGAATGCAAAATTTATTCGCTCATTTAGGAAAATGTGTGGAAAATGAGAAATTCTAGGAAAAATAAAGAGCTATACTAAAAAAATGATTAATTTATGAAACAAAGTAAAATATTGCATGATTTCAGGTTATATTGAACAAGTATACAAAAAGGACATCTGTTTGGACAAAGCAGCATTGTTCTTAGGTGATCCTGTTATGTGGCACTGGGGATGTAGAGATTAAAGTGGCCTCTTAGACTGGTATATTGCTCTTCATTAGACAGTTGTTACACAGCTGTAATAATGGCAATGCTGTTACTCAGCTTCAAGAATCAATTTAAACAATATTAAATTATGGCTGCAAATAGAACATAAAATGTTATTGGTGTTGTGATTGTAGAGATAAAGCTATTCTTGACAGAATTCAGAAGGTGACAGTAAAGAAGATGTGAATAAAAAGCTGAAGTGGCAATATTTTCAATTGCAAGAATAAGTATAGTTGATGGTATATAGATAATTGCACAAAACCAAGCAAGGACTGAACTAAAAACCACAACATACCTAAAGAAATTAAAAACATTATGACGCAGCCTAATGAGGGCACTTCAATTAGTTCATTGTTTTTCATAAGAGAATCAAAAATAGAATGGTAAGTCAAGAAATAGCCATATATTATTTAGAACTCCAAACTCTGGTTTATCAGTAGCAGGATTGGAGATGGCATGGGATGAAACAAATATAAATTATTTAGTACTATTAATTTTCACTATATGCATGTGTTATTTTGATAAAAATAAGAAAAGTAACAAAAATTGAAATACGCTAAGTCAAAATGACATAGAGAAGATATTATGATGGTAAGAAAGATACTGGGTATAATCAAAGAGAATCCCCTTACTTCAAAATTCACAGAGAAAATAGACACGACACAATGGTGAGAAACTCTTAAATGGGAAAATATTCAACAGGGATATGACATTCTAAATTAGTACAATCACAAATTTCTCTGAATTGACAGAAAATAAGCAGGCTTCTAAGGAAACAAATTGAGTTCCAAATGGAGCTTTCTATTGAACTCACATTTTTAAAATCACAATTTCATATATTGGAAAGAGAAACATAGAACCAAATGTCCATGAAAACATTGTTCAGCTTCTATTCTTATGATTATAGTACAAGGAAAAACATAAGTCTTTATAAAACAAATTGGAACAAGACCAATGACGGCTGGGTACAATCATTTGGGCAGATGGTGTATTGCTACCAGAGTATCCAATGTATTTTCAGCATCTTTTTTTATTCTTACTTTATTTAAATCAAGGAGAAAGTTCTGCAATATAGGAAAAATAACTTTTAAAGCATTAGAAAGAGAGAGCTAGAATTCAATGGAGGTGAGAAATCATAAGACAGCCTCAGGTACTTTACAAGCACGAAAATAAAATATATTGAATGAGCTTGCAGATAAGGTTGATATGGAGCAAAGTGTTGGGTGACTTTATATGTACCATGGATAGCATAACATTTTTCAAAAGAAGATTAAAAAAAAAAGTGATATTAAATTTTATCAAATTTTATTTCAATCCTCAGCAAAGGACTATGAACAAGATGATTCAGCAAAGTCCTTAAACAAAGAAACTGGCCATCAATGTGAATAAATATAGATGCTGAGGACCTGTGTTCTCATGGGCTAATTTGTAATAAGATAGGACTATTTACTAGACCAGGAAAAGCTTACAAATACACAGAAGGTATCTAATGGACCACAGTGTATATAAGCAAGTCACTTATATCCTTTGGGTGAGAGTGAAAAGTTTGGTTTGGTGTTACAGCCCAATTAGTTGAAATCATGTTTATTTGAACAATTTTATGCCAAGAATGTTGATTAATGCAATATGTCAGTCACTGAAGATGACAATTGGAAAGTCAGTAATGGCATAGGACAGGGTTCTCCCATGTGCTTTTTACAGTTTGGCCACTGGATTGAATAAAAAAGCCAAGTTGATTAAGTCTGCCAATGCCACAGTAGCCACAGAAAAATCATCAGAGTGGAGGACCAAATAACTAACCATAAAGATCCAAGCATGCTCAGGCTGTGAACTAAAACAACATGAAGCTTATTAGGAATACGTGGGTGGAATCAGATTTTTTTTCCTCGTCCATTTTAAAATATCATTTGATGACATGGTGGGGAGACTTACCAACTGTTTACTTAAAAACAAAAGTGCAAGCATAATATAGGTCAATGTAAGTTCCCAATAGACATGCCTAGGTTAAAATTTAGCTTCATCTTAGGAGACATTGAATTCTCTGATTTGGGGAACTGAAACTTATACTGTATTTACCTCAGTCAATGTCCTGCTAGTTACATTCAGATAGGTTGATAAGAAACTGGAATACGTATACTTGTCCAGAGTAAGACAAGCAGAACATGCAGGAAGTGCAGTCTGTGTTATACAAGAGTCAGTCAGAGGAGCAGCCAACAGTTAGCCCAGAAAAGAGGATGGGTACCTCTTGTATTTTCAGCGACTAAAAGAGTGATCAATAAATGCTTATGAAAAGATCAAATGTTCTATGTGCAAAGCAAAGGAAGGTATAATCAAGACTTATATTTCTCCAGGACAAGAGGTCTTTTTCCCATTACTTAAAAATACGTCACAGTAATGTCATTTGATTCTTGATCTTGAATTGAGATCTATCCTTTTGTGATGGCTCAAATATCATTGACTTTGTCCTGGAACAGACATTTGGAAATGAGTCAGACCTTACAAAAGTCATGTTTTTTTTTCAGTGAGTTCAGTGAGTAAACTTTCTGGATAGTGACATCATAAAGAACCAGTTGTACCCTGGTCCACATAGAATTATTCCAGAATTAACTTATCAGATAGACCTTCTCTAAAATAAGGCATTTTTTTGGTACTTGAATTTTCATTACCTTGTTTGGTATTTATATTCTGTAGATCACTGTTTGATAATGAGGACTCTCTTCCCAAGTGATTCCCACATGTATTCACACAAGCATGTCGTTTTCATTATTCCTTTTATTAAATACAAGCTGCGGCTCAACAGTAAAGTCCTCACTGTTTTTCAGGTTCTCTGAGAATATACAAAATGTGGTATATTTTTTCATCAGCCTTTGAGATCATTTTTTTTTACTTGTAAACAAATGGGATACATGTTGTTTCTCTGTTTGTACATGGAGTAAAGGCATACCATTTGTGTAATCATAAATTTACATAGGGTGATGTTGGTTGATTCATTCTGTTATTTTTTCCCTTCCCCCCACCCCTCCCACCCCTATTTTCCCTCTATACAGTCCTTCCTTCCCCCATTCTTGCCCCCCTCCCTAACCCTAACTCTAACCCTAAACTAACCCCTCCCACGCCCCATTATGTGTCATCATTCCACTTATCAGCGAGATCATTCTTTCTTTGGTTTTTTGAGATTGGCTTATCTCACTTAGCATGATATTCTCCATTTCATCCATTTGCCTGCAAATGCCATAATTTTATCATTCTTATGGCTGAGTAATATTCCATTGTATATATATACCACAGTTTCTTTATCTATTCATCAACTGAAGGGCATCTAGGTTGGTTCCACAATTTGGCTATGGTGAATTGAGCAGCAATGACATTGATGTGGCTGTATCTCTGTAGTATGCTGATTGTAAGTCCTTTGGTATAGGCCAAGGAGTGGGATAGCGGGTCAAATGGTGGTTTCATTCCAAGTTTTCTAAGGAATCTCCATACTGCTTTCCAGAGTGGCTGCACTAATTGCAGCCCCACCAGCAATGTATGAGTGTACCTTTTTCCCCACATCCTCGCCAACACCTGTGTTGCTTATATTCTTGATAATCGCCATTCTAATTGGGGTGAGATGGAATCTTAGGGTAGTTTTGATTTGCATTTCTCTTATTACTAGAGATGTTGAACATTTTTCCATATGTTTGTTGATTGCTTGTAGGTCTTCTTCTGTGAAGTGTCTGTTCATTTCCTTAGACCATTTGTTGATTGGGTTATTTGTAATCTTGGTGTTGAGTTTTTTGAGTTCTTTATAGATTCTGGAGATTGGTGCTCTATCTGAAGTATGATTGGCAAAGATTTTCTCCCACTCTGTAGGCTCTTTTTTCGCATTGCTGATAGTTTCCTTTGCTGAGAGAAAGCTATTTAGTTTGAATCTATCCCAGTTGTTGATTCTTGCTTTTATTTCTTGTGCTATTGGAGTCCTGTTGAGGAAGTCTGGTCCTAAGCCGACATGTTGAAGATCTGGACGTACTTTTTTCTTCTATAAGATGCAGGGTCTCTGGTCTGATTCTGAGGTCCTTAATCCATTTTGAGTTTAGTTTCGTGCATGGTGAGAGATATGGGTTTAGTTTCATTTCTGTTGCATATGGATTTCCAGTTTTCCCAGCACCATTTGTTGAAGAGGCTATCTTTTCTCCATTGCATATTTTTGGCCCCTTTGTCTAGTATGAGAAATTATATTTATTTGGGTTTGTGTCCGTGTCCTCTGTTCTGTACCATTGATCTACCTGTCTATTTTGGTGCCAATACCATGCCTGTCTATTTTGGTGCCAATACCATGCCGTTTTTTGTTACTATTGCTTTGTAGTATAGTTGAGGTTCTGGTATTGCGATACCCCCAGCTTCATTTTTTCTGCGAAGGATTGCTTTAGCTATTCTGGTTTTCTTATTCTTCCAGATGAATTTCATGATTGCTTGTTCTATTTCTGTAAGGTACGTCATTGGGATTTTAATTGGAATTGCATTGAATCTGTATAGCACTTTTGGAAGTATGGCCATTTTGACAATATTAATTCTGCCTATCCAAGAACATGGGAGATCTTTCCATCTTCTAAGGTGTTATTTATTTCTTTCTTTAGTGTTCTGTAGTTCTCATTGTAGAGGTCTTTCACCTCTGTGGTTAGATTGATTCCCAAGTATTTTCTTTTTTTCGATGCTATTATGAATGGGTAGTTTTCCTAACTTCTCTCTCTGAGGATTCATCACTTATGTATAAAAATGCATTTGATTTATGAGCATTGATCTTATATCCCACTACTTTACTGAATTCACTTATGAGTTCTAAAAGTTTTCTGGTGGAATTTCCTGGTTCCTCTAAGTATATAATCATATCATCAGCAAATAGGGATAGTCTGAGTTCTTCTTTTCCTATGCGTATCCCTTTAATTTCTTTGGTCTGTCTAATTGCTCTGGCTAGAGTTTCAAGGACGATATTGAATAGGAGTGGTGAAAGAGGGCATCCCTGCCTTGTTCCAGATTTTAGGGGGAATGCTTTCAGTTTTTCACCATTTAGAATGATATTAGCCATGGGCTTAGCATAGATGGCCTTTACAATGTTAAGGAATGTTCCCACTATCCCTATTTTTTCTAGTGTTTTGAGCATGAAGCGGTGCTGTATTTTATCAAATGCTTTTTCTGCATCTATTGAAATAATCATGTGATTCTTGACTTTAAGTCTGTTGATATGGTGAATGACATTTATTGATTTCCTGATGTTGAACCAACCTTGCATCCCTGGGATGAATGGGATCATATTTTATTTGTTTCTTTATTCTGACACTTTTGAAGAAGGCAAAGAAAGATGATGTTAAGGCAGAGAGGCCACTATACTTATTCTCTTCAAATCTCCTGCTGATTTCAAGAGAATTGACCCTAATCTTTGTGTAGAAGTCAGTCGCAGTGTTCTCAATTGGAAATGGTCTTGGTGGTAATAAAGTTTCATCGTTCTTGTCAGGTCTGTTGGTGATGGAAACCAAAACCAGCTCCAAAGTCTTCTGAACCACATGGTCTGGTTAGTCACAGCAATGGCCCTGCTTCTCAGTATTGATTTCTGTTTTAGTCAGTTCTGTGTTGCTATGACCAAAGAACCAACAAGACAGTGTAGAGCCGGAATAGTTTATTTTGGATTTCAGAAGTTTAGTCCATAGTCATCCAACTCTATCGCTCTGGGTTTGAGGTGAGGTAGAACATTATGGCAAAAGGACACGGCAAAGGAAGGCTGCCTCAAGACATGGCAACCAAGAAGCAGAGAGCTCTGCTTCCCAAGGACAAAATATAAACCCTAAAGGCACATCCCTAGTGACCACTTCCTTCAGCCACACCCTCCTGGCCTACAGTTACCACCTAGCTACAGTTACCACTATATGGATTAATCCAGTGTGCATAATCTGATTAGATCACCTGTGATCATTCTTGCATCGTCTCACACATAAACTTTGAGGAGACATCTCATATCTGAGCCCTCAGAGTGACTGGGCCTTGGTCTTGACCAAGAGTGCAAATATAAGAGAAGAGCCTGCACAGGAGGGGAAGAGAAGTTGTTTTGTATCATCCTGGGTCTAATTGGCTCTTAGACACCTGAGAGCGAAAGCCAAGGGGCAGCTGGATATCTAGATTGATATCTTCAGCTTCCCCAGCTTGAAACCCTTCACCTTAATTGAGGCTGTTCTGTAAAAGAACTGAGGAAATCCAAACAATCTTAACCATTACCTGAGTGATTTTGGGGCAAGTTTCTTACCCATACCTCCATGTTACATTATCTCTGCCACTACACACCTTTCAAACACTTTGGTTTAGTCTGGGCCTGCTTTGTAGTTAGGTCAGGCTGAATATCCAAATTTTTTTCTATGTGCAATATTGAATAAATACTTATAAGACCCAAAGAAATGAAGTTTTTTTTTTTGGTTTTTAAATCAAGCTTTCATTTAGATTTCCTGCTGCTATAGTTGACAATCACAGCATAAATTGATGGAATTGTACCTAGCATGTAATTTACACTTATTTAACATGATTAAAGTCATATTTCACTGAAAAAATGGTGTTTCTTTCACATTACAATGGTGCATATTTAAAATGGTTGATAGTAGAATACATACTAAATTTTGTTTCATTAACAGAAAATGAAATGAAAGTAATAGAGTGAGTCTCTCACTCTATGCTGTCCTTTCCTATGGGAGTTTTTGCCATTAGTAAGCAGCAACCTACAGTTTTGGAAACAACAGTTACTGCCACTGAATAGATTGTATAATTATTTTACAACCTGAAATTATCCCCAAACCATAAATTCCTTAACTTGAAGTGATATTTTCTCTTTGTTTGTAGACTGAGGCACACAGTGTTTATGTGATAGTATCTGTTTATTTAATACTGGATAGTCAAATTGTTAGGATCAACACATGTAATCAATGGCACCATTACTGTAAATCTTGCTTCTACAACTGGCTTGTGATTTATTTTGCATTGCAAATGATTTTATTACTTGTTTTTTTATTTCATAAAAGTGTCATTATTAGTTTAAAAACACATACAGCTATAATTTCTACTTCTTTTACTGAGAAGCAGCTTAAAAATTCCCTATCAGAGCAAGTCACTTGAAATAAAAAGGCTAAGTATAAATTAGAAATGCTTCAATTTCTTAAAGTTATTTGAACATACTTTTTGCTTATATTCTTCTCATATATGCTTACCCTCAGGTCTTTGACAATACCTGTAATAGTTACCTATAATAGTTACCTATTGGTGGCATTGGTCAGTTCTACAAATTTAACCTATTACTCTTTTGTTTGCCTAAAGGAAATGATTTTCTCTTTTGCCTAGTCTAGGTTATTAGTTGGATCACTGCTTAGAGACCTTCACACTGGCCTGTTTTTGCTGACTCCCTCCCTGTGAGACTTCTCTTTCACACATGTGTGCCAATATTATGGCTCCCCACTATGTCAGCTGTCTTTATATTCCAAAAGCTTGTTTTGCATCTGTACTTTACAATTGCATTCCCCTCTAGTAAAAGAATTAAATGCAAGTTAGTATTTTATCTGAGTTTTCTGATACCCAGTGACTGAGATTTCATGAGATAATGGGAATTATTATAAAATTTAATCAATGGAAACAACACCATGAGTGTCAAGCTAATATTTGATAAGTGTATCTTGTAAGACTAATTCTTTGATATCAAATGCTCACCACTTTTCTGATGATTTGCATAACAGAAGTGACAGAGAAGCTTTATATTCTATCCTAGGGCATGAGCAGCATGCTTCCAAGTTTCTGGCTTTGTTCCACCATAATGGAAGTTCAAGTAAAACAGTCAATTTTCCACTTTCCTAGAAGCAAAATAACTTGCATCTGTTGTGTCTTTATGAATGCTTGTGTGTTCTCTATTTGTGAAACTGTAGCCTGGTAATAGAGCACCTTTACTGATATAAGAAAAAGAAATTATTAGTGTGTGTTTATTTTGTTTTGTACTGTTAAGAGTGTTCTCTAGGGACGAGGGAGACATTTGAAGATAGGAAACAAACAAAACACACAAAGCATAAACACACATATAAAATTATCTCTACTGAGATGAGATTGTATTACCCCTTCACAAGGCAACAGTCACACACAACAAGGTACATTTAAAGTTGAAATTAAC
This sequence comes from Sciurus carolinensis, assembly GCF_902686445.1. Taxonomy (NCBI): domain Eukaryota; kingdom Metazoa; phylum Chordata; class Mammalia; order Rodentia; family Sciuridae; genus Sciurus; species Sciurus carolinensis. The sequence goes on along the minus strand of NC_062227.1, from coordinate 26,932,081 downwards.
AACTAGTGGATAAGATAAAAGAATTATTTTGCTGTGAAGAAGCTTAAGAGAGAGCCTACAGAATGTGAGAAAATCTTTGCCACCTGCACCTCAGAGCATTAATTACCAGGATTTACAAATAACTCAAAAAACATAATTCCAAAAAAACCCAAATAACCCAATGGACAAAGGAACTGAACCAACATTTCACAGAAGAAAAAATACAAATGGTCAACAAATATATAAAAGAAGTCAACGTTCCAAGCAATTAAAGAAGCGCAAATTAAAATTACACTGAAATTTCATTTCACTCCAGTCAGAATGAAAATAAATCAAGAATACAAGCAACAATAAATGTTGGCCAGGGTGTGGGGGAAAGGGTACACTTATGCATTGTTGGTGGGAATGCAAATTGGTGCAAACACTCTGGAAAGCAGAATAGAGATTCCTCCAAAAACTAGGACTAGAACCACCATTTGACCCAGTTATTCCATTCCACAGTATATATCCAAAGGATTTAAAATCATCATACTACAGTGACACAGCCACATCAATTTTTATAGTAGCACAACTCACAATGGCTAAGGCATGGACTCAACCTACGTGCCCTTCAGCAGATGAATTGATAAAGAAAATGTGGTATATCTATGCAATGGAGTATTACTCAGCCATTAAGTAGAATGACTTTATAACATTTTCTGGTAAATATATGAATTGGGAGACTACATGCCAGGTGAAATAAGCTAATCTCAAAAAACCAAGGGTCAATTGTTTTCTCTCATATGTGGAAGTTAACCCACAATAATGGAAGGAGAAAAGAAGTTCAGTGGATTAGACAAAAGGGGAATGAAGGGAAGTGGGGGGGGGGATAGGAAAGGAATGGCAGTGGAATGAATGATTTTTCTATGTACATACCTGAATTACACCACAGAGAATCTTGCTATTGCTTACATCCACAGGAAAGGGGTCCTAATTAGGATTAGATACATTCCATGCTTGTATCAATATATCAAAATAGATTCTACTGTCATGTACACTAAAAATAACCAATATAAAAATTTTAAAAAGATTTATTTTGGTGAACAAAGCATATTTTGGTGGCACCTTAATGCTATTGTTTAATCTTTTAAATGGCATTAAATTCAAGTTCAAAGAAATAATCATTTTTAGTATCAATCTATATCATGTTTATTATTCAAGAGATCAAAATATAGAGGAAGAAAATAAAGACTAAATTCTTTGAAGAATGACACAGTATTAGATGCAATTGTAAGTCCTGTACAAAGTCCTGAGTGCACATATGCAAATTAATGCAAAGTGGACTGAAGATCTACATGTAAGAGCTAAAACTATAGAACTCTTGTAAGAAAACAAAGGTATAAATCCTTTTAAGCTTGAATTAGATAATCATTCCTAGATATGAGAAGCAGATTCACATCTGCTTCTGACTCCCATCAAAAGCAAAGCTGACTAAGGAAAAATAGATAAATTTGAATCAAAATTAAGAATTATTGTTCTTCAAAGGATATTATCAGGAAAGTGCAAAGACAACTCATGGAATCAGAAGAAAATGTTTTTAATGTCCTATATGAACATAATTTTAAGAGCAAAGAATTCTGCCTGGATATATCAGAAAAAGTAACAAAAAGAATATTTGATCTGGGCATTAGGATTGTCACAAGACAATGTAGAATATAATGTAGTAAAACAAGCAACGGAAGGAAGGGAATCATTTTCTGTGTGGGTATGTACCATGTATGAAAATACATTCACCTTTGGCATTTTATAATTTTCAAAGACTGACTTTATGAATTTTTTATTGTAAAAGGAAAATGTGTACTGTGTAGAAATAATTTTTAAAATAAGGTTATCTTATTAACAATTAACAACATCCCTGCCTTTTTCAATTTTTTTTTTAATTTAATGACTGATCTACTTTAGAGATGTTGCAGATTCAGTTCCAGGCCACAAAAATAAGCAAATCACACAAAAATTTTGGTTTTCCAGTGTATATAAATGCTATACTGTAGTCTATGAAGTGTGCAACACCATTACACCCAAAGATGTGCATACTTTAACTAACAATGCTTGATGATTAAAAATTCGTAACTATCATCTATCTAAACCTCCATAATCATAATCTTGGCTGCTGAAGGGTCTTACCTCTATGTTAATGTAGCTGACTGATCAGGTGGTTGCTAAAGTTTGGGGTGTCTGTGGCAATTTCCTGAAAGAAGACAATGAAGTGGGTCACACTGACCGATTTTTTTTTTTTTTTCTGTTCTGAATTGATATCAGGGATACTCTACAACTGAGCTACACCCCAGCCCTTTTAATTTTGAGAAAGAATCTCCCTACTTTGTTGGCACTGGCCTTGAACTTGGAATCCTTCTGCCTCAGCATCCTGAGTCACTGGATGAAAGGCCTTGGCTAACTGCTCTGCTTCCACTTTTAAAGGAAAGGAACACGGGTTATGGAAACACATTGAGGAAGATGTTGGGATTACTGAGAATGGGCCCCTGAGTTTTGGAAAGAGAATGTAACCTCTGATTGGTGGAGAGATTGTACTACATTTATTTGCATTAGCTTCCCTGTGGTTTATGCACAGTAGAATCAGACAGATTACTGAAGAGGGAGGAAGTAAAGAGAAAAATGAGGAAATAATCCTTCCCCTGCCCCAAGACATAGGGCTGGCCTCCAAACTCCATCAGGGAAAGGGGATCCCATGAAAGCAGAGCCAGGGCAGTCAGGAAATCATCAGCACCTTTGCAGGTTCATTCAGGCCTCAGGTGGTGGATGGGTGGGTGCACAGCTTCTTCATCCCGGCGAAGTTTTCATCAGAGAACTAAGTCCAAGTCCCTGCAGGGGATCCAGAGTCTTGCTGCCCTGACTCTTCTTTTCATGAACGATTTCTCTGTAGCCTATGATACTGTTTGATAGCATTTATCCACAGAACTTTCAAAATTGTAGTCAATCTCTCACACTCTGCCAGTGCTTTATCAACCAAGTTCACCTAGTATTCTAAACGCTTTCTTGTCATTTCAACAATGTGCACAGCATCTTCACCAGGAGTAGATTCTATCTGAGAAGTCACTTTCTTTGCTTATCTATAAGAAGCAATTCTTCACGTGTTAAAGTTTTCTCACAAGATTACAATGCGGTCATATCTTTAAGCTCTGCTTTTAATTCTATTTCTCTTCTGTTTTCCACATCTGCAGTGATTTCCTTTCCTGAGGTCTTGGGAGCTTTTCAAAGGCATTTCTAAGGATTAGAATCAACTCCTTCCAAACTCATATTAGTGTTGATATTTTGACCTCTGTCCATGAATCACAAATGTTCTTATTGACATATAGAGCAGTGAATCCCTTCCAGAAGTTTTGGCATTTACTTCACCCTCTGCATAAATCAGAGGAATTACTATCTATGGCAGCTGGAGCCTCCCCAAATATACATCTTAAATAATAAGACTTGAAAGTTGAAATTACTCCTAGATTCATGGGCTGGAGAAGAATACTGTGTTAGGCACAAACACATTAATCTCATAGTATACCTCAATCAGAGTTCTTGGCTAACCAGGTTCAGAGAGCAGTAATATTTGTCAATGAGCAGGAGTATTTTGAAAGGAAGAAGTAGGTCTCAACAGTGGGCTTAAAATATTTAGTAAACCATATTGTAAACAGATGTGCTGTCAGCCAGGCTTTGTTTTTCCATTTATAGAACACAGACAGAATAGATTTAATATAATTCTTAAGGGCCCTCATATTTTGCAATGGTAAATAAGTGCTGGCTTCAACTTGAAATCACCAGCTGCATTTAGTTTCTAACAAGAGAATCAGCTTGTCCTTTGAAGCCAAGCATCACCTTTTGCTCTTCAGTTAGGAAAGTCCTGAATGGCATCTTATTCCAGTGTAAGTCTGCTTTATCTATATTGAAATCTGTTGCTCAGTGTGCCCCCTTCATCAGTTATCTTAGTCAGATCATCTGGGTAGTTTGCTGCTCCTCCACAGCAGCTCTTGCTGCTTCACCGTGCACTTTGATGGTGTGGAGATGGCTTCTTTTCTCAGACCCCATACACCAACCTCTGCTACCTTCAAATTTTTCCTCTGCACCTCTTTCACTTCTGCCAAACTTCATGAACTGGAAGAGTTAGGACCTTGCTTTGGATTATGTGACACAGAGACACAAAGTGAGCACAGGCTGTTGGAAAAATTCGCTTAATAGACTTGCTCAGCACAGGGCAGCCACAATCCTTCAATTTGTAAAAAATGCATTATCAGTGGAGCCAAACAAAATGAAGTGCAATAAGGTATGTCTGTATTTTAAATCCTATAAAATTCTGTATTCTAACATTTTCAATAAACCCTTTCATAAGTATTTTCTCATGACTTAAAATTCTTCATAAACATTGTTTGCTGCTTTCATAAGTAGATGTCCTTAACTTTGGACATCTAACATGTTTCTAATTTTTCACAATATGAATAATGCTTCACAGCTACATATATTTGCCAAGATTTTGGATTTTTAAGGATTGATTTCCTATATATTTAATGAGGAGAAAATTATTATAAAAGCTGTCAGTTGCCTTTGTTGTGTAAAAGTGAAAAATTTCAATGACAGTTCCATATTGTCTCTCTCCTCTCTCTCTCTGCCAGTAGATTAAGTTCAACACATTCACCGAACAGGCACAAATTTAACAGAGTTCTCTATTTATATGGGCAAGTGCAACAATGTCATTTTACCACTTTACTTTTATGAATAAAAAATAAAATGAGTGTGTTATAGAAATAATTTTTAGGACTCTACATTCCATAGACAACAAAATTTCCAATAAATCTGTTCTTTAGACAAAGGACTGGTTTCCATTTTGGGAATTGAAGAGTAGCAACAACATGTTATGAAGTGATCAAGGGATACCAACCATCTTTATTTATTAAGAATCCTAATTCAGATTGGCTAAATAACACTGGCTTAATGAAGCTCAATCCAAACTTGTGACTCTCTTGAAACCAAGAGAGAAGGGTAAGAGTGATATTGTGGATATTCTATGACTTAGAAGTGTAAGTCATAAAAAGTTGTACCTTATTTCTTTTTTTGGTGGATACACGCATTTGGATCACTGCTTCACAGTATGAGAAATAGGACTATTCTGAGACTACCATGATGGAAAGACTAAATTGTCATTCCATCAACAACCCTTCAAAGCCTCCAGCCAATGGCCAGCATCTGCTGCCAGTCCCCAAGAGAGCCATCTTGTATGTCCACCCCATGGAAACCTTCAAATGAGAGCAGCCCCAGTCATTATTTAACTGTATCTGTGTGAGAAACTACAAAGGAAGAACTAGCAAGCTAAGTCCTTCCCAAATACCTAGCCTATAATTTATGATGAATGCAAAATATTTGTTTTAAGAATCTAAGCGTGCAAATAATTTTAATGCATCAGTAATAAACATGTAATAGCATATATAAATCTTTATATCTATATACAAAATTTTTACCTATGCATGAATCTTCAGAAATATACTAGAATGTTCCTTTTAAAATGCAGATTTGTGCTTGCATATATGTACACAAATGTCAGACTCTCCTTCCTTTATAAGCTCTGGGAGTTTATAACCTAAAAGACAGAACTCTAGCTGGACTAATCCTTAAAGAACATTGATTTCAGTCACTGTCTTTTTCAGCTGATCCAAATAATCATTGTTCACCTTCTGCTAATGCTTCCAAGGATAAGCGTTGGTGCTGGGTGGGTACTTCAGTAGTAAGAGTGTCTGCTTAGCATGCTCTGGGTTTTATTTCAGCACTACAAAAAAAACAAAACAAAACAAAACAAAGTCCCCCATAATCCAAAACAAAAATGAGAAAATAAAACCCAAGGATAACACTTGGTCATACAGTTTTGCTATCTGTGGGTAACTCTCAGGTTCTTTGAAAAGTATATTGAACTCTGTGTAGATCTCACCCAATGGCCTTGGTCTTACTTCTCATTTTCAAAAATATACCACTTCATTTCTGTCTAAAATTCAAATTGCTTTTTTGTCATTTTTCTAAAATCATAAGGATATATGAGAGAAACAGAAAGCTTTATGAATAACACTAAAAATGAACTTGCCTTCTGTGATATTTTGTTGCTTGCTAACCTCCAGCCATTTTTGTTGCTGCCCTTCCAATAGAAGTATAAACTAAAAAGGATTTTGATTCCATAGTACTGTTGCTTACAGGCCAAATGAACCATTTGCCTTTTGGGACATTCTAGTATATGATTTATATTTCTAGTCTAAAATGCTTTATGGCTATGAATTATTGAAAGTTTTGTTTGGAAAAAATCAGACAAAACAAAAATAAAATAAAATAAAATAAACAACAACTGAATATAGGACTCTTCAGTCTCTATACAACTTTCAACAGAAATGGAATACCATTCAATCAAGGAAATACCAAGTGGTAACATTTCTAAATTAAAAAGAAATTCATGCAAACACATGCAAAATAAAATCAGTGATCTACCAATTTGTATCAAAATAGGGAATTCATTTAAAATTAATTATTTGATGGAGTGATGCATGCCTCATTTCTTGGGAATTACCTAATTTTTCTATTTAGTAAATTTTGAAAGGAGCAGATTCTTTAAAACTAAAGGTGAACGGAACTGTATATAAGCACCATACTTCAGTTGACAAGATGATTTCTCATGGGTGTATAAGCTAATATTTCTGAAACTGCATCAAGTACTCGGAATGTTTCTGTCCAGAAGACTTTTATCACTGTGTGTTTATTTATTTAAACGTTTATATTATCCTTCTGGGTTCATGAGTTTAAAAACTATTTGGGGTTATAAAAACTATTTTGGGGTTATCCCACTATATCCATTTTGTTTTTCAAATTGCTCCAGCTCCATGTTCCTCTAATGGTCTCCATTTGATGTAGTTTGTGGGGATTTTTGTCCTGTTTTATAGCACTTCCTTATTTTCTAGCACTACAAATTGTTAAATACTTTTTTTTCTACATGTTTTCCCCTAGCTCCAGCATCAGCAATTTCTCCTAGGAGCAATAGTTACTTTTGTTAGAGGATGGTATTAGGAATCAAGTTCTGGGCACTTGGGTCGTTCTTTGCTACTGACGTGCCATTTCTTGGTGCTCTCTCAGCTGACAAACACAAAAGAACACCACCACCACCCACAACAAAACTTCTGTGTATACTAATCTGTGTATATATATGCATATGTGTTAATATTTCCACATTGAACCATTTGTATCTATTTTAGACTACACAAGAATGTTAAGGATTGGAAATGAGGTGTCCCCTAGAGTACTTGTGTCAATGGTGGATTATTCAAATGAAATGATTAGATTATAAGAGCTGTTACCTAAGCAGTACATCCTAGTTTGAATGGAATCATAGGGTAGTAACTATGGGCAGGCGGGGAGTGACTGGAGGAGGTAGGGTGAGTCCAGGAAGAGTTCATCTTTCCTGTGGCCCCTTCCATTCTCTTTCTGACTTCTGGCTACCATGAAGTAAGTAGTACTCCACCACCACACCCTTCTGCTATAATGTTCTGCCTTACCTTGGGACCAGAGTGATGTGGTTGGCCCACTCTGGACTGAATTTTGAAATTCTGAGCCAAAATGAACTTTTCCTCCTTTAACTTGTTCTTGTTAGGTATTTTAGTCACAGTGACAAAAAGATGACTAACACAATAAGTTAATACTGATGTCTCCAACTCTAATCTACAACCATATGGAAATCTCTACCCTTGGTTAATCTGTATGTAAATCCTCACACCAACAGTAAGAAACCTCACTCCTACCATCTGGCATTCACTTGCTTAATTGTTCAATTCTAGTGTGCATATTTAGCAGTTTCAGAAATATTAGCTTATACACCCATGAGAAATCATCTTGTCAACTGAAGTATGGTGCTTATATACAGTTCCGTTCACCTTTAGTTTTAAAGAATCTGTTCCTTTCAAAATTTACTTGGGACAATACTTCTTGCCATTTACAATTTTTATGAGATTATTTCATGCACTTATAAAACAATTAGATTTTCCTGTCACAGTCTTATTCATTTCCCCAGCCTCCTAAAGGATATTTTTTTAAAAAAATTAACATTAAGGTTCATTCTATTTTCTGTAAGTCCTGTGGGTTTTGACAAATGCATATTGTCATGCATTTTGGAGTATCCCATATTTGGAATCTCATAAAGAATGCTTTTACCATCATAAACATACTTTTTTGTCCTTCACCTACCTATTCAAATCCTGCTGTAACTCAGTCTTCCAGAAACCCTGGAAATCACTGAGTATTTCTATAGTTGTGCTTTCTTTAGACCATCACATAGTCTGCGACCTTTTCAGAGTGTCTTCTTTTACTCAGTGATGTGTGTTTAAACTTCATCCATACCTTTGTGTGAATATTTCATTTTTTTTCTTGCCGGGCAGAATTTTATTACATCGATAACTAATACTTGGTGTGCTAGTTCATCTGCTGAAGGATATCTTGGTTACTGCCATGTTTGATGGTTATACAATTTTCCTATAAATATTGGTATACGGTTTTTATATGAATACAAGCTTAAAATCAAATGGATAAACACCAAGGGGCATGGTTGCTGGATTAGTGAGTAAAATTATGCTTAGATTTGTAAATTGTCTTCCAAAGTGGTTGGAACATTTTGCATTCTCACCAGCTGTGAATAAGCTGTGAACCTTGCCTATTGCTCCATACCTTTACCAGCAATTGGTATTGTCAGTGTATTTTGTTTTATTAAGTCATCCTAATGGTGTGTTGTCCTATCTTGCTATTAACATTCGCTTAATTACACATGACATAGAATGCTCTTCATGAGTTTATTTAACATCCATGTGTCTTCTCTGGAGAAGAGTCTTTCCAGAATTTTTGTCTAAATTTATTGATTTCCTGTTTTCTTATTATTGAATTTTAAGAGTTCTTTATGTATTTTCAGTATGTTTTTACCTATATATATGTATTTTACAAATATTTTTTCCCAGTCTATGGCCCATGTGTTTGAATTTTAATTGTATTTTGCAGAAGAGATGCTTTAATTTATAATATCCAATTTGTCATTTTTTCTTTCCTATATCATATTTTTTGTGTTGCCTTCTTTAGGTTTTGATTGATTAAAATAGCTTTACTCTCCACTTGAGGATAGAGTGAGTGTGGAAAAAGTGATAATCTCAGTTTGTAAAATAATAGGACTAGACTAAATATGTCCTCATGATTCCTTCCATTTCTAAAATTCTTACCAAATGCACGTACCTTTAGGTAGTGATGGTTATCACCATATTTTTTTCTACATATGTCTATACAAACTGTTGCTCCATTTTCTTTGGGTCTCTATCTAATTTCATTTTTGAAGGTCCAAGTATTTTTGTATGTCCTTTTGTAGTTTTAATCTTTTAATTTGAAAAATAATATTCCTATACCTATTGTATAGCCCTCCTTCCCCATAAAGTAGCCCTTTCCTACAATCCATACAGCAATTCTTACAAAGGGAAGCTTGATGTCAACCCACTAAATAACTTTTATCTAATTAGATAACTGATTCTAAGCAGACTGGTGGTTTTTCTTCTTAAAAACATTTGTTTTCTTTTAACCTTTGTTTGTTTGTTTATTTATTTTTATGTGGTGCTGAGAATTGAACCCAGTGCCTCTCACATGCTAGGGAAACGCTCTACCACTGAGACATAACACCAGCCTTAAGACTGGTATTTGATAGCATGCTGACATTCTAACTTGAGTGGGGCACCACCCCAAAAGTACTCTCCTAAAAGGGCTCAGAGATCCTAAACTGGATACAAGAATCAGAGGAGCAGGACCTACCATGCTCACTGGGAAAAATACATTAGATAGAATGCTCTCCTCATCCCATGCTGGTGAGAATATAGTTGTGTCTTCATGATTGTAATGCTGAAAACAGAGTTTGGAAATCTGTCACTTTGGCTCTAATAGTACTGAACTCTAGGTTGGTCTTCAGGCATCTGCCATGCATTTTTGGGATGTCGTTTGAAACTACTTTAGATTGTTAGGGCCATCCCTAAATAGAATTGTGAAATTTTTGAAAATTTCCTTTGACCTAATTTCTTTCACATTCTTACCTTCTTCACTTTTCTCTCAAACATGCACCTAAGATATTAGATATTATTCTTTTCTTCAGTTTGCTTCTAGCAACTTTATTCATGGTAAATTAAAAATAAAGCTCAATAGGTGAGAATATATCCTTTTTATTATTATTTAGGTTTAAATAACATGCACACCATAAACCCCAAAATCAAAGCATTCATTGTAATTTCTTGGAGCCAGAGGGTTTTTCAGCATCTCTAAAATGGCCTCAAGTGAGCAGTTGCCTGGTTTATCTTAAGACTACTTGTGACTAAAAATAAACTTTCAGAGCAGTAAATTATTTGGCAGGAAATTTTTCCTTTTCTTGTATACCCCTCAAAAGCAATTTAAGAATGGTATAAAATGTAATAGTTCAAATGCCACTATAGGTCTGAAAATCCTTTGCTTATTCAGAGACTGACAAATATTTGTCATTAAAAAGTTGCATTGATATGTGCATATTCAAATACCTTTATGTGAGTTATTTTTTTCACAGTACTTTTTTATGTTTTTTTTTAACTTCATTTTAAAAATAATGAGTCATAAAAAACCAAGTTCTATCAAATGGAAGTGAAACTTTAAATTTTTAACTTTTCAAATTTGTTTATGACTAAGTCTCCATGAAAGTAACAAAATTTTTTAACTCACAACAATCTTAGGCTAATTATTTTTCTATTTTAACTCTGAACAACCATTGAATCTCTCACTAGAATACTACTTTCTAAACATTGGTATTTGTATGAATGCTGCACAATTTTTAGCTATATATGTGTCTCATCTACATATTTATAATATATTTTATCTTTTATTAAAATGCATGTATTTAGAATAACTTTTATCCAATTGCGTACTTAAAAATATCTCATTTGCCATAAGTAGGAACTGTAAATGTAATTAAAACCAAGTTTTTATGTTAAAGAATGTGAAAGTAATGCTAAAGCTAATCAATCTGCAAAACTGCATACCTAAAATTATATTCCTCAGTGAGAAAAATGATAATGTTTTTGATTAGTCAATGATAAAGTTATATCTAGCTTAGTAGAAAGTGAAGATGTGGCTCCTGAATAGAATACTCTTGTTTTTAAAGCTTTTATGGTTGACTAAAGAATCAAACTTCTGAGTATGAAATTAGAAAAGGAAATAAACAATTATTTATGTCTATGATGCAATAAGACACTGAAAACCAATTCTTTAAAAAAAGTTCCCTTTGATTCTCTGCTCACCACTGTCCTCTGACTGCACAATGTTTATGAAGAACTTTTTCACACTTTTTCAAGTGCCTTTTTGTAAAAAACAAACAAAAAAAATCTAAATTTTTTGGAAAACTCATCAAAAAGTTTATACACAATTAAGAAAACAGAAAGCACATTCTGATCAAGTATATATGCATACTGTTAGGTATGTAATAATTACACTCTCTTTAATTCTTAGGCAAACTTGACTTATGGGAAAACCTGGATGTTGTTAGGGAGTTCCCCAAGATTCTGGTTCTCAGGGTTCCTTCCCTGATAGGCTTCCACTTTTCTTGAAATCAAGCTATTGCATTCAATTTGTTGAATAGAATGATGTGGGTCACTTTATTGTGGAAGTTTTCAAGGGTCAGTGCATACTTCCTTATATTTCCTTTCCTCTGCTGTGGCAGTTGGAAATGCATTCGGGGTGGTTGTCTGTCATGCTGGGTTCTAAAATGAAGACCACCATCATGGAGCAGAGGCTTGGACAAGCTGAGAAGGGCACATTGGCTTTCCAAGTCAAAGATAAGATAGCATCATTTGTTGCCACAGCTTAATCTAGACCATACTAACTAATACATACACATTTAGATTTCTCTAATGAGCAGATACATGTGCAGAATTCAGTTAATTTGAAAATTCATGTATATAAATCTGATTAAATAAATTTGTTCCAGTGGGATTTGAAGTTTTCATTACTTGATGAAACACTGAAGACTTACCAAATGAGTCAACGTGCTTCCATTTGAAATTGCAGTTGTCTGTATTCATTATCCATCTCTATACAAAACTGAGAACAGTAAGGTTTTTAAAGGTCTGTCCTTGATATAAATGATCTTTTTAACAGATTTTAAAATACCGTTGCTAAAATAATTGTACATTCCAAATGGGAGAAAACCTTCCCTAATGTACTTAACCTAGAATATATTGCACTTCTGTTGTAAAAGCTTAAAATGCCTAAAATGGTTTTCCTTAGCAGACTAATTTTCTTGAGAGTCACTGTTTAACCCACTATATCACTTTTAGTCTGTTACTATTTGGAATGAAGTTGTCAATTGATGTATTTTATTTTTAGTGCATTATAGTGGGGTTCATTTTGACTTATTCTTAAGTGCATATGACAGTTTTCTTAATTTCAATCCTCAGTACTACCCCTTCCCTTCTATCACCATCCCAATGGTCCCCTTCCTCTTTTCTATGTCTGCCTTTTGTTTGTTTATTTACATATTTCAACGGCTGTATTAGAGTTATACATAAAATTGGAATGCATTTCAGTGTATTAATTCATATACCTAGTATATTTGGTCAATTTCGTTCTCCGGTTCTTTTTTCCCTTTCTTCCTCTCTTTCCCTTGATTGGTTGCTTCTACTCTATGAATCTCCCTTCTCTACTCTAGAGATCTCCCCCTTTTTTTCTCTTTAGCTTTCACATATGAAAGAAAATATTCAACTTTTATTTTTTGAGTCTGGCTTACTTCACTTAGCATGGTGTTTTCTGGTTCCATCTATTTGCCAGAAAATGCCATAATTTAATTCTTCTTTATGGCTGAGTAGAACTCCATTATGTATACATACCACATTTTCTTTATCCATTCATCTATGGATGAGGAACCGGCTTAGGTGGCCATCAACAAATGTCAGTTCACTTAGAAATATGTTCTCTAGTCATAATTTTTTCATGCTTAATTTAAAAATAGTGTCTTCATGGAATTCTTTCTTAGTCCATATTTGAAAAATAGCTGTTAATGAATAATACTTGACCACAATTAGGACGGTAATAATTTCTTTGTTTTCTGCCAATATCTAAAAGTTTTGATCAAGGTACTTTATCTTTGTATTTGTTCTGCACCCAAACACCATTTTCAGCATTTGATTTTATAGTAAATTTACTAAAGATTCTGTTATTCAGCATCTCTTTCTCTGTGTTTAAACATGACACCATATGTAAGTATTCTAAAGTTTTTGCATTTGTTCCCTATCCCAATATACATTTATTGTTGGGGCACTTGAATATCTTTACAAATAACTTCAAATGTTTTGATAGATTCTCCTTAGTATTCTTTTGGTAGTATTTCAAAATTATGTATGAGATTGATTAGTTTAATTTGTGTCTCTAAATATGTTATTCAAAGTGAAATAAATTTCATTGCTAGTTCATAAAAGAGGAGATATCAACTATTGCTATATATTTTAGTGACATTTTAGTTTTCTTTGTAGGTGATATTTATAAAACTCTAAGTCATTTATTTGCTCAGTTCTCATAACTCTTTGAAGACATATGACTGATTTAATCACTACCAGCATTTGTATTTGCATTTTTATCACTGTTTTTGCTTTCATGCTTTAAAATTTGTGCTTTAAAGTATTAATGCATGATGGGCTAAATAAACAACAAAAGAAAAAACCAAAAACTAACAAAAATACCAATGACAGGTCTGATTTCAATTCAGTTATGTGTAATTACAAAATTTTTAATAATCAATAACTGTCAACTCCAGAATTGACAATTTAAAGTACTGATAAAAATGTTGCAATATGATTACAAATTCAATATTTAGTACCTGAATAGAAACCCACATTATTTCTTTATCTAAAATATGATAGTGAATTTTTCTGTCTATAGGATTGAGGCATCTGTGGGTAGGTCTTAAATTCCAGGAAGAATTCACAACATGAGTGAATGGATTATGGGTGCTTCCTCTATTAGAAGTACTATCTGGGGGATCATAAGTGTCATGAAATACTTATATTTGTTTCTACAACACATTGTTTTATTGCTCCATCAGAAGCCTCTACAAAGCTTAGTATTTTGAAACAATCATCACTCCACTGCTTTCAGAATCCTATGGTTTGAACCAGCTGGGTGGGTCTTCTGCTATTCTTAGTTAAAGGCTTTCAGCATTCTCAATGAGAGGTGGATGGGGCTGGAATGCCCAAGCTGGTGTATGACTTGTCTGTTGCCCCAGTGTGCTTGGTTCTGGAAGGAAAGGCTTACCTTTGGCAATGGAGTGGCTGGGTACCACCTTCCCCTACTTTAATGTAGACTTGGAGCCACTATGAGGCCTCTCCATGTAATCTCCCTACATGGTTCTCTTTATTTAGGATAAGTTGGACATTCTATGTGATGATTCAAGGTGAGTTAAGGATCACAAAATTGCAAAACCAGAAAACTCCAGGCCTTTTAAAGACAGACTGAAATTGGTAAAAAGTGACAAAGGTGAGACAGAAATAGAAATACTGCAATTGATAATGGAATTGGGAAGGTACATAAGAGGCACTGGTTCATAGCAATTCTGAAATCCAAACAAATACATGTTGCCAGTTGCACTGGCTTTGGAGCAGGGAATGTATGTTTCTATAGACACAGATATGTTCCTAGGAACTTTTTTGTAATTTATTATCTCTTTCCTTTGGACTTTTGGTTCTAAAAATTTAGTTTATGCACTATTTTCCGTAAGAAATGGCCCTCATATACATTTTGAGAGTTTTTGTCTTTTTTTTTGTTTTGTTTTTGGTTTCTATCCTTGGAGGTAGAGATTTCTCCCTTTACGAATTCTGTATCCCTTAGTCTGAGTTAATACAGGTTATTAATGAACTTTTAAAGCTATCTATGTGTTAAATTATTATACACTTCAGATAGGAGCTGCAGGTCTCTTTAATACAGGTCACTTCTGTTTGAGTTACAGATCAGCTTATTATGAAATGATATTTTTAAGATATTATTAGAAGGTCTCTAAGTCAGCCTTTCACTTATCACAGAGGATCAATGAGGAATAAATGGACTTATGTTTACAGAAGACTTTTTTTGTGTATGAAACTGTTTGCATACTTGGCTGCAAATTTCTTTCTTCTGATTTTTAAAAAAAGGGTCTAGCTGACTCAACTAGAGCACACTTCTAAACCCAGCTACTCAGGAGGCTGAGGCAGGAGAATCACACGTTCAAGGATAGTCTGGCAACTTGGTGAGAGCCAGTCTCATAAACAACTTTTTAAGGGCTGGGACTGTAGCTCAGTGGCAGAAAACGTACCTAGCATGTGTGAGACCCTGAGTTCCATCCTTAGCATCACATAAAAATAAACAAATAAAATAAAGGCATGCTGTCCATCTACAGCTATAAAAAATATTTTTAAAAAAGAAATAAAATTTCAAAAAAGGGCTGGGTTGTAGCTCAGTGGTACTTTCCTAGCATGTGCAATGCCCTGTGTTCAATACCCTGCAATGCCCTGTGTTCAATACCCTGTATCACACACACACACACACACACACACACAAAATATCTTATGAATATCTTTTTATTTTATTTTATTTATTTAAACATGAGCCCACATTTTACTATGAATGTGATTTATGATGTAAGTCAATTTTGAAAAACATTTTCCAGGGGAGAATTAGTGTGAGAATTAGTTATATTTTCAGAAGTATCTAGTCCTGAATTCATTATATTCCCTCTAAATTCTATTTGAAAACCAAACAGTTACTCCTGCAGCTTAATTCAGGTCTTTTCTCCTTTATCAAGGGTGGTCCAGGTAAGTAAGGCATCTTTAGCTTTCTACTTCTTTAGCTGAAATCATAAGTTCCTCTGGTGTCTTTCCTATCTTCTACATTATCTCATGCAGCTGTTCAATATTCTATCACTGTATAACTAGGGTTCTTTTCCCCCAGGCTCACATCATGATTTCTTTATCTTTCCAGACTTCATTAATAATATCCACAGGCCTACCACCTCTACCTGTTATCTGCTAACAAAGCCAACCCCACATTTTTTGCTATGAATGTATCTGCTTTTGAGACTACTTTCTCTTCTGGTTATCTACTGCATATAATAAATCACTAAATCACCCAAGTGGTATTTTGTAAAGACAAATATTTTTTTTTCTATTTCTCATGATTGAAGAGTTGACTGGGGCTCTGTGGGGTGATTCTCCTGATCTTACCCAGAGTCTGTTTTGTTGCTGCAGTTAGATGGTACTGATTTTGGAATCTCTCAGATGTCTTTGTGTACTTGGCGCCTTGGCAGGAATAGCTAGAACTCTGGGTTCAGCTGGGGCCCTGATATGTCTGTATTATTCCCTCTATCCATGTGCTGTCAGAACTTCTCTCTCCACTTGGCTTTCCATGTGATCTCTTTGCACACTCTTTCTGGGAAGGAAGACATATTTCTCAGTTGGTAACTCAGAGCTTCTCAAATCACAAAATATAGAAGGGGGTCAAGCTTTCTTAAAGAGCCTGGAAATGGCACAAGGTCATTTCTGCCACATTCCATTGGTTAAAGGAAGTATCAGAGCCAGTCCAGGTTCAGAGTGGCCTGGAATGTGAACAATGGCTTGAAACAGAAAGAAATAGTTCATCGAAGACTATTTTGATAACTAGCTAGTACAGATGTTAATGCTAAGATGTTACTTTTTTGGAAAATGTTAGTCTCTGTATTGCCTAAAAAATATTTTTTTTCCAGCACCAAGATGAAGCTGAATATCTCCTTCCCAGTTCCTGGCTGCCAGAAACTCATTGAAGTAGACAACAAACTCAAACTTTATAATTTTTATGAGAAGTATATGACCACAGAAATTGCTGCTAATGCTCTGGGTGAAGAATGGAAGGGTAATGTGGTCTGAATTAGTGGTGGGGATGACAAGCAAAGTTTCACCATGAAACCGGGCATCTTGACCCAAAGTCATGTTTGCCTACTATTGAGTAAGGGGCATTCCTGTTACAGACCAAGACCAACTGGAGAGAGAAAGTGCAAATCTGTTAGCGGTTGCATTGTGGATACCAATATGAGTGTTCTCAACTTGGTTACTGTAAAAACAGGAGAGAAAGATATTCCTGAATTTATGAATTTCACTGTGCCTCCTTGACTCGAACTCAAAAGAGCTAGTAGGACCTGCAAACTTTTCAGTCTCTCTAAGGAAGAAAACCCATAAACAAGGAAGGTAAAAAACTCAGGACCAAAGCACCAAAGATTCAGCAGTTTGTTATGCCACATGTCCTACAACACAAGTGCCTGTGCATGCAGCGTACTCAGAAGAATAAGGAAGAGGCCGCAGAATATGCCAAACTTTTGACCAAGAGAATGAAAGAAGCAAAAGAAAAACACCAGGAACAGATTGCCAAGAGATACAGGCTGTACTCTCTGAAAGCTTCTATGTCCGAGTTCAATTAGAAACAAGAATTTTTAATAGTAACAAATAAATAAGATCAGACCCTCAAAAAACGTATTTTGTTCCATCAAAGGTGTATGACTGACTTTTTGGGAAACATTGGCTTAGTTGTACTAACATTGTGTTATATATTTATCTAAAATCACTAAAGCGTGTTAAATTTTCAGGAAAATTTAAATAGTATAATGCAGCATTTAATTTTTAAACTACCATTTCAATGATTCTGCAAATATTAACAAATTGTTTTTTCACGTTTTTGTTTAATATGCTACAGACACTTCATATTCTCATCAAAATAGATTTCTACAAGCAATGTGATAAAATAGTTTAGAGAGATTGTGAAAACCTTGTTCATGAGAGTTCAGAGGCATTTAATAAGGAGATAAGAAAGTGATATTTATTTTCCTATTTTTTATACATTGCATTTTGATTATTTGTACATGAATGGGGTACATCATTTCATTTCTATGGTTGTACACAATGTAGATTCATACCATTTGTGTAATCATACATGTACATAGGGTAATGATGTGTGTCTCATTCCACCATTTTTCATACCACCGCTCCCTCTCATTTCCATCTACATAATCTAAAGTTCCTCCATTCTTCTCTCACTCCCCACCCAACTTCCCCCATTATATATCATCATCCACTTATCATGGAAAACATTCAGCCTTTGGTTTTTTGGGCTTGGCTTATTTCACTTAGCATGATATTCTCCAATTCCATCCATTTATTTGCAAAGGCCATAATATTATTCTTCTTTATGGCTGAATAATATTTCATTGGGTATATATAACACAGTTTCTTTATCCATTCATCTGTTGAAGAGCATGTAAGTTGGTTCCACAATCTAGCTATTGTGAACTGAGCTGCTGTAAACATTGATGTGACTGTGTTACTATAGTATGCTAATTTTAAGTTCTTTGGGTATAAACCGAGGAATGGGATAACTGGGTCAAAAGGTGGGTCCGTTCCAAGTTTTCTGAGGATTCTCCACACTGCTTTCCAGAGTGCTTGCACCAATTTGAAACTCCACCAGCAATGTACAAGTGTGCTTTTTTCCCCACATCCACACCAACACCTATTTTTGTTTGTGTTCTTGAAAATAGCCTTTCTAATTGGAGTAAGATGAAATCTTAGGGTTGTTTTAATTTGCATTTCTCTAATTATTAGAGATGTTGAACACATTTTCATATATTTATTAATCACCTGTATGTCTTCTGTAAAGTGTCTGTCCAGTTCCTTGACCCATTTATTGATTGTGTTCTTTGTATTTTTGGTGTGAAGTTTTGTAAGTTCATTATAAATTTTGGAGATAAGTGTTCTACCTGAAATGTGTGTGGAAAAGATTTCCTCACTCTGTAGGCTCTCTCTTCCATTCTTGATTGTATCCTTTGCTGAGAAAAATCTTTTTAGTTTGGGTCCATCCCATTTATTGATTCTTGCTTTGATTTCTTGTGCTTTGGGAGTCTTGTTAAGGAAGTCTGATCTTAAGCCAACATGATGAAGATTCAGGCCTACTTTGTCTTCTATTTGGTGTAGTGTCTCTTGTCTATTTCCTAAGTCCTTGCTCCATTTTGAGTTGAATTTTGTGCAGGGTGAGAAATAGAAGTTTAATTTTATTTTACTGCATATGGATTTCCAGTTTTGCCAGCACCATTTGTTGAACAGGATATCTTTACTCTATTGTATGTTTTTGGCTCCTTTGTCTAGTATGAGATGACTATATTAGAAAGTGATATTTCTTAGAGAAGAAGAGTAGAAAATATGTAATGACCATACTTGACTATAACAAAATACACTTCTTTACACAGCTACAAAATAGGTATGAAAGTGCTTAAAGACTATTTATATGACTTGTATGTGAAACAAAATACCATTTTAAAATAAGATTTATATAGGACAAGAAGTATGCTAGGTAATTAAAGTTAATTATTTAATATGTCCTCAAAACACATTATTTGTTTCATTAAAAGTGAATTTTTGTGTGAATAAAGTTGTCAAGTTAGCGATTCCTTTTGCAAAATACAAAAATGCCATAATAGGTTGAGCTAGAATTAACAATATTGACTGCAAAGTTTCAAACTACGTGATACATGTAAATATCAGTTTTATCAAGATACTTTTTTTCTTAAAATCAAGTTATTCACAATAAAATGGTGAATTAAAATATTTTAAATTCTGTGTAATTTTATATTGAGAAATATCTGGTTTAAACATTTTACATAATTTTGCTGTTTTCAATGTCAAAGTTTCCTTTTGAAATGCTTTTAAGACCTAACAAGTAAGTAAATCACTTGAGACCTACATAGCTCAGTTTGAGCATGTACACAGGGGTTATTGTGGTCATCATCCACAGCAGTTGTGCCTTTCTTAAACATCTATTTCCTATCAGAAAATTGCCACAATATATATGTTGATTTTATTAAAACAAGGCACAGGAAATAATGGTACACTGAACATACAATTCTATGTCGTCGATGATGTAAATATAATCACTGAGTGTGGACATCATGTAGCCTGCATGTACACAGAGGTCTCAACTAGTGCAAATGCTTTCTCAGTCATTCATTCACTCACTCACTCACAAGCATTAATTTAACTTGTACCATGCGAGGCAAAATTTACTAGGAGTAGCTGAATGTACAACACAGAAACCATAACTGAAGGAGACTTTTCTGTATGAGAGAAGTATGACTGGTAATAACTTATATCTGAATATGAAACAAGGGTTCCCCAGTCCCTAGTAATGTCTGTCAGACATAGTGTAATCATTTTATATTCGAGTACTAATAAGTGTTTCATGTTACAGGGCACTCTTCTCAGTGACTTTATTTTGAAGGTTGACACATAGGGAAGACACCACCTGAAGTATTGATAGTCCTTTGGTTACTGAGAGAGGTCATCAGATAGAAAAAGTAAGACTATTAAGGAATTTAATGTAAATTTATTAATTATTTCTTTGGGTGTTATAAAAGTTGCAAGTATTGAATGTTTCTATAAATAATCTATTCAAAGATCAACAGAGTAAATAGTTTTTTTGGTCTAAGACTAAGGTCAAGAGACAAAGCAAAAGACTATTGTAGTCATCTGTGGAGATCACAAATATAAACTAAAGATAGATATAAACCCAAAGAGAAGGAACTATGATAGTGTTTTGTAAATGAATCCTTGTGTCATAAGCCACATTTTCATGCATGGGTCAACATCTGCATCTCAAACAATGTTTTCTAAAGTAAAAATAATGTGCATTTAAAAATCATATTAGAGCACTTAAAACATGGCTTTAGTAGTGATGAGGACTTTTAAAAAATATACAGAGTTAAATAAAATATTTTCAGGAAATATTATAGAAAAATTAATAATGCTCTTATTATATTTACATCCTTCCTTATTTCTTTTTTTATTCTTGGGATTGAACCCAGGGATGTTTTTACCACTGAGCTACATCACCAACCCTTTTTATTTTTTATTTTGAGGCAGAGCCTTCTTAAGCTGCTGAGAGTCTTACTAAGTTCACAAGGCTGACCTCAACCTGACATGGTCTTCCAAGACACAGATTCAGTGTGTGCCATGGCACCTGGTTCCAAGTTTTAGTTTAAGTCATTTTCCAAATAAAAATTTCAGACATTTGTAAAAATACAATGGGGGCATAACAATGTGTCTACAACCAAACTCCATCAAACCCAGTATCTTTCCTCAGCGTGATTATTTTTAAAATTTTAATGAAGTCCAACTTATCAATTATTTTTCTTTCATGGATCATAAATTTGGTGCTAGGTCTAAAAAGTCATTGCACTCAAATTCATCTAGAGTTTCTCTCATGTTATCTTCTAGAAGTGAAATAGTATGGCATTTTACTGTTCGGTCTATGATGCATTTTGAGCCAAATTTTGGGAAAGGAAAAGATCTGTGTTTAGATCTGCTTTTGCATGTGCATGTGTAGTTTTTACAGCACCATTTATCAGAAAGACAATATTTTTTCCATTTTATCACCTTTGCTTATTTGTTACAGATCAGTTAACTGTATGTGAGTGGATCCATTTTTGAGCTCTCTGTTCCATCGCACTGATTTACTTGCCTATTCTTTTGCTAATGCCACCCTATTGTGACAAGTGTAGATTTATAGTAAGCCTTGAAATTAGGTAGTGTCAGTCCTCTGACTTTGGGTAGTGCTGAATTTTCTCAAATGGTTTTACTGTTTGTATAAATATAATCACATGATTTTCTTTTTAGTTTGTTGATGTGATGAATTACTGTTTGGATTTATAGCATCAAACCAACCTTGCATATCTGGAATACAGATTACTATTTATAGAATAAAATAGGATAAATATAGTTGTATATACAGCATTTATCATGGGTTATTTATAATTTTACAACCTACATTTTTAAAATTAAAGTATTCACTGACAATTATAAATAACCCATTGACAATTCCAGTCAAGCTCTGAAATTTTAGCCATGATTGAGAAGTGATACATCGGTGTGGTTTTAAGTTGTACTTTTTAAATTGTGAGTTAAATTTTGCATGCATATGTTAATATAAAACCTATCTTTTCTTGTGATATAAGTTGCACACATTTTCATTTGATCATGTCTTTTGATCACTATTTTATCCAAAATATTAATATTTCTTTTTTGTTTCTAGATTTTGAATCATGTTTAGAAAGTATTACTACCCTACATATAAAAGAAATTCATTCATTTAGTCCCCTAAAACTTAAATTCTTAAATTTTGTATGTTTAGATTTCTGATCAATTTCAAGTTTATTTTGGTAAGACAGAAAGTATGAATTCAATTTTCTCTTTTATAAATGATCATTACCATTTGTTACCAATAACATCTTTCCCAAAGTGATTTGAGATGATATGTTTATCACATACTCAGTTCCCACATTTGCTTGTACCTATTGCTGGCTATTCTGTTTGTTTTACTCACCAGTCTGTCTACTCTGGGGAGAGAACCAAATATTTCACTTAATGTTTGAATGTTGTTTTAACCTCAGGAAGACCTGTCACCTCTTGTTTCCTTCTTGTTCCTTTTTTTTTTTTTTTGCAGGGTTTTCATAGTCATTCTTAAATGAATATTTCTTCCTGAATAATTTTAAAACTGAATTGTGATGTTCCTGAAAAGAATGTTGTTTTTGTTTGCATTTACATATAATACAGATGTAATATGTGGTTATGATTTTGAGTAGCCTGAGATAAGGAGAAAAGATATATTTCTATTTCCTGCAGAGTCTAATTTTATGTCTTCCAGGAGTATTAAAAAATGTCTTCATATAGGTTTTACATTTCATGTTAATTTAGTATAAGTCTTTTATTTCTGCTATGTTGTCACTGTAAATTGGGCCTTTTCTTCCATTTTGTTTTTCTAATGTGTCCTATAGGTAGTATGTATAAAGACTTGAGTATTGTATAAAAGATCCCACTCCTCGGTTTATACCCAAAGGACTTAATTTCAGCAACCTACAGTAACACAGCCACATCAATGTTTATAGCAGCTCAGTTCACAATAGCTAGATTTTGGAACCAACCTAGATGCTCTTCAACAGATAAATGGATAAAGAAACTCTGGTATATATACACAATGGAATACTATTCAGCCACAAGAAAGAAGAATATTATGGCATTTGCAAATAAATGGATGGAATTGGAGAATATCTTGCTAAGTGAAATAAGCCAAGCCCAAAAAACCAAAGGCCAAATGTTTTCCCTGATAAGTGGAGAATGATATATAATGGGGGTGGGTGGGTGGGAAGTGAGAGAAGAATGGGGAAACTTTAGATTATGTAAAAGGAAATGAGAGGGAGGGGGGTATGAAAAATGGTGGAATGAGACACACATCATTACCCTATGTATATGTATGATTATACGAATGGTATGAATATACATCGTGTACAACCATAGAAACGAAATAATGTACCCCATTTGTGTACAATGAATCAAAATGCAGTAAAAAATTAAAAGCTAAATAAAAAATAATTTAAAAAAGATTTTTTTTTTAATTTCATGAATTGTGTCTTGGTTTACACAAATTATTTCGTATTATCTGTAAATAGAGATAGCTCTGTTTCTTTTTATAGGATTTGTGTTTTAAATATTTTTTTATCTGATTGCATTGGCTCATGCTTCAAAAAAAATGTTTTTATTGTAAACAAATGGGATACATGTTGTTTCTCTGTTTGTACACGGAATCAAGGCATACCATTTGTGTAATCATAAATTTACATAGAGTAATGTTGTTTGATTCATTCTGTTATTTTTCCCTTCCCTCCCACCCCTCCCACCCCTCTTTTCCCTCTATACAGTCCTTCCTGCCTCCATTCTTGCCCCCTCCTAATCCTAACCCTAAACCTAACCCTAACCCTAACGCTAAACCCTCCCACCCCCCATTATATGTCCTCATCCAGTTATCAGTGAGATCATTCGTCCTTTAGTTTTTGAGATTGGCTTATCTCACTTAGCATTATATTCTCCAATTTCATCCATTTGCCTGCGAATGCCATAATTTTATCATTCTTTATAGCTGAGTAATATTCCATTGTATATATATATGCCACAGTTTCTTTATCCATTCATCAACTGAAGGACATCTAGGTTGGTTCCATAATCTGGCTATGGTGAATTGAGCAGCAATGAACATTGATGTGGCTGTATCTCTGTAGTATGCTGATTTAAGGTCCTTTGGGTATAGGCCAAGGAGTGGGATAGCTGGGTAAAATGGTGGTTCCATTCCAAGTTTTCTGAGGAATCTCCATACTGCTTTCCAGAGTGGCTGCACTAATTTGCAACCCCACCAGCAATGTATGAGTGTACCTTTTTCCCCACATCCTCACCAACACCTATTGTTGCTTGTGTTCTTGATAATTGCCATTCTAATTGGGGTGAGATGGAATCTTAGGGTGGTTTTGATTTGCATTTCTCTTATTACTAAAGATGTTGAATATTTTTTCATATATCTGTTGATTACTTGTAGATCTTCTTCTGTGAAGCATCTGTTCATATCCTTAGCCCATTTGTTGATTGGGTTATTTGTATTCTTGGTGTAGAGTTTTTTGAGGTCTTCATATATTCTGGAAATTAGTGCTCTATCTGAAGTATGAGTGGCAAAGATTTTCTCCCACTCTTTAGGCTCTCTCTTTGCATTGCTGATAGTTTCCTTTGCTGAGAGAAAGCTTTTTAGTTTGAATCTATCCCAGTTGTTGATTCTTGCTTTTATTTCTTGTGCTATGGAGTCCTGTTAAGGAAGTCTGTTCATTTATCTTCCCCTCTAGCAGTGCAGATCTGGGATTTTGCAGATTTGCCCCTATAGGCTTATAGTGGCCCTACAGGTTTCCAAAACCCTTTCTTTAAGGGGAGATTAATATTAGCAGTGCCCAAATCAGACACTATGCAATCCTAGACCAAATAACTCCTATGGGGACAATAACAAAATTGTCATAATAAACAAAATAAGTTCAAATATTATCTTCCGTAAAACAATGGAATAATCATATGGTTATTTCAATTGATGCAGAAAAAGCGTTCGACGAAATACAACACCGCTTCATGCTCAAAACACTAGAAAAAATAGGGATAGTAGGAACATACCTGAACATTGTAAAGGATATTTATGCTAAGCCCATGGCCAACATCATTCTTAATGGAAAAAACTGTAACCTTTCCCTTTAAAAACGGGAACAAGACAGGGATGTCCTCTTTCACCGCTTCTATTCAACATTGTCCTCGAAACTCTAGCCAGAGCAATTAGGCAGACTAAAGAAATTAAAGGGATACGAATAGGAAGAGAGGAACTTAAGCTGTCACTATTTGCAGATGACATGATTCTTTATTTAGAGGATCCAAAAACCTCCTCAAGAAAACTTCTAGACCTCATCAATGAATTCAGCAAAATAGCAGACTATAAAATCAACAGGCATAAATCTGAAGCATTTTTATACGCAAGCAGTAAAACAGCTGAAAGGGAAATGAGGAAAACAACCCCATTTGCAATACCCTCAAAAAAAATAAAATACTTGGGAATCAATCTAACAAAAGAGGTAAAAGATCTCTACATGAAAACTACAAAACATTGAAGAAAGAAATCGAGGAAGACCTTAGAAGATGGAAAGATCTCCCATGTTCTTGGATAGGAAGAATTAATATTGTCAAAATGGCCATACTACCTAAAGTGCTGTACAGATTCAATGCAATTCCAATTAAAATCCCAATGATGTACCTTAAAGAAATAGAGCAAGCAATTATGAAATTCATCTGGAAGAATAAGAAACCCAGAATAGCTAAAGCAATCCTTAGCAGGAAGAATGAAACAGGGGGTATTGCAATACCAGAACTTCAACTATACTACAAAGCAAGAGTAACAAAAACGGCATGGTATTGGCACCAAAATAGACAGGTAGATCAATGGTACAGAATAGAGTTCATGGACACAAACCCAAATAAATACAATTTTCTCATACTAGACAAAGGGTCCAAAAATATGCAATGGAGAAAAGATAGCCTCTTCAACAAATGGTGCTGGGAAAACTGGAAATCCATATGCAACAGAATGAAATTAAATCCCTATCTCTCACCCTGCACAAAAATCAATTCACTGGATGAAGGACCTGGAAATCAGACCAGAGACCCTGCATCTTATAGAATAAAAAGTAGGTCCAAATCTTCACCTTGTTGGCTTAGGATCAGACTTCCTTAACAGGACTCCCATAGCACAAGAAATAAAAGCAAGAATCAACAACTGGGATAAATTCAAACTAAATAGCTTTCTCTCAGCAAAGGAAACTATCAGCAATGCAAAGAGAGAGCCTAAAGAGTGGGAGAAAATCTTTGCCACTCATACTTCAGATAGAGCACTAATTTCCAGAATATATGAAGACCTCAAAAAACTCTACACCAAGAATACAAATAACCCAATCAACAAATGGGCTAAGGATATGAACAGATGCTTCACAGAAGAAGATCTACAAGTAATCAACAGATATATGAAAAAATATTCAACATCTTTAGTAATAAGAGAAATGCAAATCAAAACCACCCTAAGATTCCATCTCACCCCAATTAGAATGGCAATTATCAAGAACACAAGCAACAATAGGTGTTGGTGAGGATGTGGGGAAAAAGGTACACTCATACATTGCTGGTGGGGTTGCAAATTAGTGCAGCCACTCTGGAAAGCAGTATGGAGATTCCTCAGAAAACTTGGAATGGAACCACCATTTTACCCAGCTATCCCACTCCTTGGCCTATACCCAAAGGACTTAAAATCAGCATACTACAGAGATACAGCCACATCAATGTTCATAGCTGCTTAATTCACAATAGTCAGACTGTGGAACCAACCGAGATGTCCTTCAATGGATGAATGGATAAAGAAACTGTGGTATATATATACAATGGAATATTACTCAGCTATAAAGAATGATAAAATTATGGCATTTGCAGGCAAATGGATGAAATTGGAGAATATCATGTTAAGTGAGATAAGCCAATCTCAAAAATCCAAAAGACGAATGATCTCACTGATAAGTGTATGATGACACATAATGGGTGGTGGGAGGGAGGCAAGCATGGAGGAAGGAGGGACTGTATAGAGGGCAAAGAGAGGTGGGAGGGGTGGGGGGGAAGGAAATAAATAACAGAATGAATCAAACATCATTAATCTATGTAAATGTATGAATATGCAAATGGTATGCTGTTACTCCATGAACAAACAGAAACAACATGTATCCCATTTGTTTACAATAAAAATAAATTAAAAAAAAAAAAAAGGAAGTCTGATCCTAAGCCAACAAGGTGAAGATTCGTTCTATAAGATGTAGGGTTTCTGGTCTGGTTCCGAGGTCCTTGATCCATTTTGAGTTGAGTTTTGTGAGGGTGAGAGGTAGGTGTTTAATTTCATTCTGTTGCATATGGTTTTTCAGTTTTCACAGCACCATTTGTTGAAGAGGTTATGTTTTCTCCATTGCATATTTTTGGCCCCTTTGTCTACTATTAGAAAATTGTATTTATTTGGGTTTTGTCCATGTCCTCTATTCTGTACCAGTGATCTACCTGTGTATTTTGGTACCAATACCATGCCGTTTTTGTTACTATTGCTTTGTAGTAGAGTTGAAGTTCTGGTATTGCGATACCCCCTGCTTCGCTCTTTCTACTGAGAATTGCTTTAGCTATTCTGGGTTTCTTATTCTTCCAGATGAATTTCATAATTGCTTGCTCTATTTCTGTAAGGTACATCATTGGAATTTTAATTGGAATTGCATTGAATCTGAATAGCACTTTAGGTAGTATGGCCATTTTGACAATATTAATTCTTCCTATCCAAGAACATGGGAGATCTTTCCATCTTCTAAGGATTTCTTTAATTTCTTTCTTTAGTGTTCTGTAGTTCTCATTGTAGAGGTCTTTCACCTCTTTCGTGAGATTGATTCCCAAGTATTTTCTTTTTTTCGATGCTATTGTGAAAGGGGTAGTTTTCCTAACTTCTCTTTCTGAAGATTCATCACGTATGTATAAAAATTCATTGGATTTATGAGCATTGATCTTGTAACCTGCTACTTTACTGAATTCACTTATGAGTTCTAAAAGTTTTCTGGTGGAATTTCCAGGTTCCTCTAAATGTATAATCATGTCATCAGCAAACAGGGATAGTTTGAGTCCTTCTTTTCCAATTCGTATCCCTTTAATTTCTTGGGTTTGTCTAAGTTCTCTGGCTAGAGTTTCAAGAACGATGTGAATAGAAGCGGTGAAAGAGGGCATCCCTGCCTTGTTCCAGTTTTTAGGGGGAATGCTTTCAGTTTTTCACCATTTAGAATGATATTAGCCATGGGCTTAGCGTAGATGGCCTTTACAATGTTAAGGAATGTTCCCACTATCCCAAGTTTTTCTAATGTTTTGAGCATAAAGGAATGCTGTATTTTATCGAATTCTTTTTCTGCATCTATCGAAATAATCATGTGAATCTTAACTTTAAGTCTGTTCATATGGTGAATGACATTTTTGATTTCCAGATGTTGAACCAACCTTGCATCCCTGGGGTAAAACCCACTTGATCGTGGTGCACTATCTTTTTAATACATTTTTGTATGCGATTTGCTAATATTTTGTTGAGAATTTTTGCGTCGATGTTCATTAAGGATATTGGTCTGAAATTTTCTTTCCTCGATGTGTCTCTGTCTGGTTTAGGTATCAGGGTGATATTGGCTTCATAGAATGAGTTTGGGAGGGTTCCCTCCTCTTCTATTTCATGGAATACTTCGAGAAGTATTGGAATGAGCTCTTCTTTAAAGGTTTTGTAGAACTTGGCTGAGAATCCATCTGGTCCCAGACTTTTCTTTGTTGGTAGGCTTTTGATGACCTCTTCTATTTCATTGCTTGAAATTAATTTATTTAAGTTGTGTATATCCTCCTCATTCAGTTTAGGTAGTTCATATGTCTCTAGAAACTTGTTGATGTGTTTAAGGTTTTCTGTTTCGTTGGAGTATAGATTTTCAAAATAGCTTCTAATTATGTTTTGTATTTCACTCGTGTCTGTTGTGATATTTCCTTGTTCATTCCGAATTTTAGTAATTTGAGTTTTCTCCCTCTTTCTCTTTGTTAGTGTGGCTAAGGGTTTATCAATTGTGTTTATTTTTTCAAAGAACCAACTATTTATTTTGTTAATTTTTCTGATTGTTTCTTTTGTTTCAATTTCGTTGATTTCGGCTCTGATTTTAACTATTTCCTGTCTTCTTCTACTTTTGGTATTGGTCTGCTCTTCTTTTTCTAGGGCTTTGAGCTGTAGTGTTAAGTTGTTTATTTGTTGATTTCTACTTCTTTTGTTGAATGTGCTCCATGAAATAAATCTTCCTCTAAGTACTGCTTTCATAGTGTCCCAGAGATTTTGATATGAGTTGTCTTTGTTCTTGTTTACTTCTAAGAAATTTTTAAATTTCCCTCTTGATGTCTTCTGTTATCCATTCATCATATAATAGTGTATTATTTAATCTCCAGGTATTGGAGAAGTTTCTGTTTTTTATTCTGTCATTTATTTCTAATTTCAATCCATTATGATCTGATAGAATATAAGGCAGTATCTCTATCTTCTTGTATTTGCTAACAGTAGCTTTGTGGCATAAAATATGGTCTATTTTAGAGAAGGATCCATGTGCTGCTGAGAAGAAAGTGTATTCGTTCTTCGTTGGATGGTATATTCTATATATGTTGGTTAAGTCTAAATTGTTGATTGTGTTATTGAGATCTATGGTTTCTTTATTCAATTTTTGTTTGGAAGATCTATCCAGTGGTGAGAGAGGTATGTTAAAAATGCCTAGTATTATTGTATTGTGGTCTATTTGATTTCTGGAATTAAGAAGGATTTGTTTGACATACGTGGATGAGCCAATGTTAGGTATTTTCATAATAATGTGCCTTGGTGTGGATCTGTTGTAATTTTGTATATTTGAAGTCCTATAAGTCTCTTGTACTTGGTTTTCCATTTCATTCTTCAGATTTGGGAAATTTTCTGATATTATTTCATTGAATAGATTGTTCATTCCTTTGGTTTGTTTCTCTAAGCCTTCCTCAATCCCAATAATTCTTAAATTTGGGATATTTATGATATCCCATAATTCTTGTAGATTCTGTTCATGATTTCTTACCATCTTCTCTGTTTGTTCAACTTTGTTTTCAAGGTTAAATATTTTGTCTTCAATGTCTGAGGTTCTGTCTTCCAAGTGTTCTGTCCTATTGGTTATGCTTTGTATGGAGTTTTTAACTTGGTTTTTTGTTTCCTTCATTTCAAGGATTTCTGTTTGTTTGTTTGTTTTTTTCAGTATCTCTAACTCTTTATTGAAATGATCTCTTGCTTCCTGTATTTGCTCTTTTAACTGTTGATTGGTGCGATCATTTAATGCCTGCATTTGCTCTTTCATCTCCTTCTTCAATGCCTGCATTTGCTCTTTCATCTCCTCATTTGCTTCCCGATTGTTTTAATTACGTACATTCTGAACTCTCTTTCTGACATTTCTTCTGCTGTGCTGTCATTGGGTTTTATTGATATAGTATCTAGGTTTGTTTGGGACATTTTCTTCCCTTGTTTTCTCATATTGGTCAGATGTCAGTGGGACTCTGAGATATTGCAGATTTCCTCTATTGGCTTATAGTGTCCCTATAGATTTCCAGTGTATCACCTCCCAGCCTTCAGTAGCCTGAAGTCTTGGAGGAACTTGATAATGCAGTGTTTCTGAAGAAAGCTGCCCCTAGCCCGCTACTGGTCCCAGGGCTTGGAGCTGGCTCTGTGCCTAAAGGCTCTCACTGGGCTGTCTGCTCCAAGAAGCTGGCTGTGGAAGGAGCCTGCCCTTGGAGGGAGCAGGGTTGCTTGGAGAAGTCTCTGGCTGCTCTGTCCTGGTCCCAGAGGCTTCCTGCGGGCCGGAGCTCGTCACTGGCTCCGGGACTTGGAGCTGGCTCTGTGCAGAAAGGCTCTCACTGGGCGGCCTGCTCCGAGAAGCTGGCCATGGAAGGAGCCCATCACCGGAGCCAAAAAATTGTTAAATAGACATCTTTGCTTTTATAGACATCTTTGCTTTTTCTCCCTGATCTTAGTAGGAATCACTTTAACGTTTTCATATCACGTAAGATGCTGGTTTATTATTTGATTATTTTATTTAGAATGCTTGTTGAATACTATTAAAGGTCTTTAAAATATCTATGAAGATAATCATGTTATTTTTTCATTTCCTTCTACTGATATGATACATTTATAGATTTTTAAGTATTAAAACTATGCTTTCATTCATAAAATATGTTCTTCTTGGTCCTTGTGGCATTTAAAAAAATTTTTTTTAAAGAATTTAAAATTTTTTTTAGTTCTTGATAGACCTTTATTTTCAATCATTTATTTATATGTGGTGCTGAGAATCGAGCCCAGTGGCTCACACATGCTAGGCAGGCACTCTACCACTGAGCCATAACCCCAGTCCTTTTATGTCATTTTTAATGAGATGTTAGATTTTATCTATATTTTTTTGTTGTAAAAACAAAATGATCTTCAATATTGACATCTATTGAATGCCTTTTCCACATGTTTTAGAAGAATGTTTGATTTTCACCTTGCTTTGATAATGTGTAGTGTATTATATGACAATAACAATTTTTTATACTGACTACTTTAATGTTGGGGTTAAAGTGGACTTGGTAATGATACATTAGTTTATATTTACTGATAAATTTAAATTAACTAATATTTTATTGTGCATTTTTACATCTGCATTAATTCTTTGGAGGGGTATCAGGGATTGAACTCAGGGGCACTAGATCACTGAACCACATCCTGAGCCCTATTTTATATTTTATTTAGAGACAGGGTCTCACTGAGTTGCTTAGCACCTCGCTAAGCAGGCTGAGACTCACTTTGAACTTGCAATCTCCTACCTCAGCCTCCTGAGCTGCTGGGATTATGCATTAATATTCTTATAATGCTTTTTTCTGGTATTAGCATCAATTTCAAATTAGTATTGAACATTTTGAATGGTGTTTACTTTTACTATATTTTTTATAAGTTCCTTTTTCAAGATGATTTTTTTTTTAAAGTTCGGAATGTGTTTATGTATGGAATGGGAACACATGGTTAGGATGAAGAGGGAGAAATTTGATTACCTTTGGGATAAATTTAGTGATTTTTTATTAATTATCTCAGGTTTCTTCATTTTTCTTGAATTAGTTGGAGTAATTCTCTTTTCCTCTGTGAATTATCAATTTCATCTAAATAATTTGAATATATTGGTGTAGTAAATTTTTGTGTTTTTAATCATAGAAATTTCTACTATGTATGTTACTCTGCTTCTTTTTTATTACTCATATTATTATATAATTTTTTTTTTTTTTTAGTTTTTCAAGTTTTTCCTTAGTGTTTTTTCCAAAGATTTTTGTTTTCTACACTAATTGAATTGTGGCTAGAGAATAGACTTAGTTGCTACATATAAGGACCAATTCTAGGAATCTATTTTTTCTTAACCTATCAATATCACTTGACCCAGCTGAGGTTCATTCTTCATTTGGCTTCTGGAACGTTATTTTGTCTTGATTTTCCTCCTACCTCCGTTGCTATTGCTGTTTAGTTTCCTTCACTGGATCCTCTTTCCATTTCCGACCATCTCTGGGATTCTCTTAGACTTAATTTTTGAATTTGTTCTTCTCTCTTCTCTCACCTACAAAAACTCCTTCACTTCTGTGGCCATAAACATCTTTTATAAGCTTGTGTCTCCCAAATGTGCTTGAACCTGTTCCCTGAAATCCAGTCTCATTTCCATCTTCTTAGTTGTCTTTATTGAATATTTATAAATCATATCACTAATATGTTAAAAATGCTGAATTTCCCCTGGAAAACACTCTTCTCCCCTAGTTTTTCTCATCTCCAATAGTATTAATTCATTGTTTCAGGTATATGGCCCCAAATCTGTGGACACATCCTGAGTCCTTCCTGTCATAGTCTACTTCTGTTCCTTAGTAGATCCTGTTGCCTTTAATATATATATATATATATTTCTAGCATATGACTACTTACCTCTTCCATTACCTCCAATTTGTTCAAGTCAATGTATTTTATTGACTGGGATTCTTAGGGCTAGGAGAGTACCTGGATTAAAATATAGGCTCAGTTAATGTATGCAAATGATTAATGAAGGTAGTTCTATTTAATCATAACATTCTAGGGCTTAAAGATTCCTCAGTAATGACATTAATTTCATTTTGTTTGTATTACAACAATATCTGAGAAACTCAATTATCACTCCAAATTACTTTGCCATTTTGCTATCCTGTTCTCCTTAATTCTTAACTTTAGGAAGATGAATTTAGCATTTGGAGATAGAATCTTCTTTTCTTCCCACACATTGCCTTTTCCTATGACATCATAAAATTTTACGATTGGGTCATCTTTTCTTGGATAGAAAACCAACCTTCAATACAATTCACATTAATACATTTCAACATTTACCCATGTTTCTACTTTATGTGTAGTAGTGCTGTGAGTGGTGTGGTGAATACAAAGATCCATAAGCCATAATCTAGGTATCCAAGTGTTCACATTCTAGCAATTATCAAACCAGACTCTGAATAACCAAATTGATTTCATGAATCAATCATGGAAAGTGTTGTGTGTGGAAAACACTGCTTTAGCACTCCCTAAATCTCTCATGCTATTACCAGTGCCAAAAGTAGTCTGTATTTACTTGGGAACAAACATAATCATTCTCTTAAAGTGTGTTTTATTCTTGTTTGCTGCTCTTAATATTATAGTCTTCCAATTGTACTCATCAAATGGTACATAAGGCACAGTGACTTCTATGAATAATTTGACATATGTTACCTTGCTGTTTTCTTGTTCGTTATGTAAAGAGAACAGGGAGGTTTTTCAGTCTGTACAATTGTTTGTGAATAAATGCCACCATTCAGATAAAACTTTCCATTGTGATAAAATAGATAGGCAATCAATAGTCCTGTATTGGTGCCATGCATTCACGGTGAAGATTCAGGTCTTGCTTATGGGGTGGAGGAACCACTGAAACTGGGGAAGACTTGCCATTGGCTTCAAGACAATAGTGATTGGCAGTAGCAGGACATTGGTAGTAATCTACTCATTAGCTATGGATGTTACCATGGACACCAGTGCAGTACAGAAATTGTGAGTGGGAGAAAAAGAAAATGATGTGAACCAAGAATAGTTTCTCTACATAAAGTATGTATGTCAGAAAGATAATCATTTTCTTGTAATTTCCTTACTGGGATTTTCATAAGAGTTTTCAGACTCATGAAATGAAGGCCAGAGGTTCTCCTGGTAGAAGTAGAAAAGAACAAGCCTGATTTGAATGTTATTAGTAGGAATTTCTGTTCTGTCCTATTTTGATCCTTTCTTTTTGTCAGTTTGTAAAAACATTTAGTGCTTAAAAAAAGAATTAGAAGCTACATGGGCTGTCCTTTAGTATAAACAATCTTAAAGATGGTTTGCCTTTAATGTTATAGGTGATATTTGTTGTGGTGAAAATTCAAATGTGGTAATCCTGATATGAAAAAAAATGATTTCAATTGGGTAGATGGCTCTATTTTCCAATGTTTTATTCATTCATATATTTATATTTTTATTTATTTCATGGATTAATTATGACATGAAGTTACAATGAAATTCTGAAATAAATGTATAGAATATATGCATACTGTCATAACTATAGTCACAAATAGTCATCACGGAGACACTGATGAGAAATTTTCACATTGTCATTCTGCTCATATGTATGTAATAGAAGATAAAACCATAGAGCAGTGCCCCAGGAAGAAAATTACAATTGTAGTAAAACAGACCATGTAATTAGGGTTCATCCAGAGAAGAACCAGTAGGTGATGAGTGTGCGTGTGTGTGTGTGTGTGTGTGTGTGTGTGCGTGTGTGTGTGTTTATTTCAGAGGATTAGATAACATACTTGTGGAGCTATGAAGCAGTATGAAATACTACCATATCCTCATCTAGTGCTGGATCTTGAAGTTCATAGGAATGGGCAAGAAGAAAGAAAGATGGGTTATTAAATAAGAAAGATACAAAGCAGGATGGAACCAGTAAGTATAAGCCAGAAACCCATAGGAATGGATTAGTACCTCTGGTCATGGGCACAAGGGTATCTTGCAGAAGTCATGTACTTTGTCATGAAGTTAAACACACAAACACACATAGCTCAGAGTCAGGAAGGTCTCCAGGGAAAGGTAGAACATTGTAGACCCAGCTGCTGCTTCATACCAAGGAAGCCAGTAGGCAGATAAACAATATGTGTGGACTACAAAGGGTTGCTGTTAAGTCTACCTTCCAAATTGCACAAGAATCTCCCTTGTGGACTACTCTTGTGCCTCAGTTGCCCTTTCCAAACATGGTTAAAATTTTCTCCCCTATATACTTTTAGCACTTTGTAAATGATAGTGATCATTAACATGCATTGAAGATTTGCTCTGTAGCATCCACTTGTATTGTTTCATTTAATCTTTAAAGATTTCCTGTGGGATAAAACCTATTAATAACCCAAATTTACAAATGAGGAAACCACAGCTTAGGAGTTTAATAAACACACATATGCAGAACAGGAATATGGATCTAGATATCTGAGGCTAATCTTATGCCCTGAATCTCCAAACCACGTCCATCTTTATTATGGCCTTCATGCGAATATATTCTAATTTTGAGAGAGGGGTACTGGGAATTGAACCCAGGGGCACTTAATCACTGAGTCACATCCCCAGCCATTTGTTTTTTATTTTGAGGCAGGGTCTCACTAAGTTGCTTAGGGACTGGCTAAATTGCTGAGGCTGGACTCTAACTTGTGATCCTCCTGACTTGCAGCTTGAGGGGATTAGATGTGCTACCATACCTAACTATTCAGGTTGTTTCTATCTATGAATCTAGTTTTTTCCAGCACACTGGAAGCCCCTTAAAGGCAAGAAAACATCTTATTTTTTTCTTTTCTCATATCAATTTGTATTTTCTCTTGCACTATTTTTATTGCTGTGTAGTCTTAGAGCACCAGTTTTGCTTGTGTGTGTGTGTGTGTGTGTGTGTGTGTGTGTAAAACCATAGATAATAAGATCTCATTTTAAGAAGATAAAGTTAGTGAATCATATCAATTGCTTTTCTGGCAGTAACTTTTAAGCAAACACAGGTAGGCACCTCGGAATGATATTTTGGTTAACAATGGGTCACATATACCATGGTGGCTCCACAAGATCATATTGCCTAGTGATGTAGTAGTTATCTTTTTGTCTGCAAGTGCACTCTGCAATGTTTTCACATTAGTGACTTCACATAAGGATGCATTTCTAAGAACGTGTCTCCATTATTAAATGATAAATGACTACTGTAACCATGACTGTAGAACTTCAAGAAGTTACAAGACATTTAATAGATATTTCAATTGTCAAAAATTATGTACCACTTTTTTGGAATGATGAAATATTCCCATAGTTTGGCACATGAAACTTCAGCATAGTTATATTTATAATGACAGATCCAAGCTATTAGAACAGTCACTGGGACAAGTGACTCTGCTGTGTCAGGCTTCAGATTGGTGCAAACAAGAGGTCATTCTCTTCCACTTGGACATAACTGTCAAGAGAAACTAGACAGTTTGGTAATGACAGCAAGATAAAAAAAATAAAATTAGGAGGAAATTTGAAAGTGAGAGCTATTGAATAAGTAAAAAAAAATAAAATAAAATAGTGTTATCCATATAAGTAGAGAGATCATTCCTATGAAAGAGGACTTTACTGACCACCTCCTGAGGGCACACTAAGAGAGTTCTTGGAATTGATGTCATTAGGTTAATTTTAAAATAGAACAGTTATTAGCCAGAGAACATTATAGAAAATGGGAAACATTGAGAAAATTGTTCTATAGGAAAGCAGGGGATTTTGATTGCTGATTCTTGACTTCTGCTTTTAAAAGTATCAAATATATGATTCCAAATGTAGTTTGAGCTTTTTACAGACCATATTTCCTACTAGTTCCTGGGCTTACAGTAGTGAGTGAGGTAAAGTATCTTGCTTTAAGGAGATGACGGTATGATGGGGGTACATATGTGAAATGAGGTGATTGCAAGTCAGGGTGAGATGTGTAATCCCAGAACAAGACAGGAGGGAAACCTGATCAAGTGTTGAGCCCCCAGAATGGCCTTTTAAAGGATGTCAAGGATGTCATAATCATGGAGTATGAGTAGAGTTTAGTTAAAGAAAAGAGTTAGAATAGGAAAGAACAGCTCAAGCAAGAAAATAGTGTATGAAATTATGGGAAGTGAGAGAGAACAGGGCATGTCCGAAGAATAACAATCCCTACCAGCTGGAAGGGTTACAATTTAGAAATGTGTGGTGAATGGAGAACCATGGTTAGCATAGTCTAGGTCCCACTCAAAGTTCTGAATAGGTCAAATGAATGAAGGAAATGTATTTATGCTTTAGAAGGCATTCTTCCAAAACCAAGCAGTGAATTGGAATTGATTTCAACATATGAACCTCTAATTTTGTGTTGCATGCATATTTAGTTAATGTGGAAATATTCTCAAGTTGTGAACTTATAGCCTATTTTCCCACATGCTTTATGTTTTAGATCCAATTGTTAGAATTTTGAGTTAATCCTGTTGAGCTTGCCTTCTCTTTTATTTCATTTTTACAATTATTATCAGATTCTTATTAGTATCTTTATAAGTGATCATAGAATTAGAGGAAGTTTGGTCTTGGAATTGGATAAAAAGAGCAGGGTATTTTCTAAACTCTAGTTTTGATAATTTTGCGTGAACTTTAAAGTGGGAAAACCAGTATTTTTGTGTGTTTTTTAAAAAGACTGAACCTAACTCTAACTCGTGAAATTAAATCATATCTGTAAAAAAATTTTTGTCTCGTGCAGGTGTACAACATACCAAAAATTAAGAGAGACTCTTACACAGCATGACTGGGGGAACCAGGAAAGTGAGCATCAAGAGATGGATGTAGATTAGGTAGAGGGGAACTCTATAAGGTTTTCCCATGTTCAGTTGAAGAACCAGGGAGGGACAATTCTTATCTAAATGGAATCGATTAGGTAAATGTCATGAAAAGTTTTCCGGTCACTTTGGTGTTTGTGGAATTGAAATGAATGAGGTCAAAGACAGGAAAACCAGTAAGGTTTGATAAAGATAAGATCAGGAAAACACTTAAGAGGTGCTGATGTCCTCAGCTAGGGAAATGCCAGTGAATACCTAAAGAAATGGGGGTATTTAAAATATATTTAAATAAGACCATCAACACAAGTAGGGGATTGAATGTGAACTGTCAGGTAGAAAAGAGAATAAACATGCTCAAGTTATTGGCTCAGGCACTTGGGTGCATTCATAGGTCATATCCCGAGAATAGAGTCATAAGAAAGGAGAATACTTAAATAATTACTGTGTGCCACAGACTGTGCTGGGATTGCTTTTTACACATTATCTTGATTTTTCCCAACAACTCAAAGAAGGAAACTGAGTCTCGGAGAGTTAGTTAAAGAATGTTCCCAATGTTATGCAGTTGGCACATTGTGTGAAACTCAAATTCATCCAAGAAGTGATTTCTCACTTTTTTTCACTAGTTTAGTAAATATTTTGAGCATGAAATCTTTTTTGAAATTATTATCTTTTTTTTAGTTATAGATAGACAGAATGCCATTCTTCTGTTATGTGGTGCTGAGGATCAAACCCAGTGTCTCACTCTTGCTAGGCAAGTGCTCTGCCACTGAGCCACATCCTGGCCTCCAGCATGTAATCTTCTATGTTTCATTCACAAATGTCTCTGTGTTGCATTGGTTCCTAATATAGCAGTTTTGAGAGGTGGGGTGACTCAAAGAGGTGGGGTCTTGTGGGAGGTGATTAGGTCATGAATAGATTAAGGTCTTTTTTGAGAGCCTGTGTGACTTCTCTTGAAACAAATTTAGGTCTACCAGGAGTGAATTAGGTTTCAAGGGAATAGATCAGTTATGGTGAGAATTGATTGCATTACGATGTGGATCTTAAGGGTTCCATGTGATAAAAGCTTGATCCACAGCCTGTGGCAGAATCTTGAGGAGTTGGGGCGTGGTGGAAGGAAGTTAGGTCATGGGGGTATGCCTTTGAAAGGATATTGGAACCTTGACCCCTTCTTGTCTCTCTCTTTTCTTCTTGGCCTCCATGAGGTGAATGTGCTCCTGCCATGATGTACTGTGCTACCACAGGCCCAAAGCAGCTAGGCAAAGGAACTATTTGGATTCAAATCTGTGATACGGTAAGCCAAAGCAGACCTTTGCTCTTTTAAGTTGATTACTTCAGGAATTTCATTATAATAATGGAAATTAGCTAACGCAGTTTATTATAGCAAGAGTCATCCTCCTCTTTGTTCCTCTTTTGCACACATACTCTCTCTGCATATGCCTACTTCCTCTTACTGCTTCTCTGTCATGAGTTAATGCAGCAGCATGAGGCCTTTGCAAGAGACCAAGATGTTGACACCATATTCTTGGACTATACAATGATGAGCTAAATAAGCCCTTTTCTTTATAAATTACCCAATCTCAGGTATTTTGTTCTAACAATAAAAAATGACTATGACAATGTCTTCATACAACTTCAAGATGAAGATATCAAAGTAGGAAATGAGCTATTTCAAATGTTGAGATTGGGATAAGGTTACATAATTTTTAAATGTGAAGTCATGGGAATGTATGTCACCACTCATGGAGAATGAGACAGCATTACTGCATACACATATTAGAGAAAAGAGCATTTTCGGAGAAGACAAAGGAGAAGCAAACATAAAAAAGGAATTAAAGAGGAAGTACCAATGGGTAAAGTCACTGAACAACCAAGAAAACAGAAATGTTTAAAAAGGAAGTGGTGATCAGGGTCAAATGCTGTATTAAGATCAAGTTAAGTAATGACTCCAAGGTGGCCATTGGATGTAGCAATATAAAATCGCTGGTAATATTAAAGAATCTCTCAGTGGATTGTTGAGGGTGGTAATCAGCTTAAATTGCTTTTCTTTAGTGACAGAAAGGGAAAGGAAAAAATGAAAAGAACTATTGTTCAGAAGTTTGACAGTGAGGAGGAGGAAAAATAAAGGGGTTTGTTGGTTCTAGGAAGGCTATTTTTTATTCTTAGAGATACTTCAATATGTTTAAATGTTGTCATAAAGTATCCACACAGCAAGGAATTCCTGTGGAGGAAATGCAAAAGGTCAGGCTTTGATTCATAGTATTTACTATGTCACAGTAACAAGGTAATGTTTTCTGCTCATTTACCAAACCAAGTCATTAGGGGGATGCAGTATGTACATGCTGATAACTGACATTTGGGGAAAGCAGGGATATTTTCCATCTCCTTTTCCCTGGGGTAGCATTGTTGCTAAAGTAAAAAGTCTTAATTATGATCTATATTAAATATAGAGGCTATAAATAGTATTCCCTGTTGATATGAGCTTGCAAGATACAGGTTCTTGTTCAGAGTATAAAGGTCATGGCTGGTCATCATTTTCTTAACTTACTATAAAGTTAATTTTTATCAAGATCTACCATTTAAATTCTTGCCACCAATAAATAACAATGCGAATCTCAATGGCCTTGCTTTTACATGGCAGCCTGAGATTGGTCTCCACATTTCTTAATTTGAATATGAAATATTATTGTCTCTATTTGTACTTGTTTGTCTAGAATAAACTTTGAAAAAATTAAAAAATGGCAACTGTGTAATAATCTAGTGATTGAGTTCATGGGACTTGGTATCAAACTGTTTGGAGTTTAACTTTAGCAAGTCTACCTCAGTGATTTTATTTAACCAGTAACTAAACCACTAAAGACCTCAGTTTCTATTAATAACAAATCCAGCTAACCTTTATAACATTCTAAATGTTAGATACACTTTTAAGAGCATTTTATGTATTAATTTAGGCAATCTCCACTATAAGCCCATTTTAAAAAGGCATTATGATTATGTAGAATCTATGCTATTAATCCATGCCCTCCTACAGGATTGTAGGAAGACTTAAATGAGATGGAATATGTAAGTAGAGCATTTTAGATATATACTGGAAATAAGGAGAATGTACAATAATTAGGAGTCAAACTATAGTGTTTTATTTTTTGGTAAATTGTATACTTTGTTCATTACCCGATAATTTCTTTACTTGCTTGACATTTTTTAATCGAAGTATGTACATCTTCCCCATAGTATTGTTAAAGAACATGTGATGTCATTTGTGCAAATTTTTCTTCCCTGCAAAAAGAAAATCATGTTTTTGATCTCTCTCAAAAATATGAATGATTAAACACAGGAAGTTTAGAGTACAGTGAGGAAACAAAAACAGCTTATATTAACTTGGTGTCTTGCTTCATTATAAGAGGCAGTGTTTGTATCCAGCATGGAATGGAGAATGGGAAGCAGTTCTGAGCAGCGAGGCATGATAAGAAAATCAGGCAACTTCCCTACCCTCTGCAATCAACCTACACTTCATCTTTGTTATGAATTTTTAGACTGTCAATCATACAACTTCAAAGATAAAAGAGGTGGTAGTTGCAGTTCACCTTGAATGAGAAATAAGATTCACATAAAAGAAAAGAAAGAGAAAGGACAGTCTAGGGAAGGATATTTGAAGAGTAAAGTCAGAGCAGTAATAATATGCATGATGAGAATTCAGCACATGATATGTGGGTGCATATGCAGAGTGATAGGAACTATGGATGTAAAGATAAATATGATATAGTTTCTGTCTTGCTTGCCAGTGAAAATAAACATAATTAATTGTATTAGTCTATTTTCCATTACTGTAACAAAATATCAGAGTCTGGGTAACTTATAAAAACAAAGTTTATTTAGCTTACATTGTTGGAGACTGAAAGTCCTAGATTAGGTAGATCCATCAATTTGGTCTCTGGCAAGGGCCCCCTTGATGGAGTCACATCACTGCAGATAGTATCATGGTAGAAATGTGTGAGAAAGAGAACACATAGCAAGACAGGAAGCCAGAGAAGGGTGGAGCCAGGTTTATTCTTTCCATAATAAATTTCTCATAAGAATTACTTCAGGGTCCCAGGAGAACTCTCTTAATCTTTTCTGAGAGCAGTAGTCTTTTCCCCAGTGGCCTCCTGACCACCCCCACCCTGCCCGCTGCCCTGCACTAGGTCTCACTTCTCAAAAGTTCCACCACCTCATTGACACACTCAGCACAGACCCAATCCATAGCATTAATATGATGTGAAATGTGAAAAAATTAGCTTTTAGTTAATTAGGTTAAGTAACAAGATGGCTAATTATTGGTATTTTGTAAAAAGCAGGATTAGAAAAAGATTCACAGGCTTTGTAGAAATGAAGACTTTTCTCATCAAAGAAAAAGAGTAATTTGCTAGTTGAAGAAAGGCAGCTCAGTGACAGGATCAAAGTTGAGGTGAGCATTAATTGTCTCTTGCTGAGCAACAATATTATCACCAATGTAGCGGCCTAAAACACCACTCATTTATTAACACACGCTTTTAGTGGGACCAGAGTCTGGGGATGGCTTAGCTGGGTTTCTGGCTTCAGGGTCTCAGTCCTACAATCCAGATATCAGCAAGGACTGTAGTCTCACTTTGACTGGGGAAAGATGCACTTCCGTTCTTATTTAGTAGGTTGGCAGAATTCATTTGTTTGCTGCTCTAGGTCTGAGGACAGCAGTTTCTGGCTGGCTGTTGGCTGGAGGTTGCCCTTAGTTCCCAGAAGCCTTTGCAGCTCTTTGACATGTGTACTTCCCAGTTGTGTTTTCTGTCATCAAGCTAGCAAGGGAGGGTGGCTCCTAGTTAGGTGGGTGTTAGATGCTTATGTAATGTAATCACATGCAATGAATCACACACACAACACTGCATGTACTTAAATACTTGTAGTATAACTGCAATGTATATATGCAATTCAATATACATATAAGAAAGATTTTGTTGTAGATGGACTGGAGGAAAAAGTATGAGACAAATGCTCACAGGAACTTGGGCTTCATGTTTCAGGGATGGGAATTTTTTAAAAGCCTTGAAGAAGGATATTGAATAGATACTATATGAATATGTAGTGTA
The DNA here is from genome assembly GCF_902686445.1 of Sciurus carolinensis. NCBI lineage: Eukaryota > Metazoa > Chordata > Mammalia > Rodentia > Sciuridae > Sciurus > Sciurus carolinensis. Next base: position 26,889,006 of record NC_062227.1, on the reverse strand, counting down.
TACATCAGTAAAATGTTAATATGCTCAGATTCATGTTTTAGATAGTTCACTTCAACAGCTGTAGAAAGGATAGATTTGAAAATAGGGAGGTTTGTTGGAAAATTATTCAAGTATGGATTAGAAGGAAATGAGTCACCTTTCTTAATAATATTAAGCTCACTGACAATAAATAGACTATTTTAGTTAGCTTTTTCATAGCTGTGACCAAAAGAACTGACAAGAACCATTTAAAGGAGGAAAAGTTTATTTTGGCTCATGACTTCAGAGGTTCATTTCATGGTTGGCCAACCTCATAGCTTTCGGCCTAAGGTGAGGCAGAACATCATTGCAGAGAACTGGGCAGAGGAAAGCAGCTCAGGACATGGCGACCAGGAAGCAGAGAGAGTTCTGCTCACCAGGGACAAAATGTAAACCCTCAAAGCGCACCCCCAGTGACCTACTTCCTCCATTCAATGCCTACAGTTACCACCCAGTTAATCCATATCAAAGGCTTAAACCACTGATTAGGTCACTTCTTTTAAAATGTAATAATTTCACTTCTAAAAATTTTTGCATTGTCTCTCACATGAGCTCTTGGAGAACACTGCATCGTCTCATATCTAAGCCATAATAGGCCTCTTTTATTCTTTCTGGAACAGCAGGTAGAGGCTAGCTCCGACCTTTGTAACCTGAGGCTCATTATTTCCTTAGAGGTATTTATGCAGTAATTGTACTAACATTCTGGTCTTAGGTGGAGCAGTAGTGCTCTTTAGAATATCTGTAACAATTCTCCTAATTTAATTCACTCTAGTAGAGAAAAAACTGAAAAATTTAAACTACTTCCCTTAGAAGTACAGGATGTAAGGTGTGGGATATGGAGAGGAATAAAGGGCAGTCCAAACATTTAAAGATGATAAGAACGTCAACATTTAAAGTAGGAATAGAGTAAGAGGATCCAGGAAAAGAGATTAAGAAGGAAAGATGCTTATTTGACTTGAATAGTGAGAGATTAGATAGCAGCATAAAGCAAGTTTGGTTAGGTAGTTAGATCAAAGCAGTGAGCATTTCAATTTATTGTACTTTGTGCAGGAAAGTTATGGCATATTGTGAATTTTTAATGAAGGAATATTATGCTGAAGGGAGTGTATTATGAGGAGTAGCTTACAAGGAAAATGTCAGATGAATTAAAAGGAAGGAATTTACAGTTGGAAAGACTATGCAGATGTTCCAATATTTTATAACTGAGGTGATAAAGATAGTGATAATGGAAATATTGAGAGTAGAAGGTAAATTTAAAAGACTCTGTAAAGAAGGAATAATAGTATGTTATGACTAAATGGAAGTAGAGGATAAGGAAAATGTTAAAAATGTTAAAGGCAAATGTTTAGGGTCAAGTTCAATTGTATCATTTTATGTTTCCATGACTCTGTAAAATTAGTCTGGTGTCAAAAATAATTCAGGGAACATAAAAGCAAAAGAGAGTCAAAATCGGAGTAAGAGTAAAGTTAGGAGTCACTTTGCTTTCTTTTTTCATTCTAAATACCTCCCTCAACAACTTGGCCTAAAATTTGCTGGTTTTGTAACTGAAAAAGTTAAAATGAACCTCTTCAAACTCCCTATTTTTAGCAAAATGTTTCCCTATGTCTTCTTAAATTAAGAAACATGGTCATTAAAATATAATTAGAATGTTTATATTCCTAAAAAGGTAGGCTTAGCTTCCTGCTGACCAGTACTCCCCTGAGATCAATGATGATTGCTGAAAATGAAAAGCAAGTGTTAGCATGAAAAAATCCAGCCAGGCAGCAAGGATGCGAGTTCAAGATACATCCTAGAGAGAAAGGAACAACCTATATTTGACATAGCTTTGAAACTAGTCATTTATCTGTCACAAGGAGAGGCTAAAAATCTAAGCACTGATTCCAAAGTCTTAATACTTTGAGATACAGAGTTGAAGCTTAGAGCTCATCAAGGAGGAAGGAGTTTTCTACTAGAATCTATGGAGAACTGTCTCCACACACCCCAGATATTGGAGTGAATCACAGCTAACTCTGCCTTCCATAAGGCCTGGAGGATATCATAAAATTAACTCAATCACTGATGACATGATAGTGATCTTTTCCTACATAACTGCCAGAAATAAAAGCAAGATTTTTATGGAGGAAGATGACATCAGCCAGAGCCCAAACTGATTTTCATACACGATGTCAATCATTCAATCAAACATTACCAGAAATATCAGATAATAAAACCACACAAGAACAACAACAATTAAAACCAAATACATACATACATACACACACATATATATACATAGGAGAAAGAGAGAGCAAGAGAGAGAGAGAGAGATATCTTTAGGAGATTCAGACATTGAAGATTGGAGTTTTCAGAAATAGACTATAACTTAAGTATTGTGTTATCAATATACTTAGCAGTTAAATAAGAAAATAGAATATTATAGGAAGAACCAGAAACTATAAAAGAAAGAACCAAATGGAAGTTTGGAACTTAAAATACAAAACATTAAAAATTCACAAATGTTCAGTAGCATATTAGTATAGTTGAAGAAAGAAAATTACAAAATGGAAAAGAAAATAACATGTCCAGATAAAACTGTCTAAGATAAAAGAAAAAAATATATTAAAAATCATTTAAGAGACATGTAACAATGAAAAGTTTGAATGCATATGATTGGATTTCACCAAAGAGGCAGAAACAACAGAACCAGTGTGGGGTCAGAAGAAAAAAATTGGTGATCATTTTCCAAAAGTGATAAAATATGTCAATTTCATATTACATACTTTAAATGGATCACAAGCATAATAATAATAAAGAAACTCAAAGTACCTTATAGTAACCCTGTTGAAGACCAGAGACAGTGAAAAATCTTAAAAGCAATAAGAAATCAAAAACATCTTGCCTTCAAAACAGCAAAAGTAAGACTGATAACTGATTCATTAACTAAAATAAGAGACTAGAGAACAATTGAATTACATCTCCATATGCTGAAAGAGGAAAAAAGGTCTACCATCTAAAAGTCAAACTCAACCTAGAAAAATTACCAGTAGTCAGGTATGGTGGCATATACCTCTAATCCCAGCAACTCAGGAGGCTGAGACAGGAGGAGTACAAATCCAAGGCCAGCCTTAGCAACAGAGCAATACCCTCAGAAACTTAGTGAGACCCTCCCTCAAAAAAAAAAAAAAAAAAATAGGACTGGGAATGTAGTTCAGCGGTTAAATCTTTCAGCACGAAAGGTGGAAAAATGTCATCAAATTCGTCAATGATAAATTGAATGCATTTTTATTCATAAATGATGAATCCTCAGAAAGAGAATTTAGGAAAACTACCCCATTCAAATATCCTCAAAAAAATAAAATACTTGGGAATCAATCTAACAAAATATGTGAAATGAGAACTACAGAACACTAAAAAAAGAAATTAAAGAAAACCTTAGAAGATGGAAAGATCTCCCATGTTCTTGGATAGAAGAATTAATATTGTCAAAATGGCCATACTACCAAAAGTGCTATACAGATTCAATGCGATTCCAATCCCAATGACGTACCTCACAGAAATAGAGCAAGCAATCATAAAATTCATCTGGAAGAGAAACCCAGAGAACGAGAAACCCAGAATAACTAAAGCAATCCTTAGCAGGAAGAGTGAAGCAGGGGTATACCAATATGAGAACTTCAACTATACTACAAAGCAATAGTAACAAAAATGGCATGGTATTGGCACCAAAATAGACAGGTAGATCAATGGTACAGAATAGAGGACATGGACACAAACCCAAATAAATACAAGTTTCTCATACTAGACAAAAGTGCCAAAAACATGCAATGGAGAAAAGACAGTCTGTTCAACAAATGATGCTGGGAAAACTGGAAATCCATATGCAGCAGAATGAAACTAAACCCCTATCTCTCACTCTGCACAAAACTCAACTCAAAATGGATCAAGGACCTTGGAATCAGACCAGAGACCCTGCATCTTATAGAAGAAAAAGGAGGTCCAAATCTTCATCATGTTGGCTTAGGATCAGACTCCCTTAACATGACTCCCAAAGCCCAAGAAATAAAAGCAAGAATCAATAACTGGGATAGATTTAAACTAAATAGCTTTCTCTTAGCAAAGGAAACTATCAGTAATGTGAAGAGAACCTACAGAGTGAGAGAAAATCTTTGCCACTCATACTTCAGATAGCGCGCTAATTTCCAGAATATATAAAGAACTCAAAAAACTTTACACCAAGACTACAAATAACCCAGTCAACAAATGGGCTAAGGAAATGAACAGACACTTCACAGAATAAAATCTACAAGCAATCAACAGATATATGAAAAATGTTCAACATCTCTAGTAATAAGAGAAATGCAAATCAAAACTACACTAAGATTCCATCTCACCCCAATTAGAATGGCAATTATCAAGAATACAAGCAACAACAGGTGTTGGTGAGGATGTGGGGGAAAAGGTACACTCATACATTGCTGTTGGGGCTGCAAATTAGTGCAGCCACTTTGGAAAGCAGTGTGGAGACTCCTTAGAAAACTTGGAATAGAATCACCATTTGACCCAGCTATTCCACTCCTTGGAGTATACCCAAAGGACTTAAAATCAGCATAGACAGTGATGCAGCCACATCAATGTTCATAGTTGCTCAATTCACAATAGCCAGATTGTGGAACCAACCTAGATGCCCTTCAATTGATGAATGGATAAAGAAATTGTGATATATATATCACACAATGGAATATTACTCAGTCATAAAGAATAATAAAATTATGGCATTTGCAGGCAAATGGATGAAGTTGGAAAATACCATGCTAAGTGAGTTAAGCCAATCCCAAAAAACCAAAGGATGAATGATCTCGCCGATAAGTGGATGATGATACATAATGGGGGGTAGGAGGGAGGCAAGAATGGAGGAAGGAGGGACTTTATAGAGGGAAAAGAGGGGTGGGAGGGAAAAATAACAGAATAAATCAAACATCATTACCCTATGTAAATGTATGCTTACACAGATGGTATGCCTCTACTTCATGTACAACCAGAGAAACAAGTTGTACCCCATTTGTTTACAATTAAAAAAAAAAAAGAATGAAACACAAATAAAGACATTATCAGACAAAGGAAAGTTGAAAGACTTTGTCACTAGATGGCCAGTACTAAAGGAATTTTACAGGAAACTTTTGTCTTAAGACAGAAGGAAAATGGCCCAATATGGAAGTATGGAGATGTAAGAAGTATGAAGATGTAAGAAAATAGCATCAGAAAGAGTAAGTATATAGGTAAATAGAAATGAATACTAAGTATATACATATGTGTGTGAGTGTGTGTGTGTTCAGGTAGAAGATACATAGAAATATGGTTGGGATAGGTGGTGTCACCTAAAAGCTCTTGTGTGAGAAAATACAAGAATGTCCAGAGAGGAAATGAGTAGGTTATGAGAGGTGTAATCTAATTAATGGCTTAATCCATGATTATGGACTAGCTGGGGTAGGCAGATAGAGTGTGGATAGAGGTGGTAGGTCACCCGGGTTATGCCTTTGGTGTTTATATTTTGTCTCTTGTGAGCAGAGCTTTTTCTCTCTCTCTCTCTCTCTCTCTCTCTCTCTCTCTGCTTTCTGGTAGCCATGTTCTGAGCTGTTTTCTTCCACCAGACCCTTTGCCATTCTGTCATGATGTTATGCCTCACCTTTGGTCCAGAGCACTGGAGTTGGTCATATATCCACTGAGACCTCTGAAACACAGCAGCCCCCAATGAACTTTTCTTCCTCTACATTGTCCTTGCCAGGTCTTTTGGTCATAGCATCAGAAAAGGTTGACTGAAATAGAAATTGGTACTGAAAAGAGGGATTGTTGCCGTGGCTAACCTGACCGCGTAGTTCGCAAGCTTTTGAAACTGGTTTTGGGGGCAGGGTTGAATTTTGAAAAGTTTACAAATGCAAAAGTAAAGCTTTGGAATGTTGTAAATGGAACTTAATGAGCAATCTGGTAGGAGCACAGAACAGAATGCACATAGAAGTGTGGACAGGAAAGACTGGATTCACAAGGTTTCAAAAGAGAAGGAGGACTCTATTGGAAATTGGACATTCATGTTATTTTCTGGCAAAAAAATTGTCTATATTTTTCCTATGTCCTGAGACTTTCTGTGAGAATGAATTTCAAGGTGATTGACTCATTAATTTGGTGGAGAAAATTTCAAGGCAGAATAGCATTCAGGTGGTGACATGGATATTGCTGGTGTCTTTTAGTGAGTTTACTGTGATAAACAGGAGCAGACAGCAGAACAGAAAGATTTGAAAAAATTTTGGAATTTTGTCAGAAAAGTGTGAGTAAAACTGGAGCTAAGAAGTTGTGATTGTTAATACCATTTTAGTCACTAAAATATGCTACATACTTTGAACAGACAAAATAGGAAAGATGGCTTGAGGGAATCTCAGCAGTTTGCAAGAGCACACCCATCTTAGGCTTAAGGATGTAAAAGTAAAAATTTCTTTGAGAAGAGATCAATGGGGCACCCTGCCTGTGCAGGGGAGCCTGGGAAATCGTTTTACCATTTTCAGTTGGCCAGGCACTCAGAGACTCCTACAGCTAGGGTTCTGGAGTCTTGGATACTGCTCAAGATGGCAGCAGACTTTGGTGTCAATTATATGATGCCAGTTCTTCAGGCATGCAGGATACTGATGTTAGGGGGTCCTGGAGGCTTCCAGTGAGATTTCGAAAAAAGACCTTGGAGGCCAGGCAAAGTGTGGTAGAGTCAGAATCCTTATAGGCTTCCCCTGAAAGGGTGATGCATGAATATGTGAGAAGTAAGCCAAAGCTACCGTGGAGACCCTTGAGATAAAGAGATGCCAGTAATGTAGGACATTTGGCGAGGAAGTGTAGGAACTGAGCAGAAACAAGCCAAGAGAGGCCATATGGGCTGCAACCAGTAAGGCCCTAAGGGTAGAGCTATACAAACCCTTTGGAGAGAACACCATGATACCATGTGCCCCAGATGCTGATAACAGCGCTGCAGGACTTGTTTGCCCAGCTGGATTTCAGGCTTGTCTTGATCCCATCCCTTCTTTCTATGGCCTTGTTTCCTTTTTGGAATGGAAATGTTTATTCTGTGAAATTATATATTGGTTGTATATAACTTGCTTTTGATTTTTTTACAGGTTCTCTTGCTGAGAGTTTCCCTTGAGTCTCAGGAGACTTTGGACTAGGACTTGTGAACAACACTGAAAATATTAAGATTTATGGGATTCAGGGAATGAAGAAAATGTATTTTGCATTGTGGAAATGATCATGAGTTTTGGAGGGCAGGGTCAGAATGTTATGGTTTGGACATGTAGTGTTGCTCAAAAGTTCAAGTGTGGGACAATGCAAGAATGATTAGGTTATGAGGGTATGATGTGATCTATGGCTTAATCTACTCATAGGGACTAACTGGGTGGTATCAGAGGGCAAGCAGGGTGTGGCTGGAGGAGATAAGTCACTCGGGGTGTGCCTTTGGGGTTTGTATTTTGTCTCTGGTGAGCAGAGCTCTCTCTCTCTCTCTCTCTCTCTCTCTCTCTCTCCTCTCTCCTCTCTCTCTCTCCACTTTCTGGTTACCATGTCTTAGGCTGTTTTCTCTACTATGCCCTTCTGCCATGATGTTCTACTTCATCTTGGGCCCAAAGCAATGAAGTCAGGCATCTATGGACTGAGACCTCAGAAACTGTGAGCCCCAAATAAATTTTTCCTCCTCTACTTTGCTCTTGCTAGGTAATTTGGTCACAGAGATGAAAAAAAAGAACTGACTAAAATTCACAAAACACACACGTGCGTGAGCACGCACACACATACACACACACACTTTTGTATTACCTCTCATATCCTTCAGATTCCTACTTTAACACCTCTTCACTTATCTCCATTCAAATTAGATGTCAGACATGAATGTGAAAACAAAATAATAAAGGTCTTTGAAGAACACTGTGGAGTATCTGAAAATCTAGAATGTTTAGAGTTCTTTAACAGGACGCAAAAATTACCAAGTAAAAGAGAAAAGTTTGATAAATTATACTAGTATATATTTAGGAGCAATCCAAAGAGAACATTTTGAAAATAACAAGTCAAGGCACTAAGTGGAAGAAGATACTTGAAATGTATCAAACTCACTAAAGAGTTTCAGATACAAAGAATTTTAACAACCAAAGAAAGAGAGATTATGAAAAAGTAGAATTCCTCAAAGAAAATATAGGAATAGCCAATAAATAAGAAGAGTTTTAAATCTTCATCTTATCAGAGAATTGCCAGTTTGATCCACTGTAGCTTAGGTTGAAAATATTGACAACATGGAATCTTTGGGCAAAAGATGCTAGCAATAAAACAATATTTTAAAAACTGTGTATATAGAATTTTCATTGAAAATATCCTGAGATATATAATCCAACTATCTTCAAGTATTTGGCAAGTGGGAAGCAAGGAGCTATAGTATTTGATTTCAACTTTAACCCAAAACTTGTTTTATTTTTTAACAATTGTTTTCTAGTATTATTGTTCATTCATTATTTTTTGAATATGTTATAGGCAAATAAGACATAGAACTGCATAAATTTTTCCAGGATATCTCTCATTATGTTCATTTTTCTTATTTTAACATCACTTTCCAAAAAGTAACTTGAATAATTATTTTATGACTAACCATCAGTATTAATTTGGTTGTAAAAGGAAAAAAAACATTTTAAACATATGTAGAATAGCTTACAGACCTATACATTTTAGAACTACAATATATGGAATGTACTTTATATTATGTAATTCTTGCATGCAAAACATTGTTCTAAGCCCTATGAAAAGTCACTTCATCATTCCAATTATTCAATGAATTTAATACAATTACTATCCTTGTCCTAGATAAAATGGCACTATATATTTTGGAAACTTGTGCACGGACTCAATATATTGAGCAGTTTGTCTTCAGAATCTAAGTTATTCTTCACTCTATATAGTTACTTATCAGAAGAAAGCGTATATATTTTACATATGTATTAGTGAAAAAAGAAATTATATATGTAATTGTTAAGCAGTAAGAATTTTCAAGTGTTCTATTTGCACTATAGGAAACCATAGGGCTAAAAAGCAAATACTGAATTGGAATTTACTGGAAAAAAAGAGAGTTAAAAGCTGACATGAGGAGGTTAATGCTTACCAAAGAAGTATCTAATTCCTTGGGTGACTTAGTAGCCAAGAATATGGCAGAGAGTCAGGTAGTAGACTGGAACAAGGTACAAGTGAATGCTGAGTTCAGCAAAAGAAACAAAAGCAAAACTTCTGCAGCCAGAAGCTCTTCCATATGTCAGAATGAGTGCATTCTAGGCTGTGAAATGTGTACAAATGAAGAATTCTCAAGTGATTTGGATGATTGATCACTATTGGAAACTATTGCCATAGAGTTTGTGATTGACAGATGATCCATTCCATAACATGCTATGGTGAATAAAGTACAGAATCATGAAGTGATCCATAAAGACCTATACAATCTCGACTCACTGCATCTCTGCTTTTCCTGCATCTCTGGCCTCAAGTTCACCAATTTTTTTCCCTTTCTCAAGGGCCCTTCCCAGGCCACACCTCTGACATTGCACTGGAGCAAGCATCCAATCACTCCATGGCTTTCATTCAGGATCCATCTTCTCCCTGTAAGGCAGCCCTTGACTGTCTCACTCCTTTCTCTATTACTCATCTCTCAGTTCCCTAAATAGTTCAGGTCCTCAAGGATGTGGCACACGTCCCTTAGTTGCTATCTGTATTTATCTCATCGTTGCTCTTACCAAAATAGCAGTTGTGCAATCATTAATGATATTATTTAATATGTTTCTCCTTTTGGCCTATAAACCATGAAAGGAGATATTTGGAGTTTATTCTGCTGACACATTTAGTTTCTAGAGCTAGAACAGGAATAGGTAAATAATAACTATCTAATAGATAAATATTGAATGGATGAATGAATGAATGAATAAACAAATGATCAATATGGCTAAGAACTGTTGCTGAACTGCTCACCTGTTTTAAATGCCATATGTTGCTCATCAATGTGATAATGTTAAGTAAAATTACTGCATTACTAATTTTATCTCTCACCTCCCACAAAGCAAAGAGTTTTTAAGGATTTGTAATAAACATTTTCTTTTCCCTTTTCGTATGCAGAATAGCAGACTACAAACACTGAGGTAACAGTAAAGCAATTTATTAGGAATTTAAGTATTAAGAAGCCAAGAATTGTCCATCATTACCCTGTCTTGACCACATGGATCACTTGACAAATTGTCTTGTGCTTGCCAGTGAAACACAATGCAAAGCAAATAAATAGAAGATGTAATTGTTAAAAAAAAAATAGTTTTATATAGTCTGGAAGCAATCATCAGTGGTAATTACAGTGACAGACTTTCAGTTTTCCAAAATAGTGAAAGAATTTATAAGAACTTAGAAAAACCAAAAGATACCACTGTAAAAATAAGATGTTTGACTGTTGACTGTGACTCAGTGGTAGAGCACTTTCCTAGCCCATGAGGCCCTGGGTTCAATCCCCAGCACTGCAAGAAACAAACAAAAAATAAGATGCTCTATAATCTAATAAAATGAGGACCGGCAAAATTTTTAGGATTTAAAGCAATTGTAGAAAGACTTCTTATATTTTAAGAACCTAGTCTTGTTTTCTGAATAATTTTTAATATTACAAAAAAGGAATGTGAAGAAAATGAAAACTTCAGTACTGATTTTTTTTTTTACTGTGGTTCTTACTGTAATGACTCATGACATCTGTTGAAATGAGCTAATTAAGTATTTTAGCAACTATATCTCCTTATGTCTTAGAAGTGTTTTGTGCTTGCATTCAATATTTATGTAGGCATTTCAAATGACCTGTTTTGGCTCTTATAAGCAACCAAGAGTAGATAATGCACATTTGTACTATAGAATGCTAAGTTTTTGACCAGTCTTTTATAGGATACAACTATAGAGAAAAACAAGTATAAGATATATGGACGAACTGGCATACTTGGTTCATTCTTTAATTATTCCCTCTGTTTCAAACAAAAGGAAGTAATATATTCAAAGTTCGAGCCAAAAGAACTTGCTTTTGATCTCAAGAAAGACAAACATCTTCTTCATTAGATTGAGTTGGAATTATCAGAGAATGAATGAGACTGAAGTCCTAGTTTTCCAGATGGAGGCAAACTAGACAGCCTGCGAGAGACGGCATACAGAGTCTAAGAGGGGTTACTCAATTAAACAACAGCACTGGGAGATATACCCAGAATGTTCCACAGAAAACCATGGTAAGACAAAAGCAAATGAAAAAACTCACCTAAGAAGCATTGTGAATACATAGTGAGGTTCCCCCACACAAACAATAGTTTAATAAATGCAGAATGGAGCATTTCAGAGCTATAAAATTTGAAGAAGTAATTGTTGAATGCTTTCCAGATCAAAATTATACCATGAGTGCTAAACAGAATGAATTAAAACAAATGAATACAAAGACAGAATGGTGAAGTTGTAGAACATTAAGATAAAGAGAAAAATCTCAAAAGGCACTAGAGAGAAACAGTGTATTTCTAACCATGGAATGACCAATTAAAACAGTGAGAGACATCAGTAATGACAGATGCTAGGAGACAATGGAGTAATGAATTTAAACTGCTGAAGGAAAATAACTGTAAACCATATACACAGATAAGCTATTATTCATAGGTGAAGAAAAAACAAGCAATGTTCATGCTTACAATTACCAGAAGAATTTACCACCCACACAGGCTCTCATTAAAGGAACTATTAAATGTATACTTCAGCAAGAAGAAAACTGAGTATAGAAAGAAGCTGTGGGATTCAAGAAGCAAATGTTAGTTCCACAATTGATTAAATGCCAGGAAATTTCATTAAATATTGACTATAAACTTTAAGTAAAATGAGAATTAACCCCCAAAGCCTATACAATAATGAAAAAATGGGTGTGTGGTTGGGGAGTTCCAAGCATCTTCCCAAATTTGGGATAAGGGGAGAAAAATAACAAATTAGTTTAACCTTTTTAAAGGTAAGGGTAGAAATGCTCAATATTATTTATATAATTTCTAAACCAGAAGAGGGATAATGAAGGGAGATTTTATTGGAAAGTTAATGATATCATAACAGCTAGAAAATTGAATGTAAAATAAAAGATGGAAAGTAGAAAAATGAGATGATGGGAACAAATCCAAATAATTCAAAAATGATAAGGATAAAATATATGTAGATATTAAAAATGAATTATAGTTTTCAGGAAAATTTAAAATATAATGATTTTTTATAATTACCTTAAAGGCAGGAATATTTTTGTAATTTTAAATCAAAACTCAAAATAATAAAGGAAATGATTGATACAAACAAGTAAAGATATCAATATTTGTACATCAAACAATAAATTAGTCAAAGTAAGTGAAAATGTGAGAAAATAATTGCAGTTCATATCATGGAAAAATAATTAATAATATCCTTAATGTATTAGAGAATGCCATTTTACATACTTACATTCCTTAGAAAAGATACATCCATATATACATCTGCAATAATGATCTTGTAGTATAGTACTGTTTGTAATAGTGAAAATTTAAGTTTCAAAAATGTTTATCAATAAAAGCAATGATATATTGTTATATGTTTATATAGTGGAAAACTATAAATTAATTTTATTTTAAAAATTATGCTATTTATATATTTCCCCACACATTTTGATACCCATAATCATTGCATAATTTTTGAATTGTATATAAATTATGTCATTTATTTCCAACCTGCTTTTTGTCCTTGCCAGATATTTCATTTATTTATTTACTTTTTACAGACTGCATTTTGATTCATTTTATACAAATGGAGTACCACTTTTCGTTTCTATGGTTGTACACGATGTAGATTCACACCATTCGTGTAATCATACATGTTCATAGGGTAATGATGTCTACCTTTTCCCACTATCTTTCCTCCCCCAACTTCCCTCTACACAATCCAAAGTTCCTCCATTCTTCTCTTACTCCCCTACCCTATACCCCATTATGTATCATCATCCACTTACCAGAGAAAACATTTGACCTTTGGTGTTTGGGGCGTGGCTTATTTCACTTAGCATGATATTCTCTAATTCCATCCATTTATCAGCAAATGCCATAATTTTATTCTCTTTATGACTGAATAATATTCCCTTATGTATATACCACAGTTTCTTTATCCATTCATGTATTGAAGGGTATCTAAGTTGGTTCCACAATCTAGCTACTCTGAACTGATCTGCTATAAACATTGATGTGGTGTGTTACTGTAGCATGCTGATTTTAACTCCTTTGGAATAAGCTGAGGATTGGGATAGCTGGGGCAAAATGTGGGTCCATTCCAAGTTTTCTGAGGATTCTCCACACTGCTTTCCAGAGTGGCTGTACCAATTTGCAACTCCATCAGCAATGTACAAGTGTGTCTTTTTCCCCACGTTCATGTCAACACCTATTATTGTTTGTGTTCTTGACAATAGTCATTCTAATTGGAGTAAGATGAAATCTTCGAGTTGTTTTAATTTATATTTCTGTAAGTACTAGAGATGCTGAGCACTTTTCATGTATTTGTTAATCACCTGTATATCTTCTTCTATAAAGTGTCTGCCCAGGTCCTTAGCCCATTTATTGATTGGGTTCTTTGTATTTTTGGTGTAAAGTTTTATAAGTTTTTTATAAATTTTGGAAATAGTGCTCTATCTGAAGTGTGTGTGGAAAAGATTTTTTCTCACTCTGTAAACTCTCTTTTCCCTTATTTATTGTTTCCTTTGCTGAGAAAAAGTTTTTTAGTTTGAATCCATCCCATTTATTATCCTTGCTTTGATTTCTTAAGCTTTGGGAATCATGCTAAGGAAGTCTGGTCCTAAGCCAACATGATGAAGATTCAGGTCTACTTTTTCTTCTATTTGTTGCAAAGTCTCCGGTCTAATTCCTATGTCCTTGATCCATTTTGAATTGAGTTTTGTGCAGGGTGAGAAATAGAGGTTTAATTCATTTTACTGCGTATGGATTTCCAGTTTTGCCAGCACCATTTGTTGAATAGGCTATCTTTTCTCCATTGTATATTTTTGGCACCTTTGTCTAGTATGAGGTAACTGTATTTATGTGGGTTTGTCTCTGTGTCTTCTATTCTGTACCATTGGCCTACCTGTCTATTTTGGTGCCAATGCCATGTTGCTTTTGTTGCTGTTGCTCTGTAGTATAGTTTAATGTCTGGTATTGTGATACTTCCTGCTTCACTCTTCCTGCTCAGGATTACCTTGGTTATTTGAGATCTCTTATTCTTCCAGATGAATTTCATGATTGTTTTCTCTATTTCTATGAGGAACATCATTTAGATATTAATTGGAATTGCATTGAATCTGAATAACCCTTTTATTAGAATAGCCATTTTGACAATATTAATTCTGCCTATCCAAGAACATGGGAGATCTTTACATCATCTAAGTTTTTCTTTAATTTCTTTCTTTAGTGTTCTGTATTTCTCATTGTAGAGGTCTTACACTCTTTTGTTAGATTGATTCTCAAGTATTTTATTTTATTTTTTGAGGCTATTGTACATGGAGTGGTTTTCCTAATTTCTCTTTCAGAGGATTCATTACTTATAAACAAATGCATTACATTTATGCATATTGATTTTATATCCTGTCACTTTGCTGAATTCATTTATTAGTTCTAGAAATTTTCTGGTGGAGTTGTTTGGATTCTGTAAATATAGAATCATGTCATCAGAAAATAGTGATAGCTTGAGTTCTTCTTCACCTATTCGAATCCCTTTAATTTATGATTGCTCTGTCTGATTGCTCTGGCTAGAGTTTCAAGGACTGTGTTGAATAGAAGTGGTGAAAGAGGGAATCCCTGCCTTGTTCCAGTTTTTAGGGGGAATGCTTTCAGTTTTTCTCCAGTAAGAATGATGTTGGCTGTGGGTTTAGCATAAATAGCCTTTACAATGTTGAGGTATGTTTCTACTATCTCTATTTTTTTCTAGTATTTTGAACATGAAAGGGTGCTGTATTTTATCAAAAACTTTTTCTGCATCTATTGAAATAATCATATGATTGTTAACTTTAAGTCTATTGATGTTATGAATTACATTATTGATTTCCAGATATTGAACCAACCTTCCATCCCTGGGATAAACCCTGCTCGATCATGGTGCACTATCTTCTTAATATGTTTTTGTATGCGATTTGTCAGAATTTTATGAAGTATTTTTGCAGCTATATTCATCAGGGATATTGGTCTAAAGTTTTCTTTCATTGATGCATCTTTGTCTGGTTTTGGTATCAGAGTGATTCTAGTTCATAGAATGAGTTTGGAAGGGTTCCTTCCTTTTCTACCTCATGGAATACCTTGAGGAGTATTGGTGTTAGTTCTTCTTTGAAGGTCTTGTAGTCCTCGGCTGAGAATCCATCTGGTCCTTGACTTGTCTTGGTTGGTAGACTTTTGATGGCTTCTTCTGTTTCATTGCTTGAAATTGATCTGTTTAAATTGTGTTTGTCCTCCTGGTTCAGTTTGAGAGGATCATATGACTCTAAAAATTTGTCAATGTCTTCGACACTTTCTATTTTGTTGGTGTATAGATTTTCAAAGTAGCTTCTAATTATGTTTTGTATTTCAATGGTGTCTGTTGTGATATTTCCTTTTTTTAACTTGAATTGTAATTTGAATTTTCTCTCTCCTTCTCTTCATTAGTGTAGCTAAGGACTTATCAATTTTGTTCACTTTTTCAAAGAACCAACTTTTTGTTTTGTCAATGTTTTGAAGTGTTTCTTTTGTTTCAATTTCATTGATTTCAGTTCTGGTTTTAATTATTTTCTGTCTTCTACTACTTTTGGTGTTCTTCTTTTACTAGGACTTTAAGATGTAATGTTAGGTCATTTAGTTGTTGACTTTATTCTTTTAATGTATCAGCTCAATGCAATGAACTTTCATCTTAATGCCTCTTTCATAGTGTTCCAGAGATTTTGATATGTTGTATCATTGTTCTCATTTACCTCTAAGAATTTTTTTTCTCCTCCCTGATGTTTTCTTTTATCCATGCTTAATTCAATAGCATATTATTTAGTCTCCAGGTGTTGGAATAGTGTCTGTTTTTTATTTTATCATTGATTTCTAATTTCATTCCATTTTGTTCTGATAGAATACAAGTTAGTAACTCTATTTTTTTGTATGTACTAAGGGCTACTTTGGGCATAGCATATGGTCTATTTTAGAGAAGGATTCATGAGCTGCTAAAAAGAAAATGTATTCACTCAATGATGGATGAAATACTCTCTATATATCTGTTAAGTCTAAATCATTGATTGTATCATTTAATTCTGTGGTTTCTTTGTTCAGTTTTTGTTTGGAGGACTAATCCAGTGGTGAGAGAGGTGTGCTAAAGTCACCCAGTGTTATTGTGTTGTGGTCTATTTGTTCCCTGGAATTGAGAAGGATTTATTTGACATATATGGATGTGCCATTGTTTGGGGCATAAATATTTACAATTGTTATGTCGTGCTGTTTTATGGTTCCCTGGAGCAGTATGAAATGTCCTTCTTTATCCCTTCTGACTAACTTTGGCTTGAAGTCCACTGTATCTAATATGAGGATGGAAACCCCCACTATTTTACTGAGTCCATGTGTGTGGTATGTTTTTCCCCATTCTTTCCCCTTTAGTCTGTGGATGTCTTTTTCTTTGAGATGAGTCTCTTGGCTGCAGCATATTGTTGGGTCTTGCTTTTTAATCCAATCTGCCAGTATATGTATTGGCATCAACTGCCACCTGTATTCTCCCCCCCCACACACACCATTTTACAACTCAGATTGTCAGTCTGCGAACATCCTAGCCAGCCATTGGTCCACTCGGCAGTCTGTGAACATCCTCGGCAGTCATTGGTTCAGATTGTTAGCTCACGAACTTCCTAGGCAATCATTGGTTAGCCCACATAATTCCACTACTTAAGAATAGCTCCACTGCTTTCTCTCTCTCTCTCTCTCTTCTCTCTCTCTCTCTCTCTCTCTCTCTCACACCCTGTGGGCAGACACTCTGCCTGTCTGCTTCATACAATCTCTTGCATGAGTTCCCGTGTCTGGAATGGTTGATTAATGATTTAAGACCATTAACATTAAGAGTTTTTATTGAGATATGATTTGTATTGCTGGCCATTTTGGGTTATTTTTGGTTTTTAACTTGACTTGGTTTCTCCTTTGATTGGCTTTTCCTTTAGGGTAGTTCCTCCATTTGTTGACTTGCATTGCTGTTTTTCACTTCCTCCTCATGGAATATTTTGCTGTGAATGTTCTTTAGTGCAGGCTTTCTATTTGTAAGTTCTTTTAACTTTTGTTTATCATGGAAGGATTTTATTTCATCATCAAATCTGAAGGTTAGTTTTGCTGGGTATTAGATTCTTGGTTGGCAATCATGTTCTTTCAGAGCTTGAAATATGTTGTTCCAGGCCCTTCTAGCTTTTAGGATCTGGGCTGAGAAATCTGCTGTTATCCATATTGGTTTCCCCTTATATGTAATCTGACACTTTTCTCTCACAGCCTTTAAAATTCTATCTTTATTTTGTATGTGAGGTAATTTTCATTATAATGTGCCTTTGTGTAGATCTGTTGTAATTTTGTGCATTTGGTGTCTGTAAGTCTCTTGTATTTGATTTTCCATTTCATTTTTCAGGTTTGGGAAATTTTATGATATTATTTCATTGAACAGGTTGTTCAATTCTTTGCTTTATATCTCATGCCTTCCTCAATCCTAATAATTCTTAAATTTGGTCTTTTCATGACATCCCATAATTCTTGGAGGTTTCATTCATAATTTCTTACCATCTTCTCAGTTTGTTCAACTTTATTTTCAAGATTAAATATTTTGTCTTCATTGTCTGATATTATGTCTTCCAAGTCATTGATTGTGTTGGTGATGCTTTCTATTGAGTTTTTAATTTGATGTATTATTTCATTCATTTCAAGGATTTCTGTTTTTTTCCCCAGAATCGCTCTCTCTTTATTGAAATGATCTTTTCCTTCCTGCATTTGCTCTTTTAACTGTTTATTACAGTGATTATTCATTGCCTACATTTGCTCTCTTTTCTCATCATTTGCTTCATGGATCATTTTAATTATATACATTCTAAACTTCTTTTCTGACATTTCTACTGCCATACTGTCATTGGATTCTATTAAAATAGCATCTTAGTTTGTTTAGGACATTTTCTTCCCTTGTTTTTTTCATGTTGTTCCTGTATCTTTCCTACTAGCAATGAGGATCTGAGGTATTGCAGTTTCCCCCCTATAGGCTTATTGTGACCCTGCAGGTTTCCAATATCTCTCCTTTAAGTGGGGGATCAATATTAGTAGTGCCCAATACAAACAATATGCAGCCCTACACCAGATAGGCCTTATGAAGACATTTACAGTATTAAGTTAAACAGAGAGGATGAGTTTGATGATTATCCAAAGTATAGCCAATAGGCTTGCAATGAGATCTAATGGTGGACAAAGAGGATGGTAAGGGGTGTAGGATGTAAGTGTTAATGGGATAAGAAGTGAGTATATAGAGATACTAGATCATGGGAAGAGGGATAACAGGATTAAAATAAATTGGTTGTTAGCATGAGGAAAGGGAGAAAGGGACTCCAAGGAAACAGGTAAATAAAAGGAAAATAGAGTGAGAAAAAAAGAAATAAAAAAATTAAAAATTAAAAAAGCCTACAGAATAACAGTCATATATTATTCAAATCTCACAGTCTTCAGTATCTTGATGCAAGAGTGGTACCTGACAAAGAGCTTCCATTCTGCAGCAGGCGTCTCAAGTTGGGAATTGCCCCACCTTAAGATGGTGGCTTTCCCTTCAGGGATAATCCAAGATGGCTGCACCAGTTTCTGAATATGTTGTTAGATGGGAAGCCGCAGCTCAGGCACTGAGTCTGCTTGGGCACCAAGTCCACATGGGGCATGGTCTTGGTCAGACTGGGGTTTGGAAGTGGTCTGTGGTCCCTTGCCAGATATTTCTGACAGACTTTTCTATATTGTTTCATGCAGCTCAAGTTTATTTGTCTCTATTGCTCTTAAAATTCTTGTTAGAATTCAGTCACAATCAATCTTCATTTTCCTAGACCATGGTCACAAACAACTTATAAAATAAACTAAAAATTTAGAGTATGCATTTTGAATTTTTTTAGTATTGTTTCCTTTTGAATGAAAATTAAGCCAGTTTTCATTATCATTGTGGGTTCCAGAAATTTGTGCCAGCACTATTAACCAGATGTGTTTTCTGAAATATAAAATGATGTCACTCTTAGTGGGCAATTGCCCCATTCCCCAGTCATTGTTTCAATGTGCAATATGAGATGGGATCTGAAAATTCCCTCATCTACAGTCAAGTCCCATTAGCCTCTTAACTCCAGATTCTGACATCTATCTTCCACACCCGAAACTCAGATATCTATCCTAATATAACACACTAGTAGATACTTCAGGTATATCAAGAATTCTAAGACACTCCTACTTCAAGAGACTCTAAGGCAGGATTCAAGAATGTGAGGAGACCTGCTATGTTTGTAATCCTTAACCCCAAATGCAGAATTAGACTGAATAATCCCTTTGAGATCTAATACCTATAATTCTATTATTGATCATCAAATAATTTTTAATAGCAATTTATGCCATATGATGAAATTTTTAAATTTACTTTCATAATTGAATCCCCTGTTCCATAAAATGTGTCCCATTGGTTAAATGTAAGTAGTTGCTTTGTGTTAGAATTTCTAAGAAATTTTTATATTTAAACATATATGTAGCACTTCATTACTGAAGAGGAGATTTGGAGTCCTCCTTTATAATCATTGGAATGGGGTATTACTTTATGAAATTTTAAAGAATCAACATTTCATTAAAAGATAGTTTCCTTGTACTGACAGATTTTTGTATTTTGGCTCTTCCCATTAAAGTTCTTGAAATTTTTATACCCCAGAAGGGGATACTCTTAATGCAACAAGAATAGTGTTAATACAAGCATTCCCAGGATGGTTCATTTATACTGCATGCCTCCAACAAAGGAAGAGATTTAAATAATCCTGAAGGATCTCCTGTTTAATCTATGATTAAATAGTGGCCAATGGTCCTTCCCAATGTTCATCACATATTAATCATGGACTGTGACAGGCATAATTAGGTAAAATATTTAGGAACTGGACTT
The DNA here is from genome assembly GCF_902686445.1 of Sciurus carolinensis. NCBI lineage: Eukaryota > Metazoa > Chordata > Mammalia > Rodentia > Sciuridae > Sciurus > Sciurus carolinensis. Next base: position 26,868,789 of record NC_062227.1, on the reverse strand, counting down.
TAATGAGCAAAATTTGCTTCTTTGAATTCATGTTTCACATTAAGCTTTATTTCACACAAAAAAACCCTTAAAACTACTTTGTCAATAATCCACATTTAGAAGGTATCTTTCCCAAATAATTATTATTGTATTCAGAAAATTTGATTTTGCTTCAGAAAATCTCCATTATTTTCCAAACTTTTTAAGTCAATAACTCAAGTAAATATGCATTAATATATGCATATTAAGCATAGGAAAACAAAATAAAATGCAAAGATTTTCTTACATCAGTTTGCTGAACAATGCACTTGCTTTACTCAGAGGAAACCTAAACTGTTTACAGTACCAGAGTATGTGAGGACATTGCTTCCATCATTCATATTATGTGCTAAATTATGTAAATTTTAGCAATCAGATGGGCAAAATATGATGTCTCAGAATTTTACTTTGCATTTCCTTGGTGATATAGAGACTCTACACGTGCTTACTGCAGAAATTTATTTTTCTGAAATTTGCCTATGTATAGCCCTGCTTTGGGTTTTATTTTCTTCTTGATGTGAAAGGGTCTCCTTGTATATGAGGAGTATTAATCCATTACTACTTAATTGTATATGCCTTATATATTTTCTATTTGTCTTTAACTTCGCATGTGATGTTAATTCTGAAAATTTCTTAAGGGTGTTTAGATTTTATTTCATGCTTTTATAGATCTTCACTCCAGATTTTCTTCGGTAGTACTTTCATTTTATAACTTCATTCATTCATTCATTGTTCATCCCTTCACATGTGTGTATATTCAGGCACACACATGCATGCCTATATTTATATTTATGGTTCATGCAAATTGTCTCTCCTATATGAGTGATTTTTTTAAAAAAAATTATTCACTGTCTAGCTTATTGCTAATACTATTCACTTTTTTTTTTTTTTTTTTTTTTTTTTTTTTTTTTTTTTGTGGTGCTGGGCCTCGATCCTAGGTCCTTGCACATGATAGGCACATACTTTACCTCAGAGCTGCACTCTCAGCCCCCCAGCACTACTCATGTGCAATAATTTCACCAATATCACCACCTTGTGCAACAACTTTTTCAAAACCTGTAGTTTTAACAAATTATAAACCCACAGGAAATTGTTAAGTAATAAATAGGGTGAGGCTCTGTTCCATTTCCTCAGAGGTAACATGTAGCTTCATGGAATTTTCTGAGTGATGGGACTGTACCATTATGCCTGGTGGACCTTGACTGTTTACAGCAATAAGAAGACTCATGGTGGACACCTAGGCAGTTTATGTTACCTTGATGACTCAGGATTAGGACCAGTACAACCAACCTATGATTAGAGGACTGGGGCTTTGGGATATATGACAACAGCCTGATCTCTGAGAAGTAGAGAGGGGACTAGAGGTAAGTTGTATAGCTGATGACAAAACAATTTTGTCTGGATAATGAAGCCCCAATAAAATCTGTTGGCACTGAAACTCAGGTAAGCCTCCCTGGCTGGTAGCTCGTCGCATGCTATCAACATGCATGTCAATATGACATATCGTAACTCCACAGGAAAAGAATAAAAGAACATTTGCTCTAAGGACTATTTCTGACTATTCTACTTACACTATGCTTCCTTTCTTTAGGCTGGCTCTGATTTTGTACCCACTTGCTAAAATAAAGCTGTGAATAAGTACAGTGTTTTCATGATTTCTGTGAACCAATATAGTGTTATTATAGTAGCCAGTTTTTCAGAAATGAAGGTGGTCTGGGCACCTCTTCACTTGCAACTGGTGTCTGAAGTGAAGCGGGTGTCAGAAGTCAATGCATTCAGAAAATTAAATGTACAGGAAGGTTCCAATCACACTCCATCTGCCTTTCTCCAATAGCATGCCTTACATAACCAAAAATATACTGTTAGTTTTCTGTCACTGTAATAAATACTTGAGATAATTAGCTTAGGAAAGGCTGGTTATGGCTCACAGTTTTGAAGGTTCCAGTCCATGATTGATTGGCCCCGTTGCTTTTGGACTTGGGGAGATGCAGCATATCATAGTGTAGTAGGGGGGGCATGGTAGAGCAAACCTGCTCACCTCACAATTGGGAAAGTGAAAGAGGAAGAGACTGGAGTCACACAATTCCCTTTCAGGGCACACCCTCAGAGACCTAAAACCTCCATTACATCACACCTCTGAAAGTTTCTACCACCTCCCAATAGCAAGCTCCAAACTGAGTACTAAGCCTTCAACACATGTCTAGCATGCATTCCAGATCCAAACACCAGTCATTAAGTTCATTCAGGTTTCATTAGTTTTACAAGACATACTTGTGTGTGTATATACCCAGTGCTATGCCATTTGATCGCATCATAACTTTGAATAATCACTGCAACCTTCAAGATATCCAACTATTTCATCACCACAGTGGTCCTTTTATGGCACTCCTATATGCCACCCCTCCAGGCAACCACCAATCTGTTCACCATTTACACAAATTTATAGTTTTAATAATGCTATGTAGGTAGATGCCACTGCCATCACCTTGAGGTCTTCTCTTGGGGCACAGCTGCATCAGACACCCAGAAGTGTTTTCTCCAGGTGCCATTGCCACCAAAACTGCTGCCACCCCTGGAGGTCACTCAGAGGTCCTTTCTCTGGGTTCCATTGCAGCTACAACCACAGCTGCTACTACCACCACTAATGATGCTGACCCCTGCCTGCTGCCACTGAACCCCGCCACTACCACTTTCGCCACTGCCCAAAGATCCACTGCCAGGGAGACTCCAGGTTTGGTTGCAAGTGGCTGCATCCATCTTAAGACTCTGCCTAGGGCCTGGGGTTTGGGGTACCAGTAGGCTTGCTGCCACCACCATCTTGGGTGCAGCTGCCCCTGTCTGGGGACACCAGTCAGGAACTGGAGGTTCAGTGTCTGGATGCCTACAGGTTTGGCTGCACCTGGGTCTTCATCCTGGGAATTCTGGTTGCCACCATCTAGTTATTATTTCTCAGGATTGCTCATTCCTGGTGTGTCTCTCTCCAAATTCCAGTGGCAGTGAGATCTTGGGACTGCAATGTGGCCAAACCCAGGACATCTGAAACCTAGATTGGTGGGATAGTGACTGGATCTTACAGGGTCAGTCTGGGCCTGGCAGTCTTTGGAAAGTCAGAGGCAGAGCAGAGACAGGTGTTCAATTTTCCACTGTGGTTTATTTTATTTTAAATTTTTTCTTCTCTGGCATCTCTCTCCATATTTGGAGCAGGGCATTTTTCATGCATCAGTTTGTTGAGGATGGTGATATATGCATGGTGTTTTGCAGTTCTGCTGCATAATCTTATATTTTAAATTTTTTTCTCTTTATATGTATTCTTCCTCTTGCTTGTCTGTTTTCTTGGATTCCCTTTCTGCCTTTTCTCCACCTAATAGCCAATCTCCATTGGTTCCTCTTCCACTCTTCCTGTGGACTTTTGCTTCTGGCTTCTCTCTTTCTCCCTCATGAACATCAGGTCCTGCACTATTTCTGTTCTCTATTTGTCCACTCTTTGAGATTGTATCCTTTGGAAAATTTTCTGTTTGTATTGTAGAGAGTGCTTGAACTCATCACTGTTGTTCATAGTGAGAGGGCAGTGGATGACATGATGGGAGCTATTAAATCTGAGGCTGTATTTTGTTTGCACTGGGTGCTGTTGATATTGGTCACCCTCTTAAAAATGAAATACTGGAAATCTTCAGGGACAATATAGGTCTACAGGGTAGAATCTGTACTGCCTCAGATCTGTACAGCTAGATGAGAAAATACACAAGCAACATGAAAAAACAAGGGATCAAAGTGCCCCAAACAAACCAAGAGCCCCAATAAGAGAATCCACAGACAACACAGTAGAAGGAATGTCCAAGAAGGAGTTTAGAATGTACATATTTAGAATGTATATATCTAGAAGTAAAGGATGGTATAAAGAGTGAAATCAAAGAGAAAATACAGAAAGTGAAAGATTGCTTCAATAGTTAGAGATTCAGAAAAAAAGCAGAAATCCTCAAAATGAAGGAATCAATAAATTAAATTATAAATTCAATGGAAAACATCATCAACAGACTAGACAATTTGGAAGATAGAACCTCAGGCAATGAAGACTAAATATTTAATATTAAAAATAAAGTTGGATATGCAGAGAAGATGATAAGAATCCATGAACAGACCTTCCAAGAATTATGGGATAACATGAAAAGACCATATTTAAGAGTTTTGGGGATACATGAAGGAGCAGAGATGCAAACTGAAGGACTACACAATCTTTTCAATGACAAAATATCAGAAAAAAATTTTCAGACCTAAAGAATGAAATGAAAATCAAATACAGGAGGTTTAGAGGACCCCAAATGTACAAAATTACAGCAGATCTCCACCAAGGCACATTATAAGAATGACTAAAATACAGAATAAGGATAAAATCTTAAAGGCTGTGAGAGAAAAAATAAAAAGCCAATTACATATAGGGGAAAAACAATTCAGATCTGAACTGATTTCTCAACCTACACTTCCAAAGCTAAGAAGTCATGGAGAAACATATTTCAAGCTCTGAAAGAAAATGGATGCCAATCAAGAATTTTGTATCCAGCAAAATTAGGTATCAGATTTGAAGATGAAATAAGCCTTCCATGATAAACATAAGTTAAAAGAATTCACAATTAGAAAGACTGCACTACAGAAAATTCTCAACAAAATATTCTATGAAGATGAAAGGGGAAAAAAAAGTGAAAACCAGCAAAGGGAGGAACTGCACTAAAGGACCAGAAATACAAATCACATCTCAATTACAACCTTGAATGTTAATGGCATAAACTCAATAATCAAAAGACATAGACTTGCAGATTGGATTAAAAAAAACAAGACCCAACAATATGCTGCCTCCAGGAAACTCACCTCATAGGCAAAGACATCCACAGACTGAAGGTGAAAGGATGGGAAAAAACATATCACTCATATGGATTATGTTAACAAGGAGGGGTCCACCCTCATACCAGATAAAGTGGTCTTCAAGCAAAAGTTAATCAGAAGAGACAAAGAATGTCATTTGATTCTACTGAAGGGAATTATACATCAGCAAGACATAACAATTGCAAATATTTGTGACCCAAACAATGGAGCATCTATGTACATCAAACAACCCTTCTCAATTTCAAGAATCAAATAGATCACAACACAATAATACTGGGTGACTTTAACATACCTCTCTCACTGGACAGATCTTCTAAACAAAAACTAAAGAAAGTATATAACTAAATAATACAATCAATAATTTAGACTTAACAGAACATATATAGAATATTTCATCCATCAACAAGTGAATACACTTTTTTCTTGGCAGCACATGGATCCTTCTCTAAAATAGATCATATCTTATGCCAAAAAGGAACTCTTAGTAAATACAAACAAAAAATGGAGATAATACCCTACTTTATATCAGTTCATAATGGACTGAAATTAGAAATAAACCTTAAAATAAAATATAGAAGCTATTCTAACACATAGAGACTAAATAGTACACTATTGAAAATTGAATGAATGGTAGAAGAAATCAAGGATGAAATGAAAAACTACAGGAAAATGAGAACACAGATACACCATATCAAAATCTTTATGAAGGCAGTACTAAGAGGCAAGTTCATCGCATTGATATCACTACAGACACAACTGAAATACAGAAGATAATAGAAACTATTTTGAAAATTTATACTTCAATAAAACAGAAAATATTGAAGATATTGACAAGTTTCTAGAGACATTTGACCTACCTAAGCTGAATCAGGAGGTCATATACTTGTTAAACAGAACAATTTCAAGTAATGAAATAGAAAACGCCATCAAAATACTACCATTTAAAAAAGGTCCAGGACCAGATGGATTCTTAGCCGAGTTCCACAAGACCGTCAAAGAAGAATTAACATCAATACTCCTCAAGTTATTCCTTGAAATTCAAAAGAAGGGAACCCTTCTAAACTCATTCTAGGAGGTTAATAACACCCTGATATCAAAACCAGACAAAGACATATCAAGGAAAGAAAACTTGAGACCAATATCCCTGGTAGCATAGATGCAAAAATTCTAAATGAAATTCTGGAAAGTGCATACAAAAACATATTTAAAAGATAGTGCACCACAATCTGGTGGGGTTCATTCCAAGGATGCAAGGTTGGTTCAACATACAGAATCAATAAAATAATTCATCATAACAATAGACTAAAAACAAGAGTCATATGATCATCTCAATTGATGCAGAAAACACATTTGACAAAATACAGCACCTCTTCATGTTCAAAACATTAGAAAGTTAGGGATAGTAGGAACATATTTCAACATTGTAAAAGCTATATATGCTAAACACAAGGCTAACATAATTTTAAAGGAGAAAATTTGAAAGCATTCCCCCTAAAAATTGGAACAAGACAAGGATGCCCTCTTTCACCACTTCTATTTAACATTGTCCTTGAAACTCTAGTCAGAGAAATTAGACAGAAGAAAGAAATTAAATGTATATAAATAGGTAAAGAAGAACTCAAACAATCACTATTTGATGATGGCATGATTCTATATTTAGAAGATCCCAGAATACTCCTAGAAATAATAAATGAAATCAGTAAAGAAGCAGGATATAAAATCAAATGCATTCCTATACATCAGTGGTGAATCCACTGCAAGAGAAATTAGGAAACTACTCCATTCACCATAGCCTCAACAAAAATAAAATACTTGGGAGTCAATCTAACAAAAGAGGTGAAAGGCCTCTGCAATGAAAACTACATAACTCTAAAAAGGAAACTGAAGGAGACCTCTGAAGATAGAAAGACTTCTCATGCTCCTGGATAGGCAGAATTAATATTGTCAAAATGGTCATACTACCAAAAGTGTTTTACAAATTTAATGCATTTCCTATTAAAATCCCAATGACATTCTTCATAGAACTAGAAAAGGAAATCATGAAATTCATTTGGAAAAATAAGAGCCTCAGAATAGCCAAAGCAATTCTTAGCAAGAAAAGTGAAGCAGGAGGGATCACAATATCGGACCTCAAACTATAATACAGAGCTATAGTAATAAAAACAGCATGGTATTGGCACCAAAATAGACATGTAGACCAATGGTACAGAATAGAAGACACAGAAACAAAAACCACATAAATACAGTTATCTCATACTAGACAAAGGCACCAAAAACATTCATTGGAGAAAATGTAAACTATTTAACAACTGGTGCTAGGAAAAATGGAAAGTCACATGTAGCAAAATGAAATTAAACCTTTATCTCTCACCCTGCATGAAACTCAACTCTAAGTGGATCAAGGACTTAGGCACTAGAACAGAGACCCTGCACCTAATAAAAGAAAAAGTAGGCCCAAATCTTTACCATGTTGGCCTAGGATCTGACTTCCTTAATAAGATTTTTAAATCACAAGAAGTTAAATCAAGAATCAATAAATGAGATGCATTTGAATGAAAAATGTTCTTCTCAGCTAAAGAAACAATCAATAATGAGAAGAGAGAGCCTACAGAATGGGAGAAAATCTTTACCACATGCACCTAAGATAAAGCATTAATCTGTAAGATATATAAAGAACTCAAAAAACACCAAAAATACAAGTAACCCAATCAATAAATTGGCTAAGGAACTGACTAGACACTTCACAGAAGAAAATATACAATTGATGAACAAATATCTAAAAAAAAAATGTTCAACATCTCTAGTAATTAGAGAAATGCAAATCAAAACTACTCTAAGATTTCATCTCACTCTAATAAGAATGGGAATTATGAAGAATACAAACAAAAGTAAATGTTGTCAAGGAAGTGGGGGAAAAGGTATACCTGTGTATTGCTGGTGGAAATGCAAAATGGTGCAATCATTATGGAAAGCAGTATAGAGATTCCTCAGAAAACTTTGAATGGAACAACCATTTGATCAAGTTATCCAATTCCTTGGTTTATACCTAAAGGACTCAAAAATCAGCACACAGTGATGCAGCCACATCATTGCTTATAGCAGCTCAACTCACAGTAACTAAACTATGGAACCAACTTAGGTGTCCTTCAACAAATGAATGGCTAATGAAAATGTGTTGTATGTATATGGTGGAATATTATTCAACTTTAAAGAAGAATGAAATTATGGCATTTGCTGGTAAATGGATGGAGTTGGAGAATATCATGCTAAAAGAAATAAGTCAAACCCAAAGACTCAAAAGGCTGAATGTTTTCTCTGACATGTGGATGCTAATTCATAATGGGGGGGGTGCTAAAGAAGAATACAATTACTTTATATCAGGTAGAGGGAGGTGAAGATAAGGGGTAAGAGGGTAGGAAGGATAGTAGAGTGAAATAGGCATTATTACCTCATGTACATATATGACCGTATGACAGATGTGGTCCTGCAATATGTACAATCAGAAAAATGAGAAATTATGCTCCATTTATGTATGATCTATCAAAAAGTATAAATGCATTCTACTATCATGTACAACTAATTAGAACAAATAAAAAATTTTTAAAAGAATGCTATGTAAAGGAACCATATAATATGCACACTTTTGAAATGAATGTTTTTCTTTCAATAATGATTTTGAAAATCTTCAAGGTTTTATTTGTATTACTAGTTCAGACCTTTTTTGTTGTTGATAGTATTTCATAGGTTGGATTAATCATAGTTTAACTATTTATCCACTGAAGGACATTTTTGGTTTTCTGCTTTTTTGGGTACTATACATAGAAATGATAAAAATGTTTGCACCCAGGTTTTACATGAGTGTATATATTTTCATTTTTCCTTAATAAATGCCAAAGAATGCAACTACTAGGTTATACAGTGAGTGTATATTTAGTTAAAAAATACCATAAACAATTTTCCAAAGTGACTAAACCATTTTACATGTACATCAACAGCATATGAACTTCTTTTCATTTTGCCCAGTATTTGGCACTGTCATTGTGAGTACAAGTCCTTGTCCCAGGAGAAGCGGCAATGGAACAGCAACTGGAGTGGGCCCAGTTGCATCGCCAACTTCCTGCCCCTAACAGAGCATAAGCAGGTGTCCTGGGCACTGTGCATCCACGTGGGACACAGCTTTGCAGAGACCACCATGCTGCACAGGCAGGAGGGATGGTGAACCAGGGCTGAGGTAAACCAGGGGTCACTGACTGGTGACCCTGCAGCCAGACTGACCCAGGTCAGTGCAGACTCCACTCCACACAATACCACAGCCCCACTGCCCCTCCCTCAGCATCCATAATCCACTAATCACTCTTTCCTAGGAATTTGGTATTGCAGTGAGCAGTGATAAAATGGAAATGGGGTGGACCTGACTCAAGTGTTAATCAATAGCATCAGTACTTTTCCAAACTTGGATCAGCATACATTTGGACCAGTAGTGTTGCCCCAAGTGCTATATAAACCCCCATACTAGCATAGTCAAGTGGCCACTTGCTACAGGTCCCCTGTCACTCTTTGAGAGTTCTGTTTCTATTCTTGCATACATTCTACTCCGTACCCACTTGCCTTTTGTTGCCTGACAATTTCTTTTTTCAGATTTGTGAGACAGAACCTGGAAAGAAGTTGGTGGTCAACTGCTGGGGTCTGCCACAACACTGGAGGGCATAGCCCGCCATTTAGAGCTGCACCATATTCTACAGCTGCAGAGGCCTGCAGCTTACGCAGGTGGACTCCACTGGCCAGCAGAAATGGAGAAACTCTGGTTTAAATTGTGTTTTCATTTTTGTCATTCTGAACTCATAGTTTCAGTTTGCATTTCCCTAATAGTTAATGATGCTAAGTGTATTTTCATGTGCTTATTTGATGTTCGTACTTCTTAGTAAGATGTTCATATTTTGCATTTATTTTCTACTTGGATTTTTTAAAATATTGAGTTTTAATCATATTCATAATGTATTCTAGATACTGTTTATTTGTACAATATATAGTTTGCAAATATTTTCTCCAGTCTGTGGTTGTTTTTTCCTCCCTTAATCTTCTTTTTAATATATAATTTTTAATTTATCTTTCAATTTTTTACAGACTGCATTTTGATTCATTGTACACAAATAGGGTATATCATTTCATTTGTATGGTTACACACAATGTAGATTCATACAATTCATATAATCATACACGTACATAGGGTAATGATGTCTGTCTCATTCCACCATTTTTCATACCCCCCTCCCTCTCATTTCCTTCTACACAATCTAAAGTTCCCCCATTTTTCTCTCACTCCCAACTCCCTCAACCCCATTTTATATCATTCTCCAATTATCAGGGAAAACATTCCGCCTTTGGTTTTTTGGGCTTGGTTTATTTCACTTAGCATGATATTCTCCAATTCCATTCATTTATTTGCAAATGCCATAATATTATTCTTCTTTATGACTGAATAAAATTCCATTGTATATATATACCACCGTTTATTCATTCATCTGTTGAAGGGCATCTAGGTTGTTTCCACAATCTAGCTATTGTGAACTGAGCTGCTGTAAACATTGATGTGACTGCGTCACTGTAGTATGCTGATTTTAAGTCCTTTGGGTATAAACTGAGGAGTGGGATAGCTGGGTCAAATGGTGGTTCCAATCCAAGTTTTCTAAGGAATCCCCACACTGCTTTCCAGAGTGGTTGCACTAATTTGCAACTCTACCAGCAATGTACAAGTGTGTCTTTTTCCCCACATCCATGCCAACACCTAGTATTGTGTTCTTGAAAATAGCCATTCTAATTGGAGTAAGATGAAATCTTAGAGCTGTTTTAATTTGAATTTCTCTAATTACTAGAGATGTTGAACACTTTTTCATATATTTATTAATTGCCTCTATGTCTTCTGTAAAGTGTCTTTCCAGTTCCTTGGCCCATTTATTGTGTTCTTTGTATTTTTGGTGTGAAGTGTTATAAGTTCTTTATAAATTTTGGAGATAAGTGCTCTATCTGAAGTGTGTTTGTAAAAGATTTTCTCCCACTCTGTAGGCTCTCTCTTCACATTCTTGATTGTATCCTTTGCTGAGAAAAATCTTTTTAGTTTGAGTCTATCCCATTTATTGATTCTTGCTTTGATTTCTTATGCTTTGGGAGTTTTGTTAAGGAAGTCTGATGCTAAGCCAACATGATGAAGATTCAGGCCTACTTTGTCTTCTATTAGGTGCAAGATCTCTGGTCTAATTCCTAAGTCCTTGATCCATTTTGAGTTGAGTTTTGTGCAGGGTGAGAAATAGAGGTTTAATTTCATTTTACTGCATATGGATTTCCAGTTTTCCCAGCACCATTTGTTGAATAGGCTCTCTTTTCTCCATTGTATGTTTTTGGCTCCTTTTTCCTAGTATGAGTATTTTTGTGGTTTTTGTCTCTGTGTCTTCTATTCTGTGTACCATTGGTCTACCTGTCTATTTTGGTGCCAATACCATGCTGTTTTTGTTACTATTGCTCTGTAGTATAGTTTAATGTCTGGTATTGTGATACCTCCTGTTTCACTTTTTCTACTCAGGATTGTTTTGGTTATTTGAGGTCTCTTGTTCTTCCAGATGAAGTTCATGGTCACTTTCTCTATTTCTATGAGGAATGTCATTGGAATTTTAATTGGAATTGCATTGAATCTGTATAGCACCTTTGGAAGAATGGCCGTTTTGACAATATTAATTCTGCATATCCAAGAATATGGGAGATCTTTCCATCTTCGAAGGTTTTCTTCAATTTCTTTCTTTAATGTTCTGTAGTTTTCATTGTAGAGATCTTTTACCTCTTTTGTTAGATTAATTCCCAAGTATTTTATTTTATTTTTTTGAGGCTATTGTGAATGAAGTGATTTTCCTAATTTCTCTTTCAGAGGATTCATCATTTATGAATAGAAATGCATTAGATTTACATGTATTGATTTTATATTCTGCTACTTTGCTGAATTCATTTATTTTTTCTAGAAGTTTTCTAGTGGAGTTTTTTTGATCTTCTAAATATAGGATCATGTCATCAGCCAATATGACAGATTTACTTCTTCTTTTCCTATTCGTATCCCTTTAATTTCTTTGGTCTGTCTAATTGCCCTGGCAAGTGTTTCAAGTACGATGTTGAATAGAACTGGTGAAAGAGGGCATCCCTGTCTTGTTCCAGTTTTTAGAGGGAATGCTTTCAGTTTTTCTCCATTAAGAATGATGTTGGCTGTGGGCTTAGCATAGATAACCTTTACAATGTTGAGGTATGAGAAAACACTATTTTTCCTAGTGTTTTAAGCATGAAGGGGTGCTGTATTTTATCAAACACTTTCTCAGCATCTATTGAAATAATCATGTGATTCTTAACTTCAATCCTATTGATATGGTGAATTACATTTATTGATTTCTGGATGTTGAACCAACCTTGCATCCCTGGGATAAACCCCACTTGATCATGGTGCACTATATTTTTGTATGTGATTTGCCAGTATTTTGTTAAGGATTTTTGTGTCTATGTTCATCAGGGATATTGGTCTAAAGTTTTCTTTCCCTGATGCATCTTTGTCTGGTTTTGGTATCAGAGTGATACTAGTGTCATAGAATGAATTTAGAAGGGTTCCCTCCTTTTCTATTTCCTGGAATACTTTGAGGAGTGTTGGTATCAGTTCTTCTTAAAAGGCCTTGTAGAATTCAGCTGAGAATCCATCTGGTCCTGGGCTTTTCTTGGTTGGTAGACTTTTGATGGCTTTTCTATTTTGGTGCTAGAAATTGATCTGTTTAGATTGTGTACGTCTTCCTGATTCAGTTTGGGAGGATCATATGTCTCTAAAAATTTGTCTTTGATATTTTCTATTTTGTTGGAGTAGAGATTTTCAAAGTAACTTCTAATTATGTTATGTATTTCAATGTTGTCTGTCGTGATCTTTGCTTTTTCATAAGGAATTCTAGTAATTTGAGTTTTTCTCTCTCCTTCTCTTCGTTAGTGTGGCTAGGGGTTTATCAATTTTGTTTACTTTTTCAAAGAACCAACTTTTTGTTTTGTCAATGTTTTGAAGTGTTTCTTTTGTTTCAATTTTATTGATTTCAGCTCTGATTTTAATTATTTCTTGTCTTCTACTATTTTTGTTTTTGATCTGTTCTTTTTCTAGGGCTTTGAGATGTAGTGTTAGGTCATTTAGTTTTTGACTTTTTTTTTTAATGTATGAGCTCAATGCAATGAACTTTCTTCTTAGTACTGCTTTCAGAGTGTCCCAGAGATTGTGATATGTTCTGTCATTGTTCTCATTTACCTCTAAGAATTTTTTTATTTCTTCCCTGATGTCTTCTTTTATCATTGCATCATTCAATATCATATTTTTTAATCTCAAGGTGTATGAGTAGTTTTTGTTTGTTATTTTATTGTTCATTTCTAATTGCATTCCATTATGGTCTGATAGGATACAGGGTAGTATCTCTATTTTTTTGTATTTACTAATGGTTTCTTTGTGGTGTAGCATATGTTCTATTTTGGAGAAGGATCCATGAGATGCTGAGAAGAAAGTATATTTGCTTGATGATGGATGAAATACTCTGTAAATATGCATTAAGTCTATATCATTGATTGTATTATTTAGTTCTATAGTTTCTTTGTTCAGTTTTTATTTGGAGGATCTATCCAGTGTTAAAGCCCCCTACTATTAATGTGTTTTGGTCTATTTGATTCTTAAAATTGAGAAGGGTTTGTTTGATATACCTAGATGTTCCATTGTTTGGGGCATAAACATTTAAAATTGTTATATCTTGCTGTTTTATGCTTCCCTTAAGCAGTATGAAATGTCCTTCTTTATCCTTCTAACTTAGGTTTGAAGTCCACTTTATCTGATATGAAGCTGGAGACCCCTGCTTTTTTCTGGGTCTGTGTGCGTGGTATGTTTTTCCGCATCTTTTCACCTTTAGTCTGTGGATGCTTTTTTCTATGAGATGAGACTCTTGAAGGCAGCATATCATTGGGTCTTCCTTTTTAATCCAATCTGCCAGTCTATGTCTTTTGATTATTGAGTTTATGCCATTAACATTCAGCATTATTATTGTGATATGATTTGTATTCCTGGTCATTTTGGCTTATTTTGGGTTTTTAACTTGATTCGGTTTCTCCTTTTATTGGCTTTTCCTCCCTCTGCTGAGTTGTATTGTTGCTTTTCACTTCCTCATTATGAAATATTTTGCTGAGAATGTTCTGTAGGGCAGGTTTTCTATTTGTAAATTCTTTTAACTTTTGTTTATTGTGGAAAGATTTTGTTTCATTGTCAAAGGTTAGTTTTGCTGGGTATAAGATTCTTGTTGGCATCTGTGTTCTTTCAGAGCTCGAAATATATTGTTCCAGGCCCTTCTTGCTTTTAGACTCTGGGTTGAGAAATCTGCTGATATCCATATTGGTTTCCCCTTATATGTAAACTGACACTTTTCTCTTGCAGCCTTTAAAATCCTATCTTTATTTTGTATGTGAGATATTTTCATCATAATGTGTCTTGGTGTAGATCTGTTGTAATTTTATGCACTTGGTGTTCTGTAAGCCTCTTGTATTTGATTTTCCATTTCATTTTTCAGGTTTGGGAAATTTTCTGATATTATTTCATTGAACAGGTTGTTTAATCCTTTGGTTTGTTTCTCTGTGCCTTCCTCAATCCCAATAATTCTTAAATTTGGTTTTTTCATGATGTCCCACAATTCTTGGAGGTTCTGTTCATGACTTTTTAACATCTCAGTTTGTTCAACTTTATTTTCAAGATTAAATATTTTGTCTTCATTGTCTGAGATTCTGTCTTCCACAAGACCTATTCTGTTGGTGATGTTTCTATTGAGTTTTTAATTTGGTTTATTGTTTCTTTCATTTCAAGTATTTCTGTTTGATTTTTTTACAGAATCTCTATCTCTTTATTGAAGTGTTCTTTTGCTTCCTGCATTTGTTGTTTGAATTGTCTACTGGAATGGTTATGCATTCACTGCATTTGCTTTCTTATCTTGTCTTTTGCTTCACAGATCATTTTAAGTTTGCAGATTCTAAACTCTTTTTATGTCATTTCTACTGCCATGCTGTTTTAGGATTCTATTGCAATAGCATCTTGGTTTGTTAGGGATACTTCCTTCCCCTGTTTTTTCATATTGTTTGTATATATCCCCCTCTAGTAGTGAGGATCAGAGACACTGAAGTTCCCCCTCTGCAGCCTTATTATGACCCTGCAGATTTCCACTACCTCTCCTTTGAAGGGGAGATCAATACCAGTAGCACCTAATACAGAGAAAATGCAGCCCTGAATCAGAAAGCCCCTATAAAGACTTTAACATTATTATAATGATCAGGATGAGTTCAATTACTATTTACAATATTTCTAGTTGTCAACAAGAGGATGGGAATGGTGTAGGATGTAAGCGAGTAAATAGAGGTAACTGTCAAAGGGCCTTCAGTCTTCTGTAGGTGTCTCAAGAAGGGAGCTGTCCTTCCAATGATGATGACCACACCCTCAGAAATAATTCAAATGCCTGCACCAGCCTCCAAAGAAGTTGGGGGGCCCCAGCGAGGGTGTGCTGAGTCAGCACAGAGGTAGGCACAGTGTCCCTCAGCAGTAGGGGGGCAGGCGGGCAGGCTCAGGTACTGGCCTCTGACCTCAGGGTGGGGGCGCGGGTTTAGTGACAGCCTCCGACCTCAGTCTTCCCTTAATCCTAACAGGATCTATACCACAACAAAAAAATCAAACTTTGATTAGGTTTAATTTATTGATTAAAAAAATGGATCATAATATTGGCATCAAGTCTAATAAGGTCTTACTTAGTCCTAGGATCTAAAGATCTTACTTCAATTACTTTTAAAATAAGTTTTATAGTTATGTTTACTTTTAAGTTTCATTTTTGTATAAAGATGAGGTTTAGTCTCATAACAAAAGCATGAAG
Organism: Sciurus carolinensis; assembly: GCF_902686445.1. Classification (NCBI taxonomy): domain Eukaryota; kingdom Metazoa; phylum Chordata; class Mammalia; order Rodentia; family Sciuridae; genus Sciurus; species Sciurus carolinensis. Next base: position 26,852,947 of record NC_062227.1, on the reverse strand, counting down.
CATGAAGTTTAGGTTGAAATTTTTGCATAAGCATGAAGTTTAGGTTGAAATTCACTTTCTGCTTAAGGAGATCTCAAGGATTCAGCACCATTTGTTGAAAAGTTTGGGCACATTTGTGTGGGTCTGGGGCTCCATATTCCTCTCCACTGATACCACAGTCTTGATTACTGTAACTATAATAGTAAACTTTAATATCAGGAAGAGTAATTGATCTCACTTTGTTCTTTGTTTTTATTATTTCAGTTTTTCTAAGTCCTTGATATTTCAATATAAATTTTAAAATAATCTTGTATAATTCTACAAAAAATGATGAAATTTAGATAGAATCTACATTAAATCACCAGAAATATCAGTAGCATTAATATTCACCATATTGATCCTTTGAATCCGCAAGCATATGCCAATTTCTCCAAATCATTTTGTACTATTTTTCTTTTATTAACATTTTGTTATTTTAATTAAAGACTCTACACATTTTATTATATTTCTATGTGGATATTTCCTTTACTTTTGAATATCTATGGATGGTATTTTTTTATTATTGATTTTTAAAAATTTATTAGTACATTATATTTATTCATAATATTGTTTCATTTTGACATACTCATACAAGCATGGAGTATAATTTGCTCCAATTCACTTCCCAGTACTTGCAGTACTTCCCATTTCCCACCCTCCTTCCTCCCCTGTTCTCCTTCTACTATTCTATAGTTTTTATTTTATATCAGTGCCTTATGAATATACCTAAAGGTGAAATTCACTGTGGTGTATTCACAGTGTACATGGTGTATACACAGGAAAATTTTGTCAAACTCATTCCACTGTATGTTTTCCTGTTCCTCCACCCTCTTCAATCCCCTTTCTCCACTCCACTGATATCTTTTCTTTCCTAATGGGATCCACTCCCACCCCACCCCAGCTGTCCTAGGCCCTGCTTTTTTTTTTTTAACTTATTTCCCTTATGTTGATCTAGCTTCCTCATAGGAGAGAAAACATGTCACCTTTGACTTTTTGAATCTGTTTTAATTTCATTTAGCATGGCATTCTCCAGTTCCATGCTTTTACCAGCAAATCACAATTTCATTCTTTTCTATAACTGAGTAGAATTCCATTGTGTAAATATACCACATTTTCTTTATCCATTCATCTGTTCATAGGTACCTGGGCTGATTCCATAACTTGGTTATTATGAATTGCATGACTAAAAACATTGATGTGCCTGTATCCCTATAGCATACTGATTTCTAATCATTTGAATATATACCAAAGAGTGGGATAACTGGTTCTTATGGTAGTTCCATTCCTAGTTTTTTTGAGGAATCTCCATACTGCTTTCTAGAGTGATTGTACTAATTTGCAGTTTCATCAACAATGTATGGATGCACCTTTCCCCCCATGTCCTCACTAACTTATTATTTATATTTTTTATGATTATCATTTTTACAGGAGTGAGATGAAATCTTAATGTGTTACTGATTTGCATTTTTCTGATTGGTAGAGACGTTTAATATTTAAAAAATATTGTTGGCCATTTGTGTGTCTTCTTTTGTGAAATGTCTACTTAGTTCTTTTGCCCATTTATTAAGTGGGTTTTTTTTTTTGTGTGTGTAAGTTTTTTGAGTTCTTTATATATTCTGGATATTAACCCCTTGTCTGAGGAAGCAGGCAGCAAAGATCTTCTGCCAATCTCTAGGCTCTCTCTTTACACTCTTGTTTCCTTTGCTGTGCAAAAGCTGTTTTAATTGATGCCATTCCATTAATTGATTCTTTGTTTAATTTCTTGTGCTTTAGGATCTTAAGGAAGTTGTTATCTGTGCTAATATATTGGAGTATTGAGCCCTTCTAGTTCTTGCAGTTTCTGGTCTAATTCCTAGGTCATTGATCCACTCTGAGTTGACTTTTGTATAGGGTGAGAGATAGGGTTCATGTTTCATTCTCCTCCATAGGATATCCAGTTTTTCCAGCACCATTTGTTAAAATGGCTATCTCTTCTCCAACATATATTTTGGCATTTCAGTTTCCACATGATCATTGTCAATTGTTAATATAGAAATATGGTTAATTTTTGTGTGTGGATTTTATATCCTGCATATATTACTCTACTCATTTTACACCCACAGTTTTTTACTTGTAGATTTTCTGGTGTTTTAATTTTGAAATCATCAAATGATCCATAAATAGGGGGAAATAATGTGTAAAATTTTTATTCCTTTGTATGGCCTTATTGTGCAGTTAAGAACTTCTAGAACTATGTTGAATTAGAATGGCGAGAAAATTTGCCTTGTATACAATGTTATGGAGGAAGTATTCAGTCCAGTGCCATTAAGTATGGAATTTGCTTCTTTTGGGGGATTTTTTTAAATAATAAAATTTAGAAATTTTCTTTTATTTCTAGTTTGTTGAGAGCTTTTCATGAATGTGTTGCCTTTTTGCCAAATGCTTTCTCTGCTTCCACTGATATGATTTTTTTTCCTTAACCTGCTAATATGGTAGATTACATTAATTAAATTTCAAATGTTAATCCAGATTAACATACCTGGAAGACATTGTACTTCAATATAGTCTATACTTCTTTTTATACATTACTGAATTTTATTTTTTAATATTTTATTATATAGTAATATAATATGAAGGTTTTAATTTGATGATTTTCAAAGTCATACATTGTTTCTAACAATCATAGTCATTAAAATCCATCCTTATATTTATGTAACTTTCTAATTTTCTAAATTCATGAGGATCTGTATGAAATTTTCTTACAGCATGGAAAATAGGTAAGTACAGGCCTTCCTCTATCCCTCATAATTTTGATACTGAATATTCTGGGTTGATAGGGACCTCATGGAAAACATAAATTTACCATGAAAATATATGAAATAAATAAATAAAGATTTTTTGATGTAATCATAAATAATTTTGATATGACCAAACAAAATACAGTAGAAAATAAATATTTCCAATCAATATATGTTCTTTCAATAATTCCCATATTGTAATTTTGTATCATCAAATTACAAAAAAAGTAAAATTCCTTCATTGGCCATTAGACAAAGAGCAGTTAAGTGATGTTCCTGTCATCCAGATCTCAGTATAAATGTCATCTGTGCAGAGATGCTTTCCCTGGCCGTCCGCCCAATTCTGTCACTTTATGTCACATTACTGCACTTTAATTATTTTCATAAAAATGTATTACTATTTAATCTTTCCTCTTTTCTTGTTTATTTTTTCATGACCTGTCAGATTGAGAGTACTATTTCCATGAAATTAGGAAGAGAACAACAATTGGTACTCAATACAATTCATTGAATTGAATTTGTATGGTGTGTGTGTGTGTGTGTGTGTGTGTGTATCTTGTATTCAATAGCCTTAGGTTGAAATAAAATTACACCACTCATGTGTATGAATATTTATTATATGGTAATTATTTTCATGTCAATTGTTTCTTTCTTTTTTTTGTTTTTGTTTTTTTGTACCAGGGATTGAACTCAGGCGGTGCTTGGTTACCGAATCACATCCCCAGTCATTTTTAAATTTTTTGTTTTTGTTTTTGTTTTTTCGAGACAAGGAAGTTGCTTAGGGCTTTGCTAAGTTTCTGAGACTGACTCTGAACTTGTGATCCTCAAGTTCAAGGCTCAGCCTCCCGAGGTAAGCCACCATACCTGTCTCATGACAATTGTTTTTGAAGAGTTTTTTTTTCTTTTTTCTACTTGTTTTTTCTTCTTTTGGGGCCCAGAGACAGATAAAGTATGGGAATCTGTGGTATTACCAAAGGTGTAGAACCTTCTTTAAATAGGAAGTTATTCTTATTGGCCCACCATAATTTTCTAGGAATCTTTGTCTTTTAGTACCAAATATCAAGATAGTTCAAGAGGTGAAAAATCTGATTGAAATGTATTGTGGCTGTCTTCATGTGGAAGGGTCACTTTCCAGCATGCCTGTTCTAAAATGCATCTGAATGCGACTCCATGCTTAGTGAAATAACATTCCTTTTTATTGTCTTACATCATCACTGCATGGGAAGGAAAGAATTTCTACTCATCCCTGTCCCCAGAAATTGCTCAGTAAGAGAATGACTTACTCTTTTCTCTTGCTGCAACTAGCTATATCTTATGTAAATATCAGATGGTAGGAAGAAAATAGTGGTGATTTTGGTACATTTTGAGAAGTAAAGCATTTTTTCCTTATGAGACTTTTCTGAGGCTAAACCCAAGAAATGCCTCCATAAGGCATAACATTTTACTTTTCATCATAAAACATCCTAAACTACTTTAAAGAATAAATAATGAATCATGGATTATTTAATCACATGTGCAAATCCAAAACTGTCATGAATGAAAATATTTGTGAATTAAAAATAAATCAATAAGTTAAAGGAAAGTCAGTCATGGGATAGTTAGTAAGACATGAAGAAAAAAACCAAAAGAAAATGCATGAACAGCTGAAGGACAAACATAAAAAATTATTCCTACTATTTATAAAAAGTTTGTAAATTCAAAGAATGAAGAATTTCCACTTTTACCAAGTAGATTGGTGAATATTTATGGGTAATACATTGAGGTTTGGCAGGTTAAAGAAATATGGTCTTCTCTATAATACATTGCATAGCAACTTATTTCAGTCTTTCTGGAAGTAAGGAGAGCAATAGAATCACTATTTTTAGAAAACATATTCATTATTTGTATACATACATACTTAGATATTTATATATTGGAAAAAATATTGGAATATTTTTTCTAAGCATTAATAGTGACTATTTCTATGTAGAAAGACTATGAATTATTTTTGCTATTGTTTCTTTGTTCCTACATTGAGCATTTTCCATATATAATAAAAAATTGGAAGTTAAAAATTAGCTTTTGAGTCACAAATTTTTAACTTTTCACAGATGCTTTGTAGCTATAATCTGCTGTTAAATTATTGTTATTCCATTGTCACATTTAAAACATGAAATGGGGAAAAACAATGAAGGAAATTGAATGTCATTACTAGATAAACCAAGCATTGTTGCCCATGAGAGATAATGACACCTGCCCTGAAGGTGTGCCCTTTGCCTACTAATTTGTAGTTCTTCCTAATTTCATCCTGAACATGGTAAGTATTTGTTTTGGTCCATAACAGGGGTTATGATCAGCTCAGGTTGCCATGTCAAAATACTATAGACTGGAGGTTTACATGGGACTTCTGTTTCTGACAGTCTGGGAGACTGAGAAGCCAAGATCAAAGTACTGGCAGATTTGTTTCTTTTTTTTCTTAATAATTTTTTTTATTTAGCTTTTAATTTTTTCAGACTGCATTTTGATTCATTGTACACCAGATTTGTTTCTTGTGAGGACTTTTCCTGGCTTGCAAGCAGCTATCTTCTCAGATGTTGGAGGAAGGAAGCTCTGATGTCTCTTTCCTTATAACAAAACAATGAGTCCTAAACTTAATCAGAGTTCTAAACCTAATCACCTCCCAAGCCCCCACCTCCTAACACCCTTGCATTGAACATTAGGGCTTCAATGCCTGAGGTGGGGGGCAGTGTCATTCGGTCTATAATAGAAGAGCAGCAATTGTAACAAAGGCGAGGCTTGAAAAGCTGAGATGTTTCTGTTTGCTGTCTTGCCCAGTCATACTTTTCACACCTCATTCGTAGCACTAGGACATTCTGGAGTACCCTGCTAGAGCTTTGTGACAGACATGTGAACAGGATTGTCATCTGTTCATAGGCATTCTAGCTTTGGCTATTCTGATGGGTCAGGCTGCAGTAAAGCTCCAGCTGACCACAGTGCTTTAGAGATTCCTGATAAGATCAGGTAAGCCCCGTCCAGATAGCAGAACTCCCAGGCACCCTATAGGCTCATAGTGATAATGCATGTCTACTGGGTTTTAAGACACTAATTTGTGGGGTGCTATGCTAAGCAACAGTGACTGATAATACACATCTCAGCAAGAGGCACTTTGCCTCAGAGTTGGTATATATTTTAAGCATGTAAATTTGTCAAATTTTGGACAGTAATCTCAACAATTTAGGTTCTCTTAGATAATTATGTATAACTGCCAACTAAGATGGCTTCCAGATTTCAGAATGCCCAAGGCCAAAGTTCTGATGCTGCCAATAACTAGTGAGCATTGATAACATTTAAGCCTCAATAATTATGGTGTTATTACATAGGGAAGGGTAAGACAAGGTAACATAATTGTCCTGATTTACAAAAATGAACCCTAGAAGGATTGGTTTCTTTTCCAACCAAAAAAAGAAGTAAATGGCAGAGCCAATCCTTGATGACAGAACTAGCCTCTAGATGGTATATTATCCAAATCAATAGGATGACAAGAAATGGTGGGCTGAAGCTTAGGAAGGAGAGAACAAACGGGGAAAAGGGGGCTTCTGTTTACTGATGATTGGCATATGTTATGGTTTAGATATGAGGTGTCCCCAAAAGCTCATATGTGAGACAATGCAAGAAAGTTTATAGGTGAATTCATTGGCTTATGAGTGTGTGAACCTAAGCAGTGAGTTAATCCACTCAGGGTTTAACTGGGTGGTAACTGTAGGCAGATAGGGTGTGGCTGGAGGAGGTAGGTCATCAAGTGCATGTGTTTGATGGTATATATTTTGTCCCTGGTGAGGGGAGTCTCCCTCTCTCTTTGCTTCCTGGTGCATCATTCCCAGCTGTTTTTCTCCACCATATGCTTTCTGCCATGATGTTCTGCTTCTCCTCCAGCCCAGAGCAATGGAGTCAGTCATCTATGAACTGAGAACTCTGACACTGTGAGCCCCCAAATAAACCTTTCCTCCTCTAAAATTGTTCTGGTCAGGACTTTTGGTCACTGTGGCAAAAAAGCTGATGAAGATAGCATTGTCATTCCTAACTCACTGCACATTTTCCTGTACCTGATTTCCACCGGAAGGATGAACCTCAAACTTGCCTCCCAAAAAGTTCCTACCAGAGGGAGGCCCCGCCTTCAGAACCACAATATGCAACCCCACCTTGAAGTTTGCTGTGCAGTGTATCTTGGCCCTGCTGTGCAGGCTCTTTAATTCAGACAAAGAACTGTGTTTGCTTTTGTTTAATGTTTTTTTTTATTCATGGGTCTGTGACAATATTAAGAAAAAAAATTGTGCCTTTCTATTGATTTCCTAAGTGCCTTATACATAGGATCTATTGAATAAATTCTTGTCAAATGAAGGTGACTTGAATCTCTGAATTTAATGGGTTTGAATGTATGGTGTTAAACCCCTGCTATTTTAAAGATTCTATAACTTTTATTATTTTGAGGTACCAGTGAGATTCTTTGTTTAATTTCTGGAAATAAATCATTGAATTATTTTTCCTCATCTCAATACTTAACCAAAATTTTACTCACCTTACAAGTGCATCCTTCTAAAAATTATAAAGGAGAACAAATTGCTTTCTCTTTACTTTGGATATCCTATTCTGATGAAAACAAGTGGTTTCCTACATTGTCCTTAGGCAAAACAAGGTTTGGCCTCAATAATGATTGTTATGACTTGACGTCTTATCTATTAACTTCTGTAGTGTCGACAGAGACGGAATTTAAAAATAGAGAAAGTAAAAATTTTTTTTGCCTAAAAAACTAGCTATACCACAGGATCAAGCAGGCCATCAACAGCCTCTATGTTGCTAAGAAAAGAAGCCCGTTCTAGAACTCTCTTGTTCTAGATTACATATCAACAAAATCTTCTTGGAAAATATATTCTATGTATCCTCTGTTCTCTATACTTTGAGAAATCTAAAATCAGTAGCCCCAAAATACAAAGCCTTCACATCAATATCACAGAAAGACCTGTTTACAATCTGAATGATTTCTTCTACTGAAAATCTTGCAGTTGTTGGTTAAATCTTTGACAGTTGTGTTTGCTGTTGTAGTAATTGATGTTTTAGTCATCTTCTTATCAATTCAAATATCTTTGTTTTGAAACTGATATCTTTTTCTCACTTGCACTGCACCCTAGTTCTTCTTTTATTTAAACCAACCACCAACACTAAAAAGGTCCATAGTGGGATGCACTTATTCAGAGATCTCTCTCCATACTTGCCATGGGTCACCTTGAATACGAATGTTTCACCTGCCTCTCGTTGCACTCATTATCTCTTATCCTAGGCAGAGAATATTTAGCTCAAAGGGCTTTTCAGGATTATTATAAAAAATAATAAATGAAAAGAAGGAAGAACTACTTTGAGAGTAGGTTAGTTTCTAGAGAATAATGAAATCTTAATATGTCTTTCAAGCAAACATGGTGTTTCTTCTGTCTCAACTGCCAAACTAACATCGATATCAGCAAAACAGTCAGAAATAATACATTTTAGAGCGTGTGGTCCAAGAAGTAGCTATTGTCAACAGTTTGACAAGCCAAAGAAGAGCTAGTGCATATTGTGCTTTTGAGACTTCCTTCCTTTAGGCTGGATCTAGCAAGCTTCACACAAGTGTGCTCAATTCATAGGTGTTTTAAGATGGCAAAAACATACATTTATCTTCCATAACTTAGGGTCTTCCAAAACAAAGAGGAATAGACACTGGCTCAGGTGTGAATCCTGATAGCACATCCAATCTGAACTTTTCTGCCTCACCACCAGGTTGATCATGGATCTAATGGAATACTTTGACTTAATGCACACCATATTGTGCTATTAGAAATAAGCATTCCTGGTGTGCAGTAGTCTATTAGTGGTATGTGCCAGATAAAAACTGGTGTTGAGTAATAAATCTCACCTGCCTTAAGAGATTGAAAGAACCCATAATAACATGAAAAAATAAAATTCCATATAAAGCAAATGACTAGCTTAGTATAGATTGACCTGGGCACCAGCTACCCTCCAGGTTGTCTCTGGATAGCATGTGATGGTTGAGAACACAATTTTATTCTTCTAGTTCTTCAGCTGAAGGTGAATGTGTTCCCTCATTTGGTAAATACATCACTTGCTTTCTGCTATATTGATTCAACTAGCTCTGTAACTATGCAAATGTGACAACTGCAAGATTGCAGTGTAGGAAGTTAGTTCAGATATCATAGTGATAACCAAGCATAGTCATGATGGGTATTACTGGAAGTTCTCCATAATTTTCCAAATGGCCGTTAGCCAAAGCTGGGAGGCCATCAGCAAATCAGGTTGCTATTCAAATCTCTGGGTTACAGAGACCATGAGAGTCTATAAAGAATTATCTCCAAGTTTTAGCTTATTTTATTAGAGCTTGCTAGTGTGCACATAATAAATGAGTTAATGGAAATATCTGATGGGAAAAATGTGTTATGTGCTTTGTATTTGAAGGTAGAAAAGGATTAATTTAAAATTTCATCAAGTTATGACACTATAATAAATTAAGCCTCTTAGTTTTGTTTTGGTATTTCATGCTTAAATAAGGTTTATATGAGGAAAATATTCAAGTGCTGATTACGTGTCCCTAAGTTGTTATTTATCATAAATTTAATTCTACTTAAACCGATCAGGGTTATATTTTTCTAGGGATAGTATTGTTAATTCAGATTCAACTACATTTTAAAGTCATGCTTTAAAACACATGATCTTCAGATCTGCTAGTGATAATAAAGCTAGACAATTTCCAAAAATATACCCTTTTAATTCTTTGAAGGTAAGAGAAACATCACTATGCTACTCATAATGTTCATGAAATATTTACTTTATAAAATATTTAAAATGAGACAAATTTGGTGTGAAAATGCCAAAATTGTGCATTCATTAATCAGGAAAATAAGCACAAATTCTGAGTTACCCAATAATCTTGACAGCCACGGCTATAGTTTGTATCTGAAATGTCTTCCAAAGGCCAATGTGTTAAAGGCATGGTACCCAGCCTGTGGCACTACTGGGAGTGGTGAAATCTTTAGGTGGAAGGAACTTATGTTTTCAGGGTCATGCCCTTGAAGAGTGTTTTAGAACCCTAGTCCCTTTTTGTCTCTCTCTTCACATCTCAGTTGCCATAAAGCAAGCAGCTTGCTCTCCTATGTGCTTCCTTCCATCTCTTACTAAAGGCCCAAAGGCAGTAGGTCAACCCACCATGAACCCAAATAAACTTTTCCTTCTTATAAGTTGATTACCTCAGGTGTTTTGTTACAGTAAGGGAGAACTGACTAAAACAGTCATTAAGAAGTTCATGCCAGACCTGAAATATTTAAAATAAATCAGAAAAAAATAGTTTACTTTTCTATAGACAAGAAAATATTGATTATGTTAAACACCACAAAGTTAAACAAGATAAAAGAAGAGATTACTTTAGATTCTTTCCCTGTGACATGGGCAATGAATGAAATAAAATAATTTGTTTGTTTTGTATGCCTTAACATGACATTATACACAGAATGGAAATGAAATGATAGAAAACAAAATCTAATTAAAGAATAAAATGTTCAAGAATCAGATATCTCAGATAAAATACAAAAATGTATAATTTTGTCAGTTCTATTAGACATTGAACAGAAATGTGGTAATAAGCACAATAAAAAAATAATACAAATGAATGGAATACACACTGGAATGAAGGAAATACAATTTGCATTTTTTATCATATATAGGTGATTGTATAAAAATTTCTCTCAAGATATGCAGATCAATAATTAGAATAATTTGAGAATATAGCAAGTTGCTGAAAGTAAGAGGAAAATAAATAGTCTATTATAATTTCATGCATCATCACAAACATTAGAAATGTAATTTTAAAATAGCCATCCATTATAAGAGCATAAGAATTATAAATACATAGGGATAAATCTAACAAAATATGAGCTAGAATAATATATGGATAATTATAAAACTTTAATAAAATATACCATGAACCATGTATAATAAAATATTCCATGCTAATTGATGGGAACATTCAATTCAAAGTAAACATGCTACTTTTCTCCAGATTGAATTACAGATTCATTGTAATTCCAGCAATATTCCAAAAAGCTTAAAAAAAAAAAAAACTTCAAGAATTAATTTTAAATTGGACAGGCAACAGTAAAGCCTCAAGGTCACATAGAAAGAGTGGCAATTAAACTGAGATCAATATTAACAAGCCAAAATATCAGAAAACACTAATTTCAGCATGCCAAGAGAAAATGTCTATTAATCTAGGGTTTCATAACCAGTAGAATTTGTTTTGGGGTGACAAAAATGTTTTGAGATTAAATGTTGGTAGACAGTTGCCCAACATTATGTATATACTAAAACTCATTGAAGTATATACTTTCAAATGGTAAGTTTTTATTGTATGTATATTATATCCCAATCAAAAAGAAGTGGTAGGAAAAATGTTGATTAAAATATGGGTTAATGTAAAAATCATCAGCTGCATTTTTTTCTACTTTTTAAAAGAAAAATAACACTGAACATGAAAACGTAGGCCAGGTCTAAAATAGTAGAAAGTAAATGCATATTGGTACGAACTGGATGGTCGTAGCCCCTGCTAAAAACGTATGTTGAAGGCCTTATCCTAATATGATGTTACTTGGAGGTGAGGCTGTTGAGAGGTAATTAGATTGAAATAAGATCATAAGGTAGTGCTCCCCCATGATATTAATGGCCTTGTAAGAAGAGGAATAACCCACCCATAACATGCTCTTTCCCCTCCATGGGAGGATACAGCAAGAAGGCAGCCATATTGGCACCAGGAAGAGCACCCTCGCCAGATACCAAATCTACTAGCACTGATACCAAATCTACTAGCACTGAGCTCTTGACCTTCAGAATTATGAGAAAAAGATGTACATTGTTAAAACCACTGAGTTAGTTAATTTAAGCTGCTATAACAAATCATCATAACCTGGGTGGTACCTAAAAATATAAATTTATTTCTCATCGTTCAGGAAGCTGGAAGTGTGAATCAGAGTGCCAACATGGTTGGGTCCTGATGAGGGACATCTTCCGGTTGCAGACTCCTGACTTTTCATCATCTCTTCATGAGGTGGGGAGCAGGAAGAGGCAAGCTCTCAGTGCATGTACAAGGGCACTGATTCCATTCATGAGACTTCTGCCTAATTCTAATTACTTCCCAAAAGTTATACCTCCTAAAACCATCATATTGGGGACTGGGGTTTCAACATCAGAATATTTGGAGCACACCACATTTAGTTTAGAACAGCCTCCCACGCCATGGTATTTAGCTATTACGGCATAAGCTAAGACACATATCAAGCTGGGAGGGGATAATCAGAGTTAAAGTGTGCTAAGATCTTATATTTCAGGGTGAACATAAGGCTATTCATCAATTTAAAAATGTCAGATTAGTATGCATGTAAAAGCATGTTGGGTACATGATTTAAAAAAATCTTAGAGTAATGTGCATAACTTCCCAACCATAGAAGGAAATATTAAATTCAAAAATAAAATCCAATTAATAAATTTTTGGGGGGGTACTGGGGATTGAACTCAGGGGCACTCGACCCCTGAGCCACATCCCCAGTCCTATTTTGTATTTTATTTAGATTCAGGGTCTAGTTGCTTAGTGCCTAACTTTTGCTGAGGCTAGCTTTGAATGTGTGATCCTCCTGCCTCAGCCTCCTGAGCAGCTGGGATTACAGGCGTGCGCCACCATGCCTGACTCAATTAATACAATTTTTAAAATGTAAAGTAAAAAACCCATCAGAAAAAGAACAAATAGAAAATTCTCTGAAACATATTTTGCCTGTGGGAGGGGTGTGGATTGTCGTGGCCAAAGGGCAGACTGTAGCATAGGATGGTTTCCTGAAATAATCACAGCAATATTTCTGGTCTGATGTGGTCTTCTAGAATCATGGTGATCCCTTACTAAGAAAAAGTGAAATCCATTCCCTGTTCTCTTAAAGGAGTGAGCCTGTGTGACTGCTTTGACAAATAGAAAGTAGCAGGTATAACAGTGCATGACTTTTCGTGGTGAGTCATTGAATGCCATAAAGCTTATAGCTGGTTCTCTCTCTAGAAAGACAAGAGTTCTTGGAATCACATCCTAAGAAAACCTAGATGGAATGGTGAGGCTGTGTGGGTGTTGTGGTCGAGAGCCCCAGCTAAAACCCCAACCCACAATCAATATCAAGACCAGATCTGTGAATAAGTAAAGGCTACAGATGATTCTAGCCCTCTACTTCTTCATCTGTTCCAGTAGATACAGAGTGAGAGAGGTAAGTTGTTCCTACACCCATCGAGTTACATGCACATGAGCAAAATAATGTTGCTATTGTTTGAAGCTGCCAAGTTTGGGGTGATTTGTTAGGCAAAAGCAAACTACCCAAACTGTTAAACTCTCTATTAGCATTAAAAAAAAAAAAAAAAAAAAAAAAAAAAAAAAAAACTAGCTCAGGATTAGTTCTAGGTTAGGGAGAAGAAAAATGTTGAAAAACATTTCTAATGGTTTTGTTTCTTCAGAGATGCAGTGGTCCCTTGGAGTTTGTGACTATTTCTTCTTAATTTGTTCTAATTAGTTATACATGACAGTGGAATGCATTTTGACATATTGTACCCAAATGGAACACAACTTCACATTCCTCTGGCTGTCTTTTAAATCCTTGACATATTGGTAGACACTTGAAGAAATTAAATGATTTAAAACAATATCAAACACACCTGCAACCTGAACTGCTCAGGTTTTACCAATCACATTATCTCACCACAAAATCTCTACAAATCCTCAGCTGTGCTGTCCACTTGTCTTCCTTCTGGGCTGGTGTTCATACCCAGCTCTGAACAAGGCAACCCGTGTGGGGGACTTGGGCAGGTGTGTGGCTCTTTCGCATGTTGGTAAGAGCACGTACCCAGCATACACTAGGCCCTGGGCTCCATCCTCAGCACTGCAGAAAGAACAATGAACTCAGCTCAATGTTCGGTTTGACAGTTGTAGTAAAAATAACTAAATCATCGATCAAAACTTGGTGACACATTGGGAGAACACACAGGCTGACTCCACTTCTCTGATGGGAAGTAACATTAATTCTTAACTCTCTCAGGGCTGGAAAGACAGGGTGAGGTGGTTTTGTGCTTGTAAGGACAACAAACTAAGGTGGGACGGAAAACATGGAGGGAAAATTGACTGGAGTTGTATAATTTGAGAGCAGTTTATCAATATAGGACAGCTTTCATTGAATAATAAAAGAGTTCTTAGAGGGAGTTTCCTTAGACTGAAGGAGACATCTTTGCTATTAATCTCTTTAGGTCAGAGATTGGACATTAGGTACAGTGCAGCATTATATCCCTTGAATACAGTTACAAAAGAGTCCTGAGAGGAGCCCAGCGAAAAATAGGGGCAAGGAATGAAGATAGCATTTTGTTATGGGGTTCACTTCCACCTCCTGGCTCCCTAATGTGACCTCATGCACAGCATAAACTTCTCCAGGTAACATAAACAAAGTTCAGTGTTGTTGACAAACACATTTTGCATAGATGTTTCCATTTAAAATGGGGACACATTTGTAGCAACCTATTCCACATGTGCTTTTTAGGCATACATCATGTTCCTAGGAACTAGGCGTGAGATAGGTGGAGAGATGGATATAAAGATATAGAATATAATTTAACACACACGCACACACACACCACCACCACCACCACATACTGCAATATGGTTTTCATCTGGTGGTGCTCCCAGTCTCCCTGGGGAGAAGTCTGTGTCATTTCACACTTTTAGATGTATTCAGTGCCACTTTCCTAGCCTCCTCCATCACCACACATAATTGGTGTACTTCTATAGTGTCCAGGAAGAGAAAAATGAAGAAGCAGCCCATCTTTATGTGCATCACATTAGAGACTAGTGTGCATGTCAAGAAAATATGAGTATTCAAGATATGCTAGAATTTAAAAAAAATATCATAGAGGGATAAAAATAAGAATCAGAAAACTTAGGACAGAGGCATTTGTAAAACTTTTCACAGACACTATTATGAGGAACTACGGAGGGGTTCTAAGGCTTCTGTTTGATTGCTTCTTCCTTCACATTTCTAAATGTCTAGAGTATTTCTTCACATATATGAACAGAAAAGATAAGTGATATGTAATGCATATTTGTGTTAAGTAGAAAAAAATCGAAGATTTTTGATGTTTTTTTCCTGAAATTTAATTAAATAAGTTACTTCATAACTTAAGAATTGTTAAATTTGGCAGGAAATTATACGGTACAATTTTAGAGTCCCATCTTCTTTCTGGACTTCTGTTTCTATGGTACTGCAGACGTGTATCTGTATAGTAAAGACAGATTACATGATTTTCTAAGACAGTTTGGGGGGCATTTCTATATCTTCAAACACTACAAGAATATAAAAGTTCCAATTGTACAATTCAATCTACATTTGATCAACACATTTACCTAACTAAATGTAGAAATAAATTTTACTCAGAAAATAAAATTTACTAATTTAATTTTCTTTTCAACAGGAGTTTAAATGTGTCACAAACTACTTTTTTCCTGGAAGACAGAATTTCTTAGCTTGTGACCGTTTCACGAGGCTAAAATCTTAAAAATAAGAAAAATCTAATGTTTTCATATAACAAGAAAAGTATGGGGAAGACGAAAGATTTTTTCTTTTACTCTTGCTTACAGCTATCTTGTTATTGTTAACGTGATCATAAAAGCATGTCCTTAGAAAGGTAAACACTTAAAAAATATTTTCCTACATGCTATCACGATGGTCAGCACAAGGGGCAGAGAAAATACGAGGAGTGGGGGCTCTAATGGCAGGGACAGTGACTGAGACTGTGAGGGACAAGTTTTAAGCAGAGGCAACTCTCCAGTAGCTGTGGGGCATGTGTGAAAGGGAAGAGCCTTCCAGAAAGAGAACTGCATGAGCAAAAGCAAAGAGGTAACAAAAGGAGTTTGTGTTTGTGCAGTTGCTGGTAATGACGTTTATTTCTGGTGAGATCAAAGGGCAGGCCTGGAGGAAGGACTGGCGTACAGCTGTAGAACTCAGAGGGGCCAGGTTTTCTATTCTTTCTTTTTACTTTATTTATTTATTTATTTATTTATTTATTTATACTAGGGATTGAACCCAGGAGTACTTTACCACTGAGTTACATGCCAGCCCTTTTTTTTAAAATTTTTTTTTTCTTTTCATTTTGAGACAGGGTCTCACTAAGTTGCTTAGGGCTTTGCTAAATTGCCAAGACTGACTTTGAACTTGCAATCCTCCTGCCTCAGCCTCCTGAGTCACTGGGATTACAGGCATGCGCCACCACACCTGGCAAGGGCTAAGTTTTCTAGACTGTGCAAGGTAATTGGATTTATTGGGAAAGTCATGAGTTACTCTGAATGGAAAGAGTAGCATGGTCAATTTTACGCATGCGTGGGTGAATGTGTTTTTGTGAGATAGGTCAATTAAGAAAAGAACTATGTTTTGGGATGAAGGGAAAGGAATTCTATTTCTGGCCTGTTGAATTTATAGGCATCTCTGTGGTACTTGATGTATCTACAAGAAGGCTGGTGACATGTCTGTGGATCTCAAGAGCTGTCTTGGAAATAATTGCCTTGGGATTCATCAACATGTGCTACAAGTGATGTGTGTTAATAAGTACTGTCCGGACATGAAAAGTGAAATTAGAGGACCAAAGTATATCTTAAAAAAATTGATTTTTTTCATAAATTCCTCTCCAATTTCATTCCATTTCGTTTTTGTGTATTCACAAATGTAGCGGAGATTTCTGTATGTGACTTTTTTCATTGAACCAAGATTGATGGGGCATAAATTCCACAAATCTTTGTAAAAATTTGTGTATTTGTGTCTGTTTTGCTCATTGCACCAGTACTAAGAAGAATGCCTGGTATTTAATAGGTTATCAGTCACAAAACACAGCATTTTTTAACTTCAAGAATTAGACATTGAATGTGGTTGGCACATACTTGGAGTCCCAGCTAGTTGAAGACTGACGCAGGAGGATCACAAGTTGGAGGCCAACCTGGGCAATTTAGGAAGGCCCTGTCTCATAAAATACAAAAATTCTAAAACCAAAAAAGGGCTGGGGATATAGCTTAGTGGTTGAGAGCCCCTGGATTTAATCCCCTGTACTGCAAAACCAAAAAATTCCAGAATTAATAAGGAAACTAATGAAGTAGTGATGCCGGATGCTGTTTTAAGTGCTAGGTATACAAAATGACTAATATGTAGTGTTTATCTTCAAGGTAGTCATTTCCTTGTAAGGAAGACACCTCAATAAACAATAATTGTGAGGTAATATCAGTGGGGGGTACAAAGGAAAGTTTATCTGGGAGGACAGCAGGTAAAAAGTCATCAGGAATGAGAAGGAGCACAGTTTCTTTCAGCAAAATGTATCTTTTTCCATATACCAGAAATGTGAGGTGGTGTTGTTTCTAATTATGTGTAATTTGTTTATTCCAATGCAGCTAAATGCTATAACTAGTTTATATTTCTGTCTTTGAAATTTAGATACAAAATATTTGAAGTGGTATTTTTAAAAAAATATATTAATTTATTTATTTGAAACTATCACTTGGAGTATCAATCAGGATTATCTTTAGCTGTATGTACAAGGGAATGAAAAACAGCAGCTAAAATTAGAAAAATGCTTTACTTTTGTCCTTCAATACAGAATCCCAGGGTTAGAGCTCAGATCTGGGACACTTGGTGGGGGAAACAGGCTACTGTGTCTCCCTTTCTGCTTCACCATCTGTAGAAAGTTGCAAATGTTGACCAGACTACACTGTGGCTGGTTACCTCCAGGCATTACTTAAAGTTCCAGGCAGGAAAATGGGAAATTCCTCTTGATAAAAAAGTGAATTTTATTTCATCTGGTAAGATTTCACTATAATGTGTATAGGGAGGAGAAGGTTCTTACTTTTAGGAAGGTCCTGCAGATGTATTAGCACAGGAAGATCGAGAGATCCTATCTTTAGGGCAAAAGGGGAAAGGCTGGTGAATCTTGGTGGATTTATACTGTCCATTGTACCATTCCAGAAAGTTTTCTATATGTTTGAACTTTTTTCAAAATACCAAGTTGGAAAAATGCAATTGTTCTGACTTAATCTTTATTTATTGCACTTAAAAATTCACAACCTTACATTTTAAAAAATTTCAGAAAATAGACAATACAACTGCTTCAAGGTCTGTAAAACTTCATCTATGTTCTGTGGTAAATAGAAATTATTATTTTAATGACTGATCATTTCTATGTCAGATGCCAGGTTAAACACCTTGAAAAGTATTATCTTATTTGTCCTTCAAAGAAACAATCTTGTTATTATTTTGACATTTCACATGAGAAAACTGGAGTTCAGTGAGATGATGTTACCTGATTCAGGTGGCAGAATTAAGAATTAAATGCATCAGTCTATTCCCCACACCCAAGTTCTTGTTTGTACAACCTGCCTAGGAAACATGTGCATTTAAAGGTTTTGATTTGGACCTGGCAGAGCAGAGAAGCATGACAATAAAATAAAAAAGTTCTTTATTCAGATATGAGTGATCTGTGTCTTTATACCATGTGCAATTTGATTTTGAAGAGATGAAACAAATGAAAAAGCAATAATAACTGAAATCACTTTCAGATTTTATAAAAAGTATTATGCTGCTATTTTTCATAGACACATACTTGTCTCTTATATTTTAAGACTTTTTAATTCATTTATTACCTCTTATTCTGGTTTACTTCCCCACCTTATTTAAAGAATATTTAAAAAGTGAAACAGAATGAATCAGACTCTTAATCACAGTAAAAAGATTAATTCCTTAAAGATCCTTTATTAGGTGGTTTACCACTTTTTTCTTTGAGTGCCCTTATTTTTCTCTTCTCTTAGATGCATCTTCCCATAGTGCCCTTAATGATAATTAAGTTGGATAATCTTTTTTTTTTTTTTTCTGCTAAGATTGTGGAAAATGTTCTGTGAGTAACAGTTTAGGTGGAATCAACAGAAACAGATGGCAAAATGGTAGGTATGACAATAAGGCACGTAGCAGGTTGTCATATAGAGTGTTGGAGAGAACACTGTAAATCATCTGCTGTAGTAGAAACACCCCAAATTCAAGAGTTCTACTGGTAACAGAAAATACTTAAGTTTTGTCATCCTTCTGTAACTAAAAGACCCCCCAACATATATCATTAAGCAACACTACATGGATTAGAAAAATGTTACATACCAATATTATATAGGTTATAAAGAATTATTCACTCAATATGCCTTCCTCAGTGATATACCATTTGTCCATTCTTTTTTTTAAATTCATTTTTATTGTAAACAAATGGGATACATCTTGTTTCTCTGTACATGAAGTAGATTCATACCGTTTTTTGTAATCATACATTTACCTAGGGTAATTGTTTTTGATTCATTCTGTTATTTTTATCCTCTCCCCCACCCTTCCCACCCCTCTTTTCCCTCTATGCAGTCCCTCCTTCCTCCATTCTTGCTCCCCTCCCACCCCCCATTATGTGTCATCATCTGCTTATCAGCGAGATCATTCCTCCTTCAGCTTTTTGAGATTGGATTATCTCAGCTAGCATGATATTCTCCAATTTCATCCATTTGCCTGCAAATGCCATGATTTTATTCTTCTTTATGGCTGAGTAATATTCCATTGTATATATACACCACAGTTTCTTTATCCATTCATCCATTGAAGGGCATCTAGGTTGGTTCCACAGTCTGGCTATTGTGAATTGAGCAGCTATGAACACTGATGTGGCTGCATCTCTGTAGTATGCTGATTTTAAGTCCTTTGGGTATAGGCCAAGGAGTGGGATAGCTGGGTCAAATGGTGGGTCCATTCCAAGTTTTCTAAGGAATCTCCACACTGCTCTGAGAGTGGCTGCACTAATTTGCAGCCCCACCAGCAATGTATGAATTTACCTTTTCCCCCACATCCTCGCCAACATCTATTGTTGCTAGTATTCTTGCTAATCGCCATTCTAATTGGGGTGAGATGGAATCTTAGGGTGGTTTTGATTTGCATTTCTCTTATTACTAAAGATGTTGAACATTTTTTCATATATCTGTTGATTGCTTGTAGATCTTCTGTGAAGCATCTGTTCATTTCCTTAGCCAATTTGTTGATTGGGTTATTTGTAGTCTTGGTGTAGTGTTTTTTGAGTTCTTTATATATTCTGGAAATTAGTGCTCTATCTGAAGTATGAGTGGCAAAGATTTTCTCCCATTCTGTAGGTTCTCTTTTCACATTACTGATAGTTTCCTTTGCTGAGAGAAAGCTGTTTAGTTTGAATCTATCCCAGTTATTGATTCTTGCTTTTATTTCTTGTGCTATGGGAGTCATGTTAAGGAAGGCTGATCCTAAGCCGACATGTTGAAGATTGAACCTACTTTTTCTTCTACATGGTGTAGGGTCTCTGGTCTGATTTCAAGGTCCTTAAATCATTTTGAGTTGATTTTTGTGCAGGGTGAGAGATAGGGATTTAGTTTCATTCTGTTGCATATGGATTTCCAGTTTTCCCAGCACCATTTGTTGAAGAGGCTATCTTTTCTCCATTGCATATTTTTGGCACCTTTGTCTAGTAAGAGAAAATTTTATTTGGGTTTTGTCCATGTCCTCTATTCTGTATCATTGATCCACCTGTCTATTTTGGTGCCAATACCATGCCATTTTTGTTACTATTGCTTTGTAGTATAGTTGAAGTTCTGGTATTGAGATAGCCCCTGCTTCACTCTTCCTGCTAAGGATTGCTTTAGCTATTCTGGGTTTCTCATTCTTCCAGATGAATTTCATGATTGCTTGCTCTATTTCTGTAAGGTACCCTGATACGTAAACCAGACTGAGACACATTGAGGGAAGAAAATTTCAGACCGATATCCTTAATGAACATTGATGCAAAAATTCTCAACAAAATCTTAGCAAATCACATACAAAAATATATTAAAAAGATAGTGCACCATGATCAAATGGGTTTTATCCCAGGATGCAAGGTTAGTTCAACATCCAGAAATCAATAAATGTAATTCACCATATCAACAGACTTAAAGTCAAGAATCTCATGATTATTTTGATAGATGCAGAAAAAGCATTTGATAAAATACAGCACCCCTTCATGCTCAAAACACTAGAAAAAATAGGGATAGTGAGAACATTCCTTAATATTGTAAAGTCCATCTATGCTAAGCCCATGGCTAATATCATTCTAAATGGTGAAAAACTGAAATCATTCCCCCTAAAACCTGGAACAAGGCAGGGATGCCCTCTTTCACCATTTCTATTCAACATTTTCCTCAAAACTAACCAGAGCAATTAGACAGACCAAAGAAATTAAAGGAATACAAATAGGAAAAGAAGAACTCAAACTATCCCTATTTGCAGATGACATGATTATATATTTAGAGGAACCTGGAAATTCCACCAGAAAACTTTTAGAACTCATAAGTGAATTCAGTAAAGTAGCAGGATATAAGATCAATGCTCATAAATTCAATGCACTTTAAAGTGATGAATCCTCAGAAGGAGAAGTTAGGAAAACTACCCCATTCACAATAGCTTCAAAAAAAATAAAATTCTTGGGAATCAATCTAACAAAAGAGGTGAAAGACCTCTACAATGAGAACTACAGAACACTAAAGAAAGAAATTAAAGGAAACCTTAGAAGATGGAAATATCTCTCATGTTCTTGGATAGGCAGAACCTATATTGTCAAAAAGGTCATACTACCAAAAGAGTTATACAGATTCAATGCAATTCCAATTAATATCCATTCTTTTATTTGTTCATGTAAAGTTTTTATTTATAAACTGGTTTGACTTTTATTATGTACCAGAAACTCTGTTAGCAGCTTGTTGTATGAAGCATTACTTATGATATAGTTGTGATCCTCTTGGCTTTCACATATTGTGGGCAGTAAGTTTTAGTTACTTTGTTACCTTCAAATCAATCAACTCATCAATGCCATTCCCCCACGACCTAGTGTTTTTAATGCTATGTTTTAATACTATGAAGCGCTTGATAGTGTTAGCCACTGGCAAGAACCACAGGTCAAATTCTGTGTAAATAACACACAGGATTAAGTAAAATACAGAACCTCCCTTTTTTTTTTATTAAAAGAACTTTGGGCTGTTGAACCCAAATGAAAACCCCACTTTCTAAAAGTTTAAACATATACAACTTAGAGCCCACTAACCAATGGACTAATGTCATCAAGACTTGTTCCAAACCATGTAGCTGTTTGCTCTCACTATGCCAAAGGTTCATTCCTGTGCTCCCTGCTTTCCCTGAGTAAACCAAGGTGACTACTACCTGCACAGTGGCATTTGTAACATGGATGAGAAAAAAACTGACAGGCGATTATAATGAAGGTCAACAGAACAGATAACAAACTTTCATTGAAATAAACATAAACTCATAGTGAATCATGGAAATGTTATCTCTGTTAAAGACAATGTATTACTGTTCCTTAAAATCCTACCTATAATATATTCTAGGGAAAAAAAGAAGTGAATTTGCCAATGACTCTAGGGTGCTGTCAAGAGAACCGAAGCTTATTTGGGAGCAGGATCTGGAAGTAGGAATAGGTACTGATCAAAGCACTCAGATTATAACAGGTCTCAGGCCAAAGGCTCCCAGCGGGAGATAAGGGGTTGATGAGACAGGTGGATGGCAGAGTAGAGTTTTTACACTTAGTCATTTTTCCCCCCAGGTACCTTTATGATACTTCAAACATAATGTTATTAGCCTCATTACAATCATGCATTATTATTCAGTCTATGTCCCTGTAACAGAGAACAGAATGGCCCCTGGCATAGCCTCTGTGTCTCCTGCCTCTACTTTTGAAGGAGAGAGAGAGAGAGAGAGAGAGAGAGAGAGAGAGAGAGAGAGATTGATTCTTGAGATATATCTAAAAGTAAGATTGACAATAAAATCTTTTGTGCCCTTTCAGTGTCCTTGCTATTGTGAGTGACAGAAATGGGATACAAACTAGATTAAGAAAAAATGAAGATTTTCAGGTCATAAAATGACAAAGTCCATGTCTGGCAGGGCATTGTGTAGAGCAGGATTCAGGCCCAGATGGTACTATTAAGGTGCACCCTTTCCCCACACCTTTCACCTTGCTTGTTGTGGGCCATTTCTTTCTGCACCCAGCTCTAAGCATGTGGCAGGTGGTCCACGTAGTATTCCCAGAAAGTGCCTTCTCAATAGTCTCCCCAGGCCTCCTTCCACC
The DNA here is from genome assembly GCF_902686445.1 of Sciurus carolinensis. Lineage (NCBI taxonomy): Eukaryota > Metazoa > Chordata > Mammalia > Rodentia > Sciuridae > Sciurus > Sciurus carolinensis. The sequence continues at coordinate 26,829,875 of NC_062227.1, read as the reverse complement.
TCTCTCTCAGGAGCAAAGAACAGTGACTAAAAGCCTTACCACAAGAGGAGGATACCCCTGCAGCACTCCATCAATAGTGCATGAATATTGAGTCAATCAACTGATCAAATCATTTCTAGAATATTAGAAGCTTTCTGAATTGGTTAAATTTCTGAACTCCTTCCCCTTAACCACTCCCTTTTGCATTGATTAAAATACATTCATCAGAAAAATAAAATGTGCTGAGTAGGAATACGAAAGAAATGTTGGGAGAATATCTACTGCAAATAAAGTAGGTTAATAGAGTTGGTGGAGACATTGATGGAGATGTACTAAAACTGGAAAGTCTGAAACTTCATGTCTTTTTAAAATTTCTGTCTTTTATTTATTTATTTATTTATTTATTTATTTATCTGTGTACTGCTCCAGGAAATCCAGATGCAGAGGAGGACAGGAGATGGTCTTGTTGACTATCTACATAAAAATCATTAAACCTTTGGTGCTACTAAAACTCTGGAACAAGTTTTTGGGCAGTTAAACACTGAGAAAAGGAAGAAACCATCCTTAGGCATGGGTACAGATTATCCAAGGAAAAGTGATAGCAAAATAAAGCTTATTTCCTTTTTAAGTAAGTTTACTACGCTAATGGAACAAAGGATTTCTGCAGATACTGTGAATTTCAAGATACTATGTATTTCAAGGCATCCGATAAAGGTGACCTAACATCACGGGACATTTCTAAGGGCAAGATGGAAAGATGTGGGGAGGTGAATTCTTAGATGCTTGAGTAACTATTCAGCAAAATGTGGTTTCTAACATAGAGAATGTGTCAGACCGTCATCACTTTCATTGAAGAGAGATTCTGATATCCCCGTATAGAATCAGATAGGGTGAGTATTAAAAGTCATGGGCAGGAAGACTGGGTGGGACTGCTCTTATCAGTGATAGACAGGTTTCAACCTGATCTTAAAAGGTGGAAGCTATGAGCCCAAGCTGGGAAATTTGAGGTAAACAGATGTCAATGTAAAGTTCCATGTTCATGTTTTAAAAAACATAGAAATAGAACAGAAGAACTTAGAAGACAATGTGGGAAGCTAAAGGCAGGCAAATGAATTGGGAGGCCACAGTGAGTATCTGTCATTTCTGACAACTTAAAACAATGTCCTTGCTCTCTTTATGTTTTGATATTTTCTTACATTGTGAATCTTGCATTCGCTCTGTAACATCCAGCAAAATTCTATTTCCTGGCTTTTCTTGTCACTAAGGTGCAGACTTGAGACACATATTCAACTCACAGGATGTGCCCATAGAAGACATCATGGCACTGCCAGAGGGGACGGCTTGGATTTTGGGTGTGGATGAAGAGATCACCTACCCAGGTTCAGTGACTGCCAGAGCAACTCTTGGCTGTGGTTTTACAGGTTGCTTAATACAGATCCTGTCCTTATCAAGTAGCCCAATTCTGAGAGATATCTATATATTAAAACAATAAACTAACAAAATAAAAATTTCCCACTTAAATGGAGTTCTATTCTCTCTCTCTCTTTAGGAACCATGACAGAGATCTATGCTGTTTATCTATAAAATTGAGAAAAATCATACATCTCTAAACTTCATGGGGTTGCTCTAGTTACAAAATGAGATAATTTATGTGAAATAGCTTGAAAAAATACCAGAGAATGATAGATCTTTAAGTACAGCTTAAATAACAGTATCTGAAACATGGAATGGAAGTATTTTTTTGTGGTTGCAAAGGGAAAACCTTGAATTACTGGAACCATTACATAGAGAAAAATTCTGAACACTCTTTCCATTTGAATAGAGCTGGTGAGAGCTGGGACAGGCAGTTCCATGAAGGACTCCACTTCTCATCAGTGAAGGCCTAACTGGATGCTCCAGCAATGAAGGTATGGTAAATGAGATCGCTAGCTATAAGGCCTAACCCCCCCACAAGCAGCTGCAAAAGCTCCCCCCCCCTCTTGGAACCACACCTCAGCAATATGGCGCATATCCTGCTTCTCTTCCAGAGTGTCAGTGCCCCCCCGCCCCGTGCAGCCCTGCACCCAATCACTCTCCACCGCCCTGCCTCAATCCCCTAGCAACAAAGCTTCCCAATCACCTACCGCCCCTTCCCATACCCTGGCCTATGTCCACTCTATAAAAGTGCGTGTATTCTCTGAATAAAGCAGAACTTCTCCGGTGGACTGGCAGTAGGTGTCGCCTCGTTCTTTTACTAGGTCTCAAAGAGACTTGAACTAGAGGTTGCTAAGTTCTCCTTATAATTAAATATTCCCTGATTTTGCTTCATCAGTTAGATATGGAGAGATTATTCTGGTCTGTTTTCTATGTTTTTTTTCATGTATGTATTATCTCTCCTGTAATTCATGTGTACTATGATACAATTACTTTGTCTCCCTACAAATGATACAAATACTCACTAAATCTCTCTATGCAGACTATGTAGAAATATCCAAGTATATGTGTGATATTATCTTCTAAAATATAAAGTAGTATGATGACAAGGATTATGATCTTAGAAAAATGTATGATTACATTGCACACATTTGCAAAATAGTATTATTTCACACTCACTTAAACATTTATGAAGAAGGAAAGATAAAGGGTTTTTAACTTATACTTCAGTAATAATGGGTTTTTAACTTATACTTCAGTAAACATATACTTGTAATCAGGAGCAAACTTAGGATATAGTGCTTCCTGGGTGCTAAGTTTACAAACCCAACCCTCCCCAGCATTGCAAGAGTAAATGCACACAAACTCAAAGCACAGGTTAGTGTGCCCTCTTCTCACCCTGCTCCAAGGGAGTTCATGGATTCCTCTACTATTATAGAAAAGTGTGTTCATTTACCATTCAACTAATTTAGAGTAGTGTGAGACTTCTAAATTCTCCACATCCTTGCCAACGCTTATTATCAAATATCTTTACATGCTGTAGTTAACACGTCCCTTATTAGATATACTTGCGAATATTTTCTCTCATTCTCAAGGACAAAAAGAGATGACATCCTTTGTATCTCAAACATTTTAAATTTTGATGAAACTCTGTTTCCTTTTTCTTTTTTTAACTTGTATTCTTGCTGTCATGTCTATGGTTCCATTGCCTAATCTGCGGTCACAAAGATTTATGCCTACATTTTGTTCTAAGAGTCTTACATAATTTTAGCTCATATGTTTAGGACTTCAATCCACATTGAATTAATTTTTTCTAAGGTGTGATGTAGAGGTCCAATGTCATTCTTTTGTATGTGGATAAGTAGTTGTCTCAGCACCATTTGTTCAAGAGAACTCTCTTTCCCTATTGAATTGTCATGACACACTTGCCCAAATTTTGTTGTCTATATATATGGAGCCTTATTTTTGGACCCTCAATTCTTTTCCATTAATCTATGTGCCTATACACATTTATTTTTGTAATTTTACAACTAACATTATGTATGGCCCCTACAGAGTGTAAAATGTATACATTTCCCCTGGTGACAATAAACCAGGAGAATTTACCTGTCCTGCTTTCTGTCTTAAGCAATCTTTAACTGCAAATCTGTCTCTTGTGGCTTTTGATAGATTTGTAATAGAGGATTAGAAAGAAGTATCCTAATCCTTTAATTCTGGTATGTCATTATTACTGTGAGTATCTAAACTCTGTGGTATAAAGGGCCTGCCTCAAGGTCAGAGAAGGAAATTGTTGAGTTTTTGTTTTTGTTTTCTTTTTTTGGTTTTCCTATTATGTAATTATTTCTTGCCTGTAACACTCTTCTATGTTCTTGTCAACTCCATTTTTGTAATAAAGGTGATAAAGTTAAATTTACAAGAATTGCAATTCTTTTTTTTTTTGAAAGTGCAAAAAAAAGTCTATTGTGACATTTTAGTTTACACAGCCATCCTTATTAATGAGTTCAAAACCCAGAAAAGCCAAATAATAATGCTAGCAAACTACCTGGGCTACATAGGATATATCATCCATATTTATGATGTACCCAAGTATTAATATTATACTTTGTAAATGTGATCTCATTTTACTGATCTACCAGCAATGGAGGGTACATGCGGTTATAATCTTTATTCTAAAAAAAAGAAAAAGAAAAAGAAAAGCACAGAACGTAACCAAAGTCATAGAGGAGCTACAGAGTCAGCTTGGAGTCAGAGTTAAAATACAAAGATGACAAGTTCCTGATCCCATTGTCTCCACACATATATGCAAAAGAGACATCATTGTAACTTTTTCATTTTATGAGTGAATCAAATCAAATAAAATCTCAAGATACTTAGTGATTATACCAAATTATGCAAGGACCTGGAACTGTTTTTAATGCTGTGCATTGCACAATTCTATGAACACATAACACTATTAGACCCGAAATGGTTTAAACTATTTTCTTCATGATAGCTCTGCATGTATTTGCAGATTCCTATCAAGCATTCTTCAAAATTTAACATATCTGCTCTTGTAAGCAGATGACCAAATTTGTACCCAGGTGGGCAGATTCCAGCTTTTTTTTTTATAACATATTCTTCATTTCTAATACTATGAGGTTTCCTTGTCACAGCTTACATTATATCCTGAGATCTGCAATATATTAGTTGATTTAAAAATACTTTAAATACAGTAAAGCCAATCTTTTGTGACATCCAATCCAATGGATTGTGACAAGGGTATACAGTCATGTATGTACCACCCTAGGATCATACAGAGCACTTAGATCCAGGGTCATCAATGATTCTGATTTTTCCCAGAAGAAGGAGGGTTTTCTGGGGCACAGGATGTCCAATTTCAAAATTGAAATGGTCCTGGAAAACTAAGATGAGTAATTGGTGACTCTACTTTGATCATCCTAAAGTTCCCTCTGCCAACTTTTTATGGTCCATCTCTGCCCCAGACTTCAAACCCTGGGAACCACCCTACTATTTCCATCCCTATAGTTTTGTTTTTTCTCCCAGTATATCACGAAGATGGAATAAGGCGACACATAATCTCCCATATCTGTCTCTGCTACCTCCATTCTCTGGTGGGTTTAGGAAAAGTCATTAACAATTTGCAGTTCACTTAGCCCTTTTCTTGTTGTAGTTGTTGGAATGCTGCTCTTTACAACTCTCTACATTTTTCTTTTAGCTGAAATCAGTCATTTACTTTTTGAAAGAAGGGAAAAAAGTCTCAAGCAACATAATATCTAAAGGGTCACCTAAATTTATGAATTGCTTACATATTACAAGCAAAATGAAAGATATAATAGACAGCTTTTTTCCAAAGATGGTTCCAGAAAACAAACAGACCACAGCAAAGGGAAGACATTGTGAAGAATATAAAATGTAGGGCTAAAGTGTTACTTAGACTGTAGGAAGAATATTGTCTCTTTATGACCATCTGGGGAAAATATATAGCTTTAAGCAGTTCCCTGCTAGCTGTTACTGTACTCTGGTATCACCAATTAAAGACCAATGTCTCACAGAAAACAGTGATTGGTATAATAATTCTCTTCACATGGTGCTGTAAGGGATAAACAGTTGGCAATTGCTGTCTCCTAATGGACTCATCTCCTAACAGCAGTAATAAAATTATTACTCTGCAACCTTGTAAATGATTACAAATTACTGCAATAAGGAAAAGGTATTCAACCTCATTATTGCACAGTCAAAGGCATTTCAACATTAACCAAAGAAATCAGGAGTGAACAAATGAAGCATTTCTTCACACAAATAGAATTGAATTGTGTTCTTTATACACCACCTCCTTCTTGCCAGTTTGATAACCTAAAAGTAAATTATATTCTTCTCCAATACACGGCCACTGCACAGTACATTTCTTTATCCTCATGTTTAAACCTCCCTTATTGAATAGAAGAGTAATAACTTTATGTCAATATTTAAAGAGAAAAATTTTATTCTGGGTAACTATAAGCCAGGGAGATGGCAAATATTATATAGTTCATGGTTGCAAATAATTTTCAGAAGTCAAAGTTGGCCCAAAAAAAAAAAAAAAAAAAAAAAAGAACACTTTAGAAATATCAGAAACAAAAAAACCTAATGCCGGTAAAAGGAAGGCAGGACAACCCTTCTCCTCCATCTTAGAGCTACAAAGTATCAAATAGGAAGAAGCAAGGAATGTAAAAACAGAAAAATGCACCCAAATTCATTCTACAAAATCAGATATGAAGTGGGTGGTATGTTTGGGAACAAGACAGATGCCCAGTTGTTGGAATTGGCACAAAGGCAGAACCAAACTAATTGATGTCAATCTCAAAGAGTTTGCCTATTGGCCTGGGAACCCTTTTTAATAGAAGAGTTTCAAAATAAAGTCTGAAGCTTTGGGTACAATGGCTTCATATTTTTTTTTTTTCTTTTTTGGTACCAGGAATTGAATCCAGGGTCACTTAACCACAGAACCACATCCCCAGTTCCCATATTTTTAATTTTTTAAAAATTTTTTTAAATTTTGAGACAGGATCTCACTAAATTGCTGAGGCTGGTTTTGAACTTGTGATCCTCCTGCCTCATACTCATGAGCTGCTGGGGTTATAGGCATGTACCACCACCCCTGGCTCATATGTTAAAAAAGAGAAATTACAGAGGTTGCTAACCTGGCAAAGGTAAAAGAGCTGGAGGCAAACACCACACATATACCCTGATGAATACTTATCATGCCTACTCAACTCACCCTTAGAAATCAATCTCACAGAGGCTATATTAGTATAACTTCAATAGATTGAATGCTCTGTTAGGCATCTTTCCTTTACTATAACAAAATCCTCTAATAATCAACTTACAAAGAGAAAAGGTTTCTTTGGCACACAGTTTGGGAGGTTCAGTCCATGATTGGTTGGCCCCATTTCTTTGATCCTATGGCAAGGCAGCACAGCATGGAGGGAGTGTGTCGTGGAAGACACTGCCCACTTGATGGCCAAGAAGTAAAAGGAAGAGGAAAAGACGAGGGTCCCACAACCCCAATAACTTCAAAACCTCCCATGGGCCTCACCTCTGAATGTTTTTACCCCCTCCCATGACTGACAAGGTGGGGACCAGATCTAACACGTGGGCATTTGGAGGACATTTAAGATCCAAACTATAGGATATTCTTAAGAATTTGAAGGTCACCTTGAGACAGAGATACTAGTTGCTTACTTCAACATTTGTTTTCCCTTTGCTTCTTGGTGGCAGAACCCCAAATGTTCTCTAGTTCCAGGTGGCAGCATTCCCAACCCTACCTCTGTGACTCAGTTCTGACCAGTGCGGTACAGGCAAAAGTGTGGAACTTCCAGAAAGATCTTTAAAGGGGAGAGGGTCAGCTGTCTCTCCTTTTTGTCTTTATTTTGCTGCTTAGGGAACAGAAATGAATGCTAGAGCTCCAGAATTTATCTTGGGATGGTTGATTAACCCCGATGATGGAAGAGAACAGAATGGACCAGAATCTGGTGAAATGAAAATAGGATCCTAAACCACTGATGAGACTGAATTGCCCTCATGCAGTGGATAGTCTACCACCAAGCTGCTTGTATGTGAGACAATGTGATCTCGCTGTTGTTGTAAAAGGTCTAGTTTATACCTGAGACATAACCCATAATTGTGTTGGGTATTACATGTTATCACATCATTTGATGTGTGTGTGTTAAGGGGGTGTGGTTGGTTAATGGATATCTAGAACCTATACATTTTCAATCACAAGTCTTTTAAAAAATCTAACTCATATATCTATGAACCCACATGTCCCTGTGATGATCAGTTCTATCTGTCAACTGGGATAGGCCATAATCCTGTCATTCATTCAATGCTAATGTAGGCATTGTTGTGAGGTACTTGAATATGTAAAAACTATCCTATAACCAGAAGACTCTAAGAAAGGAGGATAATCCTAGTTAATCCTCTATGAACTGTGTGGTTCAGTCACTTGAAAGTCCTTAAAAGCAAATTCTGGTATCCTGATGAAGATAAAACTCTGCTATGCCTATGAGTTTCAGCTTGTGCTTCTTGCATGCCTGCATTATGGCTTTTCATCATTTCTAGCCATCCCCACAGTCACTTAAGTCAATTTCTTGCAATAAATCTCTTAACATGTATTTCTTATTGATTCTATTTCTCTGGCTCCACCTTGACTGATATAGTCCCCAAATCTAAAAGAACAAAAACAGAGGAAGAAGAACTAGTTGTGGTAAAAAACAGGGAGTAAATTTTATGATGAAATTTAGCTATTTAGCTATGATCTTTTCTCTTACAATCACACTTAAGTTCCGAATATGAAAATATTGTTTCTCATTTTCTTACTTCCTCATAAAGACCTTAGAAAATTTGTCATCTTCCAAAAAGTGACTATATGCTTTTTGTTTCCTCAGATGATTTCATCCTATGACATTTCATTGAATTAATTTTATCCACGTTTCCCTATTATAACCAATGTCAATAGGAAAAAATTCCATTTGACTTAGGAAGGGGGGAATGTGATAGATGCTTTGTTTTGATTCTTCTGCCCCATCAATTTGATCTAGTTTTCCATTCTCTTTTAAGATAGAAGTTGCTTACAAAATGTTTCTAACATCCATGAATTAGCTCTGCGGTTGATCATTTTTATCATTTCATGACATTTTTCCTAGAACAATGTTAGATTCTCTGCTTATGTTCTTTGTTCTCATAGATAAGAGAACAGGTTATGAATTTCCAGCCTTGACTTTGGAAAGTGTATTTTTGTGTACACTGATTATCTGCTGGGTCAGTTGCTGGAGATCACTGGTTACAGTCATTGGCTGGAACTGGATCATTGTGGCCTTGTTAAGTGTTTTGAGGATGGTAGCCAGTCAATGTCAAGATGGTTTAATGCTGGGATGAAGGCATTTCCCTTTATCTAAGTTACCTAAAGAGTGCTTTTGGAATATATATGGATGGAAATATTTTACACAAAAAAAATCATAGTCAAGTAATTTTGGGAAACAGTGAGTTACACAAATATAAAATATATCTTTATAGAGGATGTCTCAAAGCCTTTGACATACTGATATGCACAATATTGTGAAGAGAAGTCAGCATATATCATTTCCTATACCTCTCCCCATATAATCTATTGCCATTTGGAATAATCTTTCTCCTAAGAACTCTCATAGCTGAAATGAGACTAGTGATTTTCTCATATAATTACTTTAAGTAATAGAAAATATTATATACCCATCTACCTAGCATTAATTTAGTCCTATTTGTAGTTTAAAATACGACACTGAAAGAATCTAAACCATCTTTGTTAGCAGATGATGTATAATATCTACAAAGTGAATTTGAGGCTTAAGAGGTTTTATTTCTGCTTTCAAACTCCACTGAATATTTTTATTTCAGTGTTCCCCAATGCCCACTATAAGTCATTAATCTTTTGCTACCTCCTTCTTGCACTAAGCATTCATGAAATCTCAGGTCTACAGGGGGTTAAATGTCATACACAAATTGGCTTCTGATTTTATAAATTTGGTGTTTTTGCATGACCATTAAGGAAATTGGATGTGCACCAGGAAATGGAAGGACATTATTGACGACAGGTTGGATGGAGTCTTAGGTTATATACATGGTATAATGATAAACTGCCCAAAGGTAGCAGGATTTACTGTTTTTGTGGATCTTGTACACATTATATTTCCTGTTCCATTTGGATTTTTTCAGAAATATCTTTGACATATATTCTCTATTTGCTATGAGGTCTAAGTTAAAGATGTAAACATCAAAATTACTGGTGCACAAACATTTATCATGCTAGCACTGAATAAGCATGACTGATGTCATATGGGGATATCATTTTTTTCATTGTTGGAATCCAACAAAATGCTATAGAAAAGGTTAAAAGGCGTTTAGTTATATTGAAAAAGTTTTGTACTGATTTAGAAAAAAAAAGAGACAGAACTCAATGATATATTTCAAAACCTCTCTGTAAAAAAGATGTTCCTTATTCCTGACATTTGCGTCAAAGATTTTAATAAGATTTACCACCTTTCTTTTTAAAATATAAACTGTAATTTTCCTTTTCAATATTCTAAAACTTAAGGGTATAGCATGTGAATCCTAAGTATTAAATATAGATATTAAAACTATAAAAATTAATTTCATTTTTTTAGAAAAGACTATAAGTCGAGTCTCTTTATTCAGACTCTTCTGATGTTGTAAAAATAACTTTAAAAATATTGTAAGCTTTCTGCTGAAATCAATGTAACAAAACTTATAAAAATGTCTTATATCTTTCTCTTACTTTTCTATATTTCCTGAGGGAGAAATAATAAAAATAAATATATAACATCTAAAATACAAAAAATTTCAAAATTATTGGATATATTATTATTTACTCAGAGATAACAAAAAACATTTTGGCTTCCCTTTATCTCTCCCTCTGTTCCTTCCTTTCTTCCTTCCTCTTTTCCTTGTGAATACCTCCTATCTTTATAAAGATGGCTGTTTTGTATCTCTGGGGTCATGTGTAAAACATGTGGCCATGATCCACACCATTTATTCTGGGATATTGAGGAATCTAAAGAAATAAGTATGAACAACCCATGAAATATATAAAGTAATCTCCCTACTGGTTTACATCAGTTTTCCATAATACTTCAGAAAACTCTTTTTTCCCTCATCCTTTCTTTCACACATCACAGATGCTTCTCAATCTGTCTCCTCCAGAAAAAAAAACAGAGATACCCTGCAAACCCTTCCCAAGGTCATGATCTCTACCCTCCCCTTTTGTCTTCCTTTTCTCACATTGATGGAAGATTCTGAGAGGAGGGGAAGCAAGGAGAAGACCTCAGAGTTTGAGAGATGGACAGGAGAAATGCCTGGAAAATAGCTGAATTATTAATGATTATTTTGATATACTATGTCTGCTTGGGTGTTCACTCTTTCCCTTAATAATTATGAACATTCTTTCTTTTTTTTTTTTCCCTGCAGTGCTGGGGATTGAACCCAGGGCCTTGTGCTTGTGAGGCAAGCACTCTACCAACTGAGCTATATCCCTAACCCATGAGCATTCTTATATTAATCAATTATATGCATTACAAATTTTTTCCCAAAATTTATAAATCACATTTGTGAATTAATTTCCTTATACATTTCCTTCAACTATTTATTTACTTGGATCATACTGACACATATTTATTTAAATTCTTTGTCATTTATATAACTGTGAAAGTTTGTCCCATTTCTCTTTTCAGATGATGCAGGACAATTTGTCCATGGAAGGTAAACTTTCATGTGCTAACATCTGTTGCCTTTTTCTTCCTTGTTAGTTGTCCTGGAATATAGGTCCACATCCTGTTTTTACCAACATTCACCTGTGCTTCTTCCAGCATTTTCAAAGCACTTAAAAGAATTCAAAACCTTTTTTATTTTTAACTTGGAGTTTACCTAGAGTGTGAAGTTTGGGATTTAACTTGAATTTCTCTATTTGTTTTGCTATCACCATTAATAAGTAAAATTGAGATTTACTTTAGTTGCTATGCACTTTTAAAAAGTCATCAGAGAAATCCAAATCAGAACTACATTGAAATTTCATCTCACTCCAGGCAGAATGACTTTCAAAGTTTATAGCAACATAACTCACAATAGCCAAGTGATGGAACCAGCCCAAATACCCATCAACAGATGGATAAAGAAAATGTGATATATATAAACTCAGCCATAAAGAAAAATGAAATAATGGTATTTGTCGGTAAGTGAATGGAAGTGGAGAACATCATGCTAAATGAAATAAGCCAGACTCAGAGAATCAAGAGTAGATTGTTTTCTCTCATTTAGGGAAGCTACAGAAAAATAAGGGAAAGAAGGCAGGAGTTATTAGATGTCATAAAGATACAGGGAACTGCTGGAAGAAAACAGAGTCAGCACTCCAACATATAGGTGCAGGAGCCAACTTCCTTAACAAGACCCCTAAAGCTCAACAAATAAAACCAAGAATCAATACATGGGATGCCAACAAATTAAAAAGTTTCTGCACAGCAAAGGAAATAATTGAGAGTGTAAAGAGAGAGTACAGAATGGTAGATCTTTGCTAGCTGCTCCTCTCATAAGGGATTAATATCCAGAATATATACAGAATTCAAAAAACTGATCACCAAAAACAAACAATTGATAAATGGACAAAAGAACTTGATAGACACTTTTCAAAAGAAGAAATACTAATAGCCAACAAACATGTGAAAAATGTTCAGCATTCCTAGCAATTAGGGAAATGCAAATCAAAACTACACTGAGATTTCATCATACTCCAATTAGAATGGCAATCATTGAGAATACAAATAATAAATGCTTGTGAGACTGTGGAGGGTGGCATACACTCATACATTGTTGGTGAGACTGCAATTTAATATAACTGCTCTGGAAAGCAGTATGGAGATTCCTCAGAAAACTAGGAATGGAACCACCATATGACCCAGCTATCTCAATCCTTGGTATTTATCCCAAAGAACTAAAATCAGCATACTATAGTGATAGAGGCACATCAATGTTTAAAACGGTGAAATTCACAATAACCAAGTTATGGAACGAGCCCGGGTGGATAAAGAATATATACACACAATGATGTATATATACACAATGGTGTTTCACTCAGTCATAAAGAATGAAATTATAGCATTTGCTGGTAAATGGATGGAACTTGTGAAAGTCATGCTAACTGAAGTAAGCCAGACTCATAATGTCAAGAGTTGAATTTTTTTTCTGATATGTGGGAGTTAAACCAAAATAAGGGGGGGAAAAAGAGGCATGGGGTGATTCCTTGAAAAAAAAAAGGAAGTTCAGTGGGACAGAGGAAGGGGATTGAGAGGGAGGGAAGAGGGATGGAAAAAGAGAGGAATGGTGAAATGAAATTGACCAAATTATGCTATGTACATGTATAAATATTCCACAGTGTATTCCACCTTTATGTATATCTATAAAGCACTAATTTAAAAAACTATAAATAAATAGAAGGAAGAGCAGCAGAATAGTGGAAGAGGTTTGGGTGTGGGAGGAGGGAGAGAAAAAGGAAATACCAGGGACTGAAGTGGAACAAATTATATCCCATGATTGTGTGATTATGTCAAAATGAACCCGGATATTATGTGTAACTACAATGCACAAATCAAAAAAGAGTAATAAAAAAAGCCTACCTTGCTTAGGAAGCACCTTTCCTTAAATATTCAAATAAATTTATTGGTAAATTGGTTCTGGGTTGTTCTATATGTTACTTAGGGAAAACTATTTTTATGGATCTCCCCCACCGATTACCTGTTTCTTTGGTTTGCAATTTTTTAAAGAAAACCCGTTATGATTTTTTTTTTTTTAATAGCAAAGAGGGAAAAGGATAGTATTGATGCTGGAAACAATTTTCAAGAATTTTCTCTAATACAATTAGCAACCTGATCTCATCACAGATAGGGAAGAGGAACTATTAAGGACCAGTAAATCCAGGACAATGACTAGCCATACAGTGGTGGGCAGGGCAGTGGCTTTATGTTTTTAACGCATGTAATTTTTTATGGCTTGGTTCTCATATTTTTTACCCAACTGCCAGAGTGTTTAGCAGACCTAAGGCAACCCTTAGAAAATTCCACATTGACTTGTTCTCTCTTCCATGCACTTGTTAGTGTATAGTAATTCAAAGAAAGAGGTTTTGTTTCAGGAAATAAGAAGGCCAATTAGTCCACTGGTGCAGTCCACGTGTTCTAGCTCAGTTAACTAGAGTTCAGATTAGATCAAGGGAAACAACCTGTATAAGGGTTGCTGTGTTTCTTTCTTGTTCTTGTGTTATTGTTCAATGCCATGTATCTCCCCTGGAATTTCTTGAAAAGGAGTTCTTGTAGGATTTGCTTATCTCTAGATTCCTTGGACCTGATACCATTTAATACAAATAGAAATTACCGTACATTTCAATAAGCATTATGTATAAGGGTTTGTGATATGAAATTGCTTCATACATTTTGGTAAAAATTTAAAGAAAATTAATGTGAATGGGATTCAGAGAGTTAGGGAAGAAAGCAGCAAGTAAGGCCTAAGGGATCACGTGGATCCAGATTATGCAGGGCTTCCCATTTACACCTGGTGAATTGTTTGTGATTCTGTCCTGCCAGCAATAAAAAGTCTTTTCAGGGTAGCAAATCATTAGAATAAGCTGTAAAAGATTCTTGATGAAAAAGAACAATTCTTGACTTTTTATTTGTTGTTTAACAACTAACTTTGGATAAATTATTTTTCTATTATATACCTAATGTGATTTTTATTTATATTCTCTTGCTACTTTTGAAGTTTATTTTGATTTTATTTACTGATGAAAGACTTAGGATGATATTTTTGCAATCTACCATTGCCATAGTTTTTGTTCATTTCTCATATTTTTGATTCATATATACCAATGTGACTTATTTGGCATATAAACACTTGTGGAAAATATATGTAATATGAAGGGTAATCTACCAAATACACAGAAGTCACAGAAAAATGAATGTTCACTTATAATACAGTTAGCTCTATAAGGTTTATAAAATACATTTTATTCTGTCTGAATCCAAAATATACAAGGAAAAATTTCAAAGTCACTGTGAAAAATTCATTGGCATTGGAAGAATGTGAAAGAAATACTAAAAATTTGTAATCTCTTTAGTAGCTCACTTAGCTCTCCAGCTCATTGCCATTCTCTGTTAGCTGGCCCCCTAGGGATCCATAAAACCTGTTCTGGTTGGAAAACTCTAACTACTAGTGCAGAAGAGAATTGTGTCAGGTTTATTTAGTCATGTCATGGAGCCTTAAGGAAGGTAATAAAAATCTCTGATGCTCTCCAGAAAAGCAGAAGTTTACCACATGGAAATAAAAGTTCTACAAAGGTTTTCAACTTTAGTGCAACTTTTCTTTTTGGCAATGCTGGGGAATCAGACCCAGGTTCTCATACATGCTAGTAGCTTCTCTACCCCTGAACTGCAGCTTCAGCCCTAGTTCAACTATTTTTTAGAGAAGGAAAAGAGAAGTTGTGTATCCATGGAATATGGGGCATCAGATATAATTCTAGGACTCTTTGGGGAATAAAAAGACATATGACCCAATTAAAAATGGGCAGATGGTCTCAAATAGAAATATATACAAATTCAAGAAATATGTACAAATTTTCCAAAAACACATGAAAAAGCACATGAAAAGGAGCTCAACAGCAACTGTCATCAGGGAAACAGATCAAAACTATAATGAGAGACTAATTTTGTCTGCTAGGATGACTAGAATCAAAAAGTCAGAACAAATCAGTATTGGTGAAAATGTGGGGGAGTCAGAACCCTTACATGCTGTTGGTAGGAATGGTGTAAATGCTTTAAATGGTCTAGCAATTCCTTAAATGTTGAAATAAAAAAATATATTATGTTCTAGGAATTCCATTTCTACACATTTACTGAAAAGAAGTGAAAGACATGTCTACAAAAAAAACTTGTAGGAGAATGTTCATAACAGCATTATTCATGATACTGGATACATCAACTGACAGAGAAATGAGGAAAACTATCCCCTTTACAATAGCCTCAAAGAAAAAATGAAATGTTTGAGAATCAACCTAACAAAAGAGGTGAGAGACTGCTATAATGAAAACTACCCAACACTGAAAAAGGAAATTGAAGAAAACCTCAGAAAATGGAAAGATCTCTCATGTTCCTAGACAGGTAGAATTAATATTCTCAAAATGGCCTTACAAAAAGCCATAACAAATTTAATGCTATTCCTATAAAGACCCCAATGACATTCTTCACAGAAATAGAAAAGGTAATCTTGAAACTCATTTGGAAAAAGGAGAGACCCAGAATAGCCAAAGCAGTCCTTAGAAAGAAAAGTGAAGTAGGAGGCATCACAATACCAGACTTTAAATTATACTACAGAGCTCTAGTAACAAAAACAGCATGGTATTAGCACCAAGGCAGACATGAAGACCAGTGGAATAGAATAGAAGACACAGAGACACAATCACATAAATACGGTTATCTTATCCTGGACAAAGGTGCCACAAACATACTGGAGAAAAGATAGCCTCTTCAACAAATGGTGCTGGGAAAATGGAAATTCATATGTAACAGAATAAAATTGAATCCTTATATCATACCTTGTACAAAATTCAACTCTGTAAGTGAATCAAGGACCTAGGTTTTG
Organism: Sciurus carolinensis; assembly: GCF_902686445.1. Lineage (NCBI taxonomy): Eukaryota > Metazoa > Chordata > Mammalia > Rodentia > Sciuridae > Sciurus > Sciurus carolinensis. The sequence goes on along the minus strand of NC_062227.1, from coordinate 26,813,774 downwards.
GACCAGAGACCCCACACCTACTAAAAGAAAAAGTAGGCTCAGCTCTCTAACAGGTCAGCTTAGGAACCAACTTCCTCAATAAGACTCCTGAAGCACAAGAAGTAAAATCAAGAATCAATAAATGGAATGGTGTCAGACTGATACCCACAAGTTAGAAACATCCCAAATGTCTGAATGGTTAAACTACAGAGGGTATATCCATACAATGGAAAATTATTTGATCATGTATAGGAATGAAATTCTAATAATGCTATCACATGGGTAAATCTTGAGAAAATTATGCTAAGTAAAAGAAACCAGTCACAGAAGACTATGAAGTGTGTGATTTATATGAAATAGAAATCTATATGGTCTACTGTAGATGAGTAGTTGCTTAGCACTTGTTATAGGAGGGGTTGTAAGTGGGTGGAGTTTCTTTTAGAGGTGAGGAAAATGGTCAAAAAATGGGTTGATGATTATACATATCTAATTATATTAAGTCGCTGAACTTTACATTTTAAAGGAATGCATTGCATGGGCATGCAAATTATTTCCAAATAATGCTTTTTTTTTTTTAAGAACTCTTTGGTAACGCTGAAGAAAGTGCCTCATTAGTCAATTTACCTGTTGATAACCCTTTATTAGCATGCGTTTTTATATGGATCCAAAACTAAAAAGACACTGGTACAGAATCACACTCCAGTCATATTCTTGTGACACAGCAGAATAAAGAGATAAGTACATCACGGTATTAAGTAATTTGCTATTCTGAAATATGTACAGACTATCACTTGCAGATTCAGTAAAGAGACGTATGGACACTCCAAATTTGCTCCCAATCTAAAATAATCAGCTGTGACAAATGAACCAGAATAATGGAATTCAAAAACTCACATACTTCTTTGATACCCCTAAACTTTCCTGAAAGACAAAAAGTGAGACCATACATATCATAAGAACTGAATTTTTTGTGTTTATCTACCCAGGGCCCTGACATCTGGTATTTGGAGGTCAGGCACCCTATTCCCTGTTTTCATTTGAAAATGCTTAAAGAATTCTTAAACCCACAATTTTATAATGGTTACCAAAGAAGCGCCCACATCAACAACAGCATCTCTGACATTCACAACAGTACAATCAGCCGCACAGCTGCTTTAGCCTCCTGTTCCTCCTCTTCACTCCCTAGGGGGAATGATTAGCTTTAACCTGTCAGGGCTTAGGGAATAGGTCTGGTTCACTCTGGGTTCTCTTCTGGGAGTCTCTTATTGTTCTTGTTATATTGTCTGATTTGCACTGAAAGGTTTTCTTTTTACCTCAGAAACCTTATTATGAAAGTTTAGAGTTGCTTATGATCTTGGTCAGAGCTCATTCATTAAGTATTAATACTTAATACTCTCTCCTACTGAATTCTAGGAAAGACTAAACATGCCTTTGACACATTTTACAAAATGCTGGCTGTCCCTGGGTAATTCTACAACCCAGTCTCACAGGGGAAGCTCATGATGTACAAAAATTTCTGAAGGTACTCCCTGTTCTACAATGTTAACTACTCCTCCTGGGAGCCTGTGTTCAGTTATTATCAATTATACTAGTATTTGAAAGAATATTCTCTCTCTTGCTTGGCAGAATAATGCAGATCTTATTGAAGCAATTAATGAACCACTCATCTTTATAAAATATAATTCCACAAAATACCTATGAGGTTGAATTCCAACTTTAAAAAAAAGATAAGCAATACCTGTATTAATTCTAATTTGAAAGCAGCTCTTCTTATTCTTACCTAGGTTTTATGTAGAAAGTAGCTTGACATTAGCACAAGGTTAAAATTTTAGTGCCAATTATTATTATTATTTTTTTCACATAAGGGAGTTTATTAAGCAAACAGAGTGTCTCCCTACAGGGTAAGAGAGAAAATGAGAGGAAAAGAGAAAGGAAAAGAAAGGGCGCATGCTAGAGAGTGGAAAAGCGAGGAGGAAAAAGAAGGGGGAGAGCTTTAGTGCCAATTATATATGTAGATTTTCTGGGACTATCTCCATTTCAAATTACCTGTTTCACTGTCTTTCTATTTACATACCCATCAGGTAGCATGACCAAATTTTTCACTTTAACAACGTGATCACTACACTAGCCTGGAGCAATTGGATGCTGGGATTCAGAAATGCAAACTGTCATTAACTTAGCTGAAAAAACTTTGAGGTAGATTAATGAAATAATAAAGTAGTTATTTAAGAATTTTCCTTGAGGAGATCAATCCAGAGCAGAGGGCTATGCCATCGTGATGTTGTATGCCACAGGCCAGGCTATTATCATGATAATACTGAAGCAAGCCTTTCTCTAGATGTGAGTGTCATCTGCTGATTTTCTGGGTTCTCCCTCTAAGTATTACCTTTGGTTCAAGATGGGTGTGGACCGTGTATCCCAAGGCACTTCTTTAATGCCGTATTCCCTGTATTTCTCAAAACCTCATTATTTTAGGCCTTGGAGGTACTATTACCAAAAAGTCTTCATTTCCTAATCTAGCTCCAGAAGAGAACGCCTTCCTCACCTCAGCAGGAGCTGTCTAAGTTCATGTGAAATGTATATTGGGTATTCAATTAATATTTGTCAAGCTGAACAACCAGTTGTCTTTGAGTGCTTTCATTATTGAGCAACTCGCTTTATACTACAAAATGTTAGAGCTTGACAATTCACAATAACTAAGCTATGGAACCAAACTAGCTGCCCTTCAACAAATGAATGGATAAAGAAAATGTGGTATATCTATACAGTAGAATATTACTTAGCCATAAAGAAGAATGAAAATATGGCATTTGTCAGTAAATGGATGGAACTGGAGACTATCAAGCTATGTAAAATAAGCCAATCCCAAAAAACCAAAGGCCGAATGGTCTCTCTGATATGTGAATGGTAACACACAATAAGGGGTGAGCAGAGGGAAGAATAAGTTTATTGTATTAGACAAAGGGGAATGAAGGGAAGGGAGGGGGTGTAGGAATGGGAAAGATAGGAGAATTAATCCAACTATGTTCATATATGAGTACATGATCAGAGAAGCTCCATGTCTGTGCAACTGCAAGAATCAGATCCTTAGTTATACTCCATGTACATATAATATGTCAAAATTCACTCTACTGTCATCTATATCTGAATAGAACAAACAAAATATAAATAAATAAAATTTAAAAAAATGTTAGAGCTTGAAAGTACTAGTTTATAAAGAGCCAGGCCCTTCCACGGCTTAAGGTTTGACCAGGCATGGCTAGGTACTTTTAGAAACTATCTTAACTTTTTAATCCACAAGGGATCTATTTAGTAAATTGCTACTTCTGTGCTAATTTGCATGGCTGACTTGCTCTAATTTTTAGATGGGATGAGAACTTTGTAGGGCATAGTGAATGAGCAGAGCTATTGTGAATGACTCCATGTGAATGAGTCAAATCGTTATTAACTGAACATTATTAGGTAGACGTTTATCACAAGATGTTTACAATAGGTGATAAACAGGCTGGGCTATTGCTACAAAGATAATTTCAAATATGGTGGTTCAAATAAACAATGTAAATATTTCTTTTTCACATAATAACTTAGAGACTATAGGAGTATATAGTAAAACATAAAGTTGTTTTCTTTAGTAGACATACAAATCAGTGAACCAACATGGAGATTGTGAGAATAACTGCCTTGTGAGATCATCCTGAGATGGGATCCTTCTATTCTGCTGTCTTGATGTGTTTTCAAAGTATTGACTTTGTTTTGGTCAAAATGTCTCATATTAGTATATATGTTTTCCAGGTTTTGAGAAAGAAGAAAGGGAAGATTTGGAGTGGCAAAATTTCTTTTTTAAAACTTGACTCATTTCCATTCCTATTTCACCAGCGAAAATATAGTTATGTGGCAATACTTAGCTGCAATGAAAGTTGACAAACAGGGTCACCCCTGAACAGCCATGTACCCGGCTGAAATTTGGTGAGTTTGTATAGCTGAAAGGGTGAATTATGTGGATGAAAATGTCATTATGTGGATGAAAATAAAATTTGATATTGTGCTCTAAATTATTTGATATCAGGCTCTGAGGAAATCTCATCTGAGCCTCACAGTGATGAGCTAGTTAGACATTTGATATTTTCTTATTTTGTAGAGAGGAAAGAATTAAAGCTGGAAAGAAGAAAATAAATGTATGTGTATTTAACAGAATCCAATAGATTATTCCTAAAATAGATAAATAGCAGAGTAGATGATGTTAGAAGAGATAAATGCCAGAATAAAGAACTGAAAGAGCTGAAAATGAATACCTCTGGGGAAGAAGCTCGAGGTGTGGGAAAGACAGGCATGAAACTCTTTAGTTTTCTTGTAAAGGTCTAGGTTTAATCTGATTTGTTATTTTATTTTGATGAAAGTTAAAAATATAAAAGATAAGCAGGGTGCATTGGTGCATTCCTGTAATCCCAGCGGCTCTGGAAGTTGAGGCAAGAGAATTGCAAGTTCAAAGCCATCCTCAGCAACATACCGAGGCCCTGAGCAACTTAGCAAGACCCTGTCTCAAAATTTAAAAAAATAAATAAAAGTACTGGGGATGTGGTTCAGTAGTTAAGGACTCCTGAGTTCAATCCCTGATCTCATATATATGTGATGAACTTCACACACACACATACACACACACACACACACACACACACACACACACACACACACGAAAAGCCACCAGTCATATCTTAGGCAGTTTGCTTCCATTTGTCTTCATTGGCCCTTATTAATGCCAATCCTGTCTATAAACATTCTCTAGGGAATGTAAAATTCCAAGCCTGACATTGTTTGAAAACAAACATGTCAAAAATTTCATTACCTCAGTGCCCATCACTTTCACATCAGAAATTCATACAAATGCATGATAGAGGACATACACTTCCTTTGGTCGAGCATTAGCTAACACTTCTAATCGCAATGAGCAAGAACTTTCACTCAGTTCTCGTCAACTCTGCAACTCTGCTGAGTGCAAGGAAGGACTCTTGTCTGTTGTGGATATGTGGAGGGTTTCTAGAACACCCTTGCCAACCACAAGCTGATTCTACCAGTGGTCACCCCTCTCACATGATGGGGAGCTTGTCATCTTGGATGTCGTTCACTCTGTCTCCTGAGCATCATCCTATGGCTCTACCTCTCTCCATCCTCATGCATTCAATCTGTATCCCCCACTTCATACCACACTCCACTGTTAACAGCACAGTTAGTGTAATCATCTCACAATTTAAAACATGATTTTGGTATCCTTCTATGTTCAGTGATTTCTCATATCTCTAGGACAAAGTCCAAGCTCTTTAGACTTTTGTTCTTTCTGAGCTTTTCCATGTACTGTGCCTGGAATGATATTCTATTTCCCCTTCCTGCCTGTGGATCAATTCTCTTAGTTATCTTTAGTTGTCAACTCAATGTCATTTCCTCTGGGAACCCTAGACTGGGTTAGATGCCCTATTATGTGTACATTCCCTGTAACAGCACTAGTCATATTGTATTGTAATTACCTGTTTGTTATTTTCTCAATGAGGGAAGGGACCATGCTGGCCATGTCCATGGCTGTATCTTTAGGACCCTGCACTGGGTATGCACATGGTAGAGTCGTGAATGAATAAATGAAAGAATGAATTTTTCTGGTCCTGCTTGATTGCTCTACTTTTTTCTCTCTTAAAAAAACTGTTTCTCTCTGAGATCACATCGAGTAATCCCTATTTTAAAAGAAAACTCATCACATATTAAAAAGTCACTGTTGTTTCCTACTTTTAACTCTAATTTAATCTTGGTTAAGTATTGATGTTTATGTTGTTTCACATTAAATGTTTATTTGAGTTCGAGGGAACATGATAATACCTGTTTGCCCGTGTGAATTTGGACAAATTGAGAGAGAGATACACACACGCATGAATGAATAAATGCATTTGCTATTACTTGTACCTCGTTACCATGAACCTAGGCACCGGGACAATGCAGTCATAAAATTTGACCTTTTAGAAAAGATAAATTTATCCTTAATTGCTGTCTTTCCATGGTCCAACATGGAGAGTAATGTTTTGTTACTTACACATGTATGGAAGATAAGCATCACCCAGTTCATGAATTAATGATTGTTACTATTGTCACTACCTGTCCAGAAAGACAAGGAATGAGATCAAGAATGTCACCATATTGGAGGTCTCTTCATGTGGAAATGTAAAGCAAAATAAATGCCATTTGTCCTCTAAAACTGTAGTTCAGTCAGGATTTCCCATTTTATTTCATGCAAATACTTTACAAATCTTAGTGGAGGATCTTATTTTTTTATAAACAAAAAAACTGGTAAATTTGAATATATTAAAGTCAAGAACTTTTTCATCAAAAGATAACCTCAATTTTGTCATTTTATTTTTTTTATTTATTTTTTTTTAAATGTTTTAATGGTCTTTTGTGTGCAGTTACATTTTTTCAAGAAATTGAGTTTATCATTCCATATTTCAAAAAGTTTGTGGAATTGGGGAAAAACTAGGTTATCATATGCCTTAAATCAGGTATGAGTTGCAGTAGATTTTGACAGATATTCTCTTATGAGATGGTGTGGGACTGAAACTAATGAGATTTCAAAACACGGTTGGTTCAAATTTATATAGTTTTCATGCAAAATTTCTCATGTTGAGTTAAATTTTCAGACTGCAATACATGGTGTTTTTCATAAAATAAATGCCCATTAAATTCTAGTTATTTTTCAAAAGCATTATTTTAATACTTCCTGGTGAAATTTAAGAATGTTCTTAAATAAGGTTTATGCCCTCTTTAAGAATTCTATATCAAGGTAATGCTATTCCTTATTTTCTTTTTTTACATTTACATAGGGTAATGATGTTTATTTTATTTTTCCCCTTCCCCCACCCCTCCCACCCCTCTTTTCCCTCTACACAGTCCTTCTTTCCTTCATTCTTGCCGCTCTCCTTAGCCTAACTCTAAACCTAACCCTAAACCTAATGCTAGCCCTTCCCACTCCCCATTATATGTCCTCATCCGCTTATCAGTGAGATCATTTGTCCTTTAGTTTTTTGAGATTGGCTTATCTCACTTAGCATGATATTCTCCAATTTTGACCATTTGCCTACAAATGCCATAATTTTATCATTCTTCATTGCAGAGTAATATTCCATTGTATAAATATGCCACAGTTTCTTTATCCATTCATCAACTGAAGGGCATCTAGGTTGGTTCCACAATCTGGCTATGGTGAATTGAGCAGCAATGAATATTGATGTGGCTGTATCTCTGTAGTATGCTGATTTTAAGTCCTTTGGGTATAGGCCAAGGAGTGGGATAGCTGGGTCAAATGGTGTTTCCATTCCAAGCTTTCTGAGGAATCTCCACACTGCTTTCCAGAGTGGCTGCACTAATTTGCAACCCCACCAGCAATGTATGAGTGTTCCTTTTTCACCACATCCTCGCCATCACCTATTGTTGCTTGTATTCTTGATAATCGCCATTCTAATTGGGGTGAGATGAAATCTTAGGGTAGTTTTGATTTGCATTTCCCTTATTACTAGGGATGTTGAACATTTTTTCATATATCTGGTGATTACTTGTACATCTTCTTCTGTGAAGTGTCTGTTCATTTCCTTAGCCCATTTGTTGATTGGATTATTTGTATTCTTCGTGTAGAGTTTTTTGAGTTCTTTATAGATTCTGGAAATTAGCGCTCTATCTGAGGTATGGTTGGCAAAGATATTCTCCCACTCTGTAGGCTCTCTCTTCACATTTCTGATAGTTTCCTTTGCTGAGAGAAAGCTTTTAAGTTTGAATCTATCCCAGTTGTTGATTCTTGCTTTTATTTCTTGTGCTATGGGAGTCCTGTTAAGGAAATCTGATCCTGAGCCAACAAGTTGAAGATTTGGACCTACTTTTTCTTCTATAAGATGCAGGGTCTCTGGTCTGATTCCGAGGTCCTTGATCCATTTTGAGTTGAGTTTTGTGTAGGGTGAGAGATAGGGGTTTAATTTCATTCTATTGCGTATGGTTTTCCAGTTTTCCCAGCATCATTTGTTGAAGAGGCTATCTTTTCTCCATTGCATATTGTTGGAACCTTTCTCTAGTATGAGAAAATTGTATTTATTTGGGTTTGTGTCCATGTCCTCTATTCTGTACCATTGATCTACCTGTCTATTTTGGTACCAATACCATGCCGTTTTTGTTACTATTGCTTTGTAGTAGAGTTGAAGATCTGGTATTGCAATACCCCCTGCTTCGCTCTTGCTACTGAGGATTACTTTAGCTATTCTAGGTTTTTTATTCTTCCAGATGAATTTCATAATTGCTTGCTCTATTTCTGCAAGGTACATCATTGGGATTTTAATTGGAATTGCATTGAATCTGTATAGCACTTTAGGTAGTATAGCCATTTTGACGATATTAATTCTGCCTATCCAGGAACACGGGAGATCTTTCCATCTTCTAAGGTTTTCTTTAATTTCTTTCTTTAGTGTTCTGTAGTTCTCATTGTAGAGGTCTTTCACCTCTTTTGTGAGATTGATTCCCAAGTATTTTATTTTTTTCGATGCTATTGTGAATGGGGTAGTTTTCCTAATTTCTCTTTCTGAAGATTCATCACTTATGTATAAAAATGCATTGGATTTATGAGCATTGATCTTGTAACCTGCTACTTTACTGAATTCACTTATGAGTTCTAAAAGTTTTCTGGTGGAATTTCCAGGTTCCTCTAAATATATAATCATGTCATCAGCGAACAGGGATAGTTTGAGTTCTTCTTTTCCTATTTGTATCCCTTTAATTTCTTTGGTTTGTCTGATTGCTCTGGCTAGAGTCTCAAGGACGATGTTGAATAGAAGCGGTGAAAGAGGGCATCCCTGCCTTGTTCCAGTTTTTAGGGGGAACGCTTTCAGTTTTTCACCATTTAGAATGATATTAGCCATGGGCTTAGCGTAGATTGCCTTTATGTTTAGGAATGTTCCCACTACCCCAATTTTTTCTAGTGTTTTGAGCATGAAGGGATGCTGTATTTTATCAAATGCTTTTTCTGCATCTATTGAAATAATCATGTGATTCTTAACTTTAAGTCTGTTGATATGGTGAATGACATTTATTGATTTCCGAATGTTGAACCAACCTTGCATCCCTGGGATAAAACCCACTTGATCGTGGTGCACTATCTTTTTAATATATATTTGTATGCGATTTGCTAAAATTTTGTTGAGAATTTTTGCATTGATATTCATTAAGGATATTGGTCTGAAATTTTCTTTCCTCGACGTGTCTCTGTCTGGTTTAGGTATCAGGGTGATATTGGCTTCATAGAACGAGTTTGGTAGGGTTCCCTCCTCTTCTATTTCATGGAATAGTTTGAGAAGTATTGGAATGAGCTCTTCTTTAAAGGTTTTGTAGAACTTGGCTGAGAACCCATCTGGTCCTGGACTTTTCTTTGTTGGTAGGCTTTTGATGACCTCTTCTATTTCATTGCTTGAAATTGGTTTATTTAAGTTGTGTATGTCCTCCTCGTTCAGTTTAGGTAGTTCATATGTCTCTAGAAATTTGTTGATGTCTTTGAGGTTTTCTGTTTTGTTGAACTCTAGGGTGTCAACAATATTCATCTCTCACAAGTAATATTTGCTTATAAATCTACCCTTGAGTTCAGCACAGTAGTGCATGCCTATAATTTCAGTGACTTAGGATGATGAGGCAGGAGGATCACAAGTTCGAGGCTGGCCTGGGCATTTTAGCAAGATCCTGCTTCAAAATAAAAAACAAAAAAAAAAAAAAAAAAAAAAAAAAAGAAAAGAAAAGTGCTGGTGGTGGATAGCTCAATGGTGGAATGTCCCTGGATTCAATACCTAGTACACCCGGTAATAGGGTAGCAACCTTCATAAAACCAGAATGCACATCTAGCTAATCTAGCAACCTAAACATTCTCTTGAAAGTCATCTGATATGACTTTTTGAGGGTCTTGGATTTGGATACTGAACTTTCCCCCAAGAGTTGTTAAGTTTCTTTCTTATATGAAACAAATCCAATAATTTTCAGAATTCTCTTCTCTTCCTGAGAATGTAATGCACCAGTGTGGGTATCGGTACAGTAAGAAGGGAACTAGATCAGCGGTCAAAAACCACACTTTCTAGTTCTTCTAGTTCTATCTGTTATTACCTGTGAGAGTCTGGACCAGGCACGTAACAAGGCTGAGTTTCTGCTTTGTCCTTCCTCAAGACAGATTGTCAACCTTCCCTACTGCACAGATGTAGGATTTTATTTTTATTACTGTCAAATTTTACTGTTTATTTTAGATCATAGTTCTAGACTGTCAACTTTATTCTGTATATTGCAGAATATATAAGTGGTATATTGATATACCACTTAATTTAGTCACTACTATTTCCAGTATTGAATATACTGGGCATTTGATGAGCAGTTCTGTGTTCACCAAAGTCATTGTTGTGTTGTAGAACACAATGATATGGACTCCTGTAATAGGTCACTGAAGACTTCTGACTGTTGTGAAAGTGATATACTGAATATATCACTATTTCCCACTGCCATTAAATACTCTTGCTTTGTACATAATGCAAAGTAGGAACCTTGTGTTATTGTGTAGGGTCACAAAACGCCAGTCAATGCTAGGTTCATGCCCTATCACTTCTTAGTTTCACCTATACATCAGTTTACTTTACTTGATTAATAAGTTATTTTCCATGTAGAGTTATTACCTACATTCTAGGACTGCATAGGAAACAAAATCAACTTTAACACTCTTTTCATTTTCTTATTGCAAATAATTTCCTTTAACCACTCTACTTTTTTTATTCTTCCAAGAAAATGTCTCCATTGAGTGCTTTATGACCACTGGATGGATATATTATACTCTGTGGAGCTAATTCAGTCTCTTTATTCCCTCTGTTACAGATCTGTCAGTGAGGCAAGGAAATTATGTGGTTCACTCAAGGATGATAGCACTTCATACATCTGAGAAGTGCAATTGTGACATTATACCTGTGTCATTCACAACTTCCCTATTGTTGCTGCTGAACCAACAAATGATATTGTTTGTTACCAAATATTATCATTCAGTACCAGAAAGTTGATAGTCACTTTCAAAGCAGTATTGCTTTATTACAATTAATATATCAGTGAGGTCTGAATTTGAATTTATAACAAATTCAGCTTTCTATTTTCATTTAAAGTTAGCTCCTACATCAAAAATAGATCTCAATCTTATGGTATAGTCTTAAAAGTTATCAGCACCCACTGACTCAGTTTTCTCACTGCTGTTATGAAAGAGAATTTTACATTATTTCAAGAGTCTTCTCACAATCTATTTTTTTAGATTTTTCAAAGTATCCTCACATTTTTATTAAAATATTATGAAGCATAATGGATCACATGTAGTCACCCAGAGTACATTTCATGATGAATGAGAATGTCTCATATTTGTACAGTACATTACCACTAAAAAAACAATCTCAAATGCACTAATTTAAATTGTCCTATCCAATATTCCTGTGAATATACAGGATAGACACTATTTCCTCCATTTCATAGATCAGAGATCAGTAAGCTGGGTCTCAAAGAGGCTATTTTCCTCTGTTAAGGGAGATAAAATTTGGGAAAGGACTGGACCTGAGTCCTGGACTGCCAAAGCCATTTATTGTCCCACGACCAGCAACGGTAGGCATCATAAAAATAGGAAAGATTTTTTTTGTTTGTTTGCTTCTGATGACCTTTATGAGATTGAAGAAACACTTATGGATGGTCATCCATTATATTTGAGATAGGAATTGTGTTTGAAGGCAGTTCTGGTTTAAAAAAGTAAAACATGCCCTGTTCATATTGCCTAGTTATTTCAAAGTCTCCAAGGTCTACTTCATATTGTTACAGGTTGGTTACCGTTGCACCCAAACAAATGTGAAGATAGGGGGAAGGTATTGCAAGAACATTCACTGCCTTGTGCTTAAACATCTGTGGTGTGTGTGTGTGTGTGTGTGTGTGTGTGTACAGAAGCTGTGATGACATTAACATTGCTATGAGGACCTCAAGTCCAAAGAGCTGGTGCTCACTCACCTGTCATGTCCAGGAGGCAGGCAGCTTCAGCTTCATAACCTCAGGATCTGCACTGAGCTTCCTTTGCAAAATGTGGGAGTAATGAAAGTGGCTTTATAAAGTTGAGATGGTAATCATATAAGAAAATATTCATGCAAAGCTTATTAAACTATAAAGTTGCTGGGCGCAGTGCACATGCCTGTAATCCCAGCAGCTCAGGAGGCTTGAGACAGGAAGATGGTGAGTTCAAAGCCAGCCTCAGCAAAAGAGACCCTAAACAACTCAGTGATACCCTGTGTCTAAATAAAATACAAAATAGGACTGGAGATGTGGCTCAGAGGTCAAGTGCCCCTAACTTTAATCCCCAGTACACCCCCCCAAAAAATCTATAAAGTTATACTAATATTATGGGTTATTATTAATCCTGAATAATTTTCCAGTTGGAGAAAAAATACAGTTCCATTTGGCTTTGCTTCTCAGAAAAAGCCTATACACATTAAATATGGTCTCTTTGGAACAAACAGAAAGCTCATGCAAGAATATAAAATTCTACCCTTGAAATGTTTCTTATGCTTTTGTTCCAAAATTCCAAAGATAACGATAAATTATTCTGTCCTTTTGCTGTCAGTACAATATCCAGCCTATGCTACTGTAGTTATCTAAAATAAGACATAATTTGGTCACTAGAAGGATGCTCCCTCTCCCATTGTGTAAGATAGTACCTCTATAAAGTAAAACTGTTATCTTGTGGATCTGCTTTCAAACATAAGCCAAATTGTTCACACACTCAGAAAGTAACTCCAAACATTACTGCAGTCATAGAACTGCTGGACTGAGCTCAGACTGTAGCCTCTTTGAGGTCTCTCTCCAATGGCCTGTGCCAACAGAGCACCCCACTACCTTCTGACAGAGGAATGATCACCTTTCTGTGCTTTGGCTCTCTAATACTTATGAAGCTGTATCCCACATGGCCTGATCACAGAGCAGTGCTTTGATCACAGAAACTCAACCAAAATGTCAATCAAATTGCCCTGAATTCCTCACTTGCTTTCCTTGACTTCCTTTTCTATTTCTCGTGCACACACATATTCATTTCACCTGCTTCCACGCTTGTCTCAAACGATGCACCTGCAGGTCTAGTCCACACTCTTTTTAAACTCCACTTCCATACTCTTTCCTCCAGGCTCTAGGTCACACACCCTCACACACCCTGTCTGGCAGGACAGCTCTGTTAACTGACTTGCAGAGAAGCCACCCAGGGGACCAAGGCAGAGATTTCTTCAGTGGGAGGAAGGAAGAGAACATTTGAGAATCTTTTTTTAGTTTTGTCCCTTGATATTTCATTCTCTAGGTACCTTTAGAAAAGCTAAGATAAACTGGAATGCTTAAGGAGAATTTCCAAGGGCGCATATGAGAATAAACACAGAATTCATAAGAAATCTGCTTCCTCCTATGACTCAGAAACACTGCATTCTATAAAAAGGCTGATAAGAGCTCCGTGGTCGATGCAAACAGTTGATACATTGTCTGAGCACACCATCCAGGTTTCTAACGTCCTTCCTTCAAGCTGCTGTGCTTCATTTTTCACTCTAGCCTCTGAGATACAATTTTAACCTGCTTTTGGCTCCAGGACATTCAAATATCTTTTTTTTTTTTTCGAACTGTCAAAATAACATTCCTTTTGGAATAAAGAGAAAGATGTGAGACCTCAGCAGAGCTGGATTAATGAAGTCATTATCCCTGCAGGGAGGTAAAGTACGATACAGTACAGTTGTTTTTGAACCTCAGTGTGCTTCAGAATCACCTCTCCAATACTTGACAAAATGCAGATTCTTGAATCTATCACATAAAGTTTGTGATTCAATTTTGCACGGAGACTATAGTATGTATGTTTAGTAAGTGTTTCTTTTCTCTTTTTTTCGTATATGGTCCAAGATGCAAAACTTAAAAACCAATGATACATTAGAAAAAGCAGAGGCTTTGAAACAGACAGGTATGACTAAGTCCCAAATTGTCATTTATTGACTCGCTCACTTTTACTGAATTCTCTGAGTCTCAGTTTATTGTATAATTTAAAAATATATAAGAAACTGGAAGAAAAGTACATAGAATACAAACATCCAGCTTAAAGTTTCATTAAACAATACCCTTTGTCTGGGAATCAAGACATATAAGATAACCAACCCTCCAGGGCATTCTTTTCAATTTTCACCCCTCCTTTCCTTCAGTAATAAAGAAGGCTTCTGAATTTTAAACTATTAATTTCTTTATGATTTTAGTGCCTAAGTATTTTTAAATAATATAGCTTACTTTTACCTATCAGTGAGAGATTTATATAAATAACATAATGAACTGCTATAGTCTAAATATTTGTCTCTACCATTCATATTCTTAGGTTGAAATGCTAAGCCCTACATGTTAGTTGGCTTTCTGTTACTATGACAAAGTACCTGAGGTAATCAACTTAAAAAGAGTAAAGGTTTATTTTGGCTCAATTGGGAGATTCACGTCCATGGTCAGATGGCCTTGTTGCTTTGGGGCCTGTTTCATAGTAGGGAGCATGGGGTGAAGCAATGGTGCTCAGGTCATAGTGGCTGGCAATCTAAGAGTAAGAAAGGAGATGGGATCTCAATATCAATGGCACACCCAAATGACATAACTTTCTCTTATTAGGCCCTGCCTCTTAAGTTTCACCACTTCCTAGTAGTGTCACACACTGGTGACAGTGTAAGCTACTTTAACACATGGGCCTTTGGGGGACACTTATAGTACAAAATATGAGGGTTTTAGAAAGTGGGCCTTTTAGGGGTTTCAAGATGGCGGACTAGAGGGAGGCTGCATTTCATGTTGCTCCAGGACGCAGGATTCAAAGAGGAGATAGTGAGAGACTTGGGACCAACTCAAAGCTGCCGGGTGAGTCTCTCCCGTTGGGGAGGCGTCCTGGATGGGGCGGTAGCCCCCGAACGCGGGGAACTTTGTGAAGTAGAGTTCTCGGCGAGACGCCCCTCCCCCCACTGGAGCGGTAAACAAGGACAACTGGGATCATCGTAGAGGAGGCGGCTCAGCACACCACTGGTGCTCCAGGCGGCTGCCTGAGGAGGAGCTGCATGGCGAGCTGTTTGGACTCAGAACGACCACTTCCGAACACCGGGGGGTTGCCCAGAGGAAGAGGAGAAGCATGGCGGGTCGCTTGGTCTAGGAGTGACTGCATCAGAGCCACAGGCGGTTGCCAGAGGAGGAGGCGAGTGGTGAGTTGTTTGGACTCAAAGCAACCACTACTGAACACCTGGGGGGCTACCCTGAGGAGGAGGAGGAAAAGGGTGGGTCACTTGGACTCGGAGTGATTGCCTAGGGCTACGGGCAGTTGGCGGGAGGAGGAGACGCTAAGTGAGTTGCTTGGACTCCTAGTGACTGCATCGGAAACCGGGTGGCTGTCCAGAGGAGGAGGTGTGTGGTGGGTCTCTGGGTCTCGGAGCTATTGTAAGGGGCTCCAGGCTCAGAGGAGGGGCCGCATAGCCTGGTGATTAGGTGCAGAGCAGGGTCCCAGGACCGGTTTCTTGCTGGAAGAGACGCACAGAGACACGCCTAGGGGCGGAGCGAAGTTTCCAGGACTGCGGGCAGATTCTCTGAGGAGAAGCAGCCTAAGGAGACTCGTCTGCGAAGGGTGAGGCTCCCAGGCCCAGGAGGTAGGTCTGGGCCCCTGGGAACATTGCAGAGGAAGACAGCCCAGCCAAGGCGGTAGTTGTAGATTGAGGGGAACCTCTAGGAGGGGAACTGACCAGCGAGACCTCCCCATCGGGTGAGTCTTCCCTGCCAGGTGAGGTTTTCCCACAAGGACGGTAAAACCAGAGACACAGGCATAAACAGGCCTTGCCTCAACCTGCAGCCTAGTTCCCCTTTGGATGACCACTGGTCAACAAGTGGAGGCACCTCTGCCCACTATCAGGGAATATACCCCACCTGAGGGTCACCATCCCTAGAGAGGCAGCTTCCTTGTGGAGCACCGAATTATCAACTTCCTCCAAGTCTGCAGACTACTGAAGGATAAGAGGGGATATACTAGCAATCTTCAGGGACATTATAAGTCAATAGAGGAAAACTGCAATATCTTAAGGACCCACTGATTCCTGAACAATATGAGAAAACAAGGGAAGAAAATGCCCCAAACAAATCTAGATGTTACATCAATAAAATCCAATGACAGCATGGCAGAAGAAATGACAGAAAAGGAGTTCAGAATGTACATAATTGAAATGATCAGGGAAGCAAACGATGAGATGAAAGAGCAAATGCAGGCATTGAATGATGAGATGAAAAAGCAAATGCAGGCATTGAATGATGAGATGAAAGAGCAAATGCAGGCATTGAATGATAGCACCAATTGACAGTTACAAGAGCAAATACAGGAAGCAAAAGACCATTTCAATAAAGAGTTAGAGATATTGAAAAAAAAAACAAACAGAAATCCTTGAAATGAAGGAAACAATAAACCAAATTAAGAACTCCATAGAAAGAACAACCAATAGGATAGAACACCTGGAAGACAGAACCTCAGATATTGAAGACAAAATATTTAACCTCGAAAACAAAGTTGAACAAACAGAGAAGATGGTAAGAAATCAGGAACAGAATCTCCAAGAACTATGGGATATCATGAAAAGGCCAAATTTGAGAATTATTGGGATTGAGGAAGGCTTAGAGAAACAAACCAAAGGAATGAACAATCTATTCAATGAAATAATATCAGAAAATTTCCCAAATCTGAAGAATGAAATGGAAAATCAAGTCCAAGAGGCTTATAGGACTCCAAATACACAAAATTACAACAGACCCACACCAAGGCACATTATAATGAAAATACTGAACATACAAAATAAAGACAGAATTTTAAAGGCTGTGAGAGAAAAGAACCAAATAAGATTCAGGGGGAAACCAATACGGATATCAGCAGATTTTTCAATCCAGACCCTAAAAGCTAGAAGGGCCTGGAACAACATTTTTCTCAAACTCTGAAAGAAAATGAATGCCAACCAAGAATCTTATACCCAGCAAAACTTACCTTCAAATTTGATGATGAAATAAAATCATTCCATGATAAACAAAAGCTAAAAGAATTTACAAAAGAAAGCCAGCATTACAGAACATTCTCAGCAAATATTCCATGAGGAAGAGATAAAACACACAGAAGCAAATCAGCAAAGGGAGGAATTATCCTAAAGGAACTGTCAAATAAAGGAGGAACCAAGTTGTGTCAAAAAATAAATAAATAAATAAAATTTAAAAAATGAACCAAATGACCGGGAATACAAATCATATCTCGATAACAACCCTGAATGTTAATGGCCTGAATTCATCAATCAAAAGACATAGACTGGCAGATTGGATTAAAAAGAAAGATCCAACAATATGTTGCCTGCAAGAGACTCACCTCATAGAAAGAGATACCCATAGAAAAGGTGAAAGGATGGGGAAAAACATACCATGCACATGGACTCAGCAAAAAAGCTGGAGTATCCATCCTCATTTCAGATAATGTGGACTTCAAGCCAAAGTTAGTCAGAAGGGATAAAGAAGGACATTTCATACTGCTTAAGGGAAGCATAAATCAGCAAGATATAACAATCATAAACATCTATGCCCCAAACAGTGGCTCATCCATGTATGTTAAACAAATCCTTCTCAATTTTAGAAACCAAATAGACCATAACACAATAATACTAAGTGATTTTAACATGCCTCTCTCACCACTGGACAGATCTTCCAAACAAAAATTGAACAAAGAAACCATAGATCTCAATAACACAATCAATAATTTAGACTTAACAGACATTTATAGAATATACCATCCAACCAAGAGCGAATACACTTTCTTCTCAGCAGCACATGGATCCTTCTCTAAAATAGACCATATATTATGCCACAAAGCTAATATTAGCAAATACAAGAAGATAGAGACACTACCAGATCATATGATTTATCAGATCATAATGAATTGAAGTTAGAAATAAATGAAAGAGTAAAAAACAGAAACTACTCCAACACCTGGAGATTAAACAATATGCTATTATATGATGAATGGATAACAGAAGATATTAGGAAGGAAATTAAAAAATTCTTAGAGGTAAATGAGAACAAAGAAACATCATATCAAAATCTGTGGGACACTATGAAAGCAGTACTTAGAGGAAAATTTATTTCATAGAGCGCATTTAATAAAAGAAGTAAAACTCAACAAATAAACAACCTAACACTACAGCTCGAAGCCCTAGAAAAAGGAAAACAGACCAAGACCAAAAGTAGTAGAAGACATGAAATAGTTAAACTCAGAGCTGAAATCAACGAAATTGAAACAAAAGAAACGATACAAAAAATTGACAAAATAAATAGTTGGTTCTTCGAAAAAATAAACAAAATTGATAAACCTTTAGCCACACTAACAAAGAGAAGACGAGAGAAAACCCAAATTACTAAAATTCAGAATGAACAAGGAAATATCACAACAGACATGCCTGAAATACAAAACATAATTAGAAGCTATTTTGAAAATCTATACTCCAACAAAATAGAAAATTTCGAAGACATCAACAGGTTTCTAGAGACATATGAATTGCCTAAACTGAACGAGGAGGACATACACAATTTAAATAGACCAATTTCAAGTAATGAAATAGATGAAGTCATCAAAAGCCTACCAACAAAGAAAAGTCCAGGACCAGATGGGTTTTCAGCCGAGTTCTATAAAACCTTTAAAGAAGAGCTCATTCCAATACTTCTCAAAGTATTCCATAAAATAGAAGAGGAGGGAACCCTCCCAAACTCGTTCTATGAAGCCAATATCACCCTGATACCTAAACCAGACAGAGATACATCGAGGAAAGAAAATTTCAGACCAATATCCTTAATGAACATCGACGCAAAAATTCTCAACAAAATTTTAGCAAATCGCAAACAAAAACATATTAAAAAGATAGTGCACCATGATCAAGTGGGTTTCATCCCAGGGATGCAAGGTTGGTTCAACATCAGGAAATCAATAAATGTAATTCACCATATCAATAGACTTAAAGTAAAAAATCACATGATTATTTCAATAGATGGAGAAAAAGCATTTGATAAAATACAGCACCCCTTCATGCTCAAAACACTAGAAAAAATTGGGATAGTGGGAACATTCCTTAACATTGTAAAGGCCATCTATACTAAGCCCATGGCTAATATCATTCTAAATGATGAAAAACTGAAAGCATTCCCCCTTAAAACTGGAACAAGGCAGGGATGCCCTCTTTCACCACTTCTTTTCAATATCGTCCTTAAAACTCTAGCCAGAGCAATTAGACAGACCAAAGAAATTAAAGGGATACGAATAGGAAAAGAAGAACTCAAACTATCCCTGTTTGCTGATGATATGATTACATACTTAGAGGAACCAGGAAATTCCACCAGAAAACTTTTAGATCTCATAAGTGAATTCAGTAAAGTAGCGGGATATAAGATCAATGCACATAAATCTAAGGCATTTTTATACATAAGTGATGAATCTTCAGAAAGAGAAATTAGGAAAACTACCCCATTCACAATAGCTTTGAAAAAAATAAAATACTTGGGAATCAATCTCACAAAAGAGGTGAAAGACCTCTACAGTGAGAACTACAGAACACTAAAGAAAGAAATTAAAGAAAACCTTAGAAGATGGAAAGATCTCCCATGTTCTTGGATAGGAAGAATTAATATTGTCAAAATGGCCATACTACCAAAAGTGCTATACAGATTCAATGCAATTACAATTAAAATCCCAATGATGTACCTTACAGAAATAGAGCAAGAAATTATGAAATTCATCTGGAAGAATAAAAAACCCAGAATATCTAAAGCAATCCTCAGTAGAAAGAGTGAAGCAGGGGGTATAGCAATACCAGATCTTCAACTCTACTACAAAGCAATAGTAACAAAAACGGCATGGTATTGGTACCAAAATAGAAAGGTGGATCAATGGTACAGAATAGAGGACACGGACACAAACCCAAATAAATATAATTTTCTCATACTAGACAAAGGTTCCAACAATATGCAATGGAGAAAAGATAGCCTCTTCAACAAATGGTGCTGGGAGAATTGGAAATCCATATGCAACAGAATGAAACTAATCCCATATCTCTCACCATGCACGAAACTAAACTCAAAATGGATTAAGGACCTCGGAATCAGACCAGAGACAGTGCATCTTATAGAAGAAAAAGTAGATCCAGAGCTTCAACATGTCGGCTTAGGACCAGACTTCCTCAACAAGACTCCCATAGCACAAGAAATAAAAGCAAGAATCATTAACTGGGATAGATTCAAACTAAAAAGCTTTCTCTCAGCAAAGGAAACTATCAGCAATGCGAAGAGAGAGCCTACAGAGTGGGAGAAAATCTTTGCCAATCATACTTCAGATAGAGCACTAATCTCCAGAATCTATAAAGAACTCAAAAAACTCTACACCAAAAATGCAAATAATTCAATCGACAAATGGGCTAAGGAAATGAATAGACACTTCACAGAAGAAGATCTACAAGCAATCAACAAACATATGGAAAAATGTTCAACATCTCTAGTAATAAGAGAAATGCAAATCAAAACCACCCTAAGATTCCATCTCACCCCAATTAGAATGGCGATTATCAAGAATACAAGCAACAACAGGTGTTGGCGAGGATGTGGGGAGAAAGGTACACTCATACATTGCTGGTGGGGTTGCAAATTAGTGCAGCCACTCTGGAAAGCAGTGTGGAGACTCCTTAGAAAACTTGGAATGGAACCACCATTTGACCCAGCTATCCCACTCCTTGGCCTATACCCAAAGGACTTAAAATCAGCGTATTACAGAGATACAGCCACATCAATGTTCATAGCTGCTCAGTTCACAATTGCCAGATTGTGGAACCAATCTAGATGTCCTTCAATTGATGAATGGATAAAGAAACTGTGGTATATATATACAATGGAATATTACTCAGCCATAAAGAATGATAAAATTATGGCATTTGCAGGCAAATGAATGAAACTGGAAAATATCATGCTAAGTGAGATAAGCCAATCTCAAAACAACAAAGGATGAATGATATCGCTAATAAGTGGATGATGACACATAATGGGGGGTGGGAGGGGTTAGTGTTAAGGTTAGAGTTAGGGTTAGGGAGGGGGTCAAGAATGGAGGAAGGAAGGACTGTATAGAGAGAAAAGAGGGGTGGGAGGGGTGGGGGGGAAGGGAAAAAATAACTAAATGAATCAAACAGCATTACTCTATGTAAATTTATGATTACACAAATGGTATGCCTTTAGGCCATGTACAAAAAGAGAAACAACATGTATCCCATTTGTTTACAATAAAATAATAAAAAAAAAAGAAAGTGGGCCTTTTAATAATGATCAGTATGACATGAAGTGGAACTATAAGGAATGGGATTAGTGTCCTTGTATAAGAGATCCTTTACCCAGGCCACCATTCGAAGACACAGGGAGTCCATCAGGAAAGGACTCTCACCAGACTGGTCTGCTTGTACCTTGATGTTGGGCTTTCAGCCTCCTAAACTGTGAGAAATAAATTTATGTTATTTAAGTTGCTCAGTCTATCTTGCTTTGTTACAGCAGCCAGAACTAAGACATGCGGTATTCACTCTATTGTGTCAGGTTTCCTTTATATACTATTATGTCTTTAACACTCACCCATGTTGCTGTGTGTTTCTGGAATCATTTGCTTTCTGTATGATGGTTCATCATTTGATCATACTGCATTGTGCATACCTTTCTATTATTGATGGACATTTGTTTGTTTCCTGTTTGGAACCATTGGAACACCTTTACTGTAGCTATCTTTTTTGGATATATACGGGTTCACAGAAGTACACATCTCTTTGGACTATATAAAACTAGAGGTATTCCAGTAGCTTGGGAAGCTGAGGCAGGAGGACCACACATTCAAAGCCAGCCTCAGCAACTTAGTTAGGCCCTAAGCAATTTAGTGAGACCCTATCTCAAAATGAAAAATAAAAACGACTGGGGATGTGGCTCAGTGGTTAAGCACCCCTGGAATTAATTCCTGGTACAACAAACAAAGAAAACCAAAAATTCTAGGGGTGGAAGAGGGTATGTGTCTCCTCAGTTTTAGTCAAACTGTCCAATTTTATTCAGAGAGATTGTGCAAACCTACCTTCTGTCAGCTTTGTTTCATGACGTGTTGTTTCCCAACAACACGTCTGACATTTTAATTTTTTTGGCAACCTTCTGAATTTATACTGTTATCACTGTGATTTCAGATTCAGTATAACTTTAAATGTGTACTTCCCTATAATTAGTAAGACTGAGGAGAGTTTCATATTTCTATTGGCCTTTTCAATATGTGTATGTGTGTGTGTGTTTTATGTGTTAAATGCCTGTTCAGATCTTGAGCTACATTCTTTAAAACATAAACTATTTCTACTTTTCTTATTGAATTTGAAAGTATTTCCATGTTTTGCACATAATTCCTTTTGTTGTTGATGTGTCAAAAATTGATTTTTTAAAATGTAACTTTCCTTTCCCTCTTTTAAGGATATAATTCAGTAATTAAGAATGCAATAAAGTAAAGCTCATAAATTTTTCTCCTGCTTAACACTTTCTATGTCTTGTTTTAAAATTTTAATAATTGGAGTTCATAAAGACATTCTATATTATATTCGAGTAGCTTTATTATTCTGATTTTCACCTTTAGGTCTATCTGCAACATGAATTGGTTTGTGTGTGTGTCTCTATGCATGAAATGTGGCAGAAATGAGTTTCTTTCTTGTTTTTTTTTTTTTTTTTTTCATTTTGGATATCTGACTACTTTCGCATCATTTCTCAAAGTGATTACTTTTTCTCCCTGTTCTGCAGGGATGGTTTTATCATGAATCAAACATCCTTAGACACCAGATGTGTTTCCAGTGCTCCACTTAGTTTCTATATTTTTGTTTCAGGATCACATTTTCATTTCATTTATGCTAAATCTTGGAAAAGAGTATAGAATGTTCTCTCCCATCAACTGTTCCAGTGTTTCTTCACTATTTTCTGTCATTGTATTTCATATTTATTTCAGAATCAAGTTTCCAAGTTCTACCAAAAGCAAAACACTGGAGTTTAGATTGGAAAACAAAACAAAACACTCTCCAGGCTTTGATGTTATGCTGAATCTATAAATCAATTGGAGAAGATTTGACATTTATGTTATTGAATTTACAAATCCATGAACATGGTTTATCCCCCTTCCCTTTCTTTGGATATTTCTTTCATTACAATTTTCTAATCCTTGTAGTGTTTTGTGTTTATTTTAATACATATAATTTTAAGTAATTCTTTTGCATTCTGTAGATATCCAATCACAATAACTTTTCATTTCTTCCTTTCAATCCTTACAAACTCATTACTCTTTCTTATATTATTGTCCTTCCCAAGATCTTAATTATAATGTTAAACAGAACTGGACATAGTAGGCATTTTTTCTTTTGACCAATCTCAGGAGAGATTTTTGATATCCTTAATCCTTCAAACTGATACTCTTTCTCAAATTAAAAACATCCTGTACTGTTACTAGCTGGTGGAGTATTTTTTTTTAAATAAAAGATGTTAAATTTAAAACTTTTAAAAAATCAATTAAAAGGAGACAGAAATATTTACCTTGCAGAATTATTTTATGTATTAAGTAGGATTATCTATAATGTTTGGTACAAGTAGTGCTTAAAAATAGAAGGTTACCATATTGCAATTTGGGAGGAAAGTATCAAGAAGAAAAACTAAAAGGTGTTGAGCCCAGTAAATTATATCTGCTATATTAATGCTATTTTGAAGTTAAGAATGAAGAAATTTTTTTTGTGTGTAATTAAAAGCATACTTCATGCTATAGTCTCTCCTACACTCTACCCTGAGGTGTCTATAAAGATGAAGACCAAGGAACTAGGGTAGGGCTGTGAATGCTGGTCATATAGCAGGCTCTGGGCTCCTCACATACATATTTCATCTTGTTATTTCTGAAAACTTTTGGGTTTGGAAGAAAAATATGAAGGCAGGAGGTGACCTAGTTGGAGTAAGTGGTGATGAGAAGAAAGTTCCCAGCATAGTTTTGAAGATTATTTCCTCTTCCACGGGGAGCTAGGGACAGAGATGCTGGTTGTACTGGAAGTTGGCAGGTTTTCAAAAGAAGGCAAAAGATGAAAAGGAGGGAGCTTCTGTTCTGGGTTATGCTGTAATGTTTCTAGTTGCTCTTTTTAATGTATTTTTCCTTCTTCAGTCAGTAGCTCACAGAAATAACAATGGCCTCAAAGACCCACTCTCCCTTCTTACATTTGCCTCCCCTTTATACTCTTAAAAGTGATACATTTCTGATGCTTTAGGAAATTTTAAAAAGGAACTAGGATTTTCATCCTCAATTTTGTAATTATTGACTGTGAACCACCATACCTTCATAGACTCACTCTCCAGTGGAAACTAAATATAAGTTTACTGAAAAACTTAGGGTTATTTACAAAATGTAGAGGTGACCCATAACTAGCTTGACATAAATCAATTATTTTGTACATTTTCCTAAGTTATACCTGCATTTACTATTGCATGTTTACTCGATAGCCTCTGTATTCCTTAAACATTGCATATCCTGAATTATATTCAATATTAGGCTTCCCAAACTCATCTCCTTTCCAGAGTCCTTATTTCTGCTAATGGCAACACTTTTCCATTATGGGTTCATCATTTGAAACTCCCTTTTGATTTTGATTGTGTTATGGTTTGGATGTGAAGTGTCCCCCAAAAGTTCATGTATGAGAAAATAAGAGAAGGTTCAGAGGAGAAATAATTGGGATGAGAAGGTCTTAACCCAATCAGTGAATTAATCCCCTGATGGGAACTAACTGAGTGGTAACTGAAGTGGTAGGATGTATCTGGAGGAGGTGGGAATAGGGGGCATGGCTTTGGGGTATATAGTTGGTATCTGGAGAGTAGAAATTCTTCTCTCTCTGCTTCTTGATCACCATGTAAGCTGCTTCCCTCTGCCACTCTTCTGCCATGATGCTCTGCTTCACCTCGAGCCCTGAGGAATGGAACTGGCTTTCTATGAAGTAAGACCTCTGAAATCATGAACCCTCAAATAACCTATTCCTCCTGTAAAATTGTTCTAGTCAGATCCTGTAGTCACAGCAGAGAAAAAACTAAGACTGCTCACTTAATTCTTATAGAAAATTGCTCCAAGTACTATTACTTTTCCTTCATAAGATATATCACAAGTATTCTTCTATTCAACAGGAGGACACATATTCCTAAGTACTTAACAATTTATCTCTAGGTTCTTTTGCATACACTAAATATCCAAGCTCAACAACTTTTCAAAAAATTTCTTTCTTTAAATGCTAAAAGAAAGAGAGAGAGAGAGAGAGAGAGAGAGAGAGAGAGAGAGAGAGAGAAATATTTAGAGAGATTGCATTGCTCTTTTTCGTCCTACTGTACTGGTCAAGACCTTCATTATAATGCTGAACAGAACTGAACACAATAGGAATTTTTGGTTTTACCCAGTCCCAAAGGGAAAGATTTGATGTCTTTAAACATTCAGACAGATGCTATTCTTCAAATTAAGAACATCTCCTACTATTACTAGTTTGCTAATATTTTATACTCCAGGTTTTTATTGGTTATACTGTACTCTCTTCCTCATCTAATTCATCACATACTTGTTTCCAAATTAGTCATCCTTAAAATCATTACTATTATTTATCAAATACCTGATATGTGTCAGTTATTTGGCCAAAAGTTGGGGGCATAGTGAATTAGACATAATTCCTGACATCTAGACAAAGCTGAGTAAATATATCATCTCAATATGGTGTAGTCTGACATGAGTAAGTACAGAACAATTATGGGAGCATACATGAGGTTCCTTATATGGCAATAATCAATAGGTCTCTCACATTAAAATAGAACCCAAATTAAGACTTCAGCTTTCAAAAATCTGATTTTGGAGTTAAATTTTTCAATATTTTCCTAAACAAATTTATTTTATGTTACATAATTAAAATGTGCTATTTATTAAGAATTCTATACTTTAAAAACACATTTTAAAAGATCACCCAAAATCCTTCCATCAAGAAATAAATATTGAAGATGACAGATTAGAGGCACCCAGCTCTCTTCTGCTTTCCCATGAAATCAAATCAAAACAACAGGTGTGCACCTGCATGTTATGGTAGGGAAGTTGTAGGAACATATCAGAATGTAACAGAAGAGAGTCAGAGACCAGGTTAAACTCAGAAATATTGGTTATTAGAATAATAAGAGAAACAAAGCCACATCCTGACACCAAGAGATTGGTTGTTGGGCAGAAGGAAGAAAGGTCACTTTTAGTGGTACTTTAGGTGACAAAGACTCCCAGAAATTATTACAAGACCAGAATTTGGCATCTAGAAAATGCATAATCTATGCAGACAGAAGACCATGGATTTGCATAGTGAACTGGTGCTGCAGAAGAGGTTTGTAGCATTTTCTGGCATATTCCTGGTATAGTATGACTCCATAATGGAGTCATTTTTAGAAGGGTTCCATTGTCTAAGCTGTTTAGTGGGGTTGTAGTTGTTGCATTTAATACATTTTTACTGTATATCTATATTGGATTCATTTTTATTTATTTTTAAGTTATTGATGCTATTGGAAGCTTCTTTTTCCTCTCAATGATTTAGCCCAGCACTTGGGCAGGTGGCTTGCCATTGAGCTACACTTGCAGCCCAACTGAGAGAAATTCACCTCACTCCATCCACCACCTAGTCCTGTTCAATCTTTGGCAGATACCTCAACATAAACAATAGGAAGACAAAAGTTCCCAGCTGACAACATAGCTCCAACTAGATACAGATTGTGGGGGAGCTGAAGACTTACTACTTAAAGTCACTTTTAGCAAAAACTGAAATAACACGACAGTTGTGGTCACTCCACCCACAAGGAGTTAAAGCATATGTTGTTCCCACACTCTTTCAGAAAGCACAGTGCTGAAAAATTTGGAGAACTAACCCAAAAGAGTAAGCCTCATATGTTATTCTGTCTGTATCATATGTGACTGAACTACCAGAGGGAAAGCCCTACAGAAAAATTGGTTCTCTCAGGTTCTGACACAGTAGGCATAGAGTCAAAATCCACAGATCCCGGCTAAGAAGCCACAGGAAAATTACAATACAAAGTGCATCTTTGTACTGCGAAGTATAGCACTGCTCACTAAGAGGTGTCTCTCAAAAAAGTAGAAGAGATATCTATTCCAACAGATATGTAAAACTCAATACATAAACACAAATAACATGAGAAAAGAGAATATGACTTCTCCAAAAGTCCATTACCCTTAGTAACTGAAACTAAATATATCAAAGAAGATGGGATAATGGACAAAGAATTCACTATTAAAACTATCAATAAATTCAAAAAAAATACACATGTAAGAATAAATTAAGGAAGATGAGGAAGGACAGTAAAGAGTAATTCAATAAATATGTAGTTATTCTGAAAAAAGAACCAAACAGAAATCTTGGAAATGAAAAGTTCAATAAGTTGAATATAAAACTCAGTTGAAAGCCTCATCCATAGCCTAGATTAAGTGGAAGAAATAATACCAGGGCTTGAAGACAACATGAATGAACTAGCACATTCAGACAGTAATAAAGAAAACAAATAAGAAACTACAAGTGGAATATACAAGTTATCTGGGAAAGTATTAAAATACCTAACATTAAATTATAGATTTAGAAATCTATAATTTTTGATTAGTCAAACTATAGACGAATGGCATAGAAAGCATATTCAGTGAAGAAATAAGAAAATTTCACAAATCTTTGGACTGATATGGACATTCAGACATTTAGAAACCCAATAGACATGCTCAAGAAAAAAAAAAAGCTGCATGATGAATTACTATTAAACTGTCAAAAATCCAAACAAATAAATAATATTTAAATCTGCAAGAGAGAAGCTTCATGTCACTTGTAAAGATAAACCCATCAGAATAATAGCATATCTCTCAGCAGAAACTTAAAAGACCAGGTGGAATAATAATTTCAAGCTTCAAAAGAAAACAAATGCCAACTTAAATTACTATGTTCAGTAAAGTTATCTAATAGAATTGAAGAAAAAATAAAGATGTTCTAAGATAAGTAGAAACTAAAATTCATGAACCCTAAACCATCATTTTAGAAGTACACAAGGAAATCCTACACCCAGAGAAGGAAGCAAGATAAATAACTATAATAGCACAGGAAATAAACATCTCACCAGAAAAGCAGATTAGCAAATGAGGAGTTGGAAGGAATCAGATATTATTTCAGCAAAACATCAAATCTCTGAGGTGATAAAAAGAGAAATATAGATAGAATATTAAAAACAAAAGAAAAACAACATAATGACAGGAACTTGTGCATTTTATCAATAATAACCCTGAATGTAAATGGTTTGAATTCTCCAATTAAAAGATGAAGACTAGTTAATTGGATTTAAAAAAATACCCAACTCTGTGTACCCATGTATATGTGCGAAAGAAACTCACATCATTGTTAAGACATAAGCAGACTAAAAGGAAAAGGATGGAGAAATGATATTCCAAGAAGAAGGAACCTAGAAGTAAGCAGGAGTAGCTATACTCATGTGACAAAATAGACTTTCTGCCAAAATCAATCAGAAGAAACAAAGAACACCACTAAAATTCGATAAAGAGAACAAGCCATCAAGAAGATACAGTGATTATAAACACTCCTGCATGGAAATTCGTAGCACTTAATTTTATAAAACAAACATTGCAAGACACAAAGGGAGAGAGAGGACCCAACAAAAAAATAGTGGGGGGACTTCAATACTTCATCCTCACCAATATATATATCTTACAGGCAGAGAACCAACAAAGAAACATCAGAGCTAAATTACACTACAGGTCAAATTGACAACACAAATCTATGGAGTATTTCATCTAACAGCTGCAGAATATATACTTTTCAATAGCATGCAGAACTTTCTCCAAAATAGATCACATTATAGGTCATGCAATAAATTTGAACAAATAAAAAAGATTAAAATAATTTTTTGTATTTTATTAGATCTTAATGGAATGAAATGAGAAATCAATGAGAAGAGAAACTTCAGGGATATACAAACACATGGCAATTGAATAATACATTATTGAATGAGCAGTGGGTTATTGAAGAAATGAGGGGGATGATTAAAGAATTCCTAAATCAAATAAAATGGAAAACAATCTAGTGATCCTATAGGACCCAATGAAAGTAGTTATAAGAGGAAATTGTATAGCTATAAGTAGCCACATTAGAAAAGCAGAGGAATCTCAAATAAAAGATGCATCTCAAGACCTTAGAAACACAAGAAAAAAATGAAAATCCTAATCAGTAGAAGGAACAAATAATAAATATGAGAGTGTAAATAAATTAGAGACTAAAAGAACAATACAAAAGATCAATGAAACAAAGAGCTCAACTAACCAAAAGAAAAAAAAAAGGTGATAAGTGGGAT
The DNA here is from genome assembly GCF_902686445.1 of Sciurus carolinensis. NCBI lineage: Eukaryota > Metazoa > Chordata > Mammalia > Rodentia > Sciuridae > Sciurus > Sciurus carolinensis. The sequence continues at coordinate 26,784,221 of NC_062227.1, read as the reverse complement.
ATTACAACAGATACCAATAAATCTGGATCATTTTGAAAAATTATGTATCAATAAATTGGAAAATCAAGAAGAAATGGATAAATTTCTGAGCTTATATACCCTACCAAAATTGAACCAAGACAAAAAACACCTAAATAGATCAACAATGAGATTGAAACAGTAATAAAAAGTCTCCCAACAAATGAAGTGCCAGACCTGGATGGATTCATTGCTGAATTTTATCAAACTTTTAAAAAACAACTAATACTAGTGCTCCTGAAATTATTCCATAAAATATAAAGAAAAGCTAAACTTCCAAACTCATTCTCAAAGCCAATATTTTCCTGCTATACAAACCTGATAATGATAATGACATAACAGTATAAAAGGAAAATTATAGGCCAATATCCTTGATGAACATATGCAAAAATCCTCAGTAAAAAACACACAAATTAAATTCAACATCACATTAATAAGATCAAACACCATGATAAAATTGGTTTTATTCCAAGGATGCAAGTTTGGTTTAGCATATGCAAATCAATAAATGAAACACACCAATAAGTAGAATTAAGGATAGAAATCACATGATCATCTCAGTAGATGCAGAAAAAGCCTTTGATAAAATTCAACATTTGTTTCATGCTAAAAACCCTGAAGAACTAGGAATAGAAGGAACTTACCTCAACATGAAAAAATGTTCTATAGGAAAAACACATAACCAACATCAAATTGAATGTAGAAAAATAGTATTTCCTCCAAAATCAGGAACAAGAAAAAAATGTTTACTCTTACCACTATTAGTCAATAAAATACTGGAAACTTTAGAGCATTCAGGCAAGGTAAAGAAATAAAGGGATCCAAACAGGAAGGGAGGAAGTCAAATTATCCCTGTTTCCAGATGACACAATTCTATATTTAGAAAACCCTAAAGAGTTTACCACAATTCTCTAATAACTGATAAAAAGTTTAGCAAACAACCATATGATCCAGTTAAACACTTTCTGGCTATAAACCTGAAAGAAATGAAGTCCACATAAAAAAGAGATAGATGTATATCCATGTTTATTGTGGAAATATTCACAATAGACAAGATATGGACTCAATCTAGATGCCAATCAATGAGTGAATGGATAAAGATGTGGTTTATAAAAACAGCGGAGTATTATTCTGTCATAAAGGAGAACAAAATAATGTGATTTTCAGGAAAATGGATAGAACTAGCCATTGTCATATTAATCTAATTAGCCAGACTCAGAAAGACAAGTATCACAAGTTTTCTCTCTTATGTGTAACCTGGGGGTTGGGGGGGGGGAGAGGACATGAAAATAGAAAGCAGATTATTAGGAAAGAGAAAGGGAACCAGGAATAGGGAGGATTATAGAAAGAGTGGATATGATCAAAAGAGATTGATCACACTCATGAAATTATCACAATGAAACCCATTATTTTGTATAATTAATATTCACTAATAATTATAATAAAATGAATAAATATTGGTATTATTTGATTGCATTTTCAGACCATTTTTTATGAATACCAAATCTTTCATATGGGTGTATATATGTTTTAACCCTTTTTATTTTGTAAATAATGCATTATAGGCAATTTTCCAAGTAAACAAATATAAATCTACATTGCTTTATTCTTCACAATGCTGTCAGAGGCAATTTTCATTGTGGTACAGTTGACATAGAGTGAAATGCACAAATCTTAATGTCTCCTCACCTAGATCAAGATGGAAATGTTCCCTATCTCCCCACCCATAAGAAATTTCCCAATGAAATTCGTTCCACAAGTTAACCTCTATCGTGTCCTCATTTACCATAGATTAGCAAAAAAATTGAATAAATGCATCACAATTTATCTAAATAATCATCTTGTTCTTTATTAATAGATTTTTAAGTATTTCAAATTGTTATTTCAAACGTAGCAGAATAAAGGTGTTCCTTTTTTGTTTTTAAATATGGAAAGTGAACTGTTTTTATTTTTTTATTTGTTTGCCTTTCTTTGCTATACCAGGAAAATGAAATTCAAATATTTTGCCTCACTTCCAGGGGAGGCTTCAAAAATTAATATCAACCCGACTTAACAAAGGAAAACGACTTTTGTAAAATCACCCATGATTTGGGATATGGAAAGAACCGTTCTGCAAGACTTGTGACTGTAGAGAATAAATTTTGCAGAGAGATTTTATCTCTGGAAATCCATAAGGAAAAGCAAAAAAAAAATCTTCCTTAGATTTCAGGAGTATCAAAGAACTCAAGAGGAGGAGGGAGAGCAGAAGCTTTTGACTCCTCCTCAGGTACCTGGGAACTCCTTCTATGGCAGATGATAGGAAGATAGGAAGGACTGTTTTCTGGGATGAGCAGTGGAGGAAACTAGCCCTGGCCACATGTGAGCCACCGTTCAGGAGCCACAGGGTAGAGGAGCATCTCTACACAACTTCTTCAGCAACTTGCTCCCCATCACAACTGGGGAAGGATTTACATGAGGGACATTCATCATCACCCCCGTTGACATGTGTCTGATCCAAGACTTCATGGTTCCTGTCTGATTATCCTGTGTAGAACTTCTGCTTCCCCAGCAATGATCCAGGATCTGCAGAGGGGGTCTGAGCTAAACAAGCTTGAAATCCCTGAGGTGAACGTAGGTTCATAGAATCAGGCAGTAGAGGAATAACAAGACATAGAGTCAGTTTAGATTTTTATGTTATGTTTTCAACCCATTTATCTCAGTGTCTAGGCAGCCTAACTATTTTCTATGTAAACTTTTACATGAGATGCATGTTCTAAAGTCACAAGAAGTCACTGAGATCATCACGCCTCTCTAGTTCCTAAGGTATCCATCCTAATCCATTGGATTTCACCAATTTCTACTTGGGATTCTGGTTAGAAAAGAATATGTCCTATTCCCTCTTTTTACTCGTCGGCTCCTTGAGGGCAGAAAGAATGGGGTATACAGCAGTGTTGTTCACATAGCTAATGCTCAACCACTATTTCCTGACCGGATGAATGTCTCATTTCTTATTTTCCTTCGGAGTGATTTTGCAGACTTATAATCACTGAAATGACTAGAACAATAGTTCTCATACTTCAAATTTATGTAGATATTTTTAAAAGGCAACTTTAATGTTAATTTACATAATTTTAGATGTATTATTTAAACCCATACAAACAAAACATGTGGCTCATATTCCTTACATTCAGAGCCCTTGTCAAACTGTAGGTGAATATTTTGTAAATTGAATTTTTAAAAGCCTAATGCAGTAAACTTCAAATGAATGGCATGAATTTAATGTGAAGGATTAGAAACAATTTTCCTTCACAGCATGAATGTTACTGAGTACAATGGTGCAGGTGCTTTTGAGTTTGGCTTTCTTATGCTACTACATTCATTTAACAATTTATGTACTGCAAGGTACTCTGCTAGGCACTTTCATTACAGTAGCAAACTAGGTCTGCAGCACTCACATTATTAAAAAAAAAGAAAAGAAAAGAAAGAAAGAAAAAAAAAAAACAAAAAAAAGTTTCCATGCTCTCTTCTCCATTTCTCACGCAAAGGGTTTGTTAGGATCATGAAGAGGGCTCAGAACCCAGGTCAGCTGGCCTTTGAAACCATCTCATATCTTGACAGTGAAGCCTTAGATATTATCACCTTAACAGTGAGAACTAAACATATATACTTGCATTTTTTGAGGGTTGTATGTTTACATTTTTATTTTCAATTTTAATTTCTCAGAAACACTGCATATATGTCACTACCCCTCAGCAGGGATGAGCTTTATCACTTCTTTATCACAGGAATCCCTCTGTAATGTCTGATGAACACAGGACAAGGTAGAAGCACAGGATATGAGGAGACAATTCCAAGAGTGGGCCTGGTTCAGTCTGTCTTTTGGGAGACGAGCAGTTTCAGATAGGAAGGTGTGAGGGGACTCACACAAAGGTCCTCAGGCAGAAAGAGTCTGGAGAGTTTCAAGATCAACCTGGAGAAGGCCCATGTAACCGGAGCACGCTGAAGAAGCGCGGAGCAATGGAGTGAAGATCTGGTTACGTCAGGCCTAGACCGCAACACTGATGGTGGACCACGTGAGGGCCTGGCTCACTGTCAGTGGGAAATGGGCAGGGTAAAGGGACAATATCGCTTAGAAGTACCTTCTGAGGGTCAGGTGAAGAAGGCAGGCCAGGGTGGAATCAAGGGGAATACTCAGAGCCTTTTGAAGTAACCCAGAAGGGAATAATGGGAGTCTGCTCCCTGAGACTCATGTCTAAAGGTGGGAAGAGGAAGTGATGGGAAAGATGGACAACAGGAGGGATGGAGGATAATTTTCTTACTGGAGGCAGCCCACCAACCCCCAACCTACTGGGGGCTGGGATTCCAGCACTCACAGAAGCTCATGGTGAGGGAGTGTGGGGGACCTGGACCAATGCCCCTGCCAAGGTCTCCATGGTTGTGAGGTGGCCAGTGTTGGATCTAGGCACAGGGAGAAGAGTAGGCTGCGTAGGGAGACACACTCCATATTTCCTTTTGATCTTAGCACAAATATTACCTTGACATGACATTCAGGACCACACCGGTACCACAGATAGAGGAATTGTTGTAGCTGGTTACCTATATGTTTGAGAATTCTTTTAAATATTTGTTTCTGATCTTCCATCTTATTGTTCTATTCTACTCATGTACAAATCAAGGTTAGCATGGCTTCCTGGAGGCACCACCATAGACTTGAACCTCTTTTTTCAAATGCTTCTAGCTCCAGACACTTATTTTCATCGTTGACCAGCTGTCTTCAGTCATTGAAGGGTGTAACTTACTAGTCTCATTTCTCTTCCCCTTTTAAATCCTAACTTAAACTTAACTCTGATTGTAAGTTGTCTGATTCTGAATATAGAAATTTAATGAAAAGAGAAAAGAGATGCCAGTTTCTAACTATTAAAAATAAATTATTATTTTAAATAGCTCAGAGGTTCTTTATATATCTCTGGCCTTTGACAGTGCCAAAAATCATTTTCATGAGGTTGATGTAGGACATCTGATTTTCTAAAATTATCACAGGGAGAAACAGCAAGATTTCTAACAGATTTTTATCATTTCATTGAGGGGATACATTTGGTGCATGTTTAGAAACAGTTAATGTCTATTTTCATAAACATAAGTGTGCATACAATTTCTGTAAATCTTACATGTTCTATACATAAGGATTGTATATACTAATATTCAAAAGGTCACAGTTACAGTCTCACAAGCAAAAACAAACAAAAGAGGAAAATTCAAAAGGAAAAACCCCTCAATTTCTTTAGGGCAGCAGGAGATCAAAACACTGCTTTCTTTTCCTCATAGAGTAAAACAAATTATCTTAATTGGACACTGCTGATATAGTATAGTCACTGGGGTCTTATTTGCAAACTATAGAAATCACTCTATTCAACCTACTAGGAGGAAATTTATTGGAAGACCCATTTAGCCTTGCAGAGTTGATGGAGGCAGAATCAGAAGGAATCAAGAGGGTCTTCTGAAACTAGGAAACTAAATGAAACAACAGGTATAACAGGGACTAGATTTACCTTCCCGCAGAAAACACAAAGAGACAAAATATGTGCAATAAGGTTTCTAAGGCCTGGAACATCAAGCAATGAAAGACAGTGTTTCCCGGGAGACAGAAAGCAATGATGAGAGTCTTGTACTTATACCAGCTTACAACCTGGAGAGAGTTTTATTTTTTATTTATTAGTTCTTCCACATCTTAAAAGAACTGTAAGAAAATAAAATAAAAAGCAACATGTTTCATAGAAATCATGTGTAGCCTGCAAAGTCTAAAATTTAGACCTATTTTACCCCTCACAGAAAATGTTGGCCAATACTTGCTCAGACTTTCCAACACCTTAGCTACCTCACAGAATGAAGTTTGAGACTATTTATAAAGAAAGGTAAATGTCCAAAACCCAACAAGGTAGAATTCACAAAGTCTAGCATCTAACAGAAAATTGCCGATCATACAAAGAAGGAAAATATGATCTACAGAGATGAGAAGGGAATCAATAAAAAATGATCCAAGACTGACATGGATACTAGAATAACAGACAAGACAATAAAGCAGTCTTAATAATACAGTCCGTATGTTCAAATGGTTAAGTAAAAGAAGGCATTTTTTAAGAAAAGGTCCAAACTGAATTCTAGATAGAAAACCGAACTGGACATGAGATAAAACAAAAACTGAAAAGAATTAAAGGCATTTATTTTACAAAATAAAATACTTGTAAACTTGAAGTCAAAATAAAAGAAATTTATGAAAAATGGGTTGGAGAGAATAAAAGAACATCCATATGTTCTGGTACAACTTCACACACCTAATAAATATATCCTTGAAGTCCCCCAAAGAGGATCAACAAAAGGGGTAAAGAAAAAACAACTTGAAGAAATAATTGATGAAGAATTCCAAATTGCAAGCTCAAATAACCCTAATCAAGAGAAACAGGAAGAGAATTATGCTAAGGCATATCATAATCAAAATGCTAGAAACAAACAATAATCAAGAAAACATATTCAAAACACCCAGAAAAAAAGTCAAGTTAAAAATTGAGCAATATAGTTTCTCTTTGATGAAGGCAAAAATGAGAAGAGCCATATAAGTAAATACTGAAAGGGGAAAGCTGTCAGCCAAGAATTATATATTCAGTGAAATTATCTTTCAAAATGAAGGTAAAATAAATTCTTTTCAAACATAAGAAGAGCTGAAAGAATTTGCCTCAAGAAGACCCATACTATAAGAAATGGTTAAAAAAAAAAAAGTTCATTAGGCAGAAGCAGAATGATTCCAGAATGAAATATGGATCAATAGAAAGGAAGGAGATGCAGAAAAAATACCAATACAAGCAAATAAGATTGATTTTATCTAAATATTTAAAAATGTAATTGGTAATTTACACAAAAGAAACAACATAAGTGTGGGTTTATAACACATGTAAAAATAAAAGACATGACAACAATAGCCCAGGAAACTAGGAGCGATGAAATGGAATGTCAATAAGGAGCTTACACTGTATGTTAAATGACATGATATCACTTTAAGGTGGAATTCAATCAAGTTAATGTGTATTGTTAAACCCTAAGGCAATTACTAAGTTAACAAAATAGAGTCTTAGTTGCCGAGCCAATAAAGTAAAGCAGAATACAAGAGGAAAAATAGAATAACATATATTGTTTTAAAAATATTTTTTAGTTGTAGTCGGACACAATATCTTGATTTTATTTATTTACTTTTATGTGGTGCTACAGTTCAAACTCAGTGCCTCACACATGTGAGGCAAGTGCTCTATCACTAAGCTACAACCTCAGCCCAGAATAACATGTAAGTAGAAAACAAATAGCAAGATGATAGACTTAATCATAATTGTATTAATAATCACATTAAGTGTAAATGTCCTAAATTCACCAATTAAAAGAAGATATATTAAAACTCAAAAAGAGAGGCAAGACAATGTGAATATAAAGACCCATAAAGGTCTAAAGAAAAAGGATGAATGAAGATACAACTTGTCAACAATAGAAGAATCCTGGGGTAACTATATTGATATCAAAGGGAACTTTTCTGCTTTTTCCTAATAAAAATTTAATAATAAAGCACATACCAAGTAGAAGCAATAGTGTTCACTTAAACACAAATGTATTAATAAAACCCAGCTATGTTAAAACTAAAACATGTAAAACATTACAGATTAAAGAAAATTCAAAGTTGTAAAAGTTAAATAAAAAAAAAGTAGATAATCCCAAACCACAAAACTACAAAATAAATTATAGAACAAAACTTTGACTTGGGCAATGAGTTTTTAGATATACCCAAAACATAATTCATTAGATTATTCACTAAACTGGAGCTTACCAAAACTTAAAACAATATTGCCTTAGAAAGACATGGGTTAGAGAACACATAAGTCAGGATTCTCTAGAAGACTAGAACCTCTAGAGAATACATAATAAATTGTATTATGTTCAATTATATATAATTGATTGGAAAGTGCTGCACACACTTCTGAACACAAATATATATGTAATTACATTATTATAATATATACTTATAAAAATATGATTTATTAAATTGGCTTATACATCAAGAAGCTGGATAGTCCCACAGTGGCATTCTGTCTGTGGGCTAGAGAGTGGGAGGAACCAGTAGCTGTGCAGTCCAAGAAGTTGGAACCTTAGAATAAGAAGGATCAATGGTGGAGTCCCGGTTCCAGAACTGAAGGCCTGGAAACTCCCTAGAGAATTTGCTGGTTAGAGTTCACTTTAGAAGAGTGAAGGAGCTGAAGCCTGATGCCCTCAGGTGATTATAGCAGCAATCAAAGTACCTGCTCAGGAAGAAACGAGTTTGTATCTACTGCTTTCTCATCCTTCCACCTTTATTTTTTTACCATGCAGGCCTATCAGACTGTGCTGTCCAGATTTACAGTGGGTCTCCCTCGCACTTTGCCAATCATTCCTAGCAACACACTCATAAGAAAGACCAGGATTCTTTTCATCGCAGGCACCTCTTAATCCAATCAAGTTGACAACTCCAATTAACCATCACAGAGAATGAAAATACAATCATAAACTGTGGGAAATATTTGTAAATCATATTCCTGAGAAGAAAAAATCTTGTGGTAAGATGTATGTACAGCACTTTTCAAATTCATTAATAATAATAAACAACACAATAAATAAATGACATATGATTGTATAGGCACTTCACCAAAGGTGAAACATAGGTTGAATATGAGCATATAAAAGTTATTAATATTAGTCATTAAATTCAAATTACAACCACAATGAACTAGAACCCTCCAATTAGTTGATATTCTAAAATTAATAAGCTCAATAATCCCAAGTGTTGGCAAAGTGGAGGACCTGGAACTCTCATATATATATTTTTAAATTTCTTGTAAGGTCTTTCATTTTTTTAAAACATTTTTTTATTGTAAACAAATGGGGTACAACTTGTTTTTCTGTACAAGAAGTAGAGGCATACCACTTGTGTAATCATACATTTACATAGGGAAATCGTGTTTGATTCATTCTGTTATTTTTCCTTCTCCCACCCCTCCCACCTCTTTTTTCCTGAGATACAATCCATCCTCCATTCTTGCCACCCTCCCACCCCCAATTATGTATCATCATTCGCTTATCAGCAAGATCATTCATCCTTTAGTTTTTTGCTATTAGATTATCTCACTTAGCATGCTATTCTCCAATTTCATCCATTTGCCTGCAAATGCCAAATTTTATTATTCTTTATGGTTGAGTAATATTCCATTGTGTATATATATATATATATATATATATATATATATATATATATATACCACAGTTTCTTTACCCACTCTTCAATTGATTGGTTCCACAATCTGGCTATTGTGAATGGAGCAACTATGAACACTGATGTGGCTGCATCACTGTAAGTATGCTGATTTGAAGTCCTTTGGGTATAGGCCAAGGAGTGGGATGGCTGAGTCAAATGGTGGTTCCATTCCAGGTTTTCTAAGGAATCCCACAATGCTTTCCAGAGTGGCTGCATTAATTCGTAACCCCACCAGCAATGTATGAGTGTACCTTTTTCCCCACATCCTCTCCAACACCTATTTTTGCTTGTATTCTTGATAATCACCATTCTAATTGGGGTGAGATGGAATGTTAGGTAGTTTTGATTTGCATTGCTCTTATTACTAGAGATGTTGAACATCTTTTCATATATCTGTTGATTGTAGATATTCTGTGAAGTGTCTGTTTATTTCCTTAGCCCATTTGTTGATTGGGTTATTTGTATTCTTGGTGTAGAGTTTTTTGAGTTCTTTATAGATTCTGGAAATAGGTGCTCTATCTGAAGTATGAGTGGCAAAAATTTTCTCCCACTCTGTAGGCTCTCTTCACATTTCTGATAGTTTCCTTTGCTGAGAGAAAGCTTTTTAGTTTGAATCTATCCCAGTTATTGATTCTTGCTTTTATTTCTTGTGCTATGGGAGTCAATGTTAAGTCTGATCCTAAGTCGACATGTTGAAGATTTGGACCTACTTTTTCTTCTATAAGTTGCGGGGTCTCTGGTCTGATTCCAAGGTTCTTGATCCATTTTGAGTTGATTTTTGTGCAGGGTGAGAGATAGGGGTTTAGTTTCATTCTGTTGCATATGGATTTCCAGTTTTCCCAGCACCATTTGTTAAACAGACTGTTTCTCCATTGCATGTTTTTGGCCCCTTTGTCTAGTATTAGAAAATTGTATTTATTTGGGTTTGTGTCCTTGTCCTCTATTCTGTACCATTGATCTACCTGTCTATTTTGGTGCCAATACCATGCCGTTTTTGTTACTATTGCTTTGTAGTATAGTTGAAGGTCTGGTATTGCGATACCCCCTGCTTCACTCTTCCTGCTAAGGATTGCTTTAGTAATTCTGGGTCTCTTATTCTTCCAGATGAATTTCATGATTGCTTACTCTATTTCTGTAAGGTACATCATTGGGATTTTAATTGGAATTGCATTGAATCTGTATAGCACTTTTGGTAGTATGGCCATTTTGATACCATTAATTCTGCCTATCCAAGAACATGGGAGATCTTTCCATCTTCTAAGGATTTCTTTAATTTCTTTCTTTAGTGTTCTGTAGTTCTCATTGTAGAGGTCTTTCACCTCTTTTGTGAGATTGATTCCCAAGTATTTTGTTTTTTTGAGGCTATTGTGAATCGGGTAGTTTTCCTAACTTCTCTTTCTGAGGATTCATCACATATGAATAAAAATGCATTAGATTTATGAGCATCGATCTTATATCCTGCTACTTTACTGAATTCACTTATGAGTTCTAAAAGCTTTCTGGTGGAATTTTCTGGTTTCTCTAAATATATAATCATGTCATCAGCAAATAGGGATAGTTTGAGTTCTTTTCTTGTTCATATCCCTTTAATTGCCTTGCTCTGTCTAATTGCTCTGGTTAGAGTTTCGAGGACAATGTTGAATAGAAGTGGTGAAAGAGGGTATCCCTGCCTTGTTCCAGTTTTTAGGGGGAATGCTTTCAGTTTTTCACTATTTAGAATGTTATTAGCCATGGGCTTAGCACAGATAGCACTTACAATGTTAAGGAACATTTCACTATCCCTATTTTTTCTAGTGTTTTGAACATGAAGGGGTGCTGTATTTTATCAAATGCTTTTTCTGCATCTATTGAAATAATCATGTGATTCTTGACTTTAAGTCTGTTGATATGGTCAATTACATTTATTGATTTCTGGATGTTGAACCAACATTGCATCCCTGGGATAAAACCCACTTGATCATGCTGCACTGTCTCTGTAATATATTTTTGTATGTGATTTGCTAAAATTTTGTTGAGAAATTTTGCATCAATGTTCATTAAGGATATTGGTCTAAAATTTTCTTTCCTCAAAGTATCTCTGTCTGGTTTAGGTATCAGGGTGATATTGGCTTCATAGAATGAGTTTGGGAGGATTCCCTTCTCTTCAATTTCATGGAATACTTTGAGGAGTATTGAAATGAGCTCTTCTTTGAAGGTTTTGTGGAACTCAGTTAAGAACCCATCTGGTCCCGGACTTTTCTTTTTTGGTAGGCTTTTGATGACTCCTTCTATTTCATTATTTGAAACTGATTTATTTAAATTGTGTATGTCCTCCTGGTTCAGTTTAGGTAATTCGTATGTCTCTAGAGACTTGTTGATGTCTTCAAGATTTTCTATTTTGTTGGAGTATAGATTTTCAAAATAGCTTCTAATTATGTTTTGTATTTCAATCTTGTCTGTCATGACATTTCCTTGTTCATTCCAAATTTAGTAATTTTAATTTTCTCTCTCCTTCTTTTTGTTAGTGTGGATAAGGGTTTATCAATTTTGTTTATCTTTTCAAAGAACCAACTATTTTGTCAATTTTTTTTGTTTGTTTCTTTTCTTTCAATTTTATTTATTTCAGCTCTGATTTGAAATATTTCCTGTCTTCTACTACCTTTGATGTTGATCTGTTCTTCTTTTTCTAGGGCTTTGAGCTGTAGTTGGGTCATTTATTTGTTGATTTTTTCTTCTTTTATTGAATGCACTCCATGAAATAAATTTTCCTCTAAGTACTGCTTTCATAGTGTCCCAGAGATTTTGATATGATGTATCTTTGTTCTTGTTTACCTCTAAGAAATTTTGTATTTCACCCCTGATGACTTCTGTTATCCATTCATCATCATTCAATAGCATATTATTTAATCTCCAGGTGTTGGAGTAGTTTCTGGTTTTTATTCTGTCATATATTTCTAATTTTAATCAATTATGATCTGATAGAATACAAGGTAGTATCTCTATCTTCTTGTATTTGCTAACAGTGGTTTTGTGGCATAATATATGGTCTATTTTAGAGAAAGATCCATGTGCTGCTGAGAAAAAGTGTATTCACTCTTTGTTGGATGTTATATTCTACATATGTCTGTTAAGTCTAAATTATTGATTGTTATTGAGATCTATGGTTTCTTTGTTCAGTTTTTGTTTGGAAGATCTGTCCAGTGGTGAGAGAGGTGTGTTAAAATTGCCTAGTATTATTGTGCTGTGGTCCATTTGATTTCTGGCATTGAGAAGGATTTGTTTGATGTATATGGATGAACTTCTATTTGGGGCATAGATATTTATGATTGTTATGTCTTGCTGATTTATGCCTCCCTTAAGCAGTATGAAATGTCCTTCTTTATCCCTTCTGACTAACTTTGGCTTGAAGTCCACATTATCTGATATGAGGATGGATACTCTGGCTTTTTTGCTGAGTCCATGTGCATGGTATGTTTTTCCCCATCCTTTCACCTTTAGTCTGTGTGTATCTCTTTCTATGAGATGAGTCTCTTCCAGGCAGCATATTTTTGGATCTTTCTTTTTAATCCAATCTGCCAGTCTATGACTTTTGATTGATGAATTCAGGCCATTAACATTCAGGTTTATTATTGAGATATGATTTGTATTCTCGATCATTTGACTCATTTTTGTTTTTTTGACACAACTTGGTTTCTTCTTCATTTGGCTATTCCTTTATAGTAGTTCCTCCCTTTGCTAATTTGCTTCATTATTTTTCATCTCTTCCTCATGGAATATTTTGCTGAGAATGCTCTGTAGTGCCGGCTTTCTTTTTGTAAATTCTTTTACCTTTTGTTTATCATGGAAGGATTTTATTTTGTCATCAAATATGAAGGTAAGTTTTGCTGGGTATAAGATTCTTGGTTGGCATCTGTTTTCTTTCAGAGCTTGAAAAATGTTCCAGGCCGTTCTAGCTTTTAGTGTCTGGATTGAAAAATCTGCTGATATCTGTATTGGTTTCCCTCTGAATGTAATTTGATTTTTTTTCTCTTGCAGCCTTTAAAAATTCTATCTTTATTTTGTATGTTAGATATCTTCATTATAATGTGCCTTGGTGTGGATCTGTTGTAATTTTGTTTATTTGGAGTCCTTATAAGTCCCTTGTACTTTATTTTCCATTTCATTCTTCAGATTTGGGAAATTTTCTGATATTTTTTCATTGAATAAATTGTTCATTCCTTGGCTTTTTTCTCTATGACTTCCTCAATCCCAATAATTCTTAAATTTGGCCTTTTCATGATATCCCATATTTCTTGTAGATTCTTGTAGATTTCTTATAGATAATTTCTTACCATCTTCTCTGTTTGGTCAACTTTGTTTTCAAGATTAAATATTTTGTCTTCAATATCTGAGGTCTGTCTTCAGGTATTCTATCCTATTGGTTATGCTTTCTATGGAGTTTTTAACTTGGTTTATTGTTTCCTTCATTACAAGGATTTCTGTTTGTTTGTTTTTGTTTTTTTAATATCTCTAACTCTTTATTGAAATGATCTTTTACTTCTTGTATTTGCTCTTTTAACTGTTGATTGGTGTGATCATTCAATGCCTGCATTTGCCCTTTCATGTAATCCTTCAATGCCTGCATTTGCTCTTTCATCTCCTTGTTTGCTTCCCTGATCATTTTAATTATGTACATTCTGAACTCCCTTTCTGACATTTCTTCTGCCATGCTGTCATTGGATTTTATTGATATAGCATCTAGGTTTGTTTGGGACATTTTTTCCCCTTGTTTTCTCATGTTGCTTAGGTATCTGCCCCTCTAGTAGTGAAATTCTGAGATATTGCAGATTTCCTCTATTGACTTATAGTGTCCCTGTAGATCTCTAATAACTCACCTCCTAGCCTTCAGTAGCCTGAAGTCTTGGGGGAACTTGATAATGCAGTGATCCACAAGGAAGCTGCCCCTCTAGGGGTGGTGGACTTCATGTGGGATATATTCCCTGCTAGTGGGTAGAGGCACTGCCACTTGTTGACTGGTGGTCAGCAAAAGGAGGACTAGACTGCGGGCTGGGGTTTGGGTGGTCTGGGCCTGTGTCTCTGGTTCCACCGCCCTGGTGGAAAATCCTTGCCTGGCAGGGAAGACTCACCTGGTGGGGAAGTTTCTCTTGGCAGCTCTCCTCCGTGAACTTCCATTCGTTCCAGAACTACCACTGGGCTGGGCAGCCCTATTGTGTGACGTTCTCAGGGGTTCGGATCTACCTCCTGGGCCAGGGAGCCTCGCCCTGAAAGTGAGTCTCTAGCTGGGCAGCCCTCCTCTGCAACGTTCCCTGGGGACCGGACCTACTGCCTGGGCCAGGAGCCTCACCCTGTGCAGAAGCCTCTGGCTGGATGACCCTCCTCATAGAAGATGCTTGTGGTCTGGTACTGCTGCCTGGACCTGAGGCCCTCGCTCTGCACCAAAGCCTCTCGCTGGGCAGCCCTCCTCTGCAATGCTCCCGGTTGTCCGGGTTCATGGCTCCAGTGGGGAGTCTCACTGGGCAACTCTGCTCCACGAATTTCCCTGCATTCTGGGACTACTGCCCCATCTGGGGAGACTCTCCCAGTGGGAGAGACTCACCCGAAGGCTCTGAGTTGATCCCAAGTCTCTCAATACCTCCTCTTCTTGACTCCTGAATCCTGTCAAAGGGCCTCCAGTCTCCTGTAGGTGTCTCAGGAAGGGAGCCGCCCTTCCGATAATGATGGCCACACCCTCAGGAATAATTCAAAAATGCCTGCACCAGTCTATAAATAATTGGGGAACCCCAGCGAGGGTGTGCTGAGACAGCACAGAGGCAAGTGCAGTGTCCCTCAGCAGTAGGGGGGCAGGCGGGCAGGCCCAGCGATGGTGTCCTACCTCGGTGTGGGGGTCAGGTGGGCTCTCATATATTTTTGATAGACTATAAGTGGCACAACCACTTTGGAAAAGAATTGAGTTACTTTAAACATCGAAAAATATATACCTACCACATGATGTAGCCATTTCATTCAAAGTATTTACCCAAGAGAAATGAAAGCACCATGTTGTACTATGTTTACAAAACATAGTACGTGAATGTGCATAGTAACTTCATTTGTTTTATATATATATATATATACACACACATGCACATTACATACTACTGAGCAATAAAAAGGAATGTGCTATTAATACATGCTACACCTTGAATAACTCTCAAAATACTTATGCTGAGGGAAAAAAAAAGACAAGGATGCATTTATTCTACATGATTCTAGTCATATAAAATTTCAGAAGAGGCGAAGTATGACAGTAAATCCGTGGTTGCCTGAGATTAGGAGCCAGGAAGGTATAGGTGACAGAGAGTTACCAAGGAGCCCAAGGAAACTTTCGAAGATGTTTCTGATTGTAGTGATGGTTTCATGGGTGTATACAAGTTGAAACATACATGTGTATATGTGTATATATATGTATATATGTAGACATATATATGGTTATTATATACATATATGTATATATATTTTTAGTACTGGCACTTTACCACTGAGCACACCCTCAACCCTTTTTTCATTTTTACTTTTTATTTGAGACAGGGTCTGTCTAATTTGCTTAGGGTCTTGCTAAGTTGCTGAGACTGGCCATGATCTTGTGATCCTCCTGCCTCAGCCAAGCTGCTGAGATTACAAACTTGTGCCACCATGACGAACTGAAAACGTGTTTTTAAAAAACGTGTATCATGTTGTATTTATTGTACCTTAATAAAGACCTTGGTGTAAAGTAAAGGAAGTTGGCACACGTAGTCAGGAAACTGGCAAACAGAATCAAGGAGCAGAGGGTTATTTCGAAGCCAGTGAAGACGGTCACTGTGGACAGGGCTGTTGCTGCCACTTCTGGAGGAGAGTATCACTCCTCCGCCAGCAGGAGAAAGAATCCAGTTGCTCCACTGATACCATGTGCCACCTCCCATCATGCCCTCATTTCCACATTGAGAAGGGAATACCTGGGATGATCCAAAGGAAAACTAGGGAGAGATTTTGGAAAAGAAATATATACAAAAAGGGCAAAAATAACAGTCTCACCAGTTCTATGTGGCTTTGGGGATTTCGTTGCTGTTCTGCTTATCTTCCATCCCTTGTGAAGTTTGAACACTGGAAAAACTATTGTGTCCACTTTTCAGTTTGTTTATTAACATTATCACATTCTTTATTGTTTAGCAAGATTTATTGTTATTTATTGTTTATTGTTCTTTATTGTTTAGCAAGATTACATAGAATGCCTGTGATGATGTGGCACACCCTCCCATGGCTGTGTGCCTGTTCACCAAATACCTGTCCCTTAATGAGGTCATAAATCGCCTGGGTCTCATAACTGGGTGCTTTGCTGTTCACCACTTCTTCATGAAGTAAAAATAAATTGCTTGGATGTTTGTTCTTTTAAGTCCAATGGCATTCTTTATTTATTTACGTTTAGCAACAAATCAATGGCATCCACTGTGTACCTGACAATCTCAGCTGTTATACCACAAGCTGAAGAAGCTTATGCTCCACATATTGACAGCACTGGATTATACTTATTTCTTTTGTTTGCCAAACAGGGACTCAACACTCCTGCCTTAGAAATGCTCACCCATGGATTCCCCCACATTCTCTGCCAACAGTAGAATTTAGGGCAACTGATCAGAGGCTGCAGTTAGTAGACTGAATGAAAAGCCATTTCTCATGGGGTTATTTCTGCCTCTTGTGCTTCATGACACAGAAAATTCACTTTTCTGCATCTTAATTTCCTCAACTATAAAGAAAGAAGGATCTATTTCTTTTGTGAATGCAAGAATAAAGATTCAATGACTAGGTTTAATGGGTGCATTTAATTTTCTACCTCCAACTATTAGTATCTATATGTAATTTGCAAAAAAAGAAAGTGTATAGATTTAAGGCTGCCAACTTATGTAAACCTAAACATTAGAATCCACTACTGTGAACACAGTTATGACTACAAAAGTTCTCTTGCATATCATTTGAGAAATACTTCATGGTACCACAAGAAAGAGAATGAAAATGACTTTAGGCTGAATTTAAACAGTTATGTTGAAAAAACACAGTTATGTGAAAGAGAATAAAATTTGTAAGAAATCAACTCAACAGATAATCCCTTGAATTCATCTTTAAACTATTTAAATATGGAAAGTCAGGTAAACTGTTCTTAGTGCCTCTGGATATTGCTGTCTTAATAAATATTCGGTAGTTTTTTTTTTCCTCTTCTGTGAGAAACTATTTGTCTGAAAATCATCTCTTTGCATCTAATGAGTGTCTTATCTTTCTGTACTCAGTTTGTTTGTGTAAATTAATGCCCAGAGCAGGCAAGATATTTAAGTGGCACGTAAGTTACCACTTATTGCAGGCATTACTAATCAAGTGTGAAAATCTTTCCTGTTGAACTCACACACTGCTTCAGGATCGTTTTCATCACAGAATACTCCTGGGCTCCATTTTACTTGGTTTTATTTAATGCTGACTACATGACAGGCACTATTTTAAATGTTTACCTGTATTAACTAGTTTAATTACAATACATTCTATGAGGCACCTCTTATTTTACAGATAAGGGAAATGAGGCCTCCAGATTCATATGTAGTAAGCAACAGAACCTGAAACAAAGCACTTTATGCTTTTTCCACTTTGCTACCTTTACTTTGCCTCTGAGTTCTCCGGTGTCTACTTCAACACAAATACTATGGTGAGTACTGAAAATGTGCTACAAACTTTTGACAGTGATAACCATTCTCTGCTCTTTGGAGATTTATTTTTTTCCTTTGGTGTTTTAGTTCTTCACAATTTTATTCCTAGCACTGAGTCCAGAGCCTGGCATGAATGAACATTCATTCAATAGTGATTGAATAAATAAATGCTGCCATCTTCATGGCCAGTATTACTAAAATATACTTTTAACTTTTTCTTTTTATGCCCCATCAGACTACAATCTGCAGATCCATGTTGATCATTTTCTGGCAGCATTGTATTCAGTTTCCTGTCCAATCTTCTATCTCAGGTCTTCAAGGGCCTCATGTTTATTCCCATAGTAACAATTTCTTTGGACCCCACACGTAAGAGTTCAGCCATGGGGAATCCTTAATTGTAGGAGTGGTAACGATGCTTTGCATGACCTGACTTTGCCATGCAAGAGAAGCAGTCCGAAATGAGAGTGAGTGGTCAATTGCCAACCTTGGAAAGGTGGAGAGTGACCAAGCAGCAGATGCTCCTGAGGATAATTAGTAGAGACTTGCAGTGACTTAGGTAGTTATTTAACTAAAAAGGGAAGTGGAACAGAAGCCAAAATTGGATTATTTTGTGGGGATTTCATGGTGAGTCACTAAACAGATCTTAACAGCAACACATATTAGCAAGTCAGTATTTATAGTAAAGCATGTGGAATTTGAGTCAAGGTAACTTAAAACCAATGACCTCTCCCCCACTCTTAATTTCCCCCAACCCTTTTTTCTTATGCATTAACAGAATAAACTATGACCCAACTTACTCAAATTTTCGATGAGAATAAAAAAAAAGTATAAGTAACCAGAAAAGCACACATTTGGTGTGTGATTATCAGAGTTTTTTTTTTTTTTCTTTTTTACAAATAAATGACAAATGTATTTGAGGAGTGGATTGCAAAAAAGATTGCTTTGCAAATTTCCTGGCATATACATCTGATAACTATAACTTGAAATTATTATATTCCTCTCAAATGTCATCTTGAATTCAACAATGAAGGCTTTGGGCAGTTTTGAGTAATGGAAATAAGAGCATGACATCAACTGAAGTTTTGATAAGAAAAGAAGTAGGGCTGAAAGGGAACAAAGGTACACTGAAAAAGGCCACCAATGGAGCTAAGAGGAATCAAAAGAGGGGAGGTGCATGGGGGAACTCCTAGTTGACGCTAAGTGCACTATGGCCACCAGCAGCCTCATTGTGATTCCTGGAAGCTGGTACAACTTCTCCCTAAGCATGAGCTACCAGTTGCCACCTCCGGGGATAATCAGCACAGCTCTGAGAGGAAAGCATCCCATGACTGTACTAGAGAAAGGAGACAAAAATAAGATGGAGACACTGTCATCATATTATGAGGGAGCCAGTATTTATTTTATTTAAAAATAAGCTTTGCAGAAGAAGATATATAGGCAATCAACTAATATATGAAAAAGTGTTCAACATCTCTAGTAATTAGAGAAATGCAAATCAAAACCACCCTAAGATGTCATCTTACTCCAATTAGAATGGCGATTATCAAGAACACAAGCAATAATAGGTGTTGGCGAGGATGTGGGGAAAAAGGCACACTCATACATTGCTGGTAGAGTTGGAAATTGGTGCAACCACTCTGGAAAGCAATATGGAAAACCCTCAGAAAACTTGGAATAGACCCACCTTTTGAACCAGTTATCCCACTTCTCAGTTTATACCCAAAGGACTTAAAATCAGCATACTGCAGTAACACAGCTACATCAATGTTTATAGCAGCTCAATTCACAATAGCTAGATTGTGGAACCAAACTAGATGCCCTTCAATAGATGAATGATAAATAAACTGTTATTTATACACAATGGAATATTATGCAGCCATAAAGAATAAAATTTTGGCATTTGCAGGTAAATAGATGGAATTGGAGAATATCGTGCTAAGTGAAATAAGTCAATCCCCAAAATCCAAAGGATGAATATTTTCTCTGACAAGTGGATAATGATACATAATGGTGGGGGGTAAGAGAAGAATGGAGGAACTTTGTATTGTGTAGAGGGAAATGGGAGGAGGGAAAGATAGTGAAATGAGACAGACATCATTACCCTATGTACATGTATGATTACACGAATGGTGTGAATCTACATCATGTACAACCATAGAAATGAAAAGTTGTACCCCATTTGTATACAATGAATCAAAATGTAGTCTGTAAAAATAAAAATAAATAAAATGTTTAAAAATAACCAATAATTGGGAGACATAGTAAGATGGAAAAAGAAGATGGTTGCTATTTAAATGCCACCAAAATGTTGTTATTACAGGAGGTATCATCATAAAAAGATACCATCTGCTTGTACAGGATGATGGTGGTTTCTGATAGTTCCAAAATCAAATTGTGAATTTTGTGTATACATTTTTAAAATGCCTTGACTGATATTTCCTCATCTTGACAGCCCTGACCTAACTAGCATTCTCATATTTTATAATAATCCAAAAATCCTTTGTCTTGGGTCTGTCTATTCCCAGAGACCCAGGCCCCCAAACTGTTCCTCTCTGTCTCCTTGGGACTGATTTGTGGCCCCTCCGAATTCATACACTGAAGACTTGACCCTCGATTTGGTGGTTTTGGACAAGGGACCTTTGGAAAATGATTAGGTTTAGATGAGGCCATAAACATGGGATCCCCATGGAAACCCCTCCTCTTCTTGTCATTCCCTGACAAGAAGAGACACTACTGAGCTTTCATCCTCTCTTCACCTGCAGGAATTAAGGAAAGGCCAATCAGGATCTCATAAGAAGATGGCTGGCTATAACCCAAGGAAAGAACTCTCACCAGACACTCATTTTTGGTACATTGATCTTAGACTTTTAAATTCCACAACTATGGTATTTTGTCATAGCAGCTTCGCACTGACTGAGACACCATCTTCATTTGGTGTCATCCAAATGTAAAACTAAGGCAGTGTGCGGTACAAAATGTATGTCCTTTTCATGGAGGGAATAGAATGATCCTGACATACTCAACTACTTTTCCTCTATCCCACAAAATGAGGGACTTGGCTAGATGAACTGCAAGAATAGTGCTGACCCTCCCATCCGACAGTTTCAGGATCTTTTTCGAGAGCTGCTTATTTGTGAAATGAGTACGACTGGCACGCGGCCTGTGGAGATGCCCTGAGGAGGGGACTACTCCAGGATTCATTATGTACTCTGTGGCATTCATCTCCACCATCAATGATAGTAAAACAAGGGTTGGCAAGTTGACCCTCTGATTCTGCAGCTGCTGACCCCTGGTGGAGAGTGTTAGAACGGAAGCTGGACAGCCCTGGAGGCCTGGATGAATTCCAACAGCAATAAAAATAACTTGCCTGCAACCGTCGTCCTGGGTAAGAACGGATGGCCAATGGGACCACCACTGCATTTTGTCATGCACTGCCCATGCCTCCCAAATCTGCTGAGCTGATGCTGGCGGTGCTTCTGCAGAACCGTTGAGTCCCTGAGCAGGGACTCTACAGTGCGCATAGCTGGACACGGCACCTGACGATAGGCTGATACCTTTGGGCAAAGAAATCAATTTGGCAAAGTCTGAAAGGCAAATGTCTCCATTTCCTGTCATCCAAGCCCTTGGAGAGATCCACAAGGCTATGTTCTAGGGTATTATGAAAATTATTCCCAGGCATTTCAAAAAACGGGCTCATCCTCTATTCTGGGATCCCTGCATTTCATTATTTCAGTCCCTGACTAAACTGTAAATGGTATATAATCATAACATTATACTCAAAAAAAGGAGACTTTTTTCTCAGGCAATAGGGAAAGGAAGGCAAGTTAAATGACATTCCTTTTAAGTTTTTCTCATCTTTTCCTATGAAACTTTGTCCTCGTTCATCTGAATTCTGAGAGGATGGAGCTAATGTAAAAGGAACTCTGAAATCCATGACAAATGTGAGTGGCTGAGACAGATGAAGGATGCCTTTCAGAATTATTTGGACCAAAAATAACTACAGTAATTCTTACAGCTTTCCTGGGAAGCAATGAAAAATCACCCAGGGAGTGCTGTATTCACAAGAATAGGACCTTGGCTTCTAGAAAACAGAGTCTTAAAAGATTGCAAATCAGGAAAACTGAAGTGATAGCATGTGACAATGACCAGAGTTGGATCCTGGAGAATGTTTTAATGTTAAATTTGCAAAGTCATTGTTAAATCTGTGTATTTTGTTGCTAGAAAGAAAGGCAAGCTTTATATAGGAAAAAATGTTCTCTTAAATATTAATTTTAGAATTTGAGTGTTTAGAAGTCAATCTTTAAATATCAGAAGCAATCCTGTATCACATCAACTTAAAGTTCTTTTTCTCAACCAGGGGTGATTATGCTTATGCTTCCCAGGGAAGAGTGGGTAAAGTCTACAGACATAGTTGCCTGATAAAAAGAGTTGCATGGATGCTGCTGAATTCTAGTGGCCAAAGACACCACTAAACAATTGACAGCCCACAGGATGAGCTCACAGCAAAAATTATCCAGCTCAACAAGGCCATAGCATGGAAGTTAAGAAACTGTGACTTACAGAATGTACTTCAGAAACAGGGTGACAGAGATGTTGTCAAAAACAGCCCAATCTCCAGAAGAGAGCATTTTCAAACCGATAAGAGAATACGATTAATGATTTGAAAGACGTTTCATTTCGGTGCTATGATTAGATCCATTCATTGGATTTAAAATTCATGACATATTATAGTCAGAGAAGTTTACAGGTTCCACATACATGGTAAAAAGGACCTGCAGAGGGAAATACAAGACCCACACTGAATAGACCCACTCCTGATTATAGGCACTTGAACTATTCCTAAGTTCCAATGGGTTGATGGAGAATTATGAGTTTGAAAACTCAGATTAGAAAAACGCATTAATATTACTTACAAAGTTCTGATTGGTTAAATGTTTGCTAAGTGGAAGTTGCTAACTTATTCCCTCCTTGCAGGGCTCATGAGGTAGTTTGGAGAATAAAGCTTATGAGTGTACACATCACTAACTTTTTCTCTGATTAAAGGAATTGGCTGCATACTGTCCTGGGATGCCACCACGCACAGTGATTGCTCATCCTGCTGGGGTGAGATAGAACTTAAGAGTCAAGATGAGAGATGGTCTCCAGGGTGATCATGATACACATGATAATTATTATGGGAAATGTGGGGGTGTAAGTGGGGTGAACCTACCGAACAATATCTAGAAGTCAGCAGAGGCCTCAGAGGAGGTGATTTTAAGGGTAAGTAGAATTATTCAGATCAGGAACCAGAATACAGAAGCAGATCAAACAAAATATTACTGCCATCTTTCCCTCAAATAGTTTTAAGAGTCAGGGAATGCAAATTAAGTAGGGACAATGACATGAGAAAATAAAATGTTCCTTACTATCTCTTGATTCCTTTAGCACTATTCTACGTCCTTGTTCTAACTATTGGATTTCTGCTTCTGGGAACCATTGCCATAACATTTCTCAGAAGTTCCACGATATTCACTGAATTCTTCTTTCTCTGGTTTCCCTCCATTTGCTAAGGAATCTAGAGATAAGTATATAAATCAAAGAACCAATTGTGAGCAAGTATTACTAGAAAATAATTTAAAATATAAGGGAGTGTTTATTTCAATAAGCAGTTTGCAAGCCAAGGAGATACAGGATTCCAAAAAAATCGAAAGTATGCTCTGAAAGAAAAAGGAGAGGGGCTGGTTTATATACAGAAAGTCCCCCCAATATCTGTGTTTCCACCCCAGTCAGCTGTGCAAATGAAGAATACAAGTGAGCATGTAAATTATTTTTAAATACTTTAACCAGGCACGGTAGCACATGCTAGTGATTCTGGCAGCTCAGGAAGCTGAGGCAGAGGATCTTGAATTTAAAGCCAGCCTCAGCAACTTATGGAGGCCTTAAGCAACCTGGTGAGAATTTGACTCTAAGTAAAATATCAAATGGGCTGGGGACTTGGCTCAGTGGTTAAACACTTCTGGGTTCAAACCCTGGTACCATTAAAAAAAAAGATTTTTAAATATTTTGATCAGTTCGATCTCTGTCCGCTGCCCTTATCTTCCCCTCCCTCTGATCCCCTTCCTTTTTAAAAATTTTAATTTATCTTTATTTGTTCTAAGTAGTTACACATGACAGTAGATACATTCTGATGCATCATACATAAATGGACTGTAATTTCTGTTCTTCTGGTTGTACGTGATGGAGAATTACACTGGTTGTGTACTCATGTATACATAGGGTCATAATGTCCAATTCATTCCAATTCCTTCCTACCCCCATACACCCTCTGCTCTCTTCTCTTCCCTCTGTCTAATCCAAAGACCCTCTATTCTTCCCTGGCTCCCTTATTGTGAATTAGCATCTGCATATAAGAGAAAACATTTGGCTTATTCTCCAGCTCCATCCATTCACTGGCAAATGCCATAATTTCATTCTTCTTTAAGGTTGAGTAATATTCCATTGTCTATATGTACCTCATTTTCTTTATTCATTCATCTGTCGAAGGGCATCTAGGTTGGTTCCATAGGTTAGCTATTGTGAATTGAGCTGCTATAAACATTGATGTGGCTGCATCACTGTACTATGCTGATTTTAAGTCCTTTGGGTATAAACCAAGGAGTAGGATAGCTGGGTCAAATGGTGGTTCTATTCTATGTTTTCTGAGGAACCTCCATACTGCTTTCCAGAGAAATTGCACCAATTTGCAGTTCCAGTAGCAGTGTATGAGTGTACCTTTTTCTTCACATCCTCACCAATGTTAATTGTTGCTTGTATTCTTGATAATTGCCATTCTAACTGGAGTGACATGAAATTCGAGAGTAGTTTTAATTTCATTTCTAATTGCTATAGATGTTGGATATTTTTTCATATATTTGTTGATTGATTGTATTTCTTCTTCTGTGAGGTGTTTGTTCAGTTCCTTAACCCATTTATTGATTATGTTATTTGTTTTTTTGGTGCCAAGTTTTTTGGGTTCATCATATATCCTAGAGATTAGTGCTCTATCTGAGGTGTCTGTGGTAAAGATTTTCTCACATTCTGTAGGCTCTCTCTTCACATTATTGATTGTTTCCTTTGCTGTAAAGAAGATTTTTAGTTTTAATTTATCCCATTTATTGATTCTTGACCTTACTTCTTGTGCTTTATGAGTCTTTTTTTAAAAATTTTTACAAACTGCATTTTGGCTCATTGTACACAAATGGGGTATATCATTTCATTTCTATGGTTGTGCATGATGTAGATTCACACTATTTGTGTAATCATACATGTATATTGGGTAAGATATCTGTCACTAAGGAAGTCAGGTCCTAAGCTGACAGTAGAGATTTGGCCCTACTTTTTCTTCCAGTAGGCACAGGGTCTCTGTTCTAGTGCCTAAATCATTGATTCACTTCGACTTTAGCTTTTGTGCAAGGTGATAGGGATTTAATTTCATTTTACTACATATGAATTTCCAGTTTTCCCAGCACCATTTGTTGAAGAGGCTATCTTTTCTCCAATAAATGTTTGGGCATCATTGTCTAGGATGAGATAACTGTATTTATGTGGGTTTGTCTCTGTGTCTTCTATTCTGTACCATTGGTCTATGTGTCTGTTTTGGTGCCAATGCCATGCTACTTTTGTTACTATGGTTCTGTAGTATAAATTAAGGTCTGATATTATGCTACCTTCTACTTCACTTATCTTTCGAAGGATTGCTTTGACTATTCTGAGTCTCCAATTTTTCCAAATGAATTTCCTGATTGCTTTTTCTAGTTCTATGAAGAATATCATTGAGATTTTAATAGGAATTGCATTAAATTTGTATAAATTTTTGGTATTATGGCTATTTTGACAATATTAATTCTGCCTATCCAAGAATATGGGAGATCTTTCCATCTTCCAAGGTCTTTTTCAATTTCTTTCTTTAGAGTTTAGTAGTTTTCATTGTAGAGGTCTTTCACATCTTTTGTTAGGTTGATTCCAAAGTATTTTACTTTATTTTTGGGGGCGGCTATGATGAAGGGGGAAGTTTTTCTTATTTCTCTTTCAGAGGATTCATCACTGATGTATAGGAATGCATTTGATTTATGGGTGTTGATTTTATATCCTGCTACTTTGCTGAATTCATTTATTAGTTCTAGAATTTTCTGGTGAAATTTTTGGGTCTTGTAAATATAGAGTCATGTTTGAGTTCTTCTTTTCCTATTCGTGTCCCTTAAATTTCTTTCTTCTAAATGCTCTGGCTAGAGTTTCAAGATACTATTGAACAAAAGTGGTGAAAGAGGACATCCTCATTTTGTTCTAATTTTTAGGGGGAATGCTTTCACTTTTTCTCCATTTGGAATGATGCTGTCCTTGGTCTTAGCATAGATAACTTTTACAATGTTGAGGAATGTTACTACTATCCCTAGTTGTTCCAGTATTTTGAACTTGAAGTGGTGCTGTATTTTGTCAAATACTTTTTCTGCATCTATTGAGATGATCATATGATTCTTGTCTTTAAGTGTATTGATGTAATGAATTACATTTATTGATTATGTTGAACCAACCTTGCATGCCTGGGATGAACCCCATTGACCTATCTTTTTAATATTTTTTATGTGATTTGTCAGAATTATAAGAACACTGATAGAACATATCAAAATCTCTGTAACACTGTAAAGGCAGTGCTCAGAGGAAAATTCATTGCATTGAGCTCCTTCATTAAAAGAATAGACAGTCAATCAACAAATAAATGACCTCAAAACCCTAGAAAAAGAAGAGAAAATCAATGCCAAAAGTAACAGAAGATAGGAAATAATTAAAATCAGAGCTGAAATCAATGAATTGAAACAAAAGAAACAATTGAAAAAATTGACAAAACAAAAAGTTGGTTAATTGAAAAAATGAATAAAATTGATAAATCCTTAGCCATGCTAATGAAGAGAAAAGAGAAAGAAAACTCTAATTACTAAAGTTCATGATGAAAAAGGAAATATCATGATGAACTGAAATACAGAAGATAATCAGAAATTATTTTGAAAATTTATACTCCAATAAAATGGAAAATATTAAAGACATTGACAAATTTCTAAAGATATATGACCTACCTAAATTAATCAGGAGGACATACACAATTAAAACAGGTCAATTTCAAGCAATGAAATAGAAGAAGTCACCAAAAGCCTACCAATCAAGAAAAGCCTAGGATACCACACACAGTGGCACATGACTGTAATCCCAGTGACTTGGGAGGCTGAGACAAGAGGATCAAGAGTTTAAAGCCACCAATGGTGAGGCACTAAACAATTCAGTGAGACCCTGTCTCTATATAAAATGCAAAATAGGGCTGGAGATGTGGTTCAGTGGTTAAGTGCCCCTGAGTTCAATCCCCAGTACCAAAAAAAGAAAAGCCCAGGAACAGGCAAATTCTTAACCCAGTTTTACAAGACTTTCTAAAAAGAATTAACAGCAATATTCTTCATATTATTCCACTAAATAGAAAAGGATGGAATCCTTCCAAACTCATTCTATGAGGCTAGTATCACCCTGACACCAAAACCAAAGACATATCAATGAAAGAAAACTTCAGACCAATATCCCTGATGAACATTGATGCAAATATTCCCCCTTCTTTTGATGTCTTTTTTTAATTTTAATTTATTTTTATCGTAAACAAATGGGATACATGTTGTTTCTGTTTGTACATGGAGTAACAGCATACCATTTGTATAATCATACATTTACATAGGGTAATAATGTTTGATTCATCCGGTTATTTTTTCCTTCCCCCCACCCCTCTTTTCCCTCTATAGAGTCCCTCCTTCCTCCTTACTTGCCCCCCTCGCACCCCCCATTATATGTCATCATCTGCTTATCAGTGAGATCATTCACCTTTTGAATTTTTGAGATTGGCTTGTCTCACTTACCATGATATTCTCCAATTTCATCCATTTGCCTTCAAATGCCATAATTTTATTATTCTTTAAAGCTGAGTAATATTCCATTGTATATATATACCACAGTTTCTTTATCCATTCATCAATTGAAGGACATCTAGGTTGGTTCCACAGTCTGGCTATTGTGAATTGAGCAGCTACGAACATTGTTGTGGCTGTATATCTATAGTATGCTGATTTTAAGTCCTTTGGGTATAGGCCGAGGAGTGGGATAGCTGGGTCAAATGGTGGGTCCATTCCAAGTTTTCTAAGGAATCTCCACACTGCTTTCCAGAGTGGCTGCACTAATTTGCAACTCCAGCAGCCATGTATGAGTGTTCCTTTTTCCCCACATCCTCGCCAACACCTATTGTTCCTTGTATTCTTGATAATCACCATTCTACTCGGGGTGTGATGGAATCTTAGTGTATTTTTGATTTGCATTTCTCTTATTACTAAAGATGGTGAACATTTTTCATATGTTTGTTGATTGCTTGTAGATCTTCTTCTGTGAAGTGTCTGTTCATATCCTTAGCCCATTTGTTGATTGGATTATTTGTATTCCTGGTGTAGAGTTTTTTGAGTTCTTCATATATTCTGGAAATTAGTGCTCTATCTGAAGGATGAGTGGCAAAGATATTCTCCCACTCTGTAGGCTCTCTCTTTGCATTGCTGATAGTTTCCTTTGCTAAGAGAAAGCTATTTAGTTTGAATCTATCCCAGTTGTTGATTCTTGTTTTTATTTCTTATGCTACATGAGTCCTGTTAAGGAAGTCTGATCCTAAGCCAACAAGGTGAAGATTTGGACCTACTTTTTCTTCTATAAGATGCAAGTTCTCTGGTCTGATTTCGAGGTTCTTGATCCATTTTGAGTTGAGTTTTGTGCAGGTTGAGAGATAGGGGTTTAGTTTCATTCTGTTGCATATGGATTTCCAGTTTTCCCAGCACTATTTTTTGAAGAGGCTATCTTTTCTCCATTGCATATTTTTGGCACCTTTGTCTAGTATAAGAAAATTGTATTTATTTGGGTTTGTGTTCGTGTCCTCTATTCTGTACCTGTCTATTTTGGTGCCAATACCATGCCATTTTTGTTACTATTGCTTTGTAGTATAGTTGAAGTTCTGGTATTGCGATACCCCCTCTTTCATTCTTCCTGCTAAGGATTGCTTTAGCTATTCTGGGTTTCTTTCATTCTTCCTGCTAAGGATTGCTTTAGCTATTCTGGGTTTCTTATTCTTCCAGATGAATTTCATGATTGCTTGCTCTCTTTCTTTAGGTACATCATTGGGATTTTAATTGGAATTGCATTGAATCTGTATAGCACTTTAGGTAGTATGGCCATTTTGACACTATTAATTCTGCCTATCCAAGAACATGGGAGATCTTTCCATCTTGTAAGATCTTCCTCAATTTCTTTCTTCAATGTTTTGTAGTTTTCATTGTAGAGATCTTTTACCTCTTTGGTTAGACTGATGCCCAAGTAATTTTTTTTTTTTTGAGGCTATTGCAAATGGAGTTGTTTTCCTCATTTCCCTTTCAGATGTTTCGTTGCTTGTGTATAAAAATGCTTTAGATTTATGCGTGATTTTATAACCTGCTATTTTGCTGAATTCATTGATGAGGTCTATCTAGATGTTTTCTGGAGGAGGTTTTTGGATCCTCTAAATATAGAATCATGTCATCAGCAAATAGGGACAGCTTAAGTTCCTCTTTTCCTATTCGTATCCCTTTAATTTCTTTAGTCTGCCTAATTGCTCTGACTAGAGTTTCGAGGACAATGTTGAATAGAAGTGGTGAAAGAGGACATCCCTGTCTTGTTCCCGTTTTTAAAGGGAATGGTTTCAGTTTTTCTCCATTAAGAATGATGTTGGCCATGGGCTTAGCATAAATAGCCTTTACAATGTTCAGGTATGTTCCTACTATCCCTATTTTTTCTAGTGTTTTGAGCATGAAGGGGTGTTGTGTTTTGTCAAACACTTTTTCTGCATCAATTGAAATAACCATATGATTCTTATCCTTAAATCTATTGACATGATGGATTATGTTTACTGATTTACAGATGTTAAACCATCCTTGCACTCCAGGGATGAACCCCACTTGATCGTGGTGCACAATTTTCTTAATATGCTTTTGGATACGGTTTGTCAATATTTTGTTAAGGATCTTTGCATCTATATTCATCAAGGATATTGGTCTCAAATTTTCTTTCCTTGATGTGTCTTTGCCAGGTTTGGGTATGAGGGTGATATTAGCTTCATAGAATGAGTTTGGTAGGGTACCCTCCTTTTCTATTTCCTGGAATAATTTGAGAAGTATCGGAATGAGATCTTCTTTGAAGGTCTTGTAGAACTCGGCTGAGAATCCGTCTGGTCCTGGACTCTTCTTGGATGGTAGGTTTTTAATGGCTTCTTCTATTTCATTGCTTGATATTGATCTGTTTAAATTGTGTATGACCTCCTGGTTCAGTTTGGGAGGAGCATATGTCTCTAGAAATTTGTCAATGTCTTCGGTAGATTCTATTTTGTTAGAATACAGATTTTCAAAGTAGCTTCTAATTATGTTATGTAGCGCAGTGGTATCTGTCATGATATTTCCTTTTTCATCACAAATTTTAGTAATTTGAGTTTTCTGTCTCCTTCTCTTTGTTAGTGTGGCTAAGGGTTTATCTATTTTGTTTCCTTTCTCAAAGAACAAACTTTTTGGTTTGTCAATTTTTTGAATTGTTTCTTTGGTTTCAATTTCATTGATTTCAGCTCTGATTTTAATTATTTCCTGTCTTCTATTACTTTTGCTGTTATTCTGTTCTTCTTTTTCTAGGGCTTTGAGATGTAATGTTAGGTCATTTAGTTGTTGACTTTTCATTCTTTTCTGGAATGCACTCCATGCAATGAATTTTCCTCTTAGTACCGCTTTCATAGTGTCCCAGAGATTTTGATATGTTGTATCATCATTCTCATTGACCTCTAAGAATTTTTTTATCTCCTCCCTGATGTTTTCTGTTATCCATATTTCATTCAATAGCATATTATTTAGTTTCCAGGTGTTGGAGTAATTTCTCTTTTTTATTTTGTCATTGATTTCTACTCTCAGTCCATTATGATCTGATAGAACACAAGGCAGTATCTTTATTTTTTTGCATTTCCTAAGGGCTGCTTTGTGGCATAACGTATGGTCTATTTTCGAGAAGGTTCCATGTGCTGCTGAGAAGAAAGTGAATCCGCTAGTTGATGGATGGAATATTCTATATATGTCTATTAAGTCTAGGTTATTGATTGTGTTATTGAGTTCTATGGTTTCTTTGTTCGGTTTTTGTTTGGAAGATCTATCTAGTGGTGACAGTGGTGCATTAAAGTCACCCAGAATTATTGTGTTGTAGTCTATGTGATTCCTGAAATTGAGTAGGATTTATTTGATGTACAGGGATGCACGATTGTTTGGGGCATAGATATTTACTATCGTTATGTCTTCCTGATTTATGGTTCCCTTAAGCAGTATGAAATGTCCTTCTTTATCCCTTCTGACTAGCTTTGGTTTGAAGTCCACTTTATCTGATATAAGGATGGAAATCCCTGCTTTTTTACTGAGTCCATGTGCGTGGTAGGTTTTTTTCCATCCTTTCACCTTTAGTCTGTGGATGTCTTTTTCTATGAGATGAATCTCTTGCAAGCAGCATATTGCTGGGTCTTTCTTTTTAATCCATTCTGCCAGTCTATGTCTTTTGATTGATGGGTTTAGGCCATTAACATTCAGGGTTATTATTGAGAGATGATTTGTATTCCTAGTCATTTGGTTTATTTTTGGTTTTTCAGTGGCTTGGTTTCTCCTTTGAGTGGTTTTTCTCTAAGGTAGTTCCTCCCTTTGCTGACCTACATTGTTGTTTTTCATTTCCTCCTCATGGAATATTTTGTTGAGAACATTCTGTAGTGCAGGCTTTCTATTTGTAAATTCTTTTAACTTTTGTTTATCATGGAAGGATTTTATTTCATCTTCAAATCTGAAGGTTAGTTTTGCTGGGTATAGGATTCTTGATTGGCAACCACATTCTTTCAGAGCTTGAAATATGTTGGTCCAGGCCCTTCTAGCTTTTAGAGTCTGGGTTGAGAATTTGGCTGCTATCCATATTGGTCTCCCCCTATATGTAATCTGATGCTTTTCTCTCGTGGCCTTCAAAATCCTATCTTTATTTTGAATGTTAGACATTTTAATTATAATGTGCCTTGGTGTGGCTCTGTTGTGATTTTGTGCATTTGGTGTTCTGTAAGCCTCTTGTATTGATTTTCCATTTCATTCTTCAGGCTTGGGAAATTTTCTGCTATTATTTTATTGAATAGGTTGTTCATTCCTTTGGTTTGTATCTCTGTGCCTTCCTCAATCCCAATAATTATTAAATTTGGTCTTTTCATGATGTCCCATAGTTCTTGGAGTTTCTGTTCATGATTTCTTACCATCTTCTCTGTTTGGGCAACTTTATTTTCAAGATTAAATATTTTGTCTTCATTGTCTGAGGTTCTGTCTTCCAAGTGGTCTAGTCTTTTGGTGATGCTTTCCATTGAGTTTTTTATTTGGTTTACTGTTTCCTTCATTTCAAGGATTTCCATTTGTTTTTTTTTTTTTTTTTTTTTGAGAATCTTTATCTCTTTGTTGAAATGATCTTTTGCTTCCTGCAAGTGCTCTTTCAGCTTATTGGTATTATCATTCATTGTCTGCATTTACTCTCTTATCTCATTCTTTGCTTCATGAATCATCTTAATCATGTATAATCTGAAGTCCTTTTCTGACATTTCTTCTACCATACTGTCATTGGATTCTATTAATATAGAATCTAAATTTGTTTGGATCATTTTCTTCCCTTGTTTTTTCATGTTTTTCATGTATCTTCCCCTCTAGCAGTACACATCTGGGGTATTGCAGATATCCCCCTATAGGATTATAGTGGCCCTATAGGTTTCAAAACCCTTTCTTTAAGGGGAGATCAATATTAGCAGTGCCCAAACACTATGCAATCCTAGACCAAATAGCCCCTATGAGGACAATAACATAATTGTCATAATAAACAGAATGAGTTCAAATATTATCTTCAGTAAAACAAACAGATTTGCAATAAGGTCTGCAGTTTCTAATGGAGGACAAAGAGGATGCAGAGGGATGTAGAATGTGACTGTAAATGGGATAAGAAAAGATTTATACATAAGTTCTAGATAATAGAAAGTGTGGGAGTGTAATCAAAAGAAATTGGATGTTAGCATGCAAAAAAGGGAGAGAGAGACTGGGGGAACAGGTAAACAAAAGGAAAAGAGAGCAAGAAAAGTAAAGAAATGAAAACTTAAATTTTTTGTATAAGGAGAAAAAAGAAAATCTACAGTATAACAGTCATATAGTAATGAAACCTCCCAGTGTTCAGTAGCCTGATGCATGAGAGGTACCTGACAATGAGCTTCAAGCCTCCAGCAGGCATCTCAGGATGGGATTTGCCCCACCTAAAGATCGGAGCTATAGCTTCCAGGATTATCCAAGATGGCCACTCTGGCTTTGAAATGTGTTGGCAAATGGGGAGCTGCAGCTCAGGGTGAGGATGTGGTCAACTGGAGGTCCTGGCGGCAGGATGCGGTTGGTCAGGCAGGGGTCCTGGAGGTCCGGTTTGTTTGGTGTGGTTGTGGGATCCTGGAGGCCAGGTGCAATCAGTTGGTCTGGGGTCCCGGTGATAGGGTGCAATCAGTTGGTCTGGGGGTCCTGGTGGCAGGGAGCAGTCAGTTGATGTGAGGGCCCTAGAGGCAGGGAGTGATCGGTTGGGCTGAGGGATCCTGGAGACGGGACTCAGTCTGTCCGGCCAGGGGTCCTATGGGGCCTGGCTGTTGTCTCAAAATGGTGGCAGCCATGTGTAATCAAACCTGCAGGTACTGTGACAGAGAACTTCCAGGCAACAGCAGGGAGCTGGTGCTCCACTGGCGGTCGGCGATCAGTTTGCTGACTATTGTCGGATGATCGGGAGGTTCTCGTGCGTTGGGTGATGGATAGGTGTAAAGCAGGCGATGGACCGACCAGAGGCAGGCAAATGGCGGATGATAGACGCCTGACACTGAGTAATCTGCACTCAAAAAAGGCGTCGATATGCTGGCAGACTGCAGGTCATCACAGCAGACAAATGGGGTAAACACCAGAGAATTGATAAGCAGCAAAAACTGCCTCACCAGGAAACAGATATCCTCTGCTTGAAACCGGAGTTACGGAGCGACAAGGAACGCAGCCTCCCTCTAGTCCGCCGTCTTGGATCCTCTGATTTGTTCTTAATGTCACATAGTATGTAGAAAAGCATTGATTGTTCTTCTGTAGTATTTTATTAGTATCTAAAAATGAGAAACTTTGGTAATTATCAATAACTATGTCCATAAAGAATTTTTATGATTAAGTCAATAATTAAAATAATTTATAAGCAGGTTTGGTCTTAAGAAAACCTGGGCTGGTGCTCAGTTTTGATGTAAAATGAAGATGATTTCTAATCAATTAGCATTTTATTCTTACTCAAAGTCATTAGTGCTGTAAATATTCTAACTAAAATATTTCACCAGACCTAATTTGCACTCACCCTCCATGAAAATGTTTTCAATATTTGGAAAAATTAATAGCTACAGTGGTTATTTGCTAAGTCACATGCACATGCACACACACACACACACACACACACACACACACACATACACACCAGCAGGTAGGAAAATTTATTCTATGGACCCATACCTGACACAACTAATATAACTGACATATTCAGAGTCCAGCGATTCTCATGGACCTAGGTGGTACTAAGCATGAAAGATTTGTTGAATTCTTTGAGGTGGGGGAAAATTCAGAATCCCTTCAACTCACAAGGGGCAAAAGAGAGGGGGACTATTTTTCTTGGTGCATTATAATTATACAATAGTGGGTTTCACTGTGACACGTGTGTACATGGACTTAAAACACTTAGATCATTTTCATTCCCTAGTACCTCCTCTTACTCTCCCCTCCTCCCTCCCAAATCCCCTTCTTCTACTCTACTAATCTCCTTTTTATTTTCACGAATACGTTTTCCACATTTTCTCTCTTTAGCTTCCACAGATGAGATAAAACATATGTCCTTGACTTTCAGAGTCTAACTTATTTCACTTAACATAATGTTCTTCAGTTTGTATCCATTTCCCTGAAAATGTCATAACTTTTTTGAGACCAAAATAAAACTCCATTGCATATATATGCCACATTTTCTTTATCCATTCATCTGTGGATGGATGCCTAGGCTGATTTCATAACTTAACAATTGTGAATTTTGCTGCTGTTAAACAGGGTATGCATGTATCTCTGTAGTATGTTGACATAAGTTCTTTGGGGTACATACCAGTGGCATACTGGATCGTATGGTGGTTATATTCCTAGTCTTTTGAGGAAATTGAGAGGAAAATATTTTCTGGAAATTTTAAGTGATGATGGGTATGAATCCCCTAAGCAGCTAGTCACCGTGTAAGGAGCCCAGAGTGAGTGCCACAGGCAGATCTTATGCTAAATAGAACAAAAGCAGTTTAAGGAAACCACATGCTATTTAATTGTCAGAATTTTAAATATAATGAGTTGTTCTTTTACAAAATGTTCATGATTAATCAGTTCATGTTCTCTGTTCAATTTCATTTTAGCTGAAATTTAGATGCAGAAGATTATTTTCTTGCTAATATTTAAAAAACTCTTTAAGTAAATAAAACTTAATTGTTTGAAAAAGGGAAAGAGTATTATTTCTTTCATATTTAGTAAAAAGAAAAATAATATTGAAGGAACAAAAATGTATATTTTTTTTATTTCAGAAAAGTAGAACATAAAACAAAGTCTTTAGATTTCCCTATAGAATGTGAGCAAAATTATCTATTGAATATCTGTGAAACAGCACTCAGATGATTCCATATAAAGTTTAAAATAATTCTGACATGATTATTATTTACATATTTTTACAAATGAGAAAATTTCAGCTCAGAATGATTGAAGATTTTTCATAGGGCCAAAAAGCTATTAATATACAGTAAACCGGTCAGATGATTGGAGATAGCATCAATTATTTGTTCACATGACTCTGGTTATAGTACTAAGAAACACAGAGGAATTAGTCCATCTCTCATAGATTTAGCAGATTCATCTACACTAAACAAATGCTATAAAGTTTTTCAATGGAAGTCCAAGAGAAGTGCAAAAGGAATAGTTAATATTTGTTTCTAAGTGAAGAAAGGGCAGGAAGCAATAGCTCATAGAAGAGGTAGACCAAAAGACATGAAGATGTTCACTCTGTGGGCCCAACCAGGCTGATACAGGGATTCATGAAGAAGAGCAGTGAAATCCAGGAGTTAGGAACACCTGGGAGAATCAGAAATGCAGTGGTTCATTACCACTAGGTGTTCATACACAGGGCAGAGGAAGTGGGTCTGGGGGTGGCAGGGGAGAGTGATGAATAATGAGACTAGCCAAGTAGGGTGAGGACATGAAGTGTTTTATAGCTCTTGCTAAGAATTTCAGGTTAAATTTTTCTAACACTGAAAACCATGAAAATTTTAAGCATATTAAAAATTCTCATACTAAAAGGTTACTCTTTTCAGAAGAGATAGGGTAATGAAGAGCAAGACTGGGCACTGAAGAATAATTGAGATTCTGTTTTGATTCCAGACTAGACCATGCTAATGGCCTTGGCCATCCATGTGGGTTGCTTCTTCATGTTTTCCACACTGTTGCCTACCAGTTTTAGTGTTGTTTTGTAAAGCAACACTAATATATAGCTAAAGAGAGAAAATTATTTCAACAGAGAAAAATGATTGGAATTGGCATTATTTTTAAGAGGAAAATAATTAGTGTATTCAATAGAGCAGAACCTCCATAAAAATAATAAAAATAGATTCAGAAAATAATTTCAAGTGATCATCAAATACATGCACATAAATGTCTATAACCACTACTAATTTATGAATTGAAAATAATGAGGAACATTCTATTACAGGTGCATCACTTGAAACTAAATCCATATTTGGCAAGGGAAATGCTTCAAATGCTTTTGGGGTAAGACTGATTCGAATTTTGGTAGATTGATTCTATAAATAAATTGGATAATAGCTATAAAAAAATAGAGTTTTTAACATTATTTAATTTAGTAATTAAAACTCTGGGGATTTATATGAGTAAATAGCAAAGGCAACCTTGTATGGAGGCTTAGAGCAAGAATGCTGTATCTGGATTGCTCAGGTTTAAATCTAACTGCTCTATGGTCTTAACACAAGTTACATAACATCCGCTTCTCAATTTCAACTGTAAAATGTGAATCATGATATGACCTGCTCATTCCTTTCTAAAGCTGAAAAAATATATTCCCTGGTGTACATGTGCTACATTTTGTTTATCTATTCATTTATTGATGGACATTTGGGTTGCTTCCATCTTTTGGCTATTATGAACAATGCTCTTATACATATAGGTGTAGAAACACCTATTCAATACCCTGATTTCAGTTATGTGAGGTATATATCCAGAATCAAAACTACTAGATCTGATAGTACTTCTGCATTTATTGTTTTGGGAGAGGGGGCACTGTAATACCATTTTTCAAGTGACTATACCATTTTACAATTCCACACAAGAATTCCAGTTTCTTGACATCTTTGCCAACATGTTATTTTCAGTTTCTTTGTTGTTGTTTTGTTGTTTTTAATAGTAGCCATCCCTAATGGATGTGAAGTGGCATTTCATTGTGGTTCTGATTTGCATTTCCCTAATGATTAGTGATGGTAATGAACATACTTCTACAGACTTTTAGCTATCTGTACATCTTCTTTAGAGAAATTTCTATTCAAGTCCTTTGCCCACTTTTAAATTAGCTTGGTTTTGTTGTTGTTGTTGTTGTTGAGTTGTAGAAGTTCTTCATGTGCTTTGGATATTAATATCAGTATATGATTTCAAAACATGTTCTCTCATAATGTGGGTTGCCTCTCACCCTGTTGACACTGTCTTTTGACACATGAAAGTCTTTAATCTTGATCTTAGGAATTGCCTTCTTGTTCCTGTGCTTTTGATGTCACATCGAAGAAATTATTGCTAAATCCAACTTTATAAAGCTTTCCCCTTTTGTTATCTTCTTGTGGTTGAGTTATATTTTAATTGGCTTCTTTTTAGGTAATCTTTCTTTTACTAATTGATCTAAGGAGTAAAAATCCTCATGGAATACAGTTTTTAATTTCTATTTCACTAGTTTCTCAGAAGCCAAAAATAACTCCAGTATTCATTCAGTTTGACAGTAATTTCAAAAATAACAAACACTTTTATTTTGGGTTGGGTTATAATAAAGTGGGTGAAAGATCTTAAGGAAACCAGTTTGATATACTGAATTACAGTTTATTCACGATACTTCTCAGAGTTATGGGCAAGTCTCTTCTCAAATAGATGTGTTTTGTTTGTGGCACATGAACAACAATATACGAACTGTATTAGAGCCACTGTGGATTAAGTGGTTGTTGGGAAATGAATGCCATCTGCTAAAGCAGAATATCTGAGAAGTCATTCATCACATTTATCTGTATTCAGTTGATGTGGACATAATGGAACTAAATTGTAGAGATGATATTATGGAACCAAACACTGAAGTGCTTATGCAGCAGACTGCTTAACATGCTGCTAAGTGAGAGGCTGCCTGCATTTTGTATTCAAGAGCAATGAGAAAATTAAAAAGCCAATATGATTTTTGACTCTTCATTTATATCTTTATTCTCAAACTATTTATTGACAATAAAGTAATTCACATTATGGTTTTGGAGGTTCTAGAGTCATTATGGTAATAATGGAAAAAGTTGAAAGAAATTAGAGACTTGACACCCTTGCTCAGGTCAAGAATACTCTTTTGCTTGATTTAATGAAGGTACCCTGCCTTTAATAAAATTGTACTGGTGCTAGGTTGCCAGGAAAATTGAATTTGTCCTTTTTAACAAGTGGTGCCGGAACAGCTGTATGTTCACATGTGAAAGAATGAAATTGATCTCTCTAATTCCAGAAGCCAAAACTGACTCAAATTAGATCAAAGTTTAGAAGAAAATCTTAGGCATGAATCTTCAAGATCTTGAATCAGACAAAATTTTAGAAAAATATAAAAGTACAGCTGACAAAAGAAAAAATGGGTAAATTGCCTTTCATCAAAATTAAAAATTTTATACTTCCATGGCCACCATCAAGAAATAAGATGTAGCACAGAATGAAAGAAAATATTTGCAAGAAGAGGAAATTAAGCTTTGAATCTGCAGTTTAGGAAAAATTCCTAAGTACCATTCCAATTGAATTTTTTAAAAAAAATTTGCCTTAATTATTCTATTTTTATTTGTTCTTTTTAGATATACATGACTGTAGAATGTCTTTTGACATATACACACATGGAATATAATTTATTCTAATTAGGATCCCATTCTTATGGTTTTTACTTTATTGAGCTTGACAACTGACCTTCATTGAGGCATTCATTCTTTTGCTCCCAGTATTGTTGTAAGTGAGGCACTGAGAATACAAACACATAAAAGTCAAAACACCTGCTCTCAAGCTCACCAAGTAATGGAATGTGGAGAGGGATGAAATACAGTAAGTGATGGGAACATGGACTCGGTGCAGTGGGAGCCAAGTGCAGGGGCCTAACTCTGTCCATGTATGTGGACTTAGGAGTTTTATATCAAGAGGAACATCAAGAGAAGCTTCCTTGAAGGGTGAATTAGAGTTTGCCAAGTGGACAAGGGAGGATATTGAGACAAGGATGCCCTTTTTTTCCTGAATTCATGTGGACCTATAGACTGTTACTCTCAAGTTCATTAGAAAGGCCCAACCAGTCTAATTAACTAAAGTGTAATTTTACTAACCACATTCACAAAGTACCCTTTTGGTCAGAGAATTAAAGAGCTTTACCTTCTTTCTTACTTCTCATGACAAAGTTTGTGTTCCACTGATGTATCTCTGTAGTTGTTTGCTAGATCTGTAAGTTTTCCAGCTAGTATTTTCAAGGAAGTCAGGCAACCTGAGCCTGGATTCCTTTCATTATTACTTAGTAGCTATACACACTGTAATTCTTGGTTGCCTATAAATTGCACAAAACTCATGACTATCTAACTGATAATGGTTCTACAAAGATGAAAGGAGAGAACACATAAAGCACTCAGTATATTTAGCATATCATAAACCTTCAATACATGGTAGTTAATATTGCTATGCATTTTATAATTACATTTTCTCCTGTGGAACTGATGAAAATATATGTTAATTTCCACAGAATATTCTAATCTCATAGAATATGAGACCTAGTGAGTAGGACCTAGGTTAATCAATACATGTATTGTTTACTGACATATGTAATCAAGGCATAGAGAAACACAAAATAGGTCCTCTGTTAAGATAAAAATGCCAAAGCTCAGTTGCACAGGGACAAAGGGCTAAGGTAATGAAAAATCAAATAAGCAAGATAATCAGGCCACATATGAAAAAGAGAGGACAGGGCAGAATGTTTCTTTGAAAACAGGCAATCTGGGACATTGAAGAGCTGGCTGGAGATAGAGGTCAAGCACAGCTGCAGACAGAGGTGTCAGGCAGTAGCCAGGAGCCAGGAAATTACCAGGTATGGTACCATATTAACTGGTATTTGTTTCCTAATTAAAAACAAGCACATTTTTTTTGTTGTTGTTGTTTAAAGTTCAATAAGGAAGGTGGCACATTCTCACTAATTTGCCAAATTGCTTTGCAGACTGATCCTCTGCCCAGCTTGTCTCCTTGGAAGCACTCCTTTGTACAAATAAGGATAGAACATATATGTGTGTTTGTGTATATATACACCCAAGCGTCCCCCACATTCATATACAAAAACGTACAAATACGCATATGTGATATTTCTACCACATGCATTGCAAATCTCTTCCTGAGTTGAATAGCCTTAATGCCATTTTTTTTTAAGTGGGTGGTTGCTTTCACTGAGACTACTCCTAACATGCTTCTTTCTGTAGCATCCATGGATGGAAGATTGCCAGTTTCTTTCATTCTTCTTAGAAGTTGGGTTTGGATGAATACTGAAATATGTTCACTGAAAAAGTGGGGAACTGACATTGGACTGCTACCAAGCTTTGTATGGCTTTTCAAAGAGCTATTCCATGGAGGCAGGTAAAGTGCTTTTTGAAAAATGTAGATATGCAGAGAAGGCACCATTATTACTGCCAGTACAAGTTCCTGCCTGTCCAGAGAATGGTCTTCATTCACAGA
Source organism: Sciurus carolinensis (assembly GCF_902686445.1). Classification (NCBI taxonomy): domain Eukaryota; kingdom Metazoa; phylum Chordata; class Mammalia; order Rodentia; family Sciuridae; genus Sciurus; species Sciurus carolinensis. Next base: position 26,743,029 of record NC_062227.1, on the reverse strand, counting down.
TCCCCCTTTGTCCAGCCACTTTCTTTCTGTAATAAATGGAATGTTCATTCAGTATCCCTCTCCTGAATAAAAGCCATTATGTCCTCACAGTATGATTCTTCCAGACCTACTTTTAAAATTGCTTCTGAAAAGAAAATCCAGTAATCATTTAGATTATTAGAATTGTAATTAATAAGCATTTGGTATGCTGTTTTAAAAATGAATGTACTATAGATCAACTGGGAAAGGATCCCATTGAACTTAGTGCCAAAGGACTTGACTTATTCACTATTGCTACCCAGTGAATTTAGACTAATTATTGCAGGACTGGTTATGAGACATCAGAGAGAAATACTCTGTTAAGAGTCATAAGAAAATTTTGGATGCGCCCACTTTAAGTTCACTCTTTTTTCCTGCACAGAGTAATCTCTTACTCTGATGCTAACTTTTATGAGCATGTTTAATATGATTCTTTTTAAAAATATATTTGGCATCAGTATTTTTCATTATGATCATATGCAATATAGTCCCACATATATATCTGAAACAAATCACATTAATATATTGTTTTATTGCATTGTCCAAACAAGTCAGCAATCAAGGAGTGAAAAAGAAGTAGTAACAGTTTATATCTTCCACATGAGAGGCTTGATACTGGGTTCTCCCTTGCTATTCTTTAGATACACTCCACTTTTAACTATTGCTTTTCAAAACATGTAACTGTAGTAAATTTTTTAAAAAATTACTATTTTTTGAGTGCTTGCTAGATAATAATACTTTAAAGAGTATCAAAGACATATCCAATTTCAAGGGGTCTACATTTTTTATAGGGAGATGATGTGAATTTCAATCTTTATTCATGACTAGAAGTCATCACTAAAAATATCTTCTGCTACTTGATAATTAAAATATCTTTCGGAAGAAATGAGAAAACAAAGCCCATTTGTCCTTAATGAGGGTACAATGTGTTAAGTTCTAATTTTTTTTATTGTCAACTGATATATCTAAGTTTCAACCCTCAACCCTTTACTGACTGCTCATATAAAAAGTTCATAGGTTGAAACTATTAATTTCTTTCAAAACCTAGAAACTCCTTCCCAGGACAAGGCTATTGTGGTGACGGTTCTTCTGCCTACATGTGTGATGAATTTATTAAGTGCTTTACATACTTTATGTAATCAGTCCAGAACTACTCTCCCCATAAAAAAGGTGGGTCATAGAGACATAAAGGACTTGCCCAAGATATCATTAACAGTAACATGTACAAGGTCATGTGGCAGAGTAGGGTCCACTTCTGTCTCTGATGGACTCCATAGTCTCTGATCTTAACTGTTTCAATTTACTTCTTGAAGACTCTGCAAGTTATGTGCTAAACCTGAAGTAATCAAGGGTCTCAGGTATTCTATACCTATTCACATTTTGGGTGAAGAGAAACCCCCTATTCATTAAAGTGCATGTGATTAACCTCATAAGGGAGGCTCCATATAACTGGGAGGATTCAAGAGTGAGATAGGAAGGAGATCAACAGCTTGCTATTGATTTTTTATGTCAAAGTTTTTATGTTGATCATTTAATTACCAAGTTTGAATTCTTAAGTGAAAGTTGGTACAGTAATTCCTATATGATGGAAAAATGATGCAATCATCTGTAGTGAAAGAAAGATGATTTTTTTCCAAATAAAAAAACAGGACAACTAAAATAATATTGATAATTTTCTAGCCAAATAATATTGTACAACAAAGTCGTGTTCGGATTTTCTTTCTTTTAAATAAAGAAAACAAAATCATTATCTGATAGTCCACCAATATATATGTAGAAAAGGATAGCTATGGTTGTCATGAATATTTGCCATAATGTTACCTTGAGGAAGCTACTAATGTAAAAAATTAACATTACATAATTTGAGCTAAACCTCTGAAAGGTAAACTGCTTACAATCTTTTACTATAATTCCATGTATTTGGTAAACCATTTTTAAAAATCTAACTCTTGTCATCAGGGCAACTCTTCCTGGTGTTATCACAAATTATGCCTAATTTACTAACAGGCTGCATTTAAGATGCTGAAAAGTACCACTAGATTGTATAAAATGCATAATTTCACTTAGAAGGTGTTTCAAATGGTATTTGTTGCTTTTTTTCCCCTGATGAACTAAGAAATGCATATTTTATTTAGCTCTCAGAAACGGTCCTCCAAAAGGGACCACAAAGGTCTGCAATCCTTCATGTTAATGAAAATCAGCAGGCAAGACTTGGGGAATGTTGAAGGATGAGCTCAGTGAATCCACCTTCCTGACAAAAGTAACAACTATAATGATAAAATAATCAGTAGCAATGATTTCAGAATGCTGAAAATTCACTGAAGAGACAGAGCAACGTGTTTATTCAAGAAAACCTGCTGAACCTGGGAGACTACGGCTGACTTGGGGTTGCTCCCTTCTCCTCTCTCCTCACATGCAGCAGTGCTGATCTCACATTCAGCAAGAGACTGAACTATTTTGAAATTTTGTTGCAAGTCCCATTCCCAGAGCATAGCCATTATTTTGGTTTCTCTCATAATTTCCCAGAAAATCCCCAGACCTGGGGCATTGGTTATTGTTAATCAGACTCAAAGTTCAACTTTGCAGAAAAAAGCTCGAGCCTCAAAGCATTATCAAAAGTAAAAGTAACCCACCAGAATTGTTAACATCACAGCTGCCTAAGTCCTGGGCAAACAGGAGAGCCACAAAAAAAAAAAAAAAAAAAAAAAAAAAAAAAAAAAAAAAAAAAAATTCTAAAAGGAAGATATGGGTACTAGTTGACCATAATGTACTTTGAAAATTTCTGACAGGCTCACAGATATTTAAAATGTTGTGTATATAGACAGGTTTCTTGGCCTGCTCAGCGGGAACTAGAAAAAGTGTGGCCTATTATTCACTTATATCTGATCTTGAGACTTTTTGCAGGTAGAAACTGAAAGCTAAGGCTGACTTATACAATGCCTGAAATTCTGAAAGTGACCTTTCCTCACATAAACTCCTTGGCCAAATAATCAAGACCTGCTGGGTCAAGGTATTTAAGGAAATACTGATTATTACTGAACCATTAAATAATGATAATTCAAGGAGGTATCCTAGGAAGTCAGGTTTAAAAATGTAAACAAGAATTTAAAAATAAAATGAGAAAAGGAATGCAATGATTTGGATATAGTTTGAATGTGTTGAAGTTTGATCTTCACTGTGGTAGTGTTGGGGTGATGAATCCTTCAAGAACTGGGGTCTACTGTAAAGTGGTTAGGCCATTAGGGACACTGCCCTGGGGAGGGACTACTGTAATTCTCATGGAACTCTGTTAGCTCCCACAAGAGCAGGCTATAATTTTAAAAGAGCAAGACTGGCCCCTGAACGCTTTTGGCTCTTTGTCTTGCCATGTGATCCTTTCTGTACTTGGTCACCACCTTTCTTCTTTGCCATGTTATGATGCAGCCAAGGAACTCTCACGGAGACACTGGTGCCATGCTGTTTGGGAATCCAGTCACTAGCATCATGAGGAAAAAAAAAAAAAACCCTCTTTATAAAATACTAAAGTACCCAGCCCCAGATATTTTTTTTTACAATAGGAAACAGATTAATTACAAGGAGCAAGCAAAAACTTCAGTGACTACACACACAAGAAAATACATAATCTAAGACAACAAGAAGAACTGGGGGAGAAAAAGCTGATTCCAAGATTGTTACAATGTATTATTTAAATTTTTCATTACCCCAGAAAAGTCCTAAGACATGCAAAATCACAGGAAAGCATGCAGCCAATAGAAAGTAATTCTGAGGCCCAGATGTTGGACTTAGTAGACAAAAACTTTAAATCACTATTTTAAACATATTCAACGAGCTAAAGAAAACACAGATGCAGAAAACTAACGATGCAAAATTAAAGAAAGTGATGAAAATTATCTTACTAAGGAAATAATAAAGACCTAGAAATGTTTTTTTTTTAAAGATCCAAATAACAATTCTGTATTTGAAAGTAAAGTAACTAAAACTGTTCATTAGCGGCAAAAGACAGAATCAACAAATTTGAGGATAGGACCATAGTGATTATGGAGGCAGGGAGGAAGAGAGGAAGGATGAAGAGGAGTAGGAAAAAGAGGTAGAGGAGGGAAGACAAAGAAGAGAGAGAGAGAAAGAGAAGGGAGAGGAGAGAAGGGAGAGGAAAGAGAGGGAGAGGGGAGAAAGAGAAAAGAAGCCCTATGAAGATAGGCAAAATTGGAGCCCAAGAAAAGTAAGAAAGAGAGTGACAGAAAAATTGTATTAGAATAAGTAATTGCAAAAAAGTTTCTAAATCTTATGAAAATCATTAATCTATATATCCAAATGGCTCAATAAGTTACAAGTAGGATAAATTTAGTTACATTACAAACTGTTAGAAAAGCTAGGACAAAGAGAAAGTTTTGAAGTCAATAGGGGAAAAGCTATTGGCCTTAACATATACAAAGGATCTTCAATAAGATCAATGCGCTTCTCATTGGAAACAACAAAAATCAGAAGGCAGCTGGGTAACATAGTCAAGGAGCAGAAAGTAAGATGGTCAATCAGAAATTCTATATCCAACAAAAATATCCTTCAAAAATGGACAGAGAATAAAGTCATTTCAGATTAAAAAAAAAAGAGTAGATTTGTCATAAACAAATCCTGTTCTAACAAGAAATACTATGAGGAGTATTTCAAAGTGATAAAAATGCCAACTCATGTTCATACAAAAAGTAAAAACAAAACAAACCAAAAAAACAAAAACAAAACAAAACAAAACAAAAAACACCATGTAAGTAATGACGAAATTGAGCATAAGGGAGAACGCAACATTTTAAAATTCGTTTCTTCTGATTAAAAGAAAGGTACATAAAAATTTTAAAAATGAATCAGATGAGCTTATAAAAGAAATAAATTGAATGACGATAACAGCACACAAAGCAGGGTTGACGCAAAGAGCTATGTTGTGGCAAAGCTTTTATGTGCTAGAATTTAATTAAGAGTAATCTGAAGTAGATTTCTTTAAGATGCATATTGTGTTCTCCCAAGGCAATACTGAGGTAATAACTCAAAAAGTAGAACAAAAAATTAAAGGACTAAATGGCAAACTAGAACGTACATGTTTGAACAGAAAGGAGGAATGAAGGAACAGAGGAACAAAAACCACAAGACACAGATCACACACGAAAGTAGCAAATGCGACTCTTAACACATTAGTAATTAAGTTTCAAAGTATTAACACTTCAATTCAAAACCAGAGACCATTATAATGGATAAAAAGATATCATCTGGGTATACGCTGTCCACAAGAGACACAATTAGTTTCCAAGAAGTAAACAGTTTGAAGTAAAAAAAAAAATTGAAAAAGATACTCAGTGCAAAAGTAACCTAAAGAGAACTGGAGTGGCAGCACTAAGATTAAACAAAATAGACTTTAGGATTAAAAAAAATTTCCAAAGACAAAGAACGCCTTTCATAGTTGAAAGAAGGGTAAATTCAGAGGGAAGATAAATAAACAAATATGTAACAAGCAATGGAATCACAGAACACATGAAGCAAAAACTGATGGAATTAGAGGGAGAAATAGATAACTCAGCATTAATAGTTGGAGATTTCTATTCACCAATCTTAATAATGGACACACTAACTAAACTGAATGTCACAAAGAATATGAAAAACTTCATCAGCACCATGAACCGATATGACCTAACAGATAACTACAGACCATTCAGCGCCCCAAAAGCAGACTATTCATTCTTTTCAAGACTACATGGCATGTTCATTGGGATAAACTATATAATAGAACAAAAAACAAACTTGAATAAATCTTAAAAGATTATAGTGAAATTTATTTGAATTTACACAGTGGGAACTCAGAAATTTCATAAGGGGAAATTAAACAAAAAATTCCCATTTAACCCATGATTCAAAGATAAAACATGGGACATTAGAAAGCATTTTGAACCATACAAAAATGAAAACATGGATGAATGTGTTAAAAAATCTGTATGACATGAGGACTAGAGTTAATAACAGGGTATTGTATTCAGGATTTTTGCTGATTGAGTAGATTATAGTTGTTCTTACCACAGGGAAAATGGGGAATTGTGAAATAATGGACATATAAATTTGTTACACTATAGTCATCATAGAAATATGATATATAAGTCATATATATGTGTGTGTATGTATATATACATTTATATATATACTCATTTTATGTACCTTAAATATACACAAAATTATTTTTAAAAAAAGAAAACAAAACTGTGTGGGATGTATTAAAAGAGTTCATAAAGGGAAATCTAGAGTTTTATGTCTTTCTTTAGAAAAACAAATCTGAAATCAATGACCTAAGCTGTCATCCAAAAAAACTTGAAAAATAAAGGCAAATTTAATGCAGGGCAAGGAAAAGTAGAAATGGATAAAAATCAGGGCAAAAAATAGAAAACAACAAAAAGGATAAAAATCAGTGAAACCGAACTTGGTTCCCTTAAAGTATTTTTTTAATTGACAAATAGAGTGGACAAAATGTGATATATCTGTATAATGGAATACTATTCAACAATGAAAAGAGGAAACAGCCAACTGATATATTCAAAGAGCTAAAACATGAGTGGACCTCATAAACGTGTTGATAAGTGAAAGAACAGCATCCTTGAAATGGGTGAAATATATAAATGTATAAAATATACTCAATAAAGTTTTTTTAAGTGATTAAGCAGTAAACATGGTCTCCTAACTCCTACCAAGCTGAAAGAAAATTTGCTTTGTCACCAGGTAAAAATGCCCTTGAAATTTATAAACTTAAGCGGGTCCTTACAAGGCTATCAGCCCATATTATACCGCAATAGTTAAATCTTAAGTGTTGAATTAAATTCAAACTTCTTTCCTAATACTTAATCCGAGCATCTGACAGGTAATAGAAATGAGACATCATCCTATACTCCAACCTTTGAAAAACTTGAGAAATGAGCATCTCACAAAGAAAAATCAGTTTCAAAGAAATGAGCCATCACGAGTAATAACCAACAGAAACAACAGAGTAGTAGAGAGTGAAAAGAGTAACATATATATTATATATATATATATATATATATATATATATATAATGTATACACATGGAGGGGAAGAGAGAGAGAGAGAAAGAGAGAGAAGGAGAGAGAGAGGGAGAAAAGGGGAGTTTAATCAGGAATAACCATGCTTAACTAAAAAAATTTAGAAATTAAAATTGGAGAAGTTGAATAACACATTAGCTACAGCTATAGATATGAATACTAAACTTAAAATATGTCAAAAGAGGGCTGGGGAGATAGCTCAGCTGCTAGAGTGCTTGCCTTGCAAGTACAAGGCCCTGAGTTCGATCCCCAGTACCACAAAAAAAAAAAAAAAAAATGTCAAAAGAAACCACACAGAATGTTTCGCATAGAGAAAAAAGAGATTGAAAACAGAAAATAGAAGTGATAAGACATGGAAACACTACTCATTATTCCAAGTTGAAAAGGAGAAGGAGTGTGAAAGGAGTTGACCCAATGCTTAAAGAGAGAACCACTCTGTGGATGATTGTACAAATTGTTGCAAATTTCTTCCCCTTCCTGTAGGCTTGCCCTTTTGCAATGGGACTTTGGAGAGACTCCTATCAAGAAGTGGGACAGGTCTTCCCATACTTTGAAAATAGGCTGGCCTCCGAACTTGCTTTGGTTCAGAATATAGAAACGGTAGAATGTTCAGTGATGTCATATATGATCTCACTTTTCCCTCTTAGAACCTTATTACTGTCAGAGGAAAAGTTTTGCTCATTCAAGAATGAGATTCTGTGTGAAGACAATACCAGTTCTTTCAGCTGAGGACATCCTTGACAAGCTTATGGTCAGCTGCCTCCAGGCATGTGAGCTAGCCCTGTCAAGATCATCAGAACTGACTTCCAATCCTATAGCTGACACTGGATCTCGAAATGAATCCATTCAAAATGAGCACTTCCCTAGGGACCTGGGAAACTTAGAAGGAAGTCCCGATTTGTACACTTAGAAGGAATGAAACATATACGGTGAATTTTTGAGTGTCTAAAATAATAACCAATCAGAATATTGAATCATAAAGCAGGCGTAGCAGCACATGGTAATAATTCCATTGACTAGCAAGGTTCAGGCAGGATTGCAAGTTCCAGGCCAGCTTCAATAACTTAGTGAGACCCTCAACAATGTAGTCTCAAAATTAATCAAATCTGGTCTCAAAATTAAAAAGGACTGTAGATGTACTCAGTAGTAAAGTGCCCTGGGTTCAACCCCCAGTACCAAAAGAAAAGAAAAAAATAATATTAAAAGTGTAAATTGATTGCTTTTAGCTGGATTTAATGCTGAACAACAAAAAAAATAGAGATAAGCTAATAGGAAAATCAGCCATCATGGAAGTATAACTTTGAAGAAATACATGGGGTTGGAAAATAGATACACTTTTTATTTCCCCAGTCAGCTAAATTTTCTAATGTAAAGTAAGTACTAAAGACTGAGATACAAATCAAGAGTGCAATAATGAGGATCTTTCAAAAGAAGGCTGAAAGAATTGAGTTTTGTCTGTCAGGCTTTCTCAGTGAGACAAAAGGAATTCTAAAAAAAGTGTAGAGTGTTATCTCACATATGTTTAATATCAAAAGTAGTAATTGAGTCTAGAAGGAAAATTATTTCAAAAATGATTGTAGATATGGTATTGAGGTAAAATACTAGATTTGTAGGATGTCACAAAATTTTTAAGTAAATTGAATTGGCAAAAAAACACTCAATCTAGATTGAAAGAGACTGAGAACATTCATACTGCAATAATGCAAGTGTGCTTCCGACTTGCCCTGAGTAAGAATCAAGTTGAGAAAGATACTCAATTGCCAAAGTTAGTCAATCTTTAGAGATGGTCAAAAAGTTAAGGGAAAGGGATGGATATCTTAGAGCAAAGCTATGAGCTATCAAAGAACACCCCAACTAGTAGGGAGTGATTTTCTAAAACATCACTTTTATTGGACCATTATAATCTAGCACAGAGAGATATATGAGTAATCTTATGGAATTTTAAAAATGACTATACTGAGATACTAGAATTTAAAACTCATGGTTTAGTTTATTCATTCATCCATTGATTTGTATTATATCATTTTTGGATGAGCTAACAAGTCTCCTGTGAAATCTTCACTGAAAGTATAAGCAATGTACCACTCTGATGGATAACTATTGACAGACACAGGACAGTATCCATTATTTCTCACTCTCCTTATCTCCCTCTCTCTCCCTCTTTTTTGGTATCAATGATTGAAACCAGGGCTGCTTACCCACTGAACCACATCCCCAACATTTTATTTTTTATTTTCATATAGGATCTTGTTAAGTTACCTAGAGCCTTCCTGAGTTGCTGAGGCTGGTTTTAAACTTGTGATCCTCCTGACTCAGCCTCCAGAGCCACTGGAATTGCAGGCATGTGTTGCCATGCACCATCTATTATTTCTCTTGGTCTGGGGTTTTGTCCACTTCATCACAAGCTGCCTCTAATCCTGCTAAAAAATAGTATAAATACATGAAAGCCCCAACTGTCTTTATTGAATCAGAGAGAAAGAAATGTTGTTTATTCCATTGTTTGCAATATAAGAATTTTCTATTTCCCACAAAATTTCTATATTTATATGAACTATATTTCTGAGCAAAATGCCACCCAGAAAATAGTATTCCCTGTTGGGGGCTATGCTATGTGGACTACACCAAGATGGCACCCGGCAGCCAGCCAGAAGTTGTTTTGATCATATTGTAGGTGAGGAGGTCGGTTAACATAAACACACTCAGGTGCTTTATCATTGACTGTGTTCAAATGAGTCCACACACACAACGCGTGCACAGGTGTTCCCGAGGGCTCGTGCTCGGGCCTGCTCGTTTTGACCTTGCCGTGATTGGGCAGCTGGCTCTTCGCCTGATCTTTGCTTAACTGGTGTGACCCTGCCCTCCGCCTCCTGGAGGGAATATAAGCGGGCAGTAGGCAGAAGGCAAAAAGAAGCAGCAGCAAGCAGTAAGCAGCAGCAGCAGGCAGAAGGCAGATGGCAGATCGCTGGGCAGAGAACTGAGAACACACCTCTAGGTTGCAGATCACAGATCGCAGTATGCAGGACGCATCACTAAAAAGCACCTCAGATAGACAGCACCTTTAGCACACACCTCTAGTATGCACCTTTAGTTCACAGGATGCAGGACGCACCTCTAAGAAGAAGCAGCAGAACTCTAAGAAGAAACAGAACTCTGATAAGTGTAGAAGCCTGTTTTTCTCTGAAACTTCCTCTATAAGCAAAGCCTATCTTCCTCTCAAAGCCTCTCTTCCTCTAAAAATAAAGTAAGCCTCTTTTCCTCTATAAGATAGAGAATAAACAAGCAAGCAAGGAAGCAGCACAGGAATAGAAGTAGTTTATTTCCAGTCCCCTTCCGATAAATACCCGCGCAATTGTTGCTACAGGGGGTAACAAATATCCACGGGATTGTTGCTGCGGGTGGTGACAATGCCCTTTTCTTTAGGCATATAATAAAACTTAAAAGTACACTAACAGTTAAAGAAAATGTCATCAATGCCACAGAATTTGTCTACTTTACAAATTCATCATGTCATACTAGACAAAGGCACCAAAAACATGCATTGGGGAAAAGATAGCCTCTTCAACAAATGGTGCTGGGATAACTGGAAATTCATATGTAACAGAATGAAATTTAACCCCTTGTGCCCTGCACAAAACTCAACTCAAAGTGAATCAAAGACCTAGGCACTAGACCTTAGTGCCTACTAAAAGAAAAAGTAGTTCCTAATCGTCACCATTTTAGCTTAGGAACTAACTTCCCCAATGACACTTCTAAAATGTAAGTAGTAAAATCAAGAATCAATAAATGGAGTGACATCAAACTAAAAAACTTCTTCACAGCACAGGAAAAAAATCAAGAATATGAAGAAAGAGCCTACAGAGTGGGAGAAAATCTTTGCCACCCACACCCAGAGAGAACATTAATCTGTACTATATAAAGAACTCAAATATCTTAACAACAAAAAATCAAATAACCCAATCAATGAATGGGCAAATTAACTGAATAGGCATGTCACAGAAGAAGAAATATTAATGATCAACAAATAAATGAAAAAGTGTTCAATGTCTCTAGCAATTAGAGAAAAACAGAACTACACTGAAATTTCATTTCACTCCAGTCAGAATGGCAACCATCATGAATACAAGTAACAATAAATGTTGGCCAGAATGTGGGGAAATGGGTACACTCATACATGGTTGGTGGGAATGCAAATTGGTGCAACCACTCTGGAAAGCAGGATGGAAATTTCTCAGAAAACTTGGAAGGCAACCACTGTTTGACCCAGTTATTCCACTCCTCAGAATATACCCAAAAGACTAAAATTAGCATACTACAGTGACACAGTCACATCAATGTTTACAGCAGCTCAATACACAATAGCTAACCTGTGGAACCAACCTGGGTGCCCTTCGACAGATGAATAGATAAAGAAAATGTGGTATATATACAAAATAAAATACTACTCAGTCATAAAGAATAATGGAATTATGGCATTTTCCCATAAATGGAGACTATCATGCTAAGAGAAATAGGACAATCCCAAAAACACCAAAGATTGAGTGTTGTTTCAGATATGGGAATGCTAACCCACAACAAGGGAGGGTAAGAAGGGGAAGAATAGAAGTTCATTGGACTAGACAAAGGTGAATGAAAGGAAGAAAGGAGGGAGAGGAGTAGGAACAACCATAGAATGAATCAGACATAAATTTCCTATTCTCATATGTGAATACACCAGCAGTGAAACTCCACATCAGGTACAACCATAAGACTGGGATCTTAATTAGAATAAGTTGTACTCCATGTGTGCATAATATGTCAAAATACACTCAACAGTCATATATATCTAAAAAGAACAAATAAAAATTAAAAAAAAATACAAATTCATCATGTACCATGATTCATGGTTTTATTCTGATATTAAGAATACAACATTTTTCATATATTTGTTGATTGTATATCTTCTTCTGTGAAGTAGGAAAACACAATCAACAGATGAAAATTTAACTCTTTACAGGTTTTGCTTTAAAATAAAAAAATCATATTTTGAAATCAGTAGTGAAACAACAGATTTAAATAGTTTGTTGTGCTACTATTACTAAAACTCTATAAAATCTAAAAGGGCCAAAGTGTGATGATACCACACATGATTATAACTCCAGGACTGCAGATGTTTTTCTTTTGTTGAATGCCCAAAGGTCTGACAGTATGATGGGGTGAATTTAACATATTTAGTGTTTCCTTTCTAGAAGATGGCAAGTTAAGACAGACAATGTTAACAAATGTAGTTTGGAGAGGACTCAGAATGTCAGAATAGAGAAAAGCTGCATTTCCAGTTACTCTGTGGCTTGGGCTTCTCAGCAAGGTGGGTAAAAGAGGAATTTCACTAACATTCAATATTTGGCAGTTAGAGTATCTTAGAGACTCAGAAATTCAGGTGCATTGAACAAAGAACAAGAAAGAATACATTGGAGTCCAGCCAGTTGCAACAGCATCCCTGGCAGCAGCACTGGTTCACCACAGAGGAAAGGGATAACGTGAAGGGAAGCACATTGGAGAGATTTGGCATGGAAAAACATGCAGATCAGAAGAGCAGCCTGCACTTAGCTGGCCCACAGGTTGCACAGAGAACTGGTGTTTGAATAGCGCTCTCTGTTTCTCACCTGGCCAACCGAGAGCTGAGGCAGGAGTCACCTTAAGGAGGCCACGCTGCAGCTTGCTGCTGTGGGAGCCTGGGAAAGCATAGCAAACATTGCCATATGGACCTGACAAGCACCTAACATGTGGCCTAGGGTGTACCTAGTAGAACATGAAAGAAACAGGCACAAAGAAGATTGTGCCCTGGGGAACTCAAGTCGGTAAAATGAAGGGGTGTCCAACTTGGTTTCCCTTTGAGTCTGGCAACACGGCAACTCACGTAACAGGATGAAGAGCATGGGAAACTGAACAGGTGGGTGTGAATACACTCAGGGACTAAGTCTGTGAAGATTGTGTTCGTTGGCAGCAGAGAGTGTGGAAGCTTTGTTCCTCAGCCCCATGAGAATTCCTGGGAGGTTCCTGAGATTTGGACTCCCAACAGAGATCAGCAACTGCTGGGCCCTAGAGGTGTGTTGATTTAATCTCTCCGGAGCAGACACCACACAATGAAGGCCCTAAGGTCTGATGAGACCCTAAGCCCTGGTCAGAGGAACTGTTCTCATAGTATTCTACAGCAGCCCTGCCCTAGGAGTGCATCCATCTGTTCTATGCAGACAAAACTGCAACTGACAGTACTTTCCATTCCATACTAACTTATAAGGTGAGCAGGGAAGATGAAAGCTATTTCCATCAGCTTCAGCTAATTTAGACACTTCAACTGGCAGCTTGGTGAGCAACACAGAAAGGAAGGGGTAAAAACTCAGTCCTTGTGCGCGCACACACACACACACACACACACACACACTCACTCCTCTCCCTCTCTCTCTCTCTCTCTCTCCACATAGCCCAAGAAAAAAATGGAAAGGATAGTTAAGAATAGGCAGCGAACATCATTCTTGTCAACAGTTATAACTACCACAGTGGAGAAAATTCTTTTTAAATTAAGAATGTTCTTTTCCTTTGCTTTCTTTCTTTTTCTCTGTTTTCTTTCTTTTTTTAAAATTTTTTCTTTTTGTGTGAGCATGTGTCTGTGTGTATGTTCTTGCTGTGCTGATTGGTTCATGGAAATATATGCACATTCGTTTCTATTTTTTTTCTTATTTTTACCATTTTTTGAAAATGTAGTTTCTTTGCCTCGACTTATCTTTTAAGGGTTAAGGTTTTTGGTTTATTTGTGTTTCATTTTTGTTTGTGTCTCTTTTTCTCTTTTCCTCTCCCAGCAATAGCAGATTCTCTTGTTCTTTCTCTCTCCCTCTATGTTGTTTTTCCTATTTTTTCTCCTCCTTTTTTTATGCTATTTGTGAGGTCTCTTTTATATCCTCTCTATTCATATTTTAAACCTTCTAAATTCTATTCTACCTTCCCATCACATTTTCTTTTCTCTTTACGAACTGTGTTTTTACCATCTTTTAAAACTATTTGGTTTATATAACTTCTGCTCCTGCCATTTGTATGGTCGCAGTTATTACTGCTGTGGATGATGTAGTTAACTGCTGTTTACATTAATGCCAGATCTAATGTATTTACTTATTTTTGCTGTTACCAATTGCTGACCCTACCCTTCCTGCTTTTGTGGTAATTCATGTTGCAGATGTCACAGTAGGCATTTTTCTAACGCTGCATATTATCTGCATTGGTTGTTACTAGCATTTGTTCCCCTTTTTCTGTGATGTGCTGGAACACTTCAGGGACAATACAAGTTCACAGGATAGGCAGTTGCCAATCTAAACTCAGTCAAAAGGCAGCACATCTTACTCCACACAAACTAATGACACTCAAACTTTAGCTATACTTCAATTAAAAAAACAGAATAAGAAGAGGAGGAGGAGGAGGAAGAGGAAGAGGAAGAGAAAAAGAAGAGGAGGAGAAGGAGGGAGAAGAGGAAGGAGAAGAAGAAGAGACAAAACCCCCCAAAAAAACCAGGTCTCAAACATGAGAAGCTAGGGTGGACATTCAGGTCCCTCTGACATCCACTCCTACAGCAAAAACAGAATTAACGTAAAGGCTGTGGATACCACACCTATGAGAAATCTCAACATAGAGCATTCCAGAACACTTTGGCAAGAGATGCCTGTATCCTAAAAAGGCCCACAAGAAAGAGTGGAAGAGAAATCCATCCCAACTGATTCATAAAACCCAACACAGGAGTACAAGAAATATAAAAAAAAATATCAAGGCAACATTATGCCTCCTAAAGTTTATAATTCACCAGTAAACAACTCCAAAAATGTAGAAGTGGATGAAATAGCAGGTAAAGAATTCAAAAGAATAATCGTAAAATGATCAATGAATTCCAAGAGAACACAGAAAAACAACTAAATGAATTAAGGAAGTCAGCACAGGATATGAATGAGAAATTCTATAAGGAGATAGAAATTTTGAAAAGGAATCAAACAGAAATCTTGGAAATGAAAGACACAATAAATCAAATAAAATGTCAGTTGAGGAGATCCAAAATGGCAAACTAGAATGAAGCTGCATTCCTTGTCACTCTGTAACTTGTGATTCAAGCAGAGGAAATACTGTTTTTCTTCGATGCAGCCTTTGCTGCCCACAGATCCACTGCTGTCTATACCCCCTTCATCCACCATGATAGTCCATCGTCTGCCAGCATATCACCCACCTTTTGAGCACAGATAGATCACTGACCTCCACCTATCATCTGCCATTTGCTCATTTGCCAACCTCTTGCCTGCCTATTACCAACCTTTCACCTACCCCACGTCCGCCACCCAACGTCCAACCGCTGATCGCCTGTTGTTAGGCTGCACACTGCCAGCAGATCACCCACTGCCTGCTGCACACTGCTGCCTGGAAGTCCATTGTCACAGTACCTGCAGGTTTGGTTACACACAGCCACAGCCGTCTTGGGAATACCAGCCAGGGCCTGCATGTTTGCTGCTGCCACCACTGCCGCCTTGGGGGCATGGTCGCCCCAGTCTGGGGACACCAGCCAGGGCCTGGAAACATATTGTTGGGGTACCTGAGATCTTTATGTGTGTATGCCTCTTTGCAGGGACGCTCCTTTGTGTGAGCACATCCCTGGTGGTCTCTCTGCAAGGTGAAAAGGCAATGAGATCTCAGGACTGCAGTAAGGCAGAGCCTTGAGAAGCTGAAACCCAGGTCCATCAGATTGCATCTGGGTTTGCATGGGTTACTCTGGCTCTGACAAGCCTGTGGAAAGCTAGAGACTAGGAGCAGTTCCCTGGGGGAAGCACAGCTTGGAGAAACGAGAACACCAGGCTCTCTCCAGCTCAGTGAGTCCTGAACTATGTGTGATGGAAGAGGCCAGCTACAATGGGTGGGAACACTGGAAGAGGGTGTGAGGGCATCTTGCTATCAGCTCACCCATCCAACTGGTTTGGTACCCAACTGGTTTGGTACACACCAGACTGGAGCCAACATCAAACTTCAAACAACCCCACCCATCAGCAAAGAAGGGAAGCTGAGAAAATTTTCGAAAGTCAATGGAAGCAATCATTCAATTTTCTGTTGAGAATTTTATTTTTTTCCCTCTCTCTCTCATATACCGCTATCATCTTTGAATCCAAATATTTTTCAAGCATCAATTTATTGAGGAATGAGATGTCCGAATAGTATATTTCAGTTTTTTTGTGTAATCTTATATTTTTACTTTGTTTTTTTTAAAAAACCTGTATGTTTTTTCATCTCACTTATCTCACAGGATTCTCTTTCTCATTTATTCATACTAATGGTGAACTCTATTAATTCCTCCCTCACTCTAACTATAAATTTTTATCTCTATCTTCTCTCCTCCCTCATAAACATCACATCTTACACTACTTCTGTTCCCTCATTGTTCATTATTTGAAATGGGAAACATTATAGTAAATGTAATATTGATATTGTAGATAATAATTGAACACATTATTTCTGTTTATTGTGACAAAATTGTAGATGCCTTAATAGGAGCTATTTGGTTCAAGGTTGTATACTGTTTGCATTAGGTGTTGTGAATGTTGGTCTACCCCTTAAAGGTGAGTTACAGGAAGCCTTCAGGAACATGGTAAGACTACAGGGTAGAAACTGTGCTGCCTCAGATCCATACTGCTAGAGGGGAGGACACACAAACAACATGAAAAATCAAGGGAACAAAGTGCCTCAAACAAACTGAGATGTTCCAACAACAGAATCCATAGACATCACGGTAGAAGAAATGTCAGAGTAGGAGTTTAGAAGGTACACAGTTAGACTGATCTTAGAAATAAAGGATGGTATCAGAGAGAAAATACAGGAAGTAAAAGTTCATTTCAAAAAAGAGACAGAGATTATAAAAAGGAATCAAGCAGAAATCCTCAAAATGAAGGAAACAATAAACAAAATTAAAAATTCAATGGAAAGTATCACCAACAAACTAGACCACTTGGAAGACAGAACCTCAGGCAATGAAGACAAAATATATACTCTTGAAAATAAAGTTGATCCTACAGAGAAGATGGTAATAAACCATGAACAGAACTTTCAAGAAATATGGGGTAACAAGAAAAGACCAAATTTTAGATTTATTGGGACAGATGAAGGTGTGAAGATACAAACCAAGGAATGCACAATGTTTTCAGTGACATAATATCAGAAAATTTTCAAAATCTAAAGAATGAAATGTGAAATCAACTACAAGAGGCTTAGGGGACCCCAAATGTACAAAATTACAGCAGACCCACACCAGGCACAATTTAATGAGAATGACTAACATACAGAATAAGGATAGAATTTTAAAGACTCTGAGAGAAAAACAGCAGATTATATATAGGGAGAAAATCAATTCCATCTCAGCTGATTTCTCAACTCAGGCCCTCAAAGCTAGGAGGTCCTGGAAAAACATATCTCAAGTTCTGAAAGAAAATGGATGCCAACCAAGAATTTTATGTCCACCAAAACTAAACTTCAGATTTCAAGAATATAAAAACCTTCCACGATGAACAAAAGTTAAAAGAATTCACAACTAGAAAGCCTGCAATACAGAACATTCTCAGCATAATATTCAATGAGAAGGAAATGGAAAAAAAAATGAAAAGCAGCAAGGGAAGGAAATACCCTAAAGGAAAGGTCAATCAAAGTAGAAAGTAAGTCAAGTTAAAAACCAAAAATGAACCAAAATTACCAGGAATACAAATAATATTTCAATAATAACCCTGAATCACCAAAGACATAGAGTAGCAGATTGGATTTAAAAAAAAAAGACCCAACAATATTCTGTATCCAAGAGATGAACCTCATGGGAAAAGACATTCACGGACTGAAGATGAATGTTGGGAAAAGATTTCACCCACATGGGCTGCATAAACAAGCAGGGATTTCCATCCTTATATCATACAAAATGGACTTCAAACTAAAGTTATTCAGAATGGATAAAGAAGAACTCTTCATTCTGTTTTAAGGGAATCATACATCAACAAGACATAACAATTGTAAACATGTATGTCCCAAACAATGGAGCATCTACGTACATTAAACAAACCCTTCTCAATTTCAAGAATCAAATAGATCACAACACAATAATACTGGGTGACTGTAACACATCTCTCTCACCACTGGATAGATCTTCCAAACAAAAACTAAACAAAGAAACTACAGAACTAAATAATAAATCAATGATTTAGACTTAACAGGCATATCCGGAGTATTTCATTCATCATCGAGGAAATACATTTCCTTCTCAGCAGTACGTGTATCCTTCTCTAAAACTGACCACATGTTATGCTGAAAAGCAACTCTTAACCAATACAAAAGAAACAATTGAAATAACTGAAAAAACAAAAAGTTGGTTCTTTGAAAAAATTAATAAGATTGATAAACCCTTAGCTACACTAAAAGATAAAGAGGGAGAAAACCCAAATTACTAAAATTCATGATGAAAAAGGAAATATCAAGATGGACAATACTGAAATACAGAAGATAATTAGAAACTATTTTGAAAATTTATACTCCAATAAAATAGAAAATCTTGAAGATATGAACAAATTTCTAGAGACATATGATCTACCCAAATTTAATCAGAAGGACATACACAATTTAAACTGATAAATTTCAAGCAGTGCAATATGAGACACTATCAAAAGCCTACCAATGAAGAAAAGCCCAGGACCAGATGGATTCACAGTTCTATAAGAGTTCTACAGGACCTTCAAAGAAGAATTAACACCAACACTCTTCAAACAATTCCATGAAATAGAAAAGGAGGGAACCCTTCCAAATTCATTCTATGAGGTTAGTCTCACTCTGATACCAAAACCAGACAAAGCTGCATCAAGGAAAGAAAACTTTAGACTAATATCCCTGATGAACATAGATGCAAAAATCCTTAACAAAATTCTGGCAAATCGCATACAAAAACATTTAAAAAAAATAGCTCACCATGATTAAGTGTGGTTTATCCCAGGGATGCAAGGTTGGTTCAACATCTGGAAATCAATAAATGTAATTCATCACATCAATAGACCTAAAGTTAACAATCTTATGATTATTTCAATAGATGCAGAAAAAGCATTTGATAAAATGCAGCACCCCTTCATGCTCAAAACACCAGAAAAAATAGGAATAGTAGGAACATACCTCCACATTGTAAAGGCTATCTATGCTAAACCCAACATCATTTTTAATGAATAAAAACTGAAAACATTCCCTCTAAAAACTGGAACAAGGCAGGGATGCCCTCTTTCACCACTTCTCTTCAACATCATCCTTGAAACTCTAGCCAGAGCAGTCAGACAGACAAAAGAAATTGAAGAGATATGAAAGGAAAAGAAGAACTCAAGCTATCACTATTTGCCAAAACATGATTCTATATTTAGAGAATCCAAAAAAACTCCACCAGAAAACTTCTAGAACTTATACATCAATTCAGCAAAATAGTAGGATATAAAATCAACACACAGAAATTCAATGCATTTCTATTATAAGTGATGAATCCTCTGAAAGAGAAAGTAGGAAAATCACTCCACTCACAATAACATCAAAAAGAATAAAATACTTGGGAATCATTCAAACAAAAGAAAGACCTCTACAATGCAAAGTGCAGAACACTAAAGAAAGAAATTGAAAAAGACTTTAGAAGATAGAAAGATCTCCCATGCTCTTGGATAGGCAGAATGAATATTGTCAAAATGTTCATACAACTAAAGGTGCTACACAGATTCAATGCAATTCCATTTAAAATCCCAATGATGTCCCTCTTAGAAGTAGAAAAATCAATCATGAAAATCATTTGGGAAAAAAGGACCCAGAATAGAAAAAGTAATCCTTAGAAAGAAAAGTTAAGCAGGAGACATCCCAATACCAGACCTTAAACTATACTACAGAGCCATAGTAACAAAAGCAGCATGGTATTTTCACCAAAAATAGACAGGTAGGCAAATGATACAGAATAGAAGAAACAGAGAAAAGCCCACATAAATATGGTCATCTCATACTAGACAAAGGCACCAAAGACATTCATTGGAGAAAAGATAGCCTATTTAGCAAATGGTGCTGGGAAAACTGGAAATTCATATATAACAAAATGAAATTAAACCTCTATCTCTCACCCTGCATGAAACTCAACTAAAAGTGAATCCAAGACTTAGTCACTAGAGCAGAGACCCTGCACTGAATAGAAGAAAAAGTAGGCCCTTATGTTGGCTTAGGACCTGACCTCCTTAACAAGACTCCTAAAGTGCAAGAAGTATAATCAGGAATTAATAAATGAGATGGATTCAAACTAAAAAGCTTTTTCTCAGCAACAGAACAATCAAGAACATGAACTGAGAGCCTACAGAATGGGAGAAAATTTTCACACACACACCTCAGATAGAGCACTAATCTCCAGGATATAAAAAGATCTCAAAAAACTTAACACCAAAAAAACCCCCCAAATAATCCAATCAATAAATGCACTAAGGAACTGTACAGACATCACAGTAGAAATATAAATGATCAACAAATATATGAAAAAATGTTCATCATCTCTAGCAATTTGAGAAACATAAATCAAAACTAAGATTTCATCTCACTCCTGTCAATTATCAAGAACACAAGCAATAATAAGTATTGGTGAGGATGTGGGGAAAAGTGTGCATTCATACATTGCTGGTCAGACTGCAAAGTGGTGCAAACACTCTGGAAAGCAGTATGGAAATTCCTCAGAAAACTTGGAATGGAACCACCATTTGACCCAGCTATCCTGCTCCTTGGTTTATACCCAAAGGACTTAAAATCAGCATACTACAAATGGCACCAGACACATCAATGCTTATAGAAGCTCAATTCACAATAGTTAAGCCATGGAACCTACATAGATGCCCTTCAACAGATGAATAGATAAAGAAACTGTGGTATATATACACAACAAAGTATTACTCAGCCTTAAAGAAGATTGAAATTATGGCATTTGCAAGTAAATGGATGGAATTAGAGAATGTTATGATAAGTGAAATAAGCCAATCCCAGAAAACTAAAGTCCGAATGTTTTGTCTGATAAGCAAATGCTGATTCATAATGGTGGGGGTGGTAGGGAAGAAGGAACTTTGGATTGTGCAGAAGGGAGTGAGTGGAAGGTGGGGCCATGGGGATGGAAAGGATGGTAAAATGAGACAGACTTTATTACCCCATATATGTATGATTACACTATGTGTGTGGTTCTGCACTGTGTACAGCCAGAGGAATGAGAAGTTATGCTCCATTTGTGTAAAATGTATCAGAATGTATTCTACTGTCATGCATAACTAATTAGAACAAATTAAAAAATAAAAAATCCCACTGCTAAAAAATAAATACATAAATAAAATTTAAATTTAAAGTCTCTTTATTTGGAACAGTCCAGGTTGAAGACATAATCTCAGAGCTGGAAGACAAAGTGTCTGGCCTTGGATATTCAGACAATATTAAAGAAAATAAAGAGAGTGAACATGATCAGAATATATAAGAATTCAGGTACAACATTAAGAGACTAAATTTAAGAATCATTAGAATTGAGGAGTGTTGTGAGAAGCAGACTAATGGATTGGATAGCCTCTTCAGGGAAATGATAACAGAAAATTGTCAAAATCTGAGAACAAGATAGATAACAAGATACAGGAGGCTTCAGAATCTCACATAGAGAAGATCAAAAAAGAACCACTCCATGGAACATTAAAATTAAATTGCCTAAGAGAGAACAAGGATAGAATTTTAAAATCCTCAAGAGAAAAACATTACATCATATTTAGAGATAAGTCAATCAGAATTACTTTTGATTTTGCAGCACAAACTCTAAGTCAGGAGCATTTGGAATGTTGTGTTTTAAGTCCTGAAATAAAATAACTGTCAGTCAAGATTTCTATATACAGCAATACTACCATTTATAATTGAATAAGAAATAAAAGCCTTCCAAGATAAGAAGAAATGGAAAGAATTCATGACTACTAATCTGACACTACAGAAAATACTTAAAGAAATACTCCACTCAAAGGAAATAAAAATCGAGTCCCAGAGCTCACACACAAATTAACAAATCTCATTTGAAGAGAAGCTTAGCAAATGAAAAAGAGTGACAAATTAAACAGTAGAAATAAATAAAAATGATAGAAATTAATAAACAACTTTCTATAGTAACATTGAATGTAAGTGGCCTCAACTCTACAATTAAAAGATAAAGGCTCTCAAAATGAATTGAAAAACAAAAGCATGTATATGTTGTTTATAAGAGATGCACCTTAAGGCAAAGACAGCCGCAGACTGAAAGTGAAAGGATGGAATTGATATGCCATACAAATGGAGCCTGAAAACAAGAAGGAATAGCCATTCTCATATCAAGGAAAGCAGACTCCTAGCTAAAATTAATCAGAAGAGACAAAGGTCACTTCATACAATTAAAGGAAAAAAATCCACCATAAAGATATAATGACAGTAAATATGTATGCCCCAAATGTTGGTGCATCTGATTACATAAAACAGACACTACTTGAGTTGAAGACTCAGACTGATCCCAGTACAATAATATGATATGATTTCAACACACCTTTCTTACAATAGATCATATGGATGTAATCTCAGTAAAAACTCTTTGGACATGAAAACTATTATAAATCAAGTGGACTTTACATTTCATCTAACAATAGCTGTTCATAGAAACTTCTCCAAAATACACTATTCTTTAGGCCAAGAAGTAATTCATAGCAGATATAAAAAATATAATTCCTTGCATCTTATTAGATCATAATGGAATGAAATCATAAATCGACAACAATTCCTACAGAAACTACATAAACATATGGAGATTAAACAACATATTTTTGAATGATGAATGGTGATAGAAGAAATCAGGGGAGAAAATGGATGGAACTAAAGAATATTATGTAAAGCAAAGTAATTCAAACTCAGAAGGTCAGGGGTCATATGCTTTCTTTCATATATGGAAACTAGAAAGGAAAAAGGAAAAGAAAGTTGTTGGGGGTGGATCTCATGAAAATTGAAAAATCAGTAACACGACCAAGAGGAAGGAGAAGGGAGGGAAAGTGGGAATACTAGGGAGTAATATTGATTCATTATATTGTGTACATGTGCGAATATGTAACAACAAATCTCACTATTAGGTAAAACTATCACAAACCAATGAAAAATATGGGAAAAAAGTTTTTTCAAATAAGTTTTACAATCTGAATCAAACAGATATGGTCCCTTTTACAAAAGGCAATATGTGCTAGGAGAAAGATATCGCACTCCCTGCCCGCAGAGAGACACGACACCTGGTTCTTTTCAGCTCTTTATTGCGCATGTCTACTTCCTCATAGTTCTTTCTTTGTTCTCCCTTTGAGGAACTTACACTCCAATATATACAGTACTTGTAACCAATCAGCCTTTTAGCACGAGGGGAGAGCATGCACAGATACAGGCAGCAAAGGCAGGCATACAGTGGACCTGCACTGTCCATCAGGGAGCTCAGCCAATCCCTCGAACTTCCTCAATACGATGTCAGTTGTTTGTGCAAAAGTTAACTGCTCTGGCTCACTGCCAGGCGCCATCTTAGCCTTGCCACACCTAGGGCCAGGGGTCCGGCCGAAACCCCGACAGTTCCCCCTTTTCTCTTTTAAAAAGAAAAGGAAAGCTTGGGACCGTGCCTGTCTTAGGCGGAGTGGTCAACCACCGTCCTTACCCGTCATCGGATAACTGTAGAGCATGCTACAGCTCCTGTCTTAGGTCGGTACGGTGTCACCTTCTCCCTTACCCGTCTTTGACTACCGGTCCAGCATCGAGAGCCATACTTGTGGGGAACTGCCGGCCTCTAGGGCAGTCATGGCCTGATGAAAAATAATCTGGTCCATTTGTTGGGTGGCTCGTAGTTCAAAATTATGAGCTCAAAAATACAGCATTAAAGAAAAAACAAAACAAAACAAGAATCCTGAAGAATAAGTTAGTTTTGTGTAGCGGCCCAGGAGTTTAAAACGGACACTTCTCTTTTTTTTTTTTTTTTTTTTCTTTTCTTCTTATCTTCAGGCTAACCCCCTTTTCTCCTTGAGACGCTGTAGCCACATTCCAATGTGGCTTCAGCAAGGCCAGGCAGGGGGAGGAAGGATTACCCAGGACTTTTTAACCCTTTTTTACCTGGTTGAGAAATCAGGTTAGGTTTGAATGCAGAAAATCACAAAACATTACTTTTTACTACTTTTAAGGAATGGAGCTGCTGAGCTCTCTGCCTAGGGGGACTCTCCCCTAAACTGATTTCCCTCTTTCTAACAAGTTGTTCCTTACACCCACTTTTATTTTTATTTTGTTTGTCCCTGATCTTATTGACGCCCTTTTTGATGTTTTAGACCTTTTTTCTTACATTTTCTCCAAAACCTGACTGCCCTCAGTCAGAGGCTCCACAAAAGAGTGTTTTTTAACTATTGCCCACAGGTCTCGAGTCTTCACCGGTGTCAATGTCATCATTAATAGGGCGCTTAGACTGCATTGTTAGCTTCCCAAATGTCCTTTCTAGCTCCCCCCCTGAAAATTCCTCTTTTGAATCTTCCCCTTCTGAGTTATTATTTCTTTCTGAGTTCTGAGAACAGAACCGTTTCTCTTTAATCTCTTCTAAAACCTGACTTCCCTCTTCCAGGGGTCCCTTTAGATTTTGTTTATCTTTATGTTGTAAGCAAGATTTAATCAGGGACCAAATGGCTAAAGTTCCAACAGGTAACAGCTTTTGTTTTTTTGTTATGTGTAGATCCTCTCCCAGGTGCTTCCACTGAGGAATATATTTAACAACCCTTATCTAAAAACCACGGAGAGACCTTTTTTATGGTATCAAGGAATGCTCAAGTTGTTCTGCCTTCAGCGGCGTTCCGTGATTCCCCAACAACTCCCTAAGAGGCTGCTGCATTCCAGTCTTAGACAGTTCTGTTCCTATGATTAAATCTTACAGCACTAAGAGCTCCAAGGACACAAACAAGCCACACAACAAACACAAAAATAACACACCACACACACAATTTGGTACCACTGCATCTATCTATGTAGACTCAATTTTTTCTGGGTTCTTTACCCTTCACTGCCGGCTACCAATGACGGACTCAAGGTCATAAATGAACTACCAATGACGGACTCAAGGTCATAAATGAAATACCAATGACGGACTCAAGGTCATAAATGAACTACCAATGACGGACTCAAGGTCATAAATGAAATACCAATGACGGACTCAAGGTCATAAATGAAAATAAATAATTACCTTTTACTTTATCTGTAGATTCCCGGGTTTCGGCACCACCTATCGCACTCCCTGCCCGCAGAGAGACACGACACCTGGTTCTTTTCAGCTCTTTATTGCGCACGTCTACTTCCTCATAGTTCTTTCTTTGTTCTCCCTTTGAGGAACTTACACTCCAATATATACAGTACTTGTAACCAATCAGCCTTTTAGCACGAGGGGAGAGCATGCACAGATACAGGCAACAAAGGCAGGCATACAGTGGACCTGCACTGTCCATCAGGGAGCTCAGCCAATCCCTCGAACTTCCTCAATACGATGTCAGTTGTTTGTGCAAAAGTTAACTGCTCTGGCTCACTGCCAGGCGCCATCTTAGCCTTGCCACACCTAGGGCCAGGGGTCCGGCCGAAACCCCGACAGAAAGAGCCCTGGATTAAAGGCATAAAAATTGTTCCATTAAGTCTCTGTTATTTGCTGGCTATTCTTACACTCTAAGAACTGAAAGTTCATTGAATATTCTACTTGTACAATTGAGGGTTTGCTATGATGATTAAATGTGATAATGTATGTAAAAGATTATCTATCATGTGTAAGTCCCTATGGAAGAGTAAAGTATAAGAAATTAGAGGCAGAATAAACTACCTTTATTGTCTAATGGTTTAGTTATAACAAATAATAGCTTAGAACTCAGTGGAGAGAACAATAGGAGAGGGAGAAACTAGGTAGAGATTAGATAATGAAGAAGGAAAATCTGGTTTATGGAAAGCCTCCAGGTTTAATCTTGGAGGAAAAGGTTTTATGTTCATATAAACAAAAAATACCTATTACACTCAGACTTCTTGAGGATAAAAGTCTGATGCATCTCTTTTTTTCTTGCATAGTTTAGTAAAGTTTTAAATGTAGGTTTCTTATCCAAAACTCTCTAGGGATAAAAAAGCTCTTATTTTCTATTGGAGGCACAGATTCAAGGCTTTAGCATATCTTAACTTAAAAAAAAAAATCTGAAAATAAAGGAATGAAGTTTCCTAGGAACATAACAGTTCCCAGCCACATGCCTTTTGCTATGGTTAGATAAGTGTCCACCAAATACTGTATTAAGTCTTGGGCCCCAGCTGGTGGCTCTATTGGGAAGTACTCAAGCTAGTAGAAGATCTGGTCATTGGGGAGTGTTCCTGAAGAGGAAATGAGGACCCCAGCCCCTTTCTCTTCCTCTCTTTCATGTCCTGACCATGAGGTGGAGAGTTTTGCCATGTGCCGCCATCATGATGTGCTGCTTCACCACAAGTCCAAAAGCAAAGGGATCAACTAATCATGAACTGAAACCTCCATAACTGTGAGCCAAAATAAACAGTTTCTCTTCTAAGGCTGATTCTCTCAGGTATTTTTTACAGTGGTGGGAAGCTGATGGACTTACCCCATCACTGTTTTTCTCATCAGACATGGAATTCCATCAAAGGGTTCAGAAAACAGTCACTTCTCCCAAACAATTCAGGTAATAGTATTGCATTGTTTAAATTGTACTTATAGACCCCAAATTTTTGTATAGTTTTGTCTCTGATTTATTTCCTACACAAGTAGGCTCATTGCCTGTTTCTGAAGAGGAAGCCTGCTACTTTGCTTCATTCACCCAGTGAATTAATGAAAATTTTTCCACATTAAAGCAAAGGAGGAATTTTGGATTAGAACTAAAATATTCAATTTGTGTGTTGGGAAAAATGATAATGTTTTTGCCAATACTGTTGCTATGCAACCACTATAAAAACCAGCACTAAAATGAAGTGTAACTTCATAAGTGGGGGATGGTTTAAAAAGAATATGTTTAGAGACTGTGTCAAAACCAGCACCTGCTGGGACCTCCTATAAGGAATGAACTGGGGAGGAAGTCAAGGGCTTTATAAGAGTTTATAGAATTTTTTAAAAAGTAAGTCCAAAAGCAGATTTGTGGGATTACTCCTTAAATTCTATAATTACCTCAGGTGGTGAATCTGTAATGCACAACTAATTTTGATTAAAGCAGTAATGGGCCACCTATAACAGTTATGATGCAAGAGAGACACATTGCCATTTAGAATTTTTTAGAAGTTTCAACTGTAACTGAAATAAGATTAGGTTTTTATGTTTTATGTTGGAGAGAACATGGTCACAAAGATAACTAGAAACATTAACTCTACAGCTTCTGTATAAAACTTAGAATAAAAACTGGTCATTTCAATATTTGCCAAACATTTTAAAATAAGTATGTATGATTTTAAGAAATTTTAGGAGATCTAAAATAATTTCATTAAGTATTATGAAAAAATATTTCTTGGAGATATTTTATCTGAGTGCATTTTCTATCATCTTATCTGAGTGTCTTCTGTAATTTTTCTCTTTTTCTATGGGGTGCTAAACGGTTGAAAATTCATGTATGAATAAAGACCTTCTATTCTTCCTTTCTTTATTTTATTTATTTTTTATTATTATTGTATACAAATGGGAT
Source organism: Sciurus carolinensis (assembly GCF_902686445.1). NCBI lineage: Eukaryota > Metazoa > Chordata > Mammalia > Rodentia > Sciuridae > Sciurus > Sciurus carolinensis. Next base: position 26,715,170 of record NC_062227.1, on the reverse strand, counting down.
ACATGTTGTTTCTCTATTTGTACATGGAGTCAAGGCATACCATTTGTGTAATCATACGTTTACATAGGGCAATGATGTTCGATTCATTATTTTTTTTTCTTTTCCCTTCCCCCCCACCCCTCCCACCCCTCTTTTCCCTCTATACAGTCCTTCTTTCCTTCATTCTTACCACACTCCTTATCCCTAACCCTAAACCTAACCCTAAACCTAATGCTAACCCCTCCCACCCCCCGTTATATGTCCTCATCCGCTTATCAGCGAGATCATTCGTCCTTTAGTTTTTTGAGATTGGCTTATCTCACTTAGCATGATATTCTCCAATTTCATCCATTTGCCTGCAAATGCCATAATTTTATCATTCTTCATGGTGGAGTAATATTCCATTGTATATATATATATGCCACAGTTTCTTTATCCATTCATCAACTGAAGGGCATCTAGGTTGGTTCCACAATCTGGCTATGGTGAATTGAGCAGCAATGAACATTGATGTGGCTGTATCTCTGTAGTATGCTGATTTTAAGTCCTTAGGGTATAGGCCAAGGAGTGGGATAGCTGGGTCAAATGGTGTTTCCATTCCAAACTTTCTTAGGAATCTCCATACTGCTTTCCAGAGTGGCTGCACTAATTTGCAACCCCACCAGCAATGTATGAGTGTTCCTTTTGTGGTGAAAAAGGAACACTCTTCCTTTCTTTAGAAAGAAAAATGTAATGGGAGGATATGTATGACAAGGGTTCTTTAGAGAAATAGAACCAGGTAGAGGGATTATGAGGAATTGACTCACACAGTCGCGGAAGCTGGCAAGTCCCAAGAGCTATAGGTTAAGTAGGCAAACCAGAGACCCAGGAGAGCTGATGATTTGGTTCCTGCCTGAATCTGAAGGCCTCAGAATCAGCAGAGCTGATGGTGTAGGTCTAGTACAAGAGACCTGCCGGTAAGATCCCATGTTTCCTCAAATACAGGATAAAGCTGATGTCTCAGTTGGAAGAAAGGCTGGAAGAATCCTGTACACTGGGGAGGGCAAGGATCAGTCTTTCTGTTCTATTTGGATCTTCAATTGAATGGTGGTGACCTGCTACTTTGTGTACCAATTTGAATGTTAATCTTATCAAAAAACACCCTCTGAGAAACACCCAGAGTACGGTATGAATAAGTGTCTGGGTGCCTCATGGTTCTGTTGAGTTGACACATAAAGGTAACTAGCAGAATCTTGTTTGAAATGTTCCCTTTGCATTCAGGGTCCTCAGTATCTGGTTTCTACTTAATTTATTCATCCTGGTTTAACTTATTCTTTTTTTCCCTTATATGTTCATTTATTAAACAGAAAAGCATGGTGGAGCATGAAATTTGAACATCAGTATTTATGTGAGTAACACAATGAAATGTTTTAAACCTCTTCTTTTCTTTTCTTTACTTGTCTTATCCAAATTCTGAGTCAGCTCCACTGTCACCTCTAGGAAGTTTTCTTGGATTTCTGTAGCTTTCACACATCTCTCCTTTCTCCTATAGAGTGGAGTTTGCACTACGGTTTATTCCCTACCCCACCCCAATCTGTTACCAAATATTTTTAAAATTTTTAAAATTTTTAAAATTTGTTCTAACTGTCTAAGGTTTGAGTCCATTGGAGACTGTTCTCTACTGTTTGCTTTGATTGTACATGTAATAATATTCTTAATGGAAGGCAATTTTGTTGAGAGTTAAATTAAAGCCCTGTGGCCACTGACGTACCACACAGTCTTCCCAAGGTAGCTTCTGGAGTAGCAGTGATTTCCTTAGTGGGGGAAAAGTTATTTGAGAAAGAGGGACTTATAAACAAGAAGAAAGCTGCAGTCTTTATAAACTTACTTTTGGAAGAGACATGCTACCATTTCCCTCATGTTCCATTTGTGACAAGTAAGTGCCTAACAGCTCATACTGAGGTGGAATGGGATAGTGTCACCTCTTGAAGGAAGTCTCAAAGAATTGATGGAAATATTTTTGAAATCATCACAAGTTAAGCAATAGTCCTCTGAAGAGTTGGAAACTAAATTGAATTTTCAAAGATTAGTTAGGTGAGAAGGGTGGCAGAAAAGTGTTTGGGGGCAAGAGATCAGAACATGGAAACATGAGGGAGCGTAGGACATTGAGATAATAGAACGTTTCCCTGTGTTCTGCCTTAAATAGGTATGGCTATAAAGGGCAAATGGAAGGTAGTGATGGGGCCTTATATTCCTGTAGCATTAGGCAATCCAAGTGGAAAAATGACATGACCATATTGACTCACAATGAAATTAAGGGAATGTAGAGAAATGATTTGGAGGTAGGAGACTACAGGCAGAGAGAACTTTAATATTTTATGTTTGCAACCTAGGTAACCTAAGTTATGAGTCCTAAGTAAGGTAGTGCCAATGGTATTAGAATGGAAGGGTAAGATTAAAAAGGCATTGAGTACATTAGGTCAGCAAGGACTGACAGATATTTCTTGCAGGTTGGGTATGAGAAGAAAGGGTAGGAAGGAATGAGGGAAGACACTTGGTTTTAGAGCATGGGAAATCAAGGGAACTTGAGCTGGAAAGTCTAAGAATCAAGATAATGAATACATACTGAGGTTTCCTTAAAGGACCTGCTAGTGGAAGTGTTCAGTAGATTTGCTATCCAGCCTTTCAGTGCTGGCTGCAAAGCTCTCAGGACTGGAGGTGAGCAATTGGGAAGCCACCTATGTAATGATGTCTGCTGAAAACAAGGGAAATCAGAATGCTGAGAGAGAAGATGAGGGCCAAGGACGGGACAGAAGGGAGCTGAAGGACGGGAAAAAGGAAACAACCTGAAAAGGAGGGAAGGGATCGTCACAGAGTTAACAAGGGGAAAGTTGTCTATTATTTCCTCAGAATATACAATAGTGCTAAACCCAGAAAAGCCATTTACCATCAGCTTGCCAAATGACTGCCTGACCTGACCGTTATTGATGAGTAAAACCAATCTCTAACCTGTCTTTGGTATGATCTTAAAAAAAAATTTCTACTCCCCATCTTAAATATACACAGCTGACAGTCCTTTTGAAAATATCCCCCACTTTCACTTTATATGTTGCAGGCTTAACCATGACATTTACCATCCTTATAAAACTCTTCATAAAAAGTTCCAGTGACTCATTTGGATGAAATGTTATTGATCATAAAAGATAAAAATTTACCTCGGTACACTAAAAAGCACAATCATTGTGCTATTTGTTCTCAGACAGAAATCCTGAGTGCCCATGGCACCAAAATGTATTTTTAAGAAAAGAAACAAAATTCTAGGTTAAAAAAGTTCGAAAATTAAATATAGCTAGGATTTCAGTTTTCCATCCCATATGATCTGTAAATCTGATTACCAACTTTATGAAAGAGTTTGCATTTCTGGCTGTAAATTACAGTAGCAAACCCTAGCAACGAACAGAAAACTAAAAATGAAACTAAAAATGAAAATTTGCTATGCAAAAATTCTCACTAATTTTTATATGGTGATAAGTGAGATTATTGCACAACTGTCTTTAAAAGGTTAAAAAGATCAATTTAAATTCTCTTAGAACTAATCACTGTCTTATACAATGAAGTAATCACTGGTTTCCCCCATGTCAACAACTAGAATATAAAAGTCTTCTTCATTTGTGAAAGCACAAAATGCATAAAATACCTAGAAAAAGAAAAACTTGCAATACCTACGAAGAGAAAGTTACAGACTTTAATTGGAAGATGCAGATTCAATATATTACTATTGAGAAGTTAGTATTTCCCAAATTCATATAATGGTTTCAGTTAATCATGATAGTATTCTTGTAGACTTGGAAAAAAAATGGTTTTAAAGTTTATCTGACAACACCAAGGAAAATATAACAAATTTCTCTTTGTAAGTATTTCAAAGTTATGCTCACTAATTGAAAGCTGTCCTGTCCTCCTCTCTCTAGCCCTCTCAACAGCACTGAGATATCGGAAGGCCAAGGCAACTTACCTAATTCCTAGTTCTTCCTGTCCTTCTGACAACTTGTCCTGAGCTCTACTTCATTGTCTTGTTCCTTAAGCCCCAGTATGTCCCAGGGAAATGCCTCTCTACTTTACTTCTTTCGCAAGCTTCACAAAAGCAAGACTCTAGATAGATCTCTGAGCACGAGGCAGAATCCAGGTTTGTTCAATAATGCTCGGCTATAAATTGCTCCTACACCAACTAGATTCAGTATGGTTGATTAGACTCATTAAACTGCATTGCATCTTGTTGGATGGTATACTACAATGGTCCCTCAAACTCTTACCATATACAGAATGTTTCTCCTCTTCGTCTTGACATTTGGTTTTGAACTAGAAGTATAAATTCCACAGTTTTTCACATTGCCTTATGTTCCTCCCAGAGCCTTCCAACTGCCTACGGATCCTTCAACTCATAATCACCAGCAGTTCTTCCTCAAAGCTTGCCACAAGTGCAGCAATTTAGTGGCCTGTTCCAGGCATACTGTACACCCTCATCTCTCTCCTTTGAGACAGTGCTATTCATCCAGTCTTCCTTACCCGTTTCTGAAATACTTCTTGATCACCTGCCTCACAGGGGCAGCAAAAGTGCCAGTGAGTTCAGTTACACCTGGGAAAGAAGAGGATACAGTTAAAACAGGCATGGTAATTAATTATGGATAATTTAAATTGAGGTACAAACAAATGTTGCTTGTGAGGTCTAAATCCACAAAGCGCAGCCCACAAATCTGACCCAGGAAATTGGCTTAGGGTCTTTCACCCAAGTGTCATATCTATGGCTCTCTTCTGGAGCAGGAAGAAGTATAAATCTCTCTGCTTATCTCTCCACATAAACACCTGGATCAATCCCCTGCTGTCTTTGCTTCATACCATGATGCCCACTCTGCTACTCAGTGGCTGGAGACCTGCTGATTTTCCTATGCCAGTTGCAGGACTGGCCACCACTCCTCCCTAAGTGATATCCAGCAAAGCCCAAGGAATTTTCAAATAGCTATTAAATCAGAAAAATTTCCCCAGAATATATAGAATCACATACCATAATCCTTAACCCTCAGAACATCTTCAGGTAGACATTTCTAGGCAGTAGTGAGTGCTTCTCCCTTCTTGTGTGTCTCTTCCATGTGTCCTCTGAACCTTTACACTGTGATTTATACCTGAGAGCAGAAACTGCCATTCTTGCCTGCATGTCTGAAGAGTGGGCCCTAATGAATAGGGCTTCCTAATGTGTCCACCACCACCCAATCAATAGTGATACCATCTGAGGCCCAAGTCTTCAACACATGAGCCATTGAGGGACATTGCAGATCAAATTTGTAACAGCCATTAATAACAAACATTTCCTGGATTGGGGAATCTCTAGTTAGCATCTATAACCAGGGAAGGGTTACCATTGATTTGTGAAGGAAATGGCAGTAAAAGGACAGAGAGACGAAGGCAAAGAAAACTAATTTGAGACCCAATTACAGTGTCTCTTAGAGGAGAAAGGGTGAAAGTAGGAAAGGATGGGTTTGATTTAATTAATTCTCCAGATGCCCAGGTCATCTATTTCTACTTTTGTTGTCCTAAGAGGTAAAATTTGTTCCACTGCTTGGAATGTGTGAGTTGTTAGCCTCCACCAGCCTTTGCCCTCATTTGCTCTGTGAATTTCTTTTCATAACTTATTCAATTCTACACTAATGTAGATCTGGGATAATGCACAAAGCCTTCCATAAAGCACCCTTTCTAAGATTAGAGTAATTCTTAAGGGTTTCAAAACATGCTCTTCTTTTATTTAAAAGAACAACAGCTTACTGAATTTTTCTCTATTTGAACCCATGGAATCATATTTTAATTCGGATTCTATTATGTGTCTTCCTCTTCTTTTCCCTTTTTTTCTGTGATCATCTCTGAAGAGTTGATCAAGGTACTTTAAACAGTTTCCCTCTTTTATTTATTGAGCTAAAATTTTCTTGTTCATGGATGCTTTATTTTTGTGGAAGCACATTCTTAAAATTTGAATTATTAAAACCATTCACAGTTTAAAATTATCACGGTTTCTTGTTAGGTAAAGGTACCTTCCAGGAAATCCTTTCATAATATGCACTGGAACTTAGAATTTCCAGAATACCTGTACCTGACAATTAGTCTTTGCAGTAACTGCAATATTTTGGTCTTATTGACTACACTGTAAATGTAACTATATGCCTTAATAAATTGATTTTGCCTAGTGTTTTCACCTGCCATTTATTAATTTTTCATGCCTATACCTACGTTTATTGAAAAAAAAATCTCATGGGTCCTGTTCTCAAAAGACATATCTGTTTCTTCTCAAAACTCCTTATAAATTCTTCCAGCTAAAAGCAAACATATTTGGACTAGTAGAAGTAGACTTTCATGTGGTTTCAGGTAACATTAAAATATCAGTACAAAAAATCAATACTGAAAACTTGAGGTGGGGACAAATAAGATAAAAGATCTTATTCTAGTTATCTGTTGCTTGGCATGGTAACTATAGTGAATAATGTATTGCATTCTTGAAAACTGCCAAGAGTGTAGATCTTAATGCTCTTCTCACCAACAAAAATAAACAAATAATAATAATTATGTGAGGTAACAAATGTTTTAACTTGATCTAATCATCTCACAGGGTATATATATATATATATATATATATATATATATATATATATATATAAATATCATGTCATATACTTTAAGTACAGACTATTTATCAATTATAACCTGATAAGCTGGAGGGAGGAGTACAATTTTTAAAAAATGAATGGTATTAATACTTTGTGATGGGCTGACAGATCTGGCTCCATGAGAATGATATAGACCAGACTCTAAGGGAAATGACTAAGCAGACTCCATTTTACTCTGAGACTCCATGTTATGTAGGAAATAAGATTCTCCCATGGGAACAACCTGCCTCTGTGCCCATCATCAGTTACTTAGTGTGACATGTTTAACAGTACAGAATGATAATTCCTATGTAAAGAAACATTGCTCTCTTTTGATCCCTATTGCTCCTAAACAATGTACCATGTGAACCATTCTTTAGTTTGTTCCTAGGTAAGGGTTATTCTGACCCACCTCCCCCTCTGTCGATGACCTCATGATATTAATGTGTCATTTTGAATCATAGCAATAGACACTTATGATTAATGGAATTTTTGGTATAAGAACCCCTACAAGCCTGTGGTCAGGGCTGTTCTTCCAATAGCCATTTTTGGGGGGCATTGTGTGAGACAGTCAGCTGGCCGTTTAATAAAGACTCTCAAATTTGGATTTCTCAGTGGTGATCGGTCTGTTCTTAAGTTGTGCCCCGTAACAACTTGAGTAACAATGGTGGAGCTGTATGTGTCCCAGACCTGAGGGTGGCTCTGAGGTCAAAGATGTAGCTTTTCTCAGTTCCAGTAAAGAACACCTTGTTGTCAATGGTGTGAGAATTAGTGATGTCACCTCACTTTCATGATCTACGCATTTGAGTATATTCAGTTATCTTAGAACCTCCTGTTTTTGGTCTGTAGATATCTAGGATCTAAAATTATATCATAATATAGACTACACTGACTTTTAGTGTCTGGGAGCTACTGTTTCATGATCTGAGAGATTCTAGGAAAGTTTATAAACACACAAGTTTTTCCATCACATGTCTGTTGAATAATACTTAATTTTCTCTCCAAAAATACTAATATATTCAATTAAACTATGTTCTACTAAAATCAGAAAAAAGTAAAACAACAATTAGATTCCATTAGATACTTATTCAAATGACTAAAATTGAAAACACAGGCAAGACAAAATACTGAGAAGAATGTGGAGCCATAGGAACTCTTGCTCATTGCTGGTAAGAATACAAAATGATAGAACTACTTTAGAGACAGTTCAGTAGTTTCTTACAAAACTAACTAGGTACTTACTACATGATCCAGACATCAAGTTCCTTGATTTTTACACAATTGAAAATACATGTCCATACAAAAAAGCTGCACATGAATGTTTATAGCAGTTTATTCAAAATTGTTGAAACTTGGAAGCAACTAAGATGTCCTTCAGTAGACAAATGAATAAATTGTGGTACCTCCTTGCCACAGAGTGTTGTTCAGCTATTACAAATAAATGGCCTATCAAGTCATGAAAAGACATGGGGGAAACTTAAGCATATAATGTTAAGTGAATGAAACCAATCCGAAGATGCTACGATCTTTTTCATGAATGATTCCAACTTTATGATATTTAGGAAGGGGAAAAATGATGGAGGTTAAAAAAGCAATGATTGCCCAGCGCTCACGAAGTGGAAAGGAGGGTTGATTGGCAGAGTACAGGAAATTTTTAATGGAATTGAAAGTATTCTGTATGACGCTGTAATGGTGAACACATGGCAGTATACATTTGCCAAAACCCATATAGCATCAATAACACAAAGAGTTCACACTAATGGTGTAAACTTTAAAAATAATGTGTTGATATTGGTTTATCAATTTTAATGTGATTTCGCCAATACAAGATGTTACTAATAGGAGAAATGTTCTGTGTGGTTAGGTTAATAAGAATATGTGAATGTATACTTTCTGTTTACTCTGTAAACCTTAAACTACTCTAAAAGTAACCTATTTAACACTAACCTACTTATATACATATGATAATTTTAAAAATGGTTGGAAAAATTAAAATATTAGACTTAACCAGTAACTCCAATTCTTCATGTGTTAGTTGTTCCCATTTCAATCGAAGAAAGATTTTGATATTGGCAGATTGGAAATGTTCTTTTTGCAGAGGGGTATTAGAGATTATAATAAAGACAAAAGGTAATGATTTCAGCTTCAAACTGCTTGTGAGGAGAGCTATTTCCCCTTCAGTTCCAAGACATGCAGAGGAGTCAAGACTTAAGTAAAGGAACTGCTAGGCCAGAGAAACTCCAGAAAACTAAATCCACTTGTGAGAAAATATTACCAACATACAATAAGAAACAGGAAAAACACAGGGAAAGTATGATAAGGAAAAAAGAGAATGGAATAATGGAGTTTGGAATAATAAAAATGAAAGAAATAAGGGAACATTATTTGAAAATAAAAGGAAGAGTAGTAGAAATGATAGGACATGAAAAATATGTTCCAACATGTGTTAATGTGCTTGGAAGATGAATAAATTCAAATATATACATACACATTCATAGGTCCCTTTCAAGGAAATTTAGTTAATTCTAATATTTTCCAATAAGACTGTCTGTGTAATTTTCAAACACCATTAGTTTTTCTCTAATTTTGCCTTTGGGAGGAAGTGAATACTTTAAAAGAGCATTTTAAAAAATTGGTTGGATTTTGTCCTGTGGCTACTTGTGTCAGTATATAATGAATTTTTCAGAGTAATACATACATATTTCAAAAATTTAAACAAACTTAGATGGATGAAGATAGAATATATAAAGCAAATGTGTAGGAGTTCATTAGATAGATTCATGAGATAGAGATGGCAGCTCAGATATTGACTTTTTCAAGACGAAGCTTCAAATAGCAACATCATCAACGAAAATGCACCTCACTGCTATTGACCAGCCTTCTGAAAGTTGAACTATAATTGACAATTCAAAAGGTCCATTCAAGGCTGAAAATAGTTATTGAACTTGCCAAGGCTGCAACCAATTTGGGGAAATATTTGTGTGATGTTTTGAAAAAGTCTGAACTATTTCACATTCTCAATGTGTGTGTCTTGAAAATACTTTAAATGGAAGGAGATGACACAGTTTAATATCCTTACCTCAAGTGCACTTTCTTTTGAAAAACCTCCATTTTTTTTTCTTTGTGATCTTCTGTTCCAGAAGCAGCATTTTAGAATACATCCCTAACACTTATTTTCAATACTTTGAGATACTAAAAGTAAAAGGAATATGTTTGCCAAGAACCCACTCGTAGTTGAGTTTCTAGATGAGAATAGACTGTAAAATATCTATCTTTTGGTCTATTATCTTACCTGTATTATTCTATAAGAAATGACTTTATGTTTTTTAAATGCAGGAAAACTGTAATATAAGAAGATTGGCCTGGCATCCAGTCTTGCATAAATATCTGTAAATGATCCCAGAAATGCTGTTAAACTCTCCAAACCTCAGTCACTTGATCATTAAAGGGGAGCATATGCTATCCCTGCCTCATTTCCCAGGGTCATTAAAAACTTAAATGAACTGCACTGTAAATGATGTATACGGGGAGAATGTCGGCATCATCAGAAGGCAGAGGGACCCAGGGCAGGGAACTCAGAATATAAATAGCATGCAGTTCAAGAGGGCAGGCAAACAGTCAATCCCAGATTGGCAGGCTGTTTAAGGGATGTAACTGCTTGAGTCAGCGTTTTCACTACTGTGACCGAAACACGCGAAGAGAACGACATAGAGGGGGGGACATTTATTTGGGGCTCCTGGTTTCAGAGGTCTCAGTTCAGAGATGGCTGACCCCACTGTTGGAGGCCTGAGGTGAGGCGGAACATCATGGCAGAAGGGTGTCGAGGAGGAAGTTAGCTCAGAATATGGCGCTCATGAAACAGTGAGCTCTGCTCACTGAGAAAAATATAAACCCCGAAGGCATGTCCCCAGTGACACAACTCCGGCAGCCACACCCTACCCCTACACTTCTCCCCCAGCTAATCCCTACTGGTGGACCAGTCCACTGATTAGTTACAACTCTTACAATCTAATGCTTTCACTTCTGAATGTTCTTGCATTGTCTCACACTTGAGCTTTTGGGGGATGTTTCATATCTAAGCCATCAAAGTGTCTATGCAATGTAAGGAGACCCTGTTGTACCATGAAGGTCTATGTAAACATTGACCTTGGACACATTAAACTCCTGAGTTTTCATCTCTTCATAAAGAAAATGTGGATTATTTCTAATGCATGTATTTTATTTATTTTTGTTGGTCATTTTTAGTCATATATGATAGTAGAATTCATTCTGATATAATTGTACAAACATGGAATATATGTTAGTATAGTTAGGACCCCATTCTGATGAATGAACATGATAGTAAGATTAACTATGGTGTATTTATATATATATATGTGTGTGTGTGTGTGTGTGTGTGTGTGTGTGTGCGCGCGAGTGTCCAAATTCATCCATTTACTGGTAAATATAATAAAGTCATTCCTCTTTGTGGCTGAGTAATATTCCAATTTGTATATTACCACATCATCTGTTGAAGTGCATCTAAATTAGTTCCATAGCTTAGCTACTGTGAATTGAGCTACTATAAACATTGATGGGGCTGTGTCACTGTAGTATGCTGATTTTAATTCCTTTGGATATATAACAAAGAGTAGGATAACTGGATCAAATGGTGGTTCCATTCCTAGTTTTCTGAGGAATCTCCATACTGATTTCCAGAGTGGTTGCAGTTGTACCAGCAATGTATGAGTGTATCTTTTTCCCTACATCTTCACCAATATTTATTGTTACTTGTATTCTTAGTAATCGCCATGCTGACTGGAGTAAGGTAAAATCTCAGTGTAGTTTTAAATTGCATTTCTTAAATTGCTAGGGCTGTTGGACTTTTTTTCAAGTACTTATTGGCCATTCATATTTCTTCCTTTGATGAATGTCTAGTTCCTTTGCCCGTTTGTTGATGGGTTTATTTTTTGTTGTTGTTGTTGTTAGGATTTTTGAGTTCTTTGCATATTCTGGAAATTAAAGCCTTAGCTGAGAGGTGGGTTAAAAGATTTTCTCCCATTCTGTAGTCTCTTCCTTCACGCTGATTGTTTTCTTTGCTGTGAAAAAGCCTTTTAATTTGATGCCATTCCATTTATTAATTCTTGATTTTACTTCTTGTGCTTTAGGAATCTTCTTGAGGAAATTGGTTCCTAAGCTGACATGATGCTGTGTTGGGCCTACATTTACTTCTAGTAGGTTCAGTGTTTCTGGTTTAGTGATCCACTTTGAGTTGAGTTGTGTACAGGGTGAGAGATAGGGTTAAATTTAATTCTGCCACATATGAATTTCCAGTTTTTCTAGCACCATTTGTTGAAGAGGCTATCTTTTCTCCAATGTATGTTTATGGAACGTTTGTCTAGTATGTAATAACTGTATTTATGTGGGTTTGTCTCTGTGTCTTCTATTGTATTCCATTGGTGCTGATGTCTGCCTTGGTGCCAATACCATACTGTTTTTGTTATTATAGTTCTGTAGTCTAAGTTAAGTTCTGGTATTGTGATACCTCTTGCTTTACTTTTCTAAGGATTGGTTTGGCTATTCTGGTCCTCTTATTCCCAAATGATTTCATGACTGGTTTGTATTTCTGTGAAAAACATCATTGGGATTTTAATAGGAATCACATTAAATCCATATAGTACTTTGGGGATTATGGCCATTTTGTCAATATTAATTCTGCCTAACCAAGAACATGGGAGATCTTTCCATCTGCTAAGGTCTTCTTCAATTTCTTTTTTAGTGTTTTGTAGTTTTCATCGTAGAGATCTTTCACCTCTTTTGTTTGATTGATTCGCAAATATTTTATCTTATTTTTTTGAGACTATTGTGAATGGGGAAGTTTTCCTAATTTCTCTTTCAGCTTATTCATCATTGGTGCATTGGAATGCAACTGATTTATGGGTGTTAAGTTTATATCCTGATACTTTGATGAATTCGTTTATAAGTTCTAGAAGTATCCTGGTGAAGTTTTTGGGTCTTCTAAATATAGGGTTCTGTCATCTGCAATTAGGGATAGTTTGAGCTCTTCTTTTTCTATTTGTATCCCTTTAAATTCTTTCTTCTGCCTAGTGCCCTGGCAAGAGTTTCAAGGACTATGTTGGACAGAAGTGGTGAAAGAGGGCATCCCTGTCTTATTCCAGCTTTTAGAGGAAATGTTTTCAGTTTTTCTTTGTTTAGAATGATGTTGGTCTTGGGTTTGACATATATAGCATTTACAATGATGAGGTATTTTTCTACTATTCCTAGTTTTTCTAGTGTTTTTAACATGAATGGACGCTGTGTTTGTGAAAATGCTTTTTCTGCATCTATTGAGATAATCATGTGTTTCTTTAAGTCTGTCGACGTGATGAATTACGTTTATTGTCTTCTGTATGTTGAAACAAACTTACATCCATGGGATCAACCCCACTTGATCATGGTGCACTATTTTTAAATGTGTTTTTGTATGCAATTTGTCAGCATTTTATTAAGGATTTTTGCATCTGTGTTCATCAGGGATATTGGTCTAATGTTTTCTTTCCATGATGTGTCTTTGTCTGGTTTTATTATCAGGATGATACTAGCTTCATAGAATGAATTTGGAAGGGTTCCCTCTTTGGCTGTTTCATGGAATGATTTGAGGATTATTGGTGTAAGTTTTTCATTGAAGTTCTCTTAGAACTCAGCTGAGAATCCATTTGGTACTGGGCTTTTCTTCATTGGTACACTTTTGATAGTGTCTTTAATTTCATTGCTTGAAATTGATCTGTTTAAATTTTCTATATCCTCCTGTTTCAATTTTGGTAGGTCATATGTCTCTAGAAATTTGTCAATGTCTTCATGATTTTTTATTTCATTGGAGTATTGATTTTCAAAGTAGTTTCTGATTATCATCTGTATTTCAATAGTGTCTGAGGTGATATATCCTTTTCATCACAGATTTTAGTGATTTAAGTTTTCTCTCTGTCTTTCTTCATTAGCTTGGCTAAGAGTTTATCAATTTTATTTATTTTTTCAAAGAACCAACTTATTCTTTTGTGACTTAAAAAATTTTTTTTTGCTGTTTCTATTTCATTGTTTTTGTCTCCAATTTTAATTTTCTCCTATCTTCTACTGATTTTAATGTTGATTTGTTCTTCTTTTATAAGGGCCTTGAGATGTAATCTTAGATAATTTATTTGGTGACTTTGTATTCTTTTAATGAATGAGCTCAATACTATGAACTTTCCTCTTACTGCTGCATCCATAATGTCCAGAGATTTTAATATGTTGTATCTTGATTCTCATTTACCTCTAAATATTTTTTGTTTCATCCCTGATATGTTTGTTATCCTTTCATAATTCAATAATCTATTATATATTCTCCAGGTGTTAGAGTAACTTCTATTTTTTATCTTACCATTGATTTCTAATTTCATTCAATTAAGATCTGATAGAATGCATGGTAGTATCTCAAATTTTTTGTGTTTGCCAAGAGTTGCTTTGTGGTCTAAATTATGGTCTATTTTAGAAAATTATTCATGTGCTACTGAAAAGAAAGTGCATTCAGTCATTGATGGATGAAATATTTTATATATGTCTGTTAACTCTAAGTTATTAATTATGTTTTTTATTCTATAGTTTCTTTAGTTTTGTTTGGAAGATCTATCTAGTGATGAGTGAAGTGTGTTTAAAAAAAAAAGTCACCCAGTATTATTGTGTTGTGATATATTTGATTTCAATAGTGTCTGAGGTGATATATCCTTTTTCATCACAGATTTTAGTGATTTAAGTTTTCTCTCTGTCTTTCTTTATTAGTTTGGCTAAGAGTTTATCAATTTTATTTTTTTTTCAAAGAACCAACTTATTCTTTTGTGACTTTAAAATTTAAAATTCTTGAAATTTTGAGAAGGGTTTGTTTGATGTATGTATGTATGCTCCATTGTTTGGGGCATATATGTTTATGATTGTTATGTCTTGTTGATATATGATTCCCTTAAGCAGTATGAAATACACTTCTTCATCCTTTCTGACCAACTTTTTTGAAATCCACTTTGTCTGATATGAGGATGAAAACCCCTGTTTGTTTAGGCAGTCCATGTGAGTAATGTTTTTCCCCTCTTTTCACTTTCAATCTGTAGATCTTTGCCTATAATGTGAGTCTTAGAGACAGCGTATTACTGGGCATTGTTTTATAATCCAGTCTGCCAGTCTATATCTTTTGATTGATGAGTTTAGGCCATTTGCATTCAATTTTGTTATTGAGAAATGACTTTAATTTCCTGTCAGTTTGATTTATTTCTGGTTTTTAATTTGTATTAGTTTTTCCTTTGACTGAGTATTCTTCTAGTCTATCTCCTCCCTCTGTGATACTCATTTATAATTTTTATTTCTTCTTCATGAAATAGTTTACTGAGTATGCTGTGTCATGCAGGTTTTCTTCTTCTCCTTCTCCTTCTCCTCCTCCTCCTTCTTCTTCTTCTTCTTCTTTTTTTTTTTTAACAGAGAATTGAACCCAGGGTGCTTAACCACTGAGCAACATGCCCAGCCCTTTTTTATATTTTGTGTAGAGACAGGGTCTCTCTGAGTTGCTAAATGCCTCATTAAGTGGCTGAGGTTGACTTTGAACTCATGATCCGCCTGCCTCAGCCTCCAGAGCCACTGGGATTACAGGCATGTGGCACCACATATGGCTGTATTGCAGGTTTTCTAGGCATGAATTCTTTTAAATTTTGTTTATCATGGAAGGTTTTTATATTGACTGTGTCTTTGATCTCTGATTTCTCCGTGTCAGCACACAACACAGTGCCACCTGAAATGTGACTTCTCCTAGTCCCCCTCCCCAATTTGCTTGCTGGTGGATCTGCTCCAACAGTTGCTGGCACTGGCAATGGATTTTCTTCTTCTTTTGTTAACACTTCTCAATAATTTTATTTTTTTGGAAAATGTGGTTATGTTTTTAAAAAGATATTATTTACTTTAACATGCATTTTTTTATTTTTAACAAACTGCATTTTGATTCACTGTACACAAATGGGGTACATTTCATTTCTATTTCTTTAATTTTATTATGTTCAAACTTTTGAGCTGTTCAGAGTCCAGTATTAAATCCCAGTAAAATACCTCTTACCACCAACCTCACTGAGAAGTTGTGTATTCACTTTCCTGGTCTCACACTATGGAGCAGGTTGGAAAGCAACCACCTACCTCTACTCTGCCCTCTTCTCCTGCATCTTCTATTGCACAAGTTTTAGTTTATTTGCTTTCTCTAAATATGTCATAATGAAGATATTTTATTTTACATTGATAAAAATCTTATTTTATGTAAAAAGATATGAGGGAGTACCCTCACAAAATTGTTGTAACAATTAAATAAGAAGTTATAATAAATTACTATAGATAGGGGGGTTTTCAAACACCTTATCAGATTGGTAAAGATTGTGATTATTTCCAGCAAACATTCTCATTCTCAGAGAGAATAATCTGAGGTCTCTAAGATGATAATATTTTCTCACACCTGTGATGGCACAACTTTCAAACTTTCTTCTTTATACTGCATTCAATGTGCCTTACAATTAAGAACACTGTGGACAAAAAAACTTGGAGAAAGATATCTAGAGAAGGAACTTATGTAAGCCCCAGGAAGGGAGTATGGCAGGTGAGCTCAAATGGGCTGAGTCTCCTGCTGGTTTGCTTCTCTTCCATCAAGGGTAGGAGCACCTAGCAGCCAGTGCAAATGGAGTTTAGAAAGAAAAAAATAATAGAAAATAAAGAAAAATTCCTTTAATGAATTGGGACAGAAAGAATGTTGGAAGTTTTCTTTTTCTTTTTTCTTTTCTTTTCTTCTTTTTTTTTTAAGAAACATGCAAAAGGAAAAGAAGGAGAAAGAAGTGGAAAAGAGAAACTAGATGCCACTTGCTAGCTTGTCCATTCTGTTATGTGTGTACAGTGGAGTAGAAAGTACAAATGAGAGCTAATTTGACTACTGAGTTCACCAAATTCTAAATATTCCTTGAGAAATTTGAAAGTATAGCAAAAAAATTTTGGATTTATTAATAAATTATTTTTCTTTTACCAGATATGTATTGAATGCCTATTATATTGTAGGTATTGAACTTGTTATTCCATTTATTCTCTTCCCACCCCCAAATTCTCCAAAGTCATTCTGCATATTATTAATTTACAAAAGAGGACCCCAGGACTTAGGAAGTTTAAGAAGTTTGCCCAAGGTCACAAAGCCAGTAAGCAAGGGAATCTGGACTGAATTTCAGGTCAGCCATCCTCTCAAACCTTCAATTTTTACCACATCTTGTTGCCTATGTTGTTTCAAAGTAGCAAAAAAAATGAATTAAATGGTGCTGAGTTTTCAGCCCTAAAAATATCCAAACCTATTTCTTAAGAAATATCAAAAAAATATAGAAAAGCTGTCTGTGTTGATTACTATATTTCAAGTGCTTAACACTTATGTATTAAAAACAGGCATTGACTGATGGATTATTATTGCTTTTTTCTTTATTTTCTCCCTTCCTCCCTCCTTCCCTTCTTTCTTCGCTTATTCTCATCTTTTATTCATTTCATTGTCTGGTGAGCTTTTTTCCACTGTATAACATTTTTTTCTTCATTTCATATCAAATGCATATGTAGTAAGTTATATAAATATTTTCAACATGAGTTCATTTGCTTATAGTGAGCAACTTTAATCACTCTTTTTTGAAGTGAATATGTTTTTAAAATGTTTTCATTAGTTCATTATAGTCACCTATAATAGTAGAATACATTTTGACATATTCATCCATGCATATAACATAAATTCGCTCCATTTCGATACCCAGTACTTTCCTTCTCCCCCATTTTTTTCCTCCACTCTATTGATCTTCTTTCTATTCATTTATTGTTTTTTAACTGGTTTATTGTAGTTACACATAGAATTGGGATCCTTTGTGGCATAGTCATACATGTACATTCCATAACTTGGTCAATTTTCTTCCTTGGTCCCTCTACTTTTCCTTCCCTCCTTTCCCCCAGGGACCCCTTCTTCTATTACATTATTCTCCCTTACATTTTCATGAGATACTTTTTTATTAATTAATTGATTATTTCTCTCCAGTTTCTGCACATGCTCTCATGGACCCTCAACACTGAGTCTGGCTTATTTTGTTGAACATAATGTTCTCAAGTTCCATTCTTTTACCAGCAAGTGATATAATTTCATTTTTCTTTATGGCTGTATAAAACTCCATTGTATGTATATACCAAATTTTCTCCATTCTTTCATCTGTTGATGGACACCTAAGCTCATTCCATAATGGCTATTGTGAATTGCAGTGCTATAAAACATTGGTATACACATATTACTAGAGTATGCTGGTTTTAGTTCTTTTGGATACATGTCAAGGATTGGAATAGTTGGGTCATATGGTTGTTCCATTCATAATTTTTGGGGAATTTCTACACTGCTTTCCAAAGTCACCATACTAATTTGCAATCCTGCTAATAGTATATGAGTATACATTTCCCCCCACATCTTCACCAGCATTTTTTTTTTGTAGTTGTAGATGGAGAGCATGCCTTTATTTTATTTGTTTATTTTTATGTGGTGCTAAGGATTGAACCCAGTACCTCACATATGCTAGGCAAGTGCTCTGCATCTGAGCTGCAGTCTCAGCCCCTTCACCAGCTCTTAATGTTATTTATATTTTTGATTGCCACTCTAAGTGGAGTGAGATATAATCTGTTTAGTTTAGATTTTCATTTCCCTGATTGCCAGAGATATTGAACACCTATGTATGTTGAACATTTACATATATGTATATTACATATACATATGTATATATATTACATATACATACATGTGTATATTACATGTGTATATATGTATGTGTGTATATATATATATATATTTATTGACTGCGTGTATTTCTTCTTTTAAGAAATGTCTTTTTAGTTCATTTGCCCATTTGTGGATTTGGTTATTTGTTGTTTCTGAGGTTAAGTTTATTGAGTACTTTGTATATTATCATTATTAATCCTGTGTTGGAAGAGTTACTGGCAAAGATTTTCTCTCATTTTGTAGACTCTTTCTTTACAACCTTAATTGTTTCCTTTGCTGTGCAGAAACTTTTTAATTTGAGATCTTGGCCTCATTATTTATATTTTTATTTTTAATTTTTATGTGATTTAGAATTGCCCTTTTTCCTATGTTTTGTTATAGTTTGGTTTAAATACATCTGTTTTCTATGATTTAAAACCTGTACATTCTTCAACTCTTTTATACCAAATTACTTTGCTTTTAAAAAAATTCAGAATTATATGCTTTAATTATTAAGAACAAGAATTTAGCAGGCACTTGCTACTCTACTTCCCACTGTGACCTCTTGTAAGTCTTTGTTTAGATTTTCTAGCAGGATGCAGAATAGTAGAGAACTTAATTACTAAAATTGATGTAGATACAGGAATCACATTTGTGGTTAAAAAAAGAAGTGTGGGTTGTAAAAAGGATAAAAATAGATTTTCTATTCTCAATACAGTACCCAAAGTAATCCTTTCTATACCTATGTCAGAACATGTCATTTTTTTTTCTCCTGAGAGTCTTTCAGTATTCTAAATTCACTCAAAGTAAAAACCCAAGATTTCACAGTGGGCTATGAAACCCGACACAGTCTCTTTCCCAGTACCGATTGGACCTATTTGTCACTATTTCTGCCCTCACCTGATCCACTCTGGGCACAACGACTTCCTAGCTATCCCTTCCCACCCTTAGTCAAACTTTCACACTTGGTCTTTTCTGTGAGCTCTTTCCTCTGCCCAAACCATTCTTCTACCAGCTATGCACATATCCACTCCCCAAGTCCTTCAAATTGTGATCAAATGTCACGTTCTCACAGTCTTATTTAAAAATCTGAGACCTTCAACCCCCAATCTTATTCTTCCCTTTCTCCTATTTTTTTTTGCATAACAGTGACATGCATATTTCTAGTGTACTACAAATATTACCATATTTGTTGTTTATTTCCCCTCCTCTCACACTAGAATACAAAGTCAATGTGAATATAGAATTCATCAGGTTTTCTGCCACTTCTTAAGATACTCATTTACTAAATTAAGGCTAGATTTTCTGTGTATAGAGGAAAAAGAACTGCAAGATGTTATTGTTGATTTCACGCACAGGCCATAATGAAAGATGGCTCAATTAGCTTCATAACTGAGGTAGGGACTTGTGTTAGTTAACATTCTGTCACCTTAAAAACGCCTGAGAAATACACTTAAAAGAAAGCAAAGTTTCTTTTAACTTACAGTTTCAGGTCTTGGTCAATAGGACACCTTGCTTTTGGCCTTTTGTGATGCAGTATATCTTGGTGGAGAGCCTGAGGCAGAGAAGACCTAGCCACTTCATGGAAGCTGGGACAGGAATAATGGGGTTGGACCTTCCTGGGGCTCTCAATATCCCCTTCGAGGGTACACCCTGTTACCTAACCTCCTCCACTAGACTCTTTCTCCTGAAGTTTCCACTATCTCCAATAGCACCAACCTGGGAACCAGGTCTTCAACATTAGGGTACATTCGAAATCCTAACCATAGGATGGATTTAGGAAACTCTGTGACCCCATATCAACACCACAGTGAGTAATGAGCAGTTCCAGTAAAGTGGGCACGTAGGGTTGATGTTCGATCAGATTGCTGGTCATTTAAAATGGAACCAGAGCTCCGGAAGTCTAGGCTTTTTCATATACTAGACTGCCTTTGGTTGACACGAAATGAGAAACGAATTGAAGTTTCAAAAACCGTTAAAAACTTGCTGCAGACGTGGTTCAAGAAATCATTTGTGGGTAAAATCTCGTCATGAAAATCATTCTAAATTGTCATTTTAAAAAATCACAACTGTATAACAATACTAGTCACGGTGTTGGTGGGTATAGCAGAGATTCCTAAAAGTTCAGAATAAAAGGGAAGAAGATGACATGGATGAAATGGTATAATTAATATGTGTTTAGTGCTTACTCTATGCAAAGAATTATGCTAAACACTTTATCATATATCCTCTCAAAACTCCTTTAAAAAGAATAATTCCATGAGTTTTTAAAAGCTCTTCATTATCCAGAAGAGGAAAGTAAGGTTTAGAGAGGTTACAGTGGCTTTCCCAAGATGCATAGTGAATATGGGTCTCAAGTTCAGCCTCTTGTCATATTCTAGGGTTTTTTTTTTTTTCTACTAGCATACTGTGTCTGATCAAATAGGTGCAGATAAATCTACTGGAGTCCTATTAGAAAGTAACAGCAGGAAAGACCATCAGGAAAGAAATATGAAATGTTTTCTTATTTTGTAGTTGATGTGGAAGAAAGGAAAGAAAAAGGAAACATGTAATGCTAAACCCAATCTAACCAGAACTGAGCAGGGAGGATATTGTTGTTATACAGGAATATCATGTTGTAAAAAGTGAATTTAGGAATCAGTATAATGTAGTGGTCTCTCAGCCACAACCTGAGTGGATGAGAAAAGAGTTAACTGCCGGAGGATGATGTTGGCAATCAATCAATTACCCATAAACTTATCTAATCAATAAACACACAAGAGCCAATACTCTTTTTATATGAGAGGGGGTGTGATGGTCTGGCCATACCAACTCTGACCTCTAACAACATGGAGTAGCCCAACTCTTTTATTTATAGACACACAGGTAAAGCACGGAAAGAGCAGGAGGAGCTTCTTCTGTGATGGACAGAAGAGGGTGGAGTTAAGGGAGTCATTTTCTCAGGGAAACTAGACAGAGAACTGTCTGATTCTGCTAGATAAGGATGGCTTCCCACAGTATAACCTGAAGTTTGTGAGAAAAAGGAAGCAAATGTGACAGAGAAAGAGCTTCGAGAAATCACAAGAGAACAGAATGTCTAGTGCCAAAGGAACTCATGCTCTACTGTAGTGAGGATCAGAGGGAAATAGAGATTAAATAAGTTGCTGGAGGAAAAAGAAAAGAGTTGGAGCATGCTGTGAAAACAATAAATGTGTGAAAAATGGAACACAGCAAATACATAAGCATAGCTTTGAAAAGAAAAAGATAAATAAATCAAATTTATTTCCAAACAACAGCAAAAGCAATATTGATAAGTGTACTGATTTTGAACATTCACACCAATTAGACAGAGGAGAAGTTCCCTAAGGAAGAGTGCACTGTGTTTGCCACACTCAGAAATTGGATATTTGAAAGACAAGAACTCTTGGAATGTGTGGCAATGCATTGTGAATTGGAGACAATAAATGCCAGTGATCTTATTTTAAGATATGAAACACTTAGAAATGGAGGTGTCAATGGATTCTTATTTAAAGATACAGCCCACAAATACCGAAAAACCAAAACATAAAGGTGAGTGTGTAAATCAGGTAGGATTGAGGTACAAGAATGAATTAAGGTTGGAAAACAAAAAGTGATTAAACTTTTCAACAGTGGTATAATTTTCTCAGAAGAAAGAAGACATGAAAGCAACATATAAAGGTGAGAAAAATCCCTATAAGGTTGAAAATTACGTAAAAAATGATGACAGCCCTACTTCCTTTAGGATCTCAGAAAAATGTTCAAATAATTATAGAAAGAAAGCAGTAGTGCCAAGGACAATAAAGAATACAGTTCTATTTGTAGTAGAAGATGTATTTTCAAGATGGAGAATGTAGAAAAAAGAAAAATATTTTCAACTGGAGCATTGATAACAGAAATGAATAATGGGGTCTAATTCTGACTGGACACAGGAAGATGATAAAACAGAAGGACTAAGAATTAGAGGAGGGTGGGTGGCAGAAATTAAGAAATCCAAAAAGGATGATGGATCCCAAAGAGAATGTACATTTAATTTAAAAAGTATTTATGTAGGACTGGGATTGTGGCTCAGTGGTAGAGCGCTTGCCTGGCATGTGTGAGGCATTGGGTTCGATTCTCAGCAGCACATAAAAATAAATGAATACAATAAAGGTCTATCAACATCTAAAAAACTTGTTTTTAAAAAGTATTTATGTAAACATTTCGTGGAGGTGAGTCGTGGGAACACAGTAGATCAAAAGTGAGACAACAAAAGAAAGACCCAGAAAACACATAACTTAACTGAAAGCATCAATATAGAAATGTGAGCAGTGTCCTTGATTCTGGATCTAAGGATCTGTCTCTAAATTTTATACAGAAAATTTAAAGAAAATGATATAATCCTTTGGTGCTTTCCCCCTAGTTGTTTCTAGGAGTATAAGTAAATGATTAATAACATAAAAGACATTTCTAAGGATGGTAGAATGTCACAGACATTATTACCCTGTATACATGTATGATTACACTTCTGGTGTGACTCAGCACCATGTATAGCCAGAGGAATGAGAAGTTATGCTCCATTTATGTACAATGTGTCAAAATGTATTCTACTGTTATGTATAACCAATTAGAACAAATTTAAAAAATGAAAAGAAAAACAGTTTTAAAAAGAGGGGTTTCATAAAGCTTATGATTGGACATGCCAAACTTTTAAGACATCTGACTTAACAGAGAAGTTGCTGAAATGCCTATTATCTACAATCTTCACAATGAGCTGTAATTTATTTCCTCACCTATTTGCATATACTTATGACTCTAGCTCCTAGAAGGTTAAAATCACTTCTTATTCAGTTTTGATTGCTGAGTACTAGGAACATTGTGTTTCACGGATGCTCACTGAACGGATGGGATCCATAAACAACACCATCCATTGGTGCAATTAGCAATTATGCATAAAAGAATGAGTGGAGATTGCTGCTAACTGGTCTGTAAAATAAAAGAAAACCCTTCAATGCTGAAAGTACTAACAGTCCAAGTTGAAAAGATTTTTGGTACCCAGTTAAAATGTGAATAGAGGACATCACTTTTCTTATTATCTCTTCAGAACTATCTAAATACTAAATAAATACTTCTAGCCTTCAGAATTATGACAAAATAAGATTCTGTTGTCTAAGGCACCTTGTCTGTGAGACTTTGTTATGGTAGTCCTGGCGAGTTAATACCAAGTCAGGAGTGAAGTGAAAAAATAGATGTGGAAAAATATTTAAAAGGCAGAATTGGCAAGACTAGTTGATTGAGTAGGTGGATGGTGAAGAAAAGAAAGGACTTTGGGATTATTCTCCAACTTTGTCTTCAGTGACTTATAAGTATGCATTGACAGATATTCTGAGGTAAAGTGTTCTGTAGTCAAATTTGAGAATGCTGCACTCTATTTCCTCTTCCTTGAGTTCTGTACTTCATGTAGCATGATAAAAGCTCAGAGAATCTGCAGTGATCTCTCCATTCCTTAAGAGGCACATCATTTGGTTTGTTTAACACAGTATTTCTCAATCTCATGTGCCACAAAATGCCTGCCTTCTTCTTTCTCCTTCCTTTTTTCTTTCCTTCCTGCCTTCCTTTCCCCCTTTATATCCCATAAAGTATTTTTGTATCAGAGTGCCTGTCAACATCAGCAGCAAATGGAGTGCACCTGTTTTGGGTCATGATGAGGTAGAATAGTACTATTCAATATAGTAATCATTAGACAAATGTGATTATTTAAATTTAAATGAAATGAAATAAAATTTTTAGGTCTCAGCTACAAAATCCATATTTCAAGTGTGCAGAAAGCCACATGTGGCTAGAGGCCACTATAGTAAACACAGATAAGAATAATTTAATTTTCACAGAAATGTCTATTGGACAACATTCCAATAGAATATTTCCTAGATGACTTAGCTGGATAGAGGACTGGATTCACAGATATGAAATAGAGTAAAAGGAATATACTTTTTGTTTGATAAAGGGATTTCTCTGAGAGAATAAAAGTAGAAGAAAAATTAGTATTGAAATTTAGGGAATGCTGAGTTTGAGGTAACTCCAGTATACACAGTGTCAATATCTGATTCTTTAGATCAATGTTCAAGAGGAAAGTCAAGCTTGTAGACTTGGAGGTTATCATTCTACATGACTGTTTTCATCATACACATGACTATTAAATCCATGGAAGTACAAAGATGCACTTATCATTTGATACAAGAAATCAGACAATGAAGGAGGGACTTTAATTCTGGGTCAAAATCTTAAGAACTTTTCAAAAGCAAACAGGAGAAATAACAGCAAATAAATAAACTGGCATGGAAGAGAACTCAAGGAGAATTGAGAAATGATGAAGGCAATTGAAGTGTGCTCTTAGAGAAGGGGATGTTTGAAGATGTTAAGGACAGCAGTGAGTCCTAGGGAAACAGTCTAAAATGTGTCATGCAGATGTAGAAATATGAAAGTTATAGGTGAGATTTGTCAGAAAGATTTCACAAGACTCTTGGGATGAGAAATTAGATTTCACTGCGTCGAGGACCTGTTGATTACATTTCAGTGATGGAGGCTGTGAAGGAAAACATCCATAGTTGCTTTAAGGAGAAATAAAAAAAGGCTTTTTCCCCCCTAGGTGGAAGAAAACTGAATACACTTTTAGGGTAAGAGAAAAGACTACTTGAAAAGGAGAGGTCGATACTGGAAAGGAGGAAAGAGGTGACTGGAAGAGATGGGAGGAAGTAGTGGTCAAGAGCCAAGGGTTTCAGTTGCGATTTCTTCTAAAGGTGGAACAAACACTTATTATCAGCTCCCTCTCCAAATGGATACCATTGACCACTGAGAGGTGAATGCCAAGAGGTAGAAAACTGACAAGTCCCTGTGGCAGTGGGTCCATGGGAGCTTATAATCTCAGTTAAAAAAATAGCTACAAACAGATCTATATACTGATAGAAAGATCAAAGGAAGCCATGCTTAGACCACTGCAGAAAAATATTTCATGTAACAAGGACATTATTAACCAATTTTTATACAAGTTTGATCCAAAAAGAAAAAAAAAGAGAAGGGGAAAATACCACAGATAAAGCATTTCTCTTTAATCATGACTTGACAAAAGTGGAGAAGAATAGGTGCAAATAGAAATAGACATAAATACATGTCTCCGTGCAAGATGAGGAGAGGTGTTGTCCTTCACAACCTTGTTCTCTAGCTCCTTGATTAATAGGGATGAAGTGAGTTCATCTCTTGGGAATGCAAGAAGTGGTGGTTGGTTAAAGTTGATGATGACAAAATAAAATCAAAAGTAGTTTTATTTTCAGATTCCAAATGCCTTTGAATTGGAGCTTAATGGAAATAGAGTCACAGCAGCATTGCTATTTCATTAGACTTACTAAGTTATAAACTTCATGAGTCTCTAGCAATACTAAATAGATAAGAAAGGGTTCCAACTGATGGGTAATTGTGGAGAGAGTGTAAGAGTTGGGAAATCATCCCTTAGCAATTATAAAGATGGATTATGTTGAATCGGCCAGTGGATGCTAAATCTGGGAGAAATTTTGTTGGGGAGAAAGACAGTCATATAGTCTTAAAAAGTCTTTCTGTGGATTACTTATTCATTGTAAATGGAAGAAAAACCAAGCTGCTGTTATACAGGAGAGAAATCAGGCCACACCTGGACCAATTCATGGAGCCAGTGAAGGGTAGATGAATATCACAAGCTTCTTTCTTTGTTATACTGACAAGGGTACCTCTGAACATCAATATATAATATTGATCTAATTATGAGGACATGTCATAAAAACCAATGGATAAATATTCAATTAATAAAAAGGAGAGGTTGAGAATGTATTTGTCAAAAATATCAATGTCATGAGAGGAGAGAAAAGCCCTGGAAATGTTTCTGACTAAAGACAGTTAATGAATCCTGATACCCAAAAACAATACCCTACTTTAGATTAGATCCTATATGGAAGGGAACGATTTCCCTGTAACAGACATTAATAAGTGCATTGGCAAATTGGAATCTGGACATAAGATTAGATCACAATATTATATCATGTAAGTTAATGAAGTTGATAATACTGTGGTTATGTAAGTGGACATCTCTAATCTCTGTGGGGTGGGTGTGTATGTGATAGATGATAGAAATAGGAAAAGAGAGAGCAAAGAGCAAATGACAAAGGGTAAATGGATGTTGTCTGTATTATTTTATTTTTTCAAACTTTTCAAGTGTGTATTTTCAAAAATTTGTATTTTAAAATTGTGAGAGTAGCTATAGGACTAGAAGCTGAATTATAATGTACAGCCAAGTTCTTCAGAAATGGTGAGACTTGAGCTGGGTCACCAAGTGAACAAAATAGGAAAAGACGGACAAATTGTGGCAATAGTCTGGGATGTTCAATGTGTGTGAATGGAGTAGACCCCTTGCCTTGAATCACCCTTCTATCTGGTGCCATTTATATCAAGATAATACAAGATGAAGGATGTGGCAAAACAAGTTTAGCAAAAGGAATAACATGGCAAGTAAAGAAATCTATATGTAAATAGATTTACATTAGCAGATTGATAGACTTTTTTTTTTTTCTAATCTCTGGAAGCTTTATTATTATGCTTTGCTGAACATAAACAAAATCAATCCCACAATTTTATAAGAAAAGAAAAATTCCCACTTGATTAATCTCTCTAAATATTTGGTAACTGATGTGAATGAAAGGTTAGAGACTTCTTTTCAGTCACTGAAACAATCCTAATTTTTAAAACAATGTCTTTGAGATAATCTCATTTACCAGGTATTCATTTTAATCATAATTATTACATTGTAATAGTTAATAATACTTGCTCACATTTTAGAGGATATTTCTTCCATATTTTCCATAAAATATAGGGGAAAGCATCAACAGTACAAGCAAAGTGTACCAAACAACAATATACACACCAGAATAGTTCAAGGATGCTTTAAGATTTGTTGTTGCCATGTTTTGAATATATTAGGAACATAGATATTTTGGACATGGTTTCTTTTTCTTGTGTTTAGCAAAATATTCATTCTAGAATCCTATTTCAGATGAAAAAAACCTAATGAGGAGATTGATCCAATAATCAACCAACCACTTTAGAGAGCCAGCGATTGTTAAACTCCCAAAAAATGATAGATGAAAAAAAGGGAAGTTCATGGTGCTCTTTCAGTGATTAATTATAAATGGTCTAGATACCTGGCTTTTTTTTTTCTCAAAATCCTCTTGCTGCTTTCAGCTGAGCATTTACACATTAAATATTTCATGTCTGTTCTATTGGTAGCACTATAGTGGAAATCCATTTGGAGGAGACATTTGTTTCACCAGCCATGCATACAGATAAGCCTTTTTACTGTTTTCAGGTGTTGACCCTATCTGGTTTCTGCCTCTTAAGAGTATTTTGCCTGCTTGGCCACACTGGCACTTTCCATCTGATGTCTGAGTCCTCTAATTTCCAAAGTGTTAAGATTCGTGATGCCACCCAAGCCCCCATGTCACTACCTTTCTAATAGAAATCTCCATTCATTAAATATTTGGGTTGCGAGCTGTGATACATATAGATATCAATTCACACCAGGAGAAAACCCTGAACTGTAAAATCCAGTCCCTAGAAAACAAAGACAGATATATTACTTGCAACCTATGTTGTAAAGAGCTTTCTCCCCACAGAACATTCAATACAAATTAGAGACAACTCCTCCTGATGATAGGACAAATGTAACTCCCAAATGGAACTTGGAAAAGCATCCTATCCTTAGAAGGATCATCTTTTCTCCATTGTAATAACATCTGGAGATCACAGGAAAGATATGTGGTAGTAGTGCATATAGTTTAGGACTATACCAGATACAAATCCAAATTCTACAGGTATTTATCTATGTACTTGTTGAGCAACAGTCAAGAAACATGATGAGGAGAAACAGGAGAACCAGAAAGCATGTGTGAAGGACAGACAGAGTACAGTGGACCCACTGCCCAGATAGTTTACATGGAGATTGAAAGAGTTGCTCTCTATACAATGTCAGATCTGTTTAGCCAAGTTTACAGAACTTTAAAAAGAAGATGCTACACATTATAGTAGTTAATACAATAGTATCAATCAGTCTGGTTTTGTTCTAATGAAACAAATTTCAGGGAACATTCTCAGTATAGGTAAGAGCCTGACGGACCTAACAAAATCACTGAAATCTTGTTACACAATCACACTTTTGTACTTAGGATTTACATTTCCATCCTGAAAGACAAAGTACTCAGTATATGCATTTCTTTTTGAGGGTATGTCAAAGTATACAAAACTCTGATGGTTCTTAATCTAATTTAACCATTAGTAAAGTCACACTTTCATCTTGAAGGAGAAATGAGAGTTAAGCTCTCAAGTTTCTCTGGTTTCATCCAATGGGATAAATAAACTGGTATATACAGACAATGGAATATTATTTAGTGATAAAAAGAAATGAGTTCCATAACCATGAGAAGACATGGATGAAATTTAATTCATATTACTTATTACTAGGTGAAAGAAGCCAATCTGTAAGTGCTATATATTGTATGTTTACAACTGTATGGCATTTTATGAATATTCTCTCTGATATATGGATGCTAACACACAATTAGGTGGGGAGGGAAGAATAGGAGTCCAGTGGATTAGACAAAGGGGAATGAAGGGAAAGAAAGGGATGAGAAAAGGAAAGACAGTAGAGTGAATTGAACATATTTTTCCTATGTTCATATATGAATATATAACCAGTGAAACTTCACATCATGTACAACCACAAGAATGGAATCCTAATTAGAATAAATATTCCTTGTATGTATAATATGTCAAAATACACTCTGCTGTCATGTAAATCTGAAAAGAACAAATAAAAATGTAAAAAAAAAAGCTATATGGCATTCTGGATGAAGCAAAAACTATGGCTACAGTAAAAAGATTAGTGGTTGCCAGGAGTTGAAGGGTATTGGGGATGAATAGGCAGAACACAAGGAATATTTTCTCAGGGGTGGTGGTGAGGGCCTGGACAAGGACCTGAGCACATGGAATCAGAACAGTGAAATTATCCTGTATTATACCATAGTGTTATTTACATGTCATCATACACTTGTCCAGACCCATAGGAGGAACATCACCAAGAATGAACTTTAATGTAAACTATGACCTTTGGTTGATAATGATACGTTAGTTCAGGTTTATCCACTGTAACAAATGTACCAGTCTGGTGCAGGATGTTAATGTGGGGGAAGCTTTGGTTTGTGCAGGTAGGAAGTATATGATAATTTCTGTACCTTCCTCTCATTTTACTATAAGCCTAAATCTACTCTAAAAAATAAGATCTATTCTTTAAAGAGACTGAGTGCAACATGTCAACTTAATTGAAAGAAAGTAAGAATAATGGTCTTGATGGAAGACCATTACAGTTTCCCCCCAGTGGACTGAGGTAGAGTGGTGGTAGAAAAGATGAACAAAGTTGAGTGAAGTTTTAGAAATAGAAGGCACAGGTGTTGACTCTTGTTTACATGTAAAAGATCTGGGCATTAATAAAGACTGTTTCTGCCTGATAAAATCAGTAGATTTCATAGCATGGTGACTAGCACCTATCTCCATAACTACTATACTTTGGTTTTTATTATTGGTAGAACTGGTAGGGATAGTGGCAGTGGCAGTAGTAGTAAGTATGCTTTTGTTTACTTGGAAACTTGACATCAAAAGAATTGCTTGAATTTTCTCAGAACTTGAGTTGACATCTTATCAATAATTCATCCCCCTCCCCGAAATTCAAGTTTCTTTTCCATGTTGGAAACTTCTGAAAACTTGAAAAAAGTAAAATACTGTTATGGGACCAGTCATGACAAATGAAAATTTCTCTGGTGAATTCTGGACTAACCTATGTAGTGTGGCTTCAAGTGCAAAACAAGGATCAGGGAACTGAAATAACATGGATGAACAACCACACAGAATCATCAAAATCAGTTTTCTGAAAATGAAATGTGCTGCCTGGCAAGATAGTGAGTTCTGGGTCAGGTGGAGTTTGGGGTCAGATTAGTTTACCCATTAGTCAGGATGCTAGAGTGGTTGTTCCCAATTTGGCAGTTTTGCAAATGGAAGCTTTGTAAAATTAAAAGTCACTGCTAGAAGACTTTTAAGCATAGGGATTGTCAGATTCAGCAGGTTTTTAGAACTTAGGGCTAATAAAAATTAGTAAAGTGTTCTTCCTGTCTGCTGAAGGTTTGTGAGGACATTATGTGTCAGAATATGTTGTATTTGCTTTTATTTTCTCGTTTTTCCTACTCATAATTTCACTCCTACATTCACCTCCTTTTTACATTTGTTTCCTTTCCAGTTTTTCCCACTGGACTGTTGTTTTCTTGAGAAGGATAAGACCCCAGTCTAATTCATCTGTCATTTCTTAATGAATTTAGTACAATATTCTCACAAGCCAATCACTCAATAAACTGTCACTAAATGCCAGTCTTGGGATGCTACATTATATGGTTATAGTTATCTCTTTCAATCAGTGTGCTGCACAGCTTCCTAGCAAACTAATTGAACCAATGGATCTTCTGTAGTTTCTTAAGCCCCATCTAGGGAATCATTCAGGAGACAAATTTCCTGGAAAATGTCTCTAAGATTGCTTTACTATAGAAACAGAAAAATCCCTTATCATTTATTATAACTGGTAACTAGTTTTACAGATTACACAAACAAAACTATCAAATAACTAACACATGCTCAAATAACCTAAGCTTACACACAGCCCAAGTGCCTTTCATATAAATGCTTTCAGAGAACTCCACTGTGTGGAGAAGTATCAATTATCTGAATTCTAGAAGACTGTAAAATTCCAAAAACACAAATTCAGGGTTATCTTTAAAATAATCGTTAAAATTTAAAAATACAGTAACAAAATGGAATTTATAAAATTGCAAAAGTATTATCTTCTAAATGGAACTTTTATAACAATCTCTTCTAAATGAAAATTTGCAAGCTACTGTTATCAATTTTGCCCTGAATTATAGTAAGACATTAAAGTTTGAAGCAAAATAAATTAAAACATTTAGTGGGGGGAAGTATGTGGTGAAGGTCCACTTCTCACTGTGTGGATAATACCATACAGATCATAGTCATGAGGCTTATGGCATTATTGGAGATAAAGGATCTCTGCACACATAAGCTTATAGTCTTAGCCAACAAATAACTTTCCAGCACTCTCCAACTCTGAAGTGTGAAGTAAGAGACGGTCTTGTTCAACCAGAAAGTCTGCTTTTATTCCAAAGCCACTGTCATTTTCAATCTCCCTGCTTCCCATCATATTTATACCATTTTCTCCAACATTCTCTTCTTCTCTCTCTATTTTCCAGGAGAGCCATGTTGGAATAGAAGTCAATTTTCTAGAGTAGGCAGTTAAAATTTTAATTTTAATAAATTCCATGTGTTAATGAGCCATCTGTTACTGTAACAAATACCCCTGGTGGTCAACCTTGATGAAAGAAGAGGTTTATTTTGGATCACAGTTTCAGAGGCTGTGCTCCATGGTTCATTGTTTTGGGACCTGTGGCGAGGTAGTGCGCTATGGTGTGGAAAGCATGGTGGAGCATAGCGTTGCTGACCTTATGGCTGAGATGCAGGGGAACAAGGAAGAGGAAGAGCCTGGAGTCCCACAATTCCCTTTGAGGGGCATGCTGCCAATAACCTAACTGCCCCTAGTCCCCACCTATCAAGGGTTCCACCCACTTGCAATAGCACTGTGAAATGTGGAAAAAGTCTTTAAAAGATGGGCCTTTGGGAACATTCATCCAAACCATAGCAATCCAGTTTATCACTTATTTTTCCCATAGTTCAGAACTTTGGTGTTCTATCAAAAGTTGTTGCCATACCCAAGGTCATTTAGATTTTCTTTCTGCTATGCCATATTCTAAGAGTTTTGAAGTTTTCTTTTTCTTTTTTCTTTTTGATACAAGAGATTGAACCCAGGGGTGCTTAATCACTGAGTCACATCCCCAGCCCTTTTTAATATTTTATTTAGAGACAAGGTCTTGCTAAGTTGCTGAAGCTGGCTTTGAACTTTCCATCTTCCTGCCTCAGCCTCCCAAGCCACTGGGATTATAGGTGTGCACCACTGTGCCTGGCTAGTTTCAAAGTTTTGACTCATATTTAGTTCTTTGATCCATTTTGAGTTAATGTTTATGAAAAGTACAAAGTTTGTTTCTATATTCTATTTTTTACATGTGAATGTCTGGTTGTTCAAGTACTATTTGTTGAAAAGACTGTTTTTTGTCTGTTGTACCCTTTTGTTTTTGGTCCTTTACATATTTGCGTCATCATTTTCCTATTTATAGACCTATTTCTCAACAGACAGAGGATACTTATACATTTGCCATATAAAATTAAAAGTTGCATGCATACAGAGTTCAAATATTTTGCAAAAAGCTAACTGCAATGGTCTATATGTATCATAACTCTGTATATATGATACATATATGTAAACACACATATATATACATGATATATATATACATATATCATTTATATATCATATGTTGAAAGCATAAAATGAACAATGAATAAACTTCATGGAGAAGTGTGTTATCTCAAAATTACATTTATTTATATCATGACATTTTTATTTCAAAGTGAAACAGAATTAAAAACCAAATCTCCCAGAAAGTTCAATGTCACTTTTAATCCACTCTTTGTTACTTTTTGTGGAATTGCCCCCCTTTATTTTCTTATGCTCTGATTCCCTCTTGCATACTGTGGTGTCCAGAAGTAGAGCCCAGAAAAGTCAAGACAAGCATGCAAAACGGGAGCACTTAGGCTTCTCAGTAAAATGTCATTGATGGACTTTTTTTCGTATTGCTTATGGAGGGTCATGGATTTCTGCTGGGCAAAAGACTTTGGGAGAGTAAAGCTCTTGACCTGGAAGAGGCCTGATCACTGCCCAGGGTAATTGACTTCATGTCTGGGACCAGGTCAAGCTTCAGCGGTGAGCACAGCTGGTGATGGCAGGTTGCATTCCATCAAGAGGGAATGAGATTTCTCTTGGTGATCAGGAAAGGTCAGCTGGAGGCTATGCATACTCACTTTTAAGCAGGCATCCAGGAAAGCAAGCCTTTGGTCTTGTGGTGAAAGGCTGTGTCAGTAACACACTGTTCAGTACCCCAGATTTTCCTTCTCTTATTTTCTTATTTTGGTGTTGATTTTGTAGGAATAGCATTTTATTCAAGAAATTGAAATAACAAAGGAGTTATTTGCATCAATATCAGAAAAAGTATATATTTCCAAGGCCCAGAGAATTTAAAAGTTGATGAAGGTTTGGGGAGTAACTTACAGCAAGGGGACACTGCTTTCCAGCATAACTGATCCAGAGCCACAGAAACACTAACCAGGGCAGGCGTGGGTTAATGGAGCTGTGGATGAAGGAGGAGAAGGATTTATGGGTAATGGGAAATCCGAAGTGCAAAGCGAAACATGCAGGCATGCACTTGTCTTGGAGAGCAACCTGTTATAGTGCAGAATACCCTTGAGCTGAGACTCTGGTTAAGGCCCATGCTTCACTCACTGCACACGTACTAGATCCTCAGGGTCTAACGTGGGGCAGTGTTGAGTGAAAAACCAGACTGCATAGAAAATTTTCCAAAAGTAAGGGACTTTAGGTAAGGCACAAAAGCTAGAGGGTTTCCCAAACAAATTTCTAAGACTTCTTATAAGACAAGAATATTTTAGTTGGTAGTCTTCAGAAGAAGAGACAATCCGGACACTAGAAAAATCACCTGCCCCACCCTCCCCAGCAGGATGCAAAACTTTTAATAGCGCTATTTACATGATCATGGAACATTTCTCCTCACTAAGTGTTAAATTCTAAAGTTGATTTGGACAAAAGACAGTATTTATCTGGCATTCTGACAAAGATGCTCCCAAGTCTCTTTATTTTCCTCCAGATTGTATACACATTCTGATGTGTTCTATAATCATCAATAACAATATGCATCTAGAATGTAAGTTACATTGGCTTCTGGGGAACGAAAACTCTCATGTGATATATATAATAGAAGGAAATTGGATGCTAAACGTCAAAGTGTTGCATTTCAATAATTTGATTGTTTTGTAAAGTTTTGCATGTAGAATAAATGGTATAACATTTTTTAATGTCCTCTTGCTTTCCTGGAACTATAGAAAAACGTGAACATAGGCAAGTCTTGAGGTTGGAGTGAAATATTTCTCACTCAAGAAATGTTCAAAAAGACACATTCCAATCATACACCAGCCTGAGAAAGCAGTGTTCTCTAGAGAAATACACACACACACACATACATATATGTGATATAGATATATATAGGTGCATACATATATAGGTGCACAAAGAGATTTTTATTAAGGAATTGATTTGCTAACTCCATTGTTTAAGCTTAGCATGTTCAAATATGAAGAGGGCTGTGTACTGAATATTTGTGTACCCCGCCATGCCAAATTCATATGTTGAAACCTAATTCTAATACAGTATTGGGAAGTGGAGCTATTCAGAATTGACTTGGCCAGTAGTGCTCCACCCTTATGAGTGAGATTACTGCCCTTATAACACAGACCCTAGAGAAGGTAGCTAGTCCCTTTCCCCATGTGAGAACAGAGCATGAAGGTGCCATTGTGAACCAGAGAATAAACTCTTTTTTTTTTTTTTTTTTTTTTTTTTGCGGTGCTGGGGATTGAACCCAGGGCCTTGTGCTTGTGAGGCAGGCACTCTACCAACTGAGCTATCTCCCCAGTCTCAGAGAATAAACTCTTAACTGAATCTGCCGGTACCTTATCTCGGACTTCCCAATCTCTATTACTGCATGTGTCTTAAGTGCTACCTAGTTTCTACCTATACCTACTTACGGTACCTGGTATTTTAGTATTATAGTTCAAATGGACCAAAACAATGAAGGAGGCCAACAGGTTGGAGATTCAAGTAAAAGTTGCATTTCAAGTTCAAAAGAAATCAGGTTGGAACCCAAGAAGAGCTAAAGATTCCAGTGAAGTCCAAAGGCTGTTTGCTGGCACAATTCCCTCCTGTTGGCCGGTGTCAGCCTCTCGTCCTCTTCATACCTTCAGGTGATGATGTGATCCATGCATGTAAGAGAGGGCGATAGGCTTTACCCAAATTCCAGTGGTAAAGTGTTATTCTTATTCTGTTATGGCAAGATTGCTATAAATCACCCACTCGATCTTAAAGCAGGAGACAGAACCAACTTTATTCACCAACTGGTGGACCACCAGCTGGCGGGACAAGGGCAGACTGTAGGTCTACACTCCTCGACCCCCTCCAAGGGCTAGAGTACACCTTTTTTTTTTACCGTAAGTACAGCATTTAAGTACATTAATCATAAGTGGCTGTTGCTGTGATTCAAAACTACAAACATCAGGAGATCTAAAATCATAAGCAGAAGAGGAAGTAAGTTAAAACGACCCTAATTGAGTACAAGTTAAAGAATCGTTACTAATTATCTAGATAAACATTCTCTGACAGGGTACATTATTCAAGAAAAATGGGAAGAAAAAAGAGAACAATTTTACATTGTATAAGAAGAACAGAAACATTTACATTTCTAAGCAAGGTGTGCTAAGCAGGATCGGGATGGCAGAGGGGGAATTTTCTCATGGAAGAAGCATTCCCTTACATGACGAGGAGTCTCAGGGTAAAATGGAGTCTGTTTGGTCATTGCCCATATTGCCTGGCCCATAACAATTCACAAACACCCTTGCTGACAGTAATGTCTGAGCACTGTGGCTCAGTCAAGTTGACAAATGAAGGTAAACATCACACATAAACAAGGGAAATGAGATTCATTCGTTTGGATATGTAAGGGAAGAGAAAACTGATTTGAAACAAGAAGGGATTTTAATGTCTCAGAAATTTAAAGAGAAATTGAGATCAATTTTATTTTGTATAAAATTTACAATTCTAATCCACATGTAGCAGAATGAAATTTAACCCCTATCTCTCACCATGCACAAAACCCAAAGTAGATCAAAGGTCTACTAGGCATTAGACAAGAAACCCTGCACCTACTAGAAGAAAATGTAGGCCCAATACTCCACCATGTTTGCTTAGGATTCGACTTCCTCGACAAGACTCCTAAAGAACAAGAAGTGAAATCCAGAATCAATAAATGGGATGGTCTCAAACTACAAAGAGCTTCTTCTCAGCAAAGGAAACAAAAGCATGAAGAGAGTTTACAGAATAGGAGAAAATCTTTGCTACCTGCACCTCAGATAGAGCATTAATCTCCAGAATTTATAAAGAACTCCCCAAAATTAACACCAAAAAAGCCCAAATAGTTCAATCAATACATGGGCAAAGGAACTAAACAGACACTTCACAGAAGAAGAAACATGAATGGCCAACAAATATATGAAATTATGTTCAACATCTCTAGCAATTAGAGAAATACAAATTAAACCTACACTGAGATTTCTCACCCCAGTCAGAATGGCAATTATCAAGAATACAAGCAACAACAAAAGTTGGTGAGGATGTGGGGGAAAAGGTACACTCATACATTGCTGGTGGGAATGCAAACTGGCACAACCACTCTGGAAAGCAATATGGAGAGTCCTCAGAAAACTTGGAATGGAACCACCATTTGACCCAGCTCTCCCACTCCTCAGCTTATACCCAAAGGACTTAAAATCAGCATACCACAGTGACATAGCTCCATCAATGTTTATAGCAGCTTAACTCACAATAGCTAAATTATGGAGCCAACTGGTGTGCCCTTCGACAGATGAATGGATAAAGAAAATGTGGTATATATACACAATGGAATATTATGCAGCCATAAAGAGGAATGAAATTATGGAATTTGCTGGTGAATGGATGGAACTGGAGACTATCATGCTGAGTGAAATAAGCCAGTCACAAAACATCAAAGATCAAATGTTCTCTTTGATATGTGGATGCTAACACACAGTAAGAGGGGGAGGACAGAATAGAAGTTCATTCTATTAGACAAAGGGGAATGAAGGGAAGGGAGAGGGGAGGGGGAATAGAAAAGACAGTGGAATAAATTTACACATAGGAATACATCACAGTGAATTTCCACATCATGTACAACCACAAAACCAGGATCCTAATCAGAATAAGAAGGACCCCATGTTTGTTTAAATATGCCAAAATATTCTCTCTGTCATGTATAACTAAAAAGAACAAATAAAAGAATATAATAAATTACAATTCTGGTACACACTTGACTGAACAGTGCAGTAACCATGACATAAGCTGAGAGAGAAGCCACTGTTGGAAGTGACTTCTAGTGTCTAGAGTGACCCTGCTAGTAAGTACAACTATCTAAATGTCACTGGTCCATGTGGGTGGCTTCTTGGTCCAAAGTCAAGAAGACACAGTCTGCATGGAAGGAGAGGAGCAGTGGCCCCACTAAGATGCCTGTGATCTCTTCTGATAATAGACTGCGATACTCCCTTGAAAGGAACAGCCAGAGCCACAACCCTGGGCAATGCCGCAGGCCCAGATCAAAAAAACATTAGAATAACAGGAAACACAAAAGAAAGAGAGAGCGAAAGTGTTGGGGAAACCTCGGTGATATGCTCTCATTCTTCTCATCTCTCAGCTGCAGCCCCATCGAGAGGAGGCCTGATCAGTTCAAGGACACTACGTCGAGTGAAGTGGAGAACTTTGATTCTACATGGGGACTCCTTTTTTTTTTCCATCTTCTGACTTAAATTGGACTGCTAGTGTATCTTTAATTCTCAAAAGCATGTGCAGTTTGTGGGCCGAGACAGCCTCCCACCTTCCGTCTCACTCAGTTAAGTGGGAAGTAGAGAGAAGGCCAGGAAAGTGGGGAAATTCGCAAGGACACCTGCTCCTTTCCCCGTGGCCTGAAGGACTGGAGCCCGCTAACCTTTTACAAACTCTCAAAATGGACAGTTTCTTCCCACAGAAGAGCCCTTGTTGGGAGTGATGAAAGATGTAGCAGATTGGCAAAAGAGAAAGGAAAGAGATTGTCCACAAAAAAAAACCAGGGAGCTAAGCCAGCCCGGAAATTTAAGAAAGCAAGCTGCCATAGATCAGCATCACACAGAGATAATATGAGAGGAGGGGAGCTCTGTGTAGTTGCAAAAGTTAGCTGAGCCAACTTCCTTTTAAATATTTAGGGAAACTTAAATTTGTGTAAAAATAAGCAATAGGAAAGTATCGAGGTCCAATCCCATCTGAAGTTTCTCTAACAACGAAGAAAGGAAGACACCAAATAATATGACTCTCAGGGATCAGGAAATACATGCTTAAAGAAAAAAAATATCAAAATTACCAGCACTGTTTCAAAACAAGCTAAAATAAATTAATAAAAATAAAACTGCAAACATTTGACCCCGCTCTCCCACTCCTTGGCCTATGCCCAAAGGACTTAAAATCAGCATACTACAGTGATAAGGCTACATCAATGTTTATAGCAGCTCAAATTCACAATAGCCAGATTGTGGAACCAACCTAGATGCCCTTCAATAGATGAATGGATAAAGAAACTGTGGCATATATGCAAAATGGACTATTACTCAGCCTTAAATAACAATGAAATTATGGCATTTGCAGGTAAATGGATGGGGTTGGAGAATATCATGCTAAGTGAAATAAGCCAGTCCCCAAAAACCAAAAGTTGAATGATTTCTGTGATAAGTGGATGCTGATACATAATGGGGGGTGAGAAGAGGCAAAGAATGAAGGAAGGATGGATTGTATAGACGAAAATGAAAGGTGGGGACAGGGTGGAGGGGAGGAAAGATAATAGAATAAGACAAACATTATTCTCTATGTTCATATATGATTACACAAATGGTGTGACTCTACTTCTTGTACAACCAGAGAAATGAAAGTTGTACCCCATTTGTGTACCATGAATCAAAATATTAAGAAATATTTTCAATTCAAGGACTTTTTATTGATTATATTATATGCAGTCATTTTATAAGATCAAGTGAAAAGAACACTAAACATAATAAAAATCCTGGCTCCCCAATACTGACCAGTGAAGAGAGGAACTTAAAATCGATCATAAGATTTTGTTTTTGAAGGACATGAAAACACTGACATACTCAAATTTTGAGTTGAAAGTTGCCCCCACAAGCTTACCTTTGATCAAATGCACAATCACTCTGTGGATTTTACTTTGGAGAACTTCAAAATACCTTTTGGTTTACTACCTTCTATCAAGTCTCAAATAAAATCAGAGGTGAGGTGTTGGTCAGACTGCATTGATTATTCTGGAAGAAAAAAAATTTAACGGAGTGTTCATTTTGAGTGAAACTCTGCAGGGCACACAGTAGGAATGGTATATTTGCAAGCATTTTAGGCTACCCTGGTCATTCATGGGAGAACTAGAGACCCTGATGGAGGAGGGAACACAGAAACAAGGTGTGGAAAGCCAAGGGAGAAAGGAATTTGACCTCCTTTTCCCAGCAGCAGATTGCTGATCTCTTTACCTCCTCTTCCTCATTTTTTCTACTCGAGAGACACTCAGCACTGGGATTCAGCAGTTTCCCCGGTTCTCTCTCTTCTTAGTGCTCTTACTCTCATAGCAGGATATTGCAAGGGCCTGTCCTATCCATGGTGCTGCCCAAACAGTAGTAGTGATCCTGATCTTGTTTGCCAGGCCACAGAGTCTCCTTCAATTTTCAGGTAATCCATGTCACATTGGTTTTTCCTGATAATTCCAGTCTCATTGGGTTCATCAACTAGGATTTTCCTTGTATAGGACAACCCCCCCATTTTTCTTTTCTTTTTGTAGTTTGTTGTGTTTTAGATATCCATGACAGTAGGGTGTTTTTGGACATATTATACATACATGAGTGCAACATATTAAAAGTTTGCTCACATTCATATGATTGAACAAGATGTGGAGTTTCACTGGTCATGCATTCATATATGAACATAGGAAAGTCATGTCAGATTCATTCCACTGTCTTTCCTATTCCAATTCTCCCTCCCTTCCCTTCATTCCCCTTTGTGTAATCCAATGAACTTCTGTATTTCCCATCCTTACCCTCCCCTTGTTATGAGTCAGCATTCACATTTCAGAGAGAACATTTGACCTTTGGTTTTTGGTACTGCCTTATTTCACTTAGCGTAATATTCTCCAGCTCTGTTCATTTACTGGAAAATGCCATAATTTCATTGTTATTTAAGGTTGATTGATGAATGGATAAAGAAACTTTGATGAATGGATAAAGAAACTGTGGCATATTTATACAATGGAATATTACTCCGCAATGAAGAATGATAAAATTATGGCATTTGTAGGCAAATGGTCGAAATTGGAGAATATCATGCTAAGTGAGATAAGCCAATCTCAAAAAACTAAAGGACGAATGATCTCGCTGATAAGCGGATGAGGACATATAATGGGGGGTGGGACGGGCTAGCATTAGGTTTAGGGTTAGGTTTAGAGTTAGGCTAAGGAGAGCAGTAAGAATGAAGGAAAGAAGGACTGTGTAGAGGGAAAAGAGGGGTGGGAGGGGTGGGAGGGGTGGGAGGGGTGGGGGGAGGGGAAAAATATAATAAACATCATTACCCTATGTAAACGTAAAAAAAATAAATAAATTAAAAAAAAAAAAAAAAAAAAAAAAAAAGAATCATGTTTTGACCAACCTGAAAAAAAAAAAAAAAAAAAAAAAAAAAAAAAAAAAAAGGTTGAGTAATATTCCATTGTGTGTATATACCACTTTTCTTTATCCATTCATCTGTTGAAGGGCATCTAGGTTGGTTCCATAGTTTAGCTACTGTGAATTGAACTGCTATAAGCATTGATGTGGCTGCATCACTGTATTGTGCTGATTTTAAGTCCCTTGGGTATAAGCCAAGGATTGGGCTAGCTGGGTCAAATAGTGGTTCCAGTCCAACTTTTCTGAGTTGGATTTCTGTAACTGTTGCTTTCCAGAATGTTTACATCAGTTTTCAGTCCCACCAGCAATGTATAAGTGTACTTTTTCCCCACATCCTTGCCAACATTTATTGTTGTTTGTATTCTTGGTAATTGCCATTCTGACTGGAGTGAGATGAAATCTCAGTGTGGGTTTAATTTGCATTTCTCTAATCATTAGAGATGCTGAAAACAAAAAACTCAATCAATAAATGGGCTAAGAAACTGAACAGACACTTCATCGAAGAAGAAATGCAATTGATCAACACATGCTACTTGCATTCTTGATTGTTGACATTCTGACTGAAGTGAGATGGAATCTCAGTGTAGTTTTGATTTGCATGTCTCTAATTACTAGAAATATTGAAGATTTTTTCATATATTTGTTGACCATTCATATTTCTTTTTCTGTGAAATGCCTGTTCAGTGCCTTTGCCCATTTATTGGGTTTTTGGTGTTAATTTTTTGAGTTCTTTGTATTTTCTGGAGATTAATGCTTTATCTGAGGTGCAGGTGATAAAGATTTTCTCCCATTCTGTAGGCTCTCCATTCATGTTCTTGATTGGGCCCTTGCTGTGAAGGAGCTTTTATGTTTGATGTCATCTCATTAATTGATTCTTGATTTTACTGCTTGTTCTTTAGGAGTCTTATTGAGGAAGTCTATTCCTGAGCCAACAGGGTGGAGAGTTGGGCCTACATTTTCTTCAAGTAGGTGCAGGATCTCTGGTCTAATGCCAAGGTTCCTGATCCACTTTGAGTTGAGTGTTGTACATGGTGAGATATAGGGGGTTCAGTTTCAATCTACTACACATGGATTTCCAGTCTTCCCAGCACCATTTGTTGAAGAGGCTATCTTTTCTCTAATGTATGTTTATGGTGCCTTTGTCTAGCATGAGATAACTGTTTTTATGTGGGTAGATCTTAGTGGCTTCTATTCTGTGCCATTGCTCTTCAATTCTATTTTTTGTGCCAATACCATGCCATTTTTATTATTATAGCTGTGTAATATAATTTAAGGTCTGGTATCATGATGCCTCCTGCATTATTTTTCTGCTAAGGATTGCTTTGCCTATTCTGAGCCTCTTATTTTTCCAAATGAATTTCATGAATGCTTTTGCTACTTCTATGAAGAATGTCATTGGAATTTTAATGGAATTGCATTAAATCTGTACAGTTCTTTTGGCAGTATGGTCATTTTGATAATATTAATTCTGCCCATCCAAGAACATGGGAGGTCTTTCCATTTTCTAAGATCTTCTTCTTCAATTTCTTTCTTTAGAGTTCTATAGTTTTTATTGTAGAGGTATTGCCATTACCAACTGGGAAAGTTGGGTCTGTCTGCTTCTTGTGAGTATGCTGGCTTGCCTACTATTACTATCCTTTAATATCGCTATCCTCTTGCTCATGTCAGTCATCCCAAAGAACTCTGGCCTGGCCTTACTTCTGGCTGACTCCTATCATTTTAGGATGTTGTCTCCTTCTTGATTCTCTTGGGGCCTTGCTTCAATTGCCAGGTGTAATAGCTATTGTTTGTTGCTTGACCTCTGGGACACTAATGATGGTTTGTCTGGACTGCATACATGTGGTTTGGAAACATGCTAGCCTGACTGGTTGAACACTTTTGCCATTATGAACATCTTGGACTGTCCATCAACACTTTGCCTATCTTAAGAAGCATGAGAGTTTGTGTGGTCCTACCTTTTGTGGTCTGCATTAAGCTGATCAAGTGAATATTTACAAGTCAGAGCGTGTTAAGAACTATCTTGGACTTCCTTCGTTATCTCACAATCTTATTCAAGTGATCAGTAAGTTGTCAGTCTTCAAACCATATACCAGATGTTACTCCTTCTCTCCACCTCTCTCAACTGCTATCCTAGTTTCAATCACAGTCATCTCTCACCTGGTCCATGACAATAGGTTCCTGATTTCATTTTTATCTCCTAAAGTTTAAGTCTCCATAGAGTAGTCAGAGTGATGATTTTATCAAATACAATGATGCCATTTGTATTAGTCAGGTTCTTTAGAGGAACAGAATCAACAGCAAATATGATTATAAAAAGGGAATTTATTAGATTGGGTTACAGAACCGGAAGCTGGATAGTCCACAATGGCCATCTGCAACTGGAGAGTTGGAAGAGCAGCAGCTGCACAGTCTAAGAAGCAGGAGTCCCAGAACAAGAAGGATCAACGGTGCTACCAAGTCTGACACCAAGGCTTCTGGAAACTACCTGGAGAATCACTGGCAGAGTCTGCTTTAAAACAGTGAAAAAGCAAGAGTCCTATATTCTTAGGTTATTGAAGCAGTAATCAAGAACCCGTTCAAGAAGAGTTGAGCTTGCATCTGCATCTGCCTCCTTGTTCTTCTAACTTTTATTCTGTCCAAGTCACCATCCTACTGGGCAGTGCTGCACATGCTTAAGAATGGTCCCCACTTCAGTTCATTATCCCACATTCCAAGCATTCCTAGACATACCCTCATGGACACACCCAGAAGCCTCTTAATCATCGGCATCTCTTAATATAATCAAGCTGACAATTCAAATTAACCATTACACCATTCCCTTGCTCAGGACATCCCTATTGCTTTGATCACATCATAGAAAAGTTAAAATCTTTTCCATGGCCTATGAGGTTCTCCATAATCTGGAATCTTATGTCTGTGTGGGCTTGTCTTCCATAGAGCTTTGGTGCCTCCTTCACACACCACTCAAATCACACTGAACTCTGAATTTCCTCAAAAACCCAGGGTTCTTCCTGTCTTAGAACTTTGAAACCGACTGATCCTTTACCTGGAGCATATCCCTACACTTTTACATAGCTTGTCATTCCTTCCTTCCTTCCTTCCTTCCTTCCTTCCTTCCTTCCTTCCTTCCTTCCTTCCTTCCTTCTCTTTCTCTCTACCTCTCTCTGTCTCCCTCTCTCTCTCTCTCCCCCCCTCTTTTTCATGTCTTGTTCTAACATTACATCCCCCTCAAAGGCTCGGACCATGTTGTCTAAACCAACCACATTATACGCACCAACACCTTCAACTAACCTTCCCAATCCCCGTCCTCTGTTTATTTTTCTTCATGACACTTCTTGATATTTGACATTAATTTTTATTTTCCTATTGATTTATTCCTTGTTTTTTTTCTACTATGACATGTGGTTTATGAAAAGAGGGACTTTATCCTTTTTCTTACTGCTCTACCTCCAATTATAAAGCAGCACCAAACACATAGTAAATCTTTTGTAAAAAGCTCATTTGATTAATGTAAGCTGAACGAAAGAGACTGGACAGAGGAAAGGAGAAAAGAAATTCACCTATAATAGGAAAATTGAAACAAATTCCAGAGGGTCAAGCTGTTCAATGTTTTAGCCAAGGACTGATTTGTTCACCCTGAAGGAATAAAATTAGAAAAACTCACTTTTTTCAGTTAAAGATTTCAGGTAAACTTTAGATTATGTAGAAGGAGGGGGGATATGAAAAATG
Organism: Sciurus carolinensis; assembly: GCF_902686445.1. NCBI lineage: Eukaryota > Metazoa > Chordata > Mammalia > Rodentia > Sciuridae > Sciurus > Sciurus carolinensis. Next base: position 26,670,365 of record NC_062227.1, on the reverse strand, counting down.
GTGGAATAAGACAGACATCATTACATAGGGTATGTACGTGTATGATTACATGAATGGTGTGAATCTACACCATATATAACCATAGAAACGAAAATGATGTACCCCATTTGTGTACAATGAATCAAAATGCAGTCTATAAAAAATAAAAATAAATACATAAATAATTTTAAAAAACAGATTCCAGGCAAGGCTCTAAAATACCTAAAGTTCTTCCTGGGTCTTCCCACCCTAGTGACTATTCGTTTTTTCCCATAGTTACTATTTATTTTTAATATATTACGCAGGAAACACAGATAATGTAATATCTCTTATATCCCACAAAATATTTGAAATACGAGTATTATTAGCTTAATTTTATTATAAGTAAACTGAGTGTTGGAGGTTTAATTACTTATGCAAGACCACAAAGTTGATAATTAAAGGAAGGAATATTTAATATTTAACCTTTACTAAAATGTCCAAGTTTCTTCTGTTATATTTTATAGAAAAGAAACATTTTTTAAAAACCTGGTTAAATTTCCCAAATGAAAGAATATATGATGAGGCTAAATGTTAAAATAAGGAAGGCAGCGATTGTTTTGGCTTGCCTAATAATAATAATGAGAAATATGGACCTTTTAATTATTTGAATTTTCAGGAATTTTTCACAATAATTTCTTAATTTAACCCTACGTCAGTATATTTTCTTTCTCCACCATTAAATAAAAATAGGTAGTCAGAGTATTTCAAATGTTTTTATTCACATCTCTCCCCAGATAAACCTTAGCAGAAGGGCTTTACTTCTTATAGAACAGAAAGAATGTTTAGTAAATTGGGAGACAATATGTGTTAAACTGGTACAGGGCATACATTTTCAAAAAGTTATCAGTGTGAATTATGTTTGACCATACTCTCTCTCCTGATTTCCTGACAGGTCAGATAAATAGCTTAGTTTGGGCTGAGTGGCATAAAATTTAGCATGAGTAACTCCATTTTGGTTTGCTCTATTGGGCCAAGTGCAGGTACTTAGTTCACCAATAGCATTTTATACATTTTACTTAGCAAGTATAATGGTATCTATTCTGCAGAGTTGTCATCTGTCTTGAGTGCATGTAAAACACTGAGAATAATGTCAGACACACAGAGAGCACTAAGATATTATAGCCTGAAGATATGTGCTTTATCGATGAGTCCAGGGAGTGGGTCTGTGTTTTGTTCAGCTTTTTTACTACTATCACTTAATGGACCCAACTAGCACAATTATAGAACAGGAAAGGTTTATTTGAGGGCTCATAGTTTCAGAGATCCTAGTCCATAGAAGGCTGGCTCCATTCCTCAGTTCTCGAGGTGAAGTAGAGCAGAAAGAGTAGCACAGGAAGAGTGTGGCAGAGGGAAGCAGCTCACACGACGATCAGGAAGCAGAGGGAGAAGGCTCCACTTGCTGAATACAAATATATACCCCAAAGCCATCCCCCCAGTTTCTAACTCCTCGGGTCACATCCCACCACTTCAGTTACCACACAGTTAATCTCTATCAGTGGATTAATTCACTGATTGGGTTAAGATTCTCACAACCCATTCATCATCTGAAGGACATCTAGGTTGGTTCCACAATCTGGCTATGGTGAATTGAGCACAACCCAATCATTTCTCCTCTGAACCTTCTTGCATTGTCTCACACTTGAGCTTTTGGGGGACAGCTCACATCTGAACTGTAGCAAATCTGATTCAGCTTTCCAAAGTTATGAAAGAGTCTCCCTGTGAAGGTACCAACACTGTCTGCTCCCTGTGGGAAAGAGTTGTATGGTATGTTTGTAAAGAGAACATTTTCAGGAGAGTTGAACCCAAGCAGAGAAAAGCACACAAAGTCTTACAGATCAGATATATAGGAGCAAATGGTGAAGTATTGTAGGGGGAATTACAAAACTTACAATGACTCCTTTGAACACAGGGGGAAAAGTCAAATAGGAATTATGAGGAGGCAGACTGGAAGGTGCAAAGATGTCAGTGTTGATTTCTCATTCTGAAAAGCTCAGTACATTTTAAGGTGCTAAAGATGTTCCAACCAATATGGAAATAGTTATACTCACAGTTATACTCAGTCAACGACTTCTGAGGGAACAAACAAAAGAAGTGACAATGTGGAAAGAAAGTTATTATCAAGGTGAAGGTGTCATGACAAAAGTCAAGGACAAATGGGTGTTAATGAAGTACCTGAACTGCAGAAGTTAGCAAAACAAATATTGTGCTTAAAAATTAATAAGGTCAATTAGAGGTAAAAGAAACAAAGTTAGCCTGGAAATCCTAAGGCATGATTAGAAGCATTCATGAGAATAAAATAAAACTAGGGACCTAATTTTATGGATTAGTGCAATTCAGAGCTCCTAGGAAATAGGTAAATGTAATTTCTTATCTTGATTCACAAATTTCTTTCCATCTTTTCTTTTTTTTTTAATTTTATTTATTTTTTTACGTTTACATAGGGTAATGATGTTTCTTTTTTTTCCCCTTCCCCCCCACCCCTCCCACCCTTTTCCCTTTATACAGTCCTTCTTTCCTTCATTCTTACCGCTCTCCTTAGCCTAACTCTAAACCTAACCCTAAACCTAATGCTAACCCCTCCCACCCCCATTATATGTCCTCATCCGCTTATCAGCGAGATCATTCGTCCTTTAGTTTTTTGAGATTGGCTTATCTCACTTAGCATGATATTCTCCAATTTCGACCATTTGCCTACAAATGCCATAATTTTATCATTCTTCATTGCGGAGTAATATTCCATTGTATATATATGCCACAGTTTCTTTATCCATTCATCAACTGAAGGGCATCTAGGTTGGTTCCACAATCTGGCTATGGTGAATTGAGCAGCAATGAACATTGATGTGGCTGTATCTCTGTAGTATGCTGATTTAAGTCCTTTGGGTATAGACCAAGGAGTGGGATAGCTGGGTCAAATGGTGGTTCCATTCCAAGCTTTCTGAGGAATCTCCACACTGCTTTCCAGAGTGGCTGCACTAATTTGCAACCCCACCAGCAATGTATGAGTGTTCCTTTTTCACCACATCCTCGCCAACACCTATTGTTGCTTGTGTTCTTGATAATCGCCATTCTAATTGGGGTGAGATGAAATCTTAGGGTAGTTTTGATTTGCATTTCCCTTATTACTAGGGATGTTGAACATTTTTTCATATATCTGTTGATTACTTGTACATCTTCTTCTGTGAAGTGTCTGTTCATTTCCTTAGCCCATTTGTTGATTGGATTATTTGTATTCTTCGTGTAGAGTTTTTTGAGTTCTTTATAGATTCTGGAAATTAGCGCTCTATCTGAGGTATGGTTGGCAAAAATATTCTCCCACTCTGTAGGCTCTCTCTTCACATTTCTGATAGTTTCCTTTGCTGAGAGAAAGCTTTTTAGTTTGAATCTATCCCAGTTGTTGATTCTTGCTTTTATTTCTTGTGCTATGGGAGTCCTGTTAAGGAAGTCTGATCCTAAGCCAACAAGTTGAAGATTTGTACCTACTTTTTCTTCTATAAGATGCAGGGTCTCTGGTCTGATTCCAAGGTCCTTGATCCATTTTGAGTTGAGTTTTGTGTAGGGTGAGAGATAGGGGTTTAATTTCATTCTATTGCATATGGTTTTCCAGTTTTCCCAGCACCATTTGTTGAAGAGGCTATCTTTTCTCCATTGCATATTTTTGGAACCTTTCTCTAGTATGAGAAAATTGTATTTATTTGGGTTTGTGTCCATGTCCTCTATTCTGTACCATTGATCTACCTGTCTCTTTTGGTACCAATACCATGCCGTTTTTGTTACTATTGCTTTGTAGTAGAGTTGAAGATCTGGTATTGCAATACCCCCTGCTTCGCTCTTGCTACTGAGGATTGCTTTAGCTATTCTAGGTTTTTTATTCTTCCAGATGAATTTCATAATTGCTTGCTCTATTTCTGCAAGGTACATCATTGGGATTTTAATTGGAATTGCATTGAATCTGTATAGCACTTTAGGTAGTATAGCCATTTTGACGATATTAATTCTGCCTATCCAGGAACATGGGAGATCTTTCCATCTTCTAAGGTTTTCTTGAATTTCTTTCTTTAGTGTTCTGTAGTTCTCATTGTAGAGGTCTTTCACCTCTTTTGTGAGAATGATTCCCAAGTATTTTATTTTTTTCGATGCTATTGTGAATGGGGTAGTTTTCCTAATTTCTCTTTCTGAAGATTCATCACTTATGTATAAAAATGCATTGGATTTATGAGCATTGATCTTGTAACCTGCTACTTTACTGAATTCACTTATGAGTTCTAAAAGTTTTCTGGTGGAATTTCCAGGTTCCTCTAAATATATAATCATGTCATCAGCGAACAGGGATAGTTTGAGTTCTTCTTTTCCTATTCGTATCCCTTTAATTTCTTTGGTTTGTCTGATTGCTCTGGCTAGAGTCTCAAGGACGATGTTGAATAGAAGTGGTGAAAGAGGGCATCCCTGCCTTGTTCCAGTTTTTAGGGGGAACGCTTTCAGTTTTCACCATTTAGAATGATATTAGCCATGGGCTTAGTGTAGATTGCCTTTATAATGTTTAGGAATGTTCCCACTACCCCAATTTTTTCTAGTGTTTTGAGCATGAAGGGATGCTGTATTTTATCGAATGCTTTTTCTGCATCTATTGAAATAATCATGTGATTCTTAACTTTAAGTCTGTTGATATGGTGAATGACATTTATTGATTTCCGAATGTTGAACCAACCTTGCATCCCTGGGATAAAACCCACCATCTTTTCTTCCAAAATTCCTTTCTTCTTCCTTCCTCAACTCCTCAAGAGCTTCAGGCTGCTGTTCTTTTCAGGGTATCCTGCTGAAACCTAAAACATTCCACAAAGTTCATTTTTCCTCTTCACCCCTCCTAATATAGGCCCTTAATGTCTCTGAGTAGAAGGAGTTGGCAGCAGATGAATGAATGTTCTCTAGGCTACGATCTCTTGTATGGTTGGCCCTGGTTAGTCCCCCAAGGTCAGTTTGCTGGAAGCTCCAGCCCTGTGTGGTGCTGTTAAGGTGGTGTAGCCTCCAAGAGATGAAGCCCAGTGAATGTTAACAAGGTTATGGGGCTCCACTCTCATACTGGTCTCAGGGACTGGTCTGGGTCTTGTAGGTGTGAATTAGTTCCTGAGAGAATGGGCTGTTATAAAAACAGCATAACTGACCTTGAATCTCTTGTTTCCTGTCTCACCATATGATCTCTTCTTCTCACAGGTGTTTCCATCTTGATGCTATCAATGAATTTTGATATGTCATGAGGCCCTCCCCACAGTCAACCAGATGCAAGCACCTTGCTCTTACACCTCCAGAAATGTGAACTAAGTAAATGACTTTATATGTTACACAGCCTCAAGGATTTTGTTATAGCAACACAAATAGTATTAATATACCCCCTGTGTGTGTTAGTACTTAGAAATTTCCTCTAATGATGGTAATTTATACAACATGAAAATCTACAGAAAGAGAAAAACAAAGAATACCTCCAAGCTCTCAAGAAAAATAGGACCTATTATGTGATATAACCAGCAAACATTGAAGCAATTCTGAGCAATATGGTTTCTAAATATGTTTCTTTAGGAAGCAAGTACTAGAAATTCATTTTTCAAATCTTCTAATTCAATCTCCCTCACTTTAAAAATATTAATCATTTTTGCAATGGTAGTGTTATTCACAGACGATGACCTGCATCATTTTATCCTGGGAAAAATCCAAAGTATGGAATGACTTTCCATTTTAATGTTATTGAATGCTTCCTATGTTAGAAAGTTTCACTTAATGCATATACATGGAATTCACATTTAGTTAGATATTACTATGTGTATAAGAGAAATAGTCCTGTCTTTTCCTCACCTATTGTAAGGTTTAACACCAACATCCCCATAACCAAAGACAGATTAATAAGATAAAAGTTTAACATATTTATTTTACGAAAGTTTAATGCAACACAGGAGACTTTGGAAGTGAAGATGCAAACACCAGGGAAAACTGCACATTTTTATGCTAAAGTTGGAAGAAACTTTGGACAGTCAGGTAGAATTAGGATTGGATGGAAGTGGATGTGATTTAATGGTACTAAACTGGGGGGGATTTCACAAGGCCTCCATGTCTCTTCATCTTTATTCCCCTCCTCCATGCAATGGTGCATGACACCTTTTATGTGAAAGTATCCAGAGCTAAGGGAAGAAGAATTCTTTTCATTGACCCCAGGAGAGCCAGGCAGGAGAAGGTCAGTGATCTCTCTGCTTATGCCCTGTTCTGAGGCTACAACACTCATGGTTCAGTGCGAAGAGTGAAGCTTAGCCAGGTTATACCAGAGTCATGGAACTAGACCTTCTAGGTCTTTGAATTCCCATCCATAGCACTTTCCATGTCCCTCATGGCCATCCTGTGAGATATTTTTGATGGTGGTCAGGCAGAAACCCTAAAAGGCAAACCTGAAAAGACCAGGATTTGTGACTGTCAGCTGAAGGGACACAGACCTCTGGGTCTTCGGAGGACCGACCTGTGCCCTTCCTCTGTGGTATTTGGTTATCAGTTTTTATTCATCTCTGGGGACCCTTTCTTTACAAATGCCATCTAACTGTCAGTAGGTGGAATTGGAGCAAGAAGTCTGATCTTCTTTGTGCTTTCTGAAAATAAGGATTAAGGACAATGTTTCATAACCCTTTCCATCCAGGCAAACTCCATCCTACCTTCCAGTACTAAGTCTCTTTTCCACTTATGCTGTTACTTCAGACAGGTCACATCATTTTCATTCTGTGAAGAGGTTTCTGCCTTAATAAAACTTCACAATCTCACATAAATAAATATGCATGGAAACTGCCACTGTTCCAAACATCTGGTGTGCACATCTGCCTTAAATTTCTCTTCCAGAAATTGGAGCACACCATGGCTCCTCTTTCCCTCGCACATGGACTTAATAACAAACCTGCAAATTATTAAGGAAACAAGTTATGTAACACTTCAAGGGACTAGTGGGACAGGGTCCGAAACATTCTTGGCTTGCATGTGTCTGTTTTACTTCATTTCCTATTTGGAGAAAAATTGCCATTGTGACTTCTTTACCTTTTTTTACTATTAATTCGCTTGGAAACAGTATTTTGTTTGGAGTAACTTCAACGATTTTCAAGCTACGACTCAGGATTAGGTCAGAAATACTGTGTCTAATGTGGAGGAGATGACATGTGTTCAATTTGCTCTTGGTGACACTCAGATACTAACCCTTTGATCCAGAGAATTTACCCCTTCAACTGTCTGCTCAGCGACTGCATTTGAGCAGATGAAAGTCAAGCTCTGATTTCCTTGTTCTTGTACATTATGTCCAGGCTCTCGGGAAGTTCTGCTAAAACACTGGAGAGCTCTCTGATGACCAAAATTATGCTGCCACCTAAAATAACATCCTTTCTGCTACCCCCTGCCATAATGTAGCAGTGTTGGGGAAGGTCAAAGGGAGAGAGAGAGGAGGGGGCAGAAGCTTGGGGTTGTAATGCCTTTGGATTTCCTTATTTGGCACTAACCTTACCTGCCACTAGCTTCAGGTTGGACATGACATTTGAGTAACATAATGACTATTTACCAGCCCACTTCAAACACTGATCCTTAGGAAGGCGTACTTTTCCCCCTCTCTGTCTGCCCTTCAGTATGCATGTAAGTCTTTTTAATGAGACTTCCAACCTTGTGGCACTGTTAAGCATCTGTACGTCAATCATCCTCTCTGGTTCCTACCAGATGCCCCTGAAATAGACCACTGCCCACAAACCAGCAGGTTGGGGATGCTGATGGCTGTGACAATTAAAAGAGGCTAATTAGCCCACTAGAACGGTGGCACCCTTGCCTTTTCTGTGCAGTCACTGTGCAGAGTTTGCTCCAGAAATTTCTCCAAAGCAATGTTACAGGCTGTTCTTTTTTACCCTGAGAGGTGAAAACAAAATAGGAACTAAAATTGGAGTGTGCAGAGCCATCTGGATCAGATGTGGCATAGAAAAGATGGCCTGGCAACTTTTCCAATCCTGATCAAGCAAAGAGAGCTACCAAGAGCCCAGAGAGTAAAAATCTATCCAAGAGAATTGAGGTGATAAAGGGGATTCCACACTGCAATTTCTCTGTCAAAAGGGTCTCATCTAAAAACACCTAAAAGCACTCCACACTTCCCTTTCCTGATTCGGTGTCATTTTGTAGGACAAGTCACAGTGAAGCTCCCTATGTGTCTTTCTAATAGATTCTAGAAGAATCACCCAGAAAAATTTCAGTGTGTGAATTATCTTTTTTGAAAATGAGGAACTGGAACATTCAATATCATTCTAGGATCTTGCAATCAACTCTATGTTATGGGGAAAACATACTTAGAAAACAGACTTAGAAATTTTTTTTTTTTAAACTGGGGATTGAACCCAGGGGCACTTTACCACTAAACTCCAACCCCAGTTCTAGTCCTATTTTTTTTTTTAAATTTTGAGACAAGTTCTTGTTAAATTGCTGAGGTTGGGCTTGAACTTGTGATCCTTCTGTCTCATCATCCTGAGTCACTGGGATTATAGGTATGGGCCATCACACCCAGCTAAGGATATGATATTGATCTGAATCCCAGATTGGCTACTTCTGGCTATATGCCCTAAAGTAAACCCTTGCTCCATCTAAGCCTCAGTTCCCTCAGCTGCAAAGTGGGCATAATACTGTTGATTGTTGCCTTGCTTAGCCCACAAGAACAATAAAATAAAGCATACAAAAGCATCATATACTATTGGCTACTCCATATGTGAGTTGCTCACTATTATTTTAAATAGAAATGTTTTATTTTTCTGATTGTACAACTCTGTCTGCTTATACTAAAATTTTTCAGAAAACATAAAGCAGATGAAAATTATTTCCATTTTCAAAGAAATAACCACTAACATTTTGATATTTTTCCTTCCAGTCATCCTTTGTGCACATACTCTTAGTTTACAAAAGTGGCATCACACTGTACAAATCATTTGTAAAATACAATTTTTATTTAAAGTAATGTGAAAATGTAAGCTATTATTATTTTTACTATGAAAAAGAAAGCAGCCTAGATACAAATCGAAGACAGAGCACAAATATAGGCAGCATATGGCATTTCTCCACTGTGTCAAAGTGAATTATTCATAAGCATTTGTCAGAAATATCCAAGGTTACTGAGCTATTCTAGAACAAAGGGAACAAATGCTGAGGCAGTGATTGCTACATGTTCAATAAGACCTGTTTCCTTTTCCTCTTGGGCACATGGCAAAGTCACATTTGCTAGAACTCCTTGCATTTAGATGTGTTACGTGAATGAGATTTAGCCAACAGAACATGGAAAAAGTACATGTCAATTCCAGATCGTGTGCTTGACAGGACTTTATGCCTTTGCTGTGAAGTCTCTCATCTTCTGATACCTGAATAGAAGGAGTCTGTAAACTAAGGTCCAGGAATGACCATGTGGTACACCTGCTGCCAAGCACACACTGGTCTTCACATGAATAAGAGATATACTTCTCAAATCACACTATGTACATAAATGAATATGTCACAGTAAATTCCACCCTTATGTCTATAAAAAAACAAATATTTAAAAAAGTAAATAAATACAAGGAAGACCAGTAGAGTAGAGAAAAGGGAGAGGGGGTATGGGGGAGGAGAAAAGGGAGAGGGGATGTAGGTGAGGAAAAGTAGAAGTACTGAGAGAAAATGGAGAAAATTACATTCCATGAATACATGAATATGTCAAAATGAGCTCCACTATTATGTATGACCATAATGCATTAGTAAAACATTTTAAAGAGGAAATATACATTTACTAAACTACTGAATTTCGGAATATTGTATTACAACTAACTTTACTTAGCATAACAAAACTTTTAATGCAGTTAGAACTAACAAATATAGTCATCCCTCAGTATCTGTGGGATATTTTTCCAGGATCAACCTTACCACAATTCCCAGATTCTAAAATCTGCAATGCTCAAGTCCCTTATATAAAACAGAAAATTTTTGCATATAATCTGCATACCCCCTAACATATACTCTAAATCATCTCTAGATTACTTATACCTTATACCATGTTAATGCTTTGTAAGTGGTTCCTACACTGTATTGTTTAGGGAATAATGAAAAGAAAAAAGTGTGTCCATGTTTAGTACAGATTTTTTCCCTAAATATATTCTGTGCATCCTTGGTTGAACCAACAGACGTGGAATCCATGGGTATGGAAGGCTGATGGCATAGACTGAAAGTTGGAGTAGAGTCATAATTTTCCTGACTTGTAGACAAAGCTGAAAATCATTGAGTGTTTTAATTTCAGCTGCGAGAAAAAGAAGTCTCCCTTTTTTACTTACTTGATACAAATAAATTTCTCCCTGCTGCCTTATTAAAAATTCATAAATGCTATTTCTAGAGACAAAATCTTCTTCCTATATATAAAATTTAAACTGGAAATGCAAATATCTCTAAGAGAGACAACACATCTATTTTACCCTAAGGTGTGAACAATGTAAATAATTTCTACAGCTGAAATGTAGGGAGAGGAAAAGAAAGCAAGAGAATCAATAAGAATCTGAAAGGCAAATGGAAGCATAATAAAAAGAAAGAAAAGGATACCAAAATGAATGGTTCAAAGTTTAAATATTTCAAAATGTATCTAGAACAAACAGAAGAAGTATGTTAATTGAAGGCGCAATGCCAAATATAATAAAAACCATGGATAAAGAAGTGTTAATGTCAGAAATCGTGAAAAGTCTGAAGTTTTAGCCCACTGGCAACTTAATAAGTTAGTTTGCCACAGTATCTTAGGGATGCTAGTAGAAGACATGCAATTCCTTGGTCAGAGACAAAGGACTCTTCTCAGGGCACAATAAGCAGCATGAGCTTCTTGTTCCCTTAGTTTTCCCTTGGAACTCATCACCAAGAGGGACTATGTAGAAGGAGACAAGTTGGGCTCTATGTCTCAGCTGAGGAGTCCTGAGTTTAGGAAACCCCAATGTTTTATAATGGACTATAAACAAACTTGACTAGAGATTTTTCCTGGAGAGAAACGTTATTGTTATTAGATAGTAAACAAACCTGCCATCTGTTTCAGAGAGGGACAGCTGCTCCATTTACAAGGCTATTTGTTATACAATAATCCTTGAAAGTTAGCTCACAAAAGTTGCCCATTCTTCTAAGACATGCAGGAATGTGAAAGATCCATGAATCATTGTCTCAAACTGTTAATTTCAACATTGAAGTACTTACCATTTAACAGTCTAGAATGTTGCTAGCTTTCAATGAAGGTGTTTGTATGACTACCAAGAAATCATAGAAATAAGAGAGTGTGTGGTTAAGAGCAATGATTTGGAATGAGATGGTCTTGAAATAGAATCATGTTTCCACCACTGACTACATCCATGACTTTGGGAAAGTTGCTTGATTTCTTTCATATTCAGTCTTCTCTTCTCCAAAATATAAATGGTAATACACGTTTCAAACATTGCAAGGATTATAGATGATGCTATGTGAGAAAAGCTGGCCAGTACATAGCATAAAATTAAGTCTCAGTATTTGATACATGTTATTATTGCTTCATTTCTGAGTCATACACAGATATTTCCTCAGCAACTACCATTTTGCGTGTATAGTATTAAGGGTGGAGTTAGAGCTAATGGAAAGAAGTATTGTTGTGACTATGATTGGCTCTTCTACCACCGCTTAGGTGAATGGAATCCCATCTGTTGCCCCAGAGCCCCCCAAGTCGCTGGTCTCACCTTTCATTTGCCTGGACGCTCTCCTCCACATCCACCACCAGCTTCAGATTGGTGAGTTTTCCCCTAGGTTGACTTAAACACTCCTTGGCTGATCTGAGACGTGATCATTGATCATCTGGCACCCTCAAGGCCATTGAGGAGTGGGGGTTCCCATAGCCACAACTTTTACAGTTATGACTGGCCCCCTTAGTTGACCTTATCTGACAGATGGGTTCCTCATCTTTATGGTAGAGATTCTCTTTCATGATTGAGGCTCCTCTTTGCTCTCTCTCTCAAAAATCCTGATGTCAGTTCCTCAACTCTCTTGGCTTTTGCCAGGCACACACTGATGGTTGGGTGATGACCCCATCGCAGTGCTGCCTTCTCATCTCCAGTCAACTAGTCTGTCATACCTCGAGACACCTTGGACACTGACTCAACTGTATCAGTCTCCACCATGGAATCTGGGTCCTCCATTCCATCAGATTCACCCCTGAGGTGTCTACTAGGCAATCTTAACCCCCTTTACCTAACTCCTGGCCTAAAACCACCAAAACTTATCCTTTAGATAATCAATACAAAATGTCCACACAATGGCATAAAACTTCTCTGAGTGAGCAGGCAGATAGAAAGGGATTCCTTATCTTCAAGCTTTCTCTTTCTTGCGCACTAAGCCTGATCTTTGCTCTTCCTACAAACCCAAACACCACCTTTTGGCTTCTTCTCCCCCTCTTAATCCCTTCTCCTCCCTTTTCCCCGCTGTAGCTAAACCACCAGCTCTGACCTCAGCTCCCCCTCATAGAGCCACCTCTCTGGAATGGAGTCTACTGAAGGGTCCCTCTCCCACCCCTCTGGCTGTCACCTGCCAGAACAGCAGCCCCGGGGAGCAGCCCCTGCGAGCCTGCCTCCCTCCAGCTCAGCCCTGCCAAAGCCCCCAAGACATGAATCTCTTCTGATTCTTGGGAGACCTCTCCTACCTCCTAGAAACCATCTTGCTACTCCTTAAAATCTGGAAGTCCCCCTCGTGTGCTGGGATTTCAGGAATGAGCCAGGTCCTGTTTGCTGTGGTATTCACTGCCCACTACCTGGACGTCTTCACCAACTATATCTCACTTTACAACACATGCAGGATGGTGGTTCACATAGCTTGCTCTTTCACCAAGGTCTGGATGATTTACAGTAAGTTCAAAGCCCCTTACAATGGGAACCATGATACGTACCCTGTGGAGTTCCTTGTCTTCCCACAGCCAGCCTGGCATTCCTGGTCAACCATGACTTCAACCCTCTGGAGATCCTCTGGACCTTTTCTAGCTACCTGGAGTCAGTGGCCATCTTGCCACAGCTGTTCATGGTGAGCAAGACTAGTGAGGCAGAGACCATCACGAGCCACTACCTGTTTGTGCTGGGTGTCCACCGCACCCTCTATCTCTTCAACTGGATTTGGTGCTACCACTTTGAGGGCTTCTTTGATCTCATAGCCTTCATGGCCAGACTAGTCCAACTTTCCCTCTACTGGTGGAATGAGACTCTTCGACCCTAACCAGCAGGAAGAAGCTACAGAACAAAGACCATCGTTCTACCCCCGATATCTATAAAAACAAAGAGGGAGGAACATTGGCATCAGATCTGCTATTTTGCCGCTGCCATTATTCTCCCTCCCCCACACCACTTTACAACCCAGATTATTAGCCCACAAACCTCCTCATCAGTCATAGGTCCATTGTTATTAGCTCACGAAATTCGATTACTTAAGAATGGCTCCACCACCATTCTCTCTCTCTCTTTCATTCTCTCTCTTTCTCACCCTATGGACAGACACTCTGCCTGTCTGCTTACTAAGATCTCTTGTGTGAGTTCCTGTGTCCGGAGTGGTTTCTGGGTACCTTTCAGGTATATGATTCCTATGCTCAAAGAATGAATTAGACTATAAAAAATGGTGCAACAAAGCTAGTAGAAATTTAATTACATGGACAACAAAACTAGTAGAAATTTAATTACATGGACACAGTACCATATGTTCTATGGAAGTAAGAACTTTCCTTCTCTGTTGATCCTTAATAGTGTCTTGTACATAATGGGTTTTCATAAGATCTGTAGAAAGAATATTGAATAAAATGGTTAGAGAAGAACATTAAAAACAAACTATTATTAAATTGTACATTGCTATGAACTAGGCTAGTTAGAGAAGGCTCAGTAAAAACAGTGGGACTTGGACTGTGTTCCCTGAAGTTTTCATGAGACAGGAAATGTGAAAAAGGACAATATCAGTTCATCCCACTGGGACAAAGAGAGGACTTCTTGCAGACAAAGTGGAAATTACTGGATCAGCCTGTTCTTACCCATGCTCCTATTGATGGTATAAACTTAAAAACTGTGGACTAGAGATGCTAGTGAGGAAGAGCAGAAGTTCTGTGAGGAGATCAGCATGGATAAAGACTCTGTGGGGCAGGCAGTGTGATGGTATCAGGAAATTAGATTGGTGCAAGGGAACAAGATTGTGGAGAATTTTTTAAAATGGATTTTTTGAGGTATAATTTGCACACTGTAAGATGCATACATTTTAGTTGTAAAATTTGGTCCATTTTAGGAAATGTATACAGTTATGTGAGTATTCCCACAATCCAGCTTTAAAATGTTTTCATTGCCCCCCAAATGTTCTTTGATGCCTGTTTGCAATCAGTCCTTCATCCCCACTACAGGCAATCATCAGATCTTTCTGCCTCTAGTTTTTTTTTTTTTTTTTTTTTTCTGGATATTTTACATGAATGGGTCTATAAATTGTGTTCTTTTGTGATTGGTTTCTTTACTAAGCATAATACTTTTTCCCCATGTTTATCAGCAGTTCATTCCTTTATATTAGTTCATTCCTTTATATACATATGTATAGTATTCCACTGTTTGTGCATACCATGTTTTGTTTATTATTTGGCCAGTTGGTGATTAGGCTATTTCTCATTTTACCTTGCAGATCCACAGACTTTTGCCTCTAGTCCCAGTGGATTTTCATCCCTCCTGTCAGTAAAGCTGCTGACTTTGTGACCAGCATCATTTTGTAAGCCTTTCCCCTATCCAAGGAGCTGGGGATGTGGAAGGTTGCTCTAGATAAGAAGGTCACCTATTCTTACCTAAAGATCTACCTTTTTGTTGTTGTTGTTAAGAATAAATGCTTCCATTTGCTTCTGACCTTTCTGTCAATTTCCAGTGCCCTGAAATTGTTGTTTTTGACAGTTTTGTCCAGAGAAGAGGCAGAACCTCTTCACGTTACTCTAAACAGAAGTCCCTTTGTCATAAAGGATCTTGAAGGTTATGTTGTCAACCTGATTTCCTGTGAAGATGAATAGGAAGGTATTATCCTGAGTTTTGGAGGACAAAACCTGTGTTGCTTCAGAGATGTTAGTGTGTAGGAACATGAGGTGGCAGCTGGAAGGGAAAGATTTCAGTCTAGAAATTCTTGTATTCATCAAATAGGAAGGGTTTTAAAATCTTAATTCATTTAAATATGATGCAATTGAATTCTGCAGAGTTTTATTTAAGTGTGTATTTCTCCTCCACAAGGCAACTTTTACGCTCTATAGTACATCCTTTTTGAGCTTATGAGATGCTTTCTCATCTGCTCATTACTCTGCTTCTGTGAACATCCATTTAGGACAAAATTTAAAATTACAAACAATGTGGGGCTCTTTCTCATGTGCTATAGTGTCCGTTATCACTAAAGATGTTGAAGGCGCTGTGCTTGCTTTGGTCTGTAGGCATCCTCATATACTGCTTCCTCTACTTAGCACTCTTTTTCTTTCCTTTTGTCACCTGGCAAAATGCTACCCACCCTCTGATCACAGTTAAAATATCACATCCTTTCATGGCAGCTTGAGAGTCTTTCTGTGCAGTTCACAAGCCATATTATAATTCTGTATCTGTACCTCTATTTCTTTCATTAGATTTGAATCCTGCTCTGGTAGGCCCTGCACCACATGGTTCACTACTATAATCCAAGAATGTGATAAATCTTTAGAAATGGAACAAGTCTTGGGAAATGGGTTAGTCAGATTTCTGTTACCATAACAAATACTTGAGATAATTATAAAGAGGAAAGATTTGTTTTGGCTCACAGTTTAAAGGGCTTCAGCCATGGTCACTTGGCTCTGCAGTTTCTGGGCCTATGTTGAGGCAGAACATCATAGTGCAGAATACAAGGTGGAGCACAACTGTCCACTCATGTCCAGGAACGAAACAGTAAGAGACCAGGATCCCCCAATGCCTTTTGAGGGCATGTCTAGTGACCTAAACCTCCCACTAGTCTCCCTTCTTTAGTTTCTACCACTTCCCAATAGTGCTAGGCTATGGGCTAATCCTTTACCACATGGGACTTTGGGGCTCATTTAAGATCAAAACTATAGCAGGTAATAGTCTTCATGCTGTTCTTTTTTTTTAATGGGAAATTGTATAAAATGCTTAAGAGAACCAACTCCCTCTCACCTTTGACAAATTGCTTAGCCTGTCTGTGTTCAAGTTTTTAAAAAATGGGAAAATCATTATTTTTGTTGTAAAGATTAAATAGGAAGATGCACTTAAAAGCTCTTAGAAACAAGCATCTGGCATTTAACAAATGCCCAATAAAAGCTAACTATTAATCAGAGGGAATTAAAGTCATTGTTGGTGGCAATGGAAAAGTGCTGCCCAGCTCTACTGTGGGAAGCATATTTGGCTCCTGGTCACTGGTCCTCTGGCCCCCACTGTGTTAATTCCAAGGCTTTTGTTGCCCCAGCCTGCAGTTGAACAGTGGGTACCAGTGCAAGGACAGTTCTACTGTCAGAGCCTTCTCCTGAGGACCTTGCTTTAGTTGGGAGGAATGTTTTCTTAAACTATTGCCTTTATACCATCCCCTCCACTATTCCTCACCTACGTCTCCTTGTATATGTGTCAAGCTAAGCTTCTCTCTGATCATTTCTACTCTTCCACGATCCTTCCCTGACATTCCTCCAGTACATGGGTGTCTGGTTCCATCCCAGTAGCTGCTTTTCAGAAAATGCAGACAAATACAGTGTCAGGATGGGTCCAAGAACACTGAGATGGAAGAGAATGCTGGGACTGCCTTAATTGCTGCCTGGAGTACAAGGAGGAGGATAAGCTGAGTCGGGTGTGGTGCACATAGCCCCTAGGATATGTGGTGGCCCAATGGCTACCAAACTCTTTGTTAGTGACCTGTAAAAACTGTCCTGGTGGAGGAGACATGCCTTAAGGGCAATGGTTCAGAAACTGAGGGTCATGAATAAATAATTAAAGGAAAGAGTAAGAACCAGAAGTTCTTCAAGGTCTCTTTCAAAGAGGCCCTTATCTCCCATAGTGAGAGGTCTAACTCAGCTGAGAACACACTCAGCTGACAGTTAGAGACATAGGGCTAGAAGTTTAACTGCTTATCCAAGGCTGTCTATTCTACCGAGTTTGGAGCCATGGTTGAAAAAAATGTGGCAACTTGAAACATGGAACAAGACATTTTAATTCCTATGGAGTTTGGCTCAATGGATCTGGATCCTTGGAGCTTGTAGACATGACCTGTCCCTCTCATCTAGGGAGTAGGACTTCCTTCATGTGGAAGATAGAGCAGAACCCTCAGGAGGGCGTGAGGCCTCTCTCAAGAGCTGGTCTTACCTCCTCTCCTGGGATCCAGGTTGATGACTAGAGTTAAAACTCAACATAACCCAGCAAGGCATGAGAAGGTAGGAAACAGATTATATAGTGCAAGGAGCTATAAAGGCTAACTTTCATATAGCAGTAATAGCCAAACAGTGTCCCTGGGAGTGGACTTTGAAGGTACTTGATGGAGGAGGCTAGTGAGAGGTCACCCAGTATCACTAAGAAGGGTGAGGGCTGATAGCAAGAGAGGCTGTCATGGAGATGGGCTCATTAAAGAATTAAATTCATTCATACTCAGGGGATCATCAGATTTGAGGCAATGAGGACCTTGTGGATATACTTATGCACCAAAAGCTGGGATGCTGAAACTCCTGAAATGACTGGAAAAGTCAGAAGGATAGTCAATATAGATTGACTCACAGAAGTGTAAAGATGCTTAAGATACCATGGTATGCCTAGAAGTAGAACACACAGGAAATCAACAAGGATTCTACCCATATCCATAGTCATGGAAAGTCAAGAATCAATGAACCAAGAGCTGGAGGGTAGTTGTCCCATTATGACATGAAAATAATCACAATTCTTTTTTCAGATCCAGAATCTCCTGGGAGAAAGAAATTTGTAAAACTGTAGCAATTATAAACCTTAATGATTCCCTGTTTTTTTCTTTCAAAAGAAACCTACAGCCATTATTTTGGTTGGCTATCCTGGAGGAAGTAAAGGACTCAGACATTACAAACATGATTGAGTCAGAGTCTAATTTGATATTGATACTAAAAAGTCCAAAGGGTCACCAGAAACCATTCAAAATAAAAGAGGTTTTGAAAAAATAAGTAGGGACACACGTCTGGAGTCAGCTGATGTTCGCTAAACATTTGAATTACCATAATGGGCACAGGAATTGTGTTCATGGTGGCAGAGATGGAAGCCTACCGAATGAACTACTTACCGAGGCTGACTTAAGTGTTGTTGCCTCTGAAGATCCAACCTGTCTGCAACAGAAACCAGTGCAGAGAGCCAATATGTCTCTCTTCCTTAAGAAGAAGAGTCTGGCAAGGTGATTACATGAGAACCCTTCTACCTTGGAAGGACCAGTAGTTTATGATTATAGAGTATTATAATTTGGATATGAAGTGTTTTCTCCAAAATCTCCTGTTAATGCAGGAATATTCAGAGATGAAATGTTAGATTATGAGAGCTGTAATCTCAGTTCATCTTAGCTTCAATGTGCTGACTGGGTGGTAACTATAGGCATGTAGGGCATGACTGGAAGATGTGGGGCATTCCCCAAAAGGGTACATCTTCCATGTGACCTCCTTCCCCTACTCTCTCTGAATTGCAGCTTTCTCTGCTGGGCCCTTCCCCTGTGATGTGCTGCCTCACTTTGGGCCCAGAGCAATAGAGTTAGCCCTATTTGGACTGAGACCTCTGAAACCTTGAGTCCCAAATAAACTTGCTCTCCTCTAAGTTATTCTTGTCAGGTATCTTGGTCACAGTGATGCAAAAACTGAGTATATCATAAGGATAGATTCTTATTCTTGGTATTGATTTGGGATCCACTGATTCTGTTGCTACTGCTCCTCTGGATATATCACCTTATGCATGCTAAGCCTGCTAGACGTGGGACCTCTTTAATGGGTGACTTTGCCTTGGGGACTCTCCATGAACTGGATGGAAACTTCCTCAAAACTGCACTGCAGGCTGATATTCTTCCTAGCTCAATTTTGCTTCCTTTCTCATTTTCCTTTTTCATGTATGGGATGTACATCATTCTGATAGTTCTCCCTACATATTCCTGCTTTCACCATTGCATCTTTCATAGGCATTCCTCCAATAACCTCTTTCATGTCTAATTCAATATCAGCATCTGAATTCAAGTGGGAATCAGGCATTCACTCCTTAATGTGAAATAGCTTCCGGTTTTCCTAAAGGTAGGTCTTGCTAAGGAAAAAGTGAAGCCAGAACTGGTTCCCTCATATTGGACCCTACATAGTTGGAAGACACAAAGTGAAGTTTGGGGCACCAAGATGAAACCTGGAAAACTTCCCAAGTCTGCTGTAACTGGAACCTTGCATTTTATTGAGAACTGCAGGTGAACATTCTAATATTCTATAGGATGTAGCATGTAGACATGCCTTTTACTATCATAAGTATGAACTCTATTCCAGAAGCATCATTATCTCCTGGACACTTGTCATAAATGCTAATCTTTGGCCCCACCTCAGACCTATGCAATGAGAACCTGTACTTAACAAGGCCCCTGGGAGACATGTTGGCACATTTAAGCTTGAGAAGCATGGCATACCTCAGTGGACAGGCTAAGAGTCTGGAAAATTGGCTTAGATTTCTGTCTTTGCCACTTATTAACTGACAAATGGCTTAACATCCTTGTACTTTAACCACTACTTCTGTTGCATGAAGGTAACTTCTGCCTAATCTTGTTCTTATTCCCAGTCTATTTTTATTCTTCCTTGTAATTCTCTAGTCATAGTTTCTCCATATTTTTGGTATATTAGCCTTCTATTTGTATTCTTACGAGGAGTCTTTGTAGGAGGGGCAGAGAATATACAAACATGGATGCATTCATCTACAAGCTTCCACACGCCAGCTCTATTTACTTCAGTGAGACTGATAAAATAATAAGGTTGTTTAATGAATGTAAAAGTCATTTCACTATTTAAATTCTTCCCACTGGCCACATCTGGCAATTGGCCAGATTCCAGACCAATATCTAGATGAATAGCCAATTGATGTGACTGGTTTATGCAAAGTTTGTCTGCCTGACTCTCACTAATCACTACACTTTGCCTTACAAATAGCTTAATTATGACTAATCGATGATACTTACAATTCATAGTAACCCTTATAGTAACCCAAATGTCAGGTCTCAGTTTCCTTTTTACGACCTGAAGACTTATTTTAAATTATATCTGTAGCCTCTCTTCTAAAATGCTATGATTCTAATTCAAAGAGTCATAAAATGAAAACATTTGTTATTAAATATTTAAAGCCAGGGAAACATGATTTAATGTGCCCTTTACAGGGCCAACCTTAGATGCATTCAACTGTAGAGCAGACTTGACCTAAATGGCCTCCCAAATTCTCCTCATTTCATTTCAGTAAAACCCAGTCTCAGAAATGCAAGGAGGATGTGAACAAATGCTTTTAAGCAAACTCTAAATTTTTAATCCCAAGTCTCATTTCACCTCAATTATTTATCTTATTGCAAAAATGTCTAACATCTCTATCAATTTTCTTAAGATAAATATGCATGAAATATGGGCCCCCAAATTAAACTCTGGAATTTTTAAGGTTGATTTTTAAATGAAACTAGATAACAGATTTAGATGCTGAATATAAATGTCTATGACTGGGTAATTGAATCACTTAGCACTCCCCACCCTGGAGAAAACCCTTTCTACAAATTCCTTTTCCTGTAAATTCTGTGTAATTTTCTGACCATAAATCTTGATGGAACTTGTAATCGAAATTCTGATGCATCATTTTATACTGAATTAATAACACAAATTTACAAAGAATAAATAATATTTCAGGAATTGCATTAACAGTCTCTAAACAGAAATGAGTTCCTCCTCTCAGAAAACACAAATGTATGTCAGCATCCACATGCTCATGACAGCAGATATTTCATTCTCAAGGTGCTCAGCTGCTTCCAGTAGAGATTTAAGATTTATGGTTGCAATAACAATTCGTCAGGTTTAAAATTTAGCTGCTAACTTATTTTGTACCTGCTTATTTATGATTTTAAAAACTCAGTAAGTTTATCGGGCCTATAGATGGTAAGGATAAACCACTTTGGATAAAGTAACAACAACAATTAGCTTATAATGCTCATTCCATGTGTGCCTGAAATGTCTAACGGGCTCTCCTTGTGGTAACACAATTTATCTTCACAAGGGCCTTTTACAGGGGGAGATGGAACGCCTTGTTCAAGGTTACACAGGTAGTAACCAGCAGAGTGAGAAGTGGAACCCAGGATGTCTGACTTCAGGGTCCAGACCTGCTGTGGTTTGGATGGTGAAAATTCCCAAATAGCCCATGTGTACAAGGCTTGTGCCCCAGGGTGGAGCCATTGGGAGGTGATAGAGGCAGAAGAGGCTAGGCCTAGTGGGGGTTGAGTAGGTCACGAGAAGTGTGTCCTTGAGGGGGATAGTGGAACCCCCAGCCACTTCTGTTTTCTCCTTTAACTTTCTGCTAAGATGAGTGGTTTTACTCTACCCCAGGCTCCAACCATGATGTGCTGCCACAGGCCCAAGGCAATGGAACCCACTGCTCATGAACTTGAACTTCCAAATCTGAGATCCAAAATAAACCTTTTAATTTCAAAAGTTAATTATTTCAGGAATTCCATTATAGTAACAGAAATTTGCCTAACAAAATAGGCTTAACCCTGACCCTGTTATCTTTTTCTTTTTTTTTTTATTGTCAGTTTTCTTTCATCTGCAGTTTTCTTAGGTCATTTTTTTAAATTATTTATTTATTTTTAAATTTTTTACAGACTGCATTTTGATTCATTGTACATAAATGGGGTACATCATTTTGTTTCTATGGTTGTACACAATGTAGATTCATACCATTCATGTAATCATAATGAACTCCAAATCTAACATTCATTTCTTAGATTGTTTTCTACCAATATGCTAACAATATATTTCTACATCTTACTGTATGTGTTATGTAATATTACATTTTTCTATGATGGTGGTACTTGTAGTAGAATTGAGAAATGATAATTATAATTTAGCTTCGATGGGCTGAATCAGTCCTGTTATCTTCCCTAAATCTAAAGATATAACTTCAGTTTGATTCTTGGGCTCATGCCTTTAAAACAACATCAATGACAATAACAGAAAACAAAAAACCGAAACAACAACACTAAACCCATTTGCTGTCTCTACATCATAATAAGGATTGGGGACCTGGTTCTCATTGCCAGTGTACTTCTCCCTCAGGGGTTGGAAAAACAAATCCTGAAAAAACTGAACCCACTGGAAACCATGGGCACAGCCTGGTGGGAGGGGAGGCACTTACCTGCTGAGCATGTACCTGCCTGTAGGGAGCACCACTCCACACCAACTCTGGTCTATGGTGGCATGAACAAAGTACTGTCAGACCCTCTGATTTATCCAGAGAAGTCATAAATACTGAATTTTGAATGTTGGTAATACATTTAAAACAAAATACAAAACACTGCAAGGCTGAAGAATCTGAGTTAGCAGTTAGATGACATACATGGCCTTGATATCACCTTGGTCTTGAGGTCTCAGCTGTTTACTTTCTCATTGAATGACATCATCCATGTCCTCAGCTTCAAAGTTAATCTAATGCTTATGACTCCCAGACTGTACTCTTGATCTCCACGTCCCATTCTCTAATCATCTCTTAGGCCAGCCCATTCCCAGAGGCACCTGACACTCAATGGATGAGGTGTTGAAAATTTTCCTTTCTATAAATCTGCTCCACCTGGAGAGATTTCTGCCTGGGCTAATGTAATCACTTCTATGCCCTCATGTTTTGAGTCCAATTAAATCTCAACCAAAAGATTTCTGAAATCTGTACAATAATCACCACACAGTCTGATGTTTAAGCAAACAGTATTTTCCAATTTCTTTAAGCTTCAATATATTTTACCAAAATTTTATCTAGAAGTCCCCTTATGACAGTTATAAGTAGGCCATGTCAGGTTGGAGTTGAATTAGAGGCTCAGACACCCACCCACTCACCCTCATTGTCCTTTGAGATGGCCTATGAAGCATCTCTAAGGGACTAAGTATTCACAAAGCAGTTTGAGAACCAGAAACAACCATGAACCTGCCAACTGGTTTCTCTATCTCCAGTTCTTTCCCTCTGCCATACTACTACAGAAATTATCTAAAACATAGTTGAGGTCAGATTTCTTTTTTAAATGTTTGGAGGGTATACCTCTAACTTTAGAGTGAAATCCAAACTCCTTATCATGAATTGATACTCTTCCCAACCTGTGTGTATATCCTCCCCCAGTAAAGTCACAGTCTCTTTCATGCCTCTTGCGTAGTATATTCTAATTCTTTGTCCAGTAAAAGTTTGATCTGGGTCCAAAATGGCATTGGCGGTATAGACTTAGAAAACCAATTGCTTCCCTAATTTTACTATTGCCATTCAGCTGTGAATGAAGGAAGAGTGCATTTATTTCTGAAAGAGAAGAGGGGTGTATGTGCTCCATTATTAGATTATCTTCAGAGAGTGACAGTCTCAAGAATATTCTGTAGGCCTGTGATAGTCACCTTGTTCATTAGATTGAGCTATCTCTGCTACTACTCATTAAATATTATTCTATGTTACCTATCCTTAAACTAACCAAAGCACTTCTAGTTATAGTGCCTGGACTACTCATTTTCAAATAAAGTCAATAAAGAAATGTCTTGAACATCTATTATGCACCCCAAGTAATTAAAACCACATAAAAAGAGTGAAATCATTTATATGGTCACAAACGTGACTTAATTTACAAAAGAGAACTAAAATACTAATTTGTGAGCAACATAAATCAAACTGTATTTAAGTAAGTATTGCAGATGATTAATGCCAAGGGAATTCAAGGAAGGTATTCAGCAGTGTGTTCTAGCATTCTTAGGATAAACCTCTTGAAAGAGATTGTTTCAGGCTGAGGTTTGGAAGGCAAAAAAGATTTATATGAGAGGAGGAAAAGGTGCTGTGGGCCACGGAAATAATAGGAGCAAAGATGCAAAGTGAAAAAGAACCTGGCTTGTGACTGTACCAGGAAGAGAGGAATGGACTGGGTGTTGGATAATGGAAAGTACTTCAAATCCAGAAAGAGTTTCAAGTTTTTTAATGTCATGAAGTCTCCCTGAAGTTTATGTTGTATGTGTTTTTATGCATGTGTTTCTGAAGAAGTGATACAAAAATAATATTGAAAGAAGAATAGTCTTGTAGACTGGTAAAGTGTGCAAGATTGTAGGAAAGATACTGAAGTCAATGAATCCAGTTAGGATAGCGGGAAGCCTATGCAATAATTGAGGCACAGTTGTGAGAATAGGCCTGGTCCAGATTGGTGTCCATGGTGCGCATTGAAGAGATACTTCAGTGCGAAGGAAAACCAACAGTGCTTTCGAGAATCTGAGTTCTATTAATAAAAGGAAAAAATGAGCAATACAAAATGACCAACTTATTTTTGCCTTGAGTGATAGGTTAATAGTATTATTTTTGACAGACACAGGAGTCAACTTGAGTGAAGAAAAAATAATACTCCTTTTCTTTTTTTTTTTTTAAGTACTGATTTGAAGAGTCCTCTTACCGTGGATTGTCTAGAAAACAGAGCCTGATGATTAAAGAGTTGATGCATTATTTCAGAGGAGGTGGAAATACTGCCAAGGGAGGGAGCAATTCATTCCTGGACTGTCTGCCATCTTGCAAGAAGCCAGAGAGAGACATAGCAGTGACTTATCAGGCATATTCATCCAGCTACAGGACTTTTCCACACATGCTGTGAGGGAAAACTACACTCCAGATGAGGCTGTGGGTGAGCGGAGGAAGAGACATCAATCTGCCTAGCTCCCTCTGACTCCTATTTCTTATTAGTCAAAAATCACTCTGAGGGACATTAACTTTCCTCAGCATCTGGCTGTTAGGCAGAAGCTTCAGAGGCCGGAAGCTACAACCTGCAATGTGTGGTTTCATCCAAGATCTGCGGAGGTAGGGGAGCCTGGAACTCCAGGCATATAACTGGTCAGCCAGGAGTGGCAGCTCAGGGAAGGGACGAGCACTCCCAGGGAAAGTGACAGGTGTCTGTGGTGTTGTCCTGGAAGTAGCTGGTGCCTTTTCAAGGAGAAGCAACAGAGATACTCTGGTATGAGAAAAATATCTGATATGAGAAATGACTCATCCAAGTGCAGTTGTTTGTCCAAAGTTGAACTTACAAGATAAAAGCCTGAGGAAACTTGAAAGAACTGGTTCAGGATCAGAGTTTAAAATTTGCATCCATAAAGTTATAATTAGAAGTTGAGAGGAGGGATGAAGCCCTGGAAGAATAGCACACAGAAATAGAAATGAAAAGATTAGAACTTAACTCTAGAACTGAGGAGCAAAAGGAAAAATGAGGGAAGATTGATATGGTATGAGCACATAAAAATCAAGAGCAAAAACAATCAATAGCAGCTCAATTCACAATAGCTAAACTATGGGATCAACCTAGGTGCCCTTCAACAGATGAAAGGGTAAAGAAAATGTGTTACATATACACAATGGAGTATTACTCAGCATAAAGAAGAATGAAATTATGGTATTTGTTGGTAAATGGATGGAACTGTAGATGATCATGCTAAGTGAAATAAGCCAATCCCAAAAAACCAAAGGTGGAATATTTTCTCTGATATGTGGAAGCTAACACACAATGAGCGGGGAGTGAAGAATAGAAGTTCGTTGTATTAAACAAAGGGGAATGAAGGGAAGTGATGGGGGATGGGAATAGGAAAGATAGTAGAATTAATTGGACAAAACTTATTCCTAAGTTCACATATGAAACTCTACGTCATGTACAACTGCAAGAATGGTATCCTAATTAGAATAAGTTATATTCCATGTATGTATAATATGTCAAAATACACTCTACTGTCATGTATACCTAAAAGGAAAAACAACAAATAACAACAAAAAAATGAAACCTGGTATCAGCCCAATTGAGCTGCTATAACAAAATAATACAGACTGCACAATGTAAACAACAAAAACGTATTTCTCACAGTTCTAGACGTTGTGGAATGCAAGATCAAGGCTCTAGCATATGTGGTTTCTGTTGAACCAGGGCCTGCTTCCTGGTTCACAGATGGTACATTCCCACTGTGTCCTCACATGGCGGAAGGGGTGAGGTGGCTTTCTAGGTCTTCTTTTAGGAGGGCACTAAACCTGTTCTGAGGGCTCCATTCTCATGACCTAATCTTCTCCCAAAGTTCTGACCTTCTAATTTATGACTTTGGAATTAGGACTTCAACATATAAATTTTGGTGGTGATGGGGACACAAACATTAAGACCATAGCATCCAGGAAAGTTTCATACCGTGGAGCTAGAAATGGGGAAAATTTTAGAGGAGTACCTGTAAAAGTATGTCCAATACAGGAAAATGGTTCAAAGGAATTAGGAGGAATGTTGAATAGGGCATCAGGTTTTGTGTGTTGTTCAGGGAAACAAAATGCCTTTCATAGTCTACAACTAGACATGGGATGAAATATTTCTCTCTGAGCCGAAATCTCCACACACAGACCTACAGATTCTAACAGGGATGACTGACTCAGGGCCCTGGTCAGTTACAGAGTTTCAGTGCCTTGGCTAGGGTCAGTGTTCTGTGGAAGCCAGGAGAGTTGGTATTGATGTACAGGTTCAGAGCACACTGGTCATTCCTGGGAAGTTCAGTCCAAGAAAACCCAAGAATGCAGTTTGAATAGGAGACCTGAAACAGGGTGAATCTAGAGAATAAATGGAGATCAGAGTAAACAGAGAAAACTCAGGTAGTCTGAGGGGGTAGTCATCTATCTTGGGAAGTCAGTTCATAGAGCAATAAATATATCAATAATTTTTGAAAAATCAAGGTATATTTTGGTGTGTACAGAAGTGGGGCTGAAATCAATGTGTGAACCAAGCTTGGGTTGGTCTCAGATGAGCAAAGTAGAAGAGTATAATTTAGAATCAGGATGCCTAGGCCCCAAACCAAGCTGATAGCAAGATACTTGATCCCTCCAGTTATCAAATTATTCACATGCAAAATAGATTTAATAGTAGAATCTACCTTATAGAGATGCGACGATTAGAAACAAAGGTTATTCTCTGTCTTTTCTATTTCATTGGTCTTCATGTCTGACTTGGTGCCAATATCACATTGATTTTGTTACTATAACTCTGTAGTATGGTTTCAGATCTGGTATTGTGATGCTTCCAGTATTGCTTTGACTATTCTGGGTCTCTTGATCTTCCAAATAAATTTCCAAAGAAAAATTATGGGCAGAGGATTCCATAAAAATAGAAGATCCCTGGAGAAAAGGAAGGGAATTGAGGGGGAGGAAGGAGGAATAAGAAAAGGGAAGAACAGTGCAATAAATCTGATTAAATTTTCATATAATATTATATGTACTATATGTACATATCATAATATATCACAGTGAATCTCACCTTTATGTTTATTTTGAAGGCACTAGTTAAAAAACTCTAAATAAATAAAGGAAAGAGGAATAGTGTAGAGGAAAGGGACTAGGAGGAGGAAGGAGGGGAGGCAAGAGGGAAGTATCAGGGACTGAATTAGAGTAAATTATATTCCATACTTATATAATTATATCAAAATGAATTCTGTTATGCAACACCAGAATGAACTAATAAAAATAATAAAAATGAAAACAAAATATAAAATGAAAGCTAAATGATACTATGATTAGAGTGCCTAACATGTAATAACAGAATTTCCTATACTGTGTGCTCATGTGTCTGTAACATGTTGAAAACTGATTTAATAAAACCTCCCACCTGCTCATGTGCCTCCACCTAAAATAATGGTACTCTCATCAATTTAGCAAGACAGGCATCTAGAGTCATCCTTTACACCTTCTCCCTCGACCCCTGATTTTCCATCTGTCATCAATTTGATCAAATTTATCTTCAAAGGACCTATCAGATCCATAGCTCTGTGTCTATTCTCCTATCACGTCAATTCAAGTTGCTGTTCTGCTTTAGCTATGTGTACTACAAAAATGATGCATGCGCACAACTTACTGCATGACCAATTTGACGTTTCTCCAATTCAATCTTGAATCCAGAAGTCCCCAGGCAGTGCCATGTACAGGATAGAGGGGCTCAAGGAACATAGTGTACAACCCCAAGTGTGGTCTGTGGGACCTAGAAAATAAATCAGGCAGAAGCTTCAGCAGGTACACTTCAGGACATGCTCCAAATCTCTTGGTTAAATAGACTTGTGTTTTCTTCTGTCTGACATGTCATTTTATTGGTGTGCAAGTAAACTGCAAGACAAACAGTCTTACAAATGCACTGATCCATGTGCATTTTGCAAATTAGAAACTCAGGGATATGTTGTAAATATTTTACAATTTCAATTTTTTAAATTTTTATTTGTTCTTTTAAATTATACATGACAGTGGAATCTATTTTGATACATTTATACAAGCATGGAATATATCTTATTCTGATTAGGATCCCATCTTGTGGATGTACACTAAGGTGAGATTCATTGTGGTATATTCATATGTGCATTTAGGAAATTTATGTCCAATTCATTCCACCATCAGTCATATTCCTAGTCCCCCTCCATTCCCTTCATTCCCCTTTGTCTAATACAATGAATCTATTCTTCCACTCCTTGTTGTGTGTTAGCATCCACATATTACAGAGAACATTTGGCTTTTGGTTTTTGGGGACTGGCTTATTTCACTTAGCACGATATTCTCCAGCTCCATCCATTTATGGGTAAATGTCATAATTTCATTGTTCTTTATTCTGAGAAATACTCCATTGTGTATATATACC
This sequence comes from Sciurus carolinensis, assembly GCF_902686445.1. Taxonomy (NCBI): domain Eukaryota; kingdom Metazoa; phylum Chordata; class Mammalia; order Rodentia; family Sciuridae; genus Sciurus; species Sciurus carolinensis. The sequence continues at coordinate 26,641,454 of NC_062227.1, read as the reverse complement.
ACAGTTTCTTTATTCAGTCATCTGTTGAAGGGCACCAAGGTGGGCTTTGTTATTGTGCATTGAGCTGCTTTAAACTTTGATGTGGCTGCATCACTGTAATTTCTGATTTTAAATCCTCTGGGAATAAGCCAAGGAGTGGGATAACTCAGTATGGTGATTCCATTTCAAGTTTTTTGAGGAATCTCCATACTGCTTTCCAGAGTAGTTGCACCAATTTGCAGTCCCAACAACAATGAATGAGTGAAGCTTTTCCCCACATCCTTGCCAGCTTTTATTGTTATTTGTATTCTTAATCATTCTGACTGGAATGAGATGGAATCTCAGTATATTTTTAATTTGCACTTCTGTAATTGCTAGAGGTGTTGGACATTTTTTCATATATTTGTTGACCATATTCTTTTCTTTTGAGAAGTTACTGTTCAGTTCCTTTGCCCATTTATTGATAGGGTTATTTTTTGCTGTTGTTGTTGTTTGGTGTTTGGTGTTAATTCTTTGAGGTTTTGGGAAATCCTTGGAATTAATGTCTTGTCTGAGTTACGGGTGGCAAAGATTTTCTCCCATTCTGTAGGCTCTTTCTTCGCACTCTTGGTTGTTTCCTTTGTAGTGAAGAAGCTTTTTAGTTTGAAACCATCCCAATTTAATGAATTTGATTTTACTTCTTGTACTTTAGGAGTTTTGTTAAGAAAGTCAGTTACTAAGCCAACATGTTGGAGTGTCAGGCCTACATTTAATTCTAGTAGGTGCAGTACTTCTGGTCTAATACCTATGTCTTTGATCCATCTGATTTGAGTTTTGTGCAAGGTGAGAGGTGGGTGTTAAATTTCATTTTATAACATATGGACTTCCAGTTTTTCCAGCACCATTTGTTGAAGAGCCTGTCTTTTCTCCAGTGTATGTTTTTGGTGCCCTTAGCTAGTATGAGATTACTGTATTTGTGTGGGCTTGTATCTGTATTTTCTATTGTATTTCATTGGTGCCCATGCCTTTTTTGGTACCAATACCATCCTGTTTTTGTTACTATAGCTCTGTAGTACAATGTAGTGTCTGGTACTGTGACGCCTCCTGCTTCGCTTTCTCACTAAGGATTGTTTTGGCTATTCTGGCCTCTTATTTTTCCAAATGAATTTCATGATTGCTATTTCCACTTCTATGAAGAATGTTATTGGAATTTTAATAGGAATTGCATCCAATCTGTATAGTGCCATTGGTAGTATGGACATTTTGACAGTATTTTCTGCCTATTCAAGAACATGGGAAATCTTTTCATCTTCTAAGGTCTTCTTTAATTTCTTTCTTTAGTGTTCTGTCATTTTCATTGTAGAGGTCTTTCACCTCTTTTGTCAGATTAATTCCCAAGTATTTTATTTTATTGAAGTTATTGTGAATGTGATAGTTTTACTAATTTCTCTTTCAGCTGACTCATCATTGCTTTATAGGAATACAATTGATTTATGGGTGTTTATTTTGCATCCTACTACTTTGCTGAATTCATTTATGAGTTCTAGAATTACTCTGGTGTAGTATTCGGGTCTTCTAAATATAGGATAATGCCTCTGGCAAATGGAGATAGTTTGAACTCTTCTTTTCCTATTCGTACCCCTTTAATTTTTTATTTTGCCTAATTGCTCTGGCTAGAGTTTCAAGGATTGTGTTGAATAAAAATAGTGAAAGAGATCATCCCTGTGTTCTTCCAGTTTTTAGAGAAAATGTTATCAGTTTTTCTTTATTTAGAAAGATGTTGTCCTTGGGTTTGTCTTACATAGCTTTTATAATATTGAGGTATGTTCCTACTAACCCTAATTTTTCTAGTTTTTAAACATAAATGGCTGCTGTATTTGGCCAAATGTTTTCTTTGTGTCTATTGAGATAATTATGAGTTTCTTGTCTTTAAGTCTATTGATGTGGTGAGTTACAGTTATTGACTTCTCTATGTTGAACTAACCTTCCATCTGTGGCATGAAACCCACTTGATCATGGTGCTCTATCTTTTAAATATATTTTTGTATGCAATTTGCCAGTGTTTTATTAACAATTTTTGCATGTATTTTCATCAGGGATATTGGTCTGAAGTTTTCTTTCCTTCATGTGCCTTTGCCTATTTTTGGTATCATGTTGATACTAGTTTCATAGAATGAGTTTGGAAGGGTTCCCTACTTTTCTATTTTGTGGAATAACTTGAGGATTGATATTAGTTCTAATTTTAAGGTCTGGAAGAACTTGGCTGAGAATCCATCTGCTCCTGGACCTTTCTTTGTTCATACTTTTAATGGCATCTTGAAATTCATTACTTGAAATTGATCTGTTTCAATTTTCTATATCTTTCTGACTCAATTTGGGTCAGTAATGTATCTCTAGAAACTTGTTGATGTCTTCAAGATTTTCTAATTTATTGGAGTATAAATTTTCAAAATAGCGATTTCCCTCTGTATTTCAGTAGTGTCCTATGGTGATATTTTCTTTTTCATCACAAATATTAATCAGTGAGTTTTTTTTCCTTTCTCTTTAGGTTAGATTGACTAAGTGTTTATCAGTTTTATTTATCTTTTCAAAGAATCAACTTTTTGTCTTGTTGATTTTTTAAAAATTTTTTATTATGATTTAATTGATTTCAGCTCTGATTTTAAGTATTTCTTGACTTCTACTCCTTCAGGTGTTGATTTGCTCTTCTCTTTCCAGGGACTTGAGATTTAATGTTAGATTATTTATTTGTATCTTTCTATTTTTTTAATGAATGAGCTCAAAACAATGAACTTTCCTCTTAGAACTGCCTTCATAGTGTCCCTGTGATTTTTGATATGTTGTATCACTTTTCTCATTTATCTCTACATTTTTTGTTTTTTTATTTCATCCCTGATTTCTTCCGCAATCCATTGATCATTCATTAGCTTATTATTTAGTCTCCAGGAGTTAGAGTAGCTTCTTCTCTGTTTTTTATATTTCCTAACAGTTGCTTCATGGCCTTAGATATGGTCTATCTATTTTGGGAAATGATCCATGGTCTGCTCAGAAGAAAGTGTATTCAGTCATTGATAGTTTGATAGATAAAATACTATACATATGTCTTTTAATTCTAAATTATTAAGTGCATTTTTTAAAAATTCTATACTTTATTTCATTTTTGTTTGGAAGAATAGAAACTTCTGTTTGTTTAGCAGATCCATGTGAATATATGTTTTTTCCCATCCTTTCACCTTCAGTTTTTGGGTGTCTTTGCCTATGAGTTGAGTATCTTGAGACAGTATGTTGTGGGTCTTGTTTTTTAATCCAATCTGCCAATTTATGTCTTTTGATTGATGACTTTAGATCACTTATATTCAGTGTTATTATTGAAAGATGATTTTATTCACTGTCATTTTGATTCATTTCTATTTTGAATTTGAATTAGTTTCTCCTTTGATTGACTATTCTTCCAGTTGTATTTTCTCCCTCTGCTGGTTTTCAGTTTTATTTTTCACTTTGTCATCATAAAATATTTTAGAGTATGTTTTGTAGTGTAGACTTTTAGTTGTAATTCCCTTAACTTTTGTTTATCATGGACAATTTGTTTTCATCTTCAATTCCAAAGCTTAATTTTGCTGGATATAATAGTTCTTGGTTGGCATCAATTTCTTTCAGAGCAAGACCTAGCTTTGAGTGTCTGGGTTGAGAAATCAGCTGCAATCGTGGTTGGTTTACCTCTAAATATAACCTGTCAGTTTTCTCTACTACCCTTTAATGGTCTCTTTTTTCTGTTTATTAGGCATTTTCATAGTAATTTGGCCTCGTGTGACTCTGTTGTAATTTTGTATATTTCCAGTCCTGTATGCCTCTTTTATTTGATTTTCCTTTTCATTCTTAAGGTTTGGGAAATTTTCTGATATTATTTCCTTGAAAAGATTGTGCATTCCTTTAGTTTATATTTCAGAGCCTTCTTCTATGCCAGTAAATTTTGTATTTTTATGTTATTCCACATTTCTTGAAAATCCTATTCATGGTATCTTAACATCTTTTCTCCATGGTCAACTTTATTTTCAAGATTATATATGTTATCTTCATTTCATGAAACTCTGTCTTCCAAGTGGTCTAGTCTTTAGTGATGCTTTCCATTGAATTTTAATTTGGTTTATTGATTCCTTCATTTTGAGGATTTCTAATTGATTCTTTTTCAGGATCTCTATTTCCTTATTGAAATGATATTTCATTTCTTGTATTTTTCTGTAATTTCACTCCTGACATTGTGATCAGTTTAACTATGAACTTTCTAAATTTCTTCTCTGACATTTCCTCCACTGTTGTCTCAATGGATTCAGTTATAGAGTTATGTTTCTGTTATTGGTTTGTTTGGGATGGATTGTTCCCTTGCTTTTTAAACTGTTTGTGTGTCTGCCCATCTATCAGTAAGAATCTGAGGTGGCAGAGTTTCTACCCTATGAAGTTATAGTATCCCTGAAGGTTTCCAGTACCTTGTGGTTTAGTAGGAGACAAATAATAACCACAACCAGTGAAAATAATTTACAGCATCAAGCAAAATGCTTAGCTTCTACAATGACATCTACAATATTAATTGGCACAATTAACAGACATAGTATGATTAACAATTGCCAAAAGTAAAAATAGTAAGTTTAAAAAAGAGTTTGCAATTTCAAAAGGTAAACAGGGAGAATGCAGAAGAGATATAAAATGTGATAGTCATGAGGGATGAGAAGAGAAAATAGAAGTAAAAAATTAATGGAAGAGTGAAACAGAATACAACTTGATTGTTAGCAAAAGAAAAACAAGAAAGAGAACTGAGAGATACAGACAAGTGAAAAGTAGTGCCAAAAAAATTCCCAAAATATAATAATCAAAACACCTAGCTTTTAATAGACAGAGTCCTTCAAAAATGCTAGAAATAAGAAAAGAGGGACAAATATGTATATGTATAAATATCCATGAAACATTCAGTACACAAAGAAAGAGAACAAATTAGGGGAAAAAAAGGTCCTCAAGGAACAAGTAAGGAATTATTTCCATTGCAGGAATAAAAATTATCTGTTCCCAAATGTCTTTCTTCCTGTTTATTCTTGAGGTATATATTGTTGCACAAGATTAGTGGCCACAGGCTATCAAATTCCTCCTCTTTCTGTGTTTACTCAAGTTTCCAGTTGGAGTTCAAAAATTCTCAGCTTCCCTTCTTGGCAGCATGAGGTAGAGTGCACTGAAGAGTGTTGTCTGTTCCACTCTCAGGGCGGGCTTGCTGTAGAGGTCTGTGAGAGGAGTTCCCATAGGCAGAGCTCCTAATTAGTCCCCAGGTGTTTTGTTGAAAGGTGATTGGTCTAAAGTTTTTAAATCAGTGTGCCTACAGGGTCCAGCAGCAGCAAATCCACCTTGGGAGACTGCACCCCAGGAATCCCATGGATTCCACTCAGGCTGCAGAGGAGCCAATCACTCACTCCCTCCATCACCTCTGGACCCCGTCTTCCCCAGCCTCCTGGACTCAGTTCCCAATTGCACAGTTTTGCCCCCTCCTCCCCAGGTCCTGCAAGCCACCAGACTCAAAGGGGGTGGGGGAACCAGGCGTTATTGGGTCTCTATGGCGGGTATTACCCTGGGTGAAACACTCTTGACTCCTGATTTTCTCCTGGTCCCCTAGGCACACTCTGAGCTGTGTAGTGGATGTCTGACAGTTTATTTTTTGGGACCCTGCTCGGATTTCCCAGGTTTCATCTCCTAGACTTGCCTCTACAGCTACCAGCCGAGTGACAGAAAGATGGTTCCTATCTCCGCAGACATGTTGTTTCTTTTCCTATGAGGATAGAATGTAGCACACCTTCTGGATCAGTCTAACAATGTCCTTGACCTCTGACTTCTCTGTACCAAGACACAGCACAGTGACACCTAATATGCGGGTCTCCTTAGTGTCCCTCTCCCCACTTTGCTTACATTTGCTTGCAGTGGATCAGTTCTGACAGCAGCCACTGCCAGCAGTGTGGTTTTTTGTTTTTTCTTCTTCTTTTTTTTTTTTTTAGTCATGTATTGAACTTAGGGGTACTTAACCACTGAGCCACATCCCCAACCCTTTTTCATATTTTATTTAGAGGCAGGATTTCATTGAGTTGCCTAGGGCCTCCATAAGTTGTTGAGGCTGGCTTTGCACTCATGATCCTCCTGCCTCAGTCTGGGATTACAGGTGTGCACCACTGCACCTGGCCAGCAGTGGGTTTTCTTCTGTATTTTATTGTATCCAACATTCTGCAAACAACAAATTCAGTTTTTCAAATATCTTCTAGTGCTTTGTATTTCATCTGGAAATGGAAAAGAACCAAAGTAATGCCATTTTGTTCTGACCTATCTCCATTGTATGCTTGCTTGTAATGTTTTCCTTTCAGCCTCCTGAAGCTATATCTGTGTTGACAGTACAGTAGGACCTTCCTGTGTCCCTGACTATGGCCCTGATGTCTAACAAAATGACTCTGAATGTGTGATCAAAACAATTCTCTCATTTAATCAAAATACCTGTCTCCTAGCTCAGTAGGTAGAGCGCTTGCCTTGCAAGCACAAGGCCCTGGGTTCGATCCCCAGCACCCAAAAAAAAAAAAAGAAAAAAAAAAAAAATACCTGTCTCCACAAGATCTTTTCTGACCTACATGTGCCTCAATTGTCCTTGTGGTTTTCGCGGATTTTGCTTTTATAAACTCTGCACTTCCAAAATTTAGGGGCTGGGAGTTCTTTGAGGCATTAGCCTGCTCCCAGTTGCTTGCCTGGCATGCTCATTAAAACATCCTTTTTTCCCCCTTTCAGTTTGACTCAATATGCATGATAGTTTGTAATTCTCATGCACTTTGTAACAATCTTACTATGATTATATCAAGAACATGTCATTTATTTGTTTCATCAACTAACACTCTCAAGTCCCCTCTTGTTTGCACCAGGACATGGAAGAAAAAATATTCTTGTTACATGCGCCAGGATATGGACAATTCGGGGTAGTAGTGCTCTTATCTACAGTTGAAGTAGCCTTAAGCAAAGCCAATCTGATCAGACAGCTTCTCTGTGATAATGCTTCCCAGGACGCTTAGAATGAGTTCAAGATAAACAAAGTAGACTCCAGCTCTAGTGTCTGCCAAAGCTACCTCCCTTGTTCTCCTCGGTCACTCTTCCTCTCACTCTCAGCATTTACCTTGACTTCTTTCATTTTCTGAAAAGTGCCATATTCTCTTAAGTCAAAAGGACCTTATGTGCTCATCTCTCTTTTTGATGAGAATGACTCACCCCACCAGGTCCATGCCTACTTAATTTCACTTCATTCTCTAACTTTCTGCTCAAGAATAGCTTCCTCAAGAAGACTTCCCTGTAGCTGTCCCCTTTCCAGTCCAATTCAGGGATCTTAATTATCAAATGCCAAGTACACCTATGTTCCCCCAATATATCCTCAATACCTAACACAGTATTTGGCAGTTAATAGAACTTGACAAAGAACTTTTGAAAGATAGACTGAGAGTTAAGTTCTATTAAGACCTGAGTCAGGCTATAGTGCCCCAATTCAGGTAAACTGATAGCCCCTGTGCACGCCTGTACCAAGAGTCCCAAGTTTTCATTACGATAACTTTCCATGATAAAGGGACTGTTTTATTTTGCTCAACTTTGAAAATGTGAAAACCATTGAAGGGCTTTCATGCTGTCATGGTTTGGAAGTGAGGTGTCCCCTGAAAGCTCATGTGTGACACAATGCAAGAAGGTTTCAGAGGAGAAATGATTATATTGTGAAAGTCTTAACCCAATCAGTGTTTAGTCCTCTAATGGGATTAACCAAATGGTAACTGGAAGCAGGTGGGGTGTGGCTGGATGAGGTGGGTCATTGGGGTATATATTTGTATCTGGCAAGAGGAGACCTCTCTTTCTGGTTCCCAATCATTATGTGAGCCACTTCCCTCTATCACACTCACCCACCATGATGTTCAGTCTCACCTAGAGCCCCTTAGAAATGGAGTTGATTGTATGTGGACTGAGACCTCTGAAACTGTGAACCCTTAAGTAAACTTTTCTTCCCTAAAATTGTTCTGGTCAGATCTTTTAGTCACAACAGCAAAAATAATGACTAAAACAAAGCAGTAGCAATCAATGATTATTAATTTTTTTTTTATTTTTAAATTATTTTTATTTGGCTTTTAATTTTTTACAGACTGTATTTTGATTCATTGTACACAAATGGAGTACATAATTTCATTTCTATGGTTGTACACAATGCAGATTCATACCATTTGTGTAATCATACATGCAATGATGTTTGTCTCATTCCACCATTTTTCATACTCCCCTCCCTCTCATTTTCTTCTACATATTCTAAAGTTCCCCAATTATTCTCTCATTCCCCAACCCCCAGCCTCATTATATATCATCCTCCACTTATCAGGGAAAACATTTGGCCTTTGGTTTTTTGGGCTTGGCTTATTTCACTTAGCATGATATTCTCCAATTCCATCCATTTATTTCCAAATGCCATAATATTCTTCTTCTTTATGGCTGAATAGTATTCCATTGTGTATATATAGTAGAGTTTCTTTATCCATTCATCTGTTGAAGGGCATCTAGGTTGGTTCCACAATCTAGCTATTGTGAACTGAGCTGCTATAAACATTGATGTGGCTGTGTTACTGTAGTTTGCTGATTTTAGGTCCTTTGGGTATAAACCGAGGAGTGGGATACCTGGGTCAAAAGGTGGGTCCATTCCAAGTTTTCTTAGGATTCTCCATACTGCTTTCCTAAACTCAGAACTGAAATCAACAAAATTGAAACAGGAAAAACAATTTTAAAATTAACAAAACAAAAAGTTGGTTCTTTGAAAAAATAAACAAAATTGATAAACCCCTAGCCACACTAACAAACAGAAGGAGAGAGAACTACTCAAATTACTAAAATTCCTTATGAAAAAGCAAAGATCACAACAGACAACATTGAAATACATAACATAATTAGAAGCTACTTTGAAAATTTATACTGCAACAAAGTAGAAAATATCGAAGACATCAACAAATTTTTAGAGACATATGATCTTCCCAAACTGAATCAGGAAGACGTACAAAATCTAAACAGATCAATTTCAAGCACTGAAATAGAAGAAGCCATCAAAAGCCTACCAACAAAGAAAACCCCAGTACCAGATGGATTCTCAGCTGAATTCTACAAGACCCTTAAAGAAATACAGATACCAATACTCCTTAAAGTATCTCAGGAAATAGAAAAGGAGGGAACCCTTCCAAATTCATTCTATGTGGCGAGTATCACTCTTATACAAAAACCAGACAAAGACACATCAAAGAAAGAAAACTTTAGACCACTATCTCTGATGAACATGGATGCAAAAATCCTTAACAAAATACTTGCAAATTGCATACAAAAATATATTATAAAGATAGTGCACCATGATCAAGTAGGGTTTATCCCAGGGATGCAAGGTTGGTTCAACATCAGGAAATCAATAAATGTAATTCACCACATCAATAGACTTAAAGTTAAAGATCACATGATTATTTCAATTGATGCTGAGAAAGCATTTGATAAAATACAGCACCCCTTCATGCTTAAAACACTAGAAAAAATAGGAATACTAGGAACATACCTCAACATTGTAAAGGCTATCTATGCTAAACCCACAGCCAACATCATTCTTAATGGAGAAAAACTGAACGCATTTCCTCTAAAAATTGGAACAAGATAGGGATGCCCTCTTCACCACTTCTATTCAACATCGTCCTTGAAACACTTGCCAGAGCAATTAGACAGACCAAAGAAATTAAGGGATACATATAGGAAAAGAAGAACTAAATCTGTCACTATTTGCTGATGACATGATCCTACATTTAGAAGATCCAAAAAACTCCACTAGAAAACTTCTAGAACTAATAAATGAATTCAGCAAAGTAGCAGGATATAAAATCAATATGTGTAAGTCTAATGCATTTCTATTTGTAAGTGATGAATCCTCTGAAAGAGAAATTAGGAAAACCACTTCATTCACAGTAGCATCAAAAATAATAAAATACTTGGGAATTAATCTAACAAAAGAGGTGAAAGACCTGTACAATGAAAACTACAGAACATCAAAGAAAGAAATTGAAGAAAAACCTTAGAAGATGGAAAGACCTCCTATGTTCTTGGATAGGCCAGAATTAACATTGTCAAAATGGCCATTCTACCAAAGGCACTATACAGATTCAATGCAATTCCAATTAAAATCCCAATGACATTCCTCATAGAAATAGAGAAAGCAATCATGAACTTCATCTGGAAGAACAAGAGACCTTGAATAACCAAAACAATCCTGAATAGAAAAAGTGAAACAGGAGGTATCGCAATACCAGACATTAAACTATACTACAGAGCAATAGAAACAAAAACAGCATGGTATTGGCACCAAAATAGACAGGCAGACCAATGGTACAGAATAGAAGACATAGAGACAAAACCACATAAATATAGTCACCTCATACTAGACAAAGGAACCAAAAACATACAATGGAGAAAAGATAGCCTGTTCAACAAATGGTGCTGGCAAAACTGGAAATCCATATGCAGTAAAATCTTTTTTAATATGGCAAAACTATTTTATTTTTGTGTAATGACTTCTGCTCTTTGTTAAATATGTTCATATTTTTCATGAATGGTACACAGAAAATATTTGCTTTTCAATCAGAAAAATATTACATTTATTTTCTTAACTGCTACATAGCTTTACAGTTATCATTTTATATAACAACCCAATCAGGTCTGCCAAAATATTTAGTGAAGGGTTATGATGAGCCAAATACCATGGAAGCAAGGAGAAAGCAATGATTTATTCTGAACAAAGAATGAGGTAAAAAGGTTAAAGAAAATGGAGTCAAGAAAATCAGTGGATCCCACCAATATGCAAAGTGAATTGTGCAGTCCATATTTTACTGTAAATATATGTAAATACCCTACTTCAGCTATAAAAAGTAACAAATTCTCTAGCATATAGAAGGTACATAAGTAGAGATGATACTTGGGAAGCTGAGGCACAAGGATTGCAAATTCAAGGCCAGCCTGGAAAACTTAGCAAGACTGTTTCAAATAAGATTTTTTAAAAAGGGGCTGGGATGCAGCTCAGCAGTAGAGCCCTTGCCTAGGTCCTGTGTTAAATTCCTGGTACAGAAAAAAAAAAAGAGGAGATAATACCTATCTTATCTATGGAGTCCTCTCCACTCAGTGTAAATTACATACATTTTGAATAATCTTCTACAGATTATTTACCATGGGAGTACTGAATTGATGAGTCTCTTGGCAATCAAAAATGCCTCAGTAATGTGTGTGTCTATTGCAGTTTGACTACAGCATTGTCAACACTGAATGCTTTCCCTCCCTCTCTCTCTGCTACTGAATATTTGGTATCAGGGATTGAGCAAACCCAGGAGCATTTAACCACCGAGCCACATCCCCAGCCTTTTTTTAAAAATTTTTTTTCTTTCTTTTTTTTTTTTATTGTAAACAAATGGGATACATGTTGTTTCTCTGTACTGTATTTAAAGACAGAGCCTTTTCAAGTTACTCAGGGCCTCACTAAGTTGATGAAGTTGGCTTTGAACTCCTGATTCTCCTGCCTCAGCCTCCCAAATCTCTGGGATTAGATCCAAGCACCACCACACCTGCCTGAGTGCTATGTTTTTAATAATAATTTCAATGTATAATTGTTGAAAATTTTTCTATTTAGTGAAATTATCATCTTTTTGAACAATAAATAACTATATTATCTATAAATTTAAATAATCTTTAAATTTTTAAACATGCATATCATAATGCACTGCATAATGAACTTTTGGTTAATAATCCCATATGATCATAATGTTGCTGGGAAGTTCCATCACCTAGTAATGTTATAACAATCGTAATGTTGTTATGTCATGCATTACTCAGGTTTTTTTGGTGATGCTGGTGTAAACAAATCCACAACAACACCAGCTATAGAGAAGTGTTTATGTGTATTTACTACAATACACTTAATATTATTTTAAACTCTACTCCTAACTATAAGAAAAAAGTTTACCTAAAACAATATGCTGTTTGATATCGGCAGCGCCCTCATACAGTCTCCTGTTTACCACATCCTTGATTGCATCGTTTTCTCTGTGCTTCATTTAATCTTCAGTTTGTGTAAATACAACACTGGTGTCAAACACCAATGAAATTGCCTAACAATGCATTTCTCAGAATGCATCCCTGTCTTAAATGACACATGACTGTACTTGAATTCCTAATGTTCAAATCATTTAAAAACTCACTTCCAGTGAAAAATTAAGGGAAGGTTCTCACTTTTGTAGCAGAAAAGTTCTGATTTTTAAAAATAAAATGCTTGTAGCATGCATTTTTAAGACATTGCCCAGTGGAGAACATTTTCAGTTCACTACATTGTTTCAAAGAAGTTTGCAAATGAGGCCAATCAGGGCACCTGAGGTTGAGAATCAAGAGTAACTAGAATGGGTGGCATTTGTCACTATTGTGGTGGCTTAGATCTAGTGGACATCAAACCTTAAAAATGATGGTGATCAATGAACAATATTCTCTTCAATTTCATTCATTAATTTGCCATACACATAGGTTCTAACTGGCAACATGGAATTTGAATCCCAAACATCAAAAGGACATGACCTCCAAAATTATATGACTGTGTGATAAATGTTATGCCAGCTTCACATAAAGAGTGTCAAACACACACACACACACACACACGCACACACACATACACACACACACACACAAACACAGAGGGCAACTAACTGTAGAGGGGTGGTATTAGTTTTCTCCCATTGATGTAACAAATTAACATGGACAAAAAGATTGATTATATGGTTTCCTTAGATTATCAAGCATGCTTACTTGAGTTCCATATCTCAAACATCTGTACTTTCTATGCAACTTGTAGTTCACATCTTGTAAACGAGGAAAGGAGAACAATAGATTCTCTCTGTTTTAATACAGGAAAGAAGTAACTGCATCCCTCTCCTTTTCCACAAAGAAAGAGAATACAGAATGGAAAAGATCCTGAGTTCTGACTTCAACCTTTTGAAATATCTATAAAGTCTCCCCAGAAACCAGACAGGATGAAAGAATGAACTAATAGAGAAGTGACATCATCAAGATGACCAACTAGAAGCTGCTGTACTCTCCTCCCCCCACTCCCCACACCCAAATAATTAAAAATTACATTTCAACCATAACAACTAAATGAGATCTATAGTTTGGATCAGGATGGAACCAGGGACTTCTCCCTGTAGGAAAAATGCAAGATAAATGATCTTAAGAAGCACATCACCACCACAGATACCTACAGTCTTCACTGCTAGAGACTCATGTAGGCCCACAGGCCCTGAGCCAAGCTGAAGGTCCTCTCCTGAGTCCACACACTGAGCTTATCCCAGAGGCGCCTCATGGCCTCTGGTGATATACTGCACCATCTTGGCACAGAAGTCACTAATGATGTATGTCCTTCTCCAGGGGTAAGCAGACATTCCATCCCCCCTCCACCCCTATGGCTTTGCTGCCACTCTAGTATGCCCTCCTAGTAGCATGTAATCCCTAAGCCAATCTGCTATGCCCTGCCCCTAGGATCAAGCTACTGCCAAGCAGCTCTATTCCCGCAATTCTAGTTACTGGGTCACCTTCTCCTATGGCCAAGCTGAAGTGGTACCATGTCCCCCTAGGGACCTTGGGACTCCTATAAATCAGAGAAGTTACATTTCCCAGCTCCAAAGATGGCACAGCACCTTCCCCCAGGGATATGGAGACTCTACCCACCTAGGTAGCCACACTTACTGGGGCCAAACAAAACTGGCACCTTGCATCCTAGGGAATCAGAGGCTTGGCCAAGCTGGGTCATCCTGTCCTCCAAGATAAGTAGTCATAGTGCATTGACTATCCAGGACAGAATTAGCTCCCCACAGTCTGAGCTGTTGAGAAGCCCTGACTCTCCAGGAAGTAGAGTCATTATTATGCTACTCCTTGCCTCCTGGAACCTGATCCACAGTGATGCCTTGCCATTTCTGGGAACTTGTTGCTGATACATCCAGACTCATAGAGGCTGGGCTACTGCCGTGTTCTACCACCCCAAGGTCCAAAGTCACCACTGATTATACCTGAGTTTTTTCTTTGCCCTGTTGGTTCTAGGTCCCAAATTATATCTGTGCATACTTCTCAGGGTTCAGGCCTCCAGAATACCACTTCTTCCTCTAGTAGTGATAGGATATGCATTGCCCATCATTCAGAACCCCTATATCCCAGCCTCCATGGTCCAAGTTGTTGACATATGTTTCAGAGCAACAGACTTTGATTTTGTGTGAGATTTGTATACACTCATATCTTGGAAAATGAATCTGTGTCTCAAATTCCAGATGCTATAATAGTTTCACAAGACCCTGAATGCAAGAATATGGCTCCACAAATTGTCCAAGTGCCTGAACTCTATCCGTGACTGCATTATACCCCAAAACAAGAGAGAAGTCCCTTAGCTGTGACTCTCCACTATGGGGAAGATTAAAAAGGAGGATTCATAAATCTCTTCCCCTAATAATCTGTGCAGCCACTATCATTGCTACAGACTACTGTAGTCTAGATCCCTGAAATGCCCATAGTCATTACTGACATCTGTCACAACTGAAGAAGCTGTTTGGGGACAACAATGCTGAGCTCACATGAAACCAGAACTATGGCACCCTGTCCAGTCAGCACCCTCAAGCCCACCTGCATGTGAACGTCTTCTGTGAAAGCTGCTCTCAGAAGTCTTGGCAAGATGACCACACATCAGATGCACGAACTTCAATGCAGGGCACAGAAAGTGTGACAAAACAAGAAACATCACATCACCATGGAAACACAAAAATTCTTCAGGAATTGAGTCAAAGGAATGGACATTTATAAAGTTCTTGGATATTAGATCAAAATCATGATCTTACAGAAACTCAGCAATACACTGGCGAATGCAAATGATAATTTAATGAAATAAGGAAAAATTTATCATCTGAATGAGAAATTTGACATAAATTTGACATAAATATGTATCATAAAATGAACCAAATAACACTTCTGGAGTTGAAGAATTCAATCTATGAAATAAAAAATACAAGGGACAACTTCAACTGCAAAATAGATTAAGCAGAAGAAAACATCTGTAAAGTTGAAAATAGGTCTTTAGGTCTTTGGAAATGACTAAGAGGAGAAAAAAGAAAAAAAACAAAGAATGAAGACGACCTATGGGACTTCTTGGGCACCATTAAGTGAACAAAATGCTCATACTATGGAAGTTGTAAAAGGAAAAAAGGCAAATAAAGAGACATAAAGCTTATTTAATGAAACAATTTCTGAAAAACTTCCAAATCTTAGAAGATAGGGACATTCAAAGGTTCTCCAACAGATACAACCCAAAGGAGTCTTCTCCCAGGCCTGTTACAATCAACTGCCAAAAGTCAATACAATATTTTTTAAAGCAACAAGAGAAAAGCAGTAAATCGCAAATAAAGAAATCATCATTAGACTATCAGCAGCATTTCTCAAAAGAAAACTTGCAGGTCAAGGGAGAATTGAATTATACATTTGAAGTGACAGAAGGCAAACTTCCATTCAAGAATACTGAGCTCAGAAATGAAAAAAAAACAAATTATTTCCCAGATTAGCAAATTCTGAAGAAATCCATCCCCAATACAACTGCTTTACAAGAATGTCTTAAGGGAGTTGTTCAAGTGGAAACAAAGAAAGGATAAATACTATTAAATGCATAAAAATAAGAAATTCACTGGTAGAGATAAATACATAGTCAAATTCAAATGCTTTACACTGTAATGGTGGTATAATCATATATATATCTCTAGTATAATAGTTAAGTAAAAATGGTCAAAAATAACAAAGGTAAATAAGTTGTAAAACTACAAATACTAAAACTTATAAATGATAATGTAAAAAACATAAATTGTGTGTGTGTAAATTATTGAGATTTTATATATAGTAGAAATTCACTTTCCATTGGCTTAAAATAGTTGGCCATAAGTGTCAAATAAGCATAATGGTAACTACAAGAAAAATGATAGAAGTCAGGTGTGGTAGAGCATGCTGGTATCTCCAGCAGCTTGGGAGGCTGAAGCAAGAGAGTAGTGAGTTCAAAGCCAGCCTCAACAATTTAGTGAGACCCTAAGCAACTCAGTGAGACCCTGTCTCTAACTAAAATATTAAAAAGGGCTGGGGTTGTGACTCGGTGGTTAAGCACCCTGAGTTCAATGCCTGGTGCCCCCCCAAAAAATGATAGCAGAAATACAAAAGATAAAAAGAAAGAAATCAAAATTTATAACTATAGAAAATTATTAAATCACAAAGAGGAAAAAGGAACTACAAAACAACCAGAAAGCAAAAATAAAATGGTTGTAGGAAGTCCTTGTTTATCAATAATAACCTTGAATGTAAATTTTCTATTTGAAAGACATAAAGTGACTGAATGAATAAACAAATCCAACTCTATGCTGCCTATAGCAGACCTAATTGAGCTGAAGGACACATAGACTGAAAACTAAGGAATGGAAGAAAATATTCATGCAAATAAGAGAACATAGACTTTAAGTCAAAAACAGTCATAAGACACAAAGAAAGCCATTATTTAATGATAATAGGTTAATTGATCAAGAGAACAGAACAATTATATCTATTTACCCAAAATCAAATCAATTTAATTCATGAGCAAAATTTAATTAACATAAAGAGATGGATAGCAACACTAATGGTATGTGTCTTCAATACCTCACTTTTAATTGATTAATGAGATTGATCAATCGAACAGAAAATAAAGAAAACTTGACTCAACTTGCACTTTTCACCAAATGGACTTGACAGATATACAGGACTTTCTATCGAATAGCAGCACAGCACAAATTTTCTCCAATGTGCATGGAACATTCTCTAGGATAGACCATAAATTAGTTCACAAAAGTGAGTCTTCAAAATTTTTAAGAAGATTGAAATCACATCTAGTTTCATTTCAGAACACAATATAGAAATATAAATCAATAACAGAAGAATTAATTGAAAATTCACAAATATGTGGAAATAAACAACATGCTTCTGAACAACAAACATGTCAAAGAAGAAATGAGAAGAGAAATTTAAAAAAAAATCTTGAGACAAACAACATTTAAAGCACAACCTGTCAAAAGCTGAGATGCAGCAAAAGCCATTCTAAGAGGGAATATTATAGCAATAAAGACTTATTCTAAAAAATAAGAAAGATTTCAAATAAGTGGTCCAAGATTATGCCTCAAGGGACTAAAATGGAACCAATAAAACCCCAAATTTTTAGATGGAGAAAATAACAAAATCAAAACAGAAATAAATTAAATGGAGATCAGAAAAACCATAGAATCAGTAAATCGAAGAGCTACTTTTAAAAAAATAAACAAAATCAACAAACCCATAGCAGTCTATGAAAAAAGGAGAGAAAACTCAAATTAATACAATAACAAATGAAAGTAACTACAACCAACAGATGCCTACCTCTAACTATAGATGACATGATCCTATGTATAAAAAAGCCCAGACAGTGTGCACACATTACATGTGTGTATGTGCACACACCTACACACACCTGTTAGAACTAATGAGTTCAATAAAATTATAGGATACAAAATGAACTCATAAAAATCAGTAACACTCTACTTTCATGTATAACTAATTAGAACAAATTTTTTTAAAAATTTTAAAAAGTCAGTAACATTTTTATATGCAAATATGTCCCAACTGAAAAAGTACTGATGAAAACAATCCATTTAGAATAGCATCACAAAAATAAAATTAAATAATTAAAAATAAATTTTACCAAGGAGGTGAAAGATCAGTACACTGAAAACTACAAAACATTAATTGAAAACACAGATAAATGAAAAGCTACCTCAACAAAAATATATTGTTAAAATGTCTGTACTACCCAAAAGTAATATGAAGATTTGATGCAATTTCAATGAAAATCTCTATGGAACTATTCACAGAAATAGAAAGAGCAATCCTGTCACTCATACAGAAACCTAAAGGACCCTGAATATCTTAAACAGTTCTGAGAAAGAAAAATGAATTTGGAAATATAACACTTCTAATCTCAAAATTATATTACAAAGCTGTCAGAGTTTCAATATTATTTCCCAGTAGCTCATGTGTGAGACAGTGCAAGAAGGTTCAGAGGTGAAATAATTGGGTTATAAGAGCCTAAACACAATCAGTGAATAAATCTCCTGATAGGGATTTACTGAGTGGTGACTGTAGGCAGGTAGGATGTGGCTGGAGGAGGTGGGTCCCTGGGGACATGCCTTTGGAGTACATATTTTGTGAGATGAGCTTAGACTCCCTCTCTGCTTCCTGGTGTAATGTCTTGAAGCATTTTTCTCCACCACTCTCTTCTGTCATGATGGTCTGCCTTACCTGGAAACCCAAGGAATGGAGTTAGCCTCCTATGAACTCAGACCTCTGAAACCACGACCCCCAAATAAATTTGTTCTTCTCTATCCTTATTAGGTCTTTTGGTTTCATCAGTAAAAAAGCAGACTAAAACAAAAGCTATAATAATCCAAACAGTATGGTACTCACATAAAAACAGACACATAGACCAGTGGAAAAGAATAGAAAGTCCCCAAATAAATCCAAGTATATACAGTTAAATCATTTTTGACAAAGCATAAGACGATGCAATGGGAAAAGGATCTCCCTTCAATAAATGGTTCAAGGAATATCAAATTTTCACCTGTGAAATAACTAAATTGGAACCCTATCACAAACCATACACAAAAATTAAACCTAAATGTATAAAAGATATAAGACCAGAAATTAGAAAAGAACTCCTGGAAGGGAATATGGGGGAAAACTTCTAGAATAGAACATACAGGGAAACTTGGGGATATTGGTTTTGGCAATTATACTATGGATATCACACCAAGAGCTCAGAATGTTATTCAAATATGCAGAAATAAAGAATAAAACCATAGTTACCAGGAGCAGGGCACTAGAGTACTGTGGGAGGAAATGAAGTGATTTTGGTAGGTGTGAGGTAGCAGAATTAAAGGATGAAAAAAATCTAGAAATCTAGTGCCCAAAATGAGGACTACAGCTAACATATCGTATTGTATTTGGGATTCAGGTTAAATGAGCAGACATTAACTATTCTTGACCCCAAAACAAAAATATGGGAAACTGAGAAGATGGATATGTAGTAAACTTTTCACTAGCTATAATCATCTCATAACGTCATGTTCAATAAATAACATCACATTAAATACCTTAAAAATGAATATTAAAATTTATTTTTTCATTTTAGTGAAAATAAAAATATTATGGGCTGTAGTCTGACTCAGTGGGAGAGTAATTGCCTAGCATGCATGAGGTCCTCAGCACTGTAAAATAGAAAAAAGAAAAAAAAATGTAGTATATATTTTTTTAAAATAATTTAAAGTGAATTATTGATATGTACAACATCATGAACATTGATAAATCTTAAAATATTATGCTTTATTAAAGAAGTCATGCACAAAAGATTATACTTTGCATCTGCATGATTCCATATACGTATGTCTGCATGTTTGTGTGTGTGTGCTCTTTTTTACCATCTGTATCAACTCTATCAGTTGGTTTTGAACTCAACCAACTGTGGATCAAAAATAAATTTTTAAAAAGTTGCTTCTCAACTAGACTCATAAGGCTTTCTTTCTTGTCATTTTTTTCTAAAAAGCATAGCATAACAACTATTTAGATAGCATTAGCATTGTATTCTGTATTGTAAATAATCTAAAGATGATTTAATGTTTACAGGAGAATGTGCATAGGTTATATGAAAATACTTTGTACCATTTTACATAAGGGGCATGAGCATCTGTGGATTTTGATAACCATGGGGTATGCTGTAACCAACCTCTGTGCATACCAACAGACGACTCTAAGTGTATATATGGATGAGTGTGTGTGTGTGTGTGTGTGTGTGTGACTATCCCTACCTCTTCATGACCAAACATTTTTCTGATTTTCTCACAATGGCTTAGTTTGGCCTGTTCTTGAAATAGATGTGTAGGCACACCTTTCTTTGGGCATGCGGCTGTCTACATCTTGATAGAAGTACTACTTACACAGATACAGATAGTGAACCAAACTTCATAAATTATACAATTGAATCTGGCACTTCCCCATTGCTAAAATTTATCTCATTTTCAAAAGTATTCTTTACCTATACCATTGTTTTCTATATTGACTTACATTAAAATTTCTGTTTTCTTTTTTAAATATTTTTTAGTTGTAGATGGATATAATACCTTTATTTTATTTATTTATTTTATTTGGTGCTGAGAGTGCCTCACATGTGCTAGGCAAGCACTCTACCACTGAACTACGATCCAAGTCCAAATTTCTGTTTCTTTCAGTAAAGCTTCTATTCCCTGATCCATTCTTCCTCATCACAAATAAAAGCAGAAACAATACAGCTCTGAAATAATTTTGAATCCCCTCTCTGCCTCTACCTGCTATAGGGCTGCTGAGCAAGACCAAACACCGCTGCCTGCAGACAGATCACCATGAACTCTCTAGTACACTGTGAAACTGCTCATGTCATACAACACTAAAATCAGGACTGCCTTCCTGAAACTCTAATGACTATATCAGTCTCATTTTTTTTTTGACACAATGTATCCTACTAAGTAAAATCTATTATCATGGTGATAAAGTGGAAGAGACAGAATGATATCTCATATACCATGCTTGTCACCAAGCAGATAAGATGACTGGTAAATAAATGACAAACGACTGAGCAACCAGTAAAACTAGAACACCATCTACAAAATGCCAGCCTGGAACTAGAGATTTTGAAGTCTCAGTTGGGGAAAAAAAAAAAAAAAAAACTGACGAGACTGTTACAGCAAATGGATATTGAAAGAGTGACAGTATGAGGTGGATTATCCACACAGAAAAATATAGCCCATCTATTATCTAGTTTTGAAGTTTGTCCATTTTAGATTTTAAAATTGTCTGGGGGTGCGTTAGTTTTCTGTTGTTGTTTATTACAGCAAAGCACCACACACTCTGAAGCTTAAGCCAACATAAGCTCATTATCATTCAGTTCTACAGGTAAGAAATCTGACACAGGTCTTACTGGGATGAATCAAAGTGTCACAGAGCTGTGTTCTTTTCTGGAAACTCGGGGAGCATTGATCTCCTGCCCTTTTCTCCATCCTAGAAGTCACCTGTGCTGTTTTATGGGTTTCTTCTTCTATCTCCAAAATGAGAGCAGCAAGCACAAATCAATTCCTTCTTGCTCTACCACCTCCCAGGCTTGGCAGCTGGAAAAGATCCTTTAGTTCTAAGGATTTAATCATAATTTAATTGTGATCACCCTGAATCACCCAGCATTATCTTCACCTTTTGAGTTTCTTAACCTTCTTAAATATGATAAGTTCTCTTTCCTGTTGTGAAGTAACAAACTCACAGGTTCCAAGAATAAAGACATGGTCATCCTTAGGGGAACATATTTTATCTACCACAGGAGTTATCAAATAATTTTTCTCAGAGAGGGGATGATGCTCAAATGGGTATTACAGAATGAGCAAAGAGGAGTTCTGCTTCTGATCAAGATGGATGGACTGCTGTTACTCTTTCAGCTTAAACAGCAACAAAAAGATAAAATTTTTATAAAGAATGATTTTCAGGAATTGACTATCAGGTAGTACAGAGAGGGTGGAAACAGATAAGAAGTGCTACAGTCTAGAAATGTGTCCCCTAAAGGTCCATGTGTTAAAGGCTTGGTCACCAGCACAGCTCTCTTGAGAGATGACTAAACCTTTAGAAGGAAGAAACCAACAGGAGGTCCTTAGGTCATCGGGGTATGTGCACAATGGGAATTTTGGGACTGACACATCCAGTCTCTCTTCTTGATTCTCTGCCTCTTAATGTAAACAGTCTTACTCTGTCTCACGCTCCACTGTGATGTGCTGCCTCATCAGAGGCCCAAAGCAATACTGTCACTTGATAATAGACCAAAACATTAAAAAAGAAGGATGAAGTTGGAGGGTTATGCCACATGATTATGAGAATTTACATTAAGCTACGGTAGTCAATACACTACAGTTCAGCATAAATATAGACAAATAAGTCAACAAAACAGAAAAGAAAGTCCAGAAATAGACTGGCACAGATATGTTCAACTGACTTTTTTTTTTTTTTTTTGACAAAAATGGCAATAAAATTAAATGGAAAAAGATTATTATCTTTTCAACAAATGATGCAGAAGCAATTGAATTATCAAAAAATAAGAAAACTGAATCTTATATCATGTACAAAAATTAACTCAAAATCAAAGAAATCTAAACTATAAAACTCCTAGAAGAAAACAGGACCTAAATATTAATAAACTTAGATTCATCAAACATTTCTAAGAGAGGAATTAAGAAATACAAATTCTAAAAGAAAAAAATCAGTAATTTGTATTTTACCAAATGTCAAAAAAAATTCTTCTTTAAAGGCACTGTTATGAAAATGAAAAGGTAAGACACAGATTGGGAGAATATATTTCTAAAATATATCCAAGGAGGAACTATACAAAAACACCATTCTTAGTAATTTGAAAAGTACCTTGAAATATTCAAAGATGTGAACAGTAAAGAAATAGAGATGACAAATAATTACATGATGATGCACTCAAAATTAGTCATTAGAATCATGGAAATTAAAACCATACCAAGACACCATTACACACACAGCAGAATGCCTGAGGTTAAAGTAATAAAAATACCAAGACTTGGTGAGGAGGGGGAATAACTGGAACCCTTTATACTGCATACACTGCTGTTCAGGATTCAAATTGTTGCAACCACTTGAGAGTATTTTGTTGATTCATTAAAAAATTAAATATTCTCTACCATATGATGTAGTCATTCTATTCTTAGGTATTTACTCCAGAGAAATAAAAAATTATGCCTGCATGATCAACACAATGTCGTATCTAAAAGAAAACACTATAATTTAGATTTCCTAAGGTTTATTCTGGTTACTGGATTTTGCTATCTGATATCCTCATGAAGATTTAAATGTAATTATTTGTAGCAATTTCATTCATAATAGCCCTAAACTGGAAATAATCCAATATCCATTAGCAGACAAATGCATGAACAAGTTGTGTAACACCCATACAATTGAATATATTCAGCCTTTTATTTCTTTTTATGCTACCATTAATCCATTCCCTTTCCTTTTGCTTTAATTTTCTTTGCTTTGTGATAGCCCAATTATGAGTACATAATTGGAAAGGCAGAAATAATAAATGTATGAATAGTTATATGCACATAAATAATTGAGAAATGATTTTACTGATGATAAATACAAACATGCCCAGTGTTGAAAAATATGAGTTAGGGGAAAAATTATGCCTGCATGATCAACACAATGTCATAACTAAAAGAAATTATATTATTTAGATTTCCTAAGGTTTATTCTGGTTACTCCATTTTGCTATCTGATATTGTATTTATTATTAAATTAGAATAATCATTTATACCAAAAGAGTTTCCACTACCAACACACCTTTTCTTCCTCTGAGCTCAGACAGTGGTGATGGTAATGCTTCACACATTTCTAGTGAGATTACTGCTCCATTCTCCATGTATACTTCCCAATTTGTCAAAATCAATTGACTACCCAACAATTCCACTTCTGGGCATAGATTTAAAGGAATTGAAATCAGTGTGCCAAAGAGATGTCTGAACTTCCATGTTCATTTTTCAGTTTAGGTAACATATAAGATATGGAAGCTGCCAGGCACGGTGGCACAGGCCTACAATCCCAATGGCTCAGGAGACTGAGGCAGGAGGATGACGAAATCAAAGCCAGTCTCAACAATTTAGTGAGACTCTAAGTGAGACCCTGTCTCTCAATAAAGTATAAAAAAGGGATGGGAATGTGGTTCAGTGGTTAAGTGCCCCTGGGTTCAATTCCTGGTACCAAAGAAAAGAAAGAAGATATGGAACCTACCTAAGCATCCATCAAAAGAGGAATGAATGAAGTGTCTCTTAACCTAAGTGTTATGTATGCAATGGAATATTAGTCAGCCTCAGAAGGGGGAGTAATCCTGTCATGTACAACAACATTAATGACCCTTGAGGACATTATGCTAAGTGAAATAAGCCAGGGGCAGAAGATCAAATACTGCATGATCTCCTATATGTGGAGTGTTAAAAACTGAACTTGTAGAAGTAAAAAGAATATGGTTAGTCACCAGAGGCTGGGGAAAGGGGATTAATGGATAAAGGGAAGATTTTGATCAAGAAATACAGTTTCAGTTAGTAGAAATCATCTTTAGTGCTCTATTGCACAGAATAATGACTATAATAAATAATAATGCATTGCGTATTTCAAAATTGTTAATAGTTTTAAAATATTATCACTGCAAAGATGATAAATACGTTAAGCGATGGATTTGTTAGTCTGATTTAATCATTCTGTATTTAAACACATATCAAAACATCACATTTCATTCCATAAATATATACACTTATTATTTGTCAACTAAAAATAAAAATTTAAAAATTGATTGACCAGGAATTCAGCCCAGCAAATAGACTGCCAATCTATGAGAAACTAACAGAACATATGTAAAGGTGAAAGAAAGATGTTTTCCTGATCTAGTACAAGGTTCAAGGGTGATACCTCTACCACAAAATACAGATTAACAAGAGAAAAGTATAATTAATTCATTAAATTTAATCGGATTTTTATATAACATAGGAGTCTTCAGAAATGAAGACCCAGAGACTGAGGGAAAATTGTACTTTTATGCTAAGTAATTTGATGAAAGAAGTAGATAATTGTGGAGAGAAATAGACTGGACAAAAAAGGGTATATTAGCTTTCTGTTGCTGTGACAAAACATTTGAGAAAAGCCATTTATTTATTATTTATTTATTTATTTGGTATTGGGGAATCTAACCCAGGGGTGCTTTATCACTGAGCCACATCTCCAGCCCTTTTTAGTTTTTATTTTGAGACAGGATTTCACTAAGTTGCTGAGGGTCTCACTAAATTGCCAAGGCTGGCTTTGAACTTGCATACCTCCTGTCTCAGGCTCCTGAGTTGCTGGGATTGCAGGTGTGCAACACCACACCTGGTGGGAAAAGCAATTTAAAGGAGTAAAAATTTATTTCAGCTCATAGTTTTAGAAGTTTCAGTCCAGAGTTGGCCAACTCCATTGGTGGGAACTGAGGGGAGGCAGATTAACATGGTGGAAGAAAACTGCTCACCTCATAGCAGCCAGAAAGCAGTGGTGGGAGGAGCTGTGGACAAAATACACTCTTTAAGGACATGCCACAGTGACTGCCTCCTCAAGCTAGTCTCCACCTCCAAAAGCCTTCACCACCTTCAATAGTGCCACCAGTTGGGGACCAAGCCTTCAACACATAAGCCTTTAGGGAATAGTCTAGATCAAACTGTAACAGTGGATGTAACCTAGTGGTGATAAGTTGAGTGGAACTTAGCCAGGTCTGTTTGGTCAGATTCTTCTTGGCTTCTCTACTTGCTTCCTTATTTTTGGAATAGAGCAGGAGACTTGTCACACCAGGGTGTTATGATCCACTCCCATGGGAGGTAGATCAGAGAGTTACCATTTTGGATTTTATAGCTCACTTTTGGGGAGAAAAAGGCACAGGGGATGGGAGATCAGAGAGACCTCTTGCTTCTGAGGTCCTACTATGTCTTTCAACTCAAAAACACTCTGCATGCCAAGGCATCATACTTGGGGGCATCATGTCCTGAGCCTTAACACACACCATGGTATTCCTTGTATCCCTACTAACTTTAGGTACCTCAAGAAGCCCAAACCTCATTTCTGGTCACTTGCCTCAATCCACTTTATACATTTTCCTATCAATTCTGGATCTTGCAGCCTGTTACCATCCAAATACCTTATACCCCATCCTATTCTCCCCACAATGTTCTCCTAAACTTCTTTCTTTAATTCAACCTGTGCTCACCTCTGAGGACATTACTTTCCCAAAGCTATTTCTTTTTCTGCCTTATCCTGCATGGTACCAGACTTTTGGGTTCTCAAAGCTACATCCAGGTCATTTTTCTTCTTCATTCCCTTAAAAGAAAATTTTATCTCCTTTTAAGCCTTTTGTCATTAAGTTCTACCACCCAGCCCTCCATATTTCAAGTTATTTATTGAATAAGTGAATGTTTTATCTATCCTTCAATTATCAATCCATAATTCCACTCTCTAGGAAACTATTAAGCATCTAACCTCTCATCTGTACCACCCCCATCCTTCTGACAGAACTGATAACCTTATTTTATTTTTTAATCACACAAGAAAATAGAAACAGACAGAAGGACTAATCATCCTTTGCCCATTATAAAACCTACCGACCATATGAACCTGTGTACTCTCTTTCTGCTACAACAGGCTAATTGTATAGGATCCAATCTAAGGTTAACACTTAGGCTATGCCCATCTCCTCTCACCTACCCAGGACATCACTTTTGGAACTAACATCTCTTTATAGAAATATTATTTTCCCTCCCTTGACTCATCAGATCAATTGGCAGGCTCAATGTCTTCCTTCATAAATGACCAAAAGTCTCTCCTTGCCCTATCATTATCTTAACACCCAGTAGTCCCATTTAAAATAAAACTCATAGAAGGAGATATTCATACATGTCATCTCCGATATTTCAGCTTACTTTTCCTCCCTGAGCCACTCCAGTAGTGCTTTGTGATCATAACTCTCAGCAAAATCATTATAAGTTTAGCAATGATCTCTATGTTGCCAGATCCAAGTTTCAATCCATATCTTACTCACAGCTAAACAATGTTTGATGGCCGACCGTGCCCTACTTCTTGAAATATTTTCTTTGCTTGACTTCCCAGATGGCACATTGTCATCCCACCTCAGTAACTGCCACTTCTTAGTCTCTTTTTCTGATTTCCATCTTTTCCTTAAACTTTTTAAATGTTGAAGTTCTCAGGGGTCAACTCTGAGCTTTTTCTTCATCCCGCTAAGTTCCTCCTGGATTACACTCAATGCCTCAGGTTTTATGTACCATGTTGATGACTACAAAGTATTTAATCTCTAACTCTGACCTCTTGCCTATTCTCCAGATTTTTCCATGTGTATCCTGTGAATCTAGAAAATGGTCATCCAGTAATGCTTCACATTAGATATTTTTAGGTATATATAACTACCATTGAAATCATTCAAAATGTAATTTCAATCCTTGATAATTTTCTATCATGTCATTCTAAAATTTTTGTATCTATCTTTATTATTGAGAATTTAGTTAGTTTCTAAATTTTGCATAACAAATAATAGTATGTTCTAATTCTCTCCACCAGCCAGATGGCCATGGATTATCACATCACCCTTTTATCTATTGTCACTTCATCTCTTTTTAAGACTCTCTTGCTTTTTATGAATGATAAGGAGAATAACTCCTCCCTCATGTAGGAGTGATGCAGACTAATGAGATGAAATAATGTGTTTGTTTTCTACCTGAAGTTATGCTATGTGCGTAATACATGTAGTTATTGATGCTGTCTATGCACAAATCTTGAACACATACTCACGTGTTTCTAAAACTCTACATTGTTGAAGTATATGAACATTTTTCTTGTTCTCAGCACACAATGTTGAGTGATTTTTCAGAAAAATTACACCTGTTCATACTTGCACCCGCACTTTATGAAACTATCTTCCCCATGATACATTCATAAGAACTATTATCAGCATTTAACTAGGATATAGCATAAATGCATCTTTTATCAGTTGCAATCCTGGTTATGGTGCCAACTTGTCTTATTACTTATTATTGACTTTGACTTAGTTTCTCCATCTGTGAAATGGAGATAAATTTGTGGGTGAGAGAGAGGACAGGTAATTGGACTAATCTACAAGTCAAGCCTAGAGGTTTTTTTGAAAAGATAGAATGCTATGGGGCCATGTGATTTTACCACATGGTATATTCAGAATATCCCAATCAAAATCAGTATGCATTGAAAGAGAGTTGTGAACACAATTTAGCTGATAAAGGCTGTCAGGAAGGCATACTTGTTTCTTTTTGGAGCAGCTGGCTTGTCTGAATTGCTTAAGCCGTACAGTAGCCTTGCAATTATGATGTGTATATCTGTGAGCTTTATTCTTACAAAATCATCTCTATGTTGATCTGCTTAGTCATTAGGTTTTATAGTGGAAGTTGAATGCCTAATGAAATTGCAGATTTCAACTGTTTTATGGCCTCTAAGAAAATCTCATTTACCACAGAGTAGCTATGAAAAGATGTGAATGACAGATGAAAGTGTGTAGCATTATTATAAATGGAAGAAGGAAATTGGTTCCAAGGATACACAGAGAAACAAAGGCAAAATCATTTTCTACCATTTCCTCTACCACTCCACCACGTCCCCCACTCCTTCATCTGTTTACTCATTCATTCATTCAAGTGTCCATCTATGCAATATTCATTTATTCAACATCAATCCGAAGTCACCAGGACATCATCTATTTTTTTACAAAGGTATAATATAGATCAGGAAACCAATAGGATGTCAAAAAACTAAAGCAGCAGTAACTACACTACTTGTACCAGTACTTTCTTTGGAGGTTTTGTTAGAGAATGGTGAATTCTCACAGGATTCACACCCATGCGTTGCACCAATTAAATCAAGGGGCTTCCAAATAGGTTAGAGTAATGAATGGTTCAAAAGCCTGACAGATGTCTTTGACCAATTTACATCTTCTGAACATTAATTTTAAATTTCTTCCTTTTGCATGTGATATGTATGTGCTTATCAGTCTGTCTCTGTCTCTTTCTGTTGTTATAAAATGAAAAGACAGAAAATCTACGATTGACCGGTTGTTATTGCCTCCTACCCCAAATTAGCTAAACTAAAATTAAACAGAGTGCTTATGAACATGAGTAAAGCCAGGGTTAAAAAAGTCAGAAGATTACGAACATTCCCTAAGTTCACATTGGGTCAGATCAAACATTTCGCATTTTTTTTTTCCTACAAATTTACTTGGTTTTAGGAACATTATGGACCATGGGCATGTTGCCATGTTGACTTCAACAAATCCTGCAAACAAGTCTCTTTGGAGAAGGAACGGAATGCAGTTAGGACCACAAAATGTAGTCAGCACATGATACAACTTCATGTCCCTGTGGATGAGCATTCAATATCAAACAGGTCCCAACACCCAGTTCAGTCAGCAGTTTCTTACTAACCCTTTGATGAAATGATTGATGGCAGCAAGAATGTGCTGGAGGTTTGTCCCTCCAAACAACCACTGCTTTCCAGCTTTTTTTCTTCACATCACTTTGACCCCTGAGGCACTGACTTTGGCCTGGTCAGTGAACCTCCTTGCTCTCTGGCTTCTGGTTGGTATCAGTCAATGATGGGCAGTTGGGCAAGGGTGGAGTTAGGGTGTTCATTTCCCTCCATCTCTGTCTTGGGGTGAACCTGGGCTGACTGCCTTCTTCTACTGAACTCCACTGCTTGGAAGGTGGGACTGTGGGTGCTACTAGCTCAGGAAACCAGTCCATTGCTTTGGCTGCTCAGGTCTAGGCTGGTAGTGTCTCCAGCAAACAGCTGTATCTTCTGTAGTCCCTGCTTATCCCAGCCCTCATTTTTGTAAAAGGCCCTTCAGTAAACTCTTCTCAGATTCTATTTGAGTGTTTGAACCACTTTCTGCCAAACCCCCAGCTAATGTGATTGTTCTCCTAGGCTACTTGTTTAGAAACCCCAAAGTAAAGCACAACTTGCTTTCTTCTTTGTATTCCACATATAATTAGTTGCCAAGCTCTGTTCTCTGTAGCCTTCCACAACTTCAAATACATTTTCTACTTTTCATACCTATTAGTGCAGTTCCAGTTCACACAGACCTTGATGGGACATGATATAACATATATGGGAGTACCATATGAATTATAAATATCATTCCAGTATTATTTGCAGTCACTTTTACTGTATTATAATTATAATTGCTATCGCCTCTAAACTCATCTCTCTTCCTTTTCTACCTTCTCCAGTGTATGTATACAGAGCTAATGGTTCTTTCTACAACTCAAATGTAAGCACATCACTTTCCTGCTCCAAAGTCTTCCTTGGCTTCCTAGACATAGAATCACCCTAAGTTCCTTGGCATGCTTTCAAGAGCCCATCAGCATGGCTGTAGTTCATGTCTCTCTTATTTTCTGCTTTGTTCTATCCATGAGCTCTAAGCTAGTTTGTACCTCTTAGTCCCCTCAAAAAACAAAGAAACACTGAATTTATCCATCATTGCTACATGATGTTCCTGTGACCTGTAGCATCATTTATATATTGATGAAATGCTTTTTAGCATTCATGACTTTTAATATCAAAGGTCACCCTCTCCACTGTACCTTCCCTGACCCCAAGAGGAAATGAAGTTCTTTTTCTCCTTCACTCCCTTAGACCTCCTTCAGGCTCCATTGAGGTATCCATATAGCACAATGGGTGGTGGTTATTTATGTAAATAACTAATCTCTCCTGGGCATTTCACACTCCTTGTGAGCAGAAATATTTGGAACCTCCCACTTACTTTTCATTTCTTCATTTTTTGAGCAAATATACTGTTTTAAAATGCTTGGTTAATGAACTTGCATGATGACATTTAAATAGAAAGTATTTTTACCAAATCTATGTATCAAAGAAAGCTAGCATGCATAGTTATTTATGAATGCTGACAGAATCAAGTTTCAAAAATTTTTTGATAGACAGGATAGTGACAGTGAAACTAACAGAATGGATGAAGTTATAATTCTGAATTCGTATGCACTCATGGAGGTCTGGTGAGTCCTAGTTGAGCACCAGTTCAAATTTTAATTCTGGATATTTTTATGAATCCCAGAAATAATAAATGCAAACAAAACATAAAAGTATCCCAATAAATAATAGAAACAAGTCAAAAGTACTAAGAGTTTTATTTTATTTGCTACAATTCAGAAGGTGCTCAGTTGGGGGTGCAGGTTTCAAAGAGGACTTAGTGAGAGTTCATTGGTAACAGTCTACATGTTTAACCAGTGTATTTTGCCAAGAAGGAAGATGACTTTAAAAAGAAGGTAAATCATACAACTAGAATCATTCAAGTAGAAGCTGAAAAGTCCTACATCAGGAATAAAGTGGAAGAAATTTCCGGCTCAGCAGGAAAGAAGGGGCAGAACCCTTTTCAAAGTCCCTTCTTAAATAATTTGTCATAAACAAAATTTTCATTGTCTCAGTTCCTTTCTAAAAACATTATTGGCTCCACATTTTCTGCTGTGTTGGCTATAGATTGGTTCTGGACCCTCTTGCAGTCATACCTACTGGACCAATTTTTCTTTTCAAGAATTCACAGTAGGTAACTTTTAAAGTAGTAAGATAAGATCCATTTCATAGGGGAGTGGAGGGAGGGGAGGGACATGGGGGTAGGAATGATAGAACAAATAGGACATTATTACCCTATTATGTGCATAAATGATTATATGACCTGTGTAACTCTACATCATGTACAACCAGACAAATGAGAAGTTATACTCCATTTATGTATGACATGTCAAAATACATTCTACTGTCATATATAACTAATTAGAACAAATAAAAAAGAAAGATCCATTTCATGCCTCAAGAACATACCACAGTCTTGGAGTCAGTACTGGTAAAATACAATAAGTCTTTTGAGGTTTGCTTTTCTAAGCAATGTTTACCAGTTTATGGAGTCCATCATACCACATACTATGGCATGAAGACTATATTTATACATATATTTATACACATCCGTATACACCTATACATATACTTGTATAGTATATACTTGTATAGATATACTTGTATAGTATATATATATATATATATATATATATGTGTGTGTGTGTGTGTGTGTTTGTGTGTGTGTATATATATGTATATATATATATGTATATCTACAAATACTATAAAGAAAAATATTTTGTGTAAGATTAGGAACTTTCCTTCCATCTCAGCCCTCATGTATCTCTTTTTGCATGGAGTCAACGTTATTCATCATTCATTTAAGAGATGACTATTGCTATAAAAAAGCACTGTGCTAAGGATTGGGGTGTAAAATCAATCATATCTCCATTTATCATTGTGCTTAAAGACAGACAGGAAAGCATACTGTGTTCATCTAACATAAGCATTAGAGCAGAGAGGAGAGAAAGTACTGGAGGTTTGGGGAAGTTGAGATAGTTGAAGAAGGGGATGCATAACTTGGAACGGAGCCCAAATATTGTGCACCCCTAGGGGCCCATGTCTGGCCTATCCCCACTTCCCCTGTGGCCTAGGGGACCTCTGAAGTGTGTGTGGCCTCAGAGCACAGTCACGCCTCCGTGCTGTATACCATCATCCATTTCAAGTCTAAAGGGAGCTGACTCAGAGAGGGTATAAGAGGAGAAGAATCATTTTGGACAAGGACACTCAAGGGACGCATTGCTGCAAATCCCACCAATTGAAACGCACTCTCTCAATTGTGGAACCCTGGTGCACCGGAGCTCTGCGCCAGCCAGGAAGTCAGGTGGATCCGCGCAGAGGCCAAGTGCGGGCACAGCTGTGCCGCATTTGTATCCTGCGAAGCAGTGACAAAGAAAAAACACTCTTCTGGACTCTGAAGAATGATCCCTGATTGCTCGGGGAATAGAGATGGAAGAACACGCGGCAGATATTTTAGGTCCTTAGCCTTTGAGGAACGATCTTGAGTGTTCTGGTGGGTTATTCTTGGGGAAATGCAAACCTAGCAGTTCAGGGTCTGAAAATGTCTATGGCTTAGGAAGACAGCAGCACATAAAATCGGGTTCCAAAATTTGGTCATATGCATAAAGCTTTTCAGTTTTTAATACCTCTCTCCCTCTCCCTCCCCCACCAGCTCCCCCCCTTCTTTCTCTCATCCTTAACTTTCCCAGCATCAAAAGTACCAGAAATGAAAAAGATGTATTAGTTCACAGTATAAGCATCCATGAAGTGATTCAGGTTTACTGGAACCTAAACTCATTTCCAGTTGTGCTTTATGCTTAAATGGCAGCAAGGAGTATAATTACATTCTTCCAAATTCTCTCTGGGGACTGCCTGA
This sequence comes from Sciurus carolinensis, assembly GCF_902686445.1. NCBI lineage: Eukaryota > Metazoa > Chordata > Mammalia > Rodentia > Sciuridae > Sciurus > Sciurus carolinensis. The sequence continues at coordinate 26,608,360 of NC_062227.1, read as the reverse complement.
ATTCCCTCAGTGTGTGAGGGACCTGGTCCACTTAAGCAGCATATCTAGGTCTGTAAAGCTGGCATAAGAGATAAATGAGCCGTTCCTCAGGATTTCCTGGACCACCCAGGGGAATGGTGTGCTTCAGTTTGAGAGTGAAGTCTACACCTAGTGTCCTTCCTAACCATGTCGAACGTGTACATTTTCATCAGAGTATTTCCTAACCTGGTGTTTCAGCACACCTCATTGCTCAAAGGTCACTGACAGCCATCGCACATCCTAATTTTTTACCTCTCTTATCTTCAATGATATTTATGAGATGAATAGTCATAAATGTATTCAGGTTAGTTAAGAGGTTCTTCAGGATTCCTTTATTCACCTAGCTCTTCTTTCCCTTCTCTTTGTCTGTTCCTTTCGGTTTGGGGATGATTCGTCTAGTGTTTTCATAATATATGAGAAAGAAAATAAGAGATTGTGATATGTTTTCTCTTCATTGGCCCCAAATCTCTGGCCTCTGTCTTGTACTTTTTTGGGGGGGAGGGAGATTCTGGGGGATTGAACCCAGAGCAAGTGCTCTACCGCTGAGCTCTCCCCAAGCCTTGTTGTCTCGTTGCACTTGTGAGCTATCTCAAGAAGGAAGGGAGAGCGACCTACTTCTTCCAGTATTCCTCTGCCTGCCACGGCTCCCAGTACAGCCTGCCAGCTGGAGTGTTTACTAAATGGAGCTGATAGGCAGATAGATGTGAGCAATAGGAACATGAAGCTAAGGAGACAATTCTAGGGTCTGCAAGCTGACCTTTGATAGGCTTTCTTTAAAAAGCAATCTACCTCAGGCCATTCTGACCCTGTTCTGAAGTCAGTCAATGGAGTATTACATTCCTTGACAGGCAACCTGTTTTTCTTGGGGCTGTTTTCTGAACCAAGGATTTAAGACTCCTTCCTGCCAGTAAGCATACAAATTGCCCTTGAAAAGGGGGTCTTTTTTAATCTTTGTGCAGATGAAAAAAATCTAAAACCCAGGAAAACAGGATAATATTGACCATGATCTGTAAAAAACAAGTTCCAATTAGACAACTCAGCATGTGCCAAGGAGACCAAGAGCGCCTTTGGGTCTTTAGCACATCATTTTAATCTTATAATAATAAAATCACCCCTCCTTGATTACTTCCCATGGATTCCACTTTGGTACCTTGTTGGTAAGCTCATGCATGGTAGGGATTTAAAAAATTCAATGCAAATTGGGGATGTGGCTCAGTGGTAGAGTGCTTGCCTAGCATTCACGAGGTCTGGGGTTCAATCCCCAGCACTGTGGGAAAAGAAAAAAGAATGTTAAGAAACTTGATTCAGTCCTACTTTCAGTAAACCATTGAGAGGTACCTGGAAGGAACTCTCTAGAAACTTCTCTAAGAACCCCAATAAAACTGGGGAACAGAGGGGGCATGATATTATCTCCTCCTAGCAATGACCCCCCTTTCTTTTCTAATAAATTCTCTATACTTTCAGTAGTTTCACGCCTTGCCTGAAATTTTCTTTGAAAAAGAAAAAAAAAAAAAAGACTGAGAAATACAATGTGACTCTCAAAACACAGCTGGTAACAGAACCAGGTCTTCAGTATGGCAAACACGTCCTGTGGTGATTCCCAGTGGGTCACCCATCCCCTTGAGAGTGGCTAGAAACTGTAACCTGATTCCAATAGCAATAGTGACGAGATGGCATAGATGTGAATGTTATTTTACATGGCAAAACATAATTAAAGTCCCTAATTAGCTAACTTTGAGTTAATGGAAAGGGAGATAGACCCTGGTAGGCCTGATCTGATCCACAGGGCACTTTAAAGAAGATTTAGGCCTTCCCTAACCTGAGAGACTCAAAGCAGCAGAGTTCCTCTCTCCCAGTGGCCCTGACAAAGCAAACCACCATGAGTTCTGCCGCTGCGAGGAAATGAACTCTTCTGATACTCTTAGGAAACTGGAAGATGACCCCTGCCTCCATGGGATTGCAGCCCAGGTTAGCCCCTCAGTTGCAGTTTTGTGAGATGTTGCAGAGGGCCCAGTTAAGCCACCGAAACTGTGAGATAATAAACAGGTGACTGAAGTCTGTTTGCATGTAGTCATAGAGAACCAGCACACTGACATAAACAAGAATGCCCTTTGCAGTTATTCTCTTAACTCCTTTGCAAGTCCCAGTTCTTTTTGCTACTGCTTCTTCCTGACATGATTTTTTTTAACAGTTTTATTTGTCTGTGATTGTTTTCCTTCCTCCTTTCAGTTGTGCTGCTGTATGATTTAAATACTAGTGCTCACCGAGCAGCTTTTTGACTTACCATGGTGGGTGAATTCTTTGGGTCCCAGGTCCCTTTCTTACTTCCTGAAGACAAAAGTCATGACCCAGACAGAAGTTAATCTTTGAAAGTCCTGACTCTCCAACTCTCTCCTGCCTCTGGAATTATGTGGTTTGGAATCAAGGAGACTTTTCCTTGAAGATTTGGAATACTTATCACCCAAATATAGCACATTAGAATATTCACTATCAATTATAGGGCTCAACATTTCATAACCCTTGAAAACATGGGAGCTTCTAAATTGCCTCATGAGATAGAAAGTAAAGTATTCAGGTCTTTGATTTACTGATAAGAAACCAAAGCCCTTAGGGTATAAAGGTGTGTCCTGAGATAGAACTTCCAGGAAGGTCACTTCTTTATATTCCCTGGAAGACTCTAGCAAATGCCCCTAACTCAGTCCTGGGGGAACAAATGTTTCTCAGAAGAAATAATACCTTAAAGGAAATCAAAAGACAAGAGTTATTTGAGTCAAGAAAAAGGTAAGAGCAATTGAGGGAGAAGAAATAAAGCATAATTCAGAAGGGCAGATGAAATGAACTATAGTGGATAAGGTAAGTATAGAGGCCCATAGAATTGGACAGAAAGATGTCTGAGCAAGAGAAGTCAAAGAAGTTAGGCAGGCCCAGGATGTGTCATGACTGGCCTTATATAACATGCCAAAGAGTTTAGATTTTATTTGAAGAGGGACTGGGAACCATTGAAAAAGTTGAGGTGGGAGAGTGATAAGCTCAAACTTATTACTAAATGATTTCCTACTTAAAAATGTGCCCACTAATTAAACTTCATACTCCTCAAACTTGGGAAGGTTGTAACCCCGGGGTGGGGAGGACCAGAAACATGGCTTCATAGTGTCACTGGGAGATGTCCAAGGAGTTCCCAGGAGTAGGACCTCAACTCAGGACAAGTAGGACCTTTGGCATACATGAGGGAAAAGAATTTCGGTACCTATCAGTCAGAGACAGAGATTTAGTTAGGAAAACAGATGCACATTTAAGGGAGAATGTGGGCTATCTCAAAAGACACAACTTTGGGGTACAACAAGGAATGCAGGAAGAATGAATGTTGGCCATCTCTCAAGCAAGAGAAGCTTTTAGGATTGAAGAAGCTTGGTGAGGAGTAGGCACGGGAAGGTATGCAGGGATAACATCAGACAGATGATCACCAGGTGGTTTACGGTGTCCTGGCAATTCTCAGGATCCTTAGGCTAACTTGGTCTTCATTATCTGATCAATAGATAATGTTGGAAAATTCCCTAAATTAAAGGATTCTTGAAATGTTGCAACTCTTTTTGCCTAATCTATATATTGCTGGAGTTAATTTACAATGTATCAGATAATTTTGATAAGTGAGTGAACTTAGAATAGTTAAGATTTGCAGGTTTCCCAGAAATTTGAGAAGAAACTTGTGGAATTTCAGTTTCAAGTTATAGTCCCTTGTTCTTCCCTTTGCTTCTTTTCTACCTATGTTTTTATTTCTTCCACCCTGTCTCCCTAGTGAGGTCAGAGGTGAAAGGTCAAAGAATCATGCAGGACGACCTTACATCTGCTTCACTGGGCTGAACAGCACAGCTGTGTTAGCATCTGGATAGCCCTCGTGTCTACTGCATCTTCTCACCTTTTACAGTGCTGAGAACATAGCAGGACTTTAATAACTGCTGAACAGTGAGTGTGTGCCTGCATTTTGGAGCTAGTGTTTGTCCTAGTTGGACTGTTTCATTTACAGTGGGACTAAATATGCCTCAATGACAAGGATCAATGAAATGAGAGAGGAATATGGAGTGTGGGTCAGACCCTCAGGCATGATGCTTCTAAATAGCATTATTCAACATCTGTCAGTAGGATGCCACAATCCTACAAGTTCCATATGTGGTTGTTTTGGAAACAACCTGTGCAAAATATGTTGAAGTAAAACTGTGAAAACAAATATTCTCCAACTAGATAGTTAGGAAAAAAAGATATTTATCATTAAAAAAAAATAGAAGAAGAAGAATGCAATAGAAAATACTGTTAGAGTTGTATTTCAAATTGGACACATTAATGTTAAAAGAATTAACATTGAAAAATAAAGGAGGCTCTTCCAGGCATTCAACAAATATTGACAGTAGAAGCATTCCATTGAAAGCAGGGAGTGCTGTAATTAAAATAGTGTCATGTATTTATGGTAGTCCTTGATGTTTCCTCTGAACACCTGAAGGTCCATCTTTCCAACCAGCTACTTCTCATTCCTCAGGCTATTTCCCACAAACATATCAAGCTTGGTCTTCTAAAATTGCTCTGATGCTCTCCCTCTATCAGTACCTACTAAACTTCTTGAGCTTTTTATTATAATTTGTTGCATTGTCCTTAACGCTGTCATCCTGCCCAGAAACTCTGCAGTATTCCTAAAACTCCTCTTCTTCTTAATACTCCAAAGCTACTCACCAGTCCTCCTGACTCTTGACTTCATGTATTGTTCAGTTCCACAGTTTGTTTTGTTTTCTCTCCATCCCTACTTAGCTGAGGCTCTTAGCTCTCACCTGGGGGATGGTTTTCTTATTCTAATGATCTCTCTGTTCTCACACTCTTTCACTTCCTAGTTATCTGCCACATCACCACCAAAAAAAAAAATGAGCTTTAAGAATGTAAATGTATTCATGTCACTTTCCAACCTTAAAACCATTCAACTATTCCAAAAGTGGTAGATGAGTAAGGTGATCATTTGTCTCTGTTTATTTGATAATCAGCTCTTAATCCTGCATAATTATTAACTAACTCCCTTTCACTATCAAAAGTGCTCCAGTTTAGACAGTAAATTATTAGGTAACTTTGTGCATGACATTCTTCATGATCTGTTTTCTGCCACTATTTTCCACTTACCGGGCTAATGGTGGTGGTCTATTATCTGCTACTCTCTGCCCAGGAATATTTTTCATCCTAAGTCACCTACCTCCCTAGAATCACCTATTCTCTGGAAGGTGATCAGACCAGTGTTGGAGCTTGTCTATAGACGTGGGTAATGTAGGACTTTTGAGAAATGTGATGAGGCAGAGACTCAGTCATGGTAACTCCAGCAGATGATCAGATTTACAAGTGCATCTTTACAGCCACTACCGAATCTTACTTTGGAACAGTTCAGACGACTGTGCACCCTAATCTAGCACATTGACCACATATTTCTATGTACAAAATAAATGATTAAATAATATCCCATAAATAGTGCCTATTTTAATATGTGTTAACACTAAAGATTAATCTGATATCATGAAACCTATCATATAAATTATTTACTATTATTAATAATAGTAAATATAATGACAAGTGTTGTTCTTTTAAAAAAATTGTAGTGAATATAATGACATATTTGATGAAAAATTAAAAATCAATCCTTTGTAAGGACTACCAATCTTCATTCAGGTCAGAGATTGTATTTTTCCCTATACTCTATAAGGTGTCTTACATGCTGTCAACACCATGGAGTGCAAAACAGCAGTGATAATTAGGGCTTTATATTTGTGCTCATTAGCCAGAACTAAGGGTGCACATGCCTCTAAAGTACAATGACTTCTCTCATTTGAATAGTTACAGTCCTGACAACTTGAAAAGCATATTATGTAGTGTTAATCTAATGAAGTTTCACATTTTTCTCAGAAGGAAAAGATACAAATTTTAGGTAAAAATTAGTGTCCACAAGCATTTGACCTCAAAAATAGTGGAAACACATTCCATATAAATCAAGGTCACTGGAATGCATAACCTGACTAACAGTATATATTTTTAAAAAGTATTTAGCTTTGTGAATATTAAGTCTTTGATGGAGCCAGAACAATTTTGATGGTTTGCAGGATTTAAATTTGAGTTTTCTCTGACTTAGCACTTGCTTTACCCTCTTCTTCCATTAGCATTACTTGCAATCACCAAAAAAGGAATTTTTACCCATTCATAAGACCCCTCTAAATTAGAATACCCATACCACTATTAAGTGCCATACATTTGAGCACATATCTTCTATTCTCATAGAATGACAGTGATGGTAGATACTAATTTATTCTCATGAATGTTTATATTGCAAAGGAAATGTCTTTGTTCTCTAAGATTAATGTTCAGCATCTGGGAGATTAAAAAGCTTGTCAAGCTGGATGTGGTGGCACATGCCTGTAATCCCAGTGGCTCAGGAGGCTGAGACAGAAGGATTTCAAGTTCAAAGCCAGTCTCAGCCACTTAGTGAGGCCCTAAGCAACTTAGCAAGATCTTGTCTCAAAATAAAAATAAAAAGGGCTGGAGATGTGACTCAGTGATTAAGCACCTCTGGGTTCAATTCCTGGTCACAACCCCCCAACCAAAAAAAAAAAAAAACTTGTCTATATAGACTTGGCCTTCCATATATGTGGACTCTTCATCCAGATTCAACCAACTATGGATCAAAAATATTTGAAATTGTGTCTGTACTAAGCGTGTACAGACTATCTTACTTGTTATTATTCCCTAAACAACTATCATGGTTGAATGTGAGGTCATGTGTGAGACAATGCAAGATTTAAAATGATTAGATTATGAGATCTTTAACCTAATCTATGCATTATGCCACTGATCTAGATTAACTGGGTGGTAACTAAAGGCAAGTAGGTTGTGAATTGAGGATGTAGGTCCCTGGGCTATATCTTTGGAATTTATATATTTTCTTCCTGTTGAGCAAAGCTCTCCCTGCTTCTTGCTTGCCATGCCTGAGCTACTTTCCTTTGCCATGTCCTTCTGCTACAATGTTCTGTATCATCTCAGGCCCTGAGTTGTGGAGTTGGCCATCTATGGACTGAGACCTCTAAACATGAAGGGCAAAATAAACTTTTCCTCCTTCATGTTTTCTTGTCAGGTATTTTAGTCAGCAATAAAGCTGACTAAAACACCAACACAATGCAACAACTATTTACATATCATTTACATTTTATTAGGTATTAAAAGTCATCTAGAGATGATGATTTAAAATACACAGGGAAAGGAAGATCCTAAGTTGAATCTGAGACAACCTCCATTTTGTTGGTTTTGAAAACGGAGTGGAAGATAAAGCCCCTCACTGGGATAGGACAAATAGGAAGAAAATAGTTTGGAGAAATGAGAATTTTATAAGAACACACATTGAGCTTGAAAAGCTGAGGAAACACTTGAGTGTGCTGTCTATTGGGCTTTTACCCAGTGTGTAGAGGTTTAGAACTCAGAGTCAATGCTGAACTGGAGTCATGGCTGAAATCTCATTATTCCTAGCTGAAACATGGAGGCTGGTGCCATCACCCAGGAAGATGGCGTAGAACTGAGAAGGGACAAAATTCTCAGACAGAACCCTGGGAGATACCACATTCTAGGAAAATAACTGGGAAGGGGCCAAGAGGATAAGAATGTTTAGGCAAAGAGATAAAAGGAAATCCAAAAGGGTGTGAAGTCTCAGGATATGAGGGAGAAGACTTTAAAATAGGTGGAAATATTCATGAGCACAGAGAAGTTAAACTGGGAACAGACCTGGAAATGATTTTAGAATAAGATAATCAGAGATGATCTTGGGGAGAAAGCTAGATTCCTTGAAGATGTAGAGCAGATGTCAAATTCCAGTGGGATGTGGAGTTAATCAAAGTGAAGTAGGAGGCAGGCTTTTCTGAGATGCTTGGTGGGAAAGAGAAACAAAGGACAAGGGCCACCAGCCATGGAGGAACCCAGGACTATAGAGGGTTTCTTTCCTTAACATGGAGATACTGTGCGTAAATAGGTGTCACCATTTACGACAGGAATGGTGAACCCAGAATGAAGAGAATTAATGATGAACAGACCACGTTCTACGGAAGTGAAAGTGAATGGGGTCCAGAGCTTAAGAAGGAGGATTAGCAATAAATAGGAGGAATCCATTCTCCCACAAAGAAAAGAGAGAAGGGGGACAGGATGATCAGGAAGGCTGATAAGCTCAAGAGCAAAGCAGCGAACACTTCCCACTCTTGTTCTTTTCCTCTTTCTTTTATCAGTACAGCAAGGAGCAAAGTCATCTTCTGAGAGTTAGAATTAGATCATAGCATATAGAGTTGGAAGGAATTAATTTTTTAAAAATAACATGGGCAGAGAAAGGAGAAAAGATTGACTGGGAAAGCAGAAGAATTGCCACATAATCCAGGCAGCTGGCTTAGTTCGGAGGACAAGAACTGATAGAGGCACTAACATGTGGATGTGATGTCGTCTCCAGTAGGACTTCTCAGCTGAGAACAGGCATTGAGAAATAAGGCTGATGTCAAACTGGGCATTTGATTTACACAAATTTTTGGCCACTGTAACCAAAAGTCATAACAAGAACAATTTTAGAGGAGGAAAATTTATTTGGTCCTCATGGCTTTGGAGATCTCAGTCAATAGATGACTGACTCCATTGCTCTTGGCCCAAAGTAAGGCAGAACATCATGGTGGAAGTGCATGGCAGAGGAAAGCAGTTCAGGGCAAAACAATCAGGAAGTAAGCAGAGAGCTCCACTCACCAGGGATAAAATATATATCCCATAGGCACACCTCCAGTGACCTACTGCCTGCAGTGGCATCCTACATGCCTATAGTTACCACCCAGTTAATCCAGTCGGTAGATTAATCCACTGACAAATTTAAGGCTCTCATAATCCAATAATTTCACCTCTAAACTTTCTTGCATTGTCTCAGACATGAACCTTTGGTGGATGCCTCACATTCTAAATCTTAACAGTATTATTGAGTACGTGCCTTGGAGGGATACTGAGTCAAGTGAGAGAAGTAGTGCATCATTTTGTTTAATGTTGCTCACTTTGCCACTAGAAAAGCATCCTTACCATTTCACAGAGGATGAAACTGTCACTCATAGAGGTTTACATTTACCCAATTTCTTCCCTCTTAAAGAGGCTGAGTTAGGAAAGTTACCTTTTAAGTCAAAGCCCCACTCTCTCCACTACACTACACTGCTTCTCTTTGAGTCACATGCTATTAACTCAAACATGAGAAGTGTTAAGTGCTTTGTCCCATTCTACTATATCCAGTTACACCTTTCTCTAATATAAGTCCAGATTATATATGTTATCCCATGGAAGAAAAGTATTCATGTAAGTTAAAGGACATTATGTAATATATTATATATGCAAATATATAATGTATATATTATATATAATATATTACTACATAATACTACATATGTTATATTATATATATTTGCTCAGAACAGTTTTCACACAGTGATGAGCTCACTGACAATATGTAACAATTAAAAAGTAACCTCTAATTTTTTTGGTTCCATCTGATTTTCATTTGCCTCTACAGCAGCTGCTCTATACTGGGAAAATAGAAGTGATGTGAAGTGAAGACCCTACCTGGTTATATGGCAGAGTCTGTATCTGAATGATATAGATATCATTTCTTCATTATTTTGGTGGCAATTCATGCTATGGGACTAAATCTACTCTCAAAACTGCAAAAAGAGGGCAAAGTAACATTTTATTATTAGATATGAAATTTTAGCTAAGAATTTAAAAGTTTTCAACAACAAAAGTTGTTTCGATTCCTGCTTTTTAGGTAGAGAACTCAACAATGGCAGAGAGCAATTTCTCACCTATGGTTCTCAGGCTTCCAGTAAAATCTTGACCAACCACTGGTGCTCAGAGAGTCCTACCAACCCCAAAGCTTAATAAGTTTTGATTACTGAACTTTGATTTCTTCTATAGAAGAAGTGTGTCTATATATGTATCCATTATGTCTGGACAAAAACAGGAAATTAATTAATGCCTTCTTTTGGACTCTCCAAAATGGCCTCATCTCTAGCGGCTGGAGAAAATTGAGATGGGAAGCAGAGGTCTCCTTCCAGGCTGTCTTTTCTTGGGTTTTCTTTCTTCTTTTATTGAGGAAAGCCATTTGGTCAAAGGCCCTGATGTTATAGCTGCACATTCTAAGGCCCAGGGCATGGGTGCCCAGAAGAAGAAAGGCATCTCCAGACAGAAGCAGTAAGTCAGTTCCAGTCAGTGTGAGCTTGAGAAAAGGGATGTGCTTAATTTCAATCAGTCCCTTTTCAAATACAACGGGAACCAACTTCATGCCAGGAACTAAGGTAATCTGACTTGGCCCCATGGTACATGCCTAATGCATAATTTATTAACAAATTTGTTATCAAAACACTTGTACTTGTTATATCCTTAGATAGTGAATATACCCATTAAAGAAAACATAATCTATTGTTTTTTTTGAAAGGCAATATGTAGCTAAATCACCCATCAGTTTTATTGAGATGTTCTTTAAAACTGTTGTGTTGGCGATCCAAGATGGCGGCCTAGAGGGAGACTGCACTTCCAGTCGCTCCACAACCCAGGAGTTAAGAAGGGGAGGCATTGAGAGACTCGGACTGAAGTGGAGCCACAGGTGAGTCTGCCCACTGGGTAAAGCTCGGCCCGGGTGGCAGGCCCAGATAGAGGTGGCTTATCGGAGCCGGGCAGGGCAGCTAGAGTCATCCACAGGCAGTCCTGCGCACTCCGGCGGTGGGCCCCGCCCACACAGCCAGCTTCTCCAGGTTCTCGGAACGGAACTGGCCCGCTAGTGAGAACCTGTCTGAACAGAGCAGGCTCCGAGTCCCGGAGCCGCTGCAGTGCAGTGTACTCCTGCAAAGAACCAGCGGAGAGTCTCGATCTGCAATCAGCCTCAGGGATAAGGGCAGGGCAGCCGGAGACCTCTTCAGGCGGCTCTGCCCACTCCGGCTGCGGGCTCTCTTCACGGGGCGATCCAAGATGGCGGCCTAGAGGGAGACTGCACCCCCAGTCGCTCCACAACCCAGGAGTTAAGAAGGGGAGGCACTGAGAGACTCGGACTGAAGTGGAACCACGGGTGAGTCTGCCCACTGGGTAAAGCTCGACCCGGGTGGCAGGCCCAGATAGAGGTGGCTTATCGGAGCCGGGCAGGGCAGCTAGAGTCATCCACAGGCAGTCCTGCGCACTCCGGCGGTGGGCCCCGCCCACACAGCCAGCTTCTCCAGGTTCTCGGAACGGAACTGGCCCGCTAGTGAGAGCCTGTCTGAACAGAGCAGGCTCCGAGTCCCGGAGCCGCTGCAGTGCAGTGTACTCCTGCAAAGAACCAGCGGAGTGCCTCGATCTGCAATCAGCCTCAGGGATAAGGGCAGGGCAGCCGGAGACCTCTTCAGGCGGCTCTGCCCACTCCGGCTGCGGGCTCTCTTCACGGGGCGATCCAAGATGGCGGCCTAGAGGGAGACTGCACTTCCAGTCGCTCCACAACCCAGGAGTTAAGAAGGGGAGGCATTGAGAGACTCGGACTGAAGTGGAGCCACGGGTGAGTCTGCCCACTGGGTAAAGCTCGGCCCGGGTGGCAGTCCCAGATAGAGGTGGCTTAGCAGAGCCGGGCAGGGCAGCTTGAGTCTTCCCAAGGTAGTCTTCCACACTCCGGCAGTGGGCTCTTCCCACACGGCCAGCTGCACGGTGCAGGCCCACAGTGAGAGCATTTCCGCACAGAGCCAGTTCCAAAACGTGGAACCAGTAGGGGGCTAGGGGCAGTATTCTTCGAATGAGCTGCTTTATCAGATTCCACCAAGACATCAGGCTACTGAAGGCTGGGAGGTGATACACTGGAAATCTACTGGGACACTATAAGCCAATAGTGGAAAACTGCAATATCTCAGGGTCCCACTGACAACTGACCATTATGAGAAAACAAGGGAAGAAAATGTCCCAAACAAACCTAGATACTACATCAATAAAACCCAATGACAGCAGAGCAGAAGAAATGTCAGAAAGGGAGTTCAGAATGTACGTAATTAAAACGATCAGGGAAGCTAATGAGGAGATGAAAGAGCAAATGCAGGCATTGAAGGAGGAGATGAAAGAGCAAATGCAGGCATTAAATGATCGCACCAATCAACAGTTAAAAGACCAAATACGGGAAGCAAGAGATCATTTCAATAAAGAGTTAGAGATACTGAAAAAAAACCAAACTGAAATCCTTGAAATGAAGGAAACAATAAACCAAGTTAAAAACTCCATAGAAAGCATAACCAATAGGATAGAACACCTGGAAGACAGAACCTCAGACATTGAAGACAAAATATTTAACCTTGAAAACAAAGTTGAACAAACAGAGAAGATGGTAAGAAATCATGAACAGAATCTCCAAGAACTATGGGATATCATGAAAAGGCCAAATTTGAGAATTATTGGGATTGAGGAAGGCTTAGAGAAACAAACCAAAGGAATGAACAATCTATTTAATGAAATAATAACAGAAAATTTCCCAAATCTGAAGAACGAAATGGAAAACCAAGTACAAGAGGCTTATAGAACTCCAAACATACAAAATTACAACAGAACCACACCAAGGCACATTATTATGAAAATACCTAACATACAAAATAAAGACAGAATTTTAAAGGCCGCGAGAGAAAAGAATCAAATTACATTCAGAGGGAAACCAATAAGAATATCAGCAGATTTTTCAATCCAGACCCTAAAAGCTAGAAGGGCCTGGAACAACATATACCAAGCCCTGAAAGAAAATGGATGCCAACCAAGAATCTTATACCCAGCAAAACTTACCTTCAAATTTGACGATGAAATAAGATCCTTCCATGATAAACAAAAGCTAAAGGAATTTACAAAAAGAAAGCCAGCATTACAGAACATTCTCAGCAAAATATTCCATGAGGAAGAGATGAAAAACAACGATGCAAATCAGCAACAGGAGGCGCTAGCCTAAAGGAATAGCCAAATAAAGGAGAAACCAAATCATGTCAAAAACAAATATGAGTCAATTGACTGGGAATACAAATCATATCACAATAATAACCCTGAATGTTAATGGCCTGAATTCATCAATCAAAAGACACAGACTGGCAGATTGGATTAAAAAGAAAAATCCAACAATATGCTGCCTGCAAGAGACTCATCTCATAGAAAGAGACACCCATAGACTAAAGGTGAAAGGATGGGGACAAACATACCATGCACACGGACACAGCAAAAAAGCTGGAGTATCCATCCTCATCTCAGATAATGTGGACTTCAAACCAAAACTAGTCAGAAGGGATAAAGAAGGACATTACATGCTGCTTAAGGGAAGCATAAATCAGCAAGACATAACAATCATAAATATCTATGCCCCGAACATTGGCTCATCCACGTACGTCAAACAAATCCTTCTCAATTCCAGAAATCAAATAGACCACAACACAATAATACTAGGCGATTTTAACACACCTCTCTCACCACTGGATAGATCGTCCAAACAAAAATTGAATAAAGAAACTATAGATCTCAACAACACAATCAGCAATTTAGACTTAACGGACATATATAGAATATACCATCCAACAAAGAATGAATACACTTTCTTCTCAGCAGCACATGGATCCTTCTCTAAAATAGACCATATTTTATGCCACAAAGCTACTGTTAGTAAATACAAGAAGATAGAGATACTACCTTGTACTCTATCAGATCATAATGGATTGAAACTAGAAATAAATGACAGAATAAAAAACAGAAACTTCTCCAATACCTGGAGACTAAATAATACACTATTATATGATGAATGGATAACAGAAGACATCAGGAGGGAAATAAAAAAATTCTTAGAAGTAAACGAGAACAAAGACACATCATATCAAAATCTCTGGGACACTATGAAAGCAGTACTTAGAGGAAGATTTATTTCATGGGGTGCATTCAAAAAAAGAAGTAGAAATCAACAAATAAACGAGTTAACACTACAGCTCAAAGCACTAGAAAAAGAAGAGCAGACCAATACCAAAAGTAGTAGAAGACAGGAAATAGTTAAAATCAGAGCCGAAATCAACGAAATCGAAACAAAAGAAACAATCGGAAAAATTAATAAAATAAATAGTTGGTTCTTTGAAAAAATAAATAAAATTGATAAACCCTTAGCCACACTAACAAAGAGAAAGAGGGAGAAAACTCAAATTACTAAAATTCGGAATGAACAAGGAAACATCACAACAGACACGAGTGAAATACAAAACATAATTAGAAGCTATTTTGAAAATCTATACTCCAACAAAACAGAAAACCTTGAAGACATCAACAAATTTCTAGAGACATATGAACTACCTAAACTGAACGAGGAGGACATACACAACTTAAATAAACCAATTTCAAGCAATGAAATAGAAGAGGTCATCAAAAGCCTACCAACAAAGAAAAGTCCAGGACCAGATGGGTTCTCAGCTGAGTTCTACAAAACCTTTAAAGAAGAGCTCATTCCAATACTCCTCAAACTATTCCATGAAATAGAAGAGGAGGGAACCCTACCAAACTCGTTCTATGAAGCCAATATCACCCTGATACCTAAACCAGACAGAGACACATCAAGGAAAGAAAATTTCAGACCAATATCCTTAATGAACATCGATGCAAAAATTCTCAACAAAATTTTAGCAAATCGCATACAAATATATATTAAAAAGATAGTGCACCACGATCAAGTGGGTTTTATCCCAGGGATGCAAGGTTGGTTCAACATTCGGAAATCAATAAATGTCATTCACCATATCAACAGACTTAAAGTTAAGAATCACATGATTATTTCAATAGATGCAGAAAAAGCATTTGATAAAATACAGCATCCCTTCATGCTCAAAACACTAGAAAAATTGGGGTAATGGGAACATTCCTAAACATTATAAAGGCCATCTACGCTAAGCCCATGGCTAATATCATTCTAAATGGTGAAAAACTGAAAGCGTTCCCCCTAAAAACTGGAACAAGGCAGGGATGCCCTCTTTCACCGCTTCTATTCAACATCGTCCTTGAGACTCTAGCCAGAGCAATCAGACAAACCAAAGAAATTAAAGGGATACGAATAGGAAAAGAAGAACTCAAACTATCCCTGTTCGCTGATGACATGATTATATATTTAGAGGAACCTGGAAATTCCACCAGAAAACTTTTAGAACTCATAAGTGAATTCAGTAAAGTAGCAGGTTACAAGATCAATGCTCATAAATCCAATGCATTTTTATACATAAGTGATGAATCTTCAGAAAGAGAAATTAGGAAAACTACCCCATTCACAATAGCATCGAAAAAAATAAAATACTTGGGAATCAATCTCACAAAAGAGGTGAAAGACCTCTACAATGAGAACTACAGAACACTAAAGAAAGAAATTCAAGAAAACCTTAGAAGATGGAAAGATCTCCCATGTTCCTGGATAGGCAGAATTAATATCGTCAAAATGGCTATACTACCTAAAGTTCTATACAGATTCAATGCAATTCCAATTAAAATCCCAATGATGTACCTCGCAGAAATAGAGCAAGCAATTATGAAATTCATCTGGAAGAATAAAAAACCTAGAATAGCTAAAGCAATCCTCAGTAGCAAGAGCGAAGCAGGGGGTATTGCAATACCAGATCTTCAACTCTACTACAAAGCAATAGTAACAAAAACGGCATGGTATTGGTACCAAAATAGACAGGTAGATCAATGGTACAGAATAGAGGACATGGACACAAACCCAAATAAATACAATTTTCTCATACTAGACAAAGGTTCCAACAATATGCAATGGAGGAAAAGATAGCCTCTTCAACAAATGGTGCTGGGAAAACTGGAAAACTATATGCAATAGAATGAAACTAAACCCCTATCTCTCACCCTACACAAAACTCAACTCAAAATGGATCAAGGACCTCGGAATCAGACCAGAGACCCTGCATCTTATAGAAGAAAAAGTAGGTCCAAATCTTCAACTTGTTGGCTTAGGATCAGATTTCCTTAACAGGACTCCCATAGCACAAGAAATAAAAGCAAGAATCAACAACTGGGATAGATTCAAACTAAAAGCTTTCTCTCAGCAAAGGAAACTATCAGCAATGTGAAGAGAGAGCCTACAGAGTGGGAGAATATCTTTGCCAACCATACCTCAGATAGAGCGCTAATTTCCAGAATCTATAAAGAACTCAAAAAACTCTACACGAAGAATACAAATAATCCAATCAACAAATGGGCTAAGGAAATGAACAGACACTTCACAGAAGAAGATGTACAAGTAATCACCAGATATATGAAAAATGTTCAACATCCCTAGTAATAAGGGAAATGCAAATCAAAACTACCCTAAGATTTCATCTCACCCCAATTAGAATGGCGATTATCAAGAATACAAGCAACAATAGGTGTTGGCGAGGATGTGGTGAAAAAGGAACACTCATACATTGCTGGTGGGGTTGCAAATTAGTGCAACCACTCTGGAAAGCAGTGTGGAGATTCCTCAGAAAGCTTGGAATGGAAACACCATTTGACCCAGCTATCCCACTCCTTGGCCTATACCCAAAGGACTTAAAATCAGCATACTACAGAGATACAGCCACATCAATGTTCATTGCTGCTCAATTCACCATAGCCAGATTGTGGAACCAACCTAGATGCCCTTCAGTTGATGAATGGATAAAGAAACTGTGGCATATTTATACAATGGAATATTACTCCGCAATGAAGAATGATAAAATTATGGCATTTGTAGGCAAATGGTCGAAATTGGAGAATATCATGCTAAGTGAGATAAGCCAATCTCAAAAACTAAAGGACGAATGATCTCGCTGATAAGTGGATGAGGACATATAATGGGGGGTGGGATGGGCTAGCATTAGGTTTAGGGTTAGGTTTAGAGTTAGGCTAAGGAGAGCAGTAAGAATGAAGGAAAGAAGGACTGTGTAGAGGGAAAAGAGGGGTGGGAGGGGTGGGAAAAATATAATAAACATCATTACCCTATGTAAACGTAAAAAAAAATAAATAAATAAATAAAAAAAAAAAACAAAAAAAAAAAACAAAAAAAAAACTGTTGTGTTGTAAAAGTTTTTCATTGTTGTTTTTAATGCAGGTACTAAGGAAACAGATAAGTTCTTCTGAACATAAGACTTGTTCCTATGGGAACGTTAAATCTTGTTAGCATTGCCAGAGTGTACCCTATTGTATTTTGCATAGCAACTCATCAATTTCATTAAATATCTCTAATGGACACCTGCAATCATAGAACAGGAATGTTCTATCCCATGTCATCGTATTTTAAAATTTCTCTAACTTCCCAATGTCTGTAAAGAAATTTGTCATCTAAGTCAGTCCTCTTTGACTTCTTGTCTCTTTCCCCACTGCTCCATTACAACCAATTGAAAGGTTTTCCTACAGGCATTTGTAGTTGACACAGGGTATTCTATTTTACTTTAAAAGGCAGTTAGTAGCAAAGAGTTCTTTATTAAGAAAATGATTTTTCTATTAACTTAGATGAAAGGGTAAGTTAACATTATGCGCCATCTGATACAACATGATGTGAGAAATCTAGCACCAGCTATAAATAATTGTTTCCAAAAATGTTCATTTTGAATGCAATCAAGATCTTAGATCCATGCTGTCCAATATGGTAGCTGCTAGCCATGTGTATCTAGTAAGCAATTGAAATGTTCCCAGTCCAAATTGAGATGTGATATGAGCATAAAATATACACTGCATTTTTGGAGACTTAGAAATAAAAAGTAAAGTAATATAGCCCATTAATAATTATTATATTAATTCCACTTCAAAACAATTATAGTTTGGATCTATTGAGTTATGTCAAATGTATTATTAAAATTAATTGTACCTGTTTATTTTTCATTTGTACTGTGGCAACTAGAACATCTAAAAATCACACATGTGGCTTCTATTTGTGTCTTACATTATACTTGTTCCAGAGAGTGCTGCCTGATATCCAACTTCTAGTTTATAGGAAATCCAGAAGAAAGAAAAAGTTAAAAGACACCAATAGAATCAAGTATTCAAATCCAATATGGCACCCATTCTATGACAGTGCCTCCTAGAGCAGGGGTCACAGACAAGTACTGGTCTAATTTGTTGTAACTAATTTATTATAAGTCTGCAGTAAGACTAGGAGCCAGACTAGGAATCCAAATCAACTATATCATATCAATGCACATGCTATTTGGTTCTGGTGATGTGGTCTCTATAGCAATACTAAGTCAATGAAAAAAAAATCTCCCTTACTGGATTTGTAACACTTTATGAACTTGTAATTTAAGTAACATTGTTATGTATGGCAATTGTTTTCAACACATAACATAATGTCCTGAAACAATGGAGGTAACTATTTTATATCAAAAGGTGTATCTAAATGCAATGAGTGAATTTTGATTAGAATCTGATCTGGGGGGAGGGGAGGATATCTATAAGACATGGGGACAAATGAAGAAATGTGAATAGATGCTGGGGTAAGAAGCAGATTAGATCAGAGTCCCTGTTTGTTGTCTTTCCAGAGAGAGAGGTGTTTTTCAACCTTCTTTGTGAAAAAGTTTATGCATATTCAAAAGTAGAAGAAATCATAATACTTTTTTGCCTAGTTCAGCAATATTGACACGTGTCAGTCTTCTTACATCTCTTTTCCTCATTTTGTTTCCTGCAGTATTTTAAAACCCAAACCAGAAATCATGTTCCATGAGGAACAAATTAAGTGGGAGTTTTTAATACTTTCTGTTGCACTGATCTTTCTTGATCATTGTGTATTGAATTGTTTGCAGTGATGGCACTTTTTGTTCCACGTAGGTAATCAGATCGCAAGAAGATTTTTCCCATTTGCATGAGACAGAGAGGTTCCAGAACCTACAAATGACAACAATAACTGCATGCAACCTTGGTATACATCTCTGATGGAAGGGATGACTGTAATTTCAATTATATGTGGTTAGGGCATTTCAAAGGTGTGCATGCCTGCAGAAATAACATAGTTTGCTCCAATTCAATCCCTGGCACTTCCTTTTTTCCCCTCCCTTCCTCCCTCCCTTTCTCTCCCTTCCTCTACTCCATTGGTAATGCTCCTGTTTATTTATCTATTTTTAATTTGTACATTATAGCTGTATATAAAAGAGGAATGCATTATGTTATATACACAAAGCACCATTTGTTCAACTTCACTCTCAATTCTTCCATATTTTATTTTAAAAGAAATGTCTTTCCAAGTCAAATATAAGACTCAAAAACTAGTATCACTTGGGGCTTGTTTAGTGTTTAAGATGGACTTTCACATGAGATAACTCTTGCTTTTTATGATGAACTTCTTTTTTAAGAAGTCAAAGGCAGGAAATGTAAAACTAGTCAGTCATGGTACTCTAGGAACCACATAAGGTGAACTTTATCTTTTTCTGTGTCAAGCTCAGGGGGATAAAAATCTTGATTTGCATTGCCCTGGAGAAATTTAAATGATAATGGAGGTGTTAGAGGAGGTGTGTGTGAAAGACTCACAAGAGGTGGAGGAAGGAGGGCAGAGACTGCTGAAAGCAACAACTAAAGTAGTACAGCTTGTTCCTGGTTGCTCTGGTGCTCTGATAGGCTTCTCCTGGCACTGAGTGAAGAAGCCACACATTGTCAGTCAGAATATTGAGGGTGCTAACATTTCACACAGTTTAAAAATTCAGTTGACTGGCTGAGGGAAAGAAGTGAATAATCCAAAGGTTTTTTCTAAGTTTTAGATGTCTGGTTTCCTGGCTACTTAGTCACACAGTACAACACTTTTAAGGGGTGTGAAAGTCTAAAATAGGTCACTCTCCTCCATGTAAGGAGTTTTAGTTCACACCTGGTGTGTTAGTCAGCATTTTGTCACTGTGACAAAATACCTGAGAAAATCAACTTAAAGGAGGAAAGGTTTATTTTGGCTCACAGTTTCAGAGGTATGAGTCCATGGTCACTTGGTCCTGTTGTTTTGAACCTTCAAACATAATGACTGGAAGATCATGGTGGGGCAGAACTGCTTACCTCGTGGTAGCCAGGATGCCACTGGAGCTGGGGACAAAATATAACTTCAAAGCATGTCCCCAGATGCACATCTATTCTAACAAAGCCCACTTCCTAAGTTTGACTTCATCCCAATATTGCCACCAGCAGAAGACTAAGCTCTCAACACAGGAACCCTTAGGGGACATTCCAGATCCAAACTATATCACCTGGAAACACTTTAAAATGGTCTCAGAAGAAATGGCAATAGGTTTTGCAAAGATGATGTTGTAGGATATTTGGGAGATAAGAATGAATTTTCTTAAAGAATTTCTAGGAGAATGTTATGTTTAGACTGAACATTTATTTGGGTTACTCTTCTTGTATTAATTGAAAAGCATCAGCAAATTTTGAGCTAAAATATAGTACATACTTGTTTATCTATGTGAAGCAAATAAGTTTGTCATCATTGGCATCATCTTAATCATGACAACAAAAGTGTACCTCAATAGTACATGATGAAAATAAAATGATATCTATCTTTTGGTACTGGATTTGAACCCAGGGGCACTGCACATAACTTTAAGAAACTGAATATACAAAATGAACAATGACCTGACCCTATGTAACACTAGAACTCTGACCCACAGCTTCTACAGACAGAACAATTGGTATTTTGTCAATGATTGCTAGCTTTCCTATTTTTTTCCATCCATCCTTCCAAATCAGGATCACACAGAATCAAATATGTTCCCCCAATCATTCACAGAAAATGTTCACAACTGACCCTAGCTTCTCCATGCCAACAGCCTCCAATCCTGGAGTGCCTGAAGCCTTCCTTTTCTTCCACCATAAGTTTTTCCATCCCCCTGAATACCTGTGAAACCCAAGCAATAATAGCTGATTTCCTTTCTGCACCAAGTACTCAATAGATAACTTCCATTTGCTCCCATATAGATGGTCCTCACAAGTTTATACAGTTCCCTGAAAGTTTCACCAAGACAGTCTGCTCTACCCAATTGACCCCAGCCTTTGACAAGGTGAGTTACATAGAGGGTTTCCATATAAATTGCTGTTTTTCATGGCCGAGTCCATTTAGTGAGTCAGCAGTGGATCTGAACTCCACTCCCTTTGCGTTGCACCCCATAGCCATTTATTCTGTTTGGCACTAGGTGTTTTGTTAGTGATTCTCATTTGTTGGGCATTCTTGGTTGAATCAGGATGTCCTTTTCATCCTTTATTTGCTCTCTTCTTTGCTACTGTTTTGTATTGTACAATTTAAAAGTGTCTTTGGTTGTAAGACTCATAGGGTAGATCACAAGCATATACCACAGAGACTGTCCTTAGAGCCAACTTCACAGACTGGCAAGTTTGCAATTCTTATGGAACCAGCATCTGCCTGGAAATATTTTGGTCACCAACAAAGTCAAAGGAGACTATCTATCTATCTATCTATCTATCTATCTATCTATCTATCTATCTATCTATCTATCTACCTATCTATTGTACTGGGGATTGAACCAAGGGGAGCTTAACCACTGAACCACATCTCCAGTCCTATTTATTTATTTATTTTTGAGATAGGGATCTCACTAAGTTGCTTAGGGCCTTGCTAAGTTGCTGAGGCTGACTTTGAACTTGCAATTCTCCTGCCTCAGTCTCCCTCCCAAGCTGCTGGGATTTCAGGTGTGCACTACTGGACCCAGTGAGAACTTCTATTTTGATTTTGTTTTCCTGAGATCATGGCTTTGATTCATTGAGGATGTTCTCAGGTTTTCTGGCCCCTAATGATACAAATTGTTAGGTCCTTGTTTGGAGGTGGACCACTGTCATACTTAAGATCCTAACCATTACATTCCGACTGACAGTCACCAACGCTGGTTATCTTTTCCCAACATTCTTCTAATATTCCAAAATGGAAATTGCCTCTTAAGGATCCATCTTTTCTATGAGCCAATTATAGAGGAAACTTTAGAATTTAAACCTGGGACCCAAGCAGAAATACAAACTGTAAATAAGGATCTTCCTAAACTGAAACAAGACTAGCAACTATTTATATAATAATTTAGAATTGTGGGTAATACAGGGTCACCTGGTTGTAGCAACTGTGTACATGTCTGCTACAATATCAGATGATAAAGTCTGAATGGCAAAAGCTGATTAGAATGATCTGGAAAGGGATCCAGTGGATCCTCCTTTCCACAGTAAATCTGAGAGTCAAAGGTAGTACAAAGTTTCCTAAAAAAACTATGCCCCAAACATTTTTTCTCTTTCCATATTTTTATTCATGCACTAATAATGTGCATTATGTGCAATTGCACATAATGATAAGATTTTTTGTTACATATTCATGCATGCACACAATATAACAATGTAATCTGGACAATATCACCCCTCCAGTGCTTCCCCCTCATATTTTAATAAAAATCAGTTGTGCCATAATTTTTCTCTGCAAAGAAAAGATGAAACTAAAGGAGATTTTGGGGAAAGGCTAAAAAAATACCTTCTCATGACAGTTTCAACTTAATTAAGGTTCTGATGTAATAGTAGCCCATTTGTCAGTGAATTTAAATCTGAAATTGAAGACCTAACTCAAAAGCTGAAATTTGAATGGGACATACAACCTTTATATGGACTACAAAATCTATCAGAATATTTTGAAATTGATTTTGAACAAAAATGAGATAGGCCCCCAAAAAGGACTCTTGAAAATATTTATCAACAGGAAGGACACTGGAAAAAAGACTGTCTCATATTACAAAAGAAAATCCAAGACATAGAAAAATCCTGCAGTAAAAATAGGTGGCAACCCTTATCAATTCCTGGTAGGGAAGAGCCCTGTTTTTTTCTGTAAAAAACCCTACCACCCATTTGCTGGTAAATGAATGGAGTTGGAGAATATCATGCTAAGTGAAATAAACCAATCCCAAAACCAAAGGCTGAATGATTTCTCTGATAAGTTTATGATGATACATAAGGTGGATGGGGTGAGGCAATAATGGAGGAAGGATGGATTGTATAGAGGAAAATGAGGGGTGGAGAGGGGTTGGGGGAAAGAAAGATAATAGAATGAGGCAAACATTGTTATCCTATGTACAAGTATGATTATGCAAATGGTGTGACTCTACTTCGTGTACCACCAGAGAAACGAAAGTTGTACCCCATTTGTGTATACTGAACCAAAATTTTAAAAAACCCTGCCACCTTTGATCTGTCTCCTTACTCCTCCTTAGAATTAATATACAACACAGGCAATAGATATTCCAAATAACCCATATATTTTTTGTCCCCAGGCCCTTAATTGTAACCCTTGGGTATTTGACTAAAAACCTTTCTTCATGATCCATGATATCACCTCTGCAAATGTAATAGGAACTTACTTTGCAATGGAGATGTAATATTAAATGTACAGGAGAGGGTATTTCAGATCTTCTATGGTCAAAGCCAAATCATGTCTTCTCTGGATCATCTTCCTCCTTATCTATTATATTTGATGCATGCTCTAGATGCAGCTCTTGATACCATGCTTGACACTCTCTGGGCTGAAAATATCACTGGCACAGAATTAAAAACGTGAGCAGAACATATTAAAGTTTGAGCAGATTCTAAACTTCCTAATATTCTTTGAAGCCAGAAGCAGAGAAAGGACTCAAAGGCTTTCAACTGACAGATTTTATTGCAAAGGTCTTCTCATTCTCTGTACTACCCTGTAACATTCCTATCCTGCCAGCATATAAGACAAACAGGTGAGTTCCCCACCACCACTCTCAGGTCTCAGGGCCATCAACAAAATTGTTATCCTTTGCTTCCCAGCGATGTCAAACCCAAATGCCATCTTGTCATCAATTATCCCTCATAGCAGTAACTTTACTGTAACAGATCTCCATTCTGCCTTTTTTCAGTGTGCTGTTAAGACGAGGAAAGTCAATAACTTTTGCTAGTGCCTTCTAAAAGCAAGTGAGACTGACTGACTTCCTTAGTATAATCTTTCAATAAATAACTTGTTCTCACTTGGATTCTTATTTTGTTTTCACTCATTTTCACAACAAGATACACTCATATACATGGTAGGCTTAAATTTTGCAACATTAGATTGAAAACTATTTCTTTTATAATTAACCTTAATTTCTTTACCTTAATTTCTAAGTGTGTGCAATCGTCAAAATTGATCCCCAAACCAAATTCATTCTAACTGGAGAAAAGCTGAAAGCATTTCCTCTAAAATCAGGAACAGGACCAGTATATCCATTCTCACCACTCCTATTCCATATAGGTCTTGAAATTCTAACCAGAGCAATCAGGCAGGAGAAGGAAATTAAAGAAATATAAATAAGAAAAGAAGAAGTCATACTATCTGTTTGCCAATGACATGATTCTATGTAGAAGACCCAAAAAGCTCCACCAGAAGACTTCAAGAGCTGATAAGAAATTCTGCAAAGTAACAGTGTATTAGGTCAACATAAAAATATCAATACCTTTCCAAAAATGAGTCTACTAAGAAAGAAACTCAGAAAATTATTCTGTTCAGAATAACCTCAGATACAATACTTGGGAATAAATCTAACACAAGGAGGAGAAAAACCTCTACAACCAAACACTGAAGAAAGAAACTGAAGACCTTAGAAGATGGAAAGAACTTCCATGTTTAGATAGATAGAATTAATATTGTCAAAATGGTCATACTACCAAAAGCAATACACAGATTCACTGTGATTCCCTAAAAAATATATTCACATAACTAGAAAAAAACTGTCCTTAAATTCATATGGAAGAATATAAGACCCAGAATAGCCAAAGCAATCCTAAGCTAGAAGCACCACATAGGAGGCATCACTACACTATCAAGCTACAGTAACAAAAACAATATAATATTGGCATAAAACAGACTTGAAGGCCACTGGAATAGGATAGGAGACACAGAGACAAGTCCACATAGATAGAGTCCTCTGATACTTGACAAAGGTAACAAAAACACACATTGGAGAAAAGATCACCTTTTAAACAAATGGTACTGGGAAAACCGGATAGCCTTATGTAGAAGGATTAAACTGGATCCTCACCTCTTATCCTGCACAAAAGTCAACTCAAAGTGGATCAAAGACCTAGGAATGATACCAAAAACAGTGAAACTGATAGAAGAAAGCATAGGTCAACACTCTAAACGAGGGGTGCAGTTAACAACTTCCCTAACAGGACACCTAAAGCTCAAGAAATAAAACTGAGAATCAATAAGTGGGATACCATCAAGTTAAAAAGCTTCTACACAACAAACGAAGTAAAAAACATGAAGAGAGAACCTACAGAATGGGAGAAAAGCTTTGTCAGGTCCAACAGGGGATTAATATCCAGAATATGGAAAGAACTCAACAAACTTAACACCAATAAATAAATAAACAACCCAATCAACAAATAGGGAATGAACTAAACAGATATTTCTGAAAAGAAGAAACACAGATGGCCAACAAATATCTGAAAAAATGTTCACCTTCACCATCCCTAGCAATCAGGGGAATATAAATCAAAGCTACACCAAGAAATCATCTCACTTTAGTCATGAACACAAATAATAAATTCTGGTAAGGATGTAAAGTAAAAGGCACTCTTATACATTGATGGCAAGACTGTAAATAGAACCACTTTGGAAAGCCATATGGAGATTTCCCCAAAAGACTATGAATGTGAGCACTAGAGGGTTCTTGTCTCACACACCAAAAGAACGAAGTATGCAGATGATGGAGGGTGAGAATTCAGTAGCAGTTTTATTAGAAATAAACAAGAAAAGCTTCCACAGCAAGGACATGTCCCAAAGAGGGGGCCTGTGGTGGCTCTCTGTTTAGAGGTTTTTATATGGTTTTGATGAGGAACTGACCTTGCATTGGAAAGTCTCTCTTAATTGTTCTCTTTTTCTGACTCAATTCAAAGTGTATAATTTTAATTTCATTCCCAAAATGGGATGGCTTCATGTCTTTGTTGCCCTGAATTTGTCCAGTACTTGTTGCTTAAAACAAAAGAATTGCTTGGGCTCAGAACAGCAGTTCTCTGGGGTTAACTAATATTAGGATAATCAAAGAAACATCATTACCACTTTGGCCTTGCCTTTCTAGGGCAATAACATGAGTGGGGCCTTCCAGTCAGGCAGCCAAAAACAATCAAGACAGTAAGTTTTAACTTAGTGTTTGAATCTGGGGTGGTGTGATCCCATTCTCTGGGGTTCACATTTCTATCTGCCTATAGGAAATCTATCTCCTGCCTAATCACCAAATGACTCAGCAATCCCACTCCTTGGTATTTATCCAAAAGAACTAAAATCAGCATGCTACTGTGATGCATGAATATCCATATTTATAGCAGCACAATTCACAATAGCCAAATTATGGAATTAGTCTAGGTACCCATCAATAGGTGAATGGATAAAGAAAATATGGTATGTATGCACAATAGAGTTTCACTCAGCCATAAAGAAGAATGAAATAATGGCATTTGCTGGTAAATGGATGAAAGTGAAGAATACCATGCTGAGTGAAATAAGTCAGACTCAGAAAAAAGATGGGGGAAAGCCTATGAAAATAGAAGGGAGAACAATAGAAGGGAGAACAATAGAATAAGAGAAGGGGACTGAGGGGTGGAGAGGAGGGACAGGAAAAGGAAGGAACTGGGGAATAAAATTGGCTAAATCATGTTGGGTACATATGTAAGTATACTAGAGTGAATTCCATCTTTCTGTATGTCTATAAAGCACCAATTTTAAAAATAAAAAAAATAAAATTATGGCATTTGTTGGTAAATAGATGGAAATTGAGATTATTGTGCTAAGTGAAATAAACCAATCCCAATAAAACTGAAGGTCAATGTTCTCTCTGATATGTGGATGATAATACACAACAAGGGAGGTGGGGCAGGAAGGAAGAACAGAAGTTCATTGGATTGGACAAAGGGGAATAAAGGGAAGGGAGGGTTATGGGAATAGGAGACAGTAGAATGCATTGGACATAACTTTCCTATGTTCATACATGAAAACATGATCAGTAAAACTCCATATCACATGCAACCACAAGAATGAGAAGTTCTACTTCATCTATGTATGATGTGTCAAAATACACTCTACTGTCATGTGTACCTAAAAAGAACAAATAAATTTTTTAAATCAATAAATGAACAGAAGGAAGATAAATAGAGTAAATGAAGGGGAGCAGGGAAAGGGAGGAGGAGTGGTAAAGTGGAAGAGCTGGGGATTGAAATGGAGCACACTATCTTCCATGTATGTACGAATACACCAAAATGAACCACTATTATGTAGAGCTTCAGTGCAGTAATAAAAAATTTAAAAAATGATACAGAAAGAAGTAGGAAATCTAAATATACCATATCTATTGAAAAAAAAATGACAATTTCAAAAATCTTCCTGGGGATGGGGTAGACGCACAATCTCATGCCCTCATTCATGAATTCTGACAAGTAATAAAGAAATATATATGCCAGTTTTGCCCAGAAGATGTCAAAAAACACAAGAAAAAATGTTTCCAAAATATTGTCTAAGCTAGCATTATCCAGACACCAAAACCAGAAAAATATATGACAAGAAAAGAAAGGTACAAGTGAACATGTGTCTTGACTATAAACACAAAACTCTTCAACAAGATATTAGTAGGGTAAATGAAGCAATTTATAAAGGAGAGAAATTGTGATCGTATAGGTTTTATTCTAGGAACAAAACGATGGGTTAATGCATGAAAAATCCAACATTGCAGTCTCCAAATTAAGAGACTAAAAATGAAACCATGTGATCACTTTAATATATGCAGAGAAAGAATTTGAAAAATTCAACACCCATCCTCAGTTTGGGCAAATAGGAATCGAAGGAACTTTCTTAACCTCTCGCCGTTGGACATCTTTCTCTGTGCCTAGATGGCAAAATTCTGGTACATTATATCTTCAGAGACCCTTTTTCTATCTGCTTTCATTTGAGATGGGCCAATAAGAGACAGCAGCAAACAACAGATGTCTTGGAGAGAGAAAATGGATTGCTTTCCAAATTGTTACCCTGCTTGGTGTTACAAATTTCCCAGTAGTTACATTGATCCCTTGGGCTCCCATAATCAGCTCCCATTACCCAGTTCCAATTGTTGCTTGGGAAGGGTAACAGCTTTCTGGCTTGGTAGTTCCTATGGGTCCATCATCCCTTTATCTTGCCTACAGCTTTGAAAGCAATAGTTTTACTAAATTTCTTACTGAAACATCTGAGGTGAACATTTCTGTTCACTGTGGGACCCCAATTGATGAGAGAGATCTAAACCCAAGTCATTTTTATTTGATTTTGGAATATATTTTTAATTACCTTTTCATACTAATTTATTTAGAATCACAGAAATCCATACCATTTTATAAACAAATGCGAACAGTGACCTCTAATACAAGAACTAAAACAAGGGTTCATTTAATTGCCTCTTTAGTATTTCTTCCTGCTCTTCAGTACAAGTGATTCATCTTTCAGATAAACACAAAGCACCAGCAGAGATTTACCTGCAAGGTTGATACACTCCTCAGTCAGGGGTAATAATTAAATATTTTGATTTTAAAAGCATCTCAGCCGACAATTGACTGTTTTATGGTGTGAATATAGATACAAAACATTAAATTTTGGCTGCCATAAGTATCATGCTCAGCTGGATTGTATTAATAGCAACTGGAAAGTAATATTTGTTTGATGTTATTCAAAGTGGTCTGTGAAGTGCACTGAAAGATGGAAAGCCTGAATTTGATTCTTGCGTTTGAAAGTAACTTTGTTATTAAGACCAACATATTTAATTTCTTGGTGGTTTAGCTTTGCAATCGATAAGAATTTATTCATTCACACTGACTATTGCTATTTTCCAAATAGCAAAAAAATCTTTGAGTGCTCAGAGAAAGAGTGAATCCAATTCTCCACATTAAGCTTATATTGAAAAAAACACTTTCCAGGTGATGCTCCCTCCTTCAGATTTGCTAAAAATCTGTCCTTGCTTTAAAGACACACTCCTACTGGCTTTGCAGGCTTGAGAAAGCTATAAGTTTATTTACACTGAATTAGCAATGTTCTTAGTGGGTTTTTCTTCCTTTATTCTTTCCTAAAAGAGGCTAAGTAGCCCTTGGAACATAAGTCTAAAACTGATGAAATTAAAACTATTTCTCATTTCAGCCCAGATTAGTGCAAATATCTGTCCCTTTGGTGAAAGACCCAGAGGAATTCTTTATCCCCGTAAGTGTTCATTCACTTATTCGACAATAGTTTTTGTGAGTTAATGATGCTCTAGATCAAGTTGATTGGAGGAAATTAAAAAGAATTAGACATGAGTTGTAACAATGAAATTGTGCTTATGACCCAAGAAGTGTTATCCTGGAAGTAATAAAATTCGCTAAAACCCAAGGCAGAAAATTTAAAGTTCCCCAGGGAAATTACAAGGAAACAACTATAGATATTTAGAGAAGAGAGAGAGGATGATCGCATGTGTGTCAGCGAAAGCTCACAGCAGTGGTTGAGGTCGATAGGATTTCAAGGGCTTGAAGGAAGATGTGGTCCCTCTCTGGGCTCATTTGCCTTCCTGTAACAGCAAAATACAGATGGTCCCTGGAATTATAGTGAGCCAAATAAATATTAACAAATTAATATTTATTAACAATGGATTAACATTGATCTGTTAATGTTATTAATAATAGGTTGATTTATTAATAAATTAATGTTGCTATTTGTAATGTCAACAGACAAGCCAAGCAGGGGGAAGGAGGAGGGAAGGGAAAGGGAATGTATTGTGGAATACGGTGGATCAATTCACCTTCCACTCATATACAAATGTGACATCACAAATTCCACTAGTATGTATAATTATAATGCACCAACTTTTTTTAAAAATCAAAAAAGATGATTCAACTTAAATTTTTTTTCAACTTTACAATGGCATGAAGGTGGTACACATTCAGCAGAAACCATGTTTTGAATTTTGTATTTTTATCTTTCCCCAGGTTAGTTATAAGCAGAATGATCCTCTTGCAACTGAGCAGTGACACTGAGCCACCATCATGAGGAGGAGACAATTGTTACTCTGCAGTGTGCTGTGCTGCTAAGTGGTGATGTTCGGCAGGTAAGATGCGAGAAGTGCATTTTGACTTAAAACACTTTTTAATTTACAATGGGTTTGTCAAGATGTAGCTCCATTGAACATTAAGGATCATCTGTATAGCATAAGTTTTGATAAACTTCAAGTAGTGTGGAAGTGCTGGATTGTAGTCATCACTACATATTGATTTCTTAAAGTATTTTTTCCAAAAGCAGGCCATCCTTAAAATAATAATTTTTAAATGTCTTCTTGAAATATTTACCTTAATATTTATTGAAAACAGTAATAAAATGTTTTGGGCATAGCGTGCTCTAGCGGACAGGAAAAATGATCACTCATCATTCTCTAGTGATTCTGTCCTGCTGAGTCTATAAATGTTTACATTTGTGATTTCCCCACCAAGGCATCCATCATGATGGATTCACAAAAGTGCTATGTGATGTTATTCTTTTTTGAGGGAAATGCAATATTCAACAACTATTGAACCTCTATGGAAACTACTAAAGTAGTTCACAATTCCAATATGAGATCACGCTACATTCTTTTAAATCACATCCAACTTTGCCAAACTAGATTTTTCAAGGTTTGAGAAGCTCCATGGAGCTTGCTCAAGAGGTAACCAGGATTTCACCAGCAAGTAACTGCAGTCATTGAAGAATTTTTAAAATTATATATTATTTATTTCCATTAGATTTTTCATCAAGACATAAAGTATACTGAAGTTATTGGACCTAAGTAATTACTTAGTGGAACTGTTGAGAATTTCTTTTGACCTGGGGGAATCCACTGAAAAACTATGGAAACTTACTGGGAACCAAGTAAGTTTGGGACCCTCTGGCCATGTACTGGATAAGTTTACTCTGAACAGTGGCTACACTGAACCTTCATCCATGGAAGGGATGGTGGAGGTACAACTGGTCACATCTTAGTGTGATTCTGCAAGAATGATCATGGAAACAATCACTGAGTGACAGATATGGTAACTTAAACCAGCTTTTTATTTTTGGTTCTAATATTCTTATATATTTAGAATGAATATAGATAAGAGAATAAGGAACACCATGCTGGTTGTCATGTTTTTGAGGCTAGCCAACTGTTAAAATTGTTCAATATTTATAGCATGAAAAAATAATGCCTTCATAATGATCTATAGAAGACCATGTCCTCAATTTTAAGTCCTTGGAGTCCCACTTGGGAATATAGCAGCATTATGGGAGCCAGAAAACAGCCAGACAAGCAGTTCTCCCCACATTGGCAGTATCCTGCCCCACCACATTGCAGGTGGGCGGTCTCCTAGAGCATGAGGGCCTTGCAGCGGACATGGGCACCCCACTGGCACCCTTGCCTAGTTCTCATCAGTGCAAATAGCTACCCTCAGCCACTGCCGAGACCGGTGCATGAACACCCCAGCCTGGCCTCCTTTAAGAAGATGGAGCCTGCTGAGCTAGTGTGCAGGCCCTGGAAGTGGGGTAGGATGTTGGGTAGGCAAGAACATAGGTGCCGTCAAGGGAGGGAACAAAGGCAAGTTGTAGAAACAACTCCTGGCCCTATAGACTCCCTGTCCCATACTGAGATTGCAGCTGGTGGAGACCCAGAGTGAGGCCCCTTAAAGCCAGGGTTTAAGGTAGGCACTTCTTTTGCCAGAAACTAAGGATGATGCCAAACCTTAGTGATCTTCTTTGGGTTTTTAAAACATTTTGTTCCCCTACATGAGCCTCTTCCTTTCTAATCACTTCCTGTCAGAAGAATGAGTTCTCTTACATGCGTGGGTTTTCATTTTTAACATGAAGAAAATACAAAATAAATTTGGCAACAGGCAGAACTCACCCTTCTGTTCTTGCGATATTTCTGGTGTCACTTGGGTGGAAGATGTGTGTCAGATCAGCACTTTAATCAGTATGCCCCAGACACAGGGCAGATCATGGGGTCTACCTTGCCAGAGGACACTCAAAGTCTCTGACATGGTCCGGGGTACAGGCAAAGACAGAAATTCCAGAAGCTTCTTAGGTCCTAGGGAGACAATCCGAGGGGAAAAAGGCAGTCCTATACAGGACTAAAAGTTCCAGTAGATCTGATTTGTGGCCTTGAACAATATCCCTTTTAATTATTCAATTGGCTCTCCATTAGAACATTTAATGAATATCTGATGTGAGGCTGCCACATGACTAGGCACTGTGGATATGAAATAAAATAAAAACAGTGAGGCAGCACATCATGGCAGGAATAGACTGCAGAGCAGAACTGAGAGAGGAAGAGCAGGACTCCCACCATCCCCTAAAAGGAAGATACATCCCCAGTGACCTAAGGTCCTTTCACTAGGCCCCATATCTTAAAGGTTTTACCCCCTCCCAATAGTTCCACCTAGGGAACAAAGCTTTAATGCATGGGTCTTCAAGGAACATTCAGCATATAAACTGTAGCATTATTTAAGATGTCAAAAATATTTCTACCTCTATTTAGGTTATGTACTTTATTATTCTCCTGACCAAAAAAAAAAAAAAATTACATAAATCTACTATGTTGTGAATTATGTATCTTATTTTATGACTCTTCTTTTTTGTTTCTTGCTTTATTTTATTGTTTGGTACAGTTTTGGAAACATATTTTGGAATGTAAAAAGAGGCAATTACCATATCAATGTCTTCTACTCTAATTTTTTATGTAGTTTGGGAAAAGAGATGTGTTTTGAATGGAGGCTAGGTAAGATGAGTCAAATAGGAAGAACTGGTCTTGGGCCCTTCAAGAGAACCCAAAATCAATTGGCTGACATAGTTTCTGTTTGTTAGGTATAAATGTTAAAAGGTTCCGAGCTAGATATTAAAGTTAGCTCATCATTCAGAATAATGTTGAGTTATAATGATACATTCTCCTATAGGGGGAAGTATTAGGGATAAGTTAGCTCAGCTCTCTAATCACCTGGCAATTATGTTTCTTGTTTCAGACTAATATATCAGAATACTTATTTCTATTCCAGACTCTATTGATTTTCATATAGTGAATTTGGTCAACTACAAGCCAAAACAAACATGAATGTCTCTATTTTCAGACTCTAATGACAAGAGGACCAAATGTCAAATGTGGGTCTGAACTTTGATGAAAATTTTCTTGTTCCGCCCTTAGCAAAAGGAGACTCCATTAAGACCTTGACAGTAGATTTGTACTGACTTGCAGTATAGTTGAGGCCCAGGCTGCTTCCTGACTGCTCAGCCAGGTCATGTGCATAGGCTGCCCCTCCAATCACCCTAAATTAACCCCATGCAGGTAACATCACTCTGGAGGGATATCCCAAAACATTATGCAGATATACCTCCATAACGCCTCTATTGCAGACTTCACCATCACCAAAGTGTTATCAAAAATGTTATTGCTTGATATTTATATTGTTGTTATTATTATTATTATTTTGGTACCAGAGATTGAACCCAGGGGCACTTAACCACTGAGCAACATCCCCAGCCCTTTTAAATATTTTATTAGAGACAGAGTCTTGCTGATTTGCTTAGGGCCTCACTAAGTTGCTGAGGTTAGATTTGGACAATCTTCCTGCCTCAGCCTCCCAAGTGGCTGGGATTACAGGTGTGCCCCACCACACCAGGATTGATATTTATATTAATTAGAGATTTTAAATACATTTATCTTGAGAGTGGTATCTGGAATTAAAATTTCAATTCAGTATCCAAAATAAAATAACATACCGTGTGTGTGTGTGTGTGTGTGTGTGTGTGTGTGTGTGTGTGATATAGGTTTTTAAGTAATTCTCATCAAAATAAAAAAGAAGATTGGGATGGGAATAAATACAGCCCTCTTTAAGTATGATCAATGTGAATTTGAATTATGCCAGAAAAGTTGGCAGAAGAATGCTTCTCTCATGCTAAATGTCAAGAAGATACATCACAGTATTAAAGAACGAAAAGGCAGAGACCTAATTTGTACAGTAGTATAAATGAGAGAATATTGGCACCATTTATTCATCATTTATTTATTTAAGTCCTGGGAATCTGGCCTTGAGTTTGTAGACACCAGCCTTACCAGATTTTTGAAAGTCCCAGACTGCTTTGCCTCATAGTGGTGGTCTGCTGATACAAAATCATGCAGAGAAGCCAATCTTATTTTTCTTTCTGAAAGTGGAAGTTGAGAGAGCAGTGGGGAAAACAATGAAACTTAAGCCCAAGTTTCTGTGAGTCGTTAAACATTCAGCGAGGTTACTTAAAATTTTACTTTAAAATTGGAATAATCCAATCACTCAGGAAAGTGCACACAGATGCCATTTATGGTTGGATTTGGTCTTAAATCACGGAGACCTGGAGGGTCTGAGAGATGGAGGACAGAGGTTATATGCTGGACTGGTCTGCCAAAACCCTTTCCAGGGTAGTTGCCCTCATTCTTCCAGAGCTGGTAGGTAGTGTGGACACACACAGCCGTCAGCTAAAACTTT
Source organism: Sciurus carolinensis (assembly GCF_902686445.1). NCBI lineage: Eukaryota > Metazoa > Chordata > Mammalia > Rodentia > Sciuridae > Sciurus > Sciurus carolinensis. Next base: position 26,573,791 of record NC_062227.1, on the reverse strand, counting down.
GGGGACTTATGCTGGGTGAGAGCTGCCTCCTTATTAGGAGAAGCCTCCTAGCCCCAGGACTCTGCAGAGGCTCACTGAGGTCTTTGATGGCAATGTATCTCAGTTCAGTCCTGCTCCCCAAATTTCCCCATAGGAACTGATCGCAAGAACACTCCCAGTAAACCTCCTGACTCCAAGAGAACTGGCCATTGATAAGACATGAGGGCTCCATGCCAGGGAAAGAGCATCTGTGCCCTCGTCTCTTTATCAGAATACAATTCTTAGTCTGCTTTGGCTCCTCTAATGGAATACCACAGACTATGTGGTTTTAACAAGGTCTGGGTGCTAGAACTCCAAGATCAGGGTGCCAGTGTGATCAGGAGCTGGTGAGGGCTCTTCCTGGTTTGTAGATAGCTATCTCCTTCCTATTTGTTCACATGGCCTTTTCTCGGTGCATACCTGTGGAGAGAGAAGGAATGAGCTCTCTGGTGTCTCTTATGGTGCACTAATCCATCATGTGGATCACGCCCTTATTACCCTGATCACCTCCCAACAGAACTATCTCCAAATGTCATCACATCTGGGGCTAAGGCTTCAATTACAAATTTTGGGGTATGAGACCATTTATGTAGCAACAGATCCTGAATTCCCATTCCTTCAGATGAAAATAATCTCTCTTCATCAAAGTATCAATTAGGAAGCACTGTAGAAAGTGGTAAAAAGTTTTGGACACATGGTGTGTGTGTGTGTGTGTGTGTGTGTGTGTGTGTGTGTGTGTGAGTGCATGTGCACATGCATGTGTGTGTAATCCTGAGTCCACTGTATTTGAGTATGGTAACCTAAGGCAAGTTACTTAATTCTCTGAACCTAATTTCTTATCCATAAAGTGAAGATGATAATGTTAGTGCCTGCTACTAAAAATTTCTGTGAAAATGTGAACAGTATTGACACAGGGACTCAACATAGTAAAGAAAAATCAGGTAGCATAATTATAACTGTCATATAGTCCTGGATTTCAGGCATTTCAAATTTTGGAGACATTGAAATTTATCTCCCATGTCTCCCCCATCCTAATATGAACATGCAGAGAGCAGGGACTGATTCTCAAATGATTCTATATCCTCACCGCCTACTCCCAGGCCCATACAGTATGAGCACCTACTAATTATTTGTGGAAGTAATTTGAGACAAACTGGGGAAACTCAGCAGGAATGGAAACTATGAATGGATCTTAGGAGTTCTCTGAATGCCTAACTAAATAGGCAGTTAATTGTAATAGGCCATTGCTCAGAAATAAATGAAATATATATTTTGTTCACTGATTTCCATAAGCTAATTTTTTTTTTATTTATAACTCATTCACATCCTAGGTTTGATTTTTTATTTTCTGATATGCAAGCCCTTTAGGATCTGGGCACGCTAACAACCAATATTGTTTCAACATTGGCAAAGCATAACAAATTTCCATGTCTCTAACAACACAGATCTTGAAAACTATTTGGCATTAGTAATACATTTTAGATAAGTAAATCACAAAGTTCTATGAATGCTTATCCCAACAGCCATGGCTCACATGTTAGTACCAGGATTTTAAAACATGATTTGTCATGAGTCCCCTTCCCACATCCACCTCCACCCTCCACTGTCTGTTCTACCTTCTGGTCTGAAATATTCCAAGTTTTTATCCCAGGCATTTCTATGACTTAATTTTTTATGATTGTTCAATATCATTTATTACCTCTACTATAACCTCTTAAATCTGGCCCATGGAGGCTGTAGGATCTGTTGGCCACAATTAAACCTCAGAGAATTTTATGTCATACTTTGAAAAAAATAGGCAGTAAAATCAATGTAGGCATTTTAATCTCACATCTGAGTATTCATCATACATAGTAAAGACAATAATCATGTAGAATTATTTCATTCATTGTTGACATTTTGACATTCATCATTGCAGACCAGGTCAGAAAAAGTCTTTGGTTTGTAAGTAGCAGCAACAATCCTTGTTTATATAGAAAGTCCAGGATTTCCTAGACAGGTGCTAGAATCACTGAGAGAAAGGAAAGCTGAGCTTCTAGGCATCAGTGAATCAGGCACCAAAATAGCTTGAATCTCAGCAGCCAGAGAATTTGGACTCTCTGGGGTCCAGCTGCCTTTATTGTGACTCAATTCCAACTTCCAGGCTTGGGGTTGGCACTCAGGTTCAGTTTCTGGAGAGTGAGTTTGGCCATCAGGAGCCAGATGATCTTGGCTTGATGAATCAGCTTGGGCCAGAAAGGTGGGGAAAGTCCTGGAGAGGGAAGTACAGTGTAACCTTGCCTTAGTCAAGGGCCCATCTCTGGGGCCAGTGAATCAAGAGCTGCAGCCAGGTACCCTGAGTGGAACCCTCCTTTACAGGCATAATGCAAAGTAAAGGATAGAACTGTTCTCTAAATAAAGCCCAGGAACTGCTCAAAAATAAAGGAGGAAATGCAAGGCATAGAAAGAAGAAATAGACACTATACACACTTTACCATGTGCATATGTAAATCTAAAGATATATTATTACCTTTATAGTGAAAGCATCAACACACAATTAGATTGTCTCTCTTTTTCCCCTGGATGTTATAATGTGGGCATATTTCTGTTTATAACCAAGTGGTTAAGTTTTTGAAACTTAGAGTCAAATTTCCTGAATTAAAATCTGGGCTCTGCTACTTAATGACTAGGTCAAGAAAACTAAACTCTCTGTGCCTCAGTTTCCTCCTCTGCAAAATAAGGATCAAATCCCTTTCATGGAAATATTATGAAATAAGTTGAATTAATATTCATAAACTACACAGAATAACGTCTGGCATGTGGGAACTGCTTAAGAAAAAATACCAAATGCTCCTAGTAGACATTCTTGCTCGTACGTACATCCTCACCATTATTTTGTTTGATAATTCCCTTAAAACAACACTTAAAAGTAGAGTTACTAGGTCAAAGGTTGAAAATACACTTTAGAATCTGACAACACACATCAGATTCTTTGCTCAAATATGGTCTCATGGCTTCCAATGTTACTCAGAAAAATATGGAATGTTCTCACCCTTACCCATGGTTTCTCATATGACCTGGTCATTGACATTTCTGGGATTTCAGCTCCTTCCATTCTTTCCTCATTTCCTGATCTTCCTTGAGTCTCAGTTTTTGCTCTGCCTAGAAAGTTCTTCCCCCTATCCCCACTTACCAAGCTCTTCACATGCCCTGCTCAAATGTCCTGGTTCTGCTCTGCCTAGAAAGTTCTTCCCCCTATCCCTACTTATCAAGCTCTTCACATGCCCTGCTCAAATGTCCTGGTTCTGCTCTGCCTAGAAAGTTCTTCCCCCTATCCCTACTTATCAAGCTCTTCACATGCCCTGCTCAAATGTCCTGGTTCTGGAATGAATTTCCTTTCCCATCAGTCCTACAACTCAACCTCCATGTTCTCTGTTTCTCTCTCTCTCTGTCTCTCTCTCTGTCTCTCTCTCTGTCTCTCTCTCTCTCTCTCTCTCTCTCTCTCTCTCTCTCTCTCTCTCTCTTACAGCATTATAGTTATATATAGTACTTGGGTTATTTTGACTAAATAATACATGCATGGAATTTGATTTGCTCCGTTTTAGTCCACATTCTCCTTCCTCTACTCTGCTAATCTTCCTTTCACTCCTTTATTTATTTTTGACTGGTGCTTTCTGCATATACATAAAAGTGGAATTCCCTGTATATTTATAAATGTACATAATATGATTTTGTTAAATTCATTCCATATCTCCTCCACTTTCCAAACCCTCTTTTCCCCACTATTTCCTTCTTCTACTTCACTGATCTTCCCTAGATCTTTATAATATGTGATCAACCCCCTTCCCATTTTTTCTCTTTTTCCTATATCTTCTGCATATGAGAGAAAACATTCAACCTTTGATTTTTCTGAGTTTGGCTTATTTAACTTAGTACGATGTTCTCCATTTCCATCCGTTTACCAGCAAATGCCATTATTCCGCTCTTCTGTATGAGTGAGTAAAACGCTATTGTGTATACATACAACAGTTTCCTTATCCATTCATCTATTGATAGGCATCTGGGTTGGTTCCATAATTTAGCTATTGTGAATTGTGCCACTATAAACATTGATGTACTGTATCTCTCTAGCATGCTGATTGTAGTTCTTTCGAGTAAGTACCAAAAAAGTGGGAAAGCTGGGTCATAAGGTGGTTCCATTTCTAGTTTTCTGAGGAATCTCCATACTGCTTTTCAGAGTGGTTATCCTAATTTGCTGTTCCACCAACTGCACCAGTTCCACCACTGGTATTTATTATTATTTGTATTGTTAATGGTTGCCATTCTAACTGGAACAAGATGAAATATCAATGTAGTTTTGGCTTTCTTTTCACTGGTTAGTAGGGATATTGAACATTTTTTCATGTACTTGTTGACCATTCATATTTCTTCTTTTTAAAATGTCCATTCTTTCTCCCATTTCTTGATTGGGTTATTTGGTTTTAATGTTAAACTTTTTGAATTCTTTATATATTCTGGATATTAATTGCCTGTCAGAGGAGTAGCTAGCTGGCAAAGATTTTCTAGCATTCTGTAGGATCTCTCTTTATTCTCTTTAATACTTTCCTTTGCTATGCAGAAGCTTTTTAATTTAATGGTATCCCACTTATTGATTCGTGGTTTCATTTCTTAAGCTGTAGGGGTGTTGTTAAGTTAGTGCCTGCACCAACATGATGGAGTGTTGACCATATGTTTTCTTCTAGTAATTGCAAAATTTTTGGTCTAATTTGTAATTCTTTGATCCACTTTGGTCTGACTTTTGTGCAGGGTGAATGATAGGGAACTAATTTCATTATTCTACATATGGATGTTCCATTTTCACCCCACCATTTGTTTAAAAGGTTATCTTTTCTCCCACTATATTTTTGGCACCTTTGTCCAGTATCATATGACTACAAGGATGTGGGTTTGTTTCTGTTTCTTGTATTCTAGTCCCATGGTCTTCATGTCTATTTTGATGCCAGTACCATGCTATTTTTGTTACTATAACTTTGTAGCATAATTTGAAATCAGATATTGTGATGTCTCCTCATTGCTCTTCTTGCTCAGTATTTTTTTGGCTGTTCTGGGTTTTTTTTTTTATTATTCCAAATAAATTTGAGGACTTTTCTAGTTCCATAAAAAACATCACTGATATTTTGTTGGGAATTGCATTGAATCTTTATATTGCTTTTTAGTATGACCATTTTGACAATATTAATTCTGCCTATCCAAGAACATACAAGGTCCTTTCATCTTCTAAAATCTTCAGTGTTCTATAGTTTTCATGAAGGGATCATTCACCTTCTTAGTTAGATTAATTTCCATTTATTTCTTTTTTTAAATATTATTGTGAATGTAATGGTTTTTACTCATTCTACTCATTTTTCTTATTATTGCTTATCATACCAGACATAAGATATGTTAATATTACATTTATTTTCATGCACTTTTCTAGAATTAAATAGTAATTGAGTATATATTGCCAAATTCCCTTTCAGGAAAGTAGTACCAGTTTAGACTCCAGATAAATGATGTATGCATATTCATTTCTATACTAAGTTTCCAATATTTTAAATCTTTGCCAGTCTCCTGGGCAAAATATATCTAATACACACACACACACACACACACACACACACACACACACACACACATACACAAACACACACACATGCTACATCAGTTCTGATAAAAATCACCTAGTTCCTACTCAATGCTTCCAGCTACAGAGAGCTCTTTCCATCATGAATGGACAACTACTACAGTAAGAAAGTCAGTCTTCTCTTACATTGAGTCAAAATCTGTTGCTTGAACTTCCCTGTGAGTTCTGTTCCAAGTTAATCCTTCTTGCCACCTTCTCATTCAACATACAGGGATGCAACTTTTTCCTATAGTGAGTTGGTGACATGGGTGTTTTATGAGAGCAGAAGGAAGGAGGAGGGATCTCAAGAACTTTGGAGTCCACAGGAGGAGCTTAATAATTCTGATGCTCAGGTCATAGAAAAGGGTCACTTACAGATTGAACCATACTTCTGAAGGGGAGAAATATGAGAGCACTAAGTCCAAATAGCTGCAATTGTCAGTCCACAGAGCCAACTGTCACTGCTTGAGAGTCACTTATGGGACAGGGAAAGACAGGATGATACCCATTCTCTACTCCTGCCCCTTTGACTCTCCTCCAACAGTACCTTCTTTTGACAGAAACTAACCCAAAGTCAGGTGGTAAGGGTGCTCAGGAAATAGCAGAGGCCATCCTCAGTGTCATAGGTCACATAGAAGAGTAGAGAAGGACAGGCTTGGGAACCAACCAATAACAAAGTGAGCTCACTACTAATTCCTCCTTCCTCACCTGAAATGCTACAGAATTAAGTTAATTCTCTAACAATAATTTAGACTATTTTCATTTTCATTGTAAAATCATGACAGTAAACATTAGAATGTTAAGCCAAATGTACTGAAAATGAATTATCCCTTCAATTCTCTAGGTATTAGACTGAAGAGTTGTAGACACACAGTTCATCCCACATGGGAGGGATTAAGGTATAGAATCTGTTGCCATAGGCAGATGGCTGTGGGTGGTTTGTCCCCCAAAGTTGCATGTGTTGGCATCTTGTTCCTCAGTGAGGCAATGTTGGGAAGTGGGAAACCTTTAAGATACGGAACCTACTAGTAAATCACTGGGGACTCTCCTTGGAAGAGATTAAGGTAGTTCACATGGGATCTTTGCTTAGTTATCACAGAAGGATTGTTATAAAAGGAGAAAAGTTACTTCCTTGCTCTGGCTATTGTCCAACCATGTGCATCTGCCATCGTGGGCATCTACCATGAAGCAATGCAGCCAAGGGGACCCTCCCCAAAACTGGCGGTATGCTGTTTAGATTTTTCCATTTCCCAAACTGTAAGCTAAATAAGTATTCCTTATAAGTATCCAGGCTCAGGAATTTTGTAGTAGTATGAAAACCTACAAATATGCAAGTATTCTAGTGTGAAATCTCCTCTGTCTTGCAATACCACTTCATTCTTCTTACAACTCAGCTAGTTGAGTTGATAATTGAGTGACTCAGATGCATTGAAATAGTTTGAAAGCAATCACAGATAGATTTCTATACCCTAAAGAACACATCTCCCTCTTGTAGCATCTGCTAGTACTATTGCTTTACTTTTCTGCATGGTTTCTTTCTTTAAAAACAAGATAAAAGCCAAAAGGCATTGATATGAGAAGTACAACAGAGAATACATGATGCTATTGTGTGACTGTTTCTGTGAATGGATTAGAATGAAGAAAGGACACAAAGAACACAGCTTCTAGAGCTGATATTGGAAGTGATTCAATATTTGATCTAGAGTCAATCATTTTTAGTCATCTTTCACTCAAGACTTTAGATTTTCCGTTTGTCAATCAGGCAGGTTTTTTTTTTTTTTTCTGGAAAAGTCCTTTGTGATGCTAGGAGAAGAGGAGTGAGTCCAAAATGTTCTTTGTGGGTGAGTTTAAAATATCTCACCTGACAAGTGGTGGTGTGAAAGGCTGCTTGAGGCTCCCTGACGGCTGTCAATTCCTTCTCCATTTAGGTGCATTCTCAAAAGAGCTTAATGCCAAGTGATGGGAAGCATTCTTCCTGCATTACCACCATCTGTTTCCTTGGCATCCGCTACAGACAGCTGTGTTGCCAGCTTTCAAGCTGTTTATTGGTGTGTCATATGCAGAAGTTATTGATGGACTGACTGGATCTCCTGAAAGCTGGGCATTTTCGTGTCTCTTTGAAATGTTTATTCAATGCCGTGAAAATTTTACAGGATGTTCAACATGCATTTGTGGAATGACTCTAATGGCCCCTGACAAAAAAAAAAAAAAAAACAGTTTCATAACCATGAGTGGATATTTGTAAAAAATCATACCTGTGTCAACTCTAGAGCAAACTATATATGGAACTAGAAAAGGATCAGAAAAAGAAAAATGGGATGGTCATGGGTGAGGAAGAAGCTTTCTCCTGTAAGTACAGACTGAGAAGATTTTCATGCTCTTGGGCAGCCTCAGAAGCAGAGAGATATGATGACAATTTCTATTGTGAAGTTTGTGATACAGGATGCTGGGACAGTTGGAAAGAAATGACTTTAAAATGAATAAAATGGAGTCTTTCTTTCCATAAGGAGCAAAAAATCTAAGATACTTGATATCTAAAATATCCAGGAACAATAAAGACAAAAGCTGAACTCTGACTTATTAGGGACACACATATATGTACACAAACTTCTATCTATCACACACACATAAAATACTAAAGAGGGGAAATCCAAGTTATTTGCATAAATCTCTAATTTAATAGGACTACCTCCGAGTAGATAAAAAGATGTTTTACCCTTTAAATGCATCATAGGGATCAGAATAACAGGCCAGATGCAGCACAGGTGCAAATGATGAATATTTCTTAACACTTGATGGAGGAAGGTACTGTCATGAAATGCTATTGAAAACACAAAGATAAGGTAAACAAGCAAAATTTCCAGTTTTCAAGGACTTTATGGTTAATTTAAGATGAAAAGAGGTCAGCATATATATGCATTCTATATAGGCACATATACATATATTTGCCACTTAATACTATCATAAAGAATGAATAATACAAAATAAGATTACAAGCTAAAAACAAATGATACTCAGAAAGGGTGGCTATTATATTCAATTGGAGGGAATGGAAATACTTGGAAGAGGTATTGTTTGAGCCAGATCTTAATAGATGTGTTGAGCCTGATTGCCAGATTCAGATGAAGGGACATTTCATACTAAGAGAACCATGAGTGGAGCACTTGGACAGGGAACCTGGAATTATGTTTAGCAACAGTGAAAATCCTGACCACCTGAAACCGAAAGTGCTTTGAGGATGAGTGGTAGTCTATGACACTAAATAACCTCTTTAATGTCCCAAAATTAAATGTTACTGAGTGACATACTAAGGAGTTTAAACCTTGATTGTTTGAGGTAGTCAGACCTAGATAATCAAGTTGAAAGAGCGCCTAGAGGCAGAAAGGCCAGTGGAGGACAGTGGTAGTCTCTGATTAAATTGTTACTGCGGAAAGGGACTTGAGAAATCCTTGCTAGTCCATTGATTTATTTTAAAAATTAAAAAGTAAGGTCTATTTGGGTACAGTGATTTTTCCAAGTTCAACCAACTAATAATTGTAAATCAGAACTATAACCCACTTAGAGTACAGATTGCAAAAATGAGGTATCAAGGGTTTAAGAGTGGAAATAAATGAATGAGGTCCTGGGATAATAGAAGTAACTGGCTTCTTGGACTCACTGGATGTGGGGAATGACAGAAGGAAGAGTCAAAAGGAACTTTCATTTCCTCCCTCCATGGACTCAGCTCACTTAAGAGCCCTTGTCTCACCCATTAACACTGTTCTGTCCCCCGGCCATCCCCCAAGATCCCCACGATCCCGCTTCGTTCCACCTGACTTCCCCTGTTCTGTAACCCACGGGACCCTTCTCGTTCATCCCACTTCCAACCCCTTTTACTACTTTCCTATTGCTTTGCTACACATTGCTAAAAACCCCATGCCTTAAAACAACACCCACTTTTTTAGTTTGTGGTTCTGTGGATCAGAAGTCAAACATGGCATGACTGTGTTCTCTGGGATTGCTCAGGAATCACAAAGCTGAAATCAGGGTGTCAGTCAGACTAAGTTCTCATCTGGAAGAACCTGGAGGAAAAGGTTTCCAAGCTGATTCTTGGTTTAGGCAGAAATCGGTCCTTTGCAATTATAAGACCCAAGGTCAATGTTGCCTGGCTGTCTGTCAGGCAGTGGTTACTCTCAGTTCTTCAAAGTCACTGGCATCCTGGCCACTCAGTCCCCTTCATCTCCAGGTCTTTCTTGTGCATTGAATCTCCATCTCTTACCTCAGGTCCTGTGGTGAGGTCTGGTCTACTTGGGTAATCTCCCTAACTTATGACCAACAGTGTCATAAATAATATAACCTAACACAGAAATAAAGTCCTGGGTAATAAGCTTAGGAACAGGAACTAACCAGGGAACAGGAAATCTTGGGTCATCAGAGGGTTCCACCTCCCACCTACTCTCCACCTATGAATTTCTTCTCTCTCAATCAAGTTTTGGGAATGCAACTTTATTCAATTCAGACTAAAGTGTGAATAACAACTTATCTTGGCCTTCAGTAATATCTGTTCATTAAGTGAAAATGATCCCCTAGGAGAATTTCAGTCAGTGTTTTGGAAATATTGAAAGATAGGTGAGCCGGTAAGTAGAACTTACATTAAAATTACAAGTCAAAGTTGGCGCCATTTTTCACACCACCCTTGTCTCCTAGAAAGGAGGGTTCTTACACCTGAACAAAGAAATCACACAGGAGCATTTTTTTCTAGATGAGAATTAGCAAGTCACATTTGTCCCACTCTTTTCTCCATCCTCAGAGGCTTATGCTGCTGTCTTCGCCTCAGCATCCTCTTCAGTAATCAGGAAGTTACAAAAAAAATTAAAGCAGTTACAATCCAATTCTCATGCAAAAATGAAAACAACCAATCAGCAGCTTGCAACACTCAGCACACTCTCCATAGCAGGAGGACCATCAAGTTGCCAGCTACTCTATATTCAGCCTTCCTTCTTCCAGCAATCATTTCTATAATTAGGACTGGCACATTGTGCCTAATTAGTTATTTCTGGGGCATATGGGCATGAAATGTATGTGTTCCTTAGTCACCCTACTTTACTGTTAAATTGCCTGTAGAGATTTTTCAAAAACATGAATAATTAAGCTTATTTCTTTGTCTCTTGTTTTCCAATTCCCCTAGATTTTATTCAGGTGATATAATTATACTGTATCCATGGCAACACTCATTATCTACATCTATAGGTGAAATCTTTGGGGGCTGCTGGTGACATAATTTCTTTTCCCTTAATCTGGTTTCAATCTGTAAACCATGAATGATGGCATAGTTAAAAGTCATTGATGTTATTCTGGATTTGCCCTTTACTTAGTACAGTACGCTAATGCATCCGATTCCCAATCAACCACAATTTTTTTTTAATTTAACAGGGAAATATTAGTTCTCTCTATATACCACAGTTTTATTCCAATAATTGTCCAGTTATAATTAATAGCCTCGACTATATAACTCTCCAGAAATGATTATGGTATTTTTAGACACAGTTTATACTAGTGTTTAAATTTCAAATAATGTATTCCAGAGAACCCTTCAAAACAGATTAACTTCAAAGTATCAAAGTATTTATTGAACAGTAACTACTACCCTGATATTTTACAGTACTGATTTTATAGATATAAGCCTCATGTTCTAGTTTTAAACAACTCTCCTGGTTATAATATTGCACTATTGATAAGTAAATATTACAAAATATTTTGAAGTCTGGAGATGTGGGTTCAATTAGAGTTCTTTCATTCCACAGCTAATATGACCATGGTCAAATTACTGAACCTTTTCCCAATCTTAGTTCTTTATTTATAAAAGCATAATAATAATTAATAATTAATAATAATAGTAGGTGGGATTCTTATAAAGATTAGGGATAAGGCAGTTTGCACATAGTAAGCTATTGATAAGTGATACCACCATTTTTACTACTGAAAGACTTTTGAAGAAGGCAGACTTTCAGACTGTGTCCTAGAATTTCTGTATCAGACTCTGCAGTTCAGAAGATCCTCAAGTTATTTGGGAGCCATTAAACTTTGGAGTGTTTTGGTGCCAAAGTTGGCAAACTGAACAGAAACATTTCATTCCAACCAATTTCATGGTACCTAGGTTATTTTATAGTATATAATTTGCAACTATTATTTCAAATTGTTTTCACCTATTAGCATAGTCTAAGTGACAAGATTCCTCCTCTTTTCATTCCCAAGATGACAGAAAAATAAAATAAAATGATATATCTGGAGATGGCTTAAAGATCCTGGAAACCAAATTCATTTATACAAGTAAATGTGTGGAGATGAAGGAAATGAATAGGTCTATCTCACTTTCCTTACTGCTCAAGGTCTAGACCATAAGATTTAATTCTTCTAGAATCTTTTAGACCTCGCAATTTTATTTATCACAAGTGCGTGTGTATGTGTGTATGTGTGCGTGTGTATATACACTTTATTTTCTTGGATGACTTCACCATAAGCCTAACCAGTTCAATTAGTCAATATTTAGCAGTCTTTTTCCAGCATGCCTATTTTGGAAATGCACTATACTAGGTATCTAATAGGAACAAGGAGCAATACAAATATGAAGGAGACAACTTAACAGAATGCTCAATAACTTGGGCTTAAGAGATTGTTCAATTCCAGCTTCTGACATCAGGCAACTATTTAACTCCCTTCATTTTTAATTCTCTGAGTCTTGGTTTCTTTATCTGTGAGAAGGGGCTAATAAAATCGTTTTATAAATTTGTGAAGAATAAATAAGACATTTAAAGTTTTAATTCAGAGCCAGGCACATAATTGCTCATCAGACAATGATAACATCATTTACAGTATTGTTTGGCCTGGTTAACGAACTTGTGGATCAGAAGAGAAGAAAACATGTTTCCCTTTGGGAGACAGAAATTAATTTGTTATTTTAGCAGGGAGAAATTGCTTTAAAAGACACAAGGACAGAAAAGGGAAAGAGAGAACACCAGGGTACCACAAAGTAAGTAGTTGCAGGAAGCAGGAAGAGGATAATGTAAACAAGCAAAGAAGATAGAATGGCTAAAATTTGGAAAGTTGGAGGAAGGAGAGGCTAGAGAAACCAAAGTCAGACCTCTGAGAAGAGAATGCTGCGTGACTGACATCTCTAACATGGGTATGATAAAGCTGTCTCTGCAAATTTTGGGAAAACTGCAAAGCAGATTCAAGAGTTGCAAAATTCCAATGCCTATAGCTCCCTGCTGCCAGAAGCAGACCAGGAACTGACAGGAAGGAGCAATTCTCTTCTCCCTCCTTTGTCTTATTGTCTCCTACTATTTTTTCCTCTTCAGACAGGCTGAGAGGGAGCCACTGGCAAAGGGGAGCTATGGCTTGCAGGGTGGCAGCTCAGTCAGCATCACAAAGCAGAGTTCTGAAGGACTGAAGGACTTGGAACTGAAAAACTCTAGCTCACTAAGTGGCACTCCAGGCTGTCATACAGCAAAACAGAGTGATAAGGCCATGAGTGAGTTTGTACTTTGAGGGATGTGGTAATCCAGGAGAGGAAAATAATTATTTCCAGCTGGCAGCCTGGAACTTGCATCCTGGAGCTTGCATCCTGGAGAAGATAGTTTGTGCTTCTCCAGGCCTGAAAGAGGAGATTAAGAATTTTCTCAGTGGAATTTCTCCTCCTCCTCTATTGCCCCTTCCCCTTCTCTGTTACAATATGGAAAGGCGGGGAACTGTGAAGGTGTATCTCAGCAGTCTAGGCTTCCACAAACCTGGCAGGTAGATTAGCCCCATAAGCAAAAAAGGAGGAACTAGCATGAATCTAACCATTCTGAAACAGTTGTTCTTTTCCAATTTGGGTTGTGGTTTGCCTCTGAGTACTTGGGTTTTTTGAAAGCTTCTTGTGAATAATGGGGATCTGAGTAGAACAGCAGTATACATTAGCTACACAGAATAAAGGATGCTGGGTGGGATGTGCAAGTACCCACTCTTGCCTACAGCCTCCTACCACAGTCTGGAGAGAGCTTGCATTTGGCACATTACTGAATTGAGGCATATACCAACAACAAAATGTGCAAGATGCTTGACTAAAAGGTTCAGCATTGTGAAGTTACCCTTTACCTTCAGAAAGATGGTTTCCCTAGCAGAATGTAGTCTGAAAAAAAAATCCATCAAGATGCAAACATGGATAAAGACAAAATTTGGGTATGCATCAAGGGTGAAAAGCAAGTAAAATAACAACAAATATGGCAGTGTTTTCCCCCTTTTATACTAAAAGTCACCAATCTTCTGTGTTAGTCATGTTATTTATATCAAAAACTAATAGGTAAATCATTAGTTTTTCAGGAAAGTAATAGCTTATGAATCCTTGGTTCTTTATTTAGAATTTTTTCCCTTTTGGGGTGAGTGGGGTACTGGGAATTGAACCCAGGGGCGCTTAACCACTGAGCCACATCCCCAGTCCTTTTTATTTTTTATTTTGAGACAGGGTCTTGTTAAGTTTCTGAGGTTGACTTTGAACTTGTGATCCTTCTGCCTCAGCCTCCTGAGTCACTGGGATTGCAGGCGTGTGCCACTGCACCCAGCTGGAATTTGTGCTTTTTAAGGTATTTTTCATATTTAACAAGTGTGTGAGACTCGTTGGATTCTTTCTTTTTCTTTTTCTAGAATAGTTTATGTACAGTACCATTCTTCAAGAATGAAAGGCTGAATCAAAAGATACCAAACACCCCTTGGAACTGAGATCCCACTCTTGTCCTTCTGCTAAAAGGATACCAGGAATATTTATAAATAGTACACAATGTATTAGTTTTCAAGGGTTGCAGTAGAAAAATGCCATAGTCTCCTGTTTACTTGAACAATAGAATTTGTTTTCTTACAGTGTGGAGGTTAGAAGTTCAAGATCAAGGGTGCTGGTAGGAGTGGCTTCTCCTCAGCCCTCTCTCCTCAACTGGCAGGTGGTTGTCTTCTCAGTACGTCCTCACATGACTGTTTTTCTATGTGTGACAATCCCTGATGTCTCTTCCTTTTCTTATAAAGACATCAGTCCCTGGTCCCTCAGATTAACTTAGTTATCTTTTTTTTTAAAGACCTTATTTCCAAATATAGTTATATTCTGAGATACTGGAGGGATTAGTACTTCAGCACATGGATTTTAGAAGGACACAATTCACCGTGTAACATGTAGCAATAAGTGCAAATATCTTAAAATAATTAAGACATTAATTCCTACCTTATATAACATCATTTCAGTGTCCAGCTTTTATAAAGTCAGAGGACAGCCAGACCAATGTTAAATGCATTTACTTAGAAGCTGAGAAATCTGCCTTTCCTATATATCTTGAGTCTCAAGATCTGATCTAAGATCAAGTACTTACCTGGTCACTTACTTGGACAAATAGCTAACCCTCTCTGAATGTCACTTTTGTTATCTGTAAAGAAAAAATACGTATATTGCCTTGAACATTTCTTATGAACATTTGGGAGGGACTGTGTATAATGTGACTGCCCCAACTAATAGTAGGCATTTTTATAGATTACTCAGCAGGTTTCTGTATCTAAGTAAGACTATGGGTGTTACCTTATCTATATTTGCTAAGGAAATGTCACACTCAAGGTAATTGTCAATGCATTGACTGAGATACAAAGGACTGAGTGTACATACATAATACTACACCCCCTGTGTGTATCATTGTTCATCATATTATAGGAGACAAAGAGTTTTCTATGCACACATGTAGCTTAAAATAAAACACAACAAAAAACAGAAAAAGAACTCTTCACCTTATAAGTAAAATTAGCTCAATTCTTCGTTTATCTAAAAGGTGACACTCCATACGTATCTTTTGTGCAGCCTGTGGCATGCACTAATGAGGTCCATTTTCCTGCCTTTCAAAAATTATTCTTCCTTGCCAATTACCTACCACTGTGGATAAGTAGTGCAAGTCTCCATAGTGACAGAAATGGCCAGTATTTCAAAGGAACCAACATCTTCAACTAAACAAAACCAATCGAATAAAAGTTTATTGAATAAAATCACCAAATGAAAAAAGCCATATTCATAATTTTCAAAACAGAAAGTACCATGTCTTTGTTCTGAAGAAAATCCAGCTTAAAGTGATATTAACTACTTTTGAATCCATGTTAGTATTGCAATGTTATGAGAGAGCCTTTTCCTGATTGAGGTTCTTTTCATTAATTGATTTCAACCTCCAAGTTTTTCTTCCTTTGTTGTGAGCAAAATACAGCATCAGCTCTTGTAGAAATATAAAATGTGACAATACTGTCGTAAGTTATGACCTATTTGAATGTGCTTTGTATGAGAAGGCAACCTGCAAAAACCAGCATTTGTGACAAATTTATGATCCTAATGAACCATCACACAATTCTTCATGCATGCTGTGGTTCAGGAAAGTGTCACCCAAAGACCTCTGTGTTTAAGGCTTGGTCCCCAGCCCATGACACTATTGAATGGTTGTGGAACACTTAAGAGTAGGAGCTTAATGGGAAATTTCCACTTGTACCCCATTCTTCTTTCTCTCCCCCCAGATATGAATCAGAGGCTTTTTGTTCCCCATACATTTCATTCCACAGTGTGCTCCCTTTCCACAGGCCAAAATGCAATAGGGTAACCAACTGTGTACTAAATCTTTCAAAACTGTAGGTCAAAGTGACATTTCCTCTTTATAAGCAGTTTGTCTCAGGCATTTTGTTACTGTAACAGGAAGCTAACATAATCCAGGAATGAAAATTAAAATCTTCATATAATTTTGGCAATGGTTTAGATATTAGGTGTCCCCCATAAGCTCATATGTGAGACCAGGCAAGAAAGTTTAGAGGTGAAATGATTGAGTTGTGAGAACCTTATTCTAATCAGTACATTAATTCCCTGATAAGGATTAAATGATTGGTAACTATAGGTTGGAAGAGGTGGGTAGATGGGGTGTGCCCTTGGGATTTAAACTTTGTCCATGGTAAGGGGAGTTCTCACTCTCTGTTTCCTGGTGCCATGTCCTGAGCCAATTTCTTTTGCCCCACTCTTCTGCCATGATGTTCTGCCTCACTCAAGTCCTAAGGAACGGAGCCGGCTATCTATGGACTGAGACCTCTAAAACTGCGGGCATCAAATAAACTTTTCCTCATTAAATTGTTCTTGTCAGGTCTTTTGATCACAACAACAAAAAAGCTGGTTGAAACAATTTTAAATTATTTCAATTGATCTGAAATATTTAAGAAAAATCATTCCAGAGAAACATTTTCTCCTCAATAAGCAATTTCTCTCACTTTTTTCAGGGTAGGAATTAACAAGCTATAATAAACTCTAACTTCAGTGCAAATGCTGATATATTTGCAATGAGGTAGTGCTTTGAAGTTTAGTTATGTCCCTACCATGATGCCATAGGTGATTGAAGTCATATGAATTTTTTAAGGAGACATAAGAAAAACAATTGTCTTGTGTGTTTCAGACATGTAACTGTTAATGAAATTTGAAATTCCCATGTACATTTTGAGTTACATAATTATTTCTCTGACTGTAGGTTTTAAAAAGAGTACCTTTGATAGTTAAGTAGCTGTGGTTTCATGCTGCGCCCTTGCTGCAGAGGTGGATAGCTAGGTACAGGCTCTGTTCTTCCCACCTTCTCATTTAAAAATAAACCTCTAAAGAACCTGAATGCAGAAGCATTAGCTCAACATTTCATTAATAATTTCAATGCAAAAAAAGCAAAAGAAATATTAAATCACCCACATAGAATGTGTTATGTTCTTTAGTCCCTGTTATATTTGTAAAGTGGATCTTAATTTAGAATGGGAAGATTTAGATTAGCAAAGTAGTATTCACCAAAAGAAAAGATAAGTTAACTTTTGTTTGGAAATTTCTGGAATATGCTTATTTTAAAAGAGAAAAAAACTAGGAAGGATTTCCCATCAATGTGTATTTCTATGCTTGATATTATCTAAATACATATATTATAATTGTACAATTAAAATAATAATGAAGTTATTGTTTTCTAATGTATTATGCTTGCATTACAATAGAATGTTATGATATACCATATGCTATTTTATTTGAGACTATCATATAAAGACAAATATTAAAAACTGAGAAAGGCTGGGCATGGTAGCACATACCTATAATCCAAGCAACTTGGAAGGCTAAGGCAGGAGGGTCACAAGTTCAAGATCAGCCTCAGCAATTTAGAGAGGCCCTAAGCAACATAGTGAGAACCTATCTCAAAACAAAAACTAAAAAGGGCCAGGAATGTAGCTCAGTGATTAAGTGTCCTGGGTTCAATCGCCTGTACCAAATATAAAAATAAAAAAAAATAAAAATGAAAAAATGAATCAGAATAATCTCTCAAAAGAAAACAAGAAGTACTAAACAGTAGCAATAAACATTTATATCAACATCCTCTCCTGACAAAAGTTGTTCCTCAGCCTTTCCCCTACTCTCAGGCTGTTTCCCTACTAATGTTATGAATGAACTATAGGAAAAAACAGTGTAATAAAAGGGATTAAAATGTACTATTCAAATATTGTAGTAACGAAACATTTAATAATGAGGATGCTACCTAGAAGAAATTTGCTTATAGCTCACACAGTTATCCATCAGAATTAAAAGGAAAAAAATATGATTTGGGTTATTTAAAATTACACCAGCATGGACCCAAGAATGAAGAAAACTAGACAGGCTGTAATAATGTTAGGTGGAGCCTAAAGGCAGATGGAAGAAGGAGGAAGGATGCTGAGCATCCTTATAGGAGTCAAATAAATGGTCTATCTTATCCCATATAAGCTGAGGACAACCAAATCCATAGGTAGATGCACATCTGCTTGAGAGCCACTATGGTATGGGGTCCTTCAGAAAGATTCTTAGCACTGTGGGGAAGCAGTGGTGCAGAGAACCAAAACCTGGGTATCCACCCTCCACACACCTGACCCAAGGGCCCCTGGAGAAGATACTTCAAAGGTCCCTTAAGGGGACATGGTTTTATAGATGAATTCAATATGTGTTGCTATTCTTATTTATTTTTGTAAATAATATTTCTTTGAAGGCGAAATTCACAACAGTTTTCTGGTACCCCTGTTATAAGGGTGCCTATTAATAATAAATCAACAAGGAAGCATAGAGCAATGATGCACAAAGCAACAGAAAGAGACAGAAGGGAAGTTAATGACAGTCTGGTAAAAATTCATTGTCACAAGAAATCAGAAAAATTTAATGTTAACACAATTATATTGCCTTTGTCTTTTGTTGTTATAATGAAATACCTGAGACTGGGTAATTAATAAAGAAGGGAGGTTTATTTTTGCTCATGGTTTTGGAGGCTGAAAAGTTCAAAATCAGGCAGCTACATCTGGTTAGTCCACATGCATCTTCACCTCATGGTAGAAAAATGGAAGGAAGAATGGGTGCATGTAAGAGAAGTACAATGTGCCAGAGTGAGGGGAGATGCCAGTCCAGCTTTATAACAACCTTCTCTTAGGACAGCCAACACCCTCTTATGGGAACTGCATTAATCCCTTTATAAGGGTCTAACCTCAAACTAACACCTCTTAAAGGCCTCACCATCTCTCCAAACCTTACATTGGCAATTAACTTTCAACATGAGTTTTGTCATATTCAAACCATTGCAAATATCTTTGTTATTCTTTACCTGTTACGCAAAACAAAATTTAATTATGATAAACCATGTAAGAAAAGGTTCAAGCACAAACTTTTATCCATTACTGATGTAAGAGTGCAATCATCTTGAAGTATAATATGGTGGGCGACATATCCCAATACTCATCACCACAGTGCCAAGGATCCCCCCTTGAATATTTTATGCCTAAGAATTAACTTGATAAACAATAAAGAATTATGTAGATGATCCTCAGAGAATCAATTACAGAAACAAAGAGGCAAAAACAACTTCCATGTCTCACAGAAATCCAATCTCTAACATTGAGAGTTCTGCTTCTACTTAGGATGCAAAAACTGCAAGAGAATGTCTGTTACGCTCTAAACCATACCTTCCCCTGAGGCTTTCAGAGGCCTGAAGTCACAAGGAAAACAAATGAACTGAATTCTAGAAAGTGATAAACTTAGCCAAGAGTGTTGAGACACACAAAAATGTTCATCTTTGGCAGGACATGGCTAGAAGACATGGCCACCTTACCAGTAGGTAAGGGAAAGGAGTTAGTGAACTAGTTTTTAATGCCTAGTGTGGACTCACATGATAGTTCAGTATGATTAAGAATCCCTGACACAAGGAAGGTCTTCCCTTTTGGGGACTTAGAAAATGATACTTCAAAGTATGGTGCTTTTACAGGCTAAGTACTTTGAATTAAGGGAAATGGGAAAACCTTAGAATCAAGGTCTTTCTAACCTTCCCTTGTCCTCCCCACCCTCTCAACTCCAGCAAAGGGAAAGTCTCTCTCTGGAATTCTTTTATTCAAATGAAGGAAATTCTTTCAAAAGAAATGCAATTGTCTTTGACTCCCTCCCTAAAAATCTCATTAACCAGAGAACATTAATCACAGGGAAGAGAATCACCCCACACAGATTTTTCACCTATTATAATGAAGGCAGCTCCAAGGGAATATACCTGAGAGATTTTATCTGTATAATAAGACAACTTTTGTTCCCACCCCTCACCTTCCTGTGGCTTGTAGCCATCTTCTCCAGAGCTCACAGGGACATTGTTCCAGGTAATTTTCTGTCCTTTGGGCCCATACATTGCCCCCAAAAGTCATGTAAGTCCCCTCTAAATTGCCTATACTCCCACTTTTCTTTCCCCCACAGAACAGGATACACGTTTCTGAATCTGTGTACATGTCTGAATTTCACTCTGTGAGTCCTCCTTGCACATAATAAACTCATAATTTTTCCCCTGCTAATTTATTGTCAGTTTATTCCAGTACAACGGAACCTTCAGAGGGTAAGGAAAAGAATCCTTTGTTCTTACATGCTCTTTTCCACCAGCTTCTACTGGTTGTTCTTGAAGACAGGAAGCAGGGAAGGAGAAAAAGGGAACTCTTCTCAGTGATGCACATGGAATCATGCTGATATCCCAGACCAGCCAAACCTAAGAAGCAAAACTTCAAGGCCACTAGAAAAGAGTAAAAAACATTCCTATATTCAGGTCCCAGGCAAAGGTCCACAGCTTCTGACAGAGGTAGAAGCCTCTGGAGGAGGGGTAAGAAGCCTCTTAGTTTCAGATCTCAAACCTATGCCAAGCAGTGACCCGGCTGCTGCTGTTTAAGGTGCAGAGAACTTTCTCCCACCCAGGACCTTTATAGATAGCAGCATAATTTCTTTGACAGGGAAGGAAAGTGACAAGAAAGTTGAGAAAGTCTCACCTCTAACATTAAGTTGTACATGACCTCCCCAAAACTGGAGCTAGACCAGGAAAACCAAGGACTTCCCCTGTCCCCCTAAAAGCTGAGTACTGAATAACAGTTAATTCTGGGACAAGGGTAAGAGCATATAGAGAGATCTTTCTTGTTTTTCAGATGTGTAGGCTATCTTTCAGGTACTACCTGAAAGATGCCTGCTCATCCTCCTTGGTTTATGAAATTGGAGCTCCCAAAACTGGAGGGATTTAAATCTAGAGTGCACTGAAAGTAACTATAGCAACTTACACAAACAAATTTAATTCAGCTGATGGACTTAACCTCCCACATCTAGCAGAAGAAAAAAAGTGTGCCCATTTCCACTATTGTCTTCATTAATTGCTTAGCTTTCAATCAAAAATTACAAGACAGAAAAACAAAAAAATATCAACAGAAAAAGCAGTAAAAAATGGTCCATGTTAGGCAGGCTTTATAAATGCTATTTAGAATACAGAAATACCCCATAATATTATCTCTACCTCAGGGAACAAAAAAAAAGGAAACATAGACCTCTTCCTCATACTCACGTAAATAAACAATAAATTTTTGTGGCTATCACACCAAACATCACCAAAGGTAGTGATTATACTCAGATGGTGGGGTTATATTTTTTACATGTACTATTTTTTCTATTTTCATATTCCATATTTAATGTATTATACATTTTATATAATCGTAAAAATCTCCCTCTAGTTAAACATTTTTGACAGAATTTGTTCATAATATTCTGTTCTCTGAAAGGAGGTTATATTGCCTGACTACTGGAAAAGCTACAAATGATAGACTGATCAATGAAAGAGACCACACACTAGGAGCCAAAATGCTTCATTGTGCTTCAACAGAAATTCTCAACTAAAATACACCCCAAAACATGATTCTTAACCATTTAACAGTAATGTCTCTATCATGAACATTTTGGTAGAGCATTTACAAAGTGATATGATCAGTACATGTATTAGCTCATCTATATATTCATAACTTCATGAAATACTCATATGATTCTTATTTTATAGATGAGGAAATGGATGCATAAATTGTGAATATATTTAACACATCAGAAGCCATCAAATCTAATTAATATTAAGTAAATAATAACAATGACCATAAAAATAGTTATCATGTACTGATCACTTACTTCATTCTGGACTCTGGCTTAAGTATTTTAGATAACACTTCAAAATAACTTTTTAATCAAGGCTGAGAGAGTTCAATCAACTTACTCAAGGTCACACAGCTAGTAAGAGAATGTGTCCAGATTCAAACTGAGACCTATCATGCTTCAAAATATACACTCTTAAACCCCATGCTTCATGGACATGACCCAGAAGGTAAAATTTGAGCATTTTACCAAGTCCCTTCCTGCATTATAACCTGATATATTACAAGGTATTCCTGATTTTTGCTATGACTTTGGATTTTGGTTTGGTGACTCTTCTTACTTTCTTGGCTCTAACTCATTCACATTCAGGCTTATTTTTCTTAAGTCTTTCAATGCACACTTCTCCCTTCTCAGGTCTCTAGGTCTGTCCCAGATTCACATCTAGTTTAAGTCAGCATATTTCCTCTCCTATGTCCTATTTAACACCATCTGGAACTAGTGAATGTACGATCCTCTCCACAATTTTGCTTCATTTGTTGTAGGCATAAGACCTTGTACCTTTCTTCCACCTAAAATCGATATAGCAGTGTAGCCTTTAAGAATTTGTTTGTATTTTTTCCAATATACTAATGGTTTTCTTTCTAATGTTTTATATTTAATGATACACTTGTACAGTTTTAGAATGTCACAACATTCTATGTAAATCAGATAAAAACAACAAGCATCCATCGTGCTGAAGGACTGTGAGCCTTTCCAAGCCAGACACATGTCCCTCAATGTGAAAAATTCTCTTAGACTTTTTCTTTATTCCTCCTACTGTTTCTAGATACTCTTTCCCTGGATCTCAGTTAATTGAAAACAGAATTTATGAAGCATTCATCTGATTTCTTCCTCTTGTCTCTCTGCTATCCATTGGGTATCTTTGTTTTACTGTCTGGCAGATTTCCTCAATTTTACCTTCTAACCCTCTTACTCAACTTTTCTCTATTTTTACTTAATTTCTAGGAGCTACTATTTTGTTCTCTGAATGTTCCTCTTCTGTGTTCTGTTCTGGTTTTTCCTAATGTCTTCTGTTAACTTTCTGAGAATCTGAGTTACATCCTTTTGTGACAATTCCATTTGTCTCTTGTATTGTTTCTGTTGCTTCTGAATCTCTTGTTTTATCAATATCCCTGTCCTTTTTTACAGAGTCCTTCAAATTTTTGGTGATCTTTCTGTGTTCTTCTTGGATCCAAGTGGAAGAGCATAGGCATCTTATCTCTCAGTTATCAACTTATGCTGATCCACATTTTCAGCTATGCAAATATTAGCTCTGCCTGAGTCTCAAGATGCTGAACATCTCATAATCTCCAGTTTTGAGTGGAGAGTTTTTCTCTGCATCTTATGAACTACCAATTCATTCTCTATCCTGCATACATACATGTCTACAGTTTCAGGAAGAGCCCATGTGTCTAATTCCCAATCAGCCTTCCTAGGCTTCCTTGCACTTTTAATCTTGTGTCAGCTTTCTGTGAACATGAATCCAGTTATTAATTTTCCCATCAGCTTCTCAGCTTCCAAAACAATGGCTCTCTTTTTACTGTAGCTATCATTCTGCTGGCTCTGCTGAAGGTCCTAATGCTTTCAATTTTACATATGTCTGAATTCACAGTGAAGTCAAATTATTCAACTGTTAGTTGAATGATGTTAGTGATAATAATAAAAATCTGTTATTGTTGCACATTACTACTGGCCAGGGACTGTCTTCAGAACACTGCATTCACTATCTTATTTAAGCCCTAGAACAATCCTATGAGAATGATGTAATTGTTACCCCTTTATTTTTCAGATGTGGAAACTAAAGCTCAGAGTACTCAGTAGAAATGTACTCAATATCATAAATCTTTACCCATTTGATTTTCCTTAAGGAGCAGACTGAGGATTCAATAACAAGTACTTTAATTTCAGAGTCTTGTAATCCCCATAATGTAATATTTTTGCATGATACTTTCTTCATAACGTAAAAAAATGTGCACAAATCACCAATAATATTAGAGTAAATTGGTTTCCTCCTCGCCTATACTACATAGCACTTAACAGAGATGATCTAGAGCAAGAATTGGAACCCTGTAGATTATATTTTAAGCAACAGTAGTTTCTCATTATATATCCCCACCTTTCAGTATAAATCAAAGGTGACAGTGAACATCTCCATGCACATGAAGTCCTCATGCTTTCTGGAAAAAAAAAAAATCTAGAAATCATTTACTTAGTTAAAATAGCTTTAAATCTTCTAAAGCAATTCTATTTACAGAACTAAAAACGGGTAGTAGATAGATAAGGAGATCTGTACTCTTCCCTATATCGGGGCCTTTTCCAGGTAACTTTGCAATCCCTGAGATCAATCAAGAAGTGGACTCTGGTTCCTGCACCTTAACCCCTATAATTCACTCCTGCTGCTAGAACAGGCCAGAAGCAACTGTTCCAGCCCTTGTAGGCATCCTCTCTCTCACTTGGAGCCCTGCCTCTGCCCAGTTAGTTAGCCTGCCAAGGGTGAGAAACCATGGAGAATGGAGCCAAGTCACCTAGTTCTCCCAGCCAAGGGCAAGCATAGAAGTGAACCTAGCCAAGAGTGAAAGGATAGTGTACCAGACCCACATCCAACTGCTGCTACAGAGAGAGTCAGCCAACACTTATGACTCACAGAACTGTAAGATAAATAAGTGGTTGTTGTTTTGAGCCATTAAGTTTTGAAGTGGGTTGTAATGCTGCATTACTGAGATGCTGGTTAACTGATGCAAAGGCCAAAGTGATATCTCTGGAATGTCAAGTACCATCATATACAGATGGCCTAGAATTGGGGGGTTTTGGTCTCCAGAATAGGGAAAAAATTGAAATGGATCCAAGACCTTTCCTATAGCAGCTCTCTACCTTCTCTAACTTTGTGTCAATGCCAGTGTGGCTTGCTATTCAGAGAAGGGCATGTGTCACTTTCAAGACAGAGTGCTTATTCTCTCCCCATCACCTCTGGGATGGAATGTTGAGGAATTTAACTTTATCAAGCAACATAAAATATTCACATTAACTTCAGTTCATGCAAATTCAATTTAAAATAAACATCCTGTCTGTTCAGATCTCATCTAGGACATTTCAAGAAATGCTGTATAGAATGGTGAGATCCAACTGCCAGGATTGCTGAAAACAAATATGTAAATACTCCAGGGCTTTTGTTATTCATAACATACCTCTAACACAGCACATGCAATATGCTGTTCATTCTGTAACTAGTATAACTAATAAAGCACATTTTCCTCTCTTAAAAAAATAAAAAAAGAAATACTGTAAAGTATGTATTACTTCTTCCATGCTATTTTAGACATCAGGAAAGAAAGCTGGAAACTAGCCTATGGCAGAGATTAGTAATTTCATTCTGATATTAATTTTGCCTTCTTTTATCTGAGACTCCTTATTTCACCGAATAAAAGACTCCTTATTTCACCAGACACAAGATCACCAGAATAAAACCAGTCTCTTTTAATCTCCATTGCTGCTAGATCTTGCTATATGATTATGTATACAGCTGTCAGCTGAGAATAAAATCAACCTAGTTGAGAACAAAGAAAATTACAATACCTGGGACTAAATAGGATTACAGTCTGGAAAAACACAGATTTAAGCAGTCTTGAAAATATGCTCTAAGGTTTTTCAAAATGGCAACTGTTCATATATTGGGAATTTTGACCGATGCTGGCAAAGGTTAAACTGTTTTATAAGAAAGGGATTGGGCAAAACCTCAATCTTTGGGTAGTTTAGAGGAAGGAATCCATTGCATAGACAGCAGAGGTCAACAAACAATATTTCAGGAAATTTCAATTAGGCCCAGTCCAAAGGTCAGCTCACAGGAGGAGGGCCCAACGTAAGCATGTCTGTAGCCTGTTCAAGGTTCAGCTGTGCAAGTGTCTGAGACCTATTTTAACAATTCTCTTGACTCAATTATATATGCCTTGCACCAATGCTTTTCCATTGTGATTTTCTTTCTTGAGAAAGCAATGGATGTGAACAGAAGGAAGGTGTAGTAGTTCCCACACTCTTCTTCCAGAATGGGTGGAGAATGTGAGGACTAAACCATCTTGAATGGTGACAACAAGGACAATACCCCAGATGTGAGACAAAAAGATAAAGGCAATCCAAAGACAGCCTTAGGGTGAGGAACCAGGAGCAGCCCTAGGATTTGTTCCCCTAAGCCAATAGGTAAAAGAGAAATAAAAACTTTGCTTATGAGAAGTAAAGTTTAATTTTGATTCTTAAAGCTGAGTGTGTATCTTGTCTTCTGGTTGTCTCCTCAACTTCTCACAAATTCCTTCACTAATTCACAGTTTAATATTATTTTTCTCATGCATTTTCCCCTCAGCCTATTACTTTAAATCTTGCTTCTCTAAACTAGTAAAATGTGGTGAGCAAAGAGATTCTATAGTTTATTTTTCAACCTCCTTTATATGAGAATATTTATGTCATATTCTTTGCTTGATTTTGGTTTTAGGAAGCATTTTAAGTTTACCTGCTATAAGTTTTGTCGGAAATTAACAACTCTATGACACATTAATTTTCACATGTATTTCCAGAAAAATATAGGCAATTATATCATCCAAGTAATATAATCTGTTTGATTAGAGTCACTAAAATTTCCTACTTCTTTCAATTCACTTCAGTTAGATCCATATAAAATGTTTTATTTTGTAATGTGATTTAATCAATAAGGCATTACAAATCCTTTTGGAAATAGGTAGGGCAATATATTCAGTAACTCAGTAAGGGCTAAATAGAGTATTATAGACCATAATTTCTTTAAGAGCTCAGAAGAGTAAGAAATAAATAATAAGCAAATTTCCTAATTTATTCCAAAGAACAATATTACTGATTGGTGCTGTGTAGGGAAAAAGATCTCTCATCAAAAATCTTGGGAAATATAGTATTCTCATTCATTTCTTGGAAAGTAACAAAATACCCATGGAATAAAAAAAGATTTTGATAAAGTCTGCAGATAGGATCCCATTTAATAAAATATTTCCCAAACTCCTTCAGTCACAGATCTCTCTGTCTGCAATACCTCCATCACATCTCCCAGAAGTCATGTTTCTTGAGACACACTTTGGAAAGTGATATGCTGATATCAAGAAGTTATCATAAAAAGTCTTGAAATTAAAGGACAGATAAAAATTATATCGCAAGTAAAGTCATAACAGGGTTTTCAGGCAAGATGAAATCGCAAATAGAATTTCAAAAATGTTCATTCCAATACTATTACTGGGGCACACGTAGTAGACTTGGTAAGGATAGAGAACCATATAGTCCTACTACTCAAGGACCTTGAGTTGCAGTGAACAGAAACCTCAATACAGTCTTATCTGTTAAAACTTGAAGGTAAAGTGGTGAAAAATAGGCAGACATGACACGCACATGTGACAAAGATGTAACCAGCACGGCTGATGATAGAAGTCAAGGTTCGTGAAAAATTAGTCTAAGTTTGGAAAGTCTTTAATTCAAGGACACATTGCCAGCAAAGACAGGAAATTGAAGACTCACCAGTCGTAGAATCCTTGAGGAAAAATTTAAGAAAGTTTAGTGTCTGTTTAAATCATGGCATTTTATTTATGTTGTGCAGTCTGGAATTTCTTATGTAAAACTGCATCTTATAAAATATACTATGGTCAGATTAAATTAATTCATTTCAAATTTAATGAATTCGAATATAATATAACACTAAATTATTCGGGATATCTTATTCAATAAAGGTAATTAGCTCTAGTTCATGTCATGGTTTAAAAATGGCTATGGATTAGTGGAAATCATTAATTGCTTTATAAACCCATAATCTTCTCCAGAGTAAAATCGCAAATCCCCAGTGACAGCTGGAGTTTTGGCTGGGCTAAAGCAGCAAAGGTGTGTGAAACACAGTGGCAGTGGTGGTGTAGACTCACGTCGCTGGCGAGGACTTTGTCTCCATCTTTGCAGCATTCTCCTAAGTTTGCTCCCATCAGGGCTCTGAGGTTGACAAAAATGTCTTCCTGCTACCCAAGAACAGTGACATGCATTCTTTGATCTTTTTATGGTAAGGTTCCTTTTCCTCAGTCCATGTCTAATGATATGTCCTGAAGCTGTGATAAACAAGCTGGAGAGAAATTAGAGAAATGGTGTTTGTTAGTTACAACTAAATGTCTATCCTCTGGACAAAGTAACATTTTATAAGAACTTTGAATATATCTTCCTAAAATGAGAAATTCAGGAAGTCTGGGCATACTGGGGGGGCCACAGTGGACTTCAGGGAGCAGAGATCTTACAGGGTATCTTTAAAGTGTCATTAGGTGGTAAGTGGTCTTTTGGGATTTGCACAGACAGTTTCTCAGATACTCTTTTTGTTTCAAATGTTATTATTGGTGCATTACAGTTATACATGATAGTAGGATTTTGACATAGCAATACATACATGGAATATAATTTGCTCTACGTCAGTCCTATTTCCCCTTTTCCTCCCCCACTCCCTCCCCTATCCCCCTTCCACTGCTCTACTGGTCTTTCTTCTATTTATATAAAAAATTTCATCAGTGCTTTAAAGACATGCATCAAAGTGAAGTTCACTGTGGTACTCTCATATAGGTATGTAGCATAATTTGTTCAATTTCATTCCACAGTTCCTCCATTTTCCTGTCCCTCTTCCCTTCCCCTCTATTACTTTACTCCACTGTTCTCCCTTCTGTTTCCATGATATCTGCCCACCTCACACACATACCTTTTAATTCTTTATTTCTATCTTCTACATATGGAATGGAACATTTAATCTCTGACTTTCTGTATCTGGTTTGTTTCACTTAGCATGATGTTCTCCAGTTCCATTCATTTACCAGCAAATGACATAATTTGGTTCTTCTTTATGACTGAATAAAACACCATTGTGTACATAAACTATATTTTTTCTTTATCCATTCATCTTCTGAGGGTTCCTGGACTGGTTCTATAAATTGGTTATTGTGCATTTTGCTGCTTTTATCACTATAATATGTGATTCAAGTTCTTTTGGATGCAAAACAAGGAGTGGGATGTCTGGGTCTTATGGTAGGTCCATTCTGAGTTTTTAGAGCTCAGTTTCATGCTGGTTTCAAGAACCATAGCACTAATTTGCAGTCCCACCAACAATGTATGGATGTGCCTTTTCCTGCACATCGTCACCAGCATTTACTATTATTTGTATTCTTGATGATTGTCATTCTAAGTGGAATGAATTAAAATTTCAGTGTTGCTTTGATATTTGTTTCCCTGATTGCTTGGAATGTTGAACATTTTCATGTATTTATTGGCCATTTGTATTTCTTCATTTGGAAGTGGTTATTGAATTTTTTTGCCCAATTGATTATGTTTTTTTGGGGAGGGTTAAGTTGTTTTTTTTTTGGGGGGGGGAGGTGAAGTCCTGTATGTATTATGGATTTTAATCTTCTGTGGGATAGTAACTGGCAAAGATTTTTCTCCCATTCTGTAGATTCTCTTTTTATATTCTTAATTGTTTCCTTTGCTGTGCAGAAGCTTTTCAATTTTATGCTGTTCCATTTGTTGATTCTTGGCTTTAGTTTTTTTTAGTCCATTAGAATTATACCTAATATTGGAACTTATTTTGACATAATCATACAAGCATGGAATACAATTTGCTCCAATTCAATCCCTAGTCCTTCCCTTTCCCTCACTTCTTCCCTCCCCATTCCCTTTCCTCTATTTGTCTTCCATCTATTTGTTTATAGATTTTTTTATTGATATGTATTTTGTATTGATGTATATATTTATATGTATACATATACATATACAGTTTTAGCAGTCTTGTTAAGGAAGTTGGCACCTGTAACAATGAATCAGAGTTTTAACCCTAAATTTTCTTTAGCAGTTGAAAAGTTTCTGGTCTAATTCCTGGGTTTTTGATCCACTTTGAGTTGGCTTTTCTGCAGGGTGAGAGTTAGGGATCTAGATATTCTTCTACATATGAATATCCAGTTTTCCCAGCACCATTTGTTTAAAAGTCTATCTTTTCTCCAATGTATATTTTTGGCAATGAAGTCAAGGATCAGATGACTGTATCTATGTGGGTTTGTCTCTATTTCTTCTATTCTATTTCATTGGTCTTCCTGTCTCTTTTGATGCTAATACCATGCTGTTTTTGTCTCTATAGTCAGTCCTTCTGGATCTGTAAACAATAGAACAGAACACTTGAGGACTGCCTTTAATTTCACCTTGTCTGCTCCAGAGAGATAGACAACCACTGTTGTTTCTATTTCTTCCAGTGTTCTAAAATCCCACTACTTGAGACAGTCCAAGAAAATTCATCTCAACCAACATGTGCCAGGAGTGAGGCAATGGATAGAAGGTGTGTGGGATGCAATCATGAGAAGCGTGAAGAATCTTTTCCCTGCAATTGCATAAGTAAATAAAGTCTGTAGATCCCTGTGCCTTGTGCATGCTTTGCTTCTTGCAGTTTAGCAAGGGGCCAAAGTAGAGACCTCCAAGTCCAACTGCCTTGAATCAAATCTTAGAATATTCCACTACAGTTTTCTAGTTTTTTCAGGATTTTCTGTACTTCAGTTATATCATCTGTAGACTATGGGTAGAAAATAATATCTTACTTCTAGGTGGTTCTGATATTAAATAGGTTAATACAACCAGGTTCCACATAATAACACTATGTCATTGATAACTGCATGTAAGACTGGCTCCATAAGATACAAGGCAGCTGGAAAACTCCTATCACCTAATAATGTCATAATCATTGTAATATTTTAAAGAAATCCATTACTCATGTATATGTGGTGATGCTGTTGTAAACATACCTACTGCATTTCCAGTTATGTAAAAGTATATGGCAATCAATTATATACAATACATAGGACTTGACAGTGATAATAACGCTAAGATACTTGTTTGTGTATTTACTATAATATACTTTTATCATCATTTAGAGTTAACTTCTTGTACTTATAAAAGTTTACTATGAAACAGTGTGCTGTGTTATGCCCACATCCACTTTGTCCTTCTTGAGTGTACATTGGCCACGTGGAATGATTGACCTGCCCCAGCTAGGTTTGTGTAAGTACATTCTGTGATGTTTGCACATCATCAGAATAACCTAAGGATGCATTTTTCAGAAATTACCCTATTGTTAAGTGACACATGACTACGTATAAGACATTTGGAATTGCACCTGGCACCTAGAAGAAGTGTATATAAGTGTTTGCTATTAAAATTTTTGTCATCGTACTTATTGAAGTAAGCTCCCATTTCATCTTCTGTCAGCAGTTTGCAGGTTTGCTCTCTGCAATTTTCTGTGATTTAATCATTATGCCTATCCTTAGGAACTCATATATGATTGTATTAACTCATTTAATATCAGAGCTACCCTGTAAGTTATGATTTTCTACCCATATTTTACAGATGAGGTAACTGAAGCACTGAAAATTAGAATGGCAATTATCAAGAACACAAGCAACAATAGGTGTTGGCGAGGATGTGGGGAAAAAGGTACACTCCTACATTGCTGGTGGGACTGCAAATTAGTGCAGCCACTCTGGAAAGCAGTGTGGAGACTCCTCAGAAAGCTTGGAATGGAACCACCATTTGACCCAGCTATCCCACTCCTTGGCCTATAACCAAAGGACTTAAAATCAGCATACTACAGAGATACAGCCACATCAATATTCATTGCTGCTCAATTCACCGTAGCCAGATTGTGGAACCAACCTAGATGCCCTTCAGTTGATGAATGGATAAAGAAACTGGCATATATATACAATGGAATATTACTCCGCCATGAAGAATGATAAAATTATGGCATTTGCAGGCAAATGGATGAAATTGGAGAATATCATGCTAAGTGAGATAAGCCAATCTCAAAAAACTAAAGGATGAATGATCTCGCTGATAAGCAGATGAGGACATATAATGGGGGTGGGAGAGGTTAGCGTTAGGGTTAGGGTTAGGTTTAGGGTTAGGGATAAGGAGGGTGGTAAGAATGGAGGAAGGAAGGACTGTATAGAGGGAAAAGAAGGGTGGGAGGGGTGGGGGAAAGGGAAAAAAATAACAGAATGAATCAAACAACATTGCCCTGTGTAAATTTATGATTACACAAATGGTATGCCTTGACTCCATGTACAAATAGAGAAACAACATGTATCCCATTTGTTTACAATTAAAAAAAAGTTATAAAAGAAAAAAAAAGTTAGGAAGTAACAGTGGAACTTTACAAGATTTGAATCAAGATGGTTGGACTTTATGGTTGTACCTTTTGAACAAGGTACAAAAAGCAAAAAAAAATAAGTTTGGTCATGTGGTAGATATAAACATTCATGACTGGATAAAATAATGAGAATTAAGTCAGTATTCCGAGGTTTGTGAAAAAGGCAAGATAGACCTTACATACTAGACAACAACAACTGTACACTAGAGGTATACACTAGAGATATACAATTCTGCACTAGGGATGGGGGTGAGCAGAAAGAGAGGGCTCTGGACCTCTATGTCATTGTAGTATGTTTTTAACCATGTACTGTGGTAACAGTAAGTAAAGAAGTGGGTGATAAGTAGAACATAGAGATGAGATATAAACCTAAATACATAAAACAATTAAGTATATGATACAGCATAGTAACTTTAAAACTTCAAAGAAAGATGAACTACGAAATTAATGATGTTGAGAACTTAAAAATGATAGAGAAATATAGCACTGAATTCTTATGCTCAGCATAAATTCCAACTAGATTAAAAATTCAAATATAAAAACAAAACCATAAAAATTCTGGAAGATAAAGGACAATTTTCTATCAATTTTAGATAGAGAAAGGACTTTGAACTTAACCAAAGTAGGAAATGGATACAAAAGCATTTTTTAAAAGTCAGATAAAATGGATTCCATAAATATAAAATGGGGCATGGTGAAAAAATGTCATAGATCAAAATATAGATGAAGCGTTAGGAAAATATATGTGAAGATATTATCAGAAACAAAGGAGGGCAATTATTTATAATATATATAGTTTCTCTGAAATAATAAGAAATGGATGAGAATACTAATTGAAAATTGAACCAAAGATATGAAAGTTTAGTTAATAAGAAAGGAAATGTCATAAATGCCCTGAGATGTCATAAATACTCACTATATAATGACTTTTAAAGTGAAAAATGAAAACCATATTGCAATATAATTTTTCAGCCACCCAATAAATACACAAAAGTTTGTTAATATATCCCCATTATGCATTTAGGCAAAAGCTGGCATTCTTATACATTACCTATAAAAATATAAACTGATACTATTTCTCTGGAGGAAAACTTGACAAAGTTATCAGTATTTAAAATGATATAATTTTTAAGTCTAGTATTACCCTGAGAATTTATTAAATAAATATATTTGCCCATGTACAAAATGAATAAACATAATAGTTTCCATTTCTGCATTACCTGATGACAAAATAGGAAAAAATTGGATATTTGTAAGCAGGGGTCATAATAAATATAGTTTATACAATAAAATAAATTTTATGCAGTAGCAATAGAAATGAAGTTTCATATATACTGATATGGAGAGTGCTTAAAGATTTTTTTGTAAAAGTGAAATACAACAAATATATGTTATGCAAACGTGTATAAGGATAAAATTAAAACTGTGTATTCCTATTTGTGCATAAGTAAATCTAGATGGACACTAGATTTCTCTCTTGTGTAAGAGAGAAAATAATGGCTATCTACTCACTGAAAAAAGGAGTCATAGTGAACTATAGGAAGAAAGTTATTGGAATCTAAAAAAATAAATTTTAAATATAAAAATGAAAGTAGGATTGTTACATTCTTAACTATTCAAAGGCATTGCAAATTCAAATAAATCACATGATAGAGAGACATTTTCACTGATTTAGAAACATTAATTCACCTATTTACAAGTGATGTACATAACAGAAAACACATAAAGTTTAAAAGTATAAATGAAAATTAAGTTCAAAAAGACTGAGCTAATCAATGAATGTTCTCAGATCACAAATTAAAACAATTAAAGTTCTAAAATGTTCAGATATTTAATATTAAACAACACTCTTCCAAGTTACTCATAGTTTAAAAAAGAAATCCTGTGGATATTTATAAAATATTTTAAATTTAATAAAAATAAATGAGCAAAGTTTGTGTGATGCAGATAAAGCTTTGCTAAGAGACACATAAATAACAGCAAATGTTGTTTATTTTAAAAAGTCACAAAATTAGAACTTCATCATCATGATACACTTGTTGAACCATTAATGAACTAAGCATCCAACCCAAGAATTGAGAAAGCAAAAGAGAAACAAATTAAAACCAATATAAGCAATAATACATATAAAAACAAAAATCAATGAAATAAAACGAAAAATTAATGAAACAAAAAGATGATTATTTGAAACAATAAATATAACTTGTTAACTTCTGCCTACACTGAAAGATGGACAGAAAGAATCAACTTCCAGGAATGAAGTGGAGAATAGATAAATATTTAATTCCAGTTCTGAGTAAGAAGAGAAGGCAATCTGTCTTTAACTCCGAATGCACCTGTGAAAACTGGACACTCTGCCATGCAGCTGCTACTTGAGGACTTTGAAAATTAAATGCTAGCAGGCAAATATGGGAAGAAAACTAGAATTTGAATTACACTGAACCAGCAGTGAGTTTACTGTGTTCTTTCCTCTGGTGTCATCCAGCCTACCTTCATCAAGGACTAAAACTTGAAAGTGGGAGTTACTTATCCATTCATCAGGTGAAGGGCATCTAGGTTGGTTCTACAACTTAGCTACTGTGAATTGAATTGCTGTAAACAAAGATGTGGCTGTGTCCCTGCAGTATGCTGATTTTAACTCTTTGGGGTATACACCAAGGAGTGGGATTACTGACTCAAATAATGGTTCCATTCCAAGTTTTCTGAGGCATCTTCATACTGCTTTCCAGACTGGTTTTGCCAATTTGCAGTCCTACCAGCAATGCATGTGTATACCTTTTCTCCCACATCCTCACTAACATTTATTGTTTCTTAAATGTGGTATATATACACAATGGAATATTGCTAAGCCATAAAAAAGAATGATTTTGCTGGTAATTGGATGGATCTTGAGGCTATCATGCTAAGAGGAATAAGACAATTCCAAAAAACCAAAGGTCGAAATGTTCTCACTGATTTGTATATGCTAACACAAAACAAGGCAGTGGAGAGGGAAGAATAGAAGTTCATTGGAATAGACGAAGGGGAATGAAAGGAAGGGAGCGGGGATGGAAATAAGAAAGACAGTTGCGATCCAAGATGGCGGCCTAGAGGGTGACTGCACCCCCAGTCGCTCCAGAACCCAGGAGTTAAGAAGGGGAGGCATTGAGAGACTCGGACTGAAATAGAGCCACGGGTGAGTCTGCCCACTGGGTAAAGCTCGGCCGGGGTGGCAGGCCCAGATAGGGGTGGCTTATCGGAGCCGGGCAGGGCAGCTAGAGTCTTCCACAGGCAGCCCTGCGCACTCCGGCGGTGGGCCCCGCCCACACAGCCAGCTTCTCCAGGTTCTCGGAGCAGGCCCCCTAGTGAGAGCCTTTCTGACCAGAACAAGCTCCAAGTCCCGGAGCCAGCGCAGCGTACTCCCAGCGTACTCCGGCATGCAAGCAGCTTCAGGGACCAGGATAGGGCAGCCAGAGACTTCCCCAAGCAGCCTGGACCCCTGCGGTGGGAGGTGCCTTTCAAGGCTAGCTTCTCGGAGCAGACCGCCCAGTGAGAGGCTTTCTACATAGAACCAGCCACAAGTCCCCAAACCAACGGAGAGCTTCGATCCGCAAGCAGCCTCTGGGATCAGGGCAGGGCAACCAGAGACCTCATCAGGCGGCTCTGCCGACTCCGGCCGCAGACTCTTTCCACCAGGTGATCCAAGAAGGCGGCCTAGAGGGTGACTGCATCCCCAGTCGCTCCAGAACCCAGGAGTTAAGAAGGGGAGGCATTGAGAGACTCGGACTGAAATAGAGCCATGGGTGAGTCTGCCCACTGGGTAAAGCTTAGCCCGGGTGGCAGACCCAGATAGAGGTGGCTTATCAGAGCAGGGCAGAGCAGCTAGAGTCTTCCCCAGGTAGCCTTCCACACTCCTGCGGTGGGCTCCTCCCACACGGCCAGCTGCACGGTGCAGGCCCACAGTCAGAGCCTTTCCGCACAGAGCCAGCTCCAAACAATGGAACCAGTAGGGGGCTAGGGGCAGCTTTCTTTGGATGCACTGCATTATCAAATTTCTCCAAGACATCAGGCTACTGAAGGCTGGGAGGTGATACACTGGAAATCTACCAGGACACTATAAGCCAATAGCGGAAATCTGCAATATCTCAGGGTCCCACTGACATCTGTCCAATATGAGAAACCAAGGGAAGAAAATGTCCCAAACAAACCTAGATATCACATCAATAAAACCCAATGACAGCACAGCAGAAGAAATGTCAGAAAAGGAGTTCAGAATGTACGTAATTAAAACGATCAGGGAAGCAAATGAGGAGATGAAAGAGCAAATGCAGGCATTGAAGGAGGAGATGAAAGAGCAAATGCAGGCATTAAATGATCGCACCAATCAACAGTTAAAAGACCAAATACGGGAAGCAAGAGATCATTTCAATAAAGAGTTAGAGATACTGAAAAAAAAGCAAACTGAAATACTTGAAATGAAGGAAACAATAAACCAAGTTAAAAAATCCATAGAAAGCATAACCAATAGGATAGAACACCTGGAAGACAGAACCTCACACATTGAAGACAAATTATTTAATCTTGAAAACAAAGTTGGCCAAACAGAGAAGATGGTAAGAAATCATGAACAGAATCTACAAGAATTATGGGATATCATGAAAAGGCCAAATTTAAGAATTATTGGGATTGAGGAAGGCTTAGAGAAACAAACCAAAGGAATGAACAATCTATTCAATGAAATAATATCAGAAAATTTCCCAAATCTGAAGAATGAAATGGAAAACCAAGTACAAGAGGCTTATAGAACTCCAAACATACAAAATTACAACAGACCCACACCAAGGCACATTATTATGAAAATACCTAACATACAAAATAAAGACAGAATTTTAAAGGCCGCGAGAGAAAAGAATCAAATTACATTCAGAGGGAAACCAATAAGAATATCAGCAGAATTTTCAATCCAGACCCTAAAAGCTAGAAGGGCCTGGAACAACATATACCAAGCCCTGAAAGAAAATGGATGCCAACCAAGAATCTTATACCCAGCAAAACTTACCTTCAAATTTGACGATGAAATAAGATCCTTCCATGATAAACAAAAGCTAAAGGAAATTACAAAAAGAAAGCCAGCATTACAGAACATTCTCAGCAAAATATTCCATGAGGAAGAGATGAAAAACGATGCAAATCAGCAACAGGAGGCGATAGCCTAAAGGAATAGCCAAGTAAAGGAGAAACCAAATCATGTCAAAAACAAATATGAGTCAATTGACTGGGAATACAAATCATATCACAATAATAACCCTGAATGTTAATGGCCTGAACTCATCAATAAAAAGACATAGACTGGCAGATTGGATTAAAAAGAAAAATCCAACAATATGCTGCCTGCAAGAGACTCATCTCATAGAAAAAGACACCCATAGACTAAAGGTGAAAGGATGGGGAAAAACATACCATGCACACGGACACAGCAAAAAAGCTGGAGTATCCATCCTCATTTCAGATAATGTGGACTGCAAACCAAAACTAGTCAGAAGGGATAAAGAAGGACATTACATGCTGCTTAAGGGAAGCATAAATCAGCAAGACATAACAATCATAAATATCTATGCCCCGAACATTGGCTCATCCACGTACGTCAAACAAATCCTTCTCAATTCCAGAAATCAAATAGACCACAACACAATAATACTAGGCGATTTTAACACACCTCTCTCACCACTGGATAGATCGTCCAAACAAAAATTGAATAAAGAAACTATAGATCTCAACAACACAATCAACAATTTAGAATTAACGGACATATATAGAATATACCATCCAACAAAGAATGAATACACTTTCTTCTCAGCAGCACATGGATTCTTCTCTAAAATAGACCATATTTTATGCCACAAAGCTACTGTTAGCAAATACAAGAAGATAGAGATACTACCTTGTACTCTATCAGATCATAATGGATTGAAATTAGAAATAAATGACAGAATAAAAAACAAAAACTTCTCCAATACCTGGAGATTAAATAATACACTATTATATGATGAATGGATAACAGAAGACATCAGGAGGGAAATAAAAAAATTCTTAGAAGTAAACGAGAACAAAGACACATCATATCAAAATCTCTGGGACACTATGAAAGCAGTACTTAGAGGAAGATTTATTTCATGGGGCTCATTCAAAAAAAGAAGTAGAAATCAACAAATAAACAACTTAACACTACAGCTCAAAGCGCTAGAAAAAGAAGAGCAGACCAATACCCAAAGTAGTAGAAGACAGGAAATAGTTAAATTCAGAGCCGAAATCAACGAAATCAAAACAAAAGAAACAATTGGAAAAATTAACAAAATAAATAGTTGGTTCTTTGAAAAAATAAATAAAATTGATAAACCCTTAGCCACACTAACAAAGAGAAAGAGGGAGAAAACTCAAATTACTAAAGTTCAGAATGAACAAGGAAACATCACAAGAGACACGAGTGAAATACAAAACATAATTAGAAGCTATTTCGAAAATCTATACTCCAACAAAATAGAAAACCTCAAAGACATCAACAAATTTCTAGAGACATATGAACTACCTAAACTGAACGAGGAGGACATACACAACTTAAATAAACCAATTTCAAGCAATGAAATAGAAGAGGTCATCAAAAACCTACCAACAAAGAAAAGTCCAGGACCAGATGGGTTCTCAGCCGAGTTCTATATAACCTTTAAAGAAGAGCTCATTCCAATACTCCTCAAACTATTCCATGAAATAGAAGAGGAGGGAACCCTCCCAAACTCGTTCTATGAAGCCAATATCATCCTGATACCTAAACCAGACACAGACACATCGAGGAAAGAAAATTTCAGACCAATATCCTTAATGAACATCGACGCAAAAATACTCAACAAAATTTTAGCAAATCGCATACAAATATATATTAAAAAGATAGTGCACCACGATCAAGTGGGTTTTATCCCAGGGATGCAAGGTTGGTTCAACATTCGGAAATCAATAAATGTCATTCACCATATCAACAGACTTAAAGTTAAGAATCACATGATTATTTCAATAGATGCAGAAAAAGCATTCGATAAAATACAGCATCCCTTCATGTTCAAAACACTAGAAAAAATTGGGGTAGTGGGAACATTCCTTAACATTATAAAGGCCATCTACGCTAAGCCCATGGCTAATATCATTCTAAATGGTGAAAAACTGAAAGCATTCCCCCTAAAAACTGGAACAAGGCAGGGATGCTCTCTTTCACCACTTCTATTCAACATCATCCTTGAGACTCTAGCCAGAGCAATCAGACAAACCAAAGAAATTAAAGGGATACGAATAGGAAAAGAAGAACTCAAACTATCCCTGTTCGCTGATGACATGATTATATATTTAGAGGAACCTGGAAATTCCACCAGAAAACTTTTAGAACTCATAAGTGAATTCAGTAAAGTAGCAGGTTACAAGATCAATGCTCATAAATCCAATGCATTTTTATACATAAGTGATGAATCTTCAGAAAGAGAAATTAGGAAAACTACCCCATTCACAATAGCATCGAAAAAAATAAAGTACTTGGGAATCAATCTCACAAAAGAGGTGAAAGACCTCTACAATGAGAACTACAGAACACTAAAGAAAGAAATTAAAGAAAACCTTAGAAGATGGAAAGATCTCCCATGTTCCTGGATAGGCAGAATTAATATTGTCAAAATGGCTATACTACCTAAAGTGCTTTACAGATTCAATGCAATTCCAATTAAAATCCCAATGATGTACCTTGCAGAAATAGAGCAAGCAATTATGAAATTCATCTGGAAGAATAAAAAACCTAGAATAGCTAAAGCAATCCTCAGTAGCAAGAGCGAAGCAGGGGGTATTGCAATACCAGATCTTCAACTCTACTACAAAGCAATAGTAACAAAAACGGCATGGTATTGGTACCAAAATAGACAGGTAGATCAATGGTACAAAATAGAGGACACGGACACAAACCCAAATAAATACAATTTTCTCATACTAGAGAAAGGTTCCAAAAATATGCAATGGAGAAAAGATAGCCTCTTCAACAAATGGTGCTGGGAAAACTGGAAAACCATATGCAATAGAATGAAATTAAACCCCTATCTCTCACCCTACACAAAACTCAACTCAAAATGGATCAAGGACCTCGGAATCAGACCAGAGACCCTGCATCTTATAGAAGAAAAAGGAGGCCCAAATCTTCAACTTGTTGGCTTAGGATCAGACTTCCTTAACAGGACTCCCATAGCACAAGAAATAAAAGCAAGAATCAACAACTGGGATAGATTCAAACTAAAAAGCTTTCTCTCAGCAAAGGAAACTATCAGCAATGTGAAGAGAGAACCTACAGAGTGGGAGAATATCTTTGCCAACCATACTTCAGATAGAGCGCTAATTTCCAGACTCTATAAAGAACTCAAAAAACTCTACACCAAGAATACAAATAATCCAATCAACAAATGGGCTAAGGAAATGAACAGACACTTCACAGAAGAAGATGTACAAGTAATCACCAGATATATGAAAAAATGTTCAACATCCCTAGTAATAAGGGAAATGCAAATCAAAACTACCCTAAGATTTCATCCCACCCCAATTAGAATGGTGATTATCAAGAACACAAGCAACAATATGTGTTGGCGAGGATGTGGTGAAAAAGCAACACTCATACATTGGTGGTGGGGTTGCAAATTAGTGCAGCCACTCTGGAAAGCAGTGTGGAGATTCCTCAGAAAGCTTGGACTGGAAACACCATTTGACCCAGCTATCCCACTCCTTGGCCTATACCCAAAGGACTTAAAATCATCATACTACAGAGATACAGCCACATCAATATTCATTGCTGCTCAATTCACCATAGCCAGAGTGTGGAACCAACCTAGATGCCCTTCAGTTGATGAATGGATAAAGAAACTGTGGCATATATATACAATGGAATATTACTCAGCTATAAAGAATGATAAAATTATGGCATTTACAGGCAAATGGATGAAATTGGAGAATATCATGCTAAGTGAGATAAGCCAATCTCAAAAAACTAAAGGACAAATGATCTCGCTGATAAGTGGATGAGGACATATAAAGGGGGGTGGGAGGGGTTAGCCTTAGGTTTAGGGTTAGGTTTAGGGTTAGGGATAAGGAGAGCGGTAAGAATGAAGGAAAGAAGGACTGTATAGAGGGAAAAGAGGGGTGGGAGGGGTGGGGGGGAAGGAAAAAAAAATAATCAGACATCATTGCCCTATGTAAACGTATGATTACACAAATGGTATGCCTTGACTCTATGTACAAATAGAGAAACAACATGTATCCCATTTGTATACAATAATAAAAAAAAAAAAGAAAGACAGTAGAATGAATTGGACATAACTTTCCTGTGTTCATATATGAATATACTACCAGTGAAACTCCATAGGCACAGCCAGAAGTATGGAAGTTATACTCCATGTATCTATAATATGTCAAAAAATATTCTAATATCTATGTAAATCTAAAAAGAACAAATAAAACATTTTTAAAATGAAAAAAGAAAGAAAGTGGAAGTTAGCTGAATACAAGTAGAGGAAAGGGAGGACTTCAAGTTCAAGTTCAAAGTATAGGAAAAACAGTTAAAATATCCTTGGGTTGATTTTCTTTTCCTTTCCTCCATTATTTTCCTTCATTTCTTTTCTTTTCCTCCAGCCCCTACACAATCCTCTTGCAAGTGGTAGCAGCATTCCCAATTGAAGTGTGAAAACAAGACTTTGAATTGAAGAGAAACCTTTTCTTATAGGGGGAGTTATGATCCCGAGATGGCAGGCAAACCATTATTATTTCTTCCTATCTCTGTGCTCCCATTTCTTGTGTTCTTGTCACTTGGGAACTCACAAATTTGCATGTAAAAGCAGAATAACAATAGCCCCAGGTTTCTGACCACAAGACTGAAAAGGAAAACCTCAGGAAACCAGAAAAATTCAGAAGGGCAAAAAATTTTCAAAAGCAACATCACAAAATTGTTTATGAACTCCTGTTCTTAAAATAAGCTATGAGTGAATAGATTTGATGGTAGGTCAGCATACCAGTCTTTGAACATTGTTCCTAAGTGCCATTAGGTGGCACACACATGGGACAGATTCCAACAGCACTGCAAATGTTTTCAAGACTGAATTGACATTGAACAACAACACCAAAAAAGATAGGAACTTGTGGTATAAATCTAATGAAACTGATTTCTCACTAAGAATTATCATGTGCCATAGAATGCATATAAGAACCAACAGCTCATAATATTCAAGTGGCTTGAGTGAAATTAAATTTACTTGAAATATGAATAACAAGAAAAATCTAAATTCACCTAGAAGAAAATAATCAACAAAAACCAAAACTGATATGACATTGATGTTGAAATTACCCTGCAAATACTTTACAAGAACTACTGTACAAATGCACCAACAAGAAATCATAAACACTTGTTTTAGTTACTTTTTCATTGCTGTGACCAAAGTACCTAACAAGAACAATTTAAAGGAGGAAAAGTTTATTTGGGGTTCATGGTTTCAAAGGTCTCAGTTCATAGATGACTCAGAGACCAAAATGACTCACCACATA
This sequence comes from Sciurus carolinensis, assembly GCF_902686445.1. NCBI lineage: Eukaryota > Metazoa > Chordata > Mammalia > Rodentia > Sciuridae > Sciurus > Sciurus carolinensis. The sequence goes on along the minus strand of NC_062227.1, from coordinate 26,530,831 downwards.
AGGGAGGAAAGGCCCAGAGCAGGAAAGTTGCTTAGCTTATGTTGGAGTCAGGAAGCAGAGAGAGGGAGAGCAAGAGAGGAAGGAGTCACAGGAAGAACAACCCTTCCAGGACATGCTCCCAGTGACACCCCTTGTCCAGTCATGCCCCATGGTTACTACCCAGTCAGTCCATTCAAAGTGGAATGGATTAATTAGGTTGCAGCTCTCAAAATCCAATCATTTTACCTGAGTATCCTTGCAGTAACAGGACCTTACACTCTGCCCTGACTCCAAAAGTTCATAACCACCTCACAATGCAAAATGCATTTAGCCCATCTCCAAGAGTCCCACAGTCTTAATAGTTACAGCATTGCCCATGTCCAAAGTCTCCTCTAAGACTTATGAGGCAAAATCTTGGCTGTGAGCCCCTGTAAAAATTTTTTAAAATTAAGTTACTTATATGCAATATACAGAGGCACAGAGTAAACATTCCTATTCCAAGAGGGAGGAATAGGAACATAGAAAGAAGGGATGGGTCAAAGTAAGACTAAACCCAGCTAGAGAAACAAGCTCAATAACTCTACCCGTAACTCCACATACAGCATCTAGGACACATAGTGGCCAAAGAGCTAGGGGAGCCCCCATCCCATTTGACCTTAGTGTTGAATTGCACATGGCTCTCTTTAACCTACCTCTCTCTGTAGGTTTTTCTCAGCAGTCAACATTACTGGTATTTCTTAATTCCTGGGGTCTTCATTCCAGCTTCAGCTCCACCTTCACAGCTTTGTGCATCACCCTCTCCGGGGTACCCCACAGGGACTCCAACACTGCTACACTTTGCCCGACCTTAATTTTAGCATCCTGTATTTCTGCAGAACCAGTGCCATGTGGACAACTCCAAGGTCTGCCTTCAGCTCATGCAATAGCTGGGCTCCCTGGAATCATGGCTCTGGCAGATTCTGAGTGACTATGCATCTCAGCATGGTGAAACTACTTTCTAGAAACAGTGTCCACCACCCCGCCCCCACAGAAGCAGGGTGCCCCCGTGATCTCTTGTCAAAGAAATGTTCCATTCTACACCCTTGGACCTGTAATGGTTGTGGTCTTATAAATTCCTGAGATGAACTCAGGTCATCTTTTCTATTATCTTTGTGCAAAGTACTTTAGGGCCAGTAATTTATTCAACAAGCACACCACTTTTGACCCTTGTTTTACATGCACTTTGCTAGTCAAACTTCAAGTTTTAAAGTCTGTCAACTCTGCTTTCTGCTCTTTATTCTTACAGTAAACCTGGCTAAAAATTGGTGGCAATATCCATGCCACTGTCTGAATGCTGTGCTGTCTTGAAATTTCCTCTACCAGATTAGTTAGTCCATCACCTAAATTCAATCTCACAAAGTCTCAGGACATGAGTAAAATGTAACCAAGTTCTTTGCCAGAATATAACATGTGACTCTAGTCAAATTCCCAACGGAACACGCATTTCCCTCTGAAACCTCAAGAGCATGGTCTGCATTCCTGTCTGTGTTCCCGGCGATCCCACCAGAATCACGGATTAAGCAACTCTAAACTTTTCAAAATTCCTCCTGTCAATCAGCTCCATAGGCTTCTTATTCACATATATTAGTCACAGTAAAGTACCAATTTCTGTTTTAATTATGTTTTTGTTGCTGTGACCAAAACATCCAACATAAGTTTGAGGAGGAAAAGTTTATTTGGGGCTCACTGTTTCAGAGGTCTCAGTTCACAGACAACCAACTCCATTGCACTTGGCCCAAGATAAGGCATCACATCATGGCAACAGGGCCCAGCACAGAAAAGCTGCTCAATTTATGGTGGGATTAGGAATCAGAGACAGTAAGAAGAACAGAAGAACAGCCTTTTCAGGGCATGCCCCGAGTGACCCACCTCTTCCAATCATGCCACACCTGCCTACAGTTACCACCCAGTCAGTTCATTTGAATAGGATGGACTATTTAGGTTACAGCTCTCATAATCCAATCATTTTGTCACAGAATATTCCTGCATTAATGGGAACTTTGGGGGGACACTTCCTACCCAAACCATAGCAACACTTGAGATAAATGCAAAACTAGAAAGTCCAGGGAAATAAATAAAAGATACAGGAAAAAAATAATAATAGAAACTGAAAAATATAGTAACCAAAACACTAACTGAATGGGCTCAAGAGAAGACTGGAAATGACAGAGAAGTCAATGCACTTAAAGACATGTCAAAGAAATTATTCAATTTGAGAAAGAGAGAGAGAGAGAGAGAGAGAGAGAGAGAGAGAGAGAGAGAGAGATTGATTAGACCTGTAAGCAGTAATATTCTAATCTAATAAACAAGTCATCAGAATTCCTTAAGGAAAAGGGAAAACCGGGTGTTTAAAAAGATATATAAGAAATGATGATTGAAAGCATCTGAAGTATGGAGAGCAACCAAACCCAATATGTTCAAGAAATTCAGTAAGCCTAAACAGAATAAGATAAAAAAAATACCAAGACGGACAAATCACAGTTAAACTTTTGAAAACTAAAAACAGTGAAAGAAGTCAGAGACAATTAACACATTTACCTTTAGAGGGACAATGACTTTAATTACTATGGATTACTCATAAGAAAATTATGAAAGCTGCAGGAACTTGCTTAGCACTTTTTTAAGTTTGAAAGAAAATTATCAACCCACATTCTATTTCTTGGGTAAATAACCTTCTGAAATAAAGGTGAAATAATGAATTTATTTGTTTGCTAGGGCTGCCATAACAAGTACCATGAACCAAATGGATTAAGTAACTGAAATTTATTGCCTCACAGTTCTGTAGACTAGAAGTCTGAAATCAAGGTCTCACCAGGTAGGTTCCTTCTGAGAGTGTGAAGGAGAGCTCTGTTTCAGGCTTCTCTGGTCTGTAGATGACTCCTTCCTGTGAGTCTTCATGTCATTTCAGTATATCTGCCTATTTGTCCTTTTTTTCCTATTTTTATCACCAGTCACGTTCAAGTAGGGCCAGTCATAATATTCTCAGTTCAACTTGATTATATCTACAAAAACACTTGTCTTCCAATAAGGCCACATCTGAATTTCTAGAGGTTAGGCTCCAATATATCTTCTGTGAGGTCCACAATTCAAACTATAAAACAGACATAATGAAATAACAGGAAAGTAAGATAATTCATTGCTAGATCTGTGTGCTAAAAGAAGTTCTTCTGACAGAAGATAAATGACACCAAAAGAAAATATGGAATATCTGAAATAAAGGACTAGAAACAAAAGCCATAAATATCTGGTTAAATATAAAAGATTATTTTTCCTCCCCTTCCATTCATTAAAATATATTTGACAAATGAAACAAAAATAAAACATTTCTATTATAGTCTTTAATGTATATAAGTAATAATATATGACCTAGAATAAGGAAAACTATATTTAATAATGTTTCTATATTCAACTTAAGAGGTAAACTACCAATTCTAAATAAACTGTGAAAAGTTAAGCATGTATATTGTAATCTTTGAAACAACTTCTATGCAAACCAAAGAAGTGCAGTCAAACATATGTGTTTGTGTGTATGTGTATGTGCACACACACACATATTACATTTAACATATCAATATTAAAATGGAATACTTTAAAAAGTTTTAAATAACCCCAAAAGACATTTGGAGATAGAGAATAGGAATTAAAAAAACACAATAAAATGGCAGACCCAAATTTAAACATAATCACCATTTCAAAGACATGGGTTATAGAAATAGATTTTTAAGATATGACCCATCTATACGATGTTTACAAGAAACTGACTTGAAATATGAGCCCTTTAAAGTATGGACAAAATATACCATGCAAACACTAATCAAAGCATTGATATTGGCAAAAGCATGGAATAGGAGATTCCAAATTCTTATTCCTCCATAGAAACATTGAAAGAATAGCCGGAAGCTTTCTAAACAAACTTTGTAGGATTTCTAGAGAGTAATCAAAGTTTCTTCAACCAAACAAATGTTCAATCAAGAAAAAGCCATCTTCATGATGGAAGGAAAGGCTTGTGAGACTCCTACTTGCTCTTTTGTGCCCTCCTCCGTGGCATGGTGGCAGAACTGGTTTTGTACAAATGGCAGACTAGAGCTTATTCCCCCAAACCAAAGATTGCAAAGCAGACCTTCTTAGCAAGTTATTGTGTACATCACTTCTTACCTGTTGGGGGTACCTGAAGGATTGAAGCAAGGCACTCATTTTTTATACCTTGGAAATCAAGCAAGAGAAGTAGTAGCAAGAACTACTCACAAAAGCCAGACTAAAATGAACAAATCCCTGGGGCAAGAAGTTAGAATAAGAAAGGATCTAAGGCCTGGAGGACATACTGAAGGAAAAGTTGAAGTGAAACTATTTAGGAAATTAAGACATTTGAAAGCGGCAGGGTGTATGAGGGAAATTTTTAAAGTCACACACATACCTAAGTGAGATGCATGTTCACAAGAAGTCTTGGGAGACTTTAAGTTTCATATTGGGCTGATCCATAGCTCAGAACAAAGAAGTCTGGTGTTAAAGTGCCCCAGCCCAGAGCTAAATTACAAAAATTCTCCTGTCTCTGTCTCTCTGTCTCTCTCTGTCTCTCTCTTTCTCTCTCTCTCTCTCTCTCTGTCTCATATTGCCTATTATTTGCTTATTTCATGGCCTGACATTGAATAAATTTTGTCAAAATATTAGTTGAACACAAGCCAAAGAATCAATATCTTTAGTGATTACATATTATCAGCAATCATCTTCCTGTTGTATTTAGGAAAAGTCTCAAAAAAAATGTACTACTGAAGCACTGAACAATCAAAACCAAACAGCAAATTCTGGGGAATGAGAAGGATGATTTCTAGGCTACCACATTATAATAGTCAAATGCCAAGTTTTCATGACAAAAAGTGACATGGCATTCAAAGAAACAGAAAACTACGTTTCAATCCGAAAAACAAAATAAATGAACACAAACCATCCCAGACCTCAGACTTACTATAAAATGACTTTAAAACAATTGTCTTAAATAGGCTCAAAAATCTAAGGGAAAACATGGACACAGAATGAAAAATAACAGAAAAACATGTAATATGCACAAAGAAGTAGAAATCATTAAAAGAACCAACAAATTCTGGAACTGAAAAGTATAATAATCAAAATGAAAATTTAATTATGGATGTTCAACAGCAGATGTGAGCAAACAGAATAGAAAATAAGCAAAATTGAAGATAGGAAATTTAAAATTACAAAGTCTAAGAACCTGAAAGAAAAAAAATGAAGAAAAAGTGAAAAAACCTGAGACTCATGGAATATCATCAAGTAGATGAAGGTGTAAATTATGGAGTTCCAGAAGAAGAGGGAAAGATTATGTGAAGAAGAATGACTAAGAACTTCACAAATTTGATGTCACATGTGAATCAATAAATGAAAGAAATGCAACAAAATCCCAAAAAGGATTGATTCAAACCATAGACACATACTACAGGAATGAAAAAATTGACCTGTACTAAAAATGTGTTATAATGAAACTGTCAAATGACAAAACAGTTGGTGTGTGCCTGTAATACCAGCTGCTTGTGAGGCTGAGGCAGGAGTATCACAAGTTTGAGGCCAACCTGAATAACTTAAAGGAATCCTAACTCCAAATAAAAAATCAAAATGACTTGGAGTATAGCTCAGTGATTGAGCACCCCTGGGCTCTATCTTAGTCCAATAAACAGACAGACAAAGGCATTGAAAGCGTCAAGTAAAAAGAAAGTCATCATACACAAAGGATCCTCTTTAAGACTTCCAACCAATTTCTCATCAGAAACATTGGAACTCAAAGACCAGGAACTGATGTAGTTAATGTACTAAAAGAAAAGCCTATCAACTAAGAATCATGTATCTGGAAGAACTGTACTTCAAATGTGAGGAAGAAATTAATACATTCCCAGATAAACAAATGCTCACAGTTTTGACCTCCAACTCTGCCCTGCAACAAATGCTGACCAGAATCCTGCAGGTTGAAATCGGGTCCATCTGGCTTCCTTCACTAATGAAGTATATTAAATAAACATTGATTCAGTCACATCACTATAGTAGGCTGATTTTAACTCCTTTGGGTATATACCAAAAAGTGGAATAACTGGGTCAACGGGTGGTTTCATTTCAAGTTTTCTAAGGAATCTCCATATTGTTTTCCAGAGTGGTTGCACCAATTTGCAGTCCCACCAGTAATGTATGAGTGAATGTTTTTCCCTACTTCCTCACCAACATTTATTGTTACTTGTATTCTTGATAATTGCCATTCTGATTGAACTCAGATGAAATCTTAGAGTAGTTTTGATTTGCATTGCTCTCATTGCTAGTGATGTTGAATATTTTTTCATATATTTGTTGACCATTCAAATTTCTTCTTCTATGAAGTGTCTGTTCAGTTCCTTTGCCCATTTATCGATTGGGTTAATTGTTTTTTTGGTGTTAATATTTTTGAGGTCTTTGTATATCCAGGAGATTAATGCTCTATCTGAGATGCAGGTGGTTAAGATTTTCTCCCATTCTGTAGGCTCTCTCTTCGCGCTCTTGTTTCCGTTGCTGAGAAGAAGCTTTTAAGTTTGATACCATCTCATTTATTGATTCTTAATTTTACTTCTTGAGCTTTTGGAGTCTTGTTGAGGAAGTCAATTCCTAAACCAACATGATGGAGAGTTGGGCCTACACTTTCTTCTAGCAGGTGCTGGGTTTCTGGTCTAATTTCTAGGTCTTTGATTCACTTTGAATTGAGTTTTGTGCAGGGTGAGAGATAGGGGTTATATATGAATTTCCAATTTTCCACACCATTTGTTGAAGAGGCTAATTCTTCTCCAATGTATGTTTATGGTGCCTTTGTCTAGTATGAGATAACTATATTTCTGTAAGTTTGATTCTGTGTCTTTGCAACTCAGAATAACTAAGCTATGGAACCAACCAAGGTGCCATTCAACAGATGAATGGATAAAGAAAATGTGATATACATACACAATGAAATATTCTCAGCCATATAAAACAATGACTTTAGGACTTGCTGGGAAATGGATGCATCTGGAGATTAAGTGAAATAAGCCAAACCCCAAACACCATATTTCTTATATATAGGTGTTAATACACAACAAGAGGGTGGGGGAGAAAAGAAGTTCAGTGGGTTAGACAAAGGGGTACAAAGGGAAGGGAGAGGGGTAGGAATAGGAAAGATGGTGGAATAAATTGGACATAACTTTCCTATGTTTGTATTTGAATATACCACAGTGAATCTTAACATCATGTACATCCACAAAGAATGGGATCCTAATTAGAATAAGTTATACTCCATGTATTATAATATATCAAAATACACTCTACTGTTATGTATATCGTTAAAGATATATATATATGTATATATATACATATATATAAGCTGCTGTTATGGCACTTATATTACCACTCCCTGTTGTGATTTTTCCAACCTTTTCATGTCTTACCTCATCCCGTATTCTATAATTTTGGATATAGGTTTATGCCATCTTGAATTTTTTGGTAAAATGTGGTTAGATATACCTAAGCAAAAATAAAATGTTAAAAAACATAGATCAAATATTTAAGTAGAATCAGCTCCAATCCTCAAGCTCTCCCCAAGTTTTTAATAGAATTAAAACTTTCTGACTCATTCTATCAGGCCAGCATTCCCTGACAACAAAGTTGAACAAAGACAAGAAAAGAAAGTGACAAATGTTCCTCATGAATATTGACATAAAAATCCTCAAGAAAATACTAGCAAACTTAATTCATCAACGTGTAAAAAAAGACTGTGCATCATGATTAAGTGGAATTAATTCCTGGAATATACGGTTGTTTCAACATGTAAGAACAATCAGTATAAAACACAATGTTTACAGAATGCAAAAAAAAATTTACAAAATTTAGTATTCTGTCTCCATTTTATAAAACAAAAAATAAAATAGGACCAGATGGAACTTATAAAACATGACGAAGAGTCATATATTGGAAACCCACAGCTAATATTATACTCATTGGTGAAAGCCCGAAAGTTTCTGTCTTAAGATCAGAAATCAAACAAGGACACCTGCTGTCACCACTTCTATTCAATATAATATTGAAAATCCTAGTGAGAGTAATGAAGGAAGAAAAGATGAATAAAAGATATACAAACTAGGATACATGAATCCTAACACATGAATTTAACAATGTCTGAAGATAAAATTAACACATACTAATCAGTTGCATTTGTGTATACTAACAATATACAATGACAAAAGAAATTAAGAAAGCAATTCCATCTAGAATATCATACACCAAAAAAAAACAAAATCAGGAATTAATACAAATAGGATGGCAAAGGACTTGTATGCTGAAAACCATAAATCTTACTGAAAGAAATTAAAGATACAAATAAAAGACATTTCATGTTCACAAAATGTGAGAGGTCTAATATTGTTAACAGGACAATACTACCCAAAGAAATTTATGGATTTAATTTAATCCCTATCAAAATCCTGTGATATTTGCATTCATAGAAAAACCCAGTCTAAAATTCATATGTTATGAAAATGAACCTTGAATAGCCAAAACAGTTTTGCAAAAGAACAGTTTTGGAAAATTCAGCCTTCCTACTTGTAAATTTTACTATGAGACAAAGCAAAACAGTGTGGTACAAAAATAAGGACAGATTATTATGGACTGAACATTTGTGTCCTCCCAAAATTCCTCTGTTGAAAACTGAACTCCCATTGTGATTGGATTAGATAAGAACGTTAGGGGATAAGTAGGTCAACTGGATGGAGCTATCCAACTGTGATAAATGCTTTTATAAAAGAGACCCTAGAGAACTCCTAAGTCCTCTTTTAGTCTTGCAAGTATATACAACCCAGAAGAGGCCTCTCACCAGAATCTGACTGTGCAGGTAATCTGATATCAAACCTCCAGCTTCCAGAAGTGTGACACTTTGTTGATAACATCCCACACTCACTAAGACACAGATATATAAACCAGAAATAGAACACAAATCCAAAAAAAAAAAGCCTTGTAAATATGATTAATTGATTTTTGACAAGGATGCTAAATCATTCAATGAAGAAATAACAGTCTTTTAAACAAATTAGCTTTGGAAAACTAAATATCCCTATGCAAAAGAATGAAACTGGACCCTTTCATACACCATGTATAAAATTAACTCAAAGAGAACCAAGACTTAAATATAAGAGTGGCAACTATAGAATTCTTAGACGAAAACATAGGGTAAATGTTTTATGACATTGGATTTAGCTTTTATTTCTTGGCTACAACACTGAAAGCATAGCACAAAAAGAGGGGGGGAAAAGACTAATTGGATTTCATCAAAATTAAAAACTTTTCTGTATCAAAATGCAATATCATCAGAGTAAAAATACAGGTCACAGAATTGGGGAAAATATTTTTTAGAGCATATGCCTGATGAGGGAATAATATCCAGGAATAATAAAGTACTTCTATCAACAATAAAAATTATAATTAAAATGGACAAAATATTTGAATACGTTTCTTCAAAGAATATATAAAAATGGCCCATAAGCATATGAAAATATATTCACTGTCACTAGTCATTAAGTAACCTAAGTTAAATCCATAAAGAGATATCACTTAACACCCATGACACAGGATGACTATAATCCAAAGAAAAACTAACAGAACCCAGCAGAAATCAACTGTAATTGGCAAGACTGGAACATTTGAAACTTTTGTGTACTGCTGATAATGAAGTAAAATAGTGCAGCCACTATGGAAGATTGCATGATGGTTTTTCAAAAAGTTAAATGTGAAATTCAATAATTCCTTAATTTAACTACAATCCAGCAATTCTATTTCTACATGTTTAGCAAAATATTGAAAGGCAGTAATTTGATTATCTGTTTGTAAAATGATACACATAGCAGTATTACTCATGATAACCAAAATGTAGAAACAAACTAACTGTACATCACCAGATGAATAGATAAGCAAAATGTAGCTATATGTCTATAATGGAACATTACTCAACTTTAAAGAAGAATGGAATTTTTAAACAGTCTATAACTTAACTGCATCTCAAAAATATCACTCTAAATTAAACAAGCCAAACACAAAAGGATAACTCTGTAATTCCATGTGTATAAATTACCTAGAATAGCTGAATTCATAGAAACAGAAAGTAAATAAGTGTTATTGGGGGTGGGGAAAAAGGAGAATAGAGAGCTGTTTAATGGGTACAGAGTTTTCATGTAGGATGATGAAAAATTCTAGAGATGGATAACAGCAACAGTCATACAGAAATGTGAATGTTCTTAACTACTAAATTCTACACCTCAAAGTGGTTAAAATGGTAAATGTTAGGTACATGTATCCCACCATCAAGAAAACATACCAATCTAAACGCATATTGCCCTAATAACAGATTTCAAATGCATGTAGCCAAATTGAACAAAAACAAAGTAGAAAGTAAAAATCAAGTATTACAATTGGAGGTCATATTCCTTTCTTAGTAATAGAATCAGTGAACAGAAATTCAACAAAGATATAAAACAACACCATCAACTAACTGATATTTACAGAACCATTGTTCAGTAGCATCCAGAATTCAGGAAACACTAAGGGTCAAATAGTTCAAGTTTTTCAAAAGATACATTGTAAGGTAAAAAGGGGGAGAGAGGTGGAATTTGGACATTAAAAGATATTTAAACTATGCTCAAAACATGGATAAGACCAAACTATTATAACAAGGACTTTACATTTGGGTGAAAATTTTCCTAAAGAAACAAAAAGGATAATGGTTATTTGGGAGAAGAATTTGATGAGGCTCTGATTGGAATGGGACATATGAAGTGCATTCACCTGGAAAATACCAATTTCTTTACCAAAAGGTTACAGGGGTTTGCCTTCTTATAATCCACCAAACTCTACAATTTTGTTCTAATGTGGTTTTTTTCTGTATTTATATTTTACTTTAAAATGAAAATATTTTAAATTAACTGCAAGTAATATATCTTTGTAGAATAAAATATCTTGCAGCAGGATCAGTTTTCATTCAGAGAATAACTAAGAAAACCAAATAAAATGCAAAACAAAACAAAAAAAGAACCAAAAAAATTAAAATCTGCTTGAAAGCATTGGAGAACATCCAAGGTGAATAGAACTTTAGAAAGCAGTATCATGTGGAGAAAGGAAGCACACAGATAAGCTGATATCTTGCAGTCATTTTACTTCAGGGTATTTACCAATCCTTTGCATGAATCCAAGCACAGGTTTCAGTCAGGAAACACTAATAGGGAGCAGAAAAGTCAACAGAAATTTTGGCAAACTCAGTTGGCTAAAGAGATAATGATTAGAGATCAGAGCTGCCAAAGCAGCTACGTAGGGTGTTGAACTCTTGTAGAAAGAATGTGTAGGAAAATGATCTTGATGTTCTAATGCTCAAAGCAGGATGAAACTAGGTAGGAAACTGATTAATGGCAGGGTGGTGTTTTCTACAAGAGACAAAATTCAAGGTCTTGCAAGAAGAAATAGATCTGATAAACAAGTCCAGATCTATGCTTCAAAGCTTAGAAAACTACAACCTAATAGAAAACATGAACCACTAATCAACAAAGCCTTTAAAAAAACTTTAGCACAATTAAAATTAGCTGAACTTCTAATCATACTAAGTAATCTGTGGTGTTACTTCCCGGAAGACGATAACATCACCTAGGTACACAATGATTTATCAAATACAATATCCAACATTCAGCCACAAATTACGGGACTATCAAGAAGCAAAACTCAAAGTCATGCAACAAAATACATACATAGGACCCAGTTACTTGAATTAGCAGATATGAAGTTTAAGATATGTTATTAACAGATTCAAAAACATCAATGACTGTGCCTATATTTTGAAATGTCTCCCATATTTTTTCCTCTGGCAGTTGCAAAGTTTCTGCTCTTTTATGTAAGTCTTTCATACATTTTGAGTTGACACTTGTACGGGATGAAAGATAGGGATCTAGTTTTATTCTTCCACATATGGATTCTTCTACATATGGATATCCAGTTTTCTCCAACATATGCTTTTGGCACCTTTGTCAAGAATCAAATGACTGTAACTATGTGGGTTTGTCCCTATGTCTTCTATTCCCCTGGTTTATATATCTGTTTTGATGCCAGTACCATGCTATTTTTGTTACTATGGCTCTGTACTGTAATTTGAAATCGAGTGTTAGGATGCCTCTAGTATTTTGCTTTTTGCTTTAGCTATTCTCGGACTTTTGGTCTTCCATATGAATTTTAGGATTGCTTTTTCTAGTTCTGTGAAGAATATCATTGGCATTTTAATGGGGATTGCATTGAATCTGTAGATTGCTTTTGATAATACAGCCAGTTTAATAATGTTAAATCTGCCAATCCATGAATAGAGGAGCTCTTTCCATTTTCTAGTGTATCCTATTTCTTTTTTCAGTGTCCTATAATTTTTCTTACAGAGGTCTTTCCTCTCCTTGACTATGTTTATTCCTAGGTATTTTATTTTAATTGTTTTGAAACCATTGTGAATGGGATCATTTTCCTGGGTTTTTTCTTAGCTAGTTCATTATAAGTGTAGAGATACTTGCCTACCATAAATTGATACTTTTTATAACAATGTGGTATAAGTGTAGAAGTAGACAAATGACCCACTGTACAGAATAGAGTCTAAAATTAGAACCATGCATAAATTAAAACCTATTATATTTCAGTACCATCATAATGGATCTGGGGGAAATAAGGATATTTCTTAAATGGTATGGGGCAAGACAGTGTCCATATGGACAATGGGAATAAAAAATTTTACATAGACACAGATTTCAGGTGGATTATATTTTGTGAAAAGCAGGATTTAAAATACATAGGAAAAAGTAAAACTGTTTCCTTTAAATTGGAATTATTAAAAGTTTTCTTAATATATAAAAGGCACAAATTTTTTTAAAAATGGTCAAATTCAGCTACATAATAATTTTAAAACTTAGTTATTGAGACAGTATTTAAAAGCTTCCAGAACCAAACAAATGCTAGAAAATATCCTATACTAATCAGAAAAAAAGTGATTATTCATAATATATAGAGTGAAGGCAATGAGAAAAATTAGAAAAAAAAAACAGGCATTCCATAGAAATGTAAATGCCCCAAAACAACAACGAAAATTTTGTTTACTCTTAGGTGTAATTATGGAAAATGAGATACCATATTAAACCCACATAAGGAAAACTTAAAAATAAACTTTTTAAGTATGATAATATCAGTGATGTAGCAAAGGGGATTCTTATAACTGCTGTAAACTGGAAAAATCCAGTGGACAAGACAGTTTACTCAGAACTCATTAAGTTGAAGATGTATATTCCATAGGATACAGCAATTCAATTTTTTGATGTTTATACTCTAGATAAGATCTCACATATGTTTACCAGGAAAAATGGTTATGAGGTCCATGGCAGCATTGTTTAAAATAGCTGAAAATAGGAGATAACCCCAATGTCCTTCATCAGTAGAATGGCTATCCAAAAACATATAATATAGTCATACAAGGAAGTACTATAAATTAGTAAGCAGGAACAAATGTAGCTACATGTATCAATATAAATGAATATCACCAGGAGAATATTAAGAGGAAAAAAGTCACACACAACTAAGCCCACCAGTATATGTTTATGTAAGTTATAAAATGATCATATGGTTTAGGATATGTTAAATATATAGAAAAACTATAAATACTATCAAAAGAATAATAAAAATAAATCCTAGGTTGTGATTACTTATGAATGGAGGGGGAATATTCAAATAGTGAAGAGACGCACCACAGGCTTTGAAGATGTAAGTAAAGTTCTACTCTCAGTCTAGGCATTGAAACTGAAAATGTGCATTCTATTTATACTTTATATATTTGCCATATACCTTTCAGTATATATACATGACTTTTATAATAAATGTATAAAACAAGAAGATAAACTAGTGTTAATGTTACATTGTATAAAAGATGGAAGAAACTTAAAACTTTTTTTTAACTCAATTATGCTAGAAAGAAGTTTCTTTGCCTTTGCACATAAGAAGGAATTTTGTAGTACCAGCTGCCACTGATAGCCATCTTGCACCCAGAGGGTTATACTGCTTACTGCAGTAATCGTTCTATTCTATTATGGTTGTTGTTAATATCTTACTGTGCCTAATTATAAATAAAACTTCATATGTATGTGTGTGTAGGAAAAATAGTCTAAGTAGCTTTGATACTATTCAGTTTCAGGCATCCACTGGAAATCTTGGAACTTAGACCCCTTCAATAAAGGGGGAACATACATTTTTGCAACTGAAATCAGTCTTCCTAATAAAGAACTTTATGGAGAAGGAGGGGATTGAGATAGAAGTTGAAATGGATGGACAAAGACTAATGGGTAAGACATCTATTGAACAAAAAGTAACTTTTGAGTTTAACTGGCTCCACCTCCTCAGCTCCATATTACCCATCCTAGTGTGAGGGTCCATTTGATCACCTGCATACCACTGTGGCCAGTGTGGACTGTGGGCACCTTTCTCTGAAGGTGGCACAGACTCTGCAGAAGTGGAAGGGGAGCATGAGGTAATAACAACACTATTCTTTTCCTTATATTCATGTGTTCTCATCCATTTCAAATTTTTCTGAAAAATCAGGAATATGGAAATTAGAAACTGTGAACTTTAATTTCATATTTTTTAAAAAGTAAATGTAGGACTTACCCTTTGAGAGTCTGTCTTCTGTGGTACCTTGCCGGTTTGAATTCCATTCAACCATTTATCAGAGCTGTGATGTGATTAGATTGTTCAATCTGTCTCAGTTTCTCCATCTGTAAGATGGACATAGGTATAGTGTAATGAATTTAAGAGCAATGTGAATCTGTATATGCCAATCATATAGAAACAGAAATTCTATTTCTCCTCCAGTAATGAAGCATGTATCTGGAAAGGTTGTTTTTATGTGCTATCATTTATAAACACAACATCATTAACTTTGAATAAAGTGAATCATTAACTTTGAAGGTGAATGTCACATATCATATGTATGGAGTGGTTATATCAACCCATTAGAACCTGAAATTATCACTGAAATGATTACAGGTGATACCTGGTAACTAAATGAGCAATCACATTTACATCCTAAAAGCTATACAAATATCAAAGAGAGTCTACAAAAGTCTACAGAAATGATACTTTTTCTGACTTGAAAAAATAAATTTTAGATGTTTCTTTCAAGTCAAATTTGAATGATTCAAACCATTCAAATAGAATTTAAATGGAATGTTCCTGTGACAAACTAAACCTCACAAGTCCTTATGATGAACCTTCAAGTAAAACTCTCTTTGCTATTTGCCAAATAAGAAATTTTCTTTTCTTCATTATATCTATTGTGATGGTTCATTTTTGTGTCAGTTTGGCTAGGGCTCTAGAAATCAGATGTTTAATCTAACACCTGTCTAGATGTTGCTGTGAAGTATTTTTCAGATGTGATTAACATTTAAATAAACAGACTTTGAATAAGGCAGATTACCCTCCATAATATGTGTTGAATCATCCATTCATGTGAAGACCTTAAGTGCAAAAGGTTTTCTGAAGAAGAAATTCTGCCTCAGAACTGCAACATGAAAATCCATTTGAGTTTCGAACCTGCAGATTTCAGAGTCAAAACAGAAATATCAATTCAACCTGAATTTCTAGTCTATGACCTGCTCTAATGATTTCAGTTTTGCCAGCCTCCACCACTAATAAATATTTGGTTGTCATACGTGTTATATAATTAGTTGTATTAGCCCTCCTTCTCTAGAAAATCCTGACTTATCCATCCCCTATTCACAGTGAAAAAAAGAAAACAATCTTAAAAGTTAAAGCTGAACTTGATTGAATAACTTTGAATCAGATTCTAATTTTATGTGATTAAATATAAATTCTTGTGGATAATATGGCAATTCTCATAAATTGACACCACAGGATACTGAGCCTTCATTTTATGCACTCTAATAGTTTTTTAAAAAGTCAGTACCACACAAAAGCCATTCTGGGTATCCATCAAATTTACAAAATTACATTTGCATCTTTTTTAATATCTCTTATTAAATATGATTTCTCCAGTGATAACATATCACGGTTTTCTGTGGTTTACAGTCTCCCATTAGCATATGATTACACTAACAATAGGACAGTACTAACATCTCTCACATAAGTAATGGCACTTGAGTAATTATAATCGTGCCTACTGTTTTTAATAAAATCATTACTAATCTGTGAAACCATAACATCTGACCTCTGTCAAGAAAAAAATAAATGCTAATCTTTAAAACATACATGTAAATGAGATTCATATTTCATGATGTTTACTAGATGAGCAATCTAAATAAATCATCTCCCAAACCCCATAAAAATAAAACATTTGCAGTCATAAGTATCTACAACCTTCTCATAGGTTGACAGTGGAATTCATTGTGGATTCTCCCCCAATTTGTGGAATATTGTGAGGAAATGATGAAATCATAAAGCTTCTATGTTTGTAAATGCTAGGGTAATAATTTTAAAGGTGTTAGAAATTATAAAGCCACTGTGGAATGATGAAATTTCCAGAAATATCAACTTTTACATGTGATTTCAGTTATTTTTATGTCATTCTAACATTAGAGTTGATTTCATCTACCTAAAAATATCAATAGCTAGATTGTGACTTGAATTAACTTTATATCTTAGTCATGTGAATAATCTGAATGATTATTAATAGAGACATAATAAATCTTTTATAGCTAGTTTTAAATTAAAATTTTGACTGACTAATTCAAGAGAGAATAACTATTGCCCACACCATGTCAATGACAAAAATTCCAATACAACCTCTCTGTACATTTTTGAGTTTCCAAGCTCAGTTGGTGACCACGTCTCTGAAATCCATCTCTCTTTCCTTCTTTCACTGCTAATGTCTTCCTTAAAGCCCTTACATCTCGGTTGAATGGTTCAAGTAAGTCCCATCGAATCTCACTTTCTCTCCAGATTTTCCCTTAACAATCTGTCTTCCACTCTAGCAGAGTTGATTTTCCCCAGTCTCAGAACCATCTCATTTTGTTCCTTCCCAACTTTCCTCAGTTTCCATTGCCTGTGGGATAAATTCCTTAGAGTGGCATACAAGGTTCTACACACTCTGTTCCAGGCATATTTTGCAAGCGTTCAGTCTCTCTTCCCCAGGACACCTTATTACAGGACTTTAAATAAAATTTTCCCCAAATCCAGTAAGCTTTCTCATACCTCTATGTCTTTGCATATGCTATTTCCTCTCTCCCTCAAATCCTTTTGCACCTTCTATACTGACAAACACTGTCCACATTCACAAACAAAGCTTTCTTCTACATACAGCCCCTAAGAACTTTGTCACTTTGCCTTCTGTGTGCCCACAATACTTTTGTTCCTGGTACACTGGTAGCACTTACCAAGTTGTACCATACTTAATGCAAACAGTACAATTCTCTTTCTGCGATGCAATGATGATTTCCCTTATGATTTCTCTTTGTCCTGTCAACCAGTGGTGACCTCCACAGGGATCAACACTTTCTGTGTAGGAACTGTTGAAACAACTTTCTCCAGAATAATTTGAAGTTTACCTAAGGAAGACTTTCTTTCAAAAAGAATACACTATCTGTATTCTCAAATATTTTTTAAAATTTCAAAGTGTTGTAAAACCACACTTTTACAACCTCAAATTGTTCCTGATTAACTTCAGATTATTACACCCAGACCAACCTATCATTGTATCAGAGGTGACTGGCTCTCCCTCTCTGGTTACACTGGACTATTCCAAACCTACTTCTATGAGCACATGACCAGAGAAGAGGGTTCATCTGAACATGTTCCCCGCTTCATCTCAGCATCAAAAGCTACCCATTGTCAGAGGTGACCTCAAGATCCATTGCTTAAAAGGTACCATCCCAGCAAGGACAACACACACTGACTCTTTCTTAACTTATTATTTATAATGGTGGCCAAACTTGTGACACAAAGAATTATTTTCTAATTATTGAACATGAACTTGATTTCTTTTTTTTTTTTATCTATGCAAGCTCAGAGGATCTTTCTGGAATGACTTATACTCTATACTTCTAGAGAAAACCCTACTCCCTATATCATACTCAGAATATACCAGATGTGGAGTGTTCCCCAAAAATTTTTGATATGTTGTATACTAAGTAAATGTATACTTTTAAAAAGCACTTTAATAAATACAGTACAAAACATATTTTTTTGCCCTGAACTATTGGTACAGTTCCTCATGAACTTTATAAAGTGAAAAAAAAGGAAAGGATTTAGTTTTCACAATTATCTGAATTCTGATTCTATGCTTCCTGAACTAGCTCATTTTCTAGTTGATGAAGCCTGCTTGTAGGAAGTAAATACAATTTATGGAATGGAATTTTCTATTACACAAACTGATAAAGTATGATTGCAAAATAAAAGCATCATGGAGGTCTAAAATATAATTTACAATAAACATAGAGGCTTGTGTAGGGGTTGAGAGTTCCTGGATACTTTTCCATGAACCTGAAATATTCATCACAGATAGCACACAGTACATTTCTGTGAAATCACCATTTATTTCTCATTTCCATTAGAGCCAGAACATAACCACAAGAAGCATAGTCAGAAAACTGAGCTCACAGTGATATTGTCTTCCATGGATATTATGGATTTTTGGTTTGCTGAAGCATTCCTTAAATAGGTGAGGAGAAGACCAGCACAAACAATAGGCCCATTTACTTTCCATAGAGTAGATATTTTCTATAAGAGCTTTTTGGTTACCTGATATATATCACTGTGGCTGCTTAACTTGATGTATGCAGTGATCTTGATGTCTAAGAGAAAGAAAAGGAAGATCTGGTTAATCATCCCAGCTCTTCCCCCATACTGTAACCAAGGACAGATCATTTAACATCTCTATGTCTTAGTTTTCTTTTTATGGCAATTGATAAATGGTCTCCACTACATTATTTATAGAATTAGTATGAGATTATAGTATTAGACTATATGAAGAACTGGAAGTAAAGCTCAGGGGCAGAAAATTTGTCTGGTGGGCTCAAATCCCTATATTCCATCCCCAGCACTGCAGTTAAAAAAAGTATATAAGGAGATAACATATAAATAGTCATAAAATGTTCAACTAAAGAATGTAAATGAATGCAAATTATTATTTCCCAGGTCTCTCAACATCCTAACTTAATTTATGTAATTTTAGAAGTATTAAAGAAATTACTTTTGATGAATGTTTCTTGAAATGAGTGTCTCAAACTTGATTAATGTGCTAAGGGTTGGTTTATGTTTCAAAAAGCCTGAGAGGAGGTCAAAAATGATGAGTCAATTAAAGCTAATTTGGTTTCCTCCTACCGGACTTGTCCAGTGCCTACAAAGTCAAATCTAAACATTACTTCCTGAAAGAGTAATTCCTCCATCAATCATCCTCTGTGAATACTTATGAGCCTACCCACAATGTGGTGCCACAGCTGGTCTCCTTAGGATGGCTCTTTAATCTGTGACACCTTGGCCTAGGCCAGTGGGTGTTTTCCATTATGTCTTTATTTGGAGAAGCCAGGCCTGTGAACTTGGGTTGTTAAGTCCCTGCGTTTGTGCTCATCAGATGCTTGCTTTCCACAGGTGGTTCTCAAAGTTCCCAAGAGGTATTCCTCTCCGCTGGGGAGTCAAACGGAGACCACAGAGAGGCCAAAGGGAGTTAATTACATGCAAATGTTGAGTGTGCATGCATCCGGGTACCTTTCTGGGCAAATGGCTCACATCTGCCCTCTTGGTGCCTAAGCAGCACCTGACTTCTGGGACGAAAATGCTTTTGTGAAAATGCATCTCATTCCTCAGAAGAGTGTTTTGGGGACTTGGTGTGTGCGATATGGGAGAATACTTGCTATAACACGTTCTGAATGTCAGAAGCACTTTTCACTGACTTTGCTTTTTTCTTAGAAAATATCTCACTTCTCTTACTTTTGAATTTTTCATTTATCATTTTCTTTATAACTTCCAGTGTTTTGATGCCATTTTAAGTGTCTGATCTGTCTTGTGTTTAGAAAAATCTATAAAATAGTCAGCTGAGCATCTCATGCCCACCACATAAACACCTCTAGATATATTCACGTTATTTTTAAAATATTTTTAGTTGTAGATGGACATAATACCTCTATTTTATTTATTTTTTATGTGGTGCTGAGGATTGAACCCAATGCCTCACAAGTGCTAGGCAAGCAGTCTACCACTGAGCTACAACCCCAGCCCTATATTCATGTTATTTAAGGAGTAATTTAGAACTATCTTTTCTATTGTGCCATCAACTCCCTAGTGAAGATCCTTTTCTAATCTTCACAATGTTTTTCTAAACACTCAATGTGAAACTACATTTTTATAGTATTACAGTAAATATTTTATAATTTCTGGTAATCACTCCATAATCCTAGATATTTACTATAATCACAGCTTAAAAGATTATACTCAACACTATTTTGTGTTGTATTTATTCCAAAGTCCTAGCATATAACCCTTAACAGGTGGACATTGCTCCCGAAATAAAGTAATAGTAAAAATAAGGTATTTCAACTTACTTATCCAAATTGAGTCACTTGCTATGCCTTCCTGCTGCAATAAAGTCAATTATTATAGGCTAATTTGGTCTTGTTCTTTAAAAATAATTAAAATTAAAAATACTTTTTAAATGTCACAGTAATGGTTATTTGTAAATTGAAGTTTATGCCTGTTTCAGTGTGATTACTTTCTTATCAGTCATCACTAACAGCTGGTATTTCTGTGTGTGAAAATCTGAGTATAGCCATTTGTCTTGGTGAAATTTGAGAAGATTTTAATGAATAATAAGAAGAAAGTAGTTTTGAAAGGCCAGAAGATAAGAGCTGGAACATTTGATCTGGTCTATGATGCAAAACTTGAGCAATGGTTTCACTTTACAATCACATTTTGCAGCATTCAGAGAAATTTTTACCTCAGAAGGCTCTTGAGTGAGGACCCAGAGCTGTCCTGTGCTATCCAGAGTCCTGACTTTACAACCCATGTAATGTTATTCTAAATACTGCAGCTTGCAGTGAGGATTAGACAAAAATATTTCTACAAGAAACTCAAATTATAAATAATTAGGTGATGAAAACTTCTGGGTACAAGTTAATGAATACTTAAAAAGAGGATTGCTGATTTAGAATATGCGTAAGTCGAATGGGATACTGTAGGTAAAGGGCAAAGATTTGAAATTAGTGGATATTTCCTATGCTTAAACCATCTAAGTGAAAAACATTTTTCGTTTTTTTCTTCTTTCTTTCTTTATTTTTTTTAATTTATTTATTTTTTGATATTGAGGAGGATTGAACTCAGGGGCACTTAATCACTGAGCAACATTTCCAGTCCTTTTTTAAAAATTTTATTTATGAGTGTACCTTTTTTTTTCACATCCTCGCCAACACCTATTGTTGCTTGTGTTCTTGATAATCACCATTCTAATTGGGGTGAGATGGAATCTTAGGGTAGTTTTGATTTGCATTTCCCTTATTACTAGGGATGTTGAACATTTTTTCATATATCTGTTGATTACTTGTACATCTTCTTCTGTGAAGTGTCTGTTCATTTCCTTAGCCCATTTGTTGATTGGATTATTTGTATTCTTCGTGTAGTTTTTTGAGTTCTTTATAGATTCTGGAAATTAGCGCTCTATCTGAAGTATGGTTGGCAAAGATATTCTCCCACTCTGTAGGCTCTCTCTTCACATTGCTGATAGTTTCCTTTGCTGAGAGAAAGCTTTTTAGTTTGAATCTATCCCAGTTGTTGATTCTTGCTTTTATTTCTTGTGCTATGGGAGTCCTGTTAAGGAAGTCTGATCCTAAGCCAACAAGTTGAAGATTTGGACCTCCTTTTTCTTCTATAAGATGCAGGGTCTCTGGTCTGATTCCGAGGTCCTTGATCCATTTTGAGTTGAGTTTTGTGTAGGGTGAGAGATAGGGGTTTAATTTCATTCTATTGCATATGGTTTTCCAGTTTTCCCAGCACCATTTGTTGAAGAGGCTATCTTTTCTCCATTGCATATTTTTGGAACCTTTGTCTAGTATGAGAAAATTGTATTTATTTGGGTTTGTGTCCATGTCCTCTATTCTGTACCATTGATCTACCTGTCTATTTTGGTACCAATACCATGCCGTTTTTGTTACTATTGCTTTGTAGTAGAGTTGAAGATCTGGTATTGCGATACCCTCTGCTTTGCTCTTTCTACTGAGGATTGCTTTAGCAATTCTGGGTTTCTTTTTCTTCCAGATGAATGTCATAATTGCTTGCTCTATTTCTGTAAGGTATGTCATTGGGATTCATACATTGCTGGTGGGGTTGCAAATTAGTGCAGCCACTCTGGAAAGCAGTATGGAGATTCCTCAGAAAGCTTGGAATGGAACCACCATTTGACTCAGCTATCCCACTCCTTGGCCTATACCCAAAGGACTTAAAATCATCATACTACAGAGATACAGCCACATCAATGTTCACTGCTGCTCAATTCACAATAGCCAGATTATGGAACCAACCTAGATGCCCTTCAGTTGATGAATGGATAAAGAAACTGTGGCATATATATATATACACAATGGAATATTACTCAGCCATAAAGAATGATAAAATTATGGCATTTGCAGGCAAATGGATGAAATTGGAGAACATCATGCTAAGTGAGATAAACCAATCTCAAAAAACCAAAGGACAAATGATCTCGCTGATAAGCGGATGATGACATTAATGGGGAGTAGGAGGGATTAGCGTTAGTGTTAGGGTTAGGTTTAGTGTTAGGGTTAGGGAGGGGGGAAAGAATGGAGGAAGGAAGGACTGTATAGAGGGAAAAGAGGGGTGAGTGGGGTGAGGGGAAGGGGGAAAAATGGCAGAATGAATCAAACAACATTGCCCTGTGTAAATTTATGATTACACAAATGGTATGCCTTTACTCCATGTACAGAGAATCAAAATGTATCCCATTTGTTTACAATTAAAAAAAGAAAAAGAAAAAAAAAACCAAATACATGAAAAACTGCTCAATATCTCTAGCAATTAGAGAAATGCAAATCAAAACTACTCTAAGATTTCATCATGCTCCAGTCAGAATGGCAATGATCAAGAATACAAGCAACAATAATGTTGGCAAGGATGTGGGGGAAAAGGTTCACTCATACATCATGCTGGTGGGACTGCAAAGTGGTGCAACCATTATGGAAAGTGGTACAGAGATTCCTTAGAAAACTTGGAATGGAACCACCATTTAATCCAGCTATTCCACTCCTCAGTTTATACCCAAAGGACTTAAAATGAACATACAGCAGTGATGTAGCCACATCAATGTTTTTGTTTTTTGTTTTTTGGATTCCAGGGAAGGAACTCAGGGGCACTCAACCAATGAGCCACATCCCCAGCCCTGTTTTGTATTTTATTTAGAGACCAGTTCTCACTGAGTCGCTTAGCACCTCACTTTTGCTGAGACTGGCTTTGAACTTGGGATCCTCCCACCTCAGCCTCCGGAGCCACTGGGATTATAGGTTTGTGCCACTGCACCTGGCTCCACGTCAATGTTTATAGCAGCTCAATTCACAAGAGCCAAGCTAAGGAACCAAACTAGGTGCCTTTCAACAGATGAATGGATAAAGGAAATGTGGTATATATACACAATGGAATATTACTCAGCCTTAAAGAAGAATGAAATGATGGCATTTGCCAGTAAACGGATGGAGCTGGAAAATATCATGCTAAACAAATAAACCAATCGCAAAGAACCAAAGGTCAAATGTTTTCTCTGATATGCAGATGCTAACTCACAATAAGGTGGGTGGCATGGGCTAGGGAAGAATAGAGTTAGTTTGGATTAGGTAGAGGGGAGTGAAGTATGGGGGTAGAAAGAATAGAATGAATCAGACATTCCCTATGTACATATATGACTATAGGACCAGTGTGAATCTACATCATGTACAACCAAAAGAAAGAGAAATTTTACTCCATTTATGTATGATGTGTCAAAGTGAATGCTACTGTCATGTATCACTAATTAGAACAAATTTTTTAAAATGAAAAAAAAAATATTTAGACAGGGTCTCATTGAGTTGCTTAGGGCCTCATTAAGTTGTTGAGGCTGGCTTTAAACTTGAAATTCTCCAGCCTCAGCCTCCTGAGCCACTGGGATTACAGGTGTATACCTCTACACCTAGCAAGTGAAAAACTCTTAAAGGCCTATTTGATTTTTTTATCAGGCCAGAACAAGTTGGTGGTAACATACATTGGGTTTTATGTTTAAAATGTTGCAGTAGTCAAGCTTGACTCCTCCACATTATTTGATATGGAAAAATAATATGATTTAATTATGTAATTATTGATAAAAGACTGGGAGAGAATATTCTAGAATGAAACCAACATTTTGGGGGGACTGTAATTTTCAAAAGAAATGTCTCACATATTTCAGAAGAATTCAGAGTGCTTTTCCAAATACCAGAGTTGATGTATTTGCACAGAGTCTAAACAAAACTGTGTGTTTGTGCATGTGTGTGTGTGCACACAAGTACCCTCAAGTTCCCTAAAGAAAATGTTTTTAATTAGGGGCAACTGTAGATTTACTTTCTCACCTCCTTGTCTCCTCTGATAAGATCTCTAATACTTTTCAAGGAGTCTTTGTGGCTAAGGAAATGGAAAGGCAGGAGAAAATTGTGGAAAATGTTTCAATAAGTTATTGGTGTATACTCTCTCTCTCTTTTTAGAATGCAAAAAATATTTTTTCTCTTTTAGTATTTTCTCTAGGTTTTTTTTTTTTTCTAATCAATTATACAAGACAATAGAATGCATTTTAACACATTGTATACAAATGGAGCACAACTTCTTCCTCTGGCTGAACATAGTGCAGAGTAACATGTGTAGTGTACCATACATGAATATGGGGTAATAATGTCCATCTCATTCCACCATCCTTCCCATCCCCACACCCCTTATTCTCCCCTCACTCACCTCTGCACAATCCAAGGTTCCTTCATTCTCCCCTTCCTGGACTATGGATCAGCCTCCACTTATCAGAGAAGACATTAGGCCTTTGGTTTTTGGGGATTGACTTATTTCACTTAGCATGATATTCTCCAGTTTTATCCATTTACCTGAAAATGCCATAATTTCATTGTTCTTTAAGGCTGAGTAATATTCCATTGTGTATATGTACCACATTTTCTTTATCCATTCATCTGTTCAAGGGCATTTAGGTTGGTTCCATAGTTGAGCTATTGTGAGTTGAGCTGCTATAAACATTGATGTGGCTGCATCACTGTAGTATGCTGATTTTAAATCCTTTGGGTATAAACCAAGCAGTGGGATAGCTGGGTCAAATGGTAATTCCATTACAAGTTTTCTGAGGAATCGCCATACTGTTTTCCATTTTGCAGTCCCACCAGTAATATATGAGTGTACCATGTTCCCCACATCCATGTTAGCAATTATTGCTGCTTGTATTCTCGATAATAGCCATTCTGACTGGAGTGAGATGATATCATAGAGTACTTTTGATCTGCATTTCTCTAATCACTAGATACGATAAACATTTTTCATGTTTGTTGATTGATTGTATTTCTTCTGTGAAGTGTCTCTTCAGTTCCTTAGCCCATGTATTGATTGGGTTATTTGTTTTTTTGGTGTCGAGTTTTTTAAGTTCTTTATATATCCTGGAGATTAGTGCTCTATCCAAGGTGTGTGTGGTAAAAATTATTCCCCACTCTATAGGCTCGCTGTTCACATTATTGATGGTTTCATTTGCTGTAAAGAAGCTTTTTAGTTTGAATCCATCCCATTTATTGATTCTTGATTTTACCTCTTGTGCTTTAGGAGTCTGGTTAAGGACATCAGTTCCTGAGTCAACATGATAGATTTGGTCCTACTTTTTCTTCTACTAGTCACAGGGTCTCTATTCTACTGACTAAGTCTTTGATCCACTTTGAGTTGAGTTTTTGTGCAGGGTGAGAGATAATTTCATTTTGTTACATGTGAATTTCCAATTTTTCCAGCACCATTTGTTGAATAGGCTATCTTTTCTCCAATGTATGTTTTTGGCACCTTTGTCTAGTATGAGATAAATGTATTTATGTAGGTTTGTCTCTATGTCTTCTATTCTGTACCATTGGCCTACATGTGTATTTTGGTTTAATACCTTGCCATTTTGGTTACTATTGCTCTGTAGCATAGTTATAGTCTGGTAAACTAATACCTCCTGCTTCACTTTTCTTGCTAAATATTGCTTTGGCTATTCTGGGTCTCTTATTTTTCCAAATGAATTTCATGATTGCTTTTTCTAGTTCTATGAAGAATGGCATCAGGATTTTAATAGGAATTACATTAAATCTGTATAAAGGTTTTGGTAGTATGGCCATTTTGGCAATATTAATTCTGCCTATCCAAGAGCATGGGAGATCTTTCCATCTTCTAAGGTCTTCTTCAATTTCTTTCCTTAGTATTCTGTACTTTTCATTGTAGAGGTCTTTTACCTCTTTCATTAGATTGATTCCCAAGTATTTTTTTGAGGCTATTGTGAATAGTTTTCCTAATTTCTTTTTCAGAGGATTTATCACTGATGTATAGAAATGCATTAGACGTATGGGTGTTGATTTTATATCCTGCTACCCTGTTTAATTCATTTATTAGTTCTAGAAGTTTTCTGGTGGAGTTTTTTGGATCATCTAAATATAGAATCATGTCACTGGCAAATAGTGACAACTTCAGTTCTTCTTTTCCTATCCATATCCCTTTAATTTATTTCATCTGTCTGATTGCTCTGGCTAGAGTTTCAAGGACTATGTTGAATAAGAAGTGGTGAAAGAGAGCATCCCTGCCTTGTTCCAGTTTTTAGAGGGAATGCTTTTAATTTTTCTCCATTTAGAATGATGTTGACCTTGAGTTTAACATAGATAACTTTTATAATGTTGAGGTATGTTCCTACTATTCTCAGCTTTTCTAGTGTTTTGAACATGAAGAGGTACTGTATTTTGTCCAATGCTTTGTATGTATCTATTTAGATGATCATATGATTCTTGTCTTTAAGTCTATTGATGTGATGAACTAACTACCTTTATTGATTTCCTCATGTTGAAACAACCTTGAATCCCTGGGATGAACCCCACTTGGTCATGTTGCACTATCTTTTAATACATTTCTGTATGCGATTTACCAGAATTTCAGTGAGAATTTTATGTTCATATTCATCAGAGATATTGGTCTAATGTTTTCTTTCCTTGATTTGTTTTGGTATCAGGGTGATGCAAGCCTCACAGAATGAGTTAGGAAGGATTCCCTCCTTTTCTATTTTATGAAATAATTAGATGAAATAATTTGATTTTATGAAATAATTTGAAATAATTTGAATAATTTGATTATTTTATGAAATAATTCTTCTTTGAAGTTCTTGTAGAACTTGGAAGAGAATCCTGCTGGTCCTGGGCTTTTCTCAGTTGGTAGACTTTTGATGGTATCTTCTATTTCACTGTTTGAAATTGATCTGTTTAAATTGTGTATGTCCACTTGATTCGGTCTGGGTAGTTCATATGTCTCTAGAAATTTGTCAATGTCTTCAAGATTTTCTATTTTATTGGAGTATAAATTTCAAAATAGTTTCTAATTATCTTCTGTATTTCAGTAGTGTTCATTGTGATATTTCCTTTTTTCATCACAAATTTTAGTAATTTGCATTTTCTTTCACTTTCTTTTTATTAGTATAGCTAAGATTTTATCAATTTTACTTATTTTTTTCAAAACACCAACTTTTTGTTTTGTCAATTTTTTTGAATTCTTTCTTTTCTTTCAATATCTTTGATTTCAGCTCCAATTTTAATCAGTTCCTGTTTTCTACTGCATTTGGTGTTGGTTTGTTCTTTTTTTCTAGGGCTTTGGGATTTAATGTTAGGTCATTTATTTGTTGACTGTTTAATTTTTTTAATGAATGAGCTCAATGCAATGAACTTTCCTCTTAGCACTGCCTTCATAATGTCCCAGATATTTTAATATGTTGTATTGGTTATCTCATTTACCTCTAAGTATTTTTTAATTTCTCTCTGATTTCTTCTGCTATCTGTTCATCATTCATTAGCATGTTATTTAGTCTCCAGGTGTTGGAGTAGCTTCAATTTTTAATTTATCATTGATCTCTAGTTTCATTCCATTATATCTGATAGAATGCAGGGTAGTAATTCTATTTTTTTGTATTTGCTAAGAGTTGTTTTGTGGCATAACATAGGGTCTATTTTAAAGAATCCATGTGCTGCTAAGAAGAAGGTATATTCACTAGATGATGGATGAAATTCTTTATATATGTCTGTTAAGTCTAAATTACTGATTGTATTATTTAGTTCTAGTTTCTCTGTTTAGTTTTTGTTTGGAGGATCTATCCAGTGGTGATAGAGGTATGTTAAAGTCACTCAGTATCTCAGTATTATTGTGTTGTGGTCTATTTGATTTTTGAAATTGAGAATGGTTTGTTTGATGTATGTAGATACTCCATTGGGGCATATACATATATATATATATATATATATATATATATATATATACACACACACACATATATATATGTTATTGTTATTGTTATGTCTTATTAATGTATGATTCCCTTAAGCAGTATGACATGTCCTTCTTTATTCCTTCTGACTAACTTTGACTTGAAGTCTACTTTATCTGACATGAGGATGGAAACCCCTGCTTGTTTATGCAGTCCATGTGAGTGATATGTTTTTTCCCAAACTTTCACCTTCAGTCTGTGGATGTCTTTTCCTATGAGGTGGTTCTCTTGGAGACAGCATAGTCTTTTATTTAAAAAAAATCCAATCTGCCAGTCTTTTGTTGATGATTTTAGGACTTCAACATTCAGGGTTATTATTGAGAAATGATTTGTATTCCCAGTCATTTTGGTTTATTTTTGGTTTTTAACTTGACTTTGTTTCTTCTTTGATTGATCTTTCCTTTAGTGTAGTTCCTCCCTTTGCTGGTTTTCATTGTTTCGTTTTCTTCTTGTGGAATATTTTGCTAAGAATGTTCTGTAGTGCCAGCTTTCTATTTGTGAATTCTTTTAACTTTTGTTTATCACGGAAGGTTTTTATTGAAGCTTGCTTTTGGTGGATATAAATTCTGGTTGGCATCCATTTTCTTTCAGAGCTTGAGATATGTCACTTCAGAACCTCTTGGTACTGAGAAATCAGCTGAGATCGAATTGATTTTCCCCTCTATCCAATCTGATATTTTTCTCTCAGAGGCTTTAAAATTCTACCCTTATTCTGTATGTTAGTCATTCTCATTATAATGTGACTTGGTGGGAATCTGTTGTAATTTTGTACATTTGGGGTCCTGTGAGCCTCTTGTAGTTGATTTTCCATTTTATTCTTTAGATTTGGAAAATATTCTGATATTGTATCATTGAAAAGATTGTGCATCCTTTGGTTTGTATATTCACACTTTCATATGTTCCAATAAATCTTAAATTTGGTCTTTTTGTGTTATCCCATATTTCTTGGTATTTTGTTCATGGTTTCTTACCATCTTCTCTGCAGGGTTGACTTTATTTTCAAGAGTATACATTTTGGGAGGTTCAAGATGGCGGACTAGAGGGCGGCTGCATTTCATGTTGCTCCAGGACTCAAGATTCAAAAGAGGAGATAGTGACTTGGGACCAACTCAAAGCCGCCCGGGGAGTTTCTCCCATAGGGGAGGCGTCCCCGAAGGGGCAGTAGCCCTGGAACGCAGAGAACTTTGTGAAGTACAGTGACTCGGCGGGTCGCCCCTCCCCTGCCGGAGCGGTAAAAACGGACAACGAAGCGGAGCGAAAAATGGCGGATTGAAGTTTCCAGGACCGCGGGCAGATTCTCTAACCTAAGGAGACTCGTCTGCGAAGGGTGAGGCTCTCAAGCCCAGGAGGGAGGTCCGGGCCCCTGGGAACGTTGCCTGCAAAGGCTGCCCCTGCCCAGGCGGCAAGACACACCTCCCCTGCTGGAGCAGTGAACTCGGAAAGCGGGGAACTTGCAAGGGAGGTTGTGCGACACACTGCTTGGTTTTGAAGCGATCTGCCAGGGCTCCAGCGGCTGCCAGAGAAAGAGTGGGGCGGCGAGTTGTTTGGATCCAGCAACCGCCTGAGCAACGGGGAGGGGGCTGCCCAGAGGAGGTGGAGGTACGCAGTGAGTGCCTTGGTCTCCAAGCGCCCACACCTGGAGGAAGAGACGAGCGACAGGTCACTGGGGCTTGGAGCATATGTACGAGGCTCCAAGTGACTGCTCAGAGGGCGGGTCGCATAGCCAGGCGATTAGGTGCATAGCAAGGTCCGGTCCAGGGACCTAGGCACCTTTTCTTGAATGAACTACACAGAGACAAGCTGAGGGGCGAAGTGAAGGTTCCAGGACTTCAGGCAGCGTCTCTGAGAAGGGACAACCTAAGGAGACTCGTCTACGAAGGGTGAGGCTCCCAGGCCCAGGAGGTAGGTCTGGGCCCCTGGGAAGGCTGCCCTGCCCAGGCAGCAAGACACATCTACCCTCATTGGAACAGTGAGCTCGGAAAGTGGGAGACCTTGCAGAGGAGGCCGAGCAGCACACCGCTTGGTTTTTTGGTTTTTTTGGACCAATCTGCCAGGGCTCCGGGGGCTGCCAGAGAAAGAGTTGGGTGGCGAACTATTTGGATTCAGCAACTACCTGAACAACGGGGAGGGGGCTGTCCTGAGGAGGTGGAGGTGCGCAGTGAGTGGCTTGGTCTCCAAGCGCCCACACAGAACACCTGCCTGGAGGAAGAGACGAGTGACGGGTCACTGGGGCTTGGAGCATATGTACGAGGCTCCAAGTGACTCTTCAGAGGAGGGGTCGCATAGCCAAGTGATTAGGTGCAAAGCACGGTCCGAGCCGGGGATCTAAGCACCTTTTCTTGAAAGAGCTACACAGAGACCAGCTGAGGGGTGGAGCGAAGGTTCCAGGACTGTGGGCAGCTTCTCTGAGGAGGGGCCACCAAAGGAGACTCGTCTGCGAAGGGCAGGGCTCCCAAGCCCAGGAGGTAGGTCCAGGCCCCTGGAAACGCTGCTTGGGAAGGCTGCCCTGCACAGGCGGTAGTTGTGGACTGAGGAGAACCTCTAGGAGGGGAACGGACTAGTGAGACCTCCCCACCGGGTGGGTCTTCCCCGCAGAGTGAGGTTTTCCCACAAAGACAGTAAAACCAGAGACACAGGCCCAAACAGGCATTGCCTTAGCCCGCAGTCTAGCTCCCCTTTGGATGACCATTGGTCAACAAGTAGAGGCACCTCTGCCCTCTAGCAGGGAATATACCCCACCTGAAGACCACCACCCCTAGAGAGGCAGCTACCTAGGGGAACACCGAAGTATCAACTTCCTCTAAGACTTCAGGCTACTGAAGGATAAGAGGGGATACACTAGCAATCTTCAGGGACATTATAAGTCAATAGAGGAAATCTGCAACATCTCTGCAGTCCACTGATACCTGAACAATATGAGAAAACAAGGGAAGAAAATGCCTCAAACAAATCTGGATGTTATATCAATAAAATCCAATGACAGCATGGCAGAAGAAATGTCAGAAAGGGAGTTCAGAATGTACATAATCAACATGATAAGGGAAGCAAACGATGAAATGAAAGAGCAAATGCAGGCATTGAATGAACGCACCAATAGACAGTTAAAAGAGCAAATACAGGAAGCAAAAGACCATTTCAATAAAGAGTTAGAGATATTGAAAAAAAACCAAACAGAAATCCTTGAAATGAAGGAAACAATAAACCAAATTAAGAACTCCATAGAAAGCACAACCAATAGGATAGAACACCTGGAAGACAGAACCTCAGATATTGAAGACAAAATATTTAACCTCGAAAACAAAGTCGAACAAACAGAGAAGATGGTAAGAAATCATGAACAGAATCTCCAAGAACTATGGGATATCATGAAAAGGCCAAATTTGAGAATTATTGGGATTGAGGAAGGCTTAGAGAAACAAACCAAAGGAATGAACAACCTATTCAATGAGATAATTTCAGAAAATTTCCCAAATCTGAAGAACGAAATGGAAAATCAAGTTCAAGAGGCTTACAGGACTCCAAATACACAAAATTACAACAGACCCACACCAAGGCACATTATAATGAAAATACCTAACATACAAAATAAAGACAGAATCTTAAAGGCTGTGAGAGAAAAGAACCAAATTACATTCAGGGGGAAGCCAATACGGATATCAGCAGATTTTTCAATCCAGACCCTAAAAGCTAGAAGTGCCTGGAATAACGTTTTTCAAGCCCTAAAAGAAAATGGATGCCAACCAAGAATCTTATACCCAGCAAAACTTACCTTCAGATTTGACAACGAAATAAAATCCTTCCATGATAAACAAAAGCTAAAAGAATATACAAAAAGAAAGCCAGCATTACAGAACATTCTCAGCAAAATATTCCATGAAGAAGAAATGAAAAACAAAGAAGCAAATCAGCAAAGGGAGGAGATATCCTAAAGGAACTCTCAAATAAAGAGGAACCAAGTCGTGTCAAAAATAAGCAAATAAATGAATAAAATGAGTCAAATGACCGGGAATACAAATCATATCTCAATAATTACCCTGAATATTAACGGCCTGAATTCATCAATCAAAAGACAGACTGGCAGATTGGATAAAAAAGAAAGATCCAACAATATGTTGCCTGCAAGAGACTCATCTCTTAGAAAGAGATACCCAAAGACTAAAGGTGAAAGGATGGGAAAAAACTTACCATGCACATGGACCCAGCAAAAAAGCTGGGGTATCCATCCTCATTTCAGATAAAGTGGACTTCAAGCCAAAGTTAATCAGAAGGGATAAAGAAGGACATTTCATAATGCTTAAGGGAACCATAAATCAGCAAGACATAACAATCATAAATATCTATGCCCCAAACAGTGGCTCACCCATGTATGTCAAACAAATCCTTCTCAATCTCAGAAACCAAATAGACCACAATACAATAATACTAGGTGATTTTAACACGCCTCTCTCTCCACTGGACAGATCTTCCAAACAAAAATTGAATAAAGAAACCTTAGATCTCAATAACACAATCAATAATTTAGACTTAACAGACATTTATAGAATATACCATCCAACGAAGAGTGAATACACTTTCTTCTCAGCAGCACATGGATCCTTCTCTAAAATAGACCATATATTATGCCACAAAGCTAATGTTAGCAAATACAAGAAGATAGAGACACTTCCTTGTATTTTATCAGACCATAATGGATTGAAACTAGAAATAAATGAAAGAGCAAAAAACAGAAATTACTCCAACACCTGGAGATTAAACAATATGCTATTATATGAGGAATGGATAACAGAAGATATTAGGAAGGAAATTAAAAAATTCTTAGAGGTAAACGAGAACAAAGAAACATCGTATCAAAATCTCTGGGACACTATGAAAGCCGTACTTAGAGGAAGATTTATTTCATGGAGCGCATTTAATAAAAGAAGTAAAAACTCAAAAAATAAATGAACTAACACTACAGCTCAAAGCCCTAGAAAAAGAAGAACAGACCAACACCAGAAGTAGTAGAAGACAGGAAATAGTTAAACTCAGAGCTGAAATCAACGAAATTGAAACGAAAGAAACAATACAAAAAATTGACAAAATAAATAGTTGGTTCTTCGAAAAAATAAACAAAATTGATAAACCTTTAGCCACACTAACAAAGAGAAGACGAGAGAAAACCCAAATCACCAAAATTCGGAATGAACAAGGAAGTATCACAACAGACACGACTGAAATACAAAACATAATTAGAAACTATTTTGAAAATCTATATTCCAACAAAATAGAAAATTTCGAAGATATCAACAAGTTTCTAGAGACCTATGAATTGCCTAAACTAAACGAGGAGGACATGCACAATTTAAATAGACCAATTTCAAGTAATGAAATAGAAGAAGTCATCAAAAGCCTACCAACAAAGAAAAGTCCAGGACCTGATGGTTTCTCAGCCGAGTTCTACAAAACCTTTAAAGAAGAGCTCATTCCAATACTTTTCAAAGTATTCCATGAAATAGAAGAGGAGGGAACCCTCCCAAACTCATTCTACGAAGCCAATATCACCCTGATACCTAAACCAGACAGAGACACATCGAGGAAAGAAAATTTCAGACCAATTTCCTTAATGAACATCGACGCAAAAATTCTCAACAAAATTTTAGCAAATCGCATACAAAAATGTATTAAAAAGATAGTGCACCATGATCAAGTGGGTTTCATCCCAGGGATGCAAGGTTGGTTCAACATCAGGAAATCAATAAATGTAATTCACCATATCAACAGACTTAAAGTCAAGAACCACATGATTATTTCAATAGATGCAGAAAAAGCATTTGATAAAATACAGCACCCCTTCATGCTCAAAACACTAGAAAAAATAGGGATAGTGGGAACGTTCCTTAACATTGTAAAGGCCATCTATGCTAAGCCCATGGCTAATATTATTCTTAATGGTGAAAAACTGAAAGCATTCCCCCTAAAATCTGGAACAAGGCAGGGATGCCCTCTCTCACCACTCCTATTCAATATCGTCCTTGAAACTCTAGCCAGAGCAATTAGACAGACCAAAGAAATTAAAGGGATACGAATTGGAAAAGAAGAACTCAAACTATCCCTATTTGCTGATGATATGATTATATACTTAGAGGAACCAGGAAATTCCACCAGAAAACTCTTAGAACTCATAAGTGAATTCAGTAAAGTAGCAGGATACAAGATCAATGCTCATAAATCCAATGCATTTTTATACATAAGTGATGAATCTTCAGAAAGAGAAGTTAGGAAAACTACTCCATTCACAATAGCCTCAAAAAAAATAAAATACTTGGGAATCAATCTCACAAAAGAGGTGAAAGACCTCTACAATGAGAACTACAGAACACTAAAGAAAGAAATTAAAGAACACCTTAGAAGATGGAAAGATCTCCCATGTTCCTGGATAGGCAGAATTAATATTGTCAAAATGGCCATACTACCAAAAGTGCTATACAGATTCAATGCAATTCCAATTAAAATCCCAATGATGTACCTTGCAGAAATAGAGCAAGCAATTATGAAATTCATCTGGAAGAATAAGAAACCCAGAATTGCTAAAGCAATCCTTCGCAGGAAAAATGAAGCAGGGGGTATTGCAATACCTGAACTTCAACTTTACTACAAAGCAATAGTAACAAAAACGGCATGGTATTGGTACCAAAATAGACAGGTAGATCAATGGTACAGAATAGAAGACACGGACACAAACCCAAACAAATATAATTTCCTCATACTAGACAAAGGGGCCAAAAATATGCAATGGAGAAAAGATAGCCTCTTCAACAAATGGTGCTGGGAGAATTGGAAATCCATATGCAACAAAATGAAAATAAACCCATATCTCTCACCGTGCACAAAACTAAACTCAAAATGGATTAAGGACCTCGGAATCAGACCAGAGACCCTGCATCTTATAGAAGAAAATGTAGGTCCAGATCTTCAACATGTCGGCTTAGGACCAGACTTTCTCAACAGGACTCCCATAGCACAAGAAATAAAGTAAGAATCAACAACTGGGATAGATTCAAACTAAAAAGCTTTCTCTCAGCAAAGGAAACTATCAGCAATGTGAAGAAAGAGCCTACAGAGTGGGAGAAAATCTTTGCCAATCATACTTCAGATAGAGCACTAATCTCCAGAATCTATAAAGAACTCAAAAAACTCAACACCAAGACTACAAATAATCCAATCGACAAATGGTCTAAGGAAATGAACAGACACTTCACAGAAGAAGACCTACAAACAATTAACAAACATATGGAAAAATGTTCAACATCTCTAGTAATAAAAGAAATGCAAATCAAAACCACCCTAAGATTCCATCTCACCCCAATCAGAATGGCGATTATCAAGAACACAAGCAACAACAGGTGTTGGCGAGGATGTGGGGAAAAAGGTACACTCATACATTGCTGGTGGGGTTGCAAATTAGTGCAACCACTCTGGAAGGCAGTATGGAGATTCCTTAAAAAACTTGGAATGGAACTACCATTTGACCCAGCTATCCCACTCCTTGGCCTATACCCAAAGGACTTAAAATCAGCATACTACAGAGATACAGCCACATCAATGTTCATTGCTGCTCAATTCACCATAGCCAGATTGTGGAACCAACCTAGATGCCCTTCAGTTGATGAATGGATAAAGAAACTGTGGCATATATATACAATGGAATATTACTCAGCCATAAAGAATGATAAAATTATGGCATTTGCAAGCAAATGGACGAAATTGGAGAATATCATGCTAAGTGAGATAAGCCAATCTCAAAAAACCAAAGGAAGAATGATCTCGCTGATAAGTGGATGATGATACATAATGGGGTGTGGGAGGGGTTAGTTTTAGGGTTAGAGTGAGGGTTAGGGAGGGGGGCAAGAATGGGGGAAGGAAGGACTGTATAGAGGGAAAAGAGGGATGGGAGGGGTGGGGGGAAGGGGAAAAAAATAACAGAATGAATCAACCAACATCACCCTATGTAAACGTATGATTACACAAATGGTATACCTTTACTCTATGTACAAACAGTGAAAGAACATGTATCCCATTTGTTCACAATAAAAAAAAAAAAAAAAAAAAAGAGTATACATTTTGTCTTCATTGCCTGAGGTTTTCTCTTCCAAGTGGTCTAGTCTGTTTGTGATATTTTCCACTGAATTTTTAATTTGGTTTATTGTTTCCTTCATTTTGAGGATTTCTGCTTGATTTCTTTTTATAATCCCTGCCTCTTTATTGACATGATCTTTCACTTGCTGTATTTTCTCTCTGAAACCATTTTTTATCTCAAAGATCAGTCTAACTATGTACCTTCTCAACTCCTTCTCTGACATTTCTTCTACTGTGTTGTCTATAGATTCTATTATTGCTATATCTTGGTTTGTTTGAGATGCTTTGTTCCCTTGTTTTTTCATGTTGTTTGTGTATCTTCCCATCTAGCGGTGTGGATCTGAGGCTGTATAGTTTCTACCATGTAGTTTTATCATGTCCTTGAAGACTTCCAGTACCTCACCTCTAAGGGGGAGATCAATATTAACAGCAGCCAATATACAAACTCAAACCAAATAGCTCCAATTAAGTCATCTACAGTTTTATTGCAATAAACAGAAATGATGTGTTCAATTATTGTCTGCAATATAAACTGTATATTTGCTAAAGGGTTTAAAATTTCAAATGATGGACAAAGAGGGGACAGAAGTAGTATAGGATGTGATGTTTATGAGGTAGAAGGAAAGAAGATAGAGGTAAAAACTTATAGTAAGAGTGAAGGAGGAATTAATAGAGGCTGACTGTTAGCATGAGGGGAGTGAGAAAGACAATCCAGGGAGACCGATAGGTACAAGAAAAAAATTATACATTTTTTAAAGTAAAAATACAAGAGTATACAATCAAACTTTAGAACACTATTCAGACATTCCACTATTCAATAAATTGATTCACAAAAATATTTGAATTCAGAGATGGTAGAGATGTGAGAGAGAGGGGAAAAAAAGGAAAGTCTCTATGGAAAATTGGTCGATTGCTTCCAGTGACTTTCAAATATTTTTCTCAGCTTCCCTTTTTCACCAATAGGTAGGATCGTCTGAAGTTTAATGGTAGATCCAGTCCAGTGGGCACTGGATCCAGTCACTGGGTGAGTTGATGGCAAGATGCCCTCATGCCCACATACCCTGGTCCAGTCTTCCCACCCAGTGTAGCCAACTCCTGTCCTCACACACTGAGCTAGAGAGAGCCCAGTTTTCTCTAGTTTTTCCAAATTATGCTCCCCCTTGGGGAACTGCCCGCTGTCTCTGGCTTTCCACAGACTCACCAAACCCAGAATGGCCCATGCAAACTCAGCTGCAGTCTGATGAACATTGGTTTCAGCCTTCCCAACCTCTGCCTTGCTGCAGTCCCAAGATCTCAATGCCCTTTCAACATGCAGAGAGATCACCTGGGCTGTGCTCACACAGCAGAGTGTCCCTGCAAAGAGGCCACCAAATGACAGGCACTAGCACATCCAGCAGAAAGACCTCAGTTGTAACCAGAACTGTAGGCACCCCAACAATAGATCTCCAGGCCCTGGCCTGTGACTGAGGCAGCCATGCCCCTAGATGCAGCAAAGTTGCAGGCCCTTTGGCCCCAGACTCCTAAGTCCTGGTCAGTGTCCCAAGATGGCCATAGCTACTTGTCACGAAATGTGGGGTATCTTGCCAATAGACTTTCAGGCAGCAATGGGTCGCAGGCACTGTGTGGGTAATCCATAGGCAGTCTGCAGGCAAACAGCCAGCTCTGTTGAAGGAACTTAAATGCCCATTACTGAGTGAACAGATAAACAAAATGTGGTTTATGTTTATGTATACAGTAGTACTGCTCCAGTTTAAAGAGGACTGGAATTGCCAGGTACGGTGGCACACATCTGCAATCTCAGCAACTCAGGCGGCTAAGTCAGGAGGATTGTAAATTCAAAGCCAGCAACTTAGGGAAACCTGTTTCAAAACAAAATAAAAAGGGTTATGGGTGTAACTTAGTGATTGTGTGCTCCAGGGTTCAATTCCCAGTGCCAAAATTTTAAAAGGTGGGGGGCTGAATTTTGATACATGCTATGTGACTGAATCTGGAAAACATCATGTGACACAAGCCAGGTATAAATGAGCAAATACTGCATGCTTCCACTTATATAAGTTATCTAAAATAATCAAATTCAAAAGCAGAGAGTGAAATGGCAATAGCCAAGGACTGAGGGGAGGGAAAGTATTGCTAATTGATGAGTAAAACGTTTCAGTTATGAAAGATAATAAGTCCTAGAGATCTGCTATACAACACTGGACCTAGAGTTGATAATATCATATTCTACACTTAAAATTTTAACAGGCTGAATCCCATGTTAAATATTCTTACCACATTCCCAGCTGCCCAGGCTGCCTTCATCCTGGGGCCCGAGTCAGCCCCAAGGACTGAAGGAGGTGAGACAGACCAAAAGGAAAAACAGGGGAAAAAAAAAAAAAAAAGTAAGAAAGAAAAAGAAAAAGAAAAGAAAAACTGAAAAACCAACAACGACAACAAAAAAGCAAAAAAATTGCTATTTTTTGAGAAAGAAAGATATTTATATTTGTAGCTTTATTTTTTAAAGTTCTTTAAGCTGAGGAAGCAGCTCTCCAGAGGTGGGGGTGGCTGGCGCAGGAAGACTCAAGGTGCGGACTCAGTGCTCCAGCGCTGTGATCTCGGTTGAGAGGAGCTCACGCTAACCCTAGATTTACGTGGAGTGGGGCTGCCCAGACAACCCCAGGCCCAGCCGTGGACTCCTGGGCCTATCCTGGTGAGTGGGGCAGGGCAGTGCCCGCTGGGTACAGAGCACAGAGCAGATACTCCATACAGTGTATTTGAGAGTCTTTATAAAATGTGG
This sequence comes from Sciurus carolinensis, assembly GCF_902686445.1. NCBI lineage: Eukaryota > Metazoa > Chordata > Mammalia > Rodentia > Sciuridae > Sciurus > Sciurus carolinensis. The sequence goes on along the minus strand of NC_062227.1, from coordinate 26,491,334 downwards.
GGGCTGGGGAGATAGCTCAGTCGATAGAGTGCTTGCCTTGCAAGCACAAGGCCCTGGGTTCGATCCCCAGCACCGCAAAAAAAAAAAAAAAAAAAAATGTGGGAGATTTTTTTAAAAATTGACAAAAATGTACTTTTTGGGGGTGGAGGGAAAGCTTTAAAGTAATTTTAAAAAGAGATAAAAGATGGTTTTAAAAAAATGGGAAAAAAATTTACTTTTATTGTACATAAAACAACCACTAAATGCAACCTGTTATGACCAAAAAAAAAAAAAAAAAAAAAAAAAATCGCAATTTTAAAAAAAATGACAATGTCTAAATTAGGAAAATTTAGAAATAGTGCCAAAAGCATGGTGTATTAAGGTCAAATAAAATATACCAGTAGGAATAAATATGTGAAATCTGATGCCCAGAAAAGTTTAAAGTGTTCACTTTGAGGAGAAAGACTAGTGACAGCAGAGGAGAGCTGCCTTTCCTCATTAGAGTCTTCTACTAGTTTTCTTTTGCTGCTGTTACAGATCACTACAAACCTGGTGGTACAAAACACCACCCGTTGAAGACGTGCTCACTGCTCTGCAGGTCAGTAGTCTGGGCGTGGTATGACTAGGGTCTCTGCTCAAAGTCTCACTGAGCTGAAATCAAAGGTTGTTGACCAGACTTGTGGCTCTCATGTGAGATTAGGTTCCTCTTTCAAGCTCACTGTTTTGGCAGAATTGACCTCCTTTTGTTTTGGGGATTGAGGTCCTTGCCAGTTGTCAGCTGGAGACTGCTTTCAGCTTCTAGAGGCCACCTGCATTCCCTGTCACAACACCCCCTCCATCCTCAAGTCAGCATGTTGAATTCTTCTTATTCTTCAAATCTTTAGACCTTTATCCTCTCTAAAAAGGCTTATGTGATCAGACTAGGCCCACCAGGATAATTTCTATTTTGCCATAAAAGTAATGAAGTCATGGTAATAATACCATAGCACAGTGATCATGCTAGCCTATCATAAATTCTACCCATCATAAATTCCTTTGCTACTGTTCAATTTTTTATTACATTAATAGTAAGAAATAATACAACCAAAAAAGAGTCAAAACAAATATAATAATATGGAGTCAAAGAATGCACGTTACCAAAATCCTGCAAGGAGAAGCAGTTATCCTGGAATCCACCCAAATGCCACAGAGTGAATGCTACAAAGTAGATATGCTGGAATGATATTTCTCAGATTATTTGCTTGATTTTTTTAAAAACAGAATCCTCTTTTATCAGCCTTATCTGAACATCCAGCTCTCAAGTGAGGGTGTTAGAGAAAAGATCAGCTCTTCATTAATCAATACATGAAATCAAAGAATTTTAAATGACCTGATTAAAAAATGAAGCACTGGAAACTTAAAAATAGGATAAAATAGGAGTTTATAATCAGAAGTTGGAATAAGGAAGGGTAAGATTTTCACTGGAGACATTTATGCAGATGATAAGTTTAGTATGTGACCATGGCCAAGAGGTGAAGTTGGAGATGCACCTCACTGGTGTTGAAAGAGTCAAGATGCATCATTGATTTAAATACTGAAGTTAGAAAAGAACAAATAGAAGAAAGGAGGACCTGAACAGAAAGCTACCATAGGAGCTAAAAGGAAGTATCAGGAAGAAGGGATATGCTCATGTGAAAGAGGAAGAAGAGGAAGATTATTAAGTGCTTTTATTCACATCCACTCAACCCAATCACGTTAATAAGGTACCAAGGTATTGTGTACAATTTGACAAGTGAAAAAGTAGTATTCACATACTCTAAGTAATTTCACTAAGATCATATATTTATCAAGGGACACATCTGGGGCTGCCAAAAACTTCTGATTACAAATCCAGTAAAAAATCAACACCAATTTTATTGAAAAGCTCTTTCATCCCAGATGAGAAAATGGGCAGAGGAACAAAAGCTAAGAATCTTTTCTGGAAATGCAAGAAAAATAAGCCATTCTTAAAAAATGAGACCCACACTGTACATAGGTTTTGTCTTCTAATTGAAAGCTGCCTCAATTCATGCTTCTCTAATGAGGTGCAATATAGTCATGCCTGAAATAACTTTGGATAATGAGACAACTTCCATTAATCTACTTATGAAAGAGTCTGTTCATTAATTAGGCTGGACAGCACAAAAGCAAAAACAATGACACTCCTGTTCCAGAGTGTCAGCCAGAATCTAATTAGAAATTAGTGGCTGAAAGGACTCAAATATTTCCACTTACATTGATACTGGCCTAAAGTACTCCAGCATGATTATAAATCATTTCACGTGTGAGACAGCTTTGTTGGATGGGGGAGAGGTGTCAGACCACACATCAAGGTCAGGGCCAGCTTTCAGACAGTTTCCTTTATGAGGAGGTTATTAGAAAAGTAGAGCCACTTACAATCATTACTGCCCTTTTCCCTGTGTGTTCTCTTCCCTCTTCCCTTCCTTACACACACAAAATCCTAGAATTTTTTTACAAATCTGTGGGATCTTGTATTTTAACTTAGGTGGGGTTTATGCCTTCCTAATTCTAGTTGATGAAACAGACTTTGCCCATCCAAAAAAGAGAAACTACCCCAAATAAGTTCATCAGTGATATTTCTATACACCCATTCTTTTTATATTCAGGGGAGGCAGGAATGTCTTCTCAGAGGCAAGAAGCAAGGAATAACTTGAGTGACTTCAAAGAACCATTGAGTCTACTCATGTGTAGGAGTAATCCTTTGAGGAAGAAACACTTCATATTGCCAATTCTCTTTAAATAATTTTTACAACTTTAATTGCCCCTTTTCCTGAATTATGCCTCATACTATTTCTTTCTCTTTCATTTCTGTGTTTTCATAGCTTGATGGAGTCACATGCTACACTTAACACTGTTTTCTAAAGAAGCTTCACTAGGTCTAGTTGTTAGCCATTCACCTTGAAATCTCAGGATGATACATCACTATTTTAACTTAAATCCCATTACAGAGTCACAATAAATTGATTTAGGTAGAGTCTCTTAGGAAGGAAGTGAATTATCCTGCAATAATTTACTTCTTTCTAAAAAGAATGTGAAATATAAAGTATCTAACTTTGATCAAGATAAATGCATATTGGGTGAATAAAACAATCACTGAAATGGTAGTGAGTTGGTAGTTTTGTGTTCATTATTGTCATGAACTACAAATTTACCTAAAGGATTGTCCACTGGTCATTTTCCTCCATTAGTGTGGATCAGCCTCCACTTCACTCAGAAAACTGGAAGCTGCCTGTTGTAAGCCATGGTAACAGAGGGGAAAAGCCATATTTGAAAAGGAAGGAGATTAACACTGTCCATGGAGATAGTGAGAAGTTGAGAAATCACTCAGAGAGAATAAGACCAATCAGAAGGACAGAGAGCAACACAGAATGTGTGAAGCAAAATTAACTCAAACCAAAGTGTTAAATTTAAAATCTAAGTCTATTTAAAACTTGAATTCCTAAATATTATCTTGAATTTGAAAAAGAATACTAGAATGAATAGTTAGCATATAATGCTTCACCTTTTCTGTCTTGCTCAAATTCTTAAGCAAGTATGAACCTGATATTATTACTGATATGTATTGCTCTGCTTCCCATTTTTTTATACATGGAGAGATTTAGGGTTAGAGGAACGGTATAGTGTCATCAATGTAATTATTGAAGTTCAGTTGATATTAATCTGAACTATGATGTTAGAATATAACATGTTAATTGTAATCCCCAACACAACCAGCATAACAGGGAACTAAATGACACAAGAAATAATTAGTATTCAAAAGAATAAAATTATGAAGAAACAAAGGAACATAAAGAAAGGCATTAAACAACAAAGAGCAAATGACAGGCAAAAGTCCCATCTGATCAGTAATTATTAAATGCAAATAGATTAAACCCTACAATCAGAATGAAAATAGCTGTTTTTTTTTTTTTAAATGTCGTCTACAGGGAGGAATCAGACATAACTTTCTTATGTTCATCGATGAAGACACGACCAGTGTAACTCCTCATCATGTTCAACCACAAGAATGGGAAGTTGTACTCCGTGTATGTATGACATGTCAAAATACATTCTACTGTCATGTATAATGAAAAAGAGCAAATTTAAAAACTTGTTGTCTACAAGAAATTCACTTTAGATTTGAGACAAATAGGTTGTAAGTAAAAGGACAGAAAAGTATTTGGAAAGAGGGCTTCAGCAGCTATACTAATATCTGACAAAATAGCCTGGAACTCTGTACTTATTAAACGACAAACTATCTTCATTGTCTTGGGCCCTGAAAACCACCATTGTGATTTTTTTCCTTGATGATGCTGAATAAGTACTTCATATAAATGGAATCATACAGTATTTCACCTTCTGTCATGTCTTACTTGATTTAACACAACGACCTCAAACAGATCCATGTTTTTGCATATGGGAAGATGTCGCGCTCCCTGCCCGCAGAGAGACACGACACCTGGTTCTTTTCGGCCCTTTTATTGCGCGCACCCCCATCCTCCCAGTTCTTCCTTTGTTCCTCTCTTTGAGGAACTTACACTCCAATATATACAGTACTTGTAACCAATCAGCATTTTCGCACGAGGGGAGAGCATTAACAGATACAGGCAGCGAAGGCAGGCATATAGTGGACCTGTACTGTCCATCAGGGAGCTTAGCCAATCCCTGGAACTTCCTCAAAATAATGTCAGTTGTTTGTGCAAAAGTTAACTGCTCTGGCTCACTGCCAGGCGCCATCTTAGCCTTGCCACACCTAGGGCCAGGGGTCTGGCCGAAACCCCGACAGGAAGAGTTCTTTCCTTTTTAAGGATTAAAAAAAAAAATAGTCTACTGTATGTCTATGCCACATTTTCTTTATCCGTTATTCCATCAGTGAACATTGAAGTTGTTTATACATATTGGCCACTGTGAAAAGTGCTCTAATAAACATAGGAGAGCAAATGCCTCTTCTAGGTCCCTCCCAATTTTAATTCTTTTGGATAAATACCAAGAATCAGAGGTGCTAGGTCATATGGCAATTATAAGCTTTAGTTTTTGAGGACCATAGCAGCCATGCTTCTCCATTCTACCTCTCCACCAGCAGTGAGCAGGAGGTCTAATTTTTCCACATCCTTCTCAACTCTTGTCATCTCTCTCTCTCTCTCTCTCTCTCTCTCATTCTGCCATCCTTCCATGTTTGAAATAACTTACTGTGGTCTTGATTTTCATTTTCCTGAGGATTAGTGATGTTGAGTATCTTTCCATATACTTAATGGCCATTCGCGTGCCTCCTTTAAATATCTACTCAAGTTCTTTGCACACTTTTTAGTATTTTTTGTTATTCTTTTTGTTTTTGCTATTGAGTTATAAGAGTTCTTTATACATTTTGGAAGTCGGCCCCTTGTCATATACATCGTTCTCAATTATTCTTTATTTTTTCTATGGCTGTGCAGAAGTCTTTTACTTGGATATAATTCCTTTTGTCTCATTTTACTTTTGCTTCCTGCGCTTTTGGTGTCACATTCAAATCATTGTCTAGACTAATGTTATAAAGATTTTCTCTTACATTTTTCTTCCAGGAGTTTTATACTTTCAAGTGTTTACTTAAATCCTCAAAAGGTTAATCATTGAGTTACAATAAGATCCAATAATTCCACTCCCAAATATTTACCCAAAATAAACAAGAACATGTATCCAGGCAAAATGTGTACATGAATGTTTATAGGAGCATTTTCATAATAGCCAGCAAGTGGAAACTCAAATATCCTTCTGTGACATAGCCACATGAGGGATATTATTCAGCCACACAAAAGAATGAGGTACTGATACATACTACAATACTCATACATACTACAAGGTACATGGATGAACCTTGAAAACATTTATGGTAAATTAAAGAAGTCAGATACAACGGTCGCATGTTGTGTGATCCCATTTATATGAAATATCTAAAATAGGTAAATCCATGGTGACAGAAAGCACTTTAGTAGTTGCCAGGGACTGGTTTGAGAAAGGAGAAATAGAGAGTGACAGCTTAATGATATGGGGATCTTTTGAGGTGATAAAATATTCTGAAATTAGATTGTGTTGATTACTACAGACTTCATGAATATGCTAGAAAACCATCAGACTTTAAAAATAGGAATTTAATGGTATATGTATTATTTCTCAATTTAAAGTATCTATAGTTCTTCCATAAACAAATATTGCTATAATTTTTTGAAATTGAAATCGCCATGTATAAAAGAAACTGCCATATATTGGTCCTAACATATTCTTGGCATTTTACATTCATTATTTTTTTCAAATATAATGGATACTTGCATTAGCACCCTTGAATAAATAAACTGGCATTTCACAAGATAAGATAAATTGCCCTGAATCACATTAATATGTGAGGACTTGAATTTACTGAGGCCTTCAGATACAAAATTTTCTATTACATACTATCCCAAAATTTGTGTGGACACTAAGGGGCAAACATATTTACAGCATCCTATTTAGGATGGTAACAAAAGGTCTGTTTATTTGAGAACCGTGAGAACTGAAGAAGAGGAATAGCAGATGAGCAGCAAACCAAGTGAAAAAAGCCTGGTATTTTTTGTCATTGTTGATGTGGGTTTTTTGTTTGTTTGCTTGGCTTTGTATCTCACCAAATCTCTTGCATTCAGGCTGATGGTGGATTAGAAGGGAGGTGAGACAGTGAGTTGGGGGCGGGCAGAACAAGAATATATTCCGTATACAGTTTAAAATTATTGTGCTTTTGTCTACTCTGTTTCAACTTCACCTGAATGAGTCATTGTTATTATTAAAACTTTCATCTGGCACCTTAGAGTCCCAAATGTTTTCCAATTGTCTTTTATTACAGAGTATTCTGCTTTTGCAATTATTCACATTGTTTACTTGATCTGTTCCATCCAATGAACAAAATTAATCATGACAAAGTCAAAGGAAAGCAGTCAGGTGTGGGTATGTAGAAGCTTAGTAGTCACGGAAAGAATGTGAATTTGATTGGTACAGATGTCACAGGCAAACTGGATATGTTTTATTACATATTCATTCCTTTGGATGTCCTGGGTCGGTGAAAGTAATCAGCTGTGAACATGAGTGGGGGAAGACCTTCCAGTTCCATTATCCATGGAATTGTGAAACATGTAAATCTATTACTTGGTCAATAAATGATTGCACAAATTAATTTTGAAAGGGAAAATTTTTCAAAATGAGACATTCTGGGAAAGGCTTTAAGATCCCTTTGAAAGTGACTGCTTTTGTTCAAAACCAAGCTGTGGGTGTAAATGAGAGAGCACAGCCATGAATGGCAAGGAGAACCATCCTGGCTCAAAGCTGGGAAGGGCAAAGAGTCAGGAGAGAGTTCAGCCAGTCAGGGAAAAGACTTTTGAGGATAGAAGACCACCCCCAGCTCCCCTGCCCAAGGAATCCTGTGGAAAATGTGAAGAGCTACAATGGTCCCTCCTCTGCTTTTTACTCTTTAGAGGGAAATATATAGAATCCTGGCATGCTCAGAGCGTGCATTGAGTTGAAAAAGAGTGTATAAAAACAAGCCTTCAAAGATTTCCCTGAAAATAGCAAGAAAGCAGACTGTGGACTGCCTTTCTGGGGCCAATGAAATCATAGTTAAAAAAAAATTTTAAAAGAAACCAAGGTATCACAGTGACTTCATAGTCAATGAATCTGTTGAAAGATAGAGACAGAACCCAGAAGGATTTAAATACAGAAAAAGGTGGTGAAGTCTATGAAATCTAAAGGCAAAATTTCTTGGTAGGAATCCTGGGGCTAAGATATAGTAGCCCAACAACTGAAAGACAATTTAATTTTGTAAGCTCTCTGTATTTTGGTTTTAGAAATAGCCTGGTTGAGTTTGGTTGGGAAAGGATCAAGCCTAGTTGCCACTAATACTGTGAGGGATGGTTTGAAAATTATCATTAGTTTAGAAGGTCCCTAAACCTCTATCTACAAACACACTTCTAACATCTATTTTCATGGTCATCTCAGGCTGTTTTAAGTCAGTTAAAGAACTACAGAGCCATAGTAAAAAAGAAAGAAAGAAAGAAAAACAGCATAGTTTTGGCACCAAACAGACACATAGACTATTGGTACAGAATAAAAGACACAGAGACAAACCTACATAAATACAGTTATCTCATACTAGGCAGAGACACCAAAAACATATACTGGAGAAAAGAGGGCCTCTTCAACAAAAGGTGCTGGGAAAACTGGAAATCCATAAGCAGCAAAATGAAACTAAACCCATCTCTCTCATGCTGCACATAACTCAAAGTGGATCAGGACTTAGGGACTAGAACAGAGACCCTATGCCTAATGGAAAAAAAAGAAGGCTCAAATCTCCTCCATGTTAGCTTAGGAACTGAGTTCCTTAACAAGACCCCTAAAGCACAATAAGTAAAGTCAAGAACCGATAAATGGGATGCAGATTCTTCTCAGGAAAAGAAACAATAAATAATGTGAAGAGAGAGCCTACAGAATGGGAGAAAATTTTTACCACATGCACCTAAGATAAAGCATTGACCTGTAAGATATATAAAGAACTCAAAAAACACCAAAAAATAAAAATTAAAAAAAAAACAACCAAATAATCCCATCAATAAATGGGCAAAGGAACTGAACAGACATTTCACAGAAGAAATTGATTCTATCAACAAATATATGAAAAAATGCTCAACATCTTTAGCAATTAGAGAAATGAAAATCAAAACTACCCTAAGATTTCATCTCACTCCAGTCAGAACAGCAATTATCAAGAATACACGCAACAATAAACATTAGCAAGGATGTGGGGAAAATGGTACACTCATACATTGCTGGTGGGACTTCAAATTGGTTCAACCACTATAGAAATCAGTATGGAGATTCCTCAGAAATCTTGGACTGAAACCATTTGACCCAGTTATACCACTCCTCCATTTATACCCAAAGGATTTAAAAGCAGCATACTACAATGATGCAGTTACATCAATGTTTAAATGTTTATAGAAGATCAATTCAAAATAGCTAAACTGTGGAACCAACCTAGATGCCTTTCAACAGATGAGTGGATGAAGAAAATGTGGTATATACACACAATGGACTATTACTCAACCTTGAAGAAGAATGAAATTATGGCATTTGCCAGTAAATGGATGGAGCTAGAGAATTTCATGCTAATCGAAATAAGCCAATTCCAAAGAACCAAAAGTTGAATGTTATCTCTGATGTGTGGATGCTAATTCACAATAAACAGGGGAGCTAGGGAAGAATAGAGGTACTTTGGATTAGACAAAGGGAAGTGAAGGGAGGAGAGGGGATATGGGAGTAGGAAGGACAGTGGAATGTATTACCCTATATGCATTTGATTACACGATTGGTATAATTCTACATCATATATGACCTGAAGAACGAGAAATTATACTCCATTTATATGTGATATGTCAAAGCGCATTCTACTGTCATGTATAACTAATTAGAATTTTTTTAAAAAGTAAGAAAAGAGTAACTGAGAACATTAAATATTATTGCTCTAATATCATTCTTTTAAAAATACATTGCCTAATTGCAAATTATGATTAACATTATATTTAATAGAAAAACATAATATTAAACAGTGAGCTACTGGTTTTGCTCATTTGCTATATGCCCCTGTGTACTGTCTTACTCATGAGGCCCAGCTCACCCTCCACACCTGAGCCCAGATGCCAGACAGAATCTGAAGGATACTCATTCACCTCACATAGCCTGACCTTTTATAAAAACCCAATCACAATTGATGACAATGTTCCCAAAAACCTACAGGTGAAGTGGCTTTTTAAGGATCATCTGCCCATACATTGGCAACATTTGAACAGTCAGTTATTTGAGTTAAATAAACTAATGCCTTCAACAACCAAAGTATTTACTTCTAATGAAAAAGAGTTTGTTTGGTGTTCCTGAAAGCAATTCCATGTGATTTTTTTTATGATTAGATGAAATGGCTTTGAAAAAAATTATATCTAACAAATAAGGAAGTGGCTGAAGATTGAATTTTACTCGGCTTCGCTTTTTTCCCAAATAGCATATATTTGAGTGCACAGATACTCTGTGACTTATGATGGTGTTGCACCCTGATAAACCTGCTGCAATTTAGAAATGTCATAAGTTGAAAATGCAGTTCATGCACCTGAACTACCAAATGTCACAGAGTGCCACAGGACCTCAAACACGCTCGGATCACTCACATAAGCCTACAGTTAGGCAAAATCACTTAATGCAAAGCCTATTTTATAAAAAATTGTCAAAATACGACTTTCAGGAAATTAAAGGAAATAACTTCAAACTATTTTCAATGCTTTTTTGTTTGCTATATTTTACTCTTTGGGTTGAAAATGTTTATTTTTGTCAGACATGTCTTTAGTGAGTGGCATGTTTCATGTGCAGGTATATTTATTGACCTAAAATCGAAAGTTTTCAGGTAGGAGTACATTTGATGCAAACAGTGTCAGAAGCAGACAGTTACCAAGGACTTTGAGGAGCGGGTCTTTGGATGTGCCTCTCAGTGGGGAGAAAATATCATTCTGGCAGCTGCTGTTCCTAACCTTGACATTCAAGGTCAGAAGTCCCAAAGATTTTTGTTCCATTGTTCAATTTGCTTTGTGGCAAAGCGATATATGGCTTTCATTATTAATAAAGCTATTAGTTATAGTACAGATGTATTTTGGAGAGATTAATTTTAAGTTGTAAACTTTGAATCCCACAGATTGCATGTGTTTGTAGGATGAGAGAAAAATTCACTAGGTCTAATCCATGAATATTTCCTTCTAACTGTGGTGACCAAAAATAAAAATAAAAACTCAAGAAAAAAATTGAGCTGTATCATAACTACATTCTAAATAAAATAATACAAGAAAATAAGGGAACCTTTTTCTCTGGTTATGATCCCTCCAGAATTTTTCTTCCTGTTTTAATTACTATTCTAGTAAATAACTTTCACTCAGATTTGTAGAACGCATATACATACACAATTCAGAACTGGAGTGAGGAACAGATTTTATGACTTGATTTTGGACAACTGGGGAGTTATAAAGAATGACTAAGATACGGGTAAGTCATTAGCTTCTTAACATCACCACACAACATAGAAACAATATGTTTCCTATATAAATATAACTTTTAACAAGACTTGCTACCTGTGCTTCCAAGCAAATTGTCCCTCAAATACTTCTAAATAGCTATTCCAAAGCTACTACCACTCTTGCTAACCCAGGAATATAATTTATCATTTTCTAACATCATGTTCACTGGAAGGATTTGTAAGGTACCAGCTACATAGGGGAACAGAGGAGAGTCAAGTCTTGTTTCTGATTAAAGAATTTTGAAATCTCACCAGAATATTCAGGAACAAAACACAGCTGGAGCTCCAATATGACCAACTCCAAATTCAGAAATATTTCCTAAATTGGAATCTCTTCATAGTGAAGTGATGTTATACATTGTTTCCTGGAGTTCTACTCTTTTGTTCTCTTTTTTCATATTCTCTTTTCCCCTCAATTGTGCAAAATGATCTCTTGGCATATCTCCATACTTCATATAATCCTGTTGGAAATTTCTTAACTATTATTCAGTAGAGCCTGCAGAGCAGCTGCTTAATCAAGAAAAAAAAAGTGCTTAATTCTACCAATGAAGAACTGAAGATAAATAATACTAATCCCCTACAAATAATAATGAAAATAATATCAGTGTAACGTGTGTGGAATGTTTCATTTATGTCAGGTAATATGCTCAGCAATGCTATCATATGAGGGCAGATTTGCCCAGGAAAAGAGAGAATGGAAAGGATAAAAAGGCAGGAAAGTATTACAGCAAAAAAGAATGTGATACACAAGGTTCTGAAGGCATTAGCTCTGATGTCGCTTAGAAAACTACAAGCAATTCCATGTCCAGAGTGTGTTACATTATAGAGGAAGTTGCAATTTATGAAGACGGAATACAGGCAGTACATATCTATGCTTATGTATGCACAAAATACATTTAAGAGAATCGAAAGAAAAATAGCACTGATTTACCAGGGGAAAAATAGTGTTAATCTATGGTAGATAGGAGATTCTGTTCATGTCATTTAATATTCAATTATATTCTTTCAATTAAAAAATGAATAATATAACTTCATGAGATGTATGAGAAGTATAGCTTCTGCCATAGCCCCAAAATTAATTTTCTAGGAAAAGGAGAGTCATATACTAGGCAAGAGGGGAACTGACCAGAAGGATGGGAATAAGTCTAAGGGAAACAAGAAATAGGATAACTAGGAATATGTTCAACAATTGTTGATTTTCATACTGAGGGCCCAGCTGTGTTTAGTGCCCATTCTTGTGTAGAGTTTTTTCTCCATAATTGACTGGCAAACCTGGTATGACAGCCAGTAGGCGAACTCACTGGATATGGATAAAGAACAAGGATGTGTGTATGCAAGGGACTTGGCAGAGAGGAGACATTGCAAATAACCATAGAATTTTTTTATTCATTAAGGAAGTGAAAACAGGAAAAGAGTGGTGAATTCAGTGAGCAAAATTCAAAGATGACAAGGTGCATATGTTGTGAAAATAAAGGAAGGAAAGAGCTAGAAGGAGGGAAGTCTCAGACAGCAACGGAGACAAAGTTTAATATTTCATCAGGACACTTGATTGGTCCCAAAATATGAAGAGCCATGAAGGCAAAACTTAGTAGGATTGGGTGGTTAAAGGAACTTTGAGTCTACAATGGTCACTTGGATGTGACTTGGACAGATGAGTTGCGTAGATTGATGTTAGGATCTGGGATTTCTTGTTCACCAGATACGTATTAGTAAAGAGGTGTGCTTCACATTGAACTGGAGCAAATTCGTCTGTCTGGTCCGCCATGAGAAAGCCCAGGCCTATCATTCATGAAAGCCCTGAAGGAGAAAATCAATCCTTTTAATGGAATACAGATTAATGAGTAATTAGTTGTATTGGTTTCAGAGAAGGATTGCATGTGAAGTCAGTCCTGAAGTTTAAGTAGGAATTCAACTGGCAGGAAAAATAACTATGGAGAAGCATTCCATCCTGAGAGAAGGGGAGGCACCGAGGCCTGGATTTCAGTTCCAGAGTTTGCTCATTACTTTGCTCTAAAGTTGAGTTCTGCCAAAGGCCCAATGTTCTCTCTGATATGCAGATGCTAACACACAATAAGGGGGGTGGGATAGAATGTCAGTGGATTGGATAAAGGGAAATGAAGGGAAGGGAGGGAGGATAGGAATAGGAAAAACAGTAGAATAGATCAGACATAACTTTCCTATGTCCCTATATGAACACTTGACCAGTGTAACTGCATATCACATATATCCACAAGGATGGGACTCTAATTAGAATAAGTTATATTCCATGAATGCATATGTCAAAATACACTGTACTGTCATGTATAACTATAAAGAACAAACAAAAAATGCAAAAAAAAAATTGAGTTCTGAAAATTAATGTTTCGATCTGGTATATCAGCCATTTTTTTGATTTGCATTTTCATCCAGGCAGATTCATCCTTTGCTTTATGGAGCATATGCTAATAAAAATAAGTGGGAACTTGTGAGATTTATTTTATTCATGCTCTAATTATTTTTATTTATTTCCTGTATGAAGGAGTAAATAGCCCAGCCTAGCCATTCTGAGGATGAATGCCTTAAAGTGACTTCAAATTATATAATGAGTATATTGTAAATATAATTCAAAAATGATTAGCATTTACATTCATTTTGCTTTTGGAAATTCAATATACAAGAAATTTCTTTAGAACTTGAAGGAGAGAGTTGTTCAAATGTCCCTGGGGTGAGATTTTATAATGTATAATTCAAGACAAACTGGTGTATATAGTTTGGGAACCTGCTGGTTAGTTGGCAGGTCAAAATAATTAGTAATAGCCACCTCCAACAACTATGTAAATCAAGATAAATCACAAGGAGATTGGAGCTCCTATTCCAATATGGGAGAATAAGGAATATCTGCTGAGACCATTTTTTTAAATACCAACTCAGCACACAATTCTTAGTCATTCCATTTCAGAGCTAAATCTTTTCATGACATGTAAATATGAACCAATAGTCATGTGCCATTTGACATTTTGGTCAGCCTGGTACATCATATGATGGCAGTTCCACCATATCATAATGGAGTGGAAACCCCTATTGTTTCATCAATCACGTGTTATGGTGCCATGTGGTGTTGTGGTGACGCTGGTGGAAACAAACTTACTTCACTGTCAGTCATATAGAAGTTAACACATATAAATAAATTCATGGTGCATAACACTTTGTAAACTTGATGAAAACTGTTAATGGTGTTTATGTGTTTACTATTCTATACTTTCTATCATCATCATACAATATATTCCTACTTATTAAAAAAAATTATCTGTGTTAAAAGAGTCTCAGGCAGTGTCACAGAAGGGATTCAAGAAGAAGGCATCACCATTATAGGAGATGACAATTCACTCATGTTATTGCCCCTGAAGACCTTCCTGTATGACAAGATGTGGAGCTGAAAGAGTGATGTTGATGATCATGACTTTGTGGAGCAGAGTGATGTTGATGATCATGACTTTGTAGGCCTAGACTATGTGTGTGTTTGTGTCTTAGTTTTCAACAAAAAAAATCCAAAAATAATAAAATTAAAAATTTTAATCAATTTTAAGTAAGCTGTACCATACAGACTCCATGTGCAGTGGGTTCTACCATGAAGGTGTGTGTCAGCATACTCCATGATGTTTGCACAAGGATGAAATCCTTGTTCAGCCACACGTGACTAACTATAAATTCCAAATTGGCAACCCAGTTATGGAATTATCAGACATAGTCTTTGCTCTGATTTCATCTGCCTGACCCTTAAGCGGTGTGTTAGTAATAAAATAGAAAAAAAATTCTCTTTGCCACTTAATACAAATTGTTCCTTGCTTTGGAAAAGTAACCAATTAGAATCAATTTAAAATTGCATTAATAATGTTCAGATATGCTGTGCAGATTAATTCCCTGTACCTGAAGTTACTTTAACTTTGTCCTCAAGCTCATTGCTTCTCCACTGCAAAATGAGGCAGCTCATTCACAGACATCTTCCAAGGCAATGATTGATACCCCAGAAGAAAGGAAACCCAGAAGATGAAGATCAAGTTTCTGCCTCAATGTACTCAGAGTTTAACCAGAAGAAGGTTAGCATGAACTAGGGAGACAGAGAAACAGAAGTGCTATCTAGAAGCAATGTTTATGGGAATGAGGAGGAAGAGTTGTTCAGTCCAATGATTAAAGGTCAGGAAAGACTTCAAGGAGGGAAGTCTGTTAAGTCAGATTAAGGATGGGTATTTTCAGCTAATAAAAAGGAAGAAGGAGATCTCTCAGACTGCCAGGAGAGCTTTAGTTAAGGTTAGACACCTTAAAGTAAAGGCAATATTCAGAAAATCATAAGTAATACAATCTCAGACTGAGACTGTACATACCAAGGAAGTTGTTATATTCTTAAAAGATTATTGAAATTTAACTTGATAATATATCAGGAAGGAACTTGAATAAACGTCTAAGGGATGTAGACTTAAATATAATTTCCGTAAATTAACACATCATCCTAGAGTATAGGATGCTAAGGATCATTTTGCAACTGGTAATTTATCCTCTGTATGAAAGTTTGTGTTTTATGACTTAGAAGTTGAATTAAGTCAAAAAGATCAAGTCCTGAGAACAAATTCCATATTATAATAACTGACTATGACAAGCAGTTACCTGCTTTGCCTTGTGAGGTTTTAAGTGTAGTTATAAAGCAATGAAGTCTTTAAAAAGTTCACTAAGATAAACTCCACATTAAGATTTTTATACATAGATCTCATTTTCTCCCACAGAGTCACTTCCTTAAGAGGCATCCTGAGGCATCATTGATGAGACTTAATAAAATCTATGACTTCAATGATTTGGATTGTCTAGTTTGGATAATTTCAGTGGGCTTCAGAGTGCAGGGGCTAGCCCAAGTTGGCAGGTACCTGGGCCTGGGATGATTATGATTGCTTTGTTGAGAACAGACCAGGAAGAACAAAAACGGAAATATGTATTCTAGGTTAATGGTGTAAGTGAGATCAATAGTTAACAGTAAATGTGGTTAGAGGTGGCAGTTTTTTAAAACATGTTGAGGGTAGAGCAAACAGGATTTGCTGACAGATTGGGTTTGGATATGAGATGATTTGAGTTGATTCCAAGTTTTGTAAACTAAGGATAGAAGAGAATGGAGGTGTTGACTGAGATAAGGAAGGCAGCAGATGGCACAAATCTGTATCCCTTTGGGTTCCCCTTAAACCTTTGGGTATGTATATTTATATGGAAGGTGATACATGGAAGCAAGAATGAGGGAATAGAGTGTGAGACAGGTAATGAGCTTTGATCCCAAGTGCTATCTCTCAGTGCACACTGAATGTCTCCCAGAGGCATTCCTTCTGGAATATGGAAATATTTAGCCACAAACTCCTAGACTCTGAGAGTTGAAGGTTGATGTTTGGATCATTCACTTCTGGAATCCTCCAGAGGACAGAAAAAACAAGTTACTGTTGCCTTGGAAAAGGGGGAACTGAGAAAAGATGTGGTGCTTACTTGAGATGGGCCACTGTGAGCACAAAGTGAGCTTGAGTTCACATAAAAATGTCCGCTGCAGCTGAAGGTGGAATCTACGGTGGGCAGACGGGATGCGCTGCAGCCACGGAGGTCTCTGCTACACAAGGAAAAACAGAAACACACTTATGGATACATTAGACTTGAAATCTACAAATGCAGAGTTCAGGTGGGTGATGGAATATTCAAGTCTGAGTTCAGAAGAGAAGTTAGATAGCATTTATAGCTATGGATGTGAATGAGATCAATCATCTAGTGAATGTATGCAAAAAAGAGAGAACAAAAACTGAATGCTGGGACGCTCCAAAATTAAAGCATTGGGAAGAAGAAGAGGAATCAGCAAAGAGAGCTGAGGGGTAACCTGCAGAAAACAAACCTGAAGAGTGTGAAGAAGATACATACTTATACCAAGGATGGAAGAGATGGCCGAGGTCAAATCCTCCTTGGAGGTAGAGAAAGTTGAAACAGAGCTGCAATTGCAAGGTCACTATATGACCCCCAGGAAACTATCTGAGTTTCCTAATTTAAGTTGATGTTTCCTTATAGTAATTCAAACATCAGTAACAAGCATCAACCTCTCTTGCTTGGCATGTCTCAAACGCTGCTCTGCCAACTGGTATACCTCCAAAATAAGATTATCAGCAGGCAATGGCAAATTATAGAACAAAGGCAAGGCTGCACTTCTTGTCAACTTCAGGGTTTTAACTGTTCTTCTTTGTTAAATTGAAATATCCATTTTTAAGCAAAATGAGGATGCTCTTTCCTAGCAAAACAATATATGTGCATACACATACCTATGTTAATCCTCAATTAAACATACACACACATATACATATTTATATTGTGCTATGCAATTCTGAACTCTGGAAATGATTGCTTTAGCCTAAAAAATCCCACTGTCAGACAAAAGCAGTTTTACTCAGTCAGAGGATACACATGATAGCAGGACAAGGGAAAAGAAAAACAATGCTCATAATGATGAGGCGAATGGATTTAGGACAGAAGTAGTCTTCCATTCCCTTTCCTTGACACTTTAACCATAGTAGATGGAAGCTTATTTGATGCAATTTATAGTTTGGCTAAATAACAAATGATTTTTTTCCAGAATGTTAAGCTTGTTGAAGGGTTTACTGTTACCAAAGATTGCTGAGAAGCCCATGATACATGCTGAATTTCTTACTTGCTAGAGAATCTTTATTACCTCTCATTTCCGAACTGCTTAAGCTTCTGCTCATCCCATTCTATTCTTTTTTTGTCAATTATCCTAAAAACTCAGGGATTTAAGAATCTTAATAAGCAGTTCTGTAATGACAAGTAATTTCCCACTTCCTTAGGTTTACATTGCTATCCTTATTCAAACTTCTTAGGACAGATGCTTAGCTCAGCCATCCTTCTTTTCAGATACAAGGTTTGAGGTTTCGTATTTCTAAATTCCGTATTTCAAAAATGATGATACATTTCAAGTGCTTACATTCAGTTACTAGTATTTTCTAATAGTTGTAATGATTTCTTTGAACCATGCATTTTTGTACATGTGTTCTTGACGTTTAGTTACTGTTTCTTATTTTGATAACATAGTGGTAAAATAATGTTTTATGGTGTTAGTCCTTTGAGATGTATCTTAACCCCAAAAGGGATGGCATTTGGAAGAGGGAAGGCCTTAGGTGGTGATTAGGTCAGAAAGACAAAATCTTCCTGAATGGGATTCATGACCATATGAAAGAGGCCTAAGAGAAACTTCCACCTTGTGAGGTCACAATCAAGAAAGCACCATTTTTGAAGCAGAGAATGAGTCTTCACCAGACACTAATTCTGCTGGAGTCTTGATCTTAGACTTCTAGGCACCAGAACTGTAAGAAATAAATTTCTGTTGTTTACAAATTATTCAGTTTAAGGTGCTTTCTTACAGCAGGAAAGAACTAAAACAAGAAGAAAAGGTGAAAGACATTGGAGAAGTAGCCCCAGGCCTGAACTTTTGAAACTTAAATTTTATCCCAAGTGACATTAGTAATGAATGAAGAATTGTAGGTAGGAGAAGGTTATAATTTTCAAAAATTATCCTGACTTTGAGAATGTAACTGAAAGGGCAACAGAATCCCATCTAAAACAAAATTATACTAGGCTCTGGTAAGGATGTCACCTAAGATCATATTTGCAAAAACTAATGCTACATTAGAACCACCAAAGGAATTTTCAGAGGTTTTAGAATGCAGATTTCCAGGCCTTTCTTCTTGAGATTTCTGATTCAGAGGCCTGGGATTGACCCCCCCAGAACCTATGTTTTAAATTTTGCCATGCATATCCCTATTTTAAAACCCTTGACCTAAGCCATATTACCAGAAAACAAGGTGAAAAAAATATTTTAAATTCTAAATATATTTTCAGTGAATAAGAAAATTATACAATGGTTAGTAAGCACTTTAAATAATTTTTCTCACAATTATTCCCCACAACACTGAGGGGATTCAGCATATTTATGATGAGAATATGGATACTTCAATGTTATTTTGCTCTTCCTTCTGTTTCAGTGACCTGGTCTCTTTAAAGTCTATAGCCTCTCACATTTCCTGGCTGGCACGCACCATCTCTACAGAACTGTACCAAATGGTTCAGGTTTATATAATATCCTTTAACCCAAACTTCAATCTCAATGCTACTACAATTTTTGACAAGTTTTCTTTTATCTTCCTTTACACGATCCTTTAGGACATCCATTCTGGCCTTGGTTGCTTTAGTGGTCAATAACGTTTCTGCCCCTCTAATTAATGCTGAAAGATAGCAGTGGGATTTGCCTAATGGGGCTGATCTGGACAATTGTGCTTTGTGTTTTTTTTTGTTTTTTTTTTTTTTTGTTTTTCTCTTGTGATAGATTCAGCAACATGGCTATGAAGTCACCTACATTTGTACTAACCTACATTTGCTTTCCATGGTGGACCGGTGTGCTGGGTAGATGGGAAGGATTAGGTCAGGGATTATAACCCAGAGAATTTATAAACATAACTGTTTTCTTTGAGCCCGAGTAGTAACCCCAGTCATCCCCTCGGGAGTTTGGAGGTGGCGGTATTTCTAGAGGTCACAAAAGTGGAAGACCAACATGGCAGCACCCTTAAGTCTATTTATTCTTCCTTCAGCCCTGGGCATATTTGCCTTCCTGGAATTTTGGAACTGATTTTGTGCTGCTTTTGCAACAGGTGGAGCTTTTCCATCTTTTCATATTGGCACAGTTTAACTGTGTTGGCCGTGGGTGGACCCGCTATGTGAGCAACCGTGCTTCCCTAACTCAGTCCAGAACTGACGATGGTCTCACCCTCCCTTCACGCTGGAGTTGGGTCTGCGCTAATCTAGTCAAAAGGAAGATTTTAATTCACCGGGGCGCGACCTGGCAACGACATCAACTCTATCATTCGAGCTGCCTTTAAAATAACTCTGAGGTTTGATTTGAGCAAGGCACCCCATTTCTCTTAGTATTCCCAGGAAAGGCTTAGTGTTTGATGTAGTGTAAACATTTCGGTGTCCATAGTTCAAAAGAATGGGCAAGTGCTGCTTTCCTCAGGCATGTTCCAAAACAAGGTGACCTTAACAAAAGACTAGAAAGTGGTAGAGTATTGCTTTTCAACTAGAGTTATGCCACCCCCTAATGGACATTTGAAAAATTCATACACCTGTTTTTGACTGTCACTAAAGTCTGAGGATAGGATGGCATTTGGTGGTGAAGATGCAGGGCAGAGGAATAGGGCAAGGATGCCCTGTGACATGCCATACAAAGAAGACACTGCACAACGTAAGAATATCCCATGTCCCGTGCCACTCCTGAATATCCCACAGAACAATTAGTAGGAATGAGACATCTAAGTATCTGGTCTAGAGTCCAAATCCACCTAACAAATAAATATAAAGCATTTTTGCAATCTTAATATAAACAAATTATGCAGGGATATAGCAACAAAATAAGGAAAAGTGTTACTTTGGCATATGAAGACATTACCAAGAGTTACTATTTCAGATTATCCTATTACCTAATGATGCTACCTCTAATATTTGAATCAATACTGTCAGTCTTGCTCTGTGACTCTCTTACAGTGACTCCAGGTATGGGTCCCACCATCTGATTACTGCACTATGCTTTCTGGAGCAGAAGTGCCTATGCAAACATATTAAAATACAAATTTTATTATAGATGTCTTCCCTGATATTTGCCCATTAAACTGCAACATTACATTGGGTTTTAAAAAATATTTTAGGTGTGGGCAAACTATATCATCTTTGAATTTTATTTCAGAATGATAAAGGGTTTGTGATAAAATACTTTCTGTATTAAGGAAATTGGGAACTGCTTCAAAGGTACAAGGTTTTCTAAAAATAGACTTGAATAACTATAAGCCCAATCTACCAACCACCAAACCCTACTCCCATAAAAGCCTATTTATGATGATGCTTTTTCATATCAAATGTAATAACAATAACTTATTAATTGAACCCTTAATATGTACCAGGTACTTTGATATGTACTTTGCATATATTATGTAACTCTGAACTCCTCAAAAGTATAGTATTTTTTATAACTTTCCTTTTATAAGCAAAACCAGTGCAGGATAAATGTTAAATAACTGATGTCACACCATTTGTGAGTAATTTGACCCAAGTCTGTCAAACTCCAGGGCGTGACTTTGCAAAAGACAAAGGTGGACAGAATTTAAAAGTAGGAAGACAAAGAAGATAGTGAGGAGAAAGAAGAGGCATGCCCAAATGGACTAAGTTAATTGTTGAAAATGAAAACAGATCTAACGAGACATATGTTACCTTATGCTACCTCATCATTTGCTTGACCTTAGGACCCTCACTCAAGCCCCAGAAAGTTCCCACACCACTCAAGCCTTGAAGACTAGCACTTAAGTGCACTGTCATCTGAACTGAGATGTATAGTAGGTGCAAAAACAGCAAATTTCAAAGACCTGGTATTAAAGAACGTACAGCAACAGCAAAATAAATATACCAAATAAAAATGAGCAAATGATCTGAATATATCCTTCTCAAAAGAAGAAATACAAATAACCAACAAATACATGAACAAAATGATCATCAGTCTTAGCCCTCAAGGAAATGCAAATCAGAACTATAATGAGATACCAACTCACACCAGTTAAAATGGCAACTATCAAAAAACCAAAGCACATGCTGGTAAGGATGAGGTGAAAAAAGAACTCTCTTACACTATTGTGAATATTGGAATGTAAATTAATATGGCCACTATGGAAAACAGTATAGAGGGTGTTTTAGTAAGATTTTCAATCACTGTGACTTAAGGACCTGACCAGCACAATTGTGGAGGAGAAAAGGTTTATTTTTGAGGGCTCACTGTTTCAGAGGTCTTAGTTCATAGAAGGGCAGCTCTGTTCTTCAGAGCTCAAGGTGAGGCAGAACATCATGGGGGAAGAGTGTGGCAAAGGGAAGCAGCTCACGTGATGATCAGGAAGCAGAGAGAAAGACTCTACTTTCCACATACAAAATATATATTCCATAGCCAACCCCCCAATTAACCACTTCCTCCAGTCACACCCCACCTGCCTCCAGTTACCACTCAGTTAATCACATCAGGGATTAATTCACTAATCGGGTTAGGCCAATAACCCCAATCACTTCTCCTCTGAACCTTCTTGCATTGTTTCACAGATAAGCTTTGGGGGAACACCTCACATCCAAAACATAATAGAGGGCCCTTTAAAATCTACAAATAGATCTACCATATATCAAAATACAAAAGAGATACCCGCATAGCCATGTTTGTTACAGCGCTGTTTATATTAGCTAGTATACGGAATTAGCCTAGATGTCCATCCACAGTTGAATGGATAAAGAAAATGTGGTATATATTTACAACAGAATATTGTTCAGTCATAAAGAATAAAATCCTGTCATGTGCAGCAAAATGGAGGACATTATGTTAAAGGAAATAAATCAGACACAGAAAGACAATTACTGCGAGTTCTTTCTCATTTGTGGAAGTTAAAAAGCAGTGGTATAGAATAGTGATTACCAGAGGTTGGGAAAGTTTTGGAAGGGGTGGATGAAGGGAGGCTGGATTTGATCAGTGCACCTTGTATGCATGTGTGGGACTATCACCTAACTTCAGTAATATGTATAATTAACACGGTAATCAAAAATAAAATGTTTTTTAAAATAATGTAAAAAGCTGTTTAATTTTATATAGATTACACGTTATTATGATGTGTTTGGATATCTTGGGTTCAAATATCTTATTAATTTTATCTATATCATTTTATGTTTTAGTAAGATTAATAAAAGTGTTTAATCATGCATATGTGGCTTGCGTTATATTTCTATCGGCAAAGCAAACATAGATGGTTTCCCTGAAATTTAGTGTCCTTTCCCTACTAGCAGAAATCTGCATGAGCTTGGGCCTTGAGCAGCTGCCTCCTGAAATGCTCACTGGGGCCACCTGTAGCAACATTAGAGGACAGGATGGGAGTGAGTTGAGGGCAGTCAGCAGGCATTCCTGCACATCTTCCTCATGTTTGGGTGGCTCAGATCATGGCAACTGCATGTTCGTTCACTATTTATTACTATTACTTTTATTCCATATGCTTCACACAACTGCCACCACATGGGTGCAGCAGGTAAAAATCTGGAACAGAAGCTGTGTTTGAATACACACATAAAGAAAAATCAAAATATTTAATGTGTCTCCTAAGTATAATATTGTTTATATTTACTAACAAGTAAAGAATAGGAGTCTCATTGCTCTACCAAAACCCAGGCAAGTAGTATTAGCTCATCAAAAATGGAAAACATTAGGGATAGTTTAAATTAAACTCATTAAAGGCAGGAGAGTAAAGTCTGCTACTTCTCAAAATTAACATTCCCCAACTTCTGTGCTGTGAAGCAATTAAGAGAAAAAAAAAAAAAAAAAAAAAGAGGAAAAAACTGAATTCAATGAGGTTAACTAGAGATCAAGAGCAATAATTTTACCTCACACTTGTTAACTGACCAAAATGTCAAGTAAAAAAGAGAAAAAAAAAAAGCTTTGTTTGAGCTTGTGTCCCATGCTCTTCTGTGTTCAGCTCAAGATGTCTGAGATGTGTTATCATCTGTGATGATTTTCTCTGCTGCCCTTCAGAGCCCTTAGAGAAACTCAATAGAGTTGTTTGATACCCAAGACCTGGCCATGCCAGCAATAGCAAAGAAGAGCTTCTAATTATTGCATGGATGACAGTGTGAAGCAACTGTTATAAAAACTTGGCTCAGGTCACTAAACTCATTACTGGGCACGTGCCCATGAGGACTGTTGTCTTTTCAGCTGAGCCAGCCAAGTCGCACAGAGCAGCAAAGTCCATGCTGCGTCATTTTTCTGCTAGAAACTAAATAAAACACAGCCATGTTTTTGAAACCATTTAGTAATCTAATCTCAAATTTTTTTTTCTGGAACCCCCTACAGGGAAACTAATAGCACTTAACTTGTTGCCTATTGCATCCTCAGGCTTGTGCATGATGGCAAGGAACAGGACTTATACCTTCATACCCACCGGACACCTGTCGCAGTAGGCACTCAGAAGGTATTACAGTGTTGGGTTAATCTCTTGATTTTTCTAAAGAGCAGTAGCAAGGAGGAGTCATTGGCAAAAGCATATCAGACTGAACAACAGAGAGAATTGAATTATAATATAGACTCCACACTTCTCTCCTGGATTCAACTCAATCCTCTGTAGAGTAAGAGAGCTAACTAAGCTATCTCCATGGTCACTTTTCTCCCAACACTGTTCTTACTAAGTTTTGCTTTGAAAGTCTGCTAATGTTTCCATTTTGTTATCTAAAAAAGAGCAGATTTGCTAATGAGGATCTAAAATATAAATATTACTTTCCATGTTTTCATTATTTCTAGCAAAGCCCAGATCTGATTTTTACCACCTCCAATATTTCCATATCAGACTCTATTAACCCAGTTTGAAATCTCTTCTAGCAAGTCACAGACTGACTTTGGATTTTACTAAGAAACATTCAAGTTATGCTGCTCCATATGAAAATTTCTGTGGATGTCTGCATGTGTGAGAGAAACAGAGTGAGGATGGAGAGAAGAAAGTAAAAAGAGAGGAAGGATCCATAAAAATGTGTAATATCTGCAGCAGATGATGTAAGTTATTTTTTTTTTCCTTTTGAATCTTCCTTTCCTTTTGAATTGTCTTTGACTTCAGCTCAAAGTCCCACTTGCAGTATCTCTTGCATTTAAGAAGGTGCTTGACAAATCACACATGTTTATTGACTAACTGATGAATAAATGAATAAATACATGGCTTGGTTTTTTGAAAACTATTACCAAAACATCTTTGCATAATTGTATGGAACCTGTAAGAATTACTGCATATGCAGGCTTTCTCTTAAAAATCCTGGATTTCTAGACAAAACACACAAACAACTATCAATAAAGGTAAAAGAAATAAATAACTGCACAGACAAAGAAGCAAAGCAAAAATTGAATCTCAGTAGAGACCACGCAGACCTTTGATTCCATCATCAGTTAGCTCAGCATGGAATCTGAAACTATTTTTCATTGACTTCTCATGTCAGTTGAAAGTAAACCTATTAAAGAAGAGCTGGGGATTATAGTTGCAGAATTTAATTTTGTGATTTACATTTAATTGTTGGTACCTGAAACTATTATATAACAATTAGATATTGAAAAAAATTAAATAGATTCAAGTTGCTCATGTCAAGATAAAAGAAAAAATGTAGAAAGCATTTTCTATTGGGACAGGAAGAACTTAGGGAAATAGATAATGGCAATTTTGATAGAGAAAGAAGAACAAGTCATAAACCTGTTACAGAAAAAAAAAAAAAACTCAAGCAAGGAATATTCTGGGGCTTAGAGGTAACCCTAGGATGTCCTTAGCTATATATCCACTTGTCTCCTCGAACACAGTGCCTTGGTAGGCATAAAGAGTTCAATAATTGTATAATGTAATGCTCTTTAGTAAGTATGAATTCCTAAAGTTACTCATGATGGGTTATGGAAATAGCTAGGATACAAACCCAGTGTACAAACTCAAAGGAGAGAAAAGTTCTAATATTTCCTTTCCTTTCTCATAGACCTAAAAAAAAAAAAACTTGGCAAATAAGGAGAAATTATAGCAACAATACCATTAAGTTAAAAGAATAGTATTTTGCTCCAATGATGTTCAAAACCTGATATTCAAAAGATAATTTTATATCTTGATTGAAGTCTTAATTTTGGAAAAGAATGAAGATTAATTTGTTTTAAAATGGGGAGTAGAGTGATCAAGATGTTCAATCAGTCTTTTCAAGTCTTCTGGTAGGCAGCTTCCAAGATGACGCCCAATTATCCTTTTCACACGATATGCATGTCTGTGTACCCACCTCCAACCACACTGAATAAGCATGATCTAGGTAACCACAGAACATTGCATAAATGATGGAGTATGTCTTCTAAAGATGAAGAGAAACCACCTTCAAGTTGCAGATGAACAAAGAATGGAGAATGGAGCAGAAATATTGAGGAAGAATCACCTAGCAGCCCCCAACCTAAGGACAGAGTAACACAAAAGAATTTGAAACTAATGGGGTATTGAAGATAATGATGGCAGAGAAAAGCTAAACCCAGCTCAACTTTTGACACAAACGGCCTGGTGGAAGAAGAGGCAGGCCATTGCTAGGCATGAACACCCCAAGCTCTCCTGTCCTATACACATTGTCCAACATGCAATCAAAATCAACTATAACCTGATAAATTAAACCCATCCATTTCAAAGATTATGTTAATTATAAATTATAAAAGTAAGCCAATAAAATTTTTTAAATTATCATATAGGATTAAAAATTAGGACCAAATTTCATGTTATTTGTAAGAAATTCATTTTTAAGAATGTAGGCATAACCAAAGGTCGAATGTTTTCTCTGATATGCAGATGTTAATTCACAATAAGGGGCAGGGAAGAATGGAGGTGATTTTGACTAGACAGAGGGGAGTGGAGGGAGGGGAGGGGGCATGAAGGTAGGAATGATATTAGAATGAATCTGACATTATTACCCTATGTGTAGATATGATTGCATGACCTGTGTAACGCTACATCATGTACAAGACAAATGAGAAGCTATACTCCATTTATGGATGAAGTGTCAAAATGCATTCCATTATGTATAACTAATTAGAACATATATATATGTTATTATATAATATAGGCATAAATTAAAAGTAAAATAATGGAAAAACATATATCATGTAAATGCTAATTACAAGGAAGCTGGGGTGACTATTAATACCAAAAGAAGTGTGTTTCGAAAAGAGAAATATTGTAAGGGATAAGAAGGACATTACCAAAAAAAATTACATAATGGCAAGGGGGCTGATCATAAAGAAGATACAATAATAATTCTAAATTTGTATGCACTTAATAACAGATCTTCAAGATACAGGAACCAAAACTCAAGAAAACTGAAGATGAAAATATACAAATCTACAATTAAAGAACATGTAGATAATAGATGAGGATAGAGAAGACATGAATAATGTTATCAACCAACTTAACCTAATTGGTATTTCCAGACTATTCCATGTCAAAACAACAAAATGCAAAGTTTTCAAATGCACTTAGAGATCACACTGAGGACCAGAAACCAAGCATCAAGCAATTTAAAGCAGTTGAAATCATATAGATTGTGTTTGATCAAATGGAATCAAACTAGATATAAATAACAATGTTATCTGAAAAAATCTCAAATATTTGGAAATTGAGTAATATATTTCTAAATAACCACATCAAAGAGAAAATCATAAAGGTAAGTAGAAAATGTTTTTAATAGAATTAGAATGAAACCACAACATATAAAAATTATGAAATGCAGCTGTTTTAGCTGTTTTAGACCTATTTTAGGTCTTAGAAGGAAATTTGTAGCAATAGATGTTTATATTGCAAAGAAGAAAGGTCTTACATAAGTAAACTTCTACCTTTAAAAGGCAGAAGAGAAAGAAAGGAAAGAAGAGCAAATCAAACCCAAAGCTATCAAAAGGAAGGCAATAATAAATGTCAGACATAAATTAGATCAATTAAATTGAAAGCAAACCCAAAAAGAAAAGAAAGAATTGGAAGATCCAAAATCTGGGCCTACTTAATAGTAGTAAAATTAAAATTTCTGGATCCAGGGTGCCACAAAAGGAGAAAGATCCATGTTACACATATCAAGTATGACAGAATCCCAGCAACTTGGGAGCCCTCGGCAGCAGGATCACAAGTTCAAAACCACCTCAGCAACTTAGTGAGGCCCTAGGCAACTTAGCAAGACCTTGTCTCAAATAAAAAATGAAAAGGGCAAGGGATGTGGCTCATTGTTGAGTGTCCTGGGTTCAATCCTTGGTTACAAAAAAAAAAAGAATAAAAGAGAAGAGAAATCTGCAATTCCTATAGACATTAAAATAATAAGAAGAAAATATGAAATCGATTCTTATAGCAACTATTTCTTTGTATCATCCTCTTTTACTCAACATTATTTGGTAAGGGATTCATCCATGGTGTTTGTATGGCTGTAGTTAGTTGATAGAGTTCATTGTGATATAATATGTCACTGTGTAAATATGCTTTATGTGCTTACTCTACATTGGCTTGTTTGTTGAATCCATTTGGAAGGTATTGTAAATAGAGCTGCTATGCACACTCTTTTGTATGTTTATCACTTTGCATAGAGTCATGCTATTAGAAGTACATCTAAGAGTGGAATTTCTGCATTGTTGGGTGTGGCCATGTGCACTTTTAGTTGATACTGCCAAGTGGTTTTCCAACTGATTGTGAGCTCACATTCCAATCATGAATTCACAAGAGCTGCATTTTCTCACTATTTTTTATTTGTTCTAATTAGATATACAAGACAGTAGAATGCACTTTGATACATCAAACATAGATGGAATATAATTTCTTATTCTTCTGGTTGTATATGATGCAGAATCCCTCTAGTCATATAGTTATATATGTAAATAAGGTAATAATGTCTGATTCATTCTACTATTATTCTATTCTTCCTACTACAATGCCCCCTCCCCTTCCTTCACTTCCCTCTACCTAATCTAAAGTAACTCCATTCTTCCCTAGCCGCCTCCCAGAATGGTGAATTAGCATTCACATATCAGAGAAAACATCCAGCTCTGGTTTTTGGAGACTGACTTATTTCGCTTATCATGATATTCTCCAGCTTCATCCATTTGCCATCAAATGCCATAATTTCATTCTTCTTTAAGACTGAGTAATATTCCATTTTGTACATGTATCACATTTTCCTTATCCTTTCATCTGTTGAAGGGCACCTAGGTTGGTTCCAGAGTTTAGCTATTGTGAGTTGAGCTGCTATACATTGATCTGGCTGTGTCACTATAAATATGCTGATTTTAAGTCCTTTGGGTATAAACTCAGGAATGGGAGAGCTGGGTCAAATGAATTCATGCAAGTAATTCAAGCTCGTATCTATTGTAATTCACAGTATTTATTTTCATTTTAGGCCCCTTCATATTTCCAAAGACTATTTTCTTTTTCTTGGGTTTAAGTCAAGTACCATGTTCTCTAGCATACCAATATGTGGAGGCAGAGGTGGTTGAAGGTGATAAATACCAAACTTTTCAATAGTTCCTTTAAATATCCTCTCATAGTGCTTGGAAGAAAACATGCCTCCATTTCTTCCATTTAGAGTGGAGAATCCACATCACAAAAACAGCTTTTGCTTGTTTAACATTTTGATAAAATATATAACATAAAATTGGCCACTTAACCATTTTTAAGTACACAGTTCATGGGTGTTAATTATTCTGTGCAACCCCACCACTATCCATTCCTAGCACTTTCTCATCATCCCAAACAAAAACCTTGTGCACATTAAACAGTTACTCCCATTCATCCTTCCCTGATAGCCCCTGATAATCAGTTTTACTTTCTGCCTGGCAAAGCAGCGAATTTCTCTTGAGCCTTCTCGACTAAATCCTCTGCCTTCATTAAGAAGGCTACTCTCTTATGCTCTTACTACAGATGCAATGCTAAAGTCATGGAATGCATTCTAAAACACTGCTTCTGAAAACCTGCATATTGGTTTGACCCCTCACTCTTGGTAAATGTTGATGACTGATCAAAACCTCCAAATTAAAATTTCATTATATGAGAATGCAACCTTACTGAATTACTCTTTTTCCCTTTAATCTTACTGTGCCTTGACTCTAGTTTGATACTGCCTTTCCAAAGAGTTAGAAATATATTTTGGAAGCAACTCCATTAGTTTTGCTTGACATAATGCAACTGATGTATGAATTTTCTGTTTCTGCTTTGACAAATTAGGTAGCAGAATATTTCCTGATTTGAAAAATGTGGGTTTAACATATCCACTGTGCATCTATTGGACTGGGCTGAATTTAGCTAATGTCGTGGGAGTCCCTCAATAACAGCATTGCTATAAATGTATCATCCTGCTAAAGGATGTTCCTACGTATTTGCACAGCACTTAGGCCTCTCCAATAAATTGAAGATAATAAGAACTAGTAGTAAAGTGTTAGAAATTGTCTCTCTTTGTGTGGTACAGGGAGGAATGGCCCATAAATTGTGATCTATTCTCTATAGCGGGTTCTTTTGATATCTCCTTATGAGTAAAATGAATTCCTCAACTCCCAAATGCATTCTAAGCTGGATGAAGAGTAGCCACCCCTACTCGCACAGAATGCAGCAGCTGCCTAATATGAAGAAGTATGTATAGATTGGTAACAAATCTTGCAGAAGTATGCTGTCATTTCACATTGCAAACACTGTATATTTCCTCCAAATCAAAGTTTACACTGAAAAGGACCTCAAGAGATCTTTAATCTATCATCATTTCAGGGAAAACTGCCCAAACTAGCATTAGGGAACTTTCTATCAACAATGTAATAGAGCTCAAAAGATCCTACATACCATCAATTATCTTACCAAAAGTGCAAGTTATCATTACCTACAGTACAAAATTTGGTGCAGTAGAAGGAGGACTTCCTTCTCTAACAATCTTCCCATTTAGGCTCTGTAGCAGAGGTCAGCAATTTTTTTTTTCCATTAAGGGACAGATAGTAAATTTATTAGACTGTGTGCTCAAATAGTCTATGTTACACCATAGAACTCAGCTAAGCCATTGTAGTGCAATGGTAGTCATGAATAACAGGGAAACAAATGTCACCATAAATTGTTGAAACTTCATTGCATTACCATGAAACTTTATGAGAATGGATAATGTTCAAGATTTGGCTCACCTCACCCATGGTTTATCAACAACTACTCTACATAGATGTGAGTTTGAAATTAGCTTCCCATGTCTTTGCATCAAAAATTGTCCTTTGTTTAGAATTGAACTGTGTCTATAAAAAGCCACACATCCAAACTTCAGTGTGGTATAGCAGACTCCATCCTTATCCCTTCAACCTGAATTCTCCTAGAGCTACTTCATTGCTAGTAGGTAGATAGCATCCTACTTCAAAAGTCTAAATCTCTCTACTCCTGAATGAGAGTTTCCTCCAGAACTCAGAAATCTAAGTATGGGGATGTTAATCCTTACTGAGCAAATTTCAATCATTGGAAGATGAAAGTGGATAAAAGACTGTCTCCCTATTCCAGGGGGATGATTCTCAAAAATGTTCCACCTGATCTGTGGGAGGATCCCATGTAAACTGAGCTCCAGTCGCCTAAAGCAAAACTGCTCATTATACATCATGCATTAGTGTATTTTCATTTTCCTGTTCCACTTCCTCCCTTATACTCCCGGGATCATTTTCCAAATAAACTTCTCAAATTTACATTCTTGTCTTAAAAATTACTTTCAAGGCAACCCAAATTCAACTAAACAGATTCTTACATTTTCTGCTATTCCTTCATAGCAGAATGGTCTACGGCTCATGAAAACATTGGAAGCTCTGTGAGAAGGAAGAGAAATTCCAATAGTGGGTGAAAGACACCAAGTGGATTAGGGCAAGGTGTGAGGGTGTAACAATACAGATACGGGTCAGACTCCCAATCCATCACTCATGGTTTGAGTGCCTGACTTGGGACAAGTTGTTCAAACTCTCTGAAGCTGTTTGCTTTTCATAGGAAAAATCACTTCCTTCACCATGATTTTTTTAAATAATAAACATTTTTAAGAGTTTTAGATTCACAGAAAAATTGTGAAGATGGCACACTTTCTATGTAACCCATACTCAGTTCCTCTATTACTATCTGACATCAGTATAATCCATGTTACATTTAATACCAATATTGATGCATTATTTTTAACTGAATTTCAAGCTTTATTCCTGTATCCTTGGTTTTTGCCTAAAGTTGTTTTTTTTTTTTTTTTTTTTTTTTTTTTTTTTTTTTTTTTTTTCTGTTCCAGGCTTATTACATTTATTTGCCACCTAAGCTCCTCTTAACTGTGGTAGTCTCAGACTTTTCTTGTTCCTAATGATCTTGAACAGTGTTAAGGGGTACTGGTCAGGTATTTTGCAAAATGCCCTTTGATTGAGAATTGTCTGATATTTTTCTCATGATTAGACTTGGGTTATGGTTTTTCAGGAGGAACATTATAGAGGTAAAGCATCAGTTTCATCATATCCTGCCAAGAGCAGCTACTAGTAATGTGATTTTTATGTTCACTTGACCGAAGTCACCTGACAAAGGTAGTGCTTGTCAGGGTTCTATACCATAAAGGTAAACTTTTTCCCCACAGCCCATACAATTCACTTTAGAAAAATGCTTCTGCACATAGCCCACACTTCAAGCATGGGCAGTAATGTTTGACCTTCTTAAGGGCTGGGTATGTACATGGTATGTACATTGGTTATTGGGGAACTTTTCCCTGGGGGACATTTGTCCCTTCTCCCATGTATTTTTTAATTAAATCATTTGTGTATGTCAGTAAGGACTTGTGGGTATTTATATTAAAGTTGGCTTAGAATCCAGTTCTACTTTGTTGGTTCATTTTGTTGCTCAAATTGTTCCAGTGTGGTCACCAGTCACACTTTCAGTTGACTCCTGTGTCCCATCAAAGTGAATTTAAGTATTTCCTTACTTTCTGATGCTATAAAGATGTCTTATCTTATATAATTCCTAATCCTCATTTCTCCCAGAATTCCTGGTTCCTCTTATTGAGAACATCATTAGAAACTAAGA
Source organism: Sciurus carolinensis (assembly GCF_902686445.1). Taxonomy (NCBI): domain Eukaryota; kingdom Metazoa; phylum Chordata; class Mammalia; order Rodentia; family Sciuridae; genus Sciurus; species Sciurus carolinensis. The sequence continues at coordinate 26,458,559 of NC_062227.1, read as the reverse complement.
TCTGGGTGTTAGGGTTGCTCACTATTTTAAGTCTTGAGTAAAATAAATAAGACCCCCAACATGGGTATTAAAGGAGTTATTCAATAAAGGCAAGCCAAATATGAATGTGGCTAGTTCTAACTCTGACAAAAATAATTCCTAATAAATTCTCATTATTTCTTTTTCTAATTTTTTTTAATTTTTGCTCTTTTTAATTATATCTGATGATAGAGTATAATTTAGCTTCTCGATACAAATATGGAGTACATATTATTCTAATTAGGATCCCAGTCTTGTGATTGTACATGATGTAGGGAGTAATTGTGGTGTATTCACATTTGTACATAGGAAAGTTAAGCCAGAATCATTCTACTGTCTTCCCCATTCCTATCCTCACCCACTTCCCTTCATTCCCCTTTGTCTAATCTAATAAACTTCTATTTTTCCCTCTCCTGCCACATTTCAGAGAGAACATTCCATCTTTGGTTTTTGGGATTGACTTATTTCGCTTAGCAGTATAGTCTGCAGATTCATCCATTTTCTGACAAATGTCATAAAGTCATTCTTTTCATGGCTGAGTAATATTCCATTGTGTATACATACCACATTTTCTTTAACCATTCACCTGTTGAATGGTTGGTTCCATAAACATTAATGTGGCTGCATCACTGTGGTAGGTTGACTTTAAGTCCTTTAGGTATATGCTGAGGAGTGGTATAACTGGGTCAAACGGTGGTTCCATTCCCAGGTTTCTGAGGAATTTCCACACCACTTTCCAGAGTGGTTGCACCAATTTGCAATCCCACCCGCAATATATGAGTGTACCTTTTCTCCACATCCTCACCAACATTTATTGTTACTTATATTCTTGACGGTTGCCATTCTGACTTGAGGTAGATGAAATCTCAGTGTAGTTTTAATATGCATTTCTCTGATTGCTAAAGATGTTTAGCATTATTTCATATACTTGTTGACCATTCATATTTCTTCTTCTGTGAAGTGTCTGTTCAGTTCCCTTGCCCTTTAAATTTTTTTTTGGCATTAAGTTTTTTGAGTTCTTCATATATCATGGAGATTAATGCTGTATCTGAGGTGCAGGTGGCAAAGATTTTCTCTCATTCTGTAGGTTCTCTGTTCATATTCTTGATTGTTTCCTTTGCTGAGAAGAAGCTTTTAAGCTTGATGCCATCCCATTTACTGATTCTTGATTTTACTTCTTGTGCTTTGGGAGTCCTATTGAGGAAGTCGGTTCCTAAACTGACATGATGGAGTGTTGGGCCTATATTTTCTTCTAGAAGATGTAGGGTTTCTGGTCTAATGTCTAGGTCTTTGATCCACTTTGAGTTGAGTTTTGTGCAGGGTGAAAGATAGGGGTTAAATTTCATTCTGCTACATATGGATTTCCAGTTTTCCCAACACCATTTGTTGAAGAGGCTATCTTTTCTCCAATGTATGTTTATGGCACCTTTGTTCAGTATGAGAGAACTGTATTTATGTGAGTTTGTCTCTGTGTCTTGCATTCTGTTCCATTGGTCCTTACTATATTCTTTAAACTCCTTTGTTTCTTCATCTGGGACATAGGGACTGTAGGTATTACAGTTCTTATGAAAATAAATGAGGTCCGGCATATAAAGCACTGTATAGGACTGGACATAGCAACTACCAGATATTAAATACCTGCCTCTTTCATTTCCATCACAGCTTAAAAAGTCAGCTGTACAGAGGTAGGGGGTGACCAAAATACTGTGTACCCCGTGTTAGACACTTACCTAAAACCAGAAGTACACATGCTCTTTATCCTTCTGAATTATAAATGTAGACATGCTGATTGTGTAGAGAACATGAAGAATCCTCATTATGGTCAGAACACAGAGCCTATAACTTTTAGAAGCAACAACTAACAGTTCTGCTGAAAACTCTGTGCCTTCTTAGATGTAAAGGTATCATACACTTACCCTTCAAAATTTATTTTCCCATTTGTCTGCCTATATTCATGGGAGTCATTAGTCTAGCTTTGTTATGAAATCGGGTAGAGAATTGATTGGGCTACTGAGTGCTTGCAATTGTCCTCATCCTTCAAAGCATTTCATCGTGAATTTCCAGGTCCTAAGAGAAGATGGAAGCAAGTAATGTTTCTTTTTGTACCTTCTACATTTTCAGGCATACTTGCATAGAACTTCCCTAAATCACAAACCAAGTACTAGACCTACTAGACGTTAGGCGGAACGACAGTGATGTACAATGTCTATTATACAATCAACATAGCAATGCCACCCAGAGAACACTTTGATGTTGTTCAGGTGTCCACAATGATTACACTTCTTCCTTCTTCGTGCCAGAGGTTAGAATTGTAATTTCCTCTCTTTAAAAAATTATACATTTTCTTATCTCTTACCATGGCAAGAAAACATCTTCGTTGTTCCCTCCCCAAGTCTTCTGTGTTTGCTTCCTTTATTCTCAAGTTTTTAGATACAGATTCAGAGTAATGGCACAGGCAGAGTGGTGAGGAGAAATGGTGGTAGAGAAGCTTGAGATTTACAGAGGTGGAAGAGTGCACTCTTACCCTGATGCCCTCTAGGATCTCTCCTACTAATCTTATCTGTCCAAGGATACCTTTTTTCTCTAATTTACCAGAATCAATTTAAATATATATATATATATATCCTAGTGGTGACAAGAAGAATCAGTTCTACCCTTCTGTAAAAATGTATTTTAAGTCTTTAGAGTAAGTAGGTCAGAATTTTTATAGAAAGAAAGTTCCAAAAGTAAGAAGTCATCAGAATGGTTTAATGTGTAAATCTAAGTAAACTGATGAAGAATCATTTTAAACATACACTTAGAAGCAAATGCTTCTAAAAATCTAGAAATGGAGAGGAAAATGGGTCGGATGCAGAACAATATATTTTAATTGGAAAATAATTGTTTTATAGTGTTTTAGCTTAGATATGCAGTGTGCCCCAAAATACGCATGTTTGAGACATTGCAAGAAAGTGTAGGGGTGAAATGACTGAGTCCTGATAGTTTTAGCCTAATCAGTGCATTAATCAATCATCTGATGGGATGAACTTGGTGGTAACTGCAGTGGTTAGGTAGGGTGTGACTGGAGAAGGTGAGTCATTGGGTGGGGCATATCTTTGGGGTTTATACTTTGTCCCTGGTAAGTATGAGCTCTCTCTGCTTCATGATTTTCTTGTCCCGAGCTGGTTTCCTCCCTCACATCCACCTACCCTGATGTTTGCCTCACCTCAAGAACAGAGGTGAACTGAGACCTCTGAAACTGAGACCCAAATAAACTTTTCCTCTAAAATCGTTATTGTCAGGTCTTCTAGTCACAGCAACAAAAAATCTGAATTAAACAAGGAATCTATAAACTTTGTAAAATATTGCAGCAATTTGTTTAAAATCAGAAGCTTCGTTCTATCACTTAATAGCCAGGTGACCTGAATAGATTACTTCATATCTCTAAATTCTCTGAATCCTAGTTACCCCAGCCTCAAAATAGAAATCTAAGTAGCAACATTTACTTCTTCCAGTGACCAGGAGGATTAAATGAGCTTGTATGTGTTTGTGTGTGTGTGACAGTAATGTGCTGCTTAATGACAGGGATAGGTTCTAAGAAATGTGTCATTCAGTTATTTTGTTATTGTGTGAACATCCTAGAGTGTACTTACACAACTCTAGATGGTGTCCGTCAATTATTCCATAAGCCTCTTGATGCAATCAAGAGATGTTAACACAAAGATTTATATGGCCGCTGCTTGTATACCATGCTATATGATTTTCTAGTAAACTTTCTTTATAAATAGGACTATACTCTACATTAATAATAAAAAATAAAGTGAGTGCATAAACTATTAGCATAGTTATTGATTATTATTATACAGTGTTATGTACTGGACACAATTCTATGTGCTATACTTTTATTTGATCATCAGGCACTAGGTTTATTTACACCAGCATCTACACACACACACACACACACACACACACATGTAATACATTGTACTGTGATGCTATAATGACTATAATGGCACTAGGCAATAGAAATTCTTCAACTCCATTATAGTATTCTGGGGCTACCATCACATATACAGTCCATAATTAATGAAAACATCCTCATGCAGCACATTACTGTCACTGCTTAAAAGACAAAGGCAAAAAGTATTTTTGCATGAGTTTTACCATGCTTCTCTCCCTCCCAATGCTATAGAAGAAAAGGAAATTTTTTCTCTTTTTTCCCCTTTTCTTTGCTTTCTTTTCATTTCATTTCTTTTCTTCCTCCTTCTAGCCTTGAAAGTGTTACATCTCTGCTTCCTCCAATCTCAGGATTTGATGACATATATTCAGAAGAATGATAGAGACAGAAAGGTAGAGGGTAATAATGGTACAGGAAAGTAGGAGCAAAATAGACAAACCCTACACAGACTTCAGAAAAATATGGAAGGAAGTTGTGTGAGAGACTCCAGAGCATGTGGGGTACTTGATATTTTACAACAGGAAAGGAGTTTTTGAAATTTGTTGAGATTTACGGTCCTGTGGGTTGTAGATTGAATACTGTTTAATGACAGTCAAGAAATGCAAATAAATACTGACATTTGCTTTAATTACTTTTGAATGTTGGACAGTGTTCCTCTGAATGTGACTTTGAATAGAAAACACATAGAACTCCAGCTTATTAAAGTTACTAACGTAGTAATCGTGAAAACAGTGACAGCGATAATAATAATTACATGGTCTTCCTAAATGCAAATATTTGCAAGTTACCATCTCTAATTTTTGTGGAAATAGAATTTTGGCTTGTGGTCAAAATATATTCAAGGAAGATATCATGAAAAAGAATATTTTGCATTCTAAGTGACAAATTAATGCAATCTCTTTGAGGAATTATAAGCAAAATTTTAAGGAACAATAACCTCTCTAAAGTTCCCAAACCAGACAACCAAATATTTGTCTGGAAGCTCCTCAGACATTTTATCACATCATCATTCATTGCCTTGCAACAGAGACACACCCTGAGAAATGCATTATTAGGTGATCTTGTCATGTGTGAACATTATGGAGTGTGTATCACAAGCTGAGACTCCTAGGACAACTCTAGGTAATACAATCCTATGGGACCACCGCTGTATATGCAGTCCATCATTGACCAAAATATTTTGCCATGCATAACTGTATAAGAAAATATACAAGGAAGAAGATAACAAGGAGTCAGATTAAGCAATGATATGCAGTAATTAGCATTTGATAAGAAAGAAAACATTTGGATCCCCATTTCATGTCTATAAAGTAAAACAAGTGAAAAGATCACACTATATCCTAAAAAGCATTAAGCAAAACATTGTTTTTTACATGAAAACGATGAAGTGAAAAACAAGACTGATGGTCAGAGCTCTGAGTTCTTCACATCAGCTCCAGTTACAGAAACTACTCTCATAAATTTGGTGATTGAGTGCAAATTGTATTTAGAATTATTCTTAAAAAGAGTTTTTAAAATAAATTTTATAGTGCATTATTATTATACATTACGATGGGGTTTATTTTGACATAATCATATATATATGGGATATAATTTGTTCCACTTGGGTTCCCAGGACTTCCTCATTCTCTCCTCTCCTCCTTTAGCCTGTGTCCCTTCCGGTACTTTAAAGGTCTTATATTATAGTTTTTTTTTTTAATTAGTGCTTTATTGATATACATACAGGAAAATTTCACTGTGGTATATTCATATATGAACGTAGCACAATTTAGTCACTTTCATTCCTCCACTCCTCCCTTTTCTCATCCCTCCTCCCTCTCTTTCTATCCCCTCCCTGTATTCCCCTGATCCCTCTTCTATTTTCATGAGATTCCCCCACACCACTCCCCTTATTTTGCTCAAGCTTCCACATAGGAAAGAAAACATTCAATCTTTGACTTTCTCAGTCTGACTAACTTTACTTTAGCATGATAGTCTCCAGTTCCATCCATTTACCAGCAACTGCCATAATCTTGTTCTTCTCTATGGCTAAGTAAGACTCTGTTGTGTACATTTTCTTTATCCACCTGAGCTAGTTCCATAACTTGGTCAATGTGAATTTCACTGCTTTAAACACTGATGGGCCTATATCACTATAGTATGATGATTTGAGTTCTTTTTGATAAATGCTGAGGAGTTGGATAGCTGGGTCATATGATGGTTCTGTTTCCAGTTTTTTGAGGAATCTCTATATGGTTTTCCATAGTGGTTGTACTAATTTTCAGTTCCACCAAGGTGTAAGTGTACCTTTTTCTCCATACCCTCACTGACATTTATTATTATTTGTATTCTCAATGATTGCATTCTAACTGAAGTGGAATGAAATCTCAGTATAGTTTTGATTAGCATTTCCCTGATTGCTACAGATGTGTGACACTTTTTCATATATTCATCGGCTATTGGTATTTCTTCTTTTGAAAAGTGTCTGTTTAGTTTTTATGCCCATTTATTCATTGGGTTATTTGGGGGTTTTCAATGTTAAGTTTTTCGAGTTCTTTATATATTCTGAATATTGATCCCCTATCAGAGGAGCAGGTGGCACAGATCTCCCATTCTGCAGACTCCCTCTTAAAGCTCATTTTCTTTCCTGTGTAGAGGCTTTTTAATTTGAAATAACCTTTTAATTTCAAGGCTATTTCACTTGTTGGTTCTTGGTTTTATTTCTTGAGCTTCAAGGGTCTTCATTCTTCTACATATGGATCTCCAGTTTTCCCAGTACTATTTGTTAAAAAGTATATCTTTTTTCCAACATAAGTTTTTGGCAGCTTTGTCGAGTAACTGATGACTGCTATCTATGTGGATTTGACTCTGTGTCTTCTATTCTATTCCATTGGTCTTTATATCTGTTTTGATGCCAATATCATGCTGCTTTTGTTATTATAGATCTGTAGTATAATTTGAGATCTGGTATTACGATGCCTCTTGCATCACTTTTCTTCCACAGAATTGCTTTGGCTATCCTGCATTTTTCATTCTTCCAAATGAATTTTAGGACTATTTTTTGTAGTTCTGTCAATAGTGTCATTGGTATTTTGATGGGGCTTGCATTCTTTTTATGATGATTTTGGTACTATAGCCATTGTGACAATATTAATTCTGCCTATGCAAGAACATGAGGTCTTTTCATCTTCTAAGGCCTTCTTTAATTTCTTTCTTTAGTGTTTTATAGTTTTACTATAAGCGTTTTATATTTTTGAGGTTATTGTGAAGGGTATAGTTTTCCTGATTTCTTTCTCAGCAGATTCATTATTAGAATATAAGAAAGCAATTGATTCATAAATGTTTAATCTTCCATCCTGCTACTTTCCTGAATTTGTTTATCTTCTCTTGAAGTCTTCTGGAGGGGAGATTTTTAAATATTAAATTAGCTGGTCCACTCCTCACTAGATCTAATGTTTACAGAGACATAGATATAATTATTGCTGCAAACAATAATTTCCACTTAAAATCTATATTATTGTATTTCATAATGTAATTTTACTAAAGAATAACATTTTGAGGTGATGCCATCTTAAATAAATATTTAACTCTAGAATTTAGAAAGAAGAAAGCAAAAGCAAAGTATGCCCAATGAAACTGATATATAGAAATGAATGAATGTGACAAAAGCAAAACTCCTGTCACCATGCCCAGCACAGAGAAAACCATCATATGCATTAGCTAAATAAAAATAAAAGATAAGAAATAATTTAAAAGACAAAAATATAATAATCAGTAGATCAATCAGGGAAATTGAGGTTAGTGTGCAGTGAAGGGAGGTGAGATAGGAAAAACTAAAACAGACAAAGCATTAGCTAATATGATCAAGGAAAAATAAAATCACAACCCAAATAAATGCAATTAGAAATTGAAATAAAACATGGGGCTGTGGCTGTAGCTCAGTGGTAAAGCACTTGCTTAGCATGTGTGAGGCACAGGTTTCCATCCTCAGCACCACATAATAATAAATAAATAAAATAAAAGTATTGGGTCCATCTACAACAAATAAAAGAAATTTTCAAAAAAGCGAGATAAAAGATATTCAAGAATTAGTATAGTATTAATTATTCCTTTTATCACTAGCTACTAGAACTTAACAAAATAGAAAAATACATTATCAAATTTGACTCAAGAAGAAAATATATTAAACAGATTTCTCAAGTAAAATTAGATTGTATTCCATAAAGCAAACTTTCTCAATTTTTGGAACAATTATGTCCATTCCATTGGATTCTTTTGGTCCCTTTTTTGCAATATCAAATTATTTTATATCACAAGAATAGTTTTCAGGTGACTTATTCTGTTTACAGTATACATCAACCTTTTTTCTAAAAATGACTCTAGTCGCATACTGGTATACTTGCTAGTTCTTTCAGACTTCCAGAAAAAGATGCTCCAGGTACTGTATAAACTATTCAAAGGAATTTTAACACAATGTAATGCCAACATAGGCAGCAGCTAGAAGAAAATTTGCCTCCTTCATGAAGGAATATCTGAGCAGATCATTCCATTCCTTTCCTTGAGTTCCTTGGGTTTACAATTTAAAAACTCTTCTGCATCCACCAGTATTTTCTCAGTTCTACCTTTAAGAAAGTATCCACCTCAACCAAACAGAATATAAGGTTCACTCTGGCACTGCTCATGCCAGATCCTAGCATACCATTTCCTTCCAGTAATGAATTGCCATTGAGCCCATCTGACAGAACCCAGTTCATGATGGGCAGCTCCAGATTCATGGCCACTGGTACCCAGGTCAGGTGCTCCACTCTGATATTCAGAATGGCTAAATAACACTCCACGAAATGTCTAGCAATTGTTATAGCTCTTCAAAGCAAACACTGTGAATTGCTCTACAACTGTAGGTGTCTTCCTTATTAAACTTCCACATCACATTTTCTATAAACTCCACACGATGTCTTTTTTCCACCAAAATTCTAATGTCTGATCATGTGACCTAAGGAAAAGCACCGCTGGCCTGGCAGCCTGAACCTGATACAGATCTCTTTTCTGATTGAGAATGTACTGAAGCTCAACTGAACGTCTTCCTTGTAACTTGGCAAATTAATTAAGACTGTATTTCAAAGTATGGTCTTTGTTGTCTCCAGAATGAAAACACACACACACACACACACACACACACACACACACACACACACCACACACACACTACACACACACAAATCTTAACAGACCTGGGAGTGCAAAATGCAATGATTTATTTATTTGGTTCTTTATTTTTGGAAGAGAATTTTTTTTCATAGCCAGACCACTGGATTCCTAAAATTTTTAGTGATGTGTTAAGTTCCTCCCTAATTTTCTGTTGGGTTTATCTCCCATTCTGTGGAAAGAAAGCCCTCCAAAGTACTTAATACTTAGAATTAATCTGGTAATATTGTGGCTTGCATGATGCCATCAAGGAACATAATGTACTGCAATATGTTCACCTTGCTCTGGTCTGGATCTCTTTAGACTATGTCAGGACAGACTGCAGCTTTCCATTGTTTGAATTCCCTATCTAACACTCCTAACTTCTTGGTCATTCTGTTAATTGTGCCCATCTTGTTTCTGATGGTTCATTATGATAACCTAGTCTCTGAGACTTTGGAATCGCTCATATCTAGTTCTATTAGAGATTCTAGTACTATAAGATGGCATGTGTCAGTCTTGGTCTACAAAAGAGAACCAAGTAATCATGTTGGTACATCCCCAGTACATCCCCACTGACACGTTTCTTATTGTTCTGGTGAGCAGAATATGTGCTGTGTGTTCTCATGGAAAACAACTGACTAGTTAGGTTTTTGGCTTTATGTAGTAGATCCATTCTAGCAAGCCTTCTTTGGGCCTTAGGATGATCCCTTTTTCTGTGTTTTCCATAGCATTCTTTCATTTTCTTTTTTTTTCCCCCCATAGCATTTCTGTCATTTTGTATTGCTCTTAGAATGGTCTATTGTTTATTTCAAGTTTCTAAATAGAAGGTCCTTGCAAGGGTGTTAACTCCTGTATCATTGAAACATGTGCCCATATTGATATTTCTCTTAACCAACTTGTGCTCTGTCCCCCATGACCCAACTTCCTAAGGATCCAGATCCAAATATCCTGTTTCTGCTCATGCTGGGACATGTTGATCACTGCAGTTGTTTTGGTGAATAGCACATTTCTGCCCCTAGCAGGCCCATCACTTCCCCAGCTGCATGGTGTGTTGTTACTGGAGCCCAGCAGTGTGTCCAGTGGTTGAGAAGCAATATTGGGATAACTTTGTTGGGGGGGAGGGATGATTTGCAGCATAGACTCTGCTTCACCTGTGAACAAAGTGGGAACAATGATCTTCACTTAGGAAGAACTCATAGAAACTCCATGGTTCCATGTTTTTGAGTGTTTCTTGTTATTGCTGACCAGGAGGGAAAGAGTGAGTAGATTCTGAAGGGATGTGAGTGATCTTTCAGATGGAAGTCCACGTCATCTACAAGCCAGGTGGGAGAATCAGTGTTCAACTGGAAACTGTTATGGTCCTTACTTCTGCAGGCCCAGAGGGCCTGAGAAACTGTAATTTAAGACATTTGAGTACATCAACTGGAATATATTGATCTCCAGTCTTAGTGTTCTGCTTCTTCTAAATAAGGGCATTCACCTTGGTATAACCACCCTGCTAAGGTTAAAATTGTAAATTTTTCTGGATCTTTGTTATTCTCACAATTATAGATATAGGTGCATATTTGTCTAAAACAATATATACATCTTGAAGGAAAAAGTATAAAATACATATACACATGCATACATGCATCCATATAAAATTAAGAAAGAAGACAGATAAAATGAATTATGTGATCACTTTTCTTCTATGTGTACAGGATATTTCCAGGATTAATATACAAACAATTAAAGGGATAAATGGCTATTTCTTATTTATCTGTGCCTGAAAAAAGCTCAGCTTATCTTCCATTCTGCACAATCTCGTCAGAATGAATTTTTAAAAGAAAAATCTGATAAATGCAACTGGTGCTAGAACACTATTTCTGTTTTTCAATAAACACCGCTCTTCTAAGCCACAAATATGTAGCAGAAATCAGATACTGGTTGATTTCAAATCAGTATATGGAGACATATCACCATGCAATTATTCAAAACATAGATGAAAACATTCTGAATGAATTCATTCTTCTGCTTATGTGTTCTTCCTCACTTTTTAGAATTGGATCTGCCAATATTCCTCAGTTCTCACCCTCCTTTCTTTAACCTTCAGATTAGAAGTCTGTTCTTTTTGTGAAAATCATTTGATGTTCAGAAGGCTCAAAGAGCCTTGTGATGTGACTTTGAAACCCTCTTGAGATATTTTATGTCACTTTCAGGCAGTTCATCTTATCAATAGGAATTTGAAATCTTTCCCTGCAAATTATCACCTTCCTCAGTTCACAAGTCCAACCTGCAAGTTTAAAATGGGTCAGGCATTTAGGAAAAAAAAAAGTACAATCCTGGGATAGAAAGGATTGTGATCAAAAAGACTCAAAATTCTAATCATTTTTGATGCTGAGATGAACTATGATCTTCAGCAACTTAGTTAACTCTTTGAGTACTTCATTGTATATAGAGAAGAGAAACAATTACTTGAATCTACCAACCTCACAGGAGATATGACATCCTTAGAAACAATGTTTGTCAGAGGTAAATGCACAGAAGATGCTTAGAAATCATAATTTCTAGTATTCATTTTGCCAAATCTAGCATGATTCTTTGGTCTTACATGGTTACATGACCCCAAAGGAACATAATATCATTTATTTATTAGGGTAACTAATAAGGCTTTAGTGACTTGCAGCTCTAAGCTAATTACCAGTAATTTTCATGGATTTAAATTTTCTTTACTCTTTATTTAATTGATAAATACAAACCTTGCAGTGCTTTATTGCTGAGCTACATCCCAAGTTCTTTTTATTTTTTATTTTGATGCAGGGTCTCCCTACATTGCTGAGACTGGTTTCAAACTTGTGATCCTTCTGCCTCAGCCTCCTGAGTCAACTGGGATTACAGGAATGTGCCACTGTGCTCTGCAAAATTGTGTATACTAACGGAATATAATGTGATGTTTCATGTATGTTTATTTTGATTAGTACTCAGGTTAAGTATGTCTATCTTCTCAAATATCTGTCATTTCTTTACGGTGGAAACATTCAGAATCCCTTCTTCTAGCTTTTTGAAAAGTGCAGTACACAAGTACTCTCTGCAGTCACCCTGCTGTGCAGTGGCACTCCAGGGCTTCTTTCTCCTAAGTGTAACTTAGTGCCCATTGATCAACTTTTCTGCATGCCTCCCTCCCCTTCACTCTCCCTATCCTCTGGTCTCCACTATTCTACTCTCAACTGCTGTGAAATTGATTTTTAGATTCTGCATATGAGTGAGCTCAGGCATTACTTGTCTTTTTGTGCCTGGTTTATTTCACTTAAGGTAATGGTCTCCAGTTACATCCATCCCAGGTGTTGCAAATGACAGGATTGCCTTCTTCTTATTTCTGAACAGTATTCTATGGTATGTATTTTCTATATCCCTTTGTCCAGATATGCATTTTCTATGTCCATTTGTCTGCTGATGGACACTTCAGTTTCCAATTCTTTACTACTTTTAATAGAATGGCAATGAACATGAGAGTGCAGATGTCTCTTAGATTTCCTTTGGTTGTGTCCCCAGGAGTGGGCTTGCTGGGTCAAATGGTAGTTCTATTTTTCACTTTTGAGGAACCTCCACACTCTTTTCCACAGTGACTGTACTAGTTTACATTCCCATCACCAGGGTTTAAGTGCTGCCTTTTATCCACATCCTCACTAGCACTTTTTATCATTAGTCTTTTTGACAATAGCCGTTCTCACTGGAACAGAGTGATATCTTGTTGTGGTTTTGATTTGCATTTCCCTAATGAATAGTGATGTTGAGCATTGTTTCATGAATGGGTTGGCCATTTTTATGTCCTCTTTTGAGAAATGTCAATTTTTGTTTATTGCCCACTTTTTAACCAGATTCTTGATTGTGGTTGTTGTCGTGGTTGTTGTTTGCTATTGCGTTTTTGGAGTTCTTTATATATTCTGGACATTGGCTCTATGTGAAGATGTAATATGCAAATATTTTCCTTTCTGTTTGTTGTCTCTCTATTCTGATGTCCCAGAAATCTAACGTGGACATAAAGAAGACAGTTGGGTTGAGCAAAAAATATAATCAGGTCCCCTTCTCAAAAATATCTATTTGTTTTTTCCCTTACTAACTTGTATTAAGTAAAATTAGTTTGGATAAAAAACTCCCATGAAGTGGTATAGAAATGGGTACTCAATAGTGGTCATCCGTTTCTTTCTCTTTTTTTTCCTTTCCTTTTTTTTTTTTTTTTTTTTTTTTTTTTTGAGACAGGTCTCTCACTAAGTTGCTTAGGACCTCGCTAAATTGCTGAGGCTGGCTTTGAATTTGCAATCCTCCTGCCTCAGTCTCCCAAACTACCGGGATTATAGGCATGCACCACCAGGCCCAACCTCATCTGTTTCTTAATATTATAAAGCACTACACTAATTCAGACTCAATATTTGGAGTTTTTATTAAGGTGACGAGAGATAGGAATAGTTATTATGGATGTTGAAATAAATAGGAAGGAGTAGTGCAGATCCCAACTGGTGTTCTACTCAAGGGAGCAACTTGAGAAGAAAGATGTCCCCTTCCTCCTACAGTGTCTCTTCAGCTCCCCCTATTGGCAAATCTCAATATTGAATTGCCATAAAGAAGAAATGCTTCATTATGGTGAGCAGATAATGAAGGGTGAACGTGGAGCTGTGGCAATACATTGGTGGGATATAATACCTAATAAATTATCATAAAACTAAAAATGTCTCTATAAATAATAACACCAAAACAATCATGTAGCCCTGAGATAACTTGGAAAGCCCCAGTAAAGCTATAACTTTGCGTACATAATAACTAATGTTTGTCTCAGTTTTATTACTGGCAGAATATGTATTACTTGACAGAATTCACCAAATTTCACTAAAAATAGAAAAATAAAACCTAATCTCAAAATTATTTCTTTCTTATTCATTCCAACCCCATTTTCTAAAGACTGACCCTTTAGAAACACTTGTTTTCATTCCGTAACCCTCCTATTCCCAGCATTGAACGAATCACTACAACAGTTGTTTATCTTAATTTCTACTGCCAACAATTTAGAAACTTATCACCTAACACCATGGTTTTTATAATGACTTTCTGGTTCATGTTTTTCTCTTTCCATTTCTACCATATTAGTACATTGTATAGTTGCCTTCCACATCTACAGTTTCAAAACATTCTTCAACAATTGTGTGGGTGCTGAACATGTGCCTAGTATTTTTTTCTTGTCCTTATTTCCTAAACAATACAGTATGGTGGCTATTCACATAGCATTTATATTGTATTAGGTATTGTAAGTAACCTAGAGATGATTTAAAGCATACAGGAGGACTGCATAGGTCATGAAAAATGCAACCCCATTCTGTAGAAGGGATTGAGCATTCTTGAATTTTGGCATCCACAGGGATCCTCAAAAGATCTCCTGCAGATAATGAGGGCTAGATGTCTACCGAACACACAATTTATTACATCAAGTTTTATTTCAAGACTTAATCATGGTTGATTGAATTAAATTTTCTTAGACTTACTGAAATATCGCACATCTATCCACCCCTAATAACTTTTTCAAGTCATTTGTTACACATAGTTTGGGTTCTGTATGGTCAAGTTGCATCAGTCTGCAGGGTAGTGTTTTTCCATACTTTCCAACATTCCTACTCTGCCTCATAAAGTTCACTGCTGAGGAATGGAATAGTCTCTGTCAACTCTCTCATTTATCTTTTTTGGCATGATTGGGGAGAAAAGGACTTGAAAACACTTGGTTCAGTACTTTCTGGATCTTTTTTTTTTTTTTGTGGAAAAACACATCCTTGGGATGAATATATTCTCTGTTCCTCCAGATAGTAAATTTATTGAGTGATAAATTTTCTGTTCTGGTGGATATATTAATGTAGCCAGCAGAAAAGTAGCAGAATGAAGTATAAGGAAGTACATTTGGCTGCAGATCTAAACAATATTTCCCAGTTTAGGTTTTTAAAATTGAAATTTGTTCTCCATCTGTTTTACTCACATGTTTTACTTTTCATACAATTCCAAATTCTGGAGGGAAAGAATAGCAATACTTAGATCTCTCCCTGTGCGTGGCAGAGGACCAGTCACTTAGAGCTCATGCAGAGGCATACGTGAAAACACATTTGCTCAAGAAGTTAAAGTGACTAGTTCGATTTTGTGTGCCTACTTCTTGAAAGAATAATTTATAAGTCTGGATTTCATGAGGTCATGTAGTAAGTCATGGTTCTTTACATGGAGGTCATTGGGGTACAATTCAAGAATGTAATGAAGGCTAAGAACACTCCTTATGAAAAATGCACATTAACACAGATACTCACCACAATTTCAGGAAGTTCACAGATTCCTGAAAGCCTACAAACTCACCCTCAGCTTTTCTATGGCACCCAGGATAAGAACCTCGAACTTCTACAATGTTTATTTCCTTTCAATTGTTATACTATTCCTCCTAATATCATCGTACTATAAATCCTATTCTTTTTACAAGGTCTTCTTATTTGAACATTTTATTTAAATTTTTAAATTATTAGTTTGTATGTTTCTTGCTTCCTAAGTTCATGCTCTAAGTTTGAAATGGTATTTATCTGTAAAAACAACTAATTCCCACTCTGTGGCAGCCTGATGCAGTTATTAAAATTTGTAAAAACATTACCTCTAAGAATGAATTCCTAAGACTATATTTTTCTTTTATTAGTACATTATAGTTATACATAATTGTTCAGTTCATTTTTACAATGTCATACATGAATGGAATTTGATTTACTCCGTTTCAGTCTCCGCCCCCGTTACCTCTCCTCCTCTTCCCCTCTCTCTCCTCCTATTCTCCCTCCTCTACTCCACTGGTCTTCCTCTTATTTATTTATTTATTTATTTATTTTTGGTATGGGGATTGAACTCTGGGGCACTCAACCACTGAGCCACATCCCCAGTCCTATTTTGTATTTTATTTAGAGACAGGGTCTCACTTAGTTGTTTAGTACCTTGTCGTTCCCAAGGCTGACTTTGAATTCATGACCCTTCTGCCTCAGCCTCCCCAACCACAAGGATTATAGGTGTGCACCACCATGCCTGGTTCATTTATTTATATTTATTGGTTCTTTATAGGTATGCATAAGGATTGAATCTACTGTGGTATATTTACACATGCACATAGTATAATTCTGTGAAATTCATTCTGCATTTCCTTCTCTTTCCTATCCCTCCTCCCTTCCCCTCAATCGTTCTTCTATCTTAAAGACCAGATTTTGACATATGTGAATGGAATTGGAATTTGGAAGTTATCACATGAATTTAGATTACATGAAAATTATTTACATAACAACATGGGTTAGTTTAATGAACTTGGAACACTTAGGTTTGGTCAGTACCATCAGGATGCCTAGAGTAGAACTTTCAGAGCATTTTAAGTTGAATTCACATAAAAAATTGATAGAGAACAGTTGGCATAGTTCTAATAAATATCATGACTCTCAGATCATGCCAATTTTTATATAAAATTAAACATGCACATTTCAGTTACTCATATTACTTACTAACATCCTTGCAGTGTAACAGCATGTTATACATCAGCCTTACTCAAGAACCAAGCAACGAATTCCCAAGGAAGTTCAAGACCATATGCAGAAATCACACACAAAAAAAGATAACTGGAAACCATTTTCAAGCTTTGCTCCTACTCACATTTATTATGCCAAAAATTAAATTTTGCATACTGAAAATGTTTGGCTTTTTGTTTTTATAGGTGTTTTTGGAAACAGAGGACTTTTGAGGAGAACTTTACCCTAAAAGGGAAGAGAATGATATACTTCCTCTTTACTTCAAGTCAAGAAAAAGGGACTTGTTAAGTTTCAAGGCATAGAAAGTGTGTTTGAGTTGGGGAGGAATGGAGGTGGGCACCCATGGGAGAATCATCATGCAATCTTGTCCAAGAGGGCTAGATGCCTTGGCTTTGACCATCTACCACGTGTATAAAGTGCCAATGCTAGCTCATGAGATGGCCACAAAAGAAGTTTCTTTTTCCTTTTCTCAACTTTTTCCTTACATGCAACCCCATGTATGCTTCATGTTGCAGCAGAAGCCAAGTGGAGAAAAAGAAAAGTTAATTGTGTCTCCTGTCCACCTGGCAATCTTGCTTATGCACCAAGTCTAAGGTGGGGAAGTAAGAAGATTTGCCCTTATGGGACAGACCCCTTTGTGTGTAGCATGTGACACTAGACATCATAGTCATTGAATCAAGGCTCTTTCCATTTGCTGGAAGAGACTAGAATGACCAGCAAATATGCCTTTGATTTAATCCTAGGCAAAGAAGAATGGAACAGCAGGAGTCAAAAATATAATTATATATTATATGACTAAATCCTTCAGGAAGAATTCATTATTAAGTATTGTGAAGACCCAAGGAAAGAAAATTTAGTTTTGAAAAGGGGGTGGAGATTAAATTGAGATACATAATTCAAATCATATTGCTGTAGAAGCATGTAAACAAAAGTAAAGATAAGCAGATCTTTGGAGGGGCACAGATACACCAATAGTGGAAAACAGATTGGCCAGTTTACTCTATCTGACTTCAGTAAGATAAAATTATCTGGTCATTATGTGATTTTATACCATAAGCATAATATGACAGGCAGGCATAAATTTGGATGAAAATTAACCAGCATTATGGCCATCACCAATAAAACCCTGCCAAGACATCAAACAAGGTAAACTGAGACACCACACCAGACCCCAGGTTTAATAGTAAAAGAAGAAAGCACTATGAACCTAATGCTTTTGGGTAGATATTGCAAGAGGACACTGGGCAAGACATCAGGCAAAGTAAAGAGAAGAAACATATGAGGAAAATGTGCTTTGGTTTAATTTGGTTTATGCAGGAAATGCCAAAGTTGGGTTTTCTGCTTGGGAACATCTTCAGCAGTGGGTCTAGTGGTGTGTTGGGAAAAATTAACACCCGGCTCTGAGCAGTGTGAGGGCCTCATCGTGGTGTTTGCTGATTCCCATGGTGTAAACATTCTCACCGCATCTGTATTGAGGCTATCAGTGTAATGGGGCTAAGAGCTCAGGGCAAGAGCCAAGCAGTTTTCCACCCTTTAATTCTGCCTTACAGAAATGTCCTGCCTCATCACAAGACCCGAGAATGTGGAGAAGAAGGATTGATTCTTTTCAAAATGTGATTGAGGTCAAAAGTCCTCCTGGATTCAGTTTTCCTGGCCTGAATGTTTTGTTTGGAATGTCTTGGTGTATGCATGTGTGAACCAATGATCTTAAGACTGGAGGCCTCTCAGGGGTGCTCTATCTAGATTCACTAAAAGACATTCCAGAGACCGGTAGCAAGCAACCACCAGGCTCTGCTGCTCCCACGTTCACTGATACCCAATACCTGAGGGAAGTTTCTCCAGTGGTATTTAGAAGCACTGACTGCAAAACCCTCCTATATTTTAACCTGTTAAGTCCCATCATCTCAGAAGTGGGACACTTATTGCAACCTAAATTGAGTAACAAATAGACCACTTTTTATAACTTTTTAAATAAATACTGTGTTTTTTAGAGTTCTATTCTTCTGAGAAACATAATAGGTAAGGAATTAGAATATTTGAAAATGTATGTACATGTTTACGTATTTATGAAAATATCTGAATAAAGGATACATAGCTGTAGATTATGATTTCCAACTTATTTAATGCACCTGTGTCAATTTTGTTGCAATAGTCACAGAATTGAAAACTTGGGAATCAGTTAAACAGCTCATTGAGGTGGCATTTAAAAATGCCAGATTTTGCAACTTAGTAAGACGCTAAGTCACTTAGCGAGAACCTGTTTCAAAACACAAAAATGAAAAAACTGAGCTGGGGATGTGGGTTATATACCCCTGGGTTCAATTCCTAGTACAAAAAAAAAAAAAAAAAAAAAACCCAAAATGCCAAATTTCTTCCTATTAGGAACAGATAATAGGTAAGGCTTGGGTGATAATAAATGCATGCTTTGCCCTAGTGACCTTTTTTCATTTCTGACGTTTGATTGGAATGATGGGGACACATACAACAGTATTAAACCTGAATATTTACTTCAACATCCATGAACAACATCAGTCACTCAGCTTAACTCTTCTGTTTGAAGTCATCAGTGAATGTCATACACTCACATGCTGTATGTTCAAATTAAGCAGGAACCAGAGTACCATGGAGAAAAACCTTTTCAATCTTCTTTTCTTAAGAGATAGGGTCTCACAACATTGCCCAAGCTGGAATGCTGTGCCTATTCAAGACACTGTCCCCCTACTGACCAGCACATCTGACCTGGTTGTACCCCTGCTCCCAGGAGGCCACCATATTGATGTCCAACTTAGTGTGCACACCTGATCAGCTAGTGTACACCAGCCCCAAACTTCTGAACTCAAGCAACCTTCCTGCCTCAGCCTCCTGGGAAACTGGAACAAGAAGAGCAGCACACCACCAGTCCTGGCTACAACCTTTTCGATCTCAAGCTGGGAGAAACAGATTTCAGCGAGCCAATCAATGCTCCCATAGAAATCTTAATTATTAGTTATACTTTAAGATACACATTATTTTCAAAGAGAAGGAAACATGAATACCTAGTGAAGTCAAATTCGGAGGGCAGGGTGACTCAGTCAAGTGAATTATTCAATCTCCCACTCTCAGCATAATTCTCTTGTTTTCTCTCCTCTTACCTCAAGTGTCAAAGAAACATGAATTCCCCAGGATAAATGAAGTTGTCTAAAATATAAATCTCGCATGTAAAAAACATTAATCTGTTTTGAGACTTTTCTATAATTTCTAAGGGCAAAGTTATACTACATATTAATGGAATTTGGCTTTCCTTGACATAAATTTGGACAGCTGACACCCAGCTGACTGACAGTGCACACAGAGCCAAGCAAATTTCATTAATCGCTGTTTGGATCTGTGTCTTTGCAGAAGCCTCCTGCTAATGTACATTTGGTCACAGTAATCAGCAGCTCAGAATGGTACTTTCCAGCTTATGAGTCTGGCTATACCAGAAAAGTACCCCTCCTCACTGAGTTCGCAGCATCTGACTCTGTTAGTGACAAGCATGTCAGGGGATGTCAGCCACAACTGTGAGAACTGGCACCACATTATCTGTTTTCTCTCTCTCTCTCCTTCAGGATGTGGAGCTTCCAGCTCAAATGGGCAGGCCCCAGCCATGAGTATCAGAATGGAATCATCGACAATATTTCCAACTGAAAGTAAAATCATCATCTCCGTCATTACTAGTCTGCCACAGACTGCTCCTTTGCCTTGGCCTGTCCGTCTGGTGACCTCTTTAGGGGTTTGTACATGGGGTTTCAGGCTGTTTATGTTTCCTTATTTGTTTTATTTATTTATTTATTTTGCCTGTTCATTTCATTGGATCAGGACCAGTGTCATCCTTGTGGGGAGATGCAGACACATGGAAATCAAAAGTCCTATGGTTGGAAGGTACTTTGGAGATGATCTCATAACTTATTCACCCTGCCACATCTTCCCAAAAGTGAATTTTAGAAGGGAAAATTGTACATTGAGAGTGAGTGGGGGTATAAAGTTTTTACTTAACCGTATGGGGAAAATGTTGGAACTCAAAGGAGAGTTACAAACACAACTATATATTTTTTTTACATAAATTCACCATTTGCTAATATGGATATATAGGTGTATAGATAGAGATATCTAGAATAATAATCTTACTAAATTACTTGAAATCACATTACAGACATCATAATCTTTTTTCCCTAACAATCCCAAAGTACTTCTGCATGCATCTCCTAAGAAAAAAAGCATTATTTTACAGACACAGGGAAATGAGAAAATTCAGAAAATTTAGCCTTGACATACCACTAGTTTCAGCCTCAGATATAGAGGGAGCAGTGGGAGAAAGAGATAGAAAAATAAATTCATCAAAAACATTGGTTCACAGGATTAGAGAGGTCAGAAATTCTCACACAAGGGACCAAGAAAATTGGTGGTTAATTCAGTCCACAAAGTACAAAGACCTGGGCAGGGAAGGTTGGGAGCACGGGAGAGGCAAGCACTTGTGCAATCTTGGTCTGAATCTGAAGGCCTAAGAACCAAAGCTATAATGTCCAAAGGCAGGAGAAGATGAATGTCCCAGCTCAGAGTGAATTTGCCTTTCCTCTTTTATTCTGTTCTGTAGCCTCCAGGAACAGGATCATGCCTGCCCACTTGGGTGAAAGCAGACTTACCCAGCTGCACTTCAGTGCTGTTCTCTTCAGACACTCCCAGGAAAAATATATGTGCCAGGTGTCCAGCCATCCCTTAGTCCCCTTCAGTAAGCACATAAACTCAACTAACTCATATCCTTTATTGCACGTGTCCTTCAAATCTAACGGAGGCTCAGGCTTTGTATTTGGTGGGTGTGTTTCTTTCTCTGATTTCTTTGTCTTTTAGGACATCGACATTATTAAAGTTATAACATCAGGATGCAGCACTTGATGCCACTTTGTCCCATAACTGCAGAGAAGGGTAACTTTATTTACTTCTTAATGTGAAATCTCTCCTACATAAAATTACCATTTTTCCCCTTGGAAATTAATGAGTAATCTGTGGAGAGATATTTTGAGACTGTATAAATATTCTATTCCCCATTAAACTTCTACACAAAAGTGTTGACATCCATTGATGATATTTGTCAGAATCGATTTTAAAACGGTGATTTTCTTACTTTATTATTCTTTCTGTATGAATTGGTATTTGATTCTCTTGTGGTTTGGCAAGATTTCACCAAAGGCCCACATGTTAAAGGCTTGATCCCCATCCCATGGTGGACTTTTAAGAGGTAGGGCCTACTTGGAAGTTGTGTGGTCATATGGAGGCATGCACTCAAAGGGGGTATTGGGACCCTGGACCTTCCTCTTTCTTTGTTTCTCAGCTGCTATGAGGTAAGCTGGTTCCTCTGCCATATACTCCTGCCATTTTGCAGTGGCTCACCACAAGCCCAAAAGCAATGTGGCCCACCACTGGGAGACTGAAATCTCCAACACTGTGAACCAAAATAAACTTTTCCTCTTTTTAAGTTGATTATCTCAGATATTTTGTTACAGTAACAAAAAACTTACTAACACACATACTCTATGCAAGTTTTCCAGGATCCCTCCATTAGGAACTTATTTATTTTATAACTGTTTTAGTTACTCAGTATCAATGTGGACTGTGGACTCCTATCATGATTTATTTTGGTGTTCAAACCATTCTAGATTTGGCCAGTGGGGGTCTCTTCAAGGTGACTTCTGCATCATTCTTAAATATCACCATCACTTTTAGAGTATTTATTTTCTGACCCAATTAGATGTTCCAAATTCATTCTTGTGCTTTCCCTGCCCTAGCCCCAGAATAAGACATTTCCTCAGAAAGTACCCCTGGCTCAATATAGGAATAATATTTGAAGCCAGAATCTGGGTGTTTGTCCAAATCTTGATGATGCAGCCGAGAGTCCTGGAACATGCTGAAGCCTGCTGTTCACATGGAATCCGGCTCGCCACTCCCTCACTCCCCACCCCTGTGAACAAGGTGTAGGTGCCAGGAAAAGTAGCTGTTTTTTTCTTGGGCATTATGTGTACTTCTACTCACACTACTTCTGCCCATCCTTGTCTTTAAATCCATACAAAAAGCAGGGCCACCTTGAATAACACTGCAATGAATCGATTTCAACTCTTTTGGATACATGCCCAGAAGTGGAATTGCTGGATTATGTGCTGGATATGTAGTTCTATTTTTAATTTTTAGAGAAATCTCTACACTGCTTTCCAGTATGGCTATATTAATTTACATTCCCATCAAAAAAATACAGGGCTCCCTTTTCTCCATGTCTTCCTAACACATGATATTTCATCTTTTTGATAGAAGCCATTCTAATAAGTGGGAGGTGATATCTCATAATTTTAATTTGCATTATTCTACTGCATTTTTTAATGAATCTGTTGGCCATTTTTAGTATCTTTTTTTTTTTTTTTTTTGAGAAACCTCTGTTAAGGTCTCTGTTAATTTTTTTTAATTGAGTTGTTTTCTTGCTCTTGAGTTGTTACAGTTCCTTATGGATATTGACCCCTTATCAGATGAATGACTCATAACTATTTTTTCTCTCTTCTGCAGGTTGTCTCTGTACTTTGTTGGTTATTTCTTCTGCTCTGCAGAAGGTTTTTAATTTGATGCAGTCTCACTGGTCTATTTTTGCTTTTGTTGTCTGTGTTGAGGTCAGATCCAAAAAAAAAAAATCATTGACCAGATCGATGTTATGAGCTTTTCTCCTGTTTCCTCCTAGTAATTTTATAGTTTCAGGTCCTATGTTAAAATCTTTAATCCATTTTGAGTTGATTTTTATCATACTGCATGAGACAAGGACCCAATTTCTCTCTTCTGCATGCTTCATAAAATATTATTCATTCTTTAACAGGCATGGAATTCTGTCATTTGTAAAACACAGATGATCCTGGAGGACATTATACTAAATGAAATAAGCAGGAACAGAGTGACAAATACTACATGATTTCACCAATACATGGACTCGAAGAAGGTTGAATTCACCAAATTAAAGAGTAAATGATGGTTACCAGAGGTTTGGTTGGGGAGTGAGGTAATGGGAATCATTTATCAAAGGGTGCAAAGTTTCAGATAGACAGGAGGAATGAATTTTGAGATTTGTCGAACAGCAGGATGACTATAGTCAATAATAATGTATTATATGTTCAAAATAACTTGGAGAACAGATTTCAAATGTCTCACATCAAATACATAATAAGCCATGAGGTGATAAACAAATTAGCTTGTGTACACACACACACACACACACACACACACTTTTTATCCCCTAAATGTATGCAAAATATTTTGTCAATTTAAAATAATGCCAATTTTTAAAAAGCAAGGCTAATAGAGAAATCCTAGATGCTTTCATGCAGTCATAGGGAAGCATTATCCTGCTAATCCAAATGCTAGTTCATCGGGAAACATAGGGGGACAATATTTATGAAGTCCTATCCAACCCTTTTTTGCATTTTTTTTAATTGTGGTAAAATACACATAACATCAATTTGCCATTTTATCCATTTTAAAGTGTGTAATTCAGTAGCATTAAGCACATTTACAACATTGTATACTACTATCTAATTCCAGGATATTTTCATCATCCCAAACAAAAACCCTACACCCATTAACCCATCAAACCACCCTCCTCTCCTCCCTCCCTCAGCCCCTGTCAACCACTAATCTAGTAATTTTGTTCTCTGTCTCCATGGATTTAACTATTCTAAGTATTTCATCAGTGGAATCATATGATTTCAGCCCTTCTTTATCTGGCTTCTTTCATTTAGCATATGTTTTCAGGTTTTGTCCTTGATTTAGCATGTGTCACTGTTATTAATTGTATGGCTAAATGATATTCCATTGTACGGGCATATCATATTTTGCTTATCTACTTATTGAATGATAAATATGTAAATTGTTTTTACCTCTTGGCTATTGTAAACAGGGCTGCTATGAACTCTCCTGTACAATTTTTTTTTATCACCACTTTTCAATTCTTTGGGGCATATTCCTAAGGATGGAACCACTGTATCACATAATTCTGTTTAACCTTTTGAGGAACCATCAAACTGCTGCAGAAGTCGTACCATCTTACATTCCCATCAGTAATTTGAGAGTTACAGTTTCTCCTCCCTTCACTAACACCTATTTTCCTTTTTTCTTCAATGATAGCCATTCTAATAGGTATGAAGTGGTATCTCATTTTATTTTTATTTGTATGTCCCTAATGATTAGTGTCATGTGCTTAATGATCATTTGTATATTCTCTTTGAAGCAGTGTCTACTCAAGTCCTTTGCCCATGTTTAATTGGGTCATTTATTCTTGCTTATTTATAGGAATTCTTTACAAAGTTTGGATAGCAAACTTTTATCAGGAGATGACTTCCATTACATGTGCCATGCAGGTATGTTCCCTCTCTGTGAATGATCTTTTCTCTTTTAATACTCTGGTTTTATACAAAACTGTTTCTTTTATTTTGATGAAGCCCAATTCAGCTGTTTTTGTTTAGCTGTTGTTGTTCCTTGTATTTGGAATGATAAAAAAGAAATTATTCCAACCCAAATTCAAGGTTATGAAAATTTTAGTAGTTTTCTTCTTTGAATTTAAAGTTTTAACTCTGATTTTTATTTCTTTGAACTATTTTGAGTTGACTTTTGATGTAGTACAAGGTAAGGTCCACTTTCATTCTTTTGCATGTGAAAACCCAGCTATTCCAGCATCATTTGTTGAAGAAATCATACATTTTCCCATTAAATGACCATTGTTAAAAATCAACTAACCAGGGCTGGGGATAGAGCTCAGTTGGTAGAGTGCTTGCCTCACAAGCACAAGGTCCTATGTTCAATCCCCAGCACTGCAAATAAATAAATAAATAAATAAACTAACCATGTGTGTATGATTACATTTCTTAGACTTTGAACTTTATTATGTTGATCTATCTGACTGCCTGTATGCCAGTGCAATACTGATTCAAAATTCTGTGGTTTTGTAGTAACTTGGGAAGTATGGAAGTTGAGTCCTCCAACATCTTCTTTTTCAAGATCATTTTAGCTATTTGGATCCCCTTGCAATTCCTTGTGAATTTTGGAATTGTCTTTTCTATTTCTACAAGAAAAGTCCACTGGGATTTTAACAGTGATCACACTGAATCTGTAGACCACATTAGGAAGTACTGCCATCTTAACAATATAAAATCTTCCAATCCATGAGCACAGAATGTCTTTATATTTATTTAGTTTTTTAACTTTGTTAAGCAATATTTTATAATTTTCATCATACAAGTTTTATGCTTCTTTGGTTAGATTTATTTCTAAGCATCTTATTCTTTTTGATGCTATTGTACATGGAATTATTATTTTTTAATCTCCTTTGCAGATTGTTCCTTGCTAGCATAGGGGAATACAAGAGTGAACATTTTTTTTTATATCCTATTCTGTGTCAGACACCAATAAATTATCACATTTAGCCTCACAAGAGAGTTGGTTGTAATCTCTATTTACAGATGAAGAAAGTAGAACCCAAATACATGGAAACACATGAAAATAGAATAACAATTAAAATAGCAAAGATGTGACTGACCCATCCAGATGGGTTTTATTTCGTTTCCACTTCTTTTCTTGCACCTCCTTCTTGCTCTCTAGTCTCCAAACCCTGAAATTCTTTTGTCTCAATTACCTCGTTAGTTAGTTCTCCATCACTTGTACCTGAGAGAATCTACTTGTAAGGAGGAAAGGTTTCTTTTGGCTCACAGTTCAGAGATTTCAGTCTTTAGTCACTTGGTCCTGTTGCTTTGGACCTGTAGCAGCACAGTATATCATAGCGGGAGCATGTCATGGAAGAGGCCTGTTCACTTTGTGCTGGCTGGGAAGCAAAGAGAGAGAGGAAGAGCCCAGTGTCCCATGGTTCCCTCCAAGGGCTCATCTCAGTATCCCAACTTCCTGGTCATTCTGTCCATATCCCCTATATACCATGACCTCTTGTCTAGTTCCCCTTATCTTTTATTGTGGTTCAGCTTTTGGTACCCATATGGGTGTCTCTCTTTGAGAGTTCCTGAGCTCCCTCAGCAGGTCCATGTTTGTGTTGTGAACTACCAGTTTATCCCTAGTCCCTAGCATGGCATAGGGTAGACACTCAGCACATCATTGCTAAATGGGTGGAGTTCAAGAGCCAACTAAAAGCCTATAAGACTTATGAATTACCATTTACACTGCCAACAAGAAAGACTGATCTGTTTCTGCAACTCTGCCCTCTTCCTGCATGCCTTTGCATATTCACCTTAGAGCAGTTCAACCTAGAGATGCAATTTTATGTGTTGTTCCTGGTGTTTTTCTTTTTGAACTATGTATTATTCATGGTGCCACTACAATTCAAATGAATAACAAATGTTTCATATAAACTTCTTTCTCAAAACACTAGGAATAGAACCACCATATGACCCAGATATCTCAGTCCTCAATTTATATATAAAAGATCTAAAATCAGCATACTATAGAGATATAGGCACATCAATGTTTATAGCAGCACAATTCACAATAACCAAGTTATAGAACCAGCCAAGGTGCAGTTCAACAGATGAATTGGAAAAAGAAAATGTGGTATATAGACACAATGGAGTTTTACCCAGCCATAAAAAAAAATGAAATTATGGCATTTACTGATAAATGAATGGAACTGGTGAATATCATGCTAAGTGAAATCAGTCAGACTCAGAAAGGCAAAGGTTGAATGTTTTCTCTGAAACGTGGAAGCTATTCCAAAATAAGGTGGGTAGGGGAGAGAGAGAGAGAGAGAGAGAGAGAGAGAGAGAGAGAGAGAGAGAAGAAATGGGGAAATTCCAGCAAAATAGAAGAAAAATCAGAGGACTAGATGAAGAGGAGTGAGGCAAAGGGAGAAGGGATTGGGTAAGGGAAAGACAGTGGATTGAATCTGACCTGACTTTCCTATATACATATACAAATATACCACAGTGGATCTCATCATCATGTATATCCACAAGACACTAAAAACAAACAAAAAACTAAAAGTAAATAGCAGAAAGATTAGTAGAGTAGAGGGCAAGGAACATGGGGAGGGAGGTGAAGAGGGAAAGAAGAAATATCAGGGACTAAATCAGAGCAAATTTTATTTCATGCCTTTGTAATTATGTCAAAATGAATCCTAGTGTTATATATAACTAAAAAGAAAAATTTTTTTTTTAAATTCTCTTGGGACATGACATCTATTTTCTGAAAGTGAGAGTCATCCTTTAGTCCCTTACTGAAAGAGCACCTCTTCAACCAAATGACCCAGGCAGGATGAAAATGACATCCACATGAAAATAATGACATCTTTCATTTGTGACAACATGGATGGAACTGGAGATGATTACATTAAGTGGAACCAGTCAGGCAGAGAAAGAGGAGGGCTCCACCATGTCACTCTCCTGTAGAATCTAAAAAAGTTGATCTCAAAAATGAGAGGGAGGCCGGTATGAAAGATGGTGGGATGAGACAGACATCATCACCCTATGTACATGTATGATTACACAAATGGTATGAATCTACATCGTGCACAACCATAGAAATGGAATGAGGTACCCCATTCGTGTACAATGAATCAAAATGCAGTCTGTAAAAAATTAAAAAGTAGATAAATAATAAAAAAAAAATTGAGAGTAGAATGGTAGTTACCAGAGGCTGGAGAGAGTGGGGTGGGGCAGGAAGAATGGGGAGAGCTTGGTCCATAGATACAAAGTTACAGTAAGATAGGAGCAAGAAGTTCCAACATGCTGCTGCATAGTAGGCTGATAGGTTACACTATTTTGTTGTATATTTCAAAAAGCTAGAAGAAAGAATTTTGAAAATTGTTCCCATAAAGAAATGGCAAATGTTTGAGGGACTCAGTATGTTATGTTTTACTTGATTTAAACCTTATACAATATATACATTCATCAAAATATCACATGCTATCCTGTTGATGTATACAATTTCATGATTTTTCTGTGTCAATTTAATATAAATGAAGATAAAAATGAAAAATATATTTT
Source organism: Sciurus carolinensis (assembly GCF_902686445.1). Classification (NCBI taxonomy): domain Eukaryota; kingdom Metazoa; phylum Chordata; class Mammalia; order Rodentia; family Sciuridae; genus Sciurus; species Sciurus carolinensis. Next base: position 26,429,865 of record NC_062227.1, on the reverse strand, counting down.
AAAAATGACACATTCATATGCTGAATCATTTAAAATGCTTAACCAAAAAAAAGCTTATTTTTTCAACCCAATAATAATGATTCATCCTACTTTCTAAAATGGAATTAATTAAATCATCAGCTATCCCAGGAGAAAAGTTCATTTTGGGGTTAATTTAGAATTGATTAAAGTTTCCCTTAATTTTCTAAGTAGGTATGGATTCATTTTATTTTAAATATTAGGGATAAATGTTTTCTCATATCATTTGAATTTTTGATGGATGCAGTCTCATAACTAAGATGAAATTTGTCTTCTTAATAATAGAATAATCTTAATGGGAGGATGGGAATTCCCAGTGAAGAGAAGAGATGTGAGAGGGTTTTTTTCTGTGCTGTTATGAGTTAATATAGCTTCATCTCTTTTTATAAATGAGTCACACTGGAATTGTTCAGCAGTATGGTGTTTAAGAGCTTGGTTAGGGTGTCCCCAAGACATGACTTGAAAGTGGGAACTTAGTAGCTTCAAATCCTCTTGGAGTTTACTCAATCTTACTAAATATCTATTTCATTGTCTGTAAAATTCAAAAAAATGGAAGCTACCTTCCAAGTTTACCCTAAGGATGAAATGAGATATTGGCATAAAGTTCTCAGCACGTGCTCTCATCCAGTCAGTCCTGAATAACTGAGAGCTGTTGCTTTTTTAAAGGTTTCTTCTCAAAGACAAGACTTCAGAATGCACAAGCTCAAATTCCCTCATCACTGCTTGCAACGTTTCCCCAGATCTAATTCCATGAAGCAAAAACAGGTGTAGCTGTGATTCAAGAGGCCGACTGGGACTTCTTCATATCTCAGAATCGCCAACTAGACACAAAGAAGAGAACAAAGAAGTAACCAGTTGTGTGTGTGTGTGTGTGTGTGTGTGTGTGTTTGTGTGTGTGTGCATGTTTTGTAGTGCTATGATTGAACCTAGAGCCTCACACATGCTAAGCCAGTGCTGTACCACTGAGCTATTTTATACCTTACAAACAACTGTGATTCAGACACTCATAGACTTAGCAAGAGTTTTGTAAATAAAATCCAGCCTCACCCTGGCCAAGAAAAGGAGGCCAGAAAGCAAAGCAATGGAAGTAAAATCAGGAATGACCCAAGTCCCTAGAAGGGGGTGCTGAGGATCTTCCAGCTTCTACTGGAAACCAATCAGGAGAGAAAATCCAAAAGGGATTTAATATGTATTGATGAGTTTGTCCTCCCCCACTCATAAATATTCTTAATCTGAAATCTTTATCAATAAATAGGAATGGGGCTGGGCTCAGTGATGCACTTCTGTAATCCCAGTGGCTCAGGAGGCTGAGGTAGGAGGATCACAAATTCAAAGCCAGCCTCAGCAACTTAGCAAGGCCCTAAGCAACTTAGTAAAACCCTGTCTCAATACTGAAAACAAAAAGTGCTGGGGATGTGGCTCAGTGATTAAGTGCCCCTGGGTTCAAACCCTGGTACCCTCCCCCCCAAAATAAAACAATAGAAATAAAAAAAAATTAATAGGAATTGGAGTGACAAGAGCAAAGAGACATACTGCTGGAAGAAAATGTAATCACCATGTGGGAAGCCAAGTAGGTACAAGTGTTCCAGGGTTGTCTGCAGTTACACAAAGCTGACACGCCCCTGGTCCATATATGCAGGAGCGGAAGCTGATGGGCAAGAACACTTAGCAGGCTGCTGATGGCCATAGGGGTCTAAAGGATGTACAGTTAGGACTCAGTGCTGTATAGGACCAAGCAGCAAATCCTGCCTGAAAAAGAAAATATCAAGGGAGTACCTTCATGATACCCTCAATCAAAATTAGCAGCAGATGCCATCAGTGCTTTTTAGAGCAAGCAGGTTCTTACAGTATGAAGATACACAGATCCTGGGAAAAATCCAAACAGATTCTAGGCCGTGGCCTTTAATGAGCATGAATTGCTGCTAATCAACAAAAATCAAGCTGCCCAAGGTCATTGTCACAATCTGCTTTCATTTTGAGTTCTAAAGCTGGTTCTTACTAAAGCAATCAAGATTTTGCATGATTATAAAAGACAGTCTCTAAGCTAGGATTTGGAAAATCCTCCCGTGCTAGAGCAGGGCACGGGGAGGAGAGAGAGGTAAGGAACCATTTGCAAAGGTCTTGCTGTGTGTTTACTATGCTGTTTCCTCTTCCTTCCGGGAACTACGTTGTTTCCCCACTTCTTTTGCTGCCAGTTTGGGGTCATGTAATTCATTTCAGATAATAAAATGTCACTTCCAGATCAAGGCAGATAAGAACTCGTGTGCCAACTCATCTATCTCATAGCCCTGCAGGCAATGCCCTTTCTCCATTGGATTGCTCTTATCTCTTCAGCTTCCAATTGGACCTGGCAGCCTGCCATTTTGCTTGGTCCCTTAAGCCCTCCAGGCAATCCTGTTGGGCAGAGCATTTTGTGGGACCAGGCTGGTCATACGTGGCCCATGGGAACACATCTGACCCACATGTAAGTTGTTTCTAATATAACTCTTCCTTCTTTCTGTTGCTTGAGACAGAACCACTGGCTTTCTATTTATTTAAAGCCACATGTCAAAAGTCAGGTCCTCTTTGTCCTGGGAACTATAGTCTATACAGTTATGCCAGTATCCTTGGTGGGTTGGTTCCTGAATCCATTTGAATACCAAAATCTGAGGGTGCTCATGTCCTACTTATTTTCAATCATCTGTAGATTGCTTATAATACCTAATACAATATAAATACTATATGTGTTATGGTTTGGATATGAGGTGTCTCCCAAAAGCTCACATGTGAGACAATGCAAGAAGGTCTAGAGGGCAAATGAATGGGTTATGAGAATCTTAACCCAGTGAATTAATTCCTGATAGGATTGAATAGTAACTGAAGACAGGTAGGGTGTGGCTGGAGGAGGTTGGTCATTGGGGGTGTACCTTTGGGGTATATATTTTGTATCTGGTGACTGGAGTCTTTCTCTGCTTTCTGATCATCATATGAGCTGCTTCCTTCTGTTACACTCTTCCACCATAATGTTTTGCCTCACCTTGAGCATGGAGGAATGGAGCCAGTTGTCTGTGGACGGAGATCTCTGAAACCATGAGCCCCAAGTAAACTTTTTCTCTTCTAAAATTGTTCTTGTCAGGTCTTTAGTTGCAGCTGCAGAAAAAAAAGCTGACTAAAACAATGTGAATAGTTATCACACTATATTGTTTAGAGAATAAAGACAAGAAAAAATGCTCAACACAGATACAATTTTTCCATTTATTTAATTTTTTAAAATTTTTCTTAGATGTTAATAGACCTTTATTTTATTCATTTATTTACATGTGGTGCTGAGAATCAAACCCAATGCCTCACACATGCTAGGCAAGCACTCTACAACTGAGCCACAACCTCAGCCCCTCCATTTATATTTTATCTGAAGTTGGCTAACTCTATTGATGCAGAGCCAGTGGGTTCAAAAGGTCGATTGAATAGCATATTTTCTGAATGATCCTCTCATTTGGCTTGAAGTAAGAAGAAACCACTCCCCACCCTCCAGCATACAAACAGAAAACAAGCTACAGCCATCCATATCTCCCTTCTTAGAGGCTCCACTCCCAGACTCCTCAAACTATGCAGCTTTTACAGCCTGGAAACGGATGACCAACAGTCCTAATGGTCTTGACCTGTCTCCTCACTCTTGAATCTGGACATAATTTTGGGGGGGACACTTAAAAATCACAACTAAACCTGAGAAAGAATCTCAACTCCAACTATATCAGCAACATAATCATGGGATATTTTGTCTAAAACCAGCTGAGAATTACTCAACTTGGCAAAAATTTTTTTTCTATCTACAAAATTGGAACAATATTAATTAAAGATAAAATGGGAAATGTGTTCAGTAAATGTTCTTATTTTTATCATATGGAAATTAAAAATTGTAAGGATTAAATGAGATAAAGTATATGCTCGTTACTTTACAATTTATAAAAGGCTACTTTGGACATCAAAGTTTGCGTAGGAAACCTATGTTAATTCGCACAGAAAGCATAAGGAAAATACAAATACATTATCAAAAATTATGGTGTTGTAAAATAGTGACACTATTTGGTATTCTTAATAAATTCTCAAAAAAGCAAAATGCAAAACAAAACAAAACAAAACAGGAGATTCAGTGCAGCCTACAAGAACTTGTTCAAGCAAAATATTAAGTAGCAAGAATTTCAGGATCATGGACGCCTGCTCTCACAACCCACTGTCCCTTCCCAAACATTCTCTGTGTACCCCAGTAGAGAGCCAATAATGTCCAAACATCCCCTATTCCCCATTCCCCAGGAATTCTAGTTTCTTTCTCCAGGATGATTATTTCTCCTTCATGTTTTGGATTTAATCAGAGTCAAATATAATCAAATATGATTTCATATTTAAAACTTCCTTGGTTTTAACTTCCCAAAGAAATATCGTTTGTTAGGGTTATACATTTCAAGCTCTTGTTTTCTTATGGAATAACTCTTGGTCAGTTTGTATCAATCATTCAAGAAATGAATTGAATTGTTTCTGAATGAAATCTATTTTGTTTTCCAAATGTATTTCCCTTCTCAATCTCATTCTGAAATTGGAGGCTGGATGACTTTCATTTTGATGGCAAGCTGCCTGGTTTGACCAGTTTGGGCAAAAAGCAAGAACAAATATTTCTGGCCCAGAGCTAATGGCCCCAGGCTTCATATAACATTTGAAGGAAAAGTAAACTTTGAAATCTCTGCCTGGAGTGTCCACACTCACATAAGACCCTTTGTGATTGAGAGATGGAGCCAGGCAGAAGGAGAGTTCACACAACCACCACCCCACCTTCAAGACTCCAGAGTCCAAAGTCTTTCGATTGCTGCGAAGGTCCATTTGTCAAGGTAGAAGGAACACATACAATAATTTCATTTCAAAGGTCCTTAGCTTAGTTTCTAACTGGTAGATATTCAGACGTGCATTATGTGGGCCCCACAAAGGTTAGGAGCAGAACTACTCGTGTTAAAGTTAATTCCACATTTCCATTTTCTCAAACATATGTCTGGGTTCTGAAATGTTTAGGTGCTGACAAGGATCCTTCTGGCTCCACATAAGTAATGTTCCCCTTTGAGGACTATCATCCTCTTGGATTCTTCTAAGACCAAAATCCTCAATGTCTCTGCTGCCAGAAGGATTATGAGTGACATAAATATACCACTGACATGGTCTAAAGTTTACAGTATATTCCCCTCCAGTGACAAGTGAGACCCACCTTGAACAAATAACTCAGGTAGGGTTACTAGATAATGGTTGCCCCCAAAGGTCAGAGCTGGGTGGGATGAGTGCTTTCTCCACCATTTTGCTTTTAGGTTATCTGTGTCTTTGTTCATTTTGAGTTTCTGTATTTGTAACAGAATGTCACAAAGTAAGTAATTTATAAAGAACAGAGATTTACTTCTCTCCGTTCTGGAAGCTCAGAAGTCCAAGGTCGAGGGACCCACACCTGGCACAGGTCTTCTTGCTGGCTCATTCTGCAGCAGAAGGACAGAAGGGCCAAAGAATATGGGGGGAAATGAGAGAGGTCAAGCCAGCGTTCATAAGAAATTCACTCTCCATAATGAGCCCACTTCCAAGTAAATGACATTTATCTATTCTGCCCTCATGACCTAATTACCTCTTAAAAGTCCCACTTCATACTACTGTTACAATGGCAATTAAACCCGAATTTTAGAAGGAACATTCAAATCATGGTACAATGAAAGGGGGCCTCAGAGCATTCACCCCAATGCTTATCAAACAAAAGTTATAAGCTTATTACAAATATTTACAAGCTCAATACTCTAAGCTCAGTAGTACTGCTTCAGGTAACATGGCTATACATCATAAGTAGTGTGAGCCAATGTCCTCAAGCACACACACACACACACACACACACACACACACACACACACAGCCCTGAAGGGACAGCTGCCCCAAGGGGACTCCGTGTGATTCCAGCTGCCTAAATCCTGCAATCCCTTGAAAGTCTGAGCAAGAGTAGGGGGAGAATGATGGTCCTTTACTTGGTCCACCCACTCCACCTATACTCAAACAAACCTGTGAGTGACGTAAGTGTGATCATTCTTGGGGTAAGTTCCTGGCTTCTGTGATTGAAGCCACATGGATCATTTTCTATCACAAAAGTATAAGAAGCCCTCTCAGTCACCAATCCTGCCTCTCGACAAGGGCATAATGGATGTCTATTTTATTTTTAAAATCATACCTGTCACCCAGAGCACAAATGAAACACAAGTATGTTTTTTAAAAATCATTCATCTGAGAACAGTGGCAAAGTTTAGTCAGCAGCAGTAACTAAAACCTTTGGAAGACTAGATAACCCTTACATTCATAAATCAAAATATCACATCGTATCTCGTAAATGTATACAAATTGTACATGTCAATCTAAACAAGTAAATAAAACTTGATACACACCAGGTGATGGGCTTCAGACAGGCATGACACTGACCAGTCTCACAGGACTCGAAGCAGGCAGGGGAAACCATTGTCCTGGTTCTTCCCACAAGATCCGAAGGCCACCCGTGGAAGAGTCTGGAGAGCCTCACTGCCTCATTATGGTCAATGTGGGTATAAGGTACCTTTTCAGGTGCCATTTTTGAAAGGCAAATGGATAATTTGGCTGACAGATCCAATTTTTTAATGTCCTAAAAATAAGTTTCAACTCATATAAGTTAGAAGAGAAATACACCACTGTACCTTCCAGCTTAGCTGCCATGAGTCAATGCCAATGTCTTTGCAATTATGTAACATTTTACCATTTAGCAAAACATCTTTACACAAGTTAATTCCTTTCATTCTTGCCAAAATCCTAAAATGCCAATTGGTTAATTATCTTTATTTTACAATTAAGTAAACTAAGACTGAGACAAATTAGGTGACTTGCCCACTCTTACCCAACTAAGAAAGAATGTTTGGTACAATGACCCAAATAACCTGTTTTTTTTGTTTTGTTTTGTTTTTTAATTCCCTACATCTAACTAACATATTGCTCATGATTTGATTTTCCTAAACTCAATTTTGCTTGATAAGGAAAAACACTAAATTAAATAAATTTATTTGTGAGTAGTCATGTGCTTGTTTAATGAAATAATAAATAAGGAAACAAACACACAAAATGTCTCCAAGGAAAAACCACCACAAGGTCCAGGGTGTAGCTCAGTGGCACAGCACTTGCCTACCATGCATGAAGCCCTGGGTTTGATTCCCAGCACAAAAAAAAAAAAAAAAAAAAAAGGAAAAGAAAAGAAAAAAATAGCTATTATACATGGCAATTGGAACTAAACTAGCTAAAGGCTGTTGGTAAAGTTCTACAGGAAATCTCCCACACAAACAGACACTCTTTTATAATTAGTATTTGTCAATTATGTACCTAAATGGCACTGCCTGAGCTTTGTCAACCATGAATGTCTCTGTTTGAGCAGGTCGATGATGCAGAAGTACCAATCCTAAGGAAATCATCCCAACAAGGGAATCATCACGACATTGGAGCTAAGCCTACAGTTTTACCTTCTTATGAGGGCTTCTTTCTCAGCTGTCTTGTGGCTAAATTATCAGCACACTTTCCCCAAGCTTGAAACTTCCCTTTTCTTTTAGATACCATAAAAATTCCCCCACAGAAATTCATTAAGACTACAAAAATAAATGACCAAAGCCCAGTTTTACAATGGTAAACAATCTTGTTATTTATACTCTTCCCTGGTGAAATTAGTCAAGGTAACCATCTTCTACTCCACTATGGACATTCCAAAAAGAAAGGTTAACATAAGAAGGTTAAAGAAGGAAATAGGAATTCAGAAGCCACTGGAAAGGCTGACAGCAGCCAATACCAAGGCTAAACATAGCCCTGTTGGGCTGATCTAAAACTGGGTTTCTGTCAAACTTCTCCTAGTTATTTCCATTCCATTTGGTTGACTTGAAAATGGATTTGGTTATGCTGTGCCAATAATTGAATGTGAAGACGATGACCCCTTATGTTAAGGTGGGGTTGGGGGGGTAATTGAGAATATAATCCATGGTATTGAATATCAAGCAAGAAATGACGAGAGTTAGAAAAAATAAGTTACAACCCATAAATCAGCAGAAAGTGTACAGGTGTGAACACTCAGGAGCTAGTATAATGGCAGGATATGGCACAAATGGTAAGAATTGAAAAAAGAGCTTTGTGATGATAGTAGGGATGAAGCAGAGACTGAGCAGCATGGAAATGGAGCTTAATTTCTGGGAAAAAAATGATGATATTCCACTGGTTAAAAAGATGATTTTCTGTAATCCCAGTTGCTCGGGAGGCTGACTCAGGAGGATCATGATTTTAAAGCCAGCCTCAGCAAAAGTGAGGCGCTAAGCAACTCAGTGAGACCCTTTTTCTAAATAAAATACAAAATAGACTGGGTATATGTCTCAGTGGTTGAGTAACTCTGAGTTCAATCCCCAGTACCTGTCTCCCATCAAAAAAAAAAAAAAAAAAAAAAAAAAAAACTATTTTCATCCTGGTTTTAAAACCTGAACATGTTTGGCAATGTATCAAACTCCTTCCCATGTTATGGTGAAGTGGCAAGCTCCCCTTGACCAGCATGTCAAGATAGCTATATTCTTATTTCTTAATTACCAAAGAACACTCCCCTTTTGGGATCATGTGTATCATATGAAAATGGATATAACATCCAACTCCCTCCTCAACAGGTGAGTTGTTTGGGGCAAGTCAGAGCTATTTGCAAGGATCTGAGCTCTGCCTAATTATCTCACAGAAGACTTAGAGATTTAAAAGCATACAGATTCTAAATTCATGTTGAAACTGTGTCGGCGGCTTTTTATAACTCTAGAAATGAATGCAACTGGTCCAACCCTCCCATAATCCATATTGATTATAATTTAATGAGGAAACATGATGGGTATACTTCTGATTAGGAAATACATTTAATTTGTCAGTAGTTACTGAATAAAATCGTTTTTTCCCCATATTTACTAATGTCCTGCTGTGTTTATCTTTGACAAGGCACAATGCCTTTATTCCAGCACATTCTTTAAAGGGGCTAGGGAGGGCTGGCAGGGATGGGGTTACATTCTGGGTTGAAGCAGGGTGCTTCTCTATCTACCAGGGAGCAGGACAGGTAGATGCCCAGGATGGCTGGACCAGCCTAATGATGCCAGCAATGCTAAACTATATTGAAACCTTGAAGTAAACCAAGGCCGTGTGTACACTCCCAGAGTTTGATTGTGAAATAAAATATCTGGAGTGAAATGCTCCCATGCCTCAGAGAAAGCTAGTGTCGAAAAACCTAACCATGCCTAAAGATCAGCATTTAATTCTTACTCTAACACATCTCATCTAATCATGTGCTTATGTGATTAGATTGTGTATGTCTTCATATGTTTTAGGTACTTCATTTTATTTTCAGAGTAAAAATACTCTGTGAACTTTTTTCTCTGTTACTGTTACACTGTTAATCCCTTTCATATTTCCCTTCTTTATAAATATCATTGCCATGTTGGACTCCTAAAACCCTATCTCCAAATTATTTTTTCAGCTTTTTAACCATGCTTTCTACCTCACATCATTCTCCCTCAAACTGATTTTGCATACACCCTCAATTTGGTCTTTCTTTGTACAAGTATATATACATCAACTTTCATATTCTAAAAAAAAGGTGTTTAAAGACTCTCCATTCCTATTCAATCAAACAATCCACGTTGCTCGATTCAGTATTCAAAGATTTCCATGGAACTGGCAAAACATCCACTTTTTAATTTGATCTCCCTGCTCCTTTCTATAAATCTCTGCTCCAGACCACCACAGATATTTGCCACTTCCTGAATTGGCTGTGAGCTTGACTCATTCTGTTTCTTCTACCCGCTGCCCCTCCTTGAAGAGCTAGCAAGTGGGAATCCATCCAGCAGCCCTCTCTCCTTGACACGCCAGAGGCACCCAGAGGCAGGAGATCAGGATGAGCGCAGTAAACCAGAAACCAACTTCTCAGCCTGCCCCTGGCGCCCTCTTCCTCTTTCTTACCTCCTTCGGATTCTGCTGCCTGATTGATCTCAAGCTTTTCCCCTGTATGTTTTACCCGGTGTTCTGGCTCCTATGAACTTTCTTCCATCGTCTCCAATGCCACAACTCTCTTAAAACAACCTTCTCTCCAGACACTTTGCTTAGAATGTGCTTACCTCCTTCCTCAGCTCCCCATGATTGCCCCTGGCTACTTCATTGTCCTCTGATCTGACGCTTTTGCCTACTCATAGGAAAAGCTATTATTAAATCCCAGCTTCTCTTTTAAGGCTCACGAGTTTGCTGAGCCTGGAGACCTTGAAATCCAGTGAAGGCTCTTTCCAGCTTGTGCCTGCCATCTAGTGGATATATATAGTAACTGCACTGAAGCGGGGCTCAAACACCCACCCAGGAACCGGATTTCATCCCCTCTTTGAAAGAAAAGGCGCCTTAAAAACTGCCATGTAGACATATATTTACTGATCATTCCAGTCTACAGGGATTTATCTAGTCTCTGTATTCCTACAGATCTGCTCACATACTGTCCCTGATAGTGACATTTTGGTCCCTGCTTTATAAAACATCTTACATAAATCCCTCCTCTGTCCTGCAGAGCATTTAGCACTGGGCTTTTTTGCAAGCACTTAATAAATGTTCTGGAAAATTGAAAAATCTAGCTGTTCAAACCACGGGCCTATAATTAACTTGGAGGCAACTTATCTTAATTGCAAGTCAAATGCTGGAACCTTTAGCTTACCAACAGATTAAGTTCCAAAAGACTATTTTTAAATCCATTCATTTTATGAGAAATTTAAGCTTGCAGTCTCCAGATGTGTTTCCACTAAATTACAGTGTGAAGCAGTCCTTGAAAGTTCTGCAACAAGGCACGTTCTCATTGTCCTTGTGGACATGTGTCCTGCAGGCAGCTTTTCTCTTCTTCCGCTGCCTCTTGTGCATTTTTCCTGGGTCTCGGTTGCTCTCAGCCTCCCTGCCCCTCCCCACCTTCCATTTACATTGCAGCTTTTCTCCACTCTATGGGCAGAAGGTTGATCAATTAAAACTGCTTTCTCTGAGCTCCCTGCCCTCTGGCTTCCTGTTGGGCGGGGCCCAAGAAAGGCAGGTAAGAAGGGAAAAGGGCTTGTGAACTCAATACATGTGTCCTGTCAAAACTCATATGTTGAAATCTTTACCTCCACTGTGGCTGTATTTAGAGTAAGAAAGTCATTAAGGCTAAGTGTGAGACCCTAACCAATACAGTTGGCACCCTTACAAGAAGAGGAAGAGAGGAAGATATCCCCCACTCCATATTTATCCTTGTCTTCCTCCTTCCATCCCTCCCTCCCTCTCTCCTCCATCCCTCTCTCTCTCCTTTTCTGCCTGCACATGCCCAGAGGAAAATTAGTATAAGAGCCCACATCAGAAGCTGAATCCTGTTATGCCTTGATATTGAACTTCTAGAACCCTGGACTGTGAAAAACTATTTTTTTTCTTTTTTTTTTTTTTTATTGTAAACAAATGGGATACATGTTGTTTTTCTGCCTGTACATGGCGTAAAGGCATACCATTTGTGTAATCATAAATTTACATAGGGTAATGTTGTTTGATTCATTCTGTTATTTTTTCCCTTCCCCCCACCCCTCCCACCCCTCTTTTCCCACTAAACAGTCCTTCCTTCCTCCATTCTTGCCCCCCTCCCTAACCCTAACTCTAACCCTATTTTTCTTTTTTTTTAAGTCATCTAATTTGTGGCATTTGGGTATAGCAGTTCAAGTCAACTAAGATATGAAGTCAGGTTGTATTCTCTACCTGTCCCCATGTTTCCTCTGTGACCTCACCTCTGACAAGGCTCTGTTACCAGCAACCCTCCAGGCCTAGCTGACTTTAGTCTCTGGGTACCTCCCTCCTTCTTGGTTCCCATACACCCATTCACATTTCTGGAAAGAGATCTATCACTGGATAATTTTCATTAAACCCTTTGGTGCGTGCCTTCTGTTTCCTTATGGATCTGGTGTCTGTATGCTTTTTCTGCAAAGGGCTAGAGAGTAACTATTTCAGGCCCTGACAACCATATGATCTGTGCTACAATTACTTAACTGTAGTGCAAAAGCAGCCAGAGACTTTGTAAGCAAATGAGCATTTTTGTTCCAATAAAATTTTAGTCACAAAAGCAGGTGGCCGGGACCAGTCTTTAACTCCAGTTCAAGAATCCTGATTGATGAATATCCTACCTATTATATTCTATTATATAGAATATCCTTCTATGTACAATAGAAGGCGCTTGAAGCCTGCAAAACCATCTTGCTTTTCCTAGTTTGTAACAAAAATGAATTCTTTTGTTGTGCTTCAAAATTCTGAAATAAATGCCTAACTTCATCTTGAATTAACAAGGGTAGACAGCCATCAACATTAGTAATGGTATTCTGGGTGAGTGGAGCCAGGATTGCAAAAGTATTTTGTTTTACTAATCACCTCTCCTAGTTCCTTGCTACTTACTATTGATTACCTAAACACAACAGTTTTCATGTTTTGCCTGATTGATTCTGTTCTTTAGAATCATCCTCAATGTCAAATTGCTCTTCTCATGTACATGGGCAGTCAGAGATGAATTGATCATGAAGCTAATAACTCCACAAGGCCCCACATGTGCACCCACCCCTTCATGGTCCTGAGAAGGACCCAGATATTGCTGCCTGTTTCTGTAAATTTTGCAAAAATAAAATATTTTAACCATTGTTTTAGGAAGAGTCTGTCTACTTCAACCCATTCCCAATTATCCAGAGGAGGTGTTTTTCATTGTTGTGACAAAAATACCTGACAAGGAGAACTTGGCTCATGGTTTCAATTCTTGTGAGCCAGCTCCATTTCTGTGAACCTGAGGTGAGGAAGAACATCAAGGGAAAAAGGCATAGCAGAGGAAAGTGGCTTAGTTCATGGCTAAGAGTTCTGCTGGGAGGCAGAGGGAGGTCGGAGAGAAGAAAATCCTTCTAGGGGATGCCTCCAGTGACCTACTTCCTCAACTAGGTCCCATCTCCCAGTATTCCCTTCAGCCATCAACAGATTAATCCACTGAGAGGTTAGAGCCCTCATGATCCAGTCACTACCCCAAAGCCCTACCTCCGAACACATGGGACTTTGGGTGCCATACCAGATCCAAACCATAACACCATGGGAGTGGTCTGGTTATCACAAAAGTGAATTTGTTACAAAAGTGACAACTGTCTTTCTCTGTCTCACATCTGTTTGTTATAATACAGCACAGAGACTCTCCCCAGATATTGATACCAAGCTCTTGGACTTCCCAACTTCCTGAACTATGACAAATAAATTTCTTTTCTTTATATGTTACCCAACCTGTGGGATTCTGCTATAGCAGCAGAAAATAAACTAAAACAATTTGAGAGTATAATTTATATGTTGCTGGATGTCTCCAATTTAGAATGGTTTCTGTTAATACTCCTATACCTCTTATATAAAGATACTTAACTTAGGACTTAGGCTAGATCTCAGTGGTAGAGTGTATACTTAACATGAGTGAAGGCCTGGTTTTAATCCCCAACACTACCAAAAAGAAAAAATAAATAAATAAATAAATAAATAAAGACAAAAACATTTCATTGCAATTCCAAGGTCCATTTTGCCATCTAAGGTATCAAATTCATAGGCTATAGGGACTGTAATACGGCATCTTTGGGGGTCTATTGCTTTACCTTTGAAAGCTTACAGAGGTTACAGAGGTATTATAACATGCCATGAAAGAGAAGAACTGATGGATTACAATAGAAACAGGGATGGTGTCCTAGTTGGTTAAGGCTGCTATAACAAAGTACCATGGACCAAGTGGCTTGAATAATAGATATTTCTGGAGCTAGAAGTCCAAAACCCTCAAAATCCACGTATGGAAACCCTAACCTTCAATATGATGGTATTTGGAAATGAGACCTTTGGGAGGTAATTAGGGTTAGATTATCTCATGAGGGTGAGGCCCCCATGATGAGTTTATTAACCTTATAAAAAGAGGGGAAAAAATATACCTCTCCCTCTCTTTCCCCACTCGTCAAGCAGACACAGAGACCGTATGTGGGTTCCAGCTATCTGGAAGCCAGAAGGCGCCCTCACCAGAACCTGCTCCATGTTGAAACTTTGATCTTGGACTTTTCTGCCTCTAAAACTATGAGAAATAAATGTCCGTTTTTCAAGCAACACAGACTGATGTTTGGTTGTAGCAGCCAAAGCTATAAAAGACATCTATGTTAAATAGTTTGCATTAGATTCACTTGCAGAATGTCCAGAATGATAAAAAGTTTTGAATAGAAGAAGGGAAGAGTTTAGGGCAAGAGGTGATGATTTGAAATTATAACTTTATCAGAAGTTGAATAAAGTACAAAGGTATCATGAGAGCACTGAGAAGGAGGCTAAGGATTAAAGGGGTGCACCAAGGGAGCAGCACCCCCAGAGTCTGGGAGGACAGCTGGAGCAGGGAACAAGTCTCAAGACAGAGCAATGGCAGAAGACATAGGAGGGGCTTCAAGAAGGAAAGGTAAGAAATGACTGAAGAAGTGCAAGGAAGGTCGGCAAAAAGCAATTAGAGTGTCACTGTGATCTTTGACCAAGAATTTTCAGTGGAGGGTTTTATCCTTTATAGTTCTGCAAGGAGCAAACACCAAGCAGCAAGAGGGGTGGGATAGAACAGTTCTGAAGGAGAAGGAAAGATGGGGGGATCCTTTAGGAGATGGGGGAATCTTCCAACTGTGTGCAGAGGGTCACCTGTGAAGGGAGAGGGGAAGGAAGAAGAATGGGGAGGAAGAGCTGTGACCTGCTCTGCACCTCTGAATGTCTCAGGCAGACCACTGGAGACCCCAGAACAAGAGTGTCCACCACCACAGTCCCACATTGGGCAAAAAAGGCTCAAGTGTAGTACTATGATGTCCAATTCTTGTCTGGACAGCACAGGTGTGGCCTCAGCAGGGCGATCTCACTGGGGTATCCACTGGAGATTCTCAATTCTCTACCACCCTCCAGCAGGTTTTCTCTTGAAAGCAAATTAGAGCAGCAGACTCTTGTGGCTGCCAAAAGTAAGTTGAGGGATGACTTGGGAAAAGAGGAAATGAAAATGGTGAATCTAGAGACTTATCCACATACCTACTGAAAAGCCGAGACAGCTTTTCAAAGACAACTGTGAGAAGTCTTCCAGAAACAAACCTCTCCAGAACCAGCTTCTACTGCTCAGCCCTGTGGCCACTGAGGCCAGCAAGCCAGGCCTTTGTCTGAAAATGGCAGAAGCAAGTTTTATTAATACTGTTGTATTTCGAGAGATTGGTTTAGCCTAGGATTTTTGTTTCTGAAACCTCAGCTGTGAGTATCTTTTGTTGAGGGCTTTAAGATCGTGAGGTCTTAGATTTGGCTCAGCCTACTCTAGGAAAAAACTCTCTAGCAAGACACCATAATCCTAGGATGCCTCTAAACCTTAAATAGCACGGTCGGAACATTTCCACTGTGCCACAAGCGCACTGCCTGTGGGAATAAACTGTAATGCTTAGCAGTGTGTTAATGGTAAAATATTCGGGTAAAGGTGACTGGATTAGTAAAGGAATTTGCCTTTCATCCTGTGGTAGATAAGAGAGTCCACTGGACAGCTCGTCTCCCCGCACGTTGGACACAGCTCACAGCAGATCTGGTCTCACACAAAGACTGGTCCATCGCTTTGGCCTAACTCAGTCCTGTGGGGGACTCTGGGAGCCCTTCAGTCTGCAGCAGAGACTTACAGCTGGCAGGTGCACTTAATTCTCTCCTAAAACACTAGGAATAATGACTTATGTGTCCCAAAAGATTTGATGTAAAGGAATTGCTTCTGGTCACTAAGCAAGTAGAATCA
Source organism: Sciurus carolinensis (assembly GCF_902686445.1). Classification (NCBI taxonomy): domain Eukaryota; kingdom Metazoa; phylum Chordata; class Mammalia; order Rodentia; family Sciuridae; genus Sciurus; species Sciurus carolinensis. The sequence continues at coordinate 26,413,976 of NC_062227.1, read as the reverse complement.
TAGCTACTTTGGAGAGAACAGGAATATTCTATTGATATCACCTCCAGATATATCAAAAGATACCCATAGCTTCACCTTTTTGAAACACTTTTTAAAATTTTAAACTTATATACACTGCCTTATCCATGAGGGGCTAAAATTGCCAAAAGAAAACATTGCAAATAGACTTTTCTTGGCACATTGCAGCCTCAGAGTTCAAACTGCCCTCCCGACCCCCATCTCCTCATGAGTCCCCCTTCCCCTCCCTCTGCCTCCTTTTCCTCTCTCACTGTCGCTGCAGAGTAGTCAGAATCAAGATCCTGCAGGTAGAGATTTGGGTCAACTCTAGATTTCCCTCTTTAAATTGCTTCTTTCTTAATTTGGTACAGTAGAGGGCCCTGGGGTGCCCTGCTGGGGGTGGACAGTTTACACAATAATGGTTCTCATTACAAGCTCCTTTTATTAAGAACTTACCATCCTCAAAACAGCCCATGAGGTAGATATGTGGTGTGGAAACCAACTCACAGGGAATTCAAGATTTCAAAGTCACATAGTGGCTGAGCCAGGATTAGCACTAGCCTAACTGATGTCTCTGTGCTTCTGCCTCTTCTGGGCTCCAGGCACTGAGGAAATGGGCCCTTGCCTCTCTTGTTTGCCTCAGCCACCATTGCTTGTCATCAGAGGTATAAAATCTGTGACTTGGCATTAGGGGGTGGGTCTTAAAGGCCCATAGTTATTTTTTAGTGAAGATCTTGGCTCGACCTGTCTTTTGAACATCTTCCCTCTCTACATGGTTCTCCTGGATCATTAGGAGATAGCATTGGGTATGGAGCAAAAGCTCTGTATAATAAAAGCAAATATTGCCTGGTTATGTCTCCTGCTCAACTCCCCCAGGGACCTGTGGTCCAGGCTTGTGAACTCCAAGGTCCCAAGCCAACATTACCTCTTTACCTCTAGCATTGATCTATCCAAGGATATTTTCTAGACAATGTGTAAGACCTCTTAGAGACTTCAAATATAGAAACACTGGATTTTCTCCAACCCTCTGCAAGAATATTCATATTGTTCCCTCCTACCACATTTAGATTTCTAAGTGGAGCGGGCTGGGGAACCCGAAAGGGTGTGGCTCTGGTCTTCCCCCATCTGTGCTGCATGCGGCAGCTCTAACCACATCACCTAGGCACTTTCACCTGCATGCTGGCTGGTCAACCTTGAACTGCCAACGCCTGCAATCTTTGTCTAAGGGCAAAATTGAGGAATCCCTTCATCCCTGGGGGTTGCCACTATAGAACAAAGACTGAAGGTGAGATCATTCTGAGATGTGCCTCTCTTTCCCAGAGGTCCCCAGAAGAATTAAGTTCACTTGGCCCTCAGTAGGAATTTGTTTGATTATACACACTTTCTCAGCCTCCTCACTTCCCTAAATTCTCCACTCCCCTTCTGCTGTTTGCTGAGATCACTTCCAAATAAATGATTTGTAATCAAATACTGATCTCAGGGTTTGCTTCTGAGGAAACACAAACTAAGACACTCTATCTCAAGTCGACTCAATAAAACTGTTACCACCCTTGGCATCTGCCCTATACCACCCCGAGCTGATGGATGTAATGCACTAACCCATGTCTAATATGTAGCAGATGCTCAATAAATGTAGTCAGATCCAAATCAACATGAACATGCATTCCCTGCAAGCCTGAATTTTACATTCATTACAGAGCGAAATCATTTTCATTTTCAGGCACTAGAAATATCCACAAAAAGAAACACAGGTTTGATTTGGTTTTATTTTTTTAAACTTTAAAAATTAAGTAACTCCTGGCCTACTCCCTGGTACCTTGACAAATAGAAAAGGAATCAGACACATTAGATCCTGTGGCCAATCAGCCTTTGGAACAACGGGACAGAATAGGAAACCCATTACATGTCAAGCTCAGGTGGTTAGATTAGATTTTCCATATTTGACCTCTCCAGGCTACATTTGCACCAGCTCAGGAAATGCAGAAGAGGCTAAAGCAGGTTGTCACGCTGTGCCTGGCAGGACTTGTTAATGCCATCATGACCCAGTGAGTTCCCAACGTCAGTATCAGCAGAGTTAACTCTGTCCTAGCACTTTGGCCTCTGAATAAAATAATTTATAAGGATCTGTTTGGAGAGTAGTTATGTGCAAGGCTTGAGACTCTGCAAGAAATTCTGCAAAACACAGACTTAGAACCTAAGAAAGAGACAGTAGAATAATGCAACAAAATGAATCCAGAGCAATTTGGTGTCTGCCTAAAGGGGAAGAAGGAAATAGGGAAATGGAGAGTTTGCTTTTTAAATACTACACCATTTGATTTCAACTGACCATGAGTCATACCCTTCTATATTTATTTAGTGCTGTAAACTCTTCTGAGGCACTCTTGAGTCTATTGTGTTTATTCTAACAACACCCTCTCTTCTGCTGGCATGTCTCAACTGTGTCTTTTATGCCTGTGGAAACTGAATGAGAAGCTGAATGTCTCTGATAACAGTATGATTAGTACCCACAACTCAGAACCTGCACTTGTGTTTGCTTTTACTCTGGGTTTCATACTACCTTCTTATCCATAATGGATAAGTTTCAGGGCCCCAATGGATGCCTCAAAACTTGGACAGTACTGAACCCACATACACTGTTGTTTTTTTCTTACACATAATTGTGATCAAGTTTAATGCATAAATTAGGCACAGTAAGATATGAACCATAATTAATAATAAAATAGAACAATTACAGAAATATACCATACTAAAAGTTATGTAACTGTGATCTCCCACTCTCAAAGTATTTTGTTATACTATATTCTATTTTCAGACCATGGTTCACCATGGGTAACTGATATCATAGAAAAGGAACCATAGACAAAGGGGGCCTATTTATGTGAATTAAACATGTGATGTTGGAGCACATTTAGTAGAAAGATTTTTCTGTGTAGAGTTTAGAATGAAGGAAGAGGAAGAGGGAGGCAAGACACTGTAGTTCCTTGAAAAATAGACTTCAGCTTCATGCCATGATCCCAGTCACCCTCCTCTAAGATGTTAGACATAGGCTCCTTCCTTGGTCCAACCTCTGCCAGTCTCTGGTTCTCTAACATCCTTCACCCGAGGACCCATGATGTTTTGACCTCCCTACAGTCTCCAATTTTTTTTTTTTTTTTTTTGTGTGTGTGTGTGTGTGGTGCCTGGGGATTGAACACAGGGCCTTGTGCATGTGAGGCAAGCACTCTACCAACTGAGCTATCTCCCCAGCCCCCTACAGCCTCCTTGATAGTACTAAGGTGGCTTCTATCACCTGGTTCCACTCAGACCCTTGTCTTATCAGTTCCCAGCCTAGACCTTTTCCACAAACCATTCCTGCTCTGGGGATGTTGTTCCTCCCTCTCTACTCTTTTTTTCTTTTGAAGAGTGAAGTCCATTTATTTGTTCTTCGTGGTGCTGAGGATCCAACCCAGGGCTCCAGCATGCTAGGCAAGTGCTCTACACTGAGTCACACCCCAGCCCCTCCCTTTCCACTCATTGCCACTCAAGAACTTATTTTCTCACATCCGGGTGCTTCCAGTGGGATCCAGCTTCGAGTTCCCCCTTGCAGCTCTGTCCTAGTAGTCTTACTAAGGGGAAATGTACAGATTGAATGGTTACTCTAACCCAGGAACTTGAAAATACTTCAATTTCACAAAACACTCTTAAGTTTTTTAAGACTTTTTATTGCCATATAATATTCATGCAGGGAAAATGCAAATACCATCATTGTAAAGCTTGATGTGTGTTCACAAACTGAACTGAGCCATGTTCAGGCACAGCAAAGCAAAACAAAACAAACAATAAAAATCCAGAATATTAATGTGATGGGCTGACAGATCTGACTCCATGAGAATGTTATAGGCCAGACTCTAAGGGAAATGACTAAACAGATTCCATTTTGCTCTGAGACTCCATGTTATGTAGGAAATAAGCTTCTCCCATGGGAACACCCGCCTCTGTGCCCATCATCAGTTACTTGGTGTGACATGTTTAATAATATACAATGGCAACTCCTATGTAGTAAAGAATTGCTCTCTTTTGATTCCTATTGCTCCTTAACAATGTACCATGTAAACAGTAATTGTGTGGATGTTAGCAACAATTCTTTAGTTTGTACCTACGTAAGGGTCTTTCTGACCCACCTCCCCCTCTGTCGATGATCTCATGATGCTAATATGTAATTTCGAATCATAGCAACAGACACTTATGATTAATGTGATTTTTGGTATAAGAACCCCTAAAACCCTGTGGTCGGGGCTGTTCTCCCAATAGCCATTTTTTGGGGCATTGTGTGAGACAGTCAGCTGGCCAGCTTAATAAAGACTCTCAAATTTGGACTTCTCAGTGGTGATCGGTCTGTTCTTAAGTTGCGCCCCATAACAATATGTGATATGTATATTCCATTTTGTGAGTATCCCTAAATTTATTTATTCATCAAATGATGGACATTTGAACAGTTTCCAGTTTGGAGCTATTATGCAGAGTGTTGCTGTAGACCTTTTCAGATATGTCCCATGGTATGAGTCTTATTGTTTTGTCATACATTCCACACTTATCCCTCTTTCCTAGATTTTGCCATTTTTCCAGAGTTGTTACAGTTTAGATATGAGGAGGTGTCCCACAGAAGCTCCCCTAGAGGAATGCAAGGACATTCAGAGGTGAAATGATTAGATTATGGAAGTTGTGACCTAATCAGTGGATTAATACAATGATGTGGATCAACTGGATGGTAACCAAAGACAGGTAGGTGTGGGTGGAGGAGATAGGTCACTGGGGGCATGCCATTAGGATTTATGTTTTGTCCCTAGTGAGCAGAGCTCCCTCTGCTTCCTGACTACAATGTCCTGAGCTACTTTCCTCTGCCACAACCTTCTGCCATGACATTCTGCCTCATGTTGGATCTAGAGATGAGAAGTGCCAACCATGAACTGAACCTCTGAAAGCTCTTACATGTTTGGATACTGTTAAATATTGCAGATTCTTATATTCACACAACTACAGTGAGTGGAATCAGAATAGCTTTGATTCTGAGGTAAGGTCTTGAGAGTCCTCATTTTCATGAATATAAAAATTAGCACTCATTAGTGGCACCTGTGTAGCTTAGCAACAGACCCCACTCATTACAGTGTGTTCTTTATTGCTTCCCACGGTGAAGTACTGAGTTCTCACTCACCCATTCTCTAAATGATTATGGATCATGAGTGAACAGGATCTACATTAGGAAGGTTAAGGGGTTATCTGTCAGGAATTGCTGGACAATTCTGGGAAAGCCCCCAGTGTGTGAGTCTTGGTGACAGGCTTCCTCTGCCAAAGAAGGACTAGTTTCTCCCTCTTTGCCATCAGTTGGCATGTGAGTGAGACTTGTCCAATGACATGTCCCACCTAGGTCTTTGGTGCTGGGAGCATGATGTGTGTGCTCACAGCATCTGTGAGGATGTCGAAAGGACCAGCAGTAACCAGATCCTGTGGCCTGACTCCATCCCCCTGCCGTTCAGGCTCCCTGCATGAATCAGAGCAGGTTTTCCACCCCTACTGTTGAATCAATAAGAAGAAACTGGGCTTCTACATAAGTTGCCTGTATTTGGCTTCCCCTGCCTTCAATCAAGAACCCTAGGGATGCACAAGATTTCACTGTTTTGATTGCCCTGACACAGGCCTAAATGTCTTTTTCTGATGGTTTTGGAAGGCTATGAGATTGTGTTTATTTCTATGAAAGTTTTATTAGGAGAAATAAGCTCAGAGTCGCCATATAATGAGAATCCCTAAAGAAAAGATGCTTTGCAAACATAAGTCTACCCTCTGACTTCAAAAGTGCCAGATTTCCAGGCTAATACAGAGACTTTTTGATCTATTCTTGGCTTTTCCTTATCAATTGGATAACTGGGGTGCAAGTATGCGGAAGGAAGAGGAAAACAACGGGTCCCATGTTTCAAGGCACTGCTCCACTTTTCGGTGTCCTCTACTGAAATATCCTGAACATCGGGCCAACATCATAACTCAGAAAATACAGGCAGTATTTTTCATGGATGATAAAATGTCATGGATAAAGTGAGCTTCGTGAGCACCATGAATAATTACTGGAGAAGCTATATTAGGCTATCCCTAAAGATTGTCAAAATGCTAGGTTGCGTACTCTGTTACATATATGTTATATGAGAATCAGTGAAAGTATGTATTGTGTGCAAGGCACTGTTCTATGTACTTCCCTCAGATTGGCTCATTTATTTCTCCCAAGATTCCAAGGAGGTAAGCAACGTTATAATGTTACCCCATTTTACTCTTAAGGAAACCGTGTCTCACCTAAATTAAAACTTGCCTCAAATACCACATGGCCCATATTTGGTAGATTGTACATCTCCAGACCTCAAGTTTTTAACCAATAATCCTCGTGCTCCTACCTTGTACTGGTCTCACCAAAATCTTAGGGTCTCTCTCTCTCCCTTTCCTCCTGTTTTCTGTGATAATCACAGTCAGCCTTGCTGTGAGGTCAAGGACTCAAAAGGGAACATCATATGGCCATCAAGATAACTTGGAGAGTTAGTGAGGGTTCTGCCCAGCTTATTAGAGTGAATGACAGAGAAGATTATGGTTCCTGGGTTTCTGTGACCTCTCCAGTACTTTGTTCCATGTAGACAGCAGTAACCTGCTAATTTAGGGAGTACCTAGATGCTCACATACATAATCAGCATCCTGCTTCATGAGCAGCTGCTATGGCTGAATATGGTTTGAGTGTGCCTCCCAAGGGTTCATGTTACCGGAGCTTTGTCCTCAATAGAGTGTTAAGAGGTGGGACCTAGTCATTACTGGACCCTCCTGTCTCTGTCTGGATTCCTGTCTTGCCCTGTTATCTCTCCCTTGCACATACACTACTGCCATGATGCCATTTTCTGTGACGTCACCCATCCAAAGGGGCCTTCGTCAGAGGCCAAATCTATGGGGCTGCCCTGTCCTAGCTTTTCAGCCTTCAAAACTGTGAACTAAATTAACCTTTTTCCTTAAACAGAGTCCAACTTTTGGTGTTTTCTTATAGAAAAGATTAATCCAAGAGCCCACCAAGAAACAGCCTTAATTCAAATCCGAAGAATCATCTCAGCTGCCTTCAAACCTGGGTCCATCTCTGCCGCTTTGCAACAACAATCAACATTTGCCCCTTGAAAGCAACTTAATATATAGGAAGGATCCTCCAGAAATCAGGAAGTCCCAGGGAAACAAAATAACAATAGAAATACCACCACCCATAACAACAAAATCTAACTAATCATTTGCAGGAAAATTACCTGTATTATTTCATTCACTCTTTTCAATAACCCCAGGGGGTATGGTCTAATGGAATTCTCATTTGACACATGAAGAAACTAGGTTCAGCAAAGTTCAATAATCTGCTCCTGATCTCATAGCTAGTAAATTACAGAGCTGCCACTTAAATACACGCTGGCTGACTTCAAGTGCCTTCCAGTACCACTAATGCACCATTAACAAGGCATATGCCCTGGGCCACCTGTGAGCTGTGTCATTTCGACTTTTAAATTCTCAGACTGCCATCTGCAAACTGGAGAAGTTGGATGTGCTTTGTCCTCATGTTGTTCTAAGTTAAAATTCTATGATGTCAACTGATGTGGGAGGGCAAGGGAGGAGGAAAGGAAGAGCAGCAATCCCAGAGGATATTATTGTAATTTCAGAATGTGGTCACCAGGTGACAGCATTGTACCTTATTTTGATATAGGTCGCAAGGACCTATTTTGCCCCCAAGGGACTCCACCCAAGAGCCCATTATGAAAATAAATATCTTTCTCCTAGGGAGAGATTTTTGTGCTTAGCAAAGAAATACCCAACATTCTGATGGGATCGATCTTGGAGTAAATTGACACCTTCCTCCCAATTATTTTTAAATAATTTGTTGTTTCTAATAAAAACAAAAACTTGCAAATAGTCATTCTGGGGAAAAATAAGTTCAGGATTCAACTGCACTACACTTATTCCCAGTTAATATCAATCTCATCTTGTATCACATGCGTTGGGATTGGGTTCAGAAATGTTTTGATTGCAGTGGCCTCAGTCTGACTTTGCTGTTAGAATCAATCAAGGGATTTATAAACAATGCATTTGTATCTTTCTTTCTGTCAACTGTATGCATACAAAACTGTCAACACTTTTTTCCCCATAGAGTTGATTCTCAAACACTTTCTTAAAAGAGTCAAGACTTTCTACCTACTGGGAAACTTTTCTGAACACAAACACACGATCTCTTCATTTATTCCAACACCAAATTTATTATCTTCTGTTTTCGATTAATGTAGTAGACCTCCAAACCTCCAGATCTACGCAATTGAGACATCAGAAGGCTTATAGTAAACCTCTCATATGCATTTATCTTTAGTTTGCTGCTGGGAACACACAGCCTAAGATGTGCAGTGCCCACCTGCTTCCCACTAAGGTTAACAGGAGCTATCCCTGCACAGTGATCCAAGAGAAATTGGACACAAGACTAATGTTGCATAAAAATTCCCACTGTGAATGTCAGCTCTGGGCTACAGGATTTCTGTAATTAGAAGGAGAATAAAATGGTAGAAAAATTTCCTCTCACTGCAAAATGTTAATTGACAAAGAACCAAAGATAAAGATCTTACTTTTAATAACACAAGGAGTAATATTAAGTGGGAGAGAAAATTTTAGTCTACCTACAAAGAGCCATGGAGGATCTGGATGCTCTGGGAAGAAGAATGTAACACCTGCCAAAAAAAGGGATAAAATTCTTAGGGAAACTATTTAAAGAAATAAGCTATAAAATATACAAATGATGACAAATTATTTCTAACCTATCTGGGACTCCCTTTTGGATCCCAAATATGCACACTATGCACTAGAAAAAAATCATTTATTTATTGGCCCCTAAGAAAGATGTCTGACCTTTCTTTACATATCAAAATTATCTCCAAGCCATCTTTCTTAAGATAGAGAAGGGTAGAAAGCAAACGAGATCTCAAACTTCCAAGACATCCACAAACCTCTTCAACTCTTTCTTTGACTTGACAAACAGGATATATTTTTATGATCTAGCATACTCATATTTAACTTACTATGAACTCTCTTCCCAGATTAATGATAAAACAGCTGTCATGTCATTACTTAATTGTTTGGTTTTTAAAATGCACACCAATTGCCATTCTTTCCTTTCATTTTTAGAGAAAATATCATATATCCACAAAATCATTTCAAGTCATCTTGAGTTTCAGAAAATGAATGCCTTGACAATCACAAGTGAAGAATGTGCATTGCTAAAGCTGAGGCAGGTAGATCTATGCAGTAGGTCATTCAGACACATAAAACAATTCCTAGAGAATGGCCTGCAACCTAGACATGCACTTGTAATGCTTCACTCAACCTCGTATGCAAGGATTCACTAATTCAGAATTCCTGACAATCCAAATTAGGCATAGCTTTCATTCATTCGTTCATCAAATTTTCATTCAATATCCCCTGAAAGTCCATTAGGGATTAAAAAAAAAAAAAGTAGAGTAAAGCAGACACAGTGCCTGCTCTCATGGAACGACATCACAAGCGCCAGGAAGGAAACAGTGTGAGATGGTCCCCAGACAAGAAGAGGAATGGAAAAATATGAGGATATTAAGGAAATCCAAATGGCAGGACTTGGCAGTTGGGTACAGGGTTAACTGTGCACAATGTGTCAAAAACAAGTCCTAAGGTTTTTGTTTTTTTTTTAAGGTTACCCAGTTAAATTGATAGTGCAAAACATATTTAAAGATGGTAACAAAATAACTTTTAAGCTTGCTGATAACAAGAATTCTAGTTAAGGGCTTACCTATAATTTCAAAAAAACAACTATTTCAGGTTTATATTTCTGAATTTAACTTCAAAATAATACAATATTTTACAAAACCACTTGACCCATAAGGCAATAGAAAAAAAAAAGATATAAAGTACAGCAAGAAGTAAGTAAAATATACAGTCTTTTGTTAAGACCAAATCAGTTGAAGAATATATTACATGTCGATAACTGATTCATCTCTATTAAAACTACCTGGTGCAGGGTATGGTTGCACATGCCTACAATTCCAGCTACTCAGGAAGCTGAGGCAGTAAGATCACAAGTTCAAGACCTGCCTTAGCAAGTTAGCAAGACCCTAACTCAAAATAAAATGAGCTGTGAGGAAGGCTTAGAGGCAGAGCACTTGCCTAGCAGGCAGGGGTCCTGGGTTCAATCACCTGTACCACAGAAAACAAAAATACAAAAAATTAGAAAAATAAAAATATATATACTCCAAATACTTTAACCAGACACAAAATACATTTAACGTAATTTTGTCTGATGATGAAAATTAACATTACATATTCATTTTCTTTTAAAATGGTAAATAGAATTGTCAACTATGTTAGAAATGTTTGTGGAACTCTTTATTGAGCTATGAGTAGGAATGTGATAAAAATCACTCACCATTGGAAATGATCTTTGAAAATATCTACCAACATCTTCGGCTTGCTTTAGCGACATCTTCTTTACAAATTTTGCTTGTCTATATTTGTGAAATATGTCTTGCTCTAGAGTAAATAACCTTTGTTCCCTGCAACTTGTAAGATTTTCATAACATCCAACGACTTGTGACAGAGTCATTTTTCATTGTCTATTACACACCCCACCACTCTCTCTGATCGTGTCACTTGGGCCACTGAAACACAGCCCCCATTTCTGCAGCCTGGTATTTTACATATTGTCACACCCTAGAGGAGACTGTTCTTCCATTTTGGTGGCAACGTGATTACAAAAGGAATGATCATAACTGCAAAATTCTTTCAGAACGTGTCCCAGCATTGAGACACGTCTCCTTTTCTTCTTCCAGATCAACCAAGTTCAACGACATGCATTTTATTGAGAGGCTACATGAACTCAGCACAGAGAAATGTTTCCTGTCCTGAAGAGCTGCAGTTCTAGTTGAGAAACCAAGATGAATGCACGCAAAACAACAGCAAACATCCTACGGGTGTTAAATGAACCAGCAGAGTCTTTAGGAAGTTTCTGTAGAGGTTCAGGGAAATGGTCATATTTGGATCCTGCCTTGGATCCATCAATAAGTGTTAGTTGTGAGGAAGAAGAGCATGAAAAACTCATCAAGATTAAAATAGGCAGGGAAAAAAAACTAGCCTTATTCTCTCTCCCAAAATCTATAGAAATCTAAGCCACTAAAGAATTGTTAAAAGAATCCATTAAACGAAACAGAATGACAATGACATGTCTAAGTCCACCAGTTCTAAAAACTGTACCACTCTGGTGCAGGAAATGATAATGAGGGGGTTTGTGCATGTGGAGGGACAGGTAGTGGATGGTTTATGGGAAATCTCTATACCTTCCACTCTGTTTAGTTATGAACCTAAAATTGCTCTTTAAAAAAGTCCATCTTTTGGCTCCGTGCGGTAGTGGGGCAGGCTCACCGCAGCTCCTGCCTCCCTGCTTCCTGGCCCCTGGCACACCTGAACCCTGCACATCTGATACTGGCACTTCCCAGGTCCTAGGGACAGGCTAACGGGCCTTGCATGCAGTATGGATGTCACATTGGTCCAGTAGCTTTCCAGTTTCAGGAGTGGTTGGATGTGATTAAACTGGATAATGGCAGTTTTAGGCTGCATAGCTGGTGGAAAGACCAGGTTGGGTATGGAGGTGCACACCTGCAATCCCAGCTGCTGGGAAGGCAGAGACATGACTGAAAGATTCGGGCCAGCCTGAGCAACTTGGCAAGACCTGTCTCAAAATTAAATAGGGCTGGGGCTAAAGGTCAGAGGTAGAGTGCTCCTAGGTTCAGTCCCCAGCACTAAGGGCAGGGCAGCGGGGGGAGACAAAGTAAATACAGTAATGAGTTAAAAAAAAAAAAAAAAAAGTCTATCTTTTTAAAGTAGGTTCCTTTGAAAACTGTTTATATCCAGGCCTGGACCCTGGCACAGCTTGGAACACTCTGTGCTACTGTATGGCAAGCTTCCTGGCTCGAGGCTGTGCCTGACCCACCTTCTGCTCCATTTCCTTGGACTTCACTGTGGTAACTCTGTGTTCCACTTAGAAGAATTGGCCTGTATTTCCCTGTCCTGCCCTGTGCTTCTCTCCTGATGAACTGTGGGTGGATGTGAGAGGAAAGCACTTGTCTCATTTGCATTCTGTGAAAATGTGCTTGCAGCTAGCCCAACACACAGCTCTAGTTGTTCCAAATGGGTCAATGCAGCAGATGAGCAAGGGTGATCTAGGAGCATGAGGACTGTGCTAGTTAAAGGGAAAGTTCTCTGCCAGCCAGACCCCTAACATTTCAACCAATAGGACTCACCAAGTGTGCAGATGTGGCCAAGCTGCCAGCTCAAGGGAACTTGTTTGCATGTCTTGTCTTCTAGAGAAGATAATCCTTTGGTTCAAGAAATACATCATGCTCTAAAGATGGAATCACATCACCAACCATAACCGCTTTACCATTTTACCCAAATGCACACTGTACCTTCCCTTCTTAGCATAACTGATGGAGAAGCAATTCACTTTGTCCTCTGTCCCAAAATAGGCAGGACATTCGCCACCACGTTTAATAAGTTTGGAGCAAGTTAAAGGAGCAAAATGTCCTTCCAGTGAAAAGACAATGTTAAAATTATCAGTCCTAACCTAAGAAAGAAATACTGGCCTGTGAAGACCAGAAATGCATGGCTACAGACACTCAGCCATGTTCTACTCATCTTACAGTCTGTACAATCCACGCAGCAGTGAAGATCCAAAAGCATGAAGAACTGTTTACAGAACTAAGGAGAAAGAGAGTTAACTATCGTTCATATGGAGCATCCAGCCTTGCCTGCTACAAGTTCCATAAAACTTCAGGATTCAAGACAGGGAAGCTCATGGGCTGTGAGGGATCCCAGAGCCCAGATACCCACAGATCTTTAGTTGCTGGTCTATCTCCTGCATAGTGGTCATGGGAAAGGAAAATAGAATATTTCCTCAAGGGATGGAAAAGCCTTCATACACCAGAAGTCCACCATCTTTCCTAGCGATCCACCCTGAAGTCTTTCCTCCCCAACACCATCATCAGTCAAATGTAAAATCTGTTATGCAAGCAGACAGATCAAGGACGGGAGATTCAGTGAGAGCAGTCTTTAGTAGGCAAAGGATCTTAGAATGCTCCTCATCATGGTGATGCTTGTAGGTGTTTGATAAGAAACATTTTATCCATTAAAATAACAAATGAACAGTGTAAGCCAGGATTGCACCATTTATCACATCTTGGGAAATGAGTAGCTTAGAAATGTTCCTTCCATCAAGCAGCATTTGAAAACAGGAGAGCACTGAACCAGACAATGACTAACGGCATGAATCTGCCCCAATGGGGACACCTCTAGAGAGAGAGGAGGACATAAACAGCTAAGTTAGATTGTAACACACTCAGTTAGTACACATATTGGACGTAACAGTGGCACAAAGGGGCATCTGACCCAAGGAGTGGTCATGGGTGGCATTTGGGGAATATTGAGTCTTGGGCTTTATCTTCCATGAACATCAGAGGAAATAGACTTTAGATGGAACCAGACCATGGTGCCAACCCTGATTCTGCTTCTTCCAGTTTCCCTAAACAAGTGACTCAGTCTACATGAACCTGTTTTCTGTATAAAATGAAGTAAATACTATTCATTTCACAGAATTACTGTAAGAAATGTATATCAAGCAAGCAACCCACACAGAAAGTCATTCATAAATAGGAGTTACTATTAATTCAGAGAGTTTGGCAAGATAAAGTCTAGGGTGAAAAGATAAATACAATACAATATCAGAAAGATAAAAACATAAGGTACACCAGTGAAATATGGGACAATAAGACTTTAAGTTGCGGGGGGTTGGGGTAAGGCTCATTGGTAGGGCACTGGCCAAGCATGCACAAGACCCTGGTTTCAATCCTCAGCACCACAAAAAAAGAAAGAAAGAAAAAAAAATTTAAGTTGTACAATTGACTTTGCGAATAGGCAGTCTTGTATATCACAGTGAGAGCAGTGAGAGTGCTTTTAGTAATTTGTTTCTAGAAGTCAGGTGCAGCAGATTAGCAATGGATGAGAGTGGGGAAGTGGAAATGAGGAGTCTGGAAGGTGACTAGGGGAAGAGAGGATGCAAGGTCAGGAAAATTTAAGTGTTTTAAACTGAGAAAAATCTTGAGCATTCTTATAGAGTATTCAAAACCAACAAGCAGAGACATAGAAGTAAGGCGGTTGAGGAATAATTGATAAAGTTTGGGAATAAATAGGTTGGTATCAGCTCCAGGACCCTGGTGAATCAGCCTTAGCCAGAATGGAGACATCCTATCCTCCAAAACTAGAGGAAAGCAGATAAAGATTGGTGAAAGTATCTACTACTGGGCAAGAACTTAGAGGGTCAAACACCTACACTTTGTGGCAGGAAAGCTGCCGCCTCCCATGGTAACTGCTAGCCCCCCTTCAGGTGTTTCAGATAACACCTTCCAGAGAAGACCACAAGGAAATGGCTTGAACCAGGCAAAACCATCCAGCTTCTTTTCTAGGTGATCTGGCATATACATGGCTATTGTATGCTCCACTGTAGAGGTGTTTCTGACAATGCATGAAGAAACCTGAAACTGAACTGCGATTGCACAAAAATATGCCCACCTTTATATAATACAAAGTCTCTCCAGAGTGAATATATGTAAATCTCCCAATGAAAATCTCCCTCTGCCTTTTTTTGAGGGAGATACTGCTTTAGGAATGATCTCAATGCTCTCCTTACCTGCTGCAAGTCATACAGCTTCCTTAGCTCTCTGATCTCTGGTTGTGCTTCTTGACTCTGCTCTCACCTAAGGACAAACCTCTTGTATTTTGTTTAAAGAAATATGTATTTGTGCATTTGTATTAAGATGGGTAGAGAAAATCAAAGAAAGTCATACTAGATGGCCTCCATGTTTTCTGTGAACTGGGAAACAAGCTCATTTCCTGAGAGTGAGGGTTCAGAGTAGAGAAGGATGCTTGAGAATGATGCAAATGTGTAATGGTAACTGCTAGAGATAGGAGAGGAAAAGGTGGGAGAACAACAAAAGGGTTATCAAACAATGATGAAGTTCCCTGCTGCATGAATATATAGCTGAGCCAATCTCCACGTTACTGACTTCTCTCCAGCAATGCTCAGATATCTAGGTGCAGGGTGCAAAATAAGAAATAGATTCAGGGTTAAATTTTTGCTGGATAGATGGGAAGAGGAAAGTAGGTAATGAATTGGAATATCACAAGAGTGATTAATGATGAGGTCCAGGCTGGGTAAGCAAAGGAAACTCATAGATAGCAAGACAAAAGAGATATGGAGAAACAGGCAGAAAGGAGGAAGCAGCTTGCTTCTCTAAGTGAGGCAAGTTCAGGAAACATGGCTGTGGTAAGACCAAATGGCCACCAGTCAACTCAGGGACATTCAGCAAGCTGCTGAGTTTGGAGAAGGGAAGATAATTATGGGTGAGAGTGCTGAAAGAACACTTCGGAGCAGAATCAGAGTTTTATAGACAGATTTACATCTGGGGAAGGGGAGAGGGAGTAGATGAAAGAGAAGGTAGGAAATATAAGATGCAACTTAGTTTTTCAGGCGCTTAGAGAAATAGGTTAAGGAATTGAGACTTTATTCCACAGATCATGGAAAGCCACTGGATGTTTTGATTAGAAAGTGGCAAGATAAAGACTGCTTTGGTAAATGTGAAAAGTGAAGGAAAAGGGAGACCAGAGATGGGAAAGGAGAGCACGTGCAAGACCTTAAGCTTGAGGGGAAATGAGGTTTACAGTAAGAAAGGGAAGAGCATCATCTTGTTGTGTGAACAGTTGTTCCCAAATGTGTATGTAATAAAGAAAAATGAATCTCCTACCAACACAAAAGAAAAGAAAAATATTGACTTAAGAAAGACAACTCACAAGATACTTGTAAGGCTTAATAATAACCCATGAAACCAGACAGGGATTACACTAAACACTTTTCATTCTATTTTATTGCTTATTGTTTTTAAATTCAGAAAAAGAAGTCATATTCTCATTTTTGAGAGATCCTCTAAGTGATTGTAATTTATTCAAAGTCATGCAGCTAACAAATGGCAGGATAAGAAATAAAATCCAGGGTTCTTCTGATTCTAAAAATCTAGGCTAAAATCCAAGTTTAAAAGAAAAAAAAAACAGAAAACCGACTTATACAATCAACTACTGATGGTCCATAAAAGAAAGAGAAAATGAATCTTGAAGATAGTAGGTTACAATGAATGTTATATATAATAATATTTTATCTATTAAAATGTATAAAGCTATGAATTACTACATATTTATCCCTGTTGTTTTTTACTGCTATCCTTAGGCATACAGAGCAAAGATCTTGCTCCTGTAGGGAAGATAATTTTTATCAGAAATGG
This sequence comes from Sciurus carolinensis, assembly GCF_902686445.1. Taxonomy (NCBI): domain Eukaryota; kingdom Metazoa; phylum Chordata; class Mammalia; order Rodentia; family Sciuridae; genus Sciurus; species Sciurus carolinensis. The sequence continues at coordinate 26,397,552 of NC_062227.1, read as the reverse complement.
AATCAATGGAAACAGGAAAGATAAGTTAGTAGAAATAAAATGAATTAAGTTGGTAAAGTTATTTTTAAAAATCATATAGGTCAAGGAAACTTCATGAGAAATGGACACAATGGAGAGAGGGAAAGTGAAGAATCTAAAATAGTTTGCATCCTTCTGCAAACTATTGATGATAAAATTGAGGCAAGTCAAGATCATAACTGAACTTTAAACAATAGAGGTAGGTTCTCTGTGAGTAAAAACTATGTAACCACTACTTCCATTGCTCAGAAATGAGCCACCAACATGATGATAGAAATTATAAGGAGTGAGAACTAATGTCAATGAAGTAAAGATATGCAAACATGCAAACACTAAACAACACAGATGTGCCAGCTCCACTCTGCGGAAAACTCTTGGAAGGAGCTCAGGAGAGAGTTATGCCATGGTGTCGTGATGTCATCAGTGGGAAAATTAATAATATTTGTGTACTGCAAAGCCTAAGCTAGGCCTCAAAGTTCAGGAAATTTGGGGATGCAGCAGACTTATATCTGAGCTGTCTTTGGTCATGGTCAGGGCAAATAATAACCCTAATTCTTATCAGTGATGTTACTGATGAAGAGAAAGAAACCATAGAAAGAACATCCTTCATTGACCGAAGACTGGGAAACCAAGTCACAAGATTAATGGTTTAGCCATGAACATAGTTGGAAGACCTAGAATTAGTGTTCTTGTAATCGGCAATCCCATGATTTGCTTCTTGAAAACTATTTCTTAGTGGTCCAAAGCATTTATTCATTAATTTCTACCAATAGAAAGAGAAGTAGGAAAGCCACCTTTGAGGTTGCTCCCAAGGTCATGAGTCTGCCCAGAGGATGACCCCTAAATGCGTGAGTCCACTATTGTCTCTTTTGGAACTTGGACTTGGGTAAAAATGTTGGGTAAGACTCTAGGGAACAGTGTTCCTGAAATACCCAGAGATTCAAATTATTAAAGAAATGGGGATTCTCACAAGGGCATCAGGGAAAGTATAAAATTCGATTAAGTAAAATATTGGGTACGTTCAATAGAAAAGGGTTAGAAATGATTGAACCAACCAGTTAAGTTGCTGCACTTGTGTGATTGGGGAAAAAAAATCAAAGTTAAATGTAGTGTAAAGAGATGTAAGTGAAGACTGATTCAACTTTTCCATTTCCGGAATCTATTTGACATGTTACTCTTCAAGTCACTGGTTCTTAAAGACTAATATCAATGAAGAAGGTAAATCTAGAGGTTTTTTTTTTCCATGTTAAACACTGAATGTTATTAGAGAGTAGAAAAGATATTGTTTTTACTATACATCCTCTTCCTGCCTGCTTACAAAGGAATTCAGCTGGAATATTGATTAACATTAAGACACCTGAAATTATCATTTCACCTGAAAAAATGTTAGGTGGTTCTTAAAGTATTTTGATTCATTCAAATTTTATTCTAACTTATAAGACCCTCCAATCACATCAAGATAGAATGCTTTCTCCTGAATTTATAATCACTAGTTTATATAAATTGTTTTTCCAAATAAGCAGCAATAATATAGAGTCTCTAGGGAAATTCACTTAGAAATTCCCATGAGGGTTTTTGTAATCCTCCCTACAAAAACTTTGGTCTCTCAGAAAGCTGTGTTTGTATCATAAAATGTACTTAAATTCTATTCTGTGTCAGTTTGAATAAGATCTTTTGGGTGCAAGTTATGAAATCTAGATGGAAAGTAACTTAAATAATGGTAGTGCTTATCTCATGTAATAGGAAATGCAGAAGCAAAAGTTCCCATAGTTGTTTAGTGCATCAGTTCAGTGATATCAGGGCTCTGAATGGTCTTCTTTGCAATTCTCTTGACTTTGTCCTCATGATCACAAAATGTCTGCTGTAGTTCCAAACATCATAACATCCCAGGAGGAGCTGTAAAGGCAAGGAGGAAAAAAGACATCTCTTTACCTGCTTCCTTTTTTAGAAAGGGGAAGAGCTTTCCCAGAATCCCAGCTGTCTTTCCATTGTTTCACGGCCAGAATTAGATCACATGCCAATCATAGGTTTAAAAAAAAGAATTGCCAATACTTGTTTGAATTCATCATAATTTATTTCTGGAGATGAACCTACTATTCTCTGAACCTGCTATTATCTGACTGTTAAACCGAAGTTCTATCATCAAATAAAATCAGAGGAATGGCATTGAGCAGGCAGTGAATAGGGTCTGCTCAACACTATAGAACTTTCCCTTTTATTTAACAGTCTATTTCAAAATTTGTATGTAGCATTCATTAAGAAAGCACCTTTTGACCCAGTTATCCCACTCCGCAGTTTATACCCAAAGGACTTAAAATCAGCATACTACAGTAACACAGCCACATCAATGCTTATAGCAGTTCAGTTCACAATAGTTAGATTGTGGAACCAAGCTAGATGCCCTTCAACAGATGAATGCATTAAAAAAACTGTGGTATATATACACAATGATATATTATTCAGCCATAAAGAAGAATAATATTATGGCATTTGCAAATAAATGGATGGAATTGGAGAATATCATGCTAAGAGAAACAAGCCAATCCCAAAAAACCAAAGGCCAAATGTTTTCCCTGATAAGTGGAGAATGATATATAATGGGGGTGGGGATGTGCGGAGTGAGAGAAGAATGGGGGAACTTTAGATTATGTAGAAGGAAATGAGAAGAAGGGGAGGTATGAAAATGGTGGAATGAGACAGACATCATTACCCTATGTACATGTATGATTGCATTAGTGGTATAAATCTACTTCAATCACAACCACAGAAACAAAATGATGTACCCCATTTGTGTACAATGAATCAAAATGCAGTCTATAAAAAGTTTAAAAATAAATAATTAAAAATAAAAAGAAAGCATCAGGGCTGGGGATACAGCTCAGTTGGTAGAGTGTGTGCCTCACATGCACAAGACCCTGGGTTCAATCCCCAGCAGCACAAAAAAAAAAAAAAAAAAAAAAAAAAAGAAAACATCACCCTAGAAACCATTATGAATAAAGCAAATACATTTGAGTCTTAAACTCAAAAGGTTTATATTTAGAATGAAGAGAGAAACATGTATACAAAATAGGACAAGAGAATGAACAAGAATCACAAGAAACAGTAAAATGTGGGATGAAAGGAACTTCCCAAATTCCAAGCTCCAGACTAAATGTACTTTAGTGTTCTCTCAAAAAAGAATTGATTTTAAGTCCTATCCTAGGAGAAGAGTTGGTGATTTAAAGTCTTACTGGGATCTCCATGTCCCTAGGTCATATTCTAAGTGAAAATGTGGTAAGATGAAAAGCTTATACCTCTCAGCTGTTCACTGTATTTTATTTCCTCAAGAGGGTTACATGTTTTTGCAAGGACTGAGAGTGATCTTGAAAATGAGACACTGGCAAGAGGTGCTGCCCCTCAGCTCCTCACTGGACCTTGGGGTTATATCACTGAACGATGAGGCTTACCTGTCACAGCTTCTGTCTATATCTGGGAGCCCCCAGGAGCAATGTCTTGCTCCATGAACATTTCTCCTCTCATCTAGGCAATCCATAACCCTATTTTCAAGGATATACTGAACAGGGAGGTGAAGGATTTCTGTGCCTGGCATGCCCTCTACTCAGTGCATTGATTGATATCAACTTGCTGTGTGCAAAGCACTGTGCAGATTCTAGAGAAATAATAATGAGTGAGACTTGGCCTCTACTCGCAGAACACTTATGGTTAAACAAGGAATAGATAGTACATCTGTGAAGTGATACACTTATAGTTCCCAAGATCAACAAATGGATTTGTTTCTTGAAAAATCATATGTGGACATATGCTGTTAAACAATGAGAACAATATCTCACCTGCACTGTGAATGACAAATTGTTCTTATGTGTTGGATAGTTAACCACCCTTTATTTGCTAAAAATCAAGTTTAGAAAATAGATCACATCTGCCTTTAAACTCCAATCCATTGGTAATTGAAACTCTGTGATTACAGACATGAATCTGTGAATTTAAATCTGTTTTCTTTATATATACATCTCATGGAAAAAATTTCTTCTTAATTAATATGTTCCATTTTTCCTTCTTTCCATGGAAGACCCAAAGTTATTTGAAGGGAGTTGATGTAAATATGTAATTGAGACTGTTTCATGACAGTCTGGGTACTGGTTAACAAAAGACCAAGGATGAAATCTCAGTGAAGCAAATAAATATGTGCTTAAGAGGGTTGTGTGGTTCCACAATGTGGCTATTGTGAATTGAGCAGCTATAGAAACTGTGGTATACATATATATATATATACATATATATACATACATATACATACATACATACATACATACATACAATGGACTATTACTCAGCCATAAAGAAGAATAAAATTATAGCATTTGCAGGCAAATGGATGAAGTCGGAGAATATCATGCTAAGTGACATAAGTCAATCTGAAAAAAACCAAAGGATGAATGATCTCGCTGATAAGCAGATGATGACACATAATGAGGGGTGGGAGGGAGGCAAGAACGGGGGAAGGAGGGACTTTATAGAGGGGAAAGAGGGGTGGGAAGCAGGGGGAAGGAAAAATAACAGAATGAATCAAACATCATTACCCTATGTAAATGTATGATTACACAAATGGTACACCTCTACTTCATGTACAACCAGAGAAACAAGTTGTACCCCCATTTGTTTACAATTAAAAAGAAAAAAAAAAAAAAGAGGGCTGTGTGGTAAGCCATCTGCCTAAGAAAGGGCCACTAGAAGGGCACTGTAATGATTGATTTTATACATCAGTGCAGCCATGCTATAGTGCCCAATCAGCAGCCAATCAGCCGTCTAGAAGTTGCTGTGAAGGCATTCTGTTGATATGATTGACATCTACAGTCAACTGACTTTAAGTAAAGGAGATTCTGCTTGATGATATGGATGAGTCTCATCTAACCAGCTGAAGGACTTAAAGACAGGTTTCCTATTATAGGAATTCTACCTTTGTACTGTGACATAGAAATCATACCTGAGTTTCCAAGCTGCCATACACATTTTGGACTTGTCAGCTCCCACAATGACATGAGACAATTCCTTAAAACACTTTCATACCTATCTTTTCCTTTCCCTATTCCTCTTTCTCTCTCTCTTATAGGTTATGTTTCTTCTCTGAAGAACCTTAACTGATGCAGGAGGTTGCTCAATGAAAAGTGACCAGCGAGACTAGCAAGGGTTTTAAATAATGTAATTTCATAAAATCAAGAGATTAAGAAAAAGAAAGCCTCTCACAGAACTGATCTGGGCAGGAAAGGATAAGTAGCATCAATAAGGGGTTTTCTTTATAGAAGACAAGGCAGCAGGCCACTACTCATTTGAATGAACTCCTTATTTGGATACCACTTCGGCATGAATCAGGGCTGTCCTGTGGCCTAAAATGACAGAAATGAGCAAGTCCAAGGTCTAGGATTCCATACTGGGAAGCTTACTTAAAACCTGGTATCAAATTGTTGCAACCAATCTGGAATGCAGTATGGAGATTCCTCAGAAAACCTGGAATGCTCAAACCACCATTTAACCCAGCTATTCCACTCCTCAGTTTATACCCAAAGGACTTAAAATCAGCATACTACAGTGATGCAGTCACATCAATGTTTATAGCAGCTCAATACACAGTATCTAAACTATGGAACCAACCTAGGTGCCCTTCTATAGATAAATGGATTTAAAAACTATGATATATATATATATATATATATATGTATGTATATATATAAATATATAATTTCATTCTTCTTTAAGGCTGAGTAATGTAAGATGGACTATTACTCAATCTTAAAGAGGAATGAAATTATGGCATTTGCCAGTAAATGGATAGAGCTGGAGAACATCGTGCTAAGCAAAATAAACCAATCTAAAAAAACAAAAACTGAATGTTTTCTCTATTATGTGGATGCTAATTCACAATGGGGAGGTGGTGGCTAGGGAAGAATATAGTTATTTTAGATTAGGTAGAGAGGAGTGAAGGGAGGGGAGGGGATATGGTGGTAGGAAGGAGAGTAGAATAAATCAGACATTAATTACCCCATGTACTTATATGACTATACAACTGGTGGTATTCTACATCATGTATAACAAGAAGAATGAGAAATTATACTTCATTATATATGATGTATCAAAGTGCATTCTACTGTCATGCATAACTAATTAAAACAAATTTAAAATTGTTTTAAGTTAAAAAAAAATCCTGGTATCTATGAAAGCAGAGGCTACATTTTAATACTTATGGAGTAGACCGAAGAGTAAGCTAGGTACTGGGAATGAACCATGAAAATCAGGTAGATGGATGCTTCCATGTCAGCTTCCACCAGGGGCCTCTTGTGATCTTTGACCTGTTCTGTTGGTGAGGACTTAGACACCATCTGGGGACCCTCAGATACCCTGAAGTGATTCTGCATGTGTACAGAGTCCTACAAGAACTTGTCTGTGGTGTGTGCTGCAAACCAATAAGACATAGTGTTCACATGGTGGTGTTACTAAACCAAAATCAATTGAAACATTTGGAGGTAAATAGTCCCTGCGGGAGGATTGTAAGCTTAAGTACTGTTTTATATATCATATAATTCCCATGTGATTATTCCACTATTCAAAAACATCAATACCCAGAGCAGCTACACCAGGCCTAATAGCACACAGATTAGCCTATAATGAGGTTTTCTGTCTTACAAGGTATTAATATGGGAATATCCAAGCAAAAATTATGGTTTTTACTGCAACCAGAAATTCAACTCTTGAGAATTTTTTCCTTCTTCCAACTTTAAACAATTTCAAAATCTACACAAGCTTAAACACAAACAACCACACAGGACCCAAAAAGAAGAGCCTTTTGTGCTGAAAGATGACTCATTCTGTCTTTTGTGACTAATTGAGCATGAATTTCACAAAGCAGAATCCAGTTATGTTTTTACATCTGGGCTGGAGAAGGGCCAGTTTTTGCAAACCACTTTTCCCATCAAAGCAATAAGAACTTCAGTACAGGGTATATTTTGGAGTCACTATTATTTTAAGCCTTCTCTTACCCCCACCCTCATGGGGTCATTGAAACAAAACCCAGATGAAATTCACAGAAATGGTTGAATGTAGCATTTGACCACAATGCTGCTGACATATAAGCCAATACCTACAGTCATAATGTGCAAGATCTTTCTCTTTTCTTCCCTTCCTTCTCCCTTTCTTCCTTGGTCTCCCCATGGCCCCAGCATACACCTCCCTCCTCTCCACCCCGACACCCTCTCCTGCCCATGAGCAGCCACCAAAATAGAAACTTCCATCAACAGATAATCCATTTGCTAAGCCAAGAGCAAAAGTGCTCAGATGATCTACCTGCCAGAGCAGGTTAAAGGCAGCAGCTGGGAGGAAGGAGCAGATCCCACTCAGCGTGCTGTTTCAAGAACATTCCTGTCCCTGGTATTCTCCGGGAAAGGCTATCCCAGATATCATGCAGAAGGAAGTTATTTTCTTGCTGAAAACAGCATGAACATCTGTGAGTCATTAATCTTCAAGGAACGGTTAGGTTTGGGATCCTCCAATGGTAGGTATCCAGCAAGAACAACTTAAATGCATCCAATTTTATAAATTTCACCATCATTGTCAATTGCTTGATAACACACAATGATGAACAAGGGTATTTTCTTGTGGTCAAGTCATGGCAAAAAGTCTAGACTCAGTATGTATAATTCCAATCTGTATTAGCAATATTTACCTTTCATATTTCAATGTCAGACTTGTGAGGTGAAATCAGAGGAGCTGGATTGATAGATTGATACCATCCATTCCTTCTATTTAAGCCCTGTACCTTCAGGTTTGAAGTTTTTCAATATGAAGAACATTTTTGTTTTTTGTTTTGTTTTGTTTTGTTTTGTTTTGTGGTGCTGGGGATTGAACCCAGGGCCTTATGCTTGCAAGGCAAGCACTCTACCAACTGAGCTATATCCCCAGCCCACATTTTGGTATTTTTAATTCCTTAAAATTAGATCCTTGTTCTTAAACAAGTAAAAAAGATTCAAAGTTAATCTTTTAACTTTGAATAGTTAAACACATGAATAGTGGTGATCCCCATCCCTGTTACATCCCCCCAGTAAGTGTGCCTGGGATCTGAGAGTCAAAGGCAGCCACAGACACCAGCCTCCCTGGTCACACATCCAGATGAATCACATGAAATATTGCATTCTTGGGTTCAGTTGCCTGTATTTATACCAGATCCTTTCTGTACTGCCTGGGCAATTTGTCTGAGGAAATCAGTATTTCTAGACTCTTTGATCTTACTTATAACCTTTAACCCTGTAGAACTTTATCAGAAAGTGTTTTCCAATCCAACCATGTAGCTGAAAAAAAGCCTATGGATCTACATGAAGGTACCAACCAAGTTCCTAGACTTGTATATTTCCAAAAATCAGCTCTGGAGATGACGTTGTTTGTTTGGGTCTGACAAAAACTCTCCACTGATCAAATTCTGACCAGTCTCCTCAAAACCCTCATTTCAACTAGGCCTATAAAGATTTATGGCCTACGAAGACTTGAACAAGCACTAAGATAGCTCCTAACAGCTCAAGGCCCGTCCCTAGGATTACCCTAGCTCCTTTTAAAGTACCTGCCTGAGAAAACTCAAAACTGCAGAAAGAATCTGCTGTTTGTTCCAGCCAATACTTGGGGAGAGAGCCCCTGTTTCCCACTCTCTGTGGGAGGGGGACCCAACCTCGCCAAGTGCTAAGTAGGAAACAGATCCAGGCTTCACACACCACCCATACCCACTTCCTGCTATTGGTAATTTTTCACTTCCTGACTCTACTGACCTTGCCCTTCTCCCTACTCCCTCATCATTCCTCTAAAAACAGTGAGTTTAGTTCATACTGGACTCTTTTTTGCCTTACTGCAATAGTCATTACTGATTTTTTTTTTTTTTTTTTTTTTTTTTTTGCCACTTCAACTAGTGTCCAGCTCTGGTATCTTTGACAGGATCAAGGACAGCTGTCATTCACAGGGATACCTCAAGTTGAGTGAGTTAGTTCAGGACAGTCTAGATAATGCTATAGTGAAAATCGCCCTCAAAATCTTACTGACTTACAACAATAAAGGTAGATTTCTCACACAGGTAAAGTCACACAGGTAAAGCTCTTGTTAGTGGGGGAGGGGGAGATAGAGTGAATGGCTCACATCAAAAGAATCCTTTCTTCCCTATTTTGCCCTTTTTTGACAAAGGACCCAAACAGATTTCAAGGCTTTGATGTTGAAGCATTCTTCCAGCCTTTGTAAAAATCTACCTGCCTTCTCCTAACCCTACCCATCTTCATGGGCAAGTAAATGATATGTGCTGAATTTAGGTCAGGATGACCCATATACGACAGATGTGCACCCACACATACACACACACACAACACACACAAATCTGCTTTGGGAGAAAGGGAGTGGGCAAGACAAGTTTGTAAGAATCAGGAGAAATCAAAAGGATTTAATAAGTTACAGGGATGTAACTTATTAACATGGAAAGAGGATTGGGGATAGAGCTCCGTGGTAGAGTGTGCTTATTATGTGTGAGGCCCTGGGCTTAACACCAAAAAAGAAGAGAAGAAAGTCATGGGAAGATGTTGCATATTTACAAGTAAAAAAATCTATGTGTATTGCTGTGTATGAGATATATATATCTCATAATCCCATGTGTCTGGTATTTGTTTTTTATGAATATAGGAAAAGGGTAGAAGAGTATTTTAACAATGGTTACTTCTGATAGTAATACCATACATGTTTCTCATTTACATTTTTATTTGTTTTCTAATTTTTATATCATAAACATGAATTATATGTACAAAAATTAATCATGGGTAACTTGGGACCTCCCCACCATCACCCCATGTGGCCAGTTAGGCAGAAGCTGGCAGACTGCAGTGGCTAGGTTGGAAGGAGGACAGATAGGACCACACCTTGGCTGCAATGATAGTCAAGGCCAATGTCATGCTGAGCATACTGGAGACAGAAATATCAGTAATACTGACCCTATCTTTATTTAAATGTGTTATTTCCTTCATGGGTTTCTGCATTAATTTGTATTTTTAAACCATTTCACCAAAACAGTATTTATTTTGATTACTAAGGCATCCCCATAAATTTTGGGACCCACACAAGGTACCTCTCTAGTCTCACCTATCCTTCCCTGGGTCTCATCTAGGAGGATAGAGAGGTGTCTGGCACAGGACTAAAAACCAGAGTGCTCTAAGAAATGAACCCAACTTGCAATGAACACAGCAGTTATGGCGATGACATGGAAATCAGGACAAGGTCAAAGAACTCTGATGGCTGCAGGGGGCAGCTCCAAAGACCAGACATGTACATACATTGAATCAAGTGGGGATTAGCAGCCTCTTTACTTTAAGTCACAAACCTTACTCTCCCATGAGTTAAGTAGTGTTTGAAGCATTTGAAATGTACAAGTATTTGACACTGAAAAAGCCAGATCAGTTGTTACAGTATATGTATATATGCATATGTACATATGTGTATATTTACATGGACTTAGGTATACATGTATATTTAAGTTGGAAAGATACATATTCTTATGTAGATAACTGAAGCACTTATTCTTGTCTCCTTTTCTACTCTTTGGTACACACAACCCCTCTTTCTTGTGAATAACCCACTCTGGGAGTATTGGGCTAATGGACCCCTCTCACTGTGGATACAAAAGGGCATGAGATCCAGGCCCAGTCAGGGAACCTGCCATGCAGACAAGTTCAGGGATATGCATAGGACCTGCCTTTGACCCTGAGCCACCAGGAACGAGGCCTTCTCCTCCCTCGGGGTGAAGTATAGTGGAATATGCTATGATAGCACATATTGATAATTTTTGAAATGACAACAGTTGGAAAGAAGCAGATTTGACCTTGAGCTGTTAGGAGCTCACTTCCCTCCCCCTATTATAAAAGCAGGACATGAGTTTGTCAAGGTGTCCCTTCCTCCCATCTCTACCAGGAAGGACAGAAGCTAATCACAGGACATGACTGTAGATCCTCATCAGTAAGAGAGGGCACTAGACGAAGCCATCTAACAACCTTACTAACCAGTCCTCATCTTCCACAATTCCCCCAAGTATTCTCCTGACCACAACTTACCACGCTAGAAACTCAAAGTCCTTTCTTTTGTCCTGACACTTCTCTAAAGCTGTATTGTTCTTGATTAAGATGCTGTAAAAGCAGGGCACAGTAGCACACATTTATAAGCCCAGCAGGCTGAGGCAGGAAAATCACAAGTTCAAAGCCAGCCTCAGCAACTTGAGAGACCCAAAGAAACTTAACAAAACCCTGTCTTAAAATAAAATTTTTTTAAAGAGCTGGGAATGTTGCTCAGTGGTTAAGCATCCCTGGGTTCAATCCCTGGTGTCAAAAAGACATTTTAATGAGGCTGCTGCATCTTTTTTCTTATCTTTAGTATTTCGAATCCTCTTACTATATCTCTTATGAGTAATTCCAAAGCATTAGAAGAATAAAATAGATTTTCCCAAATAGAGGACAGTCACATAATTTGACTGAAAGTCAAAGAGTTCCAGCTTGTGATCCCTTTAAAGAGATAGGGTTCTTTCAGATATTGAATGCCAACCCCAGAGCTCATCCACAAAGATTTTCAGAAAAACAAGAATAATGTCTGAGTTTCAACTTTAGTGTCTACAAATTAAATGAGAAAGGAAAACAGTTGATGTCAATATAAAGATCTGGTACCCCAAATGATATGTCAAGTCAGTTTTGTAACTCAAAAGAAACAAGGCTGAAAAATCTTGACCCCCCCCCCAAAAAAAAAGAAAGTCCATAATGATGTTTGGAAAATACAATATAACTTTAAAATCAGCAAGTCTACCCAACACAAATTACAAGAAAACAAGGGATCTAGCAAGTGTACCAGAGCCCCTTAATTTATTGCAAACAATCACACTGAAAGTAAAAGCTGCACAAAGGAGTCCCATTTTCTCTGAAAGGTGACCATCCCATAAATATACACTAAAAGATTTTTTTAAAGTCTATAAAATGGTGATATTGTGAGTAATTGAAATACAACTAAATTAAGAAGTTATCACAGCAGGACAAAATTGTGGTCCTTCTGCCATTAAGAACCAGTAGTCCTTTAGAATCAATCAGCAATATATACTAAACTCTTTTAAAATGTGCATACCTTTTGATCTGGTATTTTCATTTATAGTCCTTTATCCTGGGGAAAGAAACTTATTTAGAAGAAAATAAAATTTTAAGCACAAAGACATTCATTTCCCTGAACACCTTGAATTAACATAGCTATCCTATTAAGAGAGCCTAGCAGGCTGCTTGGGGAATTGGCACATCCATCAATGTCAAACTTAACCTCACTAATGTATAGGTCAACTCCAAGTGATCTGCCCTTTTAAAAAGGACACTCAACACCAGCATTCTAATCATTGATAATCCAAGAAATTAACCACTTGTGGTTATTGATGGAGTTCAATGTAGCATGTGCCTTTACACGTGTTCCTGAAATGACCTTTCTTCTCCATATGCCACATAATGACATTTAAGCCAATGACAGATTCCAGATGTGACAGTGAGACCATAAAATTATAATGAGCTATGTCACCTGCTGACATCAGAGCTATCATGATGTCATAGAGCATTTCTCATGTGTTGTGGTGATGCTGGTGTAAACAAGCCTACTGTGCAGACAGTCATGTACAAGGACAGCACATACATAAGTTTATATATTTAACATCTTAAAATTTTAACATTATTTTAGAATGTGCTACTTCTACTTAATTTAAAAAAATATCATTCCCTGTAAAATAGTATGCCCTGTTATGCCAGCTGGAGACTCATGCATCTTGTGTTTACTGACCTCCTCACCCCTGTTTTGGGGGAGTTTTGTTGTTATTGTTTGTCTGCAGAACTAGATATTGAAGCCAGGTTGCTCTATCACTGAGCTATATGCTCTGCCTTTTTTATTTTTATATTTTGAGATGAGGTCTCATTAAGTTGCCCACACTGGCCTTGAACTTGAAATCCTCCTGCCTCAGCCTCTTGAGTAGCCAGGATTGTACCATGTCTCTTTACTGCATCATTTTCTCTTGTGCTTGATTTACTCTCATGCTGCTTTGCTTATAATGGCCCTAAGAGCAATAGCAATTCCATATGGCAACATGCCATATGGCCAAGCAATGTCTTAGGCTCTAGCATCCACATTTGTGTATGTTGATATTGATGTTCATGCAACAACAAAATCAGTTAACAACACATTTCTCAGAACATATCCCCATTGTAAAGCAACTCAGGACTGTATACAAGCACACACCAGGAGTGTGGCACTTAACAATTAAACCAGGATTAACACTTTCCTACACATTGGAAACATATGGGTAATTTAGAAGCATGGTTTTTAAAAATTCATGTTCTGTTGTTTAGTAGGAAACTTTACAAATACTCTTTTTTCCTGTGGATACTAACAACTGGATGAGACTCCTCAAAGTTAAGACCCTAGTTAACATTTGGCCCCGTCATTTGTGTGCCTGATCCATTAGTTGGTTGGTTTATTTTCATTTGTTTGTTTTGGGGTTATGGTTTTGCTTTTATTTTATTCTAAGAGATAAAAGGGAGAAGAAAACTAATATTTTGGAGTTCTTAAAAAAGTAAACAAAATAAAGCAAAAATGTAATATGCTAATTAAACCAGCTGGATGGTGGTGCTACTAGGTAGTCATGCAGGATAAAACTAAAAATAAACAAATAAATAAGTGGATAAATAAATAAGTAAATGGAGGAAGAAAGTAAGAAATCATCACTGAAAAGTCTAAATGACTTCTCAAAAGAACATTTCTAAAGACAGCCTGGAGTTTCTTTTCAATGGCGAAAGCGCCACCTAGCGTCAAACAGGAGAAAGAGTCTTCTCACCTGAGCTCTTCACTTGCTTCACTTACTCTGTGGAGGGATTAGCTGCACCTCTGGCTCCTAACAGCTCAGAAACATTAAAGGAAGCGGTAAGTAGAGCTGCTCAAGTCATCAGCACTGACAAGAATAAAGGAGAAACTTAACTCTTGACATTCAAACAATGCATGTTGTATATTTACTTGTTAATTCAGTATAAGGTTCAGAAATACCCTTCAACAAAAGATTGTTATGACATATCCTTTCAGCAAAACTATGTAATTGAAAAGCTAAAGTATTTAATGACCCAGAGGGAAGCATTTATGAGATCCTAATAAGTGGAAAAAATAAGTTGCATACAGCATATAGAGAATGTCCTACTTTGATTTAAAAGATTTAGAAATGCATAGACCTGCAAGTGAAACACCAGACATTAACAGTAATAGTGTTTCCCTGTTAGAAATAGGATTAAGGGTTATTTTTTCTTCTTTTCCTTTCTTTTTCTCTTTTTGTAAGTATATGTTATTTTGCAATAAAAGTACAATTTAATTTTCTTTTAATTTTATACTTTTTCCAAAGGCAAAAGTACAAATAAGAAGAAAACAAGTATAATAATACTTTCATAAAATAGATAAATAAAAGCACACATGGTTTTGGTTAAAACCCAGAGGAAAGTTATTTTTTAAATGGGTAAGAAGAAATATAGATAAATATTAAATTTACAAAACATGTCATATTTTCCTACTAATCTATCCATCATCTATCTCACTACAGTGGATCCATTTGATCACTCCACCTTTCTCTCCTGTATAGCTAATTCTGGGACAAAGTTGCCATCCCAGGTGTCCGAAGGGTCCAGGACATTGAAATGCACCCATCAAATCCCAGTAGGAAGTAGAGGGCTGTGGGATCTGAGAGGTACACACCTCATCAGAAGGCATTCAAGTTCAAATACTCCTCATCCTTGATCCTGCTATCCCAAGGCATTGAAAGTACTAATCAACCACTAAACCAAGACATCCCTAAAGCAAGTATTATGTTTAATTCATTATAACTCTGGTACATCACTCCAAACCTTGTAGCTCAGAACATGATAGCTGAATGAATGTTTTGTCAAATGTCCCTGGGACTGTACTCCTTCCATTCAGGTATCCTGGGCAATGAGAGTCAAAAGCTGGAAACTTTGATCAATAAGGAGAGCCAGGGCCTGGTGAAGGTCCTGAACTCTAGACACAAACCTAGACAGGAATGCCTGCCCTGTCACTTTTTAGAATCATCAAAAAGTTGCTTAACCTCTTTAAGCCTCATCCTTCACATCTGTACAGATGTGAGAGTACTGATGATATTTCACATCGATTGTGTTGAGGATTAAACTAAATCATACTTTGCAAATACGTAAGCATCACAGAAACTTAGGAAATGTTATTTATCACTGTGTAGCTGTGCTACCTGGAATGGATGCTGTTTTACATAATACCTCATACCAAGTCGTTCTCATACTGTCGGTTGACAGCTGAGTCAATATCCCACAACCCTTTCCTTTTTTCCCATTCTTCTGCCAGCTTCTTTCTAAAACCTATCTGTCTCCCTTGATTTGGAGCCTCAACATCTTCACAGAGTGGGACCCTTCATGGTGCCAAGCTCTCTACTTTTCTGGAAGACTTTTTTCTGAGTGGTTGGCATCACTCAGTTAGTAGTAGAGTAAGTGTTCCTCCTCAGGGGACCATTCTGAAATTCATTCAGCATACATTCAGTGTCTACTCAAAGCGACAGAACTTTGAATCATATTCCACTCCAGGCTTCATGGATTCAGTCCAACAAATGTCATTTGAGGTGGGCCCCTCTTACTATCTATTACCACCCTGTGACTCTCTCAGCTCTGGTGTGTCTTTAGGGAAGGTTTATTTCAAGAATTTCACAAAGATCCTAGGAATGCACTAAATTCAATGTATACAGGGCATATTTTCAGTTTTTAACCCAAATGATATTCAGCATTATAGCAGGGCTTTTCTTCCCTTGGGTAGTAAGGGTACTAATGTGTTAAACTAATCAGAAATTAACCCAAGTATATGAGCAAATTTTTTAGGGCCAAGGCTAGGTGTACTACAGGGTTAAATTCAGATTACGGGTGTTATAGTTTGGATCTCAAGTGATAAAGTCTTGTCCCCCAGTGTAGTATTATTGGGAGGCATTGGAACCTGTAAGATATGGGACCTAGTGGAAGAACTTTAGGTCACTAGAGTCAGGTCTTTGAAGGGGACGGTGAACTCTAGTCCCCTCCTTTCCCTCTCTTTTTTGCTTCCCAGTCATGAGGTGAGTGGTTTTAGTCTACCATGCACCCCCATCATCATGTGCTGCGTCAACATAAGTCCAAAAACAGTGGGACCAACCAATCATGGACTAAAACTCCTAAAACTCTGAACCAAAATAAACCTTTTTTTCTTTATAAGTTGATTATCTCAGGTATATGTTATAGGAACAGAAAGCTGACTAGTACTATGACCACATGATGAATAATTTTTTTAAATATTTAATGTTTTTGGTCCAAAGCTTAAAACACCAATCTACAAAACTTAGATTAGATGATATTAGATTAAATTACACATAATTCATGTTGCTCTGTAACAATGGAAATAAAAATTAAAGTAGTATTCCATTTTTTCTTTATGAAGAATAATTGGAAGGACTAAGCAAAAGTTAAAGGAAAAAAGAAACCAAGATACATAAAGTGGTAGTATGAGAGTAGTTTCTTGCTTTTAAACATTTTAAATATCCAGCCTGAAGAATTATGTCATGCAGGACTCAAGTATATGTTTACAGAATAATTACCAATAATATTTGTAATCCAAAACAAATTTTTAAATTCAGAAAATGAAAAATCAGCAAACATTTCAAGTTTCAAAAAGTAGTAACTCAAGTTTGAGGAACTTTATTAATAACTGACCACATTTTTAAACAAATGATTAAAGACATGGTTTGTATACATTGCTTTTAAAAAGACAATCAATGGTAGTTCTCTAAAAGCAGACCACTACATCTATGCATTTTTTTTTCTCCTTAGGAAAAGACATCAACCAGTTGTAGTAGGTTGGGAATCAAGAGCCCTGAGTTTCAGCAAAAGAAACAATAAAAAATGTGAAGGGAGAGCCTACAGATTAGGAGAAAATCATTACACATGCACCTCAGATGAAGCATAAATCTCTAGGATATAAAAAAAAAAAACTTAACACCACACACACACACAAAAAAAAACTCATTCAGTAAATTGGCTAAGGAAGTGAACAGACACTTCACAGAAGATATACAAGTGATCAACAAATATATGAAAAAATGTTCAACATCTCTAGCAATTAGAGAAATGTAAAACAAAACTACTCTTATGATTTTATCTCACTCCAATCAGAATGTCAATCATCAGGGATGCAAGCAACAATAAATGTTGGTGAGGATGTGGGGGAAAGGTACACTCATATATTGTTGGTGGGAATGCAACCATTATGGAGATTCCTCAAAAAACTTGGAATGGAACCATTTGACCCAGATATCCCACTCCTCGGTTTATACCCAAAGGACTTAAAATCAATATACTACAGTGATGCAGCCACATCAATGTTTATAGCAGCTCAATTCACAATACCTAAACTATGGAATCAACCGAGGTGTCCTTCAACAGATGAATGGATAAAGAAAATGTGGTAAATATTACTCAACTTTAAAGAGGAATGAAATTATGGCATTTGCTGGTAAATGGATGGAGTTAAAGAATATCATGCTAAGCGAAATAAGCCAACCCCAAAAAACCAAAGGCCAAAGGTTTACTCTATTATATGGATGCTAATTCACAATGTGGGGGGGCTCTAGGTAGAGGGGAGAGTGAAGGGAGGGGAAAGGGTATGTAGGTAGGAAGGATAGTAGAGTGAAACAGACATTATTACCTCATGGACATATATGACTGCATGACTGATGTGATCCTACAACATGTAATAATCAGAAAAAATGAGAAATTACACTCCATTTATGTATGATCTATCAAAAAGTATAAATTCATTCTATTGTCATGTACGACAAATTTAAAAATTAATTAAAAATGATCCCTGAGTTTCTGGGGCTGTGGGCAGGTTCCTTACCTGGGACTAAGTATCCCAAAGTATTTCCATGCTTGTTGCTAAAGGCTTTTGGCTACAGGGTTCCGTGGTGGAATACACTGGGGAAACCATCAATTACACAAAAGACTGATGCCTATGTTTGCTAGTAACAGAAATATAGAGATCTCTACTAAACACAGGTTATACCAATAAAAGGATATTTCACAAAAATCAGATGACATTAAGGAGCTTAACTGTATTTTCTGGGGACATCAATGACATTAAGAGTTAAATGTTGTGTTTACATTCCTCATAACTCTGACAGTGTTAAAGTTCCCAAATAAAGGCCTTGTCCCCTCCAGCCTTTGTTAGGCCTTGATATGGGAACAACTTCTCAGTTCTTCCACCCCCTGGTGAGGGATTATTGACTTCTGTCATCTTCATGATATCCATTGGCATGTTCCAGATTCTGCAACATTTATTTTATACTCATCTCATTTCAGTACTCATGTCTTTTTGTTCTTCTCTCATGGAAGCACCCATCCCCAGATGCCTTTACAGCCTGCTCTTCCCCACCCAGACTTCTACCATGGACCCCTCGATTGACCCGATTTCTAAAAAGGGAACTCCAAACTGCTTGCCCCACGCTGCCCCCTTCCAGCTCGAAGAAGCCAGAGTGGTCATCATCCCCCTTTCCCTACAACAGTAAGGAGGTCCTAAAACTAGAGGGGGTAGTGAAGCCAGAATTGGGGACAGGCAGTTAGTGTAGAAATAGGGGATCAGTCAAATCAAGGAAATGAAGTCCATGAAAGTCATCTTCCTCTGGAGGTCTGGAAGTTGAAGATTGCCCCTGGGAGAACGGACTTTTTACATCTCACCTGCAAAACCAGGCCTAGTCACATAGGCAAGGCAGGAAGGAGAGATAAGGGGGGAAAGAACTAGAGAACAAAAGATCTTCTTATGAAAGCAGAAACGGGGAATGTAATATAATATAAAGCTGCTCCCCCGCCCTTTACGCTGCAGTCATTTCCCCGCCTCCAAACTACTTGTCAGTCTGTGAACATCCTAGCTAGCTGTTGGTTCATCAGTCAATTTGCAAGTGTCCTTCTCCATTATTGGTCCCATTACCCCACGGAATTTGACTGCTTAAGAATAGCTCCCCACCATTTTCTCTCTCTTATTCTCCTCACTTTCACGCTTCTCTCTCTCCTCCTCGCTTTCATGCTGTCTCCTCCATTTCTCCCTCTCCTGCACACGCGCCCTCTCTCTTTTCCTCTCATTTTCTCTCTTACCCTGCAGGGAGACACTGTCTGTGTGCTTAATAAACTCCCTTATGTGAAGAAAAAAAAAAAAAAAAAGTGATGCATTTCTTAACCAAAAATTTCTCAGAGACCAAGCACTCACACTTTCCAAAAGTGGGTGACTGTGCATAGAGTTTTTCAACTTGATCAGCCTAAGAAATTTTTCAGAGTAACCTGCAGGTCTAGAATGCTGCAGACCTCTGAGAAAGACTGCCCAAAGAGCCCCTCAGATCTAGCATTTTATAATTACAGACAGTTAATTATAGACTATTAACGTTAATATTGCCACTACTGCTATGGTTGAACCCCACAGTAGATACAGGTAGGGTCACGTTTTCACATGAAGAATAAATAAACAATCAAAAAATACATCATATGTTTAGACTCTGGAACTTATATATTAAGTGATTTAAAATTTAATTTCAAGCTAAATTTTAAGGTAATGTTGGCTACAGTTAAGATTATTTTCCTATTAGCTTTTGTTCTAGGAGCTATTAAAGTATATCTTCAGACCAGCAATAATCCATTCAATTTAAATTACATGTTAATTCACTTATAAAAGGAAGCAGGAGGACAAGGGATGGGGATGGAGAGAGAGCAGCTCTTTTATAATTGAGTTAGCTAATCTTACATTCTTAATTAGATGAGAAAAAAAAAACTTTTAACTTTATCCTGTACTTGAAAGGAACACCAAGATACGTTCCAGATATGACACAAAAGGAATAGCAAACAGACAGTATATAACATCCTCTAATAATCATTTAAATTATTAGTATGTATTTAAGTCTTTTAACAAAATATTTCATAGCATGGATCAAGAGCTACTCAGGCCAATTAACATTTATGATCTATGGTAGGCATATAATTCTGCAAATCCCGGTCAGTTTTTTTTTATTTTTATTGCTGTATTTACCTAGCATTTCAAAAATAGTCTCTTCTTTTCCAGATGTTTCTTAATCTCCTTGCTGTAAATACAGCTGCCCCTTGTTATGCCTGAGGGGGTTGTTGCAGGACTCCCCACAGATACCAAAATCCATGGAGGCTCAAGTCCCTTATATAAAATGGTGTGCTCTTTGCAAATAACCCACACACATCCTCCTGTATACTTTAGATCATCTCTAGATTACTTACTATATAAAGAGTATTTACTATGTAAATATGATGTACGAAGTTGTTACACTGTATTCTTTATGGAAATAAGGACAAGGAAAACCTTCTGTGCATGTTCAGTAAAGATGGTGTCCTTTTGTTCTTTGAAATTGTTTGAGTATGTGTTGGTTGAATCTGTGGATGCTAAACCTTTGAATGCGAAGGGCCAAGTGAACCTATTTTATTTATTTCACATTTTTTAAATAATACTTTACAGGTTTTGTCTCACTTTGAAAACAAATCTTTACAAGAACCCAGCAAAAACATAGAGAAGAGGTTGTCACTTTCCACAGTGATAAGTGAGACAGATGCCCAGTAAAGGGAAGAATCAGGACCTTGCTTTCTGGTTCCTTCCGTAGTACCTCCTACTCCCCACACGTGCCCGCTATAAAGCCGTAGTCACAAGTTGCAAATAGCAGATTGTTTTCTTTGAATTATTATCTCCTTATTTATTAGAGGGATGGTTTGGGGCAAATTACTTGAACTTCAGAGTTTGCAAAACTTTCAAATGGGCATACTGTACTACACACTTTATACAGAACTAAGAATTTAATTGGCTAACCCTGGGTTTTGGTATATAATATATGCTAAAGAATGAGTTAAAAATTCCATTAATAGTTCATTTATCTATTCATCCAACAACTAGATATTTAGCACCTACTCTTTGCCAGGCAAGGAAGTTGAGGTCTTGGCCCTAATGGATTCTCAAGTATTTTACTATTATAATTTACAAAGCACTTAGCAGATGAAAAGACTAGAAAGTTGAATATTAAGGAATAAACCAGAAGCAAGAATAGGACTCCATGGTAGAAGAGTAGAATATATCTCGACAAGGCAAAGTATTTTAAAGTAATAATAATAATGATAATAATAATAATAAATCAAATAAACTAAGTTTATTTCACTTTCCTAACAGTATTTGTGCCTCTGTTTCCAAAACTTCAAATCATGCCTTCAAACTGATTTCTTAGAAGAAGAATTTCCATGATGTCGCTTAGATTTAAAGAACACATTACTCAAACCCTGGTCTTCAATTCTCAGGTTTGTAGGGGAAAAGATTCAAAGGACATCCAAAAGTTTGGGAAAAATATCCTTGGACATTATAAGGAGTCTTTTGTTCTTGGACATGCAGATGGAGTTTTCTGAAGAATCTAACAACTCATTTTATTTATTTTTTATATTTTTTAACAAACTCATTTTAATTCAGCCTCTGGTTGGCTTCTACCTTGAGGGGCCTTGTTATAAGCCACAACTGGACCTCTCCCTCCTGAGCATGACTCACATCCTGCTTGGCAGCCACGTTCTTGTCAATGCTTTCAGTACACTTGAGGAGTGATGTGGGGGGAGGATGCTGGGGGTACCTCCAAGGGCCTCATGTATGTTACCACTGAGCTACACCCCAGCCCTGGAGGGGTGATTTTTAATGACAGCAGAGAACATGAGGTAGTTACAGGAAATTTAGGGAGGACTGACATTACCGGTGATGATACAAAGAAACATGATCCTTATAGGATCCGAGGATCTCTCTAAACCTCTTTCAGGGGTTACTGAAGAACTGGAGTGGGATCACCCTTAACTGTAAGAACACACACACAAAAAGTGATCATTTTCTTTCTGGGGCATAAATATTGACACTTTGCCTGAAGTTCTTTGACATAACTTGAAGCATGGGCTACTATTGGATACCCTTTGGCATCGGAATTTCTATCATAAAATAGTATAAATATCAGTCCTCATACTCCTCTTGGTAGTTGCCTAATTTAAGTAAATTTGAAATGAGTGAAATTCTCTCACTCATTTCATCACTCATGCAAAATAAAGGCAACACCAAGAGGGACCAGCCCTCCCCAACCTTCACCTGTGCCTCGGCCCTAAAATGCA
Organism: Sciurus carolinensis; assembly: GCF_902686445.1. NCBI lineage: Eukaryota > Metazoa > Chordata > Mammalia > Rodentia > Sciuridae > Sciurus > Sciurus carolinensis. Next base: position 26,375,242 of record NC_062227.1, on the reverse strand, counting down.
GCAAAGTTCAGAATACAGGAGTACAGATGATATTCAAGGCTCGGTTCCATACCACATAAGCCTAAGAATGAAGGAGACCCAACACCTGCCCTGGAAAGATGTATAATCTAACCAGGAAGATGGACACTTAACAGACGATCTCATTCCTGGGAACTTGGGGCATACAGAAGATTATGAAGACCAATTTAAGTGGGTGAATAAATGGAAATGAAAAGGTCTGAGAAATACTTCCAGAAGGACATGATACTTGAGCTGCATTATGGTTTAGGTGTGAGGTGTCCCCCCAAAGTTCATGTGTGAGAGAAACAATGGAACAAAGTTGAGGGGTGAAATGATTGCGTTATAAGAGCTTTGTCCTCATCAATGCATTAATTTGCTGATAGGGAGTCCCTGGGTGGTAACTGTAGGCAAATAGGATGTGGCTGGAGGAGGTGGGTCATGAAAGACATGACTTTGAGGTATATATTTTGTCCCTGCTAAGTGGAGCCATGTCTCTCTGCCTCCTGATTATCACATCCTGACCTGCTTTCCTCTTCCACCATATTTTGCCTGGAGTTCTTTGACTCATTAACTTGGGCCCAGAACAATGGAGTCTGCTGTCTAGGAATAAAGACTTCTAAAACTGTGAGCCCCAGTAAACTCTTCCTCCTCTAAAAGTGTTCTTGTCAGGTCTTTTGATCACGGCAGTGAAAAAGAGGACTAAAATGAGCTGGTTCTTAAAAGTGAACAAAAATTTCCAAGATAAAAGCGGTTGGGGAAGGTGTGGAAGGCAGAGGAATCATATGATCACAGACACAAAGATGTGAAATCAAGTAAAAACTGCAGTATTTTAGGGCAACCAGAGCATTAAGTGTTAGGTAGACTGTGGGTAGGAGGTGAAGCTAGACAGGGAGAGGAAGGCTAATGTTTACAAAGTATTTGTAGTATCTGAAAAATATATTTTAGAAAATCTGAAAAATAAAGACAGTAATTTAGAAAGCCTATTTAAAGCAATAGCTTGTCTTTCCTTTTCCTCCTTTTCTCTATTCTGCAAATATTCCATTGAAATATCCATCCCTCCATGGAACCATTTCTGCTCTCCATTTTGTATCTTATTAAATCTGTGCGTGTTTACATTATATTATATGCACTGACATAAATAGCACTTTACATCTCTTTTTTTCTATACCTTAAACCAAGCTTCAAAGCGAAGACTTTCATACAGTGCCTAGTGTCATTTCTCAGCAGAGTAAGTTTGTGTGGTTCCTTAAGTGTGTTCTTTCCATTGTTTTAGTGAACAAATGCCCTGCAGTAGGATGAATGACACACTTTGCCCCCTAGAGGGAGCTCAACTCACTTCCTCTCACTACACCTCTGAATACTTCTCATCTGGGTCAAGGACGAAAGGCAATCAATCCTCAGAGATCTTTAACTAGATCTTTCACCAAGGGATGTAGCTTTTAAAAGATTTAGTACAGTTTTATGGGAAGAAGTATAAATTGAATTGGATTGAAGAAAAAAAGAATATTTTCTTGAAACTATTCTACTTGGGACCAACCTCTTAATGCTTCTCATCCTTTCTTGCACATGGCATGAGAAGTCCTTGCTTAGGATGACCCCGGTGCTTGGAAGGCAGAAAGAAGGAGCAAGGGTTAATAAAAAGACACCAATCGGGCATAGAGCAGGGTGCTCAGGCCATGTATTAGCCTATAAAAAAGATTTATCCTGCTTTTTCACCAGGGGGAGAAAACACATGGTGGTTTTGGGGGTGGTTTTGTTGTTGGTTTTAGTTATACATGATGGTGGAATCCATTTTGGCATTATTACACAAGCATGGAATATAGCATGTTCCAATTCACTCCCCAGTACCTCTCCTTCCCCTTCCCTCCCCAACCCTGCTTCCTTCCCTCTACTGATCTTTCTTCCATTTACCCATAGTTATTTTTTTTTAGTTGATTTCTCGTGGATGTACACTATGCTGAGATTCACTGACACACGGGAGTCCTAATATTGCTGTCCAGCTAGTGTTAAGGATGAATTTGCCCGAACAGCTTTCCATTCATTTAGTTGATGGGACTCCACAAGGTCTAACCTAATGATTCCAACATTCTGATACGATCACACACTAGTATGGCTGACAACAAATGGAACTGGCATAATGATCCTCTTGCTCTGAAATCATGAAAACAAACATAAGAAAGATAAACTCACTTGCTTAAGATCAAAATCTAATTTGTTCTGAACAAATGCTGGCATCAAGAAATTTGTAGTAGCTTAATAATTATATTATTTCAACATGAAGTCTGATTTTAATAAACCTTTAATTCAATAAAAATAAATTGAAATAAATCTGTAGAGTATGAAGCTACTCCAAAAAGAAAAACATTTTATAAAAATGATAGGAGACATATTTTCTGAACCCATTATCCACATTAGCTTATTCCATGGATACATCTAAATCATCTACAAAAAGTTCACTTCCTTACATAATTTCTCTAGTATGCACATTGCATTTGTTATCAATTTGTTTGCTTATTTTTAAACTCACAGAATAATTATATGTAATTTTAATGCTCTCTTCAGTCATTTAACTTTAACATTATAAATCAGAGTTATAAAGTCCCATGGGATTAAAATATCATGCTATCAACCAGTTTAAATATTTAATGATTCATAGCAAAATATAAGCACCTGAAACTGGGCAAAAGTTCCTACTGGGACATGAGAGAAGATGTAATAGTTTGCCTCATTCATATCTCCCTTATAATTAAAGCAAATTTTGCAGGAACAGTCTGGGATTAAAATTTTAGGTAAATAGGAGTTAAAATCTGCACTTCCAATATTTTAGAACTAAGAAATGCATACCTAAATTTAAGAAACTAACAAATTGTCTTCCTAAAAAATGAACTAAATTTCCTTTTTATTGGAGATATTGGGGTTAAAGAAGAAACGTGGTCATTGTGAAGAAGGAACCCAGCACACAAAAGCAATAATAACAATTTCATGCTTCTTAATTCATGGATGTGAGTCTTTTTTAAAACCAGAGTTTATGAAGATGATCCCAGTTTCTAAGATGCTTGAATGAGCAGTTAGAACACATTTTGCTGTAAGAGATCATAAATCATAAAGAAATCTTATGGCTCCAAAATTGATTGAGGATATTTTCATCATGTGGGGTTTTAGGTGTTTTTTGTTTGTGTTTGTGTTTTTTGTTTGTTGGTTGCTTTTTGTTTTGTATTCTAAAGCAATAACCGGACTTTGGCTTCATCATTCAATTCAAAAGAAGAATTCTCTTCGAAGTCTAGCTGGCAAGTTCCCAGAAAATCTTGAGGTCTTATAGCAGACCACTTTTAATGAACCTGATGTAACAGAGATCCCAGCTCTGAAAAAGAGTGAAAGTCTAAGTACTCACTTCTTATGGAAATTATTTGTTTAATAATCATATGAGTGATTATTACAAAACAGGCCTACTTTTCATGTAGAACCAAGACCAAAAAATACTTACTTAATTTCATCCCAAAAATACACGTTAGTACTTCAGAAGCAAATGTATTCTAATACACACAAATACACACGTGTGTACAGGGACATGCACACGCATACACATTGTTACACTGAGTGTAAAACTTACTCCTTTCCACATTCAGTTCAGCTTTCTGCTCTTCTTTTCCCTTCTTTGTTTCATCTCTTCTCTTTTCATAGTTGGATTTAAATTGTTTAGGGATGAAGAGGAGGCAGAGCTTGGTGGAGGTAAGGAAGAGAGTGTTTAGAGGCCATAGGGGTTTGAAGAAGGTTGGGTTAAGAAGTCAAGAGTTGAAGAGTTGCTATTTAGTAACTCTGGCTGTCTTTATTACTCACTTGAAATGTAATTTTAAGTGAGTTTAATCCTGGCAAAATTTACTCAGTGAAAAGCACTCTCTATCAGAACACATAACCACTACTCAAGGTTTCCTCCAATGTGGTTTTGGGGGTTTGGGTTTTTGGTTTGCAAAGAGTGTGTGTGGTGCTAGGGATCAAGTCCATGGCCTCACATGGGCTGAGAGTGTTCTACCTCTGAGCTGCGTCCCCAGGCCCATCCAATGTTATGACTCTAAAACAGTGAACATTAGGTTTCAGCTCATATGCTTGATCCCAAAATTATAAATATGATCCATTATAGTACAGTATTACTGCAACCAATGTGTCTGATTCCTAGACTCAGAGAATTTCTGCTCCTGGGAAGGATGTAGCCCAATGCAGAAGAAAAACAAAAGTGAACAAATTACAAAAGTCATACTTTAAATAAAGCAAATAGGATGTATACAACAAGAGCTACATAAACTGGAATACAGACCAGGCAAGACCCTTCCAGAGAGCTACCACCTGCTTCTGATGGCCAGTAAGGAAGGGAAAGGGCCTCTTGGCTGATTCTCGGTGAAGACTGAAAATGAAATCAGCAAGCATTTGGGCAGTCAGATGAACTGAAGGGAAATGAAATGCTCAAAATGAGACAAGATTCCCCCTGGAGACTAGCTGAGTTGCAACACAGCACACAGGAAGCTGGGTTTGCAAGGGCCACAGGGCAGAGTGTGATTTCCCATGGTCTCATGAGTCTTAGGAAGCAAGTGCTCTATAGAAGAATAGGGCCTGCCTCGAACATTCAAAGAACTGCAGCTCAGTTGCAGAGGAAAAACTAGCACTATCACCTTAGAACCCGCTTCAGCAGAACCGAGGAAGCCAAACACACATACAATCTGATCCCCCAAATTCTACTCCTGGATATTTAACCAAGGGACATTCATGTACCTAGCCAAGGACAGGTACAAGAATCTTTATAACTACTTTATTTGTAATGGCCAAAATTGGGAGGATCTTTAATATATGATGGTAGAATGGATGAATTAGTAGTTGTATATTTAAACAATAGAATACTTAGCAAATAAAAAGAACACATTGCCACTATTTGCAACAGCACCATGAAATTTATCACAAAATATTTAGGGGGAAAAAGACAAAAAGAGACTGTATTACATGATTCTGTTTATATGACATTCAAAAATAAGCAAAACAAATTTAATGTTATATGGGTCATAATATCATTTTGATTTCTAGAGTTAGCAAATTGGTAAGGACATAAGAAAATTTGCAGCATGGTAGAAATGTTCTACAACCACCAGGCAGTGCTGATCTGCATATACACACATAAAATTCATCAATCTGTGCACTTATCCTCAGCAAAAAATACAAAACACCTAGAATCATTTACTTTTAGAACTAGAAAGAAGCTTAGAGTTCACCTTAATGAACTTGTATTTCACAGAGGAGCAAAACAAGTCTCTAAAGAATTAAGAAGAAAAAGTAGGTCCAGAGCTTCAACATGTCAGCTTAGGACCAGACTTCCTCAACAGGACTCCCATAGCACAAGAAATAAAAGCAAGAATTAATAACTGGGATAGATTCAAACTAAAAAGCTTTCTCTCAGCAAAGGAAACTATCAGCAATGCGAAGAAAGAGCATACAGAGTGGGAGAAAATCTTTGCCAATCATACTTCAGATAGAGCGCTAATCTCCAGAATCTATAAAGAACTCAAAAAACTCTACACCAAGAATGTAAATAATCCAATTGACAAATGGGCTAAGGAAATATATAGACACTTCACAGAAGAAGATCTACAAGCAATCAGCAAACATATGGAAAAATGTTCAACATCTCTAGTAATAAGAGAAATGCAAATCAAAACCACCCTAAGATTCCATCTCACCCCAATTAGAATGGCAATTATCAAGAATACAAGCAACAATAGGTGTTGGCGAGGATGTGGGGAGAAAGGTACACTCTTACATTGCTGGTGGGGCTGCAAATTAGTGCAGCCACTCTGGAAAGCAGTGTGGAGACTCCTTAGAAAACTTGGAATGGAACCACCATTTGACCCAGCTATCCCACTCCTTGGCCTATACCCAAAGGACTTAAAATCAGCATATTACAGAGATACAGCCACATCAATGTTCATAGCTGCTCAGTTCACAATAGCCAGATTGTGGAACCAACCTAGATGCCCTTCAATTGATGAATGGATAAAGAAAATGTGGTATATATATACAATGGAATATTACTCAGCCATAAAGAATGATAAAATTATGGCATTTGCAGGCAAATGGATGAAACTGGAGAATATCATGCTAAGTGAGATAAGCCAATCTCAAAAAACCAAAGGACGAATGATATCGCTAATAAGTGGATGATGACACATAATGGGGGATGGGAGGGGTTAGTGTTGGGGTTAGAGATAGGGTTAGGGAGGGGGGCAAGAATGGAGGAAGGAAGGACTGTATAGAGGGAAAAGAGGGGTGGGAGGGGTGGGGGGCAAGGGAAAAAAAATAACAGAATGAATCAAACAACATTACCCTATGTAAATTTATGATCACACAAATGGTATGCCTTTACACCATGTACAAACAGAGAAACAACATGTATCCCATTTGTTTACAATAAAAAAAATTAAAAAATAAAATAAAATAAAAAAATAAAATCAGAAAACAAAAACAAACAAACAAAAAAAAAAAAGAATTAAGAAGCTCCTTAATGTCATGTAAATTACTCATGCTTTCATTTAACAGGTAACTACTGGGTGCTTACTCTTCTGAAATTTTGGGATACAGGTTAAACCAAAAGGACATTACCTGTAGAAACAGAAATGAAAAAAAATATTCAAAAATAAAGATGTAATTGCCTATTGTGATAAATGTTGTGAATGTCTAGCACAGGATGTTTTTAACAATTACAATGTATCTGAATCCCAGGTCACTGACTCAGAGTTGTGTGCTCTTGAATTCAACAACATTTTTTTTTTTTTTATAAACTGTGAACTTTTTATTTTAACTGGGAAAAAACTATAGACCTACTTGGATTTATTTCTCCAGATTTCAAAGGGCAACTTTTAGTTGTAAGGCATAAGCAAAATCATAAATACATGTTAAGGGTTTTTCCCAAAACTTGACCAAAATACTCAGTTTTAACACTGATGAAATTATTGGCCTTAAAATGCATCTTCTGGACACTAAATCTCAGTTCTTCAGACTCCTAAGTTGTGTGGACTGGCAATATTCTTTCTGCCACCTTCCTCCAGCAAAGCAACCTCCAGTGCCTGTTTATGTGTTATCTGTGTATCCAGTGGCTATAAATCAGCCAACTTAGAAAACAGAACCAAGGTAAATTAATCTCAAGACCATCAAGACATCTGTAATAAAATCAAAATGCACAGCACATCTTAACAACTATTTTCTTAACAACTCACAGGCTATTACTTTGGGGTTTGTTTTGAATGACACCAGCTCCAGCTCCATGTCTGACTGGGGAAGTTTGACAGCAGGAACACTGGTCCAATTTCTCTGCAACAAGACATGAATTATCATCAACTTCAGTTTTTTTGTTTGTTTGTTTGTTTGTTTGTTTGTTTGTTTGTTTTTTAAGAAAGCACCACATTATGGTTTGGATTTGGAATGTCCCCCACAGTTCATGTATTGAAGGGTTGGTCTCCACTGCAGTAATGTCCAGAGGTGGGGTTTTGGGGAAGTGTTTGAATCATGAAGGCTCTAACCTTCCCAGTGGGTCAACCCATTGATGAACTCATGGTTGGATGGACTATTGGGAGGTGATGGAAACCGTGGGAGGTGGGGCTTAGTTGAAGGGTGTGGGTCCTCGTGGGCATGCTCTTGGGGGCAATATCTTCCCCTGACCCCTTTCTCTCTCTCTTTTCCTCTCTCGCTCTCCTTTCCAGCTGCCATAAAATGAGGAACCTTTCTTTGTCAGGCCCTCCCACCGTGATGTACTGACTCACCACAGGCCTGGAAACCATGGAGACTGCCAACCATGGACTGAAACCTCTGAAACCATGAGTCAAAATAAACCTTTCCTCCTTTAAATTGTTTTCCTAAGGTATTTTGTCCCAATGATGAAAAGTTGACTGATACATACCATAACACCACTCTAAAGTTCGGCACCTCTAAGTAGATCCTGAGAAAAGGACAGGAGTAAAAGTGGTCCATTGGGGAACTCGCCCTAGAACACACCAAGGGGAAGGTGGGAAAATAAGAGAAAGAAAGAAAGAGTTGTGTGCACCTGAACTCCTTCAAGGACCACTGCTGGGAAACTGGAATATGCCTCAGAGTTGGTCCACCTGGGGGGCAAGGGGGCAGGGTATTTGTGTCCCAGCTCTCCCATTCATCATTTTTGAGGGCTCCCTGGGGCTCCCTGATACTTCCACCTGGCCCCTTATGTAGGCCAAGCACGCAGGTATAGGTAGAGAAGGCCCACAGGCAAAAAGTGAAAAATTTGCAGCAGCAAGTCATCTGTACCTACAGAAATGTTCAATGCTGAGGACATGTGGAGAGATGACCACAGCATTAGCTACACATGTAATTCAATTTAGTGGAGGATTCATGCAAGAGTGTCCAAGACAAGTGGCAGGCTTGTGGCAAAAGTACTGGTTAATCAGTTGACTAAAAATCCATTGAGGGAGGATCCCCTGCACACCAGCAACCTGCTTTAACATTGAAAAGTCTGGTAGGAATAAGTCCTTATCTCTTCTCCTATTACTTGGGCAATGAATCACCTGTGATCTAAGACCACTGATCAAAAGAATTATTTTTCTCGGGGGGAACATCAAACACAGCAAAAGACTTCCTGGGTAGCTTCAACAGTAGAAGAATGAAAATAGTGGGCTGTGTATGGTACTAAGGAATTATTCCAATGGGAATGACACAGTTAAAGAATTATGTGTGTTGTGTGTTTGTGTGTATGAAATGTGTGTGTGTGTATATATATATATATATGTATATATATATATCTGCAAATATTTATATATACACATACAAAATGCCTCATTACTTTTTAATGTAATAAAAGAAAAAAATAATCAGAAGCAAAATAAATTGCTAAACTTTAAATTAGCTCTTCATTATCATAAGATTATTTCCCAAAACATTCCTCTAAGGTTAAGTAAAGGAATTATGATCACGATAGCTAAGCTATGGAACCAACCTAGGTGTCCTTCAACAGATGACTGGATAAAGAAAATGTGGCATGTATACACCATGGAATATTGCTCAGCCTTAAAGAAGAATGAAGTTATGGCATTTGCCAGTAAATGCATGAAAATGGAGACTATCATGCTAAGTGAAATAAGCCAGTCCCTAAAAAACAAAGGCCAAATGTTCTCTCTGATGTGCTGATGCTAACACACAATAAGAGTGGGGAAGGGAAGAATAGCAGTTCATGGGATTAGACAAAGGGGAATGAAGGGAAGGGAGAGGGGATAGGATTAGGAAAACAGAATGAATGGGACAGAACTTTTCCATGTTTGTGTGTGAATACATGACCAGTGTAACTCCACATCATGTACCACCACAACATGGGAACGTATAAGCCATGTATGTATAATATGTCAAAATATACTCTACTGTCATGTATATCTAAAAAGGACAAATAAAAAATAATAATTAAAACATCTAAAAAAAAGAGATTATTAAATTTAGTAAGAAGTTGGTGTTCCTGAAATTCATTAACTAGATCATCTAACTTGAGTTCATATAAATATTCTTTTCTTTAACAGATGAAGTCATTAGCATGCCATCATTTCCTTCACCCTCCTTCTGATGTTTGCTGGTTATATTTCTCGGCTGTCAAGATACAACAATTCACATTCTTCTTTTGGCCATAATTTTCACAATTATGGGATACCTGCTTTACATTAACGTGAAGACACTGCTCTCCATTCTTTTTCTCACAACCTCTCTATTCCCAAAGGATTTATTTTAATTCATCTTTTAGTTGGTTCGGGTTCTTGGTCAAGTGAATTTTTTCACAAAGGGCTCTTGAGTACTCCTAAGGGTTCTTTTATGTTTTCCTTAATTCTGAAGTGACTGGGAGTAATCCCCGCTTCCTTCACAGACTGCTCCCTGTGCTCGCGTGTTGAAGTAGACAGATGCCTGCTATGTTCACCACACTGTAGCCAGAAGATAAAGGGTGAAGCCACACACTTGGCTCATTTTTCTTCACACCGGTTCAGGAATTTGTGTACTTACCCATGTGACCTCTGGGGAATGGAGGAAAGAGGAGAAGACTTCCTGTGCTCTATTGTGAGCTTCTGTTTTGTTTCCTCTGGAGTTCCCTGGTTTTTTTCCTTAGCTATCACTGTGACTCGGATAAGTGTTCCCTCGGATCCATGTGTTGACGGCTGGTCCCCCAGGATGTGGTTATTGGAGGTGGTGGAGCCTTAGGACGTGAGGCCTTGTGGAGGTATTTGAGTCCACTGGAGACATGCCCTTAAAGGGTATTATGGCAGCAGAGTCCCTCAGATTCCCTCTGCTTCCTTGCACATGATCTAAGCGGTTTGCTCTACCACATGCTCCAGTCATGATTTTCTGCCCTCACCAGAGCTCAAAGTCATAAAGTCACCCACTCTGAGACTGAAACCTTCTGAGTTATGAACTAAAATAAGACATTACTCTTTATAAGTTCAATTGTCTCAAGCATTTCCTTGTGAAGCTGACTAATACAGCTACCATTCTGAGGTTAATGATATTGAGGTTTTTCTATTGATGAATGGTTTTGCTGGTCCTCTTTTATATTTTTAGTTAAATTTCTTTATTCAGAAAAGTATTTTATAAAGCCGTTTTATTCTTCCATCTTAACATAGATATTCCTAAAAGGTACACTCAAGCTCCCTGATTCATATGGTCACAAAATTTGGGACTAGCCATTTGTGCATTCTTGGGCCCAGTTGTGCTCAACTTTTCCCCACTTAGGTTATATCTTTTCCTCCCTGAGACTCAGCGTGATATTAGCTGTAGAAGAAGAATATGGTCTTCTGCAGCTACGCCTTATTGTGAGTTTGTGGCAATAAGATAAATGAGGTAATGTATTCTGATATATTTCAGAAAAATTCACCACTCTCAAGAGAGAATGCATTATTGATGTTTCCACTCTCTCTTTATGTGTACTGAAAATTCTGTTCAAGTACATTTCTATCTGGGTGGGTACTATAGTTGCTAAACTAGTTACACTGTGTCAGAGATTTCATTCTACTGTGTTGTTAATAAAATTGCCATTACGGTGAATAAAATAAAAGGTCCCTTTTTTTCATAGAGATATTAAAACAACCTTGAAAATACTCAGATTCTCATTTCCAAATGGCATGAATACAATTAATTTTAAATATTGGATTCATTTATCTGTAACTTGTAATCCCACCATAAGGGAAGATTAGGCAGTTCAAAATTTTCTAAAAAGACAAAGCATTAAAAAGGGAAATGATACCCAGGAGCCATTAAGTTGTTCTGTATCTATTTGCAATATTGTTTGTATTGGATAGATGATTACAGAAAAGCAAAGTAACATAAAAGGAGAAATCCTTAATTCTGCCCTGGAGACAGGCAGAGTAAAAGATGAACAGCTGAACACACAGAGCTGAGAACCTCATGTATACTTTACTTTGCAGTAAATCAGGGAGATAAAGGTCTTTAAATAAAAGTTCCCTTGAATTCCAAAAACTAAAAGCTGTGTGCTGGCTTATGGTGATAACCAAGTGGAAACCCACTGAAATCCTGTGTCAAATGACCTCCCATAGGCCCCTGAAAACCAATAACTTTGTATTTATACTGAGAGGAATGTAAGAGTTTAACAGATGCATTTATTTTCATGACTGAGTTTTCTTAGGATTTTGCCAATATGGCACCTATCAATTGAAGGCTGTGGTGGCTTAACCTCCTTTTGTACTCTCAAGAAATTATCACAATTTCTGTTCCTTGCTGTAGATTTTGTATTATGGTAAGATCATGATAGATACTCAAACTTCCAGATTCACTAAGCTTCACTTTCTGAGATCAACAGACAACTTCTTAACACACATATTTTTCCACTTACAATTTTCCTAGACATCCACAGTGAAGGGCCCATTAAAGAAACTTTTCTGCCAGCCATGATAACTAGGGGTCTAAAGACAGACACCCTTAGAAAGTCTGCTGGGGCCATATGCAGGTAACAACTACATATAAGGACAAACGGTAGGATGTAGAAAACTTTGCTTAAAATGACGACATACTTCAAAGCTGGTTATAGTTTATTTATAAATAATATTTTTATACAGAGGTTAATAATATGTTTCCAAAGGTTCCCAGTTTATTAGTACAGACACATCAAAGAGGAACAGTAACATGTTTTTATGCTCCTGTAATGTGACAGAAAAACACAAGGCTGGTTATATTCAGACATCTTAGTAGATATAGTGCCAGATAAGTTGCAAACTACAAGCATTGGGTTTGTTTCTTGTTTGTGGGCAAACGTGAATAATTTCCCTGAACACTTTCATTTCCACTATCTACACTATGAAAATGTATCACATCATTTATAATGTGCCTTTAGACTAACTTAAACTTATTCTTCAATTGTCATGAGTTCTGCTAAAAAGATATTTAGGGATAAACAATACTTAAATTTAACTTCCTTTGCTTCCCCTCCACATCTCTTCTCTCCCTGAATTAGTTTATTCCATCTGTGCCCCATGGGAAACAGTCTAACACAATTGATAAAAAGATTGTTTTCTTTTATCTTCTATTATCCATAGTATCCATCTGGAAAGTGTAACATACTGAAATTATAGAAGTGTATCTTAACATTATTCACATTTTATGTGCCAATACTTTGCTTTTTAAAAAAGAATTATCAAATATAGACACTGATACTCTGAAGCCTGAAGGTTTTTAACAAAGGTCAAATACTTCTTCTGTCCCCAATAGCACCATCTCTGTAACTTTTGTAAAGCACAGGAAATGAGATTCTCAGACTCCATAAAGATGGGCACTATCCACACAGGGGTGGAGCAGGAAGTCATTCTGTTCAAAGAGAGCTGACTCAGTTGACACATATTCACACACACACACACACACACACACATATTCCTGTAAATGCCTTCATAATACTGTCTCCGTATGCTTCCTCCTGTATTCACAAACTTCAGAGAATTGAAAATCTGGCTTTCCCATTTTAAGTGCTATTCATTACTGATCCGTATGATTTTTATAATCTCCAAAAGCAATTCTAATTTGTGCATGAGAAACAGAAAGTTTCTGTGGCTAGGTATTAATGAAGATGCATAGCCTGATATGACACAGTTTTTATAAGGCCCCACGGTTCCTTCCAAGGATGCTTCAGTCCATAATCAGACCAAAGGCTGAGTATGTCCAGGATGAGCAGCAGTTTAGGGATTAGTAGCTGCAGTTCTTCTCCACTGAACTGCTGAAGAATCAAGAAGGCAGTGGCTCATGCATGTGGATTCACCTGTCTTATTTTATTTAATCTTGAGATGGGAAAGGAAACCCACAATATTCCCAGTGGATTTCTGCCCGGAAGGTAAATGTCAACTATGAAACAATTCAGAGAATTGAGATTAAAAGAGTGAGTTCTTAAAAGGCCTAAATTCCTCTCTTTTTAAATATAATAGAAATGCGTGCTTTACTAAGCTCCTAAACTCTTAGAATTTGCCTTTGCTTAATTTGATCTTGGACCTGAACTCATTTCATAGAAGTATTTGAAAGGGACTAAAACTTCATTTCTTCAATTTTCCAGGTCTTTTAAAAATATTTATAAAGAACACAGAACTGTATTCAGTATTTCATAATAAAAAAAAAAAAGACTGCTGGTTGAATTCACAGAAAGAATGCATAAAAGGCAGAATTAAATAAACAAGACTTAGAAATCTTTTTCGTAAAAAAAAAAAAAGAACTTTAAAAACAAATTGTGCTGCAAAACTACCTTTGCAATTAGTGTCCTGTTTGGCCCCACTGTGCTTCAGAGGCACTGTATGAATATGAACAGAATCATCTGACGCACTTTTGAACACACTGCTTCTCAGCCAGGGGCTAGCGCATATTCATTCTACGGCTAGGTGTCCAGAACACAGGTTGGTTTGCTTATTGGCGACATTTTGGCGACGCATCCTATGCTAACAGGAAGGCTAGAGACCAAGCATACGACAAGAGCCAAACCCACCACCCTGTTACTTCTTTTCGTGCTTCTTGGTTAACTCCTGCACACCCAGCTGGCAGCCACCCCGGCCGTCGCTGCTCTTGTCTCTCCGGGGCCGACTCTCCTGGGAGACTTGCCGCACAGCTTGCAGGATGGCATTGCGCACGATCTGCTTGCTGGCATTCTGCAGCTTCACCTCCTCAGGCTCACTTCCAGGCGTCTCACCTAACCAAAAATATGAAAGGGAGGTGGGAAGAAGAGAAGTCAGTTTGCAGAACCGCGACGGAGAAGGGTGGAGGAGAAAGGTGGAAGGAAGAAAGTGCCGGCGTGGGCCAGCTAACTGAGACAAGTCCTCCGCCCATCCTCCCATTGCCTCCCCTCATTGTTCCCAACAGAATCTCCATATGCTTCACCCATAATGCACCTCAGTTAATCTCCTCACCATCCCAGAATCTTCAGTTGCTCATGGTAGTCACCAGAAAGTCCCTGGATACAAAAGACCTCTGGGAAAGTCTGGAGAATGGGACAGACTCACACTCCATTGGTCTTTTGCACTTTGCCTTTTCCCCTGTGGAATGCAGACACTGCCTGCAGGTGCTCAGCTGACTTGCAGTAAGTGTGGAGATGGATGCCAATACTCGGGATGTTTTGAGTTAAAAAAAAAAAAGCCCAGTTTCAAAGGCACCATTGAGCATCTACACAAGCCCTGGATCATGTGTGTGATGAAAACAAACCCCTCTTTTTAATGCCCTGTTATCCAGATTTTATGTTATCTGCAGCCAAACACATGCCTGGCACGTACGACCTCAGGGTACTGAAGAAGAACAGGCAATCCCCAAAGCCACATCAAACTCAGCTCTGTTCACATAATGTGCCAAAAGGACTGAAGCCATTCATCAGAAGCTGTCCCCTGAGATCTAGATCAGGGCAAGGAAACTCCTTTTGTAAAGAACCAGATAGTAGATCTATCAGGATTTTGAGCCATACACGCTCTGGAATAACTAGTCAACTCTGCTGCTGCAGCATAAACCCAGCTATAAATAGCAGGTAAATGAATGTGTGTCATTGTGTTCCAATAAAATTTTATTCACCAAAAAACAGGTTGCAGGCAGATTTGGCCTATTGGCTATAGTTTATCAATTCTGACATAGAAATGGTGGGAATCTTCTAAAGGGAAGGTGAAGTAGTGTACTCAACACTAACCAACACTTTCTCTTTTTCCTTAGTGAGAAGCAAAACCTTGCAGGATGTGGTGATACACTCCTGTAATTCCAGTGACTTGGGAGACTGATGCAGGAGGATCACAGATTGGAGGCCAGCGTAAGCCACTTAGTGAGGCCCAAACAACTTAGCCTGGACCTGTCTCAAAATTTAAAAATTAAAAATAAATGGGACTTGGAATGTAGCTCAGTGGATATGAACATTTACGTAGTGAAAATTCTGGAAAGGAGCATTAAAAGAAAAGAGACAGATAAAGACTTTTGCCCTCTCCCTATTTTACTACTCTCAACTCTGACCTGATGATTATCATTACAAGGCCTAACTGAATTCTTAGAAAACATTTTCAGGAGTTTTGGAAGAAAAAGGAAGCCCATGACCAAAAGGTCACCAGACCAGCTGTCAGTTGTCCAGTTCTAGGCCCTCTTCATGTTAGAAAAATATTCCTTGTTTAGGGAAACTTTTTTCATTTTTTTTTCATTATGCAACAGATTTAATGCTGACTCATAAATGGCAACATTTGAGTAAAGTGTAATTCTGGAAATTCCATATTCTACCTGCTTTCATTTGTAACGAAGAAAAGAACGTGTGTTGCTCCTTATTCAAAGTCATCTTTTCAGATGTTTCCTCTCTTCAGATACATTGCTACCATGAAAATGGATCTAAAATTGGGGGAGGGGTGTGATTTTCACCAGGGCTGACTTGTAACAATGGAACTTATACACCATATAAGAGAATATTATATTTCTTTATGGCGGAATAATATTTCATTGTGTATATATACCACAGTTTCTTTATCCATTCATCTCTTGAAGGACATCTAGGTTGGTTCCACAATCTAGCTATTGTGAATTGAGCTGCTATAAACACTGATGTGGCTGCATTACTGTAGTATGCTAATTTTAAGTCCTTTGGGTATAAATTGAGGAGTGGGATAGCTGGGTCCATTCCAAGTTTTCTGAGGAATCTCCACAATGCTTTCCAGAGTGGCTGCAACTCCACCAGCAATGTAAAAGTGTGCCTTTTCCCCCACATTCACACCAACATCTACTATCGTTTGTGTTCTAGGTAATAGCCATTCTAACTGGAGTAAGATGAAATCTTAGAGCTGTTTTAATTTGCATTTCTCTAATTACTAGAGATGTTGAACACTTTTTCATATATTTATTAATCACCTGTATGTCTTCTTCTGTAAAGTTCCTTGGCCCATTTATTGATTGGGTTCTTTGTATTTTTGGTGTGAGGGAAATGAGAGGGAGGAGGGGGCATTTTGTATGAAAGATGGTGGACTGAGACAGACATCATGATTATATACATGTATGAGTACATGAATGGTGTGAATCTACATTGTGCACAACCACAGAAACGAATAGTTGTACCCCATTTGTGTACAATGAATCAAAATGAAGTCTGTAAAAATAAAAGTAAAAAAGAGTTTAAAAAAAAAAGCATATTGAGTCATTCTGAAAGATCAGACAGCTCTTTCCCCTTTAGACATACAGCTGTCATTCATTTTGCATTCTTGTGCTTCCCCTGGGGATTTACCTTCCCCTCTAGTGAATAATGCAAGATTAACCTATTCAAAACCAAGAACAGTATAAAAAAAGATAAAATGAGTCACCCATTTCAGAAGTTCAGACAGGCCGAAACTTTACAGTGGTAGAGAAGAATGCTTTGAATATTCTCTGTAAAAAAAAAAAAAAAGAGTGAACAGTTGTGAATGGTAATATTAAGGGACCCTAGGGAACAGCTATTAAGAATACATTTTTTAAATGCTTCAGAGTTGTGTTCAAGTCCTTTCTGCCATATTGGTCACGTAGTTTTTAAAGACATTTCACTTCTCTAAGCAGGTTTGCCCATCTGTAAAATAGGCAAGCAGTACCTATGTATGATGGTTACTAGAGAATGAAGTGACATAACAATTATTTGAAACTCTGTGTAGGTTCTGACACTTTGTGAGCACTTAGTAAGGGTCCACTATTGTGTATTAGTTAGGGTAGAGACTAAGCTGAGGTAACAGGGACACTCCAAAACAGGTCAGCTCACACAGGGAGGGATGTTTATTGTTGTCTCATGTGACAGTGCAGAAGTGATCTAGTGTGTAGGTGGCTTGCTCTACAGGTGATCTCAGGACTCTTCCTCCCCTCATCTTACTGCTGTGCAATTCCCACAACAGGACCCTCATCCACATGAGTGAAGCTGGTCAACCAGTATCCTAAGTGAAGCTGGAAGGGAGCAAAAGAAACAATAAGGAAGAGCAATTTCCTTTTTGCAGGGAGGTATACTGAGGATTGAACTCAGAGGGGCTTACCCACTGAGACACATCCCCAGTCCTTTTTACTTTTTAGTTTCAGAAAGGGTCTTGCTGAGTTGTGTAGGGTCTTGCTAAATGGCTGAGGCTGGCCTTGAACTCGCAATCCTCTACATCAGTTTCCTGAGTTGCTGGGGTTACAAGTGTGAGCCACCACACCTGACAAGCAATTTCCTTTTAAGGACTTGTCAGAGAAGTTGCAAACATCAGTCTGCTCCCATTCTATTGGGTGAAACTTAGTCATCTGACCACACCTAGCTACACAGGAGGCTAGGGAATATTGCTCTAAATGGGTAGCTAGATGTACCACTTTCAGAGTTCTAATGCCAGAAGGAAGAATTACAGATTTTTAAAAAATTATCTACAGGTGGAAAATCTTAACAAAATCACAGCTCTACTAGAAAGCAGAAGAGGAAAGTTCTATGGTGCAAGTGTTTATGTCTCCCCAAAATTCACATGTTAAAACCTAAGATCTAATGCAACAGTATCCAGAGGTGGATTACTGCCTCATAAAAGAGGGAGCTCATTTGCCCCTTCTGCCATATGAGAATACAGCAAGATGTCATCTTCCATGAAGCAGAGAGCAGCTGTCATCAAACACCAGACCTGCTAGCATCATGCTCTTGGACTTTCCAGTCTCCAAAACTGTGAGCAATAAATTTCTGCTATTTATGAAAAAAATAAAAATTAAAAATAAAAATGACCTCCATGCAAGGGTCACGTTTACATTGAAAAAGGAGGACATCTACTTGCAACAAGTTAAATCTGACACTAAGGGACTCTTTCTACTACCGCTGTACTGCATTAGTGTGTAGACAAACCAGAAGATTTGAAGATCCATGCTTGTTCCCAGAAAGACTATCTTAGTCAATCTGCATGTGTGTTAATTCTAGAATGTTCCTATTCCCTAGCTACTCTTCTGCCATTGAATGGATGAAGAACAAGTCCAGGGACAAGAGTAAACTGAGTCTTTAATGATAGAAAAAGAGGAAATCCTATGTCGAGTTCAACTGTGATCTGATATTTGACCTAAATTATCATGTCCTCATTCAACCATTATAAATATAAATGTATATAAAAGTTAACAGCAATATATACCAGGCTACGTCTTGAGGACTGCTGAGTGACTGGAGGTTGATTTAACCAACCTCATTGTGGGTTTAACCCTCCTGTCCTCATTACCATTTTGTTCAAGGTCATCAATATCCATCCATCTGCAGTGGAAGATATGGGACAGAGAGTGGCAAGTGGTTGGCACAGGAAGAGAGGAATAAAGATGAGGAAAGCCACCCAGAGCACTTAACGGACAATAAAAACAAAATAAAGAATCATACAAACCACAGTGCATACTCATGTGTTAGACTCTTGGGCACACAAGGAATGACACTCTCTTCTTTCTATACCTTAAGCTACGAACATCGTATCTCATTACTGATTTCTTTTCTTTTCTTTTCTTTTTTCTTTTCTTTTTTTTTTAATGGTACTGGGGATTGAACTGGGGGTGGGGGTTGCTTAACCACTGAGCCACATTCCCGGGACTTTTTATTTTTTATTTTGAGACAGGTCCTCTCTAAGTTGCTTAGGGCCTTGCTAAATTGCTGAGGCTGGCTTCAAACTTGTGATCCTCCTGCCTCAGCCTCCTCAGCTGCTAGGATTACAGGCGTGCACCACTGCTCCCGGCTTCTTAGCTGACTTAACTGAGCCTCACAATACAATTCAGAAATCAGTAGAATCCAATGGAGCTCCAGTCACTGCATTGTCTGGTTTCCTCTACCCCAAGAGGGCCTTGACTCTCCATCTGCTACTGCCGACAAACAGCCCCCCCTGTTCTTCTGGAGTCACCCTGACTTCATGGCATTTACTTACCCTTCTTTCTGCTGGATCATGACTCGTCATGCTTCATGATTGTACACACTTCCTGTTGGGACTAAAGACACGTTAACTAACTCAGGCTGACTCCTTACTCCCTGGCGCATGAGCAAAATCAAGGCTCAAAGGCGGTTTCAAAGGTTAATGACGATAAATCGGACCACCGTCAGGGATTGGTTAACAACAGTTCCTCCAACGTGATCAGCTGTGCTTGCCATATAGTCCAATGGGACTCTCACCTGCGTGAACCCCCGTGCCTTGCTGGCCTTTAAGCTGATTGGTTCCCACCTAGCCCCCACCCTACATAAAAGCTGTGTGACTTCCTCAATAAACGAGTTCCTGCTGTGACTGGTCTCCCTGACATCTGATTGTCCTCCGCCTGGAGGGCTGGGAGCGGGTGGTCAGTTGGCCCTACCTTTCCCAGTCTGACCTTGTTGGGGAGTGTCCCCTTCCCTTGCCGCTGGTCGAGAAGAGCAAGGGGGCTTAAGACCCCGACAACTTCCCTCTCCCAGAGGCCATCCCAGCTAAGGTTCTGCTTGTAACTAACAGACTCTGGCCTATCTTCTGCCGAAATTCCTAAGACAGCCTGCCGGCCTCAGCACAGGACCATCATCCCTGCAGAGC
Organism: Sciurus carolinensis; assembly: GCF_902686445.1. NCBI lineage: Eukaryota > Metazoa > Chordata > Mammalia > Rodentia > Sciuridae > Sciurus > Sciurus carolinensis. The sequence goes on along the minus strand of NC_062227.1, from coordinate 26,355,239 downwards.
TGCACTCTCGAGCCAGCCACCCCTTAGATCAGCTGTCACTAAATGCCTGTGGCTCATTCTGGCCCAATCAGCCTTTCCTGGGGTGAAAGTAAAGATCCTCAGGAAGAAGGACTCACCGGCCCTCTACCCGCCCGGAAGAACTGTGAGCAGAGCAAGTGTTCACAAGTTAGTTTTTGTGCAGTAAAATACCAACCTGTGATCTAAGCATTTGATTGAAATGACACAATATTTGTGAAAATCCTGGAAGGGAACCAATCCTTAACAAAAGCACTCACAAGGAAGTGCAACTGGATGGGAGGCAAAGCCAGCCACAGAGTTCCTTGGAGTTTTGCCACTTACTGCAACGTAATGAATCACCTACACGTCATAGGTGGCCTACTGCCTAGTTGTCAATGATGCAAATGTCCTCCAGCCTAATTAGCATTTACATCATTTTCATATTTCACATTTATGACAAATCAATGTAATTAGCTCTAAACTCTAACTACCCAATATAAATACACTGAAGTCAAGGATGCGGCATAACTCAATTTGTCTTTAGTGTCTTTCTGCATGATATTGTCACCATCCCTATCCCAGGCACCCAGATGGTCCTGCTTCCCAGTGACCAGCTGGCCCACCCTCAGGGGTCCAGCCTTCCACAAATTACCTGGAGCTGTATGCACACCCCCTGCACCTCACCACTCACCTCAGAGCTTTCTGTTTCACGTTCCTTTCTCACCTGCCTCTGTGAAAGGTGTCTGAGGAGCTCAGTTACAATATAGCTAATAACTGGTCCTAATTCCTTATGTATAACCATTAAAATCATGCTTCCAACATTATGGGAAAATCCACTTGACCCAAATTTGCACCAACACCCCCTCCAAGAACCCAAGTGCTACTTATCTCCATTGCATTAACCTATTATATTCCACCAAGATGGGTTTGGGAAAAGGTCAGTGTTCCCATCTTGAGGCAAAATCTAAATAATGATTTATCCTAAATGACACAGATCAGGTCGCAGAGCATGCAACATTATCAGCACCTCTATCTCTTATTACCCCTGAAAGGGTCATTGAATATGCCAATCATAGAAGTACCCATCAGGGCAGAAGAGGACCCACCATCACAATTGCACACATTCTCTAAAACTCTGAGCTACTGACGGTAACCATGGAGCAGATTTTTCATCTTTTCCTCTGATCGCTCATGGCTATAAAGACAGTATTATCATTCATCAGTGACTAGCATAAGGAACACTGAGAACAAGAACTAATTCTTGTCCCCTTAATAATGGAATGATGGTCTTTTTCTCTGCTCTGTAACTACAGGAATTTTCCATGAAGGACCAGATGTTAGATCTCACCCATCTGTGCCAATTGCTAATGAAGCCATCCTGGCTGCCCTGCTTTGGAACTGAAAATGCTGAAGTTCCAGGGCCTAGGTGTCCAGCTTGCTGTCAGCCCCATGAGCCCATGCTGTTCCCCCAGGCACCATAACCAAATCAAAAGTAGCCTTTTAGGGTCTTCAAAAAATAGATTTGAGGTGTAGAAGGCAATACAGTGTCGGCAAGTGTAGGACACATCTACATCTAATTCAAACAATGCCCCATCATTGGAACCACCATTCCTACTAAATCAGACAGAGTATCAAGACTCACCCTTCCGTCTGCTGCAATGGCCAGGCACATTATTTCAAAACACAGTCAGCTACTCTCATAAACTATATGGAACTCTTCATTTAAATTTCCCATAGAAAACTGAATCAAGAAGATCCTCATGGAGCATCTGTATGCACAGTACTATGGAGTGTAACATAGGCCTCTGGGCCAAAGTGTTTTATTTATTCATGCATAAATTCATTAAAGAATTACAGAACACTTGCTGTATGACAAGCATGAGGCTAGGTACTGGAAATGAAAATGTTGAGCGCAACAGTCACAGCCCACTCCCTGTTTAAGTTTACAGTGTGGTGGAAGAGTCAGATGCTAAGCAGTCAGACAAGATGATAACTTTGAACTGTTTTGTACACTATGACAGAGGCACTAGATCAGATCCACAAAGAGAACTGACCTAGTCTGGGAGTCCCAGAAAGAGGTCCAGAGGACTGGTGGATTCATGAGGCATTAACCAATCAACAGAAGCTAATTTGGGAGCAGGCAGACAAGAACATGCCAGGTAGGAAGGTCAAACCCAAGTGGAAAGTCCCCAATGTGTGTAAGAGCCTGGCCCTGCCAGGAAGCAAGGTAGTATGAGTGGTTGGGTGCCCGCTAAGGGAAAGGGAGCCCAGGACCACACTGAAGAAAAAGGCCAGCCCAGCTCAGGGGATGGTGTCAGGGAGGCATTTGTTTCTGAGAATAAAGCAGCAGGGCATCATCCAATCCCGCCATATTGCACAGCTAAGGAAATCTGAGGAGAGTTACATCATCAATGTGGGAATATGCAGGATTTGCAGCAGGCCTTGAAAAAGATAAAATTTGGAAAGAATAAGGGAAAAGAAAAGAAATTCTTTTTCTGTACTTGGAGGGCCAGGGCAGACACATCACTAATAGTCCTAGAAAGCTTTTTGCTTTAAAGAGCTACAGAGATGTCTTAGAACATAATGTAATTTATATAATATTACTGGGTTGCAATGCCTATAAGGAATAGTGCCAATAAAACCTGAAAAGGAAGACAACTTTAATCCAGGAATCAAATTTGAGTATTTTGGCCAAGAATAATAGCAAAGGTAGTTTTGAAAAAGGACAATAACAGTTGTAAAGCTATAGTAATGAAGAAAGTGTGATTTCATAAAGGAATAGAAAATTTGACCAATAAAAGACAGTCCAAAAGCAGTCCAACAGATATGTGGACATCTGATTTATGAAAACATAACATTGTCATGCAGTAGGGAAAGGAACGTATTTTTGATTAATAGCACTGAGCCATATAGAACTTTGACTACTTCACATTGCACACAAAAGAAATTCCAGGTAGATTTTACATCCACATTAGAAAAGCCAAACAATTTGGAACATAAGATATTTTAGGGCAGCGAAACTATTCCTTATGATACCATAATGATAGACACATGTCACTGTACACTCATCTAGACACATAGAATACTTAACACCAAGAGTGGACCCTGCAATGAACACAGGATAATCACAGATTGTAACAAATGTATCACTGTTGGGAGTGATTATGCATGTGTGTAGGGACAGAGGGCATATGGCAAGTTCCTGTACTGCTCTCTGTTTTGCTGTGAACCTAAAGCTGCTCTAAAAATAATGAATTTAAATTATTCTTTTTTTTAAAACAAGAAACTGAAACAATCAAGTTTTAGAAGAAAATACAGAATATCTTTGAGACCTGAGCAGAAGCAACGATTGCTTGGACAAGTCGGAAAAGGCATCATGAAGGGAAAAAAGTTGATCAATTGGACCATGTTCTAAGTAAGTGGCTTGGGCCAGAAACAGAGACAAACTCACAAGGATTTTCACTTGAGGAAGCTGAAGCAGGCAAATACATGTGTAAAAATTCATCTGTGAAAGGTTGAAGTATTTCATTTTCAGAGCATCTGGATAACAAGTAACTCAACCAAAACTGGGTTATGCGTTCAGGGAGACCTAAATGGCTTTTCTGAAGACCACACAGATTTCTACCAAATTTAGCAGAAATTGAGGTTTCTCCTCCTTCCACCTTAAAGACACTCAAAGGGTCCCCAAAGTCCCTAGTGTCAGCAGCAGCTATAGAACTGTGAAGGAAAGGTTTGGGAATGGCAGTAGAAGGAAGGGGAAACCAAGAATCTGTCTCACTGTTGGGTTTGGGCCTGTGACATTCTGTATAAGTCCCATGACATGGCCCTTCTCCGAATCAAAGAACAGCGTGGGTAGGAGTAGATGGCCCGGCCAGTCTGCGTGACAGTTGTGGTTCCTTGTTCACCTTTAGGCGTCTCATTTTCCAAAGTGACGCATCCCGAGTGCCTAGAGCCCACAAAACATCCCGGAGGACCCAAACTCGGAGCACCCAGGGCTCTCGTCCGTCCCAGGGACGTGCGGGGCAGGGAAGCGCTGCCCAGGCTGCAGCCACTGGGCACAGGAGGGACGCAGGTGCTTAGAGGACAGAAAAAGAATGCATTTTCTGTACGAAAACAAACACTAATAGGAAGCAGGGCGAACCTTGGAAACCCTGGTATGGCCTAGTTTCTTTGCCCTCACTGGGCCTGGGTCCTGGCCCCCAGGCCAGCAGCTCCTTCCTTCCAGCCACAGTCGCGCCCGGCTCGCAGCCAGGCGCCGCGAGCTTCTGCAGCCTCTGCTGCCCCCTGGTGGCGACTCCGAGGGCCGCCACAGTTCCTGGGGATCTTGGAGTCCTTGGGCTGAGTAGTGTGTGAGAGTGTGTGTGTGTGTGTGTGTGTGTGTGTGTGTGTGTGTGTGTGTGTGTGTGTGTGTGTGTGTGTGTGTGTGTGTTTTACCCTGTTCCCTGGGTGTGTGTGTGTATATGTGTTTTACCCTGCTCCCTGGTGTGTGTGTGTGTGTGTGTGTGTGTGTGTGTGTAGAGGGCAAGGGAAATTCTTCACAAGAGCGTGGTTTTATTTTATCCAATGCACTTAAAATAACTGCTACAACAATAGTGTTTTCTAACCACGACAACTCCATTTATTTAGTCCATTTATAGAATCATCCTCCCAAGAGTTCTGAAGCAGCTGGAAATTCAGTCCAGAGCTTTCCTGTCTTTGCTCAGATAAAAATTGCTTGACCACATTACCAAATCTCTTAAATATTTAACGAAAGATTCTGAGTTCCCCGGCAAAATTAACCACATGCTCTCCCTTCTCTTCCACCACAGGAGAGACAGAAGGAAGGAGGAAAACAGTAATAGTACTGTAAGTTCTTTTAATGCAACCCTCAGGGCGTTGGAGGTGTGGCTAGCTGGTACAGCACTTGCCTAGCATGCTCTAGTCCCTGTCTGATCCCCAGCTCTGAAAGGGGAAAAATAAACCTTCAAAAACAGGTACTCTTGCCAGGCACTGTGGTATACAGCTGTAATCCCAGCCTCTCGCTGAGGCAGGCAGATCACAACTTCAAAGCCAGCCTCAACAACTTAGCAAAACCCAGTCTCAAAATTTTAAAAAAGGGCCAAGGATATAGCTCAGTGTTTCAGTCACTCTGTGTTTAATCCCTAGTACATAATAATAATAATAACAATAATAATAATAATAATACTCTCATGCTGTTCTTCCTAGAATGAACTGCACAATCCCCACAACCATGATTTTCTGTGAAAGAATCAAATTCCCAGATATGGCAAATCCCCAGAAAATGCAGTGCTAGAATTTAACCACATAATCTCTCAAAAAATCATTCTTAATCCCTAGAGGAAGTGGGGATATAGCAAGAATCTCAGGAGGCTAAGCAGAGGAAGATTATAAAGTAAAATCTTTTTACCCTCCTTAAAGAAACCAGTTTCAACATTTTGAAGATGATTCCTACATAAAGTCCATATATTTCACATATTCCCTCATGACACAATGACAAAAAAGAGGCTGTGAATTCAGTCATGCTATTAGATGAATTTAAATAGTATTAATTATTACAGTCTCTATATACATTAAAAAACTGCAGGAGTCATGTGAGCCTATGTGGGTATGAGCAGGTGGTTCATGGTATACACACGGCATCCCTGTCCCTGCAAACAGCTCCCTAGACACAGGGCAGGGTATTCTTGCTCCCCTACTAGGTTGGAGGCCTTGGAAGCAGCAGCAAAAGGCAAACACGATAGCAGCAATAAAAGGCAAATGTGTTATAAAGAAATTCTGATGAATGAATTCAAAAAACTCTAATGGGGGTTAGGGGACTTTCATGGTGTGGGACAGGAAGGGCATAGCCTTCCACCTGCTATCTTCTATTTCTGACCCCCCTAAATAGTCACTCATGCAACATTCATCAAATGTCCATCTGTGTCAGTTTGCAAGAAATAGGTTGTTTTTCACCTTCAGGAACAATGTGATGGCTAAGATTTCTCAGATTTTAAGTACCACAAACGATATCAAGACCTAAAAGGATTAGCAGAGAAAAAGAATCAATTCTCTCAAATTTTCTTTCTTTCTCTTGCTTAATTGCTCTGGCTAAAACTTTTAGTATTATATTTAATAAGAGTAGTGAGCGTGGACAGCCTTGTCCCTGATTCCAAAGGAAATGCTTCTCCCCGTGTATTTTGGCATCAACTGGGGGTTTGTCATACACAGCTTTTATTGTGTTGAGATACATTCCTTCTGTACCTAATTTGTTCTTTTTACGTGAAAAGGTGTGGAATTTTAACAAATGTTCTTTCTGCGTCTATTGAGATGATCATATGATTTTCTTCTTCATTTGGTTGATGTAACCTATTACATGTATTGCTTCCATAGGTTGAACCATTCTTTCATCCTTGGAATGAAACCTGTTTGATCACAGGGAACGATCCCTTTGATTTGCTGTTGAATTCAATCTGCTAGTATTTTGTGGGGGATTTTTGCATCTGTGCTCATCAGGGATATTGGTATATTCTTTTTCTTTATTGGGTTGGTTTTGGTAACAGGGTAATGCTAGTCTTATAGCATGAATTTGGAAGGGTTCTCTCCCTTTCAACTCTTTGGAATAGTTCGAGAAGAACTGGCGTCAGCTCTTTAAATGTTTGGTATGTTTCAGCAGTGAAGTCACCTGGTGGGAAAATAGAAGCCCAATACATTGCTTCCAGTCACTCACTCAGGGTTCACTCTGATAAACCCTGAACCGCACACTGGCACCCTCAGCTGGAGTCCTTTCCCTGATGCATGGCTAGTGGTGGCTCCCACCATCAGGATAAGGAAGGAAAGCAGGGAGCTGGCTGCTAGGAACAGCACAGAGACTACTTCCTCCTCTGCACACAGTGGAAAACACAGGGACACATCCCCCCTCACTTCCTGCCATCTTGTTTTTTTCCCCACACCCATCATTGTCTTGTTATTACACCTCCTGACTGTCCTTCCACTTGCTCCCCTATCTCTAACAGCAGTCAGTCATGTTTTCAAATATAAATATGATATGTCACTCACCTGTTCAAAACTTTTCCATGGCCAGTGCCAGTGCAATCTCAACCACTGGCTGTGCCCTTCAGACCTTGTGTGGCCTTCAGATCAGCTCCCATCTCCTATCCAACCTCACACTCTCACTCCTTTTCTCTCTCAGTTGATGTGGACCTTCTTGTAGCTTTGGATTCAATTCATCATAGATAAGGCCTAGTTTTGAATGTGCAAATAGCGCATGACAACCTACTGTGAGACCATAGGCAAGCCACATTCCTTATCTATAACACAGGTACAACAACGGCATGCCATGGCTAGGGCATATTGTCCATCCCCACTAGGGACATCCCCTCCCTGTCTTGCTTGACACTGCCTCCAGTACCTAAAGTTCCCAGTGGACACTTAGTAAGTTTTCCTGTCTGTTCTGTCTTTCTTCCCTTCTCTCTCTCTCTCTCAGGTCCCATTAATTTTCTGTTCTTAGTCTCTTGCTGTTTTGCGGTTTCCCTGCAGTGAGTTAAAGCACTGGGGGGAAACAGCTGAGGAGATGCTCTTTTGGCATCAGCCCAAGGCCTCTGCATGAAAACCAGTGCAAGAACGTTTGCAGTGAGACATCAGGAAGAATGCTCTCAGGCCACATAGCAAGGGACTGATTACCAGTTTTGAGATTTTGCACCAGGTTCATCTCTCCCATGTCCTACTTCTGATCTTCTCCATTTTTCTCCTCCCTTTGCATCTCTATAAGCCCCTCTAAGGATCTAAAAATCTTTCTCAGCTCCCTCCAGTTGCTTTCAAATACTTGTGCTGTTCCCATGTGATTGTGTTCCAGTTTGGCATGAAACACTCGCCACAAAGTATAAACTCCCTGAACCTTGTACACACTGGTATATAATGAGTCCAGTCCCGCCAACTTCTGGGCTCGGTAGCCATCAGCCTGTGCTGAGAAAACACTCATCTTAGAGACTTTGAATCTGAATCCCATTTCTGGAACTTTCTGAGTTCACTTGACCAAGCATTGACTTTCTCATAGTGAAATTGCATAATACAAGTGAAAATGGCTGATTAATTTTTAAAGTAGAGGAATAAGAAGATGAGGCACCTGTGCTTTATCTATAAATTAGGCAAAGAATTTTTAAAATCCTGCTCCAAGCATTAGTGTCCTGTAGGCAAAATTCTAGCATAAGTGACTTTGCTTTTTCTTTTACCTTTTTTGCTCTAACCATGAGAATCTTGGCTCCTCTTACTGTGTTGGGGTTAATTAGAACAAGAGAACAGGTGGCTGGAAATAGAAAAGGAAGTGAAGAACAAGATCAGATGTTTTATGTCTTTTTTTTTTTCCCCAGTGATGTTTCAGAAGGAAAATGAAACTGAAGAAAAATAAATCAGGCAGAACTTCAGAAGTGTTTGTGAGAGTCATATGACTGGAGGCTCATATCATGTGTTTTACCCTATGTCTAAGACAGCCTGGGCTGCCAGGGTCAAAACCTCCACACGAAATGTGTTGAGCTTTAAGTCTAAGAAGCAGATATGGAGCAAAGAAGAAAGGAAAGGGAGGAAGAGAGAGTAGCAGGGAGAAAAGGGAGACACCATTTCTGAGGATGCAAATTAGCTACCCCAAAATGAAACAAATTACAAGCATGTAATTTGCAATTATAGATAGTGCCTTAAAATTTCCTAGTAAGTAAATTGTGGAAAATAGAAATTAATTATATGGGATGTAATAATTACTTAGCCAGTTTAAGATGCAAGAGCTTAAAATGGTAATATTGTAACTATTGTCATTTTTGCTTTATTCAGTGAGAATAAGATATAGTATTGCATTTTTTTGTTTCATCTTATATTTTTACAAAATATCCAACTCCTTAGCCACAACTTTTACTGTAATTAGTTAGCCAGTTGGTTTATTTAACTAAAACTCAGCATAAGAACTAGACATTGGCTGGATCTTAGAAACCATGTGAGAGTTCCATTGAATTCACATTCTCTCCTTCCCACTTAAAAAAAAAAATCTGATTTTTTTTTCAGAGTCACTTCCTTCCTTGTCTTTAACATTTTGACACAAATTTCTGTTGTTGCCTGTTGCCTAGATTTCATTGTTATATATTGATCCATTTAATGAATAGATCAGAGTGTTTAATCCAGTCTACTATTAATAGAACTTGGCTTGACTCCAGGTTAAGCTATTTGGAATCATTCCATTGTATACATTCTTGGCGTTGCCTACACATCTGCAAGAGTTTCCAGAATCATGAGGTAGGAGTAGACATTGGGTTTGTGCAGAATAAGCAGAGGAAATTTGCTAAGTGTTGCTGATTTGCCATTCAAAGGAGCTGTATAAATTTACACTCTCAATATCAAAGAAGCATTATATTATTCAAAATCCTAATTAATACTTAGCAGGAGTTCCATTTTTAAAATTTCCAACCTAGGAAACATGTAGTTCTATCTCATGGATTTAATTTACATATTCCAAACAACTAATGAGGTCGAGCACTTTTTGGGCGATTTGTTATTATGATTTCTCCTTTTTTGAAGCACCTGTTTACTTGTCTACTTTTCTATTAAGCTATTTTCCTTTTCCTTATGTTTTGTATATTCTTTACACTACCACTTTGTCAGGTTAACTTGGAAGGTCTTTATTTCACTTCAATTATGAAGAATAGCCTTGCTGGCTATAGTAATATTGGATGGCAGTTATTTTATTTCGTTTCATTTCTTAGGTCTTGAAATGCATCAGTTCATGTCCTGCTGGCCTGTAGGGTTTCTGTTGAGAAATCTGCTATTAGTGTAATGAATTTGCCCTTAAGTGTGACTTGGTGCTTTTCTCCTGCGTATTTTAAAATTCTTTCTTTGTCTTGTGCTTTTGACTATTTGACTATAACATGTCATGATAAGTGTCTATTTTGAGTTCCATAGACCCTCCTGTGTCTGGAAGTTCATGTATTTCCCAAGATTAGGGACATTTTCTCTTATTATGTCATCAAATAGCTTTTCTGTGCCCTTAACCTTTATTTCTTCACCTTTGAGTGTGCTGATGAGGTAGATGTTTGATCTTTTGATGGTGTCCCAAAGGTCTAGAGTGCTATCTTCTTACTTTTTTTGTCTTTATTTCCCCTTTGTCAGTTATAGGTGTAGCAAATATCTTTACAGACATTTTGTGGGGGGATGTTTACTGGGGATTGGGGTTTGAACTCAGGGACACTCAATCACTGAGCCACATTCCCAGCCCTATTTTGCATTTTATTCAGAGATAGGGTCTCACTTAGTTGCTGAGCACCTCGCTTTGGGGTGACTGTCTTTGAACTCGTGATCCTCCTACCTCAGCCTCCTGAGCATGTTTCATCATTCCCAGTCTTTACGGACTTTTTTATGAATTTATTTTTTTAATCTGTGGATCTCAATGAACAGGAGGTATTTTATTTTAATGTATTCAAATGTATCTTTAGTTTGTCATTTGTCCAGTGAATGACTGGTGATCTTGATGTATCTCTCCTAAGCTGATGAAGTTGTTCTCCTCTGTTGTCCTTTGAAAATTTTAGAGTTTGACTTTTATACTTAAAACTTTCATCCACTTTGATTTTTGTGTATGATGTGAGCAAAAGAGGTGATTTCATGGAGCCCCATGTGGATAGTGAATTGCCACATAATTATGCTATGAAAAGTATAAACTTTCTAGGGCATCTTTATCATAAATCAAGTCTCCACATATGTGTGTTTAATTATTCATTCTCTTCCATTGAACTAGCAATTTGTGCCCTCTCTTTGTTTTAAATTCTATCATCTCATAAGCTTTAGTATCTGGACTAAGTCCCTCCATCTTTTTATTTTTATTAAATAATGTTCAATCTTGGCCCTTTGAATTCCTATGTACAATGCAATAATATCCAAACAGCAGATTTTGAAAGGCAAAAAGTCTATTGAAGCTTGGGATGGAACTGACTCCACAGATTTAAAGTAGCACAGAAGAAACTTTAAAAATGGGTAGAAAGGAGATATAAAGGAAGGATGAGGAGTTATCATTTTAATCTAAGGTTCTGCATACTTTTCCATGCCTGTCACTCCCCAAGTCAGTCTCTCTCCCCAGCCTGTCACTCCCAAATTTCTGAGAAATCAATAACTCTATGAATTTATAAATCCATAAATCCACTGACTTTATAAATCTGTAAATCCTTAATTTCACTGATTTATGATGATTACCTTGACACTTTTATACTCCCCCTCAATAAACAAGTTAAGTAAAGAGAAATATAATAATTTAAGAAGTATATAACCTAGGGGACTCTCCCGCATTGTCTATTGATCAGATAACGGAGACCACATAGCCTACGGATCCTAAGACTGACCAGATCGCCACAAACCATCTTGAGATCACCAGACTGATGTCACCCTTATGTACCTTCCCAAGCTTATCCCTCACCAATTTTCCTTTTAAAAATGAGTCAGAAAACCCCCAAACGCATCTTTTGCTCCTAAGTTGGTCAACATTCCCCACTTAAGTTAGTATTCCTTGCTTTCTTAAATAAAACTCTATTCCTGCACTGGTACGTGTTGAAATTCTTTTCCAACATGTACATCCAGAATCTCACTGGTCCTGAGTTGAGGTTCCCCTCTCTAGGAACTCCTCCAGCAACAGACCCATTATAGGATAATTCAATGGTTCCATTTTTATTTTTCCATTGCATTCCCATAGGGTATAACTCCATTTATTTAGATCTTTTTAAACAGAATTTGCATAAGTTTAGAAAGGTATATCTTTTGTCAAATTTATTCCAAGATACTTCAAATCACAGCAAATGAAATGTTACCTTTAAATTTTGTTTTCTAAATTTTGTTATTGGTGTACAGATCTTTGAATGTCAATTTTTAATTTTAAATTTAGAAAAATCACCAACTTCTCTTATTAACTCTAGTAATCTGTAAAATCCTCCATACACAAAGTTTGTATTGCCCAATGAAGATGACTTTTCTTCCTTTCACACCTTCCACCTTCTATTTATTTATTTGCTTACTTATTTACTGTCCTATGCAGGTTGAAGACTTTAGTAAAAGACTGAATAAAAGTGGTGCTTCCTCTCGTGTTCCTAATCCCAGAAGAAAAGATTTTGCTATCCCAACATACTATATCTGCTGGAACATTTTGTAGATTCCATTGACTAAAGAATTTCCCTTTATTTCTAGTTGGCTAAGAATTTTTTTTTTCAGGAGTTCTTGTAAAATATTTTCCCACATCCATTGAGATAAACTTGTTATTTAATTTCAATGAATTTATTAATATTGCAAAGTATATTGGGAAATTGTATAACAACAACCAATGCTTTATTCTTTGTATAAAATCACTCAGTAACAGGGTACAGTGACTGGTGGCAAATGCCTGTAATCCCAGCAGCTCAGGAAACTGAGGCAGGAGGATCTCAAATTCAAAGGCAGCCTCAGCAACACCACGGTGCTAAGCAACTCAGTGAGACCCTGTCTCTAAATAAAATACAAAATAGAACTGAGGGTGTGGCTTAGTGTTCAAGTGCCCCTAAGTTCAATCTCCAGTACAAAAAAAAAAAAAAACACTAGTAGTGATTCATTATGTTTTTAATATATTGCAAATTTGTTTACTACCTCACTAAGTAGACTTCTGAATGCTTCCTCTCTTTTGCATTTCTATAGAAATTACTAAACAATTGGTTTTTATTTGTTCCCTGAATACTTAGAAGAACGAACTGGGTGGGGAGTCAGTTTTTTGGATTTGGGCTTGGGTGATGTTTTTCTTCTTAAGTCATTATGGCCAATTGTCCATTTGGTAAATTATCTATTAATTAGTCCATTTGATCTAAATTTTAATTGTTTTGACCAGAAAGTTCTTCACAGTATTCTCACTGTTTTTTAGTTTGGGCATTTGTTTGCTTGTTTATTTTGAGTTTTTGAAACATATTCTACAATTATGTAACTTTTTATTTTTGAAATTATAGGCTTTCTTTTTCCTGTATCAATTTTGTTAGTCTATTCAAAAATGCAACTTCTATCTTCAATGATCTGAAGTTTGCTTTTCTATTTCATCAGTTTTTTTTCTTTCACTTTATTTTTTTCTTCTCTATACCTTCTTGGGATTAAATTAGTTTCTTTTTTCCTAACTTCTGAAGATGTATGTTGAGCTCATTTGTCTTTCTCTTTTAATATGAACAGTTAAAGCTGTACATTTCATTCCAAGTATTATATTAGCTATTCTTCAGTTTTGATACGTGGGGTTTTCCTATATTTTGTTTTGATTCATCTTTGAACTGTAAGTTATTTAAAAGGATGCTTTTAATCTTCAGTATATGGTGGTTTCACAGTTTACTTTTGTTTTAATTTCTACTCTAATTTTATTTTCATCACAAAAAGATATATATCATTTTAGTACTTTGAGTTTTTTACAGTATATATGATCAGCTTTTTAAATATCCTACGAGTGCCTTGTAAAAAAAATGTTTACTGAAGTTCTTAAGTACATTCTTCTAGATAAGTTCATTTGGTTTAATTATTTCATCATGTTTTCAATATTCTGAAAACTTACTAATTATTACTGGTCTCCTTGTTCTAGTTACTCATATGGGGTTTTGGAAATGAGTTCATCATAATTACAAAGGAATTAACTATTGAGCTTGAGTCATGAAGTCATTGTGAGGCTCAAATCAAAAATAAATGTACATTTATATTAATATGTAAAATATTAAACAGTGCCTAACACTTAGTAAAAATTGACACATTTTAACAAATTTTAATCATCCAAAAATAAAAAAGGGCAATTTACTTATTATATAGTTTGCAGAATTTGGAACACTGAATATGTCTTATTTTATTTGTTCATTCAATCAGTCATTCATTGTCGTGCTAAAGATTGCAGGTCTTTGCACGTGCTAGGCAAGCATTTTACCACTAAAGCACATCCCTGGCCTCTAGGTCTTCTTCTGTCAGCTTATTGAGATGATGAAAATAAAAAAAAAAAATTCTGCCAGGAAGTGTAAAACTATTGTATTTCAATTACTCATTTTCAAAGGGCTTTGAACAAACCTCTAAAAGGGAGCGATTTGTCCAAAGTAAACTTCTGTCCTGTGAAGAATGCAAATGTCCTCATTCCTTGGCCAGCATCCTTTTTTTCACAGTCAACACTGAGTATTTGGGACCTTGTGGGCAAGATAATGTGATTTCTGGCAGAGAAGGCAAAATAATATTAACCTGGTGAAGGGGAGTGTGAGTGAGAAGCCAGACGGCTTGTCCAAACCTAACTTTTTAATATTAATACAATATTAAAAATATTTCTTTATTATAAAGAAATATTTGAGTTTATATATTTATATATATCTTAATATATCTTAATTATTATTAATGCAATACTAAAAATATCTCTATTGCAGAGAGAAAACACAAACATTTCATTTTTGTTGTTGAGTGGATGCACCAATCAGAGCAGGGTTCTAGAATACAGGATAAAAAAAGGTATCGGAAGTAAGGTATGGATAAATTGTGCAGTTCAGCTGTCTCTTGAAAAGGGAACCAAAATTGATGGTGTTTCTCTCCCTCTGTCTCACACACACACACACACACACACATCCCAAATTGAGAACGTGAATATGATTATAGACTGGTCAATATTCTTTAACCCCGAGAGTGAGAGCAGCCAGAAACACAAGATTCTTACAGAGTATCCAGAGCAGATTGATTATTGTCTTAGCCTTAGGGTCCCAAGTTATGGTGGCAAGCTTACAATGAGGATAGTCACATTCTGTGCTCAGAGATGGTGAGAGAGAGAGAGAGAGAGAGAGAGAGAGATTCTGTGCTTAAGCCTCACTTTGCTTTTTACTTTACGTTCACCTCACTTTCACTTATAATAAAGTTCTCTTGCATGGCTTTTGGTGTCTGACTTCAAAATTTCTTTCTTCAAAACTCAAGAACCAGGCTTTCCTGTGGCAACTGTATGTATCAAATCAGGTTCCTGGGTATCTTTCAAAACCTACAATGAGTTCCAGATTCTCATTTTCAGATTTCTCTTTAGAAAGCCCAAAAAACAACCCCAAGTGGGGCAGAAAGAAGAAGTACTGCTCCTGTCCTGGCACAGGCAGAGGAAAGCAGAGTACGGAGGGAGAGGGACCAGAAAGGGCAAGTCCAGGTCTATTGACAGCCTCAACAAGCATGGGAGCTGCCAGTGAGTTTCTGGTTCTCAAAATCCAATAATGGCAAGAACCACTTAGGATTAATGGTTACTTGAAGATTCTCAGGCTCCCCCACAGAGATTCTGCTTCAGTAAATGGGGCCTCAGCTCAAGAATTTATATAATTAGCCCCAACTGCCGGAAATTCTGGTGCAGGTTTCAGGGCAGTCACTTTGTTGTTCAATATGTTATTTAAGGTGAGTCTAGATTTAGTCCAAAATTACAGAGCATGAGAAAATTCAGTGGATACGTGACCATTTTACAGTTTATTTAATGGGGACAACCAAGGAGATGATTCAAGCTCCAAAGTACAATTTGCTTTTTCCATTCATTTCATCAGCTAATTGCCAAGTCAGTATTGTACCTTGGAAAACACTAATCAATGATTAATCTTTGAACAGATTTAAACCATTAATTTAAAAATTCATCTACACCCTCTCTGGGTCTCAAACCAAGGTTACAAAAATTAGTGTAATTTCTAGGACTGTCTCTTTTAGTTATAATTTAATGAATCAAAGCACCTAGGTTTGTGGGCAATATAAGAAACAACTTTTTGTTGAGGGGAAATGGAACTGCTTCTCTGATCATTTTTGTATCACTGACAGACAAAAATAAATCAAGTGGAAAAATATTTAAATCATATTTTGTTGTAAAGTCAAAGGCATTATTGGCCAGAAACATTCTCAAATTAGATGCTCTTATCTATGGAAAAATTCTCCTTTTTATAATCTTTGAATTCTTTGTATGTTAAGTTAAAGACATGTTACCTTCTTGGTAGTCTTCGAGCAATTTATTTCGATACTTAATTGGAGATAATAGGAATGAGTTAAAATGGCTTCCAAGAAGTAAGAAAACCAAAAGAAACACTTTCAGATCTCATGAAGTATTAACAGGTGAATCAACACAGAACATTTGCAAATGATAAAAGAAATGCTGGCAGATAATGTTGTCAATATGTGTGTTCAGAAGGCTGAATACTATGACTCAATGTCTTTCAGATCCATCTGGTGTGCTTACGTGAATCACATAATGTACTGGACAGTTTATTTTAAAAATACAATAGTACAACAATTATGCCATTTTAGAAAACTGAAGAGAGGTTATAATTTTAATGATCAAATGAACAGAAAAGACCACTATATATTTGAATGTATATCATAAGCAGATATTGCTCCTGTATTTAGAACATTTTCTCTAACCACATGCCAAAAATCTAGAGCAAGTTGAAAAAAGGGACAATGAGAAAAACCCAACTCATATTTGAATGTTAAATGCATACAGAAATGATTTTATGTAAAATAATGTTACTCTAGGGAATAGATAAATTAAGTCATAGGAAGATGATAAAGGATGAAAATATTACTACTTACACTTATTACAGAGTTCTTTTGCCTAAACAGGCCAGAATTCAGCAAAGTAGAGGATTCATTTCATATAATTTGGGATACGTTAACATAATTTAGAGAACAAAATTAGATGGTAAATATGTGACTATTTAAATTTTATTCATTGGGGAAAAAAACACTTCTAGAAAAGTAAGTAAAAAATATGTTAACTTTTACTTCATTATTTCTAACCCAATTAACTCAGGTCTTTAAAAAAAATAGGGCTAAGAAGGACAAGGTCATGCCTATAATTAAAATAAGCCAGAAGCCTGAGCCCTTCAGGAATACAGACAGCCTCTTTCAGTGACTCCAGAACTCTCCCATCCCTGGTCTTGGGGGAATAGATGGTTGAAGGAAAATAGCTTATCAAAAATTTACCACAATATTTGAAAACATTTCCTGTCTTATATAGTACATTTGTGTCACTCTCTACACACAGGGAAGCTCATAACATTTTTATCATAACATAAAAATAAACTGGGCAGATAATGTATTCCTAAAAATGATGAGTAAGATGAATTAATATTAAAGAGTTAGGAGTACAGACCACTAATTTTTATTCAATTTTATATAAAGATGACAAAATTTATAACTAACATTGTCCTCTATGCCTTGATTTCATTTCCACCTTTCTAGTCCATTGATTGAATAATTTTCTACATATCATTTCATTTCTTGCTATACACAACTGGTATCTGCCATTATGCCAGCAAGCCAAATAATTTTTAAAGCATTAAAAACTAACTGAGGAAATATGGATGTGTTCAAGATCTCACTGAAAGAGAAATATGAAACCAAAACACCATTCTATTGGAATGCCTCAACCAGTGGATTCTGTTTATCTTGGGGAGATGTCATCTAAGACATCCAAGCCCTCCAAGACATTGGTAGCTACAATAGGCAGGTAATATGGTCCATCAGCTGCTGGCTACATCTCATGCTCCCAAATCTAACTGGAGAGTGGTCATGTCTGCCTGGCAGGTGTCTGTCAAAGATCCAAAGGAGGCAGAAGAGGAGTGTCAGGCTGGGGTCGTAGCTCCATAGGAAAGTGTTTGTGTAGCATGTTTGAGGCACTGGGTTCAATCCTCAGCACCACATAAAAAGAAAGAAAGAAGAAAAAAAGAAAGAGAGAGAGAGAAAGGAAGGAAGGAAGAAAGAGAGAAAGGAAAAAAGAAAAAGAAAGGTATTGTATCCATCTACAAATATGTATATATATATATACACACACACACACACACACACACACACACACACACACACACTTATTTAAAGAGAGGTGTCTGTGAAGAGAAGTACCAGCAGCAAAGTACTGCACTTTCTTGTATCGTCTCCTTTATACAATTAATTTCTGAACCAAGCCTCTAAAAATCAGCATGAAAATATTGATTCTTTTGTATCACACCCAACATTTAGATAAAGATGAGAGTGTTCCAAGATAGGATGCCAAGGATTCTAATCTGAGCATTCGCTCTACCTCCATGTCCTGTCCTAAAATCAGGTAATGGGGAGCTTCTCCCACACATCCGATATGGCCTAACTACTTTGCTGAATTCAGGACACCTACAAACAGTGTCTTGAAATAAAGAAAGGTGGGGTCCTGGGAGAGTAGACATCGACCTCAAGCACTACCACTCCTCTTTCTAAGGCCGGCAAGTTTCGTCCATCACACAACTTGTAGGAAGGAAGGCTGGCTGTATCCTCAGGATGCATCTTAGCATAGTCCCTCAATGGTCTTCACCTAGTGATCCGAGTAGAAAGCAGTCTGCACTCCCTCTTGTGTTGGAACCTGAACGGAGGTCAGAAGAAAGGTCTGGATTTATAGCTAGCCTCCCCAGCAACCTTCTAAGTGATTTCAACAATTCACTTGCCATGTCGAGTTTCAAGTGTCCTTTCCTAAACAAAGAAATTCCCTCTAATACTTCATGCTCAAAAATCTGCTATGCAATTATTGTGGGAAGCTATTATTTTCATGCCTTTTAAACTATCTGATTTCTAGCAAATTAATTAAAATGAAGACAGTATCCAGAAAGATTATAAGCATATATTAGCAAGAAAATTCCCTGAACTAAATATCAAATTACCTAACATGTCATGTCATCATCTATGTATAATCCTACTTCCAATTATTATATTACTGATAGGAATTAAGATGCTCAGGACTTATACTGATGTGTTCAGCTTTTCCTGTTTTGTAACAATAAAATACCAGAATTTTCATTTTTCTGAATTAATAACTTTGATTCTCCAGGCACTAGTAGTTACCAACTTTTTCCCTCTTGTTTTGTCCTCCAGAGGCATAGAAAACATGTTTGCATGCTCTTTTTCCCTTCCTTCCCCACCTAAAATCAGGCACATAGGACCACAATTTAGTGGTAATTTCATAGACCAATACAGCATTCTGCATTCCAAAGCAGAAAATCTGATTCTCAAAGTCACCATATTTCCAGGTGCTTCATTGGAATAAGAACCATATTTAAACAACATCTCAACAATAAGCATACAAAAACCCCACATAACATTTGTTAGTAATAAATTTCAGAGAAGAGAGTTTGTTCAACAAGTATGGTGGAGGTCAGAAACTGACGATTATCAGGTTATTTCACTAATGCTCAAAATGGCAACTGTTTGAAACTGTTTCCTTAGAAGTTGACTGACTGTAATTCAAAGTTGCAAGAATGTTAATCACAGTACGCATCTTGAGTACTCCAAACCAGAGTTCACAAAAACATAGGAGCATCTGCTTCCTTTTGAGTCAGCCATAGACCTTTCTTTTAATCATGTTCCTGTTCCTCAAGTCACATCTTCCACAACATTTTTCACCATCTGCAAAATGTCGCATGTGGTTGGCTTAGGTGACAGTGACTAGCAATTTGCCATGCTAGCATACGTAGATGTGCTAACTATTAAAGAATTGTCCCCCTTTCCTACCATGTTAAACAGAAAAAAGAGAGTATACGAAACACTAAGAACATTACACTTACCACTCTAAAACATTTTTACATAATTATAAGTAAAGCAGTATAATGCTAGGACCAAAACAGACAGATGGAGAAATGGAGCAGGTTTAAAAGTCTGGTGCTTGATATACAGTAAAGATGGCAGTTCAAATAAGCAGAGAATAGTACTGGAAAATTAGATAATATTTTTTTAATTTTTTAATCTCTAACTTCAGGGGTGAAATGTGAAATGCCCTCCTTACACACACACACACACCAGCAGGCTTCCTTCACATCTGTTTGGTCATGTGGTCATCCACCCCCAAAACAAAGGGCAAGAGGTAGACACAGAACAAAATCAGATCTCCTCAGCAGGATGGTAGGAAGAGTTAGCTAAGCATCAATAACAGTGTTGTCAACTATGTAGAAATACCATAATTTCATCCTGTCAAGAGTATAAAACAATTGGTTTTAAAACAGAGATGATGTTTTATGGGGTGAATTCTCATAAACCATTACTAAATGGGGGTGATACTAACCATATTACCCAGCTTTGAGTTTCATGATCTTCCTGGCTGTATCTTAAATATTTTATTTTTTTACTTATCCCCAGTGTAAACCGGCTTCTACGGTCTAGTTGGTGCCAGAATACACATCATGTTTATTTTTCCATTTAGTCTTTTTCTGTACTTTCACTTCAATTTGCAATAAAATCCCTGCAGGGCTGCTGCCTCCTGGCTCACCTTCATCACACACTTGCTCTGTTCCTGGCATACTTAAGCAATTCCTGTGAATTATCTCATTTACTCCTCTAAACAACCTTATGAATTAATTGTTTTCCCTACATGTAGGCAGAATGAGAGACCCACACACAGGGGCTAACTGTGGAAGAAATGGCTGCTTCCTCTATTTTTCCTGAAATCCATCAGGACACAACTTGCCCTGTGGTCTGGTTAGTAACACCAGAATTTTAACCAGGTGCGATGGTGCACACTGGTAATCCCAACAACTTGGGATGCTGAGGCAGGAGGATCTTGAGTTCAAAGTCAACCTTAGCAAAATTGAGGCACTAAGCTACTCAGTGAGACCCTGTCTCTAAATAAAATACAAAACAGGGTTGGGGATGTGGCTCAGTGGTGGAGTGCCCCTGAGTTCAAACTAAACCAAATACCAAAACAAACAAACAAACCAGAATTTTGTCACTCTAGCTTGTTCTTAAACCCTGTTACTAGGGTAACAATGTGTGTTTTTACTTATCACAGACTTCAATGTAAATGACCAATCTGCAGGCAGGGTGGAGTGAGCGAAAGGGAGGAGCCTAACTTGAAGGAAACTTAGAAAGAAACAACAAAGGAACACATAACCACTTCATTGTCGTGCCTTTACTCTAATGCAAACTTTCTTAAAACAAAGGAGCCACCATGATTGAGCACTGACATTATCTATACCTACCAAAGATGGGAATTATTTGCAGTTTTACATATGAGGTAAGCTGGAGCTCAGAAAGGTTAAGATTTTTTGAAGGCCATACAGCTGAAAAATTGAAGATCACAGTTTAAATCCAAGCTGCCCAATTCCAAAACTCATGTCCATTCCTTCTCACCAATGCACTGTCTTTGTATTTCTGTGTCTTCTACAATTTAAAAAATACTTTATCTGGGAAACTGTGCTAGTCAGTTTTCTATCTCTATAACAAAATACCTGACATAAGCAACTTATAAAGAGAAAAGTTACATTGACTGATTGTTTTAGAGGTTCTAGATGATGATTAATTGGCTCCATTGTTCTTGGGCCTGTGGTGAGGCAGCACACTATGGCAGGAGCATATGACAGAGCAAAATTACTCACATCATGTTCAAGAGGTTAAAGAAAATGAGGAAGAGTCTGGAGTCCAACAGCCCCCTTCAAGGGTGGCTCCCAGTGACCTAACACCTCCTGCCAGCCTCTCCTCTTAAAGGTCCAGCCACCTTCCAATAGCATCATCCTGTGAGCTAAGACATGGGTCTTTGAGGGAATATTCAAGATCCAGATCACAGCAAAACTTACTACCAATTTTTTGTCTTTGCTTCATGTGAACTCTTTCTTATGTATCCTGCTTCCAACCTAGACTCCCCAGAAGTTAAACACTTGAATGGCATTAACAGGTGTTTGTCTCCTCAGGAGGCAATTTTTGAAGAGATGAAGGATATGGAACCACATAAAGGACCTGAAGGACGTGGTGCCGCCAGGTACCAAAGAAGAGAATCAATGGGGTGTTCATAGAGAGAAAGAGATTTAGGGAATTGGCTCACGCAATAGTGGAGGCTGGCAAGTTTAAAATGTGCACAGCCATCAACAGGTTGGAAATGAAGGGAAGAGTTAATATTACAATTTTGAGCCCAAATTTCTTGGGGCAGCATACTGAAAAAATAGGCAGTCTTGAAAAAATATTTCAGTCTTGAGGAGAATTATTTCTTCTTCAGGGAACCTCAGTTTTTGGTCTGATGGCCTTCAATTTATTCAATGAGACCCATACACATTATGAAGAACAATCTGCTTGACTCAAATAAACTGATTTGAATGCTAATCACTTCTTAAAAAATCTTTCCAATAATATCTAAACTGATGTTTGACTAAACTACTTGGTACCAAGGCCTAGCCAAGTTGACACATGAATTTAATCATCACAGGAAGGTCAGATGAAATTCACAACAGGACCGTAAATACACAACACAAATGTGAGGCCACCCTCTCTGCCTGAGATCATGACAGATATCACTCATCATCCAAGGCCCTCATGCCAAATGAGCTCCACACAGCTCAGTTCCAACAAGCCAGTTTCCAACAAAATGCAAGTTGAAATCTACCAGTAATTCAATGCCTACCAAGCAATGGAGCACCATTATCATAGAGCACTATAACATGGCTACCATCAGCTAACTTGGCAACTCTGGTCCCCTCTGAGGTCTTTGGGGATAGAGGTCTCTGAGTCTGTCTGATTTATTTTAGGAAATCCAGATAAAGTAAAGAGAGGAATAACCCTTTCTGCCAATTAACATATCTTGGAGCAAAAACATAAATCTCTATTCTAAACTGCATTCATAATTCCCTAGGAAAGCAATGACCACTATCTCATGAACACCTACTTATGTTAGCTATATTCCATTATAGCCAGTGCATGGCAGCAGGTCATAGTTACTCTTCATCTGTAGACTTTCAGCCCTTTACTAATCCAAAATTCTAATAACTATAACCACAGGAAATTGTACATTAAATATAATTACATGTGTACCTAAGACATGCCTCTGTATAACTAATTCACACATTTGGGATATTCAAAATATTCTGATTTTTATCAGAAATACTGCCTATTATGAATTATATGGCAAAATATTTGGCTGTAGTAATTTTGGTAGATATTCACCTGATCTTATCAATCACAAAGTAAAGGCAAAACAGCAATTTTGCAACTGAACACAAATATGCTCCAAGTTAAAGTGAAGACCTAGTGAGGCAAGGTGGTACACACCTATAATTCCAGCAACTAAGGAGGCTGAGGCAGGATGATTGCAAGTTCAAAGCCAACCTCAGCAACTTAGCATGAGGCCCTGCCTCAAAATAAAAAAAATAAAAATAAAAAATAAAAAGGGCTGGGGATGTGGCTCAGTGATTTAACATCCCTGGATTCAATCCCTGGTACCCCCCCCAAAAAAGGGGTGGAAGAACCCCTTTTTTTTACTCAGGTCTATCTACAAATCAGTTTCCAAGACTCTCTGAAGATATAACATTCATTACTTGCTTCAATTAACTATTTAGAGGTTTATTTCTGGGATTGCCAGCTCTGTTCAATTCCAGACTCCATAGTCTGACCTACGAGAAGCACTCAAAACTTTGATCTCATGATTCCAGTTCTTTCACTGGATGGTTTAGCAAGTTAAACTCTGGACTTGAGATTTCTCACATTTAAATAAAGGGGTACAAACTATCAACTCTAAAATCTGAATCTCTGCTAATCAAAGATGATTGTGTAGTACTTTAGCACATTTTGTGTATGCAATAATAGCAATAGCACACTCATATTTACTGCTATTTGTAGACATTCTGTGTCTATATTGCTTCATTTAATTCTCATCAAAGTTATATTGAGACAGTGGAAGGCTGTGTTTTCCCAAAATGACCATAGCAATATCTCTGCCTGGCCCCATGTTCTTCAGAACCTTGCCATTTCTCAGTAACAGATGGAGTCTCCACCCCCTCCCTTTGAATTTGCCTCTATTAATAGAATACACTAGAGGACACATGAAGGATGAACTATAAAAAGGTGACATCTCGTTTTTTCCCCTTGGGATGCTCACCTTGCTACCCAGCCACCATGCCAGAAGGAGATTCAGGCCACATAGAGGTTTTCCTACCAACAGAACACAGATTAGATTTTAGCTGATGGGCAGCTTTAGCCAACACAGTAGTAAACTTTGTGGTGGTTTATTATGTAGAAATAGATAACCAGGATAAGGCCAGTAGTATTTTATCCTCACTTTATACAAGACGAAACTGAGATAAAGAGAATCAATAGGCCAGCCTCTTGAATACTAAGTTATATTGTTACTTAAAAAGCAATTATTGGGACTGGGGAAATAGCTCAGTTGGTAGAGTGCTTGCCTCCCATGCACAAGGCCCTGGGTTCAATCCCCAGCAACACACACACACACACAAAAGAAAACTAATAAGTAATTACTGATGGAATGATTAGTCATTAGTGCAGAGCCATATTTATTCCTTTTGCTGTTTTACAGTGCGAACAAAATTATTTAATACATCATACATTTTTACCTAATTTTTATGTAATCAGAAACATTTTCCCCCAATAAATCATGTTACCATTTTTAGAAAAGGAAATAAAGATGCCTTACATCAGAGAAGAGTTTGTTTCTTGGCCTCTTCTTTTTATACTTTACAAAAATATAAGAAATTAAAATTTTACTGCTGGAAAAAGCAATTTCTAAGAAGCTTGACTTCTTATATCATATCTACAAAACCCTCTTTGAGGAACATATTAAAACTAAGGATCAGGATTCTGCCAAAGAAAAAGACTTATGATAGAAGAAAACAGGGATAATATCTAAGTTACACTTATTTTTGATTAAATGTTTAGAGCACAGTTATATAGTTTAAAGCAAGAAGAATGACTTGGTAAAAGTCTTATTTAAAGTCTGTCTTAGAATGAGTGAGAAATGTTTCACTTTGCAACTGGTTAAAATTATTTAATCATTAAAATGCCACCAGATGATATTATAATGTGCAAATCAAAGACCTTAATAGACCATTCTAATTAGTAATGGCCATGAAAATGTTCAGCTCCTTTCCCAGGAGACAACTTGCTTTTACTGACCCAAATGAGGCTGCACAATACATACAAATTTCCTTGGGACTAAACTAACACTGTTGTTGAAATGCTTCTCATAGAATTAAGTAAAATTCTAGGAATATCAAATCATGGGTCATTATTGGTGTTTCTGTGTATGTTGGGTTTCATTCTGTCATTTTACAGATTTCTGTTTGTATATATAAATATAAAAATACATGTATACACATATTTTTTTTCCAAATCGTTGATTTAAGAAACTGACATATTTTCCGTGTTCAAAAAGAAAAAAAAGCCATCAGAGACTTGAAACCCTAACAAAAGCAGCTGGCAACTCTATTGGGAGCCAAAACAGAAGGGAGGGGCTGAGTTTTGTGACATGGCTATTGGAATAAAATGATGTCTTTTCCTTTGGAAGAGAGCATACAGTCAAGACAACTGGCAGGAGGCAGTTGCTCTTGGCTCTGTTGCCTAAACATGCAAAGCCCTCCAAGGGCAGGGGTGCTGCCTGTTGAGTACTAGTCTAGATCTAGAACAAAGTGTTTGTCTCATAAATAACTAATTAATACAAATCAAGCTCTGTTCCAGAAGCTGGGAACTCAGAGAAAAGGTTCAAAGAATAATCTTGACCTCTAGGAGTGCAAAAGAGCCGTGGGGTCAGTGGTCACCAAGCACTTGGTTCCACTGATTATGGTAAGCAGCCGAATTACATGCTTCTCCCACCTGGGCCCTCTTTGGCAGGACCCTCCCCTCAGCCATCTGCTGTGCATGGTTAGAGACCTAGAAATGGAATTGTAGCCAAAAATAGGGGGGTAGGGAATTAACTCTGGGCCATCTGGGATCTTGGCTCACCCCATCCCAGCACTCTTTCTGGCACATGACAAGTGCAAAGAGGATTCTCCATACTTGTCCCAGAGCCTTCCTTCTGCATCCATCCACTGTCTGCTCTGTGCTCCTTGCCCTTGGTTTCCTGACTGACAAAGCCGACTTTTT
Organism: Sciurus carolinensis; assembly: GCF_902686445.1. Classification (NCBI taxonomy): domain Eukaryota; kingdom Metazoa; phylum Chordata; class Mammalia; order Rodentia; family Sciuridae; genus Sciurus; species Sciurus carolinensis. The sequence continues at coordinate 26,329,406 of NC_062227.1, read as the reverse complement.
CCCCATGAACATTTTGCTTTAACTTGGAGGGAAATTGTAATAGTGCTGAATATTCTAATATTAGAGATACTCCAGCCTGGTTTAGACAACCAAGTGGAGTTCAAAACTTTGGAGAACCTCTCTTCCCCATGTCCTACTCTGTGAAAGACCGTGCTCACGGGGCAGTGCAAAAAGAGTCCCTTTAATGGAACACTGCCCAAGGGGGCCCTGAGGCCCACTAGCCACAGCTAGGAACTAACCTGTCTTGTCTGATTTTATCAGCAAATTGACAGCAAGAGCAGTAAGCAAAACTGCTCGTCTGGATGAAGTACTGAGGAGCTTGGTCATTGTAGAGTAAAGAGTCCCTCAAAGAGGGACTCAGTGAACTAGAAGTCAGTAGAAGTCAGTAGATGTAGTGACAATGACATTGCAAAACATAAAGCAGACCCTCCGTCCCCATGAGAACAACCCTACTGAAGAGGGACTGACCTCAATGCAGACCTCAGATGCCCTAGGGAGATAGTACTAACCTTTGCAGTCACAGCTTAGTTGGGGGTGAAGGGTTGTCTTGTGTACTATAGGAAGTTTGGAAGCCAGTGACCAGGACTAGTTTCACAGGCAGGTGACAATTTAATCACATTGGGCCCCAAACTCAGAAGTTCTGAGTTTGGTTTCATGCTCTACTGTTGCCATCTTGAAATTCTTAAAAATCTTACTTTTGAATGTGTGCTTTGTAAGTGAAATTTGGTGGGACAATGGAACCTATGCCTATGCAGAAAAGCAGCATGCAATATGTCATTCCTGCCTCATTTGCATATACATATGCCTTTGTAATGCCCCATGAGCACAGAAATCCAGTGGCTCCATGAGGCATGTGAGTTCAGTAAGACTTGAAGACTTGAGTTCAGCCATCCTCCATATCTATGGTATCTCATCCACAGATTCAATCAACAATGGAGAGAAGAAAACATTTGGAAAAAATTGTATCTATACTGAACTATGTAGTCTTGTCTTCTTCTCATTATTCCCTAAACAATACAGTACAACAGCTATTTACATAGCATTTACATGGTATTAGGAATTACGAGTAATCTAGAGACGATTTAAAATGTATAGGAGGATATGCATAGGTTATATGTAAATACTGCACCATTTTACAAAAGGAACTGAATAACTGCAGATAGCCACTGAAGGTCCAGAAACCTACCTACTGTGGAAAACCAAGGGACAGCTATAGAAGGTAAATGTGTGGCATCTACAGCTAAATAAGGGTTGAGGGGAGGGATCCTTTCTGTTTGAACCACAACTCACTTGGAACACAGAAACAAGATAATGTTTGAATGACCAACTGACCCTATCATCTTTCTTTCTTTCATTTTTTTTGGAAGAATAGTATTGATTTTATTTTAATTTTTTGATTATTAATACAATTAAATAATATTTGACATTTATTGGACATTTATAAGTCTGACATTTTTTATATTTTAATTTTTATTTGTTCTAATTAGTTGTACATGACAGTAGAATGCATTTACACATTTTGATAAATGATACATGAATAGAGTATAATTTCTCATTTTTCTGATTGTATATACTGTAGGATCACATCCATCATGCAGTCATATATGTACATGAGGTAATAATGTCTCTTTCACTCTACTATCCTTCCTACCCCTATACCCTTTTCCCTCCCTTGCTTCCCTCTACCTAATCTAAAGTAACCCTATTCTTCCCTAGCTCCCCAATAGGACCATATCATCTTCCCTGCTCTTGTTGCTTTCCTGTATTAACCAACCACTTGCAATGAAATTGACACAGGAGAAAAGGAAAAAAAAGAGGTACCCGGAGTTCCTTTCCCTTTCAGTCTGTCCTGACTCATCAGTAAGCGCAAAGTAGAGCATGTTGGTAGAACATATGCAAATCAAGAAGTAAAAAAACAGTTCAGTAAGTTTGTGCAGCAATTCCACTGTTTTGGTGAGAAATGCATATGCATATGTGCAAGCTATGAAACTGAAATTTTGTGATTGGTCATAAGATCCATGTTTGCAAATAAAACTAGTGTTGCACAGCACTAAGGTGAATGATAAAACTTATGCTAATAATTGAAATCTATAATTGTTTTCCTTACTTAGTAAAACATTAAATAGCAAATTTAAAGCACCATGATAAGTCAGAAGAGAGAGAAACTAACAGAAGAAAGGAAAATGTCCTTTATGTATTAGGACCTTTAATGACATTTTTTCCTGCTTCTTGAACAAGGGCCTTACATTTTCATTTTGCACTAAACTCTGCAAAATTCATAACTGGCCCTTCCAGTAACACCACTCAATTGTGACAAGTGTAAATATCACTAGACTTTGCCAGATGTCCCTTGGAGAAGGGAGGGGTAAAAGAGACAAAATCACCTCCGGTGGAGAACCACTGCCCTAGACAGTGTGGACACCACAACAACCTCCAAAGAAAAAGTGCTGTGGAAGCCAAGTGTGAAAATCCTACAGACTCTGCAAAATCCAAATGCTGTAAGAAGATGCTAAGGCTTAAGATTCTTTTCTGAGAGTGTGGTGCCTCCCAGGGTGACATATGATGAGAGAAGGATGTGCTCTATCTTTCTTTTGTAAAAAGAGAAAATGATAATTAGGAAAAGTGGTTGACTACATAAGAAAAACTGTAGGTGATCTCTCAAGAAAATCAATTTTAAGAAAGTACATTATTTAACACAACAGAGAAACAAATTATATTAAAAACTGCACCCTTGAACTCCTTGGAACATTCAGACAGTTCAATCCAGACACTAACTATGGTTTCAGGGGAGTTTGGTCTTAGGGATGCGGTGAAATACAGCAATTCAGCAACCTCTGTGGCATACATCTTTAATCCCATCAGCTTGGGAAACTGAGGCAGGAGGATTACAAATTCAAAGCCAGCCTCAGCAATTTAGTGAGGCCCTAAGCAACTTAACAAGACCCTGTCTCAGAATAAGTCATTTTTCCCCAGAGGTCATACAATGGATACCTTTAATTACAATTATATCTGGCATGATATCAACATTTGAGATCAAAGAAGTTGGGTTAATAATTATAAAGTGACATTAAATACTAAGTATACTTTAACAACTGCAGCCTAATGTTTATCAGGGCAGGGAACATTGCTCAATGGTTAAACACCCCTTGGTTCAATCCCTGATACAAAAAAAAGAAGAAAGAAAGAAAGAAAGAAAGAAAGAAAGAAAGAAAGAAAGAAAGAAAGAAAGAAAGAAAGAAAGAAAGAAAGAAAGAAAGAAAGAAAGAAAGGAAGGAAGGAAGGAAGAAAGAAAGAAAGAAAGAAAAGAAAGAAAGAAAGAAAGAAAGAAAGAAAGAAAGAAAGAAAGAAAGAAAGAAAGAAAGAAAGAAAGAAAGAGCAAGCTAGCTCAGTCACAGCAGTGGGTTCATAGAAAGGGCTGACAAAAAGTCTAAGAAGATCATAGGAGTTTTGTTTCTGAAAGATTTCATGCAAGGTAAGTCTTTGTTTAAGGTTTAAAAAAAAACTTAAATACAAAACTATGACTTTGATGTATATGTGATGTGTAGTCCATTAAGCACATTTTACAGTAAGTTTCTTTTTGAGTCATGATTGCCAGTCTACATGAAAAGAGATTATTATTACTATTCTAAAATTAGGTAGACTGAGGCTCAGAAACACAAAGCCACTTTTCTCAAAGAGCAAATAAGTAGAAAAACATTTTATCAAATACAAATTTCTGGTTCTAAGTCATAATTCACAAATTGACTTTGAATTATATTTTTAAATATATGAAGATATTTTATACATATAGTTTATATTTAATTATATATGTATTTTTTCTCACCTTTTAAACAGTATCACAAACCTGTGGCAATTCAATTCCAGGATTCTCAAAACTATGTGAACCACTTAACTATATTAAATAACATTAAATATTTATTTTCAGGTTGATGCATCATATAGATACTCTATAAATAATAAATTTTCTGTTTTAATTTTACCATACATAAATTGCTTCTATGTCAAATAATGAAAAATAAACCTTAAGCCTAAGGGAAAACTGACTCAATAATATACTTACTTGAATTTTTTCCTTCTATATTTGAAATTTGCAGTGATATGGACTTTTGAAATGTGGGACCAAGACAACCCTTCCTATTTCTCCATTCAACTCAGATTATTGTCCAAAGGAATACCAAATGCTGCTTAGAATTTAACTGGCAAGGATATCCCTGAGCACATATTTTGTGAGTTCTGTATTATTCCTTCTTCCCCTCTGACTTCTTGTCCATCTAAAAGTCATGTCTGTGAGTAACAACCAGGAAATAGAATGCTGTTACTAAGGTTCTGAGTGCAGAACCACAGTTGGTGTCCCTCCATGTGGATTCTGGTTCTTGCCTGCTGTCTCCTGTATCGGAGGACTTTGCTGGCTCATATATCCTTAACCTAACCACCAAGGCAGGACTAAAATGCCTGAGAGTTTGCAAATCCTCTACTAGTTGATGAATGTGATTCTACTTGCATGAGTTCTGTGATCATTGAATGATTAAGATTTCCCCATGAAGAAGTGGGATAAGATGATTCTTTATCTAAAGAATGATGGTCTTACAAAGTTGTCAATGACAAGTGTGTTCCTCTAACCACAGTAGGAACCTGGGTGCAAAGAAGCAGGGTTAAAATTGTCTTTTGGTTTTTAATTTAATGGGAATATCTTAAGGTAAAAAGAAAGATGACCATGTGTTCATTCATTCATTCATACAACATATACCAAGCACATGTAAGTGCTAAGAGGAGATGCACAAGAGGACTGCCTATTGTGCCTGCCTTTTGAGGTTATTATTGATGCTTTTCAGCTCAATTGCATAATCAATCACCAGAAGAACTTTAAAAAAATATTTACCCTTAGGGTACAATCCTATAGATTGTACAAACTTTACAATCCACATTTAACCCAGTTTCCCATGTGATTTTAATGTGTGGCCAGCACCAAGAACCCCTGGGTCACAGAATAAATAGTATTGGGGTGATCTGGAATAAGGACTAAGATACAAAATATCTCTGATGAGAGCAAAATCTTGAGCCTTTTGAGAAATTTGTAACCTAATTTTCTTTGGGTGTTCTTTTAGTGTTTAATAAAAGTCTGCCTCAGCTATGCTTAGAGAAGTTAAGAAAAGATGTCTACCCATGCTGAAGGTAACTCTTTGAAGGGAGCCTAGCTTGCCCTTGGTCCTGACCTGGTGGTGGCACTGGTCATTAAAGGGAGATGACAACAAGCAGAAGATAACTTCAGGAACTGGAGCCAGGGCCCAGATCTAATGCACTTGCTCCCGTTAGAGTGTCTCTTCTCAGATCCTTAATATGCTCCCTCATCGTGGGCATCTTTATTATCACTCAAAGGTATTAGAGCCTATTTCTTTATAAAGTTCATGTATGCACATAAAGGACATAATAAGGGCTGGGATGGTGACTCAGTGGTAGAGCACTTGCCTTGCACGTGTGAGGCACTGGATTCGATCCTCAGCACCACATAAAATGAATTTAAAAAGTAAAGGTATTGTGTCCATTTAAAAAAAAAGGACATAATAAAAATGATTTTCCTTCTCCTTCAGTATCTCTGTTCCCCCACCCCACACTCCAGCATTTACACACATGTGGCCAAAATGTGCTAGGGTCTGTCTGTGAAGAGGGTAGCTCTAAAGGATCAAGGTTTTATCCACCCTCCGAGTGTTGGCTCTCCAAGAAAAATCAGACTCAGGGCAAGAAAGTCCTTCTCCCCAAGAAGTAGTGACCCATTCCTCCTCTCCAAGTCCCTTGACTCTTTGCCCTTCAATCATAGAACTCTAACCCTTTAATGTACTTTATATGAAAGTCCTAGTGCCTACTACCTAGCAGAGTCCATGAGTCATAGAAAAGAGGCAGTGAAAGTTTCCTAAATAAATGAATGAAGCTATCTAATGTATTTATTCCACTCCCCATGCCACTCACCGGTTTATAGCATCACCTGACATCCCCAGCCCCATTCCCAGCAAGGCAGCTATGTGTCCTTTTCCTAGGTGCTATGGTATAGATGTGAGATATCCCCCCAAAATCTCATATGTTAATACAGAAACGTTCAGAGTGAAATGATTACATTATAAAAACTTCAACCTAATCAATGATTTAACCCCTCTGGTGGATTAATAATTTGAAAGGACTACTGTACTGCATGGTAACTCTAGGAAAGCAGGGGCGTGCCTAGAGGAAGCAGGTCACTGTGGTTATGCAGTTGGGAACTAGTTTTTGTACCTGGACACTTGTGCTTTTTCTCTGCCCCCTGGCTGCCATGAGCTGAGCAGTTTTCCTCCACCACACCCTTCCGCCATGATGTTCTGCCTGATCTCATACCCAGAGTAATGGAGATGGCCAACCATGAACTTAACCTCTAAAACAATGAGCCACCCAAAAGTCATCCTCCTCTAATTTGTTCTTATCAGGTAATTTGCAAAGCTGACGAACACACCTGACCAGGAGTGTGTTACCTTCACTGAGAGATCTGCCCCTGTTTCAGGTGGCTAGGTGGGTGGAGGAGTGGTCACACATAATTCTTATTGAGTTTCATTCTAATGTCCAACAGCTCCATGCAACTAGCATTGGCCTGTAGGCACAACAAAGAATGGCAAGATAAGTAGAGATTGTTCTCCTTGAAATACATTATTTTTGAAGTAAAATAACTATTATTTATTAACTTGCATAGCATGACCTGATCATGTGGTGAAGTAATGTGTTCTGAAGCATGAGTCAGATTGCAATTAAGGCTATAGGGAACTTCAGGCTAAATTCTCTGGTTAGTGGTGATTAAAATCTCATCTACAGAACTGAAATAAACACATAATTTCACTTTTTATTCCCACAAAAGTGTAAAATTAAAATGGAAAGACAGGAATAAATGCACAAGAAGGTTAGAAATAAATTCCATGGAGATAAAAATTAACAACTCCTTTTGGCAACACAAAATGTGGATTCATAAAGGCTTCCTGTCTAAATATAAAACAGATCCATCATATTTGTCCAGCACAGAAATATTACATTCATAATCTGAGTCTATTTCTTGAATGCTGTAAGAACTATTTTATAAGTTTGAAAAAATAACTTTTAAAGGAATAGAAGGAGGCATTTCACTTTTGTCTGTTTCTTTCAGCAAGTAAATCAAATGTGACTATTAGGAATATGGGAGAGCCTTTCATCCACGGGTTAAAGAAAGTAGATTCTAGTTTGGTATGTATGGTGGTAAAGTTGTTCCCTACTGAAAAAAAGCAGGTGACACATCTGGCACACAGTGGGTCTTCTTTATATTTTCTTTATCCATCGATGAGTACTTATGTTGATTCCATACAAGGTCCATGGCCTTCTTATTCTCATGTCCTCTAATGTTTGTCTCTACAAGTCTTTACTAAGATGCTGAACCTCTAGAAATGTTACAAATGACCCTTTAGAATATGATGGTAAGAGAGGCAGACTCAGAGTAGCATAGTAAGTCAGCGTATTGGGAATTAAACTCCAACCCTCTTCTAATTCCTAGCTAATGACTGTGTTGTTGTTTCACAAAATTTGTGACTTTCTTCCTAACAATATCCACATAAGACCAAAGATAATATTCAAAGAATAATCTTTAAGAATGTGTGAGTGTCTATGACATAAGGCCACAAAATGGGAAAGTAGGTCTCAAAAAAAAAGAAGGATAATGAATGTGAAGCTACACCTCAAAATACAAATTTACCCTGACTAAGCAGTGAAGTTTTAAAAACATAATACATTATGCCCGCACCAGACAAGCACCATCCAGAACTGCTGGGTGCTCTTATGCATACATCCTCATACCTAAACACATTCAGTTTTTAAATTTAGACAAGATCAGAATTATTCAGATCAGCAAGATAGCCATCTGCTTTCAAGCATGCAGCTGCTAGCCTTTAAACAGCAACTTTCCATGATTCATGACTAATTCATCCCAGGATGCACTCAGACATCTGCTTTATCATCAATTCAGCTTGTCATAGCATTTTGCTTTAAAGTTTCATAACCTCTAACCAGGTAACACAGTGATCCGGCAAGTCAATCTTCTTCCACAGAAAGAGCTAAACATATAGCTTCCCAAGACTGATGGTGCAAATAAGATCATATTTATGTATATGTATGCAAAATATACACTACTAGATATTCCCCTTTAAAACAACAATAGTATTGGTTAGAGCTATGATTTAGTCTACTTTGGGCCAGACACTTCATCTTTTTTTCTGCTCCACTTTGCTTTTTAAAATTTTTTTCAGTGATGTGTTAATTGTACATATTAATAGGGTTCAGTGAGATATTTCAATGCATTCATACAGCAAGAGGTGATCAAATCAGGGCAATTCGTGTTTTCATCTCCCTATCATCAAGCTCTTTATGGAAACTTTGAGTTTTTCTCTTCTGGATCTTCATAAAATATAAAAAAGATTATTGTGCACTGTGCATCCACTGTACTGTGAAACACTAGAACATGTTTCTTCTAACTTTGTTTCAGTACCTGTTATCCAAACTGCTTTTATCTACCCATCCTCCCCTTTCTCTAGTAATCAATTCTACATTCAAGTCGACTTTTTATAAACTTCCATATAGGAGAGAGAATATGTGGTATTTTTATTTTTGTGTCTAGTTTATTTCACACACAATGCTTTTCAGTTTCATTCATTTAGCTATAAGTAAAGAGATTCCTTTTTATGAAAAATATTCCATGTGTATGTGTACTATATTTTCTTTATCTCTTCATCCATTGATGGGCACCTGTGTAAATTCTATATCTCTGCTATTATGAATAGTAGACTTTTCATCTTTATCTTCATTACTACTCTGGAAAATATTATATTATGATTTTTGTTTTACAAATAAATGAGCAAATCAAAAATATTGGATAATTTACCCAAGGCCATTAAGTGCAGAAATGGCAAAAGTGAGAAGTTTGAAACCACGTCTATCTGTTGCCAAACTCAAGCTTCTGTAACAACCAACTTCAATTCATATTTGAACTGCTATGGAATAACTGAAACCTTCTCAGTCCCCCTATACAGAGAGAATATACCAACTCCTATGGCATGTATCCTCAACCCAAGAAAGTTCCTGTATGTGGCACTTAGTTAATATAAATGCCTTAAAAACCATAAAGCACTGTGTATACTTACAGAAACTTGTTCTCCTAGACAACTTTTGTCCTGGATACATTCTTTTACTCTCCATCACTGAGAGAGGCAGCCTGGGTGGATGAAGAATCTAGGAAGTGTGCAAGGACAACAAAGTCCATTTCTCTGTGGTCTGAGAGAAGAGTGCCTGGTCTACTCTAACTTGGAAAAAGTGCTTACTATACAGGTTATTCTCTCCAAAGGAGACCAGTTTTATAAGTACACATTTTTGTCATCTGTATCAAAATTGGTTTGTACAAATTGTTGCTTCCTATTGATTTAATAACTATATCTTTATAGGAAATATCAAATCTTGGTTCTGTGACCTAAAATTGGTCAGGCCTCTGAGCCTTTGCTGCTATTTTTTTTTTAAAAAGGAAAGAATGACATCTTTTGCACTGTCTTTAAAAGAATAATATGTAAGAGACAATTGAATGGTATGAAAAGAAGATAATGGTACATTGTGCAAACACTCATGTCAAAAAGTAATAGCATGTTAGGATCATATTTGTTTAAAAAGGAGTGATATATATATTCATAGAGACAAAGACTGGGAAGTTATATAAAACAAATTAATGTAACTACTGTATCATAGTGTGAGTTATTTATCCATTTTGATTATGTTTTCTAAAAGTTCTAATGGTATTCAATAACAACACATTTTCAAATGATAAAAAGTAATTTAGGGGCTAGAGATATAGCTCAGTTGGTAGAGTGTTTGCTACGCATGCACAAGGTCCTGGGTTCAATCCCCAATAACACAAAATAATAATAAGAAGAATAATTAAATGATAATAGAGAATTAGAAAATATAGTTACCACATAGGAAAAAGTCATGTAAGCAGTTCTGTTAGTTTTGCATGCCATAGACAAAATACCTGAAAATAACAACTTAAAGATGGAAGAGTTTATTTGGGGTTCACAGTTTCAGAAGTTTTGTTGCATGGTTGGCTGACTCCATTGATCTGGGCCCAAGGTCAAGCAGAAAATTATAGCAGAACAGTGTGGTAGAGGAGGGCTGCTCAGCTCAGGACAGCAAAGAAGCAGAGAGAGAAGGAGAGGAGCCAAGGACCAGATATAGTCCAAGGTCATGCCACCAGTGATCCACTTCCTCCATCTATGCCCTACTGGCCTACAGTTACCACTCAGTAGTCCATTCAAATTATCCAACTATAAAATGTATTAATCACTGATCAGATTGCTGCCCTCATAAACTACTCATTTCACTTCTGCATTGTCTGACACATGAGCTTTGCGGGGAGCACCTCAAATCCAAATCACAATGGCAGGCAATAAAGCCAATTTAAACAACCTTTAAAATTCTACCTCTAACTAAAAAACATGACCCAATAATATGCCACATATAAGAAACCCTCACTGATTGTAACAATAGAGGTCATTTAAAAGTAAAATGATGAAAAATGATATGCACAGTAGTTATGTTCTAAAATATTGCGAACAATGAATCAGTAAATATGGAGCCTTTGCTCACAGGGAAAATACATGTCTCTATAACAACATTTTTATCAATTCATCAACATATAACCTTGAATAATGTGTGTTTCTCTTTAAAGTAATATGTGTTAATTGCTTACCATTGGACTCATGGCCAATAGCACTGTAACTCAGGCCATATAATGGAGCTTCTCTAACACATATATTTTCTTTATAAAGCACATCACAGCTGTCTTGTGATTAGGAACCCTAGACAACACCCAAACTTGAAATCACCAACAGAAAGCATAACAATGTGAAAAACATGGCACTGACAGAGTATGAAGGCACATTTATTTACAGTGTAAGACCTGAAACAATGGAGAGTGTTCAACCTCAGCTGGGAACACACATTTGGAATGACTCAAAATTTTGGCCACTCTGCACATGCCCAAGAGTGACAGCAAAAGTGCTGCATGAAATTTTCTGTTACAAATAAATGTGTGAGTAGAAAAATTCACATATATGGAATCTTCAAATAATGAAATTTCATTTTATCATGCAACCACATATCAAAAAACACCTGATTATTATCAGTCAAAATAAACTTCAGAACAAGGTTAATAGTGATAAAGACGGATACTACCTAATGATCAAAGTATCAATTCATCAGGATGCAATCCTAAATGTATATGAGCCAAATAAGAGAGCTGAAATAGAGAAAGCCAAAAGTGATGAAAGAAAAGAGAAATGACTAGACATGGTGGCACACACCTGTAATTCCAGGTAGTTGGGAGACTGAGGCAGAAGGATCACAAGTCAGAAGACTTCCTAGGCAACATGGTGAGACTTTTGCTTATAATAATTTGTTTTAAATGGTGGGAGACAAGGGTTGGGATATAGTTCAGTGGTAGAGAGCTTGCCTAGTAAATGTGAGTCCCTGGGTTCAATCCCCAGAATAAGAAGGGAGGGGGAAAGGAAGGGGAAAGAAAGGAGAGAGGGAGGAAGGAAGGGAGAGAGAAAAAATTCACAATTTTTGGTAAAAGCTTCAGCATTTCTCTCCCAGTAATCAATAGAATAAGCAGGCTGAATATCAGCTAGTATATAAAAGAAGAATCCACCAAGAAAGAGCAGAATATACATTCTTTCCAAGTGTATGTGGAGCATTTACCAAGATAAACCACATCATGACTCATAAACATATCTTACCAAATTTTTAACAGCTAATATCATATAAAGTTTATCTCTAACCATAATGAAATTAAGGTAGAAGGAAATAACAGAATGATATTTAGGAAATTCCCAAATAATTGAAAATTAAACAATGCCCTTTAAGTGATTCACTATGGTGAGAAAGAAATCTCATTTACAGTATCTACCAAAAAAGAAAAAAAAAAAAGGAATACCTAAAAATAAATTTAATCAAGGAAGTGAATGATCTCTACAATACTACAATAGAAATCACCAATCACTGATGAAAGAAATCAAAGAAGTCACAGACAAAAAACATGGGAAGGCCTCCCATGTTCATGGATTGAAGTAATTAATATTGTTAAAAGGTCCATACAACTCAAAGTGATCTACAGATGTAATGCAATTACTGTGAAAATAACAATCGAATTATTTACAGAGCTATAAAAATCACTTCTACAATTTATATAGAGCCACAAAAGACCCTGATTAGCCAAAGAAATTCTGCATACAAAAAAACAACAGGGATCACCATACCTGACTCCCAAACATTACAAAGCTACAGTAATTAAAACAGCATGGTATTGGCATAAAAACAGGCACATAGACCAAAGGAATAGACTAGAGATCCCCGAAATAAGCCCATATATTTACTGTCAATTAATTTTTGACAAAGACACGAGACCATATATTGGAGACAGAGCAGTCTCTTCAAAAATGGTCTGAGAAAATTGTTCATCTGTATGCAGAAAAATGAAGCAAGACCATACCTCTCACTGCATATAAAAATAAACTCAAAATGAATTAAAAGCTTAAATATAAGTCTCAGAACCATAAAACTGTGCAAGAAAACATAGGAAAAAGATTTTAGGACATTGATCTAGGCAAAGATTTTCTGTATATGATACCAAAAGTATACACAGAAAAGCAAAACTTGACAAGATTCTATCAAAATAAAATGACTCTGCACAACAAAATAAATGACAGAATGAAGAGACAACCTACAGAAATATTTTGAAGATAATCATCTGACAAAAGATTTATATTCACAATATATAAGGAACTTAAAAATCTCAACAATCTAAAACAATCCAAATTAAAAATGGGTAAATGATGTCATTAGACATTTCTCGAAAGAACAAACACAAATGACCAAGAAATAAATGGAAAAATGTTTGATATCATTAGCCATCAAGGAAATGCAAATCAAAACCAATAAGATATCATCTCATTCCAGTTAAAATGGCTATCATCAAAAGGCAAAAAATAATAAATGTTGCCATAGATTCGTAGAAAAGCAAACTCTGATACGCTGTTGGGAATAATATGAATTAATACAGCCATTATGGAGAATTGTATGGAACTTTCTCAGAAAACTAAACAGATCTGCCATGTCTGGGTGTATATCCAAAGGAAATGAAATCAGCATATCACAGAGATGCCTGCACTCACATGTTTATTGCAGCATTATTCACAATAGCTAAGATATGGACTCGATCTAGGTGCCCAATACAGGATGGATAAAAGAAAATGTGGCATACATATACAGTGGAATACTAGTCAGCTATAAAAAGAATTAAGTCCATGAATTAGAACAAATTCTATTCCATGCTTGTATAATTATGTCAAAATGAAATTTAATACTATGTATAACTAAAATGAACTAATAAAAAAGAATAAAATCATGTTCTCAGAAAAAAAGAATGAAACATTTTATTAAGTGAAATCTGCTGGACACAGAAAGATACCATGTTGCTCTCTCATATGTAGAAGCTAAAAAATGTCAAGCTGAATGTAGAATTGTGATTGCTAGAGGCTGGGAAGGGTGGAGGGGGAGGCAGATAGAGGGAAGTTGGATAATGAATAGCAAAGCACAGATAGATGCAATAATTTTCAGTGCTCCACAGTACAGGGATAATTACACATTTTATGAAGAATTAGAAGAGTCTTCAAACATAAGAAAATGATGAAAAGGAATGCTAACTATCTTGATTTAATCAGTATATCTATATGCATGTGTTAAAATGTCACTACAGCCCATAGATAAGTACAATTATAAAAAAATAAAAATTTTAATTTTTAATAAAAAATTTAAAAATCAACTAGATATGGATCACAGATCCAAATGTAAAACTATAAAGCTTTGAGAAGAAAATGTGAGAAAATTTCTTTAGCACCGAAGATTAATTAAAATAGGTCATCAAAAGTATGACCAAAAGTAAAAATTCTTAGACTATTGAAAGTAAAAACTTTTACTCTGATAAAAGATAGTGTTAAAAACATGAATAATTGCCAGGTACAGAGGTACATGCCTGTAATCCCAGCGGCTTTGGAGGCTGAGGCAGGAGGATCTTAAGTTCAAAGTCAGGCTCAGAAAAAGTGATACACTAAGCAATTCAGTGAGACCCTGCCTGTAAATAAAATGCAAAATAGGACTGGGGATGTGGTTTGGTGACCAAGTACCCCTGAGTTCAATCCCCAGCACCCCTCCCAAAAAAACATTAAAAAATCTAGTGACAAAATGGGAGAAAATATTTGTAGACCATATATCTCAAAACTCAACATTATGAAAACAAACATTCCCCCCAAAAAACAGACAAAAGATTTGAACAGACCATCCATCAAAGAAAATATATGGCAAATAGGATCCTGAGAATAAAGGTCCACAATTATTAGTCATTAGGGTAATGCAAATTCAAACCCCAATGAATACCATTACAACAGCTTTTAGAATGATAAAGATTTAGGGCAGCTAGGACTTTCATACATTGTTTGAGGTAATGTAAACATGGTCTAACTGTCTAGAGAGGAGCAAGCTCACCTAATTACAAGGCCCAGCAGTTCCAAGTCTAGGGTATAATTCCTAGATAAATGAAAGTCTGTGTTCACATGCAAATGTATAGGGGTATTTGATACAGCCTTATTCAGACTGGCAAAAACTGGGAACAACCTAAATGGTTTTCAATGGAAGAAGGAATAAACACCTTTGGGTATATCCATACAATGGCATACTACTCAAGAATAAAAAACAAAGAACTTATGATCCACATAACACGTTACACTGAGTGAAATAAGCCAGTCTCCAAAGATTACACAGTGTGTCGTGGTCTGATTGGTTATGCCCCTCCCCACAAATTCATGAGTTGAACTTCTAACTCCTAAGATGATGGTATTAAGAGATGGGGCCAGTGGGAGATGATTATGTTACTAAGCAGAGCCTAAAATATTAATGCTCTTATGAAAGAAGTCTAGGAGCGATCCCTCACCTTTCTGCCATATGAGACTACAGTGACAAGTGGCTGTCTATGAGGAAGTATTTTTTCCCCAGACAGTGAATTTGTTGCACCTTGGTCTGTCTTGGACTTCCTAGCCTCCAGAACTGTAAGACATAAAATTCTCTTGTCTGTAAACCATCCAGTTTATGGTATTTTGTTGTAGCAGTCCCAATGGACTAAGATTCTATTTTTCCATTCATATGACGTGTGTGTGTGTGTGTGTGTGTGTGTGTTTGTGTGTGTGTGTGTGTGTGTGTGTAGGATTGAACTCAGGGACACTGTACCACTGAGTTACATTCCCAACCCTTTTTTATTTTTTATTTTGAAACAGGGTCTTACTAGGTTGCCCATGTTGGCCTCAAACTTGCCATCCTCCTGCCTCAGACTCCTGAGTAGCTGGAATATGAGCATACATCACCATGCCTAGCCTGGAAAAGCAACTCTTTAGGAACAGAAAACTAATCAGAGATAACCAGGGATTAGGGGTTAGGGAAAGGATTCACTGATAAAATGTAACATGAAAAAAAAAATAATGCAATGAAATTGTTCTGTGGTCATTACACGAATCTGCACATGTATTAAAATTCACAGATCTATATGCCAAAAAGATCAATTCTATTGTACATAAATTTTTAGTTATAAATTAATATTTTTTTAAAAAACTATGCTAACAGAAGAGAATTTATTGAGCTGGTAGATTATAAACCCATCAGTTAAGACATTCTGCTATATAATTTATTCATCAATCTCTCAGGATTTGTTAAGAGATTTATATAAATGAATAAAAAGTTATAACTACCTTGCAATAAATATTCTCTTAAGTATCTTAGATAACTTTTTCTAGAAATATTGGTGCTAAGTACTCTTCACACTAAGCTTAGATGTCAATGTTTGTCTAATTGCTATAATTACAGTATTTTATACCCTCATGAAATTCTTATCACCATAGGTTGCCTAATTTATATACAAAAAATAATTTTTTGCTGACAAAGTATCTGACTTGAAGTAAATCCAAACAAGTCAAGTATATATATTGAGCTCATCCACAAGAGAGGTCCATTAATCCCTGAAATATATAATCATTGGGGGAAGTGGGGAACTACCCAGAGATAAGGCACCTTCTGTCCTCACTTTCCATTTTATTCTCTGTTCTTAATTAGCACTTCCTCCGAGCAGAAGTTACTAATCTGAATGTTCAGAGTTTAGAATTCTTTGGGTGAAACTGTCACTAAAAAGATTTGTGAGCATATCGTCTTTATCCTCCTGGAAATAGACCAAGGAACGCCCTGACTTCTCTTGTGTACTTTGTCAACTTTAATATCACAGTCAGTGGTCTTTCTTTCTTTTTCCCACTTGTCTTTAAATAGAAAAGAATGCCTTGCTATACCCACTCAACAAACAAAAGCAACAGCCTGCATAGGAAAACCAAATATCTCCTCTCCACACTTTTATTTTCCCCTAAATGGAATTTTTGTTATGATCACTCTCATGGTTTGGATATGAGGTGTCCCCCAAGAACTCATGTGTGAGACAATGCAAGAAGGTTTAGAAGAGAAATGATTGGATTATGAGAGCCTTCACCCAATCAGTGAATTAATCCCCTGATAAGGATTAACCGAGTGGTAACTATAGGCAGGTAAGGTGTGGATGGTGGAGATGGGTCTTTGCCGGTGCCTTTGGGGGTTTATATTTTGTCATGTTGAGAGGAGCGCTCTCTCTCTCTCTCTCTCTCTCTCTCCCTCCTTCCTGGTGTCATGCTCCCAGCTTCTTTCCTCCACCACACTCTTCCTCCATGATATTCTTGCCTCACCTAAGACCCTGAGGAAGGGAGCTGGCTGTCCCTGGACTGATACCTCTGAAACTGTGATTCCCCAAAATAAACTTTTCCTTCTAAAATTGCTCTTGTCAGGTCTTTTGATCACAGCAGTGAAAAAGCTGAGCAAAACAATCACACTACTAAGTAACCTGGGTCAATTTAGTGTTATAAATGGGAGCAAAAGTATTTCTGTGTATGGGTTGTACTGCCCTTCTTTTAGCCCTCATGACATGAATATAAATCTTCTCATAAGGCTCTAGACATATGTTTACCATCCGTTTTGGGAAATGGCAGGTGGAAAAATAAAGATATTTAGGAAAAGGAAGCAAGGCCTCATTTTAGCCTTTAGCCTAAGCCATCTGCTCCAACTTACCTTAACCTTCATTTTTTAGGTACTTACAGAGAAATTAATATGCTTTATTCCTCATTTAACTGTTAATAATTTTGTATAGATCCCTTAGAGGGAAGAAATAATGAGTGATAGACTTCAGGTATCTAAATCCTTTAAAAAGTAACAGTTATGGGTCCTTACCTTTAAGGAGTTTAAAAATTAGTTTGCACAAAATTAAAATCCTCCTAAAATTCAATGCCTACTAATGATATAAGAGAGAGGAAAGGTATAGAATTGAATTGTCTGTGCTACACAAACTAGAAACCATCCAAAGATCCTGCCCAACTTAAGTTCTATTCCTTAAGTCCTTGGTTTAACTGGAACTAGAAACTAAGAATATATTTTATACCATATGATAAGAATTAATTTCAACTAGAGAAATATAGAGCCCCATTCCAATTCTCCCTTGTTTCCTTGTATTTGTGGACTAAAGCTTACTACATGAATCTTCATGACTGTTCACCTTTGCTTTTAAGACAAAGAAAGAAGAGCACTAAAAACAGGTCATTTAGCAAGTCCAGAATTATATCTCAGGGTTTTTGCTTACTTTTGTTAAAATCCAAAAATCTACAATGTGTTTTGAAAAACACAGTACCCACTAACCCAATTTTATAAATAGCTCATTGCTAATTTATTGCTATTTTTACCCTTTTATTAATTTTGAAGTGATCTTAGCATGTGGTCTATTCCTCCCCTTCCTGAATGTTAGGTTACCTTAGAGTAAAGTTGTGGGAGAGTATTCCCCTGAACCAGTACAAAACATCTGGATTCCAAAATTATAGATATTTAGAAGAACAATATGCTAGAAGTGAGAGTATAGTGCTGAAAATCTGTCAGGGTTCAAAAGCAACTCATTGTTCTCATTTTCCTTCAGAATAATATCACTCTATGAGTTAGAAAACATATAAGCTTATCAGAGAAAACATTCAGCCTTTGGTTTGTGAACAATGTGTCAAAATACATTCTACTGTCATGTATAACCAGTTAGAAAAAATAAAAAATAAAAATAAAAATAAACTTAAAAAAAACACAAATCATATGAGCTGTTAGTGGGAAGGTAAAACAGCACATTTAAGCACCCTGTTCTTATTGTCCCAAAATGCAATAAGAGGTTTCAAGGAAACCTCAGAATTAAAGAAATGTTTCAAAAATTGTTTATAGGTTTCTTTTATAGATTTCTGTACCTATCCTATATAAGTTGATTAATGCCTTTTTTCAGTACAAGAATTGAACTGAGAGTTACTTAACTACTGAGCTACCTTCCCAGTCCTTTTCTATATTTTATTCAGAAATAGGGTCTTGCTAAGTTGCTGAGGACCTAGCTAAATTGCTGAGGCTGGCTTTGAACTCACAATCCTCCCGCCTCCAGTTGCTAGGACTTTAGGCGTGTGCCAACACAGTCAGCAATTAAAGCCATTTAAAATTTTTTTCATTTGTTCTAATTAGTTATACATGACAGTAAAATGCATTTTGACACATTATACATAAATAGAGTATAACTTCTTGTTTGTCTGGTTGTACAAGACGTAGAATTACACAGGACACATAATCATATATGCACATAGGGTAATAATGTCCGATTCATTCTACTATCATTCCTATCCCCATGTCCCCTCTCCTCCTCTCCTTTCACTCCCCTCTGTCTAGTCCAAATTACCCCCCTTATTGTGAATTAACATCTGCATATCAGAGAAAATATTCGGTCTTTGGTTCTTGGGATTGCAATTAATGCCATTTTTTGACAGGAATCATTTCTATTTTCCCCCTACACAGATAAACAATAATACCAAACTTGAAAGTAACTTAGAAAAGTAAAACCCTGTTCTAATTACTACTTAAGTTAAGTTGATTCCCTCCCTCCCAAAAATTCCCCACTGTTCATTATACTATCCTTTACCCATGATCATGCTTATAGAATATGCCTAGATAAAAATCATCTAATAACTCTAACACTGGACACCACACTGCCTCCTACTTAAGAGATGGAAGGATCTGATTTGCCTTTGGCTATATCTTAGCTGAACCAATAAGCAGCTATTCCTGTAGTCAGGGAAGGTAGTGGAACACTCTGAAGTATGGGAGAAAGAGACTGAACCTAAGGTCAGACAACTACATCACTACCTGGCAGGACTATCTGGAATCAGTCTCCTTTGAGGTAGTAAAATAGGGATGGTATTCCTTAACTTCACTGGGTGATGGGAAGATCAAATAAAAACAGACAAGTGTTAAGTGGTTTATAAAAGCAGCAAAGAGATGCTGTTTTCCAACTCTACTTATCCTTTGTTTATTGAATATCCTTTACTGTACAGAATAGTTTCTTATCTTGAATTATCTAGTTTGGCCAGAGAGGGGTAATTCTCTAAGACATTCCTTTAAAAATCATTACGGCCTTAAGCCTCAGAAATGACAGAAACTTCAACCTGCTTTCTCAGCTACCATCCTGAAGAGGAGGAGTGGGAAGCTAACTTCCTCTTCTCAAATTTTGCTAAATGCATTTTTTAAAAACCAGTCTGGAATCCTTTCCTTTAAAAAAATACATTATGCTTTTCCTCCCCAGCTATCTGTGGCCCAAGACCACAGCAAATGCAAGCCAACCTTTCCAGTTAAAGACCCATAACAAAGCTAGAGTTTAGCTCACCTACTCTTTCCCACTCCCTGTTTCCCACCGCAGAAGTTGATGAAAATGGAGCCTAAATCGAGAGAGAGAGAGAGAGAGCAAGAAGGAGCAACGGAGAGAACTTTTTATCTATCAGGCAGAGTTGAGCGTTAAAAATGACCAGCTTTCCCCTCTACTTCCTAACAGCCCCACCTCACCGACACACACCCAGGTCCTTGCCCCAGAGAAGTGCACCCGAAAACACATGCACACACGCGAGGGTAAGTCGGCCAACCGCAAACAAATCTGACTCTTTGCCAACTTGTAACCACAGACAACAGCACAGAGACCAAGGTCTTTCATCACCTACTCCCGAAGACGCCGCAACCACCAGCGGCGCCGCAGTAGCAGCCTTTGTGCTGCAGCCTCTGGCTGTAGTTTTCACCCTTTAAGAGTGTCGCTCCTCTGCCCTTCGTCTCACTCTCCCAGACTTCGCCTACTTAGCCTCCTTCTCCTTGGAAGGCCTGGAGGAACCGGGTCACTTTACCACTACTGTGGAGGGAGATGAAGTAGCGAAGGAAATTCCCACCGAAGCAGCTGGAAGTCCACTAACCCTGCTTCACCTCTCACTCTCCCGATGGTGTAGGTGGTGGGGCTGCTGGTGAAGGTCCCAGTTCTCAAGGTGCCTGCGCTCAGATTGGGCTACGGAAGAGCCAGGCAGAAAGCGGAGCCGCGGGACGATGACGAGGGAGGGCTGCAGGTTTTTAGAGGACAGATGGGGCGGGACTGGGGAGAGGGGTGAAGTCTACAGGCGGAGGTACTCTCCAGCCCGTCACACCCTAACAGCAACTCTAAACGCGCAGATCCTAAGGAAAAGGCCTTTTCTTCTTAACCTCTCCCCCTTTCTAACCGACTCCCCGCCGGCACACCTGGTGAAAAAGCAAGGTGCGAGTGTACCTGGGGCGAACACCATGATTTCCTTCAGCTCCTGGGTTAAGAGAGAAAGACAGGCAGACGATGGGTAGGAGGAAGGCCAGGACTTGGCGGGGTCGGGTGCAGGTGGACGCGCAGGGCGCCGGCGGGCCGCGGGCGGGACGGTCAGCACCTCGGACAGCTCCCCGCCGCGCGATCCCGGGCCGCAGCTCCAGCCACCGCTGCGCGCTCTGCCTCCACAATGCACTGCTGCGCCCGCGGCCACCGCGGCGGCGGAAGGAGGAGACCGAATCCCCGCTCAGTTCATCGCTCATTCCTGTGCCAGATCGGCGTATGCTGCTGCTGAGGAGCAGAGCACTTCTACCGCTTGCATGGGAAGAGGAAGGACGGAAGGAGAAGAGAGAGAAAGGTAATTGCCCGGCTTCCCGGCAGGGGAACAACTAATTGCTTCTAATTACCTGCTGTCACTCGCCCCCGTGGATGCTGGACTGACATTTAAGATGGGTTTGTCCTTTTGGTTTGTTTAAACTCGATGAGCTTTACTCTAGAGACCGACTCCGAGTTCTTAGACTTCGGCTAGCTGTGAACTGAGGGGAGGAGTTAAGTTGAATCTCCGTCCTTGAGGTCCTTGACTTCTCTCCCGCCAGAGTCCTCTGCTAGCTTTAAGGAGAGAGCCTGAGAAAGAGAATGACTATGGAGAGCCTGAGGAGAGCGCCGCTAACAGGCCCTACTCCCTGGTGGCAAATCTGGCTAGGACATCTCCTGAACTTGAAGGTCACTTTAGGGAAAGCAGGATGGGCCAGGGGAGAGGAACGAGTCCTCCATGAGGCAGGTGTCCTCCTCCAACAAACACACACCCTCTACAAGAATGAGCCAAAGGAGTCCCCTTTAAGTGTGAGAACATCCCAGACACCAATCAAGAAGCATCAGTAATTCTGCCCTCACTCAACTGAAAATTGTACCCCTTCCAAACCCAGTTCTACCCCAAAGACACGGGTCTTGTCCCATGCTCACTTTATGCTCCTAAACCATTGCTCATTTGAAGATGTCTATTCTCCAAGGAATGTTTTTGCAGCTTGCACAGCCCACATTTTATGACACCCAGCTTGCAACAGGTCCCTGTGGTTTACAACCCTAGGGCTACTGCCACACAGGATCCTCCAGCACGCCCTGGGGTTTTTCCCCTATTTCTGTGGCTGAACAGTTTTCCAAGAACAAAATTGTTCAGGGTCATTTCCCAATGCTCTGTAGGATTTCTTCACTTGCACCCCTCCCTGGAAAATATAGTTTTTCTGAAAATACAGAATTTTTAAATAATTTGATTGGAATTTATAAGTTCTATACTCTTTTGGCAAATATAAAGCACTCAAATAGTCTTGTTGGCACTGGTTTTGTTCAAAGCCATCTGATAGATTGCAAATGCAAATAGTTTTACAGCTCTTGAACTAGACCTTGTGTGGAGGCATATGGGCAGCCTCAACAGAACACAATCAGTACTGCTCTTAGCACCTGCCCCAGTACTAGCTTGAACAGATGGAGCATGCCTCAGCAGCAAGATGTAAGTCAGTTGATGGGATGAAGTATGTGCATAAAGGATGAGGTCCTCTTTCAATCTCCTGTTATACCAAAAGTCGGGAACCAACCATATTTCACCACTTCTTTACTTCATCACCAGCAAAGTGTGAAACAGTATTTTCAATAACCTTTGAATGAAAGACTTATTAGGATATTTTTTCTCTCCTCTTTCCTTCATTTCTTTTCTTTTTCTTTTCTTTTTTTTTTTTTTTTTTTTTTTTTCAACCTTGGGTCTTGCTATATTGCTCAGGCTGGACTTGAACTCAAGGTCTTCCCACCTCAGCTTCCAGGGTAACTGGAATTGCAGGTGTATGCCATTGCACCTGGCTGACCTATTTCTTTGAATACACTCCAAAGGGCTCTTCTTACAAACCTTATTTTTAAATGGGCTTTATTTTCTTTGTGCATAAATAATTACCCACAATTACATTCAAGAAAAAGCAACATAGCATAGGAACTGATAAAAAGACTTGAGAATCAGTCAGACCCAGTATTATGGTTTGGATGTGAGAGGTAAAGTGAGGTGTCCCCCAAAAGCTTCTGTGTTAATTCAGGAATTTTCAGAGGTAAAGATTGGATTGTGGGAGCTATAACCTAACAAATTCATCCTAGTTTGAATGACTGGGTGGTAACTGTAGGCAAGTGGAGCATAACTACATTAGGTGTATCACTGAGTGTATAGCTTGGAGGGGTACATATCCCTGCTGTCCCTTCCCACTCTCTCTGCTTCCTGACCCTGCCATGAACTGAGCAGTTTTCCCCCACGGGGCCCTTACCTTGGGCCCAAGCAATGGAGTCAGTCATTATAGATTGAGACTTCTAAAACCATCAACCTCAAATAAACTTTGTTTCCTCTAAGTTGTTCTTGTCAGGCATTTTTGTCACAGCAATACAAAAGTTGACTAAAACCCCCAGACCCAGGTACAACATCTTCATCATTTATTAGATTTGTGAACTTTGATAAGTTACTAAGCTTGTCCTGTCTCACCTGCAATATAAGCACCAAGGTATCTTGAAGATTTGTTATGAGGATTAGCTGTGATATAGATTAATGAATTAATTAAGAAAGAAAATAGCCTCAATTAAACTCATTCCAGGAAACCACTGACACCTGTGTGGGGTGACCCCCTATGGAAAAGTAAGCAAAATATTAAATCAGTGTTTCTGAAACATTAATGTGTATATGAAATTCATGGGGGTCTTGTTAACATACAGATTGTGATTCAGTATATGAGGGTAGATCCTGAGATTCTGCATTTCTAACCACTGTCCAGACAATGCCCATGCTGGGTCACATGATTGCCTTTGAATAACAAGGTATTCTTCAATGTATCAGTATTTTAAAAGGAAAGTACTTATTTCTCTCCCAACCTGAATTTATCTTTTTAAGTGGTAAACAAAGAAGGAACTGAGATGGATTCCAGTAGACTGCCAAGCTAGATAGTGACCAAGATTGTAGTAGGAAAAAAGAATGCCTGAAAACTGTCCCAGAACTCCTGTGGCTATTTGATCAGCCTTCTGTGGCAATAGGAGATAATGTGATCTAATAGGACAAAAGAGAAAACTCTCTGCTTAGTCCCATACTCAGTTCTCCCCTGCCCTTCCTCCTATTATCTCTTAATTGTGGCTACCCAACACCACTGCTACCTAGTCAGAGTACAGTACAGTTCTTATCCAATATTTGCTTGTATATATTTTAGTTAGAGCAATTATTTTTATTCCCAACAAAGGCAAGTTACTTCAGTGATATTTTTAGTTTATTTTGGTTGTTTCAGTAGTAAAATTTTCATTCAACATATTTATCTCTGATGTGTACTACTACTGGAGTTATTTGGGGGGTTTTACTTAAATATCTTAATAATCCTACTAAATTTTAATGTCTTTACATCTTAATGTAAATGATCAATTTAATAACAGAATGCCTGAGAGGAAAATAAAAGTTTCCTTTTATTTTACCATGATAAGAGCCAGACGCCTTGATGGACCTCTACCCAGTCTTATCCTATAATTTAGATTCAAATTCTCAATATAGTTTCCCTTTGCCCCTGTTTAAACACCTGTATTCAAGGTGCTCACTTTCTGGTCAAAGACAGCATTACATTTGAAGATAGGAATCTATCAGTGAGGCAGCCACCACCGTCATCTACCCCATTCTGACGTTCAACACAGTCAAATTTTAATCAATAATGGGACTGATCAGAAACAAGATAATATACTAGTGGTAATAGATGACCCTATTTTCTTACCCTGGTGCTGAACTTACAAACTGGGGCACTCCTGCTCCTTAGGGATACTTGA
Organism: Sciurus carolinensis; assembly: GCF_902686445.1. NCBI lineage: Eukaryota > Metazoa > Chordata > Mammalia > Rodentia > Sciuridae > Sciurus > Sciurus carolinensis. Next base: position 26,304,724 of record NC_062227.1, on the reverse strand, counting down.
CAAGCTGCTTCACAAGTTAGAAGGCACAGTGGGGGGAAGGTCACCTAATAGGACCAATGATTTCATTTAGAAATTTGGGAGGATTTTTATACAAAAATTAACGTGTATACATATAAAGTAGAATGCAAAATCCATGTGGCATATGTACATTAAATGAAAGACTTCAAAGAATTCACTATAGGCAGCTTAGGACTATAACTTGCTGATTTGACCTAGCCTCCCTCCATTCCCTCTAACATTCATTTACTCTATTCTGTCTTTGTCTTTAGGACATTAACAAATAGAAAAATTTGAAAACCCATCCTGACACATTCCCATTGCCACAGTTATTTGCAGTGCACCCTGGTTCTGGATATACACTCTGATTATTCCCACTCTATATTCTTCAAATACCTTTTATAATAATGTTAGCATCTCAGAGGACAGTTGAAATGGTTGAAAAGAGGCACTTTTTATTCTGAAGAATTAAACCATAATTTAAAGGTTTTGAACAATTACAGAAATAAAATGCACGGAAACAATTCTTCCTCTTCTAAAAATTGCTGAAGGGTTGGACATATGGAAGGGCATGGAGGCAAAGTAAATCAAAATTAAGAAAAGGAATGAGAGGATGTGGTTTAGAAAGACATGGAAATAAAAAACCTGAATAAGGAAGAAGAAATTGAAAAACCAATTTTTGTGCTATCCAATCCATAAAGACATAGAGAGAGTGAGGTAAAAATGTATATGCAGAGGGAAATATTATCAATAGAAAATAAAAATGAAGGTAGAGGATGGAATAAAGGAAAAGGGGAAATGAAAATAGTGGCTGTGCTGTGTTAAAAGAAGACATAGGAAATATTAAAGAATTTTGCAGACTTGAAGAGTACAAAACAGTGTCTCTGTAGGTTTGCATTTTATGAGCAGTTTATGAGCCCTGCAGGATGCTTTAAAAGGGAGTTTGAAATAGCCATATTTTCTGAAAGGAAAACATCAGCAAAACTTTCTTATTGGAAAAAGCACATTCTAACAGTTAAAATGTTATATTGTGTTTAGAGAAAATGAGTATTTTCCTGAAAAAAAAATTTTAACTCGGAAAACATTTTCCCTCCCAAAGAGCTATAATCTATGTTCATTTTTGTAGAAATAAAATTATTGATTCTACTAGATAACAGGGAAACTAGATAACTGGAAAACCAGTTTAGGACAATATTCAAATTAAAACCAATGTGGTTAGTTTTTAAGGAACAACATGAAACATATACCTCAACATTCAACTCATCTTCAAAATAGTGAAGAGGCATTATGAAACTGTATTCGATAAATTCTGAGTGTGTAAGTCTATTCGTTTATAGATAGGTTCCGTAATAAGACAATTTCAGAGGAATGATGGGGACAAATCAAAGAGAAAAAATAAAAGAAAAGCAATGGAGAAAGAAGTAAAAGAGATGAAAAAGGAAAGAGGGAAAGAAAGGAAAAGACTCAAAGTTTCATAATGTCTCTTCAAAATTTTGAAAATGATTTGAATGTTAAGTTGACTATTTCATGATGCTTTTAAAAATCTAAACTCATTTTTAAGGCAGGACAGAGAAAAAGAGGAGGGAGAGCATGTGTAGGGAAGGAAAGTACAGAAGACAGGAAAAAATGGCATATGAGATACTCTGAGAATGTTTTTAAGAAAACAGAAGGAGAAAGAAGAGAGTGAAATGACTAACTTGTTTTAAATGTATGACAGAATGAAAGTCTAAATAGTCCAAACTGAGAAACATGAATGCTCTTCTCATTTCCTTTAACTGCATGGTCCAGAATAAATTTAATCACTACCTTAGAAAATGCCTATTGAATTTTAAAGCAATTGTTCATTATTCTTCATCTCTATTCAGGGGTTCAGTTCAGAATTGGAGGAGGCACTACACTGGAACTTTGACATTATAGAAGAATTGTTCTTTAGACTATGGTAGCCAAGATCATAGCAATAGTAACTCCTTGATTACTTTTTAGCTTATGTAAAAATCTGCATGTAACCAGAGAAATTATTTGCAACCTTAGAGTGTATATATATGTAAATATATTATATATGTCATATATGTTCATGACTTTTCCAAAATAATAAGACAAAAGTCCAACTAAAACTTGCCAAAATATTTAAACATATACTTCACAAAATTATTACAGTATTAATGGCCTATAAGCACATAAAACTTCTCATTGGCAACCAGAGAAATATACATTGAAACCAAAATGAGGTATCTATTACATATATATATTCAGTAGAATGGCAAAAATTAAAAAAGACTGACATGTTTCTGAGAAGCTCAGCAACTACAACTCTCATATTGCTGGTGGGGAAGTAAAACGTCAGGATTACTTTGAAAAACATTTGTTGGTGTAGTTTTTTACACCATTAAATATACACTTACCATAGATTTATCAGTTCTACTCCTAGGCAGTTACCCAAGAGCAAGGAAAACCTGTTTCTACACAAATTCTTACACATATGAATGGTGACAGTAGCTTTATTCATCATTACCAAAAAGTGAAGACAACCTGAATGTCCACCAACTTGTGTTTACTTACATATATTATAGTATATACACACAATTGCAATACAGACAGGTATCAAAAGCCTGCTGAGCAAAAGAAGCCAGACACAACGGAGTGCATACATATGATTCAATTAATATAAAATACTAGAAAAGGCTAAACCAAGTCGTAGTTGGCAGAAAGCTGGTCAGTGGTTGCTTGAGGCTTGGGGGACTTGGGGAAGTGGGTTGGGATTGATTGAAAAGGGAACACAAAGGAAACTTTAGGAATGAGAGGCATGTTCTACATCTTGACTGTATTAGTGGTTCTATTGATGTGTACATGTGTCAACATTCATATAACTGTACACTTACAATGAATGCATTTTACTTCATATAAATTATACTGCTTTGAAGTTGATATTAAAATCAGTTTATAATAATCTAATATTTCTAATAAATATAAACATGGGTGATAATATTCTAGAATTAGAATATTTTGAGAGCTACAACTAATTATAAATGTATACTCAATTTTTCCTAATTTTTAAAATTATATTTTAAATCTAAAGTAATTTAACATTCCTGTTCAACACTTGAATCATTGAAGTTAGTCAGTATTAATGACTAAAGAATGAGTAAACAGATACAAATTTTGCCATTTATTTTAAAAATAGCCATTACCCTTTCCTTCCGTCATTTATTCAAGAACTATATGTCGATCTGCTATTGAACACTAGTATATTAGATGCTAAAGACTCAGAGGCATAAGACATATGTATGCTTTCTAGTAGCTCAAAGCCTATGAAGAAAAAGAGCAGAATAAAGGAGGAAAGAACACTGAGACCTAGCAGAGGCCCTCAATATTGAGCTATAGACCTGTCAGGTAGGAAGGTTATTGAAATCAAGATAGAGATGAGAACATCACTAAACCAATGGGCCCCATTTGGGGAGGGAAGGAAATTAAGCTGGGAGGAATTCTCCGAAGAGGAAAATAAGAGCTATTTCTGAATTAGAGTGGTAAGGTTCAAAGTCTTCTCTAAGCAAGTGAAGAAGTAAGAAACGTCAGGACTGGAGGCGGGACTTGTGAGTTTAATATTTCAGATGTGACACCATTCTGGATGACAGTAAGATCTTGAGAGTGGCCTTAAAAGTGACTGCTAAATAACCAGCAGAGAGAAAGTGCAATGTTGGTTTGAGTTGTCCTGCATGGCAGGTGGGCACAGAGGAGGAGTGCATAGAGAAGGGCTGAGCATCTACCTCTAGCGATGGGTGTGGGGGTGGGAATAGATAGAAATACTGAGGTGTTGCCTGATAGGTGAAGGAGAAAAAAGTCAAAAGGTTTGGGAATAAGCTAGTGGTGCTTGAGTAGCATGATGACATTAGGAAGTTGAAATTCATGGTTTTTAGGGTGGGTAATTCCTTTTTACTCCACTTTATATAACAATATCAGACATGTAAACATTTTGGCTACATTTTGCTATTTTAGGTAGGGACTAAACCTTGTTCAAAAAATAAGTAATCAGATTCTTGGCTTTTGAATTTTAAAATAAGCACAGTGTAGAGACCAAAGTCTCGAAAGCCAAGGCTTTCAATAATTGCCAGCAGGAGGAAGGTTTTTTTGTGTGTGTGTCCTAGCCTGATTGGCTGATAGCATAAAGTATATAAGATAAATAGTGTTGGGGTGGGTTGCAAAAAGGCATACCAGTTTTTCCACCCCACAGGAAAATTTTTTGCTTTTGGGGGTGAGAATTCTTTTTTACAGGGATGGATATGAAACTAAAGATTAAGCAAAGGGCATGGATCTCCAAAGAAGGGGACTGTATCTCATGACTGATATCCAGTCAAGGAGAGGTGGGACCTGGAAGGGAAAATGACTGAAGGCCAGATGAATTTGGAGAAATCCCAAGACCTTCATCTGACTTCTATCTATCCACCTATCATCTATCTATCTATCTATCTCAGGTAGATCTCTGACTTCCTGAAAACTTCCTAACTGATGCTACAGGGATAAAAATCATTATCGAAGTAAGTTGTCTGTGAAGATGAACTTTAGGTCCATCTCCTGGGCTCTCCCCAACCCCAGAGTGAGTAAGAAGAGAATGGTCATATCCATGGAAGGACTTGGACATGCAGCCGGTAAAGTCTTGAGATTGGAATAAGGACATCTCCAGTGGGACCAGAGACCATGGTGAGATGTGGCCATCTAAGATGAAGTTCCACAGATAAAGAATAATGTCCCATCTCAGAAGTTTCCAAAAAACAGACCGTATTGGCAAACTAGATGACCACCCACTTGAGTTTAGACAAAACCTCTGGGAAAAGGAACTAAGTGGACATCCTAAACTAGCTATTTATAAAATCCTGAATTTCACTCAAGTTTCTGAAGTCACTAAGTAATCAATCATTCTAATTAAGTTTGCTTAGAATTTATTCTATTGGTTTTTCTACTATCATGCAAATGATAAAAAGATGTACATTATTTAGTTACAGAAATAAAGAAAAAATTTTCCCCCAGAAATCTGAGGGTGTATCCTTAAAACATGACCAGCCTTGCTTGCTGAATGTCCACATGATAATCTGCTGTCTGAAATCTCCTCCTTGCACCCCACATGTGCCTCTTCTCATGTAAATCAACGTTTGAATAGTACTCCTTGGAGAGGTTTTTCCTGTACCCTACTTTAATAGGTTCGAAACTCCCCTACCCTCCACATAGCAGAAAGGAGTCTGCTCTCCACTTGGAACAGGCTCAGGCCTAGCCTGAGGTGCAGATAATATCTTGGCTCCCTCAACAATCACTAGAATCTCATTTCTTACCTAATTTAGGAAAAGTTAGTTTAGTCAAACACTTTGACCACCCAAACATTTTTTCTGCTCTATTTTATTGGTGCATTATAATTGTACATAATGATGGGATTTATTATTACATATTCATACATTCACACAATGTAAGAATACAATTTGGTCAATATCACTCCCCAGCACTTCCCCCTCTCTCTCCGTCTACCACCTCCTGGTCCCTTTTCTCTAGTGATCTCCCCGTAATTTTCATGAGATCACTCACACCTTTCCTTTCCTCTTCCCTCTCTAGCTTCCATATACAAAAGAAAACATACAACCCTTGCCCTTTTGAGTTTGACTTGTTTTGCCTAACATAATGCTCTCTAGATACATCCATTTCCCTGCAAATGGTTTAATTTCATTTTGTTTATGGCTGAATAATACTCTATTTGTGTATATTTTAGTTTGCTTTTTCACTGCTGTGACTATAAGATCTGACCAGCACAATTATAGAAGAGGAAGTTTATTTGGATGCTCACGGTTTCAGAGGTCTTAGTCCATATACAGCTGGCTCCATTCCTTAGTGCTCTAGGTGAGACTGAACATCATGGCAGAAGAGTGAGGCAGAGGGATGCAGCTTACATGATGATCAGAAAGCACAGAGAGAGACTACACTTGCCAGATAGAAATATATACCCCAAAGTCATGCCCTCCATTTCCCCACCTCCTCCAACCACAGACTACCACTTCAGTTACCACTCAGTTAATTCCTATCAGGGGATTAATTTGCTGACTAGGTTAAGACTCTCACAACCCAATCATTTCTCCTCTGAACCTTCTCGCATTGTCTTACGGGTGAGCTTTTGGGGGACACCTCACATCCAAACCATAACAGTGTATAAATACCACATTTTCCTTTTCCATTTATCTGTTGATGGACACCTAGGCTGGTTCTATAGTTTGGCTATTGTGAATTGGAGCACCCAAACATCTGAGATGCAGTGTATGTCCAGGAATTCAATGAGCAAAGACGAAATTGGGCATGCTCTTTCCCCATCCTCAGAACCCTGAGTCCTGGGGATTAAGTTTCTTTCAAGAAGAGCTCTGAACAATGGCTGGGCCCTTGATGCAGAGAACCATGAGCATGATGGAAGAACTTGGCACACCATTCATAGCATCCTGGCCTTTGAAGAACAGGCTTCAGGAACAATCTTCAGAACTGGTGGGGAGCTGATATATGCAGCTCTACTAGTGATTGCTTCTTTCTCAGAAATATCAAAATGCACAGAGATGGCAAATGCACCAAGGTAGGTCAGGTCCTAAACCTTCTGACACATCTATCTTTGGAATTTCTTTATCCTTCAAATTTGTATGAGAAACACTTGCTGTGCACATTTCCCTGACACAAGGCACCTGACACCTTTGTTATGAGTTTTCAACATGAACTCTTTTGATGGTTAATGCTCCGCTTTGACATCAGACAAACTAAGACCTAAGTGCACTATTACCTAGACATTTATGCTTAAAACTAAGATATTGTGTGATTTCATCTACCTAGGTGGCCTTTAATTTCAGAAGTTAGGTTGTCATAGTCCTTACAGAGGACAGAGATCTCTGAAACACACATGAGATTCAGAAGAATGTGCAGAATGGTTCTTTTATTCAAGTTCATACATATAGTGAATGTCTTGAATGGAGTAAAGGTTTCTACACACCATCACCCTTGTACCATCTGCTTTTGAAAGTCTTCATCCACCATCTTGCTGGTGTAACCCTTCTGGTCATTAGTGACCTCTTCCCTTACACTGGATTCACCACTTGACCTCACCTGGGTTTTCAGTCGCTTCATTTCACCCTCTTCTCCACTAGACATTGCTGAAGGGCCTTCGGCTCCCAGTCGGTGCAGGTGAGAATGAAGAAAAGGCCTTCATCCTGGAGGCCTCAGAACCAAACATCTTCACCACTAGGGCTTTTTATGCAAACAAAAATGACTTCTTTGCTTGAAGCCCATCTGCCAAAGGAGTCTGGGCTTCTTTTTCCTCTAAGTCTGAGGACCCCAAAGTGAGTAGTTGTTGATAAAAACATTACAATTTGAGACAAAATAATACAAAAGTGAAGATACCTAGTGGGTAAGCAGTGTTTTTATTTTCTGTTACTTTGAGTCCCTACTGTGTACCAATCACTAATCTTGTATTTATCACTGAACAAAATAACGATCTCAGGTATTACACAAATTGCATTCTAGCAAAGGAGCTTTCATCCTGATATGTCAATGCGTATCAAGTGGTAGTAAAGAAGGAAACTGGATCCCATAAGAACTTATCACAAGACACCTGACCTCTTTCTGGTACAGAGGGATATGCAACAAGGAAGACTTATCTGAAGAGTGGACATTTGCCTGAGTCATAAAGGGTAAGTAAAAATTAACTACCCAAAATATTTACCCTCTCATCTCTGACTCTCTAAATGATGAGGTACTCAGATATATAAACATATAACATATACAATGAACACAGTAAGTGCTCAATAAAAGAAACTATTACCATAGTCATGGCACCTATCAGAACATAACCCTACCTGTTCTCCCGATCCAGCTCACACTGCTCCCACCAGCCAGGGACAAGGACAAGTGCTCTGGAGACACTGGCTCATTGTAACCCCTAATCAAGTACTCCAGTATATTATTCAGCTTCTCTAGGGAAACAGAACCAATAACAGATAGCTTGATAGAAGATAGATAGATAGGTAGGTAGATAGATAGATAGATAGATAGATAGATAGATAATTTATTTATTATGGAAATTGGCTCACATTATTATGGAGGTTGAGAAGTCCCACAATCTGCTACCCACAAGGTGGAGGCCCTGGCAAAGCCAATGGTGTAATTTAGTCTAAGCCCCAAAGCCCAAGAACCAGGGGAGCTGGTGGTATAAGTCTCATTTCAAGTCTGAATCCCTGAGAACTTGGGGGTTAATATTGAAGACCTGATCCAAGTCCAAAAGCTCAAGAACTGTCGATTCCTAAGGCAAATGGACATGTGCATCCCAGCTCAAACAGAGTGAATTCACCCTTCCTCTGCCTTTTTTTTCATTCCGAACCTCAACAGATTAGATGGTGCCCACCCACCCTGATGAGGGCAATCTTCCTTATACAATTTATAACTCAAACTGTCTCATAGACACAGCCACACATAATATTATATTGGGGCATTCCTGAGTGCACTCAAGTTGACATATAAAATTAAATAGCTATTCAACACCCATTCTTGGTCTCACACTTCTTGGATCTGAATCCCATCTTCCATGGCAAGATGATACATTCCAACAAAGTATGAGGGGTTTTCTTTCATGTCTCTCAGAGACCACAGGTTCCAGGCCCACTCTAGGCAGTGTGGAAATAATTGTTTACTCTTAAACAAATATATCTCATTACAAAAATCAGGTTCTCATCTCATCATTTAAATGACAAACCAAAGACAAAATTCATATTACTTTTCTAAAATTTTTCTGAATAAATGTATATCTCATTCTCTATCTACACAAGAGTTTATACTTAAGAAAAGTAATATTCATGGTCTGACCCTAATTCTATCTTTAGGATAATATCCTTATTTACATTTTGGGTGAGTATTTATCAGTTTATTTTATTGTAGGGATATATATTAAAAATATAATTTAACTTTATGACAGACTCAAAAAGGACATCATGTAGGATAGAAGACCAGGAATTTAGGAATAAGATCAACCTGGTTCTGAATTTCTAGTTTTGAGAATGTAACCTATTCCTAAGCCTCCATGTTTGAAGTGCTAAATGGAGAAATAAACACCAACACACAGGGTTTAGAACAAAATAGATACAACCAATGCAAAATACAATGCTTGTTCGATAAATAATAATTAGTTTTTGTTATTACATATCAAGTTTTTTGGCTAGGCTTAAGTCTAAAAATCTATGCTGTGTTTTCCTTTGCAGAAAGCTGCTTATTACAGAAATAAATTGAAAATAAATACCTGTGAAATCACTTTTAAAAACATAATGTTTATGACTATTCCCATATTTTTGATATATCTTTGCTGACTACCTTTAATATGAAAGACAGAGGGTCACTTAATATATGAGATATAAGTATAGGACAGGATCCGTATCATCAAGAAAGTTACATTTTAATAAAGAATAAAGAGAACCAACCTAGCTACCCTTCAACAGATGAATGGATAAAGAAAAAGTAGTATATATGCACAATGGAATATTAGCCATAAAGAAGAATGGTTTCATGACATTTGCTGGTACATGGAGGGATCTAGAGACTACCATGCTAGGTAGAACAAGCTAGGTAGAACAAGTGATTACACTGAAAAAACCAAAGGTTGAATGTTTTCTCTGATATGTGAAAGCTAACCCACAGTAAGGGGGTACGGGAAAAAGAAGTTCAGTGGATTAGAAAAAGGGGAATGAAGGTAAGAAATTAATTTAAAAAATGCATTTAAAATTTTTTTAGAAAAGGGGCAGCTACTCATCATGATTGAAGACTTCAAAATATAGTTGATGACTGTGAAAGTCAGCCAGTTCTGTGCTACTGCCCATAATTGATCCTTATAATATGCCTTTTCATATGTCAAATTTTCTTCTTAGTTTGAAGGGAAAGATTTTTTTCCCCCTTTCTTTTCTGTAGCATTTTCTCCCCACTATTTTAGAATGTCAGCATTATTTTCTGCAATTTGCTGTGCTATGCATTTCTTCTTTGCATCATTTCCAATACTGGAGGTATAAAACATGTAAAGGCTTTTAGATACTAATTTGTTTTATGCTTTTGTTTTTCAAATTTAGCTCCAGGAAAGTGCACCACCACAATGGTGACTTTGTCTGCAAGCATCATCCATGTATGTAAGAGCATTTAAATTTCCTCTATATAAATAAATAAACAAAATGCTTGACAATTTAAAAAAGAAAAAGACCATAGGATTTAAACAATGGATAGATAACTTCCAATTTTATAGCAATGAGTTGTATGTAAACTAAAGTCAGAGAATTGCAAACAAAAGCATATGCAGAGATTAGCTTTAATAGACAAATATCCATAGATACATGTACTTCTGTCTATGGAAAAGAACACATTTGAAACTGGTCCTAAGATTTGAGAGTTTGAATGATCAGCAGCCCAATACAAAGAAAAATCTAAACACAACTAATATTGTCATGTATTTATTCTTTAACAACATAATTTTATTGTCCACTGAATTTATATGTAACCCATACCTATGCATACAATTATATCATGTATGTATTATATTATCAGGACTGTCCTGCAATGTCTGGCAGAGACAGTAACTGCTTGAAGTTCACATTTAGACCACTACACTCTTCATCTTCAACACACCTTGGAAAGAATAAGGTCCGTTTTCATAAATCATACTCTGTCAATACTGTGTCTCAGTAGTCAGAATCTCTAAATATATTCCACCTCTCTGGATTCCTAGGAATTAAACTATGTATATCATCATTCTTCCTTTACCCCCAGAATTCTTGAGAAAAAAAATTCCCGTCACAAATGCTGGCTATAAAATATCCTGGCCCACAATCAAGGAGATTTTCTGTTTACCAAAACTATTACTGAGATGAAATAATAAAGGAGAATATTAATAACAATCCTTTTTATTCTTCTTACCTGTCCTTTTTAGTTATATGTGACAGTAGAATCTATTTGACATATCTATACAAGCATGGAACATATCCTATCCTAATTAGGATCCCAGCCTTGTGGGTGTACACAGTGTTGAGATTCACTGTGGTGTATTCACATATGTACATAGGAAAGTTATGTCAGAATTCGCTCCACTGTCATTTGATAACCCTTTTCTAAGAACAGGAGATGGCTTCTTTAAAACAGGACTTTACTTCTTATTTTTTGTGCAGACCTTCTGTTCACCCATGCTTAGATTAAACCAATTCTTAAACCACAGGGTGTCACCAAAATCAATCATCTACTATACTCTTGGGAATCTTCACATGGAGATTTTGAGCCCACCCACTTCCTTTCCCCTTTCTTTTATACAATCCTGAAATGCATTTAAATTTATATGGCCCTGGTTGCATATCTCTCTAGTAAGCCCTGGAAATACTACTATGAATAAAGCAGTCCCTCTATACTCAAGAGACTCACCTGTGGTGGAGTAGAGCAACTTGAATGAAATTGCTGGGCATGTGGCTCATGCCTGGAATCCCAGGGACTCAGGAGGCTGGGACAGGAGGATTGAGGCTGGACTCAGCATTTAAGCAAGAGTCTGTCTCAAAATAAAGGGAAAAGGGGGGGAAGGGGGCAGGAATATAGCTCAGGGGTAGAATGCCTTTGGGTTCTATCTCCAGAAGAAGGAAAGAAGGAAGGAAGAGGATGGGGAAGGAAAGAAGGGAGAGAGGAAGAAAAGAAAGGAGGGGGGGGGGGAGGGAAAAAAACAATATCAGCACATTCAGCACAATAAAGTAGTGAAATGATCTATTGTATCCTATGGCAGAGACTTCACAGTAAGAAGGGATGACTTATTTGATTTGTAAATTTAAGTTAAGCCCTAAGTGTGGTTACCTCCACCCTTCCTCTCTTTTTGCCTTCAAATGGAAAAGGAGGAGAAAGGAAAACTCCCCAAAATGTTTTAAATTGTGTTGTGCCTCTGTCCATGGAAAAGTACACATTTGGCCATGGTCCTAAGATTCAAGGTTTTGAATGAACATCAGCCCAACACAAAAGAAAATCCAAACCCATTATGTATGATACAACATACTTACCTATTCTTAATGTTTCTTTCCCAGTAGGAAAAGTACTATAATATTCATTTTCTAATTTATCCAATCAGTATTTATTAAGTGAATACTATATGCCAGGCACACTCCAGATCCTGCCCTCATAAAACTTTCATTATACAGAAATTGCCTATGGAGAATTAACAAACAAAATAGCAAGCATATATTATTGCATAAGGGGATGAGTAACATGGAAAAAAAAAAAAAAGTAAAGGAGTGGGCAGTGTTGTGTAGAGGTTTCCAGGTATTCCATATAGGATAGTCAGCAAAAGTTGCATTGAGAAAATGACATTTGAACAAAGACCTAAAGAAAGACCTGAAAATTCTGGAGTTCAAAGAAGCATTTTGGTCTGGAGATATGAACTTGGGAATCAACCATAGGTAGAGCCATTAGACAGGAGAAGAGCCAATAGGAAGAGAGAAGAACAGGTAAGAGTCCTGAGGGCCAAATGGAAATATTCTGGTGTTTATAAAGCAGAAAGACGGGGAGAAATCAGCAAAGGAGACTGAGAAGAAGCAGTCAGTGAAGTCGCTCAACACAGCTGGCCCCTCCTGCACCCTCTCTGCCCCGTCCTTATTTCTCCCCTGAGGAGGAGTGACTTATTTGATTGGTCAATTTGGGAGGGAACCTGGTGAAGCATTGCAGGGTATGGAAAGTTGCCATGACCAGCATGGCCAAACTTGTGGTTCCAGTGAGGGGTGATGGGGGATTAGAAAATAAAGACTCATACATTCAGGTTTTGAAGATAAAGCTGGGATCAGGTGGAGTGCTGCTCTGTGATGGAGAAGCAGATCTAAAGAGTTAGACCAGCAATCTTTATTTATATATGTCTCATTGTCAGGTTAAAGACCATGTAAGCATTATTCTTTGTGCTCAGAAAGTTACAGAAACTTAGAAACATCTATGTAGCTTTTCCACAGTTGCAATCCACAGTTGCAAAGTGCAATGCTAGGAGCTTTGTGTAGCTCTCAAGAAGGTCCGTTTTTAAAAGTTACTGTTCAGTGGGCAGGCTCAGGAGAAGCAGAGCTAGTGAAACATTGTGGTTGTCTAGCCTAAGAATTCCTCTGTCCCCAGGAGCTATGTGCCTGAGATCAAGGTCAGAGCTGATAGGACTCTTGCACAGAGCCTCCTCAAGCAGGCTTTACCACTGCAGCTAAGCATCCTGTGCCCTTGCACAGAAACATTCCCAGTCACCAGGCATGCTACAGCCATGAGGTCATCAGAGACCCCCCAGTCTCAGTCATTGCTCTCCCATTCTCTGTCATCACTCTCCACAGAAACTCACGTCCTCAGGAAGGACAATGAACCCTGAGAACATACAATTTCCCTTATCTATATTCGTTCCTCCAGTTGTTCAAGGCCTCTCTCTCTACCTCAGCTGAAATATCGCCTGCTAGGACTCAGCCAAAATTCACCTGCCTGCCAAAAGTAGCTAACTCCTCCCAAAAAGTCTGGTCCTGTTTAGACCCTATAAAATGCTGACCTTCATTGCAGCTCCTGCCTTATTTTCTCCGCTGAAAATGTGCCCCCACAATGCCTGACTGATTGACTCCTCTGCTTAATAAAAGGCATCCATTGAGATGGGTCATTGCGGTCATTTTTGCTTAGGGGCATGCTTCCATCACTTCTTTTCTTGCTTTTGGGGAGTTGTCTTCCTGTTAAAAGCTGTTGCTTCACTCTGCTTTGCTCCCCTCTATGCAAATTTCCCAGGGAGAGTGTGAGAAGGCCTGCAATATTCCATTCTGCCTAGGCAAAGTGAGTAAGCCTGCCTCATTCTGGGATTCAGCATTAGAAACCCCTTTTGTCTTCAGCAGCTCTAAGCCATATTCACCAATAACAGATCTACCAGGAGTAAAGATGAGCTTTTAAGCTATGTCTTCCTGACTCCTTTGCCTTATCTCCTAATTGGTTCAAAACCCTGGCTAGCAAGGAGGGTCGAGTTCATCAGGCCCCCTGAATTCCAGAATACTAGAGCAGGAATTCAGACACATGACCCATAAAAACGCTTTTGACTCCATGACTTACATCCCTGCCTGTAACATGTAAACCATGATGGAATCAGAATGTCATAGACTCAGAGATTTTAGAAGTAGAGGGAAAATAAGATCATCTCTTCACAATATTTTGATAAGAAAACTGAAATGCAGAGAGTGAAACCTAATAGTGGCAGAACCAGAACTATGACTCAGGTCCCTTGACTCCCATCCAGTCCAGGGCGAACTTTATCTCTCAGGAAAACCTCATCTTTTTCTATCTCACTCATTGCCGAAGGAGAAAAACAAAACAAAACATTAGGCTGTCTTCCACAGTGTTTTTCTCCAAATATCCCCATCATTTCTTCACATACATTTGTTGACTTATGGTGTAGCAAAAAAAAAAAAAAAAGTTGTTATTGACCCACTTAAAAATAATGCCACCCTTTAATATTTTTCCCTTGGTGACTTTTACTGGATCAAAGAAAGATGCTTTTATTTTCCATTTCCTAGGTAACTGAAGAAATGTCTGCTGATGATTCACGATGACCAGCCTGAAAAGAACCCTTCACAGGTTTCTTAGTGACTTTTCTCACTCTTTGAAGCTGCTTTAAGCACAGATGCCTTCCTCACTCTCAGATGCTCTTGCCTCCTTCTCAGGCCACAGATGGCAGTACCCTCTCCCTCCCAGAACCAGCCCTATAAACAGCTGTAGGAATACAGCCTCTCTTTTATTCTCTCCATTGTGGCAGAAGAGGGATGCTTCTATCTACCCAAGGTCTGTCCTTCCATCTGCCCTCACATCTTCCCCTCCCACCTCAGATAAAGTGCTACCATGAGTTATCTCCTTTGTCCCCAGAGTGCTCAGCTGGCCTCTCTCACCTGGAGTCTTTCCATCAGCATTTAACAAGCTCAGTGCTTTCCAAACAAAATTGAAAACCATCTCTAAATGCCACACCCACTTCTGCCTATAACCATATTCAAGTCCAGATTATATCCTTTGGAGGACCCAAGTGCAGGGGTACTCTTCCCTATGTGTAATTCAAATTATTGTTGGTTATTGAAACAACTGACAAAAGACCAATAAAAACATGAGGACTTCTTTTATTTGTTCTAATTACATGACAATAAGAAGGTACTCTGACACATCATACATAAATGGAGTATAATTTCTCATTCTTCTGGTTGAGCATGACAATCACACCGGTCATACAGTCATATGAAAGCATGAGATTTTCAATGATGACTCCTTTCATTCCTTATTTTTGAACTGTCAAATATTAAATTTTTTCCACTGTTTCTTGGTTTTGGTGCCCTTGCCTTGCTAGTCCCTTAAGCACATAATCTTCAATTGTTAATTCAGAATCAGACCTGCCTCTTTTACATTCACAATCAAAATACTTGAATTTTCTATAACTTTCACTCTTCGTTTCCTCATTTCTCCTTGTATTAGTTCATAAATCTTATTCTGTACTAATTATTCCACCCAAGGGCTATCATGGAGTTATCCTCTGATTCTTCCTTCTCAATCTCATTTCAGATGCCTTCTCCTCTACAAGTCCTTGAAGGTCATAAACCTGAGGGCTCTTCCTAGATACTTGTTTCATCCAATGTGCTACCTCCAGACAGCCCCATCCAGGGCCACAGATTCAATTGCCATGCATTTTGAGGGTGTCATCTGAATGAGAACAGTGCTCTTAAAGGTAAAGGAAAGGACAAGGTCCTAGGTTCAATTCCCAGCACTGCAAAAAAAAAAAAAAAAAAAAAGAAAAAGAAAAAAAGAAAAAAAGTAAAGGAAAGGTACTATTGGGAAGTATTCCCTGTCTGTTTGGACATAGGGTCATGCTATCTAAATGCTAACACGTTCCTAATGTATTGTTTTCCCAGTGAAGATTCCTTCTCTGAGCTACAGGCTCATAAACCTAATAGAACAGTGTGTGCACTTGGACTCATCAATTCACTCAATTGACAGTAATGAGGAGCTACTACGTATGATGCACTGTTCTGAGAACTGATGAACAAAAGAGACCATGCTCCTGTCCTTGTAGAGTTCACATTCTTATTGACAGAAGAACAATCAAAACATGAATGCATAAAAAACATATTTTGTAGCATGATGAATGCTATTCAGAAAAACAGTGGGGAAAAAGGAAAAGGAACTATGGAGAAGAATTTTGACATTTTAAATAGTGAGATCTGGTAGGGCTTCATTGAAAAGGTGACATTTGGGAAAAGACCCAAAAAGGAAGCAAAATGGATGTCTGGCCAGAGGGAATGAAAAGTGTAAAGTTCTTTTAGTGGCAATGTGGGTGACATCTCCATGGAACAATGATAAGCCCACTGGAGGTGATGCTGGAGGACTGAGAAGGCAAGGAAATCAAATGGAGCATTAGCAGGTCTAGGTCACATAAACCCTCATAGGCAACTCCAATGACTGCTTTTTATGCTGAATAACATGGGGAGATATTGGATGGATTTATTTTTTTTTAATTTATTGGTACTTTTTAGTTATATATGACAGTAGAATCCATTTTGATATAATTATAAAGGCATGGAATATATCTTGTTCTAATTCAGACACCAGTACCCTCCTCCACCTTCCCCTACCCAACCTCTGGTCCCTTCTCTGTTGATCTTTCTGCTATTTATTTATAGTTACTTTTAAAACCAATTTCTTGTGGATATACACAATGGTGAGATTCACTGTGTTGTATTCCTACATGTACTTAGGAAAGTAATATCAGATTATTCCACTCTTTCCTATTCCCATCCTCCCTCCCTTACCTTCATTCCCCTTTGTCTAATCTACTGAACTTTAATCCTCCCCCCACCCATTGTGGGTTAGTATCCACATATCAGAAAGAATGCCTGACCTTTGGTTTTGGGGAACTGGCTTATTTTACTTAGTATGATGGTCTCCATATCTATCCATTTACAAGCAAATATCATAAAGTCATTCTTCTTTATGGTTGAGTAATACCTCATTGCATATATATATCACATTTTCTTTCACCATTCATCTGTTGAAGGGCACCTAGGTTGGCTCCATAGCTTACCTATTGTGAATTGTACTGCTATAAACAATGATGTGGCTGCATCACTGTGATATGCTAATTTTAAATCTGTTGAATATATACCAAGGAGTGGGATAACTGGGTCAAATGGTGGTTCCATTTCTAGATTTTTGAGCAATCTCCATATTGATTTCCAGAGTGGTTGCACCAGTTTGCAGTTCTATCAATAATACATGAGTGTACCCTTTTCCCCATATTGGATGGATTTAAACAGAGGAATGACATGATATGGTTTAACATTTTAAAGGAAACTCTCCAGGCAGGAAAAGAATCCACCAAATATGAATGTAAGGCAGAAGCAGGAAGCCCAGTTAGGAGACTACTGTGATAATCCAGCTGAGAAATTACAGAGGTTTAAAAAAGTGGTCAGATTCTGTACAGACTCAGGAGAGGTAATAGAATTTGCTGATAGATTAGACATAGGAGCTTTTGGGTCAGGACAACCAGAAAGAGTTTCCACTTATTTAAATGGTAAGTACTCCAGAAATGGAGAGCAAAAGTTCAGTTTGTTGCACATGTTAAATTTTAGATTCATGTTGGACATGCAAGATGAACTCTCATGTTCCAGTTGGATCTGAGAGTTTGGAATTCTGAGAGAAGGCTAGCCTGGAGATAAAAATTAGGAAATCTTCCGTTCTATATATGGTACTTAAATCCAGGAGACTGGATGATACCAATAAGGAACTGGGCAACTGGGCAATTGATGCTGAAAAGTCAGGGAGATGAGGAGGAACCAGCAAAGCAGAGAAAGAGGAGCATCCAGAGGATAGGGTAAAACCACAAGTGTGATGGCGTGCAAATCAAGAGAGGAAAGTAAGGCAGAAAGAATGATAACCTGCATCAAGTGCTACTAATGTGTCAAATGAGATAAAGACTGGAAATGGTATGGAAGCCACTGGGGTCCTGATACATTCAGGATAAGTCAAGTGGCAAGAATGAAAATCTGATTGAAGTGATCCCAGAGAGAATGAGAAGAGAAAAACTAGAGAAAGTAAGTATTAAAACCTCTTTTGAGATATCTAAGATCAGTATACTTCAATGATGCAGCCACATCCAAGTTTAAAGCAGCACAATTCACAATAGCCAAACTATGGAGTCAATAAGTGCCCTTCAACAGATGAATGAATAAAGAAAATATGGCACATAGTCACAAATGGGAGGAAATGGAGACTATCATGCTAAGTGAAATAGCCAGACTCAAAAAATCAAAGGTTGAATGTTTTCTCTGATATGTGGAAGCTAATTTAAAATAAAGAAGAGAAAAAAAAAAGAAAAAAGATCAATGGAGTAGAGAAAGGGGATTCAGGGGAAGGAGAAGGGACAGGAAAAGGGTAGAATGACCTAAATTTCCTATGTACATATATGAATATACCACAGTGAATGTTACCATTAAGTAGTTCCACAAGACATTAATTTTAAATACTGTAAGTAAATAGCAGAAAGATTAGTAGAATAGAGAGAAGGGAACAAAGGGAGGGAGGATAAGGCAGAGGGGTGAGTATTGGGGACTGAACTGGAACAAATTATATTCTATGCTCATATAATTATGTCAAAATTAATCCTGATATTATGTATAACTAAAAAGAGTCAATAAAAATTTTAAAAAGACTCTTCTGAACTAATTAGAGCAAATTTTTTAAAAAAAGAAATGCATGATGAAAAAAAATACCCTTTTGAGGAGTTTCCCTGTTAGAGGAAGGAAAGATAACATTTAACAGGCATTAGCCAGAGAGGAAAGTGAGGTCAAGAGAAGATTTTGGTAGGGGAAAGGAGTGATAATGGAGAGAAAAGAGAATTTTCTGAACATTTCCTGGTCCTATAGGAGTTCCATCCTAAAAGGAAATGGAATCACAAGTGAAGGGTCAGCCTTTGCTAGGGGAGAGATGGTTCATCTATAACAACAGGAGAAGACGCTCAACAAATAAATATAGATACCGGTAGGTAGGTGGATGTGGTGGTGGGAGTTCTCTTCTAATTGCTTCCATCTCTTGGGGAAATGGAATGCAAGCTCGCTGTCTTGGAGGGAGAGTTGTGGGGGAAAGTTTGAGATGTGTTCAGTACTAAACAACCATGTTGGAGAGTTGGAGAGTGAATGCTAATGAAAGCCCAACTGAGCTCCAGGAGGCACTATGCTCGCTCTAGAGGTAAGTGGTCACATAAACTGTTTTCCCCCAGCATGATGGCATGTGAGAATCAAGGAGCAAGGAGCTGGAATTCAGTGGGGTTGTGGTTTTTCCAGGAAGAGAGAATGAGGTTACAGGTCAGGGGAGCTCACTATGTATGGGAGGGAGTGACTGGAATGATGTTATGGAAAGAATAATGGATTTAATGGAGAGGCCAACGAAGGCAGAGAGGAGTGAAAAGCAGTGACATGGGGGAAGGATCAACGGACTGCAGGTGCTGGTAAGAAAAGTAACATTTGCAGTGGGTCTAGAGCAAGTGAGCTGGAAACTTAAGAACCCAGTCAGAGGGTGTTTGGAATTGGGATTAAGGAGAATTACAATTATTAGTGTTGACACACTCAACAAATTCCCAGATGACACTATGACTCTCTTTCAGTGTGCCCACCCCAGTGAATGAAGCCACCAAGATTTTCCTTTACCTCATCTCTGCATCTGTGCATGTGACTCTTTATAAAACTCCCAAAGCTATCTACTTCTCTCTTCTCATCTGTTACTCTTCTAATCCAAACTACCAGCATTTCTTGTTTGGGCAATTGTAATAACCTTTGAACTGGTCTCCCTGTATCTGCTCTGATTCCAATAAGTCCTCACTATTGCCAAAGTGACATTTTTGAAACAAATAATCATGTCACCACTAGTTAAAACTTCAATGTCTTGCTCTTTGCTATTACTCTTCAGATGAAGACCAGAACCCATGGTGGGGCTCACAGGGCACCTGCACTGTCTACCCGCTGCCTGCTTCTCCAGCCTTATCCTGTACCGTTCCCCTCTCATTGCCTGCCATGTATGACACCGGGTCTGTTTTTGATCTTCAAACATGTCATACTTCCTCTGACAACCATCTCTATTGCCTTTGTAAAAATCACCCATCTCCACCCTCCCTTCACCTGGTTAATGCTTTCATGTCCTTCAGATTTCAACTTACTTATCTTTTCCATAAGGACCTCTGCTCTGACTCTACAGGTATAGGTTAGGATCTCTTGTCATAATCTCTCTCGGTATGCAGTACATGGGTCATGAGTTCTAGAATAACAGTCACTACATCTGTTTTTATTCCTCATTTAGGCCCTAGTGCCTTGGACAATCCTGGAATATAATTAACTGTCATAAATATTTTTCATTAATAAATGATGCTGTTATTTACATGTAATATGTCTAATGCTTTTTTTCCTCCAAAGTATCTTGCTACATCTTAAGTTGACCATCCTCATTAATTTTATCTCATACTCTAAGGTTGCTTTTACTCAATTCACCAACAATTTACTAAGCACCATGTGCCACAGAGAGGTAATTCAGAAACAAATAGGTACAATCTCCATCCTCAATTTGTATATAATCCAAAATGACAAACAGATATATGCACAAAAAACTGTAATCAGTTCATCCAAAATTTTTTGAATGTTTATTAAGTGCCAAGATTTCTAAGCCCTGGATACATAGCTATGTATAACTATCTTGTGAAAATTATAATCTGGTGACCAGGCATCTGTTCATTGGGTAGAATTCTGGGACCAGAATTTGATACTTTATCACAGTTTTGATTTTCTTCTAAGACTACTGAAGCATGCTTAAGCATTGCAGTGATATCTCTAGTTAGATATTATAGAAATACAATACTGGAAACATGAAGGATGGATTCTAGTAGTTGCAATCAATAGTATCATTTGAAATGATTTCAGAGTTTGAGAATGATTTCAGAAATGTCAAAGTCCAATAAAAATAAAATGTAAAGGATAAATCTAAGGGGACAGATTGAATATGGTCACTAAAAAAAAAAAAGAAAGAAAGAAAGAAATCTTTAAGATGAGAAAGTGTTTAATTAAAAGGGAAGGTGAGTTATGGACGATATAGTCCCATCAAAACCATTCCATCTCACTTTGAGCACATAGCCAGAAAGCATGTGCCAACTTCCTTGCAGTTAGGTGAGGCAATGTGACTGGTTGATGGTAAAAGGAACAGGTGGAAATCATAAGCACCCTTCCAGCCTTGATCAATTAAAATATTTCACAGTCTATCTTCTATCCCTTCCCTATCAGCTAGATATTCGGGTGCAGGGTGATGAAGGAAGAGTTCTGTCAGTCTGGCTCAGGTCCCTAAAAGCAGCACTCATATCCCCATTGATTGGACTTCACATTAGTAAGAAGAAAAAACCTCTATCATGTTCAGCAACCAACACTTGGGAATTTATCCAGCATCCAGGTTTAACTTAACTACAATAATGATCCCATGAGCCAAGAAAGAGATCAGAGCAGAAGCTGATGTAGAAGTAAAGATAAGAAGCTCAGAGTAAGTCATGTCTATTAAAGATTCTTTTGGTACACATCCAAGCAGTTGGAAATAGTGATCTGGATACCAGCAGAAAGTTAAATGCAAAGATCTGTAAGTTTTTGGAAGGTGAGTAATGGAAGCCCTGGTTCTGATTGATAGAACACAGGAAAATACAGAGCAAGAGCAGATGAAGCTCTGGTTTAGGAAATATCAACATATAAAGCAAGGCTGTAAAAAAAAAGCCAGAAAGTTAAAATAAAAACACTTTCTCAAAAAAATTCTACATTATAAGAGTTTGTCTTAGAAGTCTGTGTTTCTAAGTACTACTTACTCATGTAAAAATGATCATTCGGTAAGCCATATTACTGCCTCCCTCTGCTATTAAAACTTGAATTCTTTAATACTTTGCTTTCCATACTGAAAGCTCTAAAATTCAATAAAATCATCCTTGCTATCTAAAATACCAAAATTCATCAAATATTGGGTGATATTTTGAAACATACAAGTGGCTTCTGATGAATTCTCTGACAAAATTTTATGATTATCTTACCTACACCATCAACCTACTTTTTATCCCATCTGAAATGCTTTTCATACACATTTGATATCCCGAATACATCCATAAGATTGATGAATATAGTTGAGGGCTCTAGACATGCTGACAAACTATGAAAAGTGGCCATTACCTTAGAATAAAACACACGTCAAAATAAAGTACATTCCAGATGGCAAAAAAACTGACTGTCAAGGATATCTGCAAGAAAATATATACTCTTTTAAAAGTGCTATTTCACAACAAACATGAAAAAATGCTCATCATCTCGAGCAATTAGAGAAATGCAAATCAAAACTACTCTAAGATTTCATCTCACTCCAGTCAGAATGGCAATTATCAACGATACAAGCAACAGTAAGTATTGGCGAGGATGTGGGGGGAAAGGCACACTTATACTTTGCTACTGGAATGCAAATTGGTGCAACCACTCTGGAAGGCAGTATGGAGATTCCTCAGAAAACTTGGAATGGAACTACCGTTTGACCCAGGTATTCCACTCTTCAGTTTATACCCAAAGTACTTAAAATCAGCCACACCAATGCTTATAGCAGCTCATCTCACAATAGCAAAACTATGGAACCAACCTCAACGCCCTTCAATAGATGAGTGGATAAAGAAAATGTGTACACACACGATGGAATATTACTCAGCCTGAAAGAAGAATGAAATTATAGCATTTGCAGGTAAATGGATGGAATAAGAGAATATCATGCTAAGTGAAATAAGCCAATTCAAAAAAAAAAAACCAAAGTCTGAAAGTTTTCTCTAAGTGGATGCTGATCCATAGTGGGGGGAGGGAATGGGTGAGGAAGGAACTTTGGATTGTGCATAGGGGAGTGAGAAGAGGGGTGGGGTGGTGGGAATGGGAAGAACAGTAGAATGAGGTAGACATTATTACCCTATATACATATATGATTACACTACTGGTGTGACTCTGCACCATGTACAGCCAGAGGAATGGACAGTTATGCTCTATTTGTATACAATGTGTCATGCATAATCAATTGGAATAAATAAATAAAAATAAATAAATAAATAAATAAATAAATAAATAAATAAATAAAATAAAAGTGCTATTTCAATCCCAGAGGTTATCCATTCATCAAGTTTGTTGTTCTCACAAGTCTTTTTCTTTTCTTTCCTTTTTTTCTTTGGTACCAGGGATTGAACCCAGGGGGTCATTTAACCATTAAGCCACATCCCCAATGTTTTGTTTGTTTGTTTTATTTTGAGACAGGATCTCGCTAAGTCCTTAGGGCCTCACTAAGTTGCTGAGTTTGGTCTCAAACTTGGAATCCCCCTGCATCAGCCTCCTGAGTCACTGGAATTACAGGCATGTGCTATCACACCCAGCTCATGTGTCATTTTAATGTGACATGAAGCTTCCTTAATCAGAATTTGAGTCACTATAAATGATCCTCCAGAGCGAGCAAGGGATAAAGGGAATATCTTGGACAACAATTTATTTAATAATTATTCTATCCTTTGTCACAATTGCTTTGGTGGCTTCAAATATATTCTGATTAAGGCCTTACAGATAGGGCCATGGCTATACATTCACATGCCTAAGAAAGTAGCTATTTTGAAATCTGCCATTCTAAATTTTTTTTTAAAAGAATCATGAGTCAAATAGAAACTGACATTCAGATGAGTTCTCATAAATGCCCCCCTTTTTTTAGGCCATCTCTTTTTCTAATATCTTCAAATATTATTCTGAAATGATCAAATTTCTACATGTTTAATTTTATAAGTCAACTTGGCAAGACAATGGTGACCAGTTGTTTGGCCAAACACCGTTATATGTGTTGCTGCAGAGGAATTTTTCTAAATGTGATTAACATTTACAATTAATTGACTTTAAGCAAAGCAGATTACTCTTCATGATGAGTTGGCCTTATCTAATCAAAGATTTTAAGAGCAAAAATTGAGATTTCCCAAAGAAAGAATACTGACTTTTGACTGCAAACGTAAAACGTCTGAGTTTTTAGCCTCTGCCTCAAATCTGCAGCATCAACCCTTATATATATCCATCCCCATTGTCTCTGTTTCTCTAGAGAACCTAATACATTCCTCTTTTATTTCAAAATCTTCAGTCAAGAGTAAAGTTCATGCATATGCTTCTATTGGATATTACCTTTCAAATATTTCCTACCAAAGATGTTAAAATTTATAAGAAATAGGCACATGATTATTGTTGTTCTTGTGGATCTGCCACTTTCTCTTGGTGTTGTAAAAGGTTTACAAAAAGGGCTGCGGTTGTGGCTCAGCAGTAGAGCACTTGCCTAGCATGTGTGAGGTTCTGGGTTCAATCCTCAGCACTGCATATATATAAATAAATAAATGTCAGTCTACAACAGAAATAATATTTAAAAATAAATAAGAAAAAAAATTTTTTAAAGGCTTATAAAAAATACATAGAATGGTAGAACACAATTGCCTTGGACAGGGAGAAGGTACAAGTACTAGAGCATGTTAAATTTATTAAAATAGACATATGCAGCCAAACCCTATGGGATATAGTGAAAACAGTACTCAGAGTGAGATGTACCACAGGGAATGCCTGTCACAAAAGAAGAAAGAACTCAATATATCTAACTTCACACATTATATTTGTCTGCTAGGGTTGCCATAACAAAATACTCTGGATTGGGTGGCTTAAACAACAGAAATTTCTTTCCTCATAGTTCTGCAAGCCAGAAATCCCAGATTAAGGTGCCATCAGGTTTGGTTCTGATGAGATCTGTCCTCCTATCTTGCAGAGAGCTGCCTTTTCACTGTGTCCTCACATAGCCTTCCTTGGTGTGCATTCATGCAAATAGCTCAGCAGAGCTCTCTGCTGTCTCTTCCTCTTCTAATCAGGACATCAGCTCTCTCATTTTAAGGCCCTACCCTTATGACCTCATTTAACCTTAATGATCTCCCTAATGAATATAGCTACATTAGGGATTTGGAGAGAAGAGGGAACAACGTATTCTGTAACTCACATTAAGGAAGTAGATAGACAAGAGCAAATTAACCCAAAGCAGAATAAAGGGGAAAAAAAAGTTTGGGACAAAGATAAATGAAATAGAGAAAAGGGAAAAAAAGAACAATAAAACCAAATGTTTGTTCTTAGGGAAAAAATCAACAAGATTAACAAACTTTAGTTACACTGAGAAAGACATAAAAAGAAACACAAATAGCTATAATCAGAAATGAAAAGGGAGACATTACCATGGCTCTTACAGAAATCAAAAGAATTATAAAAGAATACTATGAATAATTATACCAACAAGTTGGGTTAGATTAATTGGGCAAATTCCTAGAAGCATGCAAATTACCAAAGCTGACTCAACAATAAATAGAAAATATGAATAAACCTACAAGTAAACAGATTGAATCAGTGTTTTAAAGAAGCAGAACACAACCTCCCCCAAAAGAAAAATCCAGGATCAGAAGTCTTCACTAGTGAATTCTACCAAATTTTTAAATAAGAATTAACACAAGTCCTTCTCAAATTCTTCCCAAAAGCAGAAAAAGGGTTACACTTCTTAACTCATCCCATGAGGAAAAAAATCCAGATAAAGATAACACAAAACTGTAGATCAATGTCATTTATGTATACAGAGGTGAAAAATCCTTGACAAAATATTAACAAACTGAATCCAGCAGCATATTAAAAGGATTATATATCATGAGCAAGTGGAATTTATCCCAGGACTACAAGGGCAGTTCAATATATGAAAATCCATGTAATGCATCACCTTAAATACAATGAAGTGGAGAATCATCACAAGATCATCTCAATTACTGCAGAAATCTAACATTTTAATGATTGTTTAAAAAACACCTTCAATAAACTGGGAATAGGAAAAACTTCCTCAGATTGAAAAAGAGCATATATAAAAAATCCACAGTTATCATGATATTTAGTGATGAAATAGTGTTCTCACCCATAGATCAGGAATAAAACATGCTTTTGCTGTTTCTATGTAACATCATACTAGAAGATATAGCCAGAGCAATCAGGCAAGAAAAAGAAAAGGCATATAAACTAAAAATTTTTTAAAGTATAACTGTCTGTATTTGGACATGGCATATTGAAAATCTCAAAGAATCCACACATAACAGAAAAACCTATCATAGTTAATTAGCAAAGTTATGTCAACCTGAAAAAGTCAGTTGTACTTCTACATACCAGCAATAAATAATTTGAAGAGGAAATTAAGGGAAAAATAATTTAGAATAACATTCAAAACAACCAAATTCATAGGAATAAGTTTAAACAATACCATAGCACACTGAAAACTATAAAGCAATGCTGAAAAGGAATTTAAAATCTTTATAAATGGAAGCCATCCTATGTTCTATATTAGAAGACTTAACATTATTAACATCACTCTTCTCTGTGATTATAGATTCAATGCAATCCCTATCAGTATTTTCAACAGCTTTTAAAGCAGAAATAGAAAAGCTAATCCTGAAGTTCATGTGGAACTCCAAGTGTCCCAAAATAGCTAATACAATATTTAAAAATAATAAATTGTACTTTGTGATTTCAAAAGTTACAGTACTAAAAACAGCATGTTACCCACATACAGATAGATATATAGATCAACAGAATAAGATTGAGAGTCTAGAAATAAAACCATACATCTATGGCCAATTGATCTTGACAAATGTGCCAACATGACTCAGTGGGGAAATAATATTCTCTTCAACAAATAATAAGGCAACTGGATATCCACATGCAAAAATATATACCACATATAAAACTTAAAACCATCAACAATCTAAGTACAAGAACTAAAACAATAAAAGTCTTAGAAAAAACAGAGAAATGAAGGCTTATAATGTTGGACTTGACAATGAATCTTTAGATATGACTTCAAAAGCATAAGCAATAAGAAAATGAATTGGTCTTCATCAAAATACTTCTTTGCAAAGGGCATTATCAAGAAAGTGAAGAGAAAATCTACAGAATAAGAGAAAATATTTTGCAAATCATATATCTGATAAAGAGTCTAGAATTGAGAATATAAAAGAACTCTGTTATGGTTTAAATATTAAATGTTCCCCAAAAGTTCATGTATTGAAGACTTTGTCCCTAGGCAACAGAGGCTTCACCTCTGAAAGGTGATTGGATCACGAGGGCTCTGACCTCATCAATGGATTGATTGAGTGATAGATTCATAATTTGATGGACTATTAGGTCATGGTGGAAACTTAGGAGGTAGGGCCTAGTTGGAGGGTATGGGTCCTGGAGGTCCTTAAAGGCTATATCTTCTCCCCATCCCCATCCTCCCTCTGTCCCTCTGTACCCCTCCCTTTCTCTCTTTCCCAGCTGCCATGAAGTGAGAAATTTTGTGCCACCACACCCTTCAGCCATGACAAACTGCCTCACAATAGGTTCAGAAACAATGGAGACAACTGACCATGGACTGACACTCTGAAACCATAAGCCAAAATAAATTTTCCTCCTTTAAAGTGCTTTTCTCGGGTATTTTGTCAGAGCAACAGAAAATTGACTAACACAAGCTCTAATAAGTCAAAACAAAAGACAATTCAATTAAAAAAAATGAGCAAAGAATCTGATAGAAATCTCTCCAAGGAAGATCTATACATTTCCAAAAAGCACAAACATGAAAAGATGTCTAACATAATTTGTCACTAGGGAAATGCAAATCAAAATCACAGCGATGCCATATGTCATCCACTTGGATGGCTACAGTTTGTTTTGACCTTAATGAAAAATAACAAGTGTTGGGGAGGATTTGGAGAAATGAAAAAACTTATACATTGCTGGTAGAATGTAAAATGGTTCATCCACTGTGGAAAATAGTTTGCTGGTTCTTCAAAAAGTTAAATGTAAACTTACCACAAATGTAAGTAATTTCACTCCTTTCAATCCCCAAAGAATTGAAAATACTCAAATAAGTATATATATGCACATGTTCATAGCAGCATTATTTACAAGAGCCATAAGACAGAAACTGTCCAAATGTCCATCAGCTGAAGAATGGATAAACCATTCGCGGTAGTTTATCAAAAGAAATGAAGCACAGATGCATGCCATAAGATGTGAACTTTGGGCTGGGGCTGTAGCTCGGCTGCAGAGTGCTTGCCTAGCACATATGAGGCACTTGGTTTGATCCTTAGCACCACATAAAAATAAACAAATATAATAAAAGCATACTGCTCACATACAGCTACCAAAAGATTTTTTAAAAAAAGATGTGAACCTTGAACCTCGAACCTTGCTCAAAGAAGTCAGATACATAAGGTTACATATTACATGGTTCCATTAACACAAAATAAATTAAAAAAAGAAAATCCATACAGTGCTATATGGTAGTGGTTACCCAGGGGAAAGAGGAGCAAGGAAAGGTGTGCAAATCCTTAATTTGTAGGTTTCCTTTTGGGATAATGAAAATACACAAATTCCAAATGTACTAACTCCCACTGAATTGTTCACATTAAAATGGTGAATCTTACATAAATTTCACTTCAATTTTTAAAAACTATGGGCCAAAAAAGAAAGAGTTTCTTAACACACTAGCCTTTTGTAGATTATTAGCTTCCAGGTGGATTATTCAAATTCTAAATTTCTTAAGTTTTTAATTTTAGACTTTGAAATAAGATAATTCTGCTTAACATATTTAGCAGCATTATTATGTATTACTCTTTAAAGTTTTTTATCCATTTCTGTCTTAAATTTAATACAGTCATGAGCTTCATACGATGTTTAGATCAATGATGGATCGCATATATGATGGTATATACCATACACCTAGATGTGCAGCAGATTATATACCATTTAGGATGGTTGTAAACACACTTGATGATGTTTGCACAAAGACAATATCGCCTAAGAATGCATTTCTCTGAATGTATCACAGTTATTAGTAACATGACAACTAAAACAGACATCACTACCTTCAATTTAGGGAACAAAAGTAAAGTATAAAGAAGGTAAATTGCCCAAAGCCACACAGACAAGAGAATAGACTTCAGATGATAATTTAGCTATTAATTATACTTTATGAATAGAACTAAAGAAACATTTATTTGAAAAGAGTTTATTGAGTGCCTGTTAAGTATTGTGTTTTATCAGTGTAGTATAGGTAACCTAGATGATACGAAAGTTTCAAAACATATATGAATAAACATTTTTAATACTTGTGTGCCTTAAATTGCATTTAAATATGCTACATCTCAAAACTATAAAGTCAAAGAATTACTCCAAATAAGGGTAAAGTCAGTAAATAAGTTCAAAATATAAAATCAAGTTAAAGAAGAAAATTAAAAATAGTAATAGCTGACATTTGTAGAACAGTGCTAGGCAGTGTTCTAAGGGCTTTAAATATATTAATGTCTTTACTCATTTATTGGACCAATTTTAATATAATACTGCATGTCAAAAATTATGAAGGTGCTATTCATATGACTAAAGTGCGGAAAACACTGGTATAATTTTTAAAAATAATTTTTGAAGTCACCCCAAATTTAATTCTGGGTTTTCCCACTTAACAACGGTGATGAGGGCCAAGAAACTAAGAATGGTAACAACCTAACAATGGTAACTGTTATGGCTTGTATCTCCCATATTAGAGGAAGGTTTAGACTAAAAAAACCATTTACATAGGTACTCATGGTACACACAAAAACAAAGCCATCGAAAACAGTAAACAATAGATTCAGACTTCCAAGGATTTAAAATTATCAGATATACAATATAAAATATAAAATATAATAAAAAATGAATGAGACAAAAGATTAACAAAATGGCCAGATTTGTTTTAAAAATAACTAAATACACTTCTGAAAATGAAAATAAAATTATTGGAATTAAGAGTTTGATAGGTTAAACAGAAATTTTAAAGAAATTGGAAAGAAAATTAGTGAAATGAACGATAGCCCAAAGAATTTACCCAAAAGTAGCAGGGAAAGAGAAGTTTCTAATAACTATGGAAAATTAAGAGGAAAAGAGTCTGTGAAAAGAAAGTCTGATATGTTGCTAATGTGAGTCCTAGCAGGGGAAAATAAAAAGAGGAGCAATGTTTGTTTAATACCAGGGAAATCTCAGTATCAAAGTCATGAGTACACAAATACAGAAAGCACAGATGTATTGAACAAATCAGACAGAAAGAAATCTTCCCCAGACACTATGCAGTGAAACCCCAGCCCTGAAGTCAAAGATATCTTAGAAGAAGCCAAAGGAGTAAGATAATTAGGCTGACAGGGATTCAGCAAGCTGATTTGAAAGAACATGTAAACAGCAAAGACCCAAGATCATGCCAAGGCGCTCCCGAAGGAGAAAATAAGACACAAAAGGGCCCATCCTGCCAGATACAAAAATTTATTATAATACTCTATAAATTAGGACAGTTAGGCATTTGTGGAAATACGGGCAAATAGGACAGAATAGAAATTAGATACATACATCAAAATCTGAAATTATGAGAAAGATGGCATAGCAAATCAGGAGAGACTTTAATAAATATTACTTGAACAAATCATCACTCATAAAGATAAACTATTAGATTCTTACCTCACAAAATTGAATTCCAAATAGAGCAAAGACCTAAAATGAAAAGGCAAAACTTTAAAACTTTGAAAACAGTAACAAATGTTTTTCTGACTTTGGGACTAGGAGAGAGTTTGTTTGTCTGTCTAAACATTTTAAAATGTGGAGCAAAAATAAGATGGTTAAATATAGCTAAGACACAGAAATTAAAATGGCAAATCACAATTTTGGAAAACATATTCATTCTATTTGTCCCTAAACAAAATTTCTTGTCCAGGATATATAAAGAACTCTTACAAACTAATAACAACAACAAAGACCTCCCCCAAAAGGTAAAATTCATGAACAAGCCTGACACACAAAAAAGAAACATGAAAAGTTTATAACCACACCAGTAATCAAGAAAATGAACTGCAAATAACCAATTAAATACTACTTTACTCCTTCTACATTGGCAAATTGAGGACTACTGAAAATACCAAGTGTTGATAAAAGTCTATAACCTTTTTAGGAAAAAAATATAGTATTATCTTGTAAAGTTTAATATTCACAGATTTTCTAATTTAGCAATTACACTCCTAAATATATGCCCTACAGAAATTCTTAACATGTATACCAGAAGACAAGCACAGAACAATCATAACATTGTTTGTAACAGCCCAAAATTGGAGAGGATCTAAATGTCTATTATCAAGAAAATAAGCACAACTGGGTGCCCATGGCACATACCTGTAATCCCAGCAGCTCAGGAAGCTGAGGCAGGAGGATCACAAGTTCAAAGTCAGCCTCACCAACTTACCAAGTGCTAAGCAACTCAGTGAGACCCTGTCTTTAAAGAAAATTCATAAAAGGCCTGGGGATGTGGCTCATGGTTAAGTGCTCCTGAGTTCAATCCCTGGTACCAAAAAAAAAAAAAAAAGATAAGAAGCACAAAAACTATATTATCCTCACAGTGGTATCTTACATGTATGTCAAAAAAAAGAAAGAAAGAAACAAACTAATTCTACATGACACAACTTGATGGAATCTTACAAACATAATCTTGAATTAATGCAGCTGGTTGCAAGAGAGGTCTAAAATAATTGTACTATTTTATAGCTCAGAAATAAGCAATACTAATTATATATTCTAATATACACATACACATGAACTATACTTTTTAAAGTAAATATGTAGATATAGATACAAAGTTACACTTTTTCAAAAGCCAGAAATGATAATGATTTACACAAATTTCAGATTAGTGGTTAACTTTACAGCATGATGGAGGGTAACACAATAAATTCAACAATCAAGCTCTTTTTTAAAATTTTTTTATTGTAAACAAATGGGATACATGCTGTTTCTCTGTACATGGCATAAAGGCATACCATTTGTATAATCATAAATTTACATAGGGTAATGTTGTTTGATTCATTCTGTTATTTTTTCCCTTCCCCCCCACGCCTCCCACCCCTCTTTTCCCTCTATACAGTCCTTCCTTCCTCCATTCTTGCCCCCCTCCCTAACCCTAACTCTAACCCTAACACTAACCCCTTCCACCCCCCATTATGTGTCATCATCCACTTATTAGTGATATCATTCGTCCTTTGGTTTTTTGAGATTGGCTTATCTCACTTAGCATGATATTCTCCAATTTCATCCACTTGCCTGCAAATGCCATAATTTTATCATTCTTTATGGCTGAGTAATATTCCATTGTGTATATATACCACAGTTTCTTTATCCATTCATCAATTGAAGGACATCTGGTTGGTTCCACAATCTGGCTATTGTGAATTGAGCAGCTATGAACATTGATGTGGTATACTACATCTCTGTAGTATGCTGATTTTAAGTCCTTTGGGTATAGGCCAAGGAGTGGGATAGCTGGGTCAAATGGTGATTCCATTCCAATCAAGCTCTTAATATGAATCATAGGCTCAGGAGTGTTTGCCTTTATTATTGTGCTTCATTACTTGAAAACATACACTATAAATTTATTGGACGTCTATCATGTTTGACAACATGGGTTTTTAAAAAACAATTTTACAATATATAATAAGTGCAAAAGAATTTATGTGACCATTATTAATGATAGGCACACCCTAATTGTTCTATTCTGATTTCCAGATTTATATGTGGGTTCATAATTACATATTTTATACTGAGGACAAAGTAAAAGTTCATTTTGGCTTTTAAACTTCAAATAACATTTTGATATTATCTATAGTCCAGATAAGTTCCATAAATTATACTGATTAAGCAAATGGCTTTCTTTTAAAAAAAATGAATACAATAACACATTATCTTTTCCCTCAGCAAAGAAAATAATTTCTAGCTATAAAAGTACAAACACTAGAAGTTCTTCAGACTAAGCCTGAGATCTGAAATGCAACCTTATTAAATTTCTCATGTATCTTTCCTGATTTTCAAGAGTCCCTTTAGGACTGACTCTAAAAGATGCCTACGTTCTTAATACATGACTTGTTCTTATATTAGTAGTATGCTTTTGAAACTGCCTTAAACCAATTTATGACTTGCAGTTTCACTAGAAAATATATTATTTTACTAATACGAAGTAGGACCGTACCATAAAATGCCAAGTAAATAAACTAAAATCTAGGGGCTGGAGTTGTGGCTCAGTGGTAGAGTGCTTGCCTAGCACGTGTGAGGCACTGGGTTAGAGCCTCAGCACCACATAAAAATAAATTAATAAATGTATTGTGTAAAGAAAATAATTAAAAGAATCAAAACTGCCATATTCACATAAATGTCAAAACGTCTAGCAGAAATTTCTCTCTGAAAAGTTAAAAATCATGTTTTTAAAGTAAATTTTATTACTTGTCAAGAAAGACTATTTGAGTTTCTTAGTCCCTGAACTACACGTTTATTTCCCCTCCAAAACTTTCCTACCCCAAATTCCACCATGGATATTTCTGGCAAGTGATGGTCCACAAGGTAAACTTTTGAGTGTCTCCTGTTTGGATACAGGGGGACAAAGAACTACAGTCCTGAACACCTGAGGGTTGGTTCTTGGTAGCCTGTCCACTCAATAAAGCCACATCACAGCTGGTCGTCACTTAAATTTTTGTACCTAATAAATCACACTGATGGAAAAAGTTGAGTCTAGTTGGGAGGGAAGGAAGTCAGACCAGTCCCATGACAGGACAGCAGTGCTCACTCCAAGTATCTGCAATTATGGCTGGATTGGACTGAATGCCCTCACGTTCTTTTTAATAATATAAACATGGACAGCATTCAATTGAACGTGGGTTTTGTTGTTGCTTTGTTTTGTTTTCCTATGTGCGGTCCCTGCTCACCACCTGAAGCCTAAACTCATCTAGAAAGACCTGGCAGGCTCCCAATATTCCACGGACTTTGCGGCCCCAGCACATTTATATATCATCTGTGCGATCTTACTGAATTAGAAAATCAGTACTAACTTCACAGAATCGGGAAGTTAAATGAGATGGGCGCGTAAGGAGCACTCCGTAAAAGACAGCAGGTCCTTGTGCTCCTGCGCAATCTTTCTCGAGACACCCCATTAGAGTGGGAGCCCCCCAAACAGGCTAGGGAGGCACAGAGGGCTTCGCTGGAATTTCCTCCTTGTAGCTGGGAGGCCTTGGGCAAAACAGGTGGAAACCTCCAGCAACGAACGAATTCCATAAATATTAAGACTACTACGCATCACCAGGCGCAGCCGGGAAACCGCAGCCTTACGCCGCCGCTGAAGTGCCTTTCCCTTTAAGCAGCGGTGGACCCGCCCCACGGCGGGAGATCGCCGGAAATGAAAGTATGCTGCCACGCAGTCAGATTCTTCCGCCGAGCGCGGCCCTCGCTCCGAAGGATTCGTTCCCTGGATTCCCAGGTTTCCTTCTCTTGCTCTCGTTCGCCGCCTCCAGCGCCCTCCATTCCCACTTCCCTGGCTACTAGCCCCAGAGACCTTTCCGGACCGTCCCGGTCTGGTTCCGCGGAATACGCCCCGCGCTGCCGCTAGGACACACCCCCGAGGACTGATCGGAGGACTCACTTCCGGCTACGCCGCGGCAGAGTCGGAGCCCGGCAGGGAGCAGGCCTTCCGAGGCTTAGCTGGGATGGACGCTTTGGCAGTCATGATGCAGGACCTCCTGACCCAGAACCATGCCCTGCGCAGGGAAAACAACGAGCTCATGGATCAGGTGCGGCGCCTGCTGTGCGAGAAAGCCAACCTGCTGGCCCAGGTGCGTCCGCCCACCTGTCCGGTGGTTTTTCCCGAGTCGTTTAACGGCGACCCCGCTCGGCTTCCTGACTTTTTGATTCAAGCGGCATCTTACATGAACTTCTTCGAAGCCAGATTTTCGAGTGACACCCTAAAGGTGGCATTTGTAATCAGCCGCCTCACTGGGCCGGCAGAGGAGTGGGTGGTCCCTTACATTGAGAGGGAGAGCCCCATCCTGGCTCAGTACGAGGGCTTCGTGGACGCGCTGAAGCGGGCCTTTGGTAGGAATGGGTAGAAAACCGTCCAGCCGGGACTCCCGGTGTGGGTGGGAGACCGCGAAACCCGAGCGAACCTTGCTCGCTCCAGGAACTTGGGCCTGCTTGGCTTTGTTTTACAAATAGCTCTGGGCTTCTAGCCTTGCCTGGAAACTTGGGCGCCGCCTGTTCTCGCCATCCCCAATACCTTTGCACTTTCCAGCAAGCCAGCTACAACCCAGTTTTCTCTTCATTAAAGACACTGTAACAAGTGTAAGAAGAGCTGTAAGAATTTGAATAGACAACCCAGAATCACGGCCTAGCCATCGCCCTCTCTGAAGACTGCTTCTGAACGCTTTGGAAAACAGCCAGCTTAAGACGTGGGCACTGATTTGGATAGCTCAGGCCAAGGAGGCAACTTTTAAGGGTTAGTGTGTCTGGTGACTGAATTTTAACATTTATATCTGGAACTACGTGGTTTTTTCACATTTCATTTCACAGAAGCCTTACAGATGGTGCCTTTTGGTCCAAGAAGTCCAGGCACTGGACTAGTATTTACTTAAAGTTTTTTTTTCTTTTTTTCCTCTCTCTCCATATGTATACATATATCATACACACACACATATAATCTTAACGTAGGCCTAAGACAGTACTTGGTTTACAGAAGAAACAAAAATGATTAAGACAGGATTTATATCTTCAGGAACACCATTATGTTCTGAGGAAGAAAAAGAACTTACGTGTATAGGCTGACGTCTAGTTAGATAATGTTTTTTGTATGTATTTTATTTTTGTTTTATGAGCATTTTTACTTATCACAGTTTTAAAAAAGAAATGTCAAAAACGCATGCAACTTAAAAGACTAGGAAGATAACCAAGTTCAGGCGATTTTGTTGTTACTGAAGGTGGTCTGTTTCTGTTAAAGCTGTGTATTTAAAGTTGTGTGTAACTCCTAGCAAAATAATGCTAATAGGGATGGTGGAGTCTTTGAGTTGTGTCCGCTTGATTTTATTCCCTTATGCTAAATGGAAGAGTTTTAGCTCCCTCTTTTTGAGTAAAAATCACTTTACATTTTGCAGCTGCAGTTTCTCTTCATTAAAGACATTACTTGACCATTAAAGTTTGGTTTGAAATTTTGTGATTCCCTTTTATGAGGCCAAAGAAGGTAAGAAAAGAAATTAGTGCACTCTTCTTAGCAAAGGGTTTCTTGAAAGCCTCTAGGGAGGAAAATCCATACAAAATAATTATAGTCTAACTTGTCTTTAACCAAATCTTGCAAAATAGTCCTCAGTGGATGAACTGTGGATGAAGAGGATAGGCTCAATGTTATAAGAAGATTCCTAACTAGGAATTCAAGAAGACATCTCCATGAGACTGTGTGGATCATCATATGACAAACCCATGAACGTTATTAGGGCTGTCTTCAAGAATGCACCAAATTTGAGTTACAAAGACTTTGCTCAAATTCTTCGGCCCCATGCCTAAAAATTCAGCTGGGTCTCCAAAGTTGTCCTCTCTGAGATCCTGGTAGGCTCTAGCCCCTGCCAACAGTCAGACAGCAGGACTCATTCCCCAGCTACTGATGTGAACCTAGGCACTGAAGTATCCTCTGTCCTCCCTGCCCTGATTCTTGCAGTCCCTAATGCAATTTTTGTCTTCAAGCATATCTTCAGGGAGTTCCAATTTACTTTCCAAATTGGGAAACTAATAGATTTGGTCCCCAGTAGAGAACCAGGTGAACTTAAGTACATCTAAGAAAACTGCACAATTTTCTGGACTTTGGCTTTTCTAGCTTTACTTCGTTTATTAATCAAGTGATAATTAGGTAATTCTTAATATATTAGAGAATTAACTCTAGAGCTAAACAAGCACGATTTAAAAAGAAAAATTTCCTTGCATTCCCCTCTTGTGCAAGTCGTTGAGATTTGACTTTGCTAAACAGGCTCATATAACATTTTTATTACAAATATCTTAAATTCTTGACAATTAATTGAAGGTAACATGCTAGCAGAGTATACGACTACTTAAACTATAGATAATCATTCATTTAAATAAAATTAAATCCTTTGTCTTTCTCAGATCCTTTTCACATGGCCTGCTACTAACTAGTCCTCTCCAATAATTCTCAAGCTTTAGGTAATATCAGCTTCATCTGGGAACTTATTTAAAACCTCAGTTGTTTGACTGGTATCTGTGAATTTGTATCTTTAAAATTCCTAAGTGATGCTGATAACCAAATAAGGCTACATATAAATTAGAAATAAGAAAACTACTTAATTCTCCCCAGTGCAAAGAGAAAGATGTATCTCCTCTACCCCTGCCCTGCAACCACCATGCATAGATGCGTGCACACACACACACACACACAGGCACACTTCCTTTTGAGCATTTACTTTAGAAAAGTTTTTTTTCTTTTGTTCTGGGAATTGAACCCAGGGTCTTAAACGTTACAAGTAGACATGTACACTACCAGTAATCTATGTCTCTCAGTCCCAAGTACTTTTTGTTTGTTTGTTTGTTTGTTTTTTAACCTGAGGTGGATCCTCTGCTCAATTTCCTGAGCTGGCCTTGAACTCAAGATCCTCCCACCTTAGCCTCCACTAGAGTAGCTGGGATTACAGGTATGTGTTACTAGTGCCCTGCTAGAAAACTTTTAATCGTAGGTCTCTGTGCCTGTTTGAAATGTATGTGAATCTTTCTGAAAGCTAAATTAGCCTCTCCAGTTTTACAACCCAGGAATGTTTCCTCAAGAACCTGGTAGCCATCCCATTAAAATGTAATAATCAGAGGAGGAAGTGCCACTGTCTCCAGTTTTCTAGAAAGATAGAAGCCTAACTGGTGGATACCTGGCTCCACATTGCAAATTTAACTCCTGTTATAAAGAAATGAGAAATCTGTTTTTCCCTTGAACAATTAAGCAAACACAGATGGTCACCAAAATTACCAAGTGAATTTAGGATGAACTCTGACAAATGGTGCCAGTGAGTCCTCTTAAGGACTAGCTGTATCATTTGAGAAGTATGTAATGGATTACATCTGTTCAACTATATAAAAGAGTGAGATTTCTGTTTTGGCAATCTTAGTGAATTGCCTGTAATGTGCATAACATTCTAGTCTAATGCTTATTCAATAAACAGTTTTAAAAAAAAACTTCTTTCTTTGTGTAAAGGCTTTCTGGTTTGGAAAGAGATTTTGGTTTTAATTGTATATCTCCAACATTAGTTGAGGCCACACTTTGAAATCCACTGAACAGTATGAACAAATACAGAACTTTACATTTCCCTCTAGAATCTACCACATTGGTTTCCAGCGTATTCTTAAACAACCTGTTGAATCTTTTCCAATATTTGCTTCTTTGATTTTTGATTCTATTATCTCACTTTATATCATCTGTAAAATTGATTTAAATTTGTTTTCTGTTTTCCAAATCAGTAAGTTCTGGAAAGAGATTGGGAAGGTCATTTCAGCATGCAATTTACATTAATGGTCACTGAACTACTATACATCACATACTGTGGTAAGTGCTAGGTCTGCAACTATGAACAAGACCATCCTCTAGTAGCTTACAACTGGGCAAAGAAAGGCCATTGTAATACATTATGCTGCAACATGCTGCAGTAGGAACACAGGAAGAGTGTGCTGGTAGCATAAAGGGGCACACCTCACCTAGGTGTCAGGGGTCAGATATGGCTTCCTAGGAAAGTTGGCAAAGCTGCCATGCAAAGGAGGAAAACAGTGGTCCAGGCAAAGGAGGAGTGTTTACAAAAGCCCAGAAGTATGAGAATATGGTATATAATAGGCAACTGCAAATACGTAGGTCATTGTAGTTGGAGTAGAGGAATGGGGAAGGATTGGAAAATAGGCAGAAACCAGATTGCTGGGTATACGTACGATTTCAACCACCTGCACATCCAATTGCACCATCATTTGGATCATGTTTTTATTTCATCTGTGTATGCTTCACCATTTAGTTAAGTTACATAAAATTGAAGTACACTAGGCATCTATCCGATCTATATAATAATTCTACAGAAGCAAATAGGGTAGCTTGATTGGCATGTTTATAATTAAATTTATGTTGTCTCCTGGTAATCACTTTCTCAGAAAAAAATTCTCACAAATCTATAGTTCATTCTAAAAGATGCATAAATTTTTATCAACATACTGAGCTGAGAATTAAAGGAATCTTTTTATTATTTCTGGTATACCTCTGTAACTTTTGTTTAGTTTTGCATTGTTATATTTTGTTTGTCATTTATATTACATCACTAACAGTTTCTGTCAGTGCCCCAAATGAATTCCTTTTGGACTGAAGATAGAAATACATGATTTCCAGAAATACTCCCAGTCCTCTTTATTATATTAGACTCAGATTATTCCTATATGTTTCCTGTTTTCCATTTTGAAGAGCATGGAAAACCATGCAAATAATCACAACCATCAAAAAGAATTCTGCCTCATAGCATCTGTAAAATCATACATCAGGCCTATCCTTTCATCATTGAAAGACTTCTTGAAAATTTTTTGGAAACCTTAGTTCATATAAAATGCAATCCAAGCCAAACGTCAATAAGAGTAAGGGTAGGGATAGGGGGTCCAACAACTGAGTAACATTTCTGTACTATACACCCCAAGAAAGTCAGAATTGGGAGAAATGTTTATGATTAGAAGACACAGGCAACGGAATAATGGAAACCTTGTCCCTGGGAAAGGGTATTAAGGTTATCCAGAGAAACAGAATGAGAGATTTATTATTGGAATTCGCTCACATCATTATGAAGGCCATTATGGTCTGCTGTTTGCAAGCTGGAGAACCAGGAAAGCTGGTGGTATAATTCAGTCCAAGTCCAGTGACCCAAGAACAAACATGAGAGCCAC
Source organism: Sciurus carolinensis (assembly GCF_902686445.1). Lineage (NCBI taxonomy): Eukaryota > Metazoa > Chordata > Mammalia > Rodentia > Sciuridae > Sciurus > Sciurus carolinensis. The sequence goes on along the minus strand of NC_062227.1, from coordinate 26,264,777 downwards.
ACTCTCTAGGGATAATGGCCCTGAGAGGTGGATTCTGAAGATTCGGAGCTACTATATCAGCTCTGAACTACCTATGTGTGTGTGAGAGAAATCTTCCTGTAATACAATATGATATCTGGGACTGGGAGTTACATGTTAAAATATCTAAAAATGCAGCATTGGCTTAATGGGGACAAGCAGTAGCAGGTGCAGGCTTTGGTAATTAGAAACTAGAAAGCTGGTCATGATCATGTGGTGGCAAAACATTGGATCACATTTTCATATGTGCCATGTCTTGGAAGGCAAATGATAGGAACATAGGATTGGCAAAATGGTAAGAAAAATCCAAAATATTCAAGCTCACTAGCTCCCTTCTCACCACTCTTTTTAATTTATTTTTTTATTCTTAAAGAGACAAACTGAGGCTAGAACAAGTCTACAGGTAGAGTTGAAAGGAAACAGCTATGCTAAGGAAGTTTTCTCTATAACTTGCAGTCTAATTTGACTAAAAGTCCTGTATTTAAGCCTTGAAAGGCTGAAGAATACAAGTGTTCTTATCCCCAAACTGAAGTTGTTATCAGTAGTGACCACCAGAAGATAAATCTATGGGGTTGGGGTTGTGGCTTAGTGGTAGAGCACTTGCCTACCATGTATGAGGCACTGGGTTAGAGCCCTAGCACTACATGAAACAAAGTAAATGTATTGTGTCCATCTACAACTAAAAATATTTTTTTAAAAAAGATAATATATGAGATTACCTCCCTGACATAATTACATGTTGTGGGGCAGGGCCTAAGCATTTATTTAACTCATGAATCTGTGGTTCATGTGATTGGTTCTTCTGGTCTTGACTGGACTCACTTACATCCTCAGTCAGTTGCAGGGTCTAGCTCCTTGGTCTGGGCTAGGCTTTCACACATCTAGGGTCATCTGCTGTACCACTAGTCCAGATGATCTTGGCTGAGACAAGTGAACCACTCAGTTTTGCTTCACTGTTTCATCCTTCAACAGACCAGCCCAGAAATGTTTCTGAGTTTAAAAGAGAGGACCAAGAAAATCAAGAATAATGTGCAAGCACTTCTCTAAGTCTCCTGGTCGTGTTTATTAATGCCCCATTGCCCAAAGCAAGTCACAGGGCCAAGCCTAAGGTCAAGGAATGGGGCAGAAGCAGTAATAGGCAGGAGGCAACTCTTACAGCCCATTGGAGTTTATTGGTACATTTTCAGGAATTTGGCAAGCTGTTAGACATAGTCTTTGTTAAAAATAAAATTACACATTCATTATTAAATAAATTATATTAAAATGTAAGAAAATACTTAAAATTCATTACTTCCCGGTTATTTTACTACATTTTTCTGTTGTCTATCCTCTTAAGGCTGTTGTGTATTGTACTTGCTGAAGACAGAGCATCATGTTTCAGTTGTATTGTACTAGCAGCCTAAAATTGGTCATCCTAGAAGTGTTGACACCAGATCTAGTCAAACTTTTAGATGACTGTAGCTCCAAACGAATATTCTAACTGAATTTCAGGAAGGACCTGCAGCCAGAAACAGCCAGCTAAGCTGCTCCTGAATTCCTGGCCCACAGGAACACTGAAATCATGCATTCATTTTAAGCCAGGAAATTTTGAGACAAATTTTTATGCAGCAATAGATAACTGATAAGCATTATCAAGTTGATACAATATGGAAAAGTGATGACGATACATTAAGGTGAGAAGGTCTTTTTGAGTCCAAGGACATGATCGAGGAGAAGGGGATGACGGGATTTGTTCTCCTGAACTTCCTTTTCCTGGTGAATATGATTAGGGGACACACTTCCTGGATTCCTGTACAGCTGGTCCTCTTATGTCCATTGTCACTCTTGAGTGTGGCTCTGTGCCAATAGCTTCAGCCACATCTGTCCTAACTCCCTTCCAGTCCATTGCTCACATCGGTCATGGCTACTTCTTTAAAAACTTGCACATTTGGTTTAGCTGGGGAGAGTTGGCTATCTGTTTTTAGCCTGGAATATTAGTAAGAGAAAAACAAGAAAATATTAAATATTAGTAAGAGAATCTTTACCTTGACATGGGAATGGCATTGCCATTTTTATGACATACTGTGTACATCTCACATTTCTCTCGTTGGACTTTGTTGTTCAAAGGCACCTCTTTGATAGGTGACCATAAATATCTACATCAAAAAATAAAGCAAGGAGGACTCCAGTTTTAAAAATGCGAAAAGATTGATGGAGATATTTCCCATCTTAAAAGGCTTCTTGAAATTGAAACAATTCATTTAAAATTATGAAAAATGCATTGACTGACCTTTGAAGTTCAAGCTAGCACAAAAAGCAGGATAATTAAAGAAGACAAGCTAAAAGCCCCAAAATGATATAAAGCTTGACTAATAAGCATGTTTAAACTAAATAATGTATTGTCATGAGTTATTGATGACTTTACATTTCATGAGGAGTGCTGAGAAAAATTTAACAAGGAATGATTTGTAAAAGGTCATCAAGAGAAAGTAAGAATGCAACCAGCTTCTTGCTTATCTTGCCACTGATTGAACCTGTAAAAAGAAAAGTAGATAAGCAGAGGGAAAAAAAGAGAAGTGATAATAGAGGTCTATACTTGGTGAATAGTGTCACAACAAAACTCATGTCCATTCAGCAACTGAGAATGTGACCTTGCATGAAGTATAGGATCTTTGCAGAAGTAGTTAAGATGAAGACATATCAAATAAGTTCCTAAATCCAATATGACTTGTGTCCTTGTAAGAGGAGGAGAGGGTGCAGAGAGACTCAGAGACACACAGGGAAGAAAACCACGTGACCTTAGAGGCAGGGACTGAATGATGTAACTTCAAGCCCAGGAAGCCAAATGTTGCCAGCCACCACCAGAAACTAAGGCAGGCATGCATGGATTCTGGAAACGTTGCCTTACCAACACCTCGGTTTCAGCCTCCAGAATGGTGAGAGAATCTATTTCTGTTGTTTTAAATTGCAGACTTTTTGGCTTTGTTACTGCAGTCCTAGGAAACTAGTACACAGGTCAAAAAATGAAAATATTATTGTATTTAATTTCAGAAAGTAAACAATATCTTAAAGAAAAAAGCATGGAACAATTGCAATGACAAGAACCATGATTTCTAACTCAAATATTGAATTCAATATTTACTTTTGCCATAATCAGTGAGCAACATATCATTGTCCTCTATTTGAATATCAATTATGTTCAATAAATCACTATTAGAAGAGTAAGAATACTAAGAACTGGGGTTGATAAAAAGGTGAATTTTATAAATTACAGCCTCAAGTAACTTCACTTGTTAGGAAAACAGAAAACAAATAACCAAAGAATCCACTGCAATAAAAGAAGATATATTAAGTACACTTAAGCTGAACTATAAAGGACTAAAAGGGGAGACATGAATACTAATGGCTCTGAAGCATCAAGAGAGAATGGGCTGCAGTGACTGAACAGGAAAGCAAGGCACTGGGTGGGGACAGAAACAATATCTGAGATTTAGTGAGGCCAAGCTAAAGAAAATGGAGTGAGGATAAACATATTCAAACACATCTCTCTTTTAAAGATAAACTGTATCAGACTCTGGGCAACAAATGTTTCCTTTCTGCTTTGGATTTCCTGATAAATTCTCTATTCATATCTTCCTTGTAGAATTTGGGCAGTCAGGATACTGGCCTAGTGTGGTGACAGAACTAATTATTAATGTATCAAAAGTAAAGGAGGCTTGTGACCTCTGATAGCACCAAAGGATGTAGAACAAGACTTGAAAAAAATGGAAAATGCAAAACAGGTTTGAAGCACATTATTTATGAGTACAGAAGTTAATTTTTGGTTTCAAATCAATCACTCTTAATAATACACTATTCTATAATGACTCTAATTTAATGTAACTATAAAACTCAGACATTTTTATTATTTTCAATTAAAAAGAGTTAATGTTTAATTATCATTTACTTTAAAAGTCTAGTTTTTATTTTAAAATCAACACAGTGCATGTAATATGTAACTAATTAAAGTTGATTGCCAGATATTTGGGAAGCAACCCTATTATTGAATTAAATTATAATTAAGTGTATATATCCTCAATTGCATAATCTTGTTACTTTAAAATATTTATTTTCATAATACTATTTTAGATATTCTGTTGATCATCATTATACATTAAAACTATATAACCATAGGAAATCATTATGAGTTTTTATGCAGGATCACATAATTCAATAAATTTGCTTTTAAAGAGCTGATGAATGGAGGAACTTTAGATTACATAGAGGGAAATGAGAGGGAAGGGGGGTTATCAAAAATGGTGAAATGAGACAGACATCAGTACCCTGTATGTACATGTATGATTACACAAATGGTATGAATCTACATCATACACAACCACAGAAATGAAAAGATGTACCCCATTTGTGTACAATGAATCAAAATGCAGCCTGTAAAAAATAAAAAAAAAAATTTAAATAAATAAATAAATGCCATCTAACTTCAGGGAAAGAGAGAGAGAGAGAGAGAGCACTGATGGACTTCCAGTCCTACTGGATAAGGGAACCGTGGTTCCATGGAGAAATGACTGATTCTAGGGATGGAGTAGAGAATAGACAAAATGAGCCTAGAGCATATTGTACTTCCAAAAAGTAAGAACTTACTAAAAAAGTAAATAATTAATTAAAAGATGAAACATGTCAAAGAGACTGGGGAGATATCCTGAAAAGATTTGCAATGGACAAAGCTAGAGCAATTTGAATGACAAAATAGAGGTTGTAGTTTGAATCATAACCCAGACTATAATAAATACCCATGAGTTCATACTCCTATCAATCAATGATCAAATAAGTGAATTAAAAGTGAGAATAAATAAATCTATATAAAAATATTTCAAATAATATATGTAGATTCTCCACCTTCAAGGGAGTGGAGCTTCTTTCCCTGTCCTTTGTGTGTTGACTGTGCATGGTGATTTGCTTCCAAAGTGTACTGTGTACAAACATTGAGGGGAATGTAACCACAATGAGGAAACCTGGCCAGCATACCCTCACCTGGTAGTCATTATCAGTGATGAGCTGTAGTGGTAACCTGTGTCCTTGGTGGTATGTGACGAGAATGGCATTTCACCTCAGTCGTCTTCCTCCCCACTTGTGGTTTGGATATGAGACATCCCCCCAAAATCTGTGTTAATTCAGGAAAGTTAGGAGGTGAAATGATTGGATTGTGAGAGCTGTAATCAGCTCCATCCTAGTGTGAATGGACTAGTAACTGTAGGCAGGTGGGACATAGCTGGAGGAGGTGGGTCACTGGGGACAGTCCCTGGAAGAGTTCATCTTCTCTAAGGCCCTTCCCAGTTCCCTGCTTCTCCACAATGAGATAAGCAGGGTTCCTCTGCCATGCCCTTCCACCATGATGTGTGCCTCACCTTGGGCCCAGAGCAATGAAGTTAGCCCACCATGAACTAAACCTCTGAAACCAAGGACCAAAATAAAAATTTCCTCTTTCATCAAGTTTTTCTTGATGGGTATTTGGGGTACAGTGAGAAAAAGCTAACTAGTACATCCCCCAAATGCACAGCCCCAGCGTAACCATAAGAAAAAATATCAGACAAGCCAAAACTGAGGAACATTCAAAATACAGGACAGTGATCTTGGAGACAAGAAACAACGTGAGCCCTAATGTTGGCCTAGCTTATAGCAGGTAAGAGTTTCCAGTGGTATAGCAGGGAGGGAAAGCCCAAGCAAAACCTGGCTGTCCCCTGAGTTAAGAATCTGCAGAGATTGGCGCAATCACTTTGGAAAGCAGTGTGGCGATTCCTCAGAAAACTTGGAATGGAACCACCATTTGACCCAGTTATCCCACTCCTCGGTTTATACCCAAAGGACTTAAAATCAGCATACTACAGTGATGCAGGCACATCAATGTTTACAGCAGTTCAATTCATGATAGCTAAACTATGGAACCAATTTAGGTGATCTTCAACAAATGAATGGATAAAGAAAATATGGTACATATACATAATAAAATATTACTCAGCTTTAAAGAAGAATGACATTATGGCATTTGCAGGTAAATAGGTGGAACTAGAGAATATCATGCTAAGTGACATAAGCCAATCCCAAAAAACCAAAGGTCAAATGTCTTCTCTGATAAGCGGATGCTGATCCACAGTGGGGGATGGGTAGGAAAGAATAACGGAACTTTGGATTATGCAGTGAGGGAAGGGGTGGGGCAGTGGGGATGGGAAGGACAGTAGAATGAGACAGACATTATTACCCTATATTCATGTATGAAAAAAAATTTTTAAAAAGAAGAATCTGCAGAGGTCAAGGCAGCTGGAATTCATGGGGCAGAGAACAAGAGAGGATAGAGCTATGCAGACAGTAAGCCCTGGACACCTACAGAGGGATCCCATGAGAACTTTATCTGCGTAATGTGAGTGAAGAAAGAGCGGAGGCAAAAAGAAGCAAGCAGAACCAGCCTTAGATCTCACAGAAGGTGAGGGATAGTGTTTACTCCCACCACCAGGGTGGAAGGAGCTCCTGACACATGGTCATGGAGGAGAATCCACAGAAGATTACTGCCTTTTAGAAGGGCTGTATTAGCCCCACAGTAAGGTCTGTCCTCGGCCACGTACCAAAACTCTAAGTCAAGCCTTAAAAAGAACAAACATTTTTAAACAAAGTAATCAAACTGCTTTTAAAGAAATTACATATCAGAGCAAAGTTCAAAATAGATCAGAAATATAGGAATCTCTTATTGAACAAGGGAATTCCAAAATGCTTTAAACCAAACCTCCCCCCAACAAAAAACTATTTCTAAGAAGCAGGAAAATATGGCCCATCACAATTAAAAAAAAAAAAAAAAACACAATTTTTTTTTTAAATAAACAGACCTAGGAATGACCCAGATGACAGTGCTAATAGACAAGGTGTTTTTAAATCCTGCTATAAATCTATTCCTTGTGTTCACAAAAGTGGAGAAAAACTTAAACATGACAAAGAAACAAAGGAAAAATATGCCAAAGACCCAAATCCAACTGCTAGAGAGAAAAATTATAATATCTGAGCTGAAAATTCCACTAAATAGAATCACCAACAAACTAGACACTAAAAAACCAGGTAAGCGAACTTGAAGATGCAGTAATAGAAGCCACACAAAATGAAACCAGAACGGAAACACTGAAAAAGTAGGTTAAAACTGGGAAAGAGCATGAAGCAGACTAACATTTGTGTGATGGGAATTCCAGAATGAGAGAAGAGAAATGGAGAAGCCAAAAACTTGTGACAGCAAATCATGAAAAACTCTTAAAAACTAAGTAAAATACACAATTCGAATAACAACAAAACAACTGATTTGAACTGATTCTTTACTAAGGAAGACAACCCAGAAGAACATGAAGAGATGCTCAAAATCTTTAGTCAGTCATTAAGGAACTGCGAATTAAATCCACTACACACAATACCATAATGGCAAAAATTAAAAAGATTGACCATCCTTAGTATTGGCATAGATACAGGGCAATTAGAACACTCATGCAATGTTGGTTGGAATTGAAATGATATGACTTTAGAAAATAACTTGACAGTTTTTTTAAAAAATTAACCATATACTTACCATGCAGTACAACCAACCCACTCTTAAGTAGGAAAAATGGAAGCATATGTCCAGGCATACAGGCTGGCACACAAATATCATAAGAGTTTTGTTTGCAATAAAACTTTTAGGAATGATAAAAAGGCTCATTTTTTAAAAATCATAAGGTCATGATATATACATATATATACACACAATGTATGTCATAATATATGTATTTATAGGTCATATTTAATCAGTGTGATATATATCATGACACTGTGATATATATATATATATATATATATATATATATCTCACATATATGTTAAAAGTCATCAATTTATGTATTCTAATTGCATGCAGCTTCTTGGGGGAAAACAAAACAAAACAAAACATGGTAATCATGATTTTTGATGACCACTAAGGTTCCTCCCCCCGGTACATATGTCCAATATAATCCCTACCCTTTTAGTGTGGTCAGGAACGGTGACTACAAAAAGACATCATGCTTGTGATTAGGTTCCTTTATATGGAGGCAGTGAAAGGACAATACAGATGTAATTAAGGCCCCAAATCAGTTGACTATGGATTAAATCTAAGGGGAAATCCTCCTGTGGGCCTGACCTAATCAGATGAGCCATATTCCTAACAATCCAAAACCATAATAATAAATGTACATTGATAGAGACTATTAATTAGTAGTAGTTTTTTACACAGCAATAGGAAACAAATATATATGAAAACTGAACTAATGCAGATGATATAAATGGTAGTCTGGACATGAATGAAGACAAAATTAGTGAATGGGAAGAATTCTTTAGTAATTCACCAGGAATGTTGCTCACAGAGATAGAGTTAAGAAAAATAAGAGTGATACTGGAAAGAGTATTTATAAAATGTAGAAAACAGATTGAAAAGCCAGTACATACATATCTGACAGAAGTTCTATAAGAATGAAATGAAAAGTATAATGAAGAAGCAACATTCATGAATTAAATAAAGACATGAGTCCTCCTATCAAATGCTCACTCTAGAGGCAAGAAAAATAAAGCATCCACACTAGAATATTGCTGCATCCAGCTAAGCCAAACTTACAGTTCCAGCAAGGGGCAAAGAGGGATTAGAAAAATAAAGACTCACAATGACAGATTTTGAAGACAAATCTGGGATCAGGTGGAATGCTGCTCTGTGATTGAGAAGCAGATCTAAAGAGTTATGCCAACAATCTTTATTTATACATTTCATTATCAGGTTAAAGAAACAACATTCAAGCATCATTCTTTGTACTCAGAAAGTTACAGAAACTAGGACATCTATGTAGCTTTTTAGCAGCTGCAGTCCACAGTTGCAAAGTGCAATGTTAGGAGCTTTTGTGTAGTTCTCAAAGTCCATTGATAAGAGTTACTATAAATCAGGCAGGCTCAGGAGAAGCAGAGCTAGTGAAACATTGTGGTTGTCTAACATAAGAATTCCTCTATTCCCAGGAGCTATGTGCCTGAGATCAAGGTCTGAGCTGATAGGACTCTTGCACAGAGCTTCCTCATGCAGGACATTGCCAAAACAGCTAGGCATCCTGTGCCCTTGCACAGAAATATTCCCAGGCACCAGGCATGCCACAGCTAGGAGGTCATCAGAGACCCCCAATCTCAGTGACTATGCTCCCATCCTCTGTCACCACTTCCCACAGAATATTAAGAATAAAAAGCAATTCTTAAAATCTAACAGAGATGAAAACAAATTACATATAAAGAAATGACAAACTGGCAACAAACTTCTTATCAGCCACAACAGGTGACAAGAGGTACCCTAGGTTTGTCTGCAAAGTTTTGAAGGAAATAACTCAGAATTATATACCTGGCTAAACTGTTTTTCCAGAAAAAGAACTAAAGACATTTCCAAAGATTTGAAGATTAAAAGGATTACTATTCACCAACAGTCACTATAAAAACTATTAAGATTATGTATTAACAAAAAAGAAAATGAATAGAGAAGAAAGTAATGGGATCAGTAAAAAATGACACTATGAAACATTAGTAAATTATTTTGCTAAATTGAATTAACTACTGATTGTTTAAAAAGAGATCATTTGTATTATTTTAAAAAATCAATTCAAATCTCTAAAGAAAAATAATTAGATGGGAGAAGGTATTTAATAGGTATGTACAGTGGAGTAAGGTCCTTACTATATTGAGAAAAAAAAAGTCCCCAAACTTTTACATTTTATTTATAACTTTTTGATAATATTAATCACTTAAAAATATGAGTAGAAGTTCTAGTTTCTTCAAAGTAGAACAGGTGTCAGTGGTTAGAAATAGAAAACACATATCAAGACATCAAAAATGCAGATAGGAGAAAAAATGAAATGAAAAAGCTTAATAAGGGAAGACAGAAACAACACCTACAGCAAGGTCTATCAAAGAAAGAATTGTTAAGTTGGACTTCATTGAAATTAAAATGTTTTGCACTGCAAAAGACACTGTCAAGAGAAAAAAGACAGAAGCCACAGACTGGGAGATTGGGAGAATAGGAGAAAATCACTATAAAAAAACAAAAAAGCAAATCAAACAACAGATATAGGACTGTAATTCAAAATACACAAAGAACTCTAAAAACTCAACAGTAAGAAAACCAACAACTTGATTTAAAAATGGGCCAAGAATCTTAACGAACACTTCACCAAGAAGATACATAGATGGAAAATAAGCATCATTCATCATCAGAATCTAATTTGCAGAATTGCAAATTAGAACAAGGAGATACACTCCACACCTATTAGAATGGCCCAAATCCAGAACACTAACAACACCAAATGCTGATGAGGGTGTGGAGCAACGGGAACTCTCCATTCATTGCTGGTGGGGATGCAAAATGGTATAGCCACCTACTGACACTTTGCAGTCTCTCCCCATGCTAAACATACTCTTACCATATGGCAAGCCTTCATAGTCCTCCTTGCTATTTACTCAAAGGAGTTAAAAATATGTCCTCACAAAACCTGCACATGGATGTTTATAGCACTTTATTCATAAGTGCCAAAACTTAGAGGCAACCAAGATGTCCCCTAGTAGTTAAATGGATAAATAAACTGTGGTACAGCCAGACATGTAGTTTTCAACAGTGAAAAGACATGTGCTATCTTATCAAGTCATGAAAAGACAATGGAGGAAACTTAAATGCATATTACTAAGTGAAATAAGCCAGTATAAAAAGGCTGTACTATATGATTCCAACTACGTAACATTATAGGACAAGTCAAACTATGGAAATAATAAAATGATCAGTAATAGCCAGGGTTAGGGAGGAGGAAGGGGTTAATAGGTGGGGCACAGAGGAAAGTAACTTCTATGTATTGTACTATACTGATATTGTAAATTATCTAAACCCATAGAACATATAACACCAGGAGTGAACCCTAATGTAAGCAATGGACTTTGAGTGATAGTGATGTGTCAATGTGGCTACATTAATAGTAATAGCTTATTGGAATGTTGATAATAGGGAGGCTATTCAAGTGTGTGGAGAAAGGGTATATGAGAAATCTATTTATGTTCTACTCATTTTTTTCTTTCAACTTAAAACTGGCTAGTGGGAAGTAATGAGGTAACTGGAGGCACTGCTCTCAGAAGGGATTAATGCTAGTTTCATGGAATGAGTTACCTTCCACAAAAGTGAATTATTATAAAAAGAGTGGGCCTTGACCCTGAATCATTCTGGTTTCCTGTCTGCACACATTCTCACCATTGTGATGCCATCTGCCATGAAGCCCTCACCAGAGGGCTAAACAAATAGAGCTGCCTGATCCTTGACTTTCAGTCTCTAGAACTGTGAGCTAAATAGAACTCTTTATCAAGTATCCAGTCTCAGGCATTTTGTTATAGCATCAGGTAATGAACTAACACAGATGACACCATTTTTATACTCACTTCCCTTCTGACTAACAGCAAAGGCTAAGTCCTAGGCTTTGCCTCCCTCAGACTGACTCTCAAGATTTAATATCTGGCTGTGCTTCCCCTTACAAGTCCATTATTATCTGACCACCCACATGCTTACTTCCATACCAGAAATTATTTCAGAGATCAGTAGTTTAATAATTGAAGTATATGAAATAATACTTTTGTTTTCTACAAATACAACCCAGACCTACAGAACAGAATCTCTGTTAGTGGGCTCCATCAACCTGATTATGACATAAATTATCTAAAGGGGACATTGAGATAGAGGCAGTGGGAAATGAGCAGTGTGTGTGGAAGAGAAGAATGTAGTTAATGTTTTGGAAGGTAATTGTAATAAATATTTTAAAAGACATAAATCTGTAAACAGTGTAGAGAATGGATTATATTGGAGAGAGGGAAGCTAATTAAAAATCAGTCAAAAACTTTTTTTTTGTACTGAGAATTAAACCCAAGAGCATTTTATTCACTGAGCTATATCCCCTTTTTTATTTTTAAAATTTGAGACAGTGTTTTGCTAAGTTACTTAGGGCCTATGTTGGTGAAGATGGCCTTGAATCCACTTTCCTCTGCCTGCCTCAGCCTCCCAAGTTACTCAAAATATGCATTTAAACTACAAATAATAATAATACTTCCAAATTATCTTTCATAAAGCTAAATTTCAGGATCTCTTTATTGGTTTCACTACCCATTTGAACATGAACATTTGATCTAAAAATCATCCTGTAATGAAAGGACTTTACCATCCAAGGCAAATGCTAACATTCATTTCTATTAATTAGGAAAGGAAAGGATTTTGTTAGCAGAACTACTGCCTGTTTTTAATTTCCGTATCATCCTTCTTTTAAGGACATATATCACTTTAACTTTTGCAGGAATTTTTTAGGATGGATTGATATTAAGTTCATTTTTAACATAATTTAATGATTCCCAACAGAGTTATTTCTATAAAATAGATGTCAACAAAACACACTTTTGGTGGGAAAGAACACTAGAGTAAGTGTGAAAAAGGCTGTCAGTGATGACATGAGAAGTATGAGCTACTTTGGCTTTTCCCTTTACTGAGCAAGACTTTGGAATTGGTTTATTTCTAAAGCTTTTTGCAAAAATAAGTAACACTATTTCTCCCCAGTACTTAGAGCTTAAAGCCCTGATTGTTTATTTAATGAGTGTTCATTTGAACAAGGGAGGCAGGAGGTAGGAGAAAGGAGTGGAATGGAACATGTAAATGCAGGTGGATGTTAAGGATGGGTATGTCATTTATACATTTATACATGTATACATTTATACATTGTATATACATTTATACATTGTCTTACCAATTCTTTCCTACTTCATGTAGACTATGTATATATATTTGAATAGTATATAACCCCCTATGTAAAATTTTTTTAAATACTCCCCTCTTCCTGATGCTAATTTCGATTTTTTTATTAGACTTTCACTTAAACATAGACAAATTAAACCAACTTGTGCTTATAACTCTTACACAACTACTAAAGCTGCAAATTAAATACAAACCAGATTTCAAAACCAACAAAATTCAAATGAACACCATGAATTAAAACTGGATTATGATGTGTTTGACTGAAAATAAATTACTCCTACACAACATGAATATGGTAATGATGAGAAATGACACTCCATATTCCCTGTGCAATGCCTACAGCCTACTGCAGACTCTTGGCTAGTGGGCTTCTTTCTAGAATATTCACATATTTCTACCCTATCCATTGAATTGTATGTATGCCAAGGGCTTCTTGTGTTTCTGTATCCCTACTGCAGACATAGTATGCCAGCTGTACTTGTGAATTTAAACAAGAAATTTAATTAAATATTTCAAATGTTGATAAGTAATTGTGAGAAGAAAGAGAGAGATCACTTTTATTAAAAAAAAAAAATTCTGAGCTGGGCACAGTGGCTCACACCTGCAATCCCAGAGACTGGGAGGCTGAAGCAGGAGGATCATAAGTTCAAAGCCAGCCTCAGCAGCTTAACGAGGCCCTAAGCAACTTAGCAAGACCCTGTCTCAAAATAAAATATAAAGCCCGGTGGGGGATGTAGCTCAGTGGTTAGGCACCTCTGGGTTCAATCTCTGGCACGCAGGGATTATATTCTGTTGGATTCCTTGAAAAAATTGAATGGTTAAGTTATTGTACTATGTGTTAGTGAGACAAATATAAAACATAAATATTGGTCAAAAAATTCCAAAACTCTGGAAAATAATTATTGCCTTACAATGACTTTAAGTTCCCTATTTTAAAGAAATAATAATATTAGTAGTATGCACTTTGTGCACAGAGATGTACATAAAGATTTAGTCACAGGATTTGCTTTATACACACAAAAAAATTAGACATTGAAACTATTATTTAAAGTCTTAAGTAAATTATGGTATGATCAAAACAGTGAAATGTTAAAACTTAAAAGTCATATTGTACAGGAATATTATTGTTATGAAAATGTGTACTATATGCTGTTAAATGAAACAATCATAATTTTTTAAAAAGGATGCATAATGTGGTCCCATGTTTATTTAAATATACACATAGAAAAATGTCTGGAAGGAAATTTATACAGAGTTAAGACTAGCTAAGAAATGTTGCAATGGATAAAATTAGACTGAATTCCAGTTATGTCATTTATGTTCCAGTGGAGAAAGGCAAGAAAGAAACAAAACAATAAATTTTTGAAAGTAAAATTTTGTATGCCCCATGGTGATGAGTGCCCTGGATGAGGAATGCCCCTGTGGAGGTAGCCTGGGTTACTATCGAATAAGATGGTCAAAGACAGCCTCGTTGATAAGATGACATTGGAGTAGTGAATGAAAAGAGCCCAGAGAGTGTGATAGAAGGGATATTGGATTTTCTATTTAGAAAGTGTTCCTTTGGCCATTATGTGGAGAATAAACTGCAATGCCATGGGGGCAGGAACAGAAAGAGGGACCCCTGGAGAAAGCTGCTGCAATATCTTTTTATTTAATTTTTTTAAACTGGGGATTGACCTCAGAGGTACTTTACCACTGAGCTACATTCCCAGCCCTTTTTATTTTTTACTTTGCGACAAGGTCTCACTAAGCTGCTGAGGCTGGTTTCGAATTTGCAATCTTCCAGCCTCAGCCTCCTGAGTTCCTGGGATTGTAGGTGTGTGCCACAGCCCCCAGCGAGCCATTGTAGCATCTTGGCCAGAGATAATGGTAGCTTAGAACCAAGAAAGTCAGATTCTGGATACATTTTAAAGGCTCAGCCACTGCTTATGTGTGGAATGGGTGTTTTTTTTTTTTTTTTTTTTTTTTGGGGGGGGGTGCTGGGGATCAAACCCAGGGCCTTGTGCTTACAAGGCAAGCACTCTACTGACTGAGCTATCTCCCCAGCCTCTTGGAATGGGTATGTGATGCCAAAGAAAGAGAATAGGCTTAACATCCTCAACAACTGGGATGATGGAGCTGCCATTTACGGAGACAGGAAAACTGGGTGAGGAACAGATTTGAGGACCAAGGCAGGAATATGGTTTTGATAGGTTATATTGGAAATGTCTAGTGAAAATTAATATGGAGATCATGTGTGACATAGTATATAGCAGAACTTCTCTCCAAGAGCTTTCCCTAAACTCACTTACCCTAAATTTGAATTTGGTGCTCTTGCCTCATGGTACAGTCCTCACCCCCAAACACACACATCCACATCCATACCCACACCCACACCTCCCTTGCATGAGATGGCAATTGTTTGCCCCCACTAGATCATTGCTACTTGAGGTTAAGTATTCTCACCTGTATTCCTAACATGTACCACGGGAACATATGTACATAAATTATTGTTTCCAATAAGCTAAATATTTCATTTAGAAGTTCCTACTAAAATATTTATATTTGGGAATGAAGAAGGTTATTAGTACCTGCAATTCCCTTGAATCTCATATCAGCAAATTCGATACTATAGTCATGTGTTGATTTATTTCCAAACTTGACAGACTAGATTTACAACTCAGTGTAAAATTTGGAGGTTCTCGTGTTATTCTAGTTTAAAAGAAAGGCATTCAAACTTCAGAATTACTGGTTGACTCTATGGGTTACAACTGCAAGACAGGCCTTGAGAGATTTCTGCCAATACTAAGCTCTTATATCTTCCTTAAGAAATTTCATATTGAAATAGTTACTAGGACTTCCAGCTACAAATGACACATGAATACAGACAGGTATTTACCTACTTCACTACCAAAAGCTGCTATTTAATGACAGTAAAGTGGTTTAAAAAAAAAAAAAATATATCTTCCAGAAGGAGTAAAGTAGGTCTCTGGATGTGTGGTCAGTTAAAGGCAGAGATATAAAAACCAGAGACTGAAGGCTGTAAGCACATGTTGAGTGATATTTCTCAGCTTTCTTCTTTAGATTCCAAGATACTGTCTGGCAGAAATTTTCCCCAAAACAGGAGATTTGAAAATATTCTTTGTAGTATTTGATCATCTCAAGAAGAAGGACCTAAAAATGCTAACACTAGGTGTTAATCAAGTGTCCTAGACAGATCACTAGAGAGAGAAACCCACAGTTACAAGACCTTCCCATGGGTTCAGGAATTTCCATCAGATCTGAAGTCCACAAGGCAAACAAATATTGCCAGCCATCCCCAAACACCCCTCTAACATGAAGATAGAGACCAAGGCAAACAGACAAATAACAAACGATTTGGAAGATACAGATGATTGATGAAGGGAGAAGAACATTAGAGAACAAATGACCATTAATATCTTTGGAAAAATAAGAGATTTTACAACCATAAAACGGAACAGGATGCCATGAAAAAGGAGAAGGTACAAGGCATTAAAAATGAATAAATAAAGCTCATGAAAATTAAAATTATAGTCAACCAATAGCCAATGCCAAATGATTTAAATAAAAATAATAAATAATGATAGCTTTGGTTATCATATATTTGGCCCATAGAATAAAATAAGCATCCATTTGTTCTGGTATGAGTAATTGAATATTCAAATAATTCTTATAAAAGAATTCAAATTCATACATCTATTTAAAAAAAATGAGAAAACAAGAGATTGGAAATGGTGGATTAGAGGAAAGCTGCATTTCCAGTGGCTCTGTGGCTGGGGATTCAAGCAGCAGGAGAACTGCTTGTCAGCGAGGTGGGTGAAAGAGGTGGGGAATTCACTGAAATTCAATATTGGAGGGTCAGAATTTCAGCTGCATTGAAGAAAGAGCAAGAAAGAGTCCAAGGCAGTGGTTGCAGAGACAAACAGTGCTGGTTCACCGTGGAGGGGAGGGTAACACAAAGAGAAACATAAAGGACAAACGTGGCCCAGAAAAAACTGTAGATCAGAAAAACAGCCTGAACTTGGCTGACCCAGAGGCTGCACAGAGCACTGGTCTCTGAAAAGTGCTCTGTGTTTCCTGACTGGCAGTGGAAAGCGGAGGCAGGAGTCATCTTAGGAGGCCAGCTGCAGCTGCCGCTGTGGAGCCAGATCACAGCAGACATTGCCGTACTGTCCCAGGAAGCACCTACCACAAGGCCCAAGGTGTACCTAGAAGAATATGAGTGAAACCAGCACAGAGGAGATCATACCCAGGGGAATTCAAGTCATCAACATGGAAGAGAGTGCAACTTGTTTTCCATTTAAAGACTGGCGGCTCCCTGACCAGTGGAAGAGGGTTGGGAAACTGAACTGGAAAGTGTGATTACACTTAGGGACTAAGCCTGGGAAGGCTGTTATGGGGAAAAGCAGAGTGTGTTGAGAGTTGGCTCTAAGTAGAATTCTTGGAAGTTTCCTGAGATCCAGACTACCAGCAGAGATCGGCATCTGCCTGGCCCTCAGGGTGCATTGATCTAATCTCTCCGGAGCAGACACCACTTTAAAAAGTCCCCAAGGACTGATTAGATCTAACTAATCAGAACTCTCCTGCCACCAGAACTCTCCTCAGAGAACTCTGAAGCAGTCCCACCAGGAGCCTGCATCCACCTGGTCTGTCTGGACAAAATTCCAATCTGGAGCGTGTCCTATTCTGTTCTACTTTAGACTGGTGAGAAGGGAAACCGAGAGCTATTTCAACCAGCTTTAATTTCAGGCCACTCCAGTCGGTGTCTCAGTGAGCAACACAAGAAGAGGAAGAGTTAAACAAAACACAGCCCTCACATCTTCACGTGCACTAGCACCGCCCCCTCCCCTGCAAAGAAGCAATGCAAAGGACAGTCAGGCATAGGCAGTGACCGGCCATGCTCATTGATTGTTTTGACTACCTCAGTGCAGAAAATTCTTTCATTTTTCATGAAGAATTTTTTTCTTTTCCTTTTTGTGTGTGTTCTTTGCTGTGCTGATATATGTATGTGTGTGTACACATACATGTTTCCTTTTTTCTCATTTTTAGCATTTTTTTAACAATAGTTTTTCCTTGTCTTTCAAGGGTTAGGGATTTTGGTTCATTTATTTTGGTTTTGTTTTGTTTTTCTTTGTTTGCGTGTAATTTCATTCTTTTATTTTCCTGCAAATAGTCAAATCTTCTTGTTCCCTCTTTCTCTCTCCCTTTACTTTGTTTTCCTATTTTCTCTTCTCCTTTATAACCATCACTGTTTGCAGATGATATAATGCTATGCTTAGAAGATCCAAAAAGCTCCCCAGAAGAATGCTAAAGCTAATAAACAAATTCAGCAAAGTAGCAGGCTACAAAATTAACATATAATAATTAATAGATTTCCAAAAATGAATCTGCTGCGAATGAAATTGGGAAAACAATCCCATTCACAATAGCTCCAAAAATTGTAAAATAAAATAAAACACCCAGGAATACATCTAATCAAGGAAATGAAGAACCATATCATGAAAATTATTGAGAACACTGAAGAAATTGAAGAAGACACAAGATGAAAAGACCTCCCATGTTAATAGATAGGCAGAATTAATATTGGTAAAATGGCCATATAACCAAAAGCATTATATAGGTTCCATGCAATTCCCATCAAAATACCAATGGCATTCTTCACAGAACTAGAAAAAAAGAGTTCTGATATTCATTGGGAAGAATAAAAGACATAGGATAGCCAAAGCAATTCTAAGTCAAAAAAGCAATGCTGGAGGCATCACAATATCTGACTTCAAAGCTATAGTAACAAAAACTGCATGGTAGTGCCATAAAAATAGATACCCAGACCAGTGGTAAAAGAACAGAAGAACACAGAGACAAACTCAAATCTTGGACAATGGTGCCAAAAACATACGTTGTAGAAAAGACAGTCTTTTTAACAAATGGTGATGAAAAACTGGTTATCCATAGGTAGAAGAATGAGACTAGATCCTTATTTCCCACTCGCACAAAAGTCTACTCAAAATGGAACAAAGACCTCAGAATTAGATTAGAAACTATGCAACTCCTAAAAGAAAATGAAGGGTCAATACTCTAACTTATAGGCACAGGCAACGACTTTCTCAATAGACTGCCTAAAGCCCAGAAAATAACACCAAGAGTTAATAAATGGGATGGCATCAAATTAAAATGCTTCTGCACAGCAAATGAAACAATTAAGAATGTGAAGAGAGAGCCTATAGAATGAGAGAAAATCTCTGCTAGCTACTTGTCTGACCGAGGATCCAGAATATATAAAGAACTCAAAAAACTTAACACGCCCTCTTCCAATAACTCAATTAATAAATGGGCAACTGAACTAAACAGACATTTCTCAAAAGAAATAAAAATGACCAAAAAAATACCAAAAAAGCTCTACATCATTAATAGAGAAATGCAAATCAACACTACACTGAGATTTCATCTCATTTCAGTTAGATTTGCAGCCATTGAGGAAAAAAAAAACTTGGACCAATTCTCATATACAAAAATTTTAGTTTTCAACTGCATTTAAATGAATCCCAATGTGATCACGAAAACCTCACATTTAGGTACTTTGTAAACTGTAATAATGTAAGATTTTATAAACTTCATTCATGTTTCTTGAAGTCTACCAACTGTGTGTGTTTAGGGGGAAAGAGCTCAAGGACCAACAGTTTGGATTTGTGTAGTCGCGGATTTGCGTGAAGAAAAAAATTTCTTTATTGTAAAAAACAAAGAATACAAATAATGAATACTGGAGAGGATGTGGAGATAAAGGAACACTTTCAAACTGTTGGTGGGATTGTAAATAGTAGAACCACTATGGAAATAAGCATGGAGTTTCCTCAGAAGACTAGGAATGGATCCACTATATGACCCAGCTATACTGCTCTTCAGTATTTATCCTAAAGAAGTCAACGTACATACGTTGTTACATGCATACTTATGTTTATAGCAGCATAATTCACAACAGCCAAACTATGGAACTAAACTAGGTGTCCATCAACACATGACTGGATAAAGAAAATGTGGTGTATATACACAATGGAGTTTTATTCAGCCATAAAGAAGAATGAAATTATATCATTTGTAGGAAAATGAATGGAACTTGAGAACATTATGTTAAGCAAAATAAGCCAGACTCAGAAAGTCAAGGGTCATATGTTTTTTCTCATATTTGGAAAGTAGAGAGGAAAAAGGAAAAGAAATATCAGGGGGAAATCACATGAAAATCAAAGGGAGATCTGGAGAGGAAAGAGAAGGAGGGAGGAGAAGTGGGAAGGGAAGGGGAAAGATATTGGCTATATTATGTGGTTAAATTATGTGCATGATCAAATATATATATAGGGGATAATAAAGTAAGGAATAAAAAACAGAGAACCAGTCTAGGGACACTGGAGAAAGGGAAAACAAAAGTGAGGAAGTTATAAATAAAATAATTCAATAAAACTTTCCGAAACTGAAGAGCATGTTTTGCAGATTGAAAAGACTCACCAGTTTCTAGTATAAAAACCCAAACCAAGAAATATATTTCAGAATGTGGGAAAGATGAGAAATAAGATTATTCCTCAAGTTATTTAATTAATCAATTTTTTGTTTTTCTGTTCCCATCCCATGTGTTGCAATTTTATTTTTTAAGAGATGGGTTCCCTATGTTGCTCAGCTCAGAGTTCCCAAACTCATGGGAACTCTGGCAGTTCTCTTGCTTCTGCCTACACAGTAGCTGGGACCATCACATCTAGTTTTCTTCAAGCTTTAAAGAAAGAACCATTTATAGGTTGAAGATAAAGTATGAGAAATCAGAATGGCTTCTGACTTCTCAAGATATTTTCAAATATTTAAAGATAGATTATACACATTTTTAAAAAAATTGGTACTGGGGATTAAAACCAGGAGTACTTAACCATTGAACTACACCCCAGCCCTTTTTAATTTGAGACAGGGTTTTGCAAGGTTTCTGAGGTTGGCCTTGAATTTGTTATCCTCCTTCCTCAGCCTCCCAAGCTGTTGGGATTACAAGTAAGCGCCACTGCACCTGACAGATTATATATTTTTAACATCTACATTTATTCACATTTTCATCCTGAAAGCAGATGTGAGATTTTTAGAGGAGAAATCAACGTTATTATTATTTATAGCAATAACCGTACCCAGTGTCCTACAGGTGGTGACATCATCATGTCACCTTGTGCTTTGGAGGTCTTTCTGAATTATGAATCTGGGGAGTTTATACAGGTCACCAACTGCCTCTTTCCTGAGAGACACACACACGCACAAAAAATCTTTGCTCTACAGTCATTAACAATCCTTTGGGATGTAAATGTCTAGTTCTCGGGCTGTGTGGTTTATTTTGCTTTTGAAATTCAAACACTTAGAGAGATGAGGCTCTAAATCTTGCACTTATGGATAGTTTCTTAATCCAGGTGCCATTAAAAGTTCCCAGAAAGCCCTCATGGTATAGAAACCTGAAACTCTTCACTTCCTGACAGATTATTTTCCAATCTAGGATTCTATCCCCAGTGAAACCATCAAATAAGTGTGAAGATTAAAAAGGACCTGAAAAAAATACAGCTTTCATTCTCTCTTCAGATGGAGGATATGCTTCTCCACCAGAGCAAGGGAGTGAGTTAAGAAAAGCCTGGAACCAAGAATGGGAGCACAATTGAGGACTAGAGCTCCAGGATCATGCAAAGGGAAGCCCTGATTAACTTCCATACCCAGGACCCTCTGAGATAGAGTTCTTCAAAAGGTCGCAAGTAAGACGATATTGCATACCTCTAACATAATGACAGGAGAAATTTAGGAAGAGTTTAGGGTAGAATCAGTGCTGTGCACAGAGAAACTTCAACAAACAAAAGTTACTAGCTGCAAGGAAACAATTTTGCTAGTAAGAAAAAGATCTCATGGTATGCTAGGTAGCTAATTGGGACATATTTATATAATCACAACAATGTAAACCATGAATTTTGATTTAATAAAATTGTATTAGCAACATAGGAGGAACACATAGAAGGAAAAGATGGCCACAGGAAGAAGTTGACAGATTGAAGTTTAAATCTGAAAATTAAGGAAAAGCAATATCAGCTTTTACTTACAGGAATAGAGGGAATCACCAAATTTGGTAACTAAAATAGCTGAAATTGAAGGAGATTTAATTAAGTGGCAAAGGCCACTTAAGGAGTTAGTCTCCAATTAATTCCTAGTAAACTTATTTTCCTCAAGGTAAACATTATAATTCTATTTCATTTAGTGCTTTTTCCAAAGGATTCTTCTTTGCGCCATTCAGGAAGGCACATCTTGAAACTGAACTCCAAGGAATGACCTATTTTATTTTGATGTAATGGGATTTGTCCTAAAATAATAATGTAAAGAATATAGCAGCAGCATTTCCTTTTCTCTTTAGTGGGAGAGGAAGTACAGTGTGGAGCAGGACATGGGGGAGAGGGTACTTAGTAAGAACCCGGACACTATGCCTGTGACAGATAGAAAGAGAAAATCTGTGACTGCAATACTTCCAGCTCCAGATTGTTTTCCAAGCCCTCAGGTGTTATTAAGTCCAAAAAGGCACAGAGTGAATGGCAGATTCTGACCCTAGAGACAACTGGTTTATGTGGAAGGTGGTGATAGAAGAAAAGATCAAAGAAGATGACAGTGAAAATATTTGGGAAAAATATTTGCATGGGGGAGAAAGGAGATGACTTTTTCCACTCAGGCTGGGGAAGGAAGAAAAGCGGCTCAAAGAGAGAAGAGCAAGTAAACAGCTTTTAAGTGCCATTTTGCACTTCACTCATTTGCTGATAATGACTCAAGAAAGCCTCAGTAAAGATCCACATTATTTTTCAATACTTTTTTATGTTAAGATTTATACTTCTTTTGGATCAAAAAACTGAGAATGACCTTAAAATAGGAGCAGGAAAGCCCTATCCAGGTTTATTTGGATGACATCAAGTGTGGTTTGAATTGTTTTGCTAGGGGCTTTCCATGTGGAATTATGAGAGATGATCACTGGTTCTGAACACCCTTCTTGTACTACCTATCATAGGTATAGGGAAACCCGGATCTGTGATCACCTTTAATGCCTATTTTGAGTTAGAAGGCAGGAAAACTTCAAGTCATTGCATTAAAAATGCCTGAAAGTTATTGACCCAACTAATTAAATAATTACAGAATAATGGGCTTGAATCCTGAATTAACCTTGAAGACCCTCTAATACAATCCCTTCCTTCTGGCTAAGGAAATGGTTCAAGGAAATGAAATCAGGCTGCTCATAGTTCATATGGCAAGTTAAAGGTCAAGAAAAGACTGAAATCCAGATGTTCCATCTTTTCATTGATTAAAAATAACAATGAAATTATAGCATCTGCCATGTATATCTCTGTTTTTGTTGGCAATAGGGATATCACAGACTAAATTATCAAGAGGCATATTTTCGATCTTGTTTCTGAATGTTCAGGTTGAGGGACTGCATCTCTTGATGTCTTACAGGCAGAGTCCTAAGGTAGCACAGAGCATCATTTAGTGAGAGAGAGAGAGAGAGAGAGAGAGAGAGAGAGAGAACTCTTAAATCACTGGAGCTCACCCTAATGAACTTATCTAAATCTAATCACATTTTAAAGACACCCCCACCTCTAAACATCATAGTCAGATTTTACCCTTTCATATAGTTGATTATAAAATGTCCCCCAAATGTCCATGTGGTAGAGGCCTGGTCCCCAGTTCATGCACCATTGGGAAGTGATAGATCCTTTAAGAGTTGGCACCTAGTGGAAGGCAGTTAGATTATTGGGGCCATGCTGAAGTAGGTATTGGGACTCCAGCCCTTCTTCTCTTTGCTTCTAGCTACCATGAGGTGAACAGGCCTCTCCGTCATACCCTCTTGCCATGACATACTGTGCTGCCACACACCCAAATCAACAGGGATAAGGGACCATGGACTGAATATTCCAAAACTGTGAGCCAAAATAATCCTTCCCTCTTTTTTAGTAGGTTACCTCAAGTGTTTTATCACAGTGAAGGAAAGCTAACACACTTAATACCTGATAAAGGGGATTGGATTTCAACACAGGAACACAGTCAAACCACATCAAACCATAGCACCATGTGTAAGAACTTTCCAGATTATCTCACTTAATTCTCACATTGTTGTCCCATTTTACAAATGAGAAAACTGAAATTCAAGAAGGTTCAATAACTTGCCCAAGGCCACCTACTTAGTGGTAGAACCAGAATTCACATAGGCAGTCTACATCTATGTAGAACTTATACTATAACTCACTACACTGAAGATTGTCACTGATATGAATATTTTCAAAGTTTTGCTATAGGACAACAGAAATAACAAGTAGTTTTAAAGATTTTAGATTCAGGAATACACTACCTAATTAAAAATTCAGTTGCTGTGGAATGAGGGTAGAATAGATACTGAAAGATAATAAGTAAATAGTCATATATGGCTAAAAATTTTTAAAAAACAACAAATTTAGGAACTTGGAAGTTTTAAATCTAATTTTTCAAATCTTAATCTTTTGTATAAGGGAATTTTAGAGAGCCAAAGGCTTTATATATACTAAATAAGTAGACCCTATATATAACTTAATTATCTATTTCAGGCTTCTTGTAATTTAGACAAATAATGGACTCAAAGAATCTAAAAGTTTGAGTTTGTGTGTGTGTACACATGTGTGAGTGTGTGTAAAATGAAAAAAGTTAGCCCTACCTCATCATATTGTGGACTAATTAAACTGTAAAGCACTCTGCAGCTGTCAAATATGACATTAGCATGTAGTTTAGTTCTACCCTACCACCAATGTTTAAATTGCTTTCTTTACTATTAATGTACCACTTTCCCATAACTCACAGATGTTTGGGAAAATAATGATCAATTATATAGTACCTAAAATTAATTCACCTCTACTGTTTTTCATTCTTTTTCTCAGCCCCACAGTTTATGATAGGGTATCCAGACTATTAAATATAGTCTACATGACTATATTACATGAATGCCTACTGATCCAGTAGCTTTCCAACCTGGTTAATATTTCCTGTTTCATACTAGTTGAAAGGTTACAGAAAGAACAAAATAGCCAAAACATTCCAAGACTTAGAAAGAACAGTACGAACACATACCCTTCATTTAATTAAGTATAAATAGCCCAAAAATTAACTGTGACTGGGTTCCCCAATATTAAACTTCTGTCATTCTATTTGAGGTAATATTTAAAATCAACTATATATATCTGATTTAAAGTCAAATTTCTTGTCTACAACTTATGGGAGAAAGATGAGTTTATCTTTTGGAATAATAAGCAACAGTGGTACAATCTGGGCACGGAATCATCATTTGCATTTTGGCAGAAGAAATTAAGAAAGATTATGCAACCAGCCCAAGGTAATAATGAAGCTTGCTAGTAGTGGAGGTGAAACCTAAATCCAAGTTTCCTAACACCTTCCAGGGATAGAAAAAAGTCAAAGGCAGAAGGAACAGGGTGGAAACCTCTTTTAACATAGATGACCATTATCACACAGTTACTTTTGGCCTTTGGTGTTTTGGGGTCACTTGGGCTCACTGCATAATGGAACATATGAAGTTAAGTGGTGAATTTGCTGTAACACTGTGATTGTCATCCATGACATTCTATCTGCAGGTTTTCATATTTGAGGACAGGCTCTCAACCTGAAGCAAGGTAAAACAAAACTGGTTTACTATCTAGATTCTTACATGAGATTATCCTTGTAAAAATCAAAATATTGGGACCAATTTGGAATAGAAACCTAGGGGAAGCTGTTTGCATAAATGCCTCTCTCTCCCCAACTCTATGTACCATCTGTCTAATGTCAGACAGAGGCCACTAAGAACACCTGCAGAGCCAGTTACTCCTTCCAGTGTGAGGCTGAACAAGGGTGACTAAGGGCACGGGCTCTGTGGCCAGAGATGAATTTGTTCTCCTGTCCTGGCTCCTGGAAGGGCTCTCCTTTGGGCAGGATTTCCAACTTTGAATCTTGGTGTCTTCACCACTAGTGAGTACCAGTGGGTTGTCACAAAACATAAAGAGATTGTGTATGTAGTGCCTGACACCTGGTAAATGTTCAACACGCATACTAGGTTTTATCAAAATTGATCCCCTTGACTATCTCCAGTGACCTGGGTTCAAAATGAGAAGTGAAAGTAAACAAAAGGCAGCAGTGATCTAAAAGAATCACCCACGAGACGTGTCCTGACTAAAAACAAAAAAGGACTACATTTCAAGTACAGGATAGGATGCTTTCATAGAACTCCATCAAAATGACAGGCAGCCTTAGGTGACCTAAAACGAACAGATGTTCATCTTTTCAGACTCCCATGAGCTTATTTGTTATGCCAACCTAAACACATTGCTATCCTTACTTGGCAAGTGGGCACTAAGGAAATACCTGCTGACTCTTTGCTCTATCATTTCTAAGCCACTGGGTGAGCAGACTATTTGCTCTGGATGCATCCTACCTTCACATTTTCTGAGTTACTAATGCTCTCGTCAAAACTGCTGGAAGTCCAGGTTATCTATGATTTTTCACTTCTCTAATTTTATTTGCATTAGTACCTTTCTTGATGCCAGGATCCACTATTTTAAAGAAATAAACTTTAGTTTCCCATTACCATTCTTCTTCCTGAAGTTATTGATGAAGGAAAATAAAATCATTTGATGGAAATATTTAATAAATAATTTTCACAATATACACTCAAAAAAGCCAATTGAGAATGGTGTATTTTGGTACCACTAAATCTCATTACAATTTATGAAACTCTTAATTTCTATGCTCCTTTAACTGAACTAAAATAGCACGAATTTTAAAAAATAAGTATTCTGCACATTTGTGATCAATAATTTATAAACATTTATAAAATTTAGAAAACTGAGTGTTCTGTCCAGGACAATAAGCTCCAGGAGGGCAGGAATGGAGTTGTTCTTTTTTGTTGTTGCATCTGGAACACCCAGTCCAAGGTCCGACAGGTACGAGGTATTCCAATTTGTTAACTCATACACTTAAATAATCTTACTCTATATACTTTTGTGTAAAAATTAATGGAAATATCCTCTGAAGAGCAGAGTGCTGTAGGAAACTATTATTCTGAAACCAAAAGGAAAAAAAGAATTATAGTCTAAGTCCTTCGGAGAAAGCAACAGACTATCCTGGAATTTATACAAACCAGAAAGGCAAAGTCTGGGTGTACACTGAAATACATCATTCAGAAGAGCATAATATAAAAATATTTTCTAAATGCATGATTTCATGTATGAGACTCAAAAACTGGCTCTCTTAATTGCAATTCTGGATCTGCCAGCATGTTCCCCAAGAAAAGCAGGAAACCATCCAGAGGCCAGTGTTAACTCTTGACTACATTCCAATGACCTACTTAAAAATGGACAAATGAGGAAAGATTACAAAACCGAAGATGCTAAGATGAATACACATATTTTAGAACAAAGCTGTAAATGGATTGAAGCTTATAGAAATGCTAAGATAAAACAGCTTCTGTAGACATTTTCAGTTAAGACGACTTTAAAAAGTTAAGTCTACAGTTCAGGGCCAGTGATTATAGAGCTGACAGATGCCAAAGGCAAAGAGAATTAAGAACAGCAGGGAACATTTATGGAGCACCTAGCATGGCAAATGCTGGACTAAATGATTTGTATTACTATCCTCACAGCAGATGCAATTAAAACCCCCTATATCTACCTTAGAGAAGATGAAATCAAGGTTCAGGACAATGAGAAATTGTCTATGTCAATATATTAACTGATAAGTAGAAACATGATCAAAATTCAAGTTGAACTAAAGAAATCTTTCCATTAATCCACAATGCCTCGTTACACTTGAAAATGTCAAATGAACGTTGGTAACTGAGAATATCTCTTGAACAGATCATGAAAACCTCAACTGCTGAAATCCATTATAACTCAAGATAAATTATATTCTTGAGATGAGATCAGAACAGTAACCTTGAAGGGAACCATGACTAACAGGTGAAGGGCAAAGGTCACTGTCAGTTTTTAAAATGATGCATAGATAGGACAAGATTGAGAAGGGGCACATACACTCTGCTAGCTAGCAGTCAAGACTATTCTGCCTTTGTATCATCAGGATCCAGCCCAGTGGCTCATGAAGGATGCTCAGGAGATGTTGACTCATTATTTTCAGATGCAGGATGAAAACCTTAAGTCATGCAGATGCAAAACTAAAACCCTATTTTGAATAAATTCGAGGGGGGAGAAAGTTCCCAATCATAAGGGAGTATACAACAATCAAGACAGACTTGAGAGGAAAGTGACAGATCTCCATTCTCCTTCTGGGAAGTCATGGTTTCTCTGACTTTTACTATTCATAACTCAGTACTACAATGCTTATAATTCTAGTTCAATTACACTTACAGTCTGTTCATAGCAGTTATCATCACTGACAATGTTACCACAAGAAAACGAATTCCAGGTTCCAAACGACTGAATTACAGATGACTTTACAGAATATAATCCATTTAATTGGAAACTACATACACTTACACTTACATCATTTTCTTTCATTTCAATCTTTTCCTCCAACAAAATAGGAGTTGGTATCAAGTTCATTTGATGGCAACCTCTGTAATTTCCAAACACTTGAAAGAAATGAGCAAGTAAATAGAGGCAAATTACCTGCTACAGTTTGGATTTTAAATGTTCCCAAAAACTCTTATGTTGGAGGCTTGACCTCAGCCCATGGCATTATCAGGTCATGGTGGAACTTTTGAGAGATAGGACCTAGGGTGAGCTCTTCAGGTCTTTGGGGGCATGCCTTTGAAGGGCATCTTCCTCTTCCTAGCTTTCTGGTCAGTGATAAGCAGCTGTGATCCACCATATATTCTTGTGATGTGGCACCACAGGCCCAAAACAAGTGGGCCAACTGATCATGGATTGAAACCTCCAAAACTGAGCCAAAACAAAACTTCTCATCAGTTGACCATCTCAGATGGTTCTATAGTAACAGAAAGCTAACACATTGCCCTTAAGTTAAACTTCCCAAAATCCTCTTTCTTAATCAGTACCAATACAATGCAAGTTGAATACAAAAGTTAACATCAAGTTTGTGGACATTCTCTTTATACAAATAGAAGAAAAAGTAGTAGTGAAAAGGGAATAATATTGACATTTAGAATTCCCCTTCCTTTCATGTAGCAGATTCAGGGTGAGCACACTTCAGAATTAACTCCCTATGGTGTTGGAGGTATCCTTGAAGAATCTAACATGATGGTTTCACTGTCCTGGGGACTACTACAGCCAGATGGATGTGGAGAAAGGCAGTTACTAACCAGGTCTCATCAAGCAGACCAGCTGTCAGGTTATGACTCTGCTGTCACTAAAAGAACACAAAGAAAACATGCACCCTAATACACACAGGAACCCAATACCAGCGGTAGAAACTGTAATAGAAATCTACTTCTCATGCAAAACAGGCCAAATAATAAATACCTGCATAATATAAATAAAGTGCTGAAAATTAAACTTTCTTTCTTGGAGGTACTGCCATGATTATGTGGTTTCAATAGGGGTCAATACCATGATAAACTTGCAATTCTGCAAAACCATGATTAAGAGTGTAGAAAGCATATTTTGGTAGAAACCTGGGTGAGTGGAAGGTTGCTATGAAAAAAATGAAAACAGGAATGATAGAAGTATACTTTCTTTTATATACAAAAATGAAGGCCCAAAATATGGTTTGTTGAAGTAGCTATCAACAAGATGTTAAATCATTTTTCCTTTGCTTTGGTTAAAACAGCCTTGGAACAGCAGCAGTCAGTTCCCCTTCTACTAACAGCATATAAACACAGTGACAAGACTACTTTTAGTACAGGATAAACAACTTTCAAGAAAAGAAATTAAATTAATTTTAAACTAAACATTTTTACCAATAAATAATTTCATTTATAGTAGCATCTTCATCCTACAATCTTGGGCAGAACATATACACCAATTTAAAAAATAAAGTTTCTCCCACAATAGTCATTACAGGTGTTAATGTAACAAGCTATGAAATGAAATTACTTTAATGTACTTAAAAATTCTAGCAACCAAATGTGAATTTTAAAAGTTGGCATTTTCTACAATTGTACATATTCTAAAATAACTGACTAATACTTTCTTACAGAACATAATTCAAACTATTGTTGGCATTTCAATATATTCCTAAGGAAATGGTTAAAAGAACATTTAGTACACCAAATCTCAAACAGAATTTATAATTCTGATTTATAGCTAAGAAAAGGCAATCAATTCCTATTTAAACTGTACCCAGTGATGAAATATACTTCAAAAACAAACATTTGGTCTGACAATCTTTAATATTGGTTAAAAAGTCTGATGTTTGTTGCTCATGGAAGTTACTTTAATCCACTGTGCAAAACAAGGTGCAGCCATCTGCTTTCACTTGAAATACATAAGACCAACACTACTATTTACACACTTAGAAGATTTTTAAATTTATTAATTTAAGTAAGCATATTGCATCTCCTTTATGGATAAATCATGTGCCACAGAGAGCCCAAAAGCTTGATGACATTCCGTTAAGCTACACAAATGTTTTTTTGTCCTAATTTTGAACCTAAATACAAATCCAATTTCAAGATCAATTAAGAATTATTTTGACCTAATACGCCTTGGAATTGTTGCACATGTGAAAACCTCATCTCTGAGGGCTTTCCCTCCTCTCACCACTGGTCTACTCCACAAACCCCCACTCGTGCAGGACAATGCCCCCCCAAAGAGGAACCTGTGAGCCCAGTCCCAAGCACCAGTGTCCTGGAGGTTCACAGGATGACGTAGTATGTTTGACTATAGCTCTTGGGGTAAATATGGGGCCATCAAAATGGATGAAGAAACACTTCAGCAAAGCAACTATTACTTGTCCACAAAAACAAGGAAAAACTGACAGAAAAAATGAACAAACCAAATATAAATCTAACACCATTCTGCATTTCCAGAACTTGGTTTCACACTTGTGCAGTGTTCTTGGTCAACCACCCACGCACATTTTCTGGGTCTATGTGAAGAACATTTATTAAGTTATTAAAACTGCTGTTTTGACCATAAGTCATATGACTAAGAAATCAACTTACTCAATTATTACTCTGTGCAATGCACTCACAGCACGAGTATAGAGGATTAAAAACAGAACAGAAGTCTCTCACTTCTAAACTGGACAGAGGAGTTCTCAAATTAAAATCATAAAAAAGTAGGGGAGGGGAGCTTACTGGCAACAATAGACACCAGACAGGACAGTGAAACTGTTTGGTCAGAACTTAGGAACGTAATTTCCTTGACAAAAGTTTTAAAAACAACCTAACCAACCCCTGCCTTACGTCCAGCAAGTACGCTGCTCCACTCGTTTCCATGAAAACATAACAACTGGCGTTGGCTGATTACAATCAGTGCAGTCCCAGGCTTGGCTTCCCAGGTGCAGCGCTCCTGTCCTGCCACCTCTAGCTACAGGCTATTGTTTCCAACTGCTGCTCAGCTTCCGCGGCCATGGCAGCTGCCTGCAACTGTTCGGTCTCGCTCTGGATGGCACTGGGGGTAACCTGCTTCCTCTCACTGTGCATATTGTTCTCATGTCTCTTCAGATCAGATGCCTTGGCAAATGCCTTGGTGCAGGAGCCACACACAAAAGGCT
Organism: Sciurus carolinensis; assembly: GCF_902686445.1. NCBI lineage: Eukaryota > Metazoa > Chordata > Mammalia > Rodentia > Sciuridae > Sciurus > Sciurus carolinensis. The sequence continues at coordinate 26,233,264 of NC_062227.1, read as the reverse complement.
TTTCCCCTCTGTGTCTCCTTTCGTGGTCCTTAAGGTGGGACTTGTGTTTGAAGGCTTTGTCACACATGTGGCATGCGAAGGGTCTTTCGTTACTGTGAACTCTCTCATGCTTCTTTAAGTCTGGGGCACGAATGAATGATTTTCCACACACCTCGCAACTGTAGGGCTTATACCCTGTGTGGATTTTTAGGTGTTCTTTCAGGTGGGCCTGTGTGGTGAACCCTTTTGTACACATTTCACAAACAAATGGCCTGTCTGCTGTGTGGAGTTTCTCATGCTTCCTCAATCTGCCTTCATCAGAAAATGTCTTACCACATGCTTGACAGGCAATCTGCTCCCGATGGTGACCATAAAGTAAATACTCAAACTTCATGTCACTGGTGGCAGTCGTCCAGCCTGGTGTCTGTTCATCTTTTACCTCACTCATTCCATCATTAAATGTTAAGGCTTGAGGGGTCTGGGACCCCAAATCTTTGGACTCTGGGGTCTCCATGGATTCTACTTCCTGGCCGTAGCAATTTACTTTTCGAACTTCCTCACTCCCCAGCTCTTTCAAAATCGCTTCCTGAACCCTGAGTGTAGTCGTAGGTGACTTGCCGTCCTCCTGACTTGGGGGGGTGCCTTCTACTGTGTCATCTGAAGGGCTGTCATCCTGATCCCCGATTTCTTCTACATCATCATCCTGAGTATCAGCAGTATCTCCAATGGGGCGATTTATTTTGAGGCAATATTTACTCTTTGATTGGCCGTTATTTTCATCGGGACTAGATACATCTCGCTTCTGAGAACAGAGTTTATCCAAAAATCTGATACCAAGAATCTGACCCGATGACATCATTAAGTTAACATCTTCCTTTTTTACGGAAATCTTTGCTGTATACATGTAGTTCAGGACCTCTTCAAATATATCGGAACGAAGAAAATCTATCTCGATTACTGAAGAGCTATCTACCTCAAGCTTCTTGAAAAGCTTTTTAAAGTAGGTGCTGCAGGCGGCAAGAACACATCTGTGTGCTCTGAATTTCACATCTTCAACCACGATAGCAATATCACAAAATTCTCCTTCTAGGCGTTGTTCATTTAGTGTTTTCAGAAACAGAGTTTTATGATCATCGTCATTATATTTAATGGTTTCAGACATACTGATGAAAAACTCCTAGGGAAAAAATTTTTTAAAAAGGAGTTCAGTAATTATGAATAATACTTTATAGAAAAAACAGATTTTCATCTCATGAACCTAACAGTTTCACAAAGTCAATGTTAAGGATGGTCCAAGAATAAAGGCAGAAAAGACTGATCCCAACTGAGGGATTTCCATACTGTTTTCTGTTTATCTCCAGTGTACAAAATATTTGTTTAGTTACAATAACAATATCAACCTTCATAAAATACATGCCAAGCATTATTCTAGGCACTTTATATATCTTAACTAACTTCATGTCCAAATAACTTTGATTTATTCTATGGTCATTTAGTGAAGAGCTAGGACTCAAATGCAGATAATCTAGCTCCAAAATCCATGTTTCCAGACAACCAGAGGTAATCGGGATGTAACTGAACCTCAAGGTTTAAAAAACAGTTTGGAGGCAAGGATCCTGTAGACCTGTCTATAGAATCTACTCTAATACTACATACAGAGAAGAGTTCCTAAAACAACTTAAGAGCTCTCAGTGTAGTATTTCATAGATTGAAGAGACAACCACTGATACAGAACTACAGAGGGAAGTCGTTGCCATAATACTCAGTGTCATCTTCTAATTTTTCCATAACAGTTTTATGTCACTCCTAAATGAGGGTCAGGGTTTAATGTGACCCAAAGAAAATCAGATGACTTCTGAGTGGCTTCATTCCCACTGGATACCAATTCAACTGCCATCCAAATAAAAGTATCATCAACATTGGATGTACAGGTTGATTATCCATTACCTGAAGTGTTTGGGACCAGAAGTGCTCTGGATTTCAGATTTTTTAAATTCTTGCATACACATAATGTGAGACATCTTGGGGATCTCACCCAAGTTTAAACACAAAATCATTTATGTTTCATGTATAGCTCATACACATAGCTTGAGGTATTTTTATTTATTTATTTTGGGGTACAGGGGACTGAATCCGAGGACATTTTATCATGAACTATATCCCCAGAACTTTCTACTTTCTAAGACAGGGTCTAAGTTGTTTAAGGTCTTGCCAACTTGCTGAGGCCTTGAACTTGTGATCCTCTTGCGTCAGCCTCCCCAATTGCTGAGATTACATGCCCAGCTAAGAGTAATTCTACACAATTTTAATAATATTTTAAACAAAATTTCATGGTGTAGAATTTTTCATTTGTGGCATCATCGTATCAGTAATCAAAACATTTTCAGATTTTCAAAATAGCTTGGACTTCAGGACCTGTTCTTGCCAAGTGCTGACTTATTTTACAAGGAAAAGAAATTAGGAACTGGCACAAAAGATCTCTGTTACCATAAAGAACTGATCTTTTAAAAATAATGTGTCCTATTTGTTCTCTTCAAAAAACATTGTTTAACTTTTATTCATCAGAGCATAAATGTAAGGAAAACAATTTTCCCACAGAAACAGAAGTGTTATATATAATCAGAAGTGAAATATATATTTTACAGAGAACACCAAATAATTTTTTTTCAAGATTTAAATTCAAAGACATATTTACCATGAACAACTCAGGCAATTATCTTAATGCCTTAAACACCAAAATCTTCAGATCAGAGTAACTCTGATCAGGGGCACACCAGACCTAAAGAGAAAAAGATAAAACAAAGAGTGAGGTAACATCTTTCTCTATTCTGAATTCTCAACTAAGAACACTGTCAAGAATTGAGTTTAAAAAAAGATTGGACCTCCAATTCTTTTTGCACCTCTTGTCCCACTTTCAGACTGGGAGTAGCATAGTAGGTGATTCATAGTATTAGGTTCAGTTCTGAACAGATATGAACTAGAATGGGTGAGGGTTGGGCATTCCAATAGGAAGGATGGGTTGGAAAACCACTATGGGATTACTCCTCATTAGCAAAGCCATGTCCACAATTGTACATATGTGGACCACTACACGGATGCGGAAAACTCCACCATTTCCAGCTGGGTATGCAACGCTGCACATTTTCCTCTAGGCTTGTATAAATATATAGATGCACTTATAAGCACAGACAAAGCCGTAGAAGTACATATATATCATGGGAGGAAACAGTAACTGTTTTCTTTACACACCTGTCTGAGATAGAGCACACCTGTCTTTAAGTTGCACTTGTGAAATCTAGGTGTTTTACCTCTATCCCTACACAGTCTTAGAGAAATTTAGCTTTTTGAGTTTAACTCTTAGAAGAACTCCATCCCACACACCAATATCTTGCAAACTAAACTGCTTCCTCTACTAAACAGTGACCAAATATACTGGTATGGTAGAAGCAAAGGACTGGGCTGTAATACAGTCCCACCAAAAAAAAAAAAAAAGCAAAACAACTACACAAAAAACTGGTGCAGGCCTCCAACTTAAAGATCAACACCTGAAAATCCTAAAAAGTTCCCTCTATAGAAAACACTAAGCTAACTAGAGTATTAGGGGGTTTTCTCGTCTGCAGCATCAAGGCTGGGCAAAATTATTTCTAAGGATGCGTCTTACTTGACCATTTTGCTCCCTGTTCTTTAGTGTCCCCGGGGCCTGTCGTCACCCCCAGAGAGAGGGCAGTCCAAGCAGAACTTTTCTACCCTGACACTTCCCACTGATGTAACTTCTGGGGCTTAAAAAATAAAAATGCATGGGTCATACAGGGTACATGTAAACTTTGTGTGCGTGTTCCTTTTTGGCCGGTGTGTATTTGGCTGTCCTCCTCCCCACGTTCTCCGAGGACCTGAAAGGAAAGACCATGCATCCACTGGCTCATTTTTTTCTATAGAGATGTTCCAATTGCTAAGTTCAGATGAGTCAAACCGGAAGACAGCCATTGCCAGTATTTATGTGGGTGAGTGCAAGAAAAGATGTAGCCCCCAACTACCTCCACAAATAGAGATGCCCCTTTGTAACTGCTCCCCGAACTGCGGGTGCGCAAGTCGCCCTTATAGAGCATGGAGCGGGGCTTCCCGCAAAGCCAAACTTACATAAGCAGCCGCAGCCGCCACCCCTACCCCTGAGCAGCTGCGACAATGGCTGCCTCACCACTTCAGAAAGGGAGGAAGCAGGGAATAAAGAGCAAGATCCGAGGCACTTTCAAAGCTTGTCTAGCCCTCACTCTCATCTCTTTCGGCCCGGGATGTGGGGGAATGAACAAGGCCTTTTGCATTCCTTCCAAACAAAAGCTCCCGGCCTCGGAGCTCAGTGGTGAAAGCGCCACTTTCCATTTCATAAACAGACTTGGGGCGAAGGCTGCCGGCCTGGGCTCTGAGCGCGGGAGGCAGGGCCCGCGGCGGCCCGGCGGCGCGACCAGCTCGGGAACGGGCGTGCGGCCGGCTCCGCAGCCCCGCGCCGCGCCCCGCTCCGCCCGCGAGCCCGGAGCTCGCGCCCCGCGCACTCCCCGGCCGGCTCGCGCCGGGCCCTCCCGCGCCCTCCCGCGGCCGGGGGCGGGGGCGGCGCGCGGCCGGCTTCCCGAGCTCCGCGGGCGCACCCGGGAGTGCGTGCGCGGGGGTCCGGGCCCCCTCCTCCGCAGGCGGCTGGGGGCGGCGCGGCGGGGCCCGTGGCTCGGAGGGGCGGCGCCGGGCGGGTTGCACTCGGCGCGGGACTCGGGCCATCCCCACCCCCACAGCGGTGCACTGCGGCGGTGCGAGCGGGGGCGGCCATGAACTCGGCCGCCGAGCGCGCGCGCGGGGCCGCCACCGCCTGGCCGCTCCCGGAGCCCGCTCGCCGGCCTGCGCGGCCCCCGGGCGCCCCATCCCCACGCCCAGCCCTGGCCCACGCCCGTCCCCGCTCGCACCGCGCCGCGCCGCCAGCGGCGCCGCACATCCTGGAGCTGGCTAGTGCCCCAGAGCTCGGCGGGAACGCGCTTCTTCCAGGCCGACCCGCTGCACCAGCCGCCCGCTGCCCCCGCGTCCCCGCGCCCGCCTCGCGGATAGCCCCGGCCCCTTCCGCACCCCGGCCCGCGCTTACCTGCAGCCTGGCACAACCACAGATACTCGCCGTGGGCTCCCCGCGTTCTTTAGCGCGCAGGCCGGGACGGAATGGACGCGGGGCGCGGGGGCACGGTGGTGGCAGTGTTTTGGATTTTTTTTTTTTTTTGGAGTTTGGGAGGGGGCGGGGTGGGGGAAATCGTGCACGTCCCTGATGGTAGCAGCCCTCCTCCTTGCACGAGCACAGAATGTCTAGCCAGCCGTGAACACCCCCACCGCCCCCCCCTTCCCGTGCATGCGCGGTGCGGGCTGGGGGGAAGGCGCGCCGCCGGCTTGCGCAGGCACGGAACCAGACCAGGCCTCCAAGTGGGCGAGCAGAGAAAGGGTTAATCCGGGACCTTGCCGACGCTTTCGGTGGAGTCTACGGGGCCGCCCCCGGAGGGCCCTGGCTTGCGCACGCGCGCGCACGCGCGCGGCTTGGGGCGCGCGGAACCCGCGCGCGGGAGAAGAGGTGGGCGGGGAAGGGGCGGGGCTTCGCTGTTGCGAAGCATATGCACGAGCGCCGCTCGCGAGCACCCGCCCCGCCTGTAGCTCCCGCCTCCCTCTCCGATTCCTGGGCTCCCGCCCGCGCCCTGCGCCGTCGCCGGGTACGCGGGAGCCAGCGCTCCCGTGCGTGTGCATGTGCGTGGGCCAGTGCTGCCGATGTGCGCGCACGGGTCAAGCGCTTCGCTTGCAGGGCTCCCCTGGACTCCTGGGCAGGAGCTCTGGGCAGCTTCACTCTTCGTACACTCTGACCGGTGCGCTTGTGGGTAAAGGGTCTTGGTTGTCGTCGCTACCGAACTCTTTATTGGGAAAGGTGGGCGTTTTCAGAACGCATGCAGTAAGTGCCATCTTTGATTTGACGTCTAAGGGGTGACCCAATCACCCAAGAGAAAGGAATTGGTTCTAAAGATCTGTATCAAGCCAAGCCCATTCATTTAGCAGGATATTCTCAAGGAAAGTCATGCGGGCTGGAGGCAGTACCTTTCTCCTGCAGACGTGACCCTAGAGTTCATTTGAAGCTTCCTTAGAGCTGAGGGACAGCTCTAGGACACTGTCCTTAAATCTGTTCTGCAGAAGCTAAAACTCCCCTACTGACTGGGCCTGGGCCTGTCCTGAGTACTTGGGAAGTCCATTCAGCGCCCAGGGTTTCTGTGCACGTAAAAACAGGAAGTTGGACTGGAGTACTGCAGATGGCCTTTGAGTTGCTGATATTACTTTATAACGTTTTAACCATTTTGCAGAACACAATTTAATACCCGAAATTAGAGCGATGCCTTCCTCGTGGGCTTGTGTGAAAATTAAGATAATGCTTGTTAACCGGTACTTAAGTAAACATTTAAGAAAAGATATTATGATTGCCCATATTTTCTAAAAGAAATTCTGTATGCCCTTGGTTGATTTTGTAATGTTAACCGCGTTGGTTTAACGTTTCCCAAGGTGCTCTTATACACATCTTTTCTGATGTTCACAAAAGTATGGGGTTTGGTAGATCTATTGACTGAGACAGGATAGAATAGAGGGGTTCTAGAGTTAGGCATACCCAGTTCCAGTTGTAGCTTAACGATTTAAACCTCAATTTCTTATTCTCTTAAATAGAGAAGAGACTGAAAAAAACAAAAACAAAAACACGTAGTAGGGCAGTTACAAGGATTGAGTGGCTTAATGCCCAGGTAAGTGCTAGCACAAATATTACTCAACTGTTAAAAGGACCCACACCACAGACAGTAGATTCCAGGGACAGGGGCAGGCCCAGAACCAGGTTGACTGTCTCCAGAGTTCTTGCTCATCATACTTGATCCCATGTGCATACTTGCTTTATTCTCATTTGCCCAGCTTGTACTTTTCAATCCTGTTTCTATTTATGGGGGAGTAATAACAGTATGCTATAGTATAGAGTTAAGTCATCAAGCAATCAAGCTGACCATTGCAGTTACTGTCTGTGAACATGACTAACTCTCAGAAATGTTCATGAATGCTGCTTCCCCTGCTTCCATACCACACATGGGCACTTTTATTCATTCTGTTTTTGTTTATTACCTGCTTACTGTATAAAGGCAATCTTTTTGCGTATGGTTAGGTAAAGTCTTCTCATCAGATTATGATTAATCTAATGAAATTAGAATAGTTTAGAAAAATGCTCAAGCACTAGAATGACACTCTCTTGACATCTTGGCTCTGTATCAGTTACTCCTTTTTGTACCACCCAGGCTCTGCCTGGCTGTTTCTTGCTTGGTCATGGGGTTCATGGGGATGAGTCTAAATTAAAGGTACATGGGAAGGAGGAACAAGACGTGGGAATCCAAAAGAGAAGGGCTTGATGCAGACACTCACCTGTGTTCCCATCCTTACTGGTGTATCTCCCAGCACTCAGGAGGCTCCTAGTAGACATCAGCTGACAAGTGCCAATCTAGAAGAGTTAATCAGGATCAGGACTTTCCTCAAATAAGTGTTTTTTTTCTCTCCTGCCAGCAATGGTTACCATCTAGATCATTGTTAGACTCCAATAACTGATGGGGGACACTTAGAGCATGTTGACCCTCGCTTGGGATGTCCATGACCTCCTGAGAGGAACCTGTGTCTAAGGATTGTAAGACCTGGGCCTGAGGTGTGAAATGTGAGGTGCTAGGGCCTGAACTGTATTCAAAGCAACCCCCTAAAGATTCTTGGAAATGTCAGGTCACTTGGGGTTCTTGCAGAGGAGTGAGGTTGCTTTTTTTTCTCCTTCACATTAATCCTGGGCTCTCCTGTGGATTTTGACCATAGAGCGCTGGTAGAGAAGAGTGGGCCTGTTCTGAGTAGAGGCATGGAGAAGCAGCCTGTGTTCCCACTTGTGTGCTGTGTGGTCTGCCTCCAGAGAAACACACACAGGTTGCCACTTCCTCCTCAGCCTGGGCCCTTGAAGGCAAACAAATCTGAGAGAAGGAAGCCACCCTGAAGGCCTACCTGAGCCCATCCCCAACTGAGGCAAGGCAACAGCCGATCCACAGACCCATGAGTGAGAAATAAATGTTTTTGAGTCACTGGGAGGTTATGTGTTGTGCTTTGTTATAAAGCAAAATCCAGTACACCTGCAGAAGGAAATGTGTCCCACCTAGTATCATAAGCACCCAACACCCTCCGCTCTGAAATCCCTGGGTGCAGCAAATGAACAAAAATAGATCCACACACAGATAAAGATGTGTACATTCAACAAATTATCATATAAATGATTATATATTGTACATTGTGATAAGTGCTTTTAAAAACATTGAATATGATGAAAAAGGAACAGGAGGGACTAGTTTTGATTGGGAAAACTCCAAAAACACATTTAAAACCTGTAGGGTGAGGAAAAGAAGGTCAAGGCAAGTGAGGGATTGCATTTCAGGCTGATCTGGGAACAGGGTCAAAGAAAGGAACTAGGTATGCGTGACTCCTCAGAGGACAGAGTGACTGGAACACAGTGAACATGAGATGGGCCCATAAGAACAGCAGGGCCCAGCAGAAGGCCTCACAGAGAATGGTCTGAGGTTTTTATTAAGCACAGTGGAAGCCATCTAAGAGTCTTCCTTTTTTAATCTAAAATTTACTTGGGCAAACATATTAGTCTCCTAATATAGTAGGAGACTCAGATATAGTAAACTCAGTGTTCAGCACACAGATAAGATTTGGAGTGTCCCTACCTTAAACACTGTTGTCTAATGCACTGAAATTGGAAATTCTAAAAAAAAAAAAGAGAGAGACTTGGATTTTCACATGTCTCCCATAATGAGACCATTTATATAAAACTTCCAGTTCATGTTAAGGGGCACATTTCAAATTCTGTCAAACAACATACCATCCTTCACTACCTGAAAGTAGAAGAAAATTAGCAGTTTACTCATGAAATTTACTTTACACATAAAACAATTATCCTAAGAAGTATGATCTTGTCAAACTTCCTTTTTCACAATTGCATGATAACCACAGTGAAAATGAAAAGAGAGAAAAATCTAAATTACCTTAGCTTTTTCTGAATCAATAGAAGAGTCTTTTAAAATAACAATAAAAAATCTGGGAATCAAATGAAAAAGAAACAGATTACTAGTAGATTCATTCATAAGGAATAGACATTTATAAAACATTATCCTAAGAAATTATAATCTCATGACATTTCCATTTGAGCTACTGTATATTCACTTAAATAATATCCAAAGAGAAAAATATCAAGCCTATTTTAGAGAAAGATTGAAATGTTATTGCTGTGTTCTTGAATTATTTTAATGGTATTAAGAACAAAAATACTATAGTAATTATAATTCCTTTAAGTTGAATAAAATGGAAACAATTTATATGATTCACATTTAAATTATCTATGGTTATAAAATATTCTAAGAAATTATTGCACCAAACTTCCATTTGAACCATGACACAATCTCTTAGTTAATAGCAATAAAAGAGAAAAAAAATCAAAGTCACTTTATAAGAAAGGTAAAAAGACATCTTGCTATTGTTCTGCCTTTAGAAGTATCTTCACTGGAAAGTGGGGTCTACTTAGAAAGTGGTTCACTTCTGTTTTCTGGTTGTGCAGACAGAAGATTGAATCCAGCACTTGGTGTAGACTTTTCTTTTTCATAATTTTGGGCGTACCAAGCCACCTTAATAGAGTGAATTCCTAAGGGAATTTGTTCTCACTTTCAGAAGTGGAAAATAGGATGTTTCCTTCTCAGGAACTCTTTCCTAGGAATCTTCATTAAGATTTCATTTCCTCTGAAGGGAAAGTCTGGGTCAGTTTAGTGGGAAGCTTAAATAACAAGAAGAAGGTGAACATCTGTCCGCATACACTTCTGGAGGAAGGACTATCTCAGAATTGAGTTGGCCATGTAGAAGAGCCTCTCCAGGTGTTGTCAACTGGTGGGGCATCTGGTCTATGCTGGGCTCCAGGTACTACTGCCCCTTTTTTCTCTGGAACCTGTTCATCCAGAGAATTCTCTTGGTGCTTTTGAGTTAACATCAGAGGAAGCTGAACATTCTGTAAATCTTCTGTAATTCCAATATTTGGCTGCTCTTCTATAAATCTAATATTATTTCAAAACAAAAAAAATATTCCATGAAGATAATTTTCTCTGGATGCTTTTGAGATTTTTTTTTATTAAAATCATTTCTATTTTTACAGACTGCATTTTGATTCATTGTACACAAATGGGGTACAACTTTTCATTTCTATGGTTGTACACATTGTAGATTCACATCATTCATGTAATCATATATATACATAGGGTAATACTGTCTGTTTCTTTCTACTATCTTTCTGTCCTCCATCCCCTTCCACCCCATTTTCCTCTACACCTTCCAAAGTTCCTTCATTCTTCTCTTCCCCCCATCACCCCCTTCCATTATATATTGTCATGCACTTATCAGAGAAAACATTCAGCCTTTGGTTCTTTTGGGCTTGGCCTATTTCACTTAGCATGATATTTTCCAGCTTCATTGATTTACCAACAAATGCCATAATTTTATTCTTTATGGCAGAATAATATTCCATTGTGTATATATGCCAGTTTCTTTTACCATTCATCAATTGAAGGGCATCTAGTTTGGTTCCACAATCTAGCAATTGTGAATTGGGCTGCTATGAACATTGATGTGGCTGTGTTACTGTAGTATGCTGATTTTTAGTACTTTGGGTATAAACTGAAGAGTGGGATAGCTGGGTCAAATGGTGGGTCCATTCCAAGCTTTCTGAGGAATCTTCATACTGCTTTCCAGAGTGGCTGCACCAATTTGCAACTCCACCAGCATTGTATGAGTGTACCTTTTTCCCCACATCCACGCCAACACTTATTATTGCTTGTGTTCTTGATAATAGCCATACTAATTTGAGTTAGATGAAATCTTAGGGTGGTTTTAATTTGCATTTCTGTAGGGATGATGAATACTGTGTCATATTTATTGATTAACTGTATATCTTCTTCTGTGAAGTGTCTGCCCATTTCCTTAGCCCATTTATTGATTGGGTTCTTTGTATTTTGGGTTTAACGCAATTCCAATTAAAATCCCTATGACATTTCTTATAGAAACAGAAAAAGCAATCATGAAATTCATCTGGAAGAACAAAAGACCCAGAATTGCTTTGGCTAAAGCAATCCTGGGCAGGAAGAGTGATACAGGAGGTATCACAATACCAGACTTTAAACTCTATTATAGAGCAATAGTAACAAAAATGACATGGTATTGACACCAAAATAGACAATTAAACCAAAGGTATAGGATAGAAGACACGGAGACATACCCACACAAGTACAGTTATCTCATACCAGACAAAGGTGCCAAAAACTTGCAATGGAGAAAAGAAAACCTCTTCAACAAATGGTGCTGGCAAAATTGGAAATCCATATGCAGTAAAATGAAATCAAACCCCTCTCTCTCACCCTGCACAAAACTCAACTCAATATAGATCAAGGATCTAGGAATTGGACCTGAGACCCTTCATCAAATAGAAGAAAAAGTAGGCCTGAATCTCCTTCACGTTGGCTTAGGACCAGACTTCCTTAACAAGACCCCCATAGCGCAAGAAATAAAAGTAAGAATCAATAAATGGGATAGATTCAAACTAAAAAGTTTTTTCTCAGCACAGGAAACAATCAATAATGTGAAAAGAGAGCCTACAGAGTGGGAGAAAATCTTTTCCACACACACTTCAGACAGCACTCATCTCCAAAGTTTATAAAGAACTTAAAAAACTTTACACTCAAAATACAAAGAACCCAATCAATAAATGGGCTAAGTAAATGGGCTTTTGAGATTTTTGTCTTTAGTTTTTAGCATTTTGATTATGATGTTCTGGCTATGGGTTTTACTGTTTGGAGTTAACTGAGCTTCTAGAATCTGTAAGTTTATATCTTTCTCTAAATTTGGTAAGCTTCCAGTCTTTTTCTTCACATTGTTTTCAACATCACTCTTTCTCCTCTTTTGAGTCTCTAATAGCATGAACCGTGAAATTAAATTAAAAAAAAACTCTCATGGGATCATAAAACTTTTCATTCTTTTAAATCTTTTTTCCCTCTATTTTTCAGGTTTAATAATATCCGCTGCTCCATCTAGAATTTATTGAGTTGCTCTTTTCTTTTCTCCATTTTGCCACTTGCCTATCAAATAAGTTTTGTTTTAGTTGTATTTTTAGTTCTAAAATTTCCATTTTATTTTTATTTATGTAATTTATCTATTTATTTATTTTGCTGAGAATTTCTACATTTGTTTTAAGTGATCCATTATTGCTTCTTGGAGACTTTTAATAATAGCTTCTTCCAAGTGTTTTTTGTTTCCTAATTTTCTCTGTCATCTTGGTGTGGCCATCTGCTGTTTGTTTTGTCACATGGGAGTTGATATTTCCTTGATATTTGTATGCTGAATAATTTTGGATTATGTCTTGGACATTTTTAATATTGTAATGGTGGTCCACTTTATGCTTTGAATATAGCCCTTGCTGCTCTGCCATTGTGACTTATTTTTAAAATGGACATGTTTCTTTCTCTTCCTCTCTCCCTGCTCCTCCCTAATATCCCCCCTTCCCCAATCTCAGAGGAAACAGGATTATCTTTCTTCCCCATCCTAGGCAGAGTTTTCGTCCTTGGGCACACACCCACCACAGAAGTGAAGTAATTCAGACTCTGTAATGCACTTGTTAATTTGGGAGATAGTCATTTCTGAGATCTTCTGGTGCCATCCAGAGAACATGTGAAATGTAGCCTTTGAATTCGTTTTTTTTTTTTTTTTAAACAAAACAAAACAAAACTATTCCCACTATTAGGCAGAATCATAGCCTCTGGAACAGGAGTCCCCTGTGTTTCTCCTTTGCTAGCATAGCATTAAAAATTCTTTCTCCTTTTTCTCAGAACCATATCCTCATTCTTAGATTGGCATTGGGGATAAAATCGAGCCTTCAATAACAATATTACAAGACTGAGCCTTGTTTAAATTCTATGGAAAGAACTGATATTTTACAACCAGGTGGGGTTGAAGCCGCCAGTGCTATGGATTGGTGTATTTGGAGAGCTGCCTGAATCAGTCTTGCATGTGTTCCTTGTATTAGCCAATCTAGGACCTGATCTGTTAGTTCAGTTCTCAATGTGCTTTGTATGTTGATGAACATCAGATCCACACAAGCAGCTCAAAGGTGAGTCTAGCAGTTCAAAAACAAATGCATAGGGTGGCTTTTGCTGGTCTTCCTCTTTCTGACCTCCCTGTTTCTTTCTGCCTTCCTAGAACTCCCTTTCCACAAACCAAGTGGCAAGATGACCAGAAAGGAAGAAATGGTCAACCCACTGCTGGTTTGTGATAGTTTCTTGTTTTCTGATGTGTTTATTTAAAAAGCTATAAATTTCCTCCTAAGGACTGTTTTCCCCTTTCCAATGTGTTTTTCTATATAATTTTGTTTACATTCATTTCTGCATATTTCTTGGGTTTCTCTACTTCTTTTTATATGCCCATTATTTAATAATGTTATTAAACCGAGTGTGATTTAATATTAGTTTATTTCCAATTATATTGGAATAGTTTTAGGGTTTTTGGTAACTTTTAAAAATTTAATTCTCACAATTTGCAGAAATATAGTAAAAAGAATTTTATGTTCATTTTACCTTTATCTAGATTTATCAATTGCTAACACCTTCACTCCATTTGCTTAATCATTTGCTCTTTTTCTCCCATCCTCTGCACACACACAACTTTTTTTGAACCAATCTTTTAAGAGTAAGTTACAGATATGAAGCTATTTTTTCCTAAATACCCCAGTGTATATTTCCTAAAACAAAACAAAACAAAAGGTACAATCTCTTACATAACCACAGTGCAGTGATCAAAATCAAGTATTTTAACATTGATATAATATTGTTCATATTCAAGTTTCACCAGTTGTTCCAATAATCTCCATTATCATGTATAGATTTTCTCCTCCCCTGGTGTAAGATTTCTCATTGCACTTAGCTATCATGGATCTGTCCTTCTGTCATTTATAAGCCTGCTTTTATATACTTTAACACTAATATGAGTCCTCTTTCAAACTCTGTGATGCATTCTAGAAATAAATGCTCTGTGGGAGCATTTTGCATCATTTTAAGTTTACTGCATAAAGGCGAGACTCCCTTTCTTCCTGGATATAGCCTTCCCCATTACCAAGGAATATTGTCATCTTCTATAGTCCTGCATTCTTAAAATTTCAGAATAACTTTGGTTGCCTTTCTCTCTTCCCTCTACTGTTTGCCAGTGGCAAAACTCAACTACTTGATTTACACCAGAGCAGAGCACTGAGGTACACTTGAGAGTTTTCTTCTTTTCTGGAGATTTGACTTTTGTCCTTGAACAAAGAATATTTCATCCACTAGAGTGGGACATGTGTTTTATATTAATATTCAAAATATTTTATTCTCTTTGAGTTAGCAGGTTACTAAAGTTGAAATTAGCCTGCTCTGATCTCTCTCTCTTTTAACTTGATTTTTTATTTATTTATTTTATGTGGTGCTGAGGATCAAACCTAGTACTTCACATGTTCTAGGTAATGGCTTTACCAAGGAGCCACAACCCCAACCTCCTCTCTCTTTCTTTATATGGAGTTGATCACTTTCAATATATGGAGTTGATCTTCATCCATCATGTGGATGCCTGTCAATTACCCTTCTCCTCTTCTGGGGCAGCAATCAAATCCAGGACAGTTTCTTACTTTGAAATTGGAATTCAAATTACATTTCTTAGTAAAATTGCTAGATAGAAATATCTCTCAAGTTGTACTTTATTTCTCTGTGCTCCAAAATGATTTTGATCATTTTCCCACTCTTTTTTGTTGAAAGTGGTCTTCTATCACATCAATTTTCTCACAATTTTATAATATGAAAATTTTGTGTTGTATTAGTTCTGTTGTTTATTAAACTATTTACTATACCTTTCACATGTAGAATCAACTTATTTTGGTTTAGAATTTAATACTTTATTTTATCAAAATTATCATCATACCATCAAATATTGTTAAAACTGTTTCAAGAAACCCGCAATGCATTTATACTTCATTCTAGTGAGCTAAAATTATAGCTTCCTCTTTTGGGCAATCAAAAAGCTATATTGTTTTCTCAACCATAGAGACTTCAATCTCAGCATAATAAGTAACTCAGTGAAAAACCAAAATAAAAAGTTCTCCAACTGGCATCTGTTCTCACAGATTTGTGCAAAGAACATCTTACCTCTCAGCACCACCTCCACCCCCAAGCACTACTTTGTCTTGGCCATTCCTTAAGCACACTGAGCACACTTAGCGTGCAAGGATTGAATTCAGAGGTGCTTAATCAGTGAGAGCATGCCTTTAGAACCTACTGTACATCTGCAATATTCAGGTTTAATTGTTAAAACAGATTTCAGGTTCTTATTGTCTAAATAGCACTTTAATAGCTACTCAAATGTCTACTAAAAGTGTCCATCAATATAATATTCTTTAGTTTCTTATTTAACTCAAAAATCAGTTAGGAGACAAATATTGCATTTAAGGCATAGAAGAAAAGCAGAGGAGGGTAAGGAGTGCCTAGTTGCCCAGTCTCTGGGTTCCAAATTTGGATCCTCCTGCTACTACCTACTAGCCAATGTTTCTTGGGAGGTTATTGCATAGCTCAAGATTCAGTTTACTTATTTGTAAAATAAGTAAGTCTATCAGAAAAATGATAGACCTACCTCTAGGGCTGATTAATTCAATACATAGTTATAATTGTCCCTTGGCATCCAAAGGGGAGGTGACTTCCATGAATTCTCACATATTTGCTCAGGTCCTTTAAATAAAATGGCATGTCATTTGCATATAACCTACCCACATCCTCCCATATGCTTTAAATCATCTCTGGATGGCTTATATTGCCTAGTACTACATAAATTCTCTGAAGATAGTTGTTATACTGCATTGTTCAGGAAATAATAACAAGAAAAATTCTGTATAGGTTCAGTCAGTAAAGACGAAATTTTTTCCTACAAATTTTCAATCCAAGTTGGTTGGATGCACAGATGTGGGATCTGCGGGTACAGAAGGCTGACCACATCTATCTTGTTCCAGTATACGAGGCATCCTGATACCACAAAGAAAGAAGCCCACAAAGACTCCTGCCTGAGACCAGACAATAAACAAATAAATAATTGAAAGGTATATTGTCACCTGTTAATAAGTGCTGGAGAGGTTTGCCTCTCCAGCAGGGGAGGAAATAGGAAGGCTGGAAATATGGATGAAAGATTTTAAGTGGTGTTGTTAAAAAAGACTTGCAGAGAAGGTGACAGTTAGGGTACCAGAAAGACACCTGTCTTCCACCCTCACTCTGCATTCATCTGTGAAGGACAGTTGACAATGTGTGAGTTTTTTTCTTTTTTCTTTTTCTTCTAATTGTGTGTGTGTGCGTGTGTGTGTGTGGTACCAGGGATTGAATTCAGAGATGCTTAATCAGTGAGCCACATCCCAGGCCCTTGTTATTTTTTATTTTGAGGCAGGGTTCTACTGAGTTGCTTAGGGCTTCGCTAAATTGTTGAGGCTGGCCTCAAACTTGCGATCCTCCTACTTGAGACACCCCAGCTGTGAGGATTACAGGTGAGAGTCAACACGTCCGGCTATTTCTTCTAATTTCTAATGAGATGTAATGTTTATGTTTGCTGAAAATCAAATGCACAACACACCTTAATTTGGGAGTGATTTCATAAATGTCTAGCAGTTTCTGGCATGACTTGGGAGAGAGACAGCTCAAGGATGAGGGGAGTGGTAGTGGTGGGGAAGGGTTGGCAGACTGCGTGGTCAGCTGGTCTGAGTCACCACTTGGTGCTTTGGGAGAGAAGGGAGGTGGGAAAGTTTGGAATGGGAAGGAAGGCAACCTGCTCCCCTCCAGGCAGGAGGACCCACAGTCCTGGGTCCAGAGCGTTCCAGGGGGACCAAGATCCTCCAAGGAGTGCTCAGATCTACCCTTCTTTGGATTTCACAAGTTTTTCATTAACATCCTCTTTCCTCTCCAGGATTCAATCCAGGGAACTACACTGCATTTCTTTGTCTCATCTCCGCATTTGCCTTTGTCCTGTGACAACTTCTCAGTCTTATTTGTTTTTCATGCCTTCAGCTGTCCCAAGGAAAGCCAAGCAGGCATCCTGCAAGAATTTTGTCCCCATATGGCCTTGTGATGTTTTTCTCAGGATTAGACTGGAGTTACGGGATTTGGGAAAGAAAAACACAGAGGCAAAGAAAATTCTTGTCACATAATCTAATTATTGTTTAAATCATCAAATTTTGCCTAGATTAGCTTTAAGGTCCTTATGACTTCTCAATATATATTATTTAATGTATATATTGTATAGGGCCACTGTAACTTTTTAATGTAAATATTCCAGTATTTTGAAATTTTGACCTATAACTACACTCAAATGATAAACAGGTAGGGAAAGCCCACACAACCCATATATCAGCTGCCACAGATTAACCTCACATTCCCCTCAAGCCATATATTCTTCTCAGAGCTCCAGCATTTACAGATTTTTTTAACCACCTTATTAAATATTCCCATGGCTCAGTTAAGCCTACTCAAATAAGTAAGTCAATAATATTACTAGGACAAAAGGAAGCAAATGAAAAATTTAATTTTCAGAAAGAGTGGGAGTTTATTCAATTACAAGGACATCAAAAATGAGAAAGATGCTTCTAGCTCTGGAAATACATGATTCCTTGAGGGAAAACAAAAAGAAACATTTGAGAGGAAACAAAGGTGAGCAGTGAGAAGAGAAGTAAAAGAAGAAACCCTGGGTCACCAGCCAAATCATCTTATTAAAAAATGTTGTTGTAGTTGTCTTATTTTCTTTGATGCCTACTTAATTTTATACTTGCAATACAGTTGGGACTTATCAGATTTGGAAATTAATATTAAAATGCTTTCATCATGAATATAGTACTGAATACACCTTACAAAGATGCCTAAACCAACATTACACTTGTTTTGCGTTTATGGTGCTTACACATTCATTGTGTAAGTTGTTCATTGCAACAATTCCATACATTTTCGTTTTGAAAGGGAAGAATTGGAGGGCCAGGTAAATTGTTACAGTATTTGAAACCCTTCCATGAAACTCTTCCATGTGGCCTACACACTCATTTCACAGATGCAAAGACAGAAACCTAGAGATGTCAAAACTAGCACTCAAAGTTAGTGACAGAGCATGGAAATAAACTCTGATTCTCTAGTCCTCCCAGCCTGCTTGCTGGATTATTTAGAGTAATAATAAAAGAGACAGTAAATGCTTATATGGCACTTGACATGGGGTTAGGATTAGTGCTGTTTAAGCATTTCATGTGTATAAACTCATTTCTCTTCACAATACCCAGTGACATATGTATCCCCAATTACAAGTGATGAAAGCGAAACACATAGAAATTAAACTGTTTGCCAGATGTTGTACACCTAGTATGTTAGTCAGCTGTGTGTTACTGTAACAAAATTCCTGAGATAATCAACTTTTTAGAATCTTTGAACATCAATTTTAGTATGCAAAAGCCAGAAACTAATTTTTAAAGGAACATCTCTGCCATCCCAGAAGCATGGGAGAAAGGACGGAGAAGAGCAGGGCAGGGGGAAGTGTCCCAGGAAAAACTGTCTCTGATGTCTCTTGCAGGTGGGGGCAGAGGAGACTCCCGATGTCCAGATGGATCCAGAGGTGCTCCTGGCTGGAACTGGTGCAAAGAACCTGAGCCCGCCTGGCTCATGCATCTGTTTAGAGTCCTTGTGACTGATGCCCACCCCATGATGTCAGAATCCACAGAGCGTAGGCTCCTCTGGCTGGCTGTCTATTCATTTTGTCTTTGTCAGCTCTGCATTTACATTGGCACCACCCTGTTTTTCAGTCTCCCACAGTTTGGCCCTCCTTGGATGGGAGCCACTGTACTGCTGGCACAGGGC
The DNA here is from genome assembly GCF_902686445.1 of Sciurus carolinensis. NCBI lineage: Eukaryota > Metazoa > Chordata > Mammalia > Rodentia > Sciuridae > Sciurus > Sciurus carolinensis. Next base: position 26,214,257 of record NC_062227.1, on the reverse strand, counting down.
ATGCAGCAACACAGTTGTTGAAAGCAGGCAGCGATCCTCCTGGTCACCCTCTTGCAGGCTTTGCTGTTGTCCTGGGGCTGCCCTCTGGAGGTATCTTGGGAGAAATTGCTGCCATCTGCTGCTGTGACACCCCAGATGAGGATTCTGGAGTTGGGCATGTGAGACCCAGGGTCTTGGTGGGAGGCAATCCAGGGAGCAGGGGTCCTTGTATGCAGGGAGCGGAGATCAGTGAGAGTCAGGCTGAACCTTCTAATGCCCTTGTGGTCTGGCTGCTTGACTTCCTCAGGCAGCTGATGCTCACAGGACAAGGGGAAGGTGTGGAGCACAGGCTCACTAGCACACTTCTTGGCAAGGTCAGGGATATTGGAATGATCCGTGGGCCAAACCCTCTGATGCCCAGGCTTCACCTGGATCTTGCAGCCTTGCCCTTGGCTCATCTGGCGCTTGAGAATTAATCATGGAGACTATGCTGACCTAGGGGATGCCTAAAAATCATTTCACCATGCTGAGGTACACAGGCCCTCAGAGGCCACTTCCGCCCTGAGTCCGCATGATATGTACACACATTACATCAGTAACTGAAGGGGATGGAGGTGGAGTTGTTCAGGAGAAGCATTCTGTATGTTACTGAACTTATCCAGCTATAGGTTCACATCAAAGTGGCTTCCCTTTCTCATGTAAAATGGAACGCCCATGGGAACTACGAATTAATACCTACAGAACATACCTAAAAAGAGTGGGATAGAAATTCTGATATTTCACTACAAAATCAACTAACTAAGAGAGAAGATAATCATATTAAGAAGACCTACTCTCCTTATACGGATGCAAGTCTCACTGGACCAGCAACTCTTTCTGCTTTTCCTATGAGAATGCAACTCCACCAGCAGCCCACGTTGCTTTCCTTATAAGGTCACAAGTGCCACTGAACAAAATCCTTGCTCTCCTTTTAAGGACACAAGTCTCACTGTACCAAGAACTTGCACTGCCTTCCTCGTAAGGACCAAGTGTTACTGAACCCGCAGTCTGCACTGTGTTCTGATAAAGACAACAAATCTCATTGGAACAACAGCTCACCCTGCTCCCACAAAACTACATCTTTGGTAATTTCTTCACAATAATTTCATTTCTGAAAACAAAAAGACCTTATTCCAGTTGTGAGGATAGCATAAACATATGCTTTGGGGGACATAATTTAACCTATAACATTCTCTATTTCTATTTTTCTAAGATTTTTTTTATCTAAAGGTATTACATTTTGTCATATGCTTATTCTACATCAATCCATATAATCACATGACTTCCTAGGCTTTGAACAAAATGCATTATGTAGGGATTTGTGTGTCCATATTCATAATGAACTTCAGCCCTGTCAATTTACATTTCCTTCCATTGTTTTCTTTTGGCACCGTCTTTTCTGGTTTAATGATCTGGTAATACCGACTTCATAAAATAAGTTATAAACTGTTCCCTGCTGTTCTGTTTTCTGGAAATGACTGCATAGAATTGATACTGATTCTTCTTTAACTGTGTATTAGATTTCTTCAGTGATATCATCTATACCTGAAGATCTTTTTGTAGATTTTCCAATTAGGTACTTAATTTCTTCAAGGGTCATTGGGCCGTCTAATGCTTACTTTCTTGTGCTAGTTTGTGCTTTTCCAAAAATTGTTCTATTTCATCTTAATTGTAATTTGTGTACTCAAAGTTGTGATAATCAACTCTAAAAGAAGAAAGGTTAATTTTGGCTCATAGTTATGGAGGTTTTAATCCATGGCCGGTTGGACCCATTGCTTTGGAACTGTGGTGAAGCAATACGTCATGATAGGAGTGCATGGCAGAACAGCAGTTTGCCTCATGGTCAGGGAGCAACAAGAGAGGAGGAAGAGGGCTGGGATCTTAATATCCCCTTCAGGGCATGCCCCAAATTATTGGATTTCCTTCCACTTGACCCCACTACCTAAAGTTTCCACTGCTTCCCATGGTACTACGGACTGTGGACCAAGCCTTTAACACATGGGTCTATGGGGAACACTTATCCAAGCCACAGCACCTAGAAAATAGCAGGGCGAGGATTTCAACCAGATTGCCTCTTTCCAGCCTCTTAACCAGTACATCAAACACTATTCCTTAAATGCTGATTTCATTACTGTTTAGTTTCATTTTCTCTCTCATGATTAAAAAAACACTAAGCCGTTGTTATTGTTTTAAGCCTTCATAGGAATCTCATAGTGCTTGAGAAAATCAATGAGCAGGAGATTCTCCCAAGGCGAGCTGAGATAATATGGCTCTTTTGTGGTAGCTGGTTCACATGCAGAACTCCTCCTTTCACCCATCTTTCCACTTTGACCGTCACAGCACATCACAAAGAGGCTTCTGCTTGGATCCAGCCATTTACTCTACAAAGGCATAGTGAGCACCTGCTCTGCATAAGGGATTGAGGAGATCGCCACCAAGACAGACACAATCCCTGCACTTAAGGGGATCTCTTTGTACTCACTGTGTGAAGTGGGGTATTGGGAGTGGGAGCCGGAAAATTTCCCCTCTACAATACAAGAGCAAAGAGATCAGGTGTTTTTAAAAATGATGTAACAAATTATAGTTTAATGGAAAGTAGTCCCTAATGGTTTAATAAGTACACAACTAAGTATTACATAGGGTCCTAGTAATGTTTTAGAAGAGAGAAAATATCATGACTTTGAAAGGAACAGGTATATTGGTAGTGGATAATATAAAACATAATAGCTAGTAACAGTTAATTCACTTATCTTCAATAGAAGGACAAGTTTTAACATTCCTATTTTTAAGAAATTGTGTTCACTGAAGTTTGTTACACATTTTTTCCCCCAAAGGGCTTTATTCCACAACTTTTCCCAAAGGACTTTATTCTATCTGGATTTGAATAGAAGCAAACTGCACAATGGTAGAAATTAATGACTAGATGTGTTATCTCCTGGTCCCAAAGAAGCCTCTATCTCCAAAGACAGAAATTTTCAAATGTCCCTCAGCACAAATGTTTTTTTCTTAAAATCATGCATGTATACTTTGTGACATCTTAATAATCTCTGGAAGTTGAAAATATTTTAGTACCTAACATTTAAACCAGAAATGATTCTTCTATTTTGATCTGCTGACCAGAGCAAGAGGAAAGTCAAGATATCTTCTATAATTGCATAAAGATTATGGAAGGGAATCTGATAATGTATTTTTCAAAAAATCTTCATGTGAGATGATGATAATATTTTGAACTTTAGATTCAGGTAATAAGCATGCACACATACTGTTTGGGTTTTATTCTTTATGACTCTGATATTAGTAAAGAGAAGAGAGACAGTAAATAGAAGCAATTATTTAGTCTCCTACTCAGCATTTTTATTTATTCATGCCGACTCATAAATTCCCTGATCTGGTCACATTAAGCCAACTCCTCTTTATTTGCATGCAGTCACAAGGGGGGATGATGAATCTGAAATCACAGCAGGAAATTCTCTTAGCTTTGGGGACTCCACAGGGCACCCATTGATGGCTAAGTTGTCATTTGTTCATTTTGTCTTTTCTATTATTTTCTCCCCACACAAATTGCTTGCCAAATGTTTTTTTGGAAATGGCATGGTTGTTTGCACTTGGAACAGCCCACTGTTGCATGCTTATATTTCTTCTGCTGTCAACTTGGTTAACTTGGTCAGAAATGCTATAACTCTAGCTACAAGTAAATCATTGCTTCGTGTGAAATTCCTCATTTTTATTGTGGAGGTGTTAAATTCAATTGAGACTCATGGAATGATTTATTTCCTCACTGACTAGAACAGACATTAATCAAGTATTTCCAAAATCATTATAGTCACCACAGCAGCCAGATTGAACTCAAATCCAAATTATCTCTAATGCTTTCTGGATCCCCAAATCTTCCTAAGACACATCTAGTCTTGGAAGAACAAATGTCATGCTCAGTAGCCTATAGGTGAAATAGTCATCATGATATTTATTTATCTATATAATTAACATTCACATGTATATTTCATGGGTTTCCTTCCTACACACGCACAACACTATCAGGTTAGGAGAGTGGTTATTTAAGAAATGGAAAAAGCAAGAACCAGAAGTTAAATTACTCATCCAGGATGACACAGGTAACAGGTGACCCTGCTAATGCTAGAATCTTCTGACTCTTTCAGTCTTGCCCCCCACCTTCTATCTCATGGGTACCCCAACAAAACAAAGACAAATAAGATTAGAAAACAGAGGTAATGTATTTGACAATTTACTAAAGGACCTCGTGCTGGAATAGACAAGTGCAAATACCTTTATTTGGTTCTTAAAAAAAAAAAACAACCCACGATCTAGGGGATGGAACAAAGGCAGGTGAGTTGGCTCTCTCTTCAGGCAGTAGCTGTCTACAACTGGGTTACTCACTTCCTTTTCGTCCTTTCTCCTCTCTTTTCTTGCAACCACATTTCCTTTTATGTGTGTCCTAGTTGTCTTCTGCATTTCCCATTTTAGATATCTTTTATTTGATGCCTGTAATACCTTAGATTTCTTCCACTCCTTTAACCAATTCCATTTGATAAAGATGCCCTTTTGTCTAATGTGGCTTTTTCATTCAGACAATGAAAATGGCATGAGTTTTGAAATTTTATTAACCTAAGTTTGAACCTCAATTCCATTGCCAGCTGTGTGACCTCAGGCATGTTCAAAATCTCTCTCAAGCAGAAAAGTAGATAAATTAGAACTCACTTCATTGAGTTGCTATGAGGAGTTTAATGACGAGTTGCTATATGCATTAGTGTGTCACTTGGGAAAGATAATGCAAAATGTAAATTCCACTCCTTTGATATGATCATATTCCATTCTCTGTCTGCATTGAGGTCACTTATTTTGTATTTACTGCATTGCAATGCTGACCAAAGGAATAATGAGGGGAAAAACAAGGCTAAGATGAATTCAATACAATCCTCTAAACATAATGTCTATCTGTCCCAACATCTGTGTCATTAAGATCAATTTAGACTAAAGCATATGGAATTACTGAGACTTTCCCTAAACATCTTTCTAAAAGAGAACTTATATCAGAAGGGATGACTTTGTGGCCTCAAATTCTCATCATGAAAGATCTCAGTAATTCATTCATACAAATAGCTTAAACTTTATATTCAGAAAATTGTGAAAAATGTAGATTTTTTTTCAATCCAATGCCACAGTCTCACTAGGAAAGGGGGTATGAACCTAAGTATATCCAGTTGGCCCTGTCTTTCATTCACGTACTAAATAAACACTTATTCAGTTCCAGTATGTGTATGGCTTTCTGGAGACTGGTTAGTTTCCAGAGACACAAGAATCCAAAAGTTACTATGAGCATTTTTGAATGCCCCTCATTGATTGGAGAACGCTGAGACATCTTTCAAGTAAATTTGAACTCACATTATTTCAAAATAAACCTGAAACCAGGGAATATCTACCCTGCGGACCTACTTCATGATGGCAGGTGTTAAGAAGAAGGAAATGGCCCCTTCGGTACATTGTTACCAGCATCATTTCCACCAGACCTCTTGAGTTAATTCTAGTCTCTGCTTCTGGGTACAGATTCTAGGACCCTCGTAAGAAAATGACAGAAGAATGTTCCTCTTAATTTGAGCTGATTTTAATAATCAATGTCAAAGGTGAGAGATACCTGGGATCATCTAGTCTATGGCCCTGTTTTGGAGATAAGGAAAGTGAGGTCTAGAGCAGAAGGGAGACTTATCTAACATGGTGCTAACTTACCTGCTCAGAAACAGAAGCAGGACTGACCTGGCTATGAGCAGAAATATCAGAGAGCAATGGATTGCTGCCTCTTGAGCAGAGTGTGCCATGATGCAATCAGTGTTTGCCTTTATGAACTAGGCTTCAGTACTCCTTCAGAAGTTCACGTGGTGAATTAAATACTCCAATGACTGGAGAATGGTACAGATGTTTTCATGAGAATGTGTTTTTGTGCAATATCTGAGTATGTGTTATAAAACCTAAAAAAAAAAAAGCATATTCTGAATTCATATAAAAGTTTTTCCTTCCAAAATAATAAGGACTTTCATGGTGAGGATTTTAGGTTACAAGTTCGAAGGCACAGGCCATCACCATTGAAGGAAGTTCTCTTTTGGAAAGATGTTTTGGGAGAGTCTCAGAAATTGAAACATTCCAGTGTCTTGTTTTTAAATATCTTGCATAGTCATAGAACACACTCATCCCCTTATAAGGAAACATCTGATGGCAGAAAATGATCATGATTCCATATTAAATGAGAAAATATGATCTCAAATATGTAAAAAATGTTGTGCCTGGGAAAAATCTGAAAGGACACAATCTCAAATATTAGTAGTAGTTATCTCTGGATTGTGGGTGACCTTTTTTTTCCATTTTAAATACCCTCTTGATACTTGATAATTTTTCTATAATGAATATACTTAATTTTTTTTTTTTCAGTGCTGGGGATTAAATACAGGGCTTCACATGCTGGACAAGCACTCTACCAGTGGGCCATACCTCCAGGCCCTATATTCATTCTTAACAAAGTAGTGTGTGTGTGTGTGTGTGTGTGTGTGTGTGTGCACGCACATGTGCATGTGTGCATTGTTTTCTTGGTGCATCCTGCCCACCTCATAGCTGAGTATAACTTTAAAGGAATAGAAGGTTGGTGGTATGGGAGAATTCATAAAATCATTTTCTTAAACATACAGAATCTGCAATTCTAGATAGGTAGAGCCTGAGGTTATAGGCAGACAGATTGTGAATAATCAAATGACCCTGAAGATATTATTTAAGATGAGATGAAAAATATAACAGGACCCCAGTAGACAGCACCAGCCCATACCCACCCTCATTCCCCACATCACTACCCACAAACATTCTCCTTCCCTACTGATAGATAACTTCCTTTCCAATACTATAACCCCCAACCCCTCCATCATTCACTGAGCAAAAAGAAGAAAATCCTCAAGATTGTTGACTAGATTGCAGAAATGTAAAATAAACATGGTGGCAAAGAGGAGAAGGCTGGAGAAATTTTATTAATACTCGTGCTAATATTAATTAGACAGGAATATGTCTAACCCCATTTGTTGACTTGAAGGGATGATGAAATCTTCACAGTCCCTGGTTTTGTAGGAGCAGAAACTAGCATATAGCAACAGGATGGTCCTGAGTCTTTTTCCTTCAGAACTGTGTCTTAGCCTACAACTCTCTAGCTCCTGGCCACCACTCCTCCATGTGGACCTCTTCTGTGGAAATGGCTGAACTTCTCACTCTTTCTTCAGCCTGCATAACAGACCCTGGCCCAAAGCTAATTTCACAAGAACCCAAAGACACCGGGACAAAGGAGGAAGGCACCTGGGATCAGCCTGGTGATGATGGTGGTTTATACGCCATGCTCCAGCTAAGCGCATCCGAGTAGAGCTGTCAGATAAAAATCCAGAGTTGTCCCATAAAATTTGAATTTCCGATAAACAATGAATAAGTTTGTGTGGAAGTTTGCGTACTTACACTAGAAATTACCTGTTGTTTATCTCAGAGTCAAATTTAACTGAGCATCCTTTATTTTTCCTTGTTGGATTTGGCAACCTTAATCCTGAGTAAGATGAAAATAATCAATAAAATAAAATGTTGTCCAATTTAGGCATTTAAACGTTGTCAATAGTTCTGTCCTATGACCATTTTCTTATTTTAAAAGTGTTCCTAACTCATATTATTTCGGGATCTGTAACTTCAATACTATCTTACATTTGTTAGAATGTTAATGATATGAATAGTAATTTGTGATCATTTGTATAATTTTTATAATGAAGCTTCAAATACTTGAAATATGTGTTCTCAATATTTAAGAATAATTCCAATTGATAGCAAGTTCATTTCTTTTTCAGAAGGAGGCTGACAACCAGTGAGAGACTCAGAATTTGAGAACACATTCAATTCAGAAAATGATTGGTTCAGAGATACAATGACATATTTTCAGCATGTCCATCAAGGAGATGGTGATTGAAATATCTCTGACAATATCATCAAGGAGTCAGTCCCTTGCAATTTCATGAAGGCCATAATTCCAGTAATGATAATTTCTTTTTGTAACAAAGAAGACAGCAAAACTGAAAGGGAAGTATTCAAAGTGGGATGAAAGGAATTAGCATTAGAAAAGACCACTCAGGGACTGGAAAAACTCAGAGGAGAGTTTAAAAGTTCTAAAATCACTAACTTTATCTCATATATGGTTTTGTTTCCTACTGTACTAACTCAGTGCTTCCACAAAGTCTCTGGAAACCAGAAGAAAAAGCAAGGTTTCCAGACACCAATAACTGATTCACACCACATACAAACTGGGTAGTTAAAACAGAAGAAATTTATTCTCTCACAGTTTTGGATGCTTGAAGTCTGAGATCACAGTGTCCTTATGAAGACTCTGGAAAGATTCTTTTTTTTTTTTTTTTTTTTTTTTTTGCCTCTCTTGCTCCTGGTGTTCCAGGCAATCCTTGACATCTCTTGGCTTGTCGGCTCATCACGCCCATCTCTGTCTTTTCTTCACATGGTCCTCTTGTGTGTCTGTGTCCTCTCCTCCCCACATAATGACACAAGTCCTTAGGCCTGGGCACCCTCTAACCAAGTGTGGCCTCATCTTACCCAATCACATCTTCAAAGACCATATATCTAAGAAAGGTCACATTCTGAGGTTCCAGTTGGATATAAGTATTAGGAGGACATCATAACATTTATAATACTACAATATAGAAGCAAATTTATTTTCCTACTTAGCCCAGTAGATACATCTCTGAAGAACAGGGCCAGGGGGTAATGCTGCTTTTTGAATTTTTGCTGTCTAGTCTAGCATATATCAGAAATTTAAAGTGCTTCAGAAAGTTTGGTGATCTGCTTCTGTGATTTTCTGTTTTAACAATGAAATTTACTTTAATTTGCTGTCCCTCACCTCTTCCCACCTCAATTTGATTTGCAATTTCAACTTGTAGAAAGGAACTTTGCTTTTTGTTCTTTGATCTTTATCTCAGTGTATTACTTTTAATTCTATCCAAAGCAGTTCCTTCAAAACATGAGCATTCCAAAGTAAAATGTCAGGGAGAAGCAGGCAGGCATGGGGTTAACAGATGGCTAAGAAATGAAGAATAGATGGGAGTAGGGCCTAGTTTGTTATGAAATATCTGTTCTTCCAGATACCTCCCCAGTGTTATATTATCAGAACTTCCTCAATTATGATTTCTTAAATTTTAAATATTGCAAAAAGTTTTTGCCTTGCTCAAATGTAGACATTTTCAAAGATGTGTTACACTAATATTGCTAACTTTAAGGGTAAGTGTGTGTATTCATAAAGATACAAGCTAAACTTTTATAACAAATAAGCTAAAAGAAGGTAGAAGTTTGTTACATATACCTGTAACCAGTTAGTCCAGGGATGTTGAGTGTTGTTCTGTTCCTTGGACCCAATCAAGCTTGCTGCTCTGTCATGTGTTGGAGTTTTTCTATTTAATATGGCCACTACTTATATGTGACTACTGACTCTTAAAATCTGGCTAGTCCACACTAGGATAAGTTGTAAAATACATCACATATAATATATAATATGCATCATATTTCAAAGGCTTTGTATGAAAAAAGGATATAAAAGATCTCATAATTTCATAATGATTGCATGTTAAAATGGTAATTTTTAGACGTATAGGGTTAAATGTGTTATTAAATTTATATTACTTATTTCTTTTTATTTGTATATGAAATTTTAAATTGCCTTTGTGGCTTACACTGTATTTCTATTGGGCCATGTTGTTCTAGAATGTAGAGAATTATCTTCATCCGCGTGGTTATAGCTGACTCTCAGTACCACGTACATGATCAACTGGCAGAAAGAAAAGAAAGTAGAGGACAAATAATTTCCTTTTAAAGAAATGAGGTGCTACTTGCACATATCAGATGCTACTTGCACATATCAGTTTCAGTTTCAGATTCCACTGTTCAGAACTTAGTCACATGGCCCCACCACAAAGCCAGGTAGAAAAGGATAGATGCATTTGTCAGACATCTAGTCCTAGGCTAAGCCATTTTCAGTAAGTTACACACATAATGGCCTTAAATACTTCAGTATGCTTCCTAAGAACAGGAACATTCTCTTCCAGAACCACACCACAGTCACCAAGTTCAATAAAATTTAACCTTGGTATAGTACTTGGATTTAATCAAATATTTGTATTTCAATGTCGCCAATTGGCCTCATACTGTCCTTTATAGTATTTCTCCTCCCTTACAGGGTTCAGTGTAGGAGAGCTGTTACATGCAGCTGCCCTGTCTTTAGTTTCCCTTAATCTGGGGGCTCTTCCACAGTTGTTTGTAATCTTTGATGACTTTAATATTTTTTAATAATACAATCCCCCACTATCTTCAGCTTGTCCCTGGATCACAAGTCCAGAACTAAATCCAATAATTTCATTTCAGATTTTCTGTCCTCTGGCAATACTGGGGTCAGCACAGAGGCAGTCACCAAGCCAACATGAGTTCATAATTCTCCTCTGCATGGTTCTCAATAGTTCTTATCAATTTCTTTTATTTTTTTAAATTTTTTATTTATTTATTTTTTATTGTAAACAAATGGGATACATGTTGTTTATGTTGTTTCTCTGTTCGTACATGGCGTAAAGTCATACCATTTGTGTAATCATAAATTTACATAGGGTAATGTTGTTTGATTCATTCTGTTATTTTTTTCCCTTCCCCCACCCCTCCCACCCCTCTTTTCAATTTCTTTTAGACATGATTTGAGGAAAGATCATTCCTCTGGGGGATTTTTAATTTTTTTTCCAAATTCAACCGTTTTTGCCCTTTGATAGTACTTAAGATTGTTCCTTTATATTGTACTATTTGACATACATGACCTTATTCCTCCATATCATTTCATAATTCCTATTCATTGTTACAGTTTATGTAACTTCCTCTTTTTTCCATCTTCTTACTTTTTTTGGATATGGTAAAGTGTTTACTTCTTCCTCTTTTGAACTCTTGCTAATTTGGGAAGTTTCTTAATGTTTAAAAAAATGCAGAATGGTTATTTTCTGTTTATAACAATACAACAGCATATTGTTTTCATTTTTAAAGAAGTCATATGCCTCATTAAGACAACTCATTTGCATACTCTTCCTCAATCCCACTGTCTTAGTCTGTTTTCTATTGCAATAACAAAATATCTGAAACTGGACAATATAAAAAGAAAAGAAGTTTCTTTAGTTCATAGTTCTAAAAGTCCAAGAGCTGAGCACCAGCATCTGCTCTACCTGGCTCCTTGAACAAGAAAAACAAAGTTTGAGACTTTGCATGGCCAGATAACACAACTTATTTGAAAGTTATAATACTTAAGATAGCAAGGCATCCAAACTAGGATATAAAAATAAATCAATGGAACAAAAAAGAGAGTACAGAAACAGACACATATGCACAGGCATCTGATTTAAGACGAAGGTACCACTGCATTCCAATGTAAGAAAGAACAGCTTTTCCAGTACCTAGTGCTGGGTCAACTTGATGCCATGACACCTGCATGTGTCCTCTATCTCATTAAGTGGGAAAACAACTTCAGGTAAATTTACAGAACAAAAAATTACACCAAAAGGGCATGAAGAAGAAATCATGGGAGCATCTCTCCCAGACCAAAATCATTTCTCAAGCAGGACACAAGTGCACTCACTATAAAAAACAGATAGATGAAAGGGATTTCATAAAAATTAACCATCTTTGTATTAAAACATGAAAATGCAAGCCACAGAGCAGAAGATTTTGTAATATGGTTTTGATAAAACACTCTGTTTATAGAATTCAGACAAGTCAGTGAGAATCAGGCAATCTTACAAAAATCCATAGGACTGAACATTAAAAAATCCAAATGACTGATAAGCATATAAAGTAGGGTTTTCAAATGCATCGGTCATCAGAGAAACAGAAAATAAAGCCAAAATGGAACACTGGAGAAACTAAAATGAAATAAATAATTCTGACAATATTACATTTTAGTGAGGATGTATAGAAACTGCTGGTTTTGCATAGTGTTAGCAGGAGTGTAAGTTAGTAGGAGTGTTAGTAGGAGTGTAAGTTAGCAAACTGAAAGTATCTATAAAGTTGACCATATGCATGTGCTATAAATTGAGTAACTCTATTCCTAGATATATGTTTAACAAAATGCACATATACTTATATATGTGCATAAAAAAGAACATTCACAGAAACTGTATTTGCAATAATCCCCATCTAGGAACAAGCAATTTTCTATTAATAATAGAGTAAATAGATAAATTGTGTTATATTCCTACAATGGAATGTAATAAAACAGTGAAAATTAATATCTCTGTACATAAGTACATGAATGAATCCTATAGACACAATATTGAACAATAGAATCAAAACGCAAAAGAATATATGTGGCATAATTCTATTTACAAAATGCTATAAAAGTGGCAAATCTATTTTTAGGGTGACAGACATCAAAGCTGATTAATTTCGGGAAGAATAAAGCATGAGATGGCCTTGAGTTATCCCTGTGAGATATAGGTATCTTGATCTGATGATGTTCACTGGGAATGTTGCTTGGTAAAACAACATTGATGTGTATGCTCTTCTTTGTGTTAATATACTTCAATAAAAATTGTACAAAAACAAACAAGAGAATAAGGTCACTGACAGATATAAGAGATTATGGGCAACTCACAGTCATTCCCTGGAACTGGGAAGAGGATGACCTCTCCAAAGCAGATTGCTGCTCACTTCATATCTGAAAAAAATCAGGGTTCTGTTCATAGGGAAACAGGAGAGAGCGCTTGTTAAGTGGGCAGCAAAGAGTGACTGATACATGCAGTTATTTTTTAAATGAGCTCCATATCCATTAGCTTGATTGCATATTCACCATGAATTTTTGAAATAGGAAAGGTAAAGTATTAAGTAAAATTCTCACTCTGGTAAAAAAGAAAAATCCTCTCCTTATATATAAACAAAGGTGTGGAAAGAGATGGAGCTATTACTACTGTGTCCCTAAGGGCAGGTGGCTGAAAGGAGTAGAAAGAAAGAGCTTATTAAGATTTTGCTGTTTCTGCATTGTTCCATTGACTGTGGGAAGCACATATTTTTGCATTTTTTGAGGCCAACTTTACTTGAAAGACTAAAATTAGAAAGGACAGTAACCTATAGTGAGTAAGAAGCCAAGGCACTAAGAATGGGAGAATGAAACATTAAATCACTAGAGTGTGTGACTGTCATGCAGGGATATGTCATGCAGGTTGCAGCATGGTGAGGATGAGGACCAAGTAGAAGTGAGACCAGGCTGCAACCTCCTCTCTTCTGCTTTTGGTGTCCTATTAAGAGAAGCACAACTTCAGCTGAGTGCCCCTTTAATAACCTGCTGAGATAAAGGTCACCAACGCTCCTAGGGGCTCCTGTTCCTCAGAACCATTTCTCCAGTTGAGTTTGGAGACTGTTATAGTCTCTTGGGAAACAATTCTCATGTCCGTTTCAATTTCTTTTATTTGTAGGTATAAAAATCTTGGGCAGAAGGAGAGCGGGAAAAAGTCCATTTTGTCTGGCAGTACTCACCTGCTAGAGGCATTTTTTTTTTTTCTGGGAGGAGAAAAAACACCACCAGCATTCTCATCAAAATCAGTTTTTTAACAATCTGGTTTATGGATCTGCATAACAGGGGCATGTACACAATGGTAATGTCATGACCATTTCATCTAATGAATCCTAATAAATACTGACAATAAATACTAATACCTAATAAATACTGTCAATTTCACCTTCAGGACTTTCCCCCATTTATTCAGATTACCTTAACTTTTTCTCAGGTATGAAACAAATAGCAGTTTAAAAAAAAGTTAAATTGTCTTATCATCCATTGAATACTGGAATTACTCGCTTTTGCATTCCTTTTTGGTTATGAATTTTATATTAAGCAATGCACAAAATAGCTATGCAAATGCAATTAGGATTTCATTGTCAAGCTGGTAGGCATCTTGTAAGAGAAAGTGTGTGCATGTATTTTCTTTTAAAGAATTTCTTCCTGCAATATTGGCTTTGGATTCCTCAATTTAGAATTAAGTCTCTTTTTCAAGTGGGTAGGCAATAAAGATGTAAGCCAATTAAGTTCAGCATTCCTGTTTAAACGGGTGGATCAAAAATAGATGATACACTTATTACTTATTGTTACAAAGAAAAATAACATAAGAAAAATTATTAACAAGAAAAATAGCAAAACCAAAAATCATAGCCTGAATAGAATTTGTAAGTTAGAAGCTACTTGAAGTGGTATGTTTTAATATTCAGATTAAGATATTTAAACAGTAATTGAACTTGAGTTTGGTTTTAGTTTTTGAAATTTCAGAAAATGCTCCATTGTTACTAATTTTAAATTTCTACTTTTCAATCATTAAAGCATATATAAAAATAAAACAGTGAAAATATACATTCAAAATCACTTCTTTCTCTACATGTCCACTCTGCCTCTGGCAATTCCAAGCACCACTTGCTCCCTGTCACCACGGCATCCAATTATTCCCATTGCATTTAGGTTTCACAATTCAGTGGTGACAGTTCCTGCTGTAATTTCTGACCTAAAAAGAAGAGTGATCACAAAGCTCTTCAGGAATGCTGGGGCTCCCCTCCCAAACTTCTTTCTCACAGTCATGGCAAAAGATTTGTTTCCTGGGTCCTCTCAGGGTGGATGAGCAGGTTTTAAATGATAAATTCCCTGTAAAATTCTAATCTCTCCAAACTTTTGAATTCTTTTCACTCTATTTATCCAAGAGTCCTTCTCTTTCCTTTCAAGTGGAGCACAGTTGGAGCAACCTGTCAATCTCATTATACCCCTAGTTTGACAAAAATGTTCTAACGTCTCAGTCATCCAGAGCCTTTTGTAAGTATTTGATCAGGAGTAGTCAATGGTGTTATTTTGTATATCTCTATTGACATATTAAACCAAGGACTATCAATATTCTTTCTACTACTGATAGTAGAGTCATTCATATCTTTATTTAATTAGATTAGAGAATCAGTTCCAGAAACTCAAGAAAAAAGACAGAAAAATCATGGTGGATATTCTGTTCCTGTAGAACCATTTAACTCTTCATACCAAATTATGTTAGCTTTCTCCAAAGAAGCAGAATCAATAGAAGTTGTGTGTGTGTGTGTGTGTGTGTGTGTGTGTGTGTTTGCATGTTTGTGTGTGAACAGAGTATTAGCCATAAAGAAAAATGGAATTAAGGCATTTGCCAGTACATGGATGCAACTGTAGACTATCACACTAAGTGAAATAAGCCAGATCCAGAAAGTGAAAAAAAAAAAAAAAAAAAAGCTGAGAGTGGGGGGAAGAGGGAGAAGGAATGAATTCCATGAAAAATAGAAGAAAGATCACTGGAGCAGAGGATAGGACTTGAGATTGAGGGGGAGGAGGAGGGATGGCATGAGGGAAGAACAGTAGAATGAAACTGGCATAAGTTTCCTATGTATATATATGACTATACCACAGTGACTCTCACCATTATGTATAATCACAAGCTACAAATTTTTTACAAAATCTTTAAATAAATAGCAGAAAGACCAGTAGAGTAGAGGGAAGGGAACAAGGGGAGAAAGAAGGGGAGTTCAAGGGGAAGTACTGGGAACTGAATTAGAGCAAACTTTATCTCATGCTTATTATAATTATGTCAAAATGAATCCTAATGTTGTACATAACTAAAAAGAAAGAATAAAAAAGGTCTGTGTGTGTGTGTGTGTGTGTGTGTGTACATGGGAATATATACATAAATATATATATATATATATATATATAATTGACTCTCGTGATTGTGGGAACTTGCGAGTGTGAAATCTATAGGGCAGGTTGGCAGGTTAGAGACCCCTGGGGAAAAGTTGATGTTGCATTCTTGAGTCCAGAGGCAGTTTGGAGGCAGAATTCCTTCTTCAGGAGACCTAAGTCTTATTTCTAAAGGCCTTCAACTGACTGGATGAGGGTCACACATATTATGGAGGATAATCTGCCTTACACAGAGTCTACTGATTAAAATGTTAATCACAACTGAAAAACACCCTCACAGCCACATCTAGACTGGTGTTTCAACAAAAACCCCATAAAATTAACCATCACAAAGATGTTGAGCATCTTTTCATGCATTTATTGATAACTTATGTATTATTTTTACATTGGACATGGACACTTGGAGAAATAGCTATTCAAATTGTGATCATTTTATTATTAAGTCATAATAGTACTTTTTATATTCTACATATGTCATTTATTAGAAATAGAATTTTTAAATATTTTCTTTTATTCTGTATGGTATCTGTTTACTTTCTTGATGGTATTGTTTGCAGCACAACAGTTTCAAAGAGATTTTTAATTTTAATTTATCTCTGGTGTCTTATCTAAGAAATATTTCCTGACCCGAGGTCACCAAGATTCACTCCTATGTTTTTTCTGAGAGTTTTATAATTTTGTAATTTAGCTTTTATATTAAGGGCTAGTAGCAACTTGAAGTAAATTGTTGTGTATAGTGTGAGATAGGGGTCCAACTATATTCCTTATGTATAAATATCCAGTTATACAACTACCGTTTACTGAAAACATTATTCTTTCCCCATTAAATTTTCTTCAAATCCTTTCCAAAAATCAACTGACTGTAAGTACGAGGGCTTGTTTCTGAATTCTTAGTTCTACTCCAGTAAAATATACCTCTATCCTTCTTCAGTATGTGGTGAATTCAAGAATTTCAGGGATGACTAAGGGAAAGACAGGACCACAAGATGTCAGTATTGCACATCAAGCTTTATTGGGTGGTGCTTGAGATGCTTGCATGAGAAGGCAAGTCCCTCTTGGCTGACCTTGCAGAGACACTGGAGCAGGGTCACCATCCAGAGGTGAGGAGGGCAATAGAACTCCTGGAGAAGCAGGAAGCTGGAGAAGAAACTTAGGTGTCTAGGCAATGTTGCTGAGCTGCAAGGTGGGGCCCCTCTGGGTCATGGAGCTCAAAGAGCAACAGGGATTTGGTCTTGAATTGCCATTGAGTTTGTGTTATCTATGGATTGTAGGTGTGGGTGCAGTTTCACAAGTTTGGCAAAGCAGGCAGGCTCTGTGTTGGCTAAGACTGTGCTTACTTGAACTACATGTAGTCATTGGATGTGTAAGAAAGTATGAGTTTCCCCAACTGTTCTTTTTCAAGATCCCTTTGATTTTTTTTTCTGACTCCATGAATTTCCATATGAATTTTAGGATCAGTTCATCAATTTCTATAGAAAAGCTAACTGGAATTCTGATAGGAAAATCATGTTAAATTGATAGATCAATGTGAGGCATATGGTCACTTTTACCATATTAAATTTTCTGAGCCACAAAATGGCACAACCTTTCCATTTATTTATGTCTAATTTAATTTCTTTCAACTATGTTTTATAGTTTTCAGTCTAAAAATTGTGCACTTGTCTTGTTAAGTTTATACCCAAGCATTTATTCATTTCAGTGCCATTTGTCTTCTGATTTTCTTTCTGTAATGTTCATTGCTAGTTTGTAAAAATAGAATTGTTCTTTTAAATTGATCTTATATCCTACAAACTTGCTCGATTCTCATTTTCTTCTACTAGATTTTTAGAGGATTCTTTTGAATTTTCTTTCTTTTAAATATGTTTTACTAAAGATTTCCAGTATTTGTTCCAATTTTAAATCCTAACAAGCCTATCTTGCTATTTTTTTAAAAAAAGTAAAATTTACAATAAATATAATATTTAAAAGCACTTAAAAATCACACATATACCCACCACCTGTATTCAACAAGGGTTAACACCTGCCATATTTACTTATGTGTCTATTTATATGGATTCTATTAAATTTGAAAGTGAGTTGCAAGCAACATGACCCTTTATACCTAAATACTTTTTGTATGCCTTTTTAAAGAACAAATGTATTTTTCTACATAACTATGACATAATTACAACTCCCAAAAAACCCACATGAATTTCTTAATATTATTTAATATGTACTTTATATTCAAATTTCCTCAGTTGCCTCCAAATATCATTTATTGCCTTTGAAATACACTCAGGAATTAGAAAGTGGCATGAGTTGCATTTTCTTGCAACTTATAAATCTCTTTTAAGCCATAATGATACCTCACCTTTTTTTCTTCTACATTGTCTTTTGGAAGATATCAGACCAGTTATATTATAAAACAGTCCACATTTTTTGTCTATTGTTTCCTGTGTTTTCATCTTTTTTTCTTTCCATCCCCTGTATTCCTATAAATTGCAACTATAGCACAAGGTTTAATTAGGTTCAGGGGAAACATTTTTGGCAAGGATACTTCATAGGTACTATGCATGCTTTATGGTGCACTATGTCAGGGGCAGAGAATGTCATCTTGTCCCTTGTTTAGTACTGTTGTTAATCAGTTGGTTAAGGATATGACAGCTTCATCTTTCAATATTAAAGTTGACAAAATAACCCATTCTGTAGATATTAGTTTACACCTTTTTCTAGCCATACAGGTTTCTAATTAATGGACTTTTGTACATTACACATGTCAAGAGGGTTATAGGTTATATATTGGTTCAATAAATGTATATTCCTTCATCAAGTCCAGTCTTAAAAACACCACTGCCACGTGCCTAACTTAATACCATTTCCCATAATGTGATGCCATTCTCAGGGGGACCAACCCGCCACTCCATGTTAGGTTGTTTACATTAGAACATTCTAATAATGGCAGTGACTAATCTTCAGTGGAATATTATTTATTTTGGATCTGGATTTGCCTCTCACAGTATTTCCACCTAAAATATTTCCAATGGATATAGAAAATACCTTATTCATTATCCATGTATCCCACACAACATTACTTCTGATCGAGAAAAAAAAAAGAGCATTGGATTCAGCCATAGAATTCACTGTTCTTAACATGTACCAGGTATGTAGAAGCATGGAGCCTACAGAACTTTTGGATATCTTCCTGAAGATTCATTATGGTGCCACGAAAGAGGCAACATCCTCTAAGATTGGAGAGTACCCTATACAACGCTTTGAGGCAGCAATCAATCAATATATGACAACTTTTCTCCTAATTCCCATGATACATGGGACTGGAAATGAAGGGGTAGATGTGGGAATGGTTTCTCTCATTTTGACACCCAATAGCCCACTTCAGAATGTTTGCTTTTAATTCCTGAACACTTGGAGTGTTTTGTTCCTGCTCATTTAAAGGTCTTAGGTTCTAGGCAATTATATTCCTCTTAGGAAACACGAATATGGATATGATGGATTGGAAGTTGAGACAACCATCTAGCTACTTGGGGCTCCTCAGGTCTCTGAATTAACAGAGACTAGTTGAGGAAATTAATTCTGATTATACATTAAGTGGAATTAGTTTATGAAATGTCATCAGAGCACATCTGGATAAGAGAAGATTTTTCTAAACACCTCTTATTATTACTAAAAGTTAACATAAAACAACTACAACTTTAGCAAAGACAGAATTATTATGAACGCAGGGCCTTACAGAAATGAAACTTTAGATTCATCTATAAAGTAAAAATTCTAAAGTAGCTTAGGTACTGGCTGAAGGCCCAGGAACATGGGATGAGAAGTAGAAGAAGGAGATTGTAAGTGTCAAACACAGCCTTACAGCTGGTAATAGAAATGAAAATTGTAGCAGTTAAGCATATTTTCTACCTTGCTTCCTATGTATTAATTTGCATTTTAAAATAGGTATTCCATCATCCTCCTTTTCTGTCTTACTCTGTATACAGAATTTTCATGGTGGTTAACTTTGTAATTTCAACTTTATGTTATAGACTATTCAGGTGGGATTATAAATGAGCTGAGAAAGCAATTAACACCATCCAGAGATCTGTACGTAACTGTTAAGATCATAGGTATCTCCTTTGGGGATATAGGTGAGAGCATTTTTATTTGTTCAGAGGCATCCTGTTGGGATGCATGAAGTTATTGTTGCTATCATGGGACAGTTTAAGTAAAGTAAAAGAATATGTATAGTCAATAACTTTCATAAATATAGATGTACAAATCCTAAACGAAAATTAATGACTCAAACCTGAAATATTTAAAAATGATAAGGTATCATAAACAAGTTGGGTTAGTTCCAAGAACACAAATCTATTTTAACATTAAGAAGCAATGATTACAATTTATTAGTATCATGAAGAATACCCATATATGATCACATGCAAAGATGCATCTGACAAAATTTTTGCCAACAAGTAATAGAAAGGGACTTTCTTAGCCTAATGAAAATTATAAGAACTCTCTAGAAAGTGTTATTCTTTGTAATGAAGGTAAGCTTCTCCATTGAGAGCAAGAACGAGTCAAGGACACCAGTCTCACCATGAATATTCAACATAGTGATGTGTTCTAGCCAGCAACAAAGAACAATAAATAGGGGGAAAAAACAAATAAATAAATGAAAGAAAGATAAGCACAATAATTAGAAAGAAAAACACCTGTTATTTGCAGATGACATAGATATGCATGTTGAAAATCTAATACATGCAAACTATTAAAATTTTGCAAAATCATTTTTACCTAAACATATTCCTTTACACCTGCAAAAATTACAAAATTTGATCAGCACACATTGTATGCATGTATTGAAATATCAATATGCTTCATAAATATGTACAATTATGTTAATCAAAAATTTTTTAAAGTTTGAGATGGAAATGCTAACTACTCTGATATGATAATTGCACATTGTATACATGTGTCAAATTATCATTCTGTGTTCCACAAACATGTACAATTTTAGAACAATTTTTAGAAAAAAACAATTTAAAATTTTGAAGTAGCATCAAACATCAAATGTTTTGGAATCATTCAAATGAAAAATGTGCACAACTATTTCATTAGAAACCAAAAAGTTATTGAAGCCTAAATAAGTGGAAAGACATAGTATATTAATGAATTAAAGACTTGAATTAATAAACTTAAGAATTGGAATCCATATTAATAGTTTAAAGTAAGCAAGTCAATTCTCCCCAAATTGATTTATAGATTTCAATACAATCCTCAATTTAAAGTGCTGAGAGGTTTATTTTGCATAAAAATTTTTTAGTTTTAAATTTTATTTGGAAATGCAAAAGGCCAAAAATATTGCAGAAAACATTGAAGAAAAAGGGAAAAAACAGAGGAGCTTATGCCACTGGACAAAATTTATTATAAAACTACAGTAATTAAGAGAGTGCTGTTTATCTGCAAGGGTAGCAAGTGTATTTGAGAAACAGAGCAGAATCTGCAATCAGATCTGCACTTATGGATGACAGAGACAGGGTATAAGTTGCTTAGTGCCTCGCTAAGTTGTTGAGGCTGGCTTTGAACTTGTGATCCTCCTGTCTCAGCCTCCCAAGTCACTGGGATTATAAGCATGCACCACCACACCTGACCAGCTCTTCTCTTTATGTATGCTCAACTTCAATAAAAATTACTTTAAAGAATTTATTGATGTGTTCATTCCATAAGTATTTAGCAAGTATCTAGTCTGTACTAGTCACTGTGGTAGGCCCTGAGGATATGACAAGGGTCAAGATAGACCATCTTTATGGTACTTGCATATCAGGAGAATACCACTGTTAAACACAGCATGGTGGGACTTTATTTGGGGGGTACCCATGGGGAAAGGGTCATGGAAGATTATAGGAGGGAGTGGTGACTGAGCTGAAGCTAGAGGGACAAACAGAAGTTGAAAGGTCCACGTTGGTGGGAGAGAGAGTATTAAACCATTTCTTGCAGAAGAACCTTCTGCAAGGGAATCCTACATAGGACAGGATTCAAGGAGAGCAGGAAGAAGCTGATGCAGTCCTTCACAATTCCCAAAGGCATGACCTGTGCTGTAGTAGTAGCAGTGAGGATGTAGAGAAATAGATGAATTTGAAGGAGAGTTTGTAGGTAGAATGAAGAGGCTCTTCATTATTGATGGGATGTGACCATAGAGGCACAAAGAGGAGTCAAGGATGACTTGTAGATATCTGAAATAATTGTGTCATATCCAAAAGAAAAAGAGGGACAGGAACAAGTTAGGACTAGAGAAAAGTGGTGATAAAACTTCCCTTTTTTTTTTGATATGGCTATTTAAGATGTCTGTGGGACCTCAAAGAGGAGATCAAGCAGATAGTTGAAACGGGAAAACTCCAGAGAAGAATCCTACCTGGAATACAAAAATTTCAAAAATTATACAACTCTTAGAAGAAAACATAGGAGAAACGCTCATGGCACTGGAATACACATTTTGAGACCACTAGTATAAATGTGGACATTTAATGAATGGGATTGTATGAATGGATTTAATGAATGGCATTGTATGATAAATGCCTAGAAAGAGGCCTAGGATAAACCCTAAGGAACAAGGCAGGGACGTGGAAATTAGAAATGATTCTAAAAGCACCATAGAAAAGGGGAAGAAACAGGGAGAGCATGGTGTCACAGCTGCTAAGGAAACAAAATACTTGGAGAAGGGGAATTTTAATGGCATCAAAAGCTTCTGACAAGTGAGAGATGAGAAGAAATGATCAGTCCACTCAGAAGCAGGCATTCCATGACCGTGGCAAAAGCTGCTTGGGGGGAATGGGGGGATGCGCCCATGATAGAGGAGCAGTGGGCTGAGCTTAGAAGAGGAGGTACCGGTGCGCAGTGGTCAGAGCTCACGCCTGAAAGCGGAGCGGAATCTCTGGTTAACTTGGTAGTGCTCCCTCTGCCTGCTGGCTCTCAGGCCTTACCTCTCCTTCCACGCTCTCACAGTCCACTGAAAGCAGACTTGGCGACAGTAGCCTCTAACATTCTGATTTGGTGATGTACTTCCTTGATATCTTTCATTGTTTATCCTTCAGTTCTGCCTCTATAGACAAAGGTCTCCCGTGGCTCATGAGTCATTCTGGGAGGTCTCTCGGGGGCCTCCCTCATGCTAGCCTTGCTTGTTTTCCCACACCAAACCACTGTTAACTTCTAAAATGCAAGCAGGAGCCAGGCACGATGGCACGCGCACGCGCACACGCCTGTGATTCCCAGCGACTCAGGAGGCTGAGGCAGGAGGACTGCAAGTTCAAAGCCAACCTCAACACACAGCAAGATTTTGATTCAAAATAAAACACAAAAAGGGCTGGAGATGTAATACAGGGGTACAGCACCCCTAAGTTTAATCTCCAGAAGAACAACAAAAAGTTTAAAATGCAAGTAGGATCAGCTTCTTCCTGAGCAAGACTCCATCCTGTATAAGATACAGTTCAAATTCCTCGGTACACCTGCAAGCTTTCCCAGATCTGGCCCCTGCCTCTTCTCCCTCCCAGGCTCTACTTCACCCCTTTTGATCTCTTAAACTCATGTTCCAGCAGCACATGATTCTTTAGAGGTTTTCAAACATGCCACGTGTTTCTGGGCCTTCTCTTTCCCCATGTGCTTGGAAGAACTTTTAGTCATCGTTCAAGATCTACCTCAACCACATTGTTTTAGTCAGCGTTTTCACTGCTGTGACTAAAAGATATGATCAGAACAATCGCAGAGGAGGAAGAGTTTATTTGAGGGCTCATGGTTTCAGAGGTCTTAGTCCATAGAAGGCCGGCTCCATTTCTCGGTGCTTGAGATGAGGCAGAACATCACGGCTGAGAGTGTGGCAGAGGGAAGCAGCACACATGGTGATCAGGAAGTAGAGAGTCTCCATTTACCAGATACAAACATATACCCCAGACCCCAGTGAACCACTTCCTCCAGCCACACTCCACCTGCCTCCAGGTTCCACTCAGGTAATTCCATCAGGGATCCATTCACTGATTAGGTTAAGCCTATAACCAATCATTCCTCCTCCAAACTTTGCATTGTCTCATACTTGAGCTTTGGGGGACACCTCACATCCAAACCATAACACACATCTTCCTTTATAATGTTTTCCCCCATCCCTCCCTACCCACCTGTGTTCACTCATGTTCTTCCTTCTCATTTACTTCCATTATTATTTTTGTTACTCTTTAGCCAGTATATACTTTGCATTCCAAGCTTACCTTTCACCTTCTTTTCTTTTCCCATGTTTCTGGATATTGAACCCAGACCCTCGTGCATACTAAGCAAGTGTTCTACCACTAAGCAACATCACCAGCTAGCCCTGACTTTCCGGGATGCAAAAACACACATAGTACTCACCATTCTGTTTCTCGCACTCATGATGGTGCCCAGCATGGAGCACAAACCTTCAACTGCTGTGTCTGCTGGGGAGCATTATATTCCCAGATAACATTACTGCTTTGTCAACATTAGAGGTAGGCCTGTCAAGGGGGAAAGGAAGCATCTCTCTGTAATGACATTAAGTTTATGGGGTGTTCCTGGGCTTCAACAAGAAAGAAAGAACCCTGGTCACCTGCAGGATTGAGTCTTGTGTTCAGGTTCACCTGTTAATACAGACAGTCCCCAATGTATGACCATTCAACTTATCAGTTTTTCAACTTTACAATGGTGCAAAAGCAATAGGCATTCAATAGAAACCACATTTAAAATTTCATCTATTACTTTTCCAGGTTCACAATAATGTGGTACTATCCTGTCTCGGATGTTGGGCAGTGGCAGCCAGGACTTTGCGGCTCCCAGTCAGTCTGTGATCACAAGGGGAAATAATACTTTACAGTGTACGGGCTGCTAAGCCAGGATGTTAGGTAGGTTAGGTAGGTTAGGTGAAGTCAGTGCATTGTCAACTTAAGATATTTTCAAATTATAATAAGTTCATCAGGATGTGACCCATAAGTGGAGGAGCATCTATATATTTCTTCCTATTTTAAGAATTTCTGGAGATTATTCTCAATCAAAATTCCCCTGAGGAATATGGTCTACTTCATTGCAAAGCAAACCAACCCATACCCATATCAATTGGGAAATTTTTGTATTGGGGATGAACCTAGAGGTGCTTTACCACTAAGCCACATTCCCAGTCCTTTTTACTTTTTATTTGGAGACAGGGTCTTGCTAAGTTGTGTAGGGCCTTGCTAAATTGCTGACGCTGGCTTTGATCTTGTGATCTTTCTGCTCAGCCTCCTGAGATGCTGGGTTTACAGGCATGCACCACTGTGTCTGCCTCCATTGGGATTTTCAGTCCAAATGAGCCAAAGACTCATTGAGGATTCTGCCCCAGAGACCCAGAAGTGAGAATACCCATGATGACTCTCTACCCAGTGGTTGAATGTGGTATATGGCCCCGGGGACAAAAGTCCCTGGCACAGGAAGCCAGCCTAGGTAAAACTAATAAGCAAGAATTCTTCCAGACTTACCTATATTTTACTCTTTACCCAATTTTATGACTTTTTTTTCTGTCCTTATTCCATTCATACCTGTTTTATACATGTTTAAAACTGGCCTAAACATTTTTTTCTGTATCATGAGAAAAAGGATGTTACTTTTGTGATCAGTCTGGATTGCTTTAAAAGTCCCCCACTACTTGCCATTGCAGTTTAGTTCTTGAATGTGAACAGCAAAGAAGATATTTCATGTAAGTATCCTTTTCTTTTTTCAAGTCAGTTAGGCATGACTGAGTTCCCATTAACTAAATCAGTCCCGATATATTTCACTGGAGATCCTTCTTAATAGGTCAGATTGTACTAATTGTTCTTGTTAAATGTGATTTCTACTTCATTTTATGTTATGCTTAATTTTTAAATGTGTTTTAGGGGAAAATCTGACAAGGTCTAATTTAATAATTTCTATAGATCAATTATTTTGAAATACAATAACTTGTCTTTTAAAATGATACCAGTTATTTTTGCCTCTGTGGTTTTTCACAATTGTACTTTTGAATGAACTAGAAACATCTTCACATACATGGGTCATGTATTACACATTTTTGTGCCTTTCCTTCTCGAAGGCAGAAAAGATTCCAGAGGAAAACCACAACCAACCACCAATGAGCACTACCAAGAGGGGGGCCAGTCATCTAAAGACAAGTCCTTTCTAATTGATAATCAAAATGGCATATATTTTACTCTTCTACTCTGTCTAGCAGCTGGGTTCTTCTTCCTGCTGTGTAGAAGAATCAGAAACTTGAGGGCAGGACCAAACTCTGAATCTGTACAGAATATGATTTTTTACTTGCTTAACTGTCCAAGTTCACTCCCCGAATGGTGTAAGGCACAGAGATGAATTGCTATTTACCTGGCTACAACTCTGCTTTGTCATCCCCTTGATCCCTACGTTCCCATTTGATTTTGGTAAAGACATGCTTCTAAATCAAGGGTGTCATCTACTGAATTACTCAGTAGCTCCCAAATGAACTTTTGCTATCGTCTCTCCTTCCTGAGTAGTAGCACTGAATCTTGAAATAAAAGGTGTGACTTAAAATCATGTGCTGCTCATAGGACATAGGTCATAGGACACAGTAGGTCTTAAAGTCTGGGGCATCCACCAAAAAAACCTGGTCTCTCTGCAGATGTGGCTAAGCAGAATCTCCAAAGAAAACAAACAAACAAAAAACCCACTCTTGGATCTTGGAACTTCCAAATTTACTTTGGAGAATTCTCATTTAAGATCTCAGATGTAATGACTTGCAAGATTGGAGAAAAATGAAGGAAATGTAGCACATATTCGCGAGGATACCTACCATAAGTCAAGCAAGTATTTTATTATATCAGAAAAAGAAATGACTGTTGTGTTCTTGAGAAACCTAATTTGTTCAGTGACAAATCATCCTAGAAAAATGACAATTCATGCTCAAAATGTCACAAGACTAGCTGTGGAATATTCCTGAATTGAATCATTTATTCAATAATATTGACTGTCACCTAGAGGTTATAGTCCAAAGGCAAATATCAAATTATGCAAGATTTTTGTCTGTAGTACATACATCACGCTCAAAAGGAAACCATATTAAAGCAAAAAAGGAAAACTATTTGAGTGCCTTTCTGGACCCTTGAAAATGGCAAAATGCTTCTCATGTTCAGGTTAGCATTCCAAGCTCAGGTCTCTTAGCTTGATGCCAGAGGCGAAACCACAGTCACTCCTTTCAAAGACTTGTCTTGTCCTCAGTGAGAACAATTTATAGTTTCCAATGACAGGTGTAAATGAAAACTGTCATGCCACATTATGGTTTCCAGTTAGGTGGAAACCACAGCTCCCCATCTTCCCTTCTCCCTGCTCTGCCCTGCGCCACTTTTAATTAAGAATCTGGCACAAGGAGTGGAAATGATTTCCTGGAACTCAAGCCCACATAAAAATCTATTAAATAGTTATTTATATGGAGTCCAAGAGTGGGGACAGAAAAGTTCAGAGGTGCATTTTAGGGGGGTACCAGGGATTGAACTCAGGGCACTCAACCACTGAGTCACATCCCCAGCCCTATTTTGTATTTTATTTAGAGGCAGGATCTCACTGAATTGCTTAGCACTTTGTTTTTGCTGAGGCTGGCTTCGAACTCATGATCCTCCTGCCTCAGCCTCCTGAACTGCTGGGATTATGGGTGTACGCCACCACGCCCAGCCACAGGTGCATTTTTATGGGGTCTTTGTCCCATTTCTTCCAGTAGCATAAAAGTAAAATATGACATGAAGTGGGAATTGATAAAAGAAAACAGTCTGTAAAATATGAGAAAATTACATGAGAAATAATGTTTGTGTTCAGGGTCTTCTCAACTATATGCTTCCTTTATGGTTTAGCAGGATGGGTGGTATGGAAAGGGGGATGAGAGGGTGAACTAACCTACTAAATAGAACCCCTTAAAAACCTGAAGATATGTTAGTTGCATTTCTGTACAATAACAATGAATCATGTGAAAGGGTATTAGAAAAACATTTCCATTTACAATAGCATTTAAAAATAAAATCTTGAGAATAAGAAACCCAGAATAGCTAAAGCAATCCTTAGCAGGAAGAGTGAAGCGGTGAGTATCACAATACCAGACCTTCAACTATACTACAAAGCAATAGTAACAAAAACAACATGGTATTGGCACCAAAATAGACAGGTAGATGAATGGTACAGAATAGAAGACACGGACACAAACCCAAATAAATACAATTTTCTCATACTAGACAAAGGGGCCAAAAATATGCAATGGAGAAAAGATAGCCTCTTCAACAAATGGTGCTGGGAAAACTGGAAATCCATATGCAACAGAATGAAATTAAACCCCTATCTCTCACCCTGCACAAAAATCAACTCACAATGGATCAAGGACCTTGAAATCAGACCAGAGACCCTGCATCTTACAGAAGAAAAAGTAGGTCCAAATCTTCAACTTGCTGGCTTAGGATCAGACTTCCTTAACAGGACTCTCATACCACAAGAAATAAAAGCAAGAATCAATAACTGGGATAGATTCAAACTAAATAGTTTTCTCTCAGCAAAGGAAACTATCAGCAATGTGAAGAGAGAGCCTACAGAGTGGGAGAAAATCTTTGCCAATCATACTTCAGATAGAGCACTAATTTCCAGAATATATAAAGAACTCAAAAAACTCTACATGAAGAATACAAATAACCCAATCAACAAATGGGCTAAGGATATGAACAGAGACTTCACAGAAGAAGATCTACAAGCAATCAACAAACGTATGAAAACATGCAAATCAAAACTACACTAAGATTCCATCTCACCCCAATTAGAATGGCAATTATCAAGAATACAAGCAACAATAGGTGTTGGAGAGGATGTGGGGGAAAAGGTACACTCATACATTGCTGGTGGGGCTGCAAATTAGTGCAGCCACTCTGGAAAGCAGTGTGGAGACTCCTTAGAAAACTTGGAATGGAACCACCATTTGACCCAGCTATCCCACTCTTTGGCCTATACCCAAAAGACTGAAAATCAGCATACTACAGAGATACATCCACATCAATGTTCATAGCTGCTCAATTCACAATAGCCAGATTGTGGAACCAACCTAGATGCCCCTCAATTGATGAATGGATAAAGAAACTGTGGTGTATATATACCATGGAATATTACTCAGCCATAAAGAATAATAAAATTATGGCATTTTGCAGGCAAATAGATGCAGTTGGAGAATAGCATGCTAAATGAGATTAAGCCAATCTCAAAAAACCAAAGGACGAATGATCTCACTGATAAGCGGATGATGACACATATAGGGGCTGGGAAGGGGGAGAATGGATGAAGGAGGGACTCTATAGAGGGACAAGACGGGTGGGAGAGGTGGGGGGAGACAAAAATATAACAGAATGAATCAAAAACTATTACCCTAGGTAAATGTATGATTACACAAATGGTATGCCTCTACTTCATGTACAAACAGAGAAACAAGATGTATCCCATTTGTTTACAATAAAAATGAATTTAAAATAAAAGAAGGCAGATTCTGCAGAAAATCATCAGATTTTGTTCTGTAAATTTCTTTGCTGTCATGGCATATTTAAGATGAAACACAGAGGTGCTGCCTTATAAACTCAAATAATTTAAAAGCAATTCATTGAAATATCATGTTACCTCATTAATATGTGCATTTTTAAGTTTTTATATATCAGTTAAAGACCAATTTAATTAATAGTAAAAATTTAAAAATGAAAAAAGTATGAAAAATCAAAGCAATTTAGAAATCTAGATGATGATGATATAAGCAAATCTTTTGAGAAGAACCGATCTATCTGCTCAGTAGCCTTAAGGTTTTGTCTCATTTCATCAAGAACAGGCATTGTCAGGGAATCAGTAGATTGGAGCTGGAGTCTTGCTTCATTCAAAGGAATGACGAATTATATGTATGAGTGTGTGTGTGTAATTCATCTCTCTCTCTCTCTCTATATATATATGTATGGAATTATAAAATATAATTACAACTCAGAAAAAATAACATAAAATAAAATAAAAAATAAAATCCTGGAATATAACCAAGGAAGAAGAATGTGTGTATGCTGACTGTAAAACATTGCTGAAAGAAATCAAAGACACACAAAAATGAAAAGACATCCCCAGTTCATGGATTGGAAGACTTAATATTGTCAAAATGTCTGTACTAATCCAAATGACCTATAGATCCAACAATGTAATTCCTACAAAAATCCCAGTGACATTTTTGTAACAATAGAAAAATCTATTCTAAAATGTACATGGACTCACAAGGCACTCCAAATAACTAAAAAAATTTTTAAAAATTTTTCAAAGAAAGAAAAAAGTTGGAGTTCCCATAATTTCTGATTTCAAAACAATAGTAATCAAGGCAGTATTGGAGTGATATAAAGAAAGATACAGAGACCATTGGAATAGACTACAGAGCCCAGAAAAAAAAATCTCATATATAAAACCAAATGATTTTTAGTAAGGGTGCCAAGACCATGTTACCAGCAAGAGACAATCCTTTCAACAAATGATACTGGGAAAACTAGATATCCATATGATATACTGACGTTAGACCCTTACTTTATACCATGAACAACAATTAACTCAAAATAGATTAGATGTAAACACAAAAGCTAAAATTATACAACTCTTAGAAGAAATCATAGGAGAAATGCATCATGGCATTGGATTTGGCAACAAATTCTTGGATAAGATATCAAAAGCATAGGCAACAAAATAAAATCAGATAAAATTGGCTACATCAAAATCAAAACCATGTGTGCATCAAAAGGTATAATCAATAGAATGAACAGAAACAAAAATAAAATATTTGCAAATAATGAATCTTATAAGGGGTTAATATCCAGAATATATAAAGATCTCCTACAATGCTAACATTCTGGTTTTAAAATGAGTAAAGGAAATGAATAGATATTTCTCCAATGAGATATACAAATAATGAGTACATAAAAAGATACTTAACATCCCTAAACACTAGGGAAATGCAAATCAAAACTATCATGAGATTATCTTTTTATGCCCATTAATATGAGCATCATTCACACACATGCAATAGAAAATAATAAGTATTGGTGAGGATGTGGAGAAGCTGGAATACTGTGCACTATTGGTGGGGATGTAGATGTGGCCATAATGAAACTAAAAATAAAATGTTTAATTCTAACACCTCTACTTTTGGGCATATGTTCATGAGAATTGAAATCAAGGTCTATAAGATATTCCTGTATACCCACGTTCAGAGAAGCATTAATCACTGTTGTCAAAGGGTGGAAGGAACCCAAGGGTCCATTGACAGATGAATGAATAAATAAAACATGCATATGATGGAAATTATCCAGCTTTTAAAAGGAAGGAACTTCTGGCATGCTAAGCCATGAATGAACCATGAAGACATTACGTGAAACAAAATGAGTCAGTCACAAAATAACAAATATATAACATGACTCCACTTGTGTGATGTACCTAGAGTAGTCAAATTCACAGAAGAGAAAGACAAATTGTGGGCTCCAGGAATGCTGGGTAGGAAAGAAGGCAGAATTAGTGTTTAATAGGTAAAGAGTTTAATTTTGGAATGATGAAAACATTTCTGGACATGGATGGTGATGATGTTTTCATATAATGGGAAAATACTTAATATCACTGCATTGAATACTGAAAAATGATTAAGAAAGTATTATGTTATGTGTATTTACCAAAATTTAAAAAAATATTACGGGTCAACTTACAAAGAGGGTTTAGGATACAGCCATTAAAAGGCTATAAATTGCTGTGCATCCCCTCTGAAAATGTAACATGAGAGGTCTTTTTGTTGAGTAAGACATGAGTCACATTTGCCTTAAAAGTAAAGGTATTTTATGTAACATTAAAGAATGAAAATAGTAAATCATAAAATCATTGACTTCTTGCTTGATTCCCTTTTAACTTTTTACCCGACTACTGGGATTGAATCCAGAGCATAAGCATGCTAGGCCAGTGCTGTACTGCTGAATTCCGTCCCCAGCCTTTGACTCCCATTCTTATGTTGTAAAAACATTTAGAAGTATGCCTGAAAAATCTCCAGAATATGTGTATTTCCAAGATAATTAGTAGCTAAAAGAAAGTGTAGCAATAGGAATAAGTGGATTTGTTTCCAGAAAGAATATTCAGAAAGATTCTGGAGCTTCAGTTTGTATTGAAATATTTCTGGGAACATTACCTTCAAAGATTTATTCATAAATGCTCTGGGCCATTAAGAAAGTGCATTCAGAGATAAAAACAACGACAGAAGAATAGGATGTTTTATCATATATTTAATGTAAATTTCCTTCATGGCAACATTTACAATCTGTCATATTATGTTTGTATGTTTTCTTTACCTTTTAACTTTCTACTATATTTGCTCCATGAAGATAGAGATCTTATTTGTCACAATCATCAAGCACCTGTATTGAAAACAAAACTTGACATATGGTAAATATTTAATTTGCCAAATGAGTGAATTAGTGAATTTTTATCCCCAAGAGTACCTAACCCTGCATCTCATGAATGGTATGTGCTCAATGCATACCTATTGATTTGATTATGCATTTAAAAGGAAATTTGTTAGTTGAGTTACAAATTCATGATGGTAAAACAAGACTTTCTTTGGTGCCTCAAGGAATATGTATTATATATTACTTAAGATCCATTTGATAGTAAGAGAACAAATATTTTATGAAAATATAAGAAAAAATGTTCCCAATTAGGCTACAGCTCACTATCCTGCAATGCACATGTGTAATCACGATGTGTAATATGCATCCTGATTGCAGAGAGGTGAGCACCCTGAATGCAAAAAGAGAGCATCTTAGAATTTAAGAACAAGGGCATGCATATACTACAGAATTCTCCCTAAGATCTATTGTAATATGTCTCTTTCTTCATAGAAATTTGGGGCTGAAAATAATCCTAAAGGTCAACAACCTTAAGGCAAGCATTTGTTCTCATGTTTGGGGGTGAGATTAAGGTCCCCATAAACCCAACAGCACTTGAGATAAGGAAAATGCTGGAACTGAAATGTCCCCTTCTTCACTCCTTCCTACCTTATCAGGTAGGATAAGGTACCACATTCTTGCACTCACATTCTTAAGAGAAGGGAGAAGGAAGAACCAGCAGGGTAAAAAGGGAGTGTGGCATGCTCTTGATTAAATCTGACCTTTAAAGATTGTCCTGTTTGCAATGACCAGTGGGGAGTAAAAGAGGACCCAGGGAGACCCGTTAGGAGGCTATGGGAGACTTCTAGTGAGTGCAGAAAGATGGAGGGTGGAGGAGGAGACGAGAGGTACCCAGAACCAGGACACATTGCACAGGAAATCCGGACAGGCTGTGTGATGTGTGGCATCTTTAAGTCTTTTTGAAAAAACAAAACAAAACAAAAACTCTTTTAAAATGTTTTGGTAAAGATCTGCTATGGTACATGTCCCTGTTTTCTTTTCTTTCTTTCTGCTTTTTGAAGCGAAGTGTTTATTTACATTTTCTTTTAGTTTCAATTCTCCCCATCTTTTACTTCAGGCCTCATTCTTTACCTTATTTGTGCTTATTAATTATGCAGAACAGTGGGCTTCATTGTGGTATGTTCATGCATACATAAAAACATACTTGACCAATTTCACACTCCAATACCTTCCCTCCTCTTAGTCTCCTTCTCTAACCAATGGTCTCCCTTCTACTTTCATTGTGTCTCTTTTTCTCCGTGTAGCTTCCACATATGAAAGAAACAGGATACGTTTCTCTCTGACTTATTTTGTGCAACATTATCAACTCCAGTTCCATTCATTTTCCTGCAAATGATGTAATTTTGTTCTTCTTTATGGTTGACTAAAACTCCACTCTGTGTATACACCACATTTTCTTTACCCATTCATCTGCTGATGGTTCCATAACTTGTCTAATGTGAATTCTGCTGTAATAAACATGGGTGTGCACATACCTCGAAAGTCTGCTGTGTGTCTCTGTTTTCTAAGTAAACAAAAGCACACACTGGGAAACATTCCACTCGTTGTTTTTGTTTGCTTGTTTATTTGTTTTTGAGAGAGATTGCTCATGCTACTTTGCTCAGGCTGGTTGAACTTGGGAGCACAAACGATCCTCCCGCCTCCCAAGTAACAGGACTAAAGGAGTGTGCCGCCACACCTGGCCCACTAGCTCTTAAAATATATTTTGGAATGAGAGTTTATTTTAGTTAGCACAAATAATAAGATTTCCATATTTCTGAGGATATTTAACATTGAACTATTTTTAAATTGACTTCTCTTAATGTCATAAAAAGTTCCAGGGTGAGATTGGCATAGAAGGATAAAGGTGTGCTGCTCCTTAGAAGGGTCTGGTCTCAGGGACATTGAGAAGTAGAGGAGCAGCATGTTTGGACCCTTCAATCTGTCCTTCGTGCCTGCCATGCTGGGGTCAGGGACAGGTTAGAGTACCTTCTGTACTGATCCTTGCCGCAGAGTCTCACTGTGCTGTGAATTATCAATCTCAGCTTTTTGATATTCTCTAAAGAATCAAATGGAAGAAATAACGTACAATTCCCAGTCCAGAGGTCCCTCACACTATCATTATGAAGGGCAGGTGGAGGTGGCCTTGGAATGCCACTTCCGTCACAGCTGCACATGCCTTTGTTCCCTTCTTTTGCAGCACACCCTCTCCTATTGTATTTTGTCTGAGTGGATATAACGATCAAGGGCATGCTGAATAAAGTGAAAAAAGATCACATTTGTGTGTGTGTGTGTGTGTGTGTGTGTGTGTAATTTAAGGGCAGGACTTTGAAGGAGAAATGAATTACTAGCACAGTTTCTTTTGAGTATTAAAACAAGGGCAATCTGATACTTTATAAAAATCATGTGTGGCTACAGCACTTCAGTAGGAAGTGGGAAATGCCAAAGGCCATCCATTCTACTCTGTTTCCATTACCTGTAATTTCAGGGACATCTGATGAAGGGGTAGACTTTCAAAAACACAATAGAACCAAGCTTATACCTGAAGGGTTCAAGTTGTGAAGAGAGAAAAATAAAGTCTTCAGTGAATCCTCCAGTTGTTTCTGGAAGCTCATTCCATAGAGGCTTTGCTGGAGACTTCTCTCTGGGATTGTCTGCAGTTGGATTCTTTCGATTGTAAAATCTAGGTTTCTGCTTTCTACCTCATTCTGCTCTACTTTCATCTCACTTAGGGTTTTTTGTCTGTCTCTTTTGTTTTGTTTTGTTTTGTTTTTTTTCAGGGAGTACTGGGGATAGAACTCAGGGGCACTCAACCACTGAGTCACATCCCCAGCCCTATTTTGTATTTTATTGAGACAGGATCTCACCGAGTTGCTTAGCAACTTGCTTTTGCTGAGGCTGGCTTTGAACTCACGATCTTACTGCCTCAGCCTCCCAAGCGCCTGGAATTATAGACATGTGCCACCCCGCCTGGCTCACTTAGGTTTTAATTTTTAATTCATAAAGACTTTAATTATATTGGAACATTAAACTCTACCTGACAGTTGTTTTGTGTTTGTTTTTTTGTTTTTGCTTTTGTTTTCAAAGGGGATTAGGTTCTTTGCTCTATACCTGAAACCAGACTTTCTCTGCTTCTGCTGGCAGCTGGGGTCTGTGTAAGCTGCAAATCGCAGCTGAGAAAACCCTTTTTAGCGTTAGTAACTCATCAAAGCAGGGGATGCCTTGCCAGTGTCAGCTCTGAGGGTTGCAACTGGTAAAGCCAGCTTCTTCACTACTACTATCAAGTGACTTGTTGTGGCTCTTAATGGCGGGTTATGGCTTTTAGTGCCACAGCAGACTCTAGCAGCTCACCATCAATTTCTTCTTTCCAGGTTCTTGTCTAGCAAATTTGAAGAATTAAATTCCACAGACATGGAAGAGCGAGTGTAAACAAGTAGGATTCATCCAAATATGAAGGAGAGAAACAGAACTCCCCCAGGGCATGAGGGGAACCAATAGAATGTTGAAACTTGAGTGTGCTCATCTAGGGGTTTAGATAGCTCTGTGATCAATGCTATTGGTCCACATTTATGCCAATCAGGTTTTGGGAAAGTACCAATGCTATTAGTTAGCCCTGCGATTTCCACTTGGTTCTGCCTCCATTTCCATCTTCTCACTGGTTGCTCATTGGGCTGGGCCACCATTGGGGCAATGGGTCGGTGCCTCTGGCTCAGCTTGGACCTGGCTCACCATGCCTCAGGCTTGCACTAGCATGGCAGGCTCCATGTGGTCATGGTCATGCTGGTGGCCCATGCTCCAACCTTCCCAGGCCACTCTTCTGCTTGTCACTCTTCATGACAAGGGATTGACTTCATAACCATCTGTTACGGGTTAAAGTTAGCAAGGCAGACTTTACTCAAGGGGATGTGCTACAATGGGATTTGGTAGTAAGGGACAGAAATTGGGCTCAACTCTGAATACAAGGAAAAGTGGGAATTTATATCCAAGGAGCAGGGTAGTAGATGAATATTTACTCAGAAGCAGAATAATTCTTCGCCAAGCCTACCTGACAGCACGATCAACATCACCTGGGGTATGAAGGAGAATAAAGAATTTGATCAAATAGTGAAGGTGATCAATGGGGAATTCTGGCTAAATCAACTCAGCAGGATTCTTGTTACAATTGGGCAATTTAAGGTCCAAAAAATCATAGCTTCATGGAGAAGAGAGTGCAGAGGGGTCTGAGTAGAGTTTGATCAAGGCAGAATCTTTGTCATTCCAAAAAGATATCTTAAAATCCTAACCCCTAGTACCTGTGAAAGTGACCTTATTTGGATAGAACCACTACAGATGTGATGAGTTAAGATGAGGCCATTCTGGAGGAGGATGGTGCCTTAATTTAATATGGCCTGTGTCCTTATAAGAACATAAATACAGATACAAAAGGAGAGAATGCTAGGTGACAAAGGAGGCAGAGATTGGAAGGGCTTCAGCTGAAAAAAAGGAGAACAAGACAGAATCTCCACTACAGGTTTCAGAGGGAGTGTGGTTCTGCGAATGCCTGAATTTCAGACTTCCAGAC
The DNA here is from genome assembly GCF_902686445.1 of Sciurus carolinensis. Classification (NCBI taxonomy): domain Eukaryota; kingdom Metazoa; phylum Chordata; class Mammalia; order Rodentia; family Sciuridae; genus Sciurus; species Sciurus carolinensis. The sequence goes on along the minus strand of NC_062227.1, from coordinate 26,177,419 downwards.
CCCAGAACTGTAAGACAATAGATTTCTGCTGTTTAAGTCACACAACTTATAGTACCTGTCAAGGCAGCACTAGAAAACTAATACACCACCCTTCTTTCCATCTCTCTGTCCCTGTGTTCATTCATTCAAGAGATATTTAGTTAGCAACTACCGTGTACAGATGTTCTTCTATTTATGATAGGATTACATCCTGATAAACCCTTTGTAAGTTGAAAATATTCTAACTCAAAAATGCATTTAATCTACCAAACCTACTCAACACCCTAACTGGTCGCACAATACCCTGTAAAGTACTGGTCGCTTCCCTTCGTGTTCGTGGAGTTGACAGGGAACTGCCACTTGCTGCTGTTTCCCAGCATCCTGAGAGAGGGTGGGTGGTATGTTGCTAACTGGGAAAAGGTCCAAATTCAAAAGTCCATGTACAGTTTCTATGAATATCCATTACTTTTGCACTATCATACAGTAAACAATTGTAAGTGAAGGACCATCCTCTACTAGGCACTGCATGGGGTAGCTGTTGAGGAGCTGGAGATAAGAACAATCCCATCCCTGGTCCTAAAGAGTATTAATCTCAGGGGGTAAGGTGGATGGCAATGATGGGAAAAAATTGTATTTCCTGTTTAAAAGACACAAAATGCAGTGGGGAAAGTTTGAGTTTACTCAACCTATCCTTTAGCAACACATAAAGAAATTGATGCTTTTACAGGTTGTGACTAGTCCAACATCTCAGAGCTTATGGTGGAGCAGGACACGTGTCAGGAGTTGAGAACCCTCACCTCAGCACTCACTTCACAAACAAGGGAGCTTAGAGTCCAGGGAAAGAAAGTGATTTGCCCAAGTGAAGAGACCAGATCAAAGTCAGTCAGAGCTTCAAAGCCTAGCCTCCTGCATTATGCAACACACTACAGATTTCAAAAATTCCTAATCTAATTTTCTTTCCACTCTATCATCTAGCCTTACAACAATTTATAAAATGCCAAATTACAACTAGACAGTTCCCTGTAATGTAAATGAAAACTCCTCGAAAGAAATTAGAATTAAAATTGTAATCGTGCCTTTAGGCCCTACATCCTTTAAACAGAATGTACTGTTCATAAATCACATGAATAATACAAGAATATTCATGTATTCATATAAATATTGCAATTAAATTACCATTCTTATTGTTGTGACAATCATCACAGATATGGATGAGGTTTATTTCTCTTTCAAATTTTAGAGAAAGAAAAATCTAATGAAAATTGTTGTTATACATTGATGTTCAAAGTAGTTTTGATAATAAGATTATTCTCAGGAGTGTTTCCAAACAAATTTATTTCAAATGCATATTGATAGGTTTATAGTTCAGCATAGCTATTACATTAAAAAGCAAAATAATATAAATGGTTAAAGGTAAGGGGGTGGAGAGTGAGGGGGGGAATACCACATAAACAAAGCTTAAACCATAATTACAAAGATATCAAATTCCATATGGGAAGATTTCACTGAGGAGACATAGTCACATATATTTTATAGAGGTCAAGAAGAACTCTATTCATCAAATATTGTCATCTTAGAGTAAGAAAATATTCATTGAAGCTTGACAAAACAAAACAACAAAAAAAAGATATTCTAATTTAATCCACCTAGTAAAGATAGGGATCATTGTCCCAGGAGGTAAGAGTTGTAGAAGCTAAAATTACAAATAACTTTACCAAAGGACTAGAAAAATTAAATCATAGACATATAAGCGGTTGTTGGAATTTTCACAGGGTTAAGTCCATAGGCACTAAGTTTCTATTGCAAAGTATTATAAGGAATTTGCCACCTGTTTTGAATAATGTTAAACCTCAGATCATCTATTTTGGGCACTGGAGGTAGACGATTGTTGCCACAACCAGATCTTTCCTCGCTGTGATCCATCAGTGATTCCAACTAGTAGGAACATGGCTAAGAAGTTTACAGCTGCCCCCTTCCCTCTTATCTATGAATAATATGGTCCAACACCTCCCAATGGACAACTAAAACCTAGGATATTACTGGATACTATATCTACTGTGTGTTTTCCTATGCAAACAAAGAAAGTTTAGTTCTTAAATTAGGCACAGTAAGAGGTTAACAATAATTTACCAGAGGTTTTAGTAATTTCAGCATACATTTTTTTTTCTTTATTAAGCTGAGAACTTTCACCTTTTCCCTCAAAAGAAGCACTCTGCAGCCTCTTTTTGGTGTCTCTGAATTGTCAGTACCATTCCTCTTGCACTTTGGGGCATATTAGGTACAATAAGGTTTAGCTGAACACAAGAGCTGCAGTAACACAACAGCCAATCTGACAATCAAGATAACCACTAAGTGACTGAGGGACAGGTACATATACAGTGTGGCTACACTGCACAAAGGGATAAGTCATGTTCCAGGCCATACAGATTGAGGTGGAGCAAGATTTCATGCTACTCAGAACAGAATTACTTCTGGAAATCTCCTTTTAATATTTTCAGACTCCCAGTTGACCAGGGGTGACTGAAATAATGGAAAGCAGAACAGTGGATAACAGTGGACAATTGTACCAAAGTTTTGGGGAAACAAAGGGGACCAAGGCATAGAGAGCCTTGAAACTTAAATATCTGTCTTGGAAAGGCTAGTTAAAGTGGCTTATGTGCACCCTCAGTTGGAGGCACAGTACTTGAGCTACTTTCAGGTCTATTATCGGAGACCATTTTGACATCTACCAAATAGAACTCACTTCACAGACAGATACACCCACTGGATCCTATAGCCAAGAGAAGGAAACCCACTTTCCCATTGTACCTCAGTGTCTGCTTTCCACGGGACTCAAACTGTTGCCTAAGTAAACCCTCCAAGTCCCATTTGATTCTCTCTCTCTCCTCCTGGTCTTTTATTCTTCCATGTAAACATTATTAGGATATTACAGAATTGCACCCTCAAAAACTGTTGAGATTATAAACTGAGTTTCATTAAATTTGTGTATTCATTTTGGGGAAATTGACACAATTCATGATCACATTTAATTGTGTGTTTGTTGAATGTTCTCACCATAAGCTAGGTGAGAACAAGTATTTGTTCATTTTGCTCACCACTATATGCCCAATGTTTATCAGTGCTAGGTATGTACCATAGTGAAAAGAAAAGAAAGCCCCTTTCCTGACCTACTCAAGGCCTGCATTTCTATATTTAAATTCCTGAAGACTAACATCTTCCCTGTGTCCCTGACATGGGAAATGACCATACCCTTCAGAGCAAGGTAAGACTTTTCCAGAAGGTTTTGGGATTTTCCTAACAGACATTGACACGCTCTTAGGATAATATACAGATACACATGAAAGAGTCACACAGCCAGTATGGCCGTGGTGGTGGGGGTGCCTTTCATTGCAGGGACAGTCTTTTTTTCTGCTAACTTTCATGTGTTCAACAGAATCAAGTACTGGAACAAGTCAACATGGCTTTCCTCAGTAGATCATTTGAGAGTTTCTGGTCATAGAATGTGTCCCTACATTTATATTTCTTCACTAAAGTCTCAAGAAAATAGAAAAGTTAGCTATAAGATACATATCTGATTTTCATTTCTGTCTTACAGAAATCAAACTCTTTATGTCTGTAACATATAATAAGCCAGTTCTCTCATCTGTATCAAAAATGATTTTTCTGATGTATCTTTGGTCAGTGTTTTTTATTATGGTATTTTTCCTCAAGCAAAAAGTTTAAATATTCTATAATTTAAAAAAAACTTGTGGGTTCCTAGTCCTAATAATAAATTTTTTAACTCCTTATTTTATTCTGTGGATCTTTTTTCCATTCTTATACCAACATCATATTATTTTGATTACAGGGGCTCATTCTGTGCTAATTTACTGTCAGGGGCAGCATCTGTGAGGTGTACTGCTTAGATCTCCCTGGGGTATAATGATTGACATGGCAGAAGTATTAGGCCCTGCCATTTCTACCAGCATGAAACTCCTCCAGTGTCAACATTCTGGCACCAGAGCTTCAAACTGGATTAGCCAAGACATTATCAGATGTGCACAGTAGTCAGGGGTTCTGACTGCCTCTCCTTAAGCAGGGTCATCAGGTCTGAGGAGGACTAAAGTACTCCCTGTCAACCACGCTTCATACCTTTTTGTATTCTACGGGTATTACCTATTCTCCCCTTCGATAAATCTTTTCCATGCCTAACTGTACCTCAATGTCTGCTTTCCAAGGGACTCAAACTGCTACCAAAGTAAACCCTCCAAGCCCCATTTGATTCTTTCTTTCTGTCTCTCTCTCTTTCTCTCTCTCTTGCTACTCCTGGTCTTTTATTCTTCCATGTAAACATTTTCAGGATATTACAGAATTGCATCCTCAAAAAATGTTGGGATTATATAAACTGCGTTTTATTAAATTTATGTATTAATTTGACACAATTTATGGTCACATTTAACTGTGTATTTGTTGAATGTTTCCTTCTCCTGCTAAACTGTAAGTTAAGTGAAAACAAACAAGTATTTGTTTATTTTGTTTACCACTATATGCCCAATGTTTATCAGTGCTTGGTATGTAGTATAGGTGTTTGCAGGATAAAGGAAATAACCAGCGCCTGGTATGTATATCAGTACATGGTATGTACTGGTATGCAGTATAGGTGTTTAGGTGTTTGCTGATAAAACAAATAACTATAGGTGTTTGCTGAATAAAAAAAAAAAAAAAAAAAAAAAAAAAAAAAAAAAAAAAAAAAAACAGCCTGGTGTCATGGTGCACATTTGTAATCCCAGTGGCTTGGGAGCCTGAGGCAGTAAAATCATGAGTTCAAAGCCAGCCTCAGCAAAAGCAAAGTGCTAAGCAACTCAGTGAGACCCTGTCTCTAAATAAAATACAAAATAGGGCTAGGGATGTGGCTTAGTGGCTGAGTGCCTCTGAGTTCAAACCTGGTACCCTCCCCACACCCAACATAGAAATAACCAGTGCCTGGTATTTATATCAGTATCTGGTATGTACTAGTATGTACTATAGGTATTTACTGGATAAAAGAAATGACCCATATCCAAGGATCACTATTTTAAAAGATTAATAAAGACAACAAAGACATTTTAGGAGATATTATATGGTCATTAGGTTAACTGTTACTAATAACATTCTTCAGTAAAAGAGCAATGTAAATTGGGACTGATTTTATTTTAAAAAATTCTTTTTAGGCATATTATTTGAACTTGGAATACAGTTGTCCCTTGAAACACATTTGTCCCTTGAAACAATATTTATAAATAGAAGTTAAATTCTTAGCGTGTTCCACAGTGTATGCAACTGTTAAAACTACATTTTGAATTAAACAGGCTTTTGTGGAACTAATCCCTATTTGTAAGAGTGTTATACTAAGGATAAAAGCATTAACAAATTCAATTTGAAGCTGGGACATATCCTTCTGTTTTCTCTCAACATCCCCACCACTTATGACAAAAGAAAAAGAAGCATCACATTGAGAGCAAACACAGTTCACATTTTATTTCCCTTACTGAGTAGCCAAGTGTCCTTACAGAATTTACCTTTACCCTTTCTAAGCCTCATTTCTGTGCTATCTGTAGTCACAATGACCTTGCCTTTCAGCACTGGTTGTTAATCACATGATCATGCATCCGAATCTCCTGGTAATATCTTCTGTTTTATTTTATTTTTTTTGACCTCCAAAATAGAGGTGCCCAGGTCCCAACCTGGGGTCCAGGTATGTGAATTTAAAAGTCTGTTCTGGTGTTCTAATGTGGACTCTTATCATTCAGGAAGGTCTTGGTTTTGTTGTACTAATAAGTAATTTAAAAACCCTGATTTTCCTGTGGCTTATCCCATTAAAGCTGACTTGTTATTCATGTTATGTACATGTCCAGTGTGGGCTGTAATGGAGAGGAGGACTCTGTTCCATAGTCACTCAGGGTCCAGAGTTATAGAGGTCTCAAGGTCTGGACCATTCCTATCACCAAAGCTAGACAGTGAAATGTTTGCCCTGGAGATGATCTGCATCACCTGTTCATAGTCTTTTGGCTGTAACTATTCATATGACCCTGCTTCCCTGCAGGAGAACCAGCAAGTGAACTCTTCTGTGTGTGCCCAGGAAGTAGAGGAGAAGTCTATACCAGTGAGCAGCAGTAATATCTGGATATTGTCATTGTTAAGAATGACCTCACATCATTCTTCAATTACATGAAATATCGCAAGTAAGGTCTATGAGTTTGCTAATATGGTAACCACAGCATACATAGGCTCAGTTAACTTAAATGAATTAAAACCAGATTAGATTTAGAGTGCATTTCCTCTGTGATAGTACTCATATTTTATCCAAGACGTACATGTAGTTGTGGCTATATACTGGACAACTCAGATATAAAAAGATTTCCCATTGCTGTGGAAAGTTTGATAGGGCACGGCTGTACAGTTAGTCTCAGTCTCCTTGCCCATATTATGCCCTGATTCTGGTGTCATTGCCACACACACAATATATGGTTTGGACATAAGGTGTCCCCCAAAAGTGCATGTGTGAGCCAATGCTAGAAAGTTAAGAGGTGAAATGACTGGGTTATGAGAGTTTTAGCCTAATCAGTCCTCTTATAGGGACTAACTTGGTGGTACCTGTAGGCAGGCAGGGTTTGGTTGGAGGAGGTGGGTCCCTGGGGGCATGCCTGTGGGGTTTATATTTGGTCCTTGTTGAACAGAGTCTCTCTCCACTCCTTGGGTGCCGTGTTCACTGCTGCTTTCCTTGGTCACATACTTCTGTCATGATGTCCTGCCTCACCTTGTACCCCCAGTAATGGAGCCAGCTGTCTATGTACTGAGATTTCTGAAACCATGAACCCTGAAATAAACTTTTCCTTCTTAAAATTGTTCTTGTCACATCTTTTGGTCACAGTAATGAAAAATAAATAAATAAAAGCTGACTAAAAACACACAGCCTCCACATCAACAGCAAAGCTCTGACAATGGTACTCGCCATTGCTCTGCAGCTTTCCACAGGGAGGGACATTTGGACTGTTAGATGTTCATAGGGTAGAGAATGTAGGAGGACGTGTACGATACCTTTCAGGTTAGAAAGTTAATGATAAAGGGATAGACCAGAGAAGAACAGGTATGCACAAACAGGGATGATGTGAAGGGCTTGTGGGTGAAGAGGAATTAAAAATAAGGGTCTCCTTTTGATTAAGTGAGAAAGCAGAGAGGACAGATTTTTACACGTTTTTCCAGATAGGGATATTAAGCAGAATAAGTGGACTAACTTTACTCTATCACCATGGGAAACCAAATAAAAGAAGGACTTAAAATTATGGATAAAGAATTTCATTTTTGTATAGGGTAGAATGCACTAAGAGTGAAAAATAGTTAATTGCAAATATTCATCATGGTATTGTACAATGGAAGCTGTTTTATTATTTTGTTATTTCATAGAGAATAAAAATTGAAAATGTGGTGTGACTGTTTACCGGTGGGTTTCTTAATATCTTCTCCAACACTGTGCTGATTTGGGCAGGGGAGGGGTCCTTACACACCCAGTGCCCTCTGATTCTCTAGTTGATTAGGGGCAGTCATTCTCACAGGGTGGTTCACAAACTCCAGTGGTCCTCAGGAACTTCCAGGTCCAGGTATTTTCCCAGTGACATTGAGTCATTCTTTATCCTTCTTCACTGGGTTGACATCTACATTGCTCACACAAAAGCAAAAGTGGGTATAGAGTTAACTCTTTAAGTCAAAGTAGTGGGACAAAATCTTTCTGCATTCTTTAATGTGATGCACTTGTAATTTTAAAAAAATGCCAGTTTCACCAGGAATGCCCTTAAACAAACACTAAATTATTAGAGGTAGGCATCATTTAAGGAAGGGGAGATGCTTTGAGAGGCATGTCCTTGGGCAATTTTGTCACTGAGTGATCATCAGAGAATATATTTACACAAACCCAGGTGGTATGGGTTAATCACCCAGCAAACCTCTCCATGAATTCAAAAGAGGCAGTGGATGTGAAATGTATGATGCTGCTGTCAGCAAATCAGGCATCTTATCTTACAGTGAAGTAATTTTTAAGTAGAAATACACACTAACAATAGAAAGTATGGATAGCAAATACATAAGCTAGTAACATAGTCGTTTATTATCATTATCAGGTAAGACTGGCAGCATAGGAGGTCTGTTGATACCACCATCACCACAACATGTGAGGAATGGGCCATGTTATGAGGTTATGGCAGTGGTGACATTTATAGGTGATAGGAATTTTTCAGTTCCTCGCCATCTTATGGGACCTTCGATCTGTGATCTGTCATTAGCTGAAACGTTGCTATGTAGCCTATGAAGGCAATTTTATTCAACATTGACCTTTGACTTTTCAAAAAATATTCTGATGGTGAAATTGGAAGTATGCCAAAAAACACTACTGCTTACTGCTGCATGGGAAAATAAAAGTGTGGCCAGTGAACTTGCAAGCTGACCTGGCTGGTTTAATTTATGGAATGTGATTAATTGAGAGACAAACAATAGTTTTTTGGATTTGGGTTTCTGGCAGATATTTTTTCAAAATGAAATGCAAAGAGTTTGCCTCTTCAAGGAACAATCAAACCAAAATCACTTCAACCAAAATTACTGTTGCTAACATTAAAATTCAAGCTTTCATGTGATAATTAGAGTGATAGGAAACTTGTTTTACTATTTTTCAGTTTTCTAATCTTCAAAGATATTAAGCTATGGTAATATGAGTGATTATTCTAATGAACGAGTTTTCCTGTATTATATAATGAAACAGGCAGTGCTTTAAAGATCTGCAGAATCTAATAAACCAAATGACCAATGCAGAATATTACAAATCACGAGTACAAGATATGCCAATATATTATGATGTAAAAAGTATAAAAAGGTTGTTGATGTGGTTTTAATTCCACTTGTGGAGTTTCAGTGTAGTATCATAGAATATCCAAAGTTTTGTGATGAGGCCATCAAAATTCTAGTCCCTTCTCTACTATATATCCATGTGCTATGGTTTGAGCATGACCCTCATTCATGTATTGGAAACTTATTCCCAAAACAACAGTGTTGAGAAATGGGGCCTTTAAGAGATGGCAAGGAGTTGAGGTGGCACACGCCTGTAATCCTATGACTTAGGAGGATGAGACAAGATGATTGCAAGTTCAAGGTCAGTCTCAGCAACTTTGCAAGATCCCGTCTCAAAATAAAAAAAAATTAAGAAGATTAAAAGGGCTGGAGATGTGATTCAATGGTAATATGCTACTCAGTTCAATCCCCTATACAAACAACAACAAAAAAAGATGAGGTCATGAAGATTCTGCCTTCATAAATGGATTAATATCATTATCACAGGAGTGGTTTTCTTATCACCAGAGGATGTGTTAGAAAGCAAGTTCACATCTCTCTTGCTCTTCCACCTTCTACCATGGAATGATGCAGCAAGAAGGCCCTGGCCAGAGGTGAGGATTCTTCGTCTTGAAATTTCCAACCTCCAGAACTATAAGAAATATAGCTCTGCTCTTCATAAATTACCCAGTCTTAGGTATTCTGTATAGCATCACAAAATGGACTAAGACAATATGTGAGACTTTATTTCCTTCATATACTTCAAACGAAATAACACACAGCAGTAGACTGAGAAACACACATAAAAATCTAGTCATTTCTCTATTAAGCCAGATAAAGAAGCTTTCAAAATGTAAAAACAATGCTGTTTTTTCACTTTTTTGTTTTGAAAAATAGAGCTATTTTAACAAAAAATATTATTTAGGGTAATAGGTAATAGATTTATTATTTTTAAAATAAATAGTTTTAGCATTTTTCCATTTTAATTTCTAATAACACAAATATTGATAGACATAAGTGACATAAAACACCTATTATTTTAACAGCATGAAAGAGGTACTAATAACAAAGTGTTTGGTTTAGAATACTAGCTGAGAACATACTCTGAATTTTATAACCCAACACCATGGACAGCTCCATCAGCTGGTTCAAAAGGACTAGAATTACCTTAGTGTATAAGTCAGCTTTCCTTAATTTTACCACTAGTTAAGATAATCAACCTAAACAGTGAAAATTCATTCTGACTCAGTTTCAGAGTTTCAGTCATGAGTGATTGACTTAAATTGCTTTGGGTCTATGGCAGTCCAGAACATCATGGTGGGGACATGTAGCCAATGTCCCACAGTCCTTTCAAAGGCACACATCCGGTGAACTTAAACCTCCCTCTAACCACATCTCTTCAAGGTTCCACCACCCCCAATAGCATCAAGCTGAGAACCAAGCCTTCAGCACATGGGTCTTTGGGGGACATTCCAGATCCAAACTATAGCACTAAGACCTAGTGCAGATGTAGAATTATAGAAGTCCATGGATTCACCCTTCAGATTTCAATTTGTTGCAGGTGTTGAAGAAATACTTTAGGATTATAGAAAAATATTTCATAATTGAATGTAGGAAATATTTACTGCTCTTTATCTGTTCATTAAGAGTATATTTAAAGAAGTAGTTATTCAAATTTCCTCATTAAAATGATCTAAATAAATTTCCAGGATTATGTGCTAACATGTTATATTGTTCAGAAGCATGAATAAAACATAAAACATCTTGTTAAAAATATAGATACTTAGAAACAGTTTTATAAAATCATACTAGAATTATGTGAATAAACGCATTAATTGCTCTTTAGATGCTATAAAAATGTTCCCAAAGAAAGTTTTCTTGTTATAAGAATTGCTCTATTCTATTTCTTGTTATTTAAGATTTTTTAAGTTCCTGTCATTTTTAGGAATACGAAATGAAACATGTACAGTTATTTGACAGGACAGTTGTTAAAGTCAGACAAAATAACAAAAGCATCTAAAAATAGCTACCTAACTGAACCTTGTTCCTAACACTGCAGGCTGCTAAGCAGTGTGAAGTTATCTCTAAATTAGAAAATATTTTGCAATCATTCTGAGTTATTTTTAAAAAGCAACAATATTTCATAACAACAAAATGTACGAATAACATTTTAAGCATTTCCACCATACTATTGTTGGGTGTAGGCTATTTGTGTTTCCCCAATCTTGCATGTTGAGATCTTAACCCAGAAGGTGGTCATATAAAGAGATATATCCTTTGGGAGGATTACATTATGAATGAGAATGCCCTGTAAAGAGACTCAAGAGATGTCCCACATCCCTACCACCACATGAGGTTATGGCAAAAAGACAGCTATCTACGAAGGAGGAAAAGGGACCTCACTAGACTCTGAATCTGCTGGTGCCTCAATCTTGGTCTTCTCAGGTTTGAAACTAATGAGAAACAAATTTCCTTTGTTTATAAGCCACCCAGTCAGTGATATTTTGTTCCAGCAGCTGAAATGGACTAATACAGTGGTTACAGTAAATTTCTAAATATCATTAAACAAGAACACCTGAAAAGTAACATCCATTTTTCTTCTTTAAGTTACAAGTAAGCTGACCTTTGTATTCAAAACTAGAAAAACGAACCCTAAATTATGATAGTATTTATTTTATTATCTATGATGTTTTCATATACTGATATCATTACTAATATGGGGGAATGGTAATATCTATCAAATCACATTTGCTTATGTCAACACAATGATATTATCATGGATTATGTAAATATCAAATATTGGCTATTTCAACAATTACAGCATTGAAGTTTCAAAGATACACAGTCCTGGGAAAAGTATTACCAATCTTACTGATCTTATTTTCTTTGGGATTTACTGTTACCTTTAGTCATTGGAAATAACATGTTTATGATACGGAACTGAAGCTGTCACAACTTTAACCATATTTCATCTATTGAATTCAAATATAGCCTTGAATATTTACCATATTCCCAATCACTCCCTGAAATGGCAACATTAGTCAACTTTCTTCATTTAGTAGAGTGAAAACTACAGTTAATAAGACTATAAGAAAAAAAAGAAAAAATTCAGCCGGGCATGGTGGCACTTCCCTGTAATCCCAACAGCATGGGAGGCTAAGGCAGTAGGATCATGAGTTCAAAGCCAGCCTCAGCAAAAGCAAGGCACTAAGCAACTCAGTGTGACCCTGTCTCTAAATAAAATACAAAATAGGACTGGGGATGTGACTCAGTGGTTGAGTGCCCCTGAGTTCAATCCCCCATATCAAAAAAAAAAAAAAGATGATCTGTATTTTTCACTTATAGTTTGTACTTATTGCTATGCTAGATATATATTAATTCACATGATATGGTCTCTATGTGCATGAAACTTGGGTCTAGTTGAGCAGCAGATGAAAAATCCATAGAAGAACTAAAGAATTAGAAAAGACTTAACATTTTAGGTCATTTAATTGTGGTTGGAATTCTTACCAGGAAGAAATCAATTTGGACTATTTGAAGTTGTTGAGTAAACTTTACAGAGCAGAGGCATTTGAGTTCTGCAAATATTTATTGAGTTAAGTGTGACAGGACTTAGGAATTTAGAAATAGATATAATATCATCTCTGACCACTGAAAACCTAGAGCCTGGCAGGGAAGAAGACATAGTAATACATTATGTTGCACAGCTAACAGTAGAGGAATGCAAGGGAGTACTTTGTTTGGGTAGTTGGCTATGGACACTTAGCCATAATGCCTGGGCTGAGCCCTGAAGAACGAATGAAAATTAACTCATTGAAGAAAATGGGACAGAGACTCTCTGCAGAGGGAGTGGCATGAATAATGTCATGGAGGTGTTTCATTGGCCTCCAATACATAGAGTACAAAAAATCATACTGCAGAATAAATGAGGGCAAAGAATCAGGCCAAGTCCAAATCTTGCTGTGCAGATACATGGTCATGGGCAATGGGTCAATCAGTAGCAACTGGGTTAAGCTAGAGAGGCATCAATGCATGCAGGTCAGGTCTGGAGGATCAAGGCTTTGGAAGATGACAAGGTACTCTTCGTGGTCTAATCTCCCATGTTAATCAGCTTTTCATTACCATAATCAAGAGACCTGACAAGAACAACTTAGAGGAAGAAAATTTGTTTTGTGCTCTCAGTTGGAGATACCACCAGAAATTGTACCTCTAAATATTCCTGCATTAACATAGAAGCTTTTGGGGGACACCTCGTATTCAAACCTAACACATCCCCTTGACCAAGTTACACATATGGCACTCGCATCTGTATAGTATTCTATTTATCTCAGTTCTGACTAAAATCCTAGGCTACAGATCTTGCTGGAGTGAATAGCAGGGACCACAAAGAGAGGAATCTGGGAGGAATTTTCTCTAGGTGGGACTAGTGCAAATGAGGGAGGGCAGGTAGAACTTCCTGAGTACATGTTTTGCAGGGATAAGGACAGAGTTCTGCACATGTCAGAGTCACATATACTTGAATGAAAACTGATCTCAGACTGTGACTCAAGAAAATCATCTAGCACCTGCCCCCGCCCCACACAGCAGAGGGACACTCTGCCTGTCCCCTGCGCTGACTCAGTGCACCCTCACTGGGTCTCCCCAGCTTCTTTGGAGGCTGGTGCAGGCATTTTGAATTATTCCTGAGGGTATGGTCATCATCATTGGAAGGGTGGCTCCCTTCCTGAGATACCTACAGGAGACTGGAGGCTCTTTGACGGGTACCTCTATTTACTCACTTATATCCTACACCCTTCCCCATCCTCTTTGTTCACAACTAGAAATACTGTAAATAGTAATCAAATTCATTCTGTTTATTATAATAATGTTAAAGTCTTTATAGGGGCTGTCTGGTTCAGAGCATTTTCTGTGTATTGGGTGCTGCTATTGTTGATCTCTCTTTCAAAGGAGTGGTACTGGAAAACTGCAGTATACAATAAGCCTGTAGGGGAGAAACTTCAGTATCTCTGATCTTCACTGCTAGAGGGGAATATACAGAAATAATATGAAAAAACAGGGGAAGAAAATGTCCCTAACAAACCAAGATGCTATTTTGATAGAATACAATGACAGCATGGCAGTAGAAATGACAGAAAAAGAATTTGCAATCTGCATAATTAAAATGATCCGTGAAACAAAAGACGAGATAAGAGAGCAAATGCAGGCAATGCATGACCATTCTAGTAAACAGTTAAAAGAGCAAATGCAGGAAGCAAAAGAACACTTCAATAAAGAGAGATTCTGAAAAAAAAAAAAAAAAAAACCAGAAATGCTTGGAATGAAAGAAACAATAAACAAAATTAAAAACTCAGTAGAAAGCATCACCAACATAATAGATCTCATGGAAAACAGACTCTCAGCCAATGAAGACAAAATATTTAATCTTGAAAATAAAGTTGAACAAACTAAGAAGATGTTAAGAAGTCATGAACAAACCTCGAAGAATTATGAGATATCATGAAAAGACCGAATATCGAATTATTGGTATTGAGGAAGGCACAGAGATACAAACCAAAGGAATGAACAACCAGTTTAACAAAATATTAACAGAAAATTTCCCAAACCTAAAAAATGAAATGGAAAATCAAATACGAGAGGCTTACAGAACACCAGGTGCACAAAATTACAACAGATCCACACCAAGGCACATTATAATGAAAAACCTCACATACAAGATAAAGATAGGATTTTAAAGGTTGCAAGAGAAAAGTGTCAGATTACATATAAAGGGAAACCAATATGGATATCAGCAGATTTCTCAACCCAGACTCTAAAAGCAAGAAGGGCCTGGAGCAATATATTTCAAGCTCTGAAAGAACACAGATGCCAACCAAAAATCCTATATTCAGCAAAACTGACTTTCAGATTTGACAATGAAATAAAATCTTTCCACGATAAATAAAAGTTAAAAGAATTTACAAATAGAAAGTCTGCACTACAGAACATTCTCAGCGAAATATTTCATGAGGAGGAAGTGACAAACAACAATACAAGTCAGCAAAGGGAGGAACTACCCTAAAGGAAAAGTCAATCAAAGGAGAGACCAAGTCAAGTTAAAAACCAAAAATAAGCCAAAATGACCAGGAATACAAACCATACACAATAGTAACCTTGAATGTTAATGGCCTAAACTCAATAATAAAAACACATAGACTGGCAGATTGGATTAAAAAGAAAGACCCAACAATATGCTGCCTTCAAAAGACTCATCTCATAGAAAAAGACAGCCACAGACTAAAGGCGAAAGGACGAGGTAAAACATACCATGTACATGGACCCAGTAAAAACGCGGGGGTCTCCATCCTCATATCAGATAAAGTGGACTTCAAACCTAAGTTAGTCAGAAGGGATAAAGAAGGACATTTCATACTGCTTAAGGGAAGCATAAAACAGCAAGACATAATGATTTTAAATATTTATGCCCCAAACAATGGAGCATCTATGTACATCAAATAAATACTTCTCAATTTTAAGAGTCAAATAGACCAAAATACAATAATAGTGGGGGACTTTAACACATAGCTCTCACTATTGGATAGATCCTCCAAACAAAAACTGAACAAAGAAACTATAGAACTAAATAATACAATCAATGATATAGACTTAATAGACATTTACAGAGTATTTCATCCATGATTGAGCAAATATACTTTCCTTTCAGCAGTTCATGTATTCTTCTCTAAAATAGACTGTATGCTATGCCACAAAGAAGCTATAAGTAAATTTTTTAAAAAATGGAGATACTACCTTGTATCCTATCAGACCATAATGGAATGCAATTAGAAACCAATAATAAAATAACAAACAAAAACTACTCATCACCTGGAGACTAAATAATATGCAATTGAATAATGCATTGATAACAGAAGACATCAGGGAAGAAATAAAAGAA
The DNA here is from genome assembly GCF_902686445.1 of Sciurus carolinensis. Lineage (NCBI taxonomy): Eukaryota > Metazoa > Chordata > Mammalia > Rodentia > Sciuridae > Sciurus > Sciurus carolinensis. The sequence goes on along the minus strand of NC_062227.1, from coordinate 26,161,677 downwards.
AATTCTTAGAGGTAAATGAGAACAATGACACAACATATCAAAATCTCTGGGACACTCTGAAAGCAGTACTAAGAGGAAAGTTCATCGCATTGAGCTCATACATTAAAAAAATAAAAAGTCAACAACTAAATGACCTAACATTATATCTCAAAGCCCTAGAAAAAGAATAACAGATCAACACCAAAAATAGTAGAAGAGAGGAAATAATTAAAATCAAAGCTGAAATCAATGAAATTGAAAGAAGAGAAACAATTCAAAATATTGACAAAATAACAAGTTGGTTCTTTGAAAAAGTAAACAAAATTGATAAACTCCTAGCCACACTAATGAAGAGAAGGAGAGAGAAAATTCAAATTACTACAATTTGTGATGAAAAAGGAAAGATCATGACAGACACCACTGAAATACATAGCATAATTAGAAGCTACTCTGAAAATCTGTACTCCAACAAAATAGAAAATATCAAAGACATTGATTTTTAGAGATATACGATCCTCCCAAACTGAATCAGGAAGACATACATAAACTAAACTGATCAATTTCAAGCACTGAAATAGAAGAAGCCATCAAAAGCCTACCAACCAAGAAAAGTCCACAACCAGACGGATTCTCAGCTGAATTTTACAAGACCTTTAAAGAAGAACTGATACCAATACTCCTCAAAGTATTCCAGGAAATAGAAAAGGAGGGAATCATTCCAAATTTATTCTATGAGGCTAGTATCACTCTGATACCAAAACCAGACAAAGACTCATCAAGGAAAGAAAACTTTAGACCAATATCCCTGATGAACATAGATGCAAAAATCCTTAACAAAATATTGGCAAATCACATACAAAAATATATTAAAAAGATAGTGCACCATGATCAAGTGGGGTTTATCCCAGGGATGCAAGGTTGGTTCAACATACAGAAATCAATAAATGTAATTCATCACATCAATAGGCTTAAAGTAAAGAATCATATGATTATTTCAATAGATGCTGAGAAAGTGTTTGAAAAAATATAGCACCCCTTCATGATTAAAACTCTAGAAAATTATAGGAATAGTAGGAACATACCTCAACATTGTGAAGGTTATTTACGCTAAGCCCATGGCCCACATTATTCTTAATGGAGATAAACTGAAAGAACTCCCTCTAAAAACTGGAACAAGACAGAGATGCCCTCTTTCACCACTTCTATTCAACATGGTCCTTGAACACTTGCCAGGGCAATTAGACAGACCAAAGAAATTAAAGGGATACAAATAGGAAAAGAAGAACTTAAGCTGTCACTATTTGCTGATGACGTGATCCTATATTTAGAAGATCCAAAAAACTCCACTAGAATACTTCTAGAACTAATAAATGAATTCAGCAAAGTGGCAGAATATAAAATCAATACATGTCAATCTAATGCATTTCTGTTCATAAGTGATGAATCCTCTGAAAAAGAAATTAGGAAAACCACTCCATTCATAATAGCCTAAAAAAAAAATACTTGGGAATTAATCTAACAAAAGGGGTGAAAGACCTCTACAATGAAAACTACAGAACATTAAAGAAAGAAATTGAAGAAAACCTTAGAAGATGGAAAGATCTCCATGTTCTTTGATAGGCAGAATTAACATTGTCAAAATGTCCATACTACCAAAGGTGTTATACAGATTCAATGTAATTCCAATTAAAATCCCAATGACATTCCTCATAGAAATAGAGAAAACAATTATGAACTTCATCTGGAAGAATAAGAGACCTTGAATAGCCAAAACAATCCTGAGTAGAAAAAGTGAAACAGGATACAATCAAGGACGTGAAGGGCGAGCCTATAGAGTGGGAAAAAATCTTTTCCACATGCACTTCAGATAGAGCACGTATCTCCAAAATTTATAAAGAACTTACAAAACTTAACACCAAAAATGCAAAGAACCCAATCAATAAATGGGCCAAGGAACTGGACAGACACTTTATAGAAGATATACAGCGATTAATAAATATATAAAAAAGTGTTCAACATCTCTAGTAATCAGAGAAATGCAAATTAAAACAACTCTAAGATTTTCATCTTACTCCAATGAGAATGGCTATTATCAAGAACACAAACAATAATAGATGTGGCGAGGATGTGGGGGAAAAGGCGCACTTTTAAGTTGCTGGTGGAGTTGCAAATTGGTGCAGCCACTCTGGAAAGCAGTGTGGAGGATCCTGAGAAATCTTGGAATGGACCCACCTTTTGATCCAGCTATCCCACTCCTCGGTCTATAACCAAAGGATTTAAAATTAGTATACTACAGTGACACAGTCACATCAATGTTTATAGCATCTCAGTTCACAATAGCTAGATTGTGGAACCAACCTAGATGCCCTTCAACAGATGAATGGATAAAGAAACTGTGGTATATATACATAATGGAATATTATTCAACCATAAAGAAGGATAAAATTATGGCATTTGCAAAAAAAAAAAATGGATGGAATTGGAGAATATCAAGCTAAGTGAAATAAGCCGATCACAAAAAACTAAAGGCTGAATGTTTTCCCTGATAAGTGAAGAATGATATATAATGGAGGGGAGTATGGGGAGTGTGAGAGAAGAATGGAGGAACTTTGGATTATGTAGAGGGAAATGAGAGGGAGGCAGGGTATGAAAAAGGTGAAATGAGACAAACATTACCATCATCATGCATGTATGAGTACATGAATGGTATCAATCTACATCGTGTACAACCATGGAAACGAAATGATGTACCGCATTTGTGTACAATGAATCAAAATGTACTCTGTAAAAAATTAAACAATAAATTAAAAAAGAAAATCATCTACTTTTAATAACACTGAAGCTTGAGAAATCTGATTTGGGTATTGAAACTTAGGTACTTTGATGCAGGATCTCTGGGATATAGACAAATTAAATGCTGCAAGTGAAACATTTCTAGGTCCCTATGTACCTCTGTGTCTCTGGATGCTGCAGAGTAGAACTCCCCAACTGCTATGCTCCACATGCACCACATGGTGTGTTGTGAAATACTGATTCATCTCTGGGCTAAATTATTGCCAAGGTTACCTAACTGTTCTCTCCACTGCACTATTATCTTCAACATGGCTGAGAAGGTCATCCTTTAAAACATAAAAACAGTAGTTTGTCATTACTTTGCTATCAACCCTGCACTGATTTCCCTTTTCATTCAGAAAGTCCTCACAGTGACCTGCAAAGCCCTGCGTCATCTGGCCTCTCTTATTGTCTGATCTCGTACTATTGTCCACCCTGGCTATCCCGTGCCGTGTAGGATGGCTGGACACACTGCTACCCTGGGTTCTCCACAGGTTTCTGTCTGGGACACTCTTCTCTCATGGTACCACCATATCACGACCTCCTCTTTTTCTCAGACTTTTTCTTAAAAATCCTCTTGACAAGCTCTTCCCTGACCACACTACTCAAAATTGGCCAACACTGCCATTGCTTAATATCTCCTGTTTATTCTTCATATTTCTCTGTACTGCCTTGTGCTGTACTAAATATCCTTATTTATTTTGTATATTGTTTATTTTCCTTGACCAGAATGTGAGCCCCATGGAGATGGAGATTTTTTTCACTGTTGCCCTTGTTTATGGATGTATCACTAGTTCCTGGGATAGAATTTGACAATAAAATAATTAAGTAAAAAAAAATCATAAAAATCCCTAAAACTTTTGATGGAACAAATAAATTTTGAAACAATTCATATAAGAAGTTCAATGGGATTTAAAAAATCTATTAACATTATCTCTAGAATTAAAAAAAAATACAGCTGTCAATGTGAGAGCTATTGAAGGATTTAAATATATCAGCTGCCTTATAAATTTTGAATGATTGTAAAATCATTGGTTTGTAAATTTTATTACTCCATTGCTGGAAGGAAAGGGTCTCATCAGTGGAGATGATCAGAATAAAGAAATGGTCATTAAAATTTTTCATTCAGGAATAATGTGGAACCATTTCGAGCACTAAATACAAGTATTTAAAATATATATGCATGGAAAGAACATGTCAAGGTTACCAGCAACGTTTGAAAGGATTGCATTGAAAAATCAGAATGACTTCTCCTAATTTACTGTCTTTATATAAAGGAAAAGGTTTTCAACGAAACCCCACAGATATACTAAAATGATACCATTTCGTCCCCTTTTGTCATGCAAAATGATGATAAAGTGGTGTGCTGTTAAGTAAAAAAAGTTTGGAAAGTAGTGTTCCAGAGGGTCACCATAATATGCAAATGTCCCAAAGTGTGAGTGTGGGCATTGTTTGGAGGGGCACGACCCCCTGAGTCTATACTTTAGGTTGGGGGGCGATTTGGGGAGTCTCCAGTTTTGAAGCTGAGAAAGGGGCAAGTTCTGACTGTGAGTTGGGTTTGGAAAGACACAATGAAGAATCCAGACTTCGTGAAGATATGACAAGTTGTGGCAGATGCTTTTTCTAAAACAACAGACCACATTTAAGGCACTTTAAAGGCCAAATGATACATCAACATCTTTATAGTGGCCATTATTTGTATAGAATATGATTTTCTTCTCATTACACGTTCAGATTCAAACCCAGAGTCTCTTGCCATCCTGTTCCATGCTGTACCACTTAGCACGAGAAATCAACTTGATAGAGACGGGCCAAAATGTGGATGCGAGGCTTCCCTGGAAAGAAGCAGCCATGTGGTTTCATAGTCCAGCCCTGGAGCTAAGAGACTGAAGCAGGTCAGGTTAACCTCAAGGTTAACCTTGAGGTTTGCTGATGATCAGCTGCTGCCTGCCTGTGCCCTTCAAGGTATCATCAGAGCCCACCTGGAACAGTGGCCCAGAGACACCTTTTAAATACCAGCCTAGCAGCTGAAGCTACTGCAAAAAGCCACCTTGAAGCCATCGGGATGGCATTCTGCAAGTCTAAGCTTTAAAAAAGTCCAGACATGGGTGGGAAGTGAGGCAGCCCCCTTACATTTAGTCAGGAGACAACTTACTCATTGTCCTTTGATCCCCAAACGCCTTGGATCATTAGCTGCACAATACTCAAGGGTGATGCTTCTGAAATCCAATGAGGTGACACACCCCCAAAATAAATTCAAACCTTCTGACAAAACTGTTGAAAGCAGAGCAAAATGATACCCCCAATATAGCAATGTCTTGTAATAATGCTGTAAATACACTGAAAAGTGAAGAGTTAGATGAATCTGGCAGTATTTATATTTAGAACGAATGTGATATTTGTGTGGGCTAAACCTGGGATAGCCAGGGAAGGAGTCTAGAAGGGCTCTAAAAATCCAGTACTAGTATCTTCTGTGAATCAGGCAAAGGATTTCACTACTATGTGCAATTCCTAACATATGTAAAATTATATATCCTTAAAATAGCATAGTATGCTAAATTTACATTTAGGATATAGTTTGGAAAAGGTATACAAATTTCCTCAGTATAAAAAGGAATCAAAATGATTAATACACAATTTTGCAAGCTGTGCACGCAAAATGAAATTGCTGGGGGATGCCAAAATTAATTTTAAGAAACAACGACAACAAAAAAGCCTGTTGAGTATGTGAGAGTCATCAGCCCCTACAACTCATTTCTAGAACTGACCAGATAATCCTTTCCGTCAGTCCAAATCATATTTGCTGTTACTCTCTTCTTTTCACCCAGTCCCAGTCAGGGTGGATGGGTTTTATACCTTTTGGTAACAATGCAGAAAAAATGCTTCCATTTTAATTTAATACGCCGCATAAATCCACTGCTTCTCTTCTTATGAGTTTTTCCCAGTGTATTTGGCTGCTGTAATGAGAAACCGCTGATTTTACCCCACAAGAGCAGAGTCTCTGAAAGATGCATGCTGCCTACAAACAAAAGCCTGTATCGTGGCAAGGCTGCAAACTGTTTCCACTGGCAAGAGGTCTAACTGAAGTAGGGAAGGATGAGCCTCATCAGCACCATTTGCTTTTGAAAAATAAGGCAACATGTACTCTGTACTGCAGCACATTATTTCAGAAAGGGTAAGGATGTTTTACCTTTCTTGTAATTCTTTAAAGGTATGCTTCAGTTTTGCCAATTTCATTTTCGTAAACATGTCCTACATTTATTTCAACTGAGCCAGGACCTGGAACCTAGCTGGGATCTAAGATTGAACAGTAAGATCCAGAAGATTTATGATTGAGTCCAGACAGTAAAGAATGACCTTTGAGGAAAAATTTGATGCAATTTTAGAAGTGAGAGTTTACATGGTAAGTGCAGAATCAGAAAAACAGCTGCAAAGACATTGGTATGCCCATAACTTACTTAGAGTATACTCATCCACAGAAACTGACTGCCTCCACTTCCCACAGGCAACTTGAGTTATTCTTTAGCCCTGGATGGGTCATATTTATTTAGCCAACCAGGTAGCTCCCACCTCCCTTGCAAGTTATGTTGATTTGTAGAAATTTTGAAATACAGAATACATGTTTCAAAAACCAAAATTGCACAAAGATTCTCAAGTCATTAGGTAAGCCCACAAAACCCCACTTAACCTAACATCGCGTAACTACTGTGCAACCAAGTATTACTGATGATGGAAGGCCTTACTACCATGTAGAACAGTATTTCTATAAAAAAAATTCTGTTGAGAAATACCAGGAGTATAGAGTGCCCGTCAAAAGGGAGGGGAGAGCCTTTTGGGTGGACCAGCTGAGCAGTAGTCAGGGAAACCCATTGTGGGGCAAAACCAGAAGAGTAGGGTCATGGGGTGGTAGGTACCTGGTACAGGGTTTGTTTAGACTCTGGGCTTGCTGAGAAAGAGCCCTGCAAAAATGAATAGTGCATACTTGGGAGAGGAGGTGGAGGAGGCAGCTTATCCTTGACAAAGGCACACTGTGTAGAGTGTCCTGACTGGAGTACTAGTTTACAGAGTTCCTGGGACTCTTCAATCCACTCTACAGTTAATGAGTTCTCATAGCATATGAACTTGCCATTTGTGGGGCTGGGGTTGTAGCTCAGTGATAGAACACTTGCCTAGCATGTGCGAGGCACTGGGTTTGATTCTCAGCACTGCATAGATATAAATAAATAAATGAATAAATAAATAATAAATATCCATCAACAACTAAAAAATTTTTTTTTTAAATTGCTGTTTGTGTAGGTCAGAGTTGGTTAAATATTATTAAATTGACATGGTTCGAACTACCACTTTATGAAGCTCCTTACCTTACAGATTTGAAAGACATTAAGCGACTTGTCCAACATCACAAAGCTAATACGTGGCTGGATGGGTCATGTTCTTACAGGAACGTGGAGCACCCAAAGGGGATGTCTGAGCACACTGAATGAAAGACTGTTTTCAAAGAGGGGTAAGGGAAATCAACAAGAAAGGGGAAGCTCCAGGAAAAGCCATCTTAGAAACTGACAGTGGCATCTGGGGACAGTGGTGGTGGCACCTGGGGACGGTGGGAGCTATGGGCCGCGGGGTAAATTGATCTAAATACAAAGGGAAGAGAAGAGGGGCAGAGAGTGGTTAAAAGTCACCACTACTGGCACATGGCATGAGAAAAGGCACCAGCATTTTTCTTTTTTTGTATCTGAAGGGCTGAAGTCACTTGTTCATTCTTTTTAACATATTGTAACTGTCAAAAATTCCGCAGGAGGCATTCTGGGCTCAGCGGGCATTTCACGGACTATTGCAATGGAATTGCAGTTAGGTATGAGTTCTGAGTTTTTAAACAACATCCACTGATCGTCAGCCCTTAAGAAGTACCCAGCTGGCCAGCATGCTCAACTAGATTTCTGTTTCCTCTTTACCTCCCACTCTCCACTACTGTGTGCTCAGGAGGGAGGAGAATGACAAAGAAACAAGCTAATATCAGATTTAAAAAAATAATCTATTCCCGGAGCTGCAAGTTCTTGGGGAGACCCTGGACTTTACCAGTCGGTCTTTCTTCCACACCTATCTGTGGCCGCCCCTCATGCTGCTCTGTGAGCACCCTACACTCCTCATCTGGTACTGGGTTCACTCCATCCCTGCATTTCCTGCCAGGGAACTCTGGGTACATATCCTGGCTGTGCTTCCTGGTGCTGCCTGTTCCCAGTTATTCCTAGATCCCCAATGTGCCACTTTGCATCTCTGTATACTACCCCATGACACTGTGAGGAGGAAAACTGTGCTCTTCCCAGAAATGACTAGAAGCAGCCTGGGAAGTAACCACCACCCTTAGAAGCCAGGCATGTCCCGCCTCTCCCACCTTGAAGACATGTCCTCCAATGCTGAAGATAATTTTACTCATTTGAAAACTGAGCAAGAGCATCCCCACCAGCACCAGTGACGGCCAATGTTAGCTGGCTTCCGAAGATGCTGCTGACATCTGGTGTGGGACAGGAGGGGCCCCATCATGCTCCAGGCCTGGTTATGCCTATCTCTTTTTGCAGGAAACTCTTTCTTGTCTTGATCCACGTTCTTTTGTTTCAAGTAAAAAACCTGAAAATAATTAAAAGTTCAAATATCTCACTTTTACACATGAACCACATCTGATACTACACTTTTATGAAAGTCACTTGGCCCACAGGCTGTTACCTGGAATTTATTCCAAAAAGCAACTTCCAAGCTCTGTGCCGAGGTCAGTTCTCATCCACATCCCTTTCCTGCACCTTCTGTGTCCACAACTCTGTAGTGAGATCTTATATGAAGATCCTGAAATGTGGAAAGATTCTGAAAGGATGCTCTGAATCACCAAAGCAGAAATTATGTGTTGTATTGGCACTCACCCTATCGCACAGTACTATCAGTTAAACATTGATAACACAAGTGTGAATAATTTGATGTAAACTAATCAGACTATTCCAAGCATTTTTGGTGATGGAAAGTTTTTAATACAAATAATTTCAATTTAATTCTATCTTTTCAAAGAGATCTATTTATTCCTGAACTTGAAGCTGCTCTCTTATTTTTAAACGGTCTTTATGTGAAAACATTGCTGTTGGTGCAATATAAATCTAGAATGACAAAACTGGGAAAACTACTTACTTGGTAAGAAATCTTGCAGCAGGAGATCCTAAGCCACTCTCCAAAGCCGACTTTTGTTTTGTTTCTCCTTTAAGATCACGAGAGAGGAGGTTCCCCCTACCTCCAAACCCTTCTCCAAGACACTGAAACCCTTGCTTTGACTCCACTGCAACCTTCTAAGTCTTGTCTTCCGACTGAAAGACTCTGCTCTTCAGGAGGTGGCAGCTGTGAGTGAAAGCTGCAGCCAGCACCCAAGGTGGCGCTTGGTCATCTGCACTGGCTCTCTTAACCTTTCCCTTATAGCTCTGCTGTTTCCATCCAATATCCACTTAGGTTAATGTGCCCAGTTACTGGAGGAAGGACAGAACCCATAATAGTTAGGTGTTGTAAGCACAAGGTATCGGACCTGTGAGCCATTCCAAGGGAGATGCTGTTTTCTGAGAGTTCTATTCCCACCTCGCCACCTTGTTGGGTTTCAATAAAATTCTGTTATAAATTACCCATTCTTGGGTATTCTGTTAGAGTAACACAAAATGAATTAAAAGAGGCTCTTCCTCCTCGGGGTTCCCAATTCTTACACCACCATTATATCTCTTATTGTACTATATTGCAATTTGGCTTCTTGGTCTAACCATATATCTCTTCATAAACTTCTGTATCAGTGAGCATGATTGATTTTCTTGCTGTGTAGTTTATTTCAAGGCTTTTTGTGTTGATGGGTCTATTTTAGGTGATGACAATGAATGAACGGTGAAGTACTTTTTTGGGCATCATTACAATATTTTCTATGACAACTGGTGCCTCCTTGGAAACTTTCCACTTTCTGTCACTTTGGTTACAAATGTCTATGAGGCGATGCCAGCTGTCCCCATAAGATACATTCTTTTACTGGAATCATTACTTCCATAGCGATTCCAATAACTACTGTTATTGCAGTGGCTGTGCTCATCACTTTATTATCCTTGTTCTCTTAGTGTTCCTGGGAATCACCCCATTTGATCTCTCAGACTCTCAACATGAGGGAGATAACAGGATTGCTGTTGGCTGGCACAGCAATTAAAATGTTCCTTGTGGTGACCTTCAGAATGCTGTCTTAATACATCTCTACAGCCATGTGTAAGTGGATGAGTTGATTTCCTTTCGTAGAAGATAAAACTGAATCCCAGTAGGTCAAGTGACTTGTCACCCAGCTCTTCTCAGTCCTAAATCAGTGCTCTTTCCACTAGGCCAGTAGTTCTCAAAGTGTGGTCTCTGGACCAGCAGCACTTGACAGCTTGCTAGAAATGCCCACTCTCAGGCCTTGTTCAAGGCTTACTGAACCAGGGATCCTGGAGGTTGGGCCCAGGATTTTAACCAGCTCTCAGGTGGTTCTGATGTTCGCTCAGGTTTCAGAACCACTTCACTAGGCTAATGATTCTCTACACTGTCTGCACTGAGTCTGGTTTGTGAAGTTATTAAAAATAGTAATGCCTGCCAAACACCCAAACCAATTAGTTCTGAATTTTTGGAGAGAGGATTAGGTTTTAGAATTACTTTTAAAATCATCAGGTGATTCTAACTCATAGCTAGGCCGAAGATTTGCTGCTCTGGATGATATAGCCTGTGAATTCCTTCTGTTTGAGTCCCCAATTAGCATCTCCAGAAAAGGTATCCAACAGGGATATAGGAGAGCACATAAATTTTGGAATGTCATATAAAATGTGTCAATACAAATGTATTTCCCTGTACAGAAAATCATAACTAATTCACAAATATGTGCATGTCTATTTAGATACACACCTCTTCCAGCAGGTGATGCAATAATCATGGAAACATGCATATTAGGTTTTGGATTCAATGCACTTTTATTGCATGCTCAATGTTGCTAGGACTGTGCTAGCACACTTCAGATTATTTTATTGGCAAAATTAAAGCCTCACCATAGAAAAGCAATGTAAGGTAGGTGTAAATGTAACCATATGTTTTTATTTTGTCCCTCTAAAGTAAATATTGACATGGCTGGTGGGAAGGATCCTAGATATTGTCACTCAGGTCACTTGAGTTACATCAAAGATAAATATTTTGCAGTTTCTATAGAATTTCTCCAAGCTCAGGATTATTACTTTTCTCAGAGGCATCTAGCTGTTCTTGAGGTAACTGTGTTTGAGTTCTTATATACAAAGTAACTGATGCACAGTGTTGAGAGAGAAGGAAAAATAAGTTCATTACATGAGACTGACATTTTACATTTTACAAAGGACTTCCTGATTTGTTCCAATTTGATAACATACTTCCTCATACAGCCAAAGTGTATTTTATTTTTTTTCCCACAGGGTGGTTATGGTCCCCCTGTTTTTGGTTCCCTTTTTAATTTCGAATAAATGAGGCTCAGAGTTTCCAGGTAAGTGACTTAAGGTGACAATGCTAGTAATTGGCAGGCACAGGATTGCTGACTTGGAAGATTTTTTGTTTTTTTAGGTCATTCTTGCTTAAACAGAGATAGGGCTAGTGATTGACAGCTTTACATACAGGGAAGTGAAAGTTAAGCAAACCCAGAAAAGCAGATCTTTCAATTATACTGCAGTGACACTTAAAATTACTTTTACGGTACACTAAATAACACCCTTAAAAAGCAAATGCATTGCCTAAACCACTAATGTGCATCCAGGGGAAAGCTTATTCATCTGTAAAGATCTAGCACCAAGTGTTACTATAAATAACTTCGTTATCTATAATAGAAACTCATCTATCACCATTCTAATTAGAAGGTGACGAAGGAAGTCAGGATTTAATAAAGGCATCTGTAACATTCGGTGACTATAATAATGGCCTTGAAGTTGCAGGGAAAAGTCAGTTTTCCAAATTTCTTCTCATTTACATGTTTCTGACTCTCCATTATTCTGAGTTTCTAGACAAAATTATTGGTATTATTTCTTAAACTGCTTTTTTAAAAAGTAAAATAATAGTGATCAGAACTTTGGAAAAATAGGACAGCACAAAGAAGAGAAAAATCAGAGAAAAACCAGTACGATCTTTCTGGCATCTTCCTAGGCATTCTTGGCACACAGTAAGTATTTTTATCTTATTAGCACCATAATGGACAAACACATTAGGGTTATTTCTTCTGTTAACATGTTAGGATTATTTCATATCAGGTTGGTATTCTATAATTTTGGGTGGCCGTACACAGTATTCTATCTCATATAAAATGATCATAATTTACAGAATTATCACTTTGCTGAGCATTTAGGCTCTTTACTGGCCATTGCTCAGTTGGTCATTCCAGACATTAATTCCTGTTTGTGCTTCCTTTATTTTATTTTTACAGACTGCATTTTGATTCATTGTACACAAATGGGGTACAACTTCTCATTTCTATGGTTGTACATGATGTAGATTCAAATCATTCGTGTAATCATACATGTACATAGGGTAATGTCTGTCTGTCTCATTCCACCATTTTTCATATCTCTGCCCCCTCCCCCCTCTCATTTCCCTCTACATCATCCAAAGTTCCTCCATTCTTCTCTTACCCTCCACCCCCACCCCCATTATGTATCACCATCCACTTATCAGAGAAAACATTTGGCCTTTGGTTTTTTGGGATTGGCTTATCTCACTTAGCATATTCTCCAATTCCACCCATTTACCTGCAAATGCCACAATTTTATTCTTTATGGTGTATAATATTCCATTGTGCATTTATTCTACAATTTTTTTATCCATTCATCTATTAAAGGGCATCTAGGCTGGTTCCACAATCTAGTTATTGTGAATTGATGTGACTGAGTTACATAGTATCCTGATTTTAAGTTCTTTGGGTATTAATGGAGGACAGGGATAACTGGGTCAAAAGGTGGGTCCATTCCAAGTTTTCTGAGGAATCTCCATACTGCTTTCCAGAGTGGCTGCACCAATTTGCAACTCCACCAGCAATGTATGAGTGTGTCTTTTTCACCACATCCACACCAATACCTCTTATTGCTTGTATTCTTGATAATAGCCATTTTAATTGGAGTGAGATGAAATCTTAGGGTGGTTTCAATTTCAATTTCTCTAATTACTAGAGATGTTGAACACTTTTTCATATATTGGTTAATCATCTGTATATCTTTTTCTGTAAAGTGTCTGCCCAGTTCCTTAGCCCATTTACTGATTGGGTTCTTTGTATGTTTGATGTAAAATTTTGTCTATGCTTTCTTTAAAAAAAAAAAAATTCCCACAGGTAGATTGGCTGAGTCAAGAACTTTGATACATTTAAGTCTTTATGTCTATATCTAGCCTATTCCAGGCAAATTACTGGTTTATACTCTCACCAGCAATGTGGTTTAAGTGCCTCTGCTTTGAATCCTTACCAAGCTTACAATTAAAATTGTGTTGATAAGCCAGGCATGATGGTGTACATCTTTAATCCCAATTACTTGGTAGGCTGAGGCAGGAGATCACAAGTTGGAGGCCAGGCTGGGCAACTGAACAAGAACCTCTCTTAAAATAAAAAAAATAGAGAGGGCTGGGGGTATAGTTCAGTGGTACAATGCTAGCCTAGCATGTGCAAGACCCAGGTGACTGCAATTCCTAGTATTGAAAAAAAATGTCCTGTTTAATTTGTTAGAAAATTATAAAAAATATGCTTTATTAACACATACATTTCTTGTCTTCAGGGATCATTTAATTTCAGCATTATTCAGGGCAATAAATGAGCCTGATATTCAGCTGAAAAGTATTCTGGCTCCTCCTCACTTTTTGGGGTGCTCTAGGAATCCACCCTCTCTCGGTAGATTAACTAGTCCATCAATGTACATGAACCTGGCCTATCTCTTACAGATCACATCTCAAAGAATCTTCAGAGGTTCCTGTGTGTTGTGTGTGCACACGTACCTGTGTAATATACCTGTGTATTCAGAAGCCTACCTCTATTCCATTTTCAGATTCTAACAATTTTTCCACGGGATAAAGGCAATTTCAAAGAGACTTGGGAGGCTGAGGCAGGATGATGGAGAGTTCAAAGCCAGCCTCAGCAATTTAGTGAGACCCTAAGCAACTCAGTGAGACCCTGTCTCTAAATAAGATATAAAAACAGCCTGGGAATTTGGCTGAGTGATTAAGAACTCCTGGGTTCAATCCCTGATATACATAAATAAATAAATAAATAGATAAATAAATAAATAAATGGAAAATCAGTAGAGTAGAGAAAGGAGAATAGAGAGAAGGAGGAGAGGAAGGAAATGAGGGGGCACTGGGAACTAAAATGGAGTAAATAAAATTTCAGATGTGCCTGAGTTTGTTCAGATGAGCCCAACCATTAGGTATAACTATAGTGCTCTAATAAAAATACTATAAACGAAATTTGCCATTTTTAAGTGTACATTTCAGTGACATCAAATACATTCATGATTTGTACAACCAGTACTATTATCTATTTCCAAACCTTTTTAATAATCCAGAAGAGACTCAATAGTCGTTAAGCAATAGCTCTCCATTCCCTCCTCCGCCACCCCTGGCAACCATCATTATCCCTTCCATGTGTATGAATTAATCTAGGTACCTCAGATAAATGGAACCATATCATATTTTTCCCCTTTGGGAAAGCTTATTTCACTTAGTATGTTTTCAAGTGTCATCCATGCTATAATACTTATCAGAACTTCATTTTCCTTATGGCTATTGAGCCATTCCATCATTTATATCTGCTATACCTTATCTACCCCTCTGTTGATGGACACTTGGGTGGTTTCCATCATTTGGTTACTGTGTAGATGTGGCTAGGAACATTGGTCTATCAGTCATGCTGGTGGAAGTTTGAAATTGGTATTGGAGAATGTGGGAAAAAACAATAGAAAGTTGAAAGAAAGCATGATACACAGTGTTGTGTTAGGAGTTTAGAATTAAATTTTAGGGAGTGACTGAGGAGGTACGCTTTTTAGATTGATCAGGGAAATGAGTAACTTAAAAGATTGAGGAGTGGTGTGTTGGTGGATGAGAATGTAGAGACCAGTGAGCATAATGCAATGGCCCAGATGAGAGAGAATGTTATGGTGTAGTTATGAGGTGTCCCCCAAAAGCTCATGTGTGAGACAACACAAGAAGGTCAGAGGTGAAATGATCAATCATGAAAGTTGTAACCTAATTGTTGGATTAATCCACTGATATGGATTAACTGGGTGGTAACTGTAGGTAGGTAGGGTATGGCTGGCAGAAGTAGATCACTGGGGGATGTGACTTTATGGTTTATATTTTGTCCTTAGTGAGTGGAGCTTGCTCTCTGCTTCCTGGTTGCCATGCCCTTCTGCCCTGATGTTCTGCCTCACCTCAGGCTCAAAGGTATGGAGTTGGCCAACCATGGACTGAACCTCTAAAACTGTGAACCAAAACAACCTTTTCCTTCTCTCAGTAGTTATTGTTGGGTATTTTGGTCACAGCAACAAAAAGTTGACTAAAACAGATAATGATGGCTTACAGAATGAAAAGAAAGTCACACATGAAGGATCTTTCACACTATGAAGGAAATAAAGGAGTCAAAAATGACTGAAGGGTTTTAAGCCTGTGTACTACTCTTTTACCTCCATTATGCCCAGTCTGAAGGACTAATGTCCCTGAGATGTCATGAGTGGTTAAGACTTCCACTGTCCACAAATGGTGCATTCAATGAAGTTTACAATTCTGCTTTCACAGAGTAATGCCAACTTCTGAGACAACTTTCAAATATGAGGTTTCTGGTATGATGATAACCAGATCAAGATCAAAACCTGAAGTCAACTGATCTGAGACTGCCCGTCAGATGGTAATGATCCCATCTCTAACTAGGGAGGCTAAAACCAACCCATGGCTTCTAAGGTCAGATCTTTAGGGAGAGACTATCACTTGTTGGTGTCAATGATAATGGTTATGGAGCTGATGAAGATCTAAAATAGGAAATGGTTCCACTGGAGGATTGAAACAGGAAGGCTCCATTGGGAACCGCTTCTCCAATGGAAATACTTCCTATTTCAGATCTCTCATCAGCTGCATAACCATTTCTGGGCTTCAGAGAAAATTCAGAAAAAATTTAACTTTTCAAATTTATCATAGCATAGAAATCTTTATCAATATGTTCATTTATGCATGCAAATACTGGGCACCACTGTAAAAGCCAAGCACTGAGCCTGGAGGTGAGTCACCACCATCTGTAAGACTCCTGACATACAGAAGAGATCCATTCAACGAATTGGGCAGATAAAAATGACAATTGTGACATATTCTATTAGAGTGATGAAAGCATATAATAAGGAGTCAAACGGTAAAACCAGAGAAAGAATGTTTAAACTCAGGTCTAAAATTAAATTGGGGACTGAGTGAAGTAGGCCTGGGGACAGTTCCTGCACTTAAACAGGACCACAGCAGGTGAGAGGGGCACCTGAGTGTGAGTAGACAGATTGCTGGATGTGTAGTGAGAAAGCAAGTAGGAAGGAGCTAGCCCATACACATCTTCAGACCACGTCTGAAGCATGCAGGCCTTTATACTATGAGCAATGGAAAGCCACACACATTTTAAACACAGGAGTGGGAGGACTAGATTTTATATAATAAGAGACTGAAACTATGATATAAGGCATTGGGACCATCAGGGTGGGAATGTGGGGGCACTCATGGGAGGCTCTTGGGAGCGCCCTTGTCAGGTTTAAGAGTCAGTGAAAACATAACTGACAATCCAGGGAGATGAGCAAGGGAGACAGTGGGGTGAAAACCTCCCAGGTCTCTGGCTTGTATCATGAGATGAATAGGATACCCATTTGAATATGCTGTTTTCATACAGTTACTTCTGTTTGTTTGTAGACTTGACCTCTTCTTATCAAGTTAGATGTCCCTTGGTGTCCCTGCAAGTCCAAGTTATTAAACACTGGTAGGTGTTCTGGGGCTCATAGTGATGGCAAGGCAGGACACATCAGAGCCCTCTAGTGCTGGCCTGCCTGCGGCCCCTACCCCACTTCCAGAGCAGAGTGTGTGCATGTGGGTGCACACACACACATGTTGATAATCACACCCATGGGGGAGCATTGGCCCCTTCATTACCCTTCCTCAGAGTTAAATAGCCCTGATAAGAAACTGCATGTCAAAACAAAATGTCATTTCTGAGAATACAATTTTACATGCACCAATGGTCTGCCACAAAAATGTATTTTTAAAAAAAATGGAACAATCTGGTTTTACTTCAAGGGTAAAATGACTGTTAAAATACAAGGCCACCTCTATGGCAATCCAAGGCAGACACTTCCTATACTGGTTAATGGAGTAAGGAAGAAAAGAAACCATTTGGTGAAAGGTATGTTTAACTCTGGTTTATAAATTAGACACAATTTTGTGGATTAAAGTTCAAGATTCTTTTGTGAGATTGATTCCCAAATACTTTATTTTTTTCGAAGCTATTGTGAATGGGGTAGTTTTCCTAATTTCTCTTTCTGAAGATTCATCGCTTATGTATAAAAATGCCTTAGATTTATGTGCATTGATCTTATATCCCGCTACTTTACTGAATTCACTTATGAGATCTAAAAGTTTTCTGGTGGAATTTCCTGGTTCCTCTAAGTATACCATCATATCATCAGCAAATAGGGATAGTTTGAGTTCTTCTTTTCCTATTCGTATCCCTTTAATTTCTTTGGTCTGTCTAATTGCTCTGGCTAGAGTTTCAAGGACGATATTGAATAGAAGTGGTGAAAGAGGGCATCCCTGCCTTGTTCCAGTTTTTAGAGGGAATGCTTTCAGTTTTTCACCATTTAGAATGATATTAGCCATGGGTTTAGCGTAGATGGCCTTTACAATGTTAAGGAATGTTCCCACTATCCCTATTTTTTCTAGTGTTTTGAGCATTAAGGGGTGCTGTATTTTATCAAATGCTTTTTCTGCATCTATCGAAATAATCATGTGATTCTTGACTTTAAGTCTATTGTTATGGTAAATGACATTTATTGATTTCCTGATGTTGAACCAACCTTGCATACCTGGGATGAAACCCACTTGATCATGGTGCACTATCTTTTTAATATGTTTTTGTATGCGATTTGCTAAAATTTTGTTTAGAATTTTTGCGTCAATGTTCATTAAGGATATTGGTCTGAAATTTTCTTTCCTTGATGTGTCTCTGTCTGGTTTAGGAATCAGGGTAATATTGGCTTCATAGAATGAGTTTGGGAGAGTTCCCTCCTCTTCTATTTTCTGGAATACTTTGAGAAGTATTGGAATGAGCTCTTCTTTAAAAGTTTTGTAGAACTCGGCTGAGAACCCATCTGGTCCTGGACTTTTCTTTGTTGGAAGGCTTTTGATGACTTCTTCTATTTCATTACTTGAAATTGGTCTATAAGAGCTACAGAACACTAAAGAAAGAAATTCAAGAAAACCTTAGAAGATGGAAAGATCTCCCATGTTCTTGGATAGGAAGAATTAATATTGTCAAAATGGCCATACTACCAAAAGTGCTATACAGATTCAATGCAATTCCAATTAAAATCCCAATGATGTACCTTACAGAAATAGAGCAAGAAATTATGAAATTCATCTAGAAGAATAAAAAACCCAGAATAGCTAAAGCAATCCTTGGCAGAAAGAGTGAAGCAGGGGGTATCGCAATACCAGATCTTCAACTCTACTACAAAGCAATAGTAACAAAAACGGCATGGTATTGGTACCAAAATAGAAAGGTGGATCAATGGTACAGAATAGAGGACACGGACACAAACCCAAATAAATACAATTTTCTCATACTAGACAAAGGGGCCAAAAATATGCAATGGAGAAAAGATAGCCTCTTCAACAAATGGTGCTGGGAAAACTGGAAATCCATATGCAACAGAATGAAACTAAACCCATATCTCTCACCATGCACAAAACTAAACTCAAAATGGATTAAGGATCTCGGAATCAGACCAGAGACCTTGCATCTTATAGAAGAAAAAGTAGGTCCAGAGCTTCAACATGTCGGCTTAGGACCAGACTTCCTCAACAGGACTCCCATAGCACAAGAAATAAAAGCAAGAATTAATAACTGGGATAGACTCAAACTAAAAAGCTTTCTCTCAGCAAAGGAAACTATCAGCAATGCGAAGAGCGAGCCTACAGAGTGGGAGAAAATCTTTGCCAATCATACTTCAGATAGAGCGCTAATCTCCAGAATCTATAAAGAACTCAAAAAACTCTACACCAAGAATGCAAATAATCCAATTGACAAATGGGCTAAAGAAATGAATAGACACTTCACAGAAGAAGATCTACAAGCAATCAACAAACATATGGAAAAATGTTCAACATCTCTAGTAATAAGAGAAATGCAAATCAAAACCACCCTAAGATTCCATCTCACCCCAATTAGAATGGCGATTATCAAGAATACAAGCAACAACAGGTGTTGGCGAGGATGTGGGGAGAAAGGTACACTCATACATTGCTGGTGGGGCTGCAAATTAGTGCAGCCACTCTGGAAAGCAGTGTGGAGATTCCTTAGAAAACTTGGAATGGAACCACCATTTGACCCAGCTATCCCACTCCTTGGCCTATATCCAAAGGACTTAAAATCAGCATATTACAGAGATAGAGCCACATCAATGTTCATAGCTGCTCAGTTCACAATAGCCAGATTGTGGAACCAACCTAGATGTCCTTCAATTGATGAATGGATAAAGAAAATGTGGTATATATATATATACAATGGAATATTACTCAGCCATAAAGAATGATAAAATTATGGCATTTGCAGGCAAATGGATGAAACTGGAGAATATCATGCTAAGTGAGATAAGCCAATCTCAAAAAACCAAAGGAAGAATGATATCGCTAATAAGTGGATGATGACACATAATGGGGGGTGGGAAGGGTTAGTGTTGGGGTTGGAGTTGGGTTTAGGGAGGGGGGCAGGAATGGAGGAAGGAAGGACTGTATAGATGGAGGGGAGGGGTGGGAGGGGAGGGGGGAAGGGAAAAAATGGCAGAATGAATCAAACAACATTACCCTATGTAAATTTATGATTACACAAATGGTATGCCTTGACTCCATGTACAAACAGAGAAACAACATGTATCCCATTTGTTTACAATTAAAAAAAATAATAAAGTTCAAGATTCTGTTGATTTTTCAAAAAACAGCTAGGGTGGATGTTGATGTAAATAATGGAGCAACAGATGTTCTAGGAAGAAGTTAATGTTTTTCAAAACTGGGCTGAACAACCCTACAAAGTACATGATCTAACTCACTGAGCCTAAGCGGATGGGTTCTGGCAGTTCTATGAAACTTGAAATAACAGATTAAAAGGGAATGAGAAATTCTTCCAGGAAAGTGAAAGAACATGAAATCCCCACATTATTAGCAGTACCCTCATTTCTCTTGCTGCAGCAAGTGTGTCTTGGCATCACTAGGACTCTGTCCATCAACCCCAACACTGAGGAAGGAGTAGAACGCACCCACACAAACTGAGGCCCAGGCTGAGCTCCACTGGATGGAGAGCGGGTGCATTTCACCTGAAGGAAGGCTATTCACTGGACTTCTGTTTAATCAATAGACTATGGTAAAGGGTGGGAAGCCACTCCTTTGATTACGTTATACTGGATGCTGCCTTGCTAGCAGACACAAGCTAAGAGTTCTCCCTTATTGCTAGCTTTCAAGCAGGAAGTTGCCCAAATCCTATAAGCACAAGTGAATTCCAATGACTCATGAAGCTCAGGAGCGTGTCCTTCCTCCAGTTGTGCCCCCTGGATGAGATACAGCTCCGATGACACTTGATCAGTCTTAGCGGTACCTATAAAACCATACCCAGACCCCTGAGCCACAGAAACTAGGAGACAATAGACGTGTTTTTGTTTTCAGCTACAAATTTTGTGGCAATTTGTGACAACAGTAAAAATCAAATGTTGACACTAGAAAGGAAGCACTGCTGTCACAAATATGTGGGAAAGACTTTGGTACTGAGCCATGGGTGGAGGCTGGAAGAATTTTGAAAAGTGCCATAGAGAAGGAGAAGAAAGCTGGAAATGTATAACTTTCTTTGCAATGTGTAATTTTATAAAAACCAAGTACTTATTGCTAAGGATGGGGACTCCTGAAAATATTAGGTCTGGTTTAAAATAGCTAATGTGGGTCCAATTTGATGGGTATGAGCTAAGCAGATCTAGTGTAGGCATCCTTTAGATGATACTATTTTCATACAAATGAAGTGTTACTTTTTTAAAAAACATTTTTGACTCACTAAAAACACAATTAAAATGAAAGTTAAGGACCAGGTAGGAAATTGACTCTCTAAATAAGGCCAGGCCAAACCCAATAATAGGTTTTTGTTGTTGTTGTTTGTTTAAAATCAGAAAGGTAAATGCATGACATGGTAGAAAATACCAGGAATGCACACAGGTACTACCCTGGCAGCTGGTAGCAAAGTATCTTTACCCTCGTCCCCACCCTGAGAGGCTGACATGACTGAGCGGCTGGAACGGGCTGTCCAGGCTTACACAGTTTGATTTATTCAGCTGTGGAGCTGATGTTTGAAAGAGATATCCCCTGGGTAGATTAAAAGCACCCAGAAACACAGAGCCTCTTTCCTTATAAAAAAAAATTAAAACTTTGAACATGAGATTCTATGATGTTCTTTTTGAAGCTGTTGCAGGTACCCAGGTATTTATGTAGACATATTTTATTTCCATTTCCAATCCATTTCCAAGGGTCCACACACTATATACCATGTACACTTGTTTTTTAATCCTGTACAGACAGGATGTCTCGACAGTGTGGATGAATGAGGTCTTTGATGTCATGCAAATGTTAGCTCTGGGCTAAACACACATAATACTGAAATTATTAAACATGGAAAAATTAGATCTTTCGATGCGTTTGCCATTTTTATTTCACTATGCAGAAACACCATTCACCATGGACTGTGATGCATTGACAGTGTGGTGGAGAATATATCTTTTTGAAGGCTATTTATAACTAAACACTCAATAATTTTAATTACAGTGGAAATTCTGTACAGTTTAAGGCTTGGCTCTTGAACTAGGTTGTAAATATGGACCAGATTTGGAAATAAAACACTTCAAGTCAAAGAAGAAAAATCAATGGAAAAATACAAGGAAAAAGAAACAAAGAAAGAACACAAAGCAACAGAAGCTCAACAGGTTTTCCTGGAGTGAACTTTCATAATATTGTAAATTAACAAAAACACAGGTTTTCTTCCCAAAACAATGACAATTTACATATTTGGGACTTGCTGGAGAACTCTGGGGAGCTTTCCAGATCAAATGCAGACCAAAGTGAACAATAAGGAAGAAATCACATGAATGATATGCTAAAATCAGTACTACCTTTTAACAAATTAAGTGAGATACACAAAGCAAGATTGTAAGCATTAAATATTTCCAGAGGGTCAGAGAGTCATTACTGTTTATGGATGATAATAATAAAAACAGATGAAACAAGTACAAGATTCAAGTTGTTTACTGAATAAACTCGGTTATTGGCACATCTAATCTGGGATAAGTCCGACACACTGGACCTAGACAGCTTCTAGCATTTTAGGGTAATCTTCATTTATCTGTAAACAAAAGATCTGTCACCTAGGAAATTGCAATTTTGTTGAGACTTTAATAATAATAAACTATGAAAGGCATGGATTGTTTTTTGTGTTACATGAGATCACGGTTTATATCGTTGGTTATGAACGTGCAGGTAGAGCTGGAAACTGAGACATTTTGTGAAAATTAAAAATGCTGCTCTTTTGTAATTTTATCGTTGCTTCATGCAATATCAGTTTAGTGATGCTGATTCGGATTGCTTTATTATGGGAAGATCTCTCTGCCAGTGTCTTTATTAATAGTCCAGGTCAATTCTTCTGGATTGGAATTTTCCACGGACAGATACAAGTCAGTTGGGTTAGAAGAGGGAACTCCATATAGGCTCTGGTTTTCCTAATGGTTTGCATGACTGGATTCATGTGCAAGCTAAATTATTCCTGTAGAAAAGAGATTTAATTAGTTACCCATCAGAAAACACCTGAGAAGTTTGCTCAGATCAAGGTCACAGAAAAGTACCTTGGATGTTAAAATGCTCTTTTTGACAAGATACTATAACACTCCATCCCAAACCATTATGCTTTCTCTTTAATAATTATAACTTTACCAAAGTTATTAAAGCTTACTGAAGGAAATCTTTTTTCTATGCATTCTATCTTCCAAATATACTATTGATTTGAATATAATAAGTGATTCTGATATTTCTGTTTTCTTTAAGAGATGCTACTTGTTCATTTAAATGTTTCTTAAATCAATGTTACAAAGCTTACAAAGTCTCTTCCATGTTTATCCCATAAGCACAAGTGCAAATAGCTCACTATTGCATTCAGCATTCAGAGCCCTCTTAGGGATGCTCATGGGCCGTGAGGTCTTGCACAGCAGGTCAGTATGCTTAGGGGGTCTGTGCACACATACCCCCTGTTGGTCTGCTCAAGATGCTGGCCAGACAGCAACTAGCAAGGCATGCACTTTCTGAAGGAAAACAGGATCACAAGGCCACATTTGCTTTCTTCTGAGACAGTACATTAGGGGCAAGTCATCCCACAGAATGCAGGAAATGTAAGCCATCCATAAAGAAAGGGAGCATCCAGGTTCTGAATTAAGAAACCAAAACCAACCAAACAACCAACCAAACACAGAAACCCCAAAAGCATGAATAGGCATAATCAAAGAGCAAGCTACCAAGAAATGAGATCATCAAAAGGAGAAAGGGGCATTTTTAATTTCCCTGGTAGTTGGAACACACAAATTACACCTCTCTGAACAAAACAGCTTTAGTTCTGATTAGACTACGCGGTAAGTGAAATCAAATTTGACATTTCAAAATTGGCTAATGTAAAGATTGCAGGGCCTGGATTTAAAGGGAACAGTGGGGAGACCACTCAAGCAGGCTCTGCTCTTCCTTTCTCCTCTAACTGGCAGTAGATGCAAAACATACACAAGTATGGAACTTGCAAATCTGAGACCAACTGGCACCTGCAAACCAATTCTCCACCCTCTTGGTAACCAGCCCCAGAAATGCCAGTGAGAGAAAAAAGCAAGAGGGGGGATCAGGCAAAGGAGGAGAGGAAAGTACCCCATGCCACATGCCAGCCTAGGCAAGCCTAGAGAATGAGCGTCACCTCTTACCTCTGGTCAATCCTCTCCATCTTCTGGTGTGATCTCTGTCTCTTTATGGACCACTACTTTGGTCACTGACATGTCAGGGTGCTGCTCTTTGGCCTCTTTAATTGCCTGAGCCAGAGCCTATCCCCAGGAAATCACAGAAGGGCAAAAACAGAAAGGAGTCGGACATGCATGAGCACTAGCAAGGTGTAGACTTATGCGCTAACTCTACATCCACAATTTACAAATGAGGTACAATGATTACAAAAGGAATCAAAAATCATATATTGGAAAGTTAATTCAGAAAAAATTTTAGAGTACATGCTGAACTAGAGGAATAACAGTGGGAACTGAAGGGCGAACATGTTCGTCTTTGTGTCTCTGCTACGGAATTTACCATCTCACATAATACTACCTGGTCATGGTCAATGTCCGCATCTCCTGTGATGACTATTCGCTTCTCGATTCGTGTCTCTGAAATGCCTCCTTTCACAGTCTGAAAGAAACCACGAGAAGCTTCATGAATAAGCTTACTGGCAGGAATGATCCTCATTCCATAGAGGGAATGGGAGAAAATGGTGAGAGTTTTAGATAACATCACGGATTGAAATAGAATTTTCCAGCAGTTCTATAACATGCTTAATTTCAGAAGTGAGGATAGAGTGAAGTCCTTTGGGTTTGGCCAGCTAGTGTTTCCGGAAGACCCAGCCCATGCTCAGAAATGGAATGAATGTTCCAGCTCAGAACTGGAATGAACATCCTGCAAAGGACATCAGAAAGAATATTCCTAACATACCATGCCAAGTGCATCACAAACAGAAAAGTTGGAGACACTCCCTCTGCAGCTATCCTGGCATCCTGACAGTCGATAGCTATTGACTGAAGTTCTGAGCGAGCGCCGTTCTCCAGCTCGCAAGGAGTATGCTCAACGGTTCTCACTCACTTACTTTGGTGATGTGCGTGGTGGTGGTGGTACTGGTGGTTTCAGAAGTGATTGTCTGTGCGCTCATCAGCACGCCTGGCTCCAGATCAGCCCCAGGATCCACCTAAAGCAAAGGTAGGAACAGACACCACACCTAGGTGTTCGTATCTCTTCTTTGGGAGTTGCCGTGTTATTTAAAACATTAAAATGGTTGAAGTACAGTCAGTCCTCAGTATCTGTGTGTTCACATCTGAGGATTCAACCAAAGACTCAAAATATTCAGAAAAAGCACTGCATCTGTACTGACTTTTTTCTTGTCATTATTCCTTAACAACACAGCATAACAACTCTTTCTGTGGCATTTACTCTGTATTAGGTATATTTAAGGCATCTAGAAATGATTTAAAGTGCATGAGGGCTGTGATTAGATTTTATGAATAAATGTTAGACTATTTTATATAAGTAACTTGAGTATCTGCAGATTTGGGTATCCATAAGGGTCCTGGAGTACCCCCATGAATGGGGAGGGAAGTCCTTCTTCCACAATCACTGTGCAGAATCTGGGAGCTGAACACATCCAGAGCAAACAGTCATTAACAAAACTGGGACTTCAGAAATACAAGCAGTGCATGATTAAGTGCATATTTTCCTTTATGTGGGGACAAAACTAGGTTTCTGAGCCTTTTTCTACATTTCAAGATCTGTGAAGACCTGGTGAAGTCACTTGCTACTTTATGATCAATAATAAAATTACAATTACTGCACTTTTCTCTGTAGAGATGGTTGGGCTTGGATCCTCTAGATCTCATGAATTAAATATTGTGCAGCTGTACTTAAGTGCACTCAGCCCTAAGAAGAAGAAAACGTCAAGTGCCAGTGATCTGGCCTTCACAGACTGTCCTACCTGTGATGATTCATATGTGATGGTTTTCGTTTCTGTGTGAACTACTGGCACTTCCTTGGTGGAAACTTCTAGCTTTACTCCTCCTGGGGAAACACTGCCGTAACTGATGGTTTCCATTTTCACAGTGGATGACTGTACCAATGGGAAGTAAGTAGATGGCTATTACAGTTTGTACCAACACACTTTTGTTTCCTTTTCTCTCCTCTTTGGTACTTCAGTACTTGATAAAAGTACAGGTTAATATCAAAGAAATGTTTACATATTACATGGGGGGTAAGCTAGGAAATAAGGCACACAACAGACAAATGTCAAATCATCTACCAAAATTCGATAGCATTTTTTGTATGGATTGTTCCAGGTAAAGAAAAGATTTTAAAGGAATTTTAAAGGAACGAACGACACCGAGATTTCATCTCACTCCAGTCAGAATGGCAATAAGCAAGAAAAAAAGTAACAATAGGTGTTGGCAAGTCTGTGGGGGAAAAAGGTACACTCATACATTGCTGGTGGAAATGCAAATTGGTGCAGTCACTCTGGAAAGCAGTGTGGAGATTCCGCAGAAAACTTGGACTGGAACCACCATTTGACCCAGCTATCCCACTCCTTGGCATATACCCAAAGCATGCTGTAGTGACATGGGCTCATCAATGTTCATAGCAGTTCAATTCACAACAGCTAAGCTATGGAACCAACCTAGGTACCCTTTAATAGATGAATGGATAAAGAAAATGTGGTACATATACACAATGGAATATTACTCAGCCATAAAGAAGAATAAAATTATGGCATTTGCTGGTAAATGGATGGAACTGGAGACTATCATGCTAAGTGAAATAAGTCAATCCCCCCAAAACCAAAGGCTAAATGTTCTCTCTGATATGCAGATGCTGACTCACAGTAGGCAGGGGGATGGGAGGAGGGGAGGTTCACCAGATTGGAAAGGGGGAGATCGGGGGAAGGAAGGAGGATGGGAATGGGAAAGACAGTAGAATGAATTGGATGCAAATTTTCTATGTGCATATATGAATACATGACCAGTGTAACTCCCCATAATGTACAACCACAAAAATGGGAAGTTATACTCCATGTATGTATATGTCAAAATTCATTCTACTGTCATGTATTTAAAAAAAAAGGATCCCCCCCCCAAAAAAAAGAACAAAGTATTGACACTTGAGAAATGGAAAGGCATAGTCTTTTGGTCCTCCTGGATAAGTACACTGCTCAGGAATAAGTCTATCAGATTTTCTATGATGCTTTGTCCAGATTGGTGGCCAATTATACTTTCAATGACAGAAACCATTTCCCAGAGCTATGCATTATTAATAATCAATTCATATGTCTGTAAATGACCCCAAAGCTAAAAACCAGCATGTTGGCCCCTAACTGCCATAAACAAGAGAAACAGAATAATCACATGGAAAAGACAGGAAATTGAACTCAGCTCCACCTGTATGCTGATCAAAATTTCAGGGTACCACACATCAGTTTTAGTTTAGTGTTCAGAGTAATGTTAGCTACTAGTTACCTCGAAGTGAGGTTTTTGTTCTGAAGTTTCAGAAACCTGAATGGCTGCACCCTGCTCCTCCTCTCGCTCGTGGGAAGCAGGAGCTCTCTCTTCCTGCTCAGGTCCAGCTTTATCGGCCTCTTCCCGTCTTTCCTCTTTGGCCCCCTCAGTCACAGCAAAGTCTTCCTTCCCTTTCACACTGACTGCTTCGGTAGCTGTGGGCTGTGCTGCAGCATCTGCATCGTCCCCAGCCGCGTAAGAAGCATCCCCACTCGCGTGCACATTCATCACACGCCTCTCCTCCACCAACAGAGTTTCCTGTACCACCTTCTCAGTGCCAAGGGGCTGGTGGTGTGGGGTTGTTTCTGTCTCTGTTTCGCTGGACTCTATCTTGGTTTCCACTTTCTGTATGGGAAGAAAGTGTGGCATCAGAGTGATTTTCCTTACATCAAAGGTCAAGAAACAAAAATAAAAATTAAAAGAAAAAAAAACAAACTAAAGCCGCCACTTGCTACAATGATTAAAGCCAGCATCAAGTGCTTATCACCAGAAACACTGATAGAAAATATAAATTAGCTTCCATTCCGCCCACCAGAAGCTTTGCTGCATGCCTGCTGCTAACATACACACTGGAGCCTATGCTGCTACTTTACCACATCCACAAAAGAAAACAGAATAAAATACGCAAGTAAAAAACAATAAACGGAAGCATCATAGCACATTTGCATTGGTTCTGGCTGTTTTCGCAGACCCAATAGATGAGGTAAAATGCTTTAAAAATTAAATGCTATTAAAATTTCTCAATGTGATTGCCTTTTGAATATGTGGAGTATATTCTTGAAGTGGAACTAAAGGCATATGACAGATATGCCAAGCAGGCACAAAGGACAATCACGCGAGACACCTTTGAATGTTGAATGCAAGACACAAACACACAACCCGCCCCAAAGGCACAGAGCAAGGCAGATGAAAACATTCAGAAACCCCAGGATGGAAGCAAATGGCCACCTGCACCCAGCTTTGAGAAGTAGAAGTAACCCCTCCTATGAATTCTGTTGGTTTTCGCGCAGACTCTAATAAACTGAAGATTTCAGAGCCATCCATGAGCTTTTCACCAGAAGACTGCTTAGTCTGAGAGGACAAAGAAATGGAGAGTCAAGCACAAGAGACAGAGACATACTCAGCCACATACACATTCACAGTTTGTTAGACAAAATTGTGGGCAGAGGAAAAAAGGAAGGAGAAATGAAGGAATCCAAGATACGGACTTTAGAAACAGAAAAGAATGAGAAATAAAATAGCAAACTGGGGTGACCATGAGCTGTTGTTTGGTAAAGCAGAGAATTATTAGGATCAGGGTAGTGCTGATTTAAGCAGATTTTTTTTTTTTTTCCTTCATTGCAAGCCACAGCAGCACTATCAAATCTTGGGAACGGGCAGCTGGAAATAAAACAGAAAAGTGTTTTAATGCTGACTTTGGATTGCAGTATTGACTGAACCATGAAAAAAATCATAAAGCTGGGTTGGCTGCTCTCAACATAAAGCCAAGCAGCAAGAGAAACGGAAAGGTTTGGGGTGGAAGGGTACTGCTTCAAATAACGTCATGCTGGAATCTTAAACTGCAACCGAATGAGAGCCACTGGTTACCACCACTCGGGATGCGGACGACTCAGTGACGTAATGTGCGGTAGCAACAGTAAAGGCTGGTTCCTGGGAATATCTCCACTCAGACAGGCTCTTTCTTCGGGGACCAAAGAGTCCCACTTTCAAGACCTCACTATCTGGTACGTGTTCTGTCTTGCTGAACCGGACACTTTCTGGGCGAGGGTGGACAGCCACGTCCTCCCCCAGCTTTGCAGCCTTCTGGAGGTCATCCTCTTCAGGACTCTGCCGGCGAGACTCGGCTTCCTTGATGGGAGCCAGGGATTCTGACAATTTCCGCTTTGTTGTCTGGACCTCGGGTCCTCTCCTGGACTTGTCATCAGCCAGGGTTTCCAGGACCTCGTATTCTGTCAGGATAGTAACAGCCTTCCCTGCCTCTGACACGCCTCTCTCCATTTTCTGAAGCACCTCCAGAGAGGAGGGCTGAGCTACTCTCTCTCCTTCTTTGGTTTTCCCAGTCATAGTAACGATTCTTCCGGAGACGGTGTCGTAGGATTTTCCTAGAGTGTATATTTTCTGTTTGTTCTCTTCTTTCAGTTGCAATTCTCGGGCCAAATCATCGAAGCTATGCATTTCGACAGTGCTAGATTTCAGCATGTCCGCTGGGATGTCACCAGTTCTACTGCTCACCGTCACCACCTTGTAAGTCACAATCTTTTTCGAATCACCATCAACTACCTCAGTGGGTATTTTGTCTACAATAACCCAATCCTCTGGGCCCTATATTTAAAATATAAAAGCTAAATTAGAAATTCTGATGATCCCCTATTTCTAAAATAAGAATCCTTTAAGAAAATTGGGATGGAGGCTACACACAGGTCTGTGATAGGACTGTCCAGGACCGGTGTTATCTAACCATTATGGGTATAATCTCTTCTCATGTGAAATTAACTATCACTTTCAATCTGGAATATATTCTGCAGGGTAGGGTTACAATTTAAGATTTCTTTAATAGGAACAGACTTTGTTGGTAAATTTTGCAAGAAATCTATCTGCATGATGCCATTTTGGTTATTTTGAATTTCAAGATTAGATAACATTATCAAAGTCAAGTTTTTCATGTTAAATATAATACTAAAGTTCATATGCCATTAATTTCCAGAAAGAACTTGCCCACATTCTACAGATTTCTGTAAACATCACTTTCTATATTTGTAGATTGCACTTGTTTATATAGTGAAGGGAATCCATGACAGTACTTATCATCCAATTAATACTGAGTGCACCTGTGTTCACGGCATTGTAATGAAACATTCCCCACTGACTGGACACTTTTGGATACTTTAAAAAATAAGTCTGAGTGGTCTGCACAGTATCCTGATCTTAATTACAGCTGAAGTTCACTGTCTCAGTAGTTTGACTTCCACTTTGCTTAGTGTTAGTTCCAACAAGGCAGATTAAAGTTAAGAAAACTTTGCATTCAGGGAGTCCTAATAGGAAGTAATGTGTTAACAGAAGACCAGTTTCACAGGTAACAAAGGGAAGAGCAATCCAACCAGGAAGAGGGGAGCAGCTTGGTTTATATTTTAAACTAGGATGTTCTCTACTTTTGTATTTATTGTAGCCTGGAAACCTAAATCTAGAAATAAGTATGCCTAAGAAGAATGATTACAACTTGATCCATTAAACAAAATGAATTGAAAAAATAACCTCTAGGGTCGATGGGACAGTTTTCTGGAAAATTATTTGCCGAGAAGTAGCCACAGAACCAGCAGAGTCTCCTTCCTGTATTTTCTTAATCACACTTGGCTAGTGGGAAAAACCAATACAAATTCAGAACTTTCAAAGTCAATCAAGGTCATCTAAATTAGCATCACTCTATGGGGAAAAACAGGCAGTACAAACTTCAGTAAAATTATTATAGAAAGTACAATCATAATGCTTCAATGATAATGTATAATCACCTAAGATTAGAAGTCATAAAGAAAGGATGCATAACGGATAACCAAAATATTAGGAAAATTATTTTTCCCCTTCCCAAGAACCTAAGAAAAAATAATATACCTACCTTAGTTTTAAACAAGATAATTTTAAAAGGAAAATAAAAACTAAAGATACTTTAATGACTGAAGTTTGAAGAACAAACAGTTCCTTTTAGAAAATCCTTTTTGCTTGTCTTTTACCTGAGACTCAAGGAATGGAGCACCTCCTTGCTGCAAAAATATAACTTTTTCAGAAATCTCTCTTTCTTCTTTGGTCTGTTTGAATAAAGGGGGTTGGGTTGGAGAAGAGGAAGTAGACAGTTTCCAAAAAGGCAAGTTAGGAAGAGTTCTTTAACTGTTTTTTATATGTATGTACGCATGTGTGTGTGTGTGTGTGTATGTATATTTTACTTGTAGTACATATATATAATATATAAAATTCATTTTTCCTGAAGAAGTAAATCATTGTTTATTAATGTGAAAATAGTCTGATACCATTGCAAAATCTAATAATTTAATAATTATTTACAAAGAGTAACAGATGGAAGTTTAAATGACTCAAACAGTTTTTCATTTCTACAAGGACAGAATATGCTAGAGTGAAATAAAAGGTTTCTTCACATTTGAACAGTGTTCGTGTTAGTTGCTTGCAAAATCATAAGTGAGTACTTAAAAAGGAAGAAATATTAAAAATTTAAATAGGAACAAATTCTTACTCAAGTGCTACCTGCTGCAGAGTAGGGAAATACACACAAGGTTGGCTCATTAGCTGCTAATCTGAATACACTCAGGTGGACTTAGGATGATTTATTTGTTGTTCAACAAATAAACAAATTCGAAGTTGTTTTTTTTTTTTTTTGAACTTTTATAACAAGGTGAATAAAATTTGAGGTTAATTTAAGAATATCTTGGCAAAGAATTAAGTAGACCAAATCATACTTTTAACTTATAAAAATTAAGAAACATTAAAGTAAATATTTCATGTAAGACATTAGTTTTGTTCTTTTTTAACTATTTTTGTAACTTTCTTTAATTCAAGTGGCAATACAGTAGCAACCAAGCCTATCTTTACACAGAGTACAGTTCTACAGAGTAGGGACTAAAAGGATATTTTGGAAAATTAATCTAAAAATAAATCATAGAACGCTCAAAGTGTCTAGAAGAATGGAACTCTTTCAATAAATCTTATCATTATAAACAATAAAATTTTATGAAACCACTTAAAATTCCTGTTTACCTACTAAAGTACTGATAAGTACTACACTGAATGGTCTGCCTGTAAGAGGTTGTAGGGGAACACCTGACACGTCCTGCAAGAGCTACTGACAGATTTTGACAGTGCCATACCTACATGACCCTTTCTAATGAGAGATAAAAACCATTATCGAAGTAGAAAAAAATCCTATCCTGCTGAAATTTTGAAGGAAGGTATTGGAAAACATAAAATGTGCCATATGGCATCATTAAATGTAAATCTTCTGATCCTTTCTCCCTTCCTTTTAAAACTTTCAATCATAGCCTCTTTTTAAAACAGAAATGAGAAACAGGAAGGAAAGTTCGAAATTAGAGGTACTTTTTAGAATAACATTGCTGGGTCTCTAATTATAATTACCCATATTATTCCTCAGATAAAAGCTTTGTGGAAAAAAAAAAAAAAACACCCAGTGGCTGAACAGTGGTTTTCAGTATACTCCATTGTCTGAAACAAACTAATTTTTAAAACGTCTATGTCTTATCATTGTAAATGTTAACACGGTCTATACATAGAGCTGTGTATGTCCATAATAGAAACAGTATAACACAAAGAGACAGATCTGAGAAATATCTTCTAAATATGGACAACCTTCCAACCTAACTACTTCAGCTTCTAGAGAAGTGAAGAGATGCTAATAAAGAGAAGCTGTTAATCTAAAAGAGTACTTTTATTAGGGTTTAGAATATAGTTAGATGTATAGTTCAACTATTTCATTAAGTTTCTTAAACATTCATCTCTGTATTATACTTGGGAAACAAGGTCCTATTCTGGCACACACTAATATAACAGTCATTCATTCTTGGGTGATTAAGGGTCTTTACAAATAAATTTTAGGGAACTGGGTGCAGTGGCACATTCTGACAGTCCCAGCTGTGCAAGAAACTGAGGCAGGAGGATCGTGAGTTCAAAGTCAGCCTCAGCAACTTAGTGAGGCCTGAGGCAGCTTAGTGAGACCCAGACAAGAAATAAAAAAACAAAAAATGGGCTGGGGATGTGGCTCAATGATTGAATACCTCTGGGTTTAATCCCTGGTACAAAAAAAAAAAATTAGGGAGCAAGTGAATTTGCAAATCCAGAATCTGTGAATAATGGGAATCAACTGGGCTAAGCATCTAGCTTAAGAAGTTACATAGTGAACATACTGGTAATTTCACCACTCACATGAAAGAGAGAACATATTGGTGCTGCATAGGTATTGATGAATACTGATTTTTTGGTTGGGATTTGAAAACTTTTAGTATTCAAGTAACTACTAAGGAATAGATCTTTAACATAGACTAGGCCTATGTGCTTATAAAAGGCCACTGTGGGAAATATATGTGGACAGAGAAGCACAGAAAAGGTACCAGCATCAATGGAAAGTTCATTGTAGTCAAAATATCACCTCCTTAAATTATAATACTTTGGGGTTAATCCACCATCATTTTCTAAGATTCAGGATTAAATCAGAAGTAAAAAATACATTTCACCATTCGAATGGCTTTGACTTTTCAAAAATTCCCCTTGTTTTTAGTACCACCCCTTAACTTCTCTAAGATATTCCTTAAAACATTTGAAGTGGCCACCACCTGACATTTTCTTAAGTATTAGTATTGGGGAGAGACATTTGGCTCCTTTTGTTTGTTTTGCTTTGGGTAGCTACTTATTCTGTGTGTTTGTAACTTAGTCCAGTTGTCCAACATCTTTAGAACTGGAACATTATTTCTAAAAAATGAAAATAAGGTGAGGCCAACTTGACCAATTAAAATAAAATTTAAGGCAGTATAACTGACAAGCGGTCTTCTTAATAATGCAAGAACTAGTATATTTAAATCAAACATGAAATGAGAAATTTTTCTCTTGAAATTCAAGTTATCTGAATGCAAGTGGTGTTTAGTGGTACAGGCATACCTTGGTAGAGGTACTTTTCATTTATTCTGCATAATAGGCCCTTTACAAAGTAATTCCAGTGGGTACTTTTCAGCTGGGATTGGAACTGTCATGAATACAGCAATAGTGAGATCTTGGTCAGGATGATAAAAAAGTTTTCAAAGGAGGTTTAGAAAACCATCAACAATGAGTGTAATTCGATTCTTCATTTCACTGCAAGGACCTGAACGCTGCCTACAGATCACTGTTTAAAGGCTTTTACACACACAAAGGCATAAGTTCTAATTTTCTATTCTGTGTCAGTTTCCTGGACAAATAGTTCACAATAAAGGGGTCTTGATAAGAAGGAGATTAATCAAAACAATGCTCAAAAGGTGCAGTTTTCAAAAACTGCTTATTTTGGAAGAGAGAAAAGCAAAATGATATCTAACAGTAGATAGATAGTAATTCGTGGGTCCCTTATAAATGGGAGCCTTGAAATAACATCAAGTTTACCCTTACTCTGGCTGTATATTTAAAGAGAGCTTTCCTATACGGAAAAGCTTTACTTAAAAAGCACCAAAATGTGAGTACCGTGTGTTAATAAGTGGGGATGACTTCTCTGCCTACTGATTCCTCATCCTCTCCTACATTTAGATTCCTTTTCCTGTGTATTTATTTTAATTCTCCTTGGTCACATGCAGATTACATTCCTTAGAATTTACCTTATAAAATTCTTTGGATTTTTATGCTTGTATAAACTTGATTTTTTCCCCTTTCTCTTTTTCCTAAAAAATATTATATTTTCACTAAATTATGGTCGTGTTAAAACCCTAATTTCCCCATTAAAAATGTCAAATAAAAACTAATCACAAATCAGTTAAAATAACCAGTTATGAGAGAAATCAAATAAAACATTCATTTTACCATTAAAAGCCTGATGTAATATATCATGATAAAATGTGTCCTGAAATGCTTTCAACTTCTGATCAGTCAAACAGCAGACTCTCAGGAGGTTCCATCTTACCATTGATGAGAAACATATATACAAGAGTTTTCTGGTCATTCATCAATGCAGAAGAAGGAAGTACATTTGGATAAAGTGCCAATTCACTAAGATAGTATCTTAATTTCTCTACCGTAAAATATAGGTTTTTGATCAGAATCAGCCAGTTTGCCCTATAGTCTCCCTGTGGCTTTCTGGCCATTGCCAGTACCACCTGATACCATGCTCCTTGGCCACCTACTCATTTGATTTGCACCTTTCCTGTGGAGCACAGAGCATCTCAATTCAGGTTATACATAGATAAGAGGGAAGGTTCTTTACTCAGAAATTCAGCAAATTCTTTTCCTAGTTTCAGTCCCTGTGGAGATGCAAAGTCACTGAAAACAGAAGACAGTTCCAACCCAGAGCTTGAATACTGACCTCTTCAGGTACAAGTGGCTCAATCATGGGTGCATCCTCCTGCCTGGCAGCCAGTCGCACCGGGGAGGTAGAAAGTCTCTTTTCCCACTCATTCGTTATGGCAGTGTCTGTTGAGGTTTCTAAGAAGGTTCTTTTCAGCTCACTAATGTTGGTTTGATGTTTCATCAGTTCATCTTGAGTTTTATCTAGCTCCTACATTCAGAACATAAAGAATCCAACAGTCAGCCTTGCAACTTAAAAACAAAAACAAAAAAACCAAAACGTCATGTCAATCTCATTAGTCAAAAGAAAACAGAATTTTGAAGAGGGTTCATGACACTACCACAAACACTCTGGTGAAAATGTGATATTTCTAGGGAAAAGAGAAAGAAAAGAAATCAAATTCACACAAGCATAAAAATCAAAAAGAATTTTGAAAGGTAAAAACTGTAAGGAATGTAATTTACATGTGACCGGAGAGAATTAAGTACACACAGAGGGAAAGGGATCTACATCTAGGAGAGGAAAAGGAATCAGACAGAGTAGGCTGAGAAGTCATCCCCACTTATTAACAGGTGAGCACACAGTTCATGCATCATGGTACGAGCCCACAGGTAAGCCACTAAGGGAAAAAACAACACACACAAACATGCACTGGTATATACCAATACCAACCTCTAACATAAGATTACTATGTTTGACATACACATTTTCACCCTTTATTCGCTTAATCAGACTATTCTGAAAAAAGTGGAGAAGAAAGGGAAAGGTAAGGGACACGGTAGTCAAGGGAACAAACTCCATCCTGCGCACTGCACCATCGACATGGTAACAGCTACAGAGCATGCTGAGATCTGAACACCGTACACAAACCATGACGCACTGATTTGTTTTACTTCTAATTTTCTACCTGTGCCTTGAGTTCTGCATCTTCCTCCTGGTCCGACTGCCAGCATCAAGAAAGAGTGGGAAATAAAGTCTTACCATGCAATTTACTCTGAGATTAGAGAACTCAAAAGTCTATTTAAACTTGCTAAGTGTGGGCACTCGTGTGCACTTGCATAAGGATGCAGTTCTTTCCTCTACACAAACCACAACACTCTCACACACAAATTATGAAGCTTAACAAGCACAGAGAGGGAAAAGATTTCTTGCTCACTGGGTCTTTGGCATTTTGATGAGCAGATATACATGGTTGGGAGGGAGGCAGCAGGGGCTTGGTAGGCTGTTCTTAATGAACATTACCAATGGTTCAGGAGGCATGGGGAGCCAGATTGCAATTCCTAAGAAGGGCTATGGCAACACAGTAATGATAGCTCCCTTCAAAAGGATGAATCTTCACAATAATTCTGTAAGGTTAGCTATACGACCCCCAATATGTGAAACTGAGGCTGGAAGAATTAAACATAGAGATGCCTACATTTTAAAACTTATTAGAACTTTGATTTTCTTAAACCAATAGTTTAAAAAGTTTTTAAAGGAGAGAAGACTGATATGGGATAATTAAGGAAGCCAAAAAGAGGAAAAAAAAAAAAGAAGAAATTATCTGTCATCAGTAACAACATCATTCCTTGAAAATAAGAATGGGACAATTTTTGAGTTAAAGAAGTACCAAAATATTTTTTTAAAAATACCCCAAGCCACTATATTATCCCTCTTTTTCTAATTTCAACAACCTGCCTAATCTTTGGACATGTGAGTACCAGTAATCAGGTAAGTAGGCCAAGCCACAGGCTGCATGGTAAAGCTGTGCTTCTCACAGGGCTTTCTGATGCAGGGTCTGGGCTTTGTGCCACTGGGCTCCAAGTGGACATGCAGAGTGAAATGATAGGGAAGACAAGGGTCACACTCAAGGGGCCTTGAGCAGATCATTTCAGTTACAGGGGTCTCAGTTTCCTTATCTGCCAATGGGGTCAGGAGTATCTACCTCACGGACCCCATACCATACTACTGTTGTGCTGGTCACCTTAAGGGAAGGGAATGTGGAAAGGAGCTGCAGGAAAATAACAGGGCTGGTGACATCCTGATTCTCAAGGATGTGGTGTGTTCACAGCTCTTCACAATCTACCTATTAAATGGATTTGCTTCTGTGCTTTAAATGTTTCATAATGAGTTAAAAAATTGCTAAAAAATTTAAAGTATTAAAAATGTTTTTCATTTACAGCACATAGGAGGATTCTGACAACATTCACTGAATGTATTAGCCTGTTGTGATATGTCCCTAACTCTTACAAAATCAAAGTGTAGTTTTTTTTATATTTGGCATAGTAAATTATTAGCTTTTAATAAGTGTATTTATAATTGCTTAAAATAATCTGGATAATAGCTTTACACTATTGTATTTTACTTTAAAAAATAAGTAATTATTTAAACTGTGGCATTTCCAAAAGGAAGAAACTTAATAAAATACCATTATGGAATTTTTTTTCTGAAGATATTTTCAATTAAGTGATGTACAGACACAACTTAATAGTACTTTTATTTCTTCCAAAATAGGCAACTAGAAAATATGGTTGTGATTGGGTGATGTAAAAAATAACATAGGAGCTCAAGTAAAATTTATTGCAAAGTAAAAACTTAATTCTGCTAGCACTCTGGGAAATAAACATCTTGACTTCTATCACTATTGATAAACACTGTTTTTATAGAAAGTTGAATCAGTTACTGATAGTGCAGGATTTAAAAATGACAAAAATTCATCAACACACTCTATAATGTATCCTAAAGAATTAACAAAGGACAATCAATAGCACTGTTTCTCTTCTGTTAAATGTGATTACATTTTTTTCAATAAAGTACTAACAATAACTTGACAATATTCTCTTCCTTAGAGAATTAATTTCTTATGAGTGACCTGCACTATAGCCAAAGGCCACAACAACACATTCAGAGAAGTACTATTTTAACGAATATTATTTGACCATTTGGGATTTTAAACCATATCTCTACTTAGTCAGCAAGCTCATTAAAGTAATTGTGACTCGTCTCATGCATCAAAGCTAACATCCATAAAAGCCTCTCATTTGAGGTAGGACAATTTTTTTTTTTTTTGGTACAGGGGATTGAACTCAGGAGCACTTAACTACTGAGCCACCTCTCCAGTCCTTTGTGTGTGTATGTGTATAAATATATATGTATGTATATATATGTGTGTGTGTGTGTGTTTTGTTTATTTATTTATTTGTAGGAGATAGGCTCTTACTGAGTTGCTTAGGGCCTTGCTTAATTGCTGAGGCTGGCTTTGAATTTGCGATCTTCCTGCCTCACCTTCCAGAGCAGCTGGGATTATAGACAAGAATCACTGTGCCCAGCTGAATTCTTTTTTTCTTTTCTTTTTTTCCCCCCTTTTTAAGGTATTATTAGTTTAGGCAAGTGGTTCTCAAAATGTGATCTTAGAATTAACAGAGTCAACACCATCTGGGAACTTGTCAGAAACATCAATTCTCTAGTTCCATCTCCGTCCTTCTGAATGAAAAAATGTGAGGCTGTGATCCTAGGAGTTAATTCCCACACAAGCCAGTTGGAGATCTACTGGTCTATGCAATTAAAAAATATATTTAACTCCTACTATGAAAGTTAGAATTTAGAATTTATCCACATTTCAAAAGCTAATATGCAGGATTCTTAGTTGCAGAGGCCTCCCCCGACCCCCAGGGACATTTTCCTTAACCAGCTCCCAGCCAGGTCCAGTTAAACACCAACCTCCGTGGCAGTGGTTTCTCCATCCGCTGCGGTGTCTGTTCGCTCACTGTCAGTCTATATACCGAAGAGGTGATCAGGTTCCGAAGGAGGCAGGGATAGAAAACAAACCCATCTGGTCAAGCGGGGCACCTACAAGTTGAACCACTCATTTTCTTTCTCTGGGATCTGTGGCATACTACCTTCCCACAAGAACGCAGCTTCAAGCCAAAGCAAAAGAAGAGCCAGAGCTGGGTGTTGTCAACAGAGCCCCCTCCGAGGAAGACCCGAGGCACGCACAGCCCGCAGGAACTGCAGGGACGGCGTGGGCCACACTGACCTGTCTAGTGCTACATGTCAGGAAAACCAATTTGTCACTTTCCTCCCACCCTTTCCACTAACATCCTGAGAAAGCTCTCCTAAAAATTCTTAATGCAAATAAAATCGGGTTTACGTATCTATATACATTTTTTTTTATCCTAGTAATATGTCACATTTGAAAGGTAAATGAAAATAAAAATTTACATAAAAAGCTACTGTAACAGTCACTGGACTTTCAGCCCCTCATTTATATAGTTGCATAATTTATGCCCATTTACGAACATCAGGCTGTCTGCATTACCTATGAATTATAAAAAGCACATGCCAGTGACTCACAGGCATATGTTTTATATATGAAAAATGTAACTCAATTTTCAAGTAGCATTGCTAACAGATATTTTTTTAAGATTACATGTTGTTATTTTACCCCACCCTCCAGTATAAAGAGGTATATCAAAATACGTATTTAAACAGCTTATTGCAAAAATACCATTCAAATGATGCAAATAATAGTAAAAATCATTTAAAAATAAGGAAAGAGAGAGAGAGAGAAAGAGACATCTACTTGGAAACAAATAAAACAAAGCACAGCATTTGACAGAGCCTAGGAATTCAGGGGAGAATTAAAATGTTAATTTCAGGACAGGTTTTTAATCTGTTTCATAAGGGGTTACGATTGAAAACAGTATTTTCTGTGGAGTAGAGTAGAACAATAAGCATTGAAATTAAGACATAACTTGAATGTCCTATTAATGGACTCACCCTCTACAAATGTCAACTAATTATTCATAACATTCCCTTGATCAAATTTTTGGATTGCTATTTTGAAAATAAAAATCAGAACTGGGGCTGTACAGTTTTGAATCTCACTTAAAATAATTCCCTCCCTCTGAAAAACAAGACATGTCAGTAAGAACAACTGGGACAGTGTTATCTCTCTGGATTTAACTCTGGCCATTCTGACTTTTTGGCACTGTCCCTAAACTCTGATTCGTAAATTTCTAGAAGAGAAGGAGTCAGAATACATGCTTGGCGTGTAGATCTGAGGCTGGCATTCTGACAAGCTTGCTAAACCTAAGTAGATTTCTTTCAGAGAAGAAAGCCTGACTGATATATTTTCATGATCTGACTACCTTGGTTAATAACTGGGGCACGGAGTGACCCTGAAGTTTTTTATAGGGTAATTGCTGTTACGGTATTACCATCTATGCAAACTAACAGCCCAAGGAAAGACCATTTTGAATGAATAAGAAAAAGACGTGCTATTGTTCAAGCCTATAGAATAACTCAAAGATCTTAGGCTTTCATGTCGAACACTTCTAAAAGTCCTTTAAGATATCTGTCTTCCGACATAGATTATTTCCCATATGGTTTTAAAATTTAATTCAGTAATTTTCCAACATCTTGGCACTACAGTTTGGTTTTAGATTCCAGTGAGGGGTCTGATGTCAGACCAATGTGCTCGAATCCTTGCTGTTCAAACGTGTGACACACTGGGTGTGTTTCATATTTTAATCTTGGTTTCCTTCTTGGAAAATGGGGAAAATAACACTAAAAATTATATTGGGTAATGGATACTAAGTGCTTTATAGAATGACCAACATGCATAGAGCTAAAATTTCCTATAGTAGTAATAATATATAAATATTAACATGTTGCATAATTATTAATTTTCCTTGGTACACAAAATCAAATATCTTTGGCCATATCTAAACTCCCTCAAAAGCTGGGTGCAGTGGCACATGCCTATAATCCCAGCTACCTGGGAGGCTGAGACAAGAGAATCGCCAAGTTTGAGGCCAGCCTGGGCAACACAGCAAGATCCCATCTCAAACAAAACTGTAAACCCCAAAGCTGTAAACTCCCTCAAATTCCTACTTAGTCTCTAGTCAGTGAACAAACACACTGCCTGATCAATAGTCAATTAATGAAGAAAAACTGAAAATAGCAGCGTTTTTAGCAACTGCTATAAAACATAAAATGTACTAGGACCAACTGCAAAAGGTGTAGTATGTCATCAGTTACCACACAATAATACTGTGTTTCCACAAATTAAAATGTATGAATAAGTTGATTACTCTTTTCCTCCAAATTTGAACCTCTTTGTTTTGTATTATCAAAAATTTACTAAGAAATTCACAAATAATTATGTTATGATGAACTAAATTTATCTTATGTTTCTTGATAGATAATTTGATATTCTGCCCTTCTTATTTGATCCTTTTGAAAGTATAACGGGAAAGAAATGATTGGCCGACCACTTTCTTGTTTGAAATGATTAAGCTTTTCTATACTGGGGTTCACTCTTGAGAAAGGCTGGCACTATGATTTAGCTACTGTAACATATGAGAGATGTAAAAAGAACTACTGTCATTAGTGATTTCGTAAAAGGAATGTGACAGATGAATTATATAGGAAGTCACCCAGTTTAGCTGCCAAAGAACTTGAGGCCTAGAGAATAAAATGGGCCATGTAAGCAAACAGCACTTTTTTTTTTTAAACTGAATGACCTCAATGTGACTTTTTTAGCTCAAGCAGAACTAG
The DNA here is from genome assembly GCF_902686445.1 of Sciurus carolinensis. NCBI lineage: Eukaryota > Metazoa > Chordata > Mammalia > Rodentia > Sciuridae > Sciurus > Sciurus carolinensis. The sequence continues at coordinate 26,119,644 of NC_062227.1, read as the reverse complement.
TATGCACAGCTCTTTGCACCTGGGGTTAAGAGTTGACACCGAGCAGATGGTGAAATACAAAGTCTGGTGGCAGGAGAGCTGTATGTAGTAGGCTAAGGTTGGGGAGGAGGGTGGCGAGGACTGCAGTGGTCAGTGCTATTTCAGTTTCAGAGGTTTGCAATAACAAGGACAGCGAGGACCGGGAAGCTCCCATCCTGCATTCACTAACTTGCAACAATGAACTGCTGTGATTTGTTTTGCTGATGTAATGCAGACATGCCCAAGTTTACATTAACTCTCATGCACCGATTACAACAAGATGTATACCCTGGATTAGGCACAAGATCTGTGTGGTTGGTTAAGGAAATGTTCAGTTTTTAAAATTTAGAAAAGCATAAAACAGAAATCTTTTTCTTTTTTTCTTTTTTTTTTTTTTTCTTCTTTATGTTAGACTCAGGACTGACTCACTGCTAAAGAAATATAAATATATTTGCAGGTTGGAAATATGTAATATTATAGACAGTCTTTACAGATAATATTGTCTTCCATACTACTTGATGATATTGCCACTATGAGAAATAGTGATAATAAAGCCTTGGACTTAAAGTAGTTCTCAAAATATTTTTCAAGGATAAAAAACACATATGGGTGTATGGGTGTGTGTGTGTGTGTGTGTGTGTGTGTGTGTGAGAGAGAGAGAGAGAGAGAGAGAGAGAGAGAGAGAGAGAGATTTAGTTGGAGCTCAGTCTCATACAGCCCAAGAACTTTGAAAAAGACTCTTATGCAATATTAAATTAAAAAACCTAGACTTCCATTTAAAGCACCTGTGAGAACATTCATAGTTTTTCCTTTTGCTGTACACAAATGGCTATAATATCACTAAATACAGGTACTCACACACCTTCACAATTCTATATACTCACAGGTGCACCTCAAATTATGACTTTCTGGCTGAACATGAAACTGAATAGTCTTTTTGTGTGTGTTGCCTTGACTTTTTTTTTTTTTTTTAATGCTAGGAGCATATGGCTTGTCTCTTGTCTCAAAAGTCCTTGTTTTGTGGGAACAGGAGAACTGGAGGGGGCCTGGGAGAGGCACAGGCAAGAGAGGACATGACAGCCAGTGCCTCTGGGGGCAGCTTCTATTCTTTTCCCTAAGCTCTGTTTGAAGTGTGGAGAAAGGGAAGCTGCTGTGCTATTCACAGGGCTGTGGAGAGGTGGGAAAGGGGAGCAATTAAGAGCAAAAGCTGCTGCTCACTGCACCATCAACTCACCCAGTTGCTGAGATGAGGGAGGGAGACATGCTTTTCCCCCGACTATGCACAAACCTGGCTTAGGGCCAAAGACACCTCATCAACTTTCTTGACTTGACCACACTGTCATATTGTGGGGAGTTCTTGTCTCAAGTGGGATTGGAAGAATCACTGCTATCTGATAATATGCACTGACACAGTTAGCATTGATACAATTTCAGCTTGGTTATATATGTAGAGAAACCTTAAATATATCCTTCCCTGACTGTATTTGAACTGCATGCAGTTCTTCCTGGTCCTGTTTTTGGTCCTACCAATGACGGATGACAGGTGGCTGTTTCAAAATGTTGTTGACATTCTTTCTGACCCAATGCATGATGGGACCTGATCCACTAAATGAGTAAAGATATGTACAATCAAGGAGAGCAGCAGGGGCATTTCAGAATCTCCAGGAGACTAGTTTGCACATTTGGAAAGCTACCCAAGAGATTGTGACATGGTCCCTCTCCCAGTCCTCTCTCTATCTCTCCTTGAATTTCATTTAAACTGGAAGTTACTTATCTGTCTTACATGTGATTTGTTTTGTAAGACGATAACTGATCAGAAGCTTTAACTTAGCCCTGATCTTTTACATAGCTAAAGGGCTATTTGAAATTGACTTCTGGCTGAGTCACCCCACATAGGACTCAGCCAGTAGCAGAGGATTCTGATTGCACTCAGACTGCTACGTCCACGTGGTGTTGTGCCTAACCCTGGGCCTGGGTCGGACTCCCCAACACACAAAACCTCAACATAATTGGCACAGACAATAAATGAGGCTCTGAAAGTAGGACCACTATCGCAGCAGCCGGCTAACACTGTTTCGGACCGAAGCACGGAACACGCAGGGGAAGTGTGTTCTATGCCGAGGTACACACCTCTTCCTCTGAACTGTCACTCGGGTCATTGTCTAGGGAGGCGCTCAAGGAGGCCGCCTTGGGCTCCAGGTAGCAGAGGCACAGAGCCAGAGGGAAGGAGAGAGTGAGGGCATATGGCACTGAGAAGGAGGCAGAGAGCAGAAAGAAAAAGATGAAGAGGAAACAGGGCACGAGGGAGGGTGAGCGGATCGGGAGATAATGCTGCAAGCTCTGGGGTAGGAAGTTGGTTTCGGATAGGTTGGGGAAAGAGAGGTACCCATCATCATCTAGGAGAGAGGGGAATGACTCAGGGAGCTGCAAGGAGAAGGAAAACAACGTGGTTCCTTTGCCAGTTTGCTGTCTATAGCTGAATGCCACATCCTGGTCCCCTATGTAAGCTTTCCCTTGGCTGTCGGAGTCCAAGGCCAGCTCTCCCTGCAGATGCTCAGCTCTGGTTGGGGCGGAACCTGGAGCTCTGCATTCGTTCTCCTTACACCTCCTACGGAGCTCAGTGGAGGATGTAGGGTCAGAATGGGCTGATGGGGGTGACAAGGGACATGAGTCAGTGCCAAGCTCCGGTGACTGATGTGAAAGAGACAGAGAGAGACAGGAAGCAGCGAACAGAGGTGCAAAAGGACAAAAAGAAAACTGCAATTAGTTAATTTTCTTATGGGTATCAATATAAAATTATAAAACAAGAATTTTAGCACTGGGGTTGCTTGGGGATTTTTAAGTAAAGCTGCATGCCAATGTTGCCGCAGATGGCTACAGTTCTCCCATTAGACCATCACATAGCAGGGTGGAATTTTTAAAAAGTCAGAACAGAAGGTAACAATGGGCAATCTCAATGTCTACACATTTCCCATGATCCAAAAATTTCATTCTAGATCAACAACTCTAGGAAGGTTTAGGGTTTTGAGAGCAAATATAACTCTAATAAATCAAAGTCAAGACTTTCAATAACCTTCTCCTGATCTCCAGGTAACAGATCTGTCTGTTACAATGGTTCAGTTGGATTAGAAGTGAAAACAAAATCCAATTCAAATTTTGATTATTTAAAAAGAATTTTTCCTAGCATTATTTCTTTCTTTGGTTAGTCAACTACATCCAAAACAGGTGGGTTTACAAATCTAGAAGTTTCTGGCCCCACTCCTATCTGATAATGGGGGGATTTAACAATTAGCATTTCAGGAACTCTGACTTCCCAACAAAGGACTGAGGTCGCTCTGAAAAGTCTTCTATTTTGCTCCTTTATGTAGGATGTAAGTGGAACTCACACTCAAAATGATTTTGATAAGCTAACCAGCAAAAAAGAATGTGTTGTCTTGTAACAGTTTCTATGTGTAAGTTTCTATTATTTGTGGGCCATAAATAATAGAAAGATACAATTTCCCAGCCTTCTGATTTCTCTTAGTAGATAAAGGGCATGTTTATACCTTTGGTTTGTGTCCTTAATACAATGTTAAAGTAGGCATCTGCACAAAAGTAACACCCTGATGAGTTCTAGCTTTCATGGGACAAGTGAACCTAGTTTCATTCTCTGGGGCCCTAGTGGTCTCAATGCAGGTGGTGGAGGGGCTGCTGGGCAAGAAAGGGAAGAAAGGAAGCAAGCAAATCCCAAGCAGACCTGGGGCAGAGCACAGGAGCTGCTACAGCCTGGTAAATTCAAGGCCAGGCCTCATGGAGCCTGAAGATAATTAGACTTCTCTTGTGCTGTGTGTGTGTGTGTGTGTGTGTGTGTGTTTTGCCTAATGTCCCGAGAGCATGGAAATTTCCCAGTCTGCCTGACTGGTGGTGGTTATCCAATCCTGACTTGTGGAGAAGTGGTAAATATAGCAACGGGGGGGGGGGGGGGATGTACAAATAAAACTACATCTGAGGCATGAGAGAAAGAAAATGCACAAGGAAAAGTATCTCTTGAATATATCTGCAAGAGAAGTGTCTCTTTTGACCATGACAGGAGTGTGTCTTCCCACACACTCACATTTGACATTAAACACTGCATTTTAAACAGGAATCTGCACAAATCGCTAAGAATAATGTAGATGTTACAAGTCACCTTCTGTGTGAAGACAACTATTCTCTGGTGGTGAGACCCATGATCTGACCTGAGGGAAGGAACATCAGCAAAGGAAACAAACCTCCTTCCCATGCTATTCTCAGGATTGGTCTTTTAAGAATTATTTTCAATAAAGTGTTTTCATTTGGTTAAAAAATAAGTACCCTCTATGTTACTGTTTGAGGGTGGAAAATAATACAATTAAGGATTACTCTTCCATGCTGCTTCTGAATGTGGTTTTAAGACAGCTTTGTCTTTTTAAAGTTTTTGGGGAAATAAAGACAGCTGGCAATTATGAAGCACTGGATCTCAGCTGCAACCTCCTGAAGGAACCAGCTCAAAACACTGGCTCTGCAGAGATCAGACAATGAGGGAAGTTGTTTTCTTTGTCCTTTTATTTTCCCATGGCATAAATGGCACAAGGTGAGGATAGCTCAGAGCTACATGATACATAAACGAATTGGTAATCTTTTAAAACTGAATAAAGTGAGACTGCACCTACTTTGGGAGCAAACTAAAAATAATTTACTTTTGTGTGGCACTTAATTCCATTTACACATCCATGGGGATCATTTGTTGGCATGGGTGATCTTGAGAAAGTTTGTAGTAATTGGGTATAAAAATGATACTTTGCATTTCAGGTATATTATCTTCATTTCATGTCCCAGTGAAAACCAGTCCTTGACTTAACTGACAGGAAGAGTGTGAAAATGAAATTTAGAACAAAGCAACAAAAGTGTCCAAATATCCCTGCCATCATTTCCTACCCTGTCCTTTTTTTTTTTTTTCCTTCCTGTTTGGCAAATAAAGAAAACTTATCCTAAAAGAGCAAAATTTAATGATGGATTGGGTCACTTGGAATATTCTGACTATAAAAATTACTAATTGGTTGATCTACCCCCATTTAGATGTTGCTGTTAAAATTATTATGGAAAGAAATATCCTTCTAATGAGTCACAGATGGTGATTCTCTATCACACCCATCTGTATTTGAAAAGCCCACTTAGTGAGCACTTGTGAATAGAAGGAACTCACATTTCAGGATAACCCATAGGTGACATAAGCATTTTTCTCCCCCTATTTCCTCTATGAACTTATATGTTCAAGGAGCTGCTCTGCTTTTCCATGATTATTATGCATAAACTTTTCAATGTGCTGAATTTTAAAACTGTTCTAAAAACTTGCTTTATAGTGCTGGGTCACCAGAAATAAACCTGATATTTAAAAAGTGTTTAAGAAGAAATCTAATTTGGTGGGGGGGGCACATGATGTCATGAAATGCAATGAATAAAACATCTGGAGAAAATGTCACCAACTCCACTTCTCAACTTCCTGTGCAACCTTGTGCCTTTATATCCCATTTTAAAATATGGCCACTAACTCCTTTCCTTATCAGATTGTAATTGTAAGATCAAGAAAGACGAATTATAAACACACAGGCTGTGATACTTGTAGTTAGAAGAATGGTGATGTGATTATTGTGTATCTAGAAAAAATATACCATGGGTAGGAGAATGGGGCCAGAAACAAAGAAAATAGCTTTAGTGATAGTTCTGAAATGAGAGCCCGAAAAGAAATGCATATTACACCACCCAAAGTATTTTTAAGAGAGACAGACAGGACAGCTGTTGAAAGTCTTATGTAGCACATTTCTTGTTAAAATAAAAAATTTCAAAAAATTAAGAAAGCAACTTGCAGAGGAAAAATGTTGAAACAGGAATAGTAATTTAAAAACTGACATATGAAGGTAACTAGTGCTGAGTTATGAACTACCCTAAGCTTAACGTATTTCTGGTTACATCCTCAGCATTACTGAGCGTTGTTAAGCTGGAGCAAGCTCTATGAGGCAGCCTGGGAGCTGTACCTTTCCCTCGTGCCGGACTGCCGAGACAGGTGTGGCTTCCTCGGCCTTTTTCCGTCTCTCCTCTTCCTCGTCGCGCTCCTCCTCGGCCTTTTTCTCCGGAGTCACAGTGGTGATCAAGTTGGTCTGAGAGATGCCCTTTGTTGTGGCGTACTGGCCAGTACCAACCTCTGCAGCAGACATAGAATCCTTCATGTATATTTCATGGTTTTCATTCACTGATGCTAAAAGCAAATACAATTGGAGAAATAAGATCTGAAATAGTTAGGTAGAAGAGAGATCAACAACACCAGTGTCCCCATTGCTGAGAAAGAAAATACCACTACAAAATACCAGCTTTGACACAAAAAGAATCTAAGCACTCTTATAGACTTCCTGTTCCACCTAGGCCTGTATTTTTCAGTTTTTAAAATTATTTCAATGCCCTTGTCTTGAAGGCCAGAATAAAGCTCAGCCACTCTCATGCTCTCTAGTGAGGGTGTGTGTGGGGCTGGAGGGGAGTAGAAGGAGGTGAAACTGGGCTTCCCTTCAACCCCCCACCCAAAAGCACTGGCTGGGCACCAGCACCAGGCACTGAGTGGCAAGTTCAACGACTCACAGCAGCGGACAATATTCTAATACACTTGAATTTGAACACATCTTTGGAAGTACTATTCACCAAAGAACTTTGAATTGGTCTCATTATTTCCAAATGCTTAAAAATCTAACATTCCTACGATATAAAAGCCCCAAGGGTAATAATGAAAATTAACCATGTTGTGGCAGAGGTTATAAAATTCTGATGGTAATTCCATTCAAGTGAAGTATAGAAATGCTTTAATATCCACTGCATTTTAAACAGTCTACCATGATGAGATGCACATATACTCATTCACATCTCTAATATTTTGAGAAAACAAGACAAATGCTGCCAAATGAAATTCATGCAAATGCAGAGCGTGCAAACATAAGAGATATAAGATACAGCCTTTCATACCAGCTAAAATATCTCAGTGAAGAGATGCTAAATTCAGTTCGATGTTAAAATCTGGTGTTCGTTATTTTACATTTTCAATATTATAAAAATTGGATATCATGAAAAAGAAATGCTGCTTTTCTAATACACAGCAGTTGATCACAGACAAAACATAATCTGTGTTCATCTTTTAGGAGCTTTAAAACATAAATAAAAGAAAGGATTCTGAAATGAAATCCTTTCTGAAATCCTTCTGATGGCTAAACTGCTTTACTAAAATATTTCACTAAGATATTTTATCTATCTTTATATGAATGAGAAAGCTTGTATGAGACCAGTTGGGCTGTTTTTCTACAAGATGCTTGCTGCCTTGCAAAAAAGCAATGTATGTTCCAACATGCAGCCAGCTCAGCAGCACAGAAAACATACGAGAAGAGGAACCACCAAGATTGAGACAACACATACTAACATCACTTTTGGGCAGGGAGGAAGAGACAGCATGAGATTAGTGCATTGACTTCGCAAATGTCTTCTGTCTTCTCCAAAGTCATTATCACACAAAAGGTCAAGAGGAAAATAATATTCACGAGAAATGTGCTCCCTTGGGTGCACATCACTGAACACAGTGGATGGTGGAAAGAAAGGTGTGATTCTATAAAAGTTCCTCAGCACTGACACAGAGAATGTACCAATAGTTAACAGAGATTCTCTAAAGTAGAGTAAATGAGACAAAGTGAAAAGAAGAGCTTCAATGTTATATCAGAGAAATTCAATAGCTTAACAGTTCTGATCAATGTTTTATTCTAGAGGGCTGGCTCTAGGTTTGGTATTCTGCAAATCTTAGAAGATACAGAATGGTACAGTTGTCCCTTGGTATCCCTGGGGAATTGTTTCCAGGACCACCGTGGATATCAAATCCGAAGATGTTCACATCTCTATTATATAAAGTGGTGTTGGATTTGAATGTAACTGCACATTCTCTTTTACGTTTTACATCATCTCTTGATAATAAGTAACACAATGCAAATGCTATGCAAATAGTGTCACACTGTATTGTCTAGGGAATGATGATGAAAAGTCTGTACATATTCAGTGTAGATACGAGTTTCTAAAAAGAATATGCAGATTTGGAACTCACAGATACAGAGTTAATTGTAATGAACTTTTTAGGCCAGCTCACAAATGTAAGAATAATCATCCATATAATTATTGAAATAATTATATTTATACCAAGACTGTTTTCTACATATATTTTTACAACAAGTGTGTGAAGATGGTCTAACTCCCATTTTCTGGGAAACTACTTCAGACCTGGAGAGCTGAAATCATTTGCCAACCATTATCCAGATAGAAGACAAGAGTCTGGATTCACTCCCTGAGTTTTTCTTGCCAGATGAGTGCTGTTCTCACTTTAGCAATAACACAGAAAATATAGCACTAACAATACCAGTGTGACTTCTTCTATAAACAGTTTTCTAAAGGATGCCATCAGGAAAATTCTGTCTTTTTCATCAGGGGATTCAGGAAATATGTCACCCCCATCAACTACACTAGGGTATGGTGGCAAAAGCAGGGGAAAGGAGATTCTTTGGGGAGCAGATGCAAAAAACAGAGGGAGAGAGTTGATTCCAGGCTCCTGTAACATTTATTTATTTTATTTATGCTTTTGCTTCCTCATTAAAATCATATGTGCATTCTAGCAACCTAACACTTTTCATTTGCACAGGATGGGTCTTTAAAGAACAACTAATCTCCAGGTGCTCTGAACTAGAAGATGGAAGTTTGGCCACGACTCAGTTCGCAAGTGTCACTACAGTTGGCAAGCCTTGTGGCAGAAGCCCCCTTCCCTCATACTACAGACAGCAATACACAGCTGAGAGACAACATGAAAACAGACTAAAAATTCCTGGTTGTTATTTCTTAGGAAGGTCATCTGAGTGATGCTGTCCCTGTTTGTGTGTGTGTGTGTGTGTATGTTGGGTGTGTGTGCTGCGGATTGAACCCAGGAGTACTTAACATCTGAGCCACATTCCCAGCCCTTTTTATTTTTTATTTTCAGACAGGGTCTCACTATTTTATTTAGGGCCTCCCTAAGTTTCTGAGGCTGGCTTTGAACCTGCAATCCTCCTGCCTCAACCTCCTGAGTTGTTGGGAGTACAGCCATGTGCCACCATTCTGGTCCTTGTCTTAATCTACTGACTCACCCATTTAACTTAACAGCAGAGAGCACTTGTATAGCAATGTTCCCCACTCCACCACCTTTCTCCAAATTCGGGGTACTGGTTTATGAAAGTTACCCTCCTCATTCCCAAAGTACCTAATTTATCTCAGTTTATACACATCTACAGACAGACAAAGGAATTATTTTTGGAGGTGGGGATTTTCACAATCTCCCACTTAGCTCAGATCCACGGCTGCTTTCCATTTCATAACATCCAAGAGGATCTACATTTATACAGAGCTCATGACAGTTTGGTACGCTTTCCTGGTGAGTTACTAGCAATTATTAAGAGCCAGTGAGCAATGCCTACCTCCATCTAAGCTGCGAGACATGGTGTAACGTTTGCTGGACGAGCGTTCAAAGTAAGGCGCGGGGCGATCAATCAGTGCACTGGCTCTCCTCGTCTGGGCTTGCGTCCTTCCACTGTAACGGAACTTGGAACCCAAGGTTAGGAATTTCTTTGGAGGTGCTTCTGGTAACAATAGTCTAAGATATTAAAGAAAAGTGCCAGAAAGATCATTAAGTCAAATATTCAGAATGCTTTTCTAACTTTTCACTGTGCTGCATGTATTAGAGGTTTAACATGCAACTTGTAGTTAAATGGATTTGATTTTTATTAGAAAAGCTATCAAGTCATGAAGTATATATTAATAAGGGATGCTAGAGACAAGATATAAGTAAGATAGGGGTTGGGTTAGACTGCATGAACATTAATATTTATCTCATAAACTAGAGAGTCTAGAAAGCCTAGAGAATCCATGGCTCCATAAGCCCAAGGAGCAACTAAATAGATGGTTTAGTGAAGAAGAATGATAATTTGTTATTTTGTAGCCATAACTCTGCTGGGTCTAGTACTATACTACGTGTGCATAAAGGAGTCCAGGATGTCAAGAAATTATTGAAACCATAAGGAATGGACTGGATATTTGAAGAGGACATTATAAAAACAACAAAAAGACACTTTACAAAAAGAGTATGAGTAAAATACAAATGAAAGAAAATCCTTTAAATTTATTCAGAAGTACTTTCAGGATTTCCTATCAATATCTATTGAAAATGAACTTGAAGGAATAGACAGGATGTTTATATTTTCCTCTTCCCCTCAAACTTTTTTAGTATAAGTGATTGAGTCATTCCAATTCTTCCTTAGGGAAAGAACAGAAACCAACCCCCAAATGATCTCTACCTACCTGAAAAATGTATGGTGCTCAACACATACTTTCCATAAACGCTTGGCAGCCCGATGGTTTGGCAGCTTAAACCCAATGGTGCTTTCAAATTGCTCAAACTAAATTTAAAAAAAGCATATATATTTATGGGTAGAGTCAAGTTTTAAAGTATGAATAACTGATGCTTCACAAATGACTTACAAAATCATGCCACCCATAAGATTTTTTTCCTCTGCTCACTAAATCAATTGCTATATGTGGAATCCATGTTATACACATTCATTTAAAAAATAATCACATTTACCTCTTTAAAATGTGGCAAGGGTAGATAAATGTGTCATGCATGCAGTAAATGCCTTCCGCACCAGTGTGGATCTTATGAAAACTAAACACAAAAAAGTAAGGTAAGTGGATTTTCTCCCAAAGATCAACTTGTCCTGATCCCATTTTTCTTATTTTCATGGTTTCTCAATGACATGACTTCAGCTGGAATGTGCAAAAATGAATAAAGTATGTATAGCTATAGTCTACAACATGCTTAGAAATGACATTTCCTGGGCTGGGCTTGAGGTTCAGTGGTAGAATGCTCACCTAGCACATGTGAGGCATTGGGTTCAATACTCAGAACCACATAAAGAACAAATAAATAAAATAAAGGTACTGTGTTGATCTATAACTAAAAAAAAATAATTAAAAAAAAGAAATGACATTTTTTCCCAGGATCTTGCCAGGAAATATGCATATTTCCTAAGTATACAATGACTTGGTGTGAGATATTGCTGATTTCATCTGTGTGCTCCACTATGGATTATAATGTTAAATGTCAACATCTGTTTATATGATACATAAACAGAGATTGGGAGAACACATTTTCATATTTCCCAGCATGTATGTTTTCATATGATATTCTATCAGCCATTTGGTTTTTCAAGATGGATTATCTAATTTGATTTTCTGCATAATATATTTTAATATGATTATTGCAGATGCACAATAATTTTGTTTCTGAAGACAGTATACATCAGGCCACCAGAGGGCAACCATCTTAAACAGTAAAGGTTTATCCAAAGGATGACAAAACAACTGGACTACTGATACAATCACCAGCAAAAGTTATCTCTGTGGCAAAAAAAAACATGGATGCGGGATCATGTGCACAGCACGTGAGACAAGATCACGTTTGACCTTTATTTCTTGCTTGCTGAGGATGACTGGGGAATTGGGAACTACATCACAAGTTGCTCCAACCACAAGTGCCTTTCCCAATCTCTTCTTCATTCTGGACATCCACGTGCAGTGGTGGTTGTAAAAATTGCTGCTGTCCGAAGGACCCAGTCAAGGTAAAAGTACTGTGGTTCTTGACTAAAGCATTATGCATTTACCCATCCTGCATCTAAGATGCCCCACACACTGTGCTATGGCCAGGACCTACAAAGACAGGCAGCTTGCTTTCTGTTGCAACTTGCCAGGAAGAATGACTCTCTTTTTTTAAAGTTATTGAAAATGTTTAGCGATATATAATAATTGTACATATATGTGGGGTACCATGTACTATTTCACATATACGCAAATGTGTAATGATCAGATCAGGGTAACTGGTGTATCTACCACCTCAATCATGTATCATTTTTTTCTGTTGGAAACATTCAAAATGTTCTTTTTTTTTTTTTTTTTTGGGTGCTGGGGATCGAACTTAGGGCCTTGTGCTTACAAGGCAAGCACTCTACCGACTGAGCTATCTCCTCAGCCCCTCAAAATGTTCTTTACTGGGTATTTTAAAACGTGTTTAATTGTTGTTGACCACACGGTTACACTAGCGAACTAAGGAACGTTCCTCTGTCCAACTGCACCCCTGGATATATTGATCCTCTCTTGCCATTCCTGCAGCCTCTAGTAACCACTTCTCTGCTCTCTACTTCTATGAGATTAACTTTATTGGTGGGAAGAGTGTCCTACTGCCATCCGTTTTTACGCAAGGATGCTTCAGGCCCCTAGGCTTTTTGAATGCTTATCTCTGTGCTTTGCACCTACTTCCTTCAACCTCGTCAGAGACTGTATTGTATGCCACCAAGAATTTATTCTCATTTTTCTCTGCCTATAAATATGACTGTAAAACAGGACAGGGTGGGAAGCCAATTTGGGGCCTGCTTCAGCCAGAACCAAACCCTGCCTCACTCCTCACTGCTAAGCTTCCACCTGCCACCTCTGCTACTTCACTCCTTGCCTCAGTGCACCCTTGGCAGGTGCTCCTAACACGTTCCTGAACTCTTACATGTCATGATGGGACCTGTCAAGTTCAACACGCTTTCCTTAGTTTGCACCGTGTGTGCCTTTCTCTGGAACAGATGGCACTGCTGGTGAGCCACTTTTTTTCTGAAACTCACCTGTTATCTGAGAGCCTCTGTCCCTTCTTCTTCCTCATTTAATTGTTTGTTCTACCTTCTTTTATTTTTGACTATTTTTCTTAATCTCCCTGTTTCTCTTCTACCAGTTCCTCTATCAAATGGTGGAGTCGCCCGGAGTTTTTATTTTAGAGCCTCTTCTCCAACTTCCCTTACTCTTTGAGCAATTTATCCCATGTCTTGGCCTTGGGTAAAATACGTACATTGGGTGATGATTTTGTTCAATTCCTTACTATGCAAGACTTGCCTCTTGAAAATTAGTCCCAAAGGAATTTCAATCTTTTTCCCTCTATTCTCACCCTTTCTCTCTTTTTAAAATTTATTTTAGTTTTTATATATTTTTAATAGATTTTTATTTGTCCTAATTAGTTACATATGGCAGCAGAATGCATTTTGACACATCATACACAAATGGAGTCTAGCTTCTCATCCATCTAGTTGTACATGATGTATTTACAAAGGTCATGTAATCATATATGCACATGGGTATTAATGTCCAATTCATTCTACTATCATTCCTACCCCCATGCCCCCCTACCCTCCCTTCACTCCCCTCTGTCCAGTCCAAAATACCTCTATTATCTCCACCCCCTTATTGTGAATTAGCATCTGCATATCAGAGGAAACATTAGGCCTTTGGTTTTTTGAGATTGGCTTCCTCTTTCTTGTTGGAAATCATCTCCATCAACTTCAGTCATCCAAATGGAACCCCTATGGTTATGTGGATTCTTCCCTTTTTTAATCCCTTCCTCCATCCTGTCTCTGAAACCTATTGGTTCTGCTCCTGAAACCCATGTCTCAAAATTTGCTCCCTCCACACCATGATTTGGGTCTTATCACATGGTATCGCTCAGTAGTTGCATTTCATTGAGAAACAAACCATCATTCCAAAATGTTCCTCTAGTGTGTCGGCTTAAACCCCTCCATGGCTCACTACTGTCTACTAGTTCATTTCTTCCTACGGCCTCACAGGAGACTCGCTCCTTTTCTATGGATCATCATCTCTCTTGTATCATGGTTTTATTATTCAAGTGTTGAGTCTATTTCTCTGCTAGAAAAATCTCTTAAGGAAAAAAGCAAGGTCATATTTCTTTCTATCCAATGCCCACCATGGAGCCTGACAATAAACAGATGCTCACTGAATAAATATTTGTTCAATGAATTAAAAAGAACACATATCAGTTATAAGCTTCACATACAATTTTTGGAAAGTATTTCTAAAACAGTATAGCTTCAACATATTTAAATGAAAAGCTTACAGATTATTCAGTTGTCTATGACAACTATTTACTATATAAAATATTTAATATAAATTACATTTATATTAAACATGATTGTTGGCTTTATCTTCTGATTTTTTAAAACTGCATTTTCTACCAAAAAAATTATAGAGCAAATGTAGATTTTGAAGGCAGCAAAAACTCTACATTGTACAAGAAAATTCTTAGAGATATATATGAGTTTATATATAAAGGAGTTTGCTTCTAGTTTATTAAGGCACCAATTAGAAATTGGAGATATTCATTAATTATTTCTTAAACAAATGCAAGTAGAATATAATACTTATTATGTACAAGTCACTAAGGAATATATAAATATAACTTGATCATGGAGACTGCTGCCCAAGGAGTAGGAATTAATAATTCTGATTCTTTTATTAGTTTCTCTGATTAAAAAGAAATCAGAAATACATTGGATATGCACTGGGCTCTGGAATATTTACATAATACACACCACCTCATCCTTTGTTCTAATCATTCCTGTACCTTGAAGCACATTACCTCTAGCTATTCACTTTAGGGTACAGTCAGACTTGCAGAAAAAATAAAAAGGGAAAGGACAGCAGCCGAACACAAAGGGAAGAGAGTTATTCATCACAGCTTGAAATACACAAAAAATTATTCATGAATCCTGATTTTATATTAAAATATGTTTTTAAAAACCCTCTCAATTAGTGTATGCAGCTCAACTAGAACAACATAATAAAGAAGAGAACATTTTATTTATTGCTGCTTTTTGGACAAACCTACAACAAATTCTTTCAGGATGTAGACATAATTCACCATGTCCCATGGTGCTTGGAATCTGTGAGCAGAAAATTTATATTATTCTTTGCTATTATGGATCTTTTTTTTCCCAATGCACATGCAAATGAAGGCCTACTTACCTCTCCTGGCCGAATCTTAATGTAAAAGTTGTTCCGTTTGTATGAAATTTTTAGAACCTTTGGCCAGGCAAATCTGTTTATTCGCAACCGGTCACGATATATCAACAGACCACTTGCACAAACTCCTAACATAATTTCTACTCCTTCTGAATCCTAGAGAATGGCAAAAAGCAGTATATCAGTATCTCAGTTATTTCCACTTTTTATTGGGTACGAAATCTAAATCACGACAGAATTGACAATTGAATAATTAAATATGAAAAATACTGTAGACCCATTTTTAAAAGTATTACACTTAAGTAAGTTTTGTTTGTTTGTTTGTTTTGGTACTGAGGATTGAACCTGGGGCACTTAGTCACTGAGTCATGTCCTCAGCCCTTTTTATTTATTTCTTTATTTATTTTAAATTTTGAGACAGGGTCTCACTAAGTTGCTCAGGGCCTTGCTAAATTGCTAAGGATGGCTTCGAATTTGCAATCCTCCTGCCTCAGACACCCAAGCCACTGGGATTACAGGTATGCACCTCTGCGCCCAGCTAAGTAAGTTTTTTAACTTTAAGTTTTTCACTGTTGAGACTTTTTGGAATAAAATTTGTTCACCCAGGTATCTTAGATTTATGGCATAAATGCTGCACAGAGCAAAGGCCAAGCAGAGGGCTATGTATTAATAACCATAACACACACTTCTTACCTATGGAGTGTCAGACACTGCTCTGTTCTATGTATGTTAACTTTTCCAATCTTCACTATGCTATGTTGAGATGGTTGCTATTATTCCCATTTTACAGATGAGGAAACTGAGATATGGAGTCTCAGCCACACACATGCTGCCTGGCAGGGCTTTTAGCTGATATGGACACTAATAAGAGGGGACCTGGGACTGGGGTTGTAGTTCAGTGGTAGAGCATTGGCCTGGCATGTGTGAGGCACTGGGGTTCGATTCTAAACATCACATATAAATAAATAAATAAAGGTCCATTGGCAACTAAAAAAAAACTGAAAAAAATAAAAAGAGGGGAACTTTCCTTTCCTTTGAGCATTTTGGGTCTTGTTACTTTGAAAAGAGTCTAAACCTTTGTTTGCTATTATTGTCAAGGAAAAATTTAAATATGAAAGTTTTTAAAAAATATAAATCTACTCCCCCAATACACCTCTATACATGAAAACACTGTCCAGTTGTAATCACACTAAATAATGACTCCTATACATAAATGCACATACACTTCACATATGATTACATGTTTTTTAAACAAAAAATGGGATGTTATTATAATTGCAACTTGCTTTTGCTACTTGGACATTTCATCTTGAGGTAATTTCCCCAGGAATGTGTGATGTCCAGAGGTCATCTGCTGTTACCTTAAGCTCAAGAAGTATATTGTATCTAGTGTGTTCCTGTTAAACATTGCATTCCACTGAAATCTGGGTAAAATGAAAATGCACATGGCCTTCAATGGGGTGAAAAAGACAGAGGCAGGGCCGCATGTGAGGCACAGAATCAATTCCTGGTACACCTGCTTGCTGAAGTCAGAAAGGTCATGGGTTGGTCACACCTTATACTCAGGTCTTCTCATTATTGGAAGGGCTGTCCCTGACTTTGAATTACTCTGCAATATAGCAAGGCAGAGAGGGAAAAATTAAGAATTCAGACAGGAGATTGTCACTCATGTTTATGGTGGGAAGGTACTTCTTAAATCGTGTCAATGTACGGCATAAGATGGACATTACCAGAATCGAACATTAATATATTGGTCCATCTCTGGGAAACAGGAAGTTTACTAACAATATAACTTGTTTAAAATGAAATATCTTACCTTGGAAACATTTCACTCCATTAGATCCTGAATTACTCTATAGGAGTGGAACTCTGGGATGGCAGGATATTAGAATATAATAAAATTAGGGAACCCAAAGACCAGAAGCTGCCCACCATTTATCAGGGGCTATTTTGACCAGGCAAGTTAAAGTTGCTGGTATTCTTGAGAACCAGCCATTCTGTTTGCCAACCCCTCAGAGATGACCACCTCCTGCCAGGAGCAGAAAGGCAGGCATGAGGAAGAATGCTTGAATAACTGCCCTTTGGTTCACTTTCTTTTCAATATAGAATGTAAGTTTAGGAAATAGCCTTTGGTCCACAGAGGGAAAGGCCATTTAAAACCTTTTTCAGTTTTATCTATTTTTAAATCACCATTAGTGTCCTTGATCACAAGGAAACAATATCCCCTCATGGGAAACAAGAGGAAGGAACAAACACCACCATTTCTTGGATCCTCCAACATGTTTCTTTGGTCCCAAATCAGTCTGTTATCACGAGTAGACCCTTACTAAATGGTCCTAAAATAAGATCCCCTGTCTTCCTTCCCCTGGAGACTGTATGCTGATTAAGAGCAGCAGCTCTGTTTTATAGTTGTAATCTCATGGCCAGCACAGGTCTACTCAGCCCATTTCAAACTAATACGTGTTTGCTGAAAGAAAAATTAAATGAAAACGGCAGGAAAAGTCAGGTGTTTCATTGGATGAAAGGGTCTATTTCTTTAATTGCACAGGGACAAAAAAATGTTTCCTACCAAATATTCTGCCATTGACGACCAGAGTACTGAGTTAGTTGGATAAATCTTTAGTATTAAAAGCTATCAAGTTTTTCTTGGGGACAGGTCCATTTCACTATCAACAGACCCACTTATACTCCCATTATCAGGGGCATTGAGGTAGACCTGGAAAGTCTCAATCTGTCACAATGAAAATAAATGGTTATGACATTCCCTTCATTTAGAATCGTGGCTCACACATTGCTATCCTTCAGTATCACCTGATCCATGGGGGATACAATAGGGATTTATATCTGTATTTCATGTCTTACATGAAATAAATGACTCTGACAAAGTCTATTAAAACTAACATTAAGCAACAAACAAGCAGAGACAGACTTCCTAACTTTTTTTTCTTTTTCAAAAAAAGTTTTTGGAATAGGTTATCCAAAACATAGGACCTTCATCTAATATGGGTTTTTATTCTTCATATGGAGCTGTGGAGTCCATGATCACAATTCAGAATGCTTAAATGGATCATAAAGCTCAGGGACTTTCATACCATCAATAGAAAGAGAAGCATCCAGCTCATAACCGGAAATTGGCTCTAATTTAATTCAGTAAATTTCCTTCTTGAAATGATGGAGTGTGACTGCATGAGAAAACGGAGTCTATGAATCGTTTGTTATACTTAATATTCAGATAAAATCCTATAATGGGCTGCATTTGCACTTCCTTAATTCTCCTTCTTCTTAATGGCATAATTTCAAATCATATTATTGAATGACGAAGCAGCCATCCATTTTAATTCAGTAGCTATAGCAATGTGCAGTGATTTTGTTTTTACTGAAGGGAACACTGATACATCCTAAGTTGTACTTCCCTCAATGTACATCCTAATCATTTATTTATTTATCTGTTTATTTTGAGGTAGTGAATGCATCGAAGTGCATAATATAACTCAAAAATAGCTTCAAATTCATTCAAATTCTCATGCTACTTTCATTTCCTTTTTGATTATCTTTTAGCTACCTAGGGAAATCTCTAAACACTTAATTATCTGGTTCTTTATCTTTATTTTGAAATTCTTACCCTAACCTATACTTGGCATAAGAGAGAAAATGTCTCCATCATCCAAGGACAAAATAAGAGAAAACATGCAACTAAAAACTGGCCAGTAAACAGCTATACCTGCTCTTGTAATAACACACAAATGTCAAAGAACTTGCCATTTAGTATACCAGCACATGCCCTCAGACAAAACTCAGCTGGTGTTCAGACCTTGGAAGTGTTCCTTCCCTGTGATGTAGGAGTTCACACACAGACATCCCCAATCAAGCCCACGTTGGTTCAATGGCCACTGTTTTTCTGTCCAAAGTCACTGAGGATTCGTTTGCTCCCAAACATTAACCAAAGAGCAATGACAAATCTTACAAATCATATATTTTCTTCCATTTGGTGATTAATGTTGTTGAGATGTTT
This sequence comes from Sciurus carolinensis, assembly GCF_902686445.1. NCBI lineage: Eukaryota > Metazoa > Chordata > Mammalia > Rodentia > Sciuridae > Sciurus > Sciurus carolinensis. Next base: position 26,100,674 of record NC_062227.1, on the reverse strand, counting down.
GCTTGAACACAGACAGTTGAAACTGCTCTTCATTTCTAGACCTAAAACTGACTGTGGAAGACACTTGCCTGCCTGGAAGGCTGTAATTGCACATTCTTGTGAGACCGAGACCATGAAGTTGGTGACTATCAGAGGTCAAATCTACATCCCTATGCAGAAGTGATATTATCTTGTCAGCCCTAATCAGAAGAAACTATCTCTGAACTTTAAATATTGACCTTCTGAATACAGCCAAAACATCAGAATCCATCTTTAGAAACCTAACAAATCGCATATGTTTTGCTGATAAAAGTCCTCATAAAAACTTGCCCATATTTTCATAGGACTTTTGTCCATGGCTTTTTAAATATTAGTAGTCCACATGCTCATTCTCTCACTTCTTAGAAGTGCAGAGATTCTAGAAAAAGCATGACAGAGTCAAAGCTGCTGTATTTGTCTTCAACACTGAAGTCCTACAATTTCTTTCTTACTAAGATACCTCTCTAACACTGAACCCATTATCAGTCAGCAGGCAATTCTTAGCCAGGATGACTAATTTTGGTTGGACTTTAAAAAATAATCTTATTTCAGAGTACTAGTTCCAGGTCAGAGTGCTTAAATGAGATAGAATTCTTAAAATTTAACATGAATTTACTAGTACATGATGGTGCATACACAGTATCTGACACAAGTTCAGACAGACAGATGGACATGAAAGAGCACAGAAGTCCAGGCAAAGGTGAACATATTCAGGAGAAAGGCAGAGTCAGGGTCCAGAGGCAGCAAAAGTACTTGTTGGTACAATGAGAGATACCACTAGAGCAGAGAAGGCAGAAGGGCCTAAGAGATTCTTTGGTCACGATAAGCTTCCAACTGAATCACCAGGCAATCAGGTTTGTCTACTGTGGGTTTTCAGGAGGCTTAGCCCATGGGCAAAGTGAGTTTGAGCCATGAAGAGCAAACCCCCCAGTAAATACCAAAGAACTCTGTTTGTTTTAACATGAAGTAGGGCTTACAAGGCTAACAGAAATTTGCACCCCTAACATTTCCATTACATTCACTGAAGTAAGAAATATGGTAACAGCATTGAATTAAATAAAATGGTTGGGGGGGGTCTAAAAATGCATACCTTGGCATGATGCAAATCTACTCCATACATGGACAGTTTTTTGGCATTTTCTAAGAAATGCATCTCTGCTTCTGCTGGCGTCATTCCTCTGATAAGAAAAAAAAAATGTGTTACAAGGCTGCTTTTCTTTCTGATTCATTAGAATGAAAAAGCAATTAGTTGATTTTCCTTCTTCATATCAGTTAGCTTCTTGTCCTTTATCTGGCTGGCCTACCAAATTTCCCACTTAGTTCCTTGCTAATTTATAAGAAAACATCTGTTGAGGCACTGGCAGAAATAGGTTGACCATTCTTAATTTAAAAATCTAAAGTCTGAATACTTTTGAGTGCCAACATGATGCCCCAAGTATAAAATTCACACCTGATCTCATGAAATGGGTCAGTCAAAACCCAGGTGCAGTATAAATAGTGTATAAGTTAACTTCATGTGTAAGATGAATATGAAACATAAGTGAATTTCGTGCTGAAACTTGGGTTCCATTCCCAATGTATCTCATTATGTATATGTAAATATTCCAAAGTCTGAAAAAATCTGAAATTTGAAACACTTCTGGGCCCAAGCATTCAGGGTAAGGGATACACAGCTGGTGTATGGGAAAAGAATAACAAGAAAAATGGCTTTGAAGGAAAACATTACAAATAGATGCCTGGATGTTCTGAGGGAAAGCTTACCTACTCTAGAACTTTCCCATGTACAGACTCACTCTGCTAGAGTCCCATCCTTAATGTACTGAAACAAAAACTGGGACGAGACAGGCTGTGGAACTGATGCTCACCCATCAAGGCACAAGTTAAATGCATGCTCTCAGGGTTTCCTGTCACTGACCTGTGGCTCTTGTGCAACTCGATCACTTTATCTTCCAGTTCTTTAGTGTGGTTTGGTGCAAAGCGAAATTCACTAATGTAATCATTCCCACATTCATCGGGGTCATAGTCTCCAAGTTCTGACTGGACTGTGTAGGAGCCCAGCAGGGCAAGGGTCACAAAGGAGCAGGGCAGCCTTCCCGACACGATGTCATCACGCAACTGTAGGCAGAGGTAGTACCTTCCAGGAGCCAAAAGGTCAAAACAAAAGGCCAGCATTAGGCTACATGAAAAGGAGATCATTCAGTAAAAACCAGGTAAACAATTTCTTCCTGTCCAATAACCTCTCCAGGACACATTTTCTACCATTTATAGATGCTAATATTTGTTTCATCTATATTTGATCTAGATATAAGGGGAAAATACTAGGTTACAAAATATAATATTTAAAGGATATCTAGAAGGTGGCAATGGTCATAATAAACCACAATGGAAGAAATCTAAACATATACTCTATGTTGTATGCATGCATGAATATACAATAACAAATCCCACCATTATACATAATTATAATATATCAATAAAATAACTTTTAAAGTCTTAGGGGTAGTCTTCAAAACACTCTCAGAAATCCTTGGTTGGGGGAATATAGTACAAAAATGATGCTCTTACACATAATTATTAGGTTCCCCTAGCCTTACAGAAGTCTCATTTTGATATCTGGATGACAGGTCTTCCTGACTTCATAAACTCTGTTCTCAATTTCCTACATTTTGGATGACATCACCTCTTTAAAACAATGCTTTCTCCTGTTTTATTTCTTTTTATTTAGATATCTCCCTACAATCTAACTGATCTGAATATTAGTTTCAAGGAACTACTAACTTAAAATCTGAAAATACTGTCACTGTAAGTAAACAGTTTTAAATTGAAGAAATAGAAAACATTTCTTATATAATTTTGTCATATGATAAAAGTATTTCCATTAATAGCTGATTTGCCTTCTCTGTTATTTTATTCTTAATACTTACAGTTATAATACCACCTGCAAAAGATCTCAAGATTAACACTGATGAGTATTAATAATACCTATCATGCACTTTCCATATAAGAAAAGAACTGTTAGTCTGTTGGAACAGACTTATTATAAAGTCTTAAGGGCTCCTGTTGTGTGATTTGGTGCTGATGTAAGTAAAATCCATGTAACGCAGATGTAAAAATTCTCAAGCATTTAACAGACACTACAAACAACACAAGAAGATAGAAAGGAACCACACACTAAATTTTCCAGGTATATTTGGGTTCCACAACAATGAATAATGAAAGAGTTCTTCAATATGGACAAAAAAAAAGTGCCTCTGTTTATAAGAAATTATACATTTTCTCTGATTTACTGCCAATTGAAAAGAAATCCTCTGGAACTAATTACTACCGTTCTCCTAATATGTCAAGTGAAATTATTTTCACTCATAGCGAGTGACTAAAGCTGTTTTGGGTCATTTCCCTTTTATGAACAACTAAGAAGGATATGAGCCTTATACAGAAAAATCTTTACACACAGGAAAAAATCATTTGGCATGATCATAAACTTACTACCAAACAGAACAACAGTCAGAGTTTCTAAAGCAGAATGTAGGATCATCTAGGAAGACATGGAGCACACCAAGAATAACAGGATGAATGTTTGGGGACCCATCCCCATCCCCCAAATAGTTATGTTGGAATTCTGTCCCCAAGGTAATGGATTAGAGGTTTTTTTTTTTTTTTTTTTTTTTTTTTTCAGAAATGATTAGATAGAGACTTCAAGAATGGAACAGGTACCCTTATGAAAGAGACCAGAGGGAGACCCCTGACACCTTCCACCAAGAAGGACATGACTAGAAGCCAGGGGTCTGCAACATAGAAGCAGACTCTCACCAGAATATGACCATGCTTGTACCCTGATCTCAAACTTTCAGCCTCCAGATACATAAGAAGAAAATTCCTATTGTTTTAAAACCACTCAATCTCTGGTATTTTGTGGTCTCAGCCTAAACAGACTAACCTACCCAGCTCGGCTTTATAAAGGGAATCCCTTTTCACACTCTAAATTCAGCCACCAAGCTGCGATATTTTTATGTTAGATTCTTTTCTTAATGTCTTTATTTCAGAAATGAATTAATCATATTTCTTGTATACACTGGGCATGAAAAGTTAACTCAAATTTATTTTTAGACAGCTGTGAGGTACCAGGTTGATTATATGCATAGCATAAACATCTAAAGATGCTTTGACTCTTAAGTTTTCAAGCAGGACATTAAGAATTGCTTTATCATTCAAGGCTGAATCTCATCCAATTTGACTGTGGTGGGTGGATGACAGTATCTCAATTTTGCATGTTTTCCCATCAGGGTCAGGCAGCCGGAAATATCAGCCTAGCACCAAAGATACAACTGTGAACAGATAGATTTGGCAAATCTTCTCATCAGATGTGTGCTCTCGTTCAGTTGTCTTTTGTTTGCCATTTGAGTATTGTAATGGTTTGGAAGTGAGGTATCCCCAAAAGCTCATGTGTGAGACAATGCAAGAAGATTCAGAGGAGAAATGACTGGGTTGTGAGAGTCTTAACCCAATCAGTGATTTAATCCCCTGACAGGGATTAACTGAGTGGTAACTGCTGTGTAGGCTGTGGGCACTAGGGGCATGGCTTTAGGGTATATATTTGTATCTGGCAAGTGGCAATTTTCAAATACCTGGTGATATCTTCAGATAGCTGGGCGGGGTCTGGTGGGTAAAATTTCACATTAAATGAAAAGTGCCAAGCACCACCTGTAAAAATAGAGGGGGAAATGATCAGATTAAAAACCTGAGAAAACTCCCCTAGACTTAGGATTCTAATTAATTGCTAGAACCACCTCAACTCCAAGCATTAACAGCCAAGGCAGCTTGATCACTAATAGAAAACAAGGGCACCTCTGTTAAATGAAATCCACAGATAAGTCTGATACCTCATCTAGTTTCTAATCTTCTCTACTATCAAATCCTTTACTGGTACTTCTAATTAGGAAGGAAATGGATCAAACTTCCTCTCTTTCCCAGGATCAAAGATAAGCCTCAGGAAGAAGAGGGGTGAGGGAAAGTGAATGATATGGATAATCCTCTATCAGGTAAGTCTGGAAATGATGAGATGTACTGCTTTGAATTTCTGGATAGCTCACATACCAGCACTACAGACCTAATTCCCATTTTCTCTGTGCTCTCTGTTTTGTTGTTACAGGTCAGATCCTATTATAATAAATGCCAAGGGACTAGTCGACATATTTTATTTTATGGAACGGTTTGCTGTAGTGAATACTGCTTTAGTAAGTGGGCTGCTCTGCTGACTGTTGAACATTCTTTTCTTATTCAGGGAAATTTTTGATGCAATACATACCTTGAAATTATTTACTACACATTACCCATTACCCAATTCTACACCCCTTTGGTCTGTGACTTGGGCAGATCTTCTTTACAATGTACCACTCTTTATCCCATGGCATCTACTCCAGCAGGCTAGAGGATCTACTAGATGTTCCTGCACAGGTACCTAACTCTGCGTTGGCTACACATATCCTTGAAACATTATTTAGTCTTAACTAAGCTCCATATCTCATCGATACTATCTTTGTGAATGGTTATCAAAATAAACATGAAAAAAATCCTTTTCCCTTCTCTACTTTTATTTTATCTGTGTAATCACACCTTTAACTTATTCACATTGGTATTTTGGCTTTTAAATGTAATAATTTACCAAAGTTTGGGCATTGCTTCTCTGTGACACTATTTATATTTTTTTGCCTTCACCCCAGAAACACATTAAAAGTTCCTCTGGCCCTGCTTATATTTTGAATGGACTACTAGAAAAGTCCCAGGCTCCCTGGCTTCCATCCATTCATACCATGGGTGTGCTCTCAAGCCATGCTTCTGGGACCTTAAAGAATAGTACTTAAATCTTTTCCACACACACCTCAGACAGAGCACCAATCTCCAAAGTTTATAAAGAACTTAAAAAACGTTACACCAAAAATAAAAAGAACTCAATCAATAAAAGGGCTAAGGAAATGGGCAGACACCTCACAGAAGAAGATATACAGGTGATCAACGAATACATGAAAAAGTGCTCATCATCCCTAGTAATTAGAGAAATGCAATTTAAAACCACCCTAAGATTTCATCTCGCTTCAATTAGAATGGCTATTATCAAGAACACAAGCAATAATAAGTGTTGGTGTGGATGTGGGGAAAAAGGTACACTCATACCCTGCTGGTAGAGTTGCAAATTGGTGCAGCCTCTCTGGAAAGCAGTGTGGAGATTCCTCAGAAAACTTGGAATGGAACCACCATTTGACCCAGCTATCCCACTCCTTGGTTTATACCCAAAGGACTTAAAATCAGCATATTACAGAGATACAGCCACATCAATGTTCATAGAAGCTCAATTGACAATAGCTAGTTTTGGAACCAACTGAGGTGCCCTTCAACTGATGAATGGATAAAGAAACTGTGGTATATGAACACAATGGAATAATACTCAGCTGTAAAGAAGAATAAAATTATGGCATTTGCCGGTAAATGAATGAAGTTGGAAAATATCATGCTAAGTGAAATAGGCCAAGCCCAAAACCCAAAGGTAGAATGTTTTCTCTGATAAGTGGATGATGATATGTAATGGGGGAGCTGCTGGGGGAGGAAGAAAAGAATGAAGGAACTTTGAATGGTGTAGAGGAAAATGGAGTGGGAGGGGGTGAGGGATGGAAAGATAGTAGAATAAAACAGACAGTATTACCCTATGTGTATGTATGAATGGTGTGAACCTACATTGTGCACAACTATAGAAATGAAAAGTTGCACCCCTTTTGTGTACAATGAATCAAAACACAGTCTGTAAAATAAAGAAAATTAATAATAAAAAGAGTACTTATGCTTCATTACTCTCCAATGACTTCCAAATGCTCTCCCCACCCCAAGTAAATGACTTTTGAAAACTGCATTTTCTCCATAAGTGCCTTCATCCCAAAAAAGATGCAGTATTATTAAGTACTTCTTAGCTGCTTTCTTTGTAATGTTCCTCATATATGTGCAATATTTAGCTCCTTCAGTTCCCTATAAAAGACAGAGACCCATTTATTCTTTCCAGTTTATTCTTGATGCTACCATTTATATCACACTTGAGATTCCACATGCCAGGGACTCTACCTGTTCTATAAAGGACTCATCAAAGGATCAGATATTATTGGGTAGTTAATATCATATTGTAAACTAGTCAAAATATTACTGAAACATCAGCTGTAAGAATTATAAGCTATAAAATCTGCTCATCAAATATATTTCTAGTGGTTGTTTATTCCATTGTTCTCAAAAAAATCCTTTTCTTATTCTAAAATTAGTCCAATTTGATTTCACTTTACTATTGATTTCTGCTCACTTCCTACTAAAATAGATCCCTTTACCGCTTGCCAGTAAGACTCATAATGAGAGTTGGCTTTCCCTCAAGTGAAATAAAAAGTAATGGATTAGTTATGGGAAATGGATTTATTGCTCTTTTGTAATTTTCATCTACTTCAAAGTATGCCTTGATTCCAGTGAAGAGTCTGGCAATGTAATTAAAACAATCGTATAATAAAATCAGGGTGAAAATTCTAAGTTGGAAAATAGTAAGTAATAAAAGTACAAACAACAATGCAAAAATCCTCAGGCTAGGAAAGCAAGTTGCAAATTATAGTGAGCCTAAGAAGTATCTGAAAAACATGTTAAAAAATGCCAATTTCTAGGCTCCACCCCAGAGATTTCTACTCCTAAGATTTGGATTATGGTCTAGAACTTGTGGTTTTATTAAAATCCTTTGGCGTTTTTGACAGAGGTAGGTATTGGGACCTCAGTGAAAATCACTATTAGCAAGGAATCCACATATCTTAAGATTTTAACCCAAGAAACTATAAGATCTTTCAGGGCATTATTTTGAAATGAAGGGAAAGTTTGTGGAAACTACAATCTATTTTCCAATCAAGAAAAAAAAAAGTCAGTGAAATAAGGCATAAAACCAGGAATTAATGAGAAAAGAAGATTAAAGTTCAAATACACATCCTTATAAAGAAAGTGGCAGAAAGAAATCACTCAGGAGGGTGTATTCATGCCAGGAGTGACTTGCAGCCCCACATCTGCTCAGAGGAGGGCCCTGGTGAGAAACAGGAAATGAAACAGCTGGAACACATTAAAATGAATATTTCTATAATGCTGATGTAGGATTTTTAAATTGTAAATTTATGATAAACAGAAATTGTGGCATTGAAGGGAGTTCATTATTATGAAAAATTTCTAATTCTACTCTTCTAAAGCTTGCCAAATCTTAAAATTTCTAAATAGACTGTATTTATATCATGAATTTATTATTGACCATATAGTCTATGTCAGAAAATTACTATGTTATAAATAAGCTTTACTTACGATCACAAAAAAATTAGTATTTTTGGAGGTTTTAAGATTTGGCATGCATTAAACATGACTAGAGATAGAGTTTTTTTTTTTTATTAACAAACTCTGGTTCCAGAATTTGCCATGTATCATAAACTTATAACTTAAAATGTTATTCAAATTGATCTCCATTCTCTGACTGATCTCTGTCTAGAGGCCTACTGTCGATCAGCATAAAAAAGGATCCTTTGTCATCTCTGGAAAGAGGGGGTGTTGGTAAATAATTTCATTAACTGTGATAACCTCTCTGCTCTGGTGGGATACAAATTTTGTACAAAGAGGACATTTTAGTCCATAGGAAACAAGAAGATACATAAAAATGCTAAATAAAACTTTTAATAACTTCCCATTTCCTTTGTCTCCTCTTCTGCAACAATAGTTTTTTTTTTAAGAGTCATGTGACTGACTAACCTGCATGATGAAAAAATATCCTTTACATTTCATACTTAGATTATACCTTTAACTTTTGTGTCTCAAGAAGATAGCAGATAGCATAAATGGAACGTTAAAGGGGAAAAGGAATTGTATTAACAATACGCAAGCCAGTTTATGCCACCTTTCCTTGAACAGTATTATGACTTATTCCTGAGCATTTTATATATTTTCAAAGTACTTTGCAATTACTAATCAGCTGGACATTTCATTAATTAGATGTACACATGATAACATTATGCACATAGAACACTATGATTTTTCACTACTGCTTTTAATAATGCCATATAAAGATCTTTAGAACATATCTGTCATCACAAAATTTTTACTAGGATTCCTTGGAACAAGAAAACACGTTTTCGTCTATTTATCACAACAGTAGATATCCCTGCCTTCAACCTCAAACTATTTCCATTCAACTAATTGATCAGTGGATATATTGAATTTATCTCAAGAATATGGTAAATGTCTGATTGTATAAATCATCAACAGACTAACATCAAGAAGACAGTGACTTTTGGAGGGATATTATCTAATATTAAATGGTTCTAACTGTTTACTACCAATTGTTTTATTAGTACTTGGGGTATTTTGATATCCCAGGACTTTCAAAGGCACTAAGAAGTATTTTCCTCTCTTTTAACAATAAACTCTTCGAAAACTTAAAAAGGAAGGATATTCCCATTAACGATTTGATTTTAAATTTATTCTTTATTCTTCAACTTGAATTATCTATTCAGGAGAATTAAGCTAGGTTTTACTGATAAAAATATGAACTTTGTTTTAAATTAAGTAATTGTTACAATAAAAGTTATCCACGCTTATGGTAAAAGTAATAGCGGTAGAGAATATTAAATAATAAAAATAGCAAAGCTCCCTTCTCAAGCCTCTATAGTGCATGCCACTTCTGGAGGTAATTACTGTTAAATCTTTCATGCTTTCTATAAGCTTCCCTTGCATCTATATAAGCGTAACTTTTTATTTTTTATTTTGGGTACTGAGGACTGAACTCGGGCGAGCTTTATCAATGAACCCCATCCACAGCTCCCCGTTTTTTCTCATGTGCATTATGATTTTTTTAGAATTTGTTCTTTTTAGATATATTTGACAACAGAGTATATTTGGACATGCAATACATATGTGGAGTATATTTTTTCTAATTAGGACCCCTGTGGTTTTACACGAAGTGGGGCTTCATTGTGGGTGTATTCATATAAGAACACAGGAAAGTTACATCTGATTCATTTCATTGCCCAGTCCTTTTGATTTTTAATGAGACAGGGCCTCACTTAGGGGCTCGCTAAGTTGCTGGGGATGGCTTTAAACTTGTGATCTTCCTGCCACTGCCTCCCCAGTACCCGGCTCTGTGTATGCATAACATTTTAAAAACAAATGTGATTACATTACAGATATGATTTTTCACTAACAGGAACTAAGACATCTGTCTATTGCTATTTCCTCATTGATTTAATTGTCTTTATAAATAGGTATGTAACTTGCCTCTAGTTTCCTGCTACTGCAAACAGTACTGTAATGAACTTTCACTTGTGTACACACATGCATTTCTTTTCCCCTCTAACACATATGCTGAATAAATTTCTTCGAGTAAAATGAAAGGTCAAGGAGTAAGTACATTTTAAATTTTAATAAAAACTGACAAACTGCTCCCTTAGAAGGTTGAACCAATGTATACTTCTACCATTTGGGTTCTTAGGTGTCCATGCAGTTATTATTAAACATAATAAACTTTTAAAATCTTTGTTAATCCAAATAGATGGAAAACAATGTCTCATTTTAATTATTAGATTTAGCAACTTAATGCTTATTGGCCACTTATGTTACAATTTTGAGATGTGCTCATGGAATTTTTTGTATGTCCATTAACAAATATATTTTTTTCAGGAAAATATATATATTTATTAATTCACTTTTAGGGACCAAGAAAAGAGGTTATCTCCGATGAACTTCAGTCTGATTTGTTATTAAATCTTTAAACTATCAAATGACTACTGCTTGTAGCCTAGTTTTTATGTGTTTGTGACAATTAGGCTTAATACAACATTATTAATTAAATTTGGAACTTTCAATGATTAACTGCCAATTGGAGCATCAAATGATTAAATTATACATTTCACATGGGTGTATAGGAAGAGGAGTAGGTCAAATGTCAGTTATTTTAATTCGAGTTTTAATAACAAAAAGTGGGTATTGTCTGAGTTGGATCAATGTGCTAGATCAAATATGAGCTTGTAATCTGTATTTCAAAAAAGTCTATTCACACTGGCCACTTGGGTATGAGCTACCAATTCAGATTAACCTGCTCTCTTCAATATCTTTACCTTGCCATGCAAAATAATCCCAAAGAACTTACTTCGAATCTGTTTTTTAATTTCCTTAGCAGGGTCCAACCAATTCTGAAAAAGAAATGACATTCTGAATTTGAATCAGAGAAGCACAAAGATGACTTAATGTTGATGAGATACAGACATGCCCACAATGCCCTTCCCGCCACTGTCCTTCCCCCAATTCTACTGGCCTCCACCAGGCCTTGCCCTGTGAGGGTCTGGACACTGGTCTACGGAGAAAATGCACACATGTGCCAGTCATGCTACACAAACATTTTTCTTTTACAACCACTACCTTCAGGAATTTGAGCTAGCACTGACACAGAGGAGCAAAAAATGGGAGAAGATCCAGAAGTCCAACACATTACCAAAATAAATTAAAGATTCACATATACTGACACACAGAGGCTCTAGCCTTTCACTTCTATGTTAGTGACTTCTGTGATCATAGATGCTCAGGCATCTGCCTACACTTTTTCTCACAAAAGAACACTTATTTGAGATCAGTGGTTTTCCTTGTCAGAAAAGTCAGATGTTTACCTGATGTTATACTAAAGTCAGACACCATCTAGCAAAATCAGTAGGAATAAGTCTGACTCAGGATACACCACTACAGTAAGTAACATCTGTGAGCAAAACCTTACATGACTCAGTTTTTAGCACTAGTACAATGGAAACAATTCTCTCCTTATTTTTCAGTTAGCTGTGGGGAAAAGTTTTAAACAGATGACATTCCTCAAATGTAAGCATCTACAGAGGTATTGCCTTAAATATGAAGTACTTATGAAATGACAGGTGTCAGGTTAGCAAATGTACCACCTCATATTTGATTTGGCAAGAAAATGAAAATATAAGATGATGAATCAAGATAGGACAGGAGCCCCAATGGCAAACTGCCCTGGCAGTTTATGTCACAACTATAATATCGTCATAGAATTTGGGGGCATGAACACATTTTCTTCATAAGGATTCAAGTGTTGGCTTTTCTTGGGCTCAAATATTCCATGAGATATGTATTATTTTAAAAAGCACCATATGAAATACTTTGCTGGCGCCATAAATACCTCAAGGATGAAAAATAGAAGAGTTGACTTACTGTTTATAAGATATTCAAGAATAATGGAAACTGACAAGGATTTCCTTCATGAAGAAAAAGAATGAGGAAGAGCATTTGGGGACGGTAAGTCATAAAAGTGGACATGTGAGCGTGGGCAGAGAACGTGGTACACCTCCAGGTTCTCCTTCGCGTTGGTGCGGGGGCGGGGGGGAGCAATTCAAGCTATATTGAACTGCTCTTCATCTCTCACCTTTTGGTTTTCAGCATCTCGATATGTGAGGCCAAAGTAGTCCTTTTCTAGCAGGTTCAGGTGTTCGCACACTTTGTCAAACAGCACTTGCCCTCTGGAGCGTTTCTATGGAAACAACAGAAACAACAAGTCGACATCCACAAAGAAATTCTCCCAGTTGCCACAGATTGAACTGGGTGAAACTTCAGATGCTGTGTGCTGCAACTGTTCAGCACGTGGCCAGCAAGTTTGTTCATTCTGTCACCTCCTGATGGGTAAAAGGGCTACAAAGGGGGCCTCAATCTATAAAAAGTCCACCCAACAGAGGAAGAAAGAAACCTAATGTCAGTAGGGTCAACTGAGTGAGTACAGATGATGAGGGTGGGGAGTGATTCCTAAACAGACGTGGCTGGAGGAGATGATGTGATGCTGGGAAGCCTCAAATATCTCGTGAAATACAGAAATCCTGATGATGAAAGAGGATCTATAGAGTCATGTTTCAGAATGCCCCATCTGCGCTCCCCCGGCTGTAAGTGCCCAGAAAAATCAGCCCTGTTTCCTGGTTTCTACAGAACCTCATTTAAAACTTTCTATTCCAATTCTTGCTCAGAAAGTTTAAGGGTCATTTTCTGAAAGTTCATTAAACTAAGTTAATTAGTTTATTTCTGGTTTTCTGCCATGAATTTCAGTATGGTGTTCAAATTTCTCTTAATTTCTATGAGAACAAATACTTCTTATTAAATATAATAAAACATTCATTAGGTTTCAAGATTTTTAATTATCCTATATAAACAGAAGATCCAGATAACTATGCTATATTTTGGACCATCAGATAGTCCTATGGAGAAGGGAAAACGTACTCATAAGGGGGAAAAAATTCATCAGCTTAACTTATTGTGAGACACTCTGCCATATTTCCATCTACTGCTTCAAAGGTCTTTAAACATGGCTTTGAAGTCTGCAGCAGATTAACTGGCAACAATTAAGCTAAATTCCCTTTTTGTTTGTGTGGTACTAATATTTTACATCTAATACGTTCAGTAAATTTGTCCTTAAGATTTAATGTGTTAACAATGAGACATATGAAAATTGATAAACTATGTTCATGCCAAAATAATAAGCATTCAAAAGACCTGTAGGTGGTGTCTGTTATTGTGCGACTGTAATTATGTTGAAAGTCAATTATTCAGTCCCCTCAAGCATGACTGTTTAGGGAAAAGGATACATTTATATAGGAGAGCAAAGTCTAAATTGTAGCTAGCTAAATAATCAATGATGTATTTGAAAAAAAAATCCATAAAGGATGAAAATAAATAACTTGTTAGCAAAACTACATAACATTGCTCATTGGTTATGAATAAATGGTACAACAGTGAAATGCTTTAAATCCTTATTTATAAATAATAGCAATTTATATTTGAATAGTGCTTGACAAATTATAAAGTATTCACAAAATCCTGGTTCTTCCAGTGCTTCTCTAGGTATTATCTACAGTTCATAGATAAGGAAAGAGGTTCCAAGAAGCTGGATGAGAGGGCAGTATTATGCTAACAGCTGTGGATAGGAGCTTTAGAATCAGATGAAACCTGGGTTGGAATCTTCAGTATTCCCTTGCGGTTATGTGAACCTCTGTCTCCCCATTACAAAGTGGGCGAAACATCACATACTTCCTTGGAATGGCTGACATTACAATAATGTATTCAAACTTGGTCCACTGGTGGCATATATCATGCATTCTATGAATGTCAGGCATTATTATGTCCCAGTGACTGATAAATGGCAGACTGTTAAATGCAGAGCGTGTTGTAATGCATATTTTCTGTAGGTGTCATGAATACAAGTCCTGGGGGTACCAACAAGAAGATTTAGTATTAACACATCCTACTCTTATTTCTTCTTCTCTTTTACTTCCATAGTCTCTATTTTTATAATTATTTATTAGTACCTCAAAATTGTACATAATAGAATTCATTATGACATAATTGTACATGCACATAACAACTTTATCCATCTTATTCCCTAGCACTTTCCCTTTCCCTCCCTGTCCCTCCCTATCCACTTGATCTACTTTACTGATTTCCCTTCTATTATTATCATCATTTTAGTTAGTGCAATATATATATATGTGTGTGTGTATTTATATTAGTGCATTATATATGTGTGTGCATTTTATATATATATATATATATATGTGTGTGTGTATATTCAAATGTGGATGCAGAATAATTTTGTAGATTTCACTCATTCTCCAGCACTTCCCCATGCATTCCCCTTCTCCCTTCCTCTACTCTATTGGCATCTCTTCTATTTTTTATGAGATCCCCTTTTTTATTCCCTCCTCTCCAGCTTCTGCTTATGAGAAAAAACATTCGACCCTTGACTTTCTGAGTCTGGCTTACGTCTCTTAGTCAGATGTTCTCTAGTTTCCTCCATTCTACCAGCAGATGACATAATTTCATTCTTCTTTATGGCTGAACAAAACTCCACTGTGTATATATATTTTCTTTATCCATTCATCTGTTAACAGGCACCTAGGCTGGTTGCATAACTTGGCTATTGTGAATTTTGCTGCTATAAACACTAGTATGGATGTATCACAAGCATGGTGATTTTAGTTCTTTTGGATAAATACCAAGGAGTGAGTGGGATAGCTGGCTCATAAGTAGTTCCCATTCCTAGTCTTTTGATGGATTCTCCATACTGCTTTCAAAAATGGTTGTACCAATTTGCAATTCTACCAGCAACATATAAGTGTACTGTTTCCCCTACCTCCTCACCAGCAATTGTTGTTATTCTATATTCTTGATGGTTGTCATTCTAACTGGAGTAAAAGGAAATCTCAGTGTAATTTTGATTTGCATTTCCTTGATTGCTAAGGATGTTGAACCTGCTTTTTCTTTATATATCACCTGCTTACTGCCTAATTGCTTTGGCTAGAACACATTACTTAATGCACGCATGTGTGCGCGCACACACACACACACACACACACCAATGACTGTTCAAGTACTTTCTCAGTGAGTAAACAAAAAGTCAAATCAAATGCAAATATAATAACTTCACAAGGATTTCTTGATTCTACACCTCCTCTGACCTACCAAATCAGAGTCAGCCTTCAAAGGCAGAATTTTTTCTGAATGTGCCATAGTCCAACCTGGTCATTGTTTTAATTAGCTGTCTTCTGACCTGTTCTTCCTTTTGCCTAACAGGTAACATGGATTAGCTCAAGCAGACATTATTATGCTGACTCCTACTTTTCTTCTTTCCCGTAATTTGATTTCTGTTAAAGACTCAGAGCTCTCTGAAATAGACCACATTCTTTCTTACTATTTTAAACATATTTTGAATATTATAGTCCTTAAGAAAATGATAGAGTGGTTCATTCCTCATACTAGAGATCTTTTTTTCCTGGCCCTCAGAATCTAGACCAGTTGTCTAGAATCTACTGTAGATGCCTACAAGGACTGGAAACAATGATATTCCTATTAAACATCAACATGGCTACCAACTAGCTGGGTGACTTTGGAGAAGTCATTTGGGGCTCCATTCTCTCTTCTTTGAGCAAGGATGTAAGATTCTGTACAGCAAGCAGATTACGGGGCTTGCTGATGGCAAACTATTAATGGATAAGAGGACTATTTCCCAGGAGTCCAGATGGGGCTTTGGTACCCTTCTGCACATAGCAATGACAAAGATTCTGCCAACGGATGGAGATGGGCATTGCTTGAAACCTACTTTCCAGCCCTGGATTGGATCCCCTCTGCAATCTCTCCCAACTCTAAAAATTTCTGGACCTTTTAAACTAAATGGTTTTCTCCTAGATTTTGAAGTCAAGCATTTCTAGTTGTTGACATCTGCATATACCTACAGATAATAACCTTTAACATATGACTAAAGCTCAACATCCAGACTAGAAAATTTGGAGAAATCGCACTCAAAGACACCAATTGATAAGTGATCAAATCTAGGTATCTTACTACCATTGGATACGGGTGTATATAGCCATTATGAATCAAAAATTGACAGAAGTATTTGTTTAGAATATTAGTACTAGGATAATTTACCTAACTAGATACCACTAAGAGTTTTTAGTCTTGTGGTTCCTGTCATCTTTGACTCAAAGGCATCCCCAGTTCACATATACGTTTACTACGCTATCATCCAGAAAACGTAGTCTTATTTTCCTAAAGTGACAAGCCATAGGTGACCAGCTCTCCTCCTGGAATTTCCCCCTGACCCACTGTATTTCTCTTTCTTACAGAGTAAATGGGAATATTACAACCCAGAAATCCAGAGGGCTTTATCTTAAAAACAGCACATCCCCAAGTGATTTAAATAAGCTTCATTCTTAACTATTAGAACTTTTCTTTAGGGGCTGAGGTTGTAGTTCAGTGGCAGAGCACTTGCCTAGCACATGTGGGGCACTGGATTTGATCCTCAGCACCACATAAAAAATAAATTAAATAATGGCATTGTGTCCATCTACAACTAAAAATATCTTTTCTAAAAAGAAATTTTCTTTAATTTAAATTTTCCAAATTGACATGAAATTTGGTGTTTGGAGAATGAATGAATACTGAAAATGAAAAGAATCAGAAGTTACATACTGAGAGAAAATATTTGCAAAACACATCTAACAAAGGACTGATGACCAAAATTCAACAATAAGAAAACCACCATTTACATTTAATAAATGGGCAAAATAATTTGAATTGACATCTTAACAAAGAACATGTGCAGACAGCAAATAAGCAAAAATAAAAAGCTGCCCAATATCATATGTCAACAGGGAGTTGCCAATTAGACACCATTATACAACTATCAGAAGGGCTAAAATCCGAAGACTGGCAATACCAAATGCCAGCGAGGATGTGGAACAACGGGAACTTCCATTGCTGATGGGAATACAAAAATAGTACAGCTGCTTTGGAAGACAGTTTGGTAGCTTCTTGCAAGGCTAAGCATACTATTCCTATATGATTCAGCAATCATGTTCCCTGGTTTTTACCTAAATGAGTTGAAAATGTATGTCCAAACAAAAACATGCATACAAATGTTTATAGCAGTTTTTCATAATTGACAAAACCTGGAAGCAACTAAGATATTCTTCAAAAGGTAAATGGAAACACAGACTGGTACGTTTAGCAGTGCATAAAAAGAAATGAGCTGTCAAGCTATGAAAAGAAACGGAAGAAACTTAAATGCTTA
Organism: Sciurus carolinensis; assembly: GCF_902686445.1. Lineage (NCBI taxonomy): Eukaryota > Metazoa > Chordata > Mammalia > Rodentia > Sciuridae > Sciurus > Sciurus carolinensis. The sequence continues at coordinate 26,083,003 of NC_062227.1, read as the reverse complement.
TTGCTAAGTGAAAAAAGAATCACAAAAGCTCACAAATTACATGATTCTAACTATATGACATTCTGGAAAGGGCAAAGTATGGTGACAGTAAAAAGATCAGTGGTTTCCAGAGGTTAGTAGGTAGGAAGGAATGCACAGGGAATTTTTAGGGCAGCTGAATTACTCTGTATGATACTTTAACAGTGGCTACATGTCATTACATATTTGTGAAAACCTATAGAATATACACTAGGAATGAACTGGAATGTAAACTGTGAGCTTTAGTTAGTGATAACATGTCAATGTTGGCTCATCAAATGTAAGAAATACTAATATAAAATGCTAAAAATAAAGAATTCTGGAGGAAAGGGTACATGGGAACCCTTTCTTCAGTATCTTCAGTATCTTTAGTATAATTTTCCTGTAAACCTAAAACTGCTTGAAAAGTCTATGAATTTACAAGAGACAGATAAAGAATGCAGTAAAAAGCAACAATCTCTTAAGTTGTCAATGATTTATTAAATACTTAATAGACTGATAAGTGATTTTACTTTTATCATCTATAAGTAAAAACTTAAAACTTTTTTTTTAAGAAAAATTAAGACTTAATCTGAAGGTTTTCCATTTGCCTTGATTTTTCCCTTGAAATTAATTTATCTAAGAAATGAGGTCATTGCAGGTAGCGCTCCTTTAGTTTAGACCTAGCTATTTGCTTCTCCAGGGTACAATTTAACTTGCTCCCTGTCTCCCACATTTTCTGTATACTGCTAGTTAAATCTAGAGGCTTGATGAGATTCAGTTTTGTTTTTGTGTGATTTCATTAGGAGGCACAGAGTGAGGACTTGCCTTTGTTGTGATAATAGCTGTCACTGATGATCACTGCCCCAGATCCAGTGGTTCCAGAACAGCATGGCAATATCCTGATACTAACCACACCTTCCTATTTATTAGCTAGAGTATGGTTATAAAGAGATACTTTGGCAGAACTCTATATTTACCCAAATCCAGATAAATGCTTGCTTCTTTCTTTTATCTCTATTTTCATGGTAACAAGTAGGGGCCCTAGCATCATCCCAAGTCTCTAGTTGGATTTTTTATTTTAAAATATCACTATGAACTCATGTTTACAGGTTGGATGTGTCTAAACCCATCTCAGATGTCACCTGTACTAGTGACCTGAAAGCCCCAAGATGATCTGCCTGGCCTTTTGCCTGCCAAGTCCCTCTTACCCTTCCAGAGGCTTCTCCAAAGTCACTTCTTCAAAGCATACCCTGTCCTCCCAGCCCCATGAGAACTCCTTTGGACCTGATAGCACTTTTTATCTATAGCTCCACAATGACACTTTCTTTTTTTTAATTTTTATTTTTTTGTACAAGACAATGAGTAGATAGACAAGATTAGGAGATACATGGATTGTGGACATGAAAACCAAGAGTTCTGTTTGGGATGCTTTAAGTTTTGAGTGTGTAAGTCATCATCCAAATAGAGATATCAAATTAAACAGAACAGATGAAACAGTGAAATGAATCTGACTGGACTTTCTTATGTTCACATATGAATACACCACCAGTGAACTCCCTATCATATACAACCACAATAATGGAATCCTAATTAGAACAAGTTATACTCTATGTATTTATAATATTTCAAATTACACTCTACTGTCTTGTATATCTAAAAGAACAATATTTTTTTTTAAAAAGTAAATGGATTCACGAGTCAGCAGCTCAGTAGAAAATATTAGTCTAAAGATATATGTTTGACAGTCTTCAGCATTTGGATGATATTTAAAAATTGAGACTGAGTTGACATCACCTATTAAATATTAGAAAAGAAAAAGAGGTGTGGGGGAGAGAGGAGGAGAGGAAATGAATAGAGAGGAGGAGAAAGAGCAGAGACCTGGTCTCTGAAGCACTACATTATTTTGAGGTGCCAGAGGGGAAAAGGAGCTGGTAAATGAGACCAGAAAGAGTAGCAAAAGAGAAAAAAGGAAAACAATGTACAGGACATGATATGAGAGGGTAATGTAAAGTATGCTTACTTTCCATATCTCCCAGTATCACAGTGGACTCTGCACACTTGCCTCCTATCCCTGGCTGTAAGGACATTTCAGTGCCACTGTGACTCCCTGTGCTTTATCTTTCATTGAACCTCATATTTGGTCAAACACCATGAAGAGATTCTAACAGTAACTTGACGAAACTTTATATAAATTGTTTTCCACTAGCATGTCATAACCAATGACATGCAGGCAATATTTTAAACTAGTGTTTTTCAACAGTAGATCCTGGGAGCATTTAAAACATGCACCAATGCCCAGGTCTTTGTGTCAGGTCAATTAAATCACATTTCTGAAGTTGAGCCCAAGGTATCTGGCATTTCGTAAGATTCCCCAGGTCACTCATTCAAGAACAGTTGAAAGTTACATCTTACGTTAAATTATGCTTTAAAGTAAAAAAAAAAAAAAAAAAAAAAATTAAATATGAGAACTCTAAAGGAATTTTACATTTTTTGTGACAAAGTGTGTACCCTCTTCAGATTTTAAGTTGGCCCAATTCAATAATTTTTTTAGGCCTCTTGTACCAACTCTCATAGTTACATTAGGATACAACTGATTAACCTATGCCCACATACTTAAAACCCTAAGACATCCTTTCCAACATATTTTCTTGAGAAATGTAAGATCTCAAGAAAAGGTAAACCAGCCAAATGCTACAATATAAAGATTTAAATTAGAAACAGCAACTCATCAAACTCTGGGGAGGAGAAAAACCTACAAAATACTAACTTGTGTTTAAAGTTATGAATGAAATATGCATGTGAAAAACAGGAACATTTGGAAGTTTGTTGACTTATTTATTTAAGAAGAGAAATTTCCCCCTTTGTAGAGCTGAAATGTAGATTTTTTCTCAAGATTCTGCTATAATACTAAAGAACCACTCCAGGGAGGCAAATAAATGTCTAGATCTCCTCTTTTCTAAAGAGCAAGAGCATTAACATCTTCTCTGTGATTGACAGGCACAAACCCACAGCACTAAACCCAGGGGAGGACCCAAAGTGGAGACAGCTATGCTTGGCAGTGCCTTCTCTGAAATGAGCGTTTTCTCCATGTTTGAGTGCCGGCAAATCGTTTCTTAATCTGTGCTTAAGTTAATGAGTGCAAAAGCAGGAACACACAGATTGTACTGAATCTGTACAAGACTACAACAGAACTTGTTTTATTTCTTCGGTTTCACAAAGCTATGAATCAGCTTGAGTGAAGCTCTCTAACGGCACAGAATTAAAAACTGAAATTAGAGAAATTTGTCAAGTCAAATATCCTAACCTTAGAAGATCGGTTTACAGTTATCCATCTGAGGTTGCACAACCATGAAGAAAAGGAGGAAGAGCAAGAGGTTTGGCTAGAGAGCTGGAGCTAATCAGCCATGCCTACTTCTCAGGAAGGGGAGGGACAGCCTACATCAAGGGATGTTGATGTCCTTAGGGCTCCTTAGAATTTATGGATACATTTCTGTACACAATCACATTGAAAAGGAAAAACTAACAAACAACAGAACAAAGCCACCTTCTGTACTGGCTTTGCCTTAGACCACCCCTGTTGATACAAGAAAATATTCAGAATGATACTGAGAACTTTCAGGAAAACTGATATTTCTGTGTCCTTAGTTTAGGGGACAAAATTTGAGAGTCTCAATACTACAAGGAGTTCATGTTTTCTATGGCATATCTTCCCCAAAGAGACCACTGATTTTCTTTTGGAACTGGTATTCTTAAATAGGAGTAGTATTTTGTATTTCTGCTTGATGAGGACCGGAAACAGTTTACCCCTTTTATTGCCCTGGTGTAGAGCCCTGAACACAGTTGGAAGTCAACCTACGGGCACAAATTCCAGGAAAGAATTTCTCCTTACTTTAAGCAAAGTGCTATCTTTCCCCCGTTCACAACACCCACACTTCCTTCCTGAACTGATTTTCCTCACTGAATGCTTTTCCATTTTCCTCACTTCTAAAGGTCAGTCAGAATTGTTTCTAAGTAATGACTGCTTACCTCAAGTACAGGACCCCTGAAGAGCTCACCACACTATCTGACCAGAGTGTGAGCCCAAATCAGACACCTGGACTCAGTATAAATCACCCTTCTCTGGGCTTTGCTTTTTCTCTATCAAATTCTTGATTAAAAAATAAATTTGAACATTGCCCTGAAGTTTAAGTGGACAGTGGGTTTGTTGGTGTGTTTTTTAATCCACATGTGGAAAAATAACAAGATGCTGTGGTCAAACTCAGGAACAAAAGGTGATGGTGTCTGGTCTGTGACAAAAGAGTCCACAAGGCTTTTAAAACAGAGCTAGAGCTAGAGGCCGCAGAAGCGAGACATGGCACCAGCTGCCCTGTGGATATCTACTGCCACTTTACACTTTCTGTCTCCAGTGTACATTCAATGCCAAGTTTAATAAGCATAGTAGAAAGTCCATTATCCGCATCACTTCTGCCAGAATCCATTCATCCCACAGGGGCAGGACTTAATGGGATCTTCCAGCCTATGCGCTAATCCCAAGTGTGAACCAGGCAGCATATTCACAGAGGGCTGACACGAGAGGCAGAGATCAAATTTCTAGATGACACATATACTGCCAGCTCTTTCTTTAATTCCATGAGCAATTTGCTTTTCAGAAAACCATGGGAGATCAATCAATAATTATTCTACTACATTCTTACTCAATCAAGTTAGCAATGACCATCTGGAGTGTTCTGTTAAAACGGGAAAATGGAACTTTTTCCTAGTCACAATAATAAGTTCTTAAACAAATAGTGAACATGTAATTTATTTTCATGTCTAAATTATCTAGAAATTAGAATTAATTGCACAGTACTTATATACCTTTAAAAGGGACAGTCTTAGCTCTTTCAAGTTTGCTTTCCCACTATTCAAAGTGTAGTTTCTTAGACAATCCCAATGCTACAATTAACTAGCTATGTGTTGTTAGAGAAGTCATTCAATCTATCCATGTTTCACTACTCTCATTATAAACTGGAAATAGTTTCAGCACTTACCAGGGTCACTGCATGAAATAAGGTAAAACCCTAGAAGCACATTGTCTAGCTCAGGGGAAGTTGTAAGCAACGAATACTGGTAATTAAGGTGCTTTTGATAAGGAGACTGATCAAGTTTCTAACACTGAAATTTAGTTTAGAGACTGACTTAATATTAAAATCTAAGCTGGGCTCAGTGGCGCACACCTATAATCCCAGCCACTCGGGGTATTGAGGCAGGAGGATCACCATTTTGTTGCTAGTGTTGGCAACTTGGTGAGATCTTGTCTTAGAATAAAAATAAAAAGGGCTGGGGTGTAGTTCAGTGGAAGAGTGCCCCTCAGTTCAATCCCAGTACTGCTAAAAAAAAAAAAAAAAAAAAATCTACATCTTCTGTAAGGAAATCACAGAAAATACATCACCCTGTTACTCTTGGCAAAAACAAATCCCCACTTCTTGTATAGGTAAAAACTACAAAAATGTTTTAAAAAAATAGTATCTGAGAACTGGTATGATCAGAACTGAGTGTATATTCAATTACCACACACTCACTCTCACACACACACAAATGGTTTTGAATATGCATTGGGTACACTGGCACATTTTGGCACATCTTAGGCCCAAACATGAGATATATCATCATACATATGGCACACAGGACTGCCAAAGCAGGGATGGACTGTTGGAAGGCCACAGAGTCAACACTACTTTGTGTCTGAGATTCAGTGTACAAATACTTACAGCACAGACATGACAAAACTCCCTTCGTGCACATTAAATCCCTCCACCTTATTGTACTTTTAAGAACCCCTTTTTCTTTCAGCCATCACGGGTTCTGCCTGCATTTGTCTTAGCAATTTCAGCCTGTGTTTGAAATCAGACTTTTGTGCTCTGAGTACACATTGTAGTAGATAACAGCTTTCCAGCAAAGCACGCTTCCTCTTGGCCAGCAAAAACACTGGACTTGATTTTTCACAAAGCGTTTCACAGCGTACATATGAGATGTTGGCAGCAGAGTGTCAGACAACATTTCCTGCTGTTAATCTGCTAAGGATTCAGGTCACTAAGCCAATGTGTGCAAGATGAATGCAGAAGAGGAAGCCTAAGAAAGAGGAATGCTTGAAAGAGACACGAACTTGAATCATGTCAAATGACCCTATTAGCTAATTCTGAATGACGTGGAACTTGGAGAATTTTTCCTGTAAGAGGAAATACATAATCTCCTTTCTATGACAAGTCTAAGAAAAGAAAAGAAAAAGCCAAATACATGAACAAAACCCAAACTGAGATTTACAAATTCATTTGGTCAAAGAGCTGGGGAAATACAAATATTGAGAATGAAAATATGACTTTCAGTACTATGGAGTTAACAGATATAGATTTGGATTTGCAGCACCATCACTTTTCAATTCTATAGCATCCATGATCAAAACAACCTAAGAATAAAAGTCACTGTTTTAAATATATGTATCTGCTAAATGATTTCAAGGTCATCATATAAACTACCTGCATAATTTAAAAATATTATTACATATAATTTCACCAGCTAAATGTAAAACTTTAAATCAAAAGGATGTTATAATCCACGTATGGCCTATAATAAAATATAAATAATGATTATTGCATTGTAAATGATTAGATATATATTTTTTCTTCATCTGTTTTCTGATACATATAATACCTCACATGGACAACTCTGGGTTACAGTTGAGTCTACATGTCAAAGGCAATATCATTTGCTAACATCACTCTATCAAAGCAGCTGGGCTTAATATTGTTGGAGCTCACAATCCTGAAAAGCCAGCACTAATCCTCTTTGCCCATCCATAGGGAGGAGGCTGCTGAACCTTGCTAAGATGATGAGTGTCCAGGTCCTAATTCTAGACCCAGATCAGATGAGCTCTGTCTTACTGGGTCAGCAGAGTTAGAAGTGGGAGCTACATCAACACAGCTCCCTCCTGCAGTTGCATAACCTCAAGAGATGGTAGACATTGCTCTCACCCAAACCTAACGTGGTCATTTCTTTAACTATTGTAGCTAAAATTTTTTAAATGTATAAGCAGCACTGGCAAAGTGGAAAATGATAAGGCAAACTGAATCAAGAAAACAAATTGCTTTATATAAACAGGTACAGCCTTTTCTACTTCCAAACAAGTATAATATATATAAATTATACTTTTTTTTTTCTCAGTACTGCAGTTTGAACCCTGGGCCTAGTGCATGCTAAGCAAGACCTCTACCACTGAGCTGCATCCCCATCCCCTTTTGTTTTACTTTGAGACAGTGTCTGAGACTGCTCAGACTTTGTGATCTTTCTCCTTCCGATTCCCAAGTTGGTGAATCACAGACAGGTGCTTCAACACTGGCTTATTTTATTTATGGGAAAATATGATATTCTATTCAAGCAACAAGTAAAACATTACACATTCAGATTATGTTGACTTTTCTTTTGCTTATGGTACTGCAACTATCTTTCCTAGAGATTATGTGTGTCTAGGGTTTGTCTTAATTCATTTTCTGTTGCTATATCAGAATAAAGGAGGCTAGATAACTTATAAAGAGGTTTATTTGGTCCATAGTTCTGGTGACTGGAGGGTCCAAACAGCATGCTGCCTGCATTTTGGAAAGGGCTCCTGGCTGTGTGATAGCATGGGAACAAAAACCAAGGGAATGGTTCATAAGTAGATGGGGTTGTGTGCACCTTGGGGTAACTGGCCCTCAGGAGAGCTAGCTCACCCCAAGAGATCAACATTAATCTCTTTTGAGTGCTGGTCATGACTCAATCACATCCCTTTAGTCCCACGTCTTAACAGTTCTGCCACCTCAACACTGCCACACTGGGGACCGAGCTTCTGTGAGCCTTTGGGGACATGCTCAAAGCACATGCAAACCACAGCAGATTGGATGTGAGATTCAGGGTTCAGGTCATAGGCAGTTCTGTTTCCCCTTCTTTTAAGAAAGTGTGGATTCTATAAACCATGACTGCCTCCTCTCACCTAGCTTAACAAGGGATCTGGGTGGTATGATGAGCCAAGAGGTAGAAATCCAGGGAGGTCTTTATCAAATTTATGTTGTTTCTACAATTAAAATGTTTATAAATGATTTCAGGGAAGATAAATTTGTATGGGAAGACCAGAATTGAGCTATTAGATTTAGTAGTGAGAGACTCATCTGGGACCCAGCCTGAATATAACTTGGGAAGACCCACCACAGGCCCCAGACCCTGCCTGTCTCTAAAGCTTTCCCACCCAATGCTATTCTCACCCTCCACACTCCATCAGACAACATCAGACAGCCCCTCACTTCTGCCCAGACTTCCTCCTGTTAAATGGGGTCTGCAGGAACTACCTCCATATTCTGGAATATTTCACCTGCTCATCCAACACTCAACACCTCTTCCTCAGGACTCCATCAAGCAGCAAAGAACATGTTTTTACAGGTCTCGCCCTGCATCTGCCAGGGGGGTAATTTTACATTTGTTAGTGTTATGGTTTGAATAAGAGTCACAGTAACTTTCCAGGTAAGCCTTGCTCACTCAGGACTGGATTCAGAGTGTGTATACCACAATGCCAGGCATTGAGTAGAATCATTTTTTTAAAAAAAAAAAAATCAAGTTAAATAAATACATCTGGGGTTGATTTCCTGCTCTGAAACTCTTCAAAAACTGCTCTGGTTGTTGAAACTACTTCTTGACCCATGTGTTTATATTTCTCTCCCATGTGTGTATAACATACTCTAGTTAGATCTACAATATTGGGTTCCCTCATTCCATTGTTGTAAGAGAAAACTTTATTCTCACAGATGAAAGACTGATTAGTCATTTGAGGATGTCACTGCTAATGCCATAAGGTTAACTTCTTGAGAAATTTCTCAAATTCTCTTGGAATAAGTGGTTCTTAGCTATGATTTCACTTCAGATGACTTTCAGCTGATATGCACTCACAAAACACAAAAACACAAGGTGGATCATGGTTCATGATAACCACCTTGGCTATACTGCATTATTCCAGTTTCATCTTCCTGGTTCCAACAGATCTGCATCTTCATGCCAATGTTTTTTTCTTTTGGTGGATGCAGACAGCATCACTATGCATAATATGGGGGTATATCCTGGGTTCTCTTTTTAAAAACTTTATTTAAAACTCCTGGATAACTAGAAAGAATATGCTCTCTCCCCATCTAACTACAGAGAATAGAAACGAACATGTGGACCACAGTTTGGAACATTAAGAATGTTACTGGTCTTGCTACCCTAAAAACTGCTCTAACACTGAAGTCAATATTTTTGTAGGAATTATGATATTTAATGGGCTTAGAGTGAAAAATCCTATGTAAGGAAAATGAACTCATTTGCATATCTAGGCATACAGTTTACTTTGAGGTTATCTTGAAGAGTGCAGAAGAAATTATATTACTTGGGTTTAAATGCCCTATGAGTGCTTTAAAGTTTTTATGGGATGACATTACTGAAGTCATGCTCTATAAAGTATAGGTTGGAGATTTTGTGTCTCCTTTTGTCTCTGCAGTGGCTTAGAGCCAAATCTTTGAGGTGTACTTGAACCTCACCGCCAAGCACTGCCATGACCCAAGTCATATGACATGTGCATAAGGAGAGTGTTGTTCTTTTTGTGAACATGCTTTCAAGCCCTCACTGCTCAGGAGAAGATGCCCAAATCATCTCCAGTTCTCCTGTTGAAAAACAGAGTTCCAACATATTGCCTAGATAGTGCAACTACCTGCAGTCTAGTAGAAGGAATACTTGGTGCTGTGTTCAGGGTCTACAGTCCACTGATCCACTTTTCTGTTAAGTGAATCAGTAGGTTATGGCTCCTATACCTCAGTGGCCTCTCACTTGGGTTCTCTGGGTCATGTCCTTCAGGAATATTGCCAGAGAGATATCACTCTGTGGGCCCAAACCATCTCCTGTCATGGTACCACCATCTAAGAAGTCATATAAATCTTGGGTACTTAATAAAGACCATAATCTCAACTGGTAAGTCATTGCTTAAATGTTTACTAAAGGTTTGATTAGGAAAAATGACAGTCATTGAATTTTGCTGATGGTTTTTAATAATCCATTCCCAGAATAAGTTCTGAGAGAGTTTCAGGATAGAGTTTCTCTGCAACAGGAACTGAAATAAATATGCTTCTTTCCAACAACTGAGGAGTTTTTATGGTATGGACACTGGGTCACGCTTCCTCCTCTGCGCCTGTTAGACAGCTCAGAACACAGTGTGGGCTAACTTCGTTCCTAGATTCTTAGACTCATTTTCTCTTGGTCCTTTCTATTTATTTTCTTCCCATTATATTATATATTTATGGGAAATAAAGCACCCAACATCCTTTTTATAGCACGATGGGGTATAAATAACAAAGCCTCAAGTTAAAATAAAAGGTACTTTTGAAAGAGATTACACGTCCAATTTTGCTTGTGGTGGTGAGTTTTGTTTTTGTCTTGTTTTGATTTTGCCCTGTGACAACAGGTTCTTGATTGTCGTACTATTACAGAAAGCTCTGCAAGTCATGACATTCTTGGCAGTATTTTTTCTAAAAGGAATAACTGGAGAAATTAACTAAAGCATTTTGCTTGGGGGTAATCATTTAGAACCATTCATGTGCTTTACAAGCTCAGTCTAATGGCATTTCCCTAAAGAATGTGGTGCCTCTTTAGTGACTTTATTTGCTGTCACCATGGCATTCCATAAGAAATAACAAGTCTCTGTATCCCTTCTAGTTTTCCAAACACCATAACAAGAACCAATTCCTTGTACTGCTGTGCATCTGCACACCATCACTCATTCCTATAAGCAGCAGCGGGGAAAATGAGGTGCATTCCTAAGGGTAAATGTGACTTAGAGAAAGGATTTCCTTTCACCCATGTTAGAAAATGACTTCAAATGTACATACCAGTTAGGCACAGCTGTCTGTCACATTGAACAAATACATTCCCATGCAACAAAGATATCCTCTGGTTTATTGATAAGAAGAAATCCCCATGGATCAGGGCATATCATGAATTAATATCTAATCTGGTCATCTTAATTTGTACAGTTATCCTTGTCTTAATTTCAGGAAAAAATCACTAGGTAACGTTAACAAAATTGGCCAATCTTGTAAGAGAAGCAATAAGAAGACCCCAAATTCCATGCATCTAGAAAAGAATACCCCTAATAGTTATGTGACATGGGAAAACACACCAATGAGTTACAGGAGGTTAACTGCTATGGTTTAGATAGGAAATGTCCTCAAAGGCCCTTGTGTTCAAGATTTGGTCCCCAATGTAGCAAGGTTTAAGGTGGGGTTTTTGGCAAATGATTGGATCATGAAAGAGTAACCGTTACATTGATGGGTCCATAATTTCTATCAGAAGGTGATAGAAACTTTAAGAGGTGGGTGACTGGGCATGCCATTGAAGAATGTTATGGTTTGAATATGAGGTATCCTCCAAAAGTCCCTGTGTTAATGCAGCCACTGAAATGATTATATTATGAAAGTTGTAACCTAATCAGTGGATCAATCCACTTGATGGATTAATCATTTAAAAGGACTACTGCACTGGGTGGTAACTGTAGGCAGGTAGGGTATAGCTGGAAGAAGGACATCTTTGGGGATTAAGTCTTGTCCCCCTGGCTATTACTCCTTTTCCTCCCCGCTTCTCAGCTTTCTTCCACCATGATGTTCTGCCCTATTTCTGACCCAGAGCAATGGAGGTGGCCATCCATGGACTGAACCTCTAAAAACCATGAGCCAAAATATGTCTTTTCCTCTTTTATGTAGTTCCTGTCAAGTATTTTCATCACAGTGACAAAAAGCTGACTAACACAAAGGGTATATTATCCTGTCCCCAGCTTCTACAGCACTACAGCTTTTCCGCCATTATGCTCTGTTTCCCAAGGAGCCCACAGCAATGGAACCAGGTGACCACGAACTGAAACCATGAGTGAAAATAAATCTCTCCTCTTCTTAAATTGACTTTCTCAGGAATCACCAGCAATGGAAAGCTGACTAACTTTACTGATAGAAATATTACATGTTCACTCTTAGTCTGTGACCTCTTATAGAACAACCATATAAAAAGCTCATGGTCTTTTTTAATGTAACCCACAAAACGGAGAAGGGAACTAATCCTTTGCTTCTCTACTGTGGAGAGAGAGTAAGACCAGATGCCTTTTGCCTCAACCAGAAAGGAGGGGATCTCATAGGAGAGAAGAAGGGATAGTGGGTATCTGAAAAAAGAGCAGGGTCTTGACACAGTTCAAAAGTGGGGAATATGCTGCAGGCTACACTTACTGGGTTTACTTTTTTCTAATTTGAGTAAGCATTCTAGGAGAATTGACTGCTTCAGGCATTCCTTATGAGCGATGTGATATCATAGTATTTATCAGTTTGTATAACTAAAACTCTAAGGTACAAAAAGGAGCAAAAAGTCCAATTATTAAAGAAACAGAAAACCTGGCAACAAACTACGGGGAGGCACAGGAATTAGTCACAAAGCATAACAACACTTATTTCTTCAGGAATGGTACCTTACAATCTCCTGCTTCCTGTTTTCTATATCTTATAGTGGAAGGCCGTAAGTAGCATTTAGACAATGGTATCAGGAATGCTTTCCTCTGCAGACTTCTTAAGAACTGTTTGAAGGAGCCTCACTCAGCCATAATCACTACTGCAATTTCCCCAGGGCTCAGGCACACCCAGTTCATGAGCCAAAGTATGCCTAGAAGGGGTAATGGGCTATGTATACGGAAAAAGCCTGAAGATGAGTAAACTAGATCAATGAGACAAGTGGGGGGATGTGGGTAGGGCAATTTGATGAAGCTCTCCCCACACCCTACTTTAAGGGTCAGAATTCACCAGAGCTCTGCCAGTGACACTCTTCTTCTTTCTCATCACTCACTGCAGGCACAACCCCATTCACCCCCAGGTTTGAATGAGTATAAAAGATAATGTCTCCCACAAAGCCTCCCAGCCTGACTTCTAAACACCAAACAATGTACCCATTTGCAATAGTAGACCGCTACTTCCATATTCCAGGCAATTTAAAGTAACAGGCCTAAAGTAAATTTGTTATTTGTTCCCCATAAACTATTTTTCCTGTGTTTCATATCCATTAGCAGTACCACTGTCTATGCAGTCACTCAAATGAGAAATTTTAAAGTCGCTATGGTGAATGTTTTTTCTCAAAGTGCCTGTATTAGAAACCTAACCCTCAAACTTAAATGTTAATGATACTTGGAGGTAGGATACTTTGTGGGATAATTAGGACTAGATGAGGTCAAGAGGGTAGGGCTCCCATGATATTGGTGGATTTATGAAAGAGAGACCTGAACTTGGATGCTTGCTCTGACTCACAGTGGGTGCCATGTTCTTGGACTTCCCAGCCTTTAGAACCATGAGTCAACCTTTTATTCTTTATAAATTACCCAGTGTTTCATATTGTATTATACTAAGAGAAAACAGACTAAAGCAGGGGTCATTAAGTTAATGTCTCTTTATCACCATTCTCCCCATAGCCAATTAATAAAATCTGCTCATTTTCAAGATACTTCTTTTAAAATCCATTCCTTCCTCTCTACAGATAACACTTCTCTTCTATTTACTGCCATTGCCTTGTTGCTGGTCCTCGGCAATTCTCACTAAGTTCATTGCAATAGATCCAACTAACATTTCTGTTTCTACTCTCTACTCCCTGTAATTATTTTTTAACAGAAAAATATTTTAAAAACACAAATGAGTCAAACAGTTCTCCTATGTGAAGCCCCTCAGGAGCACCCACCCCTAACTGGAACAGGCAGAATTCTAGGATGGCCCCAGACTTTCCTGCCTCTCCGTGTACTGGTCCTGCATTATAAAGCCCGGGACTGTGAATAAAGTGGTCCTATTCACTTTAGGGTACTTTAGAGGGCACCCAGGGACATGACCTAATAATCACAGGGACTCTTTAAAAGTAGAGTTTTCTCCAGCTTATTCTAAATGGGGAATCAGAGATTCGCAGGAGAGACAGATCAAGGTGAGGGAGATATCAAGGCTCTAGAGGGGGCCTCAGGGCGAGGATCTGACAGCAAACTCTGCAGCCAAGGGTACCTCTCAGGCAACAGCCAGCAAGACAGTGGGGACCTCACTCCTACGATCACAAGTAATGAATTCCACCAACAACTCAAAGGAGCCTGAAGTTGAATTTGTCCTTAGTCTGGCCTCTAGATAACAAGATGTAGTGAAAAACTTGATTTCTGCTTTATGAGACCCCAAGCACAGGATCCACTAAACATAGCAGACTCCTGAAAAAAATGTGAGATGATACATATGTTCTGTTTTAAGCTGCTATATTCATGGGTATTTGTTATGCAGCTGAAGGAGACAAATACATTGACAGAACAATATGGAACCTTGTCACTCATCAAACCCATCCTTCCTGACAGATCCCTGGTCTTCCCTTCCAGCTTATCTTCTGTCCATCTGTACCTCACATTTAAAATGCACTTGATGTTTCCTTTTCACATCTCACCTGTCCATGGGATGAAGGTTCTATGCAGCATTATATAAATATTGTGTATATAATTTGGCTTATTCTAGAAGTTCAAAAACTATAATGAAATATGTGAATGCTACTTGATTTGATGTGGCCTTAAATACCACTGCAGGGATTATCAGCCGACATTTTCTAACAATTAATACCTACCTGCCAAGAGTGATTGGAGACCATTTCATCATTTTTAACAATCTGAAAGAAACACTGCAGAGGAATGTTTACTCCCAAGGAAGTATTTATAGTCAGCTAAAGATCAGCAGTTGGGGTTTTACATGTCAACTCTGCTTCAAAACCTAAACCTTAAAAGAAAAAGAAAAATCCAGGAAATGTCCCTCAAACAGCCACACCCAATTTCTTCAGGGGAGAGAAAGATCTCCAGGATAGTGAAGGATCTGTCCCAACATGAGGAAGTAGAGAGCTGGGTGGATTTCCATCTCTTCCCCCCTACCCCACAGCTTTTCCTGTGTCCCTAGCTATTTTATGAAAACCCAGCATAACACAGAATTCCTTATGTGCCAAGTGGCAGAAAAAGGGTCCCAGACTACACTTGCCACACAAGGGTAAATACAGGATGACGTATCATTTTAAAGATACTGGAAATCAAACTGAACAGTGGAAGACACCTCTTGGATTGTACCCCTTGGAATGTACCCCGCAGATTCATTAGGCAAGAAATCAGAAAACACAGTGAGTTGGAGCCTCCACAGAAAAGAAAAAAATGCTCCATGCCAACGTCCAAAGGGACTAAGGATTAAAAAAAAAGTGCGGTGACTGCATCGGGTCCCTTCTCCTACTGACTTGCCTGTGTAATTTGCAGGAGTTCATTAGTGAAGCCAAGGAACACTGCGCTTCCTTGCTCACCATAAAATGTGAGTCAGCTCAGAGTCAGAAATGAGCACAGAAAGCAGAAATGGAGTGTGTGTAATTATTCTTGGAACATCTTCAGGCTTGTTAGACACCTACTGATTTCTGACACAACAGCAGTTGAATCCGGGCTGCATCTTCTGCCTCATCACCGCAGGTTCCACTGGGGCAAGGTGAGGAAAAGCACCTTTGTCACACTTTCCACATGAGCTTCCCAATTCTACAAGCTTGTGGGTGGGTGGGTTTTTAAAAACTTTAGCACAAGCACAGGTCCTTCCCATTCCTTCCTTAATAAAATGTAGTTTGGCATTGTTAAAGTTGCCAAATTAATGCCTGGGTGATTGGAAAATACTGTTACTATTCTTTCCAGGTTAAAACAATAATCTAGAAATGGAGAGTCGAGTGCTTTATTTTTCACACTCCAGCATCTAATACATAGTTGGGTGATAAAAACAAATCAGTACACAGTGTAGAGGCTATAATCTGATTTTTTTGTTTTTTTTTTTTTGGGGGGGGGTACTGGCATTGAACTCAAGGGCACTTAACCACTGAACCACATCCCTAGCCCTTTTTAATTTTTTAATTTTGAGATAGGGTTTGCTAAGTTGCTGAGGTTGGCTTTGAATTTGTGATCCTTCTGCCTCAGTCTCTTGAGCCACTGGGATTACAGGCATGCACCACTATGCCCAACCACAATCCAATTTTTATGTTAAAAAAAAAAAAAAACACCACTCTATAGAATATTTTATCTTTACAGTACATTCTTAACAGACTAATTTCTGGAAGGAGTTGCTTTATATTTTTTTATGGGACAGAAATTCTATGAAGTTAGGGAAGCTTTCAAATTTGCCAGCCATTTCGGACTCTGAAAGGTCTCCGGCGTCTAGATACACTTCAACCTTCACTCTCTCTACTGTTTGTCCTAGGCCTGAAAGCTCTATTTTACAGGTGAGAAAACTGACAACTTCCAGGAACAAACAACTTATAATCAAATGGCAAAGCCAAGATACCATGGAGGCTATTATGACATACTGTCTTCCAAAGTTTAATATCCTTAAACTGAAATGCAATTCCTTAAATAGAGTGGAGTGGGAAAACTTATTTGATACTGTATAGCAATCCTCTAGTCTATTTCTAATATTTCCACAGGAATACAAATATTCAATTGTCAGGGTGTTTACACATTATGAGCTTCATAAACATATTTTAAAATCCTGGGTGTGAGTTAGTCTTCTAAATGAAATACTAAATGTACAGCCCACTAGTGCTGAGTAGATTAAAAGTAAAACTAAAGTTCAATGTTTCCATTGCTCTTTCTTCAATGAACCCTAGATATTTTGAGCAGGCAATATAAATTGACAGGGCAAGTTCTTTGAAGAAGTCTCCAGCTCTTTTAGAAAGCATAAATGTGCCCAATGTGACTCTGATGTTCATATTGTTAGAATTTTAAAATGGTCCTCAGTTTATTGGACTGACTTTCACTGATGTTCTCAGCCTGTTTGTCTTAAATGGAAACCTTGAGAGAATGACTAGGCATAAGAAACATATAAATCATTCGGCAAGAATGATTAGCATTATGTTTAATATACCCATAGCTCCACATGAAGGCTGCCTTCTAAGCTACATACACTCTTCACCTTGAAATAAATGCCCAAACTGGCTGCTATAATTTATTTATTATTAGTAAATATTAGCTATGGCATATCCATTACTAAATTAAAAAAATAGGGAAAAAAACCTATTAAATTTCACTCTATAACATTTCAGCAGAGCTTTTCCCTCTATTTCATTATCATTTTTTCCATCTCCCACTGAATTATTTAATTTCCATTTCCAAACTGCAAACACCACTGGACTGAACAATTACAATGACTGATCTTCCCTTCCTCCTCCACTGTAAACATTAGCAAGATCACGGGAATAGTAAAACCATGGGTACTCACCAACGCATTTTAATATCTGCTTGTAATTTTAAAACATTTCTCAAATCAACAGTAACATACTTCTTTGGTGAAAAAAGTCTAAAAATTGGTTATCTCTCACCACACACCAGTCACACATTGGACTGAATGGCATGCGTGAGTCAGCCAAATCCTGCAACTAATTACTGCCAGGATGCACCTCCTGTTGAGATCAAATAAGTCAGTGTCTAACAGGGCTCAAATTGTGTGAATGCTAGTTCTCTGTAAATATTTTACCTGTTTCTAGAACAGGGCCTTCAACAGCATACTCTGAGACTCACACCACAGTCTTCTATATTTTGTCAGAAACACACACACACACACACACACACAATTTGTATGTGTTGAACTAGAGACTATGTTCTCCTCCAAGATTCAGTGATTCTCCCAGAACTCAACTCTGTAGTCAAAGGAGATCACAGGTGCTAGTTACAAGCCTCAGAACTGGGGGACAAGGTCAAAAGAAAAGACAGCTCTCTCAGAAAAGGACTAACAAAAATAAAGGCATAGGAAATTCAGGACTTTGCAGAGGAGTTGCCAGGTGATTATTCATCTATGAAAAGACTTCCTGATCTTATGGTTGATACCAGTAACCCACTTCCTAAACTTCCTAAGGGGCTAAGCACTTCCATAAAAAAAAAAAAAAAAAAGGTGACAATTTCAATGCTAAGAGGAGATGAGCTATAATTTTTTGAAAATTATAACCTGTCCTTCATGGGGAAATGCTATAATTATGAAATGAACTGGCAATTGATCAAGAAAATTGAAAATGAATCACGAGAAAGTGAAATTTGTTCCCTTGAGAAGGGATGACTAGGGTCCCCAGTTTTTTTCCTCTTTTTCTGTACTGGGCACTTTACCACTGAGCACATTCCCAATCCTTTTTATTTTTGAGATAGGGTCTTACTGAGTTGCTTAGGATCTCACTAAATTGCTGAGGCTGGCCTCAATCTTGCGATCCTCCTGCCTCAGTCTATTGAGTTACTGGGATTACAGGCGTGTACCCAGCCTTTCTAAGTGAACACTTAGAACTTACCTAAAATCATTCTTCATGAAGGCAAAGCGTTGAGTTGAGCCTTCAGCCTTGCTCCGTATACCACTTTGAAGAGTTTCCACATTATTTCTCTCCAGCTATTTTCCCCTTTTCATTCAGAATTTGAAGCATTGCTTCCAAGCTCTACTCTTGATATACTAGTTCATTTCATCTGAGTATAACCAACACCAGAGCTTTAGTAGTTGTTTTTAGGAGTAAAACTTAAGAAATCTTGGGAGAATGATATTCTGCCCACTGACTTCACCTGTCTCTCTGGAATGGAATCTGCTTTTAACCTCTGGGCACTTTTACTCCAAGGGAGGCCAAATTAATCCACTGCAGGCCTCAAATTATTGAAAGGAGACACCCACTTCACTGTCCATGGCAGATGTGATTCAGGGTTTAGAAGCCTTGCAGTCAGAAGAGGAGGGGAAGAAAAGAAAGGGAATAAAGAGAATAGAAGAGTGAGATTTCAGGGGCCTCTCTTCCTTCTACCTTCCCCCAAACTGAACATATACAACTAGCCAGAAAATTTGGAAAAACTGATCAATTTTGAAGTCAAATGATGACAGAATTATAAATACAGTAGAAAATCAAGAATGTATTTTCTTCAGCTTGATACACATTTGGTAAAGCAGATCTTTTTCCTCCTTTTCTTTTTTCTTTCTACTTCTCAAGTCTGTTTTGGAGACTAATACTATACTTCAATTTGTTCTTTCTGCTGCTTTCAGTTCATTCTGACTTTGGAATTTTTTATGCTAGTGCAGATACCTCTGGATTAGAAGGCAAGAGTTCTGGATTATTACCTTTCTATGTCCTTAACTGGCTGTGTGTTCCCAGGCTTGCCATTAACTTCTCTGAGCTCATTTCCTCATTAGTGGCAAGACAAGGTTATTACCAATATCCAGTATGCAGACACCAAGTATTACCAAAACCAATATAAGACTCTGATTCTATGGCAAAAAAAACCCTCATATCTTGGCTTGACATCTTTGATTCATTGGTATTTACAATGCCTGGAACCTAACAGGCCCCAAATAAATAAATACATTAAATTTCTCATAAAATTAATAAAGCTCTTTGTACTTTTGTACATGTTAACAAGTTGCTGTGCAGTTTTATGATCTAACATTGGTGTAAAGTAGAAGACAGACAAATAATTAAAACTCAAATGATTCACTCTTGTTATAAAAAATCAGTACCGAGTAAGTACAAAATGATCAATACATCCTAGAACACACAAAGATTTCCATGAGGTGCCTGGCAGAGAGTACACCTTAGGGGGCTTTTTGAAGCTGTAAGCATAGGTCCACTGCTAGGAAGGAGTCCAGAAAAGCTTGTGGTAGCACTCTCTCCTGCACTGGGGTCACAGGCCAGATAAACCTGTCCAGTGGGAAGCTGTTGGGACCACAAGAGTGGCTGGCTGAACTGCCATGCTGGAAAGACTTTTTCCTGAGGAAGGAAATGCCTTGGACAATAGTAGGGAACTTCTTTTTCTCCCTGGGGCTGGGGTGGAGTGGGGACTGGGCTCAGCAGGGGAAAGGGTTCCATCTAGAGTGGGTGTGATTAGCATCTGCCATGTGGGAGCAGAGTGGGCACTGGGCGGAAGACATCCATGAGGGTCTGTAACTCCTGAGATAGCACATGGTGCGGCAGGGGTGCGCGCTGTGATCCGGTCTTTCCCCAAGAAGCAGTACCCCTGCACTCATCCAGTGCAACGCTAGGTCATCCTCTCGTAGGGACTGTGGCAACAAGGCCACCAAGAGAGAAAGTGAACTCAAAGGACTTCTTCCAGAACACATGGGACAACTCTCAGCAATAACACTAGAAAAGATTCTGAAAGAGAGAATTCCAAGCAAGTAGAATAGATATAAAAAAATACAAGGTATGACCTGGACATCTAGGGACAGGAAGGTGAAAACTAGGAAGTTCGGATCATTTTTAAAACTGCAAGATTGCTCTCTCCACTCGATGAATAAGTTAATGCACAGTCAATATAAAAAATCAGCCATGGTGTGGTACAAAACACAAAGATAAGCAAGAGGCCATTCTCTGGAACAGAAAAGGCAGCGGTGTTTTTGCCTATGAATCTACCTGCCTGGATGTAGAGGGAGACAGCTCATTTCCTGAAATCAGCAACACCAAGTGGCCACAAAACAAAATGGGAACGTGACATGACATGGGGGGACAATCCAGGAAAGAACAAGCCTACTGTGTTAGTATGACAGTGATAGAAAATTACCATTTGCAACCTGAGTCCTCAGTCAGGCCTTAGCACAGTGTGATAACGGGGTAAATGCAAACTGGATTCCCTGGTGAGGTTTTTCCTTCCACACAGCCTCCATCACCCAGTGTCCATAAGCACTCAGGCTTCAAAAGTCTCTCTGCTTCCCAAACAACCTACACCACAGTGACATTCCAGAGGTCTATATTGTTTGTATTTCTTGACATATATGCTCACATTTTCAACCTTAATATTCTTTGGAGTGTTTAACAGCCCATGTCTAAATCATAATGAACCATTAAAGCTTATTACTTTTTAAAAATGAAGACCAGAAGAACAGATTTAACAGTTTTGTTTTTTTTTATAAGAGTCTCTTTTCATCAATCCTTAATGGGGACAATTTTGATACCTTGGGAAGAAAATTTAATGGTAACATTGTCAGGCAAATGAGACATTCCGTGCTAACAGTCCTTGTGTGTAACTGTTCCTATGGTTGCACCAAAGAGCCATCACACAAGGAAGTAAAGTTAATTAACACCCTTCCCTCCTCTGGGGTCCCCAGGGGCATCATTCTTCTGGCAGGGAATTACTGCTGCTGTTAGCTGGGGCCAGTCAGTTGCAGCACAGGACAGATGTTTGGGACGGTAAGACATTCAGCAGAGCAGAGGACCACTAAGAAGAGTGGCGTTTTACAGGTTAAGCTGAAGTTCACAGTCCCACACAACCAAAATCTCTGTGATGTATGTATTTTTTAAATGAAAAACATTTATGAAAGCATTGAAAAAGTCACTTTCTTACACTGTACGATTATTTACCATTTCTTCTAATTCAAGAAAGGTAATAGGTATTCTTTTTTTTTTTTATATCAACAGTGAAGACAATTCTGTTCCCTATCTAAAGGGATTGGGAAGTATTTTAATCACATAACCTATAGAAGCTGGAGAATTCAGACACCTAATTTGTTTTTCCAACCAAACCCGTGTAAACACAGAACACAACATGGGAGCTTCATTTGGTCAGTTAATCAAATCACCAGCAAGACAGAGCATGTGGCGATTTTGTGAACAGTCCTTTCCTGATCAATAGCCGGAAGATTCTAAAAGCACATTTGTGGCAGAGTTCCGTGAGCTTCCTCAGCCACTTTGGTTCCTGAGGAGCATCTCTGGATGGTCTCAGGAATGCTGTTGGGGCCAACTTGACTGTGTTGGTGATGATTACAGATTCGGGGACCATCATGAGGGACTTGAATAGTCCTCAGTCATGAAGTCCATTCAATCATCGGGTATCTGGGAGGTGCCTAACTAACCTAGGTCCTGGGTTTTCAGTGTTTTACTGCTGTGCTTAAATAGCTCTATATGATTTGCCTGGATCTGGATATAAATATCCTTCTGGTGTGACTGAAGCACTGAAATTTCCCCTGGAGTATGAGCCCAGTGTGGATATACCTGGGTCCCTCAAGCACTAAGTCTCCCTCCCTCACTAATTGCACTGGCAATATTTAGGAGCTAAGGAAACTGAGGCTTTATGTGATGACAGAAATACAGTAGGATCCTTACAAGTAAACCCTGCTTGGTAAACCCTCCACAACTCCCCCAGCAACGCTCTAGAAAATCTACCAACAGGGTTTCCAGTCGAAAACAAGCCTACAAAGTGGCTTGTGAACTGTTGTAGCAATGAACCTGTGTTAGGCACTGTGAACTCAATATTGAGATCTTGTCTGACAGATTTTCCTAAAACCAAATCAAACTTAAGTAGAAGGGTACCTGGAGAAGAGAAAGGAAGTGTCTAACTGGATGGTCATTAGGAACTATATTGTGTGCTAATCAGACAGACACAAATTAGCCTGTCGGACATGGAAGGAACTAAAGTAAATGTGATGAGCACACATTTGGGACTGGGGCGTTTTTATTTTCTCTCTTAAAATTTACTTTTGAGAAGCAAACACCAACAACGATAATAAACTGGCTATAGAAAGTTGCTTGGGTTCAAATAAAAATACCAAGTAGGAAATCACAATGTTAGTGCTTTTGTTAGCATATATGAAAACCTGGTAGAGTTTAAACATTTCCTAAGCGTATATATCAAATTGCCTATAATAAGGCCTTTGCTTATTATAAGATCTTTTCTTTTAATGTAGAAAATTAAGACTAAGAATTTGAAAATATGAAGGAAAATGTCTCTCAAATATAAAAACACTGCATTCTATAAAATCCAGCACAGTCTGAGAAGGCTAAATCAAAATTTGGGGGGTGAATTACTGTGAACATGCAGTAACTATTCAGTCAATTCTTTCCAGGACCCAGCTCCTTGCATGTTGCTTGACTGGGTCACTGGTCTCCCACTGTGGCAATGCTTGGCAAGGAGAAATGCCACCTTAAGGCTTCAAAAGAAAAGAAAAGAAAAGAAAAACAAAAACAAGCTATTCCAAGGGCTGTGTGTTTGTATGTCTGTGCAGGCACATGTGCTGGCAGGGGGCCCTTCGTAAATGACTATAAATTCTCAGGATTAAGTCATGGTGGAGTTGAGCCTGTTGATTCTGATGGTAAGGTGGTGGAGACATTAAGCAAGCCATGGGAGAAAGGATCGCAGTTTCATTAAAATAAAATGCCTTTTTTGATGCCGTAAAAAAATGCATAAAAGTGTTCTAACTGCTACTTTCTCCTGTTTTCTATTCATAAATTCACCTATGGATTAGGGAAGTAATTCTTTTTCCTTGGAGGATTCTGTGTTTGTCCTCTCTTCTCTCCTTGAGTTTGAGTAGGAAGGGACATTGGAAGTTGTCTGGTCTTAAATAGCGTTTGAGGAATATTTGGCTTCCCTAAATGCACCTACAGTTTGTCCTGAAATTCTCCTAATGACTGAACAAACATCATCAAAGGTTGACAACAATAATCGAAAACATCTATTTTTATTTAAAATCTAACACCCTGAAACTAGTATCTTGGTTTTGTTTTATGTGCATTAAAAAAAGTTATGACAATCCTACAATGATAATCTTTCCAAGTACCTGAAAATAGCTAACCTGTCCCTTCTAAATCCTATGTCTCATTTGTCATGACAATGTTTTTAGGTCAATCACAATCCCATAATTCTCTCCTGAATAAGTCAGAGGTTCAAGGTTCTTATCGTCATTATAAAACAGCTCTCATTTACTAAGAACATACTAAAACCCAAAAAAAGTAAAATAAATTATTTGCTTTAATATTCTCAATAATATTTTTTGAGGCAAGTATTTTTACCTTCATTTGCTTCTTGAGAAAACTTCCTTTGTCCATTTTCTGTTGCTTTGACAAAACACACCAAACTGGATAATTTAGAAAGAATAGAAGTTTATTGACCTAACATTTTTGGAGGTGCTGAAGTTCGAGAGCATGGCATCAGCGTCTGGTAAGGGCCAACATGCTCCAGTATAATGTGGCAGAGGGCATCACATAGCAAGGCAGAGCAAATGCACTAGCTGGCGTCACTCTCTTCTTATAAAGCAAAATAATACCCTTACGGGCCACCCCCAACCCCCATGATCTCATCTAATCCCAATTATTTCCCAAAGGTCCCAACACATGAATGTGGGTATTAAGTTTTTAACACATGAAACTTTGGAGGGACACATTTAAACCATAACAGAAATCAAGGTTTTAAAAGTTTAGGAACTTTCTCGAAATCACGCGTTGTAAGAGGCAAGTCCATTAGGCTACCCCAGCTAGTGGCTCTGGAGCACTTATCAAATGTCTAAAAACAGTCCTACAGAGGGCAACAATCCAGCCTAAGGAACCAACAGCTCACTACCTTCTACAAAACACATGCTATATTTCCACGGAAGCAGCCTGCGATTACATGAGCAGTCTTGATAGCTACACCATACTGTGGGTTCATCCTGAGTTTGCTAATCAACTTAAACTCAAAGATGACTTTTACCCAAACTCTTACTAAGAATGATGGCCCTTCACACCAAACACATTTCCAATTTGCACTTGATCCCTTCTAAGAGAATGAAGTTTTACCTCAATTCTAGCTTTGCCTTACAAGAAAACTGGATTCTGACACTTTGGGGGCATTAGTCTCTTCAAGCTCTTCATCAATTAAAAAAGCAAGGAAAGAAAAAAAAAAAAACTGTTCTGTGTTTTTGTCTCTTCATCCAAGTCTTTGAGAAAAACTCCAGCTCAGAGAAGAGCAGAGACTGAAGGATATCCCCCTGGGACGATGCTTTTCAGTCTCTGTTCACCTCTGAAGTCCTGTGTGTATCTTGCCAGTTAAGCTTTACTTTCTGTAGTTTATGTCAAATGAGAGGTTTTTCCATATGCCTTTTCAACCAGATCTCACTGCCACCTTGAGAAGCTCACACCGCTGATCCACAATTCACTTTTCTTACTCCAACCAATCACCAACTACTGAACTTAACCACATTCACGTCCCTCCATTTTCTTCACAAAGATGTTAAGAGTGAACACATTTTTTTCCCTACCACCAAGGACTTTTGGTGATAGTCAATATTCTGCTTGCAAATTTGTATACCCCAGAAAACAGTTACCCTTATAAATTTGTCAAATGCAAAAAAAAATATTTTATGATAAAGGGAAAGAACTACCCAACGTTGCCATGCTACTCACAATGTTCACAGTGACATTAAAAGTAACAATAAATTATATCCAAATTAATTACAAAATAAAAATCCTGTGTCCAAAACCACAGTGATTATCTACAAAGAGTTGGAAGGCATATATAAATTAAATTTGATAACCTTTCTCAATGTCACAAAGTCCTTTCACCTTCATAGTAAAACCCAACTATATTATTGGTGTTCCCCCTTTACAGAATTATATCCAAATCATTAATTGAACCCTTTGGTCTAGGAAATTAGCCAAAATCAGAGGCAACAAAATATAAGCAACAGATCTGTGCATGACAAACCTTATTGTGTCCTTGGAACCTCCTGCAGCAGCCCATCAATGTTTGTAAAGCTAAAGAATGACAGAATTTTTCTACAAATCAGTATGTGACTAAATAATTTTGATGTAAAAATTATTTTTCTTAATTTAAATTTTCTCCTCCATTCCTACAAATTTTCTTAAATTTTTGTGTTCCTGCAATCTATAATCATTTAGTAGCTCACCGTAAATGACACTATTGATACGAAATGAATTTGAATCTTACATTGCAAGAGAAGCACTGGCTGCATGGGTACCTTGTGGGAACTATATACAGAATGAAAAGGGGGTTGGTAAGATGGAGGAAGTGGAGATAATGACTGGGGAACGTGGGAAATTAGATTGACACTGGTCATCAGGAAGAAGAGGAATAGTAACCTGTGATCATACACATGGGCACTGCCTGTGGGGCCTAGGGTGGGCAGACTGTGGCTTGGAGGAACACAGGATGTCCCCTTCCTGAAAGACAAGGGCAGAGGCTGGAGACAGGAAGAATGTGCTCTTTGAATGAAGGTGCTGAACCTGAAATTGAATCACCTTGCATAAGAGCAAGTCACTCGGTGCGTGCAGTAACCTACTCTAATAGCTTGAGTTCATGCCCTGCATGGATATTCCATGATACTCAGAGAAGTAAACACTCATCCATCTCCATAGCTACTGACAGGCTGCGTTGTTCTCATCTGCTAACTCGGTCTTGCGAAGTATCTCTAACCAAAGTCATTCAACTGCCCCTTCTCCAAAAGGAACTTTAGTTTTCTTTACAAAAAAGTATGAAGAGGAGCATACTCTTTTACACCAAGACCAATGTCCCCCACCACGTGCACTTTAAAAATTACTCATTCCCTGAGCAAGAAGAGGATGTGAACATTTTAAATTATCTCTCTAATGCTATGTACAGAATTTTAAGTTTCTGCCAAGTAATAAGTGATGGCCATAAATTATGCAAATAAAAAGGTAAACTTCATTTAATAATAGGATATGTTTTTTAAAAGTTAATTCTTAAGTCTCTAATTTTTTTGTTCCTATTATGGAAAGTATTGGGAGAAACCATCTTTTAAAAAAATATATGTACAAGATCATGTTTTACTTTTAATTATAAAATTTTGGGACACTACATATTTTAAATAATTTGGTTCACTGTTAGAGTTGGAAATACTTTTGCATTTACAGACTAGTTGTAAGTAATTTTCTGGAGTTCTAGAAAAATAAAGAGGCAGCTTGTTTTTTTTTTTTTTTTTGGGCAGTGCTGGGGATTGAACCCAGGGCCTTGGGCTTGCAAGGCAAGCACTCTCCCCAGTCCCAGCTTGTATCTTTTATACCAATATCCCCCAGCTTTCAGTATCTAGGGGACCAGAGTTTTAAAATGCGTACTTACCTCCACATCACAGGAATATTCTGACCCATCTAGAAGTATCACTTTGCACTGCATGCTTTTAGGCTTTTTGACAATCTTTAATGGAGACCGAGACAGTTTGCTGCTAGATGATTTCTGAGAAAGTTTATCGTCTTCAAATTGCTGATACTCGAGCTGTTTTGCAGCTGCGGCAGCAAACTCCTGTTCCTTGTCAGTGACCTGTGAAGAGCAAACAATGAAGAGTTTTCATTGCAAGACAGGAAATAAATATTGCATCGCTCAGGCAATGGCGCAACTCTTTTGGGAAAGAGGCTGCTTTCCCATTTTCTAGAGGAGAAGGATCTGAAATAAAGTATCAGGAGTGGATATACACACACAAGTATTTATAATGCTCAGTTTCGCCTAAACAACTTTTTCCATTTAAATGCACCAACAGGTCCCTATATGGGTTTGACTCCAGGATGTAGTTTAGAAGCACTGAGTTAGCAAATGCCATCAAGATTTCACTAAGCAAAAAAGGAGAAATTCACTCCTGACTTAAAAAAAAAAAGGGGGGGGCATCGAATCACACAGGCCTCTCAAATTAATCATCTAGCTTTTATCTTATGCACTCTATTTTCATAATTCACTAGGTACTTGTATATTCCTTGACTTTTTCTATCTGCCCATCCATATGCTTACAAGGAAACTTATAAATGATAAGGCTTAGAGAGCTTCAAGTATTAATCTTTTCTGTAATTTTATAACTGTTAAAATATTTGATTTTACTCTAAATCAATTCAATGAAGTCAGCAGCACTGAAATTCATCACAAAGTAAATCCCTTAAGTCCACTTCTCTTCACTGTAATGAGTCTGTATGAGAACAGATCAAAACTGTTCAAAAGCTTTAATCTGCTCCTGAATCACAACAGGCTAGTCCAGGCCACAGTCTGCAGAGGACACCCCTTGTGGCACAGAAATTCTCCCTGAGGCGATTCCCTTGACATGTCTATGTACTGCTCTCCAATCATCTCCTACAACTCCTTCTGTTAAGTGACCACCAGTGGTGGTAGGACAAATTCAACCTATGGCCAGACTACCATTTCCACTAGCCTGCAAATATGCACCAACAGTCCAACACAAAGATACCTGCTAATATTCTGTTCAGACTCCTTGAAATATGTGTGAAATTTCCTCTCAGAGGAGCGTACTATTAGCTTGGTGCTGAAACTACATGGGCTCTTGAGTAGAGACAGTATTGAGAGTTTATCATTTCAGCTATTTTATTGGTCTCCACAATTTTATAACCACAACATCATTCTGGGTATACTTATTTTGGATTTTAGATATAGATTTCTGATTTTCTACCTTGTTTTCAATCTCAAGGATTGCAAATATAGTCCTCTCTTTCAGCACCAGGTTTAGGAACGCTAAGACTTGAGAAGTTATTAAGAAAAGAAAGAAAGCAATCTGCTGAGCCTATAAAAATAAGCCAAGAAAAAAAAAAACTTAGTAAATAATATCAAAAGTTAGAATAGTTGCTCAAAGAGATTAATAAGTGAAAGAAAACCTGCCCTGACAGCCTGCTCCAACTTTTCTGATCATTATTCTTTTCTTATCACAGCATTAAAATTTTAAAAAGTGTAAGAAAACCCATAAAACTATTATTAATATTGGCCTTGAGGGAGTTTAAGGAGAAGTTTGGTAACCTTGGGATTGCTTGTCAACAACCAAAATGCATTTTGTGAGATGCTCTACAATTTGTACAAGGATTTTGCATATTTAATTTATATTTCAAGTCATCACAGGCAAGGTCAACTGAAGATACTTTTTTTTAAATCTAAATTTTACCTGGAATCAACTTTTTCTCTGTATTAGGGAAGACAAAATTTCATTTTTCCTCTACAAAAATAAAAATGTCTGCATCTGAGAATAAAGTTTGGGGCTATTGAAATGTCAACTCCAGAGCATCTTAAACCATCACTCAAAGGGAACATTTCTGGGAACACTTGAAAAATGAATCTACATCTGAGGCTCTTATAACACATTTTACAAACAACTTTAACAGCTGTAGAAGAGCAGACCAAGTACCTCAAATGAAATGTCAATCGCGGCCACACAATGCATTGGAATTTTAAAATATCAGTATCACACTTCAGTAAATCCTGTACTTCATTCAATTCTCATAGCAGCTCTGAAATGGAGCTATTACCACCCTTATTTACAGAGGAGGAAAGACAGAACCAGGGAGTCTTCTCAAGGCCACAAAATTAGAAAACTAGAATTCAAATTCTGCCAAACCCATGTTTTAATCATCACTCTACACCAAAATATGCCTTTTCCCAATTACCTGCAACATAACTGACTTCCTCTATCATGGAGCAAGAACTTTAAGGAAGAGTCTTAGAAAAGACCATTTCTGAGAACTTCATTTTATAAATGAACAACTGAGGCCTGAGGGCCTAAACAATTCTGAGAGACTACCGATGATCAGGAGACAAGACTAAGATCTCTGCCCTGCACAGCCAGGTCTCACCTGCTCTGGTGGTTTTACATTACTTCTCTTGCTGGGTTTCAAGCATCTGACTGCAGAACATAAAAGCACAGTCTCGTACCACGAAATAACATTTTGGCCAACAAAGGACTGACTGCATATATGGTGGTGGTCCTGTCAAAATTATAATGGAACTGAAAAACTCCTACCACCTGGTGACATCACAGCCATTGTAATGTCATAGTGAAATGCACTGCTCACATGTCTGTGGTGTGCTGGTGTAAACAACCTCACTGTGCTGGCAGTGATATAAAGTACAGCACATGCATAATACTCAATAATAACAATAAATGACTATGTTATGGGTTTATGTGTTCACCATACTGTATGTTTTAAGGTTGTTTTAGACTTCACTTCTTCTGCTTGTAAAAAACAAGTTCATTCCTAGCTTGGTAGTGCATGCCTATAATCCCAGAAAGATGGGAGAATGAGATAGGAGAATCACAAATTCAAAGCCAGCCTTGGCAATTTAGTGAAACCCTGTCTCAAAATAAAATAAAAAGGTCTGGGATGTAGCTCAGTAGAAGAGCACCCCTGAGTTCAATCCCTAGTATTGCATATAAATCAAAACAAAAATCAAGTTTGCTATAAAACAGAATGCAGTCTCGCCAAGCCTTTTGAATGTATCATTTTCTCTTGTGCTTCGTTTAATCTCCTAGATTCTGTTCATGAGGGCTTTAAGAGCAATAGACCATATATATATACACATATATATGTACATACATATATAGACACATACATGCATATATGTATATGTATATAGCCATGTATATGGTTATATTTATACATATATTACATATACATACATAAAACCCTGCATTTACACAATCTGGATGGTACAGCCTGCTACCTAGGTTGTGCAAGTGCACTCTATGATGCTGACAGGATGATGAAATTGCCTAATGACGCACTTCTTAGTATGTATCCTGTCCATAAGCAACACATGACTGTGTGTTAAGTCACGTCTAAATATAGACACTCATCCTTTTCTAGAATTATCTCCCATTTTCATATTTTATTTCAGAACTAAAAGGAAAGAAGGAAAAAGTCAAAGAGACTAAAGGAAGACTAAAGGAAACCAAACAAATATTAAAATATTACTATCATAACTCTGCAAAAGAAAAAAGAAAAAGTAAAGAAAAACCACGATGCCAACAACAGTAGTTCCTTAGATTTTGTTTGCAGGGCTGGGAATCCCCAGCACTCAGCAAAACCTCTTTCATCAAACAGAGCACCTACTCATAAAGTGAAGGTGCATGTTATTATTAATTCTCTTTAAAAGAACAACTTGCAAACGCCATAGGACAAGAAAGAAAATATCTGGATATAAACACAGAGCTTAAAATTATAATAATATGTTGTAATTTCCAGAGATTTTTCACTGATACACTGATTTCTCTCATCATTTTCTAAAATTGCTAGCTCAACACAAATACTTCCAAATTATGAGAGGCTAAGCATTTGTAAGGACTCCAGACTTTGTACTACATACAAAACATGTAGATTCCACTTACAAAGTTTTAAGACAAAAAAATTAAACATGAATTTATTCAAAACCTGAATATAAACCATAATTTAGTTTTTTGATTTTTCTTTCTTTCTTTCGCTCTCTTTTCTTTTTCTTTCTTTCTTTTCTTTGTGTGTGTGCGTGTGTAATGCGTAATGCTGGGGGATAGCCAGGGCTTCCAGGACCTCTTGAATGAACAAAATCTTATAAAATGAATACATTATTTCTTGACAACTCAACGCGCAGGGAAAGGAGTTGATAATATAGATGTATACAGGGGAGGAAAAGAGACCTATCTGAACATCTGCTAAAAATGGGGGGGGGGTCAAAACAGCTCTAACCCTTATACTAGAAATAAAAAACGACCACCAGCATAATTAAAGCTACCAGTTTTCTGTTCACCCTTCTTGTAAATTCAGATATGACCATTAATATCCAGTACAGATTTCGGTGTAAGTTTTTTAATTTAAGGAAGGAGTTACCAAGCAAGGTTGGGGAATGTCATTCACTGACAGCCTTAAAATAGCATGCATTTCATCTGTCTGGAACCACAGGGCCAAAGCAGATGACCCCTCATAGCTGCCTCTAGTGCTAAGAGACCAGGGTGAAAGCAGAGCCTGGAGAAGCTCAGCAAACAGCCTGTAATTGCTTTTCTGGCCATCGCTCACCTCCCTCCGCACCGGAGTGCTGTGCGCTGCCGCGGCCTCGAATTGCTCCAGCGCCGGCGGCTCCTCGCCGCTCCCGCTCCCGCTCGGGGGCTCCGGAGGCCCGGGCTGCGCCCCCTCGCGCCCCTGAGCACCCGCCGCCGCCTCCTGGGGCTCAGCCTCCTGATCTGCCTTGGATTCTGAGTCTGATCCGGATTCGGTTGTCATGGTTGATTGTTCTGCAAAGAGAAAAAAAGGGAAGTCCTGTGACTGGGTGCCAGCAAACCAGGGTGCTAACCATGAATGGCAGAGAACCACACACAGGCAAGGAGGAGAGCAGCTTAACCGGGAGCAATTCCATTCCAGGGACCCAAGACAGGACTTGTCAGAGGTACCACAAAGATGAACGTTCAAGAGCGGCTGAAAAGGAACACAGAACCAGGTGTGGAAGTAGATTTGTAAGGATTACAGGTTTTGTTGTAATAGGCTTCTACCTCAGATAATCATGGACATTTCGAAAATGTCCTAACAATTTCGGAAAAGTGAATTAGCTGAATATATATATATACATATATATATAGCATACATATATATACATACAACATATATACACATATACATATACATACACACAAATATTTACATATATATATAAATATATATAAGTTTCTGGGAAGGATGATCTAACAATGATAGACATTCCTTCTCATTCATATTTCCTTCTCTCTTATCACTACATAGGAGCTATCCTCAACCCTGAATCTGTGGATTTTTCTAGGAACAAATGCCTTTCCCATGTGATTTCTCCTAATTCTGCTACCTTCTTTGGAGATAGAAGCTGCAATTACCATAGGGATTTCTTCAGGAATGTGGCCACTGTCCCATTCTGGACAAGCACTGGCCATGACTGGAAGAGGCCATGGGCAGCGCAACCTTTACCTCCAGGTTAATCCCCTGGTCTTCCTGGCTTCCCCCTACTTCCTTAACAGTGAACATGCCTTTGCCTCACATCTCATAAGGAACTCAAACCAAGATCCTAATAAATAGTAATGTGTTAATCCATTCTAAAAACAGACCTTCTATCATGTTAATAACCACCACATTCTAATAGTTTGCTGGTCAAGTTTAGTATTTTGTGCTTCAGTTTCTACATGTGCCAAATGAGAAAAATGAACATGATTACACCTGAAGAATTGATTTCCTGCTGTTATTTTTTTCTCCTAATAGACACGCCACTGTGTTTTAAAGACTATTTTTGCTCTAAGCAGCAAGAAAGTTGCTATGCCAAGTAGATATGACATTTTGAGGAATTTCTTATCTTAGAGATGTGAAGTAAATATCTCAAAAACAAGTATCTCAGGTTGTCATATAATTTCCCTTCCTAGTTCTAATTTTATGATAAAAATATCCTGAGCAAAGGGCTAGTGTAATACCTTAAGTAAATGATATACTCACTGGCATAATATAGAATTATGCAAAATAAACTAGTAATTGTAGTAAAGCCATCGTTTAATCCCTACCTTCACAATATACCATGGAATATGTTTAAAAATGTGAAGAAGGGAACACTGCAAATACCATTCAATGCTACATCCACACTTTTTTTCTTTTTCTTTTTCTTTTTTTTTTTTTTTTTTTTAAGGGTTCCTTTTCCCAATCTCCAGCTACGCCTTCTGTTGAATAAAAGACATGTCAACTTGGCATGTGCTGAGCTGCTCAAAGCATATGTAAATACCAAGTCCACATGCAGAGCAAGAAAGTGATCCAAACGAAACTAACATATTCTTTTCTTTTTATTCTCATATCACACTTTAGATTTTCAAGCAAATCTTGAAGGTAAATATTATATTTTCTTTGGTACACTTATCCTGGAAAGTGGTGTGAGCACAAAGAGAAAACAGCTGAGGGAGGAAAGGTGTTTGCACTGTGGAATTCAGAGCCTACAATTCCCATTTTGGGAAGGGAGAGGATTAGATGTAATAGTCAACTGAACTCACCCAACATGTACTGAGTACCAATATAAGCCAAGTGCTGCCTGTGGTTTAGACACAGACATTAAAATGTTACAACCCATCCCTCTCTACCTCAAGGACTTTATCTCCTGAGGCAGAAATGGACTGTCCTTTAGTAACTTCTTTAGTAACTAAACATTTGGCTTTAGCAAGAATTCCTCCCCCTGATTTGAGATTGTGATGAGCTGCGACCATGTGATTAAGTCTAGACAATGAGACAACAGGAAAAAAATGTATTCGATATTTAGGTCATCTTCATAAAGACAAAGCCACTTGCCCCAGGGCTCCATTTCCCATTGACTAGAAAATGACAACAAATGCCATGGTCTCCTCAGACACAGCCATGGACGTGCCAGGTTCAGGAGTAAGAGTCACACCACAGGTTCTGGATCATCACGTGAAGCAGCAATCAGCTTCTGCCTCATTTGAACCTTAGTATGCTAGCCCATGCCCAACACGCAACACAGTCTACAGACCGTGATAAAGATCACGCTGCTGTGGTTCCCGCCCTCTAAAAACAAGGCTGCCGTCCCTTGACCTCACACCCCCCTTAGCTGCTACCAAGTTCCTCTGCTTCCCACTTCTGACTCAACTTAAAAAAAAGTTGCTGACCCTACTTGTCTTCCTCACTTCTGCTTTTCTCTGCAATTACCCTATTCTGGCTTCCTACCCCAACCACTGCATTGCAGTGGCTCTTGTGGTCAAGGCAATGGACCATGCGTTCTTCCCTATTCTATCATCTGACCTCTGGGCAGCTCCAACCCAGGCGATGAACTTCCCTTGTCAACACACTTCCCTGTCTTGGGGATTCAGATAATACCACTCTCACTGGCATCTCCTCTACTCTCTGGCAACTCATTCTCATTCCACTTTATAGGTTATTCTTTCAACCTGGCCTCTGTGTGGCCAAATTCCAGAATATTCCATTCCAGCCCTCTTCTCTATCATTATACCTTCTCCCCAGCACACCACACACTTTCCCAGGGTTTTATATCCTTCCTGTATGTCAGTGTTTCCCACACTCATACTCTAGTTCAAATCTCTGTTCTGAGCTTCAAAGTTAGATCCATTTGCCCACTTACCACACCCCACGGTGGCCATATAGATATCTCTTGATTTTTCCCTCCTACATCCATTCCCACCCTCTCTCATCTCCCTCCCCTGGAGGAGAGGAAATGCTGTTTCTTCGAGCCAGTTGTCCCTGATATTTTCCTTCCTCTCACCTTCTTATCTCATACAAAAGAGAAAGTTCTTCTGGTTCTATTTTCAAAATAAATCTTTAGTTGTCCCCTGTCCCTCCATGAGCCACCATCATTTCTCTCTTGAATTCCTTCTGTCACCTCTCACTGGTTCTCTGTCCTGACTCCTGCTTACCTCTGTCTATTCTGTCTAATCTCCATAATACATAAATCCAGTACTATCCCTACTCACTGCTGAAAAAGCTTTAACAGCTTCCCAACACACTTGCAGTAAAATCTAAACTCCTAATTACCATGGCCCTCAGGGATATGACTAGGCCCTGATGCCCTACCCAGAGGCCACTGCCTGGCCCTCCAACCCACTATGACCCAGCCACAATGGCTGCCCTTTAGTTTCTACCCCACATCAAAGTCATCTGTCATTCTTTCCTCTGTTGTGAAGCAGCCCACTCCCCATTCCTCAAGTGTTAGCTGAGAGAGGACTTCCTCGTTCACACAGTTGTTCTGGCTGTGCCTTAGTTTTCTTCCTGTAATTGTCAAATCTTATAATCATTCTCCACTCCCTTGATCTCCAACCTATCCATTCCAGGGTGGGAACCATGTGTTCATATCAACATACCCAATACCAACATAGTACCTGGAACATGGTATTTCAATAGTTACTTTATATAAAGAATGAGGTTGCAAAACCAACTTCAGGTATTATCGTATCTATGTATTTTAGAGTCTAGTAACTCTTACTGAAAGAGTAGGATATTTCTGTTTTATTTGGCTAAGAAAACAGAACTTGATCAAAAGTTTCCAAAAGATCTAAGGAAAAAAATTATACAACTATGAATTTTATATATGTATATGTAGACATGTATATTTGTTACTTATACCTATATATATGGATTCAGTCTAAACTACACACAAATGGTAAATTTAGTATTAAAAGTAAATATGAGAATGTTTACTTTCAGTAAAGTAATCCAAAGAATCAACAGTTAAATTTAGTCCAAAGTGAAAATACCAGAAGAGGAGAGGGAAACTTGGAAAACAGTCTTCACTGAGTTGGAAAGGGAAAGGTACAATTTTAAATAATAAGAGTCATCCCAGAAAAGCAAGGAATAAGTATAATATGTGTATGTGTGTGTGTGTGTGCTTCCACCTGCCAAGTTTGAAAAATCAGAACATAGTTAACATCAATGCAGCCCACAGATACACTATTGGTTTGTTCAGTCTAATGCTTCTACCAGTAGAATGAAAGTCTTCCAAAAGAATCAAAAAGAAAAGGTTTAGAGCCAGGCATGGTGCTAGATGCCTGTAATTCTAGTGACTCAGAAGTCTGAGGCTGGAGGATCAGACGCTTTCAAAGCCAGCCTCAGCAACTTAGCAAGGCCCTAAGCAATTTATTGAGACCCTGTCTCAAAATGAAAAATAAAAAGGGTTGGGGATGTGGCTCATGGTTGAGCACCCTTGGGTTCAATCTCTGGTACCAAAGTGGGGTAAAAAAAAAAAAAGAAGAAAGAAAAGGGAGAAGCAGCAGCAACAAGGTTCTGAGCTAAGTGCAGTCGTACATCCCTGCAATCACAGTGACTCAGGAGGCTGAGGCAGGATGGCAACTCAGAGACAGGCTGGGAAACTTAGCAAAGTACTTTCTCAAAGTAAAATTTAAAGAAGCTAGGGATGTGGCTCAGTGAGTGGTTAAGTCCCCTCGGGTTCAATCCCCTATTTAAAAGAGAGAGAGAGAGAGAGAGAGAGAGAGAGAGAGAGAGAGAGAGAGAGAGAGAGAGAGAGAGAGAGAAAAGGTTTAGGTTGTTGTTTCACAGAATCTCTATTAAAAAAAATAACCAGAGTCACTAAATCATGAGTAAACAAAGTAAAATATAAATAGTTCATAGAAAAAGTATTAAAATAAAGATGCTCAATTTTTCCTATGGCAAGAGAGTTCCTGCATACAAATCACTTTCTTCTTACTAAAGGATTTGGGGTATCATCAAATTTTCTTTTATGTTTTATAAATATCATATTTAGGATTCTCTGTTAGTTATGATGAGTGGCTCGGTAAGTCATAGCCATAACTTATTAAATGTCAAAACTGTTAAAGAAATAGTTAGGATTTTATTTCTTATTTCAAATGTTTCTCTTCATTTCACTTTAAAATCTATGTATAATCTTTAGAGTCATGATACATGAAAATAATCAGAGAAAAATAAGTTTCACATATGATGTTGGGTGAATAATTTACTTTAGTCTCCTGCTTCCTTTTCCATAAAATGAGAGGCTCAGACTAGCAATTAGAATGCACAGGATTCCTCCCTCAGGAGTGATGTGTGTGGGCAGGAGAGGCGGGCAGGAAGGGAAGGGAAGGAGGCAGAAACTGAAGATTCCCCCACTGGAGCCAACAAATCCATCACCCCTTGCATCATCTTCTTGCAACTTCTTTACTACTTTTTTACAAAGGAGAGTTTTTTAAATGTAGTTTTATATACTTTTCATACCAACGTGTTCATTATCAAATTTGTGTTGAAATAGAAATCTCTCTAAACACATTAGTCCCTGGACTCATTTATGAACACTGAAGGAAAAATTAGTAAAGCAATATCCCATCAAATCCAGTATTATTACTCCAGTCATGAAATCATTTTGCACCTGCTTCTGTCTTTAATTCCAAGACTTGTCTCCAAGGCAGAAAGCCAGCCATACACAAGCTGAATTAAAATGCAAAATGGATGGAGTTCAACCACCACCTATCAACCATTTAAATAATAACCCACCCATTCTTTTTCACATATGACTATTCCATAGCAGACCTTACCTGTCATACACCAAATAAACCACGGCACCTTAAGAACCTCTCAAACTCCTGTGCCCTTCTCAAACATTTCACTGGCAAATTACCTTTTCTAGTACTATATAAATAATACAATGAATGAAAACCTGTGCTGTTTGTTGACTAATGTTAATAAAATAAAACTTTCATGACTATGGAGAGGGAATTAAGTAATAAACCTTAAAATGTAAGGCTTTTAATTTTGGAATCTCACCAGAATCAATATCCAATTCCACAGCTGAAGGGGCCTAAGTTCACATTGTTCCAAAAAACAAACCAATATTGATGTCCTAGAGTAGCAAATCCAATTTCAAAACTTTTTCTAATATTCCTCTCCTCTACCTACATGATAATATAAACAGGTAATAAACTGATTTTAAATGGCAATTAACATCCAACACCTAAAAACACCTTATAACTTTAATAAGTTTTTACAGGGCTGTACTTCACTCTTGTACCAAAATGCCAAACCATTTTTTTGAACCAGATTTTTGCAATGTTTACGTTGCTTTGGTTCTTCTTCTTCCTTTTTTTTTTTTTTTTTTTTTTTTTTTGGTGGGTGGGGGGGTGTCATTTTTTTGTTTTTATTTTTGTTTTTGTTTTTTTTCAGTGCCGGGGATGGAACCCAGGGCCTTGTGCATGAGCTACATCACCCACCATGTGGTTCTTCTTTTTCTTATACTATTGCTTGCTTTCTGAGATGATTCTTACTACTTAAAATTGCACCTTTCCCTTTCTAAATTAGTAAAGACAATTTTCAAGGTTCCCTTCTCTTCTTCTAATACACTCACTTTGGATTAAAATAACTGTTGATTATTTGGGTTACTTTACTGAAAGTAAACATTCTTATTTGCAATCCCAAATAGAGAGCGATATAAAATGGTTATGCTTAGCTTTGAATTAAAACTGTGCCCTTTTAATACTGAATTTACCTTATTTTTTGTGGGATTTTTGTTTTTGCTTTTGTTTTTATTTTCTTTTTGGTATAAGGGATTGAACCCAGGGGCTCTTTACCACTGAGTTACATTCCCCAACCCTTTTTATTTAGAGACTGGGTCTTGCTGAATTGCTTAGGGTCTCTCCAGGTTGCTGAGGCTGGCTTCAAACTTGTTATTCTCCTGCCTCAGCCTCCAGAGTCACTGGGATTACAGGTGTGTGCCACAAAGCCTAGCTCTGTTTTATTGAGGTTAAAAAGCTTTATATTTCTAAAAACTTCAAATCCTAAAAATTGGGGTAAGCACATTCCTAAGCAGGATATGCCAGTGGAAAGAGGAGTCTTTCATTTTTTAAAGAAACATAAATTGCATTTCAAAATGTCTCTCAGGGATATATTTATTAAATGATTACCAAGAGAAACGGTAATGAACTTCAAAGGATGTATCCTGCAAGTGTTAATGAAATCATATGTACAATTCCCAATCCAATCACCTACAGAAGGATGTGATCATTGTCATGCATTTCAGGCTTTCTTTGTTTTCAGCTCTAATTTTTTATTCCAAAGCAAAAATACTGTCTATTTGTCCTTATCTTTTCTACCCCTAAAAGTAGCATCTCTAAAGTCTCCATCTCCTAACTAAATGACTGTTAGCTAAATTAGTTTCTATATTCAAATTTACTTCTCTTGCTGACATGCAAATTCAGTGGTATTTTATTAAAAGACAGATTTAAGACTTAATGAAAGAAAATGCTTAATATAAATTTGTCATTTATGTGTGAGACAGGCATCCTACAGAACAGCAAAGTGTTTCATAAAAGAAAACCACTTCATACTATTTACCTGCTTGTAAGGATGTTGAACGACAACAGACAAATTTTAAAAATCAACTTTTCCCTTTTATATTTCAACTATATATTTACAGGATAGGAAAAGTAAGTAGGCTGGCAGAACTTGGCATAAATATTTGTGACCACCAAATGCTATTCACCAGCCTGCTAAAAGCCATCAGATGCTAATGTGTGAGGAGGTAGTAATGTCCCCTGGTCCTTCCACAGGATACTTTCTACTTGCATTTTTAAAAAAATGCCCTCATTTCATATCCCAAAAACTAACAACCCTCAAGAAACCAAAATGATTTGCTGTGGGTCTCACATTGCAGCCTCCCTTGGACGGCCCTACCTCTCTGCTTTTCTTGAGAGCCAGTCTTCTGGGAAGAATTGTCTCATGCCATCCTCACATTCTCCCTTTTACTCATTCATTCTTCAGTATTTTCCCTGTTATTCTAGTAAATCTCACCAAGGCTATCAATGGCCTCCCCTCGAGCCAATGAATCCCACGTGACATCTCTTCTGTATTTCATTTCTCCATGTGTGGGAGACACTTGGGCTTTTTCCTTCTACCTTTCTCAGTACTTTTTCTCATTTGCATTTGCCTCCTCATATCCCGTTTTTTTAAACTCGACAGGTCTTTGGGAATCAGTGTCGCTCTTCAATTTCTCTTTCTTGGAGAGCTCACTTACTTCATTTTTAAATACAAGGACAATTCTAAAATGTAGGTCTTTCAATTTGTCCCTTCTCTCTGAGCTTCAGCCCCAAATTCACACTCCTCCTGCTTCTCTCCCTACGTGATTCGAAGGCACCCACACCTGAACATTTCTGCACCCACACCCTTGATTCCCCACTACCACCAACTTCCTCACTACCCCAATGCAGCCCTCCACATTTCAACAGGTGGGTCTCCATCTGCCTGGCTGCTTGCACAGACCACCACCCTTCTCCAGACTCCCGACTCCAATCTGTCTCATAATTAAGGTTACCTCTTGTATTTAAATAAAGAATAGAAGGAAGACAGGAGGGCAGAGGTTATCAACAAGCAAAAAGCAGAACAGCATGAAAGATCACTCGCGCTTATGTGAGAGGATAAGGTCCGCTGTGGCTGGAACAGAGGCACATGGGAGTGGATGACAAGGGGCCACGGGAGCCAGACCAGCAGAGGGGGAGCCCTGCAGGCTGTCTGTCCTCACCAGGGGACCTGGCCTGCTTCCACAGAGGTCAGTCTGGCAGCCATGAGGACAACTGATGTGGGAAGGGGACAGCTGGACTTCTCCATTGTTTCAGCTCAAAATTAGGTCAAACAGGCCTTGATGAGGCCACCGAGGGTCATTTATTCCTCCAAGTACAAAGCAGTCAACTTCAAGACTAAACATTAAAAACATCTCCCAAAAAGTTGACAATAAAGAGTTGAGACACTGTTTGTGACCAATAGCAGGGACAAATCTGATGGGGGTTTTTTATTTTGTTTTTCCCCCCCAAGTACGCTTTTTAGCTAAACACACAAAAACATAAGTTAAAATCCTCTAAGCCAGGGCTGGGGTTGTGGCTCAGTGGTGGAGCACTTGCCTAGCATGTGTGAGGCACTGGGTTTGATTTTCAGCACCACATATAAATAAATAAAGGTCCATCGACAACTAAAAAAGTATTTTTAAAAAATCCTCTAAGCCAATATACCAACTCTGGTGGAGGTGACTAACTTTTTTTTTTTTTTAAGATTATGCCCAAAGCATCAATTTGGAATTTTTATGAAGGAAACATAAGAATCAAAAATTACTTCCATAATGACCATTGTAAACATGCAAAAGATTCCAAAGATCCATCAAAATGGAGGTGAAGATTTCAAAAAAGTGTTGTACCATCTACAATTCAGTGTTATAAATTTAAAACACCTAATCAAGATTTTTTTTTTTTTTTAAGCCACAGTCCTCTATTTCAAGCAATGTGCATTCTGGTATGTTACCCTGAGAAGGAAACCCATCCCAGTGCCCAGGGAGTAAGGACTCAGTTCAGAAAAGGGGGCTGTCAACAAGTCTGTGGTGTGGGGCAGGATGGGTTTCCATCGGAAACAATCACTAACCTTCAGTCCCAAGTTAAGAGACCAGTTTTAAATTGCAGATGTAACTAAAAGTACCAGACTATTTCAGAAAGATAAAAGGGAAGTTGGAGATAATTAAAAATGCAAAGAAACACCCGGACAGAGAGTTACATGATGGGGCTTAGAGGGCGTGGACCAGCCAGGAGGCCTCCAGTGCTGGGCCCAACTCTGCCACACACTCTGTGACCTCATCAATAGAATTTGTTTTCCTTTTCAGTTCTAAAATCCCAAAATTCTAAGATTCCTGGGAACCAAAAACATTGTTGTGCTAACATCATGAAATCTAAGGAAATCATCTCCTGTGAGATTAGTGAAGATGCCAGCTGTGTTCACTATTGTCCCTCCTAGTCCAAGGGCACAAAGCTTCTAGGCCAGGCAATCATCAGCACTCTAGTAAGAGACGGACTTTTGCCACTGCACAGGTCGGTTTGAGGGCCTCATTGACAATTTGAGTCTGTTATGTTTCATTTTGCTCACTGAAAAAATACTATCCAGATACCCAGATAATGTGAAAAAGTTAGAAAAACACTCTTACCTAGTAGACTAGAAAAATCTGTGTATAATAAGCTGGTGGCTTTTATTTCAAAAATGTTTAGATCTATGGGTAAGCAGAAAAATTAACATGCAGTTTAGAATATATATATGTAGGCTTAGATATGATGACTATGTAAGCATCCACCATATCAATATACGCAATATTCACATTTCCAAATCCACCTGGTGCCAAATACCAGGGTATAAAATGTCTTATCCTTTAGAAATAAATACCAAGAATCATTGTCTCTTCCCACAAGTTTCCCTAATCAATTTCAATAAAGTATGCAGCTGGTTTCCCCTTTTAGAAGAAAGGAGATTTGAACTAGTGTCGGGAGTTTTAATAGAGTTCACGTACCCTTTTAATAGTAGCGGCAGGGCTGGGGGCTGGCAGAACAACTTGGCATGAGTGGCAGATGAACCCATTAAATTCCAGGATTTTTTCATTATGTACACGCTATCAAAACTAAGGTTCCCAAACCCAGATTCCTGGACACCACAGGTTCAGGAAGGGGAACTTAAGGTTCTCAGAGTGTGTCTTCTATTTTAAAGGAAAGCATACATCTAGCAATGACACTGGCTGCACTCGCCAATACGGCTTCTTTGCTTTTGGTTGGGAATTTATCAGTTAAGGTTACAAATTGTAGTTCCAACACTGCTTCATTCATTAATATATCCCTTCAACAAATACTTCCAGAACTGAGATCTGGTGATACATCAGATAAAGATGAACAAGGTCTCGGCTTGGTGAAGACTATATTTGGAAGAGCAAAATAAATTTTAAAAGTCAGCTTGAGATGGATGTTATTAAAC
Organism: Sciurus carolinensis; assembly: GCF_902686445.1. NCBI lineage: Eukaryota > Metazoa > Chordata > Mammalia > Rodentia > Sciuridae > Sciurus > Sciurus carolinensis. The sequence goes on along the minus strand of NC_062227.1, from coordinate 26,040,181 downwards.
AGTCCAGTTAGAGTAGATGGGTGCTGCTTTGGACTGGGCAGTTAGGGATGAGCACTCCAGGAAGCGGACACTGAAGCCATACTCAGATACCAGGAAGAATCTGCCACATAGAGATATGGAGGTAGGGATAATGCCTCTAAGGAAGACCTGGGCTCAGACCTTAAGGATAAACTGAGTTTGGTGTGGTCATGAAACAAAAACAAGGCCCAAGTACCTGGAATGAGGGAAATATGGAGAAGAAGAGACAAAGAAGATGGAAGCAGGGGTGAGACCCTGTGGTCTTTGTACAACAGTGTATGGAGTTGGATTTTACTGTAAATGCAATGGAGCATTTTAAGGGGGGAATGAAAGGTTTTGTAGATGCTTTTAAAGTTTACTCTGGCTTCTGAGTGAAGAGGCGGGGGTGGGTACAGGGAGGTCAGTTACCAAACAATGGCCACAGAATTTCCAGGTGACAGAAAATCCCAGGATCAGGTAGCAAGAGAGAAAATGAAGGGAAGTGGTATCCATCCAGTGCTGATCCAAAGCTTTGACTGCGGCTTTGGTAAGGAAGAGAAAGTGAACTGAGCTGGTAGGCAAAATCAACCTCTTATAAATGTTAGGTCTCTTGTTTACATCAGGGTCCCTAGTGGTGAACAGACTGCAAAGAATGCATTCTCCAATAGGGCCCCAGACAGGGAGCCCACCAACAAACTAACGTCACATTTCAGCCATTATTCTTCTATAATGGTTCCTCCATCACAGGAAATCATTAGCCCACCAAACCTCATCAGCAATACTTCTTAAAATCATCAAGTTCAGGTGAAAAGCAATGCCTGCCTTCATTTATAACTGATGTATTCCTGTGATTTCAGTGGCAGCTCCATCCCTCCAAGGAAAGCAAACCTAAAACAGGTTCATGTGAAGAGCTATGGCCTTTGAGTACAGAATGTGCTTCTAGACTTCCTCTGAGAATCTAACCAAAGGATAAATGGCAGCTGTACCTACATGCTTTTGGGGACATAATTCAGCAGAGAATTAGAGTCTCCGTAAAAGTTTAACATGACTGTCTCTGATACTGTTGTTATTGGGAACCTACTCAAGGTTTTCCATGGTGTACACAAGATATCAGGTTGGTGCCATTAAAGGTTTTAGGTTCCTAAGCTGTTCACATGTGAATTCTGTCTTGTACTGGGTTTGACTTAAAAAGAACCACCCTCCCCACCAAAAGGCAGGGTTTCTCCACAATTCATTTATGTCTTTTTCACTTTGATAAGCATTTTAATGTATGATTCAATATACAGTAGAAATACTTAAATAGTTGATCTTGGGATTGGAAAATGTCAAAAAATATTTAATTTTTTTCAGGAGTTAACACAAATACTTGAATTCAGTTTTCTGATAGCTGTACTTACAGCAGATCATTGGCATTCCCTATCATTGAAATACAGTTCAGAATTGAAGACGACTCATTTCTTTTTGCTGGAGGCAACCCCTTAACAGTATTCTTGAGGTTTTAAGCAGAAAAATTAAATCAAAATGGAAATTTCAGAGCACCAATGACATACCTAACAGCAAAATATTCAGCCCTTATGTTAAGCTGGAAAGAGGAGTACATACATGTAGCAACTGCTCTCTCCATTTTCTGTTAACCATAACTCGCTCTCTGTAAGAAATCAACTGTCATTATGCCTTCAATGCATAGAGCATAATTTAAATACTGTGGAATTGCTTATAAACTCTAAGCAAATCTTATCAAACACTGCCTTCCAGTTCCCTATATGGAAAGTTGAGTGTCTAAAATGCATTGGATCGTCATGAATTTGGCAGCTGAAATAATTTCTTATAAGTCTTTTGGGATGATGTTATGACTTTTTCATTAACCAGGGATGGTGCTTGAGAACATAAAGGAGGCTGTTCACAGGGAAGGCACAGGGGTGGGTTAAGCACCTCCCTCAGAGAAGCTCAGCCCCAACCCAACCTATGGGGTGGATGTGGGCCCCTCAGGACAGCCAGGTTAGTATACAACTCAGGCAACTCACAAGATAAAGAGCACAGAGCCAAGATAAAGAGCACAGAGCCAAGAATGAAATCTGAGTTTCCGCCACCATCACGTAGCTCTTTCTCCTACCTCAGATGTGCACAAAGACACACCGTAAAACCTCCTCTTGTCCAAGTCATTGAATTATGTGATCATTTATACTTCCATGTTGCCAATGTGCTACCTTATTATTTTACTTAATATATGTCAGCCATTAGTAAATTCAAACATTTATAAAATTATGTTTTTAAAACTATTTTCTCTACTACTTACTTATCTTTAATAAATACGTAAAGCATCACAACACTAACTTAATCCTTTGTAAAAAAAGAAGTCCTTAATCTACTGTGAACCTTCAGGATTCTGTCACAGACTGTCATTTTGTTCCTGGAAAACAAAAAATAAATGATTGTTGTTTCCCAGAGAAAATATGAATGATACTGATGGTTTCCAGACCCTTTACAATTTACACCTTCCCACTATGGTGGCTCTAATGGAGTAATAAGCCTAAACTTTAATCGGTGACAAACTTTGAAGATTGTTCATGGAGGGCCTCAAGGTGACAAGAGTCAGGGTCAGAATTTTCACATTATCAATGTCCAACTCCACTGCTAAAAACCTCCAAGCCTTCCTTTTGCTAAAATCCAAAAGAGGAGGGAAAAGGAAACAGTGTATTTCCCCTGTGTTCTTGGCCAATTCTATTCATGGAAGAATTTTATTAGCAAAAAGATAACTTTGGCACCTAAATTCAGGAGCATATTTTTCTATTACCCAACATCTGACTGTGCATCTGTGAGGAATGTGGTGTGAACTACAGAGAATGAATAAATTAAAACAGACTCTGTGCAGTCATCAACCACTACCAAATAGGAGCTCTCCTACTCCTGAAATGGGTGTCTCTCACACAGACAGGGCAAGTGTTCTGAGAAAAAAATCCCAGCTTCTGCATCTTAGTGCGAGGCATTATATATCCTCTACTATGTGGGACTATCTGGCTGAGAATCCATGGTTCAGGTATCTTGTGATGGGTGTCCACACCATGGGGTTAAGGACAGCAGAACAAGAAAAATGGCTGTCTCAAAAATGACGTAAGCACAAACAACCTGTGCTTCCCTGTCTATTCAAGAGAATTTTGCCTACATGGACTCTGAAAAATAGAAAATGAATGAACATTTGTTTCTGCATCTCACACATACAGCAGTACAGAAGGTCTCACTTAGGAGCCCTGCAGCTTCAGATAAACAACAGAATAAGGAGCTGGCCTAGACTTTTTCTGTAACTGCTTGCTTCTCAATGTTTTTGTCTTGGTGGTTAGCGCCTAATAGCAAGCTTTATGCAAGTCCCAGAAACTACTTACCATAGGGACATGTGGTGCGAACAGAAAGAAAACAAAGGGGGAAAGAAGACCTTGTGGGGACCCAGGAAGGCAAGCTGCCTGTAAATATTTGTATCTTGCCTTTTAAAGCAGTTCTAGGCAATGAGCCCTGGAAACTGACACAGCATGAATAACCTTTGATCAAACCTATAAAGAAATATGAAAGAGATACTTCTGTTGCTAAGAGAAAACAAAATCAAATGTATGAGAGAATTCCAGACATTCTATTTTTGTTTCTACCTCATTCTTATAAAATCATAAGATGGGGCTGGGATATACAGATCAGTGGCAGAGGTTTTGCTCAGCAAGCACAAGGCCCTGGGTTCCATCCCCAATGCTATAAAAATAAATAAATAGATGATAGATAGATAGATAGATAGATAGATAGATAGATAGATAGATAGATAGATAATAAAATCGAGATGTAAGTATTATCAGCAGCCTGGTAGTCATTAAATATTTAAATGAACAAATGAATGAATATAGCAGCTTCCTTTAACCTAAATGTGCTCTAAGTAACATGACTACAAATGATGTCTTAGAAATCATATCCAATCAGATCCCCCTGGATATTCGGTGGAGACTGCACTGAAAAGAAATGAATATAAGTTAATACCTCTCAACTCTTTCCTGACATTTTCTAGGTAATTTAGTGTATTCCAGAGCCAAATTACTAGAATTTGGTCTTCTCCATAGTTCTATATCACAGTGTCTCTGACACAAGCAATTAATCGTTAACAATAGCATTTATTACAATTCCTAAACAGGGAGGAAATGGGGAACTCTACTGAAACTTAAGACCCTCCTATACTTTGAGGGTTGATCAAAGAGTTAAATTTTTTCATCTTCTAATACAAATGTGAGGCCAAATACTTAATTATTCTGTTTTTACTGTAATGCATCAGCTTTTATCTTGATGCTAGGATTGTATGGAGACTATAAAGAATAGTGTTCAACGATCTGACTGGCATACAAATGAGCTGCTTGAAAATATTTTCTCATCAAGCTTTCTGAAGGTGCTGCCAAGAGAATTCCTTGCTCCTGGGTTATTTATTTCAGGCCTAAAGAACAGCTACTGGGTTCCCCATGTATGCTTCAAATACCCTGTAACTTTGAAAGCCTTAACAGATGGGCTGTGCTGCCATCTTCCTTCCTGCCCTACAGGTGACTCAGTAGACAAAACGAATGGCCCTGTGGCTGGAGCTATATGCTGATATTCTGATTATGGGAGTTGAATTTCCCACACAATGTACAAAAAGTGATTGAGTAGCTACAGGTATGATGTTCCATTTATATTCTTTTTCTCCAATGGGCAACTAAGCCAATAAATAGCTCTTTCAATTTCTAAATCCACATATTTCCAGTTCAGTGGGGATTAACTCAAAACCCTAGAGCCAAAAATAAATTTGAAGAAAAACTAAAATCCTGAAATGCAGTTCATCTTAAGAATTTTTTAAATAGGTTCTTTAGGGTTTTTTTTGTTTTTTTTTTTAAAGGTTTAATCACGGCAAAACTGCTTCACTTCATGTGTTGATAATTTTTTTAATTACTGTAGTTTTCACAATGGAATTAGTTTAAATCCTTCGACTATTTAAAATGAATGCAAAGTAAATCTGTCTAGGTAAAAGCTTTCTATGCAGCAAATAAGAAGCCACACTATTTCCTTCTTTTAAACTCTTGTGTTCCGAGGGGCCCTAAAAACAAGCAGAGAAAGGGGTACTTGCTTCGTACAATCAGATTTTGGCAGAGTCAGGTGAGAAATGTAAGAAATTGCAAAGGAAGGGTGATGGTCAAAGCAAAATGGGCTGACATGAGGACAATGTTGGTCCCAATGTATTACCCAGGGAACTCTGTTGTAGAAAGGATCACAGGTTTGGGCAGAATAGGAGCTTTCTGGGCTCCCACTTACGCTTTTGTCCTAGAGTAGGAAGAGAAGACAGATTAAACTATTTGCTGGGAGCAGGGAGGTCATTTGGTCTTAGGAAAGAGATGGGCTACCACCAGGGGGCCAGACCATTAGAGAAGTCACCTTAACCTAATACTACAGAGGTGGTGGATTAAGCCTGTGTGCAAGCATTTGGTTACACTTGAAATTTGTCCCCCAAGGGTTTGTGTGTGAGAAGTGTGCTCTTTACCATGGTGGTGTTGGAAAGTGGTAAGACCTTTAAGAGTTAGTGAGAGGTCCTGAGGTCACTGAGGGCACTGTCCTCAGAAGAGATTAGGCAGTTCTCAAGGGAGAAAGCTGTTGGATGAGTGAACCCACCCCTGAATTGCTCTCTGTTTCTTGATGTGATCTCTTCCTCCCAAACAAGTTTCCACCATGATGTGACACCAACCTCCATGGTGTGAACTGCTACCAGCACAAGGCCTTGGAACCTACAGAACTATGAGCTAAATAAACTTCTTTTCTTTATAGAGTTGGCCTGTCTCAGGTATTTCAGTATAGTAGCAACAACAACAACAACAACAACAACAACAAAAGGGCTAATACACTAGGGTTTTCAATATCCAGATTCATCATGAAAGGATGTGAACTGCTACCCTGGAGTGAACTGCTACCAGCACAAGGCCTTGGAACCTACAGAACTATAAGCTAAATAAACTTCTAAATAAACTAAATAAACTTCTTTTCTTTATAGAACAGTCTGCATATACCTTCTGAATAAACCTGTATTTCAGTATAGTAGCAACAACAACAACAACAAAAGGGCTAATACACTAGGGTTTTTAATATCCAGCTTCATAATGAAAGGAGCTTTTACAGTAACCAGTCGAAATGCTGAGAGTGATCTTCTCTGGATGGCTGACTAGGTCTTTTTCAGAGTTTCTATAAAAGTATTATTTTTATAATTAGAAGAAAATAAATCAACCAAATATTTCTTCTTAGAGATGAATACCCATCAAAGTTATACTTAATACTTTGTTAAAATACTCTTTTAGCTAGGAGGCTATCTATGGTTTTAACTTAGTTTTTAAATAGAAATAATAACTGTTACTTGTTTTAACATTTCTGAGGTATGCCTAACTAATCATTCTACACATTATGTGGCACCTCTCTGCAGCAGATGGACCAAACCACTGAAGACTTGAAGTCTGTGCAAGATGATATCCAGACCACTTGGAGCAGAGGCATCAAGAACACTCTTAAAATTTCATATTCCTCAGGCCTAAGTGCATGAAAAGGGAATATTCGGAATGCCTAGGCTCCATTCCCCAAATGAAAAAGAATCTCTGATGGGAGACTATGTGGTTAGCTTTGATAGGATTCTAAAATACAGCCTGGATTGAGAATGGTCAGATCATATATCCACATTTTTAATAAGCACCTAGGAGACTCTTACATACAATAAAGTTTGCAATCACTGGCGTATAGTGAAATCAGCAGCCTCTCCCTCCCTGAGCATTTGGAGGAAGAAATGACAAGTAGATAACGAAAGATCACTGGCGCTAGACAGGGCCATCAGTGTGTGCATATTTTGAAAACTGACACAAAATGAGCTTGGCAATCTTAAGGCTTTTTTGCATTTCATATATGTACATGCCATTCTGCTCTTGCAGGTTTATTCAGAAGGTATATGCAGACTGTTCTAGAATTTTAGGATCTTAACTTTAATAATATGCAGTATTCATTCCATACTATATTTTGTAGTGGATATATTTTCCCAACTCAGTTATGCTCAATCTTTTCCCAAAAACAATACTAATCATGTAATCACCTCTATTAGCAATTATTACTGAAGCGAAGTTGAAAACATCTCACTTCCTATAAGTTGAAAACATCCCATTCATTCTGCTTTCCAAAGAAGCATCTCCCTTAAATTAGAATGGGATTGCTACTGAGGACAAACTGAAGAGGAAAGGAAAGAGGAGTGGACAAAAAAGTGGGCAAAATGGAACTGTGATAATTGTAATGCCCAGGCTACTTTTAGCTTCTGTATCAGTGATGACTCCAGTCTAAACACCCATCTAGCCCCTATCAGTGCTGAGTACTATACACTGATTTGCCATCCTGCTCACCTAAAAAGGTAACAGACATTTAAATCTTTTTTTTTTTTTAAGCCCTCATGATCCAACCCTGGGTCATGAATTTAACGGATTCTGAATATTAGAAACCCTGTCGAATCCTTTCTAATAACATCTTTTTTATAAAGCGCTGAGGATCAAACCCAGTGCTTCACACATGCTAGTCAAGTGCTCTATCACTAAGCTGTAACCCCAGCCCTTCTAATAACACCTTCACTAAGTTCTTTTTGCCCCTGGCTCCCTGTTGAGATTTTCTAAGTAGGACTGAGGTAAAGCCAATATTGGATCCAAATGGATTTTCAGTACCAAATTTACCAAATCCAGTTCATCATGCAGTCCATGTCTCAACTAGGAACACACTATTTTAATAGCTTGGAAACACTGGTGCCGAGAAAAACCATGAAATAGTAATAAAATAAAGGCATAGATTACAATCTAATATAATTGTTTTCTGCTGGTATCTATCTTCAGCTGGATCTTTCCAGGTTTGGGATTGAGAGATTACTACTTCCCACATAATAAAATATTTTCAGTGGTTCCCCATCCCTTACTTCTCAGTGCAACACAAAGGACAGCCACATCCTCAATACTCGCTGATTCTCAAGCCTCATTTTGATTCTCACAATGCCAGTTTCAGCAATAATGACCATACTGAATGACCTGAAAATTCTCTAAGTGCTCCACGAGTCTGACTCTTCCAATGCCCTTGAATATGCTACCTTATGTCTGAAGCCTCCATTTTTCACAGAATTATTGAACCCTTATGCTTTAAAACTCAGCTCCAACACCATCTCTACCGTGCAATCTCTCCTGAGTTCCCTCCTCCCAGGAACAGCGTCCTCTGGGCAAAACTGTACTTGTGCATATTCTGACCACTAAGTATTTCTCACTGGAGTTGTATTGACCTTAGCTTCTCAGGGACTCTGTTATCAGATGTGAGATTCTTTAGGGAAAGTAAAGATTTTCTGCTCTCTCTAATAGAAGTCTACTTCAAACCTAAGGTGTTAATAGTGAACTCTGGAACATTTTTCCCCAACCAGGTCTTCCTTGAAACCTTCTCCCACAATCAACCTATCTGTCTAGGGTCTTAAGACAAAGAAAACAGGAATAAACAAAACACAAAACAAATTTCCCTCATAGTCTATGTCAGCAAATCCTGTGACTCTACCTTCAAACTAAATGCAAAGTGTGACCATCTTCCCACCTTGACCACTACCCACCACACCTTCCCCTCCACCAACATCCACTACCCCTTCACCTCTACCACTACACCATGTTTTCATCACTGCCAATACCCAACACCTGCAACTCCACCAATATCCCACTACATCTTTACCTGCATAATACCCACCACTTTCACCACTACAAACACCCAACACTTTCAAGTCTACCAACACGCTACTCCCACGTGTCACTTACACCAATATGTACCACAACTGCACCTCCACCACTACCTCCCCACCTAGCCCAACAGCTTTGCTTGACCAATAACGTCAAAAACCCCCAACTGGAGTCTCTTTCTGCTTCTACACACTCTATAGTATATTTTATATAAATCAACCATACCAATCCTTTTAAGAATACAAATCACATCATGTCACTTCTTTGCTCAAAATCCATCCATTTCACTAAGAGTAAAATCCAGAGTCCAGAATGCTGCATGGATGCTTCCTGTTCTACTTCTGTTCCACTTACCACTGTGGCCATTCTCAGGGACCTCCCCACCATTCCCCTGACATCACAAGGACACTCTCACCAGAGCCTATGTACTTCCATTCTTACCTGGAATGTGCTTCTCCCCTGGCTCATTCCCTCACCTTGTTCACATCTTTGCTCAAATTTACCTTCTCAAGAAGCCTTCCCTGACTACCCCTCAATTCTCTATGCTCCCTTTTATGTTGTTTTCTCCTTAAAATTTATCACTAACTAAATATACTAAATATTTTTTATTTACTTTTTTTTTTTTAATCTGTCTCATTCAGCTGGAGGCTCTAAGTCTCAGAAGGTCAAGGGTGTTTATCTATTACATTCACCCTTGTACGTACTTGGTCTAGAACAGTACATGGCACATGGTAGGTACTCAGTGACTATTTATTGAATGTATGGACTCAGTTTTGGGTCTTCGAAACCTTGAACAGGTGAGTGTCAGGCACTTGAGGCAATCATTAGATTATATCTGCTGAGTTGTGACATGAATTTAATTCTTAAGCTATTTTAATTCTAGGTAAAACAGTACTACCATTGACATGTGCATCAAAGTTCTCAGAATCATTTCTCTTAAGGTTACTTCATGCTAGTGAAAAGAGTTTGGACACTGATGTCAGATAGACATGGCTGGAATCTTAGCTCTACTGACTATTAATTGTGCATGCTTGGGAACAGTGAGCTCACAGATGTCTTGTTTTTCTTCTTTAACATCTACCTCAAAAGGTTATTGTAATGACAAGAAATAATACATACAAACACACACACACACACACACACACACACACACGCTTGTCTGAACACTAAAGAGAATACGTAAGAAGCACAGAACCACCAAAGGATGTTCAAACATGAATGCTATATCCAAGACACATGATATGACCTGCCTTGTTGATGTTTGGTTAAACAATTTGGGATGCGCCTTGCCTTTTTCAAGAAGGATTAATGATAGAAGTCAAAAGCCTCAATAAAAAAAAAAAAAAAGGAGTCAAAAGGCTCTTATGAGAACATTAATAAAGCCATTAATCACTTTTTCCAGTTGGTGTCAGTTGCTGACCTCCTACAGAGCGATGACACCTGACAGACTACGTTCAGAGTTTAATTCTATCCCTTTCCAGCCATGCGGCTTTAAACTACTAAACTCTCTAAAAATCAACTTCTATCAATTGGAAAATGAAAAAAAAACAAAAAAACCTAGCTCTTACAATGCTTGAGAAGTAAGTAAAGTCATGCAGACGGCACAGCATTTGATACAGCAGAACACTCACGGGGGCATTTAGTAAATGGGCTGTCCTCATTTTTAAGCCATAGAGCAAGTCCTCCTGTTCCCATCTCCTGGCTGGCATTTATTATAGTGCTAAGCTTTTTAGGATTTCTTTAAGTTTGGTTGGTGTGTTGTTCTCGTTGTTTTGTTTGCTTTGTTCTGTTTCTAGTGGGGCTGGAGATGGAACCCAGGGCCCAGCATGCACTAGGTGAGCTCTCTACCATGGTGCTGCAGCCCCAGTCCTTACTGCAGTGAGAAGGGAAAAAAAAAAAAAAAAAAAAAAATGAACACCCTTCAACCCCCAGCATGGGGAGAAAAAAAAAAGAAAAAGAACATCATGTTAAAATTGATGGTGAGTTGAGTGAAGTTCTTTAAAACTTATGAAACATTGTCTGCCCCTTAAAGCTTTCTAGGCCTTAAGGATCACTAGTGCTCATAAAATCATAATTAATAAACCAAAATAAGAGTCGGGTTGAAGTCTCTCCATGCCACTCTGTCAGAAAAACAACAGCGGCTTCTATACAACTTCTATGCACTTACCATTTCCAGCTTGGGAGACAATTACCTCACCCCAGGACTTTCTCAGGAGGGAGATAAGGGAAAAGAGTTCAGACAAAGGTCACATGAAACAAAGACGCCCTGGGTTAGCCAGGAAGACAATGGAAATAAATTTTCTAGGCATTGGAACAACTATAAAGAATCATAATTACCAGAGACTACTTCTTATCTGATACTATATATATTTTGTCTTCTTTGTTTAGCTTCTAAATGACATGATAAAGCATAAAATCTGGTCCAGTTTCCAAGCTTGGTTTTCTCCCAGGTGAGGGGAGAAAATGGGAATAATTTTACTAATGTGAAATTTTTATATTACCAGTGTCCAAACCCCATTGAAGATACACCTCTAACTGAAATATCTTGTTTGTTCTCAACTTGTGCAGCGTGTTCTTCTTCTATTCTCTGAAAGTATCCCCTCATTGCTCACCACCATGCACCTACTTCTTACATGGAACAGCGTCTAGTAAGAATCACACCTTTTTGGTGTCTCCATTATGCAACTCTGAGAACAATGCCCAGACCAGTGAGGCAAAGAGTATAAACATTCCAAGCCAGCACACTGGGCATAACTATGAGGACCAAGATCCCAAGGGATTTCTCTCAATGCCATCTGCCTGGAGATGCTGAGCAGTTTCTCAAGGGAGGTTATAAGACCAGCCAAGCAGAGGCTGGCTTCAGAGTCTAGTTAGGAAAACACCCTGAAAGGTAATAAAAGCAAGGATTCTGGGTCTGGGAGTGTAGCTCAGTGTTAGAGCACATGTTTAGCATGTGCAAGGCCATGGGTTCTATCCCCAGCATCATAAGAAACATAAAAATGACAATTTTCACAATCAGACTTTGGTATAGCATTAAGATATTTCTCATGAAATCAAACTGGTTTTGCATTGTTTTGAGAGGATGTTTTAACAGAAATAAATTCCTTTTAGGGCTTCCAAAAACACAAACTGAAAAACACTTAAGGAGGCCACTGGCAAAGGAAGGCTGAGTTCCTCAGCTGGCCCAAACCAGCCTCCTCAACACCTCCAAGGTGAGTATTCCTCCCCTTGAGTTGAAGGATTATGTCTTAAAGGGCCACCACCTCTGCTGGTGACACATGAAGGCTGATGAGTTTAGCAGAGGAATCAGCAGCAGCCAATGGACAGCAAGGTTCTGAGGGAGTGGAGTTAAATGTGGTAGGAAGAAATGGTTGGAAAATTAAATGGAAGTGAAGACATTAATCTTCCTATTTCACGGTTTGGTGCTTTAGAATCACACTAATCTAAAAGGAATCAAAGGAGATCAGAAAGGTAAGTAAGTCTACTGACCCCCAACTGCATATTCTTAGAGCAGAGGTGCTGCTCCCACAAAGCTGAGTGAAATCGGAGTCCAATTGCCCTGCCCGCCTCTTCCAAAGCATTTTGAGTAAATTTCTCCTAAAAGAGTTTTTGGTGTTTTTGCTATTATTCTGCTATGTTTTTGTAAAATAGTTAATCATGCTCAATTGTCTCTTATAGCCATTCAATTATTTAATTTATCATTCAATAATATGTACAGTCAGTCTTCCACAGTCATGGGCTCTGTATCTCTAGAGGCAACCTACCACAAATCAAAAATATTTGGAGAAAAAATAAACTTTCTTGTCATTATTCCCTAAACAATACACCATAACAACTATTTACATTGTATTAGATATAACAGTCATCTAGAGATGGTTTAAAATATACGGGAGGATGTGCACAGGTTATACCGTAATACTACGTAGGCCATTTAGGCCTTGAACATCTGTGGATTTCCACATCCTCACAAGGTCCCAGAACTGGTCCCAGAACCATTCCCCTGTGGATACTGAAGAATGACTACATGCTATGAGTTGGGTCCTGAGGACATGAGCCTCATTCTCAACGTTACCTACTTTTAATTTTTTTCATTGAACATGTTATATGTGCAATCATTAAAACAGCTAAATATGTGCAAACAAGTGACTTACAGTTAATCACCAACCTACAGCCAGACCAGAAGTCACCTGTACCACTAGAACACATACACTCATGCCCTGTGACAGATGTGCATTTTAATATGGAAATCAAGAAAGCTGGTATTGCAAAATTGGCTCTAACAGATAAGGGCTGACAAAGGAGTCTTTTCCATTTAAGGAAAGACATTAATGTGATACGAGTTCATAGATACTGTTTAATTTCATTATAAAATTCACATTGGGGACCCAGGGAACATCTGCATCTAGAGGATCTCTGGTCCACCAAAAGACCACTCTTGGAGTCTAACAAGGGACATGATTTGACTCACTATGCTTAGCAATGGGAGTCTGAATGAGGAAAGAGCCCAGAGGGCCCAACTTTCTTCCTTAAGGACCCAAGTGGAGCATCATCCCTCACACAAACTCAATTCCTGGGCAGCTGGGGAGCCCCTCTCTAGGGCTCAGGAGCAGTACCGACATTCTTAAGAGTGCAGCTACATTGTCCAGTCACTGCCCAGGGCTAGCCTGATCTTGGACTCCTCCTCAGCAGAGAACAGTTTTTAGCCTTCTCTTCCAATGCCCAGCACTAGTTCATATTTTCCCCCAGGAATGTACAGTGAATAAATTAATCTAGTAGTTTTTTTGAAAGAATATACCATTACCTTTAATTTTTTATCTGACAAAAATTATTAAATTCATAACATTTTTATCTTAAATGCTAGCTCATTTGTCTACTATTTAGAAGAACAAATGAGGAATTAAAATTCACTGTAGACATCAATCTGCTTAAAAAAAAAAAAAGGAGAATGTTTGGAATCACTCCACTTGTGTGCTATCCCTTTATTAAAGTGAGGGGAAATAATTTGGCTCCAGTGGGCATTCCAGAAGCCTGGGGATACCTGTCACATGGTAAAAGCACAAGAAGGGAAAAATCTGTTTGACCAAAGACCTTCATTCCCCATTAACCACAGGAAGACAATGAACTATCATCTGTGGGTCTCTCGCTTCTTCCTGCCTGCAGGGCACCTTTTGATGAGCCTGATCCCAGCATTAGGAATTCATCCCAAGAGAAGGAGGAAAAAAACAGAAAGCATGCAAAATTAAAATGAATTCATTCAACTTCTATACATTATCTCCTTGGAAAGACTATATCAAAGAAGCAAGCAGAGATGGCTGAATGTATTGATCTCACCCTTTCTTTTAATATCTGTGGTGTGTACACCCAACTTTTATTTGCAAAGAATTGAAGGATGGGAACTTGGATTCACTATTCTTTGAAGGGAAGGAATTTGGCTTTAGCCCTGATTTTTCATAATGAGACTAACAAAATGGAGATGATTTTTGGTCACATATTAGATTCATATTTCACAATTCTGAACTGATGCTTTCTACAGTCTCCTTCATTTTTCTCCATTTATCATATAAAACATTAAGTGTAAATTTCAAAGAGATGACTCCTACTGCTTACTTTACAAAGACCATTAACATCCCAACTTCCCCACGTGCACCAAATGTCCCTGGCCAGAAATATGTTCCAGAGATAGGACTGAAAAAAATTCATGGAGAACTACCTTCCTAGACCTTAAGAATACATGAGAATCAATCTGTACCCAGGTTAAGTGCAAAAGGTTTCCCAGATAAAGTGATATTTGAGAACAGCTATTTGAGAATAGCTTGTTCAAAAGACAAGGAAAATTAGGTGGAGTTAGAATTTTCTTTCTGGTCAAATTCAATGCTGCAAGAAAACAGGTCTGGATTTTTAAGAAGAATGAGAGGGCAATTAGACCAGATCATACTGCCTAGCTGGTGGTTGTGTGTTCTCTGGGCATACTGTTGTAAGGACGCTATGTTAAAACCAATGATGAGCAAAGAGATGTGGGTATACATGGCCACCCTCAAAGATCTCATAACTTAGAGAAAAGCACTCAAGCCAACAGCTCAAAAACAGAGCTGGGAAATGCCATGAGATGAGGAAATCCTGGCTGGTACAAAACCCAGAGAAAGACCACTTATCCTCCACTGGGGAGAGAGGAGTTCCTTTCAAAAGAGAGTGAAATCTCACTCCCAAAAAAGATGGTCAAGTGAAGAGAGTGCCTTGGCTCAGATGGGGGGATAGGGACATAACAGACAGAAAGCTAAAAAGATGATCAGGAGTCCAACCACAAACACCCATCAATGTGAATTCAGAGTGCAAGGTTTTAAACTGT
Source organism: Sciurus carolinensis (assembly GCF_902686445.1). Lineage (NCBI taxonomy): Eukaryota > Metazoa > Chordata > Mammalia > Rodentia > Sciuridae > Sciurus > Sciurus carolinensis. The sequence continues at coordinate 26,025,076 of NC_062227.1, read as the reverse complement.
GCAACAGTAAGGTTAGATTGGGGTTTTAGACACATCACATTAGCTAGAGAGCAAATGGGTTAGAGAGGAGACCTGGAGTTCAAAACAAGATAGGAAGACCAGTGAGGAACAGGTTACAGTGATCCAGGAGAAAGAAGATCAGATTCTGAATAATTATAATGCTGCAGAAATGAAGGAGATTTGGGAGGAAGGAACCCTGGGGAATTCGGGGTTTCCTAATTATCTCCATTAGTTCCACCTCCCACCATATGCCACCCCTAGACCATGATTACCAGCTCCAAAGTTAAAAATGGCTGGCTATGCAAATGCAGGGGTAAGATAAATCCTTAGTTCCCTGCCTTCCAAATAGTTTACCTGGCTAAGCCCCACCAATATAAAAATTCTAGACCCACCACTGAAGAGTCACTAGTAAACAGATCTACAAAAATAAAATAACAAGGAATTTGTCAAATGAAGGAAATAGAATCAGCCAGGCACTGGCACCCAGTGGATGGAGTGCTCCAGACCCTTGGTTAGGGCATGCACCTGTCATTCACAATGCTGTTCCCAAGTATTTCTGGTTCTTCTCTCTCCAGGCACATAGTAGGACCACACTTCCTGGTCGGCGTGGGTCCCTCAGTTATTACCATGAGTGAAGAACCTTTTGTAAACTACAAAGTAAATATAGCTCAATGTCCATCTTTGCTCTTTTTAAGCCCTAGAGATGAAAGGGTTGTGGTGGCAGATAACCTGGTCTTCTCTAATTGAGCTCCTTAGGTATGTCTACCTAAGGAGAGAACAGAAATTCAGTTATGTTTGTGCTGAATCTAAAGTACTCAGAAATAGGAAAGGATACAATGGCAAGATTCAAGAGAAGGTAGCAGCCCAGAAATGGATTTTTTTCTCTCATTTAAATATTTACGGAGCATCTCCTCTGTGACTCTGTCAGCAACTGCTCACATTGCTCATTGGTCTCCATCTGTTTTAGAGAGTCAGAGGGTAAGAGTCTAGACTCTGAAGTCAGACTGCTTGGATTCAATGGGCTCCACAATTAAATAGTTTTATAACTTTGGGTAAGTCACTTAACTTCTCTGACTTGGGTAAGCGGGAATATTAAATCATACACACAAAAGAGAGAATAATCATTTCTTTCTCACCTGCTTAGGAGGATTTATTGAGATAATTCATGTAATTTATACAACGTCTGGCACATATTAAGTACTCAGATATTACCCATTATTTATTATTTATATTTCATGCTGCTAAACCCAGAACATGTAGAATATAGTATCTTATAGTTATTAAGGTTCATGCATAATGAGCTGATAATCAAGATAATTTAAATAGATGTCCTAACAGAAATCTGATGATAAAAATATGATACAGCAAAGCTAGTTACATTTTTAAATGTGAAGTTTCATCAATTAAAAAAGTAATAACAACTTTGGTCATGTTAACACGCAGGCAAAAGTCTAATTATTAGGTTGCAAAAGTGGAAGAAAATAAGCATTTCTCCCAGTGTGTCTTGTGTATTAAATTACAACCCTTGATGGCAACAGAGATGACATCAACCCTTACGCAGTCATTATTTCAGTATGAAACACTCCTTCCTCCTTCCTGCCCCAACTTAATTGAAACAGAACGCCAGAACAGCTGGTAATACTCACTTATGGTATAAGGTTTATCTTCTCTTTACAGGAAAAAGTAAAATACAAAACATTGAGTTGATATATATTTTTGTATGTGATTTTGCCAATCACAAATCATAAAAAATGTTCTTGCACTTCTTATGAGTAATTCGAAAATATAAACAAAATAAGATGTCACATTACATTACATAAATGGCAAAAATGTAGGTCATATGGCCGAATTACTCTTGGAATATACTTTCCTTCTCCGTTTTATATACATAGCATTATAGTCCACCTGCAAATAGTTATTTTATTTCCCAAGTGGCTTTCTCCTCTTAAAAAGACAACTTTATTTGCACTGGATACCATTAACATATGTACTGTTTTATTTTTATTTTAAAAAGTCCAATCATGAATGAAATTCACAAAGAAACAGTATATATGCTTCAAATGAACCTCTTATGAAAAATGCTGAGTCTCATAAATGTATCCACTTACAGAAATCATTACCACTTTCCTGGTATTAATTTGGTGCTCCAGGTTTTCTTCTGGTTGTTTTTTAACAGACAGAATATTTCTCACTCCATATGTTTCTGACGAAAAAGTGGGGTTTCCTTGGTCCTAGAATCCATTAGTACAAGCAGGGTACAGCTGTACCCATAATATTCTGATATTCCAAATTACATGTATATGATGTTTATTTCCTATGCTATCTTTAAATCAACATGTACTAAGTAGTCAAATGTTTCAAACACACAATTCTGAACTATAAAAGAAATGCATGTGTTCTCTTCGTCCCAGAGCTTTGGAGCCCACACTATTTCAGTAATTGACCACCCATCTATTATTACAAAGTAGAGTAATTTTCACAAGTGTCTAAAGCCAGCATATGCTGAACTGGACACTTTATTTTTATTCTGCATGCACTCTGGTTCCCTGGTGTCCAAGGCAAACAGCTGTCATTTACTTCAGGCCTTTTGCTAACACTTTCCATAATTCCCAAGGGCCTTCCCAGCCTATAATTAGGCCTTCCAGCTGCCACCATGTACATTGTGGGGTGGTACTGAGTGTTTCTGCTTTACAGCATTCCCTACAAAACCTCTTTGAGATGGTATTGCTGGAATAACACCATTTGGAATTCAGTTCAGATAGCAAATGGGAATTCTCAACCAGTTGCTATGAACAAGTCTGTTTAACAAGCAAGGTTTGCATGGAGATCAACTCTGCATCAGCCACATGGGAAAGGAATTGAGACTAAGCATAGAAAAGGGGAAGTAGAAAGCAATACTAGAAACTTCCTAATTTTAAGTTGCAGAGAACATCAATATTCAACCAGTTACAACATCTCTCTTGGTCTTTCTTTTATGTAATTCTCCTTCCCAGGCATCATCCCCAGGATTAACTGAAATGGCAGGGCAAGAAGGAACTCAGAACAGGCTCAAGTCTCACTCTGTTTTGAAATCCTTAGGTCAACAATGTCAGAAAAGAGTGTATGTGAGTCCAAGTTCTAAGTCAAAAACAAAAGAGAAAGAAACAGGCTTTAACTTGGAGTAAGTCTTTCAAACAAAACGAAAGTCTGATTTTTTTGTTAAATGGAAACTTTTCAAAATACACAACGCTGCCACCCACCACCCCTCTCATTCCAGCTCTAGTATTGCCGGGAAACAAATGCTCAAGGGCTGATTTTTCTCAGCAGAGAACCTGCTACAATTCCAGAGGAAAGTCCATGCACCAGAACCATCCTCAACTCAGGGTGACACAGTTTCCCTGACTACAAAACTGCTACAGTCCTGATGATCTGGAAGGCAAGTGCCAATAGACAGCCAGATACCTTCAAAGCCAATAAGTGATAGTTTTTACAGTAGTTGCTAGTCAGCTTTCCATCACTGACAAAATACCTGAGATAATCAACTTACAAGGAGAAAAGATTTGTTTTGGCTCACAGTTTCAGAGATTTCAATCCACAGTTGCTTTAGCTCCTTGCTTTGGGCCTGTGGCAAGCCAGAACATCACACAGTAGAGGAAACTGCCCACCTCCTGGCAGCCAGGAGATGAAAGATAGGGAGAAGTCCCTGTATCTCCTTCAAGAGCACACTCCCAATGACCTATGTCTTCCCATTACATCCCAACTCCTAAAGTTTTCTCCAACTCCCAACAGTACCATCAGCTGGGAGAGACAAGCCTTCAAAAACATGAGCTTTTAAGGGCATTAAAGATTCAAACCATTAATGGGCAATAAGATATTTTTACTAACAACTCTCTCAAGTGCCGCAGATGCCCTTGGTCTGAGTACCAAATCCAAGGACTGATATTTCCAAAATCCACACCTCACTCCTACCATAGCTGTGCTCCTCCTGGGCAGTTGACACTTGACCATGACTGGGAACTCTCTGAGTCCAAAAGAACCAGACTACAACTAAGACCCAGGGTGTATCTATTTTGTGAGTTTTTGAAATGCCAAAGTTAAAGTGAGAGAATACGTCTGTTAGTCAGCTTTCAGTTTCTATAACAGATATTTGAGGAAATCAACTTATGAAGATAAAAAGTGTATTTTGGTTTATAGTTTTGGAGGTTCCAGTCCATGCTGGGGTGGATTGACTGCTTTAGGCCTCTGGAGGGTAGCACATCATGATGGGGGCAGTGAAATCACTCATCTCATGGCTGAGAAGTGAAAAAGAGAAAGAGGAAAGGGCTGTGATCTCAGTGTCCTTTAGAGGACACTCCACAATGACCTGAAGACCTCCAACTAGATTCTATTATCTTCCAACAAAGCCATACCCACATGCGCCTTCAGTACATGGACATTTGGAGCACACTTCACGTCCAAACTATAGCAATACTTAGAAGAAAATTAAGAAGACCAGCTATCTCACCTCACCTTATATCTGTTACAGGAAGGAAGCACTTGGGAATATGTGTTCTTGCTCCTTAGTTAGCAGTGACAGAATTTCTCAAGCCAAAAATCACATGGTTAAAGAGAGAATAGCATACCCATGCTGACTCCTGACAGTCTCAGTTCTTCTAAAAAACCTGAAGCTTATTCCTTCCAGTACCAAAAAGAGTTTTCAAATCATCTTTGTTGGAAAGATGGAAAATGTTCCTTACCCTCCCATATCGCATTAAACCAAAAATGTACAACAGTGAATTTCCAGCATCTCTTTTTTCCATAGCAGCAGCTAGACTGTTGCCCTGGATATCAGCTGGTACAAAGTCAGGAATGCAAACACATTATAGGATTGACCTAAGCAAAACAATTGTAGCTACAAATTTAATCATTTTAAACTCAGCAGTCAAAATAAATACATTTACCTGACTATAGATTTCTATTAGCTGAGATACCTAACAATTGATAGTTCAAAATTTGCTGATCAGAACAGTTAAAAACCAGAGTATAGGAAATCGTCAAAGAGCTAAAACTTCCATTTTCCACAAAAATGGTACTTTAGACCCCCACTCCCCACGCAACTTATCTTGGGGATATGCTCCAAGACACTCAATGGGTGTCTGAAAACTCAGGTGAATTTTATACACTATGTTTTTTCCGTAGACATACATACACACACACACACACACACACACACACATACACACACACATATGCACACACAAATTAAATGGCTATTCCATTTAAATAAGCATTTATCATGCAGTGTGGTCATATCTTTGGCAGTCTGAGGTGTGACAGCAATACAATCATGCTTGTTTTCCTTCTGCACAATTTTATGGACAGAAGATTTTTTCTTGCCATGGATCTTAACAATTCAGCAAACAATATTTTTTTTTCTTTCTGTAAGTTAAAAACTTCATTTATATGTGGGTCTTGTCCCCAAGACACCTCATTATTTATATGCAAATATTTCACAATGTCAAAAAATTCAAAGACCTAAAACACTTCAGGTCCTAGGCATTTCAAAGAAGGGATACTCAACCTGTATTTGTTGAATAAGCAAATGACCAAGTACATACTGTGAACACCATTTCCTAACAGTCCCTTTAATCAGATGGTCAAAATGACATCCTCATTTAACACAGGACTGGCGGTCTCATGCATGATGTGAACATTCATGCAACTGGTCTTCTCCTGAGGGGCAGTTAAGGTTGCCACTTCTCTCTCTGCTTAGAAACAGAAGTCCAACACACAACCTTTCTCATGGACATATATTTGCAAATAAAAATGAATATTAAAATGAAAAGATACGAGTACCTTAAAGTTTAATAAGGATAAGCAAAAACTCACTAAAACGTGTCTGAACTGCTTGTTTGGCAAATTAGAAGGCAATCTGTTTGCTCGGCAAAGACGCAGGCTCAGATTGTGTCAAGTGACATCCTGCAGTGAATTATTACAATAAAATTATAGGGTTGATAAGAGAGAAAAATTACAGGGAAAATAACTCATGCTGAGCTTTGAAGAGAGGAAAACAACGACTGAAACAACAACAACAAATCTCTAAAGGTTGCCTTTGGTGAAGGCACGCATCACTTCTCACATAAAAACTGCCCTTAGCCAGGTGTGGTGGTACATTCCTGTAATCCCAGTAACACAGGAGACAGGAGGATCACAAGCTTAGGGCCACCCTGGGCAATTAAGTGAGACCCTGTCTCAAAATAAAAAGTACAAAGGGCTGGGGATATAGCTCAGTGGTAAAGAACCCCTGGGCTCAATCCCTAGCACTGCAGAGTGGGGGAGGGGTCGTCCCTGTTGTCTGGTACAGCATTTGTTCCTGTTCACTGGTACTTTGGCAGAAAAGTACAAGAATATGCTCAGAAAGACTGAAATGCTCAGATCTTACAGTAAATTAAGGGGAAACTCATCTCTCTTCCGTACTAATGCTACCATCCTGTCCTGCATCTCAGCTACTCCTCTGACAAGTTCATGTCACTTCATTTATTTTTTCTTTTCAAAAATTCTCAAGGGAAATAGTCACTTAGTTATCACCTACAATGAAAAATCAACAAATCAAATACCGACTATTTTTTTCGGAGAAGTTGGCTCCTGGTAAGATTTTTCTAAACTCCTTTTCCTAAAAAAAAAAAAAGTGCTGAAGCCATTAACTGTGTCCCCCACCTCAGAGTCCCTAAAGGAGCTCTGCAGAGCAACATCTGCTAGTGCTTCCTCACTGAATTGCTACATAACCTCAGCCAGAGAGGATGGGGAAATGTCCTACTTTCAACCACCAGGCAATCACTAGTCCATCTAACATGCAGAACGTTACACATCCTTTTCTTAAAAAGGATTGACCTCAGAGGGCATGGTAATCCCAGACACTTGGGAAGCTTAGGCAGGAGGATCAAAAGTTTGAGTTCAGTCTCAACAACTGAGCAAGACCCTGTCATAATAATAATAATAATAATAATAATAATAAAGTGCTGGGGATGTGGCTCAGTGGTAGAATGCACCTGGGTTCCATTTCCAGAAGTGAAGGGAAAAAAAAATCTTCTCTGCATCTGCAGTAGATTCAGTTGAGTAATTACTGATAACTTTTCATGATCCAACAGACTGACAGTGTTCAGTTTTCAAGGAAATCACAAGCATGAGGACTATCAATGCCTGGAGAGAGGTTGGTTAATGCAACCACCTAAACTGTCCCTGGTTGAAAGCAGCAAATGATTCTCAATCATGGACCTGTTGTGCCTTCTGAGGTGAGGCAAGCATCTTATCTGTGGTGCTTTGCTTAATTTCCCACTCCACTGTCAGGCTTCAGGATACCCAGACTAATCACAATACACAGCAATCGTCAACAACTTCCATTTTCCAAGATGTCACAGAAGAGATGCCCTCAAAAGAAATATGCTGCAAATCAAGGAGAAAATAATCAAGGCCAAATAAACTAGGTCACTAGATTTATTTCTGAGTGAATAAGTTGGACATGTTTCTGAGCCACAGAGTGTTAATCTAGAAGAGCAATCAAGCTGCCTGCCTCATTTTGGAGAGGAAGGACCAGGGCCAGGGTGATTAAGCACCTCCCCAGTGAGTTATAAGGTTCTGGTTAGAAAATGCCCCAGTATGATAACAGATTTTCCATGCGAATATTATTTTGTCAAACTGGTATGTGAAATACAGTTAATGATAAAACAGGTAGAAATGCTAAACCAGCATTTCACAAATTGGAACATTAATTCCAAGAAGAAAAATGCTCTTATGACATCTATTATTTGGTTAAACACAATTAGAAAATGCTGCACCAATTAACTTTGGCCTTTCTCCTTCCGAGCAATATCTCCTCTGCTCTTCTCCCCCCAGCTTCCAGGGCAAAAGGGATATAAAGCAAGAGCTTCTATTCAGGAACTGCAGACAATGAAAACACAATAGAAAAAGAAACACACACACAAAAAAAGTTGAATAATGCAACTGCTGCCATGACTAGACCTTTAAATCACCAAAACTGAGATCATGTAGGGGAGGCCTCCACTCTACCCTGGGAGGCCAGTAGCCTTAGGCAGGGCTCTGGTCACCCTGAAATTCCACTTTATCACTTGTAAATAGAAGCTTTAAATAAGGCAAATGCCAAAAGGAACCTTCAGCTTTCATGAAAGACACTTCAGGAATGCACAATATGTCTCCTGAGTGAATATTTGCCAAAACGTGAACTCAGTAATAGGTGGCTTAAAAAAAGAAATGCAGAAAGAGATGTTCTGCATGCTTACACACCACTCAAATACCAGGAACAGACTATCAAGAGTAATTATCAATATTAACTTAAATCTTTGTCCTTGGTCCAAACAATGAATGATAAGGTTCCAGAATACATCAGAATTTTAACAATACAGATGCCCCGTTTGTGAAAAGTATTTCCAGTTTATCATTCCAACATTAAGTATTTTCAGTAACTGACCTGGTATAGAAACCATCAGGAAATGATTTGCTTTTTAAGCTCTTTATTGAAGTGCTGGCTAGCGTTGAGTATAACTCATTAAGGTACTTACCTGAGTACACAAAAACAGCATCCTATCTAGAATTCCACTGCAGGTTTTTCTTGGGTAAGTGGTACACACTACCAGCTGGGGTCTAATCTAGGCTAAGAGTCAGTTCATCCAGTTGACCCCAAATGCTATCTGGTTTAGTACCACAGACTAGGAACTTATTATAGCCATTCGTGTTTCTTATTTTCAGTCATTTCATAAGGAAGTAGCATATGAAGAACACAGCTAAGGAGTAAGAATATCATGAGGCATATGAAGAACACAGCCAGCTAAGGAGTAAGAATATCATGAAAGGAACTGTTTAAAGTTTAGAAAGAGCACACCAGGTAATGGCAAAGTGGCTTTGGAATGAGACAGTCCCAAATTCAAGTTCCAAATCTGTATTTACTCTCTCCATATGTTGTAACAAATCATGTAATCCCTTAAGCTTTTAGTTTCCTCTCTATAAACCAGGAAGTAAATACCTACCTGACATGCTGTTGGCTTACAGATAACAGAAGATCCCACTAGAATATAAGATCTACCTGGGCAGGAATATTTTGGTTTTTCCTTGCTGCTGTGAAATATAAAATTCATACCACACAATAGGTATTTAAGAAATATTTGGTGCAGAAGGGACTGCATGTAAAATGACTGTCTCAACTAGCACTCCAAAGATCACTGAAATTAACATTGTCATAAAATATTGAAATACTGACCACTATTGGCCACTAGTCTCAACATTAGCCATAAAAAAACCTTAATCATAATATATAATGTTAATAACAATGCACCTGGAGAAGTTGTTTCCAAGTAAAAGGATTACCTTTGTAGAAGAGAAACATTTACTCTGTTCAGTGCCAAACAGATTTTTAGTTGTATTATTATAATATAATCAATGTATATCTGTAGATATAATTCATGATCCAGATGAAAGAAGGTATTTATTGGTCATTCAAGGTATGCTCAATGCACTATCTCTTGGAGCCTGTTTATTTCAAGCTTTCCTATTCTACTCATATTGTTTTTATTGTTGTTGTTGTTGTAGATGGACATAAAATCTTTATTTTTTTATTTATTTTTTAATGTGGTGCTGAGGATCAAACCCAGTGCCTCACACATGCTAGGCAAGCACTCTACCACTGAGCCACAACCCCAGCCCTCTAACTCATATTCTGAAGCACACGGGTACAACCAACAGTCTATGTTCTAAAATTTCAAGGGACTTGAAAGTCTTCAGAACACATACACATATGTATTTCTAGATTTGATCAATGTCTACATTTTTTTGAGCAAAAAAAAAGTAAAAGGAATACAATTCATCTTAAAAGTCATCCTATTGGGGGGAGGAGAGATCTTAATAAAAAAAGACAAAGGAAAGCAACAGATTTAAAATAGGACAAGTTTTCAATTTTACTATATTTACCATAAATGAAATTATAAACTATATTTTGACATTGAAAGAGAAGGACGTAGTATCAGAAACACCATAGGTTTTAGCAAACATGTATACAAAATGAGTAATTTCCATGAAAATCTTCCATAAGGACAAACATCTGCTGTACTCATCCTACAAGGGTCACAAATGCCCTGAAAGCAGTGGTTTCCATACTTTCAGATTCACAGACTGGGAAAGTGGCATTATTGAACATCAGTGATGTGAGACATGCGTACTGAAGCAAAAACTATCCATACTGCTTTCTGAATAGATGCTTTGTAAGTGTGAGTTTCTTCAAGGTTTTTTGTCTCCCCAAGTCTTCCTTTGATTCTTAGTCACTAGTCACCTTCTTATAAATCTGTTTTTTCTTCCTCCAACAAAAAGGGGCTTTTGCAAATGCAACAACAAACCAATACTATGAATCAGAAAGAGGTTGGTACCATCAATCTGATATAAATAACTTACAATCTTTTTGCAAAATACAATGCTATTTATTTTATTCAAATTCGTCCAACTTTCAAAAATTTTAGTAACTGTTGTTATAAGTTTGTTAATTGGCCTTTTTGAGAAAAGTCATCCAATATCATGTCCTTTGGTTTAAAATTTTTTTCTTTTCAAATAAGTATATGTGTGTGCCTACATATACAGTTGTATAATAACCTGCAAATATTTAAATGTTTATTTTATATAAATGATTTACATATCTGTGCATCTGTGTTTATCATTACAAATATTAATTCATTTAACTCTCTTAACTCTCACAATTTATGAAATGAGTACTTTATTATACCCAATTAAAGAAACTGAGGCACAGAAATGTTATTGAACTTTCCTCTGGTCATATAGTTAGCAATTGGCTGGGCTCTTAACCATGACCCTATACTGTTAACATCTGCTTTCTCACTATAAAAGAAATAAATTTTTTGGCTATCTCTGTTGGTCATCTGCAGGAAACAAGGAGCTCTGGCAACCTCAGGAATTCCACTTTGCTAAAATACAATCTCACGTCCTCTGAGCAGGTCAGTGTGGGCCCAGACAACCAAAGCAATGAGAAATTATCTAAGAGAAAGGCCACAGTTCTGGGAAAAGGTTCACATGGCTCAGCATGGATCCATGACCTGGGATTTGGAAACCAATTCTGTAAGCATTAGTAATACTAACCCAGAAACAATAGTGTCAACCTGACCTCAATTTTCATTTTGTACATGCACATAAACTTCACATAAACAAAACGAGGCTAATGTGGCTACCCACACTTTACAGGAGAAGACAATGAAATTAAGGGGCATTGAGCTTGCCTGTGGCTGGCACTATTAATAAAAGTGACTTAACTGGGGTTCAATGTGAGCCTTTAATAATTTAGAAAGAAAACTTATTGCAGATCTGATCTAAACCTTACACATCGATTTTAACACGTTATTATATACATAAAATCTACATGTATGATTATTATATATGTTATATGTACTAATACAAAACATGAAATAACAATTTACATATATCTTCTCAGAATTTAGAAATCTGAGAATGATTTTAGGGGGTTAAGGTCTCTTGAATCCTAAGTTATTAGAGACTATCTAAGTTGGTATCTTCTCTACAACTCAAAAACCTCCCTATATGCATTAGCGTTATTGAAGGTACTATATGCTGCACCTCCATCTAAGAAGGTGCCTTTTACAGAAGGAACTGTGGATGCTTATTTAACATTTATGAGGATGATGATGATGCTGGCATTTCTACTGAAACATTTTTCAGCCTCACCCTCTTGTCAGTAGCAGATAAGACCCCTAGGAAATAAGAGAGCTCTATCAAACAATTCTATTTTACAGAAAGCCATAAAAATAATTACCTATGTCATTGGAGTCTCTTTAAAAAAAAACGAGCTTCAAAACATCATACTTGCTGGTCCAGGCATGAGACAGAATCCCTAAAATCAGTGAGACCAAATATACACAGAGCCAAAGAGACAGGGCACCTGCATTTCCAGGTCAGACAGTAACAAGAACTTTCTTTAGGATAAGAAATTCTTCAAAACTAAGTTACAAATCACTTTACTGACAGGAAAACACAAATACCAATCTTTATACTTCAGAATAATCTATAGTGGTCCAGACCAAAAAAAAAAAATGCAGATCATCACAGAATCAGTTTACAAGGAACAATGAGGGAGAGTTCATACCTCCCACACCTCCAGTTAATACAGAATATCTAAAACAGACATATTTATCTCTCAATTGACTTCCCCGTATCAACCAGACACATTGAAATCATCCTGCCAATCCCAGAACTTCATTCAAGAACAATACTGGCATCAAGCAGAAATGCAAGTGAATACAAATTTAACAATGAATAGAAAGCATGTGATTTTACCAACATGCACTAAGAAACTGGATCTAGAAGAGAAATTCCAGACTTCTGCCCTCCTGAAAACTACATATGAAACGTAGATTTAGAGAAAATTTTAATTTCCTAGAAAGAAATTTAAAAAAAGACAGTAACAAGAACTTTCTTTAGGATAAGAAATTCTTCAAAACTAAGTTACAAATCACTTTACTGACAGGAAAATGCAAATACCAATCTTTATACTTCAGAATAATCTATAGTGGTCCAGACCAAAAAAAAAAAAAAAAAAAAATCAGCATTCTTTTTTCTTTAATTAGAATGCACACCTAATCAAACTCTCCCTTATCTACTTGGTGCTTAACTGAAGAACTCAGCATTAAATACCAACTGCACTTTGATTTTCCCAGTGCTAAAATACAGAGAGTGAAAATTAGAAGGGTACAAATTAGTTTCCAAATGATGAGACAATGGAATATTCATTGGTAAGGAAAAAAAAAAATCTGTTTACCTTCAACTGTGCTAAAATTGGAAGAGATCGAAAGGGGAAAGCCAGATGGTATATCAGAGAAAGTATTAGCAATGTGAAAGTGTTAATTCTTAGGGAGGGAGAAATTACTCTACTCTAACAAGCATAAAGAATCCCACGTCCAAGTTAATTGAAAATGACTGGGCACAACTGTCACCCAGGGAAGCATGGCCACACTCCCTGCTCAGTGGAATAAGGACCTGGTCTGACCTGCACCAATCCCTGAGAGGGTCCTGTAGGCAGACAGCCAAGCTCCTCTCATCAGGGTGTCTCACGTTTTAAGGTTATACTTACATACAATTTAAGTCAATGTTAATCATTTTTAGCGAAATCATTATCAGCCAAGTAAAATATTAAAGACTGATCTGGAATGTTCCTTCATAAGTTTATGGGACTGTTTAACATTATATTTAAAACTCCTCCCTCATTTAAATATTATTGAAGGCTGGGAGTGTAGCTCAGCAATAGAGGCCATGCAAAACAACAACTCGTTTATGAATAAATGCAAATAAAAAGAAATGAATATTTAGTAAGCAACTATTAAGTGCCACACACGGTTCTAAGTGCTGGGGGTTCTATGGCAGTGACCCTGTGTCCACGAATCTGATAATCTGGTTGAAGGAGACACAATAAGTATAATATGTAGTCATAAGCGGGAAGTAATCAAGGAAGGGACCTAGGCTGTGTTAGGAAGGAGTGGGAGAAGTGAGAAGGGAATATGTGCCAGCTTCCCTAACAAGCAAAGGATTGTGGGAGCTAAGGGAGTGAGCAGCTGTGTAAATAAACTGGGGGAGAATGTTCCAGGTTGAGGGTCACAAGTCCAAGGCCTCTGCATGATCCAGTCAAGGGTCAGTGAGGAAGCCATGACCTTGATTAACGTGCCCAGGCTTCACCACTAAGAAATACACCCTGAGTACTACACATATCAACACACAGCAGTTTACGCGAATCTGCCACATTGTCAAACAAAAGAGCAAGCTACAGAGGGATACACAGTATTATTAAAGATTCTGAAGCATTAAAAACAATATTGCAAATAATATAATGATGCTACATATAGTGACCTGAAAAGGAAATCTATGGTTACAATAAACAAATTCAGAAGAATGGCTACTTGAAGGAGGAAGGAAGGCATGCACAGGTTTGGAGGGGAATGTGGGAGATTTGGCAATTGGGGTAATGTTTCCTTGAGCTGGATGTTGAAGTATGGAAGTGGTCATTACATTCCCATTCAACTTTTTTGTGTTATCAGAACTGTTTCATACTGTTTTTCAAAAAGATAACTAATTAGAACAAACAACAACGACAAAAAGAATCCTCACTCTTATCTTAGCATCCCTGGTTTCTTAGATATTCACCCTTGGGTCCAACCGATGCTGATCTTTGAGTCATGGGCAGATCAACACCAATATTTCTGTTCAGCCAAGATAAAGAATATTCTGCCACTGATAGAATCATTTTCATTTTCAGAAGGAGAATAAGAGTATATTAAGGGAATTGAAGAGTGGCCATGACTCCTCTGGCAACTCTAAAACTGCACATAAGTGCCCCTAAGATCTACAGAAAAGGGTTGCCTGAAAGAAAACATAGCAAATTCATATTTGGTGCTTTAAGTCGAGCCTCCTGTCACAATTTTAAATACAGCCCCTTTTCTACCTAGAAGGTCAGTATTTTCAGTGACCAACTCCTTTACAAAACAAAACATGGTGGATAAAACTGACATCCTCTTTTTAAAAATATAAATATATTTTTGCCTCTCCTCTGTCAGGTAAAGAGAGCAGCATCTGGTTTCTCAGTGAGCTTGCAAGTATCCCTGCTGGTGCACTAGAGCTTCACTTCCAGATTTCTCTAGGAAGTCCACTCCTGGTGGCTGCCCTTAGAAAAAGGGGGTTGGAGACGATGTGGAAGAATCAGTGCACCTACTTGGAAATCCAGTGCTGCTGCTCTAAGCTCTTGGTCAGGGAGCACTGCCAAGGTCAGAGGGAGGAGCCAGAGGTCAAGATCAACTGAACCCTGGAGGATCTAGGCATTGCTTCCTCCGCAATCACATTTCCCTGGGACCTCTTTCATCCTTGCACACTCTTTTTATACTGTCCTCTCTTTGGTGACCACATCTTCCACAGTTTTAATTAACTTCCTATTTTGATGATTCCGATTCTCCATCATCATTAAGCTGAAGTGCCTTGGCTTCCCTATTGCAGCACTTGTCCCTGTGAACCGCAACAGCTAAGGAGGCAAGTAAGTATCTCTGTGCCAGGGTGGCAGAAAACCCAGGAGGATGGGCACTGCTGTTCCATCCAGCTCAGTGACTGTGCAGAGCTGGCACTTCATACGCACTCAGGATACACCCCATGGTTAGAATGAACGAAAGCGCTGACTACAGGAGTAGGACAGGAAAGCAAGCAAAGACATCCCCAAAGACCCCAAAATTATTATTTTCAAAATAATAATTTTCAAAAGGGGCCACTCTGCACATTTACAGATGAATATATGTTTATTAGCCAGGTCACACATAAATCCAAGCCTATGGATGTGTCATGTGCCCAGCAGATACTTCAAAAGAACACAAGTTAGTATAATGTCAAATTCTGAATCCTGATTTTAATAAAATGCAGTCAAAATTCACAAACAGGCAGGTTCATGTGTTTTAGGATCAGGGACAGAGGAAGGTTTTGTAAGCACTGAAGATTTTACACATTTGGAGTACCTTCTTAAAGAGAAAGATTATAAAACTATGAATTCAAATTTAGGCAAAAACTATGGAAAACAATTCTATCAGGAATGGCTCCTAACGCTTCAGAAGACCACACCTGAATGGAAGGAACCACAGAAGCAATTAAATTTACACATGTAAAGAGTACACATTTTAAGTCAAAATACTATCACTAGGAAAGCCAAGCTAAGAAAGTCAAGCCAAGAAAGAAGAGTAGCAAATCAGAGCTATTTATTTAGCAGTTAAGGAGAGACGGCTCTGCATAAGGTACTGTACCAGGTTCAAACACAGTCCCTGTCAGGTACCACTTACAATCTAGAACTGACATCACACTGGCAGAGTAGAGGGGCCAAGAGGAATAGTTAGAAACATCCCAGAATGACAGTATCCAAAGAAGCCTTCTACACCCAAAGTCACTGGGACCTGATGCTACTCAGAGCACTCACTGCTATTTGAAATTGTATTTGCTGGCCCTTTTGTTTAAAATACAGATTCTAGAAGAACAGAGCTTGATTTGCCCTGTTCATTGTTGCAATCCTAGGACTGAGCAAGGAATCAGTATTCCCTAAGTGTTTGTGGAACAAACAAATTAGCAGATCAAGGAACAAAGAAAGAAACAATTCAGAAAGGCTCAAAGTGTCCTGGTATGTGTCATCAGTCTTTTCAGTGTGAATATGTATTTAAGTACACTTTGGTGAATCTTTTAATTCTGTCAGTGTGGTCAAAGAGTCTCCTGCCTGGACAAATCATAATTTCAAAAACTTTGGCTCACAGCCAAGAGCTGAGATGCAGCATTCGCAATAACCTTGAAGTGGAAGCTGATTCAAAAGATGGGTTGGTTTGTTTTGTGTTGCTTGTTTCTTTAGGTTGAGAGATACTTGAACTAGAGTCATTTGGAGATAATTCTGAGGCTTATCTGCATTCAGTTTGTGGGTACAGCAAAGCATCCACGGAGATAAGAAGCCAAGGGGCCTGTCTTTGAACTAGTAATACAGGCTCTTACATACACTAATATGACCAAATAAGAGATTTTATAATCCCAGCCAGGAGAAGCCTTGGGGAAGGAAATCACCAAGTTGAAATCCAACTGATAAATAAGAACATGTAAAAGTAACAGGTCTGAAGGTAAACAGAAACAATTAGTAAATGTTGCAGCAGAATAGATAACCAGAAAATGAGTGGAAAAAAAATCATAAAATTTATATATATGTGTGTATGTGTGTGTATATTCTACACTTTACGAAAGATCTTCCCACATATCTTGGTCTCAGTGCTAAAGACTCTTAGCACACTTAGCTTCAATTTTGCATGTTTGATGATACCTATAGACAGTTCAATGAGGGGAATCATCACTGTGGCCTGAAGATGGGTGATAACGTACTGGCTAGCTGAGTTTACACCAAGAAGGTGACACGTTATCAAAAAATCTTAAGGTCCTTAAGGCTGATTGGCAACTATAGCCTCTTGAATTCACCTTTGAATTCTAAGAAACCAGTGCAATCTAAATATGCCATACAGTGACTTTTATTTTGCTGCCCCTGTATGTGGCTTATGTGAGTATGTGTGTCCTTCTTGAATATGCATACAGTACATAAAATGCTAATTAACATAAACTACATTGCAATCTGATCACTCACCATGTGTCAATATCACTAAATACAGTAATACCTATAAAGAAAACAAAGTTTAAGTTTCATATGTATAAGAACTTCATAATACCTTGAGAGTATCTGTGAGACCTAAATAGTTCATTATGATTTTGAACAAGAGAATTATTTACTCAGAGAGACATCCCTTCTTCACTGTCACTTAACTCCTTTTTCAATCACAATGAAAGAAAATTAACCCCAACTGCAAGACAGATGAAGAGCCATGTATTTTCACTTTGATTGTATGTTAATCCTCCTGACCATTCAGCTCCATAATTACTATCATCCCTATTTAATAGATAAGAAAACTAGCCTTTTACCCTGTTTCCTTAACCTTTTAAATTTGACATAATTTCCTAGGGCAACAAAAATTGCAAGTGCTAGAATTACCATAATGAAACCCAGGCATTCTGAGCCCAAGGCCAGGGCTCTTTGCCCTATGCTAAGCATTTTCTCAAATATTAGTATTAATTATTTATGGTGCATCATCTTTCCAGATTAAATGCTTATCTGACAAAAGTTAATAAGCTAAAGAGTCGTTAAGAAAAGAGTTTAATCTTTTAGTTCAAAATGTGGTCCAGAGCCCACTTGCATCAGATGCCACTGAACTAACTATTGGACAAAGGCTGCCTAGATACAGCTCCAGACCTATTAAATGAGAGTCTGTGGATGAATCGCTATAAATTCCTCCTTAACAAACTCCCCACGAAAGTCTGTTGCACATGAAAATTTGTCCCTTTTTTTTTTTTTTTTTTTTTTGTGGTACCGGGGATCGAACCCAGGGCCTTGTGCTTGCAAGAGCACATGAAAATTTGAAGAGCATTGTGTCTCATTCTTTGCAAACCTCTATAATTGTTGTTTTGAGTTTCACATTTACCCATTCCCGTCGAGAATCATCTTTTGAATTATGGGATTTGTGATAGAATGCCACAGAATATTCTATACTCTCTTTGAGGGACACCTTTAGGTTCTCAAAATTCTTAACACTGGTCCCTAGTAACAAGCAAATAAAATAAACAATATATATTAGCTAAAATGGGAAAACATGTGCCTACTCTCATTACTCATAACCTAGATGTTTAAAATATAGATCTCATTTCAGGCAGCACCATCACCATGTCACAGCTGGGGACCCTTGCCCAGAGAAATGGAGTGAGCCACCCAGAGCTAACTAGCTCAAGGTTAGCAGATGTTCCAATCTGTGTCTTTTGTAGCTCATCATGTTCTTTTTATTTTACAACGTGGCTGCTCCCCATGAATTACTGCTATCTACATTTCAAGAATTCCAAAGACAAATAAGTCAACTCTATTTTCCCAAGTCTACACTTACTCCCAAATAACAGTATAAAGTTGTTACAGTTTGAGTCTTAAAAGATCCCCAAAGCTCCATATGCTCAAGGCTTGGTCACCAGCCTGGGGTACTATGGGAAGGTAGGGCCTAGGTCACTGGGGCTATAGGGATGTGGCGCCCTTCCTGTCTATTATTTCATTTTCCAGCTACCATGAGGTAAGCAGTTTTCTTCCACCACACACTGCTGCCATGATGTGCTGCCTCACTACAGGCCCAAAAGCACCAGGGCCAAGCAGCCATGGAGTGAAAGCTCAGAAACCATGAGCCCAAATAAATCCTTCCTTCCAACAAGCTGATTATCTTAGGCACATATTCACAGAGACAGGAAAAATGACTATCACGAAAAGTACACGAAAATTCATTGAGAATAATTCTCTATGAGGAAACTGCCAAACACTTTTTCTACATCTTTGTGATGTAAGTAATGTTAGATATAAATTGCATCAAAGCAGACAACTCTCAGGCCTGGCCTTGAGTTTACAGGCTCCTTAATAGAAGTTAAAAGAAGCCTGGGAGTACATTCCAGGCAGCACACCTTCAGGATCAGAACCTGTCTTCAACTGGGCAAACGTGGGGAACACAAGACTGGGATCCAATCAAACCCAAAATCAGTCAGCCCCTTGAACTTGTAAATAACAACACAGCGTCCCATATCCCTGGAGACTTTGGGTGAAATCTGTGCCCTGAGGCTGACAGCTTATAACACTCAGAATGTCTTGCCTCAGAGGAGTCTAGTTCAGGTACTGCGCCTTGGGGCATATCTGGAGGCACACTGGAATGATGGTACACTGGGAATTCAGGATAGGTGGGGCTGGGTGTGAAGCAACCTACTAGGAAGCGACAACATTAAAATTCCAAGGAAGAAATCAGAAATGGTGAAAAGTCTGATTGTTCAGAATGTCAAAAGCAAATGTTCACACACCACAGAGAGGTACATAATTATCCTCAGAGATTTTAATTGTGCTCAGTGTCCTGTTTATCACAAGCCTTCTGATGCATGTGCTAGAAGAGAATGATGAAAGGGCAGAAGTGAGTAGCAGGAGGAGGCAGGGCGAGATGACAAGCCTTCAAATGATCATTAGATGAAGGTAATGATCCTTTACCAGAACTGTACAGGACTAGACAAAAATGTTTATTTGCTATTAAGCATAATGATGTGGGTATAGATTCACATACATGAAAAAGTTTTCCTGGGCATAGGGTTACATAAAAAAGAAAATGGTGCATAGTAATATTTAAGACAGAAGTCAAACCATGAAAATATTATGCATCCATCCATGAATCTCTCTATATATGCAAAATAATGTTATTGCTACTTACCAGACATGATAAACCAGGTGCTGTGTATAGTGTTTGTGTTATTGCATATTTAATCCTCATGCATTATGAACTTTTATAAATGAACAAACTCTAAGAAGTGAAGAGACCTGACACACATTATATACTTATTGCACAACGAGTCCAGCAGCCCAGCCCAGATTAATTTGATGTTAAGATCCACTATAATAGGTTACACTTTCAGACAGGTAGCTTTGGAAAGATATTTATCAAAAATATTGACAGTATATATTTCCAAATGGAATTTCTTCTTTTTATTTCTTCAATACTGTCAGAATATATTGTAAAATGAATGTGCATTATTTTTAACTGAAATAATGAAGGTATTTTAACTGAAAGCACAAATAAAAAGGAAAACGTTACCTTCCATTATATCTCATTTTGTACCTCTCACAGTCCAAAAGTTAATAATCTTCACTAAATACTATGACAAAAAATATATAGGGTGAATTGCCAAAATATCAATCACTGAGAGGAAAAACTGTTAACATTCAATTTCTGAAAAATTTTGGATTAGTCCATTAACTAAAGACCATCTGTCTCTACATTCCTAACTTTGTGATTCCTACATTTATCACTAGATAAACATTTTTCTTCTGCAGCCAACCACTTTCAAAGGCTCCTCACTATCTAGTGAAGTGCAAAATATCCCCAAACCTTCCACTCAGGTCCAGACCCCCTCCTTAAATCACCTCCCACTACTCCCCAGCATAAAGGCTACCTTCCAGCTCATGGTAGGCCTCCTGACTTCTGGCATGCCCTATCCAGAATGTCTTCTCAAGGCCTAATCTCTATCAAAATCCAGCTACCAAAGGCCAAAATAACAAATGAAGACAGCTCAACATATTTCTTCTATAAAATGAGACATTTAGGAAACATAATTACTAATACAGACAATGGACCCTGTAAATAAACACTCAATATTATAAATCATTTTTTGAAAGCTAGCACAACTAAGTGCTGCAATATGGATATTATAGGTCCATATGTTAAAAAGGTAGGGTCCCCCGCCTGTGGCATTACTGGGAGGTGATGGAACCTTTAAGAGGTGGGGTCTAATTGGAGGAAGTCAGTTCACTGGGGGAGTTCTAGCTTTGAAGGGGAATTTGGTACCCTGCCCCTCCCTGCCCTGTAGCTTCCTAGTAGTCAGGAGGTGAGCAGCTTTGTCGCTGCTGGGGCCTTGATATCTGCCTCACCACAAGCCCAAAAGCGACAGGCCAATGACCATGGACAGAAACCTCCAACTGTGAGATCAGATAAACTTTTCTACTTTTTAAGTTGATTAGCTCAGCTATGTCACAGTGACAGAAAGCTACCATATTTCATAAAAGTGACAAACCATATTTCATGAAAGGCATGACATCATTGGTTGTAAGAGATAACATCATGTGATGCAGCACTCGGCCAATTCAGCTATGACTCATAGATCTTTTTTAAAGATCAGAATTTTAATTTTCTACTTATTCAAAGAACTTCTAGACTTATTTAGATACTCAATGCATACATAAGGAAAATATAAAGAAATCAAATGGTCTAGGTGTTCCTAAAATTTTTCACACATACAGAATCCAACCCCCGCAAAATGGATGTCCGCTTGGAGTTATTGTTCTTTACGCTTTTGCACATGTTACCATCTTCTGTGTCCCTATTTCTTTCTTTCTTTTTTTTTTTTGGTGGTACTGGGGTTGAACTCACAGCCTCATGCATGCTAGGTAAGTGCTTGGCCACTGAGCTACATCTCCAGCCCACATTATTTCTTAAGAGTGCTCAATTACTGTCTTCAGGATTTTCTTCCAATCAGTTGATATCCAATCTCCAATTTTTGATACACATTCACAATCAAATAAATTAGATTATCAGCTTTTTCTAGGCCACAGGGCTGATGGCCTTGTAAAACACATCCCAACCTGAGTCATTAAATGTGGGGAAAATAAGTTTGTTTTAAAAATGATGAAATCTGAGGCCCAAATAAACTACACAGAAACTCACTATTTGAGAATGTAAAGCCATAGGTACAAAAAAAGCCCCCAAAGAGAGATCTACAACAGAAAAGAGTTTTTTCTCTTTGTAGTTCAATGCTAGGATCAATACCATCTTCTAGCACTAATCCATTTCAGCTTTTGTCGCCCTCCCATCTGCTTCCTCTCCTCCTCTTTGAGTATTCCCCCACATTGATGTCTTCCCTGATACCAATTAGAGCTGGTAGGAGAGGAAGCAGAACCCCCTGCAGTACTCCCCTCAAAGAAACCATGCTTTTCTTTTCTTTTTCCTTTTAATACCTGCAGTATTCTCTTCTCTGATATGGTAAAAACTCTAGAACTTACACAATTGGAGTTACAGAGGAAGCAAACTCCCTATGAAGAGGATCCTATTATTAAAAATAATGACTGCATACATGAGCATGGTAATTCTCATTTTTACATACACCACAGTGCTTATTGAGCCTTCCCATTTTTTTTTTCCTAAAGTGCACCATAAGTCACAAATGGCTTCATTTTTTATTCAGTTCCATAAATATTTACTCACTACTTTAGGGGTTTCAACGTCTGCTTGGTTTGGGGACAAAAGCTAAAGAGAAGTAAGTTCCCACCCACATCAGGCACTCACCCAGTGCAACTGGAAGAAAAAAAAAAATCACAGGAGGCAGGTAAAATATTGCATTTGTTTTCTACGTCTAATACAGACCTTTCTGTCTCTCCCCTCTTATCCAATTCCTTTTAGCTTGTAAGGAACCGCTATAAGAACAATGCCTCACAATGTCAGCAATCTGAAAATTAAATTGTCAGCTTTTTCCCTATACTGCAAATTACAAAAGAATTAGAGGTTTGGTGCTAATAGAAGCCTACAATCCTAAAGTGTGCAATTTAACCAATCATCTCAAGGTCTAAAAATGCAGTACCCAAGACATTTCAACCAAGAGATCACAGTTCTGGTACCTAATTTCAACTTCTCTACTTCCACCATCCTTCCCATTTTTTTTTTTTCCTCTCTTCCTACTGTCTTCTAGCAACACAGTTTAGTAAATCTTCCCTGAGCTCTCATATATGTAATAAACTCCACATAAAAAACTGACAATCATTTTAGACATAAGATACAGAAAAGACAATGAACATACGCAACTACTCTGTGGATCCTCATTTTTTTATGCTTATATTGCATTAAATTCAGAAATCAAAACATCAAATGTACTTCATAGTTTCAGAATTTCAGTCTTACAGTTTATGCAACACTAATTTGGGTGAAACATGTCTCAGATCATCTCTGCACTAGAAATCTAAATGAGGATTAAAATGCCAAATTATAAAATAATTAGCAAAAAAACAAAAATTTAAATGGAAATCCATTACCACAAATTACTGCAGCTATCTCTACACTTGTGAAATTTCTAGCTTTAAAATTTTTTACCCATTACCAACTGCAAGCATATCACTTAAAAACAAATGAGAAAGAACACTGCTTACCCAGAAAATGAACTGTACCTTTAAACAGACCACATACTTTTAATCTAAACCAAAAATTTAGCAAGAATCCTATTTTGGTGCAAAGAAGAGTAAGAAACAGATCAAGTCAATGCATTATTAAAAATATTGACTCATTCAGTTTCTTTAGATAATTTTTAAAATTATGGTATTTTCATTCACAAAAGGAGTATTCAATAATTGCTGCTGTTTGACCAAAAACCCCTTCTTCCTTGATCTTTGAGACACATTCTCCCATGCAGTCTTATTTTCACTCCTCTGGTCCAATTCTCCAAACAATACCTTGTGGCGCAGTTCAATGAGAAGAGTCTCATTCATTCATCAGGCAAAGTTAAAGCCAGCAAGATGCTTCAGACAGTCTGGTTTTGCCTGCCCCACCCTTGTTTCCTCTAAGCCACAGTGATGTCACAACACCAAGCAGGACAATGACTTCACTGCTCCAGTCCTTGCTTCTGAGCACATAATTCTACACAGTCAGGGCAAATCAAATGACAGCAAAATCCTCCAGGAGCCCAATGTGTCTGATGAATTTCCAACAAATTAGCAGCAAGCAAGCCTTTTGAAAGAAATAGAAGCTGCAATTGCACCATTAAGGTTCTCTCTAAATGAAGTGATGCTAAAGATAAATTTGATTCATGGTTTTCAGTGGTGAATCTATGCTCCATAAGAAAGCAGACATTCAAAGGGGAAAATTGTGGTGGGGTACTTGGAAAAGATTATGAGACGCAAAGATGACCAGGGTATACTACTTAAGAAACCTATTTTAGTCAAATTCTCAAAGAAAGAAAACACGTTATGTTTCACTCTACTCTTAGGATTCCATATTACTAGTGAGGACATGAATTCTAATTTGTTAATTTTGGGACTTTTTAAAAGCACTAACTTAAAAGATAAATGCACATTCTACAACAAAGGAGAAAACACTTGTACAGAAAGTTCCTGCCACACTTAATCCAATATATGGTAAATTCAGAAAAAAGTCACAAAATGATGACAATATCATCTATCTCAGGACATGGACAGTTGCCTCTCTTCTAGTTAGGTTGCTTCTTAAAGCATTTGATGAATCAGTTTTTAAAAGCAATATATATGCAAATATTTGCATCTGATCAAGTTTAAAAAAAATCCTGATCCTGTATTTTGACCCAAATCATCATTGGCCCAAATCCAAGCTCCAGGCAAGAACTGACACAAATTGCTTTTAACCTAAATCACAGTCATGCAAAAGGAATGACTTAAAAATTAAATGTAAATATTTCACTGAGTTGCTGACCCTTGACCTATAGCTCCTAACTCCTTCACCTATAAAGGGTTTATGAACTAAAGTAGTTACTCTTGATACTGATAAATCATTTACAAAACACATTTTGTTTTGCAAAAGTGACTTAAATGTACTAGCTAGATAAACTTTAGGAAGTAACTTATGCACCTAATTATTTTTCTTTTCTAAACCATCAGAAAATCATAATGCAGAGACAGTATTTAGCATTCAGCTTTTTTTAAATCAGTGCCTGGCAAATTAACACATTAAAGTCATGTTTCTCTAATCTAGAATTGTTTTCCTCTCATAATAGCTTTGTTACTCCAACTAAAGTTTTAAAAGTTTGATGCCAAAGTTAACATGCTTTTTAAAAAATAAATACCTTCACTGAGCCGAGATATAAATCACCTCCCAGGGCCCAGCATTCACTAGGCTTTGATGTGATCCTTTGTTGTAATTGGTGCTATGTTCATGGCTCCCAGATATACGCAAAGTTTTAACATTTTGTTTCCTTGAGATTTTAAATCTCAATGCAAATTTCAAAAGGAATGGTTTTTAGCATTTGACTTGACTACTCTGTTTGGGAAGTTAATGCTACTGAGAGAAACTCCAGCACACCTGGTCGCCTCAGAGACCCTAAAATGGGCCAAAAAGAAGGACGGGAAGGATATCTGCAAAAGCAATTCCGCAAGACTAAAGTAAAAAAGCTGAAACACCAACTTAAACACGTAATGGAAGCACTGCATTAGCAGGACTGCCAGGCCCTCTTAGGATTTCCCAGTCCAGCCTCCACACGTAATTAATACCACATGTTTTCTTTATCATTCTATTTGTTCTGCAACAATCTCTTCCCAACTTTAACCCTGGCCTGCAAAGGCAGGAAGGACCCCTAGTAAACTCCAGATCCCTAAATCTGGGAAAGGGAAAGAAGGCCCCCCCCACCGCAAAGGACCAGTTACAATTTACTAGGTAACCACACCCACCGCATTGCAGAAGCCATGAACTTGGCGCGGGGGTGAGAGGTGGGGGGAGAGAAAGGGTAAGGAAGAAGTAGGACGAGATTAGAGGAAACCCAAGAAAGGAGCCCCTACTGCAAAAGCCAGGAAACATCAGTCCGAATTGGCTGAGACCCCGACTCCAGCGGTCCCAAGCCGGGGCCTCCCCACCCCCACCGCCGCAGAGTCGCCTTCGTAGACACCTCCCAAGGCTGCTCGCAGCGCAGCGGGCGCCAGGTGAGCAGCACCCTGCCGCGCCCCTGGGCCGGGCCTGCCCGCGGGGAGGCGGCAGGGGTTAGGAGGCCCGCAGGTGCCCAGACCCGAAGAAACCTCGTTCTGAAGCTTCCCTCTTCCTCCCCCACTGCCAGGCTGTGCTCCCGCGGCCGACCGGGGACGCTGCCCCAGTTTGGGGAAGAAGCAAGTTACATAAAAGCGGTCAGCTCCGCTGTGGAGCCGGGATGCTTTGTGCCCAGCGCACCTTACCGGCCCCACGCCGCGCCAGCCAGCGCCTGCACCCGGGACTAGCCCGCAGTCGCTGGGCGCTGGGCGCAGGGCCCCTCCCGCAGAGGGCCACCCGCCCAGGGCGGCGCCGCAGTGTCGCCCCCCGCCCTCCGCACTTCCCTGTGGGGAGGGCTCGTTCCCTAGCTCTCGCCCCCACCCCAAGGGGCAACTTAAAACATGGCGCCCCGAAAGGGGGATTTGCGCAAATTGGCAGAGAAAGGACGCGGGGACAGAGTCGCCCCTTTCGGCCAGGGCTCTGAGGGAGGCCCCCAGGCCGGAGGCCGGGCGCAGGCTTCGCGCGCCGGCCCAGGCGATGCTGCAGCGCGCCCGGTGGAGCTGGCAAGTCCCCGGGAGCCGGGCGCAGTGCACTGGAAGCTCAGCCCGGCGGGGGTCCCGGGGCGGGCAACAGGGGGGCACCCGGACCTCGCTGCGCGCTGGGCTCCCCCAATTCGCGCGGCCGCGCGGCTCCGGAGCCACGCGTCAGCCCCACAGCTCAGTGCGCCTCTCCCCCAACCTCCGGTTGGTCTTCCGCACCTCGGAAACCGGAGACCCCCTTCGAATCCCCCCTCTGTGGGAGGCAGAAAAGTTACCTGGGGTCTGCTGGAAGGCCGGGCACGCTGCGGCGTGGGGACCAGGCTCTGGCTCGCGTCCTGGTCGGCGGTGCGCAGGAGACGGCGTGGGGAGGAAGCCGCAGCCCAGGGCTGCTCGCCGCGGCTCCCCCCGCCCCCCTTGCAGGAGACACCGAGGCTCCGCGGAGCTGCGTCGGGGCCCACGCCCAGACAGGGTGCAAAGAAAGCCAACCTCGTCCCCACTTCGCTCTCAGGCGCGGGGGAGGGGGCCACCGCAGTACTTCAGGACAGTTACATTGGAACAGCCTCCTCCGTCCTGGCGCAGCGTCAGGCTCAGGGGACAACGCCTGGAGACAGTCGCCAATAGCCTTAGCCTTTGCATTTCCACTTAGGTAACTGCTGGGCCTCTATGTCCCCTTCTCTCACCCTCCCAGACACCCCTTGTGAGAAAGAAGGGAAGGGTATTCTTGACCTTCAGGTGAGTTATTTATTGGCTTAGGGACTGCAGTACTTTTTTTCCTTTTAAAATTCAAATTGGATGTGTCTTGCACAGGTTGTGTGCTCCAGAAATGTTAACAGATAAGACTTGAATTAAAGCTTGATAAAAGGAGGTTTCTGGTCTGTTAGCGACTCAGCTATTCCATCCAACTCAGTTACTCATCTTTCTGCAGAAATGCAAAGAAAGAAGGGGAATCACACTCTGACTTGTAGGTGAAAGAAGTAATTCCTGCTCCTGGTCATCTCACGTCGTCTTTAACCACGTAACCAAGGCATATTTATGTAAGAATTTTTAAGCCCTTTACAAACCACCCAGTCACCCCTTGGCAAGCTCAGAGACAATAAGGAATGACAGAGGGATTCACAAAAATATTGCATTTACCAATGGGTGCCAAAGATGTGATGCAAGAATAAATGCCTCTGGCAGAGATGAGTGGGTTGATCTTTCAGCCAGCCCTGAGAAGAAGGGGAGATTTGGCCTGGGGTTCTAAGATAAGGAAGCTTCAGTAGAAGAGGGAGGTGGCATTTGATTACCTTGCCCTGGATTGGAAGAATTGTCAGCTTCTATGGTGGAGAAGTTTGGAAAATTATCCTTACTATGTTGCTATAGAGTTTAGGGAACTGCATTCTGTAGAAGACATGTTATGTAAAGACAATATTCAGGAAATATTGAGTGAGAAAGTCATTTATTAAGAAAGTAATCTGAGGGTATTTCAAAGTCTAGAATTGGTATTGGGCAAATACCAGGTTGGGAAGAGACTGGCACTGAGGCAAGTGCCAGAGGTAGTAAAGTCCTAGACTCTCTTTCAAGTGATAGATAAATAAAAGTGAATTCCAAATATTGGATATATTGGAGGGCCACCTATTTGGTCTTCTATCAAGAAACCTCATATGTGAATGTTAAAGACATACATATCATATATGCACAATGTGATGGTGTATGTGTTGCATGCAAGATCTGTGAATGAAGATTGTCCTTTTTGTGGGACCGATGCACTCCTTTGAAAGTGGACTTGAACACACCATATTGTTTACAATAAATACAAAGTTCATACTTTCATTCATTTTATTGCAGTATTTTTGTTATTTTTTTTAATTGCAAGCAAACTGTTCTCTCTATGACTCACGAATCTTAATCTCTGTGGTGATAAACGTCAGTGAGAGTATATGAATGACTTTTTTCTAGGGAAAAAAATGTTAGCATACTAAGTATTCTATTTCAAAAGTGAGAAATACCTAGCTGGTTATCATAATAGTTCTTGAGTTCAAAAATTGGTGTAAAAATAGAGCTACTGCATAGTTTCATAGTAAATCTGGGAAATAATTATTATGAAACTCTTCGGGCTTGACCAAGGCTCTCCACTATTCTTTTGTGTTTGTTTTTCCTAGCACAGATGTAGAGAAAATTGTATGCCAAACACATGACATACAAGCAGGTATACCTACCTTCCTCAGTAACTGACTTGCATCTCTGAAACAGTGCTCTCTTCATTCTACCTTGTTAACATCATGTAGGAGCCCCTCTTCGTCATCTCTGTCTCCCCACAGTGCCTTACTGGGTACATTGCAAGTCACACACTTATTTTTGCTAAACCAATGAATGGACATTGAATAATGAACTACACTGAACTTTTCTTTAGGGTTCAGTTTTCTCATATAGAAAGAAAATAATGGACTAGTTTTAAAGTTCCATATGTTTCAATAATATTAGGGATCTATAAAACTGTAAGACATATCATGTCTTAATATCTGCTGAATAAAAGCAATAATGAAAACCCAAATTCTCATTAGCATAAAAAATAATGAGATCTTCATTTGTTTTTGTTTTCAGTTTGGGTTTTTTTTGAGGGGGGGCAGTACCAGGGACTGAACTCAGGGCCACTGGACCACTGAGCCACATCCCCAGCCCCTATTTTGTATTGTATGTAGAGACAGGATCTCACTGAGCTTTCTAGTGCTTTGCTGTTGCTGAAACTGGCTTTGAACTCAGGATCCTCCTGCCTCAGCCTCCCAAGCTGCTGGGATTAGAGATCTTGAAGGAAAAAGGAATTAACAAAGTAAAAGCATGGTGGTGATACAATTAGATTTGCTTTCTTTCCTGGAGGTCTAACTTTTCCCTACATCCTCTATCACAAAGAAACTTATTTAGAACCCAGATAAGTCTTTATGCTTGTCAGTGCAAAACTCACTGTGCTTTTTCAATCAGTTACAGAAAAAGTAGTTCTTGGGTCCAGGGAATATCTTTCACACAGTCCCAAAGTTAGTGCTGATTTGGGACAAGAGCTCAGTTCTTCAGATTCCTAGTTAAGGATATACAGACAATGACTGGAATGTTATGCAAATGTTGAAATAATCCACAAGAAATGGGGAAAGAATCCATTACTCCAGTTGTAGGTCTTAAGATGCCCATTCTGGTTTCCACCACTATACTCAGGCTTACTCTACAGCACACGAATTCTATTTCTGGCCTTTCTATAATTGCTGCACTGAAAGCCAATAAGCCATTCTAACTTCTAGTCACAGTACAGCAAAATGGGTGCAGCTTTCTTCAGGTAATGTGTGCAAACCTACCCTGCAACACTGAAGAATCAGGATCCCCTATGAACCTCCATCCAACCACAAACATCAACAGAATACTGACTCACTGGGATTCTGCCTCCTGAACAGCAAGGACAACACCAACATGATAACCAAGGGAACAAGAGACAGAATTTGCAGGTTGTATGACAGCCATGTTATCAGCATCATGGACAAGATTCCAGGAAGAAATGATAGAAAATCTGACCTGTGAATCCATCTGAAATTTCCCCCAAATATGAGGATTGAAGGAATACTGAAGCTTGACCAAACGCTACAAATGTTACTTTTCTAAGCATATACACTCATTTGTCCTCATTTGTTCAACCTCAGCTGCTGCCTTACTAAAATGTTAACAACACTTGCAGTAACTAGTTGAAGCTGATTTTATGCTCAGAATAATGTCAGGCACAAGAATTGCATATCAAATCCTTGAAATCGGTGCACAACGACTCAGCCGCAGCATTATTGGAGACCATAAATAAGAGAAATTCAGGGATGAATGCATAATTCAAAAGCAACAAGCTTATCCTTCTGAAATAAAAATTCATTTAAGAGTTTCTAGATTCTAAGAATAGTGTTAAGTTTATAGCTCATTAAGACTTCCAGATGCTGTCTTCATTCTGGTTGTGTGTACACCACTTCAGGGGTCTACATACAGGCAAACTACAGATGCAAAATGAAATAAAAAGCCACTGATCAGTACAAATGCAGCACACAATGTACAAAACCATGTACATGAGCAGGAGCAAGATGTTAACACACCATCAAGAAAAGTCATTCCCATTCATCAGAATTTTGTATTTGCCTCCTTTCTTTTTATACTCTTATAATAATAGCCATAAAAGTGGGGCCAATTATTATTACATGTCTTTCATTATATTAAAACATCCTTTTTTTAATATATTCTCCATTTCAAGTGTATTTTAGAAATAGGCCTGGGCATTTTTAAATTGAATAATTTCTAACAATAAAATCATGAGGGTTATTGTAATGCTCAATTGTTTATAAAGTTGAAATGCTCAATAATTCTATTCTTCCCTTAAATAAAAATGAGATCCATTAAGAATATTGGGGGGGGGGTACTGGGGATTGAACCCAAGAGTGCTTTACCACTGAGTTATATCCCCAGCCCTTTTTATTTTTTATTTTGAGACAGGGTCTCACTAAGTTGCTGAGGTTAATTTTGAACCTGTGACCCTGCTGCCTCAGCCTCCTGAGTTGCTGGGATTACAGGCATGTGCCACCATACCTAGCACATTAAGAATGTTTTCTATTTGGGGATTTTATATATATATAATACAAAGACTGGAACAGTAAATATGAATAATGGGGTTTGGTCATATAATGGGGTTTGGTCATCTGTAGTTTTATTTAGTTCAAATCCCAAATAACATAAAAATCCATTAAGAATATTTTATATTGGGGAATTTTATATGCATGGTAAAATATGAAAGAAATGGAGTTGGTAATCTGAAATATTAAATTCAAGTCCCAAACAGATGACTGCTGCTGGTTTATGCCAAGATACTTAACATTTTAATCACTTCTCCCAAAAAAGACATAAAATAAATGCCAGTGAGCCTCTCCATGTTGTAAATAATCCTAATCAGCTATTGTATTTCATTCCAACAGCTATCAACAAGAATTAACCAAGGAAGAAAGAATGAGTAAGTAGGAAGACACGTTCAGAAGCCTGGCTTATGAACTTCCTGGTGCCATCTCCAGGTTTACATTGCCCTCTTTAGGCAAACACATGACAGTTAACTTTTTTTTTTTTTTTTTTTTTTTTTACCAATTATAATCTCCAACTTTATTTTGAATATATTTACATTAGTTTCCATTAATTACAAACATGATCAGTTTCTGTCCATCTGTAATTAGGCCATTTGTTTCTTCATTATTTATCATTTATTTTTTTTTTACGTTTACATAGCCAGATTGTGGAACCAACCTAGATGCCCTTCAGTTGATGAATGGACAGTTAACTTTATAGAGTAAGAAGTTCACAGCAATAACTACTCCAAGAAAAAAAAAAGTGGTCGGCCTTGCTTTTTAATTTGATGCCTGTTTTCCAGCACCTTTTCCCCGCTTTCCAGTGGTCCCATGATGTGTATTTGCCAGCATGGATACAACCCGAAAATGGGATTGCATTGGAGTCTACAGCTTCCAGAATGGTCTGGAAATCAATGAAAACATCATCTAGAATGTCTGTGTCCCTTGAAATAAATTTGTTTAATAGGTCAAAGCTATTTTAAAACCAGCTGTAGCAGTTCAAAATGTTATTAGGGATTTGTCTGAATATCCGAAGATGACTCATTTACAGGTAACAGATTGGAGAAGAATACTGGAGTTTCTCAAACGAGGTGACCTGAAGTTTACTAAGTTACATATGTCAATAATAAATTTAGAAGGTGATACACATATTCACATCATTTATATCAGAGTGCTTGTTAATAATGCAAATTTATGAATCCAGCCCCAGACTAAACAAATCAGAAGGTCTGGGATGGGGTCCAAAGAGCAAGCTCCCCAGATGATTACAATTCCCACTGACTTTTGAGAGCCACTGATCTAGATGGCCAGATGACATTAGCAATCCCACAGGTGACAAAGGCTACACAGACAGTGGTTCATAGAAGCTAGAACAGAAAAAAAAAAAGTGGTATCATAAAAGCCTCACTGGGACACCCAGGTGCCTGAATTGAAGAGAGTCTACACCCCAACAGTCAGTGCAGATTTTGCAGAAGAGTTATTGCTTGGATTCTGCTGTTGTATGCATCAGTCTGCAACAGCAGTTCATTAGCAGTAAGTATAGTAATAAATAACATTGAAAGATTGTTCTGTTCCTGGTTCCAACAATAATTGCATTAGATGCCCATTTATTGAAGATTGCAGTACCAGTACAACTCTGACCTTAATTCCTAGGCACACAAAACATCTTCACAATGTTGCCAAGGGATGTCTCATTAAAATGGAACTAATTCCTGGCATTTTGGGTTAAATTTGAACTGACTATCCTAAACCCATGAAATAGAGACTTTAACAAAATTAATACCCTTTGGTATAACATAACTAAGGAAAAAAGACATTTCTGTACTAACTAGTGAACCAAATTAAATAAATTGAGCAAAGGTTACACCTTCCCACCCTTAAACACAACATGAGGAATTTTGTTTATATAAGTAATCCTGTTGAATTAATAATTTGGTGATGTTATATAGGTCTTATATTTTTCACATCAATTTGTAAGATTATTTTGATTTTATGGTTGATGAAACCTAAAAGCACAAGAAATTTGAGTTTTATATTTATATGTATTTGAGGCAACATAGGGAATGGGGGGGCATTAGAAATATCTTCATTCATTGAAGTGGCATAAAAGAATGAGATTTCAGCTCAGTAAAAGAGAGCTGCCATTCTAATGTGGGCCACTCTGTGTTATGAGCAGTGGACTCTGTAGCTGTAATGTTCAAAGAGATAATACCAGACAACATCTGTGCTCTAGAAAAGATTCCTCTATCCAGAAGGCATTCTGGCAAAGTCAGCCATAAAGTGCTGTCAAACTCTAAATGAAATTGTTTTCCAAGAGTTTGTCACTCGGGAACTAGGGCATCCCTGATTCTACACTATTTGAGGTAACAACTCCAATGTGGACTTTAAGAAGGTACTCATGCATTTATTTGTTTTTTGAATATCCTACAAAAGTTCTCTATTATGGATTGAGATAAGATTTGGCACTAGTTCAGTGCATTTTCTTCATAAATCTCCTGATAGTCTATACCACCTCTTCTCCAGAAAGATGTCTTCTCTGATTCATCAACTCTAATCTATTTTGTGTCCTACCCTTTTCTCATCTGACCTTTCTTTACCTCTGAGCTAGGCTTTATTGAGTTAACGTAGGTAGCCAGACATGATATTGTTTTTTGAGTCAAAGTATAAATATCTGGAATGGAAAAACCACTAAGCTTTTCTCTGAATTTTTCCTGGGTGTCACGATGCCTGTTTCCAAATTGTGCCTCTGTCTAATGGAGCAAAAAACATACATGTGCCATGTTACATTCTCATGAGTGCCATTGTGGCCTCATGGACAGAATATTAGATAATGTTTTAGAATCGACTTTTGTCAATATCAGTATCACTTGAAATATTCTTTCCATTCTCAACCATGGCTTAGCATTAGAAGAATCACTTGGGTGTGATTTTTAAAAACAGTAGCTAAAATCATGTTATATGCATTTATAAATATACTCCAGGGATAAAGAGTCAATCAAATACAAATAAATGGATGAATGAAAGGAAGTCTAGCAGAGTAGAGGACGGGGGGAAAGGGGGGAGGGATCATGACTAAAATTGAATTCCATGCATGTATGATTTTGTTGGGATAAACCTAACAACTATGTATAACTATAAAGCTCTAATAAAAAAAGAAAGAAAAAATAAATGTAGCAGTTTTTTAAAAAAGGTATTCTAAGTCTTGGTTTCGAAGTTTTAATAGTGTTTCCCAAATAAATAAAAAGCATTAGCTGAAGTTAATTATCATGGCTAGGAGATAGGTACATGTGGGTTTGTGAATTCTTTATACATTGGGTACATTGGAATTATTTCACAATGTTATGACTTGGATATAAGGTGTCCCCCAGAAGCTCCTATTAATGCAGGAATATTCAAAGGTAAAATGATTGGATTGTGAGAACTATAACCTAATCAGTGTGTCACAGTTTGAATGGAATGACTGGGTGGTAACTGTAGGCAGGTCGGGGTCTGGCTGGAGGAGGTGGGTCACTGGAAGTATGCCCCAGAAGGGTTGGAAGGGTTATTTTTCCTGCAGCCCTTCCCCCCACCCTCTACTTCCTGACCCCACTATGAGCTGAGCAGCTTTCCTCCCCTGGGCCTTCCCTCATAATGTGCTTGCTGCTTTAGCTTGGGCCCAGAACAATAGAATCAGCCATCTATAGACTGAGACCACTGAAACCATGAGCCCCAAATAAACCTTCCCTCCTCTAAGTTCTTCTTATCAGGTATTTTGGTAACAGCAACACAAAAGCTAACTAAAACACATAATTAGAAGTTTAAATTTAAAAAAATGTAAAATACTGGTACTTGATGTTTACCCTGATTTGATTATTACACCCTGAATACATATATGGCATTATCACTCTATACTTGATATTAGCTCAAAACCTCTGGGTAGTGGGACCCAGGAAACGGTATATCTAACATCTTCCCAAGTGATTTGTATGTGTTGGCAGAGTTGATAAACAGGAGTAATAAGAGACTAAAATACAATATTAAGAATTCCTCAAAAATCATTATACCAAAGAGATACCTGCACATTCATGTTTATTGTGCACTGTTCACAATAACCAAGATATGGAATCAACCAAGGTTTCTGTTGGCTGATAAACACAGAAAATTATATTTGTGTAACACACACACACACACACACACTACACAGTGGAATTCTATTCAGCAACTGGCTGCAAAAAGGATAGCACTGGAGAACCATTATGTTAAGTGACATAAGCCAGGCACGGAAGAAAAATACTGCATGTTCTCATATGTGAAGCTAAAAAGAAGTTGAACTGCTAGAAGAAAAGAGTAGAATAGAAGTCAATAGAGGCTGGAAAGGATGGGAAGGAGGTGGGATAGAGAACCTGGCTAATGAGTACCTAAATACAATTAGGTTCAAGGAATTTGGTGCTCTTTAACACAGTAGGGTGACTATGGTATACAGGAATTTTTGTGGGTTTCAAAACAACTAGAGTAGTCCAAAGGTACCCAGCATATAGAGATGATAAATGTTGGAGGAGATGGAAATGCTGGTTACTCTGATCATTATACATCATATACATGTATCAAGTTATCACACTAGGCTCCATAAACATGTATAGATATTATGTGTCAATTTTTAAAATCCTGAAAAAAGAAAAAAATAATATCTCAGAAGAGGGATGTCATAAAAATAAACATTAATAGGAGGTACTTAATTTTATTTTTAAGAGATTACTTGTAGTACCTGATAGAAGCTACTAGATTAAACATACACGTCCCACCTCTATTGAAGCAAGGCATTTTGGAGCACTCACTGGGCGTGCTTTGGCAGTGTCTGCCATCAGATTTGTTGGTGCTCACACTAGGGAAAACCTATTACTGTTCCTGGCTGCCCATTTCATAGTAATGTGTCAATAAAATGCTGGCATATTTCACAATTGGCATAAAGAACTCATAGCACACAAAATATCAAGACTAGAATTTCACCAACTCTTCAAACATCCAAAAGAAAAAGAAATATCATCCATGGTTTTATTCCAAGTTCCTGTGTGATGTGGAGAAGATACTCATGAGCACTCATTATTTTAGGTGATGAATGATACAAGGTTCTGGCATATACTTTGTTAATATTTGAAAAATCGGAGGAGTCTGAGGGAAATTGTGTCTAAACAGAACATGAACATTTTATGAATTGGCTCTAGCAGCGTTTCCCCAGGGTTTTCAGGCTCTGGGATAACTACATCATGGTACCTCTACACATTCATCTCTGCTATTATCCTGGGACCCTTAGAGTTGTTCTCCAAACAGAAGATATTGTGAGTTTAGTAAAACATAAACCAGACCACATCACTCATTTGTTCAAAGTCCCCAAAGGCCTCCAAGACCTGCATTGTCTGCCATTACCCTATTCAATCACTCCATCCTGACTGCACCTACCAACCACATTCTGCTGTCTCACTCTGGAGGCTGTGGTCTCCTTGCTGTTCCTCAGATAAGCCAGGTATACTCCCACCTTCCGCTTTTGTACCAGCTATTCTCTCTGATATGCTAAGGCCCTCACCTGCCTCCAGTGTTTGCTTACCAGTCAATGTTCCAAGAGGCCTACCCCATTTACCCAAAGGTCTGTGTGGTAAAGGCTTGGTCTCAGATTTGGTGGTGTTAGGAGGTGGAACCTCTAAGAGGTGGGACAGAATGGGAGATCTTCAGGTTACTAGAAGCATAACTTTAAAAGGGATTGTAAATCCCTTTTTCTTTCTCTTTTTCACTTCCAGGCCATGAGGTTACTCTGCTACATGCTCCTGCCATGATGTTCTGACTAACCACAGGTCCAAAAGCAACAGGGGCAACTGACAATGAACTGAAACCTCCAAAACTGTGAGCCAAAGTGAGTTTTTTCTCTTTGTAAGTTGAATATCTCAGGTGTTTTTTTATAGTGATAGAAAGCTTGTTTATACACCAGGCACTCCTACCCCCTTACCCTATTTGAATCTTTTTCTTGTTGCCTAACAAACCATAACATTTCCTCATTTAGTATGTTTAATGTCTCTTATTATGTTTGATGATGTCGATCTCACAAAGGCAGGGGCCTCCTATTCTCCAGGTATCCCAGTCACCTAGAGCAGTACCTGGCAAAGGAGAGGTGTTATGATTTAGACCCTAAGTGTCCACCAAGGGCTAATGTATCAAAGGCTCAGTCCCCATCTAATGGCACTACTGAGAGTGGTGGTTCTTTAAAAGATGGGGCCTAGTGGGAGGAAGTTAGGTCTTTGGGTGTGTGCCCTTAAAGGAATAGGATGACTTTAGCCCCTTCTCTCTCTCTCTTTGCTTCCTAGCCACCATGAGGGGATAAACTTTGCTTTACCAAGTGTTCCCACCAGGATGTTCTGTCTCACCACAGATCCCAAAGCAGCAGAGCCAGCCGTTTGTGCACTGACACCTCTGAAACCATAAGCCAAAATAAATCTTTCCTCCTTTAAGTTATTTATCTCAGTATTTTGTCACAGTGATGAAAAGATGATTAACACAAAGGCATTCGATCCAGATTTATTGAATAGAAGAATGAAAAGAGCATCAGGGAGTGCAAATTATGGGACTCTGTGAGGAAGGTGACTAGAGGAATAGGTTCAGAATTGAAGAGCTAGACTGCCCAGGATTGAAATAAGACACAAGGAGGAAATTCGGAGGGGAAAACCAAACATAAGAGGGAGTGATCAATGCATGATAAAAATATATATGTAGATATGTGACATATGGTAATCCTCCCTTAACTGTGGGAGATATGTGCTAAGACCTCAATGGATGCCCAAAAGTTCAGATAGTACTAAACCCTATATAGACTATGTTTTCCCTACATATCTATGATAAAGTTTAATTTGTGAATTAGGCACAGTAACAGATTAAGAACAATAACTAATGATAAAATAGAATCATAACAATATATAGTATTATAGATATGGTCTCACTTTATGAAAATATCTTATTATAATTATATTATGCTCGCCCTTCTTGCTGACAGCAGGTAACTACAGAAAGCAAAACCAGGGACAAGAGGCGATTCCTGCATATTGCTTCCATCCAGCGATGGATCTGATTTGGGCAAAACCACGCTAAAAAGCTCCCAATCCTCACTCCTGAACCAACCTAGGTGACACCAGCAGGGTTGCTCTTCCACCACCCACCCAGAGATAAGAGGAAAGAGTGGTGGAGCCACTGCTCTGCATGGGCCCCTGGGACATTCCATCACAGCAGGGAGATGATGAGCACTTATCTTCTCAGGACAAAATAAAATGTGACCTGATCTGAGCAGGGCTGTCTTTGCTCATGTGCACAATGGCAATGACCACAGCAGTGGAAAATGTCAGATCATCTGAAGCAGAAATGTCCAGGCTAATATTAGTTTTCATATCAATGGTTGCCATGGTGATATCTATAAGGATTTGGCAATAATTGAGGAGTGAATCCTTTTCAGAGAGGCTGGTGAAGGAAAAGAAGTTGCAAGCCAGCCTCTGTTCTCACACATCACTCTCATCCCACATACTCCCATGAAATGGCTCACTTCTTTTTATTGTACTTGGCATGCCCACGGAAGATGAATTCTAGATTCTATCATTTCAGGCTCGAAGCCTGTGTTGTCTTTCCATGTGGTCTGCATTAAGGTTTTATTCAGTGATCCACCGTCTTCTTTCAAACCTCACCAGGTAGTCATTACTTCCTCTGCCCCCTGATCCCCAGATGCTCCTTCCATTAGGGCACCCAAGTTCTAGGGCCTCCCATCCTCTGGGAGGGACTGTCCCCATGTGGTAGCCACTGTCTACGTTATCGCCATGGCCATCCTTCAAACACACATTAGGAGAGTAGGGTTGGGTATAGTTATATCTTAACCCCCCTTTTACCCCCACCACTAGATAGATGGCAAGCGCTGTGAGGGCAGTGGCTCTCTGCTGCACAGGTTTGTGTTTCCCCGTATCAGTAACAAAGCACACTTCTATTAACCCTAATAGAAACTGAAGGGAAACCTAGCACCTAGCTTGGGGAATACTGCCACTCATCTCCAGTCAGGCAAAATGGAAACGCAGGCAGGTTGTCTTCCAGACATCTAACTCTCCCCCATCGCCTTGTGGATCTATTACCAAGTCCTGTGCATTTTACTTTAAACCATCTCCTGGGTCTGTCCACATCCCTCCTATGTCCTGCAATTGCCTCTCTTCAGGCCTCTAATCCACTTCCTGCCCAAATGAGTAAGCTCTCCCTAACCCTTCCGGGGTGCGGTCACTCCTGCCCCGGCACATTACCCACTCTTCTAAGGGAAAGGACAACACTCCTCAGTGCCTGGAGTGCCCCCTTCCTATGCTCCAGGCTGCTCTTTTTCAATCCCTCTTTTTCAATGTCCCTAACTAGATCACACATCGTCATAAAAGGGACTGGTAGCACCAGTCCCTTTGCTTTTCCGCGGTCACCGCTGCACCCAAGCACTGTCTGTGTGACCACTTGATCAACCACTGTCTCCCTTCACTAGATGTAGGTCCCAAACGAGAACTTGGGCCACTTCTGCCCACCACTGTGTCCCCAGCCTGCACACCATCTGGCATGTGGGAGACTGTCGTAAATATTTTTGATAAGCAAATATTGATGGACTTCCATTATTGGAAACAGTACAGCATCTAAAAGTTCAGTTTCAGTTTATCCAGCAGGTAACCAGGGACTCCCTATTTCTGCAAAATATAAAAGAAAAATCAAACAAATAGACAAAAAAAAAAAAAAAAGTCAACAAGGTTTTTTAAACCTTGGACACTTAAGTGAGGCTTATGATAGACACTCAAATATCCAAATATTTATCAGTAGCATTTGCAAATATGGACTGAGCACTTACTCTGGGGGAGGAGACAAGTCAAGCTGCTCATCGCTTTATCTTTCAAGAGCCCCAACCTGGTCACTTCCCCTCGCAGTATAGCTGGCGTGGTAACATTTGGTGTTGAAATGCTGCCCGCAGAGAGGGAGAATGAAATGACCCAACTCTTCGGTGACTTGGATCAACCTCTGAATTGCATTTGATGGACTCAGGTTTGCTCCCTGGATTACCAGCATTTACTGATAGGAAAAGTTAGAGGGCAGAAAAATAAGAGACATCTGTGTGGGGATCGGTGACAGGCTGAGGGAACCCAGGACAGACAACCGTTTCTCTGCCCGCCTTGGGCCGGCGTGGAGGACAGAACAGAAGTCCACAGACCTGGCCCTGCGCCCGCTCCTCCGCTCGCCAGCGCACGACCTTGTGTAGGCTGCCTTGCCTCATCTCCTTTTATCTGCTTTCTCATCTCTAAACGGAGTGACTAAACCTGCTTCAAGGATCATTGAGAGAATTAAATGAAATAATTCATGTAAAAAGCACTTAGGAAGCTCTAAATGCCATATAAAGCCCTCTAATGGTGTAGCGCACCATTGTCGCGCATTGACTCACAATCAAAGCCCTTGGCTGCTCTATCTCCACCAGCACAGCCAGAAGGTCCCTGAGGTCTCCCTCTCGTGTTTCACCTCTGGACACAGTGAGGCAGACACTGGGCAGGGAAGCCTATGGAGAACCAGCTCATTCAACAGAATGAAGGAGGAGGCTGTCCACCCCTCGGAGGAGCGTGGTACTTAGAAATCCCATTTGCGGAGGAACTTGGACGCAACAGCCAGGAGCCATGGGTACCCTCTGCTGGGACTGCTGACTAGGTCATGTCACCTGATGAAAGAGGTAGGGACAGGAAATCACATCTGCTCAGAGAGACCATTTTTAAAGAAGCACATAAAGACAGATTTTAGCGTATGTGCTTTTCCTAATATTTTTCTCCCAGTCTTGGAGCCACTGCTCAAAGCATTTTTAAAGCACGTGTTTGAGGAAATTATTTTAAGAGCACATTTCTCATTGTCTTAGAATCACTTCAAAAACTGCAAATACTAATGTGGTTGAAGATGGACTGTTTTTTTTTTTTTTTCCCCCAGCAGTCAAGATGATTTAGCACTGAAATAATGAGAAAGGAAATTAAGTGAGGTTAGAGTTCTTAGGGATCAAAAGAAAAAAATATACAGTCCTGAGTTTCAATGGTCAAAGTGTGAGTTTTGGAATCCAAAAAAAAGTAGTTCCAAAAAGATATTGAACAACAGAACCATCTTTACCCATAATTACTACTGTCATTTATTGAGCACTTACTATGTACTGGGCACTCTGTAAGTACTTTACATATATTCTCTCACTTAAGATTCAAAAAAATGCCTAATTGTAGTATACCCATTTTACACAGGGGTTGGACAACTTGCCTAAAAAATCACAACTAGGTAAAAGGCCAAATTGTACTTAACTGCATGCATATTTTTAAAGTTGGAATTTCCTATCTTCAGGTTTCCCATTCCCAGGTTCAATCAAATGCAGAATAAAATATATTCAGGAAAAAATGTGTCTGTACTGAATGTGCACAGAGTTTTTTCCTTGACCTTACTCCATAAGCAATATAGTATAACAACTAATTACTTAGTATTTACCTTGTATTAGATATTGTAAGTTATCTGGAGATGATTTAAAGTATATAGGATGATATGTGGGGGTTCTGTACAAACACTATGTGGCATTTTAAATAAGGGACTTAAGCATCTGGGTTTTGGTATCCGTGGGGGTCCTGGAACCAGTCCCCACAAACCAAGGGATGACTACACTTGAGTGTTACCTTCCTATTCAAGAAGATAGCATTTCTTTGATTGTATACACTCAATATATTTGTTTTTAAAAATGGTTAAATTTCATCATATCGATGTGAAGACAGATTGCCTCAAGAGATACACAGGATTATTTGAGTCTGGGCTTAAGCTACTAAAAACAGAGCTTTGCGAATGCACAGAACTTTCCAATTCTGAGAGAAACAAGCACATCCTTCCAAAAGGGAAGCAAAAATAAGCCTAATAAAAACCCAAAAAAGGGTGGCAGATAATGGCAGTTGTATCCAGACATCATTCTACTTTTGTGGAGAGTGTAAGCCTGTAGTATTCAGAATAATTATATATATTCTATATTTATTTAACTATATAAAGGTAAAGTTGCGGTGTTAAGAGCTGAGACTGGGCAGTGAGAGCAAGTTTACGTTTGGCTCTAGAAGTTGCTTGATCTTCAAGGTCAATGTCTTCATTCCTAAATGAGTATGACCATGGTCCTCTCTTCATGGGATTGCTTGAGAATCAATACCCAAGGCTACTCCAATTGTGCCTAACATGCAGTAAGCACAAATAAGTTAGCTACTGTTATTAACATTTATGTAAA
This sequence comes from Sciurus carolinensis, assembly GCF_902686445.1. Taxonomy (NCBI): domain Eukaryota; kingdom Metazoa; phylum Chordata; class Mammalia; order Rodentia; family Sciuridae; genus Sciurus; species Sciurus carolinensis. The sequence continues at coordinate 25,982,766 of NC_062227.1, read as the reverse complement.
AATACATCGATTTTTCTGAAGAGTCATTATCTGGAAGAGGTCATCATAGGACAACATTCATATTCTACAGGTGAACTTGGTCTTTGTCAGTGGTGTAATTCAATTAGACTATGTCAAGTGTTTGAACATTAGGAGTATTTTCCTTGCCAATATTACACAGTGTCTGCAATTAATTTAATAATGATTGCTAAAGTGAAGAGTTTTCAAAACTATTTCTGTATAAGCCCCGGAAAAAGAATGATTTGGCAAACACTCCTTATGAAGATGAATAGACATCTTTTTTTTTTTTTTCCTCCTATAGAGGACTTTGTGATCTTCAAAATATTTGGCCACAGTTTTAATTTTACAAAATTGAAGCAGCCACAGTTACTCCAAAGTTACTGACCAAGAAAAATAGATATAGTATTTTCTATAATGAACTATTCTCATATCATTTAGTTTGGTTTCAGTAAAAACCTTATTTACAAATGAAAGGAAATTGTCCTTGCTTTCCTATTTTGGAGCATTGATTTTAAGGAGAGAGTGGGGGTGGAGAGGACATTACATGTACCCTAGAGGATCTACCCTAAAGTACAGGAAGTTCTTGCTTCTTATCCAACTTTACAATGCCAGAGAAACTTGTACTAAGGTCATGAATGCCCTGATAACTCAAGACAATGCTTCCTAGGAACAATGCCCAATATGGCAGTTTGGTATAATTGAGATCCCATAATTTATCCAGATTTCAAGCTTGTCATGGGTTAAATAGTCTTTTGTCTGGATACCTGGAAAGCCAATCACTAAAGCATTCTTTCTGAAGGAAAATGTCTTCTGAGTTCCATATAACCAATGAATGGACTTAGAGATGTAAATGGGTATAAATTCATGACCATTTGGTATAAATCAAAATCATATCACAGATTACATCAATCACATAACATTTACTTGGTTACCTCCCTAGAAAAACCTATCTGGGCTAAACAAAATCATTGAGGATTTAATAACTGCCTCAAATTCTTTGTATCAGATCCAAATGAAATAGTTCTCATTTCCCACATAATAAACAGTTTTCTAGTAATACCAGAGAAAATTCATTCTGTGTTCACCTATACAATGACTTCAGTTAATATATTCAAAATTTTGATTTTATGCACTCTCTAGCAAGAGCATGTTATTTAGCTTCCCATTATGTGATTTTTCTTTTCATCTTATTTTGATCTTTAGCTGAAATAACTGACCCCATCCCGATATGAAAATACAAAGCCCTCTCTTGACCTTGCCCAACATGACCTTTCCCAACAGAATTTCCTTTCCTTACAAGTTCTGTCAGAATTCATTTGCTGGCTTAGGTTCTTCTGTAACTCTAACTTACAAAAATGCAGAGAGTAATTTAAGGTGTTTGTATAAAAGGATGATATAAAAATGGAAATTGCACAAGAGCTGATTAAAGCTAAACCTAAAATTAGATGGGTTCCCTTGATTAATGCCATAGCAACAGTCTGATGAGTGATGGATAAAGAACAGCCACATCGACACTCATCTAGATTCACTAACTTTAAGAGTGGAAAAACTCATCCTCACCTTAAAGTTAATTTTTAAGTAAAAGCTCCCTCTGAGACAATTTTGGCAGCACTATCAACTTGATAAGAACAACTTTTTAATCTTAACTTTTTCAAACTGAATTCACTCTGTAGGAAGAGACAACTGGTTACCGAGATCAGTCAAAGCTGCAGGTAAAGTACCAGTTCATCTAAATAGGGGAATTAGGCATACAGATACTAAAAGTTCTAGAGAACACTGCAGGATGCCCTGCCATACCATTTGCAGCACCATTCTGAAAGTCTACATTTGTTCAGGTACGTTGATCAGGAAGGGGAACATTTGCACATTTATTGAAAGGAAATTAAATGGCAAGTGTTGCTATGTGACTGGAATGTTATATTCCATACTTTACATGGTAATTTCCAACACTCTGTATGGGGGAGGGAGAAATTCACTCTCTTCTGTGGTTTTCTTATGACCACATAAGGCAAATCTTTCATGAGAAGCCACGGACTTCTAAGAGACTAGTTATAGGCTGCATGAGACACTCTAAGAAATTTTAATGTTCTGGCATGATACATAGTTATAATTAATTTTTAAAATTTGCTTTATTGGCTGAGCAACCTGAGGTGCCAGAAAGTACTTGAAAGAAAGAAAGAAAGAAAGAAAGAAAGAAAGAAAGAAAGAAAGAAAGGGAAAGGACACCACGGGAGGCAACCTGAAAAGCTTCTTATGGCCAGGGCTGGACAATTTGAACAAAAATATAAATTAAGAATTGTATTGGATTATAACCCAAAGAATAAGGTAAATTACCCATGTGTTCATACGCTCTAAATAAATGATTAAATGAATAAATAAAAAGGAAGCCCTCTTCCTGACAGAAGAATTACATTTAACAACTACAGGAGGAATAAGGGAACTAGAAAAATTACCACTAAGAAACCACTGGAGTATTGCTACAGGGAAGATCTAGGGACGAATCCTAAAATTAGTGAGTATAAGTTTAAATTGCAATGTTTCAAAGTATCTCCCCTCAAATATTTCTTAATTGCAAAGGGAAACATGTAACAAGTAGAGAAAGCCAATGGCCACCATCTTAACCAAGTGATCACAGTCAGCACCATCAGTAATAAGATGCATGGACTTCATGTGGCCTGGGTATGATGCACGGGGTTTGGGGGGTGGTGAAACATCACCTCTGTAGACTCATCCCCAAAATGCAAAACGTGAACCTAATCCTGGAAAAACATGAGACAAATCCAAATTGAGGAACATTTTACAAAATACAGGTCGTGAAAGATGAGGTAAAACAGAATTGCCATTGATTGAAGGAGACTAATGAGATTCCCAGTAACTCAACTAACATGCAAGGTGGGATCCCAGATCGGAGCAGATAAAGAGTGCTAGTGGAATGGTATGCCTTTACGCCATGTACAGACAGAGAAACAACATGTATCCCATTTGTTTACAATAAAAAAAAAAAAAAAAGAGTGCTAGTGGAAAAACCATGAAATAGGAACCAATTTGTATCTAGGTAATAGTATTGTACCAATGTCAAGGTCTTAGTTTTATTTATTTTTCTTTATTTATGTAAGATGTTATAAGAGAACCCTGTATTTCTTTTATTACTCCTCTTTAAGTCTTACATTATTTCAAAATTTTAAAAAATAAGGTGAAAAACAAAAGATTAGATAAAAACTTGCTTTGCTGCTCTGTATCCTTTGTAGCTTAAAAGCTGGACCTGGAGATAAATAATAAAAGTAGGGATTCCAACTAGCTTAAATAAAATAAAACTGGCCATATAACCTGGTTCCATTCCTCACTGGACCAACTATCGGCTGAGTGACTATCTCTTTAAAGATCAATTTCTTCATCCATCAAGAGGTGAGGGGCCTCATAGAGCCAGAAATGATGACTGAATAAAATAAGCTATACACATATAGTAGCCCAGAACCCAATCAGTGTTAACCATGGTAATGGTGGTGATGCAGATGTGTGGACAATGACAAAAATGAATAGCCTGTGTTTATTGGCACAGATGTTCTCCTTCCATGAAGCCCCTGAGGATTATCCCATTCCTATGCCACCAATGCATTTCTGATTAAAGATCCCCTGATACCTTCCCTGTACCCTTCCTATGCATCTTTGTTCAGATATTTTTTGTGTACTTACAGTACTTTGCTCAGATATCAGGAACACAGAGATAAGAGAGTGGGTATCTGAATCTGTTTTCTGTTCTATAATAAAATGCCTGAGACTGGATAATTTATAAAGGAAAGAGGTATTTTGGCTCATGGTTCCAGAAACTTGGGAAGTACAAAATCATGGTGCTGAAAGGAGCCTTGTCCTGCTTCAGCTCATGACAGAAAGCAGAAGGGCATGCAGGCTTAAATGGCAAAGACAAAACACGCGGGCACCCATTGTTTTATAACAAAATCCCTCTTGTGGTAACTAATCTAATTCTGTGAGAATAAGAATTTGTTCCTGAAAGAAAGGCATTAATCCCTCTTAAGAAACTACTCACCTCTTAAAGAACCAACCACCTCTCAATGAAAATGAGAGTCAAGTTTCAACAGTAGTTATGGTGGGGACAAATCACATCCAGAGCACAGCAGGGGGTCTCTGTTTTGGAGAGGAGAATGCACATGTTACTTGTCTAGGGGAAGGACAGACGGATATGTGAACAAATCATCTTTAACACAAGCAGTGCTGTGCTAGAGATACACCCAACATCTTGTGATAGCACCTAACCAACTGAGCTGGGTCTTACTGCAGAAGAGGAATTTAGACAGAAGAATTATGGGGCAGGATGGAGGGAAGGGATTACAAATAAAAGGAACAACAGAAATACAAAAGGCACCTGATCCTTGAAATAGCCAGTCCTATGGGGAACCCTGTGAGAAGAAAGGAGGAGAAAATTTGATCAGAAGTCAATACCACCCAGATGATTGACAAGGATGTAGATCAGGGTAAGTCCTTGATTTGGACTGATGAGTTGCAGTTCAGGGGAGAACCACAGGTAGATTTGTATTTTAGTTACCATTCTGATGACTTTGAAAAGACTGGAGAGATGTAAGATAGGCTAATGACAGGGAGGCCAAAGAGGACAGCTATGCTAACATTTAAGCAAGAAATAATAATAATAATAATAATAAATTTATTATTTCTACATTATTAAGTGATTATTAGGGAAGGTAAAAAGCAAGATGGGTTCAAAAATACACCAGAGAAAAGAATGTCAGTAGTTGATGACCCATTTTCCCCTCTTCTTCATTTTTACTCAACTTTTAAAAATTTTTTACTGACATATTAATAATTGTACATATTTATGGGGCAGAGTGTGATAACTTGATACATATACACAATGTGTAATCATCAAATGTGGGTAATCAGACTTTCCATCTCCTTGTACATTTATCATTTCTTTATATTGAGAGCCTTCAAACTCTTCTTTGGAGCATTTTACAAACTCTCCTCTGTAAAATATATAATAAAGTGCTGTCCATTATAGTCAGTCTAACTGTTCTGGAGTGCATTAGAACTGCATTTTGGTACCTATTATCCATCCTTCCTCTAACTTCCATCCCCCTCAATGTCTTGCTCTTCCCACAAGTACTGATTGCATAACTCCAAAAGGAGGAGGTCTGCACTGCCTCAGGTTCCCAGTCTAGGAAACTGCTTGGGTAGTGGTGCCATTTATCAATAAAGAAAATAGGGGGCAAAGGAATGTGTTTTGAGGGAGACTGGAAAGAGTGTCGGAATCCTATTGGGTACATGTTGAGTCTGAGTTGTCCATGAAGAATTGAATTCATACTTTCTGATGATCAGTGAAATATTTGCTTGCAGCTCAAGGGAGAAGGGATTAGGGAGAAGTCAAAACTATAAACATGGGAAATATCATCTAGGAGCATGGAGAAAATAACCTGGGTCAAAGATGGAGCCCTTGGGAACAATAATAGTGCAGGGTTAGGCATGAGAGAAGGTTGCCATGAGAGAGGCCAAGAAGGAACGTCAGAGAGAGACCATAGTTAGCCAAGTCAACCAGAAAAATAATGGAGAGGAGACCACTGGATTTAGAATACAAAAGTGTCAAGTATCCTCACCTGAGCAATTTTAGTTGAATTTGGGAATAAATAAGTCAATGGATTGATTAGTGAATGAGAATTAAAGAAAAGGAGATATTTAAATATTTTAAAGCTTGACTAATAATAATTGCTCAATTTTATTGAAGACTCACAGGTGAAGCTAGGGCTCTGTTTTGCATGTATTATTTCATATAATCTCTATAACTCAATAGTGGAGCTGTATTATCACTGCCATTTTAGAGATAAGAAAATAGAAAAGGGAAGGAAAGAGACAAGATACCAGCAAGAAATGAATCAAGGAGTTTCTTTTGTGTGTGTTTGTTTCTGTTTGTAAAGAATGGGGTAGACTAGAGTATTCTCATACCCAAAGGAAAAAGAATCACACAAAATGAAAGTTTGGAATTATGGGGCAGATGGTAAGTGGATGGGCCAAGTCCTAGAGGAGAAGGGATCGAGTGCACAGGGAGGTGATGACCCTGAACTAAGGAGAACATCTTGTTCCCATAAATTAGATGGAAAGGAAAGGAGAAGAGCTTGGTCGTGAAGGGTAATTAAGGGGTCAGCTCAACATCATCACCTCAGCTTTTCATCTCAGTTCCTATGGAAGTCAAAACCCTCACCTCCTTTCCCAAGAGCCCTTCTTTATGGGGTTCTCTGCAGTCTCCCACAACTCAGTCAAGGTTTGTGGATCAAGGGGCAAGGGGAGGCATCAGACAAGTGAGCTGGGACATCAGAACTCAAGAAGGCAGCGGAGTTCATAAGCAGAACTTTCCCCTCCATACAAACAGCCCCAGAGCACATAGTTATTATCTACAAGAGTCTCCAAACTGGAGTATGAGAACCCCTGGGAACACACCAATCTCTCAAGAGAATGTGCAGATACCTGTCCAGTTTTAAGAGACTTTCAGATGATCAGTCTTGTCCACCTGAAGAGGTGACAGCTGTCTGCCTGACCTCCTTCTCCCACTGGACAATACAAGGGCAAACCAACCCCACCCCAGGCCATGCAGTGCACTGCCCAGGAATGGAAACCTTTAGTGGGCAAAAATGGAACCATCTAAAACATTGATGCTGGTTTTGAGAAAATACATCTACTTCAATGATTAGAACTAATTTGGTCACTGATTAACAAATCCTTTGTAATGGGTAAGTTCTAATTTTTTTTTCCTTTTCAATGACAAGGAAGAAGGAGAAATGAAGCAGAACAGTTCAAAAACTTGGAGGCTACAGGATGTAATATGGTTCTCCTGCAATTACAGTCACCTTTGTAACAACAATTTTGTGCTTATCTAAGAAAATGAGCAAGGAGGAAAAGAAGAAAGAAGGGAGGGAGGGAAGTTGCTGAACTCTCTTTTGTTTTAGCAATATGTAATATTTATTCCCAAATACATGGACTAATGGAGGATAAAACCACTCTGCTTGTATAAAGGGATTGTTTCCCAGTAGCAGTTTCCTTTTTTTGTAATAGGTTTCAGTCTGTAATGAATTTGTCTTGTTTAGATCTGAGTATACACTACTTATAATTATAATAATCACTTAATCCAGAAAATGTATCTTTAAAACATAGGGTTATGGTCACCTAAGATGAAAAAATTAGTTTAAGTTTCAACACATATACCCATTTTGTTGCCGAGAATTATGATAAAGAGGTGAATAAATACTTTGAAGACTAAAAATACTATATTAGGGGAATACTCTGTGGAGCAAGTAGAACGGAAATAGAAGCTTATGGAGAAAAAATAAATGCAAAGTGTCTATGAAAGGAAAGTTTGTTCCTGTGATGATTGATGGCAAGTTGTTTTGGTATTTAAAAGATACACATAAAAAAAGCGGTGTCTGTGTTTGATTACAAAAAGTATATTCACGATATCTGAAAATGTATGCTATGTAACTTTTTGTAAGATAAAAAAAATTTTAGATGTGGATTTTCAAGGAGCACATCGTTTTCCCCAAGTGTTTTTCAGTTAGAACACAAGGAAATAGTGAAGGCCAAGGGTCCTCAAGAGGGTACCACCTCACTCCATACTCAAAAAACTTCCCTTCTCTCTCCACTACGGTTTCCACCAAACCTTCTGGATGGTTTATTTAAAAAGAAAAAAAAAAAAAAAAAAGGATAGGAGAGAAAGCAAAGGTTTTGTTGATATATCAGAGAATGTTTTTGAAACACTAAATGTGAAATACAGATCTAGATTTCCCAGCGGTATAGCCACATTTGCTAGGGTGCCCCACCGGGTATATTCAAGCCCTGATTAGATGGGAAACATCTGTGTGTGATACTGATTATTTGTCAACATAAGGAGAGATTTAACAAAGTTGTGGTAACTTTTCCCAAGGCATCTTCTTAGCAATATATATTCAAAACATTTGCAGGCTCTCTAATGGAACAAACATGTTAAATACTTTGCTCTTAGGGTTCTCAGTTTTGAACCCCAAATTAAGAAGTTTCCAAATTAAGAAGTTGTTATGACATATGTCATTTGCTGTTGTCTGCTTCATACCAGAATCTGTAGGAATCCCTGACATGGCCCTAACATGCTTTGAATTTAGGAAATCCTGTAAGAAATTCAATCTGAAAAATTAGGTAAGGAAACCCAAAATTTACAGTTATTAAATCTTAAAGAACTATTTGAAGATCGAGTTTGCTGCTGGTTATGACATCTCCTGAGGCATATTTCCATGAATAAAATTTTACAAAATGCATCTTGATTACAATCTGTAGATTTGATTGGACAATGTTTCCTTCAGCAGGACTCCATAGCATTTTGGAACAATTTTCAGTAATCTGGAATAGATACACTCAAGATTTGTCCTTCAGATATGGAGGCAATCTAAAAGAAGAAATAATAAAACCAAACAATAACAGCAGCCTCCCTCTTGGTAAACAGAACATTTTAAGGAAGATGTTTCCATCTTAAAGAGATGTTCAGCTGCCTCTGGATTTTTTAGTAAGTATTTGTATTTATCATATAAAGTTAATTTAATACTTAATACCAATCATTCACCTTTTAATTTGGAATTACTGTCATTACTGTGTGCATGACCGAAACAGTAATTAGGAGTCTGCAGGGTTCATGAACAATTAGACTAAAATGTTGCTGAGGCATAATATATAAAACAGTTCCCCCATTTAGAGATATCCCCCATTGTGAATAAGCAGCCCACATGAATAGGCACCTGAGGGATCAGAGGGAGGGAGAGGAAGTTGTGTACCTTCTTGACCTCTTTAGGGGCAAATCAGTTTTACCACCAGCCATGGCACCCTGGTGACTGACCTAGGGACGTGTATTTCTCTCCTACAGGGGTGAAAACATCTTTTCTCTACATTTCCTAAAAGCAGGCAGATTTCCATAGCTTTCAATGCCTCTAAGTGGGGGGATGCTTATCTGGCATCCCTAGTTGAAATTCACAAAATATTTCTCTACGGCAATATCACAAGAAGTACAGAATCATTAAATTGAACTTTTGCAGTAAACGTCAGTTTTGTAGAACTCTTGGGTTTTTGTTCCTCTGGCTAGCTGAACTTTGCTTAGAGCTGAATTCAAGTCCCTTTCAAATTTGCAATCAATGCTGTTTGCTTTTAAATGTTAACTATCTTTGGTGCAAGCTTCCAAGGATGCAAGCTTGTGAGTCTTTAAAAGAAGCATCATTTCGTTGGTGATGGGATGATTACAGTTTTTATGAGGAGGTGCAAAATGATGATGCTCTCAAGATGTGTGCAGGTGGAAGGAACTTTCTCCCTTTCTGCAAAAGGCAATGGAGATATGTGAGCTGTCCAAGGTTTTCTGTGTCCTCTCCTGCCTACAGACCGTTAGTGATTATTTCTTAATTTGTCAGTGTGCTCCTTTTATCACTTTTTCTCACCCTTCAAATCCAATATTGAAACTTGCTAAAAATTACATTTAGAATAAGAATATGCAAGCTGTGGCATCATTTAAGTTTTCCTATGACCAGGAAGGACATACTTTAATAGAAGGACTTTGTAATATCTATTTATTCTATTCAGTGGCATTTCTCATTCTCTAGAATCTGGCATTTTGAATAAGATAATCATCACGTTATTCCAGACAGGAAAGGTGCTGCTTTTCAACACTTCCAAAGAATGACGTGTTAAATAGGCTTATAATGGCTGACTTGGGTCCTGAACTACCATTTATAATATTTTTTAACATGAGAAAAAATGATTTAAAATTCTTAAAAAAATGGCTCACTAAGCTTCTAGAATACAGCCCATTCTTAGGTTGGGAACTTCCATTACTCACACAGGTTTTATTTCTCTGCTGTTGCCTGGCAACAGAGATGTAGCAAGAGATGTCAGAGGTCAAGGAGCAGACTAAAGTCATTATGGAAAGCAAGCCCTTATCAGCATTTTCCATCTAACTTTGTAATCTTCAAAATAAAATAGGTTTCATTGTATTAACTGCCTGTATTTTTTTTCTTATCAAATGCCAAGATTTTAGAGACATTTTTTTCCTGTCTGAATATGAGACCACTACACATGGGGAATTGTAATTATATGCATTGCTTTGAAATGGACTTCTCTATTACACTGGCATACTTTGAAGGTTAAAGTGAAAAACTTCTGGCATTCTGTAGTCATGTACTGTGTGAAAAGTAGTTGTGAACACACTTGAAAGCATTCCAAGAAATATCAGAACAAACACTGGCACTACACATTCTCACTTTGAACCATTAGTCAATGTTGAATCAAATTCCATTCTCAAATATATTTTTCTGTGTATTAGAACATTATTCTTTAGAAAAATGAAAGCAAAAAATTCCACAAGTCTTGTCTTTATTTTGAAATGGGAAGGGACATGATCAAAATTTAACATTGTCTCTAGAGACTTTTGTTTTGTTGTGTTGTTTTCAGACTATTCTGTACCAAATGCCAGGCTCCTAAGGGTTCATTGCTCACGGGGAGTTAATTGCATTTCAGCATGATACATCTTAAGACTTCTTTTCCAGTGGTATAACACAATAGGGTTTAATGACATTTCATGTCTAAGGGCTGTTCCATGAGTCTTGGCCCAAATGTTTAACTTTTCCAAATTACTGGTATCAAATAATGGCAACCTGAGTTAGAATCACTTTCCATGTTGCTTTAAAATGGATCCACAATTATTTCTGGAGGAAGTTTTTTTTTTTTTTTTTTTTTTTTTTAATCACTGCTAGTTGATCATCCTTCATTTCATCTCTGAGTGAAGCAACAGCTGTCAGCCATTCATAGATGTGTTCCTGAACTTCATCAGAGAAATAACTCTGCCCTTTCTCCATTCCCAAATGCTTTGGCAATATTGCATTCCATGTTCTAGCCTAAGACTACCAATGAGACCCTATGATGAGTAATTCTTATCAAAATCCCATTTGAGTTTTTAAAATAAAATTAAGATGTTAAAAATAAATAAATAAAATGAAAATCTTTCATAAAATTAAAACAAAACAAAACAGTTGGGATGGGCACACAAAAGCACATCTGTAACCCCAGCCACTCAGGGGCTGAGGCATGAGGATCACAAGTTCAAGGCCAGTCTCAACAACTTAGTGAGGCTCGATGCAATTTAGTGAGACTGTTACAGTTTGAATATGAGGTGTCCCCCAAAAGTTCACATGTGAGACAATGTAAGAAGGTTTAGAGGATAAGAGACTTAACCCAATCAGTGCATTAATCCCCGGATGGGATTAACTGATTGATAACTGAAGACGGGTAGGGTGTAGCTAGGTAGGTCATTGGGAGCATGACTTTGGAGTATATATTTTGTGTCTGGCAAGTGGAGTCTCTCTCTCTCTCTCTCTCTCTCTCTCTGCTTTCTGATCATCATGTGAGCCACTTCACAATCTCTATCATGATGCTTTATGGAGCCAGGTATCTATGGACTGATACCTTTAAAACTGTGAGTTCCTAAATAAATTTTCCTCCTCTAAAATTGTTCTTGTCAGCTCTTATAGTCACAGTAGTGAAAAAGCTGATTCCAACAGACCCTGTCTCAAAATAAAAAATAAAAAGGGATGGAGATGTAGCTCAGTGGTTAAGCACTCCTGGGTTTAATTCCAGGTAAAATAAACAAACAAATCGTTGGGAAAATATATCCATGAATGAAATTGCCTGAAAGATGTGGGGATCCACCTGTTCTTTTTAATTTTCTACTTTTAAATCTTGCACAGACCTGGGTACTTGGAGTCATCAGCTCTTTGAGAACTGTGTGTACTGAAGTGTGTGCATTATCTAAGGTAGCATAAACTGTGATGTCACAACCAATAACAATATAGGCCCTGCCTATAAAAGGATGCTGTTACTGTTATGGTCCCTTACACTGCCCTGTAAGAATAGCCACAGATGAAACTCCTTTTAGGTTTTAGTATTAGAAACACTTGGCTTTTTATGTTACAGATATTTCAAATCTTTGTTTTTCTCTTCACTCTCACAGTTAGGAACCCAGGCAGCCAAATTTGCAGTCTACCTCTATCAATCATACAAGAAATTCAAGTATGCATTTATCATACTTACTTTTCCTTGACTTTTTTTTTCTCTTCCTTTATTTTCTGTTAACCATGGCTTTCTGGACCATTTATTCTACTGGAAAGCTTGAATGCCTACCTCAAAAGTCTGCTTTAAAACAATGCAAAATAGGAATTTTAAAAATTAATAAAATAGTCTCATAGAAGAGAAAGAAGAGATTTCTCTTATTTTTCATTTCGTTTTATGAATTCAAGTGGAACAAAGGCCACCACCCACCATCGTCCCACTTACTGCTGCTCCGAGTTCAAGTATCAGAGGAGATGGTGAGAGAAGTAACAGGCATTGGTGGGGGCCAGGAGGAAAGGGGAAAGAGGAAATTTCACTCTTTGACAACAAAGAAGAAAGGAATTTCTGTGGTTACAGTATCATTTCCAAAGACACATGGGAACTTCTTACATAAATCCAAAGGTGACATTTAAGATCCCGACATACCCAATTTGTATAACAAGAGAATGTCATCTCTACAGTACATATTGATGAAGTAGTTTTGGTAATAGTATTTCAAAACAACTATGCTGCCAGTTGGCCATGCATATATGCAATTCTAAAAATTATCCCAAACCTGTTACTCTACCTTCCACCTGTGCAAGAGAACAGATTTATTAAGAAACAAAACACAGGAGCAATACTGAAAAATTTCTTTAACTAAGTAAAATGGTGATATCGCCAATCAAAGGCAGTCATATAACTCCAATAAATAGGACTTGAATATTGAGTTTAATTACCATAAGAAGGAAAAACAACTAGAGATATGGATTCTTAGAAACTGCTATGACTACAGTTATGATATGGATAAGTAGCTGAAATTTCCCCATATGGTGTAGCTCATCAGAGGGAGGAGTTTCATATTAGGTTATTTAGAAGACTGTGTACACAAATTCTTTTCATGCTTTGGTTCAAAGTCTAATAGACATCTCAAAATTTCCCATTACCCCCATAAACTATTTCCTATATATTTTTTCCTAAATCTATACCCATTAGGACCCTCATTGCATGCAAGAAACAAACATCTAGAGAATTATCATTATAAATAATAATAATAATATTCTCATTATTCTTACAAATAAGAAAAAATAGCTACTTGTGCTCTCTCTTTTTTTTAAGTCAGTACAAGGTTATAAAAATTAGGTGAAGAATTACCTAATTTCAGTTAGTGGTGAGTAAACTACAAAGTTAATTCAGGACTTTTGGAAAAGAATTACCTAATATATATAGACACTTTAATAATGTTGATAATATTTTCATTTTAAAATTATTTCTGTTAACAGTATCCTTAACAGTTAACTCAAAGTCAAATTTCCATCTTAATACTACTTTTCCAATTATGTGATTTATTCTAACTCTCTAATCATGGCACAAGAGATGTACCATGGACATGAACTTCATATTAGAATCAGCCTTATATAGGGAGACATATATTTTTATATGTTATATATATTCATAAATATGACAGGAGGAGTCAAGATATTTCTAATATATATGTTTTAAAGATCAATAAGTATATTATCTATATATCAAGGGAATCCAATTATTTCTTATATATAGGAAAGACTATATATTAGAAATAACATATATATATATATATTAGAAATAACAGATGTTACAAATATCTATAAATATCTATTTTATAGATACACAAATAACTTTACTTCCCCTGTCCTCTCAGAATCAGTATTTCTAGAACTCAGAGCATTTTCCCTTCCCATCCTAAACACTGTGCCTATGCTGAGCTCCTGCTTTCCAAGTCTGGAATTTCAATACCCAATAGTTGGAGGCTGCCTCCATCACCAGATCCCTATAAAAAACCCTGGGCCTCAAGTCTCTAATGAACTTCTCAATATTGCACACACATTGTCACAGTTTCTGTTGGAGAACCAAGGCTGCTCTGCCTGACTGAGCCAGGAGGGGACCCTTGAATGCTGGCACCTGGTTTCCCTGAGGCCTTGCCATGAGTCTTTTCCCTTTGCTTTGTAGACTGTGGTGCAACAAATCCTCCCGTGAGTATGACTCTATACTGAGTCCTCCTAGCAAACCCTGCACCTGGGACCCTCAGCCACAGGTCTATGGCTTAACATCATTTCTAGTTTCTCTAACTCTAAAGCACTTCACAACCTGCTCTGGCCATTACTTCCCCAAGTGTTTCCACTAGACACCAAGGTGCGCTCACTACTTCATTTACATCACTGTTGGTGCAGCAGGAAATAGCACTTTGTGAGTCAAAGTTCTAAGCCAAGAAGCCTGGTTTCTGTCCTTGGTTCTTCTGTTTGTCCTGCCATTTGCTGTTTAATTCTGAACAATTCATGACCTTGTTATCCTTACCTATAAAATGTGACTAAAACTACAGGGCTAACTAACATTCAGGGATGAGATTTTGATGTTTTGGTAGTTTCTTACTGATTTGTTTCTGAAAGGAACATTGTATCAGAGATGATTCCAAAGCTAAGCATCTCCTAAAGGAGAGGCCATTTTCTGCATAACTTCCAGTATGGAAAGTCTGCAAAATTTTCTGCAAAAATTTATATATAGTTCTGCAAAAATTTCTGGATTCATTGAAAAATGTAATCAATATTTCAGAATTAGTTATTTAAGAAAAAATAGAATGTACTGCACAAATATTCTACCCTAAGATACTTCTTCCAAAAGATAATATTGTTTTTGAAAGTTACAGTCAGAAAAAAATTAAGAGATATCAGCAACTGGTAGGTGGTGAGAAAGGGGTTGGGTTCCTGGCCAATTACTGCCCCATGTCCCTTAGGATGAAGCAGATGGCACAGATAGGAAGCAGCCTCTTCTGAGATGTAGTTCAGAACTCACTTTGTGAAACATGTATAAAGTTTAAAAGGTTTCACCAAGGGAAGGACTTACTGAGGTGCCTCTCTGAATTTTTGCTGCTTCTATTCATGACCTTGTTCATCAGCCATTTCTAATACCAATCATTGCTGAAATTCATTTTTTGCAAGGATCAACAGAAAACCAACAAATCCACTGAGAGACCCAGACTTAAGACTCTCCAGCCCAAAATAGGTGAGCTGGGCTTCTGGGTAGGCCCATTCCTTTGATGTTCAGGTAATTTCATTGAAATTAAATTACCAGTTGTTTTTATACTTATTTACAAAATAAAATTAAATTCTATTTGACTATGAATTCGTAAGAATTACATCTATATAATTCTTGGTCTAAAGGAAAATGAATTACAACTTGTGAATTGTGAAAGCCTAAGTCTACAGCATTCCTGTCTTTGGAGAGCATTTAAACTCTTTTAACTACTTCCTAAATCCAAGTTGCCATCACAACTAAAAGCTGTTTCCAAACTCTTCAAGCATGTGTCCCTACAAGCAAAGACTTTCTGACAGATGGGTCAGACTGGCTTGTACTAAGAAGGACAAAAGGGAAGGTAAAATGACATTGTAGTTAAACCCCATCTGTTTCCATTTCCAGATTTTCCTACTAAAAATTGAAAAGCACAGCTTTCAAACCAGAGGACAGTTAGCAAAGCACAGTCATGAATGAACACACATTGTAAGAAACACCATGCACTAAAAAATAATTTCCATTTTTCCCAGGCTGAATTTACATGTGGATTTGTTTAAATGTTTACCAAATACAGAGTTAAAATCACAAACAACTGTCATTTCTCATGGTATGCATTAATGTTAGCAATAGAAAAATGTTACCTCCAAATCCTAAGAGGGACTTTGAACACAGATAAAGACAGATGAGAGAAGGCATGCTGCAGTGCAGCACTTTGAGAGTTACTGTAGCATTGACACTCCAGCTCCTGTTCCTCCAGGAATATTCTCAGTGAAGCACAGAAAGATCCGGGGTGGAAAAAGCAATTGTTTTACTATGCCATCTAGATTCTTTTCCTTGAATTCAACACTCAAATATCAAGCCAGGAGCAGGCAGCGGTAACTGCACGGTATTTTATGGTGTCCTTCAGGTTCCTCTAAGATCTTTCCTGGTTCCCAGGGTAGCTTCTCCGCATGACTATGCAGCTTTCTCCAAAGTGCTGTGGAAGGAGATCCCAGCAGCAGAGAAACAGAAAATCCACAATGTCACAGGACAACCTATGATCCCTTGGCTTCCAGAAATCAGCACAGAATCTTTTGCTTGATATCAAGTTTTCAGTTTATATTTTTAAGAAGTCCTTCATTTTCCCAATTGTCACATTGATACACAATCAAATATCTATAGATGGGGTCTTAAAATCAGCAGAATGATTATACTGATTTTTCCCTCTTTATTTGGCCAAGGACTCTATGGAATCTTTTCCTTTCTACTTTCTTTTCTCATTTTTCCTCCAAGAGAATCTGAGTTCATTTAACTTACTTTATTCCCCAAAGTGCAATAATACTTGTAGGACAATACTAGTCACACAGGCTGAGAATCTCCCTTAAGCAAATGAGGCAAATGTCTAACCAAAGCAGTTGATAGGAGGCTCCAGAGTTCGCAGGGCCCAGCAGGGGATGAGAAGAAATCTTTTCTGATTGTCCATTATGCTATATGTTAGTATTTACAGTACCATGTGTAAATGCTAATTTAATACTGAATACTAAATCAAACTCACGACCCTTATATTATCATCACTGTTTTTTACAGATGCAAAAAGGATCTCAAAATGAACAAGTAACTGGCCCCACATCTCCAACAAACCAATGTGAAAATCACAACCGAATAATCAAAAGATATAAACAGCCATTTCATGTCAGAGAAAGTACATAATGCCCATAAGCATGAGAAGAGACATTCAACATAGTAGACAGTAAGAGAAATGTAAATTAAAATCCCTTGGTCCATAATGCAAGTTGTAGTGTAAATTAATGCCTCAATTTTATACCCATTCAATAGCAAAGAAAAAGAAAAAAAAAGAAGTCTAACAATACCAAGTGTTGGATAGAAAGTAGGTTCATATTCTAATGATAATGAAAAATAGAGGCAACCTAACAATTTGGTCTTATCTCTTAAAGATGAACATTCACATGCCCCATGATCCCTGGAAATTCTACTTGATCCAAGAGAAGTTCTTACACATGTGCATAAGGAGTTTTGGTCATGTTCAACAATGCTAAAATAGATTTCTCCACAACAGCACAATTATGGAAACACCCAAATGCTCATCAACAAGGGAGAGTATAAATTAGAATAAAATGAATATACTACCACATTGCAGACAAAACTTTGCAATAAAAAGTTCGTTTCAAAGGATTATGTATAGCAGGACATCTTTTTAAAGTTAAAAACAGTTAAAATTTAAAATTTTTCTTTGCAGAATGCATATAAATGTAAAAGATTGCATTAAACAGAAAGTAAAAAATAACAAACATGGTACTCAGGATGTTGGTGTATGTCAAGTAGAGTCTGGAGGAGGTGAGGAAATAGCCAAATGCCTTGGTTAGATCAAGGTTATAGGTGAATTATTTATTGTCAAAACCCTGGCTTTTGTTTTGGATCTGGTTTTGCAGGTACTTATTACATTACATAGTGTTTAATAATGAAATAAAAAATAAAGAGGTAACTGATGAAATGTGTCATTAGCTAAAGATTACAAGTAATTCCATTTTGTATATAAAAGGTCCTAAAAACACTCAAAGAAGCAAGACAAAACAACGAATAAGCAAAATTCTGGCCCAGATCATAGAATGATGCTTTTAGGACTCAAATTCAGGTCTGCAGACTCCAAACCCCAGGCTGCCTCCATGCAGAAGCCACTCCTTCTTTCTCGACTAGAGATACAAGACAGCACACACTGGTCCCACCCACTCAGGGCATCACTCCTCTTTAGAGTGACATTTAAATTTACATTAAGATATTGGTGCTTCAGGTAAATTTAAAGTTGAACTAAAATTCTAACCAGCTATAATCAGGCTTGGTAGGCTTTTCACCTGCATACCCTGCCTGTGGGTCCCAGGCAGAATTGAAAATTATTTTTCCCAAATAGTGTCAAAAGGCAGGAAAGATATGACTAGACTAGCAGATCTTTGAGGCAATAAGAAGACCGGTCTAGGTCCTGGGGTCATGGTCCCACCATGTACTACCAATGTCATTCAGTCTCCCAGCCTCAATTTCCTTAGGATGTGAGGATTAGAGATGATGATAAAGATGTCATGATTATTATGATTTATATTTTTATTTGCTTATAAGCCAAAGGTTTATCAAAACTTTAAAACATGACCTTCACTCCAACCTATGAGGCATGGACTATTATTATTCCCAATTTAAAGATAAGGGGATGGAAAGAAAAAGGAGGTAAGGCATTTCCCCCAGGTCATACAATTATGATGAAAGATGGGAGAGTCTTCATTCCACTTTCTCCTGCACCATTGTCCATGCTCTTAACATCTAAAATACCACACACATAAATATAGAAACAAAATTCTTATATAGATACATATACATGTATAGATAAACACATATATACTCATATGTATAGATTCGTGAAAATGTGTAGATTTTACAAATCTACATATGCATATAGACACACATATGTATAGATATGCACACATATACATGAATGTACATGTACACATATGTAGAGGTGCACACTCATACAAACATACACATTTGTACACTTCTATGTATACAAATATCCATAAAAGAGTAGACACGCAGGTATATATGTAGGCACACACACACATATATATAAAGCACATATTACACAGATGCACACCCTCCCACCTGTATACGCACTCATGCACATATATGTAAACACTCATGTTCATGTGTAGACATACATATGTAAATATACATTCATATGCAGATCTATATAGTTACATACTTGTACACAAACTGGTATAGACAGACATATACATACATAAGAATTGATACCCATTTATACACACATATGTGTAGAAACCCATTCATATACACACATATATACACATTCAAAGACATATGTACTGACACATATATATGTATAAATGTACACAAACATATATGTTTAGATGTACTCACGCACATCTATGTGCAGAAATCACATGCACACACACAAAAGCCTAGGTTTTTCATTGCTCAGGAGATACTTTAACTGTTGTTAAAACTTCCTACTTCAACTTCCTCCTGCACATATTACATGGAATTTTCCATGTAAGAAGCAATTCTCCTTTAAAGTACCAATCCATTCAGGGACTCTTTCTCATAACCTCTGCTTGCATCAGCAGCACACACTTCAGCATGGCCTGTCCCCCATATCAGGGACAGCATAACCTGTCCTTCATATCAGGGACCATGAGCACTCTGGTTAAAGCTGTTTCCTCTTCATTGGAGGATGAGCGCCATACCTGTAAGTGGCCATGAAAAATAGATTTGGAGAAAGCTAAAGAGGCAATATTTGAAATCAGATCTTTCTACTTTTGTTAAAAAAAATCAAGCCTCTTCATGCTTATTAACATATGGTGGTTGGCAAATGGTAGCTATCATCTTAAAATTAAGACTATCATCATTACTTATACAGAGTCTAGTTTTGCTAAATGTAACATTTGTTATCCTTTTGTTGTTTTTGCTGTTATTGATTTGAGATTTTTAACTTTGGTTTACCCTTAGAGTAAATATATCCAATATGAAGTTCTACCAAAAATAAAGAATAGCCAAAGTGGTTTTCCTGGGCAAAAAGAGCATTGCTGGAGACATCACAATACCTGATTTCAAATTACACTACAGAGTCATAGTAACAAAAACAGCATGGTACTGATATAAAAACAGAAGTGTGTCTATATATACAAGTTTGTGTCTAAGAATATATTTATATAGATCTGCATATGAATGTATATTTACATGCAGACCAATGCAATAGAATAGATGACAAGCAAATAAACAAACAAACAAAAAAAGACCCACACAGCTATTATTGATTCTTGACAAAGGTGCCAAAAATATATATTGAAGCAAAAAGACATCCTCTTTAACAAACAGTGCTGGAGAAACTGGTCATCTAAATGTTGAAAAATGAAACTAGATCCCTATGTCTCACCCTATACAAAAGTCAACTCAAAATGGGACAATGATCTAAGTATAAGATGAGAAACTTGACAAAAGTTATGAGAGGCTTCAGCATAGAGGTATAAGAAAAGACTTCCTATATAGGAACTATATAGCTCAGGAAATAAGAGCAATGGTCAATAAGTGGGATGGCATCAAATTAAAAACAAAAAGTCACACTTCTGTATAGCAAAGAGCACCACACAGCAAAGAGAACCTACAAAATAGGAGGAAAAAAGTCTTGGCCAGCTACTGTTCCAACAGAGGACTAACATCCAGAATATAGAAAGAACTAAAAAATTCAAAACTAAAAAGCCAAATAACTCCCAAAATAAATGGGCAAGTAAACTAAACAGATATTCTCAAAGGAGAAAATACAATCAACAATTATATAAAAATGATTCACTCTTTTGTTATCAGGGAAATGCAAATCAAAACTATTCTGAGCTTCCATCACTGAAGTTAGAAGGACAGTCATTAAGAATACACATCACAAATGTTGGTGAGGCTGTGGGGGAAAGGAACTCTTAGACACTGTGGGTGTGAATGTAAATTGTTCCTCAAAAGGCTAAAAATAGGACTACCATATGATCCAGCTCTTCCACTCCTTGGTCCTCATCCAAAAGAATTAAAATCAGCATACTTTAGAGATACATGAACATTCATATTTATTACAGCATAATTCACAATAGTCAAGTTTTGGAACCAGCGTAGGTACCCACCAACAGATGAATAAATAAAACAAAATGTGGTCTATACACACAGTGGAGTTTTACTCAGCCATAAAGAAGAACAAAATTATGTCATTTACAGGAAAGTGGATGAAATCACAGATCATAATGTTTCAAAAAATAAGTCAGACATAGAAAAGTATCATGTTTTCTCTCATACATGGAAGCTAGAGGGAATAAAGGGGGAACTCAATGAGACTAGAAGGAAGACCATCGAGGAAGGAGGTAAGAATGGGGGGATTGGGGAGTGAAATTGATCTAATTCGTTTTTGTGTGTGTGTGTGTATCTCAGTATGCCACAATGAACCCTGTCAATCTGTACAATTAACATGCACCGATTATAAAACAATGAAAAATTCTCCAGCAGGTTTAAAATCAGTTGTAGGAACATCCTCTCAAATTGAGTTTAAGAGGCTAAGGAGTCTAGAGAACAAAGAAAGGTAAATAGGTTGCCATTTTCAACATTTTCTGCTGATGTAAATAAGTGAGACAGTTAAGAGTTGGAAATGGGACATAGAAAAGCAAAGAAACAAATGAAAAACCTGAAACCTCTCCCAGCCCTGAATATGTAAGCATGTAAGAACCAAATATTGTTAGCACTAGGGGAAAAAAAAATGAATGGATCCCCCTCCCCAGCATATACACATACACATTCCATGGTGAATTTCTGCCACATCGCATCATGCATCTCTCAGTCTTCAAAACACAGAAATTAAATTCTCCAAAGATTAAGATGCTGTGGTTTCTCCCATACCTTTCACATAAAAGTCAGAAAAAGAAAAGATAAAATAAAAATTTAGAATGTTGAGTTTTATATCAAACTAAAAAAATGTGTTTCCTGCTGTCTCTATAGAAAACCCCTAGAGATTTCAAATTCAAAGAGCAGAGTTTTCTCTCAAAATGAATCCCAAGGTCATGGAGCTCCATGATCACTAAGTTCTGCTCCTGAGACATAAAGGAAATGCACAGAGAGGCAGTAATATGATACGGATCCTGGGCTGGAACATCTGCCAAACACAGGAGAGAGGCAGAAAGGAATGGATCCAGAACAACTTCACAAAATTTTTCATCTCAAACCGAGGAGAAAACAGGTAAAGGAATGAATTGTGGGGATCACAGGGTTGGACTCAAAACTTGGCAGCTGCCTCAAGGCTGGTTAGAGATCTGTGACTTAAATACATATTCCTACAGAGAGCTGAAGCACATCTGGAGTCTACAATTTAATTTCTCCCAACATTAAACAGATGTCTATTTTTAAAATGCTAAACAGTGTATGTTTAAGGATATTCCAAAGCTCATGTTTTCTAAATACTACAAATGAAACTTGGTATTCTTTACAAGAGTTCAAAGGATTTTAACACAGAATATCAGTCCTAGATAGAACCAAAGAAATAAGGTATTCTAGCCCTCTTTTAGAAGGGAAGAAACTGAGCTCTATGATGCTAAGTGTGTTTATTGATTCTACAGAAATAGTCTGTGTCCAAGTCTGAAGTAAAATCTAAGTGGTGGTTTTCTCTTTAAATATTTTACTTCTTATAAAAATGTATATGTCCCATGAATTTAAAAGTACAAGTCAAGGCTGGGAATGTGGCTCAGTGGTAGTGTTTGCCTAGCATGCATGAGACCCTGGGTTCGATCCTCAATAACACATACACACACATACACACACACTAAACAAAGAGACAAACAAAAGCACAAGTCAAAATAAGAACATTTCCCAGAGAATCCCAAGGCACACACAGTAGACAGCACCCAGTATGATGCTAGAGTCAAGCAGGGTCCATAAAGGTGCCTGGGAGAAGTACCTGGTCACTCCCAGGAGCTACTGCAAATAGGGAACCAGAGCAGCAAAGACCTCAAGGTAACTAAAAGGGCTGTGCAATGAGACAGCCCTTATATGCTATGGGGAAAAGCCTTTATATGCTGTGAATAGAAAGGGGAGAAACTTGAAAAGATTCTGGAATGCCTGAGATGTAGGCGTGGAGATGAGTCAGGGAAATATTTAATATGTGACAACTTTTTAGAATACTATTTTAACTCCCAGCCAAAGTGACTGAGACTGACCAGTAACATAAATATTGCAGAACACAATGACAGTCCCTATCCGGGAGCTAGCTACTGAGCTAGGTTCTGAACTAAACTGAAAAATAGCATAGCTCCTTGATTCCAAGATGTGGTGTGGTTTCCCCTATCAATCAATAGCCCTGTTAACGACCCCATCATTTAATAACCACTTTGGTGGGAGAACTTTTTTTAAATATATTTTTAGATGTTGATAGACCTTTAGTTTATTAATTTATTTATACATGGTGCTGAGGATTGAACCCAGTGCTTCACCCTTGCTGGGCAAGTGCTCTACCACTGAGCCACAACTCCAGCTGAGGGTTGAGGGGGGAGGGTACTTATGAACCATGTGATCACCTACCCACAGCAAAAAGGAAAGCCTGGAGAAGCTGAGTGATTTAGTGGCAGAATCATCATTTTCATGCCTGTCTAACTCAGGATCCCACTGCCCCAGTCACAGCCCATTTACCCAAATCACAGGTAAGTC
This sequence comes from Sciurus carolinensis, assembly GCF_902686445.1. NCBI lineage: Eukaryota > Metazoa > Chordata > Mammalia > Rodentia > Sciuridae > Sciurus > Sciurus carolinensis. Next base: position 25,959,387 of record NC_062227.1, on the reverse strand, counting down.
ACGCTCCAGTAACACATTTCAAAATCAACAGTCTTTGATTGTTTTCCTCCCTTTCTTGTTTTCAATATATCACCTTCAGTCAGTTGGCCACAAGGGGAGATTTTCTTCCAGAAAACATGCCACAAGCAACTCTTTATTTCCTCATTTCCAACATGTACTTTTCTTCAAATATGTCAACATGTCTGAAATCAGGGTGGGAAATTGATTCCGGGATTTAATGTGATAATAATTTCCCCCTAAAAAGAAATTATTAAATTGACACAGCATCACAGGGGATCTTAGAATTGAGGAGCTATGCCATTTTTTTTCAGATGATAAATGCCTTTGAAATTTCATAGTAACCATTTTAAGATACATGGTACTAGAAAATTCCACACTTGCTCACCCAGCATGATTCCGACCTGGACCATGCCACCCACATGCAGGTTCTCTACCAAAATTCCTCTGAAAATGAGAGCACAGAAAAACTGGCCCCAAACTGGACCTTTATTTCCTAGATTCAATCCCTAAGAATCACTTATGATCTGTTTGTAGCAAATCTAAAATTCCTTGCAAGGATGTGCTGCCATAGAATGTATCTTTAGGAAGCAAGTATCATCCTATAGCATTCAATTTATGAAACAAGGTACATTTGGTTGTTTTCATGGCATTGAGTTTAGTGTTAGTAGATCATCTGATTTTTACTGGGGAGACAACAAAATTTAACTTAAATACTTGGGTTATTTTAGAGTTTTACCAAGTTACTCAATTCTCTGAACCTTCTCTCCCTTATCTGCAAAAAGAAATTCATAACTCTTATGTGTTGTAAGGATTACAACAAAATTATTCCAGAATTCTTTCTGGAATAAAATAGGGTATGGAGAAAAGAACAAACAGAAAGATAAAGAGTATGGCATATAGTAGGTGTTCAGTAAATGTTAGTTTCCTGCTCTGAGCAATTTTTATGCTTCTTCCTCTTGCAAAGGGAAAAGTCTTATCACTGTAATCAATGAATACATGAAAATAACTTGTGATTATCAATGGTGAGACAGCTCAATGTATCAAATTATTTCATCTGCCTCAAAGTGAGAATCTGTAGCAAATTAAAACCCAAGGCATACAACTTCACAAAGAAGACTGACTTGAATGAAAAACTGAATACAGTAATAAGTAAGTACAGCATGAAAGGATGACTCAGAAATTTGGATTGCAGAGCTGTGGAACTCTTACTGTATCCGTCAATGGCTGCCTTGTTTAGTGGAGGGTGCAATTTCTCCCCAATTAACATAATGATCTTTGCATCCCTTCAGGAATTATCTGACACTTTTCAAGAAAGAAGACTCAGAAACTGAAATTTAAAAGAAAAAGAACAATAAATAAACATGCCTAGCTGCAGGATACATTTTAGTTTTTGTTCTTTTGGGGTTTTTCCGATTTTGCCAGACTGGAATCTGTGGTTGTAAGTTATAAGAAATGGGTGTTAATTTTTAGCTGTAATAAAATTCTTGCTAATTAATGTGTTCATCTCTCTCTTTGCTACTGCATACAGAAATCAAATAATAAAGAAAGACCTTAAATACTTATCTTTGAAACAGGTCATGCAAGGGCAGATCTATTCCAAAGATATGTGATTCTCTTATAGGCTGCTTTTCTGAAAGTGTTCGACCTCAAGGAAAACTCAAAATTCTGTCATGCCACCTTCTCTGGTAGGTTTTTGGTTCCATTTTCCACCATTCTCTTCTCTGCTCTGTACTGGGGAGTTTGGGGGAGAGTAAACCCCATGAACGGAATCACTCAGGCTTGCTGACACTCTGACCTAGCTTGATGATGGCCAGTGGATGGGAGACAGGGTCAGGAAGAGCAAAGGAGTTAAGGACAGACTATCTCAAAGTATGCTGAACTGATATATCAATTATTTGAAGCTGAAACTTGAACTGTAACTTCAGTAAGAGCCATTTTCCTATATGCAGCAAACTATAAGAATTGTTTTGGAAGGGATGTCCTTCATACACCAAGGATGGAAAATATCCTTGATCACCAGTGTGGCCATCGGGGCTGCCATGAACCTGAATAAATAAACTCTGAAGTAACCTTTAAAACCCTTATTCTCCACTAACTACTGTACTTCCTCACCTGTATCTCTCAGTAACATCCCTAGGGTTTACTACCCTAATCTAGAGATTCTGTCATTCATTAGCAAATTTATTATTCTTTGTCTAAAAGATATAAAAGCACCATGCTTTGGTTGTTTCTTCAGATTTTACTCTTATGAAAATGCCCAGGTATGTTTTTCTCTAGGTCATCAGCACGTGGAGTAACTGGATTCCTAGATCCAACCAGAGAACCCACCTAAGAATGAAGATGGAGCAAAAAGCCCCTCTCTCTCCTCTACGGAGCGTTAGGAGAGAAAAGCTGGAGTATGCATGCTCTGGTGCCATGTTTCTGCAGGGCCACTCCCCTCTAGGAGGACAGCTCTCCTTCCATGGTCTCTCCTACTTTTCCAGCTCCCAGGGAGCCTGTGAGCACCATGTATTTTCTCCCCTGGCCATTTCAGCCCTGGGGGTGTTAACAGCTTCCTCTAGTACTGGAGGTCTTCAAAACCCCCTATTGGTTTCCTTTTTTCACTCCCTTCTATACAATTTCTTGCTTTCTATTCTCTGTAAGTCACAGTTGGATGAGCCTCCTGCTTCTGACCATGGCCCTGAATGAAACATCCAGAAATCAAGCTAATTAGTAGAAAAGTCAGTTCCTTACTATAATAATTCAGCTAGAGCAGATTTTAAAAAAGACATTTATTTGACCAAGCTGGACAAAGAAGTTGAAAGAGTCATGGATCATAGGAATAAGTAGTCCAAATATTTTTTTAAATAAATGAATGGATTTTATTATAATATCATTGTGTGTGGTATTATTTTTTAAAAATAGAAGTTCATGTATGATGATTTAAGTTATTTCTAAAGATAATTATTCAGCAGATTGGTTATTCAGTCTGTTCCATGAAGCCTGACAACATGACACATTTACAGGCAGGTGTTGGAAAACAGTCTCAGTGTCTGAATCCTCAGCGTCCCAGGTAATTAGAGTTATCAGGTGTCGATCTGTTCAGAAGCCCCACAATTCACAAGCCCTGTGCCTGTGCATGGCTAAGCAGCAAGACCTTAATGGATTAAAATACCCTGAGTACTTATGAATAAATTAGATATTTTGGTTTATAACACTTAGATAATTCACAAAAATCAATTTTAATAAGTCTTGAACATGAAAATTAACTCATATGTCACTATCTTCGTCAAAAATTGATTAGTAAGGAAAATAATCTTATGCAGTTTTGTGAAAGGAGGAATCTGGATGAAGTGGGAAGGATAAAAATTAATCGGATGACTTATGCCTGGAAAAAAGCCATCCCAGGGAAGGTACATGGACTACCACTAGTCATCAAATCCCTTCCTCTCCTTCCTGCTACTATAACTCAGGTAGCATTCACAATAGTTTCCAAGTGATGCAAAAGCAACCAACAAAGGCTTAAAGGAGAGAGACAGAGACAGAAGTCTTGAGAAAAGCTGTTCTTTGTTTAACTCGAGTTATTACATGTCTACTTAATGAAATAAAATAATTATGATGACATGAAAATAGGAACTAAGATGAAAATAAAAGCATATAAAACTATCACTGTAATGCTTCTCATATTATGAATGTGAGCCTATTAGAAATAACTGCTTAAATCCCTTCGGATAAAACCTAAACTCAACTTGACAAGAGTGAAATTTAGTTCGAACACTAAAATAGCACGCATTAAAACAATATTCAGCACCACAGACAATGAGGGCAACACAAATTGAAACAAATAGAAGGTGCCATCTCACACCACCTGAATGAGGAATCACAAATTAAAATAATAAATCTGATGCTGGCAGGCGTTGCGAGGAGAAGTCATATAAATTCCTGTAAATGAGTGCAATAAACTTAGAGAACCCTGCACTAGCCCATACAGTCAGAAGGTCAATCACAGCCCAGCACCTTGTAATTCCAATTTCAGAATCAGTATCCTCAAGATACAACTCCAAAGGAAATGAAGTTTTATGAATGAATGTTTCTTTAATATGCTTTCGATAATGTGCAAATGGCTCTTTCCCAATCATAAATGAGTGAGCTGAGGCTAGTTTATTATGGTGACATTTTTAAAAGATTAGATCTGAAATATACAAACCATATTACATCTTAGAAAAGTTTCTGTGAGACAAAAAATGGAAATAAAATAGTAGATCCATTCCTTTATTCAATAAATACATATTGAATACTTCGACTTTTCTTGCATCCCTGAGATTTGAGTATTAGTCCTGTGTTCAAGATTCAAATGAGAAAATAAGGCATAGGGAAATTAACTACTTGGACTAAAGTCACAACATTTTAGTGCTGAGCAAACATCAGTGAGTCTGACTCCAAGAGCTAAAGATTGTCACTCCAATATAATTAAGCAATAGTTTCCTGTCTCTCTAGGTTTTATGACAAGCTGATAAAAACAATATGTCTATGTAAAATCTTGAGAATTGCAAAGTGGAATCATTAATCTATAAGACGATTTTGGTGGGGGGAGATAACAAAATGTAGGGCCAATTATTGCAACATGTATTTCCAGATAGCTAAATATTTATGACTTCTAAGTTCCATAAACAAATAATTACTTTATACATGGGATAATGTGTTTCATTGAAGAGAGAGATATTTCAATGGTGCTACACTATACTAAGCAGGATGTAGGCACATTATGTTCCCATAAATAGTTAAACAAATAGGAAATGATACCAGGGATTTATTACAGCTAAATATATCTTAAAAATTGATCATGATCTCCTCTTTCCATTGAGGAGAATTCAAAGCTAATTTTATGGTGTGAACTCATATACTGTATATTCTTATAAATGCTAATGATTACAGGAAACCATAAAAATATTCAGCAAACCATATCAGATTTCTTTCCCTGTCACCCACACCCCCTTCCCCTTACCCACCCAGGCAACCACCTCCTGTGGAAAAAAAAAAGAAAGAAAACTAAAATGATTAAATTTACTTGAGTATCTTGTAAAAGACTAGTAAGGATGGTGTTTGGTTTATATTAATACAGTTATTTATCCCTTAACTTCTGGTGATCATGACTTGACAATCCAAAAATATAAAAACAAAGTTTAATAAATCTTTTTTCTTCATGTGGCTATAAAACATTCAAAGATATGGAGCTCTGTTAGGCACATTTAATTATGCTTAGATGATTCTTCAGCTCTGTGAAGTCTCATTCAAACCCATTTATAAAAGAAAAAAGCAAATGTATGAAAACAACAGAAACTTTTCTACAATTTGTATATGCCCCTGTCTTCCCACACCTGTGCTTCACTGATCAATTTCCCAAATTCTAAATCTCACCAATATTTTCTCCCACAATTTTTAAAATAAAAAGGTATATCACTCTTCAGATTTTATATACATTTTTGGGGGGAGGGGCTGCCACTGTGCTAATGAGGACTCCTGCCAGGAGAGTAACTGTGATGTTTCAAGGACATTAATCAGATTCTCAGCTGGTGGTGCAGCCATGTAGACAAAAACACAGATTCTTTGATTATTTCAACTTCTTTTTGCTAGAACTTTTTTCTTCCATCACTGTTCAGTGGAGTAAAATGAGTTTTGTCCTCCTCAGGGTAGAAAGTCATTTGAATTAAAGGGAACAACTTTTAAATGCGAATTTGAATTTAAAGGAGCATTGTCCCATTCATTTTCCACTGAGGAGAAAGAAAGAAAGAAGGAGAGAATGGGAGAAGAAAGAGGAATGATGCACATGGCTACATTCTTTTGCAGGTGCCTCTGATTCTGTTTCCTTCCAAATCACCTTCCCCTTGGACTTACAAAGCTTGGCTAGAAGTGGGCCACTGCCATGGGGACCCCTCAGCCTCCCAGATTGGAGTTTGGTGGATGGGTGGTTTCTAAGGATAGCTCTCTGAGGTTCCAATGCACTCTGCAGGGTATTAATGAGCTAAGAGAGTACCAAGGACCTTTTTCTTCCCTCCTTGGAAACCCAAACCTGGACCACTATTCTTGTATCAGAATGGCTACAGTAAAAAGTGCTGCTAATACCTAGGAATGACAAGAAGAGGAGCAACCAGAACTCTCATGAATTGTTCATGAGATCCAAAATGGTAGAGCCTCTCTGTGAGTTTAGCAGATTCCTATAACAATAGGACCCAGAAATCCCATACTCCTGGAAGTGACCCTAGAGAAATGGAAACATGTTCACACATGCCCCAAACTGTACCTGAATTTTTTTTATGGCAGATATTCATCATCCCCCAAAGCTGGAAACAATTAAAATATCCTTCATCAGGGGAGCGGGTGAGCACACTGTGGTATACACCAATAATGAAATAAAAACTCAGTAATTAAAAGGAACAGATAGTTGGTATGTGAACAACTTGGATGAATCTCAAAGGCATCATGCTCAATGAAAGAAGCCAATCTCAGCAGATGATATACAATGCCATATAAATGATTCCATTCCAATGATACACTAGAAAACACAGAATCATAGTAATAGAGAAGAGCTCAGTGGTTGCTAGGGGTGGGAACTGGGTGTGACTACAAAGAGGCAGCACAAGGGAATTCTTTGGTGGTGAAGGACTTGTTTTGAATCTTGCCTGTTGTGGTAGTTACATGAATCTATATGTAACAAAAAATATATACATACAAAGGTCAAATATATTATATGATCATTTTACTTTTTTATTTATTTTTTTTTAAATAAATTTTTAAAATTTTTTGGTTGGGGGTTCTAGCTTGGAATCAAAATCCAAAATGAAAACATCCTCTATCCACCCATCATATTCTCTCTACTTCTTTCCACTCATAAATATTCATGGAATCTGCACACTTCAATGCCCCACTTTCAGGCTCAGAAGGAATGTCTTAGTCTGTTTGAGTTACTAAAACAAAATGCCATAAACTGGATAACTTATAAAAAATGGAAGTTTATTTCTCACAGTTCTACAAACTAAGGAGAACCAAGGTAAGAGTGCTGGCAGATTTGGTGCTTGGTGGGGGCCACTGACAGATGTGGCCTTCTCTCAGCATCCTCACAGGGTAGAAGAGGCAAGGGATCTCCCAAGGGTCTTTTTGTACAGTCACCTAATCTCATGCAGGAAGGCTCCACCCTCATGACCTAGTCATCTCTAAAATGTCCTCTGACACCATCGTCCTGGGTGTTGGGATTTCAACAGATGAACTGGAGGGAGTAGGGAGTGGACACAAACAGACCATAGCAAGGGATGATATTTGCTTGAGGTGGAAATGGTAGAGAAATGGCACAGCAACCATTGCTGAAGTCTAGGATGCTATTTTTCTTTTGTAAAATTTGTATAAGCAGCTCACTTTGTTCTGACCCCTAAGTAAAGAGTAAAAAAGAAATGTCAGGAGAAAGAGAAAACTGAAAGCAAACCAAATGCACTCAAAGTATTTTCATCTGTCATTTTTAGGAAAGAGAGAACACCACAAAACTGATGTGTGATGTAATCTGCTAGGGCCACTCCCCTTTCCAGAAAAATAGAGTGATTGTCAAACAACTGCCAGGTGAGTTATTGTCTGAGGAATAGTCTAGATTTATTTCCCATGAATATTAAGCTAAGCATGGTTTGAGCTTACACAAAAATACTTCAGACAACAGTGAATTCCTCAATGTTTTACCTTTTTAAAACAGGGAAAACAATGTGTTAATCAACTATTACGGTCAATAATTTGCCTAAAAAGTTAAGATATAAGTAAAATCCTATTAGAAAAATCATTCAATTTTCATTGACTTGGTGAAAATTTCAATCTGGAGACTAGTCTTCCATATTACCAAAAAGAAGTCACATTCTATTTAACAAACAATTAGATTTTGTTGCAACAACAACATGAAAAAATTAAGCACAGTATATTTGAAGTACAAAAAGCAGTATGATACCGATTATGTAAAGCATACAAACTATAGTGCAGAGTTGTTAATATCACAGGATTGGGAAATAAACAACAATTGCAGACTTAGGAAAAGAGAAAGACAATCATTCAAGTCTTTAAAATAGAAGTTAAATGAACTGCTAATTGACCATGGTAGGAATGGACCTTAGACTGCTGGGAATCGGGCTGAGCTGGGTAAGGGAAGCTCCCCGAAGTCCCTCTCCTCATCTGGCAGCACACACTGGATGCACTGAAGAAGTGGAGGGCTGCACCAGCTACTTGCACATGAGAGCAGCCATCCTGCAACCTGCGTTTCCAGAACAGAGGCAGAGCAGGTAGGGCACAGGGTGGTGAGACAGGAGGAGCATAGACAGCTCAGGTCAAAGGGGCCAGCAAAGCTACCTACTCCTGGGAAGTCCTCAGTCCACATGTGCATTAGCAAACATCGTTGTGCATCACTATAGAGAACTGTGGGTGCCTGAAAGATCACTGGGACGTGCCGTGTTATCACCTGCTTTTTGTCATGGTTTTTGGACATTTTCAAATCAGTTGCCAGTAAACTGATTTGTCTCTTGGCTATATCTATTGGCAACTTTCCATCAACCACATTACTACCAAACATGAGAGCCATGCAAGTGTCCCATGGAGCATGCTGCTGCATTGGAGAATCATCTGGGGACCATTGAGGCCCAATCTCCAATCACCAGAGATTCAGATTTAATCACTATGGACCAATTAACTGAAATGATCAGAACCACTGACAAAATCTTTTTGAGAAATAGAAAACTGTTTGACTTTTTTTTTTTTTTTTTTTTAGCATTTCGTGCATATGGTTCCAATATGGAATTTATCCCACTAATTCTAAATATCCATTACCCACACTGGCACTAATTCCTTACATAAGACTTCTCAATTACATTTAATGGACAAATGTAGGTTATTAGACTTTCATTCTCTGTGATTCAGTATTAACAGATAGATGGGGAAACACTTTTTCTTCTAAGGTCTTACACTGCTACAAAATTTACAGAAAGGTATAACTTGTATCTTTCATAAAATCCACTTAATTGGTCATTTTAACACAGGTAATTTAACTTTTAATTATATCATCCTGAATTCCGACAATGGATTACATATCTTCTGTCTAGCAATATCTTCATTTTCTTTCCCCAAGTTATTTTTAGAAGGAAACCTCAGGAACCAGATCTGTAAATTCTTTGTACCTTCCCTGTGCATTTAAGCAACCTCTGTCAGAATTGAAACCCTAATACAGTCTAGCAGTGAATACTGAGGATGCAGATCTCATCCAATTGGAAAAACACTTTCCCAGAGCCCTGTCTCTGCTGAAATTAAATAACTAAGAAATGATGTTGGGTTACACGAGGTCATCAAGACAAAACTATCGTAATCATAATTGGAAAGGTCTCGGAAATAAGGAGAAAATTATCTTTCTTGCAAGAATTAATTAAAATCTTGTTAAAAGACCATAAAGCAAGGCCATTCAACCACCTATTAAGAACGTAGAATTAATGAATTCACATTAGGCAGCTTACTAGTTACTAAGCTCTCTAAAATAACCCTTTTTTTGACTTCCTTAAAGTTGAAGTAAAACTATAGCTCCAAATTCTGGGCCATGTCTTCTGAGCAAATAGTTTTAGTTTCTGTAAAGAGAGCCAGCCTCATTGGTTAAGATACAATACCTGAAGTTGGAAGAAATTCGTTGTTTCCAAGAGAATCCTTGAAGCTTAAGCAGGAAATTGACAACTCTGTGTGGTAACATAAGTATGGAAAGAAACGATTCCACTTCATCTCCTTCTAGAGATGAATGCATACGTAGCTCTTAAAGAAAGCTTAACAGTAGACCCTGGTTCCCCACTGAAAGCGCCGCCTTCAGTCTGGGCTGAACACACTCTCCCCAGAAACCAGGAGCAGCTACTATCCACAACAGCCTTCTGTTTGCCATGCCTTGCTCATGCCATCCTCTCAGTGTGCCGAGATTCCTCCATCTCCTCCCCACCTTCAGAGTGACCCCAAAGGCCAACTCATGTGCCATACATTTTTTTTAAAAACATTTTTTATTTGTAGATGAACACAATACTTTTATTTATTTATATGTGGTGCTGAGGATTGACCCCAGTGACTCACACATACCAGGCAAGTGCTCTACCACTGAACCAGAACCCCAGCCCATGTGCCATACATTTTGAGAATTTCACCCCCATATTTCCTGGCAGAAGGAATCTGCTGCCCATTTGGTATCTGTTCTGCCCGCTGTTGCAATGAAACAGTGAAATGTGAAAGCTCTCGGAGATTAGGATATATCCCACTTCAGGACCTAAAGAAGTATCTTCCTCATCAGTATTTGGTACATATTTGATTAAAAAAAAAATTAAAAATAAAGAAACTAGAGGAAATTTATAAAATGAGACTCTGCTTCAGAATCCCTGAATATGTGCTTTCTTTGCTTAAATTTTCACCAAAAAGTTTTCTTAGTCAGTGCTCCTTAACCAGGTCCATGCAGACTAAGAATAGGCATTGGGAAGTCTACAAAGATTCAGAATTGTATATAGTCCTTCTTCTGTGAACTGCAAACATTCAGAAAAAGAAAACCCTGTAACTGTACTGAACGTGTACAATTTTTCTTGTTATTCCCTCAACAAAATAGTATAATAACTATTCATATAGAATTTACATTGTGTTATATAAGTAATGTAGAAATGATTTAAAGTATATAGGAGGATATGACTAGGTTACATTCAAATTCTATGCCTTTTTTTTTTTTTTTTTTTTTTTGCGGTGCTGGGGATCAAACCCAGGGCCTTGTGCTTGCAAGGCAAGCACTCTACCAATTGAGCTATCTCCCCAGCCCTCTATGCCTTTTTATATTAAAGGTATCTGAGAGGGTCCTGGAACCCATGGATATTGAGGCACAACTCTATAAATTTAATGTATGTTCTAGAATGTGGCTCTTTTTTTCCCCAACTTTCCTTCTGCTCTGGAGAATTTTTTTTCTTTTTCTTTTTCTTTTTTCCCCCCAGTGCTGGGGATTTAACCCAAGGCCTCACACTCACTAGGCAAGCACTCTACCGCTGTGCTACCTCCCAAACCTCCTGGAGAATCTTTATATCTCTTTTTAAATCTTTAAGATAACTAACTATAATCCAAAGTAAATTAAAATCACTGCTCTAAATATACTTTATTGTAAATAATAAGGTATAAAAGCTTCATGAGTCAGTTAAAGAATTGAATGAGACAAATAGGGTAGTCCCCATCCTCTGGATATTTCAAAAGAACAATTCTCTAAAATTATGGCATTTTCAGGTAAATGGATGGAGCTGGAGAATATCATGTTAAGTGAAATAAGCTAATCCCCCAAAAAACAAAGGCCAAATGTTTTCTCTGATAAGTGAATGCTGATACACAGTGGGGGGAGGGAAAAATGGAGGAACATTGGGTTGTATAGAGGGAAATGAGGAGAGGGGAGTGGGCACGGGGTGGGGAGGAGATGGTGGAATAAGACAAACATCATTACCCTATGTACATGTATGATTGTACAAATGGTGTGAATCTACACATGTTCAACTAGAGAAATGAAAAGCTGTACTCCATTTGTGGACAATGAATCAAAATGCATTCTGCAGTTATGTATAACAAAATAGAACAATTAAAAAAAAAAAAAAAGAACAATTCTTTGCTCTGATTGGTCCAGAGAACCTGAAGACCAGAATGAACCACGTGACATCTTAGAATCTTAGGTCATTGAAGCTAGGAGGAACCTTAGATATCACTGAATTTAGTAGCTCTCAAACTGTGATATGCACAGAATCATCTGAATCATCTGAAGGGCATGACAGAACACTGCTTGCTGGGTCCTGTCCCTGTGGTTTATGTCTCAGTCCGTCTGGGATGGCCCCAGGAATGTGTTTCTACACATTCAGGTTCCAGGTGAAACTGATGAGCTGGCCCATGGACCACACTGGAGAACTCACTGGTGGAATCTTATTTCTATATTATAACCACAAGACAGACATTCAGGAGATGGGTGTGACCCAACCCAAAGTAACACAGTCATATAGGGTCTAACCATACTCGATTAGTAGGGTCCCCTTAGGCAGGCGACCTATGAATTTGTAAATGACAAATTTGTAAATGACAACTACCAATACACAAATGTGTCTCAGCCACTGAGGGCATATGAAGAAAGGAATTTCATATCCCTGCTCATCCCCAACAAAGAGTTTATAGAGCTCTTGATTTCTTTTTCTACCCCCACTGCACGATGAATCTTTTGTGGCAGTTTTATGACTGTGGCCAAAATGTTCTCTTAAAATGAAAACATTATTTCATCCTTCTGACAAGGCGGTAACAAAATTCTTTTCATGGGTTCGCTTGCATCATGTTTTAATAATAAGGTATTTTTCCATCAACCTTTGAAATATATTATTTTTAAAAAATTATCTTTAAGGAGTATGTTTCCCAGAATTTTGAAGTCTCCTCTCCCAGGCCATCCTACCTCTAAGCAAGAACACTGAGAAGCACAATCAATAATATCTGACTTGGAGCGAATTCTTTCATACTCTTGACTGACCCCATTCCAGGCTGCTCGGGGGGCTAGTTAGGTTGTCCCTGACCTCCTCCCTGAAGCCAGCAGAGCCTCCCATGTCCCTTTTGGGTTTTGCACCTTGTTCTTTCTACTTCCCAGATCACAGGCTGACTCAATACTCATTTCCCCTGATACCAGCCCCAACAGAGAGTTTACAGAGTTCTTGATTTCTTTTTCTATCCCTACCTGTCCCATAGCCTCCAACTCAGAATACACACTCACCCTTATAAATGGGCGTGGCTTCAGTGACCAACCTCCCTGAGGGTGCTTTCCCTTTAATGTCACATGTCAGGTTCACAGGGCTGTTTCCCAAGTGTTGTAGAAGAAGAGAAGAACATGTGCAGATGAAGAGTACTTTACTCAGTGTGCCCATGTATTAAGTCACTCAAAAGTAAAGATTTCCCAGAATTTTTGCTTTTCAATTTTTTCCCATTCCCATCATATCTGTTTTCTATGATTTTCAGTGGTAAAAGATACAATTATCATTTCATTGAACAGTGAATTTCACATTAAATGTGAATGTATCATTTCAAATCCATCCTTGTTCTATCAAAAACCACCATAACCAGTTTCCTGGTGTAGAGCATTTGGAATTTAGGAAAGTTATGCCAACTCTGCGGATCAACCTCATTTTGGAGGGAAAGACAGAAGATGGAAGGAATGAGCCAAGACCCCAGGGATGTTATGGACTCTGCTTGTCAGTAGTATCACTGTCTTCCGGGCACCAGACTGCCTGTGACTTCATTCTCTGAGTCTGGAAGTAAGGGTTCGGGGGAGTTGCAGCGGCACTGACATTAAACATCCCCTTGGTGAGGCTGGGGTTGTGGCTCAGTGGCAGAGCACTTGCCTAGCATGTGTAAGACCCTGGGTTTGATCCTCAGCACCACATAAAAATAAATAAATAAAATAAACTTTCATCAACAACTAAAAAATTTTTTTAAAAATAACCTTGGCAACATGACCACTTATTCAAGTGCCTTTTATGAACTAGGACCTGTATTTACGTTGCTTCAAAGTCCTGTCACAGTTCGACCAAAGGTACAGCAACTTCCTATGGCTTCACAGCTAGTAATAAAAGAGCTTGCCTTTAGAAATCTGAACTACCGGTCCCTGAGACTTGGGACTAGACCTCGTCTTACTTAGACCAGCAGTTCTCAAAGAGAAGCCCAGGAAAACTTGGGGATGCTTCAACACCCTTTAATGAATCTGTAAGGTCAAGGAATTATCTAGAAAGCCTAATTAAGATGTTCTTCCCTCATCCAACTACATATCTATTTGCAGCTGAATTTTCTTACTACACTTCAGAATGATGTGTATTAACAGATTGAAATCATAAGCTGATGAGAATCCAGTTCCCTTAAATCAGACATTAAAAGGATTTGAAATAAATGTAAATTCAAAATATGTAAAATAATGCTACTTTACTCATTAAATTGTCTTGTTTTGAAAAATATATTTTGTAAACATATTTCATGTATGTTAACATGTAATAGGTTTACTAATGTTATTTTTAAAGGATGTAATCATTTAGAATATCACAAGTTTTCATTTGTTATAGGCAGTGGGTATAGCCTATCTAAACAAAAACTCTTTGTGGGTCCTCAGTATTTTATAGGTGTGGAAGGGGGTACCAGACTCCAAAAGTTTGAGAACTGTTGTGTTAGATAACATAGTATTTGTATTTAGTACTGGGTAATATTATTTAGATTTATCATATCTTCTCCATTCCAAAAGGATGGTTCTCATTGCTGTAGAAGAGATTAGAAGGAGGAGGAGGAGGAGGAGGAGGAGGAGGAGGAGGAGGAGGAGAAGAACGAGAACTCTTTGCCTTTAGAAACCTGAAATACTATTGCACCCATTTTCTATACCTTACACTTGGCAATGAATTAAGTGGACAAGGGAATATAACATCTTGGAAAAATATACTGTACTCAGTCTCTTCAGCAACACTGAAAGCTTTTTGAGGACACAGATACTATCAGCTAGCACACGCTGAGTCTTGAACAGTGATTAGCCAAGTGGGATGGCACACACCTGTAATCCCAGGGGCTCAGGACACTGAGGCAGGAGGATCACAAACTTAAAGCCAGCTTCAGCAACATAGTGAGGCCCTGTCTCAAAATAAACAAATTAAAAAAAAGTCTGGGGATATGGCTCAGTGGTTAAGCACCCCTAGAATCAATCCCCAGTACCAAACTAAACAAAATAAAATAAAAACAAAATATACAACAACAACAAACAGTGATTAACTGGAGAAGGAAAGAAGAGACGTAATCATGAAGGACTTTACAGGTTATACACAGGCTAGTAAAACAAAGTAAAGGAACAAGTATATACTATGGAGAAACACAGATCTGGGTTTGATTTCCTGACACGTCAAAGATAAACTGATTTCTATAAAGCTTAGTTTCCCAATCTGTAAAACGGATCCCATGATCCCCTATGTCACAGTGCAAGGAGAATAAAGTGTATCATATATGTTCAGCACCTGTCCTGCAGTAGGTTCACAAGAAATATCACTCCCATTGGACCAAACAATGGACCAGGTTAAAGGCAAACTCTGCACATTAGGAAATCTAAATTCTTGAAGGGATCCATTTTTCCAGGGAATTTCTCAACTCTCTGCATCCACTGACTGCTGATGTCATCATCAAGGAAGGGCACTTTGTCACCACAGTGTAGCATTTTGTCCTTTATAGACATATAACTGTGCACCACATAACATTTAGGTCAATGATGGGCACATGTGGGACAGTGGTCCCAGAAGATCATATCACCTAGTGACATAATAGCCACCCTGGTTTGTGTAAGTGTGTTCTGTCCCATTCACACAAGGATAAAATCATCTCACCATGCAGTTCTTAGAACATGTCTCTGCTCTTAAGTGACATGCAACTGTATTTACATTCTCTTCTCAGAACTCAGTGACAGCAGCTATGAGCACTAGAAATTCCCCTCTGTGAGCAAAAAAGTACAAAGGAATTGAATATCACACCACAATGATATTTTCAAAGTTGGAAAAAGTTACATTATCAATAGTAGTACAACTCCACTTAGTGGTAGCTAAGTAAACAAATCTGAATCTTAGTGCCAAATACAATATAAATGTTTTCAAAATGTAATTAGATGTTGTTATTAAGAATGTGAAAAATGTACTAGAAGAAGGGAGAATAAAAAAAAAAAAAAGAATGTGAAATTCCCAAGCTAAAATTCAATTCCATGTTTAAAAAATAATGAGAAATACAATTTTGGGCAGTAACTCTAAGTTTATTAACTGTTGAAGCAATCCAAACTGTTTCACTTAAGACTGTTGTTATACCACCAGAAAATTGTATCTAAATCCCTTTACCACAAAGGTAACAATTACAACCTAAAATTGAATCTAGACACATAAGTGGTATGATTTTGCAACACACGCACACTCACATACACACACACACACACACACACACACATATAAATTTGGTGGAAAAATGAGGGAATGATTAATATTTCTATGTACCAATTATTTTGATGAACTGAACCATGAAAGCACTTTATGAAATATCAATGTCATTTGTTTTGCGATCTCATAAAGAAGTGCATTCAGCTAATTTTTTGCCCTTTTAAAAAAATCCATATTATTTTTTTAACCTAAAACTTACACTAGGTGGAGCCCCTTGTCCAAGATTTGGAGTGATTAGAAAAAAAAAAAAAAAAAGCAGAGAGGAGATAATAATGCACGATTAAAAGAAAACGCAAAAGTCTACTCATTCCTTCATTTTAAAAATGCATCCTTAAAATCTACAGTACCAGCAGAACTTTTTTTCTTTCTTCTCATTGAAGAATAGTACCAATCACATTTACTATTGAGAAAGGCTAGTTGTGAAGCTACTGTTGCAGAGACCAGACTCTGAATTCCAATGCAAATGTTAAATTTCATTTGGGAAGGAGTTCTAGAGGGCAGCAGGGATACGATCCTTATGGACACTTGTAAAATTATTTTAACAATGTTAATACTGTTATATATTTAAAGTTGAGGTAGTACTCAGATAATTGCTGACATCCTAGTTAGAGATACATTGTTGTTGTAAACAAACGACTTAAAAACACTAAAGCTAGAGTTTCAAGGACTCTGTTGAATAAAAAGTGGTGAAAGAGGACATCCTTGTCTTGTTCCAGTTTTTAGGGGGAATGCTTTTAATTTTTCTCTATTTTAATTATTTTTTTAATAGTTTTTAAAAGGTTGAGGTATGTTGCTACTATCCCTAACTTTTCTAGTGTTTTGAACATGAAGAGGTGCGTATTTTGTCAAATGCTTTTTCTGCATCTATTGAGATGATCATATGATTTTTTTGTAAGTCTAAGATGAATTATGTTTATTGATTTCCATATGTTGAACCAACCCTGCATCCCTGGGATGAACCCCACTTGATCATGATGCACTATCTTTTTAATATGTTTTGTATGCAATTTGCCAGAATTTTATTGAGAATTTTTACATCTGTGTTCATCAGGGATATTGATCTGAAGTTTTCTTTCATTGAAGTGTCTTTGTGCAATGCTGAGTGTTTTCTCTGATATGCAGATGCTAATTCACAATAATTGGGGGGGAGGATAGGGAAGAATAGAGTTACTTTAGGTAGAGGGGAGTGAGGGGAGGGGGAGGAAGGATATGTACCTCATATACATATGTGACTGCGTGACCGATGTGATCCTATAATAGGTACAATCAAAGGAATGAGAAATTATTCTCCATTTATGTATGATTTATCAAAAAGCATAAATGCATTCTACTGTCATATATAACTAATTAGAACAAATTTAAAAATTTTTTAAAGTACTAGAGCACTAACAAAAGGCAAAACATCCAAAATATATTCGAATTCCTACACTCTCAATGATGAGGAAATGCAGGAAGCCCTTCATCAGACATTTCAGGATGTCTGAGGAGGGAGAGGCTCCTGCTCTGAGCAGAGCACAGGTTCATTTGTGCCTAAGTAGGACTTGTAGTTAAAAATAGGTTCTAAGTGCATGTTGAGCCTCACAGTGGGTTCCAGCTAGAGCAGGAGATAAGGCTTCTGAGATAACAACACGGGACACAGATAGCTCATTGCTGCAGGAAAAAATCACTGCGCCTCCCTTGGATGTTGCTAAGGTTGGCTCCCTTGTGCTATCTTGGGGCTGCCTTCCAACCCAGCCTGCGTGGTCTAAATGCAAAGTTCAGACCAGCCGCAAGAACCCTTGCCCAAATGCTCCTGCTTCTGCTGACTTAGCCGACATGGGTCTGTCAGTTTACTAGGCAATAAAATGTTGTAGAGTCATTTTTTTTTTCCTTCTTCTGATTTCTACAAAATCTTGGGCCAGGCAAGATGTGGTTCTGCTGACAGCTGAAATGTGTGGCAGAGTAACCTTTGAACAAGTATGAATCATTGACCTCACATAAATTCTTCCCCAAAGTCCAAACAATCAGTTGGATATAGTCATGAAGGCAGTGAGAACTGTGCCCCAAATCAGTTCTACCTAAGTAGGTATTTGTAACTATTAATCCAAAACAATTGCGAAAACCCAATTCTCTCAGAAGTCTGTCTCGTACTTTGCCAGGGAAAGCTGGATATGTTTCCTTTGCAAACTAATTACTAAATCAAATTATAACCCTGATGCCATCAACGATTTATGGAAGCAAAACTAACAGGAATAAAGAGCAGAATTTTGGAGTGGTTAATCGTCTTTAATGACAGAGGTGAGTTTTAAAAAGAAAAGAAATTCCTATGTAGGATCTGGAGTCTTGAACTCTCAAGTCAGTTATTAGCTTGGAATGAATTGGACAAATTATTTAAAACAGATAGCTTTTTTTTTTCCACTATCTGTAAAACTGACAAAAGCTTTCATGCAAAACTGGTCATTAGGATATGCATAGTTTCAATCCAAGTTCTCATACTGAAGGTAGAGAAATTTGACCTACGACATAATGGAGTCTTCCAATTAGCTCTTCAGAGGCAGCAACATGTGCTGTAGCATAGAAAATTCACACTCACAGTTTCCTCCTCTTGCCAATATTGTTGTTGGTATTAATAATGAGATGACAATTCACAATTGCCAGATGGTGGAACCAACCTAGATGCCCTTCAGTTGATGAATGGATAAGAAACTGTGGTATGTATATATATACAATGGAATATTACTTAGCCATAAAGAATAATAAAATTATGGCATTTGCTGGCAAATGAAATTGGAGAATATCATGCTAAGTGAGATAAGCCAATCTCAAAAAACCAAAGGACGAATGATCTCGCTGATAAGTGGATGATGACACATAATGGGGGGAGAGAGGGATTAGTGTTAGGGTTAGAGTTAGGGTTAGGGAGGGGGGCAAGAATGGAGGAAGGAAGGACTGTATAGAGGGAAAAGAGGGGTGGGAGGGGTGGGGGGAAGGGAAAAAATAACAGAATGAATCAAACAACATTACCCTATGTAAATTTATGATTACACAAATGGTATGTCTTTAGTCCATGTACAAACAGAGAAACAACATGTATCCCATTTGTTTACAATAAAATTTTTTTTAAAAAAATGAGATGATCACTTATAAGGAAAGTTATATTCAAATTGTTTCTCCAAAAGACAAAGGTGAATTGGGTACCTGGTGTCTGCTTATAGCATCCGACAAGGCAGGTGAACTTAAAGTCACTCAGATCAATACGGACTCAATACATTTACAGCCCTCTGTCCTTCTGACCCCCTGCCTTTATTCCTTCAGAAAAGGAGGATAGGTAACTGATGTTTTGCAATTTTTAAATATAGGACTTTAGGACTGACAAGAATGTATTTGATAAAACTGTAGACTAAAAGACTTTAGAATAAATGTATCTAACTAATAAGTTCCTTCTCCAGATGCCAGGGAAGAAAGAACTTGATGAATCAATTGTTTTTCATTTTGCTGACACTCAGTATTGGTTCTGAGAACAACTTCTTTCTAAGCAAAGTAATATTTAACTACTTCCTTATCATCAACTCTGCCTCATAAGCGTAATTTAGAACTTTGCTATTGTAATTCAAGATGCTTCATGCTCCCCTCCCCCCGTTTACACCAAACCTTTGAGAGACAGAATGTCTTATTCATCAGCACTGTCATTATCTGAGCAATAATTAAAGATAAGGTAGGAAAAACAAAGGAATAGCATGTCACACAGTAATCATTAAAAGAAGAAGCCCTCTGACTGGGGAGCAAGTGAACAAAGACACCTTCTTCCAAACAGTGCAGAAATCAGCTAGGACACCTCTACCCTCACTGTAGCCTATAGTCACAGATGGGCCCAGGGCCACCGTGGCCTAGAGAGGTGACTAGAGAAAAATGCCAGAAGCGAAGACACGTACAGGAGAGACCACAGGCCCAGGCCTGGGACTGAAATGTATTCCCATGTTTGGGGCCCTTGTTCTCCTATAGGAATCAAATGGTGAGTCATGTCAGTCATTGTGTATTTGAGTTCAGGAATGGAATAAAGAGGAAGAATGATAATTCTGATTTCATTGGTGACTAGGATTTGCCAGGATCCTGTGTCCCTCCTTCTAATATATAGAGCTTAGCTGTTGCAGAAGTTATAAAAGTTGAATGAGATATTATTTCAGGCAGAAAAAGTAAAAGCTGACATTTCTTGGAAGGGTCAAACTCAAGTCTCTGGAGGTTTGAAGCCTAGCTTATATGACATCTTATTCAAGAGAGTCTCTCTCTCTCTCTCTCACACACACACACACACACATGCACAGAGGTAAACACCTATGTATACATGATAGACATATACATCTACCCACACATGCACACACACCTTCCCCTCTGCCACCTGATTAACACATGCTTTCTGTAGTATGGTCTGCTTGTACTGGTGTTAGAATCATTGTTTCATTTTATTTTGTATTATGATCCTTTGTTAAATTCTGTCCTTCTCTACCAATGGTTAAATCTCCTATCTTCTTTATATCTGATTTACCTTTTTCTAATGACCCATAACATTGTAAATAGTCAATAAATAATTTTAGAATGAAGCAGAAGTTTTAGTATTTGGAATAGTTGAAAACTATGAATTTACCACTTTTAGTGTTAGACGACTTAAATCTTAAGGGTCTCTAAATTTTTTTCTTATTTAGTCACGCATTGCCAGCACATGCCTGTGATCCCAGCAACTCGGGAGGCTGAGGTAGAAGGATCACAGGTTCAAGGTCAGTCTCGGCAACTTGGTGAGGCCCTGGATGTAGCTCAGTGGTAAAGCACTCCTGGGTCAAATCCCCAGTGCCAACCCCCCAAAGAATCATATCTTCATATCTTCTTATTCCGAGATAAATCCATTTTATTAAAACCACTCTATTAAAATTGAAATTGCCAAATTGTTTCATCTCTTCTTATCCCCCAATGTCCCCAATCCACAGGCATTTTGCCCTTCTTTAGTTCATTTCACAAAAAGTCATGCCTAATGGTGGATACTGTAATGTATGAAGCCCAGATCTCCTTACAGAAACAAAGGAGGCAGCCCTCAGCTGTCAGTTCTCTTTGGAGATCTGCCTCCACTGAAGACAACTCTAGGTAACGCCTCCTTCCAGGGACGCCACCCATCATCCAAAATGACGAGTCCCTATGGGAGCAGAAATACGTAGGGCCTCTTACTCCATTAGAAATAACCTGGGATCTCATCCAGTTCCAGAGCTCCGCTGGGAAAGGCAGAGGCCTCTGTTAGGTCTGCAACCGGGCCCAGCCTCTCCCTGTGCCCGGCCCTGCTCCCGTCCTTGCTATCGGCCACACCTACACTTGCTATAGTCACCTTGGCCAACAATGTACCTCTCAGCGCCAACCTCTCAAGAAACACGTAGCCATGACCACGTAGCCGATTTCAGATGTCAGGCATACAAAAATCATTGAAAGATGGAGCCTTGGTTCTTTCTGATTTTTGAAAACAATGTGGAGATATATCAGTCAATCCGTGGCTCCCACACAATGTGCAAAGCAGTATGGGAACAGCACTTATCAGTGTTGTTAAGAGTCTGGTGGCTCCTTAAACCCAGCGGAGGTGGGGTTAGGAAGGTTGCCAGGACAGACCTGGTGCAGGAGCTATGTGTAAGAGACAAGCAGCCAGGTGAACACACGGTAAGGGCTGGGGGCACAAGGAAGAGGATGAGGACAATCACAGACACCTCAGGCTTCCTGGGGTCCTCAAGGCAGGACACACCAAGGGACATTCAGGAGTGATACATGACAGAGAAGCAGGACCAAAGGCAAAATGCAGATGAATCTAGGAGGCAGTCATAGGATCATAGAAAACCCCGGGGCCATCCCAAGGGGCTTGGTTCTAGACTTTTATTGTTCGTTAGTTTGTTCTTAGACTGAAAAGTAGATAGCTTTTCCTTACAGCATATATTTCTAGATCTTTCTATCTCCTCACTTCATTTAAAATTATTTGGGAAAACAGAGTTAAGAGCAGCAGTGCAGTTTTTTTTTTTTTTTTTTTTTGAAAGCTGCGTATGGCACTGCCAACACCTTCATATGAACATGTAAGTCACAGCATCTTCTATGAGGCATGGAATCATTCATTTTGGAAGAAAAGTTCTCAGTGCATGCGATTTTTAGAAACATCTTGTTTCATTTTGGAAAAAAGAAGGATCTTTTTTTTCCTAGACCTCTATCCTATGTAATACAAAAACTAAATAAACTTGTACTATTGATGAACAAATTTCTTATTTCTTGTTCATCCAATAAAAGACGTCTACAGACTCTGACCTTTTATCCACATGATGAGCCTTTGTCTATGTCTTGCTTTAGTTATCACCTTGCTGTTTATTTGATGACCTGGGTTATTGTCTTCCAGGGCAAGAAGGTAGGTAGCATCACTTGTACAACATAATACTTGAGCTTCCCCCACCTGTCTGGGTCTTGCTTCTTACCTAGAAATTGTTCATGCATAAAATTTCCTAGGCAAAGTCAATATCTATAAAATCACAACACACAAGCATTACAGAAACTCAACTCTTTTTTGTGTTGCCGGGGATTGAACCCAGCATCTTGTGCTTGCAAGGCAAGCAAGCATTACAGAAACTCTTGGCGACCTAAATTATGAACTGATACCAGAAACTATTAGGCCAAGGGACAGACAGCAAATCTGATAATATGACACAATTCCTGGTACCAGCTAGCTGGTTCTGGTGTCATTCTCTTGTTCTCTCTTTTTCTCTCTTCCATGCAAGAAATAATGAGATAACAATGAATACCAACAATGTTGCTATGGTGGTAAGCTGGAATCCAGTCTGCTTTATTTTTTAAGGAAAAAAAATGTGAGTACTCAGGTTATTCTTAGCAACATATTACCTGTTGACACCCACATGCATGATCCATCTTCAGCAGGCTATTGCAATAGTGTGGTTAAAAAAACAAAACAAAACTATCAGAGGCTCCACGAAGCAAGAGGTATTTGAAGCAAGAGGGAGGCATGGTGAAATTTATAGTTAGGTTATGTCCTCTGGAGTCAGATAGAAGGTGGAATAAAGATGGAAAGAAGGCTTTAGCAAGCTGTCACAAAACCCAGAGAAGATATGATAAGGATCTGCCCAGAGTCGGTCACTGGAAAACGGTGGCCGAGCACTTCCCTCGCTTGGCTGTTAATTTCTAGGCTTGTCGATGGAGTTCCCTAAAAGAAGCAAGCCAGGCAGCTGACCAAGACAACTTTCTGCTTTTTATGTCACTCTGATTTTGAGAAGGGCCTCATTGCCCTGTCTAATAAAGCAGAAAATTAGTTATTAGAGAAAGACTCCTGATTAGATTTAGGAGTCTTGACACTCAATATAACAAGACTCAAAAATTCAGATGGAATTCATAGGTACTAGGTTTTCTCTGAATTTAGAAAGAAGTTAGATTCTGTTTGATTTTTCCTCTTAAACCACTATCCATTCATTAGAATATGATTGTTATGCTGTCAGATGAAAAGATGTCCATTAATCTAGAAATAGAAAGCACCTTTCAGGGAAAACCCCTCTCCTAACAGGACTTTTACCATCATTGCCCCCCACCTCCACCTGCCACCATAGGATAGTCACTCTTGCTTCATGAAAGAAAGTGACTTCATAACTGTTGCCCAAAGAGAACAGCAGATGCCTGACAATGTGTCATTGGGATGTACCAAAAGCCGATCTTTGGAGGTGGGTCCTAACGTATGCTAGATGGTTAAAAGGAAGTGTGTCTGATGAAAATTTTGATGAATGTGACACTAGACTTGGAATGCCCTCGTTAAACCAAGACCCCTCCATTCTCTATGGGGAGCCTTCAGCAGGTTAAGCTGTACTTGTCTGTTCATCCATTAAATAAGACCATGAAAAGCAGCCCCATCACCGGGTTGTATGGAACTTCAATGGGACTCATGTGAAGTCCATAACCCAGTGCCTCCTAGGGAACAATGTCACTAAAAGGGAAGGTGGCAATGACATTGACAGAAACTGAGCCATAGCCACGTGATGAATACATCAGCTAGATTTCTTTTTTTAAGAAAATGATCCCTCCTTCCCTAAACCAGTAACTTCTGAGGCTACACAGCCAGAGTTTCCCCTTCTGTCTTCATAGAACAAAACCAAATAAGAAACCCAAACAATCACCTTTGAATCCAAAGACTCCTCAATCGGAGGAGGCTATAGAGGTGCAGGGGCACTGATGAGGACACAGACACACTGCAAAAGAGTCTGGGGGCAGGAAATACAGGAAAATATCATTGCTTATGCTGGGCTATCCTGATTGATTGATTGGTATCGGGGCTTGAACCCAAGGGCACTTTATCACTGAGCTATATCCCCAGTCTTTTTAAATTTTTTTTAACTTTTTAAAATTTTTACAGACTGCATTTTGATTCATTGTATACACATGAGGTAAATCTTTTCATTTCTATGGTTGTGCACAATGTAGATTCATACCATTCATGTAATCATATGTGTATATGGGGTAATGATGTCTGTCTCTTCCACCAACTTTCCTTCCCCTGCCCTCTCTCCCCATCTTTGCCCTCTACACAATCCAAAGTTCCTCCATTCTTCTCTTATCTCCCTCCCTGCCCTCCCCATTATATATCAGTATCCACTAATTTTGAGACGGGGTCTTGCTACATTGATCAGGGTCTCACCAACTTGCTGAGATTGATCTCAAACTTGTGATCCTCCTGCCTCAACCTCCTGAGTCACCTCTGCTATTTTTAGAATCAGAGATTTCTGAGGGTTTCCTGAGTATCCCACAAATAAAGTGTTATCTTCAGAGAGCTCTCCAGGTCCAAAACAGATAAGGGATTCATTAGACCTGACTCATGATCAATTCAAAGGAAGTAGGTTCTGGGTACCAGTTATTACTAGAAGAGAAAATAAGAGTTTTAGGATAACTGTCCAGTTGGTTGTCATTTCTTGTAAGGAAAGGGAGATGGGAGATGAAAAATCCCAAAGGGACATGTACTGTCGATTCCCAAAAAAGATTTTTAGATGTGGAACTGAAGATTCATAACATAAACCAATAGGCAAAATAGTTGATTAGGTGGTAATTGTGTCAAATCAACCTCTCAAGCTCAGCAGATTAAACTCTAACGACACATATTCCTAAGGATATTTATGGGTAACTAAATCATCTAAGAAAAAGATTCCCAAATTACTTACACCAGAATAGAAACTCTTACAAACATCAAGGCCAAATTTCATGCCAACCTTCAATATAATTTTAGAAATTTCAGAAATAGTGGATTGCAACAAACGTGTTCACTCCTAGCAAATGGAGTCCTGCCACCTCAGCTGGCTGCAATGGTGACATGGTACTTTGAATTTGTGGAGAGGGAGACTCAGGATGAGAGTGAAATTGATAATGGAGACAATGATTTTCCTGCGGAGGTATGTCTCCACCAATTTCTTTTGTTAATCAGCCATGCTAAATCCTTTAAGAAAAACAGAGAAGATATAGGGCCAGCTTCTTCTATAACAGCATACCAGTCAAAGACTTTCCCTGGAATCTTGCTTTCCTCATCCTTTAGAAGTAGGAAAAATGTGTTTCAAATGTGTATCTTTTTGCCTGTAGTCTAGTCTGTATTCTATTGCAAGAAATCTACCTGAAGACCACAACCTCTTTTCCAGTACTCGTCTTGCATGCAGATCAGCAAAGGTTTGGTACATCAGTATTGCTTAGTTTTGAAAGAACAAAGTTAGTGTTTGATTCTAACAGTTTTAGTACCATGAGTTTTGACACCATCTACTCAGAACTAATTGAGTGGGAAGTCATGACAGGTGCGGAACTCATTTAATATAAACACATCAGCAATGTACCATTTCCAGTAAGGTTATATTAAAATGACATGTTGCAAAATCTCCACAAAATAAACACATTTATCCATAAACAGTAAATGTATAAAAAGTTGAAATGTGTGGTTCATACAAACAACAGAACAAGAGCCTTAGAGAATTCAGTGTCAAGCTAGTTGGATATTTTCAAACTGCTTTGTCATAAAGAACTATTATTAAAGATGTTATAAACAGACTGCTGGACTAGCTCAGTTGGTAGAACATGAGACTCTGAAAGATGGTTATAAACCCAAAGAAGGCGCACAGGAAAGGTCTAAATGATAGCCTTGCTCAATGACTGGGACCCCATCCTTGTTTCGTTTATGTTCAGGGATGCTAGCAACACACCTCAGAACATCCACTCTACCATGCAGGCTGAACTCTAAGCAACCATTCAAGGGTCATGCAAACAGACAGTAGGTACTAAAGATATTTTCTAACCGAACAATTGCACTTGGCAATTTGCTTCTTCCATAAAGAGAGAAAACAAAACTTAAAACATTCATTTCAGGACTCACCCGCATTATTCATGTCCGAATGCCCAAAGATGGCATTTTTCCAGATGATGAGCAGATTCATGTTCCGTGTTCCAAGAGGCAGTGAGACAGGAATGTGTGCAAAAAAAAGAGAGAAGAAAAAATAGTTTAGGAATAGTTCAACAATGGGCTGCCATGCCCTTCAGAGTAAGCAAGATCATAACAGTTCCCTCCCTTCTGGAAATCAGTCCACTGCTAAGACATCATGGGTTAAGGAGAAAGTTGCTGTCAACAAACAAGGTAGATAATCCATAAGAAGGCCAAAGGGATCAGTCATTAACATTTTCATTTAATAGCTGCGAATAGCATACATACCCAAATGACTGAACGTGCAATAGATGTTTCCAGAAAGATAAGAGAGAAGAGTTGTATGAACATATAGGGACATAAAAATAATTAAAGCAAGTCTAGACTAGATTGCGGGGAGTTTGCTGCAAGGTAAAGGCTTAGGCTGTGTCCATGTCATAATTAGAAAACTTAGCACAATGACTTATCCTTTCCAATAGGCATTAGACTAAAATGATTTCAATTATACCCTCTCAAAGAATATAAATCATAGCCCTGTTCATAAGTGCTACAAGTCAGAGTCAAAGAATAGAATCTAAATTTTTCAAAGAAATAAGTTATTACATCTCTTTTTTTATAGAGGCAAAGGGAAAAAAATAACACAACATTCAATTTCTAGGATACCTTGTGTTTCAATCCCACAAGCCATGATAATTGCTCTACCAGGGAAGAAATTTCACATATGAAACATTTTCAAGTAGATGGAACTCCCAAAACTGAGCCTTCATGTAAACAGCTCATCTGTCTCAAGCTTTCCACCTGAGAAATCACCTTGGAAAACCAGATTTTGTTAAACTCCCAGTAGAAGAATTCTGTGATCCTCAAGTTCACTTGACCTCCTGGGCCTTGGTCTTACAAACATAAACTATTAATCAGTTCTATTAAAAGCTACTATCAATTGAAATGAAATGAAAGCAGGATTTCAAAGAGACATTTGTATACTCATGTTCATAGAAGCATTATTTACAACTGTCAAAATGCAGAAACAACCCAACTCTCCATCAGCGGGCGAATGGATAAGTGAAATAGGATATGTATGCACACTGGAATAGTATGCAGCCTTAAAAAGGAAGAAAAAGATGACACATTCCAAAATATGACTGGACCTTGAAGACATTATGCTGAGTAAAATAGGCCAGGTACAAAAGGGTTACTACTGTAAGACTCCACTTCGATGACTTACGTAAAGTAGTCAGACTCAGAGACACAGAAAGTAGAATGGCAGTTGCCAGAAGATGATAGGGTTGGGGAAGAACTGGGAGTTGTTTAATGGGTATAGAGTTCTGGTTTTGCAGGATGAAGAGAGTCCCAGAGGTCAACTGCACAACAATGGAAATGTATATAACACTACTGATCTGTACACATGGAAATGGTTACGATGGTAAATTTGGTCTCTGTGTATTTTACCCCAATTAAAATTAAAAACAGCTACTGTCAAAATGGTTCTTGGAATTATTTGGCTACCCTGTGTAGACTTGATCCTCAAAGGAAAGAATTCATGAGTAAATGTCAACACACATTGTAAAGTGTTAAAAGACGGCGAACTGTAATAGAACAAAAAGCAGCCAAGCGCTAATTCAAAAAGTGTGGTTTTACGCTCAGCAGATGGTGGGATGAGAAGAGTCACTTAACGTGCACTGGAGGAGATGGTGACAAAAATGCCCACAAAGGCCAGAGCCAGAGCCAGGCTGTCAGCACTCCTTCCTCGGCCCTTACGGAACACAGGAGTCGACCTCTGCTCTGGCATCCTTCTCCTGTCCAGATCCAGGGACGCCTTCCAAAGTGTGGATGTGAGGGCTTCTCAATGTTCTTTAGATGTTTTTCAAGTTTAATACCTTGGGTTTGCAGAGCAATTTGTTTCTTAATCCACTCTCTTTCATCCTGGTAATGAATGGTGAGTTTTCCTCTGTCTGTACATAAGAAAACTTCACAGAGAGAACAGTTGATGTTCTATCACAAACTAACTAACTATCTTTGCTAAACAATTCAGAAAAGGGAATACATCGGTGTATAAATGACTGACTACCATCGAGACAAGCTTAAACATCTACTTTCAAACACTTCCTTGGCTTCTTTCGCAGTGAGCTGACCTCTCAGTGAGAGGAGTCAGCTTGCCTAGGGAATGCTGAGGGAGCATGAAGTGTGGGCCCAGGTGTCCTTTAAGGAGCTGGGGTGACTTTAAGGAGGCCACTACACATCTCGTTTTCCATGGATAAAAAAGGAGAATGACAGATCAGCTGGTTTTTGCATAGACTTATGATAGCGGGCAAATGAAATGACGTCTGTACAAGGCCTCTGAGAACAAAGTGACATCAATGCAGGGGGCACAGTTGAATGCCCTCATTGTGGTCTGCCACTTAGCAGGAATGTGTGGTTCTTTCCCAGAAAATGAGGAACATCCACATTAGACAGAATGTGCTGTAGCTTCAACTTGGCAACCTTGCTCTGGTTTTGTGGTTTGAATGTGTCCCCCAGGAGAATCATGGGTTAAAGTTTAATCCCTATTACATGGTATTAAGGCAGAAACTTAATCTGACGATCCATTTTAGAGGTGGGGTCTTTGGGGGGTAATTAGAATTAGATAAGGTCATTAGTTTGCAGCTCTCATAATTGAATACTGGTGACTCTATAAGATGAGGGAGAGAGACCAGAAGACACAGACGTGTGCTCCCTATTTCTTGTCACATGATGCCCTCCACCTTGGGACTCTCCCCAGGGACTCTGTGTCTGATGTCATTCCTCAACAAGAAGCTTTCACTTAAGATACTGACCCTTGAACCTACTGAACTGTGAGCTAAAATTCCTCTTTTTAAAATAAAGTTACCTAGCTTCTAGTATTTTGTTATAGTAATGAAAAGTCAGCTAATATGAACCTTTTTCACCCTATGGACTAGTTTCCATCCAAATAAAGGCCAGTGTATCTATGGAAGTAGTTCTTTAAGTAGGGTACAGGGCCTGGGAAGTCCCTAAGACACTTTTAGGGAGCCCATTAAATCAAAACTATTTTTTGGTCATTCTTAGATATTAATTGCTTTTTACTTTCCTTCTCTCATGAGTGTGTTGTGGAAAGTTCTAGAAGCTACATGGCGTGTGACATTTCACCTTCCATTTCTCATGCTGAAATAGGCATGAGACTCTTCTGTTAAGCTAGATATAAACTAGATTTGTAAAGCCATTCTTTATCCTAAGTTATTTCTGCTTTGGAAAACATAGTTAACTTTCATTGAAATATTTGTATTAACATGGAATGGATTTCTTATTGTTATTCTTAAGTAAACTAAAAGTAAATATTTTCAAAAGTTTTCCATTGTAATTCCTAATTCAGTTAACATCAGTAGATATACCTGCATGAAGTGAAGTTGTTTTCAGTCTTTAATGATCTTTCAGAATATATAGAGTTCCTGAGAAAAAAAGGCTTGAGTACTGCTGGCCTGGAATGAACAACAAAAGGGCAAATGATACAAGAAGAAGCTGCAGAGTCAGGCATGGTGGCACACGCCTGTAATCCCAGCTATCCAGGAGGCTGAGGCAGGAGTATTTCAAGTTAGAAGCCAGCCTGGGCAACTTAGTGAGATTCTGTGTCGGGGTGCCCGGGACCCCTGGCCCTAGGTGTGGCTAAGATGGCGCCTGGCAGTGAGCCAGAGCAGTTAACTTTTGCACAAACAACTGACATCATTTTGAGGAAGTTCCAGGGATTGGTTGAGTTCCCTCGTGGACAGTGCATGATCACTGCATGTCTGCATTTACTGCCTGTATCTGTTCATGCTCTCCCCTCGTGCTCAAATGCTGATTGGTTACAGTAATATATATATTGGAGTGTAAGTTCCTCTAAGAGGAAGAAGGAGAACAAAGAGAGAACAAAGAAAGAGAACAAAGAAAGAACTGAGAGGATGGGGGTGCGCGCAATAAAAAGGCTGAAAAGAACCAGGTGTCGTGTCTCTCTGCGGGCGGGGAGCGCGATAATTCTGTCACAAAATAAAAAGGGCTGGGGATGTAACTCAGTGGTAGGGCAACCCTGAGTTCAATAAAATAAAATAAAAAATATAGGAAACTACACAGGTTGACAGGAGCAGATCATGAAGGCCTCAGTGGCCACATGAAGAGCAATGTCAGAAGAGACCATAAGTGTAGGCAGCTATAGTTATAGTCCCTTTCTCTGTATGTAAGAGTTGTATACAATTATCAATTGTTCAACTTACTGTTCTACCATAATCAAACATAAATCTCTATCGCCCTATACTGAACCTAAAGGTGGCTTTCAAGAAGAATAACTTCCCCTCCATGATCACGTACATATTTGAATTGTGCTGACCTTTAAAACTTGACTTTTTGATTAACTTGTGGAAAGTGTTTATAGATGAGCTCACTTTTGTTTCTTGAAACCTCCCACATTCGAATGGGGCCAGAACTAAGTTCATGGCTCCTGCCCTGGGGATTCTCCACAGAACAGGAGGAAGATGGCTTTTTCTCCCTCAGAAAGTCCCTCTCTCCTGCGTAGAGATCCCCACTGCGCTCCCTCATTGGCTCTCCTGTACGTCCCCCCTCAGAAGTTGCTGCAATCTTTATCCATTCTCAAGTCCCTTGTGTACTCCCTTCATTCTGAAGAAGAAGAAAAAAATTTTTAAAAAACCCTCACTTCTGGCTTCACTAGGAAGCCAATGGTAAGAAACTCTGGAGTTAATAGTAATGCACAATGATTACACAATGTATGACTTGTAACTTTAGTGTTGGCAAGATAAAAATAAATTATCTTAATATGCAGTTTCCAGGAATACATAACACCCAAAAGTATGATTATGATTTAAATTTAAAGAAAAGAGTTGCATGTTAGTAAAGCCAGTGAAGAAAGAAAAATCTATAGCCATGTCAGGATCAGGATACAGGCAGCCTGGGGATAGACTAGTTGTAGCAAAAATTGTTATCAAAGTACATTCATCAGACATTCTGGCCAGCACATAACTAACTGAAGGGTCAAGTTGTACCTTAAAGCAACTGAGGTATCATAACCTTCCATCCAGACTGAGATGGTATTCTAGTTTAGATGTTGAAGTACCACAAAGGTTCATGTAGTAAAGGCTTGGTCCACAGGGTGGCCCTACTGAGAGCTGGTGGAACATTTGAGGTGAGGCAAGGTATGAGATCTTTAGTCACTGGGTGTGAGGCCCCCCACTCCCTCCCTTCTCTCTTTTACTTCTTGGTCAGGAGGTGAGTAGCTTTGCTCCCCCATACACTCCTGTCATGATGTGCTGCTTCGCCAAGGTCCTAAAAGCAATGGGGTCAACTGATCATGGGCTGAAACCTCCAAAACTATAAGCCAAAATAACCCTTTTTCCCTTATAAGTTGAGTGTCTCAGATATTTTGTTATAATATCGGAAAGCTGATGTATGGCTATTTAAAAAACATTTCTTGATGTATCTGTGCAGAATTCTTATATTGGGCAATATCTTTACAAGATAATGCCTAGTTGGTTTTCAATATTATAATATCTATTTACTTGCTACTCCTTCAGAGCTGTATAAGATTTGATATTTTTCATAAAATTCTCTTTTGAAACCCCTCATTATCACAGTTTATGTTGTGGTAATTGCTGTTTACGTACTGGGTCTCCCTGTAAAATGATAAGCACCACATTTTATTTACGTGTATATTCCCACGGCCTACATTGGTGCCTTGCTTGTAAAAGATGGTAAATGAATATCAAATTGAAAGAAATACTACAACCTGCACTTAATTGGGGTTATAAGGCATTCTGATGTTTTTTATGCAAATAGCATGGAAGGATTAGGGGTCAGCAATCCATTCTGCAAACAAAATTGATTCTGTCAGACTGCTTTCCACCTATTGCTTAGATTATCAGAACTAAGAAAAAAGAATGATTTTATTTGAGAGATGGTAATAAATGTAGAGCAAGAAATATTTGGGGGGAAGATAACAAACAAACAAAAAAAAACAACATGACTATGAACACCAAAGTGTGACTCGGAGTAGTACGTAGAAATGAGAGTCTGCAGATATTGGCACTAGAGGACAGATGAGGGATTCAGAAAGGAAGTGACAAAGCACAGTATACTCATCCACAGACTCCCACCTTAGGCTATCCATTTGGGGAAGCACCATCTAACTTCCTGTCCCAAGGTCCCAAGGTCCCACAACTGATACTAGTAGTTACAAAATTTGCTCATAACAAGTTGAATCATTGTCTGGGCTAGCCTGGGAATCTAAGTATAATTTTTATCATCTTCTCTCAGGGCAAAGAATTCAAAATTCTGAACAACTACTTATAAATGCACTTTTGGAAAAATGACTCATCTATAAAATAGGAAATGCCTATATTCAGAAAGTAGGTCTCTGCCTTTTATCACTCTAGGCTTTTCACCCCAAAGGCTAAAGAAGCCAGAGGCGGCAGAAAAGAAGCATTTCTAAGCTCTTAAAAACAAAATGCACACCATCCATTAAACTATTCTTTCATCATGGCTTATCTTCTGCTTTGAAAAATATTCAGAAAAGGAGTGCCAAGACCTCCCCAAACATGAGTTATACATGCAGTCCTCACGGAGGAAATGCAAAAAGTTTCAAAGAAGACAATGAGCTAAGGAATGGGAAGACTGTCGGTAGCACTGCCCAGCCTATGTCTAAAAGGTCTGCACAACAGAAACCATTTCTCCCCTGTGTGAATAAAGTGGAAAATAAAAGGTTTCTAAACATTTGAAGGTCATTGACCTTGTCTTCCCCACATCTTTGATGCTGGCTCTCTCATATCATGTGCAAATGGATACTTTAGTAGGTCAATGCCAATAAGCCAAATTCCTGAATTCAGTGTGTATCTCTGTGAACAGAGAACACCAACAAAAAGTGGTTAAGAACTACACCGTAAATCTCAAGCAAGTAACTCCACACAGATAAATTTAATTCGTCCTGTATCAACAACAACAAAAATCCATTCAACCATTGAGAAAATAATGTGTTCAGAACAGAGTTCAGTGTTTTTAGCAGTGGTAGGACACCCATGCTCACAGACACCCTGTTTGGTGTTGAAAGTGTAATCAAACTGATTGCTCAGTACAGGGAGAGTTTGATAAAGACAGAAAAGTTTACAGTACTGCTCAGATCAACTCACCCACTAAAACTCTTTTGAAAATATAAGAATTAGCATGCGCTCTGATTTCATCCTACAGCACCATGCAAAATCAAGTCGGTATGATTCGCATTTACTGAGCATTTATTATATGCTATGTGGACAACTCCATGGAAATCCAGCTATTCATCATTAAGAAAGGCTTTGGAAGTGGGGGTAGAAGGTATGGACTGATGTTTAGAAGCAGTGGGCAGAAGAAAACAGAAAGAGTGCATTCATTTGACTCATCAGGTTTCTATGAACACCATGCAAGTTACTCTAAGGATCCCAGACAAATTGCACACTTGCATTCAGTCAAACAGTTATGTGGAGTCTACCTAGTTCTTCTTTTTATGTTTTTTCTATCCTCAACTCTTCTCCTTTATCTTGCTAAAATTATACTTTCAGAGTAATAAGTTTTTGAGTCAGACAGTTCTTCCTACATTAAATCATTTCCAGGCAGTAAGTTAAATGCACTGTTCATGTAAAGCCACTGAAGGGTTAGTCCAGCTGTCCCATGAAGCATTACATAAGCAGCTCACAGTTAGAACCAGGCAGGAATGTGCCATTTGCTCCCTTCCAGAGGGGCTTCCAGGACTTTTTTGTTTCCTAGACTGACAGCTAGTCAGATAGAGCAAGCACTCCCTTCCCTTATGTCAAATGGGGGCCAGGAGAAAGCATGTTGAGAGATATGCTATACTGCAGCCACATACTGATCATTTTAATTTATTTTTAATGGGAATCACCTAGATAAGTCCTCTTGCCATGCTTTAAAAAATTAGGCTGAATCTCTCTGAATTTCTCCAAATCCATAGGAGGAGACAAAAGGAATGGAAAAACCACAAAATGAGGTCCCAGGTAACATAACAAAGAGAGAAAATGCTGAGTCAGTTTAGAAGAAAATACATTAATGATCAATGGTCAGGTCAATGGGATCAATTATCCAGAGAACAAAAATGGCATTGCCTGTGATTATTAGAAGAATATTAGTAGTAGTAGTAATATTAAGAATGATTTAGAATTTTTTATAGAGCAGCATCTGGGCAAAGTGATACTTTCATTTCCCCATGTCAAAACTATGTTTCAACAACACTGTGCAGTTAAAGCAATGGGGAAGTTGTTGCTTTATCAGGTTTAAAAAACAAAAGGTTTTGAATCTGTGATGATGCTTCAGGATTGTAGATTTGGAAGCTGAAGCAGCTGTAACTCCATCATAAAGATGAATAAACTATCATCCAGGGAAATTAAGTGATAATGAACTCACAATCTGGAAAGCAACATCACTGCTTATTTTTCCTGAAACACACTTGGTTATATTCTAAGTGGATCCTGCAGAGACCAAACCTATGCTTCCAATACAAGGCAGAACAAGTTGAAAGGAAAACATACACTCACATATTAAAAGTATAAAACAAAGCATCATGATCCTGCTTCATTTAGTGGAAAGGTTGGCAACCAGGTCACACACACACTTAAGCAAACTCACTGTTGAATTTACCAACTTCATTTTAATCTACACTGTTTTCCAAAAGAAGCAAATAGCTAAGATAGCACAAATTATTCATCCTTTATAAATACAATGTAAATGTTGTTGCAACATCATAGTATTCCCCAGGATTCAAACATTTTGTGAGAGAAAATTATCTAAGCCGTCTGACCTCTTGAAAATAAGATGTGAGCCAGGCGTGGTAGTGCACACCTGTAATCCTAGTGACTCTGGAGGTTTGAGGCAGGAGGATCTCAAGTTCAAAGCCAGCCTCAGCATCTTAGCAAGACCTTAAACAACTTAGCAAGACCCTGCTCAAAATTAAAAAATGAAAAGGGCTGGGTATGTGGCTGAGTGGTTAAGTGCTCCTGGGTTCAATCCCTGGTACAAAAAAAGCAAAAGAAAAAAAATCTGTTCATTTTAGATCTGGTTATTCCAATATCTCACCATTAGAGAAAAGGTCAGGATTCTCCCAGAAAAGAACCCAGGTCAAGAGAAGGAAGAGTCCAGGCACAAACTTCGGCTGCAGGTCTGAGTGGGAGGCAATGCTCAGTGTCCTGGAGGCCCTGTTACTGTCCTCTAGGCCTCCCCACCCAATTAGAGTAACCCATTCATGCCTGACTTGCCCAGATTACTCTTCTGCATATAATGCTTCCATGATATTCCACTGCCAGTTTGATGAATTCCAAAATTTCTTGAGCCTACAAGTTGGGTACACTTGCTTAAGCATTTACATGTGCCTGGGGGACCTCATAGGGTCAAAGGGACCAACGATCCAGAAACTGCACTGCATCTGGACCTCAAAGAAGCAGGGAACATATCATCTCCTGTCACGTCTGGTGACAGCTGGGTACATCCACAACAGATATAGTGGCATCCATTGATACCTTTGGACTCTTTGATGTCAGATGTCACTTCATTAGCCAGAATAGGAGCTAGAGTAAGAATGCTAAGGTACCTGTGGCACAGAGAGTGCCACAACCAGGGAGAGAGCCCCAGGAATTCCTAAACATAGCTGAGATAATCTGACTATGGTTCGAATTACCATCATTGCAAGGAGTGACAGAGTCAAGGAAATACAGTTGCATGGCAATTATTAAATTGTTATGGCCTAGGAAATATAGGCTACACTTGTATCCACTATAAAATAAAAGTATTCTTAAAAAAAAAAAAAAGATCAGCTCTGTCCTTTTGAAAACATGAAAGGACAGCAGTTTTACCTAATTATTTTTATAATTAAAAGATCAGTATAGCTCACTTTAAGATCAAGGAGTATAAATTAATTTGTCACAAGTTACTTTAGCACCAGCAGAGCTAAATATCTATGAGGTTTGTTACTTTTCCCACTTGACTGATACAGATACAGAGGGAGTAGATAAGCAAAATATTTTGTTTTTGCAACTGAGAAATGTTTTGCAGTAGGATTATCAGGTTTATCTTCTTAATTGCATTTTGCTTTGGCTATTATTGTATTTTTAAAAATAACTGGAAAGTGGCAAAGGGAAAATTATACTAAATATACTCAAGGCTAAAGTTTATGTATAAAAAGATTAAAAAGAAAATAAACATAGTTAGAACTAAAAGCTTGAAACACAAATATTGAAAGTAAAAGCTGATTTGATAAACATAAATTTTCATACTGAATAAAATATGTCACATGATATAAATGAATGGATATGTTTGTTGGAGGACTTATTATATGCTAGTCATCTTATGGTATTATTTTTATTTCTTACAACAACTCTGCAAGATAAATATTACCAAACTAGTTTTGCAGAAAAAAACTAAGGCTCAGAAAACTTAGGTGATTTGTCCCCAGATATTCAGCTAGTATCTATTGGTACTGTAAATGCACTTGGGTAAGTCTAGTAGTCAATATGCATCCCAATGTACTGTGCATAAGAGTAAAGTCAGCTTGCTCATTTTCTGCTGCATCACTATATTTATTCTGCTCTTTAAGATTTGTAGGCTGGATACAGGTGGTTCTGACTTAGGATTTTTTTGTTGTTGTTGTTTTTTGTTTTTTGTTTTTTGTTTTTTTTTACTTTATAATGGTGCAGGAATGATCAGCATTCAGTAGGAACCATACTTCGAATTTGGAATTTTGATGTTTTCCCAGGTCAGTGATAAGAAGATGCTGAGTAGGGACAGCAACCAGTGTACTGTGTTACTAAGCTCTGACACTCCAGAGGCTAGGTGCATTCAATGGCAACTTGGATTTTCATCTTACGATGGGTTTACCAGGATGTAACCCCACACCCCATGGTAAGTCAAGGGGCACCTGCATTTTTAAACATCATCTTACCCACAGTGCAACCTAAAAAAGGGTACCCAAGATTCAAGGAAACTATTTTGGGTGGCATTCAAATGCATTTTAATCTGTGGTAGCAATGCTTTTAAATCAGACTTCTAGCTTATCAAAATGATCTCTGCCCACAAACTCCTGATCTCATTACTTAGCTCTGTGAAATTTTATGACTACCAGAGGGTAAAAATAAGTTCTTTTAAACATTGAAAGGTAAATGCAAGTCACTGATTAAACATTTGCTTGTTAAATGATTTCTTGTGAGTGTTCCATGAGGTACTTTTACAAAGTTGTTACAGAGACACAGGGATTTGTATGGCATCTTTAAAAACTGTTAGACTAGTGACTAACAATTTATTGCTCATAAAATGCAATCCCAATCATGATGCCACTTCATTTTTTTCATCCTCTGTGTGGAGTGGGGACTCCTTTTACTTCCATTTACTAATGAGGAAGCAGAGGCTAGGAGAAGTTAAGTTTGCAGATCAGCTGAGTATGGAAGAATGTACTGATGTGAATCACTCCTGTGGCCAAATATTTACAGTGTGGACAACCTTTCCCATTTTGTTACAATTATGTAAACTTCATAAATAACCAAGAGTCAAAATTAATACACATAGATACATCAGCTTTATATGTGATCTCTCATATTCCAGAAGGGGTTTGAGTATACAATGCTAATGTTATAATAAAGGCTTACTGCCCTACTATTCAAAACCTCAGCATTTGATCGCATGTTTTGTCTTGTTTCTATTTGCTTATTCCTTGTAAGCAATGGATTATTTATCACTTTTGATGAGGGTGAATTTTATCCACTCAACTTTGAAGGCCTGTATATTCTGGAAGTATTTTGTTACTGAACTATGGAAGCAGGCAATATTTTTACAATACATTTTCTCTACCTGATCTCAAACATTTAGTATGCACATAGGATGTGACTTCATCTTTTCATTCTTAAAAAAAATGGGATCACAAGAAATCTCACTTTCTAAAATCTGAATAGAGAGTTTTATCTAGATCAGAAACATTTCAACAACTACACATGCCGACAAACCCGTACATGATTCTACTTTGTATGTCAAGGATCCATAATAGGAATCAGATGAAAAGCTTCCTAAAAGGGATTTTAGATCAGTCAAATCCATAAGCCCCACACTAAGAATTCTCTCACATATTTCTGGAGGAATTCAGTCCTTGGTGGGCATCTTGCCTAGCACATCTCATTTTTCTTTCAACCCAATCACTCTCAACTTTGCTTTCCATATTTGACTCTGCTTTTGAAAGCTCTAATGAGCTCATGTGACCATACCCTCATCTTTACAATGAAGAATGTTAGTAACTTTACAGATCCTTTAGTTTCCAAAGCTTAACTTATCCATGTAATTAGACAAAGGTGGTAGAGGTTGATTTTTGGAATTTCCAGATAATTGCTGGTATTTACACTTTGCCTCTAAGGACCTGCTCAAGAGCTGAGTACTTCTTCCTCATCATCTTGACACAGGTTTAGAACAACATCCTTCTCCCTCTTCAGTCACAGCCTCATCTTCAGACATCTCTGGATAATCATTCACTCAGTGAAAAGTCATGCAGTCCCCACTCCCGGCACCACTTTGTGGTCAAAGATGAATAAGATAGAGTCTAGCTCTCAGTCGACAAAACACATGAAAGAAAAAAAACATGCGAGGTTCCCTGACAGAGGAAAAAGTTGCAGAAGGAAAGATGGCAGGGAGACCTTCCGAGCATGATTATGGAAAACTTCATGAGGGAAGTGGTATCTGAGCTGGGTGTTCAACAACTGGTAGGAGTTCAAAACAGAGGCACCGAGTGGGGCACATCTCAGTGGAAGGACTGGGATGAGAAAAGGACACAAATAAAACCTAAAGATGTGCACAGGCATTGGCTAGGATTGCAATGGGCCTCCTGCAATGGGCCGTGGGGGATAACATGAACTTACAGAGGAACAGACATGGTGCTTTGCATACAAACTGAAAGGAGATGGATCTTACCCTTTAGGAATTTGGGGTGGTATGATGCTTGAAACAGGGAGTGATATCTTCAAAGCAGCACTGTAAAATGATTACACTAAAAGCAGACATTAGGGAAGGTAGAAAGTGTGAACTAGGATTTCTAATTGCAATGGTCCAAGCAGGAGGTGTCAAGGGCTTGGGGTAGGACTGGTGACAATATGATAAAAAAGGAAGCGACTGTGGGAGGCCCACTGCATGGTCACTGACATTTCTGTGGTATGTGTCTGTGGAGGAGCCATGTGAGAAGAGGAAGGTGTGAGAAATGAAGATCAGGTCTCTCACCTGGGTGACTCATGGTGGCTCTGGGTGAAATTGAATGAGGTTCCTATACATGTTCTGTTTGGGGCTACTGTTGGACAGCTGGGTGACATATCCTCTTGGCAGTTGGAAATGTGAGACTAGATTTCTAATGGAAGCTGAAGAGTTAAGATCTGAATCTGGTAATCATTCATTCAGTCAACCTACACTCTAGGTTCTAGAAATCAGTGGCTTATTGCTGGGGCAACTAACCTAAAAACCAGGTCAGGTGCCAGGGTTTTACATGTGCTATTGACTTCTCACCATAAAGCTATCTTATGCCCACTTTTCTGGTAAGGATTCTGCCTGAGGACTTTGATATCATCTACTTAGTTGATGTTAGGAGGTGTTACAAGTTCTGATCCACCCTTGTTTTCCTA
This sequence comes from Sciurus carolinensis, assembly GCF_902686445.1. Classification (NCBI taxonomy): domain Eukaryota; kingdom Metazoa; phylum Chordata; class Mammalia; order Rodentia; family Sciuridae; genus Sciurus; species Sciurus carolinensis. Next base: position 25,919,305 of record NC_062227.1, on the reverse strand, counting down.
CCACACTAAGCAAAGGTGTGTGTGTGTGTCTGTCTCTTGTCTCTCTCTCTTGTCTCTCTCTATCTCTCTCTCTCTCTCTCTCTGTTCCCAATGTGAGTACTGCCATGCATTTGTTTGCCCATTAATTTATTGTCTCCAGTTCTAATCATCATTCATTCTGCTTGATGAAAGTCTCTCCTAATAGTCCCCAACTATATTCAGGGTCATTCCCCAGTCACATCACTGTTTTTAACCTACTTAGCTGCTCACTTTCTCATTAATGTGGGATTCTAAGATAGTGTCCCCTTAGCTCCCATGTCTTGAATTCTTCTCATCCCTTTCATTAGTGTTGGGCTATGAGACCCTTGGCTTGTCAGAAGCGCAGATGGTGGATGTACATCAGCCCTGCTTTTCACATAACACCATTATAACATCAAATCTACCTGAATAAAATCCTCAGAAGTTACTCAACTAGCATTAAAACAAAACACCTTATTTTCATCTCTGCCAGGAGGGAGGTAACTACTTGATTTCTGTGTTAGCTTTCTCGACTTCCCTGGCACGACAACAAATCATAAACTATTTCCAATTGCTACCTATATTTCTCCATCTTAAGTGTAAAGATCAGGTTCAATACCTTTTAAAATCTCTAGTTGTTCCAGCAGCTTTCCATTGAAAGTCATATGTTCTTTCATTTGTTTACTTATTTATTTTTAAATTGGTACATAATAATTTCACATATTCATAGGGTACAGTGTGATATTTTGACACATGCTTACAATATGCAATGCTCAAATCGAGATTATTGGTATATCTATCACCTCAAACAATCATTTTTCTGTGTTGTAAACATTCAAAATCCTCTCTTCTAGCTACTTTAAATATAAAATTAAGGTATTGTTGACTGTATTAATCCTACTGTGCTATAGAATATGAAAACTTTATTTTGTTTTATTTTTGTGGCACTAGAACACTAGAGCTTCATCCTCTTATCTACCTGTATTCTGGTGCCCACTAACTAACCTTTCTCCATTTCCTTCCCCCCACCCTTCCCAGGCTGTGGTATCTGCTCTTCTACTCTCTACTTCTATGGGATCCACTTTTTCAGCTTCATACATGACTGAAGACACAAGGTATTTATGCAAGTCCTGTCTTCTTTCCAATTGTGCTTCTTGCTCTCCTTGGTTAATCAGCTCTGTATAAGAAAATTCTATGTCCCCATGTGCTCACATTTCCCTTCCAGGTAGCTCAGATAACTCCAAAGTCATAAATTAATTCTCAGGATGTGGTACACACGAGGAAGTAGCTGCCCAGAGTAGACTGTGACTCACACTACTCCCTGGATCTTTTTAATGAATCATTCACAGTCAACCTGCCCTCATTTCAAATCCTACAAAATCAGGCACTGGTTTAGTTCTTCCTCCTTAACCTTCCACCCCTGAGAAAGCATGCCAATATTCAGCATATTGTAAGGAAAGTGAGCCATGTGGGGTTGTGGGTATGATATAGAACCCATGGTTCTAAGTTTTGAAGAAAAGAAGAAACAGAAACAAGGAGGTTGTTGGTGGGTGAGCAGGAGAACATTCAAACTCAGGAGATGGACCCTCAGGGAAGCAGTCAGTGTGCACACCATCTTTGGGGAACTTCTTGTTACTGTTTATATGATCCTCTGTAAGAAATTCTCCTACTTAAATCCAATCCATAAGACCTATCCTTTGTGAAGTTTCCCTTGCTGTTGTTACCCAAAGGGTGGGATCACTTTGCCATGATGATTTAACTCACCTATTTATACAATAGGACCCAAATCATAAAGTACCTTCCATTTGGACCCACCAATTATAATGTGAGCTTCACATGGGCAGAAACCGTGTTGTGTTCATCCTAGTGTTCCAAACATTTAAATGAGTTTATCTAAAATGGAAGAGAATATATCTGAAGGTAGTGAGACCTCATTTCTACAAGCATTTAACTAGAAACTGTTATTGGGGTTCTTTGACCAGGCAACCCTGTTATCCTGGTATTTCAAACTTGCCTAATAGTTTAAATGCTCTATTCAAAGCGATTTACCAGTCTCAAAGAGTTTAAAAATGTATGCAACTAAACAATGACCTCAAAATGACTAGGATCATTAATATTCTGATTTTAATGATTAATCCTATAAATGATTAAATGTCTTTTCAGGACAAATGTTTATCATTACAAGCAGCAGTCTACTAATGTTTGTTGAACATCTACTCTGGGGACAAAAGGATGAGGGACCAAGCTCTACTCTCAGTAACCTACATTTCAGTGAGGGGGTTATCCATCATTGGGATTCAGAGCTCCAGGTACAGGAACATAGTTTCAATTTCACATCTCTGCTCCTCCATAGAGGTTTTCTTAAGGTTACAACCTGTTGTAAATCGCCTATTCAAAAGTCCTCTTGTAACATTAGTATGTTACAAGAAAGGATCTTAAACCCATTGGTGTCATTTAAATCCAAACTGTGATTGATTCAACTGGGAAATGTCTATGGTTAATAAAGGAGAAGGAAGACAGAGGCCCACAAGGTCATTCCTGAACCAATCTGAACTTTCCCTGTTCTGAAGTATGAGTACAGATATGTGCATTCCCTCCCACTCTAACCCCACTCATTTTGGAAGTATAATTCAGGTTTGGAGTGTGTAAATCTTGTCTGGTCCTTCAGTAACTGACACAAGAAATGCAGAAGGGGGTCCCCACGCAGACCCTGCTCTACTGGATTAGATTCTGTATCTATTCAAATGGAATTCAGATTTAAATTGCAATTAGATTTGGGATTTACAGTCTTCTACTTTCATTCATTTCGTGGATTCCAGCCCTCTCCCAGCCCAGTCTTAATCCAATGCACTTCAGAGGGAATTACTCTAGTTGTCTACTAGCCGGAGGTGGGGGAGGCTGTGTGCATTCCAACAACAAGCCCCCCTGGGAGAGCGCCTAGGGCCTGAGCCGGACCTCCAGGCTGGGCTGTGTCAGTCTCGCCTTGCCTCAGGACCCTTGGCGCTCACAGCAGCCCTTTCGCGACTGCGAACCGGATCCTCATGTTTTCTTTTCCCCTATCTTTTTGACACTGCCCTTCGCTCCCAGGAAGATTTCGCAGCCAGCACTCCATGCTTTCGCGGCTCACAGGCTGCGGGCCGGCTTGCCTGCGTGCGGCGGCGGCGGATTTACTTCTGCAGAAGGAAAAGTGAAAGCTGCGGCCGGTTGTTGAAGGGGGTGGCGGAACCCTGCTCAAGGCTGCTGCTTTGCAAGCTGCAGCGGCTGTCACCGAGCGGTGCAGATGTGGATCTCAACTTCCAGAGCAACTCCAGTGCCCGCAAACCAGTTACAGTCCCGACACGCCCTTCGGCGCAGGTTCCTAGTCCGGTGCTCTCTGCACCCCAGATGCCCACCCGCAGCTCTGCCGGATCACCCCACCTCCTGCTCAGTACCCCACCTCCTGCTCAGTGCCCCCCCACCCCTGCTCAGCTAGGGCCCGCGGGTCCCTAGCTCCCTGGCTTCTGAACAGGACGTGCCAAAGGGAGTTCGGAGCCCCCAACTTAGGCTTCCCGGGTGACACGACGCCCTCCCTGGAACACGGGCCCACCTCCGCCAGCCTCCAGCGGTGGTCTTTATAGCAAGTCACAGGAAGACAAAATGCCTGGCGAGGAGAGCTGCCCTGGATTTGGAAAAACAGCTTCATTTGCTCGGGAGCGCCTGGATCCTCCACCCCGCACCCTCGGACCAAATAATTTTCAGTCCGGGACGCGCCTTGGGGGAGGAGACTGAGCGCTGGATCCTGAGAAGAGGAACCAACAGCGCTGAGTTACTGGGGTGCAGCTACGCGCCGCTGGCGGCAAGGGGCGGTGAGGCTCTGCGGCTCGGTGGGGCAGGGGGAACGAGCTCCTGCGCCTCTGCCTCGCGGAGAAACACACACACACACACACACACAGCCTTCAGCTCTCCCCACGCTGCGAGCTAGAACCGGGAGGTCAGAGTCACTCCTCTTGAAGGCAGTAGCTGAAATGCCGAGATGGTGGCGGGTTTCTGGCCTCACCTCCAAGGCTAGTACCTTCCTAGAAGGCCCCCCGATTCCCCGGGGCGAGCTAGGTCTGGCTTCCAAGATTCCACTCTTTGGGCAGCGGTTCGAGCTGCAGGGGGGGCGGGGATGGATTCCGAGGGAGCTCTAGAAAGCGAGTCCTTGCTCACCTCCCGCCCTCCGCGCAGGGAACTGGTCAGCCCCGCTAACCTCCAGCGCACAACTAGCCTGCCAGGGTTGGAGAGCGGGACCCTCAGGACACTCCAACTCCGGTGAGAGCGGGGAGGGGAGTGACAGCAGCAACCACTGCGCGCGTTGGCAAACGCACGGAATCTCCGAACAGGCTAAACCACGGGCGCGGAGGGGTGGAGGCAAGAGGGGCGGAGGAGGAGTTGCCAGAGCGGAGAGGGATGACGTCCTCCAGAGCCTCCGGCTCCAAGGGACTGAAGATTCGTGTGCTAGCCTGGCCCCGCGCGCTGGCTCGGGGACTCGCCCAGGCGCGGCGCCCAGCTGCGGTTGCGGCTCCAGCACCGCACACAGGAGGAGGATCCCGGCTAGCTCAAGCCAGGGCGAAAGCCCTCCGGTTTCCTCAAAGCATTGCTCCACCGGCCCCTCGCCTCGGGGTGCCCACCCCGGAGACCTTGCCTATTCCGGCAGGCCCAAGAAGGCAACCCCCAGCCGGGCTGGCCTCGCCCCTTCCTCGCTCTTTTCCCCATCGACCTCGAGCCAAGGGCAGGCGCCCGCTCCCCAGCCTCTGCCCACGAGGTGAGCCGGCGCTCCCGGCCTGCGCCCTGCTGCCAAGAAAGATGGAACGTAGTAAAGGAAAGGGGCTCACCTGGGTCTCAGAAGCCTTCCTCTCCCGCTCCTCTCGAAGCCGGTTCCCAGCCCCCAGGCACAACCTTCCTCCGAGAGGGAAAAAAGTAGCGCACGGCAGAGAGAGGTAGCGCTGCTCCCAAGTCCCTGTGCAGCGGCTTTTTCCTTCGGATTCTCCTGGGTCCAGTCTGGGTCTTGGCGTCGGGAAAGGGTTCCCGGAGGCTAGAAGGAGCCGCCAGATCCTGGCTCCTCCCGCAGCGGTGGCCGCGGCACCTCCAACTTGCCACCTGCAGCGCGCGTCGGGAGCCTGTGACAGCCCGCGCCGCTCAGCCCGCGCCGGCCCGCCCTCCCGGTCCGCTCGTTGGCTGCGCCCAGAAATCGGGCGGTCCCGGCACTCGGCCCCGCCCTGCGCCCGCCCCGGAGCGGCGCGCTCCCTAGAGTGAGTCTCTTTCCAGGCCTCCCTGGGCTTTACAGCCAGTAGGCTGTGCGATCTGGGGAAAATCAAACAGGGACACACACACACACACACACACACACACACACACACACACACACACACACACACACACTTTTAGGTAGCTAGGGGCCGAAGAGTAAGTTATGGGGCACACACACACACACACACACACACACACACACTTTTAGGTAGCTAGGGGCCGAAGAGTAAGTTATGGGAAATGCCCCTTCGTGTACTCTAAGGGGACTCGGCAACTTGATTCCTTTTGCTGGTATTTAATTTTTACAATCTCGGAAGTTAACGTCATAACAGAGTCTAGGGATATGGGCTAGAAAGTGGTTTGGTCCCTTTAAGTTTCACCCAATTTCACAAGAAGTCCTAAATATGATAAGCAGCACGGGGTCACCACTCTTCGCTCTCCTCACAGCAGCGGAGGATCCTTAGGTTCCAGCCCCCAAAAAGCCATCCCCATTCGTGTCCTCGGGGTTTCTAGGCCTGAAGACCGACAGCGCACCTGCAACGTGCTTGCTTGATTCTGTGGCCTGCGTAGACCAGGCCATGAACACTCCTCCCATGCATGTACAAGGCCGGTTGCTTAGTACTACTCTTGAGCCTTTTAAGAAAACAAGGGGAACATTCTCCTCCCTTTCTCTTCCACCTCTACCCTAAAGACCTGAGCAGGCCAGGAGTTCACTGCTTAATCTGCCTAGGGCATTCAGGTGCATTCTGCAGGCCCTCTGCCTCTTCCTGGCTCTTGAAGTTGGGCTTTCTGGGAAACTGATTCTGTAAAGCCTTATGGAGGAGAAAAGCTATTAAAAAAAAAAAAAAAAAAAAAAAAAAAAGCCATCCAATCAACCAGAAACATGTGACTCTTGGGTGTATCTATGAGAAAGTGGTGCATTACCAACTACCTATTAGTTTAGTAATATTTCAAAATTAACTGCCCAAATAGCACCTTTTATAGCCCATTAGGGAAATGTCTGTTTAGAGACAGAGGTGTTGTACTGTTAAATGTGACCAGAATGTGCATGGTGCAACCCAGTGGCTAGTTGTGTTTTGAAGAAGCCTCCGTGGGGTGAGAGGTGAGGGAAAAGTTTCTTGCTAAAGGAAATCAGAAGGTGGCTCTTCACAAGGTCATATTAGGGACAGTTGGTACCAGTCAAAAAGCCACTCCCTGTCAACTATTGCTAAGTAATTCGGAGTGCTTCTTTATAGCACTGTTTCCTTGTATTTTAAGGTAAAGTTTTTGTCTCATGAGATTCTGTTATCTTGGGAATTATAAGCAAACACCCTCCTCCTCCTGTAGCCAAGTGCTTACTGTCGCCTCTCTCAAAGAGGCAAGCCAGTCCTTGCCTTTCTTCCAGCTCTAGAAAACTTGGGTAGCACAATGCAGTGTCAAAACAGTCACAAGGAGAGATTGAGTGCTTGCTTAGTGAATTGCACTTTGACCTGAATTGGGTGAAACCATGAGTAAAATGAAGGTGCGGCTTGCTGGAGTCTGAGTCCAGATTGACTTAATCACTGGAGGAACAACTGATAAAAGTGGTGGTGGAAGCAGGTGGTGGCTTTGTGCCAAGAGATCAGTGATTGTGAAATCAGGTGTGCATCTCATGTGATGATGGGCAGGTGAGTACAGGTTGACATGGTGTTCCTTTCTAATTCTAATATAGAAGTGATGGGAAGCCCTTCAACAGGAAAACATCTTTTCTTGACAGTAGAGAAGGATCTTTAAGACTAATGCAACTGAGAAAGCATGACAAAGGAAAAAGGAGAAGAAAATTTAGAATAAAAAGTTAGAGAGTCTATTGATAGTGGGAGAAATTAGCAGATGCTAGAACCCTGTATGGTTTCAGATGCTGCGGGAGACCACAGGGAATTGCTGGAATTGAGATGGAGTAAGTGTAGAAGATGGGACTTGAAGTAGCACTTCTAGAGCCAGCAGACATGATAATGAATCTGGTCTCCAACACCTCTGTGTGTGATCTGTTACATTTGCACCTAGTACACATTATGAAGCTTCATTTTTTTCTTATTTATTGAAAGGGGTTAAGAATGCATGCAGTATAAAGCTGTGGTAAGGATCAACTGGGATAATACATCTCTGATGCTCTGCATATAGTAAGAATTCCATAAATAGTAGGTTTTGAATGAACAGTGTTTTTAAAGGGGATCAAAGGTCACCCATAACTTCTGCCATTTGTTATCAATTAACGATTTTTCCCCAACATCCATCCTGCCTATGCATTCCCTGGGATGAAGATCTCACTACCTTAAATGGTCCATTTCACCTTCCTAGCTGAAGGCAAAAATACCTACTTATCCCCCTCTTCCTTCCTTCTTTCCTTTCTTTCTTTTTCTTTCTTTCTTTCTTTCTTTCTTTCTTCTTTCTTTCTTTCTTTCTTTCTTTCTTTCTTTCTCTTTCTTATTCTTTCTCTCTTTGTTGTCTTCCTTCCTTTCTTATCCTTCTTTTCTTTCTTCTTTCTTTCTTTCTTTTTTTCTTTCTTTTCTTTCTTTCAACTGTTTTTTATGGTTTCTATCCACAGTGGTCATCCAAACACCACTTCATGGGAAAGCCTTCCAAATTGTTTAGGACAAATAGTAGGGACCCTGGGTGACTTCTTTTGTTGAGGCTAACCATGCTTTGTCCCTTTGATCTCTGTTCACATGATGGGTTGTCACTATCTTTCACCGTGTCTTGCTCTCTAGATTGCCTCTGACCTTTTAGTAAAGCACCTTTGCTCAATGTGCTTCTGCCTATGCAGCCTGCAGTTATGTAACATTTTGAACAGGCCCTCACACTCTTGATACACCTTGGGTTGAGTTGCCTGCTAACTACAACTCATAGATCTTTGGCACATTTGACACTATGTATAATATCTATCATATCATAATATTTAGTATTATAAATAGTATAGAGTTGTACTATTTGGGAGTCCTAGTTTTGTCCTTCCATATTTATCTTCTAAGAAGATAGAACTGGACTAAATTACCAATGAAGTCACTTTTTAATAATTTATTTTGAAATAATTTCAAATTTACCAAAGTAGGGGGAAATGATTCAAAGAAATCCTATGTCATTCTCTTCTAGTTTTATCAATTGTTATTATTTTATGTTCGATATATCTCTGGATAGATACATTGATTGAGAGATACTTATGATTGATATTATTTTCCTAAACTATTTAAGGGCAAATGCAAACACCATGCTCCATTCCCCTGAAGTATTCCAATATATACATTTTCCCCAAACTACATAAGTAGTGCCCTCCTACATAAGTACAATATGACATTGAGATAACATCATCAAACAATCCTTAAAATTGATTCAAAAAATTTCCAGCTTTCCCCAAAATGTCTTTTATTCCTTTGTGGTTCAGAATCTAACACAGGATCACCCATTATCTTTAACTGGCATGCCTCTTTATTCTCCTCTAATCTGCTTCTGTTGTTCAGTCTTTCTCTATCTCCCCTGATCTTGATGGTTTGAAAAAGCACATATCCTCAACATAGACCCACTGGATATTTTTTTAATACCCAGGCTCAAACAGAAAGAAATTAAAAAAAATCAAGTGAATCTAAGTTGAGAACATGTGCCTTTTCAAACAACATGTATATTTTTTTCTTTTACATATATGTGTACACACACACACACACACATATTTTCAGGAATATCAAAGAAATATTACAATGCTATTGATAGTGCATTGAAGGGTAATTAACTTTCACCATTAGGATGTGAACCTTCATCATCTGGATTGCTGGATCTGGGGATTCTCCATTATAAAGTCACCATTTTCCCCTTTGGAACCAATAAGTATCTTGAAGGATATACTCTGAGAGTACACAAATATTCTGTTCCTCATTGAGTCTTCCCTTAGCCAGTCGTGGTGGGTATTAATGACTCTGCTTTAATCAACCACCACTGTGATGGCTGCCAAATGACAATCTTCCATTTGCATCCTTTTAAAAATTTTTGCATGTATTAGTTGGCAGGGGTTCTACAAAGATTTTTCCCTTTCCCCACATTTGTTTACTTATTCCAATATAGGCTCATGAATCCTAGTCCATTCAATGGGTTATATCCTACTAGTTTTATTATTTATTTTGATGTCCCAATTGCCCCCGGATTTTGCCAATGGGTGTCTGTTTAAGCTGGCTCTTTGGTGACTCTGACATGTCCCCATTGTTCTTTGAATACCCTCTTACTTTCTGGCACAAGATCCTCTAGGTTCATCTTGTCCTTTCCCTGCCCTAGCCCTGGAATCAGCCCATTCTGCAAGGAGATTTGGTTCTTCTAGTGGAGGATGGTATTTATAAATGAGCTCTGGCGCATGCTACTGGCATATGTGATAAACTCTAGGACTTCTCAGTAGGCAGAGGTGGGAAATAAATGATACAGGTTCACACACAACCACACAAATATATATTTATATTCATGTCTGTATGTGTACCTATACCTATGTGTCTATATGTCTATATATTCATTTATAAATATGAGTCTCTCTATCATGAATTTACACAGATACTGCCAATTTTAAGCTGACACATTGGTATTCTTTCTAGCCTCCCTCCTTTCTGTATCTATAAATCTCTTCTCTACAGAGAGAAACCTGACTCCCATCGTTCTCAGTATATGGACTTATTTGCTTCATCTGGCCTGATGGAACAATCTTCTAACCACGTCAGTCTCCTCCTTGCTCTTGTGCCAGCAGCTAACTTCTTGGGCCTCTCATTTCCAGGGCCTCTGGCTCCACCACAACCTCTTCAGCCAGTACCCTTGGTTCCTGTTCTTGCCACTACTCCTCAGTTCCTGACCATACCTTGCCAGTAAAGTGACTTTTCTGTTCTTGTAGTTGTTTAGATCAAAATCCCCAAGTCACCTTGGATCACATCCCATACCCAATCGGCAGCAAATTCTGTTTCTCTACCTTTGAAGAGGTCCAATAGGATTTATTACATTCTAACATACTACATATCATGTTTGCCTAGTTACACTGGTGGCTTCCCCTACCCTGCCTTCATATTTAAACTCCATGAAAAGGCAGATTTTTTTTAACCTGTGTTATTAATTGCTAAATCCCCAGTCCTTACAATGGTGCCTGATAGGCAAGGGATCATCAATAAATATGTTAAATGAATGACTGAAAATACAGAAACACATCAATATATTTAAGAGTAAATATAGATAGACCAATATCTGTGAGTGGTTGTCAGTGTGACTGACTTGAGGAATTGACACCAAATGATGTTCATGTAAAAGGTTTCAGAGAGGAAGCCTACACACACCAAAGGCAGTGTAGTAAAAGGCTATAAAAATGTAAAGTCAGAAAAAAAAAGATTACATGGTTGATGAATATGAACTAAAGTAGGTAACATGGCAGTAGGTGCTGTTAGGTATTAACTGACTATTTATCAGACCAAAAGATTAAATTATATACTATCAGGCATTAAAATTAAAAGTCTTCAGAATATTTCCAAAGATAGTCTCTGGGATTATGTTTTCTGTTAAAAGGTTTTAGATATATTTTTCTCGTGTGAAAACAGAAGTCTCTTAGAGGAGAAATAACTCAATAAGGAGGCTCAGGAGAGACCAAATCTAGTACCTTCTTTTTTTTCAAGTGGCCTCTCAGCCCAAGAGGGAAATAAACTCCCTTTTTGTATTATTAATGTCCACTTCGGTCCTTTATCAGCCAAAAGCCCTGAGAAAACATTTCCACAAGATGAATTGGAAAATTGTACATGGATTTTAGGATTGATTAGTCATCAGATTCTTAATGTACCTTATTCTGCATACTTTAAAAGACTCTGAGTGCACATCTGAGAACTGTTTAGAAAGCAAGTTTCACTGAGACCAGTCCCACCATTATTTAATGACTGTACTTGGTGATAGCACATGAGACAGAATAATTCACAATTGGAATTGCAAAGTTCATTATTTTCACTTTCCATAAGTTCCCTCGCCCCACATATACAGATACATATTTCAGGCAAGTATGTGAGTCAAACAAAAGATATGACTCTGATAGAATTTTTAGGTATTCTAACATAAATGTTTTCAGTACATCCTTAATGGGATGATCAGATGGTTGGAAAGAGGGTTATTTCTCTTAAATTAGCATGCAGCCTTCAAAATGAATTTTGGACTCTGCAAAAATAGCTATCTGGTTTATGCATTAAGCATCTTTTGAAAGGAAGACCTTTCCATGTTTTCTCAAAGGAGCCATCGTTGCTAACTCAATGACTGGCAAAACTCATCTCTGGCATCCTGTGCCTACCCATGCGCAACCCGGAGACTTGCCTTCACAGCATAAATCTCTTCTCTGCGATGCCGTGGTTCTGCTGCTGAAAACCTCAAAATGTTAAGCAAAAGTGGAATAAAGTTATGACTTGCAAAATGTCCCCAAAGTTCTTCTCTTTGCTGCTCCCTTGTTAACTGTATGGTCTCAGCCTATGCTGTCTAAATCCCAATGCCTTTAAATAACTTGGGAATGGCATTGTGTACCTCGTAGAATAGGTAGGAGTAAATGAAATAATTAGGTGAAAGGACTTTGAATAGTATACAGTTCACCACACTCCTCCTTCTCAAGCTAACTGTATTGAATAATGGCAGAAGTTTTGAAATGTTGTTGATGGAAAATCAGTCTCTTATTTCCCATGAACTAGCATTAGAGTGATTATTTTTAAGTCTCTAAATTAAAATTTAAAAATTTAACCAAGTTGCCAATAACAGAAAGTTCCCGAGTAAGCTCTGCCCTTTGCAGCAAAATATCAAACAGCAGTGACTGATCAATAAACCCTCCACATAACTGCAGATCATAAAGTTGCTGTAAAGATTCCTTCTTCTTTGCTTGATGCATGCCAGCCTGTGAAAAGAGCGCTCCAGGAGATGGAAGCCTGTGAGGTTCTTTTCTGATCTAGAGCAACGCATGCAAACTCAGCAGTAAGTTGAAGTTAATTATCTGAAAAGTGAATTCTTTGCCAACTTTTGCAAAGCAAATAGTTTTCAAGATACAAGATAAGACTAGTTTAAAGTTGGCAACTGCCGAAATCCGTATTTATCACCTTAAGCAATGCTGGGGTTTAATCTGAGTTTTACTTTCTCTCTTTAAAAATTATAGTCACTTTCTTTGCCCACAAAAACCCAAGTATTGTGACTGATTAGTAATATGTATTTTCATTAACTAAGATTTGGTTAATTTTTATTCTATGAGATCACAAATTATCTTTCTGTCAGCTGAAAATTAGGTCCAGAAACCCAGTTTCTAAAGAAGACAAACAGTTTTTTCAATGAATTTGGGCTATTTGGGCATAAAGCTCCTCCATTTCTGTGAAAGCAATGGGTGATTACTGTGGTCTTTATTGAACCCGGGGTTTAAGTTCAGGGTCACTGCTAACCCAAAGGACTGTTTTTGCTGAAAAGTAGCAAGAGGTTTCTCTTCCAGTAAATGACATCCCTGCAGGCACACAACTGTTTTATAGCAGAGCAAATAACTGTGTGGTTCCAAGTATTCATTGGTCTTCGTACTGCTTCAGGCTTTAAAGTCATGTATTATTAGGGTCCCACCAAAATTTAACAGCACCTGATTTTGTGTGGTCAGATCTCAGCCTTGAGTATTTTCAGGAATCCTTTCCTATTTGATGACCCTGAGTTTATTTGTGGTGGCAGGGTCTTAGGTTTCCTTTAACTACTATTATGTTTGGAGAAGAGGAGAAGAAGAAAAGTTCATCAAAACAGAGCCAGAAAAGTGACTTTTTTTTGTTGGACAAACATTTTGAAGATTTAAAATGGACTTTCTAGCCAGGCATGGTGGTGCATGCCTGTAATCCCAGCAATTTGGGGGACTAAGGCAAGAGGATTCTGCGTTCAAGGTCAGCCTCAGTAACTTAGTGAGGCCCTAATTAACTTCATGACACCCTGTCTCAAAATAAAAAGTTAAAAAAAAAAAATGGCTAGGAATGTGGATCAGTGGTTAAGCATCCCTGAGTTCAATCCCTGGTACCGAAAGATAAAACAACAGATAAAAATGGACATTCCAGAGGTTTTTCCTTCTTAATGCATCTGTATAAGGCTCTAATGAAATTGTTAGGGCTAGGTACTTCAGGCCAAAGCAAATGACCAGCCAATGTCATCAGTGACAGAATTCTGTAATCTTGACGACAGGGAACCTAGTCAGTCTGTCTCTGGTCTTAATTAACCTTCATATTTATGATCTTACTTGGCCTGATGCAGTTGTTTTAGATGGTGGAATTGTCCTGTCCTCAGAGTCAGGGACTGATGACAACTTGCCAGACCCAGGGCATTATGAGGATGGATTTGACAGGAGGCCTGTACACAGATGTCCTGAAAACATGAAGTATTTCTTTAGAACTCAGAGAAACTATGTTATGAATAGCTACCTAAGCAAATACTATACAACTGACATTATATAGATTTGCCCAGAGAACTAACCATTCAATCATCAGATTTTAAGCACACTTGTTAACATTCTCATATTTACCATATCATTAGATCAATAAATTAGACAATGCTTGTTTTCCAAAGATAATTCAGACCTTAAAATTCGCTAAGAAATTCTACCCGAATTTCAACTTTTAAACCTGTGTTTCTGTGCAGATAGTAAAGATTCCTGCAGAACTTCAAGACCCTGGAGGCTTGTCAGATTTTGTCAGATCTGCCTTCGGACTACATATACCTTGCACAAGCCCACTTCCTCCTTCAATGTGGTTTCCAAATCTCCATGAATCTGGCCTGGGCTCTCAATGGCCTCCTAACTTTTCTCCCACCCTGGGTGCCCTCTGGCTCATTCTCCACATTCCAGTCAGACAGGTCCCTCTTTGCTTAATACTTTTCAATGACTGTCCTTTCCACCAGAGATGAAAATGTTTAAATGCAGAATGTAGCCACTTAGCGACCCTGCAGCTCTATTTTCTCCCACCTGACCTGACCCCCAGAGAGGCCTCATTTTGTATTCCATGATTGCAAAGAGTTCTTTCCTAACCCCAGGGATTCTCTCAGGTGTTTTTTGTCTTGTTTTGTTTTGTTTTTTTGTTCTTTAACCTGCCTGGGTCCTTTTTCCCATATCTCTATCCTGCTAGGCCTGTTTCATCCTTCAAAGTGTAAATGAAGATTACCTTTCTCAAAGGGAACTTGCTTGCTTTCTCCTTTCACCTCTCAATGCAAATTAGATCCCCCATGAACTTCCATAGATTCTCCCCACCCAGCAAGGGTTGTTTAGTATTAGCCAATGGCAAGTTCCTAGAAGACAGGGAACCTGAGAGTTTGTTCTCTTTTTATCTACAACAGGTAGACCATCCTGCACCTAGAGACAACGTACTATCACTGTTGATCTCCCCAGCTCTAGAGCTGGACCACCTGGGTTAATTTCTAGCTCTTTCTGACCAGGAATAAATGATCTAACACCTCTGTGTACCAACCTCCTTAACAGCAAAGAGCACCATCAAGTTCCTAGCCATTGGATTCCCTTTTCTGTCAAGTGGGGAAAATGCTAGGTCCCTTCCACCCTGGGAAATTGTGAGACTTTGCTAGTTAATATGTCAGGTGCTCAGGAAAGTTTTGGGCATGTGATACACAATGCTAGCTATTATTTTAGTAGGCAATCTTTCAATCAATAAGTATTTTTTTTGAATGAATGAATTCTTATGACTTTGTTCACAGATTTCTTCCTCATTTTGGATAATCCTTCCTTAATTTACATGGTATGATATAGAGAAAAAAAATCTTTTTTTGTGCTTAAAACTGTCAACCAAGAATTACAATTTTCTTCTTATCAAGAAAGATATGACAGAGTGACAGCAGCTGGAGGGCAGAAGAGGTGGCACTACCGGTCCTGTCTTGGCCATGAGGCCGCAGCAGGCGCCAATTTCCAGGAAGGTATTCATTCAAGGAGACTACACCAGTGGCTCACGCTGCCAGTTCCAGACCAAGTTCCCTGCGGAGCTGGAAAACCGGACTGATAAGGCAGCAGTTTGAAGAGACAGTTCGAACTCTAAATAACCTTTATGCAGGAGCAGAGAAGCTTGGGGGCTAATCGTATCCTGAAGGCTGCTTGGCTTGTTTAACAGCATATACCATCTTCTTATGCATGGAGACTCATTATGAGAAGGTTCTGAGGAAAGTCTCCAAATATATTCAAGAACAGAATGAGAAGATATATGCTCCCCAAGGCCTCTTCCTGACAGACTCTACTGAGAGAGGACTTCGAGTTATTGAAATTACCATTTATGAAGACAGAGGCATGAGCAGTGGAAGATAAACCATAAAATTAAAGATCCCACCTCCAGCTGGGACCCTCATCTACCCACTGGCTGATCACAGAATGTCCCTACCTCCTCTCCAGACCATCATTCCTTTGTATCTGCTGCTAGAGCCACGTGCCATTTACTCCAAGGACTAACTTTCTAAAATTCCACACCTGGAGTGACCTGTAGTCACTCAGCAGCCACTTTGTGTCTCTAAAATTGTGTAGGACTGTAATCTTTTGATTCGTTTCTGAGAAAACAAAATGAAGCATTTCACATTTTTTTATTCAGAGTGATATAATATAATATGCAGTTGGTCAGCCCAATGCAAAGTTTAATTTCTTACCTGCCACCAGTACCATGAATTCTCTTCATTCCTTGCATCAGTTTTCCAGGTGGCTTTAGACTTCAACAGGTTTGTATTAGCCAATGTTCACTCTCATTCCCCAAAATTAATAATAGGCTATTTTCTAGGTGAGGGACAGACTGGTTATGCTAACGCATTTCCCAGATTTCAAAGAACTACCAGTTTTGCCATGATTCAAGTCTTAAGATTGATTTCTGTTATTCAGTTTTCAAACTGAAGCTCATTGAAAAAAATACTATATAATGTTATTTGTTTTATTATAGCAGTTATACCTATTTAAAGCAGTATCAAATGCAATTTCCAGTTATTTTCTTTGGAGACTTTTACGTTATTATTGCATTACCTTGAATGTTGGAAAGATGTGGTATGTGTTGCTTGTTCATGACACAAATAAGAAAGCACAATAAAGTGGATGGTAAACCATCAAACTCTTATGTCCTTGCTGTGACCCTGAATGTGTAATAAGCAAGTAAACATTTTAATTATAGTTTTGTTATAAATATAACTTATGAGAAAAAATTGATAGGCATAATACTGTATATTGCTAATTTTTAACCCTACTGGCAACTTTATGATTTATAGATTTCTCATACAGTATTCAGTGCACAGAAATCTGGATTGGTTCAAGTAAGGTAAGTGACTTCAAAGTTAAACTCTCAAGTTTGAATCAATATTTCTAGCTCTTCTTTTGTCTGTATGTTTCCAGTGTTTGGGTTTCTTATGCCCTTCATTCTTTTCTGGGTTTGAGAGCACTGAATTTGGGAGAAAGTTAAGAAATATATTAGGAGAGAATGAAAGAGTTAAAAGTTTTACTTTCAGAGATATTGTAGGTGCTAATACTGGATTTAACCTTTCAGATGTAATTTCTTTTCTGGATGTGGTAGTTACTCAATAAATCCCATAGGTCTGTGCAATATTTTAATTGTATAAAACTTTGTTACTTTATAGCCTTTTACACTGTGTCTTTCTGCCTTTTAAACTCATTGCAATAACTTTGCTGAAATATTGATACATTAGTAAAACTTTGCTTAAACAAAAAAGAGAAAAGAAAGAGATGACAACATCAAAAAGTTCTAGTTCTGCAATTGCACCAACTCCTAGTTGTAGTGGAGACTTTTTACTTTATTTTTAAAAATTTTTTTGAAATTATTTTGCCTTTCTAACACAATCCTGGCCTAAAATGATGGCCGTCCCAAACTTGACACATTTTTTGATGGGAAAATGGAAATAGGACCTAGAATATTCCTGTTAATTGAGAGTAGAGATATTTTGTTCTTTTCCTCCAGGTAATTCTATTATTAAGATGAATTTATTAGGAGCTTTGCTATACAGAAACGGTGGAAGAATTGCCAGCTTTTCAGTATGGATATTCCTCAGAAAACTTGGAATGGAACTACCATTTGACCCAGTTATCCCACTGCTTGGTTTATACACAGCATACTACAGCAACACAGCCACATCAATGTTTATAGCAGCTCAATTCACAATAGCTATGGAACCAACCTAGATGCCCTTCAACAGATAAATGGATAAAGAAAATATAGTAGTACATAGATACAATGGAATATTACTCAGTCTTAAAGAAGAATGAAATTATGGCATTTGTAGGTAAATGGATGGAGTGGAGAACATCATGCAAAGCAAAATAAGCCAATCCCCAAAACCAAAATGTTTTCTCTGATAAGTGGATGCTAATCCATAATGGGGCAATGGGGTGTGGGGAAGAATGAAGGAACCTTGGATTGTGCAGAGGGGAATGAAGGAGGGGAGGGGTATGGGGATGGAAATAATGGTGGAATGACAGATATTATTACCCTATATACATGTATGATTACACTACAGTGTGACTCTGTATCATGTTCAGCCAGAGGAAGGAGAAGCTATGTTCCATTTGTGTACAATGTGTCAGAATGCATTCTACTGTCATGTATAACTAATTAAAATCAATTTTTAAAGAAGAAAAAAAGAATTGCCAGTTTTTTTTTTTTAATTAGGGTAAAGAAAAATTGACTAATGTAACATTAGCTACCTATATTTTGGTCTCTTTTTTCTTTAAATGAATAAATACATTGCATGAATTGAGTTTGGTTTCTACTCAAGTCTCACCTCTCCTGGTTGCAATACCTCTTTTTAAGCTCTGTGTACTTTGGTGGTTATTTTCTAAAACTAGCAAATCATTCACTGCTACATATTTATCATTTTCCAGATCAAAGTTTTGGAAAACCCATTGCACCCCTTGTTCTAAGGATGCCTGTCATGTTGGAATGTCTTTTCCGAAAATATATTGATAACTGTAATTTGAAAATATAATTATTTACTTTAGAATTGAGCAAAATAATTGAGACTATTTTGTGATGCACTCTACCATATTCTGGAGGGTTATTCTGCTATATTTGTTTGCTTATTAAAGTATACATATGCATGTGTAGACTTCACTCTGAACATTAAAAAACAAATGTCTACTTTGTAACGCCAAGTTTCCAATTTCTCTCAGGGCATGAGTTAGTTGCCTGCTTTACTGGGTTTTGAAAAGGCTTTTGTACATAAAATTACACCTTAATTTAATGAATCAAACCCATACCTATTTTAGTAAGAAAATTGGAACATAATTAATGTCCTAAGCTGTTGGCTGGTTTATCCTTGTCAGACTAAATTTAGATGTATAGAACCATTTTATATTAAAGGCCATTTTATTTGCTAAGTTTCATTTCTTATTTAAAATAGGGTCTGTATCTTTCCATGGCTTCCCACTCCCCAGTCTTCAGATTATCTCACTTTAAAAATCTGCTGTTTTAAAATTTTGACAATCTTATACTTATGTATATTTTTAAGTACAAAAATAGCACAATACTGTACATATTGCTTGGTAACCTTATTTTCATTTAATAAATATTGTAGAAATCTTACTGTTCAAAAGGTAAAATTTTTACTTACAAAACAAGGTTAGATTCTATGTTTCATAGGTTAGATTCATATTTCAGCCATGCTGAAATATATTCTCTGCAAGCTTATATTTAGATATGAGTCTAAGCAGTCTAAACAGTCACTGCTCCAATGTTGCTATCCAACATGGAAGCTAAGTATTAGTCTTACAAAATGTTAGGTTTTGCAAATAGCTCCCCTGTAAATGAAGGGTAGTCCAGGGTGGAAAAGTCAATCATTCATCATTTGGTCATTTTTACAACTACCTATAGAGTGATTAACGTAATATTTGTGTTTGAAGTACAGATGTATAGCCATTTTACTGCCCAAGTATGGATTCTCACTTGCTGAGGTGAGGTCATATCAAATGTAGTTGGGCACATGCTGCCTGCCTAACCCTGGGAATTGTGATTTAGGCAGTTCAGAGCAGGTTTAGAGCGCTTTCATTTGCTGCAGCTTAAGCTTTCTAATTATGGTGTAATACACATTTTCATATATGGCATACTATACACACTTTATGGTGGTATAATATGCATAACATTAAATTTACCTTCTTAACCATTATAAATGTACAGTTCAGTTGCTGTACATTCACATTGTTGCATAACAATTGCTTGAGCCTTTTTGAACCACCAGCAAACCCTCTTTTCTTTGGGTGCCCTTCTTTCTCTAGCAGTGATTGATGAGAACATACAGTTAACCAGCAGTACTTGGCAGTTTTGGACACTTGAAATTTAATTGTACATAAAGTGTTTCCTGATAATGTCTCATGACTGTTTAGAACAATTGTGAGTTTGTCAGAATTTACTTAGAAGTAAAGGACTAGTATTAAGTACATTGATCAATACCAGGCAATACATTTTGCAGAACTTGACCTTTAGAAATGGACACAAAGCAGTGGACATCTGTGCTGCTTCTTATTTTATGAGGTAATTGAAACTGTGGGGACAAGTATAGCCACTAAATGCAGTATTGTTATGTTTATACTCAGACTAACCAGCCAGACTGCTTTTGCAAGACATGCAATGAGGTAACTTAGCTTGAACTCAATCACTTGTAGGACAGCCATCCCTGACAAGATTGAACAGGTGGGCTCTCTCAAAGCTATCATGCCTCCACATCTGTCACTTTGATGCAAAGAAGAGCCAGTGCCAGGCAGGCATGGCTTTTGTTTCTGATTTCCTTTCTGTACTCTTCAAAGAACATACATAAGCAAGCATGTGGATTTGCCCAGCATGCCCCAGGTGGCTCTCTAGGTACTTGTGCAAGACTGAAAGAACCAGGTGGGAAACTCAGCCGTACAGAGACTGATTTTCATTTGACTTTTTCATTTGAATTCCTCGTGTAGATCTAGTCATTTTTGCTGAGTGTTGGCTCTGAATGAGTGTTCAAATCATGAATAGACTATTGCTCTTTTGCTTCCATCTCTTCTTCTTGCTTCTCTGTGTGTGCAGAGCGTTTACCAGATGTGCATACCCGACCGATGTGCTCAGAGCAGTCTATGGGAAAACTGGAGCTCATATCATATTCCATATCTTCCCCATACATTTCTACCACCCCTACCCTGCTGATGAGGTGCCTTCTTTCTGGATAGTTCAAGAAGTACCCATTCCAAATGAACAAATGTGTCTTGGAAAAACAGCTCTCTCTTTTTGTTTGCATGATCTTTTTCTATGTTGCTGTGATCTGAATGTTTATCCCCTCTCACTCACATGCTGAAATCAAGGTGAAAGTACTAGAAGGTGAGGCCTTTGGGTTGTGAGGGTTGAGCCTCTCGACTGGGGTTAGTGTCCTTAGAAAAGAGACCTGGGGGAGCTTCTTGAACCCATCTTCCATGTGAGGACACATAGAGGATGCCATCTATGGAAAACAGGTCCTCAACAGACACCAAATTTGCTGGTGTTTTGAACTTGGACTTCCCAGCTTCCAGAACTGTATGAAACATATTTCTGTTCTTTATAAACTGCCCAGTTTGTCATATTTTGTTATAAAGACAAACTTAAAAAATATTGGGGACCTCAAATTGCTTCTGTGTATGTGGATTATATTAATACTTATTATCTTTGAGAGTAAAAGTAAGAAATTTAAGAAATATCAGAATGCAAGCTGTCAGAGTGGTGACATCATTACCTGCCATGTAACATCTGGAAACTTCACTGTGCACTCATAAAAAAATAAGAGTAATAAAGACAAACATGTCCTAATTCTACCGGGAAAATAGTTTTCACTTTGCTGACCCCCCTAAAAGGGTCTCAGCTATGGGTCAGCATTCCTGAGACTGTGCTATGAGAACCACTCTCCTAGAATAAATCCTTATTTATTTTTAGTTCTTTCTAATTCTTTAAAACATTACTATTTTGCAGAATCCAAAGGACACATTTTAGGAAAAGATATTTGATAATATTCTGCTTGACTTGAAGTGTAGGTGGGAAAGGTGCTTAGAAAAGGAAGTCCCCCCCCCTTAAGATACTTTTCTCAGAGTTAGAGTGTCTATTTTTTCCCACCTCCCACATTTCACAAAGTTAGTACTCTGTCAAAAGTGGAGTCTTCAGTTGCAATTAAAGAACTCTGGTATAGAAATAGCAGATGAAAGTGTAGGTAAAACTTGATTTCTTTTTTCTATAATTGTATTGAAGTTAAGTTAATGGACTTTGTGGATATTTGAGTCCAATATTTGACATGCAATCAAAATAAGGAGAAAGCATTTCTCCCTTGGATATTAATTCTGCAGGGGACCTGTGGAGACGGGAGATTGATGGCATTTCAATGCTTGCTGCTGGAGATTTCACAGAGAAGCCACAGAGAACCAGAAAGGACTAACAGTGACAAATATAGCAAAACTTACAGGAAAGCTGGTGGATTAAGGAGCAAGAGGGATTGGACCAGCATGTGGCAGGGAAAAGTATGTAGATCTTTATTTATACACAGTGAATGCACAAAATTAGTAACCAGTCCATGCTATCAGTAAGAAGCAACCTAGTGAAGGGGGAAAGGAAGAGTTTAGAGGTCAGGCTGTCATGACCACCATTCACTGTGTGAATCTGGACCAGTGACATCATCTCTTGGAACATGTTCTCTCTTCTGGGGAATAGTATTCAAATACCTGCTTTGCCGGTGACTGCAAAGAGTAGAGATAATGGTTTCTGCACAATGCTAGTTGCTTAATAAGTGATAGCAGCAAAGATAGGATGGAAATAAAAGGTTGCATAGTCACACAGTGATAATGGTGATAACGATGATTGTTTGTATACTGTGCTCTTCACAGACCTCCAAAGGTCTAATGGAAAGGGGAACAATGGCACCAGGTCCTCAACTTGGCCTTGACCATTGGAGAACACCACTGTTGTTCAACAGGTACCTGCTGATGCCTTAGCATGATGTTGGACTGGAGGATGAACCAGGAGGGCTCCCATGTTTGAATCATTTCAAGACTGATTCTCTAAGGTCCAGCAGAAAAACTCCTTCCTGGCTGGACTCTGCGTCCCCACATGATATGCAAGACAACAGTATGGGTCAGTGACATTCCTTCACCAACATTTCAATACAAGTATCCACTGTCTGCCACTGAAAAGAGAGCAGGTCATTCCCCTGGCATTTTCCATCAAAGACTATGAAAAACAGGTCTTGCCAATGAGTTTTGTCCTCCTTGCCAGCATCATTGCATGTCTAAGCTGGGGTGTTAATGTTCAGATGAGTCACTCATGGCAGTGGCTAGACGTTTTCTCATTATTTATTAAGAATGGTGTGACTTCCCATTTCCTACCCATCTTCCCTCACTTGCTTTGAACCCTTTGTAACTATCTAATTTGTCAGCATTGGCAAATTTCACTTATGTGCTACTTTCTCCACCTCCCAATCATTAATGAAGGTGTAAAACACCAGGGGAGAACAGAAGGATATGAGACATGTTTCAGGAGTTTTTAATAACCTATGAGTACATCCAAAGATGTGAAAACGACATTTAAGATAAAGGGGGAAAAGCACAACCTGGTAATGGGATTCTTTGCACTTTCTAACCAAAGTTATTATACTGAGCAGTGAAGGACGAAGCCTTTTTTAGAGAGAAGGAATGGTGCTTAAATGCTATATTGTGTTTTAGACATTGGTCAGGTACGTAGTGTCACCTTTCATTTGCTAGGTGCTTCAGGGAACACCACCTTACTTTCAGGTACTCCAGGGACATCTATGCAGGGTGTAAAGAGAGGCAGGGAAGATGAGCAGGAAATGGAAAAATCACACAATTCTTAACTCACTGATACTTGCTGACATAATTTATTCTCTCTTGGGCTGCAAGTCAGAATGTTCTGGAAATACCCAGTTTCACAAAAACTGACCGAGTGACACAGGACACTGGTTTTCCTTGGAATTGAGATGAACCTAAAGCATCATCATCCTGCTTTGCACAAGGGCCAGAAACAATGCTCCATCAATAACTAGCAGCCTTGAAGGCTTAACATGTCAGTTGACTGCAATAGACGTCAATGAAATTGTACTAATAATGAACTGGGCATCTACTGTGTGGTATTCCACTTTGGTTGCTGAAAACAATGTTCATTCCCCTTAAGGACATGCAGTGTTTTTAAAAATTAACCGAATTTAATCATTATACAATGTGTATATGCATCAAAACATCACATTATACCCCAGAAATTTGTGCAATTATTATATGTCAACTAAAAATTAGACAAAAAAAAAGTAAGTTGGGAACATGTGGCAAACTGAGCAAGGAAAGCTGGCAGCATAAGATGAAGTGACATCGTGAGTTTTCAGGGCCTAGGGTTAAGGGACTTTGCAATTCTCGGCCCTCAGGGGTGATCTTTGGAGGATCAGGAGAAAACACCAGAATTGTCAATGTTTATCTCTCACCTACTTTAAATTTCTTTTTTTTTTTTTTTATGATGCTTTAAGATGGGCCTTTACAATGCCCATTGGGTAGTATGTTGACAATTTATACACAAATGTTGTGCCATCTTGTTTGATGAAGTAGAAGGACCAGTGCAGCAGGCAGGGAGGGCTGAAGCAGCCCAGAGAAGAATGTTACCATGGTGGGGTCAAGCCAGGAGGCAATGCGGGGTGGAATCTGAATGTGTGGAGGAGGGAGGGAAGAGCATTCCAGGCAAGGAGAGAGCATGAGCCCAAAAATGGAGGTTGGTTGGCCATAGAATGTTCTTGAGAGTTGGAAGAGACTGAGCAGCCCAAGAAAGAGAGAATGTACTTGAGAAGGGAATAGCAGGCCAAGGTTTGTTGTCAGAGTAGGCATGAGCAGGGCATTCAAATTCATTACTTAGAGAGGCCTGGGTGAGTGGCAGAGGACATAAAGAGAAATGGTAGGTGATATTCAAGAGTTTTGGAAATGGATTCTGAGGATTGATAGTCATGTTTAAGGGAAACTCATTTCGTGACAGAATGAGACCTGGGTTGGAGGCGGAGGTGTGAGGTAGGGATTCTCAGTAGAAATAATGGGCAGAAAGTGGAGGCAGATCTGGAGTATTGCAGTTCCCCCCCACCATAGGCTTATAGTGACCCTATGCATATGTATGATTACATGAATGGTGTGAATCTACATTGTGCACAACCATAGAAATGAAAAGTTGTACCCCATTTGTGTACAATGAATCAAAATGCAGTCTGTAAAGATTAAAAAAATGTTTTAATTAAAAAAAAAAGAAAGTGGAGGCAGATTGTACAGTTCTTATGTAGTAACAGAGCAAGATGAGCCACAGGTGACTCTCGGTTAGGGTTGGAGGCTGTCCTCAATTCATTGTCTAGGAGGATCTACCCAGTACAGAATACTACCTGCTGAGTGTGCTCTGACTTGGAGTCACACACACACACACACACACACAGCTCTGAACTCTACTAACTCTAGCAAGGGGCCCACAGGCAAGACACTCTCACCACTTCAACCTGTTCTCTCACCTGTAAAATGCAAACAACAGCAGTGCCTATTCAGAGGGGTATTGGAAGAAATAATGGGATAATGCATTTAAAACCTCTTCGCAAGGGATTTAGACAGAGTTCAGAAAGATTCATTTTTAATTTAATAAAAACTTATTTTAATGAAAACAGCAACACAACATAAACATTAATTGGATTAGGTGCTCTTTGAAAACAAACTTGGAAGAAAATATTACACATAGCAATTTTCTATTGATCTAGCTTTCTACTACATTTGTTTATTTATACTTCACACCTCATGCCTTCCAAAGTAAACATTTAATTTCCACCCATGCTTCCTTGTTTGAAACAATCCTTCCCACTCCTTCACAAGCTCATCCTCTGTGTATGGTAATGACCTTCTTCTTGGAGGCTCCAGAGTTCAGGAGGGCTCCTTCAGACACAGACTCCTGGGCTTACCAGTTTCTGATAAGATTCCAGGAGATGACAGCGTCACTGGTCTAGGGATCACTTTGTGAGAACCACTGTCATAGGAAATAGAGACCCAAGTTTCTGTTTCTAGGGATAGACTGGGTTCGGATGCTTGGTTTTGCAGTAAACTCCCATACTCTGTCAACTGAAGAGATGTTCTGGTTGGGGTGTGCCTCGGTCTTAGCTTTGATACTGTTCCTTATGTATGGAAAAGCAGAAAAAGACAGAGATGCTTGTTGATTTTGTTTCTTCCACATCCAAGAGATATAAGAAGTCTTTATTCCCATCAGCATGCAATCGTATAGTTGTTCTCTGGCCATGTAAGAAGAAAATTGAGAAATGGTCAGCTCCTTTCTTGCCATATCCCTGAGCATGGATGACTGGACAATTCCGAGTAAAGAATTTTATGACCATAGTTCCCTTAGCAATGACTCTAACTCCATATAATTGAATCAAACATAAAATGTTTTGATGTGGGGATTTTGTTTAAAACTCCAAGCTCATGCTAAAAGACATAGAATTTTATAATTATTTTTAGAATTTTTGTTTATTTTTAACTGATGAATAAAAATCGAGCATGCTTATGAGGTATAACATGATGTTTCCATAAATGTATGCATTGGATAATGTTCAAATCAGGGTAAGCCAAATCTATGTCCTCAAACATTTGTCATTTCTCTATGATGAAAACATTCAAAATCAAGAATTTTAAGTATGGCAAAATACACGTAATATAAAATTTACCATCCTGAGTAGTTTTTAACTATACAGTTCAATAGTGTTAAGCAAAATCACATGGCTACACAACCGGTCTCCAGAGCTTTTCCATCTTCACCATGTGGAGTTCTATGCCCATTTAACTATACCTCCACAACCCCAATTTCTCTGTTGTGTGGCAACCACTGTACTTTTTTCCATGTCTATGGGTTTGACTACTCTAGGTATCACCTATGAGTGGAATAGGACACTGTTTGTCTTTTTGTGACTAGCTTATCTTGCTTAGCCAAATGTCCCTGAGGGTTATCCAGTTTGCAGTATGTGTCAGAATTTATTTCTTTTAAAGGCTGAATAATATTCCATTGTATGAATACACTGTGCCTTACTTATCCATTCATCCATTGATGGGCACTTGGATTGCTTCTGTCTTTTAGTTATTGTGAATAATGGGCTAGGAACATGGGTATACCAATGTCTTTTTGAGACCCTGCTCTCAATCCTTTTGGATATATACCCAGAAGTAAAACTGTTGGATCAAATTGTAATTTTCAGTTTTTATGAGGAACCACTATTCTGATTTTGACTGTGGCGGGAGCATTTTGCATTTCTACCAGCAGTACATGAGATTTCCAATTTCTCTGTATCCTCGCCAACACCTGTTATTCTTGTTTTGAAAATTTTTTGAGGGTGATAATAACCATACTAATGGATATAAGGTGCTGTCTCGTTGTAGTTTTGATTTGTATTTTCCTGTTTATAAGTGATTTTGAGCATCCTTTTAATGTTTATTGGACATTTTGTATAGTTTCTTTAGCAAAATATTTTTTCAAATGCTTTGCCCATTTTTTTTATTAAAACATTTGTTTTTATTTTGTTGAGTTGCAGGAGTTCATCATATATTCTAGATATATGGTGCTTATCAGATGTATAATTTTCAAAAATCTCTCATTCCATGGATTGCCTTTTTCAATTGCAATTTTTGATGGACAGATACTTGAAAGTATGATGTTGTCCAACTTATCTCTTACTTTTGTTGTCCATACTTTTGGCATCGAATCTAAGAAATCATTGTCAAATGAGACATCATAAAGCTTTTCCCTTCTATTTTCTTCTAGGTATTTATCATCTTATTTTTTATATTTAGATCTTTGATATATTTTGAGTTAATCTTTGTATGCAGTGTGAGTTGGGGGAGCAACTTTATTCTTTTAGATTGCATATCCAGTTTTTTCAATACTATTTTTTGAAAAAAGTCTTTCCCTACTGTTTGGTCTTGGAACCCTTGTTGAAAATCATTTAAAAATATCTATGAATGCTTAGTAAGTTGTGACCATCTTTTGTTAATATCAGTATTATTGTGCAAGGGCTGAAATCTCTTAGTGGTGTCTGAGGCAACTTGGAAGGTGGTTGTGGTACCACACTGCTTCCATGAGCAACTCTAAGTTCTTGTCTGCTACCTGAAATATCCAGGTCAACTCAGTGTCTCTTTACATTGACTACTTTTTAAAAAATGATGAGCCCCACTTTCCACTTTCTTTTCAGGTCTGACTTTTTTGACTGGATCATGGGCATTGTGAATGACAAGCTGTAGACAATCTGGATTCTGTAACATTCTTCTGAAGAGTGGCTTTTGCTCCAGTTGGTTACTCACTTGGTTGGTTTTGAACTCACCCCTGTGGTGAGCAGTAGCTGAAATCCCTGCTTCATTCTTTCAGAGTCTGGTCTTTGTTTTTTGTCTGGATCCTTGGGATTGCACACATATGTGTTTAGTTAGAAGTTTGTCCAAAATCAGATTTTTGTATATAGATTTTTATGCTGACCTTCTAAGACTATTTTACTTGTGTGATTTTCCCTCACAACCTGCTGACTTCCTTGTGAATCTTGAACTCTGGCCACTGGTACCTGAAGCCAGTAAGGTCGCCACTTTCTGCTGCTTATTTACATAGAGATTGAGGAGTATTTGCACCCTTGAAAAAAAAATCACACATTTTGCTCTGTAGTTGAATTTTCAAAGGTCTGTCTGCTTTGGGTCATTCCAAATACTTCAGAGAGTTGCTTTATTTTCTACTTGTCCATATTTCATTATTGTTATCTGGGGAAAGTAAGTCTTATTGAGTTACTTTACCATTAGCAGAAGCTGGAACTCTAAATCTATTAAACAATGGATTTAATAAAGAATTTCTCAGTATAAGGATAGCCCACTGCAATTCACCTTCATGCTATTAGGGAGTGAGAACTCTGGCAAATACTTTTCTTAGCTTACTAATCCTCTAGTATGACAAAGGTAGATAATATTTACTCTGTAGTCTCCCATCATCGGGCCCACATATGAAACTTTGTCCCTTTGGTCTTCTCGGTGATACTCTAAGCTAAATGCTCTATTTCATGCATGTGTAGGGGCAGAGTGGGAGGTGAGTGGGTGGCCCTGAAACACAGAACTCCTCTGAAAACTGAATTACCTATTCTGCCTTGGAGAGGAGAGATGCTGTCGAGAAGCTGAAATCTCCTGTGCTTTTCATTCCCCCAGATCTCTGATCATCATAAACAGCTTCTAAGCATTACTTATTTGAGGTGGGAGAAGGAAAAAGTCTGTCTTTTAAAGCAGCTACTTCAAAAACGGAGGCTGTAATATGGAATGAAAGAGAAAGTCTCCGTCACATAGGATTGGTGATGCACACTTTGTAGCATTTCTCTAGGGTCCTCTTCAGAGAACCTACAGCCCGTTTTTAAAGATGTTTTAAGAATATATTGTATGTCCAAACCACAAAGGATCAGATATTGGAAAGTAGACATTGGGGATATGAACTGAAAAGAGTTCATCTACAGGTAGGTTAAAAAGTAATATTGGGCATTTCAAAATGGCATCAGATATCCAACTAGAATTTTAAGAAAGTAGATCCATGATAGAAGTAAAATTCCCACACTGATACTTGTCTTCACACACCAGAAGATAAGGTATGGTTTATGCAAAAGGGATTAAGAGTTATTCTGTCACTTCCCCATCACCTCCTATTATTTAATACCCAGGCTAAAGATTTTAAAATGTATTTCATTACTAAATGCAATCTGCATAGCAGGTGTTTTTCAAACAACCGGTGATTTTAACCAGGGTGATCATCAGAGTTATGGGGGTCCTTTCCCGATGTGGATTCAGTACAACTCAAGGAGGCTCCTGTATTTTGGAAAGGTCCTCTAGATGATTCTACAAACAGCCTCCACGGCATTCCTAGGAAAATGTTCATCCATAAGAAACCACAACAAACAGTGGCTCAAAAGTGAGGACATAATAGAAAGGAGAATGTTTATATTGTTTCACTCAAGTCAAACTTCGAATATTTCAGGACATAAAAGATAATGCAGTCATGCTTAATGCTATATTTGGAGGAAATTAAGCAAATCTAAGAGTGTAAGTTTTGCAGGTTATTCTTGGTGTCATCTTTTTAAAAATTACATAAGGCACATTAAAATATTCTTCTGATGAGAGATAAGGAATCTAAAAATCCAAATCTGCATTTTATTCTCCTTCAGACCCGTAAATGGGAAGCAGATCTCAGCCACACACAGAATTTAACATGCATAGAGCTGCTTTCGGCCTCTAGAGGCAAATCTAGTTTCTGCTTGAAATCATGTTACCATCGTAGCTGTTTCTGTTCTGCTTATTGAAAGAGCTCTTGCCATGATTGTGGATGCTAAAATAGACTTCTCAAGAGCTGGTACACAGAGAAAAGCAATGGAGGTAGAAAGGACCCTGTGGAAAACTAACACCAACTCTTGATCTAATTCCCTTATACTTTTTACTTCTGGAGTCAGCATCCCAGTCTCAGTGTAGTTTAAACATAATGGTTGGAGAACAGCTCCCCTTTTTTGCAGTGCTGGGATAGAACCCAGGGCCTTGTGCCTGCTAGGCAAATAATATACAACAAACGACATCCCCAGCCCTAGAAGAGCTTAGGAACCAGTTCCTTTGTAGATAGTATAACACCAACCATGAAATAGAGAAGGAGGATAATGTTCCTGAAGAGATAATGATGCCCTCATGTTCCAAAATTTGAATTCCTATTGGTCTCGTTACCAAGTGCCATAGCAAGGTCATCAACACAAACAATCATGCCTGAAAAACCTCTTCCCCAGTGACATCAAACAACAGATCTGTGATAGCCACCTAGTGCTTGAGAAAGTAATGAATTAAGTTTTCAGTGTGGAGTAGTGGGAAAATATTCTGAAGCTAAGATTACTGAAAATATTGAAGACTCATGTAATTTCCAGAAACTTCCTAAGTGTGGAATGAGATAGCATTAACTTATCTCATAATATTGGGAAAATTCTACGTCATGTAGTTTTTCTCAGCTTTCAGTTGTTCCCCACCCATCTTAAAATTTCCAGTATTAAGACTGGTAGATTTGTTGTGAGAAGAAGTACTAATACTGAGAGATTTTACAATATGGAATTAATTTTTTCAGACCCCAAGCTCAATTCCAACTGCACAGTGGTTATTCGTGTTACATAGAAAAGGCCAGATGATAGAGAATGTATATGACACAGTAGAAGCTATTATTGGCCTTCATAATCAAATGGCATTAACAATGATGATTTTGTGCAGTCGCTTTTAATTTTAAATCAATACCTACAATGCTTGGGGGAGAAAATGAAGTACTTTTAACTGCAATATATTGTTCATTAAAGTGGATATCCTTCTAAAATGTTAAACATGGCTAAAACTCTATATATTGGACTCCTGTTTAAACTAATTCAAGCTCAATCACAGAGGGTTTAGATCAGACATTCTCAGGATTTGGTCCCATTTCCCCTTGAAGAGCAGATGAGGGAAATGTGAACTCTTTGTCCCTTTTGTGTTGGATATTGCTACAGTTTGTATCTTGAATGTCCCCAAAAAGATGGTGCATTAAAGCCTTGGTCCTCAGTGTGGTGCTACTGGGAGGTCGTAGGACCTGTAAGAGGAGGGGCCTAGTGGAAGGTCTTTAGGTCATTGGGGAAGTGATTAGTGGGACCCCTGCCCCCTCCTTATTTTTTTTACTTTCTGGTCATGATGTGAGGAGTTTTCTCTCCCATCTTCTCCCACAATAATGTCCTACCTTGCCACAGACCCAAAGCAACAAGGACTAACTAATCGTGGCCTGAAACCTCCAAAACTGTGAGTTAAAACAAACATTTTCTCTGTATAAATTGATTATCTCAGGTATTTCTCATAGTGACAGAAAGTTGACTAACACAGTCATATTATTATCTGCTTTTCATTAACTCTGACTTAAGTTTAAATTCCGTGTCAGTGATTTGAGGCCTCGTCATCAGGGAGGTGCCAAAAATCTAGATCCAGAGGCTCTTTTCATTAGGCTCAGAAGGATATGATGTAGTGTTAGAAATTATTTCAGTGCAAGATTTAGCATATTCTATTCTGACTCATGCTCTGAAGTAAGCTGGATAAATAGATGCTCAAAGCTGGACAATTTATGAATAGAGTAAAATTGATAGTACTGAAAGCCTCAAGGCATCCTCTCTCTGGATGGAGAAGAGCTTCTAGACCAGAGGCACATACATTTAAATGGAAATGGGAATTAAAATAAAGTAAAATTGGTAGTTTAAATCAATGCATAAAACCTCAGGGACTGGAGATTGGGGGCTGAGACCAGGGAGGGTGGGGCGAGTCTTGAATTTGTTCTGGAGTCTCCATCTTAGTGCTGGAGGAACCCTGGAAAGACTCTGTGTACACACTGGGCTGTGTGACCTTTTTCTATGCCTCCTTGGAGTTGGCCCCATAGCCAGTATAGCCCAATAATTACAAGGTAGTCTCTGAAATCAGAATCCCACTTTGAAGTTCAACTTTACCCCTTCCTCTGCGACTTGGGATGAGCCTCTTCATCCCTTAGGTTCTTTATCTGTAGTGCAGATAATATTTCCTAAATCCCAACCTGCAGGGTTCTGTCCTTCCTATTCCTCAGTTTCCTCATCTATAAAACAGTATTATAACAGCATTCATTTCACAGGTTGTAGAAGAATTAAAGGAGTTGATTTATAGAAGCAAGCTGATTCTGCATGACACCTGCTAAGTGCAACATGAGTGACAGCTATTATTAATGGTGTGAGGATTAAATAAAATAAGGAATATACAGCAGACTGTAAACACTCAGAAGGCATTAACTGTTTGAGCTTCTTTCTTAGTTCTGGACTTCCATTAAGCTCCTTTTGGGAGACTAAAGCCTCTCCTAATTCCAGCTTGCCTAGAGTGGGCTTTGATAACCATGCTCCCCCTGTTGGCCTTTTCCTAGAGGTTTGACCCTGCTCATCCACCAGCTAGACACCCCAGAGCACAATGCCACTGCTTTCTGCCCAGAACTGCTGCTACTGTGTCCCACTTTCCCCTCTGCATCCCTCGTGTATATCGACACGTCTGTTTTCTATACCTGGATCTGAACTTTGTGATTTGGACTGGTGCCCTTATCACTCTAGATAAGGTGATAAGGAAGGGAGTTTTCTTAAATGATGGTAAAACATACTAATATAAAATTTACCATCTTAACCCAATGCACAGTTCACTCGTGTTAAGTATCTTTACTTTGTTGTGTAGCTATCACCACCATCCAAATCTAGAACACTCTTCATCTTGTCAAATGGAAACTTTGTACCCATTATAATAACTCAATATTCATGCCTACCCCTCCCCCACAGCCTCTAGCAGTTACCATTCTACCTTCTGTCTCTGTTAATTTGACCGTCCTAGGTTCTTCATAAAAGTGGAATCATGCACTATTTATCCTTTCATGACTAGCTTACGTCACTTAGCATAATGTCCTTGAGGTTCATCTATGTTATAACACATTAGAATTCCTTACCTTTTTAAGGCTGAATAGTATTCCATTGTACATATACATTACATTTTGTTTATCTATTCATAGACATTTGGCTTCCTTCCACTTTTTGGCTATTGTGAATAAAGTTGCAATGAACATGAAATGTAAAAAGGTATCCCTTCCATACCCTACTTTGAATTATCTCAGGTAAATATGCAGGAGTAAAATTGCTGGATCATACAGCAATCTTTTTTAATTTTTCAAGGAAACACTGCACTATATTTTTTTGGGGGGGAGTGACTTTGCTTCATAAAGATCATTTTTGTGTTATTTCATTTCATGTTTTTGTCCATATGAGTTGCATAATTAACTATTCACCATTTAGATTTCAGCTCAGGTGCCAATACTGGAGATCAACCCTGCTTATCATTCCACAAAGTAAGAACCTTGGTTGCAAAACCTTAAGCATGCTGAAGGAAGTGTTAAAATGCTATATCAAGAAGAGAGGAGACACTAGGACATCTGGAAATCATTAACATCAATCAAGAAAACGCTGTCTTACAAATATTGCTATGAGTATTTCTCCTCAGTGATAAAAACTAGCTCTCTCGAGGGAGAAAGGAAAAGGTTGTTTTGCTGAGTAAAGAGTAATTCGCTTAGACCCCAAGGAGAGCAGATGTTGGCTTTCATTTCTAAAATACCAGACTGGAAAGTCCTGTGCTGTACAATCTCATTGTACTCTTCCAGGGAAGAAACGGCTCACTTTGTTCTCAGGCTTATTTCATAGTGCAAGCTTTACTTCCTGGGGTCCCAGGGTGACACACGGTCTAAGTGAAGCCCCAGTTGGAGTCACAGTAACCATTGATTTAAGATCACCCATTAAGCAATGGAAGGAGCAGAAAGAGGAAGTCCTCAGAGAGGAATTATTTTTGGATTCTTGGGAAAGACATCAAATGTCTGTAAGGAATAAAGCCTATTGATAATAACAACAAAAACATTCACTCTTTTTTCATCCAACCAGAAATTTCTTGATGCTTCATCATGGTGTTTAAGCTATGTGCTGCTTATGAAAGAAAAAAGATTGATTGGTTTTATTCCCATTCGTAGTTTCTTATACCTAGAGGGAAACTTTAGCTTCCTGTGAATTTTTGTTAAATCTTTTAGTATTTCATTGAAGGATAAAAGATTGAAAAAAAGGGGGGAAAAAAGAATTATATGTTTCCCAGTTTATGTTGAATTTAAAAAAAAAACCCTCAATTTTCAGCATCTAAAACAAGACTTTTCAAATAGCTTTCTACCCTTTGACCTTAGATAAAGACCTTTAAAATTGATTTTTTTCATAGCAGAAAAATGACAAAATGGAATGTTTCTGTTGAAGTCACTTATAATACAATACACCATTAGCTTATTTTGCTTTTCTATGGAGGAAGAAGGCAGAGAATAAATTATAATTGCAATACGGGCCTAGATTCAATTTTAAGAGGGCCATCAGATCTATAATAAACATAACTTATAATGCTGATCCAGAATCTGAAAATGCAGCCCCAGAACACACATTGTCCAATTCCCTCTCCTTTTTCCTTGCAATTTATTTTTGCAGAGAAAATCTACAGGACAGTAGTGGTCACAAAGAACCATTTCACAAAGGATTATTATTTGACATTCTAATTTACATGAAAACAAACAAAATATCTAATAAGTCAAGAATTAAGGATACTAGCCAAAAGTACTTTGGAAACCTCATATATATTCAAACACAATGATTATATTCTGTTAAAATACTGTTAAGAAAGACATGGAAGTTTCTAAAAAAAAAGTTCTCTTTAAGCGTGGAATTGGAAAAGTTTACAATATTTTACTTGTGACTAATAAATAGGATTGAAATATGAAGAAATATGAGATGTAATATGCTTTTTTATTTCTCTGATTTACCACATTTTAAAAATTGTGTACTTAATCCTCAGATTATTTTTATATTTGAAGTGCTCCCTGTAGACGCTCCTTAATGACATTTTAATGGGGGTCAGGGTGGAGCAGATAGGAGGGAAACTTCAGTGTTTACTTCAAAATCTTCACTTAACCACTGCCCCCTTGAACTTCCAAGATTATTGGTCTTTTAAGTTGCTTGTTGATCGACCCAAATTTTTAAAAGATATTTATTGTGAGCTTGCTCTGTACTAAACACCCTGCCAGATGTTGAGTCATAAGAAGAACGAAGGAGACAGCAGGTCTACCTTCAGGAAGCTTGAGGAGGACAGATAGTAAGAAAGTAAGTGCAGTACATACAGCGCATCCTTTGCCAGGTACTTTGGAGGAAGAATGCAGGGTCTATAGGAGATAGAAACTGGGATCTCCAGTGTAGAGAGGCTTGAGGAAGGTGGATTGGAGAATTGAGGTCTGTGCTACCCTCAGGGTTTCGGGGAATATAACTTTTCTAGGGCATTTTCACTTAAAAAACTGAAACTACTGGACCAAACCGAATCTCCTGGACGAAATGGCAGCATGCTGGAAAGCAGCCTGCTAGGTGTTATGGGTTTGGGTGGCCTCCTTAGAGTCCTTGCCTACAGCTCTTTGTTCTATCCCACTCCAAGCTAGCTAAAAAATATTTTGACCTCCTTTCTTAAAGATCTCCACTACCTATCTGTTCTAGAAACAAATTTCTTAACCGTTTTTATATACTCCAATAGGTGAATGCCTAGGTCCATCCATTCTCCGTTTTGAACCTAGTTCTTATTGGCGAACACTTAAAGTAAGCACTTTCGACTCTCACAAAATCAGATTTCTTCCTTTTGTCTGATGAAGGGTCTTTTTAAAAACTGTGGCAAAATATATGTAATATAAAATTAGCATTGTCATTGTGTGTATTTTTTTATATCAGGGATTGAACCCAGGGGTGCTTAACCACTGAGCCACACCCCCAGTCCTTTTAAAATATTTTATTTAGAGACAGGATCTCACTGAGTTGCTTAGGTCCTTGCTAAATGGCTGAGGCTGGCTTTGAACTCGTGATCCTCCTGCTTCAGTCTCCCAAGCCGCTGGGATCACAGGGTCTCGCCACTGCACTCAGCTATCGTCACTATTTTTAGTGCAGTTCAATCCTGTTAAATACATTCCCTTCGCTGAAGGCCTCCTGCAGTATTCTTTCCATCTTACAAAACTAAAACTCTGTACCCATTGAACACTGACTCCTCAGTCCCCTCTGTCCTCCAACCCCTGGGACCACCCCCACCTACATTCTGTCTATGAATTTGACTGTTGTTGGCACCTCACAGAGATGGAATTGTCCACTTGGGACTGGCTTACTTCACTTAGCATAATGTTCTCAAGGTTCATGCA
Source organism: Sciurus carolinensis (assembly GCF_902686445.1). NCBI lineage: Eukaryota > Metazoa > Chordata > Mammalia > Rodentia > Sciuridae > Sciurus > Sciurus carolinensis. The sequence continues at coordinate 25,883,243 of NC_062227.1, read as the reverse complement.
TGTTGTAGCCTGTGTCCGAATTTCCTTCCCTTTAAAGCCCCAATAGTATTCCAGTATGTATCACATTTTGTTTATCCATTTATTCCTCAAAGAACACTTGGGCTATGGTAAATAGTGCTGTTATCAACATGGGCACCCTGGGATTGTCTTTCAAGTCGTAATGTGCTTGAATGATTTTCACATATAGGATGAATCGATAACAGAAACAACTGTGGGAGGAAAGCTCCAAGAAACCTGGTTGTGTGACTAACTCTATCTTATATCTGATGTGTGACTTTGGTCCAGGTGTGTCCCTCTTTGGGCATCAGTTTCCTTCTCTGTGAAAGCAGAGAGTTGAGCTCCATCTCTATGGTCCATACATGATCCCAACACCCCTGGGAAGTCTAGGATGATGGCAAATTAAGGGCTGCAATAATATAGATGCTATATAATATAATGTCTTCATTAATTGAGCTGTCTTAGGTTTTCAAATGACCTCATGCACATGTGGGTTTTTTCCCCCCTAATCTTCCCATCTTGGGAGAGAAGAGAAATAAGGGTCAGCCACTTTCCAAAGGAATTTAGAAATGAGAAAAAAAAAATAGGAGTCTTTTTCTGCATGGGAACCTATGAAAAGAATGCTAAGTACCCTTCTTAGCTTCCCCTTCTAAGTGACACAGGTTTAAGAGGGTCTGTCTAATAGTAAAGCAATTTTCATTGGAATATAAGTGGGATCTTTTGTCTCTGTCAAATGCAATTTAGAGAAATGATTCCAAAAGGCCCAAATTTAGAGCATATTACAGTCCTAGCCATAGACCTGGCTAAGCTTTTCATAACCTAAGATTTATCTTAGATAATGCCTTAGCATGTGAATGATGATGAAACCTAAACCTGACCTTTCCAGTGACCCAGAATATTGGATTCCTTCTTTTTTGCATGTCATAAGTGAAAAGGAGAGAGATTCATCTTTCCATGTGTCCCCAACTCACTGTTTTCTTACAGCTTCCTATAGCACTTTTACTTTAAGAACAGTCCATATGATCATTTACTAAGAAGTAAGAGTGACAGAGTCCTGTCAGAAGCACTCTCTGAACACAGAAAGGGATTATCTTTCAAAAGAAAATAGTCCTGCAGTTGAAATTGTCTTGTACAATGATGTTAAATATGGCAGTTACTGGGTTTGTGTACTAACCCTCAAATTATAGAAGGTGTGGATTTACTAGATAAAATGGAGGATACCCAATTTGAACATCAGATAAGCAGTGAATAGTTTTTAATTGTAAGGATGGCCTATGCAATATTTGGGACATACTTATACTAAGAAAAAATCTGTTATTTATCTGAAGTTCAAATTGAACTAGGCATCCTATATTTTTATTTGCTAAGCATGGCAACCCTCAGTAGACTCTGAGAAAAAACATGGCTCAGTTTCAAAACTAAGAACTCTCGAGAAAAGGGGATTTATTTCCTAAGAGGATCTCACAAACATGTGCTTATTCAAATTATGCTTTACAGGTTGAGACACAAAATTGTAACAGGCAAGACTTTCATACAATTTTAATAATGAAGGCTCTCTTTTTTAAAAATAACTAAAAACCATAGTGCAATAGATACCAAAAAAATCCATCAGCACTAAAATTATCCAGAATAAGTGCAGTAGAAATCAGGTAACAGATTTAGAAAAGTTTTACTGTGTTTTCTTTCCTTTTATTTTTGTGGAAATGTAACTTATAGAGTATCGTCAACATGAATGCGGAAGACAGATGTTTCTGTTCTACCAGCCAAGAGTTACATAGTAAAGTAGAAAGGGGATAAAATAATTTTTTCAATGGAGATGATGGTTTTATTTGATGTAAAAGTTTGTGGCAAATGGAGCAGTTGAGGGATGAATAGTGGTTTTACAAGCTAGTGACTTAATGACTTTTACAACCACCTGAAAAGCTGCCTCACAAACAATTTGCTGTTGCAGAAGTAGCTCATAATATTTGATTGGGTTCATGGACCAAGGTCCAACCTTCTCCTTTCCCTGCTTACATGTCAGATTCTCACAATGATCACAAGAGGTCAATGATGAGCTCACAGGTATAAGACTGTCCAGCATCAACTGGTGATGAGCTTCAGATGAGGAACTATTTCTTGAGCCAAGAAAAATGATTAAACTAAAAGGAAACACATTGGATTGCCTAGGACTGCATTTCTAGAAAAATGTAGGTTCCCGAGCCCAAGCCTCACAGGGACGCAAGGCCCATTGTTTTGAGTGCCAATTTTCCAGATGGTGCAAAGGACTGATGGGAACAAGTTCTTGATCTTTAGATGTTTACTGATCAGTGATGTCCAAGAGAAAAGCTAGCATCTATTTTGAGCAGAAAAGATCCTCATTCATTTCCCCTCCTCTCATTAATGAAATGTCAGATTTTATAATACTGAGCCAGTAATATATCCTTCACTGGGTCGCTGTTCTCATCTGTTCCCATGAAGGCCAATTCCCCAGCCTCAAATTGCTTCCTATTTGGAATTAATATAAGGTAATGAATGTTTTCTCTTGATAGTTCTGAAAAGAATTTCTGTCTTGCTTTCCAGAAAGGTGAGATGACTTCTCAGGATCTCAACAAGAAGATATTTTCTCAGGAACCCTCTGATGTCCTTGAAGAAAAAATACAATTGGCCGATTGAGTCAGATACCTTGTCATCAGCCTAGACTCCTCCTTTACCTATTATTTAATAATTCTCTTTGTTCTCCTATTCTATGTTTGGAGATTCTGTCAGATCAGAGCCCTTTCCTCTACCTGGCCATCACCCAATACCAGGGCCTTATCTCTTACATGACCTACTTCATCCACCTCTTCACTAGTTCCTTCCTTCTGGTTGGCCCTACTCTTAAGGATATCGTATAATTATTAAAACTGCATTCTAAAATGTGGACTCAATCATTGGAACCGTCTTATCCACAATAGGTTCAAATTCCTTACCCTGATCACAGAGCCCCTTATTAACCTTTGCAGCATATTTTCTTCCAGGGCTTCATCCCCCAATGCCATGTTTCTGGTATTCTGAATATGCTCCTTGGTGTGTGATCTTTCATAAACAAACCTCCCAGGCCTCGGGCCTCTGAGGAAGTCGTCCTTTGAGTCTCAGACCAACCTCATAACTCTATGAGCCACACGGTTATCTCTCTGTACGCTGACCTTCATCTCTCTTATGGCTCTTGGATTCTTTAAAAATTGTACTTCACTACATATCACAGTCTGCTATGGTTTGAATGTCTCCTCCAAAGCTCAGTTTGAAATTTAATTGCCATTGTAGGTCTGTATTAAGAGGTGGAACATTTAAGAAGTGATTGGATCCTTAGGATGCTGTCCTCATGAATGGATTAGGCCATTATCACTGGAGTGGGTTCATTATCACAGCAAGTGGGCTCCTGCTACAAGGATGGGTTTGACCTGATTTTTCTCTCTTGTCTCTCATATGCTTGCTTGCCCTTATGCCATGTCATGAGGCAGCACAAGAGCCCTCCCCAGATGTGGCTTCTGAATTGTGGACTTCCCAACCTCCAGAACCACAAGCCAAACATACTTCTATGTATGGAGCAGAAGAAAATGGACTAAGGCACAGGGCTTCTGAAAATGACTGCCGTGATCAGTCAACAAACCCTGATTGTTTACTACTTTTTATCTCTTAAATGCCAGTCTGGAGATAAGAAATGTGGGAAGCATACTTTATATATGTCTACTTAATTCTATCATCTGCCTTCTCACCTCTCTCTGAGCCCTTCTGTTCTCATCTCCAGGGTAAAAGTGTCAACAAGACTGCAGTGCAGTATCTCAGTCCTGCTCAGCGCCACCCGCAGCCCTATGCACCAGCTCATAACCCTCAATACCGGGGGTGCAACCTGGAAGTTGGAATTCGACTTGGAGAGAGGGCAAGATGTGCTTTTTATAGAGGGCTGCCCCAAACCTGTCATCCATCACCATAGAAGGAGAGTGGGAAAGAACAATCCCTATGTAAAGTCAATGAGATGGAAACTGAGGGAAAAGGTAGTCTAAAGTCTAAGGTGGGAGGAAGCTGGAAAGGTTAGTGGTTGCTCCTGCTTTTGTAGTGCAGAGACTTGGATATGGAAAGTGTAGGAACTATTGATGGTGTTAATCAGTCTGAATACCTTTGGGGTAACCCATTATGCTGGCAAATGCTATTTTCCGCCTGCATCTGGACCTTCCTCATATATTTTTTTACTTCATTGCAGTCAGTGCTTCCTCTAGGGCAGGTCTGGTGTCCACATATTCTTGTGAAATGAAAACAAACCCTTATATTACTTTTCTGCAAATTCCACAAATTATTTTAAAACATGGCCTAATGAACAACTGTATGACTCACCTTTTGGTGGTAGGCCACCTGTTCTCTGAAGTTTAGAATGGAATATAAAAGATGCTCACTGCAGTCCTGTGCTGCAGAAAATGGAAAAAACGCTGCAACACATCTTTATGAGCTTTTCTAGGGAACCAAGCTTAATAGTATGTTTTATGCAGCATTTTTAATGCTAAATTAACTGCCTCACGAGCTGGATCTGGAGCTTTTAAACACAAACAGGGAGACCCTAGTTCTCTGTGTGAGCTGGTCCTGGAGGCAAAGCATGCACCTGGCACTCAAACCCCATTGCAGGGGATGAGTTGCCTTTGACAAATGTCTTACTCAGCACAGGGTCACAAAAAGCAAGTCTGTGAAGGCAGAAAGACAATGGTCAAGGCTGGACATAATGGCACATACCTGTAACCTCAAGAACTCTGGGGACTGAGGCAGGAGGATGGCAAGTTCAAGGTCAGCTACAACACTTAAGTGAGGCCCTGTCTCAAAATAAAACGTAAGACTCGGGGTGCTGGGAATATGGCTCCGTGGTTTAGCGTCCCTGGATTCAATTCCTAGTACCAAAAGTAAATAAATAAATAAATAAATAAATAAATAGATAGGTAGATAAATAAATAGATAAATAAAATAAAGGAAGAAAAACAATGGTCAAGTCCAATTCTATAGTAGATCCTCCAAGTAGGTATCCCCAGCTTTCCAGGGTCAACCTGCTAGCTTCCTGAAAACCATCACACAGTGGCCTTCTGGAGATCAGAAAACTGTGTTTATATGTGATGTTTCTTCTCCCCTTCTTGCTCCATGTGGCTGTATGTGGATTTTACCTTCTCTAGTTTGAGAGAAAGTGAATTTCCTAAATGGAGAGAAGGTGATCCATCCTGAAAAATTTCATTCTCAAATCCCAGTGGGAATGATCTTGAGTGGCATTTCCCAAATGTCCCAAAATAGTTATTTTCAGAGTAAGCTTGGAGGAACCCTTAGGCCTTCAAAGTTTTTTTTAAGGCCCACTGCAGAGGGCACACGTGTGTATACATGTGTGTGCAGGTATATGTATGTACAGGTGTGTGTGTGTGTGTGTGTGTGTGTGTGTGTGTGCAGGTATATATGTTTATATATGTTTATATAGGTGTGTGTGTGTGTGTGTGTGTGTGTGTGTGTGTGTGTGTGTGTGCAGATGTGGGGAGCACCCTGCAGGTCATGGGAGAAGGGAAGGCAAGGAAGCTAATCAGGTGCCACTCACTGCATTAATCAAAGCAGCTACATTTTATTATTTTACCTATTCACTTGACATTTGCAATTTTGTTTGAATTAAGAGTTCTGGCACCTAAAATGAAGGATAGATGGAGGGTAAGGAGGAAGGGTGAGAAAATGCAAAAAGAGGGAGTAAAGGAAAATTGAAAAGAAAAATGAATTCAATATGAAAAGGGAAAGAGGGAAGAGTATTTATTTCATTTTCTACTCTCCAGTACGTTTCCATAACTTGCTCCTCTGAGTTTGGCACAGTGATATGCCTGTGGATTGAGGAGGAATGGAGAGTCTCCAGCCCAGAGTCCCTGAGCCTGTGGACCTGGATTGGCATTCTGAGATTGGAGGTGGTTCGGATGCACAGGACTGGGCTCCCCAGGGAGCTTCTCAGCGGAGCTGCAGGGCTTTCTCACAGGCACCTGTGCCCTGCAGTCCTTGTCCTGCCCACCCAGGTGGCTGCCCCAGGTCAGGCGTAGGGCTGCATGACCTAGGAAGAGGCTATAAATGGGTATAACTGGGGGATCTGAGGGCTCAAGCACACTCCCCATTTCGAAAGGAAAGACTTAGGCTTGGCAATAAGGCTTTTGTGAAGATTTCATCATAAAAAATAAAAATTTTGAGGCCACAGGGATAAGATAAAGGTAGAATGACAGTGATGAACTTTACTGAAAGATTTGCATAAATGAGTGTGTTTTGGTTGAACAGAAATGTAGGTATTTCTGCCAGAAAGCTTGATGGGTGCCTCTGGAGCCTGCTTCATTCCAAGGAGGCTTACATGACCATCCAGGCCATTGGAACCTTGGAATCCTACCTTGATGGTGCTGCTTCAGAATGCGTTCTGCTCCTCTCCACCTTGACATAGAGCTGCCAGAAGCCCCAGGGACTTGGGGACCCAGTTATAAAGCACCAATGACTCTCTATTTAACAGGACCTCTCTGTCCTCTCCCACTGAAACTCATCTGACCAGACAACCCTGGAAAGATCCAGAATGAGTTAGCGAAGAATAGATTTAGTTCACAAATCACCTGACATACTTTGCAGGCAAACATGTCAGTTCCAAGATTGTGCTGTTTTCATTGATGGAGACTCATTTAGAGAAGAAAGAAGTGGAGTGAATTTTGTCCTAATTTTAGTACAAAACTAGAATAATTCTTACTTTTCCTTGTTTTGACTGCATGTATATGAGGATTCCTTTTATTCCCCCTAAGGAACACAGCATAACCCACATCTTAGCCCACCTCCACAAATCTAGACTTCAAAACCAACTTGAGGAAAGCCATTTCTTGCTCTTGCTTTCATTCTTCTTCCAATCCTATGTAGGTTCCTAAGAGGACTTTTGGAATCCTTTTATGAAGGTTTAGCCTTCATGGAAAACCGGGATTGAATAGGCCAACATGACTTTTGTCTGAATAAGGAAAGAATTCGTTACACAAACAATGCCCAGTTTGAAGCAAAATCATAATAGCCTCTGGTTCCAGAGTTCCAGGCTTGCTATTTAACAGATAGTGGTGGGTGAGATGAATAGACACCTTGTCTTCCAGATAGCAGATGCTAGATTGTCCCTTGCAAACAGGCCATAATTATGTTCCCCCTATTTTTATATTCCCCACAAGGGATCTAAGGGGGACAAAAATCCCATCTTTCCTGATAGTTCTATGGCAGGGGTGGGGGGAGGCTGGCACTGCAGAATACAACCCCCTGGGTGACACTGATCATGAGATCATGAGGGTAGCTTTTGGCCTGAGGGGATCCTGTCTGTGGCACTCAAAAACCAGCAAATCTTTACAGATCTGAAGTGCTCTCAGATTTATTGATCTCTTGCAACTCAATATCTCTGTTCCCATGCTGCTGTTGAAGACTAAGAAAATGGGTCTCAGGGAGGCTGACTCCCATGTGGGAATCTCAGAGTTAGGGCAGGATGAGCTCAAGGTCAGGTCTTCTGATTGCAGACCCTTTTCCCTTTCCCATGGCCCCAGAATGTCCACTATCAGTAGACAGACATGCAAGAACATTAACCCTTGCTTCAACTCAGAAAGCATTTACCAAATGTCCCTCTGCTCTGGGGCAATGATAGGGGAGCTGTACCCCAAAGGGTAGCAAGTACTTTCAGTAAGTCCTTAGTTAGAAGGAGACAGGCAATAATAAGACTATTTGTGTCCAGGTGCTCAGTGCTCACAGAGGTCAAATCAGGCAATTTGGAGCTGGGTGAGGGAGGACTTCATTCAGGCATGTTGCTAGAGTGTCAAGAGGGGCAGCTGGAGAGGAAAGAATCTTCCCAGAGAGTGTGGGGTTCATGGAGACAGCATGGAGTTTTCAATGGGTCAGGGTAGAAAACTTTAGGTGTAGAAGCAATGTTGACATGGATCCACCGTCCAGTATTTTTTTTTTTTTTTAAGCCAGGTCAATACAGAGTGAGCAGGAGGGAATCATAAAAGCTTAATCAGAGGAGCGATTTGATTAAGACAGAATGTAGGAAGATCCCTCCAATCCCAAGGAAGAAATCTGCAGCTCGATTTGGTTCAGAGCCCCACAAAGCTTCTCAGAGGTTTGCATGGCACAAGAGTAGAAGAAGCACCAGTTCAACAAGGAATCTAGACTCAGCAGAAGAAATATGACTGGCATTTGAGAAATTCCCCCCCCCTTTTTTTTTTTTTACTTCATGGTTAAAATCTTAGAGTTAGTTGTTTTTTTTTTTTTTAAAGTTAAATATTTCATGTGTTTTTCTCCTTGGACAGTGTATACTATACTTTGAGGTTACTTCCTTACCACACAGTACCATAAAAACACAATAAATATTTCATAATGTTCTATATTAGGTTGCCAGTTCTTAAAAAAAGCTCGCCCCCTTGCCTGGCTCTAAGCCTGAGAGCCCTTGGGAAAGGGTCAGAGGAAGCTCGTTCTCTTCCGCCTCCCCTCTCATGCCCCCACCCAGACCACCAAGAAGCTAAACAATTCTATGCCAAGGGAAGTCATTCAGAAGATCTGAATTAAATTTCCTACACTTTTCCCCTTCGACAGTTTTGAACTCACATAACATTGTAGACTCAGAATTGTTGAGATCATCTGGTCTCAACTTCTAAATGAAGATAGTGAGGTCCAGAATTAGAAAAGTAAAGGGCATTAACTTTAAACATAGGGTTTTATTTATTGCTATTATAAGATGGTTTTCTGAAATAGGATGCAAAGAATCGTGGATTGGAATAAATGGAAAACACTGGAAGGAACCACCATTAAAATATAGTCACAAAAAACTTATTAAGCCCATTTTATGCAAATTATTGGTCTATACACTTCCCTGAGGTCCTTCACAAGCTTATATTTCCTGAAATTAAAAATATGGGTAGAAATATATACATATATAGAGTATCTATTTCTTTCAGTCAATCTATGTATTTAGAATTAGAAAGGGGTAAGTATTGCTAATCAAAATTCTGAGTTTCCTAAGGAGATTTGCAATGACACTATAGCATCTTCAGGCAGAAGAATTGCAAATTTAAGACCAGCCTGGGCAATTAAGCAAAATCCATCTCAAAATAACAAAACCAAAAGATCTGGATGTCCTTATCATAAGGTGTTTATTAAATATTAACACAAAAGCAGAAAGCTAGCAAAATATCAGTGTCATTTGGTGAATCAAACTCCATATTGTCAATAATATTGTAACATGGCCACAAATCCAAGAGTCTCTAAGTGCTGGTTTAAATCAATAGGAATTTATTCTCTATGATCTCCCCTAGACACAGAAATGGGGATCTCTCAACTCCAAACCTGGCACCACCATGAATGGGAATTTTTCAAGTCAGTCGAAGAATTGAAGAGAAGCGAAACTATATGGTATAAATTTCTGTATGTTTATGTCCCTTCTGTTGCTGTCCAAATCTTTGAGGTATGATTCCCCCATGGAGGGAAGAAACATTCTCAGAGCATAAGGAGATGCTGCTCTACATCCAAAGTCCCTAATCACCTACCTTGTGGTCACATTTCATTTTTTAACAAAACGTTTTTGTGTTGAATTCCTATTTTTTCATAGGACTTTCTGAGAGTTTTGGTTTCATCATGCAGTTGATTTTGCATGACATATTTTAATCATTATTTAACACTATTATGTGGTAATGATACTATCTCATCTGTGTTGTCCAAGCCATTGTCACTGCTTGAAAATAAATAAGAGAAATTTGCATGGTAATAAGGCTGTATAGGCAAAATCATTGCAATTTATCATCAGCACAAATGGATTCATTATTAGCATAGATGAGGGACCAGGAATCATCACCTCTGATACTGAAAAGCAAATACTTTGCTGCCTTATTAGAATGTACAATATTTATGATAGAAATTTATCTTCATAGTTCTGAGTGTAGGCAATTTCAGAGTACATTCTGGAAAACATCCCTAGGATAGCAGTGTCTAATTGTTTTGTCATCACTTTGGAACTGAATGAAATTTGGTGCTAATGTTTTTATTAATAAAGAAAGGGTTAAACTTAAGCAAATAGCTTTAGCTATCAATTAAAAACTAATCATTTGAGATCCTTTCATTGTCTAAAGGTATTAGAGATGGGATGCAGATTCTTTTCCTCCAATGGCAAATTTTCAAAGGTTTAGGTCACAGGGATGCAAGAAAATTTGAGGTAAAGGTCTAGCAATTTCAAGATTTAGTTATAGCATCAGGGTTTTGCATGGCTTGGTGAGTTCAGAGCTTACAGGCTTGGATGCAGAGGGACTAGTTCAGGAGCAGCACCATCTTCCTATTAAGGGCTGTGACTCCTACTGTTACTGGGAAAGAGGAAATGTGAGAACATTTCATTTCAGCATTTATTCATGAAAATGTTCCATGTTTCTTTCATGCAGCTCTGCAGTCTACCTGGAGATTCCATTATTTTTCCCTTTTACCTTTAAATCCCTTAAAGCTCAGATGTTCATAAACCTTGAAATCACCTCTAACACAGACAGAAATTATGTAAAGAACTAAAATGCTTTCCAATTCTCAAAGACATTGGGGTTTCTGAGGCTAGAGTTGGGCAGACTTCTTTCAGCAGGATCAGCATCGTGCCCATATTCTGAATTCATATTGTCTTTCAGCTTTTTTGTTAGTTGATATGCTTTGGATGTGACTTGTCCCCTTCAAAACTCATGGTAAAATTTAGTCCCCAGTTTAAACAGTGTGGAGAAGTGGTGGAAACTGTAGGGTCTTTGGGTCATGGGGGCTCCACTTTCAGGAACACGCTAAAGTTATTCTCATGGGATTGAGTTAGTTTACATGGAAGAAGGTGAGTTATCTTAAGAGTGGGTTGTTTCAAAAGCAGACTTATTGCTTCTTCTTTCATGTCCTGCAACCATGTTCTGATGCATCAGGAAACCCTCACCAGAAACTGAGCAGATGTCAACTCCATGCTCTTGGACTTTCTGGTCTCTAGATCCATGAGCCAAAACAAATCTCTGTTCTTTTTTTTAATTGTTCTAATTAGTTATACATGACAATAGAATGCATTTATGCACTTTGATAAATCATACATAAAATGGAGTATAATTTCTCATTTTTCTGATTATACATATTGTAGGATTACATTGGTCTATTCTTAATAAATCACCCAGTGTGTAGTTTTTTTTATACCAACAGAAAGTGTATTAAGACTCTCCCCAAATTGTTGTCTGTAGAACTAACTGTACAGTTTGGGCATAATCTAGGAGCTTAGTAGAAATGTAGAATCTAGGGCCCCTGGTAGACAAGCTGAATCAGAAACTGCATTTTATTTTTTTAATTTTTATTTATTTTTTAAATTTTTTATTTGTTCTAATTAGTTATACATGACAGTAGAATGCATTTTGATTCATTGTACACAAATAGAGCACAGCTTTTCATTTCTCTGGTTGTACATGATATAGAGTCATACCATTCACGTAATCATATATATATATATATATATATATATATATATATATATATATATATATATATACCTAGGGTAATGATGTCAATATCATTCCACCATCTTTTCCACTCCTGTGTCCCCTCCTCACTCCCTCCCCTCTGCCTCATCCAAAGTTCCTCCATTCTTCCCCTGCCCCTCTCCCCCATTATGGATCAACATCCACATATCAGAGAAAACATTTGGTCTTTGTTTTTTTGTGGATTGGCTTATTTCACTTAGCCTGATATTTTCCAACTCCATCCCTTTACATGCAAATGCCATAATTTTATTCTCCTTTAAGACTGAGCGATATTTCATTGTTATATATATTGCAGTTCCTTTATTCATTCATCTATTGAAGGGCATCTTGTTTGGTTCCATAGCTTAGTTATTGTGAATTGAATTGCTATGAACAATGATGTGACTGCACCACTGTAGTATGCAGATTTTAAGTCCTTTGGGTATAGACTGAAGAATGAATTAGCTGGGTTAAATGGTGGTTCCATTCCAAATTTTCTGAGGAATCTCCATAGTGCCTTCTGGAGTGGTTGTACTAATTTGCAGTCCCACCAGCAAATTAATGTACCTTTTTCCCCACATCCTTGCCAACACTTATTGTTGCTTATATTCTTGATCATTGCCATTATGACTGGAATGAGATGAATTCTTAGAGTGGTTGATTTGCAATTCTCTAATTACTAGAAATGTTGAACATTTTTTCATATATTTATTGATTGACTGTATATCTTCTTCTGTTAAGTGTCTATTCATTTCCTTAGCCCATTTATTGACTGGGTTATTTGTTTTTATGGTGTCAAATTTTTTGAGTTCTTTATATATCCTGCAAGTTAGTGCTCTATCTGAGGTGTGTGAGGAAAAGATTTTTTCCCACTCTGTAGGCTTTCTCTTCCCATTATTGATTGTTTCCTTTTCTGAGAAGAAGCTTTTTAGTTTGAATCCATCCCATTTATTGATTCTTGATTTTTTTTCTTGCACTTTAGGAGGCTTATTAAGGAACTCAGATCCTAAGCTGATGGGATGAAGATGTGCACCTACATTTTCTTTTATTAAGCACAGGGTATCTGGTCTAATTCCAAGGTCCTGGATCCATTTTGAGTTGAGTTTTGTGCAGGGTGAGAGATAGGGATTTAATTGCGTTTTGCTGCATATGGGTTTCCAGTTTTCCCAGCACCATTTGTTGAATAGGCTACCTTTCTACATTGTATGTTTTTGGCATCTTTGTCTAGTTTAAGATAACTGTATTTATGTGAGTTTGTCTCTGTGTCTTCTATTCTGTACCATTGGTCTACCTGTCTAATTTGGTGCCAATACTATGCTACTTTTGTTACGAGAGCTCTCTAGTATAGTTTAAGATCTGGTATTGTGATGCCTCCTGCTTCACTTTTCTTGCTAAGGATTTCTTTGGCTATTCTGGGTCTCTTATTTTTCCAAATGAATTTCATAATTGCTTTTCTATTTCTACAAGGAAAGACATTGGGAATTTAATTGGAATGGCATTGAATCTGTATAATGCTTTTGGTAGTATGGCCATTCGGACAATATTAATTCTGCCTATCCAAGAACATGGGAGATCAGAAACTACATTTTAATAAGATCTTCTTATTCATATTATTTGCATCTTAAATCAAAACTCCCATTATCCAAACATCATTAAAATTTCCATCACTTCTCCACACTGTTATGTTGGGCACCAAAGTTTACCATGAGTTTTTGAGGGTACAAATCACATTCAAACTGCAACAGGTAGCAAGAAAAGTTGGGAGACTCTGAATTCTGTTACCTATTGCTACCTTTCTTGCTACCTGTTGCATTATGCTGATCCTCCTGAAAGAAGTCTTTGCCCAACTCTAGACTTAGAAATTCTGATGTCTTCAAGAACTGGAAGGAATCTTAGTTCAGATTAGATAATGAAATATTATTCAGCAATAAAAAGTACAAGATATTGCCATTTTCCACAACTTGAGCAGACCTGGATGACATGTTAAGTGAAATAAGCCAGACATAGGAAGAAAAATAGAAAAAAAATAGTAGTAACCAGGGTCAAGAGGCAGAGGTAGTGGAAGGAAAAGGGAAAATGTAGTTCAGAGGATACCAAGTAGCAAATATGTAGGATGAACAAGTTTAGAGACCTCATGTCCAACATAAGGGCTTTCACTGCAGAGCTGAGACACCTAAAAGAGGACGTGCCTTCTCTCTTATCTTTTGTTTGCTGGACAAATGTAGAAAGTCTAATGGGGACTCCCCAGTCTTAGGGAAGTATTTTTAATGAAGGGTTGTGAACTTGGGGTACTGATGATAGTTTGGACTCCCAGGTGACATTTAACAATGTTTGGGGACACTTTTGATCATCATAACTAATATTGTTATAACTACTGGCATTTATTGAGCAGAGGTTAAGGATGCTGCTAAGCATTCTACAAGACAGAGGACAGTTCTCCTACACAAAGAATGATTCAGCCCAAAATGTCAACAGTGGGACATCTGAGAGGACCCTACCCTAGCATATGGTGGAGCCACTAGATGGAAGGAGCTCAGGTTCCTTCATGGAGCACCCCAAAGCATAACTGCTGACATACACAAAACTGTGAAGGGAGCAAAAACTAAACCATTTGTGAGTGAAGATGCTGAGAGCTAAGGGCTGTTTGTTTTAGCAGTTAGCCTGCCATGAGCAAGAATATAGCATTCCACCTGGAACTGAGTCCTTGTCTGGTGAGCTGCTGTGCAGAGCTACCTAGGCTGTCTGTCTTTATTGGAATGATCCATCTTGTTCAGAGTTTGAAGTGAGCTGAGCCTTGTGAGGAATATAACATCTTTCAATGAGAAGCAGTAGGCGTTGACTATAAACCTCATGCATTTCGGTCACTACATAGCAGAGCCCCCTCCAGGGATGAACGTGGGCACCTGTGGTTACCAAGGAATTAGTCATCACCATTGATCTCTCTGAAGCGCTCTTTCCTAGGCCCCTGTATTAGAAAGATATGGGGTGAGCTGGACTCAATTACACATGTGAAGTGACTTTATTTGGGACTAACATGACAGTGCCAACTCCATCTCAATACTTTCTCAAATGAGGGGAGGCATATCCTTCTGTAAGTTCAGACTTCAAATGTTAATTTTTATTTTATAAAAAGTGAAGACATTGGGAGCTAGGGTTGTGGTTCAGTGGTAGAGTACTTGCCTAGCATGTGTGAGGCACTGGGTTCAATTCTCAGCACCACGTATAAATAATAAAATAAAGGTCCATCAACAGCTAAAAAAATATTTTTAAAAAATCAAAGACACCTGAAAGAGTGACCACATTGTTTGCATGCTCCTATTGCCTGGAAAATCATGGGGAATGTCTTGCTGCAATATGATTGAAATTGATGGTTGTGTGACCCAACACAGCTTACACCAGCTCTTTTTATAATTGGTGCACTATAGTTTTACATAATGATGGGATTTATTGTTCCACCTGCTCTTGCACAGGACAAAGTTGACATTGAGTAGGCAGGTAACTTTCCCAAGTCCCTCATTCTGCAGAGCAGAGGTGAAAACTCACATGACCCAACAGCCTTTGTTGCCTCTGGTCTCCCAGTTACTTTTGAGAGCAGCATTCTCTGTAGCACACTCATTTTTCTCCTTTATGAAGCATTTTGCTCTCCACCAGGCAATTAGGGAATGAGGCTCTGTGGTGTCATATTGATCTTTCCTGTTCAGATGTGTAATTAGCTGTTAACATTTCATTACAATCAAGATTTTCTTGGGTTCATTATGACCCCCAACTCATCAAGTTCCCAGGCCTCTGAATGCTGTGAGTTAATTAATGTTGCTATTGGTTGTGAACATATAATATGTGGAACCTGGAGTCTTGGTAGGAAGATATAGTTTGGTGATACATTAGTTTTCATATTAAGTAAGCTTTATCAGAAATACCTACAGAGAAGCAGCTTAAAGCAGTGCTCTCCAGATCCAGCAGAGAGACTCTAGGCTTGCAAACAAATGTTACAAGAAGGGTTATATTTAGTGATATGTAAATGTAACTCTGGAGAGTCATTCTTCTTGAAGGACAATCACACAGGTTACTCAAAGGAGAGAGATATCCTGACACTTTATTATTTGAGCATGGGATACAGTGACAAGCATATCCTTGGGTACCCAAACAAACTTCAACTTACCTTCCTTGCAGGACAGGTCCTACTTTCAGCTCCTGAAATTGCAAAGCAGGTGATGATGAGAGGCTCACAGAAGAGATGAACCACTTATGGATTAAGCAGAGTATACTGTGTCCTTTGCATTCAACGATAAAAGGACTAAAGAGAATGCAGGGAGTGGGCCCTTTCAGGCCTCCCTGCACTGTGGACAGTATAGATTTCCCATATATTCCATGGCAGGGTGTTTGCAATCTCAGCATGTTTGTGGTTCTCATCCTTTTATGGCATCTTAAACCACGTGACTGCACCAAACTGCAACTATTTTTACCTGTTTCAAGTGGGCTGTATTTCTCCCTGTTTATACCTCTTGTTGCAAATTCACTTCAACTTAAACGATTACTTCCATTGAATGAAGGAATATACTCATCCAGAATGAGGGCAGGTCGAAGCTGCTGGAACGGTAGAGGGACCAAAAAGGATGCAAAGCATATCCTCTGGATATATTCCAGGATCATGATGTTGCTTTTTATTTAAATTTAGTGTGGTTTTTCTGCAAACCCTAATGAAACTGGGGAAGAGATTAAATATCATATTTGGGTATGTTTAAACTTTATAGAAAACGAGCCAGTAGAAGATAGGGCAAGAAGCTTCATCTGAGTAAAGTGTGTACTTACTTGCTGGCAAATCAAGACATGTTTATAGGGTGGGGAAGAGTTGGTTATAAAAAGAAACATTTCACTGCTTGGTCAGCTGTCACTGACATAGGAACTAGCAGCTCAAAGACTGTAAGCTTCATGCAGCTACTTGCTTCATGGTTCCTTTCTTATCAGCTGATAGATTGAAAGAGGAGTTTGCTGAAACTCTGATTTGGTTTTGCTTCCCAAGTCTGCTGTTCCTTTCCTCCATCTCTTCTGCATTTCTGGGGCACCTACCATGGACATTTTTCCATTCTCCCCACTCTGCCTTCCATTTATGTGATTGTCAATCTGTAGACTTGTGGTTCTAGGTGGAAGTTCAGAACCTTCTGTCTCCAGAATCAAACACATTTATGTTGAATTCCAGTTTCCCTAGTTAGTGACCATATGTTCTTGGACAAGCTGTTTAACTCTTCTGAGTAGTTTTCTCATCTACAGTGTGTGGATAATAATAGTTATGTACTTTATAGGCTTTTATGTGAATTAAAATAAACAATGTATGCAAAATGCTTAGCAACCAGCCCTGCACCAAGGAAGCATCCAACAAACAATAATTGCTTGTGGGTTTTGCTGATGATTATTACTGTTGCAATTTTTACTCTTGCTGTCAAGAGGCTGATCGGCTCTACTGTCAAATTGTACTGTCAAATGTTGAATCCAGGCAACCTCACCTACCTCTCTGCTCCTACGCCACTTCCCAAGATCCCTTGTCTGGGCTAAGGCAGTCTCTCTCTCATTCAAGGTTTTGCTTTTCATGGATTCAGCTACCTGCAGTCATGGATGATCTGAAAATATTGAAGGGAAAATTCTAGAAATAAACGGTTCATAAGTTTTAAATTGCACACCATAACACGCATGATGAAATCTTGAGCCACTCCATTCTGACCTGTCAGGACTGTGAACCATCCCTTTGTCCAGCACATCAGCATTCAGTATGCTACCTGCCAGTCACTTAGCAGTCATGGTAGTGATGAGAGCAACCATGATCTGAAGGATCACAGTGCCTCTGTCATTCACCTCACTTCATCTCATCTTGTGGGCACTGCATCAGCTTCCATCAGTACAATAAGAAGGATGAACACAGGGAGAGACCACATTCATGCAACTTCAAGTATACTATTTTGATTGTTCTGTTGTATTATTGTTGTTAATCTCTCACTGCCCACCTTATTAGAGCTGTGTGCATATAGGGGAAATCATGTTATGTATAGGGTTCAGTACTATTTGCCATCCACTGAGAGCCTTGGAATGCATTCCCCATGGATAAGGGGAGACACTGTACTTTGGTATCTGTGCTAATCAACTTTCCATTGCTGTGACAAGTACCTGAAATAAACAACTTACAAGGAGGAAAGGTTTATTTTGGCTCATGGTTTCAGAGGTTCAGTCCATGGTTAGTTGGCTCCATTGCCTTTGAACCTGTGGCAAGGCAGCACATCATGGCAAGAGTGTGTGGCAGAGGAGTTACTCATCTCATGGTGGTCAGGAAGCAAAAGGAGAGAGAGAAAGGAAGAGAACACAATCCCAATATTCCCTACTAGGGCACATACCCCAGTGACCTAATTCCCTTTCAATTGGTCCCACCCCTTAATGGTTCCACCACCTCCCAGTACAGCTTGGTAACCAAACCTTTACCCATGGATCTTTGACCAAGCTTCCAAAAAATACCAGTATCCTACAGAAACATCTTCCTACTTCTGTTCTTTCCTATTCCCCATAGAACTGCAAGAGTAACCTTTAGTGATTTGTTTTATCAGATCATGCAACTCCCTGCTTAAAATCCCACTGCAACCAGAATGAAGTCCATCCTCTTCTCCAAAGACTAAGAGGTCTCTCTATGCATTTCATCACCTCACCTACCATCTCACCCTGGTTCCCTATGGCTCAGCCACGTGGCTCCAGTCTGTCACTCCACCCTGTGTGGTCCTGCCTCAGGATCTTTGTACTCCTTCTCTTGCCTAGGAAACTCTATTCCCAGTCTTTTTGGATGTCCAGATCTTCCTGTTATTAGGTAATGAGTTCAAGTGCCACCTTCTTTGAAGACTACACTCTGACTGCTTGTTAAATAATGGGTTTATCAGTATGCATTCACACATATTTGATTATTCTTTACCTAAACATGACCTTCAGGTACATCAAACTCTCCCCACCACACCTTCGTTCCCATCACTACATTTTACATACAATCTCAAATGTTAGCTATTGACATTTTATTTGTGGTTACATTTGTGTGTTCAGAGTATCAGAGTTCTTATATTAGAATGTAAAGTTCAGGAGGGCAGGTACTTGGTCTTTCTTCTTTAGTTCTGTATCCTTAGCACCTAGCAACTTCTCTGCAGATATTTGCCTGATGTTGTATGAATGGGGAAATGCATAAAATCAGGTTGGCTGTGTCCTCTTCCAGAGGGTTCATTTATTCCATGTTTTTTTCCTCCACCAATGCCAATATGTGCACACTGCAGGTATGGACCTATGTCAGGAATGACAAATGAATTTTGTCTTAGAACAATTCTTATAAATGGGCACTGTCAGTTGCAGCTGTGTTGAGAAGGATTCTGAGGCTGTATACAAACCCAGCAGAGTGGCATGATGCATTAGCAGTAATATCTTTCATAGGGCTTTAGTTTCATGTGGGCAGTTTGCCAGTGCTGATTGGGACAGAGTCTCAACATGCTTTCTAATTTCAAGTTCATGATGCTATCCTATTTCTTTAAAGCAGACATACCTTCTTACCTATATTCTTTGAAGGGCACTTACTGGTATCCAATGAGTTCTGTTGCATTCCTGAATATTTCCAGGAGTATTTTTGTGCTTGTTGATTTTTCAGTTTACCTAAAGAGCATAAAATATTCTACATAAATCTCCAGATACATCTTTATGACTGACTAAAATTTACTCAATTAGACACTTAATGCAAGACTGATTTATATTATTAAGTTGGGCCAGATGGGCCCTCAGGGAAATATTTTTAAATTAGCAAACTTCTTTGGGTAGCTGTAGTGGCTTAGGAACTTCCAGAAACTACCCTTATGTTTCCTAGAACAAAAAGCTTAAGGTACAGACATACAGAAATATATTGTCCCATACTCCCTGCAAGCTAATTATTATTTGTGATTTGCATTCGCTGTGGGAAAATGATGCCAAGAATATGATTAGATTAAAATATGGGTTCCATGATTGAATTTGTTTAATCTTGAGTCCAATAAATGTCCAGTGAAATAAACCTGGTCTCATTCCTCATGCCCCAGAAGGAGACCCCTTATTCTGATGGCCAAGGAAGTTGGGTGCAGGGAAGAAGCCAGTCTTCAGCACTCTGAAAACACTGCCTGGCATATTTAAATATGATGACATATTTAAAATGACCTGTCCAGCACACTCCTCTGGGCTCCTGCCCAGATTCTGTCTGAATTCACATTCACTGGGACAAAGGAGACAGACGGCAAATCTGCCTTGGTCCTGCGCTTCCCCGCAGGAAATTCTGTCCCAGTGAGACTGGCATGCTTCTCTCCCAGTCATGACACGTGCCTTCCCACCTGTGCCTTCCCTGTTCGCCACCACTGTGCCCAGGAACCTTCCTTCACACTACATCTCAGATCTAATCTCATTCAAGCATTCAGTGTGATCCATTTCAAGGAAACACAATTTCCGTCTCTTATTAAGTACACCATGGTGCTCACTTATTTAACTGTCCAGGCAGTGAGAAGCCTTCCCAAGCTAAGAGTGATCTCTCGATTCACTGGGCTGTTGATAGACCATTTATTTTATTTCTATTTTATACTCCAGGTTGAATATCCCTTATCCAAAATGTTTGGGAGCAGAAGTGTTTTAAATTTTTTTTCCAAATTTTGGAATATCTGCATGTACATAATGAGCTATCTTAGGGATGGGACCCAAGACTAGACATGAAATTTACTTGTTTCATATATATTTTATATACATAGCCTGAAGGTAATTTTATATACTATACCAAATCATATTGTGCATGAAATAAATTTTATGTTGTGGAATTTTCTACTGTAGCATCATGCTTGTGCTCAAAAAGTTTTGGATTTTGAAGCACTTTGTATTTTTGAAGTAGAGATGCTTAACCTGTAACTTGCAACATCTCCTCTATTTTGTAATCTAATGCCATCTTTTTTTATATTGCATTTATATTGGATTTTAACTTTTGCTGAATGTGAGCATGCACACTTTAATTGGATTTCATGTTTCTGGAAGTAAGGAATATAATCATTCTTTATATCTTCAAACCAGAAAAAGCAGGTAGCAGATTGCTATGCACACATAAGTGTCTTAGCTAAATATTTGGAGAACGATAGAAATAAGAGGCAGAGAAAGAAAAGAAGGGAGGAAGAGGGAGGGAAACAAGAAGGGAAAAGAAGACCCAGTTCCTGAAATCCCAGTCTAATTTAGTGATTGTTTTAAAACAGATGCTAAATACATGCTTGCTTAGTAGACAGAGATATTCAATCTTGCAAAAGTGTCCTAAAGTTGCAAATCCACTTCTACTCCCTCTAGTTCTCACCATTTCTTCACATATACAAAGCATCTGTTCAGACTCCACTTCCAAAATGCGGATTTGTAAGAAAACCAATTCAAACTAAAAAGCAAAGCCTAATTTTTAGAAAATGTCATTACTATATAGATTGATCATCCCTTAACCTCCAGAACTATTGAACCTCAGCCTTAGGATGGCACATATTTTATACCAATACTAACCACATAATCATTGATTTAGAAGTTGCTTGTCAGATTTCAAATCTGATAACGAGGACCTTTTAAAATATGAGGTCTTAGTGTTAGAAATCAATAATTGACAGTTAATATTTTAAATTGAAACACATGCATGCAATTTTTTAAGGAGAGATATCTAAGAAAAGGAATGTTTACAATTCAGTGAACCAAACCCTTCTGTTACAGTTATAAGCAAACTGGTGGAATGAGGTGTCCCTGAAAATAGTAGGCCCTGCACTATTTATGGTCAGTGTAACATGAGGAACGATCCACAGAGAGGCGTTTGTGTGTGTGTGTGTGCGTGTGTGTGCACGCGTGCGCACTCATGTTTACACACACGCGCGCGCGCACACGTGTATGTTTGCCAGACTTCAAAAATTAAAGTGCATGCTCCCAGGTAGGTTGATTCTTCTGCATCCCTAGAAGATCCTAGCAGATGTGATTTCAGGTCAACAAGCTGAGTCAATTCCACATTTATTGAGTGTTCAGCATGTTTCAGAGTGTGCAGCATACAAAAGAAGTCAAAGCTCACCATTTCGTTTTGGGCAGGCGCAGCCTCCTAACACATTCTCTCACCATATCGTCACACAGTCACTCAAAGTTAATGTCTGACTTTAAGGAAACGGATTTTTCATCTTAATTACAAAGATACTACCTGCTTAATGTCGAAAACTTGTTATATTCATAAAAAGCACTCAGCAAAAACAACAGACAATTTGAACACCAAAAACAGACCCGTGGTTCATATTTTGATGTTCCTTCTTCCAGTTGTTTTAGAATACAGTTGGTCCTCCATGTCAATGGGCTTTGCATCTGTGGATTCAAAAAAATGGCAGATTGAAAATATTTGGGGGAAAATGTGACTGTACTGAACACATAGAGACTTTTTTTTGTCATTATTCCCTAAACAATATGGTATAACAATATTTATATAGAATTCACATTTTTAAGGTATTAAAGGCAATTTAGAATTGGTTTAAAGTATATGGGAAGATGTGTGTAGGCTATATGCAAATACTACAGCATTTTATATAAAGGACTTGAGCATCCACAGCTTTCGATATTCACTGGGCAGCTTGGAACCAATCCATTGCTGATGACTGTGTAAGATAATAATGTGAACTTCATCTATAATGTTGATATTCTATTTTGTAAAAACAGCTGACGTGGCAGGGTGCATCAGCACACTGCAAACTGAGCTTCTATCTGACTTGCTATTGAAATGATGAACACCTGATCCTCAAGTATTGGTGTTCACCAGCTGATGTGATGGAGAGAAGTTTTGGTCATAGATCACTGTACCAGAAACAGGAAAATGGGAGATGGAGAGACCCGGATATGCCTATTAAAGCTCTGAAGTTGTAAAAGAAGTCCTTCCCCATCCTTAGGTCACAAGAACAGTGGATGGTTTGAGTCTTAAATGTTCCTCAAAAGCTCGTGGTTTGAAAACTTGGTCTCAAACTGATGGCACTATTGGGAAATGGTAGAAATATTAGGAGGTGGGGACTAGCTAGAGAAAATAGGTCACTGGGAGCATGCTCTGGAAGGGGATTTTGGAACCCTTGGTGAGAAGTTTCTCTAACATGCACTCCCCACTCTGATGTGCTGCCTTGCCACAGGCTCAAAGGCAACAGAACTGACCAAGTGACCATGCACTGAAACCCACCTCTGAAGCAATGAGCCAAAATACAAACCTTTCCTCCTTTTAAATTGTTTATCTCAGGTATTATGTCACAGAAACACAAAGCTGACTAACAGTCTTCTGGTAACAGTATGGCTTTTGTATTTCATATCTAATCCATCTGATTTTCACTTTGGATGTGCTACCAGGCAGAGATTCAGTCTCCTTTTCCCTATTTAGTGAAGCAGCATCCCAAACACCACCCATTACACAACTCATTCTTTCCCAGCAGATTGGCAAGACTGCATCTGCCATACATCATGTTCCCTGTGTTATATGAATCTATCATAAGTTCTCAATTGTGGTAAATATGATTATTCTTGTACAAACATTACGTATTATTACAACCATTCCCCCTTCTCTGTGGTTGTGCTTTCTGTGGTTTCAGTTAAACATAGTCAACAGTGGTCTGTAAATATCACTATTCTTCTTGACTCTTTCACGATAGAGACCCTACTCACATAATTCTAGTATGTTGTTATAATTGTTCTATTTTATTATTAGTTACTGATGTTAATCTTTAACTGTGCCTAATTTTCAAATGGAAGTTTATGATAGTATTGTGTACAGGAGAAAACATAGTGCACGGAGGGTTTGTACTATCTGCTATTTCAGGCACCCATCATCAGTCTTGGAGTACATCTCCCATGAATGAGGTGTGACCGTACCACTGTATCTTTATAATATTATAAGACACGCGAGACAAGTTCTTTCTCTTTACTTTTCTTTTTCAAAATTGACTTAGTTACTTTCTAAAAAGAAAAATCATGCTTGATGTTTTGCTCATTCTATTAAGAATTCTACCTCATGAACTTCTTCATGTCTGATTTTAATTTTATGGAGAACCTTGCTAATAGAATTCCTCAAGAGATGGTCGTGTTCAGAGACTATTTCTGCTCTTCACTCTTTTATCTTTGCTGTGCTTCCTGCCCAGCCACCTCATCCTCTGGTTACCATTGCCTCAAACTCATCTGGAAAAATATGCAGTTGCTCAGGATCTCCAAATAAGTTTTGCTTTTTGATGGGATGAGTTATACTATCACCTTTCTTCACCCGTGCTATGCTGATAAAACAGAGATAGCTAGAATAATTATCCATAAATGATTATGTTAGTATAAACAGATAGATCAGATTCTTAGGTTTAAAATTCTTTGTTTGTCATATTGCTATTTTCCTCTTGACAGATGGAAACTTGATGTACCCATTTATACAAGAATAAACAAACCAAAACTTCAAAAAAAAATTGACTTAGTTACTCTTGGATGTAATTTTCCAAAAAAAATGAATTTAAGTTTATGGAGTTTAAAAATATCCCTGGAATTTTTGTTAAAATTTCATTTAATTTGTAGATTAACTTGGAGAGAATCCATGTCTTTATATATCATCCCACAACAAAGCAAGGAATGTCACTCCATTTACTAATAAAATCTTCCATGACTTTTAATAAAGTTTAACAATCTTTATTATACTGTATTTTCCCAGTGTTAGAAATTATAAGCATTTTTATGTATACAGAAAAGTTAAAAAAATTTATAGTGAATATCTCAGTTACCACCACCTAGATTCCACCATTTACATTTCACTCCCCTTTTATTATGTTAATTCATATTTCTATCCATGCATTAGTCATCTCACTTTGGGTGCATTTCAAAAGTAATTGGTAGGTATCAGCACAGTTCCTTAACACTTGAGCACACATAGCCTTAATGAGGGCCTATAGCTTTTCTGTTAGTGATACCATTTGTATGAACTTCCAAATGGATAAAACTTATCTGCAGTGAAATATATCATAGCAAAGAAGTCATATACTATTTTGTGGAAAGTTTCTTTCATGCAGCATAGTTTTTTGGATATTCATCCATGGTTTTTCAAGTATCATTGGAAATTACTTCTTTATTGTCATTGTATTCCATTGTGTGGATTTACCAGATTATTTTCCTGTTCTGTTGAGTACCTGGGCAGTTTTCACTCTCTGGTCTTTTCAAAGAAAGCTGCTATGAACATTCTTGTCCAAATACTTTTTGGTGAACAAATCTTAATTCCTTTTGGGTAAACACCTAGCAATAAAATGACTGGGACATGAATGTATGTTCATTTTCATAAAAAATAAACTGTCAGGCCTTTTTGCAAAAGGGTTGTATTATTTTGTATTCCCATAAATATTGATGAGTTCCAGTGACTTTTGAACCTCAACACACTTAATTTGACTTTTAAAAAGATATAATTGTTCATTCTAGCCTTATACAGTGATATCTCATCATGATTTAATTTTCATTCTCCTGAAGACCAATGATATAGAACATTTTTCATGTACTTATTGACCATTTGAGTATCTTCTGCTATGACTCTTTTGTCCAGGTTTTAAAATTTGAATATTTTCACTGAGTGTAGAATTGTAGATGGACAGTTATTTTCTTTCAGCACTTTATGATGACATTGCTTTTACTTTGGGCTTCCAATTAAAGGGATATGTTGATCTTACTATTGGTCTTTCGAATATAATTTCTATTTTTTCTCCATATGGCTTAAATATTTTTATCTTGATTTCTACTCTTTAGCACTTTAACTGAGATATATGTTTTTATTTATTCTGAGGATTTTCTTAGAAATTCTTGAAGTTGGAACTTGATGATTTTACAATTTATGAGTATTTTAGCCATTATTTGTTTACATAGCCTTTCTACCCCATTGAAAACTAAAAATTGTTATTCTATTTCTTCCTGATGTTCTACCACTGTTGTTTGATTCTGCATTTAGGTATACTTTGTGCATATGAGTGCTGTATCTTCTTGTCAATTGTTCCCAAATGCTTCCATCCTCCCTTTTGATGTTTTTTTGCTTATATTCTCTGTCAGATATTAAGATTTCTTTAATTTCAAATTTGACTGTTTTAACTTTTTCCATTCATTCTCTAATTTTTGTTTTAAGCATTCTGTAGCAGAGAAAATGCTGCTAACTTTTGTTTCTGTTAAAATCAAATCTGAAAGCTTCAACCTTCTAATATGCAAGTTTAACCCATTAGTACTTATTGATTACTATTATATTGGGAATAGTTTTTGACATTCCATTTAATACTCATTTGTTTGCTCTGTTTTGCTTTTGTTTATTTAAGCCTCCTTTCCTATTTATTTTTAGATGGATTGCATTTTCTTCTACTGCTTTAAAAGTTATTTTGTTCTTTCATAGTTGTTACTTAACCTAGAAAAGTTTATAATTATTTACAAACATTTAAACAATACCTTTATCTTTCCACTAACTATAAGTATTTGAGCAAGCTATTATGTCCTTTCTGACCCCTCCACATCAGGTAAGAATTGTTTAGAATTAATTGTGGGTTGTCCAAAAGTGTGGACGTTTTGTCTTCATCCCCACTCTTTTCTCTGTTTCAAGTTTTATCAACTTTCACCTCTGCGTGTTTCCTGATGATACTGTGACCTGGACTATTGCTTCTAACTTGTAGGAGAAGGAACAGGCAAGTGTTCTTTCTAAATGACTCAGGGAGAAGTGAATGCAGATCCCAAACTCTTCTCTTACCCCATTCTCTGATTGTTGTTTCACACATACCCTAGTGCAAAACAACCCAAGTTTTATCACTTTTTAAAAGTGCCTGGAATTCATACCCCCATTCAGTTTCTGTAATGTCTCTAAGGTTGATTCTGGGAAGAAAGCCAGCATCAGATGCTTTATCAGTACAGAAATGGGATGGTCTGTATTTCCTTATAGAACAAGGCATGATTCCCTTGGGGAAGGAAGGAATGAAGAGTCTTCCTCAGCCCTGTTTTATAGCTTTAAGGGTATCATAGAGAATTTCATGGGCAGTGCAGGATTATTGTCAGAGGGGGCCCTGCAGCCATGTCAATGGTATAGTACCAACTCAAGTTGTTTAGAAAAAAAAAGAGAGCAAGGAGATAAGAATTAAACGGTATTGTCAATTTTTTTCCCCTAAATAACTGAGAAATCTCCTGAGAACTTCCATTCAAAATCTAGGGGAAAGTTTGATAAGGGTGAACAGGGATGGGTGTGGATTTATGTTCAGGAATGTTCTCCCTGAAGCTCTGTAGTTCTGGAGGCAAGAGGCTATTAAACCTGTGAAATTTGAATAGCAATGTATTATTAGTGTTGGTATATACTGTGTTTTAATTATTCCTTTCTCTACCTTTTTTCTCCCTCCCTCTTGCAACTGAATGGAAGACTCCAAAAGTACAGCATCCTTCTTAGTCTTGTTGGCAGTTATATCCACAAGTCTGACACAATGCTTGGTATATAATTATATGTGCTCTATAAATATTTGTTGAAACTGTATAAAATTGAAGTATTTATTTACTAAATGTATGCTCCCATAGGCCACATATGAGAATGCCTATTTTCTTAAATTCTTACAAATACAGGATGTTATCATTCTTCATAAATATTACAAATTATGCAGATATGAAATGATATCTCATTTTTATTTCATAATTTACATTTTTCTGATTCTTGTTATAATTGAATATTTATCACAGATTCAGTGTTTTTAATATTTAAAATTTTTTATCTTTGATTGACAAACTGTATGTATTTATGGGGTACAATGTGATATTTTGATATATGTTTATAATGTGACATGATCAAGCTAATTAACATCATGGGTGAATTTATTATTCGTGTCTTTTGTCTATTTTCTCTTGGGGTGTTCATTATTCTCTAACTGATGTTATGAGATCTTTCTGTAGGAGCTCTTTATTATACATTTATATTGAAAGCTTTGTTTTCTTCTTATTTGTCATTTGTCTTTCAATTTTGTTTTTTGAGAATTAACTTTTTAGAATTTTTTACAGGCTGCATTTTGACTCATTGTACACACATGGGGTATATCATTTCAATTCTATGCTTGTGCAGGATGTAGATTCATACCAATTGTGTAATCATACATGTACATAGGGTAATGATGTCTGTCTCATTCCACCATTTTTCAAACCGCCCCCTCCCTCTCATTTCCCTCTACGTAATCTAGAGAAGAATGGAGAATTAATTTTTAACATGTAAAATATATCAAACTTCTCCTTTATGTTTATGTTCTAAATATCTTTCCTTAAATTCTCTTCTAATTCACTTATCATTTTCTTTCTTTTCTCCCTCCCTCCCTCCATGCCTCTCTCCCCACTTTCCTTCTCTCTCTTTCTCTCTCTCTCTCTCTCTCTCTCACACACACACACACACACACACACACAACACTTAACACTATAAAATATTTTACTTAAATAGATGATGATTCTGGCACGATTCTCCTTTAGCATCATCTTCCCACACTAATTCAAAAGTCCCATTTTATTGTGGTCTAAATACAATAAGTTCAAACTTTTCATTTTTAAATGAAACACAGGAAAAATAATCATCTTTTCCCAAGTGATAGGTGCAGGGTCTGAACCTGGGTAGGTTAACTCAACCTGTACTCTACTGAAATGAAAGAATATTGTTAGAATGACTGATTCACAAATCATCGTAAGGAAATTTCTCAGAACAGAATAGTTGAACTAATACAATGACATGATAGTACATACTCTTCTGCTCAACAAGTGGAAACCCAGCTTGGCTCGTCTTTGAAGACAGATGAAATCGCCTGCTCCTCTTTTGTGTGTGCTGCATTTCTTGTGGCCCTGGCATTGTACATCAATTATTTTCCAAATGCCATGTCCAAAATCCATGATCGTTGTTAACAGACACAGTA
The DNA here is from genome assembly GCF_902686445.1 of Sciurus carolinensis. NCBI lineage: Eukaryota > Metazoa > Chordata > Mammalia > Rodentia > Sciuridae > Sciurus > Sciurus carolinensis. The sequence goes on along the minus strand of NC_062227.1, from coordinate 25,854,781 downwards.
TAAAATAAAGTTTCTGAGCAAAGTGCCTCAGAATTTGTAATAGTTTCCAAGAAAAAAGTAATAAGAGTTGGTTGACAATTTTGCGTGGCAAAGGTTGTCATTTGAAATAAAATTGCAGGCTCCCATAGTGTTATCCCGAACATGTCAGAAAGGAAAAGGATTACAAATGGCTGAAGTAGCGGCAGCTGCCCTTGACACTTCAAAGTAGATGTATCTACTTTGGTCAGGTTAACACCGACCAGTCTAGGAGTCCTGAGTCTTCCAAAGCTGCTTCCTCCTGAAGATCACGAAGTGGTGGGTTACATAATTCTTTGTAAGAAAGGCCAGGAAAGAATGCACAGAGACTTTGGTGGCCCTGTCTAGAATCTTGATGAGAAACAAGTGCATGATGTTCTTGCATTTAGAGCAGGGATACCTGGGGTATCCCTCCTGCAATAGGTCTAGACACCCCATCACTTGAAAAGCATATGTACACGTTATCTTTAGGGCACATTTTGCTCATTGAAGAGGCAGAGGACATGCTTCTGGCCCCATGTGTTTTGTGGCTCTTAAGCAGTATCTGTCCTTCCATTAGCATTAGTGATGAACTAACTAACAGCTGTGAGAGCTGGTAGTCAGAAGGTCAAAGGTGAAATATTCCCTCCCATTAGCCCATTAGTGCAGCACAAGGGCTTCTTCATTAGGAGCATCCTTCCATCTCTTGGTCCCAGAGGGTGTGAAGTTTGGGCACATGGTTCTCCACCAGGCAGATTGTGTCACTAAGAAATCCTGATGTCTCCTTGACACCAGAGACCCAGGGTCAGAGGTTAAGCCAATAAAATGGCCCTTGGAGATAGTTCCAAGGCTGATGAAGACTAAGCAGTGAATCTGCATGACATGCAGAAAGAGATGCAGGTGTAGCTGAATGAGCACTTGATTCTCAAGGTTGAGACTCGCCCAAGTCGCTAGCCTTGACTCCTGCACAGGAAGCTTTCTGCCCACTACCCTATAAAGAAACTGCTGTGAAAGAGACTCAGTGGAAATAAAGAACCACAACTCCAAGATCCAGAGATGAAAGGGACTTGCCCTACATCACACAACTGTCGCGGCCAGGTCTTCATGGCCTTAACATTCCAGTCTGCAAGTTGTCCAAACTCCTTGGTGCTTGGGATGTGGGCAGAACAGCTGTGCTTCATGATAGTTCAGAAACCTCTCCCTGTGAAGTCCATTAATTTTAGAATAGCACTTTGAAACAGGGGTCTTCTACCAGAATGAGGACAGGGCAGGTAATGAATCCCAGGGCTCAGGGCTTTGCTCCTACAAGTGAAGTCTCCCTAACCTCCAAGTCCAACATGACTCCACTAGTGGAAAATTAAACACCTGACCCCATGTGATGAGTTGCTATCAAAATGTAGGCGCACTAAAAAATTGTAAGATTACCTTTGTGCCACGTGTCTAAGGTGCACACGAAACATGAATGACTTCTGTTTAAACTTGGATCCCATTCCCAAGGTACTTTATTATCCATCTGCAAATATTCAAAATCACAAATCCCAGGCATTTTGGGTAAGGAATTCTCAATCTTTACTGAATCTCTATGGTCTTTCTACCCCATCTTCTTCTTAAAAATTTTGGTTACTTCTGGACTCTTCTTCCTGCCTGATTCATCCTCTCTGAAATCTGAAAGACCTCTTTTTCTTGGCATGATGGAATGACACACAATGGATAAGTTGGAGGATAGGGAGTGCGTATCAAGTCACATCAAGAGTGTCTGTCATGAGTCACAGACTCAGCACAGCTCCCAAACTGGCCTCCCTTAGCCTGGGGCATCCTGTTCTGTGGTCACTTCTAATGTCCAGCAGTGGTCACTTCTGCTAACTGATGGGCCTTATTTTCTACAACAGAAGGAAGATTTTGGTATCTAGGAAAGGGAAACTATAAATTCCCAAAAGATACTTAGGAAAGAGCACAAGCTTTGACTGTCAGTTACTTAATCCTAAGCAAAGAGGAAATCTTATTAAATAAAATGCAGTATCCCATAGTCTAATGGGGTCAGTGCAGTCTTCTAAGATGACAGTTTGATTGCTTGCTCAGGGCCTTCTGAGTCACTGGGAAAGCTCCTAGGAGGCACAGATTCTATCCTTATTTTGGGCAACCTGGAAGACTCTTCAGACTTCTCCAGGGAGGTTCTTCCTGCAGCAGTTGGTGACTAGGGCATGTTCTCTTTCCTTCCTTCACCCCTTATTCATGTTCTAGCTTCAAGGTCATTTTATGTCTGGCCAGTGGATCTCACCCTTTATGAGGCATCAGAATCCCCTGGAGGTGTGTTCAAGCACAGGTTGCTAGGTCCCACCTTAGTAATTTCTGGTTCCCTATCTCTGGGGTGGTATCTGAGAATCTGCATTTATAATGAGTTTCCAAGTGCTCCCCCTGCTGCTGCTTGGTGCTCACACCTGGAAAGGACCAATCCAGGTGCCAAGACCCAAAGATTTGTGCACATGTTGTCTTTGTTTTACTCAGAAACTAGAAACCAAGAAGAAGATTCTAGGGCAGGGAGTTTATTTAGAGTAGATCTAAGGAAACCCTGGTGGGAGAATGGGGATGCACAAAAGTGAAGGAAGAGAGGGAGATAAAACTTGCCCTGGTAGCCCCAGGGGAGACCTTGCATAGAAGAGTTCTCTTACAAGGGGCTGACCTGTCACCCGTGCCTGAAGGCTGCTCCTGGATGACATGGTCTGACCCACCCCTGTGTCCTAGCCTTTCTCAGGCAGAGCAGGTTCAATCACAAAATACCCTCAGACCTGGGGTCTTGGGCACTTTAGTGTCCTGGGGTGCCTTGATGGGGAGACCTTGGCAGAACACTGACTGGGATTATCACCTAGGTCTTTTTGGAGTTTATAGTCAATTAGGGAAAATAAATGATGTGCACAGAAATTTTTAGTAATTCTAGGCAGAGAATTATTAAAATAAATAATTGGCAATGTTAATAAATAGCCATGTTACAAGAAATTTCCTTTGCTCAAGAACTTGGAAAAGAAAACCACCTTCTTTGACTCCAGACTCTTCTATGAGAAAACAACCACCATGGAACAGGATCCCTGTTGCCCAAATTAGAACAGATAGAGCCCATCCCCCACACAGCCTCCTCAGTCATTACCACCACCAACAACGCAGCACATATACACACACCTGCAAGCATATGCACACACACAGACACACGTGCACATGCACACACACATGCATACACGGCCACTGAGCATGTTGATCTACTTTCTTTTGCTTCTTCCCCATCCTGAACTCTGTGGCCGGATCCCATTCTTCCAGTCACTATCTTCCTATCCCCAGGAAGCTGGCCTCTTCATGGCCTCAGCTTGCTCCTCGTCCCTGTCACCAGGGGTGACAGGAGCCTGATCCCTGAGATCCAGGTGCCACAAGGAGCTCCGACGCCAGTGTTTGATGAACTCAAGTCAAACCCCTGCAGTTTCCAGCTGCGTGATCTTCACACAAGTACGAGGCCTCTTCCACTTCAAATTTCTCATCAGTGAAGTGGGAGAATAATTGTTCCCTCTGCATGGAGGTGTTGTAAAGATTAAATGCTTTGGACTCCCCAAGTACTTGCCAAGTATTAGGTCCTAAATCAATAAACCCAGTTTAATAGAGCTGTTGTATGAACTCAATAAGACAATGATTACAAAGTGACCTACACAATTCCCAGCTCACAGTAGGCACTTTTGTATCAGTCAATGTCATGAATAATCACGATTCTTCCAAAGTAATTGGGAAGTGAATATTTACCTCCAGGCTATCCTAAATTCAATGCATGATGACTCTGTATCTAGAAGATATCTATCCTCTCAGAATATATCCAGTACCTCCAAGTCAAGATTTGCTTCTGCCCCAAGTTCCAGGTCTTGTGGGCAGTGTTCAGTGGCCTCATAATTGGTGGACATGGGCACCACACCCTCTCTGTGCCACCACCTCACCAACAAATAGTAATTCCTTGTTCATAATAAATATGCTTTTGCTTTATGAACACACATTATAGCACGCCTTACTGAATTAAATAAACATTTCACTGTCTTTGTAGACCATGAAATTACTCAAATTTTAATCTACTTGTTATATTAAGAGAAGAGGCTTCTAATTTAATAGGTTCCACAAAAGTAAGTAATTCATAAACATGTTTTCAAACTCTTTGAAGCCAGAAGAAAAGACTGAAATGTTGTGATAGGAAGAACCCGTCCAAGTCCCAGTTTGGGGATTCAGGATGTGAGGATTCCCCAGCAGATTTGGTATGTAATTGGACTGCTTTCTAAAGCAAAATCCTCTGTGATGGGGGTCAGGCTCCTGCCTGCTGAGTGGTTCAAGACAAATTTCTCATACTCTTAGGCAAAACACCAGCTGGACCAAAATATGCATCTGCAAAGATATACCCTCTGATCTCATTCCCAGCATCACATCAGAAACTTTCTTTAACTATATTGTAAAAGAGCATGAAGAGGGAGCCTACTGAATGGGATATTTTTGCCAGCTGCGCCTCTAATAGGGGATTAATATCCAGAATATACAAAGAACTCAAAAAACTTAACACACACACACACACACACACACACACACAAATGACCCAACTAATAAATGGGCAAAATAACTAATCAGACACTTGATTTTTTAAGTTTATTTTTTTTAATTAATTGTACACAGATGGGGTATAACTTTTCATTTCTCTGGTTGGACACAAAGTAGAGTCACACCATTTGTATAATCATACACGTACGTAGGGTAATGATGTTTATCTCATTCCATTACCTTTCTTTCTCCTTGCCCCCTCCCCACCCCTCATTTCCCTCTACACAATTCAAAGAAGACATACAAATGGTTAACAAGTATGTGAATGAATGTTCAACATCCTTAGCAATCAGGGAAATGAAAATCAAAACTACACTGAATTCATCTCACTCCAGTTAGAATGGACATCATCAAGAATATAAATAACAATAAATGCTCATGAGGGTCTATGAATTAGTACAACCACTCTGGAAAGCAGTACGAGATTCCTCAAAACACTAGGAATGGAACTACCATATGATCCACTTCTTGGTATTTATCCCAAAGAACTACAATCAGCATACAATAGTGATACAGGCATGTCAATACTTAGAGCAGTGCAATTCACAATAGGTACAGAATTAGCCCAGGTGCTCATCAAAGGTGAATGCATAAAGAAATTGTGGTACATATACACAGTAGAGGTTTTTTTTTTTTCCTTTTATACACAACAGAGTTTTAACCAGTCATAAAAATGATGAAATTATGGCATTTGCTGGTAAACAAATGAAACTGGGGAACATCATGCTAAGTGAAATAAGCCAGACTCAGTACATGAAAGCTTCCAGCATGTGAATCTTTGGGGGAAAAACCTAAACCAGATCACTTACCTTAACTGAGAACTTGATGAACTTGTTTCTATCTGTGTAAACCAGTATTAGGATATACCCATCAGCCCACAAACTTTTCTGAGGCTCCTTTCCTCTCCAAGACTCCTTTCTATCTTCCCACCAAAGATCTTGAACATTGGAATTATGAATTATATCTCTTTTGAGTCTTCTTTTGTTTCACAAATTGTTTTTGAAATTCACTCATTTCCTTGTATGTATCAGTAGTTTCTTCTTTTTCATAGCCAAACAATATTCCTTTGTGTGGATATACCACAATTTGTTCATTTACCAACAGAAGGACATTTGACCTTTTTTTAAAATTTTTGAGCTCTTATAAATAAAAAGGATATGAACATTTATGTAAAGGTCTTTTGGTCATGGGGTATAGGAGTAGTTTTGCTGTGTTAAAAAGAAAGTATATGATTAACTTTATTAGAACCTGTCACATATGTTTCAAAATGGTTTTATCATTTTACACCCTGGTTACCAGCAGTGCACAAGAATTCCAGGTATTCCACATTCTTACAAATTCAAGTCTGGCTTTCTTAAAGGTCAATTGATCATCTGTTTCCTTTATCTATTTCCTATGCCTGAAGAAAATGCCTGCCATTTATGGATAGCCTCCTATATGCTTTAAATCATTATTTGCTTTAAATGTCACAACCATCCTTCAAAGAAAGTATTTTTATTTTCTTTTTACAAATGAAGGAAGTGAAATAATTGCTCACTCCCTAAGCTAATAATGCACCCCACCAGGATTCACCATCTAAGCTCTTAGTTTTGGATGGTGGCCAAGGTGAGAGGCAGTAGGAGTCCTCTACCTGCCTCCTAAATTTGCGGCTCCAGGAAAGGGGCTGAGGCATGAGGACTCGTGCAAAGCCACTAATCTAAAGTCTGTTTATCAAGCAAGGTTTGGCCTCATTTCTCTGCAATCAGATATATAATGATCCCAATTATAAAGGGACGTGCTTCAGAGACCTGTGAGAAGAGTGGTATCATTTACATTGCTTATGTCTTTTTAACCTATGTGGGCATGGACTTCAGTTTCTAACATCACACCAAAATTGGTTTTGCCACTGTGGGATATAAGTTTAAAAAAATAAAAAAATGGGATGACTTTTGTGCAGAAATACCTTGGGAATTCACAAGCTGCTGATTTTGCAGCAGTGGACTTCAACCTTGAAGAAAAGGACCAGGCGAGGGGCGTAAACAACTGGGTTAGGAAGGCTACACATTTTGTAAATCGATAGCTCTACTTCAGGTGGGTTAGTAGAGATTGCTATCTTAAAATAGAGCCTGCAGCAAGTTTGAGCTGAGCAGACAATGACACTATTCTAGAACAAATAGAAAGATGATTTGGTTTTGGTCAATACAGCATATGAAACAATTCATTTTTAAGTGATAAAGGAAGGTTTGACTTTTCTTCACCAGCTACTGGGCACTGGGCTCTTACACACACTCTCTCATTTAATCTCACCCTGGCCCTGTAGGAAAGGGATTTTTATCTTCATTTTTCAGATGAGGAAGATGAAGCTCAGAGAGGTTAACTAATGTATTAATCAAATTCCTGTGATCGTGACAAAATACCGAAGATAATTAACTTTTAAGGAGGAAAGGTTCGTTTTTGCTGCTGGTTTCAGAGGTTTCAGTCCATGGTTGGTTGGCCCTTTTGGTTTGGCACAGTTCATCGTAACAGGAACACATAATGGAGGGGGTTTGTTTAGTTCATGGCAGCTGGAAAACAAAGAAAGAGCGTGGTCCCAAAATCCCCTTCGAGGTCACATCCCCAATGATCTAAATTCCTCCCAGCAAGCCCTACTTTTCAAAGGTCCCCACTTCTCGGTAGAGCAATCCTAGGGATAAACATTTTATACATGGGCATTTGGGGGACATTTAAGATCCAAACTATAGCAACTAACTTTCAACACTTGTGCAGCCGTGGCAGAGCTGAAATTTCATTCAGCTCTGAATTTCAAAGCCAGGACTAAGTTCATTGTAGTATTCTGTCTCTTTGAAATAGAAACTTTGGTTATAAATTTAGACAAATTGAGGTTATTGGTTTTAAAAATCACAAATGTTCAAATAACCAGCATTTCTCCTACATGTACAATGTGCATCAATGCTGTACAAAAACTATACTTCATGTTGTCTAAATGGTGTTTATTTTTATGAGCAACTCATCGATAAGAAGAATGTAAGTCTAAAGATTCAAGATCACATCCCCCACCCAAAGAAAAAAACACTAGTTCAATCAGAAAATAAACCAAAGAGCTGTTCACTGACAGAATAATTGGAAAAGAAAAGCTTCAACTATCTGGGATCCAACTAATCAAGACCCTCAATGAACCAGACCCCCTTTAGTGCACTTAATAGCAAATTACAGAAAGGAAATGGAAAAATTTATTTCTAAATCTCAATCCTAGAGCACATCAGAGTTCTATGTCCAACCCAGCTTTTACATCTGCAAAATCTACATGAATAATCTTATAATTGATATGCTGGAGCAATGGCCAAAAATCACTGCTGAATGTTCCATCATCAGAGAAAGATTCCACTGTGCTCACTGTGCTGTGCTGGTGGAGACAGGAGAATGGAGTAGCTCATTCTGAAATATTTTCAATCACAAGGATCATAATGAAAAGGATTTCTTAGCTCTCAGTTACCTAGAACATGGAATTAATCAAAATACCTCATTGCCCACACATTTCTCTCAATCAAGGTTTTACTGCTCTCAGATTTGCAGCTTTTTAAAAAATCATGCATCATTCTGGTGACACTGACAGAAGAAAAGGCCAAGAGGAGGACTGTGAACTGAGCAGAACTGGGCACAGAAATTCTGGACTCTACAGCCCAGGAGGAGATTGGGTGGAAGCCAAGTACAGCACACTGAGCACCCCCATCAGGGTCTACCTACTGTTTGCACTCACTATTTTGAAGCTGGGAAATACACATGCTCACATTTAGCTGTGACTGGCCATCCTGAGTGCTCCCCCTCACCAATATTTTGTTCCCGGGAGGTTGACTTTGCAGGTTTTGCTGTTGCTATTTATATCACAACTTCAACTTCTAAATTTGCACACTTCTAGTTTGTAAAGCAAAGGAGGCACTACGGTTCAAATCCTCCTAAGTGAGAGAAGAGAAGGAAATGGAGGGTGGGTAAGTATCATACACCAAAAACCAGCATGATCCAAAGAATCCAGGCTGGGGGCCTGTGTGTCAGGTAGACAGCCACTATGGGTCAGAGTGGCCTTGGAATAATTAAAATGTATGGCTCATTGTATTTCTTGTTGAGGAGAATTCACCTGGGGACCCAGGTAGCTTGGGAAATTTCATCCTGTCCTTCAAGCTACCCTGAATAATTTATTAAGGTCCTGAAATGGTGAGTTGCTGAATCTCTTGCGGCAAAGTCCATAGATTCACAAATCTTCTCTGAGTGCCTCCTATGCTCAGTAGTCCTAAAGTCCATTCCTAAAGGAATGTTTACGACTGCCAAACACAATTGTGGAACATGATGCTACAACAAGGACAGCAGCACAGAGTCCTTAACTCCATGTGGCCAATCCAACTATGCAGTGACCCTGCAGGAGCAAGCCCTCCACAAGAGGTGGCTTTGCAGAGGTGGCATCCCAGAGAGTGACTATAAGGCAGTCAATGGCACACAATGCCAGCTCACAGCTCCTCTTCAGGGCTGTCACCAAGGAAGTGACAGGCAAAGGATGGAGCAAAATCACTTTACAAATGTGAATAGCAGTGAGTGCCAGTAGGCATGTGGGCCACTGGGCCTCTTGGCACCACTGGTAGAAATGGAAATTTAGACAGCTGTGATGGCAGCATGGCAAACTGGTAGCATTTAATAGAATTTAGTAGGCCTTCCCAGAATGCCTTCACTCCTGCCCACATATGCCAGAGCAATGCATGCAGAATTGTGTAAGGGGTTGTGTGTTCAATTCATTTTGGCACTGTGAGGGAAAGGAGAAAGGACAATATCCTTGTGCTCATCGTTGGAGTTGGGGCCAGGTGACAGGTGGTGGATACCTGCTCTGGAATACTGTGAAGCCATGAGAAGCAACAAGCCAAATGTGCCAAAAGCCTCACGGAGCAAACAGTGTGGATATGAAACAATGATAAAACAACTTAAGAGACAGATCAAGAATTATAGAAAAATATGAATAATGTCAATTAAAAACACAAAAATGTTTTATAGGAACACATGCATATTTAAGTATGCATATATTTGGGGGGAGGATAAAGGGGAAAAATAAAATAATAACTCCGTATGGACCAATGTTAACACTTAGCAGTATCATGACTGACGAGTAAGGTTTACTAAACTTTCTATGTCTAAGGTCGCGATTAGAGGGGTACTGTGGAAAGCAACAGTACCCCCATGGAAAGGAACAGGGATAAGATGTGGACAAACTTCAGTAAGGACTTAGTGCAAATATCCTCCTGGAGTAATTGAAGATACTCTGGTTTTGTCTAAGGAACACTGTGACCATTCTCTATGGATAAAGCAAGGCAGGCTAGATTACTCTATATTAAAAAACAGTCAAATCTTAGTGGTTTCAAAGAACTCATGCTACATGTCCATCACATTTTTACTGCTTCTCTTCCCTGCGTGAAATGGTCCAGAATCCAGGCTCCAGAGAAGCCCACAGCATGTTACTGGTGTCTGTGGCAGAAGAAAGGAGACCTCAGCTGAATTGCACGTTGGTTCTCGAGTATTCAAGCCCAGAAATGCCACCTATCACCTGACCAGAGCAAGCCTCGTGGCCCACCCTACCTGGAGAATATCTGGGAAGATGGCAGCCAGAAATAGCTGGTTAGACAAAATAACATGAATGACAACTTCAGATATCATTTCTTTCAGTTTTGCCCAGTTTTCTCTTGCAAGCTATGTAACTAGAGCAAGCTATTTAACCACTTCATGCTTCAATCTTCTTTCTGTAGAATGGAGATTTCATTACCTAATCCCATAAACTTGGTGTACAAACAGGTGAGGTAGCATAATGGATGTTCCTAGCAGTGTGTCCAGCACCCAGTAAGCCCTCTGTAAATTATGACCACCATTGTTCTTATTACTATTAGTCTTATTTCCTTTTATCATTCCTCCCTCAGATCCATCCTATGCATTAGGCCTACTTTGATCTTCCTCAAGCATGGCTCTGATCATGTTGCCTCTGAGGTCAAAAGCATGCATTTGCTCTCCATTAATACATGCTTTGCCTGATTCCCATCAACATGCATCATGTGTATTTTGTGCCACACTACATCTGCCAGATGGATCTTTCTCCCAAGCCCACTGACCTGCATCAAAGACCCACCAGGGCTGGGGAGATAGCTCAGCTGGTAGAGTGCTTGCCTTGCAAGCACAAGGCCCTGAGTTCGATCCCCACTACCGCAAAAAAAAAAAAAAAAAAAAAAAAAAAAAAAAAAAAAAAAAAAAAAAGACCCACGAAATCAGTCTTCTGTCCAACCTTCCAACATCAGATCCCATGACTTCTTCACATCCAAACTAAACAGTATGCAATGTGAACTACTCCAGTCCTCACTAGTTCTTTACCCTCATCTCCTTTCTTTCATTCATTCATGCAGTGAGCATTCACTCCACAGCAGATATTATTGTAGGTGTTGACAATACATAAATGAAAGGACAGACTGATCAGTCCTCAAGAAACTTGCAAGAAATGTTCAATAAAATGATGAGGATTGTTTTGACTAGTGATGTGAGCTAGAGAGGACAGTGTAGCGATGGGATAGCAAGTGCTTAAGTAGGGTTTGCTCGGGCAGCCAGGGAAAATTGAATGACGACCCAAATGAAGAGGAGGCCCCAGGTCAAGGAACAGAAAGGAAGGCTGTAATGAGCCAAGTGCAGTGCACACAGAGAGGAATGGTAGGGACAGGTCACTTACAAGAACACAGGACAATTAACCTGGCCATGTGATGCAGGCCTGTAGTCTCAGGCAGGAGGATTGCTTGAGCACAGGAGTTCAAGACAAGCCTGGGCAATACACTAAGACCCCATCTCAAAAAAAAATTTTTTTTAAACAATTGCTAGTCTTTTGGGAATTTTATACTTTTGCTCTTCTGTGTGGGCCCATGCCTCCAATACCCACTTAACCAGATCTAATCATCCTTCAGAATTCAAATATGCTTCTCCCTGATCTTCGTCCCTTATTTGCATTATGCCTTATTAAAAGCAGTTTTTCGACCTCTAAACTCAGAGGGTAACTTATCTAACTTGGAGGTTTACATCCATTTACCTGGATAAACATTTCTGAGAGGCTCAAAGATTTTGATTCTGAGAAACAAAATGTGTATTATTAAAGGTACCAAAGCATTGAGCATTTCTTAAATACACACATAAAAGCGCTAAGGATATCTACATGCTGTTCTACTCTCCATAAAATTCTAGGAAAAGCTTCAGAAAATTGGAGTTTAAAAAGTTTCTGGAAATTGGAACAAGTCATTCAGTGTCTTGGGACAAAGAGCTGGGACAATAAAACTGCTTGGTCAGGATAATTCTTCTTTGAAATGTCTTAGCCAGACCCCTTGTCTTGTTATTTATAATCCGGATCCCTTTGTATATTTCTAGAGAAGACAACTGAGCAATAAAGCTTTGCTAAGGAAATAGCAGCTGTATGGTTTTCAGTTGTTGTTTCTAATGCCTTTCCTTTATGACTGTCTGAGTTAGAATTTCTCTCCAAACACAAAGAAAAGAAAAGAAAACAGAGAACTCAGTAAAACGATATCATCCCAGGCATTTTTAGGCCTGAGTTTAAAAGATTGCTTCATTTTCCTATAGAGCTTGTTAGCTTTCCACTCTTAAATTAATGACCATAGAATGATTCCGTTTTCCTGGCCTCATGGTGCTGGGGGCTTGAATCCCTTAGTCAAGCACACAGTTGTTATTATTTATTAATATTCACTGAACATCAGTCATGCACTTAGATGCCACTGAGAAACCAGAATTAGCTGTGATCACTCTCCAGTGAATTCAACCTCCAAATATGACAGGATTCAAACCAAAGGGGGAAGCCTGTTTCCAGAAAGCAAGGATGACGTCATGCCAGTGGCTTCAGATGGTAAGTGGGCCAAGCTGGCTCTGACGTTTGTGGGTTTCAAGATGGCTCCAGATTAGCCTTTTGGTTACCTGTGATTGGCAGAGAAGGGGTGAGGTGAGAGCTGGCGGCAGGGGCAGTGGTGTGTGAACCACCAGGATGCATTCCCTCAGGGGACAGAAGGGCTGTTCTCCATCCTGGCTGAAATGTAAATCTTGAATCTATGTTTAGTTTCACTGTGTTTTGAAGATGGATGTGCTTAGAATGCACAAGCCGTCGCGGAAATGTGAAGGGGGATAGAAAGGCTCAGGGAGTGAAGGCTGACCTTTTGGCCACTGACAGAATGAAGAGTGGGTGCAGGCATCATAGTCTGCAAGATCAAGGTTACAGAGTTAGAAGGGATACTAGATAACAGCAACAGGTCGGGAAGAGGAAGTTTTGCTTTATTTTTTTCCTTTTTTAAAAAATCATTTTTATCACATTGTATTTCCAGTGAAATTTACAGTAAGTTTTGGTAAGTGCACACACTTACATATAACTCACAGTCCTGTCTAGGTATGGGCTGTTTCCATCACCGGCGAAGGTCCGTGTGCTCCCACCTTTCGCTGCGGCGGAAGGCACTGCCCTCTGGTTTCCATCACCAGAGCTTACTTGTGCCTGTTTTTGAACTTTGCACAAATGGAATCAGGTAGTCCATACTCTTTGATGTCTGCCTTCTTTCACTCAGCATGTTCTTGAGTGCCATCGTGTTATTAAATACATTGTTCCTTCCTGTTCCGTGCAGATCATTGTATTGCTCTTCTATGCTTTTGAAACCCACTCTCCTTTTGAAGTCATTTGTGTCTGGTTTGGGGATTTTTTGATTTTTTTTCCTCCCCAGTTTTGTCTGCTGTCACAGGAAAGTGTCCTTGAGCATTGTCAAATGAGTCTTGTTTTTGTTTTTTAATATATGGTTATCTTTCTTTGGGGCAATGCCTAGGAGCAGAACTTCTGGGTATACCGTTGTTATGTTTGGTGTTATGAGAAACTGGGAATCCTCCAAAGTGGTTGGACACTTTTCTGTCCCTTCCAACAATGTATTCCATTTTCTGCCTCTTGCCAACTTTGGTGTAATTCACCTCTTAAGTTTTCACTTCCCTGATAACTAATGAGGTCGCATACTTTTTCATGTACTTACTGGCTATTTCCCAGTTTAAGTAATTTGGGGGGAGTTACTTTTATTGTTTTATTTACTTCTTACTATTAATTTGTAAGAGTTCTTTATGTATTCTGTATATGAGGCTTTTCTCAGATGTATCTATTGGGAATATTTTCTTATAGCATGTGGATTGCCAATTTAGATTCTTCATGGTGTTTTAAAATAGAGAAGTTTTTAATGTTGATGAAGTCTAACTTAATCTCATTTTGTCTTTGATAGTAATACTATTTGATTCCTGCCTAAGAGATCTGTGTTTACTTCAAAGTCACAAAACTTCTCTGTTTTCTTCTAGAGATTTATAGATTTAGCTTTTATGTCGAGGTTTAATTACTTCTTTAGTGTAAGCATTTTAATCGCAAAGTAGGGAGTAGGGCTTGTCCCTTCCCATACTGGGTTGCAGTTGCTCCAGTGCTGCCTATGTCAAATGTCCCTTTCCCCATTGGATTTCCTTGGAGCCTGGTAAGGACAGCATTGGACTAGGAAGAAGTCACTGGTGACCGCAAAGGAAAGGTGGGTGCTGGAGAGATGCCAAGGAGAGAAGAAAAAGCCTATTGTACAAAGTAGCAAGGAGTTTTAAAATAAAAGCAATAAAAGCCAGATTATAAAGTCTAAGGGGAGGAGGCTGATTGAATGGGGAGAGCAGATATAGAGGGCATATCTAAGGAATTTGCCTATGAAGAGAGAGGCAAAAATAACACAGTAACTAAAATAGCCTTCTTCAGGTCAAAAGATAAGAAAAGCATTTATTATCAGGCAATGGGTCAGGGAAATAATAATGATAATTGGGAATTTAAAGCACTTTGCCTGAAAAACAACTCCAGTGATGTTCCTTCTGTAGAGACCTTGCCTGTTCTATGGAAAGCTCTCCGGCAAACCGAGGGGGACTTAGAGGGACATACACATTTTTTTTTTTTTTTTTGACAAATAGCTACTCAATATACGAGGCTCTCTTGGCACTTCTACATTGTGTAGAAGTCAGCTGTCTCAGTTGTACCACGAGTCTGTGGGCAGAAAGAGGGCAGGGTTCCTAGCAGCTTCTATGACTGTACCATTGCGAACAGGTTTTCCTGGTGCAGAAGCAACCACTGAATCACCCAATTCCCTCTACCATTTCATGCTCATGCTGAGCAAAGCAGTGCACTTTCAAAAAACACCAGCGGAGTTTCTATGCACCTGCTTTTCCATGACAGTCTTCATAAACATTTATATGAATGAGGGGACAGTGCATGTATTTTCTTCAAATCTTCACTTTAACCATGTACTATAAAATTCAAACTGCTCTCCTGACCCCACATGGGACAATTTCAGGTCCTTTGCAATTTGTTCTCCAAAGTAGCTATTAGCAAGAAGGAAAGGAAGGATAATAACACTTACTGAATGTGAACTAGATTCCAGATAGGACTGTTATATACAGTTGTACAGACTGTGCACAAAACCAGAATATTATTCCCATCCTAGCCTGATGTTCTGCAATGTAGTATCAAGTGCTTCTCTGTGGACTTTGTGAGAGGAAGTCCACTTGTTCTTTTTGTGAAAAGAGTTTTACCATGCCCATTCTATGCAATAATGCCACTTGCCAAGGTCATTCAGTTAGTAAGTAGTAGAGCCATAATCTGTAGATCTGTAGATTCCAAAAAGTTAACATATCAATTACCTTTAAATGTTGGACTGACAAGTATCATCTTTAGAAGCTAGGCAAGTAGAATATTCGGGCTGGAACTAGCAGTCTTTAGAAAGTGTAAGGCCAAAAAGGCCACTGGACTAGAAGAGAGGGGAGGGAATAGTTGAAGGTCCTAGCATGGCTAGAGGAAGAAGGACAGAAATCCCAGATTGGCAGGCCTACCGAGCTGAGGGTCCAGCAGGTAAAAACTCCCACCCAGAGTCAGAGGGGTAGAGTCAACGACAACTACCAGGCTGGCCTAATCTGACTGTTTTGGGAAAACTCATTTGGGTTGAGTCACTAAATAAGGGAGTCAGGGTGGGTTCAAAGGCCCTGTTCCATTGCTTGGAAACTTGAGCAGAAATATCCAATGCTTATGTTCAAAGGCAATCTGGCTGAGAGGAAAAATAAGTAAGAGATCAAATTGTGATTCTCCCATTAACCAAGCTCCACTACTATGAGACTTCAGGAAAGTTATTGAATCTCAGTTTCACCTCTGTGCAATGGTATTATAGTATTAGCATACATAATTGTTTTGATGATTAAGTGAGATCATGTAACTAATGCACACAGTTGTTTTTTAATAAACGCCAGTCACTCTGTGGCTTTGGGCTCAGTGCTCTTGGCTGTCATCCTTTAAATAGAGAAGGGGAGGAGACTCTGGAGCTCAGGTATGCCTATGCCACAGCAGGTTATTTATGCCTCTTTAAAAATTGTTCTTCATCCAATTACACTCACTTCCTCTTTGCAGGACATCATGCACATCAGAATGAATTCCTAAAGTGGCCCAAAGACTAGTACAGCTGTGCAATCTGAACTCTCATTCTGAGAAATTCGAACTCCAAACTCTTGGAAGGCAAGAGCTGTTCTTGTTCGTTTTTGCATCCTCAGATCTTGGAACCTAGAAACTCTTCCATAAATGTTGGCCAGATGACCAGACAGCTAATGCACCCACTTGCCTGGTCCCTGTGCCTTAGACCTGGCCTGTATCTAGAGCTGGTGAGTTTTGGTGGATAAGCAGAAGGAGATCCTGAGGACCACAGTGCTTAAGCAGGGTGGGCTTCGAAGCCAACATTGCACCGGAGTCTGGATCAGCAGCTGCCCGCCTGTAGCAGGCTGTCCATTTTCAGAAGGCAGCCGTGCCCACTGGGCACCTGCAGCCCACATCCCCATGGCACAAGAGCTGTTTTGTCAGCCCAGAAACACACCTTTCCTTTCTCTGGGCATTAAGAGAACAGAGCTGTTGAACAGTGAGGGAAAAACAAATCAACCCGTGCTGCCCTGTGGAAAATCCTCTCTCCTCCCTTCTCGTAAAACAAAATGAGACTGACCCTGCTATTCCATCTGAATTAGTCACTGGTCAGTGCCAAGGTGACAAAACGCTTGAGCTAAGAGGTCAGACCCACAAGGTTGAGCGGTAAAACTTGGGGATTGATAGCTTCTAATCAGAAACAAGGTAGAGAAATAGAGAACGCTTTCAAAGTTCCAGTAAATATGATGCTAAAATATGCAGCCATTTGGATATTGCCATGTTATCAATTCAATTAACCTTGCTTCATACTATCAACCGCGTTCAGCAATACGGATGTGTTACAAAGCAACCGGGAACAGCTCTCCACCAATCATGATCCCAGATAACGGAGAAAATATAGCTCTTGAGTTTCAGAGTTTTGAAAAGAAATAAAATTTAACTCTATAGTTATGAAGCCAGTGATAACCTACGATGAGGCTGTGAACAAACCTGATTTTCATTTTATAAGCCACATAAATTTGTCAAAATCATCAGCACATGAAACTCTGTATTCTGATTAGTGGTGATAATGGGAACCAGGTTTTAATATTCCACAGTTGAAACGACCCTGGTAGTAATGAAATAAAATTGATACTGAAATGTTTTCTTGAGGAGGTTATTTTTTTTGAATAATGCCCACTGAATTTTTTTTTTCCTGATTGCTTTAGAAATAGAGAAACAGATGTTTCTCTTGCAGCAGCTCTGTTTTCTTAAAATTACATTTTCTGCTCAAGGTAAAAGCATAAAAAGTACAAGCTGAAACTATCGCTAGTTCTACCTTACTGTTTTTGAACATTTCCTGAAGCTGGTTTTATAAATATTTTATTACAAAAAAAAAAAAAAAAAGACAGATGGGAGGAAAATTGACAACATATCCTGGTAACTATTAGGTCTTTGGTTTTATTTCAGTTTGATTTATCTATCTATTCATCTATCTATTTTATACATACAGAAACATTTTTCAATAATTCAATGCATTGACAACTCTTGTAGATAAGACTGTGGCTGAAATGATTACTAATTTACCTACTCTTGAGGTCTTACAAACAAGGCTTATGGAAATTTTGGCAAGATAGGACAACCCAGAAGAAATTTGATTTGGCATTTCTGTTTCAATTTATGTGATTTAAACATCAACTTACTTGCAATCCTCAACCAAAATAAGGTCTAAACTTCCAAAAATATTTCCTAAAGTCTGGAATTTAAATCTCTGCTTCAAAGGAAAAAGGAAACAGCTCCCACTTCAGTGTTTTCCAAAAACACCGGAAAATAGAAAACCTATTACATTTTAGTACTTATTCCAGGTTTAGGAAGGAAATGACAGAGTTCAATAACCATTGCTATAAAATAGATTCCCGTAACTTTTAAACCAGGACTATTACTACTTATGGAAAATGAGATATTTTCCTGACATGGTTTATAATTTAAGTGTAGGTGAGAGTCAAAATGATTTGAGATCCCGAGATAAATCACTGTAGCTCTGCTTCATAATGAAAGGAATTTACTGAATTAGGTGGTGACTGGTGCCAATGAGACCAGCCTGAACAGCAGAAGTGCCAGCCAAGGCTGAGCAGGGTTGTCGTGACTGTCATTCCTTCACTCGCCTCCTTGTAACCATCAACACTGACCCATCAGGGACCCAGTGGCAGGCGTTGCCAGGCTCCATGGCTGTCATACATGTGCTCTGTTTCCCAGGAAGCTGGGAGACCCTCGAGGACAAAACCTTAACTGTGAATGCCTGACACATTGCAGGTGCTCCCAAAATGTTCTAGAATAAATAGGTGCCAAGCAGTTTGCCAGGAGGTAGGTGGAATACAGCTAAAGAAGAGGTTCCTGATCAGTAGACACGTACCCTCAAGTTAGTCAAGAGAACACACAAATACGGAAGACCAATAATCAAGGGTGAACGGTGGTAATGCCTGAGTAACAAAGACATTAATTGCATCAGGACTGAAGGGGAAGAGGAAGGGGAGGCTCAGGAGGAGAAAGCAGAAGTTAACCAATGGAACGACATCAGATGTCTGATGTAAAACAATCTGCCGCATGTGATATAAGTGACAATATCCAGTGACCCCAAAAGCACAGGAAACAAAAGCAAAAGTAGACAAATGGGATCCCATCAAACTAAAAAGTTTTTACAAAGCAAGGGAAACAACAGGTTGAAGAGGTTGCCTACAGAATGGGAGAAATTATCTGCCAACTATGCCTGACAAATGATTAATATCCAGAATAAGGAAGGAACTCAAAAAACCAACCAAACTAGTAAACCAATTAAAAGACAAATGACCAAATAGATACTTCTCAAAAGAAGAAATAAAAATGGCCAACAATTATATGCAATAATTGTTCAGTATCATTAGCCCTCAGTGAAATGTAAATCAAAACTACAATTCTCACCCCAGTTAGAATGACTATTATCATAAAAACAAAAACAAATAAATAATCAAAGGAACAAACAAAAATCACAAATGCTGGTTAGAATGTGGAAAGAAAAGAACTCTCAATACACTGCTAGTGGAAACATAAATTATTATACTCAGTATGGAGAACAGTATGGAGTTTCCTCAAAAAAAATAAATAAGCATTCATCCATTCCACTTCTGGGTATATATCCAAAGGAAATGAAACCATCATGCCCAAGAGAAACCTGCATGTTCATGCTTATTGGATGGAACTGAGGACATTATGTTAAGTGAAATAAGCCAGACACAGAAAGATGACTGCTACATGTTCTTTCATATGTGCAAACTAAAATCAGCTACCTGAGTGTAGAAATGTGATTACTAGAGGTTAGGCAAAGCAGGACAGAGAGGGAGTGAGGTGGATGAAGGGAAACTAGATTTAATCAGTGTACACTGTATGCAGTGTGAAATATCACACTGAATTCCATTAAAATGTATAATTAATACATGTTAATTAAAACTAAAATAAAAAGTTTTATTATTTTACAGGATTTCATTTTATTTATGTAATGACAGGATTAATCCCAGCAACTCAGGAGGCTGAAACAGGAGGATCACAAGTTCAAAGTCAACCTTAACGACTTAGTAAGGACCTAAGAAACTTAGTGAGATCCTATCTCAAAATAAAAAAGCACCAGGGGTTAAGCACCCCTGGGTTCAATCCCCAGTACCAAAATAATGGTAATAATAATAGCAATAATAATAATAACAAAATAATTTAAAATAAAATAAAATAAATGACAACATTCAGGTGTGAGAGTTAGCTGGGTGGAGAAAAAGATTATGGATTCCCTATGGTATTTTTTTCTCTCTTCTTTTCCATACTCAGCTCTTGGTTCAGTACCTAACACATGGCAGAAGTCTAAAAATGTACTGAGCGACTGTAGAATGAATGGACAAAAAAACAGAAAGGGAGGAGGAATGTCTGACAGGTTGCAGGTCATAGCTTGTGCAAGGAGAGTTAGATCTGAAGGGAAAGGGGGAGCAATGAGGCAGACACAATTGAAGGAGGATTTTTTTTCTTTTCTTTTTGGTACCCAGATCGAACTCAGGGGGTACTTGACCACTGAGCCACACCCCCAACCCTATTTTGCATTTCATTTAGAGACAGGGTCTCACTGAGTTGCTTAGTGCCTCACTTTTACTGAGGCTGGCTTTGAACTCATGATCCTCCTGCCTCAGCCTCTTGAGCCGCTGGGATTACAGTCATATGCCACCATGCCTGGCCCTGAAGGAGGATTTCCAAGCAGGGGAAGGTCCCTTCAGAGAGATGGTGACGGAATGAGACTGTAGAGGAGTGCTGGGGAGGACGTTAAAAACCCAGCACAGCCCCCTCTGTCACCAGGCTCCATTTCACTCCTCCTTCAGCCCTCGTCACAGATTCCTGATCCCCACCTGGGTTTGGCACCTCAGCACCTTCCCTCCCTGTAGCCAACCCCCAGCAAGGCCATGGTTTATTCACTTGCCTCCCAGCTCTTGAGGCGAGACTGTGAGCCTCGGTGAGGAGGGACCCAGATATCATCCATCTCAAAGTCCCAGCACCGAGCCATAGGTGTGGAAGGATCCAGGGCCTACCTGGGACGGTCGCCACCACTAGTATTCAAAGAGAGAAGGGATGCAATTCAGATATGGAGGCAGGACAGAGGTCGTGAGGTTAAAGGTGGGTGTCTGTGGCAAGACCTTGGGTGAGGTGAGGGGGCTGAGGGCTGAGGAGGGCCGGTGGGGATGACACAGAGAGCTCGGGTGGGACAGATCTAAAGTCAACGGAACTCAGTGACCAGGAGCAAAGAGGACCAGCTGGTACATGCAGGTCAGGTGGACGGTCTACTTGCGGCAGTGAGGGAGAGGGAAAATGGGGGGGGGGAGGTATCTCTATCTATATCTCCCTGGAAGGTTAAACTTGGGAAGCTTGAGGATCCGTTTCAGGTGGGCTGACTCCGGGCTGGAACTGGCCAGGCAGGATGGACAGGGCATAGCAGAGACAGCTTGGGAGTTCAGAGAAGCTGGGAGGAGGCGGGGCACATCCAGAGAGAACAGAGTCAGGTGCTTTGAATGCACCAGGTTCGCAGGGGGAATGAGCATCCAGGGCAGGGGCCCAGGGCGGGACCCCTCCTGCTGCTGCTCAGTGGGCTAGACCCCCATGCTGTAGGCCTTTCTCTCAAGCAGCTCCACCTGTCCCCCGATCCGCTCAGATTTCTCCTTCCCCTGAAAGCATAACTGTCTTCTCAGTCAACAGAGACTGAAATGCTAATAATGGCCTCTGCCTTTTAACAGGGAAGGATAAATAACTGTAATTTCCAAACACTTGTTTTTCTTAAAGGAACATGCACACATGTTTCTAAGCCAATGTATCATTGGTTAGCTCTGAGTTTCTCCTGGAAAATGGACCGGAGAAAACCCAGCATGTTTATTTTTAGTTCTTGTAGGGATGAATGACCATCCCCTGTGGTTTAACGATTATTTGAGTATCCCTTTTGGCTGCAACCTGAAAAATCAATCTATGGTTAGCACAGCTTAGTCTATTCAAAAGGGATCATTATAACTTATATTTCCAGAGAGTGGAGTTTGCAATCTGGCACCAGGAAAGGTAAGCTTGCATTAAAACCAAAGGTGTGAGGGTCTCAGTTGCTCTCAGCCCTTGAGGGTCATCTGTTTAGGGCTCTGAAATAGGCAGGCATATTCTCTGTACCTCCATTTATCTATCTGTGAAATGAGACATTACTCGCCTGATGTTCTCTCACAAAGTAGAAATGACACATCCTATAGGAAGTTTCTTTCTACCCAGTCCTTAAAAGAATGACATAGAACTACATGGACTAACATAAAAAGATGTCTAGTGTATCTGGGAGGAACTGTATGTACCTATCAGTGGACTGATTCTATATATATATATATTTAAAGTCAATCTTGCCTATCCATGAACTCTATATCCTTGTATTCAACCAACTGAGCATTGAAAATATTAGGAAAAAAATTATGCCTGCACTGAATGTATACAAACTCCCCCCACGTCATTATCTCCTAAGCAATAGAGTATGAAACTATTTACATTGCGTTGATATTGTTAGGCTTTATTAGTAATCTAGAGATGATTTATAGTATATGGCAGGATGTGGGTGGTTTCTACATAAATACTATGCCATCTTATATAAGGGACTCAAGCATCTGAGGATTTGAGTATCTGCAGGGGTCCAGTGCAATACTGGAATGCCTGTGGAATACCCAGCATCGATTGCACATGCACACAGACACACAGAGACACACATAGAGAGTTATGTATAAAAAACACAGGAAATTCTACATATAATAATAACCATGGTGACTTCTGTTATATGTATGATTTCAGGGAATATTTACTTTATTTCTTCCATTTTTAACAATTTGTATATTTACAAGTTTGCATATTTTTAAATAATCAGAAAACATAGATGAAAATATAAATAGGTAATGACGACACTTCTCTGCCTATGGAAGCCCATTTTGCTCCATCAATCGATAGATAACTCTTATCTATCTCTGGAAGAACTCTGACACAGCTAGTGTTCCAAGACCTCAAATGGCCTTTACTCCTGACAATTTGCTTTTCATGTCTTGGGTCTCTAATGCCAACTGGTTATCACAGCCATGCTGATGCCAGCTCATGCAAGATGCCCATGTGCAACTTTAGTCTGCTGACATTTTAAAGTCCCCAAAACTTTGCCAGAAAAAAAAAATGTTTCAGTAAGGAGTAAACAAATATTTAGAAAAAAACATGTTTTGTTTTGTTTTGTTCTGTCTTAAAATAGAAAAGAAGCCTTAAGGGGGTCCTTTTTAAACTTTTATTTCAAGAGATTTGAAAAATGATATGGCAAAATTTGTGTTTCTCCCAGTAGAAGTTAGGAACCAGGGCCAGGGCACGTACATGGCAAGGGCTCCCCTGGGCCCAAGTTCCGAAGGGCACTGGGGGGCTCATTAAATGCCTGCTCAAGCTCAGTTTTATGGGTTGTCTGGGTCTATCATGAGTCGGGGTACAATTATGATGGGAGGTATGAAATTAGTGCAGCTCTGTTTGCCTATTACTGCTGACCAAAACAAATTCTGGCCTGTGATAACTAGGTTGTAACTTTAAAGACACTTAGGAGGGCGATAAAAACACACATTCATATACACTCCATGCATCTGGAGGATGTGCTGGGAAAGAGTGGCAGGGAAATATCTCTCAGAAATCCATGCCAATTTTTCTATATTCAAATATTTTTATCTAACCACTAACCTTGACTTGTGGTATTCAAAATTCTGGGCATTTCTTACATGCTTCTGTTTAATTGAACATGTAAAGAAGGACTATATCTTACAATTTTCATGCTATCCTTCTTAAACCTCAGAAAGTTTGATATTGATAATTGGGTGACATCTTTCTCTGGGAATCTCAAGAACCTTTAGAAAGCATTAGTAAGAGCTGATGATCTGCACAAGAACACTTCAGAGAAGAGGCTTATTGTAAATTATTTACAGAAAAAAATGTTTTAAAAAATTAATTGATGCCCATTCTGCTGCCATATTGATTCCTCCACTTCTCAACCACACAGTCAAAATGTTGGATCTTCTAGCATAGAGCAAGCAACAGACCCTATGTCTAGTCCAGGCTAGGAGGGCTACTTTCTGTAGGAATGATTGGCAGTATACCCGAACAGAATGAAAGGGAAGACATTAGGTGCATAAAGAGATGAAGGCTCAAAAATCTAAAGTGACTCATAACATATCATACAATTGGTTATTTGCAGACCAGGACTAGAACCCACTCTTGACATTCCCAGTCAGCCTTCTTTCCACTAGGCCAAGCTGCCTGTTTATCAAGGGCTCAACTTGCTCCTGTCTCAGGAAACACTCACATTTTAACAGGGCTCTTCTGAGACACAATGATTTAACCTAAAAGAAGGATGCTTAACAATGAGAATTTCAGACATCATAGCAAAATTGCACAGGTAGATCTGTGGAGCTGTCAGAACTTTTGGCTCTCTTCCAAGGCACAGCTCTGGGGTGATTATTTTGCTAATGTAACTTTCCCCTTGGAAACCCATTACTTGTTTTTCAGCTCTGTTAGACTTGGTGAGATGCCATAGATGTGGGCTTTCAGAGCCCTAGAGTGCATGCTAGGGCTCCTTTTTCTTTGATTATAGAAAAGAAGGGCTAGTACTGTTTACATAGTGATCTTGTTGCAAGTATGACTGTTTCTATCACTGAAGACACCTGTTCAAAGTAGTGGTGTGTTGGAAATGGTTCCTACTGGCCCACAAGAGCCAAACTGGTGCATCTCATCCAGCTCCATCCAGTTCAGTGACTTTATACTGATGTCCTGAAATTAGTCACAGGGAGCATCACAGAGCTTGGCAAACACTAAAGGCAATAAAATATCCCCCCATAGAGTGTGTTTACCAGCATTGTATTGGTTCTAAATATGCATTTTTCTACTACAGCAAGTAACTTTATTCTTTGAGTAAATTATTACCAACCAGTACTTGATACCTGGCCAATGCCCAATAGATCTTTGTAAAAGAAAGATTGAATGAATGAATGGGTCTCTTCCATGCTCCATGCTAGTTATTGAGACTCAATGGGGCATTGAAACTATGTTAATTTGGGATTCTCCATCCAGCTTTAGTTTTGCCTTGTGTTCATATAACTCTCTCAAAAAACAGCTTAGACTGTGGGAGTTTTTTTTTTTTGTTTTTTTTTTTTTTCTTAATAGATATCTTTCTATGTACTTTTTTTGGGCAAGAGAAAAATCATTCCTTCTACTAAAATAAGGAAGCCTGATTTAATTGTCATGAAAGATAATTTTGACTTTCATAGTACAAAAGGAAGGAAAATTTATTTTTACTCAGGTTATTTTTATTTTCAAAAGCAGAAGCAAATCCTAACTATAAAAGCTAAAGTGTCTGACGTTGTCTCATTAATATTCTGCTTCTCTGATTACTAGCTCCAGAAATTATGAAGAGTTGCTTTTAAAATTGATGTTCAAATTCAATATGATTGTGCTTTGCATCTTGTTCCAGTAAAATCTCTTGTTGCTTTGCTTGTTGGAAGCCAAGAAAAGAAGCAATTTTTGTCTTGGAAAATCCTGTGAATATTTATATAGTAGTTCTAAGCTGCAGTGAATTTAAGAAGCTTAGAAGAATTTTGCAAAGTTTTTAAAGCAGGGAGTCACTGTAATACCTTGGATAGAAATACATTCATGTCAACTTGAAAATATGTGAGTGCTACTATTACTCTGTTGGATGAGAACGCAGCCTTTTGAATGTTTCTAAAATAATCTGACATGGCAGTTTCTACTTACTCAAAGTGTGCTATTTAAGATTATTTGCACTAGTTTGGTATGTCTGATAAACTCTTAATAAAGGTACATGGTTTGGCCTTTGCTTTTCATAAATGCCCATCAAAATAAGTCCGAAGAGAAATTTCCTTTATTATCTCTTATGTTATTTAATCTCAAAACTTTGTTGTTTTGGTTGAATTCTTCAGAGAGAATACTGAGTAAAGGAAACTGGAAACTAAAAATGCGTGACGTGTTATCCCACTTACATGAAGACCAAAAACAGGCAAACTGACCACTAGTGTCAGACATCCATATCATGGTCACCCTTGCAGGGGTCATGATGGGGACACTTTCTGGGTTTCTGTTTATGCTTTCTTGATTTGTGTGTTCACTTTAAAGAGTCAAACTGTGTACTTATAATTTGGACATATTTCTGTACTTATATTTCAATACAGAGTTTACTTTTAAAATAAGTAGGCAGTTGACTGATTATCTTTGAGATTCCAAAGTGTTTTAAGGAGTGAATCTAAGTAGATAAGTGTGATTTCCAAGAGGGCATTACTCAAGTTACGTCAAGGCCTAAATGGGGAATGGAATCTCCACACAGAAAGATTTGGTCATACTGTATGAATCCCATCTTTGACTCTGAAAGAAGGGCTGTTACATCATGTGATCAGCGATTTGTTTCAAGGGACATTTTTATGCTCCCCTATAAAAGTGGTTATTGAATGAAATGCTGACTTCTAGTCCTTTAAAACGTGTTTGGAAACTAAGAAAGACATTTAGGGGTCACACATAGAGCTCTGTGACAGTTTTGAGAATCCCATACTGATATCTTTTCACCCCATCCTAAAATCTGCTAGGGAAAGCTGAGCTAATTAGAAGTGGCCAGTTAGGAGTTAGTCAATAAATAGCTTGGCTCAGCAGACAGTTAATGCAATGCCAGATCAATAGCAACTCTGAAAATTATTTCTTCATTTCCTTCTATGGCAAGTAAGTTACCCATGAAGGACAGAATGTCAGCCTTCAGTCAGGGAAGCACGGAGCTTTTCATTATTCTGACATTGAAAGTTGAGGGGGCAATTGTAAATAGTTCCAAGCTCCTTATTGATGTGATGTCAGATTTTCATTTTGAAATGGAATAGGCTCTAAGAAGCTCTTGCAAGGAAGGCCCGCTCTCTCAGTCCAAAGTGCTTTTCCTTTCCCTGGAGAGATCCATGAGAAACGAGAACCTGCCATCACTTAGAACAACTCTCTGACTTGACTTTTAGGAGGTGATGGGTAGTTAAGTCCTAATTTTACATAATGAAGGAAAAATTAAAAGAACATTAGAAGATCAGGGGAAACATTTTGGAAGAAAGATATTAAAATTTCTCTTTAAGGAATCTTCTAATAATTCATATGGGATGCTATTTCGTTTCCAATTTTATGGCCATGTCACAGTGAAAATGAAGTTTCTTTTTGGTACTGTATGATCCAAAAGAGGCCTTCAATTGCCAAAGTTTATCACGACCTGGTTGGAAGGTTACAGTTTTGGACCTTGGGAAAACAAAAACTCCGTTGCTAATAATTTACTTCCTAAAACTAATAACCCTCCAGCCAGTTAAGAAGTGCAGATGGAAATCTGATGGCTGTCTTGATTTTTCAGAAGTGAGGGAAATGTAGAGTGAAATTGCAGAGTATCTGAGTTTGTTCATTTCTATGATTAACTTCAAACTGATAAGTGAAGCATATTTTTATTCCCACATACAGTTTGAGAACTCCTTTTCTGAATCTCAGATGTGGAAAGACATCTACACCTCAGGAGCAGTTTCTGCTCTACTTATTTCTTTGGAACCTCCTACCTCCTGGCAGCACAGTCGCATTTCCCTGGGGGTGAGCAATCTGGAACCAGACAGTGAGTTTTCTTTTTTTTCCTTCCTGTTTTAGGAAAATAAACAGATACAGAATTTCTTCAACTCTGAAGATACAATTAAATTCTGTTGCAATGCCATCAATTCAGGGAAAAATAAAAGATCTGTCATTTCATCCACAACTTCCATGCATGCTTTTTCCCCCTTCTCTAGCTTTCTGTTCACCCATTCTCCCTGCACAGTCATGATGGGATATTGATTGATTCACGAGGAATTAATTATCAGCATTGCTTTTTGTTTTTCCCAAGTTGCAGAAGGTAGTGTTAAGGTACACATGGGGAATGGTCTTTGGTATTAATTGATGAGTTTTCAGATGTGTGCCCTGACTGGACACCACTGTCAGGGAGGGAAGACCCCCTGGGGCCTGCTGGAAAGGAGACACTCCATCTGAGTGTCTGGCTGGCATCTCCATGGTTTGATGACTTTCTTCCTCTGACCGCATTCTCTCCCTGCATAGCTCATATTTAGCCAAGATGATGCTCTTTGTTCAGGTCTTTCCTCTTCCCCAACCACTCTACCTCACAGTGCCCCTAGAGAGTTCTTCCTTAAGTCCAGTTCAGCTCAAACACTACTTCCCTCTGGAGGCCTTCTTGACCTCTCTGTGTGAAAAGGGTGTCCGTGCATCCTGCTTCCTCATTATTTGTCCCCTGATTTTCCTTCATAGTGCTATTATTACACTCGGCTGTTTAAATGAATTTACCTGCTTCCCTAACTAGAGTTTGAGAACCATCAAGTTATACATTTTGCCTCTTTTGCTCACTGCTCTGTCCCCAGAGCTTGGCATGGTGTCTACTCTACAGTACGTACGTGGCAAATATTTCCACACTTTTATTTTTCTTCTACCGTGTTAATGTTATACTTTCCATGCAAACTCATACCCAGAACATTGTACCAGAACTAGTTTTAGGCTTGCCAACAATTTATTTGACAGACCATAATTTCTTTTTCAAAATAACTTTTGTATGAGTAATGTCAACTTGAATAACAAATTTTTTTTTGGATGGGATTAAATATAAACCTAAGCCAAAGGTAACTAAAACTTCCTTCAAATTGTATCTTTCAGGTATGATTAATTCTGCTACAAATACCCTGTTATTGATTAAAATGGGGTTTCAAATCCAAACAACAATAATTTTCAATAAATAGAAGAAAACTAAAGGCTTGAATGTAGCTTTGTGGTGGAGCACTGGCCCAGCATGCACTGGGCCCCTGGGTTCCATCTCTAGCACTGCAAAAACAGAAAATCGACAAATGAGTAAAATAAATAAATGAAATAAAACTTAGGGAGTTATGGACCTCATATCCTTCTGGGCACCAGGGCTGGCAGGGTGGGAGGAAGGCAAGCATTTGTCTCTTCTGCACTAATTTGCACCTTTCCTTCCTCAGCACCTCCTCATTCCACTGCCCTCAGGTGCTTTAGTATTCTTCTTCTCAGAATATAAAAGTGAGCCTTTGAATAGGTTATTCACTTCAAAGAACACCTGACTTGATTAAGAATCATTATCCCTTCAAAGAGTGTTTATATTATTGGAATTAAATGGACATAAAGGATTACATAGACCAATCTCCTTCTTTATGACCTGATCTGCATTTTTTTTTCTTTTGTACCTGGGATTGAACCCAGGGGTACTTAACCACATCCCCAGCCCTTTTTATTTTTTATTTTGAGACAGGGTCTCACTAAGTTGCTTAGGGCTTCCTAAGTTGCTGAGGCTGCCTTTGAACTTTCGATCTTCTTGCCTCAACCTCCTGAGTCACTAGGACTACAGGTGTATGCCACTGTGCCCAGCCCTGATCTGCATTTTAATATACACAAAGGGTTGATATATCATTCCCTTGTGTAACAACTTCCCCTTCCAGAATCTTCCACCCAGCCAAGCACTCTCTGGGGCCTGGTTCTCTGCCCTGCTCCGTCCTCTGAGCCCACCTCACTGCTCTCACCCTTCTGTTGGGTGCTTCCTTCTCCCTCCCTCCCTCTGACACATTTCCCAGCTGCTCAGCTGGGCTCACTTAAGTGTTTCAATCTCCCTGTGTTGGCCCATCTTTTCTGCTGGGACATTTGTCTTGCTTCCTGGATCCCCAGCCCCACCTGGACCTGTCACAGGCACATCAAAATCAGCAATGTGAATGAGGGAAGCTAAAGAGAGTGAGTTATGAGGGTGGAATTTCAGGAATTAGCCAGTAAAAAAAGTCTGCTCATTTGGGAGCTGAGATGTTCTGTCTTCTGACAGTCCTGCACTTTACCAGAGCTTTAATCCATCCACCACTTCAGGATAGCTTCTTTTGGTGGTAAATGTCACACACACTTGCAGGGTATTGGCTAGGGTTAGCCCATTTGTCAATCAATAAGTACATTTTAAAATTTGGCATCTACTCCTCTAAGTGATATTGTGGAGAATCGGGTTATCTTGTCCCCAAGATAAGCTGATTCATCCCCTCAGCCATGTGTGTGAGCCTGCTCCATCTGGGGGTGGCTCTCTGCCTTCCTGGCTTGACATAAAGTCTCTTAGCAAAGTGGTAACAGTGTATATGTATACTGAATGCCTTCCCCTACTCAATTATTGTACCTCATTATACTTTCTCATAAGATTCGAGTGAATTCAGAGAGGAACTGGAAGAATAAATGGAGGATGAATATTAGAAATATTGCTAAGTTCATAGCTCAAGGCTGAGGATGCGTCATGACTTTGCAGTCAGGTAGATCTGGTTAAAATTGTGACCCTTCTGCTTTCCTGGGCAGAGCAGTGAATCTCTCACCTGCCAGGGAAAGGGGGCGGAGGAACTCACAGAGTTCTGGTGAGAAATACAGGAGGTGGTGCAGATGTGTGAAGCAGTCTGGTTCAGAGAAGCTGCTCTTTTATTACCATTTCCCCAGGGAGACACCTAGGTATCAGAAGCCATGAATTTCTGGATTGGATAAAAAGTTCCCAGATGCCAGGGAACAATTTAGCCCTGGATCATACTTGCTTACTGCAAGTTTTCCTTAACAATCAAAAAAGGGAGATAGCAATAGCCTCACACAATTTATGCCTCTACTC
The DNA here is from genome assembly GCF_902686445.1 of Sciurus carolinensis. Classification (NCBI taxonomy): domain Eukaryota; kingdom Metazoa; phylum Chordata; class Mammalia; order Rodentia; family Sciuridae; genus Sciurus; species Sciurus carolinensis. The sequence goes on along the minus strand of NC_062227.1, from coordinate 25,824,449 downwards.
ACAAAACTTCAAAAGCCTCCTAAATGCACCTCCCTGCCAGAGTTTGTGATGAGCCATTTTTAGACACTAGGATACTGGCATGGGTCTAGTCCTAAACTTTAGTGAGTCAGGTTTCAAACTGTATATTCCTCAGGGCAAGAGTGGCCTTTTTGTCTAGTCATTGTTATTCAGCAGGGTTGGGTCCATTGTAAAGCAGCTTTGACTATGAATATTGAACACTGACTGTCACTTTACCAGTGTTGGAAACCCTGTGAGTCCACCTGGAATAGAGTCCAGCTTTGTGTGTGCACACCAGCACATGTGCATAAGCATGTGTGAACACGTGTGTGTGAATGAGCATGTGTATGTGTGCAAGGAGTGTTGTGCAAGCATGTAAGAATACATATGAGGATGTGTATGAAGGCATGTTGTGAGTGTGCATGAGCATGTGTGCAAGAGGGCATATGCATAAGTGTAAGTACACTTAAATGTGTGAGCATGTGCATGAGTGTATGATCATGGGTGTGGGTGGGTGTGGGCATACGTGTGCACGTGAGTGAGCCTGTGTGAGAGCATGGGTGTGTGGACATGAGTGTGCATGAGCATGTGTGTGTGCAAAGGAGCATTTACACGTGAGAGTGTATGTGTAGATAACCCCTGGTCAGAGCTCTAGGGACAGAGCTACATATTTGCAGTTGTGCCCAATTCATCTGGTCTCCTCCAGGTTCCTGTAGAGTAGGTCACCAGGTTCTTTAAAAATGCGTTTGCCTTTGTGGAACTTGCCGTCCACATCATCACTGTTCCCCACCCCCCATCCTGTCTCTTCAGGGGTGTGCACACCAGCGCATGTGCATAAGCATGTGTGAACCCGTGTGTATGAATGAGCATATGCCCTGCTGCTGCTGATCCCCACTCCCCTCCCCAACTCCTCTTCCAAGATTCAGTTAGAAGGGCCCTGCATGTTTCCCTTCTGAGAAAGCCCCACCAGCCCCTTTTCCTGCCTTACCTCTGGTGGCATAAAGGAAATGGACATCTGTGAGCGTTAGACCAGTGGAGACTTACACTGTGCTAGGCTTTGTGGCCAGACCCTCCCTCTGTTGCCACATCTAACCCCACAGTTACACTAAGGGAGAACTACTGTTAGTTTCGTCTTTTAAAGTGAGGGGAATTAAGGCTCAGAGAGGTGAACAGCTGTCCCCGTGTTATGAAACCATCTGGAGTGAGGTCAGAATCAGCCATGTTTGGCCCAGACTTCCTCTTTTGTGATTCCCCCTAATGTCTTTAGTTAGGGATGGATGGGGAAGGGGCAGATTGAGCATACAGGTGGATGAAACTCAGAGACAATCATCTTACTTCACTGATGACAACATGAGCCCACAGAGATGACTTCCGCCAAGATGCACATTTTTGAGGATAGAGCTAGGATGACATGGCAAATGTTCCAACCCTCAGGCCCGCGCTTACCGTGGTTCAAACCCCTTTCACTCACGCCCTGCTTCTGCAAACAGGTTGCTGATGAAGACCTGCAGGAGGAAGTTATAGCTCTTGTTTTCTTGGCTGCTCACTCTTATGGCCACTGTGTCACCTCCCCTGGTGAGTGGAGAATAGGCCTCAGAATAACAAGCAACACTTTGAATGGGGGGTGCTGCTTTGATGTTACAAACCTGTGCAGAAAGCTCCCTGCCACAGTGCATTTTTCACACTACATAATATTTGTTTTCTTGTCTTGCATTTGCAGAAGTTGTTTTCTTTCTAAAGAAAAGCACTTTTGTGTAGATGAGAACGGCCAACCAATAGGATTCACTATAAGTGATACTGGGGGCTATGCAATTTTGCAAGGGGAATCCCAAATCAGTATCTGCAGATGTTTTTCTTTGGTTGAGTTTCCCTGAGATGATTTTTGCAATTGCCTTCCTGGTGACAGGAGTCTGCTATTGGGGAATGGAAAAGGAAGAGTTGCACCCCATTAAAAGACACAGATTTCCATTTGTTCCTCTTTGTTTTAGCAGGTGCTTAATCCTCAAGCGTGGTTCTGTCTGGTGTTGCAGTCCTAGAACATCTATTGTCCCTGTTGTCTGGAGAGTAACTTCTAGACTTCAGGCAGGGTGTGATAGGGAAGTACTATCTGACTACACAGACCAGGGATGAAAATTGGAGATTTGGTAGTTTTTACAAAGACTTTCAACAAAACCTCCTTTAAAAATAAAAATTTTTTAAAGCGTCACTCACACCTTTTCCAGGCACCTACAATATCTGAATATTTCTGCAAGCCAGTGTGACAAGGCAGCTTGCTTGTGATTAGTTCCCTCTCTTGCAGTCTAAGGGTTTGGCCAATTATTTTTGTTCTATGAGTTTTCTAACTTAAAAAAAAAATCAGCTACTTTTCTCTACTGGGAGAACCTTTGAAAAGAAATTTTGTCCTTTTAAGTTTATCACCTCTCCCATTAAAAAAAAAAAAATCACTGCCATTGTAGCAAAATTTTAAGAAGAGGCCTTAATGTGTTTCAATCTGCCATGTTGACCTGGACTTATCATCTTCACTTGACTTAAAGAGATTAAAAATTTATAGAAGGTGACACAACTCAGTCTGAGCATGGCCAGAATTTCACCCCTCTAGGAAATAGAGGAAAGGAAGACAAAAAGGAAATCAGGACTGAGTTTATGCAGGATGTCTGTTAGAATGGTGAGTAACAGAATGGTGAGTTGGTGGCAGAAGGTGGTCTTATGACACCTGAAATGGTTGCTGCAGAGTGTGGTGGCCCCAAATAATGATCTTCACTTTCTTCTTCTTTTCACCTGCTTCTTTCCCCATCTTTTCTTTCTCATTCACTCCCTTTCCTCCATGAACACATGTGAAGAGACCACCTGTGTCAGGCTTGGGGCAACTCCTGGGGATACACCGGTATGTGAGATGGCGCCACACTGCCCGTCCACAGGGAGCCCAACATTTAATGGACGCCCATTGCTGTGTGGGGCAGCACGCCCAGATAAGAGAGGAGGGACAACACACCCATCCCAACTTTGGAGCAATGAAGCCTCCGGCTCTTCCCACCACTTCCAGAGCTCCTTTTCCTTGGACCCTTTGCTCCTTAATACCAATGTCATCTTGGTTATTGCAACCAGCATTAGGAGATTCATAACTATTTATAGAAATTCTACTGGTACCATGGAAAACCTCGTAAATAGCCCATATAATTATATTCTCATAACAATCCAACAAGATGAGTAGTATGAGCTTAAGAAAACTGAAGTTAAATAATTCATCCAAAGCCGCCAGTAGCAGGGAAGGCTTCCTGGCCTGTCCTGCCATTTGATTTTTTACATGTTCTTTTTCTGTGTCCTCCTACTCTCCAGTGTAGGTCGTTGCCACTGTACACTTGCCATTATAAATTTACATTTTTTGTATATTCTCACAGGAAAGATTCCTTATCTCTATATCCCAAAGGCCTAACTCAGTATCTGGCACAGGATTAGAATTCAGTCAATAAATAATGTTTTTGATTTTTTTGCATAAGACAAAGCCAGGATCTGAACCTAGACTTTTCTAATTACAAAGCTCATGCTCACATATTTCATGGAGTGACATATATGTGCTCCAGTTGAAGCTTTCTCTCCTTGGTGTCACCTCTTCCTCTTATAAACAAAAGATCAACTTTGGCTCTTTCTCACCCTCTGTCCCAAAATGCTCCTGCTGACAATTGTCTTCTTCTCTCTGGGAAGACCAGCCATTAACCCACAAGCACAGACACATCTTTTGCAAAATCAAATAAATGCCTTTTGGAAAAAATCCTTTATTGCTTTCAAGTGCAGTCACAGCACAAATTTAAGCATCAAAACAAACTTTTTGTTATAAATATTTACTACATTATGGACAGAGACTTAGGATTCCATCTGTTCCATGGGATTTTCATTTAAGTAGAATCTTTTGAAACCAGATCAGCAAATCATTGTTACCATTGGCCACACATGGAAATATCTTGCTTAAACAGAACCCTGTGTTCAAATGGCAACTGTGATGAACCTGGAGTTTGCCTACACAGCGCTGCAGAAGGCAGCAAAGATAAGCGAGGGTGGGAACTGACTCATGGACAGTCAATCAAAAGGTTGCATTTCCTGGATAACTCCATGCCTGCTCACCAGATCTGGAAACTCAGGTGAAAGGAGCAGATGGGACTGGTGTTGGTATTAAGAAACTGTTGGCCTCCCTCCAACTCTTTGCCAATTTCTTTTTCTTTGCCAGATTTGTAAATACTTCTGGAAGCAGAAGAGCAGAGGAAGGAACCTGGTTAGATTCTGCTCTTGTACTTGGAAACCAAGGTCTTGGCATGCACAAAGCATCTGAATCCTAATTCTCCATCTCTTTACTTATAAAACAAGGTTACGGATATTAAGAAACTAAAGGAAAAAACACATCAAAACATTAAATAGCACTTTTCAGGGCACATCAGGGTTGGACAATGACTCTTCATTTTCCCTGAAAGAAGATTAAAGGATCATATGTGGAGATGCCCATAAATCACACCCAGATATTCTGATTCAGTGTGAGACCTGAGCATCTGTCCATCTTAGATGTCCCAGGAAACCTAGACAGAGAACCACTGCTTTAAGCAAGACAAAGAGCCAACTTTCTCAGTTGGGACAGAAGTTTTCGACATAGGATCTGGAATTTTAATGGAATAACAAGTTCAAGATGTAAAAAGCAAGAGCAATCTGTACTTACAAAGCATTTTACAATAATTATGTTCATCCTTCCTTTATCCTTGAGGACAAGTTTGACTTTATGAGCCATACTTTCTGTTTGAGAACATGAAGATAAAAAGGTTTATGCAGAACCTCAATGGCTGTGATAGGATTGGAATCCAAAGTATTTATCATTCACAAGAACTGAACAATACAATTCTTCTCAAACAGAAGACCTACCAACAATCTGAATAATGGACTTGTACTGATCATTTTGTCAAATTGGGCTCAGAAATTATGTTTTAATACAATATTACAAGTTGGTTGAGGTAAAAAGCAAATATCAATCTTAGAAGAATGAGTCAAATATGTCATTCGACCATTTGTAGAAATGATTAAGAACTTGTCTTCCAACACAGATTTTTACTGGAAATAGAGCCAAACCCAGTGGAATGCACAAATGAAAGAAAACAGTTTCTAACAAACATAGGTTTCTAGGTGCAAAATCGGGAAATACAAGTAAGATATCTTGGGAAATTCCTAGAGGTTTTATTTAATGAGAAAGCTAAAGTGTGCTTCTTGGAAAAGAACAGCAAACTCTTCATCCAACTAGCTCCTTCTAGGCTGAACTTATGAGAGTTTGGTGTTTCACGCTTTGTTTTCATAACTGCCTGTGTAAAAGATCCAGATCAGGAAAACAACAACAGAACAATTATCTAGAAACTATCATCTGCTGTAATTTGCAATTTGCTCCCTATTCTTCTGTCAAATAGATGGAAGGCATGGGGACAAAGTGTAGCATGGTACAGAAATCATTTGCTAATGGTTATAAAGGGGCTAAAGGAATTCAAATACTAAAGCTCCTCCTATAACATAATAATCTTTCCAAGTTGTTTTTATACTATTCTTCCTCAGTCCAATGTAAAGAGATGAAGAATATAGTGTTCATCATTCTAGGTGCTTTGGCTATAATTTTGGCAATGAAATATCATGAACAGTGTCATAATATAGAGGCATTTAATTAGAGTCATTTAACACATTGTAACTTACCAATGATTTTTGCATTCAGCATGCTTCAAACAGCTGAGTTTTTTAAATGTGGAGATTTGTTCACCACTAAATATCAATGGGCCTCTGCAGCTGCACAGCCCCTTAAATCTGGCTTGCTCTGTAGCTTAATGAGCCTTCAGGACCGAGATAGAACCAAGGAAGCTGTAGCTAAGAAAAATACCCAACTGGAGAGGGTGTACACCCAGCCAATGGAGGTGGCCCTGGGCCCAAAGGAAAGCAGTCAGCCTGCAGAATGGAATGCACCCTTTTACCTATTCTAACTTGAGTTTGTGGACAATTTTTGAGGGTTGGGGAACTCAGTCCCTAGCACGGTTTCATAGGAGGCCACAAGAAGGCTCATGTCACTCAATTCAAGTTCCCTTACCTGTCTGTTCCCTCTGTTCCTGTAGCAACTCCTCCTCTCCCATCAGACCTGAAATTCCCAGTGTTAAGGTTACTGCTCTAGCATCCATCAGAAAGGGAAATTCACTGTCAACAGAAGGAAAATGTCTCCTGCAAGGAAAAGGAGGTTGAAAAGGCCATTAGCTCTCCCTGACTTTCCCTCTGTTACTTTTTTTCTTCTTCTCCTTTTAAAATTTTTTAATTTTAATTATCAACACATATTGGTTGTGCAGATAAATGGGTTTTACCGTGGCATTTACATACATACATGTATCGAGTTTTGATCATGTTCCCCTTCCCTTCTCCTGTTCTTTTTTCCTTTTTTAACTTTTATTTGATTGATTGATTGATTGATTGATTGATTGATATGTGGTGCTGAGAATCAAACCCAGTGCCTCACGCATGCTAGGCAAGCACTCTACCACTGAGCCACAACCCCAGCCCTATTTTTTTCTCAGATATGATCTGGTCATCTCTCCCTATTTCTGGGCTCTGCATCTGAGGATTCATTCAACCACAGATTGAAAATATTGGGGGGAAAACTGTGTCATACTTTTTTGTTATGATTATTCCCTTAACAATATACTATAACAACTATCTAGAATTCACTTTGTATTAGGTTGGTAAGTAAGCTAAAGATGATTTAAAGCATATGCGGGGACGTGTGGAGTTTATCTGTAATTTCTACACCATTTTTTACAAGGGTCTTGAGCATCAGTAGATTTTGGTATCTTTGGGGTGTCCTGGAACCCATCCTCCATGGATACCGAGAGACCACTATAAAATTTCCCTCTTTAGCACAAAAACAAACTAAGTTCTCTTAACACCTTAGGATCAGATTTTAAAAAGAAGAAAAAGTAAGAAAAATCACATTAATTCCACAAACCAGATATAAACACTATTAACACTGAAATAAGAAGGATGTCCTCTCAGTGTTCTTTCTATGTAAGAATATCCTTCTTTTACATATACTTCATGTGTATCTATTATTATTTCCTTAGGATACAGACTGACAGAGGATCGCCTCAAATGCAATGCATTTTCTAAGACTTTTTGATAAATATTATAAAATTGTCCTCTCGAAAACCAATTATTTTATATTTGCATCAGAGAAACCCGAGTGTCCATTTCTAACACATTTGCTTACAGGGGACATTATATTTAACTTACTAGTTTCAAAGGTGGAAGTCATTTCATAGTTGTTGAAATTCAGATTACTTTAACATTCCCACTGAATTTTTACCTCTTGTCATGCCCCAGGGGACTGGTCCTCAGAGAACACTCCTTGAATATCCCCATTTCTCTGTCCCCTACTTTAGTTCTGTAGTAGCACTAGGGCAGGCTGACATTTTCCAAAGGGAGGTCACTGCAGAATGAAGTGGAGACAAGAGGAAATAATTATAGAAAATTAAACAGCACAAAAAAATACATATCTAAAGACTTAACTGAGGAAATTAGGAGTACTTAAAATCAGAAAAGATCTTTCCAAATTTTTGCACCCCGTGTCATCTGGATTCCTCTATGTTTCTTTTCCTACAGAAGTCAACTACTTGAATATCTTCTTTTCAGACGTAAATGCTGCTTAAAGCTGTAACATATGACTAGTCCTAAATTTCACACTCTCAGAAATCTGTATTCTCAATTTTGATGTTTATGTATTTTGGGGTTGAGAGGTCTGACATGGCACAATAAATCACACTTGGTTATATATTTAACAAATCGCCTGTGCAAGAAAGTCAAAATTATATGCAATTGTGAAGAATTTGAGACAAGGACTGAAGGAAGGTCCAGAAAGCCCATATCTGGAAAGAAAAGACCATGAGTCAATACATAAATGTATTTCTTACTAAACAAGAGTACAGCATAATTTCTACCATCAAAGTAAACCACCGATCTTACAGGGTTTGGAGGAGTGTAGCATCCAGGGATCAGTGAATCTTCACTAATGGAATGTATAGGGACTGGTTGACCACTTTTGTAAGCTAGACTACTCTAATGGAAGTTACTGATTGGTTGGCTTTCAGAAAGGTGAGGCTGTCACTGATTGGCTGACTTTCATAAGGGCATCATTTACTGGAGTTGGGATGGGCTTGAAATTGGTTCTGGCAAGTCCCAGTTCATGACTTGGGACAAATGCCAAAGAATTCTCCTTTCTTGAACTTGAAGGGCAGAAACATTTTATTTGGTTGTTCATAAAAGACATAGGGTTGTTTTGTTTTGTTTTGTTTTGTTTTGCATTAATTGCATGTTTCAGTAAAACTGGACAAATTTTAGATCCACTTGAATTACCAGAACCATTAAGTTCTGGTATTTGAATTCCAACTACTTTCAAAGTACTTTGTGATAACCTTCAGACATGTTTATTAAAATGACCTCTTGGAGTAATAAAATTAGATGTTCCTTTTAAATAATTTGTGAGCCTCGTTTTCTTACAGGTGGAGAAACTGAAGCCAGAGGCTTCACATTCCTGGAAGATCCTTCTTTCCCTGTCTTCCTACCAATCTCATGATACTATACTTTTCTGGAATCTTTTGATGGGAATCTGGTCAATGAATAAGAGGAAAAACTATATCAATAATTCATTCAGAGAAGTCATGCATACTTTTTAATAAAATATAAATTAAATGGAAATTGCACTCTTAATGTTAGTATTAAACACAGTAACTTTAAACAGCATCACCAACTATTAAGAATATGTGAATATTTGTCTTAGTCCATGTTGTGCTGCTATAGTAGGATACTGGCGGTTTGGTAATTTTAAAAAACAGAAATTTATTTCTTATAGTTCTGGATGCTGGGAAGTTTAAGATCAAAGTGCTGGGATCTGGTGAGAGCTGTTTTACTACATCCTTTTATGATGGAGAGTAAGAAAGAGTGTGAGAGAACTCACCTCTAAAGCCCCTCTTTAAAGACATTGAAACCATCCATCAGAGCTTTGCCTAATCACCTAATAACCTCTTAAAAGACCTGCCTTCCAATGCCTTTATATTAGCAATTAAATTTTGACCTTCACCATTTAAACCATAATAATATTCCTTTATCTTTAATACAAAAATATTTCCTGTTTCTACCTTATTTCCTAGGAGGAAAAAAGGGAAACAGAAGAGAGGAATAATAGGAATTTGGAAGGAAGTGTTCTGATGGAGAGGAAGAAGAATAGACCAAGGAAGGAAGGACTGGATCGAGAAATAAGGTAACATGAAAGTGCAAACAGCCAATCTATGATCCACAGAAATAAAATAAAAATTGGATGTTAGATATAAACCCATCTGATCATGGGATTGCAGAGGAGTCCACAGTGAAGTAATAGGGTTTTGCACAATCAAGCTGATGTTTTACTACTTCATCTGAGGAGGCTCACCTTGTGCTTCTGCATTCAGACTGAAGAAAACTAAAGAGCCTGGTGGTGATTTTCCTTGCAAAGCACAGCTCCTGTCCCCTCATCCCTGGCCCGGCCTCTTTTTGCTGGTCCAGGTTCAAGGTCTCCACATGGCTCTCCATTCTCTTCTCTCTTGTCATCTTTCACACAGCAGTCAGCTACCTTTTGAAAACCCAGGTCTGCCCCACTCTCTCTCCTCCAAAAGCTTGCCATTGCCCTTTGGCATAGAATCCAATTTTTTAAAAAAATGTCCAATAAATAAGGTGGACATATTACCTAGCATCCCAATGGTGGCACTTTGCAAGAGAAAGGGGTGTTATTCCTGGGACTGTCTGGGGAAATCTGGGGCAGGTAGTTCCCCCACCTCCAGGGCTCTACATGATGCTGTCTCCACATGCTTTTCCACTTTCACTTTTGCTTCCTGCACCCTTCACTCATAATGTTCCATTTACACTGGCCCTTTTCCCTCAAATGCCCAATTCTTTCTCACTATAAAGGATCTGCAGATCCTGTTATTTCTGTCTACAACACTCATGTCCCTACCCAGGGTCAATTTCTGCTCATTCTTTAGTGTCAACTTTTATGGTGTGTGTGCGTGCACATGTGTGTCCAGTATAATCATTTTTATTTATGATCCAGTTACATCTCCTGGTGATCTCATCTTTTGTTCAGTGCAAAAGCCTTCTCATGTTCTCCTCCAGAACTTTCTTTTGATCAACAGAACAAATTCCTTGACTGCCCAACTAAATTTACTGCTCCTATGATAATCTCTCAGTAGAGCTAGCATATAGGAAAAATATCCTGTATGTTAGTTTTACTATTAGTCATTTTGTATTTCTTTGTAGTGTTGTTTAGTTAACGTCCATCTTCTCTTCCATGTTGTATGCTTACAAAGACAGATACTATTCATTGGTATTCGGTCTTTATTCCTATGTCATAGCAGTGTGCAAAGCACATGGTAACCACTCAAAATATTATCTACTACAGTCCTTGAGATACATCTGTTGAATGATGGATCAGTATGTAGATGGGTGGTTAAGAAGAGAAAAGCACTTATCAAAGTGTATAGGGAGAGGGCAGTACAAATATTTTAGACTTCTGATGGACCCATTTGAAGGTTGCAGAATATCCCAAATAATATGTATCAGTCTGCATAGGCTCAGCAAACTACAGTAACAAACATCCCCAGGATCTTAGCAGTTGACAAAAACAAAGGTTAATTTCTGTCTCATATTGCACACATATTGTAGGTTGGCTGTGTGTCTTCATTCAGATTGTTGTGGCAGTCCTATTCCAAACCAGGGAGAGAGAGCATGTTAGAAACATGACTTGGTTCCTCCATGTTCTGCTCAGAAGGAGCAACATTATTTCTGCTTCTATTTCATTGACCAAAGCAAGTGACATGGGGCAGAGATGTATAATCCTTTCATTGGGAGACATCTGTTGAAAGGTACATATGGAAGTCAACATTTTGAAATATAATATTCTCTATTATATAGTTCATAGGCATCTAATACTTTTGGTAGAGAGAGTTTTCTTGCTTGCATATTTTAATAAGGCCTAGTAAATAAACAGAAAATGTGATGACTGATTTTATTTTGGGGAAAACCGGGGCTCTACAAGATGAGGCAGTAACTTGACATTAAGGAGCATACTATCCAAGTGTCTTAACAAGTCTACCATTATGTTGCCCTCTATGCGATTCTATTTCCTTTGCACCCCCATCCTTTGGGTCATTCCTATGCTTTATGATCGTCTCCAATACCTTTTTCACTTGTGGGAGTTTCTTTCATATTAAAGTTACATTTTCCTATGGAAGAGAGAGATAAATTCAAATGCACAAAACCCAACCTTCTGCTTCTAGTAGACAAGTTCTATATTTAACACCTTCCACAGACCATTAACATCTCATTTCATAGAAGAAAATTGAAGTGTTCTACTGGGTGGGTTGGTCAGTCACTCTCCTGCATCCTGCCTCCGTCCAGTTCTGGTGGAAGAAGACTTTAATGAGAATTAAACTCAGACCTCCTGCATAATCCATGCCCTTCCCTCCTTTTTAAAGTGAAAAGGACAGAAATGCTGAAAAATTAAGGAGCAAAGGAGATCGCAGCCCTTATAATTGAATTAACATCTGCTTTGTCTAAAATGTTATCCATAGTTTTGAGGCACAAATTGAACTTCTCTTCGGAAATGGAATGATATTTAAGGAATAGACCTCTGTGACCAAGGATGGGATGGAGCATGGTGAGACAAAGCTTGGGCATGTGACAAGCTAAGGAGCCTCTTTAAAAACGTGTGGGCAGCAAATGTGCAAAATTAGAGACTTATTTTCCTTCTGGCAAATGAGGCTTTGATCCTATGACCTTCATACATATTTAACTGCAGTTGACTTCAATTGACCTCAACTACCTGCAACCCTATTTAGCTTATCTCCATTGTGCCAAAAGCAAAATCAGAGTTAAAACTAGGAAGGGAGAGCAAAATAGGCTGAAAAGGCAGACATTGTGTAATAACAATTCTGCAAGCAGCGAAACTCTGCAGTTATGATCACCAAGGGAAATCTTGGAGTCATGGAATGGCCATCCATCTAATGGAGATGCTTGCACTGTGCCTCATCTGCTTATGAAAAGCTCAACTATTCCTGAAGCTGTAGAGAAAGAGGGTCGGACATCTCTTTATTTTATTAAAGTTTTGGTTTTCAGCTTTATCTCAAGGTAACATTTACTATCAGAACAATGAGGTGCATTTTCAAGGAGAAGAGTGGTTACTTCTACTTGAGACTGGCAGCATCCACCAAGGAACTGGGGCATCCGATGTTAGAGAATGCCAGCATCGCCATCCAGTTCAGGGGCACAGGAAATCAAAAGTGAGTATTGAGTTCTGTGAGTTTTGAAGAAGACTACCCCTTTGCTGAACCCTTTGGTATGAATTAGCTAAGTAATGAAAAAATGAGGGGAAAAAACCACTACTTAGGAGCAAAAGTTAAAGAAATTGAACAAAGTCAGTACAGCTGAGGATGCTGTGATGACTAATATGCTAATCATATCAGTTAGCTTATCTCTAAGGCCCTCAGTCTTTGATCTCACAGTGATAACTTGCCATGGGTGCAGCGGTTGCCCTCTCTGATTTCACATGATCTGTACTTACTGCTTGCCTGATTCTGTTGACAGAATCTACTTTACATCTGAGTGTTGAAGTTTTAGGGTTGAAATTGTTTTTTTAAACTCAAGATGTGCCAGGCATGGTGGTGTATGCCTGTAATCCCAGCTACTCTGGAGACTGAAGCAGGCAGATCACAAGTATGAGTCCAGCCTGGGAAACTTACCAAGACCCTTCCTCAAAATAAAATAAAATGGGCTGAGGATTTAGTTCAGTAGTAGAACACATACCTAGCATGTGTGATGCCCTGGTTCGATCCCCACTCTTACAAAAAATTTAAATTAAAAAATAAACTTGAGATGTTTAATCAGGATATTTTAATAGTTTATTCACATAAACACAGTGACATTATAATTAGTTGTAGTAATGACTACAGGTTATACATCTTTATCCCAACTGTGTCTTTTTAACTTCTGAATATTGCTCTTCTATGTTTAATCTTTACTTATGCTACTCTGTGTTTCTACTTTTCAGGAAATAACACCAACTTGATGGTCAGAGAACTCAACTACCCTCCACACCCACCATAGGCATATACTGAACTGCCATGAGTTCAGGAAAGATCCAGTGACACCATTCCACTTTCTTTATACCTTTATGTACTTCATAGTCCATCTTATACTTGAGAATTCTGGTATACAACTTGTCTCTTTTTCTCCAAAGAAGCAGTATACTGTACTTGTTTATAGCAAAATATGGCAAATTTTTAAAAAGAAAATCTATGAAGTTCCATATAGTGAATTTTAGGCTTTGTGGACAACACGGATGACTTCTCAACTGCCATGTAATGTGAAGGCAACCATAAACAATATGGAATCAAATGGGTCTGTTCCAATAAAACTTTATTTACAAAAACAGGCAGCTGACCCCATTTGGCCTATGGGCTGTAGTTCTGTGCCAACTACGCCAATCCTTGGCACAGAACATGAACTCTGCATCCATGCTTCCTCATGCCCTGGGTCTTTCCTCTGGAGCAAGTTTCCTAACCTCTCTGTGCCTTAATTTTCTTCCTCTTTATGGGAATAATAGTAATACCTGCTCTCTAAGGAGTGTTTTGAAGTTTAAATTAGATGATACTTTCTAAGGCTGGTTAAATTTGTGTCTGAAATCAGATTTAAAAATCACATAATGTGCACCAAAATAGACAGGTAGATCAATGGTACAGAATAAAGAACACAGACACAAACCCAAATAAATACAATTTTCTCATACTAGACAAAGGGGCCAAAAATATGCAATGGAGAAAAGATAGCCTCTTCAAAAAATGGTGCTGGGAAAACTAGAAATCCATATGCAACAGAATGAAATTAAACCTCTATCTCTCACCCTGCACAAAAATCAACTCACAATGGATCAAGGACCTCGAAATCAGACCAGAGACCTTGCATCTTATAGAAGAAAAAGTAGGTCCAAATCTTCACCTTGTTGGCTTAGGATCAGACTTCTTTAACAGGACTCCCATAGCACAAGAAGTAAAAGCAAGAATCAACAACTGGGATAGATTCAAACTAAATAGCTTTCTCTCAGCAAAGGAAACTATCAGCAATGTGAAGAGAGAGCCTACTGAGTGGGAGAAAATCTTTGCCACTCATACTTCAGATAGAGCACTAATTTCCAGAATCTATAAAGAACTCAAAAAACTCTACAAGAAGAATACAAATAACCTAATCAACAAATGGGCTAAGGATATGAACAGAAACTTCACAGAAGAAGATCTACAAGCCATCAACAAACATATGAAAAAATGTTCACCATCTTTAGTAATAAGAGAAATGCAAATCAAAACTACACTAAGATTCCATCTCACCCCAATTAGAATGGCGATTATCAAGAATACAAGCAACAATAGGTGTTGGAGAGGATGTGGGGAAAAAGGTACACTCATACATTGCTGGTGGGGCTGCAAATTAGTGCAGCCACTCTGAAAAGCAGTGTGGAGATTCCTTAGAAAACTTGGAATGGACCCACCATTTGACCCAGCTATCCCACTCCTTGGCCTATACCCAAAGGACTTAAAATCAGCATCCTACAGAGATACAGCCACATCAATGTTCATAGCTGCTCAATTCACAATAGCCAGATTGTGGAACCAACCTAGATGTCCTTCAATTGATGAATGAATAAAGAAACTGTGGCATATATATATATATATATATATATATATATATATATATATACAATGGAATATTACTCAGCTATAAAGAATAATAAAATTATGGCATTTGCAGGCAAATGGATGAAATTGGAGAATATCATGCTAAGTGAGATAAGCCAATCTCAAAAATCCAAAAGGCGAATGATCTCACTGATAAGTGGATGATGACATATAATGGGGGTGGGAGGGGGACAAGAATGGAGGAAGGAGGGACTGTGTAGAAGGAAAAGAGGGGTGGGCGGGGTGGGGGTAAGGAAAAAATAACAGAATGAGTCAAACATCATTACCCTATATAAATGTATGATTACGCAAATGGTATGCTGTTACTCCATGTACAAACAGAAACAACATGTATCCCTTTTGTTTACAATAAAAATAAATTTTTAAAAAATCACATAATGTATTGAAAGAAATAAAAGATCATTCTCTAGACCACCCCCAGTCTTACTCACTCTCCACAGCACACAATAACGTGCAAATTATACAGATATTCAATATGTCTGTGTTGAATTGGAATACTCTGGCTTGCTTTGTGTTTCTGTTTTTGTAAGGAAAACTAATTTCTCTTCTTACTCCTCCACTCTAACAAATACATCAGTTAGTTATTTTGCTACTCCTGCAGCAAAATTACACTTCAAGCTGCTGCAAATCAATATGCTCCCCCTCCCCACCCTGCCCCATTTAGGGTTTAGACCAAAACTTTTAAAGGAAACTTTTGTAAAGAGAGCAAATCTTTGTGATTTCAGATTATTTCCATGGTGACAGGCTCCAAGATGGTCCCCCAATCATCCTCCCCTTTGAGGTCTCATGCTTGTCTGCAATTCCCTCCTCCCTGGTATAAGTGTGACTTGTGACCCACTTCTCAATAGTAAATGATGGCAATGATGATGGGAAGTCACCTTCAGACAATGTCACTGAAGGTTGTAACTTCTTTCTGGCACTCTTCTCTGACGCTCTCTTCCTGGTTGATAAGAGTAAGTTGACACATGGCAAGAAATTGGGGATAACTCCAGAAAGGCACAGAAACCCTCATGTGACAGTTCACAGAAAACCCAGTCCTGCCAACAGCCACATGAGCCCAGAAGCAGATCTCTGTCAGTCAAGCTTCAGATGAGACTCCAGCTCTGCCCAACACCTTAGTTACTGCCTCGTGAGGGACCCCAGAGCAGGGCACCCAGCACAGCTCATAGATTCCTTATAGAACCTGTGAGATAATAAATGTGAATTATACTAAACAATTATATTTATGATGATTTTATTATGTAGAAGTAGATAATGAACACAATATCAAGTCATTGAATTGAAACACCAATTATTCCACATATTTATAAAAGTTTCTTATCGATGATTTGGTTTGTATTTAAAAGTTGATTTTTAATGGCATCATGCTAGTGAACTTGGTTCACTGCCAGTACTATGGTAATTAATAATCCACAATAACTCTTGTGTAATTCAGCCTTCTAGAAAATTTGGTTCCCCAAAAAAGAGCTCTAAGTCTAGGAAACAATATCAGAGAATGAACAAATTCAAATATTTGTGACATAAAACACAACTAAGCAAATCTGAAGATTGACATTTTGTAACTGCTCTGTGATGGGTTGACTCATAACACAGAAGCAAGAAGATAGTCATTTCTAAATAGGTGGAGAAACAGTAACTGGACTTGATGGGAGTTGGTTCTATCACTCCTATTTCATCTAATCATGGTCTCATACATAATATAGTCAGTATTAGGGCAAGGGACTTTTGGCACAGCAATAATCTGAATTAGTATCTTGTGTTTTAATGGTTTTAATGTATACTAACATCCTAAGCAGCTAACTTCCCATTGTGTAGTGCTTTAAGTTCGGTGGGGAAAAGATTCCAGATGACTAAGTCACAATAAGTCAGGTCATGTTTCCTCTTCCCTGTCCGTGAGAACGGACAAGTGTAATCATGTGCTGGATGGACTGCATCACTCTATCCTATGCTAGGGTGGTGTGAGCAGACCCTACCATCCACAGACAGAGTCAGATTTCCTACACTCGGCACTGATTTCCCTTGCCTCTATAACCCAAGGGGTAAGAGAGCCAAGTCTAAGTGGAATAGTGGTGATGGTGTAGATCCAAGGATGTAGGGTTTTTCATTATAATATTTCTGTTTCCCTTAGTTTTGGGAATGGATAACCAGTTTCTGATACAGGTTAACATTGATGGGGATGCTGGAAAGTTAGGTCCTTCACACACTGATGTGGTGCAAGACAGGGGGGCTCATCTCTCAGACAGCTGACTCATTTTATGAGGCAGTCTGGTATTTTCATTTCCAGAGGACAGAAGATGAACAGTGATCTTTCCTCTTCTCCTCACCTAGAACCTTAGAGGACATACTCATAAAAAAGGAGAAAAGGAAGTCATGATAAAAGAATAACAAAGGTTATTCAAAGCCACTCAGGCTTTGTGGAAGATTTAATAGACTTTCCTCAGCAACAAGCAGCAGGCACAGACGGAGTAGGTGGCTGGGACAGTGACTTCACATACCGTCAAAGGCACAGGATGAAATTTTTAGCCAAGCCTTCTATGGAGTCATTTTTATGGATTTGGGGTTCTATTTAACTGATCAACTGCTTTGACTCTCCCCCTGACTTTGTAAAGAAATGCCTAATTGCATCTTGATTTCATAATAACTTGGTCCAGATCTAATTGGAAAATTTGTTCTTTTGCAAGAATCACTGATAAGCATAATCCATGGATTCATCACGTCTAGACTGTTGGAACTCACTCTGCCTAACGACAACAGCATGAAAATCATAGTTGATTAACACTGTGGTGCCATTCTGAATGAACTCCAAAGCTTGTTGTGGTCAAAGTCATTGCTTGCTAGATTGTTTTCCTGCTTAATTCCAGATTCAGTAAAGCATTCCGAGGCTTGCAGTACTGGGCCGACGTTGAGCTGAGTCCAGGGCTCCTGGAACTGTCATGTTCCCTGCTGTCTCTGAGTGAACCAGACTGGAAAGGTGGTGGGCCCGGATCTGCTATGAGACCCAGCTGGGTCCCTACCATCCCCACTGCCGAGAGAGGTCACAACTGACCAGTCAGTCCAAGGTTCCTCTACTGATTGCCATCTAATTATTTTCTTGGCTGCTATCTTGTTTATAGAGGAATGTGCTCTCTGTCACAGTGTAGGTCAACCTGATCACACTTTCAAATTATTAGAAGTGAATCTGTAGGGGATTTATGATGGACAGTTAATGTGGGACTTTGATTGTGCCTGTATATGTGAGACCACTAGTTGTAAATTCTGTTTTTCTTGCCTGCAATTGGCTGTCACTTTTTTTTTTTAACAGTGTAATTATATTAAATCAATTACTGGAACCACCAGACAATGAAGTATCTTCACCTAACACATCTACTTTACTGCTCTAATAACAAACTCCAGTTTACAATTGTGGTATACTATTGTTCCCAACAAGCCACTCTCCTCTCTACTCAAGCCAATTACTTCCCTGACCTGGGGTACCTGTGTCACTCTTAAAAGCAAATGTATTTAAGCTTCCAGGAAATATTTTCAATGCCTAGCTACTTTTGATCAGCACAAAACTACCTATACTACCTGCCAGACCTGTCTCCTCAGATTTCACCTCCCTGTTTCCTCTCCATCCACTCTCCTTATCTCTCAACTGGAAGGCTGCAAGAAAGAACTATGCATTCTACCAATACCCAATGAACTAAGTATAATCAGAATGAGACCTTTAACGGAATTCCATACCCCAGTTGTATCAATCAGTTCTTCATTACTATAATAAAATACCAAAGGCATTTAACTTTATAAAAAGAAAAGGTTTATTTCAGATCATAGTTTTGGAGGTTCCAGGGCATGGGGTCTACATGAACTCAGTCCCAGGAAGAACAACATTACATTGAGGAGGGTAGAAACAGTGGGAGCTCATGCAGGAACAGGATCACACCTCCCACAGGAGCAGAGATGAAGAAGACAGGCAGGGCCAGGCTAGCTTCTTTGATTATAATCCTCTCTCCAAAGCTCAAAGGGTTGCGTGTGAACTACCTCATGCCCCTGATGATCTCCCATTTGGCACCACCTACCAAAGTTTCCACCACTTCACAACAGTGTCTCTTTGGGGACCAATTCTTTAAAATAGCGTGTCCTTGGGGGACACAAACTGCAGCACCAGTCAACAACAGACCAACAGTAAGAACGATCCGAGTGCGAGTCTGGTAGACAAGTTTACAAACATGCTGGTCAGCTCAATGGCTCTTTTCTTGAAACCACTGGGAATTCCAAGGAGCAGTGCTCAAAACATGCCAGAAGGTGCATTGTAATTAGAAAAGTGTTTTATTCACTCTTTGAATTGGAAAAGTAAACAGAAATTCCGATATGATTTCCTGTTGCCTTCTGAATTACGTTCATACAAAACCCATTTGCTTTTTCTCCCATGGCACTATAATAGCTTTCTTTAACTTCCCTTTCTCCAGAGTCCTGGGATCAAAAGAAGTCAAATTCTGCTGTGCTTGATACTGGGACCTTTCCCCTCTTGGCTGTTTCTAAGTGAATTGACCGGGGCCCAGAGGCCTGAGCTCCAGGCCCAGGTTTATCATGATTACTGAGGATGTGCCAGGGTCGTAAAGTGTGTCACTCTGGAGATTCCCCGGCTGCTGTGTTAAGAGGAAAGTCACTGCTGAAGGATGAAGACTAGACACTCTTTCCAACTCTTTAAGAAGGGTGTCTTGAGTGAAGCCAGAGCACGCGGGGCCCCTGGTGGTGTTTCCTGCGTCTGGGAGAATGGTTTTCAGAGCCCTCCTCCTGTCCTGGAGGACATCCTTCAATCTTTCAGATGGAGCACAAGTCTCTGCTCCTGCAGGGGACATTCTCCGACCTCTATAGGTTGGGACAGTTCCCCTCATTCTCCTGTGGAGCTCTTTGTTTTGTCCTCTGGATGCACCGACCTAGCTGTATCATCATGCTCTGCTCTTGGCTCTGTTGCCTCCTGCAGACCATGAGCTCCTGCAAGCAAGGATAATCCGAATTCTGCACATTTTTTAATTCTAGCACCTGCCATGGGGGCTGGCACACAGTGGATACTCAACAAATGTCTTTGAATTTACTGATGAGTGAATGACAACAAAGAATGCCCAAAGTAAAATGTTCTTCCAATGAAAGTAAATGTTCCAGATTCACCTCTGACACTCACAGACCCTGGAGTCCCTCAGATTCCTAGGAAGGGAAGCAGACACATTCTACCTGTGCTGCTGGGGAGCCAAACAAGACCAGCCCTAGGTACATCATGTCCCTGGGCAGAGGCAGAAAGCCACTGATACTGCTTCCAATCCTGGCTCCTGCTCTGCAGCAAGCCCCTCTTGCTGACATCTGAAGTTTCCAGTTTCCTGTGATCTCTGCCTTGATTTTCCCCTCACTAAGTAGAGGTGACAGTGCTCCTTACTGTTGAGTTCTGGGAAATGGGCAACACTGCTTGTCATTCACCACTGATGCATTCCAGAGACATAAATGAGGTTGCAGAAAAATATAAAATGGATTTGATCTTCTTGAATGGTATCTAATCAACACTGATACCTAATTATTCTCACTAGTGTAATGTCTCCTCCCCATTGACAGTCTGGGCTGGTGCTGTCTCTGTTCCTCCTATTCCTTTTCTCTGAGCTAAGGTGCAACCTATGGGCCTTGTTCCCAAGCTAGGCAAATTGGCTTTCCCACCTCTGCCCCCAGGCTTACTTCTGCTTTTGTAGAAGGCTTTGTAGAAATTTCAGGGCACAACCACAAATACTTCCCCAGCTTGTAGGAGGGCTCATAGATAGTAGGTAGGTAGATAGATGACAGGTAGATGAATAGATAGATGGGAGGAATATAGATAGATAGATGATTGATGAAAGAAAGAGAGAGAGAGAGAGAGAATGAAAGGAGAAAGAAAGAGAAAGAGAAAGAAATAAAGAAACCAAGAAAGAAGGAAACCAAGGAAGGAAGGAAGGAAGGAAGGAAGGAAGGAAGGAAGGAAGGAAGGAAGGAAGGAAGGAAACCAAGAAGTCAAGAAAGGAAGGAAGGAAGGAAGGAAGGAAGAATCACCAGCTGGGAATCACCCACCTTGGCAGGCCCAGGGCAGTGGACGGAGGGGACTTTCCAAATGCTATTTGCCTGTAAACTTCACCATCCTCAGTTTGGACAAACAGGTAGGAATGACCCTTCCCTCTTTTTATATCCCTCTAACTGCGCTTGATCTTTATCACCCCAGGGCAAGATTCTTTATGATTAGAACTCTGAATCTACTTCTAACTGTGAATGCTGGGCACAAGACATCAGTGTGGTCAGTTGACACCTAAGAGTCAGCTGCAATGTATCCTCAGCTGCTTGCAGGAAGAGGTGATGGGGCTCAGTAATGCGGGCACATGTTTCTGTTCCCTCACCTCTGAGCCCCTTAATTCCCTCCAATTCTCCAAGCCCATCCTTCTCAGAGTTGTATCCTTCCAATAAATGCCCAAATTGTTATTTATGACAATATACACCATTTTAAGAGGTAAATAGTTCTAAAATACTTATTATGAAAAACTACAGCCCTTTATTTCCCCCCTATCCCCTGCCCAATGACATCCTGTCCTCCATCCTTAAAACATGAATCGCTTGTTTTGTGGCTAAATTTTCAATGTTAATCTCATTGGGAGTGTGGAGCTATTTGCATCTGTGTGTTTTCCATCACAGTTATAGCTCCTGTCTTTTACAATTCTTCCTATCTGGATTGCCTCATTTATTCTTTTACCTGATGTTCTACATATCCATCTGTTATGGTCTGGGTCTGGAGTGTCACCCCAATCTCATGTGTTCGGAGGTGAGGCTTTGGGGAAGTGATTGGCTCGTCAGGGCTCTCACCTCACCAGGGATTGGTCCATTGATGGCTAAATGGACTACTGGGATCATCAGGATCACCCCTGGAAGGGTACATCTTCTCTCTGGTCCCTTCTCCCCTCTTTTTCTGCTCCCTGGCTACCAGGAGCTGAGCATCTTTCCTTTGGCATGCCCTTCTGCCAGGATATTCTGCCTCACTTCAGATCCAGAGGAATGGAACCAATCCACCAGGGACTGAAACTTCAGAAAACCATGATCCAAAATAAAATTTTCTTCCTCTAAGTTGTTCATGTCAGGTTCCAGATAATGAAAAGCTAACCAAGATACCATCACTATTGCCAGACCTGTTGATAGAACTGCAAATCTCATCTGGTTTACTCTCCTGTGCAATGGAGCACATCCTCTAGGAACTTCTTGAGAAGCATTTGTGAGGAAAAAAAAATCTGAAATATTTTATTTCACACTTGATTGAAAATTTGGTTGAGAATTGAATTTGAGGTTCACAACCGTTTTGCATGGAATTTTGAAAACATCAATTCATTGTCTTCATCTTTCATGTTGTTCATAAGAAGGATGATACTGCCAGGCTCAATGGTGGCTCATTTCTATAATCTTAGCAGCTAGGGAGGCTGTGGCAGGAGGATTGCAAGTTGGAGGCCAGCCTCAGCATATTAGTGAGGCCCTAAGCCACTTAGTGAGATCCTGTCTCAAAAAAGAAAAAGAAAAAGGGCTGGGGATGTAGCTCAGTGGTAGAGTACCCTGGGTCTAATCCCCAGTCCAAGAAAGAGAGAGAGAGAGAGAGAGAAAGCAAGTGAGCTGGTAACATTTCAATTCTTGATATTTTGTACATAACACTTTTTCCTCTTGGACCTTTTAAGATATGCTTGTGTCTGTGTTCTAAGTTTTCATGACGATATGATTTGGTGTGAGGTTGTTTTCTTTGTTGCTTTATTTTTATTTTAAAAATTATCCATCATGTTGCCCAACAGTTGAGCCCTTTCAGTCAGAGAAACAGAACCTTTGGTTTGAGGAAATGTCCTTGAATTATTGCATTGATGATACCCTTCACTCCATCCTCTCTTCCAGCAGCTTTTTTTATTTCTGTATTAGATTTCTGAGATTTATCCTGTACTTGATTTTTAAATTTTCCTGTATTATTTTAAAAATCATTTGACTTTGTGTGTGCATGCATGGGTGTTCTGGGAAATCAAATCAAAGTTTTCCCTTTAATATTTCAATTAAGCTTTATAATATATTTTAATTTTATTTTTGATTTTCAATAGCTCATTTGATTCCTCTGAGAGTTATCTATTTTTTCATTTATTTGGATCACACTGTTCCAGTTTAATAGATAAAATATTTCCTTTATATCTCTGTGGATATTAATCATAGTGATAGTTTTTAAAAATTTGTTTGCTTGTTTTATGTATCCAGTAGAGAATGTTTTGTTTTAGTTTCCCCATATTGGGTGTCTTAGTTTCTGCATTAGTTTTCAGGGGCTTCCCTGTCAAGGTACCACAGACAGATTGACTGTCTCCCAATTCTGAAGGATAGATGTCAAAAAACAAGGTGTTCTGAGCTGTGAGAGAAGGGACTATCCAGACTCTTACCAGGCTTGTAGATGACTGTGTCCTCCTTGTGTCTCTGTATATTGTCTTCCTTCTCTGCTTGTCTCTTTCTCTTTATATGGAGTGTGGTTTTAGTTTTCTTTCCTTTTTTTAAAGACACAGGGCCTCACTATGTTAAGCTGACTCTGACTTCCTGGGCTCAAGCAGTCCTACTGCCTCAGTTTCCCTAGCAGCTGGGACTACAGACATGCAACACCAGACCCAGATATTGATGTCTTTTTTTTTTAAAAATGACACCAATCGTATTGCATTAGGACCTACTTCCTCCTGTATGATTTCATCTTATATGTATTTGGACTTCAGTAAATGAATCTGATGGGGCCAGACAATCCATAACAGTCCCTGACCATCACTTGGGACTTTCTTTGGATGTTTGGCACGTGACAGACACTGCTATCTTATGTGTAAGGAAGGGCACTGAGAAGCGGATTTGGAAGCCCCATGGGGGTAGAAATGGATGGTGGTGGTGTTCACTGGAAGAAACTCCACCTGGGCCACTGTATTACCAAGCATCTGGAGGTCCTTCTTCTTGGGCTAATAAAAAACAAAACAGGGCAAAACCAATCAATAAACTGGCCATGTTCTCCTGGAGGTTCAAGCCTGGATGTCAGCATTCCAAGGGTTAATTATGAGATGGCAGCCATGGTTACCAGCATTCAATATGTAAACCTTTATTCAATTCTTGTTGTCAAAGTGCTCTTCCCACCCGCATCTGTGATTGTTTTTCTAGAGTGTAGACAATCCTGTTTTACCTTCTCCAAAGAACAAACGTCCCATCCTCTGAGGCAGCTACCTGACTTTTCCTAGCAGGGGAGGGATTTGGGGGTCATGGTCTTACTCAACAGGTTTCAAGCCAGTCTTTTTGTTTCTGCTTCACCTTTACCCTATACCACCCATTCTTTAGACTTTGGGACTTCTGGGTACCACCAAATTGTATAATAGCTCCCTCCCTTTTCTCTGTAGAAGGAATTCTGTTTCCTTAGATCTTCAGAGTCAGATGTCAGCAGACCGTTTTCTTTTCAGTTTCCAAAGATTTTTTTATTTTATTTCTTTTCCCATTTCATTGTCCTTGTGTGTTTATTACATTAAAAGCACAAACAAAACCTCCTTCCTGTCCTACTGCGCCTTTAGTGCAGTTCCAATAGGGAGCCTATTAATATCAGTTTCATAGGTAAACCTGTGTATTCAATTCCCTCTGTATGACCAGAAGCAATGCTACACCTACCCACCGCCCTCACCCCTTGTACTTAGAACAGCCAGAGCTGGTTTCTCCTGTGTGTAACAAAGAATCCAGGCTGGCAAGGGCAGGGAAATGGAGACAAGGGAGTGGAATGAGAGTCAAAGTTACTCTTCCTCCCCATATATGCACACCCTACACTTCAGTCAAATTTTAGCCAAAGAGGTTGCTGCTGCCCATAAATATCAGGCTGTTTCTTCCCTCAGTATCTTTTCTTAAACAGTTGTGTTAATTACAGGTGGGGCCACTTCCTGAGAACCGTGTCCATGGGTGGTCTCAGCCTCGTTTGAACGTTGTAGTGTATACTCACACACACCTCAGGGGTATAGGTCAATCACTCCATGTGGCCTCTTGATCCAATCAAAAGACATGTTAAGCTAGGCCAGTGTCACTTGCCAGTAATCCCAGGTACTTGGGAGACTGAGGCAGGAGGATCACAAGTTTGAGACCAGCCTGGACTACTTATGAAGATCCTGTTTCAAAAAAAAAAAAAAAAAAAAAGAGCTGGGGATTTAGCCCAGTGGTAGTGTATCCCTGGGTTCAGTTCCCAATACTTCACACACAAAGAAATAGACACAGATTGACAAGGCTGTTCTGTCTTAGGGTAAACTTTATTTTTATCAGTAAAAGAAACTTTAAAATAATGATAAAAAGTATTGAGTAGTAAATACATAAGCCAATAATATGGTTGTTTAGTATCAACACCAAGCATTATGTACTGTCCATAATTCTATGTGCTATATATATATATATATTTTGTGTGTGTGTTTGTGGTGCTGGGGATTAGAACCCAGGGCCTTGTGTTTGTGAGGCAAACACTCTACCAACTGAGCTATATCCCCAGCCCGCCCTGCTATACTTTTATATATAACTGGCATCACAGTAGGTTTGTTTATACCAGCATAGGGAATGGGAGGGATGTGCTGTACCACAGTGTTAGGACAGCTACAATGTCAATAGGTGCTGTAGTTTGGATCTTAAATATCCCCCAAGGCCCCTCTGTCAAAGTTTGATTCTCAGGCTGGACTCTTGGGAGGTGGTAGAAAGTTTAAGTGGTGGGACCTAATGGAAAGTCACCTGGCCCCTCTGGCCCCTCCTCTTCTGCTCTTTTTACTTCCTGGCTACCATGTGATGAAGGGGTTTGCTCCTCTGAGTACTCCCACACAGTGGGGCCAGCTACCAGGCACCGAAACCTCTAAAACTCTGAGCCAAAATAAAACTATCAGTTGAATTATTTTTTCCAATAATGAAAAGCTGACAAACACACTAGGTGACAGAAATGTTTCAGCTCCGTTACAGTCTTCTGGATCCATCCTTGCATGAGCCTGTCAGTGGTTGACTGCAATGTCACTATGTGACTCACAGCTGTATTTCTCTCTTTGTCTGAACTAATCCCTTCTCATCCCTGACTGCCTGGTAATCGTTCATCTTCAAGTTCAAGGCTCACCGATCCCAGGAAGTCTATTTTAATCCCTTCAGGCAGATCTGGCCCCACCCCCGCTCCACCCCCACATACCATGTGCATACCTGTATTTGACTGTTCTTGTCTGTTCACAGCTTTCCCGGTTCTTGATTCTAGACCCTCCCAGGTGGAAAGTGTGTTCTATTTGTGCTGCAGTGCCTGATGCCTAGTAGGTTTTTGATGAAGCCGATATATTCCAGAAAATAGGTTCCAGTATGATTTCTGGATTTCATACTGGGAAACTCCATGTGTGGCATGTATATATGCAATGCTATGGATAGCTCCTGAATCAAGTTGTGGAATTCTGCTCAAATGGTCCTTTGAAAGCTATTGAACTGCCTCAATTCCTCCAGCTTGATCTCTCTCCAGAAGGTTAAGCATTGAGTGGGCCAAGGGAGCACATTATTTTCTGCCAGCTTCTCCCAACTTGCTATGCAAGTGCACATGGACTTCTCAGACTCGACTGGAAACAGCCTCATGCTGTTAGCCCATGATAATAGAAAATCTGGCATTATTTCTGGAAGAGAAAATGGTAGTAATTTCCTTTAGAGGGTCTATGAATGCTGATATATTTTATTGGAACAATTTCATCACCAGCACAAAGGTTCTGAGGTGATCCCCCCAAAAGGGAGGTGGAACTCAACTCAGGCCATGAGGGTCCTTGATGTCCGAGCAAAAAGGAATTTCAGGACAGATCAAAGGGAGGCATGGATTGAATTTATTGAGAGGAAAAAAGAAGTACGTACTCTGAGAGACAGGGTCGAGTGTGGGCGTTGGTAGGAATTCACTAGCTCCCTCTTAGTGAGGCATATTTATATAGTGAGATCAATAGTACAGGGACGTGGCCCAAGGTGTTTTCAGTTCTCCTTTGTGTTGGTTACTGTTGACCATTAGCAGGATGGCGGGGTGGGGTGGGGTGGTCATCTATTGACATGTTGACATTATCATGTTGTGAGGGATGTCATTTTCTTCTCCTCTTTGTTTTTGATGCATTCTGCTTTGTGAACATAGCACTTACTTTGGTACACCTGTGAATAAGTTCTAATAATTGACTTAATAGTGCTGTTTGCTACCTCTAAATCTGAACTTTAACTCATGTAAAAGTACACTTTAAATCTGCACTTTAAATCATGGTCACCCTTGTGACCTCTTCTATCCTAACTCAATTTCATTTCTTTGTTCTGACCCTGGACCTTTGTGGGTTGGGGCCATATACCCTTGTAGCCCAGCCTGGTTGAATGCTGGGGATGCAGGCAAAGAAGATGTCGCTGCACTTAAATTGCCTCTATATATCAAAATATATAGAGATGCTAAGTCCGCTGGCTAGTTTTAGCAGTGATCAATAAAGAGTGCCAGTCGTACATCATCCCGTCACTCAAAATGCACAGAGACCCTCAGTATTCACGATGCAAATTGTACAGATGGTGAATTCAAAGTTCTCCAAGGAAGCTGCATCAGAAAGATCCTGCAGACTGTATAACCTTGACTGAGTAACACTGTGACTGTGGAGAGATGGAATGTTGTAAATCCAGAACTGAAATTATCCTGGGCTATCTTTGGCCCTTTAGAAAAATAGCCATTTACCGAACATCCAGTCAATTTCTCAGAATGTATTAAAACTTAGTGCACCACTAGCCTCCACCACCCCTAAAGCTAAGAATGTTATAGCATCTGAAACCTAGAGAAAATGTTCCCCCTTTGTTATAATCTGCCCACCTAATGCCCAGACCAATCTTTGAATGCATTGATTTATGACTTTTTTTGTTGTTGTTGTTCTTTGGCTATAAAAGTTCACAGAATCTCTTCCACTTCTTCCACTTGGGGTGGGTCATCATTCATTATAACGTGAGTCCGTGTTCTTGGGGCCTTGGTCACTCAGTTGACTCAGAATAAATAATCATTACGCTGAGAAGAGAAAATAATCAAACTTCCACATACTATAATTAGTACATGTTCATACACGGTAACCACGCAGAGCAGGAGAATAAGAGGAGGACAGAGATTTGAAGCGGGCAGTGACCCAGCTTGGGTTATACAGATGAGAAGTCTGACTCTGAACTTGAGGGTCTGCCCCAGGATTGGCGATTGTCCTCACTTTTTGGAAGATTATCCCCATCCTTTCCAGAGCCACAGTTACACCCAGCTTTCTCCTCCTCTCAAGATTAGACTGAGAGAAGGAAGCGATTCTCTTGGAACCAGAGAATTCAAAAGGAGTGCTCCTGAGAAGCTCTGTCATTAAAGTATTAAGTTTCACATTGATCCACGGCTATTTTAATAGGTCTATTCAGGACTCCTGGAAACTCCAGCCCCAGCCCCGCCTCCTCTTTGTTCTGCCTTGTCTCCAAACCCAGTGGAAATGTCATTCTGTTTGTCACCAGTTTCCTCATGAAAAGTAGTCTGTGGAAGGTTTACAAAATCCTTGGCCCTCGGAGATTTGTCCATGTGTTTTAACTTTCAAGGTGAACAACAGGGGGATTCTCAGGATTTTTTTTTTCACATTCAAGAATGGAAATATAAGCTTTGAAAATTGATTTGTCACTGTCTGGCTTTCAATTTCTGACTGGAAAATAATAATAATCATGTCCCCTTCTTGATCTCCCCCAAGTCAGGAAGCAGCAGGGGACAGGGTCATCTTGAGGAAGAACACCAGTCTCCAGGGAGTTTGTCTTAGGTGTGACGACTCAAATCATTTACAGAGATTACCTGACTTTTCTAAGTGACACTGTTGTTGTCTTTTTAATGCCAGGTAGGTATACAAGATTTCGTGAATCAGGATGATGGCTTTGAGTTTTAGCTCAGGGCAGGTTAAGAATGAGCAGCTTTAATGGCTTTGGCATAAAATATATTCATACTTTTAAAAAATGGTGTTTGGCTCTATCTGTCATAAAATGGTGCAGATATGCAAACTCTCTACTTCTTTTACAAGATGAAGGACTATATTATCCTGAAGTCTTCAGTGTAAAAGAATAAAGGAAGAAAGGAAGGGAGGAAAGAAGAAAGAAATAAAGCAGGAAAGGAAGGAAGGAAGGAAGGAAGGAAGGAAGAAAGAAAGAAAAGAAGGAAGGAGGGGAGAGGAATCAGGGAGAAAAAAAGGAGGGAAAGAGAAAGATTAAGAAGAGAAAAATGGGGAAAAAAATATGTGAAATAGCACCCAAGCCACTCTCACATAGCTCTTAAACAATTAACCACAGCATAAGTACATACATAGCTGAACAAAATAGTAACGATAGTAAAAATCACATTTTCTATAGAAGTCAAATGGCATTGGTATGCTAGCTACGGTTGAAATCAGAAAAGTCCTCATCTTTGAAATCTGCAAGCCCTTCTCTAGTTCAGTTTGGATACCAGAAAAGTTGAGGCTGTTGCAAAATTCTCTTTAGAGCTTCATGACATCCAGCACAGGAAACAGATATGCTTATACCCGTACATACAGGGAAAATCATCGAACTAATATCAGAAAAGAAAATTTGGTGGAATGTGGTCACATATCACTATTTGGATCTGTTTTTGTAAACAAAACAAGACAAAGCCTCCATTCCCTTTCAGAAGACAGATTTAAAATAGCTAACTTTTCTTTTCCTCTTTTATATTTTTAAAGATTGAACCAATGTGTAAAACATGATCCAGGAAGTTCCAAAGCTACACAGCTACACTAGTGGAATCAGACCTATGGTTTCACTTGTCAAATGAAGCCAACTTTCATCTATTTCAAAATTTCTTCTCTGAGAATTGTCTGCGACCCTTCCAGTTTATTTGAAGGGTAACACTACCTAACCTTTCCTGGGAGCTTAAAATTGCAACTTTTTTAATCACTCAAATGTTTTCTCATTTGGCTTCAAAACATTGCTGGTCAACTGCCAGTTCTACCTATGTTTTGTCTTGTTCTGTGTGCAGACAGCAGCCACGCCCTCCTGATTTTCTCCAGGGGTCTCAGCAGCCTTAGATGTGCCAGCAAGGCTGGATTGCTGTCCCCAAGAGGAAAGAGAAAGGTCTACATTGATCGGGTGGTCACTGAGAGCGGTAACCAGTTTCTCATCCACCTCCAATTCTTACAACAATCCCACAGAGAGAGAACATATACATATTTAATACTGACCCATTTATTTACTCCAGGTTCATGGGCAAGTATAAAGTGATCTCACATAGATACGTAATTGGAATCCCAGAAAGAGAAAACAAAATACATTTGATGAAATAATGACTGAACTTTCCCCAAATTTGATGAAAAAACATTGATTTATGAACTCCAAAAGATTGATAAGCCCCAAAATACATAAATACAAAGAAAAACCCACTTAGGAACACAAGACAGACAACACTCTAGTAGGTAAGGAAACAGGTTCAGACAGAGATCAAGTGACCTGCTCAACCTTACAGTTAGGAAATGTCTGATCTCAAGTTTACACACAGGCCAGCCAGTTATGGAAGCAACTGGGCTTTGCACTGGGAACTGCGGCTTCAGGGTGTGTGGTTATGGGTTAAAGCTGGGCAGGGCCCTTTCAGGAGATCACAGTCCTAAAGTTATCAACAGTATAAAAACGATGCATTATATGTCCATGTATCTGACATCTCTACACATTGTGTCTTCAGTATCTGACACACTGCAGGGGTGCAAGAATTTCAGTAACTTCACAAAGGAAGCAAGCAAGAAATGCAATAGAAAGGTGAACAGGACATTGTTCATACACTAGCCAGTCCTACAGTCTTGCCAGGGAGCCAGATGTGCCCCATATTAACTCTATTCAAATTAGAGCAATAGTTTTAAACCTTGGTTTTGTGCTAGAGTCACAGGTTGTGGGGTGGTGGAGGGACAGAGAGAGGAGGTGGGCAGTGGGTAAATCTTTGAAAAAATTCAAAGAGCTTAATTCAGACTAAAGAATCTCCAGGTAGGACCAGGGAGGGGCTTTTAAAACGTTCCCAGGTTGTGCTAATGTTCAAGCAAGCCTGGAGATCCCCAATATGTGCAGCATTGAGCCTATTACAGGGACAAAGAATGGAAGCATCAGAGCCACAGAGTTTGGCAGGTCTTTTGGAAGCAATATGGTTTGAGCAAGGTCTGTGAAGATGAGTATGGTTTAGCATGGCCGTTGCCAGGTCTCCGACATTGACCAGGAAACCAAGGAGGAGCTGGGAGTCACCTATAGTCATGAGTGAGAGGCACAAGCTGAGGTCTGAAGGCCAGGTTCAGGGCCTCCAGAATGTGACCCTGGATCCCAGAATATCAGGGATAGAAGCAATAGAAAACAATTAAGTTTGACTCTGCCGTTTGAAATGTCCACGTAGTCACCAGAGGGCCAGCTGGAACCGCTCACTCACCGGGAGGACTCAGACCCTTTCCATGTGGAGGAGCAGATAAGACTGTGTTCTGTTGGGAAGTTCAGCTTTGTGTCTCTAGCAGGCCCTCAAGAGCCTCCTCTGTAGAAAAAGGAGGCTGTACCTGAAAGGCAGTTCTTAAACGAAGCTCGTGGAGTAACAGGCAGTGGTTTGAATTCAGCAGAGGAATTTAGTGAAATGAAGATTCCCAGGCCACCATCGAAGACTCATTTGGTGGCCTGTGGGCAGGGGTGTGGAATGCAGAAGCCCGTGTCTCCTAAGGAGCTTCACAGGAGAGTCCGATGCTGATCTATTTTCAGAAGCATCGCTTAAGACGTCACTGAGTGCCTCAGGGACCGATGTGTGGATTAGGGAAGAGGCAGGCCTGTCCCTCACTGCAAATGCAGAAGCTCCAGATTTGGTTCATATATTGAACTTTGTGCAAGACTTGCTTGGAAGAGAAGGTCTCCTGGAGAACAGCAAAAGGAAACCTGGAGCCATGACAACAGATGATCCCAAGATCCCGTCCAAATTCCAACAGCCTGTGAGCCTCTGTGGAGGATATTACCAAGGAGCTAAGAGAGAGAGAAGAGGAGTGAAGACAAAATTGGAAACAATGCTTTTATCTAGAGTGGGCAGAAGAGATGGCAGTCAAGGGGAAAATATGTAAAAATGTTAAAGGCTTTACTTTTCTGATATTTAAAAATTATACATTATACAGATAAACCAGAAAAACTGCAAACATCTGGCAAAGTAATATTTTCCCTTGTATAAAGGGACAGCTTTTAACCCAACTACAAGGTCTAGGTGGGTAGTTGGTGGTGTGAAATGAGAAATCATCACAAGGACAAGCAAGTGGCTTCAGGGCAGTCATTATGGAGAAGATTGCTCTTCTGTAACTCAATCCAGCAAGGACTACAAAACCCCTGCCACCATGTCACAGAAGGCATTCCCAGAATGCATTTTGAAAGAGGTATGTTTGTGGAAAGCATCCATAGAGTATTTTGCACAAGGAGAAAAATCACACTGCACATTCATTAGCTCTGGGTTCTAGCATACATTTGTGAAATAAGCAAATAGGGAAAGAAATTGAGAGAACAATAGAAGTAGTATTAAAATATGAACTTTGAATAATTTCAGAAGAGCAGAGTGGACTATGATACAGAGAAATAACCAGATGTGCCACGTTCAAGAGACCCATGTATGCTCACCAATGCAGAGAGCTGATTCTCCAGCTAGTCTTCCTTGATAGACTAACCTTAAGCTCCCTTCAAGAAAACCATGTTGCATCCCAGCACTTAGCACCATGCCTGTCAGATAATGGGCATATACTAAATATTGTTTGACTTTAACTAGCATAGGTCTGAAGGAAATGCAGAAGAGCACTCCCTATCTGTGACTCAATAGGAAAAGGAGTTGAATGGAAACAGCAATCAGAAGCCCTGATCATCTGTCTCAGGTTGTTCATTCCAGAACCACATTGGTATTTAAAACACGATGTTTTCATATTACTTCTGCCTTTACTTACATTTCTGCATAATAGGATTGAGTAAACGCCACTCGGCTCATTCGTCACTATGAATTCAAGTCCTCTTAACCCAAGTCCTTTATTTTCTACTTTAAGTCTCAAGTTCAGGAATCTCTTCAGGTTTGTATTTAAGATTTCTTTTTCTCTCTCTCTTTTCTCCCCTGCCCTTTCCTTCCAGTCCTGGATTACCATCCCCTACTGCCTTTGGCCAGAAATTCCCATATGTGAAAATTCTTGAGTCAGGTTAACTCAACCAAAATGGAGCTTCTCTCCTGGTGCCAGAATTGCAGGAGGAGGCTGGTCACGCCCCCACAGCACAGCACCTGAAGAGGAACCGCTGCCGCCGTGGGCACAGATGACACTCACTGATTGCTGTGCTGAATCCCATATGGAACTTGTTCTGTTTCTCTGGAGGACCCTGACTGGTACAGTCAGCATTTTCCACCTCCCAAGCCCTCATCCAAATCATTCCTCCCACACCCTGGTGTGAAAATCCTTTCTCCTTTGAGATGCTGTCAGTCTGACTATATCACAGTGTCAGTTAGAATTCCCTTGGGTATAAGCAACAGAAATTGGCTGGATGAGATGGGCTAAATAAGAATTTATTCAAAGGATTCTGGGGAGCCGCAGAATCATATCATGGTGTTGGTGAGGTGGGATGGGGTAAGGGTCCTGGGTGGATAATCAGGTTCACAGGCTAAGCCGTTAAGAACCCTGCCCAAAACCACTCTGAGGAACTGATCTGCTGAAAATCCACTGCTGTCCCCACTGGACACCAGGCACTCCTAGAGGCCGCTATCCATGCCAGTGCTTCTGTACCTAGAAACTGAGCATAGGGTCTTGGCCGCCATCCTCTTCCTGAATGGCTTCTGCAGAATGGGTATAAGGTGGCGCTTTGTGCTACAAACTGGAGCAGGTGTGTCTGCTTTGCCATCTGCAAAGGAGTCTGAGAAAGCCATCCCAGTATCATAATGAAAGGAAATTCCAAGGTAGGGGATTCTACAGGCAGATTCTACCCTGCCAAACTCTACAAGCATGTCACTCTGTCTCACTGTTACTCGACCTGCTGCCTTTCAAGTCACTCCTCTCCTGTTAGGAACCCAACCAGAGTCTTTCCTAGACTCTGTCCCGATGTTCTCATCAAGGACTTCAGTATCTGTACAGATGCTTCTCAGCCTATAATAGGGGACATCCCAATAAACTCATTGTATGTTGAAATTATTATAAGTAAAAAATGCATTGAGTGCACTTCACCTACCAAACATCCTAGCCAGAAACTGCACACTATAGAATGCTGGTTGTTTCCCCTGGTGATCCTGGGGCTGCCTAAGAGTCATAGCTGGCTGGTGCTGCCCAGCATCGAGAAAGAGAATCAGGCCACCTTTCACTAGCTTGCCCAGGAAAAGATCCAAATTCAAAGCACAGTTTCTACTGAATGCACATCGTTTTCCCACCATCTTAAAGTTGAAAAATGGTAGGTGGAAGCTTTGAAAATCAAGACCTTCTGTATTATTTTACAAACGTCTGCCTGTTTCACAGTAGTTTACCTATCTGTCCTTGTTATCTGCTTAGCCAGCCTACCCCTGCATCATGACTAAGGAAGCTTCTGCTATACCTCCTCCCAGCCCTGGCTGGTTCTATCTGATGTTAGTGTAACAAGTAGACCACCAGTCCACACCCTGCCCCGCTGGCCAGGAGACTTCTTCAGGGTAGCAGGACACTTCCTCTCTGCCTCCACATGCAATTCATATCTGGGATCACAAGGGGACCTCTGTGGCTCAGAAGAGGAGAATTTTGTCCATCTTTGTCTCCTTGGAGCCAAGAATGACTATCTAGTGTTCCTTCTTATTGATGACAGCATCTTGACCCTCTTTTTCCTTGAGTTACTGAGTTCTTTCTTATTTTCCTTGACCTTCTGACTAGAATCTAAATTTATATGACATGAAAATTTATTTGCTCCTAGTTTTTGGTTGTTGTTTTCAGTGCTGGGGATTGTATCCAGGGTTTTACACATGCTAGGCAAGCACTCTGCCACTGAGCCACACTTCCAGCCCTTTATATTTTTATTTGAGACAGGGTCTCACTAAGTTGCTGAGGCTGGCCTCAAACTTGTGATCCTCCTGCCTCAGTCTCCAGAGTAACTGGGAATACAGGAGTGCACCACTGTTTCTGGCTGCCCTCCTTATTTTTATCAGCCTTCCAGTGGGCTCCTGCTGGTCTTTCCCTTTGGCTTAGGCAGCACACTTGTGGCAGACCTCCAGAAATCTGCTGCCAAATGCTTGTTGTCAAATCCCTCTCACACCTACCCAAATGCTACCTAAGGCTACCTTGGTCTCTCTCCTGTTCTTGGTCTTCCAGTCATCTGAGCTGACCTCTCTCTCCTATGATGGAGGTAATCTACTTTTATCTCTTATCAAAATTCTTATTCAAACCATTCTAGCATTGCAGAAATAGTTTTCTGTTGCTCATGACTTTGTGTATATATTTTTAAAAAGATTGGCTTCTCCAAGTTCAAACCAGGACATAAAAGTCTTTGGACTAAAAATATCACTCTTTTCTTATATGCAAGTAGCAAGGTCGAAGGAGAAAGCACTCAGTTGAAGATAGGGGAAATAAATTGGGGAGACCCTCTAATTTGGGGACCCTAATGGCTCTCTCTGTTCTCATGTTGTATCCAAGTTCTCAAACTCAGTGAGTCTGAGAAAGTGAGTGTCAGAGTATACAAATATTTACGCCATCCTTTCTAGAAGGCTCCAGAGCACCCTGACAAAATGCATGGGGGATGAGGAGAGATGAAGTTATAGCAATCTACGGGCTTTGAGGCTTCTTTCTCACAGCTTTATACCTATGACCTTTCAGAAAAAGAAAGCCTGCTTTCCAGGATGTAGAGATTGTGTGTGAAATCTCTAGTGCTCTGGCTGCCTGTTATTGTACCCTTCATTCAACATAGTACTTTCTCCCCAAGCTTATAAGGTCAAAGTGTTGTGATTCTAAGAAGAAATGCTCCTTGCAAACAAGAAGTCAGAGTGAGTGTTTTTAGTCCAAAGTCTATTTTATCTTCTAGTTTAAATGAGGACAAAGGCTATTTTTTTAATATATGTAATATTCTAAGTAGTTCATTTCTCCAGTGCTGGAATATTTGGGATAAGGGTTTGGATAAGAGAGAAAACCAAATTATTTTTCATGAGCACCCAATTGTTGAAGACCCTTTTGGAGTAGGTAACAAACACGTTTCTTTGTTAAGGATGTGACCTCCACTAGAAGTACTTCTTGGATCCAGAGTCATGAACTCATCACATTGGTATTCCAGGTGGAACAAATTCTGAGATCTAACGTC
Organism: Sciurus carolinensis; assembly: GCF_902686445.1. Classification (NCBI taxonomy): domain Eukaryota; kingdom Metazoa; phylum Chordata; class Mammalia; order Rodentia; family Sciuridae; genus Sciurus; species Sciurus carolinensis. The sequence continues at coordinate 25,788,294 of NC_062227.1, read as the reverse complement.
CATATTTTTGGAGTTTCTCCAAATCCTAACACACACATAGGTTCACAGTGAAAGATATTACTGCCATGAGCCTTTCCTTTTATTTTTTTTTTGTACTTTTGAAATTTCTGATCATATATACATATGATCAGAAATATATATGTAAAAAAATGATTTTTTTTGGTATTTTTGAAATTTTTGTCATAGTTTCCTTCCTGCATTCATGACCTTGGAAACTTGAAAGTTGAAAGTTCCTGGTCTTCTCAAACTACAATTTCAGAAGTAAACTTGGAAGGTTCATTTTTAGCAAAAATTTGATTCACACTGTGATGCTCATAGACAGATCCGATTGTCTGTGAGTGACATCGTCATCACAAACAAGCAGGCCCCAAAGGAGGATACAGAGAGACAAACTCTCAGTGGGACAAGGGCACTCTTCTTTATATATGACAGTAAATGAAACTAATGTCTAATTAAAAGGTTGACTTGATTTATGTCCCAAGTCCTTGCTTGGGAATCTGATGCACTGAATCCCAGTTCAGCAAGGTTCTGATTGGTACGTTCCAGTGTCCTGGCCTAAGCAGTCGATGGGAAGATGTTTTTGACCTAGAGAGGCTGGAGCCTAGCAGTTCAGGATGGAAAATAGCCCAGATGGACAAGTAGAAAATGTTAAGGGAGACTGCCAGCAATTTATAAGCAGTGATGAAAGCTGACAAGCAGCCAGTGGCAGGGGCCTGGGGACAATGGTTCCCAAGAGGACAGGTAGGAACAAGACCAAGACTTAGAGGGAAAAAAAGTCCACATGTTTCAGAGAATAGGACAAAGACCATTTCTGGATTAGCAAGAGCTTTATCACAAGGGAGGAAAATAGCAAGATACTGGTCTCAGGAACTACAGAACAAGGTCAAGGGCACAGTGAACGGCACATCCTAAGTACACACCTCCATCACCAGCATGTCCACCACACCAGACCACACATGCCCAGTGACCAAGTCAGGTGATCCTCCCGCATAGCATCTGTCTCTGGCTCCATGATCACTGCCCTAATTCAAGCCTTCCACTCTCTCACCTAACTCGCTTTCCAATTCCAATTTGCCTCTTCTCAATCTACTCTCCTGGGGTGGCCTGTGTGAGCTTTCAAAAATGCAATGCCAATCAGTTTCTGACTCCATATCCTTCCATTGCTCCATCCTACCCTGAGCTTTATCATGACCACTGGATCCTGCCAAATCCCTCCCTTGTCTTCACTTGTACCTTCCCAGAGGTGAAGTGAACTCTTATAAGCTTGAAAGATTTAAGCTTTCATTCTTGCTCATTGGGCTTTACACGCACAGATCTCATGGCCTCCAGTGGACTGTCTTTTCTGCTTATAACCATGGCCTGCCCAATTTCTACTCCAATTGTAGCTACAGGTTTCCTTTCCCCCAGGAAGCCAGCTCTGAAATAGGTGCCTCTTCTCTGTCCCCTTAGGTCACCCTAAAAACTCTTTCATAGGGCACACCACCTCCTACTCTTATCCTGTGTTAAGTTTATTTTTCAGAGAACTTAGAGAAGAAAACTGTTTCTTCATCTATTACCAGGCTCCTAACCCAACTAAAGAGGGTTCCTCCACATGCTATTTGGCATCACTAACATTCTTGGTCTCTTGCCTGGACTGAACCTTGAGTGTGACTCAAAATGGAGTCTGTGGACCAACAGCATTGACATCACCCGTTAGAAATGCAGAATCTCAGGCCCCAGTAAAGACCAACTGAAGCAAAATCTGCTTTTACCTCTGTCTCTAGAAGCTTCCCACATGCATGAAAGTCTGAGTTGCTCAGCCCTCACCATAAACTCCATGAGGGCAGAAGCTCTTCCTCATGGTCTTCCCAGGAGCTGCAAGATGGCCATGCAACATATATTACTTGAAAAGGTCAACTAACTAATCAAGAAGAGGAACTTGGTTCTGAAATCACCCTGAGGCTATTGCCTCCTGTGGCTGGGAGCAGGACTAGTCTCAGACATGTACGCAGTGGAGGCTCCTGGGGGCAGGAATCCATGTGGGACATGGAGGCTGAGGGAGCTGGAGCCAGGCATGCTGTGGACCCAATGGCTAGGATACAGTGGGCAGGCTCCTGGGTTCTGTCTGTTCCTATGAAACACTGGAGAAATCCCTTCACCTCTATGGGCCTCATTTATTCACCTATAAACTGAGCAGACGAAAGTATCTGTTTTACCTTTCTCCCTGGAGTCACAGGAGGATTAACTGAGAGAATGTGTATGGAGACACTTTGTAAATAGGAATCAATTTTACCAAAAAGAGGAGTCATTATTCACTCCTGCACTTTGATCTTCTACTCTGGCACCCACCCCACAGCAGGTAAGACCGGGCTCAGGTGGGGCAGCAGGCACTGACCATGAGAGGATGGATTTCCAGGTCACTGCCAAGAGCAACGACTTCTCGGGAGCTCTGAGCCAGGTGCACGGTTTCTGAGGGCCCCTCCCTGACTTGGCCTCTCTCTCGGTGTTGAATTTATTCCAAGCATTCAATAGGGATAATGAGCAGCAAGAAATCCATCAGTCCCCTATCAGCCCTGTAATCCTGACCCCATTTAACAAATCTGATGATACTTAGCGTATCAGCATGTTTGCTTTCTTTCCAGCAAACAGTCAAACATGATTAAACTCTTTCCTCATTTCCATATTAATAGCACACCCGTGTGAAGAATTTAGGAAAGCACATTTCTGGAAATCTCATTTTTGATTTAAAATTTTCCAGTGTGGCACTGAACAGAGACACACGGATGTGCAGAAATACCCCTGTCTGTCAGGGAGCTGAGAGGAAAGGCAGCTCCCTTGCTAGCAGCTTCTAGTGGTCAGCAACTCAGTCACATGATGCTTCCTTCTCCTTTCGGTTTCTGTTCTTAATTGACTCATAATAATTGTTCATGTTTATAGAGTACAATGTGATATTTCCATACACTGTGCAGGGATCAAGTCAGGGCAAGTAACATACCTATTACCTCAAACATCTATCAGTTCTTTGTGCTGAAAACATCCCAAACCCTCTTTTAACTGTTTTTGAAATAAACATGACTCACTATGGTCACCTTAAGGTGCAATAGCAGACCAGTAGGTGCTCTTCCTAACTAACGTTGTATGGTTGACCAACCTCTCCTGTCCGTTTCAAAAGTCTGCAACTTAAAGGTACTCTGGTTTTGTCTCTGCCGAGAATAAAGGGGGCGTCCTCATAATCTGGAAAAGGCCCTTCTCAGACTGAAGATGGCAATGACATTATTCCAACACCTTCCAGAACCTCAGTCCTTTCTTTTTCTAGGTGGATGCTTCCATTTCCTCTTGCTGCTCAGATTTGGGGCCAAGATCAGTGTGCAACTAAGGAATGGGGGAACCTCTTGACACATGGATACAATCAAGTCTCTGACTCCCTGAGCCCATCTTGCAGGATCACAGGACACCATGCTCTCTCCCTCTTGAGGATGTGGGTGCTCCACGGGTCACCTCTACAAGGAACTCTCCCAGCTGAAGAGACCTCTGGGTGCAACCTCAGGCTTGGGAGGCAGGCAGGGCAGGACCTGTGTCTCAGCTCCCCCATGGACAAGCCGTGTCTCACCCAACACTATTCCTTCACTTGTAAAAATAGGAATAAGATGGCATCTGCCTCCTAAGGTGGTTTCAGAAGCATTTTAAATAAATGATGTATAAAAAGCACTTTGCTCACTGTTAGGCTATAGTAGATGCCCAGTAGAAGTTGGCTATTGTTATTTTGTCTTTTCTGCTCTAAATAATGCATCACTGCTCACTGTTCCTTCTAGCATCAGGTCAACAGACTTGGAGAACAAACTGCTTGCAGCTCCAACTCACTAGGCTAGGCCCCTTCATCATCTGGGTGGCAAGAAGGAAGGACACCTCCATGGAAAGGAGAGGAGCTTGTTCTACTTCTGACTTCCACTGTGTCTCCATCTACTGTGGATTTACAAAAACCCTGTTGCTGAGGAGAGGAGATGTATACTTTAGCCCCAGCTCTGTCTATTATCATTTGGGTGAGCATTCAATTTCTTGAAGCTCTAAAAGTCAGGGATTTCTCTGAAATTGGGTGTAGCAAAGATGATTTATTTGTAAAAAAAAAAAAAAAATTAAATTAAATTAAATTTAAATTAACAGAACACTGTAAGGCAGATTTTATAGAGGAGGAAATTGAGATCCAAAACTGAGGTTAAGCAACTTGCTTCAGACTAGAGTACAAGTCTTCTGGGTGCATACTAACTGGTTTTTCACATGGTCTCATTGTTGCCCCAAAGACCCAGGAAGCCCATTTATTGAGAAAAATGATGGAATCATGGTTGTGTTACCCTTCTGTGACTGTAGCAAAATACCTGAGGTAATCAACATAAAAAGAAGAAAAGTTTATTTTATTTATTTATTTATTTTACAGCATGTTCATGAAGGCCTTCATGGCCACTCCAGCCTCAAATGGGGAAACTGAGACAGAGGCTCACATTTTATTTATGTTCCCAAATATATGTTTTTTCTACTTTATGTATGATAACCATATGTCCAGGATTCAAATTTGTGCACATTTTTTTTCTTCCCAGGCTTATAATTTTTTAAAATTAATTAAGAGGCTGCATCTGAAGTAGAGCTGGTTACTCTTACCACTCCTTGTTACTCCTAGGTAGGCTAGGTAGGACACTGTGGAGGCATGAGGCTCCACCTGCCCTGTAGCTTGAGTTCCTCACACTGGGTCTGAGTTGCTCTTAGACAAATCCAAGGCTCTTTCCACTGGTGTTCTTGCTTCTGTTCCTCCCCTGCAGGCCTATCACTGGACCTTGGCCTACAGAGCCAGACAATGCAGAAGTGGGCCTTGGAGCCCTTTCTTTCGGTCCATGAAGTGGTCAGAGCTGACTGCAGTGAACACCTTCAGTGTCCCAGTTCCTGCCTTGGGGGCCCTACTTCCACAAACCTAGGGGAAGGCCCTTTCCCCATTTCACAGATAAGAAACAAGACTGAGCTTCAGTGATTTACCCAAGGTCTTAACCCCAAATCCAGGATCCATCTTATACCTAATAAAGCAAACAGAACCTGGGTATTGTCCAGCAATGGGACAAAGAAAAAGTGGACTAACCTTTCTGGTCTGGCTTGAGCCTGGCTTGCATTGGGTAGCTGCATCTTGCTTCCTCTGACAAGGCCCGTGTGTGAAATGTCTTCAGGTGAGCAGCTAAGAGGGCCAAAGTGAGGCATCCCTGGGCTCCTGGGGTTATGGAAATTCTGGGCATTCCCACCTGCACCCTCCGTGGCCAGCAGTATGGAGGGAATGGTGCTCTTGGGCGTATAGTCATCTTCAGAACCAGCCTCATTCAGATGTCCCACATTTATTCCTGCTGGCTTGGTGAAGGTGGCTGCTGTCCACTGCAGGAAAGTCTCTGAGACTGGGCATTGAGATGACAACACAGACAGATCTATCCTTCCTCCTAACAACAGGGTCTTGGGAAGGGCAATTCTGTTGAGGTGATTTTACCTGGCTTGACTTGTGGGGATGGTTTGGGGAGCCATGGCTTTGTTCCCTGGAGTGGCTGTTGTCACAGTGCTGTGACTTTCATCTGTGATGGATGTCTGAGGGATCTGGAAGGTACAGAGTGTTGATTTTCTTGGTGCCTTGACGATATATGGATTCTCACAGTCTGTCTCAGAGCTCTTGGTGTGGTTCTTGGAGGTCATATGCTGTGGGAAGGTACAGCTGAGATGTCCAAACCCCAGGCTGTGCCAGTGTGGGTTGGATGGGATACTGAACCCTTGGGATTGACCACAGATCTGGTGGACACAGGGCACACCACCCTGGGCAACCTCCTGAGTAGCCATGTCTCTCTTCATGAGGAACAAGGTCTGTGAGTTTTGAGCCAAGTTGTCTCTCCTTGTGCTCTCTGCTCCATGACTGATGCCTGGTGTAAATGGGGATTCTCATGGAGGTGTTGCTGCAGTGCTGTAGAGGACCAGATGGGCTGTGAATCCTCCTCAAGAGAGGTTTGAATGTGAGGACTGCAGGCTGACTGGGGTGTGACAGGGTGGAGCACCTTTCTTCTTGGAGGTACTGCAGACATGAGCGACTGAGCTCACCTCTGAATGACCAGGGATCCCAACTGGCTAAGAAAATGTTTCTCAGGGAGCCTGTGATTCAGAATCTTCAGATTTTCTGGGAATGGCTTCTCCTTTTTGAGCTTCATCCCCTTTATCCCTTTAGGGAAGAGTTGTCTCTCAGGAAGTTTTTTCATGCACCGTGAAGTCAATACTCAAACTGTGACTATTCCACTCCCATCTTGATCCTGTGGGCTTCATCCTGAACACCAACCATACAATCCCAGGGGCATGGTTAAAGAGAATATGTATCATTTCCTGGTGGTCAGGAGCCAGTACTGGTCCCTAGGGATCTTCAGTCCCTGCACAGAAGAGCAACATGGGATTCTGAAGCAGGAATGAATGCCCAGAACCCAAGGAAAGTTTATTTCAACTCCTGGTTTCAGAGGTCTCATCCATGGTCACAAGTTTCTGTTGCTTCAGGTCTGTGAAGACAATACATCTTGGCTGGAGCACACAATGGAGGAGGCTTGTTCACCTCATGGTGACTAGGAAGTAAAAACAGGAAGGGACAAGGAGTCCCAATATTCCCCATGATGATATGCCCTTGAGGACCTGATTTCCTTTCATTAGGCCCCATCTCCTAAAGGTTCCACTGCCTCTCAATAGCACTATAGGCTGGGGACCAAGCCTTTCATACATGGGCCTTTGGGATACAGTGCAGATCCAGACTATCTCAGTGGTTAACTTACATCCAACTTGATACCTTCTTTCCTCCCTGGAAAAGCTTTAACCCTGGCTGTGAACTCCAGGCCCATGTGAGCTTTTTTCTTACTGAATTCCTGGTCCAGGTGTCTGACCCCATGCTTGGAGTTATGGGACGTCATTCTATTTCTGAGTTCTGCCCTCTGCTCAAGATCAGAACACTAGTGTTGGGTGTGCACCAGATGATACCTGACTCTCGCTCTGTGAGTCACTCAAAACAATTTGGAGATTTTCTCACAAAACACAAAGCAAAGACAACGGCCCTTTCGGTTTGGGACTAGAAGTAAAGAACATGAGATGAAGTCCTCTCCTCCCTTCCCTTTCCTTCCCTTCTTTCATCTCTTCCCTTGGCACTGATCCAACTCTTGTTTCCAGATCCATTGCCCATGTGCACCTGCCTGAGCCCACTTGTCCTGGGGAGGCCATGCTCGATCTCACTTTCAAAACTTACCAGAGACCCATTCTGCTGTAATGTTCCAGTTTTGTCCTGGCCACGGGCTCCCAGCTCCCTGTGTCTTTGACTGTTTGCCTGGGAAACACCATATGTGTGAACTAAGTTTATAAAGCAGTGTGTTTAAGAATAAATTTCAAGATGCTATTTTTCAGCAGCCTATGAATCACTTAAACTCATTTGCAAAATAAACTGTTTGCCAGGGGAAATTCATCTTTGATGACCGTGGAGAGAATGAAAGTCATAATACATGGAGCTTTCCCTCTGGATAGCCATGAGCTATTCTACCAGGAGGGGTAAAAATGGGCAGCCATATAACTTTTAAATTCAAGTTCCTGAGGAATAAAAATATATATCACGTGTACTATTATAGACTCTGATTCTAGTTTTCAGTGCTGCGTGGCATTTTGTCAAACAACTTGGACCTTATTTTGGTCTTTCACCAGAAGTAGGAAGATGAATATTATAATAATAAAAATATATATTTTATAGAGTTACTTTATATCTTGATTTCCTGAAAAGTCATTTTTTTTTCAACACCTTCTAATACAAAATTTGTCTAGAAGATACTTCCCCAGAAGGAATGTTAAGCAAGAGACTGGAAACATGGCGACGTGAAACATGGCCAGTGTGTTTCTGGTGGGCAGAGGGGATACAAGTGCAATGGAGATCAAGATCTGCCAGGGTGTTGCTGCCCTCAGGCTCCTTGTTTTTATTTTATCATTTTGTGCTGCCTTTTCACGTCTGTGGGATTGTCCCTTCAATGGTGCCTCTTCAGCTCTTTCTGCTCCGCGTGTTGTTTTTTATGTCCTTATCTGGAGAAGAAAAGCTGGAGCCTGCTAATGATGATGAAAGAGACCCGCAAAAAGCAATCAGCACCACTTCATCAGGAGCAAAGCTACTATTTAGGTCATTGCCGTGGATCAGAGCCCTTAGCATCGATCCCCTCACTTTCTTTAGGGAGCAGGCCAGCCTGCACTGGGGAATTGTCTGGTGAAAGGTGGCATGTCACAGAAATGTGCACCTGGAATTGCTGACCCTTTAAGATGGATTGCAGCAGGGGCAAGGACCTGCAGGAATGCTCTTGTTTACTTGCTGCGATAATTGTACAAATTGTGCTGGCTTCTCTGTCCTAGCAGGGTTTCTTTCAGCCGTTCTAGACAGGGCCAGGTTTCTAAAATCAATTTTGATTGGGCCTCCGGGGATCAAACCAATCAAACTGACCTTATTGAGTGACCAGTATCCAAGCTCCATGTGATAATGGAGTGCTGAAAAGGTGCTGTGAAATGGGGTTTCTGTGCCGACATGGAAGGGAAGTGGGCTATTGAGTTTGGGTTCCAAAGCAAGCCCCTCGCCTGTGCTGAATAGAAGACGGTTGCTCTGACTTTCCTGCAGGACACGGAGTAAGGGAAATCTTGGTTCAAGCTAGTCTGGTTCCCTATAGTTTAGAGAGTTGAAAGTAACTTGGGTATTGGCTGACTTAATGCCAGCATGCGTGACCTCCTGGCGTGGAATGTGAATTAATGTGTGTGTGTGTGTGTGTGTGTGTGTGTGTGTGTGTGTGTGTAAGCCTGGGGATAGCAGGAACTGAATCCAGGAAGGATCGAATATTATTTTACTGCTCTTTTGGTGCTTTTTTTTTTTTTTAACTCTGAACCTTAAGCCTTTCTGCATAGAAGTCCCTGGGTACAGTGCACCAGGCTGGAGATGTGAGGGCCAGGGAAGTTTCTCAGTCTGCAATTTTCTGTGAGTTTCAAATTGGAGGTTGAGAGTCACGTTAGGCCCCAACCAGTTCTTGGTATTGATGGCCTTGTCCTAGTTGTCACAATGGTGTTTCAGGACACCATGTGTATGTACAGGTATGTAGGACCCTAACTCTGAGGACAAGAGCTGTCCTTCATTCATCTTATTTCTCCCAATGGCCAAAACTATACTCAAGTTCAATGAACCAGGGAGATAATACCAACTTCTAAGAAAGAAGTCCAGAGTAATAGTCCTGAATTAACTTTGTGCTGAGCCCTTCCCCCAACACACACACACACACACACACACACACACACACACACACAGCTGGCTTATGTATTTATTATACTGTAATTTTTATTATAGTTTTAGAATGTACTCCTACTTATATTTTAAAACATAGTTTACTGTAAAACAGTGTCTTGGGCCAAGGACGTAGCTCAGGGGCAGAATACATATTTAGTAAGTGTGTGTTCTTGGATTCAAATTCCGGTAGCAGCCTCAGGTACATGTCATGTTTACCTTGTATCTTGTTTGCAGAAAGAGACCACATCACCTCTACCAACCAGGTGTGTGTTGATGTTCGCACAACAAAAAATCACCTAAGGATCCACTTCTTAGAACGTGTCCCTATTGTTGGTAAGTGACACAGGACTTCTGTTTGGCTTTTCTATTTCTTCTTGAATCAATTTTAGCAATATGTAACTTCCTAGGAAATTATACACTTCATCTAGGATATCCAGTTTGCTTGCTTATAATACTCTTCTAATATAGCAGTGATGTTCTCTCTTTAATTCCTGATTTTATTAATTGGAGTCTTTTATTTTTTCTTGGCATGTCTAGCTAAAGCTTTGTCAATATTCTTGATCTTTCAAAGACAACATTTGAATTTTCTCTATTGTTATTGTATTCTTCTATTTATCTAATTTCTTTCTTCTATAGTCTTTGTAACTTCCTTCCTTCTGCTTATTTTGGGTTTAGTTTAATACCCCCCCCCACCCAGTTTTTTGTTTGGTTGTTATTCTCCTTAAAGTGGAACTTTTTTAAAAATATTTTTTAGTTGTAGACGGACACAATCAATACCTTTATTTTATTTGTTTATTTTCATGTGGTGCTGAGGCTTGAACCCAGTGCCTCACAGGTGTCAGGTAAATACTCTACCACAGAGCCACAATCCCAGCCCCAAGTGGAATGTTTTCTAAGGCAGAAAATATCTAGTTTCTTAAGGTGAAAAGTAAGGTTTTTGATTTGAGACTGTTCTTTTTAACATAGGCTCATTCAAATTCTGAGCTGAGGTTAAACAGGCCAGGAAGGGCTATCATCAGACATGTAAGAAGTCTTACTGGTCCAATATCCACTCATGTAGTTGCTTATTTATGGGACTCCATGACAATATTTTCATGTTGGAATGAACCTTGGTAATTATCTAATCCACTTCTACTCTGCTGTCCGGAAACCTGAGGCCAAGAGAGTTTACTTGACCCCACCAAAGTCACCTATTCAAGAAAAGAGTTAGTAGTAGCACCTGTGCCCATTGATCTAAGCTTTACTAGCTTTCTGAACCATGCCTATGATCCCTGGATAATCATAAGTGCCTACTTAGAAGGAAATTTGGTGTCAGCCAAAGAGAACAAGTGTGTCAAGATAATCCCGTAAGAATCTTCTGCCAATATTCCACAGAGAGACAGACATAGAGTTCTGCTTGAGTCAAAAATGGTAGGTTCTTCCCTAAAGACATTTGATCAGAATCTCACAGAACATGATAATTGATTCCCAGATATAGGTCACTGTAGGAAGGATTAGGGATACATGTATTAGGCAGGAAATCTTGTTTCTAAAGAGATTTGCATTAAAAAGAATTCTTAGATAGCCTCCAATGAGAGTAGGAGTCAGTTCTGGAGAAAATGAATTGGTTCTGGAGTCTCAGACAGGACTGAACTCCAATGTAGGACTAAGCTGATACGATCACCCAGGTTAAGGGTAAGCAGGAGTTATTCAGGTCACACTGTGATGCCAGATGTGAAGGCAGCAAGAAACCAGATGAGAAGGCTAATGCATTTCTTTGTTCTGAGAGAATACAGGATGGCAGAATGCAGTGGCCAAGAGAGGAGTCCAGAAACAAGGTAAGGACGGGTGTGGAAGAGGATAAAAACTAGGGAGGGTTTGAAAGTGGGAATAGTAAACTAAACCACATGGTCCCAAAGTACCATGGAAAATGAACTTGCCCTCCAGAGACACAAAGGAGTCTCTGGACACAATCTGGAAGTAAAGTGGGCCAGGCAGAAGCTAGTCCAGAGTCAAGGTAAGACTGTGTCCATTCATCCCTGAGTGGTCAGTGCTTGTCCCAGCATGGGGGTTGGACTTTCCCCTTCCACATATTCCCCCCAGGACCAAGAGTCTTGCTGACACTAGAGAATCACAATCACAGATTCCCTGCCTCCTCCTGTCCATGACTCAATATTAGCAGATGTTCTCCTACGTGTCACTATGTACCCCAGGAAAAAATGGGTTCAAACCTGCCATCCTTGTCCTTAGCCCAGGGGAAAGAGTTTGAGATCCAAGGAGAACTGTCAAGGGGAGACCCACAAAAGCAACTATAGACTCTGATACTAGGGACCTGGGTGAGCAGAGTTATGAGGAACTGTCCCTGATGGAGCCCATCCCCAGAAATGTCCTCCTCTTATGAAGGCAGCCAAGTTGGGCATATGTCAACATTTCAAGTCCTGTTGTGTCCAGGAGGACATGCAGTAGATTCTGAGCAAAAAGATTTTGGGATTCTGCATCACATAGAAGAACTCCAAAGGTGGAGACCCTGAGCTTCTCCTCAATCATAATTTTGTGTGGATTCAGCCTCTCCCTCCCTGGTTTGCCTCAGCTGACATTCACAGCTTTCCTACGAGGAGTGGAAACACACTTTATAATTCCAAATGAAGCTTAGTTTACTTTTGCATCATGAAGGAAGAGGATGTCTCAATGACACCTGCCCCAAAATGCTCATAGAGAGTCCCTTGTTAGTAGAACAGTTTATCAGGAAATATTCCTGCTTCAATTTTTCTCTAACCTGTATTGAGATAATAGTTAACACATTGTGGTAACTGCCATGGTACTAGCAGGGAATCATTGGTCACATTCTCTGTAAATATCCAACCATGACATAAGATATGGCACTTTCAAATGTGATGAAGGCAAAAATGGAAATGGAGAGGGACTGGGCAAGGGGATGACCATTTGTGGCCTGAAGAGAAAGCAGAGTATCCCTAAAATACAATTATGCAGAGATTGAAAGTTCTTTTTACTGAGTGTTTTTCCACCCCCAAAGAGAATATTTACATCCATGATATTTCTTCCTCAAGATGCATTTCATTTCTGGCTAATTGAGTCAGATTACAAATCAAATCTGTTTAATGTAAACAGAAACCCAGTTAGGCTTCACCCTTTCCACCTGAGTCACTCTGATAATTAAGTTCCTGATTTATCATCTCTCTCTCTCTCTCTCTCTCTCTCTCTCTCTCTCTCTCTCTCTCTTTCTCTCTCTCTCTCTCCCTCTTTTTCTCATATCTTCTCTCAGATTGTCCATGGTCCATCCCCCTCACACCAGCCCTATGGGTGTGAAGCTCCGTGACATCAGACAATCTCAGGTGCTCCAGTTAGGGGATCAATAAATACCTCAAAGGCCACCATTTACTCTCCTAACTTCTCTGCTTCACAACCAGCACAGCAACACACAATGAGAAATGCTTTCTCAATGAATGATAGTCTCTGTTGTGGAATATTAATTAATTTTAGGAATACCTTTTCCAGTATACAAAGCATCTTCTCATATTGTGTCATTGATCATTACATTAAAACATCCCTCTGAGTTTAGGCCAGTTATTATCACTGTTGTTCAGATAGGTTAAAGGGACCTGTTCAAGGACACAGAGGTAGTGAGTGGTAATTTGACAAATATAGATAAGATAGTCTTTTCACTCAAGTTGTCAGGGTTTGCTTTTTTTTCATTTTTAACTATGTCATAAAAAAAGGTGAAATGCTGCTATCCTTAATCATAAATTTAAAAGTATTTGGTTTTATAGGTAATAATCTGGACCTAAACAAGGATGAAGAGAATATCTGATGGGTTGGTGGATTCATCTTCAGTTTTAAAGGGTTCTGAAGATTTTATTTTAATAAACGCAATAAACAGGATGAGGAAAGTTAAGACATGAGAGTCTGTCCCTGAAGTTTCATTCCATGGCCTTCTTGGCTTTTGCTGTGTTCTTTGTGAGCACTGCATGTCGGACTTGAGTCCATATGTTCAGACCACAAAGTATGACATGTCACTTTCACCAGAATAATGCTTCCATCACACACCTCTATTCACAACAATTCAACAGCCTTCCTGCTGTGTGCCCAAGGTAATCCAAAACCCACGTCTAGCACCCAGAACTCCCCTTAAAGACTTATTTCTCACCACCATATTTCATGAGATTTTAGGCATAATTTGCTCGACCATCCCCTAATGATGAGTTCCTCTCTCTCTCTCTCTCTCTCTCTCTCTCTCTCTCTCTCTCTATCTCTATCTCTCTCTCTCTCTCTCCATTTTTTAGACCTTTACCACTGTATTTTCTTTTAGGGCTCAAATGCTACTTTGGGTGGAAGACTTCCATTTACTCTCACAAAGAAACAATTTCTCCTAGTTTAGAACATCCATGACTTTCTATCTACATTTTGCTGCATGACTGCTTTTTATCCATTGCTACTATTTATAGCTCATTTTCCTGACTCTACCTATAAGATGATTGTGATAGGTTTTAATCTGATTGGTTTTGCATTGTCATAGTAAGCACAAAGCATCATGCCTTACACATTTGATCTGTAGCCAGTTGGATAATGGCCCCCACATATGTCCTTGTCCTAATCCTCTGTACATATGACTTTACATGGTAGCAGGGATTTTGTAAGTATGATTGAGTGTATGGAGAATAGATTACCTGCATGGGCCTGGTGTAATCAAACTCTTTGTAACAGGTAGACAGGAGTCAGGGTTAAAGGAGAAGGTATTATATGAGGGGAGCAAAGATTGGAATGATGTACTTTGAAAATGGTGGAAGGGGCCACAAGCCAAGGGATGGGTGCAGCTACTGGAAGTAGGAAAAGGAGGGGAGCAGATTCTCCCTTTAGAGGGAAACTGCCCTGCCAACACCCTTACCTTAGCTCAGTGAGACCAACCTGGAACTTCTGACCTCCAGAACCACAAGAGAATAAATTTGTGTTGCTTTAAACCACTGAATGTGTGATAATTAGCTATAGCAACAATAAAAAATGAATACAGTGCTTGGACAAAAAAGTGTGTTGAATGAAAAATAAATGGATGACTAGGAATAATTGAAAGAATCAATGAATGAACTCAGAAGGTTCTAAAATGAATCTCTGCTTCATAATGTTTTCTTGCTTCCTATGTCTCACCAAAACGCAAGCTGTTTCCATAGATAAAAGCATGCCTTAATATTCTTTAATATTTTTCTGGAGGTCCAATTAAAATGCAGATGCTTCAACTGGGGTTCTGAAAGAAGGGAATGCTTATCTTCCCACACCAGGTGTCCCACTACTCTAGAAGGCAGAGGGCCTGAAGCATAGAGAAGACAGGACTCAGCAGGCATGGAGGACTTGAAGGACCTGGTACACAAGGCCTCTCTGAGACACAGGAGGAAGATCTTGGTTACACAAAGAGTGGCCCAGTGCAGTCTCCCGATGGTACACCCTTGACCTGGGAAGGCAAAGAGTAGCAAGATGGGGAGGGACAGGAGTCATAAAATCACATCTCCACTCCCTGGAAATCTCCTTTGACCTGCTAGGACTTTTTTGTAGAAACTCCTATTTCTAAGGGCAAAGACTCATTATTTTTCAGGGACCAAAGTTCAAGATAAAAGTATTTTTTTCCAATGTATATTAACTTTTCCCTTGATTGACTGGTGTGCCCTCTTTTAACTCTAATTGGAAACCGACCTGAATAAAATACTTGACTTTGACATTCCACAGTGATTTAAAGCTACTTTTCAAATCCAGTACCAAAACCCACAAAATAATAATTCAAAGGGGTTAATGTGTGGCTTTCCCACTACCTCTTGTACACAGAGAAAGGTTAAATTAATCAGAATTGTCACTGGGCTACAAATCAATTACTACTTAAGGTTACTTTTCAACTTAACTGTCAAACTTTTCATATCCCCTAAAATACAATCTTAACTGTGGTCTTTTGCAAAAGTAAACCATACCTTTTGTTAAAGCTCTCTCTCTCTCTCTCTCTCTCTCTCTCTCTCTCTCACACACACACACACACACACACACACACGCACATTCATCTCTTCATGGGCTGTTAACTGAGAGCCGATCATCTCCCTCATTTTCTCAAATAGCAGATATCATTCACACGGAGCCACAGCATAATTTGAATGAAATCGAATGAGATTTTCCTCAGCTTCAAATGAATTGGAGTGGAAGATGATAATGCTTTCTATTTTTTTCTTGTCCAACAAGCCCAGCTCTTAGCTCCAAAAAGAAGACAAAAAAAAAAATCTCCACAGTGTTTCAGATTTAAATACATTATATTTCATGCAGTTTCTAAATTTTAACTACTTCTGATTGTTTTAACTGCTCAGAAAGACATAAGGAGATTTTGAGATCTTCCAATTGAACTGAAATCAAACCCACAAGAGGAATGTTGATGGACCTATTTAGAAAGAATCTCTGAGTTCTTCAGGTCTCCATGTGGGACATGCATCTTTGTGCATAACTAAGAAAATTTAAAAATTAAAATTCCAAGCAAACAAAATGATTTTAATAAAACATCTCCTAAGAAAAAGAAAAAGGAGAGAAAATTCTGAGGTAGAATTTCCAAGCAAACCATCCTTTCTATTTGGATATAATTTTACACTGGACTAGAATAGTACCTTACTTACTACCATAATCTATTTTTGCTAGCACTAAGAAATGCTTTTGGGAAAAATAAACAAGAACATTCTAAATTAAGTTGCATAAATAATTTTCACATTTCCTAGTTGAGTGTCTGTGCATATTTCATTGTCTGCCATATTATCTGTGAAGGTGCAACCAACTGTTTAATATCCTATGCCTGTTCAGATACTGCTGCATGGTTTAAAATTGCAGCTACTGTTTTTGAAACACACTAATGCTTGCTTCTATGCCTCTTGTATTTCTTCATCTCACAGATTTTGTTCAGTTCCACAATTCCTATATCATCCTTGCCTATAAGTTGATAACTGTTGTCTTATTCTCAATGGGGAAGTTACCCCATATTTTATCTGTACTAGTAAAATAAAGAAGATCTGCTCATAGCCTAGTATTTCTGAAGGTTGCTGATTGGTCTAACAAAAAAATGACAGTACAGATACTTGTGAAGCAAATGGAAATGATTCTTCCTTAAGATCACAGGTTCAGTGACGTAGTCATGAGAACAAAAGAGTGGTAATGCTCTTAGGACAATCTGTTTTACTAGCAGTCCTAGAATTACTTATTTTAATTGAAGATTATATATTAGGCAGAAGGTTTCAGCTCTGATGAAGCCCACAGGAAGATCCCATTATCTCTTATCCTTTCTTGCATGCTTTCACAAGGGAACTCTGATCCCAGTGTTTTGGTGAAAGCACATGTTTGGCAGCCATCTGCACAAAGCACCAAATATGAACTTCAAGGGCAAGAGAGCCACATTTGGAAGATAACTCATGTGCACACTATAAATATTTCAGAGCAGATTGTGCCTCTGTAGATTCTGAGTGAGTTGTGAAGCTCTGACGCTCTGCCAGTAAGGAGTTTTGAGACCTTGACCTTCACTTTTTCTGAGACTCAGCGCTTGTCTTTTTGCCTTTCTGTCTCCTTATTTATTTGTTAAATAGAATGAATAATCTCAGTCTACCAAGTTTGAGTATTATGGGATATTTTGAATTACCAAAAAACATGACACTTTTTCATTTAGCAAATATTTATTGAGCAAATACCTTGTTCCTGGTGCTATGCCAGGTACTGGGAAATATAAATGTAGTCATGACAGAAAGTGCCTCTGCTCTTATAGAGTTGACTTACAAGTGTTGCTACTAATATTATTACAGTTATTATTTAACATCTACTACTTCCTTCTACTACTGTAATATTGGTAAGTTCGTAAAAGACATTGCTATTATTTGTGTAACCATCAACAATCTTTTTAACATTATACTATTTGGGGGCATCTTCATTATTGTTAAATGATTCCTTTCATTTCCAAAACATTTGTTGACGATTTTGTAGACAACGATGCAATCACCATCAATTTCTATAATTAGAGTTTTTACTTTTAATTTGATTCACACGTTGAACATCTCAGACTAACATATCAGGACCAATCAGAACTAGCCACACACACAAGCACACAGGAATAGAATAATCTTAAAGGAAATCACATATCAGATCTCCATAGATGTGTTCAGTTTCTATTTTCAATGTTCTTTTTTTGAAAAGTGTTTTACATGGAAAATAAGACTTTGAAATTAGAATTTTCTTAAGCATCTAGTATATGCTAGGCATTTGACATTCATTGCCTCATTTAGATACCCTGGCACTCCATGACAGGGGTTACTATACCTACTTAGTAGTTAAGGGTGAGAGGTTGTGGAGATACAGTGACTTTTCAGACTCAGCCAATTGCATGCTAAAGCCAATGCTCCTTCCACTGTATCCAATTCTGTTTTGTCTATTTAACAACCACAAAAAAAATTTTTGGAGGGTGGGGACTGGGAATTGAACTCAGAAGCACTCGACCACTGAGCCACATCCCTAGCCCTATTTTGTATTCTATTTAGAGACACGGTCTCACTGAGTTGCTTAGCCTCTCCTTTTTGGTGAGGCTGGCTTTGAACTTGCGATCCTCCTGCCTCAGCCTCCCGAGCTGCTGGGATTACAGGTGTGCAACACCGCGCCCAGCAAGAAAGTTTTTAATGTGACTCAGTTCATATGCAATTGATCAACAGGCACCTGACGTCAGTTTAATTGATGGCTTGTGGGTAAATAGGTGAATTTTCCAGCTCGACAAAAAGGTCAGGGGCTGGCTTTGTCACCATAAAATCAAAGTCTTATCGATACCTAGAGGACTTTGCTGAAATTAAATAGAAATGCCTCCATGAGAAGTGGCTGGCATGGTGGCTTCAAGAACAGTGATATTTTCCAGTCTGTCAGATGTTCTGAGACTTTAACTGCATCGGAGTCACTTCAGAAACGTGTTAAAACACAGATGTCTGGGGTCCTGCTCTTTACCAACCCCTGCTCCCAGAGGATTTCCAATTCAGTGGTTCTGCAATATCACCTGAACATTTGTATTTCTGACAGATTTCTGCATGGTATTTGAAACCAGTGTTGAGCTATCTGGGGAAGGTGTCAGTGAAGACAGGGAAGTTAAAAGACATTTTTTCCCATGTCAACAAAAATTGATGTAAAGGGTGACCTTCAAATCAAATACACACATATATTTACATGTGTGCACCTATATTCACATGCTTATATATGTATGTGAATGTGCAATATATTTAATAAATATATAAATGTATGTACACCTACATAAATACATACATACACACACACATTTTATGTTGATGAAAGTGGTCTCTGAGGCACGGAAATGTCTTCAAAGACTTTTATTCTGAAGAAGAAAACAAGAGCCCGGGGGGAGAAGGTGTTTGAGCTGAATATTGGTACCTACTCCATTGCAGACTAAACTGTGCTAGTATTTTAATTGAGATTGCTATTATTTTTATTACTTTTGGATAGTCAAATTCTATAGGTTTTGAATGGCCTGCCATAGGCCTCTTTTCCCAAAAAGTCTATCATTTTTTCACATATATTTTTGCAGACCATCAAGGTTTCCAGGAACATAGATACAATATTTAGAGCTAAAATGCTGTATAAAGAAATTCTTATCAAATCTAGTGATAATGACCCAAACAAGCAGAAAATCGAGATGAACTGGCAAATGTAGGTGGAATGGATGAGATAAAGGTGCATGGATCTAATAAAAACTCCTTGCAAAGCTTCGTGTCAAATCTCTTTTCTGAATTTGTCTAAACATTATGGTCAGCGGCAGAGCCACTAGTCCTCAATGTTAAAGTTCCTTGAATCAAAGAGTCTTAAGTAAGAGAATTCTTTCAGGCATTTTACTAATAAAATAAAGTCCTCCATCTTTTCTTAAATTAAACAAGACTGTCTTTGACCATATTTTGAGCTGAATTCAACCTTACCAACTTCTACCCTTGGGAACTCTCTATTTGAATTCTGGTAGTGCCAATCAGCTGGTTTTCTGTTCAGGGGAGGGAAAACCTTTTCATTCCCCTTGGAAATTAATGGGTTGGATGCCTTCCTGGGAGGTTACAAAGAGGAAGGTGAGGATGTGCAGAGCTATTGCACCGTGAGGGGAGAGCTTGCAGGAAAGGGTACCTAAGCTCATGAGGTTTGACGTCTTGTCTCCTGGGTTCAATGCATTCCATGCCTTCCCTGGAGGAATTGTAGTCAAAATGCAACCCTCTAGGTTAACATGTATAGCGTGAACACAAGCTTTCCTGTGTTCCTTAGCTTCATACCTTCCACACCGCCAAGTTCACGGAAGTCATCTCTGGGGTGTCATTTGTGCTTCAGTACTTTGCATTGTCACCTTAAATTAGCTAACTGTAGAATTGTATTCTTAAAACACAATGTAAGAGAATGCTAATGTTTTAATCCCATGTAAGCTCCTAGTGGCTGATTTGGCTAAATCAGACAATGAGGAAATTGAATGAAAACTTGCTGAAAATGTGCTTCTCAAATGAACCAAAGTGGGAGAGTTGAAGGCAGAAATCTGGTGAGCTGGCATCTGCAAAGTCATCAGGAAAACAAAACACACAGTATTGTTCAATAATGGAATCAGAATCGTAGATTATGGAGCAAGGCTTCTTCTGTTCCTTGTTTTTTTTTTTGTTTTTTTTTTTTTGTTTGTTTGTTTAACACCAACCTTTATTTTAAAAAGACCACAGTCACATTCTATCGTCACGTATAACTAAACAGAACAAATGAAAAAATTAAGAAAAAGAAAGACCACAGTCCTGGGCTGAAGGGGAGGTTATCACAGGTTTGGAGTAAAGGAGTAGGCGGTGTTCTGAATTAATTAAAATGTCCCCCTGCCTGAGATATTCCAGCACCTTTGGTGATGACAAACCAAGTTCATCAGCTGGATGTAACTGTGTGACAAATGAATTAACAGCTTACCTTGAGAAACCCAAGGTTATGTGATAGCTACAAATGGAGAAAGTTCTCCATCTGCTAAAATTTTAAACCTCTGTGGCATTTTTCAAGACTTGGTTCTTACACATAGATGTGCATTAGGATCACCCAAGGATTTATTTTTTTATTATTTTTTGATTCATTGTAAACAAATGGGGTATAACTTTCATTTCTCTGGTTGTACATGAAGTAGAGTCACACCATTTATGTAATCACACATGTACATAGGGTGATGATGTTGGTCTCATTCTATTATCTTTCCTTCCCCCGTCCCCTCCCCACCTCTCATTTTCCTCTGCACAATCCATCTTTCCTCCATTCTTGCCTCCCACCCCAACCCCCGTCATGTATCATCATCCACTTATCAGAGAAATCATTCAGCCTTTGGATTTGGGGGATTGGCTTATTTCACTTAACATGATATTGTCCAACTCCATCCATTTACCTGCAAATGCCAAACTTTTATTCTTCTTTATGGCTGAATAATATTCCATTGTGTCTATATTCCATAGTTTCTTTATCCTTTCATCTATTGAAGGGCATCTAGGTTAGTTCCACAATCTACCTATTGTGAATTGAACTGCTATAAACATTGATGTGGCTGTGTCACTGTAGTATGCTGATTTTAACTTCTTCAGATATATACCGAGGAGCAGGATAACTGGGTCAAATGGTGGTTCCATTCCAAGTTTTCTAAGGAATCTCCACACTGCTTTCAGGAGCGGCTGCACTAATTTGCAGCCCCACCAGCAATGTATGAGTGTACCTTTTTCCCCACATCCTCGCCAACACCTACTGTTGCTTGTATTCTTGATAATCGCCATTCTAATTGGGGTGAGATGGAATCTTAGGGTAATTTTGATTTGCATTTCTCTTATTACTAAAGATGTTGAACACTTTTTCATATATCTGTTGCTTGCTTGTACATCTTCTTCTGTGAAGTGTATTGATTGGGTTATTTGTATTCTTGGTGTGAAGTTTTTTGAGTTCTCTATAAATTAACCCAGACACCCAGGGATTTATTAAAACATAAGTTTCTGGGCTCAACCCACAATTTTTCACTCAACAAGGCAGAGCTGAAGTATTAATATTTGCATATCCATTAACTTGACAGGTGATGTTGAGGCTGTAGGTTCAGACACTAAAAAGAGACCTTAGAAAGAGACTGGTGATGGAGTGGCAAACACCTCAACCAGGAGTTGTGGGACCTGCAATCCCTTCTAATTAACTCTGATGTGACCAGCATCAAACCACTTGTTTTGTTTTGTTTTGTTTTGTTTGTTGTGTGTGTGTGTGTGTGTGTGTGTGTTATCTTTTTGGTACTAAGGATTGAACCCAGGGGGTGCTGTCACTGAGTCACACCCCCAGTACTTTTTATATATTATTTTGAATGGTTTTGATAAATTGCTTAGGGTCTTGCTAAATGCTGAGGCTGACTTTGAACTCACAATCCTTCTACCTCCGCCTCCTTAGACACTGGTGTTATAGGCATGTACCACTATGCCTGGCTAAAAGTTTGCCTAGTTGGTTTCTTACTGGTAAATGAAGAATTCTCCCCACAGTGCCGATTAATGGTACTTTACCAACTCTCCTTGAAACCTGATAATGTATGTTTTTCAACTGAAGTCTTGAAGAAAAAAGAAATATAAGTTTTACTATCAATCCATTATTTCACAATCAGCGAACGTTCAACTTCCAAATCAATAGACTATGTCTTGGGAAGAAGTTGACATCCGATTAGGACCAGCTCCTGAGCCGTGCTCCATCACTCAAGCCCTCCCAGATTCTCAGATGACTACATAGTTTCTCCGTGACCTTTTCATCTGATTTAGTCTGAGCTGCATGGATTCAAGACTGTTTGGTCTGGGGATTTTAAGGAACTGGGAAGGCTCATTGATTATTTTCTTTTGGATTATGCCACATATGTTAAAAGTCACTAAGCAACAACATCTGAAAAATCTCATTTGCCAGAGGAAAAGAAAACAAACATTTGGATCTTATATCTCAGACCAGAAATGGAAGGACAGGATGCAAATGGGTGGGCTCACATGAAAGTCATTATTAACTGTGCTGTAATATTAATTTATTACATATTTCCTGTCTGAACCTTCCCTCTCTGCTTCCAGAATGTGTGTCAATCTTCCTCCTGGACATGCTAGGGTAGTGTGAATGTACATAAATACCTGAGATAAGGTATTTAGCTCCATTATGTTGTTTTATTCAGGATTGTTAAGCAAAGTTTCATGATGCAAGAACATAAAACAGAGTAATTTTAAAGTCATTTTCTGACTCCTTATCCATAAGCACCATCTAACGTTACTTCTCATTAACATGTACATCACCAAAGATTCTACTGCCTTACACAGAAAACCCCAATGAATTGTCTAACAAATGGTCTTATCTGGAGAATAGAGACAATTTCCATCTGCAGGACCATCAGGGCATCCTTCTGGTAAACCAGTTTGGAGTATCATTTTATCTTTTGCATTTTCACCCTATCACAAACAAAGAGGAATGACCAGCTCCCATTTGTGGATGGGGATATTAGACAAGCATTCACAGGGGTCCAGCCTTTTCTGGGCTAACTGGCTTGCATTTTTTTCTTTGGGTATCATTTTCTAGAACAGATAAGTACTTATTTAGGTTTAAAATCGACAAGACTAAAATCTTTTGATCAACATGAAAAAGCCATCAAGTTTGCAGATAGATTAAGAAAGATATTTTTCCTAGAGTTGTAATTGCAATTTCAAACCCTACATAAAAGTTCTCTTTTATTTCTGCAAAGTTATTTCATCTCATATCTGGGAAAGAAGCCTCTAAATATTATATAATATGGTGCACATAGAAGATGACATGAACCAAGTATAACAAACTAGAATGCATTTATGAGAACTATCAAAGCACAAGCTGAAACACTTTTCCCTTAAATAACCTTTCTACTAAGAAAAGAAATCATTAAGGCTAATATTAAGAATATAGATTTTCAATAAAGTAGAACCAATTAGCTCTCCATTTTAAATAAGGCAATCTGTATAAGATGGAAAATTGCTTATAACAATAATACGATGAAATTCTATGTCGCGCAAAGGTTTTCATGTACTTCACAGTTTCAGTGATCTCTTTAAACATTATGAAAAGGTGATTTCTGAGTGTGATGATATTGGATAATTAGCCTGTTAAATGTCATGTAATTCAGGAAGAAAGAAATAATACTATCTTCTATTTGAACAGTACTTTACAGGTTTTTAAAAAATTTTTTATGGAGATACAAATCATATATCTTACAGATCATGCAATAGTATACAATTCAATCATTTTTAGTGTATTCATGGATACATACAACCATTGCTGCACTTAGTTTTAGAACATTTTTATATCCCCAAAGAGTAAGTTTAATTCTCAGTTATTGCCTCTCTACCTACCAAACTCCTTAACCCTAATTAATAACTAAGACTATTAAAACTTCCCTATTCTGAACTTTCATATGAATGGAATGATAATATGAGGTCTTTGTGACTTGCTTATTTTACATAATGTTTTCAAGTTTCATTCATGTTGTAGCATGTATCGGTCTGACTCCTTTATATTACCAGATAATATTCTATTGCATGACTATATCAAGTTTTATTTATCCTTTTCTCTGTTAATAAATATTCAGGTTGTTTTCTCCTTTGGATGTTAATAAATAATGCTGCTGTGAGCATTCATGCACAAGTTTTATGTGGACCTATTTCCCATTTCTCTTGGGTACATACTTAGGAGTAGAAGTGCTGGGTCCTTTGACAACTCTATGTTTAATTTTTTGAGGATCTGCCAGTCTGTTTTCCAAAATGACTACAACTTTATACATTCCTTTCCACAGTGTATGGATGTTCTGATTTCTTCACCTTCACCCCAAAACTTGTTATATCTTCTGATATTTTGTTCTAGCCGTCTTGGTGCTATAAAGTGGTATTCTCATTGTATCTGATTTGCATTTCCCTCTTGAATAATGAAGTCAAACATTGTTTTGTGTAGTTATTGGCCATTTGTATATCTTTCCTGGAGAAACATACATTCTGATCCTTTACCCATTTTTAATTTCATTGTCTTTTAATTATTGAATATAAGAGTTGCTTAAAAAATGCAGATAGCAATCCCTTATGAGACATATGGTAAATGTTTCTCCCATTTGATAAATATTTCATTTTCTTGATGGTATCCATTGAAACAAAAAGTTTTTTATTTAATGAAATTTGATTTATTTTTTCTTTCGTTACTCATATCAAAGAATCCTTTGCTAAATCTAAGGTCATGAAGATTTATCTCTGTGTTTTCTTCTACGAGTTTTATAGTTTCAGCTCTTAACTTTAGGTCTCTGGTGCACTTTGATTTAATTTTTTAGTATGGAGTGAGGTAAAGGTTCCATTCCATTCTTTTGCACATGGCTCTCCTGTTGTCCATCACTATTTGTTGAAAAGACTTTCCTTTCCCCACTGAATGTTCTTGGCACCCTTGTGAAAAATCAATTGACCACAGATGTATGGGCTCATTTATCAACTTTCTCAATTAAGTTGTTGATTCATTTGTATCCTTGTGCTGGAACCACAGACTTGACTGCCATTGCTTTCTGAGAAGTCTGAGTCCTCGTACCTTGTCCTTCTTTAGGGAAACTGTTGTGGATATTTTGAGTCTCTTACAATTCCATATGCATTTTACAATCAGCTCATCAACTGCTACAAAGAAATCAACTGGGATTTGGATATAGATTTTATTGACTCTAAAGATCAGTTTAGAGAGTATTACTATCTTAGCATTAAGTTTTTGTTCCGTGAATATATGATGTATACTCATATATTTAGATCACTTTTAACTTATTTCAACAATATTTTGTTGTTTTCAGAGTTTAGGTTTTTCACTGCATTTGTTAAATTCATTTCCAAATATTTTTGCGATTATGAAGACTATTGCTATCTTTTAATTTTCAGGTTGTCCAATCAAGTGTATAGAACTACAAATTACCTTTTTGTATGTTGTTTTTCTATCTGTAACCTTGGTGAATTCACATATTGGTGTATTTCTTAGAATTTTCTGTATATAAGATCATGTTATCTTAGAAGGGAGATAATTTTTCTTTTCCAATATGACTGTGCTTTTATTAAATCCATGAATCTCCTCTCAGTTAACTTGCACCATAACATCCACTGTTCTTTTTTTTTTTTTTTTCAAGGAGATAAATTTATTTAGAGTAGTAAGGATTTCAATAGATAAACTATAGATACCAATAAAAATTAAAAGTATACTGGGATTGATTTTCCATAGCTAGCCCATTTTAGAAATCTTTATTTTAAAAATTCACACTTGCATCTTTACTACAAGTATAATAATGACTTATATAATAATACCAAAGCAAAGATTTGGCACAGACTGCCAAGCATCTCCCATTATTTGTTATTCCCTTCACCTTTTTTATTGAATCCCCGGCATTTAAGCTGGGCACATGACTGCTCAGAGAAAAAAAAAAAAAAAAAACTCAGCCTTGTAGCCAACAGATCAGCTCTTTCCCCATAAAATGAATAAAAGGAGTCATTCAACTTCCTTGCCACATCTCTATAAAGGAAGCTGACAGATGTCCTCTCTTTTTCTACCATCAGGAAGACTGGAAACTTTCTATGATGCTGGTGAACCAGTTTCTACCCCAGAGACACCTATCAACTGACAGAATAGCAACCTGAGCTCCTGAGTGACCATGGCATACATAGTCCATCAGCCTGATTATCCACATGCTTCTGGATATTACCTGAGAAAAATACCTTCCATATTTTACAAGCCACTGTATTTGGGGTCTTGAGAGCATCCTTAGGTTTTAACTTCTCCACACTCTGTTTCAAATTGAGTCAGTTCCTTTGGGAAGAGATTAGGAACTAGCTAATGGTTCATTTCCTCCCCCAGATAAAATTCTCTGAGCCAAGTGTTTGGCGCAGGGCTGGAAGATGTGTACCCTGTGTGGGGGAGGCACAAGGTCCTCTTAGCTTTCATCTCCTGTGTGAAACCACCACCTACCAATTCAGGGCAAAGATAATTAGAGCCCCAACATTCTCTCCATGCTATGCCTAAGGTACAGCCTCCTTTTCATAAGGAAGGAGGGCGTTGGCAGAAGGAGGGAGTCTTTACCTCTCACGTGCACTTACCTGGAACACAGTTTCAGTCAGAGGTAAGTGGGGGAAGATGAGAAATACTGAAGTCCTACTCATTCCAGGAAGAAAGCCCTCTGACTGAGGGCTCTGGAGAGGGTCTCTGTGTTCTTAGTTATGTAAGGTTACAGTGGAATCTCTACCTCGTTGTGGGTAGGGGGAGGTCACAGGGAGCAGTCTTGATTGGTATACCACAAACTTAAATTTTCTTGCTGATTTTTCATGAATAGTCATGTCTTTTTTAAATTAATTTTTATTAGTGCATTATAATTACAGATAATAGTGGGATTTATTGTGATGTATTCATGTTTGCACATAACATGGCTTGCTCCATTTTTTGTTATTTCCTCTTAGGATAATTTCCAGAGTGTTCGAATGTATTCTTTGTTTTATCATTTTTAACAGTTTCACCAGGAAGCAGGTTAGTGGAGCTCCTCAGGTTGTTATGGCAGAAGCTGATCTCCAGTATCTGATAGTTTATAAAGTAGTTTCACATACATTTTTTAAATTATGATTCACTTTTTCACATATGTTTTTCATATTATGGTTCATTTCTTCTATAGACTTTGATAATTATGTCATTGATGTAGCATTTCTCTCACATTTCAGTCGATATTTACTGAGGAGGAATTCCATGTCAGATACTGAGAGTTTAAAGATATGTGTGTTTAACTCTGTCCTTCAAAGAGTTCACATCTTTTTTAGTCAACATTTTGTCACTGTGACCTAAAGACCTTATAAGAACAACTAGAGAACACGTTTATTTGGCGGATGATTTCAGAGGTCTCAGTCTGTAGATGGCCAATTCCATTGCTCTTTGGGCCTGAGGTGAAGTAGCACATCATGCGGGAAGTGTGTGGTAGAGGAAAAGAGCTCAGGACATGGCAATCAGAAATCAGAGGCTGGGGGGCGGGGTGGAGAGAGAGAGAGAGAGAGAGAGAGAGAGAGAGAGAGAGAGAGAGAGAGAGAGAGAGCCCTGCTCATCAGAGACAAAATATTAACCACAAAGACACTTCCTCAGTGACTTATCTCCTCCAGGCAGACCCTACCTGCCTACAATTATCAACCAATTAATCCATTGAATGGATTAATGCATTGATTAGATTAAGGCTCTTGTAACCCAATTGTTTCACCTCTAAACTTTCTTGCATTTTCTCACACATGAGCTTTTGGGGGACACCTCAGAGCCAAACCATAACAACATCTGCTAGAAAATATGCAGGAAATTCTAAGCTATTGCAGAAAAAAGAACAGAATTTGAACACAGATCACCTGAAACTTAATCCCATGAGTACATTATGCTTTCTGTTGAATCTTGGAGACTATATCAAGAGGACAACTAGAATAGCCTCTTTTAATGCCAAAATTATAGTTTTTACTCTACCACTAATTGAGGGCATAGAAATTATAAAAGTCTGTCTCCCACCTGGCATATGCTATTCTATGATATCACTTCTAATTTCAGCTCATAATATTGAGTGTCTGTATTTGTGTTAGTCAACTCTGCAGCACTTTAACAAACACCTGAAATGAACAACTTACCTGGAGGAGAGTTTTACTTTGACTCACAGTTTTGGAAGTTTGAGTTCATGATGAGTTGGGCCCATTGCTTTAAGCCTGTGGTGAGGCTGCATGTCAGGGCAGAAGCATGTGGTGGAGCACAGTCAATGATCAGGGAGCAAAAAGGAAACAGAGACTGGGGTAACATAACAACCCATAGGCCCCGTCAAGGGCACACCCCCAGTGACCAGAAAATCTCCCACCAGGCCTCACATTTTAAATTTTCATCACCCCCAATAGCACCAGGCTGGGGACTAAGCCTTTAATACATGGCCTTTGAGGACATTTCAGATCCAATTTATACTAAGATATTTTTGTGGAATGTTGAGGGTCCAATGTTTTGTTAGTGAAAATGCTTTGACTTTCAGTCACTCCTTAAAGAGAAGAGCATTTCCAGAAGTCAAAGTGGAAGGCACTTATGGCAAAAAAAAAAAAAAAAAAAAAAGAAAGAAAGAAAGAAAAGGAAAGAAAAATGAAAAAGAAATCCTGGGACAGGAAGAACTATATTTTAATAGAGGGATGGAGGGGTTCTGTGCCTAGAGAAGAGCACTGTGGAAAACCAAGACCCAGCACTCATGAGAACGGTCTGACTACATTGGACAATCAACGCCATTTCCAGAAGGAGGGGACCCCCAGGGGATGGAGGCCACAAAGCAGCTGTGTCAAAGGCAAACTACGATGAGCCAACAACCTGAGGATGAGGAGGCTCTGGGCACTGTGGACCCAAAGCATTAGCAACATCACCAGAAGACAGATGTGACTAGGACAGTGTATCTTCAATTTAAGGAGGGAGAATTCATTGAAAAGAGAGTGAAGGGGCTGTCCCTCAAGGAAAGATGATCCACCTTTTGCAGAAATCAGCTGATTGCAAAGACATAAAGGAGGCAACATTAGGCTTAATGAAGCAAGAGCCATACCACAGGATGGCACAGCCTCCTCAAGAAACCAGCAAACCTTACCACAGGATGGCACAGCCTCCTCAAGAAACCAACCTCCTCAAGAAACCTCAATGCCCAACCCAGGAACACCTCAACAAGATCTGCCACAGTTTGGATCTTGTGCCCATGCATTAAATGTTTGTTCCCCAACATGGCACTATTGGGAGGTGGTAAAGCCTTTAAGAGGTGGGGCCTTCAGGTCATTGAGGGCCAGAAGGGATTCTAAGACCCCAGTCTCTTCTTCTCTTTGTCTTTCAATTTCTAGACATGAGGTGACTAGTTTGCTCTGCCACATACTCCCTACCACTGCCAGCTGACCGGCCTACAGTCCTAAAATCAGTGGGTCCACCTACAATGAACTGAAACCTCTAAAACTGTGAACCAAAATAAACCTTTTTACTTTGAAAGTTAATTATCTCAAGCATTTGTTAACAGTGATGGAAAGCTAACTAGCATAGCTACTCACAAAGAGTTTGACCACATTCAAATTAGAGGGAAATCCTTGAAGTACACAAACTCCTTGGCTCTGAAGAAGAAGAGCTATGGTTAGAACAGTCCTATGCCAAGGAACTGGCCCAAGTAAAGATGGAGAGAACGCCAACTTGAAAGGTCCAAGTGGAACACAGCAGAAAGTCTGTGATAAAGAAAAGTTGAGAATTCCAAGGCAAGAACAGGTCCCTGGGGAATGAAGCATGGAAGTCATGACCATAGACAAGGGAATGATGACAGTTACAAACTCAGGGCAGGAAAGAAAACCAGAAGTTGTGAGGTTGGTGCTAAGATACCAACTTGTTAGAGGAGACACAGCAGGTAATAAAGCAGAACAGGGAGAAAGACCTTTACAGCAGGACCACAACCTGCTGGAGATGGTGTTAGGGCTGTTGCACAAGGGGAGGCTCCACTTGTGACTGGGTCACACAAAGGCCACAGTTCTTTTGAGCAGCTAAGGATCATGGCCAACAGCTTTGGGTTCCCAGGGACCCAGAGGACCCCTTTGGAGAGTTCTGTGGCCAGAGGAGAAATACCAGATTAAAGCTATTTGAAGCGTCTTTGGGTAGCAGCAGCAATCAGAAAAGGCTATTCCAGAGGTGAAGCTTCTCCAGGATCAAGAAAAACAGAAAAAGAATCTGATTCAAAGTCGTTTAAGATGAGATAAAGTTTCCCAAGTACAGTTATGAAGATGAAAGGAACTAAGTCAGTTGGTTTACAAGCATTCATTCTGAAGGACGGGAAGGAAACCCATTGGAAGGATTACAAGATGGCAGACTACAAGGAAGGAAGAGAGGATCAGGAAAGCCAAGTTGAGAGTCCTCAGCTGACTGAAGATAGTTCCTGGATCAGCATGTTGAAGACTTGGTGGATCAAAGTCCAGAAGCCAGTCACAAGTAGATAGTAACATGGCAAAAGAAAAACAAAATGACCAAAAGAAATGAAATAGGAGAGTTTCCCAATTATTTTGTAGCTGCTAATAATAAACAATAATCAGATGAGAGCATTTTGAAGCTTTCATAGATTTTTCTTTGGGAATTTTATGAGATGTGAAGTCATCATTATCATTTATATGCTGATATTTTTACAAAGCTTCTTACACAGAGTCTCTGGATTTCCTATTAAATATCTTTTAATTTTGTTACTATTCTCTTCATTCATTCTCTTCTTCTTTCTCTTTCTGCCCTCCCCTCCTTCCTTCTTCAGATATGTCAAAATATCTGAGAATCAAATTTCGAAAATAATTTTAAAGTGATTCTTTTGCAGAGGAAAGTTTGAAAAGCACTAATCTAGGACAGTGTATAGTTAGATTTGTGGGATTATTTAAGGCAATGTATGTGTCCACCTTGTGTAATAAAGAGAGTTTACCCTCCTTAAGGGACTTTGAGTAGCTAAGGGTGGTTTTTATATTATTCAATCTACATATGACCACAATTATAAATTAAATTGTGGTCTTCTTACATTCTTCTGTTTTGTACTTTAGAAGTTTTTTTTTTTTTTTGGGGGGGGGGGAGGGGTGTGCTGGGGATCAAACCCAGGGCCTTGTGCTTACAAGGCAAGCACTCTACCAACTGAGCTATCTCCCCAGTGCTAGGAGTTTTTCAGAGTTTTGTTTTTGGTTTGTTTTGTTTTATGTACATGACGGACACAGTGTTTATCTCAGATTTCCACCTAAATTTCTAAAAGTACTATTGAACTTGATACTTCTTGGAGAGTGAAGTGGTTGGTACAATATCTAATCTAATGGATAAGCACATTAAATCTCAATAAATCCAGTTCAATGTTCTGCAAAGGGATCTGGCATAATGCCCAACAGAAAATGCTTAGCGATCTTGAGAGGAAGAGTTTTATACTGGAAATGTTGTAATGTTCTATGTTTATTCCAGGATGTCTTATTTATTACTACTCACTCATCTGCCATCACTGTTGTAATGTTTTAAATAAATTTTGTATCTTAGATAATGGAAGATAATATATAGAGAAAGAAGGACTTCAATTTAATTTTCATGATTGAATAGAGAAGTTAATGGCTTAACCCCATGCTCTGCTTACTAAAATGGAATGGCAAGTTTTCCTTATGGAAAAGATTTCTTAACTTGGTAAAAACATTAAGTTTGACCTGAAGAATGAAATGAAAACCTGAGTTTTAAGAAAAGTTGAATGAGAACTGTTGGTTAAGTATTGCACATAGAGGCCTGATGTGGAGAGGTGTGTTGGTGTGAATGACTCAGGCAACAGAAATATGTCTTAATTCTGGAGGCTAGAAGTCCAAGGTCATGATAATGGCTAGACCACGCTCCATTTGAAGGTGCTGAGAAAGGATTTGTTCCAGGTTTTTCTCCTACCTTCTGCCAGAACCTTAACTCTGGGATCACAGTTCCCATCTTCAATGGCATGCTCTCTGTGTGCCTATCTTTCTCTGTATCCACGTTTCCCTTTTATAAGGGTACCAGTCATAACTGATTCAGAGTCCATCCTACTCCAAAATGATTTTATCTTAGCTAATTACATCTTCAATGATCCTATTTCCAAAAAGTTCTTATTCTGAGTTACTGAAAGTCAGGGCTTCAATGTGCCAGATTTGGGGAGGACACCATTCAGCCCATAACAAGAAAAATGAGATTTTGGAAAAATATGAATAAAGAATAATATATGGATAGTAAAAGAAAAGGGGGTTACCTCTTTACTGCTATCCCAGGGTTCATCCTCCCAGGGGAAAAAAGACATAAATACCCAATACTACAGTGGAAAGTAATGACTAAGCATTTAATTTCATTTATCTTGGTATGGATGGGAAAAGTGAAGACTCCAGAGTTAAAGCTAGGTACTTGGTCAAATAGAGTAGCAAATCCAAAACCTGACTCTGGGTCTCTTTATTCCCTACACTCTGTCTCCTGTGTCCATCTTACTAGGAGCTGGGATAGTGTGAACAACTTTGCCCTTGAAATTAAACCTTGGCTATCAATCTTTGAATATTCAATGCAAGGACCAATTGCTTCTGGACATGAACTTGGACATCAGAGTCACCCAATCTCCTTAAGTTGCCCTTTAAGGTGTACCTGTGGTAGAACTCTCTCAGGGCACAGACTAAAGTTCCTGCTTCATCTTTGACAGCACTCTGTGCTGTGTGCACCCTCTGCTTCTCCATTTCTCTATCCAAAATTTCTGTCCTTACTACAGAGCTTAGGACAGCATCAAGATTTAAGGTAAGCAAAAGTGTGGGAACCTGGGCTGGAGCTGTGACTCAGTGGAAGAGCACTTGCCCCACATGCTTGAGGCACTGGGTTCCATCTTCAGCACCACATAAAAATAAAGAAATAAAATAAAGGTGTAGCATCCGTACACAACTAAAAATTTTAAAAGGTGTGCTAAACTAATTTATTGCTTCTTAATAAGTGATAGGTAATATTTCAACAGTATTAAGCTAGACTACTCACTCTCACTCCTTTATTAGGAGTCTTCGGGCTTACTGAGTGACAATCACTTGAGAAAATAGTAAGACTTAGTGTATTTTCTCCCATTCTGTAGGTTGCCTTTTCATTTTTCTAATTATTTCCTTGACTGTGCAGTAGCTCTTCAGTTTGATGAGCCTATTTTTGTCTTTGTTGCCTATACTTTTGATGTCACATTCATGGAATCATTACAAAGGTCAATGTCATGACACCTTTCTTCTATGTCATCTTCTGTGAGTTTTAGAGTTTCAGGACTTATGTTTAAGTTATCAATCAAATCATTTGAGTTGCTCTTTATAAAATGAAGGTTTAATTTCAGTATTTTAAAAGTTTAACTCCAGTCTCCAACATTATTTATTCAAGAGACCCTCCCCTCCTTTCTCCATTGTGCATTCTTGGCACCTTTGTCAAAGATCAGTTGACTGAATGTATGGATTCATTTCTAAATTCTCTGTTCTGTTCCAGTAGTCCATATGTCTACTTTGATGCTGGTAGCATATTGTTTTGATTACTGTAATTTATAGTGTACTTTGAAATCAGGAAGTGTGATGCCACCAACTTTCTTCTTCTTTCATAAGATTTGCTTAGGAAATTTGCAGTTTTTTTCCAATTCTATATGAAATTTAGAATTTTTCTATTTCTGTCAAAAATACCATTGAGATTTTGATAGAGGTTGCATTGAAACTTTGGGTAGTTTGGATTGTTTTAATGTTGTCTTCCAAACTATACAGCTGAAAAGGGCTTAATCTCCAAATTTTCTAAAGAATTCCTGCAACTAAATATCTTAAAAAAAACAATAACCTGGTTGAAAAAATTTGGCTAAGGACTTGAATATATATTTCTAAAAAAATGAAAATGGCAGTAGGTGTATGGAAAAATGCTCAATATCATCTATGATTAGGGAAATGCAAATGAAAACCTTAATAAGATATCACCTCACACTTGTCAAGATGGTTATTACTAAAAAACAAAAGCAAGAAAGCAAGTGTTGATAATAGGGTGGAGAAATTGAAATCTGTGCACCCTGTGGTTGAAAATGGTTTGGTTACTATGGAAAACCATATAAAGATTCCCCAAAGCAATAATAACAAAAACACCATGTAATCTAGTAGTCCCAATCAGTTTTTATCCAAAACAACTAAAACCAGAAACTCAAAGAGATATCTCAAAGAGATATTATTCAATTTAAGTAGTCTACAAATTATTTTCATATTATAATTATCTCCTGCCTATGTTCATTGCAGCACCACTTATAACAGCCAAGATGTGAACACAACCACATAGACAATCTCCATCAATGGATGAATGGATAAAAGGTGGCATATGTGTACATACAGTGGATTATTATTCAGTCTTAAAAAAGAAGAAAATTCTACTGTATGTGACAACATGGATGAACCTTCAGGAAATTATGCTAAATAAAATAAGCCAGACACATGCAAGACAAATATGGCATGATTCCACTTGTTTGAAGTATCTAGAATAGACAGAACCAAAGAGTGAAATGGTGGTTCCAGGGACTGGGGAGTTATTAATCAGTGAGCATGAAATTTTAGACAAGTCATAAATGAGCTCTAGTGATCTGCTGTAAAACTTTGTACCTATTGTCAACAATAATGTACTGTAAACTTAAAATTTAATTAAGAGGGTAGATTTCATGTTAAGAGTTCTTTTTACAATAAAATCAAATAAGAGAATCTGTGGTTTCGTGGGGCCAAATTAAAGGTCTCAGATTCACTGGGTAGATGTAGGTGGTAGTCATCATCTTCAAACTGCAAAAATTAGTTGCCATCTTTTTTATCTGTGCTTCATACTCTGACATCTTGGGTGGTCTATGGTGAATTTAACACATTGAGGATAAATAGTTTCTAAGGCAGTTGGAATACTGTTCAGCTTCAGGGCATGTCTTGAGCTGTCTGGATAAACTACGCTGCATCTAATCACACTGGATTTCTCCCTTATACCCCCACCCCCATTCCCCGATTTCACCTTTTTTCAACCTATTCAAAGATGAGCTCCCAAGAATGCTTTCGAACTGCTCTTACTTTATTCACTCTGTGCATAGGATTTCAAAAAGCAAAATATTGATCAGGCGACTATCCTGGATTGTCTCAGAAAATATTTCATTCTCCAAAACAAGTTATTATCTTCAGTTGCTACTGGAAATGCATCAGTTTCATTATATCAAATTTATAATTGAAAAATGGCATGAGATTAATTATGGAAATGCTTTTCAATTTCAATAGTCAATTAACAGGCAGTCATATGAAGACTGCAATAATTCCATTGTGCTGCAAGCTCTGTACTACACGTCTTATTTTAGCGTAGTTAGGCTTTTAAAGGGAATCTGATTAGCATTTATATTTTAATGAATTTGACATTCAGGGGATGGATGAATTTACTTTAGATGCTGGATTATCAATTAATGTTTATCAAATTAACATTGATTTTCTTCATAATCTAAGACCATCATCACAGGGAACTTTTCTGCATGAATTTCTGCTATAGGTGTCATTAGGTTTAGGTGAAAGAGTTCTGAAAGAGCATAAACTCCCATAGATCCTAGTAAAAAATGTTCTTCTGAAATCTACCTATAGTTTTGCACAAGTCTTAAACATTCATCCTATGCCTTTAACTGAAAACATTGTTTTTCTCTGTAATGACTCCAAAGAGGAAAGCAAGAACAAACACAGTCTCCTGAATTATTCAATTTAAGTAGTCTACGAATTATTTTCATATTATAATTATCTGCTGCCAGAGGCACAGATCCTAAGTGTACAGTTAGATAAGTAGTGACAAAGGTATAAACAACACTGGATTGACATCACCCTAGAAAGTGGTGAGACTTTATTCCAGTGCCTTGGCTTGAGTCTCTCTTTGGGCCCTCGAATAGCTGCCCATGTTGTCTGGAGGGGGTGGTTACTCTCATTTCCTCCTTCCTGCTTGGAAGAATGGGGAAAGCAGACATCATGGCTGATTCATGCTCATTGATAGCTCTCCTACCCTTCTCATAGTTGCTGGAACACTGGCTTTGAAATCTAAGAAACCAGGCAAAATTCTTGGTTCTACACCAACTTTTTACAGTTATTTAAAATCCCTGAGTCTAGGTGACCTTTTCTGTGAGATTAAAATGCTAAAATCTACCTCACATGGTGTTATGAAGATTAACTAAGGTGCCTTTATGTACGTGCCACTCAGAGCGTACTCAGCTGATCCTCCACTCACCCTCTTTGGTTGAAATCTTGGGTGCTGGGTCTTTTTTCTTCCTCTCCCACGTTTCAAACGACTAACTAAAAGGATGCATTCAAGGGCTGGGGATGTAGCTCAGTGATAGAGTGCTTGCCTACTATGTGCAAGGCCCTGATTCCATCCCTGGCACCACGGAAAGAAAACAAGTTGAGGGGTGGTTGTATATTTCAGCCTTTGAGGACAGTGCATTTGAAAAAAAAAAAAAAAAAAGCTACTTTTTCTAATCAGAAAAACTAATCCTCACTAATACATTAGTAAACTTGAGTTATTTCCCTTTCCAGGTACTTTATTTGCATTTTAATTTAAACCTTAAGGAAATGTTGTTTTAACCCAAATAAAGTCAGGAGATTGGGGAATGATATAATATTTGAGGCCAGGAGACTCCTCTTTAAATTCGAGACAACCAACCATCTGCCTGAGTGCACAGTTGTCCGTTACAGGTAGATGACTTTGCTCAGGAAAAGATTCTGTGTACAGGTTGCAGACAAATTTTGGATGAGCTGCTTTAAATAAACTCATGCAGGCGTTGAACTCAGAGCCTAGAATCTAAGTGTAGTCACAAGGAAGTCGCTTTCCCACACATCGCAATGACGGTTAGCGGTCGCTGCTTAGCAGATGAGAAATAGAGATCAATACTGAGAAGATCAGGACAGCAAGCAGTGGTCTCTCCCTTTGTGAAAACCATCCTGTGGTTTCTACTGGAAGCACCAAGAGTTTATCCAAGAAAGCAGCTGATTAACATTCCATTTAAATTCAGAACCCCAGGTGAGAGTCATTATTGCACCCCAGATGAGTTGGTGGACCACAGTTGTAGCCTTAAGAACCTTCCTAAGCATCCTTTTTCCTATGAAGGTTCTGCCTACCTGTGAAGGTTTTCTTGTTTGCACTATTGGCAATTGAACCCAGAAATGCTCTATCTCTGAGCTACATCCTTTTTTTTGAGGGGTGGGAGTATATCAGGTGCCAGGGATTGATCTCAGAGGCACTCAACCACTGAGCCACATCCTCAGCCCTATTTTGTATTTTATTTAGACACAGGGTTTCACTGAGTTGCTTTGTACCTCACCGTCATTGAGGCTGACTATGAACCAGCTATCCTCCTGTCTCAGCCTCCCAAGTCATGGGATTATAGGCGTGCACCAACACACCCAGTGGTTACATACTTTTTTTAGGAAAAAATCTGGAGACAGCGTCACTCTAAGTTGTCCAAGCTGATCTTGAACTTATGATCCTCCTACTTCAACTTCCCAAGTGACTGGGATTACAGGCATGAGCTACGGAGCCTGGCTTCCTCATGATAGATTTTAAACACTTTCTTGTTGGTCAGTCCTGATTTTGTATCATTTGCTTTTCCCAGGTAAACTGATGGCCATTCACTTTTGCTTTCCTCATACTTTTCTAAACAAAAAAATAGAATATGTCTTGACCATGTAGGACTCTCTGTGATTAAAGCAAAGTAGATTCTTTCTTTTCTCTCCCTGTGTGACTTTGTACATTCTAAATTAAACTGAAGAACTTGGGGAATTCATATACAACCAGAATTGCTGCAAGCACTGATCCCAAAGTGGACCATGCACCATGAACGATCATTGCTCAGCTCAAGACTGATGATGATGTGCAAAACTGAGAACCCTTTTAGATATATGCAAAGTTGGTCTCAAATGTTTTCCTAGTACATTTAGGCACAACTCTTTTTGCTAGCTTTCTTTTTTTCACATGAAATTTGAAATTCATAATCCACAGGACATGTGTTGGGAGCCATATTTTGTGACCAAGGGCACAAATATAAAAGCAAAAATAAAATTCGATATTCAATACTATTAAATCTTCAGGACCAAATTACTCTCTTTACACCCGTCTAGACAGCAGCAAGTCATTAATGAAATATATGGGTGGAAACTTCACTGTACAGAAAATAGTTAATTTCATTGACCAATGAATTAGGGACCAAGGGGATGGTGCTCAATGAAATACTGTGTTCCCTTGAACATTAATCTAGTTTACAAAGACCTGCTGCAGCAGGGCTTTCTTCACATTTTTGTTACACTACTGTCATGTAGTATCAATTGTCAATGTCAATTGGTATTACCCAGTTAAGTAGCTAGGTTAGGAGTGCCTAGCTACAGTAAAATATGTCAAAGCATATTTTCCTTTCTTACTGTGCCTAAAATCTTCATTTTGCTGGTGTCAAAGGAGAGGAAGGATGATCAGTGAATCTGATGACTACGTAAGAAATTTTAGTAATCATTGACTAAAAAATTTTGCAGTGTTTCTTTCATCATTTTGAAGCAATTAAGTGAACACAATCTTTGATGTGTATTACTAAAACACAAGGTTAAGGATTTGTTATGGTTTGGATAGGTGGTGTTAATGCAGGAATATTCAGAATGAAATGATTAGAGTGTGAGAGGTGTTACCTAATCAGTCCATCCTAGTTTGAATGGACTTACTGGATGGTAATTAAAGGCAGGTGAGGCATGACTGGAGGAGGTGGGTCTCTAGAGGTGTGCCCTGGGCTTCTTCCCTGTGGCTCCCTTCCCCTCCCTCTCTCTCTGCTCCCAGGACTCTGCCATGTGCAGAGAAGCTTTCCTCCATTGGATCCTTCCCCCATGATGTGCTGCCTCACCTTGGAACCAGAGTAATGAAGTTGGCCATTTGTGGAACTGAGACCTCTGAAAACATATACCCCAAATAAACTTTCCCTCCTCTGAGTCGTTCTTGTCAGGTACTTTGGTCACAGGGATGTAAAAGCTGACGAAACCAGGACTTCAGCAGTATACCTAATTGTACCCCTCCTTTCCTTTTAAGATAAAGTACAAAAAAAAGTAGTGACCATGAAATTCTTCAAGCTTCTATTTGAAATAAGCCATTTGATGTGTCAGTGATAACCAGTTCTGCAGAACTATTCCATTTTCAAGTTCAGTACTCTCAGCTAATTTTTAAAGCCACCTCTGAGTCTTTGGAGATTCTAAATGGCCTGTGGAGTAATTCTGATTATTCAAATAGTTGAACTATTCAACATAGTCAAGCAAGAGGTCCTGTGTTGACTCCGTATCCCAAATCTCTGCAGGCCCTGTTATGAAAGATAAATGAGAAATGTTTCCCACTATCTGTTCTTGCTTTCCACAGAGTGAACTTTAAATCAAATTTTTAGCTTTATGTCACTTGAGAAAATAGTGAGAAGGGCTTTCAGGTGGAAGAAGAACAATGATTGAAGCTTGTGAAGGGTTTGAGAACAGTGTTGTTAAAATGTGTTGTTGTTGTTGTTAATGGTGTTGGAGATTTAAATTAGCATTAGCTGGTAACAACCAAATAATCAGGAATTTGCTCCATATATTTAGGGGTAAGATGGAGGATACATCATTTGGAGTATATATTTAATAAAGAACCGTTTCCCTTCATCATAAATGAATTTGGTGGTCTGCTCTTTGCCACTACAAAATATCAGGAAGAGAGTATAAGTGGAGCCCAATACATTTAAACAATAATGAATCAAATTTCATTACTATATGTGAAAGAATGTACCAGAATAAGAAAGAAAGAACGCCAACTTTAGGAAAAGAAATTATGCCTTTACTGGGATTAGAGGCCAGTGTGCCTCTTTGGGAGACCAATGGGTCTCTGTGGACAAGAGCTCAGAGTTTTGACACACAAAACATGCGAGTTTTCCAGAGACACATCAAGTGTTTCAAGGTCAAAGTGGTTTGAGATGATTGAGTTTCAGGTATCAAACTTTCCCACATTCACAAGATCCAGAATGGGATCCCTCTTAGGTTCCTGCATCTATTCTGCTAAAAGTAAAATGGGGGAAGAGTTATGCTCTGGAATAAAGGCTTCTTCATCATCCACCAGATGTTTAGACAACAGAGGAATATTTGCTGGTACTTACTTTGCTCATTAAAGTGTTTTCATTAAAATTTGCACAAATTAGCATTGATGATCATCTGAACCTATAGTGAATAATTACACTAGTGGGTGTGTGTGTATAGGGTGTGCTCTTAAACTTGGAAGGGCCATAGTTTGCTTTCATACAATACTTTTCTTCCCATAGATACATATGTAGAGTATAGTAGGTCCCTCATCCTGAATCCACAAGATTCTGAATCCACAAGATTCAACCAACTGCAAATGGAAAATATTTGAAATGAAAATAGTATCTGTACTAATCACCTACGGACCATTTTTCTTGTCGTTATTTCCTGAACAATACAGCAGAACAACTATTTGCATAGCATTTATTCTACAATAAGTATAATAAATAATCTAAAAATGATTTAAAGTATAGATGAAGACATGTATAGGTTATATGCAAATGCCACACCATTATATATAAAGGATTTGAGTGTCCATAAACTTTAGTAGATTTAGGGATCCTAGAACCAATCCCCTGTGAATACAAAAGAATGACTGTATTTTATTTCAGAGACCTTAAAATACATGTTTTGAACCTTAGTGGTAAAATTCTTTAGAAGTTCTTGTTAAATTGGGTGTGGTCAGAAACATAGTTAGTGGTCTCCATCAACCAGGGTAAAAGGCTGCGTACACTACACACAGTGTATAACTGCACAGAAGTACCCGGGGGAAAGTGCATGGGTAAAACCCACCAGCCCTGAACTGGCTATGCACACACCAGGCTTGCATGCTCTGGAGGAAGGGGCATCTACTTGCCATTTGCCTAGCCAAAAGGTGTAAATTCAGTAAATGCAGGTACATGATACATGTAAGTGGAAAGCTGACTGAGAAGCCCTTGTTGTCCAAGAAAAGTAAGCATTCAATTCAGGATGAAAGGAAAGGAAAATGAAAACTTACCTAGATTTGATCTAGGTATATGAAATTAACTGGGTCATGGTTTGTTCATTAATAGAGTCTTCAAGTGACTCCTCAGGGCCAGGCACTGGATGAGG
Organism: Sciurus carolinensis; assembly: GCF_902686445.1. Lineage (NCBI taxonomy): Eukaryota > Metazoa > Chordata > Mammalia > Rodentia > Sciuridae > Sciurus > Sciurus carolinensis. Next base: position 25,747,245 of record NC_062227.1, on the reverse strand, counting down.
TAACTGGTAGAGCTCTTGCACCTTACTACTTTGGGCAGCAGAAGGTAGGATGGCAGTCCCATGAGCAAAGGAAGGGACATCATATAATTAGTGCCCAAAGTTTATATAAAACCCTAAGGGAGCCAGAGAATTTAAGATCGATATCTTTGTCAGGAATGGGTGGAGAAAAGGCCATCATCTCCTTTGAAGCCCTGTTACTCTCAGAGTATTCAAATCAAGAGGCATGTGAAGGTATGATCAGGATCCACCTACTTCCAAGGACCCTTGTACTTTGTAGCCCTTTATTCCTTCCTCTTTGGATACTTTCTCCTTACCCTAAGAAACAAAGGTCCCAAGTAAAGGACCTCCATACCTAATCAGGCCCCATCAAACTTAATCTATTGTGGGTCTGTGGGGCCACTGAAGGAAAATCAAGCTAATTGGATAAATGGGTCTATCCTAATGTCATATGGTTGATTGTCTTTTATCCTTTGTCTCTGGGGCAACACATCAATGGGACCCTGACCTGAGACTGACTAAGGTGGGGAAGGTATTTGGGAGCCATTGGATATCTTGGATCATCTTAAATCACAGCACATATGCAGATGCTTCATCAATCAAATGAAGTTATGAAAAGTTTATTCCAAGCCAGAAAAAAAGTTCCAATTTAGAACCACAGAGCTCATACATTCATTAGCATAGTTTTTTTGATTTCTCAAAAGAATTACTGAGAAGGCCTTTGATGTATCAAATATTAAGCCTTTGATGTATCAAATGCTATATGCCTGGAGGGATTAGTTCTGATTAGAAAATTCTAGTCTCTGCTGTGTCTCCCAGCCTTTAACAACTTGTGTATCCTCTTATTAGGAGGTAAAGGGCAACTGGCATTCTTATGGGAGGTTCCCATGTTTGTGGTACATAGTGTGTTTCTATCCGTGGAAGATATCCTGGAGGTGGTCGTCCCTGGGGGTATTACTGATACTGAAGATGTTGTTCACACTATTCAGACAACATCTTTTCACATGTTCCTTAAGGATGAGCAGTGCCTTTTAATTCCCTAAAATCTCAAAGATCCACTGGTTGGTTTTCTCCCAGGAAGGAAGAACAATCTGGTAACCTGTAGTCATCTAAAGTTTCTCCTTTCATATATGTCTTTCTTCAAGACTGTTTGACACTGGAGCAGAGAGAAACTGAAGACTTTTGCAAGGTCAGTTTCTTAATATGACATTTAAGGGATGGGCCACATTTGCAGCTGAGTGGTATCTGTAAAGTGTGTGAAGAACAGCAGAGATGGGCGGGCTGCAGGGCAGGCCCCTGACCCTGAGTTCCTTGTCATTTGTATAAAATCCATCTTTGTTCATCTACAATCTTTAACAACTCTTTAAATATTTTTTTCCTTGTGGTCATATCATTATATAATATTCACTCTGGAGAAAAAGGAAAATGTGATTTTATAGGAAAAAGAAGGCCTTAGTCAATTTTCCCAGTGCTCTGGAGAACTATTATCTGTGATATGCTGATGGTGAACCTTCAGGCTCTCCTGCTCCAGTGGAAACCACTCTGGGTCATAACCCTAGGAACCTCCTGTGGTGCAGAAGGCAAAAGCCAGAGCAATTTCAGCCACTGGTCACTTCCTGTGAAGGTTGCTTCCCAGGGATTTTTCAGCAGCTTAGCTGAGTAGAAATAGAGGTCTTTTGATATTGGGTACAGTGACTCAAATTTTACTCTCCCAGGGTTGTATACTATTTTGAGAGTGAGCAATTAAGCAGTGCTTGGATTTTTGGCTCACTAGATAAACCTGGAATGATTCATTTTTTCTCCTTAAATAATCACCCGCCCATAGAGAGATTTTTTTTTTTTTCCTACAGGTGAACTTCAGGGCAGGTTTATAGTACTTGTGTCCCAGGAAGCAGCCGTATTGTTTTGGAATTAAGTACTTTTCAGAAATAAGAGCTCTGCACAGTGTTTGACTTTCCCCTCTACAGTGGGAAATACCACCCATCTCTCCTGCAGAGGCTTCCATCCTGACCCCCAGGGAAGGATGGGCAGGTGTCACGTATCCTTGGCTGTCCTTTTGCTTCTTATGCTCCCAGAAGACTATTCTTCCAAGGAGAGATTGTGGCTCCAAACTGAAGGAACAGTGAGCATTTGCATTTGTTGGTTCTCAGTTTATATGAACATCTTCCCCACCTGGGCTCTGAATTTGCAATCAATTGGTACACACAGAACTGTAGAGAGAGACAAGGTGATGCAGTGTTTCACAGGATTCTCAAGGTCATGTCTTCTTGCCCCTAATGCATCAGACATAAACCTGCCCTGAATTGAGCAGCAGGTGAAGCCTGGTATAGGAGAAAGACGAGAGAAGGAGATACTTATGAAGGTGAGAGATGCATTTATGTTTTACTTTCAAATTAAAGGTCGTTTCCCATGGCCCTTGTTCAACCTCTTTCCTCATAAACTCATTCTCACATTTTCTGTGTTATTAAATGTGTATTAGGTTTCTTCAGAGAAAAGGTAGTATTTTTCTTCCAATTTTTGGCTTCCCACCTCACAAGATTAAACTGCAGAGTGGAATGATTTTAAAGGAAGTTAGGCTGGCCTCCACTTTTCTCAGTGGGCATTTGGAGGGAGTGCAGAGCTCCCCACAGGCCATGAGTCACTTTTCACAGAGGGGCCACAGTCTCCCAAAGGCTCCATAGGCCACCAGCTTGGCCTCATCCCAAGTGCTGCAGGAGGATCTGTGGAATGGAGTTCCTAAAGCCTTTACCCTAAATGATCAGGAGAATGCAAGATTTGGATTCTGTTGCCTTTTTTTGTTTTGTTTTTCATTTGAATTAACAAATATTTCTGAGGTAGATCTCTCCAAAGTCTTCTCATTTATTAAAACTATCACAATGAGCTTGTTAACTTCTACCTTGGGAAACACTGCACAGTCACAAAAGGAAGCAAGTAATCCAGTGAACTGTTCTTGAGTCAGAAGCAACTGGAAAGTCACTCAATGCCTCCCTTTGGCCCCAGTGCCTGAATGCTCTCCTTTCCCACCCTAAAATGGAATGTAGAATAGTTTCATGGACTGATGCATTGTTTTTGCATTATACATTTCACTAATTTATAAAGGACCCCAAAACTAGAATCTGAATCCTCACAGATTCAATGGATATGAGTCAGTGGGATGCAGGTATTCTCCTTCGCTACTTCCTAGCATCCTAGAGAAAAATTCTTTGAGCCTTATTTTCCTCTTCTCTCATGATATGTCCCATGAGGATAGTTGTGTAGACTAAGTATGAATGTTTTTAAAGGGTTCAATGGGACCATCCTAGCCTCCAATCCAAAGAGAATGACCAGTGGCCAGTACATATGCTTGATGATATTAACCTGAGGGGATCTCTATAAAATTTAGTTATGGGAAGGGAGGCACAGTCAGCTTCCCTGAAGAAGATCTGAGGAATTAAAATGTGTCCAGAATGCAGAAGGTGGTGACAGGATTGGGGGGCTCATTCCAGAGCTTAGACAGTAATATAGACTGCATGTTATATACCCTAAAATCCATTTGTTAAAACTTAAACTCCCAATGAGGTGGTATTAGGAGATAAGACCTTCTGGGAGATGACTGGGTCATTAGGATGGAACGTTCCTACTGAGATTAATGCCCTTAGAAGAGGGGACACTAAAGAGATTGCTTCCTATTTCTCTACTTTTGACCATACATCTTGGTCAATTTTCTGTTACTACAATCAAATACCTGTTCTTTTACAGAAAAAGAGATGTATTCATTTCATAGTTTTGGAGGTCCAAGAACATGATATCAGCATCTGCCCGACTCTGCTGAGGGCCTCTGGCTACATCACATCATGGCAGATGGCATCATGGTGGAAGCACATGTGAGAGGGAGGGATCACGTGGTGCAACAGGAGGCAAGATGCCAGGAGGGTCCAGGCTCACTCCTTTCAAAGGAACCCATTCTCCCTGGGAACTTACTGACTCCTGCAAGACACAACCTACTCTGCAAGACTTCATTAATCCACTCATGAGAGTGGAACCCCCCAATAACCTAATTGAATTTCTACTAGGGTCCACCCCTTAAGGTTCCAACTACCTCGACATTACCACACTAGGGACTTAGCTTCCAACAGATGAAACTTTGGGGGACACACTCAAACTATATCCAAACCATATTCCTAGGTGTGGATGCAATAAGAAGGCAACCAGGAAGAGGGCCCTGATCAGCCACTGCATCTATCAGCACTTTGATCTTGAATAACCCAGTGTCCATAACTGTAAGAAATAAAGATCTGTTGTGTAAGCCTCCCAGCTGGGGCAGATTAAGATAGGCAGGTAACTCTGTGGGGAATAAAATGGCTGAGTTGCAAACCCCATTATCAAAGGGGTTTCCTCAAAATGATCAATGTGGAAAGCCTTTTTGAAATAGCCAGGGAGCAAATCAAGTCTTCTTAAAAAAACAGACATTATGCAACCGAATGATGAACTGTCTGTCTCACAAACTCCCCAGGACCTCACTGAGGACTGTCAGATGACAAAAGCAGGAATGCACCACACTGTGAGATCCCAGGCTGCATTCCTAAGTCTCTCAAGGGACTGGAGGCACCTGGGGCCTGAGCTCCTGGGCCACAGGATGAGCAGTTGCTGTGTTGAAGTCACAGAAGCACCATACAGGACTCTGTGCTGCAGCTGCCTGCATTAGCCCTGGCCTTGGGGCTCTCAGAAAGAAAACTGCTCCCTAACGTGCCTCCTTTAAATACAGAATGGAGCTCCCGTGCCGACAGCCTCTGGATGGTTTATAACCTTCCCTAATTGTAACTCAGAGCACAGAAATGGCAGAGGAGTTGTTCTAACTCACCTTAGAGCAAACTTCTGATGCTCAATCCAGACGGCTCAGTCTTGGGGTGTTATAAGAAATACAGAGGCCCAGCCTGGGACTACTCAATTCAGCTCTCAAGTTAGACCTTAGATGATTCAGGTGAGCAACTGAGGCCAGGAACCCCTCAAATCCATTCAAGGCTTCATAGTGACATGTTTCATTTTTAGCATGACCATGAGACATTTCTACACAACACAGGAAGAGGGTAGTTCAGCTGCTTTGGCATAGCTGTCTTCTAAAAAATAAACCAAGGACCATTGCAACAGGTCAGAACCTAGGTGCCCCTTCCTGTGGGATGCACCCTGCTCCCGTGAGCAAGTTCCTGGATGTTCAGTTTTGATGAAACCTGGAAGCAAGTGCATCACTAGCGAGCAGGGCATCCTAACCTGGGCTCCAAATGCCAAGTCTACCTCTGGTGTAAACACCTTGAGCTATCCAAAGAGCAATGTGGCAGGACCCCACTGTGTTTAATGGGCTTTAACATTGACTTTGAACATATGGATTTGCTTCCATCACTTCAACACCACCTGCCTGAAGGACAGACTGCCAGATTAGGCTTGCTCACCTGGTTAAACCCACAGTCCCACTATTCTCAAGAGCTGGTCATGGTGTAGTATGCATGAAAAACTTAAGAGTTCTTGTTTTTACATTGCAAATTTGCCTAGGAGGTCAGTGGTGGCAAAATCTTTAATTACTAGATAATTCAGATAGGCAAATTAACTGTATAGAACTCATTTTCTTCTGAAGCAGATCATAAAGGGAAGTGTACTTGATAAGGAACTATAAAATGTGGCACTGAAGTAAAAATGAGACCATCCTGTATTTGTAGTGACCAATGACCTTTTCTGACTTTTAGGCCATGATCAGTGATCTCTTAAATTTGAACAGCTGACCTTGAAGGTGGTTATCATCCCTTCAGATCCAGAGTCATAGTATATAGGGCTTAGCATCACTTTGGTACAGTCCTTCTCCCCCAGGTTTAACCATGAGGGAGTAAGAATTCCAAGAGTTTGTCAGTGAATAAAACCCAAGTGCGTATGCATGCATGCACAAAGCTTATTTTCTGATTTCTAATAAGGTTGTTTTCATATAATACTAAGATGTTTCCAAATCCAATGACTGAATTTATGAAGGGAAAATAGTCATCATCCATTGTGTATTAGTCAAGATAGGAAAGGATATGCTGTGAACAAAACCCCTCAAATCACAATGGCTTCAACTGCAAATGTTTGTGTTTTAATCACCTCTAAACTGAACAGCAGAGGGTTCCACTCCTCTTTGTTACTCAATTGCCCAGGCTTCTGGAAGCAACACTATACTTACATGTTGCTTCATTTTTTGCCACAGCATGCGGATCTCACATTTCTAAGTGTCAATCTGAAATGACACTCATCACTTCTGCTCTCATCCCACTGGGAAGAATGCATGTGGACCCTTGTTGCAAGTGACCTAGGAATTTAAGTCTTCTGCACAGAGGAGGAGGGAAAACCCTGATGTTGGTGAACACTGAGATCCACCATAGTTAACCAGGACTCTGGAGCACCAGTTCTACTGTGTGTTGTACTAGTTACTGATACCAAAGAAGTCCCTAATCCGAAGGATGAAGAAGTCTGTGGGGAGTAAGGGGGAGTGGAAAGAAGGAAGGGGTTAGACTTGCAGGTTGACAAGTTACAACATGCCAAAGGTCATAATGAAAGTATCTCCATAGGTTGTTATGGAGGATGTTGTGTCCGATATGGGCACAAGCATGATGGGAACATCAGCAAGGGTTAAGAAGGTAGCTGATGTTTGAGTTGGATCTTAAATAAAGAATAGCGTGTCCCCTTTATGAACACATTGTAGTCCCATTTGAAATCTTTCCTTTGTGACTGTTCGGTTGAGGCTTGTTTGAGTTCTATAAGTTTCTTGGTAGAAGTTCAACATTCTCTGCTTTTTCCGTGCAATGAATAAACTTGAACTTCTGAAGAATCAAGAAATACATGAGCACAGTTGTCTCATCAGTGACAACTGGAATTGTGACCCAGAAGGAAGCTGGCAAGAGCCCAGGAGGTGCAAATGAAACTGAACCAAGGTGGCTGTATTATATTTTCAACATAAAATCAGAACGTGAGGACTTACGGGAATTCTGAGTTTCCTTTGCATGCAATGGTCACCTGGGAAATGCTGTTTATATGTCATAATTTTGGAATTTCTGAGCTATTCCAGAAGTTTATGGCAATACAGAAACAGAATATCTTAAATAAAATGAGAAAATATGAGATTTTTTGTTGCTGACACAAAAATACAACAACTTTTACGACATCCATTTGTTGAAAACCTGCACCCAAATCCACAAAGGGCTATGATTTCAATGAAGACAATGATAACAACTAACACAAGTTTGCTAAGCACCATTTGTAATTCTAGGCACATATTAACTCATACTCAAAGCACCCAATGTTGCAGGAACTGCCAATATCTTTAACTTACAAATAAAACTGACAAATAGTTGTGTGCTGCCCAGACTACCAAGTGATGGAACTAGAATTTGTACCCCTACAGTCCAACTTCAAAGCCCAAATTCTTCATCAGTCCACTACACCTCTTTAATTAAGTGATTTATCCTCTGAAACAAGGTCAGTGACAATCCCTTTTCACTAATTAAAATAAAAAAAAAAAAAAAAAAGATCAGGAGCAGTGGCACACACCTGTCCATAATCCCAGCAACTCGGGAGGCTGAGGCAGGAGGTTGGCCAGTTCAAAGCCAGCCTCAGCAAAAATGAGGAGCTAAGAAACTCAGTGAGACCCTGTCTCTAAATAAAATACAAAACAGGACTGGGGATGTGGTCAGTGGTCGAGTGCCCCTGAGTTCAATCTCCAGTACCAAATAAATAAATAAGTAAATAAATAACTGACTTGCAGATTTGTTTTAAAATTACTAGTATTAAGTAGAACCTTTGGAGGCCATTGGAGGATCTGAGCTCCTATACCAGGTCCAACTGACCAAAGCAACATGGAGTCACCCATGCTAAAGTTCCACATCACCACCAAGGTGAAACAGGGTTGTTCATCTGATCTTCCAAGAGACTGGGAGAGTAAGAGATAGTAGTCAAATCCCCAGAGAGTTTTAGTTGGTATGAAAGGCAGTACCCTCTGTTTTAACGTCGAGAAGGACAGTAGCTTTAAATAACCAATTTGTTTATTGTTCTCTATTTCTGCGTTCCTCCATCTTTTCTGTCTATAAAACCAAACTCCTCTACTCAGCACACTGGAACGCTCGTTCTATTTTATGATGTATTGCCTAATTCTAGAACTGCAAACTAAAGCCAATTAAAATCTTTAAATTTGTTATAGTTTTGTCTTCTGACTAGGTTGCAAATATTTTCTTTGTAGGTATCCAAATCCACAAAGACTTAGCTTCATTTAAGTTACTTTTTATAATATTTAGCCACTGTCAAAAACACTTTCCTTGTTCTTCAAGGACTAGAGCTAAATACATTTAGATGTGTGATGCTATAATATTGTGATAAAGTAGAAAATACATATTTGACCTTTATTCCTGGGTTCCTGAAATGCTTATAATTTCCTAAATGTGAAAGTGATAAAGGTAACTGAAGGGCTCAGTTGGTAGAGTGCTTGCCTCACAAGCACAGGACCCTGGGGTCAATTCCCAGAACCACCAAAAAACAAAAGAATTTGTTAATGAGGCTAGGGAGTTGTAATTTCAGCTCCACCCATCAACATCTGGGGAAGAAGGAGGCACTAGAGATTGATCTGATCACTAATGGCCAATGATTTAATCAACCACACCTCTATATAATGCATACATAAACGCATAAAAGAATGAGGTTCCAAGAACGTGTGGGTTGGCAAGCAGGAGGAGGTGCTGGGAGGGTGGGGTACTCAACATGAGCATGGAAGCTACATATCCACACCCTGTAACTCGCTGGGCCCATCTCTTCCATCTGCTTGTTTCAGAGTTTCATCATTTGAAATCAACCAGAAAACTAGGAATAAAACTATTTCTTGAGCTCAGTGAGCTGACCTAGAAAACCTGAGGAGGAGGTCACAGAAACCGGCAATGCATATAGTAAGTGGTTCAGAAACACAGGTAACTTGAACCAATCCCCAAAAAAACAGTAGTGAAATGTTCTCTTTCATTTGTAAATGCTAACACACAAGGAGGTGAGGAGGGGAAGAACAGAAGTTCAGTGGAATAGACAAGGGGGAATGAAGGAAAGGGAAAGGGGTTAAGAATAGGAAAGAATGGAATGGATCAGATATAACTCTCCTATGTGCGCATGTGACTGCACCACAGTGAAATTCCACATCACGTACAATTACAAGAATGGGATCCAAATTATAGTAAGTTATATGCTGCGTATGTTTAATATATCAAAACACACTCTGCTGTCATGTATATCTAAAAAGAACAAATTTTAAAAAATGAAAAAAAAAAGAAAAAGAAAAAGAAACACAAGTAACAAACTGGACTTTCAAAAGGCATCTGAAGTCAGTCAGTTCCATGGGGTCGAATCCTTAAACTCTGAGTTTTGACACCATTTCCAGGTAGACAGTGTCAGAAATGAGTTAAATTGTAGGACATCTGAAAATTAATGGAATTGTTGTGGGCAGGGGAATCTCACACATTTGTTCACAGAGGAGTTGTAAGTAGTGCATCAGAGTACAAAGAAAAAATGGTTTGGTTCTCTTTCAGATGGGGACATTATGTATGAGGGCCACGCAGCCCCATGGCTGGCCTGGTCATGCCTGGTCATTGCACTGGGTGCAAGCCCTTTCCACCTCTTAGAGGGAAGGTAGGCAAAAGAGAAAGCACATCAATGACCTATGATGAGATTGTCAGGTAGATAACCTGTATCCCTTGTCCTCTGTCTGTTTCCTAGCAGTTGGTTGCCTGGAACTGCTTCTAAACAGCTGCTCATCTGGGCCTGTGGTCAAAATTTATCCATCTGCTCTTCCTTTCTCTTAAACTCTGGAATAACTAACAAATTGCTATCCATTACTTCTCCCAGACAACACATTTTGTGAGCTACTTGAGGCTGTTCTAGAAGATACCAATAGACTAGTAGTGGAAAGAAACTTCAGATTGGTTCAAAGAGAGGCGTTTTTCATGGGAAGAACTTTTTGCTGTAACTTTTAGTGTCATTTTCTTAAAACACTGACCTTTTTGGAGAGAATTGCTGTTTTGAACCCAGAGACCCATTCTGCTGCAGCCGCTGCTTGTATTTGCATACCCTGCAGAACCTATTTCTGGGTTCCGTGAAGCCGCTGCCTGCCTACACAGTCAATCTGCCACTTCTCCTGGCAGGGTCCTCTGTGTACCAGCATGTAAACCGCACCCAGAGCAGGGCTGCAAATGCTCTCTCCCAAGTCCAGTTTCCCAAGAAAAATACTGAAATGGTCAAAGGTAGCTTCAAAAAAAGGTGACTTAGAAGCAACAAGACTCTAGCGAGCACCAGTCCTAATTTGGAGCTGATCTCAGTAAAAGTGAGTGGCGAATGAAAAGTGAGCAGAACGAGAAGGTATGGATGTGGAACAGGAAGCTCTCGTGCAACACCAGCTCAAGGGTGAAATCCTCTGCTCTCTCTCCATGGCCTAAGGTGAGGAGATGTTCATCAGAGGGGATCTTGTCAAAGGCATCATGTGTGGCACGGCTTATAATAAATAGAACAATAATAGTTCTGAGTTTTTCATGTACAGTAACCAAGAGGACCTTATAGTAACTTTGGCTATTTAATTGCTCTATCATATGTTGCCACTGTTGAGATTTTTGCAACACCCAATTGCAAGAACTGTTTGTAAATTTGCTTGCTGAAGTTGTGGAAAGAGCTTTTCATGAAATGAGCATAGACTTTGCAAGTAGTGAAGCCTTCAAGTCCCACCTGACGGTTCTCAAGCTATTCAGAGCAGCTTCATGCAGAAGAATGGTAATTACATTGATTGAATTCCTGTACCCGAATCCTTTTCAGGTGCTTTGCTGTACTCTTCTGAACATAAATGAGTCTTCAATGAATATTATGGAATGGGTGATACCATAGGGAAATAGTTCCTGGAAGAGCTATGATTTGAGATGCTGTTCTGAATGTACCCAGCTAGTTCTCTGAGCGATTAGCTCTCTGACACCCTGTCCCACTGTCCCTAAACCTGTGAGCCTAGATAATTGGAATTAAGGAAGATGTCTGGAATCATGTAAAAGCTACCTTATTTTTGTAGGTATTAAACCCTGACCTTTGTTTCGGTCGCAATAGGCCTTGTGTGGTGGAACTCCCTTGGTGGTTTCTTATGTAACTACAATGGAATTAATGTTTTCAAAGGAAGACTTCCAGTTTATGGTCTGATGCCATAAGCCTCTTAAAAATGGGTTCACCTAATTGTCCTGGTTCATCTAAAGCTTTCCAGTTCTTAACACTGAAAACCCCAAGTTCAGAGAAGGAGTTAAGAAAGTGCATCTTAAGCTGGGCATGTCGGCGCACCCCTGTAATCTCAGCAGCTTGGGAGGCTGAGGTAGGAGGATTACGAATTCAAAGCCAACCTCAGCAACTTAGCAAAGCCCTAAGTAACTCAGTGAGACCTCATCTCTAAATAAAATACAAAAAAGGGCTGAGCATGTGGTTCATTGGTAAGTGCCCTTGGATTCATTCTCCAGTACTGGAAAAAAAAAAAAAAAAGAAAGAAATGAAAAGAAAAAAGAAAGTGCTATTTTAAAATATGCTGAATTGGAATATTGATTATTTGAAGCCAAAACCACATGGGGAACTATAACTTCAGAAAAGGCCATTCAGCCAGTCTTTTTCTATATGCAACAAGCCCTAAAGATTGTTTTGGGAGGGCTTTTGTTCATATGCAATGCCTGAAAATAGCTTTGATCACCAGAGACTCATCATTGGGACTGCAATCCACCCAAGTAAAGAAACTTGCTGGAGTAGCCCTTATCTTCCATGAGCTTCTAACCCCACCCAAGACATCTCTTAGTAACATCCCTAGAATTTACTACCCTAATCCAGAGACCTATCTGTCCTATCATTCCTTCGCAAACTTGTTTGTTGTCTAAAAAGTATAAAGCATCATACTTTAGTACGTCCTTTGGAATTCATTCTCCTGTGAAGAGCCCACATACCTGTACACTTCATAAAATGTTCATGCTTTTCTCCTGTCAGTCAGCACTTGTATAAATCAGGTCCAAAGAGCTTACATAAGATATCTCTCTCTCTCTCTCTCTCTCTCTCTCTCTCTCTCTCTCTCTCTCTCTCTCTCTCTCTCTCTCTCCTGTACTAACAAGGCCCTCCGTCTAGGGCAGTCTGGACTGACTGGTCAGTCCCCTTACTTAGAAGGCACAGTGAAGCTTCCCTAGGATCTGATATGCTGCTGCATATTTGTTGCGTGGTCTAGATTTCAGGTTATAGCAATACTCTCTGGTCAATTATCTCCATTATCTCTGGTCAGTTATCACCAAGGAACACATTTACTAGATGGGCGGGGGGTGGAGGATGCAATGAGGGATAAAGAAAGCAGGAAGATTAATGTCATATTGGAGTCAGACTGCAGGGCTTCTTTTACACTATAAATATTGAATGAAGTGCTGATGTAACCTTTACTGCAGCATGACATGGGATTTGGCTGTTTTTATGGCCCCCGATTAAAGTAAGACACGAGTCTCTGATTAGATTATTCTTTCCCCGCCATGGACCTTTGCCCTTCACTTTTCCAAGAGTGCTATTTTATGTATGCAATCACTCTCAAACTCCAACACCAAACTATGTAGATCACCACCTAGAAATCATATCCTAGGAAGCATTTTTTATATTCTTGACCTCCAATTATTTATAATCTAAGACACTGGCTTCCTGATAAGCACATCAAAGAAAAGAAAGAGTTGAGTCTCACAATCTGCCTCCTTTTTAAAAGCATATTATCTGTATGTGGTGAAACCATTGATGTTCTGATGAGCACAAGTAAATGGATGGGTTTTTAATGGCTAGTTTTTTGCAATTGCAGATAGCTAAAAACAGTCAACTGAAAAGCAAATTGAGCTCTAAGGAACAGAATTCAATCTGTTGGTTTTCTTCTTCCGGTCCATCCTATTCAGTAATTTAATTATTTGTGAAACTTTTAAACTCAATTGACTCCCATGGAATTTATCCAAGTTGGAGGGTGTTTGGTGTTTTGCTCATTACCTCTTTTGGTGGTGCTCCAGCAATTAGCAACTTGGTTTATTCAATCATAGAAGACCAACCGTATTTGAAATGACTGTGTTTAGTGTTTAATGTCTTTCAATGATATCCACTTTAAAAATTCAAAACATTAGTCTGCTTATTATGTGGAATTGCAGAACTATCAGGTTCAAATTGAGGGAATATTTTTCCTTTTTAACTTTATACAAATTTCCTGAATGGAAATTTTAAAATTCAATTGCAATGAGTAGGGTTGAAAATTAAGTGATCTAATATAAATAACATCAGGGGGTAAGCCCTCATAAATCAGCAAATTCGATGTTAAATATAGGTCCACGGTATTATTGTAGATACTAGATGCCACCTACTGGCAGTAATTACTCTTTGATGCAACTGGTCATGGATTTAATACAGAGGGAGAATAGATACTTGTAGTTAAAATTCAAATTTTGTTTTATGGCATCCTTATTTTGTGCAGATCAATCACTGAAAAAGCATAGCTATATTTTGAAATTCAGACTGCATTTAGGAAAAAGCTACTGTGAACAGAAAGGCTTATTTGGATGTCACTTATATTTGTACATTTTGGTCACCCAAAGATATCTTCGTGATGAGACTCATCTGACTACAGCTGATTCTACAGCCTAACTTCCTCCCAGTTGTGGTGCAGCATACAGGCAGTGGATATAGTCTTTTCATCATTGGTACCTGAGTGCATTTTGCAAAAGCAGTCAAATGGCAGCTGTTCTTCATGTAGGATGTGGCAGTGTGCCAAATACACTGGCTTGTGTGCTATTGATTTGCAACACAGGCTCTATCTGCATTTTTATATTTGAGAATGATTAGTCGTGGCCTCCATCATAAAGAAAGTTAATTACATAAATCAATCTCATGCATTTCACATCTGTAAATTCTACTGAGGCCAAACTTGCACTCCAGGTAGAAATAATAAGGTACATTATGAATAAAGGAGCTAATGATCCCTGGCTGCTGTGGTGTGAACATGTCTCCCCAAAAGAAGTATGTGCAGGAAACTCGATTCCCCACACAACAGTGTTGGGAGGTGGGGCCTAATGGGAGATCTTAGGTCACCTCATGAAGGGATAAATATCAGTTATAAAAGGACTTGAGGCTGAGTTCAATCTCTTGCTCTCTCTCTCCCTCTCTTCAACCTTCTGCCACAGGAAGATGGAAGGAGATGACCTTCATTAGATGCTGGTTCCTCTATCTTGGATTTCCTAGTCTCCAAAACTGTGAGTCAATAAATTTCTATCCAGTACAAATTAGCCAGTCTGTAGTATTCTGTTGTAGCATTGCAATATGGGCTAAGACACCTGGGTATCTTGAGAGGAAGAACATGCATAGCAAAGTCAGCTAATGTTTTAGGACAGGCATTGGCAAACCACAGCCTGTAAACTAAATCCAGCTTACTGCATGATTTTGTAAATAAAGTTTTATTGGAACATAGCCATGTCCATTTGTTTGCATATACTCTAAGGTACTTGCTCTGAACAACAACAGAACTGAGTCAGTGAGACAGATATTACATAGCCCACAAAGCCTAAAATATTTACTCTTTGGCCCTTTATAGAAACATTGCTGACTCTTGTTCTACTTTCATGAAGGCTATCTTTCATTTAAAATGCTAAATCAGCATCTTTGACTCAATCAGCATAAACTACACAACAGTTGTAGTTTGACCCTGAAAAGATGATTTCACCATCAGAGTGGGACAGGGACAGTTCCTACTATGATTTGAACTCCCATATAAGTTCCTAATTTGGAAACATAATCTCCAAACTCATATGTTAATGAATTTGGAAGTGGGGAGTTTGTGAGGTAATTAGGATTAGATGGAATCATGAGAGTGGAGCCCCATGATGATATTAGTGGCTTTATAAGAAGAGAAAGAGAAGCCTAGTCAGTTTATTTACTTTATCTCATCATGTGGTGCCTCCTGACATATTGTGATGTAGCAAGAAGACCCTCACCAGATTCCTACACTGAGCTGTTGGATTTTCCAGTCTCTAATACTATAAACTAAATAAATTTTTATTCTTTATAAATTACCCAGTGGCAGGCATTTTGTTAGAGCAACAGAAAACAGGCTAACATAACTCCTCTTTGAAGTTTTCACAAGCAGCTTCCTAGGTGGATCAGCCTACCATGTCCTGTTCCTGGGCACTAATGAACCAGAGTACCCAACAAAACTTGGTGCAAAAATAGAATTTGTTCCTTCACAGAGCAGAACAGAATTTTCCTTCAGATTTCAGTTTCCGTTTAGCTGAAATATATTTAGTAGTGTTGGTAATGATAATAATAAATAATAAATTGGGCTTAAAGTTTATTGAAATAGAGATATGAAAGAAGCTGTGGAAATATGTTTTTCTTAACATTTTGGTGACCTGTCAGCACCTTTGAGTTTACATCACATTGTGTAACCAATTGGGAAAACTTCAGATACTCAAGGATAGGAGGAGTCAAATACATGAAAAGCAAAAGCCCAGATGCTTAGGTTTAAAAAAAAAAAAATTCACAAGAATTTGTGAAATTCATACTTTCATGTGCTATTGTAATGTGGAAATGAGATTCAGGAAACCCCTAATGGTGACTTTTTTTGGAATGTCATTATTGGTTGATATACTTAAGACCCTTCATTTAAAGAAAAAAAAAGTCTTACAATGATAACAAAAAGTGGGTTTTGTAAAATTCCTATGCATCTTTGAAGGCATCAAAATTTGATGCCTCAAAAAAATGCTATATGGTAAAAGCAGGGAGGGTTCCATATGCCATCAACAGATGAATGGATTAAGAAAATGTGATATATACACACAATGGAATTTAGATCAGTCATAAAGAAGAATGAAATTATGGCACTTGCTGGTAAACAGATGGAACCAGAGAGCATCATGCTAAGTGAAATAAGGCAGAGGCAGAAAGTCAAGGGTAGAATATTTCCTCTCACATGCAGAAGTTTTAGAGAAAAATAAAGGAAAAAAGTGGGGGAAAGCCCATGACAATAGAAGGGAGATCAGTGGAGTTGAAGGAAATAAGTAATGACGGAAGGAGAAAGACAAGAAAAGAGAAGAATCATGGGATGAAATTGACCCAACTATCTTCTATACGTATGTGAATCTACCACAGTGAATGTCATGTTTATATCTTTCAGTAAAGTGCTAACTTAAAACAACCTATAAATAAATAGAAAGAAGACCAATAGAATGAGGAAGGGGCATGAGGGAGGGAGGAAGAAAGAGGAAGTCCTGGGGACTGAGGTGGAACAGATTGTATTCCATGCTTCTATGATTATGTCAAAATGAACCCCATTATTATGTATAATGATAATGGACTCATCCATAAAAAATGAGAATTAAAAATAAATATAATCTCTTAAAGAAAAAAGAGGGAGAGCTATTTTCTATCTCTAATTTTGAGGAGGAAAAATGAAGATTCGGAACAACTTGTGTCTGAACAGTTCAGCTTGAATGATTGCTATCTATTTGCCAGCTTTGTTGTGTGGTGGTAAATTTTCTCTTGGGGTAAAAAGAAAATCACTATGTCTCAAATTCTCTCAGCTATAAAATGGAGATAGCTTCTACATCACAGAGTTGTGGTAAGGACTGTATGTGATAATATATACATAATAACTGTTAGTAAAGCAATGTCTTCACAGACGTGCTCAGTAAGCATTGATGATGGCGAGGAGTCATTGCATGCGCAGGAAGCAGTCCCACAGCTGGCCCTAGATTCCATCCTTAGAAAGACCTGCTATCAAGGCTGGCCCTTGCCTGGAATCTGGGAATTTGACTAGTGAACACTTCCTTAAAATCAATTAAACTTCCTAACTGATAAGGATGGCTTTCTGTGTGTTTGTGTCAGTACAAATAATTTGATGGTATGCTAAAGACCAGATTTCCTTCTGGAAGGAATTTTGATATCTACTAAATGGTAGTAGCTATGTGAGCAACTCCCAATAAAAACCTTGGGCTTTGCTAAAGAGAGCCTTTGATTCCTGAATGGGCTTCCCTGGGTAGAAACAGCACACACTGCTTACTGGAGAAAGGAGAGGCCCAGAGTGGCCCCTCATAGGAGGGGGAGAGCCCAAGGAAACCTGCACATGGCTTCTCCGGTTCATGGCTTGCTCTTTTCTAATCTGGAGGTACATCTTCTCTATGTCACTGTCAGGAATCTTAGCTGTGATTAAAACTACATGCTGATTCCCACGAGTCCTTTCTAGCAAATCTCCAAACATAGTTGTGGTCTAAGAAGCCCCCAACACATTAGGTATTTAATATTTTAATGCTAATTTGAGTAGACCAGCCCTGTAGGTCCTAACCTTAGCTATAACAGGAATTATCCGGGAAATTTTACACACACATACACGCACACACCTCTCACACACACACACAGGCACACATATCTCTCCAACTGCCTGTGCCCAGACTCACAACAATCACAGGAGGATTCCTGCTATCAAAGAGTTACTATCAGAATTTTTTTCTTAAGTTCTGACATTTCTATTCAATTCTTTATAAAATCGTCTTTATGTCTTTGTGGAAATTGTCCTCTTCAGGAATGTTGCCAACCTCTTCTACTAGATGCTTTGGCAGCCTTTTAAGTATTTATTTTGCTATTATTTTAGATTTACAGAAAAGTTACAAGAATAGTAAAGAGCACCTGTTCAGTCTCTCCTGGTTCCTCTGATGTACAATGATTAGAACTGAGAAATTAATGTTGCTTTTAACTAAATAACAGACTTTATTTGAACATCACTGAACTTTTCTAGTTGTATTTGCTGTTGATGTTTCAGGGTCCAATCCAGGATCCAACCTTGTGTTTGATTGTCTCTCCAATCTCCTGAATTCGTGGTAGCTCCTCAATCATCTTTCCTTGTCTTTCATTACTTTTTTTTTTTTTTTTTAATACTGGGGATTGAACTCAGGGATACTCTACCGCCAAGTTACATCCCTGACCCTTTTTATTTTTTATTTTGAGATAAGTTCTTACTAAATTGCAAAGGCTGGACTCACATGTATGATCCTGCTGCCTCAACCTCCCAAGTAGCTGAGATTACAGGTGTGTACCAGATGCTTGGCCTACAAACTTGGCAATTCTAAAGGGTGCAGTTTTGTAGATTGTCCCACAATTTGGATTTGTCTAATGTTTTCTCATGATTAGGCTTAGATACTTCATTATCAGCAATTACTATATAAAAGTGATGTGCCTTTCTTGGTGCATTACAACAGCAGCGGGTAACATCGATGCACCTTTTACTAGTGGCGACATTGACCTTCATCACCTGTTAAAAGTGTTGGCTTCAGGTTTCTCCATTATTAAGGAAACATTTTTCTTTATAGTTAAAAAAATTTTAAGAAGGCATATTTAAACTGTGGAAATCTATTATTTGTCTTCCAACTTTTTTCCCACTAATTTTAACATCCATTAGTGGATCTTTCCTGTCAAGTTCTAGGGACAATTTTCCATTTTTCTTATTCCTTCTGTATTTATTAATTAAAATCTTATAAGGACGAGCAGCCTCTTCTCCCTCACTTATTTATTCAATTACTCATTTTTGTCAGTAGGGACTCATGAATATGCATTTAATTCTATGGATTTTAATAAAATATTTTTATTTTGTTACTTGAATGGCTCCAGCTTTGGCCACTGGGAACTATGTCAGGTTGAGGTCTCTGCCTTTGGACAACCCTTCATCCTCGTTTGAGTACTTATTTACTTTCTAGAGCTAGATCGTCCCAGTTTCATCATGTATTTGTCTTGCCCCAGCCTCTTTGCCTAAGAAGACCTGATTCCTTTGGTGGAGAATGGAATTTGATACCAAGGTTGACTCTGGTGTGTTCACCCCTATTGCCTTCAGCCCCTCTTGATGAATACAATGTGGAAATATATGTACTTATGCTAACCCACGCATACCCATACACATCTCTCGGTTCATTTCTGCATCTACTGAATACACTTTTTTAAAAAAATGAATTTATGCCAATTTCTCCAATTCAATTCAGCACCTCAGGGCTCATTCTTGCCTTCCTCCTTTCATAATTAAAATTTTTTTCTTTCTATATGTGTTCAGCCCCAGTACACATACAAAGTGGTTTCAGAATTTCTAATCAAACCCCTGGGAGAAACAAATTTACTCACTAGGTTTCAGTGTTGGTGCATATTTCATTGTGTCCTTATCAGTTGGCATCTTTGGTCAGAGTTACATTAAAGATGCTTTCTGAGCATTCCAGTCTCTGTGACATCTGCATCTGCTGCAGTCTTTTCTATTTTTGAAGACAGGTCACATTTTTCTGCCCCTTTGTGTATCTATGAATACTGGATTTTATTTGAATTGTGTGTATGAAAGAATGCTAGAGATGAAAGTAAGTAATATGTAATCCACAAAATAATCATGCCTCTACTTGTGTCTGGTTGCCAGAGTTGGGGGAAGGAGCTGATTCAGTCTGACCTGAAGTCATCATGGGTCTGAGCTTTGTGACAGTTTCGGCTTGACTCAATTTGCCACCAGTTTCAAATACTGTAAGCCAGCATCAGGACTATTCTGCTCCAATGTCTGGGACATGAGCTCCTGGAGAGCTCTTTGGTTTGACAGCTGAACCACCAGTTTTCTGGGCTATTGGGAAACTTCATTCTGCATTCCATTCCAGCTACCAGCTGCTCTGGCTCCTGGGGAAGTTTTGCTGTCTACTTCTGCCCAGCACTCTCAGATTCTGTGGAGGCCTTCTACGCCTCGGGAAGTTCCTCAAGTCTTCCCCGCCTCCCATATCTCTTGGGAGGCAGTTGCCTTGCCCTTGAGGGAGGCACTTCATGCCTTTAGGGACAAGTCTTTCATCTCTCTGGTCCTGCTTCAGCCTTTGAGATATCACTAGGGCAAGCAAAATAATAGCTCCCTGAAGATGTTCCTACCCCAGACTCCAGAAGTTGCAACTGTGCCATGTTACATGAAAAAGAGAAATTAAGGCTGTATATGGAATTGAGGTCGTATTAATCAGGGTTCTCCAGAGAGACAGAGCCAAATAGGATAGAAAGGTATATAGTTGCTGGGAGTGGTGCATGCCTGTAATCTCAGCAGCTCAGGAGGCTGAGACAGGAGGATAGAGAGTTCAAAGCCAGCCTCAGCAACTTAGTGAGACCCTGTCTCAATAAAATATAAAGAGGGCTGGGGATGTGGCTCAGTGATTGAGCATCCCTGAGTTCAATTGCTAGTACCAAAAAAAAAAAAAAAAAATAGTAGATAGTTAGATGATAGATAGATAGCTAGATAATAGAAAGATATCAATTGAGTGATGGGATTTAATAAGAGAATAATTGGCTTACACGATTGTGGAGGTTAAGAATTCCCACAACAGTCTATTTGCAAGCTGGAGACCCTGGGATGCTGGTAGTGTGACTCAGTTCAAGTCAAAAAGCCAAGAACAAGAGAAGTCAGTGATGTGATTCTTAGTCTGGGATCAAAGACCTGAGGACCCAAGGGACCTGTGGTTTAAATTCTGGAATCCAAAGGCCAGAGACCTGAAGTTTTGATGTCCACAGGTAGGAAAAGAAGATTTTGCCCCAGTTCCCAGGGAGAGGAAATGACTTCTTTTGGTCTATCCAGATCCCAGATGTTTCGATGGAGCCTCCCACAGTGAGGGTGGATTTTTCTCCTCCATTCACTGACTTCCTTGCTGATCTCTTAAAGTTCCCTCCCAGACATGACACAAAAGAATGCTTTATCAGTTCTCCACAAATTCCTTAATCTAGTTAAGTGGACGCCTAAAATTAACTATCACATTTGCCAATCCACTAGTTTTAAGAAAAGGAGATTAGGTGGAGTCCAGTGGCGCACACCTGTAATCCCAGCAGCTCAGGAGGCTGAGGCAGGAGGATTGGAAGTTCAAAGCCAGCCTCAGCAATTTAGTGAGGTCCCTAGCAACTCAGTGAGACCCTGTCTCTAAATAAAAATATAAAAACTGACTGGGGATGTAGCTCAATGGTTAAGGACCCTATACCAAAGGAGGGGGAAAAAGGGGGATTATTCTGGATTATCTAGATGAATAATGACAAAGGGATCCCAAAGTCCTTAGAAGTGAAGAAAAGGGCCAAACAGCAGAGTTGGAGGAGATGATGGGAGCCAGGTCCAAGAGGTGTAATGCTGCTTGCTCTGACAGTGGAGGAAGGAGCTCTCATCTAGTGAGTGCAGGCAGTCTCTAGAAGCTGGAAAAGTCAAGGAAATGGATTCTCCCCTAGAACTTTTAGGGAAAAAAGCAGTACTATCCCAACATACTTTTAGTCCAGGGGGACTGTGTCAGACTTTTGACATACAGAACATAAGAAAATTCATGTTATGCCGAGCTCATACCTTTGTGGTAATTTGTTGCTTCAGCAACAGGAAACGGATACACTTCCCCAGAGCATCAGGGAACTCCTGTGGGAAAGATCTGCAGGAAGGCCAGTTGCTCCATGCCTGGGCCCTTGGAATTCTGACCTCATGAACCAGCCCACTTGTGCCTACTAAAAGTTCCCAAAGAGTCAGACTGGAGTTAATGGACTGAATTGTGTCCCCATCAAATTCCTATGTTAAAACCCTAACCCCAGCACCTCAGAAAGTCACTGAATCTGGAGACAGGTTTTTAATGAATTGATTAAGGTAAATGGAAGTCGTTCAGGAGGGACCTATTCCAATATGACAGGTGTCCTGATGAGAAAAGGAAATAGGACAAGACGGTACAAAGGAAAGACCACAGGAAGACACAGGGAGAAGACAGCCATCTGCAGGCCAAGGAGGAGAGCCTCAGAACAAGCCAACCTGGACTTGATCTTGCACTTCTAGCCTCCAGAGATGGGAGGAAATACACAAGCGTTGTTCAAGCAACACAGTTTCGAACTTGCTGTGGCAGCCTGAGCTGAGCGGCTGAATGCAGCTGGTTTCTCCTCAGTCCTGTCTACAGAGGGTGTGTCTTCATGACACTCCCCTGGTGTGAAAGCAGTTAGGATCTCTCATAGCCTATCAAGGGCTCATGACATTCCAAAATTTAACTTAAAGTTTCTTCATGTCTTTAACTCTTTGTTAATTTAAAAAACATTTTTTAAATCATATTTTGTCATTTATCCAGCTTGTTTTGTTTATCAGAATGACTTTCTACATTGAATGTGGAAGTCTCCAAGTACCAGTGTTTTGAAAGGGCTAAATGTGTAACCAGGATGGAAATCCTCTTGGCTAAGACCTCTCCTAGTCTAACGGGCTTGGCAATTTTTCAAAATTTAAAGCATCAAGCAACCTTTGGAAGAACAGGGCACAATCCATCCCCTCACTCCTTTTACCTCACTGGAAGTATTGAGATAAGTGCTCTTTGACCCATGGAATAGGAAATTTGGATGCTGTTTTAGGTCGCTAGTGAACACATAAGTTTTAGGGGATTTTGTTTCCAGTAATAACTGGCCCTGCCTGCCTTTCTGTTCCCTCCTCCCTCCTGTCCTTCCTTTCTTCCCTCCTTCCCTCCTTCCCTCCTTCCTTCCTTCCCTTCTTCCTTCCTTCCTTCCTTCCATCCTTCCATCCTTCCTTCCTTCCCTCCCTCCTTCCCTTCTTCCCTTCCTGGTGTATTACCAAGACTCAGCAGACCTCCAGTAGATTGCCAGACTGTTACACTACAGGGAATAAGCTTCTGGAAACTACACGTATGTGACAAGAAAATTTCCAACCCAAATCTCAAATTCCTAAGGAAGTTTCTAAAGATGGTTCTTCTGGATTAATACCTAGTAATTCTTACACTTCTCTTTTGTATTATCTTTCTAATTATTAAGATGTTTGAAATAATTTTATTGACCTCTGCTACCATTTTGAGGGAAGTGTTTTTAAAAAATGTATATGTTTAATACTTGAATTTCCTTTTATAGGAATCTACTGCAGACAAATTTTGCTTTGGAGGTGCTTTTCAGCCATGATTTCGATAGTTCTCATAGGCTTTTCATCTTCCATAGAAGAGGATTTTCTCACACAATTCTTCTGTAGTGTAACTAATTTATATGCATATTTTTAATAATCAAATTTTTACTGAGTGCCTCTGTTTAAATGTCACTGTTTAAGGGAGATGGACAATCATGTTCGGAAGCCTAAAATCCTAACTCAATTAATGCATGGTTAAAATTATCAGTAAATTTGATTCATAAAGGAAAGTTCCTGAATGGCAAAAAGCAAAGAATGGAAGCATTGAAAAGATATCGAGGTCACTGATGTAGAGATTATTTAAATTCCATTGTCTCATACATAAGCCATCCAGGCACTCTCCAAGGGCCTAGTCCTTACCTTTGCAAGGGATGTGCTTCTTCTCATTCTTAAGGCATTTCCCAAATGGTCACATACATATCCAACTCTCAAAGCATGCAGAGGTGGCATTTACAGCAAGTCCTGTAACTTCCAGGTGGACCACGACATCAATGTTGACTGGGCTGGTGCTTATTCTCCCAGAGGAGAAGTAGGTAACACTTTGATCTGACAGCCTCTGTGACAACATTTATCATATAATACAGTGTAGAAGCTAAGAGCTGTTGGGCCCTTGCTGCTATGTGCCAGATACAGACTCGTGTATTTCATAGCTAGTATCTCATGCAACCCTCATAACAAAACCAGAGGGCACAGGAACTAGCATTACCTCCCAGTTCATAGATGCAGAAACTAAGGTTTAGTCAAGTCAGGACACCTATGTTTTTAACTACTGTACAATATTGTCTCAACCAGTGACTATGGGCACGATTGATTCCATTAGCCCACAATTACAGAGGCAAGTGTTATTTTAAGTTGTGGACATTGTCAGTCTGAATAGTTGCATGCAATGTAATTCTTCTATAATGCAAGGATTTGGGATAGACTTACACTTCTGTTTCAGAACCATGTTTTATTAGATTTTTATTATATGGGTTTTCATATTTCATAAGCATGATTTAGTTCATGCTATACCCAACTCCACAAAAAAAAGAAATCTTAATATAATTGAGTGCCACTACATGTATTAATATGGCCATTGGGAAAGCTTCCTCAGAACTAAAATGGAATTATAATCCCATCCTTAATTGGGGTCAGACTGAAGACCATATCACAGCTACCATTTCCTGTACTTCAAGGGATGCTTTAATCATAGAGACTCTGGTTCTGGGAAATGCCTAAAATTCAAGTGGAAACAGACCCTCAAGAAAGGCATGTTCAGAAGGCCTACAGTCAAGAATCATGACATCTACAGAGCCCATTGGAGAAATGTTTCTTCTTTGTATCACTCAGAATCTACCTATTCCACTCAGAAAGCCCCTAGCAGTGATTCATGACAAGTTTTACAGGGTCTTGATTACTAATGAAGAAGAAATATGTAATTGGAAATATATGTTAGAACATTTAACTAACAAGTCCTGTGTTAGGGCATCGGGTTTTGTGGTGGGGAATGTCCAGAGTCCATGATCATGAGCTACATCTTAGTTTTCATTTCTGGATGAAATACTTCCATACTCCTCCCCAGTTTGAAGTTCTATATTTTTGTATCAGGTTTGAATGATTTTTTTTTATTTCTCTTACAATGAAGTCATTTGAAAGTTAACTAAAACCACCTGGACTTCTGGACAATAGCTCATATTTTAATATTGTTCTTTCATTAATGTTCATCTATAATGACAGCGGTTCTCAATAAGAGAGGGTAATTTTCCTTCCACCCCCAGGGATATATTCTGGGTTGTCACAACTTGGGTAGAAAAGATACTACTGACATTCAGTAGGTAGATGCCAAGTATGCTGGTAAACAGCTCTCCATAGCAAAGAATTATTTGACCCAAATATCAATAATGCCAAAGCTGAGAAATTATGGCTTAGGGAAAGCACTTCTAAAAACATTAAGATTTATTTGTATTTAATTTTAGTCTGTCAACTTAGAGATTTTCATCATGCCTTAATATTCTTATTAATTAAATGATATTTGTCTACCTCCTAATTAGCATTAAATAACTTTTCCTATATTGCAGAGCTATAGAACTGTTTGCTCTGATCTTTACAAAGAATATGAAGATAGTTCCTTTGGGATGAAAATCTTCAATAAAACCGATCTGCACTCCAGGCACAAGAAGAAATAGGGATCTGGCTTCTCCCACTGTGAATATCCCACATATCTATTTTCTGAAAGCGGAAGTAAGACCAGAGAATTACTAACAAAGAGCAGATTTGGAAAATATGGATGCCAGAGTACTTCTTAATCCAGGCCCAGAGCCAGAGATGCCAGTGGGTGCTCCCACTTGATTGCCTGTGTCGTAGAGGTCGATGAAAAGCCACGCAGAAACATCTCCACAGCTGAGATTGTCAAAAAGGCAATTTTATGAAACAGGTGAGAGATTCAAACAGGTCTTCACTGTGGATGGAGAGACTTTGCTCCAAACCAACACCTGAGCTTCTGCCAGTTCAACCAAATGCAGTGAAGGAAGCAGGGTGGGATTAGAGCAAGCAAGGCGGACAGATGGCAATTTGTGAAGAGTTGAATCAACATAAATTATATCTCATCAGTGAGCAGAGAAAGGGAGGATGTGTTCCAATGTTCGGCCAACCACTCAGCAGGCCGATCGTGGGCCTCATTCAGAGCTGGATGCAAGCACAGAGGTGGAGAAACCCTCTTTATTGGAAAGCCATCTGGATTACAACTCACAGAGAGACATCTATTTGAAACAATACAATAAATAAAACTAATGAACACCTGGTATTTCAGAAGGTGTTAATCATAGACTACAAAAAGTCAGAACAAAGTAGCTAATAACTGGATATGACAAGGCAAAAGGTGACCAGGCATCCCCAGTTCAAATCTACCTGCTTCATGGTGTATGAAATAAGTGTTAATGTTATTTTCTGAGATTTGGAAGAGTCACTTAGACCACATACAAAATGTTTTCATTTTTTTTTCCTGTAGTCTTAAAATCCGCTTCTTAAAGGAAATATGGGTGAAACTGAACCCCTATCTCTCACCTTGCACAAAACTCAATTTTCAATGTGGATCAAGGACTTAGGTATTAGACCAGAGACCCTGTGCCTACTAGGCCCAACTCTTCATCATGTTGGCTTAGGTACCGACTTCTTCAACAGGACTCCTAAAGTGTAAGAAGTAAAATCAAGAATCAATAAATGGGATGTTATCAATTGAAAAAGTTTCTTCACAGCAAAAGAAATCATCAAAAATATGAAGAGAAAGCATACAGAATGAGAGAAAATCTTTGCCACCTGCACCTCAGATAGAGCATTAATCTCCAGGATACATAAAGAACTCAAAAAACATAACTTCAAAAAAAAAACCCCAAATAACCCAATCAATAAATGGGCAAAGGAAGTGAACAGGCACTTCACAGAAGAAGAAATAAGAAGTCAAGAAATATATCAAAAAATGTTCAACATCTCTAGCAATTAGTGAAATGCAAATTAAAACTACATTGAGATTCCATTTTATTCCACTCAGAATGGCAATTATCAAAAGTACAAGCAACAATAAATGTTGGTGAGGATGTGGGGAAAAGGGTACATTCATACATTGCTGGTAGGGCTGCAAATTGGTGCGACCACTTGGGAAAGCAGTATGGAGATTGCTCAGAAAACTTGGAAATGGAACCACATTTGACCCAGTTATCTCACTCCTTGATCTATACCCAAAGGACTTAAAATCAGCATACTACAGTGAAGCAGCCACATCAATTTCATAGCAGCTCAATTCACAATAGCTAGATTGTGGAACCAAATGAGATGCCCTTCAATTGACGAATGGATAAAGAAAACATGGTATATATGCACAATGGAATATTACTCAGTCATAAAGAAGAATGAAATTACGACATTTGCTGGTAAATTAACAGAACTGGAGGCTATTATGCTAAGTGAAATAAGCCAATCTCAAAAAAAAAAAAAAAAACCAAAGGCCAAATGTTCTTTCTGATATGCAGATGCTAACACACAATAAGGGGGAGAGGGAAGAATTGAAGTTCGTTGAATTAGACAAAGGGGAATGAAGAGAAGGGTGGGATATGGGAATAGGAAATACAGTAGAATGAATCAAACATAACTTTCCTATGATCGTATATGAATACGTGACCAGTGTAAATCCATATCGTGTTCAAACACAAGAATGGGATCCTAATTAAAATAAGTTATACTTGTATATGTATATCAAAATATACTCTACTGTCATGTATACCTAAAAAGAGCAAACAAAAATTTTAAAAATGCTTCTTAGAAATTAAGTGACTAAATATTAATGTTAACTTTCTAAAAGTTTATAACTATCAAGGGAAATAGAACAATCAACCTGTCCAGCCTTAGCACATTATAATAATATAGAATATAAGATAATATAATAGAGATGTGAGCTTGCATACAAATGACTTGAAGTCGTGACATTTATAACTTTGGGAGTTAACTTAAAAAGGTTTGTGAACTGAGACATAACAAATATCAGATGCATGTGAAATTTAAAAAAAAAATCTTTTAATGAGATTTCTGAGTGAAGGTAGGCTATTGAAAAATCTCTAGTGTATTGAAGCTTACAGACCAGGACCAGTGAGATGTCTGAACCAGTAGATGGCACTAAAAGAAAAACCAACCGGCTCTGAGACTTTTCAAGGACTTCAAACCAGAGAAGTGAAAAATTTCAAGGTGATGTAAAACAGGTGAAAAAAATCTACATTTCCAATTACATATATGAAAAGGCAAACAATAGATTGTGGGAAAAGCAACATGACATTTATAACACATCTATTTTATTCTGTCCATTTGAATTATTGGCTATGGGACAAATAAGTTTTACACATCTTGAAGATCATTTCCAATGAATAAGTTGTTGTCTCAAGTTTCCATAAAATAATTATTTAGACATGCCATCATACTAATTGTTCAATTGGAATAGCAGCAGGTGGTTAACTACTTGTAAGGGACCAAGGAGCAGCTTATACATGGTCTATAAAGGCTGGGTTTTTTTTTTTTTTTTTTTTTTGCTTTTCTGTACACTTTCACCATTTGAGATGTTAGCATAGGACATGCAAAGGCAGAAAGCAGTATTTAATATTTAATAAAGTTATCCTCTGCTGATATTTTGTGGCAGATGTGCTCTGCTTAGTAGGATGTCAGAAAGAAAACAGAGAGGCAAACGCATTAAAAATTATCAGTCGTTCTCATTGGCTGTCCCTGAAGATGTCTCTGAAGGGTAATTACCTGTGTACAAGATGGAAATAAAATAAAAAGAAAGACGAAGAGACATTTTTGTATACAAGTATAGGGACTGATTTTATTGGCAGGAATCATAAGCCTCAGATGCATTATTTCTTGCTACTTCCAGTGTTTCCTTTTTTTTCCCCCTAAGATGAATTCTGCATTACATACAGGACTTACAGAGGAACAATAGGAGTGTGTTTAATAATTCATTCTGAGAGGAATGAAAATAGAAGGGCACATCTTATTATGAGGATATCAAATGGATTACTTATTCTAGCACGTAGGAGAACACCACAAAACCCTTTCGTTCCTACTAAAAAGACACATTCTTTTTTTCTTGGACATTCCTGACACCGAAGAGCTTAAGATTCATGAACAAGAGCTACTTCCATTCTTAGTGGCTTGTCCCCCTTTGGAGTTTAAAATTAAGATACAGATGCAATGTTGTCATTTAGGAAAAGGAGAAAAGGGAGGGAAGGAGAGAGGAAGGAAATCAGGTTGGCGAGCCGAAAGGTCATTTTCTCCTTCGTGCTAAATGTGCGTTGATGTGAGCTGGCAGAAAGGTTGTTGCCCCAGGATCCAGTGCTGTAAGTGACATCAGCACAGCCCTGTCGAACAACTTTTACAAGTACACTGCTTCCTCCAAACCACATTCTGTTATTTGAATGTGAAATGGCAGCTGTGTCAAAGCAAGTTTGCATTATGTCGACGTAGGTCCTAATTGAAAACTGCTGATTCAAAAATCAATGTAACTTGGCAACAATCAATTATATTTGTCAGTTTCTTTGAATAACGCTTTATGAATTTTTCAACACTCCAGGACTGGATTCCATGTAGCCCCGTGGTATAGGAGCTGTTTTCTGAATCAATAATCCCTGCCATTTGTTAGACTTCTGACACCTAGCAATACTGTAGGCCAGAAGTTTTGAAGCATCATTTCACTCACCTACTGCTAGATTCTGATTAGATTACAACAAACATACTTTTCCAAGCACCGATGAGCTCATAAGGAAATAAGGGGATTTTTTTTAATTATCTTTTATTTTTTCATATTTTATCATTACACTGTAGTTGTAGCTAATGGTGGGATTTGTTGTTACACGTACACAATATAAAAATATAATTTGGACAATATCATTCCCTAGTATTTCCCCTTTCTCTTCCCTCCTCCTTCCCCTTGGTCCAACAAGGGGATTTTGATGACCAAAATGAGAAATTAAAAATAACTCCAAACAAGAAAAGTGCCCATACCAGGAACATATTTGGAATATAAGCCCACGATCCACCACTGATGGAATGGATAAATCTGGAGATGGTTGCATTTCTCCTAGGCACCTTCTCCATGGAAGGAAATTACCCATGAACTCATAACTCTCACGGATTACATGATCAAACGTAGTCATGTTAAATATAATCATCCTATGCCCAAGGAAATGAGCGATCATATGCCCTGCAAAATTTTTCTTTTAAAAACTAGGATAAATTAAAGAGATATGTTATATAACAAAACAAGAGTTTATGATATACAAAAAAAGAAATTCCTAAAAGGTGTATTTCTAGAAAAAGAAAGGTCTAAAATGAAAGAAGATTAATAAAAAATGTTGGTAAATGTCTACGTAAATTGTAAAAAATTTCTACACAAAGTAAAAATAATTAAACTATAAGGATAAAGAGTGAACTGAAATACAGATTTTAAAAAAATACTGTGATTTGGAGAGAGGTCATGGGATATATTTCTTCAACGGTTCTGCTATTTATTGTTCAGGAACAAGGTTAAGATAGTGGTGCATGGTAACATTTTGAAGGTAAAAGCTAAAATATTAGAAACAATGAATCACAAATAAGTACAAGGAGAAAAGGAAACATTTTTAAATCAAAAGAAGGAAAAAAGTAAACTTGAAAAAGCAGGACAAATAGAAGGCAGAAAGCAAGAAGTTTGGGACAAGGCTAGAACTTCTATTTCTGGATGGATAAATGATTGGATACCTGGGATAGACTTCCTACACGAACAAATAGAGGCTTGGATAACATGAAAATAAATTATCTGAATGTATGAACTGTGATATGGTAGTTGATTAAGAAATCCACAGATACCAAAAGCAGAGTCACAACTGGAATTCAGGTGGTAAAGAGACACCAGAGTCAGCTTTCACCCTGAGGGATGCGGCTGGACTACTTGGGTTCACACAGAGGTTATACATCAGATCCCTGTCCAGGGTGGGGAAATCTAATGGGATCACAGATGTATGCAGGGGGCTTCTACCTTGTCAAGATTAGTGTGAGATTACCCTGACCGCAGAGAAGTGGCTAGAAATGAAATAGGCCACCTTCCCCTTGGTGCTGGGTAAAAGGAGGAAACCTCTCCTGAGGATTCATGTCCATAAGGCTTTTGGTTCAAGTTCATATTACCTGTGTTTTCCAACAAGATCTCAAAGAGATCATTTAGAACAGAACAGTGTTAGCACAGTCCTCAAGCAGAAGACAGAAGCAAACATCAACTCACACCTCAAAGAATTCCTGATGATCTAATTCTTAAAGACAGTAAACAGCTTTCAGCCAAAATCAACACTCCTGAATGAGGATGACAGAATCCACAGGCAGTGGAAAGAGACCCACAAAAGATGTCAGATGCTGGGGCCATGGTACCCAGCTTAAAGGAGAAATTTAATGTGTTTAAGGAAATAAGAAAATGTTAAAAATTGAACAGAGAAAAGAGTCTATTCAGAATGACCAGGCAGATTTGAAAGAGAACCAAATAGACTTCTACAACTGAAAAATAGAGCAATTCAAAATTTTAAATTTAGACACATTAAACAAATTACACTAAGAAAATTAATAAATAAAAAGATTGATCTAAAACATTATTCAGGATGCAGAACAGAGACAGACATGAAAAATAACAAAAGAAAGATTGAAATGAGAGTTGAATGAGATTTAACATATTTAATCAAGGTTCCAGAAGGAGATAAAATCAAGCAGACACAAAATTCAGAAAGAGAATATCAAACCCAGGAAACGAGGGAAATCCAGTATATATAACATCTTTAGTCAAGACATACACTGAAACTCAAAAATACCAAAAAGAAGATTTTAAAGAGGCCAAAGTAGTTTTGTTTTGCTGTTTTAAATGGTATAATTTAAACTGATTATTGTTTGTATGTGGAAACACAATTAACTTTCACGTATGGATTTTGTATCCAAAGACCTTTCCAAACTTTTAATTTCTGTAGATTATTTGGATTTTCATGGATAATGTTATTATTAATAATGAGCTGTGTCTTTCCTTTTCAAACATACAAAATTTTATTTATCGATTTAATTTTTTTTTTTTTGCTTCCCTCATTTTATCCTCTTAACTCTGCTGCACAACCTGGAACATTAATTGTTTGTTCTATTTTGTTATACATAACAGCAGAATGCATTTCCATTCATTGTACACAAATGGAGTGCAACTTTTCATTTCTCTGGTTGTACACGATGTAGAGTCACACCATTTGTGCAATCAAACACGTACATAGAGTAATGATGTTTATCTCATTCCACCATCTTTCCCATCCCCTTCCCCCTCCCCTCCCCTCATTTCCCTCTGCACAATCCAAAGTTCCTCCCTTCTTCTCTTAACCCCCACGCCCCCTGCCCCATTATGTATCAGCATCCACTTATCAGAGAAAACATTTGGCCTTTGGTTTAGGGGATTGGCTTATTTCACTTAGCATGATACTCTCCAGCTCCATTCATTTACTTGTAAATGCCATAATTTTACTCTTGAGAGAAGACATCTTTGTTACTTATTGTAAAGGAAATCTTTTCACTATGTCATTATTAAAAATTGTGCCTGATTTTTTTTTAAAGAAATTCTTTATTAGGTTATGGAACACTTGCATAACTTTTCATAATGGAAGGGGAGTTACCTGGCAGCTTCCTTCCATCTTTTGAGATGACGATGTGATTTCTCTTTAAACTGCTAATGCAATGATTTCAATGAATTACTTTCCTAATGTCAAACCACCCGTTTTATTCCTGAGATAAATTCCTCTAGATTATGACATTTTTTTTATTTACTGCTTGATTCAGTTGACTAAGCTTTTATTTGGGATTATTGTTGGTGTTTTTCTTTCTTGTTTTATTTTTTAGGGTTAAATTTTTTCTACTAGTCTTCGTTCTCCAGAATAGTTTGTATAAGCTTGGAATTAGTTGTTCTTTGAACTTCCTGTAAAGTCAGAATGGGTCTTTGTGATGTTTTCTTTATAAGGTTTCTGACTGCTGATTCAATTTTGTTCATGATTGTAAGAATATTCAGATTTTCTATTTCTTCTGGAGTCAGATGGTAAGTGGTGTTTTAAAAATTATCCCATTGTGCTAAAACTTTCAGTTTAATGGACTTTAAATTGGCCATGGCACATTTTTACTTATTAAATCTCTGAAGTGTCTATAATCAAGTCCCTTTTCATCCTAATATTTCTTGTCTTCTTTCTCCCTCTCTCTTTGATTAACCTTTTCAGAGTCTTGTCTGTTTTATTCATCTTTTTCAAAGAACTGACTTTTGGCATTGATTTTCTCATTTATGTCTGTTTTCTATTTCATTAATTGTGGCTTTTATCTTTATGATTACCTTCCTTCGTTCTAATTCCTTTGGCACAAGTGAGTGATGGACATGAAAATGCAGATTACCGAAAGGGCCCTTGCCACAGAAGAGGGTGGCTCCCATAGCGAGATTCTGGGGACCAAGAAGATGGGATAAAAGAAGGGGTGCCACCCTAGAAAGGTAGAAATGTGCTCAATCTTTTTTGCCAGTGCAATAGTTCTCTAACATTTGGTCTCAGAACTTCTTTACACTCCTAGAAATTACTTAGACTTTAAGGAACTTTTGTTTAAACAGAAGATTTTTACATACACATATAAACACATATACCCCACAACACACACACACACACACACACACACACACACACACACAGTCATCCCAAATATCCATGGGGATTGGATTCAGGAGTTCCTGAGGATACCAAAATCTGCAGATGCTCAAGTTCATTATATAAAATGGAATAGTATTTGCAATAACCTCTGCACATTTCCCGGATACTTTAAATCATCTCTAAATGACCTATAATACCTAAGACAATGTGAATGTTATGTAAGTAGTCGTTATACTGTAGTTGTCTAAGGAACAATGACAAGAAAAAAGTCTGTACATGTTCAGTAAACACAATTTTTTCCAAATATTTTAAATCTGCAATTAATTGAATCTGTGGAGGTGAGACCCAAAGATACTGAGGATTTACATAGATATGTATATATGTGTCTGAACACACATATATACACATATGCATACATATATAATATACTACTGTGTTCCATTATGGTATATACTGGTTTATTCTTTACTATGTTAGAAATTAAAGTTGATATATTTTTAAATACAAAAATGTACAAGCTCACATTTCTTTGTTCCTTTAGTCTTTTACTGAAAGTATAAAGAAACATTTTTGGAGAAAAGTTTTGTAATAAATGTAAAACTGTTTAAAGACTTATCTTTTGATATATGAATCTATCCAAGAATCTTGTATGAATGATAAGGAAAAATATAATGTGTGTGTGTGAGAGAGAGATAGAGACAGACAGACAGACAGACAGGCAACTTATGGTTCCCAAAAGAAACATCAAATACTACAATAGTAAGTATACCTGGTAAGGCAGAATAAAATGTTTATGTACTTGATTATGCTCCCACCTCTTAGGGAAATCATCAAACATTTGTAACACCAATATACTCACTTATAAAATGGGAATAGTTATAATATTTCAGAGGGGTGTAGTGAATATAAAGAGATTATCCATATCAAATATTTAACAGAGACCCTGGCATGTAGAAAGTGTTCAATAAATATTAGATATTTTACTACTATTGCATGTGAAGTGCCATTAAATTGTGCAAGTAATTAAGAGAGTATAGAATTGAATTTGCTTACATGAAATTGCATTCTTACTATAATTATGAAAAGATTAACAGGACAGCCTACACAGCCTGCTTCTATTTTTGAACAAACATAACCAAAAAATTCTGCAAGGATATACTCAAGTTTTAATTAGTGAATATTACATGTTAGTTATGTATGCTTCTTCTGTATATCTGTATTCTCTTACTTTCCTTCCCTGTGATGTACTGATAAAAGAATTTTCCTTAGAAACTGTACAACACCATGACTGACACCAGAGGGCGCAGCAGGACTCTTGTGAGTTTCTTTGGGCGCTAATGTTGAGGGGGCAACCCACACTGAGCTGTCCCTGAGCTGTCCAGGGTCTGAAGAAGACAAAAACTTCAACCCAGAAGACAGAATGAACCTAGAGTAGTTTCCCACCAAAAAAACAAACTAGCGAAAAAATCACCTGCACATTAGGAGCTACCAGTACTAGGGTTCCAGCTCAGACCATTTTTATCAAACTCTGGGAGTGTATCCAGACATAGGCTTTAAATTTTTTAAAAATAAAAATAAAAATAAATCCCAGGAGATTTTATCATGCAGGCAGGGTTGAAAACTCCTGATGCATAAGGGACCAAAGTGACCCAGGTGCCAGGCAGGATGGGAAGGGGCCATGCCAGTTGCTCTCATTTCCTCAAAGTCATGGTCTAACTGCTGAGGGTTCTGCATGCACCCCCTTTTCTCCTACTCTCATCAGCAAGCCTTCTTCCTTTTCCATAGCCTCTCTGGGAAAGATCTCAGCTGCCTGGCCTCCAACATGCAGTCCTAGAAGACAGAGCAGGACAGAAGCTGAAGGGCTTGAGGCCACAGTCAAGCACAGCTCATTCAGATGTTCCACTCAGGAGTTCGCACCACACTGGCACTTTCACGCCACGGTCCCAAGGCCCAGAAGAAATTCACTCAGTGCTGCTGCTGAAGCTCCCAAATTCCTTGGAGGCCAGCTTTCCACAAGTCCTGCTTATGTGGGGCAGACAATGGTACCTGGAGGTTGGGGGTGGAAGGAACTCTGCAATCTGATTTCGTGTGCTGTGCAATTTGTTGAGGGGACAATCTATGCTGAGCTGCTCATGAGCTGTCCAGGGTCTGACAAAGACAAAAGTTTCAAGCAGTCTGCAATAGCGGTGGACCAGTTCAGGAAGCATCCCACCAGCCTTCAAGTTATATATGGGTGGGTCCCAGGCATCTTCCTGAGTGTACAGGTTACCTGGGTGTGAGTTCCTACAAAGGACTGTCATTGTGAGCAGCATAGAGGCCCTAAGGAATGCAATTTCCCTCATTCTTCTAGTGAATTTGGGTAGAATCACAATCTCTGTGTGTGTGTGTGTGTGTGTGTGTGTGTGTGCATGTCCCAGGATTTTCCACTGGAATGCAGAAAGATTGCAACTACAAATTGGTTTACCTGGAAGTTTCATTCTGCATTGTGATTTTTTTTTTACTTCCCCTTCAATACAGCCCAATTTCTACTGATTTAAGACAAAGAGTAAGAAGTAAAAGCAAGACCCTAGCTAGAATGCTTTCATTAGCAAAGAGTGATTTCCAGAAATCTCCAAAGAAATTGGTTTCTTGGTTGGTTATGTCACTGGAGGCAAGGGATAAAGCAATAGCTTTAGATGTTACATACATTCTCTGGGGAAACCTTGTAGGTCTATCAGAAGTAGCTGTGGGACAGTTGCTTGGAGAAACTTAGGGGAAGTAAGTTCTGGCCCCACTAAAATGACCCATTAGAGATGTTTTAGTGATTTATTTCTAACAGCCCAAACCTTAGTGACTTGGGACAGCCATTTATTTCTTGCCCTGCTGTGTGGATTGGCTAGGAGTTCCTCTATTGATCTTGTGGATGCATCTGGGGCAGCTAGGCCTTTCTGTCCACTGGATCTTTCATCATGGGCTTTCTCCTGGCATGATGATCTGAGAGCAGCATTTCCAAAGAGCACAGGTAGAAGCTGAAAGGTCTCTTGAGACCTCAGCTCTGGCATTTGAACATGACTTAGACCATATTCTATTAGTCAAGGCAGGTCAGATACAGGGAAATTAACTCCATCTATTGATAGAAGAATTTGCAAGACATTTGAAGTCATATACAGCATTGCTTATCTTGGACACTAATTGACATTTTAGGCCAAATAAGGAATGTGTATTTTGGAATGCTTAGCAGCACTTCTGGCTTCTACTCATTAGACACTGGTACACAAGCAAGCTAGTGCATATGCACACTTACATATACAATGACCAAAATGTGTCAACATCGCCAAATGTCCCTAGGGTACTAAAAATTATTTCTGGTTGAGAACCACTGATCTCCTACAGTGTTGATCTTATTTTGTTTCAATTTTAGATGGATTCTCTCATACTTGGAATGAGCATCTACTGTTTCGATCACCACACTGACTCAAATATGCTTGTATAAATTAATGCCCCCACCTGGGCTATCTCATTTGTGGGAACAATAAGTTCACATACCACAAAACCTTCTACTGAGCTATATGAAGCCCATCCATCATCAAATGTGGACCCTCAAAAGCAATCA
Source organism: Sciurus carolinensis (assembly GCF_902686445.1). Classification (NCBI taxonomy): domain Eukaryota; kingdom Metazoa; phylum Chordata; class Mammalia; order Rodentia; family Sciuridae; genus Sciurus; species Sciurus carolinensis. The sequence continues at coordinate 25,710,497 of NC_062227.1, read as the reverse complement.
GCTTGTCTCTTGTTTTTGCTTCCATGGTTAGACTCACAGACCTGTATCTGGATCTGTGAGGTCAGGGTAGACGCATGGTGGTCACTTCAAAAGAGAGGGAAAAAGAAGTTCAGCTCACAGATGGGAATGGAAGTAACTCTGTACAACTCATCAGGTTTTTGGTCACTTCATTTTTGTTCACCCACACAGGTGACATTGCTAAGTCACATAGTCTGGGGGTATAAATTGTGGAGCCTCATTTCTTATGAATGTTCTTTGTGATTTAAACAGTCATCTCTTCCCAGCAGTGATTAATTTTCAGGTTTTCCTTGTACATCATTGTTCCCTTCCCCAAATACCTGATTTGCAGTCATCATTACAAAATAGCAGGAAATCTTAACATCTTCAAATGCCAGATGTGCCCTGGTTTGAAAATGACATATATGCCCGAGCAATAGCAGGCTCTTCCCCAGCTGGTTAGGGCTGTTTGTGATGATGATAATCTCAGCTGAGAGGTGTTGCTGACACCATTATTTCTTAAAAGAGACTAAAGGACCCAGCATCTTTATGTTCAGAAAGCATCCCATTTTGTTGTCTCACTTCTTTGATGTTGCCAGGAATCACTGAACTGAGAAGCAGAGAGAAAATTCATATTCCACAGAAAATCTATTTTTGCTCAATAAAGGAATACATCATTGGGATAGGAGTTTCTGCTTGTGGAACTGGACACACATGGGGAAACCAATGGTGAGAATAAGACTCTGTCATCTGATTGTTTTCCATGGTCAAGTCCTTTTACAGCCTACCTTATAAAATAAAGGGCTCCAAATCCTTATTTTTCATTGAGCAAGAAATTGAGATGTGGGAGCAGGCACCAGGTTGCAGGAGTTATCTGTGACGCTAACACAGTTACAGCTTTGCCTTCACGGGTCTGATGAATCGCTGCCAGATTTTAATTGGAACCTACACATGAAAAAGACAGACTCTTTTGACTGTCTATAAATAATCACAACACAGCGGAAATGTAGCAGCTATAGAAATAGTTACAGCAAATAAGAACTTCCCTTGGAAATCTGCAGTCTTTTTTCTTTCTCTCTTCCTTTCTGTATCATCAGCACTTCCTGTTGCTTTGTGTCTCTGTTTCATTGAACCTAGAATTGTCTCCTAACCCAGGTCTGTAATTTGGTCCATATAATTTTTGCTCACTTCTGTTTTTCTTCAATATTAGGCTATGCAGTTTTTGCCTTGGTTTTTAAAATTCCCATAAATGATTTAAAAGTTCATTTTCAGTAACATAATATTCTATTACTTAGAGAACATGAGAACCAAGTACCAATGAAAATATGTTAATTGAAAATAAGTGAGAATTTAAAGATTTCTAGGCAATCTCAGGAGTCCTAATCTTTATATAAAGTGCAGGCTTTGGTTTTGAGGTGCATGATTTTCTAAGGGTTCAGAGCCTAACAAATCAGAGCATTCAGACTTCCAGACCTCAACATTTTGTCAGACAGCAAGTGTGTGATAAGGTGATGAACCACCTCCATGCACATCCTTGTCTCAGTTTCTGTAGGCAAAAGTTTACCAAGACTAAGACAGACAGCCTGCCCACTGAACACTGTAGACTGTACAACATAACAAAAGTGAAGTGTTGTTTTTTATTAAAATCTTTTTTATTTTTACAGACTGCATTTTGATTTATTGTACACAAATGGGGTACAACTTTTCATTTCTATGGTTGTGTACAATGTAGGTTCACACCATTCGTGTAATCATACATACACACAGAGTAATACTGTCTGTTTCATTCTACTATCTTTCTGTTCTCCACCCCCTTCCACCCCATTTTCCTCTATACCATCCAAAGTTCCTTCATAAAAGTGAAGTTTTTAGATGGAAACCCAGACAGAGAGAGCCAGGGTCCCAGGTCAACAGAGAGGTGGGCACCCTTCCTGGGTAGCATGCTACACACAGCAAGCATTTTGTATTCTGTACACTGGAAGAAGCAAGACTTCCTAGCAGTGAGCAATGTGCGGATTTTCATTCTGTACTTGGAAATATGCTAGGTGAGCCCAAAGGCAAGAGTGGAGACCCTCATGAAAGACACAGAAAACAATGATAGCTGGATACTAGGTGCTTGGCTAATGAAAAAATAATCCAGAGAGAACTTATTTAGCCACAAAGAGTCTAAAGTTTCAGTCATTTTCATTGTGTTGTATTTATACTGGAACTTTGCCACATGAAACTTTTATGTTTATATGCATAAGTATTCTTGTGCCCACTGAAGAATCCACTTGATTCTCATGTTATGGAATGAGAACAATCATTTTCAATCTTTTGATTTTTTTTTATACAGTCCTACATTAAAGAACTCTGCAAGAAATTGTCAGTGCATTATGTGGACAGGGAAGGTTCTGGTGTCCGCCGTGAAGAGGTAGTTAAGCAGCAGAACTCATGGAGGACTGCCCCAGAAGAATTCATTTCTCTCCGTGTGATCATGGGCTGAACTTTGTCTCCCCATAACTCATATGAAGTCCTAACCTCCAGTCCCACAGAATGTAACTGCATTTGGAATTAGAGCTTTTAAAGAGGTGATGAAGGTAAAATGAGGCCCTTAGAGTGGTTCCTAATCCATTCTTACCTAAGAGGAAATCCGAAGACAGACAAATAAAAAAGGAAGACCACAGGAGCACACAGAGAAATACAGTCATCTGCAAGGCAGCAAGAGAGATCGCAGAAGCCTAATTTGCCCAACATTTTGATCTTGAACTTCTGGCCTCTGGAACTCCAGACAATCAATTTCTCTTGTTGGTGCCACCCAGTCTGTGGTTCTCTGCTATGCAGCCTGGGCCCACTTACACAGTGGGGTGCTCTACTTTAAGGCTGCACGCTCCAAGTTGTGGGTATCAGTGGGAAGAAAGTCACCCACAGGGCTGTGAGTGCTGTGGTTCTTAATCTAAGTAAAGAGGCAGGTGTGAACTAGCTGGTCCTGTGATCCTGAAATCCCTTAGCATCCTGGCCATTCAGGTAAGTCTGGAATTTGCATGAGTCACTGTGATGGGAATAATTAGGGGCCTTGGCATTAAGGCGCTTCCGATGACATCCTCTGCATGCAGCGTCCCCTCCATTCCCCTTCATAACTGCCCTGCCAGCCCTTCAGAAAGTACACGTCTGGTTTGTTGTTGTCCACTCAGAGTGACTTCTTTCCTCACTATATACATGTCCTTATCTGAGCCTTCTGAGAATCAGAGGACCACGTATTTGAAAGATGATTGAGCAGCATTAATGATTGGGTCTCGGGTTATGGTTCTCAGACTTGAGCCTGCATTGGAATCACCTGGAAGATTTGTAAAAATTGCTAAAACAGAGGCTGGGGTTGTGGCTCAGTGGTAGAGCACTTGCCTGGTATGTGTGAGGCACTGGGTTTAATTCTTAGCACTGCATATACATAAATGAATAAAATAAAGGTTCATCAACAACTAAAAATAATATTATTTTTTAAAATTTACTAAAACAGATTGTTGGGCTCCATTTCCAAAGTTTTCGATTGCATAGGCTTAGGGTGGGCCCTGAGAATCTACATTCTAATAAATTCCCAGGGATACTCGTACTGCTGATCCAGGGTCCACAGTTTGAGAACCATTCATTTATCTTAAGCCGGAACAAAAGGAAACTGATTATTCGTTCTCTCTTCTCTGATCTGACCTTAACCCACCTTTGCTCACAATAGCAGATAGACTAGGCCGTTTCATGGTGTAACTGTATTTTAAATTAGGCCACAAGTGGGTAGAATATAACTTAGAGGTATCAGAAAAAGGTGCTTTGCTGTGATTAAATTTTTCTTTAAATGAAGCTCCTGAGGAGGCCAGCTTGTGTCTAAGAAGAAGACATTATTTAAAATTCTGTTTAGCAAGACCTTCTCTTTGTAGTCAATCAGCAATGGATTGACAACAATGGTTGTCCATCTGTATCCAAGGATGCTTCCCATATCAAAATCCAAGGATGCTCAAGTCCCTTTATATAAATGGCACAGTGTTTGCACATAACCTATGCATATCCTCCTGTGTACTTTATATCATCTCTAGATAACTTACAAAATCTAATGTAATGTGTTATGTCAATAATTGTTATACTATATTGTCTAAAATATAATAAGCCAAAAGTGTACTGTACATATGTAATTTTTTCTGAACATTTTTGATTCATGGTTGGCTAAATTGGCAAATGCAAAAACTGCAGATCCAGGGGCCCAACTGCACTACAGTATTTAAATTTTATAAATAATTTCCTTTTTTAATTTACACGTGTATCCCTAAGAATGGCCAGAGGGAAAGAAAGTATTTCTCTATTGCAGTGATCTAGAAGCTAATGATGATCTTTGAGTTTACCCAGGGCATCTATTCTTCAATTTATAAGCATCAGACTTAGGCTTGAGCCACCTAGACAAAGAACAGGCTAGAAGAGTCGAATCCTATTACAGTACAATTGAAAGGAATGTTCAAAGTATTTTGTTTTGTAAGACTTGTATTATATCAGTTTCTATTTGAGTGACAATTGATTGTACCTTGAAAGTAGTTTTTTCTTAGAAATAATATAATTAGAGTCTTTGTTATGAGAACGAGTAGAATGGTTTTGTCAAAACCCCCTGTTTGGGGGTGCTGAGTGTGCTCGCAGTCTGCACTGCTCCAGCCCCCTCCCAACAGTGACCCCAATGGGCCATGTGAGGCAGAGGAGGTACCCACTCAACTTGGGCCCAGGGGAGTCCCCTGGCCTCTCTGTCTTCATTTAAGTTCTTTTAGTTGTAAGCACAATTACCAACTCTAGCAAGCAAGAAAAGACACAATAAAGCAGAAATTAAGGGAAATTGAATAATCCTCTTGTATCTAACCACAACAACATAACTAGGCCTGGCATTGCAAGAACCAGGCAGTTCCTGGAACTTCAGTTACAAGAACTCGGGGACATTCTTTTCAGAGTTGGCGTTGACACCACGTGACCTACGACCTCTAGGGCTTCTTATCTCTGCTTCTCCCTCTTTCACATTTTAAAGTTACGGGAGAAAAAAAAATCCGACTGGCCAAGCCCAGGTCAGGTGTCTACCCATATTACTAAGCTTTAGCCAGGAAACCAAATTAGCTATGGCAAGTTAGAAACTGGGGGTCAGTGATTGAGGGTCTTCCTCTTGAGGGAGGAGTCTCAATATCAGGCAGTGATCTCAAGATACAGTCATTCTTCTGCTCTATCACTCACTCCCCCGAGACTCCCCAGATAATCTCTGATAAATTAAACACCCCTTCTGGTTCATCACAGCTGTCTCCATGACAACTCCTTGGGCCAAGGTCCTTGGCTCCAGATGTATGCTTTCTCCTCTTCTGTCATAACACCCACTCTTAATGCCCAGGTATTTATAAGAAGACTCCTGACAATTCATACTGAGTAGTGAATAATGGATAGCCCTTTGTTCACTTTTTTTTAACTTTTAAGATCAAGGTAAAATACACCTGACGTAAAATTTGCCACGTTAGCCATTTTCGAGTACATCATTTTGTGGCATTAAGTAGACTCACACTGTTTTACATCCATTGCCATGGTCCATCTCCAGAACTTTCTCATCTTTCCCAGTTAAAACCAGTTATATAACAGCTTCCCACCTCACTCCCCCTATTCCCCTGGTAACCTCTAATTACTCTCTGTCTCCATAATTTGCCTACTCTAGTTATCTCACGTAAGTGGAATCATACAGTGTCTTTTGGGACTAGCTTATTTCATAGCAAAATTCTTAAAAGTTTCATGTATGCAGAAGCTTGGGTTAGAATTTCCTTCCTTCTTTGTAAAGGCTGAACAATATTCTATTGTATGTATATATCACATTTTGTTTATCCATTCATGCATCTATGGCCCCTGCCTTGTTTCCACAATTTGACTTTTATAAATAATGCTGCTATGAACATTGAGTATATGTTTGATATATTTTCAAACATATCATGTTAATAAATCAAAGAAAATAATCTATAGTCATGACGTTGCAGGACAAGCTGGGGGGAGGGGATAAGATAATTAAGGACTCCTTGGCTCCCAATTTATGCCCTCTATAATCTAGTCTGTAATATGGGATAACACAATTTCTTCCTGTAACTGGATTGTTTCATATCAGTTCAATATGTACAAAGTAAAAAGGGTCAAATAGATCAAGATACCTAGAAATACCTTTCGTCTAGTAATTTGTAATCTCCATCTGAGGCTACATTACCCCTTCCTGACTGTAATGCTTACTCTTGCAGCTTCTCCTTTCTTGCATGTTAACCAAATGCTTTGTAAATTTTTAAAAATACTGCTTTTCTTTTGAGTAAGTATTTTCAGACGGTTCATTGACTCAGTATATTATCATTGATGGCATAAAGGAGATATTTCTTGTCACTGCCCTCCAAATCATTCTTGAAAACCTTGGATTTTGTCTAGTTTACCATTACTACTAGAAAAGGCAACAAAACCACACTATCCTAAGTTAAGTGACTGGATCTAACCAACATAATTTCTGACATCTGGTCTGCAATGTGTTTTTCTCTACGCCTTTTAGCAAAAATTGTGAAAAGAAATTTGCTTTCACTTGATAGGACTGGCAATACACTCTCACAACTGTATAATGTTCCTATGATCGACTGGGTAAGAAAAAACTTGGACCTGGCTTACAGATGTTTCTGGAAGATGCATTGGTCCTCTCAAAAATGAATAAGAACCGCAGGGTAGTCTTACTCTAGGGTGACCTAGAAGAATACCAAGGAAGATAAATCCTGCTGTGGGCAGAACTTCAAGTGGTGCACTTGATTATTCCTTTTGCCTGGAAGGAGGAAAGTCTAGTTTCACCTCTGCATTTAATCTGAGTGTCAGGCAACCGGAAGGAACACACTTGGAAAATAGGTGACAAAGGAGGTCTTGGGAAAAAGGGATGAGGGCAGCCCTATTTAAATGAGCACAGAGTGTGAAGACATGTGTGCCCATATGTGCTCAATAAAAATAGTCTCAGGAGAAGAGGATTTTAATTATCAGAAGGAAAAGATGACCCATTTTGTAAATTTCAATCGTCCTCTTCCAAGTTATTTTTCTCTGCCCAGTCATGTGCCCTGTTCCCAGTGGGATCATGAATGAAGTGATCATGGCAGCAGAGACAACAGCAATCCCTCAGTGTGGTGGCAGGTTGTTGAACCACTTCTGTTAAAGTGGGTAGGAGGGAGGGCGGTCCTTTATTCTCACTAGGATAGATGTTCTGGTTATGGATTTGCCTTCTTCGCTTGAAATGCTCTGCCAAATATCACCATCTGTGGACTTTCAAAATGCCATTTTCACCATCATGGTAGCCCACGTAGTTTTGATTCTACAAATAGAAATAACTTTACAGAAAATGTAGCTTGTCGATGAGCTCACATGCACAAAATTCACCAGTTTCAGTCATCAAAATATCTGGGTCTGATGGAACAGTGCAATCATCTTTTGAAGACATAATCACAACCCCAGCTATATGACCACATTTCACAAACTAAGACAATATTCTCTGGAATATGGTGCATTCTCTGAGTCAGCGATCAGTATGTATTCATGTTTTTCCCACGGCCATGATTCATGTGTCCAAAAATCAAGGGGTAGAAATGGAAGGGTTCCTCTTGCTGTTATCCCTAATGACTTACTAGTGAAATGTTTGTTTCTGGTAGCTGAGAACATTTTGGGTTCTGTTGGTCTAACGATGTTAGGTCCCAAGAGAGGGGTGCTTCCACCATGGTGTTGGTGTAGAACTATAAACTGAGATTGCCTTCTGGCCTCTTTGGGTTAAGCATGTCTTTGAATCTACAGGCAAAGAAAGGAGGTGCAGTACTAGCTGGTGTACTTCATTCCCACTATCAAGGGAATTATTTTTTTACTACACAGTGGAGGTAAGGAAGGTGCCTGGAAGGCAGGCGATTTTGATGGTACCAGTTAGCATTTTCCTGCCCTGCAATGAACAAGTACAACACCATGAGGTAGGCAGGGCAGCTCCTGTTACAGACCTTTTAGGAATAAAGGTTAGGGTCACCCACAAGAAAAGAAATCACAACTAGCCAACGAGCTTATCGAAGGTGAAGAAAATACAGCACATGGAAACTTCTTTTTCTGTTTTTTCACTCCAGCTCATCTACCCTCTAATTTGATCTGTTCATATTAGTTTGTCTTACTACATGTCAATATTGAAGCTGTTAATAGCAGAAGGTTGAGTGTGACTCAGCTACAAGAGGAACACACATCACTCAAAGAAGAATGCACTGAATCTGTATCCTCTTTCACAAAGAGTCCTGGTGTGTTTTTAGGCATATGAGAAAAAGTCATATCATGTTAGGTAGTAGAATGATGTTGCTATGTCTTTATCTGGAAGTTGAATATGGTTAAAGAGGTGTATATGGGTGACAAGTTGACAACAGATGGACTCTGGTGCTTTTTTTAAACTGTGTCAGCTTGGTTAGGCTGGACCTATTTTCTCAGAATATGTTGTTCTGGATAATTTTGGCTTAGAGTTGGCCAAAAGACCAACCAGCAGAAGGTGGAAGCAAGATGGCAGGTGTTACCTTTAGGAAGTTTTTGGGTTAGATGAGCATGAAGCAGACACCAAGGTGCTGGTGTGACTGGCTTGTTTTTGCCCTCCTTCCCTCCTCATCCAAACTTTCTGACTGGTGACCAGACCAAGAGCAGCAGAGGACGACCTCCTTATATTCAGTGGTAGACCGGTGGCACTGCTTCTGACAGCTGCCCCATGAGTCTTCAGCCGGCAATTCCATGGTGGTGTCTGCACACACTTAGCGTCTCAGGTTGAAGACTCCTTCTCTGAACTCCAAATGCCATCCTGGACCTTCTCTTCCCCCAATTCTTTCTACACAATTCAAGGTTCCATCGCTGCATAATATTTCTTGTCCTATTACTCTTAGTGATTCTGCTTTCTAAGTGAATCTGACTCAAAATGCTATATCAAACTAGATGAAGAAGTTTCTGAGTAGTGAGTGATTAAGAGATGAGAGTCCAGTCCAGGAAACCTATATAATTAATGATGATTTTAATGTCCTTATTAACTAGCAATTATACTAGACAACATTTATTGACACTTACTATACGCCAGACACAGGGCCTTATCTTCCTTATACCACTTATTCCTCACAAAATCCTTCAGAGGTAAGTATACTTATTCAATTTTACAGGTGAAAAAAATTTCAGAAGTAGGTCAAAGTTGAAAATGCGCATTCTAAGCAACTATGTTCTCTCTATAAGATGTCACATACCAAAATTATTTATTTACACACATCTGTATCTTCCATATATCCTCCAGAATATATTTATTTCAAGGTCAAGAAGTACATCCTTTTAATACCTTCATTCTTAAATCCGAGATCTGAAAATTACAAGATTTTACAAGAAGGTTGTGGCTGCCATTAGTGCTTTTGGTTAAGAAAATTTGTCAGTGAGTCTTGGAACTGACGTTTGTTTTATTTTCAGGAAGGGACCTGAGCTACATGAAAAGATTCATAAGGAACAGAGTGAACTTATGCTATTGGTGGGAATGATGGTAATGGGAAGAATATGGATTATCTAAATCACATCTTGGCCTGGGGAGTGGGGTGGCAAGGGTGGGCATCCATTATACAGAAAAAGCAGGTAATCTTGAAAAATAGCATTTGTTAAGGAGTGCACACTCCTACTCAGCAGTAGGGGGCGCAAGACGTAGGGAAATCTAAAATTTTAGAACAAACACTAAACAAAAACGTGAAGATATCTGAGTCATCTGGGGATAAAAGCATGAGAAAGTGATTTTACACAAAGCTGCCTGAAAATGGGTGTTGATATATTTTAAATAGTCCTCAACTTAAAATGGTTTTGAATTGCTCACTAAAGCCCTAGCACACCAACACCGTTAAGGAAGATCAGATAATGATCAATGTAGGAACTCAGTCAGGAAAAAGCAGGATAAGTTGTTTTTCTACCTAAACTAACTGATTGTTGTTTTGACAGTGGTAAAATTACCATCACCTTATGTCAATTAGATCCAGGCTTGAACCTTTTATTGTGGTCTGAAAAAAACTAAAACTGATGAGAAAACTGATATCATTTAAATGAACTTCCCTAGGCAAAATGTGGCGTGATAATATAAAAATTTTAGTGCTATAGCTACATTTTACTTATTTTGTGAATAAGAAGCACATTCTGCTTTGACTGTCAAACAGAAATTCACAGACCTGTTCCATGAAGACTAAAAAGCAGAGAAAATCTAGTTCACATCAAGTGTGTGAAATCTCCACAAATCAATGTTTTTGGTGTTAAACTTTGAGTTCTTTGAACACTCTCCATAGCAAATCTCCCAATAAAAATACCCTCAACTGGCATCAGAACAAATCTAAGCTCTTTCAAAATTATTTTGACCATCTCTGAACTTGCTAATTAGAGTAAGACAGAGGGGATCACAGATATTCAAATTAAGCAACTTAGTTGCATAATAAATTATTCCTAGTTTATTTTAATTTAATTATGAAAATTTAGTTTGAAATCAGTTCCAATGCCTGTAAAATTGACATTTGTTTGGTTCACTTGATTTTCAGAACTTTTTCTAGCCTCATGACGTCTTTGTGGCAAGGCCCAGAATCACAGAACGCTTAGGTTTTCACGTATGGTCATAATATTGACTGTGGTAGGCATAATGAGAAGATAAACCATTTGCTGTGAAAAACAAAATAAAATATAAAAACTGACCACAGAATTGAGTCTCATGTATTTGCTTTGGTAATATAAATTCTCAAGCCTGGGCTAGGACAGAATTCTAGGACAGAAATTATAATTTGGAATCTGTTGATTTTCTTAAGATTGTTATCCAGATCATAATAACTATGTCACACAAGGCTTATCAGTCCTATTATCTGATTGAAGTGAGTGCTTTATTACTATGCTATGTGATTTATCTGCAAAAGCATTTTGTTGTTTTGTTTTGTTTGGTTTATAGACCTTAGAATAAAACAGTAAGTTTCAAGGGTGGTCTGCTTTATGCTTCAGTGGCTCATTCACTGATGCATATGTGTGTGCACACACACCGATTGTGACTCTGGTATCTCCTTCAGTCCATAATTTTTGCAACTGAAAATCCCAGGTAGTGGTTCTACCAGTGCTTCTATCATCAATACTCATTTTCATTTCAACATTTCAACTTGTAGATTCCCAAGTTGACAATTTCAAGTCAGGACCTGGAAATCAATCTCAGGCACTGATCAGTTTTAGACATTATGGTTAAAATGTTCTGCATTTTAATAGGCACTGTGGTTCTCTTCACAACCATTTACTCCATCAGCTGCCTTTAAGGTTGTAAGGAGAGTTTATGAATCAAAAGTTACAATGACTGGATTATTCATTCTAAGGCAAATCTAATATCTTATTGCTATCCCTTTTTTTTTTTTTTTCATGAATTAAGTGTACTGAGAGATGTTGGGCAAAGACCAAAGATCCTCCTTGCTGTTGAGGTTGCTCTTCCTAAACTGTGTGGATGAATTCAGAGAAGAGCCCCGTGACACTACCAGATCTCATAATTTTCAATGGGAAGAAAAGTCCACATAAAACCCTCAACTCCAGTGTTTATAATCCAAAACAGCCTTTTAGAACCAGAATTTACAATTTCCTTCCAAATGACTGTGGGAGCATGGCTAAATAATTATACATCTCAACCATTGTGCAAACCAGTTTAATTAGCATTTTTCAGGCATGTCACATTTATACAATCTCTAAATAATTTTCTAAAATTATGTTGCATTAGGAGTTGCCACACAACAACTTGGATATTTTTACTCATGACCTTAACCATGCCTGAATTAAATGATTTTTTTTCTTTTCACTTTATTTAATTATTTATATATTCGCTGTGACTTGATGCTTCCATTGAACATGATTCACAGTTCCAGCCTGGCCAGATGCTCTGCTCAAATGATTTGTTTAAGTGTTATGTTTAATTGCCATTGACTTAATTAAAGATGGCATTTTTATCAGGCAGTTAGAGCATTATTAAATTTCATTTTCATTTGTGTAATAATAAAAGAAATATCAGAAAGTATTCACCACCATATCTCTGTATAAATATAAATACTGTATAAATAGAAGAAAGTTTCTAGTGTCCAACATCCAAGGGATTTAGACATGGGGAGGTTTTGAGCATACCCTTTTCTGGCGGCATGTTTCAAAAAGGTATCAGTCAGTTTGTTCTCTCTATGAGAAGACATTTTAAAAATTGGGGAACAAAGAATTACTATATTATTGTGATGTACTCAAATTGCCTTTTGGTCTCCAATAAGCCTAGTGTTATTATTACTGTTATTATAAATGCATTCATTTGTCTCTAAAGTAGTAATCCCAAGCAAGACTCATAAATCAAGAAATGTTTTCAGGCATGAAACTAAAATGAAATTAGGAATACAAATGGAAGAAATTGTACAATCAAAAAACAAGCACGGAAGTCATATTTAGTGCTCCAAACACACTGAGCTGTGTGGTTACATAAGCAGAAGGATTAGCATTTAGGTCACCAAATTCATCCTTTGAATTTTCTTGCTCTTTATCAAGGATCCTATTTACTTTCTGACATCATTTACCTCACCATATCTGACTTCAGCAATTTATCTACCAGTATTTCCAAATTGTATACCTCTTACCAATAACTATATCTTTAGGAAAGATTTATTAGTGACTCTGACAATAAAACTTCAATTGGTAACATCCATTGAATTTTACCTGTAATGGAAAGTACTTTTGTAAAATTCTTACTTGCATGGATTAGAAAAAAAGAATAAATACATCTTATATTTTTGCCTTGATTATTTATGCACTAAAACTCTAAAAAGATTTTTGAAGAATCAAGTAATTATGTAGGGAATTCAAACAAACTAATATAATCTCTTGCTTTAGTAGAATGTTTCTATTGAAAAGCACATTTTTTGCATATGTTTTCCTTTGCATATTTGTAGGTAAACAAAGCTGCATTTGTACTGCATTATTCTGGCCAAATCTGTTTTCAGTGACTCCCAAAATGACTGGCTCTTCAGAAATCAAAGGGCATAGTCTTTCAGTGCCAGTCCACAAAGAATATTCATTTGCAGCAGGACATTTGGGTCTTGAATAATTTTTTTCTCTTGCTGTGAACACATATGTGAGGATAAATAAGAATGGAATGCTTGCTATTAGCAAAACTAAGTTTTTTTCTGTGACATAAATGATGTTTCAGATCAGTATAGGAATCTATAGAAATACATTTAGTTATCTCATCTAGATTATGAAAAATGACTTTAGCCAGATAAAATAGGCCCCAAGTTTATACCGTTTCTAGTGTTCACTCTACATGGATGAACACAGAATTACCCACCGTCTTGGAACAGTTCACAAAACATTGCCAAGTGACAGATTCTTCTTTCAAGTTTTATCTCTTTATATACCCATCTAGAGAAATAATAACCAAAACTTGGATTTTTGATTTAAATGCCAATTTTCAAGTAATATGTAATTCAACGATAATCATTCTTTCTCATAAAGATAGCTTAGTTCCAAAATGAATGTGGTGTGTGAGTTCCATGTTCTGATATTTCTAAGGTGGGAAGCCTTGTTAGAAGTCAGTCCTAAATGGGGAATAATTAAATATCTCACTTCAGGGAATATGAGTATTTTAATGCCCTCATCACTTTAATCTTAGTTTCAAATATGCTTCTACTTGTAAAAAGATATTTATTTATCTGTATCTGTAGATATAGAAATATATAGTTTTGATTTATTCTTTTTAAAATAAATGCCTCACTCTGCTCTCCAGGGGACACCGGGGGAAAGTCCAACCTAAGTTAACTTGTGAAAATCTATCATGTTACATTGGGTTTACCTTTTGCAAATACTCATGCTGACACTCCCTGCCTACCTTTCTGTAGGTATCTGACATTTCTTCATTTTTCAGGATGCAGCAGGAAGGCCTGGGTGACCTTTGCAATGCTTACATTGTACTGAAATTATTGGTCATGTACTTGTCTAAAAAAAAAAACCCACTGCAAATGCCTGTAGGTGGAGATGCTATCTTGCTCATATTTTCATCCTTGGTACCTAAAGCACAGAGCCTACGTGACTCATGATAGGCAGTTTAGAATATATCTTGAGCTGATCTGAAAGTGATTTGTATGTTCCACCAAGAGGGAAGCAGCTCCAGCCACAGTCACTTACCCCTACAGGTGAAGTTATTTTCTTTAGGATAGATCACTACAAAATGAAGTGATAATATAATAAGTATGCACATAAAACAAAGCAGTTAAACAAATCCTACACTGAGACAAAGTAATTTTTTGACCTTGTTTGCTCCAATTGACCTAGTGCACCAGTAAACAATAACTTTGGATAATCTTCCTTTGAAAGTACAGACATAGTTTAAAGATAATTGAGTTTCTTAACTTGAAAATAATTGTAAATTTGCCCATAGGTTTCCTTTCAATTATTAAACATTATTAGACCTTTAGTATCTAGTAATATCAAGAGAGTTGACAATAACACAATGTCTTAAATGTTGAAAAATATACAAATTAATCTTTAGCTATGCATTTGTTGAAAGACTATTTTCTGAGGAATAAAAGCTATTGTAATTTATATGTTAAGACTCTTGTCTAGACACAAAAGGATCCACAAACAAGAGTAAACAAGTGCTCTTTCATAAGACCAAGAAACATTCCTAGAGACTCCAGCATGACTTTATCTGTTTTGTCTTTCCGTGGGATTCTCTTTTCCTTCCACCCTGGGCCTGCATCCACCTGTCTTTCCTGGTTATCCACAGCCAGCTTCCCGCTCTTGCTAGCATTTGGTCAAAGGTAGGATATGAGGCACAGGTTTTGCGAAAGCCCAGGTGTATCTATGTGCGTGTTTTTAGTAATGAGAGAACAAACATCCTGTTTGTCATGCAGGACTACATCTTAGCTGGCATTATTAAAGGGGTTAGGGTGGCAGTCAACTTAAAGTTGAACTAGAGTATATTTTCAGATGGCAGAAGCCCTAAATGGCTCCTGCTCTGGAGTATGGGCTAAAACCCTGGACAGGATATAGAAACCTATACTGTGGTTCAAGCCAGCTGGCCCCAACACTAACCCAGTGCTTTTTTGACATCACAGATGGACAGATGGCACACAGAGAAAAAGCAATTTGGAGAGTGATGAGCAGCTGTTTGACTGACGTGGGACTTCCCAACTTGTGGTGTCTTAATAGTAAAAAAAAAAAAAAAAAATTATTTTCATATCCACTTAAAGAAACTCATTCCTTTTTGAAGAAAAAACCTCAAAGATGGTTTCACTGGAAAGGGAAAAAAGAAAAAAGAAGTCTTGGAATGCCTCTCACAGTTACTCATGAAAAAACTTACTCTAAATATTCAAATATTCGTCCAATGATTTTTTAGCTTTCCCCCTCCAAACAAAATTAAAAGAAGAAATACTGTGAGTCTATCAAAAACCAACTCTGTCTATATCACTCCTATTTTCTTTGTTATGAATGAGGAAAGCATTCACCTTAAACTACAATCTTAATACAAGAAGATCTTATTTATAAATCAAATGACTATAAAACAAATTTTTATATCTTGGCAAAAACACTATTTTAATAAAATACAAATCCTTTTACTTAGTTTGCACTAACAGTATATATTGTTCAAAATTTTTTTAATTCTCTAACTCCCCCTAAAATATGCAAAACTGCATCTTTATGAGAAATCCAAAATGAGCAAAGAGACACTTAACAGGAAACACTTTTGTCAAGACAGTTTAAATGATTCAGAAGAATTCCTTGTAATCCCAGCAACTCCGGAGGCTTATGCAGGAGGATCCCAGGTTCAAAGCCCATCTCAGCCACTTAGTGAGGCCTTAAGCAACTTAGTGAGACTCTGTCTCAGTATGAAAAATAGAAAGGGCTGGGGATGTAGCTCAATGGTTAAGTGCCCCTGGTTCGATCCCCAGGGACCTCAGGGGTTTACTGACCTTTCTGATGTGACAAGCTTCAATAAATGGAAATGGTATAATCCTAAATAAGTGCAGTCACGTGAGTATTTTGAATACTCATGGTCACAAACCACAAGAGCATGTGTCTAGTTCTCAATAGTTCTGTTTTCCCAGGGGTTATTGCAGGAGTACAAGTCTTCGTTTTTAAGCTATATTTTATTTTCTGATAACCTAAGTTATTAAGTCTTTTCAGTACAGTAAAGTTAAGGTTATGTCCTTAAGAGCTGAGTAGTAAATTTAGTCTAATAATTACTTTTTCTTAATTATTTTGCCTTACCAAGAGTGGTTAATATCTACTGGACTTTTTGTGTGTGCCAGAACTTATTCTAAGTCCTTTGAGCATATTAGTTTATTTAGACCTCATTTGACCAATTTATTCTATGAGTAAAATGCCATTTATTACCTCCACTTAATAGATGTTGAAAATCATTGTTATGGAAGCTCTCTAAGTCACACAACTATGCTATGTTGCCTTACATATTACAATTTTAAACCTAAAGTTGTTGTTAATAAAAAGGAAGGCACAATTAAATAATTCTATTTAGCAGCTGATTCTATCTGAAATAAAAGCAACAAAACTTTTATAACACTAAGTCACAAACCTGTTACAAGCACTTTACACAGTCATGAATTCATTTACTATTCACTCCAGTCCTGTGGTGTACCCTTCCTATTCCTATCGTATGGAAAGGAAAATTTAGAAACAGAGAGGGCAAGTAACATCCCTCTGATCACCCAGCTAGTACATGATAGAAATTCAGGGGGGAACAACTGTTGCCAGTTTCCATGATTACTTCAGCATCTTAGGCCCGTCACTGCTGATTGCCTCTGAATAATTGTTTCATCCTTCTAAATTATACCAAGTGTGGCTATAATTATAAGATGGAGGATTCCATGATCCCTAATGTTCCTCATATATGCCCATTGGATTGATCGGGTAGAAAAAGTCTGCAAAGTCACTTAGGAAAAAAAAAGCCATGTCAGTCCAAAGACTAAATCACAAACACCAACTTTACATCTGACTGTAATTCTAACATTTCTCAGCATATGACTAAGAATTATTCTGGAAAGGGATCTAGTGGAAAACTAAGGACGTATAAAGTGCTTCAATGGTCTATTAAAATATTCATTTCATCTTAGTATTTGCCAGCAGGTTCTTACAACTGTCAAAACTCTGAAAACACAAGCTCCACTGTTTACCAGCTGTGTAACCCTGAGTAAGTAAGTACTCCATCCCTTTGACCCAGTGTCTTTCTATATAACATGGGGATAATACCAATCCTACTTCAATAAAGTTGCTGTGAGGATTAACTGATATAATATATGTCAAGCTGGTAGAACAGAACTTAGCCCACAGTAAATATTGAATAACAATTAGCTCTATTATTGAAAAAGATTTTTGCTCCTATCCAAGTTAAAACTGTGAATTTTCATGGTTATCATTGCAAAGGATTCCTCCTAAAGTTTGAGGAAATCCCAGATGTCTCCCAAAATTTGCAGAATTGAATTCATCCATCCTGTTGTGGGAAAAATCTGGTTAAACTGCACAATGATTAAGATAGATACAACTTGATATTAACGTAATTTATCTTGCCAAAGAATTTAATTTCAGAAAACCTGTATGTATGAGATCAACATGAGCCACATTTATTTAATCTGACTAATATAACTAGTCAACCAGTATCACTAAGTGTAACTAGTTATTTAGTCTGAATTTTCTAAAGTTTGTAAGGAATAAAGAATACATCTTATTCTACTCACCCCTCTTCATTTAGGCTAAGAAATGGTGGCTTTATTATTTGCTAAATGTTATTACAACATATCTTCTGAAAACTGGATTAGCATTGCAGAACACCAGAACCATTTTTCCTTTTATATAACATACTCTCAGTATACTGAAGAAAACATAGGGAAATTTGGCTTTGTTTGTTTGATTGTTTTTGGTAGTACAATGATGCAATTGGAACTGTTGGAATTTAACACTACCTGGAGGTCTTATTATACTTCTTTGTCACTCTGGTTAATATAAACTCACTTTTGCTCCATACAGAGCTCAATAAATTAACCCAGAGCCTTAAAGTGAGTTATTAACCTAATGTAGATTCAAACTGAGAACAAATTAGGTCTTTTAAAAAATCATTACAGACTGTTTCATAAATGGAAGTTTATGAAGTATTGTATTCACTCTTTGCTAAGTCTTGTGCACAAATATGATACAATTGTATTCAGGATAAAACCAATACTCTGAACTTGGAAAAGCTTTAAGAGCTGAAGGGGATCATAGAGATTATATTATCCTCCAGGGCCCAGTGGGATTAAGTGATTGGTCTAAGATTATGTGGAGAATGAGTGGCTATTCTAGATTTCAACTGAGTCCAGGCCCATTATTGTACAGCATACATTCAGACAATGTATTATAATGGTAGTAATGGTTACAACTGGCATCATTTCTCGCACACACACACTCTGGACCAGTAGTCTTCTAGGCTCTGTATGTATAACTCCTTTTACCATGCTATATTCTCTCCATATCTCTACAAGTATGTCCAGTGATTTTCATTTTGCAGATCAGATACCTAAAACCCGCATCTGTGCCATGTTCAAAGCTTCACAAATCTGCAGTCTTTCTGCAGGACAGCTGCTTTGTGCACTAAAACCAACATGACCACTTCTTGTACTGGTTTTCTTTTGAAATCAGTATTTCAGTCTTCTGCAAAAATAGTCTCCTCTGTGTAAAGAACTTCTATCCAAATGGCCAAAAGAAAGCAATTCCCAAACTCCTCAGGTCACACTCAAAGGAGGAGGCATTGAAATTGCAATTATTTATCTCTCCTGTTCTTGAACATTAACTAGTTGACTTTAAAAAAATATCTTTTAGTTGTATTTTGTTATTTTAATAATAAAATATGTGGTGCTGAGAATTGAACCCAGTGCCTCACACGTTAGGAAAGCGCTCTACCACTGAGCTACAACCCCAGTCTGCTAGTTGACTTTTAATAACATCAAATGTAAACAATCGGCTAAACTACTGAAATACTACCTTTTTGCCTATGTGAGTCATGGATTCAAGACCAAAAACTTAAGAACAAAATCAAATGGTGAAACCCAAGAAAATGGGAAGGGAATATAGGGCCCGGTCCTTTAGAAATTAATACTTCGAGATTAACTCAAAATATTATAGAAAAGTGCCATTTATTCATTGTTTCATTCCACTCAAAAGAGGAACTCCAAATGTTAAATACTGCCCTATGTTTTTAAAAGTTAAAAATATACTGGAAATCTATTGATGTACTCATACTTTCATTCATACTTTGGGGAAAGATAACTACAAAGTAGCAATGTCATAGCAAACTATTTTAGATTCACCAGATAAACTGTTAAATGTTTACTGAGTTTTAGAAGTAGCATTAGTTCCCAGGCAAAATGAAGTGATCATATGTTTAACTGTTTGTTTGGAAACTTCTTTTATTAAAAAAGACTTTAAATATTAATGCTATTTTCAATACAGGAGTGATAATACTCAACAAAGCATGTTGTACTTGATATTGTGACCTTAGGAATGTAACAGTCCACCTAGCTTCTGGATCCCTCTAGTCTCGGCAACATACGCTAGTATCAAAATGCAAATACCCTTTTAAAAAATAAAGAGGCCTTTGGACAGTTGCAAGAGCAGAGTGGGATGGGGCAAAGAAAGTGCTCTTTCCTGAATTACTCATGCTTTTGGCTTTGACTTCATTTAGAAAGACCAGTTCTAAGAGAACTGAGACAAACCCTTCTATGCTCCACAAAGAGAGGGAGGGAAAAAAAATAAAAGCTTGTCAGAAGCAGCAATCCACAAAACCAGCCGCAGAGTACAGGGGTTAGGGAAATTAGGGATCAAAAACAAAACAAAAAAAAATTGAAGTAAAGTGCACAGTTACTGTAAAAAATATATTATTTTGATTCTAAGAAAATTAAGAGAATTTTATCTAATGAACTAGATTGCTGACCTTTTAATACATTTGGTTTTCATGAAACATACAATCACCATCGGACATAAAAAGACTAGTTAGCTTTTTAAAAAAAATTGCTTGGAGTTATCTACAAGAATCTTGTGAATGCAATTCAAGAATAACATTCTGCAGCTCTTTGGATATTGGATGATTTCCTCAGACCGGTCAACAAAGGAAAAGGGAGCTGTTAAAGCTCTAATTCAAATGAGCATTTCTCCCATCTTCTCTCTCCTTTCCCCCTAAATGCCAGTGCTTTCCAGCTCTCCCTCTTCAACGCCTGTGGCATGAGACCGGGAAATCATGAAGAGTTTCTCCTTGTTTGTAAACTGCCTCTGCACTGCCTGAGGTTGCTCAGCCATAGGTGGCTCCTGGCTGGGACACTCCGAGAGGTCCTGCTCCGCATCCAAAACGGTGGCGGCTTCACAGTCTTGACTTTTACTGGCTACTACGTCCACCACTGACTCCAAGGAGGTGCCGGCCTCCCGCAGGGGGCTGTAGCCCTTATTGCTACTGGAGAGGTCATCCGACTGGGAGCTTCGCGAGTCCCGCCTGGCGAGGGAGGAGTCCTCCAGTCGCAGGGGAGGCGAGGGGAAGGCGGCTGTGTCCTGAAGGCTAGAGTCCAGGTCCGCACCGCGCGGGGAGGGCGGGGGTTCGGGGGATGGTGGCGCCCGGTAGTCCGGGAGCCCGCTGGTGCTGCGGCGCCTCAAGGCCGCATACCTGCCGGTCCTGGGCAGACGGCCTCCATGCCCCCTGGCGGTGTGCGCCGCCGCCACGCCCCCGGGCTCATCCAGCTCCCCAGGCGCCCAGTGCGCACCGCCCTCCGCGCCGCGAAGGTCGGTCAAGCTCAGTTCAAGCTCGCCCCGCGGGATTTCCCGGGAGCCGCGTTCACCTGGTGGCCTCTGCCAGCTGCAGCTCGCTCCCTCCGCTTCTCCGTCCCTGTCGCGGTCCCCTTGTAAGGGCAACAGCGCAAAGGCGCTTAGCGAGGAGCCCACGAGGGAGCTGGCGGTGCTCTGGCGCCCCCAGCTCTCGGGTGGGCTGCAGGGCGCCGGACTGCTGCTGCCGCTGGCGGCCGCGGTGGCAGTGGCGGCGGCGGTAACCACGGTGGCGGCGCCAGCGGCTGCGGCCCGGCGACGGCCGGTCACGCCGGAGCGCTCGCGGTAGATACTGTACACGGCCTCCGCCAGGCTCGGGGGCTCTCGCGGGCAGCGCGGGGATGAGGCTAAGTCGGGTGGGGATGCCGAGCCCCGGGCCCTTCCGCTGCCCCCGCCCAGTGCCGTGGGGTGGGGCCAGGAACCCCGGGCCAGCATCGCCGCCGCCCCGAAGGTGTCCCCAGAACCTCCACAACCCCCGGTCTTCAGCTCCAGTCCCCGCGATTGCACGTAGCTCAGGAAACCGTTGAGCGGTGCAGTTCCAGGGGGCGCCGAGGCGGGAGCCGAGGACGACGACGAGGAGGCAGCGGCGGCTGCGGCCGCTGCGGCGGCGGCCGCCAGGTCTTTGGCGCGAAGACTGTGCACGTCGATGACGGTGGAATAGAGGTCACGTAGGTTGATGATCTTGGTCTTCTTGTCCCGGTTTTCGTGCAGTACCGCGTTGGCGCAGATGAAGAGGAAGATGCCGATGCCCATAATGAGGGGCCCAAAGACTTTGAGTTTGTCCGAGTGCAAGTAGCCTGAAAAGATGCGGAAGAAGAAGCCCACCGAGGTGGAAGAGGATGAGGGAGGGGCGGCTGACCGCGCTGGAGGCGTGCTTCTGGGCACGCCCACGGAACTGGAGTTGACACCCTCTGGAGTCCCAGGGTGACTCCTGGATGAGTTTTTGTTGCCATTGCTACTGTTGGCGTTGGTGGCCTGGACGTGGTGGCCACTGCCCTGAGACAGCAGCTGCTTACTTCCCTCCCTACTGGCAGCGTTGGCCTTTGGCCAGTAGCCCACCACAGCCATGGCTATGCCCACCAGCAGCACCAGGATCCCGCAGAGGGCTATGAGGCCTGAGATGGAGCAGAGCTTCAGCTTGCCTTTCACCACTACCACGTCATTCTTGCGTCTCTTCTTGGCTTTTCTCTTGCGCTTAGGGACCTGGCTCTGGGGGCGGAGGGGATCCTGCTTTCTGGCGGAAATCCTCAGCAGGCCTCCGGTGGCGATCATGGCGGACTCCTGGAGATGGGGGATCCCCGGTGGGTCTGCGGTCGAGGCTTGTGCAGAGGGAGCGCCAGCTGCCCACTAGCTGCTTCCCCACCTCCTCCTGCTGCAAAGCAGAAGAAGAGTCAGAGGGTGTAGGTTTGACTGCAGCAATATCCCACGTGCTGCAATTGTCCCACTCCAGGATCCCGGATCCCATTCCATGTGTGATCCCCACCCCCACCCCGAACCTTTACCCATTAACCCAAGCGCCCAGTAGAGAGTCCAAAAATGGGTAGGTATAAATGAAGAGAAACGGTGTTGACCTGATAGGTGGTGATAAAATAATTTTGAAATAATATTCTCCCTCCTTCCCCATCCTACCCACCCCCATTCCATAGATAATCTCCACCACTGTTCATTTCAAATCCTCCTGGCTGGCAGTCAATGAGGATTCCACCATTGATAAACAGTGTGGGAACTTGAGGACTGTCATGGAAGTGCCTTTCTCTTCCTTTGTCTCATTGGAATTAGAATATTTCCCAAGGGATGGCAAGTCTTCAGGCAAGACCAGGAATCTGTCGATGTGGAGCCTAAAGTTACTGACAAGTCATGAAAATTCCTATTGTATGAAGGCGAAAATAATTCATTTCACTGGATGAAAATAAAAGCCTATATACACTGGCAGGAAGACAGTTTATTTTCTCCAGATAATTAACAGAGTTCATTGCTAAGAAAATACCAGAAACATTTCAGTACTGTGGCAATAAATTCCTTCACAAAGTTGGTTCTCTCCTATTCTTGTTCCTACCACTAAAGGAAAGCAGATCCCTCTCAAACCTTCTCATCTCTTATCTGCAACATCTAAACAGCTTCTTGGGGTGGAATATTTAGTTTTAGGTAATGGTTATGTAACTGAGATCTACCTTCTGGCCTTCACTCCTCCCTCAGAGGGACTTCCTTAAAGGTATCTTGTACTAATTTCATCAGGGAATTTGAGAAGTACCCTGAAATCTCCAGGAGAAAGATATTTTTCTCATGTAGGAAAATCACAATCTTAAAAAAAAAAAAAAAAAAAAAAAAAAAAAAAAAAACAACCAACTCTGCCAAAATAGCTTTCTGACCCCTTATTAATGTTCCAACAGCACTCTACAGAATCCTATTCTACAGTATTCAAATGAGTAGGCAATTAACTAGGTGAAGAAGTCCACATAATAATGATGATTTGTAGGATGGCATTTCCCCAAGTGAGAGCTATTTTCTTCATCCTTTTCTCATGAGGTCATTTTTGGGAAGGGAGGGTAGCAATAATCAATGGATTATCCTTAAGAAGTTTATTTAGTTGTTTGTAATAGAATCTGGGTAGGTAAATTCACAGAGGCCTATCTGTAGTCATCTGTCATCTTCTTAAAATTCCAGTCTTTCTGAATCCTTAGAGTAAAACATTTTCTGTCCCATTGGTTGTGTTATCTCCTATAGTAGAGATGCTAAAATTAAGGGCATTGCATGAATCTGAAAGATGGGGAGATACCTCTTACAGGCATTTGGTGTTTTATACTTTATAAGATAAATCATGTTTTAGAATAAATGACCCTTTGAAAATGTGGAATTACTTAGGTAGATTTTTGCTTTTAATTGTTTCTTGGGTGGAAAGCTTTGACCCCTAATTCCTTTCATTATATCAATATAGGCATGATCTTTTCTCCATGTGGGAAAGCAGATGGTAATTAGCTCTTTAGAATGTTTGCAAATCAATACCTCTTTGGAACTTAGACTTCAGTAAAAAAGAAACACTAGGTAGGTTAAAGAAGGGTCAGTAGAAAAAACATACCTGCAAGCTTTAAAATTTTAAAAAAATTTTTTCACTAGTAAGTACAAACATCATGTATATACCTGCGCATAAAGAGTAGCTTACTGTTCTTCCACACCCCCCCATAATAACATTTATTATTTACTTGCAACATTGAGGCTGCTACTTTAACTGGACCCTGGACTCCAGGATCTTTAATAATCTGGAGGTCTGTGGTTATCTTGAAGAAGGTTTGAAAGACAAGACATTGTAGAAGCAAATCCAGACTCAGTCTGCAGGGTGGCTCTCCCAGGAGAGAAGGGCTAACGTTTTTTTAGGCATTGATAAGGTGCACCAGGATGCTAAATTGTCTTGGGGGAGGAAGGCATCCACATGTATTTCTCCTCAGCAAGGCAGCTTTGGCTCAAATAGGATGTGAGGAAGGTTGGAATGGATTTCAACAATCGTTTACAGATCTTTAAAACTAGTTTAATAGCTAGTAATTAGTTCCCTAGTTTATCATTCCTCCAGCCCTGTTGAAAGCTTAACTCCTTTTCAACGTATCACCATCTGACATGAAATACTGACAAAGGTCAGGAGCCTTGGAAGACCCACCTTTGAGATTTTCCTTTAGACTTAAGGTAAGAAAGCAAACTTAGCAGTGGAGATTGTCTGCCCTCGCAAATGACTTGCCTGGTGCTGGTCTTTCCGTGGCTAAGGAATGGAGGATGGGGGAAGAAAAGGAGTGATGTCTAAAAATACAACTGCTTCCAAGAGAGACATTCAAGTTCTCGGCTCATGATGGATTAAGCCCCACTCGGCGACTGAGGCTCAGAACCCGCAGACTTGCGAGCGCCATGCTGTGCCGGGCACCCAACCCAGGTCCTAGACCCCCAGCCCCTCCTGGGAAGGGCAGCGCACCCCTTGCCCTTCTCTTTGGTCTGCTTATTTCAGTTGGAGTCACATGAGTGCAGCAGCTGCGAGTTCGCCTCTGGAAAGAAGACAGGCAGGAGAGAAGTGAGGGCAATCCTGAACTCGCTGTTTCTGGTCAGCGCATCCCGGGTAGCCCGCCCAGAGAAAATTCTCTCCCCGACACCAGCCGGGGGAACCGGGGCTCAGGGACAGGAGGGCTGGGGAGGGGCAGCTCGGGGGCTGGGGACTGACAGAAGTGCTCAAAATGGCAGCACTAGACGCAAACAATATCGCTCACTTACCCAGGGAGACCGGGGAAGCTCGGGGCCGGCGAACGGGCGCTCGGGCGACACAAAGGAACCATGGAGAAACTTTTTCAGCCCGAGCCGACGGCGGGGCGCAGGGACAGCGCCTCGGGGCCCTCCACGCGAGCGCTGCTCAGCAGCCCAGCGGGGGCGAGCGTCCTCCCCGAGCTCGCAACCCCCTCCGGCGCTGTGGCGGGAGCCATTTCCAAGAGTTTCCAAGAAGTGTCAGGTCCTCCGCATCCTGCATCCTGCCTCGGAGCCCTTCTGCCCTCCGGCGCTCCTCCTCCAGTTCTCGGTGTCCCCTCCCGGGGCGCTCCCGAGCGGGCCCCTGCGGCCGCGCGGTCCCCGGCCCTTGCGCTTCTTTTGTGTGGCTGCGGCGCGCCGGGCTCCGCCGGGTGGAGTTGAGCCCGCGGCGGCGACTCCGGGCGGCCGGACTGGCGGCTGTTGCTAAGAGACCGGAGCCATGACACAGGGAAATTGCGGCAGGATGGCAGTCGGTACCCGGCCCGACTCAGCGGCTCAGGGGCGCACCCGCCCCCCGCCCCGCCCCCCGCCTCCTCCCGGCGGCCCCCCCTCCGCGGCCTTCCCCCCGCTCCCCCACTTCCTCTCCAGCCGGCCTCCCGTCCCTTCGGAAGCGCAGCGTTCCCCGACGAGGGGCGCGAAGGGAGGCGGAAGAGGCACCGGCGCCCGGCGCTCGGGCCGCGGGTTCGGGGCGCCAGCGCGCAGGGCAGGGCGCGGGGCGTCTCGGCCTTCCCCGCCCCCGGGGCGCCCCGGGACCGCCGCCAGCCTTCGCTGGCACCTTTGTTCTTTTTCTCCCAACTACCTGTCTGAGCAGTGGGCCGGAGGGGGCCCCAAGAAAGACCCGCCCCTCCCGGGGGATCCCCCCATCATCATCGGAGGGGCGCTCTGGGAGGCCGGGGGATAGTGTCCCAGTCTCTCTACCCCTGCCTCCCGCACCTCTTCTCTCTCCTCTTTTGTTGCCTCTACTCTTCGACGCGACACTGCCTTGACAGCTTTCCCCCCTCCCACTTGGGAGTTTGCAGTGTGGACGGCCGGTGAACACAGTAAGTTGTCCCCTGGCGAGCTCGCGCCCCGGTGGAGTGGAGCGGCCACCGCAGACCCGGGCACACCGCGGACTCTGGAAGCCTCTGTGTGATGTTATCGCGCTTCGGCTCAGCTGGGCTTTGTGACCCGCCTTAGGGGGACCACGGCTGCTCCCCGGGACTCGGGCAGCTGGGACTCATTGGAGATTAGAATCTGTTCAGAGGCTCTTCCTTGGGCAGCCCCTGCTGCTCCTACCCTGTGCGGTAATCAGCAAGCATTAAAAGGAAAACTATAATTCTCCAGGAATCAGGGTTAGCATCAAAGAGGGGAGGTGGGGGTAGGGAGGATGTCCACACTCCCTACGTCATTTGAAAAAGAAGGGTAGAGAGAGGAATCCTGATTCCTAACTCATCCCTCCCTCTCCTCTCAACTATAAAGTGAAAATGAAGGGGAAAGAGAATTTCCAAGTGGAATTTCCCCACAGAGTATTGAGAAAGTAAGAAAGATTTCAATTATCTATTGAAATGAGGCAACCAGGACTCAGGAAAGAGAGGCACAGAGAGCAGATAAAGCAAGTGTGCTGTCTGACATTTGGGATCCAGACAAATATTTTGGCGGTGGTGATGATGGGTGGGCGTTGTATATCTTAAGTTTTGCTGTTTAGGGGCCCACTCAGAAGGGCTGTGCTACCCGAAATCCTAATTACAAGATTGTTTTCAATGTAGACAGCATCCACTTGTTAAGTGGAGAGCATACATTTTTCAAAAAAAAAAAATAAAATATAAAGGCACAAAATGCGTAGTCAATGCTACAAATGTGTATCATGAAATATGAGGCTACAGTGAAGATGGTGGGCAGATGGGAGGAGATGGAGGAGAAATGTGTCCTGAAGGTATCCCTGCACCTGCCCATTTGAAAGGTATCCTCTGTCACCCTTTTCAGAAAATTGTGAGTCTAGATTATGATCAGGGTTCAGAACCCACCTCCTTCCATCTGTCATTCGTGCTCAGATCTAGAATATTAGAAGACAAGTCATAATAAAAGGAAAGTCTTAAGTCCCGCATTGGCTTGTTTCCTTTTAGGGAAATCACTTCAAAGGAGGAATAACTCAACTAGGTCCGGTTGTTTTCTAAAGCCTTTCTGGCTTTGAACGTCTGCATTTCTTGAGTCCTGATAATAATCTGGTGTTCTGTACAAAGACTGGGCCTGCGGTCTCATTTCATTACATAGCTTGCTGCTAAGGAACATAGGGGGCACCTGCTGTCCTCTGTTTGCTGGGCTATACAAACAGGAATATTTTCAAAGAACTTCATTATGATTTTAGATGGATTAAGCCATTAATAGTTTCAAATTTCTGCATAAATTATAGCCATCATTTGCACATTTAAAGCTCATTTGAGGGATTTGGAGAAGGATCTTTTTGGACAAATGGGTCTTGGGATGCAGCTAGCTTATTCTTATGTTGATGACTATAACAGAATATGTGATTTATTATTCAAAAGCTTCTTTCCAAACTGAGCTCTTTGGAACTGTGAACTGTTCCATTTAACCAGAGTGTTAACACATTAATTTTCTTTATTTTCAGCTCAGGGTATCAGAGGAAATCAAAGAGATCACATCTGTTTCCATAGGAGTTCTTTATTCCCTCTGAAATAGGGTATCAGCAGACATTCCCAGGACTTTTCAAGTTATGTCAAGTTATTTTTTGAAGGAACAATGATCCTCTTGGTCCTTCTGGAGTTATTTTCCTTCTTTTCACATTTCAGTTTGGATGATTTCTGAGATAGTGGGACACCACTTTCATCCTGCTGAGGACAGAAGGGCCAAGGCTACCTAATTGTAATCATTCACTGATGTCTCTAGATCTCAGAGCTCAGCAGAACATCTGAGCAGGTAGCAGGGATGGTTATGAAGCAAAGCCTTGCAGGGAGAAAAGAGAAGAGGGAAAAGATTAGCTTAGTTTTAGTTGGATTAAACTCTGACGTGCAACCTTTCATTTGTGCTTTCTTAAAAAGAATACTTATGTAATGTATTCAGTTTCATAATTTATTCACAACTCATTTAATGCCCCTTATTATTTCATCGACCTGGACTGACTGACCCAACTGTGCAACCTGGATGACTCAAGGGAAGACAGTGACCTGCCAAGGGCACACAGAGGCTCCTCTGGTCTTCAGGAGTGTGCTCACGGGGAAAAGTCTTCTTATGCCCGTAGCTCAGTAGCTTCCACCTCTGCACACATCTTGCTCTCAGGGATTGTTAAGGCTGCAGAAACTGAGGTAGGTAGGGTAATAGGTCCTGGAATCAGTTTATCTCCTCCATTAACCAACTTCTTAATTTAGTTAAGTAACTAAATCACTTAATCTTGCCTACTTTAGTTTCCCCATCCACAATGGGGATAATGATACTACCTTCCACATAGCATTGTTGTGATGAGATCTCAACAATTTTAATTGATATAAGCCAAACTTCAGTCCTTTATAAACACTTGTTAAACTTAGCTAAGTCCTTATTAGTATTGATATCCCCAGCTTGATGCCCTCACCCACCTGTTCCATTCATATTTACCAGGATCTACATGGACTCAATATACACTTCATTTCTTATAAGGCGTTCTAGGATCAGCAGTTGTGACTGAACTGTCCCTATCCACATGAGGCATGCCAGAGAGTCAATTCCAGACAGCCTGCTCTGCAGGGTAAAAACACTCCTCATTGCTACTTTGTTCATTTTGCAGTTAACCTGGACCCCTTAATTTCATTTTGCTCAAAAACCCTGATTTCAAAATCATGTCACTCTCCAATCAAATTAGAAATTTGGAGAAACACAACACAGAGGACTAGAAGTTTGAGGACTTCACTGAAAGGACTTTCCAGCCTTTGTATGGCATCTCTACATAAGAGAAAAATCATCACTCCAGATTGAAAACAGGGTGCAAACCCTCATTTCTTCTCTTTCTTCCTTCTTCTGCCCTCTTCATACCCCTGGCAATAAAAAGTAAAATGGCAGAAAAAAAAAAAAAAAAGAATGACAAAGGCAAACAAGACATGAAGCACACAACTGGATTCACTAGGTTTACCCAATTAAAATATTGCCAAGGTCACCCTTCTGCAAAAAACAAATTTGTTGTTTATCTGAAATTAAAATTTAACTCAGAGTCCTATATTTTATCTGCAAATCGATCACAATGGACCTTGGCATGTCACATTTTTTTCATGGTACATGTAAAAGTCAAAAGTACCTGAGAAGACAGCAAAAATATGAGATGCAAGAGCGGAGTAAAAGAAGCCTCACCAGAAGTCTTTGGGAATGGAAGAAACAGGAAAGGAAAAGTCAGAGCAGAGCCTGGACAGAGCAACAGAGCTGCAAAGTCCTAGGATGACTTTTCCAGGGCTGCACTGAGTGGCTCATTGCAGCTGCTTGTAGAGAGGTTAAGCGATTTGCACTTCCAGCCTTTCCCAGTCGAACACTGCTGTGCTAGAACAGGTGTGTGCCTCTGTCTCTAGCCCCTAGAGTCCCACAAATGACCTCTGAAGAGATAGAACACAGCTTCACTTTCAAGAATTTCCCATTTGATCAAAGAGAAAAGCATATCAATGTCAAGGGCATAACCAAGCCCATTTCTTGTGTTTCTGAGAGGTATCAAAGAAATTCAAGCCAGATACTCTACCACAAAGTCTAAAGTAAAGAAATAATGCAAATCTTAAAAAACCTTCCTTAGAACACATCATACAGTGTCTTCTTCTTTTATTCTAGACAAATGGCCTGTGGCAGTGGCAGCCTTCATTTCTGTCTTCAGAACTACTCATTCATATTATTATCAATAACCATGTTCTCAACTGGAGGACCTACCAGAGGTTGTTTTCTCTGAGAAGTAGGTTCATTTTTGTACATTCAGTTTTCCCCAAGAGCCTGAATTTTCTACCATTTTCCATGTACACCATCGAAGCTGGATTCTTTACCTTACAAAATAATTGAGGTCTGAGATGAGAAAGTAGAGTGTGTTGGTAGGCCTGGAAGCAGATGAAAACTGAGCTTGGCAAGGGCTTTCCTGAGAAGGCTTTGTCAATGGAACAGCCAAGAAGAGACCCACTCCTAAATTTGCCCTGTGTTCCCAAAGCACATCCTAGATATCCATCCTAATGTTCGTATTATTTTGTGTAATCTACAAAATTATGGATACATGGCTTGTCTTACTGAGAGCTAACAGTGACTCACATGTCTGATCTTTCAAAATTAATTGCGATGTTAGCTGCTGTGGGTACAGAGCAGGAAAGAGGAAACACAAAAAAGAGCTAGTTTTCAAAAGTAAAAAAATCATAAGATCCCAAGATTACTATTTGGGTGATAGATCTCTGATTCATCCAATAAGCATTTTCTTTAACATCTCATGTGGGCCTAGCTCTGTGATTCCTGCATTCTTCATGGAATGGATATTTATTATTCAATACATATTTTATGTTACAGTTTCCATTCAAGACTCTGGAGACAGTGGTAATCAGTACACAGTCCCTCTCTCCTGGTGGAGGGAGGGGACAGAAAGTACATAGTCAACAAAAAAATGGAACATTTCAAATCATGATGAGTGGTATTAAGAAACTAAAAGAGAGTTCTGGGACTAGTCATGGGGGACAGTAAGAGAGCAGGCTACACTGGGTATTAAAATACCTCACCAAGGGCTGACCTGCCCCAGAGAACTGGAAGCTGAAAATGAGTCAACCATCTGCAAGTATTTCTGGGTCAAGAAAATAATGAGAGGACATGGTTTTATTAGTGTATAATCTAATTCAAATCATTAAAAAATAGTGACCAATGTAAGGTAAAGGTAAAAATCTTTAAGTGCTAAAGGACTTTAGAAGAGAAAGAAAAGATCATTAAGGCAGTGTTACAGGGAGAAAAATAGGAAAGGAGTATTTCATAGGTCTGAATTCTCTCCCCACTCCCACTTTGACCTGGAATGGACCTGAGTAATAAAGGGAAGGACAGGATCAGGCGTGAGAGCAGGAATGATCTGGACATAGCCTCACTGATAGGCGGAAGGGCCCAGAGAAGACAGAGCCCATGTAATAGGCAGCCCAGCAGGTGGTTGACACATATTCGGAAGCTTATAGTGAGAAGGGGTGGTCGGGCACTCCAGCTCCTTGCTCCTCAAAGTGTGGTCCAAGGACCAACAGCATCAGCAGCAACTCCTGGAAGCTTGATAGAAATGTGGATTCAGGCTCCATCCCAAACCGCATCAGAATCAGCATTTTAGCAAGTGTCCAGGTGCTTTGTGTGCCCATAAAACTTTGAGAAATGGGGTAACAGAACTTAGCTGATCCCAATATTTGTTGTCCTGGCTTGGTGTGTGTGTGTGTGTGTGTGTGTGTGTGTGTGTGTGTGTGTGTGGTTTGTCTGTGAGAGAAAGAAAGAATATGTTGCTTTTAAATAAGTGTTCCAAATAGTGCCCCTGGAGCTATGTGACATCTGAGTCCATATGCTTTTCTCTTACCTAGGGCAGCAGAATATTTGTTTTATTCCCTCAAATAGAAGAGAAAAGTTAAACGTGGTGGCTTTATGCATTTGCTTAATGAACAGGCTTGGTGGATTTGGGACTTGAATCCAACTTTCTACAAAAGACATATTTACTCTGCTCTTGAATCGCTCTTTGGATTCAGATCATTCATGCTCAAGTTACTGCCCTCCCAGTCCTGTGGTGCTGAGCAAGTTATTTAAGTCTCTGAATAATTGTGTAATCTATAAGGAGTGACACATTACACCTCTCTTTGAGGGCAGTTGTAAGGAAATGAGGTCAATGGCAGCACTGTGTAACTGTGGGCCAGGTTCTGTCCCCAGCACCTCCACCCTCCATACAGAGTACCCCCAAAGGAACTCTTGTAAGGAAAAGTAGGTACTTGCTACATATATGTTCCTCATCCCACTACTTCACTGCTCCTAAGCCGATTCTGTACAGAAACCATGGAACCACCACTGTGAATATCGTTGGGGATACGGGCATTGAGGCCCACAGGGCATTTGTCAGATGTAAGTGGTGCTAGTGATGAACATGCATGTTTATAGAAGGCTCTTTACCCATCGGGCACTGCACTGGGCCAAGGAGCTGCAATGGAGAGTGAAAACCATCTGTGAAATGCGGGGTTCAGGTCAGATCCAACAACCCAGAAAAGCCTCCAAATTGCTTTGCAGTTCCAAACAAGTCCCAAACAGATTGCAGGGGCTTCCTGGGCCCACTCTCACCTCTTTGACTTCTGACCCTCACTCTCTTAGAGTCGTCATTCTCTGATATAGGTTTCCTTAAATCACACCCAGGCTATTGGTACCGTAGGTATAAGTGCTGCTGTTTAGAGACCCATGATGGGTCTCTAGTTCCCTCAGAATATTTTGGAATCCCCACTGCTGAGTTATTAAACACATAACAATATAATTTTTTAAAAATGCATTTTTTAGTTGTAGATAGAACCAATACATTTATTTATTTATTTATTTATTTATTTATTTATTTATTTATTAATTATATGTGGTGCTAAACCCAGTGCCTCACACATGCTGGGCAAGTGCTTTACCATAGAGCTACAGCCCCAGCCCTGTAACTATAGAATTTTAATGTTTGAGGCTCAAAATCAAGAAGAGGCCAAAGGGCTACAATGAGGAATTAAATTCCATGTTTCAAGGGGTGTCACCTACTTACTTCTTAGTATCCACATCTTCTAGATGAACCCTGATGGCAACATCTGTAAAACATTCATATTCTTTGGGAGTACAGAGTCAAAATAAAAGGGAAAACTGCCTCTATCAATTGCCATCACAAAGCATGTACGTGTCTAATCTGTAAAACCAATAAATTGGCATCCATCCCATGTTTTTACCCAATGGATCTCTTCCAGTTCTATCAGAACCATAATAGATAAGTTAAATGATCAAAATAAACTCAAAGTAATATTTAGATTTTTTTTTCTCCTGAAGGGGAAAAGCACACAACATTTTCCATACTAAATTTAGTTTTGAATTTCTATAAAATCTTACTGACAACAATCTGAGCTGGCTTCTTTATACTGAAGAAGATTGAAGTATCATTACATTGGAAAAGCATCACAAATATTTCTTTTCTAGTGAGAAAGATGCCAACATCACTTCTTGACAGGCAAAGGAAAGCAATTACACAGCTTTCTATAGAGGCAAGATATTGGCATGGTATATTGGAAAATGATATGCAGGAAAATCAGAGATAATATTGCAAATTATTCCTGATTTTTATTATTTTCCAAAGTCATTCCCCTCCCAGGGATCTGGATTTGGCTATGGGAGGGTCTATAGAAAGAGGTGAGTATTTAAAGCAAATCATATAAGTGTTTAATATATTCACCTCACAAAGTGTAGCTGGGTCACAGATTTCCTTCAAATTCTTTCCAATCACTTATAGCTTCTGACTTTGATGACATTAATATTAATGCATGATAGAAAAATGATACTTTCTGGAAAGTTGATACCAATCAACATTATAGCCCTACTTCTATTTTATTTTATGTATTTAGTTGTCAAGGAAATTGTTTTCCCATTTATAGAGATAACTACATAAAGACTAAGACTTCACAACCCAAGAAGAAGAATTAGGAAAGCTCCTAATTTGCAGCAGTCACCTTGAGAGCTAACTCATCAGAACACAGATCTGTGGAATGGCTTATTGTGAGAACTCAGAAAATCTACAGCTTCCGTTTTGTAAGTAGTGAAGCAATTCCTCTGGCAGCTTGTCAACTGCGGTCATAGGTGAGGATTGTTGGCTGGGCTCGGGTCAATAAACTATGCTTCTCAACTCTGAGGAAGTTATAAAACTGCAGAACTTTATCAATGGAAATAGCTCTCTGATTTTCTGACCTGTTGAGACATCAAAATGTCACCTAGTTTCAATCTCCAAGCAAGACAGGGTTAAGGGATGTCGAAACAATGGCTTTCTACCCTTTTCTTGGGTGATCTCACCTCACAGGCAAGGTGGAGACTTGGAAATGTCCTATGTATTTAAAAAAAGTAGAAAGTCAAACTAGATAATTTGATTCTCTCTTTGCATTTGCAGTCATAAAAATCTCAAGGGCATATTGCATAACCTCTTGGACCCAATACATATTAATGCACTATTTAAATGATGCATAATGTTGAATAGTTGGTATTGAATGATGTTATTAAAAGAAAGTACTAGATGGCTTTTAAAGATTCCTTCCTATCTTCTAATCCCTCATATTCTTACTTACAACTGTGGAAACTAGGGATTGGTCATTTATATAATGTTCATTAGGCCACTTTTTCTACTTCTCTGGAATAATGAGAAATATTGGCTTACACAAAAAATAATAAAACTGCAGTGTCCCCAAACAGAAAAGTTAGTATATTTGAATTTGTACCACTATGTACACTGCGTATGAGTTTATACCTGGACTTCATTGGGAGGAAGGATGTTTGCAAATCTCAGTTCTTCTTGAAACATTGAGGTACAAAATTTACTTTGGATTGAGTTTGCCATAGTCTGGATGAGTGTCCATCAAAGTCCCCATGTTAAAGGTCTGAACCCCAACCTATGGGTTGCATTGGGAAGTGGAAGAACTTTTAAGAGTTGGGGGCCTAGTGAGAGGTCTTGTGATCATTTGGGGGTACTGACACCTTGGATCCTTTCTTTCCCTCTCTTTTTCATCCCAGCCAAAGGTGGCTTTGCTCACTACATGATCCTGCTACAGTGTACCTCCACAGGCCCAAAGCAATGGGGTGCACAAATCATGGACTGAAACCAAAATAAAACAAACATTTAACATTTGGCTAAATTATTTGTTAGAGAGACAGAAAGTGAACACAAATCACAGGCTATCTAATATTACATTCTTAGGTGGAAATATAGGAGACATTAAACATACATGGAATACTATGGAAGTAAACCTTAAAACCATGAACTTTTGTCTGATATAATTTTTTTTTCCTAAAAGTCATTCGATCTGTGCCTAGTTATGGAACTAGGTTTTGACCTAGTTATGGATTTTTCAAGAATATAATTTCTAATACATAGTCTTAGCTAGCATGAAGGTTAGGTAACTAAGAACCTCCATTTTTGCCATTTAACCTATTGACCTTGAAGATGATGCTGCAAACACCATCTTCTTTGTTGTTCTCTGTCCATTCTGGCCTCTGTCAAATGCTGCATTTCAGGTTTATTTAGCTCATTAGCTACCTTGTTTCTCTGGACAATACCCCCAGAAGTATTAGTTGGTGTTTTCCCCAGCTTGTTGTCATCTTTTTTGCTGGTACATTTTCTTCATCTAAGACATCATTACCTTGTCTATGGCACCTCCTTCATTCTGTCTCACCGTTACCTAGGGTACTGTTTACTCCTTTCTCCTGATCATTAGTGAACATGCAGAAGCTCAGGAGCACCAGGGGAATTTCTCCCCTGGTTATTTGTATTTGAAAGCTCGCTATCCATTCAGGGACAAGTACCTTGGGACCTGTAGTGTTTTAAAACAGAGAAAGGGCTCAGCCCTCTTTGAGCCCATTTTTGAAGAAACATTTTATAAATATTTCTTTACATAAACCAGGTTTGGAGAGGCTCACATCTAATTACCTTCAGCATTTCATCACTGATATACATTCTATAGATTTTCTAACTTCCATCACAGTGTCTCTGCATGAGGTTGATATGATTGACTAGTTGTTTGCAGAGTTCTCTAGGATGCTGGTGAGACTGGTCCTTTCTCCAACCT
Organism: Sciurus carolinensis; assembly: GCF_902686445.1. Lineage (NCBI taxonomy): Eukaryota > Metazoa > Chordata > Mammalia > Rodentia > Sciuridae > Sciurus > Sciurus carolinensis. The sequence goes on along the minus strand of NC_062227.1, from coordinate 25,674,579 downwards.
CTATTCTGTAGGATTCTCAGACAGAAAGTCATCCTCCCTGTGCCTATGAAGAGAAGCTCCTCTTCTGTGCCAGAGGTTCTTCCTTACCTCCGCAGCCTCTGGGCTTCCCATTTCTTCTTTTAGCAAACCTAGGGACCCTGCTTCCTTCTGCTTGTCAAAGCCATCCCCTGTATGCACTCTCCCCTTTGGGATTTTTCTCTTCTCCAGCTCCTTCTCAGAGTCAGATGTTTCTTCCTGGACACCACCTTTCTTATATTCTTCAAATAAAAGCAGCAATAGTTTTCAGAATTTTACTGTCAATCACATGGGCCAACAGTCTACATAATGTAAATAATACATCTGAGAGATTACAGGATCTTACAAACTGATGAGACTGGAATCTCATTGTCTTTATTGCAGCTTATTTTATTTCTGAGAGTGTGACTTGCCCACGTCCCCTCCAACAGACAACTAGCACAGACTGGACACATTCATGCTTTGGCATAGCCCTTCTCCCCAGCACTGTGGTCTTGAGGAGTTGGACAAAACCTTAGGTTCATGCTAGTGTAAAAAATGGGGGTGATATGCATCTCAGAGGCCTTCCAGATTGGAAAGATGTCCCCAGCCTCCACCTAGAGCACAGTCCGTCCGTTTCTCATTCTCCAGTAACCATTGTCAGTACTACCCCACCTTTCAGCTACTTAGGAATCTAGCAAATTGTTCCTTCATTACTGCAAAGTAAGTTGAACCAGGGAAGCTACTTCATGTGCTCTTATTTTCATCTGCATCATTAACACCAAAGTAAACGACCAGCAAGTATTATCACACACCTTTACATACAGGACAGTGAATTGATTTGGTGGGCAAAAGGGAAGTAATCACAACTGAATTAAAACTATTAGCCTCCCATTAATCAAAGAGCCTATGTAGAGGCTGGGGTTATGGCTCAGTGGTACAGTGCTTGACTAGCATGTGTGAGGCCCTGGGTTCGATTCTCAGCACCACATATCAAATATAAGTAAATGAATAAATAAAGATCTGTCAACACTTATAAAATATATTTTTTTTTAAAAAGAGCCTATGTAAGTAAGAACTGGAAAGAGGTTCTATCACTTGAATAAATGCAGGAACATGTCATTTTTGTGGATGGAAGCAATATTATAAACATGTCAATTATCCCTTTGTCTTAATATAAATCTGGTTAAAACCCAGCTAGGGTTTCCTTTTTAATTTATTAGACTATTCTAGGGATCTACTCAAGAGACATGAAAAGATATTTGCTTATAAAACTTGTATGCCAATGTTCATAACAGCATTATTCATGATAACTTAAAAAATGGAGACAATCAAATGCCCATCAACTAGGGAATGGATAATCAAACTGTGTCATATCTGTTCGGAGGAATACTACCCAGCAATAAAAAGGAATGAAGTACCGGCACATGCTACAACATGAATAATCAGAACCATACTCAGTGGGAAAAGAAAATACACAAAAGACCATATATTGGAGTTTATCACTCCATTTATATAAAAAGATCTAGAGAAGTAAAATCTAAAAAGAAAGTGGCTGTCTGGGTCTCAGGGTGGGATGAAGGAGTGACTATGAATGGGCATAGGGTATGCCCTCCATGTGGCCTCTAAAGATGTTCTAAAATGAGATTGTGGTGAGAGTTACAAAACTCTGTACAGACACTAAAATTCTTTGATTTATACACTTAAAATAAATAATTTTATACTGTGTAAATTATATCTTGATAAAGTAAAATAGAATATTCTAATGTTTATATGTAAACATAGGGATGTATGAATAGCCAAGGTATTTTTGAAAAAAAAAGAAAGTACTGAGGAAAGCCTAGTTATTTCCTTTGGGAAAAGTCTGAGAAGGACCTTATAAGGAGAATTTCTGGGTTAAAAATATATACCCAAAATGAATAATGGTAATTGTGTAAATAAGTCTGCATGAATCCATTTTGATAACAAACCTGGACTAAACCTCACACCTGAAACAAATAAACCAAAATGGATCAGATTTAAAAGGAAACATAAGACTCTTAAGCATTTAGAAGAAAACAGAGAAAAGAAATCTGTGGGCTATGGGGCTTAGTGGAGAGTTTGTAAACACAACAGGGAAAGCACAGTCCAAGACAGAAGAGTTAAGTTGGGCTTCCTCAAGATTAAAAACTTTTGCTCTGCAAAGAACCCTGCCAAAAGGATAAACAAAATAAGCTACAGACAGGGATAAAATACTTGTAAAGCACATTTCTGAGAAGAGAATCATGTCTAGAATATACAAAGAACTCTTGAAACTTAATAGTAAAAAATCCATTGAGAAAATCGTCAACGGACACGAATGGACATTTCATCAATGTGATCAATGGATAACAATTACATGAAAAGAAGTTCAACCAACCTCAGTAACCATTAGGACAACGCAAATTAAGACCTTGATGAACTTTTGCTCTACTTCTACTAACATAATGACAATACCAAACACTGGTAATGGGGAGGAGAAACTGGATCTGTTATACATTGTTGGTAGGAATGTCTCTCAGTAGGTGACAGAGTTATATGAACATTCACACTACAGAACACCACTCAACAATCAAAAGGAACAAACTATTGACATAAGCAACAGCTAGGGTGGATTTGGAATGCTGAATGAAAAATGCCCACCTCAAAAGTTTCATGCTTTATAATTCCTAATGGGTAACCTTCTGTAATAACAGGGTTGTAAGGATAGAGAACAGATGGATGGTTATGAGGGGTCACATATGGTGGGGGAGAAAGGAGTTGGGATTAACTATGAACTGTAGGCCAAGAGATCTTTGTGTTGCTGGAATAGTTCTGAATCTTGATTTTAGAGGTGGGTACATGAACTACACATGTTATAAAATGGCACAGAACTCTGTCCACACATTGTTCCACAGTTCATTGGCTGACTTTGATACTGTGCTTCAGTTATGTAAGATGAACCACTTTAATATACTGGGTAAAATGTGCATGGAATCTTTCTGCCCCATCTTTGCAACTTCTTGTGAATCTATAATAATTATTATTTTTGTATTTTGATTCATTATACACAAAATGGGTTATAACTATCCTTTCTCTGGCTGTACATGAAGTAAGTTTGCAAGTTTAAAAATTTTTTTAAAAAGGTATGTAGATACAAATGTGTTATAAAAATTTAACGATTGGATAGATATTTAAAATAATATAGATAATTTAAAATTATAGATAAATCAGTTAAGAGATTTTAACATATAAAAGGTAATACTTGGTTATAAGTTAAAATTTTAAAATAAATCTTCCTAAGTTAGCTATCCAGTTAAAAAATAAATGTTAGGCCCTTGCTTTTTGTTACACTAGAGAATGAATTCTTTCTTTAAAAGAAAAATAATTATGCCACTAAAAAAATGCAAATGAATATATACTGAATCTCAGGATAGTGAGAATCTTTCCACCAGAAAAACTAAAACATGAAAAAGCATATATTGATAATTTGTACTATATAAAATTTTAGTATCTTAGTATCCAAGGAAAAGTCAAAACAAAAATAATAGGAAAAACTGTTGCAACATAGATACCAAAGTATTGTTATCTACTCTAGTTTGGATCTGGAGTGTTCCCCAAAGACTCCTGGGTTGAAGGTTTGGTCCTTAGCTGGTGGAGCTATTGGGAGGTGGTGGAAATTTCAGGGGGTAAATTCTAGTTGGAAAAGGTGAATCACTGAGAGCATGTCTGTGAAGATATATTTTGTCCCCAGCACCCTCCTCTACTCTCTCTCCCTCTGCTTCTTGGCCATCATGAGGTAAGCCACTTTTTGCTCTGTCGCACCCTCCCTACCGTGATGTTCTGTGTCACCACAGCCTGCAGTGATGGGGCCAAGCAACTGTGGACTGAACTCTCTGAACCCGCAAGCCAAAATAAATCTTTCCACCTTTACAATGTTTTTCTCAGGTATTTTGTTACAGCAACACATAGCTAACTAATGCAGTCTCTTGCATTGTCTGCAGTATATTTAATATATAAAACTGTTTCTAAGATATGGAAACAGACTGAGAGGGGAAACCCAGCAAGTCCTGTCTGTTTAAATTCTTCTTGGCCCTTCAGTTGTAGCACTACTTCCTTCTGGATATGGGGCAGGACCCTTTCCATAATGGGGGTCATATGACCTACAATCAAACAAAGTAGGTCAAAGAATTTCTTTATAGCCAATTCTTACCCTGAAAGTTGGGGAAAAGTTAAGAGAAATAATTTTAAGCTTTATGATTGGCTTGTGGGGACAGGTGTTCTTATTTCTATGACCCACTTTGGGGAAAATGGATTCTGATATCTATGACTTGAACTGAGGAAGATTGAGGAGGTGAGGAACTGGAAAGCAGCAGATGGAAATGGAAACTTCACTTCTGAGGTCTTCACTTTTTTGAACCCCAAGAATCTGTATTAACTGTTTATTTTCTTTTTTTAAAAAAAGAGTACTTTATAGTCCTCTAGATTCTATGGAATAATTTTCATGACTTTGCTTTCTTCAGATCATAAATTTTTTTTCCTATTGTTTTCATCTGTTTCAGTGCAAGTAAAACAAGTTGTCCTTTTGTTAGTTTGATTTTTGAAGCAGACAGAGTTTCCTATTTTCCTGGGATACATTTCCTAAACTCTCCTTCCCCTCCTCTATCTTCTTTTAAAAGTGCCTACAATCAATCTTCCCTTAAACACTACAGACTTGGTTGTTTGGGTCTTAGACTTGGATGTTTGTACTAAGGCTCAAAGCTTCCAGTAAGATCCCTGAGACAAGCTGGGCATGATAGTGCACTTCTGTAATCCCAGTGACTCAGAAGGCTTAGGCAGGAGAGTTGCAAGTTCAAGGTTAGCCAGGACAATTTAGTGAGGCCCTTAGTAACTTATTGAGACTAGTGAGACCCTGTCTCAATATTAAGAAGGGCCGGAGATGTGGCTCAGTGGTAAAGTGTCCTGGGTTCAATCCCCAATACTTAAAAAAAAAAGGAAAGAAAGATTCCTGAGATAAAACAGGACTCTGAGCTCCCTGGGAAGGCAAAGTATGCCAAGCTGCTTGTCATAGGCAACATGAAAGTATGAGGATTTGGGGTCTCCTCTCCCCTCTACAGCTTTCCTGGGTTTACCCCATAATCCTAAAACAGGGCAGTGAAAATCCCACTCTTGCCCACATGGGTCTGGGTTTTTAGGACTTCCTAGGGATCATCCAGCAAATTAGATCAATTGATTGATATTAATAGGAAGCGTGGACACTACTCCCGGGAGACTGGTTAAAGCCCTCCTTAGAGACATCTCCTTCCCTTCTCCATCTGTTGTCCAACCTCCAAGTGACTCAACTAATCTGAATTTTGGATAGTGGGTGGAGCAGGATCAGGTCTATAGAGGCCCTATTTAAAATGTCTGCAGAGATTTCCCACCCAATGGGTCTAAAGAGCTATGTGAATTTTTAGCACAAAAATTCAATATGCCTAAAAGTGCCAGATGAACAAGGAAGGGGTCTGTTCAGCCAGAGGATAGATGCCGGATGAATAATAGGTTCTCTGTACTCTTCTTGTCAGCATGAACATCAGCTTGTCAGTTTGTCAGGACAATGATACCTAATAATAATTCTCAGCATTTGTCAACTGCAGAGACCTTTACAAACCTCAGTTTATTCCCCAAACAATGCTGACAGTGAAGTTGGGTTATTTCCATCAGACACGTGGAGAAATTGAGGCAGTGTTTTAGAGAGAGAGATGAGTCAGAGTGGGCATTAACCCAGGGGACTGTCTCTATATTTCTTTCTGCTGAGTTTGCTACAGAAATATTATTTATAAATTGTGTGAAATGATTGTAGCACCAAGACCACCAATTCAATCAAGGAACAGCACCTGTGTTGTAGCTCCATTTATTTCTCACCAGCCAGAGCTAGCTCTGAGATAGCAATCGGGAGGCTAAGAAGTCATGGCTTCCATTAGTGATCTCTAGGGCCACCTGTAGAAAGTGAAGTCAGAGAGTTTTCCCTGCAGCACTGGTGAGAGCCTCTTTCTCCTCACAGGCGTAGGGCCATTTCCCAGAGGAGTTCTGTCTTCTCTGCTCAGAAAGCTGAGTGAATGTGGGTGAGCATGTCATGTTTCTCAAATGAGTTGCCTATAACCCAAAAAGTTCCTTTAAAGATAATGGGCTTGGGCAGCTCAGTGAAAGAGCACTTGCCTAGCATGCACAAGGTGCTGAATTCCATCACCAGCATCACAAAAATAAATGAATAGATAAATAAACAAATATATACACAAACTCATTAAATTAGTGGCAATGGGAAGGTAGAGCTAAATGCTATGATTGAGAAATGGCCATTTTCCTTTCAATAGCACTGTACATAGGGCTACTGCTGGCTCTCAACTTTTATTTTAAACCAGTAGTTCTCAAATGCTCTTGTACAACAGAATCCCCCAGAGGACTTATTAAGACACCAGTTCCTGGACCTACCCCTGGATTTTCTAATTCAGTAGATTTGGAGTGACTTTTGTCACTTACATTTCTAACAGGTTCTCAAATGTAGCCAGAAGACCAAATCCAAGTTTTTGAAAGACCTGCCAGCTAATTGTGGATTTTACAGATGAACCTTTGCAATCGACTCCCTGATCGTACGCACTAACTTTGAACCTCAATTAAGTGAAATATGAAAGATCACCACCACTGCTACCCTCCAAAATAAAAAGTATTGCATTCTTCTCGATAGCAGACCTGCATTACACATGACTGTACTCAGGTCAGGCCCAACTGGCCCAACTAAAATGCAGCTACTCAGGAGGCTAAGGCAAGAGAATTCCAAGTTTGAGGACAGTCCCAGCAACTTAGTGAGATCCTGTTTCAAAATAAAAATAAATAAATGAAAAGGCCTGGAATGTAGCTCAGTGGTAGTGTGTACCTGGATTCAATTCCCAGTATTCAAAAGCAAAAACAAAACAAATGAACAATGGTACTCAGTACCATTGCTTAAATTTCATCAATAAAAACTTAATGGAATTCGTTTTCTCTCTTCTTATGTATATAAGTACTCACATAATATCCTTAATTTTGTTTCTGGGAAGGCAAGGCCTTAAATATTCACTCTTAGGCCCTTTACAAAGAGAGGTAGCTGAGCTGGGGTCCACATGAAGATGCTGACTTGGGAATGACTTTGAGAACCACTGCTCTGAACTGTTCTTTATTAAATCCCCACTGCTCTCACTGCCATAGCCAGTCCTGCCTATCACACAGTGTCAAGAGAGATAATCCCCCTCAACACATATTGCTCCATTCTCGGCAGGGAGTCCAGGGGAGCCCAACAACTTGGCAACGACTCAGCACCTGTTTAGAATGTAGAGAAAAGAGATTAGGAAAAGCATGGTGGAAGTCCTTGAGAAATTTTTAAAAAGGTGAAATTTGGTTTGGATGAGGCCACCTCTCTCTTGCAAGTTTCTTCCATTGTACAAGCTTGGGACTCTGGGAGTTCCCTGACAGTTCAATACCCCCAACTCCTGCTCTCCTGAGAGATTTTACCCAGTACACCTGAAAAGCTACAGTCCCCTCCCCAGCCAAGTACTGGGTAAGTCTTCTGAATGTAAATCTTTAGAATTTGTAAGTCTGTGACCCATTTCTATTATTTATGGTCCATATGTTCTCTTCCTTTGTCATTTAATATAAATTGCATGTGAGGTCTTATTTGGAAATCAGTGCACTGAAAAATGTTACTCTTTAAAATAATCTTGATTTTTTTTTTGCCCCTACTCTACAATTTTGCTCCACAATTCTGCTCCAATAGCAGATTGTCAATATTAAAAATCACTCAAGGTGAAGTTTTCTGTTGTAGCTGGTTTTAAAGAAGTCATACCACCTGACTTCTGCCTACAAATGAATATTGAAATTTTCTCCAGGGAAAGTTATCTCCTCTCGACTCTTCATACCAAGGAGTGAGGCAGCTCAGGGTTTGTTCCTTACATCTTCCCTGAAAAGAGCAGAGCAATCTCACAACAGGGTGAGCATCACTTTTGCTAACACATTGAACAGGTCCCATGGAAGAAAATACCCACCGCTTTTCTTTTTCACCTCAGTGCCCACAACTGGGAAGCTCCATGCCATTGTGAAGGAAGAGAGAGCAGTGGAGTACAATGGTTAAGTTTACAGTCAGGGACCTAAATCTGAGCTCTCATTCTTTCACTAAGAGCATGAACTTGGGCACAACATATAACTCCCTGCCTGCATGTACAATGGTATAATAATCACAACTTGGAGGTGGTTATAACAACTAAAAAATGTAATGTGGATAGTCTATAGGATAGTACCTGGCACATGCCTTACTGAGGACTCCATAAATTGTAGTTCTCTAAAAAGTACTTTATTAACCAGAAGTTACTCATGTATATGCTCTCCACTAAATTCATCCATCTATCCATATATTTACTCATTCATTTATTAAGAAATTTTTTTTAAGATCTTTTGCAAACCAAACACTCTCTGGGATTTGGGGACACAGTGCATCCCGCTCTGAGCTACATTTTCATGGACTTTGAGCTTCCAGAAAGGAGGTCCCATCCCTGTTTATCTACCTAGAGCCTAGTACTGAACTTAGATTAGATGCTTGAAAGGTGTTTATTAAAGAATAACACTTCTGAAGAGTGAGAAGTCCACTGTGGTTACCTCCTCTCTGCTGTGGCTGGGTCTGGGCCACCATTTGCAGCAGCGCCATTGGAGGTCCCAGAGCTGGCCATCCTCAGAGTCCTATGCCAGAAACTGCCTCCCCAGTGAGCACAGAGGGGAAGCAATGGCCCCTGGAAGACAGCAGTCACTCAGACAATGGTCCTCATCTTAATTGCCACTGTAATTCAGCACTAAATTCCAAGTGGCAGCCACACAGAGGTTGTTTTCCTACATAACTAAATGTTCTTTTCATTGCTGTGTTATACTGAACAAGCTGTTCAAATGTGAGTAAGTTCTGGGGAAGGAAATATAATATTATACTGCCATGCATGCTGAAAGGCAGAGAAGCTTTCATATCATGGTGCAATTAATTAAAGAACAATCATGAAAATGTTCCAGATAATTCACATCAAGCAGCTATTCACTGTTACTTTATTATTTGGGGTAATATGTGTGATTATTGTTTAATTTGTTTTTAACATGGATGTACAGTTTTATGTAATCCTTTTATAATTAGAAGCAGCTAGAAGTTCAGGTGCTCTGAAATCTTTCTTTATTCAATTCCCCAACTTTTAGAAGAATTCCATTATGCAATTAACCCAGATTATTAACACATACACATATGTGTTCTGTCTCTTTATTACATGCAGGCACAACTATAATTCTGTCTGGTTTAATTTGTAAGCTTCATGGCAAAAGCCACATTGTCATTTCTTTGCAAGTCTAACTACTAATGCTCATGGATTCATATTCCCTGTTAGAAGACTAATCAGCAGTCAGCCAACAAATATTTCTTGGACAATTGCCCTGTACAATGTATGGAATGGAGTTTTGGAGTTAAGTATATAAAAAATTATAGAGCTTTATCCTTGATCTCTAGACATTTTCAGGTTTGTTGGGAAAATAAGATATAGGCATGGGATGATAATTAACAATATAAGGCAATCAAAGTTGAGTGTCAACTGAGTATCCAAGTTGAGTATCCAAGATAATCACTGTAGTGCTGGCGATATAGCCCATCACGTAGAGAGCCTGCCTCCCATGCTGGAGACCAGGGTTCGAGACCCCAGCACTGTTAGATTGTGGAAATTACAAAAAAACAAATGTGACTGAATTGGAGCCTCCCAAGATAATCACTGTAGAAATCCATAGGGGACAGCAGTATCGGTGGTTATACTTGGCTGTGGAAGCCTTGCTCAATTAATGGCTCAATTAATGGCCCATTTCATGAGAGGTTGCTCAATTCAACAGGAAGATGGTGCATTAAGTGTACTTCCTTGCTACTCAGAGTGTGATTTTAGAGCCAGAAATGGCAGCAATACATGGGAGCCTGTTAGGTATACAAAATCTCAAGCACCGTTCCAGACCTACTGGGTGGGAATCTGCATTTTCACAAAATCCCCAATGATTCATTAAGGTTTTAGAACTACTGACCTATACTGCAGATCCAACAGTCACTTTTCTGTACCTGAGGGAAATACAAGACTCATACTTGGTAATCTTATTCTTGCCCCAATGAAAAACAAGGTGATTAAAGGAAATCATTCACCAACAAGCAAGTGCACTCTCTGGGTACTAAGCATCTTGTTTCGGTCACACACAAAGTGTATGCAAGGACCCAAAGATGGTTTTGGATATTTGGTCATTCTGGTGACTTCACACTAATGACATGAGGTCTAAGAGCAAAATAGATCCTTAACATCCCAAAGATGTCTCCTCCATCAACCTGATCATCTCAGGAAGTGGGATAAGGGTATGAGAAAGTGCTCAGGACACAGGGCGATGTCTGGAGAAGGAGGAGCCCTGACGCCAGAGCTCTAAGACCATGGCTAGTTCAGTGTTGCATTGGCTTTCTTCTTGTGCCAGAGACTCTGGATCCAACAAACTACTTGACATTTCAACTTGTGTGTTTATCAGTCTTCTGGATGAAAAGTAGCCAAACAGGAATTGTTAACTTTCTCCCACAAATCTGTTTTCCCCTGGATCTACCTCTTCTTGAGAAATGATATGTAATAACCCAGTTAATAAGCCCCTGTCCCCCATCAAATAGAAATCTGGGGGCTGAGGTTGTGGCTCAGTGGTAGAGTGGTGTCTTGGCATGTGCGACACCCTGGGTTCAATCCTCAGCATCTCACATAAATAAATAAATAAAATAAAATAAAGGTCCATCAACAACTAAAAAAAAAGTTTTTTAAAAAAATCATTCTGAATTTTTCAGTTTTCCTCCTCATCCTATAAAATCCACAATCACTTTTGTCAATTCCACTCTCAGACCATGATCTTGGATATGTCCCCTTCAGGTCACGATGGTCCTTGGGCACCAACAGTCATCTTGCCATAATGGCAAGTTACTTAAGTGGTTTTTCTGTTTTTACCTTTGCTTTTATCCAAGTTAATCTCCAGAAATGTTAAACAACTTCCAATTTACCTTAAAAAATGGAAACTCTTAATCTGCTTCACGTTACCCCTTTCCTTTACCCACCACTCACCCTTACTATGCTCCATTCAAACTGATCATTTTTTTTTTTTTTTGGATCTTTAATCATTGTTTCAACACTATCATCTTCTTATGATTTTTGCCTTTGTTCCCTAGAACAGTCTAGAACTATCTAGTACAGTCAGTCTGACTCTTCACATGGCAGCCTCTGAGCTCTTTCAGATCTTGGAGTAACTGTCCCTACATAAAAAGGCCTTTCCCAAAGTTCAACTTGTTGGCAACACCAGTGCTCTTTATATGTGTCATGGTCCTAATGATAATCTTCAATCACATGTTTTAATTTTGTTTGCTCCTCAACTTCAAAATGGCAATAAAAACCTGGTAAATAACTCATCTCTCTAGTTCATCTCTATTACCCAACACACAGTATGATCCAGATAAATGAGAGAATGAATGAAAATGTAGTTCTAAGTTTGTGTCATTTGATTCTTTTCCCTTCCTTCAGGGTAAATCTGAAACAGTTTTTTTATTCAGTTACCCAACTCTTAGAAATCTGCTGTTATATAATTAACACAGATTATTAAAACAGGCATCCGTAATCTATCTCTGTATTTCATTTAGGCATAACAAGAGGCAACACATATATTTAATGTAGGAGACAAGTGTCTCTAGCCAGCTGATGATATGAAGAGGCGCATACCCAGCACCCAGTCATCTCCTGAGTGTAATCAAGCTTTGCTTCCAATATCCACACCAGACAACACAGCTGGGAATAGATGGGTCTCCCTGAATGGACTTTTCAGGTGTAATTGAGGTAAGAGAGGTTCTGGAAGTCACTACATCCTGACAAAGTGCATGTGAATCCCTACAGCCTTAGGAAATGTAGATGAATCTCTACGTCCTGACCTAAACATGGAGGAAATAATTACTTAGGTTTCCTTAAATGGTTTGGATTGTTGGGCCCCTTTGAGCTCTAAAGAATTTGGTGACAATTTAAAAAATTATAAACTACCATTTCCATGTCCAACACAATACTACAGAGACTCATACTTGCTGAGTGTGGAAAGCATCCCCTTACACATGGCTGTCCACATCCAAATCCCCCAGAACCTGTGCATGTGTTACTTATAAGGCATACAGTTGAGGACCAAGAGATGGGGAGATTATCGTGGATATCTAGATGGATTCAGTGTCACCTTAACAGTCCTTTACAAAGTCGGAGAAGGAGAGGTGATAACAAAAGCAGAGTGTCAGAGTCAGAGAGAGACTTGAAGACAAAAACATGTATGGTTCTTAAAGATGGAAGGAAGCCATGAGTCAAGAAAGCAGTTTCTAGAAGCTGGAAAGGTCAAGGCAACAGGCTCTCCCTTAGAGACTCCAAAGGAACCAGACCTTCTGACAACACCTCAACCTCAGCCTAGTGGAATCCTTTTCAAACTTTTGATTTCCAGATCTGACATAATGTATTTTCATTATTCTAAATAGGTAAGTTTGTGGAAATTTATCATAGAAACCAATACAGTGGGGGTGAGTGGTAAAGATAAATTCCTTCACAGTTTTCATTTTCATTTGTAATGTCTGCATTCTAAAATTTTCCCTGTGGTCCTAATGGAGATCATTAAAAGACAGAGCATTTCACTCAAAACAGAGCTGCCTCCTCTCCTCACTTTGATCCTCTTCTCTCAGGTTCACATACCATCCTCACAATTTAATTAGCTACCCAACCTACCACAGATTAAACATAACAAATGGGGAATGATTGAAGCAGAAAAATAGTATCAGTTATAATATGTGATAAAGAATGGCTTTCCTGGGAGAGAAAGGATAGAAAACACACAAGAAGACTGCAAGAGGCAGGCCACCCTGGGGCAGCTGATGCTCAGGAATGAGACAGTTCCCAGAGGAACCACCACTTTACATCTCAGCACATTGCTCATTGTTTGAATGGAGACCCTGAGCTGCAGAAAAAGTTATGTCAGTCACAACAAGCTTCCCTAGACATAGGGAAATGTGCCCTACATTTCAGAGAGATGTTTATCAAAAGTAGTTAAACTTTAAATGAGTTGATGCTTAAAGGTAGACAGTGCAGATTGATTTTCCAATGATAACAGATAGCATGGCATTTCTGTGGGAATCTCTATCTTCTCATAAAAATGACCATCTGATGTGGTTTTCTAGAGGACATTAAAGGATCTCTCTAGGACACTAGACTCATATGTCCACACTGGAAAAGGGAGTGGAGGGATAGATGGACTGTTGATGGCAGTCAGAAAAAGCTGCTCCTGCCTTCCTACCAACCTGCAGGAAGAGCTGTCGGTTGAAAGAGGAATTCTCAGCAAGCATCAGAGCTAAGTGCTTACAATACAATTAGACAGAGGCACAGTTGACATTTAAACATTTTTCATTTTTCATTTTTAACCACCTTGTAAGCATTAAGTAATTAAGCCTCATCAGGCACTGATGTGAAAGAATTACCTCCAATATTCTGCAGATGAAAATAGTTCATGTGATACTTATGAAAGTTCACCTAACAACGTGAAGGAGGAAATGTGTCTTATGCCATGCCTGCTGCAGTATTTTATTTACTTTGCTTGCAATGCTAGGGGTTGAACCCAGGGCAAGTATTCTACCACTTAGCTACATCCTCAGCCTTACTGCAATATTTTGAAGCAGGAATAGTTAAGAGGGACCTCATTTTATTGAAAGGAGACTCTGTTCAGATATACAACCAAATATACAAGTCATCACCTCCTGGGGAATGCTGGTGCTGCTGATCCAGGGCCACAGCGTGAGAAACATTCATCTAGAACAAAAGGAAACAGACGATTAATTCTCATTTCTCTAGTTCCTGTCCCAACCAACTCTGCTCACCATAGCAGGTAGGATAAACATTTTTTCATGTTGTTCTTGTATTTTAAATTTGGTCTTCATTAAGTTAGATGATAACTTAGAGGGTATCAGAAAAGGATACTTGGATGTGATTAGATTTTTCCTCAAATGAAGCTTCTGAGAAGGTCACATGTATCCATTGAAAAGATGTTCTTTAAAATTCCATTTAACGAGAAATTCTTTTTTTGGTTAATGTGCAATAAACATGAGATTGTCTCTCAGTATCTGAGGGAGATGGGTTCTAGGACCCTTCACAGATACCAAATTCCAAGGATGCCCAAGTCCTTTATATAAATGATGTGGTATTTGCATATCACCTATGACTTGTGAAAAAGATGAATTCTATCACAAAAGGAAACATCCATTAAATGGGGTCTCTTTATGTTTAAAGAAAATGATTTTTAAAAAATGATCCAGTAGTGTATCCTGAGATAGTCAGGAACATTCTGGAACATTTCTCACAACTACATACTGATTTTAATGCTGTCATGATACAAACACCTAGTACAGTGTCAGCATTAATTAACCATATTTCCTTATCCTTAAATATAGGGAAAACCTGCTTTTCTATGCTTCCCAAAGCCATATTTCTTCAATGAGACTTAAGAAAGGTACACAACAACACAAACAGGACCTATAAAGAAGAGAAAATCACTATCAGTCCTACTGCAGGCAATTTAACTATCAGTCAAATTGTAAGGGAGAATATATCATTCTCTAAAATTTCTATTTGAGAGGCAAATAAATTTATTTGTTATGCCAATCAAATTGAGACTGAAGCCCTATAAACTGCAAAAAGATTTGATGGTCTCTGACAAAAAGTGAGAGATGGAGAATGTCAAAAATGATTTAAAAACAAAACAAAGGTGTTATGGTTTCAATCTGGAACGTCCCCCAAAGGCCCATGTGTTGGAGTCTTGGTCCCCAATGCAACAATGTTCAGAGGTGAGGATTTAGGAAATGATTAGATCATGATGGCCATAACCTCAGCGGTAGACTGAGTCATTGGTGACTTCATAATTTCAAAGAATTATCAGAGTTCGTGGAATTATAAGAGGTGAGACTTAAGTTGAAGACAGCAGGTTTCTGGAGGTGTGCCTTGGGGACGATATCTTGTGCATGGCTCCTTACTCTCTGCTCCCTCCCCACCACTGTGAGGGGATCAGCTGTGCTCTGCCGTGCCCTTCTGTCATGAAGTGGTTCTTATCACAGGACCAGAAACAATGGACACAGCTGACCATGGACGGAATCCTCTGAAACCTCCAACCAAAATAAATCTTTCCTCCTTTAACTTGTTTTTCTCAGGTATTTTTGTCACAGAAAAAAATAAAATCTAACTAACACAAAACATTGAGAGAAATGTGTTCTGTGTAAGGTAAAAATGATGTGTATAACCACACTGTCTTCCTAAAGGACAGGATTCTTGGCACCCAGTGCTACCCTTATCTGTGCAACACCTGAGTGTGTTTGGAAGCAGAGCCTAGAGAGGGTGGAACTTCTCTGCAAATCTTGAGGAGGAGAGAGGGGGAGGGATTCCGAGGGTGGTCAGGAACTACTGCGAGTAGGAATGAGGAGAGGTGTCTAGGTCATATGTGAAGACGGTCAGTGAGAAACCTCCTTTAGAGGAAAGGGTGGGCAAAAGAATATTTAAGGAACGGGATGTGTATTTCAGGACACTATGTTGTTGGAAATACAATGAATATGTGACTTTTCCTAATGATGCTCCAATCTTTAATAGAAATGACTTTGTATAATTGGGTGTGGGTGTGTAAGCTAAATTTTACATCTGTTTAGCAAGAATACAAGGGAAAACATGGCTGTGGGAATATAAACCTTTCTAGAACTCTCAGGTCTCTCGGCTTTAGACTTCTATGGGAAATTTAGCTTAATCGGATATAGTTCTTACAGACTGCAAAAGCCACAGTGACATCTAGGTTATGTCTATGACTCCTTAGAAACTTCCAGAGGTTGTGGGTGGGAAGGAGCAGTGAAGGACTTATTTTAGTGCATTCTAAAAGAAAGGTTGTTGGTGCTTAGCTGAAGGTAATATTTAACTGGGAACCATAGCTTTTATCTTATTGTTATCACATCCTTATTCTGAGGACAGAATGTTTTCAAGGCTGCACATCAATACCAGAATACTTTTCATTACAGTTTTACAAAATTTCTACCTGGGCACATGTTCAGGGATAATAGAAACTTAAATTTAGTTTCACTGAAGAAAATTCTCTAAGGTGTATTAGGAAAATGGTTTAACAAACATTTGAGAAATAACAGTAAATGCTGGGCAGAAACCTCTTTAGTCTTTCAAGAAGTTGCTGAAATTTTTGATATGATACAGGCTCAAAAGGGTAGAAATGGCATCTATAATGAAGATTAAGTCATCATATTTTAAATTGGATGTCATTTATTCCACGCATCCTGTTTTGATTTAACTGGGGGAAAAAAGCTTAGAAGTAATGTGATTAAAGATTGTTCCCTGGAGCAGTCCCTGAAAATGGTGGAAACATGGGTATGAGAAGTAAGAAAGGGCTTTAGTCTGAATTTTGATTCTGTGAGCTATTGTGTCTCTTTATTAAGCTGGCTTGTTAGCTTGAGGCTTGTAATATCTCTAGTTCTCAACAACTTTATTTCATATACATTTCATATATTTTCAATGTGCCCTTTGAACAGATTATTATGAAATGTTATATGAGAATGTCAGTCTCCTGACAAAAAGAAAAGAAGGCTTACGTTTTGTGTTCTGGGAGGATATGAGTCAGGGACTTGGAGAGAAAATCCATGAAGCAAATAAATATAGATAGTTATGAAAGAGTAGGCCACAATTATATCTCCTTTCCACTGGGAAGAAGCGATTCTGCTTCCCATAGCATACAAGGGCAAAAATTATCAATGCAACTGTTCTGGAAATATGAAGGTAGCAAATTAACATTAAAAGTGATCACCACGTGTGTGGAAAATGAAGCTTATGTGTTGGTTGACATAGGCAATGAGTCACCATTATCTATCAACATTAAAAATTAGGGTATGCTGCTGCTTTATTGAACCTGACAGCGCAACCTTCTGGAAATGCAGTTAGCAAGGTAGCTCATGTGTGGCAATGGTGGTGGGGGGATTTCTTTAAGAGGAGACTTCTTTAAGTGATGAGAATCTGTAGCTTCCATTCTCCTCCTCTCCTCCACTCTTTCGGTTCTTCTCCTTCAGTTCTGTTTGGACTGAATAATTGAATCCCCTCATCCCTGCTTCTCTCTCTCTCTCTCTCTCTCTCTCTCTCTCTCTCTCTCTCTCTCTCTCACACACACACACACACACACACACACACACCACATTTTTATAGCCTAGGAAAGCTCAAGTCAGAGGTTTCCTAAAATTTCTATGCAGTGTTATATTACTGACTTATAACTTGGAGTCTTAAGTTATGCAAGATTGCAAACAAATGTGAGACTCCTATTCCACATGAAGTTCCTCAGGTATGGGTTTGCATTTGACTGAGCAGCATGTTCCACATCAATGAGTCACACAAATATCTCGTCCATAGTTTGTAATGGATAGCTCAGAAGGTTTCTGCGTTTGGGGTGGATATTTCTGAAAGCTTGATCGTACTCACCATCAGTACATTGACAGATTCTGTGCTTCTATCCTTGCAAACACATCACAGTAGCTTCAGAAAGGATCACCACTTAGGTGGAAAGTGGAGTTTGCAATGAGTCATCATTGCCCATCAACATTGAAAATTAGGGGAGACTGCTGCTTTATTGAACTTGACAGTGTAATCATAATGAAAGAAGGAGCAAGTTATCTGCATCATTAGGGTATGGATAATGTGCTCAACATAGGCTTTGGGGCTTCAGATTTCAATAAGGATAATGTTTATTTTTCGAAAACCTACTATGTGCCAAAAATCCTACATGGAAGTTGATATTCTTGGGCTTTAAAAATCATTGCTTCCTTCCTTTAGGATTGACACATTATCTTCACTATATAGAAATCGAAGCTCAAGGATGCTGTGTACTTTGTCCAGTCACTAGTAGATGCCACATCAGGGGAACTTGGCTCCATAATCTGGTCTTCCCATTATAGGATGTTCCCTCTTGATGAGGGGAGGAATGCTGATGGAAAACTGTGGAATAACCAAGACATTTCCCATCAGCTAGGAAGTGAAGTGGAGACAGTATTTGTTTGGCTACAAGAAAATACCTTAAATAAGAAACCAAAGGTAGGGGAAAGATTACTTCTCCAAATGGAAAAATGTTAAGAGATTAATAAGCGATTTAGATCAGCGAATACACAGTGAGATCTCCAAAATTAAAGATGGAAGTGAAATGTCAAACTGACAGGGATAAACCTTAGTGAGATCTCATGTGGTTTCATGAGTGGGTAGAGAAGTAGCAAATGAGCTCTAGTGTGGGCAGTAGTAAGGCAATATAGTCAGGGAAAATAATGTAAACTTTGCTCATGACACCCCTGGGTTTTCATACAGAAAAAGGAGCTTGATATCAACATCAAATATTGTATGTATAGATCTATAATATTTCACATTTTAAAAAAGATATTTCAGATCCATTATTTTACCTTTCTAAGGAATTAGGGAGAGAAGTTTATCATTACCCCATTTTACAGAGCAAATAAAGACCAGGTTGCTTCAGTAACTTCCCAAGGTCATTCTGGTAGTCGGTAAAAGAATTCAATCTTGAAACCAGTACCAGAGGATTCTACTCCCTGCCCTTCCTTCTGTAGGTTCTTTTATAGGTCATAAAACCAGTAATTTCAGGTTATTATCAAGACATATTATTTTATCTTTATCATATCAAGGTCAAGATCTTAGGCTTTGAAGTCAGACAAACTTAGATTTGAATCACATTTTGCCAGAACACTTATCAGAAAACAAGTTATTTAAACTCATATAAAATAAAATGAAGTTACAGAATAGCATCTGCCTCATAGAAGTTTCAAGGATTAAATGAGGTAAGATATGAAAAGACTTAATGCCTGGCACATAAATGCTTAATGAATATTTATTTTTGTTGTTGTAAATGGGAAGGACAGTGCAGTAAACTCACAATTCATAGTGTCCCCTGTGCTCCAAGCATACACAAATGATAAACTAATAATAATAATAGCAAATAACCACAGCTATCTTAAAATTCTACATAAACTTTTCCTTAGACCAGAAATGGAATAACAATGAAACCATCAGTTAGGCTGAAGATGGGGTCATTTTGCTCCCTGGGACTGGAAATGGACAGGAGAAGGGATGGTCTGGCCCATTCAGGGTAAAGGAGAAGAGCGTCCCCACCTGAGGTCGGGGCCAGCGTCAGGTTCAGTGCTTGCAGCCTGGGGCTGGACAGTGCTAACCCTTGGAAGAGGAAGATGCGAAAATTACTGTGAACAAGCTACAGTGTAAAGAAAGTCGTAGACCATGGAGAATGTAGACACAGTGGGTCAACAGGAGCCTCATGTTGACGGGGACAATGAAATTGGGACAACTCACCAAGGTCTGGATGACAATAGAAGCTCTAACCCTGAGCTGTGGGACAGGCAGGTGATGAGCACATTCTCCAACCAAACCTCTAGACTTCAGGGCTCATAGAACAGAAGAAATGATCCCAAAACAACCAGGCCTAGTCCCTGAAGATGATCCATTGAGACCTATTGGTTTCAAAAGACTTTTTGATTTGTAAAATTCACAAAAACATTTAATGCTAAAAAAGCAGAACAGACAATTAACAGGAATTAAGTTCATAAGTTAAATATTTTATCAGACTGAGAAACACATTAACAATATTTATATAGAAGGCTGAAATATAAAAACTGGGATGATAATCATACGAGGAATAGAATTGTGGAAAAAGCAGGTAGAAATAAAATAAGAACATGTAGATATGATTGGGAATCCTTTGAAAATTAAGAAATAAAAAATGTTATTAGAATTTTGAAAACTTAATAAACAATTTAAATCATAGGCTAGCTACAAGAGAGGAGATCAATGAACTGCAGAATATTGCTGGAGAATTACCCTGGAATTCAGCTTAAAGAGACAAAAGTAAAATATGACAGAGAAGTTCAAGTACATGGTGAATAGGTTGACAATTGCCAACAAATGTCAGTATGAATTTTAAACAAAGGACTAGAAGGAAGTTTTTAAAAAACAGCATTAAAAGAGATAGTGACTAAAAACTTTTCAGACTTGATGGAAGAATGTGTTTTCAGATTAAAAATGCCTAAAAAGAGAACTTAAATAAATCTATTACTTGAAATTTCAGAGTAAAAGTATAGACTATTAGAATAAAAAGAAAGTCATGGAAAGTACCAGGGAATAAAACAGATTATTGGCAAAGCTATGGTACTCAGATTTCTCACCAACAATAAATGCCAGAAAACAGTAGACTTAACAGCTTCAAGATGCTAATAGAAATAATTTTCAATCTTGAATTTTACACTTTCTTAATTATCACTGAAGATTGAATGCAAAATGGAAACATTTTCAGACATATAGTGAAAAGAGAGTTTATCAACTACAGACCTTCATTGTTAAAGATTGCATCCTATCTGAAATAAGGAGATACATAAGAGAAAAAGACCACAATAAATACAGAAAAATTTATAAAATATGCTAGTAAACAAAATTAGCAATAGATTATAAAATATGAAAAACTAAGGGTTATGATTTCAGTAAAGTAAAGAAAAATCCCAACCCTTATTAAATATGCTAAATTTATAGTCTGGTGTGTATGCTGTATATTTAAGAGTTATAAAAATACATAAATGTGCACATCTGATAAAATCACAAAGAACTAAACACACACACATGCACTATGCATGCACAGACACACATACATACATACAAACACACACAACTGGACAAATGTAAAACTGAGGAAACTTGAATGAAATCACCAGTTTTTATCAGAGTTAATTTCCATACTATAGTTATAAATATTTTGCCACTGGGGGAAACCAGGTGAGGATCTCTGGATAATTTCCTACAATCACATGAAGATCTACAATTATTCTCAAATAAAAAGTGAAAAAAGTAACAAATACTCCAGTTTCAAAACAAAAGTTGGAAATATAGAAATTCCTATCAATTCAACAAGAAAAAGGGAGAAATGAAGGAAGAGATTTTTTAAAGATAATAAAAAAAATGCAAAATATAGATAGAAATTTAAACATAAGACTAATTACAATTATGGATTGCACCTATCCATTAGCTTAGGACAAAGGCTATTGGAATGAATTTAAAAAAATAAAATCCAACCATAAGTTGCTTAAAAAAGACATGTAAATCAAAATGTTAAAGATATGTAGAGAAAAAGAAAAATGATATACCAAGTAAATATTTACAAACCAAAATATAAAAGATACCTGGTGTAGTCATATTAAAATGAAGCAAGATATAATTTAAGGGAAAAAGCATTAACCGGATAAAACAGCAACAAAATAGATAATCAGGTAAGAGGCTATAGTAATTTTGAACTTTTTTAATATACAAATTAGATCTGAAAGAAAGACATGATTAGCATTTATAAAATTCTATAGACTTTATTTTATTCAGTTCAATAAACTTTATAAATTTAATCTAAAATTCCCTTGCTGTTTTAAAGACTAGAATTACAAGGAAATTTTGTTTTACCTGCAGAGTTAAAACTTGGCTTAAAAAAAGTAAATGTGGCTAAAAGGTTTACCTAAATTAACATAGTACAGAGCCAATGTTGTTATCAAGGGTTTGTGTGGCTGTATACATCCTCAACTCTGTGGGGAAAAAATTAAAGAAGGCAACTAAACTCCTCTGTAAAGTATCTATTTGTTCCAGCATTAGACGTAGCGAGTTGTTCTGGATCATTTTTCTGACACAAGACTGACATTCCAGGGGATGCTCCTGAAGGCATGTGAGTTGTGGAGGTTCATTTGATGTGATCTTGTCAGAGTTTGAATATTTGCCCACCCCACAAACTTATGTGTTAAAATCCCAACTCCCAAGGTGATATTAGGAGATGGAGCCTTTGGACGATGATTACGTCATGAGTCTAGGGCCCTGTTACTGTTTGGATGTGAGGTGTCCTCCAGAAGCTCACGTGTGAGACAACACAAGAATTTCAGAGGTGAGATGATTGGATTATGAGGGCCTTACTCCATCATGAGGATTAACTAAGTAGTTACTGAAGGCAGATTGGGTGTAGCTGGAGGAGCTAGGCATTGGAGGTGTGCCTTTGAGACATGCATATATATATGTGTGTGTGTGTGTGTGTGTGTGTGTGTATCTTTTATATATAAATATTGTTCTTTTTAGTTATACATAATAGTAGAGTCTATTTTTGACATATTTATACAACATGGAATATATCTTATTCTAATTAGCATTCCAGTCTTGTGGATGAACACTATGTTGATATTCACTGTGGCGTATTCATATATGTACATAGGAAAGTTATGTCTGATTCATTTCACTATCTTTCCTATTCCTATTCCTCTCCCTTCCTCATTCTCTTTTGTCTATTCCTCTGAACTTCTATTCTTCTCCTCCCCCAGGTATATAATTTTGGAGTCTCTGCTTTCTGATTATTATGTGAACCACTTCCCTCTACCACACTCCTCTGCCATGATGCTCTGCCTCATCTCCAGCCCCAAGAAATAGAACCAGCTGTCTATGAACTGAGACCTCTAAACAGAGAGTCTCCAAATAAACTTTTCCTCCTGTAAAATTGCTCTTGTCAGGTCTTTTAGTCACTAAAACAGTGCCCATACAGAAAGGAATTCAGGGAACTAGCTAGTCCCTTGTGTCATGTGGGGACACAGCAAAAACACTGTCATCTATCAAGAAGACCCTCACCAATCACTGAATTTGCTAGTCTCTTGAACTTGATCTTCCCACTCTCTAGAACTGTGAGAGATAAATTTCTTTTGTTTATAAATTACCCAACTTAAGGTATTTTGTTACAGCAGTCAAAATGGACTAAGGCAGACCTGAGACAGACCTATTATTAATCATCATTAATATTTCATTCAGAGCTCCATGAACTTAACTTTCTCTTCTGAGATGCTGGATTCTGAAGGCTAGACAAGTTCTGGGTCAAGGATATCCTAGGGTCAGTGTTACAGACCACTAGAAGTATGAATTAATAGGAACATGCAAAGCACACCATGCTCAGTCCATGACCTCACTGGCCATCCTTTTGAGAAATCAGCATTATTCTACACTTTCCATCATTAGCTTTATACACTGAAGCCTGGGGGATTTTCTGTGACATTTGTAGAAATTATTTTTTGGGCATGAGTTCTAGCAATGAGGTTCTTATTACCTTTTAGAGTAGCTTTGTTTCATTTACTGGTTAGAAAAGGCCAAGCTTATCAGAATGAAAAAGAACCCTTCTTCTTATACCTCTTCTGCCTGTGGTAGAGACAGGGATTAGGCTGGGGGATGAGACCCTTGGAGATAAAGAGCAAGTGTGCAGGTACATCTTTACACACTAACACACACGTACATATACACATACACATACCACTTGCAATGAACACACTAGAAAGATATTGCTTTAAAACACAAACAAAATTGACTTGCAACAAACTCTCAATTGTTTTAAGCTTGTAATCAGTGCTGTGGGTCACCACACATGTTAACGTACCTTAGTTAGGCCCTGGGTAAGACAAGCACAGAAAGGATTCTAAGGGGGTAGGGGATACAAAGGATGTGGACCAAGCAGAGGAGGAAACTTCAAATGATGAACTTGGCATAAAACTTATTGTTTACTTACCAGAATCTTATACCTTACCCTGAGCTAATTGAATGACCTCTAAAATCTTAACAGTATATAATTATGATGTTATGACTCCTGCTCCATTGCGTTAGCCTGATAGACTAATGAAATTCAACCAATTTGTGAATACAATGTTTTTCAAATATAATACTGTTAAGTACATGTATTTAATTGGTTGGCTGACTGGACTTATCTTTGTTTTCCATATTTTTTCCTTTTAGAATGTTTTGCAAATAATTTTTGATGCCTCTTATCAAATTTTCTGAGTCTCAGCTTTGTGTTTCTGAACACACACACACATACAATTTTCTTTTGCAGTTTGCAGACTTGCTTGTTGGATAACAAAGGGACAGCCTGAGGATCAGTGTTGTGCTGAGGCTGACTTGGACTGACTCAGAAGAGTTGTTTGGGGCATCTTTTTCCAACTCTACATTCAGTGATGTCACTTTAGTAGTGACACTTTGAAATCAGTCATAATGAAATATTTACACCATGGAAATTGACAAATACCATAGACTTGGTCTTTTATTCTGTTTTCTTTTCCTGAAAATCCATTCGTTAAAGTTTTACCAGTATGCCACTGCTCAGAATTCTCTGAGTCTACAGTTAGTTTCCCCTATGACAATCTTCTAAAGCCTGAAGTAGGACCATTTCAGAGTTTTTCTTGCTGTGCACTCTTCAGTTGGAAAGTAAAGACACTCACTGCACATGGTGGCTTATAGGCATTTATCTTCCTCTTAACATAAAACTACTGTATTATTCCTTCCAATGTTAATGTGAACACAAATGTCTTGCTATTAGAATACCTTAAAAATCAACAAAGTTTGTCCTTTGGCTGAAATTCTTGATTCTCTTACATTCTCTTACATTGACTCCCATTATAGTAACATCATAATTGACTCCCATTATAGTAACATCAATATTGGCTCCCATTATAGTAACATCATAATTCTTATCAAGCATGCCTTCTTGTCAATCAAGGAATGATATGCTCAATGAATATCACATATAAAACAAGGTGATGGGCAATATGCTAGATATACAGAATGACTGTATAGCATTAAAGTATTATCTGCAAGGAGTGTATAATTTAGATTAAGAGGTTAGACATGTACACCTGGATAGCCACATAAAGAATTTCTGTAACAGTGTATAATTTAAATGTATTCAGATGATCTTATGGTTAGTTTCAGCAAATTACACACCAACACACACACACACACACACACACAACCTATCAAAGATTTTTATTAAAGATTTCTGAATGAAGCCAAAGGCAGAAGCTGCATCTCACATTATACCACAGAATTTTCCAAAAATCATTTTTGAATATTACTTCAGTTTGAATGATTGTGCCCACCAAAACTCATGTTGAAACTTCCAATTCATAAGTTAATGGTTCTTAGAGGTGGGAATTTTGGAAGATAATTAGGATTAGATGAGGTCATGAGGGTGGGGTCCCCATGATGGTATTACTGACTTTATAAGAAGAGGAAGGGCTAACATGCTTGCTCTGTCTTACCATGTCATACCCTTGACCATGTTATGATGCAGTGAGAAAGTCCTAACCAGACACCAGTCAGATGTCAACATCATGCTCTTTGGACTCCCCAATCTCTGAAACCATAAGCTCAATAAACTTCTATTAGCAAAACAAACACCTTTGAGGAACAAACTCTCATTACAAGGCAAAAGATAAAAATGTGGTAAATTCATATGACTTCATGCGTTGCTTCTACAAATAAAAAATAATTTAAACTGTATCACAAAGCTCATTGTAAATTAGAGATAATGAGTTCTGAGGTTTTTTTCTTTCTATTTTTTTTTTTTTTTTTTTTTTACTGAGGATTGAACTCAGGGGCACTCAACCATTGAGTCACATTCCCAGCCCTATTCTGTATTTTATTTAGAGACAGGATCTCACTGAATTTCTTAGTGCCTCACTTTTGCTGAGGCTGACTTTGAACTCGCGATCCTCCTGCATCAGCTGCCTCAGCCTCCTCAGCTGCTGGGATTACAGGCATGTGCCACCATGCCCAGTTTTGTATTGAGAGAGATGAAAACAAGAAAGGTCATTTTTAGGGTGAGAAAGCTTGAAGAAGGACAGATTGACAGGTAAGTGGAAGGTGTCCCAGTAACAGGAAGGGAAGTGGAGTAACCAGTTTAGTGCTGCTCTCACCAGGGAAGTCATTAAGGTAAGCACATGGTCACCTCTTGAAGACAGCTGAGCCAGTTCCATGTGTATGCAGATAACCCTTCTTGCTTTTCACCTTATCACACACTTCTACATCTGTAAAATGACCCATAGTCTATGGATACTTTTCCCCTCTCTCCTAAAAGGGGAAGGAGTCTATTTCAAGTAGACCAAGTGAAGTGTAGATAGATTTGAGGACTTCTCCAAGGTCATGCTGCTTCTAGACATAGTAGTAGGTCATACCTCAGATATTTGGATCTTAACCAAGGTTCTAACTGCTGATATATTTAAAGGGAGAATGTAATAGTTAGTTTTTTTTTTTTTTTTTTTTTTTGCTGCTGTGACCAAAAGACCTGACAAGAAAAATGTAGAGGAGGAAAAGTTTATTTGGGGGTTCACTGTCTCAGAAGTCTTAGTCCATAACTGCCTACTCCATTCCTTGGTCTCTGAGGTGAGGGAGAACATCATGGTGGAAGAGTATGGTGAACAAAAGTGGCTCCAGACAAGACCACTCGGAAGCAGAGAGAGAATTCTATTCAATAAGGATAAAATATATACCCCAAAGGCACACCCCCAGGGACCCACCTCCTCCAGCCACACCATACCTGAATATTGTTATCATTTAGCTAATCCCCACCAGGGGATTGATTACTGTCATAACCCAATAATTTCACCTCTAAACCTTCTTGCATTGTCTCACATGTGAACTTTGGGGAGACACTTCACATCCAATCCATAACAGAGTTTTTCCAAATAATTTTGAAATGACTAGATATTCCCAGAAGAGATAAACCTGGGTCTCCCTTGCTTCAGATAAAAATTTTACACATGAAACCCAATAATCCACTGGAGAATGGAAGTGCCATACTTTTTGGGTCATAAAACATTGGCCACCACACTTTGATAGTATTTTTTTTCTTTTATTCTTGTAACAATCAACTACAGGATTTTCGTCTGCATTTCTATAGTGCATTATAGTTGTACATAATGATGGGATTTGTTGTTACATATTCATACACACACACAGCACAATGATATAATTTGGTCAATATCATTCCCCATTGTTTTCCCTTTCCTTTCCCTCCTTCCTCCCCTTGGTCCCTTTCCTCTGCTCTACTGGTCTCCCTTCGATTCTCATGAGATCCCAATCTCCCCTACCCTTCTTTTCCTTTTTCCTGTCTAATCCACATACAAGGGGAAACATACAACCTTTGACTTTCTGAGTTTTGCTTATCTTGTTTAACATAATGTTTCAACTGGAGAATTTTTAAGGACTGTTTTCCCCTTTTCTTTTCAATGCAGACTCTGATGACTTCAGTGTGAAGAGACAGCTTGGCAGTAAAGCCTATTGTCAGCAACTTTGCAAGGTTTCTGGCTTGAAAATTTTCATCCTTGTCCTCCAGCATGGTTGATAAGTTCAGAAATCTTGCCTCACTGTTATGAAATATTACCAAACTCCAAAGTTAGCTCAGGGATTTGCAGGCTTTCCTTGCTCTTTTGCTGACAGAACTGCAGTTTAGAACATGGGGAACCCACTGTGTTAGAGAATCAATGTGTGGAGTCCTTAAACTAACAGCAACCTGATTTCAGGTCTGAACATCATATTAATCTAAACAGCTCCTTTCACAATCAACTACTAAGCACTCCCACTCTTCTGACGGTATCCAAGACACTTGAGTCATTCCACCGAGTCTCATCAGGGCTTCAGGGATATTTAGTTCATCTGAATTCTGAACAATTTTCTCCAGCATCATCAGCAGTTCCTTCTGACCACATGACCTTGAGTGAATTATTTAACACCTTCATGAACCTCAATATTTTCATCTCCAAGTCAAGTTATGATACATTCCATGTCTTCCCAACTGTTCTGTTCTGTCTCCCAAATTAGCTAATAGGTAAGAAATCACTTGGAAACCTGAAAGTTCTACATAATATCTTAACGAGAAGATTAAGATACACCCTCTTGACTGACAAGAAAAGCAAAATTACAAAATCTTGAGTCTCATACACTGGTCTCCAGAGCTAGCATGAACTCACCTCTCAGATCTGTGTTGTGGCATTCCTAGGATGTTTAGCACACATATGTAGTAGAGGTTTTCTTAAGATTATTTTCTTTTATCCTGGTTTCTAACAGGCTGTCCCCAAATCCAAGTAACATTGTTGACCTGGTATTTTATTTTATTTTCTATGACAAATAAATTATGGTGAAAAACAGGAGTAAAGTGTTCTGCATTATCTCTAATACTTTTCCAACAAATATACTACATAGCCTTATTGAATTCACAACCCACATGATCTACATGTGACCCAACATCAGACAGACTACCCAGAAAGTAGTAGACCAAACATGTGAAAAAATAACTCGTTATGTTTTAGTCATGTTTTTCACTACTGTGACCAAAAGACTGAAAAGAACAATTAGTGGATGAAAAGTTTATTTGGGGTTCACAGTGTCAAAGGTCTCAGTCCATAGATGGATGATTTCATTCCTTGGGGGCTGAAGTGAGGTAGAACATCATGGCAGAAGTGTGTGGCAGAGGAAAGAAGCTGAAGACATAATACCAGAAAGCAGGGTGATCCTGAGCAAAAGAGAGAATGAGCAGAGAGACTCATAAAATATATACTCCAAAGATATGCCCCCAGAGACCCACCTCCTTCAGGCACACCCTACCTGCCTACAATGACCACCCAGTGAATCCGTTCAAGTGGATTAATGAACTGATTGGGTTAAGTAAGGCTCTCATAATTCGATCATTTCACCGCTAAGCCTTCTTGTACTGCCTTACCCATGAGCTTTTGGGGAAATCCTCATATCTAAACCCTAACAAGTTACTTGCAGCAACTTTCCCTACATTTCTTTTTTCTTAATCCTCAGTGAGTCTTTCCAATTTTGACCTGGGTGCCTTTTCTCTTTTCACTCCCTTTCTCCCAATCCTCTATCACATAAGCCTAAGAATCAAGCCAGCAAAAGCAAAAATCTCTATGGAGGGCAGGTAGAAAGGGTGAAACTGATTGGACAAAGTCAGAATTCTCACCAGGGATTAGAGGGATGAAGAGGACACTCATACATTCAGAATTTTTGACCTATCACAGTTATAAAGATGCAGCAAGTATTCTGTCTTGAACAATTCAGACAATTCAGACATGCCTGTGTCTGCCTGGAGTTCTGGAGCAGGATAAGTCAACTGATGGTGTATTTGTAGGAGGAATCAAAGAGAACCCTGAAAATGAAGACAGAGAGAAGGACTGAGCAGAATACATTTGATTGAGGCCAGTAGGCAAAATGTGGAAGGTCGGGTGAGTCTGAAGAGAGCAGGATCAGTGTCCCCATGGCCCATATCTCACAAACTCACATCAGAAACCTGGGCAGAGCAGGCGACTCTAAAAGAATAGATGAAAATGAAAGAGCTGAGACTTTGGAAGAGGAAGGAATGATTAGGACTGGTGCCAGCAGCTCCTGCTCTGACAACTGCATCTGGAGCACAAGAGACGTCAGAGTGCTCGGTGTGAAGACTCGGGAGGTACCAGCTGAGGTTGGCAGCCTGCAACACTAGCAAGCACTAGAAACCTGATTGATGGCTTTAGGGTCAGTGCTGATGGAGGCTGGGGCCAGAGAGGAGGCAAAGGGCCAGTGCTCCAGAGTAGCCAACAGAAGGCACTGGAATGTGCAGGGCAGGCTAAACATACAGAGGGAGGCTGAGATGCCTGAGCGGCACACTCATCATGCTCTTTGCCCTTCTCATGCATGTCTCTCTAAAACATAACATCAGTATGAGTTACTGATGCTTCATTTTTCTCTCAGGCTTGCCAAGGGTAAATGACACGTAGTTAAGCAGCATGGTAAAGTTTCAGCTACGTAAAAAATTTAACATGTTTTTCAAGTAAACAGGTTAGAGATCAGGTTCGACCACTGCATTCCATGTAGCAGCTTTATGTAATCTGATTTAAACTTCACAGTTTCCCACTGGGAGTGGTCTTGACTTTCTGATTTACAAAATAAGTGATAGATATAAATGATTCAGAAGACACTTTTCAGTTCCAAGTCTGCCTTCCTCTGGTTAGTGGCACATCTTGCTCTTCACTAGGTTTTGGGCACAAGGTTGTCTGTATTCCAAAAGTTAAGATCTGTTTTGGTGTGTTTTGCACTATGTTAACAACATACCTGAGTCTAGGTACATTATAAGCAAATAAATTGATTTGGTTCATGATTCTGGTGGCTAGAAGTGCTAAATAGCTTGGTGCCAGCATCCTGGTGAGGAATCCCTGTCTATGTCACATGTCAGAGAAGCAGAAAGGGAACTGGCCTCACACAGAAGAGACCAAGTACATGGGGTAGCCTCACTTTATAACAACTGGCTCTTGCAAGAACTCACCCTTGTGAGGTTCATCCTACTCCACAAGACAAGGATAACCCATTCATGAAGGCAGTGTGCTATTGGTTCAATTCACTTCTTAAACACATTCTGAAATTCGAATGCTATTGTGGAGGTGTTGGGAGATATTTAAGAGGTTTTTGGGTCATTCATACTGTTCTTTTGATCCTGAGTTAATTCTCAAGGGAATGAGTGCATTTTTGCTCTCATGAGTGGATTAATTACCATTAGTGATAAAGCAAGTCCACTCTTACTGTGTCCCCTTTGCAAAGCCTATTTGTGCTTCTGCTTTCTGCCATGAGCTGAAGCAGCATGAAGCCCTCAGCAGAGGCATCCATGGGGATTTTGGATTTCCTAGACCCCAGAACCTTGAGTCAAAATAAACCCCTATTCTTTATAATTTACCCAGTCTCAGTTATTTGGTTATGGCATTAGAAAGTGAACTGAGGCACACATGCATGTTTCAGGAGTTCATAATGTATTCCTCTTATTCTTCCAGTGAATACTGGTTGACAGCAATGCCAGGCAATGTCACACAACCTATGGTTATCAAAGAAAGAAATCAGAAAGAATCAGAGAAGCCTGGAGAAAGAAAGATGAAACAAATTTGTGGCAGGGTGCTCCATTACAAGATCTGGGAAGACCCTGTTGCTCTCAGATAACGTACCAGAACAACTAACCCTGCTACTGGGGGTCTTGATGATTGTTGAAGAGTGACATCCAAGACCAGGCCCAGGAGCATGGGGGAGAAGACAAAGCTCTGGGCAGTGGAAATGGATGTACAAGATTTTGGGAGGAGGTACAAGTGCATTTAAGCTATGGAAAGTTACTGAAATAAGCATAATAATACTGCATTATAAAATTCCAGAGAGGCATTTGTAGAGATAAACAAGTCCACAACTACTAGAATCTTCTAAGGCATTTAAAGAGTTTGGTCATTTTCTTAGGGACAATTAGGAGCTACTGAAATGTTTTCAGTGGGAGAAGGAAGTGATGAAATTTGCATTACATAAGTCACTTTTGCTACATGTGTAAGAAATGGGGTGGGGCTGGAGGTAGGGAGGTCAACTGGGAGGCCATAGAAATAATCTGGGTGAGAAAAACTATCATTTATATTATAGTTTTAATCTAAAAATGTCCCCCAAAGGGCTTCTGCATTAGGAAATGCAGTCATATTCAGAGTCTAAAAGATTGGAGTATGACAATTACAACCTCATCAGTGAATTAATCCCTCTGATGAAGTAATAATTTGAGATGACTATAATTTGTAGGCAAGGAGAAGGTAGGTCCCTTGGGTGTGACCTTGGACTATATCTTGTCCCTGACTCCTCACATTCTCTCTCTGCTTCTCAGCTGCTTCTCAAGCTGAGCTGCTTTCCTCTGCCATGCCCTTCCACCAAGTTCTGCCTTACCTTAGACCCAGAGCAACAGAGTTGGCTAACCACGGACTGAACCTGTGAAACTGTGAACCCAAAATAAACTGTTCTTCCTCTAAGTTGTTCTTGTCAGGTATTTTGGTCACAGTGACAAAAAGCTGACTAACACAATTTAAATAGGAAAATGGCAATGAGGGTGAAGAAGGACAGTTTCCAGGTTATTTAGGGTGAAAAATCAATAGGATTCAGCTGCTGATCAGATTCAGGAAGAAAATGAGTGAGGACTCAGAGAACTCCTGAGGGTGTCTGACATGGGTAACTGGGTGGGTGATGGTGCCAGGTGGGCAGAGGGCACGTGGGTGTGGGAGATGGCTGGAAGTGGGCAAAAGGCTGGTACCTACCCATTCATTTTGAATATGTCAAATTTGAAAAAGAGGAACAAATAGAAAAAATGGTCAGACAATTTACGGTAAGTAGAACGCTACAAGATGTGGGAAGATCGTGTTTCTGCCAGATGACCTGCTCCATTTTGCACACGGAACAGCATATTATAAATTCTTGTAACCTTTCTCCACCTCCTGCAGACCTATGACCCCCAGGGGGTCCAAGCAGCCTTGGATCCTTCTAGCCACAGGGTCTAGGACACAGTTGGGCTTTGCCGTCAACCAATATTCACTGACAGAAGAAAAATACATAACCAAATTCTAAATTTGTTTGTCTGACCTATTCCAAAGTGAACTTGTGAGAAAAGTGAGCTCTTACTGTATAGGTCTGGAACAGAGGTGGGAACTCTAAGCTGAAGACTTAGAATCTGGAATTATTGATCTTTATTGCAATGGAGTAGGACAAGCAGTTAGGGAACCTGAGACTCCTAGAGCGACAGGGAGGCTAAAGAGCACCAACATCAGAGATAATAGTTCTGTTCACAAGAGCTCTCATCAGGGAGGAATATTCTGATAGCTGAGGAGAGGAGGTGAGGTTTTCAAGGACCAACCCATAATCAATAGTTTATTTCTAAGTAGTGTGTCTGATCAACTGTCGGGGTTTTGCCTTTTCTGTGCAGGTTTTGCAAATGTTGGCCTTAAATAAATGTTGAACAATTATTTAGGGAACATTTTGTTGGAAGAGGTGCCAAATGATTGATTTTCCTGGAGCACATGCCAAACAGGTTGCCGAGATGGCTCAGGAAGTACAGCATACTCAGAGGAAGAAAAGTTTGCATAGGATTGGCCAGAAAAGGAGGGCTGAGCAAGGTCACACAGAAGGCCAGGACACAATATGGTATGAAAATAAGGACTTGGGTATCAGAGCACAATGTGGCTGGAAAATCAGGTCAAACCAGGATGGAGACATTGGCACTGAGTTGAACAACGAGTGGCTCACTGGTCATCATTGGCAACGTTCTGGGAAATGGTGGTAACGATGCCATATTGCTGAGTGTTGACCTGTGTTATTGGGGGTCAGGAAAGGAAGACAAGGGTGTGTTTGTCTTGCTGTGCTCTGGTCTCATGGCCCAAGTGGTCACTTGGCAACTGTTCAGAATCAGACTATGGTGTTTCATTACTTATCTTCTGGTTTTAGTGTTTGGTGTTGTGTATTAGGTCGAGGGTCTTGTGTATGCTAAGCCTGTGTTCTACCACTGAGCTACATCCCCAGCCCTATTACTTGAGCTTTGACCTTTATCTGATTACTAGTAATAGTGAATATTTTTCCTTATGATTATGTATAATTTTCTTTTTTTATTTATGTACTTTGCCCAATATTCTGTGTTAGTCATCGTCTTACTCATTTTGAAGATGTATTTATATATCATAACCTCTTTGCAGCTACATTTGAGGCAAACATATTTTCTCAGTTGTCAAAGGACAAAATTACCACAATTTAAAGATCTAAATTGGTTTTATTTTCAATTCTAGAATTGGGCAATACTTCATTCCACAAAATAGAATGAGTGTTCTGATGAGCTTGGAGGAGGTTGGTTTTAAAGACAGAAGAGGGCTACAGAAGGAAGAAACAAGAAACAAAAGTGGATTGATCAGTTTCAAAGTTACTTCACTTGTAAGGTGAGAACAGGAAATCAAAACAAAAGCAAAATAACTGGTTATTTAATACCAGGTTTCATTAGATTACTTTTAGTGTAAGGATTAAGGTAGAAAGAATTTCATTCTTAGGCCAATTAAAACAGGACTGTTGAAGAAATTTGACAGCTATCTTTCCAATCCTGATTTCTCCAAAGGTCAGATAAACAGCTCAGTTTCAGCTTAGTGCCTTGGAACTTCAGCACTGGTGATTCCATTTTGATTTTTAGCCTAATCTAATGGGGCCTTGTTTAGAAGCTGAGTTCCAAACTATGGCCTTCTGTGATTTTTTTTTTTTTTACACTGTAAATCTTTACTTCTTTTAAACACATTGAACTGTTTTCTGTCTGTATGTCACACAATCTTGCAGGAGGTTATGGACTTTTAACAGAAAAGTGAGCAGCTGGTTGAGCGAGATGGATAAGGTGGGGCTGTCTGCGAAGCGCCATGTAACTTTGAATCCTGGGATTAAAAGAACACTGACAGGCACCTCGTATGCTCAGAAAACCAGCCATGCCCTGGCAAGAAGAAAGCCTTGCTGAGATCCCTGGTTGGAACCAACACAGGCTTTGAAATCCTGCCCGATGCAACTGATGCTGGGCAGAGGAGCCATCAAATGTGGGAAAGGCAGGGCAGCCATTTGGGTGGCACACAGACACATGGCAGCCTTGGGGCTTCAGAAGTCACATCATCTCTACAGTTACTGGTCCAGGTACCTGCTCCTGGGGCTCATTGTTGACCACAGGTTAAAGCCCTTAAAGATGGACTTGGGGATCCTTGGCTGGCAGAAACAGGCAGCCTACAGAAGCAGGAAGCTCTGCAGTTCTCAAAGCCAGGATCTGGGGTTCTACTTCAAGAGGCTCTTGTGGGAGGGAAGCAGCAAGGAGTAGATGCCACTGCAGTTGCTACCAAAAGGTGCTGTGACACTTTGGCTCATGGTATACATTGCTCTTCACTTACTCATTCAATCATTTAAAATTGTTAATTGAACACCTATTCTGTTTATTGCTGCAGCTGAGATCAATGCAATATTTTGGGAGAGTAATTTGAAGAGATTGTGTTAAGGAAGAGTCCTGAGAGAGGAATGGCCCCTTGGAATAGACCCATGCAGGTATGCAGGAGGCTGAATGAAAGCTTACTGAGGATCTGTGCCCCTGTAAACAGACGTGTCACTCACAAAGCCTAGGACCACACCTGATGCATCCCAAGTCCTCACCAGTGTTGTGTGATGAAGGTGTGTACCCGGGGAGCTTTCCTGCAACACTGAGCTATTCGTCTGCTGGGCACTTTCTGTTCAGCGAGTAGCTTGAACACATTGGTTAGCTATGTGGCCTCTGCATCCAGAATACCTGGGTTCAAATCTCACTCTTCACATATGTGTCCTTGAGCAGGCAGCAGACACCTGTTTGGTTTCCCACTGGTAAAATGAGGGTCATGAAAAGCACCTGCTGCGCAGAGCTGCAGTGGAAATTAAGTGAACGAGTGAGCAGAGGGGCCACGTCCTTATTGTTGCTCATATTATTATTACTGAAGCAGCAGCAGCAGCCAAGCCTCACACTCCCTCCTGAGAATCTCCAGGAGGTGGCCAGGGATTCTGTAAATTCCAGGAGATCACGGCTCTGATTTCCTTCTGGTTCTGCCTCTGTTCCTTAACATAGACCTTTCCATAGAACTCCCTCCGCTGCCATAAAATGCTCCCCAGGCACAAAGCAGGTGGTGGCATGGTTCCATGTGGCCCTCACTGCAGTGCAGTGACAACTTTCTGGCAGGGCAGAGGAGTTCAAGTGTTGAGGGAGAAGGAGCAGGAGGCTTGGCAGCTTCTTATTTGTGTGAAAGGAATTGAGAAGAGAGGGCAGGTGGGAGGAAAGGCCGCCCTTTCCTCCTCCTTGCACCTTGGCTCTCGCAGGGCAGGCTTCACTGCCCAGCTGTGGCTCAGCGCTGCCCTGCTAAGGACATTGGGTCCATGCAGCACTACACAAGTTTTTCCTAAGGGACAAGATGACTCTTTTTGTTTTTCACCAGTTCTACTCTGAGGAGCATCCTGGAAGCTGGGTGTGGGCTGGATGCCATGTAAAGGGCATTCATTGTTCCTGAACCTGCTTCACTGCTCAGAGATGAGAAGGAAAACAATGGAAAGAAAAACAGAAAGCTGAGGCTCCTTTGTTTTCTCTTTTAGAAACATAAAAGGAAGCCTGAAACCAAAGTTCTGATGATGGCACTGTATGATTTCTTCCTTTCCCCATGGAAAATTTTTAAATAGAAGATTCATTTTCTAGGTTGACACTTGGGGATTTTCCAATCTCTGGTGGCAACTGACTGTTGTCATTCCTGGAAATAAGGGTAGTAGGATCCAGGATTTCTTCTGCTGATTTTACTTTTCTAAGGGTGACAGTACTAAGCTCCGTGGCTCTGCCTCCACTGTGACTTAGAGCGGTGCCACCTGATACAACTTCCATAATGATGCAAGTGTCCTGTAATCTGCCCAGAACTGTGGGAGACATCATGTGTGGCTGTTGGGAACCATATCAAAACAAACTGCAGGGAGCACCGTACATGTCGACTGAACACATCACCCACATAGGAGGAGACTCAGAGTTCTCAGGAGCTGTATTCCTCTCCCACAGCAGCAGCTTACGCAGCAACGCCACTCTTTGGTACTTGAGATGACCACATTTTCTTCATCTACCAGCTGCAGAAGTAGTGGTCTATTTTCTTAAGGAGGGATGAGGTCTAGATCATGTTAGAAAAATGTTATCTGCTAGGGTAGATAATATTCCTCCCTAGAGGCTCTTTCCTCAGGTCCAGACTCACAGAGTAATTTCTACAGTAATGCCCATGGGATTTGTTCAGCTCTCAGATCAGCAGGAACCCACTTGAAACCTGTTATGGTTTGGATCTGGAATGTACCTGCAAAGCTCATGTGGTAGGCAATGTAGCCATGTTCAGAGGGGGAAAGACTGGAGTCTGAGGGTTGTAGCCTCATCAGTGGATTAATCCATTTCATGAATTAATAATTTGAGTAGACTACTGGGAGGTAACTGTAGGCAGCTGGGGTGTAGCTGGAGGAAGTACGTCTCTTGGGGCATGCCCTTGGGGACTATATCTTATCTCTGGCTCTCTTCTCTCCTCTTTTTTCTCTTTTCTCTCTTTCTCCCTCCTTCCTGGTTGCTATGACCAGTTTTCTTCCATCACGCCCTTCTATTATGATATTCTGCCTCGTCTCAGACCCAGAGCAATGGAGTCAACTGACCATGGACTGAGACATCTGGAACCATATGCCAAAATAAAAATTTCCTAAGTTGCTCTCGTCAAAAACTGACTTAAAAGCCCTGAGAGATGGAGTGGATTGGAGCTGGAGTTGGGGTGAATGCTAGGCAGGTTAGGAGGCCTGTTGATTGTGGTCAGTGGAGTCCAGGATGGAGACACCATAATCTGCACCTGTGTGGCCATGTCCTGGTAGGAGTTTTTTGGAGGTTCAAGTAGCTCAGTAGCTGTCCTGAGTCAAAAGACCAAAGAAAAAGGGAAACTCCGAGAAGCAACAAGAGGGTAGCAGATGAAATAAGCCAGCAGAAAACCAGTTCTGAAGAGAAATGTGCAGGTAGCCAAGGGCAGGGCAGAGACAGCAGCAGCAATAGCAGCATCAGTGAAGAAATCTTCAAAGTAAAGGATGACAGGTTGTTTCAATAAAGGTGTCTACTTGACTGGATTAAGAAATACCCAGAACCCTGGCAAAGTGAGTGTATTCAGAGATTAGTGTGTGAGTCTGAGTGGAAGGAGGGTAAGATCTACTTACTGGATGTTGGGTGGGCACCATCCAATTAGCCAGGGAACAAGAGAGAAGAACAGAGTCAAGACAGAGGTGTCTGTCTCTTCAGGGATACATTCTTCCTCTCTGGTCCTCATGTCAGAATGCAAGGCTCCCAGGCTTCAGAGTCCAGAATTTACACCAGTAGCTCAGGTTTCAGACTGAGAGTTTGCATCATTGGTGGTCCTGGTTCTGAGGCCTTTGGACTTGGACTGAGTCATGCTACTAGCATCCCAGGATCTCTGGATGAACTGTCATGAGACTTAGCCTCCACAACTGCATGAGCTAATTCCCCCAGTGAATCACCTTTCATATGTTTATAATGTCTGCTATTGCTTCTGTCTCTCCGGAGAGCACTGACTAACACACAGGCCCTTAGAATAGAAGAGAGGAGCATGAAGCTAATGCAGAGGGCGGTGGGAGACCCCTGAGACCAGTGACCAAGAATAGCTTCACACCCACAAAGAGCGAGAAACAGTGAATAGGACTCAGATCTGCACGTTGGCTCAGACTTCATCCCTCCTGTGGAGGGACTGGCTGCTAATAATGACACCCAAACACTTCTGTGGGTTGGGGATTTTGCATGCATCCTGAAGACTCTGAGGCAAATAATATTATTCCCATCTTATGAATGAATGGGCTGTGACCTGATTGAGGGTCTGATATTCCCCTGGCTCTGTCTGACTCCTCCCGGTTACTCCCTTTCGGGCTTCCTTCTGAGCACATTCTACCAGCTCTGTACTTGCTGAATTCCTTGAGAACCCCCTTCCCTGCTCACTCAACCGCAACTCTCTGGGAACTCCAAAATTTCATCTCCAACTTTAATTTCTCCTAGAAATGGAAAAATTAACCTAAAACATGTCCAAAAAAGAAATATATAGACACAAACATTTCTAATTTGTTAATTAGGGAAAAGAAAAAGAAGAGATAATGCTGCTTTTATTTTAACCAATAGAATAGACAAACTACTAACTGACCCAATAAAGGAAATGGGAGAAAACACAAACTTAGAAATGAGGAAATGTTTCCAGAGACCACTCTGTTCAATACTGGGTTAATGCTTTTGTGAAAAATTAAATTAAAATAAAAATTTTCCAGAAAATACTATTGCCAAGTTCATAGCACAACAGAGCATACTACCAGGGTCTGAAGACTAAGAAAACAGAAATCTGAATACTAAGGAAACAGAAATCTGAATTTCTATAAAAATTAGCATAAGCATGACCCAAGCAATATTTGAGACATACTTACACTAAAAAAGTATTGGTTCATTTTCTGAAATTAAAATTTAATTGAATGTCCTGCATTTTTCTGGGATCTCTACTAAAACAGATAAATTATTATGGAGAAACACTAGGCACTTGTCAGAAGCTTAAAACACAGCAAGATCAGATGTCTAATTTGAGTTATGTGAATTGAATTCAAGGAATGATTTCAACTTTATTTAAACTATTGCAAAGCATAAAAAGAATAATGAATTCTAAATTATTTTTATAAAGCTACAAAACACTGAAATTAAGCCTGACAGTGACAGCAAAAAAGTGTGGGCAAATCTAGTATGAATATTCATGACACAATCTTAACTGTGATATTAACAAACATGGGGAAATATTATTTTCTTTATAACTGAAAGATTTCTAAAGAAAAAAAGGTTGAAGAAAACTATCAAAAGTCATTCTATCAAGTTTTATGTGTTTTTTTCTCATTCTAACATTCCTGAATATTTTACTCACATAACTCTTAGCTATAAGGCATTGGTATAAATATATGTTACTTTCTGTAAGCCTCTCAAATTGAAGTTCGTTGTTCTAATGTACTAGTCAATGCAATTAGATAAGAGAATAAATGAGGCATCCGTACTTCAACTGAGGAAACAAAATTATTCCTGTTTTTGGACAATGAGTTGTTCACTTAGAAAAGATTCAAAAGAATTAATTGGGGAAATCCTACTACAAACAGAATATAATTCAGTTAGATGAACTAGTTTCAAAATTAATACCCACATGCAGTGGCTTTTCAGTTAACAAATAGTATTTAGCTATGAAATATAATGGAGCAAATTATCTCACTTCTAAGGTAATAAAAACATAAAACACCCAGATATAAATCTAATAAGAAATGTGTGGGACCTATTAAAAAATCCTATTACACTTCCTGAAGGACAAAAGAATAAGAATGAATTGATACAAAGACCTACCAAATACTTGGATAGGAAGATATGTAAACATACAGTTTCCCCTACCAATTCATAAACCTAAGTTCATTTCAAAATACAAAGAGGCATTTGTATAATTTGATGCTATATTAAAATGATCCGAAAACATAAATTTAGGGAGACTATATAGATTCCTGTACCTACCCAACAATTTCAGGGAGGGCATCTAAGGTGTTTATGTCTACCTTCCGACAGTAGAAGTGAGGGATAAAGGGTTAACCCAGAGATTTAATTTCTATATTATAATCTTTCTATTTTTTATTTTATAATTGAAGGAAAATATAATTGACATTATTTAGTAGGTGTATATATTACTTATATGATTAAAGGTGTAGTGATTTTAAAAGAATATTTCAATTATGTAAATGATTCTTAATCTTCACAACTCTTTAAAGACATAGAGGGGGCTTTAAACATAAAAACAATAATAATAATAACAACAAAAATAGTTACCAGAAAGTACTCAGGCCTCACCTGCAGGTTCGGGCTCAAGTTGTCTGGATTAGGGCTCTGACGTCAGCATTTTTAAAAAGCTCTCAGTGATTCCAACGTGTAGCCAGGGACTGAGAGGCCTTGCTGCCAAGGAGCTCAGGAAGGAGCTTTCCAACTTCGTCATAACCCATTGGTTATGAAATTAATTTAAATGGATTGGGAACAACATCAAATAAAACAAACAATGCACAAATCAAAAAAGAAAAAAAACACAACAATTGAATAAAAATGTGTATGTGTACTGGGTTGTGATCTTTTTGTGGGATACAGTCAGAAAGATTGGGAAATCACTGCCTGGTGTGACTCAAACATATCACAACTTCTAAAATACCTTAGCAGAGTGTCTGTGATCCTTTAAAGGCTTTTCACAGTTTAGAAATCATAATGTAATTCTGACTTTTGTTCATTTGTTGTTATTTATTAATTTATTTATTTTGGTACTGGGGATTGAACCCAGGATACTTTACTATTGAGCTATATCCCTGGTCCTTCTTATTTTTATTCTGAGACAGGGTCTTACTAAGTTACCCAGGCAGGCCTTGAACTTGCAATTCTCCTGCCTTAGACTCCTGAATCACTGGGATTATATTTAGTAGTGAAAACAGTTGTTCATTGCATATGCAAAGATCAAATATTCCTAGGTAATTATTTGTGCTTGTGTGATGAACATAGTGACTAACAAAGTAGATGCTCAAAAAAGGTTTGGTGAATGATTCCAATAATTATTAAGTGTTATGGTTTAAACACAAGGTTTCCCCCAAAAGCTCATGTGTGAGACAATGCAAGGAAGTTTAGAGGTGAAAGTCTTAACCTAA
This sequence comes from Sciurus carolinensis, assembly GCF_902686445.1. NCBI lineage: Eukaryota > Metazoa > Chordata > Mammalia > Rodentia > Sciuridae > Sciurus > Sciurus carolinensis. The sequence goes on along the minus strand of NC_062227.1, from coordinate 25,633,495 downwards.
TCAGCATGTTAATCCATTGGTAGGATTAACCAGGTGGTAACTAGGAGTTTGCCTAGGGTAACCTCCAGGGTGTGGCTTTGGGGGCATGCCTTTGGGGTTTTATATTTTGGCTATGAGTGGAGCTTTCTTTGCTTCCTGGTGGCCAGTTCTCCTCCACCACACTCTTCCACCATGATGTTCTGCTTCATCTCACACAGAACAAATGGAACCGGCTGTCTAGGGACTGAGGCCTCTGCAACTGTAAAGGTCAAAATAAGCTTTTTCTCTTCGAATTCTTCTTGTCAGTTCTTTTGGTCACAGCAGTGAAGAAGCTGATTAAAACATTAAGTAATATTTTGCCTAATTCTCCCTAGAACTATTTTTATAAACTAGTTTTTCTTCTCCTCACTTACCCCCAAGCACCTAATTAAATAATTACTCCAGGTAGAATACCCAAGAATGTTTGGGTAGATATCCTAGGTTTGGTATAACAATCATGGCAGAACTTTCTCCCTTGCTCACATCCTTATCCAAGAGAGGACTCTGCTTGGTTAGGGTTAGGTCATGCAGATTCTGGTCACATCCACACTATCACAGATCACACTGGCCTCAGTGTCTTGCCATGACATAAAATACTCAAGAAAGATAAAACCAGAAAGAATTTGGCTAATATGGGTTCAGCTTTGTTCAAAGTAAGTTATTTCATTGACAGGACCATATTGAAATTCAGGTCTTCAGAAAAAGACATTTTAATTCTCTACATAACCAACTTTATGTAACTGAGCAATTACTTATTGAGGTACCATGTTCTCAGCCTTGGGCAAGTGCTGCATGCAGCAAATATAGAAAAAGTATCAGAGTTGCTTAAACCAGGCAATACTAATTGTAAGTGAGAAAGAAATTCAGATTGGATGGGGAAAAAATGAAATGGGTAAAATGGAAAAGTCTTCAATTAGCTAGACACATGGGACATCAGACATAGAAATAGAAGTGCTCAGGCAGCAGCCTGAGCCCTGGATTCTAATTTGCCTAAAACCTCTTCATTAAGGGGCTTGTTCTATGTAACCTTTTACAAATCATTAACAAAATAGCCATCTCTGGGAGTTCTCTTTGAACATTAACAGGCCTCCTCTGTTCCTCCTGGCGAGTCCTTGTTGCATGATTCAATGGCTTTCTGGGCTGTCTCTACCTCATGTCCCAGGAATTACACATTTGCAAAGTTGGAATGGGTGGAGAGTGAAAATATCTATGGCATTGTTGACTTTTAGCAGGAACAAGCCAGAGGCCAGAGTGACACCAACTGGCTTCTAAAGGACCTTTCAGAGTTGAGGAGGGGGCTTTCCAATGGAGCAAATAAATATGAAGGTAAGTGGGCATGAAGATTGGAAATAAGGGAGAATGAGCAATACTTGGAAAGTTTGGAATTAAAAACCTAAAACAAAAACAAAAGCAAAAATATTAGAAGGGAGATTTAGTTCAGAAAAGGAGACACTAATGGGTGACATCCTTAGGGTCTTCAAAAATATATGGAAGATGATTTTATAGGAACAGGAGAAACCCACTGTTTTACCTGGTAAGCAGGAGCAGGAAAAAGCGAAGCTAGATCTGAAGGGCACATCTTTATTTCTCCTTTATTTATTCAATAAATAGGCATTAAGTTCCTCTTCTGTATCATCTAGTTGTTAAATATTAAATTCTATTTACCCTGCCTGCGCCTGCACTGTTCTAGCACTTAGAGAGTAGAAAATTTGACAAGTTGCCATCTTTCTCTTCAAGGGCCACGTTGAATAAGTCCCTGATGGAGCTTGTATACTTGTTTTATTGAGGGCTTTTTGAAAATGGGTTAATGAAGGTAAGCATGATCACAAGATCCACATATTCAAATCATGTTCTATTTATCTGCTACTTTAAATTCAGATCCTCATCAAAGTTGAAACAACTACAGAGTGGCTTCTGAGGAGGATGTATAGAATGAATTATTGTCTATGGAGTGATGGAAAATGGGAGCCAAATGGATTTGTGGGGATAAATGCTTTTTCACTAGCTTAAAACCAGTAAAAAATGGAGTACATAAATTGGAGCTTAAGGTTTTAAAATGAATAAGTTCTTTATTTCTTGTTTCCTCCTGAAGGCAGACATTCCAATTGTCTAGCACACAACACAGATTGAATTGTGAAATAAGTTTCTGTCAACTGGAGTCTGCTAAAAGTGGTCACATGTTCCAAATGGCTTTTCAAGTTTTGAACAACTACCCAGTCATGCAAAATTGGTCTTTCTCCCAGGAGTTCATGAGTAGTTGCTTGCTCAAAGCTCGGATCTTGACAAACTGTTATAATTTATAGACTTTTCAATTTAGGAGAATTTGCCTACAGCAAAATAAATAAATAAATACAAATAAATTGGTTTTACTAAAATTATGCATCCCCTAAGGCTAATCAATTCTCAAATTAACAGGCACCAAAATGACTCATTTAAAAAAATATGCCTTGTGGGGCCTCTGAGAACAGTTATATTGTGGGACCCATTCTAGATACCCTGTGTTGTCAGAAAGGGTCAAATCTCCCACCTTTGCACTGTGCACATTCCATCAAGATGTTTTCCTTTTTGAGTTCAGTATACACCACTCTCATATCACATGATTAACTTTTAGCTACCCTCCTGGAAAAACGAGAGAATTGAGTGTCAGTTGGGATAATTTTTATGGGACTACTGAGCATAGCTATATAAAAACATTTGTATTTAAAATTCTTATGTATGCATAATAAATATTAGAACACCATTGAGCTAAAATTAATGAGTCTGTATTTAAAATCTGGCACTATTTAAAATCACCTGCCTGATGCCAATCTCAGTTAATCACATTAGAAGTATCTCTGATTACTTCTTGTTAATTGACACTTATAATCCAGGGGGAGAAAAAAGGTCTAGAGATTTTGAGGTAACAGGTTGCTTAATGGCTAACATCAACCTGGTGCTTAGTGTATCATTCATACCTGTGAACTAGTCATTAGCAGTATGTACCGAGGACATTTCTGGGTAGAGGCTGGTTCTAGGTCCTGCAGGGTATATGAGAGTATCTCCACAGTTGACAATGGCAGAGCACCAGCAAAGACTGAGAATCAGAAAGATCTGGGTATGTGCCCCATGTGTGGTGTGACTCATGTACATAAATATTAGGGGATTCCACCAAATGACACCATCTGGCCATATTTTCTTTTAAGGTCCATGGGCCACAAAAAGGTCAAAAGGTCATTACATTAGACTCCAGACTTTTTCTTATTCCTCTATTCATCTTCATGTGTTTATGCTTTTTATTCATTATCTTTACCTACTTGAATTCATATAAAGAAGAAGTTTTATTTGATTTGTCCACAGCTACATCCCAAATGCAGACAGTGCCTGACACATAGTGAGCTCTCAATAAATATTAGCTGATTGAATAAATTAAAAAATTTCCATATGGACAGATATCAATTTGGATGGATTTTTCTGGTTCATCTGAAGGACATTTCAAAATCAATATGGATGTGTGATATATATCTGTACTTTTAGATTTAACTTTCCTAGTCTAAATAGCATGTGGGTAAATCTCCTTGAAGGTCTAGAAAGAGCAACCTCAGGTATCAAACTGATGGTAACAAGGGCTTGTGAAGGACAAATATATTCTGAAATTAGAAAAAGAAAAAAAGAAGAAAGAAAGAAAGAAAGGGAAAGAGAAGAGAGGAGAAGAAAATAAAGTTGGCTGTTCTGGAGGATAACTCCAAATTGGTTGAAAAATAAAAATAATTAGTTACCAATACCAAATAACCTGTCTGAATGAGTTTTCTGTTAATAAATGATTTTTTGACTGGTTTGTTGATTGTTTTTGTTAGAAAGGCCAGACCAAAAGAAGTTCCAATTGCTTCTTCTTGGAAAAAAACAAACCAAATCAAACCACCGCTGCCTTTTCAAGTCGGCTGTCAGAAAGGTTCTAACCTCAGATTATGGGATCATTTATAGAGAATTAGCCACCTCCATGGAAGCCAGGTGCCATGCTTCTCCCACTGATTCATCTAGCCAGCTTCTGAAGAGGTGCTCGCATCCTTGGATGGTCTGTGGGCTGAATGTTTCCACCCATGGTTCATGTCTTGGCCACTTATTCTCCACCTCAGTAGTGCTGGAGGTGGGGCCTAGAAGGGGGTGATTCAGGACTTTCCCTTCACAAATGAATTAAAGTCATTGTCATGGGATGACTTTTTTGTTAAAAAAGAAACTGTGGACCCCTCTTGCCCTTCTGCTTTCCACCATGGGATGATGCAGCAAGAAGACCCTAAGCAGACACTAGTGCCTTGCTCTTAGAATTCCTTATCTCCAGAACTGTCAGAAATAAATTTCTATTGTTTCAAAATTACCCACTCTGGGATATTTACAAAACAAATGAAGACAAATAAAGACCCTATAAAAAACCCTATTATTTATTTTTTTTAAAAAAGAAGCCAATCTTGGTCAATAGTTCTTGGTATATTTTTTCTACTGAAAGACCTTTGAGATCCCAGAATTTCACAGTAAAATACAGGCTCCTGGTTTCCCAAATAATCCCCGTGCATATTCAATAGAACCACTATTAGATACAGTTCAATGATTGCAATTCAACCCATTGTGGAGACATCCGGGTTTAACCTGGGATTTCTCAGTACTTTGTGTTTTTCATGCATCAATTTGCCTTGATGCCTAAATTTCCAAATCAAAGGGAACACAATCTAATTTCAACCTGAAGTAAATGGAAAATTGATGGGTGCTGCCTTGTTGGAAAAATGTAGCACAAAACAACTTGTCTGATCCTGTGAAATAGAACCATTTGGAGAAAAATAAATTAACTCTATTTTGAACTCAGAGTCTCATTTCTCCCACTTTTACCTTCCATTCTCTTTTTAGTGGTGTTCTTAGACTATTTTGCCCCACATCTCTTCTCTCTGCCTTTTCTTTCTCTCTGTGTCATTCCTGTGTGCCATTAGTAAGCAATGACTGGGATACTGCAGTGTTGCCCCTCTAGGCCCTGCAGCCCCAGGGGAAAGACCACATGTTCTCACCCTCATTCTTCTGAAGCTAACTCTTCACAGCTGCCTGGAAAGTCCTCCAGATGTCCCTGTACATTCCAGCCAGGATGTACAGCTGTGGCAGCAGGGGTATATTTTATTGATCACTGGATTCAAGATCCATTCCTAAAGAAAAGGACTATGTGGTGCAGAGACTTGGAAGGAGACAATTGCATTGAAAAATCAAATCTCTGATCCCCAATTCACCCAGTGGCTCAGTCAGCAAATTTACTTGTTTGACTCTGAAGTTTGAGTTGAGCAGTTTACTTTTTAAAAATGTTCAGAGCATCATTTCAAAGAGTCTGTCTGTCCTAGCTTCCTACTGCAGCTAGAAACTGAAAGGGAGACAGAGGCCAAGAAAGCATAAAAAGAATGTATTTTTAACAGAAGATTTCATCTGAATATATTCTTTATTAATAAATTGATTCATAGGAAGAATATAAGGATTTTGAATATTCAAGAATCTATTAACAAATATATTCTTCATAAATGTATTTATTTATAAGAAGAGTTAAATTTTTGAAGAGGAAAACATTTATAAGAGAATATATCCATGAAGAATATATTCTCAAATGTTAAGAACACTTCATATTCAAATTAATATCCTTCAGTCCTGGGAATGGCAGAGACAAACTGAATATTCCTTAACATGATATAAAGCAAAAGTCAAATGAATAAATGCGGGAAGTTGGTTATTTATTAGGTGGTTGAGAAATGCTACTAGATCACGCAGCTGGTCAGATCCAGGATGTAGGATTCAAACTCTGACCTCACTCCAAAGCCCAAGTACTTTCCACTATACTTCACGGCCCACAACTCTTATCCTACAAACAATGACTCATCCCAGAAATCCCAGCATGTTTGAAAGTCAACACTCAGCAAGGGAAAGGTGTTAAATCTCAGAATTTTGGATTACCAAGGAGTCAGTGTCTTGTGCTGTTACTCTTGGAAACTCTTTCAATATGTGGGTTATTTAAGGTCAAGGTGTCTAATCACAGAGGGAGTAAAGAAGTACTCAGAGATTGTTAAGGATAGGCTTTTTTTCCGAACATCCTAGGGTTGCTGGAAGTAAGAAAAATTTATATTTGCAAAATGTATCTTAAGTCACAGGTATTCAAAGACTACAATCTCAAAAGTCCTAAGCTTTCTTAGGATTCTTGCTAATGATCTGATTTCCAGCATCATAATGTGTACTTATGATGTGCTGTACGAATAGTCCTCTGGGGGACCTCTTTCTAATAACCTAGAAGTCTGTATTTCTTAAAGCCCTGTTGGGATGCTTTTGCTTTCTCCCTGACTCAACCCATATTCCAGATAGGAATTCAGAAGAGAGACCAGGGCCCGTGTCTCCACACCCTCTGCACCATTTCTGGATGTGGCTTGAGGCCTGGTGGTGGTGGCATGGTGGAAGTGGTCCTCCCAGCGGAGTGCAAGATTTCACTCTGAACATTCCAACCCCTTCTGGAGAGTATTAGGAGAGGGGAAGGAGGCTGGTTGGAATGTAGCCAGAAGAAGATGGAGCTGAGTCCAGAATAGTCCATGGTCCCTCAGCAGCATCCTGGGCCTCTGGCAGGTAGTCACTCCAAGAGAAGTGGGCCTTCTGGAGTTGGCAACTGCTGGTCAGGTTTGACGCAAACTGAAAGGGTTTGTACAGGGTAGATTCCAGGTAGCTGGGTCTGCTGTCAAAGAAATGAATTTGCCATGCTCTTGTCTGATTGATAACTACTTAATAGCTGCCATCAGGCATCAGTACCTTATACTTATATGCATGCATGTAAGTACCCCCCAAAATCAAATTTAAAAAAAACCTGGTGTAGTTATTTTTTCTTATTTTATAAAGAAGTTACATCTATCGCGGAAGGTGCAGAGCTGGGATTTGCATTTAAATTCTATTGGCTTGCTTCATTCATCAATGCAACAAATAATTTACTGTTATGCCAAGTGCAGGGAATCAGTGAAGAACATGGCCAATGTAGACTTTATCCCCACAGATCTACCAAACTAGTGGGGACAGACAAGTAATAACAATGAAGAGTGCAGGGCAATAAACGGGGAGATGCCACCTGCTGTGGAGCCAGGGAGTCAGTTGGGTGGTTCACAGTTAAGGTGCTAAGAGAGACTACTGAGGAAGTCAGGGGTAGAACACCCTAGGCAGTGAGATGGGCAAACATAATGGTGGGAAGTGGAAGAGCAGCATGAATTTGGAGGAAGGTATAGTATAAACCAAGCACAGAATATTAAAGAAAGAATAAAGGGAGAGGACAGAGGGCTGGGTGGAATGTCTGCAGTGTACTGGGGTCAGCAGGGACAAGCTCTCAAGAACTGAGTATGCACATTCTTCCTGATTCCACTGTTGTCTAGTTATACCACAGGATGAACAGAGTCAGAGAATTTCAGCTTCTTAGCTTGGGCTCTACTCTGATGAGGGCATTGTTCACTCAGGTGAGAAGATCTGAGTTCCCTTTTGTTTTGGAGGTGGAGGGGTACCGAGGATTGATCTCTGGGGCACTCAACCACTGAGCCATATCCCCAGCCCTATTTTGTATTGCTTAGTGCCTTGCTTTTGCTGAGGCTGGGTTTGAATTCCATATCCTCCTTGCCTCAGTCTCCAGAGCTACTGGGATTACAGGCATGCGCCACTTCACCCAGCTTGAGTTCCCTTTTGATTATGTTAAGACTGACGTTGGCAGAGTGGGGTATCCTGCAGGTGACAGACACCTTGATCTATCTCTGTCTGATTATGTTGTCATCCGGAAACACCAGTTCCTTACCAATTTTGCTTGGTGACATTTGTCCTGGTCTAGGTCCTACTGTTGAAATGACATACATATAATATACAAGCCAGGTCTTCCATGGAGCCTACACACGGACCAATTTTGAAGTTCCTATTAATTAAAAAAATCTTCAATTTGATCTCTTAAATTATTAAGACCTAAACCTATTTCCCTAAACCATATCCCAAGGAACAAAGTCGTCCAATTGGCTGACTTAACTGGGTAATACACACAGAAAATCAACTTTTGCTCCTGCATGGCTGGGGAAAGCCAGCCTGTGGTGTGGGTACTGGTTATAATGACACACTCAGTAAAGGCAGGGAGATGTGGAATTTCTTTTATCTGTTTATTATCATTTAAAATATATTAAAATTTTAACAGCAGAAGCAGGAATTTTAATTGCACAGGGCAGTCTACAAAAAGCAAAACAAAACAAAATACCACAGAAACAAAATTTACATAAACTGAAAATATATTAAACTTACATTTAGGTAAAGATCTGAACAAATGTATGCATATTTCTCAGAGAAGAGTTTTTCTTTAGTGACCTAAAATTTGGGAAATTCTGTAAGCGGAATTAACTTTCTTAAGCTGTTAACATTCTTAAGGAAGCAAATGGATATGGTCAGTTCTGAGTTTTTTTTCTATGGATTCCCTTTTTTCTTCCCACCCTAAAATGAATGAATTTCCACTTCCATGAGGGCATTTGTAGCTTACTGCTCTACATGTAAGAGCTTTAAGAAGCTAAGAAAGAGGTATTTGCTTTTTATAACTGTGGGATCAACTCCATACAACTTGGGTCTCTGATACGATCAATTATAAAACACAAATAAAATCTGATAATGAATCAGAATTTTTCAAACAAAGAACAGACACTGAGCTCCCTACCTTAGAAATCTTCCTTTCTAATGGCAGGGCTCTGTAAAAGTGTACACAGGGCCTAGGTACTTTTTATACAGATTCGACAGAATGCAGGAAAAAACCAGTTCTCCTGAAATCTCCACCAAAATGGGAGCAGGAGGATTTCAGGGTGGGTGTCATCTAGCCTACTAGCTAATGACAGTGTTAGGAAGGGGACCCCAGGAGTCCCACATTGGTGGAGGCTCCTCAGAAGGGTCTCATCAGCTTTTGGAAGTGTCCACCCAACTGTTCTCCCATGACTCCTGGGCACGTTCCTTTGTGTAGGCTCCTGGACACCTTACGGCTATCAACAAAGAAGTGGTTAAAGGAATAAAAAAGAGAATTCGTGAATTGCAAAATCATGTGCTTATTTTTTAAAGAGTTACACTTTCCTGAGTAAAGTACACAAAAGCCTCACAGGAAGTCTTTAAAGTGCCAGGCCTTCAACCAGCAGGGGTGAGCCAAGCTCAGATGTGGTTCTGGTGAAAACACTAACAATGTATTGACGCATCTGCTTTCCTGATATTGTACCACTTGAGAGACTTGTGCTTGCAAGATGGAAAAGGTCTTCTTTGATGGTGAGGGAGGGACATAGATGTATGTGTGGGCTTCTTTGGTCTGTTTGTTGCAACACATCGGAGCAGAAAAGATCCCACCAAAGATAACCACTCCATAAACCCACACTTGTGCCTGAGCCTCTGAGTCTCTGGCACTCCATCACTCTTCGAAATCCTCTACACATGAACCACAGACACTTGAAAGGGTCCAGATTAAATATGGATATGACCATGGGGACAATAAAATCAAATTTATGGGTGCCAGTTTATTGCTGGAAGAGTATAGGTCCTGGCACTGGCACTAGTTCAGAAGCACCTTTACCCTGTGACGTCTTGGCCTGCGACAGTGTCTTCTGTGAGGTCCTGGGAGGTCCTGAACATCAGGATGGAGTTGTAGATCTTCAGTGCCGGACCCAGCTTGATCTTCATCACTCTGACAATGTCTGTCTGTGTCAGAAGCAGGAAGGCTTTGCCATCGATCTGCTGCAAACAGATAAACAAACACAAATTAAAATATCCTGCCATTAAAATTTGGTTACCCACTGGGAACTCCTGGGTGCTGAATGTGAGACCAAATCATCAAGGCCTCCCTGGAGAGCTCGTCAGTGACAGAAAAGGACTTGTCCCTCGTTGGGCTCAGGCACACCCATTCATCAACTCCATCTCCTCCTAGGACTTAGGACTAAAGTTATTTTGAAAAGGTGCCCGCTATATTGAGTAAGAATTCCATATACACAAATTTCCCAGGATGAATTTCTGTTGTGGGTTTAAAAAAATCTTAGTCTGAATTTGTATCAACAGCTTTAAAAGTAATGCCACATAAATCTCCAAGAGGCTTTTTTTTTTCCTGAGAGAATAATATGCAATGTGAATACTATAGTATTACTTATAATAGTGAAATACTGGACACAATCCAGGGTTCCAATAAGAGCAGAAATAAATAAATTATAGTATGGCCATAGGATGGGACACTAAGCAGGCACCCAAATTTACTTCTCAATGAAACATTTAATGATCTGGGAAATATCATGAATTGTTAAGCAATAACATAGTATACTGACACAAATCTCAATTTTATTTTTTAAAATTAAATCTACATAAGCACATGTATACATATGTATATTTAAAATATTTGAAGTTTTACATCAAATGTTAACAGAAGTTGTCTTTGGCTGGTGGAATAATGATTGGTTTTTATTTTCTCTTTTAAATTTTCATATACCTTAAGTTTATAAATATTTTATTTATTTGCCTTAAAAACGTATTTTAAAACTAACTCAGAATGATTCCTGGCTTTAGATGACAATCTAATGTCCAGAATGAGTGGTGACAGATGTATTAGTAATTGTGTGTGTGTGTGTGTGTGTGTGTGTGTGTGTGTGTGTGAGTGATACTGGGGATTAAACCCCAGGGATGCTTTACCACTTAGCTATATCCACGGTCCTTTTTAATTTTTTTTTTTTTGAGACAGGGTTTTGTTAAGTTACTTAGGGCTGCTAAGTTGCTGAGGATGGCTTTGAACTTGAAATCCTCCTCCCTCAGCTTCCCAAGTCGCTGGGATTATAGGAAAGCATCACTATATATCTGGTTGTATTAATGATCTAGATCATGGGAAATTGTTACACAATGTAAATATATGCATAGTAAATCATCATGTTGTATGTCTTGAATGTATTCAATTCTTATTAGACAATTAAATATTTGTAAATAGAAAAGTACTTTAGTCTGAAGTGTGATTGCTTTCTGAGTCAGTAATGTTGAATGGCCACCATGGAGACTGCTTGTTCACAGCTTTTAGGGGCCCTGGGGACCTCAGAGGCTGCTTGAGAGTCTTAACCCTATGTCACACCACTTAGGTACAGCCTAAGCTCAGTCAAATTCTGGCTCCAGAACCACAAAAACAGGAATGCAAGGGGTTTCCATGCTTGCAACACTTCCATGAACCTAGAGCCATGGTTATAAGCCTTTTCAAATTTCATAATATAAACCCCTTTGAATCCATGTCTCACTGACACTGGTGATTCTTACAGTGGAAGGAAGACCCTGGGTGGGGTTTAAACATTTCAAGTCTTAAAAGTTTGGAAAAGCTTCCTGTGCATTTATGATGTATTGAAGACTTGTCTACATAGCAAATACTAAAAGCAAATACTTTCCCCAGGGGCTAAAGAGCACACACCACATGCTCCTTCCATCCCTCATGGGTCTGGCTCTAGCATTTTCAGGCAAAAATTACTGCCCATGTAGCCAGTTGTCCTGAGCATCAGGTGATGATGGTGATGGTAACAGCTAACATCCCAGGAGCTGTGATAACCTATTATGTATTTGAGTCTCCCAATGACTCTGTAAGGTAGATGAGGAAACCTGGAATTATAAGCTTACCACATGCCCATGACCACACAGGTCCTAAGAGGCAAAACTGGAATTTCAGGCAGAGCTTGTTGGACCCCAGAGGAGACCTTCGGCTCTATGTTGCTGCCTTTTTCAAGTCCCTACAAGAACTAGGCTATAAGCATTAAACCCACTGATTCTAATATTTAAAGGTCCTCTCTCTTAAGTCTGTTTCAGAGGGGAGGGATGAGAGAGTTTAAGTGACCTGAGCATGTACAGTGTTAGCCAGGAAGGACTAAGCTGGAGTAACTGTGTCACAAAGGGCTACTCTTTCCTTCTCACCATGCAGACTGACTCAGGGACAAGGTGGGTAACGCAGACAGTAGACTATATGTATGAGGTTGGGTCAGCTGTGCCCAAGCTGTGCTGCACTCAGGTGGAATCAAGAGAACCTCACATTTCATCGGCAGCTACTTAAAACAATGCCATCTGACCCTGATCTGCTGGGCTCCAAGAGGACCAGGACCCAAGACCCCAAGAGTGCTTCCCTTGAACCATGCATACTCTGCACTCAAGAGGGAGAGAGGTGTGTGGTGCTTTCTAGAGTCTCTATATTGTAGTTTTCTGGCAAGTTCTAGAGCAATGACTGAGGCTTTGGAATCAGGTGTATATGGGATACAATCCAACTCTGCTCTTTTCTTGTTATGCCTGGCCCTCCAGAACCTGAACTTCTTCATGGTAAACTGTCATCATAGTGTTTTGAGAAACAAAATATAATGATTATAAGTGGCCAGCACCGCATGGCAGGCCTCCAATAGTCACTGCCATTATTATTTGCATTATCATTCTATTGTTGGTACAACAGTCTTCTCTGTGGCCCATATGGCTACGGGTACTAATTTCAGGAAAAATGTTAAGCAGTTTAGAAAATTCCCAACCAAGGGGAGGCAGGAGGCAGAGATCTCACTGGATTCTGTGACTTCTCCATGTCCCTCTTGAAGCAGATGCAGGCAGGGATAACAGGATGGCCCCACTCCTACGTTTGGAGCAGAGTCCCTTCTACTTTCTGGTAGGAGTCCCAGGGGAGGATTCCTCTCTTCCCCCAAGGTGGCCTCATACAGAGCCTTCATGATTAATTATCTTGTTCATTTACTCTTTCACCAAATAGTATATTTATGGAGCACACTGTCTAAGCTGAGTGCCATAGCATTCTGTGACAAAGCACAGCTAAATAAAAGAGAACCAAAGACAGCTGCTGCCCCTCTGCATCCGTCCTCCACCTACTGCTGTGCTCCTCTCCTGCTGGCTCCCTTTTCTCTTGCCTCCCCAAACTGCTCTTATTTATACTTAACTAAACAGAAATAAAGCACTTTGGGGCCAGAAGTATGGAAATATATCTAATTTTTACATTTCTTACCTCTTTCTTGAAGCACTTGGCATGTTCTTCACAGCCCAGAAGAGACTGTACAAACTCAACCACCTACAGTGCAAGATGAAAAGCCTAATTTAAGACACACACCTGAAATAATTTGGGGGTTGTAGTAATTCAATGTGTGAGTAAAATATACTTTGAATCCTTCAAACACTTGGGACTTAAATAGTAACTATCAATTCACATTAGCATTTGTCAGCTGAGAAATTAGACCTGCCCTCAGTGTCTTTTCTATCCTCTGGTCACCAGGCTGATCTATACAGGGTTATGGTTATAATGGCGGCAGTGATGGCCTCTATCTGAGTGGGGCTCTGGCATTCTAGAAGCTTCTTGCAGCTGAACCTCCTGACCACTCTCCAATGTCAGAGAGGGCATGGAACAGTGGCCTCATTCAGCAATTATCACAAGGACCACTGTCTTTGTAGGCAGACTTGATGGCAAGGTCCCCTCTTACTCACTGCTGAGACTCCAGCTTCTTACCTGGTGCCAGGTAGCCTGCAAGAAATTGGTAAATCTATGCTGAGATGGATTCCCAATTAAACAACCATGAAACCGAAGCCCAAAGAGGTTTAACGACATGCCCAAACTCACACATGGCCAATGGGTAGCAGAGATGTTTTGGAACCTGGGTTTTCTACCCCCAAATCCTGAGTTCTGGAGGAGTCTCTTCAACTTGACTTCCTACTTCTCTTTTTCACCCCTTCTCTCTCCCCATGTGCCCCATGTTCCTTTTAATAAAAATAAAAGAACTCTGTCAAGGATGGACTGTCAGCTCAGGAAGCCATGGACCTGTCTCAACAGACACTTTAGGGGAGCAGCTTGAACAGACATGATGAAATGTAGACTCCTAACAAACCCAAATAGCTCTGGCTATTTCTAGCTAGGTTTGGCACAGTCTCAGCAGGGGAGGAATGGAAGCAGGAGCACAATAGTAAATGGAATTGTGGGAGTGAGATTTGTAGGAGGAACTGCCTGCTTGCTTGTTTTTTCCTTCTTGGCTCTCTCCGTGTTGACTGAGTGGTAAGTGCTCACCCTGTCCCTCTCCTGGTCTCACAGGGACAGTATGGAGAGGGCTGCAGAGCTCACAGCCTTGTACCAACAAGTTCCACCATCATAGCGTCCTGGGTGCAACAGCTCCCTCTGAACCCCTCAGGAGAAGTCGGCAGATGCTGCTCCCCTAGGTGCAGAAGAGCACCAGGTGATGCTGACCCAGGTTCTAGAATAGTCAGGACCAATGGCCTAGACATATCCCATAGCTGCACACCTGAGTTCTGTCCATTGGTCTCACAGTCACGTTTGTTCTGTGGTAATACAAAGCACTCAGAATACCTTCTTGTGGGGGGGCAGTGGGCATGTTGGCATCTGCTTACTCACCTCTGGCACCACAAGTCTATTTCATCATGGGTCCCTTTGCAATCATCCTTCTGGAGTGTGAGGTGATAAGGACTTAGAAAGTCCCTCCAAAACTAGCCATCATGTTGTATGCACTGGCACCTCCCAGACCCAGGGGCTCTGGGATGAGTGCCCATGTACTCAGGGAGCTGTGGTTCTTAGGATAACAGGCCCAGTTCACTCAGACCCTGGGGCTCTGGAGCACAGGTAGAGGAAACTGAGGGTTTGCTGAGTTAATTTGTTTGTCTTTTTCTAGGTAAAGAGGATGCAGAGAGCATGTGTTCAGCATCTGCAGGGAGCAGGTGAAAGTTATGGAAGGCTCCTGGTCAACTGGAACTCAGGTGACAGGAGTTTTGATGGTAGCTGAGGTGGAGCCCCTAACAGGTCTCTGGCCCCAGACATGGGGTGTCTCCACCCTTTCCCAGGCTACTGTTCTGGTTCAGCTGTCCTGACCCTGGCCACATGTGAGGCTTTGTGCTGGGGGCTGGACGGGCTGCACCTGTGAGTTAATGGTTCAGTGTGTGATGGGAGAAGAGAAGGGATGAAGTACAACACTCTTTCTCATACTATGACACATGGTCAAATGTGTGACCCTCCCTAGGAGAAGTATGAAGGCACAAGCTTTTTCAAGGGAAGACTGCATCCAGGTGGGAACATCATGAAGGATGGGGGTCCCTGAGGTGGTCTGATGTAAGCTCCCTCTTCCCATGGTGGCAATTTGGGGTGGATGTGGATAGAAGACCTTTCAGGTATTGAGAATCACAGGAGGCAGCCCAGAAGCAGGGTCACACAGGGTGGGTGGGAGCAGCAGTGAAGGGTCCAGGTCAGCTGGCATTGAGGAGGGCGAGGGGAGCAGCATCAGGAAAGGCAGGGGTGGCATGGGCTCAGGACATGGGTTGTATGTCCATCAGCAGGTGGCAGAAAGCCTGGCACCCTGGTTCTCCAGCCTGACCACACATTACATTCACCTGCAGAGTTTTCAGGCTGACTGAAGTCCAGGCTCAGGCCATAGAGATTGCAAATGAATGGAGCTGGACTATGTCCAGGCTCTGGTTATTTATTTTCAGAGCTCCCCAGTGGATGCTAATGTTCACTGAGGGCCCAGAAACCACAGGGCCAGAAAAACCTGGAGAGACCCAGCAGCATGTAGAAGGACTCGTGCTGGGTCTTCTGAATGGGCAGGGTGTAAGCGGGAAGCAGCAGCAGCAGCCCTGTGGGCTGGGTGAGGGCTTGGACATCCGTTCTGCATGGGGAAGAGCCTAGAGCTGAGGAGGGGCCGCAGAGGTAAAACCCCCAGAACTGGTGACAGGCTGGGTACAAGGGAAAAAGCAACCAAAGCTGAGTCCAGGGAACATGTTCAAGGGCAGGGTTTCTCAGTCCTTGGTGCACGACACCTTGGGTCAGATAACTGCTGTGGGGTGGTCCTGTGGATGAGGGCTATTTAACAGCAACCCTGGCCTCTACTCCTAGCTGCCACTAGCAATGCTCCCTTTTGGTTGTGACAACCAAAAGATGCATTCAGATGTTGCCAATGTCCCTGGGGGAAAATCACCCCAGGTCTTCTTCTGGGGTGGCTCTTTCACATGAAGAAGGGCTGAAGTCATCGAAGGAAAAAGGCAGAGAGAAAAGGGGGATCAGAAGTGAGCTAGAGAGCTGTGTGTCATCCTGTCTCACTCAGGAGCTGTGGTGGGGGAGTCATGTCAGCTGTAGGGACAGTGGCCTCCTTGTGGGATAGAGGGGCTCTTACATACTTGCTCAAGAGCGTCTGTTCACAGCAGAAGTGCTGCAAGAGACTCTGATGGTTTGCTATGTTAAACTGCCCTTTTTTGGACAAACAATGAAACAAGAACTCTATTCCCCTCCTCAGTACTCTTAGCCAAGAAATCACTGTCCCTGTCAAGGTAAATTGGTTTTTTTAATGGGAATAAATAATGTGTTAAACCAAAGTGTCAACAGAGCAGAGTGAGGGCTGTGAAAATGGCGGCCTCCTCCCTGCAACTTTGCCCTGGCTCTCCAGAGGCAGCTGGCCATTTGCATCTGCCCGGCCCACCACCTCTCTCAAACTCTGCCTGTTCAGAGAGACTTTCACATTCTGTTTCCCAAAAGTAAAGAACAAGTTCCATGAAACCTATTGAGGCAGACTATTTGGCTAAGAATGTAAAAGATATCCTTGAGTCAGTATTATTAGTTGGTATTTATTTCCCCTAAAAATAAATTGTATTGAGCTTTAATAGTAAGTTCATTTGCTACAGGTTTTCCACATGTAAAGTGAGCTTTTACACACAGAGAGCGATATCCAAAGGTTTTCCTCTCATTCTCCCCTTCAAAGAAAGTCTTTTTTGTTCCCTTCAAGTCTGTGGTAAAATGTGGATAGCTACTCAACATGATAAAATTCTATGAGAGAGGAGTGTCCATTTGTCCTCTGTCCACAAAAGGACAGCTGTGGGATGGGTCTGCTATTTCAAAGTAGCAGCAACTCTGTTGGAGACCAGTGGTAGCCCAGGGTTTGGCTATGGCTGTAGGGAGCTCCCCATGGTGTGGAGCTGACATGTGGGCGTGTGCCCTTGGCTGTGACTGTGGAGGCTGACACACACCATTCTCTACGCTGTCAGGAACACAATGTCCTATGGCCAAAATCCCCGCTTTGCTTTGGAAGGACACTGAGTAAGTTAATTGTAGGTATGAGACAGCAGTCTGGGAAGACTAAGAAGGATGACACTGCCTGGGTTCTCAGATGAGCCCTTCACTGTACCCAGCTCACGTCCCCCCCACGACCTACTTTCTAGGCCTCCTCTCCAGAGCGCAGCAGGCCTTTGTTCCGCAGTGGGGCTGCTGCTTCCTTCAATCTTCCTGGATGGTGGTGTTCTCCCTTGCTGAGCCTGGAGATGTGTGCCTGATTGTACTAGCTAAAAGTCCACTGGGGACCATGTTTCCAGTCTGAGTCTCATTTTTTAACAGCACGGTTTATTTGCCCTTTTTTAAGGGCTCAATTGTGAAGGCTGCTATGCTTAGCTAGCAGTACCCTGAATTTTTCAAAACACTCCCTCCTGTGTAAAGTCTGCTTTTAAAGTGACTGCCATCTTTTATAGTTAATGAACATTTAGGGAGCACTTGGTTGAGGCTCAGGCCATTTATATGGGGTGCTTTAAGAAGTATTTTAAGATATAAGAGACGCCAAGTATAACTGAGTCATACCTGCAGTGGTGAATGTGCACACAACGCTCACAGCCTGCCCAGATGTGCTTAGACACACACCTGGCAGGAACAGACTATGTAAAATTCACCTGTCCTTTCACTCACTCACTCAAACATGCATCAGACACCTACTCTGAGCAAGATAGTTTTCTGTGAAGATGTAAAAAGATAAAAATATTTTAGTTCTTACTCTTAGGAGTTTATACTTCTGAGCAGGATATTTCCATGGTCCAGAGTAAGAAATAAACTTACACTGACCATAATTTAGTGTGAGCTCACTCCCATCTCTAACAGAAGTTTCCCAAAACAATAACCTTTGTGATGCATTGTGTACTGTCATCTATTCTTGCCTTCCATTTCATAGCCACTAAATTGACTTCACAGCTTACCTATGCTTTGAAAAACACTGTGGTGGGAGAGACAGCCACGGTGATAAAGGAGTTGAAAGCCAGTTCACAGCTCTGGGAGTGTGACAAAGGCCCTGCATTGGCTCCTCTTCACAGGTAGCATCACGCAGAGCAGAGGCCTTTCTCCTAGGCCAGGGTGGCAGACAAAGGGAACCTTCTCTCTCTTCTTTTCTGCTATAGACACTCATGTTAGGTCTCTCTGAATGGCACTTTATGCAGGATGCCCAAGTTCTTTTAAGCGCACCCCATCCTCGGCTACTGAGGCTCCCCTATGACCATCACTAACAAAGCACAAAAGCAGCTCCAGCCCCCAATGATCCTGCTTAGACCTGCACTGCCTTTTCAAATCACCCTCCTCAACTGCCATTTCACTGTGGCATCAGAGCAGCCCCACATGCCACTGTTGGTGGGCACCCACTAAACACCCTGATGTGGACTTCCTTTGGAGAGCTACCTTATTTTCAAAGACACAAACAGGATACAAACACAAAGCCTGCATTTTCAATCCATCAAAGATCATTCTTGAGGACCTATTTCAGGGCTAAGAGAAGTGCTATAGTACATAAAGATATAGGAAAGAAATTTAGGATGTGTTCCTTATCTTCAAGGGCATCTTGTTAGGATGATATCAAGGTTGATATAGAGTCAACACGAGGGAATGAGGAGAAGGTTGCCTCTGGAATGCCTCCCTGGTGGGAGTCTTGGTTACCAAAGCATCAGGAAGTGCTGTAAGTAGGAGCATTTGATGCCAGGCTCTTGGCCTCTCTGATGGCTGTTTTGCTTAATTTATAAATTCTCTAAGGTCTTTTCCAGCAATAAAAGGCCGAGATTGCACACAAACCCATTACAGAACTCAAGAACTGGGATCTTGCCTTCCCAAAAGTCCTTGGTAGCAGCCTCAGCCTTAGCCTTTCTCCTTGATCTTCCTTTTGAGATCTTCCCAGTCCTAATGAGACTTTTTTTTAGTCACCTTCCAACTTTGTTTTAATGTTAAGTGCCAAACTTGAAATTTGTCAGATCAGACACCTGCCTCCCATTTCCTATTTACTGCTTGATGCTCCCGTTAGGGTTCCTGTTCTTTTTGCTATCATGCAAAGAAATAAATGAAAGCTCTCCCTCCTCCATTAATAAAAACACATATAGTGCATGATTTTTCCAAATCTCCTGAAGTCCAACTCTGCAGTCCCAGCCAGGACCCTGGAGCTGAACCTGCCATCTGCCCTGATGCACGGAAGGTCCATGACTGGCCTCCCTGTGATGCTTCTCCAGGGGCTCCCTCCAGCTCCCCCTCGGGCTCCCCTCTGCAGCTCCACTTCCCCTGCGCCTTCTATCTGAGCCCCTGTCCTCAGTTTTCAGAGCTGTCTCTGGGAGCACTGACTTGGTGACTCTCCCCCACCTGTGATGGCAGTGCCTCATGCTTCCCTATGTTGTCCCCCTGCCCCCAAACTGGGTCCTTTCCCCAAAGTTTCACTATTCTGACAGCTCTGGCATTTCCCAACTTCTTGGGCCTTCCAACTCTCACATATTATTATCCTAATTAAGTACTAAACTGTGTAGTGCTGAGACTATAAATGGAATCACATTTGGCTGGTTTCACTTTTTCATCTTCTATGTCTAATCCACTTATCTGTGCTGTTGCTTTTGCCTTTAAAACATCTACTGAAGTTAGGTTCTTCTTGTGGTAGCACCAGGTCCAGACCCTAATTTTTCCACACCAGGAGCATGCTGGTGACTTCCTGGTTGTCTCCCTCTCCTTAGCTTCTGCCTCTTTCTGCAGATGTGTCATACTCATTTCCCTGAAATATCATATTCACAAAGTGACTTTATGCCCCAAACCTAACATGACTCCAGCTGCCAAATGAGCCATGCTCACTCCCCACCTGGCCTCTGAGGCCTTTCACACCTGATCACCTTTCCCTGTCTGAGGTTACTTTCCTTCATGCCCAGGTCTGCTGTTTGCATGGTGAACCTGATTCTGACAGTGTAGCCTTAAGCAAGCCACTTAGTCTCTGACTGTCTCAATAACTCTGTCAAATGGGTGAAATAAAAGTCTCTCTCTTACTATCACTATATTAATAAAATTTTTTGATGACATAAGGGTCCAAGAGTTAGGAAACTAGGAAGAGAAGAGGAGCCACTCTCAGACTTACTTCCTAGATGTAGAGTTTCAAATAACAAGTTTGAAAGTTAAGAATAAATGACATGCCATTGAATCCTCAGTTGGACTTTCCATTGTGTGTGGTGTTGCTCCAAGAAAAAAACCATACATGACTTGATAACAGAAACACAGGTTTTAAACTTGTGGTTTGGAGCTGAGGTTTACCCTGTAAACTTATGGAAATTCATAAATAAGAGGCAGACTTGGGACACCCTTTAAGGAGCAAGACCACATTTTAGCTGCTCTTCCAGATACACAGCCAGTTCCTGGCACATTTCAGGTTAACTCTCCATGACCAGCACCATCCAGGCCTTTCAAGAATGGAAGGAGAGGTAGGAAGTCCTGCATCCTGGGGAACAATGGCAGACGACTCTGTTACTGCCAAAGGATGCTGAGCACAGAGGAATCTGCAGGTCTATGACGTGAAGAGACTGGGAGGAGTGAAAACAAGGACCTCAGTCCAAAACTACAAAGGATGGCCTAAACCATGAGTAAATGAAGGTGACTGTAGGAAGTGCTAGGTGAACATTTTGTGACTAATTTAACTCCAGTTGTAGCTCGAATCTTGCCCTCTGGGTTTGCTTCATTGAAATAAAAAGTTACTCAAGGCCTAACTAGGGAAACATACCTTTATCAGAAAGACATTCCATCAAACAGTGTACTCCTTATAATAACATTGCTTTAAATATGAAGTAGTTCTATAGCATTATAGCAAGCAATTGGGTTTAACTGATCCTTATTAAAAACCAATACTGTAAGGCATATTTATATTAAAATCTGATCCAGCTCTTCCTTCTGTGCAGCATCTTATACAATGTTGAGCATCTTATACAAGCACTTTAAAAATCAACCTAAGGGTGATCCAAGATGGTGGACTAGAGGGTGACTGCATCTCCAGTCACTCCAGAACCCAGGATTCAAGAAGGGGAGGCATTGAGAGACTCGGACTAAAACAGAGCCACGGGTGAGTCTCCCCTACCGGGTGAAGCTCGGCCTGGGTTGCAGGCCCAGATAGAGGTGGCTTATCAGAGTAGGGCAGGGCAGCTAGAGTCTTCCCCAGGCAGCCCTGTGCAGTCCAGCAGTAGGCTCCTCCCACACGGCCAGCTTCTCCAGCTTCTCAGAGCAGGCCCCCCAGTGAGAGCCTTTCTGAATAGAACCAGCTCCAAGTCCCGGAGCCAGCACAGCAAGCTACGGCCTGCAAGCAGCTTCAGGGACCAGGACAGGGTAGCCAGGGACTTCCCCAAGCAGCACGGTCCCCTCTGGCGGGAGGCACCTTTCAAGGCTAGCTTCTCGGAGCAGACCGCCCAGTGAGAGCCTTTCTACACAGAGCCAGCCACAAGTCCCCGAGCCAACAGAGAGCTCCGACCCGCAAGCAGCCTCTGAGATCAGGACAGGGCAGCCAGAGACCTGGAGAAGTCTCCGGCCACGGGCTCTTTCAACGGGACGATCCAAGATGGCGGACTAGAGGGTGACTGCTTCTCCCGTAGCTCCAGAACCCAGGATTCAAGAAGGGGAGGTATTGAGAGACTCAGACTAAAATAGAGCCACGGGGTGAGTCTCCCCCACTGGGTGAAGCTCGGTCCGGGTGGCAGGCACGGATGGGGCGGCTTATCAGAGCAGGGGAGGGCAGATAGAGTCTTCCCCAGGTAGCCCTGCACACTCTGGTGGTGGGCTCCTCCCACACGGCCAGCTGCTCGGAGCAGGCCCCCAGTGAGAGCCTTTCTGCACAGAGCCAGCTCTAAGCCCTGGAACCAGTAGTGGGCTGGGGGCAGCTTTCTTCGGAAGCACTGCATTATCAAGTTCCTCCAGGACTTCAGGTTACAGAAGGCTGGGAGGTGATACACTGGAAATCTACCGGGACATTATAAGCCAATAGCGGAAAACTGCAATATTTTAGAGTCCCACTGACATCTGACCAATATGAGAAAACAAGGGAAGAAAATGTCCCAAACAAATCTAGATGCTATATCAATAAAACCCAATGACAGCACAGCAGAAGAAATGTCAGAAAGGGAGTTCAGAATGTACATAACTAAAACAATCAGGGAAGCAAACGAGGAGATGAAAGAGCAAATGCAGGCATTGAATGAAGAGATGAAAGAGCAAATGCTGGCATTAAATGATCGCACCAATCAACAGTTAAAAGAGCAAATATGGGAAGCAAGAGATCATTTCAATAAAGAGTTAAAGAAACTGAAAAAAACAAACAAACAGAAATCCTTGAAATGAAGGAAACAATAAACCAAATTAAGAATTCCATAGAAAGCATAACCAATAGGATAGAACACCTGGAAGACAGAACCTCAGACATTGAAGACAAATTATTTAATCTTGAAAACAAAGTTGGCCAAACAGAGAAGATGGTAAGAAATCATGAACAGAATCTACAAGAATTATGGGATATCATGAAAAGGCCAAATTTAAGAATTATTGGGATTGAGGAAGGCTTAGAGAAACAAACCAAAGGAATGAACAATCTATTCAATGAAATAATATCAGAAAATTTCCCAAATCTGAAGAATGAAATGGAAAATCAAGTTCAAGAGGCTTATAGGACTCCAAATATACAAAATTACAACAGACCCACACCAAGGCACATTATTATAAAAATACCTAACATACAATATAAAACAGAATTTTAAAGACCGGGAGAGAAAAGAATCAAATTATATTCAGGGAGAAACCAATAAGAATATCAGCAGATTTTTGAATCCAGACCCTAAAAGCTAGAAGGGCCTGGAACAACATTTACCAAGCCCTGAAAGAAAACAGATGCCAACCAAGAATCTTATACCCAGCAAAACTTACTTTCAGATTTGACGACGAAATAAGATCCTTCCATGATAAACAAAAGCTAAAGGAATTTACAAAAAGAAAGCCAGCATTACAGAACATTCTCAGCAAAATATTCCATGAGGAAGAGATGAAAAACGTTGCAAATCAGCAATGGAAGGAACTAGTGTAAAGGAATAGCCAAATAAAGGAGAAACCAAGTCATGTCAAAAAACAAAAATGAGTCATGACTGGGAATACAAATCATATCACAATAATAACCCTGAATGTTAATGGCCTGAACTCATCAATCAAAAGACATAGACTGGCAGATTGGATTAAAAAGAAAAATCCAACAATATGTTGCCTGCAAGAGACTCATCTCATAGAAAGAGACACCCATAGACTAAAGGTGAAAGGATGGGGAAAAACATACCATGCCCACGGACACAGCAAAAAAGCTGGAGTATCCATCCTCATTTCAGATAGTGTGGACTTCAAGTCAAAACTAGTCAGAAGGAATAAAGAAGGACATTACATACTGCTTAAGGGAAGCATAAATCAGCAAGACATAACAATCATAAATATCTATGCCCCGAACAGTGGCTCATCCACGTACGTCAAACAAATCCTTCTCAATTCCAGAAAGCAAATAGACCACAACACAATAATACTAGGCAATTTTAACACACCTCTCTCATCACTGGATAGATCCTCCAAACAAAAATTGAATAAAGAAACCATAGATCTCAATAACACAATCAATAATTTAGACTTAACAGACATTTATAGAATATACCATCCAACAAAGAGTGAATACACTTTCTTCTCAGCAGCACATGGATCCTTCTCTAAAATAGACCATATATTATGCCACAAAGCTACTGTTAGCAAATACAAGAAGATAGAGATACTACCTTGTACTCTATCAGATCATAATGGATTGAAATTAGAAATAAATGACAGAATAAAAAACAGAAACTTCTCCAATACCTGGAGATTAAATAATATGCTATTATGTGATGAATGGACAACAGAAGACATCAGGAGGGAGATAAAAAATTCTTAGAAGTAAACGAGAACAAAGATACATCATAACAAAATCTCTGGGACACTATGAAAGCAGTACTTAGAGGAAGATTTATTTCATGGGGAACATTCAACAAAAGAAGTAGAAATCAACAAATAAACGACTTAACACTACAGCTCAAAGTCCTACAAAAAGAAGAGCAGACCAACACCAAAAGTAGTAGAAGACAGGAAATAGTTAAAATCAGAGCTGAAATCAATAAAATTGACACAAAAGAAACAATCGGAAAAATTAATAAAATAAATAGTTGGTTCTTTGAAAAAATAAACAAAATTGATAAACCCTTAGCCACACTAACAAAGAGAAGATGGGAGAAAATCCAAATCACTAAAATTCAGAATGAACAAGGAAATACCACAACAGACACAAGTGAAATAGAAAACATAATTAGAAGCTATTTTGAAAATCTATACTCCAACAAAACAGAAAACCTCAAGACATCAACAAGTTTCTAGAGACATATGAATTACCTAAACTGAACGAGGAGGACATACACAACTTAAATAAATCAATTTCAAGCAATGAAATAGAAGAGGTCATCAAAAGCCTACCAGCAAAGAAAAGTCCGGGACCAGATGGGTTCTCAGCCGAGTTCTACAAAAGCTTTAAAGAAGAGCTCATTCCAATACTTCTCAAAGTATTCCATGAAATAGAAGAGGAGGGAACCCTACCAAACTCATTCTATAAAGCCAATATCACCCTGATTCCTAAACCAGACAGAGACGCATCGAGGAAAGAAAATTTTAGACCAATATCCTTAATGAACATCGATGCAAAAATTCTCAACAAAATTTTAGCAAATCGCATACAAAAATATATTAAAAAGATAGTGCACCACGATCAAGTGGGTTTTATCCCAGGGATGCAAGGTTGGTTCAACATCAGGAAATCAATAAATGTCATTCACCGTATCAACAGTCTTAAAGTTAAGAATCACATGATTATTTCGATAGATGCAGAAAAAGCATTCGATAAAATACAGCACCCCTTCATGCTCAAAACACTAGAAAAAATTGGGGTAGTGGGAACATTCCTTAACATTATAAAGGCCATCTACGCTAAG
The DNA here is from genome assembly GCF_902686445.1 of Sciurus carolinensis. Taxonomy (NCBI): domain Eukaryota; kingdom Metazoa; phylum Chordata; class Mammalia; order Rodentia; family Sciuridae; genus Sciurus; species Sciurus carolinensis. The sequence continues at coordinate 25,608,373 of NC_062227.1, read as the reverse complement.
CCCATGGCTAATATCATTCTAAATGGTGAAAAACTGAAAGCATTCCCCCTAAAAACTGGAACAAGGCAGGGATGCCCTCTTTCACCACTTCCATTCAACATCATCCTTGAGACTCTAGCCAGAGCAATTAGACAAACCAAAGAAATTAAAGGGATACGAATTGGAAAAGAAGAACTCAAACTCTCCCTGTTCACTGATGACATGATTATGTATTTAGAGGAACCTGGAAATTCCACCAGAAAACTTTTAGAACTCATAAGTGAATTCAGTAAAGTAGCATGTTACAAGATCAATGCTCATAAATCCAATGCATTTTTATACATAAGTGATGAATCTTCAGAAAGAGAAATTAGGAAAACTACCCCATTCACAATAACCTCGAAAAAAATAAAATACTTGGGAATCAATCTCACAAATGAGGTGAAAGATCTCTACAATGAGAACTACAGAACACTAAAGAAAGAAATTAATGAAAACCTTAGTTGATGGAAAGATCTCCCTTGTTCTTGGATAGGCAGAATTAATATTGTCCAAATGGCCATACTACCTAAAGTGCTATACAGATTCAATGCAATTCCAATTAAAATCCCAATGATGTACCTTGCAGGAATAGAGCAAGCAATTATGAAATTCATCTGGAAGAATAAAAAACCTAGAATAGCTAAAGCAATCCTCAGTAGAAAGAGTGAAGCAGGGGGTATCGCAATACCAGATCTTCAACTCTATTACAAAGCAAGAGTAACAAAAACGGCATGGTATTGGTACCAAAATAGAAAGGTGGGTCAATGGTACAGAACAGAGGACATGGACACAAACCCAAATAAATACAATTTTCTCATACTAGACAAAGGGGCCAAACATATGCAATGGAGAAAAGATAGCCTCTTCAACAAATGGTGCTGGGAAAACTGGAAAACCATATGCAATAGAATGAAATTAAACCCCTATCTCTCACCCTACACAAAACTCAACTCAAAATGGATCAAGGACCTTGGAATCAGCCAGAGACCCTTCATCTTATAAAAGAAAAAGTAGGTCCAAATCTTCAACTTGTTGGCTTAGGATCAGACTTCCTTAACAGGACTCCCATAGCACAAGAAATAAAAGCAAGAATCAACTACTGGGATAGATTCAAACTAAATAGCTTTCTCTCAGCAAAGGAAACTATCAGCAATGTGAAGAGAGAGCCTACAGAGTGGGAGAAAATCTTTGCCACTCATACTTCAAATAGAGCGCTGATTTCCAGAATATATAAAGAACTCAAAAAACTCTACACCAAGAATACAAATAATCCAATCATCAAATGGGCTAAGGAAATGAACAGACACTTCACAGAAGATCTACCAGCAATCAACAGATATATGAAAAAATGTTCAACATGTCTAGTAATAAGAGAAATGCAAACCAAAACTACCCTAAAATTTCATCTCACCCCAATTAGAATGGCGATTATCAAGAACACAAGCAACAATAGGTGTTGGTGAGGATGTGGGGAAAAAGGTACACTCATACATTGCTGGTGGGGTTGCAAATTAGTGCAGCCACTCTGGAAGGCAGTGTGGAGATTCCTCAGAAAGCTTGGATTGGAACCACCATTCGACCCAGCTATCCCCCTCCTTGGCCTATACCCAAAGGACTTAAAATCAGCATACTACAGAGATACAGCCACATCAATGTTCACTGCTGCTCAATTCACCATAGCCAGATTGTGGAACCAACCTAGATGCCCTTTAAAGAAACTGTGGCATATATATACAATGGAATATTACTCCGCCATGAAGAATGATAAAATTATGGCATTTGCAGGCAAATGGATGAAATTGGAGAATATCATGCTAAGTGAGATAAGCCAGTCTCAAAAAGTAAAGGACGAATGATCTCGCTGATAAGCGGATGAGGACATAAAATGGGGGGTTGGAGGGGTTAGTGTTAGGGTTAGGGTTAGGTTTATGGTTAGGGAGGGTGGTAAGAATGAAGGAAGTAAGGACTGTATAGAGGGAAAAGAGGGGTGGGGGGAAGGAAAAAAATAACAGAATGAATCAAACAACATTGCCCTATGTAAATTTATGATTACACAAATGGCATGTCTTGACTCCACGTACAAAGAGAGAAACAACATGTACCCCATTTGTTTACAATAAAAAAAAAATCAACCTAAGGATGACCTGATCATCTTGGGGCTTTGGATGAAGAAACGGGCAGAAAATCTGCCTGCAGAGAATGCATTTGGTTCTCAGGACCTGGATGTCCTGGAGGCAGTGCTCTCTCCCAGCAAGGAAGCTGCTGAACTCAAGTCTAAGATGCTTATACATCGGTGATTCCTCAAGTCAAAGCTGGAATGTAGACTTGGAGCTTAGGTCCCTCTGCTTAAAATAGCCCCAGGCAGATAGCGATGAGGTACAGGGGGCAGAGGATAAGGCAGGGAAGAAGAGGCACAAAACTAACTGGGCTTTCCTAACTGCCTCAAAATCATGTCTGGCTTCTCACTGCAATTCGGATTTAACTTAATACAGAGGAGGTCCCACCTGAAAGAAAAAGGGTATTTTCCCAGGCAACAGAAAAGCCCAACAACAGGCTGGTCCCATCTCAGGGGCCCTGGCGCTCACCTGGTCCACTGTCCATCGGGCCACCTGGCTGGCCTGGATGTCAGCTACACCTGGCAGCAGCTTGCAGTGCTGCTCCCTGCCGAGGGGAAGGTCCCGCGAAGGGTGGGCAGTCATGGATGTCAGGAAGACCGATTGGTGCAGGGCCTGCTGGGTCTGCTCAGCTGAGTATTCTGAAAGAGAGGCAGCGTGGAGTGAGCAGCAGGTCAGCCCTGGAGCGGAGGGCCCGTGGTCAGGGTGGTTAAGATGCAGACACAACCAATAGTTTTGTCTCCTGCTTGTATTAGGTCACTGCCAGAGGAGTTCCCACACATAGCATGTACCATGGTTCTGCTTTAGACCAGTGGCTTAGCAAAGCAGATGTCATGTAAGACCCCTAAGACTATGATTGTTTGTTAACCACATTCAAATCATTTCTATGAGATACTGATTGACCAATGAAGGACTAGCTTGTCATTGCCCCTGGCTTCTTGCTCCTTAAATCAGGACTCAGAGGAACCAAAGACCCACTCAGAATGTGAATGCTGAGTAGACTGGCATACTGAACCATCTGGGATGTGTATGTACAAAAGAACAATTTCTTCCTGGAAACCACTTCATACATCTCTAAAGCTGGAATGAGCCCAGGTCCACATCTGGCTTCCTAAATCCCCTGGTAACACTGAATGAAATGTAGCACAGGGTCCCCATGAGAACTGGGGTGCCATCAGCTGCTGCTGTAGATCCCCAGCAATACACAATGACCTCAGGTGGGAATCTAGGACAGCTAGGGATTTCTGGAAAGCAGCCTCAACTGAGATGTGACTTCCCTGGCACAGGTACTCTTAAATGGGGTGTTCTCTGTTTTGAACAAGCTCTGAATGCACCAGGATTGTAAGGGCACAAAGAACAATGGCAGCTGCTTGCCCCAGACAGGCTGCTCTGAGCAAGGAGTGAGACTTCAGTGGGATTGATGCACTTCAGCCTCATTCTTATCAACACTTCTGTATTAGTTTTTTTTTCCCTTCAAAAGTGACTTCACTATTTCTTTATTGCAGTGCTGAAGACTGAACCCAGGACCTCATGCATGCTAGGCAAGTGCTCTACCACAGTGCTACATCCCTAGCCCCAAAGTGACTTTAAGTTCTTAAGTTATATCCCAATATTTAAGATAGACCATGGATTTAAATATTCCATATTACCTTGAATCTACAAATGGATAAGGAACAAAAACCTGTTACAGAGATTTCAGAGAAACCATTGCCTTTATAATACCTCCTAAGATACTTTTGACATGCATTAGCAAAATAAAACTACTGATATTTAAAGAGACTTCAGAAAGGAAACGCTTCAATCCTTCTAAAAGTACCCACTTCATAATGCAAATGGCAGGTTAAGCGAGTGATAGCTACATAATGTAAAGTTTATTATGATGGTTGGTGTTTTACACACTGAGCCTGAAGTTATTTTGCAAATATTTCCACCTCAAATTAATTACAGTTTTTAATGGGTGAGGCTGACCTGCACTTGACATGGTCAGTCACATAATTTTTATAATCAGAAAGGCTCTAAGCTTTAAGTGAACTGTCCATCACTAGGATTCTCTGTACAATGCTGCTCTTGTGGATCACAGCAGACATTCTCATATTTACCAAGGCTTGCTGTCTACCCAGATGAAGAGACAGCAAAATTGCCAGCTTCTTCCCAATTCTCATGCTCCAGTTGCAACCAGCAGCAAATTCATCTCCAACTGCTGATTGTCCAATGCTGACCTTTTTAGTATGTAAATAGGCTATCTCTCTTAATGTAGTTCAGCCGACAGTATGTAAGGCTGCAGGTTTTGAAAGGAAACTTCACAACTTCTTGGAAAGGCCAGTATGCTGACATATGTCCTTTAATGAAGTTGCCCCATTGGACAAGGAGCATGTGCAAAACAAGCCCTGAAACCCAGGATGGAAACCTCAGGAAGCCAGGTTGTGATTACAGCAGCACAGGAACCTTGGAGAACTTTCCAGGGAAACGCAGAGTTAAAGCCATGTTCTCTTAGGGATTAAGACCTGAGCCAAAGATGGGCTTTATTCTGGAAAAGAATGACTATTTTGCTCATTTGGTTGTTTTTGCTGAAATAGTATGAACTTGAACAAACAAACAAGTATCTCAAACCCATGCTTTGGATAAATTAACCATGTATAATTTCTAAAATATACAGGACTCTGAAAAGATACGATTATTGAATCTTATGTTTCAGATATAGGAAGACATCAAGGAATGGTGATCATATTGCTGTGATTCACAAATTAAGGCTTCAGGTATTAAAAAATGTAAAAAAAAGTCACTATACTCCCAATGAAGGAAATTTTCAACACTACAATTTTGGAAAAGAAATGTTTGTGTTGGATGTTAAGGTGTTCTCTTGGAAGTATACCTAATGTGTCATTTTCAGTACATGAACAGTACTAGGGTTCCCCAGTCTACTATTTATCATTGTTGAGGCAGGTTTCTGGCTCTGGAAGATGGCAAATGGGGACTCCGATTGGCTCAGGTAGCAAGACAGCCTTTAGGACTAAAGTTAGGGAGCTCTTGCTTTATGCTGTACTCGGGACTCATACTGGCTTTTGAATACAGTTGACTGTGTCACTGTTAAATCAAAGTATTTATTTGGAGGGAATCTGGATTACTTAAAGAATGAACAAAACTTAATTGGAAACCTAATTAAGAGAACTGTGGGGAATAAGTTTTATGCCATAGGAGATCCCAACCATGGGCAGTGGAGAAAGATCTGTAGCTGTCTGCTGGGCTGTAAAGTCCCTACCTGGGTTCCAAGAGTTTTCACTGGGTATAAGGGTTAGTATCTGTTTACCTGCAATCTCAAGTCCTGGTGAATTAATCACATGTTGACTACAGGAAAACTTTTCACTGCTATTAATTTTACTATATCAATTTCGCATCATCAGATAAAAGTTTGAAGGTTTGCTTTCCACAGCTTCAGTTACCAATATTCAATCACAGTCTGAAAACATTAAATAGGAAATTCCAAAAATGAACAATTCATAAGTTTTAAATTGTGTGGTGTTCTGAATAACTTGATGAAATCTTGTGGCATCTTGCCTGGGACATGAGTCATCCCTTTGTCTAGTGCATCCACTCGGTACACCCTACCTGCCCGTTAGTTACTCATTAGCCATTTCAGTTAACAGACTGACCACTGTGGTACAGCAGTACTTGTGTTCAAGGAACCTTTATTTACTTAATAATGGCTCCAAGTACAAGTACTGATGCAAAGGAGGCAACACGGCACAGAACATGGAAGGAGAGAATAACTGTGGTACTAAGTGGCAATGCTTTAGGGCATATAGGAAAAAACAGAATATAGACGGTTCAGTACTAGAGGCAATTTCAGGCATCCACTGTGGTCTTGGTATGCCCTGTGGGTAAAGGAGGATTACTGTACTTAAAAAGACAAGAGTTAGGTTAGGAAAGGAGCTTCTGAATAACCAGTCTGTCATCTCTAAGACATGACTGGAGTTGACAATATCTACCATGCAGTGCTGGAGTGAGGGTGAAGGATAAAGTGCTTAGCAAGGTCGCAGCTGCTACAATCACTCAATGCAGGTACTACTCTAAACTCAATCTGAAAACTCCTTGAGACCAGGATTAATGTTTTATAAAGGCAAGTTGCATAACCCCAAATCAACACAATGAAAGACAAGTCTCCAGTAGTGACAAAAGGGAATGTATTTGGGGAAGTGTTTCATGGTAACTGTTTTGTCTTCTTTGAACCCTTTGCCAGGGTTCAAACTCACAGCTGATGAGTTTGGAGTGAGACCCTCAGGTTGAGCTGAAGGAGTGCTTAGATGACCTTACCACAGATATACTGTGGCAATGGGGGAAGGGTTGGGTTGACCAGATTGCTTCGTTTTGGAGCACGGTCCCTCCACAAAACAATGGTGACCTTGAGTGAGAAGCTTACCTATACATCCAGGTTTTTCCTCTCTAAAATGGGTAACAATAGTACTTACACCTCACTGAGTTGCTGTGATTAGAATAGCTCGTAGTACAAAATGAGTGCTCAGAACATGTAAGCAATCAAAGTATTGTTTCAAGACAAAGATTTTAAATGTAACAATAGTGAATGTGGGGACATATAATAGTCTCAAAGTCAGCATGGCTAGATGTCCCTAAAACCTATGAAAGCTGAAATCCAGATGGAGACTCAGGATTTTGAAGGACATGTTCAGAATCACACCTAAGAAGTCTTGGAATGGAAGTGTTGTCCCTTTGCAGAAGTCCCAGAGGAGGGAAATGAGAGTGGCATTCTCAGGCTGCAGCCAGGGCAGGGTGGGACATCTGCTTCCCAGGCTGGGTCCCATGTGTGGTGGTAGCCTCACAGCACTGCTTAAATGCAGTGGGCCTGGCAGCTTGGAGATTCTGTGACTCTTGACAGACTTTTTAAATCAGGGATTGATTTGCATTAGTTTAAATTCTGTGCATAAAATTAGACTTTTGAAAATATCTGCTTAAAAACTTGCATACATCTTTATAAGATGTGAGCACACTGATTTGAACTTTTCTCTAAGCCCAGTACAACTCATATCAGATATCTGATAGACAGTTGCTAATCAATTAAGTAACATAAGCTACTGATGAAGGTGTATAAATCATGTGCTGTGTGAGGATGTTCAGTTAGCAAAGGGCTGTGTAAATGATGGTGGTCCTGTTAGATTACTGTGGAGCTAAAAAATTCCTGTTGCCTAGTTATTTTATTGTACTTTTTATATGTTTAGACATTAAGATACACAAATACCATCATGTTACAGTTGCTTACAGTATTTAGTATTATAACAGGCAGTACAGGTTTGTAGCTTAGGAGGATCAGGCTATCCAACTGTGTAGAAGGGTCTATCATCTAGGTGGGTGTAAGTGTACTTTGTGATGTTTGCATGATAAAATCACCTACTGATGTAGTACTCAAGACTGTTGTTAAGTGATACATAACTGTACTGGCCTCAGAAATCATTCTCATCAAACCAAAAAGATCAGATTATTCTATCTTAGGGCACTTTGGGTGAACAAGGCCTTCCAGATTGGAAAAGGACATTTACCATGAAGCAGGCAAGAAGGTCACTTGCATGCTTCATCCCAGTTCTGCTTCCACCTACCACAGCTGAGGAATATGGGCTGCTTCCCAGTTTTACTGCCTCACTGCAGTAATGACTCCTCCCCAGCTCCCCGAAAAGTCAGCCAAGGAAATTCATCCTGCAAAAGCAGCCCTCCTACCGGAGGTTTCAACATTCTAATTAATCAAAATGTCCTTTGCACCAGAAAATGAAATGTGTATGAAATCCTGGCTTTGTCTCTAACCCCAGCATGTGAGTGACAATAAAGAAAGCTATCTCACCATTTAGGGTACCTTTCCCTTCCAGAAAACAAGAGTATGAAACACTTGTCATCCCATGGGTTGCCATTTGTGGAACTGTTGAAGAATTTTTGCTACCATTTTTTTCACAATGGGTATTTCTTTTGGGTTTTATGGCCTTTAAAAATTATAATGAAGTGTTTAACAATTTCATCGAGGTGCTTAGGGATTTGGAGCACCCTGTAGTTTCCTGGGCCAACACCCTTCAGCTTGGCTTCCCACCCCAAGGTCCAAAGAGGTCCTGGACTAGAGCAATGGGAGATTTGGTCATGGATGGCGACTCTCTTCAGGATGACTGGGAGAGGGGAGTTCCATCTCCAAGGATATTTAGGCATTATTGTCCTGCAGAGGCGATAAATAACACCCCTTAAAGACATAACAGCAAGAAAAGCCTAGTCAAGAGAGGGTTTTTTTTCTTCATTCTGAGATGGAGGGAATGGCCTGTGGAGGGTGACATGTGACTTAGGGGCTGCTTTTCAGTGACCAAATAGGCTTGTGACATGGAGTATAAGCACCATTTGCTTCCCAATTCCATATATTTTTAAAAAGTATTTGGAGTCTAAAGGATTTTAATTCATCTGAAAATAGCTTGAAAGTAAATCCCTGATTTCTCCTCTGCCCCTCTCACTCATCCCTCCCATACTGCTCTACCCCCACACTAAAGGGAAAAAACATCCTGTATGGAAATGTTCTTTAAAAATATGGCTGTTTCTTCACAAAAGCCTCACACAACAAAACCAAAGCAAGTGAGTCACAAATGATAAACCAGAGTCTGCATGACCGGGCCTCAAGTTATTTTTAATTCCACTAAAAACAGAGACCCATTTCACAAGTAACCTTCTCTTCAATGAAAGGGGGTGCAACTCTTCTGGGTTCTCTGCTCCAAAAAGTTGAAATAAAAAAAATAAAATTTCAACTGGCCCTGAAATCCAATTTTGTGATTTTCTTGCCCACCTTATAATTTGTGATAGCTCCTGACTGATTCCATCAATTTATCCAGCACTTGCTGAGCAGTCACTCTGTTCAAGGTACTGTGCTCCCTTAGTGACTTCTGCTGGAGAAGCAAGCAAATGTTCAGAAAGGGCTCTTCACTTGGTAATGGTGTTTTCTTCCTGGGCTCACCTCTCTTGATGGTCCGCCTACGCCAGAGTGCTTGGAGGCATCATTTCTGGGCTATACCAGATTCTTCTCTTAATTGTGACACTTTTGAACCCACTTGGTCCCTCTTCTTTTTCATTTCTTCAACTGCTCTGTGCCCCCAAACAAAAGGAAGAGCAGAACAACAGAGGCTAAAGTATAACTGGCAAGACAAGGTCTATGCCTCATGTCATTCCTGGGAACATGAACTCATCAAGAGCAGACATTTAACTGATGGTGGGCCCTCTGCACTTGCTATTTCTCATATGCCAATCATACCCAAACATGGCATACCCATACCATATTCCATTTCCTCATCCTCTTATTGTTTAGAATTCAAACACTGATATCTGCTGAGTGCCATAATGGTCCTCCCTTCCTTATCACGAGCTGCCTCTTTATATCTGGTTTCATATCAATGTGGAAGATGAAGCACAGAAAAGTCAAGGGTTTCCCAGGGACATCCCAGTGGGCTATCAAAGAATTAGATGTTGAATGAAAAGCCCAGGATGTTCTAGATTTGTGTCCTGTACAGTGTGGTAGCCACTAGGCACAGGTGGCTATGGAGCACTTGAAACATGAAATGAATTTTGAGATGTGCCATAATATGTCTTGATTGATAACTTAGAATTAAAAAGAAGAACGAAAAATATATCACCTTGACCTTTTTTGAATCAATTTACATGTTGAAATGATATTTTGGATATATTGGGTTTAATAAAATACATTGATCAAATTAATTTTACTTGTTTATTATTTTAAATGTGGCTACTAGGCAATTTCTGTGGCTAGTGTTCTTTTTCTATTAGATGGGGCAGGTCTGGGAGGGTGCTGAGCTTTGTTGAGAACTGCTCTGGGTGCAAGAGGCTTGGAGACTGGATGGAATTCACATTATTCTTGTTGAAATAATAACAAAGGCTATAACATGTTCTGTATTCCAGCCAGGTCCAGCAACTCCAAGAACAACAGAAGACTTGAAGACCTGACGTCACAGACATTTTCTAGGAGCAGACAAGTCTGGAGAGACTAGCTGAGTTCTCATCTTGGATTCACAATATTTGCTGTTAAGACTTTGAACAATATATTTCTCTGGCACACAGGTGGGGTTCAATAAATAACTTGTTATATGGATGAATAAGTGGCCAAATTAGTACATGCATTAGGAAAGCAAGAATTTTTGAAAATCAATTACAAAAACAAAAAGTGACTTTCAAAACTAGGTTAAAAACCATTCATATATAGAGTCATTTACTCCAAAAGTGTTGCTGCCCATCCCAGATCACTAAGTTCTGAGGGAGTTTGTGAAAATCTGGCTGTTCTTTCCTTCCTGGGCTTGAGTGCTGGTGGGGATAAGCAAGGGTACCTCCAGGCTCCCGGTTGCCATCTTCCCAGCATTCCTCCTCAGTCATCCTGTAACAGTCCAGCTCCTCTGAGGTTCCAGCAGTTGGTTTCCCAATTCTACTCACAACCAGGTGCCTCCCATCTTGGGCACACTGATGCCCAGGGAGAAGTAAATGCCCAGCTCTCCACTCTAGCCTACCTTCCTCCATCTGGTCTAGGTGCCTTTCCCCTCAGTTCTGTCTTATAGAACCCCAAAATGCATCTGTGAAGACCCTAGGGCCTCTGTCCCTGGAAGCCCAGTAGCCCTCCAGCATGGTTGGCCTTGTCTCCTCAGTTTACTCTGTGGTTCCAAAACTGTAGCCAACCCCCTGCTAGGTCCCAAAGTCTTCTCTGTACGTCTGTCAGGACTCTGTCACTCTTTCCCAGGTCTCCAGGAACTGAAACCTGCTTCTTCTCTCTTTAAGGGGCTGCCAACCAGCCTAGTTATTGCATGGGACAGTCTTCCTGACTTCCCTTGCCTGGCTGCCTCCATAGGCATTTTCTAAAGACTTATTGCCAAATGGAGCTGAATCTGATGGAATCAGCCACTTAAATCAGCAGAGGAAGAAGCAAGCAATACATTTCCTGGAACAGAAACCAGACGCCAAGACTACAAAGGGATTTGGCCTTCAGCTTCAATTCATGAGCATAGGATTTTAGCTCTTTCTTTTGATTTTATTTCAGTAAACAGCCCTCAAAGGGGTCCCAAATCCCAGGATGTCCAGCCCTGGGGTTCCTAGATTCAGAGACCTGGAGTTCAGGTACCGAGGTCATGTCTACCTTCAGGCCTGTTCACTCTCCAGGGGCCTCCCTCTGCCTGTATGGGAATGACTCATGCCCTGCCCCACCCCAGGATGCCCCTGAAGGACACTGCCACTTGCTACACTATGTTAAAACTTTACTTTTCAGTCCCTATTAGCAGAGCATAAATCCAAGGGCAATCGTTTTCAATTTATCCACAGAGCCACATGATGTAGCATAGATCTGACACATGGTTCAGCATAATACAGGTGCTTAATACATGATGTGACTGTTGAGCCATCTGAGGAATTTTACTGCAGAGACAAATAATGCAGTAGCAAAAGCTAATGTAGTCTGTGCCAGTGAAAACAATAAGCATCCATCTTGGGTTCTCTCGTTTGCCAAAGAGATTCATTACTGAAAGGGCTGGGGGTTGTTTGTGAAATGAAATCTAACTGACTCCTCAATTTGATGTTTGAGAAGTAGATATCCCTTGATTTCATTTGAACAAAAATGCAGAAAAGTTCATATTAATTTTTGATATGTTAGTCATCCAATAAAAGACTTCAGTGCAGGATATTTTCTGATGGCTAAAGGGTGACCTTTGAGTTTAATATCGTTTTTGCACAGCTTGAGATATATTAATTAACTTCTTTGATTGAATACTACAATTCAATCACCCAGCATGTATTTTTGTATCCTCTGTAAGACCAATCTCCTTCACTTGCAAAGGTGAGACCATAATTGAATCAACATGGGCATGAACTTGACCAGAGAAGTGGAGTGGCTCTTCTTAAAGTAGATATGCTCTCACCTGGTAACTTCCTACCACCTACTCCACACCATGCAGCAAGAGGAGGTACAGGTGGTGTGGGGTTAGCATTCACAAATTTGAAATGCCTAGCAGTCACCTCTGTGAGTTTAAGATAAAAGAAGTATGAAGAAGTGATGTAAGCACACTCTAATTCCAATAGTACATGGCAGAACTAGATTAAAAGGAGATCAATTTGGAAGTTTGGGTTATCAAAGATGCTTGGGACCAGAAGTGTTTCAAATTTCAGACATCTTTGGATTTTGGAATATATACATATACATATGAGATATCTTTTTTTCTTCTTGGTACTGGGGATTAAACTCAGGGGCACTTGACCATTGAGTCACATACCCAGCCCTATTCTGTATTTTATTTAGAGACAGGGTCTGATAGAGTTGCTTAGTGTATCCCCACTGCTGAGGATAGCTCTGAACTGGAGATCCTCCTGTCTCAGTCTCCTGTGCAGTGGATCTTGGGAATGGAACCCACATATAAACATGAGATTCATTTATGTTTTATATATACCTTACACATATAACCTGACCATAATTTTATACAATATTACTGATAATTTGGGGCACAGAAAAGTTTTCACTTGTGGCATCATGTTGATGCTCAAAGTTTTAGATTTTGGAGCATCCTGAATTTGGGGTTTTGGGTATGGGAATGTTCAGCCTGTAGACTCTTTGAAATCAGGGCAGGGAGGAACACCCATGCCTAGGGTGGAGTACAGTGCAAGGAGAAAGAAAACCCAAGCAGGTCTTCCCAGGGTCCCTTACCCATTTTGCCCATTTCTCAGCTCCCACAAGGCGGGAGTTGGAAGGTGAAATGAACAAATGCAAGTTATAAGTCTTTTTTTTTTTTACCATCTCCCCACTGCCTTTGCAAACTCCACCCCCTAGTACAGCACCTCCAATAAGAGGTGCTCAAGAGCTGTTTGCTGACAACTAACAGGGCAGGTATAGATGGTGAGAAGGGGACAAAAGAACATATGCTTCTGGAATGAAGCAAAGACTCAAATTTCCACTGTGCCATTAGTGAATGCCTTGCTGGAATCTGCCTCCTTTCTCTCAACTTCCCTATTCCCAACCACCAGCAAACCATTTCAGTCGGAGTCCATGGGTGTTCACCTTCATCAGAGAGATTTCTGGTGAAGGTCTGGTGTGACTCCAAATTTCTTATGCCCATGAAGAAACAGTCAGTTCAGGGCATAGCATGGTGCTGTCATCCAGTAGCAAGTAATAGGAACAACAAGGACTGCACCCAGTGGAATGAGCCTCAGGAGCCAGACTGGAGGTAGGGCAGGGTTACAGTTATAGAGATCTGTCAGCACTTGCTCCCCTGGCCAGCATTCCACCCAGGAACAGAGCCCACTGGAACCCAGAGCCTGGCACACTGGGGCACTATTTTCCTCCAGTACTTCTTTAATGAGGAATTTCTCTATGTAGCAGTACAAAGCATCTGAATTTTCAGATAGGTGCCTGAAAGTACTGTCAGATTTATCTAAAAACTAATGTACTGGGGACCCACAGAGACATGATCAAAGGAGCATCTCAAGCTCCCCAGAAATGAGTGACTGGGTTCTGCTTGGCAGAGGTAAAAAACAGAAATCCTCCCACCCCAGGTGCCACGCCTGCCACTCTGGGGACCCAAGACTGCGGCTCCCTTTTCTCCTCTAGCCCTGGCACACAGAGCTGCCTCTTTCCCTGGCAGTGAGCTCAGCACAGATGCTCATTCCTGCATGGTGCCAAGGGCTCCCCTTATGGAGATGCTGACGTGTTCACAGATTTAGAGAAGTTATCCTGCTTTGGGGCACTCTGAAGTCCAAGAGGGTTCTCTACAAGTCTTGGGGAGACACCTGTTCTCACAGACTCAGATGCTCCCAGACAGCTCTTCCCATTTGAAAGTGGTTTTCAGTAGAGGATCTTTTGGCACAGGACAGCCCCAAGGCCATGTGTCTTCCCTCCCACTCTGAGAGAGAGAGAACTTACCAGAAACCAGGATGCCCCACCATGAATTAAAAGCACACACCCCTTCTCCTTGTGATCATTCATTATTGAAAACATGTAAATAAATTAGTCAGTGGACTTCTTTTCATGGTTCACTTTTGTGCAGATTCAATGAGGAAGCAGATTATGGGCTGTTTTCTTCTTGCAGGAATCATGAGTATTTCTAAACTTTGCCCTGCTTTGCAGAGAAGCTAGATGCACAACACACACAGGACAGGCTGTTCTTCACGTGGCCTGTGCCTTGGTTGGTTTGTGTTCCCTCCTTTGCATACCAAGACAGTTCAGGAAAAGCCAGTCACCCTGTGACACTGCTTGTATGTGCCTAGTCTGGCTGCACCCCACTTCCCTGCTCCTCAGCCCCTCCCACCTGCTTTCCAGGGTTTCCTCTGTGCACACAGATCAAATGTGCATCCTCACGCATTTTGGCATGAGTCATTTTCCCACGTCCCCACTGACTGTCCTCTAGGTTCCCTGGTCTGGTCTCACCTTGTGCTAATTACAGGGAGCAATGTGGGCTGTGAAGATTAGAAAATTTTAGGCAGAACAGCAAAAAATTAAGGTTAGTTTTTTAGTTAAAGAAGAAATTAGTGTTCTTAGTATTTTTTAGACTTCATGCTTTCCTTAAAAATTATAACAATTATGAAGAAACAAACAAAATTATACCAAATTTAAGAAAATTCACTTGAGCTGGATAAAACACAAAAAGACTCCATGCTCTTTGTTACCTGGTTGAAGTCTTGTCAGAAACTCAGCTCCAAGCTATGCAAAAGCTGTTCTGTTCAGCTTTTCTCCCCTATACTAAATATCAGCTGATGCCAATATGCACAGATGATATATCTGACCTTCTCCAATTACCAACAGTCAATAGAACAGAAAGTTTTTAATTTTGTGTGTGAATATGGGGATGTGTGTGTTTGTTGAAAAAAAGAAAAAAAATAAACACTCTAAAAATTTCAATGGCAGGAATGAGTACATGACACAATTTAAATACAAATTACAAAGCAAAGAAGCAATCAATGAGTGGACTGATCATTACACGCTGCATTTCAGCCTCTGGGAGTCAGTCAATGGAGACATCCCCATCCACCTGTGACCCAGGCTCCACTTTCGGTCACTTCCCACTGAGGCCACCCATCCCCTGCATCTTGGCTTTGCTCTTGCCCCCTGTCTTTTTCTCATTCCAGACAGTGTGGCCGGAGCAAGTTCTTCTCTTCGTTTAGTTGATGAGTTTCTTCACACTACGGGACTAACATCCCAGACCCACTGAGCTGTGGACACAGCCAGAGATGGTATTTTGTTTCCTGATGACATGGTAGCATGGGAGCCAAGAACTTTCAATTAGTTGGAAGCCAGGTCTCTGTTGCATGAAATTCACATCCATCAGTTAGAATCCCATGAGAAGACAAGGAACTAAGGAAACCTCCATTCAGAGACCTGGGCTTTGTGACCTCCACTAGAGGGTCTGGAAAATGGCCCCAGAAAGTTGGCAGCATGCTTTTAGAAGGTGTGGCCTGAGGTACAGTCTCTTTGCAATTTAAAAAGCGAACCAGGAAAAATTAAAGCTCAGAAGAATTAGGTTTATAATACTATTATATTTATGGTATAAACTTGTTTCTCATTTTAATTCTACACATTCATATCTTGCGAAAATGACAATTTATCTCATTTTCATTAAAAATGTGCAAGCTTAGATCTAAACACCACATTTATCACATGCATGCTTAAGAGGAACAGGAAGGTGTGGGATAAGAGATGATATGCTTTACCCTAGTACTAATGAATTGACTAGGTAAGTATAGCAAAAGAGACAAAATTTGAAAATTACACTTTTATGAATATTAGAAAGTTTACTAGGCAGCTACTTTTTATTAGTGCATATTAACTATACAGAATAACGGGTTTCATTTTGGTGTATTTGTATATGTATATGACATATTTTAAGCAATTACTTCATAACTACTTCAAACCTATCATATCAGAAATTTAAGTAACAATGGAAGGACAATTGAGGATTTAGACTTTCTCACCTAAACAGGAAGGTGATCATTTCTTTGGGTCTTTCATTTCCACATATGTACAGTCATAAGAGAAACTAATGAGATTGTGCTTAGGAAGGCGCAAGTTGCCTGTGTCAGAAGGCAACCTGGTATTGTAAATTAAGGTCTGCATTTCCTATGGGAAGGAGACTCTGTATGTGTAATGATACAGTAAGGCTCTTTTTCAAGCAAGTGGTACTTGTATTCAAAACCCTACTTTACATCACTGTTAAAATAACTGCATTTGGAATCAGTAATTTTCTTGGCATGGTTACTTTCCACTTGAAGAAACTGTTGTGTCACCAGGATGGAGTGATGTTTTAGGGAATGAATACTTACAGATCACCCATAAATGGATCACTATTAATGAATTAGAGATTAAGGCAGTAGCACCAACACTTAAAACAGCATCAAAACCCTTTTCTTAATTGCCATCCATAACAGGCAAGCTGCTAATATTTGTGTGTTCATGTGGGTGGGTGGAGATTTAAAAAAAAAAGCAGTGTTGGAAAATAAAAGAATTTTAATAAAGGCAAGTGTTTGCAGAAGAGTGATTCAGGTGTGCTGTCACCACACACTCAAAACCTTGTTGGTTGTGATGGGGAATATTTAGAAACATTCTGCAGAGCTTCTAATAAACCATTTGAAAGAGACAGCACTGAGCCAAGATTGAACAGTGACAGAACACGTCAGCGGGGATGGAAAATGCGTCTGAGATAAATGAGAAACAGCAAGTTTCAGAGGCCAGATGACCCCTCCAGCTTCCCAAATAACCTGGAATCTTCAGGGACCAAAACTGCCCCTCGTTTCTCAGTCTAAACTCAGACTGATATTCTCATAGTAACTATTCCTCAATTATAGAGCAAGGCTTCATTGTACCACATTTTATTTTAACTTGGGAACAGAAGATCATCTGAAATGTTTTTGAAGACCATGGAAATTTACTAGGACACACCAGTGCCATTCTTTGGGGGATTGCAAGGGTAAGTCATGGTGGCCATGTTTCACTTGACAGTACTGTGCTGTCCCCTTGATGGAGCTACCCCTTACTTTAGAACACCCCCCCATAAGAAAACCATGGTTACAGTTTTATACACCACAGAAAATGGTTTATTTTCCATGCCTTCCTCTTTTTCATAGTTTCCACTATATTATTAAACATGGAAGATAATGACAGAACAGTATAAATCCAAAGAAAATGCCAGACATACTTATTTATGTAACTGCAATAAAACTTAAACATAATTATGGGAAAGTCTGTTTAAACATTTCAGAGGCAATACTGTTTCTGATTTTGGAAGGAAAAGGAGTCCACTTCCCCCATCTTAATGTATTATTCTAGCAAAGGTGGCTATGGCTGCTTATGTCCTCATTTGGTTTTTGGTGAGAACATTAATTGATAATGCTAGAATAATTGGTATCTAGAGTGAATCTTTGTTTCTAAATTATTTTTGGACTTTAGCTTTCTTGAATTATAGATAATGATCAAAGTGTCTTAAGGAGACTTTTCTTCAAGAGGAAAATTGCATAGGGGTAGATTACTGGTTAAAATCATATTGGTCAATTCTAGGTAGGGAAATAAACTGCTGCTTGGGCTTCAAACTACACTTTCTTAATGACCAGGGAAACATCACTCTTGTCTTTTCTGTCCTCTCTGTGAGTTCCACATGACAGCACCATGGGAAGGAGGAATGATCTAATGAAAGCTTGTATGCGCTGGCTGAAACTAAGCAGCCTATTTATAAACTACTCAGAAATTTAAGTGAAAAGCTCTTACCTACTCCAGGTTCAAATGAGGGAGCCAGGCTTAAGTGTGAAGACACAAAGGAGAAGTACAAGCTGGGGAAGAAGTGCATGAGTGGTTAAACCAAGGGCAATGATGTTAAAGACCGTACCAGGGAACAATGGGAAAACAGAGGGCAAACCTTGGCCAAGACTCACCTAAAAAGCCATGGAGGTGAGTCAACGTAGGTGAAGATGTTATAAATATTGGGTGAGAGGCTCAGCTTCTTCTGTCCCTAGTGACTACAATCCAGCCTCTTTCCCTATGTTGAGTACATGCCCCAGGGTCCTGTGCTCATGCTGAGCTCTCTAGATGCTAGGCAGCTTGAAGCATTTTCAGGGAGGAGAATGAGGCACAGAAAGGGAATGGAAGTTACTTAAATAATCTGCTAGGAGGCTGGTGATATAGCTCAGTGGTAGAGTGCCTGCCTAGCATGCAGGAGGTCCAGGATTCTATCCCCAGTACTTGGGGGGCCGAGGGGGGAGAATCTGCGAGAAGACATGGGTAGGCAAAAGCTTGTAGGAGCTGTAGGGCAAAGGGAATTCTATCTGCCTGGGAGGCAGGAATGAGGTCTTAAGGTGTGGTATATCTGGTGTGTCATTTCAGAGCACAAGAAAACAAGGAAAGGCAATTTGAGGGGAAGACAAAGGGCAGAGTATTGAGTAGGGGTAAGGAGTGGGGAGGATGCACCCACGGACCCCAGGGGAGGAAAAAATTCGAAGGACCTGTTTTTCTGACTTGGTTCTGCAGTAAGGATGCTGTTGAGGGTCAGAGAGGGCTACATGTAGTTGTCACTCTGAGCATATGTGACTGTGTGTCTAGGACCAGCACAAAGGATGCTGGGCAATAATTATCACCCCCTACCCTTTCCTTTGCTACCTTCCCTTCCAGGCCAGGAAGTAGGTGACTCCCAAATGAAAAGCGAGCCTATCTCTTACTGTCAGAAGGCAGACTGAGCCATGCCTTTGCTGAAGGCAGCAGGACTAGCTGCAGCCTCTAGGTGACCAAGCCTCCAAGGGACTACACAGAGCAGTTGCCTGGGCATGTGCAAGAGACTCAGGATGGGTGAGAGTCTGATGCCATCTTTCTAGACTTTCCTGGGGCAGAGTAAAGGTGTTCTGAAGTGAGAAGAGGAAGGAAGGGAACAGAGAGAATGTGGACTTTCTAAAAGCAATTTATTTCTCAAAATTAGAACTCAATGTAAGAATTGAGGGGCTCATACTAATTTTAACCCACCGATACTGTGCCCTCTCCCACTTAGCCTGGGAGCATGAGAATGGAATAGCTGCCATAAATGTGTGGCCCCAAGTGGATATGCTAAATACAGGCAGCTACGTTTTAGTTCTTGCTGCTTCTATCTTTAGTGTCCACCCACAATGGGCAACACACATTAATGAAATCCCCATGCCTCACCGTGGGCATCAGTTCCATCTCCTTCTCCATCTTCAGCAGTGATTATAACAAGGGTGGTTCTCTGAATACATCTCTGAATAAATCTACCTCTCTCAGATCACCTTTTAGTAAAAAATTCATAAAACAACATAAAAATTACCAAAAGTAGGTTAGTGGGAAGGTGGGAAAGCAAACTTTTGAAAAAATTCTCAACCAAATGCATGATTTGGGGATTTCGCAAAAGGGACCAATAAAACTAGGCCACTCAAATCTATTACACCAATATTTTCTCTGGCAAGAGAACAGCTTGCTGGATTTGCATTCGGTTTCACTTTAGGACCTAATTCCTTGTTAAAAAAAAAAAACAAAACAAAAAACCTGAAGGAAAATTTTCCATTAGCTGTAAATTTTACTTAGGCCCAGAGACACCTCCTCACTAACACATATTAAAATCAACAATTAAGCATAATTACATTAAAATATTAAAACACTGTAAGCTATTAGAAATAATGAGACTTTTTTTTTTTTTTTGCTTAAAACCATCACATGAATTACTCTGATGCTTTGTCAGACCCCTAATCAAGAAGATCTGCCTGAAATGGCAGAGATTTTGCTTGCAGGACACTGCCCAGTATCAGATCAGAGTGCTTGGGGCAGGGATGGTTTTCCATTAAGCTGGAGCATTAGAGGAAGCTGTCGTCTAACTGCATCCTTGGATGAATACTTCTGTACATAAACAGTTGAATTACAAGAGTCATAATAATTATTATAAAGTAATTAAAATACAAATAGAATTTTAGGCCATGTGGTAACAGAGAAGGCAACAAAAGGCATTCTTGGTTGTGGGAAGGGCCCTGCATGATGTATTCACAGAGTGCATGTGTGGTATCTTCCAAATTTTTGTTGTTTTTAAAATAGAGAATGTAAATTATATCTAATTTAAGTCATTTTAAAAAATCCAGTTTCTATAAAGCACTTTGAAGAAATCTTGCCTAGCCAACTCTTTCTATAGATAAAAAAGGTAAATGTTAGGCTACAAAATTATCAGACATCTTTAATCAGCATCCAGATTTATGAGGCTTCAACATAAATCCTGTCAATGTCTATATAACTACAGGGTTTTAAAAAATCACTTTGGCATGTTTAATTTTTTTTTTTGTATATGATTTATGCAGAACACTAGATCACTGCTTCTCCAGTCAGATGAGAATCATTTGTGGAGATTTTAAATCTGGTAGTTTTATAGGGTCCCTTTCCCCTGGGTGAGACCTGCTGGTTTAGAGCTGTATTTGTTTTCACTACCAGTTCATTCCCTTCTCTCTTTCCATGGCAGAGGGATGCTTCTGAACAAGGCCCTGAAGGTAACCAAAAAGGAGTCAACTCTACAGAGTCAGAAAGTGGCTCTCCTCCACGGATCCCTAGTCCTCACATGTGGTATCTACAGGGTCTAACAGGCTACTGGGAGATAATAGCTAGGTAAGGGCCTGTGGGGCACACCCCACTTACAGGAGAGCCACCAGCTCTAGCCCATTGTGCCATCAGAAATTGTGAGCCCAAGGCAGCTTGGTTTTCAAGAGAAGTCAGACAGTTGCTTTGTACATGAAAACCTCTTGATTTTTAAATGCCTGTAATGAATTTCAAAACTTATGAAAATCTGCATTGGTCAAATAATTGCATGTATGACCAAATGTGGCTTATAACATGTTAGTGTACAGTCTCTGAACTAACACAATATCCTGTACATAGAAAGCATAGTGATAAATATGTGCAGATGCTCCATAAGCAATGTTTAGGAAGTTTTAGTTTTTAAACAATATAGATAAATCTGTACGGTACTGATTTGCAATTTAGTTGTGCTCTCCAGAACCTAATACTGTAACTTATATTAACAGGCCCCCAAAAGAAGCTGGCTAAACAAAGGATGATGTAACTCCATAAATGAATAAACATTGTAAAGCAAACACACAAACAACCCTGCCCTGCCCACCCAACCAGATACTCCTCAACTCTGCTGTGCCATACAGATCCCTTGGGAATCTTGCTCATACAAGATCAGAGGCTGGGGAAACTGAGATTCTCTGGTTATCACAAGCTCTGAGGCAATACTGATTTCTCTAGCCACAGTCACTCAATGTAGGAATTGGTAAGACTGCTCGCTCCTGGAGGGCAGCACCCTGTCTCTTTTCCACTATGCCTGGCACATAGTAGGAGCTCAGGAAATGCCAGCTAAGCAACTGAGTGAATAAACTGATTTGGAGAGCTCCTGTTGCAGGCCACTGGTAGTGTGGGGCAGGCTCTGTGGGAGGTGGAGTATGCGTTGGGGCAAGGAGATGAAACAAGATTGGGGGGGTTCTCAGGGTCTAGAGCAGGCAAAGACACATCACCTAGACAGTCAGTGGTGAAATGAGCTTGTTATCTGTCACTGGCAACCCACAGAGATGGTATGCAAAAGACAAATGGGGTCTCAAAGAAAGGACTCTGCATGTCCCTTGGAGGTGTTGGGTTGTATCCCTTTGGCTGTGGGGAGCCAGGAGAGGCTTTTGATCAGAGCAGTTGACGTCCAAGTAGGACTTTAAATTTGATGGTGATGTGATGGGATAGAGGTCCACTGGGACAAGACCCTGTGAAGCCTCCTGTTTGGACACTGATGCTAATACCACAGGGAGGTCACTTGTCTTTCTGCACTGTCAATTTTCCACCACCTGCTACAGAAAACAAATCTAAAATGGCAACTACTCTATAGCTCTGCTTTTGCTCAAGTTTCTAGTTATAGATTTCTGAGAGCCTTTTACCCAAAGAAATCTGTCTCGTTACAAGGAATAAGCCTGAAGAAAACAACAGCACAAAGAGAAGGCTATTAATTTACATGGGAGACTTCCAGATGCACTGAAACTAGCTTGTAGGAAAGACTCTCTCACCTCTAGTAAAATAGAACTTCACCTCCAAACAAATGGAATTTAGTCACAAAAAACAAAACCATCTGTTTCTGTAAGAAAAGGGCTGGTATTAATAGAAGGTGTACTACTCCCTACGGCCATCATTATCATCTGGCTTATGTGCATGGATAGCAATGGATCACATTTATGAAATAAAAACGAGCTTAGGTCCAGCTATGAACAACATAAACTGGAGTCTTTCCCTTATCAGGACTGAGATGCTTCACAGAACCATAGCCTTCTGGGAACAGAAGAAGCCTATGTGCCATTTAGTCTCCTTGTCTCATTTCACTCTTATGAAAACCCTGTGACACTGTCCTTGTTTTTTCCTAACTAGAATCAAGCATCCCTTCCTGTTTTCCAATAGTGATACATGCTTCTCCCGTAACAATTATTATTATTAATTTTGTCCAAAGCATGTCATTGTGGAAAGAGAAAGCCAGAGAGATTTGGGTTCCAATTCCAGTTATCCCACAGTCAAGCTGTGTAACCTGGGCATTATTTAACGTCTCTGGGCCACATACTTAACTGCTTCATGAAATGAGAGTTATTACAAATTCTGAGCCTTGAAATTTTAATAAACAGTTTGAGAATTTCTTTTAGACTTTAGTATCATTTTCAGACTTTTTCCTCTTTTGCAACAAAGAAGCTGACTACCCTTCTGTTCCAGTGTTCACCAAGGTACCTTTTACCTGACTGTAGCAGTAAATGGTGATGTGAAGATTAAATGAGACACATGTATACTATGCTTAGGACTGGATAAACATAATTTTCTCCCTCCTAATTTCCTCATCAATGTCCCTACCTCTCTAACCTTATCCCAGGTCTCTGCTCTTCTAGCTCTAAGTCCTAGCCACAGCCCCTGCATGCAGCTTGCTTTCTGCCTAGGCTGTTCTTTCCTCCTGCAATGCACTTGCTTCTTCTCTTGGCATGGCTAACTCTTACAAGATGAGATTAAATGGCATATCCACAGACAGGCTCTTTCTGCCCTCAAATACCATTTAGATTCCCCCCACACTCTTGTGTTGCTTTCAGTCCCTCCTGCGGCACACTGTCCCCTTTCATCATTTCTCTTGTCACACGCTGTACTTCAATGTGTCTATGTTCTCTGTATCCCCTACCTAGCCCTCAGCTCAGGGTCTTGCACACAGGGGGGACTAATAAATACATGTTAAGCAAATGAGTGGATGCATTGCTCATTTCTTTAGGGTGGAAACTCTTATTCAGCTGTAATGATGTATTGAGTATTGCTATTAATAGGTACTTAAAGCTCTATGAATACTTTAAATGACCCTCCATAATTCACACCACAAGTCAGGCACTTGATACCTGATATCTTTATATCTTTTTGTCTATTCTAGAGCTGCCTATGATACTAACCTGTTTATTTTCACACTTATATTATTCTATATATCTAGAGTAGGAAAAGAAGAATATGGTAGAGGTAAAATAATGAAAAATTCACAGCCAGTAGTATCAAGATTTTAAAAAGTACATTTAAAATAGCAAGGAATTTGCTCATGTTGCCTTTAAAATTTCTGCAATAAAATGTTAATATACAAATTTAGCTATATTACAATTTCTAAGAAATATTTTTGGACTGTGTAATATTGCTTAGTTGAAAAATACCAGGTCATCTGAAAATGGCACAGGACCTTTGGTGTTTGGAGTTGAATCTAGCTGTGCAGGTACCTGTGTGCTGAGATGGGCCAGCTTCCGGGACCATACCAGTATCCTACTGCTCTACCCTGGGATTTTTCAAGGCCTCCTCCTCCTCCCCACTCTTACTGGGGCCTCTCCTGCAGAGCCCAGGGCACTAGGTTTTTACCAACCATGCACCCACTCATCCAGTGCTATTCCAGGTGTTTGTGATACCATAACAGACAGTTTTTGTCCTCATGAACTCAGGGCCCAGCAAGAAAGGCAGAGGCGGAAATAATGTCATGTCAACAACACAGTGAAAGTAATGATGAGCCACACCTGGGGTCTACAGGTGATGCAAGGAGGGCATAATGATGGGCCATGGGACTGGATTCTCAAGTTGGGTCTTGGGTGAACAGAAACCTGTTGGGCGGATGGGGCTTAGGACCTTCTGGGCAGAGAAGCACCCTGTGCTTGGTTATGGGGCACTGGGATTGCATGGCACATTTGATCTGAGGAGTGCATGAGGTGTGGGACATGAGGCTGGAGAGCAGGGGGTGCTGAATGCAGAATCCTCTGAGCACAGTAAGTGCCTAGAACATTTCCCTGAAGGTTCTGCAGCATGGTAGAACTTTGTACATGGAGAAGCCTATGAGATTTGGGCCCAGGAAGGATCACTCTAGGGGAAGAGGATGGTTTAATGAAGTGTGAGACTGGGAACAAAATGAGCATTCTGTGTCTGAAAGTTCTGAGAAAGAGAGCTATGGTGGCTGCCGGCAGTTCTGTTTACTGCACACGTCAGTGTTTGGGAGCGAGCCTCCTGTGGGCACCGTCCTGCTTCCACGCAGCATTACTTCCCTGTGAGCCTCTCCACATAGACTTCACCTCCAACTCATTCTTTCCAGAGAGAGATACTGGTTTTTCCAAATGGAATAAACTTTCCAGGTACATTTGGGGACAAAGCTCAGCCTGGGGAGAAAAGGCTTAGGAACCCCACCTGTAGATTTAGGCCCCTACAAATTTCACGAAGAGCTAAAAAAAAATCATGAAATTTGAAAGAGAATATATGTACTATTTTGGGTAATGAAACAGCTTTTTGCTTTCTTTCTTTTTTTTTTTTTTACTCTTTATTTCTAAACTAAAGTATGATAAGTTAACCTGGAAAAGTTCTTTTAGAGCAAGTTGTTTTAAAAAAGTTTTCCATTATCATAGGACTAGACATAATTAGAGCTGTTAATTTACACCAAATGAGTTTTATCACTTGTAGTTCACCAAAGAAAATAATGCCAGAGACCCTTCAAACAGAAGTTTTTACAAAATTATGCATTATGATAATAATCATAATACAATTCCTATGGTTGTTTCAGCTTAGGTGGTAAAAGTAATGAAAAAGTAGAATTGTGATTATAGCCATTTCTTCCTACAAGGACACAATGTGAATAATACTGTTTTATTACTCAATAGTTTTATTCAGAGAGCATAAGAATGGAATTCGCAACAATTTAGAAAATATATATGCTTCTAACTGAATGCAGTTCTGTAAAGTTAAAAAATAAATGTTTTTGCATTAAAAGTTTTAGATTCTATTATGTTAGTAAAGTTGAATGAATTAATCAATTAGGGGCTCTACAAAACCACAGCCCGAAATCAAATCTGCAGAACCTCCCCAGCTCCTTCCATTTGAGCTGCACCTTCTCCCTTCCTTCCAGTGGCCCTGCTCCTCCTCAGGAGCTGCAGGTTAAAGGCAGGCCTCACAGTGCTGTAGTAGCTCCTGATCTTCAGGACCCTCAGTTATGAAAGTTCCTCTCTGGGCTGCTATCAGGGCACTGCTTACTGTCCTTCTCCAACACATCTGTGAGCAGCATGGAGACTGGACCTACATAGTCTTTTTTAAATTTTTTAAAATTTTTATTGTAAACAAAGGGGATACATGTTGTTTCTCTGTTTGTACATGGCGTAAAGGCATACCATTTGTGTAATCCTAAATTTACATAGGGTAATGTTGGTTGATTCATTCTGTTATTTTTTCCCTTCCCTCCCACTCCTCCCACCCCTCTTTTCCCTCTATACAGTCCTTCCTTCCTCCATTCTTGCCCCCCTCCCTAACCCTAACTCTAATCCTAACACTAACCCCTCCCACCCCCCATTATGTGTCATCATCCACTTATTAGCCATATCATTCTTCCTTTGGTTGTTTGAGTTTGGCTTATCTCACTTAGCATGATATTCTCCAATTTCAACCATTTGCCTGCAAATGCCATAATTTTATCATTCTTTATGGCTGAGTAATATTCCATTGTATATATATATATATACCACAGTTTCTTCATCCATTCATCAATTGAAGGACATCTAGGTTGGTTCCACAATCTGGCTATTGTGAACTGAGCAGCTATGAACATTGATGTGGCTGTATCTCTGTAATATGCTGATTTTAAGTCCTTTGGGTATAGGCCAAGGAGTGGGATAGCTGGGTCAAATGGTGGTTCCATTCCAAGTTTTCTAAGGAATATCCACACTGCTTTCCAGAGTGGTTGCACTAATTTGCAGCCCCACCAGCAATGTATGAGTGTACCTTTCTCCCCACATCCTCGCCAACACCTGTTGTTGCTTGTATTCTTGATAATCGCCATTCTAATTGGGGTGAGATGGAATCTTAGGGTGGTTTTGATTTCCATTTCTCTTATTACTAGAGATGTTGAACATTTTTCCATATGGTTGTTGATTGCTTGTAGATCTTCTTCTGTGAAGTGTCTATTCATTTCCTTAGCCCATTTGTCAATTGAATTATTTGCATTTTTGGTGTAGAGTTTTTTGAGTTCTTTATAGATTGTGGAGATTAGTGCTCTATCTGAAGTATGATTGGCAAAGATTTTCTCCCACTCTGTAGGTTCTTTCTTTGCATTGCTGATAGTTTCCTTTGCTGAGAGAAAGCTTTTTAGTTTGAATCTATCCCAGTTATTGATTCTTGCTTTTATTTCTTGTGCTATGGGAGTCCTGTTGAGGAAGTCTGGTGCTAAGCCAATATGCTGAATCTCTGGACCTACTTTTTCTTCTATAAGATGCAAGGTCTCTGGTCTGATTCTGAGGTCCTTAATCCATTTTGAGTTTAGTTTCGTGCATGGTGAGAGATATGGGTTTAGTTTCATTCTGTTGCATATGGATTTCCAATTTTCCCAGCACCATTTGTTGAAGACGGTATCTTTTCTCCATTGCATATTTTTGGCCCCTTTATCTAGTATGAGAAAATTGTTATTTATTTGGGTTTGTGTCCATGTCCTCTATTCTGTACCATTGATCCACCTTTCTATTTTGGTACCAATACCATGCCGTTTTTGTTACTATTGCTTTGTAGTAGAGTTGAAGATCTGGTATTGCGATACCCCCTGCTTCACTCTTTCTACTGAGGATTGCTTTAGCTATTCTGGGTTTTTTATTCTTCCAGATGAATTTCATAATTGCTTGCTCTATTTCTGTAAGGTACATCATTGGGATTTTAATTGGAATTGCATTGAATCTGTATAGCACTTTTGGTAGTATGGCCATTTTGACAATATTAATTCTTCCTATC
Source organism: Sciurus carolinensis (assembly GCF_902686445.1). Lineage (NCBI taxonomy): Eukaryota > Metazoa > Chordata > Mammalia > Rodentia > Sciuridae > Sciurus > Sciurus carolinensis. The sequence continues at coordinate 25,580,935 of NC_062227.1, read as the reverse complement.
CAAGAACATGGGAGATCTTTCCATCTTCTAAGGTTTTCTTTAATTTCTTTCTTCAGTGTTCTGTAGTTCTCATTGTAGAGGTCTTTCACTTCTTTTGTGAGATTGATTCCCAAGTATTTTATTTTTTTCGATGCTATTGTGAATGGGGTAGTTTTCCTAATTTCTCTTTCTGAAGATTCATCACTTATGTATAAAAATGCCTTAGATTTATGTGCATTGATCTTATATCCCGCTACTTTACTGAATTCACTTATGAGATCTAAAAGTTTTCTAGTGGAATTTCCTGGTTCCTCTAAGTATATAATCATATCATCAGCAAATAGGGATAGTTTGAGTTTTTCTGTTCCTATTCGTATCCCTTTAATTTCTTTGGTCTGTCTAATTGCTCTGGCTAGAGTTTCAAGGACGATATTGAAAAGAAGTGGTGAAAGAGGGCATCCCTGCCTTGTTCCAGTTTTTAGGTGGAATGCTTTCAGTTTTTCACCATTTAGAATGATATTAGCCATGGGCTTAGCGTAGATGGCCTTTACAATGTTAAGGAATGTTCCCACTATCCCTATTTTTTCTAGTGTTTTGAGCATGAAGGGGTGCTATATTTTATCAAATGCTTTTTCTGTATCTATTGAAATAATCATGTGATTCTTGACTTTGAGTCTATTGATATGGTGAATTACATTTATTGATTTCCTGATGTTGAACCAACCTTGCATCCCTGGGATGAAACCCACTTGATCATGGTGCACTATCTTTTAATATGTTTTTGTATGCGATTAGCTAAAATGTTGTTGAGAATTTTTGCGTCGATGTTCATTAAGGATATTGGTCTGAAATTTTCTTTCCTTGATGTGTCTCTGTCTGGTTTAGGAATCAGGGTAATATTGGCTTCATAGAATGAGTTTGGGAGGGTTCCCTCCTCTTCTATTTTATGGAATACTTTGAGAAGTATTGGAATGAGCTCTTTAAAGGTTTTGTAGAACTCAGCTGAGAAACCATCAGGTCCTGGACTTTTCTTTGTTGGTAGGCTTTTGATGACTTCTTCTATTTCATTACTTGAAATTGTTCTATTTAAATTGTGTATGTCCTCCTCGTTCAGTTTAGACAATTCATATGTCTCTAGAAACCTGTTGATGTCTTCGAAATTTTCTATTTTGTTAGAGTATAGATTTTCAAAATAGCTTCTAATTATGTTTTGTATTTTAGTTGTGTCTGTTGTGATATTTCCTTGTTCATTCCGAATTTTAGTGATTTGGGTTTTCTCTCGTCTTTTCTTTGTTATTGTGGCTAAAGGTTTATCAATTTTGTTTATTTTTTCGAAGAACCAACTATTTATTTTGTCAATTTTTTGTATTATTTCTTTTGTTTCAATTTCGTTGATTTCAGCTCTGAGTTTAACTATTTCCTGTCTTCTATTACTTTTGGGGTTGGTCTGTTCTTCTTTTTCTAGGGTTTTGAGCTGTAGTGTTAGGTCGTTTGTTTGTTGAGTTTTACTTCTTTTATTGAATGTGCTCCATGAAATAAATTTTCCTCTAAGTACTGCTTTCATAGTGTCCCAGAGATTTTGATATGAGGTTTCTTTGTACTCATTCACCTCTAAGAATTTTTTAATTTCCTTCCTAATATCTTCTGTTATCCATTCATCATATAATAGCATATTGTTTAATCTCCAGGTGTTGGAGTAGTTTCTGATTTTACTCTTTCATTTATTTCTAACGTCAATCCATTATGATCTGATAGAATACAAGGTAGTGTCTCTATCTTCTTGTATTTGCTAACATTAGCTTTGTGGCATAATATATGGTCTATTTTAGAGAAGGATCCATGTGCTGCTGAGAAGAAAGTGTATTCGTTCTTGGTTGGATGGTATATTCTATAAATGTTTGTTAAGTCTAAATTATTGATTGTGTTATTGAGATCTATGGTTTCTTTGTTCAATTTTTATTTGCAAGATCTGTCCAGTGGTGAGAGAGGCATGTTAAAATCACCTAGTATTATTGTGTTACGGTCTATTTGGTTTCTAAAATTGAGAAGGATTTGTTTGACATACATGGATGAGCCACTGTTTGGGGCATAGATGTTTATGATTGTTATATCTTGCTGATTTATGCTTCCCTTAAGCAGTATGAAATATCCTTCTTTATCCCTTCTGACTAACTTTGGCTTGAAGTCCACATTATCTTAAATGAGGATGGATACCCTAGCTTTTTTGCTGAGTCCATGTGCATGGTATGTTTTTTCCCATCCTTTCACCTTTAGTGAGGTGAGTCTCTTGCAGGCAACATATTGTTGGATCTTTCTTTTTAATCCAATCTGCCATTCTATGTCTTTTGATTGATGAATTCAGTCTGTTAGCATTCAGGGTTATTATTGAGATATGATTTGTACTCCCGGTCATTTGGTTCATTTTTAAAATTTTATTTATTTATTTATTTTTTTGACACACCTTGGTTCCTCTTTATTTGACAGTTCCTTTAGGATAATTCCTCCCATTGCTGATTTGCTTCTTTATTTTTTATCTCTTCCTCATGGAAAATTTTGCTAAGAATGTTCTGTAATGCTGGCTTTCTTTTTGTAAATTCTTTTAGCTTTTGTTTATCATAGAAGGATTTTATTTCATTGTCAAATCTGAAGGTAAGTTTTACTGGGTATAAGATTCTTGGTTGGCATCCATTTTCTTTCAGGGTTTGAAAAATATTGTTCCAGGCCCTTCTAGCTTTTAGGGTCTGGATTGAAAAATCTGCTGATATCCGTATTGGTTTCCCCCTGAATGTAATTTGGTTCTTTTCTCTCACACCCTTTAAAATTCTGTCTTTATTTTGTATGTTAGGTATTTTCATTATAGTGTGCCTTGGTGTGTGTCTGTTTTAATTTTGTGTATTTGGAGTCCTATAAGCCTCTTGAACTTGATTTTCCATTTCATTCTTCAGATTTGGGAAATTTTCTGATATTATTTCATTGAATAGATTGTTCATTCCTTTGGTTTGTTTCTCTAAGCCTTCCAAAATCCCAATGTTCTCAAATTTGGCCTTTTCATGATATTCCATAGTTCTTGGAGAATCTGTTCATGATTTCTTACCATCTTCTCTGTTCGTTCAACTTTGTTTTCAAGGTTAAATATTTTGTCTTCAATATCTGAGGTCCTGTCTTCTAGGTGTTCTATCCTATTGGTTGTGCTTTCTATGGAGTTCTTAATTTGGTTTATTGTTTCCTTCATTTCAAGGATTTCTGTTTGTTTTTTTTTCAATATCTCTAACTCTTTATTGAAATGATCTTTTGCTTCCTGTATTTGCTCTTTTAACTGTCGATTGGTGCGATCATTCAATGCCTGCATTTGCTCTTTCATCTGATCATTCAATGCCTGCATTTGCTCTTTCATCTCATCGTTTGCTTCTCTGATCATTTTAATTATGTACATTCTGAACTTCCTTTTTGTCATTTCTTCTGCCATGCTGTCATTGGATTTTATTGATGTAACATCTAGATTTTGTTTGGGGCATTTTCTTCCCTTGTTTTCTCATATTGTTCAGGAATCAGTGGGTCATTAAGATATTGCAGATTTCCTCTATCGACTTACAATGTCCCTGAAGATTGCTAGTATATCCCCTCTTATCCTTCAGTAGCCTGAAGTCTTGGAGGAAGTTGATAATGCGGTGCTCCACAAGGATGCTGCCTCTATAGGGTTGGTGACCCTCAGGTGGGGTATATTCCCTGCTAGTGGGCAGAGGTGCCTCCACTTGTTGACCAATGGTCATCCAACAGGGAACTAGGCTGCGGGCTGAGGCAAGGCCTGTTTGAGCCTGTGTCTCTGGTTTTACCGTCCTTGTGGGAAAACTTCACCCGGCAGGGAAGACTCACCCGGTGGGGAGGTCTCGCTGGTCAGTTCCCCTCCTAGAGGTTCCCCTCAATCTACAACTACTGCCTGGGCTGGGCGGTCTTCCTCTGCAACATTCCCAGGGGCCTGGACCTACCTCCTGGGCCTGGGAGCCTCACCCTTCGCATACAAGTCTCCTTCGGCTGCCTCTCCTCAGAGAATCTGCCCGCAGTCCTGAAATCTTCACTCCGCCCCTAGGCGTGTCTCCGTGCAGCTCTTCCACCAAGAAGCCGGTCCTGGGACCCTGTTCTGCACCTAATCGCCTGGCTATGCGGCCCCTCCTCTGAGCCACCACCTGGAGCCCCGTACAATAGCTCCGATACCCAGAGACCCGCCACACAGCTCTTCCTCCGGACAGCCACCCGGTTTCCGACGCAGTCACTAGGAGTCCAAGCAACTCACTTCACGTCTCCTCCTCCTGCCAACTGCCCATAGCCCTAGGCAGTCACTCCGAGTCCACGTGTCCCACCCTGTTCCTCCTCCTCCTCGGGGTAGCCCCCTGGGTGTTCAGGAGCAGTTGCTCGGAGACCAAGGGACCCACCGAGCTCCTCCTCCAGGCAGGTCACCGGTGTTCAGGAGCGGTCGCTTTGAGTCCAAACAACTCACCACGCAGCTCCTCCTCTGGCAACCGCCTGTGGCTCTGATGCAGTCACTCCTAGACCAAGCGACCTGCCACGCTTCTCCTCTTCCTCCAGGCAACTCCTGGTGTTCAGAAGCGGTCGCTCTGAGTCCAAACAGTTCACCATGCAGCTCCTCCTCAGGCAGCCGCCCGGAGCCCCAGTGGTTGCTCCGAGTCCAAGTGCTGTGCTGAGCTGCCTCCTCTACAATGATCCTACATAGTCTTTCTTACTACTTGCATCTTCGGGGTCTGGTTGACTGCTCAGCACAAAAATCATGCTCAAAACATGGTATCTCTCTGATACCTTTGAAATCCCCCACTATTTACATTTAACAAACACATAGCACTTATGACACACTTGTCAATCATCCTATGCTATTATTTTTCCAAATATTCACTCCTTAAAATTGTTAACAGGGGAAGCTCTTGAGGCAGAGAGGGGTTAAGTAAGCCACCTGAGGTTACAAAGTTTGTAGGCAGAGCAGGCTCTAAAAGACAGAGAGTGAGGGCTCAGATTCTGCTCGTACTGGCGTCCCTTCCACTGTGCTGCCCTCACAGGTGCAAGAGACCCTGGGTTATTCTGGATGCAGAGGACCATATCTAGTCAACTGCCTTCATTAACAAAGCATCAAGCACATAAGGCAAACCCTTGCCATAGTTGGGATCTTAAATACACTCAAAAGGCCCATATGTTGAAGTTTGGTCCCAGACCAGGAAGATACTGGAAGATGGTGGAACCTTTTCTGAGGAAGCAGAGCCTGGTGGAAGGAAGGTAGGTCACTGGGTCATTGGAAGCATTCCTGTGAAGGGGATATTAGAACTCAGCCCCCCCACTTCTTTTTCTCTCTTTTACCTTCCTAGTCACTATGAGGGTGAGCAGCTGCTCCACCAAGTACTTCCATCCTAATGTACTGCCTCACCACAGACCAAAGTGATAGGTCCAACTGATCATGCACCAAAACCTCCAAAATGAATCAAATTAAGCTTTTCCTCTTTTTAAATTGATTATCTCAGGTATTTGGTCATAGTGATGGGCAGCTGATTAACACACCCCTAAACCCAAGCATAGCCAGGAATGCTAGCTAGATTTTCCTTAGGCAGAAGTAAAATCTGCCTCCTGAAATTTCTATCCATTAGCCTCAGTTCTGCTCCCTGGAATAGCCTTGAAACAGTCAATTTTCTCTTCCACATAAAAATTGTATGCTTACCATACTACATTCAGATGCCACACATTGTTATACCTTTATAAACATTCTATAATTCTTCAAATTTACCAGCCCCACCCTAAACTGAGATAAGCCTCTCATCATTCTGATTTAGTGAGACTTGTTATTATTGGATGAGAATGGATCCAGAAATGTGATGATTTCTAAAGTATATTTAAAGCAAATTTTCAAAATGGTTGGAAATTAGCTATACTCAGAGCAGCGGCAAGAGAACATGGGGGCATCTGGGAGGGCTGTGGGCTTGATGCATGGGTCTGACAGTCACCATCTGTGCTTTCTACAGGGCAACCACATCACACAGAGCTACTGCAAGGTAAAGATGCAATCAAGGACTTGGAAAATAACACAGCAGCAGGCACTGTGGACTTGATTAAAGTTGAACTTTCTTATCACCATGTGTCCCACCGAACAGTGGGCTCCAGCTTTACTACTGTGAGGAGCAAAACTGAGGGCTGAAGTGGCAACATTTTTAAAAATTTAATTTAACAGATTACAGAGAAGCTACTTGCAGGATTGACATTTGTGTTAGTCAGCTTTCTATCACTGACAAAATACCTGAGGTATTTAACTTACATGGGGGAAGGCTTGTTTTGGATTACAGATTGAGGGGTTTCAGTCATGGCTACTTTATCCCATTGCCATTGGGTTGTGGTGAGGCAGTACCTAATGGCAGAAGCTCTTGGTGAAGGAAGCTGCTCACCTCAGGGCAGTTGGGAAGCAAATAGAGAAGTGGCTGGGGTCCCAATATCCCCTTCAGGTCATGGCCCCAGTGACCTTACTTCTTCTCCCAGGGTCCCACCTCCTAAAGGGTCCACCATCTCCCAACAGACTGCAGGCTGTCCAGTGCATTAACATAGGGGCTCTGGAGGACTTTTAAGATCAAAACTATAGCATCTACTTGTGAAAATATCATTTGGGAAAATAAGATAAAAAGAAACCCAGAATTTAGCCAATTTTGTATCAGAGAAAACACATCCTTGGGTCATCTAAATAGGTACCTGGCTTTGCTCTTTTCTTTTTCAGTTAAGTTTGAATAGAAAGACCATCCACGTCACTGAGGATGCCACCTCACACTGATGGAGGTACAGGAACTATTCAAAGAGAGATACAGAAACTGAAAGATAGATTTTGAGGTTATAAGAACAAGTGCAGGAAAATGAGAGCAGAGACAAAGGAATAGGAAAATAAGATCCCAAAGAGTGTGATTGGCAGGGAAGATAAAGAAAGAGGAGTATGGTCCATGGAGTTCAATTATTTTAAAAATGAATTTTTAAATGAGCACATAAAAATTATGCCAACTTATGGGGCATACTGTGAGGTTTCCTAACATGTATACCTTGTGAAATGATCAAATCAGGGTAATCAATGTATCTGTCACCTCAAAAATTTATCTCTTCTTTGTTGTGAGAACAAATTCCTCTCTTCTAGCTCTTTAGAAATATGCAATACATTATTATTAACTATAGTTGCCCTACTGTGCAGCAGAACACCAGAACCTAGTCTTCCTATCTGACTGTAATTTTGTACCCCTTGACAAACCTCTCCCCATCCCTGCCCCTGCCTTCACTGTTCTACTCTCTACTTCTATAAGATCTACAAGACTATTTTAATTATATTGAATTTTCAACTTCCATGAAAAGAGGGAATGATAGTCTCATGATTAACAGGGGTCTGGGCTAAAAAAACCACAAGAAACATGGATCTGGGATTGAAGTGAGGACAGGCACCCGGCACCCTTGCTGGCTGTGGCTGCCTCAGGCCACCTGAGGCACCATCCTGAAAATGGAAGCTTTTCTGTGGGAAAGAAATGGGCCTGACCCAGCTGTTAGGTGTGAGCTAATGTAAGCAGAGGTGAGGAAGCCCTCTGAGGATGCTGAAGGGTAAGTTTTTAAAGACCAGTTACGGAGAATCTGGAAGTAAGGTGGGGACTCACCAGTGGAGTATGCAGGTAGGGATTCAGGGGCAGCAGGAATGGGATGGTTTTATAGGGCACAGAGTCAGGCATCATCCAGGTACCAATTCAAGGATTCTTTAAATGAATAAAAGGTTTTTTAAACGAATAAAACCTGAAGGCTGGGCTACAGGTTAGGGGCCTGGGGGAAGCCAAGAAAGTTAACCAAAGGTTGTTTTCACATTTTTAAAATTTGTCCTATTTAGTTATGTGACAGCAGAATGCACTTCGATTCATCCTACACAAATGGAGTACAACTTTTCATTTCTTTGGTTGTACAAGATGTAGAGTCACACGATTGTATAATCATACATGTACATGGGGTACTAATGTCCGTATCATTTTTTTCCACCCTTCTGCCCCCATCACCATCCATTACCCTCTGCCCAATCCAAAGTTGCTCCATTCTTCCCTTAACATACCCTGCCACCCCATTATGTATCAGCAAAAGTTGTTTAACAAGCAACTGCTCCAATCATTTATGAGGCAGAGAATGGGAATTTGGAGGGTACTTGTCTAGCCTTGTCCCAGGTACACCAAGGCTCATTAGGAGTCCTCTGTGAGTCAGTTGGGGGAAGGGGTTTGCTTTCAATAAGCTATTCTCCAGAACAAAAGGTGGCAAGGATTGCTTAACCTTTGCTGTTTCCCAGTATTGCAGGGTCAGGTAAAAGTCAACACTGTCCCCTCCTTTCTGTCAGCATCCTATTCAAGTATCATCCAGAGTAGCCTGTGATGACCTCTGCCTTCGAGATCCCTCTATTTTCAAATCTCCTCCAAGATGCACAAATCTACTCATGCCACTTTCCCCAAGGTCAAAATAAACTAGAAGGACAAACCACACACTGAATTAAAATGATTTCCAAATTCTCTCCCATTATATGCAGGACAAAGGGACACTCCTTAGCTTGGGGTCCAAGAACCCAACTCTTCAGCTCTCACTTGCTGACTCATCTCCAGCTTTCTGTCACTGATGTGTCCTGTACTCAGGTGCAGCCAGACAGTCACACAACCTTGAAAATGCCTCTACCATTCTAGTGCTCTGCTTTTGATTATGGAGTTTACCCATCAGGAGTTGCTTTACTCATATTTATGAGCAAATTTATTTAGGGTCCAGGTTAAATGTTATTTCATCCTGAAATTGTTTTTGATTCCAACAAATATAATGAATCTGTTGCCCTCTTCCAAACATCTTGGTTTGAAGCACTACCCTGTATCTGTAGTCATGGTTTCCATCATTAGGCCAGGTTAAAGAAGGGGCCACTTCTCCCCAGCACTGCCTATGGTCCTCCAAGTACTGTGCTTCATGAAGATATACTGACTGGAAGGAAAGGTAAGAGCACTTGATTCTACTGCTATCATTTAAAATATGCTAACCATCGGTATTTTCCCTCGCCCTTCTAGAATCTTATGAAAATAACAAGAAAATAAGAAAATAAATAAGAAAACATCATAAATTCTGTTTTTAGTGAAACTAGGATTCTAATTTATCTGCAATGTAATTTAGTGAATATTAGATTCTAATGTATCTGCAAGAGGGGACCAGAAGTACCTGTGACTGTTGCGAAGTTTCGTAGAGGGAAGGAAGAGAAGAAGGGCTTTGGTGATGGCATATCTAGTTCTGGTAAGGACCTAGTTCTGGAATGGAAAGGAAAGTCCTTGCTTATACAAATGGGAACAGGATCTTGGGGGAGTAGGGCTGGTGGAAGAAACCCTCTTGGGCTCCATTTGCTGTAGAGTTAGAGGAGTCAGGTCTATCCAAAGAATGATCCAGATTAGCTATATTTGCAGGAAGCACTTTGTTTGAGTGTCAGGAAAAAGGGAGAAAAGTTTTAGTTGTGATGTCTGACCCTCATTCCACAATAACATGAATGTGTGTGGGTATTAGTCCAGATAAAGAGGAAAGGAAGGAAGGAATGTAGGAAGGAAGAAAGAAAAGAAGATGGTATGGTGTTGTTATAAAGATGCCATGAGAAGAATGTGAATGAAGTCAACAAAATTATGTATTAAAAATGCACCCAGGAAAAATGTTGCCATTAAAAAGATGAAAAGGATGATGATACACCAGGTGTTTAGAAATAAAGTAAAACATGCACACTAAACAGAAATGTGATAATTCAAGAAATTAACAGGTCATAGAGGATGATGCAGAATGTAAGCAAGAAGTAGAACAACTAAAACCATCACATGATGAAGATGGAACTGGAAGGAACAGTAAAGGAGAACATATCTTCTATAATCCAAGAGTACTGCTTCTCAGCAAAGTGAGTGAAAGAGGGAATTCACTGAAATTAGGTAATTAGTGTTGTACATGTCATAATAGGCACTGGGTATTTATTTTAACACTATATATTATTGCTTTGGTTGGTGCTATTGTTGATTTCCACCTTTTCTGTGATGCACTGGGAATCTACAGGGACACTACAATTTCACAGGGTAGAAATTCTGTTACTTAACTAATTTCAGCCAAGAGACAGTGCACCTTACTCCATACCCAAATTAGCCAAACTTCAGGTGTACTTTGATACTAAAAACAAGAGACAAAACCCCCACACTAATGTCCAGACCCTAAGTAGGAAAGGTTATGTGTCCTACTCATGGATATCTACTCCTACAGCAAAACAGAATTAATGTAAAAGTTATGGATTCCACACCTACAAGGGGTCTCACTATAGATCACTCTAGGACATTTTGTGCATAGAATTAAGGACAAAAAAATCACTTTTAGTCATCCCAATACATGCAGAGAAAGCCTGATACAAAATTCAGCAGCTATTCATGATAAGAAGAAACACAGAAGAAATACTGAAGAAAACAGGGATAGAAGGAACCTACCTCAACATCATAAAGGATATATATGACAAACATGAAGCCAATATCATAGTGAATGTATAAAAAATTGAAAGCATTTTTTTAAAAATCTGGAACAAGACATGGATGTCCACTCTCACTTGTATTCAATATAGTATTAGAAATTCTAGCCAGAGCAACAAAAAAAGAGAAGGAAATAAAAAGGATAAAAATAGGAAAGGAAGAAGTTAACTCTTCATTGTTTGCAGATGATATGATCCCATACTTAGAAAATCCAAATAGTTCCACCAAAATACTGCTAGAACTAAGAAACAAATTCAGAAAAGTAGCAGTTTATGAAGTCAACATATAAAATTCAATATCTTTTAGATACACCATTTATAAATCTGCTCAGGAAATCAGGAAAATAATCCCATTCATAATAGCCTCAAACAAACAAACAAAAAAATAAAATAAAAACCCTAGGAATAATTCTAACCAAAGAGGTTACAATATAGTTTTCTACAATGAAAACTACAGAATACTGAGGAAAAAAACTGAAGAAGACTCAAGAAGATGGAAAGATGTCCCATGTTCATGAATAGGAAGAATTAATATTGTTAAAACTGGTCACACTACCAAAAGCAGCATACAGATTCAATGAAATCCCCAACAAAATACCTTTGAAATTCTTCACAGAATTAGAAAAAAAAAAGTACAAAAATTTGTTTGGAAGAATAGAAGACCCAGAATAGTCAAAGCAATTTTTTTTTATTATAAACAAATGGGATGCATGTTGTTTCTCTGTTTGTACATGGCGTAAAGGCATACCATTTGTGTAATCATAAATTTACATAGGGTAATGTTGGTTGATTCATTCTGTTATTTTTTCCCTTCTCCCCACCCCTCCCACCCCTCTTTTCCCTCTATACAGTCCTTCCTTCCCCATTCTTGCCCCCCTCCCTAACCCTAACTCTAACCCTAAAACTAACCCCTCCCACACCCCATTATGTGTCATCATCCACTTATCAGTGAGATCATTCTTCCTTTGGTTTTTTGAGATTGGCTTATCTCACTTAGCATGATATTCTCCAATTTCAACCATTTGCCTGCAAATGCCATAATTTTATCATTCTTTATGGCTGAGTAATATTCCATTGTATATATATGCCACAGTTTCTTTATCCATTCATCAATTGAAGGACATCTAGGTTGGTTCCACAATTTGGCTATGGTGAATTGAGCAGCAATGAACATTGATGCGGCTGTATTTCTGTAGTATGCTGATTGTAAGTCCTTTGGGTATAGGCCAAGGAGTGGGATAGCAGGGTCGAATGGTGGTTCCATTCCAAGTTTTCTAAGGAATCTCCATACTGCTTTCCAGAGTGGCTGCACTAATTTGCAATCCCACCAGCAATGTATGAGTGTACCTTTTTCCCCACATCCTCGCCAACACCTGTTGTTGCTTGTATTCTTGATAATCGCCATTCTAATTGGGGTGAGATGGAATCTTAGGGTGGTTTTGATTTGCATTTCTCTTATCACTAGAGATGTTGAACATTTTTCCATATGTTTGTTGATTGCTTGTACATCTTCTTCTGTGAAGTGTCTGTTCATTTCCTTAGACCATTTGTCGATTGCGTTATTTGTAATCTTGATGTTGAGTTTTTTGAGTTCTTTAAAGATTCTGGAGATTAGTGCTCTATCTGAAGTATGATTGGCAAAGATTTTCTCCCACTCTGTAGGCTCTTTCTTCGCATTGCTGATAGTTTCCTTTGCTGAGAGAAAGCTTTTTAGTTTGAATCTATCCCAGTTGTTGATTCTTGCTTTTATTTCTTGTGCTATGGGAGTCCTGTTGAGGAAGTCTGGTCCTAAGCCGACATGCTGAATCTCTGGACCTACTTTTTCTTCTATAAGATGCAAGGTCTCTGGTCTGATTCTGAGGTCCTTAATCCATTTTGAGTTTAGTTTCGTGCATGGTGAGAGATATGGGTTTAGTTTCATTCTGTTGCATATGGATTTCCAATTTTCCCAGCACCATTTGTTGAAGAGGCTATCTTTTCTCCGTTGCATATTTTTGGCCCCTTTGTCTAGTATGAGAAAATTGTATTTATTTGGGTTTGTGTCCATGTCCTCTATTCTGTACCATTGACCCACCTTTCTATTTTGGTACCAATACCATGCCATTTTGGTTACTATTGCTTTGTAGTAGAGTTGAAGTTCCGGTATTGCGATACCCCCAGCTTCATTTTTCCTGCGAAGGATTGCTTTAGCTATTCTGGGTTTCTTATTCTTCCAGATGAATTTCATGATTGCTTGTTCTATTTCTGTAAGGTACGTCATTGGGATTTTAATTGGAATTGCATTGAATCTGTATAGCACTTTTGGTAGTATGGCCATTTTGACAGTATTAATTCTTCCTATCCAAGAACATGGAGATCTTTCCATCTTCTAAGGTGTTCTCTAATTTCTTTCTTTAGTGTTCTGTAGTTCTCATTGTAGAGGTCTTTCACCTTTTTTGTGAGACTGATTCCCAAGTATTTTATTTTTTTCGAGGTTATTGTGAATGGGGTAGTTTTCCTAACTTCTCTTTCTGAAGATTCATCACATCTGTACAAAAATGCATTAGATTTATGAGCATTGATCTTATATCCTGCTACTTTACTGAATTCACTTATGAGTTCTAAAAGTTTTCTGGTGGAATTTCCTGGTTCCTCTAAGTATATAACCATATCATCAGCAAATAGGGATAGTTTGAGTTCTTCTTTTCCTATTTGTATCCCTTTAATTTCTTTGGTCTGTCTAATTGCTCTGGCTAGAGTTTCAAGAACGATATTGAATAGGAGTGGTGAAAGAGGGCATCCCTGCCTTGTTCCAGATTTTAGGGGGAATGCTTTCAGTTTTTCACCATTTAGAATGATATTAGCCATGGGCTTAGCGTAGATGGCCTTTATAATGTTAAGGAATGTTCCCACTATCCCTATTTTTTCTAGTGTTTTGAGCATGAAGGGGTGCTATATTTTATCAAATGCTTTTTCTGCATCTATTGAAATAATCATGTGATTCTTGACTTTAAGTCTATTGATATGGTGAATTACATTTATTGATTTCCTGATGTTGAACCAACCTTGCATCCCTGGGATGAAACCCACTTGATCATGGTGCACTATCTTTTTAATATGTTTTTGTATGTGATTTGCTAAAATGTTGTTTAGAATTTTTGCATCGATGTTCATTAAGGATATTGGTCTAAAATTTTCTTTCCTCGATGTGTCTCTGTCTACTTTAGGTATCAGGGTGATATTGGCTTCATAGAATGAGTTTGGGAGAGTTCCTTCCTCTTCTATTTTATGGAATACTTTGAAAAGTATTGGAATGAGCTCTTCTTTAAAGGTTTTGTAGAACTCGGCTGAGAAACCATCAGGTCCTGGACTTTTCTTTGTTGGTAGGCTTTTGATGACTTCTTCTATTTCATTACTTGAAATTGGTCTATTTAAATTGTGTATGTCCTCCTCGTTTAGTTTAGGCAATTCACATGTTACAAGAAACTTGTTGATATCTTTGAAATTTTCTATTTTGTTAGAGTATAGATTTTCAAAATAGCTTCTAATTATGTTTTATATTTCAATCGTGTCTGTTGTGATATTTCCTTGTTCATTCCGAATTTTGGTGATTTGGGTTTTCTCTCGTCTTTTCTTTGTTAGTGTGGCTAAAGGTTTATCAACATTGTTTATTTTTTTGAAGAACCAACTATTTATTTTGTCAATTTTTTGTATTATTTCTTTTGTTTCAATTTCGTTGATTTCAGCTCTGAGTTTGACTATTTCCTTTCTTCTACTACTTTTGGTATTGGTCTGTTCTTCTTTTTCTAGGGTTTTGAGCTGTAGTGTTAGCTTGTTTATTTTTTGAGTTTAATTCTTTTACTGAATGCACTCCCTGAAATAAATTTTCCTCTAAGTACTGCTTTCTAGTGTCCCAGAGATTTTGATATGAGGTTTCTTTGTTCTCATTGACCTCTAAGAATTTTTTAATTTCCTTCCTAATATCTTCTGTTATCCATTCATCATATGATAATAGCATATTGTTTAATCTCCAGGTGTTGGAGTAGTTTCTGATTTTACTCTTTCATTTATTTCTAACGTCAATCCATTATGATCTGATAGAATACAAGGTAGTGTCTCTATCTTCTTGTATTTGCTAACATTAGCTTTGTGGCATAATATATGGTCTATTTTAGAGAAGGATCCATGTGCTGCTGAGAAGAAAGTGTATTCGTTCTTGGTTGGATGGTATATTCTATAAATGTTTGTTAAGTCTAAATTATTGATTGTGTTATTGAGATCTATGGTTTCTTTGTTCAATTTTTGTTTGGAAGATCTGTCCAGTGGTGAGAGAGGCATGTTAAAATCACCTAGTATTATTGTATTATGGTCTATTTGGTTTCTGAGATTGAGAAGGATTTGTTTGACATACATGGATGAGCTGCTGTTTGGGGCATAGATATTTATGATTGTTATGTCTTGCTGATTTATGGTTCCCTTAAGCAGAATTAAATGTCCTTCTTTATCCCTTCTGACTAACTTTGGCTTGAAGTCCACATTATCTGAAATGAGGATGGATACCCCAGCTTTTTTGCTGAGTCCATGTGCATGGTATGTTTTTTCCCATCCTTTCACCTTTAGTCTACGGGTATCTCTTTCTATGAGGTGAGTCTCTTGTAGGCAACATATTGTTGGATCTTTCTTTTTGATCCAATCTGCCAGTCTATGTCTTTTGATTGATGAATTCAGGCCATTAACATTCAGTGTTATTATTGAGATATGATTTGTACTCCCAGTCATTTGATTCATTTTATTTATTTATTTATTTGTTTATTTTTGACATGACTTGGTTCCTCTTTATTTGAGAGTTCCTTTAGGATAGCTCCTCCCTTTGCTGACTTGCTTCTTTGTTTTTCATCTCTTCCTCATGGAATATTTTGCTGAGAATGTTCTGTAATGCTGGCTTTCTTTTGTATATTCTTTTAGCTTTTGTTTATCATGGAAGTATTTTATTTCATTGTCAAATCTGAAGGTAAATTTTGCTGGGTATAAGATTCTTGGTTGGCATCCATTTTCTTTCAGGGCTTGAAAAATGTTGTTCCAGGCCCTTCTAGCTTTTAAGGTCTGGATTGAAAAATCTGCTGATATCCGTATTGGTTTCCCCCTGAATGTAATTTGGTTCTTTTCTCTCACACCCTTTAAAATTCTGTCTTTATTTTGTATGTTAGGTATTTTCATTATAATGTGCCTTGGTGTGGGTCTGTTTTAATTTTGTGTATTTGGAGTCCTATAAGCCTCTTGAACTTGATTTTCCATTTCATTCTTCAGATTTGGGAAATTTTCTGATATTATTTCATTGAATAGATTGTTCATTCCTTTGGTTTGTTTCTCTAAGCCTTCCTCAATCCCAATAATTCTTAAATTTGGCCCTTTCATGATATCCCATAGTTCTTGGAGATTCTGTTCATGATTTCTTACCATCTTCTCTGTTTGTTCAACTTTGTTTTCAAGGTTAAATATTTTGTCTTCAATATCTGAGATTCTGTCCTCCAGGTGTTCTATCCTATTGGTTGTGCTTTCTATGGAGTTCTTTTTTTGGTTTATTGTTTCCTTCATATCAAGGGTTTCTCTTTGGTTTTTTTTCAATATCTCTAACTCTTTATTGAAATGATCTTTTGCTCCCTGTATTTGCTTTTTTAACTGTTGATAGGTGCGATCATTCGATGCCTGCATTTGCTCTTTCATTTCATTGTTTGCTTCCCTTATCATGTTAATTATGTACATTCTGAACTCCCTTTCTGATATTTCTTCTGCCGTGCTATCATTGGATTTTATTGATGTAACATCTAGATTTGTTTGAGGCATTTTCTTCCCTTGTCTTCTCATGTCATTCAGGTATCAGTGGACTGCAGAGATGTTGCAGATTTCCTCCATTGACTTATAATGTCCCTGAAGATTGCTAGTATATCCCCTCTTATCCTTCAGTAGCCTGAAGTCTTGGAGGAAGTTGATAATGTGGTGCTCCTCAAGGAAGCTGCCTCTCTACGGGTGGTGGCATATTTAGGCGGGGTATATTCCCTGCTAGTGGGCAGAGGTGCCTCCACTTGTTGACCAATGGTCATCCAACAGGGAACTAGGCTGCGGGCTAAGGCAAGTCCTGTTTGTGCCTGTGTCTCTGGTTTTACTGTCCTTGTGTGAAAACCTCACCCGGCGGGAAAGACTCACCCGGTGGGGAGATCTCGCTGGTCAGTTCCCCTCCTGGAGGTTCCCCTCAGTCCACAACCACTGCCTGGGCAAGGCAGCCTTCCCAGGCAACGTTCCCAGGGGCCCAGACCTACCTCCTGGGCCTGGGAGCCCTGCCCTTCGCAGACGAGTCTCCTTAGGCTGCCCCTTCTCAGAGAATCTGCCTGCAGTCCTGGAACCTTCGCTCCGCCCCTCAGCTTGTCTCTGTGCAGCTCTTCCACCAAAAAGCGCCTAGGTCCCCGGACCGTGCTTTGCACCTAATTGCCTGACTATGCGACCCTTCCTCTGAGCAGCCACCTGGAGCCTTGTACAGATGCTCTGAGCCCCAGCGACCCGCCGCACGCCTCTTCTTCCAGGCAGCCACCCAGTGTTCTGTGTGGTCGCTTGGAGACCAAGCAACTCACTGCGCACTTCCTCCTCCTTAGGGCAGTCCCCCCCCTGTTGTTCAGGAGGTTGCTCTGAGTCCAAACAGCTCGCCGCCCAGCTCTTCCTCTGGCAGCCGCCTGAGCCCCGGCGTGTTGCTCCAAAACCAAGCGTTGTGCTGAGCGGCCTCCTCTGCAAAGTTCCCAGCTGTCCGTGTTCACTGCTCCAGCGGGGGGAGGTGTCTCTTGCTGCCTGGCAGGGCAGCCTTCCCATGCAACGTTCCCAGGGGCTCGGACCTACCTCCTGGGCCTGGGAGCCTCACCTTTCGCAGACGAGTCTCCTTAGGCTGCCTCTCCTCAGAGAATCTGCCCGCAGTCCTGGAACCTTTGCTCCGCTCCTCAGCTTGTCTCTGCAGCTCTTCCACCGAAAAGCCGCCTACGTCCTGGGACCCTGCTCTGCACCTAATCGCCTGCCTATGCGGCCCCTCCTCTGGGCAGCCGCCGAAGCCCGGCGGGTTACTCTGAAACCAAGCGCTGTGCTGAGCGGCTTCCTCTGCAAAGTTCCCAGTTGTCCGTGTTCACTGCTCCAGTGGTGGGAGAGGTGTCTTGCCGGGCAACTCTACTTCACAAAGTTCCCTACATTCCAGGACTACCACCCCATCCAGGACGCTTCCCCAATGGGAGAGATTCAACCGGCGGCTTTGAGTTGGTTCCAAGTCTCTCAATATCTCCTCTTTTGAATCCTGAGTCCTGGAGCAACATGAAATGCAGCCGCCCTCTAGTCCGACATCTTGAAACCCCCCTAGTCAAAGCAATTTTAAACCAAAAACAGCAATGTTGGAAGCATCACAATACCTGACTTCAAATTATACTATAGAGCTATAGTAGTGAAAACTGCATGGTACTTGCATAAAAACAGACACAGGGACCAATGGTAAAAAAGAGGAAATTGGTAAATAGATGGAGTTAGAGAATATCATGCTAAGTGAAATAAGCCAAACCCAGAAAACCAAAGACCAAATGTTTTCTCTGATATGCAGATGGTAATTCACACTACAGGGGGAGGTATAGGGAAGAATAGAGTTACTTTATACTAGGTAGAGGGGAGTGAAGGGAGAAGAAGGGGTATGGGGAAGGAATGATGATAAAACAAAATAGACATTATTATCTCATGTACATGTAAGACTACATGACTGATATGATCCTGCAATATGTATAATAAGAAAAATGAGAGATTACTCTCCATTTATGTGTGATCTATCAAAATGTATAAATGCATTCTATTGTCATGTACAACTAATTAGAACAAATAAAATTAAAAATTAAAAATTAAAAAAAGGAGACACAGAGGCAAACCCATACAGTCATCTGGTCCTCGACAAAGGTACCAAAAGCAAACACTGGAAAAAGAAGAATCTTTTAAAAGAATGGTTATCCAGGGGCGATCCAAGATGGCGGCCTAGAGGGAGACTGCACCCCCAGTCGCTCCAGAACCCAGGAGTTAAGAAGGGGAGGCATTGAGAGACTCGGACTGAAGTGGAGCCACGGGTGAGTCTGCCCACTGGGTAAAGCTCGGCCCGGGTGGCAGGCCCAGATAGAGGTGGCTTAGCAGAGCCGGGCAGGGCAGCTTGAGTCTTCCCAAGGTAGTCTTCCACACTCCGGCAGTGGGCTCTTCCCACACGGCCAGCTGCACGGTGCAGGCCCACAGTGAGAGCATTTCCGCACAGAGCCAGTTCCAAAACGTGGAACCAGTAGGGGGCTAGGGGCAGTATTCTTCGAATGAGCTGCTTTATCAGATTCCTCCAAGACATCAGGCTACTGAAGGCTGAGAGGTGATACACTGGAAATCTACTGGGACACTATAAGCCAATAGTGGAAAACTGCAATATCTCAGGGTCCCACTGACAACTGACCATTATGAGAAAACAAGGGAAGAAAATGTCCCAAACAAACCTAGATACTACATCAATAAAACCCAATGACAGCACAGCAGAAGAAATGTCAGAAAGGGAGTTCAGAATGTATGTAATTAAAACGATCAGGGAAGCTAATGAGGAGATGAAAGAGCAAATGCAGGCATTGAAGGAGGAGATGAAAGAGCAAATGCAGGCATTAAATGATCGCACCAATCAACAGATAAAAGACCAAATACGGGAAGCAAGAGATCATTTCAATAAAGAGTTAGAGATACTGAAAAAAAACCAAACTGAAATCCTTGAAATGAAGGAAACAATAAACCAAGTTAAAAACTCCATAGAAAGCATAACCAATAGGATAGAACACCTGGAAGACAGAACCTCAGACATTGAAGACAAATTATTTAATCTTGAAAACAAAGTTGGCCAAACAGAGAAGATGGTAAGAAATCATGAACAGAATCTCCAAGAACTATGGGATATCATGAAAAGGCCAAATTTGAGAATTATTGGGATTGAGGAAGGCTTAGAGAAACAAACCAAAGGAATGAACAATCTATTCAATGAAATAATAACAGAAAATTTCCCAAATCTGAAGAATGAAATGGAAAACCAAGTACAAGAGGCTTATAGAACTCCAAACATACAAAATTACAACAGACCCACACCAAGGCACATTATTATGAAAATACCTAACATACAAAATAAAGACAGAATTTTAAAGGCCGCGAGAGAAAAGAATCAAATTACATTCAGAGGGAAACCAATAAGAATATCAGCAGATTTTTCAATCCAGACCCTAAAAGCTAGAAGGGCCTGGAACAACATATACCAAGCCCTGAAAGAAAATGGATGCCAACCAAGAATCTTATACCCAGCAAAACTTACCTTCAAATTTGACGATGAAATAAGATCCTTCCATGATAAACAAAAGCTAAAGGAATTTACAAAAAGAAAGCCAGCATTACAGAACATTCTCAGCAAAATATTCCATGAGGAAGAGATGAAAAACAACGATGCAAATCAGCAACAGGAGGCGCTAGCCTAAAGGAATAGCCAAATAAAGGAGAAACCAAATCATGTCAAAAACAAATATGAGTCAATTGACTGGGAATACAAATCATATCACAATAATAACCCTGAATGTTAATGGCCTGAATTCATCAATCAAAAGACACAGACTGGCAGATTGGATTAAAAAGAAAAATCCAACAATATGCTGCCTGCAAGAGACTCATCTCATAGAAAGAGACACCCATAGACTAAAGGTGAAAGGATGGGGAAAAACATACCATGCACACGGACACAGCAAAAAAGCTGGAGTATCCATCCTCATCTCAGATAATGTGGACTTCAAACCAAAACTAGTCAGAAGGGATAAAGAAGGACATTACATGCTGCTTAAGGGAACCATAAATCAGCAAGACATAACAATCATAAATATCTATGCCCCGAACATTGGCTCATCCACGTACGTCAAACAAATCCTTCTCAATTCCAGAAATCAAATAGACCACAACACAATAATACTAGGCGATTTTAACACACCTCTCTCACCACTGGATAGATCGTCCAAACAAAAATTGAATAAAGAAACTATAGATCTCAACAACATAATCAGCAATTTAGACTTAACGGACATATATAGAATATACCATCCAACAAAGAATGAATACACTTTCTTCTCAGCAGCACATGGATCCTTCTCTAAAATAGACCATATTTTATGCCACAAAGCTACTGTTAGTAAATACAAGAAGATAGAGATACTACCTTGTACTCTACCAGATCATAATGGATTGAAATTAGAAATAAATGACAGAATAAAAAACAGAAACTTCTCCAATACCTGGAGACTAAATAATACACTATTATATGATGAATGGATAACAGAAGACATCAGGAGGGAAATAAAAAAATTCTTAGAAGTAAACGAGAACAAAGACACATCATATCAAAATCTCTGGGACACTATGAAAGCAGTACTTAGAGGAAGATTTATTTCATGGGGTGCATTCAAAAAAAGAAGTAGAAATCAACAAATAAACGAGTTAACACTACAGCTCAAAGCACTAGAAAAAGAAGAGCAGACCAATACCAAAAGTAGTAGAAGACAGGAAATAGTTAAAATCAGAGCCGAAATCAACGAAATCGAAACAAAAGAAACAATCGGAAAAATTAATAAAATAAATAGTTGGTTCTTTGAAAAAATAAATAAATTGATAAACCCTTAGCCACACTAACAAAGAGAAAGAGGGAGAAAACTCAAATTACTAAAATTCGGAATGAACAAGGAAACATCACAACAGACACGAGTGAAATACAAAACATAATTAGAAGCTATTTCGAAAATCTATACTCCAACAAAACAGAAAACCTTGAAGACATCAACAAATTTCTAGAGACATATGAACTACCTAAACTGAACGAGGAGGACATACACAACTTAAATAAACCAATTTCAAGCAATGAAATAGAAGAGGTCATCAAAAGCCTACCAACAAAGAAAAGTCCAGGACCAGATGGGTTCTCAGCCGAGTTCTACAAAACCTTTAAAGAAGAGCTCATTCCAATACTCCTCAAACTATTCCATGAAATAGAAGAGGAGGGAACCCTACCAAACTCGTTCTATGAAGCCAATATCACCCTGATACCTAAACCAGACAGAGACACATCAAGGAAAGAAAATTTCAGACCAATATCCTTAATGAACATCGATGCAAAAATTCTCAACAAAATTTTAGCAAATCGCATACAAATATATATTAAAAAGATAGTGCACCACGATCAAGTGGGTTTTATCCCAGGGATGCAAGGTTGGTTCAACATTCGGAAATCAATAAATGTCATTCACCACATCAACAGACTTAAAGTTAAGAATCACATGATTATTTCAATAGATGCAGAAAAAGCATTTGATAAAATACAGCATCCCTTCATGCTCAAAACACTAGAAAAAATTGGGGTAATGGGAACATTCCTAAACATTATAAAGGCCATCTACGCTAAGCCCATGGCTAATATCATTCTAAATGGTGAAAAACTGAAAGCGTTCCCCCTAAAAACTGGAACAAGGCAGGGATGCCCTCTTTCACCGCTTCTATTCAACATCGTCCTTGAGACTCTAGCCAGAGCAATCAGGCAAACCAAAGAAATTAAAGGGATACGAATAGGAAAAGAAGAACTCAAACTATCCCTGTTCGCTGATGACATGATTATATATTTAGAGGAACCTGGAAATTCCACCAGAAAACTTTTAGAACTCATAAGTGAATTCAGTAAAGTAGCAGGTTACAAGATCAATGCTCATAAATCCAATGCATTTTTATACATAAGTGATGAATCTTCAGAAAGAGAAATTAGGAAAACTACCCCATTCACAATAGCATCGAAAAAAATAAAATACTTGGGAATCAATCTCACAAAAGAGGTGAAAGACCTCTACAATGAGAACTACAGAACACTAAAGAAAGAAATTCAAGAAAACCTTAGAAGATGGAAAGATCTCCCATGTTCCTGGATAGGCAGAATTAATATCGTCAAAATGGCTATACTACCTAAAGTTCTATACAGATTCAATGCAATTCCAATTAAAATCCCAATGATGTACCTCGCAGAAATAGAGCAAGCAATTATGAAATTCATCTGGAAGAATAAAAAACCTAGAATAGCTAAAGCAATCCTCAGTAGCAAGAGCGAAGCAGGGGGTATTGCAATACCAGATCTTCAACTCTACTACAAAGCAATAGTAACAAAAACGGCATGGTATTGGTACCAAAATAGACAGGTAGATCAATGGTACAGAATAGAGGACATGGACAGAAACCCAAATAAATACAATTTTCTCATACTAGACAAAGGTTCCAACAATATGCAATGGAGAAAAGATAGCCTCTTCAACAAATGGTGCTGGGAAAACTGGAAAACTATATGCAATAGAATGAAACTAAACCCCTATCTCTCACCCTACACAAAACTCAACTCAAAATGGATCAAGGACCTCGGAATCAGACCAGAGACCCTGCATCTTATAGAAGAAAAAGTAGGTCCAAATCTTCAACTTGTTGGCTCAGGATCAGATTTCCTTAACAGGACTCCCATAGCACAAGAAATAAAAGCAAGAATAAACAACTGGGATAGATTCAAACTAAAAAGCTTTCTCTCAGCAAAGGAAACTATCAGAAATGTGAAGAGAGAGCCCACAGAGTGGGAGAATATCTTTGCCAACCATACCTCAGATAGAGCGCTAATTTCCAGAATCTATAAAGAACTCAAAAAAACTCTACACGAAGAATACAAATAATCCAATCAACAAATGGGCTAAGGAAATGAACAGACACTTCACAGAAGAAGATGTACAAGTAATCACCAGATATATGAAAAAATGTTCAACATCCCTAGTAATAAGGGAAATGCAAATCAAAACTACCCTAAGATTTCATCTCACCCCAATTAGAATGGCGATTATCAAGAATACAAGCAACAATAGGTGTTGGCGAGGATGTGGTGAAAAAGGAACACTCATACATTGCTGGTGGGGTTGCAAATTAGTGCAACCACTCTGAAAAGCAGTGTGGAGATTCCTCAGAAAGCTTGGAATGGAAACACCATTTGACCCAGCTATCCCACTCCTTGGCCTATACCCAAAGGACTTAAAATCAGCATACTACAGAGATACAGCCACATCAATGTTCATTGCTGCTCAATTCACCATAGCCAGATTGTGGAACCAACCTAGATGCCCTTCAGTTGATGAATGGATAAAGAAACTGTGGCATATTTATACAATGGAATATTACTCCGCAATGAAGAATGATAAAATTATGGCATTTGTAGGCAAATGGTCGAAATTGGAGAATATCATGCTAAGTGAGATAAGCCAATCTCAAAAAACTAAAGGACGAATGATCTCGCTGATAAGCGGATGAGGACATATAATGGGGGGTGGGACGGGCTAGCATTAGGTTTAGGGTTAGGTTTAGAGTTAGGCTAAGGAGAGCAGTAAGAATGAAGGAAAGAAGGACTGTGTAGAGGGAAAAGAGGGGTGGGAGGGGTGGGAGGGGTGGGAGGGGTGGGGGGAGGGGAAAAATATAATAAACATCATTACCCTATGTAAACTAAAAAAAAATAAAAAAATAAAAAAAAAAATAAAAACACATTTTACTTAAAAAAAAAAAAAAAAGAATGGTTATCCATTTAACCATCTGGGACAGTTAGTTATTCATATATAGAAGAATAAAACTGAACCCTTAACTCTCATCCTGCACAAAAGTCAACTCATAATGAATCAAAGACTGAAGAATTAAGACCAGAAAATACATAACTCCTAGAAGAAATGTAAGGTCAACACTTCAACACAGAGACATAGATGACTTTCTCAAAACGACCCCTAAAGTTGAGGAAGTAGTGCCAAGAGTTGATACATAGGATGGCATCAAATTAAAAAGCAAAGGAAACAAGAATGTGAAGAGAGAACCTACAGAAAGGGAGAAAATCTTTGCTAGCTAATCCTTTGACAGAGAATTAATATCCAGAATATATAAAGAACTCAAAAAACTTCACACCATAAACCAAAACCCAATTAACAAATTGCCAAATAACTAAATAGACAGTTCTCAAAATGCAAATAACCAACAAATATATGAAAAAAATGTTCAACATCATTAACAATTAGGGAAATGTTGATTGAAACTACACTGAGATTTGATTTCATTCCAGTTAGAATGGCAGTCATCAAGAATACAAACAATAATAAACACTGGAGAGGATGTGGAAAAAGAGGAACATTTTTACACTGTTGGTGGGATTGTTAATTAGTACAACCCCTATGGAAATCAATATGGAGGCTCCTTAAAAGACCAATGGAACTACAATATGATTCAGTTATACCACTCTTTGGTATTTATCATGAAGCATAGAAGTCAGCATATAGAAGTTAGTAATGCATGCAAAACCATGCTTAGAGCAGCACAATTCACAATAGCCAAACTATGGAACCAGCCTAGGTGTCTATCAATGGATAAATGGATAAAGAAACTGTGATATATATATATAAAACAAAGTATTATTCAGCCATAAAGAAAAACAAAATTATGTCATTTGCAGGAAAATGGATGGAACTAGAGACTATTATGTTATGCAAAATAAGCCAAACTCAGAAAGCATCATGTTTTCTCTCATATGTGGAAACTAGAGAGGAAAAAGGAAGAGAAAGGTACAGAGAGATCTCATGAAAATCAGAGAAGTCAGCAGAGTAGGGGAAAGGGACCAGAAAAAGGTAACACAGGAGGGAAAGGGAAAATACTTGGGAATGACACTGGCTAAATCATATTGTTATACTGTGTATAATATGAATATGTACCAAAAAATCCCAACCATTATGTACCACTATACTTCATCAATAAAAATATGAAAAATATATTCGAATAATAATTGTTGGTCTGTTTTATACACATAATTCATAAAATACAATTTGTGATAGTAATAACTGAAAAATAGTGAAGATGGAGCTATGTAGGAGCAGATTTTTCATAAGCTACTGAAGTTAAGCTTGTGTAGATTCAAATTAGTGTTTTTATCTTATAATATTAAAAACAATCCTCATAACAACCAAAAAGAAAATACCAATAGAGTATACACGAAAGGAAATGAGAAAGGAATTTAAACAATCACAACAAAAATGAAACACTGAGAAGATAATAATGCAGGAAACGAGGGACTAAAGTCCTCCAAGGTATACAGAAAACAAAGAGAAAAATGATATAAGTAGGTCTCTTTTATCAGTAATTTCTTTATAAGTGAGAATATAAATATTCTCTAATCAAAAGACAAAGATTGCCACTTTGGACAAAAAGACATTGTGCAAATATATTCTGTCTATACATGACTCAGTTTAGATCCAAAGACACAAATAGACTGAAGTGAAAAATGGGAAAAAAATTATGCAATGCAAAAAGTAACTAAAAGAGAATGGGTAGCTCTACCTACTGTCAGACAAAATAGACTTTGAATAAAAAAAGGATACAAGAAGGACATTAAAAACCAATAAAAGGCTCAATATAGTAACAATTATAAAATTTATACATCAACTAAAAGCCCCTCAAAATATATAACACAGAAATTCACAGATTTGAAGGCATAGCCTGCTCTAAAATCATAGTCAGAGACTTCAATACTCCACTGCCAACAATGGCTGGAACAGCTAGACAGAAGGAAAGAAATAGAGCATTTGAATAAGACAATAAACAAACCTGATCCAGCAGATTCATATAAAAATTCTACCCAAGCTTTTCAATTATGAATGGGGTTTTCTCCAGGACATACCATATGTTATGGCCAAAATAAATTCATTCTCTCTCTCTCTCTCTCTTTCTCTCTCTCACTCTCTGTAGCATAGTGGGAACTGAACCTCTGAACTACATCTTCAGACCTTTTTAGTTTTATTTTATTTTGAGACAGGGTCTTACTAAGTTAGCCAGGATGGACTTGGATTTATGATCCTCCTGCCTCTATTCTGAGTAGGTGGGATTACAGGTGTGCACCACTGTGCCCAGTCAAAATCAAGTCAATAGATTTTAAAAGACAGAAAGAAAGAGGTCAAATTATCTCTGCCCCCAGATGACATGATCTCTGATGTAGAAAACCCTAATGAAATCCTAAGGTGTTCATTGATAGATGAACAGATAAAATACGGTATATACATACAAAATAGCAGAGGTAAACATCAATTAGCTAAGACAACAATACAATTAAATTCTGATGAGAAAGGGGAAACGTCATTTTTCATTGTCTATTGTAGGAAACAATGTTCTTTGGAGAGAAAGAAGTCTAAAATGTTTATAAAAAATTAAAATTATGACTGATGATTTGAACAAAACCAGATCTTGTGAAATTACAGAAGAATCACACATAAGAGTCAGGGCAATCAGATCACATGCAAAAGACTTTAATGACTGTAACAACAGGAAAGAAGAAATGCTACAGGGGACAAAATCACAAAACCCGAGGAACACAAATGAAAAAACACACTCCTGTTCAACTTTATGTCAATATACTTAAAAAGGAGATTTGATGGATAATTTTCTAGGAAATTTCAAGTTACTAAAACTGATCCAAGAATAAATAGAAAAGTTAAACAGGTTTTTTTTTTTTTT
The DNA here is from genome assembly GCF_902686445.1 of Sciurus carolinensis. NCBI lineage: Eukaryota > Metazoa > Chordata > Mammalia > Rodentia > Sciuridae > Sciurus > Sciurus carolinensis. The sequence continues at coordinate 25,553,769 of NC_062227.1, read as the reverse complement.
TCATTGACAAAATAGACAATGGTATCAAAAACCTACTCTTATTGTCCACTATACCCAAACTCCATGTCCAGCTGGCTTCACAGGGAATATATACCAAACCTTTAAAGAGTAAAAGATTGCAATGCCATTTACAACTGCCCAGAGCATAGGAAAAAGAGGAAACATCCAAATTAGTTTTATGAAACAAGTATGATACTGACACCCAAAGCTGACAGACTACAGGTACATATTCATTAAAGGTAACTGTAGGCCATTCTGTTTATCAATGCTAAAACATCAATAAAGCATCAGAATGCAAAATTGTATGTCATGACAATGTTGTGTTATGTCAATAATTTAAGGCAATTAGTATCAGGAAATTAATTCATATTAAAAATCTAAGGAGAAAATGCTTATGATCATCTTCATATATTATTAAAAAGCATTTGTTAAAGTTCAACAACCATTATCACTAAAAATACTCAATAAAGAAACTGGTATAGACCTTTATCACAATGGAATAGCTCTATTTTAGTATAAAAAATAGTATCACGCTTACTGGGAAAGCACTGAAGTCAAGTCAAAACAAGTTTGGAAACAGGAAGTCTGCCCAGTAATATAACTACTTTTTATTATGGGCACCCTTTTCCAGGACACACACCCAGAGAACAACAAAACCAGAGAAAAATAGGAGAAAGGAAGCATTTGAATACTGTAGATGGTATGATTGTAAACCCAGAAACCATGAATATCAACTGAAAGATTCATATCAAAATATGAAAATTTAGCAAATTAGCAAAATACAAAATTAAAACATAGTGTCAAACGCCTTTAGACATACAGATAAGGTATATAAGAAGAAAAGATCTCATTTATAATAAATACCTAGAAAGTCACTTACAATTATATAAATCTTGTATACAGAAGAATTTAAAACACTACTGAGAAATACAAAATCTTTTCAGGTAAATGAAAAGATTCAACATGTTCTTGTATGACAATTAATATTATTAAGTTCCCACTTCTAAGTTACTTTTATATACGTACCATAATCCTAATAAAAACTTCCCAAAAGCTGAGTCTGAGGTTCATATAGGAAATGTAACAAGCATGAACACAGATGAAGTTTGACTAACCTACCAGATATTAAAATATATTATGACACTTCAATAATTAAAACAAATGTTGGCCAACCCCATGACTAGAAAGGCCATAGAGAAGAGCTCATACACATACCAAATACTGGAAATGTGGTGCACACTAAGGGGCACCAGATGAAAGAGGAATGATACAAAATTTTGAACAATCTAGGTAGCATTCTGAACAAAAAAAAATAAAGTGGCATTCATAGCTGACATGGTATAACAGGATAAATTCCAAATGGGTACAAGATTTAAGGTAAACAAAAGAACCCAAAAAATACTAGGAGAAATCAGCAGGGTCCTGTCACGGCCTAGGAAAGCTCTAACAATGTTATTAAGTTCAAAATAAAAATTTAAAAATCAATAAACGAGGGCAAGGCAAAACTAAACTAACCAACCAATAAAACACAACACCCATAAGCAAAGTCAAGAACTAACCAAAATGGGAAAAAAACATTTGTAACCCATCTCACAGAGCAATGGCTTATTTCCTGACATACAGATGAAGAACTCTTAGAAACTAGTAAGACAAAGAATAATATGGCAATAGAAAAATTGGCCATAAAGAGAAACACAAATAGTCCTTAAACATATGAAAAAATGCTCATAATAAAAAATGTCATTCATAATACAAAATGTCACTTTCAATAAAAATGCAAATTGAAATCATACCAAAATAGCACTTTTCAATTACCAGTTAGCAAAAAATCCAAATGTTTGATAACATACTTTGTTGGCATTCAGAAACAGACATTCTCAAAAATTGCTAGAAAGAGTGAAATCAGCATATTTTGTACACTGGGAAATTAATTACTTAAGTAACAAATGCCTATGTATTGTTTTATTTAGCCATAACATTTTGGAGAATTTATCTGAATAGCTCAAGTGCAAAATGACATATGTACACAGTTATTCACTACAGCAATGTTCACAATAAAAAAAGACTGGAAACACCTACACATTCATGGTGGAGGAGTGGCTAAGAGTGCATCCATTCAATGGAACATTGCTCTGCAGCTATAAAACAGATCTCGGGGCATTGAAAAGAGACTTGCTTTATACAAATGGCATAAAATCTCCAGTACACTGCTACATGAAAAAACTTCAAGTGAGAACAGTATATGTGGCAGATTTTGTTGTAAAAAGGAAGTGAGAAGAAGAAAAACTATTATATTTGCTTGCTTATGTACAAAGAAACTCTAGAAGAATATTTGAGACTATTAACTGTAGTTATGGGGCAGAGATGGATAGAGAAGAGGGTAGGTATAGAATTTTCATTGTGTGTATCTCTCTACATGTTTGCAATCTTTCACGCCTTGTAGATATACTACCCATCCAAAAATTAAACTAAAAAGGCAAAAGAAAATGCTAAGATAGTTATGTTTTATGTCTTTCTTCACCACAGGGTCTGTAAAATACAGTTCTTTTGTTATCTCATCCCTCTCTCTCTCTCTCTCTCCCTCTCTCTCTCTCTCTGGTGATTTAGGATTGAACCCAGGAATACTTAGCACTGAGCTGCATCCTTAGTCCTTTTAATTTTTTAGTTTGAGACAGCATCTTGCTAAGTTGCTTAGGGTTTCACTTAGTTGCTAAGGCTGGCTTTGAACTTGCAGTCCTCCTGCCTCAGCCTCCTGAGCTGCTTGGATTACAGGTATGTACCACTGTTCCTGGTTCTCATCTCTTGATTAGAAAAATAACAAAGAAATAGATCCTTCTTTTGTCTCACTGGTGAGTGGTCATGGGGATTTATCCTTGCAGTCAGAATGGGGAGGTGTTACTGTCCCTAGTGCTGGGGAACCCTTTTCTTGGCTCCACTATGTGATCACATATCCTTCTCTTCCTCTGTGATCACATATCCTTCTCTTCCTCTGCGACCTAAAAATACCAGAAAACCAAATTCAGCAGCATTTTAAAAGTATTGTATGTTAGGACCAAGTGGAATTTATCCTAGGAAAGCAAGGGTTGAAACACCTAGGCCTAGGTTAGCTATCCCCCGTTTAAAGACTCTCATGGCAGTTCAAGGGAGGTCAATCTGTATCTGATATAGAGATATTCAAGGGATCCTCAACAACAAAAGGATACAAGAAGCTACAAATATCTGTGCAAGTGTCAGTCTGTGTGGGCTATAGAACAAAATAATACAGACTGGGTGGAGTAAACAACAATTTATTTCTCATAGTTCTGGAGGCTGAGAAATCCAAAATCAAGGTGCTGACAGACTCACAGTCTTATAAATTCCTCCTCCTGGTTGCTGACAGCTGTCCTCACTGCCATGGGAGGATGTGAAAGATGCCCCAAGGAAAAAGGAGTGTCCGAGCACCCTCACAGAACTTTTCATTGGCACATGCACTTGAGGATAAAGAGAGGCCTTGTTTCTATTCCTCTTTTATATGAACATTAATCCCATTCTGGGGGCCTCAACATCATGACAGCACCTATAGGTCACCTCCCAAAGACCCGTCTCCTAATAGCATCAAGTCCAACAAATGAACTTTAGGAGGGTATAAACATTCACTCTATAGCAGCAAGGGTTAGGATTTTGTATACATTCCCAAACTAGGCACTGTTTGTTACAATTTGGTCTCTTTCACCACAGCAGTTATAAGATCTGATTTAACTAAGTCTAAGGACTAGGCTCCTGCTAGTTTGTGTGGGCTTTACCAGGCTGATAACTGACTTCAGACAAAGGAGAACCTTTCCTGTATCTAGAGTCCTCCCATATGGACCTGTTTCAGGGCTTAACCCATTCCTACTGGGACAGAAAGTCTCATATGACCACAAATATCAGTGATCATCTATCAGCACAAGTCTAGGGCAGTAAAGGCACACAGGTGCAGCAAGGAATGCATACATAGGGTATCTCAGGAAAGGTGAGCTGACGGGTGGGTTCAGATCACAGAAATAGGGTTCTATCAGCTGAATGGCAAGTCAGGTAAGCAGCCTGGTGAGCCATGATTCTTGGTGACAGAAGAGCAGCATAGCAGGCAGGAACTTGAGACCTACAGCAACTTAAAAATTAAGGCCAGAGAGAGAGAATCATTACAGGTGGCTGTCGGTGGCAGGGTGTACTCTGGAGGAGCAATAAACCAGCATGAGGCCAATCCTGGTCCCCAGTGAGAAGAGGAGAATGGGTGAAGACCCATAGGTCAGGGCCAAAGAGAGTTCCCCAAGAGCCTCTGAATGTCCTGCATCCACCAAGAATCTGACTTCCTAATTCTTCACATTATGTTTCCAAAGTACATGAACAGGTTAATGTCCTGGAGGCCAACAGAAAAACATGTATATGAAGGATCCTTAGCATAACCTCCATCTTTGATGTTTAGATCTATTTTAAATTAGTCCTATTTTATTTGGTCCTAACAAAGACCAGAGTTGTCCATCTTCCCTTATGGGTCAGCTGTGGACTGAAGAATTATAGTTTGGTTAGTACCTATCATTTCTTATCCAGAATTACAAAAAACAAAAACAAAAACAAAAAAACCCTCATACTTTAGCCTTTCAGCATCCTTCTTATTTTTGTCTCTCTAGAACTGATGTGTGCCTTCTCTGTCCTACTCATGCTGTCCATGACTCTTTAAATTTTAGTTACGACTAGTTATTCAACAAGGTGCAAGGTGGGTTTTTAAAAATGTATTGAAGATGGTAAATTGCAAGTAATACATTTCTGATTAAGCAGTTTCTACTCTTTCTTTCTTTACAAGACAGGTATTAAAACTTAAAAGCCAGAACACAGAATGAGAAGTGCTAATGAAAATGTCATCAAGTGAGAGTTTAGATTTTAAAATGTTGCTAATCTAGTAAGTGCAGGATGAATGTGAAGGGTCGAGCAGTTCTGGTAGGATACACTTTATGTCTTTGAAATGTCCTCCAAATTTCAGATAATATAATGTGATTCATTTGCATCAGTGATGACTCAAATTATTAGGAAAAAAAAATTCATGAACAAGTGCAGCTGGAAAGCAGTCCCTCTGAAGCCACTGCGAGTGGCTTCTCTAGTCAAAACCACTGTGTTTGGAATCAGCACTGGGGCATTTCTCTTAAAAGACAGATCTGGTTTCAATCTGTGTTTCTTCAATTTTTATCAGTGTTGGCCTAGATTTCCAAAGTTGAGCTAAAATGGAAATATTCTCCCCCCCTTTAACCCATCTGTCTCCTTTTATTTACATAATATAACATCTTTTTCCCTGAAGAATTCTGAGTTTTTTAAAAAGGCAAAATGGAAATAAGTGGAAAACTTTTCCTCACAAAATGAAACATATGATCTTCCCTTTGGATTTATACCCAGCGAGACCTCACTACAACAACTGAATTCAATAAAATTAGTGTGCAGCCAGGCTATAAAACAAGATCAGAATCACATTTCATTTGTCAAGTGACTCAATAATTTCCCCCCAAAGACAGAATATTTCTGCTAACCTGCTAATGTTGGCTCCTTATTCCAAAGTGAGAAAATTAGCCTGGATAATTACTTAGCTAAGTACTGGCAGAGGGAGGGCTTATGATCATGCCGACTCAGTTGTTGTTTCCACTGCCGATGGAATAATTTATCAATTTATGGTGTCTCATCGAGGTAATGGAAAAGCACATTACCAATAAAAAATGATTTCTAAAGAAGACTTAATTCTACTATATGTGTTTTTAATGTTGGCTGAAAATACACAAGGCAAGCTAAAGTGGCATGTGACAAGTCCTTATTTAGTCTGTCAGACATAATAGCATATTTAGAAGGATATGACACATTTTAAAAAAGATTAAGAGATAGATAAAAAAGTTTAAGAGATTAAAAAAAAGATTAAGAGATAGATAAAAAAGTAGATTCTCCTGTCATCTCAAAACAATTGTAGAATTTACTGGTGAGGTCAGAGTTTCTACTGATAGGTACCTGACTAAGACTTCGAGGGAAACTTACGAGAGGGGATAGGTGACAACAAGCTGTCTCCTGGGCTTATGGATCTGGTTGTATTAGACTAACTCACAGTTATTATTACTTGTTTATTATTTGAATTATTATTTTTAAATTTACCTGTTTTTAATTACCTGTTTATTATTTGAATTACTTGTTTATTATCTGAATTATTATTTAAACTGCTCCCCCGTCCTCAGATATTTCAGCATTGATTTAACTCTGTGACGACAGTAACCTCTGGGTACCTCTGTCCCAATCTCCTCCATCTTCAGCTAGCAAGTGCTCATCAGCAGTGGATCAGTCCAGCTCCATGGAAATGCAGTGGTTTTAGGAATACAAGTGAACTCTTAAACACAGAGAACAGGGGTCAAACTACTCTCCCTATCTTCACAGTTTTGTATTACAACACAAATACAGAGTATAACTTGGCCAAAATAGTTTTTAAGGGGATATTTTTAACAACCATCACTCCTTACTGAAATAATGGCCTGCCTGGGTTTCCAGTTTCCATTAGTACTAAACTTTACTTCTGGATAGAAAACTTTGGTTTTTCATCCTGAAGCACATTAAAACTAAGGTCTTCTTAATTGTAGGATTGGTAATAACTACCTAACTGTGTGGCTGCTGGACTGTAAAGATAGTGGATGAACATTTTAGTAGTTAGACCTGCTCTGCAGTGCAGCATTGACTAAAGCCCATAAATGAGATGCAGACTGGGGGAGAACAGAAAACACGGTATTAAGTTCAAAACGCTAAAGAAGAATAATAGACCAACAGCTATCCTGAAGGGTTTATACAAGAGACATAAGTGCATTGAGAAATTTGAAGTTCTATTTGTCTGTTGATGAAGTAAAAACCAAGAAAAAACATTTTAAAAAGACACAGGAAAAAAGGCAAGTTGCCACATGTGTGACAAAGAATTGAAAGTTTCAAATCCTTATTGTGGACAGCTGGTTTTGAAAACATATACAAGTGTCTGATTTTAATGACAGTGTCTTAGCTTTTTGTTACTATAATGAAATACCCAAGGCAGACTACTTTATAAAGAAGTTTTATTTAGCTCACAGTTCTGGAGACTGGAAGTCAAAACAGTGCAAGCTTTGGCAGAGTACCCTGTATTTGCACCCAGTCATGGTGGAAGCATATATATTTCTGTCTGTGGATCTTTCTCTCTCTTCATAAAGCCACTGGGATTTACCTCAACCAGGTATTATCTAATGCTAATCATTTTCTACAGACCCCATCTCTAAACACAGAACAGGATTAAGTTTCCATTCTCTTAATAGTATTAACATAAGATCGTGGGGATTAAACTCCTCACGAGTTCAAACTACAGCAGTTTTATGTGAAATCAACACAATTAACCATTTTTCTCTTTTGATTAGTGACAATGATATGCAAGGTAGTTTCCAAGTGGGTCAGCACTAACAGCCTTTTCACCTCACACTCTAAGAGTCTGTGGGAACTCTGTGCCGTTTCTCATGGGTCTGTGTCCTAGAGGTGTGCTCCACCTTCACTCTCTCTGTCAGCTTGTCCTTCTTGTTCCGTCTCCAATCTGCTCTCCTGGCCCCTCACCTGGCCTTTCCTCTTCTTTCCCCTTCTCCCTTCTGCATCCCTCTTCTTTCCTCATTCACTGGGACAGCAGCAATCTCTGATGCTGTGCAGTTTCTCCAGGCTGGCCTTTCTTGTACTGGCCTGTGGCACAGAGTGACCTCATACTCCTGCTCAGTCTTCTAAGCAGAAACAACTCAGCAACCAACTGTGGTCACAGTGATCCTCCAGGTACAATTCTGAGACCAGGAGAAATGTCCTAGTTGGGCTGTCTTTCAGTGAGGACCCAGAGGTAAGTACTAGCAGTGAAACCCTGCCCACTGGCAACGGGAGGCAGTTCCCTAGGTTTGCAGATCACAGGGAAGGGAACATTCATTTGCTCATCTTCTGTGCCAGCACTGTCTCCTCCCAGCTTCCTGACTGTCTTACTCTTCCCCTAACTTTTCTTCTATAATTGGCTGGAACACCAGTCTTGTGCTGACTCAGAAGGGAAAGTGTAAAAACCGTTAAGTGAAACATTCTGTCTCCCTCAATATTCCACTGTGCTGAGGACCTATGCTCTTATTCTGATGCTTGAACTTCCAAGAAACTAACAGGTGTCTTGCTCAGGGTCTTGCCCTTTCTTTCTCTGCTTGTGCCTTGGGCAGCTCCAGCCCTACTCTTTTCTTAGAAATACTCAATCCTCAGCATGTTCTCAGACCTCCCTGACAAGTCAAATGTCCCTGCCATGCACTTTTGAGGTGCCAGTTAGGTCTATTTCCAGAGTTCTTCTTGAAATTCCAATTGCATGTGATCTTCCATGGTTTTGACTGGTCTGCCTCTCCCACCATACATACATGAGACAATCACGTCCCCTCTATTGTCATCACCATTCTCACTCTCTGGCATGTATTTGACAAACAGAAGTAATGGCTGAATGACTGAATACAAGGGATTGATCTCATAGTCATCCTTTTATTATAATAGGCTTTCTCAACCATTCTTTTTTTTTCCAAGGCTTTCCTGGAAGAGGGTTACTTGGTTTTATAATAACCAGCAGAGGGAAGGTGGCCTGGAAAGCGGTTTTTGGAGGTCACAGGCCCAGCATGAAGGACACTTTCCTTCTAGTCCAATGTTGAAAAACCTGTGTGGTCTTTTGCCACAGACTTCTTTGCTCTGGGCCTCAATTTTCTCTCTTTGGTAAATTAAGCCCAGTATTTCTTGCTCCTTCAACCTTATACAGGGTTGTTAGTGTGACAAAAACAATTTTTAAAGTTGCTCTATACAGGTGGACTTGAAGGGTTCACCATAACATCACTGACTGAAGCCATGGAGTTAGTGATATCCTCCAGAGAAAATGTGTAAAGGAAGGAAGCGAGAAGGAAGTGGTCTCTAAATCCTCCACTTTAAGGAGGGCTGGTGATGTGAAAAGAAGGCCAGGAAACTGTGGTGCTTGTAGAGCTCCTAGGAGGAGAGGGCAGGTAATTAACCATGTTCAAAGCTGTTCCGAGCTAAGGCTTGAAGTCAAATGGCCATCGATCTCATCACTGTGCCCAAGAGCAATGGGGGGAAGGGCCACCCTCAAAACCTCAATGGTGGACATTGTGTTCTCTGCACACCCTTGTTGATGACCATTCCAGAGAAAAGTGATCTCCATTACAAATAGTTATTGAGCCCCTACTCTCTGCACTGGGGATTAACAAAGACACAGAGACAGTAGTCTCCCCTTGTCCACAAGGTACACAGTCTAAGATCCCAAGTGGATGCCAGAAACCCTGTATATACAAGTACTACAGATTTTCCTATATATAATTATTATAAAATTTAATCTATAAATTAAGTATGGTAAGAGCCTAACAACAACTAGTATTAAGTAGAATAATTATTAATTGAATAATAACATAGGCCATTATTAAGTAGAGTGCAGGTAACCTGAACACAAGCCATTGTGATAGTGTGAGCCCATCTGGTAACCAAGACGGGTACTGAGGGCTAACAGACTGGAGCATATACACTGTGGATTTGGTGGACAGAAATGATTCATGCCCTGGGTTGGATGAAGCAGGATGGTTTGAGATTCCATCATGTTAGTCAGAACAGAGAACAACTTAAGACTTATTAAGTTTTTATTTCTGGAATTTCCCATTTAAATATTTTCAAATCATGGTTGACCACAGGTAACTGAAACTATAGAAAGCAAAACCATCGACAAGGAGGACTACCATATGGTCCTGTAGAGGAGAGAGTGTTTACATGTAAATAAACCACGACTAAGCCTGAGTACCCTGTGACTATACTGAAGGAAAGTGTCTGGCTGAGGCGGCCAGGACAGGTGCCACTCAGCTGTATGGGGGCATGGCTTAGAACACTGTAAGAGGAGGAGCACAGGAAGGTAAGACTTGCATTCAGAGGTGGGGAAGTGAATGAAGCACAGTTTATCCGGAGAGTAAGGAACACCGTGTGATACAAGAACTCACTAGAAAAGCTGCAGGGACATGGCTCCAGCCCTTGGAAGGGTCAGATGGAGGAGAATCTGAAGATACTGGCAAGTCAGTTATAATGACCAACTATAACAATGACCAATTTATCATTTTTTCACTTCTTTATCTCTGTCATCTTATCTGTATGATTATTACTCCAGTTTCTTGGAAGGCAATTTGCACATATGGGTCATGTCCTTTTATCCTTTGATTGCTGGACAGGGACTCAAATATTTTTCATGTACATAAAACTTTGAAGATGTTTTTGTGGTCTGTGAAGGCCAGTAATGGAGGCTCATAGCTCAGCTGATGTCCACTGTTCGTTTAATCAGGCAGATGACAGAGGCTCTGAGGACCCTCCCTGTCTTAGGGGCAGCTACCTTTGTTTAAGTCACTGCTTCTGAATTGTGCTTCTTGTCTTCTACTGTCATTCAACAATTACTGATTGCACATTTACTACTGGCCAGGAACAGTATGAGGGAGCAGGAAGAAATGGTGGCTGCTATAGCTCTTGCCTATGAGTGGGCATTAGGGAGCAGTGGGAGTGGCTGCTAAGTTGATTTGCTAAATGTGTAATATCTATGATGCGTGAACAGGAGAACAGGGAGGGCCCTAACTTGGGGATATTCTCTGGTGAGGATGATGACTAAACTGTGACCTGAAGATGGGCAGCTAAGCAGGAGATAGGGCAGGAATGTAGTTGGCAGAGAAAAGCCCTGTGGAAAGTCTGCCAGAGCAGATGGGCATGAAGGCTGCAGAGGCAGCAGAGCAGAGGCCCAGTGTGAAGGGCTGGCAAAGGGCCCCGTCAGAGCTGGTGTCTAGGGCTGAGGTTACAGTCTCCCTGCAGTATGTGGGCATCAGCAGGGTGCTTACTAGAGAAATTTGGCAAAGACAGAAGACAACAATTGCAAGTGTCTGATATATTCAACAGAGGACTGCATTTCTCCTCCTTGGAAAAATACTGCAAAAGTTGATGTTAAACGAAACACATAAAAAGGATTTAGGTGCAGTTTAAATGAAAATGGACAGTGTGGGACTGCTGGTAATCAGAAACACTTCCCAAGAAGGGATAGTGTGAGAGATGCAGCCCCACAGCAGCCCCAGATAAGACAGGAAAACAACCTACTCTTGATGCTGGCACTGAGTCATGGAGCAGCAGCTGTGGAATTCTATTTACTTTTTCTAGATTTTACACTGTAATTTTAAATTATAAATATATGTTATGTCACCAAACACTACTGTCTACTCAGCACACACTTCTGAATTGTGCCAGGCACTCAATTAAGGGCAGGGAGACAAAACTGAAGATAACATGGCCACTGCCCTTGGGGACTGACAGTTACACAAGGGCACAGACTCTGGATACCAGCCCATCATACCACACATGATGAAGAGGAAGGAGTAATTAATTTTGATGTTGGAATTGGGAAAGGTTGAGCAGAGGAAGCTTCAGCAGTAGACAGATGCCGTTTGCCTCAGAGTGGACGAGTGCTTGTAAAATGTGCCCATCCGAAACCCCACCCCTGCTCCTATGAATCAGAAGCTCTGGGACAGGGAATGTTGGGAACAGGAGTTTTCTAGACATTTTAGGGTTTTTCTTATGTACTTTAAGGTCTAAGAGCCACTATCTTAAGAGATGCCTAGGATTTCAGTAGATAGAAGAAGACACGTGGCAGAGGTGATGCCATAAAGATGGACACACACAGGGGACTCACAGGTGGAGTGTCTAATGCAGACAGTGAGGAGACCAGAAAGGCAGAGCAAGGGTGGCTGTGGAGACCCTGGAATGCCATCCAATGCAAAGTGATCCCTGACCCTTAGCTACTATGCCAAATTGCTTGTGGAAGTGAATAATACACATACATCTGGCTCCCTTTCCAGAATTTCATGATTACACTTTCTTGGGTGGAGCTTGAGTGTGTACCCTGAAGGAATGGTCACATAGGTGATTCTGATGTACAGCAGAGTTGAGCACCAATGCACAGGCTAGAATTATGGTAGGGACTCATGCCAAGGCCCTTGTACTGCACAGTGAAAGCCAAATTTAAGTCTTAATATAGAACACTGGTAGGTTCTAGAATGGCACTTAGCATTGACTATTTACTAAAGACTTCAGTGTCACCCACCATATCCAGACATGAGAGATACCTGTGCATTGTGGACATGCAAAGAATTCCTTGAAAGTTCTGAAACAGGGGAAAGTCCTACCATTTCCTCCCCTATCTGAATTCTGAAGGCCAGTTGGAATTGGTTATTTCTGTAAACACATCTCTTCCAAGCATTCAAATAAGAGTATTAATTCTTAGACAATTGGATAATATTATAATAATAATACAACAGGTAATATAAAACAAATGGCATACCTGTGGTCTATGCTCTGAAAGAGTTAAGGAATGGAAAAATCTGAAAGCAAAGATTCTGATTAACACATTGTTAAAGAGAGACAGCAGCAAGGATTCCAGCAAAGTTGCCTAAAGGTATACAAGTTAGTTGATGACTTAACATTATCTCAAGGGTCCTAAACTGACTGAAATAAATTTGTTACCATTCTGAAAGGGACGTGAAAGTGGTTGAAAGAAATCCCACAATATTATGTCTTAGTATTAAAGAACTCATATTTTAGATCTGAACATCAGACAGATAGGCTAAGGGCATGAGTCTTTTCCCAAGGAATAAAATGTAATACACAGATTTACCTATAGCTTTTGATCAGAATTATATCCACAGTATATGTTTTCAAAAGCATTTTTGCTGTTGCACAGACAGCCACAGATCTTATACTTTAAAAAAAAAAATCTCCCTAACTATACCAGGTTGATGAGGCTGAGGTCCACAGAAGAAGCTGATTACATAAGATCATGTAGAATCAATATCATGGGTGAGTACCAGTGATCTAGAGCAGGTAAATTACTATAAGCATTAAGGAAATAGTGCAAATAATTCCCTCAGCTTGGAGTAAAAGGAATGTTCTACCAAAAAGTCTGTCCCCTGGGTTCTCAATAGTCATTACAGCATAATGGAGTCAAGGGATAAATTACATATAACACTACAGAAACCTCTCTCATCTTGACCCAGGCTGAAGTTGTAATTTTTGTCATATTCAAAAAGATTAATTTTCCTTATTCATCTTTAAGTACATGGATTCAAGAAACATGGTATAAGTCAACATGACCCTGGGTTCAATCCCTAGTACCACAAAAAAAGAAGAATTTAAATACATTTAAATGACATTCAAATATATTTATATACATATGCACAAATAAATACCTTTAAATGATATATACATTTATATACACACACAAATGCATGTATATATATATATTATTTAAATTACTCTATTTAATCCTTTCTATAGTTTTCATGTGAAGTCAGACATTATTATCTCCACTTTTGTAGCGAAGGAAATTAAAGTATAGAGAAGTAAGGTCAATTCAGCTGAGATGAAAAAGCTAATTAGTAGCAGAGCTAAGTCTAGAGGCTGATCCAATGTTGGGTCCTTCCACTTTATAAAGATCAACTCAAGTCCTTCAATGTTATCCACTCCTTTTTCTGTGCTAATTTGGATTTTGTATATATTTCCATTATTGTACCTGGGTGTATAATTAATTCATAAGCTTTTCTTCTTTACAAGATTATGAGTCCTTGAAGGCAGAATGCCTGTCTTCTTATCCATTTCTGCATTCATAGGGAGTGTTTTTTATTGAAAAACTTAAGTTTCTTATATGCCTGCTATGCAGACACTAAGTAAGGTACTATAGACACAGGGATGAACAAGACAGACACGTTCCTTCCCCCACAGAGCATTCATTCTATAGGAGAAATGGTCAGAAAAAGGAGCAATTAAAAGAGTATAATAAATACCAGAATGGGGGAAGTGCAGGGATATAGGGTTTATAAGGCTGAAGAGCAGGATCCCTACCCTACTGTAGGGAAAGAGGAAGGAAGAGAGTGAAGGTAGGACTAAAGATGAAATTATGTCTAAGATGAGGTGAGAAGATTGCTTTTGATTTAGCCAGATACTGGATGGAGGTGGGAAGGGCAGAAGAAAGTTCTGGAAAGAGGAAACGATATGTGCAAAGACAAGAAGTGAGAAGATAAATGAGAAGGAGGGCATTGGAGAGTAATGGGGCTGGATATATGAGCAAGAACAAGGCCATGAAGGTCTTTGAGATCTTACTGGGGAAGCCACTGAAGGGATTCAAGTATCCAGTAGCAAGATTACTTTTGAAAGATCACTTCAGTTGTAAAGGGGAGAATGAAATACAAGGGAGTAAGAAGAGGCAGGAAAATCAGTGAAGAAGACATCATCCTATGGGCACAGGGAGAGATTCTTGTGGCCTGAACTAGGTTGTAGTAGCATGGATAGTGAGAAGATTTTGGAGGCAGAATTAATAGGTTGTTTTCTAACTGGATATAGGTGATTAGTGAAGGAGAGGGGTCAAGGATGATCCTAAGTTTCTGTCTTGGGAAACTGGATAGAGAGTGGAGTTGGTTTAGGTTTGGAAGTGCATGTCTGAGGTGGATGTGTTCATCATGCAGATGAAGATCAAGGGTAGAATACTTGGAGACAAACTCTGGAAGTCATCAGCCATAAGAGAGAGAGAGAGATTATTCAGAGATTGACAGAGAAGAAGAGATCTTGGGAATAATATTTAAAGTCAGATAGAGGAACATTATTCAGGGGAATAATATTTAAAGTCAGAGGAGGCAAGCAAAGATCCCACAGACAGGAGGGGTCAGAGGGAAGAAAATTAGGGAGAAGATAATAACTAGGAAGCCAAAGAAGGTGAGTGGTCTCTCAGGGCCAAACACTTCTCTGAGGTCAAGTAAGTGGAGGACTGAACATGCTCCATGGATTTTGCACTTAAGGAATCAGGGGGTCCACTGAGAACACTGACAGACCACCAGGGCAGTGGTGCATCAACTTGATGGACTTAGGGGAGGATCTCTTTAGTGGCATATCTTGTACCTTACTTGCTCATCAAAGTTCAGAGCATGATGAAACCACATTTTTTCTTTTTTAAGTGTATTTCCATGCAATTGTGGGAGATGCTGCCCTTAGGTATGTGCAGGGCAGAATCAAGCTTGGTGGAGAAATTCAGAAAGGAAGAATGGAGAAATGGACTGAAGAAGACAAACAGCTGGGACTGTGAGTCTCTTATTTTCAAAGACACTCTGTTGGGAAGTACAGTGGCATACAGTGTCCATTCCCCTTTGTCACCTATAACAGGACCTGTCTTTCATGGCACTCCCTGCATGGAAGTGATTAAATAGAACCAACTATTCAGACTCTCTGTGAGAAGTGAACAAAGGGAGAATGTTGACCTTCAGGGTATCTGTAAAATCTTGTTTGGTACAGACGAATGGAAGTAAGCTGAGCAGGAAAGCCATTCCATGGCACTCCCTTGTGCTCACTTCTCTGGTGAGGTTTGTTTCTCAACCCCCTTGCAGCTCCTGCTCCTCTTCAGTTCTCCCTCATCTTCTTAGCTGTTTCTCTTCTCGCATGACTCCCTCCACTTTAGCCGTTCCCTTCCTGCCTGTCCCTCCCTCTACAGACTTACTGAGTATCTGCTGGGAGCCTCGATGTGATGGTGACATTGCCCACTGTCATTTATGACCCTCTTTATAAATCCCAAATTTGCTCTCTAACCCAGATAGTGTCTGGAATCCTCAAGTGATGTGTAATAGATATTTTTCTCTGTAATCTTTTGGTAGGAAATCTAAAATTCAGCTTTTCCCAAACTGGCTTCATTCTCTCACCATAAAATCCATTTCTCATCAAGTACTTCCTGTGTTTGGATTGTGACATCAGCATTTACCCACTCTGGTTCCCTACCCTCATATTAAACTGGCAATTCAACCTCTTTCCTTCCTCCTCCTCTGCATTATCTATGGAGCTGCTCTTCCATTTCTGCCACCAATGTTCTCCTTTAAACCTTTGTTCCTTGTGCCTGGACTATAAGGAAGCTCCAGCCATGTGCCCTGATTTCTGGTCTTGGTCTCACCCATTATGTCCTCCATGATGCTTTTAGACTCTCTCTCTCTCTCTCTCTCTCTTTCTCCCAGAAACAACAATATGATCATGTACCTCCTGGACAAATGTCTAAATATTCAATGCTTTGCTACTGTCAAGGGATCATAGTTGACATTCTAATTCATCACTGCTCAAAAGGTCTTTGAAAACTGGTCTTCAAGCCACATCAACCACCCATGTGCTGGGCACC
The DNA here is from genome assembly GCF_902686445.1 of Sciurus carolinensis. NCBI lineage: Eukaryota > Metazoa > Chordata > Mammalia > Rodentia > Sciuridae > Sciurus > Sciurus carolinensis. The sequence continues at coordinate 25,537,508 of NC_062227.1, read as the reverse complement.
ATGCTACTCACTTTGTAGGTTTATCACACCTAATCTCTGTAAGGTAAGTATTTTAATTTTTTGTTATTTAGCAAAAATTAGGGCACAAAGAAGAGATTTAGTGATTAGGGTCATTTGGTTGCAAGTCAGCCAGGTGTCAAACCTAGAGATTTTAGATTTCCCAATGTCCTACTTTTTCACTTTTACATATCATCCAGTATTACTGACCATTCCTGTACCTTCTGTAGGAAGGGAGGGGAACTGTGGCTACTTGTCAGGTGGTAGTTAAGACTGCAGGCTCTGGATCCACTTTGCTTGGGTATGACTCTAGCCATCCTTACTGTCTAGCCTCATGACCTTGAACAAATTTTTTTCATTCTTCAAGGATAGTAAGATTATAGATGCTTAGGACAGAATGCTGGCTGGTGGTCAGGGCTCAATACAGATAAGGTCACTCCCTGGGCTCTGGTTCCTATTCATTTCCAGTAAAGGTGTAGCTAGACTTAGAGTTTGAAAGAAATAATTTCTGTGGCTAGACATCCTGACTTCTGTGGGAGACAACATACTGGGAACAGTTGTTCTTGTTAGCTTTGGGTATGACAATAAAACTGGAAATGATGAGAAAGGTGGGAAGTGATCTTTGCATCTGACTGCACTGATTTGAGATACATGGAAAGATAAAAGAAAACTCTATTTCTTATAGCCCTTAAACCTCAAATGGGAAAGAGTAAATATCTACAGAAAGTGAGTCAGTTTATCTTCCCTTTTGATAGAACGGAAAAGGTACCAGTGGAAAATACAGAAATTAATATGCTGGTTGCCTGTGGAAGAATCAGCTTTTTAGGAAATGAGAATGTAAATGAATGAGGATTTAATAATGCAACTTGCTACAAACATTTACTACCAGGTTTTGCTGAGCACAATGCAGGACACTGTGGAAAATACTTAAAAAGAAGGGCAGTGGCAGGATTTTTAAACTATTAAAGTTGCTGGGAATAAGTATTTAAAATAATTTTAACTGAGAACCATATTCACAGAAAATAATAACAGTAGTAAACTAATTTTGTGTCTGAGCTGGGCTGTGCCCTCACAGGTCACTTCACCTGGTCCTTAGCCACAGTGGAGAGAGTACTTATATTCCAGGGGGGAACTGAAATCAGAGAAATAATTTGCTCAAGTTTGTATAGTTTATAAATGGAATATTTATTATTTGAGTCCAATGCACTTTCCATTCAACACAATGCTTATGCAAATACATCATTATTACACTTTTCATAAGTCTATCAGTCTTGTTCTAAAAACCTGTGTGGTCCATTCATATCATTATTTCCCACACTGGAAAGTCATATCAAGATTAAATATAAGTGTACCCCCATGTTATGCAATAGAGGTAGTCCTGAAAATTTGCCTATAAATCAATATTTTCTTAAATACTATTTTTGTTGCTAAATACCATGGATTTCCAGAGATAAACTCTCAGTTTATCATTTATATACAATTGATAATTGCTACTACCCTGCCATTATTTCACTTTAATTTGACAAATTTATTTTGAAATGTTCACAATTACTCTAAATTTATATATTTGTGTTATGTTCACCTATTGAAATTTCTTAAAATGGAACCCTATCTGTGCATTTAAATATACGGAGTTAATAATCAATGACAGTATTTTCCCTCTCATCATCATCCCCAAAACACCCACTGAGGGACCCCCATCTTTTCCAATGACTTTTATATTACCAATAGCATTTATATTTACATAAGTGGTTTTGCAGGACATGCAACACAAAATGAATCTGTCATTGTTATTTCCTAGTATATTCCAGGGTATTGCTTTTTTAAATGATAGTCACTAAAGCCCACAAAAAGACAAACTGCATCCTTTTTTTCCCTTTGAGGTACATTATCTGAAATAAGCCATTGCAAAGTAGTGCCTCAGTTAATTAATTAGTGCTGGTCATATTCATTTTTCTAAACTAAGAAAGGAAACTGAATACTATACTTTATGTTCTTTCCCCCAATTCTGGTAAGTGAAATAAGCCAATCGCAAAAAAACAAAGGCTGAATGTTTTCCCTGATAAGTGGAGAACGATATATAGTGGCGGTTGGGGGTGGGCAGTGAGAGAAGAATGGAGGAACTTTAGATTATGTAGAAGGAAATGAGAGGGAGGGGGAGATGAAAAATGGTGGAATGAGACAGACATCCTTACCCTATGTATATGTCTGATTATACATCAACATCGTGTACAACCATAGAAACAAAATGATGTACCCCATTTGTGTACAATGAATCAAAATGCAGTCTGTAAAAAATTTAAAAATAAATAATAAAAAAAAATGAAAGAGGACATGATAAACCCAGCTGCAGAATGCTGCTTACAATAACTCTTGTTTTCTAATTACTCAAATCAATTGGGTATTTAAAAAAAACTCCTCATATTCAGTTTGGTTGTTGGTTTTACATGACGGGGTGGCTAATTAAAACTACTGCACATTTGGGTATGCAGTTTATGATTGTGAGAAGGTCACAGACTTGAAAATAAAGTTCAGTATGCCTCCCACATTTAGCTAAATAATCACAGAGTATGTTTAAAAATAATTTGTTTCTCCCTTCCAAGCAGTTTCTTTTCTTTCCCCTGTTTACTCATGATTGCCCATCATATCCCCTCCTTTCCTCAGGTAGGTCATACTTACAGGACCCCTCCAAATGCCTCAGTAAACTTACAATTTTGCAGAGGGCATTAGATAACAAGGATTTCTGTTCTGGTAAAAACAAAACAAAATCCTGGGATGATTAACATTCTGGAACGGGAATACTTGGCTGAGTGTTCTCTGGATATCTACAGCACTCAGCTCCCAGGTCAATGTGACAAACATGAAGAGTCACTTTTGCTTCTATTTTCACTCCATTAATGCAAACCAAACTTCATCTGGTCTTTCCAAAACTAAGTCTGAACCTCTAGATCAGTCCAAATCTCTCCATGCTATCAATGTCTGATTAGCCCAGTTGTGTGAACATATAACCCCATTTTTCTCCATTTCTAAAACTTTCACTCTGTTTTACTCTTCCAGACCTTTACTGTATGTAGTTTCATACTGTTCATTATATTCAGGGTTTCTATTTTGTATGTTAAAGTGTTGATGAATATTTTGCTTCTTATCCATGTCTGGTAAGACGTCTGGTAGGATGATAACCACTGATTATATAATATCATTTAAATTATGCTAGCTTCAGATAAACAATAACTAAGTCAGTCACAGATTTATCATGACATTACTGACTTCTCTCATGCAGCCTTTCTTTCCATTGGCCCTTCTGCAATGGATATCTTTACAATCTTGGAAAGGGATAGAAAAAGGGACACCACAAAACAGCAAACATTGGTATGCTAGAAAAGGCCTGGTATATGGAATCTAAAGGACATTTTGACTGCTATTTCAAATGGGGTTTATTTTCCATATTTAAAATATTTCACAAGCCTTCACAATGCTTTAAAATGTCAGTATCTTATCCCCAGGAGGTCTACTTGTATTATATTATTTAATATTCCAATTTGCAATGATGTTACCAAGAGGGGAGAGTTAATCTTTACAACATTCTGAAAAGATGGTAGAAAAATAAAGGGAGAGGTCTCATGCATTTATGGTAAGCTGATTAAACACCTTTGGTTATAGGTTCTTATCCCAGTTGCTCCCTAAATGTGCTAAAGGGCCATAGAAATCAAAGAAACCTACCCAGTTTCCACATCTACAACACCATGGGAGGATCAAGGTAATCAGAGTGAAAAGTAGTATCAACACAAAGGGCTGCTTAGGGAGAACTCTGAAGTATGATTACAAATATAAGAGGTTGAATATTTAATATTAACATTTATGTTAATTAAATGTTGAATATTTAATAATACTTACACTCACAAATTGAAAATATCAGAGTAGAGAGGTTAAATGATTTGCCAACAGTTGCACAACAAATTGGTTTCTGAGCTAAGATCAAATCCACAACTTCTTGCATTAATTTTCCTCACCCTATGTTAAATTTAACTACAAAAATCCAAGATTATTAATATTCCCTTGACCAGGAATTTTAATTAACCTTCATGTCCACTCACCAGTAAAACAGCTAATATTTATACTGATGAGACTTGGGAACATTATGATACTGAGTCCCCACTGAATTAAGTTATAGAAGAAAGAAAAAAATTAATTTAGTTCCTTACAAGATTAGCAATTTTCAGATAATAAGGCTATGGTGAAACATGCTCAATATTAAAATAACACTACACATATTTTAAACCAGGTAATTTTAAACTTCTGCTTAAATATCCCCACTCCTGAACATTAAAAAGAATTTGTATGAAATAGGAATTTCAATCACTCAAGCTGTGAGCACCTCTGACCCCACTGTTCTTTAGGACCAAACAAATATGAGAAGAGAGTTGCTTTCTTTCAGTAAGTAAGAGAATATTCAAATGAAGCTAAAATAAAAGATAAGTTGTAATCATGTGAAGGCAGTAAGGGAGCTCTGTGGATCTTATGGAAGAACTAGCTCCTTGTAGTCTCCATGAACCCCAAGACTATCTTCCAGAGAGAATGCTAAAATACTCTGCCCTAAAATCCTCAAGCTATTTCAGTTAAGGTTAAATTAAAATAAAAGAACTTTTAATAGGAAAAATGATAATTATTTGTAAATGACATATTAATTTACCTGGAAACCCAAAACAATTGTATGAAAAATTACAAATAAGAGAATACAGTGACAGGATCAAAATTAATGTACAGCAGTTGACAGCTGCCTTTACATGCTAACAACCCTAGTTGAGGTTGTCAAGGAAGAACTGCTTGTGTATACCACAGCAACAAAAATGATAACATGTTCATGAATAAACTTCAAAAGAAGGGTACAATTTCTACATAAAGAAAACTGAAGAAGGTACTTAAGGACAGGAGATCTTTTGAGTGTGGGAAAGGCTTATTATATTCAAGTTCATAAAGGGGAAAATCAAAAGATCATAAATTTAACATAATCTCAAAATTCCCCAACTGAAATTTAAAACAAATGCTGTACTGGAAAAACTGATACTAAAATTCATTTGTACATGAACAAGCAAGAGTATCTAGGGGAATTCAGAAAAAGATGACTCTTAAGAAGAGATTAGTTGCTACTTAGATTTTAAAACCTAGTATAAATGCCTGTAATCCAGCAGCTCTGGAGGTTGAGGCAGGAGGATCGTGAGTTCAAAGTCAGTCTCAGCAATAGTGAGGTGCTAAGCAACTCACTGAGATCTTGTCTCTAAATAAAATACAAAATACGGCTGTGGATGTGGCTCAGTGGCCAACTGCCCCTGAGTTCAATCCCCAGTACCTGCCCGCCCCCCTGCCCCCCGAAAAAATCCTAGTATTAAAGCTACAGTGACTGAAACAATGTGGGATTTTCATATAACAGACAGAACAATGCAAATCATACAAAATACATAAGGGACTTTAATATATGATAAAGACATTATTTCAAATCAGTGGAGAAAGGATAGATTATTCAATTAGTAGTGTAGGGACAACTGGAAAGGCAGCTAGTGAGCAGTTATTAAATCTCTACTTCACACTTTAGACAAAGATGACTTCTAAATGGAGCAATACTTTCAAATTTAAAAATGAAGTAATAACTGGAAGAAATCATTGGGGATTTCCTTTTTAAGGAAAGAAAATCCCTGCTAAGTGGGATAAAAAGAACTAGAAGCTACAAATGGCAAGATTGATAAATTTGATACAAAAAATACATGAAAGGTCTAGTGCCATAAACAAGTCCAAAAACATAAAATAAGATGGAAAATATCTTACATTTTGCAATATAGAAAAATGGCCAATTAGACACATGTGCGCACGCGCACGCACACACACATACACACGCACACACACACACACACACACACACACACACACACACACACATACAGACATGACTATTCAGGAGAAAAGTGGGTACAGGACTTAACCAATTATGCACCGAAAAATGAATACGATTGACACAAAATATGTAAAGGTGTTCACCTAAACTTTGTGTTTAATACAATTTTTTTTTGTAAATAAAGTTTCACAATAGTGTGTGTGTGGAAAGAGACACCTCATACATTTATGGTGGGAGTAAGTTGGTGGAATTTTTATAGGGAAAAATTTGGCATTATCTAAAATGCACATACCGAGGGGCCAAGATGGCGGACTAGAGGGCGGCTGCATTTCACGCTGCTCCAGGACGCAAGATTCAAAAGAGGAGATAGTGAGAGACTTGGGACCAACTCAAAGCTGCCGGGTGAGTCTCTCCTGTTGGGGAGGCGTCCCGGATGGGGCGGTAGCCCCGGAACGCAGGGAATTTGTGAAGTGGAGTTGCTCGGTGAGACGCCCCTCCCCCCACTGGAGCGGTAAACACGGACAACTGGGATCATCGTAGAGGAGGCGGCTCAGCATAGCACTTGGACTCGAGCAGCCGCTGGGGCTCCGGGCGGCTGCCTGGGGAGGAGCTGCGTGGTGAGCTGTTTGGACCCAGAGTGACCGCTTCCGAACACCGGGGGGTTGCCCGGAGGAGGAGGAGAGGCCCGGCGGGTCGCTTGGGTCTAGGAGTGACTGCATCAGAGCCACAGGCGGTTGCCAGAGGAGGAGCTGCGTGGTGAGCTGTTTGAACTCAGAGTGGGCGCTCCTGAGCGCCGGGGGACTGCCCGGAGGAAGAGGAGGAGCACGGCGGGACGCTTGGTCTGGGAATGACTGCATCAGAACCACAGGCGGTTGCCAGAGGAGGAGTTGTGTGGTGAACTGTTTGAACCCAGAGCTAGCGCTCCTGAGTGCCGGGAGGTTGCCCGGAGGAGGAAGAGGAGCGTGGCTTGTTGTTCGACCTGGGAGTGACTGCATCAGAGCTGCGGGCGGTTGCCGAAGGAGGAGCTGCGTGACGAGCTGTTTGAACTCGGAGCAGCTGCTCCAGAACACTGGTGGCCTGCCTGGAGGAGGAGAGCGGTGGGACGCTTAGTCTGTGAGTGACTGCATCAGAACCACAGGCGGTTGCCAGAGGAGGAGGCGAGTGGTGAGTTGATTGGACTAAAAGCAACCGCTCCGGAACACCGGTGGCCTGCCTGGAGAAGGAGCGTGGTGAGTCACCTGGTCTCGGAGCCACCGCTCCTGAACACCCGGGCGGCTACCCCAAGGAGGAGGAGGAGGAACAGGGCGGGTCACTTGGACTTGGAGTGACTGCCTAGGGCTATGGGTGGCTGGTGGGAGGAGGAGACCCAAAGTGAGTTGTTTGGATTCCTAGTGACTGCGTCGGAAACCGGGCGGCTGTCCGGAGGAGGAGGTGTGTGGCGGGTCTCTGTGTCTCTGAGCTATTGTACGGGGCTCCAGGTGGTGGCTCAGGGGAGGGGCTACATAGCCAGGCGATTGGTGCACAGCAGGGTCCCAGGAGCTAGGTGGCTTCTTGCTGGAAGAGCCGCACAGAGACACGCCTAGGGGCGGAGCGAAGTTTCCAGGGCGGCGGGCAGACTCTCTGGGAGAGGCAGCCTAAGGAGACTCGCCTGCGAAGGGTGAGGCTCCCAGGCCCAGGACGTAGGTCCGGGCCCCTGGGATCGTTGCAGAAGAAGACAGCCCAGCCCAGGGGGTAGTTGTAGATTGAGGGGAACCTCTAGGAGGGCAACTGACTAGCGAGACGTCCCCACCGAGTGACTCTTCCCGGCCAGGGGAGGTTTTCCCACAGGGACAGTAAAGTCAGAGACATAGGCACAAACAGGCCTTGCCTCAGCCCGCAGCCTACTTCCCCGTTGGATGACCATTGGTCAACAAGTGGAGACACCTCTGCCCACTAGCAGGGAATATACGCCACCTGAGGGTTACCACCCTAGAGAGGCAGCTTCTTCGTGGAGCTCTGCATTATCAACCTCCTCCAAGACTTCAGGCTACTGAAGGATAAGAGGGGATATACTAACAATCTTCAGGGACATTATAAGTTGATAGAGGAAATCTGCAATATCTTAATGACCCACTGATCCCTGAACAATATGAGAAAACAAGGGAAGAAAATGCCCCAAACAAATCTAGATGTTACATCAATAAAATCCAACGACAGCATGGCAGAAGAAATGACAGAAAGGGAGTTCAGAATGTACATAATTAAAATGATTAGGGAAGCAAACGATGAGATGAAAGAGCAAATGCAGGCATTGAACGATCGCACCAATCGACAGTTAACAGAGCAAATTCAGGAAGCAAAAGATCATTTCAATAAAGAGTTAGAGATATTGAAAAAAAACCAAACAGAAATCCTTGAAATGAAGGAAACAATAAACCAAATTAAGAACTCCATAGAAAGCACAACCAATAGGATAGAACAGCTGGAAGACAGAACTTCAGATATTGAAGACAAAATATTTAACCTCGAAAACAAAGTTGAACAAACAGAGAAGATGGTGAGAAATCATGAACAGAATCTCCAAGAACTATGGGATATCATGAAAAGGCCAAATTTGAGAATTATTGGGATTGAGGAAGGCTTAGAGAAACAAACCAAAGGAATGAATAATCTATTTGAAGAAATAATATCAGAAAATTTCCCAAATCTGAAGAATGAAATGGAAAATCAAGTCCAAGAGGCTTATAGGACTCCAAATACACAAAATTACAACAGACCCACACCAAGGCACATTATAATGAAAATACCTAACATACAAAATAAAGACAGAATTTTAAAGGCGGTGAGAGAAAAGAACCAAATTACATTCAGGGGGAAGCCAATACGGATATCAGCAGATTTTTCAATCCAGACCCTAAAAGCTAGAAGGGCCTGGAACAACATTTTTCAAGCTCTGAAAGAAAATGGATGCCAACCAAGAATCTTATACCCAGCAAAACTTACCTTCAAATTTGACGATGAAATAAGATCATTCCATGATAAACAAAAGCTAAAAGAATTTACAAAAAGAAAGCCAGCATTACAGAACATTCTCAGCAAAATATTCCATGAGGAAGAGATAAAAAACAAAGAAGCAAATCAGCAAAGGGAGGAATTATCCTAAAGGAACTGTCAAATAAAGGAGGAACCAAGATGTGTCAAAAATTTTAAATATGAACCAAATGACTGGGAATACAAATCATATCTCAATAATAACCCTGAATGTTAATGGCCTGAATTCATCAATCAAAAGACATAGACTGGCAGATTGGATTAAAAAGAAAGATCCAACAATATGTTGCCTGCAAGAGACTCACCTCATAGAAAGAGATACCCATAGACTAAAGGTGAAAGGATGGGGAAAAACATACCATGCACATGGGCTCAGCAAAAAAGCTGGAGTATCCATCCTCATTTCAGATAAAGTGGACTTCAAGCCAATGTTAGTTAGAAGGGATAAAGAAGGACATTTCATACTGCTTAAGGGAAGCATAAATCAGCAAGATATAACAATCATAAACATCTATGCCCCAAACAGTGGCTCATCCATATATGTTAAACAAATCCTTCTCAATTTTAGAAACCAAATAGACCATAACACAATAATACTAGGTGATTTTAACACGCCTCTTTCACCACTGGACAGATCTTCCAAACAAAAATTGAACAAAGAAACCATAGATCTCAATAACACAATCAATAATTTAGACTTAACAAACATTTATAGAATATACCATCCAACCAAGAGCGAATACACTTTCTTCTCAGCAGCACATGGATCCTTCTCTAAAATAGACCATATATTATGCCACAAAGCTAATGTCAGCAAATACAAGAAGATAGAGACACTACCTTGTATTCTATCAGATCATAATGGATTGAAGTTACAAATTAATGAAAGAGTAAAAAACAGAAACTACTCCAACACCTGGAGATTAAACAATATGCTACTATATGATGAATGGATAACAGAAGATATTAGGAAGGAAATTAAAAAATTCTTAGAGGTAAACGAGAACAAAGAAACAACATATCAAAATCTCTGGGACACTATGAAAGCGGTACTTAGAGGAAGATTTATTTCATGGAGCGCATTTAATAAAAGAAGTAAAACTCAAAAAATAAATGACCTAACACTACAGCTCAAAGCCCTAGAAAAAGAAGAACAGACCAACACCAAAAGTAGTAGAAGACAGGAAATAGTTAAACTGAGAGCTGAAATCAACGAAATTGAAACGAAAGAAACAATACAAAAAATTGACAAAATAAATAGTTGGTTCTTCGAAAAAATAAACAAAATTGATAAACCTTTAGCCACACTAACAAAGAGAAGACGAGAGAAAACCCAAATCACTAAAATTCGGAATGAACAAGGAAATATCACAACAGACACGACCGAAATACAAAACATAATTAGAAGCTATTTTGAAAATCTATACTCCAACAAAATAGAAAATTTCGAAGACATCAACAGGTTTCTAGAGACATATGAATTGCCTAAACTGAACGAGGAGGACATACACAATTTAAATAGACCAATTTCAAGTAATGAAATAGAAGAAGTCATCAAAAGCCTTCCAACAAAGAAAAGTCCAGGACCAGATGGGTTCTCAGCCGAGTTCTACAAAACTTTTAAAGAAGAACTCATTCCAATACTTCTCAAAGTATTCCAGAAAATAGAAGAGGAGGGAACTCTCCCAAACTCATTCTATGAAGCCAATATTACCCTGATTCCTAAACCAGACAGAGACACATCGAGGAAAGAAAATTTCAGACCAATATCCTTAATGAACATCGACGCAAAAATTCTCAACAAAATTTTAGCAAATCGCATACAAAAACATATTAAAAAGATAGTGCACCATGATCAAGTGGGTTTCATCCCAGGGATGCAAGGTTGGTTCAACATCAGGAAATCAATAAATGTCATTCACCATATCAATAGACTTAAAGTCAAGAATCACATGATTATTTCGATAGATGCAGAAAAAGCATTTGATAAAATACAGCACCCCTTCATGCTCAAAACACTAGAAAAAATAGGGATAGTGGGAACATTCCTTAACATTGTAAAGGCCATCTATGCTAAACCCATGGCTAATATCATTCTTAACGGTGAAAAACTGAAAGCATTCCCTCTAAAAACTGGAACAAGGCAGGGATGCCCTCTTTCACCACTTCTATTCAATATCGTCCTTGAAACTCTAGCCAGAGCAATTAGACAGACCAAAGAAATTAAAGGGATACGAATAGGAAAAGAAGAACTCAAACTATCCCTATTTGCTGATGATATGATTGTATACTTAGAGGAACCAGGAAATTCCACCAGAAAACTTTTAGATCTCATAAGTGAATTCAGTAAAGTAGCGGGATATAAGATCAATGCACATAAATCGAAGGCATTTTTATATATAAGCGATGAATCTTCAGAAAGAGAAATTAGGAAAACTACCCCATTCACAATAGCTTCGAAAAAAATAAAGTATTTGGGAATCAATCTCACAAAAGAGGTGAAAGACCTCTACAATGAGAACTACAGAACACTAAAGAAAGAAATTCAAGAAAACCTTAGAAGATGGAAAGATCTCCCATGTTCTTGGATAGGAAGAATTAATATTGTCAAAATGGCCATACTACCAAAAGTGCTATACAGATTCAATGCAATTCCAATTAAAATCCCAATGATGTACCTTACAGAAATAGAGCAAGCAATTATGAAATTCATCTGGAAGAATAAAAAACCCAGAATAGCTAAAGCAATCCTTGGCATAAAGAGTGAAGCAGGGGGTATCGCAATACCAGATCTTCAACTCTACTACAAAGCAATAGTAACAAAAACGGCATGGTATTGGTACCAAAATAGAAAGGTGGATCAATGGTACAGAATAGAGGACACGGACACAAACCCAAATAAATACAATTTTCTCATACTAGACAAAGGGGCCAAAAATATGCAATGGAGAAAAGATAGCCTCTTCAACAAATGGTGCTGGGAGAATTGGAAATCCATATGCAACAGAATGAAACTAAACCCATATCTCTCACCATGCACAAAACTAAACTCAAAATGGATTAAGGATCTCGGAATCAGACCAGAGACCTTGCATCTTATAGAAGAAAAAGTAGGTCCAGAGCTTCAACATGTCGGCTTAGGACCAGACTTCCTCAACAGGACTCCCATAGCACAAGAAATAAAAGCAAGAATTAATAACTGGGATAGATTCAAACTAAAAAGCTTTCTCTCAGCAAAGGAAACTATCAGCAATGCAAAGAAAGAGCCTACAGAGTGGGAGAAAATCTTTGCCAATCATACTTCAGATAGAGCACTAATCTCCAGAATCTATAAAGAACTCAAAAAACTCTACACCAAGAATGTAAATAATCCAATTGACAAATGGGCTAAGGAAATGAATAGACACTTCACAGAAGAAGATGTACAAGCAATCAACAAACATATGGAAAAATGTTCAACATCTCTAGTAATAAGAGAAATGCAAATCAAAACCACCCTAAGATTCCATCTCACCCCAATTAGAATGGCAATTATCAAGAATACAACCAACAACAGGTGTTGGCGAGGATGTGGGGAAAAAGGTACACTCTTACATTGCTGGTGGGGCTGCAAATTAGTGCAGCCACTCTGGAAAGCAGTGTGGAGATTCCTTAGAAAACTTGGAATGGAAACACCATTTGACCCAGCTATCCCACTCCTTGGCCTATACCCAAAGGACTTAAAATCAGCATATTACAGAGATACAGCCACATCAATGTTCATAGCTGCTCAGTTCACAATAGCCAGATTGTGGAACCAACCTAGATGTCCTTCAATTGATGAATGGATAAAGAAAATGTGGTATATATATACAATGGAATATTACTCAGCCATAAAGAATGATAAAATTATGGCATTTGCAGGCAAATGGATGAAACTGGAGAATATCATGCTAAGTGAGATAAGCCAATCTCAAAAACCAAAGGAAGAATGATCTCGCTAATAAGTGGATGATGACACATAATGGGGGTGGGAAGGGTTAGTGTTGGGGTTGGAGTTGGGTTTAGGGAGGGGGGCAGGAATGGAGGAAGGAAGGACTGTATAGATGGAGGGGAAGGGTGGGAGGGGAGGGGGGGAAGGGAAAAAATGGCAGAATGAATCAAACAACATTACCCTATGTAAATTTATGATTACACAAATGGTATGCCTTTACGCCATGTACAAATAGAGAAACAACATGTATCCCATTTGTTTACAATAAAAAGAAAAAAAAAAAAAAAAAACCACAAAAAAAAAAAAAAAAATAAAATAAAATAAATAAAATGCACATACCCACTGACCAGTCATTGCTCTTACAGAACCTATCCTAGAGACTCCCATGAGTGTGAGATGATGAGTGTAGAAGATGCTCTACAATGTAATCTCTACTTAGACAATCACCTAGATAGCCGTTGGTTGGGGACTGGAATAACATACTACATGATACTTCTGTGATGAAAACCGTGAGCTTTCTCACTCTTTCCATTATGTGATATGAACCATTTATCAAATTTTATTGATAAACAACATGAGGAAAGTGTTTAACAATGAATGTATATGACCTCGTTTGTGTACATTTTCACATACACACATACACACATGGATGCACACATGCACACTACTATAAACAGAGCCCGCTCTGGAGAGAGACAAAGGAAAAGGATGGAGCAATTGCCTCTGGGAAGGCTGAGAGATGGAGCAAAGAGAGGGAATATATTTTTCAGTGTACCCCTTTATACCTTCTGAATTTAATATCAAGCATGTATATAACCTATTCAAAAATCAGTAATCTATTGTTCACTCTTCTAAAACTTCTGGGTGATAGACCAAGTGATAGCAAAAAGTTACATCTGGTAGAATTAGACTGTGAAATTATAGAAAGCAGGGACAGTTACATAAATGTACTTTATGTCTTTATCATTAAGTATTACTTTTCATTGTTTTACTAAGCAAAGCACTAGGTTTGAATAAAGAAGGTGTTCTTAAGAAGGTGGCAGATTCACCTTCTGCTTAGGTGACCACCCACCTCAGACTTTCATGTGGTCCTTGTAACACTGGTTGGTGGTGTTAGGAGTTCATTGCAGAGAAGAGAGAATAAAGGTAGAAGTGAAAAATTAGGTTTTTTATTCTAGTTTTCCAAGTGTCAAATCTTAGTTTCCAGTGTTATTTAAATAGAACAATTTGCTTCCTTGTGTCTCTCCTTTGATTTTGCCTATTATGACTTTTGTACTGGTATCTTGGTTTCTCCCTATTTCATTGATTTTCTAAGAATTTCATGGCTTGAATTTCATTGCATTTTAAAACTTCTTGTAATAATGAAGGACCTACGAACACAGAACATATTGTAACTGCACTAAATGTCACAAACAGTCAGACCACTAAAAAATCCAATACTTTTCCTTGACAAACACAATAAGCTTACTGTTGTGAAATGCTCAATGCACTATTTCTACCATCTCATCTTTCCTTTAACCTAACCAGTTCCGTTTATTTTATTTTATTTTCTATTGACTCTTTGGCTATACTGCTGGATAAAATACCCAATAAGTCCAATTGTCACTTATTAGGAGGCTGAAGTTTGTGATCACTGAGAAAAGCCACATGCAATCAAGTTCTAAGTCCAGCTCTTGTTTTGATTTATGTTCCCCTTTCCTCCGCCATGGGAGCAGAATGACCATTAAGTACTGTTTTAGTTTCTGTTTCAAAGGGGTTGTTGCAAGCCAATATACCTTTTGCTAACAAGCACACTAGAAGAGTGAACAGAGTGCTCCTGTGTCCTTGTACATTTTGGTTACATATGGGTTTTCTGGTTGCTGAGAAGATAAATTCCTCTCTTTACCTCATTTAAGGTTGGTAGAAAATACAGCAATCTCCTTTATCTGTGTTTTTGCTTTCTGCAAATTTAATTATCTGGTGTCAAATATATCCTAAAATATTAAATGGAAAATTCCAGAAATAAACAATTTGTAAGTTTTAAATTGTGTGGTGTTCTGATCTTATGTTGCCTTGCTCTGTCCCATCCAGGATGTGAATCAACCCTTTGTGCAGTGTATCTATGCTGTACATGCTGCCCACCCCATTAGTCCACTTAATAGCTGTCTCGCTTATCAGATTGACTGTCATAGTATCACACTGCTTGTGTTCAAGTAACCCTTATTGTACTTATCATAGCACTGAAGAACAATAGTGATGGATATATCATTCTGGATATGTCAAAGAGAAGGTGTAAAGTATTCTTTTAAGTGACAAGATGAAAGTTCTGAATTTATGCTATAGTTTGGATCTGGAGTGTCCCCCACAGGCCCATGTGTTAACATCTTGGTCTCCAGCCTGTGGAGCTATTGGGAGGTGGTAGAACCTTTGGGAGTTGGTAGACCTTTAGGAGGTGGAACCTAGTGGAGGAGGTTAACCTGTTGGGAGTATGCCCTTGAAAGGAATATTGGGACCTCAGCATTTTTCTGTCTCTCTGTCCACTTCCCCAGTCACCCTGAGGCGAACAGCATTGTTCTACCATGTGCTCCCCATAATATTCTGCCTTAGCACAGATCCAAAAGCAACAGGCCAATGGGCCATGGGCTGAAATCTATGAAACTGTGAGCCAAAATAAACATTTTCACTTATTAAATTGATTATCACAGGTATTTTATCACAGTGACAGAAAGCTGACACAACTTAATAAGGAAATAAAATTAAACATACACAGTAAGACTGAATCTTGTATCTATGAAACTGACAAGAAGGAAAAAGAAATTCATGCCAGTTTTGCTATCATATCTCAAACTGAAAAAGTTATGTTTATAGTGAATGATAAAAGTTAGTGACAGTAGAAAAGGCATTAAATTTTTTGAGTAGAAGATATAAGCAGGAAACATTCCAGTTGATGACAATCTGTTGGACCAGAAAGCACTGGGAGTCTTCACCAAGGGATTCCCTAAAATGAGTGACATCAAGTCATTCGATGCAAATAAGGGATGACTACAAAGATTAAAGAGTAAGTTTGGACTGAAAAATGTAAAAGTTACTGGAGAGGCTACATGTGCACTGACAAAGAAGCTGCTGCCACATGTCCAGCAGAGTTGAAGAAGATGATTGAGTAGAATGCATCCCATCCAAAGCAGGTCTTCAATGGCAACAAAAACAGGCTCTTCTGGAAGACACTGCTCAGTAGAACTTATATTCCTAAAAATGCATGTGAGGTGCCAGGGCATAAAACCTGGAAGGACAGATAACTCAGGTACTAGGTGGCAATGTAGCAGGGCATATGATAAAGGCCAGGCATTGTGCAGAGTTAAGAGAACCCAGGTGCTCTCAAAACAAAACAATAACTGGTTTTGAGAGGCCACATTCACCTAACTTTTAGTATAGTATATACTATAACTGCTCTATTATTGTTCTTGATAACCTCTTACTGTGCCTTATTCATAAATTTATCAGATATATGGATGTAAAGGAAAAAGCAAACAGCACACACACACTGAAGATACCCAGTGCCAGGATCAGCTTGGCTCTCACTCTGACAGTCCATAGCTGACCTGCTGACTCTTAGGCTCACAGGAGAGGAGGATTCT
Organism: Sciurus carolinensis; assembly: GCF_902686445.1. Classification (NCBI taxonomy): domain Eukaryota; kingdom Metazoa; phylum Chordata; class Mammalia; order Rodentia; family Sciuridae; genus Sciurus; species Sciurus carolinensis. The sequence continues at coordinate 25,521,007 of NC_062227.1, read as the reverse complement.
GTACACCCTGCTCTTTGCTGCTATGATCTCCCCACCCCCAGTGCTCATCCCTTGTATGAGCTCAAATGTCACTTCCTCTGGAATCTTTATCTTGTATCACCGGTTATATCAAATCATGTTTATAATAAGTAGGTTCTTAAGAGAACCTACTAATAAGTAGGTTACTAAAAAGTAGGTTCTTTTTATAGCAGTTACCAAAGACATAGGTTGATGTTTTTTCATATTCACTTGATTAATGTTTCCCTAGCCAGAATGGAAGAGTCAATGAAGACTTTTTGTTTTGTTTCTGATTCAGGTGAGCAGGGTTTCCCAATGTCTAACACAGCCCTTGCTAAGCAACATATTATCTACAAATATTTATTAAATAAATAATGGCTGAGTGCCAACACTTGTCCTCTTAACCACAATGCAGATAGAGATCTAAGTTTTTGAGAGTTAAAGTTACAGATCAATGAAATCTTCTATCTTATTTCTAATGACCAGGATTTTTGACAGCTTGTCAATGAAAACAAAAACCAGTCACTTCTGTATTTCTTTCCTTTGACCCAGCTACAGTTTGATGGACTTTCTGAAACTCAGTTCTGGGCACAGAGTAATTGTTCTACAAAATGTTTCTTGAGTGGCTGGTCTTAGAATAAAAGGATCTTTTAGTAGGTTCATTATTTTTAACATATGTTCATTGAATCAATGTTAAATCTAGATTCTTTCTCAAAAGCATCACTAAGGGATAACTGCTTTTGTTTTTAGGTTACCTAGGAAGAGGAATTGTATTTCAAATGTAAATGCTCAGATGACTGCTTTAAGAGAAATTTCCGTATGGGAATACACTAAAGGAACATTAATATTGACATACAATACCAGTTCTCTGAAGCAGAGTGGAAATACTTTGCTGACTCATTAACTTCTCATGGAAAGACACACATCTTTTATTTGAGTTCATGTTCATGCCACAGCCACAAATGAATGTGGTGGGGAGCTGGCCAATTTATCTCTCATTTTGTCTCAAACTATCACTTGGGAAGGTGTTTCTAATGCAGATTTAACACAGGTTGGAGATCCCAACCTCTGCTGCCAAACTACTTCTCAGGACCTAACTGCACTAAGCTGGCATCCTTGGGGATGACCAAATAGGGGCATTGGTGCCAGCAATCCAAATGTTAACTGTGTGGCACTATGAATATTACCCACAGTCTATGAACTACACTTTCTCCACAGTTGAAAAAGAAGTGGGAAAAGGAACACCAAGGATTGCCAGGAGCCACCAGATGGGCAAGAGTCCCAGAATAGGTTCTTCCTCATGGTCCTCAGAAAGAACCCACCCTGAGAGAGAAAAGAAGAGGAACCCCCAAAATCATAGCCACTCCCAAAGATCAAATTGAAATAATAGTTCTTCAGAAAGATATTGAAACCAGTCATTTAAGCTTGACTTGTCAGTAGACTAGTGGGTGCCTATGCCATGAGTCAGTCTGAGCACAGGGGTGAGACTATAGCACAGACTGTGGAGAACTCAGGGCAGTGACAGAAACTGTGGCTGCTGGTCTACCAATCTGCACAGCCAAGAAGAGTCAAGTGTTCTTTCATTTGAAACTGGTCGTCTGATTTCTGGGATTAGTGTGGCTGATGGGGTGTAGAAACAGGATAGATCAGTGCTGAGTAGAAAGCAATGATCAATCAATACTTTACATTGGTTCCCTGTGCCACCTCCCCTGAACATATGAAGATCGTGAGGATAGATGGATGCATTCCACACACCTCCCTCTCACACATACTCAGGCACTTGGAATGAGGAATGTGATGTAATACAGATCATCCACTGGTAGCATTGTGAGAAGGCTGGCCAGCACACTTACACTTTCATTCCTGGTCACAATAACAAAGCCCTTGAGGGTGAAGTCCTCACTGAAGCAGTCAAAGCCCCAACAGAGGCTGCCAAGCAAGGAGAAGGTAGAGTTCAGCATAGAGGCTCCTCTAACAAGGTTGGTCACATTGGGTCAGAGCTGAGAATAAGATACTACTGTCACATAGGGAGTTTCTAAAATTGAAACCCAGGGAAAAAAGGTTTCCATTTCAAATACTCAGAAAACCAAATATCTGTATGCCAGCTATTGCATTAAATGCTTCATGTAAATTGATTCCCAATGACTCCCCACATTTTGTTTTGCTGGAGTTTTAACTAATTTTCCACATATTGTCAATTAAGTAGATCCTCTCTAGACAGTATGTTTTCCTCTCACCCATCTCTACCTCTTCCCCTTACCTTTATCCTTTTTTCTTTCCTTATTTTATCTTTTGTATCCTTCTTTCCCATCTCTTCTCTTTAATTTTCCCCATTTCTCTTTTACCTTCATATTTTCTTTATTTTTATCCCTTCTTCCTATTCAATTTAGCATATTATTATTAATGCTTGAACTTTTCAACATATTCCATATTATTTTTTCACCATTTTTCTCTTTGGTTAATAAAGTTATGGAGCTTATTAGAAATAAATTTTATAGAATAAATTGATATATGATTTATTTTAAACACCACAGTTACTAGTGGTTAGTCTCTCCTCTCACATTGGTAATGGTAGAATTTAACACTCTGAAAAGGAAAAGGAATCCATTACAACAGATACACAAATATAGGACCTCAGAAAACAGCAAAAAGATACCTCCAAAAGTTTGTAACATCCCAATAGCTGAATCCACAGATACTGAAGTAGATGAAATTCCAAAGAGAACAAAAACTGACTATTAAAATAATCAATGAACTAAAAGCAGATCTAATGAATTACCTAAAAGAGAAAACACAGAGTGTGTAAGAGCATTTCAATAAAGAGATTCTGAAAAGAATCAAACAGAAATCCTGGAAATGAAAGACTCAAAAAATCAAGTTAAATGTTCAGTTGGAAGACTCAACAATAGATTAGAACACATAGAAAACAGAATTTTGAACTTGGAAGTCAAACTATATGAACCAATAGAAGAAAAATCATAAATAATGAATGGCTATATAAGAATTCTGGAACAACATAAGAGATAAATTTGAAAATCATTGGAATTGAGGAAGGAATGAGAGGATAATGACATTGATAATCTTTTTTCAGTGAAATAATAAAAAATTCCAAACCTTGAGAATGAGATGAACACAGGAAGCAATTAGAACTCAAAATAGGTATGATCTAAAACCAACCTATTCATAACACATTATAATTGAAATGCTGAGTATACAGAATAAGGATCATTGAAGGATAGAATTTTTAAAGTCTCAAGAGAAAAATCCCAAGTAACATTTAAATGGTAACACTTGATTTCTCAACAGAGACCCTAAAGTCCAGGAGGGATGGGAAGGATGTATTTCAAGCTCAACAGCTATAGAAAAAACTTTCAACAAAATTTAATATCAATTCATGGTAAAAACAGTGAAGAAACTAGGGACAGAGGAAATTATTTCAACATCATGAAAGCTATATATAGACAAACCCAAAACCAACGTCATACTGAATGGTGATAAACTGAAAACATTTCCTCTACAATTAGGAAAAAGACAAGGATGTTCTATCACCACTCCTATTTAATATAGAACTTGAAAGTTTAGCTAGAGTAATTAGGCAGAAGAGGGAAGTAAACTGAGACATAAAGAGGTAAGTAAGATGTTAAACTATCACTGTTTGTAGATCACATAGACGGTCTAAAAAACTCCACTAGAAGACTTCTATAGCTGATAAATTCATCAAAGTAGCAGTGTAGGAAACCAATACACAAAGATCAACAGCTTTTCTATGCACCAATAATAAACCAATAGAAATACAAATCCATAAAACAATTCCATTTCAATAGCCTAAATAAGATAAAATACCTAGGAATAATCCTAACCAAAATGTAAAAGACCTCTTCAATGAAAATTACAGTTCTTCACCCATGAATGGGTGTTGAATTTTGTTGAAGTCTTTTTCTGAATCTGCTGAGAATAAAAGAAACTGAAGAATTCCTTATGAGGCAGGAGGACCTCCCATGGTCTTGAATAGGCAGAATTAACATTGTCAAAATGGCCATATTACCAAAAGAAGTCTATAGATTCCATGCAATCCCTATCAAAATTCCAATAACTTTATTCACAGAACTAAAGAAGATGGTCATAAAATTAATATGGAAGAATTAAAAACCCAGAACAACCAAAGCAATTCTGAGCAATAATAGCAATTCTGGAGGTATTATAATACCTGATCAAAAATTATGCCACAGAGCTTTACTAATAAATGCAGCATGATTTTAGCATAAAACATACATGAAGACCAATGGAATAGAAGACACAAAGATAAATCCACACAGATATAGCCATCTGATCCTTGACAAAGGTGCCAAAAATTTATGTTGGAGAAGAGACAGCTTAACATATGATGCTGGGAAAACTGGATATCCATATGTAGATGGATGAAACTAGAACCCTATCTCTTGCCCTGCTTAAAAATCATTTCAAAGTGGATTCAAGATGTAGAAATTAGGCCAGAAACACTGAAATTGCTAAAAGAAAACACAGGGGCAACACTCCAACATACAGACACATGCAACAACTTCCTCAATAGGATTCTTAAAACTCAGAAAATAATACCAAGAATTAATGTGTGGGATTACATGAAATTAAAAAGTTTCTTCACAACAAAGGAAACAATAGCACAAAGAGAGAGCCTACAGAATGGAAGAAAGTCTTTGCCAGCTACTCTTCTAACAGAGTATTAATATCTGGAATATGTTAACTCAAAAAATTAATACCAAAACAAATAAATAACCCAACCAATAAATGGGCAAATGAACTAAACAAGCATTTCTCAAAAGAAAAAAAAATACACATGTACCACGATTATATGACAAAGTGTTCAACATATTTAGCAGTCATGGAAATTCAATCAAAACTACCCTGAGATTTCATCTCACTCTATTTAGAATGGCAATCATCAAAAATACAAATAACAATAAATGGTAGAGAGGATGTGGGGGAAAGCAACACTTTTACATCAATGGTGTGATCATAAATTAGTATAACCACTATGAAAATCAGTTTGGAGATTCCTCACAAAACTAGGAATGGAACCACCATATGACCTACTATACCACTCCTCAGTCTATCCAAAAGAACTAGTCAGGATACTACACATGATACCAATGTTTATAGGAGAAAAACTCACAATAGCTAAGTTATGGAAACAGCCTATACATCCACAAATAGCAGCTCTAGGTGATGAGTGCCATGGCAGCGAGCAAACTTCATATCCTTTTCTTCTCCATTATTCTGATTAACAATTAGAAAAGGGGAAAAGGAAAGCAATACAGGCTTTTCAACTTGTGTTACTAACAGCAGTTTCAAAAGAGTAACTTTGCCCAGTAAGCCCAATTTGTAATTGCATAGGTCTCCTATGCAATTTAATATATTCTTTGTAAATAAAATATTTTAAATAATCAGGATGTGAGCTAGCAAAATGCCATTGCAAAATATATGAGTCCAGGAATGCACTAAATATAGAATTTAGAGCGTTACAGTAATTATTCACAATACTCAGATTACTCAATTTGGAGTAATAAATATTAAGATAGCAAACTTAGGAAAATTATAAAGTACATGACAGGACTCTATTCAATAAATGCTATAAATAATGAAATAATATTTGGAGAACACTGGGTCAAAAGAAAAGCACTAAGTCTCTGTGTTCTTTTTCTCTAGAGATAAAAACTCTGAATAAGTTGACTTCTCACTATATTCTATTTTCCCATGTACTTTCCCAGAGTATGTTAGAGAAATTTTTTAGGACCACATAAAATCCTGGCTAAACTGGTCTTAGACTTTCCTTTAAGTAGAAACTGTATAAAAACCAGTTATACGCACCATTCTGAAAAGCAATTAACCTTGTAATCTTCACAGTGATTAATGTGTTAATAACTTCAGTGTGTAATTTTTACAACTTAAGAGCAAAGTTCCTCAGTCTCTTTAAATGGTGATACCCTCCATTATCATTAATACCTATGCACAATAATTTCTAAAGTATCTAATTTCAAGCAGCTCAACAAAATCAATGCCTAACTTTTCAAAATGCAAATATAATCTGACTCTAGAATTCACAAAAACTCTCAGATTTGCTATTGGAATGGAATCCACATTGATACTCAGTAGCTCCACGGGCTGTTACTGTGAAGTGAAGCACTTCTGGTTTTTAATGGAGTTTTTTTTTTTTTTTTTTTCTTCCTTTAAGGGCAATAACATGGGTCTGAAATGAGCTTTGTTAAGATGGAGATAAAGTAAAAGAGGATTTTTTTTTCTACCAGCGTGATCCTAATTGGAGAAAAAATTAAAAAGCAATTTTTGTTGCAGAATGTGTATTAGTCTGTCCTTAAATTAAAGATTCATAGCTATGTGACATTGGCTTAGTTCAGTGATGTCGTTTTCCTCCTGCCTCAGGTCTCTAGGATGAGCAGATGTGAAAGGCAGAGGTGGCAGTTGCTGTCAGGATTGTGTATGGAGACTAGTGCCCATGATTTTGACACGTGGGCTCTTTTGTTACCTGATAGAGGTGTCCTTTTCAGAACACCTCTTGTGCCTTATTCCATATTGCATCTTCAATATATACTACTTGACAGAACACATACCACCAACAGAATTCAGTTGCCAGCCCAGAAGATGCTAAAATCTTGTCAATCTGGTGCCATGAGATACCACTGAGGCCACAAAAATGTCTGTTATTATCTTCAAGAACTGAGTAGTAAAATTCTGTGCATTTCCTTGATTGCACAGATTCAGTGAACAAATCTGGTCCTTTCTTGAAAATGTCAATCGTGGATTGAACTTATCCCGTAACTATGGTTGAAACACTGGTCATAGCCCTTTCCTGTACTGTGCTGGGGTATCTGAGTGAGGGAGGTGCTGATGAAAGGGATCTTCAGGGGTGTTGCATTGTATTAATGGATCCTGTCATCATAATTGCCCTATTTTTCAGTCACAGTTTTCACTACATCACATTAAAAATTCTTGGCTTTGCAGGATGAGTATTAATAGTAGGGACAATTGAAAGTGGCAGTGACAATTGAAAGTGGTTGCTGGAGCAGTTACCACAGAAAACACCAGAGGGGTCTTGAAATATTTCCCATCAGTTAGCTATTCTGTCTCATTAAACATTGATGGTACACACTTGGCCACTGAGCACTAAGCTTGATTACTATGGTCTTTCCTTGAGACTTTTCTAACACTGTGTTGTTCAATTACCAAGTGTCTACTTTGAAGTTTTTTTGAGAAGCAATTGGAGACCATTCCAAAGGCTTACTATGAACCTAGAGAAACACATAGCAATGACTAAAAAATTGCCTTAAAGTCAACTTCATAAGCATTTTTTTCTTTGATGGTTTAGTTTAAAAAATATGAATATATATAGGTACTGAGAGCATATCCCAATTGGAAGTTCCCAAAACTGGTACTATCATACTGATCAATATCAGTTAAAGTAATATTAAAATAATAACTCTGAAGTTTAGTAAGTCTGAAAATGTCCAGAAAAACTTCAGTATCAAGTTAACTCCATTTTCTGGAATATTGCAGTTCATATACAGCTAACTTTCAGTTAATCAATATACTGGATTACTCTACCCTTGCCAGACACTGATCATAATGAACACTGGGCCCAGAGTACTCACATGCCTTTTGTGGAATAGTAAGTATCAGTCTTTAGGCAGTTTAGTGAATGGGGAACAAGGTCAAACATCTTGAAAGGGCAGCAAGTTACAAAATTCATACATGTTTTACCAACTAACTCTATGAGGTAAAAGAGACTCTCACTTTATGTTTTGCAAATACTTGCCTTTTTCTTACTTTGCCAATAATGACAAATTTTCAGTTTCAGGACTCAGGGCATAAGTAGGATAATAGAAGACAAAATTATGACACTGTTAAGTTTTCAGCAAAAGAACAAGTCAATAAACTGGAAAATGCACTGAACTGGCCCAGAACTGTGATTTGCAAATGGAATGCTACAAATTCCTAACCCATAGCGCACTCTTGATGGCAAGGCAGAAACAATTTACAATTTAGGGAATTCCAACAGAAAGTTCTGTCAATTTATACTTCCCACAACAAATTTGTCGTTTGGAAGAACAAGTCCAGTGTATGAACATGTGATTATCATCTTGTTCTTGTTTATCATGTCTTCCTATTTTTAAATGGTATAAAAGGTTTCTTATATATTTCCAGCTAGTTGTTGGCTCTTTCAAATATACTATGCTAAGATAGTAAGACAGCTTGAAATCTATTTATGTGTATTAGTAAAGCATCTGCTTGCATAGCTGAAATATAAATTTGATAAGGCAATGCTTGAGAGAGAACAAGGCAAGTGACATGATTCCAGAAATGCTACAAAAATCATTCGGTACTGAGTTTCCACTGTAGTACTGGCACAAGGTTAGGCCCAGAAAATGAAAAAACAGGCAAAGATTTTTTTGCTATGAAAAGTCTGTGTTCTAGTGGTCACATAAATGTTATGTTCAATGCAGTCAAATGAAGTAAACATTATGTAAAAAGCAACTGAGAAGAGAAATCATGACACACAAATGCTTTTGCAGTCTAATTGACATGGTTAGGCTCAGTTCTGTGCTCCAACATGTTTTGCCTGTTTGGACCAGGCTCTAGCAAACACATCACCTCTCTTCTGATGTAATTTTTCAAGTCCCTCTGTGCTGGAGACAAGGTGTGTGCTAGCTCCTTCCTAGTGATAACATTTTTCCCACTGAAGACTCTCCAAACTCCATCTTTACAGCATCGCAGATCCCAGAGTAAGAAGTGATGGGTGGAGATGCAGCCCTCATGATGATCTTTGGGCAAAAAGACCACTGTGCACATCACTGTCACCCCAGCCTCCCAATGAGCCTGCTCACATTAGGAGGCAGTGCAGGGTGGTGGCCCAGGCTATGGATGGACTCTGTAGTAAGTCCTGGCTTCAGACCCTGGTTGAGGCCAAAGGTAAATGATTCTATTTTTGTCCCTTTGTTTCTTCTCACTGGAAGAGTACTATATTGGATATTCCCTAAAAAGGATTTAGGGCATAGTATTTATACAGGCAGTGAATGGAAAGAGCCTTCTTTCCTGCCCTTGCCCCAGGGCCTGGTTCACATCTCCTCACCCTTTAGATCTGTGCCTATGTCACTTCTTCAGAGATAGTACCCTGACCCTACAGCACCTGGCAGTGCTCTTTCTTGGCACCTATCTTGGCTGCTGCCTTATGTGGATTAATGTTAGTCATTTTGTGAGCTCCATGACAGCTCAGAACTATGCTGCTCTTCTTTGCTGTGATTTCCCTCAGGTGTAGAATAATGCCAGGCATGTAGAGAATATGTGTTAAATGAACAATGGATGATTCTGGTACCCCACATATGGTTCTGTGGAAAAGTCTCAAGGCCTCTGCATGGTGAGTGAAGCAACACCAAGTAAGTGAGCTTCGTTCAGACTGCCCTTTCTCAGGCACTCAGCTGTTGTTATCTGCTTCACATGTGGGTTAATCAACGTGATTCCACTGGAAGACACTAAAATACAATTTGAAAACTATTTCAAGACTTGTTTCAGATTTGCCTCAAGAATCTGACTAGATATCTCATGCCATCTATTATTGAATAAGGAACTTGAATTGCACCTCACTTCCATTTTTGGTAATTTTTTTCTATTACCCCAAGACACAGATGAGAATAGAACCATTTACCCACTCTGACTTCTAAAGGCTCATGGGGTCTAAAGAGGCTTTAACTTTTGTTAAGAATGAAACCCCCACAGAAAAGTTCAATTTTTGGTATTGTTTAATGCCATCCCCTACTGTCACCAAGAGGAAGAACTACTTGCTCAAGCACATAGATTTGAAAATAAGGTTTCTTTGATACTGTGTTCTAGTTGCAATTGTTATTGGAGGGGATCTAGATAGATTGGCCAGGAACCATTTAGAACTTTAAGGTTAAACAGAAAACAGTACTCAATAAAGGATTACTCGGAAAACTTATTTTCCCTAGCCCCATGCTCACAAAAACAATAACTAAACCTTTTGATATTAATAGGTAATGCCTCTGCAATTTAGCTAAGTGCCACCCATCATCTGACAGATGTACCAGGGGGAGAGTGGCTCAATGCCACAGGAATAATGACTGAAATGGAACCCAGATTTCTCAGACCCCCAAGGAAAAATCTTCCCACTGCACTTCATGAGATATATGTGTGTGTGAAACACAGATGGCTAAACTTTTATTCTCAGTTTCTTCTCTGTACACAGGGACTTCACGTTTCTTTTTTAAATGTACCAATATCAATAGCAAAAGCAGTCATTTCTGCAAATGTCTAGAAGGCGATTATCTGCAGGAGAACCTAACCCGCAGGCTGAAAGCACCCATGCTTTCAGGGGAGTGTGGTTTCTTCTATTTTGTTGTAAAGCATGGCTTTGGGTAGATATGTCCATATTTCTTTGAAATAAAAGGGATTGGGGCTGTAAAATTCATTAATGGTAAGACAGCAATTCTGTCATCTTCAAGGAGAAATTTCTGGCCAAGCAGAAAGGCATTCTTCTTAAGAGGGGCTGTCACCAGTCAGAATAAGAATGTCAGCAACACTGAAATGGCCCTTGACTTCAGGCTTCACTGCCAATCTATTCAGCACAGAGCACAGTTTTAAAGTTTCTGCAGAAGTTGTTTTTGTATTTAAGGGAGAACCTGGCAATGGTCAGAGAGGAAGGAGAAGTCAGAACATCCAGAGCACATACAGCCTGTGGGGCCCAACTGGCACCAGGTGTCCCAGCTAGGAGCCTAAAGTGTTATGAATCACCTATGATGAATTTACAGAGTACTGGTCTGAGTACTGGTCATACTAATTCATATATGTTGTGTTTTATTTTAATGCCCTTTTCTATCAGGTGTCTCTTTTAGTACAGTCAACTGCTTTGAGAGGTAGAGAAGTGAGGAAACAGGTCACAGTCTCAATGTCTCAGCACAGGAGGTAGGGAGCTTGGGGTTTGGGGACTGGGTTTAATGTCACAACCAACTCCCCTTCTAATGGTATTGCCCACAAAACCACCCAGTCTGTGACTGTGTCCTAATGAAATAGTGTGCTCCAGGAAAAGAGTTTTGGTTGTACAAAGGAAACCCTAACCTGTAACTCTATCATTTACTAGCTGTGTGACCTTGGATAAGTCACTCACTCTGCCTCCTAATAGCCTCAGCAGTAAAACACCACATCCTCTAAAGGGAAAATGGAACAAACATGGAAGTGATTTATAATCTGGGAAGAACTAGACAATCATGTTATTTTATTATAATAGTTATTATTACCATCACAATGAACACTTACATAAAATAGTTACCTGATGCCATTGCTAAGAAATGTGTTTTTTTTTTTTAAAAGATTGTTTTCCACAGTTATAGGATAAGAATTGGGCAAAAGTATATGAATGATAATCTTTTACCACTGAGAAATTATATTTTAAATTTCTTTTTCTAGTTCTTATATTCTTTAAATGCTTGTTATTTCATTGTTTTTCTTATAGCTATTCTATAATATGATTTTCCTATATATCAAAACCACTAAGGGCTTGGCAGTTAAAATCTGAAGAAAAAAATATATCAACTAAAATTATTCAAAAAATAAAAACAGACTAATGAGAAAAGCACAAGAAGATAGTAAATGAAGGAGAGTCATGTAAATAATAGAAGAAACAGTTGTCTAGGCTAATAAATAAAGTCTATGACATAAATGATACACAATGTACCCCCACAAGGCAATGGTTACTATAGCAACAAGAAGAGATGCAATGTACTCAGAGTAACTCAACCAAATAGCTAACTGATATACTAAACATATTTCAGATATATTTCTAACACCTATTTTCATGTGGTACTGAAATGTTATTCCCCAATTTATATAAAATTGCTCATTTTAATAATAGCTATTCCTTTAATTTAAAAAGAGATGAAAGTTTCTTGTACCCCCTAACTTACATAATAGATCATCACGACTTAATCCAAGTGTCCTGGGACCAGCAACAACTCTCATATTCTATTTCTCAGTAATGAATTTCAGCTCAGATGTCTAACAAGATGACTGTCCAATAATACAGGTAAGAGTCATTTACATATATATTCAAGACAAAACACCTGATTCTCTCCTCAACTTAAACATAAGGTGCTTGGCATTTCTATTTAAGTCTTATCTCTCAACAGTTCAATGGATTTGTCAAAACAACAATGCTGCCTGCATCGAGAAACCCAGGACAATCTTGGACTGAAGGCTTATAAAAAAAAAAAGGAATTCCATTGCCTTATTCCCCAAATTGTTCCAGAATCTAGAACCTTGCCTCTTAAGCTTTCTGCTGTATCTTTTAGAACAAACCCAGAGTTTTATGTCTATATTTTTATGGAACTAATAAGTTTAGAAAACATGTTCTTATGAAACAAGTCATGTTCTTTCTCCCCACAGAGACTTTATGTCAGGGCATTTTCTTAAAAGCCCACAGTACCTACAATCAAGGCAAGAAAGTATCTCACTCTATCAGTCTTACAGAAAGAGGCAGAGAGTCTCTTTCTGACCACTGATACATTTGAAGGGGAAAACGTTCTTTGCTCCAAACTGGGGCTATTTCCCTTTAGCACTGAAATTAGACAAGGAAGACAAAGCCTAGTAGTGCTTGGAGAAGTGACAGATAAAGGAGGAATTTCTTTGCTTTGAGGGTGTCCCCAAGCCACAGGCACCCACATAATCCTTATGTGTTCACATGGAAATGTTCACATCCTTGAACTCAACATACAGTCTGGCTGCAACTATGAAGGTGATGCTATCAGAACTCCCTTCCTATCACCTTGCCTGGGGTGAGGACCCCAGAATCTGAAAACCTGTGGATCCCATTTCAGGCTGGAAGAGGCACACTATGTGGTGCTAGAACACAAAGCTGTAATCTATTCCAGAAATAAGCTCTGGTCCTCTGGTTCTCTCTGGGCTGTCCACTCTTGCACAGTGCTGGTAGGTGAACACACCAAGGAACTGAGCTTGACAACTGGTGTCAGATCACTATTCCACAACAAAATTGGAGGGACCAATTACATATGCAGTCTGGAGGAAGCCAGAAAGGTAAAGCCACCTTCTAACAACCAGAGGTGTCAATGTGGAGAGGAGGATGTGTCAGAGACAGATTCCAGCCTAAGGAGTTATTTTGGGAATATTCTGAGGAAGCCTACGGTGTGGCTGCCCACATCGTGCCAGCCTGGGTGCTGTGGAAGCCAGTTTTCAGAGGTGTCAGTCCCTCCAGTCTCATAACTAAAAATAAGTATCTACTTATTAAAGCAGATGTTATTTTTACTCAGGCTTTTTCATTCTTGCATAGAGAATTCTCCCCATTTGAATTTTCAAAATATTTTGTCAATAATGCTTAGAATTCTTCAAAATCTATAAAGTAAAAACTATACCTCAAATCTTACCAAAAAATGAAAACTGAATTTCTCATTTTCACATATTTCTGGAAGCTGACAAGAAAAAAGTTTGTATGATAAAAAGGGTTAATGAATAAAAAATAAAATTAAAAAAGGGTTAAGGGAGTTTTTTGGAATGATAATATAGGATATATAAAAATGAAGGTTAAAAAAAAAAAGGGGGAGCCTCATATGGCCTAGAAAAGAGGCTAAGCAGGCATCCAGACCTCTCCACTCAGCTCTGAGAATCTTCCCCTTGCTAGAGCCTTCCCCTTCTAGTAGACCCAGGAATGTGTGAGTGTATAAGAGGATCTGGCAGAAAAATAAATTAATCATGTGCATCTCAGTACCCCTAAAATCTCTAATCTCAACATCTCTAATCTTGGTTGTTAACTTGGGACAAAGTTCCTTTGTTAAGCAAAGTAAGGCTGATAACTATCCTTTTTCATGAGAAACTTATTGTGCTCTATCCCATCTGGTAAGCGTTGATTATTAATATTTTAACTGACAGCTACAGAAAGTAACAGAGTGTTGCAGGGGATAATTACCAAGAGCACATGCACTGTCTGTGCCCCATAAGAACCAGTACTCATTTACATTGTCCTACAGCACTACAGTCATTTGCAATAGATGTTTAAACACTTCCAGGTTAAAATTGAGAACATTCTATGTTCTGCTAAAATGTTACCAGTTTCCTTTTACTTAATTGTCAAAATACCCCCCTGGAGTTACTGTAGGTACCAAGCTCCAGTCCTTGGGATCGTCTTTCAGCCACTGCAAATAATTCTCTTCCACTCTTCCTCACTCTAGCTTGTCCTCTCTCTGTATATGTTCCATAAACCTAATACACTAAAATGAATGCAAGTACAAAAGCTAACAATACAAAGGTACATTACAAAGGTACTAAGTATTTACAATAAGCCTTAAACTTAATTAATCCTTTAGTTTTTTGAGAAGTTTTAGGTTTACAGGAATAATGAGCAGAGAGTACAAAGAGTTCCCTTGTAAACTCGATTTCATAGTTTTCTATTTTTAATATTTTGCATTGTTGTGCATGTCTTACATTTGGTGAACCAATATCAACACATTTTTATTAGTAACTAAAGTCCATCATTTACATTAGGACTTTGTATTATACAGTCCTATGGGTTTTCACAAATAATGTGTATCCACTATTACAGTAGATGGTTTCATACAGAAAGATTTCTTCTCCTTTACCTGTTCATACCTGCCCTGTCCCCAACCCCATCTGAACCCCTAACAATCACTGATCTTTCAGCTGTCTTCGTCTTCTGTAGCTTTGTCTTTTGCAGAATGTTACATACTTGGAGTTACATAGTCAGTAGCCTTTCAGACAGGCATCTTGCACTTAGTAATAGGCAATTAAATCCCCTCCATACCTTTTTGGAGCTCATTTCTTTTCACTGCTGAATAATATTCTATTATATGGATGTAAACATGGATTCCTTATCCCTTCACCTACCAAAGGACATCTTGGTTGCATCTAGCTTTTGGCAATTACACATAAAACTGCTCTAAATATTAGTGGTCAAGTTCATGTGTAGCTATGTTTTAAATTCATTTGGTGAACACTTAGGAGTGTAACTGCTGGGTTGTATGGTGAGAATGAGTTCAACTTTGTAAGTATTACAAGTAACAGGATGAGACAAACAGCATTACCCTATGTACATGTATGATTACACAAATGGTATGACTCTACTTCATGTACAATTAGAGAAACAAGTTGTACCCCATTTGTTTACAATCAAAATAAATAAATTATAAAATTAAAAAAAAGAATTACAAAACTGGTTTTCCAAATTACCTGCACTATTTTGCATTCCTAAAACAATAAATGAGAGTTCCTATTGCTCCACATCCTCACCAGTATTTGTCAGCTTTTAGATTTCAGTGATTCTGTTAGGTCGTATAGTGGTATCACGTTGCTTTAATTTGCAATTCCCTCGTGACATATAGTGTACAGCATGTTTTCATATGCTTATCATGCATCTGCATCTGCTGAGGTGTCCAGATCTTTGCCTTTGTTTTCTCATTGTTGAGTTTCAACAGTTCCTTATATACTTTGCATGTAAGTCCTTTATCAGATATATATTTGCAAAAACTTTCACCCAGACGCTGACTTGTTTGTTTCATTTGCTTAACAGAACAGAAAGTTTTAACAAAACCCAATTTACCAAGTTTCTCTTTCATGGATTGAGCTTTTGGTGTCACCTAGATTTTCTCCTTTTTCATAGGAATTTTATAGTTTTGTATTTTCCATTTCATTCTATGATTCTTTTGAGTTTGTTCCATTTTGAATTTGTTGCACTCTTTTTTAATCTTCTATTTTTTCTTTTCTGATTTTAATTGGGTATTTCATATGATTACATTTTCTCTCTTCACTTAGCACATCAATTATACTTTAAAATTAAAAAATATTTTTATTGGTTGCCCTGGTATACAGTTTCAATCTAAAAATGTTTTGAAAAGAGTTCATATATTAGGCAATGATGAGAGCTGAATCCTCATCAATAGATTAATCCATTTGAAGGGTTACTAATCTAAATAAACTGAATAATTCAGATTAATAATCTGAATGGATTGTAATGGCAAGCAGGTGGAATATGGCTAGAGGAAGTGTGTCACTGAGGGTATGGGCATGGGATTTATATCTTGCCCCAGGGTCCTCACTCACTCACTCTCTGCTTCCTAGCTTTCCTCTGCCATACACTTCCACCATTATGCTCTGCTTTACCTGGGGTCCAGAGCAATGGATAGGCCAACCACCCACTGATCCTCTGAACTGAGAGACCAAAGTAAACTTCCTCCTCTAAGCTGTTCTCGTCAGGTATTTTGGCCACAGTGACAGCTGACTAATACACCTAGAGTTTTCATCATACATTACAACTTATCTAAGCCCTCTTTAAACTAATACTATGACAATTTGTGAATACTGTGAGCACCTTATAACAAAGTATATTCCACAAGCCCCTCTCATCCCATATAGCACTGCCATCACTCATTTCACTTATTATAACCTATAATCACCCACTTAATTGTTGTTACTAGAATTTTGAAAATACACTAATCAATTAAGAATATAGAAGAAAGAGTTTAGGGCTGGGGTTGTGGCTCAGTGGTAGAGCACTTGCTAGCCTGTGTGAGGCATTGGGTTCAATTCTCAGCACCACATATAAATAAATAAAATAAAGGTCCATTGACAAATAAAAAAAATTTTTTTAAAAGTTTAAAAAAAGGAAGAAAGATTTTATACTTCCTCATTTTTTCTTTATTTAATGTGCTTCTTTATTTAGCTCTAAGTTTCTGATGTATCCCTTTGAAAAGCTCCTTTAACTATGCTATACTGAAGACAAATTCCCTCAGTTTTTGTTTGAAACACTATTCCTCTTTCACTTCTGAAGGATGACTTTGGTGCATATAGAATAGTAGGTTGTAAGGTTTTCTGCAAATGCTTTAAATATCCCACTTCATTCTTTTCTTGCTCACATGGTTTCCAAAGAGGAATTCAATTCTCATCATTGCTCCTCTATGAGTAAGGTAATAATCCATTTTTCAGATTCTTTCAAGATTTTCTCTTTATCTTTGATTTTGTGTTGTTCAGATATGATACCATCTAGGGGTAGATACTTTGGCACTTATTCTGCTTGGTATTCTTCAAGTTTCCTGGATCAGTTTTCTGCTGCATGCCATTAATATTGGAAAACTCTCAGCTATTATTACTTCAAATATTAAAAACTTATTAATTTGCTGATAGTTAAAAATCCTTAAACATACTCAGAAATAATTTTTGCAATTCAAAAACACTGAAAGCACTAATTCCAAGTTTTCACAGACATATCAAAATTTCATTAACTAAATATTTCTGATAAAGACATATGTAGAGGCTGCCTAGAGGGTTTTAAACATATATAACTAGTGAATTTTGTAACTCTGAAAGTCATCTTCAACAGATAACTAAGTGAAATAAAAAAATGCTGAAGAAAATGTGTGTCTTCAAAACTTGTGCAGAGAGCCCACAAGTTTTGATATTTATCTAATTTGATATATATCTCTTCATTCTTATTATTTTTCTCAATTCCTCCTTTTTTGTATTCACATTTCTGACTTAATATTTATTGTCCTCCTCTGGATTCAGATCTCAGTATAACAAGGTGGTTCCCATAGCTTTAGGTATGGGAAGTGTTACAGAAACACACAATACATACCCACAATATCATCCATGATAGAGCTGTGAGGTTTCAAGCACACAATAGAACTTACTGTATAAGGATTGTATTCACATTAGTTCTACTTTTTCTAAAATATAATTTTAAAAATGATGTTAAGCTAAATTAATAAATTCAGATAGAAAAATTAAGCTGGCATATTACCTTAATTTTAACATAAGTTAATGTCATGTAGAGTGCAGTTAAGTGTAAAAATATGAATCCAGAGATTTTCTAAAGGAAATGTATAACTTTGATATTAGAATAAGGATGAAATGAAAACCAGAAACCAAAAAAGAAAAAAATTAATAGATAATATAAAATTTATCTTTAGTTGAAGAGAAAAAGTAGACAAGGTGGGACTACACACTGAATCTCTTTGTAAGAGAGATATCCATAAATATCATAAGCCTGCTTTAAAATATAAAATAACAAAAGTATTAAAAAAATAGACTACATATAGGAAAAGCAGCTTTCAGAAAATTGCTGACATAGAAAAATAAAACATTTGTTAATCAAAGAAAAATAATTAAAAGCAGGACAATTCTTTATTTTCAAATAAATTATTTTTTTCTCCAAATTGGCAAAATGAAAAAAGTAAAATGGTAATTACCTGTAAGGACAGAGTGAAAAATTATTCTCATACATTCGAGCTACAATTACCTTAAGGATGATTGAAATTAACATCATAATTTAAAATGTGCACACTTTTTAATTTAAGGGTTCCACTCCCAGATATTAATCCTTAGAAATATTCTCAAAAATGACCACATACAATTGTACCAGTACTCACTACATCTTTTTTATTAAGCATGAGATCTGAAAATAATTCACGTAGATCATTTGAATAAATACATTATAGTAGAATCATCAAGTGGAATTCTTTGTGGTCATTAAGCAAGAATAGGCTGAAAATTCCTTTCCCAGTTAAGATATGAATGCTTGATAGGCACCAATCTCCTATGAAAAATGACAAAAGCAGGTCCTCAGATGATTCAGTACTGGTATTTAAGGCACGGAACTACTAACTGTGACTAATGTGTTCATGACAGTAGATGGCAAGAAGAATTTTACTCAATAACTAATCTATAAATCATCAAGTATATAGAAATTGCAGAAGTGAAATATACAAAGACTTAATGAAAAATTCATTTCATGGGTGTAATAGTAATGACTCCACAGCATTGGAGATCTTGAAGATACACCACTAGAAAAAAAAATATATAGACTGAAGCACATGGAGCAAAAGGGAGGGAGAAAAAAGAGCAAATAAGACATATGAACAATAAAAATTCCAATATATTTGTATACGGAGTCTCAAAAAAGGTAAAAAAGAGAGACTGGAGCATAAACTACTTGAAGAGATAATAGTTAATTTTTTCAAAGTGATGAAAGTCATACCCATAGACTTAAGATGTACAAGTACCCCAAAAAAATACAAACAGAGCTACATCTAAGCACTTCATAGTAAAACTCATGAACACAAAAGCCAATAGGAGAATCTCATAAGCAATAAGAAAAAAATAAGCTTTATTTCACAACACACTCTGTTCAAAACAGACACAATAAAGCTATAGGTGACTTGGATTCTTGAGAAACCATGTATGACTGGATATAATAGAATTATCATATTTAAAGCCAATGTACATGTATGATTACACAAATGGTATGACTCCACTTCATGTACAACCAGAGAAACAGGTTGTACCCCATTTGTTTACAATGAATCAAAATAAATGAATTATAAAAAAAAAGCCTGAAAAAGAAATTCACTTTATAACCATTGAAAATATTCTTCAACAGTTAAGGTAACTATAATCCCAGAGACTGGGGATGCTGAGGCAGTAGGATAGTAAGGTCAAGGCCAATCTCACCAACTTAGTGAGAAAAATAAAACAAAAAATTAAAAAATAAAAGAACTAGAAGAGCTCAGTTCAAGCTGCACAGTACCTGCTCTCCCCCAAAATGTTAAGGTTAAAAAAAACAGATGAAGGATCCAAGATGGCGAACTAGAGGGTGACTACATCTCCTGTCGCTCCAGAACTCAGGATTCAAGAAGGGGAGGTATTGCGAGACTCTGACCAACACAGAGCCACTGGGTGAAGCTCCACCTGGGGAGCAAACCGGGACAGTGGGCAGCTTCTTAGAGCAGGGCAGGGCATTGAGACGCTTTCCCGAGCAAGCCGTCTCGCTCCAGCGGCAGGCCCGGTCCACAGCCAGCTTCTCGGAGCAGGCCCGCCAGTGAGAGCTTTCCTGCACAGAGCCAATCCCCAGCCCTGGCCCGCAGCGAACCCCGGTTCGCAGGCAGCTTGTTGGAGCAGGCCCACCCAGTGAGAGATTATCCCCTCACAGAGCTAGCCCCTAGCCCTGGACACAGCAGCGGGCTAGGGGCAGCTTTCTTCCTCCAAGACTTCAGTCTACTGAAGGCTGGGAGGTGATACCCTGGAAATCTACAGGGACACTATAAGCCAATAGAAGAAATCTACAATATCTCAGAGTTCCACTGATATCTGGCCAATATGAGAAAACAAGGGAAGAAAATGTCCCAAACAAACCTACATGCTATTTCAATAAAACCCAATGACAGCATGGCAGAAGAATTGTCAGAAAGGGAGTTCAGAATGTACATAATTAAAACGATCAGAGAAGCAAACTAGGAGATGAAAGAGCAGATGCACGCACTGAATGAGCGCACCAATCAACAGTTAAAAGAGCAAATAAGGGAAGCAAAAGATCATTTCAATAAAGAGATAGAGATAACTGAAAAAAAAAAAAACCAAACAGAAATCCTTGAAATGAAGGAAACAATAAACCAAATTAAAAACTCCATAGAAAGCATAACCAATAGGATAGAACACCTGGAAGACAGAACCTCAGAAACTGAAGGCAAAATATTTAATCTTGAAAGCAAAGTCCACCAAACAGAGAAGATGGTAAGAAATCATGAACAGAATCTTCAAGAATTATGGGATATCATGAAAAGGCCAAATTTAAGACATACTGGGATTGGGGAAGGCTTAGAGAAATAAACCAAAGGAATGAATAATCTATTCAATGAAATAATATCAGAAAATTTCCCAAATCTGAAGAATGAAATGGAAAATCCAGTACAAGAGGCTTATAGGACTCCACATACACAAAATTATAACAGACCCCCACCAAGGCACATTATTATGAAAATACCTAACATACTATATAAAGACAGAATTTTAAAGGCTGCGAGAGAAAAGAATCAAATTACATTCAGGGGGAAACCAAAAAGAATATCAGAAGATTTTTCAATCCAGACCCTAAAAGCTAGAAGGGCCTGGAACAACATTTACCAAGCCCTGAAAGAAAACAGATGCCAACCAAGAATCTTATACCCAGCAAAACTTACTTTCAGATTTGATGACGAAATAAAATCCTTCCATGATAAACAAAAGCTAAAAGAATTTACAAAAAGAAAGCCGGCATTACAGAACATTCTCAGCAAAATATTTCATGAGGAAGAGATGAAAAACAATGATGCAAATCAGCAACGGGAGGAACTAGCCTAAAGGAATAGACAAATAAAGGAGAAACCAAGTCATGTCAAAAAACAAAAATGAGTCAAATGACTGGGAATACAAATCATATCACAATCATAACCCTGAATGTTAATGGCCTGAACTCATCAATCAAAAGACACAGACTAGCAGATTGGATTAAAAAGAAAAATCCAACAATATGCTGTCTGCAAGAGACTCATCTCATAGAGATAAGCACAGACTAAAGGTGAAAGGATGGGAAAAAACATACCACACACACGGACACAGCAAAAAAGCTGGAGGATCCATCCTCATTTCAGATAATGTGGACTTCAAGCCAAAACTAGTCAGAAGGGATAAAGAAGGACATTTCATCCTGCTTAAGGGAAGCATAAATCAGCAAGACAGAACAATCATAAATATCTATGCCCCTAACATTGGCTCATCCATGTACGTCAAACAAATCCTTCTCAATTCCAGAAATCAAATAGACCACAACACAATAATACTAAGTGATTTTAACATACCTCTGTCACCGCTGGATAGATTTTCCAAACAAAAGATACCACAGATCTCAATAACACAATCAATAATTTAGACTTAATGGACATATATAGAATATACCATCCAACAAAGAGTGAATACACTTTCTTCTCAGCAGCACATGGATCTTTCTCTAAAATAGACCATATTTTATGCCACAAAGCAAATGTTAGCAAATACAAAAAGATAGAGATACTACCTTGTATTCTATCAGATCATAATGGATTGAAATTAGAAATAAATGAGAGAATGAAAAACAGAAACTTCTCCAACACCTGGAGATTAAATAATGTGCTATTATATGATGAATGGACAACAGAAGACATCAGGAGGGAGATAAAAAAATTCTTAGACGTAAACGAGAACAAATACACATCATATAAAAATCTCTGGGACACTATGAAAGCAGTACTTAGAGGAAGATTTATTTCAAGGAGCGCATTCAACAAAAGAAGAAAAAATCAACAAATGAATAACTTAACACTACAGCTGAAAGCCCTAGAAAAAGAACAGAGCAACACCAAAAGTAGTAGAAGACAGGAAATAGTTAAAATCAGAGCTGAAATCAATAAAATTGAAACAAAAGAAACAATACAAAAAATTGACAAATACTTGGTTCTTTGAAAAAATAAACAAAATTGATAAACTCTTAGCCATACTAACAAAGACAAAAAGAGAAAACTCAATTACTAAAATTTGGAATGAACAAGGAAATATCACAACAAACACGAGTAAATACAAAATATAATTAGAAGCTATTTTGAAAATCTATACTCCAGAAAAACAGAAAATCTCGAAGACATCAACAAGTTTCTAGAACATATGAATTACCTAAACTGAACCAGGAGGACATACACGACTTAAATAGATCAGTGTCAAGTAATGAAATAGAAGAAGTCATCAAAAGCCTACCAACAAAGAAAAGTCTGGGACCAGATGGGTTGTCAGCTGAGTTCTACAAAACCTTTAAAAAAGAACTCATTCCAATACTCCTCAAAGTATTCCATGAAATACAAGAGGAGGGAACCCTCCAAACTCATTCTATGAAGCCAATATCACCCTGACCCCTAAACCAGACAGAGACACATTGAGGAAAGAAAATTTCAGACCAATATCCTTAATGAAAATGATGCAAAATGCTGGGGGCTATGCCATACGGACTACGCCAAGGTGGCGCCTGGGAGCCAGGCTGACGTTGTTTTGATCACATCTGCGGTGAGGAGGTTGATTAACATAAGCACACCCAGGTGATTTGTCATTGGCGGTATTCAATTAAGTTCACGCACACAATGCGTGCGCATGTGTTCCCGAGTGCTCCTAATCATGCCTGCTTGGACATCTAGCTCCTCACCTAATCTTCGCATAATTGACATCAGCCCTACCCTTCGCCTCCTGGAGGGGATATAAACCGGCTCTTCTCCAGCTCCAGGGTTCCCGGATTTCCTGAATCTACAATAAATCGTTCCGAATTCAAGAGCCTCGCTACTCATTTGTCTCCCGGCCAAATTGACTCTGCTGGACGGCGTCAGCAAAATTCTCAACAAAATTTTAGCAAATCGCATACAAAAATATATAAAAAAGTGCACCACGATCAAGTGGGTTTTATCCCAGGGATGCAAGGTTGGTTCAACATCCGGAAATCAATAAATGTCATTCACCATGTCAACACTCTTAAAGGCAAGAATCACATGATTATTTTGATAGATGCAGAAAAAGCATTTGATAAAATACAGCACCCCTTCATGCTCAAAACACTAGAAAAAATAGGGATAGTGGGAACATTCCTTAACATTGTAAAGGCCATCTATGCTAAGCCCATGGCTAATATCATTCTAAATGGTGAAAAACTGAAAGCGTTCCCCCTAAAATCTGGAACAAGGCAGGGATGCCCTCTTTCACCACTTCTATTCAACATTGTCCTTGAGACTCTAGCCAGAGCAATTAGACAGACCAAAGAAATTAAAGGGATATGAATAGGAAAAGAAGAACTCAAACTATCCCTATTTGCTGATGATATGATTACATACTTAGAGGAACCAGGAAATTCCACCAGAAAACTTAGAACTCATAAGTGAATTCAGTAAAGTAGCAGGTTATAAGGTCAATGCTCATAAATCTAATGCATTTTTATACATAAGGGATGAATCTTCAGAAAGAGAAGTTAGGAAAACTACCCCATTCACAATAGCCTCAAAAAAAATAAAATACATGGGAATCAATCTAACAAAAGAGGTGAAAGACCTCTACAATGAGAGCTACAGAACACTAAAGAAAGAAATTAAAGAAATTCTTAGAAGATGGAAAGATCTCCCATGTTCTTGGATAGGCAGAATTAATATTGTCAAAATGACCATACTACCAAAAGTGCTATACAGATTCAATGCAATTCCAATTAGAAATCCCAATAACATACCTTACAGAAATAGAACAAGCAATCATGAAATACATCTGGAAGAATAAGAAACCCAGAATAGCTAAAGCAATCCTTAGTAGGAACAGTGAAGCAGGGGGTATCGCAATACCAGATCTTCAACTCTACTAGAAAGCAATAGTAACAAAAACAGTATTGGTACCAAAATAGGTAGATCAATGGTACAGAATAGAGGACACAGACACAAACCCAAATAAATACAATTTTCTCATACTAGACAAAGGGGCCAAAGATATGCAATGGTGCTGGGAAAACTGGAAAACCATATGCAACAGAATGAAATTAAAACCCTATCTCTCATCCTACACAAAACTCAACTCAAAATGGATCAGGGACCTCGGAATCAGACCAGAGACCCTGCATCTTATAGAAGAAAAAGTAGGTCCAGAGATTCAGCATGTCGGCTTAGGACCAGACTTCCTCAACAGGACTCCCATAGCACAAGAAATAAAAGCAAGAATCAACAACTGGGATAGATTCAAACTAAAAAGCTTTCTCTCAGCAAAGGAAACTATCAGCAATGTGAAGAGAGAGCCTACAGAGTGGGAGAAAATCTTTGCCACTCATACTTCAAATAGAGCACTGACTTCCAGAATATATAAAGAACTCAAAAAACTCTACACCAAGAATACAAATAATCCAATCATCAAAAGGGCTAAGGAAATGAACGGACACTTCACAGAAGAAGATGTACAAGCAATCAACAGATATATGAAAAAATGTTCAATATCTCTAGTAATAAGAGAAATGGAAATCAATACTACCCTAAGATTCCATCTCACCCCAATTAGAATGGCGATTATCAAGAACACAAGCAACAAAAGGTGTTGGCGAGGATGTGGGGAAAAAGGTACACTCATACATTGCTGGTGGGGCTGCAAATTAGTGCAGCCACTCGGGAAAGCAGTATGGAGATTCCTCAGAAAGCTTGGAATGGAACCACCATTTGATCCAGCTATCCTACTCCTCCGCCTATACCCAAAGGACTTAAAATCTGTATACTACTGAGATGCAGCCACATCAATATTCATAGCTGCTCAATTCACAATAGCCAGATTATGGAACCAACCTAGATGTCCTTCAATTGATGAATGGATAAAGAAACTATGAGATACATACATATATATATATATATATATATATATATATATATATATGACTATTACTCCGCCATAAAGAATGATAAAATTATGGCATTTGCAGGCAAATGAATGAAATTGGAGAATATCATGCTAAGTGAGATAAGCCAATCTCAAAAATCCAAAGGACGAATGATCTCACTGATAAGTGGATGATGACACATAATGGGGGTCGGAGGGGGACAAGAATGGAGGAAGGAAGGACTGTGTGGAGGGAAAAGAGGGCTGGGAGGGGTGGGGGAAGGAAAAAAATAACAGAATGAATCAAACAACATTACCCTATGTAAATTTATGATTACACAAATGGTATGCCTTTACACCATGTACAAACAGAGAAACAACACATATCCCATTTGTTTACAATAAAAAAGTACATAATGGAAAAAAACCCAGACATTTCTGGACAAATAAAGCTGGAGGAAACTCTAACAGAAATATAGGAGTTTTTCAGACAGAAAAAAATTATCCTATGCAAAATGCCTATTGCAGTGGATTAGCCCTCCACTAAAAGAATATTAGAAATGTTCAACCAACAAGGCAGGTCAGGAGAAATGGTTTAATAAAATAAATTTTGCTAATAAAGCAAAAATTATACATTTGAATATAACCTATTGAGAAAAATAGAAAATAATTAAGAGGTAGCCATAATGCAAGATTAATAACATTTAATGTAAATATATTAAATATTCCAATTAAAAGTCTAGTATCAATAGGTTGGATTTAAAAGTAAAAATGTATGCCATTTATAAGAGACATATTTATATATAAGGAAGATATAAAAGGATGGGAAAAGATACCATATCCAAACACTAACCTGAAGAAAACTCACATAGCAATATTAATATCAGACAAATGAAAATTAAACTTAAGAAACCATAAGAGAAAGAGTTGTATTTCAAAATGATGACAATTAATTGGGGATACAAATTATTTTAACTTTACATAAAATACAAATATAAAAGGAGAAAGATAATGTCACAGTCATAGTAGAGGATTTAAACCTATTTCTTCAGGAACCCAAAGAATAAAGGGAGCAAAGAAAGAAAAATCAGTGAGGATAAAAAATATCTAACAACATGATAACTTTGTTAATTTACTGTTCAGAATATGTTCTCCATGTACAGTGGAATAAAGCTAGACATCAATATTGAGAAGATATGAAAGTACCGAACTATTTGGAAAGGAAATAGTATACTTCAACCCATAGATAAAAGAGGAAATCACAATCTATATGAGGAAATATTTTGAATTAAATGATTAAGAAATTTGACAAACTGAAACTTACACAACGTAGGCAAAGCTATGCTTGTACCAGTAGCTTCAAGTACATATATTAAAACACATTAAAAACAGAAGATCTAAATAAGTCAGAAAAACAAAAGCAAATTAAACCCATATGCCATGGAAGAAAGGAAGGCAAAAATTAAACAGCAGAAACTAATAAAAGAGAAAACAAGTATATAGTAGAGAAAATCAACGCAGCTAAAAGCTGGTTCATTGAAAAGATGACAAATCTCTAGCCAGATTAATCAGGAAAGAGGAAAGACAGAGAGAGGGGAAAGAAACAGAGGGAGACTGAGCATGTGAGTTTGTTCACAAGAGAGCTATTTCAGGAATGAGACGGGACATGACTTCAGAATCTACACACACTAAAAAGCTCATCAGAAGATACTATGAATAACTTTATAGTAACAGATTTGAAAATTTAAATGAAACAGATTCCTAGAAAAGCTAATACAAAGAGAAATTTTAAAAACCTGAGCCCTCAATTTATTAGAGAAATTGAATATGAATGAAAACTCTTCCTATGAAAAAATTTACATGCTCAAATAACTTTTCTGGTGAATTCATCTAAATAGTTAAAAAACAAATGTCATGAAATAACTCCTTGTGGAATGGAAAAATACTGAATACAACCGAGTTATGAGGTCATTGCACCTGTAAAATTGACACATGATTACCTTAAAATAAAAAAAAAAAATTACAGACCAATTTCTCCTATGAACATTTTTTAAGAAAGTCCTTAATAAAACAAAGGCAGTGCTCAATAGCATGGTAGTACGTGGCTATAAAATTCACTATGCAAGCTGAAACCATGCAAACTGAGTTTAATAATAAATTGAAAAAATTGTGATTTTCTTCCATGACTTCTACAAATTTTGGTTAAAACATTAACTCTCTCACCAACAATCATAAATATTCAGGCAAAATTTAAAATAGTGTACACTGTGATTTACAAAATCAAAACACTAAATAAAGCATGTGTTTCTTGCCAGGATCACGTCCTATGAGATGTCTTTATCGTGTTTTTCACAACCACATTCCTTGTTGATGCCAATGGGTTTGCCTTCACTAAAGTTCCTGACAGTACATCCACAGTCTTAAAATGGTGGCAGGTTCAGCATTTCTTTGGTTGGCTACTTCTCTATAAATCCATTTACATTTGATTAGAATTGCAGTGTTATCACTTCCTTTCTTTGCTATACTTTCACATTTGTTGACCAATTCCATTTTGAATCATGTAACTTCATAAAGTACCATGTGGATTTATCACTGGGATACAAAAAGGCAACACAACTACAGGACTTGCTGTCAGTATGTGAACTAACAGATGGGCTGTCACCAAACACCAAAAGACTTTGAAAGAAGTGATGTCACTGGTCACTGGTCAGGATGAAATCTACTATTTATGTAGAGCTACTACTTCATGTAATCACTCACAGTTAGCACACCTTGGTAACTGAAATCTGAACTGTGCTGTTGAAGGATTGATGTTATTTTACAAAATCAAAACAGCTGAAATGCATGCATATTGGAGGTAGGCAAAACAAGAACTACCTAAATTAAGGGTGAGATAGTGCACACCTGAAATCTCAGCAACTTCAGAGGCTGAAGATTGTAAGTTGAACCTCAGCAACTAGGCAAGACCCTGTCTCAAAATTAAAAAAATTAAAAGCCCTGAAGATATAGGTCAATGGTAAAGGACCCCTTTACCATAATTCTCAGTACCAAAAAAAAAAACAAAAAAAACAAAAAACACTCAAGCAACCAAACAAAAAAACAAAAACAAAACAACCCAAATTACTGGCTTTATTTCTTTATCTGAGTGCCATATGGATGTTCATTTTTTAAATTAATAAAAGTGTAATTTGCACATTTTTCCTTACTTATGGTATATTTCAACAAAAAAAATCCTTAAGAATCATTATAATAAAATTCACCACATTATCAGAATAAAAGAGAAAAATTATATGATTGTTTCAATTGGATAAAATTCAACATTTATCAATGAAATTATAAAAATAGCAAACCAGCAAATTAGAAGTGGGGGCAATTTCTTCAGTCTACTGAAGGGCATTACAAAAATTACATCAAATGTCATACTTATTAAAAAAGAATGTAAATGCTTTCCTTCTGAGACTGAGGATGAGACAAAGACAGTCTTGCTATCATGACATCTATTCAATTCAATATTATAATTATTATTGTAGTGGAGATGCTAGCTCAGGGAAACTGCCTAACTTTATTGAAAATTAAACTGAAGAATTTACCACATTCATGACTTAGAAGGTGCCAACTTACCTGAAATTGGTGTATTAATTCACTGTTTCTAATTAAAATCAGAGTAAGTTGTATGGAGTGTGTATGTGTGCATGTGTGTGTGTGTGTGTGTGTGTTATAAATGGTTAAGTTAATTAGAAATGTAAAGGGACAAAAATATGACAATATAATAAAGAACAAAATTGAGAAGTGACATTCTTAGATCAGGAGTTATTATATAAATCTGTGATAATTAACTAAGTTTGGTATTGACAAAAGAATAATCAAATAAACCAATGAAACAAAACAGAATTCAGAAACAGATCCCCACGTATACAGTTAACCAAAACAGAATTCAGAAACAGATCCACACATAAATAGGTAACCTGATTTATGAAAAACTGATACAACCACCTATTAGGTGGAAGAAAGAACTTCTTAATACTTGGTGCTGGGTCACCTGACTATTCACAGAGAAAGTGAATTTTGAACCCTATGTTAAACCATGTAAAAATAAGTTCCAGGTCTATTCCAGAGCTAGATATGAAAGATAAAAAGTAAAGATTTTAAAATGAAAAATAGCAGAACATCCTCACGAACACTGAATAGCAGGAAAAAAATTAAATTAAACAGGATGCTAAAAGTGCTAACCAAAACAGGAAGGAATGATGAACTACATTGAAAATTGGAATTTGTATTTGCCATAAGGCATCATTAAGAGAGTGAAAAGGCAAGTAAGAGGCTGGAGAAGATATCTGCAAGGTGTCTACCAATATTGAACTCATCAACCCATAAGAAGAAGCCCTACATACCAATAAGAAGAAGACAACCTAAAAGACAAATGGGGGGATTCTTCACAAACTCAGATACTCAATGGCCAGCAAACTCAGAAAATGTGTACAAGGCTCACTGGGCCTTAGGGAAATGTCAAAAGAATGGCTAAAGTAGAGACTGACAAAAATCTGTGCTAACAAGGATGTGGAGCACAATTTCTGTCCTATGCTGGTATGAGTGCTGAAAGACCATTTTGTAAAAACATTTGACACCAACTTGTGAAGTTGAACTTCCACAAACGTAATTACCCAGATACTCCACTCACTGATATTTACTCCACAGAAATGCATACACATACCCACCAAATCACAAACCAGAATGTTCCTGGTGGCACCAATGGCAAGAATGCAAAACTGAAGATACAAAACACTGAAATGGATAAATTGTGTTTTCATAAAACTTATTGAGCAGTGAGAATAAGCAAACCATGATTTGAATGGATCTGACAAATACATCAGCAAAATAAGTTAAACATATCAGAGTATACAGACTATTGTTCCATGTATAAAAATGTTCAAATGGGGCAAAAATAACTGGTAGTGAGTGAAGTCAGAACAGTGGTTACCAGTCAGGAGGAGGCAGGGGAGTGCATGTGTTTAGCATTGGGTCAGTTCTGCTTCCTGACCCAGTGGTGATTAAGGGGGTGTGATCTCTTGTGTACTTAGTTAAAACTTTTTACTAAAAAAAGAAAGAATCTGGCAGATGAATCTGAGCTGACTTAGGAAACTAAATATAATGTATCAATAAGTGGGGAAACAAAGCTAACTAAAAATCACCAAATATAATTCTTTACCAGTTGAAAAAATCAAAATGTGAATTATTATATCTAAAATGGATTTATGAAGGATTCATTAACAATATTTACCTCTTTACATTTTTAAACTTAGGAAAATTAGGGATTAAAAATGAGTATCAGTTACATATTTAAGACCAATAAATAAATATGTTAAAAAAGCAACAACTTTCTAGCTGAAATTTCCAAAATTACAAAGAAGTCCCCTAGTATGGTGCAATGAGGGAGCCCAGACAGTGACCTCTGTTCAAGGGGCTGGGTCTTGGCTGCTTTAGCTCTCAGGCACGCCGCAGGGCAGAAAGACAGTGTGCAGATAAGCAAGTCCCTTAGCATTAGTGTAAATGCACTCCAATTATCCACACTCAACCTGTACTAAAGGAGCAGTTTTGTCCCATTCTCTGCGGAACACTCACTCAGCAAAGGTAAAAACCTGAGAGGCTACTGCCCAGATGTCCAATTCCATCCTGGAGAAGGGACCAGTAATGTTGCTCATGCATGATTTTACCTAACAAAAGGCATAAAGGAAAAGTACCACTAGTCCTTTGGGTGGCACCTTCCTGAAGCTTACCTGTAAACTGCAGATTAGTGAGACAAACTCCAGCTTCACACCTGTCAATTTCACTACCAAACATCCTTTTAAGATAACCGTGCTTCCTCAACAAACTTGTATCATTAGAAAGTAACTTTATATTTTTGTTACCGATCTTATTTTTAGACATTGGAAAAAGAATGTTGAATCTGAGAATTATGCTGGAAAATAAAAAAGGTAGCTTTAAATTTTTTTCATTATATATGCCAAGTGTGTCTATTGTATATAAAATGCTTTAGAAAATAAAGATGGTTACAAGTAAAATTTGAAAACATGTCTAAGATATGAAAATCAGAATCCACATATATTTTGTGTACCCAATCTCTACAAATGCAGTGTATAAAATTTCCTGTTATGGGAGAAACAGAGAACAAATTCTAGTTCATTTTTATTTAAAAAAAATAATAAAGACTTGGGCTGGGAATGTAGCTCAGTTGGTAGAGTGCTAAGGCCCTGGGTTCAATTCCCAGTACCGCCCCCCCCCCAAAAAAAAGGTGTTCATTCAAATTTATGCCCAGAGCAAAAACAAAAAGGAAAAAAGATAAGGACTTTAAAAATTATGCTTAGATTAACAGGCTTAAAAATAAAAGGGTAATGTTAAGTAATCATTTAATATCACATTAGCAACACTGATTCTTGTTGTTTTGTCTCACCCAGGTTAGAACCAGGACAAATGATCTTAACTATCATAATGGGAATCAGTCTGATATAGGAAGAACTGCTCTGGGTGAGAGGCTAAACTGAGAAAGCTGGAGCTATGAGTACTGTATGTACATTTCCATGCAAAGAGACCTCCATGTTATTTCCCCACTGCAGGGCGTTAGGGGTCCACAGGTACCTAACTCATGTGTTCCCCTGCACGTTTTCTGATAGCATATCTTTTACCACTGACCTCCACTATGAGGAAACTGAAATGTTTAAATTAAAGCACACACTGAATGCATGAATAAATAAAAGCATATGGGCATAAACTTTTTACAAGTGATGCAGAAAAGAACAAGTGCATACTGAACAAGCTGTAAGAGATTTCATCTTTCACATTATGCAAATGCATTTTGCTAGTGATATTTTCTATTTTAGTCAGGATGATCCTCATTACTACTTTTACTATGTGAACTACAAAACTGTGTATCTGTTTTAACAAGAACATATACATAATTACTCTGTGGAGAAATTTTCAAAAGTGTCAAAATATGAATTAAAACACCGACACTTTTTTTTTAAGGCTCCGTATGTGAATCCAAAACATGTTGCTTACAGAATGAAGACTTGGTAAAATGGATGAGAACATTTGTATGGAGGAGTTTCTAAAATACCAGTTATTTATTTAAAGCAAGCTTCAGCTCTGGTTATATGGTTTAGAAACTCTTCTGATGAGGGAGAAATATGAAGATGCAAGATGAAAGACAAATAATTTACCTGACCTTCATTTTCTGAGGAAAAGACCCTCACTCTTTGTGGCTGGGATAAAATCAAGAGGCCTTCCAACCCCCAAATGCATCTTTCTCCAACTGAAATGAGCAGGTTAGCACTGCTTATAGACCTCATAACCCTTTTGTTCAACAATGGCCAAGCATGCTCTTTTCTTCTATAGAAAAGTTGAACAGGTAATTGTACTGGACACAAACTGCAGGGCTAACCAATTGTGCTAATTTGGTGCACTTCTGCTCAAGTCAGCAGAAATCTCACAAATTTCCTTTTTTCTAGAAGATAAACAAATCTCACTGTGTCTGGGAGAGACAAATTTATAGAACTACTGTGGCTGGAGACATGGGATACTAATTACAAATGACCAATATTTTCATCTGACCAGATCAAAATATTGACACTAAAATAAGACAACCAAAGGAAAACTCATTTCTTAGCTTGTTACCATGGAACCTAGCTCAGAATTCTTTCTACATTGAGTCTTCACGGGTAAAAAAAAAAAAAAAATGGAATTAAAACATGCCAACTTATCAAATGCAGTGGGACACTCCTGACTCCCCTCCACGACTTCAGCAGGTTTAGATCTATCCCAGGCTGAGTGGAGATCATAAAGATGACAGTCTAGTCTTTATACTTTTAAAAATGTGAAATTAAGGTGTAGGGTTGTGAAGTGATGGACCATAGTACTTGCAGGGTAGGAACTAGAACAAGTCTCTTGACTTCTGGTCAAGTTTTTTCCACCACTCTCTAATGGAATGATAAAGCCAAACAGTCAAACAGATAAGACATTCCAAATAACAAAAAGTATATTCTGTGTTTTTGCTAGTATTTTTGTTTTTACCTCTGAAGAGATTATCCAAGTCAATATCTTCTTTTCCTTTGATTTTCAAACACTTTGCCTGCTGTACAAGTCTGGGCAAAGAACAGAAATAAAATCTAGATTCATTATCCTGTGAAGTAGGAATAAATCATGATAGCAGCACGAATTTAAATGAAAACCACAGGGTAAATGCTAGTGACTTAGCAGGTATTATGCTGCACAGAGCCCTGCCAGAAGGTTTTCCTTTTTTTTTTTTTTTTTTTTTTTTTCAATTTAAGATTTAAAAAAATATATACTTTTGTTCAGGAAGTCTATGAAACCTGAAACTTAAAAGTCTCCTTCCCCCCACATTCTATTATAACAAAAAGTTTATAAAACTCCCTGGAAAAGAATCTTTTCAAAGTCTGAGGAAGATGGGACAGTGGGTGACAGGGTGGTAGATGGGTAAATAATAATTGCTACTGATGATTTTGACACTTACTATTTTAATCAGAAGATTACAGACATTGTGCTCAAACAACTATATAAAGTAATTTAGTTACATTGCTGAATGTCAGAGAATTAATTAACTTTTAAAATGTTGCACTATGTGGTAAGGGCTGATTTTGTAACTCTTTCATCATGGAGCTTTATTAAAACTTGAAGCTCATTCTTCATAATGAATATGGAAGTTTTTAAAATGAAACTTTTCCAGGGATGCTAATTACCTACTAATTAATTATAGGTAGATAGAACTTGATGCAATTAATTTTTCTGTATATGCTTATAATTTTAATAAGATCACAATACTTCGCTTTGCACATATATTTTCTTATACTTACTCTCTCATTTTATCCTCACTAACAAGCCTGTGAAATGCTCATGAAAGAACATTTCAGTTTCTGTTTCGGATGAAGAAACTGATTCTTCTGAAATCATTGCCAAAAACCTAGATAGAAACCTAAATGACTTATACATAATGAAGGTAATTTTATTGCTATATCATATAACCATGCATGTCATGGCATAATTACATTTGATTTATTAGTTATCTCTTAATTCTCAATACTTTTATCAAGATGATTAAAACTGAGAAAGGATCTCTTTAGAAGCTGCATCTTTGGGCCACACATGTTCCACAACCTGTGTTGAACTAAGCTACTGTTAGTTCACCTGTGTGAACTAAGCTACTGTGGAGCTTAGTTCCAAGGTAGCTAACCACCTGTGGTACAAAGGAGGGACAACATGCCAGCAATGGGAAGACCTGGGTTCATAGCCAGGACCCAGGTCCTACATTTGTGACCCCAAGTGGACCTTTAAATACTCATAGTCTTAGCTTCCAATCTGCAAAAGAGAGACAGTACTTGCTTTATTGGGTTGTTCTGAGCAATTACTGAACTAGATATTGAAAAACAGTATAAAAATATTTTATGCATTAAGGGTATGCATAAAAATGTGTGGAATATTATTTTCAATATGTATATTTTCATTATATTTTCTCATAATCCATATATATCATCAGGATTTGTTTACATTCTTGCAGAAAAGCATGTGATCTACAAGGAGAGGGCTTAACCTGAAGGAGTAAGTATCTGGTACAGAAAGCTAGTCAACATGGGATGATGGAGGCACAACCCTGTGCTATGTAGCTCAGCAGAGCCGTTTTGCAAAGAAGATGAAAAAAAAGAATTGTTTTAGTTTTTTGCAAATCTTTGAGTAATTTTCACTCAGTTCTACAAATTTTATGACTGATTTTCAAACCATCTCAAAGAATCCCTCTGCAATCTGCTAATGAAGATCTTAATTCCGTGTTACAAAATTAAAAAATAAAGCTTCCTTACATACACTGAAGAGGACTTAAAAATAATTTAAAAATAAACCAAATAAGTTTCTTGAGTTCTTTTTAAAAATGCTAGGCACCACAATTAATCACAGGTTACACTTTAGTATACTCTTGCTTTCAAATTACTACATTGCTATGGAGATAATGCCAAGCCACGTCCTGAGGGAAAACTCCTGTGAGACAGGTACTTTCCAAGGACTCCCAGCCTCTCCCTTTAGCTTAACTTCAGATCATTCTCACAAAAACTCTAAAAGGTAGGAATGGTACTCTTGTTTTATAAATATAGAAACTGAGGTTCAGAAATATTAGTGAACTTGGTCCACATCAGGCACACAGAGCATTGATGGTGTAGCCAGGATATAAAGTCAAGTTTTTGAACTAAAAAACCCAGGCTTGATTCTGTTCTACATGTGATCTTTCAATACTGTAGGGCTTGCTGCTATTTACAATAGACATGGAGGAGTAGTCACAGGCAGAGCAAAAGAAAGGGACAGTCAGGACTGCTCTTGGAGATCAAGGGGAGAACACAGCTTGGCACTCTGCAGAGGATGAGGGGAGGATTATGGAGAATTGGGGAGAAAGAAGAAACTGGACTAGAATAAACATAAGGAAAACAGGAGGAGAGAGGTGTTTTAGGGATCTGATAAACAAATCAGTTTTTTTGATGAAGCTCCTGCAACATGCAAGGAAAGGTGCAGTTGACAGAATAAGGTGAGAACTATGCTGCAGAGGACCTTGCCTGCTATGCTTGTGTTTGAACTGAACCTCATGGGCAGAAGAAAGGCCACCGGAGTGTTTGCATCTTGAAAGGATCTGCTGCACACAGTCTGTAGAAATGTTTGGAAATGACAAAGACCAGAAAAGTGCCAAAGATGAATATTTTTTTTTGTGTTTTAGTTAAAAAGGCCTAAATCTCCACGTAAATCTCCAGGTATAATCTCCAGGTATATACTTGACCAATAATTTTTCCTAAAGCCTGGCCTGTACCTTTCATATAATCATAGATCCAGGCACCCTAAATAATCTTCAGAATCTTTCATTAGTAGGTTTGCTGTTGTTGCAGCAAGAGTCAGAAACTCCTGTGTGTGTGTGTGTGTGTGTGTGTGTGTGTATCTGTCTATGCCAGATTCATTCCCTAAACGATTTTAAGTGACTGAGAAGTGAAACCTGCCACAATTACCCAGTAGTCACTGCCATCCACTGTTTTGATAACTCCATACATTTGCTACTTCCAGTCAAGGCAGTATTAGTGGCTAGTACTCAGTGCTCATTAAGTGCCAGACCCATAAACTAGATGCCTACCATGAAAATAAGATCAATCTTACTTTACACTGAAAAAGACAGAGAGGTTAAGGAGCTTGCCCAAAGTTACAAAGTGAGTAGAAGAACTGGAATCTGAAACTAAATCTATCTGGACCTAGACACCTCCTGGAACATGAGGAAATGATAGGCCACAAGTCAAATCCTGCCCCTTGCACTTTGGCAAATAGAGTTGTACTAGAACACCATTACTAGTTCATTCCTTCATTTTGTGTCTATGACTGCTTTCACAACAATAACTAAGCTCAGTAGTTACAATAGCGATCTTATGGCTGACAAAAACTAAAATATATACTATGTGGCTCTTTATAGGAAAAGTTTACTAACCACTGTCCTGGAAGTATAGGAAAAGTCCATAACGTCAAAATACATGTACCGCATGTGTGTTTTATTTTTTCTAAATATTGTCCTAATAACTATTTGGTTCTAGCTTATAATCAGACTTCAGAGGCAAAAACTGGGCTCTGACTCTCTTTAATCTGGGGGTAAATTCTTCAAGTCTAATCAACATACTGTAAGATTTTCATGCAGACAAGTTGCTTTCAGCTGAGATGAATTTTACCACTGAAAGACTCCTCATTTATCAGGGGATTCATATGTGTGTACTATCATATTTCATAGGAGGCAGAACAAGAAAAGGGCTGTCACAGAGAGGTGAAGAAGGTTGGATCAGAGAGCAAGAGGGGATCTTCTGCATGCAAGGTGGAGAGATTAGAAAAGCTTTCAGGGGTGGGATATGAAGGAGGCTTCAAAACAAGGTTCCCTGCAGAAAATGTAGAGGGGCCCCCAAGTGCAGGGCATTATCCTGTGAAGTGTTAGGAGAGGAGAAGTGATGGGGCGTGTCATGTGAGGAGGTGGGGAGTGGAGGTGGGGACCACTGATGAGAACTGCAACAGCTCTCTATGTCTCCATGTGTGCCTCTATGTTTGGATATACACAGGTTTTAATCTACAGTACAGCAAAATGGTCCAATGAGCTGAGTCTATTAATCTAAAGAACTAATAAAATATGCTTAGTTTGTACCTAAGAACTAATTAAATATTGAAAAATATGGCAGTAGAAAGCATCCATAAATAATGATATACATATAAAAAGGTTTCCTTGGCATTATGTATAAGAAAAAATATTGGAAACCACTTGTCAATAGGGGAATGGGTTAAATGAAGTAAGGTATTCCATACAATAGTACATAATATGTTGTTAAAAATAAGGCATTGGCTCCATGAAAAAAAATTTTTTTTTTTGTGGTGCTGGGGATTGAACCCAGGGCCTTGTGCTTGCAAGGCAAGCACTCTACCGACTGAGCTATCTCCCCAGCCCTCCACGAAATATTGTATTAATATGGCAAATTAATATGGTAATGGATCCATGATATATTGTTAAATCCAAGTAACATGTTGCAGATTAACAAAAAATGATAAATTTTTTTTAAAAAGAACTAAAGTACATCTACATGTCCACAGGTGGACATGGCCACTGAAGAGGTGTTGAGAATGTGTGACAACCTGTTGACACCAGTAACCTCTGCTCCTATCACCAAAGTTGTAAAGTAACAAATGAGAAATTAAGTTTTTAAAAACCTGTATATTTCTTGAATTATTAACACAAGGGCATTTTCTATATTTTTACAAGCTTCCAAGTTATGCTGTTTTATAGAAAAGGTCTGGATATTATTAATGTTTTTAATTTTTTTCTTTTTATTCATTCATATTTTCTAATTTTCCTATAATAAACAAGCATCATTTTAGTAATGAGAAAAAATCATGTTAAATGTCCCACTTTACTATTAGCCATGAATGGGAAATAATTATTTTGAAGCTGGTTAAGTATGTAGATGATAAAAAAAAATGCCTGTTGGTGCCCAGGCAGCAAAATTTTGTTTTTCTTTGGTGTAGGAGCACTAATATTTCCTTTTGCAAGGAACCATGGAGATTTTAGGACACAATGTTCTGTAGAATTTAATTACTAAGAGCCTGTCCAAGGCAGGATTCCAGAAATCCAGAGATACACAATAAATTATAAAGTGCCTTATGAGAATTAGCTTTAAAAAATATTTTTAAGACCTTATTAAGGCACATGTCAGTTAATTTATAAAGTTTTAGCAGAACTATAAGTTTGTTTAGGAAATATGAGACACTAGCAAAGGTGCTGGAGCCTCCCCAGCAGGTGGAACCCAATTAGGGCTAAGTCTTTCAGTAGCATGGGTTCCAGGCTTCTGAGCTGGTTGCTGAGTGAGTGCTGATGCAGGGAGTAAATCAACATGGCCTCTGCCAAATCCATAGGACAAAGGCCATCCTGCCTGAGTTCTGATCCTTGCCCTACCACTTGCAAGCCTCGGTAACTTTCCTATTACTAAGAAAAGGTAAGAATGGGGTTTTGCCTGTTTTATTCACTGCTGTATCACTAGAGTTTGGAGTAGGATCTTTCCATTCAATAGCTAAAAGTTGAGTAAATGAATATCTCTAATTTCAGAAATGCTCAGAGTTATTCAGTTCTCCAAGTGCCAAAGTCAATTCTGTTCTGACATGGTCTTAATGTCGGGGTGGGCAGTGGTCTGGAACAGCAAGCAGAGCTGTGACCTGGGAGTCACAGAACCGAGTTGCCACCAATACTGTTCATGAAGGAACTTGACTCTTTGCCTTTGGTCTCATTTTCACATTGAAGAAGTTGGATTGAACTCTTGAGTCCTTTGCCATTGTAAGACTCTTATGTTGGCACACCTGCCCAGAGGCTCCTTGAAGTCCCGCTGGAGGTAAGGGTGGGAGAGCCCTTCTCTGAATGGTCATGGGCTTTCCTGTCCAGCCACAAGGCCCTCTAAGCATAGAAGGATTTGGGGGTGTCTTG
Organism: Sciurus carolinensis; assembly: GCF_902686445.1. Classification (NCBI taxonomy): domain Eukaryota; kingdom Metazoa; phylum Chordata; class Mammalia; order Rodentia; family Sciuridae; genus Sciurus; species Sciurus carolinensis. The sequence goes on along the minus strand of NC_062227.1, from coordinate 25,481,724 downwards.
GTGTTTTCATCACTACATATTTGATCGAGGGGTTTAATCTGCTTATGAAACCAACTATTAACTCAGACTAAATAAATAAAGGTCTAAATTCCTATGTTTGGTACTAAGATGCATGCTATACACAGAACTGGTCTAATTTCCATATTTTGAAATCAACAACTTTAGGGGGTCAAATTCAATAATTTGGGGGTCTAGAGAAAGCAGTTCAGTGTGAGATTGCTTGCCTAGCATGTATGAGGCCCTGGGTTTGAATCCTCAGCATAGCTAAATAAATAAATAGGTTTATAAAAATAATAAAAAATTTGGAACTATTATTTTGATTCTCTCTATATATACATATATAGTACCTATATTCAAAATCATAAGCCTTGCATTCATGTCCATTTTACAGATGAAGCAACTGAGACTCTATGAGGAAAATGAATGCCTATAATTAAATCAAATAACATAAGACACATATTAAGAACCTACAGTGTGTAAAAACAAAAAACTATAAAGAAAGTAGTTCCTCCCTTTGGCAGCCTACAATCCTTTTGAGAAAAGAAGGTACACACACAAAGCCAAGTGATGAAGTGATACATGAAGACACACACACACACAAATAAGCCATCAGTGTGCAGCACAGACAGGGAGGACAGAGGAGAGCTGAGGGCAGGGTGGGGCTCCCTCTTACTTGATTCCACATCCCGGGGCCAACCATTATTTTGGCACATCGTGGCTGGTTGTTCAAAATCTAGTTGGTTTGCTGAGTTCCTAATAAGTGTCAGGCTTTATATTATAGGTTAGAAACACATAGACATGTAAAATATAATCTCTATCCTCAAGAAGCTTAGATAGGTGGGAACGGCTTAGAAACTGTCCAGACAGAGATGAGCCTTGGGGAAGGGAGAAGCTGCAGGCAGGGTAAATGACGTATTCAGGATGGGAACAAAGGTTTAAGTGCCAGAAAGAAACAACACTTCAGACGTTGACAGATAGGGACACTGGGCAGACTTCATGCCAGGAGCAGAGAATATATGTGGGAATAAGTGAGAGAAAAGTCTGATGGATTAAAGAAAACTCATTTACTTACTTGGAAGGTTAATATGTGGAAGAGCCACCTAACTCTGTCATAACTCTGAGAATGGCTCTCACAGAAGGTATTTATGCTGCTGATAATTTGAATAGTGGAAATAAACTAGTTAGCTCACAGCAATGCAATTTATTATCAGAATCATTAAAGGATGATTCCACTACATGGCATTCCTTCTGATTACCATAATTTCCTCCAGCCATTTCTATTACCAACATAGGCCTTCATGAAGTGCATAAAATTTACAATACATCAGGCATTGGGGAAAACTAGTGAGATTTCCTAGGCATTTTCTTAGGTTTTCTTAATAGTACTGACTGAGAATGACAGATATTTTAGCCAACAGTGGTGCTATGAATTTGAAAACTATATTGAACACTGCTTTGAGGAGGCAAACGAGGTTATTAAAGAACACTTAGGTGGGTGTGAAAAGCCTGGAAAAAATGTCCTTCTCAGGTCTGAGGAAAGAGCTAATGGATAATAAAGGGGGCAGTTACATTCCAGGGTAATTTTCTTGATGATGAAAATGTTTTAATGACTATAATGTTATTCTCATTGCAGATAGAAGGTGAAAAATTTTGTATTACATATGGAAAAAATAAGAATAAACACTTTGGGGAAAACATGGTAACATTCTTCCCCTTCAGTAGTTCTATTTTCAAAAAATGAGAAATACATGTGTTATAAGATGACCCTGAGAATTCTACACAGAATTAAAAAGTAGCCTAAATAGAAATCCAGTCAGGTCTTTTCAAAGCCTTTAAACCATGCTTCTGTTAGGCTGGTATAGTTGAAATTCGTGTAGGGTTTAAGAGTCTGGTAATTCTGCATTCAAATCCCAACTTTCTCCTGGCTATCTATATGACCTTGGACATTTTGCCTAACCTCTCTGAATGTTCAGGTGCCTTCACTTTAAGATTATAATGAGAAAACTTGCCACACACAGGCTGTCATAAGGGTGAAATAAAATTAACAAGAGGATCTATATAAATTGTTTAGCTCAATGGAAGTATATGATATTATGAGTCAGCATTTATTTCCATTGAACTGTCTGTATGAATTGTATGGAAATTGTATTGCATTGTTTATTGTATGGAATATGCTGGATTTAATCAGGAAACCAATGTTTGGGTTTCAGATCCACAACATATGGGTCCTTGTTTCCTCCACCTGTGAATGGCACTGCTGAGGACAAAAACACCTGTTTTGCCTAAATCACAAGATTATGGGAAACTCCAAAGAAAATGTGCAAACTATAAACTGTCACACACATGACATATGTTTTCCCCTGTGGACTTCAGGCCCAAAGGAAGAAACTCAAGTGGAATGCCATTTGCCTCCATTTAATGCACATGAATATACTACTATTCACTTTAGAAACACAAAGAAAAATAAATAAGTATACAAATACATATATATATTCAATAATTATGACCCATTGTGACTCCTGAAAATTAACATACCACAAATATCTGATTATTTTGAAGGCAAATCTTCTAACATCTAGTAGTAAATAATCTACTCAAATTTAAAGCATGACCCTCTACTTACAATGTGAATGCAAGTAGACTATTTCCACTAGTAAATCATGCAGTGGAGCCAGAAGTGTGTTAACAATAGGCTTCTGCAAATATTAAAATGAGAGCAAATAGACCTTTTAAAAATAATCACAAAACTGTGATGCAGTAAGGAAAAGACAAAATTCTCTAAATGGCCAGGCGATGCCTAATTGGTTGTGGAAGAATGTTTAAAAAGATGGTTATATTTTGCACTTGAATTACTAGAATTCTGGAGATTCTAACTTGACAAGTATTGCTTATACAAGAGATTACTGAAGGCTGTCCAGAGCCTGGGGAAGGACGAATGTGTAACGCTAATTGTTACCAACGTAAACCCCTCCCTCATCCCATGAAAGAAGCCAGGTAAAAATGACCTTGCCTCAACATGCAGGTGAGAAGGGATGGGATTTAAATGGGATTTATTTATTTATTTTATTGTAAACAAATGGGATACACGTTGTTTCTCTATTTGTACATGGAGTCAAGGCATACCATTTGTGTAATCATAAATTTACATAGGGTAATGTTGTTTGATTCATTCTGTTATTTTTTCCCTTCCCCCCCACCCCTCCCACCCCTCTCTTCCCTCTATACAGTCCTTCCTTCCTCCATTCTTACCACCCTCCTTATCCCTAACCCTAAACCTAACCCTAACCCTAACGCTAACCCCTCCCACCCCCCATTATATGTACTCATCCGATTATTAGCGAGATCATTCGTCCTTTAGTTTTTTGAGATTGGCTTATCTCACTTAGCATGATATTCTCCAATTTCATCCATTTGCCTGCAAATGCCATAATTTTATCATTCTTCGTGGCGGAGTAATATTCCATTGTGTGTGTGTGTATATATATATATATATATATATATATATATATATATATATATAAAGAAACTGTGGCATATATATATATATGCCACAGTTTCTTTATCCTAAATGGGATTTAAATGTTCTCTTTCCTCTCTATTTGATATTCTGTGATTTCAAGAGAACGATTTGGGATGGAGGAATGGTAGTTTCAGGGAAGTCCTAGGAGGAAAACTGTGAGGAAGGCTGAAACAGATCTTATCTGCAAGTGGTCAGCCTATGTAACATCCCTGTTGATTCCCTTGTTCTCTTTCTTCCTCACCCTGGAATTCAAGGGCATGAACACAATGTCATGGAGATGGGGTAGAAAGAGGGCTTGGGCTGAGATTGTTAATACTATGTATCTAAACATTAGTAAGACAGCTGGTTAGAAAAAAAAATGGACAACCACTGTAGTTCAGGGATTGCATTGGTCTTGAGATTTGAAAGCCAAAGGATTCAGGATGTGAGCTGTGCCTGCTGCCCGGCTTCAGCTGCTCACAGTGTTCCTTTTGTGCATGAAACAGTATTGGATTAGGTGGGAGGGGCTTTGAGTTTTTGGCTCAGTTGTTAGCTGACATTCTCCACTCTTTCTTTTTACCTGTAGTAATTATATGTACCTAATATATTTCAGTGCAGAGCCTCCTCAAAAATGGTAAGGAACATACTATATATTGAAAAGGGGCAATTTCTAAGATGAGTAAGATGGGGAGAAAAGATTTTGCCGGAAAGAACTTAGCTAACCTCTGAGACAACATGACAGTGTAATTTTTTTTTTTTTTTTTTAACAGCAGTTCAAAGATCTGCTTAGTCTCTTTGACTTTTGACATTGAGGATGAACATCTAAAATATTTATAAGAGAGACTGACTGGGTTTTTATGTGGAAAAAAATGCAACAGAATACAGCAAAAAGAATGAAGGCAGGTAGTAGTACTGGTCTCTACGACTTTGGAATAAATAACCTCAATGGAGAGGAGAGGAGGGGAGGGGAGGAGAGGGGAAAGGAGGGGAGGGGAGGAGAGGGGGAAAGGAGGAAAGAAAGGAAGGAAGGGAAGGAGGGAGGGAGGGAGGGAGGGAGGGAGGGATGGGGGAGGGGAGGGAACATTTCTCCCCCAGCTGGGAAATAGAAAGGAAGTACAAGCTCTCAACTTCTTAAGTTGTAAACAGTGTGGGTGTGAACAGGCAGTAAAGAACAACTAGACCCTGTGAAGTTTCAACAAGAGGAGTGGGTGTGTACCAAATAATAAAAATGCAAGTTACAGATACAAAAATAGAGAGGAATGTGTATCCATAGGAAATAGACCATGCAACAGAGAGGAGGCTAAGCTGCAGTTGGGTGCAGAGCCAGCAAAACCAAACAAGCTATTTAATAAAAATGAAATGTCACCTGAGTGTTCTAAAACAACATTTGCATGAAAAAAAAAAATTCACAGTCAAGAATGTAAAATCCATGTGAAAAGTGTATCCTACCAGTCAAATTCTCTCAACCAAGAGGTAACTTGGCTTCTTGGGAATGGAGGGGTTCCACCCCTACTGGGTTCTGATACAAAGGGCAGAAAATTTTTCCAAGGGAAACTCCACACCTATGTGCTGAAAAGAAAAACTGGCTCTAGCCTTAGGAGAAGGAGCAGCCCCTTCAAAGCTCATAAGTGGGGTCTTGATCCTAGAGACCTTGAACATGACTGCCTTCTGCCTGTGGGAAACGCACACTTCTTACTAGTCTATCTGGCCTTTCTTAGATCCAGCTATTTAGTTAATGTTTGATTTACTGTGTTTCTCAGCAGAGAATGGAGTGCTTTCAACACAAGATGTTATTTAGACTGTTTGCTTATTTAGGTTAAAAAAAATGAAATGAGGTTATATTTGCAATACCTTGGCAAATAAATATATGTAAATAGAAAATGAAAACTGATACTTAAAAGCATAAGTTTATATTTAGGATCAAAAGGATGTTGTGATTCAGAGGAAGAAGTCATATCAGGTACATCTGGATTAGATATGACAAAGACAAGTGACAGGTATGAGAGGCAGTCCTGACATGACTCAGCAGATACAAACCACCCTGTGCCAAAAGAAAGAACAAGAATAAAGATGTTTTCAAGATACGGGTGAATCTTTCAGAACTGTACAGAGAATACATACTTTATATAGTTTGTATACAATTTGTATACACAGAAAGAGGTAAGTGGAAATATTTGAGGATGCAGCATTAGAAAATATTATGTTAAATGAAGATCAAGGATTAGGTCAATTCTATGATCTAGGGAATATATCAATACCCTCAAATAAGAATAATTATTTTGAATAGTTATAAGGAACTATTACTAGTAGCAAATTTGTTCTTTTACTATTTGATTGGGTTTACTTTCTGGTACACATTTTCGAAAATTTTCTTACCTGGGTTGACTGTTCACTGTTTCATGTTTTCCATTGAAGTTCAAACTATAGAGATTTTTCGATTTTGAATGTGAAGAGTCTGCTTCCAAATGTGCCTGTGTTTGTTCTCTCAGACGATCATGAAGCGTTGCCTCCTTTTTCAAGTTCATGTCCGAATAAGGGCAGCCAAAAGCACTGGTTTGTATAAAAATGAAAGCACAGTTGTCAGTTTATAGTGATAAATCAGCGATCCATTGTCATTGGAACAGACTCACACTTAATATTTAAAAACTGAATAGAGACATCTTTTCTCACTAAGCACACTCAAAAGCAGTTTCTTTCATGTTGCTTTTAGAGAAAATCTCACATTCTAGACCACAGACACTGGTCAGTAAATATTAAAGGTAGATTCATCAGCACATATGGCATTTACATTTTTGGAAATGGAAAAATCTAAGAATAGCATACAGATGTGCTTTGAATGGAGCTGTGGAAATGTCATATGACACATAGCTCAGTTTGTATTCTCTAGTATTTATGCCCTGGCTTGACTACCTGCATCACCAAATGCTGTGCATAACTAAAAACATTCACTAGTGTCAGAGAGTATCATACTTCCATTTCTTTATATTCATGTATCTAGAAACACTGTCTCTGTGTTTCTGCTTAGACCTCCCATAATTTTCTGCAGGGTTTTGTGTTAGAATGTGCAGGGACCTCGTAGGTGAACTAGGAGAGTCCCACCAGGTTGCTGAACTTTTTTGTTCCTTTAAATGTCAAGGCTGAAACCTGGATGCTGTTGGAGCCTAGCAACAGGTCACAGGCAGAAGGATCTGCCAGGGCAAATGATCTGGTTCCTTCCAAAGGCTGAGAAGCTGTCTCCATTACAACTACATGCCCCTGTTCCTGTCTCCAGGAAGGTGTCAAATCTTTGGGGCTGCTAAGAAAGAGCAGCCATTGCCAGGGAAAGTGCAGACATGACAAGTCACCTGGACACTCCTCAGGGGAAGGTGCTTCCTGCTCTTGCTTCAGAGTTGCTACCCAGTGAAGTGGGAAAAGCAGATCTAACTGAGAAAAGCTGCCATGACCATAAGAAATCACAAGACAGACAGACACACACAACCAATACGTGTATAGCTGCTATCACCACCACCACATCCTCACCCACTGCATCTAGAGGAGCACGTGGCCAAATGTAGCAACATCAAGGGAGTTGATGTTTTGGGAATTGGCTTCCTAGTCACTGTAAAGTTGTTGATACACAGTACACAATAAATTCTTTATGAATACATTAAAGTTTTCTTTTGTTATTTTAAGGTCATGATAAAATCAGGGACAAAAGTAAATGTTCCTCTATTTTAAGGTAGAATGAGTTTTCCGAAGAGCAATCAAACCTCAGAAGGACTTCAGTGCCACATATATCTGGAATGGACCTCTGGAATTGGGATGGGTGGTTATGATGCTATCAGCCTGCCCAACATGACAGGGTGGCTGCACTAGCATCATGACTGACGAGCAGACTTCGATACAGATAGGAAAGTCCCCTTTCACGCATGTTCTGTAAATGATAATAATTGGTATTGACCCACTGATTTATTCATCTATTTGGTTATTGTTTAAATAATCTGCTAACTGAGCACTTTCTGTATGCCAGGCACTTTAGAGAATATACAGTGAAGAAGATACACACACACACACACACACACACACACACAAATACATGTATGTGTACAGATATACATACACATACACATATATACCAATAAATAGAATTTATAATAAAAACAGAGCTACTTTTACTGAGTATATAGTATAGGATCATCTCAATATAAGACTTTACATCTATCATTTCTAATTACTTATAGCTAATTACTTAAGGACAGTATTAACACATTTATTATAAGGTAAGAAAACAGGTTCACATAGTATAACCAAATTTCCCAAAGCCTTTTAGCACTTTCTTGGGAAGCCCTGAAGTAGATGGCTTAATTATAGACACCAGTTCAGGGGGCAGAGGTGGGAGAAGGATTTGAACATCAACAAAAGGAACACGAAGGAAATCATGGCATAATTCTTGTACAAAAAGAACCAGAGCCCTGTATTCAAAGTCTGCACTGTGTGTGCCATGGTTTAATGGCTGAGGACAAATGTCAGCACATGCAAGATTCCTGAAATAAAGTGCTGCTTCCAGTGCAACAGGGCAGGGGCAGCTGTTTAAGCTGCACCCTATGAGATTTAAGGGAGAGTTCAGAAAGCATTTTCTGCAGAGAAAAATTGAAAATCATTATACTAACTTAAGTGACTGAGAAATGTCTCTTTTTTCTAAAGTACAGCTGTGTTTTCATTAAGATACTATTACTCAGAAGGTTTGCTGTCCATCTAACACATACTCCCAATTTGAGATTTTTAAACGATCATTATGGTAATGCATTTTCTTTTTCTTAATTTCACATCATCATCCCAACTCCGGCTGCACAGTATTTAATAAAAAATCCCAAAGGTTTGTTTGTATGTCCAGCACCTGGAGACTCTCTAGTTCAGTAGTGGCTTGTGTTGAAATTTTGTTCCCTGCCATCTTCATTCATAAACCAGTCCCTCTAGCCATTTGATCATTAGCTTATATCCTAACCATATTCTAGATCCTCTTTATCTCTCTGGCAATTATGAATGCAAAACCAAACAGAAGCCCTAAAACCTCACTAGAAGGGAAGAGTTCCTGATTCCATGAGGTAAGGCATGTGAGGACAAGGCTCCAGGTTATACAGAGCAGAGTGAGTGTGAAGTTCAAAAGAATATATTAAATGACAAAAATCACTTTGCAGGAGAGGCTGGTGATGAATTTTGGAGAAGACGATGAGAGATGAAAGAAAGTACAAAAGAAGTGGGGATGAGGGGCTTTCAGATGCAATTGTCTGCAGCATTTTGAGGCTTGGAACATGGATCTGAGACTCTGCTGTGAGTAAGTTTCTATATTGCCAGCCTGTGCTCATTTGTGTTCTTTGTAGACAGACAGTTATGTCAAAGAGATGGAATCCTAGAGTTAGCCTGCCTCTTGCAAACTCAAGCATTTACCCATGCATATGTGCATGTATATATGCATTTCAGAACATGTATGATTCTGTATGAATCTATTCACACAGGGAAAGAAAGGATTGAAGTAGAGGTTTTAAATATAATAAAGCGATTTTAAACTTATTTAAATTTTTTTAAAATTTGTTCTAATTAGTTATTACAAGACAGCAGAATGCATTTCAACTTATTGTACACAAATGGAGCACAACCTCTCCTTTCTCTGGCTGTACATGATGCTATCACACCATTCGTGCAATCATACATGTATATAGGGTAACAACGTCCCTCTCATTCCACTAACCTTTCCACCCCAACACCCCCTACCCTCTCTTCACTCGCCTTTGTACAATCCAAAGTTCCTCCATTCTTCCCTACCTGCCCCCATTATGGATCAGCATCCACATATGAGAGAAAACTTTTGGTCTTTGGATTTTTTGGGGATTGGCTTATTTTGTTTAGCATGATATTTTCCAACTCCAATCATTTACTTGCAAATGCCATAATTTCATTCTTCTTTAAGGCTGTGTAATATTCCATTGTGTATATATACCACAGTTTCTTTATCCATTCATCTGTTGAAGGGCATCTAAGTTAGTTCCACAGTTTAGCTATTGTAAATTGAGCTTCTATCACTATAGCAGCTCAATTGATGTGGCTGCATCACTGTAGTATGTTGATTTTAAGTCCTTTGGGTGGGATAGCTGGGTCAAATTGTGGTTCCATTCCAGGTTTTCTAAGGAATCTACATACCGCTTTCCAGAGTGGTTGCATCAATTTGCAGTCCCACCAGCAATGTATGAGTGTACCTTTCCTCCCACATCCTCGCCAACACTTACCATTGCTTGTATTCTTGATAATTGCCATTCTGACTGGAAAAAATGAAATCTTAGATTGGTTTTGATTTGCAATTCTCTAATTACTAGAGATGTTGAACATTTTTTCATATGTTTGTTTATCACTTGTATATCTTCTTCTGTGAAGTGTCTGTTCAGTTCCTTAGCCCATTTATTGATCAGATTATTTATTTGGTGTTAAGTTTTTTGAATTCTTTATATATTCTGGAGATTAGTGCTCTGATGTGTGTATGGTAAAGATTTTCTCCAACTCTGTAGGCTCTCTCTTCACGTTATTGATTGTTTCCTTTGCTGAGAAGAAGCTTTTCAGTTTGAATCCATCCCATTTACTGATTCTTAATTTTATTTCTTGCACTTTAGGAGTCTTATTAAGGAAGTCAGGTCCTAAGCCAATGTGATAAAGATTTGGGCCTACTTTTTCTTCTATTAAGTTCAGGGTCCCTGTTCTAATTCCTAGTTCTTGGTCCACTTTGAGCTGATTTTTGTGCAAGGTGAGAGATAGAGGTTTAATTTCATTTTGCTACATATGGATTTCCAGTTTTCCCAGAACCATTTGTTGAAGAGTCTATCTTTTCTCCAATATGTTTTTGGCACCTTTGTCTAGTATTAGATAACCATATTTATGTGGGTTTGTCTCTGTGTCCTCTATTCTGTACCATTGGTCTACAAGTCTGTTCTGGTGCCAATACCATGCCGTTTTTGTTACTATAACTCTGTAGTACAGTTTGAGATCTGGTATTGTGATGCCTCCTGCTTCACTCTTCTTGCTAAGGATTGCTTTGGCTATTCTGAGTCTCTTATTTTTCTAAATGAATTTCATGATTGCCTTTTCTATTTCTAAGAAGATTTTAATAGGAATTTAATAGGGTTTAATAGGAAGATTTAATAGGATTTTAATAGGAATTGCATTAAATCTGTATAGTGCTTTTGGTAGTAAGGACATTTTGACAATATTAATTCTGTCTATTTAAGAACATGGAAGCGCTTTCCATCTTCTAAGGTCTTCTACTTGTGAAGTTTTGGATTTAGTCAAATATTGGGGAAATACGTCTCTGAAAGACATACTCTTCTTTACAAAATTTCTGACATAAATTGTAATTCATGACTTAAAACCCCATTAATCAAGGCAAATGTCAGTTTCTGATTGACAGGAAAGTACTATATTCAAATTTGAGATCATTACAGATGGACATAAGGAAGGTAAACACTGCAGGCTAGAGGGGAGTGCTGTATGGCAGAGTCTCTGCTGAAGGCCTGGCTCTTCTTCTCCTTCTGAATTCATGGATGACTGTAATTCACAGAAGGAAGAGACAGCAGAGTCTATTAGATTGACCAATATGAAATTGTAGTTTTTAAACAGTTGAATATCAGGAGTTTCATATGGATCAACCAAACACTACCAAAAATATCAGTCCTAACCTCATCAATAGTCAAGCAGATGAACAGAGGGTATACATGAAAGAAGAAAAAAGATGCTAGACAGTTACAGATAAACTTTCAAAAGAGATTTTTTTATATATATCCTACTAGTCTTCTTATCTCATGTTAGAAGGAAATAAAACACCATTAATGATTTACAATGTTACTATCACAAAAATGATTAATAACAATAATAAAACAGTAATAGTGTTTTTAGAATGTTTAAGTGTAATTTCCAATATCTGATAATAAATGGAAAAGTGAGCTATTCCCAAGTGTTCTGGGTTTCAATGAGGTCAGGATGTGGAAGACAGTCACATCTGGCAGCAGATGCTGAAATCCTTGTCCTGGGTGCCAGGTCCAGGACCCTGAGCCTCCAGATCCACCTTCTTCACAGCAGGGCTACTTGATTCTGGGGTTAGTGGAGTTTGCCATATTCCCAGGACCATCCTGATCTGAAGCCTGAACTACGCCCAGCCCTCTGTCCTCAGGGCATATAGGTAGCAGTAGTAGCAGCAGCAGCAGCAGCAGCTGCAGCAGTTCTGACACCCTGAACACTGTGCATGGGCCTTGCTCAGAGTCCCTACCAGTCTTGTGGGCTCTGGGTCTTACATCTGCCTTGATCCTTGCTCCTACATGCCTTCTTTGTTATTATGACTAGAATTCAAGCGACATTCCAGTGTAGAATCTTAAGGTCCTATTTTTTCTTGTCACCCCCTTCTCATTACCCAAGTTCCTCCCTTCCAATTCCACCTAGGAAGTACAGATCCACTTTGCAATGTGGACACTGCCTAGCCAGTCTTCTAAGTGCTTCTCACTGAGAATCACTCCCTATTTTGTGCTTCTTCCACTAATTAGAATCCCAATCTTTGTCTTGGGCTTTTCCCATCTGGCCCCAATTCCCACATGCTAGACACTGATAACAGACTGCCAAACCCCTTGGACACCAGGTTATGCTCATCCAACTACATTTTCCTCTTGTATCAGCAAAGTTTCATTTCATCCTACCTAAGCAGCAAATTTGATTCCTGTTACTCTATCTGCTCTGCTGAAAATAATGGGCCATGCTCTGTCAAATCCTACAGACAAGGAGTATGGACCATAAAATTACAACTATATTGTCACAACTTACCTACTGGTAGCCTCCCAAAGCAAGTGCAGTTACAGCCTCAGGGTGGCCATGAGAGGCTGGTGCACCAGAGTCCTCGGCCACTCCCCTCCTGCCTTGAGCAACCTCTAGGCCTAAGTCCCTTCTCATTCTCGAATGCTGATTCTCACTTTCTTTCTGTGATGTAGTATTAAAAAGGTGGGGAGCATTATAAATGTAAGCAAAATGGCAAAGATAGAGCAGCCTCTTGAGTGCTGTATTTCAAAACAAATAAAAACCCCAGAAGTCAGCAGTATTTGAGTGTCAAGTTGTTGACAACATGTCTTCTGATCCTGAAACAGGAAGCAGCCTGAAATAGCCAAGTAGCTCCCATGAGGCACTCAGGTGCAGGAATATGACCTCATACAGCCCAGGAATTAGAGCTGCAGTTAGACTTTAAAGACTTCTGCTCTAAATGAAACTAACCATGTACATGAGGCCTACTGTGTTTTACATTTAAGTCTCATTTACTTTATCAGACAATTGTATTTTTTCTTCTAGGAGGTAGATAAGACAACACTGAAAAGTCATGTCCTAACTGGGAGGTTAGATTCTAAAAGTCACTGTGAGGGAGTGGGTAGGAGGCATCTTGATTTGGAGGGTTTGGTGAAAGAGAGAAGATGTGAGGGAGTTTGTCTCCCAGACCCAAAGGAGAGCAAGGAAGCACTGAATAGAGGCTTCAGCTAGATCAAAAGGGAAGGTCCTGAGACAAAGGAGCTAAGTGATGGAAATGGGAAGAAAACAGAGACACATGCTATCTGCATTGCCATCTCCCTGAGCTTTGATGGTAAGAGTGTCAAGCTGCAGCAGCAGGTACCTCCTGAGGATACTGGCAAAGTGCACCCTTCACACCTACTACTTAAGAAAAGTAACAACTTGTCCCCAGCCTACTCCCCTGGAAGAGTTGATTCAGTTTGTGTTCACTTCATAAAAATAACCTACCTCTTTTCAGAATCTTACTATCTTTAATATGGGTAGTCTAACTTTACCCAGTGTAAAGATTTTAATGGACAGCTTTATTCTTAAAAAAATAACTGACTTCTTGACTAAATGGCACAAAACATGATAAATACTAAAAGTAGATGACCGAACTTGTATTATAGCTAGAATACCTTTCCTAAAAACTTTTAAAAGCTAACATATGACTTATGTTGTTGTTAATTTTACTTCTTCGAGGATTAAGAGCAAGTACAAATGATACATGTTGGAATGTAGACCGGGAAGGGAGGACCATCACAGATTTTTAGTACCTACTGGAAATGTAACACAATATAATATATTATTCTTAAACACAGATAGACAAACCCAAACTGGTGTATATAAGAACATTTTCAGGTCTCAGAATCAATTTTTTTTGGTAGTGGGGATTAACCCAGGGGTGTTTAACCACTGAGTCACATCTGCAGCACCCCGCTCTCCGTTTTTATTTTTGAGACTGGGTCTCTCTTGCTAAGTTGCTCAGGACTTCACTAAATTGCTGCAATCCTCCTGCTTCAGCCTCTGGAGTCTCTGGGAGTACTGGTGTGTGCCATCGTGCCAGGCACAGGATCGATTCTCTCCAAATTCCTACAGCTTTAAAAAGAGAGTTCCCAAGATATTTGTCTCTGAGTTCAATTAACTTTCATCTACAAAATAGTGGATGCCTTCACTCATCATTTTAAGTATTAGAAAATCAACTGCACATAGAATAAGAAAAAAGTATTAATATTTTTTAAACACTTCATTGGTAAAGTTAAAAGAAATCTGCATATGTACAAAATTCATTTAAAGAGTTGGAAAAGTTGGATGAAAAACACTTGGTTGTTAAAATATCCTCAAGTATGTCAGCCTGTAACACCCTAGATCCTACAAACTCCCCAAAATTGCTAAGTAGGAAACTGGAAGATAATTACTACTTAAATTAAGCATAATAATTGATTGTGTGTGTGTGTGTGTGTGTGTGTGTGTGTGTGTGGTGCTGGGGATTGAACCCAGGGCCTTGTGCATGTGAGGCAGGCACTCTACCAACTGAACTATATCCCCAGCCCATAATAATTAATTTAATATAGTGGGAAAAGCATGGACTAAGAATTAGAGAAAATTTGATTAAAGTACTAGCTCTAAAACCATAGGCTAGTTATTCAACTTTTCTGCTTTTTATTTCCTCATCTACAAAATGGTGATAACATCTTCCTCACATAGGTAGAAGGAATAAAGAAAAGCATGTCTATTCCATCTTTCTAGAAGTATAAGTCCTGAAATATCCTTCTAATGTAAAGAAGCTTTTTTGAAGACACCTCCTGAACCAATAACCTCTCTGTACCTCTTTTTACAGGAAGAACTTACTGTAATCAACTAAAGCACCCAGTGAACCCTAAAGTAGCAAAAGAGGCTTTCAAGACAGGTCAAACTAAGTTTCAATCCTGCTGCTACCCAGCACAAACCTTTCATAGCTCACAGTTTTCTCTCATGTAACATGGAATTTATATTCTGCTCACGGTGTCAATGTAAGTACTATACCTTAGGTAGAGGGCTTAGTATAGATAGTTGGCATATATGCATTCAATAAATGCAATTTCTTTCCTATTCTAACTTATCCTTTGACAATTTATATTACTATTAGCTATAGGAATTCAATTTTCATGATGCAGCTACATTTCAGAAAGAAAGAGCCATTATTTCTTTCCCTCCTTCCACTAGACATAAATGCATACTCCTAGACTCAAGTTGAAATTCTTTCACATGGCATTCAAAGGCCCCCTCCATCTGACCCAGGTCATCTTCCAAGTAATCTCCATGTTATCCCCTCCATAAGGAAAAAAAAAAAAGTACCAGTAACAGCATAATCACTGCTCTCCAGGTTTGATACGTAATTTTCAACTTTTATGAATACTTGTCTCATTATACTACTGTTTGCATATATCCACCTCCTCTAGTAAGTCTCTTAAATCAGACACCATAAATGTGTCAGTGCAAATTTAGTAAAACTCAGTTACCTCACACTTTAGCACTTGGATTAAATACTAGTCTTACACTTATGGTACAGCTAATTTCTCTATTTATTGATGGGACTAAATTGACAGAAATCAGAATTTGAAGCCTAACAATAAAAAAGAAAACAAGACTTCCAATGTCTCAAATATCAAATGGCACAGAACTTGCTTTCAATCTCTCATCTTGCTCCCTTCATCAATTTCTCCAAACTCAGTTCATACTGGGTTTGCCATCTATTTAGCCATTTAGCTATCGTAGATGACTCCTTCTTCCTGGGAGCTACCTCTGTCCTTACAAAAAAATTAGTTGAGCCTTTCTCACTTTTCTGGGATCTCCATGCATTATTGAATGAAACAACAAAGGTCCAACTGCAGAGCTGGAGAACTGGCTGCATCTTCCTGGAGAAGATGTAGCTCTATCACAGTTTGGCCCCCTGAGCTCCTGATGCAGTTTTGGAGAGACTCATAAAGTTGAAACTGATAAAGATTAGAGTATATGCCAAGAATATGAAACCTACAGCTGATGTTGATAGAAAGAGATGAACATTAAATGCAATTTCCATTTATTACTGTTTCATGAGAGCTTGGAGCACAGCTATTTCATTAATGTCTGTTCTAGTGCCAAAAAGTTTAATCCAAGATGTGACATTTAATTGGTATACTTTCAAAAAGGTACTTAAACTGAGCTTTTACAACAATATTTTCTGAATTTTAGTTGTAGGTTATATATTCTGTAAACTAAAGAGGAAAAGAAATACCTCTAGGGAGTAAGTACAAGTTTGTGTGTGTGTGTGTGTGTGTGTACTACCTTTCCTCTAAAGTATTTCATGTATGGTTGGTTACTAAAAACTTCCAAGATGTAAACTGGTCTCAAGGAATGTGATACAATACTACTAGTAACACTAAGTTGCTTTGGAAACTTTATGCCAAAATCAGCTTAATGTACTAACTAGGTAATTTGTATGATTTATGCATGCAGACGATCTGATTAATGGAATTGCAGTTTAAACATTTCTACTAGAGCACTATCCACACAGTTGATATTGAGCAGGAAATTAAACAAATGAAGTGATTAACATGCTACATTATTAACTTGATCAAAACAATTACAGTGATAGGTTTGTGTTTCTATTATTACAAAGAACATTTTTGTTACTATATATAAGTTGTTTTCATTCTTTTAGTGATATTATTTTGGTTAAGTGGTGTGAACATGTCAAGGTAATATTTTATAGCTTAATTTGTCAAATATATTTTAATTGGAATATTCTAGTTTGACACATTTAATTTCTGAAAAGATATTTAAGTTATGTTTTCCTCCCTTTTAAAAAATATAAACAGGCATTATTTAAAACAAAATGTTACTTAGAAAAGAAAACATTTTTTCCTGGTCAGTAAGCCAAAGGACACCTGGAAAATAATTCAACTCAAAAATGCTTCAAGCACAATTTTTTAAAGTATCTATAAAATAAGTGTATATAATTTGGCAATTAATGATAATGAACTAATTCCATCTTCATCTTTCAGAAGGCTTTAATTTCAATATATTAAACTTAAAAGAAATTATTATATATTATTTGGAAATGAAGATATATATGTATATGGTTATATATAGTTATATATAGGCATAAGCATCTCACCCTGTATGTTAAATGCTAATATTAACCCAATCTCAGTCAACAGGAACTCAAATTGTTTTTGATGTTCTTTCTCAAGGTGATAAATTCTGTTATATGGACAAATCTACACAATAAGATTAAGAGTACAGGCTGTGTAATGGAAAAAAGAAAACGAAAACAAGGCCATCCTTCAACTGCCCAAGCTAAGTCTTCCAAATTCTCCTAAATCCAAGAGGATTTGCAGAGTCCCACTGCCACCCACCAAAGCAGTATATCACAGAGTCCTGTTGCATACTGCAAAAGCAAACACTGTGGGTCTCCACTTAAGAGGTGACCCACCTGTTAGGATGACTGTTATCAAAAAATAAAAGATAATAAGTGTTGGAAATGGAGAAATTGGAACCCCAAAATGGAACTCCACTGGTGGTAATGTAAAATGGTGCCTCTGCTTTTAAAAACAGTATAGAAGTTCCTAAACCAAATTAAAAACTGCATATGATCCAGCAATTCACTTTGGGTATTTATCCAAAAGAACTGCAATCAGGACCTCAAGGAGATATGTGCACTCCCATGTTCAGCATTATTCACAACAGTCAAGAGGTAGAAATGACTGAAATGTCCACTGATGAATGAACAAAGAAAATGGGTATCCATGGCATAGGATTCAGTTTTTAAAAGAAGAAAATCCTGCCATGTGTGACAACATGAATGGATTTGAGGACATTACACTAAGTGAAATAATCCAGTTACTGAAGAATAAATACTCTCAATACCTCTCCTTTTATGAGGCATCTAAGGTAGTCAAAGTCAAACATACAGAATTAGGAGCAGAATGGAGGTTTCCAGGAGCTGTCGGTCGGCAGAAGGAGAGAATTTCTGTTCAGTGGGATAAAGTTTTGCTAGATAATTAAGTTCTAGAAATATGCATACAATATTGTGCCTATAGTGAACAATATTATTAAGTATTATACACTTAAAATTTCACTGAGGGTCAATCTCATGTTATATGTCCTTAGCAAAATTTATAAAAGTGTTGACTTTTCATCATTCCAGAATCTATAAATAAAAGCTCACTTCAATGTGTAAAATATATATAGACAGACTCCATATTAAATATATTGATTTCCAATTAAGTTTCCTCTAAATTAGTTAACATGTCAAAGGCAAACATGTTCTGTATTTTAGAGTGCATAAAGCAATGTTGTCCTTATTAGTAATAAGAACTGACATTAGGAATCCTTCACATGAAACCTTGAAGGGAGATGGTTAGAAATAGCTTCTTTAAAGAAAACTAAATAACCCTGAGATATTAAAGATCAGAGGCATCAATATAATGGGTAATAAGTGTAAATATCTACTTTCAAGAAAATATGATCAATACTACTTTTTCAACCACAAAGCATTGTAAAACATTATTCAAATATATTTTAATTATTTGTTATTGACAACATATATTTTATAGAAGACTATCAGTCTAAAGTGAACACATTAATGTTTTTATTTGTATTGAATTTAGGTAGTAAAATTATTTTATAAATTAAAGAATGATGCCATCCAAAATGCTACTCAATTAGTCCAACATCAGTAATACTGAGAGGGGGTTGTACATTCATAGTTTATTATGCCCTATACCCTGATTTAGGCTCTCATTCTAAATCAACTCATCTACCCCCACAATATTCTTATGAAATAGAAATTATTATTTTCTGTTATTTAACAGTTAAAGAAACCAAGGCATGGAGAACTTAAGTCATTCAAGGTTAACCTGGCTATTTTATGCAGATAGGATTGAAAGCTGGGAAGTTTTAAACTATTATGCCAAACTGCATTTGGGGCTAGATTTTTCTCTGACTATATTAAAGAAAATAAAAATGATAAAACACCTGGCACAGTGCTCTGCACATACTAGGTGCTTTACCAAATAGGCATTGATAATAACATTTGTATAACATTGTTGATATTGTTGATTGTATTGGAGAAGAACAAGTAAGCAAATTAGAATACTCTCAGGGAATTTTAGCTGTTTAGTGTTTGTTAAATTTCATTCTCAAATGCAAAGTTGCCACAAGAATAGAACATGTGGTACAGAGGGCATTCTGTAGAAACAAAGGCACATTCTCTGCATGGAATGAAATGTAATATGGAGAATTGGCCATCTGGATACTTTTTATTGGGATGAGTCTGTAATTTATAAACTGTGAGAAAGAAGAAAGAAAAGAGAAAGCTTTGAATTTCTGCCAGAAAAAAAGATTTTAAAGCTTCATCCGGGCCTGTTTTAAGTGAGGATTTAAATATTTCATATCTGGATATGTGCACTAAGGTTGCATGTACACAGCCAAATACAAAATTTTACCTAACAGGCTTTACAAGTACCCAAATAGCATACTATTTTAGTTGAAGCCAGGATTAGGAGGCAGAAACCTCTGCCATTTTATTCCATCCACCAATCTTTGCAAAATGACACTGCCAGCACAGCACTAGACTTGGCATATGGTAACCCACAGTATGTCAAAGACCCTATGACTCAAGGCTGTGTGACCTGGGAAGTTCTAAAACAAATGAATTCAAAATTTACAAGGTGAATGTAATGTATTGTGGTTCATTATTATTATGTGTAGCATATTACACATATAATGATGATATGATCATAACAACATACCATACTCTAATTAAACATTTATCATGGAATTATAAGTGTACACTATATGGATTATTTCACTAAATAAATAAAATCTAGGGGAGGAAGGTTTTCATAAAATTACTTTTGCTGTTGCTGCTGGTATGGATTCTTAATTTGGTGCAGAGGATGGAGCAGGCGCTTGTCCTTCAAATAGGATTGGCCTTAACTGGTTCCAAGGAAGACAGAAAGGCAATATTGAGAGATGCACTTGAAGGGGTAGAAGGGCAGGGTGGGAAGGACATGCTCATAGGAGGGGAGCGAGAGGATGAATGTCTGGGTCAAAGTTGAATTGTTCAGTTGATTCTGAATTGAGAAAGTGTCCCGACATATGTCTACAAGGTCCTTCTCCCAGTTTGGGGAGGATGTTGCTCCCCCTGAGCAGCAGCCTTGAATAGGGCAGAGCAGGACCTAGATGGCTGGCAGAAGAGTCTGGGCAAGAATGCAGAAATAGAGGGAAAAGTTGGTTCTGATACAGTCTAGAAAAACAGACAATAACAGAGAGACTTTTAAATTTGGGGGTTTTAGTTAAAGAAGACAATGAAATATAAACAAAGACACAAATTTGGTAATGATGGGTAAGGTGAAGATGCTGACTTGGGCTAAGAGAATATGCTTTGTTTCTAACATATTAAAGGGCCAGCACAGATCGTATAATTCTGGACTTACCCTGTAGGTGTGCAGAGGTAGGGACGTCAGGCTCAAAGATGTTTGGGGTACCGTAAGTAGACTCCCATGGTGAGGCAGAGGATGGGTGCACTCTCCGTGTTTCAACCCACAAATATAGTGGCTGCTGCTTGTATTTCATGCACCTGTGTCATGTCACCTGGAAACTTCCACAGATTCCAAGGTGAAATCATCACTTCACCTTGTCTAGTCTACCCAGATGACAAATTCTTTTGAATAAAGGGATTAACCACTGAGCTTCCCCAATCATCTCAGACATGGTCTGGAACGGCTTACTCCCACTGCCTGCTTCACCCACAGCACCCTCCTGGGATGTTGTCCTCTTCTGTTCAGAGCAGGCAGACTCTCAGCCCTTGCTGTGCTAGATTTAACAGAGGTGTCATACATGATCTCCAACTGCACTCCAGGTTGGAGATCTTTATAACAGCCTTATGTGATGCACAGACATATGCTTTACTGCTAGAAGGTACTTCAACAAGAAAGAGTCCATGATGCGGTCAGGGGAAGACTCCAGGTGGTGGTGGGGGGATGGGGAGTGGGACTGATGTTTGACACTGAAGTAGAAAAAGACAGAAAAAAGTTTTACGCTTCATTTTGTAAATTACCATCTTTTAAAAAACTTGACTGTACAGAAATAGTTGTAATAGAAATGTTCCAGTTGTACGTTTGGTTGGCAAATTTGTCTAGATAAGCTGACATTTTAAGTTTTCTAGATGTGTTATCTTTGTCATCTAAGAAAACTGGAACTAGGTGCAATTTGCAGTAGTATAGATTACTTGGGTCCATAAATTGTTCACAGTGTGATTTGATGGAGTTGGATTTCACTGCTAGAGTCACTGAGTGGGAGTCCATCATAGAAGATAAAAAGTAACTGAAGCAGAGTCAGTCTTGGGGCACATGGGTTTTTCTAGATCTAGGTGAACAGTTCCATACCCCTTGCTCTGAGCTTCAGAAAGCCTTTCCTGCTTTCTGATTTTGGGCTATATTGAGACTTTCAAGAAACTGGGAATCTGTGAGATGAGTATGTTTTCAGAGAGTTTAAGATAGGGATGTTATCTCAGTAAAAGTAAATCAGAAAATTCATTTTGTTCCAAAACATAAAATATTCTCAACCAATTATATGCTTTAAGACAATGGTCTTAAATGATCTCTGTCTTTTAGACCAATGGCCGGTCACTTTTTAGAGCAACACTTAACTGTAAGCCTGTAATTAACCCAAGACTACACCCTTGCAGTGCTTGCTCTTAGGAACAGTTTTTTTTTTTAGATCGCAGGTACTCTAAAATTTCACTTTGCTTAATTAAAAAAAGTTTGAATATCTGTTGACTCACTAAGTTTATCAGTTTGACAGTGAAATACCTGTAAAAGTGTTCTGATTCTTTATAGACTTTAATTTTCAGCTCCATGCTTTCTACTCACATGTTTGCAAAATTTACTTATTTGTTTAGTCAGGAAAATTACTTGGAATTTTACTACCTTTGGACCTACCCAGAGTTTTACTTGTCTTCATATTAGCTTGTAAACCATATACTGAAATTTATATTTTAAAATAATCATAGCATCTAATTTTTCAATTATAAAATTTCTAGTATAGAATGTTAATAGAAGAAAAACTGGCCCTCTACTTCCACTGCAAACCATCGTTTTTCTTTATGTTCTTCTAATTTCATTTTCTCTGCTGTGCGTGCAGGTGTCATGCAAGGGTGTCTAAAGTCTGGATGGATGTACATATTGTCACAATTGCTGTCATGAGTTTTGCATTTTGCATATCTAAGACAATCAACTCCAAATTCTTTAGCACCAGCTATAACTCTCTGGTTTACATAGCAGCTTTCCAGGATGTCCCTATCCTGCTGGACTTTACTCTTCTCTCTGAAGGTCCTTTCTGAATGATTAATAAATATTTTGTTAGAGCCAGTTTGGGTCAAAATCCTTATAAAAATCTGTCGGACACTGTAGACTCCATGACTGACAAATTCATGTGTGCAAACATCAGTGTGGCAGATCCTTTCACTGAGGTCACAGCACTCCTGGAAGCTACCTGCACCCCCAGAAAACACTGGGCAAGTCAGATCTCAACACAGAGGAGGTCCTCAACAACTAAAGTTTGCCTGACCTGCTTACTTTCTTTGAAATGAGAGAGACTGTCATTACTTTTTCACAGTTTTCTCTTTCTTTGTCTAATATTTCCTTTTTCCTTTAAAAACAGAAGAAATGTAGAAGATAAGTGTACCCTCCTGGCACAGAGACACCTACAAGCAAATGGGCACCATGGCTAACAGAATATGCACCTGAACAAGCCCACTGCGATGGAGAGGCACACACATAGAGCAATTGGAAGAGTAAGCCTGTTAGGCATTGTCTGCAGGGTCAAGGACATGTGTATCATAAACATTTACTAGGAGTCCAAAGTGAAGATCTGAAACAATTTTGCAGTGAAGTCTGATGACTCAATATCCAAGGGCCTTTGCATTCTAGGAATGTCTCCATTTCCAGTAAGGAAACTCTATTATGGCCTCAATACCTCAGACTTTCCTCAAATTCCAAGTGTATCTACTGGTAATCAAGCAAAGAAATGTTGCAGTTAGGATTATTTCTGAAATATCATTTGCCACATTTATATGAAATAGCTTTTACATACACAATGGGATCTGCTTTTATGTCTTTTTCTCTCTCCCATGTGTGTGCATGGGAGTGGGAGTCTATCATAGAAGATAATAAGTGTGATATGGAGTATTTGTTTTGTGTACATATGTATGCATGTGTGTATGGTGTGTGCATGTGTTTATGTATGTTCAAATGTGTATGCACCATGTGTCTACATTTGTGGTGTGTCTGTGTGTATATGTGATGTGCAGACATGCATGTGCCAGAGAGAACAAGGTTGATGACAGCAACATGTGGGCATTCCTAGTCTGCTATGGTGACTACTCTGAAGAATTTAAAAGGACAAGAGTGAGGAGAGGAGGAAAGTGTTGGACAGGGGACAGGTGCATTCTTTTTTTTTTTTTAATCTTTTTTTTATTATTATTATTGTATACAAATGGGATACACGTTGTTTCTCTATTTGTACATGGAGTCAAGGCATACCATTTGTGTAATCATACGTTTACATAGGGCAATGATGTTTGATTCATTATTTTTTTCCCTTACCCCCCACCCCTCCCACCCCTTTTCCCTCTATACAGTCCTTCTTTCCTTCATTCTTACCACACTCCTTATCCCTAACCCTAAATCTAACCCTAACCCTAATGCTAACCCCTCCCACCCCCCATTATATGTCCTCATCCGCTTATCAGCGAGATCAGGTGCATTCTTGATCTCTCTTTTCTGTATTGCTCATGTCCCTCCCCAGTTACTGAGGGCCATGTGGGAAAATGGCTCCTTCTTCTTCCTTTCATCTCCTCCTCTCCCTTCCTTTGTCCTGGCCTAGAGTCTCTCTTCCTCCCTCCTTTTCTATCTCAGCAAAAATGAACAGTATCCAGACCCAAAGGCCATTTTTGAGGAAAACAACCTCAGAAGAGAAACAAGCAGGGAAGAAGAGGATCAGGAAAGAGAATTTAAAATGGAGCTGAAGACGTAGAAAAGGAAAAAGAAATAAATAGTGCTAAAAGAAGGGATGAAAATAAGAGGAAAATGTATATGAACAAAAGTTTCTTAAACTGTTTGATTGTGCTAACAGTTGTGTAACTGTGGAATCTCTAAAAACTACTAATTGTAAACTTTAAATGGGTGAATTTTATGGTACATGAATTATACTGCAATAAAGCTGCTGTTATTAATAAAAGTGACCTGCTGTTTTACAAAAATAAATTACTGTTTTAAATCAGGATAGTCCCTGGGCCAACTTTATGCATAGCAAAGCAGCTTTCCTAAGAGCCCCATTTCAACCAATGATATCATTTGCACTTGAGGTTCCATGGCAGATAGGCTCCTCATTGTCACCAACGAAGGAGAATCATAAGGGGGACTGAAAATGGAAAAGACAGGGAAAGAAGAGAAAAAGCCTGGTGCAGGGGTCCTTTGCTCAGGCTCTTCAGAGCTTGAACTGCTGAGCATCTGTTCATCTCTTCTGAGCATCTGAACACATTATTCATTTATTTATTGACAAATAAAAACTGCATATGTTTACTATGTACAACAGGGTGTTTTGAAATATGTATATACTGTAGAATTGCTAAACTGGAGTAATTAACATGCATTACTTCACATATTTTTATAGTGAGTTCATTTAAAACCTACACTCTGCAATTTTCAAGAGTATAATACATTGTTATTAAGTATAGCCACCTGGTTGTACAATAGGTCTCTTAAACTTATTTCTCTAACTAGAATTTTACACATTTGGACCACCATCTCCCCATCCCTCCCTCCATCCTCAGGTAAGCACCATTCACTTCTCTGCCTCTATGGGTTCAACTTTTTAAGAGTTCACATGTAAGTGAGATCACACAGGATTTGTTTTTCTTGAATACATATTTATCAAGAAAAGATGAAAAATTAACTAGTAGAGATTCCTACCAAACCCAAATTTCCCAACTTCTGCAAACATACACACATGCCTGTACACTCTTGTCAGTATATAATGGAAATAACGACCTTCTGTCACTGTTGAACAGTTCTGTTCTGTCTCTAAAGTGATAATGTTCACTTTTTAACATCTTTTAAAAGGGGACTAAGCCTAACCTTAAAATTCCTTGATAATGAGGATCCTTTCTTTGTGAGTGCATGTTCCGACAAAATTCTCTCCCTTCTCTGCCTTGGCATGCCACTCTCTGACCTAGGAAAGCCAGGAGTCAAGTCTCTGTGAGTATTTACACAGAGCACATCACACCTACAGCCTGTAAGGAGAGAGCAGAGGCATCATGCACATTCTCCAGGTGTGCAGAAGCTGTTTCTGGCTTACTTCCAAGGTCTCACTTTTGTTTGCCATGGGGAGAATAACTGGATAAGCATGGGATACTCCTGGTTCCTTGTTTTGAAATCTCTACATCACGTAGATTTCTAAATTGAATTGAGAAAAACAATTCTTTTCCTGAATTTTGAGCAGTATTTAAATTATAATAAAAATAAAAGTTACATCTAAAATATGGCAGCTACCTACTACTCATAATTTGGAAGTTTAAAGAAGAATACCATGTCTGGAATGTCACAGATATATTTGTGAAAAAAGAAACTGATTTTGAGAGAAGAAGCCTTTCCTCAATGGAATTCAAATTTAAGCTAAGGAGAGGTAATCTTTAAGATGCATGATTGATAAAATAACTCCTTTTTGGATCTTAGTGCATTTAGAAGCAATCAAGTTATCTAGCAAATTAGGGGGAGGAATTGCCTCTGCGATGTCTGGGCATGCACATGGTAAGTGATGGATTTTCCCATTAGTGTTAATGAGTTGTGCCTGGTGAACTCCTCAGCACATGAGCAGAGCAGAGCCCAAATCATCTGTCTTTCATATTTAATTCAATTTGTTTATATACTGCATCTTTCACTCAGTGTTCCTCAAAAAGCAATTTCAGGAATAACAAAATTATGTCCTCATACTTTACAGAAGTGAATATACTGGTAACAAAAGCAAAGAAAATGGACAGGAGTCTTGGGAGAAATAAGAAATTATATTCTCATGTTTTGTGCACATCTGAGTATTATCTGATTAGCAGTAAAGGCTAACATATTCATTTCATGGAAAAGTATATTGATTCATTTGTTTACAGACATTGAAAGAATACAACAAAAACTTAAAAAGAAAGTATATTCAAACCAGTTTTAAAATGCTACATAGTGTAACCACAAACCTGATAGAGCTTTGCTGCAGCAAAGTGAAACTGTGACAGTAGTTACTGGAGTGACATGTGTGGAGGTGGGAGGAAATCAAATGAAAACCAAGAAACAGAAACTTGTATTTTTATGTGACACTTTACTCCCCAAAAGCTGAATCAGCTACAAAGAATGATTTGACAGTGGCTCTCACAGGTTCCTGGGAAGCCTCCATGTGTCATCTTCCCTCATTTAATAAATATAGACAATAAGGAATGGGAAAAGACATTCATCAATTCACCTGTTTCAAGACCACTAAACCACTCCTGGTCTGCTTTCTCTTATTTCATCTACTAATAATGAACAACTCAAAGACAATTGAGTTTATGGTTATGGTTATTTTGCTGAAAACTAAATATTGAAAGCCTGATAATGGTAAATGAGAAAAGTTGTTTTGAGCTGTTCCAGTGTAAACTTAAGCAAAGTATAGAGGGCTCCCTGTGGAATACACTATCAGCACCTCTTCAGTATCTATAGTCTACCTACTTGGAGATAAGAACAAATTCTAGTGCTAATTTCTTTCCTCCTTTCTTCCAAATATATTAATTAAGCACCTACTATGTGTCAGCAATTGTTCTAGGCACTGGAATATCGCAGATAACAACATTCACACACACACCCATCATAAGTATACATACGCACATATATATACATATGTAAAATATGTATTTGAGATGAAGGTGAATAAAGCAGGGAAGAGTAAGACAATGCTTCCCTTGCCAAGGATCAATCTTTCCCTGATGTCCTTCTTCAAACTGCATTTGACTGACTCCACTCACAGGACAGCATGAACATTCCTCTGGGATGCTTTATGTAACCCCATCCCCCTCAATTAATCTGTCTCTCTGCAATACTGAAACCCTAAGTACTTTTCTCTGTGCTTTGTCTAAGATAACTCATCGTTTTCTCTTTTGTATTACATCATCTGTATTCATATATTCATATTATATTCTCAATATTATTATACAACAAGTTCCTTTAGAGCTTACACACTCCCTTTATCACTTCTTGTAGCTCCTCTCATAAAGCCTTGAACACTGCAATATTTCAACCAATGTTTCTAGAATAAATAATAAGTTAAGGATGTCATGAAACAAAATTGCATTTACAGAACTGTATCACTTTTGCTCAGTAAATACTTGCCATTTGATTTACCTGAGAAACCTCCCATTATTTATTCTTTTATATTACAATTTTTAAATCAGTATGGTAAGACTTATGCAAGTGGACCTCCTACTTCCCAACACATGTGCTCTGGGCCCTCAGCTGGATGCAGTGCTCAGTGAGGAACAACACACACAGCTGCCTCCTGGAACAATGTCCAATGCTGGAGAAAGACAACAATGGACACCTGGAAGAAGGATGCAGGTACACTGGGAGTGGGGTTGGGGACACAATGCTTTAGGAGCACAAAGGAGGTGATACCTAACACAGAAGAGGGGCAACCAGGGAAATCTAAGAAATGATGTCTGGGTTGTGTTACAATGACAGAGGATTCACCTCATGAGGAGTGTGAGGGGTGGGGCTGGCAAGAGGATGTCCAGCAGCAGGAGAAGCAGGTTCAGCACCATGAGTGAGATGGAATTTAATCCATTCCAGAATGTGCATGTAGCTGGAGTGCAGATGGGCCTAGGAGGCATCTTAGTATTTCAGGGAGGAATGGGAAGCTACTGAGAGTTACTTGAAGCAGTGTGAGACAGCCAGTTCAGGTATGGAAAAAGACTAGTGTGAGTGCAGTGAGGAAGACAATATGGTGACCCAACAAGGAGGGTGCTGAGTGAGTGGAAGGGCATGAACAAAAGCACTGGTAAAAATGGAGACAGACCGACAAATGTGACATGATTTAGGAAGCAGAACCTATTAGCAAGCTTGAGTGACTGACTCAGGATTGGGGGTAAAGGAAGAAATGGGCTAAGAATGATTTCTCACTCTACAAATTGGGTAACCAGTTACCCAATGATCCTACCAACCATTGAAATTTTGGTAGAGGGATGAATTTGGCTTTGAACATAATAAGCCAAGAAACCATCCAATAAAGGGTGCTCATTGGGCAGGTGGATCCATGGGTATCTGTTCAAGAGTTTTCTGGGCCAGATATACCTACTCGAAGCCATGAGCATTAGATGTACTTGCTTCCATGACAACAAATGGGGCTGGGAAATGACCCCAGGAGAATGTCTGAGTAAGCATGGAGACGTGGTTTTCTCCCTGTGCACATTAGAATCTCCTGGAGAACTTAAAAGCCACGCTGATACTTGAACCCTACTCCAGGTCAATGTGGTTAGAACTCTGAGAGTTCTCAGCATTTGTTCAGAGCTATCCTGGGAATCCCATCCAGAGTTAGGGTGAAGGATCTCTGCAGAGGAGTGAGAAGGAGAGGAACTCCTAGAAGGACCCTGGTCAACAGCACCTTAGGAGGCAAGGGGTCAGCACCAAGGGAAGACCAAGGAGAAAGTGAAAAGCAAGAAGGTGTTGATGCCATGGAGAACAAGGAAAGGTAGGTCAGGAACAACCTAAGTGGCTGTGAAACTGGAAAGAAAGCAGTGCTGACCATGCTGTGGAAGTGGGAACTGTGGCCAGAGCCACACAACAGGGCACAGAAGTGTGCTGGGTGTCAGCACAGCAGGGACAGGCCATTCCGTTAGGATGTCTGTGATGAAGGGCAAGAGGATCTGAATTGGAAAAAAGTTACTGTTTGTTTTTTAAATGTATGCAATGTGTGCATGTTTAATTTTATTGTGGTTGTTGGACATGCCACATAAAACAGGCATAAAGTGTGTCTATACTGTTAAAAGTGTAATTTTAAAGCCAATACCTGTGTGATTACCATGAAAATAAAAAAATAAAATACATCCTTCTAAAAACCCCCAGTGTGCCCTCACCAATCCCAACACCTTCTCTATCATCTCTTTGTTTTCACTAGAAAGGAAGAGACCAGGGCTGGGCATATAGCTCAGTGGTAAAGTATGTGCTTAGAATAGGCAAGGTTCTGGGTTTGACTCACAGAATGGGTAGGGGGAGAGGAAGAAAGGAAGGAAGAGAGGGACTGACAGAGTGTCCAAAAGGAAGACCAATTCGTATTCAAACAGACAAGGGCAGGGATGGGGTTCAGAGATTGGCATTATACGGGAGGAAGGACTCTTTTTTGCCCTGCCAAGAGGGAAGGAGTCCTGATTGGATTGTAATAATTTTTCCAGTGAAGAAGAAGCTGGGGTTAGCCTGCAGAAGGGAGTAGAAGAGGCAGTGGAGCAGAGATAAGAAGAATACAGATACTTTATGAAACAGTTCTTGTAAAGAAACCTAGAAGACTTCCCAGAGAGTGCTGAAGGAGTAGAAGTCGTAGAGTACAACTCAAAGACGACAGCAAGTAGCCAGATGGATAACTCCCTCTAGCATCCATTCGTATTCTTAGTTTAATGGTCAGGGAGGAAAGTCGTGCTTCTGGGTGTAATGGGAAAAGTGATGAACTTGGTGAAGCTGGATCATGTTTATGCAAATTATGAGTTTGCTATTTACTGGTAACCAGTAATACAACTAATCCTTCTGCACCTCAGTTTCCTCATCTATAAGATGGAGACAGTAACTAGTATAAAATGTTGATTGTGACTACTACATATAGCATCACATATTAAAATCTTGGCATATGACAGAAACTTAATATTTGAAGTGCCATTAAAAAAAAAAACTTTCATAATGGATTATCAACAATAAAACCACAACAGCACTGTTAGAAAAGGTGTATTCTTAATGCCTACATCCTGGACTAGCAGAGAATGCTGAATAAACCAGTGGAAACAAAGTACAATGGCCTGTGCTAATGAGAGGAGAAGGGGAAGCTGACCTGCACAGTTACCGTGGAGATGTGCTGGTGAAGGGCACAGTTGACCACAGCACAGACACCTCCAGGCAGACAGCAACTCACTCAACAAGCTAAGCCCGAGATCTCAACCTCTGAACTGGAGGTCTTGAAGTCCACACCCATAAAGGGTTGGAAAGTTTTGAGAATACAGTGGGAGGGGCTCCTGTCATATCCACAGCTCCTCTGCCACTCTTCCTCCCTTGTCACCCATTAGCATCACCATCAACTGGCTCTGTCTCAGTTACTTCCTTTTGCTAGAATATCCCTCCTAACCCCTTTACTTAAGGGATTACCATCCTTCAGGGCTCAGAAGATCTTACCTTTTCTGGGAAACTTTCCTGGAACCCCCAAATGGCTCCAGAAGCCCTATGTGACCACCCATTGATTCTTAAGCATACCCTTCTCAGATCATTTACTTTATAAGTACCATGCATCTCCATCTTCAGACTTGAGCTTCTGGAAACAGGCCTATAGATCTTATACCTAGCATGACATGGATTGAATAAAGGGAAGTCAACAAATGCTTGTTCAGCAAAAGTAACAGAAGTCATTTCCAGATAAGATATTCTGTTGAAGACTTTGGTTAATTTATCGAAGCTATTAATGCAAATTCTAACTTTTTTATAAGTCATATATTTCTATAGCGTTTTCTCTATAGTACCTACTAAGGTACTCTATTTAGAAGAAACTGTTAAGATACAACATGAAAATTTCATTGACCAAGTATTTATGTGATCTTTTGTTAAATACTTGCAAGTAACACCAGAATTGACTGATTTAACAAATACCAAGTGTTTTATTCTTTGAGAGGCTATTTTTTTGCATATATTGTTGAAGATCACTTGGCACAAATGTTTACATTAAGATACAATGATACATTTCAACTCATTCAGAATGTCCTCATGAATTGGTACTGTTGACTTTGTTAGCAGAACAGCATTCTTCCCTTCCATAATCCCCCTCTGCAAGGCTGATCTCCATCTTGGCCAGAGAGGCACACAGCCAGTCTGTTTCTGAATTTCCACCAGTTACTAACAATAATAATGTCTCAATAATGTCAGTTGATAACTAATAATTTTCACCAGTTACTAACAATAATAAGTCACCCATGAGAAAGGCAAGAGCACTGGGGTAAATTTTTTGCCACTTGATGCTGGAATTTTACACTGCTGAAATCCTTAGCACTTACAGTTGTGAACAACAATCAGGAGCTACTATCACAAGGAACCATGAAAATGGCTGACTGAGTGCAGACGGCACAAAAATGCTGGGTGCAATCTAATTCAGATTCTCTGTGAGTTCAGGATATAATGTCAGCCTGCTGCTTGGCAAAACATGGCTCTCCGTCCTTTTTAAAAAGGCTTTTTTAGTGTTTGTGAATTAACAGCAAAGAATTCTTAGATAAACGGGTGGGTGGAGGGGATAAGAGAAAGAGGCAGGGTGTTAGGCTTGACAGTGTGTGGATCACTGTTCAGGAAATACTCAAAACAGTGATATATGCTATTTTATTCTTCCTAAGGTTCTATCTATTTTATAATATGGTTTAAATAGCACACAAATCTGGCCTAAGGAATATCATTTGCCAAAAGACTCCAGGCCTCTCTCAAGTGTGGGAGGCATCTGTCTCAGGCTTATTTCCAGGATGAGGTTTTTCTTGATATGGCTGATACATCTCTCTGCAAACCTGCAGTCTCAAAGGAAGAAAATCATCTTTCTATCCCACCCTAAAGCAAAGTATAAAGGAAACAAAAAGAGGGCAACAACTGGCTAATGTTCTTCAGAACACAAAGCCAAAAAGCAAGGTCTCTTAATTCCTATCTCAGAGAAATTGAAACATTTTAATCTGTTCTGTTAGCTCATTCTTAATCCCTGACAGAGACATGCAAAGGAGATTAAACCTAAATTGAACACTGTGGCTGAGACTCTAATGAGGGCTCAGAATAGCACAGACATATTTCTAACCTCACTCAACAGTGACACCCTTGGCCTTCACCAGGGAGGCCCTCAAGCTGGTCACCTGCCTCTTAAGGGAGTTGACAAGACCAGAGGCCTGGATGTGATCATTAATGGGTCTCTCCTGCAGCGTCCTGAGAGTGCCCTGGAGAGGCAAGAGATTTGGTGCTTCCATCCAAAGCAGCCATGGCTAACCAACCTAGCAGGCTGTCCTTCTGTCTGCCAAAGCAGGTTAGTTTGTAGAAAGCTGTGGGTACATTAGCTAGGAAAGGCTGCTTGGATATTCTTGAGGTAATTTAAACTTCTTGTAAACTTTGTTATTGAAATAGACTTTACATATAGAGTGCGCAGATTATAAATTGTTTTCCCAACGTGAAGAAACTCCTGTAATAAACACACAGATTAGAAAGCAGAACATTACCCCCAAACCCCTCCGTGCTCCTCTTCCAGTCACTAAGGGTTAACCACAGGAGCAATCACAGTGCTGCATTTTAAAACAATAGATAATTTTGCCTGTTTTTATACCTTATGTTGGAGTCATCCACTATTTTAGTTTGGACTCATTTGGTTTCAATCAGCTATGCATTTGTGAGCTTCATTCATGTGTGGGGTTGATCTGTTCATTCTTGTTGCTATACAGCATCTCACTGTGTAAACATGCACAGTGGGGCATTTGAGTAGATACAGGTAGGATTATTACATAAAGCACTGCTATGAACATTCTGGTACATGTATTTTAGTGAAGTGATGCACACATTTCTGTTGGGCATGCACCTAGGATTGGACTGCTCCATTTTTAAGTTATTTTGGAATTAACTACATAATTGATATTTACAACATTCTGTAAAAGGTCCGTCTTAGGTTCAGAGCTCCAATTATTATAAGCAGGATTATCTTTGTCCATTCACACTTGAACCTTCTGCAGCATGTATTAAAACTGGGGTCAATGCCATTGTGTCCATTTTATTAAGCAATATGATCATTTACAGATGCATGACAACAGTATTTACTTTGGATTACTGCTCTGGCATTATTTACTTTAGATTAATGTGATCCTAAACCACCCTCAACCTTGACCTCTGTTATCACTCAAGGAGTTCAGTAAATTCAGTAATAATAGCTAGTTCTTATAAATAGGCAATGTGCCTATTCCATCTAGCTCCAATATAAAGACAGGAAAATGAATATTAAATGTGACATATGCAGGCCCTGAAATATAATAACTGAAATTGGAGTGTGATGCTATAATTATTGTCATCAAAATGAGAATAATTGAGACCAAGGGATAATTAAAATCATCATACCTAGCTTAATATTTTCATAACTAAAGCTTTTATTCCACATTCCGGATTCATAAATAACATCTTATTGATGTTTCAGATTTTAAAAGAAGTAGTTTAACAACTCTATGTGCCAAAGTAGAGGTAGGCATTCAAGCAGCTTTTATTCTTTATTTTCTATAACAAATTATGTTCAACAACTACAGTAATCTTGACAAGTCCCCTCCACCTATCCCCCGGTGTGTGTGTGTGTGTGTGTGTGTGTGTGTGTGTGTGTGTGTATTTTGGAGATGGGAATAAAAAATATACAGTTTGAAAGGAATCCTGGAGATCATTCTGTGCTGGCTTTGTCTCAAGTAAGAATCTTTTCTGCAGTCTCCTTAACAGTTGATCATCTAGGTGCAGCAGGCTGTGGGTAGTTACTATCATTTTTCCTTTCTGACCTTAAATCTTCCCCTTCTACAAGTGAGAAGTGCAATTCTAACTACCATTCCAGTTCTGCATATGTATCTGGTGGTAAGGGAAAAAGCAACAAACAGATAAGCAGTTAAAAGATACTGAGTTTAAAATCAGTTCTACTGGTTACGTGCTGTGCAATGATGGGAAGAGATTTTGTGCAAGATTCACTTTTTTCATTTGTAAAATAGGAATAATAAAACTTGCATTATATGACTGTTAATGTTATATAATATTAAGCAATGAATGTGAAAACATGTGAAAAGTGGTTAAATAATACAAATATAACACAATACTATGATTCCTATTAATAGATTATAAAATTGTTTCTTTACAAATGAAAAATGCCAACATTTAAACATCAAATCACACTTAGTCCACTGTATTGTCTGCAAGTGCCTTCCAAAAATAAGTTGTACTTGCAACATTATCCTATTCACTAAAGGAAGACTGACCCTGGCTACATCAACTCCTTGGATTTTGGTCATCACATTTTAAAAGTGGTATTTGTTTTCCAAAATTTAAGAAAAAAACAGTCTCAAAGAGATTTATATATTTAGACCTAATATATACAAGAAAAAACTATTGAAAGTGAAAAACTTCCTAGGCTCAGGGATGTTTTTTCCTCGTGAAGGGAATAACCCATTTTAATTCATGCGTCAGAGCTGTTCATACATTCAACTTAGCTGGGATAAATTCCTGAACATTTTGAGTAGTTCCAGGAGACCACAGGAAGTTAATTATGTAATGATATATATTTTTCCTATACCTGGTAGATAACTGAAGGATCACTGATCTTAACTTTTGAAATACCTCTAGGAAAAGGGCTTATTCCAACCCAGCTGCTGTTGCCAGCAATCAGTTTATAGCTATGGGTCTTACATTTGGAATATAATTCCTGGACTCAACTTATTTATATTTTAATCAATGGTAAAATGCACATAAGAATGTTATATGCAATTTAGAATAAATCTTGTCTAGGCAGTATGCTATAGATGTTAGAGAATTATGTTGCTATGCATCTTTAATAAACATTATTACAGATATTTTATTGTAGTTCCCCATATCTACAATTTCACTTTCTTTGGTTTTAGTTACCTGTACAAAACTGTGGTCTGAAAATATTAAATGGAAATATCCATATGTAAGCAATTAATAATTTTTAAATCTTATAAATCTTATGTAGTGTGATGAGGTCATGTGCCATCCCACTCTGTCCTACCCGGGACATAAGCATCCCTTAGTCCAACATCAAAGACACCTGTTAGTCACTTAGCCATCTCAGTTATCAGACTGACGTCCCAACACTCGTGTTCAAGTTAGCCTTATTTTACTTATGATAACCATGGCCACAAAACACAAAAGAGTGATGCTGGCAATTGGCACATGGAAAAAATAAATAAATAAAAATAAAAAATAAAAAAATAAAAGTTGTAAAATGCTTCCTTTAAGTGAAAAGTTCTCCACTGAAGGGGAAAAAAACTTCAAAACCACACACTGAGGTTGTTAAGATCTATGAAAGAATGAATCCCTGACCATGAAACTGAAGGAAACTTCATGGAAGTTCTGCCACTGCATCTCACATTGCACAGCTTATGATCACAGTGTACTTAAGATGGAAATAAAACTGAATCAGAGTGGAAAACACTGCAGGACTGATTCTGAAGGATGGCAGTGTGTTATACCAGAAAGTGTTGAGCTCTCCTAAGACTTCAGTGAGGGGTCCCATGGAACAAGGGACACCAACCATATACTGCCAAGTAAAGGATGGTTATGCAGATTCCAGAAGAGGTCTGGAGCGAGAAATATGAACACTACTGGAGGCTGTATCTACTGAAGAAGAAGCTGCTACAGAAGGAGCACATTTCTGGCAGAGTTCCGTGCTACTGTTGCATCAGGTGTCCACTAAGGGTCTTGGAAGGCATCCCTTGTGGATTAGGGGGACTACTGTGACTAAAAAGGAAAGGAGAAATCACCTAGTCCATGTTTTGCAGTAGAAGGAACCAAGACCCAGAGCTGATGTGAACTTAACCTTTGATCTACTACCTGGCATTAAAAGGAGATTCTTTAATTACTTTTGCTTACCTGTTTAGCCCACCTGAAACTGTTATTTTGATAAAATGAAATGGAGATATAATACTTTCCATTTTAAAATGTTAATGTGTAAGGGTCAAGTAGTGTGTTAGCTCCTCCAGGTCAGGAACTAGGCTTCTGAAGTGACTGCAATATCCAGTAGAAACCAGATCTGCTGAAGGTTGGCATAGGATGGAGATGGAAACAGACACAGAGACCAGGAAAGCATGGGAGAAGGTATCATGCAGTCACCACATAGAGAAACCTCAGTGGGGTACAAAGGTTAAATTTAGTGTTGAGAACATACATGCAAGTGATTTCCCCAGCGCTCAGAGGGAAAGAATGAAGAACTGAAAGTGATGAGGCAACAAATATATGAAAAAATGTTCAATATCTCTAGTGATTAGAGAAATGCAAATCAAAACTACCCTAAGATTACACCTCAGGCACTTATCAAGAAAACAAGCAATAGTAGGTGTTGGCAAGGATGTGGGGAAAAAGGCACACTCATACATTGCTGGTGGAGTTGCAAATTAGTGCAGCCACTCTGGAAAACAGTATGGAGATTCCTCAGAAAACTTGGAATGGAACCACCATTTGACCCAGTTATCCCACTCCTCAGTTTACACCCAAAGGACTTAAAATCAGCATACCACAATGACACAGTCACATCAATGTTTATTGCAGCTCAATTCACAATAGCTAGATTATGGGACCAATTTAGATGCCCTTCAATAGATGAATGGGTAAAGAAAATGTGGCACATATACACAATGGAATATTACTCAGTCATAAAGAAGAATAAAATTATGACATTTGTAGGTAAATGGATGGAGTTGGAGAGTATCACGCTACATGAGATAAGTCAATCCCAAAAAACCAAAGGCCAAATGTTTTCTCTGATATGTGAATGTTGATACCTAACAGGGCAGGGGTAGGGAGTAAGGGAAGAACAGAGGAACACTGGATTATATAGAAGGAAATGAGGGAAAGGGAGGGGGCAAGGTAAAGGAAGATGGTGGAATGAGAAAAACATCATTACCCTATGTACATGTATGAGTACATGAATGGTGTGAATCTACATTGTGCACAACCACAGAAATGAAAAGTTGAACCCCATTTGTGTACAATGAATCAAAATGCAATATGCAAAAATTAAAAAAAACAAAAATAAAAAAGAAATCTAAAAAAATATGAGAGACACATGGAACAGGTTTGGGGGACTTAATGTCATTTTATAAAAATATTGGAAAGAAGAACATAGTAAAATTGAAACAATGTTAAAATATAGAGAAAAATGATCTGATATACAGAACAACTTTGGTCTAAAAACAGAAAACAACATTATAGGTAAATTTAATGAAAAGAAAACTACAGATAAATTAATCGATCAACTGATGGATCTGGGATATTAAAATTAAACACACACACACACACACACCAATCAGCTGATAGAAGATTTTGCCACCACAATTAAAACTGGAGGCTAAGAGGATGCAACATGGACAAAACTCTGAAAGAAAACATGTCTGGGCTTAAATATCAGTCTCATGTCAAATTCCTTTCATGGATGAGAGATATTTTCTCATGTGTAAAGAATTTAAATATGACATGCAGACATTACAGAGAAATTAAAACCTTGAAAAAAAGTGTGTCAGGATAAGGAACAAAAGATGCTGAAAAAAAAAAAAGTAAGCAAATGTGGCTGAGAAGGACGAGAGATTACCACTGGAACCAGAAAAACCACACAAAATTAAGGTGTGTGGTTGTTTTAAATATGACTGCAAAATATCTCCCCCCATCCTTTTTTCTAAGTATCCTTATGTCTAAACATTCGGGAGGAAATTATATATATAAAAAATCAAATTTAAGTAATACTAAGGGGTATACTGAATTAGAGAAAAAGAAAAACATTAAGTATTTCATCTTTCCCAAAAGAAAGCCAGAGGTTAATATTCAAATGACTTCAATTAATTATGTAAATACTCTTAAAAAGGAAGGAGGGAATGAAAGAAGGGAAGAAAGAAGGAGGCCTCATCATCCACAGCACACCAAATGTTTAAGGCATAAAACAAGATGGCATATGTACAAATTTTTTTGGTAATTACAACAAAAATTGCAAACAGGTTAAACTGTGTTGCCAAAAACAGGAAAAGATGCTGGGCACAGTGATGCACACCTGTAATCCCAGCAGCTCGGGAGGCTGAGGCAGGAGGATCAAGAGTTCAGAGCCAACCTCAACAAGAGTGAGGCAATAAGCACTCAGTGAGACCCTCTCTCTAAATAAAATACAAAATAGGGCCGGGGATGTGGCTCTAGTGGTTGAGGGCCCCTGAGTTCAATCCCTGGTACCCCCACTCACTCCCGCCCAAAAAAAAAAAAAAAAAAAAAAAACGAACAGGAAAAGACTCTTAACATTTTTCTTTTTAAGATAGTTCCGTGCTTTTCTGAAATGCAAACCTAAATAAAAAACATGAAAGAGCTAAAAATAAAAGAAGAGGCAAATGCTTTTTGAATATGCACACAGGCACACAAATAAATTTGTTTGGTATTAATAATGAGACAAGGCAGAGCTCAAGGCAAAAAAAAAAAAAAAGGAAAAGGAGTCATTTCTAACGTACAGAATCTAGAATATAAGACCCAGAGGTCTTGAAGTTTACACACCAAACATGTAATGTATGATGAATGCATATAAGGAACATTCAACAACAGGAGAAACAAGTGACAAAAATGATATGCATTGTTCTAATTATTCAGTATGATTGTACTGAATAAAACCAGACATATACAATGTTCTTATCATTTGTTTTTAAACAATACATCAAATAGTTTCTCAGAAAAAAAGTCTGGAAAAATGAAACCTTTAATGCACATTAGCTTTGTTGATGGATTATAAGTGGTTACTTACTTTTTAATGCTTCCCTATACTATCCAAATGTTAATATTACCCATGGGCTAATCGGCTGATAAAATGGTGTCGATTTTAAAATAACGTGTACTACTTCTAATTACTAAGAGAATGGATTGTTTTTGTCTATATTTTACCGTGATTTTCATTTTCAAGATGATTTAAAGTGACCAGAGATCATCATTTTCACTTTCCCTTAATTCATGTGCTATAGTTTTCATACAGAAATAAACCAAACTCTTGTATTCTTTCATCATAATAGGGACACAGTTTCTACAACTTTGGCAATTCATGTACTTTGGAATGTTGTACTTAAAAAATGCTTAAAATTTGTCGAAGAATATACATCTTTGAAAACAACGCCCTTGTTGCTATAAAACTAAGTATTCCATACAGCATTTTCTTTTTAAAAAAATTAGAAATAAAGTGAAGTGTCACATAATTATTCCCCAGTTCCATAAAATCAGACCTACACATTAATCTTCAAGAATTTTATAGTAAGGTAAAGACCCATAACAGATCTATACTAAAATATATCCTACTATCAGGTATATCTAAAAACAACAAATTAAAATAAGTACTGGGAAAAAAGAGTCAATGAAAGGAGCAGAAGAAAAACAAAGGTAACTCCAGCCTTTATCAGACAGATAAGAAAAGACACTATCAAGTAAGAACAGGATGCAACAAAAATCAGAGAAAAAGAATATATTCACAAAAACTTGAAAAAATCATATTATAATTGAAATTTTCAATTGAAGAATTGGAAGATGAAGTTGAGGAAACATTTCATAAACCAGATAAAAGAAAAGGTGTTTAAAGGTATGCAAGAAAATTTCAAACATGTGTCTAGGAATGCAGACCAAAAAGAAAGTGATATTGAACAAATACTATGAGACAATTTCCCTGATAAAAGATGTTCATTTCTAGATTGAAACAATGGATTAAAAGCAGACCATTTCAGAACATTAGTGACTCACAGAAAGTCCTACATGTTTCTGGAAGAGTGTAATTCCTGCAAAGGGGGAGCGAGAAGAGTAGTCTGTATGAGAGGGGAGAGTAATCCTCTGGTGTACTGAAATCTGAATAACAGTGGCCTTCTCAACAACAAAAAGGTAAACATAACATGGAGAGATGCCTTCAATATTCCAAAGAAAAAAGAGATTCTGATCGGAACTCCACCTACAATCAAATTTTATGGCTGAGGAAACAAAGACAATTTTATACATACTAAACCAAAACAAACCAAATAAAACAAACGAAAAACCTACCTCCCACAAACCCCATCTCCAAAATCCAGGAAAATGAGAAAGTAAGTCAGGAAATAGAATTTTTGAAAGGAGTCAAAGGCTAAATTGAGGAGTCTGTCCTCTTAGGTCACAGTGATGCAACCAAAGGTATTTGTTAAAAGTCAATCACAGAGGCAGGAGGATAGCTGAGGAAATGTTTGCTTTGTAGAAAAAAGGCAACCACTAAAATGGTGGAGGGAAGGATGAGAGGAGCCCAGGGTTTCCCAAACGCCTCATTCAAAAGGAAGGCCAATCGAACCACTAGAAGCAAACTCAGAGTTACCAAATGAGAAATCCAAGAGTTGGGATTCCAATTCCTTCCATTAGGGGAGTCCCTTGCAAACTCAGCAAGAGGCATGAACTAAGTAAGACAGCTTTTGTTGTTGTTGTTGTTTTAACTGTATTGTTGCTTATTGTTTATTATCTATTGTTGTAGTATTATCATTCTGTATCAAAGGACCAACTCTTGGATGGTCTTTACAATTTACTGCTTTATTAATTTTTATTCCATTGATTTCATCTTTTAATTAGGTATTTCTTGCATTTTTGTAATCAATTAAAAAATTCTTATAGCTTTTTGAGTTGAATGTTAAATTTCCAATTTTTTTAAGTGAGTAGAATGTAAATTTCTTTCTAACCATATACAGAGCAATGCCCCAAAAGTTTATCTCCTTAGTGTTCTCATTGCACTAAGTCTAGATTCTCTGAGATTCAAGGTTGGGCTCTCTTTTGAGTCCATGATTACTAAAGCTACAGTGATAAATACTTTTGCATATATTCTAGGTGACAGGATTTTGTTTTCTTAATGCATTTTGATTAGAGAAGGAGTAAAAACTCTTTTGATTCTGAAAATTTACTGAGTTGCTTATGGCCTAAGAGTCAAGTTTTGAAAAATGCTTTTAAGCATTTATTCTGATTTTGCTTGATCTATATCTTTTAGTCAGTCTTCTTTTCTTAAAGCAGGATATTCAGAATCTGTATATCCTTTTTTTTTTTGCCTATTTAATAAATCCTTGTTTGCAATGTATGTGCTAAACCTCCTTATGTTATTCTGTTTTTCTTTATACTTTATGCAGTCATGCTTTCAGCAGTGTGATACTGTATTCTTTACTGAATAAAGATTTAGGTCTGTTGTAATCTCATGGAACTTGACATTTCCTACCACAAAAAGCTCCCATTCTGAAACTAAGAATAGCGGGCAATCTGCCCCTGCCTCATATCACACAGTAAGTAGCAGGTCTGGATATCCAACTCAGGTCAATCTGAAGCCATGAACATGAATACACTCATTCTCCCCTCACCTGCTGTCTCACACACACAGGAACAGATAAAAAAGAAGAAAACATCTGATATAATTTCCACCTTTATTACTAAGCTAACAAAAATATTCAAGGGAATTACAAATAGAGGTTGGGTTATGCCCGAGTTTGCGTAAACAGCACCCAAAGTCGTCTTGGATTCATCTGATGCCCTATCTCTGGACAGCACATGTTCCTTTGCAGATGCATTGGCAATATGTGCTGTCTCCCACACACCAGCATGAGGGTCAGTGGCCCTCACACTGTGACAAGTAAATTACTTTTGTATACTTTTTGACACAGAGGTAGATCAAGTCTTCCACAGTCTGCTTTAGTTATTTAGAAAAAGCAACTTCCTGTCTTATCCTGGACCTTGGCTCAAAAGTAAGTTTATATGGTGTAGTCACAAAGTTTTCATCTTTGAATATTTCTATGTGAACAAATACACCTACTCCTTTTCATTCACTAAGTAAATTCATTCAAATAAAATGCAATTTGTGGGATAACTGTGTGCCAAAAGTTCTATTTTCGTACAGATAAGAACTGATGCAATTTCTCTCAAATAATGGTTTATATGGATTCTGCATGAACTCCAAACAGACTTGAATATTATTATTTCCCTATGTTAATGAAAACTAAAATAAATGCATCTGAAATTCACCTGAGAAGGACTCACAGGTCCACGTGATTTATTAAACTAATACACTATTCCAAAATGTCTTTATTGATATCTTGATGTCACTGTTGTCCTTGTCAGCCGTTCAAAAGAAGATACGGACAACTTACTTTAAGGAGACTGTCCTTTCAAAACAGCAGGACTTCAGAATGGGAACCAGGAATTCTGACATGAAATGGTGAAACAACACTCACTACTTGCAAGCACTTCATGGCCTGGGAGTATTTTACAGAAAAGAGACTGAAATAGCCACTTGCCTTCAAGTGGAGCCCTGCTTTCATGCTCACCCACCCCCTGACTTTGGACTCAGAAGCCAACTGCACACTTCAGTGATACTGGAGGGACTTTCTATTTTTGATTTTTCTTTTTTAAAATATAAAAATATTTGCCTAATAATCTTCTAGAGTATAGACTACATAAGGCAACCTGTCGAAGGATGCCTCTACAGTAAAGGCCCATGTCTGGTGACAGGAGACAAAACACATTTATTTTGGAATATGCAAATTCTATCCATTTAAATTTTTCAGGAAACTCAAGCTAGAAATGGCTATCATTCTACATCTAGGATTTGAGATCATGCAGCAACATTTTAAAATCCTTGCCTCTTACCATCTCTTAGATACCCAAGAACAAAACATAATGGTAACTTTGGGTGTCCTATGGAAGCTTTCTATCAGGCATTGAGTTGTGTGCTTGTATGTGTGTGCATCTCGTCAGATACTACCAAAAAATGTTGAAGAACAATACTTCTGATCTTTTAGAGCTATGAAAAATTTTGACCCCATTTATAGACATAACATGAAAAGAAACCCTGGAGATAATAGATGATATAAAACAATTTTATCTAGTTAATTACAGGAGGTCATACACATAGTTACATTTATAAATTGATTAAGTTGGTAAAAGATGCTGATTAAATGCTTAAAGCAGGAGGAGAGAAATTCAGTGCTTACTAGAGCTGACTTCCAATCCCATGCCCCACTCTTCAATAACTGCCTTATGGTTTGTACTAACTCCACCAGGAAAACTGTCTCCATTCCTTGAATACAAAATAGTTCTAAATAGAATAAAAATCTATTTTTCATTTCCATTTATAGTAAGTTAGGATTTATTTACCTGATGGTTTAAATGTCTTATAAATCTTATATGCAATTCTGAAAAATATACAGTTCTTGAATTCATCTTTTCCATTCTAAAGAGAAGCTAATTGTAGCTACTCACTGCTTTTCATTTTTCATTTCTGAAGACCTGGAATCATGCTTTTGAACAATCTGCTCTTACTTTCAGGAGTCCTGCTCTGTCATACTGAGCTCTACAGCTGAACAAGAGCCATCATCCAGTCATCAGGCATCTCCCCAAGCAGCTCGGTATGTTTGTGAGGTCTGCAGTTAGGATAGAGTCTTATACCTCCTAGATTCCCTCA
This sequence comes from Sciurus carolinensis, assembly GCF_902686445.1. Taxonomy (NCBI): domain Eukaryota; kingdom Metazoa; phylum Chordata; class Mammalia; order Rodentia; family Sciuridae; genus Sciurus; species Sciurus carolinensis. The sequence goes on along the minus strand of NC_062227.1, from coordinate 25,438,397 downwards.
CAATGTCTTCAGTATTTTATTTTTCCCCTTTGTATTTCATAGGATGCTTTTCTTTAAACTCTTCTTTATTATTATGTTCTAGTTCATTCAGAAGTTCTGAGTCTAACTTTTAAAGACTACTTAGTGGATAAAATATGTCAAATATTCTCAACATTACTGATAATGAAATGACAGAAGTAAGAACATTCATCAGTCTCTGTTTATGTCTATAGAGGAGCAAGAGTTCAGGGAAGAGGCTGGAAGAAGGTTGGATTATGGGAAGAGTGAATGCAGTTCAGAATCCAGTCAGAAAAGGTGAATCAGTGACACACAGGACAGTGAGAGAGGCAAGTCAGCTTTGATGAAGTGGAAAAAGGCCTAAGTGAGCTGCTGGGCAGCCTGAAGGGGCTGCCTAGGGAAGACAGCTTTGCCAGAGGGAATCTCCAGGGAGCTCTAAGGGACAGAAATACTGCAAAATTATGTTCTAGCTAACTTTGAGGAGAATGACTCAAGTTTTGAAGGAGGCATTAAGGTGTCCAGTTATTTCACCTGAAAATACTGTCACTCAGAAATCCACAAAGAGAAGGTAGAATGTGCTAAGCTTTTCTCAGGAATGCCTAACAAACTCTGTGATGGTGGAAAGTTCAAAGAACGTTCACATCTGTGCCATGCAATACAGTAACCACTGTGCCATGCAATACAGAAAGTGTGACTGAGGGATGAAAGTTTTAATAACACAGCTTTCCAGGCTTGTAACCCCTAATAAGGCAAGGACCTCCTATACTGCATTTAGATTTCTTTTATTTGAACAAAGGTTTTCTTCTTCATACGGTATATGACTTAATTTCTTTTCTCTTTATACTTATGTATGATGTTTTTATAAATTTGGGTACTGGACTAATTTGATTTCAATTCTTTTGGATTTTAACTTACATATTCTGGATTATGGTTTGGATCTAGAAATATCCCCACAAAAGCTCATGGTTTGAAAGCATGATCCTCAAAGCATCAAGTTTCAGAGGTGGGGCTTTTAGGCAATGATTAGGGTTATAACCTCATAAGAAGATTAATCCATTTGATGGTTTAATAATTTGAATGCACTACTGGTTGGTAACTGTACACCGATAGGCAAAGTTGGAGGTGGTAGGTCACTGGGGATGTGGCTTTGAACTCTGTCACTGGCTGCTTCCTCTTTGCTTCCTTCTTGCCATGAGCTGGGCAGCACTCTTCGGTCACACCCTACCACCAAGATATTCTGCCTCACCTCAGGCCCAGAGCAATGGAGTTGGCTGACCACCTACTGAGACCTCTGAAACTGTTAGCCGAAAGTAAACTTTTCCTCCTCTAATTTTCTTGCCAGGTATTTTGGTCATTGTGATGAAAAGCTGACTAACACATTTTGTTACTGGATCATCAATATGAATAATGTGTCTGTGCATCATTTTACCAATTAACGAGGACAGGAAATAGCAGTAAAGACTTGTGTATTTACCTATACTTATTTTCCCTTATAAGAACCATCTGCTCCATATCATATTCAAATATTTAAAACATAGACATAAACTTCACACTTATTTTCTATTCTTTCACAGAATTCTCTCTTCTCCAAATGAATAAGAGAGAAAAGGAAAGAGAGACAAGGTGAAAATGAGGGGAAAAGGCAAGAGGCTCTAGAATTCTCTGGAAGAAAGCACGTCTCATAAGGGGTGTGGAGATGATTCAGAACAGGGGTGGGATGTAGGAAGGGAGTGTATTAGAGGGCATGCACTTATTAGGAAAGCCACTAGAGAGCAGTGATTCAGGGATAAAAAGTGAGTCTGGGAAATACCTAAGGAGTCCATGAAGACTCTAGAAGGGCTTAAGGAGGCAGATAATGGGAAGGAAGGGCCTTAATAACAAAGAAGGGAGTGTAAGGGGGGAAGCTGACTAAAAGAGATTCATTTATGATGTTACATGAAGCAGCTAATCTGTATAATGTTCTAATTCATCCCTAAAATAATTTAAGTAAGAAAAAATTTTACCTGTGATGTCCTGAATAACGTGGACCACGGATATGGCCTATTCCTCTGCACCCAGGTGTAGGACAAACAGCTTGACCTGGAAGGATTTTCACATCATTTGCTCCTTCAGGAAGTAAAAGAACATACCTTAAAAACACCCTCATTAAAGAACTGGAGAGACTAAAATATGTAAATGATGTTAATTGAGACTTTACAAATTAAAAACAAACCATCCCCCAAAAAGTTACTTATTGAATACTTGATGTTTCATAAAATGATTTAGCAGAAAACACCAGTACTATAATAAATAATACTCACAGCACAACTAATATCAAAGTAGAAAATGAACCAGCATTGAAGAAACTGAAAAACTGAAACAAATGGATATGAGGATATTCACTTATTGGTTCAGTATTAATTACAGCAAAGGGAAAATAGCCATAAGCTTATGTAACTCACGTGACAGCCCGCAAGCAAGCTGGCAACAGACAGGCTGACCCAACACATGGCCCAACCCACCCCTGCTCAAGGGGCTGTCAAAGCTAGGTGGAAAAAGAACTGACATCATACTGGAGCCCCCACCCCAACCTGCTCCACACTATCCTACACTACCCTACCCACACTATCCTACAGCACTGTTCTCCAACCACTGCAGGCAAGAGACGAATTCTGACAATTCCAAGAGGCCATCTGCCTCTAAAGGTTATCAAGATTAAAACCTCCAAGCCCTGTCCTATGATTCCTCGCTCCTCCCCCGACCCCCAAACACACACACACCACCACCACCACCACCACCACCACCACCACCACCACCACCACATACACACACCCTGAAACCAACTTCTGGAATGTTCCATCCCTTACCCTCATAGTGTTCTAGGTCGGACAATCCCATACTTTTCTTCCTCCTCAACAAATCCTGGTTCCTTATCCCAGTGGATTATTTTCTCTAACTCCCAGCTCTACTCTCATCTGGCTGTTGGTTCACTGAAGCTAGCCTTCATCAAGAAAACCTTCATTTTCTTCCATCAGGGCCTTTCCTAGACCTCACTTCCAAGACTCCTGTTCTTCCAAGGTTGATAAGGGCTCCAACATCTGCCTTCTCCTCTCATTCAACTGCTTTGGTCACCCCAGGTCTTTAGGCAAGATTCTGGAACCAGCTCACCTTGTTCCCACTCTGCCCCATCTCCAAACATCAGCTCGGGTGAGCTCATCAGGCACACAGGTATCTATCTCGTCCACCATGCACCCCATCACTAACCTACTCATCTCCAGTGTTCTCTCCCTGGATCCATCTGGTCACCCACACATAAAAACATGATCTGGGTCCTGTCATCACCCCAAATATACCTATTTCTAAACTCTCTGAGCCAATAACCACATTTCATCACAAGTCACATCCTCCCAGACTGGTGCTCAACCTCTGATGATGTTGTTTCAACATGGATGGAATTTCCTGGTCACTAATTTCCATTGTATTCTCTTCCACAGTCCCATCTCATCACCCTGTTCCCTCTTCTAATTTAAATTCTATCAACCATTCTTTCACCCTCTATTGCAAAGAATTTAAACCTCTCTGCCCCTCTGACTTTTGATCACTCCTGGCTGTGGGGAGCGGGGAGTCAATGGTGAGGTATCAACTGAACCCTTCTGCTGCCCTGTGTTTTGTATAGCTATGTTCTCCTGGGAAAAAATTACACATAGTACTGACTAGTTTTTAAAAAACACCACTGTCCCAAATCTCCCACTGACTACCTCCCTTTGGTGGTTTGCTTGCTACAAACCAAGAAAACAGGAGGCAGAAGACAGGGGCTCTGCCTAACCTACCTGGCCCTCATTTCTCTCTTTCCTGCATTCTCCCCTCCCCAAAGCAAATACCTCACCATTTATGTTTGGATGGCATCTCCCTCCCATTCTCCAGGATATTTAGGCTGTCATTTTGATTAATTAACCAACATTTAAATATATTCCTGTTTCATGCATTATTTTTTAAAAAGACCAAAAAAAAAAAAAAAAAACCCAAACACTGAATTCCATAATTCTCTTCAGATAATGTTCACTCTTCCCCCTTAGTCAAACTTCTTGAAGGAGGGATCTCTGTTCCTTTATATCTCACTTCTCATACACATTAATTTATTTCTAAGATCACTAATGACCTCTACACACTAAGCCACTGTGCTGCTGAGTACACATAACATGTGATATCCTGGTACCATTAATCACACCTAGCCATATCCTTTGTGAAGTGTTACTGTCCACCGGCTTTGGTGACATCACATTCTGACAGTTTCCCTTCTGCATATAAACATTCTTTTGTAACTTCCTTTGCCAGGTTTTCCTCCTCTATTTAACCTTAAAACCTCAGGGACCCTTCTTGAGGTTTGCTCTTAGGTCATATATTCCAAAGCTTCATTTCCCAACTGTATTCCATAGATGTTCATAGACCATAGTCCAAATATCTTTTTTTAAGTTCCAACTGACATTTCCTGGGATTTCTTAAAGTCATTTCAAACTCAGTATATGTCCAAAATGAACTCATCAGCTTGTCCTCCAACCTTCTCTTCCTTTCTAGCAGCTGATCTCAATAAATGACATCACAATCGATGCCAGAAAACTGGATCCCTGATATCTCCTCCCCTTAATTTCACAGCATTCAACTGTCAATCAATCTCTATTCTCTTAAATATTTCCTTAACCTGCCAACTTATCTTCATCACTACTGTGACTGATCTAAGTCATCATCATCTGCATGGAAATCTTCACTAGCTCTCTCATACCAATCTATTTCTGATCTTGTAAACAGGACACTTTCAAAACACACATTGGATCATAGCACCTTTCAATGACTTCTCATTACATTTAGAACTAAGCCCCCAATCCCTAGACCTGGTTCTTATCTATCTCTTTAGAGATAGCTAACTTGATTTTTCTCTTTATTCAATAATCTGCATTCATACTGGTTCCTTGAGCCTGTAAGTTCTTTCACAACTCAGGGCATCTGCATGGTGGAATGAGTGTCTGACTGTTGCCTTGGATAAGTCCACTTATCTCTAAGGTCACAGCTTGTATTTCACTTCCTCAAGCTAACTTCAAAGAAGAGGTTAGGTCCCCATTTGATACAGCATTTACCTCAATCAACCACAAATTAAATGAGTATTTGTTTAATGCCCTATCTCTCTTATTAGGCTACAAATTGCAAGCCAGAATCTACTTCACTGTGTGTCATCATTATCTAGTCTAACACATAATTAGTACTCAGTGAGTGTTTACTGAATGCATAGGAGAATATTCCCAAGTTGTTCCCTTGTGGTACTCACCAGCTAGAAGAGAGATTTAAATTAAATCAGAAATTCCCATTATAGTCTGATTATGCTACATGAAAGTATCAACTGAAGCTAGGTCCTAATGTATAAAATAGTAGAAAAATATTTAAATCTTAAACACACTTTCATTACATTTATTGAACAATAAGAAAGTATGTCTGAGACACTTATGTTCTCATGACTTTGTGAAACACCTTGAGGGATAGAGAAAAAAAAGTTGCTCTTATCCGAAGGCAGTTTTTGGAAACAGCTTAAAAACAACTTTTAAACCAATCAGAGGAATAGATGTTTAAAAATTATAAACAAGTCCCAATTTAGGAAATATGCTGTGTTACAGCAAATGAAAGGATTCATGAGAAAAAAAAGCATAGGTTCAACAGGTAGGCTTTTCTCCAAACTGCATCTCATGACAAGTTGCCAAGGCACCAACATAAAAGTCTAAAATTTTAAATCCAAAGCCAATCAACCAACCAAAATACACCCATCAGTCAGCTCAGATGCAACTCTGTAGACAATATTCCACACACATGAATGCTACTTAATATTATGTTCAGTACTATTTTAATGAACTTGATTAAATTAAGGATTAACATGATATTTGCAATATTAACCAAGGCATATTTCTCCAGATCCCTGATGGGTACCGCAATTCTCTCCTTATTAGAGCTGGGAGGAGAGGTCTGACCTCCACACTGGGAGAGCAGCCATCACATTAAGAACCGCAGCTAGGGACATAACAAAGGAGGATTCAAAGAGAATATGAAATAAAAATGAGTGAAGCCTAACCATTTCCTCATTAAATTCTGAATGATGAAGTGTAATGGGTTGATTCAATGGTGAATTAGACAGAGAGTCATACACAGGGGAAAAAGGAATTAGTACATTCTATAACAGTTCACATTATGCCATTAAGATAAAGGAAACCTATGATCAAAGTAATGTTTTTCTCCAGAAAATAATCATATTTTTTGCCACAAGTATCTTACTTCTAATTTGAATATTTAGAGAATTAGGTCTGTAGAGAAAAAAATGTTCTCAGTTCAAAATTACTTCTTCAGAGAATATCCTGACCTCCTTACCCTTTTTCGCCTTCCTTCTTTACCACTTTCCCTGAGATTATCCTAATTTGTGTGCTTATCATGAGTTTCCCTGCAGTAGAGTAAGAACGTTCTCCCCATCTACCTTGTCTACACTGTATCCCCTGCACCTGCAAAAGCAGTGACTGGCCCAGGGCAGATATATAGTAAGTGTGTATTTGAATAAATGACAATAACTATAACCATCATTTTGGTAGATCCTTATGCTATAAAAAAATCAATATTTTATTCTATTTGGGGGCTTATCTAAAAATCAATCCCTGACCTTCTATTTTTAAGTACTGTGACCCACTCATTCTATCAAGCAGCAGGAATACCTTCTGATTTATTCCAAGTCTTCAATGAAAAATTTTACTCAGACAGGAGTAAATCTAAAGGTAAGGCTTTTTTTTTTTTTTTTTTAAAGGACAAAAAAGAAACAAAAAAATCCCTGTAAACTGGAAATTACCTGAATGACAAAAACTGCTTTATTCTAACATAAGAAGGTAGAAAGTTGTCCTCCTGGGATCCCCCACTCACAGGGCAATCCACAGCTGCTGGGAGTGACCAGGACAGACATTGGCATTGCTGCTCAATATTCATTCTCTCCTTCCTTGCTAAGCAAAAGGGAGCAATATGCCTATCTAAAAATGTCATCTGACTGTCCAGGACAATAAGACCCCAGGGAAGGAATTGTGGGACTGTCTCTATATGATTTTCTTTCCTATGAAAGGGGTAAAGAAGAGGCTGGGCACTGCTTTGCCCATTGCCTCTTTCTTTGAACTTCCTGGTGACATGAGGTATAAACTCATGAGGAACAAACATAAGGACAAATGCAAAAGTGTTGAGGAAGGAAGATGGACAGAGCTTGGACCCATGACACTGCCAGCTTTGGACCCACTACACTGGTGCTCTGTCATGAAGGAAAAACAGCCCTCTCTTTTCATTAAGCCATTTGTAAACAGATCTTGGGTTACTACCAGATGAAAAATTCCTAGGCTGAAACAGCAACTTTAGTTTTCCTTTTGTGAAATCAAGCAATTGTCCTAAAAAACAAAACAAAACAAAACAACAATAACAAAAAACTAGACCTGCAAGCGGGCATTACATCTATTCTTATGTAATGGTGGTATTATATAAGACATCAAGGCAAAATCAAGAAATAAAAGAAATTGCAATGATAACTAGAAATGAGAAAGGCAACTCTCCTTACTTCCAAATGGTCCTAATTGGTGAGTGTGAGTGATGTAAATGAAAGGCTTTCTGTTTCACCCAGATGGCTGAGATCACTTCCCTCCTTCTGAGTAGGGTTCAGTCTCATCCCAGTTAGTATATCTGGTGAAGAGATGACCCAGAGCAGAATAATAATATTGACACTAATTGAAGCAAATGAAGAGGATCTATTTGTTTAAATAAATAGCTGAACTCCAGACTGATGTTGGCCAGCATGGGAAAACAAGGATCAAGCTACAATCCTCTTGTTCTTATTTCAACACTAATTACTCACTGCTGGAAAAAAACATTCGGTTCAACTTGATTCACTCAGCAAGTATATTTTTTAATGAGAAATGACTTTGACATTGGGTAGTAATATCCACTTGGATATATAAACTATGCTTCTTTGAAAAAGGAAGGATATTTAATCGTCCCCTATAACTGACAAGTTAAGTGCTATATTTTTTATTTTTAAAATAAAAATCACCAATAATCCAGGCATGGTGGCACATGCTTGTAATCCCAGTGTCTTGGGAGTCTGAGGCAGGAGGATTACAAGTTCAAAGCCAGCCTCAGCAACTTAGTAAGGCACTTAGCAACCCAGTGAGACCCTGTCTCTAAATAAAATGTAAAAAAGGCTGGGGATGTGACTCAGTGGTTACGTGCCCCTGGGTTCAAATCCTTGGTACCATGCACACACAAAAAGAAAAACCAAACCAAACTACCAATGAGGATTATTTGTTCACTTAAAGAGATAGTGAGTGTCTGTTGTGTGTCAGAAAGTATTGTTTGCAGCCACCCTAACAGAAAGATCCTGACCCCTTGAAGTTTACTTTCTGGTGCCAAAGGCAGGGAAAAAAATTAAAAAAAGAAAGAAGGAAAAAAAGAAAACATGAGATAAGAACATTATAAGAATGTAACATGCGGTCAGACAGTGAGGGTGATATATAAACACAAACCCTGTGGTAAAGAGGAGAAAGTGACAAAGTGACCACAATATGTAGTCAGCTTTCCATCACTGTGATAAAAATACCTGAGAAATACTTCTTACAAGAGGAAAGATTCATTTTGACTCATTGTTTTAGAGGTTTCAGTCCACAATCAAAAGGCTCCATTTCTGGCTTCTGGGTCTGTGAAGAGGTCAAGCATCATGGCAGAAGGGTGTGATGGAACAAAGCTGTTCACTTCATGCTAGCCAGAAGCAGAGAGTGGAGGTGAATAGGAGACAAGAGATAGCCCTCAACTGCACTTGCCCAAGAACCTACCCCCTTCAACTAGGCCCCACACTCCCACAGTTTCCATCAATCCCAATAGTTCATTCAGCTATGAATTCTTAAATGAATTAATCCACTGATGATGTCAGAGTCCTTATGATCCAATCACTTCCCCCAAACCCCACTTCTGAACATTGCTGTATTGGGGAATAAGCCTTAAACACATCTGCTTTTGTGGGAACAATCCAGGTCCAAATGATAAGATATGGGGATGCATTCTAAGGCAGGGTGGTCAGGGAAGACATTCTGACATTTGGGCAGCATCCTTTAAGCAGTGAGAGTATAGACCATTCTATGACACCAGCACCAGGTCAGTGAGGCGGAGCCACATGGACAGTGCCAAGGGTGGTGAGAGCTAAGATCACATAGGCCAAAGTGGAAAAGTTTCCCTTTATTCTGGTTTTGATGGGAGACACTGAAAGTAGTGAATGAGAGTGGATTGATGAGAACATACCTACTGATGCCCTATCCCATGAGAAATGTTTATTTCCTTTATTTGAGATAAGCTCTGCCCTGTGACAGGGGCTAGTGGTGACCTTTGAGAGTCAATGTACTAACACAAGAGATCCCATAGTGAGCTGGCATCAATGAAGAAAAGTCTCAGGGCTCAATTGGGTATCCATCAATAGATGAATGGATAAGGAAAATGTGATATATATATTCAATGAAGTTTTGCTCAGCCTTAAAGAAAAATAAAATTATGTCATTTTCAGGAAAATGGATAAAACTAGACACCATTATTTTAAGTGAAATAAGTCAAATTTAGGTCAAGAGTTGTATGTTTTCTCTCATATATGGAAACCAGAGAAGAAAAAGAAAAAGAAAGTTCGGGGCAGATCTCACAAAAATCAAAGGGAGATCAGTAGAGGAAAAAAAAAATGGGGGAAAGAAAAGTACTGGGGAAGACAGAGGAAGACAGCATGTGAAGGAAGGAGTCACCGGCTGAGTACCCTGATGTCAAGAGATTAAGACTGACACATGGGCTACTGGGCTGGCAATCCAGGCAGGACTGTGATAACTATAAACATGTTTTGTGAAAAGACATGAACAAGACTGATGGAAATTCAAGGGAGAATGGAAGAGATAAATGGGCAAAGCTATAGTTTAAACAACTTTTTTTGAGGGGTTTTTGTATAAAAGTGGCTATAAAAAGTAGGATTATGGACAAGATCATCTTTGTTATTGTTTTTGTGCAGTAATGAATGAGGATGTTTCAGTAGAGTGAAAACTGGGCTATGTAGACCTTTTTGTTGGAAAAAATCCTTGAGTGTGAACACAGTGAGTGATAGGACCAGGTCCAAATGAGAAAGACTGCAAACAGGAGCAGGGACTATCTACAGCATGAAAGGGAAGTATTATGGTTTGGATGTGAAATGTCACCCAAAAGGTCATGTGTGAGACAATGCAATAAGGTTCAGAGGAGAAATGATTAGGTTGTAAGAGCCTTAACCCAATCAGTGAATTCACTCCCTGATAGGGATTAACTGAGTGGTATCTGAAGTGGGAGGGTGTGGCTGGAGGAGGTGGGAATTAGGGCATGGCCTTGGTGTATATATTTGTATCTGGAAAGTGGAGTCTCTCTCCCTGCTTTCTGATCAACATGTGAACTGTTTTCCTTCTACACTCTTCCACCACAATGTCTTGCCTCACCTGGAGGCCTTCTGTGGACTAAGACCTTTGAAACCATGAGCTCTCAAATAAAATTTTTCTCATTTAAAATTGTTCTAGTCAGATCATTTAGTCAGACCAGTGGAAAAACTGACTAAAACAGGAAGCAAAGCATAGGTGAACAGAGGAAGGGGCTGGTGGACTCCTTGGTGGGAGGAAGACAAATGTCTCTGCTGACAGCTTTTATTTTCTCAGCAAAACAGGCAATGAGGTTAACAGTTGTGATTGAGAATGGGGTAGGGAAGCAAAAGTATTAAATATGAACTAAAAAAATTGATAAACCAAACTCTTCAAATATGCCTAGGCCCCCTTTTCAAATAATTAAGCTTTGATTACCTTTGTTTTAAATTGGAAACTGTTAGGAGAGATTCTGAGTTTTTTCCTACCAGAAATATAAATTGTAAATATATATTGTAGTTTTCAAATAAGATTTAATGAAATAATTACCTTTGAAGGTTGGAGAATGCAAATAATAAGCAATATCTTTCAAACTGAAATTATAGGTTAATCATACCTATTCTCCAAGTCCTAATGAAATTAGAGACAACAAATACCCATTGCCAGTCATATTTCACATGTGAAATAAATACAACGATTGTGAAATGGAACTGCAATAAAATAACAACAAAGATTCTTTAAAATGTGAATTTTGTACTTATTTAGTGATCTACAAAAACCTTTAAAGGGCAACAATGTAATCTAACCATCTACCTAATGTAGGAAAGCAGTTAGAAAAAGCAGTTACCTTAAAGATCAGTGAATATAATAATAGCACTCATCCACCATGCAAAAACAATTATGTGGTAAGAAAAGAGTACAAAAACAATGGTTTTCTAAAACTCCTTTCCATAGATCCGAGAGAACTTCTGAATAGTTAAGGCAAAAAGAGAGGCGATCCAAGATGGCAGCCTAGAGGGTGACTGCACCCCCAGTTGCTCCAGAACCCAGGAGTTAAGAAGGGGAGGCATTGAGAGACTCGGACTGAAATAGAGCCACGGGTGAGTCTGCCCACTGGGTAAAGCTCGGCCCAGGTGGCAGGCCCAGATAGAGGTGGCTTATCGGAGCCGGGCAGGGCAGCTAGTCATCCACAGGCAGCCCTGCACACTCCGGCGGTGGGCCCCGCCCACACAGCCAGCTTCTCCAGGTTCTCGGAATGGAACTGGCCCGCTAGTGAGAGCCTTTCTGACCAGAACAAGCTTCGAGTCCTGGAGCCAGTGCAGCGCAGCGTACTCCGGCACGCAAGCAGCTTCAGGGACCAGGATAGGGCAGACAGAGACTTCCCCAAGTAGCCTGGACCCCTGCAGTGGGAGGTGCCTTTCAAGGCTAGCTTCTCAGACCAGACCACCCAGTGAGAGGCTTTCTACATAGAACCACCACAAGCCCCCGAGCCAACGAAGAGCTTCAATCTGCAAGCAGCCTCTGGGATCAGGGCAGGGCAGCCAGAGACCTCTTCAGGCGGCTCTGCCCACTCCGGCCGCAGGCTCTCTTCATGGGGCGATCCAGGATGGCGGCCTAGAGAGTGACTGCACCCCCAGTCGCTCCAGAACCCAGGAGTCAAGAAGGGGAGGCATTGAGAGACTCGGACTGAAACAGAGTCACAGGTGAGTCTGCCCACTGGGTAAAGCTCGGCCCAGGTTGCAGGCCCAGATAGAGGTGGCTTATCGGAGCCGGGCAGGGCAGCTAGAGTCTTCCCAAGGTAGCCTTCCACACTCCGGCAGTGGGCTCCTCCCACACGGCCAGCTGCACGGTGCAGGCCCATAGTGAGAGCCTTTCCGCACAGAGCCAGTTCAAAAACGTGGAACCAGTAGGGGGCTAGGGGCAGTTTTCTTCGGATGCGCTGCATTATCAGATTCCTCCAAGACATCAGGCTACTGAAGGCTGGGAGGTGATACACTGGAAATCTACCGGGACATTATAAGCCAATAGCGGAAAACTGCAATATCTCAGGGTCCCACTGACAGTTGACCAATATGAGAAAACAAGGGAAGAAAATGTCCCAAACAAACCTAGATACTACATCAATAAAACCCAATGACAGCACAGCAGAAGAAATGTCAGAAAGGGAGTTCAGAATGTACGTAATTAAAACGATCAGGGAAGCTAATGAGGAGATGAAAGAGCAAATGCAGGCATTGAAGGAGGAGATGAAAGAGCAAATGCAGGCATTAAATGATCGCACCAATCAACAGTTAAAAGAGCAAATACGGGAAGCAAGAGATCATTTCAATAAAGAGTTAGAGATACTGAAAAAAAAAACAAACTGAAATACTTGAAATGAAGGAAACAATAAACCAAGTTAAAAACTCCATAGAAAGCATAACCAATAGGATAGAACACCTGGAAGACAGAACCTCAGACATTGAAGACAAATTATTTAATCTTGAAAGCAAAGTTGGCCAAACAGAAAAGATGGTAAGAAATCATGAACAGAATCTACAAGAATTATGGGATATCATGAAAAGGCCAAATTTAAGAATTATTGGGATTGAGGAAGGCTTAGAGAAAAAAACCAAAGGAATGAACAATCTATTCAATGAAATAATAACAGAAAATTTCCCAAATCTGTAGAATGAAATGGAAAACCAAGTACAAGAGGCTTATAGAACTCCAAACATACAAAATTACAACAGACCCACACCAAGGCACATTATTATGAAAATACCTAACATACAAAATAAAGACAGAATTTTAAAGGCCACGACAGAAAAGAATCAAATTACATTCAGAGGGAAACCAATAAGAATATCAGCAGATTTTTCAATCCAGACCCTAAAAGCTAGAAGGGCCTGGAACAACATATACCAAGCCCTGAAAGAAAACGGATGCCAACCAAGAATCTTATACCCAGCAAAACTTACCTTCAAATTTGACGATGAAATAAGATCCTTCCATGATAAACAAAAGCTAAAGGAATTTACAAAAAGAAAGCCAGCATTAGAGAACATTCTCAGCAAAATATTCCATGAGGAAGAGATGAAAAACAACGATGCAAATCAGCAACAGGAGGCGCTAGCCTAAAGGAATAGCCAAATAAAGGAGAAACCAAATCATGTCAAAAACAAATATGAGTCAATTGACTGGGAATACAAATCATATCACAATAATAACCCTGAATGTTAATGGCCTGAATTCATCAATCAAAAGACACAGACTGGCACATTGGATTAAAAAGAAAAATCCAACAATATGCTGCCTGCAAAAGACTCACCTCATAGAAAGAGACACCCATAGACTAAAGGTGAAAGGATGGGGAAAAACATACCATGCACACAGACACAGCAAAAAAGCTGGAGTATCCATCCTCATTTCAGATAATGTGGACTTCAAACCAAAACTAATCAGAAGGGATAAAGAAGGACATTTCACACTGCTTAAGGGAAGCATAAATCAGCAAGACATAACAATCATAAATATCTATGCCCCAAACATTGGCTCATCCACGTACGTCAAACAAATCCTTCTCAATTCCAGAAATCAAATAGACCACAACACAATAATACTAGGCAATTTTAACACACGTCTCTCACCACTGGAGAGATCGTCCAAACAAAAATTGAATGAAGAAACTATAGATCTCAACAACACAATCAACAATTTAGACTTAACGGACATATATAGAATATGCCATCCAACCAAGAGCGAATACACTTTCTTCTCAGCAGCACATGGATCCTTCTCTAAAATAGACCATATTTTATGCCACAAAGCTACTGTTAGCAAATACAAGAAGATATACTACCTTGTACTCTATCAGATCATCATGGATTGAAATTAGAAATAAATGACAGAATAAAAAACAGAAACTTCTCCAATACCTGGAGATTAAACAATATGCTATTATATGATGAATGGATAACAGAAGACATCAGGAGGGAAATAAAAAAATTCTTAGAAGTAAACGAGAACAAAGACACATCAAAATCTCTGGGACACTATGAAAGCAGTACTTAGAGGAAGATTTATTTCATGGGGCGCATTCAAAAAAAGAAGTAGAAATGAACAAATAAATGACTTAACACTACAGCTCAAAGTCCTAGAAAAAGAAGAGCAGACCAATACCCAAAGTAGTAGAAGACAGGAAATAGTTAAAATCAGAGCCGAAATCAACGAAATCGAAACAAAAGAAACAATTGGAAAAATTAACAAAATAAACAGTTGGTTCTTTGAAAAAATAAACAAAATTGATAAACCCTTAGCCACACTAACAAAGAGAAAGAGGGAGAAAACTCAAATTACTAAAATTCGGAATGAACAAGGAAACATCACAACAGACACGAGTGAAATACAAAACATAATTAGAAGCTATTTCGAAAATCTATACTCCAACAAAACAGAAAACCTCAAGGGCATCAACAAATTTCTAGAGACATATGAATTACCTAAACTGAACGAGGAGGACATACACAACTTAAATAAACCAATTTCAAGCAATGAAATAGAAGAGGTCATCAAAAGTCTACCAACAAAGAAAAGTCCAGGACCAGATGGGTTCTCAGCCGAGTTCTACAAAACCTTTAAAGAAGAGCTCATTCCAATACTCCTCAAACTATTCCATGAAATAGAAGAGGAGGGAACCCTCCTAAACTCGTTCTATGAAGCCAATATCACCCTGATACCTAAACCAGACAGAGACACATCGAGAAAAGAAAATTTCAGACCAATATCCTTAATGAACATCGACGCAAAAATTCTCAAAAAAATTTTAGGAAATCGCATACAGATATATATTAAAAAGATAGTGCACCACGATCAAGTGGTCCTAGGGATGCAAGGTTGGTTCAACATTCGGAAATCAATAAATGTCATTCATCATATCAACAGACTTAAAGTTAAGAATCACATGATTATTTCAATAGATGCAGAAAAAGCATTAGATAAAATACAGCATCCCTTCATGCTCAAAACACTAGAAAAAATTGGGGTAGTGGGAACATTCCTTAACATTATAAAGGCCATCTACGCTAAGCCCATGGCCAATATCATTCTAAATGGTGAAAAACTGAAAGCGATCCTCCTAAAAACTGGAACAAGACAGGGATGCCCTCTTTCACCACTTCTGTTCAACATCATCCTTGAGACTCTAGCCAGAGCAATTAGACAAACCAAAGATATTAAAGGGATACGAATTGGAAAAGAAGAACTCAAACTATCCCTGTTCGCTGACGACATGATTATATATTTAGAGGAACCTGGAAATTCCACCAGAAAACTTTTAGAACTCATAAGTGAATTCAGTAAAGTAGCAGGTTACAAGATCAATGCTCATAAATCCAATGCATTTTTATACATAAGGGATGAATCTTCAGAAAGAGAAATTAGGAAAACTACCCCATTCACAATAGCTTCAAAAAAAATAAAATATTTGGGAATCAATCTCACAAAGAGGTGAAAGATCTCTACAATGAGAACTACAGAACACTAAAGAAAGAAATTAAAGAAAACCTTAGAAGATGGAAAGATCTCCCATGTTCCTGGATAAGCAGAATTAATATTGTCAAAATGACCATACTACCAAAAGTGCTATACAGATTCAATGCAATTCCAATTAAAATCCCAATGATGTACCTTGCAGAAATAGAGCAAGAAATTATGAAATTCATCTGGAAGAATAAAAAACCTAGAATAGCTAAAGCAATCCTCAGTAGCAAGAGCGAAGCAGGGGGTATTGCAATACCAGACCTTCAACTCTACTACAAAGCAATAGTAACAAAAACGGCATGGTATTGGTACCCAAATAGACAGGTAGATCAATGATACAGAATAGAGAACATGGACACAAACCCAAATAAATACAATTTTCTCACACTAGAGAAAGGTTCTAAAAATATGCAATGGAGAAAAGATAGCCTCTTCAACAAATGGTGCTGGGAAAACTGGAAAACCATATGCAATAGAATGAAATTAAACCCCTATCTCTCACCCTACACAAAACTCAACTCAAAATGGATCAAGGACCTCGGAATCAGACCAGAGACCCTGCATCTTATAGAAGAAAAAGTAGGTCCAAATCTTCAACTTGTCGGCTTAGGACCAGACTTCCTTAACAGGACTCCCATAGCAGAAGAAATAAAAGCAAGAATCAACAACTGGGATAGATTCAAACTAAAAAGCTTTCTCTCAGCAAAGGAAACGATCAGAAATGTGAAGAGAGAGCCTACAGAGTGGGAGAATACTTTGCCAACCATACCTCAGATAGAGCACTAATTTCCAGAATCTATAAAGAACTCAAAAAACTCTACACGAAGAATACAAATAGTCCAATCAACAAATGGTCTAAGGAAATGAACAGACACTTCACAGAAGAAGATGTACAAGTAATCAACAGATATATGAAAAAATGTTCAACATCCCTAGTAATAAGGGAAATGCAAATCAAAACTACCCTAAGATTTCATCTCACCCCAATTAGAATGGAGATTATCAAGAATACAAGCAACAATAGGTGTTGGTGAGGATTTGGGGAAAAAGGAACACTCATACATTGCTGGTGGGGTTGCAAATTAGTGCAGCCACTCTGGAAAGCAGTGTGGAGATTCCTCAGAAAGCTTGGAATGGAAACACCATTTGACCCAGCTATCCTACTCCTTGGCCTATACCCAAAGGACTTAAAATCAGCATACTACAGAGATACAGCCACATCAATGTTCATTGCTGCTCAATTCACCATAGCCAGATTGTGGAACCAACCTAGATGCCCTTCAGTTGATGAATGGATAAAGAAACTGTGGCATATATATACAATGGAATATTACTCCACAATGAAGAATGATAAAATTATGGCATTTGTAGGCAAATGGATGAAATTGGAGAATATCATGCTAAGTGAGATAAGCCAATCTCAAAAAACTAAAGGATGATTGATCTCGCTGATAAGCGGATGAGGACATATAATGGGGGGTGGGAGGGGTTAGCATTAGGTTTAGGGTTAGGTTTAGAGTTAGAGATAAGGAGAGCGGTAAGAATGAAGGAAAGAAGGACTGTATAGAGGGAAAAGAGGGGTAGGAGGGGTGGGGGAGAAGGGAAAAAAAAATAAACATCATTGCCCTATGTAAACGTATGATTACACAAGTGGTATGCCTTGACTCTATGTACAAATAGAGAAACAACATGTATCCCATTTGTATACAATAAAAAAAAAAAGAGAAACATGTTATAAGGGACTTTGCTTATTACTTAACAGAAGACAGAAGGCACTTCTTTATTAAAATATCTGGCAAATATTTTCTAAGCAAATCATAGTAAAATGCATTTATCACAGATTGAGTTTTAAATAAGCAACAATAATATAGTAGATAATTTGTTAATTTCACCAGGATCCTAGACAAGGATGACGACAGGTATAAATACAATATGGGGAGATCAGAAGCTAAAGGAATGAGGTGATTTGACTTGCAGGGCCTGGTTGAAGCATCTGAGATGGGACTGTGCATTAGCATGAGAGGTAAGGACTGTGGAGAAGACAGTGCACAAAGCCCATGCATTCACCAAATCAGGCTTTTAATAATATATTACAGAGCAATAAAGATCTTCTTGGAAATGTTTATTACCCAGCCTTTGACTTTGCAAAACCAGGAGGAAAGGCACTCTGCAGATCTATAAGGATAGAATAGTAAGAGGTCACCTAGATAGTGCAGAAGCATAGAATCCAAAGAGTTTAGAAATCTTTCAGGATTATTAGCAAACACAAGAAAATTGGTTTATCCATAAGGAAGATAAACTGAATTAAACCCACCTCACTCTAGTAACCTCCCTGTGAAGGATTGAGGAGTAATACAACATTCACACTATTCCACTAGACATTCCTAGATCATTTTTTCATTATGTTTAGGAAGGAAATAAGAATCTGTGATCGAAATATATACATTTGTCTTTTAAACTTAATGTTTATAGAACTGTCTCAGTGTTTTATTAAAAAAAAAAAAACACTATGATAAAAACTGAAACTATTTCCTTTTCCCTAAACTTCCTTTAGGATTCCTATGGAATCAGTCATTAAAAACAAAACCAAGAAAACCTAATTTGCAACTTGATTTAGTGTAAAGGTATTTTCCCATCTCATCTAAGTGAAAATGCAGCAAAACCACCAGTCTTCTCTTATTCATTCTTTTACTCTCTCATCCCTTCCCCCACCCCAGTCCCTTCCTCCCTCCCTTCATGTTCCCTTCACAAGATGAGACTGAAGTCAACCCAAAGGATGGTAACTTGTGACCTACTTATTCCTAGTATTTTGTTACGTAAATAAAGGAGACAAGGGTCACGCTTAAAACTAAGCATATCATGGTAGCTTGCAAATTGCTTTTGAGTTTCCCCCTTTCCCCAAAGAGAAAATTAGTAAATCCAATTTCACCAAAGTTGTCACGTATCTTTTTTGACTAAAGAAACAAACTGACTAGTTCTGATAGAAATGTCATCTGTTCCCTTAACAAACTAAACAGATACAAATGTAAAAGTTATTTAGAATAATACACATTCTCATAATGCCAAGACTTCCAAAGTAGGGAATAACCTGAAAGGTACATCTGGAGCAGTAAGTATGATGCCTGACATTTCTCCCACATGTTAGTCTAACATGGCTACGTTAAGAGTTTTCATGTCTGGGTGTGGTGGTGGTGGTGGTGCATGCCTGCAAACCCAGCTACTCAGAGTCTGAGGCAGAAGAATGGTGAATTCTAGGCCAGCTGGAAAACCTAGTGAGATCCCTTATTTATTTTTTAAAGAGTTTTCATGACCAATAAACTGTTGGCTACTCTTAACAGAAAATGTCAGGAGTCACCTGAAAAGCTCTTTAGGTGTGTGTGTCTCTGTGTGTATAAATTCTATTTCTCCCAATGGCTTCTTCCTAAACCTAACTCTACAATTAATGTATTTCCTTATTGAATTACCTGTGAATACACTTGGCAGAATTGTAATTTCTCCATAGAAGGAAATCCCCCACCCCATAGATGTCTCAATGAAGCAAAGGAGCAGGTGCATCTCCCCATAACACTCCTGCACTAGTTTATTCACTGGGGGTTTTGAATTTGTCTGGATTATAGTACTGGAAGGGAGAACAAGCCCTCCCAGACTGCAAGTGCCAAGCAAGGAGACACAAGTCATTAGACCTTCCACATGTTGCCTCATCAAGACAATCAAAATGCTCATGTTCATTGTTGATATAAAAGCACTTCACTTGGAGAGAGAGACAGTTACCATCACACTATTTAACCATTCAAACAATAACTTGTCTATAGTGTTTAAGTGTCCATTGTGCTGGCCCACATGCAATACCACCTCAAGATGGTCCAAAACAGCAGGACAATAATATACCAGGATCTGCCAGATCAGAAACCATGGAAACATCAGGGTTAAGAGAGTCTGGGAGGCTACCAGAACATATAGAAGTGGAAAAGGGGCCCAATAATGCTTAAATATGTAAATTTATGGGTCTTATAAAATCAGAATTATAGAAGTAAGTCGTGAATCTTATCTTTTAAGTGTTCCCCCATCCAGTTTAGCAACCAGGGACCATACAGGATCCATACACTTATTTTTATAAATAAGCAAATAATGGTTTAGAAAGTCTAATAATTTACTGCCAACTCATAAATCACATTGTGGTAGTTAGTACAAGAATTCAAGCTTACTGCTTGGAGATCTATGCTCTTTTGAATCTGCTGTGCAGTGCAATAAGCAACTGCTATCATTTTTTTTTTAAGTTTAAAATACTTAATTTACATGGATTGTATATATTCCAGATTTATGTGATGTTTGGATATATATATATATATATATATATATATTACATAATGACTGATTACCACAAATTAATTAACACATCACCAGTCATACTACACATTAGATCTCCAGAACTTGTCCATCTTACAACTTAGAGTTATTTCCTTTGACTGAAGTCTCTCCATTTGCCACCCTTCCAATCCCTAATAACCACTGTTCTACTTCTGAGTGCAACATTTTAGTTTATACAAATAGTCATGTGCTACTTACAGAAGGGGTCCATTTGGACAAAGGGGCTTGTTAGGCAATTTCACTGTTCCGTGAACATCAAAGAGTACACTTACACAAGTCCAGATTGTCTAGGTCAATGACTCAAAGGGGCTTCTCCCCCCACTCAAGGTAGCTCCTTGATGCAATCAAGAGGTGTGGCTATCATGAGATGTGTGAGGCTATTGCCAGAATAACACAGAAAACCGATTTATAGCAAACTTGTTTTGTAAGTAGGAGTACACTTTAAAGTAACTATAAAAGGTATTGTAAATACATAAACTCATAACATAGCTAATTATTAACATTATCAAGTATCATGTACCACACATGATTATATGTAATATATACTTTTATATAACTTCAATGCAGTAGTGTCATTTACACCAGTTTCCCCATGAACAAATAATGTACTGTGCTATAATGTTATCATGGCTATGCCCTCAATAGGCAGTAGGGCTTCTTCGGTTCTATTACAATTTTATGTAACCTATATGCAGTTTCACTGTTGATCAGAGTCATTATGCAGGGCATGATGGTATAAATGAGGTTATATGTCTTCCTGGCTGATTTCACAGTATAATGTTCTCCAGATTCATCCCCAATGTTGTGAATGACAGCATTTTCTTTTTTTTATTGGTGAAAAATTTGCCAATGTGTATATATATGCCATACGTTCTTTGGTGGATGCAAACAGGCTTTTCCTATCTTGGCACCATGAATAATGCTGCAATTAACATAGAGGTGCAGGCATCTTGTTGGAATATATAATCAGAAGAGGGATTGCTGGATCATATGGTAGTTACATTTTTAATTTCTTTTTCTTAAAATTTTTAGTTGTAGATGGACACGATACCTTTATTTTATTTGTTTAGTTTTATGTAGTGCTGAGGATCAAACCCACGGCCTCACATGTGCTAAGCAAATGCTTTACCACTGAACTACAACTCCACCATTATTTTTAGTTTCTTAAGGAACCTCCACATTGTTTCCCATAATGGCTATCCTAATTTATGTTCCCACCAAGAGTGTGCAAGGATTCCCTTTCCTCTATAATCTCATCAACACTTGTTATCATTTGTATTAGTCATTATAAAAGATATAAAGCGATATCCCATTGTAGTTTTTGCCTTGTATTTCTCTGATGATAAGTGATATTGTGCTCATATATTTGTTGGTCACCTGTATAGCTTCTTTGGAAAAATGTCTATTCAGGTCTTTTGCCATTTTTTATTACATTGTGTTAGTTTTTCTGCTATTGAGTTGTGTCAGTTCTTTATACATATGGGCATTAATCTCTTATTAGATGTATGGTTTCTAATATTTCTTCCCATCCTATAGGTTGGGTCTTCACTTGATTGACTATTTCTTTGGTTGTGCAGGTTTTCAGTTTGATGTAGTTCTCCTTCCTTATTTTTGCTGCCTGTGCCTTTGTTGTCGAATCCAAAAATTCGTTACTGAGAAAAAAAGTGAGGAGCTTTTCCTCTATGTTATCTTCTAGTTTTATGGCCTCAGATTTTATTTTTAAGTATTTAATGAATTTTGAGTTGATTTATGTATTCAATGGAAGACAAGGGTCCAGTTTCTTTATTAACCATGTGGAAAAGTTGAAAAACCACCTTTCATTAAAGACTTTCCATTCTGAAATTGTGTCTCCTTGATGCCTCTGTCAAAAATTAGTTGCTCACACATGTGGGTTTATTCCTGGGCTCTATGATTTGTTCTGTTGGTCTATGTATTTTTTATGATTGTCATAATATTGTGATTATTTTGATTTTGTAATATAGACTGACATCAGGAAATATGATGTCTCCATTTTTGTTTATTTTTAAAACCTCTTTGGCTACCTGGGGTCTTTTGTTTTTTTCACATGAATTATAGAACTTTTTTCTATTTCTGTGAAAAATGCAATTAGAATTTTCATGGGTGTTGCAATGAAGTTAAACATGATTTGGGGTACTATGGACATTTTAGCAATAGTCTTCCAATCTATGAATGTGAGATGTTGTTCCACTTATCTGTAGAAATATTTCTACATAATATTTCTACAATTTCTTTCATCAATGTCATAAACTTGCAATGTACAGATCGTTCAACTCCTTGGTTAAATTTATTCCTGTATAATTCTGTTTGATGGTATTCCAAATTTAATAGTTTCTTTAAATTTCTTTTTGGTAGTTCATTGTTAGTGTATAGAAACCAAACTGATTTTTATATATTCATTGTACACCCAGCAACTTCACTGGTTTCATTTACTACCTCTGACAGTTTGGGATAGATTCGTTAGAATTTTCTATATATAAGATTATGTCATCTACAAACAATTTAACTTCATTCTTTCCAATTTGGATGCCCTTTATTTCTTTTTATTCTTTAATTCCTGTGGCTAAGATTTTGAATATTACACTGAATAGAAGTGGAAGTAGGAACTCTGGTCTTGATCCTGATCTTAGATGAAAAGGTTTAGTTTTATCAACATTGTGTATGACCTTAGACCTGGGCTTGTCAGAAATGGCCTTATTATGTTGAGGAACATTCCTTCTATACATAATTTGTTCACAGTTCTCATCATGAAAGGATGTTAGATACTGTCAAATGCTTTTTCTGCATCTATTAAGATGATTATAGGGCTTTTAGCCTTCATTTTTTTCAGGAGGTAAATCACATTTATTGTTTTATGTATGTTGAACCATTCTTGCATCCCACTTAAATATGCTGTTGAATTTTTGTTTGACGGCATTTGGTTGATAATTTTACATCTTTGTTCATCAGGGATATTTGTCTATAATTTTCTTATAGTGTTTCTTATCTGGCTTTGGTATCAGGTATTACTTTGGTAAAATGAGTATTACAGTGTTGCCTCCTCTTATATTTTTTGGATGACATTTAGAAGGATTGGTGTTAATTCTTTAAATATTGGGTACAATTCATCTTGAAGACTTTTCTTCCTGGACTTTTCTTCATTGGGAAATTCTTGTTTACTGATTCAATCACCTTATGCATTATTGGCCTTCTCAGATGTTATATTTCTTCATAATTTATTTTTGGTGGGATGAATGTTTCTAGGATTTTTTCCATTATTTTCTAAGTTCTCCAATTTGTTAGCATATTATATTTTTCATGGTAGTCTCTTACAATCATTTGTACTTTTTGGTATCAATCGTAATGCCTCCTCTTTTATTCTTGTTTAATCTAGCTAAAGGTTCATCTTTTCAAAAATGAACTCTTTATTTACATTGATCTTTTGTCTTTTTAGTCTACAGTTCACTTGGTTCTGCTCTGATCTTTAATATTTCCTTCCTTTTGTTGATTTTTGACCTAGTTTATTCTTCTTTGTACAGTTCTTTGAGGTATGAAGTCAAGTTGTTTATTTGAAATATTTCTTTCATCCTTATGTAGATATTTTTGCTGCAAACATCCCTCTTTGTTTTGCTTTTCTTCAGCCAATATCTTTTGGTATGTTGTGTTTCACTTTAGTTTGTGTCAAGAGAGTTTATATTGCCTTTTAAATTCTTTCTTTGACCCACTGGTTGTTAAGGAATGTATTATTTAATTTTTACATATTTGTAAATTTTTCAAAATTCTCCTACTATTAATTTCTACCTCTATATCATTTTAATCAGAAAAAATATTTGAGGACTGGGCTATAGCTCAGTGGTAGAGTGCTTATGTAGCATTCATTAGACTTTGGGTTCAAAACCCAGCAAAGACAGGGAGGGAGGGAGAGAGGGGAGATGTTTGAAATGATTTCAGTCTTTTTAAATTTGTTAAGGCTTTTTTTTTTTACCAATCCACCCTATGATCTACACTAGAGAACATTCTGTCTGAACTTGAGAAGAATGTATATTCTGCTGATATTGGATGGAACGTTCTGCATAGGTCTCTCAGGTCTATTCGGTCTATAGTGTTATTAAAGTGCAAAGTTTCCTTACTGATTTTCCATCTGGATGAAAGGGAGGTACTTCATTCTCCTAAAAATTATTGTATTTTTGTTGATTCATTACTTCATTTCTGCTAACATATACTTTACATAATAAAAATGTTTATATATACATATACCAACTTTCTTATCTCAACTACTTTTAGCTTAAAAATATCACAAAAAAAGTCATATGCAAAAAGGTTATCAAATATCTGAAACAAATAGAATGGAGTTCCAACATTATCTACAAATTCTAACACACACACACATGCACACACACGTGCATATACACATACCCAAAGATAAGGAGGGAAAGAAAGGTATTTAAGTAACTATGACTATGGGTAGTCCCACCATGCTATGAAATCAGAGACTGTCACTCTTCATATATATATATATATATATTCACCTAGTGTCCACATATGTGAACATTTCCCCGAACCTGGAGTGGTCCTGGTATTTACACATACAGCATAGTTTTCATATAACATGCACCCAACTCACTCTGATGATGTCACCTAATGCTCAACAATGCTGCAGTCCAGCTCAATCTAGAGGGCAGTCCACTATGCAGGGCTTGCTGAGACATACTCTCCACTAATTGTGACTAAACACATTTTTTACCTTACTTGATGAATTTAGAACCTAACCCTAGAATAATTTGTGACTCCACTATGTTGTTGAATTTTCCCAGATGCCTTTGTTATACAATTTCATGGGAGGTATTACATAAAAAGATGCCTCTCCTAATGACTTCCACTGCAAAACAATTCCATTGCAATAAAAAAGAATGATGACTTCAAAGAAAATGATAGAGGATGTTCTTGTCAATCTAGAAAACACAAACTGCACATTAAAGAATAAAAACTTCCATAACCATATTTCTTTTACTCTGCTTTACAATTCCTTGGAACAATAAAAGCTCTTAATGTTCAGGAAAATGGTAGAATAAAGTAAAAATAAAGAGACAGGGAATTTAGGGGGGATAACATGTCTTGGGGAGAGGTCAGTGATGCAGGAGGGTAAGAGATAAGCTCTCAGCAGCTGGATCCTTCTCTTAATGACTTTCAGCTCTGTGGTGATTATAGAATAAAACAGTATACATAGAAAATTTGGGTGAAGAACTAAGTATAAGTAAATTTAGAAGTATTCTAGAAAATGTCCTCAGGTGAATAAGGGTTAAGTCTAGTAGCCAAGTAAAATATAGTGGGGAGAGGTTACTGGCTGGTCAAAATAGTTGTGACTTTGAATCTGTAATGCCTCAGATGAGGCGCTTCTAAATATATCAGTCCTATTAGTAGTTCATAGATGTAGAGATCTGAGATTTGCTAAGGAAAACTGTATAGATGATTTTTAACGTTCTGTTGTGGAGTGTCAAAACATAGATGAAAAGCAATAAAAAAAAAAAGTCAAAGACTCTTAGTTCCCTAATATGTTATTAAATTTTTAGTTTTCTAAGTTTGTCTTTCACAGCATTCACTGCATTTTAGATTTGTATATATTTTCAATTTCTTGGTTCTTGGATACTTAGAATGCAGGGTGAAATGAAAAAAAATCATGATCTTTATACAGCTCCCTTTTATGCAACCTAATATCTTAAGAAACGATGTTTCATTTACATTAAGATATTTGATTCTATGTTCATTCCTAAGAGTCATCTAAGGGCACATCTACTTGCAAAATAAAACTGTCAAGTATTTCTCAGTCTTTATAAAACCATGAAATAAAAATGAACAAAACATTTTCCAAGAGCTAACACTGCAAACTCATCTTTGAAACAAAACCCAGAGTTGCTTTCACTACTTTCCATCCTCATCCTACTCCCCACATTTGAAAGAAAGGATTTAATATCTTAACACTAAATTCTAGTGTGTGTAGCAGCCAAAACAGTCACACAGCACTTTCTCTGTCAATCTAATTGCCACAGCACTTCCAGGCCCAACAGCAACGTGTGCTCTCAGAACTCACCTCCTACACTCTAACCTCTATGGCCCTGGTCATCATGGTCACCAGAGTAGAATGACAGGACTGTGCAAGTCCTAACACAGTGGTTAGTACACTAGATACCAAATGAGTCTCTACTCAACTACAAGAGGAACACTGAGCTGATAAAAACCATCCTTGCTGGAGTCATCTTTTCAGGCAGTCAATTGCTCAAGGTCATTACCAAATATTGTAGGATGATGCAGGGCAAGAATATCATAATTTTATCCAGTTTCCTTTCCCTCCCCTGGAAGGAGTTATACCTTTCTAAAAAAGGCTGATCTCTTGCCTACCTCAGAATCTCCACTGGACACTACGCAGGACTTCCATTAGTCTAAGGTAGGATACGAGTTGTAAGTGGTGAGAGGGTAAGAATCTGTCTGGCCTTCCTGTCAAACTACTGAGTTACTTCATGACTTTTAGAAGTTAGTAAGTAGTGCGTCTTAAATATGCACAGAGGTGTGCCTTGTTTAAACACAATCTACTCTTATCTTTAAATAGGATGAGTGAGGCTGCCTTGCCACATTGCATCTCAACCATGAACAGAGATCAGCAGCAAATGAAGTCATCTAGTTGTGAAGAGGAAATAATCTGCACAATTGTTCTGAGCTACCACTAGGCGGCCAAAGACCAAATTCCAGAATAAAGTAAATGAGTTCTGCCCTCACGTTTTGAGAAGGTAGAGACACAGGTTAAGCATTTCAACAAGAAACATTTAAAACAGATAATATCATTAAGACTGTAAGTACATTCTGAAATGTATTATTTTTTTTTCTTGATAAGTCTATCATGTAAATCTGTAATTAGGGACTTCTAAAACTGCTAACTTTTTTAAGCTCAATATGCTATAATTGTCTATTAAGTCAATGAGTACTCAGGGACTCTTAAAACTGCTGATTACTTACGTGCTGTGTTTTGGAAGAACAAGTACTAAAGATTTCTTATGATATTCTCTTTAAAGTAGAAGGAAATTGAAAATGAAATGTGCTGTTACCTGGCTAAGTTAACAACCTTGATTATTTCATGGGAATGACATACATTCATCATCATATTTATTGTTCAGATCTAGACTATCATTGTATTAACTCATTTTTTAATCTAAGTAAATTTCCCTCTCTGATTGAATAATACTTTTTCTAAGTCCACAGAACTCCAAAAGTACATTAGAGAGGACTTTATTAATCATTCATTTCTTAATGTAGACTAAGTATTTTATCTCACTTAATACAATAAACAATGTACCACATCATATGGTATATTTATAAGTCATTCTGTTGTTTTATGTATCTGCTGTGTAATGAACCAAAATAGATAAATATGAGTTATATCTTTTATCAAGTCAGGTTCTATTATGATTGTTCATTTATGTTTAACAGTTAAATCAGCAGTGTTCCCAAGGTCTATAATATGAATTATAGAGGCCATATATGATAGATACCATTATAGTTTTTACTATTTTTCAAACACACATTTTAACTTCATAACAATGCTTCATTTAATTTACTTTGTAATCCAGCATTATAATTACTTCCAAATATAAATCAAACAGACGCTAAAGAAAGAACAATGACAAAATTATTTAGACATGGAAGCTAGCTAGGAAATCTCCTTTCTCTGCCTGTCAGCTTCCTATTTGTGAAAGCTTCCTGAATCGGTTGTAGTGACTGCAACTGGCCCATGTCTCTCCAACAAGACAAGGTTGCAGGTGAAAAGCCAAGGTGATATTTATGGATGCCAATTTTGCATAAGTGACTATCCATCACTCAGACAGATGAAAATACAGATATGTGGTTTTGGAAGCCAGGCCCTAGGGAAACATGGACAGATACAAGGCTCACTGTCTTATAATTCATGAAGCTTAACAGTTTCATGTAGACTAATGAAAATTAAAAGAATTACATATTATGATGTACACTATGGATAAAAGGAAATGGTGGGAAAAAATGGAAATGGTGAAATGGAAAATAATACTGATGGTTGTTCTCGGGATAATGTGGCCAGGAAGGGTGCCTCTAAGAAGGGATACTTGAATTGAATCTAAAGAGTGAGAAAGAGTCATCCCTTAGAAGAGAATTTGTGAGAAGACCCAGGGTAAGAAAAAGCTAGTGTTTAAGAAACTGTAATGTAAGAAAGGAAGGCAATAGACAAGAGGTGGGTAGGAAGACCAGGAGATCAAGGTACAGATTCCCACATTCCTGCTCTTACTTCCCCACTTCAGGATGGCACTGGGGTGGGAACTGATTAGCTGAGGCTGGGGCAATGGCAGCTGTCTGCTTCATCTGGCATGCTAAGTGCAGCTAAACATCTCTAGGGAAAGAGTCCACAGGGAGCCTTCTGTGTGGCAGCAGGTTACTGGCCCATGGCCATGTGTTTCATCTGCACAGCCATCTGGGACCCAGAGGGGACCCCGATGTTCTCATGTGCCTGAGGAAGGAGGTACAGGATCTCTGGAAGGGCTGGTAGGTGAGCAGAAGTGTGGGGCCTAGAACAAAAGCCACATAAAAAAAGAACTGAGAGTCAGAGCAAACAGCTAGGACCCCCTCCCTTGGGGGAAGTATCTTGAGTTATGAATCCAGGGGATTGATCCAGGCCCGATGAGGATGCATTTTCATGGAAAGGTCCTTTTCCTGGGAAGAGTCAGAGTTGTGAGCTGCTCATTATGCTCCAGGTATGAGGTGTCATCTTTTTTTCTTTCTTTCTTTTTTTTTTGCACCTGCTTCCCTTCTGCCTTGTGCAGTACTACTGATGCTGCAAAAAGAGGCTGCCACCTCTTTCTCGAAACCCAAACTCAGCCTCACCCAAGCTGAAACTTATGACCAGCTCTATCACTCTGTTGGGAGAAGGGTACCTGTAACAGGAAAGGGACTCAGGTGATGATGAAAGAGCATCCTTTTAGACCAAGCCAGGCATTACATTCTGATCAGAGTCAGACATCCCCCTCTGTCTCCAACCAGTTGTGCAAATCACTGGTTCCCTTATCTCTGAATGATAGGTTTGGAGCCAAAATAGCTCTTAGGGCTTTGTTTTATATTCTACATCTCTACATTGGTGATTCCCAAGGAGAAAGCACTATTTTGAGAATATGAACCAAATCACTTCTCCTGTGTTCACTCATCTTTATACCCAAGCTGACAGAGCAGCTTTATTCATTTCAAGCTGGAACTACACAGTCTTTGTGTCAGAAACAAGAGGCTAGCCTCATCTGATGTGATGGTTGTTGCATGGCCGGTTCCAGACTGTGCACTGCAGCATTCCCTGGAGAGGGGCCAGGAGTCACCAGACCACTCCACACCCTACCAGCTCTTGTCACTGCCTGTCAGCTTTGGTCATTTCACAGAAAAACACCTTACCTGTACCCTGGTGCGAAAACTCTATTAGTCACCAAGTGGGCATCCAAATAGGCATGTAATTAAAAAGAGGGTTGTTTTGTCTCAAGTTTTATCTACCTTATTAGAGGGACTAGGACCTGTCACTTTTTATTTTGTTTTTATTCCTACCAGAAAACATTTACAAAGTAATTCCATGTAATTGAATATCTTATATTGTTTAACTGTGATTTCTGAAAGAGTGTTAAAAGAAGGGCTGAAGGAGTAGGGAGGTTAGAGTAACATGGCCCACCATGCACAAAGCCAACAGAGGACATGGGCTGGGCTATCCCAGTCCACTGAATGAAGGGGTATGTTTTCTAGCAGGTGGGAGGGCAAGTGATGGCCAGAGCACAGGGAGAAGTCCAAGTTTATGACTGGCACATTCCATTCTGAACCCTTCGACAAACATTTTCTAATGGGCATTTACCACCTACAAAAGCCTCAAAGATTCCAAGGAACAAAAATGCATAATATGAAGATGCTGCTTCAAGGGAGCCATAGGTCACTCACTGGATGACTCTCTCAAGCTCCAGGCTGCACTGTCTGTGGAGGCACTGCAGACGGTGCAATGGAGAACCAACCGAAACATAAATTCCCTGCCATTGTAGAACAAAGAGTCTACAGGGGAGTAGGAGTGAAACCATAAACAAAAAGAGCACATAGCATCAGGCCAGGCTCCATGAGCTTCCAGTGGGAACAACCAAAGCAGGTAAGTGACTAGAAGGAGAAACATTATTGTTTGTGGTGGGTGTGGTAAGAAAAGGCATCTCTTGGAGTTGACATCTGAACAAAGCCTGAGGATGTATGGCACCATAGAGCTCCAAGGCAAGGGGCAGCAACTGTGAAATGTGGCCGGTAAACTGCAGAACTTGCCCAAGGCCAGCATGATTGGCGTGAGAGTGAGGATAAGAGCACAGGAAACCTGCTGGTTTGTTTGTCGAAGGGTTCAGAATGGAATGTGCCAGTCATAAACTTGGACTTCTCCCTGTGCTCTGGCCATCACTTGCCCTCCCACCTGCTAGAAAACATACCCCTTCATTCAGTGGACTGGGATAGCCCAGCCCAGTGGCCAGAAGCATCTGTGAAGGGCCTCCAGCAGACAGCAAGCACCTTGAGTGAGTTCTGCAAGCTATCAGAGGGTTCTGAGCAAGAGCACATAACTGTAATAACAAGACGCAATACTGTGGGATGACAAGGATGAGGGGCAATCCATCTCCCCAGGGGCATCGGATGAAATGTGGGAGAGGAGAAACACTCCACTACAAAGCACTTCATCTTTTCTGCCCAAGTGCTAACACAGACTAAGAGAAGAGGTAAGAAGTAGAAGAAAGTGCCACTGCCTAAGTCCAAAATAAAGAAAGGGAACAACAGAGGAGAAGGCTCAGGTAAAGACTGGTTAGGACCATCTGATTTGACAACTAGAAAGCTACTGAACAACCCAGAATAATTCTTAGCTCCAGTGATGTATTTGTGTACAGATTTTTACTTAAAGAACACCAAAACTATATTTCAGTTGAATTTGGTTTATAGGAAACACTGACCTTATGTCTAAATTAGTAATTTGAAATGTTTTGAACTGTCCTACATATTAATCCATATTCACTCAGTGATCAACAATCCTTTTCTGGATAGTAAAATTTTAACAAGTACCTAGAGAAAGAAACATATTAGTTTTATACGTTCTAGGATGTAAAGTCACTCCTAATTTTCTGGACCAATAAAGAGAAATGGAGGCCTGGGAAGAAAATGTGCCAGCACTCTTGGTCCCAGCCTTACTCTGGGTATGAGGCAGTAGAACAGCAGCTGGGATTGCATTTAACCTCCCAAGACTGCATGGCCTAGAGGTAAGGTGGTGGGTACACAGGCAGAGTTGGAGCAGAATTGAAGTTAAGCCTAAGACTTTCTAACTCCAAAGTTCATCATCTTGTTTCTCAACCTTGTTTACTTTCTAAAGCAAGAAATACTTCATTATCCAATAGAGTGTAGGTACTCTGTGGGTGAGTAACAAAGGATATAGTAAAAGAAATAAGCTTGATGAAAAAATTTAATAACCAACATGACTGAGATTAGTTTCTGATTGATAGACCAAAAATCCAGTGAGATGATGGAGGTAGGCACAGTATCTAAGAATCCTTAGGGAATACAAAGTGTGACATAAAGATCTTAATAACTTAGCAGGGCATATCTTAATTATTTCATTTGATTCTAAGCACAAAGTCCCCCATGAAGGACTGTACGTTGGGTAAAACAGAAAATTGCATCTTCTTGGATGAGAAAAGGAGAGTGGCATCCTGTAGTGGGACCAAGGGTGCAGTGCAGGTGAGTGCCTGTCTGTGGGAATGCCAGCTAGGAGGAAGCTGTGGTCACCTGGTCATACAAACTGGGCCTCCTCCCAATATTGCCTTTCCAAGGACTTATATTAAATTATGGTCTTAGCCAATATTTGCTGTGCAACCACTTCTGCAGAGGCAGGAAGCTACAGCACATAATGTCTTAGCTCACTTTTTGCAATGAGTTCAAATGTTCTTAGCAAAATGGAAACAAAAGAGACATCACTTCTTTAGAAATAACTAAAATTTTAGTAAATTCTACTAAAATTTATATGAAAACCAGTAAGTTCCAATTTTGCTTATGCTTAGGCCACTTCCATCTCTAGAAAGATTGCCACTAGATAGGGTCAAGCATGGGCTTCTGAACCAGCTCTGGACCGTTCCAAAGGGCTTCTCAGGCTAACCCACAACTCTGCCCACACTTTAAATCCACATTAGCACTTGAGATTTAGTTTTTACATATTGATAGGTAGCTGTGTGATTCATTCTACTTCATACATTTGTAAACTGCTGCCTCTTCAGAGGTAAATTGACATGGAAGCAAAACATACATATATATAAAGAATACATACATACATATACATTTTATACAGATATGCATTTTCTCTTTGTTTCTAAGATATTTATTATAACACTAGCTACAAATGTGTTGGAAAACAGGAAACATTCATAAAGAAAAAAGAAGAGAATAGATTTAAAAACTGTCTATCTCACACTTTCTTTTATCATTCTTGCTTTTGCATAAAATCACCAGTAAGCAACCTGCTGTGATATTGTTTGTAAAAATTAACTAAAGTAAATCAATAAAATAGATAAAGCTTAACCAGGCTCTAATTCCATAAATGATAGTGAATTAGATATCTCTAAGATTTTTCTCTAAGTCCTAAAATTTTTGATAGTCTTCTCAGTTTTCATCAATAAAGCAATGATACTACATACAATAAAGTAAGAAAGATAATTCTTGAATCACACAAATACAACACAAATTTTAAAATAGAAGGCAAAAGATATTTGAAAGTTAAACTATCTGAAAACAAATTCAAAATATCTGAGGGCTGGGACTATGGCTCAGTGGTAGAGTGCTTGCCTAGCATGTGTGAGGCACTGGGGTCAATTTGTATGTGGTACCACAAACAGAAACATAGATAAATAAGTAAATGTTCATGAACAACAAAAATATCTGAAAGTTAATGCTGGTCAGATGGCAAAATACTGAGTTTTATTTTATAGATTTACTTATGAAATCTAATTATTTTAATATGATTATCAAGGATATTGGACATTTCAGTGTGAAGAGTTTAGTTTGAATCGTATGAATAAATAAAATCAATTCTAATTTAAAGAAGATGATCTAATGTAATTGTGATTTATCATCCATAAAATGTGGAGTGAGCCAAGGCACTGCACATCATTCCCACTGGGGAGCATGCACTGCCCTGCCTCTTCCCCCAGGCACTCCGTGCCCCTGAGGGCTGTGGTCTTCTGTGGAGGAAGCTGGGTGTGGAGGAAAGCTGTGGAAAAGTGAGGTACTGACTCCAGACACCTAGGAGGCTGACATTCAGGTCATTGTGAGTAAATCTGTTTAGTATAAAAAAGGGTTTGGGGAGAATAATAGAGGCAGGTTAAGATACAGAAGTGGGCAAAGTACATGTGAAGGAATCTAGAGCTTAGAGACTGTTGGGTGCCAACAAAAGTTTCAAGAATTGAGACAATGAGATGAGTTTGGAGTCTTGCAGACTGTTTCAGGGAGAGAAAAAAAAAAAGGGAAGAGACAGTCATGGAACCACTGCCAACAGTCAAGACCAGACCCTCAAATTTTTATTTAACCGAGTATAAGACCAATCATTTCTTTCTACATTCCAGGTGAAGAATAATTCAGTGACTGATCAATCAATCAATAACAGTAATAGTAAGAGTGCATGTATTTTTGCTTTAACAACAGGGGCATGGGTGATACAAATTAAACCATATTACAAATCTATGTATTTGAAAATCATTTAGGCAAATTCTTAAGATGCAGATATGCAAAACTGTAGTTGTAGGGTTAACCAAACAACCTGCAATAGGCCAAATTAATAATGACTGACCTAAGTAAAATTTATGAGAAAAAAAATGAAGCACAGTAATAACAGAAAATCATGACCAAGAGAAGACAGCCAATTACAAGTTATCTTTTTCCTAAATTCTAGGGATTCTAATTACTGAAGTATGAGTACATAATATAGGAATCTTGTAATATGTTGTATTCCCAACAACATGTAGAAGTCAAACTTTTGTATAAAGTGAATTAAGTTATTTGGAAATCTCCAATCAGATGAATTTTAGTTAAATTTCAAATTTGTAGCCCTTAATAATTCCCATTTTATATGATAACGAAAATCTATAGAATATTGTAACATTTCTTCATAGCAGCTAACTTGGATGAGCACATACTATGAGTCAGGCAGTTTCTGAAGTACTCTGCATACATTTATAACACTTCATAATTTCACATTTATGAGACAGATAATATTATCTTTATTTTATACAAAGAAACTGAGACATAGTGAGACATATAAATAAGCAAGCAATAAAATGGAGAATCATATGCAAGCATTCTGACTCCAGTTTTCATGTTTTTAACCACCTGGACTGTATTTCCTTGAGAACTTGCCTTTTTAGATCCATTTCAGACATGGTGGGAAGACCTGTGCCACCACCAGCAGAGTGTAGACCAAATTCTAAGAATCATTTGAAACCATGATGAGAGCTCAAAATAATGCAATGACACTGAGGAGGCAGAGTGAAAGTCAGAGATGGATTCTGGAAAAATTAAAGAATCAGCAGGCCTTGGTGACTGGCTGCACATGTGGGAAGAGGAAGGGCAAGAAGAAAGTGAAGTTTCCACATGACTTCATAGTAAGAAGAAGGAACTTATGGAGGAACTAGAGTAAAAACTGCAAAGTTTGGGCTGAAGATGAAGTTTAAACTTAACACTGAGACTTCAGGATGCTTATGAGATATTCAGGTAGAGAAGCCAGGAGGGCAGCTTGAAAAAGGAGTAGGTGATAGGCAAAGTGGAGTGAAGAGAGCTGCCCCTACGCCTGCAATTCTGGCTCATCCCAACGCCAGTTGAAATTGTTTCTAGCTGAAAAAGTCACGAGGTGAGAGATGAATGCAAGGTAAGCGATGGTGAGGAGGATGGTCAACGTAAAATGAGAACCATCTCCCTGGTATGCTGGGATATGAAATCAGGGAGACAAAAGAGTACAATCAGATAAAATTAAAAGGCATAAATGCTGGCTCCTTCCTAGACCTGGAATCCCCCCACAGGCTGCTGACCATGGTCTTATCTGCCATTCTTTGTATATGGAGACTCTGCTTGCTGATACACTGTCATTTCCATAAAAGCATGCATCTTATTGATGCTGCAGATTTTGAGAAGCCCAGCACAATGTAAGACTGTCATATTCATCAGGGATTCTTCTCACTCTGACAGAAGTTGGGGGATTCTCTCACAGATGCTGTAGGTACCAAGGTCTAAGGTTCAAGCTCATTAGGCTGGCTCAACATAAGACACCTCATTAACACAGTACATGCCAGCTTCATCCCAAGTTGTCGAGGGAGGGAAGCAGAGGCAGTGAGAGAGCAAAACAATCCCAAGAATGCAGAACACTTGCATGAGTGTCTGCAACTAGTTATTACTCATGTCAGCCTAATCGGATCTGAGGACTCCTTCAGACAAAAGAATAAGGGATTTGGATTGGTAGCTCATTAGAATTTAGAGTGTTTAATTTCCTTCTTAACATTAGGTGGCTACAAAGGCGGAAATAAAGAAGATACCAATAAAATAGAGGTTTTAAAACCTTTAAAATTAAAAAAAAATTGAAATTGCTGAAATTTAAAATATTTTAAATATTTTTCCCTAAAATTATCTGTAATCTATTCTAAAAATTAAATTAAGATGGGATATTTTAAAAAACAAATCTGATTTGAACAAAAAGCAATGACCAGATGAATTTAGAGATAGTTGCTAAGTTCTCCAAACTAAAATAAAGAAAAGAGTTTCCTTTGGAAAACACCATCAAAATAATTTCTTAGTGATTATCACTTTTCATTTACATAAAGCATGCCCTTTGAGGCCTGAGAAAATTAGCTTTCAATGTAACTATAGCAATGATTAATTCACTCATCTGTTATTTAGCTCTCAAATAAATGTAATGACATGACTAAGCAGCAATAAGACTGTAATTCAAAAATCAGAATTTAAAACCAATCATGAAAAGCAGAATACTTACGACGTGGCACTTCCAGTGGATGTCCTGTTACATCACACCAGCCAATGGGGTGAATGTCAGGGCTGTCTGCCTCCTGCCAATAGTCATACTTATGGTCCCAACCATCAAAGTGAACCTGTTAACATGATTTTTAATAATTACTATTTTTATTTAGTATTTTAGTACTCCTGTATTATTATATTTTTATATTTTTAGTTGTAGATGGACACAATACCTTTATTTTATTTATTTATTTTTAAGTGGTGCTGAGGATTGAACCCAGTGCCTCATACTAGGCAAGTACTCCACTGAGCTATAGCCCTAGCCCCCCTGCTTCCTGTATTATTTTAAAACAAATCTCAGAAACTCAGACTGAAACTTTATTGGTTGCACCTTGCTGCTGAAACAATACTTAAAAGTGCTATCCTGTAGCCTTCTGATATAGCCAACAAAGGATGGTATAACAATTTTTCAAAGAAATTAAAGAGGTTGGGAAATAAAAATTTGTCAGAAATGGATTAAAATTTGAAGGAATAAGACCAATACACTTTCTTAAAAGATAATTCACAGACTGCTATTGAGGGCACACTTCCTGCCCTGAGTACCTGTCCTGACCGCCACTGGAAGCTGTGCCAGCATCATAACAAACCGACATTAATGCAGGACTTACACTGATGGGAAAGGCATGGGCTAGATTACAAGGAAGCAATAAATTCCTATGTCCTCACAAATAAGGAGAGATTCAATGGAACAAAGGAGGCAAAGAGAGGAGATAAAATATGTCACTGGGTTAGATGGATTTGAATAGCTATCTATTAAAGGACAAAATGTAAATTATCAGGAAATCTTCCAAGGTAGGACCTGCATCCAGCAATCTGCTTGGTAGGGCTCAAACAAGGCTCCTTGATCACAGCTTTGTATTTTATCTACCAAACATACACACACAACTCACACATACGTACAAGCCTAATTAAAATAGAGTCCAATTTATGAAATAAAAATCAAATACTTCTTTAATATAAAAAATACTATGTTCTACTAGTTTCATGTTTGGAAGGAAAAGTCCATTTTTTGTGTGTAGAAGAAGAATGAGAAGACTTCATTATTATATAACTCTACTTAATCTCCTGTATGTTTTCTAGTTTTAATTAACAATTAAACAAAGAATCTATCCTTTTCAATGTAAAAAGAATCCTCATGATGTTTTCAAAATCATATTTTGAATAAATAGAGCAAAGTGCCTAGCATTATATAAATCAATGGAAATATAAATCTATTATGCTACACATAGGACCAAAAAAACCAAAACTGTATGTATTGGAATCTACTGCGCCGAGGAGAAGCCCAGCCACCAGGCCCAGTGCCCACGCAAATCCCCAGTGCCTGCACACTGCAGTTGACCATCTATCAATGCATGGGGTGGCCTCTGCTCACTAGCATTGATTATTCCTGACCTGGAGGTCACCATCAATAGTGGGACAGCACCCTTCGTGGGATACTGCATTATCAAGTTCCTCTCAGGCATCAGGCTAATGAAGACTAGGAGGTTTGAACAGTACAGCACAGTTTTATTGTAGAATTTTTTTCTATTATTAGTAGTATTATGATTATTCCTACTATATCTACTATTATTCCTACTTTTTTCTTTTATTAATACTTTTCTCACTTTATTTTCCTCTTATCTGTTTCCTTGGAGATTCCTTCTGCCTTTTCTCAAGCTAACAACCTATTTCTTTTAATTCTGCTTTCACTATTCCTTCAACATAGTACCTCTATAGACTCACTTCTTATCTCATTAATGATATATCCTATATTCCTTCCCATGCTCTTTGTCCACCATTAAAAATTGTGGTCCTTATTGCAAATCTATTATGCTGTAGATAATAATTAAACTCATCATCTCTGTTTATTAAGACAATGTGGTTAATATCTTAATAGGGACTATTTGGGTTAAAGATGCATACTGTTTGTATGGTGTGCTGTTAATACTGATCTCTCACTTCAAGGTGAGCTATTGGAAACCTGCAGGGACATTATACGTCTATGGGGGCAAACTGCAATACCTCAGATTTGCACTGCTAGAGGGGAAGATACACGAAGAACATGGGAGCACAAGTGAAGAAAGTGTCCCCAAACAAATATAGATGCTATACCAACAGAATCCATTAACAGCATAGCAGAAGAAATGTCAGAAAGGGAGTTCAGAATGTACATAATTAAAATGGTCAGAGAAGCAAATGATAACATAAGAGAGCAAATGCAGGCAATGAATGATCACACCAATCAACACTTAAAAGTGCAAATGCAGGAAGCAAAAGATCATTTCAATAAAGAGATAGAGATTCTGGAAAAAAAAAAAAAAACAGCAATCCTTGAAATGAAGGCAACAATAAACCAAATTAAAAAATCCATTAGAAAGCATAACTAACAGGCTAGATACATTGGAAGACGTAACCTCGGACAATGAAGAAAAAATATTTAATCTTGAAAACCAAGTTGACCAAACAGAGAAGATGGTAAGAAATCACAAACAGAACCTCCAAGAATTATGGGACATCATGAAAAGACCTAATTTAAGAATTATTGGCTATTCTGGGTTTCTTACTCTTCCAGATGAATTTCATGATTGCTTTAGAGATTCTGGGTTTCTAATTCTTCCAGATGTATTTCATGATTGCTTGCTCTATTTTTCTAAGGTACAT
The DNA here is from genome assembly GCF_902686445.1 of Sciurus carolinensis. NCBI lineage: Eukaryota > Metazoa > Chordata > Mammalia > Rodentia > Sciuridae > Sciurus > Sciurus carolinensis. The sequence goes on along the minus strand of NC_062227.1, from coordinate 25,399,320 downwards.
CATTGGGATTTTAATTGGAATTGCATTGAATTTGTATAGCACTTTAGGTAGTATGGCCATTTTGACAATATTAATTAATTCTTCCTATCCAAGAACATGAGAGATCTTTCCATCTTCTAAGGTTTTCTTTAATTTCTTTCTTTAGTGTTTTGTAGTTCTCATTGTATAGGTCGTTCACCTCTTTTGTGAGATTGATTCCCAAGTATTTTATTTTTTTCGATGCTATTGTGAATGGGGTAGTTTTCCTAATTTCTCTTTCTGAAGATTCATCAATTATATATAAAAATGCATTAGATTTATGAGCATTGATCTTATATCCTGCTACTTCACTGAATTCACTTATGAGTTCTAAAAGTTTTCTGGTGGAATTTCCTGGTTCCTCTAAGTATATAATCATAATATCAGCAAATAGGGATAGTTTGAGTTCTTCTTTTCCTATTCGTATCCCTTTAATTTCTTTGGTCTGTCTAATTGCACTGGCTAGAGTTTCAAGGACGATGTTGAATAGAAGTGGTGAAAGAGGGCATCCCTGCCTTGTTCCAGTTTTCAGGGGAAATGCTTTCAGTTTTTCACCATTTAGAATGATATTAGCCATGGGCTTAGCATAGATGGCCTTTACGATGTTAAGGAATGTTCCCACTATCCCTATTTTTTCTAGTGTTTTGAGCATGAAGGGGTGCTGTATTTTATCAAATGCTTTTTCTGCATCTATTGAAATAATCATGTGATTCTTGACTTTAAGTCTATTGATATGGTGAATTACACGTATTGATTTCCTGATGTTGAACCAACCTTGCATCCCTAGGATGAAACCCACTTGATCATGGTGCACTATCTTTTTAATATGTTTTTGTACGCGATTTGCTAAAATTTTGTTGAGAATTGGTCTGAAATTTTCTTTCCTTGATGTGTCTCTGTCTGGTGTAGGTATCAGGGTAATATTGGCTTCATAGAATGAGTTTAGGAGGGTTCCCTCCTCTTCTATTTCATGGAATACTTTGAGAAGTATGGGAATGAGGTCTTCTTTAAAGGTTTTGTAGAACTCGGCTGAGAACCCATCTGGTCCTGGACTTTTCTTTGTTGGCAGGCTTTTGATGACTTCTTCTATTTCATTACTTGAAATTGGTCTGTTTATATTGTGTATGTCCTCCTCGTTCAGTTTAGCCAATATATATGTCTCTAGAAACCTGTTGATGTCTTCGAATTTTTCTACTTTGTTGGAGTAGAGATTTTCAAAACAGCTTCTAATTATGTTTTGTATTTCACTCGTGTCTGTTGTGATATTTCCTTGTTCATTCCGAATTTTAGTGATTTGGGTTTTCTCTCATCTTCTCTTTGTTAGTGTGGCTAAGGGTTTATCAATTTTGTTTATTTTTTCGAAGAACCAACTATTTATTTTGTCAATTTTTTGTACTGTTTTTGTTTCAATTTTGTTGATTTCAGCTCTGAGTTTAACTATTTCCTGTCTTCTACTACTTTTGGTGTTGGTCTGTTCTTCTTTTTCTAGGGCTTTGAGCTGTAGTGTTAGGTCATTTATTTGTTGAGTTTTACTTCTTTTATTGAATGCGCTCCATGAAATAAATTTTCCTCTAAGTAATTGCTTTTATAGTGTCTTCAATTATACTTCAAAGCAGTAGTAACAAAAATGGCATGGTACTGGTACCAAAATACAAAGGTAGATCAATGGTACAGAATAGAGGACACAGACACAAACCCAAATAAATACAATTTTCTCATACTAGACAAAGGGGCCAAAAATATGCAATGGAGAAAAGATAGCCTCTTCAACAAAGGGTGCTGGGAAAATTGGAAATCCATATGCAACAGAATGAAACTAAACCCATATCTCTCAGCGTGCACGAAACTAAACTCAAAATGGATTAAGGACCTCAGAATCAGACCAGAGACCCTGCAGATTATAGAAGAAAAAGTAGGTCCAGAGCTTCAACATGTCGGCTTAGGACCAGACTTCCTCAACAGGACTCCCATAGCACAAGAAATAAAAGCAAGAATTAAAAACTGGGATAGATTCAAACTAAAAAGATTTCTCTCAGCAAAGGAAACTATCAGCAATGCGAAGAAAGAGCCTACAGAGTGGGAGAAAATCTTTGCCAATCATACTTCAGATAGAGCACTAATCTCCAGAATCTATAAAGAACTCAAAAAACTCTACACCAAGAATACAAATAACCCAATCAACAAATGGGCTAAGGAAATGAATAGACACTTCACAGAAGAAAATCTACAAGCAATCAACAAACATATGAAAAAATGTTGAACATCTCTAGTAATAAGAGAAATGCAAATCAAAACTACCCTAAGATTCCATCTCACCCCAATTAGAATGGCGATTATCAAGAACACAAGCAACAACAGGTGTTGGCGAGGATGTAGGGAGAAAGGTACACTCATACATTGCTGGTGGGGCTGCAAATTAGTGCAGCCACTCTGGAAAGCAGTGTGGAGACTCCTTAGAAAACTTGGAATGGAACCACCATTTGACCCAGCTATCCCACTCCTTGGCCTATACCCAAAGGACTTAAAATCAGCATATTACAGAGATACAGCCACATCAATGTTCATAGCTGCTCAGTTCACAATAGCCAGATTGTGGAACCAACCTAGATGTCCTTCAATTGATGAATGGATAAAGAATCTGTGGGATATATATATAATGGAATATTACTCAGCCATAAAGAATGATAAAATTATGGCATTTGCAGACAAATGGATGAAACTGGAGAATATCATGCCAAGTGAGATAAGCCAATCTCAAAAAACCAAAGGACGAATGATAACGCTAATAAGTGGATGATGACACATAATGGGGGGTGGGAGGTGTTAGTGTTAGGGTTAGAGTTAAGGTTAGGGAGGGGGGCAAGAATGGAGGAAGGAAGGACTGTATAGAGGGAAAAGAGGGGTGGGAGGGGTGGGGGAAGGGAAAAAATAACAGAATGAATCAAACAACATTATCCCATGTAAATTTATGATTACACAAATGGTATGCCTTTACTCCATGTACAGAGAAACAACATGCATCCCATTTGTTTACAATAAAAAAAAAAGAATACAAGGAACAATAGGTGTTGGAGAGGATGTGGGGAGAAATGTACACTCATACATTGCTGGTGGGGCTGCAAATTAGTGCAGCCACTCTGGAAAGCAGTGTGGAGATTCCTTAGAAAACTTGGAATGGAACCACCATTTGATCCAGCTATCCCGCTCCTCGGCCTATACACAAAGGACTTAAAATCAGCATACTACAAAGATACAGCCACAACAATGTTCATAGCTGCTCCATTCACAATACCCAGATTGTGGAACCAACCTAGATGTCCTTCAATTGATGAATGGATAAAGAAACTGTGGTATATATAAACAATGGAATATTACTCAGCCATAAAGAATGACATAATTATGGCATTTGCAGGCAAATGGATAAAAGTGGAGAATATCATGCCAAGTGAGATAAGCCAATCTCAAAAAACCAAAGAACCAATGATCTCACTGATAAGTGCATGATGACACATAATGGGGGTGGGAGGGGGACAAGAATGGAGGAAGGAAGGACTGTGTAAAGGGAAAAGAGGGGTGGGAGCGGTTGGGGAAGGGAAAAATAACAGAATGAATCAAACAACATTACTCTTTGTAAATTTATGATTACACAAATGGTATGCCTTTACTCCATGTACAAACAGAGAAACAACATGTATCCCATTTGTTTACAATTAAAAAAAAAGGACACTCAAAAAAAAAAAAAGAATTATTAGGATTGAGGAAGGCACAGGGATACAAAACAGAGGAATAAAAAATCTATTCAATGAAATAATATCAGAAAATTTCCCAAATCTGAAGAATGAAATGTAAAATCAAATACAAGAGGCTTACAGGACACCAAATGTACAAAATTACAACAGATCCACACCAACGCACATTATAATGAAAATGTCCAAGATTCAAAAGAAAGAATTTTAAAGGTTGCCAGAGAAAAGCATCAGATTACATGTAGGGGGAAACTAATAAGGATATCAGCAAATTTCTCAGTCCAGACCTAAAAGCTAGAAGGGCTTGGAAAAACATATTTCAAGCCCTGAAAGAAAATGGATGCCAAAGAAGAATCTTATACCCAGTAAAACTTACCTTCAGATTTGATGACAAAATAAAACCTTTCCATGATAAGTTAAAAGAATTTACAAACAGAAAGTCTGCACTAAAGAACATTCTCAGCAAAATATTCCATGAGGAAGAAATGAAGAACAACAATGTAGGTCAGCAAAGTGAGGAACTACCACAAAGGAATAGTCAATTAAAGGAGAAACCAAGTCAAAAGCCAAAAATAACCCCAAATGACTGGGAATACAAGTCATATCTCAATAATAACCCTGAATGTCAATGGCCTACTCATCAATCAAAAGACACAGACTGGCAGATTAAATTAAAAAGAAAGAACCAACAATATGCTTCCTTCAAGTGACTCATTTCATAGAAAAATATAACCACAAACTAAAGGTGAAAGGATAATAAAAATCCTACCATACATACGGACTCAGTGAAAAAGCAGGGGTCTCCATTCTCATATCAGATAAAATGAACTTCAAGCCAAAGTTAGAAGAGATAAAGAAGGACATTTCATTCTGCTTAAGGGAAACATAAATCAGGAAGACATAGCAATCATAAATATTTATGCCCCAAACGATAGTGCATCCAAGCACGTTAAACAAACCTTCTCAATTCCAGGAACCAAATAGACCAAAACACAATAATACTAGGTGACTTTAACACAGCTACCTCACCACTGAATAGATCTTCCAAACAAAAATTGAACAAAGAAACCATAGATCTCAATAATACAATCAATAATTTAGACTTAACAGATATATAGAATATTCCATCCATCAATGAGTAAATACACTTTCTTCTCAGCAGCACATGGATCCTTCTCTAAAATAGACCATATGTTATGCCACAAAGCTAATGTTAGCAAATACAAAAAAAGTAGAGATACTACCTTGTATTCTAATAGATCATAATGGAATAAAATTAGAAATAAATGATAAAATAAAAAACAGAAACTACTCCAATACCTGGAGACTAAATAATACCCTGTAGAATGATGCATGGATAACAGAAGACATCAGGGGGAGATAAAAAAAATGCTTAGAGGTAAAGGAGAACAAGGATGCAACATATCAAAATCTCTAGGAAGCTATGAAAAAGCAGGACTAAGAGGAAAATCCACTGCATTGAGCGCATTCAATAAAAAAAGAAAAAGTCAAAAAATAAACAACCTAACATTACAGCTCAAAACCCTAGAAAAAGAACAGATCAACACCAAAAGTAGTACAAGACACAAAGTAATTTAAATCACAGCTGAAAACAATAAAATTGAGACAAAAGAAACAATTCAAAAAATTGACAAAACAAAAAGTTGATTCTTTGAAAACATAAACAAAATTGAAAAACTCTTAGCCACACCAACAAAGAGAATGAGAAAGAAAACTCAAAACTACTAAAATTAGTGATGTAAAAGGAAATATCACAACAGACACTATTGAAACAAAAAACATAATTAGAAGCTATTTTGAAAATCTACACGCCAACAAAATAGAAAATTTCAAAGGTAGCGAAAGGTTTCTAGAGACATGATCCACCAAAATTGAATCTGGAGGACATATACAATTTAAATAGATCAATTTCAAGCAATGAAATAGAAGAAGTCATCAAAAGCCTATCAACAAAGAAAAGTCCAGAACCAGATGGATTGTCAGCCGAATTCTACAAGACCTTCAAAGAACTAACTCCAATACTTCTCAAAGTATCCCATGAAATAGAAGAGAAGGGAATCCTTCCACACTCATTCAATGAAGCTAGTATCTCCCTGATACCAAAACCAAAGATACATCAAGGAAAGAAAACTTCAGACCATACCCATGAATGAACATAGATGTAAAAATTCTTAACAAAATTTTAGCAAATCACATAAAAAAAAAATTAAAATGATAGTGCACCATGATCAAGTGGGTTTCATTCCAGGGATGCAAGGTTGCTTCAACATTCAGAAATCAATAAACGTAATTCACTACATCAACAGGTTTACAGTTAAGAATTACATTATTATTTCAATAGAAACATAAGAGCATTTGATAAAATACAGCACCCTTTTATGCTCAAAACACTAGAAAAAATATGGATAGTAGGAACATACCTCAATATTGTAAAAGCTATCTATGCTAAGCCCATGGCCATCATTCTAAATAAAGAAAAACTGAAAGCATTTCCCCTAAAAATTGGAACAAGGTAGGGTTCCCTCTTTCACCACTTTTATTCAACAACATCCTTGAAACACTAGCCAGAGCAATTAGACAAACCAAAGAAATTAAAGGGATATGAATAGGAAAAGAAGAACTCAAACTATCACTATTTGCCAATGACATGATTCCATATTTAGAGGATTCGAAAAATTCAAACACAAAACTTCTAGAAATCATAAATGAATTCAGTAGAGTAGCAGGATATAAAATCAACACTCATAAATCTACTGCATTTTTATTCATAAGTGATGAATTCTCTGAAAGATAATTTAGGAAAACTACCCCATTCACATTAGCCTAAAAAAATAAAATAAAATACTTGAGAATCAATCTAACAAAAGAGGTGAAAGAACTCTTCAATTAGAACTACAAAACACTAAAGAAAGAAATTAAAGAAAACCTTAAAAGATGGAAAGATCTCCCATGTTCTTGTATAAGCAGAATTAATATTGTCAAAATGGCCATACTACCAAAAACATTATACAAATTCAATGCAATTCCAATTAAAATCCCAATGACGCACCTCATAGAAATAGAAAAAGCAATCATGAAATTCATTTGGAAAAACAAGAAACCCAGAATAGCCAAATAAATTCTTGGCAGAAATAGTGAAACAGGAGGTATCACAATAGGAGACATTAAACTATACTACAGAGCCATAGTAACAAAAATGGCATAGTTTTGGCACCAAAATAGACAGGTAGAGCAATGTTACAGAATAGAAGACACAGATACAAACCCACATAAATACAGTTATCTCATACTAGACAATGGCACCAAAAACATATACTGGAAAAAAGATAGACTATTCAACAAACAGTGCTGAGGAAACTGGAAATCCATATGCAGCATAATGAAACTAAACCCCTATCTCTCACCCTTTACAAAACTCAACCCAAAATGGATCAAGGACCTAGGAATTAGACCAGAGACTCTGTATGAAATAGAAGAAAAAGTAAGCTCAAATCTTCATCATGTCAGCTTAGGACCAGACTTCCTTAACAAGACCCCCAGAGCACAAGAAATAAAAGCAAGAATCAATAAATGGGATGGATTCAAACTAAAACCTTTTTCTCATTAAAGGAAACAATCAACAATGTCAAGAGAGAGTCTACAGAGTGGGAGAAAATCTTTACCATAAGCACTTCAGACAGAGCACTAATCTCCAGAATTTATAAAGAAGTCAAAAAACTTTACAGCAAGAATACAAATAACCCAATCAATAAATGGGCTAAGGAACTGAGCAGACACTTCACAGAATATCATCTATGAGCAATCAACAGATACTTTAAAAAAGTTCAATATCTCTAGTAATAAGAGAAATGCAAATCAAAACTACCCTAAGATTTCATCTCACCCCAATTAGAATAACTATTATCAAGAATACAAGCAACAAGAGGTGTTGGCAAGGATGTGGGGAAAAAGGTACACTCATCTATTGCTGGTGGGGTTGCAAATTGGTGCAGCCACTCTGGAAAGCAGTGTGGAGATTCCTTAGAAAACCTGTAATGGAGCCACCATTTGACCCAGCCATCCCACTCCTTGGCTTACACCCAAAGGACTTAAAATCAGCATACTAGTGATGCAGCCACATCAATGTTCATAGCTGCTCAATTCACAATAGCTAGATTGTGGACCCAACCTAAATGCCCTTCAGTAGATAAATGGATAAAGAAACTGGTATATATATACACAATGGAATATTATTCAGTCATAAAGAAGAATAAAACTATGGAATTTGCAGGTAAATGGATGGAGTTGGAGAGTATCATGATAAGTGAAATAAACCAATCCCAAAAAAACAAAGGCCGAATGTTTTCTCTGATAAGTGGATGATGATACATAAGGGGGAGGGGAGGGGTTAAGGGAAGAGTGGAGAAAGGATGGATTGTGTATAGAGGGAAATGAGGGGTGGAGAGGGGGATGGGGGAAGGAAAGATAAAAGAATGAGAGAAACATCATTACCCTATGTACAAGTATGATTACACAAATGGTGTGACTCTACTTTGTGTACAACCAGAGAAATTAAAAGTCGTACCCCATTTGTGTACAATGAATCAAAAAGACACCACACACACACACACACACACACACACACACACACACAAATGTCAGAGAAATGAGAGGAAAAACAGTACAGATCACAATCTGCTGGGAGTAGAAAGACCAGAGTGGAAAGACCTCAGTGATGTATTGATAATGTGATCAAAACCCCCAAAAGGTCTCAAATTGAGGGGAAAGAACCACGTCCTAGAGTAAGAGCTACTCTAAATCAACCCTATAGAGGAGTAAAATAAAGCCTCAATAATATTAATAATCACCAGCAATTAATTGTCTGATGGGCACGCTCTACCCTCTTTAAAAGATAAATGTCCCCACTGTATACTGCTCCATTCATAATTTCCAACATACAATAAAATCATTAGACATGTTAATAAGCAGGTGAATGTGAACCATAATCAATTTTTAAAGAAGCAGTGAAAAGAAACAAACCCTGACATGACCCAGATGCTATAATTAGCAAACAAGAACTTTAAAGTTGCTTTTAGAATACATTCAAAAACTTAAAGACAAAGTTCTTACTGAGTGACTGAACAGACAATTTCAGCAGAGAAATGAAACTACAAAAGGAAAACAAATGGAAATTCCAGAACTGAAAAACAAAATGGCTGAAATTAAAAGATGCTGGATGGATATAACATTAATTAGAGCAGCAAAACAGGTGAGTGACCATGAAGACACACTAGGAATATAAGAATTCAATAATGAATACAGCCTCAGGCACTAGTGAGACAATATCAACTCTGAAGTCCAGAAATAAAGTAGAGAGAGAGGATGGAGTAGGAATAATTGTCAAACTAACCAAACACAGAAAGAATGATGGTCAGAATCTAATTTGCAAAAGATACCAATTTATAAGTTTAGGAGGAATGGGAAAACCCAAGCATAATAAATACAAATGATATCCAAATCAGGTAAATTATCATGAAAGATAAGAGAGAATCTTGAAAGCAACCAGAGAAATGCAACACATTATACAGACTGAAACCATAACAGTAAATTTGGCCAACTTTATCAGAAACAGTGGAGGCAGAATCAATGAAATGACATCTATCAGCCCAGGATTTTAAATCCTACAAAAATAGTCTCCCAAAAGAAAACTTGAGATAACAAAAGCAGAAAAAAAATCACCTTGATCTGTGCACTCCCTTTAGGCTGAAGGGAGAGATTCAGATGGAAACTAATCCATAGGAATCAATGACGAGCAACAGAAATGGCAAATGTGTGAGGAGACATGCAAGACTAGCAGCATGCTGATCATGATCAGTTGATTCAGCACATAACAGAGTAAGGAAGAAAAAAATCTGGTCATCTGGATGGATACAGAAAGTGCTTGACAAAGTTGAATATACAATGACAAACATTCTCAGCAAACTAGTAATAGAGGAAGTTCCCTCACTTTGACAGAGCAAGGGCATCTATGAGAAACTTACAGTTCATATTAAACTCAATGATATTTTTATGGAATGTTTTTCCCAAAAAACGAGCAATGAGGCAGGTTTATCTGTTCTTACCATGTTTATTCAACAATGTAATGCAGTACAATAAGGCAAGAGAAAGAAATATGAGGCATAATAATTACAAAATAAGAGATAAATGAAGATCTTTAAAATTGTTTTAATTACTATGTCGCAAGATCTAATGTCAATGTAAAAAAAATCAACTGCATTTCTATATATGGGCAAAAAAATTGGAAAAAGTATAATTAAAAAATCTATTTAGAATAACATTAAAAACTGAAGAACTTAGCAAAACATCCAGGAAAATAATAAAATACACAAAAGCTATATACTGAAAACTACAAAATATTTCTCAAAGAAATTTAAAATGATCAACATAAATGGAGAGAATTATGCTTGGAGGATGTAGGACTCAATATTATTATTAAGACACCATTTTGTCCCAGATTGCTCTATAATTTAAGTCCATTCAAAACAGCAGGACTTTTTTGACAAGTTCATTCTAACATTATATAGAAATTAAAATTTCTATATAATTTTTTTTTAAATTGACAATATTGGAGGATTTGTATCTCCTGTTTCTAGAATTCTACAGGCATAGTTATTAAGTCAGTGTTGAACTGGATTAGAATAGACAAATACATTCACAGAACAGAACAGTGTATATAAATTGACCCACTTATGTACAGTTAAATTATTTTCAAGTAATTTGACAAGGGTATTGAATGGAGAAAGGACAGTCTTTTCAACAAATGGTGCTAGAACAGCAAGATATCACACATGAAGAAAAATGAACCTCCTAACTTCTACCTTACATCCATCCCTCATGCATAGGAATTTGAAATGGACCCTAGAACAAAATCCAATGGCTAAAACTATAAAACTCAAGATTAAAACCTTAAGATACAATTTTCATGGTAATGGGATAGTCAGGATTTATTAGCACACAGAAAAAATTACCATATAAGAATAAATTGACAAATTCAGTGTTCACTATAATCAGAAACTCCTGTTTTTTCAAATCACCAGCTTAAAAAAAAAAAAGCCAGACACAGACACTAGCAATGCATTTATTGATAAAAGGATGACAAAAAGTGCAATTAAAAGTGAGCAAAAGGCTCAACAGATGCTTCCAAATTTCACAGATAATTAATAATCCAGAAAAAAAAGACCTCAACATTCTTCTCATAGAACATAAAAGGAGACTCTACTGCATGTCCACTCGCATGACTGAAATGACTGACATCAGTTACTGGTGTGGCTGTGGATCTCCTAGAACACTGATCAGTGGTGGAAGGGGTGTAAAACTGTACAATCACCTTGGAAAAATAAATAAATAAAACAGGCCGAACCCGGAGAAGGCAGGCCTATCCATTTCAGCTATTGTGCTGGACCTGAGAAACTTGCTGTGGAATTAGGTCTAAAACCAAAAAATTAAAATGATAATATCTTTCTCAGAGTTTCCTTGATAGCAGATGCGATGTTTTTTATGTAATCTACTCAACATGCCCTCTTATAATGATGAAGAAATATTCAGAGGGCTGGGGTCATGGCTTAGTGGTAGAGCACTTGTGTAGCATGTGTGAAGCACTGGATTCGATTCTCAGCACCACATAAAAATAAAACAAAGATATCATGTCCCTCTACTAAAACTATTTAAAAATTTTAAAAGATCATAAAAAAGAAGTATTCATTTATCCTTTCAAGAATATATAAAATTACTTATAATAATACTCCTCCTAGTCCACTAGCATGATGCCCTTTCACCTGTCAGGCTGCCTTAACTTGAAATATATACTAAAAAGTCTGTACCCGTATGCTTCCTTCTGAAAGAGATTTTCATTATTTTGGGTCTTCATATTTCTGGAACAAAAATACAATTTAAAAAATTTTAACCAGATGCTCAAGTTAATAGAGGAGATTGGCATTTGAAGGATACTTATTTACAAAGAGTCCTTTGTAAAGAACCATTTTGAAAATGAAATCAACCATATTTCATACATTTATGGTTTTTCACATTTTGGATTACATGAAGTAAATTCACAGGGCTTTCTTGCTCCAGTTTTTATGAACTAGAAAACAAAGGACAGATCACTTAACAACCTCCCATTTCAAGTGCCCATCATTTAAAGACAGTAATGTTGTCTGATGGTATTAACATCATTAGATATCAGTGACTGGAAAATGACTTAGAGATTCAAGAATTAAATTGGCATCTAAAAAACAAGGACTAACTCCTTAGTATAAATCCAAAGCTGTCAATCTGACACTGTCTTTCTGCTTTGCCTGATCATTACCACACTGGGACTCGCCCTCATCTCCTTGAGGTTTGCCCCTTGGCCTCAACCACAGCTTATGCCTGCATGGTAAGGGTTCAAAACACTCATCTGAATAAGATACAAGAAGGTAACCATATCTTCTTATTGGTTTGGACATTTGGAAGATAAAGCAGTTAATAATTTAGGAACACTGGGGCAAAATGTAATTGTCACAATAATTTTGTTAAGCCTAAGTGATTATTACTTGTTTGCTCCTGCTAAATAGTTTTAATTTTTATTTCCACTTTAACAGGCTTATTGTATACATATGTTTTATTGTCAGAGTCTTTAAATCTATTGTATATGCTATAGTGAAAAAATTACAAGTACCTACATAGTGTTAACTTACTTAGATACAGCCTCCGTTGTATCTGAACTCTTCCAGCTTTAATTTAATACATTTTCAGCTAACTGAATTGAGCCTTAACTTTCATTCCAGGAAGAAAAAGTAAGTTTTATTATGTAATCTTGAGATCTATTACTCATAGCTGTTGGTGTTAATAAAGTTCCACTTCTTTTCTGTGATGTGGGGTTGTGGGTTTTTCTGTGATGTGAGGGATGGCACCTGGCACCATGGTAGAACCAAGGACATGCCTTTATAGAACACCAACATAATTCAAGAGTGAAAGTGCGGCAATAGCAAAGGAGGTACTCTGATTTTGTGTACAGATGTTCCAGGCACAGCTGTAATGTGCATATAATATACATAGCTACCATATGTACATAATGTATAACATATAAATCTTCTCATTTAATGTCCAGAGTAAGTCCTTTTAATATATGATGTACAGTAGAGGTTAAGAGGCTTAGCAAGATCATAAGGCCACAGCAAATGGTAAAACCAGACTGAAGCTAATAGTTTTCTGAGAACATAAATACATTGCAAGGATATTTATAACTACTATTGAAATCTCTTGTAATAGTTAAATTAGATTTCTTAAAACAAAAAGGTGTTTTCATAACAAAAATTATACAATGCTAAATAATACAGAGATGCAGTCCAGAACTACTCATCCTTTCCTGCATTTACCATGATCTGCACATTGAGCTTTGTTGCTCATGTGTCTATCCAGACAAGGCCAGAGGTCTAAGGATTGTGAAGGATAGGAAAAGTGTGTATCTACTGTTAAAATATTTTATTCTCACTTATTACGCCCTTTTTTTTTTTTAACATATGAGACTACGAGATACACAGGGGATTTAAAAATATGCCCACCGTTTCCAAGTCAACATGACTTCAAAACCCTCACTGTCCCCAGGCTTCGTGCACTCTCCCCTGGTTCCTTCCTCATGACTGCTTCCACTCTCTCTATGTAAATCATTTAAATGATTTCAATTCCCTCTCCCCTCCCTGCTAAACTCTTCCCAAAACAAGTCACTCTTTCACAAATTGATTACTTCCATCTCTTCCTTCTAGTCCATTCCCTTAAGTATTACGGGGGAAAAAAAAAAAAAAAACTTTAAAGCACTAAATTAGAAAATTAATAGTTTTCACTAGAACTATTCTAAATTTCTTTTTATTTTTCAAGGCCATTGCCAAAATTCTTCATATTTCTTAGGGCAGTGGTTTTCAAAATTTAATTAGGCAAAATATCAACCATCCTCCCAAAACCATCAACATTTTCAAATGCTTCTTTTGGGTATCATCATGGCAACAGAATCGTTAATCATCTGTACTGGCTATTAAACCCACACTTCTATTTAAAGCAATCAAGAATGACAACTTTTTTTTTCTTTAAGTTATAGGCCTTTCCCCCTCTTTTGTAAGACAACAAACCAAGAGAAACAGGTTGGAGGCCTGGGGCACAGGACATCCAATTCCAAATGTTTCCATTTGTGACAAGTGAGTCTACCTAAGCTTCCATTTTTCCATTTCTATGGTTACAGTTATAACAAATGCAATTAGTTTTCCCCATAGGATGCTTTCCTCGGGAGATTCCCACAAGAAATAAAAATGCCAAATTTCTAATAGAATCCCCAGGGTTTTAGTTCTTGTTAAGAAATCTTTAAGTATTCATCAGAGTTAAGCAGAACAGCCACATTGGTGATCCATGGCAACATGTCTGTTGTTAACTTCTCAGGAAGAAAAACCTCCCTCATAAGCAGTGTGAGGACAAATAATCTTAAAACCAGTTTATGATTATAACTAACATAAATATTTTCATAAGCTCTGCCATAGAGTTTATTAAACAGTTTGAAGCACAAAAGCAGCAAAGTGAACACTAACACCAGTACTACACATGCCCTGCTCATTAAAGGCTGCTTCCTCCACGATCATTCACCAAGCTGCTGCTCCTTCTTCCCAGGGCAGCAGATCTCATGGCAGAAATTATTTCAGTGAGCTCTTGATTTGTCCTGAGATTCTGAATTTCCATCCTGGATCTATCTATGTGTCCATATTCCACCAACTCAAAAAGGATCTGAGGTGTTTATGATAAAAGAAGACAGGACTTCTAAGTAAGAAAGATGAGACGTGAGGAAAGTGAAGGGGAAAAAAGGTGGTTATATCTAGAGGGAACACATAATTTATTGTCCAAATAGATGTTTCTGAGAGTGCAAGGGAGCATTGCTAATAATTAGATAATTCCAGTAATTGGACTCATTCCAGCAATTAGATGAATTTAGGACCCTCCAGGAAAACCAGGAGAGATGATGACTCCAGGGAGTCCAAGCCCAAGATTGCTGTAAATAAACATTCAATTCTCAGTAAACCAAAGGCAAAGGGGAAATATTACACGATTCCCACTATCATGTGAAAAACTGCACTCTGGTTAACTGAATTTGCAAGTTTCCCTAATAAGAATTAATTATATATTTATATAAGAAAAACTAAAATACAATGGACAATATGATATAGTGCATGGATAATGATTTATATAATTGTATAATATGTCTATGGGTAATACCAGCAAAATAGAAATGCACATGCACATATATAAATATGCTTAGGAACAGAATGTATCATGAGCACTCTTTCTAAAATTTTGAAATAGTAAGTAACCTAGGGGCCAAGATGGCGGACTAGAGGGCGGCTGCATTTCACATTGCTCCAGGACGCAAGATTCAAAAGAGGAGATAGTGAGAGACTTGGGACCAACTCAAAGCCGCCGGGTGAGTCTCTCCTGTTGGGGAGGCGTCGCGGATGGGGCGGTAGCCCCGGAACGCAGGGAATTTGTGAAGTGGAGTTGCTCGGCGAGACGCCCCTCCCCCAACTGGAGCGGTAAACACAGACAACTGGGATCATCGTAGAGGAGGTGGCTCAGCACAGCGCTTGGACTCGAGCAACCACTGGGGCTCCGGGCAGCTGCCTGAGGAGGAGCTGCATGGCGAGCTGTTTAGACCCAGAACGACCGCTTCTGAACACTGGGGGGTTGCTCGGAGGAAGAGGAGAAGCCCGGCGGGTCGCTTGGTCTAGGAGTGACTGCATCAGAGCCACAGGCAATTGCCAGAGGAGGAGCTGCGTGGTGAGCTGTTTGAACTCAGAGCGAGCGCTCCTGAACACCGGGGGACTGCCCGGAGGAATTGGAGGAGCGCAGCGGGACGCTTGGTCTAGGATTTACTGCATCAGAACCACAGGCAATTGCCAGAGGAGGAGCTGCGTGGTGAACTGTTTGAACTCAGAGTGAGCGCTCCTGAACACCGGGAGGTTGCCCGGAGGAAGAGGAGGAGCACGGCGGGTTGCTTGACCTAGGAGTGACTGCATCAGAGCCACAGGCAGTTGCCAGAGGAGGAGCTGCGTGGCGAGCTGTTTGATCTCAGAACAACTGCTCCAGAACACTGGTGGCCTGCATGGAGGAGGAGAGCGGTGGGACGCTTGGTCTCGGAGTGACTGCATCAGAACCACAGGCGGTTGCCAGAGGAGGAGGCGAGTGGTGAGTTGACTGGACTAAAAGCGACCACTCCTGAACACCTGTGGCCTGCCTGGAGGAGGAGCGTGGTGAGTCACTTGGTCTCGGAGCCACCGCTCCTGATCACCCGGGGGGCTACCCCAAGGAGGAAGAGGAGGAACAGGGCGGGTCACTTGGACTTGGAGTGACTGCCTAGGGCTACGTGTGGTTGGCGGAGGAGGAGACCCGAAGTTAGTTGTTTGGACTCCTAGTGACTGTGTCGGAAACCGGGTGGCTGTCCGGAGGAGGAGGTGTGTGGCGGGTCTCTGGGTATCGGAGCTATTATACGGGGCTCTAGGTGGTGGCTCAGAGGAGGGGCTGCATAGCCAGGCGATTGGTGCAGAGCAGGGTCCCAGGAGCTAGGTGGCATCTTGCTGGAAGAGCCGCACAGAGACACGCCTAGGGGCGGAGCGAAGTTTCCAGGGCGGTGGGCAGATTCTCTGGGAGAGGCAGCCTAAGGAGACTCGCCTGCCAAGGGTGAGGCTCCCAGGCCCAGGACGTAGGTCCGGGCCCTTGGGATCGTTGCAGAGGAAGGCAGCCCAGCCCAGGCGGTAGTTGTAGATTGAAGGGAACCTCTAGGAGGGCAACTGACCAGCGAGACGTCCCCACCGAGTGACTCTTCCCGGCTGGGGGAGGTTTTCCCACAGGGACGGTAAAACCAGAGACACAGGCACAAACAGGCCTTGCCTCAGCCCGCAGTCTAGTTCCCCATTGGATGACCATTGGTCAACAAGTGGAGGCACCTCTGCCCACTAGCAGGGAATATACGCCACCTGAGGGTTACCACCCCTAGAGAGGCAGCTTCTTCGTGGAGCTCTGCATTATCAACCTCCTCCAAGACTTCAGGCTACTGAAGGATAAGAGGGGATATACTAGCAATCTTCAGGGACATTATAAGTTGATAGAGGAAATCTGCAATATCTTAATGACCCACTGATTCCTGAACAATATGAGAAAACAAGAGAAGAAAATGCCCCAAACAAATCTAGATGTTACATCAATAAAATCCAACAACAGCATGGCAGAAGAAATGACAGAAAGGGAGTTCAGAATGTACATAATTAAAATGATTAGGGAAGCAAACGATGAGATGAAAGAGCAAATGCAGGCATTGAACAATCGCACCAATTGACAGTTAACAGAGCAAATTCAGGAAGCAAAACATCATTTCAATAAAGAGTTAGAGATATTGAAAAAAAACCAAACAGAAATCCTTGAAATGAAGGAAACAATAAACCAAATTAAGAATTCCATAGAAAGCATAACCAATAGGATAGAACAGCTGGAAGACAGAACGTCAGATATTGAAGACAAAATATTTAACCTCGAAAACAAAGTTGAACAAACAGAGAAGATGGTGAGAAATCATGAACAGAATCTCCAAGAACTATGGGATATCATGAAAAGGCCAAATTTGAGAATTATTGGGATTGAGGAAGACTTAGAGAAACAAACCAAAGGAATGAACAATCTATTTGAAGAAATAATATCAGAAAATTTCCCCAATCTGAAGAATGAAATGGAAAATCAAGTCCAAGAGGCTTATAGGACTCCAAATACACAAAATTGCAACAGACCCACACCAAGGCACATTATAATGAAAATACCTAACATACAAAATAAAGACAGAATTTTAAAGGCTGTGAGAGAAAAGAACCAAATTACATTCAGGGGGAAGCCAATACGGATATCAGCAGATTTTTCAATCCAGACCCTAAAAGCTAGAAGGGCCTAGAACAACATTTTTCAAGCTCTGAAAGAAAATGGATGCCAACCAAGAATCTTATACCCAGCAAAACTTACCTTCAAATTTGACGATGAAATAAAATCATTCCATGATAAACAAAAGCTAAAAGAATTTACAAAAAGAAAGCCAGCATTACAGAACATTCTCAGCAAAATATTTCATGAGGAAGAGATAAAAAACAAAGAAGCAAATCAGCAAAGGGAGGAATTATCCTAAAGGAACTGTCAAATAAAGGAGGAACCAAGATGTGTCAAAAATTTTAAATATGAACCAAATGACTGGGAATACAAATCATATCTCAATAATAACCCTGAATGTTAATGGCCTGAATTCATCAATCAAAAGACATAGACTGGCAGATTGGATTAAAAAGAAAGATCCAACAATATGTTGCCTGCAAGAGACTCACCTCATAGAAAGAGATATCCATAGACTAAAGGTGAAAGGATGGGGAAAAACATACCATGCACATGGACTCAGAAAAAAAGCTGGAGTATCCATCCTCATTTAAGATAATGTGAACTTCAAGCCAAATTTAGTCAGAAGGGATAAAGAAGGACATTTCATACTGCTTAAGGGAAGCATAATCAGCAAGATATAACAATCATAAACATCTATGCCCCAAACAGTGGCTCATCCATATATGTTAAACAAATTCTTCTCAATTTTAGAAACCAAATAGACCATAACACAATAAGACTAGTGATTTTAACACACCTCTTTCACCACTGGACAGATCTTCCAAACAAAAATTGAACAAAGAAACCATAGATCTCAATAACACAATCAATAATTTAGACTTAACAGACATTTATAGAATATACCATCCAACCAAGAGCGAATACACTTTCTTCTCAGCAGCACATGGATCCTTCTCTAAAATAGACCATATATTATGCCACAAAGCTAATGTCAGCAAATACAAGAAGATAGAGACACTACCTTGTATTCTATCAGATCATAATGGATTGAAGTTACAAATTAATGAAAGAGTAAAAAACAGAAACTACTCCAACACCGGGAGATTAAACAATATGCTACTATATGATGAATGGATAACAGAAGATATTAGGAAGGAAATTAAAAAATTCTTAGAGGTAAACGAGAACAAAGAAACATCATATCAAAATCTCTGGGACACTATGAAAGCAGTACTTAGAGGAAGATTTATTTCATGGAGTGCATTTAATAAAAGAAGTAAAACTCAAAAAATAAATGACCTAACACTACAGCTCAAAGCCCTAGAAAAAGAAGAACAGACCAACACCAAAAGTAGTAGAAGACAGGAAATAGTTAAACTCAGAGCTGAAATCAACAAAATTGAAACAAAAGAAACAATACAAAAAATTGACAAAATAAATAGTTGGTTCTTCGAAAAAATAAACAAAATTGATAAACCTTTAGCCACACTAACAAAGAGAAGATGAGAGAAAACCCAAATCACTAAAATTCGGAATGAACAAGGAAATATCACAACAGACACGACTGAAATACAAAACATAATTAGAAGCTATTTTGAAAATCTATACTCCAACAAAATAGAAAATTTCGAAGACATCAACAGGTTTCTAGAGACATATGAATTGCCTAAACTGAACGAGGAGGACATACACAATTAAATAGACCAATTTCAAGTAATGAAATAGAAGAAGTCATCAAAAGCCTTCCAACAAAGAAAAGTCCAGGACCAGATGGGTTCTCAGCCGAGTTCTACAAACTTTTAAAGAAGAGCTCATTCCAATACTCCTCAATGTATTCCAGAAAATAGAAGAGGAGGGAACTCTCCCAAACTCATTCTATGAAGCCAATATTACCCTGATTCCTAAAGCAGACAGAGACACATCAAGGAAAGAAAATTTCAGACCAATATCCTTAATGAACATCGACGCAAAAATTCTCAACAAAATTTTAGCAAATCACATACAAAAACATATTAAAAAGATAGTGCACCATGATCAAGTGGGTTTCATCCCAGGGATGCAAGGTTGGTTCAACATCAGGAAATCAATAAATGTCATTCACCATATCAATAGACTTAAAGTCAAGAATCATATGATTATTTCAATAGATGTAGAGAAAGCATTTGATAAAATACAGCACCCCTTCATGCTCAAAACACTAGAAAAAATAGGGATAGTGGGAACATTCCTTAACATTGTAAAGGCCATCTACGCTAAACCCATGGCTAATATCATTCTAAATGGTGAAAAACTGAAAGCATTCCCTCTAAAAACTGGAACAAGGCAGGGATGCCCTCTTTCACCACTTCTGTTCAATATCGTCCTTGAAACTCTAGCCAGAGCAATTAGACAGACCAAAGAAATTAAAGGGATACAAATTGGAAAAGAAGAACTCAAACTATCCCTATTTGCTGATGATATGATTATATACTTAGAGGAACCAGGAAATTTCACCAGAAAACTTTTAGATATCATAAGTGAATTCAGTAAAGTAGCAGGATATAAGATCAATGCACATAAATCTAAGGCATTTTATACATAAGCGATGAATCTTCAGAAAGAGAAATTAGGAAAACTACCCCATTCACAATAGCTTCAAAAAAAATAAAATACTTGGGAATCAATCTCACAAAAGAGGTGAAAGACCTCTACAATGAGAACTACAGAACACTAAAGAAAGAAATTCAAGAAAACCTTAGAAGATGGAAAGATCTCCCATGTTCTTGGATAGGAAGAATTAATATTGTCAAAATGGCCATACTACCAAAAGTGCTATACAGATTCAATGCAATTCCAATGAAAATCCCAATGATGTACCTTACAGAAATAGAGCAAGAAATTATGAAATTCATCTGGAAGAATAAAAAACCCAGAATAGCTAAAGCAATCCTTGGCAGAAAGAGTGAAGCAGGGGGTATCGCAATACCAGATTTTTAACTCTACTACAAAGCAATAGTAACAAAAACGGCATGGTATTGGTACCAAAATAGAAAGGTGGATCAATGGTACAGAATAGAGGACACAGACACAAACCCAAATAAATACAATTTTCTCATACTAGACAAAGGGGCCAAAAATATGCAATGGAGAAAAGATAGCCTCTTCAACAAATGGTGCTGGGAGAATTGGAAATCCATATGCAACAGAATGAAACTAAACCCATATCTCTCACCATGCACGAAACTAAACTCAAAATGGATTAAGGATCTCGGAATCAGACCAGAGACCTTGCATCTTATAGAAGAAAAAGTAGGTCCAGAGCTTCAACATGTAGGCTTAGGACCAGACTTCCTCAACAGGACTCCCATAGCACAAGAAATAAAAGCAAGAATTAATAACTGGGATAGATTCAAACTAAAAAGCTTTCTCTCAGCAAAGGAATCTATCAGGAATGCGAAGAAAGAGCCTACAGAGTGGGAGAAAATCTTTGCCAATCATACTTCAGATAGAGCACTAATCTCCAGAATCTATAAAGAACTCAAAAAACTCTACACCAAGAATGGAAATAATCCAACTGACAAATGGGCTAAGGAAATGAATAGACACTTCACAGAAGAAGATATACAAGCAATCAACAAACATATGGAAAAATGTTCAACATCTCTAGTAATAAGAGAAATGGAAATCAAAACCACCCTAAGATTCCATCTCACCCCAATTAGAATGGCGATTATGAAGAATACAAGCAACAACAGGTGTTGGCGAGGATGTGGGGAGAAAGGTACACTCTTACATTGCTGGTGGGGCTGCAAATTAGTGCAGCTACTCGGGAAAGCAGTGTGGAGATTCCTTAGAAAACTTGGAATGGAACCACCATTTGGCCCAGCTATCCCACTCCTTGACCTATACCCAAAGGACTTAAAATCAGCATATTACAGAGATACAGCCACATCAATGTTCATAGCTGCTCAGTTCACAATAGCCAGATTGTGGAACCAACCTAGATGTCCTTCAATTGATGAATGGATAAAGAAACTGTGGTATATATATACAATGGAATATTACTCAGCCATAAAGAATGATAAAATTATGGCATTTGCAGGCAAATGGATGAAACTGGAGAATATCATGCTAAGTGAGATAAGCCAATCTCAAAAAACCAAAGGAAGAATGATCTCGCTAATAAGTGGATGATGACACATAATGGGGGGTGGGAAGGGTTAGTGTTGGGGTTGGAGTTGGGTTTAGGGAGGGGGGCAGGAATGGAGGAAGGAAGGACTGTATAGATGGAGGGGAAGGGTGGGAGGGGAGGGGGGGAAGGGAAAAAAATGGCAGAATGAATCAAACAACATTACCCTATGTAAATTTATGATTACACAAATGGTATGCCTTTACGTCATGTACAGACAGAGAAACAACATGTATCCCATTTGTTTACAATAAAAAAAAAATAGTAAGTAACCTATTTTTTCTTTACATTCAAATAGCTTACCTAATTAATTTACCAATTTCATCATCAACAAGTTCTCAATTGATCATTTATATGAGTTTTTGACCATTCAAAAATGTCTTTTGCAATAATTGGCCCTGTTTCTACATGTTACAGTATTTTGACTGTTATTGAGGACAGAAACTCCATCTTCTAGTCTTAGTCTCCAGGATGAGGCAGTATCTGGAGCATATTTGTTGAAGCATTTTAACTTTCTATTTGTTCAACAAATGAAGAAATTAGTGAGTGTATAAATTCAAGTATGGTCATTCAAATTAGGTAAACATTATCAAACAAATGCATCAAAGGTTTCACTGAATTTTAATCTAGACCGGTTTTCTATTTTATAAATCGATCTTTTGGACTACCAACATTTTTTCAGGAAATACAATATTCTAAAATGCATGCAACTGCCTGAAATTCTTTTAAACCATTTATTTTTCTAGAACACTAAACTAGACATAAGTTCCTCTTCGGTACAATAACTATAGCATGGGGGATAAACAGGAATTTTGATCTAACGAAAATCGTGACCAAGTGATGGAGGGAATGGATGAAGAGAATAGTGCCCACAGGGAAAGGGCAGGGACAAGACAGCCTTACCCACTTTTCACAGTGTAAGAATCCACAGAAAAACACAGACACTGCACAACAAGCCGTATTTAGAGTTCTGCGGATAAACATGATAGAAATGAGCTAGACTGAGTATAAGAGGTTCCCTCTACAAAAGGGAAAATGTGGGGGTGCGGTCTTAGGACAATCACCTCATAATGAAACATATAATTACATTTTGCGCTGTATGTGTGACACACTGACAAAATTAAAAGCAAAGTTTTTAATATGGGTAAATTAGTTCATCTATTGCTAGATAAAGATCACAGAGAAAGAAATAGGGTTCTAAAGTTATTTGGTTTGGTTTATTTTGTTGTTCAAGGGGATATATAATGAATTCCATTCTGATCATATTAAACTGAAGTTCGCACAAGATATTCAAATAAAAATGTACAGCAGATGAATAAAAATTCATTCCTGGATCTCATTTGAGATGGAGGAGGCAGGGGTGGCGGGGTGGCAGTGGTGGCAAGGGCATGCCTGGGCTGACAGAGGAAGGGAGCGAGATCTAGACAGAACTACACAGCAGGAGTCATAAGATCCTCTCCACTCCCTCTAGACCCAAACTGTGCCAAGGAAACACTTTTACAGATGAAATCGAAGGTCTTTGATCTTTGGTTTCCAGCTGGGTTCTAGCCAATGAGAAGTATCAACAGGACTTAGGAGGGCAGGAGATGAGAGGTTTGGGAAATGATCCCAGCCCCAGCCCCCACAGGACTGCAGGTTGGCAGCAGCTCAGCTCCCACCAGCGGCCACAGCTCCTGCCTCTTTCTCCAGCAGCTCAGTTCTCTCCTCCTTTTCCCAGCCCCACTCCTCATTGGCTTCTTCCCACTCTGCCCAAAATGTTGTCAACAGCCTTTTATTAAACTCTGCATGTCCTCTATTTCATGCAGTACCCTGACTGACATATGAGCCTACAAAGAAATCCTGAGATATTCTATTAAAAAGTGGCATAGGAGTAAGAAGCAATAAGGAACTCAAAAAAAAAAAAAAAAAAAAAAAAGGAAGGATGGAAGGAAGGAAGATATGGAAACTCAAGAGAATAGTAAAACAGCAGTTCTGAGAGGTTATTTCAAAATGGAGGTGTGGTCAGCTATGCGGAGGCCACAGGGAAGAGACAGCAGAAATTACACTGCCCATAACAGCAAAGTGACAAAAATTTTACTGACTTGGTCTGAAGAGTGAATAGGTGGTAAGAATGGCACCAAATGAAAAACACACTTAATAACCTTCATGATAAGAACGGTGGTGATTTTCTTAGGAAGGATATATGCAGGACCATAGAACCCACCACATGTTGACAGGAGATCCTGCCTGGGGGTAATGAAGATGGGGTTGAAGAGATGGGACAGGAATGGGATAAACAAAAGAAAGAGTTTCAGGAAGAAGTATCAGCTTTGTCTGAGGCACATAAGAAAAATCGAGTCTAATAAAGCTAGAAACACAAGAAGATGAGGCATTAACACAAGGTAGCTCCCAGTTTTGTGGGCAAATAGAAGACAAGGTCTTAGGTTGTGGTTAGAAGATGGTCCCAGAACAGAAAGGCAAATAAGGAGGTGTGGTGTGGGCATCAGACTGTGCCCTGCTCTGGGTTACTCCACAATGTAAAGGACAGCAGGTTTCAGGCTCTGCTTAAACCTGAGTTACTCCATTTTATAAAGCACCACTTTATCACAAGTTACTCCACTTTGAGTTTATGAGCTGAGGTGGAATGACTCTGTACTTTGTACAAGTAAACAACCACCACTTGCCTGGCACAACCATAAGGCACAAACTGAGAGTGGTACATGCTAATACAAATGACCAACTGTGAACTTATTGAAGCACATGGATACCTGGGAGCATCAAATGCACACTGGAAAAACCAGGCCCATGAGCTTATCAAACACACATTACCACCAAATGAAGCAAGGCCCGTGAAAGAAGGGTTGCCCCAAGTTCACACCTGGCAGCTTCATGACCCCACTGCCTGGTCAGTTCTTGCATGATCCTTGCCCAAGAAAACTGATACAGTGAGGAAACTCCAAATCTCTGTTCTCAGGCTTCAGCAGAGTATGGTTTCTCCTGCCTATGATGACATGCAAGTCCCACTCCAAGTCGACATCTCAAGCTGACACTCTAAGCTCACGCTGCGAAACTTCCGTCCATCTAGATCTTAGCTTAGAATAAGCTCCTGCGCTTAGACAAGTCTGCACCCTGAACAGTTCTTCTGGTTGGTTCATAATCTTATCTGACCATCTACAGTGACTGTTTCATTCATATTGGTTCTCTGTCTTTGCACTAAGTTCAGCCTTCTGAACCCCTGTGGCCTCCTAAACCCTTCCTTAACCTCTCTGTGACATATATATTTCTGCTAAGTATGATGCTTGACTTTAGTGTTAGAAGTTTTTGAATATTAGATTAGAATAAAAGAACTTGTGATTGCCCACACATATAGGTGAACTGTCACTGCTGAAAGTGGTACAGTCTATGAATTTATTGTTATTCATTAAATTCTGACATTGCAGAAAGACATAAAAATATTTGGCCTATGTCAATGGCATAGCTAGCTCGCAACAGCAGATCAAGTAACTAACCAGCCAAGGACTCTTCTTTTAGTTAGTGAATAAAGGTTCAGAAGACCACACAGAGATGTGGCACTGAGGGAGTGGAAAAAGCTAGACAATAGTGCTAGTATGCACTTTCAGTTTGCTCTAGACAGGGACAGGTAGGGATGGCCAACAGACCTGGGGGGGTAGGCAGAGGTAGAGAGGGGCATCTGGGGGCCTAGGTGAAGCTACAGAGCAAGGGAGGCAACAGAAAGAGCTAAATAGGAGGCCCCACTCAGAAATGTGATTTCAGAGTTTGAAATCTTTTTGTTTTTATAAATTTTTTTTGGTTGTAGATGGACACACTACATTTATTTATTTACTTTTATGTGTTTCTGAGGATCAAACCCAGTGCCTCACACATTAGGTGAGTGCTCTACCACTGACTATAATTCCAGTCCCAGAGTTTGAAATCTTAAACATGGAGCTGTCATGTGTGAAGTCAAAACCTCAAACGAGATGGAGACAGGTGTCAGGGATACCAACAGTGCCCAACATCAACAGTTTGTTGCCTTCTCTGCTCCTCTGTGGTGCAAGCAGGGTCTGTTTAGGAAATTGATATTATCTTCTATTCATACTCAGGGTAGATGCTTATGAGATCTAACTGCTTGGTTTTAGCAAATACATTTAAGGTACAAATCCAAAGATTCTCATCTAAAACATTTAAATAATAGATGAAGATCTTGGTTCTATTTCAACAATAAAATCTATGTCTATATTCCATTTACATGCTGATTATATTGATGTCCTGTGAAGTACACTGGGCCATTAAGATAAACACATGTTGCTCCTAAGGAACAAGCAGATTGAGCATAGAACTATGTTATGGATTTGCAGTTCTGCATAAATTGCTCATGTTTACATGTACTGTACCCTCTGAAATAGGTAATTTATCCAGTTGACTGCAAGGGCTTTCCATTTTTCTTCATGTATAGCTGAGTAATTACCTCAACCAGAACAAAGTATTTGAAAATGGATTAAATTTCTAGAGAAAACAATGTTCAATGCAGTAAATAATTTTAAGCAAGGGAGGAGATCGAATGTTTGTAATCAAAATGTTTATGTTTGCTTACATTTTTTCATAATTCAAAGTCAGAAATCTAAGTTATTTTCAATTAAATTACACTTTATGCCCATAGAGCTCTTTGTATAGAAGAGAAAAACCAAACCAAGAGACCTGTTTACATCCTGGCTTCTGCTCTGAAAAATGTTGTATCTATGAACTAAACACAAAGGAAATTGTGCCTTTCTTCCACTTTTCTTCCCTTGGAATTCCAGGTCCTGGAGGGTGAAGTCAGAAATTACTGCCCATTGCAAAGATCATAAAACTGAACTTGCAACCTGCCCCAGATCAGCCCAGTTCCTATCTGGATCAAAGTGGTCAGTCTGTTTTAGTTTCTTAGGTTGTTCTAACAAATTACTGCAAACTTGATGGATTAAATAAGAGAAATGTATTCTTCCACAATTCTAGGGACCAGAAGTCTGAAAGCAAGAGGATGACAGGACCGCACTCTCTTGAAAAGTTATAGGAAAAAAAGTCTTCTTGTCTTTTCCAGCATCCTGTGGCATGAGGTATTCCTCAGCTTGGAGCCACTTCACTCCGATCTCTGCCTCCATTCTCACCAAGGACTTCTCCTCACCTTGGTGTTCTGTCTTCTCTTATCATTGTCTTTAGGGTGCACCCATGTAAATCCAGAACAATCTAGTCTCAAGATACTTAACTAAATTATACCTTTACAATCTCATGAGCTGGAGGTGAGAAAGTGGACACATTATAGTCCTTAGGACAAGGTGCCTAACATAAGGAAAATCATGGCTCTTTCTGGGAGGAAATAGTACCTACTGTAGTCTCTATGGTTCTTTCATGCACAATATCCAGCACATGTGAAAAAATAAGAAACATGTAAGGAAACAGGACAATGCAAACTGTGATCAAGAGAAAGCACAGCTGATAGAGGCAGACCAACATATGACCCAGATGTGGATGTTAGCAAGAAAGGCTGTTCATTATTCTACACATGCTTAAAAATGGGAGGGGGAGATGAAATGTATGAAAAGATGGAGATATTCAACAGAAAAAATGTACTACCTGAAAAAGAAACAAATGGATATTCTAGAATTAGAAATTCCACATCTGACACTAACAATTAATTGATGGAATTCTTAACAGCAGACTGGAAACAGCAGAAGAAACAGCTGGTAACATAAAGGACATAAAGGATGAAGTTATCAAATTAAAGCACAAAACTTGGATAAAAATAGAACAGATCTCACAAGACCTGTTCTAAATAGAGTGCAGAACATATGCATAGTGGAATACCATTTAGTCATAAAAATGAAATCCTGTCATTCAGGACAACATAGAACTGGAGATCATCATGTTAAATGAAATAAGGTAGTCATAGAAGGACAAGTACCACATGATCTCACTCATGTGGAATTTGAAAACGCTGATCTCACAGAACTCATAGAAGTTGAGAGTAGAATGGAGGTCACCAGAGGCTGGGAAGGGGAGGAAGGGGTACAGAGACGGAGGGATGGGGAGAATTAGAACTCAAAAATGTCTTAGAAATTAATTAAAACATTGTAAAATAATATTTTATAACAATTATTAATACATAACCATTATTTCACAAGCAGAAGGGACAGAAAATGAGCAGAATCAACATTTGAAGCAGTAACAGCCAGGGATTTCAAAATTCACAATGAACATCAACCCACATATTCCGAACCCAAGTCAATCCCAAATATGAAGAAAGAGAGAGGAGGGGATGGTGGGAATGGAGAGGCCCAAATAGCACATTCCAGGCAGAATGCTAAAGTTAAGGATATGGGGAATGCAAGACTAAATGTAAAGCAAGATTCAACTATATATCTGCTTTATAAATATTCAAAACTTACAAGGACAGATAGGTTAAATCAAAGACATCTGAAATTAAGGAGTAAATACTGTATGACTGCACAGACAAGAAACACAAGAACAGGGAAAATTAACCTATGGTAAAACCAAGGTCAGAATAATGGTTGCCTCTGGGAGACAGGTTGTTCTGCCGCAGACTTTGGGGCAAGTTTCTGAGCAATGGAAATGCTTGCTATTTTTTTACCCAGATGAGCAGGCATGTATGTTAAAATTCACTAAGCTTACACTCAAGATTTGTATATTTAACTCTCTATAAATCACCCTTTAATTAAAAAAAGCAAGAGGAATTGGTCCTCAAATATTTGCCCTATTGTGACAAAGTTACTAGCTGTAATGAGGCAGTCAGAATTTATTGGTAGACTTCTAAACAATCATTCATTTATCATTTATTTGACTAATATTAATTGTGTATTACTCTATATCTGGGACTATTTTAGACACTAGGAAAATATAAATGAACAAAATGGGGAAAAATCCCTTGCTTTTGAAGCTTAAATTCCACTAAGGATAATTAGATACTATCAAATAAGTAGATTTTTAGCATAATAAAAGACAACAAAAAGTTAGCAAAATTAGAAGTCAGATGTAACTCAGTGGTAGAACACTTGTCTAACATGCGTGAGGTCCTGCATTCAATCCCCAGCACCAGAGTTGGAGAAAGCTGGAAAAAAATAGAGCACTTTTAGGGAGGGCAGGAGTGTGGGAATAGAAAGTTGTTAATATTTAAAATAAAATGGGAAGAGTAGCCTTAAAGGAGATGATGGAATTAGAGATGTGGATTTATGGGGGAAATATTACAGGCAAAGAGAACACAGAACAGCCAGTGCAAATATCCTGAGTCACAGAGCAAGCACTAGAGAGAGTAGTAAGTGCTACAACCCAAGAGGTGACACTGGTAACCGTATCAGGTAGGCCCTATGGACTTCGATTTTACTCTTGGGAGAAACAGAGAAACACAAGAGGGTTTTACACAGAGAAGTAGCTTGTTAAGCTGGCTGCAG
The DNA here is from genome assembly GCF_902686445.1 of Sciurus carolinensis. Classification (NCBI taxonomy): domain Eukaryota; kingdom Metazoa; phylum Chordata; class Mammalia; order Rodentia; family Sciuridae; genus Sciurus; species Sciurus carolinensis. The sequence goes on along the minus strand of NC_062227.1, from coordinate 25,370,026 downwards.
CTTGAGACTCTTGGGGGCCATGAATGGTGGTTAGGTTGGAAGCTGGAAGATCAACAGGGGAGTAATGTAATGAGAGATGATGGTGGCTGGGACCCAAGCAGAAGGGAAGTGGGGAGCAAGAAGCCTGCTACTGCTCACATTTCAAGGTCTATGTCCACAGGCTGCTGATGAATGTGAGTACTTGCTTTTACTTTTACAGAAAGAGAAGAGTTGAAGATGACACCATGTGTGTCTTGAGCAATGGGTAGAATGAAAGGGCCAGTGTCTGAGAGGGACAGAACAATTTAGAGACAAGACGAGGTGCTCAAGTTATGGACAAGTCAACTGTGAGATTTCCATTAGACATCAAACAGGCACATCAAGTAGGGAGACTGACAAGGAGTTTGCAGTTTATCTGCACACAGGTGACATTTAAAGCCCTGCCATTTGGTGGAATCACAAAGGGAGCAAATATAGTTGAAGAAAAAAGAGAACCAGTGGCAAGCCCTGGTTGGGGAGATGAGGAGAAATCAATAAAAATCTGTAAATGGACTCTGAGAGGAGCTTCCAGTGAAGAAGCAGAAAAACTAAGAGCATGTGGTGCCCTAAAAGGCACATGAATAAAGTGTTAGCAGAAGTAGTGACAAGTCTTCCAAAGAGGTTTCTTTTAGATAGAAGCAGAAAAATGAATGGAGAGGTGGAGTGAGAAAATGATGTTTTTAAGATGTCAGAAATGACCCCATATTTGTTTGTTGATGGAAACTGGATGATAAAGGAAAGAGGGGTAAGATGTGAGACAGTGGTGAACTGGCAGGAAAGGACTGGCTTGGACACAAAGGACAGGAATGTGGAGGGTTCCCCTGTAAGAGCACATGGTGGGTAGGCCCCCTGGCTCAGGAGCTGGCAGGTGGGTGCCCATAACGTCTGAATGTGTGGGAATTCTGCGGATTGCTTCAGTTTTCTAGGTGGAAAGCAGGTAATAAGCATCATTAGCTGAGAGCAAGGATTTCGTAGAGGACCTGTCCAGGGGGTGCTCTAGCTACACTTCACTCCAGCAAGCAGGTACGGAGTGGCAAAGAGTTAGACACCACCAGGGCTATTGTTCTAATGACAAAAGTATGATGAATACAAGGGGCAGGAAGCTGAGGTGTACGCAGTAATCTGATTTTACCTGTGGAATTCATGCTGTATAAGGAGAAGAAATGAAAACAAGAAAGTGAGGGAGGCATAGTGAAAATACTGTGGGATCAGTGGGTTAGAGTCCTCAGGGAGCCAAAGGCTGATGGAGTCAGAGTATTCAAGGGGAATGGTCTAAAAAGAAGGCTGTGGTAGTCAGATAGTAGGATACAATAAACTGCACGTAGAAAAGTGCTACATTATTCATAGCATGGCCTAAAGTATGACCATAGGGGTCAGTGGCTGAGGTAGGGTAGAGGGCACAGAGACTCTCAAAGGACCAAGAAGACAAGGTGTTGGAAAACATAATTTATATGCATAGTGAAACCACCAGGAATGGAGACCAGAGCAGCTGGTGAGATTGACCACAGCTACTAGCTAAAATAGCCCAGGAAAAAGGGGCACTGGCAGGTACCTGTGAATACTAAGTGCTGTGGTAAAGAGTCTGCAGATGTGAGATTCAAACCTAGAGCACTTTAGGAGTAGACAGGAGAATGTCTGAAAATAACCATGAGTACAGTTCTCTCCCCTGCAGACCCCCAGGACCCCATTTTCCAGGGCAGCAGAAAAGCAATGTCTGAGGAGAGAGACAATTTTTTGTTTGTTTGTTTGTTTGTTTGTTTGTTTGTTTGTTGTTGTTGTTGTTTCTGTAGCAGAAAGTGAAGAGAATGATCAGAAAAGACATTCCAGAGGGCAGAGTGCCAGGTGAGGGGCAGGGAGAGTTAAGAGGCCCCTGAGAGTCTGGAGTTCTTGACCAAATGGATGTGAAGCAAGATGTGAAGATAAGATGTGCAATGTGATGACTGGTGGACCCCAAGGAGAGGAACGAGTCTTCTTTTCGCTCCCACTCTGGGCATATAGACCACTGTCCTGAACATGTTTAAATGCTCTCTTCTCAGTATAAACTCAGTGTACTGCTGACTCTCAATTCTTGCCATCTGGCCCAAACCACACCAGGGAGTAAAGGACAAATGCATCATCCAACCTTGGCTTATACTGAATGAAACTCTTTTGGAGCTCAAAGTCTTGACTGTGCTCTTTTTGGGGATGGAAGAGAGAAGAAGTACACACCATGAAACATCCTCCAGTCAAGTTTTCCAAAATTATGTTAAGGAAAGGAAAAACAGAATTGAGCCTATTTATATCCTTGCCCATTCTGGGAAAAAAAGAAACATTAGGTACCAGTGAGTTCTTAGTTACTAACATACTGCGCTCGGTTTCATGCCTTATTGAAACTCAGTAGTACACTGCCACTGAAATAAGTAGGTATCCCATAATTCAAATGAGGAAAGTGACTCAGTGAGGGAATGTGAATGAGCCCACTCTCTTGCAGGGGTGGCAATGTCACAGCTGCCTACCCTCCTCTGAAAACTGGCCCAATGCCATTTGGGGAAGAAATGCCACATGTAGGCCACTAAATGCCACCGTCACAGTCATCTTTTAAAATATTTTTCAGTAAAGTGTCTGCAACTAAGGCATCACAGTTATTACCAATTTAAAAGAAAGCAACTGGGAAGTGGCTCACTCAATTAATTATAGTCCAAGTGCTGTGCAGCCCAAACAGTGCACACTCCACAATTAGCCCAGCACAGATAGCCATGGCATCCAGTAGAAGGCTTTCTTCTCACCCTGTAGGTGCTGCAGTCCTTAACACTAAACTGCAAGTCGCAGTCAGAAAGGGCACCAATGACCAGGAAGGATACAGGGCCCCTAGCACTCCCTTCTTACAGGGATGTAAGAAATCAGTGATAAAGACATAGGTGACTTGGAGGGCCAGGAGGATCACCATCACTCAGAGCCCTGCCTAGGGCCACAGGGAGAGAAGAGCCCTTAGCATAGAGCAGAGCGAGTGCTACCCACAAGTAGCAGCTCTTCACAGGATGGGGCATACCTTGGTCTACTCAAAACACTACCACTTGGTTTTTAAATGAAATCCAAGTTTCTCCACTTGCTAGCCCAGTGATGCTGACCTTCCACATCCTGGACTGTAGAATGGAGGTAACAATGCCAAATTTGCCTAAGCACAAGGCTGCTATTAGTAGTATTGTGCAAAAGTGCCTGACCCAGAGTAGGCGTTCAGGTAATAATGATCATAGATGATATTGTCACATCAAGATGGAAAAATAAATCTTCCTAAGGGACACTGAGTTGGTAAAAATTTGGTTCATCAAGAGACCATGATCTGAGTTGACAGCTGGTGAACAACCAGTGTCTGTTCTGGCCCTGAGAGTGAAAATCCAAATGAGCTGTGCTGAAAGTTGGGCCACTGCAGTCCCCCAGGGACACTGGATGGTCCAAGGAAGGGAGGTAGTATCTTAGTCTGCCTCAGCACCCTGTCACCTGGATACCTGGAAGTCCCTGGCATCCTGTGCCCCCTGTACTCTGCAGATGGGTGGTCTAATTTCTCACCACCTACTGAGTACTGAATTACTTACTGGTGAAATCTTTGGGTACTGCTGAGAGCTAGCTAATGTGCTGGGGTTCTCTGTCTGGTGTTACAGCTCTGTGGCTGACATGAGCTGCAGTACACTGCTTGACACAAACTCCATTTGAGGCAGACAGACTGGGACAAGTCAGTCCTTATAGACTATCTGAAAAATGTACAAAAATGTGTGCCCAGAGCAAACTCAGGAAAAGCTTCACCACAATTTTTACAGTTGAAAAATGGCAGAAATTTATTTTTATTACAAGGATAAAATATTTTGTTGCTGAGGGGAGAACATTTTTTTAAGATTCCATGCAATCACTGACCCTGCTCAGTTTAATTTCTGCAGATGCCTGTTGCTTATCTGGTTGGCTTTATTAGCTTTTCCCAAAAGTCAGGGCTTCCTGTACAAGACTATGAAAATAGAATTTTCAAGAACTATTTGCAAGTCCACCCAGAAAAGACAAGGTCATACTTTGGTGGCCACCAGGGTCAGCAGATGAGGAGTGGGGTTGGCAGAGTTCCATTCCCCAGTGGACTGCTCCTCTTGGTATTCTTTAACAGTCCATGGTGCAGCCTGGCCCATTCTATCCTTCCCTGCCTTACCTGACCCATATTCTCCTCTCCCACACTTGCACTAAACGATCACTATACACACAGGCAGGCAGAGGGTGGCATCACCAACAGCACCACTGGTACCTACTTCCCCTCAAGTGCCAGAAACACCCAACTCATGCCTATCCTGGAGTTTCTCTTAAATAGATCCTTGGGATCATAACTTGGCTCTGAATACACATAATTCTTGTTCTTAAAGTTTGGGCCTTTGGTTCAAATTCTGAACTAAGTAGATACTCACTAGAAGAGTCACATCATTTTTGAAACCTATTTTCTCCTATGGAACTATCTATCCAAAAGAAACTGTACAAATATAAAATCCTAATCCTCTTCTCAGGATGAGAAATGTTCAAAGAAGAGGACATGAGAGACTTCAATGTTTCATAGTGAGTAATAAGCCCCAGAGTATCTCAATAGGCATGGAGAAATGGTCCTGACTTTGGACCTTTACCCTGAAGATATGGAGTCTGATGAGGACAATTGCTACCTATGGGGTGAGGGTAATATGGTACCAAAATTTATGTGAGCTGACTTCCTTTGGGGATCAGACCTCTACAACTTATAGGCAGCCACAATTCAGCCCCATTCTAAATGTCTGCCACAGGGAATAGCTGACTAATCAGAGTATTCCAAGTTCTGCCATGATGATGGGTCTAGGAATTGGCTCTTAACCCCATCAGAGTCTTCCCCATGATCTCTCCACTGGAACATGGAAAAACTATTATCATCAGGATCACTGACCTAGGACGCCATGAAGATGAAACTGCTGGCAGCTTTTCCACACGTAAAGAAGTCAGTCTGACTTCAAGAGGAAAGATCAGCATCCACAGTGAGAAGGAGAGCTGACAGACAGGCAGAGAGAGGAAAGAGGCCTGGAGAGGGATGCAGATACAGATCTTTCGAAAGATCTGGAGGGAAAGAGAACAAGGAAGCAGGAGAACACTGTGACACTGTTGTTTGAGACCCTGGATCCAGCTATGCTAGCAACTCCCCCAGCCCCTGCATTTAACCAATGCTGGGTCAGCCCTGGATTTCTTTCACTTGCAACTGAAGAACCATGACAAATACTCCCTAAGCAATTCTTCTGAAACCTGACCACCCATAGGCAAGGCCACACAGGGTCCTGAGGAACTCACATTTGAACCTAGGAAACCAGGTCTAAGACAGGTATGGACAGTTGCCACTCATGCTTTCCCCACCCTCAACTGTACTAAAGCCTCTTGCTTGGTTCCAGGTAGGCACCATGTCTTTGCTGGCACTGGCCCATGGCAACCCTTGCCTGCGCAGCTGCAGACTGTCCATGGCTCTGTTGTGCTTCTCATCCTGGTGACTCAGACCTCCACTTAGTAAAGGTTACTGCCAGACCCAGACTTGAACAAATATAAATTCATCTGCTATCACTGCAGCCCTCTGAAGCATTTGAAGGAAGTAACAGAGCTTTGTCACTGGCAAGCTGCAGCCCAGTGCAGGTCAGAGGGGCCCAGGTCTGGGGTGACTTGCCTTCTCTCCCCTTCTCTACAACTTACTTTCAGTGCCTCTTAACTCAGCCTGTTTCTTTGATCCCCTCTCTCTTTCATGAAGTCATTGTGATCTTGCAAGCTAATCTGAATATTGCTTTCATCTTTTTCAGTCTCTCTTTGTAGGTATTTCATTGCTGATGAAAAAAAAATCACACAATTTATAGTCAACACATCTTCTCACTGAAGACATGAAGAACGCGATTTGAGCACAATATAATCCCCTCACCCAGCTCACTTCAGGGCTGCACCCACTCACGCTCTGCAAAAATAAAATAGTTATTTTAGCTCCACTTGTCTTTCACTTCCTCTCATGCTAATCTGATTTATTCCTGTTTATAATAAGATTTTGATACTTATCAGAGAAAGAAATGCAGAAATTCTCTGGATTTCTCAAAGTACTTCACTCATTCTAATCTTTAGTGAGATTTCACATGTAATGGAGTTATTTGCTTTATTTCTGCAGCTTATGCTGTGTTTTGACCACTGGCTGTATAATAAACACAATATTCTACTGTTTCTTTTTCTTACATGTTCCTTGGTCTCTTTTTCCTTTTACTCTACTACTTTTGAGCTTCAGTAAAATCATTCCCCAAAGAACTAAATTCTAAAATTCTACAAATCAGTGAGACTTGAAAAGAAATGATCATTAGCTTAGGACATACTAAAGGAGGGCCTCTTCACCTTTTCTAAGTGGACAGTAAGTATACTTGCTGTCTAACTGATAAGGAATTTAAGTTTTGACAATCACAGAATGGTCACCTGTAGTACTGCACTGTAGTAGGGAACTGCAAAGTGCAGACAGCTTGTTTTACTCTGAGGAGGCAGCATCTATTTGTTATGATTTTCATAATCATAAAAGTATATTTTAGGGTACAAATAGAAAGGTCAATATAAATATTTAGACAATTTGGGAGCTTAAGAATTAATCACTGAGGAAAAACTGATTTCTTCCTAGGGTTTAGCCCATTTCTCTCTACTCATATGAATTTTATTTTTGATTTCCAAAAGGGAAAATTCTGCCCAGCCTTTTAAGCTTGTAGTATTCACTAATAATATTAAAGAGACAGCAGGTAGCTGACCTGGGGACATAGCTGACAGAGAAGACCAAGGGTAACTATGGATGATCCCCAAACCAATGCAACATCAGGCACTGGGGATGCTAGTGGCACTCTTCATGCCTGACAAGGGGCTTCTTAAGATGGATGTACACTGGCCTCCCTTCTACTTGCCCCTGAGTGCCCCAGAGCTGCACTGTATGATATGACAGCCACTGTTCATGTGTGGCTATTTAAATTTTAATTAAATTTAACAGAAATAACAATTTCAGTTCCTCAGCCCTTATCCACATTTCATGTGCTCAAGAGCTGCATGTGATGAATGGACAACACACTGGAGAGAACATCTGCATCTCTGCAGAAAGCTACATTGGTCGACACTGCCCCATATGGCTAGTTTACTGTACAGAGCCCACTGACAGAACACATGGGAAGAATTTACCACCTAAGCCAGTGGGTAAAATAACCTTGCAAAGTGGCCCTACCCCATTTTGCCATGAGATGGGAGGAACAGCAGAATTAGGGAAGGTTTCAGCCACCCATAGGCCTGTAGCCCTAATCTGAAAGGTGGAGTCTGAAGATCAAGCAAGGGCACTTGGGGTCAGAGGAGACCTCTATGACCTTATTCTTGAATAAACATGGCTTTCAGGAGCAACTAAAATGAAAACATTAAAATGAGCTTTAGCAGAAGAGAATCACTGCTTTAGCACCACACTGACTTATGGGCAATAACAGATGAATTATAATTTAATGACGAGAGCAAGATACAAGTCTCTGGGCTTTCAGCATACACCTGGAGCCCCAGGAGCAGCTAAACAGATCCAGGAGTGTTCCATGGGTGGGTGTCCAGCAGGATGGATAGGAATGCCTACAGAGGGATGAACACTCTGAAGCAAAAGGAAATCACCAGCAGAAGCCACCCCTGGAAGTTCAAGGACAATGAGGAGCATTGGACAGGGTCAGGAGGGTACATTCACAGAGGTCAATGCTGTAAGCTTCCTGAAGGCAGCAGTAAGCATGGTGGTATCTAATTATTTTATCATTCAGGCATCTGAGATGTGATAAGAAATAATCAATGTGGATCACAGGAAAGGAGCACATGTAATGATAATTGTATAGGATATATCAGCTTAGGGTTTGGGGTGTTTTATATTTATTAAAATACACCATGCTTAGATGCTAGTGGAGATACTGGTGCTGACAACACCAACTGTCAGAAGAACTCTGTTAGTTGGCTAGAAAGCAAGATAAATTAACTTGGTCTCAGGATGGCTAAAACCCAGTGAAGTGGGCCACACTCAAAAAGCAATATGGACCCTTCATGCTGCTGGCAGTTTTTGACATTAAAGTTACATTATTTTAAGAGGAGATTATTATTACTGGAAAATCACTAGCAACCATTACTGTTCAGAATTTCAACCATTTATTATCCATTATGTATCCATTATTACTCTACAGCCCTACTGTTTGTCATATGTTATTAGTATAATGGCCTCATAATGGGCTCTGATTCTTTGACACTGTTAAAACTCTGCCATGATTCACTATATCAATATTTCAGGGGAGAAAGCATTATATACAATGAAATAATAGCGATTTGCATTATTCAAATATTACATAATTCTCAGTCATGCTTATAATAAGCATGCTGTTTATTAAAGGCATATTAGAAGCACAGAAGCACCAATTAACTCAGCTTCCTATATGGTTTATAAATAGCTACCCTCTTGTGAAGGAATATGTTGAAGGCATCTAGTTAATGTCAAGGGCTAATGCACATTTGTTTTGCATAAAGAATGAGTAATAAAAAAAACCCTTAATAAATAGTAATTCACTGCCAGGAACCAACCTCTCAGTATACTTTTATTTACAATTCACATTCATTCCTTCATTCACTCACTTTGCAAATGTGCTTTGAGCACCCATGAAATACTAGGTCCTGTTTTATAGACATTGGAGACCAAGACTACTTAGGGAATACAAAGAGACAAAGTGCCCCTGTCACCAACTCACATTCTAGTGGAAAAACAGACTATAAAAAGATGAAGAAAATTTATAATCTAATGTCAGATAACCCTAAGTATGGTGATAAAAATCAAATTAATAAGAAGACAGTGAACTGTTTTAGATAGGAGCAGAAAAAATTATCCCATTGCAATAAGAAACTCAGACACGAATGGAAAGGTCAATATGGTCATGGGACTATCACCAATTTGACTCTGAATTTCTTCTATTTCCCAGTGAAAGGGAAGCAAGGAAATGAGAGAATGAAGACTTTAAGGAGAAAGGCTATGTGAACTTGTCTTCGTGGAAAACCAGAATGTGAAATGAAGAGGAAAATGCAGCAGAAGGACAAGAATGGACTTAGTTTCCCTTGGACATTTGCATAGATAAATCTGAAGAATTCCATGACTCTGCTTTTCTACTGGACTGAATCTGGGCTTACTCATAAATTTGGAACCACGTAACTACATGAGAATGGGCAAAAATGACAATCACAATGAAGTGAAGAACTGCAGAGAGGCCCCCAAGGCAGAATGAAGACACCTCCCTAGGAAAGAGGAAGCCACTGCCAGTTTTGCAGCACTATGCTACACAGGACGATGGCACCTGCTTCACTGAAGATTCTTTATCCAGTGCCTTTCAAGTCAGAACACAAACCTGCCGACTTTGAAGGACCCCATAGGTATCTACCCACAGTTTATATCTACAAATATGGTACATGTTCTAGATTTCACTGTCCATTTCCAAATCTGCATTCACATAAAATGGAGCACACTTTCATGTACTGATGAACACATATCTACTGACCTCACAGAGCAAGACTTTGCTGAAAGAAAATGAAAAAGAAATACATCTATTTCCTGGCTTCTGTCATACATGTCCCCACCCTACCCCTATGTCACAGTTCAGTAATCTGAAATCAAGATGCAACTTACAAAGTTTTGAAGAACTTTGCCAACTGCCAACTATAGAAGTCAGCTATGGAACAGTCATCATTGCCAACATGGGTGCTGAAGGTAGCCAATTCTCTAAGAAGGGATCCTGACATCTTCAAAAGCAGAAGACAGACTGTGACCCATTCACACAGTTGAGAATGACTAAAGTATCACCTCAACTTAAAAGATAAATTGTTGAAAACCAAGTCATGAGTCGATGGTGAAATCTTGATATTTTTATGTTTTTCTACCAATTTTATGGTTGTCTCTAAATGTGATAAAGTGTGGAATAAGAAGAAGTAATCAGGACCAGATTATGCAAGATCTCATAGGGCACATTAAGGAGTTGGTCCTTATTTACAAAAAGCAATGAGAAGAAACCAAAGGGCATATGCAAGGAAGACACATGACTTGCCCACATTTAAGATTACTCTGGCATCTTTGTATAACATGGGTTGATGGGGTCTTAACTGGACCCGACTAGGAGGAACTGGTTGTCCACATGAGAGACATTGTTGACTTTCATTAAGGTGGCAGGCATGGAGATGGACAGAGTACAAAGGCAGGAGTATATTATCTAAAGTTAGAAGCATTACAGCATGGCTGACTATTTGGCAGTTCTGAGATGCACAGATGTTAAGAATTAATCCCAGGTTTCTGGTTTGGGCAACTTGGTTAGTAAGCCGGCCAATTATTAATTGAGGATGCCTAAGGTTTGGGTATGTGCAATGAGAATTTCAGTCCAGGACATGTTAACATAAGACATACAAAAGATGCCAAGCCACAGTAACCTACTGTATGACCCTGGAGCTTTGGGGAAAGGTCATGAAATCAGATACAGATCTGAAAGTTATTTGCAAATAGAAGGTACTGAAAACCAAGGGAATGGATGGATGGGTTCACTTAGGGAGAGACAACCAAGCGAAATTCTCAACTCAGACATACATTAAAATCACCGGGGGGCAGGGGGTGTTTACAAAATGCTTATGCTTGTTGGATGATATAACTGTGTAATTAGGCTTGAAATCTACCAGTATAAAGAGAAAAAGTAAAGGTCCAAGATCAAGGTCTTGGGCAGTGCCAATATGTAGAGGTTAAATAGGAGAGAAGATTAAAATGAAGCAAAGAGATAACAGAAATCAGGTAAACACAATTGCATAGAACCTACAAGAACAATTACTACTACTGAAAAGGGGGACAATGATGGAGGTGGAGAGCTGACTCCTCCCCTATCATTACATCAGAAACCAAAGACTGCACATCAGCTTTGCAGCCCTTTGACATAAACCTTCCCACTGGAAACAAAATTAGGAGCATCCATTTCAAGTTTATTAGTCAACTTCACTTTTTTAAACAGCCTTGCAGGTAGGAGGGCTCCCCAGAGAACCACCCAGATCCTGATGTCTGTTGAATCCACAGTCCAAAGTAGCCACTCCTACCTGACTCAGTGTAGAGGGCAGTGAACCTACTACCCTTTTTAGTACATGTGGAGAAAGGTATTTAAAAACAGGGCAGCCAGGAACAGAGGTGCACACCTGTAATCCCAGTGGCTCCAGAGGTTGAGGCAGAAGGATCATGAGTTCAGAGCAAGTCTCAGCAACTTAGAGACACTCTAAATAATTTAGTGAGAACCTGTCTCAAAATAAAATATTTTAAAAAGGTTGGGGATGCGGCTCAGTGGTTAAGCACCCCTGGGTTCAATCCTTAGTATCAAGAAAGAAAAAGGAAAAAGTAAAACAAAAACAAACCAGGGCAGACACAAGCCAGATTACCTGCCTAGTAGCAAATGGTTATCTCCAACTTCAGTATCCAGACAGACTGGGTGGGTTCTTGTTAAAATGCAGGTTTGGATTCAGGTCAGGGATGAGGTATTTCTTTCTTTAAAAATTTGTTCTTTTTAGATATACATGACAGAAGAGTATATTTTGACACATTATACATACATGGAGTATAATGTATTCTAATTAGGATCCCAGTCTTCTGTTTGCACATGGTGTGCAGTGTTGCTGATGATATATTCATATTTGAACATAGTAAAGTTATGTCTGATTCATTCTACTGTCTGTCCTATTCCTGCCCACCCCACCACGCTTCCCTTCATTCCCCTTCATGTAATCCACTGAACATCTATACCTGCCCTTCCCTGCTTGTTGTGTGTTAGCATCTGTATGTCAGAGAGAACATTCACCCCCATTTTGGGGGTATTGGCTTATTTTACTTAGCATAAAAGTCTTGAGATCTACCCATTTACCAGCAAATGTCATAAAGTCATTGATTTCTGTGGCTTAGCAATATTCCATTGTGTATATGTGTCACATTTTCTTTATTCATTTGTCTGTTGAAGGATGCCTAAGTTGGTTCCATAGCTTGGCTATCGTGAATTGAACTTCTGTAAACATTGATGTGGCTACATCACTGTGGTATATTGATTTTAAGTTCTTTGGGTATATGCTGAGGAGTGGGATAACTGGGTCAAATAGCGGTTCCATTCTAAGTTTTCTGAGGAATCTCTACACTGCTTTCCATAGTGGTTGCACCAATCTGCAGTCCCACTAGCAATGTATGGAGGTACCTTTTCCCCCACATTCTCACCAACATTTGTTGTTACTTGTGTTCTAGATAATTGCCTTCTGACTAGAGTGAGATGGAATTTCAGCATAGTTTTAATTTCAATTTCTCTAATTGCTAGAGATTTTAAACATTCTTTCACATACTTGTTGAGCATATTTTTTCTGTGCAGTGCCTGTTCAGTTCCTTTGCCCATTTATTAATTGGGCTATTTGTTTTTTGGCGTTAGTTCTTTATATATATATATGGAGATTAATGCTCTATCTGAGGTGCAGGTGGCAAAGATTTTCTCTCTCCATGCTCTTGATTGTTTCCTTTGCTATGCAGAAGCTTTTTAGTTTGATACCATCCAAATTATTGATTCTAGATTTTACCTCTTGGGCTTTAGGGTTTTGTTGAGGAAGTCAATTCCTAAGCCAACATGATGGAGTGTTGTTGGGCCTACATTTTCTTCTAGTAAGTGCAAGGTGTGGTCTAATTCCTAGGTCCTTGATCCACTTTGAGTTTTGTGCAGGGTGAAAGATAGGGGTTAAATTTCATTCTGCTACATATGGATTTCCAGTTTTCCCAGCACCATTTATTGAAGAGGATATCTTTCCTCCAATGTATGTTTTTGGCATCTTTGTCTAGTATGAGATAACTATATTTATGTGGGATTGTCTCTGTGTCTTCTCTTCTGTACCATTGATCTTCATGTCTGTTTTGGTGCCAATACCATGCTGTTTTGTTACTATAGCTCTGTAGTATAATTTAATATCATATTGTGATGTCTCCTACTTCACCTTTCTCACTCAGGATTGCTTTGACTATTCTGTGCCTCTTATTTTTCCAAATGAAGTTCATGACTCCTTTTTCTATTTCTATGAAGAATGTCAGTGGGATTTTAATAGGAATTGAACTAAGTCTGTATAGTGCTTTTGGTAGTATGGTCATTTTGACAATATTAATTCTGCCTATCCAAGAAAAAGGGAGATCTTCTAAGGTCATCTTCAATTTCTTTCTTTATTATTCTGTAGGTCTTTCATGACTTTTGTTAAATTGATCCACAAGTGATGGTGTTTTTTTGTTTTTTGTTTTTTTTTAGGCTATCATGAATGGGATAGTTTTCTTAATTTCACTTTCAGTTGATTTATCATTGGTGTACAGGAATACAATTGATTTATGTTTGTTAATTTTATATTCTGCTACTTTGTCAAATTCATTTATGAGTTCTAGAATTTTTCTGGTGGAATTTTTTCAGACCTTCTAAGTATAGAATCATGTTGTTCCCATTTCTAACAAACCCCCAGGGATGCGGGTGTCACATTCTGCTGATCTTGAAGAGGCAGTCTCTAAGAAGTCCCCACCTGTGGGAGACCCTTGGAATGCCACACCCAATTTTGGAATGAACACGCGGGTACCAACATGGCCACCAGCAGTCTGGATGTGCAGTCCTGCCTCTCAGACCATCCCCCATTCTCTAGAGCTGTTCTCCTGCCCTAACTCTGCCTCTGGACTCTACTCTGATTTACTGCTGCTGTTGGGTTTAGTAATCCCGAGATATGGATTCATCCTCTGATTTGATAGGATCCACACATTCCTTCTTTCTCAATCAACAGGTCCTCTAATGTTTGGGGAAGATTGTCCTGTTGAGGTGGTCTGGTACCATCTGTTTTCATGCCAAGAGCTGGTTTTGCCAAAGCAGCAAGGACAAATACACTATCCTGGTGTTCCAGGGGTGGAGGTGCTGGTAGTGAGCCTCTAAGGAGCAGCAGTAGAAGACCTGTAGCAGTTGCTTCGGTTAGGGATCCTCTGCATTTCCCCTTAGCTGCACCCTCTTGGCTCCTATAGTCATAGCCATGCACCTGCCCAGGATTTCTCTGGTCACAGGTTGAAATTAATCACTTGTTTGAGATGCTGTTTTCTGTTAAAAAAAAATATATCCAGGTATATATGTATGTATGTATGTATCCATACATGCACATACAAACACACTAAAAAAGATTGAATCAGAAGTCTCCTTTGTCTCTGCATAATAGTAAATAAAGGCATTTGGTGTTTGGAAATGCAAATAAAACAAGGCATTTTATGCACTTTTTCTAAGAAGAGAAACCCTATTCTTGAGAAGCCAGCTTCCCCCCAGCATATCTGCTCACAAGCCCTGCTGTAAACACAATGGCTTTGACAGCACTTGGGGGTTTGTGCTCCATACGACCTTATTGAAGCAGGCTTCTTTCCTATCTCCCCAGTCAGATTGTGAGGGCAGGTTTCAAGTCTTAATCTCATTCCCAGGGCTCACAGTATCTGGAATGGCCTTCTACCCTAGGGGCACTCAGTAAACAAAAACTGATAACTACAATGGACCTCATCTACTTTACTTTTTATTGAATTATGTTATATTTTACTACAACTTTTGCAGTAGGCAGAATCATGGGCTCCCAAAGATATCAACATCCTTTCATAACACCTGTGAAACATGTTATTTTACATGTCAAGAGGAACTTTGCAGGTGTGATTACCTGGTGGGCCCATAGAAATTACAGCAATCCTTATAAAAGGAAGGTTTGAAGGTGCCTGTGTACCTTGCTTTAATTATGGAGAAGGGGGCCATGAGCCCAGGAATTAAGTGGCTTCTAGAAGCTGGAAAGGGTGAAGCAGGCGATTCCTCTTCCAGAAGGATTTGGCTTCCTGACACCTTGATTTTAGCCCAACGTGATTTCTAACCTAGATAAATGTATGATATATCTGAGTTGCTTAAAGTTAGTAAACTTTTACGTTAATTCATTGTAGTTCTAACAGGAACATAATAGATCTACATCTTGGGAATAAAATTAATCTACCATCATCTACTCCCTTTCAAAGTGTAATATCCTTTCCCTAAGTCTATCACCCTTTCTTATATTACAAGAAATGACATTAATTTTAGAGCAAGGTGGGAAATGTTTTCACCATCTTGCCTAGCCCGTCTGTCCTGAGGTATATTTTTTCGCTTATTTATTTTTGGAAGATATTCTTCCCATGGTAAAAATACAGTGACTATAAAGCAGGATGTGAGAAAAGGAGATGATGTTCAGCATAATTAGCTAAGTATCGGCATTAGTAAGGGCACTTGGAATGTCAAAACTGCAGCTGATGCTGATAGCGTGCTTCTGCTTAGGAAATGGCAGAGCAGGCACAGTACATTTTCCCTAAAGCTAAGATAAAGTCCATAGACTGCTCTGAAGGAATACAGGAAGCCCACACTGTATCTGGTGATTGAAGGCCTTAGAGATAAAAGAATTCATTATTATAGCAGTTCAGGGGTCCCTCACTTACTAAGCAAATATACAGCTTTGAATGAAATAACAAGAGTAGGGAGAATGGAGAGCCTGTTTTATTAACTTCAGAATTGTTAATGTAAAATGATGTCCTTACTCAAAGGCCCATTAACCTGTGATGCAGGAATATAATCTAGTACTTGTATATACATGCATGTGCACTTTACAGCAGAACAATCTGTAGCAGATCTCAGACACTCAAAAAAAAATACATCCTCCTAGAGGGATTAAGAACCAGTACTGCAACACCATCATCTTTTATTTAAGAGGTTTCTACACACTGTTCTGCATAGAAAACTGAAGGATTCTATTTCTATTCTATGTAGCTCATGACTTATCTGATGCTGCATGCCAAATAATCACATGTCAAGCTCTCATTAGATCTGCAGGTCAGGCTGGTAGGCGGGAGGGCGCTGAGGATGGGCCAAAGAGCCCATCACCACAATAGTTCTGCACTCTGTGCTGGCAGGCCTGTGTTTCTGTTCCAGACAGACTGACTTTAAAACAAATGGGAAAGTGAAGTCTCTACTAACAGTTCTTGGGAAACACAACTCTTGTGGCATATGAGTTCACTGTATGAGAAACTATGTCATTGTAGGGGCATTCACACATTCTTAAAATAAAAGATGATGGTGTTACAACACACTATTTATTCTTAACCCTTCTCTTAGGAGTATGTATTTCTTGATTGTCTAAGGAACTGCTACAGATTGCTCTGCTGCAAAATGCAAAATGCACAACATCCATTCATAAAACCAAGTAAATGCATAGTAATCAACTGATACTAGGAAAAATGAATTTCTTTTAAATCTAGAGGCTGTTGATTACATAGTACCTTCATCTCTTATACCTCTTTTTAATGAGTATCTAAATTTTATCTAAAACTAGAATTAAAATTAAATATAGTGGTAGTTTGGTTAAAAATCAAATATTTTTAAAAAATAATGCAAGGACACAAAACTGCTTATACTATAGGTAGTAACTTAATACATTAAGCTCATGATCTAATTGATAGAGTATCTGTTAAGATAAGGATTGACAAGATTATAGTCCACAGGTCAACAGGGCCCTCCTACCAGCTGTTTTGTGTTGCACATGCTAAAAATGGTTTTTGTACTTTTAGACGGTTGGAAGAAAACTCACCACAAGAGTATTTTATGATATGTGAAAATGATG
Source organism: Sciurus carolinensis (assembly GCF_902686445.1). NCBI lineage: Eukaryota > Metazoa > Chordata > Mammalia > Rodentia > Sciuridae > Sciurus > Sciurus carolinensis. The sequence goes on along the minus strand of NC_062227.1, from coordinate 25,353,277 downwards.
TCAAATTCAAATTTGAGGGTCATTCATTCCTTTATATATTGCCTCTGGCTGTTTCTATGATAAATGGCAGAGGTGACCAGTTACTGCAGAGACCATGTGGCCACAAGTCTGAAACACCTACTATCTGGCCCTTTACTTGAAAAGTGCTATCCCAGGCTGTAGAACCAGGCCATCTGGCTCCCTTCAGGCTCTACCACTTATATGCAGCATGGCTCTCTGTGCCTGGTTCCTCACTTCTGTCTACCTTGCAGGGTCATTGCTAGGATTATGGGAGTAGAGAAATGCTCAGCACATAAACTGCTAGAGCACCCCTCCCATGTTGCCCATCATTAGTATTATTGCTGTTGCCACTTGTCATATCTGCAATTACACTAATGCACTTCTACTTACCTCAACTCTCCTGGAAATTATGGTCAACACTAATTTATAGTTTCACCAAGTCTAAAAATTATCTTTTCATTAACTGGTCATGATACTTTGGAAAATTGTCCTAGTCTCCTCAAATGAAGACAGCCATCAATCATTGTGACATAATAATGAACACTGATTACAAGTTTAGCTCAAAGGACAGTTATTTTTAATGTTAGTATCTTATCCTATCTTCATATTTCAAAACCCATTTTCAAAACTGCATCTGAGTTAGAAATTTTGCCAAGTGAGATGATCTAATCCAGAGTCTGCTCCCTTCTTGACAGATATTTAAACGAGGACTCACAGGAATTAAGTGACTTTTCAAAGCACAGGCAACCCTTAATTACAGTAAACATTTGTTGACTTGTGTTTGGACTTTTTCTTTGCACTAATCCTCCTGCAGTTTTTTTCAAACAATATTTTTCAAACAATAGTTTTCAATTTATGTTCTGACCTAAAATCTAAAATAATTTTTAGTCATGTAAGTGGGCATCATACCATGACAATCTTGGTCATGCTGCCCTCATTTCATTTAGAAATGTCACAAATACATCCAGTTAATGCATTAAATATGAAAAGACTTGCTGAAGAGACTCAATTTATTAATGATTCAGGAGAACTTCCTAAAGCATCTATTTGGTATTCATTTATAATTCATTTCACAGCTTAGCTTCAGTTCCCACAGGGCAAATATTTATCAAATATTACTCTGTTTTAAGTCCTCCCTTTACATTTTCTTGTGGAATACTTTTCCCCCAAAATAGTGGCTAAGCTTCCTGAAAGCATCCATCCATCCATCTATTGAAATTTAATGTGCATTTCCTGATAAGGTGACAGTAATGGGTTTTCAGATATAACAAAGTGCATTGTGCAGCCAAACAAAAGAAGAATTATTAAACATAATAACTGACTATAAATTGAACAAGATACATTGAGCACATAAATATTTATTAGAGAGTAACCATGGTAATTAAAAAATAGTAATCAACACAAAGGGGAAAATGGCATCCAGTCATGACCAAAAAAAAAAAAAAAGACCCTCTCAACCTCCTACAAGTGAACCCCATATGACCAAATGAATATTATCACTATGAAAAACAAACTACCTGGCCTGACTAGTAAAGTAGATTTATGATATCAAGAGAGAAGAGTATCTTGAATCAGGCTGCCCTCTGTCCCCTCCCTGAAGCATTGCTAGTTCACCATCTCCAATTCCAACAGCTTATCATGGCAATGGGTAAGTGCTGAAATGTAGAGAACACTGACACTGGATTTAGATGAATCTAACGTTGGCCAAATAATGTAAGTTCTCCATGTTAACTGTATACCAGAGATAACATCTTAAAAGCTCCGCTGTGAGGATGAAGATGTGATAAATAGCATATTCGGCCAAGTGCCTGCAACAAAGTACACATTCAATAATGGGGAGTTCTGTTCTACTAGCACTGCTTTTATTACTTCTGAAAGCACTACTATTACTACATCTACTGCTGTAATCACTGACCAATAGTTGCTTCATCCCACTTCTGCTTGTCAGGATATTAGTAGTACATATAAAGATAATAATCCATACTTTTGGACCTAAATAACTTAAGACACACTAGGATGACTAAAAATATGTAACTAAAATAACAAAAAAGAAATAACAAGGGTTCTTGAAGATGTGAAGAGACTGGAATCCTCAAATTCTGCCTCTGGGAATGTAAAATGGTGCAGCCACTTGAGAAAACATTGTGGGAGTTTCTTGGAATGTCAAATATAGAGCAACCCTATGATCCAACATTTCTACTCCTAAGGATATGCCCATGAGAAATGAAAGCACTTGTCCTCGAATGCTCACAGGAGCATTATTCAAGACAGCAAAAAGTGGAAATAACACAAATGTCTTATCAACTGATGAGTGGATAAACAAAATATGGAACTGCCGAACAACAGAATATTATTTGGAAGCAAAATGGAATGAAGTACAAATACATGGATAAACCTTAAAAACATTATGGCAAGTGAAAAAAGACATCAGAAAAGGTCACACGTTATAGGATTCTGTTTTCATAAAATGCCCAAGGACAGGCAAATCCACTGAGAAAGAAAATAGATCTGTGATTACCAGGGGTTTGGGCAGAAGAAGAGAATAGTAGAATGAGTAGTGACCACTAAGTGATATAAGGTTATGTTTTGATGTTCTAAGATTAGTGATGATGGTTGTACAGTTTTGGAATATGATTAATGATAAAATTTTATGATGTGTGAACTCTACCTCAAAAAAGCTGTTATAAAAATCAAACTAACAAAGCACGTAAGGGCAGCTATGCACTTGGGGAGTGAACTGGCTGCTACTCTACCAGGGAATGCCAGAAGTACACAGGTACCTCCAGACAGGCCAGGCAGTGTGGGTTAGGCACAGAAAGACAAAGCAAATTGGGGTCACTGGTGGTCTACACTCTCCAACCCACACATCTGCTCTCCCCCTCTAAAGGAAGTTATTTAGCATTAAAAAAATAGAACATTAAGAGTAAGATGGGAAGTTAAAACATTAAGAAAAATTAGAATATAAGGGCAGAACATAATAAAATTAGAACATAAGAGTAATTAGGACATAAAAATAAGAACATAAGTGGTTTCCACTCTTCATCCCACACATCTGCTTTCCCTCTCTAAAAGGACTTATTTAGCATAAATAAAAATTAGAACATATGAGTAAGGAGTAGGATGGTTATAAGTTCTAGAGATGAAAACCTCTATTTGAAAGCTGGGGTTTAAAACCCTCATCCCATAAGATAGCAACCTGGGACCTGGGGCCAGTGACCTGGCCTCTCTGGGCTTCAGTTTCTCTCTTTATGAACCAATTATAACCATAGGACTTTCTGCCACATGATTGTGGTGAGGGTCCATACAGGGCCCCCAGAACAGTATCTGACATGGAAGAAGAGCGTCATCCTGATTACCGTTTTACCGGTCTAGTTCTTGTTAAGACAGTCTGACTCCTCACAGTCAAACAAAGGAATGTAGCACCATCCCAGGGGCTCATGTTCACGTTCCCCAAGGAACACCAGTCAAACCCCTGCCCTCTTCACCTAGGAGCTTGGGCTTATTCCTTGTACTTCCATGAGGTCCCTTCAGTAACACAAAAGTAAATACATCCTAGAGAGCAGCACAGGTATTTGCACGCACAATGAATTCACACTGAGCACAACAGCTACCCCCAAAGCACCTGCAGAGTTAGGAACAGTCCAGGGAATCTTATATATGACACCTCACTGAATTTTCACAACATGTCTATGAGTTGGATGTTATTAACCTACAGACAAGGAAAGTTGAAGTGAGTTGAGTAACTCCACCAAGTTAATCACATAGTTAAGTAAGAGCCAAAGCCGGGAGTCCAACCCAGGCCTGTCAGATCCAGGGGCACTTCCTGGTTCATAATGTTGAATTAGATTTCCAAAAGAAGAGTAATTAAAAAAGGAATTAAGAAAGAGGGAAGGTACTTTATTACCAACACACTTAGTTTATCTATATTCAAATAATTGTTCAAATGCCAAATGCCATTTGATGCATCCACTTCTTCACTCACTCACCCCTTTGTTCATTATCACAAATACTAAGCATCTATTATATGCCAGGAACAAAAACAATCTTTTAAGGATGTCGATTTTAGAAAATTACAGAATTATGTGATCAACACATTAATTGAGGAATAGAGCATTTTGCTGGGCAAAAAGGAGATCAGAAAGCTTCAGATGCTTTCTGAAAAGCAAAGAAAGCCTCATTCACTGCCTCAATCTCCTTACACAAGGATTCAGAGAAAAACCTGATCCTCACCTTCGAAGTCCTATTTCCACAGGAACTAATGACTGGAATCTTAAGCTATCACCTCACTGTTCTCTACATCCCAAGATGGCCAGCCCTTGGGCAGCCTACTCCCTTCTACCTCATGGAGCAAGACAAGTGTTTATCTAACTGTGGGACTGACTGGGTGAGGATGATGGTCAGCAGAGGGCCCAGGACAGGATCTGCAGAAATGGGCTGCAGAGGAGGGCTGTGTTCTAGGCCTCAAGCAACCCACAAGCCCCAAGACACTGATGACCAGTTCAAGGCTGATATATGTCTGGCAGACTAAATGCTAACTAGAAAAAAAATTTTGGAAAGCACCATTTCACAGGGTACTGAGTGCCACTTGCCAAACTGTGTTTGAATTTAGCCCTAAAATCCTCAGGAATTTCTGGTTTTCCCATAACGACAGAGAAAACTATCAAGGTTGATCCTTTCAGAAGTACCAGATTACCTTTCAACTCTTTTTCTTCCAATAATGAACAAAGCAATTACCATAAAGAAAAAGAATAAGAAAAAGACATATGAAATATTTCTTTGGAAGGATCAGGTAAATGCTTAAAGACTTTAAAAGAGCAAAGCTGAGATGGTATGTGAGAATAAGAAATTCACTTCGGGAGTTAAAGTTTTTTAAATGATATTTAAAGGTGATAGATTAGTCCAATTTGTTCACATACTAAACTGATGACAAATGATCAACTGGATTCTACAGTATGTATCTTATGAATAACGAGAAAATTTTCTGTCAATTAAACATCAAGGTAAGATTTAATGTGCTGTTAAAATTGAGCTTTTCCTAGAAAGGCAATAATGTTTAAATGAAAGTTAATGACAAAATATGACAGAATTTACAAGGCAATTATCATATCCAAAGTCATTTCCAAAGTAATTACCATAAAAGTAAACAATAAAAAACTCAAATTAAGAACCTAAGCAATATGCTTAACATTAAATTTAAAATATTAATAATAAGGTATTATGGAAGAAAATGTCTATAATTTCTGAATACAATGATTATTTTTACTTGTTAGAATAATAAAGGATATTATCAGTTTGTGCAATTCATAATCTACAGTCAAGTCAGACGCTTACCTTTAAAGTTGGCCAAAATGTCTGTACTGATTATCTAGTATAAATTGAATTATATCAATATATACATCAAAGAAATACATCTTTCAATATAATACCTATTAAAATTAATTGACTTCAAGCTTTTTGTTATTATGAAAGTAAACCATGTCTGGGTAAAAATTTGTTTTTGAACTGTTATATGCTGTAGAAGGGTTAATGAGTTGCACAGATGCTTTCAGTTCTCTGTATAAAAAAGATAAAAAGCTTTCATTTTAGGAAAATTTCATTTTGAAGATGTTTATATTTAAAATGTTATCAAAAAGGACAGTATGGAAATCTGTTAATCAAGTCTTTAATTCAAAATCTACTTCCTTTAGCTAGGGTGACTAAAGAAGAGCAGAAAACAAAGATCATTGTTTCAAGGTGTTTCATAACAATTTCAAGAAATCTCAGGCAATGCCAACAAAAAGAAGCTAAAATTTTAATAAAGGAAAACTAACAGTGAAAGTCTAAGCAGTAAATTCAAACAGAAATGTACTGGAATTCCTTTCCAAGTCAGTGAAGTCTTATCTCTACATTTCCCACTCCACATACAGAGAAGCTGGACATTTTTTCACTCAAAGACAAGTGAATGGATAGAAGCCAGACACAGCTTTGTTTTCCTCCTGCACCAAGAAATCAGAGCTCTGCAGCTATCCTCATGCAGGTTCCACTGCCTCCTGTCTTAGGAATCCTATTAGTCCAAATTACATCTTGGCCACAGTCAATCTTCAAGGTCAGATCCAAATTGATTTTTCTCCCCATAAAATTATCATGCAGGAGAATTAAAAATTGAGGAAGATAAAGGGAAGGCAGGATGGGTGAAACAGAAGAAATATGGAAAAAGGACCAACATAATAATTTAAAATGTGTACCTTTACTCTTTGGTCATCAACTTCTATAATTGTAGCAACACGAATTAACCTAGGGTTTCGTTTATCCACAACTTCAAGTTTCATATTTGGCAGAAAACCATGAGGCAACCTCTGAAACATTACAAGTGCAACAAGTTATGGAAAATTCAGCAATTCAGATTTTCTATTAATTTTCTACTAAAATGCAATGACTTCAGTTTTAACCAGCAGATCTTTAACACAACTGGCATTTAGTTTCTAGAACACATGGAATTTCATGCAGATTTTTTAACCAGTTTCACAAAAACCTGTGAAAGAATTTTGGGCCGCTTAAACTGTAGCTAAAGAGACAAAGATAGATTAAATTATAAATTCATTAATGGCCATAGCAAAGTTCAAAAGGATCTCTTTTTAATTAGTGCATTATAATTACACATAAATTACACATTTCAACATAATTATGCAAACATGGAATATAATATGCATTAATTCAGTCCCAAATACTTCTTCTTACCCTCCCCTCTTCACATCCCTTGTCCCTTTCCTCTACTTTACTGGTCTTTCTAGTTATTTGTAGTATTTTTTTAAATTAGTGCTTTATAGATACACATAAGGTCAAATTCACTGTGGTATCTGCATATACATACATAGGACTGTTTGGTCAGTTTCATTCCACTGTTTCTCCCATTTCCCATCCTACCTTCCTCTCCCTCAAGCCCCTTCTACTCCACTGTTTTCTCTGTTTTCATGTGATTCACACCCCCACACCACCATTTTTTTCCTTATTTTGATATAGTTTCCACATACGGAGAAAACATTTGACCCTTGGCTTTCTGAGTCTGGCTTATTTCACTTAGCATGATGTTCTCCAGTTCTATCCATGTACCAGCAAATGCCGTAATTTAATTCTTCTTAATGGCAGAGTAAAACTCCATTGTGTATATGTACCACATTTACTTTGTCCATTCATCTACTGATAGGCATCTGGGCTGGTTCCATAACTTGGCTTTTGTGAACTGTGCTGCTATAAACATTAAAGTACCTGTATCACTATAATAATTGTAGTTCCTTTGGATAAAACTGAGGAGTGGGTAGCTGGGTCATATAGTGGTTCCATTCTTAGTGTCTAGAGGAATCTCCATATTGCTTTCCAGAGTGGTTGTATTAATTCACAGAACCACCAAAAATGGATGAGTGTGCTTTTTCCCCCACATCCTCCCCAGCACTTATTATTATTTGTATTCTTGATAAATTATGCAGTTCTGACTGGAGTAAGATGAAAACTCAATATAGTTTTGATTTGCATTTCCCTGACTGCTAAGGACACTGAACATTTTTTCATATATTTGTGGTCAATTGCATTTCTTCTTTTTGAATTGTCTGTTAAGTTATTTTGCCCATTTAGTAGGTATCTTATTACTGTTTACATATCAGCTTATTTTTTTCTTCTTTTCTGAGATTAGTTTTATACATTAGATATTATTGTCTATTCTCCCTATCAAGTTTGGGACTATATGGCCAGAAGGCAAAATTCTTTAACAAATAATACAAAAAGATAAACACGATTCCTTATAAATCTAAACTTTAAAATATTCTTAGATAACAGTTACATAATTTCAACTGTTAAATATTTTAAAAATCATACCATGATATAATTTAAAGTCATAACTAAGCTTTTGTCACTTCATCTGGTAACATTAGAGAGTTGAACTGAGTTGAAATTTCTTTCAAGTCTTAAAATGCCAGAAACCAAGAGTCCGTGATGACACGAACATAGGCAATGAAGAAAACAGAAGGGGAAAGATACTGGGACATACCAAATCATTCAAACTAAGGAATTTCAACAATCAAAAGTCAGAGTCACACTGGGCAAGGTGCCTGTAATCTCAGCAGCTTGGTAAGCTGAGGCCAGAGGACTACAAGTTCAAGACCAGTCTCAGCAAATTTGTGAGGCCATAAGTAACTTAGTGAGACTCTATCTCAAAATTAAAAAATCAAAAGGGCTGGGGATGTGCCTTAGTGGTTAAACACCAAAGGTCAGATTCCCAGTAACCTCACCCTGCCACAGAACCACAAGACAACTCTGACAGTTTTTAGAGATTAGTAGAAAGTTTCCCTTTGAATGCTATTACACATAAAAGTGTTCAACTGACTTTATTGGAAATGAAAGTGTATTGAACTCCTTAAGTCTAGAAACGGCAGTAAGAAAAAAATCTTCTACTGACACGTGACTAATAAATAGTCAAATCTTCTCCAGTATCTGGTATGTTTCTCTCCAGCTTTTTTGGAAGCATATTTCCTTTCTAAAATGCATAATTACATCTAGTAAATGCAGTATACTGAGCTGGGGTTGTAGCTCAGTAGTAGAGCACTTGCCTAGCATGTGTGAGGCACTGGGTTCGATTCTCAGCACCACAAAAATAAATAAAATAAGGGTCCATTGACAAGTGAAAATATATTTAAAAAAAATAAATGGAGTATACTGAGTATAATTAGTTCACTGATTTCTACAAATCTGTTCTCCCCAAGGTCACTGTTCTGAACAAGAAAAGTAATTGTTTAGCCTTACTGATGTCAAAGATACATTCTTGAGCAGAATCCACAACAACCCTGTGAGAGAGACTAAAAGTTGCCTTTTTAGTGAAATCGTTTCCTCATTTTCTTATAGTTTTCCTGTTCAAAAAATAAACAAAGATTTGAAAGAAAGCAAGAGAGAAACACTACCAGTAGCTAAGTATTGTTGCTATTCTAAATTCTACAATTCATAAAATCTTCTGCAGGACTTTAGCTATGGCCTCCTTCATATTACACTTCCACAAGTAAATCCAGCCTATTACAACCAATATTTTTTTTTTTAATGAAAGAACATTTTTGTTTCAACCCCATTTTAATCCCTAGAAAACGCCAGGAAATGAAATCACATGAATAAACCCAATACATAAAATTATGATTAAAGACAAGTTGAGGAGCCTGAAGTCCACAATTAGAATTGGAAAGGAACAATTTGAAAACGGTTTGGAACATAAATATTTCTGATTATACTATTTCTATCTATGCACTTACTTTTACAAGTTAATCTATACTCATTCAACCCTGGAATAAGTACAATAGTATAAACTTGAACTATAAAAATCAACACTCTAAAAAAATACTAAAAGAAACGTTTCTTTCAAAATGGCTGAAACTGCACAAAGATGACATTGTTCCTATTTGGTTACAGTACCACTGCCATTCAAACAGTCCCTGAGGAAGGAGCATGGAAGAGTTCAGAGTACTGGTGCAGCGAGCTCAAGACCCTGGAGCTTCCTGGCCTCCCCCACAGCTGAGGGTGTCAGCAGAGCCACTGGTGCGCTCCACTGTGCTCCTTCCAAAGAGAAAATCGTCACCTGCACTGGCATACAGGAAAGATAGCAAGGACCCTGTTTGCTTACTTCACTTACTTTGTATTCTTAACTAAAAAAAGCAAAGCAAATTGATTATAAAAATATCACTAGGCTTTATAAAGAAAAACCTAGAATAATTTTAAACTGCTGCAGGATTCAACAGAATTTTGTTTAAAGGTAAGAGTATACACCTATACAGAACTTACCATTCTAAAAACTTTGGCAGGGACTGCATTAGTTTGGGTAGTTTCCAGATATTTTGGCCAGGAAAATTTTTCTGGATCAGGATATCCTGAAAAAAAAAAAAAAAAAAAATATATATATATATATACGCACACACACACACATCAGAATCTACAAAACATTGGTAATGATAACACTGTTATCTGAAAGTTCATTACTTATCAGGTCCCATGCTAAGAACTTCATGCAGTATCTCATTTAAATCCTATGCTCCCCTCTGAGAGAGCCAAGGCATCAATGCATGCAAGCAATCATTCACTGGTTCATTCACTCACTCAACAAAATAAAGTGGGTTGGCCAAGGTCAAATGACTACACACAAGCACTTGGCAAAAGCAGGTAACACCCAGGACTCTAACTCCTAGCTCCAAAAAAAGATTTCTTAGAAGTTTGAAAAATCAAACCACTGAACTGGAAAAACTAATAATCTTTCCTTTCTATCTAGGCTGTGTTGTTACTTCTGTCCTTTCAAAGAGTTAAGTACTTGCACTTTTTCACTAGCTCTGACTTCCTTTTTCTTTTCTAATTATTTTCTTTGCTGTGTTTACTCTTATTACTACCTTCCTTCTGATTTCCTTAGGATTAATTCATACTCTTTTAATCAAATTGAATTGTAATTAACTTATTTTAATGTTTTTTCATATAATAAAAGTGTTTAAGACTAGGAACTTCTCATTGTTTCTACACAATGTATTTATTTTTCTCACTTTTGCTTTATGAAAAGATTATATTCCATCATCATAGTGTTGATTAAATCACTGGTCAGTTATTTAAGAGGTATTCCAGGGGTTTAAATATTAATAATATTTACTTTATCACAAAGTAGTTTCAGAATGTCACAAGGTGTGAACAACTCTTGCTTTTGGAATGTGAGGACTTCTTCTGGGGTTAACACTACATCAACAAAAATTTAACCTGTGTGTGTATATGTATGTACATTGTAAGGTTTTGTAACAGTATGCTTTATTATGACATAGTTACATTATGAAAAAAATGCTTTTTTTAATTTAAGTCTAAAGTCTCAGCAGTAATTAGAAGGCTCTAAGTATTTTCTAGTAGTTACCCAGTATTTCTGATAATTTTTCCCTCTTTTTATTTTTAATTTTTTTCCAGTATTGGGGATTAAACCCAGGGACATTTTATCACTGAGCTACATTCCTAACCCTTTTTAATATTTATTTTGGTACAGTCTCACTACTTTTTAAACTTTGTACTAAAATGCAGTATATTTAAAGAAAGGTACACGAGTCAAGTGGATAGCCTGTATGATCTGATAGAGATCAAAACCTGAGCATCGCCAAAGTCCCACCAACTCATCCCCATTCCCATCATGTTCCCTTCTAGTCGATGCTTCTCCAGAGAAACCCTGCCCTGGCTTCCAACCAGGAGAATGGTTTTACTGGTTCTGTTTTTCCCTTTATAAAAATGGAATCATACAGTGAGTGCTCATTCATGGAAAACCTCTTTTGTTCATTTTCTGAATGTGAGGGTCATGCAAAACATGATTATTGAGGGTAAAACATTAATTTTCATTGTCATACAATATTCCATCATCTGTGTATTTTACAATTTCCTTCTTATCCATTCTACTTACCACAGTACTTTGGACAGTTTCTATTTGGGGATTATATGGAATGTTCAAGTATACATTCTTTATAGTAACCACTGTACTTGAATGTATCCAGAAGTAAAACTGCTAGATCATGGAATGATTTGCTTCATCATTTTTACTTTTAAATTATTTTGGTTTAGGAGTACCTTTTTCAGGCAGAGATATAGCTCAGTTGGTAGAGTGCTTGCCTCACATGCAGGAGACCCTGGGTTCAATTCCCAGCACAACAACAACAACAAAAAAGAGGAATGTCTATTTTCAACATCTTCTAAATAAAATTTTAAAATAATATGCATTCACTTTCATAACCAGTTTGTTTTCTCTAACTTTCATAAAATATGTCTCAAGCTAGATTTTTTTAAAGCTCTTTTGGGGTTTCCTTTGCTTTCTGCACTTTCCTGTATAAACTATGCTATATGTCTTAGGTTTCAATAGTTATTTTCCCAATTGCATTTAATTTTGTAGCCCAAAATTTAAAAGAAAAAAAAAGTTATCCAAAGGCATTTCTTGTATTTTGGATCTCTGTCTTTCTGCAAGGCTTCTGAATTATGCTCACCCTTCACCCCATTGGCATTGGTGTCCCTCACCTGGATACCTGGTCAGAGGACAACAAAATAAAACATAGAGTAGAGAACTGTAGAAAGGACATGAGGTGGGTGAGAAAGGCAGCAACTCGTCCTGCCCAGCCTCATAAAGAAACCTGGCATGCTGCCATAAGAGGCACTATTCTTTCCTTCTCTTATCCTGATAAACAAGTGAAAATAAAAGGATGTAACATTCTAAATGATTCTTAAGTAACTTCTTTGGTGCTACACTTCAGAATAAGTTATGTATATGCAAAAAAAAGAAAAAGAAAAAGAAGAACAGGTACCTGCATATTCCTTGTCCAATCAACTCAAGCAATAGCAGAATGACTACGGTCTCAGGAGTCTTCCAAAAGTTCCCACTGTCTTCCTCCTGGCCCAGCCCTATCCTGGTTGGCCTTGGGAGGCCAGAGGTATGGATGCAGAGAAAGGCCAAGATAGGTCCCTTCACTGTGTAGCAATACAAGATTATTAGCTTTTAATAAATCTAAGTTCCTACTTGAAACAAGAAGGATATATCTGAGACCACTCCATGGAACAACAATATCCTTTAGAACCTTACCTCCTCACGAAGAAAGTCAGACTCTAACAGGTTTCCCTTTATAGGTAAGCACTGTACCAAGCATTTCATGTGCATTAAGTTATTTATTCCTCAAACAGTCCTGAGTTACACTTTTTCATAGGTAAGGCTCAGAAAAGCTAAGAGCCTGCCCAGTGTTGTGCAATGAGGAAGGAAGAAATGGGATTTGAACAATTGTGTCTGGCTTCATTATGCATGCACTGTACTTAGTCCTTGACTCCCTCTGGTCCTAAAGCCCCAGGGCACCCAAGACCCAAGGCCCATCCTTCTAGGTCTCAGGGTCGAGAGCCTGTGCTCGCCCTAGGGGACATGGAGTTGTATTGGGAGGATGAGAAGATGGAAAGACAGACATTAGGTTGGAAACTACCCTACATACTGTTTAAATGTTTAAATTTACTCACATCCCACCTTATTCCACACTGTTTAGAGTTTGAAACTTCAAAGAGATAGATGATCCCTGAAGAAAAATAAGGTCCAAGCTATGGCTGTGAACATGGCTGGCTGAATTAAAGCAAAAGAAAAGTGTTGCAAAAACTGAGATCAAGGACCTGTGGGGTTAGGGAATAAAACTGCAGCCTGGGATTTCCCTGTAGTTGGTGCCAGCAATTCTTTGTGTAATGGGAAGATCCAGGTGACAAATGTCTTCAATTAATGTTGGAGAATAACCAGAAGGCAACTAGATGTCAGCAAAAGAAGGGGAATGGTGCAGAGGAACAGGACAGCTGGAGCCCCCAGGAGGAAGGGATTTTCTCAGCAGCTTAGAGCTACTTCAGAAGCAGAAAGGTTACATGGGATGTGGCAGCATGAAGTTGGCTGCTTTAAGGGTCACAGAGAAGGGGTGGCCTCAAGGGTGGGAATGGAGAAAGACCTGTGTGAAGAAGCAGGGATAAGTGGAGACTTTTTCCATCAAGCACTTGAAGTGGAAAGGATTCCAGGCCCTCTGGAGGACACTAGTATGTATGGAAGCAGAAAAGGAAAACCTGAAGGGTCAAATGAAGTTAGAGGAAAGCTAAAAACACCCAAACCGCATCATTCCAATGGCTTCTTACATCACTCAAGGAAAAAGCAAGTCCTAATAATAACCTACAAGCCCCTATACAACTTGACCCCATTACTATCTTCACCTCAGCTCTTGTTTGCTCAGTTCCTGCTATAACTAGAACACAGCACACATCCTTGCTCCTTAAGTGCTCACACGTTCTGTTCTTTTAACTAGAAACTAGATCGTTCTCTCCAGAGATCCTCCAGACATGCCACCTCATCTTAAGTTGATGTTCAAATGTCAGATGCTCACCAACTCCTGAACTTCCCATGTAAGATGGAATCACCTCCCCCAAATATATGTGCTGTTCCTAACACCATCACTTGCCTTATATTTCTTCATAGTGCTTACCACTATGTCACATATTTTACTATTCATTTCTCTTACTCCAGAGAATAGGTTATAATAGGTGTTATAATAGGTGCCCTATTATAACAATTTGTCCACTTCAATGCAACTTCTCAGAATTATGTAAGTACATGGTGAATATTTGCTAAATGAATAAAATGTAATTCCTGGGAAGTCTGCATTTAATATTGTGGGGCCCAGTAAAGAGAGGTGAGATGAAAAGATACTGGTCTAATTCCACAATTCTGAAAGGAACTCTAACATAAACATGTTTGTCTACTGTTTGTATCAGAAGTACCACTAGAACAACATGATGTCAATGTATCAACACTGGCTAGAGGTCCACAGCAGCACTAAAGCCTGGATGATGCCAAGAGAAAGTCATCTCACTGGTGACACCTGTATTAGACAAATATGATATTCTTCAATCATTTGTTCCATATGCTAAAGGTCAACATAGGTGTGAGATTGGTTATAGACTCTTTGCCAGACCATTGCTTATTTTTTTTTCCAGGGTCCTAAGTAGAAATTCAACGTTGCCACTGAACATTCTTTCTGAAGAAATGTGATTGTCCCCGCCCCACTGGGAGCTTCAGTGAGAGCCCAGCCCCCTCCCCACAGGAACTTCAGGACTCAGCACCCACAGTACTGCTCCCCACCTACCAACGCATTGGGAAGCCTGTGCAGCCATCATGGCTTATCCCTAAAGATGAAGCCACCATCTTTAGATGGGGTAGTTCACATCCTGAGACACCTGCCAGGACTAGAAGATCACTGTCAGATGAGGTATTAGAAACTTACAGGGACACTATGAACCTATACGGGGGACACTGTAATGCCTCAGATCCACACTGCTAGAGGGGAAGATACAGGAACAACATGAAAAAACAAGGAAAGAAAGTGCCCCAAACAAACCAAGATGCTATATTAATCAAATTCAATGACAGCATGGTAGAAGAAATGTCAGAAAAGGAATTCAGAAAGTACATAATTAAAATGATCTGCAAAAAGGATGAAATAAGAGAGCAAATGAAGACAAGGAACGATCACTCCAATAAACAGTTAAAAGAGAAAATGCAGGAAGCAAAGATCATTTCAATAAAGAGATAGAGATTCTGAAAAAAAAAAAAACACACACACAAACAAATCCTTGAAATGAAGGAAACAACAAACCAAATTAAAAACTCAACAGAAAGCATCACCAATGGATGAGATCACTTGTAAGACAGAACCTCAGACAATGAAGACAAAATATTTAATTTGAAAATAAAGTTGACTAAACAGAGAAGACGGTAAGAAATCATGAACAGAACCTCCAGGAATTATAGATTAACATGAAAAGACCAAATTTAAGAATTATTGAGACTGAGGAAGGCACAGAGATAAAAACAAAGGAATGAAAAATCTATTCAATGAAATAAAATCAGAAAATTTACCAAACCTGAAGAATGAAATGTAAAATCAAATACAACAGGTTTACAGGACACCAAATGTACAAAATTACAACAGATCCACAAAGCACATTATAATGAAAATGTCCAACATACAATATAAACAGAATTTTAAAGGTTGTGAGAGAAAAGATCAGATTACATACAGGGGGAAACCAGTACAGATATCAGCAGATTTCTCAGCCCAGAACCCTAACATCTGGGAGGGATGCAACAACATATTTTAAGCTCTGACAGAACATGGATGCCAACCAAGAATCTTAAACCCAGCAAAACTAATCTTCAGATATGATGACAAAATAAAAACCTTCCATGATAAACAAAATCGAAAAGAATTTACAAATAGAAAGCCTGCATTACAGAACATTCTCAGCCAAATATTCCATGAGGGGGAAATGAAAAACAACAGTGTAAATCAGCAAAAGAAGGAACTACTCTAAAGGAAAAGCCAATCAAAGGAGAAACCAAGTCAAATTAAAAATGAAAAATAAGTCAAAATGACCAAGAATACAAATCAAATCTCTATAATAACACTGAATGTTAGTGCCCTAAACTCAATAATCAAAAGTCATAGACTGGCAGGTTACATTTAAAAAAAGACTCAACAATATGCTGCCTTCAAGAGAATCATCTCACAGAAAAAGACATCCACAGACTACAGGTAAAAGGATGGGAAAAAACATATTACACACATGGACCAGTAAAAAAGCAGGGGTTTCCATCCTTATATCAGATAAAGTGGACTTTGAGTCAAAGTTAGTCAGAAGGGATAAGGAAGAACATTTTATACTGTTTAAGGGAAGCATAAATCAACAAGACATAACAATCATAAATATTTATGCCCCAAACAATGGAGCATCAATGTATATCAAACAACCCTTCTCAATTTCAGGAATCAAGTAGACCACAACACAATAATACTAGGTGACTTTAACAAACCTCTCTCACCACTGGATAGATCTTCCAAACAAACTGAATGAGGAAATGATAGAACTCAATAATACAATGAATAATTTACACTGAATAGCTTAATAGACATACATAAAATATTCCATCCATCAATGAGCAAATACACTTTTTCCTCAGCAGCACGTGGATCCTTCTCTAAAACAGATCATATTAGTAAACACAAAAAAATAGAGATATTACCTTGTATTCAACCAGATCATAATGGAATGAAATTAGAAATCAATGATCAAATAAAAAACAGAAACTACTCCAATACCTGGTGACTAAATAATATACCATGGAATTATGCATGGAGAGCAGAAGGCATCAGAGAGGAGATAAAAAAAATTCTTAGAGTGTGATCTAGCAAATGTATAAATGCATTCTATTGTCATGTACAAGTAATTAGACCAAATAAAATTTTAAAAATATAAAAACTTCTTAGAGGTAAAGAAGAAGAACAGTAAAACATATCAAAATATCTGGACACTATAAAAGCAGTACTAATAGGAAAATTCATTGCATGGAGAGCATTCAATAAAAGAATAAAAAGTCAACAAATAAATGACCTAACCATACACCTCAAAGCCCTAGAAAAATAAGAACAGAACAACACAAAAAGTAGTAGAGACAGGAAATAATTAAAATCAGAGCTGAAATCAATGAACTTGAAACAAGAAACAATTCAAAAAATTGAAAAAAAAAGTGGGTTCTTTGAAAAAGTAAACAAAATTGATAATCCCTTAGCTACACTAATGAAGAGAAGAAGAGAGAAAACTCAAATTACTAAAATTCATGATGAAAAAGAAAATATCACTACAGACACCACTGAAATACAAAACATAATTAGAAGCTATTTCAAAAATCTATAGTCCAACAAAATAGAAAATCTTGAAGAAATCGACAAATTTCTAGAGACATATGATCCTCCCAAACTGAATCAGGAGGACATACACAATTTAAACAGATCAATTTCAAGCAAAGAAGTAGAAGAAGCCATCAAAAGCCTACCAACTAAGAAAAGCCCAGGACCAAATGGATTCTCAGCTGAGTTCTACAAGACCTTCAAAGAAGAACTTATACCAATACTCCTCAAAGTGTTCCAGGAAATAGAAAAGGAGGGAATCCTACCAAACTCATGCTATGAAGCTAATATGACCCTGATACCAAAACCAGACAAAGTCGCATCAAGGAAACAAAACTTCAGACCGATCTCTCTGATGAACATAGACACAAAAAATTCTTAACAAAATTCTGGCAAATTGCATACAAAAACATATTAAGAAAAGAGTGCACCATAATCAAGTAGGGTTCATTCCAGGGATGCAAGGTTGGTTCACCATCCAGAAATTAATAAATGTAATTCATCACACCAATAGACTTAAAATTAAGAATCATAAGATTATTTCAACAGATGCAGAGAAAGCATTTGACAAAATACAACACCCCTTCATGCTCAAAACACTTGAAAAAATAGGGATAGTAGGAACATACCTCAACATGGTAAAAGCTACTTATGCTAAGCCTATGGCCAACATGATTCTAAATGGAGAAAAATGGAAAGCATTCCCTTTAAAAACAAGAACATCCCTGGAACAAGACAGGGATGCCCTCTTTCACCACTTCTATTCAACACAGTCCTGGAAACTCTAGCTAGAGCAATTAGACAAACCAAAAAAATTACAGGGATATGAATAGGAAAAGAAGAACTCAAACTATCACTATTTGCTGATGACATGATTCTATATTTAGAGGATCCAAAAAACTCCACCACAAAACTACTAGAACTAATAAATGAATTACGCAACATAGTAAGATATAAAATCAACACTTCTAAATCTAATGCATTTCTATTTATAAGTGATGAACCCTCTGAAAGACAAATTAGGAAAACTACCCCATTCACAATAGCCTCAAAAAAATAAAATACTTGGGAATCAATCTAATAAGAGGTGAAAGACCTATACAATGAAAACTACAGAACACTAAAGAAAGAAACTGAAGAAAACCTTAGAAGATAGAAAGATTTCCCATGTTCTTGGATAGAAAGAATTAACATTGTCAAAATGGTCATACTGCCAAAATTGTTATACAGATTTAATGCAATTGCAATTAAAATCCCAATGACATTCTTCATAAAACTAAAAAAAGCACTTGGAAAATTCATTTGGAAAAATGAGAGAGAGAATAACCAAAGCAATCCTGGACAGGAAGAGTGAAACAGGAGATAACCACAATACCAAACCTTCAACTTTACTACAGAGCTATAGTAACAAAAACATCATGGTATTGGCACCAAAATAGGCAGGTAGACCAATGGAACAGAATAGAAGACACAGAGACAAACCCACATAAGTACAGTTGTCTCATACTAGACAAAGGTGCCAAAAATATGCAATGAAGAAAACATAGCCTCTTCAATAAATGGTGCTGGGAAAACTGGAAATACTTATGTAGCAAAATGAAATTAAACCTCTATCTCTCACCCTGCACAAAACTCAACTCAAAATGGATCAAGGACCAAGGAATTAGACCCGAGACCCTGCACCAAACAGAACAAAAAGTAGGCCTGAATCTTCCATTATGTTGGCTTAAGACCTGACTTCCTTAACAAGACTCCTACAGTGCAAAAAATCAAAGCAAGAATCAATAAATGGGAAGGATTCAAACCAAAATTTTTTTTCTCAGCAAAGGAACAATCAGTAATGTGAAAAGAGAGCCTACAGAGTGGGAGAAAATCTTTTCCACATGCACTTCAGATAGAATGCTAATCTCCAAAATCTATTAAGAACTTAAAATTTTTTACATCAAAAATACAAAGAACCCAATCAATAAATGGTTAAGGAACTGGACAGACACTTTGCAGCACAAGATATACAGTGATCAAAAAATATATGAAAAAATGTTCAACATCTCTAGTAATCAGAGAAATGCAAATTAAAATCACCCTAAGATTACATCACTCCAATTAGGATGTCTATTATCAAAGAATACAAGCAATAATAGGTGTTTTTTGCAAGGATGTGGGAAAAAAGGCACACTTATACATTGCTAGTGGGGTTGCAAATTGCTGCAGTCACTCTGAAAAGCAGAATGGAAATATTCCTTAGAAAATTTGGAATGAACCCACCATGTGACCCAGCTATCCCACTTCTTGACTTATACCCAAAAGACTTAAAATCATCATACTACAGTGATAAAACCACATCAATGTTTATAGCAGCTCAATTCACAATAGCTAGATTTTGGAACCAATCTAGATGTCCTTCAATAGATGAATGGATAAAGAAACTGTGGTATACATACACAATGGAATATTATTCAGCCATAAAGATGAACAAAATCATGGCACTTGCAGGTAAATGGATATAGTTGGAGAATATCATGCTACGTGAAATAAGCCAATCCCCAAATCCAAATGCCGAATGCTTTCTTTGATAAGTGGATGTTGATACATAATGGCAGGCAGAGGGGACAGGGTAAGGGAAAAATGTAAGAACGTTGGATTGTGTAGAGGGAGTTGAGGGGTAGGGAAAGGGCTGGGGGAAGGAAAGATAATGGAATGAAACAAACATCATTATCCTATGTACATGTATGGTTACACAAAGGGTGTGACTCTTCATTGTGTACAACCAGAAGAATGAAAAGTTGTACTCCTTTTGTGTACAATGATTCAAAAAAATTAAGTTAAATTAAATTAAATTAAATTTTTAAAATGTGATCATAAAAATATAGCACAAGACCTAAAGTCCCTGACCTTTGATCTGGGAGACTATTCCACAGAGAAACATTACAGACTTTGATACAATGGTGGCAAATTGAGGAACCAAAAATCATAGGTATATAAGGACAAAAATTTTTAAGTAATGGGTGACAATCCCATTTAATAATCAGCAATAAAAAGGAGTCTGAGGAGAAAGTTTAATTGGAACAGATAGGGTGTCAATCACAGACACACATGCTGGATAGGCTTAACAGAACACTTCATCTAACTCTTCCTTTTATTGATGAGGAAACTGAGACCTGGCATTTTAAGTGGCATATCCAAGGCAAGTCAGCTAGAAAAGAAGTCAAAGCTAGAGCCCAAGTCTTCAGACCCACAATTCATAGAAACAGAAGCTTCTAACGAGCCACTTTGAGGCTTACCACATGCTGCTGGGCCTCAATCCAAGAGAAAGCATCATCAGAGGAATTAGAATTATGTGTCTGGTACCAGGTAAACCCTAGCTGGTTACTGCCAACTTTGTACAGGCCTGGATTATCTAAGAAAGCTCCACAGGCACATATTTATCTCTCAGTTTCAGGTGGCACTCACGGCACTCACAAGGCAGAGCAGCAGGACTCTTATTGTACAGACTGAGGACATCACCTCTGATAGAAAGCTGCCACTCCCAGAGCAGCTTCTGCACAGCAGACGGGCTCTTTCTGACGATGACCACAGCACCCAATAGTCACTAATGATCCCATGTTAGACATGGGATTAGTACTAGACTAAGGAAACACATTTACGTGATGACATATGATACCACAATCACTGTGAAGTCTAATCTGGGCTCACCATATTTGGAAAGAAAACATATTAAAAGGGACTTCGTATTTATGGTACCTTGGACACCAGAAGTCCTGCCCTCATATTTAGCTCATCACAATAAAAATATCCTTCTGGCAAGAGAAATCAATTTAGATTCCCTAATATTTATAACAGGCACCAAATTTGTCACTTGATCCATCAATCACTTAAGGAGAACTCTTCGATATATGGTAAGGAATATCAGTGCTTTGGGCACTTGTCAGAGAGCTCATTTTGTAATTGTTTTGTGCAAAACATGGCTGAATTGAAGTATGTCCAAAACAAACTGTGTAAGGAAACTAAATCTCCTAATGGCTGCCATGAGCCAAAATAAACTTTTCCTCTTTTAAGTTTGTATGTCAAATACTTTAGTTACTTTAATGCCAAGCTGACTAACATATATACCAAATGAATTAAAAGGGATTTATGTTGCCATAAAACAGTTAAGACCAAAAAAAAAAAAAAAAGATGGACAAATATGTACCTAATACAATATTTAGAGCACAATGAAGAAAAGGACATAAGCTCAAGAGTATATGTTATATAAGTGTGTTCATATGCATGAATATGCAATTATATGAGAAATGATAAAATATGTACAGCATAGAATGTCAATGGTTCAAACTATTTTCTTCTTGGGCAGAAAGTTGACTGTAATTCTTGGACTCCTCTGTGGTTAGAGGAAGTTCTATGAATGAATGCTGGCCAACACATGTGGGTAAAAATGCAATAAGCCACTCCTGAGTTTCGTTCCTCAAGCCCTCCCATGCACATTCGTCAGTTCAGGTTAAATGGGAAGAATACCAAGGACCAGAGGAGTCCCCATCCCAGAATAATTGCATCTAACAGAACTAATTCTCATCAACTAAGATTTTACTGTAACAGGAGCAACAAATAAACGCCTAATGTGTTACATTTTTGGAGTGGTCTGGTATACTAGTTAGCTCATGCTAACTAATAAGGAGGGATTAGCATCAGCTGATAAATATTTCCCAGCTGGGAGCAACTAACCTGAGTGGAAGGAAAAACAGAAGGGTAACTAGAAAACTGCAGTTAAAAATAGTAAAAGCATAAGTTATTTAGACAAAAATCAATAAATAAAGACACCACCAATATGAGGGAAAAAAGCCACAATGAGAATAGGTAAAAAACAGATGAGCTATATCAACAAAAATTTCTGTGACTATAAAAAGGAAGCCAATGGTTGGGCGGAGGCAGGGAACTACCTTAATATTAAGATGGCTAAAACAAATTTTCTAAAGACAATGCCAATAAAAAGCAGCTAATTTATATTGTAGAATCTTGGAAAGTTTCAGGAATTGATGGCACCAGACACTTCTGAAGGCAGCAATAGAAACTGATGGACCCTACCAACAGTGTATAAGCCTTCCCATTTCTTCACATTCTGACCAACACTTGTTCTTTTGTTTGAGGTTATTTGGATGTTTAAGGGTGTTCTAATTGTTTTAAGAAAATAGTGTGAAGTAATATCTTAAAGTTTTGATTTGCTTTTCCATAATGATTTGTGAGGCTGAGCATCATCTCATGTGCTTATTGGTCATTTATATATCTTCTTTACAGAAATGTGTATACAAGTCTGTACTGGTTAATTTGAACTGTCAACTTGACTGGATTAAGAGTCCTCTGGGTGTGTCCCTGAGGCTGTGTCTAGGAATGAATGGAATGTGGGATAGTGAACTGAAGTGGAGACCCTCCCTAAGGGTAGGCAGCATCACCCAATAGGATGGAATAAAAGCTGGAAGAACAAGGAGGCAGATGCAGATGCAATCTTGGCTCTTCTTGAAAGGGTTCTTGATCACTGCTTCGATCCTCTTGAGGATATCGGACAGACTCTTTCTTCTTCACTCTTCCAAAGTGGACTCTGCCAGTGATTCTCCAGATAGCTTCCAGAAACCTTGGTCTCAGACTAGGGTAGCACTGTTGATTCTTCTTCTGGGGCTTCTGCATCTTGGACTGCACAGCTGCTGGTTCTTCCAGCTCTCCAGCCTGCAGACAGCCATTGTGGACTATCTAGCTTCTGGTCCTGTAAGTCAATCTAATAAATCCCCTTTTATAATCATACTTCCTGTTTCTGTTCCTCTAGAGAACCCTGACTAAAACAAAGTCCTTTCCACATTTTTACTGCTGCTGCTGTATTTATTTATTTTGGCAGTGCCTGGGATTGAACCCTAGTCCTCACACATTCTAGGGCCAGCACTCTATTCCAAGAGCCACACCCTCAAACATACCCCTTGCCCATTTTTCAATTGGGTTGTTTGGTTTTTTGGTGTTGCATTTAAAAGTATTCTCTACATATTCTCAATATTCATCCCTTATTGTTTTGCACATATTTCTTCCTATTTCTTAGGCTGCTTTCTAATTTTCATGAAGTCCAATTTTTAATTTTTTTTTGCTTTTGTTGCCTGTATCTTTGCTATCAGATTCAAGAAAGCATTGCTAAATTCAAAGTCACAAAGATTTGCTCAATGTTTTCCTTTAAGAGTTTTCTAAAACAAAAAAAAAGAGTTTTCTAATATTTTCACTCTTATGTTTAGATCTTTGATCTACTTTGAGGTAGGTTTTGTAGATGGGATGAGGTTACAACTTCATTCAGGACCATTTATTGAAAGACTGCTTTCCAGGTTGAATGGCTTGAGCACACTTTTTGAAAATCTTTAGACCATATATGCATAAATTGTTCTGGACCCTCTATTCTGTTCCCCATCTACATTTAAGCCAAGACCACCTTGTGTTGATTACTGTAACTGTGTAGTTGAGTTCTGAAATCAGGAAGACCTCCAACTTTATTCTTTTTCATGATTGTTTTGGTTATTCAGGTTCCCTAAGATTTCATTTAGGGTGGATTTTCTTTCTGCTAAGAATATCTTTGGCCTTTTGATAAGGATTGATTTGAATCTGTAGATCACGTGGAGGGGTACTGAAATTTTAACAATGTCAAGTCTAATCCATGAAAATGTTATGTCTTTCTACTAATCTGTGTCATCTTTAACTTTTTTTCAGCAATGCTTTCTAATTTTCAGTGTAAAAGTATTGGTTAATTCCTAAGTATTTTAGTTTTTAATGCTTTTGAAAATGGAAATGGTTTAATTTGTTTCATATTATTCATTATACAGAAATATAGTTGATTTTTGTGTGTTGGTTTTGTATCCTGTTACTTTGCTGAACTGTTTTATTAGTTGAACAAGTGTAACAGGTTTTGTTTCACTTTTAGGTGCGGAGGGGTAGTCTTTAGAGTTTTCTATATGTATGATCTTATCAATCTGCTAACATAATTTTTACTTCTCCCTTTCCAACTAGGAAATTATTTATTTTTCTCATCTAATTAGTTTGGCTAAAACAGTACTATTTTGAACAAAAGGGATAAAAACAGTCATATTTGCCTTGCTCCTGATCTTTAAGGAAAAGTCTTCAAACTTTCACCACTGAATATGATATTCCCTGTGAATGCTCATATATACCTTTCATTATGTTAAGGTAGTTTCTTTCTGTTCCTAACTTGTTCAGTGTTTTTATCATCAAAGGTTGTTGAATCTTGTCAAATTCTTTTTCTGTATGTATCAGTTGAAATTACATTTGTTTTTTTTTTTCCTTTACTCTGTTAATGTATCAAATTCATCAGTTTTCATATGCTGAGCCATCCTTACATTCCAGAAATAAATTCCATTTTTGATCATGTTCAATCCTCTTAATATGATGATGTTGAATTTGGCTTTCTAATACTTTGTTCTTAAGGAATATTCATCTGAGGTTTTCTCCTCTTGTCATATCTTTGGATAATTTTGGTATCGTAGTAATGCCAGTCTTGCAAAATAAATTAGGACATATTCCTTCCTCATAGGTATTTTGAAAAAATTTGAGAATTGGTGTTGGTTCTTAGAATATTTGGTAGAATTCACCAAGGAAACCATCGTGTTTTCTTTGTTATTTTTGGTTACTGACTCAATCTGTTCCTGAATTACTTTATTCAAAATATTTTAATAAAAGCAATGTGATTTATTGGGTATTCTATATACCAGGAGATGTGGACAGAATGTGAGTAAAATGGAGTCCTTACTAATACAATATTCATGGAAAACTGTGGCAATATTTAGAGAGATTTCATCTGTTTCATTTTTCTCACTTTCATGTTTTAATTTTCTAATGTTGTTGGAAGGAAAAAAGCTTCTGGAGGGCAACCTGAAAATATTAATCAAATTCTTTAAGTTTTTTCCATACTCCGTGATCCAATAATTCTACTTACTGGAACCACAGAGAAAAAACAAACCTATATAATTTATTTAAAAAGATGTCTTCCCATCATTGACTATAAGAACCAAAAATTTAATATATAATACAAAGAAAAAAAGCTGAATAAACTGGTATGCTCATAATTCAGATAATTATGTAGCCATTAATGGCCAGATTCTCAAAACTACTTAAAGAAAACAGACTATGTTCAAATTATATTTCCAGGCTTAAAAAACCGTTACAAAGGCAGCATGAACAACAAGATCACACAGTTTTAAATGTGATTACAATTTTAAATTACCCATATATACTAAAGTAAACAGTGGGGAAAATAACAGAATGGTAAGCTCTATCTAATGGCAGGATTAATATTTTTAATTTATTCATTATAATGTTGCATATTTTACAAAATTTCTATAGCTTTATTTAATAAAAATGTTTTGTGCTTTTTTGTCATTTTTTTAGTTGTTGAAAGGACCTTTATTTTATTTATTTCTATGTGGTGTTAAGGATCAAACCTAGTGCCTCACATGTGCTACGCTAGCACTTCACCACTGAGCCACAACCCCAGTCACTGTGCTTTTATTTTAAAGGAATTTGACTTATTAGAATTCCACAGCCTCACTACATTGGTGATGATGTATAAAGAGCCCATGGTAAAATAAACTAACTCATAAAGAATACAATTTAGCTGAGGCAGACTGAGCACTCTTTGCAGAGAAAAAGAACACTATCTTTCTACAGTGTTTCTATAAAATGTGTAGGGAATCAGTGTTTGCAAAATGCCTTAGGGATATGGTGATATGATTTTCAATCAAGGTAAAGAAAAAGAACAAGGATAATAATATTGTGCCATGCAGCAGGTGTCACCTAATGAGGTACCTACAGTGAAACTGCTTCAGGGACCAGTGGTAGTGAACACCTGTCTGATGCAAACACAATGCTGTGAGACAACACTGTATGTTGTACCACAGAAATTTGTCCTGCAGTTGACAAAACATGCAAGTTTAATTTGTCCCCACTTTGGGTGACTTTTTACTGAGACATTAATAGATACCTACTGTAGAACAAGATGATATTTACAAGAAAGGAGAGTCTTGCAGGTACAGGAACCAAATTTATTTCCCTGACCCCTCAATTCACAGGGACTTCCAGATTTCAAGAAACTCTGAATAAAGAGTTCATACTTGTCTTGTTATTTAGTCACTTACAAAACCAATTAAGTTGCAACCCCAGAGTGTCTAGGATATCCTAGCCCCATTCCCAAAATGTTGGTTAAGGCTTCACCTCTTATTTTCACATATCCCCAGTCTCCCTAATGGTCTCTCCACTCCTCCTTTCTAATCTGACCTACTACTGCCAACAAAATTCTCCTCAAACATAGTAATATCACAGCTTTGTCTATAAACTCTTTGTTATTATATTTAAGAACCTTCTATAAAATACCCTCAATCTATCTGCCATACTAACACCTTATTAACATTCTAACACTGAACTAAAACCTATTTGGGACTCCACAGTTTCAGAACCATAAGGTAACAAATTCATGTTCTAAGTCACTAAGTTTGTATTGATTTTTCAGAGAGTAGTACACCATCAAATAATTCCACAAATAATTTATCTTTCTCTTTGGGGTCAGGTGTTACCTCCTTGATTAATCACCTTGATATCCTTTGTAAGGGCTACTCATTAGTTTCACAGCACCCAGTACACTGTAAGTTTTGAGGTCAAGGAAGAGGGCTCGGTAGCCCACCAAGTAACAAATGATAGCACCCTGAATGAACAGGGGTCTGCAACACCACAAAACTATAAGGAAGCCAACTAATAAATATAGAAGGATTAATAATGGAATTAGAACATCTTCAGTTAGAAAAAAATCAACTAATAACTGGTTTGTCTAGTAAATATCAAGGAATGATAAAACTAGCAAGTTAAAGTTTGATGAGGAATGGAACATTTCCATAATCTTGAAGTAATGCCCCAGCAAACAGAGATTAATTCCAAGAATAAAAAGGATAATTTTACAGTGAAGAAAAGTGACCCTCACCACCTTAATCAAGTGATCCAAGTCATGATGAACAGGAAAGAGTCTAATTGCACACCACCTGACAGGATGCAATGAGAACACAGCATTGCTTCTGGGATCTTCTTTAGGAGACACATGACCCACTTCAAATCATGAGGAAACATCAGAAAAATCTAAATTGAGGGGCATGTTACAAAAGGCCTACAATCTTTGTAAGTGTCAAGTTATGAAAAACGAAAGACTAAAGAATGGTTGCATATTGAAGGATACAAAGGAGATATGACAAATGGAAGTAGCATGTGATCCTGGATGTTTTTCTGCCAGTTTACCTGTTTATGCTATAAAGGATATTATTGTGACAGTTAAAACTTTGATTTTGGGAACTTAATCTCTTTTAGTTTGACAGGGAGAAGGAACTTTGCTATTCTTACCACTCTTCTAAATGCTTAAAATGTTTCAAATTTTAAATAAAGCAAAAACCTACAGGCCATTCACAATCAGGATGAGCCCAGTGCTCTTTGTCACTTTTTCCCTATGATCCTCCTCCACACCATCCACTCCCTGTAGCCCCTGTGTTATTTCTGGTGCTGTAATTCTAACTAGGCAGGGACTTTGGACCATATGGCTTCTGTGTGTACTCTTCCTTCTGCCTAATATTCCCTCTTGCCACATTTCTCTGTTAAAATTTTACTCATCTCTCAAAGATGAATTTAAACACTACTTGCACTGTGAAGCTAGCTCTCACTCTGTTCCTTGAACTCCCCTGGAAGTTTTCCTTCCACTATACTCAAGAAGCCCCTGCAGTCTGGTGAAAAAGAAAGGGCAATGGAATTTTTGAAGACAGTTAACAGGGCTGCTACTAGATCTCCAATGTACCCCAGGAGGGCCTGGCCAGTTACCCAATCTCTCCAGCTATGAAACTAATTGATAAAAATGTCTCAAAGTTGCCTTTAAAACAAATCAGTGTGTGAAGTAAATCTGACATACTGGCCAAGTGTTGGTGAGGATGCAAAAGAACAGGAAATCTCACGATGCACTGCTGCTGAGATCATAAAATGGTACAGGCTCTGTGGAAAAGTTTGGCATCTCAAAAAACTGGATGTAGAATTGCCACAAAACCCAGCAATTGCAGTCATAGGTACATACCCAAGAGAAATAAAGACACATGTTCATACATATAAACAAATGGTCACAGTAGCATTATTCAAAATAGTTCAATAGCAGAAACAAGCTGAATGCCCATTAACTGACAAATAAGCAAATTTGTGGTTTATCCATTCAGTGAAATATTACTTGGAAATAAAACAAATGATGTACTAATAATACAAGCTACATTATGGATGAACATAAAAATAATTATGCTAAGTGAGAGAAGCCAGATACGAAAAGCCATGTGATAAGATTCTTAATTTTATGAAATGTCTAAAATAGGCAAATGTTCAAAGTCAAAGTAAATAATGTTTCCAAGGGCTTGGACTTATGGAAAGCAGTGTGGAGATTCCTTAGAAAACTTGGAATGCAACCACCATTTGACCCAGCTATCCCACTCCTTGACCTATATACCCAAAGGACTTAAAATCAGCATCCTACAGAGATTATATACCCAAAGGACTTAAAATCAGCATCCTACAGAGATACAGCCACATCAATGTTCATAGCTGCTCAATTCACAATAGCCAGATTGTAGAACCAACCTAGATGTCCTTCAATTGATGAATGGATAAAGAAACAGTGATATATATATATATATATATAAAATATATATACAATGTAATACTATATGTATGTGTATATATATATATATATATATATATATATACACAATGGAATATTACTCAGCCATAAAGAGTAAAATTATGGCATTTGCAGGCAAATGGATGAAATTGAAGAATATCATGCTAAGTGAGATAAGGCAATCTCAAAAAACCAAAGGATGAATGATCTCGCTGATAAGCGGATGGTGAGACATAATGGGGGGTGAGGGGGGGCAAGAATGGAGGAAGGAGGGACTGTATAGAGGGAAAAGAGGGATGGGAGGGGTGGGGGGGAGGAAAAAAATAACAGAATGAATCAAAAACTATTACCCTAGGTAAATGTATGCTTACACAAATGGTATGTCTCTACTTCATGTAGAAACAGAGAAACAAGATGTATCCCATTTGTTTACAATAAAAATAAATCAAAAAATGAGTGACACCCCCCTCCATCTCCATCTCTCTGTCCCTCTCCTCTCACTGAAGGAAGTTATTTTATCTAGAATCTATAAAAATCTGTCTATACACTAGGGGCAACTGTACAGATCAGCACATGCTGTTCTACTTTCAAGTGTTTTAACCACTCTCAGAAGTGCAATTATACGAAGAATACAAATAATCCAATCAACAAATGGTCTAAGGAAATGAACAGACACTTCACAGAAGAAGATGTACAAGTAATCAACAGATATATGAAGAAATGTTCAACATCCCTAGTAATAAGGGAAATGCAAATCAAAACTACCCTAAGATTTCATCTCATCCCAATTAGAATGGCGATTATCAAGAATACAAGCAACAATAGGTGTTGGCGAGGATGTGGTGAAAAAGGAACACTCATACATTGCTGGTGGGGTTGCAAATTAGTGCAGCCACTCTGGAAAGCAGTGTGGAGATTCCTCAGAAAGCTTGGAATGGAAACACCATTTGACCGAGCTATCCCACTCCTTGGGATAGCTTTGGGTATAGACCCAAAGGACTTAAAATCAGCATACTACAGAGATACAGCCACATCAATGTTCATTGCTGCTCAATTCACCATAGCCAGATTGTGGAACCAACCTAGATGCCCTTCAGTTGATGAATGGATAAAGAAACTGTGGCATATTTATACAATGGAATAATACTCCGCAATGAAGAATGATAAAATTATGGCATTTGTAGGCAAGTGGACGAAATTGGAGGATATCATGCTAAGTGAGATAAGCCAATCTCAAAAAACTAAAGGACGAATGATCTCACTGATAAGCGGATGAGGACATATAATGGGGGGTGGGAGGGGTTAGCATTAGGTTTAGGGTTAGATTTAGGGTTAGGGATAAGGAGAGCGGTAAGAATGAAGGAAAGAAGGACTGTATAGAGGGAAAAGAGGGGTGGGAGGGGTGGGGGGAAGGGAAAAAAAAATAAACATCATTGCCCTATGTAAAAAAAAAAAAAAAAAAAAAGAAGTGCAATTAATTATACACACACACACACAGACAAATATAGTAAACACATTTTTCTCACAACAATGTAATTGAAACCATAAAATATTTAATGTAAAAATCCATAGACACAAATAATATTCAAAATACAAATTCATTTTAAGTAAAATAACTTCAGCCAGCAAATACATAAACACACACACAACCGCACACAAACACATACAATATGGAGGCTGGGGCAGAGCGCAAAAGAGAGCCTAATGCAAAAATCCACAGTTTGGGGGCAATGACACAATGCCACAAAAGGAAAATTCCACAGCCAATCTCATTACTGATTGCACCAAAAATGCAGGCACACTAAACTTACTGTGTAAAATCACCTAAAGGCCATGTGTACAAGGTATACAAGAAACAAACAAATATTGTATTCAGATTTGGGTTCCATCCCCAAAATGTCTCATGTATATGCAAATATTCCAAAACTCTGAAAAATTCCTAATCTAAAACACTTCAGGTCCCAACCACATCAGAAAAAGGATACTCAACCTGGGTGTATGTGTTTGTCTGCATAGGCATGCATACACATGTGCTATACACAAACACACACACACATACACAGAGACACAATCAAGCAGTCCTAGCTTCAGCCTTGTCTTATGGGAGAGAATATCTGAAGTTGATATCGGTTCTCCTTTTAAAATTTAATATATAAACTCCTAGTGTGAGCTCCATAAAAATACAGACCTCTGTCGCCCTGCCTTGGGACCCCATCTATTCTCCATGGCTTCAAACTCTTCCTATCTTATGCAGTTAGTAGGGGCTTAAACATCTTTGGTGCAGTCAGGTTCCTAAACTTTAGTTTTTGTCTTCAACAAATTTTTGGTCATAGTACTTTTGTATATAATTTCATTATACTCCACTATCTTGATCATATCTTGATTAAACAATCTACTTGAATTTCCATTTTATATATCATCATAGCAAATAAGATGGCTCAGTGAAGACCACCTTGAAGGGTCAACCCTGCACAATATCATGCAAGCCCTTTGTGACAGTACTGAGACTTTCTTAAATATAAGTAATCATGCATACTGTGGATGAATATGTTAAACACTAAACTTTTATACTTATTTCTCCTCCTACTTTTCCTTAGCCTGCAAAAAAGTCTTATGCGCTCTAGGAATAAATAAATATCTTTATCATCACCATAATCATCATCATCATTTTGGTATTTTAGATTGAACACAGGGGTGCTTAACCACTGGGCCACATTCCCAACCTTTTGATTTAAATTTTGAGACAGGGTCTTGCTAAGTTGCTCAGGGCCTCCCAAAGTTGCTGAGGTTAGTCTCAAACTTGCAATCCTCCTACCTCAGTCTGCCAAGTAGCTGGGATTACAGGCATGTGCCACTGTCCCCAACCACACAAAAAACATTTAAAAGAATGGATGAGATTATGACTATACACACAAAAAGCTCAAAAACACTAACAAAACAATTGCAGTAACACATGTACACATACTCATAAACAAACATACACACATGTAGGATTTATTCCAGGAATACAAGATTAGTTCAGCATTTGAGAATCAATTAATTACACCAAATTAATATAATAAGGACCCCTTTTAAATTAAATGCTTAACAAACGAGGAATACTAAGGAACTTCCTCAGTCTGATAAAGAACATCAATAAAAACCCACTGCAAATATCAAACTTAATGATGAAAGATTGAAAAGTTTTTCCCCCAAACTAGGAACAATTAAAAATAAGATGTTTCACATTACCACTACTGTTCAATTGCATATTGGAAGGTCTGAACAAGGAGTGAGCCAAGAAATAAAAGACATACAGCATAAAAAGGAATAAGTAAAAGTATCTCTATTTGCAGATAACATTTTTGTATATAGGAAGTCCTAAAGAATACCCCCACCCCAGAAAAGATACTAGATCTAATAAATGCATTCAGCAAAGTTACATGATATTTAAGATCAATACTTAGAAAATGAATCTCTATAAATAGGAAATAATTGAAAGATAAAACTAAGAAAACAATTCCATTTATAATAGCATAAAAAGAATAGACCAACCAATATGACAAGAAAACTATTAGCCAATATTTCTATTGAATGTCCACACAGAAATCCTCAACAAAAAACTAACAAATTGATTCAAACAGCACATTAAGAGAATTGTACGCCATGACCAAGTAAATATTTTCCATCATTAAAAGTATTCAACGTAAGAAAATTCATCCACTTAATAATTAAATTTATGGACAAAAGGCAGGAAATAACATAATCTTCTCCACAGATGTAAATAAAACCCTGGAAAAAAATTCAACACCATTTCATGATAAAAAGACTCTAGAAGCTAGGAATAAAAGAAAACTTCCTTTACGAAATATAAGAACTTATTAAAACCTACAGCTAACATCATATTCAAAGGTAGGAGACTGAAATCCTTCTCCCCAAGATTAGGAAAAAACAAATGAAGTCCACTTTTGCCGATGTTGTTCAACTTTATACTGGAAGATCTAGATAGAGCAATTAGGCAAGGAAAAAATAAATGATAGGCATCCACACAGGAAATGAAGAAGTAAAACTCTCTTTTGGCAA
This sequence comes from Sciurus carolinensis, assembly GCF_902686445.1. Classification (NCBI taxonomy): domain Eukaryota; kingdom Metazoa; phylum Chordata; class Mammalia; order Rodentia; family Sciuridae; genus Sciurus; species Sciurus carolinensis. The sequence continues at coordinate 25,320,244 of NC_062227.1, read as the reverse complement.
ATGCAATGATACTACATGTGAAAATCTCAGAGTCTATGTGCAAAGAAAACCACTAGAGAACTAATTAAGTTAATTCAGTAAATATGCAGGGTAAAAGAACAACACACAAAATCAGATGTAATTCTCTATACCAAAAGTAAATTAAGAAAACAATTCCATTTATAATAGTATCTAGGAATAAATTTAATCAAACAGGTAAAAGACATAAATTGAAAATAAGAAACATCACAGCAAGAAATTAAAGAAGACATCCTGTGTTTATATACTGGAAAACAATATTGTTAAGATGGCAATATTCCCCAAAGCAATCTACAGATTCAGCACAACATTTATCAAGACTCCAATTATCATTTCTTCAGAAATGAAAAGTCAGTCCACAAATTATTATCAGACTTCAAAAGGACACAAATAGACAAAACAGTCTTGAAAAAGAACAAAGTTAGAGAACTCACACTTTCTGGTTTCTAAATTTACTACAGAACTACAATAATCAATATAGAGTGGTAATAGCATATTAAAGGCAAAAAGACCAAAGAAAACAGAAACAGAGTCCAGCAATAGACCTAAATAAATAAAATACTTGGGAATCAACCTAACAAAAGAGGTGAAAGACCTCTATATTGAAAACTACAAAACCCTAAATAAATTAGAAGATGGAAAGATCTCCCATGTTGTTCAATAGGCAGAATTAATATTGTCAAAATGGGTATACTACCAAAACCATTTTACAAATTTAATGTAATTTCTGTTAAAAATCCCAATGAAATTCTTCATAGAACTAAAAAAAGCAATCAAAAAATTTATTTGGAAAAATGAGAGCTAGAATAGCCAAAGCAATCCTTAGCTAGGAAGAAACAGGAGGCATCACAATATCATACCTTAAACTATATTATATAGCAATAGTAACACAAACAGCAGAGTACTGGCACCAAAATGGACATTTAGACCAATGGCACAGAATAGAAGAAACAGAGACAAATCCACGTAAATATGATTATCGAAAAACATACGCTGGAGAAAAGATGACTATTCAACAAATGGTGCTGGGAAAACTGGAAATCCATGTGTAGCAAAATGAAATTAAACCTCTATCTCTCACCCTGCACAAAAATCAACTCAAAGTGGATCAAGACTTAGGCATCAGAACAGAGACTCTGTGCCTAATAGAAGAAAAAGTAGGACCAAATCTCTACCATGAGGGCTTAGGAACTGACTTCCTTAACCAGACTCCTAAACTCCAAGAAGTAAAATCAAAATAAATAATTTTGATGCTATCAAAATAAAAACCTCCTTCTCAGCAAAGTAAACAATAATATGAAGAGAGAGCCCACAGAATGGGAAAAAATCTTTATCACACACACCTTGAATAGAGCATTAATCTCCAGTATATATGAAAAACTCAAAAAACTTAACACAAAAAAAAAAAACAAATAACCCAATCAATAAATGGGCTAAAGAACTGAGCAGACACTTCATAGAAGAAGAAATACTATTAGTCAACAAAGATATGAAAAAATGTTCATCATCTCTACTGATTAGAGAAACACAAATCAAAACTGCTCTAACATTTCATCTCACTCCAGTCAGAATAGCAATTAGCAAGAATACAAGTAACAATAAGTGTTGTTGATGATGTGGGGAAAAAGATACACTCATACACTGCTGGTGGGACAGCAAATTGGTGCAACCACTATGGAAAGAAGTGTGGAGATTCCTCAGAAAACTTGGAATGGAACCACCATTGACCTAGTTATCCCACTCCTCAGCATATACCCAAAGGACTTAAAATCAATATACTACAGTGATGCAGCCACATTACTGTTTTACAGCAGCACAAATCACAACAGCTAAACACTGGAACCAACCTAGATGCCCTTCAAGGGATGAATGGACAAAGAAAATGTGGTATAGATACACAATGGAATATTACTCAGCCTTAAAGAAAAATGAAATTATGGCATTTACAGGTAAATGGATGGAGCTAGATAATATCTTGATAAGTGAAATAAACCAAGCCAAAAAAACTAAAAGATGAATGTTTTCTCTGATAAGTGGATGCTAATCCATGGAGGGAAGGGGAAGGAAGGAACTGTGGATTGTGCAGAGGGGAGTGAGGGGAGGGAAGGGGATGTGATGATGATGGGAAGGACAGTGGAATGAGATGGACATTACCCTATATACATGTAAGATTACACTACAGGTGTGACTCTCCAGCATGTTCAGTCACAAGAAGAAGTTGTGTTCCATTTGTGTACAATGTGTCAAAATGCATTCTATTGTCACGTATTACAAATAAAAAAAAAAATCTATGGAAAGTTTATTTTCAGAAATGGTGCCAAAATCATTAAATGGGAAAAAATAGTCTCTTTAACAAATGTTACTGGTAAAACTGGGTAACCAGATAAAAAAGAATTAAGTTGAATCCCTACCTTATTTTATATATAAAAATTCAATAAAAATGGAGCAATCGCTTAAATTTAAGAGCAAAATCTACAAATTCCATAACAAAAAAACACAGGTAAATTCTTGTGACCTCAAATTTGGCAACTAATTCTTATATTTAACACAAAAATACAAAAGAAGCAAAAGAAAAAATAGATAAGCTAGAATGCACCAATTAACAACTATTCCGTATCAGAGTGCCATGGCTGGGTGTGCTAAGTCTCCCCCTAAGGGTCACTGTTATCAAAAGCATGGTTCCCAGGGTTGTGCTGTTGTTAAAATGGTTAACTTAGCTATATGAATTTCACCTCAATCTAAAAAAGAATAAAATACTTAGTAATAAATATAATAAAGAAAGTGAAAGATGTGTAGACTGCACACTACAAATATCAGAAGAAAATTAAAGAAGGTCTAAACAGATGAAAACCCATCCCATTGTGAAAATGACAACATTCCCCAAATTGATCTACAAATTTGGTGCAATCTCTTATCAAAATCCCAGCTGGCTTTACAGAAGAAATTGAAAAGTTAATTCTTTAAAGTGCATATGGAAATGTAAGAGACCCAGAAGAGTCAAAAATAATCTTGAAAAACAACTGTGGTGCTGGAGGACTCTTACTTTCCAATTTTGAAATCTATACAAAGCTATGGTAATCAAGGTAGGGTGTTAGAGATGTAAGAACAGACATATAGACCAACAGAATAAAACTGAAGAGTTCAGAAATAAACTCATACTCCTATGATCAAGTGACTTTCAATAAGGATACTAATGGGAAAAAGTAATCTTTGGTGACCTTGGAATAGGTCCCTCAGAGACATCCCAATCCTAATTACAGCAGGATGCTGAACACCTAATTCTTAATGAGCACCACAGAATGTTTCTGGACTGACACAGCACCAAGACATAAAGGTGATGGGCTTGAACGCTGAACCCCTCCAGGAATCTACTGAGAACAAGATGGAACAAAGATAGCCTCTTCAACAAAAGGTGCTGGGCAAACTGGAAATCCATATGCAGCAGAATGAAACTAAACCCCTATCTCTCACCCTGCACAAAAATCAACTCACAATGAATCAAGGACCTTGAAATCAGACCAGAGACCTTCATCTTACAGAAGAAAAAGTAGGTCCAAATCTTCAACATGTTGGCAAAGGATCAGACTTCCTTAACAGGACTCCCACAGCACAAGAAATAAAATCAATAACTGGGATAGATTCAAACTAAAAAGCTTTCTCTCGCAAAGGAAACTATCAGCAAAGTGAAGAGAGAGCCTACAGAGTGGGAGAAAATCTTTGCCACTCATACTTCAGATAAAGCACTAATTTCCAGAATCTATAAAGAACTCAAAAAACTCTACACCAAGAATACAAATAACCCAATCAACAATGGGCTAAGGAAATGAACAGACACTTCACAGAAGAAGATCTACAAGCAATCAACAGATATATGAAAAAATGTTCAACATCTTTAGTAATAAGATAAATGCAAATCAAAACTACCCTAAGATTCTATCTCATCCCAATTAGAATGGTGATTATCAAGAATACAAACAACAATAGATGTTGGTGAGGATGTTGGGAAAAGGGTACACTCATACATTGCTGGTGGGGCTGCAAATTAGTGCAGCCACTCTGGAAAGCAGTGTGGAGATTCCTTAGAAAACTTGGAATGGAACCACCATTTGACCCAGCTATCCCACTCTTTGGCCTATACCCAAAGGACTTAAAATCAGCATCCTACAGAGATGCAGCCACATCAATGTTCATAGCTGCTCAATTCACCATAGCCAGATTGTGGAACCAACCTAGATGTCCTTCAGTTGATGAATGGATAAAGAAACTGTGGTATATATATATATATATATATATATACAATGGAATATTACTCAGCCATAAAGAAGAATAAAATTATGGCATTTGCAGGCAAATGGATGAAACTGGAGAATATCATGCTAAGTGAGATAAGGTAATCTCAAAACACCAAAGGATGAATGATCTCACTGATAAGCGGGTGATGACACATAATGAGGGTGGGAGGGGGCAAGAATGGAGGAAGGAGGGACTGTATAGAGGGAAAAGAGGGGTGGGGGGGAATAACAGAATGAATCAAACACCATTACCCTATGTAAATGTATGCTTACACAAATGGTATGCCTTTACTCCATGTACAGAGAAACAACATGTATCCCATTTGTTTACAATAAAAATAAATTTGAAAAATAAAAGATGGAACTGATCTCACTAGAGGAAGACGAAAAGAGAGCAGTTTCCATCTTCAGACACGCCAACTGACAGACATCTTACCTCAGCTTCAGGATGAAGTGACAGATATCACACCTCATCTTAAAGAATGTTAGTGAGCTTTAGACCTTTTTACAGAAATATAGGAAAAAAGGGCTCTAAATCTGTATGTCAAAATAAGAATTTAAGATGTTACATGTTTCATAAACCTTTCTAGACCAAATTAGTATTTATGAATAGTTGAAAATTTTTGTTTTGCTTTGTTTGACTCATTTTTTTGTTGTTAATTATTTAATTTCTGGTCACCAAATCCAAGAATTTAGTGGAATCTTAATATTTTTCTATACTTAAGGGAAATAAGATTAATAGCAAAACTCCAGAATCATTCAAATTAAAAAATAAACAGTTGTTCCACTCTAGATGGTATCCCTAGCTCTACATTTTTTCCTGTATATCATGTACTGAAAGAAAACATTTCTCCTTCGTCACTTGTTTTTAAGATGCTAAGTTTACATAGCCACTATGGCTAAATTTTTTGGAGGGAAGGAAGGTGCTGGGGATCAAATTCAGGGCTTACTGGCATACTAAGCATGGGCTCCACTGCTGAGCTACATCCCTGACCTTCATTCATTTTTAAAAGTAAAATAAAAAAAACTTGATAAAGAAAAATCTCTAAAATTTCTGTAATGAAGAAAAATGGCTATTAAGAGTCTTTATTTAAATGCTTAAGTTTTTCTGTTAAAAGATGTCTAGCAAGTGTGAATACTCATTAAGTTAATTCTCACATCTCAGATTTCTGCATTTCTACATTTAATGCCAAAGTTAAGGGTACTTAACAATCTTATGTCTCAAAAATTAATTGTTTTAAGATAAATTATGTACCTATAAATAGTCAGTTTTAAATGCTAGTCCTCAGCAGTGGTACTCATGGACTGAGATAAAAACTCTGTACAAATTTTTAATGGCTGCCTAATACATCTTTACAAACACAGTCCATTTTCGCTATGGGGAAGGATACACACAGTTCAGACACTTGGTGGTTAAAAAAATCTTGCTCGGCATTTTTATCGTATACTTTGTATTGAAATGTGGTTTACATACACAAAAAATAAAAATGTGGACAGCCACCCATACAGAGATGACTTCAAAGAAAACCCAGTCTGCTCACCTTGGGGTGCTATCAAAGTTCTTCCATTCTCCTGACACCAACCAACTGGCTGGACATAAGGACTATTAACATCACACCTGCAAAAACAGGATCCTGTGTTAGGTCCCATATTACTCAATGCCAGAGAAAGAATCAAAGAGTAATCGCCATTCTGGATATCAAGAGATATCGGAAAACAGTACTTAATAGTTTAAGGGAAAGAGAAGTAATTTTTAGTACCATATTTGTAGGCTTAGTGACCAAACTTTTCTTTTGCATAACCTTCTTGAAAGTTCATAGCATAAAATAAAGGGGGACAAGGACCAGAAGTGCTAGTGATATCCTCAAAGAGCAAACACTTTCTATACTTCTCCTACCAGTTCTTACTTACAGTAATGGAAAATATTAATAGGACAGTCTAAATTATAGTAGGACAATCCAGATTCCAGATAACTATATTTTTCCTCCTACTCCTTTCAAAGAGCCCAGAATATTCCACCAAAGACACATACAACAATTACTCTATGCTTTGCTTCTTGGTTAGAAAGGAAATGCAGGACACCCCTCATGCAAATTAAGAACCACGGCCCCTGGCAGAACTTGTCCATTACTCAGAACACACTATGAGGAAATGCTACAAAAGTATTTTCACGGTGTCCTCCTCTGTAGTTCAGGTTTTTATCCAGAAAACCCCTTTAACTTGTGCAATGTTAGTTTAATGGCTTCCCAGTACACATTTTCTCTGTTCCCCACAGGCTTTCAAATAATCCACTCTTGTGCTCCCTGAATCTTTCTTTTGAAAATGTGACAGGATGAGTGCAACATCTTTCAGACTGAAAAAAGAAAGAAAGAAAGAAAGAAAGAAAGAAAGAAAGAAAGAAAGAAGAAAGAAAGAAAAGAAAGCAAAACACTGCAAGTTCTTAAATTCCTCTTCACAAAACTGTTTCTCTTACAAACTAGACAAACATACAGCGAAGTTCCCTGACCTGTTCATATTAGTTTAGGTGAGGCCTCACTAGATAACATCTTATAAGATGTGGATAAAGTTTCTTGAGTTCCTTATTTCAACAATTCACATCAGAGAAGGCGGTGAAAAATCAACCACCGAATTTCCTGATGTTCATTACTATGAGAACAGCAAGAACAGTGATGGGACTAGAATAAAAATAAATTCTTAACGCAAACATATAAGCATGCGGGGAAAAGAGGGAAAAAAAAAAAAAAAAAAAAAAAACATTGGTGTCTCACCAGTAATCGTAGCTGTCATCCCAGTTGTCAAAATGCACTCGTAAGCGGTCATCCACAATATCTGCTATGGTAGCCACACACACCAAGGAAGGGTTCTTCCTGTCCACAGCCTCCAGCTTCATTCCCACCTGAAACTCCTTAGGCACTGGCCCATTCTAACACAGCACCAGCAGGAGAAGAGGCACAAAAAGAAAGAGGACACCAAGCAGGTTTAGAAGCAAAGCCTAGAGGGCATCAACACTTACCCTCTGGAAAGAAACCAGCAAATGACAGGAAAACTGTCATGTAGCTTACATTCCTAAGCAAGGTCAGGGAAACTAGCTCCTCTGGGTTTTTCTCTTTTGATGTACAGGGAGATTTTCTTTCCCTTATCAACTTCATTTTTCCCTCTTCAGTTCTTAGTGTAATTTGTATTCACTTAAAAATAGTGTTTGCTGAATATGGTCATATCAAATGATGTTCTCTGTTTCCCATAGGTTTTTCAATATATTCAAATAGTGCTACTTGAAAAAGTGGTAAAGACATGCTCAAGGTATCATTAAATTGATTATTCAATCTGAAAGTAGACTTTCTCAATATTTAAGGAACATATGCACTAATCCATGTATACAAATTACAATTAAAAGAGCAAATCTTTTTTTAAGTACCTGTATATGTTTGTTCATATAAAAATGCTATAGATCATGATTTACCATAAAATAACTGTTATAAAAAACCCCAGTCTTTGAATTGTGATAATTAGCTGGTTCTGGGATTTGGGAGTATTACCCAATATCTGGGGACAAAATGAGGGTTTCTTCTCTACTTCTTTAGTATCTACACTAAACCTCAATTTTTATTTTTCTTTAGCACATTCTACTTTAAAAGAAATTTCACATTTCAATAACTCACTTTCCTTGAGACAATCCTATGGAACACATACAACAATCATGTAACATTAATTTTAAGATCAATAAAGTGAAGCTCCAGAAATTCAAGCAGGAGACCTGCACAGTGACAACCACCTGCAGGTGACTCAGGCTTCGGTACTGTCCCTGTCCTCTCCCAGTATGCCAGCCTCACCGCTGGTCCCAGAAAGTGGCTAAGAAGATTGATTGTAGTTGGGGTTGTGACTTATCCCATGAAAGGTAACTGGGATGCTGGGGTCAGAGATGGCAGAGGGAGTGTTCTTCACACAGATATGCACAGCACCCTGAGTCTGCATGAGCTGGTCCCTTGTTTTCATTGCACTCAATTACATCAAACCTGGTTATATCTAAAGTCCGCCTGAAGTGCCTACTGGTTTCAAAACACCAAAACTAAGTTTAAAAGGTTAACTCATTGTAAGTAAAAAAGAAAAATATTTATGAAAGACATCTTCCATTTTAGCCATCTTTTATTATTATTATTTTTATTTATCTTTTAATTTTTTTAAAGACTGCATTTTGATTCATTGTACACAAATGGGGTACATAATTTCATTTCTATGGTTGTACACAATGTAGATTCATACCATTTGTGTAATCATATATGTATATAGGGTAATGATGTTTGTCCCATTCTACCATTTTTCATATCCCCCTCATCCCTTCTACCTATTCTAAAGTTCCCCCATTATTCTCTCATTCCCCACCCCCCACCCCTATTATATATCATTCTCCACTTATCAGAGAATACATTCGGCCTTGGTTTTCTGGGCTTGGCTTATTTCACTTAGCATGATATTCTCCAATTCCATCCATTTATTTGCAAATGCCATAATATTATTCTTCTTTATGACTAAATAGTATTCCATTCTGTATATATACCAGAGTTTCTTTATCCATTCATCTGTTGAAGGGCATCTAGGTTGGTTCCACAATCTAGCTATTGTGAACTGAGCTGCTAGAAACATTGATGTGGCTGTGTTACTATAGTTTGCTGATTTTAGGTCCTTTGACTATAAACTGCGGAGTGGGATAACTGGTTTTAGCCATCTTTAAATATACGTTTTTCAACTTTATACAGCTAACTGAAGTGTTTAATTGTACTTTTAAAGAGAAAATAAAAAAGATTCCCATAGAAAAAGGAGACAAATTAAGTGAGAAAAGTCACAGGAAGTTAAGTTTCCATAATTTCTTAAAGGATTAAAATATAACAGAATATAGAGTGAATTTTAATAAAAGTAAGTTCAAGGAAATTTCTGACTTACACTGAGGAAGTAAATACTTACAGAACTTCTGTTTCTGAATAATTTCTTAGGAGCATTTTGCAATTTGCAGGTCTTCAAGTAATCCATCCAAACAAATTTATCTTTTCTATAACCTAGAAAAAAAAAAGTACAATTTACTCAAAATATTCACAAGAGGTAACCACAAGTATGTTAAATATATTATTGCCATTCAGTCTTTTGTCACAAATTCCATGCCCTTAGCAGGTTACAAATGATTTACATTAAAATCTCCAAATTGTTTCAATGTTTTTAATGGCATAAATTCAACACGGTTGAATGTGGTTTCCCATCGTGCATACCATTCCCTGCAAATATTTACTGTTCACTAAGCTGTGGCACTGGGACCCTGGGTCTTGGTGGGAGTCTCACCTCCATTAAGACTTTCTAGAATGGGTAAAGGGATAAGACAAGAGTCTCAGTGTTGTCCCCATCCCTGAAGAAGCCATGTCACAAAGACCATAAGAGATCCCAATGGTGTTGTGATCCAACAAAGCCCTATACGGGAGGAATTACAGAAACCCTTCACAATTCAAAGACCATTTTGGGCAGCTCCCACTTTCTGTACCTTATCTTTATAGGGTTCCCACTAAAAATGCCTTGTCTTCCATTCATATGCCCTAAGGTGACTCAAATAGCATTGACACAAATAATGCAAGATATTTTCTGAGAGAGCATCATACTGAGAACATAAGCCAAACTCCTAACGCAGTGGCAGCTCTGACTTCACCTCCTGCCTTTTTTGCCTTGCTTCTCCACTTGTCTCCCTGAGAGTCCTCATCCTCACCAAGTCTACTCCCGCCCCAGGGCATCTGCTCTGGACTTGCCCTGAACCATGTTGCTTTCTCTCTCACTTTGTCCAAGTGTCTATGGGACCCCTCAGACAGGCCTATCTTCACCACACTATCTAAAAAAGCATCCTTATGTCCAGTCTCAATCCTTCCCCTCCTCCAGAATGAAAGCCCATAGAGAGAGAGATTTTATTCATGCTCTAGCTCCAGTACCTGCATATAGTAAGAACTCCATGTACCTACTGGATGAATGAGCCTGTTGCCTATCACCAGTTCTTAAAATCCCAGCAATCTCAAGAGACTTATCACAGGTCCCAAGACAGAGCCCAAGAGACACTCTGAGTTGATTACTAAGAATACCTACTCCAGAAGTTGCCACAGTCATTTCATAGTCTAACGCCAAGCAGGAGACTGTACGCAGAAGTTGGTCATGCAAAGAAACTGGCCCATGAGCATCTGACTGATCACACCCTCAGCTCATTTGCACAAAACAACTGGCTAGGGTTCCTCTAGTATATAACAAAAGACAAAGGTGACATTTTACCATCAAAAGAAAACTTGAACTGAAAATTTTTTTTCATAGCTCCATGTTTTCCATGATTCTGGAGTTTACAACAATTGACATTGATTCAAGTTTCTTCACCATAGTGTCATTGATATAGCATGATATTTCATTTCAACTAAGATTGAAATATCAGTTGCTCAATATATAATAAACTTTATGTGCCAGCATATGCTCCCATAATGTTTTATTTCTACCCTATGTATCTTATCAGAATATCAGACCCAAAAGTCATGAACATTTTTTTTAATCTAAAGAGGATTATCTCTGAGGTTTTAGTTCTCTTTGGGGATCAAATTTTCACACCAGGTTCTCTCAATGGCTTACCCTTAGGGATGTGCAATTCATGCTTGGTCTTTTCACACCACCCTACTGGATGAATGTCGGGGGAACCAGCATTGGTCCAAAAATCATAGCAGCTTAAATATCCATCAAAATGAAGTCTTAGCCGGTAACCACACACCTGCAACATGTAAAGTTTACAATTGTTCATTAAATGTCATACGTTTGAAATGGACACAAAATTTTTAAAATATTCAAATATTTTGTGAGTGCTAACAACATTTAAGAACTGAGGGTTGGGGAGATAGCTCAGTTGGTAGAGTGCTTGCCTTGCAAGCACAACGCCCTGGGTTCAATCCCCAGCACCGCAAAAAAAAAAAAAAAAAAAAAAAAAAAGAACTGATGCTTCCTCCCAAATGGGAACAAATTAGAGAATCATTAGAGAACAAATTTATACATGACATCTGGTTAAAACAAAACTATAATGAAGTAGATACTGTCCTTCAGGAACTAGAGCCTTCTACAAAATACAGCATTTTACTTGTCAAAGTACATATAAATATACTACAGTAAATCTCACTATTGTGTACATCCACAAGAAATTAATTAAAAATAATAACTATGGGTAAATGGCAGAAAGATCAGTGGAGGGAAGGCAAAAGGGAATGGGGCAAGGGGAGGGGAAGGAGAGGTACTAGGACTGAATTAGAACAAGATATATTCCATGCTTTTATAATTATGCCAAAATGATTCTACTGTCATGTATAACTAAAAAGAACCAATACATTAAAAAAGTTTAGGGTGGAAAAAAAGGGTCCATGATTTAAATATTTTAATTGAGGAGTTTATTTATTAATTCAACACCTGCCCAATATTCCTTTCAGAACCCCTATCTCTTGCTGTTGGTTTGGATTCATATCCCAAGAATTCATCTTCAATGAATGCTATTAGAAATACAGATATCCAGATATCTCTTATTGATTTGATAATATGTTTAGTAAATATTACGTTTTACAAGCCATTTACTTCCATCACAGGCTCTTCACTGTATATAATTTTCATAAAAATGCATGTATTTATAAAAATATATAAATTATAGGTATAAATATTATTCATATACATTTCTCATTAGTTCAACTAAAATGTGAATAATTATGTTTCTGTTAATAGGGGAAAAGAGTAGACAGAAGTACAGAGCAAAACAAAATGGGGACAGACTTGTTTCAGCTCTACCATATGCATGCAGCATACGCAATAAAGAGAACATCAGAACAGTCAGAAATATAGCCTCTAGACATGCTGAGCAAGTTTAATAGCTACAATCAATCAAGTGGAGCAAATGAATGTGACTTCTTCAATGAATGCTATTAGAAATACAGTTATCTCTTATTGATTTGATAATATGTTTAGTAAATATTACGTTTTACAAGTCATTTACTTCCATCACAGGCTCTTCACTGTATATAATTTTCATAAAAATGCATGTATTTATAAAAGTATATAAATTATAGGTATAAATATTATTCATATACATTTCTCATTAGTTCAACTAAAATGTGAATAATTATGTTTCTGTTAATAGGGGAAAATATTGTGTGATTCATGAATTGTTATCAATCTTAGGTGAAAACCATTAGCCAATTAAGTCAAGAATAAATGCTAGCTGATGAAGGACTTACTAAAAAATTCATCTTCACAGGAGGAAAAAAATTCATTAAGAAACATTTTCACCCATCACAGACTAAATTAAATCCACAATGTTCTGGAACTTGTTTATGATCAAAGGCACACAAATTTGTTATTCTCTAGAAAATTCTGTCATCATTCAATTAGCCCAAGACAGAACCACATCTCTCACCTCAGCTACAGAAAGCACACAGAATACAGATGGATGTCGGGGATCAATGCCTTCTAATCTCATGCCAACCTGAAAACCATTTTCGTGCTCCGGGAAGGATTGATCCTATGGAATTGCATGATATAACATTAGCCATTGATATTTCTTCATAACTTTATATAAAATATTTGGTGTCACTTACATGTGGACTCCAAAACAACAGAACCCAAAAAAACAGAGTATAAAGGTGATTACCAGAGGCTAGGATAAGGGAGTTGGGGAGATGCTGGTCAAAGGATGCAAAGTTGTAGTTAGATAGGAGGAATACATGATATTGGACTTAAGATGACAGATATGTTAATTATCTTGATTCAATCATTCCACACTGTGGAATATATCAAATCATACTGTGTACCCCATAATTATATAAAATTATAATTTGTGTAAAAGATGAAAAATAGAATTTTTAAAAGCTTTACTGTATAGTTTGTAAGCTATTACATGTAATTGTTCTTATATGTAATTGGCTCTCAAAAATGATTTGGTCATTTTAAGATACTTTGAAATAGTTCAACTGTGAAGTTCTACGTCCTGTGAACTTCTTACTCGTTGGTGTTGCCCATTCTTCCTTCTGTTCTTGGTGGCCTACATGCATTTCCTACCTTCAGTCTGCACCTTGGCTCTTCACTGGTATAGTACTTTGCTATAAAGACTTTAATATCAGTATAGTCAAATATACTCCCTGTAAAGTTTGCACATGCAGTTTATGAAGTCCTTCCTGACTCAGGTTACCAAGCTATTCTCCTATTAGTTTTAAAAACAAAATGTTGCAGTTTCATTTTTAGTATTTAAATCTATAGTAAAACTGGAATTGCTTTTTCTATGGTGTGATGTAGGGGCCTAGTTTTTTCATGTGGAAAATGGTTTTTGACTCATCCGTACTTGAAGTGATCTGCAAAGTCAATTCTGATACCAAGTTTCTATATATTTGTGGGTCTATTATGGTCCCTCTATGCTATTTCACTGACTTATTTGTCTATTTTACACATTCTTATTTGCTAATGTGGAGCCTTTTCTGTTTGGATCAATCTTTACATATTGAGTTTTCTAATTCAGAAATTTGTTCTTTCTCCATGTTATCTAATCATTTTTGTTTGTCAAGCATTTTCTTCAAATTTTCAATAGATTTCAAGAATGCTTTGTTATACTTATTTGGGGTAAATTTTAAAGTTTATTGCTATTATCAATGGATTTTTTTCACATTAGACTTCCTAATTTTCTCCCATTCTTTTCTTTATACTTGCATTTAAAAAAATGAATACTGGTATTCTTTCCTACAGCCTTACTGAATTATAACTTGTTTTGAGCACTTATGAGCAGATTCAGAATTACCAGTCAATTTACTCTTTAATTAGAAATAAACTTATACTAAAGGAAAATGATAACTAGAATCTAGTTCTATTAGATCTAGGGCTGCTTTTTAACCACTAATTGCTTGTTATTTAATAGTATTTAACATCTAAATGTCTATTTTCTGATTAGAATTTCGTATTTTAAGATTCTTTTCATTGGAAATAATGTCAAACTTAAAGAAAATTTTCAAGAAAAATATAGTTCAGGGAACATGTGCACAGCTTTGCCTAGATTCATCTGTTGCTACCATTTTACCTCCTTTGCTCCATCATTTATTGTCACTCCCTCTCTCTCACATGCCTACATAGAAAGACAAAGGAAGATGATATCAACATAATTTTGTGTCAGCCATTTGAGAGTCCTTCACCTCTGAATACTAAACATAATTCCCTAAGAGCAGTATATTTTCCTGAAGAATAGAATGTCTTATATAACCACAGTTATCAACTTCTATAAACTTAATGTGTACAAAATACTTTACTTTTAAATAACATCCCATTCGTATTCCTCTCTGTACATTTTTCCACCAACACACTTTATAACATTCCCCCCACTCTGCAAAACAGAGTCAGTCTAGGATCAGACACCATATTTAATTAGAAAGTCTCTTTAGTTTCACATGGTCTGGAACATTTTCCACTGGCATATCTTGTTGTTTATAGCACTGACTTTTTTTTTTTAAATATTGTCTTATCCCTCCTCAAATTTTTCAGTTAGAATATTCCACATTTTGGATCTGTTTGATGCTCCCCTGCAATTAGGTTCAGGTTACACGCCTTTTGCCAGAATACTACATGAATGACATGTGCTTCTCAGGATATCACACCCAGGGGTACATAATGCCCTCTGTCCTTCAGTGCAGATATTAAGGGACACAGTATTGTTCGATTTCTTACTATGTAGTAAGAAATTGTAGTAAGTAACGTGCAAAATGCACATATACATATATACACATATACATATCCCCACATGCTTGTTCTGCCTTCCTCCATCCATTCTGTACTTTCCCTCGGGCAAGGTCCGCACATTTTCTCCTTTACTAAATCCTACAGTATAGATCTCACAGTTTCAGAACTATTTATTCACAAAACACAGTAATCAAACCTAGAGTTCATGATTTGTGTGCTGTCTCCCCTCACTTCTGTGTCATCCAAGAATGGGGTAGGAAAATAGTTAAAATTGTATATAAAACAACTGTATTCATTTTTCCCTCCATTTCATGCTGTCATTATCCAACTGAAATACAACTGAGTTCACTTGTTTTGATTTGTTTTTAGTTTATAAGATACTTTAACTTTTTTAGTGTATAGACCCACTTCCAAGAGTTAAAACCATACAACACACAATCCCACTTCCCCATCTCACCTCTTGAAGGTTCCCAACTTAACTGCTTTCTGTATTTTCCTTCCTGAGTTGCTTTTTGCAAAGTAGTTAGGTGCGTGTTTTTCTAATTTCCCCTTCTTTGTCACACAAAAGGCCACACACGGCACAAGTTCTTTTCCCTGCAGCCTTCTGCACTTCTGTCTCCTGGAGACCCCCCTGTGCCAGCTCACAGTGGTTAGCCACACTCCTTCCCACAGCCACAATGTGCTTCAGCGTGTGCAGGTTCCATGGTTCATTCAGTCTTCCATACTATGATGCATACTTTTTAAAATATGAACGTGAAACCATTTTAAAAGTCTTTATGAATTGGCTTGTAAAATGTTGTTGAAAACTTTCTTACATTCACAGATCATTTTGGAAGCTTCCAAGGAAAAATTTTAAAGATGATAAAACCCAAACATGAAATGGCAAGAATGAATGATTTCTCAGGGATATTTTATTTCTATAAAAATAAATGTCATGTATGTGTTTAACTCTCCCAGCCTGCTTCTCACATCTACTGTTTTCCAGCAGATTGTATTTAACAAGTTTTGTGTGCCTACCTCCTGTTCACTGCCTTGAAATTTCTCAGCTCATTTTAAAAGCAACACACACACACACACACACACACACACACACACACACGGCTGAGAAAAAAGCAGAAGAAGGACAGACAGCAGTGGTTGGATATTAATAATGCAAAAAGAAAAGTCAAGAACTGGAGAAACTGACACAACTTGGTTGTTGTTTTAACAAAACTGAGAGATGCAAAACTTGGAATAAGAGAAAGTCGTGTTGAGGATACGATGCCGTCTAATCACACATGAATGATAAATCCAAGGCACTGGCAATAATTCACAGCCAAGAGTAAGATGAGCCCTGCTGCTCTTGCTGGAGTTTCAGAATGGCTTCTCATCTGAACACTGGGGAGCTTCCTATAATGTTGAAAGTAACACTAGATGACTGAAAGACAGCATTCCTCAGAGGAATTGTTCATTTTAACAATCTGAAAGGCAACATTTAGTAAGAAATATCACTGCTTTTCATCAGTCTCTTTTCTGTTCAATGATTTATTCACGACAAGACAGATTTTAAAATTTTTCCTCTCTAAAAATCTTACATTTTTTAATGTAACTGATGGCTATGCTTATAAAACCATATTTTAGGGCAAGAAAAGTGAACTCAAATCACACATTTAAAGCAAACAAAAAGTCCATTAAATTTAGTCATAGAAAATCCCAAGGTTTGTAGACCTGATAAAAACTTTTACAGATAAATAAACTGCAGTCCAGAGAGGTGAAGGAATTTTCTCAAGGTCACATAGTCAGTTTAATAGCAGAATATAACTAAGGACTGAAGTTCTGAAAGCCTGCCAACTGTTTGATGTAAGGGGATAGAGCTGGCAACAAAACAACACACAACAAAACCTGGCTCAAGGCCACGGAAGTCCTCAAGGACATATCCAAAGAAGTGACATATGCTCTTGGGTTCTGAAGAGAAGCTGTTCTGTTTTGCCATTTTCTTTTCCCAGAACAGTTAAAAAATAAATATTTTTTAGTATGAAATTAATTTATTTTGTCACTAATGATGGAGAGGAAGCATTATTCAAGGTTCTATACCTCATTGAAAAAGCAGGAACAAATTATATGCTATTATTTTAAAAGCTTGTAAAAAGAATCATGAGGTCATTGGAAGTGGGTAGCCATGCTTAGGAAAAGTAGACTAGCTACTGTCACAATTCCAATATGAATTACCAGGTAGAGGAGCAACTGTCATGACGTGTGCACGTCAGCACCTCTCTGCTCCATGGGTGCAGAGTCACCAATGTGCAGCATGTAAAGCTCACTTGATAGATGTGTGTAAGAAATGCTGGGCATTTCACTTTAACACTGACAATCCCACATGAGCAGAGAGACTGCACTTTGTAGAGAATAATCTGTAAGCCACCGCAGACTGAGGAAGGCAGATGGCCGTTAGCACTAGTAGCACATCAGCTGGACGTGTGTCACTGAAGAGTGCTGATGTGCTAAGTGCATGATTCAATCTGAATGCCCACAGGCATTCTGTTTTATTCACAGGCAAGAGTTGCAGTCAACTTCCTGATCTTTATTCTGTGTTGGAAGAAATGGGGGATATCATACATGCAATCAAATCACAGTCACTGAGGCCCACGTTTTAAGCATACTATGCAAAGGACTAGGCAAGACCATGGTCTTATTTCCAAACCTTACACAATAGCGCTAAAAGGGAAGGAGACTCATAGGAGTTTTGTATACAGATGTTTAAAACAAAACTTATTACAACACTAGAGACCCTTGCCATGAGTTCAGCAGCCTGCTCAAATGGATTTATCACATCTTCCACACTTTAAATGATCCCAAAGTATATCTCCAGGGCTAAAACATCAGTTTTACATGTGAAGTCTTATTTTTTTCATTTGCCACTTATACATTCTTTTTTTTTAATTGGTGCATTATGGTCATACATAATACTGGGATTCATTGTGGCATAATCATATGTGCACATAACATACGGACCACACAGCCCAAATTGACAGGAAGTCTTTTGTAGGCAAACTGTGATAGTAGCTTGGCCACACAGAACTTAATTTTTTTTGTCAAAACTTGATGATTTTCTTCATCCAATGAAAAAATAAACATGCTATTCATTAAATTCTTCAAATTAAGGGAGTTCTTCAGAAGGAAATATGAAAAAATCACCTCTTGAGACAAAAATGCCCAAAGAAAAAGCTAGAATGCATTTGCAGCTCTCTTCAAAGTAGAGAGATCTTCTAAGCCTGAATGTGACATTCTTTTCAACTCAGCATATGATAGAACAAATGGAATCCAGGCTTCTATAATCTGAATATACAAAAGTAATGAAAACTATCTGAGAAACTATTGAACACTTGCTATCACAATATACAATAGTGAAATACAACTTTCCCATTAATAGAAATGAAGAATAACAAATGAGAACAGTTATAAGGCCAAAGGTAGGCTTTATCAAGCCATATACAGAAATGATTTTTACCCATCAAAGATGCATATAGCACTTACTCTGGCCTAACACTGTTCTAAGTACTTTATGAATATTAACACATTAAATCATCCTAAAAACCCTGTGAAGTTGGTGTTATTATGCACACATTCAGATGACATGCCTAAGGCTACAGTACAAGTGCATCTGCCTTTAGTGTCCAAGCAAGCAGTCACTATCCTAAATCATTATGCAAAGTTATAAGCAATACCACCCCCTCACTTACTAAAGATTCATAATTTAAAATTTTTATTCTATGGTTAAAATTATGAGATCCTTGGGGCAACTGAGTATTGCTATATAGCCATCAAATGATCCCTATATGCCAAAAGTCTAAAAACAATGCCATGGAAAAACTAAAAGAGAACCTGTGTGGGGGAAGTGTAATATATAATAAAGGTGGCATTGTACACTGTGAAGCAAAGATAAATGGCAAGAGACTACAAGACTGTCCACTTAGGAAGAATGTTTAAACCATATTCCCACCATAGCAATATACAATAATACTGTTCAATGGGAAGAAAATGAAAATTGTTCAGTGGAATACAATACAGCTATCAGAAAAGCAAGACAAGACCTGGGTCTGCTGAGGCAGCAGGAGAACCATGATAAATACAAAGCATGTGTTAAATGAGTGTAGAGTATTTTAATTTTTTGTTTATAAAAACAACTAATTGGGCCTGGTTTGGTGGCACCTGTAATCCCAGTGGCTCTGGAGGCTAAGGCAGAAAGATAGCAAGTTCAAAACCAGTCTCAGCAATTTAGTGAGACCCTGTATCAAAATAAAAAATAAAAGGGCTGGGGATGTGGCTCAGTGATTAAGCACCCCTGGGTTCACTCCCCAGTACCATTAAAAAAAAAGATTAAGAGCCACATGGGTATCCTTCTAGGGAACATGTCATTAATCAATTCACTGACTAAATATATACCTAGAAGCCTTCAATGAGCAGAACACAGCAGTCCACTGCAGCAGTTCATCATGTCTATACAGGCCACACAGTGAGGCATGCTTCAAATTCTGCTTTTTCAATGTGATGCCAATTTTTGCTATTTGTTAGGCTAATGGGAAAAAATCATAACCTACATAATGAAACAAAACCTGCTGCAAAGCTTCAGTTAAGACGGCAGTGAAGAATGGCTGATTATATATTCTTAAACTTTCATTTTATAGACTCTTCTTGTTATTCTGAACATTTTTCACAGATTAATTCTGAAATCAGAATTGCAAGCTACTGCCAAGATTATACTGAGAGACATTCTACAAATAGAGAACACAGAATTCGGGGCTCAACAAAAGTATACTTTAATAAGTTAAGTTAATGCAATTCTTATTGGCTTTTTGTGAATCCGTTCTGCTACAATCTCATATGCAAAAGCTCTCATTTCCCCTGAACCTACTGATAGTAAGAAATTTGGCTGTAGAGCCACATTTTAATATGCATGCTAACCACTGACTGAACTACAGACTCAGAAACCAAAAGAGAATACCTACCAAAGCAGGTAACATACTGCTGGATCTAGGCAACCTGAGACCAAGAAAGAAAAGACACTATCCAATATACAACAAAGGAATACATGGCAAAACTTTTTAAAATAACTTCTGAAGTTCTCTTGTAATGCCCTGGCCATCACAGAATGTATTCCAAAAATCCTCTGGTCTAGTGTCTAAAATAATAAACCCACATCCCCTTCCCCCAAATGATTTAACTCTCCCAGGAAAAAAGACAAGGATACTCCTAATAAAAATTTTCCTTTAGAGAAGAGTCATGTCTACCCTCGATTCCAAATGCCACCCTTTTTCCTTCAATTTCTCTTCCTTCTGAAGAGCTCTGAGCTTGACATTCAGTTTCCAGCTGGCACTGCAGATAAGCAGCCGGTACAGGGGCTTCAAGTTCCTCCCAGGAACAGAGAAGCAGCCATGATCTGGCTGTCTGGCTCCAGACTTCCAATCAGCTATTTCCTAGCACCCCTAGTACTTTACATTTTACTATTTCAGAAAAACAGATTCTAAGTATAGGTAAAGTATCTGAGCCACAAGATCAAGGCATATCTTCAATTTTGCCCTAGAACTCAGAGCTTTGGAGACTGTGAAAAGGGGAATTCTTTCTGCTGTTTGGAGTTTCAGCAATTAATCAGCCTAAAGACTTCACATCATATGGCTACACTCTGCTTTTAAATGGGCTCCATATGCCTGTGATTTAAACTTCAACCAGACATCTGAATATAATGCACACAATATATTTTTCCAAAATTTTTTTTTTCTGGGAAAACTATTAAATACTAATGAAGTTCCCTTTAAACTGGGGGCAACAAAAGCAAACACGAGAGAAAAACTAAACAGGTAAAAACACTTTGAGCAAATGAAAAGGACATAACACTGAGATTATAACTTGATTCTAATTATGTCCAAATGCATGTGGTATTTCATTATAGCTTGTACAGCTACTAAGGAAACCATGCAAGGTCATCATGGGGCTATGATCAACATTTAAAGTGCTACCTAAGAAGGATCTATATTAAAACTAGGGTAGTGTTCTCAATGGTTGTCAAATAATTTGGAAGCATGTTCACAGTACAAAATCTTGACACCTGACTAAACTATGCTGGAAAGGTTCTAGGTATCATGGGTGGTTTTAAGGGGCATTATAACAAATAGCAATTTTTACAGGAGCATCTTTCTGTACCTGCAGAGCTAAATGCAATCCAGACTTCACCAAAAACAAAACAAACACACAGTCTTTCCTGAATCTACTTAAGTACTGGCACATTTAGAAAAATTAATTTAAAAATATATATAACTGAGACCTAGGTAAAGAAGTCAATTTTAAAAAGGCGGCACGGGTATTCCTTTTGCTTATACTTCAAGTAAGAAAGGCAGAGAAATCAGGAATATGTTCAAATATGGCTGTCTTCTATCTAGGACAATTAGGAGACTTAACCAGGAAGTGTCTTTGTTCCCCAAGGACCCCTGGCCTATCCAAAATAAATACACTGCTATCATCCTTGAGATGGCTGAAATTTCCTATCAGGACACAAAGTATTTCTTTCCAAAACTGTAATAGATTATCAGACTTTAAAGGGGAAGAGGGACAGAGCATGACACAGGCAAATGGAGAAAGTAACATCTAAGATAAAGATGGCACTGAAGGAGCAGGGGAGGGCAGGAGTGGAAACGTGGATTTGTGTGACTGTCCTTGTTTAGGAGTCCAAGGGGATCAAGCAAGGAAGCACTGCTGTTCTCATCTGAAGAAAGACTGTCAGTGATCAGGTGTTAAGGCAGTAGAGAAGAGGACAAGGTTAAGGAAAACAAAAGGCTGGGATGCTTTAGTTGCCAACAGGAAGACTCCTGTGAGGTAAGTGACAGGGCTCTGGGGCCATTCACTCACCCTGAGTGCAGAAACAGAGCACACATGGTGAGCAGGCAAGGTGTCAAGGAGGACAGCCAGGCATGCAAATGTAGTCAAAGTGAGGCAAAACCTGACCAGCCAGAATCTACAGAGAGAGGTAGACAGGCTGGGCTGTGTTCTGAATGAAGGTGGAGGTTGGAGAAGGCTGGAGCACACAGTCACCAAGAAAGGCAGAAAAGAACTCCAAGGAAAAGCAAGGGACCATGGTCTCAGAGAAAGTAACTTTAAGAATGCTTTGTACTCTGTATACCGTAGCACACACCTATAATCCCAGAGACTCCGGAGGCTGAGGCAGAAGAATTGCAACTTTGAGACCAGCCTCAGCAACACAGTGAGGCCCTAAGCAACTAAGTAAGACCCTCTCTCAAAATAAAAAGTAAAAAGGGCTGGGATGTAGCTCGGTGGTAAAATGTTCATGGGCTTAATCCCCAGCACCAAAAAAAAGAAAAAAAGAAAAGAAAAATATTTTGTACTTAACAAAGTGAACCATGTGTTAGCCACTGCTTAAGTTAGACACTTTTACTAGATGGCAGTCTTCAAAAATTACCCTGAGAAGTAGGTGACCATCTGCCATTTTTGGATAAATACAGAGAAGTCAGAGAGGTGAACCACAGAGCCTTTCCTCCTTAAAGTGAGAGAAGAGGAGCTGGAAAGGCTTCATGAGGCACAAAAGCACCAGGAATCGTCCTTCAGGGATCCACGAATACTGGAGGAACTGAAACTTAAAAGGGCTGGAGGGGTAGGGAGGAAGAAACCCAGTCAGTCTTAGGGAGATTGTAATTTCACCAAGAGATAAAATATATTTCTACAAATAGACATTAAGTACACACACGATACACTGAGGTACATGTTACAAAGACTGTTCTGGCAATAGTGTGCAGGAAAAGCTGACCTGGATAGAGAGAAAAGTCAAGAAATTTTTTTCTAAAGTGTATATTAAAAAATAAAAATCTAGGGTTTACTCCTAAATTAAGTCAGTAGAGGTGGCGACTGAGGGCAGCAAGGAAATAATTAGGAGGCAGAACTAGAGTAGACAAATGGGCAGACACACACAGCAGATATCCAGCTGGTCACCAGGGACCTGAGCGTGTGGCCTATTCACAGGGACAAGGAGCTCTGGAAGGTGACTCCACGAAAGGAGGCTGGGATGAGTTCAGTTTGAAGGCACCCAGGTTGAGAGGGCTGTGCACAGCGAGGTGAGGAGGCAGGAATCCCTGGAGGGAAATCAAGAACTCCACTGAAACTTGGTAGGAGGGAAGTTAGCGGGGTAGATGAGCTGACCCAGGAACATCTGAAGAATGGGACCTGAAGGCAAGATCACAGAAGAAAAGGAATGTGAGAAAAGACAGACAAGGAGTGGCTAGGAACAAGCAAGACCAGAGACTAAGATTAGATGAGTTCTGGGAGCAGGGAGAACAAGATGAGGCCCAATATGTGTCTGGCTGTGAAATCCTGGAGGTCGCCTGTGCAGAATAGTTTCAAGCAACACAGGTAATATGGGTCAGAATGCAGAGGCTGGGGGTGGAAAAGGTTAGAAGTATCTAGAGAAAATACAATCTAAATTTTTAAGAAGTTAGACTGGGCTATGGAGATAAGACAGAAAAATGCAGAATGCAGGGCAATATTTGTTCTTAAAGATGGGACAGCTCTGGCAAATTTATAAACCAAAGGGAAAAATACAGAAGAACAGAAATGTAAACTTATAGGTGAGACATGAGATAACTGATGCAGTAAGAGCTCTAGAAAAGCATTAATGAATAGGACCCAGAGCACAGGTAAAGGTGGACAGATGGGGAGGAAGGATATTTCTTCCACTCCAGTGAGGGAAAGCAGTAAGAACAAACTATGCTGAGTGACAGTGTACAGTAAGTTGAAGGTGGCACCATATCCATTGTAGGAGTTATGGTTTCTGTTGGGAACGAGGAAAGAGACCAGAGAGTTCAGAACAGCCTTCCTAGGAACAGGGAGAGTGAGACCAATGACACAGGAGAATGGTCAGGTAAAGTTTACCATGATGAGGCTGAAAAATTTGCCACACACCAACCCTCAAGGCCTGTGGCTCTTATCCAGAAATGTGTGGTGCCTATGGTGAGCACAACTCATCCATAATGGAACTGGGCAGCTTGTGTGGGAGAGAATGACAGGGCAACAGAGGGTTCAGGATCCCAGCAGAGAATGGCTGAAATGGAGGACCTAGGGCACCAAGACTGGCCAGGGGAAACATGAAACTCGAAGAGAGAAAATGAAGGAACTATAAGTTTAAAAGAAAACCTGCTGCTGCCATGAAAACACAGGAGAAAGAAAAGTCTGGAAAGACAGTGGATGGATTCATGCCACTGCAGAGGAGGTTCAACTATGAATTATGCAAATTTGGCCACGAAAGAGAGGGACAAAACTGAAAGGGGGTAAAGGTCCCTGGGCAGAGACATTCCAGGGACCAAGGAATGTCCCATGATGTCCCAAGATGAGTACAGGGCTGGGAGGGAGGAGAGGTCAGACGAGATGAGTGGTATGAGAGCAGACAGAGAGAATGACAGACTAATGAAGCAACAAGAGTGGAAACAGCAGCAATTAGAAGGCATAACCACAAAAGAGAAGAAGGAAGGGTTGGGTATTTAAGGGAGATGCAAGAAAGGAGCAGGCAGGGAGCTAGAGAACACTAGGCCTGCTCGCTCCCCCTGTAATAGAAAGGACAGTGTGCACCCAGGAAGCAGATGTACCCAGGGGAAGCAGGTGTCATCTGAACACAAAGAGGAGTGAACAATCTTTTGAGCTACCAAGGAAGTTTTGTCATTTGTTCTAACACAGACCACAGGCAGGGGTTGCAGTGATCACAGTAGAATCATTTGGAAGGGAGCTGACCCACGAGAAGTCATTCAGGCCACGAGCAGACAGGCTAGGAACAGCAAAGAAAGAGGATGGCACCTGTTGTCAGCAATAATGGCCCTCAGAATTATGTCTATATGCTAATCCCAGAAACAGTGACTATCTTTCCTTACATGGCTGATAGGATTTGGAAGATATAATAAGCGAAGGATCCTGACATAAGGAGATTACCCTGAATTATCAGGGTGAGCCCAATATCACCCTAAGTTTCCTACCAGAGGGAGACAAAGGAGGAGATCAGAGGTTGGAGTGCTGTGGGTACACAAGCCAAGTTCAGATTGTGACCTTCAGATAAGGTGACCTTCAGGCTTTTAGATAATAAATTCATGTTGTTTTAAGCCACTAAGTTTGTGGTGATTTGATACAGAAACAACAGGAAATTAATACAGTACCCTAGCTATACGTAATTCAAATAAAACCTATACTACTACATAATGAAAGATATTGAAAAAAATCTGAGAGAATTTTACCTGTTATAATGACTTTTATTTTGTTCTGAAACACCAAGTTATTTTTAAAATGGAGACGTGTTCCAGCCTTACCCAGGCCTAACTCTTTATTTAGCCTGTCAATCCAATACTGGCTGGTGAGAGAGGAATGCCTGCCTAGGGATAAAAGACAAAACTGGTCTTCAAGCCAGTGAATGAGGGTGACTAGAATGGATGGTATGGAGAACCTGAGATTCACTGTGAGAGAGTAAATGCTGGGGTAGGCTGTGCTCCAGGTCAGAGGCCTGCAGACTGCTGGGTTGAAGGACTGGGAACTGCTCAGGGCCAGACACACAGGTGGTGGCATCTGGTCTCTCTCCTGTTCCTGCATAAAAGTGAGGGTGCCCCTTCCAACCCTCACTCTAACCACCTGGCCAGGGTGAGCAGGTGGGATAGCTCCATCAAAGGGAGTCTCAGGGGAAACATGGACCTGTGAGGTTTAGGGAGCAAAACAATGACACAAAACTTGGATAAAGATTGAAGAACAGGAGACAGCACATGAGCTAGCAGGAGTTTGACAGGCTGGAAAGAGCTCTGTGTCCATGCACACATCTGTAGCTGGGGTCTAAGTGCAAAGACTCTAATTCCAAGCAGGACTTGGACCAAAAGAGTGCATTAGGAGGTGTAGGTGAGGTGAGTGGCAGTGCCAGATGACTGGCAGGGAGCTTTAAGAGAAACACCAATCTCAAGACAAAGGGAAAGACAGTATTTTAAATTTCAAATCAAATTGAGATAGGCAAATCTTACCAGTAATGAAGAGAAAATGTTTTTACATCTGCTCTGTCAACAGAAGGTGTTTATATCCTCCTATACTCATTACCCCAGATGGTAAAATATATGATAAAATATGAAACACAAAGTTTAAAATAGACCTGTCGATATGTAAAAATATTGTGCACAAATAAAATAGACGTACTCTCCTTAAAATACACATATTGTCTTGGTAGAATATGTATCTTATTTGCATGATGGTATCAGGTGTATGCATGGGTGTGTAGCTTTGGTATATCTTCTAAAAACTTTTAATATTAGGATGGAAACTACACATTAAAATACAGCATTAGTTCAATGTCTTTAGTTTTCCACTTTTAAATTTTTTATTTTCACACTTTAGTGTCAAAAGTATCAGAGTTCTAAAGCAGTGGCTGACCTGAACATCATCATCATAATATTTGCATGATGAAAATGAACATTAATAGTCAAGGGCACAATGTCAATATAAAATTGAGTTCAGTCTGATGCTTTTTCTTGGAAGTTGATATGAACCATCTGCCTTTCAGACTGCATTGAAATCAGCTTTCAATTATAAACCATGCTTACTTCATCTTAAAATACAAATGTCAAGTTGGAGTAACACTATATCTTGACCACAGATGTCTTCTTCAGTCACCAGGACAGTTCAGACCTAATAATTCAATTCTCCTCATTCAGGATCAGATGAGATTTCATCTCACATAGGGATGCCTAGTTAACTCATTACTGGCAAATTCTACTGCCAATTAGCATCTTGTCTTGTACTGCTAGTGTGTTTTACGGGCATAACTTATATTCCAAATAGATGACAATACTCTATAAAACCTTGTCATAAAGCCCTTATGCTTTGGTCTATCTACACATAGTTTAGCACATACAGAGTCTTAAAAATAAGAGCAGCTTCCTGTCAGATTAGAGAGGAAGAAAAAGGTGGCCAACATGTCTAATGTATCTTGCTTTCTTGTTTACTAACACTTTGCTATCATCTTCAGAGTTGACAAATATTAAAGTTTAGTCCTATTTTACAGCCATATTATTAGCCACAGAATCATGAAGGAGCACATGCTCTGCCCATTGCCCATCTCCACTCAAGAGTTTCTCAAGACCCTCTCCACCCTCCCTAGGGAACTCTTGCCTGCCCTTATAGGCCCTGAGATCCTCCTTCCCTCACTGGGTGCTTTCCAGCACCTATTTTTCCTTGCTCTCAAAGTTAAGGGGAAAAGTTATATAGCCAATAGTTCTATAGTCTGTTACACACTTGACAACATCACCATGAGGATTTATCTCAGGAGCAGAAATCTCATATTTGCCCCCTTGGTATTTGTTTTTGTTTTTGTTTTTTTTAACACAAGATCACAAGGGGAAATCTGGAGGATAAATTCTCAATTCTGTAAGTGTCCTTGCACTGGTTGATGAACCTTAAAGGATTTAATGAGAGAAATGCAGAATATTATTAATATACTGACTGACTGAGATGAGGGAAAGTAGGAGTTGGACACAGAACATAATGCTTTGCTGCCATCAGTCAAAACTTGCCTTACTCATCAAATCAGTCTTCATTTCACTTCTAACACCGATATATCTGATGTAATCTCAGGTGGAGATAAGAGAATACCTAGGACCCTGATCTGAAGATAAAGATCTCGTTACTAAAACATAATATCTTTCATGGCAAATTTAGTTACATGTAAGTTCTACTTCAATCACTACTCCTTCATCTTTGTGACTTCGGACTGCCTTGAGACCTTGATGGTGACACCACAACAATAGCTTTGCCTGTGTCCAAACTGGGCGGCATCAGCTCTCAGTTGTGCACCCTACTAGGCCTTTGTCAGCTGTTGTCTGACCCACTGTAGCGCCTGACCTGCACAAAGGTACAGGATGGGTATAGGGCACAAGGGAAAGGCCACTGTGCTTTACAATCGAGTGCCCTGATCCAAGCCAACACTCTTTAAAACTGTCTGCACTCAGAAGTAAGAATATGTTCCCAGAAGTCATTCAGCCCTGATGGATACATGAGCACATCCAACACAGATGGCCCTGAGAAAGGGAAGGGGAGAACCCTTCCCTGATGGACTCACACACTTTGGGTAGAATATTTCTTACCAGGTGACAGCAACATGGGGTTGCAGGAACCTGACCTGAGAGCAGAAACTCATCAGCTCTTACACCTCCTACAGCAGTGAACCTTGAAATTGAACACAGAATGTCCTGAGGCGGTTCCCAAGCTACACAATTCCAGGCCCCATTCTCTGAGATCCTGATTTGAAGGTCTGGAAAACCAAAGCAGCTGTACTTTCAAAGTTCCACAGAAGCACCTTATATGAAGGCTTGGTTAAGAACTTCTGCTCTAGATGTTTTCATTTCCCATATTAGTGAAGCCACTAATCCAGATGACAAAATAACATTAATATTTCCTGAACATGAGATGCTCGGAGTTGGCCTTAATCACTTCCTCTCTGCTCTACCTCTTCCCCGCTATCTATTGCCATGCCCAGTATTACAAACACTGGCCCTTTCACATAATCATAAATGCTAGAGATATCTCAATAGATAGCATGAAAAGTAAAGCAAATAAAAGTTTTATTTTCTCACTTCAATTTAAAACGCAATATAGGTCTCTTATTCTTGGTGGCCATGTCCTGACCTGCTTTTCTCTGCCACAATATTCCACCATGATGTTTTCTACCTCACCTCAACCCCAAAGGAATAGGGCCAGCTATCTATAAACTGAGAGCTCTGAAACAGTTTTTCAAGATGGTGGAAATGAGAAGGCCACTTTCCTGCCTGTTTTGTGGCATGCAACCAAGAAAGCACATAGGCAGCTTCTCAACAAGGTGTGAAAAAGTGGGAGTCTTTGCTGGGATTTTATACTGGACATGTAAACCAGATTAGGAACTCAGGAGGTTGGATATAATAAGAAAGAAATTCCCAGGGCATGGCCACTGCCACAGCCATAGGCACCAGCCCGAATGGTCCCTTTGCAAACAAAGTGGAGGAATAAGGGGATTAAAGGAACCCACATTTTTAGGAGGCCAGAGGTGTGTCTGGGAGTAGCAAGATCAGAGATAAAAGACACTGCCTGATTAAACTGAAAAGCATGTTGCACAATATCCTTTGCAGAAAAGAAACCACATCTCTCCTGGTTGCCTGTGGGAATCAAAGGAAAGAATCATTTTGCAGCCACAGAGCAGGGTCATGCAACTGTGGGAGCCCATTCCTGGCAAACCCAGGTTTGGCCCGAAGTATAGGCCTGGCAAACTCATACTGCATGGCAAAGAGGGTGCCTAAATGACTAGAAGAAAATCAAATGTGTAGAGAGGTTTACACAGGACACAACTGGTTGTGGAAACCCACCTGATCCCCCCATTCCCCTCCAATCCTACAGCCTTCACTGGTTGGGATGGGGCTGGGGTTATGGCTCAGTGGTAGAGATTTGTCTGGCATATGTGAGGCCCTGGGTTCTATCCTCAGCATTGCATATGAATAAATAAACAAACAAACAATAAAGGTCCATCAACAACTAAAAAAATTATATATTAAAAAAGAAAAAGAATGGTTGGGAAAGATGCACCTGGCAGGGAATTCAAAAGGACTGGGGCAAGAGAAACCGAACCCAGGAGTCCAGGAAAAGTAGGGTACTCAGGTGATGTAGGGGACTAAGAATTGCTCCTCCACCACCTGAGTGGAACTTACAAGAGATCCCTGGGGTTCAGGCTTCTAGCATAGACAGGCAACTGCTGGGTCCTGGAGGTGCACTTAGTTAAAATCTCCAGACCAATCAGCATTCAGCACATAGCCTAGAGTCTACCTAAGCCTAAAGCATGTGATGGATACTTTTATGTATTCATTTTGTTTTTTTCTCATTTCTACCATTTTTTAAACAAGTTATTTTTCATGGATCAGTATTTTGAGAACTAGGATGTTTGATTAGTATATTTTGGTTTGGTTATGTATTCTTTCATTTTTAAAAAATTTTACTTAATTTACCTATCACTTATTTTATTGATTTTCCCTTTTTTTTTTTTTTTTTTTTTTTTTTGGCTAGCCACCAAAGTTGATTGTTCTCTCTTTCACACTTCCCTTAATTTTTACTTCAATTTGTTCTCCTCCTTCCTCAGAATCATCACATCTTACATCACTTCTGTTCTCCCTCTGTCCACCATTAGAAATATAAACCCTTTTACATACTTACTATTTTTATCATAGGAAATAACTGATAAATCATTTCTGTTTATTGTCACAATTAACATTGTAGACAACAGAGCAGGAACTATTTGGTTTAATGCTGAATACTCTGCATTGGTCATGGTAGTTATTTGTCACCACCTAA
The DNA here is from genome assembly GCF_902686445.1 of Sciurus carolinensis. Lineage (NCBI taxonomy): Eukaryota > Metazoa > Chordata > Mammalia > Rodentia > Sciuridae > Sciurus > Sciurus carolinensis. Next base: position 25,289,825 of record NC_062227.1, on the reverse strand, counting down.
ACAGTAAAGTACTGAAACCTTCAGGGACACTGCAAGTCCACAGGGTAGAAACTTTACTGCCTCTGATCCATACAATAGGATAGGCAGACACACAAATAAAAAAAAAAAAGCGAGGGAACAAATCATCCCAAACAAACAAAGATACTTCAATAACAGAATACACCAACACCACAGTGAAAGAAATGTCAGAGATGGTGTTTATAGAATGTTCATAGTTTAACTCTTCAGTGAGGTAAAGAACAATATAAGGAATGAAATCGAGAGAAAATATAGGAAGTGAAAGATCACTTTTGATCATTCTGAACAAAAATCAAGCAGAAATCCTCAAAATGAAAGAATCAATAAGCCGAAAATTTGATGGAAAGGATCACTAGCAGACTAGGCCACTTGGAAGAAAGAGTTTCAAGCAATAAAGTCAGAATATATAATCTTGAAAATAAAGTTGACCATGGAGAAGAGATATTAAGAGAACATGAACAGAGCTTCTAAGAAATATGGAATAACATGAAAAGACCTAATTTAAAATTTATCAGGATAGATGAAGGTTCAGAGATACAAACCAAAGGAATGCACAACCTTTTCAATGAAATAATATCAGAAGATTTCCCAAACCTAAACAATGAAAATCAAAGACAGGAGGCTTACAGGATCCCAAATATACAAAATTACAACAGACCCACATAAAGGCATGTTATTATAAAAATGACAAACATACAGAATAAGGATAGAATTTTACAGGTTGTCAGAGAAAATGACTGGTTATATTTAGAGGGAAACCAATCTGCATCTCTTCTGTTTGCTCAACCCATACACTCAAAGCTAGGAGGTCTTGGAATAATACATACTGAGCTCTGAAAGAAAATGGATGATGGTCAAGAATACCCCCAGAAAAATTAAGTTTCAGAATTTACGATAAAATAAAAACCTTCTGTAATCAACAAAAGTTAAAAGAATTCACAACTAGAAAGCCTGTACTATAAAACATACTCAGTAAGATATTTCATGTAGAATAAATAAAAAATAAAAGTAAAAGCCAGCAAAGGAAGGAACTGCACTTAATTAACAGTCAATCAATAGAGAAACTAATTCAAATGAAAAATCAGAAACAAACCAATGTTACAAAAAATGAAAATCATATCTCAGTAATAACACTAAATGTAAACAGCCTAAACTCTTCAATCAAAGACCAAGGCTGGCAGATAGTATTATAAAACAAGACCCAACAATATGCTTTCTCCAAGAGACTCACCTCATAGGCAAAGACATCCACAGATTCAAGGTAAAAGGCTGGGAAACGAACATATCACTCACATGGATCTCACAAATAAGCAGGGATTTCTATCCTCATATCAGATAAAGTGAACTTCAAGCTGAAGTTAATCAGAAGGGACTAAGGTCATTTCATACTGCTTAAAGGAATTATACATCAACAAGACATAACAATCATAAATGTGTATGTCCCCCCAAAAATGGAGTATCTACATACATCAAACAAACAATTCTCAGTTTCGAAAACCAAATATACCACAACACAATAATAATCAGTGAATTAAACATGCATCTCTCATCACTGGGTAGATCTTCCAAACAAAAACTAAATAAAGGTTCAGATCCAAGATGGTGGACTAGGGAGAGGCTGCACTTCTTGTCACTGCATAACTCAGATTTCAAGCGGCGAAAATTTTGTTTCTCTGTAAAGCAGTCTATGACACTCATCGATACCCTACTGTTTAACCCATTTGTCCACCATGATCACCCACTGCCTGCCAGCATATCACCTACTTTTAGAGTACAGATGGCTCACTGACTGCCACCTATCATCCGCCATTTGCCCGTGTGCCTGCCTCTCACCTGCCCATTGACTGCCTTTCACCTACCCATCATCCATCGCTTGAGCTCCACCTGCTGATCGTTTGCAGGTAGCCTGCAGACAGCCAGCAGATAGCCTGCTAACTGCTATTGCCTGGAAGTCCATTGTCACAGTATCCACAGTTTGGTTACATGTGGCTACCACCATTTTAGGACAACAGTCAGGACCTGCAGGACCCCCAGCCATACTGACCACATTCTGCCTCCAAGACACCCGAGTCTGATCCACTGCACCCGGCCTCCAGGACCCCTGGCCCAGCTGACTGCACCCCACGCAGACTTGGCACCCACGCTCAGTGCTGCAAGTCCCCATTTGCCCACACACTTGAAAGTCAGTGTAGCCATCTTGGATTATTCTGGAAACAGAAGCTGCCATCTTTAGGTCGGGCAAATCACATCCTGAGATGCCTGCGGGAAACAGGAAGCTCATTGTCAGATACCTCTCATGCAATAGGCTACTGAAGACTGGGAGGTTTGAATAGTAAATGACTGTTATAGTAAAGATTTTTTTTTCTCCTTTTCAAAATTTTTAAGTTTTATTTCTTTATTTTTCTTGCTCTATTTTTCTTTGTTTACCTGTTCCCTTCAGTCTCTTTCTTCCTTTTCTCATGCTAACAACAAACGTTTTGATTCTGCTTTCACTCTTCCTACGATCTAGTACTTGTATATACTCTATTCCCATTAACGGTTACATCCTACACCCCTCCCCATCCTCTTTGTCCTTCACGTGAAACTGCAGACCTCATTGAAAATCTACTGTTAACATCTTCATAGGGGATATTTGGTTTGGGGCTGCATATTGTCTATATTGGGTGCTGCTAATATTGATCTCCCCCTTAAAGAAAAGATTTTGGAAATCTGAAGGGTCACCATAAGCCCATAAGAGAGAAATTTCAATACCCCAGATCCACACACTTGCAGGGGAAGATAAGTGAACATCATCAAAAGACAAGGGAAGAAAATGTTCCAAACATTCCAAGATTCTATATTAATTGAATCCAATGACAGTATGGTAGAAGAAATGTCAGAAAAGGAGTTCAGAATATTCATGATTAAAATGATTCATAAAGCAAAGGATGAGATAAAAGAACAAATGCGTAAAATGAACAATCACTCTAAAAACAGTTAAAAAGCAACTGCAGAAAGCAAAAGATCTTTTCTACAAAGAGATAGAGATTCTGAAAGAAAAAAAATCCAAACAGAAATCCTTGAAATGAAGGAAACAATAAACCAAATTAAAACCTCAATGGAAAGCATCAACAACAAACTAGATTACTTGGAAAACAAAACCTCAGACAATAAAAAAAAAATACTTGATCTTGAAAATAAAGTTGCCCAAACAGAGAAGATGGTTAGAAATCATGAACAGAACCTCCAAGAATAATGGGATATCATGAAAAGACCAAATTTAAGAATTACGAGGATTGTGGAAGGCACGGAGATACAAACCAAAGAAATAAACAACCTATTCAACGAAATAATATCAGAAAATTTCCCAAACCTGAAGAATGAAAAATGACAAATCAACTAAAAGAGGTTTACAGGACACCAAACGTACAAATTACAACTGATCCACAACAAGGCACGTTATAATGAAAATTCTCAAAATCCAAAATAAACATAGAATTTTAAAGACTGCAAGAGAAAAGCATCTGATTACATATAGGGAAAAACCAATACGGATATCAGAAGATTTCTCAGCCTAGACCCTAAAAGCTAGAAGGACCTGGAACAACATATTTCAAGCTCTGAAAGAACATGGTGGCCAACCAAGAATCTTAAAAACAGCAAAACTAAACTTCAGATGTGATGACAAAATAAAATTCTTTCATGATAAACAAAAGTTGAAAGAATGTAAAATAGAAAGCCTAAACTACAGAACATTCTCAGCAAAATATTCCTTGAAGAGGAAATGAAAAACAACGATGTAAGTCAGCAAAGGGAGGAACTGTCCTAAAGAAAAAGTCAATCAAAAAAAAAAACCAAACAAGTTAAAAACCAAAAATAAGTAAAAGTGACAAAGAACACAAATCATATCTCTATAATAACCCTAAATGTTAATGGCCTAAACTCATCAATCAAAAGACACAGATTGAGGTTTCAACATGGCGGACTAGAGGATGGCTGCATTTCATGTTGCTCCAGGATGCAGGATTCAAAAGAGGAGATAGAGGAGAGACTTGGGACCAACTCAAAGCCACCAGGTGAGTCTCTCCCGCTGAAGTGGTAAACGTGGACAAATGGGAACATGGTAGAGGTGGCTGCTCAGCACAGCGTTTGGACTTGGAGCAACCACTGGGGCTCCGGGCGGCGGCCTAAGGAGGAGTTGTGTGGCGAGCTGTTTGGACGCAGAGCGACCGCTCCTGAACACTGGGGGGCTGCCCGGAGGAAGAGGAGGAGCGCGGCAGGTCGCTTGGACTCAGAGGGACTACACCAGAGCTACAGGCGGTTGCCAGAGGAGGAGCAGCGTGGCGAGCTGTTTAGACTCAGAGCAACCGCTTCTGAACACCGGGGGCTGCCCGGAGGAAGAGGAGGAGTGCAGCCGGTCGCTTGGTCTAAGAGTGACAGAATCAGAGCTACAGGCGGTTGCCAGAGGAGGAGCTGCGCGACGAGCTGTTTGGACTCAGAACGACCGCTTCAGAACAACGGAAGGGCTGCCCGGAGGAAGAGGAGGAGAGTGACGGGTCGCTTGGTCTAGGAGTGACTGCATCAGAGCTCCGGGTGGCTGCTCAGAGGAGAAGGGGAGTGGTGAGTTGTTTGGGCTCAAAGCGACCACTCCTGAACACCTGGGGCATGCCTGGAGGAGGAACGCGGTGGGTCACTTGGTCTCGGAGCCACCGCTCCTGAACACCCGGGGGGCTACCCCAAGGAGGAGGACAGGGAGGGTCACTTGGACTCGGAGTGACTGCCTAGGGCTAAAGGCGGTTGGCAGGAGGAGGAGAAGTGAAGTGAGTTGCTTGGACTCCTACTGACTGCGTAGGAACACCGGGCGGCTGTCCGGAGGAGGAGGTGTGTGGCGGGTCTCTGGGTATTGGAGCTATTGTACGGGGCTCCAGGTGGCAGCTCAGAGGAGGGGCCGCATAGCCAGTCAATTAGGTGCAGAGCAGGGTACCAGGACCTAGGCGGCTTCTTGGTGCAAGAGCCGCACAAAGACACACTTAGGGGTGGAGCGAAGTTTCCAGGACTGCGGGCAGATTCTCTGAGGAGAGGCAGCCTAAGGAGACTCGTCTGGGAAGGGTGAGGCTCCCAGGCCCAGGAGGTAGGTCCGGGCCCCTGGGAACGTTGCAGAGGAAGACAGCCCAGCCCAGGCGGTAGTTGTAGATTGAGGGGAACCTCTAGGAGGGCAACTGACCAGCGAGACAACCCACCAGGTGAGTATTCCCCGCCGGGTGAGGTTTTCCCACAAGGATGGTAAAACCAGAGACATAGGCATAAACAGGACTTGCCTCAGCCCACAGCCTAGTTTCCCTTTGGATGAACATTGGTCAACAAGTGGAGGCACCTCTGCCCACTAGCAGGGAATATACCCCACCTGAGGGTCACCATCCCTAGAGAGGCAGCTTCTTCGTGGAGCTCCGCATTATCAACTTCCTCCAAGACTTCAGGCTACTGAAGGATAAGAGGGGATATACTAGCAATCTTCAGGGACATTATAAGTGGATAGAGGAAATCTGCAATATCTTAATGATCCACTCATTCCTGAACAATAAGAGAAAACAAGGGAAGAAAATGCCCCAAACAAATCTAGCTGTTCCATTAATAAAATCCAACGACAGCATGGCAGAAGAAATGACAGAAAGGGAGTTCAGAATGTACATAATGAAAATGATCAGGGAAGCAAACGATGAGATGAAAGAGCAAATGCAGGCATTGAATGATGAGATGAAAGAGCAAATGCAGGCATTAAAGTACCGCACCAATCGACAGTTAAAAGAGCAAATACAGGAAGCAAAAGATCATTTCAATAAAGAGTTAGAGATATTGAAAAAAAAACAAACAAAAATCCTTGAAATGAAGGAAACAATAAACCAAATTAAGAATTCCATAGAAAGCATAACCAATAGGATAGAACACCTGGAAGAACCTCAGACATTGAAGACAAAATATTTAATCTTGAAAACAAAGTTGAACAGAGTAGATGGTAAGAAATCATGAGCAGAATCTCCAAGAACTATGGGATATCATGAAAATGCCAAATTTGAGAATTATTGGGATTGAGGAAGGCTTAGAGAAACAAACCAAAGGAATGAACAATCTATTCAATGAAATAATATCAGAAAATTTCCCAAATATGAAGAATGAAATGGAAAATCAAGTTCAAGAGGCTTATAGGACTCCAAATACACAAAATTACAACAGAACCACACCAAGGCTCCAAATACCGGAGCCAGCACCGCGTGCTCTGGCCCACAAGCGGCTTCAGGGACCAGGACAGGGCAGCCAGAGACTTCCCGAAGCAACCTGGCCCCCTGCGGTGGGAGGCACCTTTCAAGGCTAGCTTCTCGGAGCACACTGGCCAGTGAGAGCCTTTCTACATGGAGCCAGTCACAAGTCCCCGAGCCAACGGAGAGCTTCGATCTGCAAGCAGCCTCTGGGATCAGGGCAGAGACTTCTCCAGGCAGCTCTGCCCACTCTGGCCGCAGGCTCTTTCCACGGGGCAATCCAAGATGGCGGACTAGAGGGTGACTGCATCCCCAGTCTCTCCAGAACCCAGGAGTTAAGAAGGGGAGACATTGAGAGCCTCGGACTAAAATAGAGCCATGGTTGAGTCTGCCCACTGGGTAAAGCTCGGCCCGGGTGGCAGGCCCAGATACAGGTGTCTTATCGAGGCAGGGCAGGGCAGCTAGAGTCTTCCACAGGCAGCCCTGTGCACTCCGGCGGTGGGCCCATCCCACACAGCCAGCTTCTCCAGGTTCTCGGAGCAGGCCTCCTAGTGAGAGTCTTTCTGATCAGAACAAGCTCCAAGTCAAGAAGGAGAAACATTGAGAGACTTAGACAAAAATAGAGTCACAGGGTGAGACTCCCCCATTGGGCAAAACTTGGCCTGGGCGGCAGGCACAGATAGGGGAGGCTTATCAGAGCAGGGCAGTGCAGCTAGAGTCTTCCCCAGGTAGCCTTCCACACTCCGGCAGTGGACTCCTCCCACACAGCCAGCTTCTCCAGGTTCTCGGAGCAGGCCTCCTAGTGAGAGTCTTTCTGATCAGAACAAGCTCCAAGTCAAGAAGGAGAAACATTGAGAGACTTAGACAAAAATAGAGTCATGGGGTGAGACTCCCCCATTGGGCAAAACTTGGCCTGGGCGGCAGGCACAGATAGGGGAGGCTTATCAGAGCAGGGCAGTGCAGCTAGAGTCTTCCCCAGGTAGCCTTCCACACTCCGGCAGTGGGCTCCTCCCACACAGCCAGCTGCACAGTGCAGGCCCCCAGTGAGAGCCTTTCCGCACAGAGCCAGCTCCAAGCCCTGGAACCAGTAGGGGGCTAGGGGCAGCTTTCTTCAGAAGCACTGCATTATCAAGTTCCTCCAAGACTTCAGGCTACTGAAGTCTGGGAGGTGAGACACTGGAAATCTACCAGGACACTATAAGTCAATAGAGGAAATCTGCAATATCTCAGGGTTAAACTGACAGCAGACCAATATGAGAAAACAAGGGAAGAAAATGTCCCAAACAAACCTAGATACCACATCAATAAAACCCAATGACAGCACAGCAGAAGAAATGTCAGAAAGGGAGTTCAGAATGTACATAATTAAAACAATCAGGGAAGCAAATGAGGAGATGAAAGAGCAAATGCAGGCATTGAAGGAGGAGATGAAAGAGCAAATGCAGGCATTAAATGATCGCACCAATCAACAGTTAAAAGACCAAAAAGGGGAAGCAAGAGATCATTTCAATAAAGAGTTAGAGATACTGAAAAAAAAAAAAAAAAACTGAAATACTTGAAATGAAGGAAACAATAAACCAAGTTAAAAACTCCATAGAAAGCATAACCAATAGGATAGAACACCTGGAAGACAGAACCTCAGACATTGAAGACAAATTATTTAATCTTGAAAGCAAAGTTGGCCAAACAGAGAAGATGGTAAGAAATCGTGAACAGAATCTCCAAGAACTATGGGATATCATGAAAAGCCCAAATTTAAGAATTACTGGGATTGAGGAAGGCTTAGAGAAACAAACCAAAGGAATGAACAATCTATTCAATGAAATGATATCAGAAAATTTCCCAAATCTGAAGAATGAAATGGAAAACCAAGTACAAGTGGCTTATAGAACTCCAAATATACAAAATTACAACAGACCCACACCAAGGCACATTATAATGAAAAAAACCTAACATACAAAATAAAGACAGAATTTTAAAGGCCACGACAGAAAAGAAACAAATTACATTCAGAGGGAAACCAATAAGAATATCAGCAGATTTTTCAATCCAGACCCTAAAAGCTAGAAGGGCCTGGAACAACATATACCAAGCCCTGAAAGAAAATGGATGCCAACCAAGAATCTTATGCCAACCAGCAAAACTTACCTTCAAATTTGACGATTAAATAATATCCTTCCATGATAAACAAAAGCTAAAGGAATTTACAATAGAAAGCCAGCATTACAGAACATTCTCAGCAAAATATTCCATGAGGAAGAGATGAATAACAACGATACAAATCAGCAACAGGAGGCGCTAGCCTAAAGGAATAGCCAAATAAAGGAGAAACCAAATCATGTCAAAAAACAAATATGAGTCAAATGACTGGGAATACAAATCATATCTCAATAATAACCCTGAATGTTAATGGCCTGAACTCATCAATCAAAAGACATAGACTGGCAGATTGGATTAAAAAGAAAAATCCAACAATATGCTCCCTGCAAGAAACTCATCTCATAGAAAGAGACACCAATAGACTAAAGGTGAAAGGATGGGGAAAAACATACCATGCACACGGACACAGCAAAAAAGCTGGAGTATCCATCCTCATTTCAGATAATGTGGACTTCAAGCCAAAACTAGTCAGAAGGGATAAAGAAGGACATTACATGCTGCTTAAGGGAAGCATAAATCAGCAAGACATAACAATCATAAATATCTATGCCCCAATATTGGCTCATCCACATACGTCAAACAAATCCTTCTCAATTCCAGAAATCAAATAGACCACAACACAATAATTCCAGGTGATCTTAACACACCTCTCTCACCAAAGAATAGATCTTCGAAACAAAAATTGAATAAAGAAACCATAGATCTCAATAACACAATCAACAATTTAGACTTAACAGACATATATAGAATATACCATCCAACAAACAACGAATACACTTTCTTCTCAGCAGCACATGGATCCTTCTCTAAAACAGACCATATTTTATGCCACAAAGCTACTGTTAACAAATACAAGAAGATAGAGATACTACCTTGTACTCTATCAGATCATAATGGATTGAAATTAGAAATAAATGACAGAATAAAAAACAGAAAATTCTCCAATACCTGGAGATTAAATAATACACTATTATATGATGAATGGATAACAGAAGACATTAGGAGGGAAATAAAAAAATTCTTAGAAGTAAACGAGAACAAAGACACATCATATCAAAATCTCTGGGACACTATGAAAGCAGTACTTAGAAGAAGATTTATTCATGGGGCGCATTCAAAAAAAGAAGTAGAGATCAACAAATAAACGACTTAACACTACAGCTCAAAGCCCTAGAAAAAGAAGAGCAGACCAATACCAAAAGTAGTAGAAGACAGAAAATAGTTAAAATCAGAGCTGAAATCAACGAAATTGAAACAAAAGAAACAATTGGAAAAATTAACAAAAATAAACAGTTGGTTCTTTGAAAAAATAAACAAAATTGATAAACCCTTAGCCACACTAACAAAGAGAAATTACTAAAATTCGGAATGAACAAGGAAACATCACAACAGACAGGACTGAAATACAAAACATAATTAGAAGCTATTTTGAAAATCTATACTCCAACAAAACAGAAAACCTCGAAGACATCAACAAATTTCTAGAGACATATGAATTACCTAAACTGAACGAGGAGGACATACAGAACTTAAATAAACCAATTTCAAGCAATGAAATAGAAGAGGTCATCAAAAGCCTACCAACAATAAAAAGTCTGGGACCAGATGGGTTCTCAGCTGAGTTCTACAAAACCTTTAAATAACAGCTCATTCCAATACTCCTCAAAGTATTCCATGAAATAGAAGAAGAGGGAACCCTCCCAAACTTGTTCTACAAAGCCAATATCACCCTGATTCCTAAACCAGACAGAGACACCTCGAGGAAAGAAAATTTCAGACCAATATCCTTAATGAACATTGACGCAAAAATTCTCAACAAAATTTTAGCAAATCGCATACAAATATATATTAAAAAGATAGTGCACCAGATTAAGTGGTTTTTATCCCAGGGATGCAAGGTTGGTACAACATCTGGAAATCAATAAATGTCATTCATCATATCAACAGACTTAAAGTTAAGAAACACATGATTATTTCAATAGATGCAGAAAAAGCATTTGATAAAATACAGCATCCCTTCATGCTCAAAACACTAGAAAAAATTGGGGTAGTGGGAACATTCCTTAACATTATAAAGGCCATCTACGCTAAGCCCATGGCCAATATCATTCTAAATGGTGAAAAACTGAAAGCGTTCCCCCTAAAAACTGGAACAAGGCAGGGATGCCCTCTTTCACCACTTCTATTCAACACCGTCCTTGAGACTCTAGCCAGAGCAATTAGACAAACCAAAGAAATTAAAGGGATACGAATAGGAAAAGAAGAACTCAAACTATCCCTGTTCACTGACGACATAATTATATATTTAGAGGAACCTGGAAATTCCACCAGAAAACTTTTAGAACTCATAAGTGAATTCAGTAAAGTAGCGGGTTACAAGATCAATGCTCATAAATCCAATGCATTTTTATACATAAGTGATGAATCTTCAGAAAGAGAAATTAGGAAAACTACCCCATTCACAATAGCATTGAAAAAAATAAAATACTTGGGAATCAATCTCACAAAAGAGGTGAAAGACCTCTACAATGAGAACTACAGAACACTAAAGAAAGAAATTAAAGAAAACCTTAGAAGATGGAAAGATCTCCCATGTTCTTGGATAGGAAGAATTAATATTGTCAAAATGGCCATACTACCTAAAGTGCTATACAGATTCAATGCAATTCCAATTAAAATCCCAATGATGAACCTTGCAGAAATAGAGCAAGCAATTGTGAAATTCATCTGGAAGAATAAAAAACCCAGAATAGCTAAAGCAATCCTCAGTAGCAAGAGCGAAGCAGAAGGTATCGCAATACCAGATCTTCAACTCTACTACAAAGCAATAGTAACAAAAATGGCATGGTATTGGTACCCAAATAGACAGGTAGATCAATGGTACAGAATAGAGGACATGGACACAAACCCAAATAAATACAATTTTCTCATACTAGACAAAGGGGCCAAAAATATGCAATGGAGAAAAGACAGCCTCTTCAACAAATGGTGCTGGGAAAACTGGAAAACCACATGCAATAGAATGAAATTAAACCCCTATCTCTCACCCTACACAAAACTCAACTCAAAATGGATCAAGGACCTCAGAATCAGACCAGAGACCCTGCATCTTATAGAAGAAAAAGTAGGTCCAAATCTTCAACTTGTTGGCTTAGGATCAGACTTCCTTAACAGGACTCCCAAAGCACAAGAAATAAAAGCAAGAATCAACAACTGGGATAGATTCAAACTAAAAAGTTTTCTCTCAGCAAAGGAAACTATCAGCAATGCGAAGAGAGAGCCTACAGAGTGGGAGAATATCTTTGCCAACCATACTTCAGATAGAGCGCTAATTTCCAGAATCTATAAAGAACTCAAAAAACTCTACACCAAGAATACAAATAATCCAATCAACAAATGGGCTAAGGAAATGAACAGGCACTTCACAGAAGAAGATGTACAAGCAATCAACAGATATATGAAAAAATGTTCAACATCTCTAGTAATAAGGGAAATGCAAATCAAAGCTACCCTAAGATTTCATCTCACCCCAATTTGAATGGCGATTATCAAGAACACATGCAACAATAGGTGTTGGCGAGGATGTGGTGAAAAAGGAACACTCATACATTGCTGGTGGGGTTGCAAATTAGTGCAGCCACTCTGGAAAGCAGTATGGAGATTCCTCAGAAAGCTTGGAATGGAAACACCATTTGACCGAGCTATCCCACTCCTTGGTCTATACCCAAAGGAATTAAAATCAGCATACTACAGAGACACAGCCACATCAATGTCCATTGCTGCTCAATTCACCATAGCCAGATTGTGGAACCAACCTAGATGCCCTTCAGTTGATGAATGGATAAAGAAACTGTGGCATATATATACAATGGAATATTACTCCGCAATGAAGAATAAAATTATGAAGATAAAATTATGGCATTTGCAAGCAAATGGATGAAATTGGAGAATATCATGCTAAGTGAGATAAGCCAATCTCAAAAAACTAAAGGACGAATGATCTCGCTGATAAGCGGATGAGGACATATAATGGGGGGTGGGAGGGGTTAGCATTAGGGTTAGGGTTAGGTTTAGGGTTAGGGATAAGGAGTAGGGTAAGAATGAAGGAAAGAAGGACTGTATAGAGGGAAAAGAGGGGTGGGAGGGGTGGGGTGGAAGGGAAAAAAAATAATCAAACATCATTGCCCTATGTAAATGTATGATTACACAAATGGTATGCCTTGACTCCATGTACAAATAGAGAAACAACATGTATCCCATTTGTATACAATAGTAATAAAAAAAAAAATCTATGCCCCAAACAATGGCTCATCCATGTATGTCAAACAAATCCTTCTCAATTTTAGAAACCAAACAGACCACAACACAATAATTCTAGGTGATTTTAACACACCTCCCTCACCACTGGACAGATCTTGCAAACAAAAATTGAACAAAGAAACCATAGATCTCAATAACACAATCAATAATTTAGACTTAACAGACATTTATAGAACATACCATCCAACCAAGAACAAATACACTTTCTTCTCAGCAGCACATGGATCCTTCTCTAAAAGAGACCATATATTATGCCACAAAGCTAATGTTAGCAAATACAAGAAGATAGAGACACTACCTTGTATTCTATCAGATCATAATGGAATGGAATTAGAAATCAATGATAAAATAAAAACTGAAAATACTCCAATACCTGGAGACTAAATAATATGCTACTGAATGAAGAATGGATAACAGAAAACATCAGGGAGGTGATAAAAAAAATTCTTAGAGGTAAACGAGAACAATGATACAACATATCAAAATATCTGGGACACTATAAAAGCAGTACTAAGAGGAAAATTCATTGCGTTGAGTACATTCAAGAAAGGAATAAAAAGTCAACAACTAAATGACCTAACCTTACATCTCAAAGCCCTAGAAAAAGAACAGAACAACACCAAAAGTAGAAGACATCAATAAAACTGAAACAAAAGAAACAATTCAAAAAATTGACAAAACAAAAAGTGGGTTCTTCGAAAAAGTAAACAAAATTGATAATCCCTTAGCTACACTAATGAAGAGAAGGAGAGAGAAAACTTACTAAAAGTTGTAATGGAAAAGGAAATGTCATGAAGACACCATCAAAAGACACAACATGATTAGAAATTACTTTGAAAATCTATACTCCAACAAAATAGAAAATCTCAAAGAAATTGACAAGTTTCTAGAGACATATGATCCTCCCAAACTGAATCAGGAGGACATACACAATTTAAACAGATCAATTTCAAGCAATGAAATAGAAGCCATCAAAAGCCTACCAACCAAGAAAAGCCCAGGACCAGATGGATTCTCAGCCAAGTTCTACAAGACCTTCAAAGAAGAACTTATTCCAATATTCTTCAAAGTATTCCATGAAATAGAAAAGGAGGGAACCCTTCCAAACACATTCTATGAGGCTAGTATCACCCTGATACCAAAACTAGACCAATATCCCTGATGAATGTATACACAAAATCCTTAACAAAATTCTGGTAAATTGCATACAAAAACATATTAAGAAATTGTGGACCATAATCAAGTAGGGTTCATTCCGGGGATGCAAAGTTGGTTCACCATCCAGAAATTAATAAATGTAATTCATCACACCAATAGACTTAAGAATCATAAGATTATTTCAACAGATGCAGAGAAAGCATTTGACAAAATACAACACCTCTCAAAACACTAGAAAAAACAGGGATGTTAGGAACATACCCCAACATGGTAAAAAGTACTTATGCTAAGCCCATGGCAAAGATCATTCTTAGTGGAAAAAAACTGAAAGCATTCCCTCTGAAAACTGGAACAAGACAGGGGTGCCTACTTTCACCACTTCTATTCAACATAGTATTGAAAACTCTAGCCAGAGCAATTAGACAGACCAAAGAAGTTAAAGGGATATGAATAGGAAAAGAAGAACTCAAACTGTCACTATTTGCTGATGACATGATTCTATATTTAGAGGATGAAAAACTCCACCACAAAATTTCCACAACGTAGCAGGATATAAAATCAACACTTATAAATCTAGTACATTTCTAATTGTAAGTGATGAACCCTCTGAAAGAGAAATTAGGAAAACTACCCCATTCACAATAGCCTCAAAAAAAAATACTTAGGAATCAATCTAACAAGAGGTTAAAGAGTAAAGAAAGAAATTGAAGAAAACCTTAGAAGATGGAAAGATCTCCCACATTCTTGGATAGGCAAAATTAACATTGTCAAATGGTCATACTGCCAAAACTATTATACAGATTTAATGCAATTCCAATTAAAATTCCAATGACATTCTTCATAGAACTAAAAAAAAAAAAATCATGAAATTCATTTGGAAAAATGAGAGACAGAAAGCCAAAGCAATCCTGGGCAGGAAGAGTGATGTTGGAGGTTTCACAATACCAGACCTTAAACTATACTATAAAGCAATAGTAAGACGAACTGCATGGTGTAGGCATCAAAATAAACAGGTAGATCAATGGTACAGAATAGAAGACAGACAAACCCACATAAATACTGTTATCTCATATTAGACAAAGGTACCATAAACATACAATGGAGAAAAGATAACCTCCTCAACAAATGGTGCTGGCAAAACTGGAAATCCATATACAGTAAAATGAAATTAAACCCCTATCTCTCACCCTGTACAAAACTCAACTGGAAATGGATCAAGGACCTAGGAAATTAAACCCAATACCCTGCAACAAACAGAAGAAAATGTAGATCCAAAAATTCACCATGTTGGCTTAGGACCAGACTTCCTTAACAAGACCCCCAGAGTGCAAAAAATAAATGTAAGAATCAATAAATGGGATGGATTCAAACTAAAAAGTTTTTTCTCAGCAAAGGAAACAATCAATAGTGTGAAAAGACAACCTACAGAGTGGGAGAAAATCTTTTCCACACACTTCAGACAGAGCACTAATCTCCAAAATGTATAAAGTACTTAAAAATCTTTACACCAAAAATAAAAAGAATCCAATCAATGGGCTAAGGAACTGGGCAGACACTTCACAGAAGAAGATGATCTATAAATATATGAAAAAGTGCTCATCATCTTTAGTAAATAGAGAAATGAAAATCAAAACCACCCTAAGATTTCATCTCACTCCAACTACAATGTCTATTATCAAGAATACAAGCAACAACAGGTGTTGGCGAGGATGCAGGGAAAAAGATACACTCATCCATTGCTGGTGGAGTTGCAAATTGGTGCAGCCACTCTGGAGAGCAGTGTGGAGATTCCTTAGAAAACCTGAAATTGAACCATCATTTGACCCAGTCATCCCACTCCTTGGCCTATACCCAAAGGACTTAAAATCAGCATACTACAGAGATACAGCCACATCAATGTTCATAGCTGCTCAATTCACAATAGCTAGATTGTGGAACCAACCTAGATGCCCTTCAACTGATGAATGAGTAAAGAAACTGTAGTATATATAATATATAATGGAATATTATTCAGCCATAAAAAGAATAAAATTATGGCATTTGCTGGTAAATGGATGGAGTTGCTATGTGAAATAAGCCAAGCCCAAAAAACCAAAGGTCAAATGTTTTCTCTAATAAGTGAATGATGATACATAATGAGGGGGGTGATAAGAGAAAGAATGGGGTAACTCTTTGGAAAGTTGTAGAGGGAAATGGGGTGGGATGGGGTGGGGAAAGGAAAGATAGTGGGCTAAGACAGACATTATTACCCTATGTACATATATGATTACATGAATGGTGTGAATCTACATTGTGTACAATCATAGAAATGAAAAGTTGTAACCCATTTGTGTATAATGAATCAAAATGCAGTCTGTAAAAATTTTAAAACTTAAAATTAAAAAAATTTTTTAAATAAAATAAAAAATAAAAAGAGATTGAAGAACTTGGCATAAGGAAAAGCTCAGTCGTGACAAAACTGTTGGCAGATTTCAAAATTTTAAGCTCAGAGACAGAAATTGTAATTATTCATTAATGTTACCAACAAATATTTTGTTTTTTAAAATATACATCATTATAATTAACAAGTATTAGTACATGGCTCTTTTCTTCTTGTACTGTAATTTTTATTTATTCATTTATTTGCTTATTTATTTATTGTGATGCTGGGGATAGAACCCAGGGCCTCATCCATGCTAGGCAAACACTCTACTACTGAAATAAATAACCATCTTCATAATATTTTCTTTATTTCTTTATGGGCATAATAATAAAGCTCAAAAAAAATTTTAACAAACTAAATAAAGAAGGTATGTAACTAAAAAATATAACTAATAATTTAGACAAAACAAAAATATAGACTATTCCATCAATGACTGAATATACTTTCTTCTCAGCAGCACTAAATGGGCAAAGGAACTGAATAAACACTTCACAGAAGAAGAAATATGAATGGTCAAAAAATTCATGAAAAAATATTCAACATCTCTAGAAATTAGAGAAATAAAAATTATAACTACACAGGTTTTATCTTACTCCAGTCCAAATGGCAATTATTAAGAATACAAGTAACAATAAATATTGGTGAGGATATGGGGAAAAAAGTACACTCATACATTTCTGATGGGAATGCAAATTGGTACAGCCACTCTGGAAAGCAATATAGAGAGTCCTCAGAAAACTTGGAATGGAACCACCATTTGAACAAGTTATCCTACTCCTTGGTATATACCCAACGGACTTAAAATCAGCATACCGCAATGATGCAGCCTCATCAATTTTATAGCAACTTAATTCACTACACCTAAACTATGGAACCAACATAGGTGCCTTTCAACAGATGAATGCATAAAGAAAATGTGGTAGATATACACAATAGAATATTACTCAGTCATAAAGAAGAATGAAATCATGGCATTTGCTGGCAAATGGATATAACGGGAGACTATCATGCTAAGTGAAATAAACCAGTCCCCAAAAAGCAAAAGTTGAATGTTCTCTCTGATAGTGGATACTAACATACAATAAGCGGGGAGAGGGAAGATAGTAGTTCACTGAATTAGACAGAGGGGAATGAAAGGAAGAAAGGGAGGATAAGCATAGGATAGACAGGAGAATGAATTGTACATAACTTTGTTCACATAACTACAAGTGTTTATATATGAATACAGGACCAGTGTAACTCCACATCATGTACAACCACAAGCCTGGGATCCTAATTAGAACACATAATACTCCTTGTATGTATAATATGTCAAAACACATTCTAATGCCATGTACATCTAAAAAGAACAAATAAAAAAGGAAAAATAAATAAAATGCAATGATGCAAATCTGATGGAATTCTTCATATAAATTCTTCTAAAACAGTGAAAACTCAGACCAAGAATAGGAAGGTCAGCAAACAATTTGACACCTTGGGTATAGATGATCCTTGTGGCTGCAAGATCCTAATGCCAGTCATCACTTGGTTAAGCAAGACTACACTGGCTGCTTTGTACAGCTTTCTAGTTGCTTTTTCATGATTCAGGGGTTCCATTATCTTCTCCAACATCTTGCTTGACCCACCACTGCCATGCAACACATTAAAGCAAATCCCTGTAATGTGGCCCTTTGGTGTGTATATGCAAATAATATCAGCTGAGAAGGATAAAAATTAACTTACTGAGCATTTATATGCAGTAGTATTTCATGTCCTTTATGTGTGCAATTGATTTAGTCCTCCAACAACCCAAGCGGGTAGGCAGCATGCTTTTCCTACTTTACAATGACATTCCCAATGTCAAAGAGCTGACAGGACTGTGGCAGAACTAAGGTTAAAATCCAGCTCCAGCATATGCTTGGAAACAGTAAGGCACTGATGAGTTTCATTAGGTCATTTCCTAATTCCACCTCCAAATTCCAATGAATTAATGGGTTATATAGACAAATGAATTCATTTTGTTTAATATAAAATGTAAGACCTCCAATGGCTGACCTTGGAAAACAGCTCAACAGGTGCTGCTACAGCATTCTGTTCTTTCAAGTACTGCTCCCAAGACCAGGGTTCTTGTGTAGCCACTGAAGGGGCTGAAAGAAAAAATAAAGGGTTATCTTCAAGTAGTCTGTGATAGAAAAGTAACAAATTTTTAATTGAAGATAAACACAAGAAGCAAGCATAATAAGTTAGAGACAGAAGACCAGCAACTAGGGGCTAGGGCATGGCTCAGTGGCAGAGCGCTTGCCTAGCATGTAGGAGGCACCAGGTTCGATCCTTAGCACCACAGAACAAATAAAATAAAGGCATCCTACCCATCTACAAGTACAAAAAAAATATTTTTAAAAAGAAGACCAGTCACAAATAAGAGACTATCCCCCACTAAAATCACCCAGCCACATTTTTTTCCTATTTGGAGTAAGTTTATGTTGGATATGTTCACCTCCAGGAAGATACTTGATGAATACTTAAAACAGGTGCTCTCAAAAAGGTTTTCTGGAAAGCTATGGTTTATATTTAAGATAAATAACATGTAAATTTTCTTTTTTCAGTTTGGAGATCGAACCCAGGACCTCCTGCATGCTAAGCAAGTACACTTACCACTTAGCCATATCCCACTTTCTTGAACACTTTGCTTTCTTACCTCTTTTTGGTATAAATGTCAACCAGTCAAAAGGCAATGCGGCAATATTTGTCAAAAGTCTTAAAATTTATTCCTATAATTTGAACCAGCAATTCTTCTTCTAGGAAATTGTCTTAATGAAATCACAGTAGATGTGCTCAAGGGGCAAAACACAGGGTTCTTCTGCTAGAGCTCACATAATAATGAAACATCAGAAATAAACTAAAGGTCCTCCAAGAGGGAGTTAATTAAACTCATTGTGCAGACATGTCATTTTAATAATAGACAGTAAAATCACATTGTAGAAGGCTGTCTAATGGCAGAGATGGTAAGTTAGTACTGAGCAGGGGAAAAAGTTTAGGAAACAAAATAATCCTTTTTGGCAAATATGTAATGGATTATAAAAAAATGAAAATTATGTAAATTGAAATCTTGAATGAAGTCATCTTTAGATGCTAGGATTATAAATAATTTCTTTTCTGTTTTGGTTTTCTGCTTTCCACATTGTCTAGATTAATAGCTAATCACTGTAATTCAATAAGTGTCATTTTTAACAATATAAATCTAGCAAAAAGAATTAGTCTTAAAGTTTACATTCTAAAGCCCAGTAACATCTCCTCTAGAATTATATCCTCAGGGAGTAGTCAAGCACTAATAAACGTTGATGGTAAAAATGTAAATCACAATGCAACTGCAAGAAAGCAAAATAGTGCTAGTGTGGGAGGAAAGTTAACTAAAACTATAGTATATTGTTTTATAGTATATGATTCAGATCATCAAAAACTATATTTTTATTTTTTAAATATTTAATGAAGCATCTTGAGAATTAAAGTGTTAAGTAAAAACCTAAGGACAAATCAGTGTGAATGGTCCTTTGTGTCCCTACTGATGTTAAGTGAAATATGAAATAAGGCACAGAAAGACAAATATCAAATGACTTTACCTATATTTGGAATATAATAACTCACAAAAGCAGAAAATTTAAAGATGATTCCCAGAGGCTGGGGGAGTAGAGGAGGAGAGATGTTTGTCAAAGGGTACTAAGTTTCAGGTAGGCCTGTTATAGAGACTATACAACATGATGACTAAACCTAATGGTAATGTATTATATACTTCAAAATTGTTAAAAGAATAGATTTCTAAGGTTCTCACCAGAAAAAGATGGTAAGTATATGAGGTGATGGATATTACTTACCTTGAGTTCTAATCTTTCCACAGTATAAACCTCTATGAAAGCATTCCATGTATGTAAACTCTGTACATACATGCAATTATTATTTGTCAATTAAACATAAAATAAAAATACAAATTATATTTAGATTATTCTATTATTAAAACACCATTTATTCACATATTTATGTGTGCACACAACATAGGAAAGCAAATGGAAAGAAACAGCAAAAGGTGCTGGGCATGCTGGCCCAATCCTGTAATCCCAGTGGCTTGGGAGGCTGAGGCAGGAGGACTGCAAGTTCAAAGCCAGCCTCAACAACTTAGTGAGACCCTATCTCTAAATAAAATATAAAAAAGGGCTGGGGATGTGGCTCAGGGGTTAAGCACCACTGGGTTCAATCTCTGGTACCAAAAAAAGAAAGAAACAGCAAAATATTACCAGTGGCTATGCATGGATGGTGCAATTAATGAAAATATATTCTTTTCTTGTTACTTTGCACATTTTAAAAATTGTCTACAATCATTATTATGTAATTATACCAATATGTACCCTTGGGAAAATGCTGGTCAAAAAGTGTTGAGTATTAATTTTAACATTTATCATGCTGAAAAAGGTTCCAGAAGATATGAATGGTAAAAGGTCAGAAGTGCACTAGAATTGCTGATGACAGGTGGTAGGACACCTCTAAGTCAACCACTTGCACTCTCTCAGGACAATAAAGGCACCTGATGGAAAAACAAACACAAAATCCCATCAAGTTGTGCAAGATAAACTCCGGTTAGATTTATATATGTTCCTTAATTAAGGTTTTTGGCTTTTTTTTTTTTTTTTTTTGAGCGTTCTAATCTACCAAGAAGAGTGCTATCCTGGGGCTGGGGGTGTAGCTCAGTGGTAGAGCACTTGCCTAGCACATGTGAGCACTAGGTTGGATCTTCAGCACCACATAAAAATAAATAAATTAATACAAAAGTATTGTGTCCATCTAAGAAAAAAAATTTAAAAAGAAAGGGTTCTAACCCACTAGAATAAAAATATAATGCTATTTCAGGCCTAGTTGATTTATTTATTTATTTTTAATAATACACATTATTTTTCCTTTGACATCGAAAGTATCACTGACAACAAAAGAGTAAATTCAGGAAATTAAAAATTCATATTGATTTAAAGTAAAAAAAGACAAAAAAGCATGGACATTAGCACTCACTATTAGTCATAACACTAAATAGTTATTGCTGAGAAATACATTACTAAAGTGTGATAACTCTTTAAAGAATTTTAACCATCAAATAAGACTAACAGAATTACCATGGATGGATTTTCTTGTCTCAAAATACCAAGACATCACCATGTGATTTCATCAAGGATTTTAGTCGGTTAGCCCATTACAGTGCTAAAAGTTCTGCTGCCATTTCTACATCTCACAACACGAGTTCTTCTGCTAAACACAGAAAGCAATATGGCAAACCCTGAAGATGCTCTGACAAGATTATTCAACTTCCCTATCTTTTTGCAGCATTGCAATTATGTGCTTTACAAAAAAACATTACAGCAGTGTTGGCTCTAAAGCAAATACAGATATCTCATTTTCTACAACAGCTGTGTTCTTAAAAAGATTGTGTGTAATTTCTCAATTTAATCATATTTCCAATTGTCATACATAATCATTTTGCCAAAGTAAATCATATCTAAGACCTCCCTTTGTGATTACATAAGTATGCAGAGAACCTTTTAAAATTTATCATAAAAAGAAAACATAATATCAGACAATAAAAATTTTCAATGAATTAAATATTTTGTAAAGCAAGAGAATTATTCAGCAATGTGGTGCCTGCTGGGAAGATAGGAGAACACTCACAGCCTATGGACAGGCCCTCCTGAACCACTGACCCCCATGGGACTTCTACCCCCTCCTGTCTCTCATCATGTGATTTCATTAATTCCCACAGGGATTATATGAGCTACAATTAACCAACTTGCTTATTTTCAACTAGAATGTAAGTCTCTAAAGTGAAGGGACTTTGTGGGTTTTGTTCTTCACTGTACTTCCGGGGCTTTAACCCTACCTGGACATATGTATTTGATTGAGTTAAAAGGAAAGAAGGAAGGCTTTCATGAATTCAAGGATATATATTTTGACCAACTCACTCTCAGTTTCCCAGAGAGAAGGAACCAATAATGAGAGAGCACCAGTGCAAGCACCAATATTTTAATGCAATATACTACATATATGGTACTCATTTTAAAGAATATAAGCTATACTACAGATATGGTACTTGCTTCATAAAATATTGGATATGCATATGGCTTTTTAAACCCTAAATTTGATTTCTTTTTACTATTCTCACTGGTTAACTGGATAATTAAAATGCTCCAATTATTCTTCTGCTGCTAAATGTTCAGTAATATAGAAAATATATTTCTATAGTATCTGCCACTAAATATATAGTCATCATATTCCAGGTTCTGAATTAGATGGTTGGGGTGTATGTGTGTACACATGAATATATGTGAGCATATATATTTCCATTTATTGTTTTTGTTTGTTTTGTTTTATTTGAGTAGGGGTCTTGTTACATTGCCCAGGCTACCCTCAAACTCCCGGGCTCAAGCAATCCTCCCACTTCATTCTGTAAAACAGTTAAGTCTGCCAGTGCACTCTACCAAGCCCAGCTTCCATTTATTCTTTACCACACTGAATATTAGATTAAAAATTGAATTTTGTAATTGTAAAAAATTGAAGCTCACAGATTTCACAACTGAAATGGTCTGGAATTAAACAAAATTCCTAGCCCACATTAGTACACACAGCCTAAATGTAACAGAAATGCTTATGAAATTATTAACTTTTAAGGTAAAAGCACCATAAAATTAAGTTTCAGGGAAATTAATAAGCTCACTCATTGATGGTGGTTTTGCAAATATAATTAAAACTTTTGAAAATTATGTTGAAACTATGTATTTATAACTAGAAAATAAGGTGTTGATATTCAATGATCTATTCATCCCAATTTTAATATTTAATCTAAGAAATGCAAAGGAAATAAATGTAGCCTTTACTACAGTACAAATATCAACAAGTCAAATAAATTATAGTTATGAAGATCACATAATAGTTCTTTGTTAATATTAATTAATCAGAGTTGAGCAGTTTGTATATACATTAGCATTAGAACTGTACTTGTTTCATATGAATAAAAATTATAAGAAAAAAATGGAGATCAAGTGTTAAAGTGATACAAACTGTCAAGCAATGCAGGACAAAGGCTGACAGATTTGGCTGGTGAAGAAGAAGCCCTTTTTTTATATTCAGATAGTTTACCTCTTACTTGAACAGCTAAAGGGGTTAGTGTCCCATGACCCTGGCACAGAATTAAGAGCAGTCAAATAATATAACTGTCAGACATTCTGTGCCCTGTTGCTAAGGAGTCAAAGTCATGCTGCAGCAAGGCACTTTAGAGCCTGCAGCTGAAGAGGGGGACTTGACAAAGCTCCAACCTCTCAGAAGGAGCATGGCATTGTCTCACAATGGCCTCCTCCAAGGCATGGAGCAGCATAAAGTGGCCTTGAAGCAGCTCCTGGGCAGCCCCCATGCTCTCATGCTTAGGAGGCTCACAGAGCATTCTGTTATGGAAAATGACCTGTGATTAAACCTTGGCTTCCTGGCCATTTGGATGCCTATGTGGTTACCAGGGCCCCATGGTATAGTCCTTCCCCTATGAAAGGTGAATTTCACTTTTTAAAAACAATGGAAACACAACACTTCTCTTGTGTGGAAGTATGCAGGGCCATCTCTTTCTTTCTCCAGCAGTGTTAGGTGGGGTGTGCATATGTATTTCTTTTCTTCTAACACCAAGGAAGACTACCTGAGTTTCACCTGCAAGTCAGAGGAGTTTGGCTTACATGGCCTCAGCCATATTTGTAGATCAGCAAAACTCACAGCAATTCCTATCACAAAAAGTGATAACTAATACCTTGCAGAGATGTCACACTCACACTTTACCAGTCCTAAATATTGTTTTGTTCTGCACACACCTTGAAGTTTGTTGGATTCTTCATCAGATTGGCAAGACCAAAGGAAATAAATTGAAAGCAAAGAATATGTTAAACAATTTAAGAAAGTTCACAAAAAATGTCAAGAAAGCAAGATGGCAGCAGCAGGTCTCTTGGCCAAAATAATATGATGAGATGAAAAACTACTTTAAGTACTTAGCATCTCCTTATGCCACTACTACTGCAGGAGGTGAGGTGGCTGTGAACATGTCCCATTCTGCAGCTCTTGTTTTACAAAAAACAAAGCAAAACAAAAAGATGGCCATAAACCAGTGTCTTCCATGTTCATAACTACATTTCTTGCCTGCAACCTGAGGTAGAGGCTCACAGACTATCAATAAAGGGGTGAGAGAGGAGCCACATTGAACCCAGTCAGAAATGTTCCCAGACATTTCCAGTGGGGTCAACTACAGAAATAATGGTCCAAGTGAGGGAAGTGCTAGGAAGTAGTTCAACTCTGGGCCATGTAGTAGAGTTGGAGGGTCATTTTCTTAGAAAAACACATCCAATGGTGTGGCAAAATACAGAAGTTCAGTGGAACATAAGCTAAGAAAGGACAGACTTGATGCTCAGATGGGTTGAAGGATACTGCAGTAACCGATTTTCTTAATGGTATGTCCACATGGCCTTATTTTATGAGCCAACGGGCACAGCTCCCTGGGTCAGACCAACTCCTTACAGACAGGCAAACACAGAGAGGCACAGAGCTTTTGTTCTCAGACATGTTTCTCTTGTGAAGTGCCCACAATGTCTAACAGGCTTGGGCACAATATCACACTTTCTGAAGGGGCTCATGCACTAAGTATGACACATGTCAGACCAGACACACCTTTACCTTTGGGAACTTTTTAGATAATCTAAACCATAACTGTCATTTTGGATGTAGAGTTCTGAATAACTAAGTTTATTAAATTAATAAAAATATTTATTTCATTTTTCAGTTCTTAATATGAATAACTTTCACATAGGTATACTAACATTTTTGCTCTCAGCTCTTCTTATAAAATTCATATCATAAAAACAGCATGTTGTTTAAATATGGAGAGAAGCCCTAGCTAAACGACATCTTGCCATACCACTTTTTCAAACCTTACATTTCTCCCTAGCAAGCTCCATTTTTTTTAACAAAGATATCCTATCAGAATTCCCCACACCAGACACCCTACAAACAGAACAGTCTGGTAGCTCCACACCCTCACACTCAGCTTCCCATTCATATACCTCAGAGAGTAGAGACTGAAAAATCAACAAGAGACAAACTTGTCTCTCAGGGCAATAAGCCTATCCAGTTCTAATAAATGCACAACATTTATTAGTAATTTTCTGAACTGAAATTAAAAATGGCAGGGGGTAAAGAATGAATAAATTACCCCTCTTAAGGACAGAACGTGGTTGGGAATATAGCTCAGTGTTAGAGCACTTGCTTAGCATCCCCAAAGCCCTGAGTTCCATTCCCAGTACTGAAAAAAAAAAAAAAATTAGACCTGTAAATCTGAAGACTCCTGTTTCAGTCAGCTCCTTCCAATTTTTTTAATTGCAAACACAACCTTTCACACAATACTTTGACCCCATCCCTCCATGTTTTATTGGTGCATTATAGTTGTATATATTGATGGATTTGTTTTTACATATTCGTATGTACACACAATATAACCTAACAACATAATTTGGCCAATATCACTCTTTGGCACTCCCCGCTCCCTTCCTGCCTCTCACCCCTTGGTCCCTTTCCTCTACTGATCTCCCTCTGATTTTTAGGAGACCCACCCTCACCTTTGTTTTCCTTTTTCCTCTCTAGCTTTTGCATTTGAGAGAAAACAGGAACCTTAATCTCCTGAGTTTGACTTATTTCACGTAACATGATGGTCTCTAGTTCCATCAATTTTCCTGCAAATGCCATAATTTCATTTTTCTTTATGATCAAACAGAACTCCATTGTGTATATATACCACATTTTCTTTATCCATTCATTTGTTGATGGACACCTAGGTTGGTTCCAGAGTTAGGCTATTGTGAACTATGCTGCTATAAACATGGGTTTGCTTGTATCACTGTATTAAGACAACTTTAATTCTTCAGGCAAAACACAGAAAAGTGGTACAGTTGGGTC
Organism: Sciurus carolinensis; assembly: GCF_902686445.1. Lineage (NCBI taxonomy): Eukaryota > Metazoa > Chordata > Mammalia > Rodentia > Sciuridae > Sciurus > Sciurus carolinensis. The sequence continues at coordinate 25,263,524 of NC_062227.1, read as the reverse complement.
ACATGGTGGTGTCACGCCTAGTCTTTTGAGGAGCTTCCACACTGATTTCCATAATGGTTATACTAATTTACAGTCCCACCAAGAGTGTAAAGGTGTTCCTTTTTCTCCACATCCTCTCCAGCATTTATTATTATTTGTATTCTTGATGACTGCCATTCTGACTGGTGTGAGATAAAATCTCAATGTAGTCTTGATTTCCATTTCCCTAATTGCTAATGATATTGAACATTTTTTCATGTATTTGTTGACCACTTATATTTCTTCTTTTGAGAAGTGTTTGGCCCCATTTCTAAAGCTGTGCTGAGTAAAGCTCTATCAGAGAATATGTGAGAAATAATTGTCAGTAGCAACCAACCAATTTTATAATACACTGTTATAGTAATGCCTTCTTTTGGAAGTATTCTTACAAAGCACCCACAACTGGAAATGATATAATCTTCCTAATGTTAACAACTTATCATTGCTGAATAATAACCCCCTGAAGCAGCAGCTCCCTGAGTACACCTGTGCTTTCCAAACTCAGGTTTTAATAACTGACACGTTTCTGCAGCAAGGATTTCTCCATGATCCACCTACAATATTTTTCATTTGTACATTCAGTCTGCTTTTTGTTTCAGTCCAAATGAATTTAAAAATCATTTATTGCTCATCTCCCCAGGCAAATCAGGTACTGAGTGGGATGAGATGCTCAGAGAACTTGACTTCTGTCCACACACAATATTTGCACGGGGTGGTGGGAGACACAAGTAAACAGATCGATGTCACCCACACCGTCACATAGGGCCAGACTGGATGGATTGATGAATAAGCAAGCAGACCCAGGAGCTAATTTGAACTAGTTAAGAAACCCAAACAATGAGTCTGGGAACAAAATGAAGGATTAACTGAACAGAGAAAGCTTCCAGGAGGCCATTGTTTTTTGACATAAACAAAAGTTTAAAAGGCAATCCAGGGAGAAGTTGAGTGCAGTATAAGCAAAGCAGGAGAGGCTGGGAAAGCAGAGCTGCCTCTGCAAGCACCAGAGTCTGGGAAGCATTGGACATAAATCCCATAGGGATCCACAGAACAGAGGCCAGAGTGCTGGACTAGGAGGAGGCAGAGTAAGATCATGGAAGTTCTTCAAAGCCAGCCTAAGGAGCTTGATCTTCACTCTTATGGTTTGGAGAACCATTAGAGAGTTCTGAGTGGCAGAGAACTTGCTTTATGAATCAGCTCTAGGCAAGGATGAACTGGATATGAGAGCGAAGACTGAAGGCTAAGAATGACAATGGGGTAGTTGAGGAAACAGTATTCCTGAGGAAAGGAAGGAAGGAAACTGAGGGAAAACACAGAAATTCAACTGAAAGACCATGACCTACAACTGCCTATGGGTGGATGGTAGAAGGAGAAGGCAAGGATGATCCTGAGGCTCAATCCTGGGTATAGAGAAAGAGAGAAATAGAGGGAGAGAGAGAGAGAGAGAGAGAGAGAGAGAGAGAGCATTCCCAATATAGAATGTTGGAGGAAAATGAAAAGGATTACTTCCAGAAGTGGTGAATTTTAGGTATGTATAATAATATATAATAAATGTGTATCAAACAAAAGGCATTTTGAAAAATTTTTGAAAGAGGCAACAATGAAGAAAATAAATACTAATATAAACCAAGGAGAGAAGGCAAATGGTCTCACAGGAGGTGAGTAGGGAACAGGAGAAGAGGCCTGAGGAACAGCAGAGCTGAAGCAAGATCCCAGGAAACACGAGGAGGCCTGGAAGCCACGGGGACAGAGGGTTGCCAGAGGACTCCCAGAGGGCTGGGAAATCTGAACAGTCAAGTAAGACCAACATCAGAGAAGCAGATGCTGAATTTGAAATCTGGATGTCAATGTAAACATAGTGGAGAGGATTCAGTGGAGAGATAAGAAGCCAAATAGTGCAAAGGAAAGTGGCAAGAATGAACCAGTTTTAAGAGGTCTGCAATGCAGAGGAAGAGGCAGATGACAGGTTCATGTGAGGGGGAAGGACAGTCAAGAGAAAGGAAATCTTTCTTTCCTTTTCATTAAAAAAAAAAAAAAATACAAGCAGTAGTGAGATGATTTCAGTTGAGGGAAATAAACAGAGAAAGAAATGAGGTTCTTAGAAGAGATAGGACAATCCTAGGAGAGGCAGACCAGATGGAAGGTTGAAGGAGGTTTGGATCTTGAATGTCCCTCCAAGTCTCAGGTGTTGAAGGCTTGTTCCCCAGGTGATGACACTGTTGAGAGGTGGTGGAAACTTTAGGAGGTGGGGCTTAGAGGAAGGAAATTTAGGGGGCATGCCTTTGAAGGTAATATGGAGACCCTGATCCCTTCCCTCTTCCCCCGCTCTCAGATTTCTGACCACCACAGGTGAACAGCCTCCCTTACCACATGCTCCTGCTGCCATGATATTCTTCCTCATCATAGGCCCAAAGCAATAAGGCCAAGTGACCATGGACTAAAATCTCTGAAACCATGAGCCTATAAACCCTTCCTCTATTTCAGTTATTTATTTCAAGTATTTTATCACAGCAATAGAAATCTAATACAAGTCCAGAAATAAAAGGGCAGATAGTTAATGAGATGGAGAATAGGAGTTTTAGGTCCTAGGAAAGAAGATGGAAGAAGTCATACCAAATAACCTTGATCTCCTTCAAGATGCAAAGGGCATCTGCTAAGCGTGAGCCTATCGTGGTACCTTTGGGAGCATGAGGAAAGGGGGAGTTATGAACTTAACCAATACTGAAACACAGAAGTACAAAGCAGTCCTGAGAGCCACACTCATTAAACTGGTAGCTCTGCAGAGACAGCGACTATGCCAAGTGACTTTCTCCTGAAGCTTTTGGCAGTCTGGAAGGGGGAGCAGATGGTAAGGTTTGTAGACAGCTGGGAACTGATGAGAAGAGGGCCACTAACAGGAGCTTCGAAGCCAGGAGAATAGCAAAGAGCCTAATTGGTTCTAGGCAAATGAAGTCAAGAAACAACTAATAGAGAACGAGAAGGGGAAAAGCCAAAATATAGGATACAGTTGTTTTGCTTCATTTTTTAAGAGTCCACAGGACTGAAGGAGAGAGAACAACTAGAGGATATGGGAGTGTGATCAAAAAGAGAATTACAGAACTCAAGATATGGTGAATCAACAGCTTATTCACCACAGCATGGCTGAGCATCATGTTTGGTGTCCCAACAAGTTGACAGAAGAATAGCCTATAGGAGCAAAGTGAGGAGAGGCATGCACACAAGTTAATGCACAAAGTGGTTTTCAAAGTATGGCCATCCCCTGGGAATTTGCTGGAAATGTAAAGGTGGGACAGCGCTCCAGAATTAAGGAATCAGAAACTGTGGACATGATCAGCAATCCCATCAAGTGATTATTTCTAACCATTGGAAAATGGTTAAAAATACAAAAATTGGGAGTATCAGTAAACATTTGGGTATCTATCAAATCAGATACTCTTAACAGCAAAAATAAGAATCTGAAGCTGGAGAAAGAGGTGTGACAAAAAGAACATGTCATTTCTACTGAAAGAAAAAACAGAAAGGGAATGAGTGCTGGTATACACAGAGGCCTGGAGGTAAAGAGGAAAAAGGTTGAAAGAAGAAAACACAGATCTGCACATGGAACTATGTATGGGAATGTGTCCCAAGTAGGAACACAGAGTCATGAGACTTTTGGAGGAGTCACCTATGTTTTTATTCATGTTATGACAAGACAAAGAGAAAACTGACCCAAGCCAAGTTCCCACAGATTCAACAAACATTTATTCGATACCCACTATGAGATAGACCCCATGTTAGTGCTAATGATTCAAAGAAAAATAAAATAGAGCTCTTGCCCTTAAGAAGTCTGCAACTTAGTGGAGAAACATAACTATCATAAAAGAAGGAAAATTCAACTGCAGAGACATGAGAAAAGAGCTAAGAATACAAATAGAGTAATCTAATGGTTAAAGACAATAAAACAAGATAAGTAAAATACATAGCATGTCAAACAGCAATAAGTGATACCAAGAATACAAAGCTGAGAAAGGAGTTAGGAAACAATGGGAGGGGCTCTGCAATGCTTCTGAATACAGCAAACTTCTCATCAGAAACACTGGAGGCAAGACGACAATAGAATTGCATCTTTAAAGCACTGAAACTCATAAAACTGTCAAGCAAGAACTATGTAGCCAACAAAAATATCTTTCAAAATGAGAATAAAGTAATAAAATTTTCAGATTAAATAAAAGCTTATTTTTATAGGGTGTACGTTTCCAGTTTTGATTGAGTTCTTCCTCACTACTACATTCATTTATTTTCCTAAAATATTATTATAAAATCTATTTTTCCCTTCAAACATTTAAGTCTTTAATTTATTTGAAATTCAAGTTTGTGTAGATAAAAAGCAGCTGGGCAAGCACACTCTATTAAATAAACTAGAATTTGTTCCCCGAATTGATTTACCATCTTTCTCATATTACATTTTCATATATCTCTTTTCCCCAAATCTATTTTGTTCTGTAGATTCCTGGTCTATTACCATACCACCAGAATGTTGGAAATTTAAGTACAAAATTATTTTATCCCATTTAAATTAAAACTAGTTGGTGTTCTATTTTGGAATCAAGTTAAAAATTCATTTGGAGGTAACTGATATTTTTGTGGCATATCTTTCCATTTGTTCAGATATTAATTTATATTCTTCAATAGAATTTTCTACTTTTCTTCATATAAGGTCTTTCACATTTCATGTTCAATTTATTCTACATATTCTACACCTGGTTGTAAATGGTATTTTCTTTCCTTTTCCATTTCTAAGTACCAATGACTAAAATACAGAAAAGTTAATGGGTTTTTAAAAATTTCTCCTATATACAATCAACTTCAACATTCTTGTATTAATTATAATATTTTGTAATTAGGGTCTTCTGAATTTTCCAGGTGTAATATCATGCCACTTTCAAATGTGTGTGCATGCATATAGGGGATGGAGTGCAATTTTAGGTCTCCTTTCCAAAGTTTGTACTCATTTGACTTTGTTGCTTATTTTACTCACTGAAATCTCAAAATAATTAATATTAATGATGATAGTAGACATCCCTTTTTCTTTATTTGAACTGATAAGTTTTTGATAATCTGCTATTACATTCTGATAAGAACTTTTCCCATAATCAATTCTTTTTTAAGAGCTTTGGGTAGGAATGGCAGTCAAACTTTACCAAAAGACTTTTCAGTGTCTACAGATCATTACATGGCTTTCCCTTTTAGTTTATCAATGTATGAATTACACTAAGTAGATCCTATAATACTGAACCCTGTTTTGTTACTGAACTTTACATTAATGAACAATATACCATCTTTGGTAAAAGGGTATCATTTTTCCAATATATGACTGGATTATATTTGTCAATATTTATTTAGTATTTTATATCTGTGTTCAGATGTGATTTAAAGTCTATAATTTTATTTTATTTTTTGTACTCAGGTTTCACTTGCTACTCCAAAAAAGAACTTTCAACTTCTTCCATGGTCTGGAAGAGTTTATCTATCACTGGAAATAATAAAGATGAAGAAAAATTCAGCTGGACCTCTTAGTCTCTTCTACTGCATATTCAAAGGTTCAACTCTTTTCTCAGGTTAAACTTTTTCTGCATACTCTCAAGTTTGCTAGGAAATATTCCATTCCTCCAAGTTCTCAAATATGTTTCTAAAGAGGTGCACATATTTTTCTTTCTCACATTTGCTTGTTTAAAAACTTCTTCCACATCTTTCTTTATTTTTCTATTCTCATTTAGTAATTAAGTTTAAGGCCACATGGTACACGCTGATTAGTGACCAGGAACACAGAGAAAGAGAAGATTTCAGCAAGGGACTGAACTGAAATGGGTGAAGTATAACTAGGTAGAGTTCACTTCCAGCAGAGTTAAGGCACAACTCTGCCACCAGGTAGAAATAAGTAGTGTAGCAACAAGATGGTAACAGAGGTTACCCAGAGGAAAAGCACAAAATGAGAAGAGAACCATTGTTGAAACAGAGGAGAGGGAAAACCAACACTTTAATGGAAAGTGGAGTAAAGAATTGATCAGAAAGCACTGAGACATAAAAATCAAGAAAGACTGATGTTTCAAAATACAAGGAAAGAACCAGTGAAAAATGAGGAGGTGAGGCTAAGGAGAAGGGGGAAGAAGAGGAAAAGGAGGAGGAGAAGAAATAGTCATCACCTCAGTTGAAAGGTCAAATCAAACCGACAAATGTGGAACACAAGATAGAAGATGAGAAGAAAATGCAAAGTAGACGAAGGGTCACCTCAATCAGGGGTGAATGTTGATCAGGATTCCTCAGTGGACCCAGTTCTATCACTAGAGGAGAATGAAGAGCTCAAGAAATTCAACATTCTTACTGAAATACTCAGGGGAAGGTGAAGTTGGTGATAAAGAGCACACTTGCACATAGATTGCCACTGTTAACTGACGTAGTACTGGTGGAGCAGGTCTATAAAAATAACTCTCACCACTGAGACTCCATAAAAGGAAACTCCTTATAATTAGGAGGTCAATATTAAAATATTCTCCCATGAATACCACCCAATAAGTCATCAAATTAACAACTGTCTATATGCGATGGCAATATTCTTCTCATAACATGATTAACTACATATTTCCCTTGAACTTTTTCTTCTATGTATCCTAGAGACACCCAATGTAATCTATTAAATACAATACAGTTCCAGTGATTGTTGCTACTTTCATTAATTTAATTAATTTTGTCAATCAGAATATAGACTTTCCTCTGTTCCAGATATCCCCTGGTGGGCTCCAATTAATGGACATTCTTAAAATATTATTCAAGATTATTCTTTCTCATGATGCTTTAAAATAAATTCTTTGCAAATCATATCTCAACTTCACAGCTTGTTAACCTTTTGCAACACTAGTCATTCTCAATGAATGTAAGTTTAAAATCCATGAAGAAACATTTAATTTCAGTTCACTAGCAGACCTTTTGGTGCAAAGCAGCATATTTTTATTACTTGGGAAATAAATTAGCACTATTTAAATGAAAATTTAATGTAAAAACTTCTAAAGCAATTTTGTAAAATTTAATTCCTGGAAAGTATATTCAAAGCAACCATGAAGAGGTCTGTTAGTCCACACTGGCATTCTCCCCTCTGAACTTTTTATGACCCTTTTAGAAGGGCATCCCCTTAGACCTGCTTTGAGTTAGTGTTGTATATATATAATGAGAAAATGCAATTACTGTTAGGCTTAATGACCAAAAACTTTACAGTATGGGCTAAAAAAGTTCAATTATGGTACTCTTCCCTTAGCAACATGTACTAAATAATTCCCATTTTCTATAAAAAAAAAATGATTTCACAACGTGGAACTTGAGGTGGGTAGAATAATGGCCTCCCAATATGTCCCTGTCTGTATCCCTGGAAATCATAAAGACATATGGCAGAAGAAACTTTGCAGATGTGGTTATGGTTTTTGAAGTAGGCAGAATAAACAGGTGGGCCCAGGGTAATCACAGGAGTCCTTAAATGGAGACGCTTTCCCAGATATGGTCAGGGAATGATGTGACTATGACTCAAGAGCCAGAGATATAATATTGATGGCTTTGAAAATGCAGCAAGGGCTCATGAGTCAAGGGATGCACATGACTTCTAGAAGCTGAAAAAGGCAAGATCTCAGTCTCCCCAGAGCCTTCAAAAGGAATGAAGCCTTGCCTATGTTAGCCCCATAAGATCCATGTTAGACTTCAAATCTACAGAATTCTAGGATAACTAAATTCTGCTCTTTGAATTCTGCTATGGTTATGGCAGTAAGAAACAGAACCATAGAGCAGGAATAACAAGTACTGATAGTAAACTAGTCAAACTCACAACAAAAAAGTTTATAAATGCTGAATACCTGGGAAGTTTTACAAATTATCATATTCCATTTGTCTGAAAAATAAGAAAAAAATCCATAAATACTGTATTAGTATGGGATAATAGTTATCACATAATAGGTATTACATTCTCTGATTTGAACTGAGGTTCACTGTACAGAATACAGAACAGCTAAGAGAATGTACCTGTAGCTAATTTTCCTGTCTCTGTGAGCTAATGCTCGGGAGCTAAATTATAATATACCAGGTAGACAGCGCCAAAGACCCATTCACCATTCTACTGTTTTTGTACATAAATTCTATCATGCTAATTCTCTAAAGTAATTTTAAATATAGTTGTGAAGAATCAGGGCTGAAATGTATCTAACGAATCAGCTAATCACTTTAAAAATGAAAAACGTGATTTCCCCCAAGGCACAGTTGTGGCATAACTGTCTTATTTCATGGACCAATTACTCTGATAAGCCATAAATGTAGACTAATTTGAGTAACTGGTTTCAAATCCCAGGCATCCTTTCTGTTTTAAAAATCATCAATAAAATAGTTTCCTTGTCAAGTGAAATCTTAAACTACTAAATTCAGATTTGCTGTCATAAAAATTAATTATAACTATGAGAAAAATAATTTCTTCTAAAATTCTAAGCACTGTGAAGACAATTAAAAATATAGAGATAATTAAAAATACAAAAAAAGGGTAGACTCTAGGTAGAATACTTATTAACATACTGCAAAATTAAAATAGCAGTGCCATAAACATATAAAACTTAATTTTGTACAGTTTCATGTTTGTTTAGGGGAAAAAAAATGTTTCTATTTAAAATCAGTATCACACAGATTCTTCCTGGGCACCAACTAACCCAGAGAGTATATACCAAGACCTGGGGCATGTGAAGCTGGACACAGGGTGCCTGGCCCCACCCAGCTGCCCAGGGCTTCTCCTTCCTGACTCTAGGGCCCTGCCTCTGTGCCCTGCTGCCCTCTCTTCCTCTCCTCACATCTGCAGCCTTTTTTTGTTACAACTCAACATGCTCCCCTGTAGAGGTCCTCTGTACTGTTCACCATCTCTGTACACATTTGATGGCCCCCAAAGTCAAACTTGCATGTGAGGCTCCTCTCACCAGCCTCTGATTCAGACCTGATCCCTCAAATGTTCCAAAGGTCTCAGTCTCCACACAAATTAATCCCGGTATCGGCCTTCAAATGTGATCCCAGTTAAGACTATCTACCCTAAATCCAGTGAACCCTGTTCCTAAATCTCTTTGGAATCTGTCTCCTCCTTTTAGTCACCACATGCCCTGTAACAGCTGAGAAAGCCCACCTTGACAACTACTGGCAGTACACTGAAATCTCAGTTCCTCTTCTACTACACCCTCACCCCCAGCCAATAGTTATCTCTCCACAAAGAGGCTATCCCTCTGCTGCACTAAGCTTCATCTTTTTATTAACCATGGGACAATGTCCAGTCAGTTGAGCACAGCATGCAAGGTGCTTGTCCTAGAAGCCAAACTAACTCTCTATCATCAACTGCTCTCTATTCACTAGTTTAACAAACACTCATACAGGACTTACTGTGTACTAGGTTCTCTAGATATAACAAGCTCTACAGTCAAATAAAGACACAACACCTCCCTTATGAACTTTAAAATCCAGAGGGGAGTAATCAACTAGTGTAAAATATGATTATAAATTCTATAAAGTGTTTTCAAAGACTATAAGGCCCTGAGAACCTGGTCTAGGAGATCAGGGAGCTTTACTAACAAGTGGCACTCAAGCCAAAACCTTCAGCAAGACCTGTATTGAAAATTGGGCAAAAAAAAAAAAAAAAACAGATGAGAGAAAAAAGGGCATTCCAGGCAGAAAGGACAGCAGGTTCAAGAGCCCTGGGGAAGTCTCATACGAGGCCAGTGCAGTCAGAGCAGGAGGGAAAAGTGGGCACATCCCAATCTTGGAGTGGCAAGGGTGAAGAGATAGGAAATGGCAAGACTCTGCAGGAATTAGAGACCTTACTAATGATTTTGCCTAAATTGTATCCGTCAGGTAATGGGCAGCATCTGCCCAGTAGAGATAGAGATAGAGGTAGAGATAGAGATATATATTTTGGTTGTAGCGGACATAATACCTTTATTTTACTTTTATGTGGTGCTGAGGATCAAACCCAGGGCTCACATACATGCTAGGCAAGCACTCTACCACTGAGCCACAATCCCAGCCCAGAATCTGACAGGTTTTAAGAAAACAAAATGTAGTGGAAATGACAGAATCAGGCTTATATTCTGAAGAGAATGATCTGGCTGGTTTGCACAGCCTAGAAGAGGTAGTACCAAGAACAGTTCTGGGGAAATGGGCTGAGACATCCAGGCAAGGGATGACAGCTGGGACCTAGAGTGGTACAGGAAAGATATAAAGAAGTGGACAGACATGACAAATATTCCTGATGCAATGAACTTTGATGACGGACTGCCCAAGGGAAGGAGAAAAAAGAAATAAAGTGTCAAGAGGGTCCCTAAGGCCCCAGCTGTGTACTGACAAGGCAGGGCCTTCACTGAACTCAGAGCATCTTCACCCACCTTGAAGCTTGGGGACACGCTTGCCTATGACAACAGTGACTCTAAATCCAGCATGTAAGATCCCTTTGATCCCAAAAGAATTAACACTTTCTAAGTTTTCCAAAACTTTAAAATCTTTATAATCGCATAACTATATATCTTTTAAATCTAATGTTCAACCTATTAAACAGCAAATCCATGTCAAGATCATTTTCCCATGCTCTTCATGTTCATCAAAACAGTCAAAATCTATCGGTAACAATCTTCAATTTTCACATAAAGTGCTTTTCCAAAAAGTTTAAACCTTTAAGGACTCATTTGCTTTATTATATAACTGGAAGCTGCATAGTTCGTTTCTCATGAGCCATTCTTGAACAGTCTCTCTGGGATATAGCTGTATATTTTCTATATACATAGACTTCATATCTGTCGCTCAGAGAAAAATAAGAAAAAAAAATACTAAGAAAATGCTTTGCCTAATGCTAGAGCAAACAGTTTTTAAAACAATCCTCTAGGACTCTCCTGAGAAAAGTATTAGTACTTAAACGAAAAAAAGTCTAAGCTTTTTTAAAAGCAAAAATATAAATTCCCTATTAAAGCTGTTTAAGGAAAATACCATTTATTAAGTATCTACCAAGAGTCCAGTATATTATGGACACTGTCCCATTTAATCCTGATAATTTTATAGGATAAGTGATATTATCTATTATTCCCATCACAAGAAAGAAAACCCAGGTTTAAGAAAGCAAATAACTTATTGGAAGTAACACTGCCAATTCAAATTTAAATAAGGTCTGTTTGATTCTAAGCACACTACATATTTCCTTTCAAATATCAAAGAAATCATTCTTCAGAATGAATAACTAAAGTTTGGACTTTCAAAGGTAACACTTACCCTAGATTAAAGACAAAGCCCTGGCTGCTGAACACTCAAGATCCAGGCTATCTACCTAGTGTGCATATCTATCTTTTTCTTTCTCTCTGTCCCTCCTTCTTTCTTTCTTCCTCTCTCCCCACTTCTTTCTTTTTTCCTTTCTCTCTCTCTCTCTCTCTCTCTATATATATATATATGTATATATATATATATATATATAAATACATATAAATATGTACTTGTAAGCTTTAGATGACATTGTTGAAGTCTACAGGACAGGATATAACACACTGTCAATAAATGGGAGATAATATTATTAAATATTTAAATTAATAAACTTAAAACTAAAACAATCTAATAAAAATTTCACTTAAGGTTATTCATAAAACTATCAGATATCCATGTTTCTCACTATTAAAAACTGTGATTCAAAGATAAAAAGAAGGAAATCCAGACTGCATCCTGTGAGACAGTGCTGGAATTATATCACAGTAATTTAATAAATTTCATTTATAGAGATAGATAATAGTGACATAAAGTATGAATATTTGTGTGTAAATTTGAGTGAACATATATGTAGTGTATAAGCACAGATAATTCTATAGTGTTGTTCACTGAGAGGTCCTAGGAGTAATGACATTGTAATAACAATGAACACACTCAGTCCCAGCCATGAAAAGGAAGCAGAGTTCCCTGGAGAAATGACTGGTCCAAAGACTGGGGCTGAGAGAGAACAAGATTAACCTAAAACATCTTATACTCATGTTTTAGTCAGCTATGTCACTGCTGTGACTAAAAGACCTGACAAGAACAATTAGGGAGAAACAGTTTATTTGGAGGCTCATGGTTTTTAATGTCTCAGTCCACAGAGAGCTGACCTCATTGCTCAGGGTTCAAAGTGAAGCAGAACATCATGGCAGAAGAGTGTGGTAATCCCTATCGGGATTAGTGAATTGGGTGAAGGTTCTCATAACCAAATCATTTCACCTCTAAATCTTCTTGCATTGTCTCACGAATGAGATTTAGGGAGATATCTCATATCTAAACCATAACAACCAGTAAATTCAGAAGTATTCAGAGAATAATAGAGATACATCAAAAAGACACCAAAATCACCTTCTAGAAGCCCTGCTAGCCAAACTGGAGAGAATTTGAGCATCAAAATAATGACAGAAATGGAAAAAAAAATTATCTGAATAAAATAAGGAGCCATGAATTCATAAGAAATAAATGATAAAAATAGGAAAATAGACACCCAGGAGACACATTTATAAAACAACTATAAGAAAACAGAAGAAAGATCAGATTAGAGGGAAGGAAACAGGGAGAGGGAGGAGGAGAAGAAAAGGGAAAGTACTAGGGACAGAATGAGAACAAATTATATTCCATGGTTTTATAATTATGTCAAAATGAATCCTAATGTTTGTATAACTCAAAAGAGTCAATAAAAATTTAAAAATTAAAAAACAAGGAAAAAGGGAGCAAGTTTGGTGGAAAATAGTATACTTACAATTTCAATTACCTCTCTATTAAATATATATTAAATACAAAGGGGGAAAAATGTAACTTCACAGTGGAAAGACCTAACAAATTGCCACCTGAAGCAAAAGATCAAAGTTCTCATCCAAAATAGGACAAATCAAAACCATGTACCATCTGATAGAATGCAAGGAGGACCCCAAAAAAGCATCACTTCTGTGATATTTCCCCAAAGAGAGATGACCTGACTCTAATCTAGAAGAAATATCAGATAAATCCAAACTGGGGGATGTTTTGCAAAGTAACTGGTCTGTGCTCTCAAAATTGCCAAGGTCATGAACATTCAGGAAAGGCCAAGGAAGTGCTCCAGACTAAGGAGACTGGAGACACATGACAACTCCATGAACAGCATGATTCTGAACTGGATCCTTTCACTTAAAGGACATTCCTGGGATGCCTGATGAAACCTGAATGGGGGTCTAAGCTTGGGGGTGTGACAGGAATGGATTAATGGCGATCTTCTGCTTGGATGGGCTGGTTGTACTAGAGTTGGGCAGAGCATATTCTTCTGTGTAGGAACATAATAAAGAATTGGGCAGCCAGGCGTGGTGGCACACACCTGTAATCCCCAGCAGCAGCTTCCAGGAGGCTGATGCAAGAGGATCATGAGTTCAAAGCCAGACTCAGCAATGTAGTAAGGCCCAAAGCAACTCAGCAAGACTCTGTCTCTAAATTAAAAAAAAAAAAAAGCTGGGGCTATGGCTCAGTGATTAAGTATCCCTGAGTTTAATCTCCGGTATTTAAAAAAAAAAAAAATCAAAGAAAGAAAGAATTGGGGTTGATAAGGTACTGAGTTGACAACTTAGTAAGTTAAGAGGAAAAATTTCTTTGTACTATACTTGCTACATTTTTATAAGTTTGATAATTTCTAAACTTTTAAAAATGTAAGCTAAAAAAGAATACATTCACTCTAAATACCAGGAGAGCACAGGAAGATGAGATGTCATTATAAATAGGCATGTCAGAAAATAAGCCCATGTTCCAAATATTTCAAGTGAAAAAGTTTAGGTCTAAATGAACATTAAAAGCCTTCAAAGTAGCAGCTTAAATCTGAGTAGCAAAAGGTAATTATGCCAAACAATAATTAAATATGCTTTAAAAGAGCAAAGCATGTTAATGGAAAGAATACTTCATTTAGCCTCCAAATGAAACAGAAGCCTCTGTCTTTAGCAAAAGAATGAGCAAGACCTGCAAAAGAGAAGATGGGGGACTGACTCAGGCAAAAGAAAGGGGCTGACCATCAATAGATCCTGACTGCAACTCAAAGGTCTCACGAGTATCTCCACTGGAACAAAGTTCTGCACTGTGACATTCCCTTTTGCTAAATCAATCTGAGCATTAAGGAATCAGTACCTTTTCCAGAGTTCAATGCCTTTTTCCACCAGGGACTTCTAATCACAGATGTAGCAGAGACTTAGTGCTGCCTCTGGAAGGGTTGCTCTGTAGGATGGCTTGAAGACATGAATAAATGGAAAGCTTACAGAATTTCTTCAATGAGGAAAAAATTCTAATATGATTTTAACTTTCATATATTAAAGAATTCTATATAGCCTATAAAAGCTGCCTTCATAAAACAAGTGTTATAAATGCAGGCCCTAACCCTATACAGATAAGGTCTTATCCAGTTTCATTCATTGATCAGTTCTAACTTCAAGAGGAAAACAGTTGTGTTTCTTCCCTTTATAAGGTTCTGAATTCACAGGGCCACCAGTTCACCAAGAAGTGGCAGGATGCCATAGGGGAAATGGGTTAGGTTCAAAGATGAACCATCTATAAGCTAGAATCAAGAGCAAATAAATGACTTGAAAATATGCACTAGAGACTATTTCTTACAGTAGCAGTTTCATTAAAGCACACACAAATGTTTCAATTATTACAACACCCCCACAAAAAGTTCATTATTTAGAAAGAATCCCCCTGTTGATCCTCCCATGATAGCTTCATGGCTCAGTGAAAATGCAATTGTCTAGGTTCAAAGTAACTAAGTGCCTAAATATTTAACTGTTAATTTAATAATAGGGTCATCTATATTAACAGGAATTGAGTGAAGTGAAATGGATTTGGTTTCCCCTTTTTGGTGCTTAGGAACAGAATTACCTCAGAGGGAGAAAACAGACCTCTTACAAAGCTTAGAAAATACAGGCATTAGTTCCACTGGGATATAATTATTTTTCAAGAAAGTACCTCTGCTGTTACATCCATGAAGTAAGTGAGCTACCCTAACAAAAGACTCCAGGATAATATTCAAGAGTCAGTCCATCCTTGAAGCTTTTAGAATCATGTAATGAGCCATATCTCTCCAGCACCAAACCACTCTCTGAAAGTAAGTTAAGCACTTCTGGAAGCTGTGCTAATTCTTCTTTGGGTCGTTTAGCTAATTAATACTTCAGAGTTCTAGTAAATTATTATCTCAGAGTACAAAACAATAGGTCCTATTGGACTTGACAGTATGTCTTTTTAAAAGATACCTAACTTAAGTAGAAAATATAGAAAATTAGGCAACTGAATTTTTTTGAAAACCAAGTGCCCTGAGATATGCTGAGAAAAAAAAATAGAGTAGGGGAAAAAATATAAAAATAAGAAAAGTAGAGAATATAATGAGGTTTTGAAGGAGTCAGTCGGAAGAAAGACCCTCGGGGCAGAAAAGCAATTCCTCAAAAGTAAGTTCTACACTGCATGTCCTGGAAGACTAGAGCAAAGCAGATAAGGCTCGGTAGCATGTAAGAAAATACTGTAGCTTTCCAGAAACTCAGATGCTACTGGAGGCTTCTGGCCATGAGAGAAGAAAGATAAGAACACAGTACAAGAAGCCATGTACAACAAAGCGAAGTGATATTCTGGACTAAATCCAGGAACAGAAAAGAGGTATTAGTTGAAACACTGGTGATATCTGAATAAAGTCTACAGTTTAGTGAAAAGTGATGCACTGATGTTAATTCTTAGTTCTGACAAAAATTCCAAGGTCATATAAGATGAAACTGTTAGGAAAAACTGGCTAAGGAGTACACAGAGTATCTCTGAACTATCTTTGCACTTTTCTGTAAATCAAAATTATTCCATAACAAACCACTTATTTAAAAAATAAAAATCTAAGAACAATTTTCCAACAATACCCTCCATTCCAGAAATTAAATTTTTTAGTGTTCAGGAGTTTCCAAATTTAAGAATGTTTGTCTGGGGGCTGGGGTTATAGCCAGTGGTAGAGCACTTGCCTAGCGTATGTAAGGCACTGGGTTTGATTCTCAGCTCCACATATAAATAAATAAAATAAAGATTCATTGACAACTAAAAGAATATTTAAAAAAAAGAATATTTGATTATAACAATTATAAACTAGTTGCAAAAAAAAAACTCAGGAAATTTCCTTTTTCTCACACAACTTAAAATAGTCATTGTTAACATCTTTTTTATTTCTTCTATAAATATGTGCTATTTTTAGCCATAATTTGGATGAATGTCATCAGAATTTTTCCCCCTCAAAATTTTATCATAATCTTTTCCTCTCCTGTAAATTTAAATTTCTTCAAAGGCATTTAGGTGACATAATTTTCTATATACAATTGTGCCACAGTGTTTTACCTATATTCTAAATCTGTTTAACCTTTAGATTATTTCCAACTTTTCACCACTTATAAATAGTGCCACAATAACCAAGACATACTTTAATTAAATGTGAAAGCTTAATTTAATGAGAGAAATTTTAAGAAGAGGAGTTTCTAAATTGAAGGAAATATTTATTTAACACTTTTGATAAATACTACCAATAGTCTTCCAAAACAATAAGACCAAATTCTACTCCTAGTAGCAGAGAAGCAAAGCCAGTCTTCCCCAGCCCACAAGCAAGGAGAATCAGCAGGGTTTTGTTTGTTTGTTTAAATTATTGTTCATCTGGAAGGTCCAAAATATCATCACTACTTTTGAATTTGTATTTTTTTACATTTCAATGAAACTGAGTACTCTGCCTGGTTTTGACTAAGATCTTGGTGAATCTGATGATCTTATCTGATTCTTTAATCTATTATGGATCAGTCTCCAATAAAAGAATAGCAAAAAAGTACTTTTCACTAAAATGAAACACTGAGACAAACATATGTCAGGATAGAGTGAAACAATAAATACTAAATTAGTAAAGAATCTTAGTTTGGTAACCAAACATTTTAAAATTATTGACCCAAGTCTGTTCTTCTTTTTCTAGAGTGAAAGTTTCAACCACAAAATAAAAGAACCTAAAACAATTTATAATAGTCTGAAAATATAGCTGCAGGGAAGACAACAACATCATAAATCACCACCTCTCTCTGGGAAGAAAAAAACTGTTTAAAAAAGCCCCTACTGTTAGGGCAAGGTATAGTCCAAATTTATTTCTAAAATTCCAGTGTTGTGTAACTGAAGTATATTTCAACATCAAGTTACATAATTATCAAACTACTGCATCCTATTTTGCTTTTTCAGCAAAGAACATGACAGGCCTGGGGTGGCAGTCAGAGAAGAAAAAGAATTTAAAGCAGCATACAGTGTTTGGTTATAATAGAAAACAACTTTAAGTATCATTTAAGTGGTAGGTACAAATTTTTAATATGTTCCAGGACTAAGCAATATAAGGTGGTCTTTTAAAATCTAAATTCTTGTTTGTCATTTTTCAAGGTACTTTTAGGTGTTTTTATTACTTAAAAACAAATAAAAGGCTTACTCAACAAATATTTATAGCACTTCTAAAAGTTTATTAGAGGAGTATTATCAAATTTATTTGTCTCCTTCCCACTGAGAAGAGCACAAATATTGCTGGACATTCAACTATATTTACAGAAAATTTAATAACAGTCCTCTGCTTGTATGGAAATAATCACAAAATATGAGAAATATGTATTCCAGTGAAATAACATCTTCATTTGTTGATTTAAAGTATCAGAGAATCCGTCAAATGCTAAAAGGCTATTGTCTAAAACCCACTGATATATTAACAACTATAATGAGGGATATTCATTTTAGAGTAAAAGTACATCTCCTCTAAAACATGGCTTTCATCAAAGAGTACAAAAGTAAACCAAGGTGGGAAAAGCTTAAGCAAAGAATTACAAATAAACTAAGCAGCATTTCTTATTTTCTTGTTCATAGAGAGAGTTTACAAACTAGAAATCATTTTCCTTAAATTTTTTTTTAATCCAAGTAAATAAGATAATAAAAGCTTCAAACTCTCTTCATATATATTTGAAAATCTTTGATGGCACTGATAAAGTCTGATGTAACGTGCTGTAATAAATGGAATAAAAGACTATTACATATTTAAGTTAATAAATCTAAAAGAGCTAAAGCAACCTAATAAAAAGTTCACCATACACTAAAACTGTAACTGATGGTGATAATTACCGTGACTCAAAAGGGTTGCACTGCTCCCCTGCTTCTCCTCTTCAACTTGTTCCTGGAATACAGAAAATGTGGGTTAGATCATATTTCCAGATAACGGCTTGAAACCCTGAAAACTAATGTGTCTGTTTTCAGAAAGCAAAGTCATAAAGATTCCTCCTGTTAGTGAGAGGACAATACAAGGTAGGTGGCACTTTCTGGGTGGATACCCAGGATCATATGCAACAATCCACATGGATGTGGGAGGAATCCTTTACTACTGTTTTAACTGTTCATTGGCTAAAATACAAGAGAAATTCCACCTCACAGCAGTTAATATGGAGGTGAACACAGATGTCCCTACGAACTGGATCCCTGGACCTAACAGCCACACTGGAAGCAGCTGACAGAAGAGGTTTGTTCTCAGCCCAAGTCAAGTTCTCCATCCTACTTTTGCTTTTACCCTATCAGAGCCTACTGTACTTTGTGGTGCTCTGTTAAGATGGTAATACCTATGACAATGTCCTTTTCAGAATGGACAAATGACTTCAAAGCTTCCCACCTAGAAGCCATAGTTTAAATACAGCAAACAGGACAAGCACAAGCAATAAGCAAGACATAGAACCCATCCCTAGGTCAAGTGCTCCACCAGGCAAAACGCACCGACCACAGCCCCTGAAGCTTATATTTTATTAATTTATTTCATTTTTTGAGTTTATATGGTTCAAGATACAGATATAGATAGATACACAGATAATATTATATATTCAGAAAATAGAGTGAAAACTTTCCCTTCTGCCCTTCCCCATCTGGCCAATTCTTAATACCCCTACTCTTATAATCATTGTGGATTGGTGCAAAGTTTTCATCATAAAAATACAATGAAACATGAATATATATTCTCATTTTATTGCCCTAGTGCACAAAAGATAGCATATCATAATATTGTTTTCTACCTATCTTTTTACTTAACAAAATACCTGAGTGATCTTCCCTCCCAGGTAGGTTTATAAAGGATGTTTTCATTCTTGCCTCATAACTGCATGGTATAAATAGATATGCCAGGACTTATTTATGGAAATTTAGGGTGTTACCATTCATTTTTTTTCCTTTTTCAATCATACCCTACTGCAGTACAAAACGTGGACATGTGTGGTTTTGCACACACACCAGGTTATCTGTACAGTGACTGCAGAATGGCACTGCCAAAGCAAAGGAGACACGCATCTCTATGTTGCTAGGTGCTGCCAAGTCAAGCCACGCCTTGGCAGCTCCTCTTCATGCATGACAAGCTTGATTGGTGCCTATTTTCCCACAGTCATGTCAATATGGTATGTTATCAAAATCTGGAATTTTTAACAAGATGACAGGTCATTGTTGCTGTCATTTGCATTTGCTTCATTATGCAGAGGTTGAAGATCAAATTATATATTTAAAGAGCACTTGTATGTCCTTTTCTATAAAACGTCTCTTTTCATCATTGGTTGGAATGATTACCCAACCTTTGGTCTTGATAAATTGGGAAGATTAGTTCTTTGTCTAAGATATGATATAAATTACTTATTTTTCCTAGTATGTCAGTTCTTTTTTTCACTTTCCTTATGGTTTTTTTTTTTTAATACCAAGGCAGAACATTTGTTGTTTGTTTTAAGAAATTATCAAACTTTTCTCTTATGGCTTAGAGATTTGAGTAAAATCGAGAAAGTTTTCTCTACTCTCAGATTACAAAATCTTTCCCCTTTTGTTTATGACCGCTATACTGTGGTTCATTGTTTTATAGTTAAGTCTTTGATAGGTGGAGTCAGGACATGAACTAAAGACACCAAACTTTTGCCCTGATAGTTCCTCACTTAATCCAACACCACTTACTTAGTATCTTCCTCTGCCATCTGTCTAAGACCTGTGCATTTCACACTGGAACTCCCAAGTACCTTCGATGCTATTTCTGGCTTTCAGTCCTGTTTCTTAAGTCTATCTGTCATGTTCCAGTACTATAGTATTTTAATTGACACAGCCTTATATTTTCATGTTTCTTAGGCTACCTAGTATTTTGTACAGACTAAAAGAGTTCTGTTTCTGTACACATTTTTGAGTCAGACAGCCAAAGAAAGGTTCAAATCCCAACTCCACCCCTTACTAGCTGTATCATGCTGAAAAAGTTATTTATTTAGCCTCTATGATTTCATAACCTGTGACTCTCACAACCTCCTTTACAAGACTGTTTAAGTATTAGAGACCCATGAGTAAAGTCCTTATAATAATACATAGACATGGCAGGCTCTCAATCAGTGGCACTGCCAACAGTTACTTTGCCAGATTTCAAACTGCTAAGAATGTATCCAGGGACTTAACAGAAATTAAACCAGCCTAGCCTGGCTATTTGTGTTTACCAGCTGAGGAAGCACAGCACAAATTAACACAATCTCTCACGAAAGAAGCATTCTAAGGGGGAACAAGCAAGAATATTGAACCCCTAACTGAATCAATTACTTATTTCAAAAAAAAAAACATCTCTAGGAAATTACAATAAGCCAAGAACTTCATTGGACTTTGAAGGTTATGAATAAACCACAATATCCAATGTTCATCAGGGGCTCCCTGCACTGAATGGCGACAGAGTGACAGGATGTGCTTACCTGGCTGTCCCCTACTCCTTGTAGCTCCTGACTCCCTAGACTGTGATGTCACTGCACTCTCCCATCCTCCCTGCACACCCCAGGTCCTCCTTTGAGTTCCCTACTTGTGCCTCTCCATGCCATGTGCAGCCCTCACTGACAAGTCCCTGAAGTCCCTATCCACCCGCACCTGCCCGGCCCCACCTCATTCTACAAACTCTGCACCAGCTGGGCCAGCCTCCAACTCACCAACACAACCATCAGTGGATCTCTATCTCCCTCCATCAAATTCCCATGATCCAAGCCCACCATGTGAGAGGGTCTGGTAAGGAATCGTGGTGGCCTCTAGGAGATGACAGTGGCCTCTGCTTGACAGTTAGAAAGAAAACAGGGATCTGAGTGCTAGAGTCACAAGAAACTGAATCTGCCAATAAGAACAGGAGCCTAGATGAGGATGCTGAGCCCCATAATGGAACTCAGCCATGCCACCACTGATTTTACTTACCCTAAAACCCTGAGCAACAAACCCACTTAAGCCATGCCTGGACTTCTCAGAAACTGTGATAAAACAAATGAGTGTTTTAAGTTGCTAAGTTTCTGTCAATTTGTTATGCAACAACTGAAAACTGAAACTATCCTACTTACTCTTTAGGATTCCACTCATTAAGTATTATGTAATCCTCCCCTCACCCCCTCCACCTAGCATAAGCTGGGAACCCATGGAAGCCTAGAAATACCCTATAGAAATCCATTGCTGGGTCTACCACACTGCACTATAATCATTAGTTGTATTATTTCTCCCATTTTAGTGAACAGACAATGTGTTTTAACCATCTTTCATCCCCTAAACAGAGTCTGGCACCTAGTGTAAATCAGCAATATTTGCTGAATGAAAGCATAAAGGCAATATTCAAGAACGGTACTTTTCTGCCTGGAAGATTTCACAACCAAAGTTAATGATGTGTATCTTTATGCAATTAATAAAGCAGGCCTCTTACATTCTCACATGCATGTGAATCACCTGGGGATCTTGCTAAAATGCAGATCTTGACTAGTAGGTCTGGGGTGGGACCTGCGATTATGGATTTTCAACAAGCTCTCTGCAGATGCCATTGCCACAAGCCTTCCTGCTTTCTTCCAGGGCAGAGTGGGAATGTGGATGGTAGTCACCCAATCACATCTACCCCTATTCTGCTGTGTGGGATGAACTCCTGAATCAGAGCTAATTTTCTATGGTAGCTCTTTACACCAATTTCATCCATCTTCATTCAGTCAATACATGCGAAATTCACATAATCCAAAACAACAAAACTCTCTACAGCAAAACTGAAATGGTAACAAGAAACAGCATTCAAGAGTTGATTATGCGCACATAACAGCCACTGAAGCACTTTTCTAATCACTGTATCATTGAAAAATAAAAAGAAATATGTAATATGCTGTCACTCAGCTAATGAATTGTGATACTTGATTCAACACTTCCTTATTTGCTATTGAAATTCTGCCTAGAAACGGAAAAAAAAAACACTCCCCATCAAAATACTTTACCCTTCACTTCAGATTTAAATTATCCAAGTTTCCTGCATCTGTATGTTCTTTAGACAGATCAAGTTCTGGATATGCAGACACACACATATACATACAAAAGATCATAATTTTGAGTATCTGAGTAAGTGTACTCTTCTCTTATGATATACTGACTTAATTTGGAGAGGGTAATAAATATTTAACCAAAGGGTGCTCTACCATTGAGCAATGCCCCCAGTCATTTTTCATTTTTATTTTGAAATAGGGTCTTGCCCAGACTGGCCTCGAACTTGTGGTCCTCCTGCCTCAGTCTTCTGAATTGCTGGGTTACAGGTGTACACTACTGCATAGAGCTTTACATTTTAAACAATTTTCAAACAGAAAAGTATTTAATATCACATGAAATAGTACAAAAATGTTGAATTTGGGGCCAGGACAAATCCTGAGGTAAAATCCTAACCCTACCTGTAAAGAGCAATTTAAATTTGAACAAATGATATAAATCCTCTGGACCTGATTTTTCTCATTTGTTAAAATAAAGACACTGAACTAAATGTTCTCCAAAGTTCCTACTAGTTTTACCATTAGATGCTTCTGTCCGAACTAATTATTTCATAAAGGTAATAAATCTCAAATGCTACTAATTAACAGAGAATGAATTTTTAAAAACAAAAGGGAAAAAAATGAGCATTTTACCTTATTTTCCCAGACAGAAGACTTAAGGAAATCAATATGAATTGAGAAAAATGAAATCATTATTGTGATTTCCCAGGTTTCAAACTTTAGTTGCAAAACTGAAAATAAAGCTTTAGAAAAGAAAGTAATAACATTCTGAAAGAGGGTAATAATGGTTGAGGGAACATAAAATAAGTCTGCAATTGTGCACTCCCACTCATTGACTTCACACCAGACCTACAGGAAGAGAGGATCATGAGGTGGGGAAATAACCAAACAGGCTAGACCTGCTGGCCCTCCTAAGTATGGTACTGGCCATACCACACTTTACAACAAGTTTCAGTGATGTGGGAACAAAATTCATCAGTGTGTGGGAACAAAAAAAAAGCACTTTCAAATCCTCATATTCCTGCAAAGCCCATCTCTGCCTTCACTGTCACACAGGAGTCTCTGGAGCTCAGGAGGATCCTCGAGAACCTTGCCGTCCCTACCCCAGAAGAACCTGACAACTACCCCAAAAGCGACACATACTGGTTTTGTAAACTAGGAAATGCTGGAATCCTATTTAGTAACTTCAGTAACAAACTTCTATATGAATTTTACCTGTTGGTTTGAGTCTATTTTTTGAGTTCTATTTGGCTCTATTCCAATGTGAAATATGAACTAAAGATAAATGAAATTAACCTTTGAGATAAAAATGCAGGAAGTTAGGGAATTTTTTCCCATTGCTCTACTGGAATAGTTAGTGAAGAAAATGCTTCCATTTTAACCAAATACTTGATAATAAAGCTATAGTCTCTGAATAAAATCTCCCTATAGTATTTGCTAAGGCATATAAAAATCTAAAGTAGCCTTATAAATATCACCTTCCAGTGGTTCCTCTGACTATAAAAGAATTCTACTGGCTGTTGCAAAATTACATCAGTCTCCAAGTACAAAAACAAAGTGATAAAAATATAAGTACTGCTGAAAAATAAGAAATGAGCTATTCATTTAAGTCCCAAAGGACTTAAAATCACCATACTACAGTGACGCAGCCACATCAATGTTTATAGCAGCTCAATTCACAATAGCTAAACTATGGAACCAACCTAGATGCCCTTCAATAGATGAATGGATAAAGAAACTGTGGTATATATACAGAATGGAATATTATTCAGCCTTAAAGAAGAATGAAGTTATGGAATTTGCAGGTAAATGAATGGAATTGGAGAATATCATGCTAAGTGAAATAAACCAATACCCAAAACCAAAGGCCAAATGTTTTCTCTGATAAGCAGATGCTGATCCATAATGGGTGGGGGGTGAATGGAGGAACTTTGGACTGGACAAAGGAGAGTGAGGGAAGGGGATGGGGAATAGGGGTGGGAAAGATGGTGGCATGAGACAGACATCAATACTCCATGTACGATTACACAAACGGTGTGACTCTACATTATGTACAACCAGAGAAGTGAAAAGTTGTGTACAGTGAGTTGAAGTACATTCTGATATCCTGTATAACTAAAGTAGAACAAACAATAAAAAAAGAAAGCAATGCTATCCTAAACATTTTCTCAGTATCTATTTAAAAGTGTTATGAAAGAGATTTTATTACACTCTGTCCAAACTAAGGTCAACCATTGTTCCCTGCTGTCAATTTATCAAGGCCAGTGACCATATTAAGTACAATTCCCTCTGCTCTGCCCCAAGACCCACTGAGTGCGCAGCCAGAACTACCCAAGTCTTCTTACAATCTCGTTACTCACCAAACCTTAAGCTTACTGAAATGGAAAGACTTAAAAATCTTCTAAAAACAAAGTGGGGCCCAGTGGTAAAGGGATTGTCCTTAGCTGCAGAGCAAATAAGCAACAGAGCCAAAGACTTAACTCCTGACTTCTAACCCTCATCCTTCGCTCATTCTACTACACTGCCAATAGCAACATCTGCTGCAGTCAGACAAGACATTAAAATCCTACCATTTATCACACGTCATGTTCACTTCCAACCTCACACCTTTACAAAAACCATACCTTAGAGCACTGATGTGCTCCATAAGTATTGCAACTGAGCTATATCCCCAGTCCAGTTCTCTTTTATCTAGCAAGACATTAAGATCCTTTAGGGAAATAAAAATGTCTCATATATCTATCTTTCTCTATCTTCCAAAATTTATAACTCAATATTTAAATATTGATTTGCTGTTTTTAGAAGGTTCAGAGAGAAAGAAAGAATGGGAATTAACATTTCCTTAATACCAGATATTATATACAAACAAAGAGAGGCCATATATTTTATTCTTGTACAGTCAAATAAAACTTCCTTTTTATTTGTTAAATTTGCACTTTTCTGTAGGAAATCTGAAATTTTACAACCTACATAATGTTTTGGGGTTTTGTGCCCAGAACACCCACACATACTAAACATCAATAAAATCACTATAAAAAATGTTGTTTCCCCAATTACCATCTACCTACACTATGCTAGTCAACTCTAATGGTGATGGGTAGAAAAAGCTAGGAAAGGGCACCCAAAATGACACTGATCTTTGTGTTGGATGCTGTACAAAGGCATCATATGTCAAGGAGTCTCAAAGGAGCAAAGAACACCCTTCTTCAAGTCTATGGCAGCATTAAGGAGACCAGTTCCAGAAACAAAAGTTCATGTGTACAGGAGAAACGAGTGAGCAAAAATATGAGACAAGTAATAAAACCCAGGGAAAAGAAGCATTCTGGCAGAAACTGTTAGGGAGAAGATAAACTAGAGTGACCTCTCTGCAGGATGATCTTGAAAGGCTACTCCAAATTCTAAATGCATGCACCCTTTAATAAGAGAGTCCCACTGATAAGGTCTTATCTGTGAACCAACTGCAAAGGTATACCCAGATCAAAAAGATGTATGACGTGTTGTGTTACCCACAAAAATAAAAATAAGCCAAATGTTTACAGTAGGGCATTGTTTAAAAATTGTGATATATTCACAGAACGAACACTGTGCACCACTGAAACTAATAAGAAGGCCCACATCTCCAAGATACACCTAATAATTGCAAAAAAATCAATACAGAACAATAGGTAGAATATGAGGTCACTTGAGGTATGTATTTGTGTGATGTATATGTTTATGTGCATAGCAGGTGGAGGTTCTTAACTTTCATTTTTCTTTTTGTGTTCTACAGATATAAAACAATCTATCAATAGTGGTCCCACTTTTACAAAAATACTTGGCAATTTAATATACATATGATTGGGCAGAGAATTAATGTCTCATTTTAATACTTGTCTGTACAATTTGATTTTTTTAACCAAATGACTGGGGGTTTTGTTTGTTATATTTTGTTTTGGGTTTTTTGTTTGTTTGTTTGTTTTTGTTTTTTAGGTACCAGGGATTGAACCCAGGGTTGCTTAACCACTGAGTCACATCCTCAGTCTTTTTTATTTTTTATTTTGAGACAGGGTCTCGCTAGGTTACTTACAGTCTTGCTACGTTGTTGAGACTGGCTTCAAACCTGTGATCCTCCTGCCTCAGCCTCCTGAGTCACTGGGATTAGTGTGTGCCACTGTGCCTGGCATGTGACTGTATTTTGAAAAGTATAAATAAATATTTTAAAAATTCTATGCAGAAATACTTAGAAAATATTAATCCAGGAAAACATCCACTGACAGATATTATTAGCATCTAGAAATTACTGGATATTCAAAACATTAAATTACTGTCTCAGAAGCAGATACTCAACTGTGCATTTGTTTGATGCTTTATATACTTAATCTGCCAGTGGGATCTTACTTGTTTGAATGGAAATGCTACTTGTAAAATCAGAAGGTGACACAGAAAGCAAAGAATTTTATTGATGTTTTAAGGAATCTAAGAAAATCTAAGCATGACTGACCCCTCTCTCCATAGTAAATATAGTCCTAGAAGTGAGCTAGCTCTCTGTGTTAAACTACTGTTGAATTCAACTGATGAAAATGGGCACTGTAACTAGCAATGAGCCCCAAAATGACTGTGCAATGTTGAAACTCATTCTAAATGTGCATCTTTTAATTATCCTATGAGAATATCTGTTAAAATAACAATGTGATCCAAACATCTCAAAACTTAAATTGTAATATGGTCCTTTAAAAAATAATTTTCTTACTATTAATCTAAGAAATACATTTGCCTGGAAATCCCATTAGATACCAAGAATATCATTTAACAGATTATCATAAATCCAGTTATGCAGGGCCCCACACTAAAGCACAACTGTCAGGACTTCTTAAGTTCAAAAACTGGGAAAATTCCACTGAAGGGAAGGAATAATGGTAAAAGCAGCAGGATTAGGTTAGAAACTGAGGTGGAATTTAAGAGACAATGGGGATTTGTGCTATAACAGAAAAGACAGAAGGTTAATTATTAAGGTTGTAGAACAAGAATACTGAGAAAAAGTGAGAATGATCTTTGCAGTTTAAAGAGAAATGACACTGATTTTAAAAACTAAATATTTTTAAAAGGTGGGGGTGGTCTCAAATGTTGAACTAAAATAACACAGAAAAATGAAGGAGCCAGTATTGATAAATGCATTTCGCCATACAACCATTACCACCACAAAATCGTTACACCCTCTTTTTTCAGTCCAGAAATTGGTTTATGACCTTTCATCCTGTCATAGTTGCATGCTATAGTCCTGTTGCTCATGCCACATAAAAGGTTAAAAGAGCAGCAATGTATTCACCAGGGGCATATGGATACCATATTCTGGGCATTACAAGCAGTGAGCCCAGAATTCTCAGTGAATGGGTACTCTCAGTTGATTTGTGCAGTTTGTTCAGAGTGCTGAAGTACTAAAATTGTTGTCACTCAAACAAATGAAGAGCCACAGGTTCAAGGAGAGCAGGTGGGCAGGTGAAGCTGTATCAAGTAAGTCACATGATACAATAAGACTCACATCTTCCCACCACAGCTAAACTGTACAGTTCATCTTCTGGTGATACATTAATATATGAAGCATTTCTTTCTGATTATGGGCAAATATAAAAAGTAGTGTGCAAACTTCAAACTGAAAGTGATTATGTTCACTGAAGAGCATGGAAACAAAACTGTGAGTAAAAAGGTTTTTTGTAGTTTTTTTAAGCTTCACACAATGGTTGCATCCCACTAAAAATCTGCAACTATTATGCAGTGAAATGTATTTTACTCTAAATGTATTTACCTATAACACTAGTAGCAGATAAGATGAACAATGCACAGAGCCCCTAGGACAATGGTTCTCAAATACCAGCAGTCAACAGAATCACCTTCATTGTTAAAATATAGATTGCTGGGTCCCACCCAGAGAATCTGATTCAGCAGATTGAGACCAAGAAATGTGCATTTCTAACAAACCCCCAGGATATGCTGGTGTTGCTGCCTGGGGACCACAGGAGTAACCGAACACATCAACTCCTGATTTTCTTCATACTCTTTCTCTTCAGAGGGCATGACATAGCAATCCAAAGATGCTGAAAAGAATGGCATCCTTGCAAAGTATCAGACAGGTACAACTCTGAGTAGGTCTGGTCCAAGTGACCTCTTAAACACCCAGTCTTCTCTGCAGTATATCTGGAGCTCTGACTCTCCTGGCATTGATCTAAAGATGCAACCACCCAGGAAACTGGGCCCACCTCTACCCTGATCATGCCACCTCACAGTGAGGCTGATCCCAATGAAACAGCTCTGAAGCTTGATACCAAATTATAGTTAATATCTTAAAACTAACCGCACATCAAACCAGTGCTTATGTTATATCTAGGATTCATCGAACCACACCAAACCTGGCACTGAATCACAGAATGTCCTATATTATGTCACTACACCAAAGATAATGTCTAAATGTACAACCATGGACCATATGAAGACCCCTAATAAATTATGAGAGTCCATGAGGGAGACAGAAATGAGAACGCTGTTAATTGGCCACTATTCCAAAAATTGCCATCACAGATGTCTTTGGGTCATATTGCCAACCTTCAAATTCCCAGGAATAGATAAAGATGTCACAAGGAAATAGAACAGTGAAGGGAACTAGATGCATGATGAACATTATACCTTCTATGTGTCTACATCTTGCTGTAAAGGGATTTTTAGGTGTGATTAGCACCTAATTAAGTAGACTTAAGAAAAGCAGATTACCCTCCATACTGTGGGTGAGTCTCATTCAATCAGCTGAAGGCTTTAAGAGAAAACAGAGGTCCTAGGGAAAGAAAGAAAGAACTCTGCCCCCAGACTGATGTGGAACTCAAGTACACAATGCCAACTCTTCCCGAGACTACAGCCTTCCCTGAAGATTTCAGACTTTCTGGCCCCATAACTGCATGAGACAATTCCTTAAAATAATTCTATAGACAGGTGATAGATGATAGACAGACACAGACATACTATTGGTTCTGTTTCTTTGAAGAACCCTAATAAAACCATCTATAGTTCACAGTCTCCATTACCCTACTTGATAATGATCAATCACCTCCATCTTTGTAAAAGAAAAGGTCTCCTTTCACCTTTAAAATTAAAATTAAAATTAAAATTACCTTTTAAAATGTACCAAACTTTAATGACACTTATATGTAAAACTCAACAACAAGCAAGAAGTTTCAAGAGACTGAAAATATCCCTCAGTTATAGTTATAGAAGCTGAACCATTCCACATGCCTTTCAACAGTGACCACAGACTGTGAGGAAGAGCCAAGAAACAATATCTCACCAAGCAACCATCTTGATGCAAGTGCTCTTTGGAGTCCATACTAAGCTTTCTCTTCCTGTTGGGTTGTTTCATTGCCACTTCAGCCCTTCTTAGCAGTGTTTCTCTGCAAAAGAATGTCACATAAAAAGTTGGGGGGTTCTGTCTTTCAGAATTACACAAGCAAATTGAATTTGCTTGTGTAATTCAAATAAAAAAACCATGCTGCTATAGTTCACATATAGTTTGAATACATCCCCAAGGGTTCAGGTGTTGAAAGCTTGGTCTCCAGTGTGGCAATATTAAGAGATGGTGGGACATTTAAAAGGTGAGGCCTATTGGAGGCATTGCCTTTGAAAAGGATCAACATACTTCTCCTGGGACCCCCAGTTAGTTCCCAACAGAGTTGTTTTATATATACAAAAACCAAGCCAAGTGGTGATGCACACCTGTAGTCCCAGCAACTTAGGAGGCTAGGGCAAGAGGATCATAAGTTCAAGGTCAGCTTCAGCAACTTAGTGAGATACTAAGCAACTTACCAAGAACATGTCTCAAAATTATTAAAAAGGGGTGGAGGGGCTTGGGGATGTGGCTCTGTGGTTAAGCACCCCTGGATTCAATTCTCAGTACTAAAAGAAAAGAAACAAGCCTGGCTATTCCAACATCTGGACTTACTGTGCAGTCTCTTCCCTTACGTGTATGCTCCCACAATTGTGATTCCACCCACCATGAGGTCTTCAACAAAGCCAAGTTGATGCAGCCACCATGCACCTGAACATCTAAAACTATGAGCTAAATAAACCTCTTTTAAAAAATAAATATTCATTTTCAGGATTTTGTTATAGTAACAAAAAAATTGACTAATATACATCCTTTCAATTATACTTCTTATAATTGGTTATTATAAGTAACTGATTATGAGCTGACAAAAATTTTTGTTATTTGTTTTAAATCCCCTTATATAATACCAAAATCATGTGATAGAGATGGTTTTTCTATCTCATCTAGAATAAATAACAAAGAAAATAGACATTAATGCCTTGGGTTTTATCCGTGATACAATAGTTTTGGAGGGGGATCATTTTTGTTTTTCTTTTTGTTTGTTTTGCAGTTGATCAATCAGGATTCACTGCAAATATATAGAATCTGTACTCACATGGTCGTCCTGCCCTTCAGGAATATGAAGGCAAAGGTATTCTTGGTAAGAGGTCTTAGTCATGCAAAGCATAGCACATCAATCTGAAACAGATAAAATAAGAGAAAAAATTACCAATTTGATTTAAAAATAACTGTTCTTCAGAATATTACTAAAGAGGTGTCAATGTTCTTTGAAAAGTTATTGGAATAAGATTCTTATAAAGCAGGCTGATGATTTTGGAGAACCAATGATCAGTATGATATGAGTACCACTGGAGTTATAACTTAAAAAGTCATTCATTTTGAATAATTTTAACAATGTATATATAAGTATTTTAAAGCTTAACAGGCTTAAATTATCAATATCTCTCATGCCTGAAAACCAGTAATACTGTTTACATCTACACAGATAAGCAGCTCAGGCTTGGTGCCTTTAGTAAAGTATTCATGCATGAAGAGACACAAGCCTTGCCCAGCCTGGCTTGCCTTTCACAATAAATAACACCCCATGGCTTGTCAAGAAGAAATCATATGGCTACTGATGTTTTTCTCCTTACCATCAAGGTGGTCTGCCTTATTAATCCCCAGTAATTATTTCAATAACCCTGGTTTGTTTAGTATAAGTAAGCCTGAATTTTATATTATCATATATCAGATAAAAATTAAAGTTTCTATATCAAGGAGTATCAAAATACAGTTTGGTAGCAACAGAATTCCCTTTAGATTTAGAAATAATAAAGCAGAAACATAAAAGTGCCTAACAATCCATATAACATATTGCTACTGAACAATAAAGGAATCAAATGCAAATCAAAATCAAATATCACTTAAAGGAGATGAATGATACATTGACAGAAGATAGACTGGCACATAGTCTGACACAAAAGATGTGCATAGAGCTTTGATATAAATCATTAAGAGAGCAATTCTTAGAATGTATTCTAATCAACAAAATGGAATACTTCTTTTGACAGAAAACTTGATATCCTTGGCAGAGTATTAAAAGACATGGATTATTCTTACTACCCAGGATATATGGCCTACTCCCAAGGGACCCCAAGGATCATATCAGCCACATGCCTCTTTGATAGGTTTAAAGACAGATAAAGATTTTAGAGTCAAGAAAATTAATGTCAATTTCTAAAACACACTAATGAAGCATATTATCCAAAGAAAAAGGCAAACAATGACTGGGCTAAACTATGCCTGGTGGGCTTTGGCTTTGAAAGAACACCTAGGCACTAACTATAATAGACAAGGCAATTTTAAGTGAGTATAATCAGAAAACATTCTAAATGTTTAACATTAAAAAAAAACAAGAGATGAGTATACACAAATTATTTGTGTTTCTGAAGAAAATTTGGAAACAGTGCTGACTTTTTGAGTTAATCATCTTAATCAGTGGAACTCTCCATCTGCACATTGCCAAATACTTGTCTTCCTGACACTCTCAGTGAAGACATATTAGATTTTTACTTAGACAGCATATGGACATTTTCCATTCTTCATATTAAAGGAATCTATAAATAACAAAAATAATTCACTATGTGCTGATGTCCAGGTGCTAATTGATAATTTTTTCAAAAATATTTATTGATTACCTGTTATCACCAACACAGGCAAAGGTGCTTTCTGATATAGGAAGGATGATTCATCAGACACCCTAGAAAGGAAGCTAAGTGCAATAGCCATATACCCTGGTTAATCCTGGATACTTCTGCCTTCAGCCTCCTAATCCTGCCCTAAGTATTAATAGTACCATCCCAGTTAAAACAAAAAATCATAAGGTACTTTATGAAAAAGAAACATACATAAATGAACAAGAAATGTAATGTGTGCCCTTTAAAAAACTGTTAAATGAAAACAGGTATTCCCAGAAAGAATATATGTTCAGCAGCATGTGCTATGGAGGAATATTTTGGTTACATCTAAGATGCTCTATAGAATTTAAAACTTAACAACAAAACACTGAACCCAAAAATCTGATTATTACATTGATTTCCCACTAGTTCAAAGAAGATACCAGACTAAAATTCATTTGTCTAGTTGATACTCAATATTAAAAGTACCAAGAACTGATGATTGAAAAATTAATAGATTATTACAATTGAATGCATGTTGACAAGTTATGCATGAATTATTTTTTTTATTGTAAACAAATGGGATACATGTTGTTTCTCTGCCTGTACATGGCGTAAAGGAATACCATTTGTGTAATCATAAATTTACATAGGGTAATGTTGTTTGATTCATTCTGCCATTTTTTTCCCTTCATCCCCACCCCTCCCACCCCTCCCCTCCCTCTATATAGTCCTTCCTTCCTCCATTCCTGCCCCCCTCCCTAAACCCAAATCCAGCCCCAACACTAACCCCTCCCACCCCCCAATATGTGTCATCATCCACTTATTAGTGATATCATTCTTCCTTTGGTTTTTTGAGATTGGCTTATCTCACTTAGCATGATATTCTCCAGTTTCATCCATTTGCCTGCAAATGCCATAATTTTATCATTCTTTATGGCTGAGTAATATTCCATTGTATATATATACCACATTTTCTTTATCCATTCATCAATTGAAGGACATCTAGGTTGTTTCCACAATCTGGCTATTGTGAACTGAGGAGCTATGAACATTGATGTGGCTTTATCTCTGTAATATGCTGATTTTAAGTCCTTTGGGTATAGGCCAAGGAGTGGGATAGCTGGGTCAAATGGTGGTTCCATTCCAAGTTTTCTAAGGAGTCTCCATACTGCTTTCCAGAGTGGCTGCACTAATTTGCAGCCCCACCAGCAATGTATGAGTGTACCTTTCTCCCCACATCCTCACAACACCTGTTGTTGCTTGTATTCTTGATAATCGCCATTCTAATTGGGGTGAGATGGAATCTTAGGGTGGTTTTGATTTGCATTTCTCTTATTACTAGAGATGTTGTACATTTTTCCATATGTTTGTTGATTGCTTGTACGTCTTCTGTGAAGTGTCTATTCATTTCCTTAGCCCATTTGTCAATTGGATTATTTGCATTCTTGGTGTAGAATATTTTGAGTTCTTTATAGATTCTGGAGATTAGTGCTCTATCAGAAGTATGACTGGCAAAGATTTTCTCCCACTCTCTAGGCTCTCTCTTCACATTGCTGATAGTTTCCTTTGCTGAGAGAAAACTTTTTAGTTTGAATCTATCCCAGTTATTAATTCTTGCTTTTATTTCTTGTGCTATGGGAGTCCTGTTGAGGAAGTCTGGTCCTAAGCCTACATGTTGAAGCTCTGGACCTACTTTTTCTTCTATAAGATGCAAGGTCCCTGGTCTGATTCCGAGATCCTTAATCCATTTTGAGTTTAGTTTCGTGCATGGTGAGAGATATGGGTTTAGTTTCATTCTGTTGCATATGGATTTCCAATTCTCCCAGCACCATTTGTTGAAGAGGCTGTCTTTTCTCCATTGCATATTTTTGGCCCCTTTGTCTAGTATGAGAAAATTGTACTTATTTGGGTTTGTGTCCGTGTCCTCTATTCTGTACCATTGATCCACCTTTCTATTTTGGTACCAATACCATGCCATTTTTGTTACTATTGCTTTGTAGTAGAGTTAAAGATCTGGTATTGCGATACCCCCTGCTTCACTCTTTCTGCCAAGGATTGCTTTAGCTATTCTGGGTTTTTTATTCTTCCAGATGAATTTCATAATTTCTTGCTCTATTTCTGTAAGGTACATCATTGGGATTTTAATTGGAATTGCATTGAATCTGTATAGCACTTTTGTTAGTATGGCCATTTTGACAATATTAATTCTTCCTATCCAAGAACATGGGAGATCTTTCCATCTTCTAAGGATTTCTTTAATTTCTTTCTTTAGTGTTCTGTAGTTCTCATTGTAGAGGTCTTTCACCTCTTTTGTGAGATTGATTCCCAAGTATTTTATTTTTTTTGAAGCTATTGTGAATGGGGTAGTTTTCCTAATTTCTCTTTCTGAAGATTCATCGCTTATGTACAAAAATGCCTTAGATTTATGTGCATTGATCTTATATCCCGCTACTTTACTGAATTCACTTATGAGATCTAAAAGTTTTCTGGTGGAATTTCCTGGTTCCTCTAGGTATACAATCATATCATCAGCAAATAGGAATAGTTTGAGTTCTTCTTTTCCTATTCGTATCCCTTTAATTTCTTTGGTCTGTCTAATTGCTCTGGCTAGAGTTTTAAGGACGATATTGAACAGAAGTGGTGAAAGAGGGCATCACTGCCTTGTTCCAGTTTTTAGAGGGAATGCTTTCAGTTTTTCACCATTTAGAATGATATTAGCCATGGGCTTAGTGTAGGTGGCCTTTACAAAGTTAAGGAATGTTCCCACTATCCCTATTTTTTCTAGTGTTTTGAGCATGAAGGGGTGCTGTATTTTATCAAATGCTTTTTCTGCATCCATCGAAATAATCATTTGATTCTTGACTTTAAGTCTATTGACATGGTGAATTACATTTATTGATTTCCTGATGTTGAACCAACCTTGCATCCCCGGGATGAAACCCACTTGATCATGGTGCACTATCTTTTTAATATGTTTTTGTATGTAATTTGCTAAAATTTTGTTGAGAATTTTTGCGTCAATGTTCATTAAGGATATTGGTCTGAAATTTTCTTTCCTCGAGGTGTCTCTGTCTGGTTTAGGTATCAGGGTAATATTGGCTTCATAGAATGAGTTTGGGAGGGTTCCCTCCTCTTCTGTTTTATGGAATACATTGAGGAGTATTGGAATGAGTTCTTCTTTAAAAGTTTTGTAGAACTCGGCTGAGAACCCATCTGGTCCTGGACTTTTCTTTGTTGGTAGGCTTTTGATGACTTCTCCTATTTCATTACTTGAAATTGGTCTATTTAAATTGTGTATGTCCTCCTCGTTCAGTTTAGGCAATTCATATGTCTCTAGAAACCTGTTGATATCTTTGAAATTTTCTATTTTGTTGGAGTATAGGTTTTCAAAATAGCTTCTAATTATGTTTTGTATTTCAGTCATGTCTGTTGTGATATTTCCTTGTTCATTCTGAATTTTAGTAATTTGTGTTTTCGCTCGTCTTCTCTTTGTTATTGTGGCTAAAGGTTTATCAATTTTGTTTATTTTTTCGAAGAACCAACTATTTATTTTGTCAATTTTTTGTATTGTTTCTTTTGTTTCAATTTCGTTGATTTCAGCTCTGAGTTTAAATATTTCCGGTCTTCTACTACTTTTGGTGTTGGTCTGCTCTTCTTTTTCTAGGGCTTTGAGCTGTAGTGTTAGGTCATTTATTTTTGAGTTTTACTTCTTTTAGGAAATGCGCTCCATGAAATAAATCTTCCTCTAAGTACTGTTTTCATAGTGTCCCAGAGATTTTGATATGATGTTTCTTTGTTCTCGTTTACCTCTAAGAATTTTTTAATTTCCTTCCTAATATCTTCTGTTATTCATTCATTATATAATAGCATATTGTTTAATCTCCAGGTGTTGGAGTAGTTTCTGTTTTTTACTCTTTCATTTATTTCTAACTTCAATCCATTATGATCTGATAGAATACAACGTAGTGTCTCTATCTTCTTGTATTTGCTAACATTAGCTTTGTGGCATAATATATGGTCTATTTTAGAGAAAGATCCATGTGCTGCTGAGAAGAAAGTGTATTCGCTCTTCGTTGGATGGTATGTTCTATAAATGTCTGTTAAGTCTAAATTATTGATTGTGTTATTGAGATCTATGGTTTCTTTGTTCAATTTTTGTTTGGAAGATCTGTCCAATGGTGAGAGAGGCGTGTTAAAATCACCTAGTATTATTGTGTTATGGTCTATTTGGTTTCTAAAATTGAGAAGGATTTTTTTAACATACATGGATGAGCCACTGTTTGGGGCATAGATGTTTATGATTGTTATATCTTGCTGATTTATGCTTCCCTTAAGCAGTATGAAATGTCCTTCTTTATCCCTTCTGATAACATTGGCTTGAAGTCCACATTATCTGAAATGAGGATGGATACTCCAGCTTTTTTGTTGAGTCCATGTGCATGGTATGTTTTTCCCCATCCTTTCACCTTTAGTCTATGGGTATCTCTTTCTATGAGGTGAGTCTCTTGCAGGCAACATATTGTTGGATCTTTCTCTTTAATCCATTCTGCCAGTCTATGTCTTTTGATTGATGAATTCAGGCCATTAACATTCAGAGTTATTATTGAGATATGATTTGTATTCCCAGTCATTTGGTTCATATTTAAAATTTTTGACACATCTTGGTTCCTCCTTTATTTGACAGTTCCTTTAGGATAATTCCTCCCTTTGCTGATTTGCTTCTTTGTTTTTTATCTCTTCCTCATGAAATATTTTGCTGAGAATGTTCTGTAACGCTGGCTTTCTTTTTGTAAATTCTTTTAGCTTTTTTTTATCATGGAATGATTTTATTTCATCGTCAAATTTGAAGGTATGTTTTGCTGGGTATAAGATTCTTGGTTGGCATCCATTTTCTTTCAGAGCTTGAAAAATGTTGTTCCAGGCCCTTCTAGCTTTTAGCGTCTGGATTGAAAAATCTGCTGATATCCGTATTGGTTTCCCCCGAATGTAATTTGGTTCTTTTCTCTCACATTCTTTAAAATTCTGTCTTTATTTTGTATGTTAGGTATTTTCATTATAATGTGCCTTGGTGTGGTCTGTTGTAATTTTGTGTATTTGGAGTCCTATAAGCCTCTTGAACTTGATTTTCCATTTCATTCTTCAGATTTGGGAAATTTTCTGATATTATTTCATTGAATAGATTGTTCATTCCTTTGGTTTGTTTCTCTAAGCCTTCCTCAATCCCAATAATTCTCAGATTTGGCCTTTTCATGATATCCCATAGTTCTTGCAGATTCTGTTCATGATTTCTTACCATCTTCTCTGTTAGTTCAACTTTGTTTTCGAGGTTAAATATTTTGTCTTCAATATCTGAAGTTCTGTCTTCCAGCTGTTCTATCCTATTGGTTATGCTTTCTATGGAGTTCTTAATTTGGTTTATTGTTTCCTTCATTTCAAGGATTTCTGTTTGGTTTTTTTTCAATATCTCTAACTCTTTATTGAAATGATCCTTTGCTTCCTGAATTTGCTCTGTTAACTGTCGATTGGTGCGATCATTCAATGCCTGCATTTGCTCTTTCATCTCATCGTTTGCTTCCCTAATCATTTTAATTATGTACATTCTGAACTCCCTGTCTGTCATTTCTTCTGCCATGCTGTCGTTGGATATTATTGATGTAACATCTAGATTTGTTTGGGGCATTTTCTTCCCTTGTTTTCTCATATTGTTCAGGAATCAGTGGGTCATTAAGATATTGCAGATTTCCTCTATCCACTTATAATGTCCCTGAAGATTGCTAGTATATCCCCTCTTATCCTTCAGTAGCCTGAAGTCTTGGAGGAAGTTGATAATGCGGAGCTCCACAAAGAAGCTGCCTCTCTAGGGGTGGTGACCCTCAGGTGGGTTATATTCCCTGCTAGTGGGCAGAGGTGTCTCCACTTGTCGACCAATGGTCATCCAATGGGGAACTAGGCTGTGGGCTGAGGCAAGTCCTGTTTGTGCCTGTGTCTCTGGTTTTACCGTCCCTGTGGGAAAACCTCCCCCGACAGGGAAGACTCACTCGGTGGGGACGTCTCGCTGGTCAGTTGCCCTCCTAGAGGTTCCCCTCAATCTACAACTACCACGTGGGCTGGGCTGTCTTCCTCTGCAACGTTCCCAGGGGCCCGGACCTACCTCCTGGGCCTGGGAGCCTCACCCTTCGCAGGCGAGTCTCCTTAGGCTGCCTCTCCCAGAGAATCTGCCCGCAGTCCTGGAAATTTCGCCCCACCCCTAGGCATGTCTCTGTGCAGCTCTTCCAGCAAGAAGCCACCTAGCTCCTCGGACCCTGCTCTGCACCCAATCGCCTGGCTATGCGGCCCCTCCTCTGAGCCGCCACCTGGAGCTCCATACAATAGCTCCGATACCCAGAGACCCGCCACACACCTCCTCCTCCGGACAGCCGCCCGGTTTCCGACACAGTCACTAGGAGTCCAAGCAACTCACTTCGCGTCTTCTCCTCCCGCCAACCGCCCGTAGCCCTAGGCAGTCATTCCGAGTCCAAGTGACCCGCCCTGTTCCTCCTCCTCCTCCTCGGGGTAGCCCCCCGGGTGTTCAGGAGCGGTGGCTCCGAGACCAAGTGACCCACCGCGCTCCTCCTCCAGGCAGGCCACCGGTGTTCAGGAGCGGTCGCTTTTAGTCCAATCAACTCACCACTCGCCTCCTCCTCTGGCAACCGCCTGTGGCTCTGATGCAGTCACTCCTAGACCAAGCGACCCATTCCGAGTCCAAGTGACCCGCCCTGTTCCTCCTCCTCCTCCTCGGGGTAGCCCCCCGGGTGATCAGGAGCGGTGGCTCCGAGACCAAGTGACCCACCGCGCTCCTCCTCCAGGCAGGCCACCGGTGTTCAGGAGCGGTCGCTTTTAGTCCAATCAACTCACCACTCGCCTCCTCCTCTGGCAACCGCCTGTGGCTCTGATGCAGTCACTCCTAGACCAAGCGACCCACTGCGCTCCTCCTCCAGGCAGGCCACCGGTGTTCTGGAGCGGTCGTTCTGAGTTCAAACAGCTCGCCACGCAGCTCCTCCTCTGGCAACCGCCTGTGGCTCTGATGCAGTCACTCCTAGACCAAGCGACCTGCTGCGCTCCTCCTCTTCCTCCGGGCAACCTCCCGGTGTTCAGGAGAGCTCTGAGTTCAAACAGCTCACCACGCTGCTCCTCCTCAGGCAGCCGCCCAGAGCCCCAGTGGTTGCTCTGAGTCCTGCATGAATTATTGATCCTTCTTCATGGTGTTAATATTAACAGCTAACATTACTTGAGTACACATACCAGACACAGTTACCAGTCCTGTAACATACACTTGCAAATAACATGCAGAACAACCCAATGACCACAATTACCCCCATTCTGGGATAGAGGAAACACAGAGGGGTTAAGTAATTTGTCAAGGTTGCACAACAGGCAAGTACCCAGGCAGTAAAACCTGAGTCCCTCTTTAAACACTATATGATCCCATAACTTTTAGAAGTTTAGTATAAATTTAGTTATCTGAAACTATAGCATTTGGTAAATTAACCAAACTCCAGCTACATATAAGAAACTAAGATACTGACACTAAAATTCCTGTAAGACTCCTAACCTTCATTCACAGCTCATCAGCACAGCTGCTCCAGATTTCATTTTACTTGTATCAGGTTAGCCACTTTGGTAACATTTTTGTTTTGGGCCTGAATTATCCAATTTGAATGCTTTAAAAAATCAATAGTTAATTATGTGTTAAGTGTGCACTCATCAACGCCAGGCCCCCGGCCAGACTGACTAAGCCCCGTCTCCAGGATCCCTCAGCCTAACCCATAGCTCCCTGCCTCTGGGACCCTCACATAGACTGACTGCTCCCTGCCACCAGGACCCCCACACCAACTGACTGCGCCCTATCACCGGGACCCCAGACTGACTGATTGCACCCAGCCTCCAGGATCCCACAACCACACCAAACACACCCGATCTCCAGGACCCCTGCCTGACCAACTGCACCCCGCCTCCAGGACCTCCAGCTGACCACGTCCACACCCTGAGCTGCAGCTCCCCATTTGCCAACACATTTTGAAGCCAGAGAGGCCCTCTTCGATAATCTTGGAAGCCATAGCTCCGATCTTTAGGTGGGGCAAATCCCATCCTGAGACGCCAGCTGGAGACTTGAAGCTCGTTGTCAGGTACCTCTCATGCATCAGGCTACTGAAGTCTGGGAGGTTTCATTACTATATGACTGTTATACTATAGATTTTTTTTCTCCTTATTGAAAAAATTTAAGTTTTTATTTCTTTACTGTTCTTGCTCTCTTTTCCTTTTGTTTACCTGTTCCCTCAGAGCCTCTTTCTCCCTTTTTTGCATGCTAACATCCAATTTCTTTTGCTTACACTCTCACACTTTCTATTATCTAGAACTTCTGTATACTCTTCTCTTATCCCATTAACAACTACATTCTACATCCCTCTGCATCCTCTTTGTCCTCTATTAGAAACTGCAGACCTTATTGCAAATCTGTTTGTTTTACTGAAGATAATATTTGAACTCATTCTGTTTATTATGACAATATTGTTATTGTCCTCATAGGGACTATTTGGTCTAGGATTGCATAGTGTCTGAATTGGGCACTGCTAATATTGATCTCACCTTAAAGAAAAGGTTTTGGAAAACTATAGGGCCACTATAAGCCTATAGGGGGAAATCTGCAATACCCCAGATCTGCACTGCTAGAGGGGAAGATACATGAACAACATGAAAAAACAAGGGAAGAAAATGATCCAAACAAATCTAGATTCTATATTAATAGAATCCAATGACAGTATATTAGAAGAAATGTCACAAAAGGACTTCAGATTATACATGATTATGATGATTCGTGAAGCAAAGAATGAGATAAGAGAGCAAATGCAGGCAATGAATGATAATACCAATAAGCTGAAAGAGCAACTGCAGGAAGCAAAAGATCATTTCAACAAAGAGATAGAGATTCTCAAAAAAAAAATCAAATGCAAATCCTTGAAATGAAGGAAACAATAAACCAAATAAAAAACTCAATGGAAAGCATCACCAAAAGACTAGACCACTTGGAAGACAGAACCTCAGACAATAAAGACAAAATATTTGATCTTGAGAATAAAGTTGCCCAAACAGAGAAGATGGTAAGAAATCATGAACAGAATCTCCAAGAATAATGGGACATAATGAAGAGACCAAATTTAAGAATTATTGGGATTAAGGAAGGCACAGAGACACAAACCAAAGGAATGAACAAACTATTCAATAAAATAATATCAGAAAATGTCCCAAACCTGAAGAACAAAATGGGAAATCAAATACAAGAGGCTTACAGAACACCAAATGCACAAAATCACAACAGAGTCACACCAAGGCACATTATAATGAAAATGCCTAACATTCAAAATAAAGATAGGATTTTGAAGGCCGTGAGAGAAAAGCATCAGATTACATTTAGGGAGAAACCAATACGGATAGCAGCAGACTTCTCCACCCAGACTCTAAAAGCCAGAAGAGCCTGGAACAACATATTTCAAGCTCTGAAAGAACATGGTTGTCAACCAAGAATCCTATACCCAGCAAAACTAACCTTCAGATTTGAAAATGAAATAAAATCCTTCTGTGACAAACAAAAGTTAAAAGAATTTATAAATAGAAAGCCTATGCTACAGAATGTTCTCAACAAAATATTCCAAGAGGAGGAAATTAAAAACAAGAATTTAGGTCAGCAAAGGGAGGAACTACCTTAGAGAAAAAACACTCAAAGGAGAAACCAAGCCAAATTAAAAACCATAAAGAAGCCCAAATGACTGGGAATACAAACCATATCTCAATAATAACCCTGAAAGTTAATGGCCTAAACTCATCAATCAAAAGACATAGACTGGCAGAATGGATTAACAAGAAAGACCCACAATATGCTGCCTGCAAGAGACTCATCTCATAGAAAAAGACACTCACAGACTAAAGGTGAAAGGATGGGTAAAAACCTACCACGCACATGGACTCAGTAAAAAAGTGGAGGTTTCCATCCTTATATCAGATAAAGTGGACTTCAAGTCAAAGTTATTCAGAAGAGATAAAGAAGGACATTTCATATTGCTTAAAGGAACCATAAATAAGGAAGACATAACGATAGTAAATATTTATGCCCCAAACAATGGTGCATCCCTGTACATCAAACAAATCCTTCTCGGTTTCAGGAATCAAATAGACCACAACACAATAATTCTGGGGGACTTTAATGCACCGCTGTCACCATTAGATAGATCTTCCAAACAAAAACCAACCAAAGAAACCATAGAACTCAATAACACAATCAATAACCTAGAATTAATAGACATATATAGAATATTCCATCCATCAACGAACGGATTCACTTTCTTCTCAGCAGCACATGGAACCTTCTCGAAAATAGACCATATGTTATGACACAAAGCAGTCCTTAGGAAACGCAAAAAAATAGAGATACTGCCTTGTGTTCTATCAGATCATAATGGACTGAGAGTAGAAATCAATGACAAAATAAAAAATAGAAATTACTGCAACTCCTGGAGACTAAATAATATGCTATTAAATGAAACATGGATAACAGAAAACATCAGGGAGGAGATAAAAAAATTCTTAGAGGTCAATGAGAATGATGATAAAACATATCAAAATCTCTGAGACACTATGAAAGCGGTACTAAGAGGAAAATTCATTGCATGGAGCGCATTCCAGAAAAGAATGGAAAGACAACAACTAAATGACCTAACATTACAGCTCAAAGCCCTAGAAAAAGAAAAACAGAATAACAGCAAAAGTAGTAGAAGAGAGGAAATAATTAAAATCAGAGCTGAAATCAATGAAATTGAAACAAAAGAAACAATTCAAAAAATTGACAAAACAAAAAGTTGGTTCTTTGAAAAAGTAAACAAAATAGACAAACCCTTAGCAACACTAACAAAGAGAAGGGAAGAGAAAACTCAAATTACTAAAATTTGTGATGAAAAAGGAAATATCACAACAGACACCACTGAGACACATAACATAATAAGAAGCTACTTCAAAAATTTATATTCCAACAAAATAGAAACTACCGAAGACATTGACAAATTTCTAGAGACAAACTAAACCAGGAGGACATACACAATTTAAACAGATCAATATCAAGCAATGAAACAGAAGAAGCCATTAAAAATCTACCATCCAAGAAAAGCCCAGGACCAGACGGATTCTCAGTCGAGTTCTACAAGACCTTCAAAGAAGAACTCATTCCTACTTCTCCAAGTATTCCAGGAAATAGAAAAGGAGGGTACCCTACCAAACTCATTCTATGAAGCTAATATCACCCTCCTACCCAAACCAGGAAAAGACACATCAAGGAAAGAAAATTTTACACTAATATCCTTGATGAATATAGATGCAAAGATCCTTAACAAAATATTGGCAAACCGTATCCAAAAGCATATTAAGGAAATTGTGCACCACGATCAAGTGGGTTCATCCCTGGAATGCAAGGATGGTTTAACATCTGTAAATCAATAAATGTAATCCATCATGTCAATAGACTTAAGGGTAAGAATCATAGTTATTTCAATTGACACAGAAAATGCGTTCAACAAAATACAGCACCCCTTCATGCTCAAAACACTAGAAAAAATAGGGATAGTAGGAACATACCTCAACATTGTAAAGGCTACTTATGCTAAGCCCATGGCCAACATCATTCTTAATGGAGAAAAACTGAAACCATTCCCTTTAAAAATGGGAACAAACAGGGATGTCCTCTTTTACCACTTCTATTCAACATTGTCCTCAAAACTCTAGCCAGAGCAATTAGACAGACTAAAGAAATTAAAGGGATATGAATAGGAAAAGAGGAACTTAAGCTGTCACTATTTGCTGATACATGATTCTATATATAGAGGATCCAAAAACCTCCTCCAGAAAACTTCGAGACCTCATCAATGAATTCAGCAAAATAGCAGGCTATAAAATCAACACACATAAATCTAAAGCATTTTTATACACAAGCGATGAAACTTCTGAAAGGGAAATGAGGAAAACAACTCCATCTACAATAGCCTCAAGAAAAAAATAAAATACTTGTGAATCAATCTAACAAAAGAGGTAAAAGATCTCTACAATGAAAACTACAAAACATTGAAGAAAGAAATTGAGGAAGACCTTAGAAGATGGAACAATCTCCCATGTTCATGGATAGGCAGAATTAATATTCTCAAAATGGCCACGCTATCAAAAGTGCTATACAGATTCAATGCAATTCCAATTAAAATCCCAATGATGTACCTTACAGAAATAGAGCAAGCAATTATGAAATTCATCTGGAAGAATAAGAAACCCAGAATAGCTAAAGCAATCCTCAGTAGAAAGAGTGAAGCAGGGGGTATCGCAATACCAGAACATCAACTATACTACAAAGCAATAGTAACAAAAATGGCATGGTATTGGTACCAAAATAGACAGGTAGATCGATGGTACAGAATAGAGGACACGGACACAAACCCAAATAAATACAATTTTCTCATACTAGACAAAGGGGCCAAAAATATGCAGTGGATAATAGCCTCTAAATGGT
The DNA here is from genome assembly GCF_902686445.1 of Sciurus carolinensis. Classification (NCBI taxonomy): domain Eukaryota; kingdom Metazoa; phylum Chordata; class Mammalia; order Rodentia; family Sciuridae; genus Sciurus; species Sciurus carolinensis. The sequence continues at coordinate 25,218,566 of NC_062227.1, read as the reverse complement.
GCTGGGAAAACTGGAAATCCATATGCAACAGAATGAAACTAAACCCCTATCTCTCACCCTGCACAAAAATCAACTCACAATGGATCCAGGACCTTAAAATCAGACCAGGGACCCTGCATCTTATAGAAGAAAAAGTAGGTCCAAATCTTCAACTTGTTGGCTTAGGATCAGACTTCCTTAACAGGACTCCCATAGCTCAAGAAATAAAAGCAAGAATCATCAACAACTGGGAAAGATTCAAACTAAAAAGCTTTCTCTCAGCAAAGGAAACTATCAGCAATGCGAAGAGAGAGCCTACAGAGTGGGAGAAAATCTTTGCCACTTCAGATAGAGCACTAATTTCCAGAATCTATAAAGAACTCAAAAAACTCTACACCAAGAATACAAATAACCCAATTGACAAATGGGCTAAGGAAATGAATAGACACTTCACAGAAGAAGATCTACAAGAAATCAACAAACATATGAAAAAATGTTCAACATCTCTAGTACTAAGAGAAATGCAGATCAAAACTACACTAAGATTGCATCTCACCCCAATTAGAATGGTGAATATCAAGAATATAAGCAACAACAGGCATTGGCGAGGATGTGGGGAAAAAGGTATACTCATACATTGCTGGTGGGGCTGCAAATTAGTGCAGCCACTCTGGAAAGCAGTGTGGAGATTCCTTAGAAAACTTGGAATGGAACGACCATTTGACCCAGCTATCCCACTCCTTGGCCTATACCCAAAGGACTTAAATTCAGCATACTACAGAGATACAGCCACATCAATGTTCATAGCTGCTCAGTTCACAATAGCCAGATTGTGGAACCAACCTAGATGTCCTTCAATTGATGAATGGATAAAGAAAATGTGGTATATATATACAATGGAATATTACTCAGCCATAAAGAACGATAAAATTATGGCATTTGCAGGCAAATGGATGAAACTGGAGAATATCATGCTAAGTGAGATAAGCCAATCTCAAAAAACCAAAGGAAGAATGATATCGCTAATAAGTGGATGATGACACATAATGGGGGGTGGGAAGGGTTAGTGTTGGGGTTGGAGTTGGGTTTAGGGAGGGGGGCAGGAATGGAGGAAGGAAGGACTGTATAGATGGAGGGGAAGGGTGGGAGGGGAGGGGGGGAAGGGAAAAAATGGCAGAATGAATCAAACAACATTACCCTATGTAGATTTATGATTACACAAATGGTATGCCTTTACGCCATGTATAGACAGAGAAACAACATGTATCCCATTTGTTTACAATTTTATAATAAAAAAAAAAGAATAATGAAATTATGGCATTTTCAGGCAAATGGATGAAATTGGAGAATATCATGCTAAGTGAGGTAAGGCAATCGCAAAAAACCAAAGGACGAATGATCTCGCTGATAAGTGGATGATGACACATAATGGGGGGTAAGAGGGGGGCAAGAATGGAAGAAGGAGGGCCTGTATAGAGGGAAAAGAGGGGTGGGAGGGGTAGGGGGAAGGAAAAATTAACAGAATGAATCAAACATCATTACCCTATGTAAATGTATGGTTATGCAAATGGTATGCTGTTTTCCATGTACAAACAGAAACAACATGTATCCCATTTCTTTACAATAAAAGTAAATTAAAACTTAAAAAAAAGTGTACACTCATACATCTTATGAGAATGACAAAGGAAGTTTCAAGATCAGGGTCCAAGAGTATTACACAGGATTATGTGAAACTGAGAATGTTCTAAGTTACTTTCCTAGATACACCTTTAAATCCAGCCCTTTCTGACACAAGTAGAGTTTTCATAAAATCAGAAAATAAGAAACAATCTCTCTGTCTCTCTCTCTTTCACAAATACACACACACACTTTGGTAGTGTGTCCTAGTTTGGGGGCAGTAACAGGTGGCAGGAGACTCCACAGATCACCACTGGAAGTCAAATGGAACTTCCACAAAAATGCACAGAGCTACTGGCTATAGCTATGAGTCTAAGAAGGTAGGAAGATATAAACATAAACTCTTGACCAGGAAGTGGGCTCCAACACCCAGTGAAGCCAACCACAAAAACCCAGAAGACAAGGGCAAAGCGGGCCCATGCACAATGAGAGAACACAAACTCCAGGTATGCTCACGAACCAAAATTTCAAACTACATAAATCAGATGCTAAGAAAATTACTAAAACCACCACTAATGAAAGGATTCAGTCCTGAGGAAACTTAAACAATAGAAAACAATGATGAATATTTTTTAAAAAGTAAGTTCAGAGTATTCAAAAATATACATTAAGGGCCAGGGATATAGCCTAGTGGTAGAGGACCTGCTAAGCATGTGTGAGGCCCTGGGCTCAGTACCTATTGTCACAAAAAATAAATAAATAAATAAATAAAATGAATGGAAAAAGACACTAAAAATTGAATAAAAAATTATGAGCCCTAATACAGGTAAGTAAAGAACTAAGTATGGAAAATATTTAGAACTTTGGAAAAGTATAGTCAATAATATAAACAAACCTGCTATACTTTTAGCCAGAAAAACAGGATAAAAAGAAAGGCAACTCAAATGACTAAAATTAGGAATAAAAGAGGTGACGCCAGTGCTCATCAGTAAGAAATAAAGAAGTCTTTACTACATCTCTTTTATGGTCAGATTTTGGGTTTATTCTTGGGCCCCAGTTTCAGTAATTTGTGTCCTTGGTCAAAATTTTTCCATTTCATCTAAATTTGTTTTCTTTCTTTCTTTCTTTTTTTTTTTTTTTTTTTTTTTTTTTGCATAACGTTTCCTTACTTAAGGGAATGCATTCCAAGACCCGTATGGAGAAAAGCCCAGACCCAGATGACTTCTACAAATATTCAAAAAACTAATACCTAGTCTTCACAAGCTCTTTCGAAAAAAGAAAAGGAAGTAATATTTCCAACTCATTCTCTGATTTCAAAATTAAAAATGAGAAAACTATACACCAATATCCTTTATGACTAAATACTCAAAAATCCTCAACATAACACTAGAAAACTGAATCCAGCAACATATAAAAGGTTACAAACCATGAACAGGAACGCAAGGTAAGTTTATATTAGAAAATCAATTCAAATAGTATAGCATATTAGGAAAATTAAAACAAAAGCTATGATCATCTCAATACATACAGAAAAAGGTCTTAACAAAACTCAACAATTTTAATGATTGCAAAAGAAAATTAAACATAATGGGAATTGAAGGAAATCTCCTAAATCTCAAAGAAAGCATTTATGAAATTCCCACAATAACTATCATAGTAAGGGTAAAAGATTGAAAATTTTCTTCCTAAGATCACAATCATGACATGGATGTCTATTCTTACCACGTCAATTAGGCAAGAAAAATAAAATGAAATAAAATACAAGGTATCCAAATAAGAAAGAACCTGTTTGTTGTTATAAAAGTATGACCTACTGTTTTGGTCAGCTTTTTCGCTGCTGTGACTAACTGATCTGACCAGAACAATTTTAAAGGAGGAAAAGTTTATTTGAGGGCTCATGGTTTCAGAGGTTTCAATCCATTTACAGCCGGCTCCTTTCCTCAGGGATCGGAGGTGAGGCTGAACAGGCAGAAGAGAGTGGCAGAGGGAAGCAGCTCACATCATCAGGAAGCAGAGAAAGTCTGCACTCTCCAGATACAAAATAAATACTCCAAGCCATGCCCAATTCCAGTCTCCTCCAGCCACACCCTACAACTTCAGTTACCACTCAATTAATTCCTTCAGGGATTAATTCACTGATTATGTTAAGGCTATAACCCAATCATTTCTCCTCTGAACCTCCTTGCATTGTCTCACATGTGAACTTTTGGGGAACAGCTCATATCTAAACCATAACACCAACTGTTTTAAAAATCCTAAGGAATTCAATTCAAAATTAAACTTATAAAATTAGTTTAGTGAAGTTACAGGATATAAGGTCAATGTATCCAAATTAATTGCATTTCTATAAACTAGCAATTAACAACCCAAAATAAAATTTAAATGATGCTATTCATAATAGTATCAAAATCTAAAATGCTCAAGAATAAATATAACAAATGAAGTATGTAAGACTTATAAACTGAAAACTACAGAACAATGTAAAACAAAATTAATGAAGAAGTAAATGAATAGATTGGAAGATATAATAATTTTAAGATGGCACTCTTCCCAAATTGATATAAGATTCAACACACTTGCTAACAAATTCCCAGTTGAATTTCTTGCAGAAATTGATAAATTGATCCTAAAATTCACATGGAAATGCAAGTGTTCCAGAACACTCAAAATAATCTTTAAAAAATAATAAAATTGGTGGATTCATGTTTCATGATTTCTCAACTTACTATAAAGCTAGAGAAGGCAAGACAGCTGGTAGTGGCATAAGGACAGACATATAGACCAAATAAAATGAGATTCTAAAATAAACCCATAAATTTATGGTCAACTGATTTTTGACAATGCTGCTAAGATTACTCATGGGTAAAGAATAATCTTTTCAACAAATGTGCCAGGACAAATGGATATCCATGTGCAGAAGAATGAAGTTGGACTCCTACCTCAAACATATACAAAAATTAACTCAAAATGGATCATGGACTTAACTGTAAGAACTAAAACCAAAGAACTCTTGAAGAAAACAAAGGAATAAATTTTCATGTCCTTGGATTAGGTAGGGGTGTCTTAGATATGCAAGTAATAAAAGAAAAATTGGGTCAAGTGAACTAAATCAAAATTGAAATTTTTTTGTGCTGCAAATGATACTAAAGAAACTGAAAGGACAAACCAAAGAATGAGAAAAAATACTTGCAAATCACATATCTAAAGGATCATATTCATAATGAAAAGACCAGTTACAACTCAAAAATAAAAAGACAATCCCCAAAATTGGTAAAAGATTTAAGCATATATTACTCCAAAGAGTTGTACAAATAGCCAATAACCACATGATAAGATGATCAAAATCATTAAATCAGGAGGGAAACAAATCAAAAGCACAACAAAATACCACTTAACATCTATTAAGATAGCTATAATCAAGAAGGCAGAGAGTAACAAGAATATGGTGAAAACAGAAACTTTGTACATTGTTGGTAGAAAACAAAATAGTGCTGCTACTCTGGCAATTTCTCAAAACATTAAACAAAATGATCCATCAATTTCACTCCTAGGAATATATTTAAGAAAAATGAAAATATATGTCTACACAAAGATTTGGACTTTGGCAGCATTATTCATAATAGCCAAAAAATGAAAATAACTCCAAGTCCATGAATTAAAGAATGGTAAGCGAGATGGAGAATTTCCATAAGATGGAACTTTATTCATAAATGCAAAGAAACAATGCACTGAAACATGCTAAAACATGGGGAAATGGTGGGAACATTACAAGTGAAAGAGGAGAGTCACAAAAAGGCCACATTGTATATGATTCCATTCATATGAATCATAGAAAGTCAGATTTAGCACAACTATAGAGACAGAAACTAGCTCACTAGTTCCCTATTTCTAGGGTGAAGGAGAAAGAGGAAGTGACTGTTAATGGGTTTTTGGAGAGGACAAAATGCTCTAAAATAGACTTAGAGATGGTTGCAAAACCCTGTGAAAATACTAAAAAGCAATACATTGTACACTTTGGATGTGTGAATTCTAGACTTCTTAATTTTTATCTCAATAAAACTCTTTTAAAATATAGCCGTTATTTCTCAACAGATTTGCAAATGGTCAACAAGGTAATGAAAAGCCACAATGAAATATCATCTCACCCCAGTTAGAATGGCTACTGTAAAAAAATAACAAAATAATAAGTGCGAGTTAAGATACAGAAAAGGGGAAGTCTTGTATGTTGGAAATGTAAATCAGGAAAGCCAATAAAAGAAACAGTACAGAAGTTTCTCAGAAAACTACAAATAGAACTACCATATGAATCCAGCAATTCCACTAGTGGATATGCACCAAAGGAAAGGAAATATGTATGGTGAAGAGATACCTATACTCCGTATTTATTGCAGCACTACTCACAGTAGCCCCAAATATGGAGTCAACCTAGGTGTCTGTTGACAAATGAAAGAATAAAGAAAATGTGGCATACATATAAAACAAAACATTATTCAGCCATGAAAAGAATAAAATCATCCGCAGCAATATGAACTGTACTGGGGGATGCTATGTAAGTTAAGTGAAATAAATCAGGCATTGAAAGACAAATACCACATGTTCTCATTTATATACAGAAGCTAAAAAAATTGATCTCATAGAAGTAGGGAGTAGAATGGTGGTTACCAGAAGTTATAAAGGATATGGGAGAGAGGATGGTTCACAGAGATGCAGTTAAAAAGGAAGGAATAACTTCTAATGTGCTAGAATGTTATGCTTAACTATGGTTGACATTTAATGTGTACTTCAGAATAGCCAGTAGAAAGGATTCTGAGTATTCCTAACACAAAGACATGGTAACTATTTGAGGTGATATTCAATTATCCTGATCTTGCTATATATACTGTATATACACACTGTACCCTATAAACATGTACAATTAATGCATCAGTTGAAATAAGTACTTTAAAAGATAAAAATAAAATGTACTCATTGATATCAGAAAAGTAAACTAAAAAGAAAGAATAGATTGAGACTGAACATAATCAAAGATATTAAAAGTGAATTGGAAGATGTACTGAAGAGTTCATGAAACAACAAGCAAAAAGAATTTAAAATGTTTAAATGAGACCAAAAGGATTTGTCAAATGTTGTGAAAACTGCAATAATGCTGAAATTAACTTATAAATCAATGTAATTCCAATCAAAACCCTAATGTCATTTTTCAGGGAATTTATCAAACTTTTCATAAAATGAAGAAATAAAAGAATGTAGATAAGAATATGTGAAAATATTTACATCATCACTTCATTCTTATAAAGTTGTAGTTCTTAAGACACTGTGATATTTGTGCAGAGATAGACCAATAGACTAATTAATAGGTGAGAGAGTTGGATATGGTGGCTCACACCTGTAATCCCAGCGGCTCCAGAGGCTGAGGCAGGAGGATCATCAAGGGTTCAAAGTCAGCCTCAGCAACTTAGCAAGGTCCTAAGCAACTCAGTGAGACCCTGTCTCTAAATAAAATACAAATAAGGACTGGGGATGTGGCTCTGTGGTAAAATGCCCAGTACCAAAAAAAAAAAAAAAAAAAAAAAAAAAAAAATTAGGTGAGAGAGCCCTGAAATAAAAAGATATAAATGAAAACATGTAATATCATGCTAAGCGAGATAAGCCAATCCCAAAAAAACCAAAGGATGAATGATCTCGCTGATAAGTGGATGATGATACATAATGGGGGGTGGGAGGGAGGCAAGAATGGAGGAAGGATGGACTATATAGAGGAAAAAGATGGGTGGGAGGGGTGGGGTAAAGGAAAAATAACAGAATGAGTCAAACATCATTACACTATGTAAATGTATGATTGTATGATTACACAAATGGTATGCCTCTACTTCATGTACAACCAGAGAAACAAGTTATACCCCATTTGTTTACAATTCAAAAAAGAAAACATGTTTATCAGAGGACATATTATAAATTATAAGGAAAAAACAAATATGCTAATACATGATTCTGCCACAATTCTTTAGTCATATCCTCAGGTCCAAAAAAGCTTTGGAATTTTCCTTGATTGCTTTATTTCCCTTCACACGATTCTCACCAGATCATCATAATATCAGAATAGGAACTGTCTCCTACAATTCTCTGCACCCTTGCTTACTTCTAGTTCCAACCAGCAGCAAGAGTGACTATTATTCAATTTATAAAATGGAACACAATGGTCATTTACAAATATCCTTTCAATAATTTAACTGAATTATCTCTTGGTAGTTGTTGTGAGAGTGAGTTAATACATACAATAGAGATAAGAGAGTGGAACACAGTGACAAGGAATATCAGCTGGTCTCTTCTTCTTCTTCCTGCTCAACCCTACCCCTTTGCCTTCCCTTCTTTTCCTGAGCAACTTTATCCTAAAGCTTCTAGGTGGGCAGAGCAAGTGGGTGTCTCCAAAAGGGTAGAAAGATCCATACAGTCTAAGTAATGATGCCAGAGCCCAACCAGGATAAGGTGGAGGCATGGATGAGCACAGGATGTGGAGTTGAAGTGTGCTGGGGAGTACACACATACTCCCAACCTCTACATCCCAGGAGAAGTGATGCCTCAATTGCAGTGAGCTCACCAATCACACCTAGAGCAGATCTTGACTTCTAAATACCAATTCTACTAAAAAGAATTGGGGTATCCTTGAATGAAATAGCTAGCTTCAAGAGTTGAATAAAGGAAGAAAAAGGGCAATCCAAGATGGCGGACTAAAGGGTGACTGCATCTCCTGTTGCTCCAGAACACAGGATTCAAAAAGGGGAGGCATTGAGAGACTCGACTAAAATAGAGCCACGGAGTGAGTCTCCCCCACCAGGTGAAGCTCGGCCTGGGTGGCAGGCCCAGTCAGGGGCAGATATTCAGAGCAGAGCGGGCAGCTAGAGTCTTCCCCAGGTAGCCCTGCCCCTCCAGGCGAGCTCCTTCCACACGGCCACCTTCTCGGAGCAGGCCCCCCAGTGAGAACCTTTCTGCACAGAACCAGTTCCAAGTCTCAGAGCCAACGGCGAGTTCCGGCCCACAGGCAGCTTCAGGGACCAGGACAGGGCAGCCAGGGACTTCCCCAAGCACTCCTGCTCCCTCCGGCGGCAGGCTCTTTCACGGCCAGCTTCTTGGAGCAGACTGCCCAGGGAGAGCCTTTCTACACAGAGCCAGCTCCAAGCCCTGGAACCAGTAGTGGGCTAGGGGCAGCTTTCTTCAGAAGCACTGCATTATCAAGTTCCTCCAAGACTTCAAGCTACTGAAGGCTGGGAGGTGATATACTAGAAATCTACAGGGACACGTAAGCCAATAGAAGAAATCTGCAATATCTCACAGTCCCACTGACATCTGACCAATATGAGAAAACAAGGGAAGAAAATGTCCCAAACAAACCTTGATATTATATCAATAAAACCCAATGACAGCACAGCAGAACAAATGTCAGAAAGGGAGTTCAGAATGTACATAATTAAAACAATCAGGGAAGCATAAGAGGAGATGAAAGAGCAAATGCAGGCATTGAAGGAAGAGATGAAAGAGTAAATGCAGGCATTAAATGATCGCACCAATCAACAGGTAAAAGAGCAAATACGGGAAGCAAAAGATCATTTCAATAAAGAGTTAGAGATACTGAAAAAAAAAAAAAAAAAAAAACAGTAATCCTTGAAATGAAGGAAACAAAAAACCAAGTTAAAAACTCCATAGAAAGCATAACAATTAGGATATAATACCTGGAAGACAGACCTCAAACATTGAGGAAAAAATATTTAATCTTGAAAACAAAGTTGACCAAACAGAGGATGGTAAGAAATCATGAACAGAATCTATAAGAATTATGGGATATCATAAAAAGGCCAAATTTAAGAATTATTGGGATTGAGGAAGGCACAGAGAAACAAACCAAAGGAATGAACAATCTATTCAATGAAATAATATCAGAAAATTTCCCAAATCTGAAGAATGAAATGGAAAACCAAGTACAAGAGGCTTATAAAACTCCAAATATACAAAATTACAACAGACCCACACCAAGGCACATTATTATGAAAATACCTAACACACAAAATAAAGACAGAATTTTAAAGGCCGCCAGAGAAAAGAATCAAATTACATTCAGAGGGAAACCAATAAGAATAACAGCAGATTTTTCAATCCAGACCCTAAAAGCTAGAAGGGCCTGGAACAACTTTTACCAAGCCCAGAAAGAAAACGGATGCCAACCAAGAATCTTATACCCAGCAAAACTTACTTTCAGATTTGATGACGAAATAAGATCCTTCCATGATAAACAAAAGGTAAAGGAATTTACAAAAGAAAGCCAGCATTACAGAACATTCTCAGCAAAATATTCCATGAGGAAGAGATGAAAAACAATGATGCAAATCAGCAACGGGAGGAACTAGAATAAAGGAATAGCCAAAAAGGAGAAACCAAATCATGTCAAAAAACAAAAATGAGTCAAATGACTAGGAATACAAATCATATCACAATAATAACCCTGAATGTTAATGGCCTGAACTCATCAATCAAAAGACATAGACTGGCAGATTGGATTAAAAAGAAAAATCCAACAATATGCTCCCTGCAAGAAACTCATCTCATAGAAAGAGACACCCATAGACTAAAGGTGAAAGGATGGGGAAAAACATACCATGCACACAAACACAGCAAAAAAGCTGGAGTATCCATCCTCATTTCAGATAATGTGGACTTCAAGCCAAAACTAGTCAGAAGGGATAAAGAAGGACATTACATGCTGCTTAAGGGAAGCATAAATCAGCAAGACATAACAATCATAAATATCTATGCCCCGAACATTGGCTCATCCGTGTACATCAAACAAATCCTTCCTAATTTCAGAAATCAAATAGACCACAAAACAATAATACTAGGCAATTTTAACACACCTTTCTCACAACTGGATAGATCCTCCAAACAAAAACTGAATAAAGAAAACTTAGATCTCAATAACACAATCAACAATTTAGACACAACCAACATATACAGAATATACCAACCAACGAAGAACGAATACACTTTCTTCTCAGCAGCACATGAATCCTTCTCTAAAATGGACCATATTTCATGCCACAAAGCTACTGTTAGCAAATACAAGAAGATAGAGATACTACCTTGTATTCTATCAGAACATAATGGATTGAAATTAGAAATAAATGACAGAATAAAAAACAGAAATGTCTCCAACACCTGGAAATTAAATAATACACTATTATATGATGAATGGATAACAGAAGACATCAGGAGGGAAATAAAAAAATTCTTAGACGTAAACAAGAACATAGACACATCATATCAAAATCTCTGGGACACTATGAAAGCAGTGTTTAGAGGAAGATTTATTTCATGGGGCGCATTGAACAAAAGAAGTAGAAATCAACAAATAAATGACTAAACACTACAGCTCAAAGCACTAAAAAAAGAAGAGCAAATCAACACCAAAAGTAGTAGAAGACAGGAAATAGTTAAAATCAGAGCCGAAATCAACGAAATTGAAACAAAAGAAACAATCGGAAAAATTAACAAAATAAATAGTTGGTTCTTTGAAAAAATAAACAAAATTGACAAACTCTTAGCTACACTAACAAAGAGAAAGAGGGAGAAAACTAAAATTACTAAAATTCAGAATGAACAAGGAAATATCACAACAGACACGAGTGAAATACAAAACATAATTAGAAGCTATTTTGAAAATCTATACTCCAACAAAACAGAAAACGTCAAAGACATCAACAAGTTTCTAGAGACATATGAATTACCCAAACTGAACCAGGAGGACATACACAATTTAAATAAATCAATTGCAAGCAAAGAAATAGAAGAGGTCATCAAAAGCCTACTAACAATAAAAAGTCCGGGACCAGATGGGTTCTCAGCCGAGTTCTACAAAACCTTTAAAGAAGACCTCATTCCAATATTCATCAAAGTATTCCATGAAATAGAAGAGAAGGGAACCCTCCTAAACTCATTCTATGAAGCCAATATCACCCTGATACCTAAACCAGCACATCGAGGAAAGAAAATTTCAGACCAATAACCTTAATGAACATCGATGCAAAAATTCTCAACAAAATCTTAGCAAATCACATACAAAAATATATTAAAAAGATAGTGCACCACGATCAAGTGGGTTTTATCCCAGGGATGCAAGGTTGGTTCAACATCTGGAAATCAATAAATGTCATTCACCATATCAACAGACTTAAAGTTAAGAATCACATGATTATTTCAATAGATGTAGAAAAAGCATTTGATAAAATACAGCATCCCTTCATGCTCAAAACACTAGAAAAAATAGGGATAGTGGGAATATTCCTTAACATCATAAAGGTCATCTATACTAAGCCCATGGCTAATATCATTCTAAATGGTGAAAAACTGAAAGCATTCCCCCTAAAAACTGGAACAAGGCAGGGATGCCCTCTTTCACCACTTCTATTCAACATCATCCTTGAAAATCTAGCCAGAGCAATTAGACAAACCAAAGAAATTAAAGGGATACGAATTGGAAAAGAAGAACTCAAACTATCCCTGTTCGCTGATGACATGATTATATATTTAGAGGAACCTGGAAATTCCACCAGAAAACTTTTAGAACTCATAAGTAAATTCAGTAAAGTAGCAGGTTACAAGATCAATGCTCATAAATCCAATGCATTTTTATACATAAGTGATGAATCTTCAGAAAGAGAAATTAGAAACACTACCCCATTCATGATAGCATGCAAAAAAATAAAATATTTGGGAATCAATCTAACAAAAGAGGTGGAAGACCTCTACAATGAGAACTACAGAACACTAAAGAAAGAAATTAAAGAAAACCTTAGAAGATGGAAAGATCTCCCATGTTCTTGGATAGGAAGAATTAATATTGTCAAAATGGCCATACTACCTAAAGTGCTATACAGATTCAATGCAATTCCAATTAAAATCCCAATGATGTACCTTGCAGAAATAGACCAAGCAATTATGAAATTCATCTGGAAGAATAAAAAACCCAGAATAGCTAAAGCAATCCTCAGTAGAAAGAGTGAAGCAGGGGGTATTGCAATACCAGATCTTCAACTCTACTACAAAGCAATAGTAACAAAAACAGCATGGTACTTGGACCAAAATAGACAGGTAGATCATGGTACAGAATAGAGGATATGGACACAAACCGAAATAAATACAATTTTCTCATACTAGACGAAGGGGCCAAAATATGCAATGGAGAAAAGATAGCCTCTACAACAAATTGTGCTGGGAAAACTGGAAAACCATATGCAACAGAATGAAAATAAACCCCTATCTCTCACCCTACACAAAAATCAACTCAAAATGGATCAAGGACCTCGGAATCAGACCAGGGACCCTGCATCTTATAAAAGAAAAAGTAGGTCCAAATCTTCAACTTGTTGACTCAGGATCAGACTTCCTTAACAGGATTCCCATAGCACAAGAAATAAAAGCAAGAATCAACAACTGGGATCGATTCAAACTAAAAAGCTTTCTCTCAGCAAAGGAAACTATCAGCAATGTGAAGAGAGAGCCTACAGAGTGGGAGAATATCTTTGCCACTCATACTTCAGATAGAGCACTAATTTCCAGAATCTATAAAGAACTCAAAAAACTCTACACCAAGAATACAAATAATCCAATCAACAAATGGGCTAAGGAAATGAACAGACACTTCACAGAAGAAGATGTACAAGCAATCAACAGATATATGAAAAAATGTTCAACATCTCTAGTAATAAGAGAAATGCAAATCAAAACTACACTAAGATTGCATCTCACCCCAATTAGAATGGCGATTATCAAGAACACAAACAACAATAGGTGTTTGCGAGGATGTGGGGAAAAAGGTACACTCATACATTGCTGGTGGGGTTGCAAATTAGTGCAGCCACTCTGCAAAGCAGTATGGAGATTCCTCAGAAAGCTTGGAATGGAACCACCATTTGACCCAGCTATCCCACTCCTTGGCCTATACCCAAAGGACTTAAAATCAGCATACTACAGAGATACAGCCACATCAATGTTCACTGCTGCTCAATTCACAATAGCCAGATTGTGGAACCAACCTAGATGTCCTTCAATTGATGAATGGATAAAGAAACTGTGGCATACAATGGAATACTACTCCGCCATAAAGAATGATAAAATTATGGCACTTGCAAGCAAATGGATGAAATTGGAGAATATTATGCTAAGTGAGATAAGCCAATCTCAAAAAACTGAAGGACAAATGATCTCGCTGATAAGCAGATGAGTACATATAATGGGGGGTGGGAGGGGTTAGTGTTAGGGTTAGGGTTAGGTTTAGGGTTAGGGTTAAGGAGGGTGGTAAGAATGGAAGAAGGAAAGACTGTATAGAGGGAAAAGAGGGGTGGGAGGGGTGCGGGGGAAGGAAAAAATAACAAAATGAATCAAACAACATTACCCTATGTAAATTTATGATTACACAAATGGTATGCCTTGACTCCATGTACAAACAGAGAAACAACATGTATCCCATTTGTTTACAATATAAAAAAGACAAAAAAAAGGAAAAGATGAAAATGAGTACAGAATTGTTGCCCTGAATACCACTTGAAGTTCTCCTACACTGATAGCTATCATTATTATTGTTATTATTTATAATATTAATTATTTCCTATAGAACAGATACTACATTAAGCACTTCATATGCATTAATTGAAATACTACACACAATAATAAATGTATTCAACTTAACTTCAGTATAACATACAGGATTTTTGGTTAAGGGCAAGGTAAAATAACTGTAACAATACAAACAACACTCAGAATAAACAGAAATAATAAACACATGAAAAGAAACTATCACTAGAAATCAGAAAAATGTATTTTAAAAGAATACGTCCTTTCACTCCTATGAATGTGACTGGCAGAAATGAAAGCTCATCAAGTATTGGACAGAATGTGAAGCAACAGGAACCCTTGCAGATTGCTGAAGAAGTGTGAGCTGATACAACTATCTTACAGAGGAAGCACTTGGAAATCTGGATAGAGAGCACAGAGTTGTTCACTTTCTTAATCTCTATGCTTCATTACATTTAAAAAACATTTACAGTAAAGAAGTAGCCAGGGATAATTATATGGGAAGTTTCTATGTTTTCATGTTTACTTCTTTAAAGGCTTCATTTTTCATGACATATTATCATATAATAATAAAATTAAACATCCATGATTCAACCATGGATGGATTCAAACAATGACAGATCATAAATATTTAGGAGAAAAAATTTCAGAAAGTTCCAAAAAGCAAAACTTGAATTTTCCACATGCTGACTTCTGCTCTGAATCCACATGAATGAGGTAAGACATTATATGAGGTACTGTAAGCAACTGTGTTAGTTCTTTGTCACTGTGGTTAGCTGATTCCATTGCTTAGGGCCTAAGGTAAGACAGAACGTCATGGTACAAGGCTGTGGCAGAGGAAAGCTACTCAACTCATGGAAGCCAGAAAGGAGCAAGAAGAGAGGTAGAGGGAGAGAGGGAGAAAAAGGGGGAGAGAGAGAGAGAGAGAGAGAGAGAAAGAGAAAGAGACAGGGACAAGATACAGTCCCCAAGGACACATACCTAGTGACTTACTTCCTCTAACCATGCCCCACCTGCCTACAGTTTCCACCACCTCTCAGGATTTCATTCAATTTATTAATCCACTGATGAAGTTAGAGCCCTCATGGCTCAATCATTTTTTAAAAGCTCCACCTCTGAACATTCCTATAGTGGGGATTAGCCTACAATACATGAGCTAGGACTGCTCAGTTCCATGAGTTTAAGTCAGTCTGAGTTATGTTTCTGTCCTTTGTAACTGATATATTCCAGACTAATAAAAATATTAAAAATTATGAAGCAGCATAGCAGCAGCAAGAGGACAGCTGCTCTCTAAATAGGTCCCCAATTCAAAATACTGAAAAAGATTTAGATTGTAATACTAACATTACTCTGCCTCATTGACCCTATTCTACTTTGTGAATCCAATCTGTATTTTGGCCTTTTGACAAACCTAAGGAGACTCACAAAATTATAAACAATAGTTTAAAACAAAATGATTTCTTATTAATTAAAGTATAAGAAAATAAAGCATTTATAATTTTAAGGGAATTAAGAGGTGCTACACAATAAACCTATCAATTAATGTTTTAAAAGGTAGGGACTGATAATAATGACAAAGGAGTGGGCTTTGAAAGATGTACAGGCCAAAAGAGATAAGGTTTTGGTGCAAAAAGTCACCGAATTGTTTATAAATGAAACATAAGCAGACAGTGGGAGGATGTGAGTAAGGCCAGAGAGATAATCACGTGTGTTTATGTAATTTGGAGCATAATCCTGGCTACATGAGAAAGACTAGAAAAATCCCAAGGCAAATCAATGAAAACAAGACAAGCTCTTTCAGTCATCCACTCTCTTGTGCCTCTTTATTTTCCTAGTCACTCAATAATGTTAAAATGATCTCCCCCATAACTCCTGAATGTCAAATATTAATGTCAAGCACTAAGCTTGTCTTTTCATTCTGTCTACACAAAGATGCATATTATCTGTAATCCAAAATAAAGAAAACATCATGCATAAAATAGCCAGATATTAGTGGCCATTATATATTCCACGGTATGCCATATTTGATTGATAACAAAGCACATTTTGTACATTTAAATGCTTCTCAAATCATGATAGTCCTGTACTTCTGCTAGCCAGGTAGGAGTCCCTGTGTAATTCTCACTGCCTGCCCAAGCAGACTTGGCTCAGCCTTCTGGCAGCTTGACATATCGACTTTTAATAACCCTTTGTGGCTGTGGTCAATATACCACTGGCAGGTCACCTCAAGAAGGAAAGGGGAGTCCTAGTCATTTTCAAGTGATCCATCTCACAATACCATCAAACTGTGGAGAATGCAGGACAACAGCTTGGAAGAAAAACCCAGGGACAGTATTAAAACTCTATTTTTAAGAAATTATTCAACATTAATACCCCTGATAGCATGGAAGCTGATATTGTGTGGGAAATCACAGACATTGATGACTGAGTTGAAAGTGATTCAGTACTCACACTCAGAAGGTAATAAAGTTTTAGAAAAACCCATCCCATCCAATTTATTAAACTAATATTTTTCATTTTGGTAAAAAAAAATTTTAAATTTTTAAAAAGTAAAGAAGTGTTATTTTAATAAAATCTACATTCTTAGTGATAAAAATAAGTGTTCCATTAGCATTGCTTGATCTTCCGTAATGGTACTTCAAATAATGGAACATCTTACAAGCAGTATACTATGTATTAGATGGATACAGTAATGTCTATGTGGAAGTCATACATTTACTTTGTGGGAGGTCTGGTTTATTTTGGGGTAAAGAGATTCCTTTGTGATCCCCAGAAAGATGTAAAATTACTTCCTTGCCAGACTGCACGTGTAATTTTAACTATTTATAGTTATGTCCTTTTATCTTTGCTTCGTCAAATTTGTGTCTGGGGTTAAATAAGTTTATTAAACTTATTTCTTAAAAGTCATCTTTGTATATGATCAAAGACACTAAAAGGGAAATATAATTCTGGCAACATTTTTTTAAAAAAGAATACATTACACAACCACCTCTTCAGAACCATTAATGTTTCACCTTGGTCTCTCCAAAATTTGTCTATCTAAGGTATCAACCCTCTCAGAAATCAATTGCTCTTTTTGAGATAAAAATAGTATGTTCTCACAGCACAGTGATTCTATGAGTATCAGAGTTTTGTGACTGCTCTAAAATCAATAGGAACTTATAAACTAAAAGCTGCTGCTTTGCTTTAACAATACACTTTAAAAATTATCCATCAAATTTGAGTTATTCTTCCAATGGCTACATATAGTCATTCCTTAATTCCTAATACTTTACATCCAATCATTATATCAATCTAAGGTTTAAAAGCTCAAGTGAAAGGTCATAGTCACAGACCAGATTTGTGATGCATGTGCTTCTGAAGCTACTCAATTTTCCAAGTAAACATTTGTTGAGAACATATGAATAGGATGTAATACTTCCATGGCAGACCAATACCTTCTCTCACATGACAAGAAAAGTCAAATCAAGTACTAAACCAATAAAAAGCATCAGAGGGCTGTGAAAGTAATGAAAACAAGAAGGGATAAGATTACCTCAGAAAAGAAAAACAATAGAACTTCAGGGAGTAAGTAGTGGATATGCCACAGCATTTTCCTGGTTACACTTGCACATATAAAGGATCACATGGAGATTATGATGACGGAAGGCTATGGGATCAAAACTTAAGGCCTGAAGACCTTAAAACACACAAATAGTTGCACTCATATTTAGCAAGGTCAGACAGAAAAAAGCTAACAACATAAGCATCTATAAAGCAAAGCAGTTTTATTTGACTCTCATAGAACTATAAAGAGAAAGATCAGAAAAAAGAGAGGAGGCAAACACAACATATGCTCAATTAAATTACCAGAGGATATACTGAAGGATTAGAGACCAATCAGAGACAGACAGAGACTTAACCAAAACTGTAACCCAACTGAGGTGTACCTTCCAATTTATCTAATAGAGGAAAGAGAAAGGAAGACAGCTTCAGTTTGTAACATTTAGAGCATCTATCACTGTTTAAACGCAATGTCTGGTACTCAATAAAAATTACTAAGTATGGCCAGGATCATTGATGGATGCCTGTAATCCCAGCTACACGGGAGGCTTAGGAAGGAGTATCACAAATGCAAGGCCAGTCTCAGTAACTTAGTAAGACCCTGTCTCAAAATAAAATATAAAAAGGGTTGGGGATATACCTCAGCAGTAGAGTACCACTGGGTTCAATCTGCAAGAAAAAAAAAAGGAAAAAATAATAATTATTTGTCATGCTAATAAGATAAAATAACCCAAAATCAGAATTAATAGATATGGAGAATAAGAAATTCCCAAAATAATGAGGCCTTAAAAAAAGAAAAGTGAGTGAAAATGAAGATCATGCATTTGTAGCTTTCATCTCCCAAGGTGAATATTTTCCAGATGCTGTCTGCAGACAAACAGGGTATGTTTTATCATCCTCAAAAGAAAAGAATCTCTAGGAGGTGTTATCTCCTCCAAAGCAAAATTTTTTTTAGGTACTGTCCACAGACCTTGACCGAAAGGCACACATTCCTTACTGTCTAAGCAAAACTGACATATGTTCACTAAGCCATCACTCAAAATAACCTACATAAACCCAGTCCCTTTCTTTGTTCAGTGGTTCCTTTCCACCGGGAGAGTGGGTCCACAGGCACCATTTCATCCCCCTGAATAAAGAACTGAGATGACACATGAGGTTTGCATCCTGTCTGGTCTTTTTATGCTAACAAATACACCAAAATAAGTGATACAGATATTGAAGCTAATAGCCAAAAACTTTAAAATAATTGTTTAATGTGTTCAAATAATTAAGGAAAAGATGTGAAAATAGAGGAAAGATTGATATTTTCACATGACATTTGGAATATATATAAATGACCAAACGAAAATTCTACAACTGGACAAAATACCTGAAATTACTGATAGGTGGGCCTCCCATATGTTGACATTGCTGTGATCTCAATGAAAAGTTGTACACTTCTAGTTTTACAAAATATTCATCAAGAGTAGATGGGATAAATTGTGATACAATCATCCAAAAGAATGAACAAGCAATGTATACCAACAGGAATGAACCTACTGCAAATCAACATGAATACCACACATATAGTGTTCACTGAAGGAAGCCAATTAAACAGAAATACATACCTCATAATTCTGATTAAATGTTTGTTAACAGGAGGCAAAACTAGCCTGAAGCATTAGAAGTTTAGATATGTATTGCCTTTACAATGTGGTATCTGGAAGAAGATAAAAGCAAGGGCGGCTTTGAGGGTACTGGTAATTTTCTGTTTATTAGTAGAAGTACTGGCTACACAGCTGTGTTCACTCTGTGAAAAGTCATTAAACACTCATTTTTTTATTTTGGGGTGTTTTTTTTGCCACAAAAATGTCCAACTATTTACTCTCAACTGTAGGCTTTTTCTCATCAGAAGCAGTGAGATACAATGCACATTTGCAACTTCTCTTTCTCCTATGTATTCGACATTGGGTGGTATCTCAGAACTTTTTTTATTATTAATGTAAACAAATGGGATACATATTTCTTCTCTGTTTGTACATGGAGCAAAGGCATACCATTTGTGTAATCTAAATTTACATAGGGTAAGGTTGTTTGATTCATTGTTATTTTTTCCCTTCCTCCCCACTCCTCCCACACATCTTTTCCCTCTATACAGTCCTTCCTTCCTCCATTCTTGTCCCCCTCCCTAACCCTAACCCTAACCTAACCCTAACCCTAACCCTAAACCCTCCCACCCCCTATTATGTGTCATCAACCGCTTCTCAGAGAGATCATTTGACCTTTGTTTTTCTGATTGGCTTATCTCACTTAGCATTATATTCTCCAACTGCATCCATTTGCCTGAAAATGCCATAATTTTATTATTCTTTATGGATGAGTAATATTCCATGGTATATATGTACCACAGTTTCTTTATCCATTCATCAATTGAAGGACATCTAGGTTGGTTCCACAATCTGGCTATTGTGAACTGAGCAGCAGTGACCATTGATGTGGCTATATCTCTGTAGTATGCTGATTTTATGTCCTTTGGGTATAGGCCAAGGAGTGGGATAACTGGGTCAAATGGTGGTTCCATTCCAAGTGTTCTAAGGAATCTCCACACTGCTTTCCAGAGTGGCTGCACTAATTTGCAGCCCCACCAGCAATATATGAGTCTACCTTTTTCCCCACATCCTCGCCAACACCTGGTGTTGCTTATATTCTTGATATTCACCATTCTAATTGGGGTGAGATGCAATCTTAGTGTAGTTTTGATCTGCATTTCTCTTAGTACTAGAGATGTTGAACATTTTTTCATATGTTTGTTGATTTCTTGTAGATCTTCTTCTGTGAAGTGTCTGTTCATTTCCTTAGCCCATTTGTCAATTGGGTTATTTGTATTCTTGGTGTAGAGTTTTTTGAGTTCTTTATAGATTCTGGAAATTAGTGCTCTATCTGAAGTATGATTGGCAAAGATTTACTCACACTCTGTAGGGTCTTTCTTCGCATTGCTGATAGTTTCCTTTGCTGAGAGAAAGCTTTTTAGTTTGAATCAATTCCAGTTATTGATTCTTGCTTTTATTTCTTGTGCTATGGGAGTCCAGTTGAGGAAGTCTGGCCCTAAGTCGACATGTTGAAGATCTGGACCTACTTAATCTATAATCTTTTTTTTTTTCATTTTTATTATTATTGTATACAAATGGGATACATGTTGTTTCTCTATTTGTACATAGAGTCAAGGCATACCATTTGTGTAATCATACGTTTACATAGGGCTATGATGTTTGATTCACTATTTTTTCCCTTCCCCCCCACCCTTCCCACCCCTCTTTTCCCTCCATACAGTCCATCTTTCCTTCATTCTTACCACACTCCTTATCCTTAACCCTAAACCTAAACCTAAACCTAATGCTAACCCCTCCCACCCCCCATTATATGTACTCATCCGCTTATCAGCGAGATCATTCGTCCTTTAGTTTTTTGAGATTGGCTTATCTAACTTAGCATGATATTCTCCAATTTCATCCATTTGCTTGCAAATGCCATAATTTTATCATTCTTCATTGCGGAGTAATATTCCATTGTATATATATGCCACAGTTTCTTTATCCATTCATCAACTGAAGGGCATCTAGGTTGGTTCCACAATCTGGCTATGGTGAATTGAGCAGCAATGAACATTGATGTGGCTGTATCTCTGTAGTATGCTGATTTTAAGTCCTTTGGGTATAGGCCAAGGAGTGGGATAGCTGGGTCAAATGGTGGTTCCATTTCAAGCTTTCTGAGGAATCTCCATACTACTTTCCAGAGTGGCTGCACTAATTTGCAACCCCACCAGCAATGTATGAGTGTTCCTTTTTCACCACATCCTCGCCAACACCTATTGTTGCATGTGTTCTTGATAATTGCCATTCTAATTGGGGTGAGATGCAATCTTAGTGTAGTTTTGATTTGCATTTCTCTTATTACTAGAGATGTTGAACATTTTTTCATATATCTGTTGATTGCTTGTACATCTTCTTCTGTGAAGTGTCTGTTCATTCCTTAGCCCATTTGTTGATTGGATTATTTGTATTCTTGGTGTAGAGTTTTTTGAGTTCTTTATAGATTCTGGAAATTAGCGCTCTATCTGAAGTATGGTTGGCAAAGATATTCTCCCACTCTGTAGGCTCTCTCTTCACATTGCTGATAGTTTCCTTTGCTGAGAGAAAGCTTCTTAGTTTGAATCGATCCCAGTTGTTGATGATTCTTGCTTTTATTTCTTGTGCTATGGGAATCCTGTTAAGGAAGTCTGATCCTGAGCCAACAAGTTGAAGATTTGGACCTACTTTTTCTTCTATAAGATGCAGGGTCTCTGGACTGATTCCAAGGTCCTTGATCCACTTTGGGTTGAGTTTTGTGTAGGGTGAGAGATAGGGGTTTATTTTCATTCTGTTGCATATGGTTTTCCAGTTTTCCCAGCACCATTTGTGGAAGAGTCTATCTTTTCTCCATTGCATATTTTTGGCCCCTTTGTCTAGTATGAGAAAATTGTATTTATTTGGGTTTATGTCCATGTCCTCTATTCTGTACCATTGATCTACCTACTTCATTCTTCCTAGTTAGGATTGCTTTAGCTATTCTAGGTTTTTTATTCTTCCAGATGAATTTCATAATTGCTTGCTCTATTTCTGCAAGGTACATCATTGGGATTTTAATTGGAATTGCATTGAATCTGTATAGCACTTTTGGTAGTATGGTCATTTTGACAATATTAATTCTGCTTATCCAGGAACATGGGAGATCTTTCCATCTTCTAAGGTTTTCTTTAATTTCTTTCTTTAGTGTTCTGTAGTTCTCATTGTAGAGATCTTTCACCTCTTTGTGAGATTGATTCCCAAATATTTTATTTTTTTTGAAGCTATTGTGAATGGGGTAGTTTTCCTAATTTCTCTTTCTGAAGATTCATCACTTATGTATAAAAATGCATTGGATTTATGAGCATTGATCTTGTAACCTGCTACTTTACTGAATTCACTTATGAGTTCTAAAAGTTTTCTGGTGGAATTTCCAGGTTCCTCTAAATATATAATCATGTCATCAGCGAACAGGGATAGTTTGAGTTCTTCTTTTCCAATTCGTATCCCTTTAATATCTTTGGTTTGTCTAATTGCTCTGGCTAGAGTCTCAAGGATGATGTTGAACAGAAGTGGTGAAAGAGGGCATCCCTGCCTTGTTCCAGTTTTTAGGAGGATCGCTTTCAGTTTTTCACCATTTAGAATGATATTGGCCATGGGCTTAGCGTAGATGGCCTTTATAATGTTAAGGAATGTTTCCACTACCCCAATTTTTTCTAGTGTTTTGAGCATGAAGGGATGCTATATTTTATCGAATGCTTTTTCTGCATCTATTGAAATAATCATGTGATTCTTAACTTTAAGTCTGTTGATATGATGAATGACATTTATTGATTTCCGAATGTTGAACCAACCTTGCATCCCTAGGACCACTTGATCGTGGTGCACTATCTTTTTAATATATATCTGTATGCGATTTCCTAAAATTTTTTTGAGAATTTTTGCGTCGATGTTCATTAAGGATATTGGTCTGAAATTTTCTTTCATCGATGTGTCTCTGTCTGGTTTAGGTATCAGGGTGATATTGGCTTCATAGAACGAGTTTAGGAGGGTTCCCTCCTCTTCTATATCATGGAATAGTTTGAGGAGTATTGGAATGAGCTCTTCTTTAAAGGTTTTGTAGAACTCGGCTGAGAACCCATCTGGTCCCGGACTTTTCTTTGTTGGTAGACTTTTGATGACCTCTTCTATTTCATTGCTTGAAATTGGTTTATTTAAGTTGTGTATGTCTTCCTCGTTCAGTTTAGGTAATTCATATGTCTCTAGAAATTTGTTGATGTCTTCGAGGTTTTCTGTTTTGTTGGAGTATAGATTTTCAAAATAGCTTCTAATTATGTTTTGTATTTCAGTCGTGTCTGTTGTGATGTTTCCTTGTTCATTCCGAATTTTAGTAATTTTAGTTTTCTCCCTCTTTCTCTTTGTTATTGTGGCTAAGGGTTTATCAATTTTGTTTATTTTTTCAAAGAACCAACTGTTTATTTTGTCAATTTTTTGTATTGTTTCTTTCGTTTCAATTTCGTTGATTTCAGCTCTCAGTTTAACTATTTCCTATCTTCTGCTTTTGCTGGTGGTCTGTTCTTCTTTTTCTAGGGCTTTGAGCTGTAGTGTTAGGTCGTTTATTTTTGAGTTTTCCTTCTTTTATTGAATGCGCTCCATGAAATAAATTTTCCTCTAAGTACTGCTTTCATAGTGTCCCAGACATTTTGATATGTTTTTTTGTTCTCATTTACCTCTAAGAATTTTTAAATTTCCTTCCTGATACTTTCTGGTATCCATTCATCATATAATAGCATATTGTTTAATCTCCAGGTGTTGGAGTAGTTTCTGTTTTTTATTCTGTCATTTATTTCTAATTTCAATCCATTATGATCTGATAGAATACAAGGTAGTGTCTCTATCTTCTTGTATTTGCTAACATTAGCTTTGTGGCATAATATATGGTCTATTTTAGAGAAGGATCCATGTGCTGCTGAGAAGAAAGTGTATTCGCTCTTTGTTGGATGGTATATTCTATAAATATCCGTTAAGTCTAAATTATTGATTGTGTTTTTGAGATCTATGGTTTCTTTGTTCAATTTTTTTTTGGAAAATCTGTCCAGTGGTGAGAGAGGCATGTTAAAATAACCTAGTATTATTGTGTTATGGTCTATTTGGTTTCTGCTTTGAGAAGAAATTGTTTGCCATTCATGGACGAGCCACTGTTTGGGGCATAGATGTTTATGATTGTTATATCTTGCTGGTTTATGTTTCCCTTAAGCAGTATGAAATGTCCTTCTTTATCCCTTCTGACTAACTTTGGCTTGAAGTCCACATTATCTGAAATGAGGATGGATACCCCAGCTTTTTTGCTGAGTCCATGTGCATGGTATGTTTTTCCCCATCCTTTCACCTTTAGTCTATGGGTATCTTTTTCTATGAGATGAGTCTCTTGCAGGCAGCAAATTGTTGGATCTTTCTTTTTAATCCAATCTGACAATCTATGTCTTTTGATTGATGAGTTCAGGCCTTTAACATTCAGGGTTATTATTGAGATATGATTTGTATTCCCGGTCATTTTTTTTTATTTGACAATTCCTTTAGGATAGTTTCTCCCCTTGCTGATTTGCATCGTTGTTTTTCATCTCTTCCTCATGGAATATTTTGCTGAGAATGTTCTGTAATGTTGGCTTTCTTTTTTAATTTTTTTAGCTTTTGTTTATCATTGAAGGATTTTATTTCATCATCAAATCTGAAGGTAAGACTTGCTGGTTATAAGATTCTTGGTTGGCATCCATATTCTGTCAGAGCTTGAAAAATGTTGTTCCAGGCCCTTCTAGCTTTTAGGGTCTGGATTCAAAACTCTGCTGATATCCATATTGGTTTCCCCCTGAATATAATTGGTTCTTTTCTCTCACAGCCTTTAAAATTCTCTATTTTGTATGTTAGGTATTTTCATTATAATGTGCCTAGGCGTGGGTCTTTTTTAATTTTGTGTTTTTTGAGTACTATAAGCCTCTTGTACTTGATTATCCATTTCATTCTTCAGATTTGGGAAATTTTCTGATATTATTTCATTGAATAGTTTGTTCATTCCTTTGGTTTGTTCCTCTAAGCCTTCCTCAATACCAAAAATTCTTAAATTTGTACTTTTGATGATATCCCATAATTCTTGTAAATTCTGTTCATGATTTCTTACCTTCTTCTCTGTTCGGTCAACTTTGTTTTCAAGATTAAATTTTTTTTCTTCAATATCTGAGGTTCTGTCTTCCAGGTGTTCTATCCTATTGGTTATGCTTTCTATAGAGTTCTTAATTTGGTTTATTGTTTCCTTCATTTCAAGGATTTCTGATTGGTTTTTTCTCAGTATCTCTAACTCTTTATTGAAATGATCTTTTGCTTCCTGTATTTGCTCTTTTAACTGTCAATTGGTGCAATCATTCAATGCCTGCATTTGCTCTTTCATCTCATCATTCAATGCCTGCATTTGTTCTTTCATCTCATGGTTTGCTTCTCTGATCATTTTAATTACGTGCATTCTGAACTCCCTTTCTGTCATTTCTTCTGCCATGCTGTCGTTGGATTTTATTGATGTAACATCTAGATTTGTTTGGGGCATTTTCTTCCCTTGTTTTCTCATATTGTTCAGGTATCAGTGAATCACTGAGATATTGCAGATTTCCTCTTCTGACTTATAGTGTCCATGAAGATTTCTAGTATATTCCCTCTTAGCCTCCAGTAGCCTGAAATCTTGGAGGAAGTTGCTAATGCAGTGCTCCACAAGGAAGCTGCCTCTCTAGGGGTGGTAGCCTTCAGGTGGGGTATATTCCCTGCTAGTGGGCAGAGGTACCTCCACTTGTTGACCAATGGTCATCCAAAGGGGAACTAGGCTGTGGGCTGAGGCAATGCCTGTTTGGGCCTGTGTCTCTGGTTTTACCATCCTTGTGGGAAAACTTCACCTGGCAGGAAGACTCACCTGGTGGGGAGGTCTCACTGGTCAGTTCCCCTCCTAGAGGTTCCCCTCAACCCACAACTACCACCTGGGCTTGGCAGCCTTCCTCTGCAACGTTCCTATGGGCCCGGACCTAACTCCTGGGCTGGAGTCTTGCCCTGAGCAGAAGAGTCTCCTTAGGCTGCCCCTCCTCAGAGAAGCTGCCCACAGTCCTGGAACCTTCGCTCTGCCCCTCAGCTTGTCTCTGTGCAGCTCTTCTACCAAGAAGCTGCCTAGGTCCTGGGACCATGCTCTGCACCTAATCGCCTGGAAGCCACCGCCACACGCCTCCTCCTCCAGGCAGCCGCCCAAGCTCCGGTGCGGTCACTCTGAGTCCAAGCGACCCAACACGCACCTCTTCCTCCAGGAAGCTGCCCGGTTTTCCGTGCGGTCTCTCTGAGTCCAAGCAACCCGCCGCACGCCTCCTCCTCCAGGCAGTCACCCAGAGTTCTGGTGCAGTGGCTCCAAGTAGCGACCCTCCGTGCTCCACCTCCTCCTCCAGGCAGCTGCCTGGAGTTCCTGTGCGGTTGCTCTGAGTCCAAACAACTCGCCACATGCCTCCTCCTCTGGGCAGCCACCCGGAGCTCCAGTGAGCTGCTCTGAGTCCAAGCGCTGTGCTGAGTGACCCTCCTCTACAATGCTCCCAGTTGTCCGAGTTCACTGCTCCAGCAGGGGGAGGGGTGTCTCATTGGGCAACTCTACTTCACAAAGTTCCCTGCGTTCTGGGACTACTGCCCCACTCAGGATGCCTCCCCAACAGGAGAGACTCACCCGGCAGTTTTGAGTTGGTCCCAAGTCTCTCAATATCTCCTCTTCTTGAATCCTGAGTCCTGGAGCAACATGAAATGCAGCCACCCTCTAGTCCGCCATCTTGAAACCCCCAACATTCATGTTTTATACTCTTTTATGTCTATAGTTTAAGTTAAATAAAGGAAACTCTATGCATAAATAGATAAGAAATCCACATCTAGACATATCATAGTAAGAGTGATAACAGAACAAAAACAGGAAAATAGCTCAAAAGTTTTAGAACTTAAAAATAGCTTGGAGTGGGTGTGGTGAGAAGAGAACACATTACTTTCAAAAATCAAAAATAAGACTTACATCTGAATTCTAACAGAAAAAATGAAAGTTAAAAGATAGTGGAATTACATCATTACAATGTTAAAAAAATATGCCATCAGGAATTTTATGCCAATAGAAATATTCCTGAAAAAGAAATACAAACTGAAGGTGTTTTGGACAAATAAAAACTTTTAAGAATTCAGTGACAATAGAGCCATAACAAAATAAAGTGGTGGAGGAGGAGAAGGAGGAAGAGCAAGGTTGGGAAGAGGAGAGAATTCAGATAGAAAATAAATGATCTCTAACGAAACCAAAAGTAAGAAGAAATGAAAAGTAAATGGAAATGTGAATACATAGGACAATATATCAAAATTGGTTAATAATAATATTAAGATCTTCCCAGTTTTATTTAACTCTAAAATGAACATGCATACCAATGATAACACATAAAGCAATAGAGACCAATAATATGAATGCTTATCTAAGGAAGAAGGAGAGTAAACTAATAAGTTATTTCACACAACAACAAAGTAAGGGCATAGACTTCTAATGACCATGGTAGCCACTAAAAGATATAATAGATAAGTAATAGCTCAAAAGAGTGTGTCAAACAATACAAACAGTAGCTGATAAACATGAATACACATCATTCATTATCCATAGATCAAATTCTGTAGTTAAAAAATTAAGATTATCAGAGTGGATTTCATAATCCTAAACAGTAAATCTATGTACATAAAAAAGAAATGTATAAGTAGATAGAGGAGTTGAATTTTTTAATGTAAAAAAAGACTCAACATGCAAAACACTTAATTTTTAAAAAGCTGATAAAGCTATACTAATATAAGACAACTGAGACCTTAAAAGCAAGAAGCTCTACCAGAGATTTAAAGGGAAATGAGGATCATCTCATAAACAGAAAGCCATCCATGCATTAGGAAGAAATAACAATTCTCTATTGGTGTGCAATCAGTTGCAGAGCTTCAAAATATGTAAAGGGAAAAACAAATGCAAAAGGAAAACCTAGATAAATCCACAAACTGAAAATTTAAACACACCATTCTCAGTAGCTTAAAGAGTTACCAGATCTATCACTGCATCCACTCAAAAAGCTAATCAGGCGCTTGGGTTGTAGCTCAGTGGTAGAGTACTTACCTAACATGTGTGAGGCACTGGGTTTGATCCCCAGCATCACATATAAACAAATATCCATGGACAACAAGAAATATTAAAAAAAAAAAAAAACTAATCATTAGGACTACATAAGAGCTGGACTGTGGAACCAACAAATTTAACATATAAAACAATGCACCAACAAAAATAAATTTAAAAAGCCATTTTAAGAGATAATCAGGTGGTAGCTGAGCAACTGACTGACAGAGCCACTACTATCACCTGAAAAGCAGCTTCAATTTCTTTTTCAAGGAAGCATTTTGTACCTTCAAAGAAAATTCTGGGAGAGATTCAAGATGGCAGATTTCATGAAGGCTGCATTTCCAGTTGCTCTGTGACTCAAGATTCAAGCATCAGGAATACTGCTTCCTAGTGAGGGGGATGAGCAAGGGAATTCACTGAAATTCACTACCATCCATTTAGAGTCTCATAGAGACTCAGAAACCCAGATACTTTGAACAAAGAATAAGAAGGAATATATTGGAACCAAGCCAGTGGTGGACACGGGAAGGGCACTGGTTCACCCAGGAAGGGAAGATAACATAAACAGAGAGAAACACAATGAACAAATCTGGCACAGAAAATCTGTGGAACAGAAAAGCAAACTGAACTTAGGTATCCAGAGGCTGCACTGTGAACTGGTGTTTGAAAAGTGCTCTGTGTTTTTCAACTGGCAGTGGAGAGCTGAGGGAGAGTCATCTTGAGGAGGCCACATGCAGCTGCTGCAGTGAAACCAAGAGATCACAGCAGACATTGCCATACTGTCCTGGCAAGTGCCTAAAGTATGGCCTTAGGATGTACCTAACAGAATGTGAGTGAAATAGGCACAAAGAAGATTGAACCTGAGGATTCAAGTCAGAAAAACAAAGGAGAACCCAACTCACTTTCCTGAATCTGGTGGCTCAGAGGACCATCTGAAATGGGTTGGGGAATCTGAATAGGTAGGCATGATCATACTCAGAGACTAAGTCTGGGAAGGTAATATTCAAAGACAGCAGAGTACATGGAGGACTGCCCGCCCCCAACAGAATTCCTGGGAGGCTCCTGAGATCCAGACCCTTAGCAGAGATCACATCTGCTGGGCCCTAGGGGTGTGTTGATCTAATCTCTCCAGAGCAGACACCACCCAAAAAAGTCCCAAAGGATTGATAAGAACTAATTCTACCTGCCAAAACACCTCTCATGGAACTCTGCAGCAGTCCCACCCTGGTAGTACACTGATCTGATCTATGAAGACAAAACTCCAGCTAAGAGTATGTCCTATTCTGTCCTACCTTATACTGGTGAGAAGGGAAGCTGAGAGCTATTTGAACTAGCTTCAGTTTTAGGCCATTTGGGGGGGGGGGGGCAGCTCAGTGAGCAACACAAAAACAGAAAGAGTTAAAACAACCTCATGCTCACTCCCAAGAGGAAACAGAAAGAAGGATAGTTAGGCATAAGTAGGGAGCATCTACCCTCATCCACAGTTCTGTCAACCTGAATACAGGCAATTCTTTCATTTTTTCCATTAAGAATCCTTTCCTCTTTTTCTTATGTGTAGGTGTTCTTGCTGTGTTGATTGGTTCCTGACTGGGGGGCGGGGGCAATGCTTCCTCTCATTTTTAGCATTTCGTTTATAATCACCATTTTTCTTTGTCTTTTGAGGGTTAGAGTTTTGTTTCTTTTGGGTTTTTGTTTGTTTTTGTTTCCCAATTCTCTTTTTTTCTTTCTACTCCTTCTAAAGCCAAATTCTCTTGTTTTCTCTTTCATTTTCTCTTTAGTTTTATTTTTACTCCTCCTTCTTTATAGCCATCACTTGCAACATCTTTTTTGCTTTATCTCAGTTCACATTTTGAACATTCTAAACATTCTTTTATCTTCCTATCGCATTTTCTTTTTTTTTTTAAGGAACTACATTTTCACCATCTTTAACAACTATTTGGTTCATAGAACTCCCACCCCACATTCATGAAGTTGCAGTTATCAGTACTGTGGGTGGCTTAGCTGACACCTGTTCTTTAAGGCCAGATCTAGTAAATGGTTATTTATTGTTTTTGCTGTTGGCAATTGTTGACCCCGCCATTCTTGTTTTGTGACAGTGTTGTAAATGTCAGAGTAGGCACTCAGTACTTTAACACTGTATACTGTTTGCTTCTGTTGCCTCCTTTTCTGTGAGATGCTCGGGATCTACTGGGACACTACAAGTGTGATGGCAAAACCAGACCTGGATATGAAAATTGCAAAAAATGTTATGGTAAGACACCAATGCCTGGGGAAGGGGTCAGGTTCCACCCCCCATCTCTGCCTTTCTCTAGGAAGCCTAATTAACCATGGGGCCCTACCTTTTGGATTGTCAATAATGGATGCCTATGAAAGATCTGTTTCTTCTTATCTGTTTTGTGAGCATACATAATGTTGGAGACCCAGCACAAGGCTTTCAGCCATATAGATTAGGAATTTTTTTTAAAAAGAGGAAAAAAAAACCCATGATAGGATGGGTCCACCAACATGATGTCAAATAACCTATAAATATTGTGAGAAACTGTGGATCAGGGCTCAGAATTTAGAGTTCTGTTCTTCTCTGGGCCCACTGGAGTAAAATAAAGTTTGGAGTTCTTGCCGGGTGCTGCTAGTTGCTTCTCAACTAGTCTGTCTCCCACAACACAGATTCACAGGGTAGATACACTGCTGCTGAGCTACAGCCCACTAAGGGATAGCACACCTTGCTCCATATACAAACTGACCACGCTCAAACTTCAGTAATACTTTAATACAAATTATAGAAGAAATAAAACCCAAACTTATGAGCGGACTCTCCAAGCAGGAACAGCTGGGACGGGGTAGGGGATCCTCTGGTCCCACTCACAGACATCAACTTCTACAGCAAAAAGAAAATTAACACAAAGGCTATGGACACCACACCTATGAGGGGTCTCAATCTAAATTGCTCCCATACCCCTGTTAGAATATACACAGTAATGGAGTGAAGAAGAGCCAGTGTCACCCTCATACCCAAACCAGATAAAGACATATCAACAAAAGAAAACCTACAGAAGAACTACCAATGAGACAGAAGCAGTAATAAAAAGTCTTCTAACAAAGGAAAGTCTGGAATCAGATAGATTCTCAGTTGAATTCTACCAGACCTTTAAAGAACTAATACCATTGCTCCTCAAATTATTCCATGTAATATAAAGGGATGGAACACTGCCAAATTCATTTCATAAAGCCAGTATCACCCTGATACCAAAACCAGATAAGGACACATCAAGGAAAGAAACTACAGACCAATATCTCTGAGAAATTTAAATGCAAAAATTCTTAATAAAATATTAGCATATCACAGTCAACAACATATTAAGAAGGTTGTACATCATGACCAAGTTGGTCTTATTTCAGAGTTCCAAGGAGGTTTCAACATACACAAACCAATAAAGGTAATTAATCACATAAATTAAGAACAAAAATCACATAGTCATGTCAATAGATGCAGGAAAAGTCTGACATTATTCAGAAACCACTTGTGATTGAAAAATAAAAAAACACTTAAGAAATTAGGAATAGAATGAACCTGCCCCAATATCATAAAGACTATGTACAGCAAACCCAAAACCAACATCATGGTGAATGTAGAAAACTGAAGTCATTTCTTTTAATATATGGAACAAGACAAAGATGTGCTTTTTCATCATTCCTATTCAGTACAATATTACAAATCTGAGACCAAGCAATTAAGCATGAGAAAGAAAAGGGATAAAAACAGGAAAGAAAGAAGTTGATATTACTTTTGGTAGATGACATGATCCTATGTTAGAAGATTCAAAACACTCCACCAGAAGACTGCGAGAGCTAATACACAAATTCAGCAAAGTAGCAGGTTATTAAAATCAACATACAAAAATCAATAACTTTCCTATACAGCAATAATAAATGTGCTAAGAAGGAAATCAGGAAAACAATCCTATTCACAATAGTTTCAAAAAAAAAAAAAACCCTAGGAATAAATCTAACTAAGGAAATTAAAGACCTCTATAATGAAAACTATAGAACACTGAAGAAAGAAATTGAAGAAGATCTCCAAAGATGGAAAGACCTCCCATGTTCATGGATAGACAGGATAGTTATAATAGCCATACTACCAAAATCAATATACAGAGTCAATGAAATCCCCATAAAAATACCAACGATATTTGTCAGAGAACTAAAAAAAAAATTTCTGAAACTCATTTGAAGAATATAAGAATGAGAATATCTAGAAAAAGGAAGGCCAGAGGTGTCCTAACTTCAAATTACACTACAGAGGTATGGTAACAAAACTAGCATGGTACTGGCATGAAAACAGACACATAGTCCAATGGAACAGATTAGAAGAGAGACAAACCCACACAGATACAGTAATCTGATCCTTTAAAATGTGCCCAAACACGCAATAGTAAAGAGAACCTTTTGTTAAAATGGTGCTGGGAAAATTGGTTATCTCTACATAGAAGAATTAGAATAGCCAAGGCAATCCTTAGCAAGAAGAGCGAAGCTGAAGGTATCACAATACCAGACGTTAAGCTATACTACAAAGCAACAGTAACAAAAACAGCATGGTATTGGCACAAAAACAGACATGTAGACCAATGGTACAAAATAGAAGACAGAGACAAACTCACATAAATATGGCTATCTCATACTAGACAAAGGTACCAGAAATGTATATTAAAGATAGGCTCTTCAACAAATGGTGCTGGGAAAACTGGAAATCCATATGTAACAAAATGGAATTAAACTTCTATCTCTCACCCTGCACAAAAATCAACTCAAAGTGGATCAAAGACTTAAACATTAGAACAGAGACCTTGTGCCTAATAGAAGAAAAAGTAGGACCAAATCTTCATCAGGTTGGCTTAGGACCTGACTTCCTCAACAAGACTCCTAAGAATCAATAAATGGAATGGATTCAAACTAAAAGCTTCTTCTCAGCAAAGGAAACAATAATATGAAAAGAGAGCCTACAGAATGGGAAAAAATCTTTACCGCACACACCTCAGATAGCGCACTAATCTCCAGTATATATGAAGAACTCAAAAAACTTAACACCAAAACAACAAATAACCCAATCAATAAATGGGCTAAGGAACTGAACAGACACCTCACAGAGGAAGAAATACAACAAACATATAAACATATGTCAATAAACATATAAAAATATGTTCATCATCTCTTGCAATTAGAAGAATTCAAATCAAAACTAAGATTTGAAGAATATAAGAATGAGAATATCTAGAAAAAGGAAGGCCAGAGGTGTCCTAACTTCAAATTACACTACAGAGGTATGGTAACAAAGATTTCAGCTCATGCCAGTCAGAATGGCAATTATCAAGAATATAAGCAATAAGAAGTGTTGGTGAGGATGTGGGGAAAAAGGTACATTCATACATTGTTGGTGGAACTGCGGATTGGTGCAACCACTTTGGAAAGCAGTATGGAGATTACCATGTAAACTTGGAACAGAACCACCATTTTTGGTACTATATATACACAATGGAATATTACTCACCCTGAAAGAAGTATGAAATTATGGCATTTGCAGGTAAATGGAGAATATCATGCTAAGTGAAATAAGCCAGTCCCAAAAAACCCACGACCAAATGTTTTCTCTGATAAGCTGAAGCTGATCCATAGTAGAAGGTAGGTAGGGAAGAATGAAGAAACTTTGGATTATGCAGGAGGTGGTTAGGGGAGGAATGGGATGGTGGGGATGGGAAGGATGGTAAAATGAGACAGTCATTATTACCCTATATATGTGTATGAAAAAAATTTTTAAATAAAAAAAAGTTTCAGTAATAAATGGAATGAATCACATTAAAAGTACAAATTCTTTAAACCAAAACAAGTTAAAGCACGAAAAACTGGAAAATCTGAATACTTCTTGCCCATTAAAAAATTGAATCACTCACTAAAACTTTCCTATAAAGAAAATTCTAAGCCCAGATAGCTTCTCAGGTGATTCTACCAAATGTTTATGGAAAAATGAATACAAAGCTCACATTCTTCCAGAGAAGAGAAAAATAAATATCCACCCCAATCTATTTATAAAGCCAATAACATCAGTCTCAAAATCTGACAAGGACAGTTCAAGAAAATTACCAACCAATCTTTTATAAACATGGATGCAAAAGTCCCATCTTAAAAAGAGGAAGAACAGAAACTAGATGACAGAAGACTAGATTCCATTCCTTATAACTTGACAAAATCATCAAATCTGGCCAATACCTACACACAAAAAGATCTCTCTGACAGACATGAAGTTTAGTTGGGTTCCAGAACCCTGATGAGGAAGGAAAAAAAAAAAAATGGGTGTACTGACCAGTGGATAAGAAGATAAGTTCCACTTTACCTACATCATCCTTTCCCCAAGGTTTCAAACCTTGGTGCTGAGAGGGGGGCGGCCTTGGCCCACAATTTCTCCCACTGAAGAAGCTTAGAGTAAAGTGCAAATGGCTTCCACAGCCTTGTGGGCCTTTCCAGAAGGATCAAATCTGTCTCACTCAACCAAAATCACTAAGGGATCAATACAACTGAAATAATATAGGGAGCACCTGGGAGCAGGACAAAGGTTGGGAGCTCACAGCAACTAGTAGATGGATCATGGTCACTAGCAATGGACCCTGCTAACCAGTTTTCATACTCCCCCAAAAAGCCCACCCACAAATCCCAGAGGATGACTTGCCTGTTCGCCCTCTCAACCAGCTGATCTGTGCCACTAGCACACCATGTATCCCTTCATGGATACCTATGAACACCCTATGCACTCTCACAGATGGTGCACATGAGCTCCATGCACATAGCAAGCACATCTCAATAATAGGTGTGGGTCTTAGTAGCTCACTCAACTCTGCTGGATTGGAAGAAGACACACAGCTTGAAAATACTAAAGTGAGAATTAAGGATAGGCAGTTAGTGTAGAAATAGGGGATCAGGTAAAATCGAGGAAATGAAGCCATGAAAGACATTTGGCTCTGGAAGTTGGAGACTGCCCCTGGGAGAATGGAATGTCAAAGATCTCCAGAGCCCATTGATTACCAAATTTACCTATCTTTATCAAGGACTGCAAGCAAGGAGATGCTAATTGGTGCCCCCTGGGCCCTTACCTGCCTGAATCACCTTGGCCCTCCCCCTGCCCATCACTTCTCACTTTATGCAAAAACAGGCCTAGTCACATAGGCAGGAAGGAGAGATAAGGGGAGTAGAGAACTGGAGAACAAACAAAAGAAACCTTAACCTATAAAAGATGTGTAGGGTGTGCTCACTTCTTGGGACTGTAGAACATCAGCCATGGCCCCCTTCTCCCTCCTGGGAGAAGTCTGTATTATTACCTTTAAATAAAACCTGCTTAATATGCTTGCCTTGGCATGCTTCTCTAGTGTTCAACATTAGAGGGAGCAGAACTCGTCGCCATTAAAGGCGGTATCAATACCATGGCACTGCCCTGGGGGAAATAAAAAGGAAGATCTCAATACCAAGTCTGGATTTTCAGGATGGAGAGAAGGCACACAATCCCAAGACTTTCTCCATAAGAAGAAACAAGGGGAGTGTAGCAGACACATCCATTAAAAGGGTCTTAGAAACTCCTCAAGCCTCCTGAAAGGCTGACGAGTGAAGGTCTTTCTCTCCTGAAGTCAGTTGGTAAAGACTGGAAGACGTGACTACCTCTTCAAAGACAAAGAAGCAATGCAGACTGGTTGGTCGTAGTCATGGAGCCAGCTGACGAGCGAGTCAGGCCGCTTGCATCGCAGAGGTAGCAGGCGGGCACCCAAACCGCCTGCCTTGCAAAGCGGGGCGGCGGGTAGCCAACCTGCCCACCACTAGGCCAAATACAGATGCCACCACTGAACAACCCTTCTCGACCACCAAGCCGAGGTTTGTCGCCATCACGGAGTTAGCCAGAGGCTTCTTTGTGGCTGGTGCAGGCACTTTGAATTACTCCTGAGGGCGTGGCCATCA
This sequence comes from Sciurus carolinensis, assembly GCF_902686445.1. NCBI lineage: Eukaryota > Metazoa > Chordata > Mammalia > Rodentia > Sciuridae > Sciurus > Sciurus carolinensis. Next base: position 25,182,053 of record NC_062227.1, on the reverse strand, counting down.
TCACTGGAAGGGCAACTCCCTTCCTGAGACACTTACAGGAGACCAGAGGACCTTTGACAAGACCCTGAGCCAAGAAGAGGAGGTATTGAGAGACTCGGGACCAACTCAGAGCCACCAGGTAATATACCACACCTGAAGGCCACCACCCGTAGAAGGCCAGCTTCCTAGTGGAGCACTGCATTATCAAGTTCGTCCAAGACTTCAGGCTACTGAAACCTAAGAGGTGAGCTACTGGAAATCTACAGAGACAATATTAGTCAATAGAGGTAATCTGCAATATACCAGAGTTTCACTACTGGAGGGGTAGATACCTGAACAATATGAGAAAACAAGGGAAGAAAATGTCCCAAACAAACCTACATGGCATAGCAACAATATCCAATGACAGCATGGCAGAAGAAATGTCAGAAAGGGAGTTCAGAATCAAAACGATCAGGGAAGCAAATGAGATGAAAGAGCAAAGGCAGGCATTGAAGGAGGAGATGAAAGGGCAAATGCAGGCATTGAATGATCACACCAATCGACAGTTAAAAGAGCAAATACAGGAAGCAAAAGATCATTTCAATAAAGAGTTAGAGATATTGAAAAAAAAAACAAAAAACAAATCCTTGAAAAGAAGGAAACAATAAACAAAATAAAAAACTCCATAGAAAGCATAACCAACAGCATAGAACACCTGGAAGACAGAACCTCAGACATTGAAAAAAAATATTTAATCTAGAAAACAAAGTTGACCAAACAGAGAAGACAGTAAGAAAACATGAACAGAATCTACAAGAAATATGGGATATCATGAAAAGGCCAAATTTAAGAATTATCGGGATTGAGGAAGGCACAGAGAAACAAACCAAATGAATGAACAATCTATTCAATGAAATAATATCAGATAATTTCCCAAATCTGAAGAATGAAATAGAACATCAAGTGCAAGAGGCTTACAGGACTCCAAATATACAAAATTACAACAGACCCACACCAAGGCACATTATTATGAAAATACCTAACATACAAAGTAAAGACAGAATTTTAAAGGCTGCGAGAGAAAAGAATCAAATTAATTTCAGGGGAAACCAATATGGATATCAGCAAAGTTTTGAATCCAGACCCTAAAAGCTAGAAGGGCCTGGAACAAAATTTTTCAAGCCCTGAAAGAAATTGGATGCCAACCAAGAATCTTATACCCAGCAAGTCTTACCTTCAGATTTGACGATGAAATAAAATCCTTCCATGATAACCAAAAGATAAAGGAATTTACAAAAAGAAAGCCAACATTACAGAACATTCTCAGCAAAATATTCCATGAGGAAGAGATGAAAAACAACGAAGTAAATAGGCAAAGGGAGGAACTACCCTAAAGGAATTGTCAAATAAAGAAGAAATCAAGTCATGTCAAAAAAAAAGGAATGAGCCAAATGACCGGGAATACAAATCATATCTCAATAATAACCCTGAATGTTAATGGCCTGAACTCATCAATCAAAAGACATAGACTGTCAGACTGGATTAAAAACAAAAATCCAACAATTTGCTGCCTGCAAGAGACTCATCTCATAGAAAGAGATACCCACTGACTAAAGATGAAAGGATAGGGAAAAACATACCATGTACATGGACACAGCAAAAAAGCTGGAGTATCCATCCTCATTTCAGATAATGTGGACTTCAAGCCAAAGTTAGTCAGAGGGAAAAAGAAGGACATTTCATACTGCTTAAGGGAAGCATAAATCAGCAAGATATAACAATCATAAATATCTATGCCCCAAACAGTGGCTCGTCCATGTATGTCAAACAAATCCTTCTCAATGCCAGAAATCAAACAGACCATAACACAATAATACTAGGAGATTTTAACATGCCTCTCTCACCACTGGACAGATTTTCCAAAAAAAAATTGAACAAAGAAACCATAGACCTCAAAAACACAATCAATAATTTAGACTTAATGAACATTTATAGAATATACCATCCAACAAAGAGCGAATATACTTTCTTCTCAGCAGCACATGGATCCTTCTCTAAAATAGATCATATATTATGCCACAAAGCAAATGTTAGCAAATACAAGAAGATAGAGACACTACCTTGTATTCTATCAGATCATAATGGATTGAAATTAGAAATAAATGACAGAGTAAAAAACTGAAACTACTCCAACACCTGGAGATTAAATAATATGCTATTATATGATGAATGGAAAACAAAAGATATCAGGAAGGAAATTTAAAAATTCTTAGAGGTAAATGAGAACAAAGAAACATATAAAATCACCGGGACACAATAAAAGCAGTTCTTAGGGGAAAACTTATTTCATGGAGTGCATTCAATAAAGGAAGAAAAAATTAATAAACGACCTAACACTATGGCTCAAAGCTCTAGAAAAAGAAGAGCAGACCAACACCAAAAGTAGTAGAAGACAGGAAGTAGTTAAAATCAGAGCTGAAATCAATGAAATTGAAATAAAAGAAACAATCAAAAACATTGACAAAATAAATAGTTGGTTCTTTGAAAAAATAAACAAAGTTGATAAACCTTTAGCCACACTAACAAAGAGAAGAAGAGAGAAAACACAAATTACTACAATTTGGAATGAACAAGGAAATATCACAACAGACACAACTAAAATACAAAACATAATTAGAAGCTATATTGAAAATGTATACTTCAACAAAAAAGAAAATCTCAAAAACATCAACAGGTTTCTAGAGACATATGAATTACCTAAACTAAACGAGGAAGACATACACAATTTAAATAGACCAATTTCAAGTAATGAAATAGAAGAAGTCATCAAAAGCCTACCAACAAAGAAAAGTCCAAGACCAGATGGGTTCTCAGCCAAGTTCTACAAAACATTTAAAGAAGAGCTCATTCCATTACTTCTCAAAGTATTCCATGAAACAGAAGAGGAGGGAACCCTCCTAAACTCATTCTATGAAGCCAATATCACCCTGATATCTAAACCAGACAGAGACACATCGAGGAAGGAAAATTTTAGACCAATATCCTTAATGAACATTGATGCAAAAATTCTCAACAAAATCTTAGCAAATCACATACAAAAATATATTAAAAAGATAGTGCACCATGATCAAGTGGGTTTTATCCCAGGGATGCAAGGTTGGTTCAACATCTGGAAATCAATAAATGTAATTCACCACATCAATAGACTTAAAGTCAAGAATCACATGATTATTGCAATAGATGCAGTAAAAGCATTTAATAACATACAGCATCCCTTCATGCTCAAAACACTAGAAAAAATAGGGATAGTGGGAACATTTCTTAACATTGTAAAGGCCATTTATGCTAAGCCCATGGCTAATATCATTCTAAATGGTGAAAAACTGAAAGCATTCCCCCTAAAAACTGGAACAAGGCAGGGATGCCCTCTTTCACCACTTCTGTTCAACACTGTCCTCGAAACTCTAGCCAGAGCAATTAGACAGACCAAAGAAATTAAAGGGATGCGAATAGGAAAAGAAGAACTCAAACCATCCCTATTAGCTGATGACAAGATTATACATTTAGAGGAACCAGAAAATTCCACCAGAAAACTTTTAGAATTCATAAGTGAATTCAGTAAAGTAGCGGGATATAAGATCAGTGCTCATAAATCTAATGCATTTTTATACCTAAGTGATGAATTTTCAGAAAAAGAAGTTAGGAAAACTACCCCATTCACGGTAGCTTCAAAAAAAATAAAATACTTGGGAATCAATCTAACAAAAGAGGTGGAAGACCTCTACAATGAGAACTACAGAACACTAAAGAAAGAAATTAAAGAAAACCTTAGAAGATGGAAAGATCTCCCATGTTCTTGGATAGGCAGAGTTAATATTGTCAAAATGGCCACACTACCAAAAGTGCTATACAGATTCGATGCAATTCCAATTAAAATCCCAATGATGTACCTTACAAAAATAGAGCAAGCAATCATGAAGTTCATCTGGAAGAATAAGAAACCCAGAATAGTTAAAGCAATCCTTAGCAGGAAGAGTGAAGCAGGGTGTATCGCAATACCAGAACTTCAACTATACTACAAAGCAATAGTAACAAAAATGGCATGGTATTGGTACCAAAATAGACAGGTAGATCGATGGTACAGAATAGAGGACACGGACACAAACCCAAATAAATACAATTTCCTCATACTAGACAAAGGGGTCAAAAATATGCAGTGGAGAAAAGATAGCTTCTTCAACAAATGGTGCTGGGAAAACTGGAAATCCATATGCAACAGAATGAAACTAAACCCCTATCTCTCACCCTGCACAAAAATCAACTCACAATGGATCAAGGGCCTTGAAATCAGACCAGGGACCCTGCATCTTATAGAAGAAAAAGTAGGTCCAAATCTTCAACTTGTTGGCTTAGGATCTCAAAAAACCAGAGGACGAATGATCTCACTGATAAATGAATGATGACACATATAGGGGGTGGGAAGGTGCAGGAATGGAGGAAGGAGGGACTCTATAGAGGGATAAGAGGGGTGGGAGTTGGGGGGGGGAGAAAAAAAATAACAGAATGAATCAAAAACTATTACCCTAGGTAAATGTATGATTACACAAATGGTATGCCTCTACTTCATGTACAAACAGAGAAACAAGATGTATCCCATTTGTTTACAATAAAAATGAATTAAAAAAAAGAAGAAGAAGCAATGCAAGGCTTCAGGAATGACAACGCATCAAGGAAACAACACCACAAAAGGAACAACACAATGCTTCAGTAACTGGTCTTAGAGAAATGAGTACCTACAAATTTCCCAACAATGAAGCTCAGTGAGCTCTAAAAGAACAAAAATATGACACTAAATCATTTCAGGGAAATAATACATGAACAAAATGAGAAGTTCTATGAAAAGACAGAAACCATAAATAGAACTAAACAGAAAATCTGCAGTTGAAGAAATACAAGGTCTAAACTGAAAAATTAAGTGGACAGCTTCAGTAGCAGAATCAACCAAGCAGAGAGAAAAAATCAGTGAACTCAAAGACAGATCATTTTAAATTACCCAGAGAAAGAGAAAGAAATAAGGAATGAAAAAGAGTGAAGAAAGCCTATAGCACTTTGTAGTACACCAAGAAAGTAAACTAGTTTGAATTCCAGGAATCCAAGAAGTGAGAAAGAGAAGGGGATGAAAAGGTTGTTTTAAAAAATGACAGAAAACTTCCCGATTCTCAGGATGGAAATAAACATCAAGATCCAGCAGGTAGAGGGAGGAGTTTGAGGGAGCTCTATATCCACAGAAGTCCCCAAGGCAGTTTCTACTGGAGGAGTAGAAAAAATGGATTGTAAGGTGACTAGTCCACAAAAAGCTGAAGAAGAAAAGTTAAAAGCAAAGTATCCCCATCTGGTACAAAAGCCTAAAGGTTTGGATTTCTTAAGAAAATTATTGCAGAAAAGGCAAAAATATTTTGATTCTAGGGATTACAACATGGGTAAATCCAAAAATGAAGAACAATCAATTTTCTGTTGCAGCTCCAGATAAAAGAAAGGTCAATGGTGATGATATTCCTACTTCACAGGTCTCTTGTGAGCAAGCTGGCTAGTTGAAAACTCACTGCATGAATCTTCTAATTTCCATTTTCTCTCCTTAAAGTGTTACTTATCCACTCTTCCTGTCATTCACTAAATCAATAGAAACTAACAACTTTGTAGAGAGCAATAATCTGCTATTGTAAGAGAATACATATGTGTAAGTTTTTTATTAATTTAACAGTACACTGATGAAAAGGTCATATTAGAGCAACTTGGTAATCTACTTAAAAATAACTGTATATATTATCTAATTCCTGGTGTTGGACTAGTTGCAACAAGCAAGTTTCACAATTTTAATGTTTAACTTTCCTTACTTCATCTAAACTAAATTTTATATATAACTTATTTAATATAACCTTTATTATACTGATCTATTTTTTCCTTTTGGACTATCTAAAACAGAGGTTTAAGATCACAAGTTGGAGAAAAGGCCATATGATTCAAACGTAAATAGATGGGATCTCTTTGAAATTGAAAGGCTTAAACCTGTTTCAGGTTTAACAGTAGAATGGTACTTGGGCACTATTTTCCATTCTGGTGTAACTTATGTGACTGCAGTGCTTAACAGCTGCCATTGAAGCTAGTATGCTTGGTTATTGAACATGTGAATGAAGTATGTATGTGCATTGACTGTTAAATTCATCTTTGTGTCACTTTTGTAAACAAAATAGTTTTTCCATATACTTTTACAGATGTCCATACTAATTTCATGTATTAAAACATAGGTAATGAGCCAAATGGAAGAACAAAATTTCCTTCATGGAATTCTACATGTCATTACAACTTTTATACAACAGAAGTCATTTACAATCTTGGATTTACAGAATCCAAACCAAAATCTTTATTCAATCACCCATAGACTAAGGCCTATATAACATCCATGACACTGCAGGGCCTTGTGCAAACATGTTACTTAAGCATATCTTCTGGATTATGAAAAACATTTTGACTTTCATGACAAATCTTATGATTTATATAAACTTTAAACGTAGAAACTTTTTACTTTACACTTACATTTTTGGGACACTAGTGTAAAAGGCTATCATGCTTTACCTTCTGTCTTCTTCCCTCTACCCCTGCCCATTCTTTTGTGGTGGTGATGATGCTATTGATGATGTTTTTGTCTTGTTTTGGTTTTTATTTGTTTGCTTCTTTGCCTTAAATGGGTGTTCAGTCCACATGAAAAAAATAGGTGTCTATATCCTTACCCTAAGTTTGCTTTCTAAATGTTATGTTTTATAAGGCAATAATGGTGTTTTCCTTCTAACTTCCTAATTGTTAATCCTAATATTTGACAATTATTTAAATAAAAGGAACTTTATCATGGGGAAAAAAATACTCATTAAACCCAAGAATCCCAAAGAGTAGAAAATTAAAATGTCTTCACCAAGACATGCTATGGTCAAATTGTCAAAAGTAAAAAAATGTTTAAAACAAGAAAAAGCAACTTATCACATACAGGGAAACATCATAAAAGATTGCAAACATACTTCTCAGTAGAAACATTCTTCTCAGTAGAAACTCCTTGCAAGCCAGGAGAGAACAAGATGACATATTCAAAGTACTGAAAGAGCTGGGTGCAGTGGCACACACCTGGAATCCCTGCAGCTAGGGAGGCTGAGGCAGAGATTTCAAAGCCAGCCTCAGCAATTTAGTGAGGCCCTGAGCAACTCAGTGAGATCCTGTCTCTAAATAAAATACAAAAAGGGCTGGAATGTTGCAATGTTGCTCAGTGGTTAAGTGTCCCTTGGTTCAATCCCCAGTACCAAAAAAAAAAACAAGTACTGAGAGAAAAAGAAATTTTAAAAAAAGACCACACATGGCAACACTGTCCTTTAGACATGAGATAGAGAACTTCTCAGACAAACAAAAGCAATAGTTCACCACACTTACACCTCCCTTATAAGATATGCTAGAAGTATTCCTCATATTTAAATGAAAAGGACACTGATTAGCAACATGAAAAGATGTAAAAGTATGAAACCCACTGGCCAAAGGTAAGTTCAGCCAAATTCAGAATGCCGTAATACCATAATGGTGGTAGATAAATGTGGTAGATAAATACCATAATGGTGGTAGATAAATACCATAATGGTGGTAGATAAATTCTACTATAAAAATTAAAACATAAAAATATTAAAAATAACTACAATAATTACTTAATGGATACATAATACAAAATATTATAAGTTGAATAATAACAATTTCCAATTTATGAGGATGCAGAGGAAAGGGAACTCTTACACAAGATTAGATATAAATTTATACAGTCATTATGGACAACAATACGGAGGTTCTTCAAAAAACTAAAAATAGAGCTACCATATGCCCCACTAACCCATTCCTGGATATATAATCAAAGGAAATTAAATAAGTATACCAGTGTTTATTGAGGTTTTATTAACAATAGCTTAAGATATGAAGCCATCCTATATGCCTGTCGAAAGAAGAATGAATAAAGAAAATGTGGCACGTAGACACAAGAAGAGTTAAATCTCACCATTTGCAGAAATGTGAATGGAACTGGAGAACACTATCATAATTGAAACAAAGCAGGCAAGGAAAAACAAATACCACATGTTATCTCTTCTAAGTGGAAGCTAAAATAGTAAACCTGAATGTAGAATAATGGTTACTAGAAGGTTGGGAAGGAGGTTGATTCTAATCAGTGCAAATTATATGCATATGTGAAAATATCACACTGAACACCATTAATATGTAAAATTAATACATGTTAAACAAAAATTATTAAAAAGTTGTAAATCATTATATCAATAACAGAACAGAATGGGGGAGAAATAAAAGTATAGAGGTTTTTTAATGTGATTAAATCTAAATTTTTATCCACTTCAAAATATACTGATATAGCCAAAAGTCTCTTATTTCAGCCTCATACTAACTACAAAAACAAACAAAAATCCCTGTAGTAAACACCAAAGAATCAGAGAATGGAAACAAATCATACCACTATAAAAAATATCATTAAATCAGAAATAAAGATCACAATAGTAGAAGAAATTACAAAAAAAGTCAAAAACAATTACTGAAAAAGCCATAGTGAGTTTTTACTTATCATCAATAATTACTTTAAATGTCACATTAAATTTTCCAATCCAAAGACATAGTTAACTTCATGAGTTACAAAGCAAAGTCCAACTATATGAAGCTTATTGAAGACTCACTTCACTCTGAAGGACACACAAAGGCTAAAAGTAAAGGAACAAAAAAGATATTCTGTGTAAATGGTCACCAGAAGACCACAGGGGTGGTCTATATTTATACCATAAAAAAAAAGCTTTAAGTCAAAGACTATCACAAGAGAGAAGGTCATCATATAGTAATAAAGGGATCAGTCCATCGAGAGGATATAACAACTACAAATACACATGCACTCAACATCAGAGTACCTAAGTATATAATGTAAATATTAACAGAACTGAAAGGAAGAGATGTCAATGCAATAACAGTCATGAACTTCAATACCCCGCTTTCAGTAATGGATAGCTCATCCAGACAAAAAATCAGTAAGGAAATAACAGACTTAACACCATAGACTAAACATACCAAACAGACATACAAAACATTACATACAACAGCAACAGAATGTGTATATATATATATATATATATATATATATATATATATATATATATAACATATATATATGTTAGGCCACAAACCAAGTATTAACAAATTTAAGAAGATAGAAATCATATCAAGGATCTTTTTCAACCACAATAATATGAAACTAAAAATCAGTAACAGAAGTAAAACTGAAAAAATCACAAATGTGTAAATTAATCAACTCACTCCAGAAAAACCAAAGGTCAAAGAAGAAATCAAAAGGGGCATCCAAAAATATCTTCATACAAATGAAAAGGAAAATATCATACTCTAAAATTTAGGCAATACAACAAAAACAATACAAAGAACAAAGTTTATAGTGGTAAATGCCTAAATAAAAAAGAATGATGTCAAATAAACAACCTAATACTTTATGAAACTAGATAAATAAAAAAACTACGCCCAAACATAGCAGCAAAAAGGAAATGATAAATATTAAAGCAGAAAAAAATGAAAGAAACTAGAAAAACAACAGATTAACCACTAAAAAAGCAAGACTCAAAAGTGTAAAAGAGACATTTCAACTGATACAACAGAAATACAAAGTTCATAAAAGACTGCTATAAATAACTATTCACCAAAAAACTGATAATTTAGCAAAAATGGATATAACTTCCTACAAAACATACCAAAATGAGACAGAGAATTTAGACAGACAAGTAACAAGACTGAATTAGTCCATCAAAAACCTCCCAACAAAGAAAAGCCTTGGATTGGATGGCTTCACAGGTGAATCCAACTTGCTCAGCCACTTTTCAAAAAATTGTTAACAAGGGAATACTTTTAAACTCATTTTATAAGGACAGCATTACTCTGATACCAAATCCAGACAAGGATGTTACAAGAAAATAAAGGTCCATATTCCTGATAAACATAAATACAAAAGTCCTCAAGTAAATACACCAAACTAAATTCAACAGTGTATTTAAAGGTTGACAGACCCTGATCAAGTGGAATATACCACTGGAATGCAAGAATGATTCAACATATGAAAACGAATAAATGTGAGACACCACTTTAACAGAAGAAATTCTGTTTCAATGTTGGTTTATTGTAACTCCATATAATAGAGAGATGCACTATGATATATTTATGCAAGCATATAACATAATTTGGTCAAATTTGGTCAGTTCTATTGCCCAGGTACTTTCCTCTTCTGCCTCCTCTCAATTCCCATCTTTTACTCTAGGGGTCTCCCTTCTATTTTCATGAGATCTTTTTTTTTTCTTTTTTTTCTTTTTTTTTTTTTAATTCTCTCTCTCTAGCTTCCACATATGAGAAAATACATGACCCTTAACTTCCTAAGTCTGACTTACTTCACTTGACATGATGTTCTCCAGTTCCATCCATTTTCCTGCAAATGACAATTCTGTTCTTTATAAAGTGAGGAAAATTCTGTCCTGTATATATAACATATTTTCCTTATCCATTCATCCACTGACAGACACCTAGACTGGTTCCCTAACTTGACTACTGTGATTTGAGTTGCTACAAACACGGGTATGCATGTTATCACTAAAGTATGCTAATTGTAAAACTATAAAACTGTCTCTCTTTGAAGATGGCAAGATATTATATATAGAAAACACTAAAGATCCCACCAAAAAAAAAAAAAAAAAATTTAGAACAAGCTAATTCAGTAAAGTTGCATAGAACAAAGTAAGCAGAAAAATCAGTTGTTTCTAAGCTAACAACAAACTATCCAATAAAGAAATTAAGAAAAAAATCACATTTAAAATAGTATCAGAAAGAATAAAATTCTGAGATATAAATTTAACCACAGTGAAAGACCCATACACTGAAACTATAAAACAACAATGAAAGAAATTACACACAAGATATTCCATGTTCATAGGAAGAATTAATACTCACAGAATATTGATACTACCCAAATTGATATACAAATTTGATACAATCCCTATCAAAATCCAAATGGCATTTTTCATGGAAAAAGAAAAAAAAAACTATCCTAAAATTTCTATGGAACTACAAAAGACCACAAAAGCCAAAGTAATCATGAACAAAAAAAATAAAGAGATATTACACTTTCTGATTTCAAATTACTGTAATCAGACAGAATGATACATGCATAAAAACACATATGTACATCAATGGAACAGAATAATACTGACAGAAATAAATCCATGCATATATGGTCAACTAGCTTTTGCTAAGTACACCGTAAATACACAATTAGGAAAAGATGGTTTCTTTGATAAACTATAAAAACAAGAAATCCACATGCAAAAGCACTGACTTCCACAATACACACACATGCAAAAAAAAAAATCAAAATGAATTAGACTTAAAACTGTTAAGACCTGGGCTGGGGTTGTAGCTCAGTGGTAGAGCGCTTGCCTAGGATGTGTGAGGCCCTGGGTTCAATCCAGCACCACATATAAATAAATAAATAAAGGTTTTATAAAAAAAACTGTTAGACCTAACACTGTAAAACTATTAGAAAGAAGTAAGGGAAAATAATTCTTCTCAAGATTGCTCTCAGGAATGTGGGTTTTTAAAAAATTTTTGTTTGTTCTTTTTAGTTATATAAGACAGTATGATGCACTTGGACATATCATACATACATGGAGTATAACTTCCCATTTTTTGGTTGTACATGATGTGGAGTTACACTGGTCATTTAATTCATAAAGGAAGGTAGGAAAGTTATGTTCATTCATTCCACTGTCTCTCCTATTCCCATCTCCCTCCCTTCCCTTCATTCCTCTTTGTCTAATCCAGTGAACTGCTATTGTGTTTTTGAGAATGATACCAAAAGAACAAACAAAAATAAGTGGGAATAAAACAAACTAAAAAGCTCCCATGCAGGAAACAAATCAACAGGGAAGACACAATCTGGGGAGAGGGGTAATATCCAAAATAAGTAATCAATTCATACAAATAAATAGGAAAAAAATTTTAATTAAAAATAACCTGATTCAAAAATAAGCAAAAGCCAGGCGTGATGGTGCAGGCCTATAATCCCAGCAATTTGGGAGGGTGAGGCAGGAGGATCATGAGTTCAAAGCCAGCCTCAGCAGATTAGCATGGAACTTAGCAACTCAGTAAGACCCTGACTCTAAATACAATATATTTTTTAAAAGAGGACTGGGGGATTGCTTAGTGGTTAAGGACCTCTGGGTTCAATCCCTGGTACAAAAAAAAAAAAAAAAAAAAAAAAAAAAAAACAGAAAAAGAAATGAGCTAAGCCCTGAATAGACAATTGTCCAAAGAAGATATACAACAGCAAACATATCTATCCATATTCTAGAAGATGCACTGATTAGTATAATTATATGAGAAAAAAAGAAATACATGCATAAAGATTAGAGGAAGAAAACTCTCATTATCTGCAAGTAACATGATTTCAAACACACAAAAATATCCAAGAAAATCAACAATTAGAAACAAGAGAATTTACCAAAATTGTTAGACACAAGCTTAATATAAAAAGTAATTGTCTTTATATCAGCAACAAAAAATAAAATTTAAAATGCCATTTGCAAGGGCATTAATATTAAAGATAAAATACTAAATCTAATAAAAGATAAATTAGATGTCTAGTCTGAAAACTATACCACATTATTGATGTATAGAAGTAGTAAGTTCTAGAGTTCTACAGCACAGTGGGGTGAGTACAGTTCACAATAAACTATTATATATTTTATGAATAACTAGAAAAGAGAAGCTCAAAGGTCCAAACACAAAGTAATGATAAGGACATGGAAATGTTAATTACCATGATTTGATCAGTGCACATTGTATACATATATTAAAGTATAGAGCTATACACCATAAATATGTACAAGTATTATGTGTTAGTAAAAAATGTCTGAGGAGCTAGAAATGCTGACCTATGCTAATTATTGATTATACATCATTTACATTTATTATCACACTGTACCACATAAATAGGTAAAATTAAAATGATAATTTAAAGTTTCTAAAAATAACATAATTGAAAAAAATTTATAGTACACAAGTAATTTTAAAATACTATATGGATTGGAAAATTAAATACTTCAAGATGACAACTGTCTCTAAGGTGATCTAGAGATTCAATACAATCTAATTTAAAAAACTAATATGTTGGTGTAATTTTATTACCAAATTGGTCTACTAATCCAACATTTATATTGAAATCAAAGGGACCAGAAATAGAATAAATCTAGATGACTTGCATTACTATATATAAAGATATTACAAAGCTACAATAATTATGCAGCATGACACTACAAAAGATAAACAGGCACCAGTGGAACAGATTAGTAAATTCAGAAAAGTTACCTAACTTAGGACAAGTGACACAGTTTTAAATAAGGAAATGCAGCAGTGTATACAATGGGGAAAGATGGTCTTGAATGAATAGTATTGCCATCAGTGGGTGGGTGGCTGTGGTATAGAAAGAAACTTGATCTCTACCTAACTCATCGATCCAAAGGAAGTCCAGATGTACTATGGATCCAAATGTCAAAGGTAAAACAAAATTGTTACGGTGAGATGTGAGGCATCCCCCAACAGTTCATATGTGAGACAATGCAAGAAAGTTTAGAGGTGAAATGATTGGGTGATGAAAGCCTTAACTCAATCAGTGAATTAATCCACTGATAGGGAAGGGATTAACTGGGTGGCTGGGTGGTAACTGTAGGCAGGTAGGATGTGACTGGAAGAAGTATATGGGAGGAGGGGGTTTGCACCTTTAGGGCTTATATTCTGTCCTTATTTAGTGGAACTCACTCTCTCTGCCTCCTGGTGGCCATGTCCTAAGCGGCTTTCCTCTACCACACTCTTCCACCAGATGCCCTGCCTTATTACCTCAGGCCCTGAGGAATATAGTCAGCCATCTATGCACTGAGACCTCTGCAACCATGAGTGCCCAATAAACATGTACTCCTCTAAAATTGTTCTTGTCAGTTCTTTTGGTCACAGCGAAAAAAAAAAAATCTAAAAAAAAAGTAGTTAAGGGAAAATACTGGCAAACAGCTCCATGACTTTAAGTAACAACTTCTTAAACAGTACATAAAAACATACCATCTGGGCTGGGGAGATAGCTCAGTTGGTAGAGTGTTTGCCTCGCAAGCACAAGGCCCTGAGTTAGATCCCCAGTACCACATACACACACACACAAAAAAAAAACAACAACAAAAAACATACCATCCACAGAAGAAAAAAATTATATACAGCATACCATATGAACATTAAGAATATCTGTTCATTAAACAGCTCCATGGATAAAGTAAAGCAGCAATCCAAAGACTCATCCAGAAAACATCAAGAATTCCTATAAATCAATAAGATAATGGCAGACAAACAGTAGAAAAATGGTTGAACTTTCAATTCACCCTTCATAAAAGATGTAATATAAGTGACCTGTAAGCACTTGAAAAGATACTGAACTTCAGTAATCAGGAAAGTTCAAGTGAAAACCACAAAGTTATACCATACACAGATACCAAAATGCTTAAAATAAAGAAGACAGCATACCAAACATAAGATACAATGTGGCACAAACACAACTTCTTTACTACTAATAGTCATATAAATTAGTACAACCAATTGGAAGTAATTAATAAGTCAGAATAAATAAATATATATATATGTGAGTGTATATATAAAACCTCACACTTCTATTCCTAACTAATACCCAAGAAAAACTAACATATTCACCCAAAGACATATACAAGAATGTCCATAGCAGCACTGTTCCTACTATCTCAAACTAGTAACAATCAAAAAGCCCATTTATAGGATAATGAAAAAACTGTGGTATATTTATATAATAAAATATTATACAGAATTTTTTTAAATTGCTACACAAATGATTTCCCAAACATTATGCTAAGCAAAAGAATCCAGACAGGAAATAATACCTACTGTTGTTTTTTACTAATATAAACTCAAGAACATGCAAAACCAACCAAGGTAGGATAATCACTAGTAGTGAGATGGGACACTGGAAGAAGTGAGTATAAGGTCCTGATAATGTTCTGTTTCTTGATCTGAGTGCTAGTTTCCCACATGTTCACTCTAAAAAATCCATTGAGCTATGTACATTTGTGTATACATTTAGTTTAATAAAAGGTTAAATTAAAAGTTTATTGATTCAACAAACAGCATAAGAAAACTGGATACCAACATGCAAAAAATGGGGTGGTTCCCTTACCTTCTTATGCCACATACAAAAATTAGTTCAAAATGGATCAAAGACCTAAATACAACAGCTAAAACAATAAAACCCTTAGAAGAAAACATACATGAAGATCTGCTTGACATTGAACTGGAAATGCCCCATTACCAAAAACAAACAACAAAAGAAATACATAAATTAGATTTCATCAAAATTAAAAATATTTGTGTATCAAAGAACACTATCAAGAGAATGGAAAGGCAATCCATGGAATAGGAGAAAATATCTACAAATCATGTACCTCATAAATTATTAATATCTATAATATATTAAGAACTTACAAAATTCAACAACAAGTAAGCAACTCAATCTAAAATGGACAAAGTACTTAAATAGACATTTCTTCAACAAAGATGCACTAATGGTCAAAAAGCATATGAAAAGATGTTCAATGTGCACTTACAATTAGGAAAATACAAATCAAAACCACAATGAAATTCCATTTTATACTTTGTAAGATGGCTACTACCTTAAAAAATAGAAAATAGTAAGTGTTGGCAAGGATCTAGGGAAATTGTGCATTGCTAGTGGGAATATAAGATGGTCCAGCCACCACAGAAAACAATGTGTGGTTCTTTAGAAATTTAAACATAATTTAGTTTATGATCCTACAATTCCATTGCTTAAGCATATATTGAAAAGAACTTAAAGCAGAGATGTCAAGAGAAATTTGGATACCAACATTCATAGCAACATTATTCACAATAGCCAAAATGTAGAAAACACCCAAATGTCCTTAATGGATGAATGAATAAACAATATGTGATCCAAACATTCATTGTAGTACATGCTACAACAAGAATGAACCTTGAAAACATGCTAAACAAAATAAGCCTCATAGAAAAGGATAAACATTACACAATTCCATTAATATGAGGTACATAGAATTGTCACGTTTATAGAGACAAAATAAAATGGTAGCCTACCACCATTCTAAGTGGCCCACAGCTATAATCCCAGGAACTTGGCAGGCTGAGGTCTGATGATCACAAATTTGAGGCCAGTTTCTGCAATTTAGCAAGGTTCTATCTAAGCAACTTAGTGAGACCCTGTCTCAAAATAAAGAAGAACTAGGGATGTTGCTCAATGGTTAAATGTCCCTGGGTTTAATCCCTGGTACCAAAGAAAAAAAAAAAAAAAAAAAAAAAAAAAAAAAAGAAGAAGAAGAAGGGTAAATTACCAGGGTCTAGGAGAGGAGATAATGGCAAGTTTTGGTTTAATAAGTATAGAGTTTCAGTTTGGGATGATTAGAAAGTTCTGAAGAGAGATGATGCTAATGGCTGTACAACAATATAAAAATACTTAATGCCACTGAAATATACACTTCAAAATCCTTGAAATAGGAAATTTTGCCAAGTATATTCTACCATAATTTTAAATTATTTTTTAATATTTATTGAGTACCTATTTTTTTTAGTTATTGTAGTAACTGTTAGGACTATAAGTAAATGACCCCCTGCTTGTAATTTTCTACTTATCCCCCTTTCCACTCCTAATAGTTACTCAAAATGTGGTCACTTTCACCATTCTTTGCCAGACTCTCAAAATCTGGAGCAGCTGAGCACTGAAAGCTTAAAACAGATGAACCCAACACACCATAATCATTCCAACTCACAGAAATTCTCTCATCTTATTCAGACTGAATCTGCTAATCTTTATGAGTCAAATCTTTTTGTCTCAGTTTAGCTCTGTTAACTAATGCATTCACTGAGAACAGTCCCTTCCACAGTAGATTCTCAACAAATTTTAAGTCTTTATTATTATCCATTCAAAATTTGAAAGCCTATTATGATAAAAGAAGAAGGTAAATATTCTCACAAGAGCTAAGAAACTTCATCTCACATGCCCTATCTTCTGATCTGGAAGAATAAGAAATATTTTGATTAGATTAATAGGGAATCTAGTGTGACCACTTGTCATTTGTAGTTCCCTAACATCTAGGGTATTTCCCACATTATGAATCCTGCTTTCTCCAAAGCAAAGGCCAGAAAACCTTGCAACCAATCTCCTAAAGACAGGACAATGATCTCACAACTGCCAGGAAATGAAGAGGGAAGCTAAGCCATAGCCAACATGATTTTTCCATGTGCTCACTGACTTTCCTATATGCTGAGAATGAGAAGAAAAAGGAGACACGGAAGTAGCATAAAAACTGGAGAAGACTGAAAACAGATTTCTTAAGGGAACTATAAATTATCAAAATATTGTCTTCCTTAGGTTCCACTTTCTCCTAAATTGTCCATTACATATTCCTAAGAAATACTTATGCAAAATACAGTTGATGTAATTTTTTTTATTTTAAAAGCCAAATACCTCCTGTAACCTTCTAAAATAAACTAAATTATAGTTTTTCAATAAACTGGAGTAAGCATATGTAAATTATAATTTACCACAAATATGTGCAATTTACTGCAGTATTTTTTTTAAAAAGTACATTGTTTAATAATCTTTGCACATATTTTGTCTCTATTAGGCACAAACTTGAAAAACTATGAAGGAAAATACACTGGCTTACTGCCATTCATATTACTCATAGTATGATACAAATCAACCAAACTGACTGTTCAGGAGATAGCTCTAAAACCAAAGCTTTCAAAAGACCATGATTAAAGTAAAGAAGCTATGCAAATGCATTTGCTACTAATCACATATATATTCTACTGATTATTTTCAATAAGCATTCTTACTATAGAATTTTGATATGCATGATGAGGTAAGAATTCTATGGACTTAGTTAAGCAGATGTGATGAAATAAAAGGTACAAAAACATGAGTGAGAGGCTTTTAAAATGAAAGCTGTCAAGAACACACTAAGCAGGTTTCTTAAAAGATTTTTAATAAATTAACTCTTTATTCACTTGAAATAGCTTCAATAACACTATAAGGCAATAAAGATCTATCATTTGATACATACAAGTACATAAAGCCAACTTTACTCAATAAGCTTTTAAATTATATCCATTTTATGTGCATCAACCTTCTACAATATTAAAAATCCATTCACTTACATGATTTATGAATAAGAACGTAAGGTAAAAGATAAATTTTAGCACCCCCATCTGTCTGCATTTGAATTACTTTTCCAATTCAAGTTTATGAAGAACTAGCAAGTTCTTTCATGCACATAATACTATGTGTATGAAAAAGTATTCATCTTTTTCGTAAAAGGTGGATTCATGAAAAAGGATTCATCCCCAAGCGGGTGGGCTTTTTGAGACCACAAAAGTCACCTTGGCTGCAGACTTGAGACCTCTAGGGCTCCACTGCTCTGTCACTGCATCACAACCCTCAAAAAGAATCTCAACTTCCATTCTTTTCACCTCACCCTGTGCCATCTGCTCCAAGATCTCTTTCTAATTACAAATAAAATCCCTATGAGTCACCTGGACTTTCTGAGTGTGTACATTTTTAAGTCCAAAATAGTTCTGTAGTATTCTCCGTGTTTACACACTGTGCCAGGACCTGTGCAAGGTAATGCTCGCACTCCACAGGGCAATCAACATACTGTATAGACCAGCATTCTTTCACACTTAACCAAATATTACAACTTAACTATTCATGTATACATCATCCTTTTATACAGATTGTTTTTCTGATTTTCTGGATCAATATAAATATAGTTGACTTTTGCTCTATCTCATCCAAAGCACTGATATCTTATTAAGTCTGTTCCTACTTGAAACCTTGCTTCAGTTTATTAAAGTTTATCCTTTAAAATATAATTAAGAAACATCACTTATCTTAAAAAGAAAAAGCAATATTTGTCTTGAGTCTTTGACAGTACTGTTATGTTTTCTTGGTTACTTTTTCATCAAACCTTGGGACATTACATGAAATCCCTAAGTCTTTGCTGGGTGGAATTTCATAAGAGAATATTTAGAAATGTGTAAAACAAAAAATCTTCAACAGTAAGATAACTAGAACCTTCTTTCCCCTCTGCAGTTCATTTAACTGTGGTATCTTTTCTATTAAACAAGCCTCCACATCACCTCCAGCCAATGGTCTATTCTAATTCCAGGTAGTGAGGATTCCAGAGGAAAAGAAATTGCTCTTATTCTTAATGGGATGTAGAAGTCCTCCAAATACTGATTGCCTGAATTTAAATTGCTCTTATCAAAATGCAACATACACAAAAGCAACTGTGAAAATTCCATTCAACTACTGGGTCCCAATTATCACAATCAGAACTTTTAGGAAAAAAATCATAAGAGGAAAATCAAACCACATGTATAAAAGGGCAGAAACTGGATTTTCTGGTTACTTGATGGATAAATCAGTTGCCTAAGCATTGCAGATTATGTAAAATGCATAAATTCTGATACAACAATCAAAATGGAATTACCCATTCATCTATCCATTAAAGGCTCTATCTCCAGGCTGACTTCATTTAGTGCTTCAAAGTTCAGAACATAATCTCATTATCTCACTATTCATTTTCAGTTGCATGTGAAGACACAAACTTTAGTCACTAAAAACAATTCCTCAATCTAGCCATGGACAGATGAAAATAGAGTGGGGAAACAGGTGTTTGTCCTCTTTCACTGTCTCACCTACCTTTCCCCTCCACCAAGTTGGAGATGACAATCTCCCCATCATTACACAGGTTCACTACTCTGGAAGTTAATGAAATAATTTGTAAAATCAATGGGTTAAGACTCCCCAGAAAATGATCTTTATGACCTCTTCAGGTCTAACATGTGCTTTTTAAGTCTATTCCCAGTCTAATTTGCACTTCATGAAGACTATTAAATGAGCTAGTGTTTTATGGAAACAGTTTTTAAAATACAGACGCAAATCAGTCTGACTTTCTTATTTTAAAGAAAAAGAAGCTAAAGCCCAAACAACTGAGACAAGGTCATGTAACTAGCTGACTCCAGGCTCAAGTCTAGAACACTGGGGTCAGCTCACTCCATGGCTTACCTGTACCTGATCCCATTGCCTAGTGAAAAGTGGCCTCTAAAAAGTTACAAAATGATTAATGGTGCCATGCTTCAGCAGATTTCTCCAAAACCCCACAAACTCTTACTATAGTATCAAAGGAAGAGTCACCCAAAAAGAAGAAAGTGTTTCAAAAGTCCAAGGCTTCATGGATAAGAGAGTGACCATTTTCTCACCACGTCAGTTACTCCATTTTCCTATCCCAGATTCCAGTACTCTTCAAACTAAATCCATGACCTTGTAAGATCTGACCTGGGACAAGCTTCAGAGAGTCTCAGTGTTGTATGAATTTACAAAGTATACCCTCAGCAAACTTAACACTTCACGTGCACAGGCTGTCCTTTCCCTACACAAGAAACAGATAAGAGGATAGTACCTGGGAGGCAAGGAAGAAGAAAGGGGAGAGAGGATGTATAATTATACTGCCCTGGGGGCTCCATAAGCAAAAGTCCTTGTAAAGAAGTGCAAGAAGCAGAGGGTGGGCAGGTGAACTGGTCAGGGAAACTTGCAATGTTTATTTCTGATTTGTTAAATATTGTAGTTGATGTTTTTAGTAGGATTTCAGATTATGAAGTTGTCTCACCAAGAATAGCAATTTGGTCTTTCTATATTTACTGCTTAAAATTTAATGATTTCATTTTGTACCAGTTACTTACATAGCCTAGACCTACAACATAAGCTTGTTTTATCAGTCATGTGAGATATTCTAAAATTACTTTTAAATATAAAAGTGTATAATTTAATTAATTCCCAGATCAACATTTAACAAAATATCATGACCTCTAAGAATTACTAAGTATATTCCTAAGCAAATGACTGAAATAAATTTTTACTAAGCATTTTTTTCATTTGCAATTGAATAACCCTTTGGAAGGAAAGTTAAACCTTGTCATATTTAAAATAGAAAAAAATACTTTTCTAAAGCATTGGAAATAAGTTTTTGTTGTTGTTGTTGTTGTTGTTGTTGTTGTTTTTGCAGTGCTGGGGATTGAACCCAGGGCCTTGTGCTTGCAAGGCAAGCACTCTACCAACTGAGCTATACCCCCAGCCCAAAATAAGTTTTTTGTTCTAGGAATTTCTGAAAGAAATTTTACAATGAATCCACTTTAACCTCTGAAAACATTCCCAGATTACTGAACTTGCTGGGAACTTTACCAGTTTGTTAAAACACTAGATAACAAAAAAAAAGCCAAAGAAAAAAGAGGCCTCATCAGTGCTTTATAGATTAAGGTTTCAAAAAGACTAAGCCTTCCCTGCATCTTCCCCTTCACCTAAGCTCCTACTTGAGTGCAGCAGTGCAGTAGTAAACACATGACATATGAGGTGTATGAACTAGGAACTGGAGGTCTTTCCTTTTTCCCTCTCTTCATGTTTTACAGTTACTTAAGAATGAGTTATAATTCAGAATCACCACATTACATATTCATAAGTTGCCAAGTAATCAAACATGGAAACAACCCTATGAGGAGGATGTGTGACAGGATGTGTTACATCAGTCACTGCTATCCTAGAGATTTTCACTTTTTCAAGGTTCTCATGTATCAAACACTCAAAAATGTAATTAACTCAGAAAGGGGATTTATTTGCAGTGTCAAATGGATATTTATATGGGAAAAATAATTGAGCTTTATCTGTACGGCATGATACACAATAACTAATTTCAAGGTCACAAGGGCTAACAGAGGACTTTTGTTTGATCAGACCCCCACAAAAGTGTCTATTATCAAGTCTTTCTTACAATTTGAATTGGAGCTGTAACTTATCCATTACAGGAGGGCAAGAGGAGTTTCGAGGCCTACCTCCATTGTCTTGCATCCTATACTGCAGAGGAACAACAAATATTAACAAGTCACTATGTAAATACTTTTGGTTAATGGAAATATGTTGAATATCTAGAATCATCAGGATTACCAGCATTTATGGTTATATTTTACATCAGTGGAGACTCATTTCTAGGATGCATCTTTCTGTAACTCCTTGGTATACCCAACTGTATTTCATTAATACAAATAAAATATTAACTAGTTAGAAAAAACAAAGGGTACTTATCACTTTAATGTTATAAAGACTTAAACTGCAAGGTCAGAGCTTGAGTGAGAAGAATTAAGAGCAGGACATTAGAGATGATGATTAAGTCACAATACCTTAACAGGTATGTGTGCTTAAACTGCTTTCACATAAGTTACCTGGTGTGATTCCCTCAAGAATGATCCTAGGTAGGTAGAGTGGGTAACGATGATGATTATGGAAATACAAGTATTCATAGAAACAGCAGCAACAGCAGCAACAGCAACAACCCCCACTGATCCTTCACTGTGGACTTCAGTGTGTTAAGTATATGGCACAACCAGGGCAATGAAATCCACACCTTCCTTTAAAGAAATGCTCAGGCTGTTGAAACTCAAAAGCAGCAAAGCCAAGACTCAAACAGATATGCTCACACTCAGTTTGCTTTCCAGTACAAATAATAACAACAGCCCACCAGACTCTCATCCAAATATCTCTTTTTCAAGAATTGCCCCATGTCTTCCCATGCCCCACCATCCATATATTTACATGGAAAGTTGCCCCTGGCAATGCTGATGGGGCCAGATGGCCTCCAGATTCAAGCCAGACAAATCAGGTTCTCTACTGGAAAAGGTATAACCAGAACCTAAGGCAAATCATATTTATCCTCCTCTGGGTAGGTGGATGGTAACACATAGACTGGGAATGCTGGCAGAGCCTATGTTCATCATGTGGAAATGGAGAAAAACAGACTGTAGTGAGAAAGGAGAATAAAGAAAGATATAACCAGAGCCCTTAGCAGGGTGCACATCAGGGTTCTGCTCCTTAAACTGGTTGCAATCCTGTACATGAATTCCATGAACACCCTTCAGAAGCCTTCCCATATACCTTTCACATTACAATACTTCAAATAGTCTCTGCTCTGAGAAACCAAAGAGCCTAAGCAGTGGAAACTGTCAACAGTTGACACGCCCTGCACTAGGTGACCTCACATGATACCATCTCTCTATTTTGCTTTCTCAGTTCCCTGCTCTACTTTCCTTCACAGTGCCCCCTTCCTTGGAAAACTAATCCTCCCATACACCCCATGACAGACATGTGGTCTCTTGGAGAACGGCTACATTCAATAACAAAGAATTCTACAATATCCCTATGCAGTATCATTATAGCCACTTATTAAGTGAGCTTCAGAGAAATTATCTTGGCCCAAATCACACCAACAAATGATATTTCCAGTATCTGAACCAAAGAATCTCTGACATTAAAATTCACACTTTTTCCATTATACCACAACCCCTCCCTTGCAGCCTGTAACCTTTACAGTAAGTTATGAACAAGTATTCACTAACCACTTTCTGTACACAGTATTGAAAAGTAATTGAAAAATAAAAGCAATATGAAATATGGGGAAATCAATGCAATTTTATTAGAAATCATTAAGCTACAATTCCTAAGGTAAAGTAGTCTACTCCACTACAGGAGTTCCCATCTGCTTCCACCCAGATTAACTCATAGGAAGCAGACAGGAAGGTAAGGGAGGTGTCTGTGCTTGCTTTCCTGAAAATGGGACAAGTTACAATGAACTGCCACCCAAGTAAGGCAGTCACCTACTCTGCAGCACTTTTCCTGATCCCTATGAAAACAAGTAAGACTTTTTCTATGAAATCTTACAGAGATGATGGTCTAGAACACGTATCAGGGACAAAATTAAATGCTAGACACATTTGGTGGAAAAAAATAAGTAAGAGAAAAACCAGCAAAAATAGTCTATCAGTTTTCACAGCTAGTAAACTGGCACTTAATAGCAAGTGGATACCAGCCTTTGTTTGACTGTGGGAGCCTCTTTTCTAACAGGCTTATATGGAATCCCAGGTATGAGCATCTAAAAGGAGACCCTGATCCTCACTGCCTAAATCCCAAAGACCAGACCTCACAGATGCCCCAGCACACCTCTGTACCCCTATGTCTTCTCAGACTACCTCCAAGCTGCAGAACTATGAAGCTGACAGTCAAGTAAAGTACAGCAAAGCTTATGTCTTACAGCAAACTGAAAGCATGATGTGAAACATGACATAGATAAATTGGCATATGCACTAAACTGCATGTGGAAAAACTGGCTGTAACAATAACAGCAGTTCTCTTGCTGAGTGCTTACTACATGCCAGACCTTCAAATACTAAGAAGTAAGGACCACTATTATTCCTGTATTAGAGAACAAACTGAATCTGACAACAGGTTAAGGATCTTGCCCAAGGTTGCAAAGCCATCACTGGAAGAGTGGTTTTGAACCCAAGCAGCCCTGGTCTAGAGCTTACACACTCACTTAAAGCCTATGCTAATCTAAATCTCCCTGAGAATATAGTATCACTACTATTAAATTTAACCTACAGAACCACTAACAGCAGCAAACAGTAATGCAGAAGTTTCAATAACTTCTCATTGTCATCACACTCACCCAACCTCTAATATTTGAAGAAAGATAAGGGGGAAATAGCATCTTTAAACTCATAACAGCTACATCTTAAAAGGGCTTTTTCCCCAGGATTGGGGATTGAACCCGGGGTACTCTACCATTAAGCTGCACTCCCAACCCTTTTTGTGTTTTGAGACAGGGTCTCACTAAACTGCACAGGCTGGCCTTGAACCTCAGATCCTCCTGCCTCAGCTTCCAAAGTAGCTGGGATTAACAGACACTTGCCACTGCAAACAAGGATTCATAAACTGTGATCTGAGGAATGCTGAGGGTCTCTGTGGCACGTTCAGGAGATCCCCTAGATCCTCTCTGTCCCACCCTTGTCACTCAAGCTTGCCTGAATTTTCTTTATACTTCAACCAGCAAAATGCATTGCAACTGACTGAATGCAGCAGATAAAGGCATTAAAATGCCTAGAGTCAGACATTAAAGATAATTGTAAAAATGCAAAGCAATGCCACTCTCATCATAAACATTGTGTTAAGAAATAAGTTATTATGCTGTTTTTGTTATTATTGCACTGTAGTATAGTTTAAGGTCTGGTATTGTGATACCTCCTGCTTCACTTTTTCTACTCAGGATTGTTTTAGCTATTCGAGGTCTCTTGTTCTTCCAGATGAAGTTCATGATTGCTTTCTCTATTTCTATGAGGGATGTCATTGGGATTTTAATTGGAATTGTATTGAATCTGTATTACACCTTTAGTAGAATGGACATTTTGACAATGTTAATTTTGCCTATCCAAGAACATGGGAGATCTTTCCATTTTCTAAGTTTTTCTTCAATTTCTTTCTTTAGTATTCTGTAGTTTTCATTGTCTTTTACCTCTTTTGTGAGATTAATTTCCAAGTATTTGAATTTTTTTTGAGGCTATTGTGAATGGAGTGGTTTTCCTTTCAGAGGATTCATCACTTATTAATAAAAATGCATTCGATTTATGAGCATTGATTTCATATCCTGCTACTTTGCTGAATTCATTTATTAGTTCTAGAAGTTTTCTAGTGGAGTTTTTTTGGATCTTATAAATATAGGATCATGTCATCAGCAAATAGTGACAGCTTTAGTTCTTCTTTTCCTATTTGTATCCCTTTAATTTCTTTGGTCTGTCTAATTGCTCTGACAAGTGTTTCAAGGACGATGTTGAATAGAAGTGGTGCAAGAGGGTATCCTGTCTTGTTCCAGTTTTTAGAGGGAATGCTTTCAGTTTTTCTCCATTTAGAATGATGTTGGCCATGGGCTTAGCATAGATAGCCTTTACAATGTTGAGGTATGTTCCTACTATTCCTATTTTTTTCTAGAGTTTTAAGCATGAAGGGATGCTGCATTTTATCAAACGCTTTCTCAGCACCCATTGAAATAATCATATGAATCCTAACTTTAAGTCTATTGATGTGATGAATTACATTTATTGATTTCAGGATGTTGAACCAACCTTGCATCCCTGGGATAAACACCACCTGATCATGGTGTACTATCTTTTTAATACAGATTTGTATGCAATTTGCCAGTATTTTGTTAAGGATTTTTGCATCTGTGTTCATCAAAGATATTGGCCTAAAGTTTTCTTTCCTTGATGAGTCTTTATATGGTTTTGGTATCAGAGTGATACCAGCCTCATAGAGTGAATTTGGAAGGGTTTCCTCCTTTTCTATTTCCTGGAATACTTTGAGGACTAATGGTATTAGTTCTTCTTTAAAGGTCTTGTAGAATTCGGCTGAGAATCTATCTGGTCCCGGACTTTTCTGTGTTGGTAGGTTTTTGATGACTTCTATTTCATTGCTTGAAATTTATCTACTTACATTGTATATGTCCTCCTGATTCAGTTTGGGAGGATCATATGTCTCTAAAAATTTGTCAATGTCTTCAATATTTTCTATTTTGTTGGAGTATAGATTTTCAAAGTAGCTTCTAACTGTATTGTATTTCAACGGTGTCTGTCATGATCTTTCCTTTTTCATCACAAATTCTAGTATTTTGAGTTTTCTCTCTCCTCTCTTTGTTAGTGTGGCTAGGGATTTATCAATTTTGTTTACTTTTCCAAAGAACCAACATTTGTTTTGTCAATTTTTTAAATTGTTTCTCTTATTTCAATTTCATTGATTTCAGCTCTGATTTTAATTATTCTCTGTCTTCTCCTATTTTTGGTGTTGATCTGTTGTTCTTTTCTAGGGCTTTGAGATGTAATGTTAGGTCATTAGTTGTTGACATTTAATTTTTCTAATGTATGAGCTCAATGCAATGAACTTTCCTCTTAGTACTGCTTTCAGAGTGTCCCAGAGATTTTGATGTTTTATCTTTGTTCTCATTTACCTTTAAGAATTTATTTCTTCCCTGATGTCTTCTGTTATCATTGCATCATTCAGTAGTATATTATTTAGTCTCCATGCGTATGAGTAGTTTTTGTTTGTTATTTTATCATTAATTTCTAATTGCATTCCATTATGGTCTATGGGATACATGGTAGTATCTCTATTTTTTTGTATTTACTAATGGTTTCTTTGTGGCATAGCAAATGGTCTATTTGGAAGAAGGATCCATGAGCTGCTGAGAAGAAAGTATATTCACTCGATGATGGATGAAATACTCTGTAAATGTCCAATAAGTCTATATCATTGATTGTAGTTCTATAGTATCTTTGTTCAGTTTTTGTTTGGAGGATCTATCCAATGGTGAGAGCAGTGTGTTAAAATCCCCCACTATTACTGTATTTTGGTCTATTTGATTCTTAAAATTGAGAAGGGTTTGTTTGATATACATAGATGCTCCATTGTTTGGGGCATAAATATTTAAAATCATTATGTCTTGCTGTTTTATGCTTCCCTTAAGCAGTGTGCAATGTCCTTCTTTATCCGTTCTGACTTAGGTTTGAAGTCCACTTTATCTGACATGAAGCTGGAGACCCCTGCTTTTTTACTGGGTCCATGTGCATGGTATGTTTTTCTAATCCTTTCACCTTTAGTCTGTGGATCTTTTTCTATGAGATAAGTCTTTTGAAGGCAGCATATTGTTGGGTCTTTCTTTTTAATCCAGTCTATGTCTTTTGATTGATGAGTTTAGGCCGTTAACATTCAAGATTATAATGGTGATATGATTTATATTCCTGGTCATTTTGGCTTATTTTTGGTTTTTAACTTGACTTGGTTTCTCCTTTGATTGGCTTTTCCTTTAGGGTAGTTCCTTCCTTTGATGACTTGTATTGGTGTTTTTCACTTCCTCCTCATGAAATATTTTGTTGAGAATGTTCTGTAGTGCAGGCTTTCTATTTGTAAATTCTTTTAACTTTTGTCTATCGTGGAAAGAATTTATTTCATCATCAAATTTGAAGGTTAGTTTTGCTGGGTATAGGATTCTTGGTTGGCATCCATGTTCTTTCAGAGCTTGAAATATATTGTTCCAGACCCTTCTTGCTTTTAGAGTCTGGGCTGAGAAATCTGCTGATATCCATACTGGTTTCCCCTTATAAGTAATCTGACACTTTTCTCTTGCAGTCTTTAAAATACTATCTTTATCTTGTATGTGAGGTATTTTCATTATAATGTGTCTTGGTGTGGATCTGTTGTGATTTTGTGCACCTGGTGTTCTGTAAGCCTATTGTATTTGATTTCTATTTCATTTTTCAGGTTTGGGAAATTTTCTGATATTATTTCATTGAACAGATTGTTCATTCCTTTGGTTTGTATCTCTGTGCCTTCCTCAATCCCAATAATTTTAAATTTGGTCTTTTCATGATATCCCATAATTCTTCGAGGTTCCATTTATGACTTCTTAACATCTTCTCAGTTTGTTCAACTTTATTTTCAGGACTAAATATTTTGTCTTCATTATCTGAAATTTTGTCTTCCCTGAGATCTATTCTGTTGGTGATGCATTCTATTGAGTTTTTAATTTGGTTTATTGTTTCTTTCATTTCTGTTTGGCTTTTTTCAGAATCTCTATCTCTTTACTGAAGTGTCCTTTTGCTTCCTGCATTTGCTCTTTTAACTGATTTCTGGAATGATCATGCATTGCTTGCATTTGCTCTCTTATCTCATCTTTTGCTTCACAGATCATTTTGAAGATTCTCAATTCTTTTTCTGTCATTTCTACTGCCATGCTGTCATTGGATTCTATCAAAATAGCATCTTGGTTTTTTAGGGACACTTTCTTCCCCTGTTTTTTCATGTTGTTTCTATATATTTCCCTCTAGCAGTGAAGATCAGAGGTACTGAAGTTTCCCCCCTGCAGGCTTATTGTACACTGCAGTTTTCCATTACCTCTCCTTTGAAGGGAGATCAACAATAGCATCCAATACAGAGAAAAGACAGCCCTGAACCAGACAGCCCCTATAAAGACTTTAACATTATTGTAATAAACAGGATGAGTTTGATTACTATTTACAATATTTCTAGTTGGGGAAGGGTGTAGGATGTAAGTGAGTAAATAGAAGTACCTGTCAAAGGGTCTCCAGTCTCCTGTAGGTGTCTCAGGAAGGGAGCTGCCCTTCCAATGATGATGGCCATTCCCTCAGGAATAATTCAAAACACCTGCACCAGCCTTCAAAGAAGCTGGGGAGCCCCAGTGAGGGTGCACTAAGTCAGCACAGGGTACAGGAGCAGTGTCCCTCTGTGGTGGGGGTCTGGGCAGGCTCAGCAACCAGCATCCATCTGCAGTGTGTGGGGGGAGGGCTGGGGGCTCCTCTATCTTTATTTGGTATGTTAGGTATTTTCATTATTATGTGCCTTGGTGTGAATCTGCTGTAATTTTGTACATTTGGTGTCATATAAGCCTCTTATATTTGATTTTCCATCTCATTCTTCAGATTTGGGAAATTTTCTGATATTATTTCATATAGATTGTTCTTTCCTTTGGTTTGTTTCTCAATAATCAATAATCCAATAATTCAATCCCAATAATTCTTAAATTTGGTCTTTCCATGGAATCCCATAATTCTTGTGTTCATGATTTCTTACCATCTTCTCTGTTTGGTCAACTTTGTTTTAAAGATTAAATATTTTGTCTTCAATGTCTGAGGTTCTGTCTTCCAGGTGTTCTAGCCTATTGGTTATGCTTTCTATGGAGTTTTTAATTTGATTTATTATTTCCTTCATTTCAAGAATTTCTTTGGGTTTTTTTTTCAGAATTTCTCCTTATTGAAATGATCTTTTGCTTCCTGCATTTGCTCTTTTAACTGTTGATTGATGCAATCATTCAATGCCTGCATTTTCTCTCTTATCTCATCATTTGCTTCTCTGATGATTTTAACTATGTACATTCTGAACTCCCTGTAACATTTCTTCTGCCATGCTGTCATTGGATTTTATTGATGTAGCATCTAAGTTTGTTTGAGACACTTTCTTCCCTTGTTTTCTCATATTGCTCATGTATCTTCTCCTCTAGGAGTGCAAATCTGAGGTATTACAGTTTCCCCCCTATAGAATTATAGTGTCCCAGCAGGTTTCCAATAATTCACCTTGAAGTGAGAGATCAATATTAGCAGCACATCATACAAACAATATGCATCCTTAATTCAAATAGTCCCTTTTTAAGATATTAAACATACTGTCTTAATAAACAGAGATTAAGAGTTCAATTATTATATACAGCTTGGCCAATAAGTTTGGAATAAGGACTACGATTTCTAAAGGTGGACAAAGAGGATGTGAAGGGGTTTAGGATACAACGTTAATGAGATAAGAAGTGTGTCTATAGAGATACTATGTCACAGGAATACTGAAAGTGGAATTAAAAGAAATTGGTTGTTAGCACGTGAAAAGGGAGAGTGTGTCTCCAAGGAGACAGATAGATAAGAGGAAAATAGAATGAGAAAAATATTAATAAAAGAAAAGTAGGAATAATAATAGGTATAATAGGAATAATTATAATATTACTACTAATAAAAAAAATTTACAATTAAGCTATACAGTACTGTTCAAACCTCTTAGTCTTCAGAAGCCTGATGTCTTGGAGGAATTTGATAATGCAGTGACCCAAAAAGGATGCTGTCCCTCTATGGGTGGTGGCCTCCAGGTGGGGTATAATCCCTGCTAGTGGGCAGAGGCACCTCCATGTGTTGACAAAAGGTCAATGGCAGTACAGGCGCTAGACTGCGGGCTGGTTTCCGGGCTCTGGCCCGGCTGGTCTAGGTCTGGTTCTCTGGGTCTGCCTCCCCAGTGTGTAAGTCTCACCTGGTGGTACTGCACTGGGCCTGGTTCTCTTTCTTCATTAGTTTTTAAGGGTCCTGAGATCAAAAAGCTTAAAAGCCTTTGTCTTAAAATATAGTAATTAATTAATTATTTCCACAGGGGAATAAAGTCCACAATCAAATCTCAAAGCTTCAAAGTGACTTCCTAAGTAGAAGAAAAGAGTCACTGGGAACATTTTCTTTCTCCTAATTCTTCAGGATTAAAAGAACTGCTAAACTTTAAAAATGTCAAAATTGTATTATCCCCTAAATTTCAAACTTAAATTTACAATAAGTGTAACAAAAATATATATTTCTGTAGTATATGTTAACTAGGATTAATTATAATCTTGAAAGTTTCTCGTGTGTGTGTGTGTGTGTGTGTGTGTGTGTGTATGTAGTTCCTATACAGCACCTAATAACTTTCTAACCATAATATCAGACTTCAGTAGCTAAGTATTTAATATCAAGGTAATTTAGATTGATAGCTTACAGTTATCAACTAAATTTAAGGTATATTTTTAAAGCAGCTACATAAAAGACAGTTAACTTCCATACAATTAAAAAAGTATGAGCAGTATTTAATACATGTTATGGCAAAAAATACCATAAACATGATGTAAGTTTCCAAAGTAAGTAAAACATTTTTTAATGCTCCTAGATATGTTTGTATGTATTAACTTAAATTTGAATATTTATAATCAAAGCAATTACAATTAAAGTCAAAAAATCTACTAGATGCTGAAATGATCATATGACAAAATATGTATGAATACAATTTATGCAAGACATGCTTTCTTCCAGAAAACAAGTTTTATAAAGGTTAAAAAAAACATATAACCCAAAATATATAAACATTATGTATTATATAGGCAAAAAGAGCAAGATAGATTAACAGACTAGAAATGCAGTATCCTATGGAAAGTCAAATAAGCTGTTACTTTCCTTCTATCTTTGTGACATAAAGACAATATGTTATGAAGTGAATAAATATAAATAGGTTAATCATAAGTGCATGTGATAATAACTACTTAGTCTAATTTGGACTAGCTTTACGTTATTCTGTTTCTTCCTCAGATTTCTTCTACTGTCACCTTCCTACTTAAAAATGGACATTTTAGTCATCTAATGAAGGAAATTGCTCAGATTTTTCTTAAAAAGATAAGGCAGCAACCATGGTGTGGTTTGAGTTGTCAGATTCCAGATAAAGAAAACAATACTCACAGAGCAAGAAAATCTTGTTAAGTGAAGGAGAGAACAAGATCCAAGCTACTATCTCCTAATATAAATTGGTTCCTCAGTCCATTCCACTTTCTGCAAAATTGCTGGCTTTTAAAAAATTAATCAGAATGCTATATCTTTTATGAACAAAATGATCTTCAAACTATCACTAATGCTTCAAAAATATCAGATGATACTCTAAGTCACATTTTAAATAATAATTAGCTGGGATAAACTGATTCCAACAAGGTTATTTTACTGAATTAGTATAAAGAAGAAACTATTGGTGTACATCAAAGCTTTGAAAAACTCATACGACCTTAGCCAATTGCACCTCATCAGAGGAACAGAAGATGGGGTGCACTCTGTTAGGGAAGCAGAGGGAAGGGTGGCTATCGTATATGTTTTAGTTATATGTAACATTAGAATACATTTTGACATACTAACAAAAGCATGGAATATAATTTGCTCTAATTCAATCCCTAGCAGTTCCTTCTCACACTTCTCCCTCCTCCTGCACTCCTGCCTTTACTCTACTGGACTTTCTGCTTTTCTACTGGACTACTTATGATTTTTAAAAATTAGTGTCTTGTGGATATACTTGATGTGGGATTCACTGTGCTATATTCATGTATGTACATACAAAAATTTCAGTCAGATCCATTCAGCTGTTCTTTTCCTGTTCCTCCTTTCTCCTCAACCCCTTCATCTACTCTAAAGATCTTCCATTTTCATGAAATTCCCTGTGCCTTTTTCTTTCCTTTTTCTACCTTTCTTTTAATTCCCCCTTATTTTGGATTAGCTTTGGCATATCAGAGAAAACATTCAACCTCTGCGTTTTTGGGGACTGACTTATTTCACCTACCTGATAGGCTCCAGTTCCAACCATTTACTGGCAAATGTCATAATACCATTCTTCTTTATGGTTGAATAATACTCCAGAGTAGCTGCACCAGTTTGTAGTCCCACCAACAATGTATGAGTGTACTGTTTTCCCTACATCCTTGCCAGCATTTATTATTGTTTATATTCTTGATAATTGCCATTCTGACTGGAGTGAGATAAAACTGCTATTCAGTTTTGATTTGCATTTCTCTAATTGCTAGCAATGATGGACATTTTTTCATACATATTTGTTGACCATTTCCATTTCTTATTTTGAGAAGTATCTGTTTAGTTCTTTTGCCAATTTATTGATCTGGTTGTTTGTTTTTGTTTTTGGTGTTGTTTTTTGAGTACTTTGTATACTCTGGTTAATGCTCTGAGGAGCAGGTGGCAAAGATCATCAACCATTCTGTAGGCTCTCTCCTCATGCTCTTGTTTCCTTTGCTGTGAAAAAGCTTTTTAACTTGATGTCATCCCATCTGTTGATTTTTTTTATTTTACTAAATGAAATTAGGAATTTAAAATTTCCTAAAAATTGCAATTTAGGAGTCTTGTTAAGAAATTCAGTTCCTGAGCCAACAAGTTGGAACATTTTTCCTATGTTTTCTTCTAGTAGGTGCAGGGTTCTGGTCTAATACCTAGGTCTTTGATCCACTTTGAGTTCAGTTTTCTGCAGTGTGAGAGAGAGAGAGGTTAAATTTCATCCTACTACATATGGATTTCCAATTTTCCCAGGACCATTTGTTGAAAAGACCATCTTTCCTCCAGTGTATGTTTTTGGCACCTCATCAAGTATCAGATAACTATATTTTTGCAGGTTTATCTGTGTCTTCTATCTATTCCATCAGACATCTCCATGACTCTTTTGGTTGTAGTACTTTTGTTACTATAGCTCTGAAGTGCAATTTGAGATTCAGTATTGTGATGCTTCCCAGTTTCACTCCTCTTGTTAAGGACTGCTTTGGCTACTCTGGGTCTCTCATTTTTCCAAATGAATTTCAGAACTGCCTTTTCTAGTTCTGTGAAAATTTTCATTGGAATTTTAATGGGGATTGTGTTGACTCTGGATAGCCCATTTAGTAGTACGGCCATTTTGACAATATTAATTCTGCCTATCCAAAAGCATGGGTCTTCCCACCTAAGATCTTCATCAATGTCTTTCCTTAGTGTTCTATAGTTTTCATTGTAGAGGTCTTTCGCCAACTCTTTAGTTAAACTGATTCCCAAATATTTTTATTTTTGAGGCTATTGTGAATGGGACAGCTTAATTTCTTTTTCAGGAGATTCATTATTGGTGTATTAGAACATGATTGATTTATGAGTGTTGATCTTGTTTCCTGCTGCTTTACTGAATTTATTTATGAGTTTTAAAAGTTTTCTTTTGGGAGGCTGAGGCAGGAGGATTTCGAGGTCAAAGCCAGACTCAGCAAAAGCAAAGCACTAAGCAACTCAGTAAGACCCTGTCTCTAAATAAAATACAAAATAGGGTTGGGAATGTAGCTCAGTGGTCAAGTGCCCCTGAGTAATCCCTGAAACCCAAAAAAAGAAAAAAAAATTTCTTGTGGACTGTTTGTGTCTTCTAAATAGAGGATCATGTCAGCAAATAGAGCTCATTTGAGCTCTTCTTTTCCAATTTGTACCCCTTGTACCCCTTTAATTTCCTTTTCTTGCTCTGGCTAGAGTTTCAAGAACTATGTTGAATAGGGGTGGTAAAAGTAGGCATCCTTTTTTGTTCCTGTTTTTGGAGGAAATAATTTCAGTTTTTCTACATTTAATATAATGTTGGCCTTTGGGTTCATCATATACAGCCTTTACAATGCTGACTTAACTTCCTTCTATCTCTAGCTTTTCCAGTGTTTTAACATGAATGGGAACTGTACTTTCACAAATGCCTTTTCTGCATATATTGAGATAATGATGTGATTCTTGACCCTGATGCTATTTATGTGGTGAATTGCATTTATTGATTTCCACATGTTGAACTAAACTTGCATCCCTGGGATGAACCCCCACTTGATCATCATGCATTATCTTTTTAATATGTTTTTGTATATTTTGTTAAGAATTTTTGCATCTATGTTCATCAAGGTTATTGCTCTGAAGCTTCCTTTCCTTGATATGTCTTTGTCTGGTTTTGGTATCGGTGTGATACCAATTTTGTAGAATGAGTTTGGCAGTATTCTCTCCTTTTCTATTTCATGGAATAATATGAGAATTGGTACTAGTTCTCCCTTAAAAGTCCAGTAGGACTCAGCTGAGAATCCATCCAGCCCTGGGCTTTTCTTTGTTGCAAGACTTTTGCTAGCTGCTTCAATGTCATTACGAGGTTCAATTTGGGTTAGGTCCTATGTCTCTAGAAATCTGTCAATAATGTCAAGATTTTCTAGCTTCTTGGAGTATTAATTTTCAATATAGTTTCTGATGATCCTCTGGATTTTAATAGTGTCTGTGGCGATATTACCTTTTCCATCTCTAATTTTGTTAACATTTTCTCTCTTTTGGTTAGTTTGGTTAAGGGTTTTTCAATCTTGTTTATCCTTTCAAAAAACAAACTTTTTGTTTTGTTGATCTACATTTTTTTATTCTCAATGTCATTGGTTTTGGATCTGATTTCAGTTATTTCCTGTCTTCTACTGATTTTGGTGTTGGTTTGTTCTTGTTTTAGGGCCTTGAGATGTAATGTTAGATGATTTGTTATCTTTTAATTCTTTTGATGCATGAACTCAATGCAATAAACTTTCCTCTTTTTTAATATTTTTAGATGTTGATAGACCTTTATTTTATTCATTTATTTATATGTGATGCTGAGAATCAAACCCAGTGCCTCACACAAGCTAGGCAAGTGCTGTACCATTGAATCACAACCCCAGTCCCAACTTTCCTCATTTTAAAAAATATTTTTTAGTTTTAGATAGACACCATATCTTTATTTATTCATTTATTTTTTTATGTGATGCTGAGGATCAAACCCAGTGTCTCACAAGCGCAAGGCAAGCCTCTACCCTTGAGCCACAGTTCCAGCCCCTAAACTTTCCTCTTTGAACAGCCTTCATAATGTCCAAGAGATTCTGATATATTTATCACTATTCTCATTTACTTTTTTTAAATTTCTCCCCTGATTATTTCTGCTATCCATTCCTCGTTCAAAAGCATATTATTTAATCTCCAGGTGTTAAGAGTGGTTTCTGGTTTTAATCATATCATTTATTTCTAATTTCATCCCACTGTGATCTTACAGGATGCAATATATTTTCTATATATTTTTGTATTTGCTTTTATTTGTTTTGTGCCCTAAAATATGGTCTATTTTTAAAAATGTCCATGTGCTCCTGAGAAAAATGTGAAATTGAGTCATCAATGGATGAAATATTCTATAGATGTCTTTTAGGCCCCTATTAGTAATTGTATATTTTATTTTTATAGACTCTTTACTTAATTTATGTCTGAATGATCTATCTGCTGGGGAGAAGGATGTGTTAAAGTCATCAAGTATTCTATTGTGATCTGTTTCTTTTTTTTTCTTTTTTTTATTAAAATATTTTTTTATTTTTATAGACACATTTGGATTCATTGTACACAAATGGGGTACAACTTTTCATTTCCATGGTTCTACACAGTGTATATTCATGCCATTCATGTAATCATACATATATATATATATATATATATATATATATGGTAATACTGTTTCATTCTGTTTTTCCATCCCCATCCCCTCCCACCCCTTTTTCCTCTACACCATCCAAAGTTCCTTCATTCTTCTCTTCCTCCCACCACCACCCATCATTATATACTGTCATGCACTTATCAGAGAAAACATTCAGCTTGGCCTATATCACTTAGCATGATATTTTTCAACTTCATCCATTTACCAGCAATTCTTCTTTATGACTGAGTAATAGTCCATTGTGTATATATACCACAGTTTCTTTATCCATTCATCAACTGAAGGGCATCTAGGTTGGTTCCACAATCTGTTTGATTCTTAACATTGAGAAAGGTTTGCTTTATATATGTACAAGTACCACTGTCTAGGGCATAAATATTTACAATCATTGTATCTTGTGGTATGATTCCCTTAAGCAGTATACAATGACCTTCTTTTCTGATTAATCTTGGCTTGAAGCCCACTGAAATGGGAAGACCTGTCCCTGTTAAGCATAGTGTATCTTTTCCCATCCTTTCACCTTCATTTGTGGATGTCTTTGCCTGTGAGATGGGTCTCTTACAGACATCATATTGTTCGTTTTTTTTTAATCCAATTTGTCAACCTCTTGATTGAAAACTGTAGATCATTTATATTCAGTGTTATTATAGAAAGATGATTTTTATTGCCTAACATTTTGATTAATATCCAATGATCAAATTGAACTTGATTCTCTTTTGACTATTCCTCTAATGTAATTCCTCCTATGCTGGATTTCATTTTTATCTTTCATTTCTTCTTCATGAAATATTTCACTATGTTTTATAGTAAAGCCTTTCTAGCTATGAATTCTTTTAGCTTCTTTTAGGTTATCATGGAAGGCTCTTATTTCACCTTCAATTCTGAAGATTAATTTTGATGGGCATAGTATTCTTGGTTTGCACCCATTTTGTTTCTGATTTTGGTATATATTACTCCAAGTCCTCCTGGTTTTTAGGTTTTTGGATTGGTTTACTTCTAAAGGTAACCAGACGTTTTTCTCTTGCAGTTTTTAAAATTCCATCTGTATTCTATATGTAAGGTATTTTCATTACAATATATCTTAGAGTGATCTATTGTGATTTTATATAATGGGAGTCCTAAATGCCTCTTGTATTTGAATTTCCACCTCATTCTTAAGGTATGAAATTTTTTCTGATATTATCTCATTGAAAAGATTGTACATCCTTTTAGCTTATAATTCAGAGCCTTCATCTACCCTAATGATTCTTAAATTTGGACTCTTGATGTTATTTCAGATCTCTTAAATATTCTGATGTAGTCTCTTAACATCTTTTCTTTACAGTCAACATTATTTTCACATGCTTCGTCTTTAGGTCCTGAATATCTATCTTCAAAGTGGTCTAATCTATTGGTGATACTTTTCATTAAGTTTTTAATTTGGTTTATTGAGTCATTTCCAGATTTCTGATTGGTTCTTTTTCAGAATCTCTACTGCTTTTCCCTTCCTGATTTTCTCTTTGACTTCACTCCTTACTTCTTCTTTTAGCTCATAGAACACTCTATCAACTCTCCAAATTCTTTCTCTGACATTTCCTTCACTGAAGTGTTGATGGAGTCAGTTGTTGAGGCAGTAGTGGGTGTTTGAAGTGATTTGTTCCCTTGCTTTTTCATATTAGTTGTATGTCTACTCATCTATTGGGATAGTTCTCATTTCTTCTTTAAAGCAAGGGACTACATTGTGAGCTTCTTCCTCTTAGAGCCCTAAACTGGGTGACTATCCAGATATTGATACTTTAAGTCACTGAGTGATTTCTGCTAATCCCAATATGAGCACATGTTGAGAGATGCCACTGAACCCTATATACTATAATCACTTCAGAATCAAGTCTCATATTATTTAACTTTAAAAAAAAAAACAAAAAGCTTGTTGATATTCTCTATAGTTCCTCAAATCCAGGTATAAACTTGTAGTAAAGTTCATGTCTGAAGATGACTCAAAGATGGCAGGGTATCTGATAGGTTGAAAACTAAAACTAAGATTCAAAATTAGCTTGGATGAACTGAAATGCTGGGTTGGTCCTGTCTCTTCATGGTCTGAGATGTAGAGCTGCCATTGCCTGACAGGAAGAGCCGGGAAGAAGAGCAGGAACTGAGGGGGGAAGGAGGAGAGGAAGGGATAGGAGATTACACTATCAGCAGCAGTGGTAGAAGGAGGAGGAAAATAAGGAGGCAGTTTCAGTGATTCCTCTTCAGAAGGAGACTGGGTGTGTGGAGGGTGGGCTCACATGTGTCCCATGGCCCAGGGGTTCATGCATGCTTGGGTATATAAGAGCATCTGGGTATATATTGACTATGATTATTCCAATTAAAACCTAGTCTGGAACTTGTGTATCCTGTAGCCAGGCAGAAGTGAAACCCTTCCAGTCTCTCCATCATATACTTTTGTAAATCCAATTATATATGTAGACAGGTTAGATTAACAAAAGTAACTTCCAACTCCATAGTCTTTTCCTTCTCTATACTTTAAAGTCATGTCTAAATTTGTAAATTTAACTAAACTCTTATCATTACACCATATAGAACAGAAATGCAGGTTAGTGTGCATTTTCTGATACAGTATTAATATGGAATTTCCGGTTCACAAGTTATCAGTACATTTTTCATTAAACAACTTTGAAATATAACTCCCCAAAATGTGGCCATATAGATGATATCAATAAATGTGCTCATATCCAAGAACAATATGTGGCTACTATGTCTAAAAAAGGTATCATAATATCATCAATGTGTCTTTTGAGAACATCTTCTCACATCTGAATGTGTTCACAGTACTGCTTAATTCTTAAAACACAAAAATTAATGTTATTAAATAATGACTTTATCTAGGAATAGTTCTTTGAGAATTTTACAAAAAGAAAGAAAAGAAACATATAAAACAGAGCCAGGGGGAGAACTGTGAGTGTTTCTATATAAAACATAGCTAGTGAGTTCATAATGCAAAATAATTACTATTAATAGGTTCTACATATCTATATTCATATTATAAAGCAAAGCTGTTAAGACAACATTAAATGGGTGTCTAATTTCATATGTTCCCAAAGAGAATATTCACAGTAGGAATATAGTAGAATAGACTATGTTGTGACTATAGTACTCAGCTGCATACTGATGTTTTATGCCAAGGAGACTGGGAAGCCATCAAAATGCAAGATTTCTCTTCTCACAGTTTGTTTGCATTTTTCTAAAAGAGTCAAGGATTTAAATTAGCACTTTTAAAGGAAATTCATGAATATAATGTCTACTACGGAAGAGCTCCTTTTACTCTAACCAAAGATCTCCTTTACTCTAGAACAGATCTGTTTGCTCTAGAATAGATCTCTCATTACAAAGAGAAGAAACAGCAGTACTTGGCAGGGACCAGATTCCCCTAACCCCAAACAAGGCACATAACACAACCTCCTAATAGGGCCCACAGCAGGTAACAGAAGGCAAAGCCACGAGAGAAGCTCACCCAATACCAAGAAAGACCAGCACCCTAGTGCTTAACCCTGGAGTTAAGCCTTGAGGAAAGGGCCCTTCTCAAGGTCTGAAACACCATCTATCCTCAGTTGTAGAACACTCATTCCAGTATATGTACCCAGAACAATCCTCAGTAAAACAGGGCACAGAGATCTGACTCTAAAACCCACCTAGAAGTAATCACTGAAGGTCAAGAAGACAGGTTCATAGTCACTCCTGTCGCCATCGCCAACACAGCTCAATTATAGAGAACTCTCTCACCAAAGGCCTCACTACTTGGCAAGAATCCTTCCTGGAAACCAAGTTGCTCCTGCTGAGAACAGACTTCTCACCAAGTCTAGGAGTTGTGGGATTAGCTAGCATCAGTGCTGCTCCCTCTGGGCTCTCCTGGTCTGGTCCCACCCAGGATGCTTCTTTGCATAAAGTCGCTTCCCTTGGTTCTTTCCATTGAATTAGGCACATTGAGCCTTCTCAAGAACTGCAGTGGGACAGTCCCTGGCAATCTCTTATCACCCATCTCCCAAGTAGCTGTGGCAGCTTGAACATGTTCATCAGGATCTTCTGAAGTTACATGACTTGGGGCACTCCAAAGGCAAGGCCACTGTCAGATGCCACTGTGTGCCCAGGTTTCCCATCATCATTAAAAAGATCAACATAAGCAGTATTCATGGTCATGAAGGACTGTGATTTACTTAACACAGCTGCCTTGAGCTTTACTCACAAAACAAGGATGCAACATTACCCTGTGAAGAGAATATGTAGTATCACTTACTTTTTTTAAAGAAATTAAGGCTCACAGAGTTCAACACATAGCTAAGAAGTGGCAAAACTGGAATTCAATATTAAGTATACGAAGAACGTATTTGGAAGAAAGGTTGGTGGAGGGCTGGAGTGGTGGCTCAGTGGTAGAGTGCTTATGTGAGGCACTGGGTTCGATTCTCAGCACCACATACAAATAAATAAATAAAATAAAGGTATTGTGTCCATCTGCAACTAAAAAGCAATTTTTTTAAAGAAAATTTGGTGGAAAAAACTTCAGTTTTAAGCTGTTTAAGAATATCAAATCAGCATAATTTCCCTGGAGTTTGCAAGAAAATCACACAAAGGAGAACAAACATATTATATTAGTCAGCTTTGTATTACTACAACAAAATACTTGAGACAACTAGCTTTATAAAGAAGAACAGTTTATTTAGCACAGTTTTCAAGGTTCAAGTTCAAGATCAAGTGGTTCCTACTGGTTTGATCTGTGGCAAATGTGGTACACATCATGGCAGGAGTGCATACAGGACCAAAACAGTACCAGAGCAGAGAAAGACAAGCATTTTACAATCATTTCTTGAGGGCATCCCCACAATTAACCTAAGAACTTCCTAAGGCCCTTCCTCTTAAGGGTACCACCCCACAACAGTAGTGCCATCCAGGGGACCA
The DNA here is from genome assembly GCF_902686445.1 of Sciurus carolinensis. Classification (NCBI taxonomy): domain Eukaryota; kingdom Metazoa; phylum Chordata; class Mammalia; order Rodentia; family Sciuridae; genus Sciurus; species Sciurus carolinensis. The sequence continues at coordinate 25,140,418 of NC_062227.1, read as the reverse complement.
ACCCTTTAACAGGTGGACCCTTGGGGATACTTAGACCACACCAAAACCACAGCAAACACACATGTAAAAAGACTACAGGTCTACCTTCCTCAATGGCAGAGCAGTCCCTACTTTCACTTCTCTTCCTAACTCTCCTCTATCGCCTATAATGTGCCTATTTATGACACTCCTCCACAACTCAGAGTGAAGTAGCACTGGTACTAATACTTTACTGATACCGACAACATAAAAATCTTCGGGGTTCAAGTATTGGGGAGAAAGCCAGGCCATCCTCATTCAGCCATAGTCCACATACTCCCATTCCAGTCACTTTCCTAAAGAAATAAAAGCAAAATAACTAGACTCTCCATTAGGTTAACTCCTTTCTAGACATGGTTGGTGTTAATAACAATAACAGCTAAACAGTGCTTATTGTGTGCTATCAAGGACCCTTCTAAGTACTTTATATGTATTAACTAGTTCAACTTCAAAACAACCCTGAAATAGAGGGATCAGTAACCCTACTTTGCAGATGAGAAAACTGAGACAGATCAAGTAAGAAACTTTTCAAAAGTCACACAAAACTAGTATACTACATAGTCCCTGATTTTAGAAACCTAAAACAAAATTACAGCTACAAGGGGCTGGGTTATGGCTCAGTGGCAGAGCACTTGCCTAGCATGTGTGAGGCACTGGGTTCAATTCTCAGCACCACATATAAATAATTTTTTTTTAAAAAAGGTCCATCAACAACTAAAAAGAAAATTTTTTTTAAATTACAGCTACAAAATCAGCTCACTTAAAATGGCTAACAAACAAGATTGTTGCTATGATCTCCCAAAGGTCCATATGTTAAAGGCTTGATCCCCAAGGTACTAGAAGGCAGTAAGACCTAGTAGGAGGTCTTTGGATCAATTGGGAACAGGCACTTGAAAGGGAATGTGGGATTCTGGTCTCTCATTGGCTTCCTGTTCTGATATGTGGTTTAATCCTACTGCACATGCTACCATTATAATGCCAAAGATGAGCTGATGACACACTGTTATAGTTTAGATATTAGGTGTCCCCCAAAAGCCCATGTGTGAAACAATTCAAGAACATTCAGAAGTGGAACGATCGGGTTATGAGATCCTTAACTTAATTGGTGTATTATCCCCTGCTAGAGATTAAATGGATGGTTACAGGTGGGGTGTGGCTGGAGGAGGTGGGTCTTTGGGGTTCATATGTTTTCACATAGAGGACAACACTTCCTCTCACTGTTCCTTCCCAGCTACCCCTCTCTCTACTTTTCTCCACCACCCTCCTCTACCATGATGTTCTGCCTCACCTTGAGTCCTGAGGAATGGAGTCAGCAATCTAGGGACTAAGACCTCTGAAACCGTGAGCACCAAAATAAACTTTTCTTCCTAAAACTGTTCTTATGAGGTCTTCTGGACATAGCAGCAAAAAAGCTGACTAAAACTAAAACACATAGCATGCCCTTGAACCTCCAAAATTATGCATTTAAAAAAAATTTTTTTATAAAGTGGTATATTTCAAGTATTTTGCTATAATAAACAAAATGGTCTAATACAATTGTCCAATCACAGTTCAAAGCATGGTGTGCATAAGCTCCATAGTGGTCCTATGAAAGAGAAGATGAGTGAGGGCTATAGTTGACAGGCTTCATGGAGAAGGAAAATTTAGAAAATGATAATGGTTCTCAGCACACAAAAATACACAAATTAACAGACAGAAATTGCAGGTGTATATAAAAATCATAACCCTTCAATATGTAGTCCAGAAGAAGTTAGCATCAAGTACAAGAAAACAGGTAGAAAGTGAGGGATCCTGCTAAATATCCTACAAGCACAGAGCAGAGCCTCCCCCTCCAACAATGAATTATCTGGTCCAAAAGTGTTAGAAGTGCCAAGGTTAAATTAGAGGGATGAGGGTATTTAGAGCAGTCATTCCAGACAAGGGAAATAAACAAGTGGTGGCTCAGAAACAGAAATGAGATTAGACAGGGAGGGGCAATTTATTATGGGAAATAAGAGAAAATATGCTTGAGAAGACTGTGCAGAGGGTTCTGAGAGCCAGCAGAAGGATTATAACTAGATCTGGCTGGAAATGGGAAGACTTAATAGATATGTTTTGACATTCGTGGGATGGGAACCAAGAGTTGGAGTGTTCCAGAACCTGGCTGCATTTGCTGGAAGAGCCCAGGTGTAAAGTAACAAGTGGAATCTGTAAAGAAAATAGTAAACTGCATTACAAAAGCAAGGCTGCCTGGCTTCCCACTGCACTTAGGGTAAAGGGAAGGCATGGGGAGGAGTCCCTTTCTATCCCACTTTCTGATATGCATCCAGGACAGTGATTAGCAGGGAGCATGCATAAATGCCTTATATATGAATCATGAACATAATGGATTCCCACATTACAAAGAAGCTGGGTTCTGATGTTTTCATGCAAAGAAAACATTTGTACACAAATTCAGATTTGGAAAAGGATAAACCTCCTCTAAAGGAGCAATAAAGTCAGTTTTTCTTCCATGAGAGGGCAATACTGCTGGTTCTTCAGTTGAACACAGATGTAATAACTGATCTGTGTGTAGAGGTGGCACAGGAAACCCTGCCTCCTATTCAGCACCACATGGTATACCTAGAGGCACAAATGAGTGAATAGCAGATGCCATCAACTGTCTCAGGGACCAGAAGGGACAGATTTATACCTATGGGTGGCCAAAAGAAGTGAAGTCGCCAGAGTTAAATCTGTGTATGATGCCAAGCATCTGCAGTGCTAAAGAGAAGAGCTGTGAAGACTGAGGAAGAGAGGTAAGTGCTGATAGCTCTGATAAAACCTGCCCCAGTGGACCAACACTCACTGTCCCTAGTTCAGTCATCTTGGCTTTGAGCACTGCCCCAACAAAATACACTCCTAAGATGGGCTCATAGGACTGGAGATCTTTCCCCTAACTTTATCAGTATATTGACACTTATTCCTCACTGATCAAATCCACATCAAGCACTTTCCACATGAATCACACTGTGGGGAAGCACATGGGCAAGACCCAGGCACACCAAAGAGTGCTGCACCTGGTTGATTTATTAACTTAGACAGGGACTCGGCAGATTTTTTAGACAGTAAATCATTAGGCTTTGAGGGCCATGCTGTCTTTGCTACAACTGCTTCACTCTGATATTGTGGCACAACAGGAACCAAAGACAACAGGAAAACGAATGAGCATGGCTGTGTGCCAGTAAAACATTTATACACACAGGAAGCAGGCCACATCTGGCCACCAGGCTATATGCAGTTTGCTAGCCATGGCTTACCCTGTTACTATTAGCTGAGTAGCCAGAACACAACCTAACAGAGTACTTAGCAGACAATTCTGAAAATGTATGTGGAAAGTACACTTAGATGGGGGGGAAAAGAGAAGCAAAACTGGTTACTTTGGTAAATTAGGGCCTGTGCAGGAGCCTCTAAAAGACAAGATGTTCAGTACCTGGGATGGCCAAACTTCAAATGAGAGAAATGCACCCAGCAAATACAAGTACAAAACACCCCACAGGTCTGAAAAAAAAAGTAACCCCTTCTGCAAAGGACCCTCTGAAACTTCACCAGAATCCCTATTACAGCAGAATGCCCTGACACTGCCCACCCCAAGATGTCCCAGGATGTCTCTGAACTGTTGATGCAGGACTGCTGGGGCTTGCTTGTGGCAAATGATGCTCAAGCTCATTCCTAATTAAGTTGCAGATGAATATGTCACTGAATGTGAGAAAACAGATACCAGCTGATAATAAAGCAGAAAGCCTGAGAATTTGATCTCCTGCTTGGTGTTAGAACACTATAAGGAATTCCTTTGTTAATTTCTGGCTCAGTTTCCCAAGAAGGTTTTCAATATCATCATAAAGAAGCCTTTCCAAATTCCATGAACCTCTCCCTGCTAGTGTTTCTTTACCCTCACTTAGATGCAAGATATATAATTCACAACACAGAATTGTTGGGAGATGGTGCCTCAGGCCTTTGTACTCCTACACATCCTGCTGAGTGTGCCAAAACTGAAGAACCCAAGACATCCTTCCACTCAGGCCCTTTCTTAGGGACAGTTACGCATTTGGTAACCTTGACAGGTGAGTTCATGTCTCTCATCCCTTTTACACTTTCTCCTCCCACTCCAGCTAAGATCTGGTTTCCTACGATGGTTAATTTTAGTCATTAACTTAACTAGATTGAGTGATGCCTAGAATATGGGTAAAGCATACTTCTGGGTGTGTCTGTTTTCAGAGAAGATTGGCATGTGGGTCACCAAACAGTTGGGAAGACCTGTCCTGACTCTGAGTGTTCCCAAGAGGAAGGGACCCAAATAGAATAAAAAAGTACAAGGGGGAAGTCTGTATACACCTTCTTGACCAGGTGCATTTTTCTGTTTGTGCTACCCGTAGACATCAGACTTCACATTCTTCAGGCTTTGAACTTAAAGACTTTCACAGAATCTCAATCTCTCTCTCAGTCAACCTACCTTCAACAACCTCCCCCTCCTCCTCCTCCTCCTTATTCTTTCTCTTCCTACCCTCCTATCTTCACCCAACCCCACCCATCTTCTTGAACTGAGCACTGCCAGCTCTCCTGTCTCTCTGGAGAACTCTTAACATGTGTCCTTATTGCTTGCTGAAAAAGTGGAAGATGCCCCTCAGTGAGTAATTCAGTTGTGATACAAACACATGCAGACACAGCATCCATGTGGTGCATATCAAGCTGCGCTGCATGGCTTTGTGGGTAGGGGAAACTGACACCATTATGCTGATGCTCCCACTGCTTGCTGGGCCAAAACTTCAGCTCCTTTGTCCCTGACTGGGAAGTCTTATGTCTTCTGCCAGTGTCCTTGAAATAGTAACAGGCTAATTTACTAGTTTGTAAGTAGGGTAAAATCAAATAAAACTGCAAATCTTGATGATTTCATTTTCCTCTTTTTAACAATCCATTCTTAAGCAAACCTTCTTATACTATGGGCAGTCAAAACTAGTTTCAAAAAAAAAAAAACAGCCCCATTTCACACCTGTGACCTACTGTTTCCAGTCTAGTCCATGCCCCTTTCAGCCTCTAAAGCATCCTAGCTTGTACATTAAATTATATGGTCACTATAGTTATAAACCAATGGATGGGTACACAATTTCTGAAAATATGTAAATCACTTCAATGTTTTGTTTGAGATAATTTCTCTTTAAAAAAGAAGAACAATATGGTCTGGCTTCAATCTGTTCACTTAAAACACATTTTCCTCCAAGAACTTAACCCTCTGCAATTACTTTTTGCAAATAATAGGAAAAAAGTTTTAAATCCAGTATCCTTTTCAAGCAAGATGATAATTGATGGTCGTTAAATGCTTTACTGTTGCAAAGCACATTTAAACACACTTTAATTTTCTTTTTAGGAAATCATCATCCAAAACTGGGAATAATGCAAAAATCATATATACTTGATCTTGCACTAAATTTTATGTCAGTATTCAAACAGTCTTCCCACCCCACACCCACCCCCAGCATTCTGGGTGGAAAACTCTCCAAGAAAAATAGTGAGGCTGCACCATAGAGATGTGACTCTGTAGATTCTGGGAATTCATCCAGTTTGCACATCCTCATCTCTGCAACCCCATCCATGTTGGAAATTGGACAGCTCATCTCATGTACAGCAAAGAAACAATCTGAACAGAGTAGAATTTTATCAAATCTTCTAAAGGACAGCCAAAACACTTTAGCTTTAAATAGCAGTATGAATGCTATCCAACAGGTTTAATGGGAATGAGGTCCCTTCCATTCCTACTTGCATAAAAACAGAGGCCTTGTCAGTGCCCTTGACACTGGTTCCCCTATACCTGAGCCACTACAGAGTTAACATCAATTACAGCTGCCCACTAAACTCCCAGGTCTAACTGGCCCACACACACTTCTGCACACATACCAAGATTTTAGAGCTCTAACAAAGCAAAAAAGAAGTCACTCTACCCAAACTGTGGTATCAAATTCCCTGCCACAACAAGGAGGCCAACCCAGTAACAGCGAAGCCAGCAGTCTATTAAACAGATTAGACATTGCACAAAATCATCTTCCAGTGAGTCACAGTTGGACAATCCCAGGGAAAGTAAAGGGAGTTAGAACACAGACCTTTATTTACAAACTGTTTCAGATCCGCCCAAATGTCAAGTGAACTAATAAAAAAGAATACCTACACCATGCCACTTATATAAACTTTACAAAATAGTACTAATAAACTTGAAAGTTAGCCAAAGTAAAAAATCTGTATGATTTAAGTTTTTTTTTTTTCCCCAAGAGACAGACAAAAGTAATTTATTGAGTTCTTTAAAGAATGGTCTTAGAAATTCATAGCGGAAACAAAAGTGTGTGTTTAAAAGAGGATTTGTCCATTGTTCTCATCCTTACTACCCCAAGTATATCAAAGGTCTTCTGAAGAGTGAAACAGAATAAGACCCTTCCCCAATCCTGCATGCTTAACATGCAAACACACAAACACCCTGTGTGTGCCCTCCTTTCACACTCTACTCCACCACATCTTCCCCAAAATCCACCTCTGGAACTCCAGTGCAGGGTTCAAACCCAGTGCTACCACTTTACAGCTGTGTGATTTAGGCAAACGGTTGATCCTCTGTGCCTCAGTGACCTCGTGTGCAAAATGCCAATTATAACAGCACCTCCCACATGGAACCATCATGAGTCTTAAATGGTCTGACGTTGGTAAAGGGCTTAGAATAAGCCTGGTCTACTGGTGTTTGCCAAAAAGTTTTATAAAGAAAAATGCTAAATAAAATCCCTCACAGTAGTTCCACTTGAGTAGTAAGGCAAAGATGACGCTTACTTTGCAAACTTCACACTGTTTTCAGCAAGTCAGTGCCTAACACAGTGCATGTCAAATGTGGGACTGCTGGATACAAAAAGCACACACTAAAGAAACAAAGAGCCCCTTCCATGATTGCATGTAAAATAGCACAAAGAGCTTAATTAAATTGAAGCCACCAGGTGGTAAATTGGAGATGGAGTAACAGATGGTGGTACTTTGTCCCTTCCCATGGTCAGTACTGGACCCAATGAAAACACCAGGACACCATTCATCCATCCTCTACCACCATCCCCTGCCATAATAAAGCTGTTTCTCACTTAGACCATCAACCACACTTCCCACTGTCATTCCCTTCAATATCACCTCTCTGTTATTAGTATTTATTGCCAATATTAAAACAGAAGGCAAAATGAAATTTGTAAAGGAGTGTGAAATCTATGGAAAAATATTCAGAAGCAAGGCTTTCAATTAATTCAGTATTTAAATGAAATTCATTTCATACCCAATTCAATAAAGCTTTTATATTCTGAAGAATTTCCCAAAAGTATGAAATCTTTTTATACAAAAAGATTTTGCTCTTATGCAGTTTGAAATCTGGGTTGCTACTATATAATAACTCAAAATGATTCAATGAATTAATCAGGTATCCACACAGGAGATACAAACCCTGTCCCCAACCCCAGCGCATTTCACTAGGAGGTAACTGCTATTACCACACCAGCCCCAGTCCACAGACTACAGTCTTTCTATTCTGCAGACCCATGGTCATATGTGGTCTGAAGATGCCTATGACTTGACTCTCCTCTTTACAGTCCTTCAGTAACTCCCCACTATCCAAAGATAAGTTCATCCTAACTTAAAAGGTGTTGCTGCCCTTATTCCCCACTAACCAGCCAGCCTCTAACCCTAGCCAGGTGGTGCCACAAACTGACCTTGCTTGCTGTCTCCTTACCTTCTCCCTGAACAGGCTTCCTAACTCCAAGCTGCCCCCTGGGTCTCAGTAAATGTCATTCCTAGGTGACAAACACTTCCATAGATGGATAGATGGTGCATCCCTTACCATGACCTCGGCACACTTCTTCATAACTGCTTTGTTTATCTGTCTTTCTAATGGGCCAAAAACATCCCAGCACCTGGAACAAAAGTGAATTTCATATTTAGACTTGGGTCCCATCCCCAAGATACCTTACTGTGTAGGTGCATATTCCCAAAAAATCTTGTAACTGGAAACACTTCTGGACCTGAGCATTTTGAATAAGAGATGCTCAACCTGCACCTCCACCCGGCCTTGGTCTCAAAGGTCACAAACCTGACTGACCACCAGGAGCACTGTATTGAGTTGTGTGCATTCACCTGGTTATATATTCATTCATGTGTTGAATAGCATGATGTATTTATCTGGTTTAAAGATCAAAATAACATTAATAAGTACATATGAAAAATTCTCACTTCCTATCCTGTCCCTATCCACTCTATTCTCTCTTCCCTTAACCAGGAAGTTCTTAAGATTTTACATTGAAGAGTTTCTTGTACAACCAGTGTATCTCATACCCTACTATAATTGTAGGGTAAAACATGAAAGTAAAACTGGAATCAAGAATAATTTGTTAAAGATATCACCAAGTTGCCTCCTAGAGGGTGTGCCCCTTTTATTCTTGGAAAACATTTAACATAAAATGTCTTAGACCCCGCTCCAAGCCTACCAAGTTAGAATTTCTCAGGATGAAGGTCAAAAAGTTGACTTTTTAAAGACAGCTTCTCTTATAATTGTGATGATTAGTAATATTTGAGAACTGTTGTCTGCCCACAAGAGAGAAAGTCCTCACTAATAAGAGGGAGGAAGCCACTACTACCTTATATGCAGGACCAGCTTACTGGGGCAGCCAGAGCCCTCACCCCAAGATCTCCTTATCCAGATTTCTATCCTGGAATATACAACCATACTTAGAAGATTACACACATGTGCACATACACATGCATATTTATGCATACTTATGCATACACACACATATACATACTGCCATATTCACATGGACTTGGAATTTCTCAGAAAAGATGATACAAAGTGGTAATCATGTTGTCCTCAGGGAATATAACAGGGTAGCCAGAATAAGGGGTGGAAGGGATACTGGTTTCCCCTTTGAACTTTGTACCATGTACACATATAACCCACGGAAAAACAAACATACAAAAACTCACTCTTCTTGCACTGAATTTGTAACATTACTTCCAACAATGCTATGGTGTTTTTAAAATATATTCACAAATATTTTATTAATTCCTTACTTAAAGGGTGACATCTAATTTTCTCCTTCTTGTGTGTGTCAGGCTTGGTGGCTCACTTCCACTAAAGATAATGCACCAGAAATGACTTTCAAGCCTAAATCACAAAAGCATAGCTTCCTCCGGCTTGCTCTCTCTCCTGGATGAACACCCTCTAAGGGAAGCCAACCGCCATGTAGACAGGATGCTCAAGCAGCATGTGGAGAGGACTCGTAGGGGAGTGAAAGGGATGTGATATTCCAAAGGTAAGAAATAACTGGTAGAGACTTACCTGGAAACAGGAAACAGGAGTGAGATTCCTGACAGAGCCTCAGTCTTGGGAAGGAGGAGGGACAAGTCTCCCTCTGAGGCAGAAAATAGAAGAAAGGAAAGAGACCCATAGAAAAGCAGAAATTTGGGATGCAGAAAGGAGGGACATTGATAAACAAAAGATTTCACTATTTCTGTGAAGTTAGAGAGAGTGATAAAAAACTTAAAGAGGTCAAGATTTCCAAGTAACTGAAGTATAAGAAGGAAAGATGGTTAACGTAACCATTCGGAAGCAACATGGTCAGTGAGATTACAGACCTATTAACATAAAAATGCACATATTTCTCATCACAAGGACCCATCCCTGGTAATCTATGCCATAACAACGAAAGAGCACAGAGTGTAGGACAAATGGTAGGACGTTTATTTTGGCATTATTTGAGAAGAAAAACTGAAAAAATTTAACACTAAAACAATATGGGATGGCTGAACAAAACACATTCTTACATGTGTCAAAATTATTTGAAGACATTTGATAAAATATGCACCCTTCATGCTCAAAACTCTAGAAAAAAAATAGGAACAGTAGGAACATACCTCAACACTGTAAAGGTTATCTATGCTAAGCCCATGGCCAACATCATTCTAAATGGAGAAAAATTGAAAGCATTCCCTCTAAAAACTGGAACAAGACAAGGATGCACTTCTATTCAACACAGACCTTGAAACACTAGCCAGAGCAATTAGACAGACCAAAGAAAATAAAGGGATACAAATAGGAAAAGAAGAACACAAACTATCACTATTTGCTGATAACATGATTCTATATTTAGAGGATCCAAAAAACTCTACCACAAAAGTTCTGGAACTAATAAATGAATTCCACAAAGTAGCAGGATATAAAATCAACACTCATCAATCTAAAGCATTTTTATTCATAAGTGATGAATCCTCTGAAAGAGAAATTAGGAAAACTACTCCATTCATAATAGCCTCTAAAAAAAAAAAACACATGGGAATCAATCTAACAAAAAAGGTTTGACCTCTACAATGAAAACTAATGAACATTAAAGAAAGAAATTAAAGAAAATCTGATTAGTAATATTTGAAAACTTCTAGATGGAAAGATCTCCCATGTTCTTGGATATGCAGAATTAATATTGTTAAAATGGTCATACTACCAAAAGTGCTAAACAGATTCAATGCAATTCCAATTAAAATCACAATGACAAACCTCACAGAAATAGAAAAAGCTATAATGAAATTCCTTTGGAAAAATAAGAGACCCAGAATAACCAAAACAATCCTGGGCAGGAAGAGTAATGCAGGAGGTATCACAATGCCAGATCTTAAACTATACTACAGAGCAATAGTAATAAAAATGGCATGGTATAGGAACCAAAATAGACAGGTAGACCAATGGTACAGAATAGAACACACAGAGACAAACTGACGTAAATATGGTTATCTCATACCAGACAAAGGTGCCAAAACATACAATGGAGAAAATATAATCTCTTCAACAAATGGTGCTGGGAAAACTGGAAATTCATATGCAGTAAAATGAAATTAAACCCCTATCTCACACCCTGTACAAAATCCAACTCGAAACGAATCAAGGACCTAGGAATTAGACCAGAGACCCTGCACCAAACAGAACAAAAAGTAGGCACAAATCTTCATCATGTTGGCTTAGGACCAAACATTCTTAACAAGACTCCTAGAGCAGAAGAAATGAAAGTAAGAATCAATAAATGGGTTGAATTCAAACTAAAAAGCTTTTTCTCAGCAAAGGAAACAATCAGTAATCTGAAGAAAGAGCCAACAGAGTAGGAGAAAATCTTTCCCGCACACACTTCAGATAGAGCACTAATCTCCAAAATTTATAAAGAACTTAAGAAACTTTACACCAACAATACAAGGAACCCAATTAATAAATGGGCTAAGGAACTGGGCAAACACTTCACAGAAGAATATATACAAGTGATCAACAAATATATGAAAAAGTGTTTAACACCTCTAGTAATTAGAGAAATGCAAATCAAAACTACCCTAAGATTTCACTTCCAATTAGAATGGCTATTATCAAGAATACAAGCAATAACAGGTGTTGGCAAGGATGTGGAGGAAAAGGCACACTCATACATTGCTGGTGGAGTTACACATTGGTGCAACTGCTCTGAAAAGCAGTATGGAGATTCCTTAGAAAACTTGGAATGGACCCCACCATTTGACCCACTACTCCTCAGACTATACCCAAATGACTTAAAATCAGCATGCTATAATGATGTGTGATCAGCAGCCACGTCCATGTTTATAGCAGCTCAATTCATAATAGCTAAAGTATTTTACCCATCTAGATGCCCTTCAATAGATGAATGGATAAAGAAACTGTGGTATATATGCACAATGGAATATTATTCACCATAAGGAAGAATAAAATTATGGCATTTGCAGGTAAATGAATGAAGTTAGAGAGTATGCTCAGTGAAATAAGCCAATCCCAAAAAACCAAAGGTCAAATATTTTCTTTGATAACAGGAAGGGGGAGAGAGGGGGTAAGGGAAGAATGAAGGAATGTTGGATTGTGTAGAGGGAAATGAGAGGAGTGGAGGGGATGGGGAAAGAAAAGACAGTGGAATAAGACAGATATCATTACCCTATGTACATCTATGAGTGCATAAATGGTGTGAATCTATAGTATGTACAGTATGTGAATCTATAGTATGTATAGTATGAAAAGTTGTACCCCATTTGTGTACAAAGAATCAAAATGCATTCTGTAAAAATAAAAATTAAAAAAATATTATTTGAAGACAAACAGAGAGTCTAACGATGGAATATTTAGAATAAAGATGGTACATCATCATACCATAAAATATGAGACAGCCTTCAATTAGAATGAGCTGGACTTATGGTAGCTGACTTTGGAGGACTGTTGAGTGAGAGGAGCAAGATCCAGTAGAGCTGGAGGATGCTGACATGAGTGCAGAAAAAGAAGAGGATGGGATGGCAGTTAACAGGAAGAAGTGCACAAAGGGCATGCACATAATTACTTGGATACATACCACCAACTGCATGTGGGGGGGTTGTTCAATTAATATGAAGTTTATGGATTTTTGTCTTGTATTTTGGGGAGCAGACCACCAGCTTAGACTGAAACAGAGGGTCCAGGCCTAGGGCAGCTAGACATATCCCTGTGTTCCTCCCAAACAGGCCACTGAGGCCTGGGAAATAAAATAAAACAGTGAGGGCCAGGTATTAGTGATTCTCAAAGGGATTGACATGGGACAAGGGAAGAAGGGGGAAGGAATTAAAAGAAGGGCTTAAAACAGAAAAGAGCTTTACCTCTAGGGAATGGGAGAAGGAGGGATGGCGGAACAAAACAGGAGGCCATTATTTATTAATATAAACCTTTCTGGACTCTCCTTGTCATAATGTATAGGAACTGCTTTGAAAATAATAGAAAAATTTAAATAAAATAAAACCCCTATGAAATCACCCATACATCCTAATTTGTACAAAATCAATGGACCACCTATCATCATATATTACATGCACTGCATACACTCGATTTTTTAGACTCATAACCTATTTCCTGTCCACTCTCTCACGTTAGCTTCATGTGACACTGGAGGGGCAGAGAGCTTGCCCCAAACTGGCAAATGGCAGGAGGGAAAGATGAGCCCAGCTCATCTGACTCCTGCTGAGCCTGGGCTCCTGGACTCTATTCTGTCACCTAATTTTCACAGGAAGCATCAAGTGGATATACTGGAAACCAACAGGAAAAAACCCTAGGAAACAAAATCAAAAGCACAAACACTATAAAGCTAATGCTAATGACAGCAGTTAACATCAACAGTACTTCCCACATGCAGCCCTATCCTGAAAGCTCTACCCATGCTAACCCCTGCTATTCTCCTAACAATCGCCTGTCCCTCCAAGACTTTCTCCATCTCAGGACACAACACTCTCATACCAGGTGCTTAAGCCAAAAACTTTGTGGTTATGGTAGACTCCTTTCTTATAGATATCCAATCAGTCTGGGAATCTCATTGGCTCTACCTCCAAAACAAATCCAGAACACAGCCATGGTCATCACAGATACTGCTTCCATCCAAGTTGAAGCTACATCATCTCTTATCTGGGTATGGTGAAAATCTCCCTAGCAGGTGACCCACAGTCTACTCCATAGTCAAAGTGACTTTCCTAAAGCATAAACCCATCTATACCAACTCTCTGCCCGACCCCTGTCAGGGCTGCCCATTACACTGCCCACCTGGGCCTCAAGATGGTACTGAGCACAACAGCATCTCTCCTTTACCACCAATCTTTCTTCTTTGAGTTCCCTACCTTCTCCTCTCCCCTTGCTCACCACAATCCTTCCACCACCCTCTTGTCTTGACCTTTATTCCTAGTTGCTCTTCCTATCTGGAACTCTTTCCCAGATACTGTCCACTCTGTTCCACACTCCCATCTCACGGGTTCTACACCTGATTACCTGTTCCAATACTCAAAGCTGCCCCTACCCCAGCCCAGGACTTCCTACTCTTCATTACTTTCTCTTTTATTTTTCCATAATATTTATCACTCTTCAGGACACTAAATCATTCAACCATAAACTGTTTATCATTATTGATGACCTCTCCCTCACTGGATGTGAGCTTCACAATGGATCTATCTGCACCTGTTTTGCTTACTGATGCACCCACAGCCCACAACAGTGCCTGGCATACTCTGGGCACCCAAAAGTTATTTGTGAAATAAAGAAACTAAGTGTCAGGTACTAAATTATTCAATCTGAAACAATGCCACTAGATTTACTTAATATCCCAACTTTATAAATGTACTGAAAGCAAAAACCAAACACTAAAAGAGAAATTCCACCCTACCACCAAGAATACAAGCCTCAATTCTCCCAAGCTTACACTATTTTTAAGTTTTTTTAGTGCACATCCATGGTACTTGATAAGATGGAAAGATCATTTGCTTACACAGTTCACAGATGCAAACTCATGAAAATAAACGTGTACTCAATTCTCATATACAGTTTATTCTTTATAAAAATATTTATTATCAATGCTTTGACATATATGTAGGTTTCTTTCCCTAATGTCAATTCCATTACTTTATAAAATATTATGAGCCTGTTAACTCCAGGTTCACCTTCAATATTGATAAATGATCATTATCATAAGTACAATGGCCTCATTGTTCCATTGCACGATTCAACAGGTTGGCAGGCCATGTCTTATTTCTATTCACTACCTGCTTTCCACATGTAGCCAAATTTTCTTTTGGCTTCTTTCTGCAAAGATGACCAATATTTCTGCCCTGATATTACCAATATTTAAGGGGGGAAGAGAATACAATAAATACAATGTGATGAAATACATAAAGGAAAAGAGTACTAAGATCAAATAACTCTTATTTTAAAAAGCATATTATTACTAAAATGATGTCTGACACAAAACTTGTGATATGTGTACCTACACACCCAACTTACTGTTTTCAGTGTTAAAAATATGCACTGCAATATGTTTGATGTATTAATTTAATCACAGTCTCAAAAATATGATTCATAGTAGCAGCATTTGTAAAGCTGAGACAACTTTCACTTTGGGAGGAGTAAAATCATAATTAAACACTGTAAAAACTGAGATGTGGCTTTCATTTTTGATCCACAACAGCAAAAAGGGCAATACATTACCATATCACATGGGTATTTTATACTCAATTTTCTTTTATATTATTTTTATAGTTTAACCCGAGGTATATTAAATACGGTAAAGGAGCAGAAAAAGAACAAGGTACTGTAACATTATTTCTTTCCCAAAGTCTTATAATAACTACTGAGCAAGATTCAAACATGAACCAAAGCACTTACAGTACTAAAACTGGCATATTCACTATGCCTGTTAATCAATGTCATTTTCTCTCGAGGGTTAAAAAATAAAACAAAACAATCCAAACCAAATGAATTAAGAAATAAAATAAAATTTTGATCTTATGGTAAGAAATTGGGCTAGCTCACATTTTGAAACTGAATTTCACACATTTAAGCATTGAGTCATGAGAAAGCATATCCTAATGAAGATTCAGACTAACCTTTTCTTTTTTTTTAGATTAAACCATTCTTTTAAAAAGCACTCAAGAATCTTTAAATTGCAATCACACGGTTATTCCAAAGCCTCAAGGAGACCACATATCACCGACCAGTTTGAATTCTTTACTGCACGGTGTTTGAATAACCAGTCAGTACCTTGGGTTACCAGGCAACACAGCTCTGAGTAGAGGGTATCCTCAGCAGGGGTGGCCTGGCCCCTTCTGAAACCCTGACACCCTCATCTGCCCACTGACCACAGGGTCAGCTAGTGCTTGGCCAGTGCTTGATGCCTCTCAATCCACCCAGAATAGTTCAATTTCCTGTCTCTGAAAAAAGAAAGCCCAAGAGCATACAGATTTAGTGTGCACGCTCCAGCAACTAATAAGGAAGCATCTGTGATGGCGTGGAAACCACTACAGAGACAGACAGGTAAAGACAGTGACCATCTCTAAGAAAAGAACAAGCACTGCCTCGTGTGTTTACTTATTCCTTTTGAGTATAAACATATCATGTCTGCAAGGTGTAACTAAACAGATTTCCCACTTTGGGACAATATTACAATACATAAAAGTATTTATAACAACTGACAATTTCAAACAGTTACTTAACAGTAGCTATCTTTGTACTCTCTAAACAATTTGTACTTAGAAAGTCATTTAATTGTCACAATACTCCTATTGCCATCCCCAATTTACAGCTGAGGAAACTGAGGCACAATAACTAAACTGCCTCTGTTCATACAGCTACAAAAGCTACCCAAGGAGCCAAAGCCAGTCAGGGCATTTTTTAATGCTTTCTCAACCAAAGGGTTGTTTGTTTAGATATGCTAATAAACTAAGCAATAAATGATGATAAAGAGCAGAGAAACCAAAGGGACTAAGATGAAATTTAAATGAACTAAGACACCAAAAGAAAGAGGAGTAAAATACAGTCCAGCAGGACTGAGCAGAAAGAAGGACTAAGGCAAATCGCTGACAAGCCTCATGAGCACGGAAGACAAAGTGCAGAGTACACTGCACATGTCACCCAGTGGGGACTGGGGGACACACATTGAAAGCAGTTAAGAAACACAGCATTTCATTTAGTAAATGAGAAAGACCTACAAATAGCCTATCTATGCCAGTAGCAAAAAGCTAGCAGTCTAGTGTTGACTATTTCCCCTTTTCATCAATACCTGTGTGTTACTGTTTTCTTCAACAGTTATTAAAAAAAAAAATCAAAAGTAGTAGAACAGTTGGACATTATATCTTGAATCCTAATGTCAGTGTCTGAAGAGTCCCCAACTGCAAAGTCCCTAATCAAGAAAACAACTGCTGGGCTGGAGTTTGGCTCAGTGGTAGAGCACTTGCCTGGCATGTGTGAGGCCCTGGGTTCAATCCTCAGCACTACATATAAATAAATAAATAAAAGATCCATTAACAAGTAAAAAAAAAAAAAAAAAAAAAAAAAAAAAAAATATATATATATATATATATATATATATATATATATATATATATATATGAAACAACTGCCCATAGTCTGGTATCACAAAAAACATTTTAAAACTTTTCACATCTGACAAAACTCCATCACTCCTTCTCTTACATTGTGTTCACTTGCTAAAGATTGCCACCTGTCTTTTCCTGCACAGGAAAATCCATGACTCTGAGATGATGACCCACCTACGTTTTTGTTGCTGAGGTAATCCTCCTAAGAGGAGGAAATCAATGGTAGCTCATTTGTTGACTGTACATAGAAATTACAAAGTAGGCAAATATCTACAAGTTCATATATAGGTATATTGGTAAGAAAAAGTCACAAATCTAAGAGTCTGTTCTTCAGATACTAACTTGCTATAGTTGTGATCTTAAATGTCCCCCAAAAGCCCATGTGTTAAAGACTTGGACCTAAGGTGGAAGGTAGTGGAGCCTTTAGGAAGTGAGGCCTAGTGGGAGGTCCTGAGGTCACTGGGGGTGTACTCTTGAAAAGTACAGTGGTGCCATTGGCCCTTCTTCCTCCTTTTCTTCCTGGACACAAGCTGAGCAGTTTGCAACAGTGTCATCAGGCACACCCACCACATGCCCAGTGCCTGCATTGGAACCTACAAAACTGTGACCCAAAATAAACCTTTACTCTTAGTAAGTTGATTATTTCAGGTGCTTTTTGGCAGTAACAGAAAGCTAACTAATGTGTGTTAATAGTTTCAAGAACAGAAAAGGAAGAGGTGGCTGTGTACTGGGATGGTCAGAGACAGATGAGTACAATGCAGTGCTGGAAACCTTCCTTCTCTGCAGGTGGGGCACACTGTTTGCCATTCTGCAAGCAGTTGCTGAATGGAGCATCAATCTAAGCCTCTGGTTCAGAATGCCAACTGCAAGACCCAAAACTGCCTGCTGTCATGTTAGGCTTGAGTCATAAAGCAAAGACAAGGTACACTGAACTCCCTGAAATAGTCCTTTGCTCTACCTGACTTCCTCACTTCTGTACTCTTGGTAAATGCAAATGCCAGAGGCTCAGGAGAGATTCAAAAACAGATGTTTACGTCTAACACTGTTTTAAAACTCAGGAAACTATAAGCACATTTTGTAATTGGATTTCAGACACCGATCAGGAAAAAAAACAATAAAAGGACTTAAATCCCTAAATATCATCAATCCATTTCAGATTCAGAGGCCCTGCAGATGTGTGGCCCCTGTGCCCCAAGCCCACTGCTCCTTCCCATCTTTAAACCCAGGCCACTACACCTGCTCGGGGTATCCACTGGACCTAGAATGTACCAGAGCTTGTACAAGTCTGACTTCAAGTCTGACTCTAAGCACCCACAGGGAGCACCCCTAAAACAACCAGTTGGTTTCTGCCAATGGATTAAAAAATATGCTTCAATGACACATGGGAGCTGAATTCTCACTTTGAACTAGTTTCTAATGCACTTTTCCTATTTGTTTTTTAACTAGCTAGACCTAAATAAGGCCATGTGAAGAAGACTCTTGATATTTTAATTATACTTAGTCAAATGTTTGAAAAGAAAAAGGAAATAGTGCCACCTAACTGTGTAAGAGGCTTTTGTTCTTAAAGGTTTTTTTTTAACTGCATATTAATTATCAGCCATAAGCATTTATTTCCAATTCATTTTTATCTCAACTGACTAGATATAATTTAACAAAGAAAGCTCAGCAGTTGCCAACTTCTCAAAAGTGAGCAAAATGTCAAGTTTCTCTATACTTACATCTTATAAAATAGCAAGTTCTGGTTCTTTTAGGTAATACAGCTAATGGAGAATTAACAGTAAATTCTATTCAGTTAACCTTAAGAATATCTTTCAGATGAATTTCCTTTGTATGATTCATTGAAATAGTCAGAATAACAATAATTTTGGTTCCCTCCCCAACCATTTTCTTCTATTGTAGAATTCTTGAAAAGTGGATCACTAGCAAAACACAATATTTTCATTCAAGTAAACATTAGCACATTAAAAAAGGAATAACTTTATGTGTTACAGTATAAAGTACTACAAAAATACCAAATTTTAAAAACATACCTACTATAATGCTATAAAGATAAATGTGGGGCAAATTATTCCCAGTTAGGATGTTCAGCATCATGACCTTGAAAAGTTCTTTTATGTTATATCAATAGATGCAGACTACTTCTAAACCTTCAAAAATGCTGAGTGAGCTATAAGTAATTTTGTATGCCAATTTTCTCGGCCTCCTTGGCATTGGTTTGAGTGTAAATCCATGCTAGTGGATAAACCATCACCTACACCTGCCCTGACAGCTCTGCACCCAGCCTGTACACTTAGAGCAAAAGAAGGTAAGAGATAAAAATGTGACAGGAAGTCCAAAGATTATCTCAAAAAGAATACCTGTAAAAAACCTGTGTCCAATTTTTTTTCTCATTAACCTTTTTAACTTAGTTTACCTAAAGGAACAGTGAATAACTTGCTCACTAAAAATACATCATAACTGTGTGTCTGGTTTTTTTAATTATTTAGGAATTATCACAAAAGCTGCACACCCAGACAGTAATCAAGAAAAGAGCCAAATGCTCAACACAATACCAATACACAACTCCTAAGAACTAAACTCTATAGACAGCTCAAGAAAGAAAGATACTACCCATCTTGGGTGCCAGGCACTGAGCTCCACACCCAGACAAACACCCAGTTTCTGTGCTTCTCCCATCATTGCTGTTGGGTGTCAAAAGCTAAGGCTGGCTGGGCACAGAAGTGCAGCCTGTAATCTCACCAGCTCACGAGGCTGAGGCAGGAGGATAGAAAATTCAAAGCCAGCCTCAGCAATTCAGTGAGGCCCTAAGCAATTCAGCAAGATCTTGTCTCTAAATTAGGTATTAAAAAAAAGAGCTGGGGATGTGGCTCAGTGGTTAAGCAGCCTCTATGTTCAATCCCTGGTGAAACACACACACACATAATGTTAAGATTTGCACTTGTGGACTAGAACAGAATTTTAAGTTATCTGATGTCATCAGCCTACTATCTAGTTTTCATCAATAGAAAAAGACTTCCTAAAACTCCACACACTACCCTTCAAATGCGATCTTACAGTGTATCTGGTTCTAATTGCACAGCAGCAGGCTAACTGAACTTAGGAGGAATGTGCCTTTATATATATACAATACATATACATGTATTGTATATATACATATTGTACATATATTGTATATATACAATACATATATATGTATTGTATATATATCAGAGGCAATAATGGTTACGGTATCAATAATGAAACTGTCACATTTGTGGTGTGTATGGGTGCATTTACTGTGTCAGTACATGACACATCAGTTTTTAATCCTAAAGTACCATTTACAAACATTACTACATATTCATTTTATATTTTACACATCAGACCCTGAATTTTCATTGTCTAACACCATAAATTAATATTTTTCATAGAAATCTGAGACCCTGTTGCTTCTTAAGGCATATTCAAGCTATAAGAAGAGGGCACCAGAGTCTAATACAACTCCAACCTCACTCTACACCTACCCAGAACCACCACCACACTGGGCACAGCTTACAAATTGAAAAGTACAGCTTCTCAGATGTGAGTACAAATAAGGGCAGAGATAGCATGCAAGGATTAGTGCATTACAGCCAAATGACATATGGGTAAATCCCAAGGACTAAAACTAAGTTTCTCTCTCAATTCTATTTTAAAATAAAAAATGGGACAGAGCACTACAGACTGGTTTTCTTTACTGTTTGTTATATTTAGTTATACATGACAACAGAATGCATTTTGATTCATCGTACACAAATGGAGTACAACTTTTCATTTCTCTGGTTTTTTGGATTGGCTTATTTCACTGAGCATGATATTCTCCAACCCCATTCATGTACCTGCAAATGCCATAATTTTATTCTTCTCTTCCTTATGGCTGAATAATATCCCATTGTGCATATAAACCACAGTTTCTTTATCCATTTATCTATTGAAGGGCATCTAGGTTGGTTCCATAGTTTAGCTATTGTGAATTGAGCAGCTATAAACATTGATGTGGCTGAGTCATCGTAGCATGCTGATTTTAAGTCCTTTGAGTACAAGTCAAGGAGCGGGATAGCTGGGTCAAATGGTGGGTTCATTCAAGTTTTCTGAGGAATCTCCAGACTGCTTTTCAGGGTGGCTATACCAATTTGCAATCCCACCAGCAATGTATGAGTGTACCTTTTTCCCTACATCCTCACCAACACCTATTATTGCTTGTATTCTTGATAACAGTCATTCTAATTCAAGTGAGATGAAATCTTAGGGTAGTTTTGATTTGCATTCCTCTAATTACTAAAGATGTTGAACATTTTTTCATATATCTGTTGACTGCTTGTAAATTATTTTCTGTGAAGTGTCTGCTCAATTCCTTAGCCCATTTATTGATTAGGTTATTGTATTTTTGGTGTTAAGTTTTTTGACTGCGTTATAAATTTTGGAGATTAGTGCTCTATCTGAAGTATGTGTGGCAAAGATTTTCTCCCACTCTGTAGGCTCTCTCTTCAGATTACTGGTTGTTTCTTTTAATCTATCCCATTTATTGATTCCTACATGCAGCTGAGAAAAAAAGTATATTCGCTCATTGGTGGATGGTATATTCTATATATGTCTGTGAAGTCTAACTTATTGTGTTATTAAGTTCTATGGTTTCTTTGTTCAGTTTTTGTTTGGAAGTTCTATCCAGTGGTGAGAGAGGTGTATTAAAGTCATTCAGCATTATTGTGTTGTGGTCTACTTGATTCCTGAAATTGAGAAAGGTTTGTTTGATGTACATAGATGCTCCATTGTTTTGGGCATAAATATTTATGATTGTTATGTCTTGTTGATTTATAGTTCCCTTAAGCAGTATGAAATGTCCTTCCTTATTCCTTCTGACTGACCTTGACTTGAAGTCCACTTTATCTGATATGAAGATAGAAACTCCTGCTTTTTTACTGAGTCTGTGTGTGTGATGTTTTTTCCCATCCTTTCACCTTCAGTCTGTGGATGTCTTTTTCATGAGATGAGTCATATTGTTGGGTCTTTTTTAATCCAAACAGTCATCTTTGTGTTTTGATTAGTTTAGGCCATTGACATTCAGGGTTATTATAGAGATGTGATTTGTATTCTTGGTCATTTTGGCTTATTTTTGGTTTTTATCTTGACTTGGTTTTTACTTTAGTGTAATTCCTCCCTTTGCTGACTTTCATTGTTGTTTTTCATTTCCTCCTCAAGGAATATTTTGCTGAAAATATTCTGTAGTGGAGGTTTTCTATTTGCAATATCTTTTTACTTTCATTTATCATGAAAGGTTTTTATTTAATCTTCAAATCTGAAGGTTAGTTTTGCTAGGTATAAGATTCTTGGTTGGCAACCATGTTCTTTCAGAACTTGGTATACATTGCTCCAGGTCCTCCTAGCTTTCTGGGTCTAGGCTGAGAAATCTGCTGATATCCATATTGGTTTCCCCCTATATGTAATTGGATACTTTTCTTTCACAGCCTTTAAAATTCTATATTTTAAATGTTAGGCATTTTCATTATAATTTGCCTTGGTGTGGTTCAGTTGTAATTTTTACATTTCGTGTTCTGTAAGCCTCTTGTATTTGATATTCCACGTCATTCTTCAGGTTTGGGAAATTTTCTGATATTATTACATTGAATAGATTGCTCATTCCTTTGGTTTGTATCTCTGTGCCTTCCTCAATCTAATTCTTCAATTTGGTCTGTCATGTTATTCCATAACTCTTGGAGGTTCTGTTCATGATTTCTTACCATCTTCTCTGTGTGATCAACTTTATTTCCAAGATTAAATATTTTGTCTTCATTGTCTGAGTTTCTGTCTTCCAAGTGATCTAATCTGTTGGTAATGCTTTCTATTGAATTTTTAAATTGATTTGACCCTTCATTTCAAGGTTTTCTGTTTGGTTTCTTTTTTTCAGAATCTCTATCTCTTTATTGAAATAATTTTTTTGCTTCCTGCATTTGTTCTTTTAACTCTTTATTGAAGTAACCTTTTTTGCCTGTATTTGCTCTCTTATATCATCCTTTACTTCACAGATCATTTTATTATGTACATTCTGAACTCCTTTTCTGACATTTCTTCTGCCATGTTGTTTAGGGTTCTTTCTTCCCTTGCAAGGCTCTCTCCTGCCTCTGCAGGAAATGGTGGCTATTAGCACACCTAGGAGGGATAACTCAGAAACAACCAAGCCTGCAGGACCCTAGGTGATGATCTTTCAGGTTCTGGCTTTTATTCCTGGATGTAAGCGGCCACATCCCAAGTTGGTGGCAGCAGTAACTAACCTGTAGGTACCTTGATAATGAGCTTCTAGTCTTTGAAAGGTGTCCCCGGATAGAAGTTGCCCCAACTAAAGATGGTGGCTGTGGTGACAGTGATAATCCGAGATGGTGGCAGAGGAATCTCAAGGGTTGGTGGATAGGAAGCCACAGTGCAACACATCCACACAGGGCAGGCCGGTGCTGGAGATTTGCACAGGGCCAGCCAGAGCTGGAGATCCAGATTCGCTTTTTAAAGGTGAAAGCTGTTAAGGAGGCATACCCTCAGCATCTATATGGCAGCTCTAATTTTTGGAAAGCATTTCCATACACTGTACAACTACATCTCCATCACTACCAAGACCAGGCTGGCCCAGGTACAAAGAAAGGACAAAGGCACAGAAAACAAAGTGTGCACAAAGGTACAGTGGAATTTAGCATGAAGGAGTTCTGTAATTAGAACCAATTCTAATTACTGTGTCAAAAGGGACACAGTCCAAGTTCAACCCCAAGCACAGCAAGGAGAAGCTACTCTGGAATCAGGAAAGCTAAAAGCTAAGACTAACTTTCCAACAAGATTCTATTTCTCTAAACCATGGCTTCACAGAGCAATAAGCCTAGGCCTGTGAGTTCCTGTGAATTTCTTTTTTTTATTTTTTTGGTACTGAGAATTGAACTCAGGGGTGCTAAACCACTGAGCCACATCCCTGGCCTTTATTTTTATTTTGAGATAGGGTCTTGCTATGTTGCTGAAGCTAGCCTCAAAGCTGCAATCCTCCTGCCACAGCCTCCCAGGTTGATGGGATTATAGGTATGCCACCACACCTGGCAAAACATGAATTCCTATTATTTCTCTCATAATGGTGAACACCTATATCAGTCTAGAAGCACAAAGTGCACAAACAGAACTGCCTTTAAAACAGGATTTATGCATTCAGATTATATTCATCTTTTCAAGTAATTACTTTGGGGAGCTATATATTTGTTCTAATGATGTTCCATTACTCAAAATATTTTTTTAATTCCAAGCAAAATCTCTATGGCCATCTGTCAGGGATACTCCAGAAATGACTCCTATATTGGCTGTAAAATTAGGATAGGACACTTCTAAGTACACTTCCAAGTCTAATAATTATTCTGGTCTTATAGGAATATCATGAGCATCTGTGATATAATAAAATCATGTAACTCGGGCTTGAATGACAACTTCAACTCCTTACAAACACACATGTACTCACCGACCCAAATACATTCAACATCTATACAACTCTCACTCTATTTAAATATCTCTCTATTTTGTAGAAATCTACCTACAGCCCATTTCAACCTCAGACAATTCGTTCATTTTAAACTAAAACAAAAACCTGTGTGCTAGTTCACCTCTAGAGCCATAAGGATAACCAAAGTTTAACCATAACATATACAAATCATACGTATACAAATTTAACCACACATATACAAATTTAACCATACATATACAAATTTTACTAAACGCAAATAAAGCTTGGTAAACTAATGCCTCATAATTGAGAAAACCAATATCCATTCATAATATTTTCATTATAAAGTTTAAGTATTGGAAGAATTAAGATAACATTGGGATTATCAAAATTCTTATGAAATAGGTTAATTTATATAAACTAATAGTCTTAAAAGAATAATTGATTATTCTAAATGCTTTTAAAAAGTAACTTTCCCTTCAAAAAACCATCTTTCATCTGCATCATTGCATGTAATTAGTAAAATTCATTTAAATTTATTTATCCAAACCAGTGGTTCTCAACAGAGGCCAGAATAGGAAATAAGAGAGAAGTACATCACTGCTAGAAGAATTTTTAAATTTTGTATGGCTCCTTGAGTGGCATTTAATGGACAGGGCCTATAACATGTGGGACAGCTTTCACAGGAAAATCTCATCCTGCCATCTGCATGACTGGAGCATCCCATTCGACATTCACAGAGGTAAAAAAGAAAAGTACCTATTTGTGCTTCTCTAAACCTTGAACTTTATTTCATTTTACATATGTTCAAAAAGTGTTTTTGCATGGTTCCAGTATTTCCTGCCTCTCCCAGGAATACAACTCAGTAAACTGAGGAAAATTTTTACTTTGTTTTGTTCAGAACTTCATCAGGATTGTTCACCACTTCAGAAAATGATGCCATTGAACATGATGCTGCTTGAAGACTCTCCTTCCTGACACAGCCCACTGAGTTAGTATTTTCCCTAGTCATGCCACTGTGTCAGGGAAATAAGCACCAACTGATTCATTGCATTTTCTGGGCAAATTGTGTCTTAACATTTTGAAACAAATGCCATTTCATTAAAAATCACAATCCACTAACTTCTCCGTTTTATTTTATATATACATTATATTGATTTTAAGTTTACCTATACAAAGTAAGCTATTTATTAATTTCATTTCAGGATCTGTAGGAGATGCTACAAATACATATTTATCAAAGTCTGGTGACTTTGGAAGCCCTGATGCACAAACTTCAGATTCTTTTACCCTGATTCTTTTTACCTTAGGTTCAATATTCTACATGAAAAAGGAATACAGGTGACAGATACCCCTTAGTTCTTTTAAGCTTCTATTTGTATGCCTAGAAGGAGTGGGGGCAGTTCAAGCTCCCAGAACAAAACAAAAATAAAAAGGTTAATTTCCTGTCCCCTCTTTAAAAGAATGTTTAATTTTTAGTCCCAGAAAGAAGATCCTCATGGCCTGTAGGCAAGTATGATGGTAAGGAAGAATATAAAAGGGACGTTTATGATAGAAACATTGAAATGAAATGGATAAAATTTGGAATAATTTAAAGAAAGTGGATGAATTAAATCATCTCTCAAAATAATTTACAAGCTATTTCTTTTGAATTCCAGTTTTAACTGTCATTTTTAGATACTTAAGGCTGGGGAAATCTTGGGAGAACTTTTTAACACTCATACATAAAAGCTTAGATACAATGCTGAATTGACTATCTCCACTTGCAACAACAGAACACTCAATGAGAACATTCAAAGGCAAGCAGAGTTTTGTCAATTTCCAAAAAGTGAAACAAATCTTCCTTTTGTGCCATATGCCAATAGGAGTTATGTAAACAATACTGAAATAACACAAGCAGGGAAGGTGTGCTCATCTCTACAAGGGGCTGATTAAAACTTGCACCTTTTCTTACACCCATAACACATGGTCTCCAGTGGGAGCACTACATGATCGAACCAACAAAGACTATAGCTGTCATGAAGGTGAAGGCCCTGGTGCCAAGTCGCTTCCCACGGTAACTACTGAGGCACCACTGGTGGTGCAGGACAATGGAGTTTGTCAATCAGGGACATAATAAGGGAGTTCTAGCTCTCTTTCAGGAAGCACACTCCCTGATCTTTCACAGACCTGCCTCCCTCCTAGACTCTGAGGGCCCATTGCACAGCAGCCCCACCCTCCCACTTCACTGCCAGCCTCATGGGCACTTCCCAGGCAGAAGGGACAAAGTGCATCTTACACATTGAGTAATGCTGCTGAAGGAATAACTGCACAAACAAACTAGGGAGCATTCCATAACAACAAGAAAACACCTCAAACTTGAATCTACATCCCTGGTTGGGGTCCAGCTAGTTCTCTTATCCCTTATACCCCAAGGCCTAGCACAGCCTTGGCAAAGCAGACACTAAATAAACATTTATGAATGTATTCTTATTTAGTAGATATTTATATTATTGACTTCATAACTCCAAATTATGTAAGCACATAAAGCATTAATACTCTAGAGTAAAATCTGTCAAGCTATTGAACACAATGGTACTGCACAACTTGGATATGAAAACACGGATTAGCATGATGTCATAGAAAACCCCATGGACTTCTGAAAAGTACAGTCAGTTCCAACCCTGCCATTACTCAGATGGATAAAGATAGGCAAATCAGTTCTTCAAACTGCTATTAATAGAACAAATTATTTACATCTTTGCCATAGCTTGATTAGCAATAATGGCACTTAATGATTCCTAGTCATCAACAAGGGATCTCTACTGTCATAAAAACTTTGATTTTACAAGATAAAGTTTTGAATTGATAAGAAATTCCCTCAAGGTGAATAATTAGCTTATGATGGAGGAGGGGGGTTACTAGGAATTAAACCCAGGGCTGCTTTACCACTGAGCTACATCCCCAGTCCTTTTTTATTTTACGACAGGGTCTCCACTTAGTTGCTGAGGGTCTTGGTATGTTGCCAAGGCTGGCCTCACATTTGTCTTCCTCCTGCCTCATCCTCCCCACAACCTTGTGCCACTATGCCTGGCTATGATCATTGGTTTTTTTATTCCTATTCTGACATAATGACTTCTGACTTTGGAAACCTTGCCTAATATACCAGACCTCTTTATCATATGCAAAATAGCCTGGGCTAAATCAGCGGTTGTCAACCTGGGGTGATTTTGTCCCTCTGCTCCCTCCCCAAGTGACATGTGGAAATGTATGGAGACATCTAAGGTCATCACAACTAAGGAGAAGGAGAACCCAGACAGCTAGTAGGTAGAATTCCAAAATCTAGAATGTACAGGAGGGTTCTTCAACAAAAATTAGAACTAACATTGAGAAACCCTGAATTAGATTATTTCTAAACTAATTAAAATTCAAAATACTAAATGGTATAAATGTATAATATACCATTAGACCTATAAATAGGTCTAAATGTATAACATCAAAAAAAAAACTATAAAATTGCTAAACATGAGGCAGCAGAAGCTTTTTCATTAGCAATAGCTGGCTATCACAAAAACTGTGGCTACTCAGCTACAATTATGAAAGCTAGAATTATGAAAGAAAACAAGCTCATGAATGCAATTTAAAAGCATACCTAAACCTTGCACTTTGTGCATCATGTTGGGAATCAACATACAACTGTACCCTTCACTTTTCCATCTTCGTTCTCCCAACGTTCAGTCCATAGCAAATGGCATTGTTTGTTCTGGATGCAGATGTAAGCCAGTTCTGAAAAGGACACAATGATACTCTCCTTATCCTCATCCTCCTCAACCTCAGTGGAAGAAAGTGACCCTAAAGATTACTAGTGATCTACTGTAATAAAGTAGGTGGGCATCCATTCACACAAAAACAAAGACCCCCACAGCACCCAGAAGTGGGCTAGCCCCTGCAAATACTCCATTTGTTAACCTTCACAGTCCTTTTCCTAAGCCTGTGATGTGAAAAGCTGCCCCCAAACATTCACAAGTCTTTCAGAAACAAACTCATAGCAAACTCAGTTTTGGAAGAGAAAGGGAAAATTTTTAGAAAAAAAAAAACTGTTCTAACCATTCTCAGAAATGGTGTGAATAAAATATAGATTCGGAGGCGCTCTGCTGGCACCTCTAATAATTTACCTGTTTTAGGCAGATATTTATATCATTGCACTAAAGGGTGCAATGACAGGGAATTGAAGAATACTCTTTGCCACAAAGCAAAAACAGTAGAACCTTTTATTTTTCTTTGATGTGTGACCATAATATTAATAAAAGGAAGGGCTAAAAGGTCAGTGCTTACATTTTCAATTAAACTCAAAGTCTTAGCTGGTTACTCACAGAATCCCAAAATGTTAGGAACTTTGAAAATGTTCTTTCTTATAGGTGCTGTCACAAACTGACACAAAATAAGTCAAGCTTCACTTACTGAGCATCTAACATATGTCAGGTAATTACTAAGTTTTGAAAATATGTGGTTACAAGCCCAAAAAGTTTTCTGGAGAACAATGAAACCCTAAAACTTGGAGTTAGATAGTGAACAACAGATCTCAAACAGTAGGAAAGCACACTATTAAAGGGGTATGATTCACTTCTAGGGTGAGAGGGAAAATTCACAAAGGCAGGTAAAATGTTCAAGCCCACTCACACAACAACAGTGTCCATATGTTGCATGAACCAACAGACAACTGGTGAAAACACTTTACAATGGGAATATGGAGGGTGGGGGTCCTTAGAAACATGAAGATAAGTGCTACAAGTCCAGGCTGTGCCAAAATCTTAACTACCACCCCACATCAGAATGTGCTTACAGAGTGGCATTCAGTGGCATAAGAAGTCAGCAAGTATGTTTATACTCTATAGCATAAAAAGTAAGAAAGGCATTCATGCATGGCAAATAAGAAAACCACTTAATCAAAAATGAAGTGCATTCAGTTAATTATGCAACTGACCCTACAATTGTAAAATGGCAGACCACAAACTCCATCTGGTCAGTAGACACACTGTTTATCTTAACAGTATCCTATAAAATTCGAGTCAATATTTTAAGTAGAGAGTCTATATTTTTTAAATGCTGACTTCCAAATTGTTTTTTTTAATATGTGTGTTGTGTTTTAATAATAGCTACTTCCTTTAGAACATGAAAAAATTCTGGTTTGCCATATTCTCTACCATTTCCTACTGTCTACACAGCACTGAGGATTTTTCTCTCACTTTCCTTATATTTAATTATTACAGTATAAAAACACTAATGTTGAGTTTTAAAAGGTGAGGAAAAATAAAAACAAGCCTAAGAAGACTAGTTTTCTTCTGCCTGCTTCACTCAATTACCTTCCTTCAGATATTCAAATTTAGATTTAGGTCTTAACCCATCTGCCAAAAGCACCAGGCCAGTGTACCTCCCATGGCTAGATCAGAAAATCAAAGCCAAGGGCAAAACATCTGCTCACAGATGATCTGAGCTTTGAGCTGGCATCAGTGGCTAACCTAGATCCATTTATACAGGACCAGAATCATGGCTCTAATTTTTTCCCTTTGTTTTTATATAGAAAGAAATTCCCAAAACAATGATGATCATTGTTAAAATGTTAAAATGCTGTCATTCAAGAAATATCTTTTTTTTTTTTTTTTTTTTTTTTTTTTTTTGGGCAATGCTGGATCAAACCCAGGGCCTTGGGCATGCCATGCAAGGTTTTACCAATGAGCTACTCACCTACTCCTTTTTCTTTTTCTTTTCAGACAGGTCTCAATAAATTGCCCAGGCTGGCCTTGAATTTATAATCATTCTGCCTCAACCTCTGGAGCAGCTGGGATTATAGGGGTGCATCACTACAATGGCTCCATTTTTAAGTCTGATGTAGCCACAAAAGAAGCAACCATGAAGAATAAGCAATGGTTTATAATTGCAGGCCTGAGACCCTTCAGGAACTTAGAGGGTTCCAGTAATCAGGATCTGTGATGGAACACCACATAGGGGAAACTGAGTATTAAAAGTTCCATGCAGCATATCTGACAATTTTAGACCTTCCTGTCAGGACTGAAAATGTTACCACAAAGACTACTTGATGTCAGGCTCAGAAACCCATGCATTTGGGTGCAACATGCCCATTTATAGGCAAGCTGGTTGTTTGTATTCAAGAGATCTATTACAAGTGGTGAGAGCTAAGCAGAATACCAAAACTCTACAGCTACAGAAAAGGGAAGAGAGCTCATTGTGCCTACTACAATGTTGAGTGCCTGACATATATCACAAACACACCAACTTGTCTCCTTAAAAATACCCTGTTATCCACTATGACTTGCAGTCAAACTCAAGTTACCTTGTCTGTTTCTCACCAGTCTTTCCCATCTCCAAAATCCACCCAGCTTCTTAGGTTAGAGATCAGGGAAGTAGTCCTGGATTCTTCCTGTCCTCTAATCCATCCACAATTTTGTAAATTCTACCTCCAAAATATTCCTGGAGTCCCTCCACTTACACCTATCTCCACACACACCTTCTCCTCACCAAGCACACTGACTCCTACCTGGACAACTGCCATGGTGTCATAACTGCTCTTGCCACCTGCCCAAATTCTGCAATGGCAGCTAAAGTGGGACTTTACCAACATAAGTCAGATCTCATCACAACTCTTCAAAGCCTTCCCATGGCAAAGGAAATAAAATGCAATCCTCAGCATGACCCCCAGGCTTGGACCCTGGCTAGCCCCAGCCAGTCTCCCCATAGACCAGTCCCTCCTGGTGAGCCCCTTCTCACCTCAGGGGCTTTTGTCATGCTTCCGTCTGCCTGATCTTTACTGCCCTAATCCCCTCCTGGCCGGGGGCTGCTCATCCTCAGAGGTCTTTTATGACCTGCAAACCCAAATTAGACACTCCTATGAGTCTTCCTGAAGTGTACTTCCAGTCTGCACTCAAGTTTATTCAGGTGATCAGTTAGTGTCTGCCCCTCACTGGACTACAGGACTTCCACAGAGACCTAGCTCAAGTCTATAGAGTTGCCCCCAGACACAGCACACAACTGACACAGTGTGGACACCCGAAAAAAATGGCTCGCCCTCTTTAGGTTCTTTGACTTGTTCCCCCACTCAAAACTATAGGGAGTAGATCAACGATGATTTAAATCTAAAAAGCTATTTTAATTTAAAAGCCATGATAACATCTGCATACCAAAATACTGTATATAAAATGTTGTGTTGGGCATGGTGGCAAGGGCTTATAGTCCCAGTTATTCCAGAGGTGAGGCAGGAGGAGATCTTGAACACAGAGTTTGAGGTCAGCCTGACAAAGCGAGACCCCATCTCTTAAAATAAAAAAATTTAAAGTGTTACGTTGTCCCTCTCCTTAAACAGTTCTCTCTAGCTAGATATGGTAACAAAGAAAAGTGATAAGGACGAGGGATGCAGCTCAGTGGTAGAGTACTTGCCTAGCATGATCCTGCCCTCACCTGACGCTTTCCAAACAACATTAATCAGTTTTTAATTGTGGCAGCAACCACACTTATCACTTAACATACTTAACATTCATCTTCAGGAGGAAGGCATGAGCACTCTCCAAAATGTCTGGTCTCTTTAGGAGCATGCTTCATGTATGAGCTCAAATCAACACAAAATGAAGAAAGAAGTTCAGGAGCTGACACTGAGCAGGGACCCCTGCTGTGATGGCATTCTCCCCCAAAGGTACACACAGGTCAGGGAGCAGAGCGGTGACAACTCTAAGGGGTTCAGAGTAAAGGCTTCACTTTTCCATTACTGTCATGGAAAATCATTTGTTCTTGCAATATAAAACAAGAATAAATTCTCCTACAGCACTATTCTAAAAAATAATAATAAAAATGTTAAAACAAATGATGATTTTATGTGGGTGAATGAACTGTAGTTTCATTTCTCCTAAGTATCTTCTAATTCATTGTTTTGCTTAAGTACAAGATAATCATGACACTTAACACTGCTTGCTTGTAAGCACCCTTTCAGTGTATGCAAATGGTACACTGATTTTTTTTAGTGGACCTAAACAGTTTTCTTCACTTGAAGGTGTATTTCTACAATAACATATCCGCAAAATAATATTACCAAGGCTACAAAGACAGAAATGCATTGTAAACTACAAGACACTGTTCAAATGAATGGGGACATCTATATTTCTAAAGCAGAAAGCAAAGCATTACCAACATTCACACTGAAGTATTACATAACTCCGTGACCAACTCTTTACAGTCAAGTTCAACTGCATCTTCTTAGTTCTGGCTTTTCATCACCGAGACTTGGCCCAGCGTTCCCTTCACTTATCATCTGCAGTCTTTGCTGTTATGGTGACACCGGGTTTTCCTACCAGCTGACCACTTTGTGGCTTCTCTGACTCCTTCCTTGGATATGGCCCACAGTCACAGAACTGCTCTTTTCTCTCTGGGCTAATTTATTTGCACTGTCTCATGCTTTTTATTGTCACCCCCATACCCAACCCATGAATATTTCCTAGCTGGCCTTCTTCTGGCCCAATGACATCAGTGCCTCTCTAATGAAAGTGTTTCAGTGTCTCTTTCTATACTTTATAAACTGAATCTGCTCCACCCTGCTCCCAAATCACCAAAACTGGCTCTCCTGCTAACTCCTCCAGTTCACCAGCAACAGCTTTCTTTCCTAATTAAAATAATGAACACTAATCTCAGTGAATGTCAATCTGTCCTTTCTTAGGCTCTAGAGAAGGGAAACAAATAGACACATGGAAAGTGTAGATGGGATGCAGAGGAGTTGGGGCTCCTTCTGCCCCCATTGAGGGTCTGGTGCTTTCTATGCAACCTTCTTCATGTGACTTTTCTGATTCACCTGCTCTTCCTAGTAAGAACTCCATGATTTTCCATCTGCAAATCTTCCTTCATAATCACACTGATCTTCCTCACTGCTGCTTTTCTCACTCCATGCCTGTTTAGAGTCTGCTCACTTACATATTCTGCCCTATGAACATCTGTTGAACAAGCACTCAATCATGTGTCAAGTGCCACGCCAGGCACTGGAGGCTTACTACTACTAAAGATCAATCAGAAGTA
The DNA here is from genome assembly GCF_902686445.1 of Sciurus carolinensis. NCBI lineage: Eukaryota > Metazoa > Chordata > Mammalia > Rodentia > Sciuridae > Sciurus > Sciurus carolinensis. The sequence continues at coordinate 25,106,940 of NC_062227.1, read as the reverse complement.
TGATTTAAGATACAAATCACTCAGGTACTGCACCTGAAGTATAGAGACACAGACTACTTAAGATTCTTGTAATGAACCTGAAAATACACCTATTGCTCCTTAAAGTTAAGACATTTCCTTAACTGTCTTCACCAGATCACCTTCCCACCAACAGAGCGAAAGTTTATTATAGAGGTAGATCATACTTAATATTTCTTTTGACCTCAAAATTGTCAAGCAAAGTGCTCAATGATTCCACAGTCAAGGGCTACATGCCACGCAAAGAACCAGCTGCCTTACATCTGAAAATAGCAGTTTTAAGCTCATCTTCCTACTCAATGATTACACACCAAGTCGGTGTAGAAGAATCCAATCCACCAGGATGCTCCGAAATTGTTTCTTTTAACCCTTTCTCCCAATTTCATAGTATGAATAAATGAAGTTTATTCTCAAGTTTTCAGCAGCTTGAGAAGAGCTAAATCCACTCAGAACTTACATTATCAAGCACCAAGAATATCCCACCTCACCTGTTTGCTACTTTAACCTTTTTTGAGTTTAAGGGGATTAGAAAACACCATGATATCTCACTACAGTTATTTTTGCCAAGGACCGAAACTGGAGCCTGCCACAAACATTATCTAGAACAATTCCAACTGCAGGATCCAGGAGACAAATACACCTTAAGTTTCACAGTGTTGGTCCAGCAGGACAGGTCACTGGTGACCAGATTGACTTTATCCAGCTATCACACACAGTACTCTCAATAACAGTGGTCAGGCCTTCCTTTTATTCAATTCAGCCTCTAAGGGAACTGGTGTATTAAGAAATGTCCTTCTAAATGGATAGAGCCATATATCAAATAAAGCATATTCTGAGGACTTCAACCAAAGACAGGGGACAAAACCCACCGGGAATTCTACCTCAAGAAAACATTCACGCCAATCGCTCAAGGTAGCTGCGGCTCTGGCCCAGGTGTTTCTCCACCAGTGACATGCTGACCCAGGAAGACCAAGGGAGCAGGAGAGGGCTACAGCAGCCAGGGCGCCAGTGTCGCAGATCCCGCGCTGGGACGCACTCTAGTTAGCAACCGTCCCACACCGGCGGGACGTCCGCCCTGAGCACGCTCTCTTGCTCCGTACCCGGGCCAGGGCCAGGCAGAACTCCGGAGAGGAAGACCAGCAGCGAGGGGCGTGGGATGAACTGGCGTTCCCCAGAGCGGGCACATGGCACTTGTCCGCCAAGGAGGACCGGAGGGCAGAGGGGGCTTCGGCCCCGAGAGGAAACAAAAGCCAAACGCCCACCTCACGGCGCCCGGTGCCTGGGGACGGCTGCGACCCCGGGAGTGGCCCCCGGACGCCCACCCTGGTGGCCACGCCTGACACCCGGCCCGGCCCTTGGCTGAGAGAGTAGCAGGGGCTCTGCGGCGGCCGCACCCGTCCAAAGTGGGCGGCAAGTGGGGCAGCGCCTCGCGCGGGGAGCGGGGCGACGAAAAAGAAAGAGAAAGAGCCGGCGGGGCGGAGACGAGCCCTAACTGCCACCGCCCCCGCGGCCAGGCCCTTGCCGCGGGAGACGCACACGCCCCTCGGCCGCCCGAGGCCCCGGGCCACCCCGCGCAGCGGCGGCCGTGGCACCCACGCGGGCTCCCGACCAGCCCGCACGGGCGGTGGGCGTTCTCCTTACCCCGAGCGGAGCGGAGCAGCACCGGCCCGCAACGCAGAGCCGGCCACCGGTGGGGGCGAGCCGGAGCGTGGAGGCTGGGCTGGCCCAGGCTGCCGCGCCGCTGGCCCCGCGGTGCCCGGCGGGAGGGGCGCGAGGGCGCGCGCCCGGGGAGGGGGAGCCGCCCCCGCCCCCCACCCGCCGCCCGCGCGCATGCTCGCGCCGCACCTGCCTCGCTCGCAGCTCTGCGCCCCGGGGAGCTGGGGTTCGCTGGGCCGCCAAGGTCGGGGCTTTCCCGTGCCTTGGAGGTGGCCGTGGCTCGCTCTTCGGATGCGGCTTTCTCCGTAGTGGCTCCCTGGACAGGATTCCCCAAACCTTGGCTTCTTCTTGCCCTACACCCCCGTCCTCCGCAACGGTGTCCCGGGGCGCTCACCGCTGCTTTATCCAGGCTCCTGTTCACCTGCGGAACATTTTCTCCCCTCCGGATACCCCTCTCCTTATGCTCTGTCGGATTTTGCAACCTCTTCTCCGATGTCCCTTTCCCGCTCTTGACTTTGCCACACATGCGTTCTTGGATACCATTTCAAAATAAAAGAATACTCTTCGCAAGTGGAAAGAAGCCTGAGGAGGTCCTAGCTGCTTGGGACTGAGCAGGCGACCAGAGCCAGTTTCTGCCCTCGTGAAATTTACAGTCCCTACTGGCTTACTTTGGCCTGTCACATATCTTTGTCCCTAGGTTTGGGAGAAACTTGTTAAATCGTGTATTTTTGGTTTATGGTTTAAAGTAGCTGTTAATTAAAGACTTTAGATGCCTAGTGACCTTAAATTTTCTTTCCTGCGGGAACCTTGTGTATAAACTTAAGCATAGCTAATGGGTACAGAATAAGGAAAATAAGCATGTTTGCTTCCAGCAAGAAATTCATTAATTTGGTATGAATAATAATAGTAACATCTAAAATGATCTTTTTGTTTTACTGTTGACTATAAAACCAAAACTGAACACTCGTTTTTTAAGCAAGATTGGTCATTTGTTAGAAACATAATGTGTTGCTCTTGAAGAAATACAAAAACATTTGCTAATGCATTTTTTAAATTGAGGAGGATCACAGATACTTCAAATGCAAACAGCATACAAACCATGCCTTGTGCTCTAATCATTTTAGAAAAAGAGATTTAAGGGGAAAAAAAAAAAAGCAAAAAGCGGAGGTATGCAGAGAAAAGCATTTAAAGTAGGTCTTAATTAAATGGTGTACTTATTTTCATCCCACTTTAACATGTTTGTGCTAAGACCTTACAGAGTTGCGATGCACTTCTGGAATACATCTGGAAGTACCACCTTTGGATACTTGAGCTCACCTAACTGTATAAAATTAGAGTGGGCCTGTGGCAAAGGGGCACACCTGTAATCTCAGTGATTTGGGAGGCTGAGGTGAGAAGATCGCAAGTTCAAAGCCAGTCTCAGCAATATAGTGAGACTGTCTCAAAAAAAAAAAAAAAAAAAAAAAGGTTGGGATGTGACTCTGTAGTTAAGTGCCCCTGGGTTCAATCCCCAGTACCAAAAAAAGAAAAATGAAACTTGAGTGGGACCCAGTTAAGGAGAAGGATAGATAGAGTTCCCCCTCCCTGCCATTCACAAGAATACAGTGCTGTTTTATTCTCCTCCTCCTCCTCCAATTTTTATGAAGGGCAATTGCTTCAATTACCACAGTGTAACCCCAAAGGTGTTTTCTTATTAAAAGGTCTTAGGTCTCAGTGATATAAACATGAAAATGTTATCAGCACAGAAAGAGTTAAAGGTACTTCTGGCTCTACTTGCCCCTCAAAAAAACATTATTAATGTTATATACTATCAAAAAAAAGTAGATTGAAATCTGAATAGAATAAATCTACATCACCTTGTCTTCAGTTTTTAAAAAACAGAATTATTTCATTACAACATGTTTATGGATTATTTTTGGCTTAAATTTATGAAAGTCAAACCTCTCTGTTTTTGTGGACTAGATTTTTTAAAAAGAAAAGAATTCAGGAATAAAATAGGAACACAAGCAGGAAACTTCATCCAGAGCTACTTAAATGTAAACACATAGGTGCATAGCACTGACAAGGTAAGATTATATTCAGAAAAGTTGATATCTGTTTTAAACTACATAATTATTCAGATTTTATGGGAATATAAGCAAGAACACATTAGTACATTCCTTTCAGAATTTTTTGAAAAGCAATAGTAGTAAATTCTTTTCATTTGAACAACCTCAGATTAAAGCGAAATAGCTACATGAATTATTATAACGTTACCAGTGGTCCATCATGAGCAATGGATCTAGGACACTGGTAGCTACTAGGTATTTTCCTTTTTTAAATTCAATTGAATCTAACAAACCCAGGTAGAGGATGGCTATTTGTAAGCATGCTAAACCTGGTGGCATGGTAAATACAGAAGAATGCTAATTGAAGTTCCTCTAAATGCAACTGAATCACTGCCTTCTGTAACTTGTCTGAGTCCATCTCATCCTGGTGAAAATGAAACCTTCCTACTTCCTAAGAGAGTGAGCACATTTATTGAAAGAGTAAAATTTAGAAATTTTTAAATTTGCTAAAGTTGTTTACTTTTATCTGGCTGGGTATTTATATTTCTTTTCTAAGTGGTATTAAATTGCATTGCTTTATTATTAGATCAATAGCAGAACTGGCTAGTGATACAGATGTGTTTTTAAAATGAGAAATTATTAAAAAAATGCACAATTGTTTTCTAGCATGAACTTTGAATAAGACCTTTTGTGAGAGGTTAGCACAGAGTGAATTCCTTTATACACACTGGTGTAATTAACAAGGTGTCATCTTAACAGAATTTTATGCTTGCTCCACAACAAGAGTGTCCACAGCCACTAACCTTATTTCACTGGTCACCACTTGTCTACAACAACTATTATTATCAAGTTTATTTTCAAATTAATACCACTGTTAATAATTTTATCTATTATAATTTGTCTGTTAGGATGTGTTCCTAAGTGGACTGTCTAATATTAAATTTGCCTTAATGGGTTGTGACATAAATCATTGTAGAGTTCTATTTAAATGTAAATATTGGTTCAGAAAGAAACACAAATTATATTGGATAATTAAAACTAATTTTTAAAAAAATGACAACATGAATTTTCATAAATGATAAGATGTACATTATGCTATTTTGAATGACAGATTCCATAAAGACATTTATTTAATTTTACACTTGCACATCTTCTCACTACAATAAACTATCATAAAGGAGGATGAATACACTGACTCTAAGTACACTCCCTGGAATTTGTAAAAATTCAGAGCATATACAATATTTCTGATAATGCTTAGCCTATATAAGCTTAAAAAGATAAGGACCCTCACATCAAATAAGCAAACTTCACTTCCCACTACAACCATTACTGAATAAACTAATAACATTTGGAAAAGAGCATGAAGATTCCAGAAGGAAAGCTATCAATCCCTTTAATCTCATTTTCATACATATTAAAGGCATAGCCATGCTATCTCTCAGATGAGAGAACCAGTAAAAGAAAATTTGGTTCTAGGAAATTCATATTATCTTGATTAGCAATATATCCCAAATAACTGTATCTCAACACATGTTCTTTAAAAAATAGCAGGTGATGTAATGATGTACTAGATAGAATATATGCTAGAAAGTCAGGTACAGTGGCACATATCTGTAATCCCAGTGACTCAGAAGGATGAAGCAGGAAGATTGCAATTTCAGGAGCTGGGGTAGGAAGATTGCAAGTTCCAGGCCAGCCTCAGCAATGAGGCCCTATCTCAAAATTTTAAAAAATAATAAATAAAGTATCAGAGATGTAACTCAGTGGTAAAGTCACATGCTAGGACTCAGAAAAGTCATTGTTATAACTATTACTGCCATTGACCCAGAAACCAGCAGTGTCCATAGAAAGTGTGTCATAGCACAGAACTTGGATTAGGGATCACCAGATTCAGGGACTAGGTCTAGAGCTCGAACGATAGGTCTAGAAACTTGATTATTAGTGCTCCAAGATGTGATCAGGCTTGGAAGAACCAGCTGAAAACAAGAATGTCAATTACACTGACAGACAAGGATGCCAAAAACATCCATGTTTCCTGGTCAGCACATTCCCACCAATGCAGTCTAAAATGGGAGGCAAAAGATTGCCAAGTGACCATGAAATCGGAACAAGTAGAGCTGGCTGCTCTTAATGGGCAGCGTCAATAAGTGACAATTCACAGAGGGATGTCTCCAGCTAAGAGACTCAACGCTTGTAGCTGGATGTGCTACTATTGAGTTCCAGTTTTCTTTTGATGTCAGTCCTTGGGACATTTCCTGGTCACCATCTCGATTGTATTTGGGTGCTTTAAAAACCCCACCAGCAATATATTTACAAACTGTCTTTTGGTGAGGGCTAATTCTGCAGAATGATCAACTGGTTTGTTTTTTTCTTTCTGGCCTTCTTCCTGGTGGCTTAGTCCTAACTCTTTCTTGAATGATTCTCAAAAATGCAAATGTACCTTACTGTTTACCTAGATCCAAACTTGTTTGAATTGTTTCCCTTTTAGATTTAATTTTCCCCATTTTATCAAACCATTAATCAAAGTAAAAAGACTATTTTTCTTAGTATATTATCATAGTGTCTAATATTGACATATACTAATAGTCCAATTTTCCTAGGTTGAATAGGCATTTGCTCCTTTTCATTTTGATGCCCAAATGCAAATTCTTAGAAAATTCTTTTCTAATTTTAGAAATATGTGTTGCTCTAAAGCTTCTAAAGTGTCTAGATGGGGTGGCACATGTTTGTAATCCCAGAGACTGGGGAGGTTAAGGCAGGAGGATCAAAAGTTTGAAGCCAGCCTGCACAATTTAGTGAGAAACTGTCTTCAAATAATTTTTTTAAAGGCTTAGAGTATAGCTCAGTGGTAGGGCTTCCCTGGGTGCCATCCCCAATACCAATAAATAAATAAAACTGCTAAAGCAACATTTCCATGAAAAATAAAAAAGTCTTTAGAGGGATAGAAGTTGTGCATTTCTTTGGAATTTTAAGTTACCAAATGTCCAGCAAGTACCTTGAACTTAAATATTGTCTATTTCCCATTTCTGAATTGAATGCAATTAATTATATTATTGAGCCATTAATATTTTTCTAAAAAATGAGATTAGGTATACATGTGCATGCATATGTGCACATGCACACACACACACACATACTTCTAATAAGAAATATATTTGGTCTTCAATGCCTGGTACAGGTATCCTAAAATCAGAACTTCCTGAGTGATACCAGTGTCTTTTGTTATTCAGAATGAAGTTCTTCCCATCACATCTGAATTTATGCTAATAAGGTAACTCAGGATGGGGCCTCTGGCTCAGAGTGGAGCTGGTCACCAGAAAGACAAAATGATCAGAGGGCCCAGAACTCTCATTCCCAACTAGTGACCTCTGAGAAGTATGTTTTCAGGCTGGAAATTAAGTTCTATGAAAACCCTTGAACAACAAGCTTAGACAATTTCTGTGCTGGTGAACATATCCTGTGCCAAAAGGATGGCCCACTCCAACTCCATGGGGACAGGAGTATTTATGGAATTCAATTTCCAAATGTTGGGGTGGTATTTTTAGTCAGCAATAGTTAGGTGAGACCAAAGTATTATTTATTTACTATTATACTAAACGAATGTCTTTTCTCTTTTTTTTAAGATTTGACAAAAAAAAATTTATTAAGAAAAACTATTGTGTGATTCTCTTAGAGTAAAATGAATAGCTAGGTGTTCTCTTCCCCTACAACTTGAATGTCATATGAAGTTAGCATTTCTGATTTCAGAGATAAAGTTGTAGGGAACAAATACAAAAGTCTGTGTTCTGCACAAATCTAGGACAGTATACAGTACTATCAGTATATATTCATTAACATCCGATTAATGTTCTCCCCTGCACAGGCATTCTCTACTCCTTCCTAATTCTCTCTTGTGATTTAGTCGCTCAAGTGCTTTCCACCTTGACACCTACAGAAACCTTCCTTTGACTTTGCATCTGTCTTAGGCAGCCCCACCTCTCTTTGATCGGCACACTCCAATAATATCTATCTATTGTTCGTTTTTAGGCTTTAACTCCTTACAGCCTCATGTTTCCCCCACTTCACACAAACACACACACTCTGCTGGAACCATGCTCTTGAAGTTCATAAATGCTCCTTGAATTTCCAAACGCATCCTATCATGCTGCCATCCTCTTACCTGATTCCTCGGTAACATTTAATGATACTGAGCCCAATCTTCAATCTTCCTCTCCTTTGGCTTTGGTGGGAGACAAAACCCTTAAAGGTCGCTCAGGAAAAAAAAAGGCAACTTGATCAGACAAGTCAGGGAGCTCTCTGGGAACACAATGTCAGGAAGCACACCCTCCCCTCCCAAGGCACTGGGCAGAGGTTACTTTTAGTCACTCCAGGTCCTTCTTGTTACTCATTCTGTCCCCTGTTCCTCTGGTTCATCCTCTCTGTCTTTGCAGTTATACATGGTCAAAAACAGTTATTCTGGGCCCAGACTGATTAGTTTCACTGAATTCCAGTTTCACATTCCTGGGAGAGAAAATTAATGGACCCAGCTTGACGCATATGTCTGCTCTTAAAGGATAAGTGGACAAGGACACATATTCAAACTTCCAGATGCCCACAGCTGGTGTAGGTATAACAGCAGGTGCCTGACATGTCTCCAGCATCTTGCTTGGCTTCCATAGTACAGTCCAATCTTGATTCTTCACCTTCTCCTCAGACCACTTCTTGGTCTCCTTAGCTAATTCCTCCTATTCCTTAAGTCCTTGGCAATTGACTGATAAGTTTCTGTTCCTTCTAAATCCAGCCTCTTTTCATAAGCTTTCGGATCTATCCGAAAATTTCTGACCAACTATGCAGTTTCTTACTCTAGAAGCTACATCTCACACCAACATTTCTTTGGAGTTGCACACTAAAATATCCACCCTCTTGTCACTATTTCTACATGAATCCAAATCCTCTCTAGTTTTCTACCCTCTAATCCTTCTCTTTACTGCTCCTCTCCTCCCTGCCCTTATTTGAGATCACCATCTTCCCAACTATTCCCTCTCCCTGATACTTCCAAGTCCAATCTGCTGCCAACTTTTATTGACATTTTTCCATATGATTATTTCTCCCCACCTCATTTTTTTCTTTTTCTTTTTTTCTTCCTTTCTTTCCTTTTCTTTCTTTTCTTCTTTTCATTCTTCATTTCTTATTTAATTTTCCTTCCTTCCTTTCTTCCTTCCTTCCTTTCCCTGTCTTTCCCATTACCTACTGTTATACATTTCCAGAACTATATTCTCCTTATAGACAGTTTTGTCTGAACATTTCTACCTTAGGCACTCATGTAATTGTTTCAGCATGGAGTAGAGAAGAATTCAACTGTTAGAAGAAATTTTCAAAAGAAATCCTATTCTTTTTTATCATCTGTGAAAGGACAAAAGAACTGGCTGAAAACTCTCTTCCTCCCCCCCTTTTTAAGTCCATCCTCTCCTCTTTCCCAGGTCAGCACTTCTGGATATCAATCCATCCCTTAAGAAACCTCTGCCTTTTCTTTTACCTCCGGCCTCTCCCTTTCAGAATCTCCGCATTCTCCCAACCTTGTATTACAAAAACAAGAACAAAACAGCAAGGCCAGGAACAGAACATTCTTTCCTGACAGATGGGGTTGAGCAGGAGCTAGGCCCTTTTGCATGGAGGGAGTTGGTCAGGCAGGCAGGGGCAGGAGAGCTGTGAGTTTCACACACAAAACGTCTCATCCACCACATTTGTCTTGGTCCTTAAAGTTTTTGAAGCACGTTCTAAACAAGTTATTCCCTCCAGAGCCAACAACACAGATATAATTCCGAAATGTCTCACTCACACTGCAAATGAGGACACTGAATCCCAAAGCAGCTTAAGCATGGCACCTGAGCTGGAAATCAAACTTAGGCCAAGTCTTCGAATCAAATTCTCCCAGCTTCTCCAACCCTCTCTGTGTTCTCACTGTCCTAGTTTTTCTCAGCTCTATGAGGAAGATCTTTTCCATATTCAAGGCAAATGTCATCTTCCTCAAAAACCTGTCTTGGCTCTTCTTGGCCTGTAGATGCAGGAACCACCAAAGCCTTCAAGGCCACCCAGCTCCATCTCCCACTCATCACCACTCACAGGACACTCCCTGTTCCCAGAACAGCTACAAGTTGACCCATTTCCTGAGATGTTTATCAGGGAGCATTCCTCCTTCAAACCCTTTTCTGAATATTGAAACATATCTTTGAACTTTCAGCACTGCTGAAATTACCTCCACAGGCTTTTATCAGTTGTATTGCTTTGCATTTTTTTCTTCTACATTGCAGTATATTTATACATTAGTTGTTGCATTTATATTATTTTGCTTTTTTCTGTATTTATACATTTGGTTATATATAACTCTGACAACTTTATGGCATTCTTAAGAAGAGGATCAATGTCTTTTCAGGTGTTTAAATATTCAATTATCTGTGGACTTTAGCTGCTATTTTTTAATCCTCTTTAAAACAATTTTTTTTCAGAAAAATGCAGGACATAAGGTAATTAATGCTCATGCATCCACCAATCAGAAGGAATTTCTGTTAACACTTTATATTTGCCTTTTTTTAAAAAAAAAACACTTAATCCCAGTGGTTCCGGAGAATGAGGCAAGAAAACCACAGTTTTCAAAGCTAGCCTCTGCAACTGAGTGAGGTCCTAAGCAACTCAACAAGACACTATTTTAGATAAAGAAATGAGCTGGGGATGTGGCTTAGTGGTTAGGCAGTCCTGGGTTCAATTCCCAGTACCAAAAACAAAAAAAAAGAAGAAACAAAATACTATAAAGGTGAATTCCTTTATCAACCATTCAATTATCTCTCTCTACCTCCTTCCTCAGAGGTAACCATTATTTTGAATTTGATGCATATCCTTTTACTATAAACCTTTGTCTTTAAGACTTCTGAGTTTTATGTCTTTTAAAGAATTTACTTCCTGACTCAAAGTTATAAAAGTTTTCTGAAGCTAAGTTTGGTGGTAGTCCCAGCTACTTGGGAGGCTGAGGGAGGAGGATCACTTGAGTGCATGAGTTTGAAATCAGCCTAGGCAACATAGGAAAACCTGTCTCAAAAAAAAAAAAAAAAAAAAAAAAAAAAAAGAAAAAGAAAAAGAAAAGAAAAGAAAAAGAAAAAATTAAAGAAAGAGAAGATAATGTTTTTGCATATTTTAAAAATCTTAACATGCTAGTTAGCACCTCGAGTACATACGGAATAGGAGTCGGTCGTGGCAATCTTATTTTGTTCCTGACTTCAACTGGAATTAATTCTACTTTATGGCTTGTTATCAAGTGCTTTATAGTTTTTATTTTTTTTACTTTACCTGATTTGAATATTATCAGGTGCTCTTTCAACATCTATTGAAATAGTTTTTGTTGTTGTTGTTATTCTTTTCATAACAACTTGCTTCATAGAGCTTATTCCTTTATTTCTGGGAGGATCTTAATCATCCTTACTTGGAAGTCATTTTGATATTCTCTGATTTGTGCCTTATTGCTGGTTAACTCATTTTTAGTTTTTGATCTACTAACTGCTTTTCTCCCTCTCAAGGTTAATAATTCTTGGGTTCTCCAAGTGGGCGTGGGGTTGTCTTCTTCCCTGCACCACTGCCTCCCTCTTTTGCCTCCTCCCTGCCTTTACCTTTTCTCTCAGATTCAGGTCTTCTATGGGCAACTCTGGTCTTCTAGTGATATTGAAGATAAGGCATATACAATCACCAAGACAGTAAGAAATTGGCCCAGTCCTAAACCTTTCTTTGTACTATGCTGAAGGAATACAGCTCATAGAAGCTTTAACCCCTGATCCCAAAAGTAGTTGTCTTTAGGCACCTTCCAGAACTCAGAGAACACTGAGTCTGACTCCAAACCTCTACCATGTATGAAATCTGTTTATCAGAAATGGAACTGCCATCCACCTCTAGCATTTCAGGATCCAGAAACTCCTAAGAGCATAGTTTTAGCCCTTGCATTCTGCTGCATGTTTGCTTTTGCTTCTAGAACATAGAAAAGATTGCCTTTTTAATTTAATTTATTTCAGTGACTTTGTGTTGGGACGGGTACTTCAAAAATGTTTGTAGTGACTCTTCCAAGTTTCCATTTTTAATTTGATTTTATTACTCTCTCAGTACCTTGCATAGCTCTTTGCACATGATAAGTGCTCCAACAGAGTTTCTGGCATTGAAACTACGTTATCATGTTCAAGCAGAAGCTAAGTGAAGTCTCATCAGAAACACACGGTGGAGGAAAAGCATTCATGCAGGCTTGATCTGGATGAACTTAAATCCTTGCTAAGACTCCATCCCTGTTCACATGCAGAGTGGCTCAGGAGCAAGGTAGGCACATTCCCATGATTGACAGGACAGGCATGTTGTTTAGTAAATGGTCAGTGATGATGAGGATAGTACACAAATCAACCCTAAAGAATCTACTTAATATTTCTTACATGCATTTCATTATTGTATCTTCAGATTTTTCTTTCTCTGCCTTAACCGGGCACAGTGATGATAATATTCATGCAAGTAACTAGTCTTTTAGTCTAGGGTTATAGTTTGCTCATTAATCACAATTTCATCCCACTAACCTCTTACCACAGGCCATAACTCCCACATCTCAGGTTGGCAAATGAGCTTCACCTCCCTTCCACCTCTTATTTCTTTTCCTCTTTATTTTTATCCTTATTAAATGCTATCTCTTTGTTCTCTGACTAGAGTGTCCAAGGAGCTATTAAATAGAGCTCTAGGCATGCAACTGGATAACCTCGACATTGAGGGGGGGTAAAAAAAAAAGTCTGATTGCTCTTTTTGAATCTTAAATCATTTTACCTTGGGCTCTAACGCAGCAAATAAATCTTGATATGATGGTTTTCTATTATAGAGTCCCAATCTAAAGGATAACTTCTGAGCTCATCTTTCTTCCATAGGCTGCTTTAAACCTGAAAATGAACTTCCACCAAATACAATGGACTACAAACAAGAATTCAAAGGAAGGACTCCTACTTCATGACTAAGTTTTAATAATCCAAATACATTTTTTCATTTGTACAAGTATTTGTAAGTCATAACATCACGCATTGATTTTGTTCACTGAATTGCTGTAGTATTTATTCAGGGTATAGATAAGGTCTTACACTCTACTTATATTTTACCGGACTATAATTCAAAAGGATCTTAAAGATTTGGGGGAAATAATCTTCTCCATAGAGGCTTTTGTCAACAGTTATCCAGATGCTTCTTACACTTTATCACCTTTATACTTTTTATCATCTTTAAGCTCTGAGGGAAATGCTAAGTAGCTAATTACAACTATAGAATATGAGACTTTTGTCATGTACAAATTATCAATGCCTCTTTAGCACTTTTTCCCTAAAATCTCTCAATCTTCATACCAACTCCCACCACACCACTGGAATCTATTTTCTTATTTTATAAATGGGGAAAGAACAATTTTATCTATTTTCCACAATGTGGTTAATTAGGTTTCACCAATGTCTGACAATCCAACCTTGAGAACATCTTATCTTAAATAACCAGATATTGATGGCGAAATACTTAATAGCATCTTTGTTAGTTAGCTTTTCATTACAGTAACAAAGACCTGAGATAAATCAACTTATTGAGAAAAAAGTTTTATTTTAGTTCACACTTTTTGGAAGTTTCAGTCCATGACAAATTGGTCCCATCATTTTAGGCCTGTGGTGAGACAGCACATTAAGGCAGGAAGCACATAGTAGAGCAAAGCTGCTCGCCTCATATCCAGGAACCAAAAGAGGAAAAGGAAGAGATCAAGGCCCCATAATATCATTGGAGAGCACACCCCATTGATCTAAAAACCTCCCAATAGTTCCCACCTCCCAAGATTTCCCACCTCCCAAGATTTCCATCATCTCCATCTCTATTGCTGCACAGCCTGGGACCATGCCTTTTGGGGCATGTTTCAGATCCAAACTATAGGAGCATCTTTGAAAAAAAATTGTAGGTTAACAGAATGATATTTAATACTATTTATTATTTTTCACTAAGCATAAGTCCAACTCGATATTTGGAAAACAGTTAATAAACTATGTATAAACTCCTTTCTGATAATAAATAAAAATATCCTTTACCTTAGAAGAGATTTATTGATTTCATTTTTTGAAAAAAAAAAAAAAACTCAAGTGCAAAAATAATCTGGGAAAAACAAATATTCATTTTTTCTCCCTTCTCTTATGACCTCGATGCTGTCACTCAAAGTCTTACCCTAAGGCGCTTTCTTGCATCACACTTCCCAAATGGGGAACTGATTCTGCCCAGGAGTAGGTGGGCATCCATGTGCTAAAAGTATTTAAAGCATCTGTTTTTCCTCCAGACTATTTGAAAATTATTTTTAATTGACACATACTATTGGCATCAAATGCTACCATTCTGTCCCCCGCCCCCCCACAACACACACCATTTTACAACTCAGATGTCAGTCTGCAAACATCCTAGTCAGTCATTGGTCCGCTTGTCAGCCTGTGAACATTCTTGGCAGTCATTGGTCTGAATTGTTAGCCTGCAAACTTTCTCATCAGTCACTGGTTTGTTATTATTAGCCTGTGAAATTTGACTACTTAAGAATAGCTCCACCAGCATTCTCTCACTTTCCCTAGCTTTTCCACTTTTTTTCTTTCTTCCCATCTTACTCTCTTCTCCTCACCCTCACTGAAGCTCTCTCTCTCTCTCACCTTCACCCTGCCGGTAGACACTCTGCCTGTTCGCTTAATAAAATTTGTTGTGTGAGTTCCTGTGTCCGGAGTGGCTTCTGGGTGCTTTTCACATACAAACTGTACAAACTTACAGGTGGGATCCCATGTGAATGTTTTCACACATGTATAAATTATATAATGTTCAAAGTAGGGGTAAGCATATCTATCTACTGAAATATTTGTATTTTCTTTGAGGTGAAAACATTCAAACCCCCCTTCTTGGAGGTTTTTGGAGATATATGGTGTATCATCAATCTCTGTGCCACCCTACTGTGCAATAGCTGTTCTGACTGCATCTTAGGGCCCACCCATCAACCTTTCCCCATCCCTCTTGCCCCTGCTTCTTTCCCTAGCTTCTGGTAACCATCATTCTGCTCCCAACTTCTATATATTGTTCTCCAGCATTGACCAGAAGGAGAAATAATTATTTAACTGGTGATTTAAACATTGTTTTTTTTCATGAAGACAAATACGGATATATTATGGAGTGGACAAAATTTGCCTGGATTTTTAAGTTGAAGCAGAAGGCTTCAAAAGTAATTTTGTTCTTCTGGAAAAATTATTTACTTCTTCTCTATCCCAAGAAAGCAAAGTTTATTATTTGAATTTTTTTTTTTACTTCCTCTATAATTTCACTCATGCATTCATTTATAACAAAAGCTTTGTAGCTGACAGAAGGAGCCAGATTGTTCATGGGTTATTTGTTCCTTTGATTCATGGCTTTTGACTCAGGTGGAAGAGTAACATCTGCTATGGTATAGAATGACCCATAGAGTTGTTTGTTCATGATATACTGACAATTGTGGTGACACAATTGTTTTAAATTATCCAAGTTTGTATTATATAAATGGATTTAACATTTTACTACATAGCAACTATATTCTTTCTAACTTCAGAACTGATCAAAAACAATTACCATTTGTAAAACTTTGTTATAGTTCACACTGGGCATATCTATGAGGGAAAAACATTGTTCCCCAGTTCATAATATGGTCACCTGCCCATAGGATGGATGAACAGCATCAGTGTAGACAGAAGGTAACTGCTTACTAATCATGCCACATTGGCTCAGATACATCTGTTTATTCATAAAATCATTGCACAGATGATAAAATCATTGTCCTCTTGTTTTATTAAAGAATAAACTCAACTGAGGCAACTTAAAAGGAAAGAATAAGGATCCAATACATTCAATTCAATTTATTTACTTCTCTCCAAACTTTCTTATTTTTGCCAAATATTGTTTTCACATAGTGGAAATCAGAAAATGCTGGGCCCTTCTTTTCTAAATTAATACTAACATATTTCCATATATCAGCAAAGTTTTCAAAGTTGACATTTTTATAACTCTGTCTTATAAAATTAATTTTACTGAACACTTTCATTTAACACCATGAACCCCCCTGTTGACAATTTTATAGCTCTTCACTAAGCTTATGTTGTAATATGGCATGTTTTTACTTAGCCATCTCCTATTCTTAGATATTTGGGTTTTTCCCTACTGTGTTTTTGTTTCTGTAATCATAAATAGCAATGCTATAAATATTTTATAATAACTCATTTTTAAATATATTTATTTCCTTGCAGAATGTTCTAAAAAGAAGGATCATTGTGACAAATCATACCTTGTAGTTTCTTAGCTCATTCTTTTTTTCCCCCAGAAAAACCAAACAACTGATAATAAAACCAGGAATATTTAAGATTTATGTCATTCTCAGGTTTAACAGCATCAACATTTTATAATTTCCATTTACTGTAACTAATAAATAGATAAATCATAATGTTGACAAAAATTTATACTCATTAAATAAATGATAGGGAACTGAACTAATCTGTGATGACCTTTTATTTATAGCTGTCAATTCTTGAATGTTCCATTCATTTCATTTAATCAATTATCAAATGGAATTTGAGGATTAGCCTTTGTAAACTTATATTAATTATTTGAATATGTAAGAAAGCAAGCTTTTAAAAAGTATCAAACCTATTGAGCATACAAAAAGTGTAGAAGGTAGTATAAAATATATCCTGAAAACACTACATAGATCTATAAATTTCACAGTTTGTCATAGTGACGTGGTTTTGTTTTGGGTTTTTTTTTTTTTTTGGTTGTTTTTTTTTAGGTTCGTTGGTTAGTTGGATGATTTTTATTTTTTATGAGGGACTGAGGCAGCAGAGAAAAAGAATACATTTGATGTAGTTGAAGTTTCTGGGTAACCCTCCTCAATTCAGTCTCTTTCCTTCTTTTCTAGAGCTAACCATCACTCAAAATACAGTGTTTATGTAACTCTGCATTTTGTTTTATTACTCCTACATAGGTGTGTAAATTTAAAAATACGTGGCAGGCTTTGTATGTTTTCAAATGTCATTTAAATGGTGTTTCTTTATATATAATGCTATAATTTTGCTTTTAATATTGAAGTTATACTACTTAAATTTTATTTGCTTTGAAACATGAGGTCTAGAAAATTTATTTGAGTGGCTATTATTACAAATTATTCTTCATTTTCTGATCAAAGATCATGTCAGTTTCCAATTTTTTGAGATTATAAACTGTAATTCAATGAACATTTTCTCATTTATTTTTCTGTTCATCATACATTTTATGTTATAAAATAAATTTATTTTGCTTTTGCATTTTTCTTAAGAAGCTCAAAGTCATAAAGTTTTTTTCCTGTGTTTTAATTTTCACACTTAAGTATTGAAATATATATATATTTCATGGAGTGATTGACCTTTACCAAACTATATATGTATAGTGCACACTATATATAAATACATATATAATATATACATATAAATATATATATATATACATATACATAGTACATATACATATTTAGTGTGTTTTGGGGCTCTGTCTTTGGGTCATTGATATTTTAACCTTTAATCAGACTTTAACTTCATCCTGGACTTAATATCTGACAGGAAGACCCACATCTTTGTTCTTCAAATTTTTAATGTCAACTTTTGTTCCTTTACTCTTCCATAAACAGTCAGGCATTGCTTAATATCAAGAACATTCTGAGAAATTTGTAGCTAGGCAATTCTGTTGTGCAAACATCACAAAGTGTACTTACATAAACCTACTTGGTATAGGTCGGTCACTCCAAGTGGCCTCTTGATGCAATCAGGAGATACGGTAAACACAAGCTAGATGAGCTTGCAACCAGTGTCACATGGCATAATGTTTTATATATATATAAATGTTTTATATATATATATATATATATATATATATATATGTAGAGAGAGAGAGAGAGAGGAGTACATTCTAAACTAATGATAAAATTATGATAAAAATTATAAGTATATAAACCAGTAACAGTCCTTTATTATCATTATCAAGTATCATGAACTCTGCATGACTGTTTGTGCTATACTTTATATAACTGGCAGTGCAGTAGGTTTGTTTATACTATTTTAACTACAAACATGTGAATAATGTGTTGCACTAGGATATTATAACATCTACAACATCGCTCAGCAATTGGAATTTTTCAGCCCCATTAATAATCTTATGGGACCACCATCATATTTGACCCTGTTCTTGTGGAGCGCATGACTCAGTGCTTCAGAATCTGGTTGTCAAATTCCAGGAAAACAGCTGCATTTATTTTATGGGTCAATTTGAGGAGAAAGGCTGGCTGTACCATATTGAGTTCTTGGGTTCTTCCAATGTCTTGGGCATATCAGGGATAGCACATATCCAGCCTTGAAGCAGGACTGATCTGGTCCAGTTCCTGCATTTCAGGTCATGCCTGTCCTCCCTCTGTCTAGGTCCATAGCTTGCTAAAATTTACAGGCTAAAGAGGTGGACAGCAAATTTTTTCTTCAAAGGCCTTTGGAAGTGTGGGAGCCCTTCTCATGCCTGCACTGCTCCCCGCCCCGCCTCCGCCTTGTGTGAACCCCTTACCCGCTTTCTGCCTCTCAGAAACTGACCTTCTTGGGCGCTACTTCCTGGAGTAAAGCTAGTGGCTGTCTTCATCCCTAGTCACTGCTCTGAGCTACTCTTGAAGTTTTGATCCACTGAAGGGTTTTACTGTTTATGAACTTAGGTTTTCTTTTCTTTTGGTTTTGTTTTTGTATTCTTTATCCATTTTTGTTACTAAATGTTTGAAGCAGAGGGAGTGTTTCAAAGAATGACTTAGTGTTCCATCTTGATGGAAAATGAAAGATAAAATTTTGTTTTAACTGTATTATGAAAAATCAAGTTATTTCTTATTTGTTACATTTTACTCTATACTTGAAGTTTTCCCATAGGTTTAATCATCTTTGATGTATTCTATTTTTCAATGGTCATGTGTTTATATGCATTTTAGAAACAGAATGAACACATAAATGATTTTTTGTCAGGGTATTGGGGCATCAATTGCAGTTTTGAGTGTGAGTGTGTGTGCATCTGTGGGTCTACATGTCTTCTATGCTTTCTAATAAAGAGAAAGTTTGAGAAAGTTCAAGTGTATGTGTGGCCTTGGGAAATTTTCTTTCTCTGTACTTCTTTCTCCCTTTTTAAATTTTTTTTTTTTTTTTTTTTTTTTTGGTACTGGGGTTTGAACCCAGTGGTGCTTAACCACTGAGCCACATCCCCAGTCCTTTATAGTTTTTATTTTGAGACAGGGTTTAACTAAGTTGCTGATAGCCTTGCTAAGTTGCCAAGGCTGGTTTTGAACTGGGGATCCTCCTGCCTCAGCCTCCTGAGGCCCTGGGATTACAGGCATGTATGACTGTGCCTGGCCAGTCTCCTTTTCTAGAAAATATGTATAATAATGTCTATTTCATAAGAGTATTGAATCAATGTATGTAAATGAGTTAATGTATACTATACACTGAGAACAATGCTCAACATCTTGCAATTTTTCCACGTTTATTATTGTTGTTATGATCTTCCAGCAATTGTCTCCCTACAGGCCCAACAATTTAAACAGATATTCACCCACCTTCGGAAGAACTGCGGAAACCAGGTGAGTGCCTGGTTTTAGTAAAATGATAGGAAAAGATACGTTTAAAAAAGGAAGGAAAGAGAGTTGCCTGAGTCACCTCTTTTCTAACTCCAGGCAGCATGGGGTGGGTCACCTCCTGGTAAGAGAAGGGAGAGGGAATTAGATCCAGGCCTTACACTTGAAATCCAGCAGCAGGTGAAAGTCAGTGAAGGGAGAGCCCCCAAGACCCTGCTCCAAGACTGTATCTGCAGAGTGAGCTGATGAAACTCCATTGGCCAGGTGACCACCACCCCTTCCCTAACCATCAGCAAAAGAAGGGAAAACAAGACTCCCAACTGCTGGGAAGCAGGGCACGAAAAGCAGGACAAAACTTTGCCTTGGAGCTCTGTACCAGGTCCAACTTGGTAAGATCTACCACGAGGAAGAGCCCAAAGGCCCCTACAGTCAGGCCAGAGGTTGCAGACAGAACCTCTAGACCTGTCCCAGAATGAGGCAGGCACCTGTACACCAGGAGGCAGACTTCAGCTTTGACCTGTATCATTGCCAGCAGGTCAAAGTGGCACCTCCCCAACACACATGCAGCTGTAACTGTGTTGTGCAGGTTCCTTTGACTGTGAGACTGAGGTAAGACCCAGCCTAGCCTCACTCTTGGTGGCCCAGGAATTGTCCCCACCTCCCATCCTCCAACGTTGGGCAGCACAGCTGGCCCCAGGCAAGTGTTCAGGCACAGATTTGAGCCATGGTAGGATGAATTTGTATGTCAGCCTGATCACTGCCGATTGCATCTGGAGCCTGGATGGTTCTCTTGAGACTTCAGATACTTTCAATTGTGAGACTCAGGTGTAATTAAGCTTAATGTCAGCCTTGATAGTCAAGGAACTGCATTCATCAGCACTACCCCAACTTCAGTCAATACAGCATGGAACAAGACTCCATTTGGGGGGAGTAAGACAGGTTAGTAAGTACAGGACTTTGCATTCTTAGGCGGTATCAACTTGAGTGAAACCTAATACTGGGCAGATCACCAGATTAGGACTCATGGACAGAATCTCTGGCACAGCTCCAGTGTTAAGTAGAAATACACATAGCTCCAGTCCATTGGAATTCTATTCTGGCCAGCATCACCTGTGGCTGATTGAAGTGATCTTGGGCCACAAGTCCACTTCAGGAGTAGGCACACCCTAGCAGTGTGTGCTTTGGTTCTATCTTGGGCTGTGCTGATCTAGGTGAATCACAGCTCATGGTGATGCAGCATTATGGTATGAGTGACCACAGGGATGACATAGGAACCTAGGGTTGGTCCCTCCATGGTGATTCTGCCCAAAGCCAGATGAGATTTTGCAGTATCTCACCACAGGATGGTGACAATGGATGAGGTACTTGGCCAAATTCAGTCAGGGAGAAGCTTGAGGAGTTGGACTACTGGACTACCCCTTTTAGGAGCTTTCCCCAGGTCATGATGAAAACCATATCAACTGAAGATCTGGGACAAACTTGGACTTGGATTTGCCCCAAGTGCTGAAACAGCAACAAAATGCCCATGGTGAACTTCCAACAGATCTAAAATTAATGTGCAAGCTAGCAATAAAAATTGTGAAGGAGAATGCAGGCTCAGAGAAAATAAGTAGCTTGCTTGAATCTTTAGAAAAACAGGCACAAACAAAGCCATATTACAAAGATTGAAATAAATGTCCAATTCTTCCATGCACATAAAATGCTAAACACCAAAAAAAAAAAAAAAATCAAGAAATTTCAGGTTGGAGATAGGAATACAGCTCAGAGGCAGAATCCTTGCTTGGAATGCACAAGGCTCTGGGTTGATCCCCAGTAACACACACACACACACATACACACACACACACAAATCTTTCAGGGAACCATGATTTCACCCTACAAACAAAATAAGACACCAGAAACCAACCAGATAGTAATCACTATGTGCGTACTATTGGATGGAGAATATAAAATAGCTGTTTTAAGGAAACTCAACAAAATACACTACAACACAGGAAAACAATTCTGTACTCCAACAGAGAAATTTAACAGAGTGATGGAACCAATTTAAAAAGTCCAACAGAATCTTTAAGCTCAAAACAGACTATGCAAAATTTAAAACATGATAAAAAGAATCAATAGCTGAAGAATTAGCTCAAGGACAGGAAACTTGAAAACACACAGTAGAAAAAAGAAAAAATTAATGAAGAGGATTCAACAAATGGGAATGAAAAAAGCTTTGGGGTCAGTAATGAAAGATAAATGCTATTCAGGTTATTGAAATTCAAGAGGGATTTAAATATGCCAAATATGTAGGTAGGCTATTCAAGGAGATAATAACAGAAAACTTCCCAAATTTGACTAAGGATACAAATATCCAGGTACAGGAAGGTCAAAGGTCATCAGTCAGATTTAATTTCATCTAATCTACCTCAAGATATAGTTGAACTCCCAAAGGCTAAAGATAAAGAGAAGATTCTCATGGAGTAAGAGTAAAGGAATAAATAATTATATAAAGGTGTCCCAACTCATCTGACAGCCGACTTCTGAGTAGAAACATTACAAGTCAAGAAAGAGTGCATGGGATTTTCACAATACTAAAGAAAAAAAAAACAAAAAAACAAAAACAAAAACAAAAAACCCTGCCAACCAAGAACACTGTACCCAGCATAGCTATCTTTTAGAAATGAAAAATATTTTTCCAGAGAAATAAGAACTGAGAGAAAGTGCCTTCACCAGACCTGTTCCATAAGAAATGCTAAAGGGAATTCTTCAAACTGAAAGAGATATTAATGAATGAGAAGAAAACATTGGAAAGTGACTTGGTTTTTTGATGTGATAACAAAATACTTGATAAATCAACTTGTGAGGAGGAAAGATTTATTTTGGTTCATGAATTCAGAGATTTCAGACTACAGTTGGTTGGCTCCATTGCTTTTGGGCCTGTGGCAAGGCAGAACATCGTGGTGGGAAGCTGATAGAACAAAGCTTCTGACCTCACAATCACTGGGAAGTGGGATTTGGCAGAGTTCCAATATTCCCTTGGAGGACATGCTCCACTTCCTTCCATGAGACCCTATCTCCTTATATTTTCACCACTTCTCAATAGTGTCACTGACTGTACTTTAATGCATGAGACTTTGGGGGATGCTCCAGATCCAAACTATAACATTAAGTTTAACATTCACTAATAAGAGTAACTATTCAAATTCAGGAGGCTCTAACATTATATGTGTGGCACATAAATCATTCATATCTTTTTAAATATGAGGATTTAAAAAGAAAATTAAAATAATAACTGATTTAATATATTTGAGATAGATAAAAGAAAGATATAAAATGAAACCTCAAAAATTCAAAATGTGGAGGATAGAGGACAAGTATAGAGTTTTTATTAGAATAGTTTCTCCTTTTTTGTTTCTTTTCTTATTTTTATGAACATTTCTGTTGTTATCATTTGAAAATCACCTATTAAATGTAAATACCTTAAATTCCCAATGAAAAGAAATAGAGTGACTAAATGAACAACAAGAACAACAGAAAGACCCAACCATGTGTTGCTTAAAAAACTTACTTCACTTGTAAAAATACACATAGACTGAGAGTGAAAGGCTGGAATAAGATATTCCTTGCAAATTAATTCCGAAAGAATGCCAGAGTAGCCAAACTTATACCAGATGAAACAAACTATAATTGAAAAGAAGTAAAAAGAAGGAAAATTATTTATGTAATGATAAACGATTCAATTCCATATGAATCTATTGTATTTCTAAATATATATGCCCCAAATATCAGTGTACCAAATATATAAAGCAAATGTTAATAGACCTAAAAGAAGAGATAAATGTCAATACAATAATTGGGGCCTTAACCTCATAATTTCAGCAATAGACAGATCATCCAGATAAAAAATCAAAAAGGAAAGAGCACAGTTATACCATACCTTAGACTTAATAGAGATAACAGGTATAGAGGGAACATTTCACTTAACAGCACTTGGAATGTTCTCCAATTTAGATCATGTGATAGGCCACAAAACAAGTCTCAACAAATGTTTCAAATTTGAAATCATATCCAATATCTTCCCTGATCACAGTACAATGAGACTAGAAACAATAACAGGGAAAACTTTGGAAGGCATACAAATGCATGGAAATTCAACAACTTACTTTTGAACAACCAATGAATAAAAAGAGAAATCAAAAAAGTAAGTTAAAAAATTCTTGAAACAAAAGAAAACGGAAGTATAACATTCAAAATTCTATTGGTTATAGAATGCAATATTAAGAGGGAGGTTTATAAAAATCAACTGCATTGAAAAGCAGAAAGATATAAAATAAACATCCAGTTATTGCATCTCAAGGAGCTAGAAAAACAAAAAGAAACCAAACACAAAGTAAGCAAAAGGAAAGGATAAGGATCAGAACAGAGATAAATGAAAAAGAGACTTTAAAAAATGAAATATCAGTGAAACAAAGAGCTGGTTCTTCAAAAAGACTGAACAAAATTGAAAAAAAAAAAAAAACCCTTAACTAGACTAAGAAAAAGAGAGAAGTCTCAAATCAATTAAATCAGAGATAAAATGGGATACATTTCAAATGACACCACAAACATACAGAAGATTATTAGAGAATACCATGAAAAACTATAGTTTTGCTAACAAATTTGATAACCTAGAAGAAATGGAAAAATTCTTGGATACTTACACCTTACCAAGATTGAATCATGAAGAAATAGAACACTGGGACAGACCAAAAATAAGCAAAAAGAATGAATCATATTTAAGTCTTTTATTCCATTAAGGAAAAGCTCAAGACCTGATAGCTGCACTGCTGATTTTTGCCAAACACTTAAAGATGAATTTATATCAAGTCTTCCTGAATTATTCCAGAGCCAGGTGTGGTGGTGTATGCCTATAGTCTCAGCTACTCAGGAGGTTGAGGTGGGAGGATCGCTTAGGCCACAAGTTTAAGACCAGCTTGTATAAGATCATATCTCAAAAAATAAAACAACCAAATCTTTAACAACTTAAATTATTGAAAAAAATTTAAAAAGAGGGATTTTAAAAAAAATACATTCTATGAGGTTTGCATTATCCTAATACCAAAACCACAAAGGGGCACAACAAAAAATCAAACTATAGGTGGGTTTGGGGGCACATACCTGTAATCCAGCTATTTGGGTGGCTGAGGTAGGAGGATCATAAGTTCCAGCCCAGGTTTGATTCTTTAGTGAGACCCTGACTCAAAATAAAATTAAAAAGACCTGTGGGATATACCTTAGGGATAGAGTACTTACCTACCATGCAGAAGGTCCTTGTTCAATTCCCATTAATACACACACACACACATAAGCTCCAGGCCAATATGATTCATGAACAAGGTGCAGAATCCTCAAAGTACTAGCAAGCTAAATCTAACAAACCATTGAAAGATGATGATGATGATGAAGATGATGATTATAGCTTATGGCTATACACAGTAGTTGGGTTCATCCCAAGAAACTAATACCTGCATGGAAATCTATTTCCATTCATGATCCTGCCCTTCCCCACCTCCCTGCCATTGAAAGACCATATATAATAAGGCAACTGGAAATCACACAAAAATGGGAAAACTGAAAGCTTTTTTTGAAGATCTGGAACAAGACCAGGATGCCCACCTTCACCGCTTATATTCAATATTGTTCTGGAAATTCTTGCCAAAGATAAAAATTAGATGGTATCCAAATTGGAAAAGAGAAAGTCAATTTGTTATCATTTGCATATTACATGATCTTATATGTAGAAAATCCCAAAGACTCCACTGAAACTCCATTAGAACTAACAAATAAATTCAGAAAGTTACAGTATGCAAAATCTGCACACAAAAATCAGTAACATTGTTATACATCAAAAACAAATTATCTGAAAAGGAAATCAAGAAAGCAACCCCATTTATGATAGTTAGAAAAAAAATTAAAATACCTAGGAATGAATTTAATCTAAAGACATGAGTGATCTCTATAATGAAAACTATTAAATACTGATGAGAAAATTTGAAAAGGACACCAAAATTGGAAAGACATCCCATATTGATGGATTGGAAGAACCAATGTTGTTAAAATTTTCATACAACCTAAACCCATATATAGATTTAATTCAATCCTTATCAAAATACCAATGACATTCTTCACAGACCTATGAAAAGCAATCCTAAAACTCATATAGAAGCAGAAAGACCCCAAATAGCCAAAGCAATCTTGAGCATGCAAAACAAAAACAAAAAAAACAGAGTAAGAGCATTATGTGACCTGACTGCAAAATACATCACATGCTGTAGTAATCAAAACAGCATGGTACTGGCATAAAATAGTCACATGGACCAATGAAAAACACTAAAGAACCTTGAAGTAAACATTCACATCTAGAGCCAGCTGATTTTCAGCAAAGGTTCTGAGAAAAAATGCATTAGAGAAAAGACAATCTTTTCAACCAATGGTGCTGAGAAAACTGAATATGCACATGCAGAAGAATGAAACTCTCACCAGTTATGAAAACCAATGAAATGGATTAAAGACCTGAATGTGAGACTGGACACTATGAAACTTCTAGAAGAAAACAAGATGAACTCTTCAGGACTTTGAAGTTGACAAGAATATTTTGACCAAGACCCTAACAACATAGGAAACAAAAACACAAATAGACAAATTGGATTATATCAAACTAAAAACCTTCTGCACAGAAAAGAAAACAATCAACAGAGTGAAGAGAGAACCTACCAAATGGGAGACAGCATATGCAAGCCACCCATCTGACAAGGGGTCAGTATTTAAAATATGTAAGGAATTAAAAACTCAGTAGCAAAAAACAAACAATCCAATTTAAAAATGGAGAGGAGGATGGGGTTGTGGCTCAGTGGTTCAGCATTTGCCTAGCATGTGTGAGGCATTGGGTTCCATTCTCAGCACCACATATAAATAAATAAATAAAGGCCACCAATGACTAAAAAAAAAAAAATTTTAAATTAAAAATGGACGGTAGACCTAAACTAACATTTCTCAAAAGAAGACATACACATGACTAATAAGTACATTAAAAAATGTCCAACATCACTAAGCATCAGGGAATTACAAATCAAAACCACAATGAGCCTCACCTTAACCCAGTAAGAATGTGTAGAACAGATAAAACGTGGGTGCTGAGGAGGATGCAGAGAAAAGGGAGTCTGAAGTCCCACAGGTAGGAAGTGAGGGGGTCAGGACTTGAAGCCAGGGATTCTGAGCGCACAGCACCATGCTAAGAGGCCCTGCTCACCGCTGCCTTTTCTGGGAGGGCCCAGGGATGTTTCATTAGTGAGAACAGGGCTTTTGCCAGGTCTGTCATTACACTAGGCGCCTTTCCCCACTGCCTGTCCTCCTTGTGCTCTCCAGTGTTCCTTCCTGGTTCCTTCACTCACAGAGGTTTTCCTTCAACTCTTGGGCAAGCTGAAAAGGGATTGGCTAGTGCAGAAAAGATGCATCTGGCATTCAGACTCTTGTTCTTTTGTCAGTAAACAGTCTTCACAGCATGTGAAGTCACTTAACTCTTCCCTTTCCTGCTCCACATGGGTTAGTGTTTCATACACAAAACTAACAAGCATTTGGGAGTTTGATTTCCACTTCAGAATCCTTACTGCCCAGCACCATCCCTGGCTCCTTAAAGTTCCTCCCCTTTCTGCACATTTAAGCAAAATCCTTCCCTTCCCCACCCCTGCCTTTCTCTCTTTTGGTCAGTTTACACTGCCTGGGTTGCATCATCTGATGTGTTAACAATTCTTCCATAAATAAGGATGCTGTATGTAGTACATAGTGCATGCCTCAATCTTCAGAACTGCACCACTGAATATTTTGAAAGTGGATGAAAACATCAAACAGCTCAATTTAGTTTATTTTTATGTATGTGAAAAATGACTACATTTTATTTTACTATAGGCTACCTTAAAAAGAAAAACCGTTAAATGCTGATCGTATCTTTTATAAGTCACACAGCCCTGGAATATGTCTCAGAATGGCAATTAACTGAATTTCTGAGGAAGTTTGTGTCAGTGAAACAATGGATAGCTGACAGAGGACACTAATAAATTGAATTCTATGTTTTAAGTTTCTTTTTCCCCATTACTATTTTAGCAGGTTTATTCACACATGCCTTAGACGAAGTTGCTTAGAAATAAAATTTTAAATCTGGCATAAGAGGCAGTGAATTCAAAATTATAGGTGATCTGGTCAAATTGAGGAAATGGAGGTCCGTTTGGATCCTGGACATTGGAGACAGCCCCTGGGAGATTGGAATGTCAATGTCTCCAGAGTCCTTTGATCACTAAGTTTACCTGCCTATACTACCCCTCTCAAAAGGCTGCAGGCAGGGAATTGCTAATTAATGCCCCCTGGGCTGTCACCTGCCTGAATCACTCCATTTGGCCCTTCCCCCTGCCCATCTGATTCCCACCTTTTTGCCATCTCACCGGCATCTCCTGGGCCTGTCCACATAGGCAGGAAGGAGAGAAATAACAGGGTGGGGTGCGGGGAAACAAGAGAACAAAGGAAAACTTGGTAAAACTCTGTAAAAGAGGCAGAGTGCTCTCACTTCTTGAGATACCAGAATACCAGCCATGGCTCCCTTCTCCCTCCCAGGAGAAGTCTGTGTTACTACCTGTAAATAAAACCTGCTCTATATGCTTGCCTCTGCATGCTTCTCTAATGTTCAAACTTCAACATTTGAGGAAGCAGAGCTCGTCACCAATAGCTGGTGGTATCAGCAGCACAGTATTCTAACAAGATTAGCCAGAAGACGCAGAAGGCCCTGATCTCTGAATGAACTTGGGCAAGTCATTTAAATTCCCTGACCCCCCAATTTCCCCAATTACTTAGAAAATTAAAACAAAAAATGTAAAGACCCTTCTGATTCTGAAATTGAGTCATTGAAAACAAAACTAATTTCTTAGGATAGACACTAACAAATCACACACATTTTTGAAAAACTAAATAAGTACTAGTACAGGAATAAAGGAAAGGTTGCTTACTAATCTTTTTTACTGGTGGTACCACTACATTTTACCTATATACTATAACAGAGTTGAAATACTAATTTTCTGTTGTGAAAATACTTCAGTCAATATTTATGTTCCGTATAAATATTTACATAACTACTCTTTTCCACATGCACCCTTTAATGACATGTAAGCAGGAATATCCTAATCACAACTTTTTCTAGGCAAATTAAAGTGTTTTCCAAGCACCCAACTAACTAATAGAATGTAATATGGAAATAAAGAAAATAAAGGCTCTTTCCAACAATATATACAGTATGAAAGCAATAACCCCTTTGTTCTAGAAGAGAAAAGCAGGACTATACCATAGCTAAAACACGTGATGGGATGATATTTGCCAAATTGATTCCCTTTGGTATGTCACTGAATTTCTTACATTCCTGGACCTTCCCCTTTTGACTGCTAGATAAAGGTCCTTTGAACTCCAGAGAAAAGAGATTCAAAATTCTTTGTTCTTTGGAGGTGGAAAGAAAAATGAAACACTTGGTTGAGGTCTAAGCTGAAGGTGCACTTGAAGATGTTTCTTTGTGTACTAAAGAGGTGCTGTAAGAACCCAGAAACCACTCCAGACACGGGAACTCACATAAGGGAGTTTATTAAGCACACAGAGTGTCTCCCTGCAGGGTAAGAGGTAAAATGAGAGGAAAAGAGAAAGGGCGCGTGTGCAGGAGAGAGAGAAATGGAAGAGACAGCATGCAAGGAGGAGGAGAGAAGCATGAAAGTGAGGAGAGGAGGAGAGAGAGAGAGAAAATGGCGAGGGGCTATTCTTAAGCAGTCAAATTCTGTGGGTTAACGGGACGAATAACGGAGAAGAATACTTGCAAGCTGACTGATGAACCAACAGCTAGCTAAGATGTTCACAGACTGACAAGTAGTTGGGAGGTGGGGAAAATGACTGCAATGTAAAGGGGGGGAGCAGCTTTATATTATAGGTGCTCCTTGAGCTGGGCGGGGTTATGTTTTGAGGGGGGATCCCTCAGGCCAGTGGAGTTCCCAAAAGCTTAGAGGTAAGGCCTCCAGGACATTTGGAGAGCCTAGGGTAGAGGTCATTGTGAGGCTCAAGAAAGTTGCTAAAACAAGCCAGGTAGGAGAGTCTCCTTCCACTCTGCCACAGCGATAGAGCTGTGGGAGGGTGATCTGGGTTAGAACAGGCCTGAGATAGTTCCTGGAGCCTGCTCAACCTCAGAAGGGCATTGGAGAGATTCTCAAGTTCCCTGCCACCCCAGAATAGGAAGTGGTGTTGGTTTTGAACTTGAACTAATTTGAATAGGAAGCATATTATTTCTAATTTAATTTGCCTTGCAAATAAACAACCACCACCACCAGAAGGATATTTGTGTGTATGTTGGTGACTCTAAGACACCATCGATTTTAGTTACACCATTATTTTGTATCCTACTGAGAAAAAAAAAAAACCAAAAACCTGACATGCTAGACATTTTTACCCTCCTGAGAAGTGATCTGTGGATCTGCAGGACTTGATCCTGGGCTAGTTGCCATCCTACAGGAAACAGCCTCCTCACTGGTGCCGTGGTGCTGCCTGTAATCCCAGCGATTTAGGAGGCTGAGTCAGGAGGCCAGCCTCTGCAATTTAGTGAGATCCTGTCTCAAAATGAAGAGCACCCCTGGGTTCTAGTCAGCCTCTTTCTCCCCCATCCATCATACTGGAAATGCCTATTATTGTTTCATTCTCTATCTTTTTGTCCACTAAAATATAGGTTCCACAAGAGCAAATATTTGTCTCTTTTGCTCTTTGCTCTCTCCAGGTCCCAGAAGGGGGTCCGACATATAACAGGTATTCAATGACTATTTTCTGAATGTTTGAATACATTTTATAGAATTTATATTTCAAAGAGAAGTACATGTGTGTATAGTACATTTCATCAATATATTATGGGTTATATGTTTATTATATATACAAATCAATATTTTGTTTTTGTGTGGTTTATCAATTTAGATATAATTCCTCCATCTCTTCATAAAATTCAAATTGAGAAAAATCTTCAAAATTCTCACACTTCTATACTAACTTGATATTAAAGCTCTTAGAGAAAGTAAATTTGGGTAATTAAAATCCTGATTACAAACTCTTATTTCTTGTCCATTCCTTCTCCCTTGAGCTGTCCTGAGGGGAAAAGAGGGTCTACACAGCCCCAGCCCTTCCCCACCTCACTGTCAGGGCTGGAGGCCTTCCGTTGGCCCTAGACTGTGTTTTGAGGCCTGTTTTATCTTTGAAGGTCTTACCCAGTCTTAGCCAGACTCCTCCTCTGCAGAAGTGGTCGGAAAAAAGGAGACGGGTCATGTGATTTGCTCCATCTGTTTCCTGTTGGCATCACTGCTAATTTTGAGAAAATTTGAAAATAAATTTAAAGAAAGAGCCCCATTGATGATTTCAAAGGAGGTTTGGCACCACTGCTGCTGAACATTTCGGCCCTAAGTAGATGTAACAGTAACTCCCACGCTCAAAAAAGTGCTTAGGGAGGAGTCCCAGGCACCGAGCTAGGTGTCACCACAGTCCAGGGGCTCCTCAGAACAGTCCTGTGGTAGAAGGCCAGATAGTGGCCAAAGACAGTGAACCCTCATCCAGGAACTCATAAATGTTACCTTATGTGGAGAAAGAGTGTTAAAGATCTTGAGGTAGCAAGGTTATACTGACTTAACAGGGAGGACAATAAATACGAGAGTCCTAATGAGAGGGAGGAAGAGGGAGATTTCACCACAGAGGCTGAGACTGGGACACCTGCCAACCACCAGAATCTGGAAGAAAAGGAAAATTCCCTGCCTCTGGAGAGAGAAAAGACCTGCCCACATCTGCATATCTATTTCAGACTTTGAACCTCCAAATCTGTGAGTTTTATCCTGTCGAATCTACCATAATTTGTTGCAACCATAATGGAAGCTAAATACATCTATGAATTGAGGGTTAAAAGCCTTCTTATTCTTTGAAAGAACACTTGGGCATAGAGGGTAAGTGAAAGTTTATACATTTAAGAAGATTTGTTTTGTTGTTTATTTGTTTTATGGTACTGGGAATTGAACTGAAGATTGCTTTACTCCTGAGCTACATCCCCAGCCCTTTTTATTTTGAGACAAGTTCTCACTAAATTGCTGAGGCTGGCTTCAAACTCATGATCCTCCTCCTGCCTTAGCCTCCTGAGTTCCTGGGATTACAGGTGTGCACCACCACACCCAGCCTACAGTTAGTAATTCCTATAGCCAAAATTAAAAGTCAATTATTTGACTATAAAACTTGTGTTCTTAAATTCTAGGTTGTAGCTTTGAGCCAGATCAAAAAGAAAATTTTTATCTTCAAAGTTCCACCTTTGAAAAAGACTGAGTGGTAAAATTTCAGAATTGAAGAATGAGATTCTTCTCCTTCATATTGGGAGAAATAAAAAAGCAATCCCTCGGGCAACTAATGATACAGGAAACAAAACAAGGATACTTAGGCCAAATGGTTTCCTAAGAACATTCAGAAGATAGTGTTTTCATGACATGACCTTAATTATGAAACACATCATCCAATTAGAAATGTGGAGTCTGAGTTGGGAATATTTAAGGTAATGCTTTTATCTTTTTGGAAGTAGAGGTCCACAGAATCTTTAGCAATGTTTTGAAAACCACTGGCTATTTTACCAAACAAATTCTTGCCTGCATATGCACTGCTTTTGCATAGTATATTTTGCACTTGACGTGAAAAGGGTCACAGAGCCCAAAAAGCCTGCTGCACGGATCTCCTGTAATCCCACAAATCCCAGGGTAAGAATATTTGGGTATTATAGTCGTGCTCATGAAAGGACATTTTTAACAACCACAAAAAAAAAAAAAAAAAGAATCTACAAAACAATTTTTTGAAAGCAGTAGCCCAACACAGTGAATACTTTTGGAATTTTAGAAAGAGCCCTGGATTTTGAGAAAGGATACAATTTTGCAAGGAGACTCTGTTCTTATCATCTTTTTTTTATTTTAAAAATAATAAATATATGTTCTGAGCCCAGAGTACACTCTCAGAATTAACTGCCAAGACAAAGGACGGCTTTTGTCATCTCTGCATCCTTTAGGCCAACACTTCGTCTTGGTTTCGTGCCTGAGATATTGTATATGTGACAAGGTTTTCTCAACTATAAAACATTATGACATTTTCAGCATCATATTTTTTATTATTTATTTATTTTTTAATTTTTTACAGACTGCATTTTGATTCATTGTACACAAATGTAGTATATCATTTTGTTTCTATGGTTGTATGAGATGTAGATTCACACCATTTGTGTAATCATATGTGCACAAAGGGTAATGATGTCTTTCTCATTCCATGATTTTTCATACTCCCCCTCTCTCTCATTTCCTTCTACATAATCTAAAGTTCCTCCATTCTTCTCTCCCTCCCCACCCCCCACCCCCATTATATATCATCATCCACTTATCAGGGAAAACATTCGGCCTTTGGTTTTTATTTCACTTTACATGATATTCTCCAATTCCATTCATTTATTTGCAAATGCCATAATATAATTCTTCTTTATGACTGAATAATATTCCATTGTGTATTTACCTGTGTTCTAATTTCATCACCAAGAAGAGACATAGTGTGTTCTTCTGAGAAGCAGTGGAATGAACTATCTGTCTATCTGTCCAGGTGGCCTTGAAGATTCACACTATGTATTGTGCATCCCCCCCAACTCTCTTTTTAAAAAATATTCATATTTTTCATATATTTGATATGAAATAGTTGTTTGGGATTTGAATCAAACAAGTAACTAAACTAGTTTTCCACTTTTCCTTGCATCTGTTACCTCAATAATGGTTCCACATACTAGAAATGTGTTAAAACTTAGGGGTGACCACCATGTTCCCTAGTTATTCCTTTAGTACTTCTCATTTTGTTTTTCTGTGTAAGTATTCACACGTGTACATACCGATTCACAAATACTGACCAATTTGAGAAGGCTAAGACTCACCCAATGTCAAAAGCAGACCCTGTTTATTTTTTGTTTGTTTTTGACATTTTTTGATTTGTTTTTGTTAGATATACATGACAGTAGAGAGTATTTTGACATATTATACACACATAGAGTATAACTCCCCATTCTTGTGGTTGTTAATGTAGTGGAATTACACTGGTTGTGTATCCATAATAAACACTGGAAAGTTATGTGTGATTCATTCTACTGCAGACTCTAGTTTTGATGATTCTCAATGGGAAGTAAAAATGAAGAAAGAATTCTCAGAAAAGCTCCACAAATGTATTGAGTTACTTATTCTATTTATTTCTGGTTAAAACTTAGTATAATAAATACTAAGCATACAGAACCTGGGGCTAAAGAAAAAGTATAAAATACATATTTTGTATGTTTTTAGTCCATTCTACATAGATTATTGCATTATATATACACCATAAACTTACACAAATAGACAATTTAAATTCTTCCAGGTCACTATTTGTTTTGGGGAAAGATATACATCTTTTGCATTAATTGTATGCTTTAATAGTTGTAAGGATTTATTAGAAGGTCCTGATTGATTGAAAAATTACAATGAGCAGACTGTGTTGATATTAATGTGCCTAAATTTGTGTTTTACTCCTGTAAGGAAGTCAGTAAATATGATTGGATGAGAGAAGAAGCTCCACTTTCTTAGAGGCAAGATGCTCTGTAGTTAACATTTTGGAGTCAAATTACTTGGGTTAAAATTCTACCTCTGCAGTTGCATTAGTTGTGAATATGAGCAAATCACCCAATATCTGTGTAGCTAATAATAATGCCTGTCTCATATAGCTTACTGTGAGGACTAAATGAGATTGTCCTTTTGCTCTGATTTGAAAGAGTGTCTCCCAAAGGTCTGCACGTTAAAGGCTTGATCCCCAGGGTGGCACTCCTGGGAGGTAGGGATCTTCAGGTGATGGTGCCTTGTGGGAGGTCTTGGGTCATAGGGGGCCAATTCCCTTGGGAGGAATTGTGGAATTACAGTTGGCCCTCTCTCTCTTTCTGCTTTCTAGCTCTAGATATGACCACTCAATCTGAAATGTGCTTCTACCATAATCTGTCTTCATCAGAGGCCCAAACCAATGGAGCTGTCCAATCTTGGACTTGAACCTCCAGAATCACAAGTCCAAATAAACCTTTCTTTACTTCAAAAGTAGCCTGTGTCAGGTATTTTGTTATAGTGACAGGTAACACACCTTTTAACAATTTAACCTGATACCAGGTTTAAAAAAATAAAAAAGCGTTCAAGAAATAATTGCTATTAATCCTATACTAATGATCTCAAAAATCAGTGTTCTTAAAATGTAAATTATTCTATGACAAAAACCACATCAGCTAATATTTTGTAGATATCTATGTACAATGCATCAATACAATGTAGGCAAACAGACAGAACCAAAATGAAGAAGGAAAAGCATTGAAGGGCTAGGAAAAATAAGAGGAGGGCTTGGGGTGAAAGGACTCAAGTGTGTGTATGCTGCACCGTGAACAGCAGTGTTCGTGTGATCATTAAATCAGGGAGAGAAGAACTGGGCACACAGATGCACACTAGCATGGAAGACTGAGGGGCAGATGGGGCATGTACACATGCCTGAGGTGAAAATTAAAATCCTGGGTCCATTTAGCTGCTGATCTGAAGCAGACATTGCTCAGACTAAAGTCATCTAAGAAATAATTTCCTACAGCAGTTTTCACACTTTAACCTCCAAACCGTTGTTCACTTGAAATCCATCCTATGAACCAGATAAAAAAACTGAGCTGCTTTGCCCGAAGCTATTGCTCCCTCTGCAATCTCACTGCCCTCCCCTGGGTCCAGGAAATGGATTACAGATCGAAGACCCCTCTGCTCTTGGGATCCCTAAGGCTTTCAAGGGTCTTGCCCCTTCTTGTCACAGCTATCCAGGAAACACTGATCTCCCTCTCTTTTCCCCTGAAGCCTAAGGTAGTCACTTTCTAGTTTCAGGATTACCTGTTCTATCTAGTTCCTTTACCCTAGGGAATTGTCATCTCTCAAGGGTTTCTGGTTTTATGGTACAAAAGCAGCCAGACTTGAAACCACCTCTGGCTTTCTGTTCTGCCCTGCCTCCCCAGAGACCTCAGATGGGTGTGGGCCACCTGCGTGGCTGAGAGCACAGGAAGAGGAACACTGGACGATGGGCGTAGGGGGAAGCCATCCAGCTATCTCATCAAGCAGTTTTCTATGTCTGAGAAGACCATTTGATTTTTCCATTTTCCCAATACCCCGTAAATTCCATGAGGGCCAGGTCCACGTCTGCTGCCCTTTTCCATTGTAAGTGTGCAGGTCACACAGTGGGTACTCAGAAGAAAGAAAGGTAAAAAGAATGAGGGAATAAATTAACTGCTGGGTCTGTACAGAAAACACTGTGTGAACCACTCATTCGTTCAAATCTTTGACAGAAGACACTGCAACCATCTGGAATTTATGCACTTTTCTCTACATCTCCCGAATTCCCTCATGTCCCCAACACAGGTGTCCCAGTGGCTCTCTCTTACTTGTCAGTGCACACTGCCTTACACCTCATCTAAAGTGTATGCAAAGATGTTTCTTTCTTCTAATGTGCCCTTTATAGCTGATCGCCATTAACATAGCTCTTTGTAAACCTGAAAACACTCAGGTGGTCCCTCTGCTTATGTTTCCTTGGATGGAATTATCCAAACTCTTAATAATTTTTTTCACAAACCCCATTTTTCATTACTTTATAATTTTGACTAATTGTTTTCTCCGGTTTTACTACTTTATTTGTGGTCCTTGCTAAATGCAGGCACCACACATGAAAACAGTACCATGCCTGTCTGGCTGAACTAACGCTTAATCTGCTTTCCTTCTGCAAAACAGACTTGTGGATGCTTGCAGCTCACTGATTGCTGGGGCTTGGTTCATGGACTGTTCACTGGAAAAACTGAGGTCAAGTTCAGATTGGGGCTCTGATACTTTCCAGCTGTTGAACTTGAGTGAATGGCTTAATGCATCTTCCATAATAATCACAGCACTGGGGGTCCTTGCGAGGGTGTGTGAGTTAATGTAAGTGGAGTATTCAGAACAGTTCCTGGCACAAGGTGTCAATAAACTTTAATTATTATTTCTGTTGTTGTTATTGTTGTTTTTGCTATTACCTATCAGGCACACTATACCAAAAAACAAAACAAAACCTTAAGGTAGAGTGAGTCATTGGGAGCCTGAGGTAGGGAGAAAGGAAAAGGATAAGTAGTAAAAGGAGATTAGGGAACTTAAAGATTCTTGCTGACTTTATTAACTAAATCTAGACTTTTTAAAAATCAAGCCTAAGCAGGAGGCCCATAATACCAGACCTTAAATTATACTGTAGAGCTATAGTAATAAAATCAGCATGGTATTGGTACCAAAATAGTCATGAAAACCATTGGAATAGAAAAGAAGGCACTGAGACAAACCCACATAAATACAGTTATCTCATATTAGACAAAGATGCCAAAAACATACATTGGAGAAAAGATAGCCTCTTCAACAAATGCTGCTGGGAAAATTGGAAATCCATATGTAGCAGAAAGAAATTAAACAACTACTTCTCACCCTACACAAAACTCTAAGTGGATCAAAGATCTAGGAATTAGAAATTAGACTAGAAACCCTGTACACACTGGAAGAAAATGTATGCCCAACACTCCAACATATTGGCTCGGGAACTTGACTTCCTCAACCAGACTCCTAAAGCACAAGAAGTAAAATCAAGAATCAATAAATGGGATGGTATCAAACTAAGAACTTCTTCACAGCAAAAGAAACAATCAAGAGTGTGAAGAGAGAAGCTACAGAATGGGAGGAAAACGTTGCCACCTGCCCCTCAGATAGGGTGTTAATATCCAGAATATACCAAGAACTCAAAAAACACACAAAAAAACCTCTAGATAATCCAATAAATAAGTGGTGAAGGAACTGAACAGATACTTCTCAAAAGAAGAAATACAAATGGTCAATAAATATATTAAAAAGTTTTAAACATCTCTAGCAATTAGAGAAATGCAAATTAAAACTACACTGAGATTCCGTCTCATTCCAGTCAGAATGGCAATTATCAAGAATACAAATAACAATAAATGTTGGTGAATGTTGGTGATGATGTGGGGAAAAAGGTTCATTCATACATTGCTGGTGGTAGTGCAAATTAGTGCAACCACTATGGAAAGCAGTATGGAGATTCCTCAAAACTCTAGGAATGGAAACACCATTTGACCCAGTTATCCCACTCCTCAGTATATATCCAAAGGAAATCAGCATACTACAGTGACACAATCACATCAATGTTTATAAAAGTACAATTCACAATAGGTAAACTATGGAGCCAACCTAGGTGTCCTTCAACAGAAGAATGAATAAAGAAAATGTGGTATATATTCACAATGGAGTATTACTCAACCATAAAGAAGAAAGACTTTATGACACTTGTCAGTAAATGGATGGATCTGTAGACTATCATGCTAAGTGAAATAAGCCAATACCCCCAAACCAAAGGTCAAATGTTCTTTCTGATATGTGGAAGCTAAACCACTATAAGGGGGTGGGGGAGATTAGAAGTTCAGTGGATTAGATGAAGGGGAGTGAAAGGGAGGGAGGGGGAAGAAGAATAGGAAAGACAGTAGAAAGAATCTGACATAACTTTTGTATGTACATATATGAATGAACCACAGTAAACTCACCGTCATATTCACCCACGAGAAATGAATTTAAAGAGTAATAACTGGGTAAATGGCAAAAATATCAATAGAGGAAATAGAGCAGGCTGTGGGGGGAAGAGAAGGAGAGGTACTGGGATTTGAATTAGAACAAGATATATTCCATGTTTGTATAATTATGTCAAAATGGATTCCACCTTCATGTATAACTAAAAAGAACCAATAAAAAAATCAAGTCTAGCATGGTGCCTGTTGCCTGGTTCATATTAGAAAACACTCATTAGCTGGATTAGTCCAATTTACCCTTAATGCCTGTATAACCTCTTTGTCAGCAAGCAACTTTTTTTTTGATCTATTAAATAACCATAGAACAAACTAAATGTCTCCCTGGAGAAACTTTCTTGGATAAAACTTTCCTCCAATTCTACCCAGGGCGGAATTTTGCAAGTTGTTTTAGGAAACTCTAGAATAGTTGCTGGAAGAATCATAACTCACAGCCCAGCATCTGTCTGCAGGGGCGGCAGGTGGTGGCACCTTGCGTAGATGACGTATACA
Source organism: Sciurus carolinensis (assembly GCF_902686445.1). Lineage (NCBI taxonomy): Eukaryota > Metazoa > Chordata > Mammalia > Rodentia > Sciuridae > Sciurus > Sciurus carolinensis. The sequence goes on along the minus strand of NC_062227.1, from coordinate 25,068,284 downwards.
TCCACGCGTGCTCGGAGTACAGTGCTCCAAAGGTAAACGTTACAAGATGCATGATGACAGATAATGACTGATGACTACCATGAGTGCTGGAGGCAGCAGAGACGGAAGAGCGAAGGCCATTCTTTTATCAAAGACCCCAAGCTGATCATTGAGTAGCTTCAGTGCTTCATCTTCACAAGCAAGATTTTGCCGTTCTGTTTCACCATGCTCCAGTGCTCTGCTCTGTCATCCTCCAGTGCTCTGCATCAGCAGAGTGTGGCAGGGACAGATGCCTCAGCTCTGACATCTCGCACCACCGCAGAGCAAGAAGGGGGCGGCTTCCTCGTCTCCCGTCTCTCCTGGGGCCTCTCTGAATCAAATGGTACTTGTTTTTAATACAACGGATATGTCCTTCGTTTATACTGTTTCCATTTTCTGTTGACTGGTTTGGGGTCCTATAAAACATTCTATGCTGCTCAAATTCCTGCTTCTCACAAAAAGCTGGAATCACTAGTGTAACCGTGAACATCTTAAGTGTGACACCAATGAACACGATCTAACACCCTATCAGAGTCTCCCTCCATGACCAAACATCATATCAGCGATATTTTGTTGAGGGACTATGATTTGAATGTGTCCCCTGAAGTTCATTTGTTAGAAACTTAATCCTCAATGCAACAGTGTTGAGAGGTGGGACCTTTGCAGGTGACTGGTTCCTGAGGGCAGAACCTTTGTTCTGGGAGTGGTGTCTTATAAAGGATGAATGTGGCCCCTCTGGTGTGCATTCTTTCATCAGGTGGTACTTTTCATCCTGTTTTGGTGCAGCAAGAAGGTCCTCAATAGACACATCTCCAAATGTTGAACTTTGTAATCTCCAGCACTATGAACCAAATTAACTTCTAGTCTATAAAGGACTCAATCTGTGGTCTTCTGTTACAGCAGCAGAAAACAGACCAAGATAGGAGAGGATAGGATTGTTCAGTTTTAAGAGATGGTAAAAGACTGGTATGCTGTATTGATGGATTGAATGTTTAAAATCATACTCTAAGTCAATATTAAAAAAAAAGATTTTGATCACCATTAGCACCTATTTCTAATAAGATTGTGAATGAAAATGGGAACGTAAAGATACTTTCTCATGATGAGAAATAATATGTAGTTTAAGTCAGGAGTAAACATCATATTAATGATAAAGTACAAGAAAGTTTTATGAAAATCCAAAATAAAATAATAGAGCCTAATACTATAATGATTATGTGATATTTTAGGTCATTTGGGATAATCACAAGAAGACATTTGTGTTAGCTTTTCAACGCTGTGACCAAATACTCAACAAGAAGAACTTCAAGGAAGAAAATTTATTTCAGCTCATGGTTTCGGAGGCTTAGTCATGGTGGACCAACTCTGTTCTGGGCCCAAGGTGAAGCAAAATATGACAGAAGATGGGCATGGTGGGGGTAAGCTTCTTCCCTCATGGCAGCTAGGAAGCAGAGAAAGAGGTGAAGAACCTCAAGGAAGATGAACCCTTCCAGAAAGTGCCCCCAGTGACCCACTCCTCCAGCCATACTCCACCTGTCCAGAGTCACCACCTAGTTAGTCTATTTAAACTAGGATGAACTCGTTAGGTTACAACTTTAATAACTGAATCATTGTTGCATTAACTGAATATTCTTGCATTAACACAGGCACTTTTGGGGGCTACCTTGTGTCCAAACCATAACAGGAATAAAACAAAAATTTGATTCATTCATGTTTGTGTGTGTGTGTGTGTGTGTGTGCGTGTGAGTATAAAATAAAAAGATAAAATTATCATGCTTTGCAAATGGTATAATTTTAAGCCTAGAAGTGGCAAAAAATCAACTAAAAAATTACAAGAACTTTAAAAATTCAACAAAGTAAAGGCCTGCAGGGTGAATATACTAAAATGAATAATTTGTACATATCAGTAATACCTAAATTTAAAAATTGTGATTTAGGAAACATTTACATCCCTAAGAATAACTAATATAGAGAGACATACTCTTTTTTTAAATTTTTAATTTATTTCTTTTTTTAAAGATGTTGATAGACCTTTATTTTATCCATTTATGTATATGTGTTACTAGGAATCGAACCCAGTGCCTCACACATTCTAGGCAAGCGCTCCATCACTGCACCACAATCCCCACCCCACAGACACACTTTTAATAAAAAAGGTAAAACATTGAGTGATAGAAAGACCAGAATGAGTCAAAGGATGGAAATGAAGACAGCGCCTCCTGGTGGCTGGTGCACCTGGCCACGAAAGCAGACACAATAAGGTTACCTACCACCTGGCTCCTGCAGTCACCAAGGGGCTGGGCCACTGGACCTGGAGCAAGCCATGGGTTGTTGGAGTTCCTCACACAGGCCAGGAACTTCCCTTTGTGCCCTGACCCTTCTTCCATGGGTATACTCACTGCTTACATTTCACCTCCTTGCCTTGGCTCAAGAGTCACATGTCACCACCTAGCTTCACCTGGACCATCTGCCTCACCCTACTTCATTTATCAGCTTCAAACACACCACTAATTAGCTCACTTATTTGCTATCTTTCCCTTGTTAGCTCCAGGAGGGCAGAGATATTTTAGTTCCTCTTGTTCACTTCTGTATGAATGAATAAGTGTAATAAAACATGCATTAATTTAAGAGGCAGAAAACCACCCAAAATAAAACATTAAATGTGCTATGGTAATGATGTTAAGGAAGATTATGTTTTTCTTTTCCAATGTTTTGCAGCTTGGATTATTACCTTTATGTATTAAAATATATTTATATTTTAAAAGGATTATTATTGTCATGTCTGGCTAGCTCATTTCCCTAATTGTTTTCTAGGGAAAATATATATATATGTAATGGGAACAGACAAGCTCATTATACAGACTGACAACAAAAACAAGCACACAATCCATTTTCATTAGGCTTACCTTTCATTTCCTTGTTTAAAATCAAGTTAAATATTCTTAACTATAATTGTTACCTGTTTCTTGTGACCACATTTTTATCTTCACCTTTTAATCACCACCCCTTTTTATTCAAAATTGATCGTACAATCTTTTCTGATCCCAAACTGAATATCTCCAGCAACTTTCAAACTGAAATTAGTAAGATTAATTATATTCTAAATGTTCTTAAATGTATTCTTTACTTCAAGTTGAGTCTTTCTTTAGTTACTAACACTTACTGATTTTTTTGTTTTGTTTTGTTTTTATCACAGCTGCTGTGGATTTAAAAAAAAAATCCATCTCACTCCTAATGTTCACCCCTTTGGGGACTATTTTATTTTTTGTTGGGATGGGGAGTCTCACCTGTTGCCCAGGCTGTGGAATCAAGTGTTCCTCCCACCTAGACCTCCTGAGTACCTGGGACCATAGGTGTGTACATCTCAGGTGGCTAAGATGTTTTATTTTAAATTAAGTTATTAAAAATTAAAATTACTGGGCTGGGGTTGTGGCTCAGTGGTAGAGCACTTGCCTAGCACGTCTGAGGCACTGGGTTTGATCCTCAGTACCACATAAAAATAAATAAATAAAATAAAGGTAATGTGTCCATCTACAACTAAAAACAATTTGTTTTTTTTTAAATTAAAATTACTTATTAAGTGGTTGCTTTAAGAAACTTTTTCTATTTAGATCAGTCTAGATGGTTGCTAGTAACTTTTCAGGATTTGGAACCTAGTTGCCTAGTTGCTTGAGGGAATTTTAGTGTCTGGAGCCCCTTAATTATGTGAGCTTAATTCTATAGAAAGAGTTTGGGGGCCCATTTTCAGTTATCCTCTTTCATCAATAAACATCAAAACACCCCTAAGAAAGAAAATATCGGCCACACTGTGAACCTCAAGAAAGACTATGGAGAGTCTAATTAAATTTTTATTATAACTTGGTGATTATGTACTAGGAATAAAAGTTTATGTGATAGGTACATTTAATTTTATTAAAGGGTCTATGGCTTGTCATTCCTGCATTTGGGGAAACTATTCAAGATTTACTTAAAAACAAAGTCTAAGCACTTTGGGAATGAGGTGATCTCATAGCCCTCATGAAAGGGTTTCATAACCTTTCAGAAGAACCAAACGTTCCCACTCAAGCAAAAATTAAATTGGCAGCTGTCCTCCTGCTTTCAACACACTCCAAGTGGCAGAAAGCCCCTGTAGCAATCAGTTCCTGGACAACTGTTCCTACAATTCCCTCCAGTGACCCAAACAATCTCCATCCAGGCTAGTTTGTGAGGTCTCCATTCCTTTCTGTGTCCTCTTGGCCTCTAAGAGGTCATGATGAAGCTCTCTGGCAAAGCAAGCTGGCCAAAAGATGTTTGCTTGGCTGCTTTCCCACCAGCAAAACTATCACACATTCATCCTGAAGCAATATCTAAATGTCCAAGACAGAAATGTCAGTGCTTATGTTAAGACATTCTGCTTGACTAGACCACAACAGTATATCAGAGATCCATCGTTAAATTCTGTGTCCAGACTGCACCTCCTGGGCTTGGTTGTACTCATCACAGGCTGTATGTAAGCATAACATGCAGGTGTAGGAAATCTCCAGAATTGGACTCAAAAGGAGATTAAAATAGAAATATTTATCCCTAGAGAAACCACTCTGGGGGAGTATTAGTCAGCTTTCTGTTACTATACCTGAGATAACTTTCTTAGAGAAAAGAGATTTATTTTGGTTCATGATTCTAGAGATTCCAGGGCAAGACCAGGTCACCTGGTCTTGTTCTAGGCTGCTGGTGAGGGCATCACATCATGGTGGAAACAGACATGGTGAAACAGACTGCTTTTATCATGAGCCAGGAAGGAAAGAAAACTGACTGGGGTCCTACAGTACCTCTTAGGAGACACTCCCAACTAGGGACCTCCCAACAGGCCCTACCTCCTCATAGTGGCCCCTGAGGACCAAGTCTTTAATACATGGGCTTTTGAGTAACACTCTCCCTATGTGAATTTCAGCAGATAGTTACTATTGAAAGCAAGAAATGGAATTTGGAGTTGAGACTTCTGTGGTGTCTCTCATTGTTCATTTTTTCTTTCTTTACCTACAGTTTAAGCTGGGATTGTGACTACTCATCTAAAGACTAAATTTCCTAGCTCTCCTGAAGCTGTATGTGGCTTTGCAAATACAGTGAAACTTGAGTGAAACTGGTCAGTGAAACTTGAGTCCAAGTGATGCATGCAACTTTTGAGTTATGTAACTACAGGGAAGGCAGGTGTGTACCTCTTTCTCCTTCCCACTTTCCACTGACTAGAAAGTGGACAGAAGCAAGAAGCAGCATTGTAGACCGTGAGCCAGAAGCCACATGTTGAGGAGAGCAAAGAATCTAGGTCTCCAATACAACAGAAGCACCAGACCACCTCTGGACTATTCGCACTTACACTGTCATTCAAGGTAGCAAAACAACCCTGTCTTGAAGCCCCTGGTATTTTGGCCTTTCTTACAGCAGACTTGCAACTAAAACAAACCAAAGGTCAAGACCTGGAAAGGTAAAAATCTTAGTCAGTTTTCTTCTGCTATAAGATTTCCACAGACTGGTTAGATTATAAATAACAGATTTATTCAGCTCACTGTTCTGGAGACTTTAAGTTCAAGAGCATGGTGTCAGCACCTAGTGAGGGCCTTCAGGCTACATCACAGAATGGTCAAAGGGTAAGCATGTGCTGGACAGAGAAAATCAGGCCAAACTCATCCTATCATCAGAGACCCACTCCTGCAATCACCTACCCACTCTTGTGAGAATAGAATTAGTCCAATCATGAGGGCAGAACCCTCATGACCTAATCACCTCTTGAAGGTCCTGCCTCTTAAAACCACACAATGGCAATTCAATTTCATGATGGGCTTTGGAGCACACACTCAAACCATGGCTGTTTAATTGCATAGACAAGAGAATAGAACATAAACTAAGATTTTGAAAAGGGAATTTAAAAAAAAATGAAGGAAGATCAAATTAATATGGAACATCAGAACTAATTTTGTGAACTCTGAAGATCCAGCAGGGTGCTCCTTAAATGCCCACTCATTGGCAATTGTTTAGAGGGACTCAGACACACTCAGTGTCCTGACTATGTACCCCAGCTCTCTGCTTCATGGTGTAGGACTTGGGGTTTTTAAACTGGAATAAACTTAGATTCTTCTCTGTATCGTGTGAGAAAACGGATGAACAAAGAAGAGTTATTCAATGTATAGCTAAATAAAACCCTCAATACTTTAATATGACTAGTTACTATTCCATGTGATAATCCCAGATCAGTTGACTGTGGTCTCAGTTACGTTTGTCCTACAAACAATATCCTTACAATTCTGTACTCTCATTCAATTTTTGTATTTACTTTTTGTGTATGCAATCAGATCAGAGAACCTAATTAATGATTAGGGAATCCTAGATTTTAGTCACAATAGAAAGAATTATTTTCATTCGTCTTTTACATGGGGTTAATGATGATTTGTTAATTATCTTTCTAATTAGTTTTATAATTAAATCTTGGGTGGGATCTTCAGTGTGTAATCAGAATTAATCTCTGTACTCAGAATCCCATGGAGTTTTCTTGTGAGTCATGTAAAAAGAAAAAAAAAAGTTTTTGTATCCCAAACAATATGTTCATGGAAAAATTAATTAGGAAAAAAAAAGAGATATCCACAATTGAGTACTGGACTTTTTTTTACTCAATTGTGGATATCTCTTTTTCTCACCGCTGTTAAAATTAGGAACATAAGGTAGTTTCTCGAAATAGCTTCCATATAGTAAAAAAGAATGGACTATGACCATATGCCATATTATTAAAAATATGTACTCCAGTTTTAGTTTTGTCTCCGTGTGAAGATTTTCCTGTTCAACAATTAAAAACAGCAACAACAACAGCAACAACAAAACTTCTCATGCTACTTGCTGTCACTATGTAGGTGACGTATATGATAGAGAAAACCATTGACGGTTCTTTTGGTTTCAAATGGGCAGCATTGCAGTGAATAGTTTGGAATCATTAGGCTGAGATAAAAGTCCAGTACCTTTTAATAAATAAGATGGCAGAAACCAGAAAGTATTTGAATGTTTTTGTCATAAAGCAGCGATAAATGTTTGAGAAATTTATTTAACCTGATTACACAACATACACATGTATCCAAACATCACATAGTACCCCATCAATGTGTGCATTTTTGTGTATCACTTAAAATAAATTTAATTTCAATGAAAATAAAAATTGCAGTTGTTTATCCTAGAAAAATGGAGATTACAAGAAAATATTAGAAAAATAAAATCAAAGAGAATTCTTAAAAAAAAAATACAGATGGCAGGAATTAAGCACCTTTTTGAATTCTGAAGAGAGAGTGTACCCAGAACCGTGCCTAGATAATGACAAAGCACAGGGCTGGAGGTCCATGTGGTTTGGTGGCAGCATGGCTTAGCATCAGCAAGACCCTGCATTGAATCCCCAGTACAGCGAGAGAAAAAACTGAAAAAGGACAAAGTGTGATATCTGCTCCCGGATAAGCTCTGGGTGAAAACCATCATGAAACTGTAATCAGAATTTTTTGACCTAATTTCCATACTCAAGATGTGAGAAAAGTGTGGGTGAAATATGGTGAATGAACTTCTGTGAAGTTGAAAGCTGGGAAAATCAAGATGGCACTGGGCCTGGAGGGTGATCCCTCAAAACTCCAGAGAGCTACAACCGCCTCCCCAATTCCCAATCTAATGAAGGAAACATTTTGTAGAAATAATTCAGTGAGCACAGGCATGTTGCAGAAGGCATCTGCAGAGGGCATTCATTTTAGATAAAGTCACATCTCTTGAGCTATATATATTGCATGATGTGTAAAATGCCAGAGAAACAAAAAAAACTATAGTAATGGAGATTATCTAGAGCTGGGACTAGAAGTATCCAGACTTTGAAGACTTGTATTTAAATAACTCAAATCAGAGACCAAACACAGTTCGTACTAAAAGGCAGTAGCCATCCAATTATGGACTAGCTGGAGATAGATGCCAACCGGTCTGAGTTACAGAAGTAGACCAATCAACTCTGCAGAACCAGGAGAAGGAGGAAACCCTAGACCCTGACAGATAGGGAAATATCCATCTATGTTGGGTATTCAGCAGCATCTCAGATAGGAGGAACAGGTGATATTAGAACAACTAGGCCATGCTGACTTGGTCTTTTGTTACTTGCTATTTATGGCTTTGTTTGTTATTCAGGCAGGTTAATTTCAATGAGTCCTTTTGCTTGCCCAGGGTTGTCTCACTTTGGGTAATGCCCTTTCAGATGCTTTAAAGGGCAAATCTTGGTAAAGGCATCCCCTTTCACTTACTCAGGGTGTCTTCCCAGGATTTCTCTCCTGCTTCTCCTGGGTCAACTTTCTTATGGGTAATTCTCATCAGCACAGACACAAAGAGTTTTTCTCCCATCTGAAAAAGAAAAGAAAAGAAAAGAAAACCTTCTATTGAATCCACTTCTATCAACTACTCTTCCATTTCTTCACTCTCAGCAAAACTCCTTTAATAAGCCTGCATTCACTACTGCCTTCAAATTCTCTACCCCTGTTCTCTCTCTTCTTTATTTTTATGGAAGTGAAAGCTACACATCATAAAATTAACCATTTTAAAGCAAGCAATTCATCTGCTTTTTCCAGTTCTGTGTTCATTTCACAGGAGGGACCTTTGATCAACAGAAATGCTCTAGGTTAGGGTAAATAATTCATCCCAGTCTGCTCAGTACTTTACAAGCTTTAAAACATGAAGTCCTATATCCCAGAGAACTCTCCATTCCAAGCCAGGGTAGCTGGCCATCACCCAATCCAGGACTGACTACTTATCCTCTTCTCTATCTGCTCCCACTCTTTTGGGAACCTCATTTACTCACATGGCTTTAAGAAACACTCAAATGCCAATAACTCCCAATCGTGCACCTCCAGGTTAGAACTCCTAATTATTCTCTTCCTGACATTTGAAAGTTCTGCTTGACTTCTCAAGTTCATCCTGATCATTAAACTACTGATCCCTCTCCAAACCTCCAGCAGCCTTCCCATCTCTAATGATGAGTCCATTTGTTGATGGAAATTCTACTTTTCCAGTTGTTAAGAAAAACTATCTGAAGTCATGGTTTGTCATGAAATTTAGTATTTTGCATCTACAAAATATCTCCAGAATCTCAGTACTTACTAAAACCTATATAATCTTACCATCCTGGGTCAAAGCTAATCATTTTTTTCTTTGAAGTCCTTTAATATACCCTTAAATTGTTTTTCTTCTTCTTTGCCGCCTTCTGTCTATTCTCAGTACATCTAGAATTATTTTAAGTTCATTTTATTGTGGTAAGAACATTTAACATGAGACCTATCCTTTCAACAAAACTTTAATTGTATGTGAGAAAATTATTTATCACAGGGACAATGTTGTACAACAGATCTTTGTTACAAGGATGTGGAGAAATTATTGGTGAGAATAAAAAATATTGCAGCTCCTTCAGAAAATAGTATGGAGATTCCTCAACAAATTAAAAATGTATCTATAATATAAGTCAACAACCCTACTTTTGGGTATTTATCCAAAAGAATCAAACTAAGAATCTCAAAGAGATACTAGTACTCCAGTTAGTACATTGCAACTCTATTTACAATAGCCAAGATGTTGAAAGCAACATAAATGCCCATTGATGAATGAATGAACAAGAAAAGATGGGATATTATTCAACCTTAAAAAAGAAGGAAATACTGCAATATATGACAACATGAATGAAGAAGCTTCAATACACTATGCTAAGTGAAATAAACTAATCACAGGAAGGAAAACTGTGATTCTACCTAGATGTGGTGTCTAATATAATCAAATTCATAGAATCAGAGATTGATGGCCAGAGACTAGGCAGGTGGAAAGAGAGGGGGAGTGGACTTAGATTGATCTTTTAAAAAAGTATGTCAGTTTACATCACTCACAGAATAAAAGTCAAAGGCTTTCCAATGGCCTAAAATGTCCTGTCCAATCTGTACTTCCTGTCTGGACCTTTGAAGTTCCTTTTAGTTATCAGGTCCTGTCCTATTACCTGGCTTCCAGATTCCAATTCACCATCATATGCCTGCTAAAGCATGGCGATGACATCCCACCCAACTACTCCCCATTGTCTCCAGAGCAAAGCAAGCATGAGGTCACAGAGAAGGCAGAACCCATGGTAGGTGGAGTGTTGACCCAAAAAAGAGACTGTATGGACTTACAGGGATTCACTGCCATTTCACCACTAGTCCCACCACATTTTCCACATGCCCCCAAGATAAGGACTGGCCTCATGCTGTTTTGCTCATGGTTATCAAAGATAGTCATATGATTCCTCTAGACGACAGCAACATAACCACCCTCTCCTAACCTTAGGCCTTACTTCTAGTCTCTCCCTCCGAGTAGCTTTTGGAATTAAACACCCTTACTCAGATTATTTTTATCCAAAAGTATCATACCTATAGATGATTGACTTTTTCTAGATTTTCATTCCTACACTATTCTGTGCATCTTTTCCTTCTGAGTAAACACCCTCTCTACCTCCCTTGACTTTCCTGGGCTTTCTGGAATTTCCACTGAGGAACTGGCAAATGACTCAACCCTTCTCTAAACATTCCTTCTACCACTTTTCCTTCATTTTGACCTATCCATCCCTGGAGAGCAATGGCTTCAGTCCTCTCAAGCACAGGATTCTGTTATACTCTCCAGCTCCATTTATTGAGGTTGAAAGCCAATACAATGGTACAATGGTTGTATTGTACCGTTGCTACATCTGTGTTTCCTATAAACTGGAAAATATATCTAAAGCTTCACAGAAACAATTTACCAATTTTTTTACCGAAAAAGATCATTGGCAATGTTGTGGGCTACACATTGCAATATTTCAGAAGGCTCATGACATCCAGTGCACCTGCCATTAGTTATGTGCCTACTGAGCCCTGGATTGGGAGGACAGCAGCCTTGTCACTGAAAGCTATCATCCTGGATCATAGTCTTGCTCACCAGTGATCTCCTAGGTAGAAAAAATAAACTCAGTTTCTCCCCACACACTGTCGCAGATATGTAGGGGTTTTCTCCCACACCCCAAACAAGTAATTCTGAAGCAGTAGACACCAGCCAGTGCCCCCTAATTCAACGATGAAACAATCTACCTGGAGATAAAATTGGATGCCACAGATTAAGGGTTCAGTCTCAATACTGCCCCCCCCCACACACTTTAAATGCCAACAACAAGTCCAAGATTATTTTAACTGTGCATCTGACTGTAAATTGGAGTTCCTACAACTTACTCCTCAGGTTTCATTAATTTGCTCCAGCAGCTCATACAACCCAGAGAAATACTTACTTGTGTATTATAAAAGGTATTACAAAATATATAGATGAATAAATGCATGGGGTAAGGAACGAGAGAAGGGGTGCAGAATGTCCATGTTCTCTCTGGTGCATTATCCTCCAGGAACCTCCATGTGTTCAGCTATCTGAAAGTTATTTGAACCCTGTTCTTTCAGGTTTTAGCAGAGGACTCATTGCACAGGTATGACTGATTAAATCCTTGGCCAAAAAATTAAATTGAGTATACATTTGGAATTAAATATCTTTTTCATCCCATAGCCTCAGCTATCCACCTGTGTATGCATTTGTGTGTACCTTGCATAGACTCATGTATACCTATGCACACATATATACATGCAAATGAACTCACGTCTTCATCTTCACTCATGCACATGGACACACAAGAACATACATGTGCCTACAAAATTATAAATACACATATATATGCATGATCACATGAATGTTTATTTTTATAAAATGTGAGCATGTTACTCATCTTCAGTTTTCCAACAGACTTTTTTGAGGTATAATATATATGTATATATACCCAGAAAAGTGAGCAAATCAGCTTAAGGAATTATTTCAAAGTGAATATATACTTACTGTCCTTTCACTACTTGTCATTTTCACTTATCACTCTGGGGTGAAGATCCTCCCAATCAACATATAATTTTAAACCCTGTCTAATGAATGGGTATTAGTGTATAATATTTAGTGTATAATTAGTGTATAAATAGATTAAGTGTATATTCTATTTAACAAGATCTAGATCTTTAGACCTGTTCTATTGTTCCACTGTTAGAAAAAATGCCACAGTGATAATCCTTGTGTGTGTCTCTGACCACATTTAAGAGCAAAACTGAAAGGGGAAATTCTGGGTTCCCTTGCTGTCTTACAGGAGCACCTCCACAAGCTCCCTTGACAGTCTCTCACTAGTTGTTAAGGGAGTTACTGCCCACTGACCTGCTGTAAGGCTGCCGCCTGGCCTCTGCTACTTTGGGACTCCATTGTTCTCATGGATGTTAATGAACTCAAGTTCTATGTCTGTCTCTCCCATTATCATCGCAGCCTGCAGAGGAGCTTCCACTGAAATTCCTGGTGGTGCTGCTTCCCTTCTAAGGCCAGTGGTCTTAATGGATGGGATGTACCTGGGGCCCTCCTGTGGAGCACTGTGGACCTCAGGGAGGTCCTCTGGCTTTATGTACTATATGCACACCAGCATGCCCAGTTCCCTCAACCCCTTTGTTAGGCATTTCCACTTCACCTAGTGTGGGTCTTCACTTTCTCTGAACTTCAAAGAACCCCCCTAGAGGCAAGTTTCCCCACCCCTTGGGATTTTGGTTGACAGATTTAACAAACAAAAGCATAGGCTATCCAGTTAAACTTGAATTTCAGATAAACAGATACCTTTTAACATAATTACGTCGCAAATACTGCTTGAAGCATGCTTTCATTTTATCTGACAACCTTCCCTGGGGTCCATTCCAGGGTGTTAAATCCTGTGCTTCAAAAATGCATCCCTGAATCTATTTATTCTTGCTTACCAAGTTGTATAGTCTTTCCTCCTTCATCAACCAACCTCAAAATCGACTACCAGAGATGCTCCCTGGCTCTCGTCAGAGCACGGTGGGTAATTATTGCACCTCCTTCCATGTATCTCTCTCTTCCCTTATCAGGTCCAGTTACAGTCTCAGCCAGGTCATGCTGGGATTTAACCCTCATTATTGGCCTGGCAGCCAGGACAGTAAGTGGAAGCTGCAGCTATTGCTTTGCCAAGAAGTTTCTCCAATATCTTTTTTTTTTTTTTTTTTTTTTTTTTTTTGCGGTACTGGGGATCGAACTCAGGGCCTTGTGCTTGCGAGGCAAGCACTCTACCAGCTGAGCTATCTTCCCAGCCCTCTCCAATATCTTCAAGCACAAGGAAGCCCCAGCTTTTCCCAGGGATGATGGGCTACCTCTGTAGGTTCTGAGGCTTTAGGAGAGTCTTCAGAGCCAGCATTCTTTAGGATTTACAGCTCCATGACCCCATCTCATGTTTGGGTCCCAGAATTTTCTAGCCGGGGCCCTGACTAGTTGTGGGATGCTAAGTGTTTAACAATCAGCTCTCTGAAAGGGAATGCAAACAAACAAACAAACAAACACAAAACAGAACCAGAAAATGCTTGCTTCGTGGTTTTGTGGTTTCTGTGGTGCAAATAATCCACATGGCTGATTTCAAGCTACCAAAATGATGTTATTGAATGTGGAGTCCTAAAGAAACACTAATGATTCTTGTGAGCAAAGAAGAACAAGGTCCAGCCTTCTATTGGTCCAGTCCTGATACAACAGACATTGGCAACTTATTTAAATGTCTTGGAGCTGGGCGATGCAAATATTAGGACCTGCATCTGTTGTACAGCTGTGTCCACTCATTTGCCACAGGAGATAAGGGCCCTTACGGAAATAAGCAAAGAGAACTTCTGCATTTGACACTTAGCTTGTTAATGGTCCTCAGTCTCTCATGATCCCCCGCCAGGCAGCAAGACAGCTGAGCAGTAAACAACTAGCTCTGCCATCTTTATAGTCATTACTACCCATATATCTTCAAATACCCAAATAATTTCACCTGCAAAGGTATTCTCTTTCTCTGTCACTATCCCCAGGTACTAGTGAAATCATAATGGTTGGGTATAGGCTACCTTTATCTCATCTAACTCCAAGAATGACATTCTTTGTCCATAGGGAGGTGACTGAGTCAGTCATCAAACCCCATCTTGCTCTCTTGGACAATTCCTGGCACCACTTGAGTTAGTTCTAGTTCCCCAAGAACCAAATGACAAAAATGGGATTACATGTGCAAAATATTTATTGAGGGAAATGCCACTGGATTATAAATCGCAGGGAGCTTTTGAGCTGTCAGACTGTGATGCAGTTCTGAGCCATGTGAAGGAGAAGGGAAAGGAATGAATTGGGAAATATGATCACAGACCTCAGTGAATTTATGATAAAGCTCCAGCAAGAGCTGGAGTTGCACATTTCATAGGAATGGGCCTGCACTAGGAACGTGGGCATGCTCAGTTACTGACTGGGCAATAGTCACATGGATGAAGATTCAGAGGCCCTTGGTCCACCTCACCCTTTGCAGCAGGATATCTGAGCTGTATTGTATGGTTGCATTGTACGGTTGCTACATCTGTGTTTCCTGAAACTGGAAATTATATCTAAAGCTTCATAGAAACCATTTACTGAATTTTTACTGAAAGAGATCATTGGCAATGTTGTGGGCTACACATTGCAATATTTCAGAAGGCTCATGACATCCAGTGCACCTGCCATTAGTTATGTGCCTACTGAGCCCTGGATTGGGAGGACAGCAGCCTTGTCACTGAAGGCTATCATCCTGGATCATAGTCTTGCTCACCAGTGATCTCCTAGGTAGAAAAAATAAACTCAGTTTCTCCCCACACACTGTCGCAGATATGTAGGGGTTTTCTCCCACACCCCAAACAAGTAATTCTGAAGCAGTAGACACCAGCCAGTGCCCCCTAATTCAACGATGAAACAATCTACCTGGAGATAAAATTGGATGCCACAGATTAAGGGTTCAGTCTCAATACTGCCCCCCCCACACACTTTAAATGCCAACAACAAGTCCAAGATTATTTTAACTGTGCATCTGACTGTAAATTGGAGTTCCTACAACTTACTCCTCAGGTTTCATTAATTTGCTCCAGCAGCTCATACAACCCAGAGAAATACTTACTTGTGTATTATAAAAGGTATTACAAAATATATAGATGAATAAATGCATGGGGTAAGGAACGAGAGAAGGGGTGCAGAATGTCCATGTTCTCTCTGGTGCATTATCCTCCAGGAACCTCCATGTGTTCAGCTATCTGAAAGTTATTTGAACCCTGTTCTTTCAGGTTTTAGCAGAGGACTCATTGCACAGGTATGATTGATTAAATCCTTGGTAGTTTGTGATTAACTCAACCTTCCCTTCTTTCCCAACTGGAAGTTAAGGGGTGGAACTGAAAGCCCCAACCTTTTAATCCTGCTTGGTCTTTCTGTGACTGGCCCCCATTTTGAAATTACCTAAGGGCTGCTAACCATAAGTCAATTCACTTGCATCCAGAGACATGATTTCAGAGCATTTTCAAGTATGTTAGGAGTTATATATCAGGAAACAAAGGTGGAAACCAAATGTATATTCACAATATCACACTTCCCCAACACCAGCACTCAGTCACCCATGACTACTTGTCATCTCTGGAACTGTGCCATCTCCAAACAACTGGACTCTCACTCAGACGAACATTCCCAGCTCATGTCTTCATTCATCAAGCATATTGCACATGTGTTCTGCTTGGTTGGTTGTCAATTATGCAATTGTTTTTAATCTCATCAAGAAACATGTTGGGTGGAAAATAGTTCATGGATCTTCAACTTTTGTCATCTTTCAAGTTCTCCGCTTGACATTGCAGGTTGTATTTAGTTTTCGCAAAATCTTCTAAGGCAAGTTTGCTTTTCCCTATTTTGCAGAGAGTAAGTAGATGAACTGAATGTGAAACTGCATTGGGTGACCCTGTAGCTCATACCTGTTTAATAAAGACAGACTGACAAAGCAGTCAGAGGAATATATACTCAAGGCTGAACATCAAAAAAGAACATGGGGATTTTTATGTAAGAAAGTAAAAGAATTAAAGTAATGTATTCTTAAAATTAGTTTGTGGTAGTATTCAAGTGGGATTAAA
Organism: Sciurus carolinensis; assembly: GCF_902686445.1. Taxonomy (NCBI): domain Eukaryota; kingdom Metazoa; phylum Chordata; class Mammalia; order Rodentia; family Sciuridae; genus Sciurus; species Sciurus carolinensis. The sequence continues at coordinate 25,052,238 of NC_062227.1, read as the reverse complement.
GGAGGGGAAAAGAAGTTAGAGAAACAAATTATAAGGTAAGCACAATGAGCCAGAAGCTCATGGGTGTGGTGGGGGGATGCGGTACAGGAATAGTAGAGAAAGGAATGAGATTTAGAGATATTTTGAGGAGGAAATGGATGTGACTTTTTAAATGACATGGCAAGGTTATTGAAAAAAATGTCAAAACACAAAATTACAACGGATTTATTTTAAAGATCTTAATTGACTTTATTTCTGAGTCTAGAATCAGGCAACATTTCATTCCATCAGATAAAGAAAGTGCTCTCATAAGCTGAGCAGAAGACATTGGTTTTATAGACAGAGTAGGGTTGAACAAAGCACAAAGAACAGATTGGTCAGTTCAGAGTTACTGTCCTTGTAGAGCGAGGACAGGAGACAGAACCATAGAAAAATAACTAATCGGTTCAGATCAGGTTACTTCAGTTATTATTATTATTATTATTATTATAGTAAGAATTAAAGCAGAGGGAACTTCATTAACATACTGATTGAAACTGACCTGTGTCTGGAAACTTTGCTGTTATTTCTCTTAATTTCTTGGAAGGTCAGTAACAGTTTAGTTTGGGTTTGGTGAGGTGTAACTTTAGCATGAGTGACTCCCTCTTGATTTTTGACCTGCTCTCTTGGAATTTAGTTCGGAAGCTTACTCCAAAACAATGGTCTCCTATAATTTGTACTTGACAAATGTCACAAAATCAAATATATTCTGGATCTTGAGACTGGGTGGCTGGGTGAACTGAGCGGACTTTGAAGGGATGCTGAGAGGCAGTGGCTGGCGTGGGATGTTGATTCGGCTGTTTTGTGCATGGGTTGTGAGTGGGGTTGTGAACACAGAGGAGTGCTCTCAATGAGGCTGTGGGTGGAGAAGGAAGACGGCCAGAGGCCACGCCTTAGGGAGCCTCCACTTTGAAAAGGCAAGAGGAGGAAGAGGAGCCAAGATGCCTTCCCCTTTGGCTAAAGGGGAAGTTGGAGGAGGACCAGAGATCAAAAGACCAAGAAACTAAGTGCCTTGCATTGAAATCATGGTGCTATTTCAAAGATTTTTATACACCACCTGGGAGTACTTAAAATTGAGGGCAGTATAGCCAATATTTGGTTTAGCATGTTTGGCTGAGAAATAGTATTAACAATAGGGCTTTTTAAAATGGACTTTTTTTTGCAAGTAAATCAGAATGTGTCATGTCCCATAAAAAGAAACACTAACATGGTTCTGAAATTAAGATAAAAAGGCCAGTAATTATAGAACAGCCAAATAGGTCTTCAGAAAAATACAAGTCCTGCTCAGAACGCGGGTGTTTGGAGTCCAGCCATCCATTTGCTCATCATGCCTGAAAGTCTGGATACTTTTAGAACATCCTGTCCTCAACCAGCTCCCTTGATTCCCAGCTCCTTCTTCAAAATTACAGGTCTCAGCAATAGCTACCCCTGAAAAACTGGCTTTTTTCCAGGACTGTGGCAAGTAAATATGGCTTGGTTTCTTTTCTTTAAAAATTTTGTGATTTTATTTTATTCAAGATCTTAAAATTCACACAGTCGTTGTTAGTATTTAAACTGTCTTTTCCATTGGGGCCCTGCACTCTAAAAATATTTAGATGGGGGGCTGGGGAGATAGCTCAGTCGGTAGAGTGCTTGCCTTGTAAGCACAAGGCCATGGGTTCGATGCCCAGCACCCAAAAAAAAAAAAAAAAATTAGGTGGGCTGGGGATGTAGCTAGGCATTAGAATGTTTGCCTGGCCTGTGTGAAGCCCTGGATTCAATACCCACCACCAATTAATGAAAGAAAGAAAGAAAGAAAGAAAGAAAGAAAGAAAGAAAGAAAGAAAGAAAGAAAGAAAGAAAGAAAGAAGAAAGAGGGAGAGAAAGAGGGAAGGAAGGAAAAGGAAAAAAATTAGGCAGGAGCACCAAGAAATAAAAAATCATCTAAATGAGGACACAATGGGGAAAAGATAAATGGCTCTGGGAAAACTGAATTCCCTTGTGTGAAAATTAGGAAACTGGATCCTTATGCAATACACAAAAATCAACTCCAAATGAATAAAAACACCTAAACGTTAGTACTAGAAATTAGAAAACTCTTAGAAGAGAACACGGGGGTGGGGTGGGGGAGTTCCTTGATGTTGACCTTGGCAGTTATTGTTTGTATATTACACCAAAAGCTCAGGCTACAAAAGCAAAAAAAAACAAGCAAATGAAACAACATGAAATTAAAAAGCTTCTGAGCATCAAAGGAAATAATCAACAGAGTGAAAAAACAACCTATGTAATGGGAGAATATACTTGCAAATCATACATCTAGTCAGGGGTTCGTATTCCAAAATATATGAGGATCTCAAACAACTCAATGGTAGAAAAAAAATAAACCAATTAAAAAGTAGGCGAGGGTGGTGGACTGGTACTGTGGTTCAGGCGTAGAGTACTTGCCTACCCTAGCACCTCATACAAATAAATAAATAAAGCTTCATCAACAACTAATAAAAATATTTTTTTAAAAAAGTAGGCAAAGGAACTTCATAGAAATGCAAATGACTGACAGGTACATGAGAACGTGCTTGAAATCACTAATCATCAGGGACATGTAAAGTAAAACCATTTTGAGATATCAAGTTGTACACATTAGGATGGCTATTGTCAAAAAGATAAGAGATCCATGCTGGCAAAGGTGTGGAGGAAAATAAACCCTAGTACACAGCTGGTAGGAATGAAGATTGGTGCAGTCACTATGGAAAGTGATGTGGAAATTTCTAAAGAAATTAAAAGTAGAACTAACATGTGAGCCTTTTCTGAATACATGCCCAAAGGAGACAGAATCATCCCCTCGTCAATGTATCTGCACACCAATGTTCATTGCAGCATTGTTCACAAGTGCCAAGAGAGGGAAACACCTAAGTATTTGTCAGTGGAAAAACAAAAACAATTCTTTAAAAGAAAAGAAATATTAGCCTTAAAAAAGAAGGAAGTAAAAAAATTTAAAAATTTTTAAAATGAGGACAAATAAAGAGGGAAGTCCTGCCATTTGCCACTACTTGAATGAACTTCAAGGACATTATGCTAAGGGAAATAAGCCAGGCACAGAAAGGGAAAAAAATATTGCATGATCTCACTTATATGTGAAACAAAGGGGTGGGGAAGGAGGTCAAATAGAGATAGAGAATAAAAAGGTGATTGCCTGGGGCAACAGCAGGGGAAGGGGGAAGTGCAGAGATATAAGTAGTGTCGGAAAATTAAGTCTAGAGATCTCATGTGCAAGAGCAGGACTATAGTTAAAATTATTTTGTATTAAGGATTTTATGTAGATGTTAGCTACTCTTGTCACAAAAACTATGTCAGACAACAGATATATTAATTTGTTTTACTATGGTAATCATTTTATTATCTACATACATCCCATAACATCAAGCTATTCATTTCAAATATATGCAGTGGAATTCCTTTAAAAATAATAAAAATAATAAACTCAAAAGACACAGATGAAACTTTTTAAAAATCAGCTAAATGGACAAGTAAAGCACATTAATAAGAATAAATAAGAAAACTGAGAACTCACCAAATTAGAAGTTATTCATCAAGTCACCTCACTGCATAGAAAATAGTCAGTCAAAAATCTCAGAGCTCCAAAAACAGGTCATCAAAGTTCAAATCTGAAAGGTCATACATGCTACCAATCCTGTCACTATCTCTTGTACTATCCTCCAATGCAAAGTACAGTTTTCAGTTTTAGTTTTAATCGAGTTTTACAATTACTTCTCCAAACCCACAATGGAATAGATCATAAGTAGTTGTATGTGTGACTTAATGTGACTGCGTATAAAATGGAGATGGGCATCAGAGAAAGATGGGGACAAGAGAAATATAGATAGAGAAGGGAGAAGAGTGAACAGCAAAACCCAAATAAGCAGAAACAAGAACTGAACACAGAGGGGTGCCGGGAGTTGTTACTGTCACAGCAAATGGGCCTATCCACAGGACCTGCTTAGTCTTGTGTATCACTTCACAGGGCAAAACCGAAGTTTGGTGGGGACTCTCAGCCATAAAGAATCATCAATATTATATGCATGCTTTTCTTGATAAGAAAAACATACTATATTTAAGAAAGTCACTCATCCAAAATGGTTAACATTTTCCAAAAATATTTTGAGACCTATAATGGTAGAATTTGAATTAGCTTATTGTACCCCAAATAATAATGTTGGGTAAGTGAAGTTTTAGCATCTACATATGATAATATCATACTGACAATTGAAACATAAGGAAATAGAAGTTTTTGAACCTAAATGTGAAAATTTTTTTTCTTTGTGGTACTGGGGAACAAACTCAGGGCCTCATACATGCTAGATAAGAACTTTACCACTGTGCTATATACCACAATCTATGATTTCTTTTAAAATTAAATATGGCATATATGGTATATATATGTATGTATGAATGAATGGATAAAAATATACCTATAAAGTGTTTTTTCTTTATTGATTTGTATGTCAAATTCCTAAGTTTTTAAAGAATTCTGACATCTCGCTCAAATCCCATGTGGGCAAGGGAGTGGGTACCCGTAGGAGGGATGGGTTAGCTGCTAAATAAAAACTTGAAAGTGACATATCAGTTACTCCCATCTCCAGGACTGTTTGAACTTGGAGCTATGAGCTAGGTCAGGGTGCCAGCATGATTTGGGCTTTCTCCAATTGGGGGATTCTTCCCAGGAGTTCCCAAAGGAGCGGATTCCCTGCCTAATGGCTCCAACATTGAACATCGCTCAGTCCATACGCGGCTCATAGATGGCTCCCAACACGGACAAACTTTTTAAAAAGTTTCATAAGGAGTAATGAAATAAAGGAATTGACCAACCCTTCTCAGAAGTAGCTGCCCAGTGGATGGAGTGCCAGTGCTTTGGAGTCGTGGGATCAAGCGCAGAGCCCATGAAAGGCTACTGCAGTGACTTTGAGCAAGTCTGGGTCTCAGCTTACTTATCTGAGAATAATTCATCTATGCGATGCCTCGTTCATCTCTGAAACATTCCTGAAGCTCCTACCCGGGACCAGACCTCCTGGGAGGTCTTGACCATGCAAAGATAAGGCAGAGGAAGCCTCTGGCTCCACAGATTATCCAGGAACCTTGAAATTATTTTAAACTTTTGGTATGAATAAGAGTGCATGAGAAATGGGTTCAAGCCAGATTACCTGGAGATTTGAAGTGCAAAACGCTGATTACAAAATTCACTCTCTGCTTTGCATCCTAGGAAGAGCCACATCTTTACCCTAGCACAGAGCCCTGTGTCCTATGCTGCCTCAGCATTACCAGCTGGCTCCCCAAAAAGGACTGCAGGGTGGAGTCCAGTGTTGGCAAGGCCCATACAAGGCTGCTTTTTACAAGACCACCTGGCAAGAAATGCTGGTGAAAGGTGGACCCAGAACAATCCCTCCTGGTGTAGAAAGCCCAGGAGGAGCTTGAGTTGCAGGATTAATCACCACCACCTGGCAATAGGCTCCCAGCCTTGCAGGAGCATCGCTATGATTGCTTTAAGCATGATGAGCTAGGAATTGTGCACTACCCACCCCACAGACATTTACTGTGTGGAGATGTCTAGGAGAGGATGGTTAAAGCAAGCACCATCACACATTCCCCTGTGTACCCACCATGGCAGAGAGCCCAGTGTTGGCCCGTGTCCAGTCACATTTGCCTGACAAATGAGGGACCACGTCTGTCCCAGTTTTCCATTTTCTAATTCTTAAGGCTGATTTTAGAGCTGTGCCAGGCCTATGTATTGGCTTAGTGATTTTCTGTCAGTATTGTATTTGTTTAGGGTTTGAAGAGAAATTGATGCATTTGTTCTGGTCTGAAAGATATAAACCCAATTAATGTTGGACTATCTGGGTTCCTCCACAAAGTAGAAGACTTGTGGGTTCATGGTTTATTTCAGGGGACAGGATTGTGTGACAGGGGCATAACACAGGGAAGGAGGAAAAGAATACAAAAAGGTATCATCCAATGGACTACCATGATGGGTGAATAATGCTTTGTTCTGACTGGATCTTGATATGTCTCAGAATTGTCTTCCCCAGGGAATAGGAGGCTGGACCCTGCATTATGTCTCCTATACCTTGAGGTACAAATACAGAGTGGGCTCCTACAGCCCTATATTCACATTAACTTCCTTCAAGTCCCAGGACAGGCAGGAAGAGCGCAGGTGTGCACAATTACGTGCAAGTGAGATTGCACCTTCATGAAGTAGTCAGAGTCTTAGAGAATTATGGGATGATGTGCAAGAAATGTCCAGTTCAAGCATGATCCTATTTGGGGGCCATATTTAGCTAAGAATAAAACATTTGCACATGTCACAGATGATTCATAACCCCTTCCTAAATTATTATAGCATTATTGATTGGGTGGGTGGGAAAATGTGGAAGTCTTGCTGAGGCTGAGGATAAATAAGGGCGGGCCACCTTTCAGCCTTACTCCTCTATAAAATCTCGTGACTCGTCTCCAGTAACTTGGTTATGATCAATGTCCCATGAGGCTCTGACTTCAGTGATTTTTTGTTGCAATTATTAATATTATATTTAGAAGTCCATTCTTGAGACTTAGACTATGCATAAATGGTTCTGAAAAACAGAGAGTTATCATTTATTTGGTTAATTATGTCTAACTAAGTAGCTAAAATGCATAATAAGAATCCAATGAACATTTTACCACAGAGGGGGATTAATTGAATAATTAATAGCTTTCTTCACTTAGCATGAAAAATTATGAAGTCTAAAGGAAGTACAAGCCAAATTCCATTACAACAAATTATTCCTAGGCCAAAACCAACTGCATAATAAAAAACAATATTCAATACATCTAAACTCTAGGATATGCAAATTATAAGAGCATTCAGTTAGAGTTTGTTACAAGTTTTGACCCTGAGCAACAATGACTGGATTTTTCAACCTTGTAAAGATATATTTTGTGGTCTGTTGGTTTCTCATCCAGACTGATGAGCCATGTTATCCAGAAGTAAACCAATGGCTTCACTGTTAGTGTGGCATTTGGCAGGGAGGGAGAGTCACAGTGGTTGGATTATTTTTGGAGATGATCACATTGGTTTTATATGCAAATAAGACATTTTGAATGCAAAATACACTGGAATTTCTCTATAATGAGCACCAATCCCTATCGAAGTTGCTCTTCACAGCTTAGTATCTGAAATTCACTCCTACAAGAGAACTCTGCTTCATGTGTAACCGTGGGGTTCCGCATGGCACACTCAGGCTGTTTTGCAATGCCACCTTGGAACTGGTCCTACTCTGCTATTGTCACTCCAAGAGTTTTCATACAGAGCACGCAGGGCCACCTCTCCCTCCCGAAGCACTTTTCCCTGCATTGACTGTTTACTGTTTACTTTCCCTGCATTGACTGTTTACTGCCGTTTCTGGGGGGTTGAGTTTCCAGGCAAGTGCTTGGACTGAAATCCAAATGAAAATCATGGTTTCTTCCCTGATCACCTGTCAAGAGATAATTAAAAGAGTTCCTTGATTAGAACATCAACAGTTCCCACCATTTGAACATGTCTTAAATCCAGATGCATCTTAGATTTGATGTGAGTCTTTATTATCATATTGTCTGGCAAGTCTTGCAGTCAATTCTATCACAGAATTAAGGAAAACATTGCATTAAAGCAATGAACAGTATACAAGTTCATATTTCAGGAGGGTGCATGAAGTCAGTTTCAAAATAACCAAGTTTAAGGCAGTTTTTCTCAGTATTTTTCCCCGCTCTTCTCTATCCTCCTAGGATGTAACCATGCTCATAGGAGTGGTGGAAAGACACTAGCACTGTGAATATGCTTTTTCTCCTCCTTCCTCCTCCCCTCCTTCCTTCTACATCATATTTGTCTTACCAGATACTCTGTGCCCAATGCTGACACCAGGCTTGGCTCCTGCATCAGTGATAAAATTACAAATTCTGAACAAATTGCAGCCTCTGCCCAGTCCCCTGTCCTTGCCTTCCCTGCTTTACATTTTCCATGTTAAATGTCACCACCTGAAAGACGGAGCACTTGGCTTATTTATTATACATCTCCCCCACCTCTGAGGTAAGGTCTTAAGGATGCCAAGCTTTGTCTGCTTTGTTCACTGATAAATCTTGTTTTAGGCACGTGGTAGGCTACTTCGATATTGCTTGAATAAATAATTACTGGAATGGATAAATATTCTAACAGAGAAAGGTAAACAAACAAAGCTTCATGTCAAACAAAGGAATGAACAGACCAAATAATTACAGGTTGTAATGAATACTGAGTGATGAGAAAGTAGGTAATTAGGGAGGCCACTTTGGAGAGAGGGTGAGCGTCTAGACCCAAGGGTGAGAGTGAGACAGGGCAGATCCTGGCAGTCCAGGAGGGGGTGCAGAGCAGCACCTGGGAGTGAGACATACAGTGAGGCTCATCCCAGGTGGTGGGCAAGAGGAGAAAGGTAAGAAAGGAGCAGGGAGGAGAGTTAGAACCTGCTCATGCTCAGCCCTGGAGGCCATGAGAAAGTGTTGGGATTTTATTTTTAAAGCAATAGGAAATCATTGAAGGATTTTTAAGTCATTCCATGAACTACATGATCTTAAACTTTTTGATCCCCCTGCCCCCAAGAGAAGCATACATAGCCACTTGAGAATCTCTGTTCTGAGAACCTCGTACCCATCTCACATATCCTGAAGTATTAAGATTCCTCCTTTTCCTCCTCTACAGCTTCAAAAAGAGAAATCCTTAGCAACATCTCTGAGACCTTAGCAACAGTCCCTAAACTCATGTATGGCTCTAGGCTCTGTGATTTCATGCCAGATCCAAACCCTTCTAACCTTCTTTCTCTGTCTACAACTTTGCAAGGTGGGTGGGTGGGGTCCCTTATTAAAAGATTTTTCTCTCTCTTTCTCTCTCTCCCTTCGACTCCTTGTCTTTCTGATGTCTAGCCCTGAGCTAATGGGAAGAACCAGCCTTTGCACTGCTACCCTCTTGGTTTTATGTTTTCTAGACTCCCCTTCTCTCAGGTGAAGCAGGTCACAACCTCTCAGGCAGTCTCCACACTAAATACAATCCCATCTGTTCTCTTTCCCCAAAGAGAATTCACATTCCTGTCTCACCTTGGCCTGGCTCTTTTGGAGAGACTACTAGCTGTCATTGACTGGAGATGGGACTGTAAAGACCACACCCCCCCAGGCATCTCCTAGCACTGGAGCAACTCACCTGGGACTCTTCAGAGTGCTGTGGCTGAGTTCTTCGAAGAGTATTCCCAAAGAGCTGGGTCTCATCTCATGAAAACAAGCAAACCCTCTTTATAGCAAGGTATTGTGAATGCCGACTTAGCTTCACATCATTCTCATAACAGAATTAATTCCGTCCTGTGAGTGACTGATTTTAGCCTTTCATGGTAACATGAGTTGAAAGCAAAGGTCAATAAGTGAGGGTGAAATTGTCATTCTGTCTGAAAGCATGGGCTCCTTTTCTGGATAGTATTTTGGAGATGATATGGAAAAGTTCCTTTACCTTCCTGCAGTGAGGAAGACTTTCTTCATTGTCAATAAAGGAGAAATGAGTTTGATCATGAAGGTGAACTTTATGCTACTTATGTTATAATGAATCTTAAAAGACTAAAAGGCCATCAAATTATACGTCAAACATTTAATGGCAGCAAAGCTTCTGCATGATGCTCAGTCACACAGAATACCCCCACGTTGTCTTTTCAGTGGGAATGAATTCCATCCTCTGAACTCCTGGGTCTTTTGTGTATACCTACATATCCTGAATCATGGTGGTCTAGCTGCCCATACACTCACTGTGATTCTTGTTGATTGATTCCAGGTCATGTGCTCCTCTCTGGACTCTGTTCAGTTTTAGAGTAATCCCATGGATGGAGATGGGGGATGACTTTCAAAGGAAAATTGGAGTTCTGTTATCAGGATAAGGAAGATGAAGGCTATGGAACCACAAAATAAATCAAACGAATGTGTACTGCACAGTGCAACATTAAGAGACCAGTGTAGAAAACCGTTGCCATTTTGATTGAGTTCCTATTACAGGATGGGTCTATATAACTCAAGGATAACTATCTTCCCATTCCTCAGATATTTTAGGTCACTACTTATTTGACCTAAAAATTTCATTTTTAAAAAATAATCAGAGCATTGTATGATGGAGACAGGGAGGAAGTAGAGATAATTTGAGCTTAGAGTCCTGCCCTCCTCCCTTATCTCAAGCATCTATGTGCTTGAGATAATGAAGTTCTCCCAAATGAATGCTCTCTATATCTGGGATTATAATACTGAGTATGTTTAGTCTTCCAGGAGGAGAGATTCTGCAGTTCATCAACCATGACACATTTTTCTTCATCTGTTCAGAGGACTGAGGTGAAACTCTCATATTCTGAAGCCTGTTTACCTGAATTCAGGTCACAGCTTTGCCATTAAAACTTTAAAGGAAAGGAAGACAGCCGGAAGTTATGAATTCTACACTTGCCTTTTTTGTTAAAAGCCTTCTAATCTTGAACAAGACACCCTTATTTTTTCTGTGCCTCTGTTTCCACATCTATAAAATGGAGACAATAATTCTAACAATATGTCGTAATCATATAATAATTTGCTACATACCACACATTTATTTTTAGTCTACAGAGAAATAATGAATGTGAAAAGACTTATGACATTTAGAATGCTAGACAATTGCATCCCATATGATTTAGTTTTGCTACAAAAAAAGAGACCCCATCCTCCAATGACAGCTAAAATAAGAGAAAAGTTTATTTCTTTCATATGTGAAAGAAGTCTGCAAATAGGTAGCTCTAGGAGTGAGTGGAAGGGAAGCTCCCACCAGGATTCTAGACTTCAGGAGTTGGACATGGCAGCCTCAGATATCCTGGTGCTGCTATGTGCAGGGAGAGGCCCTTACCCTCACGGGCTGAGCTGTATGGAAGTCCCACACATGCTTCCAATTATGTCTTACTATTGCAATGGAAGACTGAGCTAATGGTCCCATAGGTAGATGGCAACATGCCCAGCTGGAAGTTGGGACTCACTGATAAACAAGCAGAAGAGACAATGGGTGCATTGTGGGCACCTGTCAGTCTCTGCCACTGCAGCCACATGATGCCGATGCCTTTTATACATATGCTTCTCTTCTCCATGGGAGTGAGTTCACATTCAGCACTGACTCCTCCTTGTCATCATTGACACCAGTGCTGTCCTCCTCCTCCTCCTCCTCCTCCTCCCCCATCCCCTTCATCCCCACATTTCCTCTTCCTCCTCATTTTCTTCTTCTACTTATCTTCATCTTTCTCCTCCTCCTCTTCTACATCTTCTACCCTTTCTTTTCATTCTCCTCCTCCTTCTTCCTTTAAAAAGAAAACTATACATAGTTATAAATTAGTTGGTCAGTATTAGGTTATAATTTGGGGTGCAATATGTATTTAAAAATCAACTTTTCCTTATTGGAAACCAATGATTTATTTCAGAAACAAAATAGCAATTGTTAATTTTACTAGAATTCTCTCTTTAAACACACACACACACACACACACACACACACACACACACACACCATACGGCAGCAGCTAAATGCCCCAAATTGCAGCTGATTATCTAAAAAATTAAAAAATAAAAACTTCATATTCATGCTAGTTTGCTGTTATATCAGAGACTAGGGGAATGAGATTAATCAGAGCAAAACTCATTGTTTGTAGAGAAATAGTTCACCACATTTGCCTTCTTGATGGTCTAGCCCTGTCCTCTTTATGAATCAAAAACAGAGCATACTGCCACATGGCACCAGAGTTTGTACACTTATGTCTTCCTTTTCTTAAAGACGCCATTGTTTGGTATTCTTCCAGAAAGAAAAAGAAAAAAAAAAAAAAAAAAAGGAAAGAAAGCCAAACTCTTTAAAGACTTAGATGATCTCTGTATTCCAATAACAACAAAATAGTTTTCTTATCAAGATTACTTTAGTTGCATTTCATCAAGCCTTTTTTCTAGATTCAGATGTCATCTACAGTAACTATTTTGTCATATAACCTTTTTGCCTATGTCTACATATTTACATGCTGACATATTCCTTAAAGGATTTCAGGTGGTTCCATCATATCATGCAATAAATAGTCAAAAATATTATTAGTCAGTTTTTCATTTCTGTGATCAAAATGCCTGACAAGAACAACTTAGAGGAGAAGAGATGCTTATTTTGACTCACAGTTCCAGAGGTTTAGTCCACGGTCAACTGAGTCTTTTGCTCTGGGCCAAGGCGAGACAGAACATCATGGTGGGAGGCCAAGGTCGAGCAGAGCTGCTCTATTCCTGGTGATCAAGAAGCAGACAGGTGGTATGGGGGTGCAAGGCAGATGAACCCTTCCAGGACTTACCCCCATCCCCATCACCAACCTCCTGCAGTCACATCCCTCCTGCCTATAGTCCCAACTAAGATGAACTGATTAGGTTATAGCTCTTGTAATCTGATTATTTTACCTCCAAACATTCCCACATGAGTACAGGAGCTTTTGGAAGACACTTCACATCCAAACCATATCATGTACATGCACAGAAGATAAACACATGAAGTGGAATCATTGATGTGGTTCCAAACAACCTCAACTCTAAACTTCATTTGGTTTAGTGAGATGGACATTTAAGCCAAACCCTTAATGTTTTATTATTTTCAAAGTGCTAGTGTTCCATATCTTTACAAAGAGAACTGGCTCTTTAGGTACAGTCATAAGTTCTTCCAAGTGGCCAGTTCTCATCCCAATGCAAGCGTGTAGGAGAAGATTCCCATGGAGGTATTCATACTGAGTTTATTAGTTGCTCTCTAGTTTCTCACCTGAGTGGGTACAGTCACATATGTGCTTCTTGTCTCTTCTAATGAAGTTCATGGATGAATTATTTTTCCCTCATAAGAAAGTAAATTTCTGTGGATTGTAATGATGAAATATAAAACAGGGGAGAGATGGAAATAAAACACATTGTTTTATCCCGAGGCAAAATATCTCCATCCCCTCATGGGGTGGTTTTACCCACAGCAGTGATGCTTATAGCCATGTGAACTGCTCTGTAAGTGTGTGTAGTAAGTGTGGTTTCCATTTTACGGAAATCACTGTCAAAAAGTGAAGCAGTTTCACCCTGAGACACTGTTCTGATAAGTTAAGAACAGTTTTATCCCCAGGAAGTGTCTCACAATGTTTAAATCCTCAGAATTTTACAAAGAAATCTATTTGTGAAGTCTAAAAATGCCACAAGGAATAGTAAACAGAGCCAAAATGTTACATTCACTTGAAATTTTCTTTTTTGGGATAATGTTCCTTAGACCTCAGCCCTAGACAAAGACAACTTAGGGGCTAAGCCTGTGACATTGTTCAATTTACTATGTCTGTTGAAAGGATTACTTACCCCTGACATTTTATAGACTTCTCATGGATATATTTGTTTAAGGTTTTGTTTTGTTTCTTAGTGTGATTTTTAAAAGAAATAAATTAATTTTAATGAAGAATCGTCTGATGTTCTATGATGAAACAAAAATGTTTATGGTGAACTTTTTATTCAGCCTCCATGGGACACATCAGTCTGAATAACCAACAATTTCAGACCAAAGCTTCCACTTTATCAGGTATATAAATGAATAAACATTTGCCCTACTTCACACAATAGTCCTCTAAAAATCTTTAATAACAACGATTGTTGAAAGGGCCTTGGTCTCCCAGGATGAGATGTTCTCATCATCTTACTAACTCATGGAATGCTGTTGTTTTCTACCAGGTCAAATAATCCTTGACGGGTTAATACACAGTACAGAATCACAGAGGTAATGCCCAATCAGGGTTTCAACTCGCCTGTAAGTTGCTCTCCCTGTGCAGATGTGAGTCTATTTAGAAGATAATTCTGAACAGAGAAAGCTCTTGGCTTCCATATGTCCAACAATCACATCATCTATCGTTATTTTACAGTTGAACTCTATTATGATGGTACCCTTAAACATGAGTACTTATAAATTGGTTGTGAAATGCAAAAACAATCATCCCCATCTCGTGGGGTCAATGTGAGGATTATTTGGTTTTGTTAGTGTTGCTAGAAGAGCCCTGTATTAGTCCTTCTGCCAAGAACAACTACATGTTTTGCATAAAAAATGAAGTGCATGTTTTAAAATGTACTGATGAGCTGGCAAGAGGGAAGACATCTTGAGCCAAAGACTGATTCAAAGCGGGAACCCAGAGAGGTAAGCAAAGGTGGGCTTCTGTATTGAGGGCATGTGTCCTTGTGTTTGTGTGTGTGTGTGTGATTTTAAGTGCACAGGTCAAAGTCTAGGATTTTTCCTGGAGTAGGGGGAGGCTGTATGGAAAAGTATAAGGACACACTTCTTGTCTAAATCTGGCATCCTGAAGGGCTAATTCTTCAATATAAAGGTCAACAGAGAATAATAACTTATCTCCTAACCCCACTGAAGAAATTTGCCTATCTCAAATCTTGGTACACTTTTACATCCTCACATTTTTAGTATAAATTCACACTGATAGGTGGGTTCAAAAACTTCAAAAGATTCAAATAATCCAGGATAATCCAGCCAATGTGCAGATGCAAACATGAACCTTCCAGAGGAGTCCACTTCAAGCCAGTGTTCACAGAACTTGCACAGATGAAGGTCCAAAAATTATGCGCTCACATTTTAAAGTAATCAGTGTGTGACCATAGACCCAGATACACTCACACACACAAACGGCAATGAGGAAACGTCACAGACATCAACAAACACAATCAGATATGCAAAACTTTCAAGTACAATTTACAGATAATAGGATATTATATATGTGTGTTTAAAATGATGAAAACATGATTTAAAATGTATGAAGGGTACACTGACATTTCTATGTGTACTACCTGTGTATGTAAGAAACATGAGTTCATACTGATACTTGGGACCTCAGTGTGACACTGTGTCATTGAGCCTGCCACTCGTTTCCTTATTTCTAACTCCTTTCTTCAACAGTGAAAAACCTGGATCTCATAATATGCTTTATATTTATTTACTTTCTTGATCCTAATATACGTGTAAATGGTTTCACCATCTCTAATGAATACCCCTTTGAGAACAAATGCACTATTTCCTGTAAAAGCTTGGGTACAAATCTTCAGACTTATACTGCACAGTCAAGTTACAACTTTCCAAAAGTATTAGAATACTTCTTTCCTACCCACCTCTTTTAGTATGATTATGTGTTCACTGTCATCACTATTAGGCTTAATTCTCCTCACCATCTGATTAATTTTAATTCTTTATTTCTGAGATATGTGAAACATTACCATAAATACACTTTGTTTAAAACCACAAATAAGAGTTGGGCTGTAGCTCAGAGGTAGAGCATTTGCCTAACATGCACAAGGCCCTGAGTTCAATCCCCAGTACTGCAAAAAACTAAACTGACAAACAAGATAAGATTGCATGCAATCATGATTTTATTCAACATTTTATCAGGGAACCTAGCTGATACAGTGAAGCCAGAAAAAGAAATAAAATTTACAAGGATTGTAAAAGAGTAAAAATTCCCATTACTTTGAAATGATATTATTGTCAGCATAAAGAACTCAAAAGAACATAAATATATATTTTTACAATTTAACAAGATTATTGGCACAAAATCAAAATAAATCCAACTGTATGTATATACTTTATTAACAATTGTGAAATACAGTAAAAATACCATTTAAAGCTATTAAGACAAGCTATGTAGTTATAAATCTAACGAGAAATGTGAAATAACTTGATGGAAACAGCATAAAACATTATTGAAAGATGATAAAAATAAATGGAGCCATATGTCAGGTCCAAAATTTGCTTTACTTAATAACATAAACTGATCAGTTCTTCCCAATATAATCTATAGATTCAAAGCACTTCAACCAAAATTACAACAGTTTTCTGTCCTTCAGTTTTGATTCTTTTTGATGGGTCTTGGTAGGATGATTCTAAAGGAAGAATAACCTAATTATACTCAAGAGAGAATAACATGGGGGACTCTCAGGATTGAAATCTATAACAATTAAGACCGAGCAGCATTTGCACAGTAAAAAAATTATCTAATAGAACAAAATATCAAAGCCAGGAACACACCCACGTTCATGGGAACTGTTGAGTTATGGCAGAGCTGGCTTTGCAAACCAATGAAAAATAATGGCCTTTTCAATAAATGCAGCGGTGTCAAGTGATTATCCATATGGAAACGATGCAAATTGAATCTTATTTTTCATCAGACAAAAAGACTCTAAGAAGATTAAAACCTAAATGTGAAGGGCAAAATCATAAATTTATGGAAGGCAAAAGTAGACTCCTTTCATAACTAAGGGAAAGAAAACCATTCTTTTTTTAATTTTTTTTTTTTACAGACTGCATTTTGATTCATTGTATACAAAAGGGGTACATCTTTTCATTTCTATGGTTGTGCACAATGTAGTTTCATACCATTCATGTAATCATACATGTACATAGGATAATGATGTCTGTCTCATTCCACCATTTTTCATACAAGGAAACCATTCCTAAAAACAGATGCGATATGATAAATTTTAAAGGAAAATACTTATATAGTTGACTACATTAAAATTAAGAACTGTTTACCATAAGATGTCAAAAGAAAGTGCAAAGATACAAAAAAACTTGAAGAAGATATTTACAACACGTATAACCAGCAAGAGATTAGTGTGATGGTTACATAAAGAGACCCTGGACCCCTTGTCTCCAATAGGCAAATAATCATCTAGAAAGATGTATCCCAAACTCGAACAGACTCTTCATAGGAGAAGAAAAGATGATCAACCATGTTATCAATCGGAAAATGAAGACTAAAGCAATGAGCTGCTACATTATGGCTACCCGAATACCAAAAATGTAAAACCTGCCTTAATATCGTGCACGACACAGAGCAACTCGAAGCTTCATACAGTACTTATTGGAGTGTCAATTGGTAGAACCACTCTGGAACACAATCTGGCATTATCTGTTAAGTTGAACATGTGCATACCCATCAGCCAGTCGGATTCAGGATATGTGAACAAGAGTAGTTTCAGTATCCATATAAAAGGATACTAACAAGAGTATATTTAGCTAGATTGTGGAACCAACCTAGATGCCCTTCAATAGATGAATGGATAAAGAAACTGTGGTATGTATACACAATGGAATATTATTCAGCCATAAAGAAGAACAAAATTATGATATTTGCAGGTAAATGAATGGAGTTGGAGAATATCATGTTAAGTGAAATAAGCCAATCCCCCAAAAACAAAAGCCAAATGATTTCTCTGATAAGTGGTTGATGATACATTTCAGGGGAATCAGGAAGTAAGGGAAGAATGGAAGAAGGATGGATTGTGTAGATGGAAATGAGGGGTGGGGAGGGAGCGGGGGAAGGAAAGATAATAGAATGAGACAAACATCATTACCCTATGTACTTGTATGAATACGCAAATGGTATGACTCTACTTCGTGAACAACCAGAGAAACAATAGTTATATTCCATTTGTATACAATGAAACAAAATTTAAAAAGAAAAAAAAATTATGTACCTGAAAAAAAAAGAGTATATTTAGCAAAAAAAAAAAAAAAAAAAAAAAAAAAATTTTAAAGTAATTACCCAACAATAGAATGCATATATTAATAGTGGTCTAATCACATACTGGGCTATCAGTAAACAGTGAAAACAAATGGACTGCAGCTACACATACTCAATTCACACACACCCAGATTTGACCTTCTTTGCATAAAGCGTAAAGTAAGAAAAGTTATACGAACTATCCTTTAGAAATGAAAAAGAAATGGAAAAATTATAAAGAAAAATCATGGAATGACAAATACAAAAGTCATGTGAAAGAGGAGGAAAGAGAACAGGAATAAAGAACTAGAGTGCATTCAATTCAAGAATCAGATGCTATTTATTAGGTTGTCAGGTGCAGAGGTGTTTGTTGCTTGTTTATTCTACATATTTTCCATACTTTAGATTAATTTTTATCTATTGGAGATCTAATAAGATATAAGCATTTTAACAATTAAATTGCAGAATCATATGTGCAGTATAGCACCTTTTAAATTAACACATTCACACTCAACAATTGCATCTATCTGTGAGTTTGAGGTTGCATGTAAAGGTTTGTAGGGCTATTTACACACTGAACAAGGTGACTACTTCCAAGGAGAGATAATGGCATTGTGGGCAGGTGCCTTAGTTCATTTTGTGTTGCTATAACAGAATACTGGAAAATTAATGAAGAAAGGAAGTTTATTTCTCACAGTTCTGGATGCTGGGGAGATCAAAATCAAAGGACCAGTATCTGGCAGGGGCTTTCTTGTTTCATCATCCCAAGGTTGAAGGTGAGAGGGTGAAAGAGAAAGTGGGGGTGGTGAGGAGAGACTGAGATTGAACTAGAAATCCCAGACTCCTATAATCTGTGTTAATCCATTCATGAAGGTGGGATTTTCGTGGTCTAATTATCTCTTAAAGGTCAGGCTCTGAACACTGTTGAATGGGGTTAAGTTTCCAATACAAGCTCTTTGGTAGACGCAGTCAAATCATAGCAGTAGGAATCAAGACAAATTTGGATATAGTTTTGTTTTTATAAGAAGAACATATTTTTGTATTAGTTGTATAATTAGGATAGATATTATAAAATCGAAGAAATTTGGAGAAAACTTGGGAGGAGGGAAGGAGGTAAGGATAGAGAGGAAGAAGGAAAGAATGGACGAGAGAAAGATGGAAAGAGAAGGAAAAGTCAGGAAGGAAAGAGGAGAGGGGAGAGAGAAAGAAAGGAGTAAAAGGAAAGGGAGGGAGAGGTGGAAGGCAGGGAAAATGCAGGTCTCTGAGTGCTCACGAGGTGGCGCTAGAGAGAGGAAGCGAGCGCAGGAAGACGACCCTGCTCCCTCTGCCGGGCAGGGCTGGAGAACTGCAGAACTGCCTGTCAGTTCACTGGCGACTTCTCAGGAGAGGGAGGAAGCCACGGTGGCCTGTTGGAGAGGCTGACCTTCTCTCTTTTTGAGGCGGTTGGTAGGATTTGAGTGACTCATCTGCTTGTGAGTCAGCGGGTCCCTGGAAAGGAAAACAACCTGCTTGCGGGTTCTCAGTGGAGCCTCCTTCTTTGCTTTTGGGAATTTCTTCCAAAAGTATGCTAATAAACTGCCATAGTTATGAGAAAATGTGCAAACTTCACCTTCTATCATTAATTATTCATAACATAATTTTTTCCAGAACACCAAGTCCTTAAAAAATGAATTCTGTTTTTCTAAAATAGGTTAAAATTTTGTCTAATATCTTCCTATGACAAGACTTTACTTCCATTTGAACATGAGGTTCTTTCTCTTCTCAATTCCTCTCCTTGACTGGTAAATATTTCTCCCTCAAGACAATAATTAAATTCACAAACGAAATTATTTTTAAAGGTACTGTATTTAAATATGCAATAAAATAAGCCAGTCATTCATGCACAGTTTTGGTTCTGAGGCCAGCAGAACATTAATAAAGGTAGAAAGCTAATCTGTAACTCAAACACTTTAATAAATAAAGAGAACAGCTTTAAAAGAGCAGAGAAAATGTGCTGACCTTTTCCAACTCTATTTGTAAAATGCGACATAATTTATGGCACACAGATCTGTAACTACAATCACAAGTTCCTAACCTTGCAGGCCATCTATCCTACAGCCATGTTCCATTTGGCTGGTTTTAAGACAGTGAGTTGAAGGGCAGGAAAGAGCCATCTTGTCTCAAGGTTTGGGACAGCCCATCACATCTGTTAGGAAATTATGGCAACTAATACATTACTGCATAAATTCTGTTCATAATTTTTGTAAGTCATGCATCTTAAGTGCTTTATCATCAAAGTAATATATAGCGGGCATTTTCAGAATGAAATGGAGAAATAGTGGGGAATAGGGAACTGAAAAGGGAGTGGAAAGAATGGACAGCTATTGAGGAGGAGAGAAGAGATTCTAATTCAATTTAAAACTGAAATCTAGATGTTAAAAATGATAAATGATTTTTGCTTATTGGTGCATTACTGTGAAGCACCTGAGATTGTTTTAAATTTCCTACTATTTCTCCAACTTGAATTTCATGTTAGAGTAAAACTGAGTAATCCATGTCATGGAAATTCGCCTTATCCTTAGTCACCATTGCACGGGTCACTTGCTTTCCTGTGGACTCACTCCTTCACTCCTTCACTATTTACTGCACATCTATGACATGCCTGTGCCACTAGGTGCATGGTGGAGAGTGCACTGCCAACCATGGAGCAGTCAGCATCGAGAATGTTTCCCTTTCTTCCCGCTTTTCCTCTTCTCCATCCCCAGCTCCACTCATTTCCCCAAGACCTTATAAATGCCACATCCTCGTCCTTCCTGACCCCTGTTCCAACCTCCACCCCCATTTTACCAACCCACAGACCTGCGATCTCTCTCCCCCAAACCCCTAAATCTTAGGTACAGCTCTCACATCACAACTCACAGGACTCCAAACCAAAACAATTCACAGTCATGCCCTGAGCCACCATTGCTTGGGAAATATTTGGAGGCATGAACACTGAAAGTTTTGCAGCAAGGCACAGCGGAGGGACCCACATTCAATTCTAACTCCAAGTTAAAAGCAGGTCTTCCTCTAGGGACTTCAAGATTTTTCCAGTGGTCACAGCAGGGAGAAAACACAGCCATTAGGATGGCCGCCTGACATCCCAGCATCTGGACCACAGAAAGGGGCACGAGCTGGTGGTCAGCACCCTGGAGAAGGGTTTCCGTGACTTAGTCATAGTGGTCTGGAGACGGGTGCCAGCATGATTTTGTTGCTCACTGTGTACAAGGGCATGCGGTTCTTATTAGAGGACAAAGGTTTATTCATTCCAAGAAACTCCATTTTCCATTCCCACATAGTTTTAAGTTTAAAGAACATTCTTGACTGTTTGACACCTGACCTAGGTGCACCCTTTGACCATTGGAGTCCAAGTTCTGACACTCAGCGTGATCCCAGGTGAGCCATCTCCCTGCCATGCTTTTGTCTTAATGAACCAGGGCTCCACCTGAGTGTGCTGTGGAGGGAACTACCAAGGGAACTTCCACTTGCAATGTTGTGTTATAGTTGCTGGTGTATTCGTGATCTCTCCCCTGAAGAAGGGCATGCTGGTAGCTACACACACAGTGCTCACTGCTTTCCAGGTGTCGTTCTAAGTGCTTACATTGATTAAATCCGTTAATGTTCATGGCAACCTTATGAGGTGGGTGCCACGATCATTTTCATTTTACAGACAAGAAAACTGAGGTATGGAGAAGTTACATACAGTATCCAGTAAGTTTTTTGGTAAATATTTGCTACATTACACTTTATCTTTTTGAAAGAGACTCAGTGATATGAGTCTATCTTGTTATTTTGATATAAGCAAGAAAGATCTTCCTATTTGACTCTTTTAACTTGTATAAGATATTAATTTAAGGTGTTTTCTCTGAAGGTTGGTATGTGATGGTTTCAAAACAATATGAAATAAGACATCTGTGCTATGCATTTGACTCTTATGTTTCAGTGTGTTTTTCGGGGTTTTGGTTCATCATCATGAATACTGAAATTTTACTTTTTCTTTTGCACATTCTAAGCATATTTCTTCCTGTGTTAGGTAGTCATCGTATTTTAACAAAAAACAAAAGTCCTTTCTCTGTAATCTCTGTTTTCTTTTCTTCTCTTCAGGGACTGAAATTGCCAACTCATTGTTCTTAAAATTGTCTGCTTCACAGTTAGATAGGAGGGGTAAGTTCCAGTGTTCTACAGCACCAGGGGTGACCACAGTTCACAATAACCTATTACATATTTTATGAAGTGCTACAAGAGTGGAGCTCTGAGTCTCCAAACACAAAGAAATGATGAGATGGAAATGCTAATTACCCTGATTTGATCATTACACATTGTGTGCTCATATTGAAACATCACACTGTACCCCATAAATATGTACAATTATTATATGTTGATGAAAAAGAAAAGAAAAAAATATTAAAGAAATTATCTTGTTCTGTGACCTCCAAGTGTAGCCCCATGAGACAGGCTCTTGGGATCACCTGTGAAAGCAGAAGCTAGTCTGGGGGCTCCAGAGGTTGAAGGATGTCAAGTAAGTGTCTGTTGAAGATTAGCTGATCTTCTGCAAGATGAATATGAAATGCGCTGCTTGTTTATAGATGCATCTGAGAAACTGTTAAACCAGGTGAGGTGCCGGTATGTGTGTGTGTGCGTGTGATTTTCTCTGCCATTGTGCTTTTGCTGGTTTATAAAATTCTTACAGGGCTGGGGAGATAGCTCAGCTGGTAGAGTACAAGGCCTTGAGTTCGATCCCGGTACCGCAAAAAAAAAAAAAAACTCTTACAGGACAAGACATTTTGCCACATAGAGTTAGTTGATTTTCAAAAAGTTTTGTGACTTTTTTATGCTATAGTTAGAGCTGTTTAAAAAAAAGAAAAAAACTTTTCTCCACTGTCCCTTGCATAAAATGCAAAAATAGACTATCAGTAGACTTTTTATGCAGCTGGGTTATGAATCAACAGTTCAAAATGTCCTTACTTCAAACTGGCCTGAGGGAAGTCTGGCTAAAATCAAGACTTTGGGGAGACTTATAATATGACACTAAACAAATTCTGAAGCTCGCTGTTTATCTTTTTTTCCATATTGGATCCCATATGTGTACTTTTTCCGAGGCGGTCTGGAACCACGCTGAAGGTTTTTGCCTTCAAGGATGCTCTGTAAGCACAGAGCGTGGTGACGAGAGCCATCAGAGCAAGGGGCGGGCTGGCGGGAGTGAGCGCTGAGCAGAGCCAGCCCGGTGGGGCTTGTTAACCCAGCGCTCTCCACCATGGCTGGAGGTGTGCCTTGACCTTTCTGTTAGTAAATTCCCTACCGTCCTAGGCATTGAGCAAAAACTAGCCAGACTCCATTTTTAGAAATTAAAATATAAAGACAATTTCTTCATAAAAAAAATTTAAAGCAATTTTGTCTTTTTCATGTTAACATTTGTGGCATCCACAGATGGAGATGAAATGGCAAGAGAGAAGGGAGCTTTTATTGCTTTTGAACAAAGATCATTCTTCATTTGACACCTTATGTGGCACACATATGTGGAAAACAGTTTTTCTAGACCAGAACATGTGACATAAGATAGAGGTGGGATGGAATTTTTAAAATTGAAAATCTCTAGGAAAAATTTAAGTCCTATGAGTCTTTGGTTTGGATTCCCTCAGAAGAAGACCCTGAGACAAGGATTTGAATACAAAGAGTTTATCTGGGAAGAGAATCTAGGAAACACTGGTAAGAGAATGGGGAAGTGAGCAAGGGAAGGGAGGAAAGCCACTGGGATGCCACACAGAGCAGTTAGTTACCCCAGTCAAGGAGGGGGCCGCAGAGGTATTGATCCATCCATCATTGGCTGGTGGCTGCTTCCAGAGGTTTATCTTTCCAGCACTTCCTGCTGGCCCTGTGAGAAAACTAAGCGCCAAGAACATCCTGGGAATCAGAGGGAAAAAATCCCTCAGTCTGCATCAAGATGTTCACAGTAAGTGGCCTACATGGGTAGAGGTCAGGGGAAGGGGAATGAGCCAAGGCACAGACTGTGGAGCTACCTGCCTGTTATAACTGGGTCTGGAATGTACCATAAAGGCTCATGAGTTGAAGCCTTGATCCTCAGTGCAACCAAGTCCAGAGGTGGGGCTTTGGGGAAGAGATTGGATCATAAGGACTCTGATCTCATTGGTGGATGAATCCATTGGGATATTTGTAGTTGAAAGGACTATTGAGAGGTGGTGGAAACCGTAAGAGATGAGACCTAGTTGAGGGAGTAGATCCTTGGAGGTGTGATCTTGAGGACAACATCTTATCTGTGGCCTCTCCTCCTCCTTCTCCACTTCCTCCTCCTCCCCCTTCTTTACCTCCTCCTCCTCTTCCTTCTTCTTCTTCACACTGTCTCTTCCCAGTCACCATGAACTGAGCAGCTTGCCTCTGCCTTGCCCTTCTTCCATGTTCTGCCTCAACTTAGGCCCAAAGCAATGGATCCAGTCAATCACAGACTGAAACCTTTGAAACTGTGAGTCAACATTAATCTCTCCTTCTTTAAACGTTTTTTTCTCAGGTATTTTGTCACAGTGACAAAAAATAACATATTGCTTTACTGAACACAAAATGGAAGTCGTTGACCAACTAATGAGACTGTTTCCTGAAGACTTTTCCCTCCCCTTCACTCAACTCTCTAGGTTTTGCCTTTACCACATAATCCCAAATCTAAAACTATGTCTGGCACTTA
Organism: Sciurus carolinensis; assembly: GCF_902686445.1. Lineage (NCBI taxonomy): Eukaryota > Metazoa > Chordata > Mammalia > Rodentia > Sciuridae > Sciurus > Sciurus carolinensis. Next base: position 25,027,929 of record NC_062227.1, on the reverse strand, counting down.
GGAGACCAAACTGAGTTGTTGACAAAATGAAAACAAATGAAAGAATTTACTTTCATAAGGGCTGAGACTACTCAATTTTTTTTTTCCATGTGCAATTCAGGGACAATACTATGACTCACTTCAGTTGGCCCAACTGCTATCATAATGAGTGTTCCAAAGCTCTCTGGTCCCCTGGATGAACAGCATCCTCTCATTTCATGATTGTAGACATCACATTTTGATGCACACACAGATGGCCAGGGCCTTCATTATTTGGGATCTGGGGAAACCTGTGTAACAACAGGATCTAACTGCCCTTGGGTGAAAACAAATGAGCATTTCATGCCAATGTTGTTATACTCAGGTGTTTATGAGGAGCAGATGTGGAGTCCCCAGAAATGCTCTTTGGTGGTGACATTCAGGTCTTATCTGGACCTTCACTGAGAACCCACTCTGTGCTGAGCAGTGTTCCCGAGTCTGTCCATTGACTGTAGCATTTAACCTGTGAGGTTTCACTGGAATCTCTATTAATGGGGAAGAGAGCCTTTCTCAAGGCCCCTACTCCTTAGGAGTTGGCTGTTTGGAGGGAGTTATAGAAACTGGGTAGGGTCTACAGATTAAGCAGTGGGTGCAAGCTCCGGCTGGCCATTGCTGTTTACCTCCCATACTGGGGCAGGAACTCAGTACTTCCCCTGCTGAGTAAGGCTTCTTGCCTGACCTCGAGGCACCTGGGCTTGCACTCTTGTAACAATAGATTCCAGAAGCGTGTGTTCCCGCAGTCTATGCAGTCTGTGCATCATTTGGACCAAGTCTCTCTTATCACAAATCCCTTCTTACAGTGCTGGGATAAAGTTGAGGGAGACCTTGTAGGTAGGTTCCCATCATCCCACACCTAGATGTGCCTCTTAGCCTTTCAGTTTTGAAACTCTCCCCTTTTCTTTGTCCTAAATATTAAAACTCAACTTTTATTTTGCTCTCATTAGCAACCAGACCTTACTCGCACCCTGCTCTCTACCCTCTGACGAGCAGGCTTCCAATCGCAGACAAGAATGCACTGGAGAGAGATTTAACATTAGCTTTATGACCGGTGGAGGTGGGGCATCAGTTTGGGTCCTGTCTGCACTGGGAAAGGTTGGGCTGCTTGGATCAGAAATGGAACGACTAGGGACCACTCACCTGAGGGATGCTGGTGGGACCACAGGTGCCCTTTTTTATAGAATAAGACCCCGAGCTGTGCCTTCATTCCAGGATTTTAATATGTGCTAACTAAAACATAAGAGGTTATAGAGCTGTGAAGTTACAGACAGCTGAAGGGCAAGCGTGGTCACTAGAAAATCAACTCTATTTTTGTCTGATTTTAGTGGAATGGGATATAAAGACATGTAAATGATGAATATGCAGGACATAGAATATGAGATGAAAATATTTTGTAAGTTTCATCTCAAAGCAGCCGAAAGCCACACAAAACTGTGGTGAATAGATCCTCAGCAAGGGAGGGTTATATTTGCTTTTGCCGTGAAGAAGAGTTCACCCAACACTAGAAACTTTCTTATCAGCACGAGTTCATCCAAAAATGTGCCTAAGCGGCGTTTCCTTTGAAAGGGCACATAAACCCCAGGCTGGTATCATTAGGAAAGCAAGGATATTGAAACCCAATCCCTGTGAAGGACCCTGCATAATTGGGGAAAGTAATCCAAATGGCACACGCTGGTGCCTGAACAAATTACCAGAAATTGACTGCCCTCAGAGCAAGCTAATTTAATCTTCTCAGAATCTAGCCATCTTGGCAAAGCTGTCCTTCCCCGGAGGAGGAAAAGTGAATTAAACAGCAGTTTATACCAGGTACTCCAGGCTCTCCTCCACAGGGAAAAGTCTACAAGGCTAATCAGTAGAAATAAAGGGATTCATTTTATATATTTGGCAAAAAGGCTTAGTGTTTGCATTGGCTTCCTTAATGCAGTTGTTAGCAGCAGGCAGATTTATATCGATGGTTACTGCAGAGAAAAATGACAACCGGTTGCAGGCAGTCACCCACCTCTGACAAGCTGGATTGTCCTGGAGACACTCATTATGTAACTCTAGACTTCTGGCAGCTCCAGGTCTCCTGAGGCCCTGTGTAAATAGTCACCTGACGAGGGCAGTCCCAGTGCTACTTGAAATCCCTCCCTGGTAACATCTGCTTTTGTTTTCTTGATGCTCACAGGACATCTGGAATTAACATCATGCCTTATCATCTTCTCCCAGAAATTAACACAAAAATATGAAGTGGCTGACGGCTGTGAGCTGACTGGAAATCAGTAGGTAGTTTAGTATTAGGGCTTGGATCTGGAATGTTCCCAAAAGGTTCAGGTGTTCAGAGGTGGGGTTTTGGGGAGGTGACTTGATCATGAGGGCTCTGACATCACCTGTGGATGAATCCATTTGATGGATTGATCATAGCCGGATTATTGGGAAGTGGTGGAAACTGACAGATCAGGCATGGTTGTATTATGGGGTGCAATTTAAGAACAGATCGACCACCACTGAGAAGTCCAAATTTGAGAGTCTTTATTAAGCTGGCCCGCTGACTGTCTCACACAATGCCCCAAAAAATGGCTATTGGGAGAACAGCCCTGACCACAGGGTTGTCAGGGTTCTTATACCAAAAATCACATCAATCATAAGTGTCTGTTGCTATGATTTGAAATTATAAACCAACATCATGAGATCATCAACAGAGGGGGAAGTGGGTCAAAACGACCCTTACCTAGGTACAAACTAAAGAATGGTTACTAACATCCACACAATCACTGTTCACATGGTACATTGTCTAGGAGCAATAGGGATCAAAAGAGAGCAATTTTTCATTACATAAGAATTGTCGTTTTGTATTGCTAAACATGTCACGCTAAGTAACTAATGATGGGTACAGAGGCGGGGTGCTCCCATGGGAGAAGCTCTTTTCCTCAGAGCAAAATGGAGTCTGTTTAGTCTTTTCCCTTAGAGTCTGGCCTATAACATTCTCATGGAGTCAGATCTGTCAGCCCATCACTGTTGAAGGAAGTAGGTCACTGGGGGCCTGCCCTTGGGGATTGTATGCTGTCCCTGGCCCCTTCCTTGTGCTCCCTCTCCCTCTCTCTCCTGCCTGACTGTCTGGAGCTGAGCAGCTTTCCTCTGCCATACTCTTCCGTCATGATGTTCTTCCTTACCTCACCCAAAGCAACAGAGCTGGCTGAACGTGGACTGAAACCTCTGAAACCATAAGCCCAAATACGTCTTTCCTCCTTTAAGCCGTTTATGTTAGGAATCTTGGTCACAAGGAGGAAAAGCTAATTCACTCTTAGTAATTCCCAGAAATGTAGAAACAGAGGAAAGCCAGATGAAAAATCAGTAACTGATAAAGAAGAGTTAAACACGCAAGCTGTTTCAGAAAACAACTTTATTCTCTATCTGCTTTCAAAAAAGAATCTATAAACCAATGTTAATTTTTTAAAGCTATATAGCTGCTTCTGGATTTTTTCTGTGATTATAAATATATATACATATATGTAAAGCCTTAAATTATATATATGTATATATATAGTTATATATATAAAACATTATTTTGCCTTCTGTTTTCATGTGCACTGTTCAGCAGTGTTAAATATAATCACATTGTAAAACATATCTCCAGAACTTGCTCATCATTCAGAACTGAACTCCATACCCATTCAACAATTCATCATTTCTTCTTCCCTTCTCCATCTGGCAACCACCATTCTACTTTCTGTTTCTATAAATTAGACCACTCTAGGTATGTAAGTCATGTAAAGGAAACCATATAGTATCTGTTTTTTGGTGCCTGGCTAATTTCTTTGCATAATGTCCTCAAGATTCATTCATGTTGTAGCACTTTTAAGAATTTCCTTCCTTTTTTTAAGGATGAATAATATTTCATTGTATATTTAGATCACAATTTGATAATCCTTCAATCTGTCAATGGACATTTGGGTTATTTCCACCTCTTGGTCATTGTGAATAAAGCCACAATGAACATGGGAGTGTAATATCTCTTCGAGATAGAGTTTTCAAAAATTTCAATATTTATCCAGAAATGAATCACATGATATTTCTATTTTTAGTTGTATTGGCGGAACCATCATACTATTTTCCATGACAGGTGCACAATTATACATATCACCAAAATTACTCAGAGGTTCCAATTTCTCCACATCCTCACCAACTCTCGTTATTTTCTGTCTTTTTAAGAAATGATAGTCATCCTAGTGGGTACAAATGGCACTTCATTGTGATTTTTGTTTACATTTCTCTAATAATTAGTGATGTTGAGCATATTTTCTTATGCTCATTGGTCGTTTGTATGTCATCTGTGGAGACATGTCTATTCAAGTCTTTTGCCCATTTTTTAATCAGGTTATTTGTTTATTTTGTGGCTGAATTGCTGGAGTACTTTATATATTCTGCCTACTGTTTCCTCATGAGATATATTATTTTTAAATATTTTCTCCCATACTTACGTTGCTTTTCACCCTATTGATTGTGCCTTTTGATGCACAAAAATTTGACGTAGTCCCATTTGTGTATTTCTTCTTTTGTCACTGATTTCTTTAGATCATATTCAAAAAACCATTGCCAAATTCATCATCAAAGAGCTCTCCCTTATTTTTCTACTAGCAGTGTTATGGTGTTGGGTCTTACATTGAGGTCTTTAATGTATTTTAGTTTTGCACATCCTGTAAGGGTCAAACTTCATTCTTTTGCATGTAGACGCCCAGTGTTCCCCAATAGCATTTGTTGAAGAGATTCTCTTTTTCCCATTCAGTGGTTTTGTCAAATTTGTCAAGGATGATTCAACCATAGATGTGAGGTTTTACTTCTGAGTTTTCTATTCTATGCCATTGATCTATATGTCTGTTTTTATGCCAGTACTATTCTGTTTTGATTACTGTAGTTTTGTGGTGTATTTTGAAATCAGGTCATGTGATTCCTATTCCTCCAACTTTATTCTAACTTTTTGGGAAAAAAAATATTACTATGCTATGACATTTGGGATTCCACATACATTTTAGGGTTAATTTTTGTTCTTGAAAAAGTGTCCTTGTGTTTTTGAAGGGATTATGTTGAATCTATGAGTAACTTTGAAGAATATGAACATATTAGGTTTTGTAACCCATGACAATTAGATGTCTTTACACTCACTTTTGTCATCTTTAGTTTATTTTAGAAATGTTTTGAAATTTTACTGTACAAGTTTTTTACTATCTTGGTCAGGTTTATTCCTAAGTATTTTATTCCTGATGCTGACAAAATAAGAGTTATTTTCTTAATTTCTCTTTTTAGGTTGTTCATTTTTGGTGTATAGAAACACAACTGATTTCTATTTACTGATTTTATATCTTGCAACTTTACTGAGTTGGTTTATTAGTTCTAACAGTTAGTTCTTTTGCATGTGGAATATTTAGTGTTTTCTACATGTAAGACCATGTCATCTATGAATGAACAGATTATTTTACTTCCTTCTCTTTTTCAAAAAAATATTGTTTTAGTTGTAGATGGACACAATACCTTTATTTTATTCATCTATTTTATGTGGTGCTGAGGCTCTAACCCAGTGCCTCACACACACTAGGCAAGCTTTCTACCACTGAGCCACAATCCCAGCCCCATGCTTCTCTCTTTTCTTGTATGGTTTTAATTCATTTTTCTTACTAATGACACCAGCTAAGACTTCCATACTTCTTTTCATTGAAAGTAAGCAGGGAGAATGGCATTTTTGTCTTGTTACTGATCTTAAAGGAAATATTTTCAGCATTTCACCATTAAGTTTGATGTTGGTCATGGTCTTTACTATGTTAAGGTAGTTTTCTTCCATTTCCACACTATTGTACATTTTCATCACAAAAGAAATGTTGAATTTTGACAGATGCTTTTTCTGTATCTATTGAGATGGTGTGATTTTTGTCCTTCATTACATTAATGTGGCATATTACCTTGATTGATTTTCATACATGGAACCATCCTTGCATTGCAGGAATAAATTCTATTTGGTTATAGGGTACAATTCTTTTCATGTGCTCTTGAAATCAATCTGCTAGCATTTTTTTTTTTGTATTTTTGCATCAATATTCATCGGGGATATTGGTCTATAGTTTTCATGTAGTTTCTTTGATTTAATAACAGGGTAATGAGCTTTATAGAATGAGCTTGGGACTGTTCCCCTTCTTCATTTCTTTGGAAGAGTTTTAAAAGCATTTCTGTTAATTCTTCTTTAAATGTTTATAGAATTCCCCAATGAAGTCATGTGTTCCTGGGTTTTCCTTTTGGGGAAGTTTTTGGTTACTAACTCAGTCTCCTTATTAGTTATTGTTCTGTTCAGTTTCTCTATTTATTTGTAATATTTTCTGGGAATGTATTTTCTTGTTCTGAATTGTCAATTTTGGTGGTATAAAATTATTCATAGTACTCTCTTAAACTCTATTTTATTTCTATAGTATTGGTTGCCATGTCCCCTCTTTCATTTTTAATTTTAGCTACTTTATTTTCTTAATCTAGCTAAGGGTTTGCTAATTTTGATGATCTCAAAAAAATACTTTTAGCTTCATTTAAAAATTTTTTTCTCTATTTCCTTTACCTCTGCTCTAGTATTTATTATTTCCTTCCATTTTCAGTTTTGAGTATATTTTGTTCTCCTTTTTATAGTTGCTTGATATGTGAAGTTAGATTGTTAATTTGAGGCTTTTTAAAAATATAGGCACTTATGAGTTTTGGTTTGTTGTGTTTTGGTTTTCATTTGTTTCAAGGTAATTTCTTTATGTGAGTTTTTTTTTTTTTTTTTTTTTTTTTACCCACTGGTGTGTTGTTTAACTTTCACCTATTTGGGATTTTTCCAGGTTTCCTTGTGCTACTAATTTCTAGTTTCATTTCATGGTTCCCAGGAAGATGCTTTTTATACCATCAGCCTTCTTGAAGTTGTAAAGACTTGTTTTGTGGTCTAATATTTGACCTACAATGAAGAATATTCCATATACACTAGAGGAGAATGAGTATGCTTCTGTAGTTGGGAGAAGTATTCTATTTATATGTTAGGTACAATTGCTCTGTTGTGCTGTTCAAGCCCATTATTTCCTTACTGACCTTTGGTCTGTTGCTCTCTGTTATTGAAAGTGAGGTATTAAAGTCTACTAGTATTATTATGTTGCTCTCTGCACCCGCCCCGCTCCCATTCTATCAAAATTTCCTCCACATATTTAGGGAGGTTTGATGTATGAATATTTATAAATATTTTATTTTCTAGGTAAATTTGCCATTGTGTCATTCTACTGTGTCCTTCTTTGTTTCTCATGGCAGTTTTTGACTTCAAGTCTATTTTGTCTGATTTTAATACAGTCATTTGACCCTTTTGGTTACTATTTGCTTAATATATCCTTTTCTATTCTTCTACTTTCAGCCTTTGTGAGTCTGTAGATCTCAAACAACTCTCTTATGGAGAGATTGCTTTTGTCTCTTTAGTGACTCATTACTTTTTGATTGGGGAATTTGATCCATTTACATTAAAAGTAATTACCAATAGGGAAGAACTTATTATTTCGATTTCATTGTCTTCTGTATGTTTTGCAACTTTTTTGTTTCTCATTATGCTTTTATTGCTTTCCTTTGTGTTGCATTGATTTATTTTATTATTATTATTATTATTATTATTTGCTGTGGTGTTCTTTGAGTCTCCTTTTATTTCCTTTTGTGTACATGCCATACACATCTTCTTGGTGGTTACCATTACAATTACATAAAACAAAAAAGTCATAACATTCTATTAAATGCTACTTAAGTTACAGTATGCTATTTTAAAATAATAGGTTAACTTCAGTCAAATACCCAAATTCTATGCTTTTCAGCTCCACCTCTCCTACTTCATGTTTTGTTTCACAGATTGCATCTTTGTGCATTATATATTCATTAATGTAGATTTATAGTAAAAATTCTGTTGCAACTTAAATCATATGTACCAATAATAATAATACAGGCTACTCTATTTGCTAAGAACCTTTACTTGAGAACCTTATAGTTTCATATGGTTATGTGTTTCTGTTCACATCCTTTTGTCTCAACTTTTTATTTTTATTGTTTTTGTTCTTTTTAGATATACGTGACAGTAGAGTGAATTTTGACATATGCATACATAGAGTATAACTTTCCATTCTTGTGGTTGTACATGATGTGAGTTTTTTTCTCACTGTGAAGGCCTCCCTTTAGCATTGTTACAGAGACTTATAGGTAATGAACTTTAGATTTCATTCAACTGGGAAAGTCTTCATTTCTCCTTCATTGTTGAAGGGCAATTTTGCCATATACCACATTGTTGTTCAACACTGTTTTTTCAGCACTTTGAATATATATCTCCCTTCTGACCTACAAGTGTCTGCTCAGAAATCTGCCAATAATCTTTTGGAAGTTCTCTTTTTTGTGATGAGTTCCTTTTATTTTCTAGTTTCATTAATTTTGACTTTGATAGGTTATAAGGTATCTAGGAGTGATTTTTATCTGGATTTATCTGAGTTGAAGTTCTTGGAGCTTCTTGAATTTGTATGATAACTTCTTTCCTCAGATTAGGAAGTTTCTTGCACTTTTTCCTCAAATAAGTTCTCTTTTTCTCTCTTCATAGATTTTAATAATACATTTATTCACCCAGCTGGTAGTGTCCCAATGAGCTTACCAAAAAAAAAAAAAAAAAAAAAAAAAAAAAAAATCTATGAAACATAAAGGAAGCCAATAATAGATGAAAGAAATGACAAAATTCCCTTCAGCTCTCTTTATTTTTCTTTATTCCTTTTTCTTTTTGTTCCTCTAACTTGGTGATTTCAAGTGACCTGTCTTCAAGATCACTGGTGGTTCTACCTGATCAAATCTCCGTTCAGAGGTTTTCAAGAAGGCGGACTAGAGGGCGGCTGCATTTCATGTTGCTCCAGGATGCAGGATTCAAAAGAGGAGATAGTGAGAGCCTTGGGACCAACTCAAAGCCGCCGGGTGAGTCTCTCCCGTTGGGGAGGCGTCCCGGATGGGGCGGTAGCCCCGGAACACAGGGAACTTTGTGAAGTAGAGTTGCTCGGCGAGACGCCCCTCCCCCACTGGAGCGGTGAACACGGACAACTGGGATCATCGTAGAGGAGGTGGCTCAGCACAGCGCTTGGACTCGGAGCAACCACTGGGGCTCCGGGCGGCTGCCTGAGGAGGAGCTGCGTGGCGAGCTGTTTGGACTCAGAACGACCGCTTCTGAACACCGGGGGGCTGCCCAGAGAAAGAGGAGACGGCAGGTCGCTTGGTCTAGGAGTGACTGCATCAGAGCAACAGGCGGTTGCCAGAGGAGGAGCAGCGTGGCGAGCTGTTTAGACTCAGAGCAACCGCTTCTGAACACCGGAGGAAGAGGAGCAACGTGGCGGGTCGCTTGATCTAGGAGTGACTGCATCAGAGCCACAGGTGGTTGCCAGAGGAGGAGGCGAGTGGTGAGTTGTTTGGACTCAAAGTGACCACTACTGAACACCTGTGGCCTGCCTGGAGGAGGAGCACGGTGGGTCGCTTGGTCTCCGAGTGACCGCTCCTGAACACCTGGGGGGCTACCCCGAGGAGGAGGAGGAACAGGGCGGGTCACTTGGACTCAGAGTGACTGCCTAGGGCTACGGGCGGTTGGTGGGAGGAGGAGCCGCGAAGTGAGTTGCTTGGACTCCTAGTGACTGCGTCGAAACAACAGGCGGCTGTCCGGAGGAAGAGGTGTGTGGCGGGGTCTCTGGGTCTCGGAGCTATTGTACGGGGCTCCAGGTGGCGGCTCAGAGGAGGGGCCGCATAGCCAGGCGAATAGGTGCAGAGCAGGGTCCCAGGACATAGGCGGCTTCTTGGTGGAAGAGACGCACAGAGACACGCCTAGGGGTGGAGCAAAGTTTCCAGGACTGCGGGCAGATTCTCTGAGGAGAGGCAACCTAAGGAGACTCGACGGCGAAAGGCGAGGCTCCCAGGCCCAGGAGGTAGGTCCGGGCCCCTGGGAACGTTGCAGAGGAAGACAGCCCAGCCCAGGTGGTAGTTGTAGATTGAGGGGAACCTCTAGGAGGGCAACTGACCAGCGAGACATCCCCACCAGGTGAGTATTCCCCGCCGGGTGAGGTTTTCCCACAAGGATGGTAAAACCAGAGACACAGGCATAAACAGGACTTGCCTCAGCCCACAGCCTAGTTCCCCTTTGGATGAACATTGGTCAACAAGTGGAGGTACTTCTGCCCACTCTCAGGGAATATACCCCACCTGAAGGTCACCATCTCTAGAGAGGCAGCTTCCTTGTGAAGCACCACATTATCAACTTCCTCCAAGACTTCAGACTACTGCAGGATAAGAGGGGATATAATAGAAATCTTCAGGGATATTATAAGTCAATAGAGGAAATCTGCAATATCTTAGCCATCCACTGATACCTGAACAATATGAGAAAACAAGGGAAGAAAATGTCCCAAACAAATCTAGATGTTACATCAATAAAACCCAATGATAGCAAGGCAGAAGAAATGACAGAAAGGGAGTTCAGAATGCACATAATTAAAATGATCAGGGAAGCAAATGATGAGATGAAAGAGCAAATGCAGGCATTGAACGATCAGATGAAAGAGCAAATGCAGGCATTGAATGATCATACCAATTGACAGTTAAAAAAGCAAATACAGGAAGCAAAAGACCATTTCAATAAAGAGTTAGAGATATTGAAAAAAAACAAACAGAAATCCTTGAAATGAAGGAAACAATAAACCAAATTAAGAACTCCACAGAAAGCATAACCAATAAGATAGAACACCTGGAAGACAGAACCTCAGATATTGAAGACAAAATATTTAACCTTGAAAACAAAGTTGAACAAACAGAGAAGATGGTAAGAAATCATGAACAGAATCTCCAAGAACTATGGGATATCATGAAAAGGCCAAATTTAAGAATTATTGGGATTGAGGAAGGCTTAGAGAAACAAACCGAAGGAATGAACAATCTATTCAATGAAATATCAGAAAATTTCCCAAATCTGAAGAATGAAATGGAAAATCAAGTTCAAGAGGCTGATAGGACTCCAAATACACAAAATTACAACAGACTCACACCAAGGCACATTATAATGAAAATACCTAACATACAAAATAAAGACAGAATTTTAAAGGCTGTGAGAGAAAAGCACCAAATTACATTCAGGGGAAAACCAATACAGATATCAGCAGATTTTTCAATCCAGACCCTAAAAGCTAAAAGGGCATGGAACAATATTTTTCAAGCCGCGAAAGAAAATGGATGCCAACCAAGAATCTTATACCCAGCAAAACTTACCTTCAAATTTGACGATGAAATAAAATCATTCCATGATAAACAAAAGCTAAAAGAATATACAAAAAGAAAGCCAGCATTACAGAACATTCTCAGCAAAATATTCCATGAGCAAGAGATAAAAAACAAAGAAGCAAATCAGCAAAGGGAGGAATTATCCTAAAGGAACTGTCAAATAAAGGAGGAACCAAGATGTTTCAAAAATTTTAAATATGAACCAAATGACCGGGAATACAAATCATATCTCAATAATAACCCTGAATGTTAATGGCCTGAATTCATCAATCAAAAGACATAGACTGGCAGATTGGATAAAAAAGAAAGATCCAACAATATGTTGCCTGCAAGAGACTCACCTCATAGAAAGAGATACCCATAGACTAAAGGTGAAAGGATGGGGAAAAACATACCATGCACATGAACTCAGCAGAAAAGCTGGAGTATCCATCCTCATTTCAGATAATGTGGACTTCAAGCCAAATTTAGTCAGATGGGATAAAGAAGGACATTTCATACTGCTTAAGGGAAGCATAAATCAGCTAGATATAACAATCATAAACATCTATGCCCAAAACAGTGGCTCATCCATGTATGTCAAACAAATCCTTCTCAATTTTAGAAACCAAATAGACCATAACACAATAATACTAGGTGATTTTAACACACCTCTCTCACCCCTGGACAGATCTTCCAAACAAAAATTGAACAAAGAAACCATAGATCTCAATAACACAATCAATAATTTAGACTTAACAGACATTTATAGAATATACCATCCAAGCAAGAGTGAATACACTTTCTTCTCAGCGGCACATGGATCCTTCTCTAAAATAGACCATATATTATGCCACAAAGCTAATGTTAGCAAATACAAGAAGATAGAGACATTACCTTGTATTCTATCAGATCATAATGGATTGAAGTTAGAAATAAATGAAAGAGTAAAAAACAGAAACTACTCCAACACATGGAGATTAAACAATATGCTATTATATGATGAATGGATAACAGAAGATATTAGGAAGGAAATTAAAAAATTCTTAGAGGTAAATGAGAACAAAGAAACATCATATCAAATTCTCTGGAACACTATGAAAGCAGTACTTAGAGGAAAATTTATTTCATGGAGTGCATTTAATAAAAGAAGTAAAACTCAACAAATAAATTACCTAACACTGCAGCTCAAAGCCCTAGAAAAAGAAGAACAGACCAACACCAAAAGTAGTAGAAGACAGGAAATAGTTAAACTCAGAGCTGAAATCAACAAAATTGAAACAAAAGAAACAATACAAAAAATTGACAAAATAAATAGTTGGTTCTTCGAAAAAAAAACAAAATTGATAAACTTTTAGCCACACTAACAAAGAGAAGACGAGAGAAAACCCAAATCACTAAAATTCGGAATGAACAAGGAAATATCACAACAGACACCACTGAAATACAAAACATAATTAGATGCTATTTTGAAAATCTATTCTCCAAAAAAATAGAAAATTTCGAAGACATCAACAGGTTTCTAGAGACATATGAATTGCCTAAACTGAACGAGGAGGACATACACAATATAAATAGACCAATTTCAAGTAATGAAATAGGAGAAGTCATCAAAAGCCTACCAACAAAGAAAAGTCCAGGACCAGATGGGTTCTCAGCCGAGTTCTACAAAACCTTTAAAGAAGAGCTCATTCCAATACTTCTCAAAGTATTCCATAAAATAGAAGAGGAGGGAACCCTCCCAAACTCATTCTATGAAGCCAATATTACCCTGATACCTAAACCAGACAGAGACACATTGAGGAAAGAAAATTTCAGACCAATATCCTTAATGAACATTGACACAAAAATTCTCAACAAAATTTTAGCAAATCGCATACAAAAACATATTAAAAAGATAGTGCACCATGATCAAGTGGGTTTCATCCCAGGGATGCAAGGTTGGTTCAACATCAGGAAATCAATAAATGTCATTCACCATATCAATAGACTTAAAGTCAAGAATCACATGATTATTTCAATAGATGCAGAAAAAGCATTTGATAAAACACAGCACCCCTTCATGCTCAAAACACTAGAAAAAATAGGGATAGTGGGGACATTCCTTAACATTTATAATGTTAAGGCCATCTATGCTAAGCCCTTGGCTAATATCATTTTAAATGGTGAAAAACTGAAAGCATTTCCCCTAAAAACTGGAACAAGGCAGGGATGCCCTCTTTCACCACTTCTTTTCAATATTGTCCTTGAAACTCTAGCCAGAGCAATTAGACAGACCAAAGAAATTAAAGGGATACGAATAGGAAAAGAAGAACTCAAACTATCCCTATTTGTTGATGATATGATTATATACTTAGAGGAACCAGGAAATTCCACCAGAAAACTTTTAGATCTCGTAAGTGAATTCAGTATAGTAGCGGGATATAAGATCAATGCACATAAACCTAAGGCATTTTTATACATAAATGATGAATCTTCAGAAAGAGAAATTAGGAAAACTACCCCATTCACAATAGCATCAAAAAAAAAAATACTTGGGAATCAATCTCACAAAAGAGGTGAAAGACCTCTACAATGAGAACTACAGAACACTAAAGAAAAAAATTAAAGAAAACCTTAGAAGATGGAAAGATCTCCCATGTTCTTGGATAGGAAGAATTAATATTGTCCAAATGGCCATACTACCTAAAGTGCTATACAGATTCAATGCAATTCCAATTAAAACCCCAATGATGTACCTTACAGAAATAGAGCAAGAAATTATGAAATTCATCTGGAAGAATAAAAAACCCAGAATAGCTAAAGTAATCCTTGGCAGAAAGAGTGAAGCAGGGGGTATCGCAATACCAGATCTTCAACTCTATTACAAAGCAATAGTAACAAAAACGGCATGGTATTGGTACCAAAATAGAAAGGTGGATCAATGGTACAGAATAGAGGACACGGACACAAACCCAAATAAATACAATTTTCTCATACTAGACAAAGGGGCCAAAAATATGCAATGGAGAAAAGATAGCCTCTTCAACAGGTGGTGCTGGGAGAATTGGAAATCCATATGCAACAGAATGAAACTAAACCCATATCTCTCACCATGCACGAAACTAAACTCAAAATGGATTAAGGACCTCGGAATCAGACCAGAGACCTTGCATCTTCTAGAAGAAAAAGTAGGTCCAGAGCTTCAACATGTCGGCTTAGGACCAGACCTCCTCAACAGGACTCCCATAGCACAAGAAATAAAAGCAAGAATCAATAACTGGGATAGATTCAAACTAAAAAGCTTTCTCTCAGCAAGGGAAACTATCAGCAATGCAAAGAAAGAGCCTACAGAGGGGGAGAAAATCTTTGCCAATCATACTTCGGATAGAGCACTAATCTCCAGAATCTGTAAAGAACTCTACACCAAGAATGCAAATAATCCAGTTGACAAATGGGCTAAGGAAATGAATAGACACTTCACAGAAGAAGATGTACAAGCAATCAACAAACATATGGAAAAATGTTCAACATCTCTAGTAATAAGAGAAATGCAAATCAAAACCACCCTAAGATTCCATCTCACCCCAATTAGAATGGCGATTATCAAGAATACAAGCAACAACAGGTGTTGGCGAGGATGTGGGGAGAAAGGTACACTCTTACATTGCTGGTGGGTCTGCAAATTAGTGCAGCCACTCTGGAAAGCAGTGTGGAGACTCCTTAGAAAACTTGGAATGGAACCACCATTTGACCCAACTATCCCACTCCTTGGCCTATACCCAAAGACTTAAAATCAGCATATTACAGAGATACAGCCACATCAATGTTCATAGCTGCTCAGTTCACAATAGCCAGATTGTGGAACCAACCTAGATGTCCTTCAATTGATGAATGGATAAAGAAACTGTGGTATATATATATATATATATATATATACAATGGGATATTACTCAGCCATAAAAATGATAAAATTATGGCATTTGCAGGCAAATGGATGAAATTGGAGAATATCATGCTAAGTGAGATAAGCTAATCTCAAAAAACCAAAGGACCAATGATATTGCTAATAAGTGGATGATGACACATAATGGGGGGGTGGGAGGGGTTAGTGTTAGGGTTAGAGTTAGGGTTAGGGAGGGGGGCAAGAATGGAGGAAGGAAGGACTGTATAGAGGGAAAAGAAGGGTGGGAGGGGTGGGGGGGAAGGGAAAAAATATCAGAATGAATCAAACAACATTACCCTATGTAAATTTATGATTACACAAATGGTATGCCTTTACGCCATGTACAAACAGAGAAAAAACATGTATCCCATTTGTTTACAATAAAAAATATATATATAAACTTAAAAAAAAAATCTCTGTTCAAACTCTCTAGTAAATTTTTTAGTTTAGTTATTGCACTTTTTAGTTCCAGAAGTTGATTGGTTGTTTTTTAAAAATAATTTTTATCTCTTTGTTTATGTTCTTATTTATTCATGAATTGTTTCCCTGATTTCGTTTAGTTGTCTGCCTGCATTCTTTTTTCAAAAGTTCATTGAGCATATTTATGACAGCTATTTTATTTTTTATTTAAAAATATATTTTAGTAGTAGATGGACACAATATCTTCATTTTATTTAT
The DNA here is from genome assembly GCF_902686445.1 of Sciurus carolinensis. NCBI lineage: Eukaryota > Metazoa > Chordata > Mammalia > Rodentia > Sciuridae > Sciurus > Sciurus carolinensis. The sequence goes on along the minus strand of NC_062227.1, from coordinate 25,012,031 downwards.
TTATTTTTATGTGGTGCTGAGGATCAAACCTAGTGCTTCACACATGCTAGGTGAGCAGTGGACCAACGAGCCACAACCCCAACCCAACGACATCTATTTTAAATTCTTTGTCTACCATCTCAGACATCTGCATTTCCTTAGGGCCAGTTTCTGGGGCTTTATTTTGTGACTTTGGATTCTGTTTCTCCGTTTCTTTGTATGCCTCATGATCTTTCACTGAAATTTGGGCATCTAGGAAGCAAGAACAACAACAAAACAAAGAGCCTTTGCAAACTATCCATACCAACTTTGTGCAGGGAAAGACCTTCACCAAAGAACCTTGGGAGAGGTTCTAGTACCTCTCAAACCTCTTCTGATCTCTTCTTCCCCCTATTGACCACTCCTGGAACTGCAGCTCGATTGTGTGGTTTACCTTTATTTTCAATGACTTCCTAAGTCTGGCACTGTGGGGTCCTGCTGTATAGCTCCAAGTCAGGAGAGACAGAAACCATTTTCTCAGTCAGCCCGCCGACAATCCAGAATGTTCAAGGCATTTTGTTTCTATCACACGGGAGGGACTATGGTACAGAAGATATCCTGTTGAGTATGCTATGCTGTGCCATGGAAGGGGAAAAGGCAAGAATGGACATGTAGAATACCATAAATTCTCCTATTTGCTGGAAACTCTTCTTGGTTTTACCTTGACCTACTATAACTTATTAGCTGATCTCTAGAGTTCTCACAAAGGTGTTCTAGTCTGGATAGTTGCTAATTCTGTCTTTTTTTTTCGGGGGATGGGGGAAGGAGGTTCTGGAGCTTACTAGTTTGCCATTTTACTGAAGTCATGCCTGGATTTTTAAGAATCTTGTATTTCAGCTGCAATAGGTTGTCCTCACCAAGACTATCCCTTGTTTCACTATAGAAAGACATCTGAAGAATTTCTCTACAAGCCCACCTACTCCATAACAGACTGAGGAAGCAAACTCAGCCTTGAAGGTTACCTACCCAAACATGTCCTTCTTCCTTGAGCCAGCCATGTTACCTAGAATCACCAGTATTATTTCTATACACGCCTGTGAGTGGAAAAAGAAACAAACTATTAGAGCCCATCATCAGCCACATAGGAAGTGAAGTATTGCATTCTGTAATTGTATGTATCATCTCAATTATAGTAAGTGCTATTAATAATACTTACTATAAATAAGTATAATAAAATAAATGTTTATTTCTAACTCCATGGACTCTCATTGCCAAACACCAAGCATATCATTTTCCTTGTAGTTCCCACAGGAAAAGAGCATGGTCTTGTCTTACAGGATTTAGAAGTTATGTTTTTTGTTTTTGTTTTTTCCTTATTTTTGGTTTCAGGTATGGAGTGACCTGTCCTGAAACTTCTGCTCAGAACTTGGATTTGAATGATCACATTGTACTGGATGAGAATTGCTGGAAGTCTGTGGATATGTGTGTTGGGGGAAGGGTTGTGACCTCACTCCAGAAGGGTTCTAAGCAAGGTTGGGCCAGGACCCAGAGAAGAGGCTGAGTATGCAGTCTGAAGCAGTAGAGATGAGCACCTCACCCACAGGCGCCTGGTGGGAGATGTGCTGTGGAGTCTGTAGCAGCCTGGCCCTGACAATGAGGGTGTGGGTGTGGTGGGTGTGGGCCAATCCCTGAGTGCACATAGCATGCCAGTTCCTGCCTTGAGGAACTAGATGGCACACAAGGAGGAACTCTTTTTTTTTTTTTTTAAAGTTTAATTATAATATTTTCAAAGGTATAAGTAAAAATAACTTCTTTCCAATACACTTCTTCCTGGAAATGATAAAGGCTGGAGTCTAGGGTGTATGTAATGACTGTAATGTCCTTACTTTGGGCCAGAAGGAACTCTTTATCTCTTACTAGGATTGATGAGTAACTGCCATTTTTCTGAACCATTTGATTTCCCTGTCTTGGCATTATAGGATTTGAAAGGGAGCCACAAACATAACAGATATTATATTTTCCCTAATCTTGGAAAACAAAGGCTCATAATACATCATGATTTGATGTAGAAACATGAATTATATACCATTTATTTCTCCTAAAGAATTGTGAAGCTTTATATATAACTCTCTCTCTCTCTGTATGTATACACACACACACACACACACACACACACATATATGCATTATATTTTTAGAAATGGAACTGTAATTGCTTTTTCACTTGATACCATATTATGATTATCATTCTGTGACATTGAATATTCTTCCATAATATCACTCTTAATGACTACATTGTATTTTTTTTTGACTGCATTGTATTTTAATGAACTGTCTTTTAAAGGAAGAATTTGATCGTGTCATTAAGAAGTAAGGGTGGAACGAGGTGGAGAAGAGACCTTTCTAGCCAGAGAAAGCTGCCTGGTCATGCGCGCGTGGATATATTTAAAGATGTTATTTGGTGCCGTATTTGAATGCAAGTTCATCCAGGCCCATAGCTCAAGCTGTTTTTATTGTACCAGACATGTTTCAACAATAATTTGTATTGAAAAAATATATATAGCTACCTGGTTTATTCATCATCCATTAATGCATTCAAGTTGAGCAATATTTGTTGAGTGTTACAATGTACCAAACTGCATTCTAGGATCAGAATCAAACAAAATAGGAAAAAGTTTCTGCCCTCATGGAATTTATACTCTGGTGAACCATACCTCCAAAAAAACCAAAACCTAAAAGTAAAAAAGCTATATAGTGTTTAGTTAGTAAAAAGTGCTATTAAGCAAAATGTATGGAAGGTCATTGTTTTGAACTGAACTCCAACATCAGCCCCTGGCTGATCTGACCATACTAGAATGGGTTCACTTGTGCTAAGTGACATAATCAAACTGAACTCTGAAAAAGTTCAGTTTCATTCATAGTAAACAATCTGAAACAGCCCAGTTTATCTGAGCCAGCAGGTTGCAGAAGTTTCTTCTGATTTAGACTCATACAGCAAGTGATTTTGAAATGACCAGTTTTAGTTTTTTTATGCTTTCTTTGGCTTTTGTATGTCTATAAAGCCAGCTTCCTCTTCTCAGTTCATAAGAATATCCATTCTATCTTATAGATGAGATGTTGCCTAATTCCAGAGTCACAAAAATGAAAAAGGCAATTAGATCTAAGTTTGTTTTAATTTTGCCCCTTTCAGTGGTAAGGAAAGGCAAGCATAAAATAAATGCATATGTGTCAAAGTTTAGATTGAGCATTCAGGGAGTGTTTCACTGTTGGGGAATTTAAGTGAAGGAGCAAGTCAGGCATTTATGTGGGCGAGGGTCTTCTAGGTAGAGGAATAGCAAGAGAAATTTCCTGCAAGAGATGTGTTATGGTTTAGATATTAGGTGTCCATCAAAAGCTCAAGTGTGAGACAATGCAAGGTTTAGAATTTAAATGATTGGGTTATGAGATCCTTAACCCAATCAGTGAATCAATCCCCTGATAGGGATTAACTGAGTGGTAACTATAGGCTAGTAGGGTATTGCTGGAGGAGGTGGGTCACTGGGGATGTGCCTTTGGGCTATATAGTTGGTGACCTGAGTTTAGTCTCTCTCTGCTTCCTGGTGTGACATCTTGAACTGCTTCCCTCCACCACATCCTTCCACCATGATGTTCTACCTTACCTTGGGACCTGAGGAATGGAGCCGGCTATCTATGGACTGAGACCTCTGAAACTGTGAGCTCCAAATATACTTTTCCTCCTCTAAAATTGTTCTTGTCAGGCCTTTTAGTCACAGCAGCGAAAAAGCTAACTAAAACAAGGTGTGTGCCTGGTGACTTTGGGGAACAGGGAGAAGGTCAGTTTGGCCAGAAATGGGAAAGTAGAATGCAGGATGAGAGTAGTGGGCAATGAGGTTAGGATGGGGAGCAGATGGTGTAGGGACACCTAAGCTACGCAACAGATGTCAGCTTTAACCCTGAATGGCATGGGAGTCAGGGGAGGGTTTTAATCAAAGGAATGAGATACTTTAACTGTTGTATAGTGCACACATTATAGAAGAGGGGAATGAGAGTAGGGGAGAGTATAGAAACAGGGAGGCCAGTTAGGAGACTCGTACAATAACACAGGAGAGAGAAGGTGATGTGGACTATAGTAATAGCAATCCGAGGGATGGGAAAAGGTGGTTCAAGGAGGAGGTTGTGAATCACCACCTCCAGTGCTGCTGGTTGGCCAAGCAAGATGACGGTTGAGAATTTGAATTTGGAAATGTGGACAGTGTTGGTGACGTTGATTAGAACAGTTTTGCTGGAACGGTAGACTTAAAGGTCCAAGGGAAGGACAGTCAGGAGAATGGAAGGATAGATATAAGAAAGTATGATACTACTTTCAGAAAATTTCCTTTCAAGGAATTGAAGCAGTAGCCAGGGGGATTGGTGGGATCGGCAGAGGTTTTATTTTGATTTAAAATAAAATATTGGGGCGCGCGCGCGCCGTCCCCCAGCGCGCTCCAACCCGCGCGCCTGCTGTCCTGGGGCTCGTCGGCGCGCGCTGGTTTCCGCCTCCGGCTCGGGACGCTTCCGTTCCTAGTGGGGCCCATCTTGGAGGCCTATGGGTGCAGCTACCAGGATCGCTTTCTTCCCCAGGGTTTTCTGCAGCCCTTCTCATGTTGGACAATGTGATTCATCAGAGAGAGAGACCCTCCTCCTCTTCCTATCCATGAGCCACTCTTCCCAACTGCTCTCCCATCATCCACTGCCCTCATGTCTACCATACTCCTGAATCTGGATTTTGGGGGATCTCCACCCAAAAAGGCATTAGAAGGGAATGCCAAGCATCGAAAGTTTGTTAAGAAGCGCCGGCTCTTGGAACAGAAGGGCTTTCTCAATAAAAAGAAGCAGACCCCTAGCAAGGTGACTAAGTTGCACTCAGAACCTCCAAAGAAAGGGGAAAATGTGAGAGTGGATGGCACTTGGAAGATTCCTCCCCTTTCAAGAAAGAAGACACCTGCACCCAGCACTGGGTCAGGATTGTCCCTGGATAAGAAAACTGCAGTGCCTTGGCTGACCCCTGCACCTTCAAAGAAGGTTAATTCTGTTGCAGCTAAAGTAGATTTGCTGGGGGAGTTCCAGAGTGCCCTTCCAAAGATTAAGAGCCACCCAACTCGCTCCCAGAAGAAGGCCCTCCAGAAGAAGAACCCTCCTCAGAACAATGCCACACAGAATTCCACCAGAAATCACTTAGAAAATAAGTGCTCTGGAGCATCCCAGAAATTGCCAGGGAAGATGGTGGCAATTGACTGTGAGATGGTGGGCACAGGACCCAAAGGGCATGTTAGTTCCTTAGCTCGATGTAGCATTGTCAACTATGATGGAGATGTGCTTTATGATGAGTACATCCTTCCCCCCTGCCACATTGTGGACTACCGAACCAAATGGAGTGGAATCTGCAAGAAGCACATGGTGAATGCTACACCCTTTAAGATTGCTCGGAGCCAGATCTTGAAGATAATCTTGGGGAAGATTGTGGTGGGGCATGCCATCCACAATGACTTCAAAGCCCTGCAGTACTTTCACCCCAAGTCCCTCACCCGAGACACCTCTCAAATACCCCTCCTCAACCGGAAAGCCAATTGCCCGGAGAATGCCACCATGTCTCTGAAGTGCCTCACCAAGCAGCTGCTACATCGGGACATACAGATCGGGAAAGGTGGACATTCCTCTGTGGAAGATGCCCAGGCCACCATGGAGCTGTACAAGTTGGTTGAAGTTGAGTGGGAACAACATCTGGCCCAAAATCCCCCAAAAAACTAGCAACTGTGGGGAGACAGAGGCAACATCCCGGAGAAACAGGGCCGCAGACCAACACCTGCCTCTTCTAGCTTCACATCTGCAGAAGCTAGACCTGTTGGGGAGAGACACTGTACCCCAGGCTTAATACCCATTGAAATTTCAACTCAGCTCTTGTGTCCTGTATCTGGTTAAGTGTCCCATGGAAGTGGGAAACCTTCATGTCAGATTCCAGCCCGAGACTGCTTACTTTAAATGGTGCTAACCACAGGTCCCAGGATTCTTTGTGCCAGTCAGACTTTTTGATTTCCAGGACAGGGCATACTGGGGAATGTAGTTTCCTACATTGCCTTATCACTAGGTAGCCACATGTCTCTTGTATTTTGGAGATGGGTTGGGGGATTGCCCAGGTTGGCCTCCAACTCCTGGGCTCAAGCAGTCCTCCTACTTCAGCTTCCTGAGTAACTGGGAGTGTAGACCTGTGCTACCATGCCCAGCATTTTTTATCCTCACATAATTAACAGCATCCCTTTTACTTTCAAAAGTATCCTAATTGGATACTGGAGTGTATGGTCATGTTACATATCCAAGACTCCGCTCTGGTTCAGAGTCTGCATCCAGCCTGCCAGGATATCACCTGCCAACTTCAAGAAGAGTCACTATTAGTGATGTTTTGTTCTTAAGGTTAGAAGGCAATGAGGTAAGAGTATAACTTAGAAATCAACTTTTCTGATTTAGGAAAAGGAGTCTCTTACCTAAAATAGTAGAGGATTTATTTAATTTAGGTTCTACTTGGAAGATTGAAATGGATTTACATGGTTTTAATGTTTTCAGTTTTTGTTTTGTTTTTTGTTTTTAGTCTTTTACCTTACTAAACCAAACCTCTAAAATTCAGATGATCTCTTTGATAAATTTTTACAATGGAAAACAAAACAAAACAAAAAAAATAAAATAAAATAAAATATTGTTTAAAATAATGGAAGATTCAGTAGAGGGACAGAAACTGACAATGTAGGAGACTGTATATTGAGGAAAGTTTTTCTGAAGTCTGTACTTACCTTATGACATGCCATGTGATGCTTTCTATTCTTTTCTGGTCTGTTCTGTTGAATCCTATTCTATGCCGATCTTGCTGTATTAAATTGATTTCACAACTCCAGCTTTGGGCTACCTAAATTTAAGTTCCCTCTTCCAGCGTAGAATTGTTTCTGCAACAATACTCACTGTGGGAGAGGCTTTACTTAGAAAAGTCAGGGCAGCACTGTTGATAGACACTTGAAAAACTCAAGAATATTTTGTTTTACAGACTGGCCGTGTTGACAGCCTGAAGCTCAGGAGCCTAAGGGTTACTCAAACAGGACTTTTCAGTTGATTAAAGTGCTAACACTGCCTGCATTGAGTCCGTTAGTCCAAAGTCAGCCATATGCGCAGACACTGGTCACATCTAAAAGAGCAAGAAGACCAATGAGAACTGATGAAATATTCATCCTCCTGATAATTTTGTTTGTTTTGTGGAGACTGGGTGTTTGCTTTTGCCCTGCTAATATGAATCTTTGGCATTTGAACACACTAAATTGACATTTTGAAATGAGTGGGTGAGTGAAGCTTGTTTTCTAAGCAAATGATATTTTCTTGATTTCATATGTGAGGTACTGTTAATTGTCCCTGATAGTAAAATGATAAAAAAAATAGTGCACACATAAGTTACAGATACACTAAAACATTAATACAGATATACAACAGATACATTAATAATTAAAGCAATTTTAGAGTATATTCTGCTCATCTATATACACATATGTACATACACCTACTACTTTATTTTATAATTAAATCATGGCACACATTGGAGACACTCAACAAATACTCAGTCAACAAATGCATGAAGAAATGCATAGATGGATAGATGCGTGCAGACTGCTAACTTACCTAGCTATGAGATTTGACTTACCTTTGGTTTTCTTCCGTCCTATTCCCCCTTGAATGTATTTAGAGAAAAGAATATTTACCCATCTCAAATGGGCTGTGATGTGAATATATATTATTGAAATTACCATGAACTTTAAAGAAGAAAGTGTTTTTAGAATGATAATGCCACTTGGCTACCTTTCTGCTTGGCCCCCAATCATCTAGTGAGGTTGGCTGGTGATAAGAACAATGTGCATGAATTTTTATCTTGGAGTGGAAATAAAATATTCTTATTTAAGTGGAGTTTAATTTGGAAATGCAAAGATGTTAGACTTGAGGAAACTGGGTTATTCACATTTGCATCAACACTGTCTCACTGGTCTCCTTCCTTCTCAGGGTGAGCCATCAAGATGGCATTGCTTCAGATCTGGGTAGGCCACCTCTCTCCTCTCTCCCCACTACTGGGGACTTTTATCTCAGGCCTCATATTGCCTGATGTTTGCTGTGCCTTTAGGTTACACATCCATGTTCTAGACAGGACGAATAGGGAAGGAGCCAAAAGTCCAACAGAGGCAAGCCAACAGGTCCTACCCTTTTCATAAGTGCTTTCTTGGAAGTCTTGCCCAGTGACTCCAACTTACATTTCATAGGCTAGAACTGGATAATATGATCAATACCTGTGACAGGTGGTCTGAGATAGAGAGCATCTTATCTTTCCAACCTCCATAATAAAGGAAAATAAGGATAAAAGTCATTGCCAATAGCTTTTGGGCAGTGAAACGTAAGCATCTACTTTAACTGTTTACAGAGGAACATAATATTGGCTCAAGATTTAGATCTTGGAACAGCACAAATGACATGCTATTTGGAAGGAGACTAGAATGAACCCCTTTCATATGTGAATGCTATTTGTGTTTTAGTCTCCTGCATTGATGTTGATAGATAGTAGTTTATGAATATTTATAGTACATGTTTTGAATCTTTAAATTAGGGAAAGAAATAGGGTTGCCAGACTTGCAAATAAAATAAAACACACTTAGTTAAATTTGAGTTTCAGATAAACAATAAATATATTCTTAGTATAAGTATGTCCCAAATATTCTTGGATACATTGGGTTTTTTCTTCTTCTTTTTATCTTTTTTTTTTTTTTGAACCCAGGGGCATTTTACCACTGAGCTATATCCCCAACCATTTTTGTAATGTTTTATTTTGAGACAGGGTCTCACTCAGTTGCTGAGGCTGACCTCACACATGCGGTCCTCCTGTTCCTGAGTCTCTGCGATTGTAAGCATGCACCACTACACCCAGGCATGGTACATAATTATATCATATTAAACAAACATTCATTGTTTACTTGAAATTCAAATTTAACTGGGTCTCCCGAATTTTATCTGGCAACCTTCTTAGACAGGAATCTCTACCATGGGCCAGAGCATTTAGCCATGAGCTGACTTCCCAGAAGTGGTATTACCATGCGACATAAAATGCACAGCATATCATAAAGTGCCCATTTTAAAGTTGTTGGCAATGACTACCCCATGCATGAGAACTGTGCTAAAGAAGGAAGAGAAAATAAGTGACCCTTTAAACACAGAAATATTTGTTTTGTCATTAGTCTTGCTACTCGAGGAGCAATTTTGAGCCAACATAAGAAAATGTATTCAATGAAGAAGATAATCTGTTCACCCCTCACTTTTCAAGTAATGGCAGGATGTGCAGAAGGTACAGTCTATGTGTTTCCAGACTGAGCCCAGAGAGCTGTTGCTAAAGGTTCAAGGAATAGATCATTATAATTAATCTGTTCTAATTTGCAACATCTTTTAAAATTTCCTCCTGGGAATTAGAGTCCAACCTTCAGGATATATAATTGTATGGAATGGCAGGCAAGCTCACTGTAACTCTTTGGTCTTGGGACTCATTTTCTCTAAAATGCATTATTGACATTTGCAAAGCTTTGCCACCAAAGAGTGACTTAAAGACTGACAGCAAAAGCCTTGGGAAAGAAGTATGAACTAATTTCATCTACTCTGAGGTTCTTTAATGAACGAGCCACCCCTTCCTACTTTCCATTCCCATGGACTTTCACAGAGAGATGCAAGAAAAATGGGGCAATCGATATCACTGGAAAGAAAAAACATACATAAAGGGAGACAAGACTACTGTCTTGCTAATTTGTGTGGTACATCAGGAAAAGGAAGTAATAACTCCTTCTCATTGATTTTAGAAAGCGTATCATTGAGGACAATGTTGATTTGCTAGAAACCAAAAAGGAAAAATTCTCTTACCTTGAGACTGAACATGGGCAACTGTCAAAGTCAACAAGTCTCTGCACACTGATAGGCCAGAAAGTAGGCATAAAGTCAGATAAGGAAATCAGAGACTTGATGCAAGCATGTCAAATCCAAGGGCAAAGATTAATTCGATTTCAAATTACCGGTCCATGGAATTGGCAGTGATTAATACAGACTTCTGTATCTGCTTTGAAGTCCATATAAATTTAAATTTCAGAGATAATTTCATTACACTTTTTTTTTTTGGATACTGGGGATTGAACCCAAGGATGCTTCACCCTAAGCCATCTACCCAGCCCTTTGGATTTTTTTCATTTTTAATTTTTTAAATTTTGAGACAGTGTCTCACTGAGTTGCTTAGAGCCTTGCTAAGTTGTTGAGACTGGTTTTGAGTTTGTGATCCACCTGCCTCAGCCTTCTGAGCTGCTGGAAATTCTGCTTCCTCAATAAATTTTGTATTCTTATTAAATGTTTATAGCACCAAGGTAAGACTCCACTAATCTCTTTACCAGTGGGTTTGTGTGCATCCACACCCCATAAGAATAAGAACTCTGTTTCTGCTTAGAGAAAGTTCAACCAAATAATGTCAGAGTGGAGGGACCCATTTGTCATTGCCACTGACAATGGCTTCCACATCTGCCCACTAAAGGGTAAATTGTCTTCTTTCCCATTGCAGTGACCACTGAAATCTGAGAACACTCCAGTTTCATAAACTTGGAATTTTTCCACCACAAGAAAGAAATGAATAAAGAGCTTCAAATGCAATTACTTTAAAATAGACGTTTAGCTATCAAGTGTAATTCACAAAGCAGATCATCTGCTCTAATAGGGGCCATCTTTTTTGTTCATGATAACTTTTGTCAGTGATCATAAATATTTTTTCTGTCACATGAGACTACAATTTCATTTCATTTCTGAGGCCTTAGCTAGCAGGACTGGTCAATTAGAAGTCCATTGAGTGTACCATATCTAGTGAAAACTCATTCATCCTGCAGTCTTAACATTCTCTGTAGCATAGTGTGTAGAATAAATGTTTTGTCTGAGACATTTTCCTCCTCCTCTAACTAACTTCTTGGGAAGGGCAGCAGTGGAAAAGGCAATCAATTATGAGCTTGGTTGGCTTCAGCAGAAATAATCTTCAGAACATAAGAACAGAAACAATAAAGACCAAAACAGTAATGGCAACTTCCTGGATCTGAGAGGGGCCCTACCTCAGGGCTCAGGTTATCAGGCACAAGAGACAACCAGATATGCCCCCATTATCTTGATTGCTTTGGAGCATGGTATAAAGAAGAGGGGATGGCAGGATATAGAGAGGAAGAGGAATTTGAAGAAGTTGAGGTGAATAATCTACTCATGTATCAGAGCAGGCTTCTCATTACAGCAACAATAGCAAGGTGGCTCTGATTTATTGATCTCCACCATGAGTCAGTTTTAGATGGGAACATTGAACTGTGAGAGGTAAATTAACCTGCCCAAAGTTACTTAGTCATTCAGTTTTATCTGTGACTCCAGGTCAGTGTCAGGGGCATATAAAATGCTTCCCAGACTAAAATACTATTCCTGCCATTTTTTAATGTTTCTTCTCTGCTGTCCTCTCTACCACCAAATATTACACACTTCATATCCTCTTATCATTAGCTATTGAGAAATTCCCAATAGTTCAGTGGACATGTAGCTTGATTTCTCCATCTCAGAGACTGTACCACACCCAGTGTTATAGAAACATCATTACATTGGATTTTGGAGATCTGGGTTTGAGTCTCTGAGATTGCTTATTCCTCCCTTACTTTTGCCAACAAATATTTTTGAATGACGAAAGCTAATTTATTATGAAGGTAATGAAAACTTAACTCTCAGGGGTCCTCACTTGCGTGGACCCTTTTCAAATTCTTGGGAAAGCTTCTGTCAGTGTATTCATTTGGTCAAATATTTTTGTAAAATTTGCAATAAGGAGATTTTTACCATCATCAGTTTAGATCACCCCATCCCTTTCACTCAGACTTCTTGTGCTTTCTGGGAACAGAGGGCAGCACACATTTCTCTATTCTTCCACAATCCCACAGTGCTGGGGACTAGAACCCGGGCATCCAGCATGAGAGGCAGGCACTCTATGAAGTGGGCTACATGACCTGCACTACATTTCTCTATTCTTGCTAAGGAAAGATTGATTGAGAACACATTTAGTCTGTGCTTCATGGGCTCTCTTATGTGGTTCACAGTCACTAAATTTGGGACTATAACTAAGCATCCTGATGTAGGAGGGCTTCCAGCAATGCTCCTCCTGCAGGAGGGTTTGCCATGAGAGTTGGACTGCGAATGCGTCCTATAGTGCTTGACACCATAAGCATGTGGGTAATAGACGGAAAGCTACCTAGAGAGAGCCTTTGGAAAATTCTTCTAGTTAACAGTCAAGTAAAACTGAAAGTGGAAATTTTGGTTCTTCTTGTCTTGTGGTCAAATAGAAGCAGAAGTTTTCTCTGGTTAGAAATATACTAAAAAAGAAAATTGTAGCAGATGCAATTATAAATGCACAAGGAATGGGTTTCGTTTTGTTTTATGAGGAAAACTTTTTATTGCCACAGGAAGCAAGTGCTCTTGTCCCACTTTACCAACAACTTAAGAGTAACAAATATATAGACTTCACACAATAAAGTATAACACAGACATGTGGAGAAAGAGTCCCTTGAACCACATTGGCTTTTAACTGAGGTAACCATTTGACCTTGTTCAGTAAAAATTTAAAAAAATTCCTCTGACTTAATGAAAATACAATAATAAGCTACTTACAATATTTCATTCACATATACAATTCAAATAAAATGTTACTTGCTTTAATATATAGCATGTTTAGTATATTAGTGTTTATTAAAAGAAAACTGTATTCTACTGAAAATTTCCTTATGCTTCCTACTTATCACCACGTTTGAAAAATCAGAAAAGTATGTCATTTGTGTGTCCCTCAAAGATGATAAATATTAGAAGATCGCTGCATCTTTAAAAACTGTTGCTTATTAAAATCGACAAACTCTAGAAACAACTAAAAACAAGAGCACAAAATTTCTCCAAATAGATTAGAATGCGGGAAAGTCAAGTTTCCATGAAACTACTGAGATAGTAAGCAGTGCTAAGCTACTATCAAAAATTGAACATTCTGTTTAAATGGTACACATGCTAGTTCTACACACAGTGAACCATTTTTAATCGGAATTACAAAAACTACATTTTAACAGACTTCCTGTTTTTATAGGGCACAAGTCCCATACAGTCATGCATCATTTAACAACAGGGATAACTTCTGAGAAAGGTGTGAGAAGGTGATTTTGTCACTGTGTGAATGTCATGGAATATTCACACACACACCTAAGCTCTCTGGGGTACCCTGATGCTTCTAGGCTACTAACCTGCACAATATGTTAGTATAATGAATACCAGAGGAAACTGTAACACAATCATTACACAATCATTTGTGCATCTAAACATATCTAAACATAGAAAAGATACAGTAAAAGTATGGTACAAAGTATAAAAAATGGAGCACCTATACAGAGCATTTACCATGCATGGAGCTTACAGGAGTGAAAGTTGCTCTGGATGAATCTGTAAGAGGTGAGTGAATGTGGACATTCTTGTATATTTATTGTAGACTTTATGAACATTGTAGACATGGGCTAAGCTAAATTTGTAAAAAAAAAAATTCTTCAGTAATGTTAGTTTAAAAAATATTTTTAGATGTTGCTAGGCCTTTATTTTATTTATTTATTTACATGTGGTGCTGTGAATCGAATCCAGTACTTCACGCATGATAGGCAAGCGCTCTACCACTGAGCCACAAACCTAGTCCCAATAATGTCAGTTTTAGCTTACTATAACTTTTTTACTTTATAAACTGTTTTTTTTTTTGGGGGGGGAAGTGCCAGGGATTGAACTCAGAGGCACTCAACCACTGAGCCACATCCCCAGCCCTGTTTTGTACTTTATTTAGACACAGGGTCCCACTGAGTTCCTTAGTGCCTCACTTTTGCTGAGGCTGGCTTTGAACTTGCTATCTTCCTGCCTCAGCCTTCCAAGCTGCTGGGATTACAGATATGCACTACCTCACCTGGCTTACTTTATAAACTTTTAAATTAAAAACTTTGACTTTTATAATAATACTTAACTTAAAACACACATTGTACAGCTATACAAAATAATGTCTTTATACCATTATTCTACATTTTAAAAAATTTTTGTTACTTTTTAAATTTGTTGTTGTTGTTTAAATTAAGACCAAAGCACAACCATTAGGTTAGTCCCTCCCAGGACTGGGATCATCAGTATCACTGTCTTCCACTTCCTTGATTTGTCCCACTGAAGGGTCTCTGGTTCCACTATTGGGACCACTATTGTATGTGTGGTCTGTCACTGACTGAAATGTTGTTATGTGATGCATGACTACTAAAATGTCATGAATTTGCCCCTGAGGTTGAGAGTTTTATGCCCACAACATACTGACATTGACCAAGGTCACACGGGCCATCACAATGAAGATATCAGTGACAAACTGTTGAGTGTCATCAGAATATTAGATTGGTCACTGTGCAAGAAATTTGAAATGCCCTAAAATCCTTATAAGTCTATGTGGAAGAAACCAGATAGACATTTTTCCAATCAAAATAACTTAGGTGACATTACCAATAACAAGTTGTAAAACTGAACTACTAATGCGAAATAAAAAATGAGCAGATCAAACAATATAAAAAAGGGAAAAAAATGAAATAAACCCTTCATCACCTATGCTCTTTAGAAAATGATACTAGAAGATTACTATCATAGAAGGAAGTGAATAAAGAGAACCTAGTAAAAAATGTCAAGAGAAAATATTATAGAACTAAAGGGGTAGTTCATTCATAAACATATTTTGTCATTTTTCTGGATTGAAAAAAATGACAAAGTAATCTATGTTCGTTTTTACTATTAAAAATAATTGATTGTGATTTCTAATTCTAAACAGTCACTGTTCTATCCAGTTTTGTATTTGTAAATTTGTGTCATTTTTAAGAGGGACTTTCAGACTGTATAGACTTCAGTCCCCATAAACCTGGATCTACCCTGTTGATCTCTTCTAGGTGCCAGTGACAGAGCCCTGGAAATACAAAAATTACCTCCCCTCCTGGGGCTTGACATTCTGACAGTGGAGCCGTTAGATGACTGCTAAAACATGGTGATTGGATGGTGATAAATGCCCAGAAGAAAAGTAAAGTAGGGGGCTGGGAATATGGCTCAATTGGTAGAGTGCTTGCCTCCCATGATCAAGGCCCTGGGTTCAATTCCCGGCACCACCAAAAAAAAAAAGTAAAGGAGATGAAAGGGTAAGAAGGGGGTGGGCTTCACAATTTTGCAGCAGGCACCTGCCCAAGGGTCCCTAGAGTTGGCCCTTGTGAGGAGGTCAGCTGTTACAAGGTGGAAGGAGAAAACCTCAGAACCTTTGGGGCATCAACTTGACGTGATGTCTTAACTTAGTAACCGGATCCCTGCCACTGAAGTTTTGAAAATAGAGCAAAGAGCAGCAAGTGAGGAAGTTGGGGGGGGGGGGGCAGTTGGAGAGAGGCCATTGTGGAATGGCTGGATTCTGGGCTGATGGAGAAGGCAGAGCTGACAGCATTCACTGATACACCAGAGACCAGTTCTGTGAGAAGGAAGGGAAGCAGGGACGGTTCCAAAGCTCTGTTGCTGAGCAACTGGAAGAATGAAGTGACTGTTGATTATTATGGGTAAGATATGACAAAGCAGATCAGTCCCGATGGTGTTCCAGTTGGCGTGGTGCCACGCGGGCTGAGAACCTGTGAGTTCAGGACAGACGTGGGCTGGAGATGCGAAATGGGACTTGTTAGATATCTATGTGGGAATGTGCGTGCATGAGAGCTCTTGTCCCCAAGGTTGGAAGGGACAACTAAGGAAGAAAAAGAGATGGGGAGAGAAGAAGAGAAGAGAAAAGAAAATTTGAGCAGAACACTGCTACGGCTTAGTTCTTATCATTTTTCTAACATTCCTCAAAGTTCTAACCATTTTACAAACATGAACTCTACCATCACGTTCTCTCTGTGACAATGACTCCACTGTTCATGGATTGTTCCAGGTTTCCAATAAACCAGCGAACTGTTAGGAACGTCTTGCACATTGCCAATCACATCGTTTTAGAAGATTTTTCTAATATCTATAGTGTATGGAACCCTATTGAAGCCTCAATCTGAATTTTTTTTTTAAATTGAATTTTCATCTCTCCTTCTGTACACACTGAAAGTTGGGAGGTTTATTCTTGTGACTGTTTTCTTCGCACACTTGGTGAGTGCTGGCATGTAAAAAAAATTAATAAAAAAATTGAAGAAGTTGCACTGTATCCTGAACGGGTTTATGCCCCAGTTCTTTAGTACTTTGGCCATTTCTCAGAGCTCAGTGCTAAAATGACTCAGCCTAGTTCATGAGGAAACTCTAGTCAAGGAATTTTTTGAAGGACATGCATAACATTTGCCTCTTTAGATTTTCTAGCAGTCATCCTGAAACGAGCTATTTCACCTGAAAATTATACATGTCTGCACAGCCTCGGGTATGTGTCAAGAATAAACATGTTGTTTTATTCTGATTTGTTTTGCTTTTGTGGTGCTGGGGACTGAACCCAGCACCTTGCAGACCACGCAGGTGCTCTACCACTTAGTTATATCTCCAGCCTGACATTGTGGAGTTTTAAACCTCACAGAAAGCCTTGCTTATTTAAAGGCTCAGATGATGTTGATGTATGTCTTAGAAACTGTGTAAATCATTCTGGTTATTTTATTACTTTAACTTTCCAAACCGACAAAGGGAAAACATTCCTTGCTGGCCTTCCCTAATGAGAACCTCCTGCTTCTTGAATGAGGATTTTGATCCATTTCAAATAAGCCAAGGATGTAGTTGGTCTTCATTAAGAGCAGAGCGACTGTGTGCTTGCTCGTAAGCACAGGTGCCTCTTGTGCTGTGCAGAGGGCCATGGACAATGCTTTCCTCTCTGCCCTCAGCCACAGCTACTGCCTTAGAGCAGGGGTGGGGTCCCTCAGGGTGTAACACGTCCCCATCTTCCTTGGTGCAGGTTGTTGAGGTTTTCTGCTCTGTGGCCCTGTTCTCAGTAAGCATCGCCCGCCCAGAGGCAGAGTAGGGAGTTTTCACTTTCATTTGGATGGAATGAAATCAGTGAACAGGATCCCAGGAATACACATTTGAACTGAGGCAATACTGTTACAATTCAAAGCGAAGAGACCAAGTCTCTCCTCCCCGCTCCAGAGAAACAGGCCCAAGGGGAAAAGTCAGACAGTGGTTGTTACTAGGTTGTGGTAAAGATTGTTAAAGCTTCAGAAAGGAGAATAGCTTAGACTCCCTGAGGGTGGTGCTCACTCTTGACACTTGCATCTTTACACTTAGGACAAGTAAGCTATTTTTTTTTTTTCTTTGAAGCTACATAATGTTAAAATGAAGTGAATTTGGGGGATGTACTTCATTTTAACAGTTGCACTGTTTAAACTGCAGGGAATGTGTAATGGAGACTCACTTGATTCTGATATTGGTGAGTGGTTCCTTCCAATTTAGGCTTCTATTGATGACCAGTGGTATACTTTTTTTTTTTTTTTTGGTGGTGGGCGGTGGGGTGGGGGGTGCCAGGATACTGGGAATTGAACCTAGGATGATCTACCACTAAGCTGAGCTACATTCCAGCTATTTTTAAAATTTTTTTTTTTTAAATTTTGAGACAGAGTCTAAGTTCAGGCTGGCCTCCAATTTGTGATCCTCCTTCCTTGTCCTCCATAGTAGCTGGGATTATAGGTATGGATCACTGCACCCAACCCAAAGGCATACATTTTTAACCCCAGAGCCATTTTGACTTTCTTAGTAGTCCCTTACCAGGTACTAAAGATTAATCTCCATTTATCTGAGAAAACAGTTTGGTGTTGAGAAGTTTTCAGGTCCTGACACCTGAAACCAGAAAGCTAGTGAGCATCTTTATAATTTTAATTCTGTACTGTTGCAATTTCCAAATATATTGAAAGACTGGCATCAAATTCTGTATTTTAATTATATACTATGTTATTTCCCACCTCTAGATTCTAAGTAACTTGAGGCTAAGAAACTGCCAAACTCTATATTTGAATCTATTTCATGGCTTTCCAGAAGTTCAATAAACGTTATTCAACTGAAGTACACAAAATAAGTACTTACAATGCTCAAACCCATTTCTTTTGATGAGCAATATTATAATTTCCTTTGTCCCACCTTTGAATTTATCAAATCATGGTATTGTTACCGAAGATAAATGAAAGTTTGTCTCTCTTGGAGAGGAACATATGTAAATGAGGATATGAATGATTATTTCTAATTTCATAAAGACAACATACTTTGTAATCAGCAATTTGCATTGTAAATATAATCCCTGGTGATCTTTGGGGAAAGGCTGGAGAAACCTTTTTAGAGAAAGCTTTTATTTTCCTAAATAGCCTACATAGAGATTTAATCTGATTATTTAGGTCAGGTCTTACAGCTGGAGGATTTATAAAGCTTGAACAAAACTATCTATCTTGCTGATCCTTTATCTGAAGACTATGAAGCATGAAGATATAGTTCAAACTTACTTAGGTTAGTTTTCTTTTTATGGGAAAAACTTTATTTTTATTTTTGTTTGAATGACCAAATCTCTAGTCTATTAGAAGCGAAGCTATGTCATCCTATTTTATGCAAAACTGATATTAACATAACCACTAGATGGCAGTGAATTGGCATAAAAAATTTAGGTCTGGCAAGAAGATGTTCACTCAGAGTTAAAAGGGGCAACAAGAGAAATGGGCTTCTTGTGGATGCCCAACAGCCTCCTTGCCTTGGACCCTTGGCTCACCATTGGGGTGGTGGTTTTATGGGGCTGGTGAACAGGAGCACAATGAGCAGGGAGCAGCTGGAGAGCTCCAGAAAGCAGCCTGAGCTTCAGAATCAGACAGACCGGAGTGTGAATCTTTGCTCTGTCACTAGCTAGTCACGGGATCTTGGGTAGATTTCCTACCTGGGCCTCAGTTTCCCCATCAGCAAAACCGTAGTAGTAATATCTCCATCATAGGGGACTGTGAGTTTCACATCAGACACAGTATGGAAAGCACCTTGTCTGTGGAAGGTACTTGATAAATGACTCTTGCTGCATTTTTCTAAATTATTCAGAATTTTTCAAAAATGTAACCACAAGCTTAAACTATTTGTGTTCAAAAAAATTTGTATTTCTGTAGCAAAATATGTTCATACTAAATGGGATAAATAATATGCCTAAAATTCTGTTCAGATCCAATGAATGAAAAAAAAATCTTGGGTTTCAGAGCTTTGGGAGTTTGGAATTGTAAGTAAGAGACAGTGGGTGTGAACTATCCATTTTTAATCCATTTCTACAGGATCCTGTATGCACACTGTGGAGCCTCTTGGTGTGAATGCCCTGAGTGAGGGATAGTGAGAATATTAAGTGACTCCCTTTATTCCCCATCACCCTGGGCTGACGGTTCTATCAGATTTTGTTTTCAGAACTTGAACCCAGAAAATTAACTACATAAAAAACAAGGAGAATGGAGAATAGGTAATTTTCTATACTCAAGCATGAGATCTCTCTCTCTTTTTTTTTTTTTTTCGTAACAGGGATTGACCACAGGGGTGATTAACAACTGAGCCACATCCCCAGCCCTTTTTATTTTTTTATTTTGAGACAGGGTCTCAGTAGATTGCTTACAGTCTCACTAAGTTGCTGAGGCTGACTTTGAACCTGCAATCATCCTGCCTCAGTCTCTTGAACTGCTGGGATTACAGGTGTGTGCCACCATGCCCAGCCAAGCATGAGACTTGACGAAAAGGCTTATGTTAGAGAAGGCATTGAGAATAAAATTATAATGACTGCATTTACCAAGTAAATTGATATTTACAAGTTTTCTTGCTGGCAAACTTGTTCTTAAAACCATCAATAAAGGTACGATGGCATATGCTAGGAAAGATATCATGAAAAAGATAGTGAAATATTGTTTTGAGTGATTGTTCTAAGTATGTCCCATTCCAATTTCTCCTTAATGTTTTTAGAAAAGTAATTTTGATCATTTCATTTGCGATTGTGCAGCCTGTTCTCCAGGGTTGTCAAACCCTCCAGGACAGAAACCAGCCTCTCTCCTGTTTTTCTTTCCTTGTAATCTCCAGGAAACTTGTAAGTTGTACAGTACTGTGTTTGAAGATGTTAGATAAATGCTGGCCTTCTTAGCTCTAAATTAGAAAAATCCTTCCAGGATAGTTCTGATATTCTCAGAGAACATTTGGGAGTTACTTGAGCTCTTTCAGAAATCAAGTATGTCATATGTGACCCAGGAAAAGCAATGTATCTTAAAAGCTTGAAAGAGCTAGTGGCAGAGCTCCTACAATGAGTGCGTCTGTCTAACCCTAATCTGAAGGATTTTTCCTGTGTTTTGGGTACATGAGCTCTGAAGTAAAAACCCATCTAAATAATGGTAGGATAAATTGAACAATTTCTTTTTTTTTTTTTAATCAAAATTAGCAGCACAAGGAGAACTGTGCCCACAGTACTATGCAGAATGCTGCTGTGATGTTTCTGAATATGAACAATCAGGTCCTGTTGGCACAGTGACTGGCAAGAATAGATGGTCAGTCAAAAAATGTTCATCCAGGGTTGGGGATGTAGCTCAGTTGGTAGAGTGCTTGCTTTACATGCATAAGGCCCGGGGTTCAATCCCCAGCACCACCAAAAAAAAAAAAAAAAAAAAAATCAGTCACGTAAATAAAACAACAAATTGCTCATGAACTTCCCTTGATGAAGAATCTCTGTTGGTTTTCAAGACTCCTTAGAACAAAGCTCACCCAGCCTCTGAGCAGGGCTGTGGGGGCCTTTGCAGTTGCCTTTTTTAACCTCATCTCGCTTATTTGTGAATTGTCTGGAGATATTTGTTTAACGTCCTCGGATTTTCTTAAACTCCAACTTTAAGCCTTGAATGTCCTTTCTTCCCCTCTCACTTGTCTCTGCCCTTGTCTGCTAGTGATAGTCTCCTTACTCTTCAAAACCCAGCAAAAATAAAGACTAAAACCACTCCATGTAAAAGCGTTCTAATTCTTCTGCTTTTTTTATCTGCTCACCAGTGAACCCTGATGGGTTGGAGGGAAGGAGTACTTCCTACTGACCTTCATGTCCTACTACTGAATGCCACCCTTGGAAACTCATGGGCTTAGAAGAGTTTGCTCTTATTGATGAAAAGTTGGAGGCAGTCAGGGTCCAGCTCTCTGGTGTAAAAGCTGCAGTGGATGTCTAAAGAGAAGTAACATGACTCTCCCTTTGTTGCTTTCTTTTTCCACTCCTGGAGTCCTAATTTACAGATGAGGAAGGAGGGACCAGTGCTAGGTTGCATAGCTGAGAGGTAGGAGAATCTTGGAACTACATGGAGCATCACACGCCAGTGTGTTTTCCTGGCTCTGCTTCCTACAAATGAATAGGCATAAAGGCTACTTTGCTCCTGGGAGGCAGCATCCCCGCGTGGTACCACTTAATGATTTTCCAAGTGACTATGTGTATAAATATAAAATATCGTATGCTTTTTCTTTCTTCTTCCTTGTAACTGGGTAAGTTAATACTCCAAGGGGAATAATGTAGGCATCTGGAAAAAATATTAACGGAAGATTAGTTTGCTAAATCTCAGTGGGGGTGGGGGAGGACTCCTTCAGAGATTTTGCTCTATAAGCTTTCATGCGGTCCCAGTGATCATTTTTCAGGAGATGAGCCAGCTGAGGGAGGATGGGTCAATCAGTGACTGCCTTGTATCAGCAGAAATGCAACAGCTTCCCTTCACTCAAGAAACACATTTATGTCAGGAGTTCATGTTTAAGTTCTTTCGTGTTTTCCTCATTAATTTCAAAGGAAACTGCATAAATAAATGTATCTGTTGGAAAAATGTCTGACTTTACAAATATAACACAAGATGTCACATTTTTTATCCATTTGAGTGACTAGGTTAATTTTCCAGCATGAACTTGGCTACAACGAAGATTATATATCTTATTTAGTCATGTCTAACTTGGTAAAAGTCCAACTTTATCGTCTGTCACAATTTTTGGCATGTTCAATCCCCCAGCTACTTTGCGAGAATTTTTCTAAATTCTAAAGTCAGCCAACAGACACACAGTTGACATGAACAAAAGCCTAGTTGTTTTTCTTAGATGGGTGAATTTTATTCACCATGTGGTTTATCATTCTCAAAACTACTATCCTGAAAATCCATAATATTTTCTTATGGCTATTCTAGGGTCTTTTATCATTTAGTTATCTGTTATTGATAGTTTCTTTTTGGAATGCTTTATTTATAATATGCTTATTTTGATACAGTTAATTTTTTTTTATTATGGAAAATTCCAAGTATGTTCAGTAGTTGAGACAATAAACCAACACACTCATCTCCTGGCTTTAATGATTATCAGCCCATGGCCAATCTTTCCTCCGTACTCCTCCCTACTACCTCCCCCCTCTCTGGATTATTTTTAAACACATTTCAGATACCATCTGTGAATATTAGTGAAATATCTACACATCATATGTGTATTTATATATCTTTTAAAGAAACAAGGACATTCCTTTTTAAACATAACCACACTGTCAGTAACTCTCCCCCCAAAAGTAACTCCACAATATTGTCGAATACGTAGTGAGTAGTCACATAAATCTTTTATCATTTGTTTGTTTAAATCAGGATCCAATCAAGCCCATAAACTGGGCAGTTGGTCCAGCACACCTTCTCCCAGTGGAATCCTTCCTCCATTCCCTCTACTTCCTATAAAATGGTGACTGTATCTAGAAGTTGGATAGATTCCAGTTCTTTATGTTTGCCCCAAGAATTCTTCCTAGATAGTACTGTTTACTTCCACCTGGAGGTAAATAATGTGTGACTGACTCTTTATATGACTTTAGCTGCACTGGTGATCATTGCCTATATTCATTCACTTACTGGGGTTTGTGAAATTATGACATTCTATCATTCCATCTTCATTTGTTTGGTTGGATAATTCTACAAAAAGAAATTTCTTGGGCAGGGGATATAGCTCAGTTGGTAGAGTGCTTGTCTTGTATGCACAAGGCCCTGGGTTCAATCCCCAGCACCACAAAAAAAAAAAAAAAAAAAAGAAAGAAAGAAAGAGGGAAATTTCTCTTGACACTTGTTTAATTCCTTGAGGTAAAGTTGATATTGGAAAGATAGGATGAAATTGATTCTTTCCCTTTAATTCCTAGTTTTCAAAATGAGTTAGTTCCCTACTGTCATTAAACATAACCAAATGCTAAATGTAGTCAATATGTTTTCATCCAATACATTATTATTACTGATACTCAAATTGTCCTCTATTTAGCCCATGGAAGATTATTTAATTTTTGTCAAATCCTTTTGATATGATCCTAGAAATATTCGATACTTTCTTGTATATTTGGATTGAAAAGATGTCTTAAGTCCTGAGTTCTTTTTGTAAGACGTGGTACTTACCACTGGGTTCCATGGGTGCTCATTGCTATTGGATTGGTCATTGTTTTTAGACTTTTCAATTAGCAAAATTGAGGGATATGGATTTCTTTTTAAAGATAAAATACATCAGGAATTCATACCAATGCTTCCACTTTAAATTCAGTAATTAATCAAAACTTTATCTCTTTTTTCCCACACCAAACACACCAGTATTCAAAGATAGAAATATAATTACTCATTTACCTTATCTCACACTGTACACACAATAATATCTGAATGCCAATACCATCACTCCCACCGATAGGATTATTAGTAAATATTAAGGTTTGAAAATTACTGTTATATTATTACTTTGATCAGCTATTCTTCTACTGACTGTGTAGCCCCCTAGAATCTCTCAAAGTCAAGTCACTGGGTATAGTGCCCTGTGTGGTTACCAAGTCCCAACCAGACTCAGATAAATTCATTTGCCTAATGTTATAGACAACTTTTGGGATTTACATTGTTTTTCTTAGATTGAGTTAAATTTTGTGTAATAATATATAAAATTTCTCCATGTTTTTAAGGCATTAAGAAAAATCTAACATCTCTCTGTCTCCTCCACCCTAGTTCCCCCTCCTCCCATAGATAATCATTTCAACTGTTTTTTTTTGTTTTATTTATATTTGTTTTTGCTTATTCTTCCATTTTTTAAAATATGAGCAACTCTTCATTAATATATGTATATTTTTATGTCAACTACAAATATTTGTCCCATATTTTATTTGCTTGTTTTTCTTAGTTTACCTTTTGATATTTATAAAGGTATATATTTATATTTAACCATTATATTTAACGATTTTTTTAAAAAATTTTTTAAAAAGATTATTTCTTACTTTCAGTCTTTCTTTTCACTGTTGGTAAATTCTGAATAAAATCATTTCCCCATCATTCTTACATAATTCTATTAGTATTTACTGATTACTGTAGGAACAGTGTACACTTCTCTGAAATAATGTCACCTTCCTGTTTAGAAATGTCGAAGCAGCCACCTACAAGCAACATGCCTTTTCCTCTTAGTGAGACAAGTATTTGTTCACCACACAAAGGAAACTGGTAGAAACAAAAACCTCTGATACTCAGATCTCCATGTAACTGAGGATTAAGGAAAAGCTAATCAATTTACAAGAAGAGTACCACTGGATTTTAAAAAAACCTGTTCAATTGTTTTATCTTTCAATCTAGTGGCCGGCATATTTTTCTCCTTATTGACTGAAAAAGATGTCATTTCCAGAATTCTGTGAGGTCCTCTTTTCCTAATCCCCAACTTATCTTGAAAACTTTTTACTTTGATCATTTGCAAGTCAGAGGGCTTTTAAAATTTTGTCTTTTCAAATTGGTAAATTCGGTTACAGGTAGGTCACGTGAGGTTTTCAGCAGACCAAAGATAAATTGTCTTAGGGACCAAAGTAACTCTTGGAGAATAACAATGATAGGAGCTCCATTGACTGTGGAGCATCAGTTTGATGCAGTATATATTACCAGTTAAGTATTATTCTGGTTTTGTTACTACAATGAAATACCTGATGTAGGTTAACTTTATAAAGAAAAAAGATTGATTTAGCTCACACTTTTGAAGGCTGAAAATTCAAGATTGGTGGCCTCATTGCTTTAGTCTCTGGTGAGGGCCTAAGAATGAATGACATCCTATGGGGGTAGGGGGTATACAAGAACAAGGTCACAAGACAGGAGACCAGAGAAGATTTGGGGGTCTGGCTCAGTCTTTTCTAACACTTTGCTCAGGGTTTCCATAAGCACTACCTTAAACTCTTCTGAATACTCCCTTGATGACCTAAGAATCCCCAACTTGACCCTGTTTCTTAACATCACCACGCTAATGACTGAGCTCCCAACACACAAACCCTTGGAAGACAAATGGAATGCAGACCATACTATTCTTGTTTTATTTAACATTTCTTCCATATTCACATTTTTGGTTAGTGATGAAAGTGTCACCTAACATTTATAGAGTGTATAGGTTTTCCTAGCACTTTTAACAATGATTATCATATTTTATCATTACCATACCTTAACCTTATGAGGTACCTGGAGCAAATAAAGTTTCATTATCCTGTGTAACAGGTATGGCTATGGAGTCCCAGTGAAAGTGTGGCAATGTCTCTCTCTCTCTCCCCACTCTTGGCTTTATCCTCTCCATGTCTAGGCTTGTGTGGGCTGGGAGTTATAGTTGAGTGTTGGAAAGGTCTTGTGATTTCATATGCAACAGATTTGACTTGCTTTCTATTCACTGTTCAGCCCTTCAAGTTTCTCCAGAGGACCCTGGCGATCTGCATTGTAACCAAAGAGTCCCAAACAGGTGGGACTCCAGTACCGGGATGGTGGCACTCTGCAGAAGCTGTCCTGCTCCTAGAAGCTGTTCTGGAAATCTTCAGTAGTCACAGTTGGGAGTTTCAACTGGCATTTGTGGACAGAATGATAATTGTAAAGGTCTTTCATCTCTTAGTTAGATTTATACCTAGAGTTTTGTGTGTGTGTTTTTTGAGGTTATTGCGAATGGGAGTGTTTTCCTGATTTCTTTCTAAGCAAATTTATTATTAGTGTATATGAAAGCTATTGATTTTTGTATGTTGGTTTTGTAATCTCCTTTTTTGCCAAATTTGTTAATTGACTCTAACAGTTTTCTGGTGGAACTTTTGGATCTTCTAAGTATAAGATGATACCTGCAAATAGTGAAGATTTGACTTCTTCCTTTCTTTTTTTTATCCCTTTTATTTTCTTCTCTTACCTAATTACTCTGGCTAGAATTTCTAGTACTATATTGATTAGGAGTGGTGACAGTGGACATTCTTGTCTTGTTCCAGATTTCAAAGGAAATGTTTTTAGTTTTTATACATTCACTATGATGTTGGCTTTGGGTTTGTCACATATATCCTTTATCATTTTGGGGTAAGTTTCTTCTATCCATAGTTTCTTCAGTGTTTTTTTTTATAGTGAGCGGGTGCTGAATTTAGTGGAAGACTTTTTTTTCTATCTATTGAGATGACTTTGGGATTTTTGTCCTTAATTCTATTTGTCTGATGAATTAAACTTATTGATTTGCATAACTTAAACCATCCTTGCATTGCTGGGATAAAATCAACTTGGTCACAATGTACAATCTTAACATGTTGCTGAATACGGTTTGCTAATATTTTATTAAAGATTTTTTTCATCTATGATCCTCAGGGATATTTGCCTGTAGTTTTCTTTCCTTAATGTGTTCTTATCTGGTTTTAGTATGAGTGTAATACTGGCTTCATAAAATGAGTTTGGAACTATTTCATTTCTTTCATGGAATCATTTAAAGATCATTAGTATTAGTTCTTTTATAAATGTCTGGTAGAATATTTCATTTTTTCTTTAAAAATTTTGGTCATAACTCACTGATTTTGATTTTATTATCCACTAAAAGATAGTGACACACTAAATCATTGCTCTATTTGGATGCACAAATTCTCCTAGGACTTTTCTTACATTTATGTGAAGAATAGGAAAATTTTCTTTTGTGATTTCTAGAGGAATTCTTACTATACAACAAATAAAATTCAAAATGAAAATTTACAATAGCAGCAAACTCATCATTTTTCAAATAATTCAATGTCATTGGAAAAGCATTGGTCCCAAGGAACAAAGCCAGAGTTAATTCTGACTCTTGAAACTTGCTTTTTGTCCTTAAACAAATAAGTGAATGTCTCTGAAGTTTATTTTCTTCTCTCAAATGCAGAGATGATCAGTATGTCTTGCTGGAGAGTAGCGGTTCACGGTTGGAAGAGGACAACGATTATAGTTTGCAAACAGTGAAATGCTGTACAGAGTAAATTGTTACTTAAGTCCATCCACAGGATCTGCTTGCAGAGTACTTTAGTCAACAACAGTTGACTAGTAATTAGACAAAGTGTTCACTGGGCACTTACTAAGTCCTTTGCTCAGACTGACTCAAGCAATTTTCATAACAGCTTTATGAAGTAAGTACTATTAATATTGGCCCTTTCTGAAAATGAACAAATTAAGGTTCACGATAACTTGGCAACAAAATTCTGTCTGTAGTGATGGCAGATTTAGGTTTGAACCCAGGGAGTCTGGTTCTCATGCTTGAATACTTAACCCCTCCACTCCACTCCCTAATTAATTAAGGCAGAAACCAGCTTTGTATACTGGTGTATCTGAGCCTTTATAAAATTTTCCATAGCATTAAATATTTCTTGCAAACTAAATGCTTACCATATTTGAGAATAATCAGCAAAGAAAAAAAGTACATTTTAAATATATTTCATAAAAACAAGAATGTAATCAACAATTCACAGCAAAGGATGATCACCTATCCGCTTTGAAACTTGTAGGTTAGCAGAGTTTTCTGAATGCATATACATATGTGTATGTGTGTGTGTTCATGTGTGCACCGGCATGTGTGAGCATGTACACACACGTGTTTGCTCCCTACCAAGGATATGGGTATATTTGTTCAGGAATATAAAGGAAGACTTGAGGAAAAAGAGACCAGTGACTTAACTGTCAGAGTTGGAGGGCCTCTGAGTCCTGTTGCTGGTCCCATCCCTGGAGTGGGAGCAGAGATGAGGCCTAAACCTAGCCTTTGATTCTGGGCACTATCTAAGGCTCTCAATGGTTGAAGAAATGTGCTTCTCAGCTGGAGTGACCAGGAAATCGTGATCAAGTCGTTCATTTGGTTTGGCTCGTGTGTCCAGGTAAATGAGTGTAAATGCCTCAGGGAAGCTTCCAATAGATGAGCCGCTAATCCTGATTTTCAGACTGGAGGTCGAATCGGCACAGAGGTGCCATGTGTAGAAAGGGGTGCTTTTTCTCTCCGCTCTTCTCTCCTGAGGAAGATTTCAGTGTTGGAGATCTTTTTTTTTTCGGAGCACTGCTCTGGGATGCTGTCCAATATCCACGTTTCTAATGAATTGTGCCGCCAGATTTAGGAAGAGCCAGGCTCCTCTTTGGAACTAGGTGAACTGGGCTAATTAGAAACAGACCTTGTCATCTGCCATCCAGTTCTCAGCAGGGCCAGCAGGAAAGTCCAAGCCTCTGGCTCCCACACTGCACATGGCAACTGCCAAATCATGCTTGACTTTGTTGAAAAATGATTTTGTTGGTTTACAAATTACCGTCTCTGTCATGTACATCAGAATTAAGAGGAGTGGTTGCTTTTGAAAGGTTCATCTGTTTGATTATGAGAGCAGAGTGACTTCCTAAGGACAAATTCAGATGTCGATGTGCTGTCTTTGCTCAAGTACAGCCCAGATTCACTTCAGTGTGTGACCTTCGCAACCCTGTCGCGCTAGAAGGGTGTTCTTTGCTGAGAGAAATGAGAAAATCCACTGACCTCATTTGCTTCCATCCTGTGAACCTCTCTGTAGGCTTCAGAACACCTGGGTCTGAACAGGGGAACTTCAAAATACCTTATCTGACTAGAAAGCTCTTTTACAGCCACAGGAAAAATGTTCCCAGTCCCACTTCACAGATACCTGGAATTCAGGAAGTCTGAGGATTTCTCTTGTTTGGCTTTCAACTGAAAGTTCCAGCATAAAACAACAAAGGCTCCTGGTGCTAAATGTCAGGACGTGATGCACAGAGTGGACTCATGCCATGGATCCCTTCTGAGACTCCATCACTTAACAGTTCTGTGACGGCCCATATGGTCTGTTTTCTACAGTGAGTGCACTAATCCCCTTTATTCATGGTTACTGTTTTTGAAGTTTCAGTTACATATGATCATGGTCCAAAAACATTAAATGGAAAAGTTCCAAAATAAACAACTCATAAGTTTTAAATTGCCCATCCTTCTGAGTAGTATCATGAGAGCCTAGGTTGCTCCACTGTGTTCTACCAAGAAGTTGAATCATTCCTTTGTCCAGTGTGTCCAGGGTGTGTATGCTACCTACTTGTGTTAGTCACTTAGTGTGTGCCTGCCTTATAAGAATGACTGGCACGGTATTATAGTGCTTATGTTCAGTTAACCTTTATTTTACTTAATAATGGACCCCGATTATAAAAGTAAAGACACTGGCATTTCGGATATGCCAAAGGACAGCATATCTTTCCTTTTAATGAAAAGGTGAAATTTCTCTACTTAATAAGGGATGAAAAAACCATATGCTGAGGTTGCTAAGATCTACAGTATAAGATATTTTCAGAGACAGAGAGAGGTCACATTCACATAACTTTTCTTAGTATATTGACATACTTGTTCTATTTTATAATTATAGTTATTAATCTCTTCCTGTACCTAATTTATAGATTAAACTTTATCATAAGTATGTATGTAGAGAAAAAAACATGCTTTATATAGGGTTTTGCACTACCATGTTTTCAGTCATCCATAGGATGTTTTAGAATGTGTCTCCCACAAATAAGCAGGGAGGTCACTACACCCATAGACTGTGCCAATAAATTCTCAGGTTATTTGAAGATGAAAAGTTCAAATTGCAAACTTATGCAAATGGTTCATTGTAGAACACTTTTTTTTTTTTTTTTTTTTTACAGTATGTCTTCCTATTTTTTCCTTTCACGCATATCTACTTCAGGAAGTGTGGAAAGGACAAAGCCTGGTGGGAAAAGTGTTTCTGGTGATAATGACATGTCCTGATGGGAAAAATTCTGGGGTAAGCAGAATTTGGATTTTACTGTTAAGCTAACATGAGATTACCTATCCTAACAAGATTTAGGCACCTTGTTTTTCTAAATGCTCTGTCATTTGTTTGAAACAGAGGAAAATATGACATCTAACCTTTTTTTCCTGAGAAAATAATCACTGTCCTCTGTTTTGCCAATAACACTCCCCCCCACACATACCCCATTTATTGTAGGACCAATAGTGTTTGCAATTTGGGGAAACAACTACCCCAGCTGGGTGCGTTTGATTTTGCCCTCTGTACTTGAGCTCTTAGTGTGTGTATGTGCATGTGTGTGGAAGTATATGGGTGCAGATGTGTATATATATGTATATATATGTGTATATATATGTGTTAATTTAAGGAAGGACACTTCCGAGATGTAAATCATCACAACTCTTTATAGGGAATGAGTTCTTCATTTTTATTTCCAAGATCTGTTGTAATTTCATGTTTTTCACTTTGCATTAAAGAATCAACCTACTCTTTTAAAAAAATCTTCTATATTTGTTCATTAGAAAAATTAGATCTTTGAGTCTTTGCCATTAAACAGTTTTCTCCATGTTAATCATTTGCTTATAACTCTCTGAAGAGCAGATTTGTCTACTTAAGTTGTGATTTTCCAAGGACCATTCCAGTTTATCTGGAAAAACAAACAGAAAGGAAAACAGGGAGGAGCGAGGGAGTTGGGAGGAAAAGATGTGAGAGAGCCTGCCCCTTTCATGCATAAAGCTCTGAACTGAAAGACCAAGGCAGACAGAACATCTTCAGAACTATCTTTTGTTTTGTGCAGTTGCTGATGACACATTGGGGCAATTTTCAAATGGAACATTTTTTGGTTATCACAGGGAAACAGCACTTGCCAGGGTGGGTTCTGATCTTTGTGGCTAAAATCTCTAACTCCTGTTATCAGAAGCAGAAACATGAACGAAGCCTGATGTCCATTTGTTTGAAAACCTAATAGAAGAAGAAAATTGAACCTTGATGCATGGAAATAAGCACACAAATGGATACATACACACATGATTGGGGAAATCTGAATAAGATAAGTAGATTGTGTCCACATCAGCTTCCTTGTTGCGATAATGTGGTATGGTGTTACAAGATGTTAACATTTGGGGAAAGTGGGAAAAAATACAGGAGATCATTATTTTTTTAAAATTACTTTTGGATTTATAATAACTCAGAATAAAAAGAACTAAAATTTTAGAAAAGTATCAAAAAAAACTGTATGCTATATTTTCTTTAAAAATAAGTGAGATATGTAATGTGTATTTTGAAAAGAATTCAATTAAAAGACAAAGTGACCTGTTTGCTTTAAATTAAGCATTGGTATGTATCACGGCAGCTAGAAAGCGAAAGAAAACAGATACAATATATTTCAATTTGTAAGTTTTGGAGGCTATACAAAGTGGATTAAATAATAATCAATAATGAGAAATACAAAAGCAAAGGTTTTTTTGCCTATTTTTGTGTAAGTTATGTTCACCCTGGTTGACAACATCTAGGCAGAACTAAAACTTTTATGACTTTTGTTGGAAAAAATAATGGAATGAGTCAAGTCCATTATCCTTTATGGCTATAATAAAGACCTTTGCCAATACAAAGAACATAACTATGTTTTTCAGGGATGAGAAAGAGAGCCTTCTAGAAAGAAGGCTTCAGAATGAAACGTGGTTTGGGTTGAGAAGGTCATTAACTGACCACATTGGCTATTGTAGTGGGTGAAGAAATGGAGAAAAGCGAAGCCGCTGTCATCCATCAATTCATTTCTCATCCATCATCTGTCATCTCTTCATTGCATTATTCAGAGGATACAATTTAAACCCTTTAATTTTGAGATAATTGAATTTTTTTTACATAAAATTTTGCATATCTAACAGAATATATAAAATATTATGTAAGGTGAATTTGAAAGAAATAATAGAGATGCCCTGTACTTTTCCTTCAGTAAAACCATGCCTCACCGTAATATAATATCACAAGCAGGAAATAGACCCTGATACAATCCATGGACCTTATTTAGGGCAAAAGATGCTTTTTTGGGGGAGGGTACTGGGTATTGAACTCAGGTTCACTCGACCACTGAGCTACGTCCCAGCCCTATTTTTGTATTTTACTTAGAGACAGGGTTCACTGAGTTGCTTGGTGCCTCATTTTTGCTGAGACTGTCTTTGAACTCATGATCCTCCTGCCTTAACCTCCTGAACCACTGGAATTACAGGCATGTGCCACCATGCCCAGCTAAAAAGTGCTTTTTAAAACAAGTAAAACTGTAGTTTAAAAGTTATTGAAGCAAGAGTTGATTGACCACTAGCATACTTTCCAAAGAACATCCAACTCCCTGAAGTTAACTATTTTTTAAGTTTGCTTGAAATTTTACAGGTCCAGAGAACGTTTCTTCCCTTCTACCTTCGCTCTATACCTTTTGCTTGCTGCCCCCGAGACACACACACACACACACACACACACATTTTTGACCCTAAATGGCCACAGGCCACTATAATATGCTTCAGATATTTTCTGACACACACATGTCATCAAAATGCTGCAAAATGAATTATTTGTAGCAAAAATTTTTAAAAATAAGACATTCTAGAAATGGAATAATTAAGTTCCTTATGAAAATTATTTTTCTGGGTTGGCCGTGTAGCTCACCAGTGAAGTGTTGCCTAGCATGCCCAAGGTCCTGGGTTCTATCCCCAGCAACACACACACACACACAAAAACAAACAAACAAACAACAACAACAAAAAAAACAAAACAAAGAAAGGACAGCAAGAAAGAAAGACTACCCAACAGCTCATCACAGTCCTTGAGATTTATTAAATCCCTACTACTACACAATCAAGCTATACAGACAACTCTATATAGAGATTTAGTTGTTTGGTTTGGTTTTGTGTGTGTAAGTACGTTTTTGTTGTTGTTGCAAGACTCTTTCTAGGAATTGGACCAAAGTTCTCACACATCCTGGGCAAGCACCAAGTTACACCCCCAGCCCCTCTTATTTAGGATCTGGCTAGCTGCCCAGGCTGGCCTCAAACTTGAAATCCTCTTGCCTCAAAATTCCAAGTAGCTAGGATGAGAGATGGTTTTGATGTGTGATTTTGTAATGTTTGGAGAAAGCAATGATGTTAAAAGGAACACGACTTCCCTTTCAAACATCTTCTTTGAGAGAAAGACTTGAGGCAGGAGACTGGGTGCCATTTCCATCAGATTCAAGTTTGGAGCTGCCCGAGAAATTCTGCTGGAGAAGCCACGTACTCACTTGGAAAAGGAGTCATCAAAGAAGTCTGGGTCAACTGTGGAATTTAGGGAGAGGGTGGGCCTACTGTGTTTGAGGCAGGACAAGTAAATCAGTAAAGAACTTATACTCTATTGATCAAGTTAGCCAAATGAAGTTCATTGGTGGCTTAGCATAAGCAATGTTGGTAGTCTGAAAGAGAAATCAGATTGGAATGTGTTGCAACGTGAATTAAAGATAAGGAGGCAAAGAAAGTATCTATTGCCTATGAAGTAAAAGAAACAGAGAAACAGCAAATAGCAGAATAAATGGAGGAAGATATTGTTTCATGTGAGGATTCTTTTTCCTTTTTTTTCAACATAAGAGCTATGAGAACCATGATTCTGAACCTTGACTACATGTTAGCATCACCCTGGGAATGATGCCAGTACCCAAGCATCTGTCAAGAATAATTAAACCAGGACCTCTGCAGACATCTCTAGACATCTCTATTTTTTAATCTACACAGGTAAGTCCAATGTACAGGCAAGTTTGAGAACCAAGTGTACTCAAGGTGCTTGTTAAAATGCAGATTCAGGGCCCATGGTTCGGAATTTCTAATAAGCTCCCTGGTACTACTGCTTCAGGATGGACGGTACATGCGAATGGGAATGATCCAGAAGAGAAAGAGGATAAAGACTGGGGAGAGTGTCTAACTCAAGAGACTTAGACCAGGTGTGATGCCCAACACCTGGGATGCCCCTGCGTAGGAGGAGGGACTTGGCAATTGGACAGCAGAAGGAAGACGCCTGCAAGGTTATATATTCAATAGTCAGGGAGATAAAGGAGATGGCACTACTGATTCTGATGATCATAGTTTCCCTTCACACATTTCTTCTTTTTGCTTTCTGCCACCATTGGTTAAGAAGGACCAATCTGCTTCATAAGGACATCTCCCTTTTCTGTGAAAATTAAGGGATAGGGATGCAGCTCAGTGGTAGAGCACTTGCCCAGCATGTGTGAGGCCCTGAATTCAATCCCCAGCACAACAATAACAACAACAACAAAAATGAATTTCTGTAAAGATGAAAACCTGCAGGATATTTTAGGGCATTTAGTCCTTATGTGGCCCATTTTACAGACAAGGCCCAGAGAGTCACCTCTTCCCAGGAGGACAGAGTGAGGCTACTTACAAGTTTATGCATGTCTTGCAGAAAGATGTTCTAATTTTTTTTTTTTTTTTGCAAGGTTATCGCTAGCCTAAGTCACCAGGATTGGGCTGAGCCCACAGATGAGGGTTATGTCAGCTTAGCCTCTAGGACTGTTCAAACAGGGCTGGACAGAAGATTTATGGCTGGCTCTCAGAGGAATACTTTATGGAATTATAGGACTCTCAGTGTGAGGAGGACAAATGGTTGTCTCCTTACCTCAGACCAAACTTGAGTGAAAAGACACAACTACGTGGTACAGGAATAAGAACTCCTAGCAACTTGAGGAAACTGTTTTCCTAAGTCTGCCACTGCTTGGGAAACAACCAGGCAACTGATCTGTGCCCAACCTACAATAAAAATGGCATTCCCCTCTCCTGAGCACCTGTCCACCAGGTCTGCCATTTCATGGCTTATCTTAATGTATTCTTACAACAATCATATACCCTCAGTACCATCATTATTTCCATTTTATAGCTGGATAGACTGAGGTTTACGGCGGTTAAGGAACTTGCCTCAAGTCACAATCTTTAAAATAGCAGAACTGGAATTCAAACTCAAGCAGTCTGATTGGACCTCACGCTCTTAGCAACAACAGTGTTCCCCTCTTTGTGTGTTGGTTAATGAGATAAGCCATGCCGGGCGACAGTTCTTCATGGATCTCTGGCATTTCTGTGTGTCCACATTTTGCCAGCAGAGGCACCAGTCACCTTTGTTCCAAACTTTACTTTCAAAGATGTTTATTTATACAGCAACAGTCTTGGAACATACTCTTTCCAGATCAAAGGACAGGTACACTTGGTGCCTAGTGTAAAAGATTAGCCTCGCCTACATCCGAGTTTCCTGTACAGTGTCTTCATTGCTGCAGCTGTAGGTGTCATCAGATCCTCTTTGCCTTGTCCTGTGGAAATGGGGAGCCAATGTAAATGCTGATACTCTGGCTACTCTATTGTTGTGAAAAATAAACTGTCCCTTGTCTCCACCCAGTTTCTTGGATGTCAGCATTCATGAAACTACAACACATTAATTACTTTCATCTAGTTCTATTTTATGATGGTTCAAGGCAGCAGATTAGAAAAGAGGCTAAAACAGCTGATGCATCCTAAGGGATGGTACCATGGTTCCTAGGTGTGTTAAATAAAATTCTAGGAGGCCGTTGTTTTGCACTAGGCACTTACACGAGGCCCCAACAGACCAGACTCAAATGGAGTCATTCACGCCAAAGTTCCATGACACTGAACTGAAAACAGTTAACTGATCTTCCAAGAAATCAGGAGGGAGAGATAACAGCCACATTTCTCTCACAGGCCAGTTCAATTAGCGTCAGAATGAAACTCCCCCTTCTTAACCTGGTGTTAACCTGTCCATTATTTTTCTTTTTTTGTCTCTCTGTTCCCACCTTACAAGAAAAGTAACTTTGAAATTTCATAATTTCTGCTTTTTGTCCTGGGTTTTGACTTTTCACAGCACTGCTCTGTCTATAAAACCTATCTCTTTTGCTCCGCTCATTGGAACACTCTTTCTATTTTATGGAACAAAGTGCTGCCTGATTTTAGAATTGCAAATAAAGCCAATAAGGTTATTTAAATGTGTTGTGTTTGTGATTGTGTGTGATTATGTGTGTATGTGTGTGTGTTTTGACACAGGGAAGGCAGAGAAAGATGTAAGTGCAGACCAATGAACCCTCTGGGCTTATTGCCCAAACCGCTTGGTCACCAGCTGTTTATAGAGGATACTAGGAAGCTCCACCCAGATCAGACTTTCAGAGTTGAGATGCTCCAATATCGTCCCACTGCTGGGAGTACTGGCAACTGAAGGCTGTCCTCTGAGTCCCTCTCCTGATTCGTCTAGAGCTGCCTTGCCCAAGGTCATACCTCCTTTTATAGGTCAGTGGTACAAGGCTGGGTAAAGAAGGAGGAAGTGAAGTGGTTGGTGTGTACAATGTTCTGCTACCCTCGCTTCTACATAGAGCGACTCTCATCTCAGCTCCAGAGCTTCCTGTGGGAAAAACCTGAGCTTTCTACCTCCTTTACCAAGCATCAAGTTTGACTCCTTCCTCCACTTAAACTACTTCCTTCACTCAGAGTGTCAGCCCCGAGAGCTCTCCGACAAAATTTCCAACACAGTCTCAGTACACATATCTTAGAGAATGATTCCTGGGGAACCAGCCAAAGACAGGTCTCTTATAAATCATGATATGAAACAAAAGGTCATGCACAAAATGTGCTTCCAAAGATTTCTGTGTGCTATTAAGTCAAAGTATTTTGGCATAGATAGGTTGAAATAAGTCACTCAAAATACCATCTATAGGCTCAACAAAATAACATAGTTAATACAATTCTTGATAGTTACATGAAAGAAATTATATTTTTAAGCATTAAAGTTTTGATAATTTTGTAGTATGTTCACCAAATTGCTTTTTCTGACACATTATTATACTAATAAATAAAGAGCAATAGAAAGAATCATTAGCTTATCATAAAGTGCCCTGATGGAAATTTTAGCATAATTGAATTTCTGTTTTCCCTTGAGATACAAGTACAGTGAATGTATCGTAGATTATGTAAATGGAACAGTGGGAAGCAAGTCATGCCATTTAATGTGTCCAGGAAAAATAGATTAACCTCCTTCCTACAGAAGGAGGCGAAAAAGACTAGAAACTTTGTTGTAATGAAAAAGCTGTGAGTGTGCAACCTCTCCAGAATAGATTTGGAGGGGAAAGCGATAGTGAAGACAGTTGCCCCTCACCCGCAACTGCAGTTTCACTTCCTGCAGTTGCCTATCTTCAGCTGAGGTCCAAAAGTATTAGATGAAAAATTCTAGAAATAAGCAATTCATAAGTTTTAAATTGCAGGCCAAACTGAAAACTGTGATGAAGGTTTATGCTATCCAGCTCTGTCCAATAACTGTTGGTCCAGCATGTCCATGCTATATAACTACCCACCCATTATACACTTAGTCATCTTAGTAATCAGATCAACTGTCAAGGTATCACAGTCCTTGTGTTGAAGTCATCCTTATTTTACTCAATAATGACCCCAGTGTACAACAGTAGCAATGCTGGTAATTTGAATATGCCAAAGAGAAGCCATAAGTTGCTATTTTAATAAAGGTCAACGTTCCCAACTTAATAAGGGAGGAAAACAATTGCATATTGAGGTTTCTAAGCTCTAGAGTAAGAATGAATAGGAAAAAAAAAATCACAGTATTTATAGGGTTTGGTGCCAATATATGGTTCCAGGTATCTCTTGGGGGTCTTAGAACATATCTCTTGCAGATAAGGGGAACTACTGTGCACTGAAACAACTTGCTTCTGAACTGAGAGTAATAAACAAGCTGAACAAAGACTGGGTGAAGGGCATATAAGTCGTAACAAACTGAAGTACTAAGGAATCCAAATTATTGCCATTGATGTCATCAGTTTTATTCTATCTACACAGATTTGTATAGACATGACATCTGGCTCATGCCTTTCCTGAGGGTTAAAAGGTAATCATGTTTTTGGATTGTTTCTGATTCTAAAAAAACAAGCGATGAAATAGAACAGTCCTCTCCGAGCCCCATAATTATTAGTTTTGTCATTTGATGAGCAAATCAGTTTTTTTTAAAGTCATACTGAGAGATTTTTAATTTTCAAACTATGTTAAAGGGGAGACACTTTATTACATAAAAGTAAAACCAGCTCTAAACTAAAATATTCTAAAGCCTTATATTTTTTGTTTTACATGAGAAATGCACATTTCTCATGAACAAATGCATTGTATCTGCAAGTTTCATCCTTATCACGCAACCAGTTGAACCAGTTACTTTTAATCAAGAGACTATTGTGCAAGGTCTAACATGCAACTCACTCATGTATACTAACAAGGTGAGCTAAAGGCTTTAGGGTCTGCTGAGCATTTTGCTGGGTTATTATAGTACATCTCCCACTCAAAGCAACAACCTTTAAATTAAAGAAATCCAGAGATAATAAGTACTGCTAATATAAACACACAGAAGTATTGGTTCAAACCCTCGCATGGCTTATCAGCAGTTGTGTACAATAAACAGAGTTACATTGTGCTCCAAACAATTAATGTATTGCTTCATATTCTTGGTATCATGTTATTCTAAGCCTTAGAACAAAAATGAAACAACAGATTGAGCAAGTCTCAACAGAGAAGCAGCAGAAGTTCGGTCCATGGAATTGTTCTACAGAGGTGACACAACAAGGAAACATTTTGTTATGAAGCTATCCTGCCTGATGGTATGGAAAGCTTCAAGATTTCTGAAGTTAGACATATTGAAGGGTTATTTCTACCCTACATCATCATTGCTCAACAATGTTCTAGAAGGGGGAACGGAAGGTAAAAGTTAAATCCAGTTGAAATTTGGGTGGTAACAATGCAGACAACTTACCTTGAGATCAGCATTTGAAGGCAAAGGCAAAGTCTGATTGTGTGTGTGTGTGTGTGTGTGTGTGTGTGTGTGTGTGTGTGTAAATGATCAAGGACTCTTAATAAGACCCTAACATTCCAAACTCCAAACACTCCTAAGTGAGAAAATAAATATATATAAAATATTAAATGCAATGGCCAAAATATAAAAGGCCTCAATACATGGCAGACTGTGACTATATACAACTGGGGATAATGACTGTCTGGGTGTCTGGAAGGGATTTACTGTAGTCAGGTTTGCATTACAGCTGTGGATAATTCCAAGAAGCCAGGCAGAGTGGTATATGTCTGTAGTCCCAGTTACTCTGGAGGCTGAGGCAGGAGGATGATTTGAGCCTAGGAGTTCAGGGTCAGCCTGGACAGCATAGTGAGATGTCTAAAAGAAAAAGGAAATCCTAAGCAGAGTTCTTTGATTCCTAATTTCTCTTATAGTCAATAACTCTTACCAATAGACCCTTTCTGATACTTCTTGGAGAAATAAACTTGTTGGCTCTTCTGGAGTCAAGGATCATTTGGGGGATTTTAGAAGCTGGACAGAATTTCCCAGAGCAAGAAAAGGTTTTTAAAATATAAGAAAACATGAAGGAGAATGGGTGTGGGCTTACTCTCTGTGGTCGAAATGAGACAATCACGACTGTCATTTCTGATTTTAAAATCACCAGATTTTGATGTCTTTGTGACACATGCTGGTACTCGACTTCGGAAAGAACACCCTGTGTTAAGTGAATGGGCTCTGTTTTGCACTTTCAATGAGTTTTCCTCCACTGTTTACCATTCAGAAAAAAATAGAAATCACAAATAAGAAAAGCTTAAGCCACAAAAGATCTGACACAGCACCACCAATCAAAACTCCTGGTGAAGCCTGCTAGTGCAAATTCTATTGTTCTCATGAGGAGGCAGAAGGAACCCCAGGGATACCATCTTATCTTACTCTTATACCAGATAAGCCCCAATCCTCTTTCTATCAGTGATAATGTGGCTGAATTATGGTCACCTGAGCTCTGGTTCTGGCATTGCTTTGAACATCATCATGAGACTCTGGTGGACAATAGGAGTGGCAGAGTTGAGACTCCATGGATCAAGAGAAAATAGGTTTAGATCACTTACCTTTGGATGGTTTTTCTGGGTCTAAAATAACCAGTTTCTGACACTCAAATTCAGTGAACTGTCCTAGTCCATATGGTAGCCATTTCTCATGACGCCATTTTCTTCAAGAAATAAAGAAATTTAGGGAACGATAAGTTTTCTGAATGGTGGGATGTTGATCAATTAGGTGAGCCAGGATTCAGTTGCATCTGTTCCACCTGATTTGAGATACTTTCCCTCCTTGCTTCAACTCCATCTCTGTGCTTCATAGTTTCCTCATTTGCAAAATTAAAAGTCAAATACACAGAGCTCTAGAAAGGCATGATTTTTTGGACCCTAGTAGACAACATTTTATCATTTAGAAATGCCTCTTACATTTAATGAAATCCATAATCCAGGTAATGAAAGTAATAAGGAAAGAACTTTGCTAAGACAGGACATCTGTTTTCATTTTTTAATATTTGCAATAGATTGGGGCAGAAAGTTCTTGTATATTTGTGTGTGGGCATTCGTCTGGTAATGAATTTGAGATGAAAAGTCGACCTTTAAGAAACGCTCCCTTAGGCTTCACATGTGTCTATACCGGCTTCCACTCTAGGTTCAACTTTGAATAAACCCTGTGCTCTCAGCCAAGTACAAGAAAATCCAGTATTAGTCATGACTGTCTTGTTTTCCCCACATAGAAGCAGCCCACTCACGCTCTTTCTCCTCCATGTTTCCTTATATTGTTTTCAATCTTTTATCTTTGAGGAGATTTTGCCCAGATTCAAAGACTCCCAAGTGATCCCGAGCAAAGCCCAGAACTGCCAGAAAGAATATTTCTCCATTAAGTTTCTGAAATTACCTGACAGTAAGGGGTATTGACTATAAAAGCAATCAGACACCAAAGAACTCTGCTTGTAATTTTCTGTAGCTGCAATGCACATTCCTGTCTTAAACCTATCCTAGACACCCAGAAAGACAGGCACTATCTCTACCCGGCATAGTCACAGACTGGTAGATTGGGGCTTTTTCATATTCTGGCCATAGTATTAGGCACTTCATGAACCTTTCTTTGCTCAGTCCCAACAACAGCATGGCAAATAGGCAATCCTAGTATCTCCAATTTCTAGAGAATTCAGGTAACTTGCCCAAGACCACTTGACCTTTGCATCTGATCCCAAAAGCTGCTGTCTTAACTCTTTGGAACATTGTCATCTGTTCTAAAGATCCAATCCCCTGAGGATGACCAGTTGATACTATTTGAACCCTTTAACTCTGGAAGAAGAATTTGAACCCTTTTCCTGACCTGCTTATTTAATGTAGTTCCAAGATAAAGTCACAAAAACACTCAAGACGAAACTCAAGTTGAGCAAAATCTAGCATAGATACTAGTGCTTGAAAGGAAAAAAAAATTGAAGAGATTATTCTGGGACCATATCTGATCACTTGAAAAAACATATTATAGTCTTTTGCATCAAATTTTTTAAAAAATTTTTTTACTTTTACAGACTGCATTTTGATTCATTGTACACAAATGGGGTACATCATTTTGTTTCTATAGTTGTACGTGATATAGATTCATACCATTTGTGTAATCATAACATGTACACAGGGTATCAAAATTGTTTTGAAACACTTAAATTCATAAATTATGGTAGGAATATATAACAACAAATTCCACTATTATGTGCAAGTATAATGCACCAATTTTAAAAGCAATAATAAATATATTTACGAGCTACGAAGTTGTTTCCTGACAAAACTTTTTTTTTTTTTAATTCTTTGTGATGGTAAAGCATTAAAAGGAATGCGTTCAAGGCCAATGAAAGCAAACCTCCCACATTTTGTTAAGTCTCCAGCATGCATACTTGTAAAACACAAGCTTTGGTCTACACATGCCTGATTTGCACAGCCAGTCAAATTATATTAGAAAGCATTTCAAAATCAATCTGTCCCAGTTGCTTGTTTAAATTCTGCAGTAACTGCTGTTTGTGGATCAGGGGACCGTGATGGTAAAACATGGATGAGTAGTGAAAAATCTTGGAAATCAAGAAATTTCAATTTTCTTAGAAGTGTTTCAAAGCAAGGAGAGGCAGGAAAGGAAATTAGCATCTACTATTATTTCATTTAATTCCTTCAAGAGTTTTAAGGGTATTATCTCCATTCCCCAAGGAAAGAAACTGAGGCCCAGAGAAGAGGACTCAGATGTACCATCACCTAACAATTTAGAGGCACTGAACAAAACTCAGTGTGCTCATTTGTTATCAGTGTTGGCTTCCCTATGCCCCAAGGACAGGCAGGAGAATAAAATGTTCTTTAAAATTCACTTTTGTTGTATATATGCTTATGAACTCTTATGAATTTTTACTTAAGTTACTTTGGCATAATAATGTCACTAATTCCATTGGGGGAAAAAGCTTTAGAATCTCTGTTATTTGGCTAGATCACTAAGCTGCCTTAGTCCCTAAAAAATAAATGAAATTATAAGTCTTGACCACGTGGGAGAGCTTTGGTGCCTCAAGCATTTAAGATATCTTCTTAAATAATAAACCATGTATTTGTGAGTCAAAATTCATACATGCAGCAATCTGCAAGAGATTTAGATTCAAAAACTACAATTTGAAAGTGTTTTCAAGTTCTTAGAATAAACTGGTTTTAATTTGGATAAGGCTTATTAAATATGAATAGAGGAAAGTGAACATTATTTCTAATCCCTGTATTGTGAATTTCAAGCCCTGATGTTCCTTAGTTCTTGATTTGTTAGCTTTTCTGCATCAGGAGGCAAAGGTGCCTTGACTTACTGTCATACAAAGATCTGAGCCAAACATCATTTTTCAGGAGACCATGTCTAAGCATTTGGTGGGTTTGGATTTTTTCTTGCGGTAGACATTTAAACATGGACCAGATTTGTTGTCCTAGTACCTGTATTGTGGAAATGGTCCCTTGCTTCACTTCTAATGGATACTCTGCAAAGAATGTGGAAAATGAGTCACTCCTAGGGGTATGAGGCCACAAAAGGGGTTTCAACTTGGACACTCTTCTTGAAACTGAGAGACATGGCTGTGCTTCTCCAGGGGCCTGTCTGTAAAACTTTACCATGGCAGCATAACTACATCAGTTAAGGGTAGTTGCTCCAAAACAGGGCCACCCAACAAAGTCCTCAGGATATGAAATATTAATGTTATAGGAATTACTATCATAACTAAACAACTCAGTATATATTTTATCACATAAACTAGGCTTTAAGAAAGAGCACTGAGTTCACTTTTTACCTTCTTGGAGAATGCCTTGAATTTTTTTTTTCTCTCCACCCAGGCTAATTATACAGAATATAGGGGAAAGATATTTCCAAGGCTTGTTGCAGCTTAGTTGGACAAAATGCATCTGAAGTGGGAGGGGGAATGATGAACTGAAAGAGGTCTGAAAGGACCAATATTCAACACTTGTTCCTTGATGATCAAACCAATGTCACTGCAAACAAATCAATA
Source organism: Sciurus carolinensis (assembly GCF_902686445.1). NCBI lineage: Eukaryota > Metazoa > Chordata > Mammalia > Rodentia > Sciuridae > Sciurus > Sciurus carolinensis. The sequence continues at coordinate 24,968,494 of NC_062227.1, read as the reverse complement.
TGTGTATTCAAAGGAAGAAGCTTATCCATGCCTAAGAGAGAAACAACTTTCCACCCTGGATTCAAATGTTTCTATGGAATTAAATCATTGATTATGAGTCAAGACTCAGGCTATCCAAGTGCCAGTGAAGATAATTTTGAATATAAATTTGACTTCCAATGACTTAAAGGAAAGTACTCATACAATTGGAGTCCAAGATGCAATGGCTTTAAAAGCTGGCTTCATTCAGGAGCTGTCTCCTGTGTTCTAGGTGTGTTTGCTGGTGTACCTCTTGAGGCTGGGTTCACTTAGCGGGACAGAGATGAGTACAGCGGACCCCTTATCCATGGTGAGTATGTTCTGAGACTCCCAGTGGATGTCAAAAACCATGGGAAGTACTGAACCCTATTGTCACTATGTCTTCTCTCATACACACTTACATAGGATAAAGTGTGATTTATAAATCAGGCACAGTAAAATTAACAAATAAAGGCATGATAATAAAATTAACAATATACTGTAAGAAAAGGTATATGAATGATTTTGCTAGACAAGTATTGATATTTTTGGACCAAAGGTAAACAAAAGAGCAGAAAGTGAAACTGTGGATTAGAGGGACTACTGTGTAGCTCTCTCTGGCCTCATACCACTTCCACTACATCCTGGGGAGGATTCTGGAATGTCTACATTAGGTCACACCAGTGGGAATACCTGGCACTAACTGATTCTAGGTTGAATTCCTCACACCATTCTTTGCACTAAGGAGCCAGGATGATCCTGATTGAGTTAAGATCATGAAGAGCCCCTCGGGTAGGGCCATTTTCTCCTCAGTCCACATCCTTTGCCATGGATGAGGGGTGGAGGGATGGAGGAGAGATCTTTGCAATGCCTACCAATTTTCATGAAATCTTAGTCCAACATTCATTTTTCTCACACACACACACACACACACACACACACACACACACACACACACAAAGTCCCTAAGAATATTAAGGATATTTTCTGGAGGTAAAAGGGATACTTATTCTGAGAAAAAATAAAGGAATTGGTCATTTTGAGCTTTCCACATGTGCTTTCTTCCTCATTCCTCATTCCTCATTCCTCATGTGATCCTTTTATTTTTGTACTGGGACAACTGACTCTCTTTACTGTCCATCCCATTGTGCCTTTGCCAATCTTTGGGGCCCTCTGTCTTTCCCACTGTACCCAGTGCTGAAGTGACCTGCTCCACACGGACACTGACCAGCTTTGAGCAGGTGGAACCCACCAGCATCTTGCTGTGGGCCCAGTCCCCAGGGCTCTTGCTTCCAGGGTTTCTCTGTCCCTGTCTATGGAAACCTGCTGGGCAGTGTATAGGGGTTAATATCCCAGGGTCATGTTCACCAAATGGGGTGGAAACCGAGGGATACTTATCTCCCCTTTTGTCCTCTGAGTGAACAGTTCTGTACACATCTCGGGGGGTTCCTCAGATGGTTCCAGGTGAACCTCACATGCATGTTGCATCCCTTTCTTTCGTTCTCTCTGGGATCACTTATCAAATAAACGCTTGCCTCTAAACTTCAAATCAGGCTGCTTTCAGGGATACCCTGGCCAAAGGCTACAGTTCCTATGCAGTATTTATGTAACATGTTTGTGGCAAATGGAAATGTTACCTTGTAACACGTACATGATCCCCCAAGCTTCTTAGACTACAGCAAACTTGAGTCTTGGCTTCTGAGCAAAAACCAGATTGCCTCTTCATTGTGGAGTCCTATGTAAAATGCCTGTTTCTCCCCGCATTCCACCATCTTTCCCCCTAGACAGTGGGAATCTTATCATTTTTATATTTTCTGGTCCCTGAGTTACCCTGCTTATATGCTGTCATGATTTGGATATGAGGTGTCCCCCAAAAGCTCCTGTGTCAACGCAGGAATATTTGAAAGTGAGATGATTAGATTATAAGTGCTATAACCTGATGAGTCCCTCATAGTTTGAATGGACTAACTGGGTTGTAACTGTAGGAAGTTGAGGCATGACTGGAGGAGGTGGGTCATGGGGGTGTGCCCTGGAAGGAGCCTCTGCCTCTTGGACTGTGAAGCTCACCCTCAGGACAGGTCTTGTTCCCTCAATTTTCTGACCCATACATGATCATCTCTGGAAAAACCCTCACAGACATACCCATAGACATTTTAGCGCTTAGCCTAGTTTCTAGTTCTCTCAATCCAGCCAAGTTGACAACCAAGATTAACCAGCACAAAGTTCCAAGTGGCATGTTGGGGTGCATCTTTCCTGCGGCCCCTTCCACCCCGCCTTGATCCTCTCTCTCTCTGCTTCTCAGCTGGCATGAGCTGAGTGGGTTCCTCTGCTGCACCCTTCCGCCATGATGCTCTACCTCATCTTGGTCTCAGAGCAATGGAATTGACCCAGCATGGACTAAATCTCTGAAACTGTGAGCCAGAATAAACTTTTCCTCCTCTAAGTTGTTCATGACAGGTATTTTGGTCATAGTGATGCAAAGCTGACTGACATATATACATTTTCAGAGAGATGAAGTGACTGAAGAGAAGGTCGAAGTGGAGGCAGAGATGCAGCCACATGAGAGGAACAACAAAAGTAGAGGGATAGCCAAGACAAACTCAGGTCAGGAAGGAGCCTGGTGAGATCATTCGCCAGTTGAAGAGACTGAAATAAAATGGTGAAGACCTGGCTTTGGTTCCTGGCTGGCTCCCCTGAGGTCGGTGTTGTTACCACCTGCAGGGAGGATACGGGAGTTAGATGACGAGTCTCCAGTGCTTATATAGAGGCACTTCAGAAATGCTCCCTATGGTTACTTGGTTGTTTGCTTATGTTGAGGCTCAGGAAAAAGTACCCCAACATGCCACTTGGGACTTTGTGCTGGTTAATCTTGGTCGTCAACTTGGCTGGATTGAAAGAACTAGAAACTAGGCTAAGCGCTAATATGTCTATGGGTATGTCTGTGAGGGTTTTTCCAGAGATGATCATGTATGGGTCAGAAAATTGAGGGGACGAGACTTATCCTGAATGTGGGCTTCACAGTCCAAGAGGCAGAGGCTCCATCTGAAACCAAATAGGGGAAGAAAGCTTTTGGCAGTGCTGGCTGTGCCTGGCTTGACCTTCCTTGATAGGGTGCAGTTTTTCTACTGCCATTGCCCATGAACATCAGGCTCCAGGTTCTTCAGCCTTTGAACATGGACCCCACCAGTGACTCTCCAGGGGCTTCCAGATCCTAAGCCTTGAACTGGGGCTTCCTCATTGGTCCCTCTTATTCTGAGACTCCATATACTGGTTCTCCCACCTGCAGATGGCCATAGTGAGACATCATCCTCTGACCGTGTAGACCAATCTAATAAATCCTGTTTTGTGATTACATACATTCCATTGGTTCTGTCCCTCCGGAGAACATGGACTCTATAGACTTCAAACCAAAAGTACCTGGCTAGCAGCAGATGCAGGGTGGACTTTTCTTTAAAGTTTTCTTCTCTGCCTAAAGACCAGATCTGTCCATTGGCTTCACACTTATTGAAATGCCATTAACCAAGGAAGATGAAACTCCTATCACAAAGAAAGAGGCTGAAAGACAAATGTCATACCTAGAACCTAGAGAAATTTTGTCCCAGATCATTGTCTGTTTTGTAAGCCCATTTTCTCCACTAAAAATCATTTAACTTGGGGGCCAGGGTTGTAGCTCAGAGGTAGAGCACTTGCCTCACATGTGGGTCACTGGATTAGATTCTCAGCACCACATAAAAATAAGTAAAAGGAAGGTGTCCACCTACACCTTAAAATTTTTTTAAAAAATCATTTAACTATGACTCTAAAACTGCCCATGCTCCCCCTTACTTCCCTCTCCTAGAAAAGGTTTTTTAAGCCTCAATCCTGTGGCCCCTCTTTAATTTTCATATTGTGTATGGGTCCCAGGAACATGTGCATGGTAATAAATTTGTATGCCTTTTCTTCTGCTAATCTGCCTATTGTTACTAAGTTTCAGCAAATTCAATCACTGCACCTTCAGAGGGCATGTTGGAACGACCCTGTATGCAAAGTTCTTCTTATCCTTTGGGTCCTCTTTTTCTCTTAAAGAGCTTTAAGCATCTTCCACTTTAAAATCTCCTAGCAATCTTACATTATGGGTTGTCAAGATAATTTTTCTCACTTCCTTCATCTAAGAAAAGTTTAAAAACATACAAACAGATGAATGGATAAAGAAAATGTGGTGTATATACACAATGAACTATTATTCAGCCAGAAAGAAGAATGAAATTATGGTATTTTCTGGTAAATGGATGGAACTGGAGACTAACCTGCTAAGTGAAATAAGCCAATTCCAAAAAACCAAAGCCAAATGTTCTCTCTGATATGCAAATGTTAACATACAATAAGGAGCAGAGGAGAAGAGAAATTCGCTATACAAGACAAATGGAATGAAGGGAAGGGAGGGAGATGGGTATATGAAAGTAAGCAGAGTGAATAGGACATAACTTCCCTATGTTCATATATGAATACATGACCAGTGAAACTCCACATCATGTATAACCACAAGAATGGGATCCTAATTAGAATAAGTTATACTCTATACATGTACAATATGTCAAAATACACTCTACTGTCATGTATATCTAAAAAGAACAAATAAAAAGAAAAAGGAAATATAGTAACATATTTAAGACAGTTCAGGGAAGAAAATATGTGTCATGGATTGTTAATCTAGCAAAATGACCTTGAAATACATAGGCTATAGATAGGTAGTTTATAACATACAGGAATTCCAGAAATAATGTTTGAATAAGCACTTCCAGAGGAATTAAGTAGGGAATAAACTTCAGACAAATAAGAATAGAGAAGAACCAACTTGAAATTTGGATGTGGTCATTAAAAGAATCTTTAAGTATAGAATTAAAATTAAATGTACTGAACGAAAACTAAATAAAACTGGAACTGAAGCAAAGGAGACTATGGTTTCAAATGGTGTTTCAGTCAAGGTGTGTTCAGTTCCTCAACCTAAAAATGGAGGGAAATGGAAAGTATTTAGGAAAAACAGAAGTTTTGCTGACTGCCTTATAGGTATTAACAGAGCAACGATTTACTTCAAATCAAGTCCTTGGAGAAGAAGAAGAAGAGTAAAAGAATTGACTTCAATATTGTTCACAGCAGAAAATGAACAGCACATGTAGGAACATAAAGGTATTGAAGAGAAAAACCCAAGCCTTTCTCAAAGTTAAACAGTATTCCAGAGCAAGTGGGGGGGGGGGTGAGTGAGAGAGGAGGAAAAGGAAGGGAAGGGAGCAAGAGATAGACGGCTGATCATCATAAAAACAGAAGGGAAATAAAAGTCAATGAAAAGAAAAACCATAAACAAAACCAAACCTACATGGGAGGAGTTGAGAGGGCCAGGTTCAAGCTGGGCTTGTTGAAAAGAAACTTCCTGTGAAGATCTAAAGATTTCAAATCTCCTTTTGAAGATTTTAAAACAAATTTTTAAATTATATATTTATTTTTTGTTTTTTACAGGCTGCATTTTGATTCATTGTACACAAATGGGGTATATCTTTTCATTTCTATGGTTGTACACGATGTAGATTCATACCATTTGAGTAATCATACATGTACATAGGATAATGATGTCTATCTCATTTCACCATTTTTCATACCCCCCCTCCCTCTCATTTCCCTCTCCATAATCTAAAGTTCCTCCATTCTTCTCTCACTCCCCATGCCCCACCTCCCATTATATATCATCTTCCACTAATCAGGGAGTTTTCCTTTAGTTTGGCCTTTAGTTTTTTGAGATTGGCTTATTTCACTGAGCACGATATTCTCCAATTCCATCCATTTATCTGCAAATGCCATAATGTTATTCTTCTTTATGTCTGAATAATATTCCGTTGTGTATATGTACCTCAGTTTCTTTATCCATTCATCTGTTGGAGGGCATCTAGGTTGGTTCCACAAACTAGCTATTGTGAATTGACATTGTGGGTAGAGTTGCAAATTGGTGCAGCCACTCTGGAAAGCAGTGTGGAAAATCCTTAGAAAACTTGGAATGGACCCACCTTTTGACCCACTCCTCGGTTTAGACCCCAAAAGACTTAAAATTAGCATACTATAGTAACGCAGTCATATCGATGTTTATAGCAGCTCCTTTTGAAGATTTGATTGTGGGACCTGTAACAAAGAATCCTTATAAAATTTAAAAAGGAAATTGATACAGTGATTAATAAGTTGCCTCCAGTGAACTTGATTATACATTGATATGATATTATATTAAATATATTAATGGTTTTTAAAAGTACAAGCCTTGAAGCAAATGTGCAGTCGTTCTTGAGCACACCGCTCTGCGCAGATGATGGAGGGGAAAGAGACAGCAGGAACAAGGGGCAGAAATAATATCAGCTGTAAACCAGGAGAGGTGTTCAGTAAGATGCTGTCCAGGTAAGAGTCAGTGTCATTTTCAGGATCTTTAACATCATCCTGTGATTTCCCAAAGGTTTCAACTCCTGCCTTCAAGGATGTACCACATACAGTTAAGGATACAAAAATACTACCTTCCAACCAATGCTTTCTCCCCAAAAGGCAAATACAGACAAAAGATTACAGGAAGACACTGAGTATCTAGGGTTTCTTTTTTGAGGGGGAAGGGGGTACCAGGGATTGAAATCAGGGGCACTTGACCACAGAGCCACATCCCCACCCTATTTTGTATTTTATTTAGAGACAGAGTCTCACTGAGTTGCTTTGCACCTCACTTTTGCTGAGGCTGGTTTTGAACTTGTGATCCTCCTGCCTCAGCCTCCTGAGCCGCTGAGTAGAGGCTTATTTTGGCAATGCTGGGGATCACCTCAGGGTCTCCCACATGCTATGCAAGAGCTCTGCCTCTGAGTTACACCTCCAGCCCGACAGACATCTTTATTTCTACTCAGTTATCTGAGATGGAGGCAGACTAAAGGGACTTCAGATAATCTTACCTTTTATTTGTTGTTTCACATCTCAAGATTATGTAAATATATTACAAATGCAAAAAGTTATTCATTAGTTTATCTTCCAGGTAGCATGCATGCACTTTCTGTTCAACTAATTGTTGTGTCTAGTGATTGTATTCAGTGTTCCTAGAAATAAATGGTGCATATGTTTCTCATAAGGCCTTAAAAATATGGCAAAAACTACCAGCAAAATTTGACTTGTTGAAATTATAGGTCAAGAAAGACCCACTCTGTTTCCCTTGTATGGCAAAAATGGTGAGGAAAATTTCTCTTAATTTGTAATTATTGTGGTTATTTTGGGGGGCCTTAGAAGTCAGTTATTTGTTTGTAAAGCCATTCTTGGATTTCAAATTCTCTTGAGTGAAGAAAGCAAGCATCCCAATTATATGGGAAAGCTTGTTATCTTCAGTGAACCTTAATGGAATTAAAAAAAATACCCAAAGACTGCTTTGTTAAAAACAAAACAAAAACAAACAGTCATAAGCCACACAGATGACATCAAACTTCAGCATTGTTGGTCAAACCTTGATGTTTTCTCACACTTAAGTCTTGGTAGGAAATGTGAGTTCATAAATACATGAAAGGAAGTCATGATTCATCATTGCTATTTCTATCATTCAAACAGAAAAGGGCTAACATGAGTGTTTCATTTGATGCTTTTTGTTGTTATTCCTTTTTTTTTTTTTTTTTTTTTTTTTTTTTTTTTCCTGTTAGATGGGCAGGCTTGAAACAGCAGGAATATCTGCACAGCACAAGGTCACCGGGTACCAATGGGAACAGCCTTGGGAGAGAGGCTGGGGCTAATTCCACAAGCAGCTCTACCGGACGCAGGTGCAGAGTCTTGCTCCAGTTAGTGGAAATTTGTAAGAGGGTTCCTCGTGGCTCAGTGCTTTTGGATTTAAATGACCTTCCTGGTCACCGCCACCAACATAGAGCTGGAACTATAATTAAGGGGACAGCACAGGAGTATAGAAATTTGAGATTCTGGACTAGACAGGAAGAAATTCTGCAGACCAGTGTGATACAAATAAAAATGAAAAAATGTTTGGGTGTGATTCAACACATGTATTAAACACACTCTTTACAAGTAAATGTCAAACAGCAACAAAATATGAAACCAAGGGGAAAACTGCAGAGAAACCTCAGAGTGCTCTTTACACTCAGGTTTGAACGCTGGAGTAGCACAACATTTCTTTGGCGTCTCCCAGCTGCACAGCTGTTGTTTTGTTTTGTGTTTTAATAAGATTCCTAAATCTCCTCTTTCTCATTTGTTAGTGGGGGAGAAAGCCAAAATCCACCTATAATTCTAAAATCCCAGGGTTCTACCTTTCATCTTTTCGTGTAGATCTGTGTACTCCACACAGTCAGTTAACATCCACATAATGAAAAATATCTCTGATCTACTTTCTGACACTCAGTCTTCTCTTCTTGAAGAAATGGGGGAAGTGATTCTTTCTGGAACATCTTCTCCTCCCTTCTTCATTGAATCACCATGATTTTGCTCTATGTTCTTTCCTGGGCTGGTGCCTCTATGTAGATGTCCCCAAGAAGCCTGGAGTCCAGGCCATCATAATCACATTGCAAGCTCCTAATGCTCAGGCCTGACTTCTCCCATCTGTAGAATGGAGATAAGAGTCACAGCAATCGCCAGCGCATCGGTTACTAGGATTAACAGATACGGAAGAGCTGATATTCGCTGCATCAGGCGTCACCCTAAGTGCCTTCTAGAGATTGTCTCATTCATTCCCCATAACTGGAGTGTTGACCTCTCAGATAAGCATTCCTATTATCCCCTTTACACACGGGAAAACTGATATTTAACAAGGTGAGCTAATTTACCCAAGCACACAGCCAGGGAATGCTGCTGCGGGGATACGTCCTCGGTGTGGCCGAGTCTCAGTCCGCTCTTGTAACCCTGATATTCCTATCACGAAGCTGTTCATTAAATTTGTAGCAGAGTATGCGACCATAGTTCTTAATCATTCAGGGTTTTTAATTTACCTTCATTGTTTGCAATTATACCGTATTCTTTAGAATTCCACCTAGATAGCAAGAGTAGAGGGCCACCCGAGCTCCAGGGCTGGTCCCTTAAGAACAAATTGAGTGTGGCATCTCTCTGCTCTGCGTGCTCGATGCCTAACACGTTTTCGGAATTCAACGGAAACGTGATGAATGATGGGACGTATGAGAGTCTGCGTGAATGAAACAGCTCTCTCCCTTTGATCTGTTCTTTGAAGCAAATAGCTTCTTCCATGGTTCTCTTTGCAGTGAACCTTCTGCCTGAGCATTTTCCTGCCATCCTCTCTCCAAGAAATCAGTGGTGATATTGCAGGTAATAAAGATAATAGAGGTTCGTAAAAAACTTTTTCTCTTAACCAACCACAAACTCCTCAACATTTACCTACTAAAGTTCTGTTGTTAGTATTAAAAACCCAGAGATATTTTAATGATTTTTTTTCATAATGTTAATGAAAACAAAATAGATCTCTTCAAAAAAAAAAAAAAAATATATATATATATAATCTAAAGTACCTAGAAATAAATTTCTCAGAGTTCACAATCTTTACTTATGCTTCAACATGTTCAGGATATTTTTTTTATCATGTGTTTTTCAGTTTCCGGTAATAACCCTCCCATATTCTAAAGAACAATCTCATTTTCCATCGTTTCTTAGAAAGAGATGGGAACTGTGTTTCTAGCAGATGGGGTTGAGTACATTCTCTCAACTTCTTTCAGTTTTGTTGAACCAATTCTGAGGTATGCATAACTTCATAGATTTATTATTAGCTTAACTGTTAGTCATTCGAATGCATGATATTGTTGCGTTAGTGGGAGTTGGAATTTTTAAAAAAATGACTCAGAATGAATCTGGATGCAGTCAAGTCATAAAACCAGGTCTCCATTAGGGCGCCTTTGCCTCCTCTCAGTCTGCCGGCACGTCCCACATCACTGTCGCTTCTGGGCTATGATATTAGTGTTCAACCCAGTATCTGCAAAGTCAGCTGTCCAGGTGCCAGTGGGAGTGAAATAAAGAAGATATTAGAACTCCTATTTATGGTTACTTAAATACTTTATGTGTTCCATTTTTGTGTATATTATAAATTGTACACAATATATTCAAAGAACGATTTATGTTTATAGCTTATAAATACATATATCAGAGATGCTCAAAACAGTGAAATGTGTTCCCAGTTAAAATAAACCAAAACAGGTTTCCAGATGTATTTAGGAGCTAGTAGTCAGCCAGTGAGTTAGCTGTGCCTTACTAGGCAAATGTAATGTCATGAATTTCCCTCTACTGTCTTGACTGAAAGCAAGACCCACCCAGGTGGAACTCAGAGGTCTCATGGCAGGGATCCTGAGACCAGCAGAAGTTGTGTGTCGGGGTGGAGGTGGTGGGGTCCTGGAGACGTGAAGATGACCCCAGGCAAGACTCACCCAATTTTAGTCTTTCTGAAAGGTTTCAATTTTGTTTAAATTTGGTTTCCTTGGGGAAAGACAGCAGATTATCTATGGAAAGAGCAAATCTCTATTTTGAGTCTGTTCTCCTTATGTAAATTCTGAAACAGTTCAAACCGAAGCTTAATCTTTCAAAATATCTTCCATATTGTCATTACACTGCAGAAAATGCCAGCGAGGGGAAGAAATGAACTTGAAAAACCAAATCCTTCTGTAATGATAATTTTGAAGCTCTTTATCTCTATTAGATGGAGGAAAGGGAGTTGATGCTTCTTTGGGAGCCGGAAAAGAACGCAAGGTGTTTTCCGGTTCACTTCTGCTGACTGTTAAGACTTACTTTTCTAATCCTACCTGTGTACCTGGGGGAGAGACGGGGGCACAGCTTCATGTCCTGACAGAGAACAGCCTGGAATGAGTTCTCTCCCTGAGATGGATTGGTTGGCCACATTCTTTAGAAGTATTTGGTTGGAAAACCAGTTAATTGGCATGTCAATGATTTCCCGGGAGAGTCAGACTGTCAGCCACTCATGCCTTTCCTTCCTTTTAAGCAGTCACTTACCTTGCCTGAAGTTCAATCACCTAAGGCAAAAATTACTGGGGAAAAAAAAATCTTGACTTGATCTTTATTTTCAAATAATAAGAAAACCTGAATACAACATTTTTGGTAACAGAATTCTGTCCCAAGTGTAAGTTTCCTAGGTATTGAAAACTGACTTTTGATTTTAAAAGCCTTTTTAAAAATGTTTTTATTAGTGTCTTATATATAATAGTGGGATTCATTGACATGTTCATAAATGTTCAAAAATAACATACATGTTCATAAATAACATCATTTGTTCCATTTAAATTCCCAGGCACTTCATCTTCCCTTCCCCTTCCTCCCCCTCCCCATTCGTCTGCTGGTTGTTTTGTTTTTAATTGGTACCTTATAGTTAAACATAAAAGTGGAATTTATGGTCATATATTCATACATACATAGTTTGCTCAGTTTCATCCCTCAATTCCTCCCCTTTCTTTCCCATCCTTTTAAAGGATGGCTCACTGTCCCAAAGGCCAGATATTCTGAACCTGGCTTCCTATATGAAACAGGAAGGAAATCTGCAGCTTAACCTGAGTAAGAATAAAGTTATGCAACCTCGGAGGTTTTGAATTGGGACCTGGGCTAAAATAACACTCATTCTGAACCACAGAAACACTTCAATTGTAAGGGAATAAATTCCAAGGGGGGAAAAAAAGGGAGATTCAGGGGATAGAATAGACCAAAGGATAATTTCCTCACAATCTGTTAGACTATCAAAGCTATTTAACACAAACTGCTTGGGCACCTGACAGCAATTACAGAGATCCATTGCCAGGGAGCCGATGTCTTGGTTTAGGACATGATGAAATGAGTTTTGGTATAATACCCTGCAAGGAAAAATTTCAAAAGCCTATCAGCATTTCCAGACAATTAAATTTACATTTTATGAATGAATGAAGAGGAAAATGTTAATACAGAAGAGACCATGGCTGCAAATTTACCTATGGGCTAAATAAGCCTTATGCTTGTCAAGATACTCTTTGCTTTGGAAGGATGATATAATTTGAAATAAAATAAGACTTATTGCTGAGGTTCTGATAAATGCCTCTGAAATGAACTGGAAAAACTACTATTTTATTTGTTGATTTTCCTCATACTTAAGAAACAATATAATTCAAAAGCTAAAGCCTGGCATGCATGGCTTGGTATTCAGGATGAGAAAAAAGACAAGATCTGCTTAAACTTTCAAGTTAAATTTTCTGCTTTTAAGGGAATAGAGAATGTTTCCATGATATTGAAAATATGGAGGCTATATGGAGAATTGGTTAGAAATCATTAAATCAGATGTGTTTGTTTTCTGATCTGAAGAAGAGAAAATTCACATAACCTTTGCCTGAATTACAGGTTTATTTTAGTTTCCTTCATTCCTAAGGTTTGATCATTCCTCTTACCTTCTGAAAAATCATTCAGTATGTATTGGGAAACCAACCACTTCCTTTGGATGAGCAGTTACAAAAATAGACTAGTTCAAGGATAGAGTGATAATAGTAACTCTCTTGGCAGAAATGGTTTTATATTTTCCAAGATCAACACATAATATCTGACTAGGAAAAGTACAATCCATGAAAGGGTGACTCTAGAGGAACCAGGAGCATGTACTGACCCTATGCTATAATGCATGGGAAAATTTATAGCCATGAACTATGTTTCAAACTTCTAAGCTTCCTTCCACATCACTGTAACCTATTCTAGAACAGGCATTTCATTGACCCTCATCTATAAACAGGCCAGCCTTTCCCAGGACAAACACTGAGTTGGAATGGCTTGTCTGGAATTCTCTGGTGTGTAACTACAGCTGCTGCAACCACACCCCACAACCATGGCAATATTCTCTCCACATTTTCAGAAAAGCAAATTTGCCTGCTGACAAGCTAAGGAACTTAGCTAGGTGTCTTTACTTAACTTCTCAGTCCTCTGAGTGACCCTGATTCCTCTTTCTTCCTCACTGAGCAAGGATTTATTGAGACCCTGTGATAAAGCTGTGTGCCAATTGTGGGTAAGACCACAGTCCTAACATCAAATGAATGGGTGCTTGCTGGAGTTCATCTCCTCATTACCATTTGATATTCTAGATCACCAGATGAGACAGGTGTGTCCTTGCTTTTGTGGGCGGACATAATCATAGTCACATTCCCGATATCCTGGAGTAGACTTTATCCCTTCCCTCCAACGTGCCTGGCATAAAATGTCACCTATTCATATCTCCTAAGTCTCCCTCAAGTTCACTCTCTCTTCCCTGCCAGTGTTTAATTTGGTCTCTGCTGTGATTTGGATGGATTTTTTCCCCAAGGTTTGTGTATTGGAAGCTTGGTTCCCTGCTTGGTGGCCTTGAGAGGTGCTGGGACCTTTAAGAAGTGGGGCTCAGGGGGAGGTTCTTAGGTCATTGAGGATGCTGCCTTCCTAAGAGACTAAGGAGAGTGAGTTGTTCTACAAGAGCCCTTCCTCCTCTCTGTTCCTGTCTTACCATGTGATCTCTCCCTCTCCCTTTCGCTCCTACATTGGTGATGCAATCATCAGAGCCAAGCAGAAACCAGCACCAGATCTTTGAACCTCTAATAGATGGGTCAAATAAACCTCTTTTCTTTATAAAGTATGCAACCTCAGGAATTTTGTTACAGTAATATAAAATGAACTAATGTGATCTCTTTTCATTAATACCATAGAACATGTCAATATCTATAATCCATTTTCTTCCCTTTCCTTCTATCTGCCTTGAACACGTGTCCCAGCTTATCATTCCAGCAGCAGTTAGGGCTACTCTCTGAAGTTTAACATGTGGCTTTGTTTATCTTTTCCTTTTTTCTTATTGTAGTACTGGGGATGGAAACCAGGCCTTGCTCATGTTAGGCAAGCATGCTGTGTGCATCGTTAATCACATTCTACTTTTATTCTTTCCCATGCCTGTCTTAATTTTTATACCCATCCTGGAAATCCCATCCTCACCTTGCCTAAAAATTTCTTCCCATGACTTTCATCCCCACCCCCGAAATGTGGAGCCAGAACAAACACTAAGATGGAATGGTCTCCCAGAATCCTTTGCACAGACACTAAGCTCACAGACTTTGTAAATGTTGCTGGTGTATCTATCTCTCTACCACTCCATGGCAAGATCCTAATATTAAGAACTTCCTTTATCAGCCATGATAAAGGAGGACTTTCCTACCAGGCTACTGCTGTGAAGTCACTGAAGTCACTGGGGTTGAGAAGTGGTGTGAGCCAACTCCACCACAACAGGCCAGTACTGTCACAGGCTGCATTGCTACAGATCCGAGTGCACTCTGATGAGGCAAGGAAAAATACTCCAGAAGTCCTCCTGTGTGTGCATGTGTGCGTGTGTGTGTGTGTGTGTGTGTGTGTGTGTGTGTGTGTTGGTTAAGAGACAGAGGAGTTTGATATCAGATCAACCTTGCAGGAGTAAAGTCAGGTGTCACCTAATGATGGGACATGTTCTGACAAATGCTTAGTTAGGAGATTTCATCATTGCATGACAGAGTCCCTGGTATACATTGGTATTCATCATATATGAAGAAATGACCCACAATTAACTAACTGAGGGTCAGAACCCAGAGTAGTACATTGTTTTTGTAACAATGAAAGTTTAAAAGATATATTTTGTAATAGACTTATCCAAATGAGGGAAAGAGTGACTTCATACAAATCAATGTTACATTTTCTGAAAGATACTGTTTTCTATTCGAGCATCTATATTATAGATATCACTTGGGTTTTTGCTCAAATATAAGTTTATTTTTAATCAATCAGGAATAGTTAGAAAGACAAAAAGAAGGAATGAAAGTGTGGGGATTGAGTAACTTGGTATGGTTACTTTTAAAGCTCAGAAAAGAAGTGAAACAATGAATAGAAGTGAAACCCAATTTATAGTGCACGTCAGTTTCCATAGTTCTAACACCCATTTCCTACCAGGCTACCGCTGTGAAGTCACTGAAGTCACTGGGGTTGAGAAGTGGTGTGAGCCAACTCCACCACAACAGGCCAGTACTGTCACAGGCTGCATTGCTACAGATCCGAGTGCACTCTGATGAGGCAAGGAAAAATACTCCAGAAGTCCTCCTGTGTGTGCATGTGTGCGTGTGTGTGTGTGTGTGTGTGTGTGTGTGTGTGTTGGTTAAGAGACAGAGGAGTTTGATATCAGATCAACCTTGCAGGAGTAAAGTCAGGTGTCACCTAATGATGGGACATGTTCTGACAAATGCTTAGTTAGGAGATTTCATCATTGCAAACCTCACAGATTGTGCTTACACAAGCAAGATGGCAACAGTGTCACTAAGCAATAGCTTAAAGGAACAATGATGTGCACGCAGGTCGCTTGTTGACTGAAATGTCACTATGCTGCTTCTGTCTGCACTGACTTAGTCTTGGAGGTTTGGTGGTAGGCAGTTGCTTCAACTCTCTAAACCTCAGTCTCCTCATTTACGGTTGGAACTGGTAGCACTAGTCACCAGCTTATAGGCTCTTAGAGAAAGTCATACTAGTCATTTCTCAGTATCCTTAGGGGTTTGATTCCAGGATTCCCCACAAATAACAAAATCTGGGGATGCTGAAGACCCTTATGTAAAATGACATAGTATTTGCCTATAACCTACACACTTCCTCCTGTTCTTTTTATATTATCTCTAGATTACTTATACATACTTAATACAATTTGAGCTCTATGTAAATAGTTGTTATATGGTATTATTATAATGACAAGAAAAAAATGTCTCTACATGTTTAATACAGATTTTTCAATGCATGATTGAATCTGCAGATGCAGAACCTGTGGATGCAGTGGGCTGGAGAGCCAACTGCTTTTGCTAAGGGTTTTCCTAGTCTTGGCGTTTAGGGAGTCCTCAGGAAATAATATCTTTTAGATGTTGACAATGATGCTAATAGTAGTATTCCTTTGTTCTCAGCTGCAGGAGAGGGGGTATGCTGTTTTCTTGGATTAAGTTATTTAATTTGGGTGTCAGTGTCACTTACAGCTTGTCCCATTTGGCTTCCACAGGTACCTAGGTCCTGTTTACTAGAGTGACCCTTTGATCCCTTTTCCTTGTTCTTGTCTTTTCCTTCTGTGGGTCTCTGGGTATTGATCAGTTGCACAGATTTCACGGAACATAAATTTTTGTTATATATGTTTTCTTAGTTTTTATTTTCACACATTGCTGCCAAGATCCCTTGATTTGGGAGTATTTTAAACACTTCATCAAAAATAAATATTTCTTTAAAAATAATTCTTGGTGTCTATCATTTTCCATTTACATGACTTTATTTCCATTCATATGATATCATTTATATGATATCATTTTTAGATAGCAATTTTCTGATCTATAGTATATAAAGAGATAAAACTGTTCATAAGACTGAGTTTGAGGCCAAATCTCATGTAATGAAGCACAGACCTCATTTGTGATAATCTCTTGAACTTATCATAATAATGTGAATGATAAAACACTATTTTCTTAGCATACAGAAATGCATGTTTCCCCTTTAATCACAGTTGGGATTAGCCCAGGGATATAGCCCAGTTGGTAGAGTGCTTGCCTTGCATGCACAAGGCCCTGGGTTCAATCCCCAGCACCACCAAAAATAAAAAATAAAAATAATCTCAGTAAGAGTAAGTATAACTACTCTCAATTTGCAGATGAAGAGAGAAGTTATGTAACCTGCTCTAGGATCCCACAGCTTGTGGGAAGTTTAAGTGTTTAAAATGAGATCAGAACCTAGATGTATTTTCCCCCACAACATGAGTTTACTTCTTCTAAGCACTACTCAGTCTCCATTTATAACTGTTAGAATAATTGTATTCTGAGTTCTACTTAGCAATGGGTTGATGCAATTAACTACAATTTGACTTAACATTAAAATCTTCTGTTGCGATATTTTCCACTTAATTTTAATTTGTTCATGAGCATTTTATTCCAGTTAGAATCATCAATAGCTTGTTAATGATAGCATAAGTGAATAAATGGTGAACAAAACTATAAAGACTATAAAGGATTTAGACCATGCTCTCATTAAGAGACACAGAAGGTCTCTATTTATTCTACAAATTGAGTGGAAGATATAGCCAAGGTCACTTACAGCTTGTCCCTTTTGGTTTCCACAGGTACCTAGCTCCTGTTGACTAGAGTGACCCTTTGATCCCTATTTAGGTAGACTATGCTTGAGATGCTCCTTGTGGGACAGAAAACATGCTTAATTAATATGACTCTGGAACAAATCATCAAGACTCAGAAATCACATAATAAAAACCTTTTCCCCACCAGTAGTAAGGTATGGGAGAAGTCCACTTCTGTTATTGGGAAGGAACAGAACACAGCTATCAGTGATATTCTTATGCATTTGTTGCTAATGCTGGGAAAGTGGTAAGGCATCAGGCAACTGGACAACATGTTGGTTATGCCAATGGAGTATGTTAATACCACAGATGGCCAATGTGTTTGGGCTCATAGTTCTGGAAGTTCCAGTCCATGACCAATTGAGCCATGGCTTTGGGACTATGGTGAGGAAGCACGTCCTGGCAGCAGTGCATGGTGGAGCAGACCTGCTCACCTCATGGCCAGGAAGCAAAAGAGAGGGAGAGGAAAGAGCCAGGATCTCGCAATCCCCTTTGAGGGCACTCCTCCACATGACCTGGAGACTCCCACCAGGCCCCTCCTCTCAGAGGACCCACCACCTCCCAAGAGCACCACCCTGGGGACTGAGCCTTTGGGAACACTCCAGACCCAGACCACAGCAGAGAGACTGGTCCCTCATGCAAATGGAATGGAGCATAACCTCAGCTGAAGAACAGTGGGGAGCAGAGTAATTTTCAAAATAATCGAGTTTTTCCTTTTAAATAAATGAAGCCATACGTATGGCCTGAGGCACTGGCATTTTAACTAGTTGCTGATGATTTGGGGACTTGTTTCCAAGGACTGCAGTCACTGAGCTCCAACTGCTCTTCACCTTCCCCTTAAATCCACAGTCAAGTGCTTACTGTGAAAATCCTGTTTTCCTGGCCTTTCTCCCCAGACACTCAGAGCCCACTGAGTACCCAGCATCACACTGGCCACTTTGCTCTGTTTTCCTTTAGTCTTCTCAATAACTCTGTGAGAGAGGTGGCGTACTCCCCTTTTACAGCACAGGGAGCTGAAATGGACAGAAATTAAAGAATTTACTTAAAGCCAAAATCCTGGCTCCAGCAGAGTCAAAACAGGTATCTGGAGCTATAACTAGGGCATTTGTCTACAAAAATTCCCTGACTACAGGCCAATGGATGCATTTCTTGCATATTCTGCATAGAGTTCACACCCTATTTCTTAATTTTAAAGAATGTAGAGAGGCATCACAGACTTTATTTCTTTTATCACTCTTATCCATCATTTCTCTCTTCCTTCTCTTCTCCCTCCCTCTCTTCCTTCCTATAGCTTTATGGCGTAGGTCTAAGTACTCTCCCTACCTATGAGAATTTGATAAGGAATCAGAAGAAATAAATTTCAAACTGAGAAAGCATTAGTGGTCCATTAGTTGCTTTCTGAGGAAATAGTTGCTCCTGGAAATGCCATCATCGTGGAATGTACTCCTGCACAGATGGATGTGTGTAAGTGAATCTATAAAAGCAGTTTTGGCCCTGAACCCACAGAGGAGAGGTAATGGTGTAGTAATGCAGAAATGTTCTTGGAACTATCAAAATTTCTTACCGTAGAGTAGACAGTGTTTCATGAGCCAGAAAAACAAGAAAAATGGTCATTATTGTACAACACATGAATGCTATTCAAAATAGAAGAGGCTTATGTATTTTCTTCATGTTATTTTGGCTACTACATGTAACTTCATGTTTGGGTTGTGAGAAACTCTGGTGTTTATTCTCTAATATTTAATAGAACTCTGATTTTTCAAACTGAAGAGTTCAAGTGGATCCAGCTGAAATAGAATACTATAGACATGCTTTTATTGCAAAGGATTATTGGCACCATTGCATGACACACACTTAAGACACACACACACACACACACACACACACACACACACACTTTTTACAGTTTTATAAGCGGAAAATGTGAAGGCATAACCAGATGTTTATTGTGATTTTTCTTATTGTTGTTTTAATATCACACTGTTAAACTCCACAAGACTATTTCTGTCCCCATAAAGAAGGTGAGGTGGTGAATTGAGAGAAGTTGATATTCACAGATTGATAACTGACAAAATTGCTCTAGTTCTCTTTATTTGCATTTAGTAAACACCAACAGTGTTCTGGATGCTGCTCAGAACTGGCTGTTTCACAAACACATGGTGTACATGAGTAACAAACATGGCATCAGAAAACCTCAGGAAGTCCAGTTCTGGATGTCCCTCCTGGTCACAGACAGCGGAGGCCACTGGAGCTCAGGACAAAAGGAAGATGCAGTGCATTCTGGGAAACATATTCAGCGGACTTCTTAACTGTGATGCTCTGGTGGGTTTCCGACCACAATAATTAAGTAAATTCAGTCCCTGCCACCTCCAAGGCCACCACCTTCTTGTAAAACCAGTTGTTTGCACTTGTGTTTGTTTGCTTTCTTCTTTCACATGTTCCCAGGCTAAATTGTTGACAGAATGTGGCCATGAATTCCTTCCTCATTTAACAAACGAGTGTTGGGGCCCAAGTACTACATGCCTTTTACAATCTTCCAGTACAAGTCCAAGGTAGCCCATGTTTCCTGTGTGCGCGTGTGTGTGTGGCTCACATGACTGTAGGAGTGTGCCAATATAGCTCTGGGGCAACTCAAGAACTCTCAAGGGCATTTAGACTTGGGAAATGAATTTCCTCTGCAAATAGGTAAATCTAAACTTCCGGAGCTGCACATGCCAAGAGGAGGAGGCAGCAACTTAGTTAAAAATTCAACCAATTACCTTGTGCTCCTGTTTCCTAAAGAATGTGTGTTCCGGAAGAGAAAACATGAGCACCCTATCCATCAAAGTGGAGAGCATTGTTTTATCTCTTTCCCTAGAAGTTTCAGGAATTTCCACTATATCCTGTGGGAATCGAAACATCCTTGAAAGATAATCAGTTGCCTGTTTTATCCTCTGTCTTTTCAACCATGCCTTCTTTACGCATATGCTCTTATCAAGGGAGGGATCTTTATTTAAAATGATATTGTTCTGGAAATCTATGGTTTGACATTAGCTGACATATCCTCTCTCACTTAAAACATTGATAGTTAGCAAAATTCCCAAAGAATTGGGACTTGGACTTCTGATTCATAAGCTTTAAACTATAGGATTCTACAAGGTTTGTTGCAGTCCCGAATGGCTGGTGTCTCTGCTTGGATATATAGCACTTCAGGGTGATGAATGGACACACCCCCACCATATGGGCATCTGAGTTATTTTCTTCTGCATTGACAAGATGGATCTCATGCATGTATTCAAAGAGTGGGGTTAGGGAATGATGTTGTGGAGATGGCAAATTTTGTCAGCCCAGAGGTGACTAACAATAGGAAAAAGGTGAAACCCACATACTGTGGTCACATGAGGCTGTGAAGTCAGAAGGAAGTAAAGTCAATGTGAGAAAAGAGCAGAGAGAATCGAGAGGTAATAAAAACAGAAACTATCTGCATAGTCTGTGGACATTCACCCGCCTGGGGGCAGAGTTGGGGGTTTTGTACTCAGGCAGATAGACAAAAATTCTGGATATGTATTATTGCCCCCTCTCTTGTGCCTACCAATATCACCCTTAGCTCACAACAGTCATTGGACATCATCAGTTTCGAAACTAGCAACTCCCTTAAAAAATAAATATCTGTCTTAGTTCATTTGTGCTGCCATAACAAAACACCTGAGACTGGGTAATTTATAAATAATAATGTGTTCCTCATTGTTCTAGACTTTGATGAGTCCAAGATCAAGATTCAAACATATCCAGTATTGATTAAGGCTATTCTCCAAGGTGGTTCTTCTTGCTTTTTCCTCACATGGAAGATGCTAGCTAGTTCCCTCAAACCCTTTTTTAAGGAAACAGCCTATTAATGAGGGTAGAGCCCTCATGATTTAATCACATCAGAAAGGCCCCCTCTCTTACTATTACACATGGGGCCTTAAGTTCTAGCACAGGGATTTGGGGGAGATGCATACATTTAAACCACAGCAGTACCTAGGCTCAAAATTTAAAAATCTGTATTATGCATTATTTAATACTTTAAATACAACAGATTCATTTTCTTCTTAAATCCCAAAAATCTTTTCAGCATGCTACTGCCTGCCTTGCCATCTCTATTGTCTAGAATGATCAATTCAGGGGCTCTACCTTAGTGCATGATTTTGCTATAACAGGTTAAATACTAGCCTACCTTTCAAAAAAAGAGTCATGTTTACTTTATATGGTCACTTAGGGACAAAACATGGCCCACAACATTTGTTTTTTGGTGGCCAAGAGTTTTCTTTTAAAATATTGAATACAAACGATTTGGACTGGGCAAAGTTTTCCCATTACTGTATATATTCCTCTGCTCAAGTCAGTTTAGTCCTTACAGATTCACAGGTTATATCTATATCTAATCCATGTCATCTGTTGTGACATCTCAACTCTCTGACTCCAACATCTGTAAGTGCTCATCGAGTGCATAAAGCAAGATAACATTTATGGACAGTTTACCAGGGTGCAGGCAAAGTTCTAAGTAAATACGATTTTAATTTCCATTCTAATGTACAGAGAGTTTAGGAAATTTGCCCAAAGTGACCAGATGGTTAATGGCAGGATCTGGGACTCAGGCTTGGTGGGCTGGCTCCAGGGTCATTGGGCTTAACCACTTTCTCCATGTAGTAAAGGGCCAGTGGTTAAGTCTCCTTTCACTTCAGCAAGAGTTTCATCTTCTGAGCGGGGATCCCAGGACAACTCAAGCTTTATCTGTTTCCAGGTTCAGATTCAGAAATGTCTGAAAAACTCATGTGTGGGGATGGGCGAAGGGACACAATAGGTAAGAGATGGAGGATCTGATAGACCAGTGGGAAAAGGCCCTCATCTGTTAACAGGCCAGGCTCTGCAGCTAGCGCCACCTGCAGGATCTGCCCAGCACAGTGCAAATGAAAACCTGGGGCCTCTGCTGAATGAAGAAGCAGGAACAAAGCAGTAAGATATAGAAATACAAAATGTTTCCCTTTCTTTCTGGCCACTCAGGACCTGTGATGGTGTTTTTGTTTGTTCGTTTGCTATTGAAGAAGCCTCCTCAGGGGTGAGTGCCATTTCTCTGCACAGGTCCCCAGTGCCAGTGGCCCTGCCCTAGGAGGCCTGCAACAGCCACCAACCATAGTCTGCCCTCTCACCAGCCATACAGCCACTGTCCTGTGACCCTCCAGGCCATTGGCCCTCAGTGCCAGGATGCACTTAGGACCTGGGTGGGCTGAGTGAGCTGAATATGCCCGGCCCTGCTAGTCCAGAGGAGGGGGCTGAGGGACACCACAGTGTCCCTTCATGAAGGACAGCTGAGATCATATTCTGAGTCTTGATACTTACTGTCATATTTATATTTATACACAGAATTGTCACTTCAATTCTCTTTACCTCTGTTCCTCATTTATCACACCAAATTAGAGTGGGAGGACCTCATTAGATTATTGAGAGATCAAATAAGTAGAAATATAAGAATTCTTGCCCTGCAGGTGGTACACACCTGCAATCCCAGCAGCTCAGGAGGCTGAGGCAGGAGGATCACAAGTTCAAAGCCAGTGTCAGCAACAGCGAGGCACTAAGCGACTCAGTGAGACCCTGTCGCTAAATAAAATACAAAAGAGGGCTGGAGATGTGGCTCAGTGGTTGAGTGCTCCTGAGTTCAATCCCTGGTACCCCTCCCCCAAAATAAAGGATTCTTACAACAGTTTCTGGCATATAGAAAATATATAAGGTCCAAGCATCCCCTGACCCCCCACTGATTCAGATTTATTTATTGGTACTGGGGATTGAACCCAGGACTTGCACATGCTGAGCATGGACTCTACCACTGAGCCACACTCCAGCCCCTACTTATTTATAGTCGACCAAAACTAACACTTCTATGCCCATCAGAAGCAAATTTAAGGATTTCAAGATGTCTGGGCTTGGAGCTGGGGTTGTGGCTCAGTGGCAGAACGCTTGCCTAGCATGTGTGAGGCACTGGGTTCAATTCTCAGCACCACATATAAATAATGAAATAAAGGTCCATCAACACCTAAAAATATTTTTAAAAAAGATGTCTGGGAGAATATCTTTGCCAACCATACCTCAGATAGAGCGCTAATTTCCAGAATCTATAAAGAACTCAAAAAACTCTACACGAAGAATACAAATAATCCAATCAACAAATGGGCTAAGGAAATGAACAGACACTTCACAGAAGAAGATGTACAAGTAATCACCAGATATATGAAAAAATGTTCAACATCCCTAGTAATAAGGGAAATGCAAATCAAAACCACCCTAAGATTTCATCTCACCCCAATTAGAATGGCGATTATCAAGAATACAAGCAACAATAGGTGTTGGCGAGGATGTGGTGAAAAAGGAACACTCATACATTGCTGGTGGGGTTGCAAATTAGTGCAACCACTCTGGAAAGCAGTGTGGAGATTCCTCAGAAAGCTTGGAATGGAAACACCATTTGACCCAGCTATCCCACTCCTTGGCCTATACCCAAAGGACTTAAAATCAGCATACTACAGAGATACAGCCACATCAATGTTCATTGCTGCTCAATTCACCATAGCCAGATTGTGGAACCAACCTAGATGCCCTTCAGTTGATGAATGGATAAAGAAACTGTGGCATATTTATACAATGGAATATTACTCCGCAATGAAGAATGATAAAATTATGGCATTTGTAGGCAAATGGTCGAAATTGGAGAATATCATGCTAAGTGAGATAAGCCAATCTCAAAAAACTAAAGGACAAATGATCTCGCTGAT
Organism: Sciurus carolinensis; assembly: GCF_902686445.1. NCBI lineage: Eukaryota > Metazoa > Chordata > Mammalia > Rodentia > Sciuridae > Sciurus > Sciurus carolinensis. The sequence goes on along the minus strand of NC_062227.1, from coordinate 24,944,593 downwards.
AAGCGGATGAGGACATATAATGGGGGGTGGGAGGGGCTAGCATTAGGTTTAGGGTTAGGTTTAGAGTTAGGCTAAGGAGAGCAGTAAGAATGAAGGAAAGAAGGACTGTGTAGAGGGAAAAGAGGGGTGGGAGGGGTGGGAGGGGTGGGAGGGGTGGGGTGGAGGGGAAAAATATAATAAACATCATTACCCTATGTAAACGTAAAAAAAATAAATAAATAAAAAAAAAAAATAAAGAGCATTTGAAGTTACAAAAAAAAAAAAAAAAAAAAAAAAAGACCCTCATGTGGGTGGGGTAAAGGGAAAATAACAAAAAAAAAAAAAAAAAAAAAAAAAAGATGTCTGGGCATTTTTAATGCAAATCATGCTATTAAATATCTATCCTGTGCAAAAGGCACCATGATAGGAGCTGTGAGAAGATCCCACGTGGTCCTTGCTCCAAGGGAAGCATGGTCTATCTGGGAAAGTGATGCAGGGAAAAACTTCAAGGAGGAGACAGGGGTCTGAAGGGCCCACAGGGAGGACCCTGGAGCTCAGAGTGCAGGAAGCCAAGCTCTGCAGGGTGGGAGGTCCCAAATGCCAAAGGGTCATTTCTTAAAAGGTAAAATCATGATGCTCTTAAAAATATTTAACCAACTCATGACCAAGATTTTATTTCACTCACTCATTAATGACAGAATCATTAAAATGCTGAAATTCCACAAAGGATGGAAAGAACATATATATGTGTTCAGGGATGCTGAAATAAATTTGCTTGTATATGCAAAACTAGCCTTTTCTCTGGGTGAGAAATCAAATGCCTCTCTGCCTGGACAAAATCCATTACCATCATCTCTGTGAACAAGCATTGTTGGAATTACTGTTCATTTTCAACAATTTACAGAGTTATCCATGAGCTGTCAAAGGCAACCAAAGTACAGGTCCTGTAATCATATAATCCTCAAGAGTGTGCCTGCATTCCATTGAAAGGTTACATGTGCCATGGTTTGAATGTCCCCAAAACTCACACTGAGATTTAATCCCTATTGTGAAGTATTAAGAAGTGGGACCAGGTGGGACCTTGAAGAGGTCATTAGGTCACGAGGGATTAACCATTTATGGATTAATGGATTAACGGGTTATCTCAAGAGTGGGCCTGTTAGAAAAGTCAGTTTAGCTCTGTGTCTTGTATGCAACCCCTCTTGCCATGTGACACCCCGTGCCACACTGGGATTCAGCAGAGTCCCCATCAATAAGAAAGCCCTCACCAGATGCTCTACTTGGTATCTCAAATGTCCCCCCAAGGTTCATGTCTTAAAGGCTTGATTCTCAGAGACAAATTGGGAGGTGGTGAAAAGGAACTTGCGGGAGGTCCTCAAGTCATTGAGGACATGCCCTTGAAAAGGATTTCAGGACCCTGCTTCCCTTCCTCTTTCTTTCACTGGTTGAGCCATGAGGTGAGTGGTTTGGCTCTGCCATGAGCTTCTACCATGATGTGTTCCCCACCAACCAGAGGCCTGAAAGCAATGGGCCCACCGAGCATGGCCTGAAAACTCCAAAACTGTGAGCCAAAATGAACCTTTTCTCTTACTAAGTTGATTATCTCAGGTATTTGTTATAGCACTGAAAATATAACCAACACACCAGATGTCACCCCTGGACCTTGGACTTCTAAAACTATAAGATAGCCTCTAAAACTATAGACATAAAAGTTCTTTTCTTTATAAATTACCCAGTTCCAGGTGTTCTGGTTTAGCAATTGAAAACAGATCAAGACATTTAATAATCCTTTATGCCTATTTTAAAGTCTTGGGCAGTTTCTCCAGAGCCATCCCAATAATGAATGGGAAGAGGTGTCTGCAGGCTGTCTGTCATCAAGGCACTGAGGGAAGGAGGAGGCTCCAAGGTGGAGTGGGCAGTCATTGCCTCTTCCTGGGCTTCTTTTCCAGACGGTTAGCAGTTACCACCAGAGGCCCAATAGCACAGCCCCTCTTACTTTAGAACTTTAGGGTAAGAAAACCAACTCTGTGCTAAAGAGTCCAAACAGCCTCAGGGCATATTAAGATTTATTTAAAACACTGAGCTTTATCACTTATTTGCACCTTGCTCAAGGTCAAACAGGCTGCAAGTTCTTTTATCAGAGTCATTTCCTACTTAATAATAGCTGCAAGCAAGACAATGAAACAGGGGGACTGGGAAGGGGAGGGGAGAGCTGCCTAGTATTTATCTACAAGGTTATAGGAAATTCTCTCACTTCATTTCTGTGGATGTCACAGAAACACCACAGGGTCAATAGCATTAGCTCCCATTTTGCAGAGGAGGAAACTGAGAAATGAAGTAATTTTCCCAGGGTGAATTCTTTGGTTTGTACTCAGACAACAAGCCAGGAAAGGAAGGCTGTGTTGGGTCTTGGGCCAAAGACTTTGAACAAAGGTCTGGGGGCTTGTGGGCGGAGTTGGAGCAAGATGAGGAAAGGTGGTGGGAACTGACGACTATAAGTCTGACCTTGACTTTCAAGCAAGGACACTGAGTGGCTTATATCTAAGTTTGGCTTTATCACTGGGAGACAGATGGGCTAAGCAGTCAATCCCAATTGCTTAACTTTGCTGAATGCCAGTCTTGGGCAAGAATGTTTCTCGGGTCTTTGCCAGCACCAGTACTGGCAAACGGTTGGTTTTAACAGTGACTAAGAAACTCGGGAAGTGCTAAAGAACAGTAACACATGCATGAAACTAGCTTGTTACAAGCACAGAGTGGCGGGGAGCCAGTTCCATCCAAAGAGAAACTAAACTCAAAAGTGAGTCAGTCTACCAAATACCTGATTAAATCCAATCCTCCTCTGCATTTATTTCCGCAGGTCAGTAAACCTTGAAGATCGTCAAGTTTTTAAAGGACATCTTTGACAATGGTCTTTTGTGTGACTAAGAGACAAAAGAGTTATGTCCAGGTTCTGTGGATGTCACCAGCACAGAGGTTTACGGTCCAGCTGCCTGCTCTGCTTACTGGGGACCTCTGCAGCCCTGGTGCCATTAGCTAGTCTTCCGCTGTCACGGCTGCTCTGCTCAGACTTCTCAGCTTCACTGTGGATTATACAGCCTCAGCTGGAGGCTGCCAGATGCAAACCTGCTGCTAAGCCTAAAATAAAAGGAAAGGCAGCCAGGAGACGGGTAACTGCTTGAGAAACCTGGGACTGGATTTAGACTAGGTTTTAGCGACACATTTAGAAATAAGCCCTCCAGCCAGCCTGGACACACTGTGTATGTCTCAGCATCCTGCTGACCACTCCCAATCAGCACTAGGTCTCCATTCTGCTCCAGTGGCCAGGAGTCTGGGGAAGAATGAGCAATAAACTTATCAACTGATAAGCTCAAAGCTCCAAAGAAATCTTTGCTTTTGAAAGCCTCTTCCCAAGCCATAGACTGAGTTCTCAATGCTCTCTATCTAAGAATCCTGAGGCTTTTGGATCTCAAGTCTAATACCTAGAATCCCAACACTAATCTCATTACAGAATGAAGACAATACTCAGCAGGAAACTTGAAATTCATTCATTTAATAAATATTTAAGGAGACTCTACCACTACTAATCTAAGAGCAGGTAGTACAATAGCAAAGTCCCTGACCTCATGGAACTGATATTCTTATGGGGAAAAACAGATAATAAATAAGACTATAATGTAAAGAAATACGCAGAAAAACAGGTAGAGATCAGGGATAAAGAGTGATGGACATTATCTAGGCTGTCGTGGAAAGCCCCTCCAATAAGGTGACGTTTAAGCAGAGGTCTGAATGATCTGAAGGTTCCCCATACCTGGGCAAGGAGATTCAGGGCAGCTAGTGCAAAGATCCTGAGGTTCATGAAGTTTTCCGTCCAGCGAGTTTTCTGTCCACTGTAGCTGAAGTGAAGTGATTCAGAGAGTGATGGGTGAGGTAGGGGTTTAGGATAAAGAGAGACATACCGAGTCTTAAAGAAAATGTCAATGAGCCACTGAGATGCAAAAAGTGCTCAGGAATAATTTAACTCCCGAATGACACACCCTTGGCCTGCATCCCTATAAAATGAAGGAAGTGCCAAATGCAGGGAAAATTGGCACAAGTTTGTGTCACCTCTTGTCCAGGCCCTAGCACCGACCCTTCAGCACCACAGCAATAGATTCATGTCTTTTGCTCTGGAGATAACCTGCATTCTCCCTTGAATGCATATTTCTTGCTTTACCCCAAAAGTGCCTCTCTTGAGATCCTCCCCATTCTTCCTTAAATGTGTACCTACATTCCTAAAGAAACCGCTGTATATGCCTTTGACTGGTGCATGCCGAAATTATTTTCTGTCATATTTGCCAAGAACCCCATGGATCCTCTGGGAACTTCAGACTCTTCTTCAGAGACATCTTCTCCCATGACAGTGAGAGATGAAGCCTGAAGGGTTGGGGAGAAAAAATACAGCTCAAAGTAAGGTCATGGGCAAATGAGGACATTAACTTCTACCCCTGAGTGGGAGGGAAAGCGATGAGAATACTTTTGGTAAAGAAGTGACATCCTCTGGCATATATTTTCAAACATTTACTCTGACTGCTATATGAAAAACAGAAGAGAGACAAGGATAGAAATTGGTTGGTTGTTACAGTCATCTAGTTCAGTGTAGCTCACATTTAATGAACAAATGGATCACCTAGGGATGTAGTAAATGTGATTTTGATTTATTTTGTGTGAGGACAGACTGAGAATTTTGCATTTCTAATAAACACTCATGGTTGCTGGCTCTGCTGGTCCACAGACCACACTTTGAGTAGGGTGATAGTGAATAATTGATAGTGATGCAATTGGTTAGAAATCTTCAGGTCTTGGACATACTTTGGAGGAATGGCCAACAGGATTGTTGGTGAACTGGAGATGGGGAGTAAGAGAAATCAACAATGATTTGAACCCCAAACTGCAAATACAGAGGTACCAGAAATAGAGATAGGGAAATCTCAGTAAGAACTGATGGATGTTGGGGAAAAAAATCAAGAGTTTAATTTTGGACATTTTAGGTTATAGTGTCTATTAGAAATTCCATTGAGGGTATTGAGTAAGCATTTGAGAATAATTCCTGAATTCACAGGTGAGGTCTGACTTGAGATATAAATTTGAGAATCACCAGTTTGTAGTTCATAGCTAAAGCAGTGAGGATGACCAAGGTCATAGAGGCACAAGCATGGTTAGATGAGAGCACAGAGCCCTGAGCTCTGGGGTGCTCCAGGATCTGGAAGTTGGGAAGATGCAAAAATTCCTTGAGGAACCTGAGAATTAGCAACCAGTGACACAGAGGAGGAAATGAGAGATATCTAGAAGTCAAATGAACAAAGCATTTCAAAAAGGAGGTGATCATGTGTAATAAGTGCTGCTGGTAGATCCATAGGCTGAGGACAGAGAATGGAGTATGGGATTTGTCCACAAGGAGGTCACTGGTGGCCTGGATAACAGTGTCCATGGAGTGAGGGGTGAGTGAGTCTTGTAGAGAAAATGGGAACAATAGGGCAGAGTATTGACAATTATTTAAAGCATTTTTGCTGTAAAATGGAATTGAGAAATTGGTCAGTAGTTAAAAAGTGTTTTTAATAAGATGGGATTATTATTATTATTATTATTATTATTATTATTATCTGAGTGGAGGATTGAATATAATACAAGGCCTTGCTTATGCTTGGGGATGCATTCTACCACTGCACTACACTCCCAGATAAAGTATTATTATTATTCTATTATCCTGATGGGGACTGTGCAATGTAGGTAAAAAAATAAATAAATAAACACCTTGATGATTCATGAGACAGGGTGATGCAGAGTGTAGATGTAAGGGTGTGGCAATAGATAAGTCCACAGGCCATTCTTTCATAGTATCAGGATAAAAAGCAGAATATGTTTGCAGGTGTGGCATTTTTATGGAAACTCATAGAATTTCTGCTCTAGTTATTCCTATTTGCTATAGTTTGTATCTGAAATGTCCCCCAAAGGTCTATGTGTTAAAGGTTTGGTCTCCAACCAGTGGGACTATTGGGAAGTGATAAAAACTTTAAGAATTGGGGACTTGTGACAGGTTTTAGATCATTGGTGGTGTGCACTCAAAGGAGATCATGGGACCACGGTGCTTTCCTCTTCCACTCACACCTGGCCATGAGGTGGAAGTCTTCCTCCATGACGTGCTCTCTCCATGATGTGCTGCCTTGCCACGTCACAGGCCCAAAGCCACAGGGTCAATCTGTCATGGACTGAAACTTCCAAAATAATGAACCAGAACAAATCTTTCTGCTCCATATGTTGATTATTTCAGATATTTTGTTACAGTAAAAAGCTAATACTTTTGTTTCCGATAAGAAACAAGATCATCAGCTGAAAGTGAGGATCACTTCCAGGTGCAATAAACAAACCTGCAAATAGAATACCTGCTAGAATAGAATGTGCTGAGGGTTATGGCAGAGTTATGTACTGGGTACACAAGACGGTGAGAGAAGCTTGCTAAAACCAAGCTGGGTACATTGGGCAAAGCGCAAAGGGGTACATCGGGCAAAGCGCAAAGAAGCAATGCCATTCAAGTTTGAGGCTGCTTGGCAGTTGGCTGCATGGGGTTTGGGTGTGGGCATGGTGTTTCTGGGAAAGGTTCAGAGAATGCAGTAGTACTGGAACTCTGTCCACTGGAGTCACATTTCAAGCTGGAGATGCAAGTCTGCCATGCGCAGGTGCAGTTTCTCTGCTACAAAAGTCACCAGTGCAAAGAGGCAAGGGCTGGAGTCTAGCACATGGGATGCCAGGCTGTCTCAGTCCAAGAGGCTGCATATGCCCTAAGCGGGGCATGCATTTCTAATTTATCCACCCGGAAGGGAGCTTTTTCTTTTCGTAATCAGCATAAAGCTGCCTGGTAGGCTGGGGAAACCCAGTCTCATGTCATTATCCCTTCAGCATATTTCAGAATATTTGTTCTAAGAATCACGCACAGTTTTGCTGAGTACTCTATAAAAGAAATGACTTACGAGGCTAGTTTGACCTAGGTAGCAAAGTCTATGAACCTACTCAGTTTGGGCTGTGTTTCAAGTAGAGGGAAGCTGAGCTCCAAGTTAGAAATGTGAAAGCATTCTTAGTCCTTTGGGACTGGAGGTCATGCCAAGCCCCTTTGGTTCCTGCCTGGTCATTGACCTTGAATCTGGGAGGTTGAAAGTTGGGGGAGGAACACAGGCCTGAAGTACATGGATAGGGAAGTTGAGCAGCTACCAGACTGGATGGCTTATGCAGACCACACCACACAGTAAACACCATAAGGCCAGGCACAAGGGAGTTAGCACGTGGTAGAGGCTCAATAGATGCGTATGTAAGTGAATGTGTGAGTGAGTGAATGAATGAATGAATGAATGAATGATCTCTGGAGTAGGTAACAAATGGTCCCCTGGGAGGAGGCCTGAACCTCCAGAGGACACTAGGATGAAGGGTGGCTATAGGGGGATAGGGCATCATTGCTTAGAATGGGAAATTAAAAGTTCCAGAAATTCTGCAGGGCTGTTTTTATTGTCATTATCACTACCTGCACATCCTCCCTCAGGGTGGTATTGCTTGGAAAGCAGTTATTACACCAATCGCGAATAATTAAGTTGTTTAGGGTCTTAAAAGTTTGTTCTCTGACTAATTAAACTTTATGTATCTAGCTGTTCATTGAACATTATTCTAAGATTGCACTATGAACATTATCATGTTGCACACCCTAGGCTCCATTAGATTGGCATTAGTACGGACTCTGAAGCATTTCATTATGCTGATAAACTCCCAAGATAAATGAACCTGAGACATATGTGAGCATCTCATAAACCAAACCCTATTGGACTTTCAGTTTGAATGTTTTTGCAGTCACAATTAAAATGCTAATAAACACCCTTTTGCCCAACATATAAAACTTGATGAGCAATCTAGGAAAATGCCATCTTTTTATCAACACCCTAAAATGCTAGAAAAAACTTGACTCTACTATGTACTGTGTGGAAGTTAAAAGGAAATAAGTTTTATAAGCCCGCTACAACATATCCTTCAGTTGAAATCCTGAAAACTTCAAATGTCAATTTGTCAATTTCATTTAAAAAGGAGTCTTTGAGAATTTACATTTGCTTAAAGAGCTGACAGTCACCAGAAAATACATGAGTAATGATAAATCTTTAAAAAAACAAAATTCACTGTATTCTTCAAATGTTAACTTCATACTGTAAAATAGAACAATACCTATATAAATGTGGCAATCAGCTTTCCATCACTGGGACAAAATATCTAAGATAATCAACTTAGAAGGAGGAAATATTTATTTTGGCTTATAGTTTTAGAAGTCTCAGTCTGTGTCCACTTGACCCTGTCCCTTGTGAACTGTGGCAGCATATTGCATCATGGTGAGAGCATGTGGCAGAGGAGGCCTGTTCACCTTGTGGCAGTCAGGAAACAGAGAGAGACAGGAAGGGGTCAGATTCCCAATGCCCCCTTCAAAAACACACCCCCAATGACCTAACTTCCTTCCATTAGGCCCCACCCCTTAAAGTTCCACCACTTCCCAGACTGGGCACTATGCCTTTAACACATGAAACTTTGGGGGACACTTAACCAAGCCATAGCAATAAACATATGAACCAATGAGCTTCAGAACACATCAAGAGGACAAGTTGCTGTCCTGTCTCTATTAGAGATAGCTAATATGCTGGTCACATTAGCAGCTTCCTTCTGCACTCAAACATTTCCTTGGTTGCTTGCAGGAGAAGGCACCAAAAAGGAAGAGCTTGGAAGTCTGTACAGATAGCCTCAGGCTGCACCGAGGCACCAAGATTCACTAAGCATTTTTCAGTCCATCAGGTTTCATGTTCCAGGTTTATAAAGACAGCATGGTTACTATCATATGGATTGAGGTTACCACAGAATTTTGAAAAACTGGATAATAGTGTAATTTATAAAATAAAATGAGGACCAATGAGACACTGCATGCAAAACTTTCCAGTGAAACTTTTTAAATTAAAGTGACCTCCTTGGAATGGGTTATTATCCCAGAGAACAGCAGAAGGTGGACTGTGCACAGGACATCCCTGAGAGCGTGGAGAGGGAGGCACTAAACCACAGGGTGAGTCATCCTCACCCACACCTCATCTGCATTATCCACTTCCCTGAAATCTCCGAGGAGGCTACAACTTTCCTGAGACCAAGACTTGTTTTCCAAATGTCATTATAGCTGGAAAATAGATTTTGGATGGTGAAATCATACTATGGTAGTTTGAGCTGACCAGAACCGTGCCTTCCTACGTCAAAAAAAAAAAAAAAAATTTCGGAAATACAAGCTAATATTTTTAAAAAGCACAATGCTGTGTAAACACAGTGTACTAATATCTGGGTAACTGGATCCCTTGACTGCCTGTAAAGCAAAGAAACGTCCCTCTGAATCATCCAAAGCCTAATTAATCCGTGGGCTGTAGATAAGCCAGAGTCATTTGGGGCAGCTGACATTTTAAAACTCAAGCAGGAAGTGCTATAGTTTCCACAACCCAGTCTCCCAGGAGGGGCCAGCAGAACTGAAGAGGGAAAGGAATCTTCAGATAGATGAAAGGGGCAAAGAAGGAACATGATCGAGTACTTGGTGTGTGCCAGGACTTTAAATACTGTCTCATGTATCTCTCATAATAGTGCTATAGGCTAGGTCTCATTATTCTTGATTTACAGATTGGAAACAGCAGTTAGGAAAAGTTGACTGAGTGGCCCGAAGTCACTCACTAGCTGAGGTGAATGCATAGTTCTGAGGTTTCTTTTCTCAGTGATGATGTAAGAGTGCAGCACATTCAACCACCTCAGGTAGACAGAGAAGAGAAATTCCTGCATATCTGGGGTTCATGAGCGCCTCCTCAGTACCCAGCTTTTAAAAGACAGATAAGGCTCAGCCCCAAAGAGGGCAAGAGATTGCAACAACTCTTCTTCATTACAGGAACCTCCGAATAAACCTGGGCCTTCTCCTCACCACTCTAACCATGGTCCAAAGGCATCTAAAATTGTAGAAAGACAGCTGCTGTGTAGGAGGGCTTAACTTGTGCCAAATATTGTTGAGCTCTTTTGGAGAATTTGAGCAAACAAGAACTTGAAAGAACAAATATATCCAAAGATTAAGCTTATTCCTATTTGAAATTGGCTACAGTATAATAAAGAATTATGATGATATTTTTCCAAAGAAGGGTTGGTAAATTCCCTCACGCCCAAATATGTGGCATGTGGAAAATAACCTGCTCAGTTGATCTACATCACCAGAACCTAACTTCCTGCCCAGTGTGGAAGCCTGGGAAAGCCAGATCCTGACAACGCAGCGATCTTTCCATCAGTGTTCTACAGAGAAAATACACAGCTCCTGGAGCTACTGCAGATATGGCCCAATCTGTTTTGATCAGCAGGTTGGGTCAATGCATTATATACTTAACACCTTTCTCAGTGATTTCTCAGAGTTTTCTATTGGTCGCATCTCAATCTCTGACTTCAGGGGGAGAAATAATTTCACCTTTTCAATTGTGTTAATTCCACCAGGTTAGGCAAAGGGATTAGTGGGCAACTTGACATTTACAATTTAACTGCTCTTACGCTAACAATCCCCCCATTGTTTTCTAGAACGCTGCAACTGCTTCCTTTCTAATCAATGTTTTTCCTCCTGAACTGTCCTTTCTCCCTATCTACCATTTACTGGTTTCTCTCAAGAAGATTCTGTTGCCTCAAAGTCACCAAGGACCAAGCAAAGTTGTACTTTCATGAGGACTTCAAAAAATATTTTGATGATGTTTCAATGGTTTGTTCTGATCCAAACACTGAGGAGATATGGTCAGGAAAGGGAAGTAAATAGAAACTGAAACATTGACGGGAAGAGTCATGTACAGCTGTGTCTGTGTGAAGAGGCGGGCTTGCTGGACGGGGCCACTACATGGAGGAACACTTCTTCTGTTAGCTAAGAAATGGCCTTACCAGAGACCCCCCCATGCCGTGAGATGTCTCAGACCCCCACCCCAAAGTGGTTGTCAAGAGAATTGCAACAGGCAGTGCAATACTTTTTTGTAGACAGTGAGAAATGCCAGGAAGGAGAAGGCCACTTACACATACTGCATTCCTGTGGGGCCCACGGCCTTTCCTCCCGGGCTCCCACCTGGCACACCCGCTTCCTGGCAGCCTCCCGTGCAGCAGCTGTCGGGCCACCTGACAGCTGAGGGCTTAACCAGCCGCTACTTGTTCTTGCTCCATCTTGAGGTGGCAAGGACAATGCCCAAGGGCTCAGCGCCAGTGCACAGCCCATGGGGAGAATGAGAGCCACGCTTCGCGGGCGGTAGAGGCCTCCCTAGAATTCCTGAACCCTGCCAGCACCTCCTGAAGGGCATTAAGCCCATTCTGTTTTGCTATTTGACTATTTGTTGGGTTTCTAGATTTTCGTCTCACTCTCCCCATCTCTCTGAATTTAAGCAACTTGTGGATATGGCCCCACACATTTAACAACTACTTTGTTAATGTATTTTGCTTATGTTGATCCCTGTACTGGGCTAGTGACACAGGACCAACAAATAGTCCTTGTCCCAAAGAATATTCTAGTAGGTGAAAGATATGTTATCAAGTAAATAATATAATATGATGGTAAAGGGGGCAAGAAAAGTGCTTAGAATGAGAGGAAGATGGAACTAATTGTTCCATGGATTTCCTGGGGGATGTGAGCAATGATGATGTAGTTTCTTTCTGGCTGGGTGTGTATCCAGGGTTTTCCTGAGGCATAAGGTAGGACAGTTGTCTTAACATGAATGCTAGGTATACGAGTCGGGTTTCTCCAGAGATACAGAACAAATAAGATATCTAGTAAGACATTTGATTGTACTGTGTTGGCTAACACAACGATTGAGGCTGAGAAGTCCTATGATCTGTCATTAGCAAACTGGAGACAGTAAATCAGGTGGATAAGCCTGAGAGTTTTGAAGTCCTGAGAGCCACAGAGCCAATGGTACAGGTTCCAGGCTGAGTCTGAAGGTCTGACAACCAAGAACACAGAGGACAAGTAAAGGTCCATGACCCAGTTCTAGCAGTCCGGCAGCTTCCTTTGCCTTTGCGTTCTATTCAGGCACTTGATGGGACGAGGCCCTCACACACTGGGGAAGGCAATTACTGACTTTATTCAGATTATCAATTCCAATGCTCATTTCTTCTGGAAACACTCTTCGTAGACACACTCAGAAATAATATTTAGTTAAATATCTGGGCAAACCATGACCCAGTCAAGTTGACACATTAAATTAGCCATCATGCTAGGACAGCCCACATCCTTGCCCAAGCATTGCCACTATGTGACTATCAAAGTTAAACAAAGTGAAGCCCAAGCCTGGAGAAACCCCCTCAGCACACAAAGCCAGGGTTACCGTTTGCATCTGGAGTGTCCTCCTTGTGTTATAGGCTTGGTCGACAGTCTATGGCTCTCCTGGGAGGTTGTGAAACCTTGAAGAGTGGGACCTAGTTAGGCCATTAGAGGGGCGCCCTTGAGGGGGTTATTAGGATCAGCTCTTTCCTTTCTCCCTCTTTTTTGCTTCCCTGCCACCATAGGTGAGAAGCTTCCTCTGCCATGTGCTCCCTACCATGACACACTGCCTCACCACAGTCCCATGGCAACAAGAGTCGGGCAATAAAGGACTGAAACCTCTCAAACCATGAGCCAAAATAAACCTTTCTTCCTTATAGCTTATTTATCTAAGCTGTTTGTCACAGCAACAGAAAACTGACACAGCCATTAAGGCCTAGAAAATGACCTTCACCTTGCTTGATTTACAAACATAATTGAAACTTAACATGGGCTACTTTATATAAATGTCCATATTAGAAAAACGAAACTTAAACTCAACCAAACAGTAGCTACCAACTAACCTTTCATTATACAAATAAAGACTTTCCAATGAGATAGACCAAATAAGGCAACTACATGAATATAACCCATCAATTATTTTCTTTGCTTTATTTGAATGTTTGCTCTATGAATCCTTCCCCTTATCCTCCTCAGACAGAGCTCATAACCACTTTTAGGTGGGTGTTGCCCAATTCATGTATTGCTGTTTGCTTAAACAAACTCTTAAAAATTTATTGTGACTCAGCTTTTTTTTTTTTTTTTTTTACTTTTTAGATGGTAATAGACCTTTATTTTATTCATTTATTTATACGTGGTGCTGAGAATCAAACCAGTGCCTCACACATGCTAGGCAAGCGCCCTATACCACTGAGTCAATAGCCCAGCCCCTCAGCTTATCTTTTAACAGGGACTTTGCTGACACTCACCATCTTAATCTTCACCATCTGCCATGAGGGAAGCATTGGACCCAGTGCTTCTAAACCCTTCCAGCCAAAAACATTGATTTCATAAAACACTTCTGTATGTCTAGATGTACAAATGATGCCGACATTTGTATGGCCAGCGTGGGTATGAATGTGCTATGAAAGGTCACAGCGTCACATAGGGGCCCTTCCTCACCCTTTTCTTAATGATGGTAATTGTTTCTGAGGTCTTGTGGGAAAGGCATTGTACTAAGCACCTTGCCTACATGAAAGACCTTCATTTCTCCAGAGATCCTATGGGAAAAGCACTGTAACTTGTAATATTCAGTTCACAAATGAAGAGACAAAGACCCAGAGAGGTCAGCTTACTTGCCCAAGGTCACACAGTCACAAAGTAGAAGAACTGGAAACAGAACTGATTAAAATCCTGGAGACTTTGTTCTTGACCTTTATTTTATATGGCTTCCTCAAGTTCACCATATAATCAGCAAAGACTAGAGGTTGTGAGTTTCCTACCAAGATGTGGCCCAACAGGAAGCTTCACTTTAAGGTGAAAGTAGGAAGATTATTAGCTAATAGATTGCTTGGAAAGATTTTATAGGAACTGGAATATGACTAAAGACAAGACAGAACCAGAGATAGGAAGAGGGTTGGAGTGCATGAAGTAGGATTACAGGGAAAATGAATGTGTGGAACAGGCCTAGTACTGAGAGTGGCTTCAGATCTCAATTTGGGAAAGTCAACTTTGTAGAAATGGGATATCACATTCAGGAATGGCATGGAAATCTCTACCCAGCTCTCTAATGCTAAAGTGATAGTTCACTCAGGGCTGTAGCAAGGGGATGAAAGTTCCTCATGCAATGCAGAAAATTCCTAAGGGGCAGACCCAAGAAAGGTAGGAAGACCGTGTTTTCTGCCCATCTTTTAAAGGGCTAAAGGATGTTTTTTGTTTTGTTTTGTTTTTGCCACTGGCAAGTGACAAACCCCAGTGTGATTTCCTGGTCTGTGTTTCTGCAGGGAAACAAGGATTTGTCGAAGTCTAAGGGAAGCAGGGATTTGACAGTTTTCACCTTATTTGACCATGTTGATGCAGCCAAACTAGAGTATACAGCAAGGAACCAGGAAGCTTATGGAATTTATTTGCTAAAATCTGACAAACTCTTCCATTTCTATAGATTGTGTTTATTTTAAAAGTTATGTGGATGCTCATGCAGTTATTTGCTATGTGTGTGCAGTAAGATTGCAATCATGACTGCTTAGAAGAGAAGCATAGTCCTGTGAGTTGACAGTGAGCCTGAGGAGACTCAAATCTCATAGCAGCTTAAGATCTTTTCATCAGAGACAGAGAACCAAATTTAGCTACTTGAGCAGCAAACTGGCCAAGCAACACACACCAAAAAGCAAAGAACAAAACTGAGAAGGAAAATACTGGTATTTCATTTTGTCAGAATTGAAACATAGCAATTAAGTTCAGCACAAAATCAGGTGGCATGGTGACACCCTCTATATCACTAATAGCAGAGAAATAGAGATACAGCCTGGCATTGTCCATCCCAATAAAGAAGTCTTGGGTCTGGTTTGTCTCCCAGCATGGGAACAAAGCTCATCACCCCAGGTCTCAGGGGATAAAAGCAGAGGTCAGATCTGGTGGAAATCAAGGGAGAACCTTCACCAACCCAACACGTAGAACACTAAGAACACTGCAATTCTGTATTTTGCCAGTCTTTCAAAGACTGCACCCTTAAGATAAACCCTTCCCCTGTGCCTCTCCTCCCCATGGTTCCCCATGGTGGGAGAGCTACTCAATTCATGGCCAACTGGAGAGGCACAAATTTTACACTTATTAGCCCTTGTGGCATATTGTCACCAAGTTCATATTGAGTTGGGGTTTTCTCTCTCTCTTCTCTACTGTGAAGAGTTGTAGGTACCCGCAACTTCTATAGTCTTGGGTTTGAGTTTCTCCTCCCCTGCTGTTTATCTGGATGGCCTGGAGCACAATTCCTCACCTGTGCACTTGGAGGGTCATCCTGATTCTTCTGAAATAGTGAGAGCTGCCTAAGAGACAGCACTCTCAATGACTGGCACTGCCTCCTCTTTGCCTCCTCTCTCCAAGCCATGTGTACTGAGAGAGTATTTCTTAAGGGAGCTCACAGGTGGGGCTGGGGATCATGGGAGGAAGAGGCCTCAGTCATGGCACAGATAAGATCTGTTTGGTCTAGTTTCACAGGAGTACGTGAAAGGCAGTGCTGGCAACCTCAGGGGTGACTCCCTCGCTCCTCCAGAAGTGGCTCTATTGTCACATTCTCTCCAGAGATGAACTTCCCCCTCACACTCTTTAAACTCTTCCAACTGTCCTGTGCTCTCCCTGGTCACTGCATGCTTTCTCACTGAGCTGCACGTCCTCCCACCTTTCCAACCTGGAACAAATCTCCCATTTTATTAGCAAACCCCCGCTTACCTTATGCTTGCCCTTCTCCCACTCACTTTCACTAACTGGCCTGAACATTACTCTCATGCCTACTTCTCTCCCTGTCCCCACTTTTGCCATCTTCCTTTCAGAGAGCTGCACCTTAGCCATCGGCTATGGTTTGAATCCTGAATGTCTCCCAAAGTTCCATATATTGGAGAATTGGTCCTCAGCTTGGCACTATTGGAAGGTGATGGAATTTTTAAGAGATACAGCCTATGAATAGGTACTTGGGGCATTAGGAGTGTGCCCTCCAAGGGGGTTGTGTTGCTGTCTTCCTTTCTCTCTCTCACTCCCTGGTCACGGGGGAGTGGTTTTGCTCTGCCACACACTTCCGCCATGATGTGTTCCCTTGCCAAAAGCCCAAAGCAATAGCACTAACTGATCATGGGCTAAAATCTTCAAAACCATGAGCCAAAATAGCTCTTTCCTTTTTATAAGTTGATTTATCTCAGGTATTTGGTATAGTGACAGGAAGTCAACTAATATACTATCTTTTCCTTAGGATTCTGGCCCCAGTAGAGGCCTCCCAAAGATGGAAGAATGTCTCCAGTGGTTTCCCCTCTTTAGGTTTAGTATAATAGCAGATCCTCTTCCCAGCAGCACAGACAAGGAAAATCAAAGTAGACAAACTAAATCTCATAGCAATTGATTTTTGTTGAACTCACATTATCCTTGGTCTTAGTATATAATCTGTTAAAAGACTTTGCTATCTTATGTCAAAAGATTTAGTGACTTTAGGTAATTATTTGGACCTAGGTAATTTCTTTCACAGTTAAGACAATAAAACATTCAATATAGCAGATGGAAATAACCTTGATACTCTTCCATTAGGCAGCTAAGGGGTCATCATCATTATCTAAATGCTCTGTACATAGGTAAATAACGACAAGAAAACATCAAGAACATAGCTGGTAGTGATATATTTAAAGTGCTCTCCTTGAGCAACTTTTCATCAGGAATGTTCAATTAGATTTCTAGTAAGGATTCTTACTATTCAAAACTAAAGACCTCACACAAGGATTTATTTCTCAATATTTTCCAATATACTTTATATGCCTCTTTTTATTTAGGAAATATGGAGTTCCCCCAGGATAAAAGAGCATAGCACAAAAAGAGTCACTATCAACTGATACCTGTGTCCATCAGATTTCATGATTTCCCAGGAAGCAATGATTTAGTGGCAGGTTTCCTGTCCTTCTTTGCATTTCTCCTCTGCATAGTTCAATTACTTGACCATATTCTTGAAACCCTAACAGAACCAACTCCATAAACAAACCACTTCCTCTTTCCTTCTCCTTTACCTCAGACCCCCTTTGTTCTCTCCCTCCCATGCCATCCAACCTTACTCCTTGGCTCCCAACAGAAATACTTATCGTCTCAATAAACCTTTCTAGAGAATAATGCAGTGTGCACCAGTGACTTCTTTTCTCAGACTCTCAATCAAGTCATTGTCCTAGTCTTGGTTCTCCCAGGAGCCGACCCTAAAACCATAATCTGAGTGTAAATAGTTCATTTGGGAGATGATGTCAGGAAACAGTTTAGGGAGTGGAGAAGTAAGATAGGAAAAGAAAAGAAGCAAATGCATGCTCATTACCAAACAAATTACCACCGTACGTGATTGGAGCATCATTTCTCTGGGAGCTATACTAAATAGTTGTCATACCTGAGGAGTGAGGGAGTTGGGGTATTTATACACCAGTTCCTACCAGGCATTCAGCCACTTATTACTAATTCTCCAGCATCTCTAGGCTGCTGTGGGAAGATGGAAAACTGGGTTATTTTAGCTATAGAAAATCATCAGGCAAAAAATCCTCAGATACCTACAGCTGGATGTATACACTGAAACTGTAAGGACAGGGGCATGTGGGCAGGGCATTACAAGGTCTGACATAGCCATTGTAGTGCTTACCCATGTAAGTGGACTCCTCTAAATGCTTTTCTTACACCCAGCAAATCGATTACCAGTAGCTTAGTAGGGAATGATTCTGAGGTTATGTTAAAAGTCAGCAGGACAGATAATCTCTGGTTGTGGTTAGGAGACCTCCCCTAAAAGAGAGTTGGGTGAAGATGGAGTTGGATATTTTGCTAGAAGCTCATCATTCTGAATTCTGGGTTCACTTCTGAGAGTGGTGGTGGGCAGAACCAAGTCCCCTGGTGGTCCACAGACACAAACAAGCAAACACAAAATACCATTAGGGAAGTAGATAGGTGTTCAGAACTATTTTAGTTTATTCAGGTTGCTTTAACAAAAATCCCATACTGGATGGCTTATGAACACATTTATTTATACCTCACAGTTCTAGAGACAGGAAAGGCTGAGGGCAAGATACCAGCAGATTTGCTGCTTGGTGAGGTCCTATTCCTCATAGATGGTACCTTCTTGCTGTGTCCTCACAGAGAGGAAGGAGTGAGCTAACTCTTGGAAGCTCTTTTTTAAAGGCAACAAATTCATCCATCATGACCTAATCATCCCCCAGAGTCTCCACCACCTAACACCAATCACAACAGTATTTGGGTTTCAACATACAAATTTCAAGAAGATGCAAACACTCAGACTATATTAAGGACTCTGTGAAAAGATCTCCTCCACCCGCTTTAAATCAAAAATTCTGCTCTTCTTCAGAGAGTTCAAGGGGTCCCATACCCCGAACCTTCGTCTTAGTTCCTATATTAGTTTTATTGAGGTCCTTCACATCATCTGGGCTTATAGATAATCGGGTCTGAGCAGAAGTAAGGACACTTACCTGGGGAACATATAAAATAAATTAGCCCAAGTAATGAAATTTTGACACAAAGAATGAATGTTTCATGTGATTTTAAAAAGTTTAACTTACATTTTTCCTAAGTGGAATATCAATTAATGCTTTCAGTTAAAAAGTACTCAGTGAGCATCTGCTTACTATAGGTCCACCATTATCATATGGTCTTAGGAAATAAATTTAAAAAAAGAAATGAAGAGAAGACAATTCAGACCCTAAAAAATCCCACGAGCTAGGAGGAAAGATTGGTAAGCACCTTATCAATATCCCAGGGCAGTGTAGTAGTTAAGCAATCCACATCCCAAGGCTGTCAGTGCCTAGCTGGGTGACCAGGAGATGTTTATTTAATCTCTCTGTGCACCAGCATCCTTGTTGGTTCCCTCTTATGGGGTGTTTCGGAAATGTCATCTGTTAATTCATCTAAAACACAAGAGGTACCTGGTGTATGGCCACCAGTCAGTACGTTTTAGCTCTTTGCCTTTCCTAGGATTAGGAAAGCATTTCCTCTCCTATCTGGAGGAGCAAGCTCTCTACAAAGAAGATCCGATGTCTGAGACAGGCACTGGTGGATGAAGAGGGCTTGCCAAATGTAGACATAGGAGCAGTCTTCTAGACAAAGAGCAAGCCATGTTCAGAGAGGCAGAAGAGGGACACGGGGCATGTGGGGGGCATGCATCTAGGGAGCACCCAGTGACTGCACAAATGGGGAGGAGTGAATGTCACTCTTACTTTCTCTGGCAACGTAAAACAACCACAGATTTTCAGCTGGGCAATGGACAAGATCAAAACTATCTTTTTTAAAGTTTTACTCTGAAAACAATAAAATCTATGAGAATATATGAATTGCTATAAAATCCATTATCCTCTTTCTCTAAAATCTGCCAAATAAGCCCTGAATAGAAACTAAAACACACCAACTCTGGTTTCCTAATTTGAGTCACCTCAATTTGAATCTCTGTAGCTTCTATCCCATAATGTCTCCAACACAGTTGGGAGCCACTCAGGATCCCAACTGTTCTCCAGGCCAGTTGCAGTATGCACCTCACTTGGTCAGATGGGGCAAATGCCGTGTGCCCTGACTCCAGCCAACATGGGCAGGAAGATCAGACTTCCATACACAAAATTAATGGATGAGTTTCAAATTGAAGGAAGCACTAAAAAAGAAATGAGCAGGGTGCTGTTCTTCAGCAAGAAGGGCCTAGAGTTCCATTAGGTCACATAATCAGGCATATAACAGATTCTCTGAGGATGGAATAGCTAAGCCCAAGACTGAAGGAGAAGTTTCCAGCTTGAAGTCAAGGGAAAGCATTCCAGCATGAGCAAAGGATCACAGAGGAAAAAAACAGAAACAGGGCAGGGTAGCTGGAGTGAAATGAGGGGAATCACTGGTCTTTTCTTCTTGGCTGTTTACATGTTGGAGAAAATGAGAATATTTCATACGTTGTTCACTTCTCTGCTAAAAACAGAACAGATTCCTGGCTTGATGGAAGTAGGAGGCCTGATCAGGAGAAGCAGGACCATGGCATAAGGTGGATGATTCCAAAGGAGACTGGAAACCTGTCAAATGTATGAAGGGTAGGGGACACAAATGGGTGAACTTCAATCGCTCAGTGCTGTGTTGGGACATGGTTCCCACTCCCTAGGAGAGACTCCACCCTCTAGCACAGATGAAATATACCAGCAGAGTAATATTCATAGGGTTGCCTGGGAAATTATTCCCCTAGATCTCTGCTCACATCAATTTAGAATCTTCTGACCTCAGAACCAAAAAATGCCAAAGGCAAACTTCTAGGGCAGTCACTTACCATCAGGAACAACCACAATGATATCATTTCAGAGAAATGAGTTGTCTTGACCACCAGAGAAAAGGATTTCACATTTTCCTTCAATAATGACTTCTAGCAATTGAAACTTTTCCTGAGAGTGTCTCCTGAGGTCTGATCATACCCTCTCATCTGAACTCAGCAACAGGGTGAGTGCTCTGAAGACAGAGTCTGGGACTTTGAGGGGATGCAGGAATGGGTAGGCGAGCAAGGTTTGCTTGCTCTGAGGAGCATAGAGGAAGTGCATAGTGATGTGACCCTCGCTTTCTCCTGATGAATGTTTGCATTTCCTCTCATTCTTTTTAACTCCTTTTTATGAGTCCCTGTGGAATTGTCTAATTGTCTTTATGTTCTCCATCACTTCTGCAGTTGTGGAGAGCAGAACAGATTTCTGGAAGTTTGTATATATAAAGTCCTTGGAAGGTGGACTAGCCCCCATGAATGCTACACAAGTGTCTCGGCCCCCAATCCCCTCCTCTGTCACCTCCCAGGCACTGAAATACCACATGGGAGGAAAAATGCATTAGGCCACTGCCAGTCATAGAACTTTAGGTCAATTCAGGTAGTTGATTCTCCAGTAGGACCCTGCAGGGAGGTGTGAGTGAGCTAGAAGACTGTTAAATTGGTTAAGTTTTCAATGGGAGAAAATCAGGGAGGATAAAGAAGAAAAGGAAATGTGAAGGAAAGATCCAAAGTCCTTGGTGGAGTCAGTGGGAGACAGGCCTGTGAAGAACAGGGTGGGACATTTGGGAACCATGAAGGGTGTGAAAACCTAAGGCAAGTTGCCAAAGAGGGACATGAAATTCAGGAACTTTTTACAGAGTAATACAAACTTTATCCAATTCACATTTTTTCCCTCAGACCAGCCTGCAAGAGGCAAACACCCTTAACTCAGAGACAGCTTTTTTGGTATCAATGTATTGCTCAACCATCTATTTTGCATGTATTTATGAGCATTTGCTCTGTGCAAGGCATGGTCAAGTACTGAAAATATCACACCATCTGAAGGACCTGCCCTTCTGAATGTATCTGGTTAATTTTAACCCTCTTTCCACCTGCCTCACCTTTTGCCATTTTGAATTTCCATTTACTCAACTACTCCTACTTCCTCCAATGTCTCCTGTTCTGAAGTGTCAATATTTTTTGAAGATTGAGGTGAAAACCAGACTCAAAATCATTTTAAAATCATAGGCTTATTCACTATCTCTTGTCAGATCTTCTGGTCTATATGAAGGGGAAATGTCCTCTTCCTCCTTTTCTTGTTGTTTATCATACTTGGTGATCAGAAAAGTGTATTTTTTCCTCTTCATAATACACCTTCTAACAGGTATGGGGTAACATCTCATTATAATTTAATTTGTATCCCCCTGATGATTTTATAGTGTTCTCACTAACAAAATAAATGGTATTAAGATAACGTATATGTCAAATGGTTCAAGTTAGTCATTCCACAATGTATACAGATATCAAAACATCATGTTGAACTCCATAAAATGTCATTTTTGTCAATTAGAAATAAAAACAAAATCATGGTGGATAAGAATACAAACTGTGGAGCCAGACAACAAGGGTTTGAGTCCCCACCCTGCCATTTACTAGCAGAACAAACTTAAGCAAGTAATTTCAATCTTTTTTATTTCAGTGACACTATCTAGATGTGTCTATGTGGAACTGCAAATAGGTCCTTCCTGAAATAGTGTGAGGATGCAAGGAGTGACCTATAATCATAAAACAGATTGCTGCCTGGAACATGGCAGGTTGATCAATAGAGATTAGCTGTTTAAACTTTCTAGTAGCTTATGAATAAAAAATGTGGGTAAATATAGAAATAGTCCATGGTTTTATATCCAAAAACGTTTCTGTACCAGCTGCTATAGAGCTATCAAAGAACATCTTCCCTTCTGCCTTAAAGTCAGTTTGTTAGTTGTCACTGTTTGACAAAATACCTGGGATGCTCAACTACAAAGGAAGAAAGATTTATTTTGGCTCATGAAGATTTCAGTTCATGGTCAACTGGGCTCTATTCCTTTAAGGTTTGTGGCAAGGCAAAACATCATGGCGGGCAGCATTTGGTGGAGCAAAGCTGCTCACTTCACGGTGACTGGAAAACAAAGAGAGGAAGGAAAGGGCCAGGGTCCAATACCTCCTTTGAGGGTATTCCCCCAATGTTCTAACTTCCTTTCTCTAGGCCCCATTCCCTGAAGGTTCCATCACATCCCAACAGCACCATTGTCTGAGGACCCAGCCTTCACCACATGAGCCTCTGGGGGTGGGTGGGGGGGCGGTCAGGTGAGATCCAAACCCTAATAGTCACTATGTCATTTTTAATGTCACAAATTCTTACTGATCAAAATTTCCTTCATTACTTAATTTCCAATAATAGGTCAGTTGCGAAAAAAAAAAGTCGTAGCTACTAAATGGCATATTAAGCAATTCAAAATGAGGACACAGGGCTATGTACCAAAATGGAACCATACCTTCACTATAAGAAGTGAAAAAGAAAAGGTGTAAAATAATGTAAATATGATGATAATGCAAGTACAGTGATGATATGCATATGAAAAAATAGACTGGAAGGAGATGACCAAAGTTATAAAAATATTTACATTAGTAACTTGAAATTATGGGTGAGTTTTTTCTTTATTTCCCAATATTTTGTTATATGATTTGATATTTTTATATATTACAATAAGCAATGCACCATCCCAATACATTCCATAATATACATAAAAACAAGTGGAATTCAAATGATTAGAATAATATATGGGAGAGGATAAGTTTTGTGTGAAACCAGAAGCTCAGCATATTCAGAAACATCACATAAAATGAGCAAAAACCTTTAGAAGAATAAGAATCTAAGTCCTTCCATAAGAAATAAATTTTCCTTAACAGCTAAAACTGACCATCTGTGCTAAGAAAACACTGGAAGAGCCAGGAGGAAATCTGAGGCTGCTTTCATTTCCACTGTGGAAGCATTTCTAACAGATGGAGGCTTCCTCTTCTTCCCTCTGGTCAGGCCTACAGGAACTCTGCCCCAAACAGGGCTCCTGTCCCCACAGCTGGGTTCCCTACCAGTGCTTGTCCCTTACACTTCAGCAGTACCTCAGCTGGCCCTGAGAGCTGCAGACTCTCACTTCTGCTATTCTTGCCTTATCCTCCTCCCCAGTCCTGCCCTCCCTTTCTTCTCTTCCCTCTCGCTCTGACATTGACTGGTCAGTTCAAGGACGTTACTGGACATTGACAAAAATGTCTACCTGTAGAGTTTAAGAGTGACTTAAAGCAATTTTGGTGACCAATCATTGTCCAGCATGGTAGCAGGGTGGTCAGGATCTCTGACATTTCATTGTTTGATGTGAACTCACAGCTTCACCTCTTACCAGCTGGTAGAGTGGAGGAGTATCAGATCAACTCATGAAACCTAAGTTTCCCCATCTGCAAAGCTGGGATTATAACAACAATGTCTACCTTATGGAGTTCCTGGGAAGATTCAATAAACTACTATATGAACTACAGGCATGACATATGCTCATTGAAAATTAGCTACAATTTCTGACTTTTTATGGAAGTTTCAGCTCAAGATTGCTCCTGAGATATTTGCTTACACAGCTCTCTTCCAAATCTTCTTTTAGCCTTTGAGCTAGTTGCATTCTTTGCACCCATCTCTCTCTGCCCCCTTTCACAGGACATCAGGTTATTCTATAATGGCAGAAAAAGTGAGTCTATAAACGTCTGTACTTTCTATTTAGAGAAGAGCACAGCCATTTGCCAAGAACCTAGTGAGAGCCATTGGGGTCCATCTAAGTTTGAACCTTGGTTTTCATCCTACAAAGCCTGGAAAGATTAGCAAATTCGCCCAAAGTCTTTGCTACAAATGGCAAATCAGAAATACACTAACATTCACATATGTACCAAATATATATTTTTAGTTTTTCCCTTTTTCTTTCTTTCTAAGAGAATTGATTTAAACTCCAAAGAATGAATTGGGTATCAGTAGATGAAAAATTAGGATCTCATAGATTTCATCCAAATCCCACTGTCTCTTAAATCATACTTCCAAAGGGACCTTGAGGCAGCTTAGCCTCAGCACAGAGGTATAAGTTGGCACCCCTAATCCTCAGCCCCTGCGTGAGACAGCAAGGGAAGCAGAGAGGGAAGCCCTGCTAGCTTTTGGTTATCTTGCTCTACACAGAGGAAATTTCTTAAGAATGGAATATAAATCTTCATAAATTGCATCATTTTTTCAATTGACATTTAATTTCAGCAGTATGTTCCATGAAAAGAAAAGAAATTGGCCCCAAGACCACAGAAGAATGCAGTAAACCATTTACAATCATACCTTATGCCAAAAAGTATTATGAAGTATTTTTTAACACATCCAATTAAGTAAAATAATGACAAAAATGGAACATAGACCATCAGAAAGTGTCTATAAAAATAAAAAAATAGTCATTTTATTGGAAGACCTCCTAGGATTTGCAAGTGTATGTTTTTTCTTTTAAAACAAAAATTGCTCTCAAAGTTCTCTTCTGTGAACACACCTATCTCCTCATGGTTCTCAGTGGATGTCTCTCACTTATTGGCCTCTTTACAAGCATCATCTCCTTCAGAGTGGGGCGCCTTTCCCAGTTTCCTGGAGTCTCTGGGTGACTCCATGAGCAAACACAACCACATAGAAAAGGAAGCCCTTGGAAGTTAGCTATTTTGATACTGGGTAATAGGAGGTCAGTCGGAGACCAGCTAGAAGCGAGTGCCTTTCTTCTTCACCTGTCCTCTCACCACAAGCCTTGAACTTCACATTCCAGTCTGTGCTCACCACCTTTGAGCTGGTCATACTGGAGAATCTTATGCCTTCTGAGGAACGGGGAGAGATCCAAGGAAAAGAGAAAGGCATCTCATAATAAGGTTGCATCCCCAAACATCAGCATGATTCCCCATGAATCATGTGGCTATACTCTTCGACCCTCTTTTTCTAGGAAAAATAACCCTTTTGTCACTCACAGTGTTTGTCCCTTGAGTAAAGAATAGAAGGGAGGAATTTTGGTTCATGAGAAATCACAGAATATCTGAACCCCTCCACTCATGTACCCTTTCCTGAATCAGGGACAGCTCTGCTCAAACTGTAAAAATACTGGAGTTCAGCATTGGGATCTGTCCACACAGCCTCCCTTTGGGGTCGATTCCCACTGGTCTCTCTTATTGCCTAAGGTTCCAGGCTATCCTGAATCCTACAGAGTATCCCCTCCCCCAGACCTCTCCTTCCCCAGAGTGGATCATGATACCCCTTTGCACTTGAATGATCCATTTCTCAGGGTCCAGTAATTTCATCCAGTTGTCAGAAGAAAAACAGCTGAGTAACTCATTTCACCTTGTTATACAAGTGAATAAAGATGACAATTCTTCAAGAACTATACAGATGCCCCTCGATTTATGATGGGATTACTTCCCAATAAATACATTGTAAACTGAGAATATCATAAGTAAAAAATGCATTGAATATGCCCAACCTACCAAATATCACAACTTAGCAACAAAATAGTACACTGACCTGTGCTGGTTGATTCCTCCTGATTGCAGTTGCCCAGCATTAGAGATCATACCACATATTGCTTACTCAGGAAAAGGTAAAAATTTTAATATGTAAGTCTGTTCCTATTGATTGTCTATGGCTTTCACATAATATGGCTTTCACAATAAAGTTGAAAGTGTAAGTCAAACCATTGTAAATTAGGGGGAGTTCATATACATTTTGGGACACCCATGAAAACTTCTGTATGGAACAGGAAAGAAAATATGTTAATTTGAAAACTAACTCTCCAGTAGGCTAGTTCTAACTGCACAAGTACTATCTAGGATGCCTTTGATTCTCTCTTTCTCTTTCTACCTCCACTCTTTGTGTGTGTGTGTGTGTGTGTGTGTGTGTGTGTGTGTGTGTGTGTTTGCTTTTTGCAGTACTGGGGATTAAACCCAGGGCCCTACACATTCTAGCCAAGTGTTCTGCCATTGA
Organism: Sciurus carolinensis; assembly: GCF_902686445.1. Taxonomy (NCBI): domain Eukaryota; kingdom Metazoa; phylum Chordata; class Mammalia; order Rodentia; family Sciuridae; genus Sciurus; species Sciurus carolinensis. Next base: position 24,918,250 of record NC_062227.1, on the reverse strand, counting down.
GCTACATCCCCAGCCACTTCCTCCACTTTTTTAAAAAAAAATTTCTTAGTTGTTGATGGACACAATATCTTTGTTTACTCATTTTCATGTAGTGCTGAGGATCAAGCCCAGTTCCTGTGCCTCACACATGCAAGGCAATAGCTCTACCACTGAGCTACAACCCCAGCCCACCCCTTCCTCCATTTTTAAGTCTATAGTTTCTTCTCGAACTCATCTGGTAAGTAGGTTTGCTATTGTGGTCACTATTTTATAACCATTACTTTCTTCTCCCTGAGATTTAGTTTCTTCATCTGTAAAATGGGGCTTCATTGTGTCTACCAAAAGATGATTGTGAATATTGAAATAGGTGGTTGCTCAATGTTAGCTCCATTTTCCAATAAATCCAATGTTGTCAAATTAAGATAGTATCTTTATCACATAGAAGGTACTCAGAGTTCTAAGAAGAAACAATCTTTTGAAAAATCATCTCAGTGGATTTATGCAATGTTTACCTCATGGTATCCATTGACATTGCCCACATCCCTACCTCTCCCCTCCCTGTACACACTCTGTACACACACACATGTACCACAGGCTGCTGCAGTTGGCATTGATTTGCACAGAACCGGTCCCTGCTCTTCTTTCTAAAGATGGGCATAGGATCCACTCATGATCAGGTAGCTTATCCTTTGCCCCAGGCCTAGGGATGAAAGTTCCTCACTGTAAAGATAACGAAAAGCTGGTGGTGCCAGGAGCCACCAACGTGAAAGTCCTGAGTCTGAAAGTGACTTAGAAGAAAGTGAAGTCAAAAGATGGAGAGGGAAAGAGAGATAACCTTATTGGAAGGAGCTTGATTCTCTGGATTCAGTATCCCTGAAATTATAATTCTTTTCTTTCTTTTCTCTTTTTCTTTAGCATATGGGAGTTTGAATCTTCACTAATAATTATTTCCTTTTTTTGTAATTATAATCACTTTTATTGGTTATTATAACTAAATGTAAGAGTGAGGTTCATTCTGCCATATTCAAACATTCACATAATTTAATCAATCTCATTCCCCAGTACCTTCCTTTTGCCTTCCCTCCTCCCTCCCCGGATCTGCTTGCTCTATTCTACTCATCTCCTTCCTGTTATTATTATTGCACTAAAATTATACATATAAGCAGGACATTGTAGCATATTTGTACATGAACATAGTATAATTTGGTAGGTTTCATTCCCCAGTATTTCCCTGCCCTCCTCTTCCTCCTCCCTCTCCATCCCTTTTCTTTATTCTATTGAACTCTGTTATGGTTTAGATGTGGTGTCCTCCAAAAGCTCATGTGTGAGACGATGCAATAAAGTTTGGAGGATAAATGATTGGGTTATAGCCTTAACCTAATCAGTGGATTAATCCCTGATGGGACTAACTGAGTGGTAACTGGAGGCAGATGGGGTGTGGCTGGAGGAAGTGGTTCATTGGGGGCCTGGCTTTGGGGTATGTATTTGTACGTGGAGACTGGAGTCTCTCTCTCTCTGCTTTCTGATCATCATGTGAGCTGCTTCCCTCTGCCACACTCTTCCTCCATGATGTCCAGCCTCACCTCCAGTCCCAAAGAATGGAGCCAGCTGTCTATGGACTGAGACCTGGAAACCATGAGCCCCCAAATAAACTTTTTCTCCTCTACAATTGTGCTGGCCAGGTCCTTTAGTTACAGCAGCAAAAAAGCTGACTAAAACAGTCTCCCTTCTATTTTCATGAAATCCGTTTTTTAATTTCTTTTTTTTTTCCTCTCTAACTTTCACATATGAGAGAAAACGTTTGACCTTTGACTTTCAGAGTCAGACTTATTTCATTTAGCATGGTGTTCTCCAGTTCTATCCATTCACCAGCAAATGACATAATTTCATTCTTCCTTATGGCTGAATAAATATACTACATTTTCTTTACCTATTGCATATTGAAAGGTACCTAGGCTGGTTCCATAATCAATTTTAATAGGTTATTTAACTTGCAACCCATTAATAGATAGTATAATGAAATATGTACATTGAGTAGTGTTGCTTTTACTGAAGTCACCTACCAACCAGAAGGGACTCAATAAGCAAGCCCCCTGAACATTAAAATCTTTGAAGCCTGTGTTCTATTATATGGAGTGGAAATTTTGCATTCCATTCAAAATTACAAGCAATGTTTTTAATTATAAAAACATTTTAAGCTAAAAGTTATATTGGTTTAATTTCTCTCCTATCCTTCTACATTTTTTAAGTAAATTAATGCCATTTCTTCTGTGGATTGCTTCATATCCCAGAGGTCATGTAACTAAATTTGAGAAACACATGCTAAAAGAAACCAAAATGGGCCAATAGATAGAGAACTCAGCCCCAGGAATGTTCACCATCTAACAGTGCATTAAAAGGTATAAGTTTATTTTAAAGGGGATACGTTTAAAGGGACATCTTTACATGTGCCACCACAATAACATCACATATAAATGCTCAGGTCCTGTTGAATTATCCTTATGCCACCTTTGAAAATATAAAGAAAGGAGCAGAATTGATGTTCCATGAGAAAATTCTGGAACTAGTCTTGATTAATAAAACACTTCACTTGGTCTCTGTTTTAGCCTCTTAAAACCAAAGAATGAGCCAGGCACGGTGGCACATGCCTGTAATCCCAGCGGCTCCGGAGGCTGAGGCAGGAGGATCAGGAGTTCAAAGCCAAAATATGGTTGGGAATGTGGCTTAGTGGTTGAGTGCCCCTGTATTCAAACCCCAGTACCACCCCCCCAAAAAAAAAAAAAACCCCAAAGAATGAGCAATATGTAAATGAGGACAAGGAATGATTAATTCTCAAAGTTAAGAGTTCTGCCTTTCTCTGTCAATTCTCTCAGCTCTTGGATATTTGCCTATTTGGCTTCCAAAGTTTTTCTTTTTTCCATCTCCCAGTCTTGATCTTTCTCTTCTCTTTGGGGGCAGGGGAGAGGTCCATGCCATGGTTAGCCAAACACACAGAAGACAAATTAGAGGTGGAGGTTTTGCTCTTCTAAAGGGATCCAGGAATTTGGCCTCCCAAATTTTTATTCTTAAAATCACAGTGGTAACAAATGTTAACAACGAAAAAAGTTCTAGTGACTATGAATCTCCACTGACAAATAAAAAAGTGGGGAGAGGCGGAGATGGAGGTGATGCTCTTTTAGAGAGATCCAGGAATTTGAGGTCAATAATTATATAATAAGCTTGGGAAAAGATTGGCTTACATCATTCAAGAGAGAGCTCTTGGCCAAAAGATATAAAGATCTGCAAAACTATATGAACTTGAAATCCTTTTCTTTTAAAATGGAATAAATTGTACGTGACATTTGGAAACTGCTGCTTCGGCAAAGATAAAGGTACTAAAGTTTCCAAATGTAAGGTTGAGATAAAATGTGGATGCTTCTTAAGATTTTTGAAACATAATTTAGAACCTTTGAGCAAAGAGTCAGCTTCTTGGAGGATATTTAGTTAAGAAACTATTTTTCTGGACACAATATGCTTCATTTTTCTTAGAGAAAAATTAGCACAAAAAAAAAAAAAAGGGAAAGACTGAAGATAGCCAGTTTGCACACGTGGGGCGGAGGCTGAAGTAAAAAATAAACAATTCCTTTTTTTTGCCTCATAGAAGTTGGAGAGAGAAAGGAAGGAGAATAAATTGATCAGAAAGTATTTTTAAACAAAAGCCATATGATTTCTAATCAAAGGAATTGTGAGAAGGCTTCATAGTGTAGAGTAACTATTATTAGCAACAGAATGCACACCTTACTGAGCCCCAAGTGGTATCAAAACTCCATCTGTCAAAATCCTGAACTAATTGACTAGTGAGAGGTGGAACTAATATCTAAGTCAGCAAAAGGGCCCTGAGATTCACATCAGTCTCAGATTCCTTAATTTTTGGTTCCATGATAATCTCTGCAATTTCTCTGAATATGGACTGGGGCTGGGAATCCCCTATGAGTAACACGTCTGCCTGCCTCCACGTAAGTACGGCTGTCTCAGCATTCATAGATAGAAACTGTTTCTGCAAACACTGGCAGCATTGGTTTTTGTTTGTTTGCATTTGCCTGAAAACGAGTACAAAATTGTGAGTCTGTTTCTCTTCCAAGTTTTCCCTTATACATAAGAGAGAAGCTGTTGATCAAGTTTGAGCCAGAGTTTATTTCTAGAATAAAATCATAAATCTAACAGTGGAAGTTAATAACCGAAACTGACAACTTCAACTGCAAGGTTTGGAACCAGCGGTTATCGTAAAGCTTACAGGTGGTTTCAGAAAATGGTCTTGTTTTTTAAAACATTTTATTTAACTTGAGACTGAATTTTCATCTACGACTTATTAAATTGAAAAAGGACATGATACCAAAAAAGCAAGATTATAGGTATCAGAGAGCATTATGTTTTCTCAGGCATCTCCCTCTTTCTTTAGTCTAAATTAGAATGCCAATGTACCTATTACTCTAATCTTGGGAGTCTTCAAATTCCCGTGATTCTCTGAGCTCCCCTTGAACTGCCACACCCTTCTGAAGAGGGAGGAACAAGGAAGTCTGACTACCAAACCAATCTCATCTAACAATCATGCTTTTGATGTTCCTAAACACATAGCCATCAAATAAAGCACCATGCCACGGTGGGACCTGACGTCTATCTTTCCAGACAGATACATAAAACTTTAATTATCTAGAGTCTAAGAAACAAGAAACTTCAGGAAATCAAACATCTCTCTGTTTGTAGAACTGAATGAAGGTCAAGCACAACAAAACACAGGAATTTGAAATTTAGTTAAAAGACCACTCGTTTCATGTTTCTGGCTGCACAAGTGCTCAGGTCATCTCCCAGGGCTTCTTTGTAGACACAGTTTTAATTATTTTCTCCTGTATTTCCTTGGGTAATGTTGGATGGTCGATGGAAGCACATATATTGAGTACCCACAGATGTCAGGCGCTGCACTGGGCCTCTGGGTCATTCTCCAACAATTCTGCAGCATGAAGCATCATCTTGGGGTTCAAGCTCCAGTTAGATTTCTGGGTCAGTGTTCTTTCCCACAGGCAACCCTGTGTTACCATCTAGGGGTACTGGGTTCGTTGTCTCTGTTCAGCAAAGAATTAAAGAACAGGACACAGATATCAAGCAAGCAGCAGGTTTATTGCAAAATTGATAGCGATAGACTTCAAAGAGAAGGGGCCCCAGAGCTAGGAATCCAGTGGGGAAGTTTTGGCTTTTTTTTTTTTTTTTTTTTTTTAATGGTCTCTGAAATTTCCTCCTTTCCTTATCTCCTCCCCTATCCAGGCTCTCCTCACTATTCCTGTCTACTATGTCTGTTTTAGTTGTGTGGTTTTTTTAACCTCCCACTTAGGGGTGTGAGTATGGAAGTGTCTGTCTGACTGAGTCCCCAACTTGTGTCCACAAGCACTTTCGTGAACCAGGAAGCTGACTTCCTTAGAAGACTCTCTTCATGTTCCTTAGTTCTGCCCTTCCCCTGACCTCCTCACTCACTCGCCATCTTGCCCTGGCTGCTTACGCCCTTCAACATCTCCCTCACCTGATTCTCAGGTAACCTGTTTCATGAGCCATGGTAAACTGAAGATATGGACTCCATCTTTTTAAAAAAGTCTTTCTTTTGACAAATGTAAAAGTATCTTCTGCACATCTCCCAGCTATTTAGAAAATTTCTTGAGCTACATTTTCTGAAATGTGTATGGAAATAATATAAAATTATAACAATTTGCATCCAATGTTAAAAAAGAAAAGATATTCATTCAAAGCAAATTCAATATTATAATTTTTGTGGAAGATGAAAAGCATACCTATTATGATGGTTCTCCCAGCTCCAGAATCATAAGAGAGACTAGCAGTTTTCAACTAGCCAACCAACTAAGCAAAGAAGAAATGAAAAAAAAAAAAAAAAAAAAAAAAAAAAAGAAGTGCTGGGGATATAGCTCAGTTGGAAGAGAGCTGGGTTCTGGGTTCAATCCCTGGCACCACAAAAAAAGAAAAAAAAAAAAAAAAAAAAAAGGAAAGAAATTTACACTAAGAAAGATCCCCACATGTGAAAATGCTCAGGTAGTCTTTTCTCTGGGAACATATTGGCTATTGAATTCCGATTCTTATCCACCCCCTCCTGAGGTATTTGAGATCAAATATTGATGTGAGGCCTTAGAAGCCTATTACCCTAAGAGTTCCAACACCCAAGAAGGGTAGAAAAATCTAACAAGAGATGTAGATTTAGTAGATATTCCCAATCAACTTGAGCATATCCCTTCTGGAAGCTTCCACCTGCCATGTGCAGAGCAGAAATTAGCTAAATACAGCTAGGGTTTCCAGTGGCATAGTTACCAGGAGGTGAAGATGGACAAAGATACATCATTTGAAACCTCATTAGAACTGCTCTGTGGCTAGGGTTTTTTATAATGTGTCTTTGGAGCTGCATCTGCCACAGTTCAACAGCATGAACTGAGATATTCCTCAGCCTGGAACATGCTATCACCTGGCCATGAAGAGGTGGTCCTTTGGAAGTTCTAGGCTGAATCCCATGACTTCCTCAGTTATTAGGTTGCCCAATGTCCATTACATATTAAAGATCACATAAAGAATATCTTGTCTTTTTTAAAAAAGTTAATGTATGATTATTAAGGAGAAATGACCTTGAGAGCAGCCATCCTTCCTTGTGTGTTGGGGAAAACACACCCAGTGTTTGTTGTCATTCTGACAGGCTTCAGACATCTAGTCTGAACCAGCACGCGTGGAGGTATTGGGTTGAGCCCTGGAAAACACTGCCTATTTGAATATAAAATGGGTGTTGAGGGTCTCAGTGTGAGAGGGAGCTTTTTAACTATGGTAATTCAAAGAAGGAAGCTTTCGAAACTACTTTGGCCTTAAAGTCAAATATGATTTGTGATATTGTTTGAAAATGCTTGGAAAGTCTGTACCAAGTCAGGTCATGAGTTAGGTAGAAAATGTCTTTACTCTTGGAAATAAGTCCTGATAAATACAATGCTAAGAACAGTGTTCTTATATCAATTCTTCTCAAATCCCTTCAACAGATTCAGTCCACTTATCTTTACAATAGAGGAGAGAGAAAGAGGAAGAAAGAGAGCGATTGAGAGTGGGCAAGTGTCATTATTGCCATTTTAGCAAGATGACCCCCTATAACCAAAACCACTCTGCTACATACAAAGCCAGGAAAAAACTTGAATTTTATATCACTGAATCCCCACTAAAATTCCTTCCATTTCTCTGTTTTGGGGCAGATTTATTGACACTACACAATATTGAAGAAAATCTCATAATGAAGCTGACAAGACCCTACTTTTAAAAAAATATATCTTTACCAGCAATAATGCTGGACACTGCTGATCAAAGTATTCATCCAATATGACTAAAATTCCAACTTTATTTTGTACCACCTCCATATTTTTCTCACAGAAGTGCCCATATCTTCATTAAAAAAAGAAAAACCGGACTGGGTTTGTGGCTCTTGGGTAGGGCGCTTGCCAAGCACGCATGAGGCACTGGGTTCAATCCTCAGCACCACATAAAAACAAATAAAATAAAAGATATTGTGTCCATCTACAACTAAGAAAAAAAGAAAGGAAAACTGAAGTAAGTTATAAAATACCTTTTAGCACTCAATATTTGTTTTCATTATCTTTGTAATTCTCCCACAAAGATGATGAGTTATTATTACTGCCAATTTACAGATTATGAAAATGAGCAAATGTTCTAATGTTGGGTTTGTATAATCCTGTCTTTTTGCATATTGTGCTTTTTAAGAGTAAAATATGATATGTGAAGAAGGGATTGAATTTCATTATTTCTCTGAATCATTCTGAATTCTGAATCATTTAATTATATGAATTTATGCCTAAAAAGTGGGGGAAGGAGTGGTCTGCAAGTTGAGATAGGACAAAGTCTGCATGAGTCCCATTAAGTCTGGTGTGTGGTGCTGTAAAGCTTCTACCCCAAGTATAATCCTTACTGGAGTTCAAAGACTTCCAAAGAATTGAATCACTGATGTGATGATGTGGAAAACTCTTAAAGTAAAACTGCACAGGAAAGTCCTTCTATATTCAATGAAATAAGTCAAAGATGAGTCGGATATGGATTAAAGTTTCCTATGGATGAAAATATTGCAGGCTGTGCTACAAAAAAAAATTATTGAAAACTATCTCTTCCAACTTAACAAAAGATAATGTTTGAAGGTGATGGTGTTCATTGGAAATATTTGGCATTCTGTCTGCTCACTGTTCCTATGAGGTCAGAAAGGACTTTGCAGCAGCTGAAAACATTTGCTCAATATTCCATTCACAACTCAGTAGTGGTGTCCTGGATCACTTTATTTATTAAGATCATGCTTTGAAAGATTTAATGACATAATTGCTTTAAAATGTTTTCAAGATCAATTACATGCTTCCCATTTTAATGTATTTATTTTTTGAGTAACTTTTTACTTCTGTGAGTTTAACCTGATAATTCTTTGCATTAGAATAACATACACCTGGTATTTACATTTTTATAAGGATATTTTAAAAGTTGATTATTTACTGTTTTAAAAGTTTTAGCTTCACTTTTTAAAAATGAGCTTCACTATATCTTTAATAAATAGAAATCACTGCATAATTTTAATTTTAGTTTGCAATTCTCATATGCTGAGCAGGGTTGAGAATCTTTTGATGTGTTTAAATGCTATTTGCATTTTTCTCTGCATATTTTTTATTTAGAACTCCTGTCTATTTTTCTACTATGCTGTGAGTTTTTTTTTTTTTCTTTCTGAATTTTTTTCTTCATCCCTCAGAACCTTGAATTGTCTCATTTAGGTATAATGTCTAAGGTTTCTAGTGAGAAGTTGATGCTAGGCTCAGACTTTCTCTCTGGAGTTCTCTCTCTAAGTTTTTTGTTATTTTCCTTTGCCTTGCTATTTGGAAATTTCAATTGGAATATTACTGTTTTGCTTTTTAACCTCCAAGAATTTTTCTTTGGTTAACTATTTAATTTCTTCTCCACCATTTTCCCTGTTCTTCCTTGCTGGAACTTTTTTTGATAAGTTTTAGATCCTTTGTATCTATTATTCATGGCTTTCAACTTTTAGCATAGTTAATCTATCTTTTTATTATTATTTTTTGGTCAATATTATGGAATATTTCCTTATCTTTGCTTTCCAGATTAATACTTTCCTCTTCAGTTGTGTCCAGTTTTTAAATTCCACACATTCATTAATATATGTATAAGTATATATATGTATGTATAGGTTTTACGTAATCAATGTGGTTTTGCTTCCAAATTTATTCAGACTTCTACCTAATGAGGATCTGATTACTTCTCCCCAACTTTATCCAGTGTCCAGGTCTAAGTCACCACTGTCCCTTAACTGTACTATGTATCCTTTGCCCTCCATTCGGGTTCACACATAAACCAGAGTAATTTTTTTTTTTAACATAAGTAGCATCATTTCATTCCTTTGCTCTGATGGCTTTCCATGTCATTCAGAAAACAGTAAAAGTCTTCATCATGTCCTACAAAGTCTGCTTTGATACGGACCTCTGCTATTTCTTTTATCACTGGATTTCCAGATTGCCCCCATCTCACTTTATTTCAATCACTCTGTCACCCCAAAACATTTGCACTATTTTTTCTCCTTACTCCTGGAGCACTCTTCTCCAGATATCTGAGTTGCTCTTAGTACATCAGCTCTCAGAAAAATCTTTCCTGACTTTTCTACTTAAGATTTCAGCCAGGCATGATGGCACATTCCTGTAACAGCAGCCACTCCATAGACTGAGGCAGGAAGATTTCAAGTTCCAAACCAGCCCAGGCAACTTAGGGAGACACTGTCTCAAAAGGAAATAAAAAGTGCTGTGATTGTGACTCAACCTGGTAGCAGTTTGGAGGCCCTGGGATCAAACCCCAATACCGCATTAAAAACAAAAATGCCTTCAACCCTACTATTCACTCTCCCTATTCCATTCTGGGCTTAATTTTTTTTCCATATTACTTTATTTTCAGATGACATATAGTATTTTATTAATTGGTTGGTTGACACTGTACCCTTGTATAAGTTCCAAGAGGGCAGAGATTTTTGTCCATTTGTGTTACTGTTACATCCCTGGTACCTAGAATATCGCCTTGCATGTGGTAGGCACTAATACTTATTTGTCAATTGGATGAATGAATAAATAAACAAATAATCTATCATCAAAAAGTTTTTAACCATAATAGCTTCCACATTAGAACTTCTCTGAGATGACTGTTTTGAAAGTTCTATTCTGTTTATTGAACGAACTCTATTTTTTCTGAGATCAGTTTTTATTATTATTCACCTTAGTCTTTCTATTACTTATTCTCAGTTTCCCTCAAAGATCTTCTTCTTGGTTGTGCGTCATTTCTTTAGGTACACTTTCGCTTTTTTTTCCCCTTCAGCTTTATTTCATTCTGTTATCTTTTAGATCTTGATTTTGTGGCATTAAAAAGACATGGTAGCAGTTAGGGTTTATATCTAAAACTTGATTCAAAGACTCAAGTGTTGAAAGCTCTGTCCCCAGCTGATGGTATTCGGAGGTAATGGAACCTTTGGGAGCTGAAACTTATTGAAGGAAGTTATTGGGAGAGTGCCCTTGAAAGTCACTGGGAGGTGCCCTGGAACGGAATGCTATGACCCCAGCCCCTTTCTCTCTTTCGCTCGCCTGCTGTTGTGAGGTGACAGCTTCCTCTGCCACTGCTCTCCTCTATGTCATGCTCCCTTACCGTGGGCAAAGTCAGCAGGGCTGAATGACCACAGACTAACACCTAGAAACCATGAACCGAAATAAACCTTCCCTCCTTTTAAGTGTATGATCTCAGATATTTTGTCACAGTGACAGAATTCTGACTAACACACATCCTCTTCTTACTTCCCAATATTCCATAATTCTTCTGAGCCACTGAAGGTTAATTTGTGGTTGCTTACTTCTCAAAGTATCTTTCTGATAAGTTCCACAGGGACTGTGGGCAGAAGATGGGTGTGAGCACTCTTTCTACCATTTTGAATAGAAGCCTCCCCTATAATTCCAAAATCTGATCAATTTATTTTAAATGCCTCAGATTTGTCTACTTGGTTCTTTAATTAAGAACATCTTGATGTAATAAATGTTGTTGAGGGATTGTTAAGTAGGATCTGTTCTTTTCCATAAATATTCTTCTCCCCTTCTCCTGAGTTTTCGGGATGAAACAAAGAGCCCCCCACAAAAAAAAAAATACTAATTGAATGTCTGTCTTAAGGACAATGTTGGAAAACTGCCACATGGGCATTAGTGAGAAAATCTTCTGTTTTTAAACATGGTTATAATATTTCCATTTGAACTAGTTGAGTGTGTTTGTTGTTTTTGTCTGAACTTTTCATCCTAAATGTGAAAAAAACCATCAAGTGATATTTGACAAGAATAATGACCAGTTTACAAGAGGAAAGTACAGTATGATTTTTCTATTCATTTATTTTGTATGTCCTTCTGTTTATCTTACTTGGATTAACTATGTCCTCGGAACTCCAGCACTTCTACCACATGAGCTCTTTAATTCACCCTCATTCCTTTATAGAACATAAATCATCCTTGAAATTAAATTGGCCAATTCAGAGAGATTTTTGGTATCAAGCGTTTTGGGCTTAAAATTATTTTTAGTTGATAAATAACATTCCAGGTAGTTAAACCTGCCATTGGTTATGTGAGCTTTTATAATCTCCCAAAGTTCTTGGGACAAATATGATCCAAAAATAAATAAATAAATGAAAGCCAAAAACCAGAGAAGAGCCTAAGACTTGATAAACAATATTTGGAATAATTCTGTACCCTTTTAAGTAGCTCAAGGTCAAAGCTAGGAGAATTTGACTCTAGGAACACATTAGGACAATTACTAAGTGCAAAAGAAAGCACATTGTAAAGAATATATTCTATTTACATTGCTCCCCCCCCCCCTTGAATCTCTATAGATCAAAATGAGTGAACCAGACTGAACTAGAATGAAACACTTTGGATAAAAATCATCATTTGACCCAGCTATCTCACTCTTCAGCCTATACCCAAAGGACTTAAAAATCAGCATACTACAGTGATGCAACCATATCAATGTTTATAGCATCTCAATTCTCAGTAGTTAAATTGTGGAACCAACCTAGATGCCCTTCAATACATGGATGGATAAAGAAACTGTGGTATATACACACAATGGATATTATTCAACCTTAAAGAAGAATAAAATTATGGTATTTGCAGGTAAATAGATGAAGTTGGAGAATATCATGCTAAGCGAGATAAGCCAATCCCAAAAAATTAAAGGCCAAATGTGTTGTCTGATAAGTGAATGCTGATACACAAGTGGGGAGGTGAGGTAAGGGAAGAAGGGAGGAACTTTGGATTGGGCAGAGGGGAATGAGGGTAGGGGAAGGGGCCGGGGTGGGAAAGATGGTGGAATAAGATGGACATCATTACCCTATATACATGTATGATTGCACAAATGGTGTGACTCTACATCATGTACAACCAGAGAAATGGAAAGTTGTACACTGTTTGTGTACAATGAATTGAAATGCATTCAGCTGTCCTGTATAACTAAATAGAACAAATAAAAGCAAAAAACAAAAAAAATATAGAGATGTCAAAATGTTTTCATTGCTTTAAGTGATGGCAGAGTACTGAATTCCATTCAAGAGCTATCATTCCTTAGGAAGCATTCCCATTTCCCATCCTTTCATCTTTGTGAGTGCGTGTTCATTTTTTTTCTGCATGAACATATTATTCTCTAATTAGGACATTACCATTTTTCTCTTTTTCTCACCCACAGGCTATTAAAATCAACTGAGCCCTTAATTATTTTGTTAAGAGAAACACTCTAATTGGAAGCCATCCTTTCTTCAAAGATACTTTCAGAGTTTCTAGCCTCACAGCTATAGCTTAGGAGACACTTGCCCAAAGAACCGCAAGGTGCTAATTATATGATTGTATAATTTACATAGATATGTCACATTAACATATATGTTTCCATTTTTTGAAAATTAATCTCGTGCAAACTGATGAGGGTAATCTTTGGGGCCTTTGAGGATTTTTCCCTGGTAATCCACCAAAGTACATCATTTATTTTTTTTAAATGTGAATTAGTTTGTTTTAGTGAAGAGAATCTTACTACTATTTAGCATTCTTGAAACTAACTGAAATAAGTTTTAAATGGTGAGAATTGTAGTCCAGTGGGCATGGAATTGTGGGAGTTGGGGGGTGTTTACCCTCTAAGATTTATATTTAGTTATTTTAGGAGGGAGCCCAGGTCTCACTGTTCTTTCAAAGCCCCCTGAACTGTTACAAACAGTCTGGGTAGTATTGACAATGTGGAACCTACGTCAAGTGTGTTACAGACTATTTTAAAAACCACTGTGACCACAAATTAGTAATTGAGCAATTATAAACACATTTCAGGAGAGGCAATATTGTAAGCATTTTTAAAAAATTAGCAAGCCTCTTGGCCCATTATAATCAGCATTGAGTCCAAATTACCAATTCGTTCCTTCCTTCCCTTTTTCCAGTCACCCATTCCAGCATTCAATGTGATATGGTCTTTGCAGCTTTTCTAAATGATTAGGAAGGAACGTCCACAATTTGAAATGATTTTAGGCCTGTTATGCAAACTTTTAGTAAATTCCTCTACATTCTCATTGAATAGGACCAATGTTATTTCTTTAAACAAGAATAGGGTGCATAATTCTTACCAACCTAATGAAACTCTGGAATACTAAGAGCTTTCTAACTGATTCTTTTTGCTCTTTTTGCATTAAATTGACTTTTTCTCTCCATTTGGAATGGTCTGAGATCTGTAGTAATGCCTGGTATTAGTCACAATCACAAAATCAGTTTTCAATATTGATATTTCTAATTATTAATAAATAAACTCTTCCAAATTCAAGGTGACACCTGGTCTAGTCTCAAGACAGCTGGGAATTCTGAGTGCCATAATTTATCCAGTCGCTTATAACTCCAAAAAGCATATTTTGACCATTTTTTATTTTGGTTACATAAATATAAACATATGCAGATGTAAGAAGGAAAGATACAGTAGTACTTTATATTTGAATTTATATTAAGTATTTGTGTTCAGATCATCATACATTATCCCTTTATTGACTTAATGTACAGTGTTTTCCAAGGTCACTGGCAGAGTCAGGGATGGTGTCCCTCATCTGTAATTCCAGCTACTTGAGAGGCTGAGGCTGAGGCAGGAGGATTACAAGTTCAAGGATGGCCTGGGCAACTTAGCAAGATCCTGTCTCAAAACAAAAATATTTTCAAGGGCTGGGGATGTAGCTCAAAGGTAGAACACTTGCATACCAGGTGGAAGGCCCTGGTTTCAGTCCCAGGCACTGCAAAAACTGAAACAATACAAAAAACTCATAGCCATTGGCCAGAGCCAGTTAATCATTGTAATGAACTGATCTTAAAATTGAAGACACACCTGCAAACAAATTATAGAAGTCCATTTAAGTGCCTCTCAACAAGGCACATATTTACCATTCAGGTAAATAAGGAGAAACTATGTTCTTCTCATAAAGAAAACCAATTATGGAATAGCATGGTGTAGTGGATATGTTGTTTGTACTCTTGAAGGCTTTAAAAATGGCTTAGTGGGCTGGGGAGATAGCTCAGTCGGTAGAGTGCTTGCCTCTCAAGCACAAGGCCCTGAGTTCGATCCCCAGCACTGCAAAAAATAAAATATAAAATAAAAAAATAAAAATGGCTTAGGCCAAAACAGGTTTCTGCCAGTCATTAAGAAATTGTGTATGTTAGAATGATAATCTTTTGGGAGATATCAGATGTTCTTTCAATATTCCTGGTTTTGCCATTAAAATCATGCCTCCAAATTCTCCTGCAACAATGGCATCAGGGAAGAAAGACTGAAAGGGTTCCAACCTTCCTTGCAAGCCAACCAGCGAGTCAGCTAGCTGTGTTCATTGAATGCCAGGTGGCTAATGAACCCAAGTGGTTTACTTTGCCAACATCAGACTGTTTTTCTACATGATCACTCGGGTACCAAATTTTGCACTTGCAAATGGACAAATTATGAATATAAATTGGAAATTTATGCTGTGTAAAATTAACCCTACAAGTAGACACTAAATTTTTCATCTGGATGTGCATCCATACCTTACTTTCATAGATATAAAATCATTGAGTTATGATAAAAATGCATATAACATCTATCTCAGAGTGTCATTTCACACACGTGATAGCAGTACACCCCGACCATTGGGGAGTATACCTAAAGCAATTTAATCAACTTTTCATGTTATGTAGCATTTCCTGAAGTACATTCCACGGACTTTTAAAATGAAATATATGGGGAAACAAAAGGGAGGGAAGAAACAAGGGGCTTTCATGTGAGTTTGGGAAATACTGCCTTAGAATTTTAAGATAAAGTGCTTTCTGATTTCCATTAATTTGCAAATATTCTCTGTGAATCTCCAAGAGGGCGATAGAACATGTAATATTTTACAAGTGTGTTTGACCTTATAGGACCTAGTGAAACTTAGGAACTAGGGAAATGCCGATTTAATGAATCAAAACTATACTTTGAAGGTCATTTCCATCATTCTCTTCTTATTATCACAAGTACTGCTTTTTTTTTTTTTTTTTTTTTGTACCAGGGACTCAACCCAGAAGTGCTTAAATGCTGAGCCATATCCCCAGCCCACTTATATATTTTATTTAGAGACAGGGTCTCACTGAGTTGCGTAGGACCTTGCTAAATTGCTGAGGCTGACTTTGAACTCAAAATCCTCCTGCCTCAGGCTCCCAAGCTGCTGGGATTACAGGCTTGCACCACCGTGACCAGCACAAGTACTGCTTTTAACCTATATTGCATGCTGTCCAATAAGTGATACAGATTTTTACCTAAGAATATGTGAAGAGACAACCCCAGTGGTATAATTGTCAACTTATTTCTCCAGTGTTTTTTCTGGAACTAATACAGTCCCCACTTTGACAGAATGCCCAGGACCTAGGAGTGAACAGTTTAAATGAACTGGATCTCATTAAGTTGAGGACCCATCCTGGTCGTGGGGCTTAGCATCTGCAATCCTTGCTTTAAGTAGTCACTTCTCTGCCTGATATTTTATAGTCCTTTCATCAATGGCTCTTACTAGGCACTGTTTAAGGAAAGAGATATGATCATGCACGCAACCCTTTCATTATTCAGAAATTAATTTCCAGATAATTGCTCATTACATCAACTAAAGGATTTTTTTGGCTAGACTGCCACAGCAAATACTACTGAGCAGTGTTTTTGTTGTTGTGTTGTTCTCGCAGTTCTGGAGGCAAGAAGTCCAAGATCAAGGTGTGGGCATTTGGTTCTGGCAGAGACCTCCTCCCCTGCTTGCATCTGGCCGTGTCCCCACACACTCTTGCCTCTGTATGCACATCTCTGGTGTCTCTCATGTATCTTAATATTTTTTTTCCAATGATCTTAACAGTCAACTTGGATTAGGACAAACCCTAACAATCCATTTTAACAAATTACCTCTTTACAGGTTCTTTCACCAAATAAAGTCACATTCTGAGGTATTGCATTAGTACTTCAGTGTATGAGGAGGTCACGATTCAATCCATAACACACACTCAGCAGACTCAGGTATCACCTCCATGGCTCAAGCTTTCTGGTGAAGGTGGGGTTCTTCACAGTAAGGAAACCCAAGCTGACAGGTCTCATGGCACCAGCAAGCAGCACCGACCACTTGGGGCAGTAGGTCCTGAGCAATGGAACCATCTTGTTTTATTCTAGAACAGAGCTCTTTTTCAGACATGACACTATGTTCATGAGAAATCTGGCCCTCTGAAAACAAATAAGTAATTAGTTTTATTTTATAAAAATCATTCTGGGCAATCAGCCTGGAATAAAGGAATAATATTGAATCAACAATCAAGACAGTGACTGTTCTAGTACTCTGCACACTTAACTAACTTTGGTAAAATTGTTTATATTTCCTGAGCATAAGGTGAGTGATTCCACAACCAGCAGGAATTACACATTTTCCTTTAATTTGATCCTTCCTTTCTCTGCAATGGCAAGCCAACCTTGACATTAAGTGAAGTAACTAGAAAGAGTGGCAAGGTAAAGTCACAAGGAGAAGGTAAAAGAAGTTAAAACAATAATCTTAATATAATATTATGTGCTACAGTAGTATAATAATACTGATGCTATGTTTTGTATGTTTATGATAATGTCACATTTTATATATCATTTAACCTAATATTATATGTCATATATAATTTTATGTAATACTATATGCTAAGGTGATTTAAGGCTAGTGGAAAAACCAACTAAGCTTTTTTGGATTCTAGTAGGGGCAACAATAAAAAAGTTACCATAATGCCAAAATTTCTCTCTTCTTTTGCACCTTCAATATTTTTGTGTCTTACAGACACTTAGTATAATATTTGTCAAATTGCAAAAAAAAAAAGACACAATTTTTCATCCCACTATAAGTGTGCCTGGGCTGTATTATTGTGACCCTCACATCCCTACTGACAGCCAGCCAACCCCCAGAAGCCAAGTTGATTATCTGGCAGCTGACCTCAGACACATCAGTCAAGGGTCAGCCCAGTCAAGACCTGAAGGACAGCCCAGAGGGACCCACACTGCCAATCTACAAACCATGAACTAAATAAATGGTTGCCATTGGAAGCCATTCGTTTCTGGGGTTGTTTGTTATTCAGCAATAGTGAACTGATATTCCTTATGTATCGTTTTTCCTTCCTCAAATATAAAAAAATGAAATAAGAAGATGATTTTCAGTAGAAAATTTATTCCTGACAAACCATGAAGTCTAGAGCAACAAAACCATGGTAGAGAGGAAAGGCCTCTTCTGTGGTCACCATAACACAATCAGAGAAATTTCTTTTTTTGTTTTTGTTTTTTATGTGAGGTGTCTCCCTAAAGCTCCTGTGTTGCTGCAGGAAGATTCAGAGGTGAAATGATTGGACCATGAAAGCAGTAACCTAATCAGTCCATGCTAGTTTGAATGGACTTCCTGGGAAGTAACTACAGGCAGGTGGGGCATGGCTGGAGGAGGAGGGTCAGTGAGGTCATGGCCTGGAAGGGTGCATCTTCCTGGGGAACCCTTACCCCTCCCTCTTTCTCTGCCATGAACTGAGCAGCTTTCCTCACTGGGCCCTTCTCCCATGATGTGCTACCTCATCTTGGGCCCCAAGCAATGGAGTCAGCCTTCTATGGACTGAGACCTCTGAAACTATGAGCCCCAAATAAACTTTCCCTCTTCTAAGTTGTTCTTGTCAAGTGTTTTGGTCACAGCAATGAAAAAGCTAACTAAAACAACACACTGTATTTCTCCTTTCTTTGTAAATGAGTTATTATTTTTAAAGCCTCAGTGGGCCTTATTGTGAGCACACTAGTCCAGAGTGAACTGCCAAGTCTTTACATACCTGGGCTGAGAGACCTTGGAGACATCATCCAGTATGGTTGCTCTGGGAAATGGATTCTCTCCCAGGAGTTCACTTTCATAGCCACAGGCTTCTGATAGACGCTCACCTCCAATGGCAAAAAATAGCAAACTGCTTTTGTTTTCAAGTTCCAAACTTACCTCTGAAATATTGGTTTGTCTTTCTATAAAATTCTTGATGTTTTATAGGAATTAAGGTTAATTAGGTTAATTAAGTAATTTATTTTCTTATGCCCTACCTCATCACACAGAGGATTTACTGTGGCCTCAGAGGACTTGTATAACAAGTAGATTAGGATCCCTCTATAGAATATGAGTTTAACATGCACCCTCTCTCTCTTGAGTGTCTGATGCATGCCTGCCCTGTGCCTGGATCTACTCCATTAGCTCATTATTTCATCTGATCTCAAATGTGTTTCAATGTGACAAGTTTCTCATTACAGTTAAATCTCCCTGCTCTTCTCACTTAGCACATTGCCTGAAATCAGCTGGCACCAAGGTAGGAGAAAGAGTCGGGCCTAGTGTGGGTGCTGAGAGAGTTGGTGGTTCCATTTCATGCATTTCACCCTGTTCTAGGGGTATTCTCATTTTAATCTTCAGAACATTTCTCTGGAAGGTCCTGCCAATTACTAACCATCACTTCCAAGGTTTTTCACATTTCTCAGATGACAATTTGCTTTGGTTATTTGAGATATTTGTGTTCCCTTGTTATTGCTTTGGGAAGCAGCTTTATTTCATGTGGAGTTTTTATTCACATCATAATTTCATAAAGATCCTTAGAGTCCACCTCCTCTGATCCTCCGCTCATCCTGACTGTGTAAACAGGAAGTGGGTGTCAAAGAGCAGAAGCTTTGACCCTCTCACCAAGCACCTAGCTCTTCTCCTTACACACACACACACACACACACACACACACACACACACACACGGAGAATGGGGGATTTGGAGGAATCTAGCTTGGGATTTGGAGAGAAGGAAAAGAAGAAAGAGAGGAAGGGGAGGAAGGCAAGAGAGAAGGAAAGTGACAAGGGAAGGAGGGAAGGAAGAAAAGCAGGCATGCAGACACACATTTTAATGGAAACAAGATCTTAGGAGTAAAGATGTCAGGTTTTAACAAATGAAATAAAACTCTCTATTTTCTTGCCTTTATTTTAGGAAGGGATACCTCAAGGGTCAGAAAATTATTATGGAATGGAAAGTTATAGAAGCATACTGGTGATTCTCCCCACAACTGCCTGGGACCCGCCCCACCCCAGCTCCCTTCCTTCTGTGTAAGGATCACAGGTCATTGACATCTTAGGTTCCCATCACTGGGGACTGTGCAACCTGAGAATCCTGTGACAGGTAGGAAGGAGATTCTAAAAGGTTTCTAAAAGGTCTTAGGGTCTCCTAGAAGCAAGACCTGGGTGCAGGTAGCTCACTTGAAATTGGTCTCAGGAGACAGGAGCAGGAAAGTTGGAGAATGTTTCAGAGAAGAAAAAGGCCATAAACAACTAGTAAACTACTGCTGTGGGCACACCTGGCGCCCAGTCCTGCTGCCACCCCAGGAGTGGGATGGGGGGACATTGTAGAATGCATGTCAATGTCCATGTCCCTACCTAAGGACTGGAAGCTGGACAGGTGTACATCCCTGGGCCAAACCTCAGGCTGAGCGAGCTCTAGGGCTTGGGTGGAAAGCCCAGGGGCAGAGAAACCGTGAGGCAGGGGAGGGGCATCCAACAGAGAGGGCTTCAAGTAGGAAATGCCCATGTTGGCAGGAGAGGTCAGCACGACAAAGGGAAACTGACTGAGGCATTAAACCCTTCTGCTGCAAGGCTGGCCATGGGGCTCACACCACATCTAAACTCCCTAGCTCCTTCCTCCATTGGGGAAGATGCAAATAGGCTTTTTATTGGAACGGTCCAAGAAAGGCAACAATTAAGACCTTGAAAACTTACAAATACCAAGTTAGAAAATGAGTAATTAGCTGGGTGTGGTGGCACATGCCTGTAATCCCAGTGGCTTGGGAGCCTGCGGCAGGAGGTTTGGAAGTTCAAAGCCAGCCTCAGCAACTTAGTGAGACCCTGTCTCAAAATAAAAAATAAAAGGGGCTAGGGATGTGGCTCAGTGGCTGAGTGTCTCTAAGTTCAATCCCTGGTACAAAGAAAGGAAGGAAGGGAAAGAAAGAAAGGAAGGAAAGGAAGGAAGGAAGGAAGGAAGGAAGGAAGGAAGGAAGGAAGGAAGGAAGGAAGGAAGGAAGAAAGGAAGAAAGAAAGAAAGAAAGAAAGAAAGAAAGAAAGAAAGAAAGAAAGAAAGAAAGAAAGAAAGAAAGAAAGGAGGAAAATGAGTAATTGCCCATGACATAGTCTTTGGGCCTGAACATGTTTGTTCATGGCTTCTCCTAGAG
Source organism: Sciurus carolinensis (assembly GCF_902686445.1). Lineage (NCBI taxonomy): Eukaryota > Metazoa > Chordata > Mammalia > Rodentia > Sciuridae > Sciurus > Sciurus carolinensis. Next base: position 24,897,410 of record NC_062227.1, on the reverse strand, counting down.
TCCATAGATGCTGAATACTGCACCATCCTGTGACCTCCAAGCCCTTTCTCACCCTTGTAGCAAATTTATTTTTTCTTAAAAGACAGTAAAGTTGTTAACTATTCAGACTTGAAGCCAGTTTCCAACTTCAGATCCTACCTCTAGCCTGTGTGAAATAGCAACTCCCTGAAACTTCTGTTTTGTTTGTTTTCCATAAAGCAGGGATAGATTTACTTCTTTATGTGTTGTGGGGGAGTTAAATGCATACATGTATCTTGTCACACTTGAAAAAGTTGCATCAGTAGCTATTGTCATCGTCCCTGATTTTTTAGGTAGACTTAGTCTTATCTCCTCGATTCCCCAGCATACTCACCTCGGTCCTAGGTTTCACTTTCTGTACTGTGATCCTTTGTGTGTGTTTCACCCTATCACACTGTATGCCCCAGAGGGAAGGCTGGCTTTGCTTTTCCTTTTAATCTTCAAAGTACTTAGCACATAGTTGGTCCTCCAAAAATATCATTTGAATGAATGAAAGTTGCAATGATTTCATAATGCCTGTAGAATAACTCCCGAATTTGCACACAGACTCAGAATATGACAGCAGCATCACTTTTTAATCTCCTCTGCCACCTTCCTACCTCCACATCTTATATTCCATCCATAAAGTGCCACGCGCAATGCACTGCCGTAATTGGTTCCTGCTGCTCCCGCTCTCATGTAAAGCGTCCTGCCCGGGCTCTGCCTCGTGAATTTCTTGACTTCCTCAGGCCTCCCTTGAATGTCATCACTCCTGTGAGTTCTTCCAGACGACTCCAACCCCCTAGCCAGAATATATTGCTTTTTTTGATGTGTTCGCCTAGGTCTTTGTTCTTTAACGTCCCGCTTGTGAAAATAAATTGTGGTCGGTCACATGCAATGTCTCTTTCTCCCGCCTTTAAGTTTGTCTGCTCCTCCTGGAGAGAGCATGTCTAGGCTGCCAGATATTCAATAAATATTTGTTGAAGGTTAATGCCCAGGACTCTGCTGCTTTGGGTGATGTTTAGATTTCAGTCTGCCACATCTACTCAGGGTTCAGTAGGTCACCTCTCCTGGCCAAGCTAATCAAAGGCAGGCAACGATGCAAGCTAGGTGGTCCATGCCTGGTGGAGTCGCAGATCATTAAACTTTATACTTTGTATTCAGTGAGCTGTTTAATAAGCCAGGATTTTCCAGGGAGCTCTTGTGGTGCTGTGCTCCATCCTGTCCTGTCCAACTTGAGCTGATGGATCTGAAAGATACCTCCTGGATAGGGGCTGGGAATCAGTGTGTTTAACATCTTATTTGAAGTTTTCCTGACTTGGTTCCATTTATTTTTATATGTTGGAAATTTTCTGCATTCTTTTCATAGAAGAGAAGAAGCTAGGTTTCTTAAGAAACTGTAAGTTTCTAGCCAAGCACAGTGGTGCACACCTATAATCCCAGTAACTTGGGAGGCTGAGGCAGGAGGATAGCAAATTCAAAACCAGCCTCAGCAATTTAGTGAGGCCCTAAGCAACTTAGGGAGATCCTGTTTCAAAATAAAATGTAAAAACTTGGTGCTGGGGAGATAGCTCAGTCGGTAGAGTGCTTGCCTTGTAAGCACAAGACCCTGAGTTCGATCCCCAGCACCCCCAAAAAAAAACTTACTGGGGATCTGGGGATGTGCTTCATGATTAAACACTACTCCTGGGTTCCATTCCCAGTACAAAAACAAAAATACCACAGTCGGGCATGGTGGTGCATACCTGTAATCCCAGGGGCTCTGGAGATTAAAGCAGGAGGATCATGAGTTCAAAGGCAGCCTCAGCAACTTAGCCAGGCCCTAAGCAACTCAGTGAGACCCCATCTCTAAATAAAATACCAAAAAGGGTTGGGGATGTGGCTTGGTGTTTAAGCACCCCTGGGTTCAATCTCTGGTACCAAATATACAAAAACAAAAACAAAACAAAACAAAAAAATCAAACCTATAACTTCTTATAGGTCATTTTAATTTTGTTTTCTGAAAGGATCCTATCACTACTTTGGAAAATTAAATCCTTTTGTAGTTTGATTGATATTACCATTAGGGTTATTTTTTTTTTGTCTTTGTGCATGTGTAGGTGTTGCTATTTAGAGATAGGTTTGGTGGACAGGGAAAGAAGCAGCATAATAGTCAATGTTCCTAATGAAGGGCTTGGGAACACCCAGAGTGACAACTGAATTCTGTTAGATGCCTCTTTTTCGGTAGTCACCACAGGGTGAGAAACCAGAATATTCACCAGGTACCAACAACTTCTGTTTCCAAGTCTCTGTTTCTCTTGACTTGTATGTGTCCCTACCTCCCTCAAAGCCTAAATTCTGCATCAAAGTGTTTTCACGGATATTATCTTCTTCATGGGGCTTAGTCACATGAAACCAAAGGAGAAACAGGTAATCCTCTTCCACATTCTCACAGGCCTAATTATTTTCAGGCATGTCTTAGATCTAATCATAAAATGATAGGCATTCACACATGCACCTACAGACACACACAGAAGAAATTGCTTCCAATAAGTTACTAATGCAAGCGTATGCTTTTGTGCCTGTTTTTTTAATTTAAATCTTTCAAAATTATTTTTTTAATGCTACAGCTTTAAATTAAGAAATACAACATGAATTTAAACATTACTTCACATTCATATATGTGATAAATTGAGTTTAGTTTTCATATGGAGTATGAAAATGAGGCCTATACTGTGATTAAAAAACTAATATTCACAGCATGAACTAGGTGGATGTAATATTTGTTTTCATAACAACTTCAATTGTGCATCACAGGACAGAGTTCATTCATGCTCAGTATAATTCCATGAGCTCTGAAATTACAAATACACATTCAGAGTCATCATTGGCATATAAAATGATGAACAGAAGTATGACCCATTAAGTGGTCACAGAGTAACAGCAAGGTGTATTTCTAGAGTGTTGACTGATTAGAAAGAGGGCTACTATGCTGTCTTGTTTAAATTCAACCTAATACAACTGGTCCCATATCACAGATGAAGAAACTGAGGTTCAGAGAAACTTTAAGTAATTTGCCCAAAATTACATGCTAGAAAACAACTTTGGAATTTGGACTCAGATGTTTCTGATTTAAAAACTCATGTAGGCACAAATATGTCACAATACCATCTCCAAGAAGAATTGCTTTCTCTTATTTAGCATCTACCCACTAATTTCTAGTGGATAAAAAGCTAGACTGGTGCATAAAGAGAAGTTGGTTTAAAAGATATTCAGTTGGTGACTTAGCGAGTTAAATATACTCTATGTTTGTACTATTCCTTAAGGGAAAATCTAATAAGATGAACTCAAATGGATAAATCCAAAACACATTTGCTGCCAAGACTTATACAAAACCCTTGTTCCAGGGCTCTGACCATTATTTCCTAACTGATCTCTTTGTCTTTGCCACTTCATCTCTGATCTGTTTTATGTCCTGCCCCCAGGTAAGGCTTCACAGAACATGAAGGTCTTCTCTTCAAAAACCTGTGGTTTAAAATTAAGAGTCCAGGTCTCCTGTCCCTCCAAATCACTGGAGCGTGTTGTTTATACCACTCATCTGGTACTTAACGTATACAATCTTGTGATTTAGCAAGATGTGCACAGTTTATATTTCTTCATGTAATGTAAGCACTTTAAGGGTTGAACCTTAACTGTTTATCCCAAAGTAAGCACTTAATAAATAATTATCAGAGTCAGAATTTTCCACTAAGCCGCATAAAGTGCATAATTTTGGTTCTGTGGCTGGCTCTCCAAATGAGCTTGATTCAGTCGTGCTGTACCCTCACTGTACCTCCAAAACCCACAACTGTCTCATCTTGGTTATTTACCAGACCTCCATCCCTCTCTTATTTCAACCCCTATTACTTGGGCTTTTCATCCCTGAATCGTTGGCACTGCCTTCCAGCCACCAAAACCTACCTCAACTTTGCTGTCTTCAATATTGCATGAGATCTCAAAATAATCAATATTTACTAATCAATATTTACTATTTATAACTTGTATCAATAACAAATTGATTTTCACTCTGTCACAGTCTTGCCCAGGAGACTAATACCACTGGGCCAACCCACCCTAACTACCTGCCAGGAAACACATTGTTCAAAATACTTAAAATATGTAGATTTCATTATCCACCGAGTACTGGTGAATTGACAGGAAACCATTGGTTCCTTAGAAAACTCACATAGGTTGTTAGAATGCCTTAGAAAAACTTACAATGTTGAACTGAAAGAGTCCAAAGAAAACAGGAAAAAAACATAATAGAAATCTTTGTTTTGGAGTCTAGACACAAACATTTCATTTCTAGTATAGTAAGGAATAGACATAGTATCTACCAAGTCGTCATGGAGGGCTGTGGAAAGGATCATTGGAGATGGTAAATATGAAAGTTCTTTGCCAACCATAAATGTTGCTTGGTATGATACAGGAGTCTCTTTTTATTCACAGATTCTCTTTCCACAGTTAGAATTGCCTGAGGTCAACTGACATCAAAAAATATTAAATGAAAGATTCTATAGTCAGTTCTCTTTTTTTAATATACATATTTTTTAAATGTAGGTGGACACAATACCTTTATTTTATTTGTTTGTAGTGCTGAGGATTGAACCCAGGGCCCCACGTGTGCTAGGTGAACACTCCACCACTAAGCCACAACCCCAGCCCCTATAAATAGACAATTCTGAAGTTTTTAATTGCACACATGCTGAGTAGCATGATGAAATCTTGCACTGTCCCACCCAGGACATTCCTTTGTCTAGTGTATCCACAATGTATATGCTACCTGCCCATTACTCTGTAGTCATCAAATGGTCTGTCACATATCACAGTGTTTGTGCTCCAGTAACTCTTATGTTACTAAATAATAGTCTCAAAGTGCAAGATTGGTGAAGTTGGCAATTTTATTACAGTCTACTGTTATAATTGCTCTATTTTATTATTAGTTATTATTGTTAATCTCATGCATAATTTACAAATCAGCTTTATCATAGGTATGCATGTGTAGGAAAATATACAGGGTTCGGTGCTATCTGCACTTTCAGGCATCGGTTGTGGGTTCTAGAATGTATCTCTGTGGATAAGGAAGGACTAGTGTAACTGTTACTGCTATTGGAGAATGAGGATTTGTGACTAGATTGTTTTAGGTCCTTCCAGCGCTGCAAATATAAGAGATCTTTCAATTCTGTTCCTTCACACACAAGAACAGTGTTGGGGTTACTTCCTCCCCTCTCCTGAGCAGTCCAGCTCTAGTCATTGGGGCTACAAAATTTTCAAGATCATGTAGCCAAAAGCAAAGATCAATAGTACGTGTGTCCTGCTCTGCTCATGTGTCAGACCACACTAAAGCCTCTTCCCAGATCTGCTGGGACCCATCTTCTCTCCCAGGTCTCCACTGAGGGTCTGTGTGACCCATGCAGCAGCCCATGTTGCTCCCACTCTCCTAATGCCCTGGAACTTCCCCCAGCGTTGCTTGCTCTGACACAGTGATCCTTCCAGGTGATCGTGGGAAGTGAGTGCTGGGCTGAGGCATGAGCTCTGCTGCACCTGCTTCAGTGGGAGCTGCAGCAGCCCCAGCACCAGGACTGCCATGCCCAGACCCCTGCAGGAGCTGGGCTCCAGCAGCTCCCAGAGGTCCTGAATTGCACATCCCAGAAGCTCCAGGGAGTTAAGCCCTATTGGCTTAGTTTTCCCCAGGCTGGTGTTGAGGAAGCATGTGTACCTTCCTTCCCTGCAGTGACACAGTGGCTTCAAATCACATCTTGGCTGATTCTCATGTGACAGCACAACCAGCTGTGTCATGTTGAGAAGCTAGGCTAGTTGGGTAAGAGACCTCCTGGGGTTGGCTCTCACTTCCTCATTCTTCTTTCCTGAGACTGTGCTCCCAAACAGAACACTGGCACTGAGCTCTGCTTTGGGTTCCAGTTTCTGGAGAACTTACACTAAAATGGTTTCCTAAACATAGAGATTTCTGGCCACATTATACCTCATTTCTGGTGGTGGTATAGCAATGTTTCTGAACATTTTCCCATAAAGAAAAATCTTTATTGCCAAACTGCATTTTCTCATTATAGTACACATACTTATTTGGTGGCAAAATATAAAAATATCATACCAAAAAATGTAAGCAGTAATCGCTGGGTTTTTAAAAAGCTATGCTAGTTTGTATCAAAATGCAAATGATAAATCAAGAATATGTTTGGTATGCTATCTGTGGAAGCAGTTTAATTGACTAAAGCATGCTGGAAGAACATGTTAGGTAGGATCTGAAAGATCCCTGCTTTATTTTATATTCTAGAACATGCTACCATTTAGTTATTCACATTTTGTTTCTTAGGGCTTTTGAAGAAGTCATTATGCTCTTAGAAATGAAAAAGGGAGAAGTGAAGATGAGGACATGGCAGGGACATCCAGGACTTAAGATTGTGGCAACAGTTAGAGCTGCTGGAGGACAGATACACACACAATCTCAACTGCACCAAGAAGCAATGTCCTGGTGTGCATTACAGAATAAACAGAACCACAGAGAGGCACAGAAAACCTGGATATGAAATGGTTAGTTAGCAAAACCTTAGGATGCTGGACCCAAGGACCATTGCTGGAGGTGGGATTCAGGAACTGTAAGAGCCAAGGAGTTTTTAAAGCAGAATCCAATCTGAGAGTAGAGAATCTATCCTTGGGCAATACAGAGCTCCTGCTAATGTTTTACTGAGAGTAATTTGGTGGCAACAAATGCAATTAAGTTTGAGATTTGCAGGGATTTGTGTAATAGCCTGTAGAGTCTTAGATACTGAACTGTATGAATGGTCAATGAAGTGACTGTACTTCAAGTTCAAACACTGAGAAACTGGAGTGTGAGAGAGGTTAAGGAATCCCAGAATGGATATAAAGGACCATCACACGTGCTTCTCAGCAGGGAGTAGAAGATGGGTGTGACAAGGTCACAAACACAGAGGAAAATCTGAATAGTAATAACCCTGAGGCCCAGGTACCTTTGCTACACCTGACCGAGTGTTGCAACAAGACACAAAACCAAACCCACATCATAAGACATTCACAATTCTTGTTTGGAAGTTAGTATCTATTTGAACTTGTATAGATTTTATTCCATAAGGTTATTTTAATAGTTTTCCTTTCTCAATTAGTTATATAGTCCTTTTTATAGGAGTCTTAGAAAAAGATCTCTATAGTAGGCACTGAACAATAGGACAAGAGGACACAACTGCAGTTGAATTCATTCTACGCTCAGTTGAATGTCCACAACAGGTCTGAGTGGAGGCCAGGAGGGGAGTCTTCACCTGAGTGGTTTCAGTGGAGAAGGACTGAGTGTGGGGCAGGCCAACAAGGAATAAGGATGTCATTTTCCTGTACAAAGACACTTAGTGATGAGTAGTCAGAACAAGGTTGCATGTAGAAACTCAAACCTGGAGCTGATGAGGAAGAGGGAAGAAGGGTACAAAGGTAGATCAGGTGACTGAAGGAATACGGTCAATGAATGCAATGCTCAAGTGGGAAAACATTCAGAAGGATTCAAGCAGAAGTATGTCATTGATTATCTTCTTTACCAAACATGTCATTCAAATCATAAGCTGAAGCTGAGAAGTCATTTACCAATCAGCAAGGTGACTGTTGCCAGTGGGAAGGGTGTCCAATCGAAGGGTATCTTGCAACATGATTTTTGGCAGCTCACATTTTCCCATCTTTGTTGATCTTCCTTCATTCTTAAAGAACAACCGATGTGGAATTTGACACTCAGAATGACTTTTCAGAAGGTATCATCCTTTACAAAATGATGCTTCAAATAAGTCTGTTTAGATTTAAATGTGTTTCTAAACATACGTGTCTAACCAAGTTCCTGATTTATCTGTTGCAAAACAGCAAATCTAGCTCTCGGAATCCATGTGTCCTTCAAATATTAAAGCTGAGGTTTGGAATGGGGAAGTCTATACCTGTCCTCAGATGATGCTATTGATTGTGAAACTTTCCAGGGTGAGCCTTCTCTGGAGAGCACAGCTCACCTCCAGTGAAGAAGGGACCTTCAGTGGCAGTTCTCAAACTGAATGTGGGAGACTGCCTTTGGGTTCCGTGTGTTCAGATAAAGAAAAAGGAGCTAAAATTCAGGCCTAGGAGCTTAGGAGCAAGATTATAGTTAGAGAAAGTAGCATCTCCCAGCTGGCCAAGTCAGGAGCAAGGCCTTGCTGGCACAGGTTAGTTGGGGAGCTGAGTGGGGCTAGTCTGGAGGGGGATGTTTGCCAGAGTCCATCTCCAGAGGTCACCATGCCCTGGTCACCCTGTGCCCATCAAGACAAATCCCAAGGTCTTCAATAGTCCATCTCTACGGTGTGTACATTTACTAAAGTGGAAGCAAATCTCATGGAATGAAAGTCTAATTTTAAAAAAGGTAAACTAACAACAAAAATATTTTCTAAATAAACATATGTTCATTTTTACAACAAAATTTGAGGATGTTTTGATGTATAAATAAATCGGGAACATTTAGTAAGATTTCTGCAGGACATTGCATTATGTGAAATTTGGTATTTCCCTCAGGATCTGGCAGTGCACATACCCATGAATGACTTTCCTGATAGATGGTCTCAGCAGTATTCTGTCCTCCTTAGCTGATTGTTTTAGTCAGCTTTTTCATTGCAGTGACCAAAAGACCTGATAAGAACAACTTAGAGGAGGGAAAGTTTATTTTGGCTCACAGCCTCAGAGCTTCAGTCCATGATCAGCTGATTCAATAGCTCTGGGCCCGAGGTGAAACAGAACATCATGGCAAAAGGACGTGATAGAGGAAAACAGCTCAGGACATAACAGACAGGAAGCAGAGAGAGCTCTGCTCACCAGGGACAAAATATAAAATCCCAAATCACATTCAGTGACTTACTACCTCCAGCCATACCCTACCTGCCTATGGTTACCGCTCAGTTAATTCATATCAGTGGATTATCCACTGATTAGGTTAAAGGTCTCATAATCTAATCATGGCTCCTCTGAACAATTGCATTGTCTCACACATGAGCTTTTGGGGAACACCTCATATTCAAACCATACTAATGAGCTTGTCTAGAATTTTTATTGCATCTTCAATCCCAATATTAAGGTTCTTTCTATAGATCTGGTCATTTGAATTAATAAGCATCTCAGTCCTCTATGGACCAGGGTCTCTCCCCAAACAATGAATTTCTGTGATAGTAGGGATTAAGAATAGAAGAACAGAGATGGATTTCTTAATGTGAATTTCTTATGAACTGATTGAGGTGAAATATCAAAACCATATGGTAGCAAAAATGTCGACTATTTATTTGCTTTGTCTGATTTTATAGGCTTTCATCTGATTTTGTAAGCTTATTTTTAGAAAAAGACATTTCTTCTATATAACATGGGTAGTTCTTTAAAAGCATAAAGGAAACTTTTTAACCAATTAGTTTCCTAAGGAGTAAAGAAATAAAAGGGAAACAGTCATATTATCACAGAATCATAGTCCCGGAAAGGAATTTAAACTCACTGGTCTGCCTGAATTGGAGATCCACATGCCACCAAGATGGAATCTATCCGAGAACAGCATTTTGTAGAAATTGATGTGCTTATAGCCCAGTGACTTCTAAATCTGTATCTCCCAAGCACCAAATTGGTATATTTAAGTGCCTGGTTGGACACAGAATGGACTTCAGGGTCCTTGGGCTATGCAAACAGAACTCAGTATAACCCTACATTTGAACTTTTGACTCTTCCTTCTCTTCCATTCATTTAATTTGGTCACCTAGTTCTATTTATCTGGCTCAGTTTATTTCTTTACAAGCTCATCTCCAATCTTGGAAATTGAGAGAAACTATCCAGGAAGGAAGACATTGCAGGGAGTAGGTTGCAGACTCTGAACTTGGTCTCAATCTGCCCTTCCACAGATGGTGCTGAATCTCATTTGCAATCTTCTGTCTACAACTCTGTCCTCACCATCTCTTCAAGATGAAAGTGCCATTTGTCCCATCTTTGGGTTATCAGTCTCTTTTTTTTTTTTTTTTTGACAATATCCTTCCCTTTGAAGAATCTCTAAGAGCAGGCAAATAGGTAAAGGGATTCTCTTTATTTTGTTCTATAGCATTGACCCCAGCTGATGCCCTTGGGAGCACAAAACATTTTCAGACTGAATGTTGAGATCTATCTCATAAAATCATCACTTTACCTTTCCTTCTCCTTCTTCTTAGCAAAGTCTCTTTATTCCTCAGGGTACACAGTGTGTTCTCAGTAAGTACTTGGGAATGAACAAATGAATGAGCAAATATGCTAATGAAAGATATATGAGGGAGAAAAAATTTAATTTTAGGAAAGCACCCATTATTTATTTAGTTCATCCTGGCTGACTTTCAGGCATATCACTTTAACCTGAGAAAATCTTGACTTTGCAGACAATCCATTATTTTTTTAAAGTTGACCTGAAAGAAGAATAGTGATTACTAGGGACTGGAAAAAGTGGAGAGGGAAGGAAAAGGGGAAAACAAAGAATAGATTTGATCAGTGCATGCTGTGTGCATGCATGGAAATATCACACTGAATCCCATCCATATGTACAAGTAGTATGTGTTAAAAAAAACATATTTTAATACCTTATTCAAAAATTTGTGAAGCTATGTTTGCAGGGGACATAGGTAAGTGTAGGCCCTTAGACATTCATTCATTTATTTACAGACTAAGTAGAAAGGCTTTTAAATTGTTTCACATGTATAATCAATTTGTAGTTTGAAGGTGCATTTGCAATTAAAGAACTCAAATGTTTCATATGATCTTGGTCTCTTTCCAAGATCAAAGGAGAGTGGGATTGATTCTTAGGATAGCCCAGGTCCTGACCCCTATGCCAATCTAGCATAAGCCCACTAGAAAGCTACAGAGAAAAAAAAAAAAAAAAAAAAGAGGGAAACAGAAGGATTTTGTGTTTTCCTGCTTTCCTTTGCTTCTGATTCTTCCACTCCACGTCTTAGTTTGTTACTATAACTGAATGCCACAGACTGCAAAATTTATCAAGAACAAAGGTTTATTCTGCTATGGTTCTGAAAGGTGGGTAGTTTGAGAATGGGCAGTCACAAATGATGAGGTCCTTCTTGCTAATAAGGATTCTCTATAGCATCCCAAGGTGATGCAGGGATTCATATGGAAAAGAGCATCTTAGCTCAGACCCCGCCTCCTCTTTCTATAAAGCCACAGTCCTATTTGATCTAGGGATGTGCCTTTATGGCCTCATTTCACCTCACACATCCCAGTGGTCTCACCTCCAAATACAATAGTCGAGTTAAATTTTCACTCTCTTCAACTTCACAATGGGGATTAAATTTCAGCAGAGAGTTGGTGGGGTCATGCTCTGCTTCTTCTCCCTTAGCTTTTCCCCAATTTGTTATTCAGAAATACAAATTCTACTCTGAATCAATGTACTCATAAGAATCTATGTTAAACCACATTTATTTTCTTATAGCTTAGACTATTTTGGTGAAGAGACAATATAACATAGATCTGAAGAGCACAGGCTCAGCAGTTGGGTTGAAACTGAAATGCTTTTACTCTTGACTTGGTGACCTTGGGCTTGTACTTAATTCTACACCTCCAAGGCCTCTCTGGCCTCATCTGCTTCTTAGCTCTTGTCCTCTGTGGGTCAGATACTTTCTAGGTCTCAGAATTCTCATCTATATAAAGATGTTAATAATATTGAACCCACAGGGTTGTTGAGCACATTCTAAAAAGCTCAATAAATGGTAGCTATATTATTATTTAAAGCCTACAAATATGGGATATAGCTGCTCAGACTCTAAGAAATCCATAAAGACTTGAAACAAGCTCTTGAACCCCTGAACTGAAAATCCGTAGTGCCTCTTGACAGCATTGAAGACGCTGTGCTCCCCTGGCATGTGCCTCACACAGGAGCAAGGCTGGATGCAGCTGTCGTCATGTGCACCACCCAGCTACCTATATCAAGTGGGATTTTACCAGATAAAGTAAAGGTTAGATACAAGCTTTAAAATGGAATATCGGCATGTCAGTTCTGATGGAGCTTTATTCATTTCTCTACAGATAGTGTCTAAGCCATTCAGCACAACCTGTGCCTCATTGACATTTGCAATTACATAGAGGATCATCCTTGAACTATTTAAAAACTTTTGTTATGTTCTAACCAGCAGCTTGTTAAACACATAACTCTGCTTTAAATGCCATGAAAGAAAACAGTAGATACAGTTTTAATGTGTATTCTAACAAACTTGAGGAAGAGTTAAAGAAAGATGTAGACACAATGGCATCCCTAGAACGTCCTTTTCCCAAGTTGCCTTCATGGAGTTGCGGTTATGCCTGCTCCCTGACAAACCCTGGTTGTGTTGCTTGTTTTAATTTCTAATAAAATTGTCCTTAAGGAAATTGTTGTGTCACCCAGGATGCCCACATGAAGTTCCACGTTCATTTTTTCTATTAGAATTGGAAACCAAGACTTGTTCTCCATTGAGTAGAAGACAATTTTACAATTTGCTGTATTTTCCTTGTTTCTCACACCAGAATTTCAGAGACAAATTTGATTCAATCATAGCAACCATTATGAACCCATTATTCAACCTTATGGGAAACTGTCTTTGGTCCTATATCCCTTTTATTAGCTTTTTTTTTTTAATATCTTTGTTTGGATCTTCCTGATCCTATTCAAAGAGGCAGAGTATACATTTTAAAATAAATTACTCAAAGGACTTTGAGTAGATTGGACTCTGCTGTGTCATTGTGCCACTTGGATGGAATTAGGCGCTGGCGTTGTCATTTGTGGTGTACTCAGCCTTTCTCAGGATCCAGTCTCACTATGCTTCAGGGATCAGTTTCTTACCATTTCAAGTCTCATTTGGCAGGCAACAAGTTAGGAATCAACTTTCTCATTTTGGGTAAGTACTTGGGAAATAATATTACTAACATTAAAATGTTATATATTAAATCATTAGATCACAAACAACCCCATAACCCGTAGAGAAAAAAATCTAAAGTAATGAGTTAGTTGTCATGCCATGTGTTTCTTTATTCTTAATTATCTCAACAAATTGCCAAATCCCTGGAAATCCTCACTAGAGTTGCCACCACTAAGCATCGTTTAGGAAAGTGAAAACATTTTAATCTTTACAGAAAGGAGAAAATTTGTGGTTAGAACAACTTATCACTAATTTAAAGGTAATGTAAACCAGAGTTTTAAAATTCCTATCACCTCAACAGTATTAAACCACTAAAACAGAGAGTTCTAACTTGGAATTGTGCATCCCACTAGGGGACCATGGGTTTCAGACACTACTCTAAAGCAGAATTAGGGCTTGTCATTATAGTCTCTCTACTTCCTTCCTCAGGTTTGTATTACCTAGGAGCCTAGAGGCACATTAACAGTCCCCAAGCAGATGGGCTTTTCCTTTATGTGTTCCTCATCACTTAGGCAGGAAAAGCACAGATGCATCCAGCAATTTTGTGCAAAAGATTTCCTAATCACATCCATATCTTTTCATCTGCTCTTCAGCAGGGAACTTGAACCTGGAAGCAGCAGGTTTCCTAGCCCATTGAAGACTAAATGATACTATTTGGATTCTTTTGTTTTTGGTGGTATAGACATGTTTATCAGCAAGTGCTTCTGTCTTCAGGAACATGCTACTCCTTCTTACTTGGTTTTCAGTAATCTGTAATAATTAGGAGTAGGCTACCTGTTACAGCAAGCATGCCCAAATCTTCGCCTCTCGATGGTCTACAAAGTGCCTATTTCTCACCCAAGGTGAGGGTAATGTTCAGTGTGGTCCCAGGAGTGAGATAGGTTCAGAGATATTTGTAATATTCCTTCCATCTTCTACCTGCTTCAAGATCCTTAGAATCCTTCCCATATCCTTGGAGGATGATTTTCTTGGCCTGATCCATAAGTGGTACCTTTTACTCTGCCCAAGTTCCCAGTCATATGAACATATCACTCTGCATGTGAGGCTGGATATAAGGCCCCAAGATCTGGGACTTGGAGTGTACACAGAAGTTCCCCTATCACATTTTCTTGCCCCAGATTTTCCATCTTTGTTATATTAGCAATTTTTGGTGAACAGACAATTTGCAAGGAATTACTCCAGCAAGGAGCAAGCTGTTCACTTTGGATCTTTGATTCAAATTTGCTCATGTTTCCAGTCTCTGCCTTCACCATCAATACCCATCACCACTTACCATTCACTTAGAGTTTTGTTTGTTTCCCTCAAATTAGCTCACAGTCAGGTTCAAATGGTCTTCATCAGAGGAACAACTCATATGTCTCAAGAACTCCAAGAGGTAAGGCAGCAGAATGTAGAGGGAAGAATGTAAGAGAAAGTGAATTGTTGAGGCTGTGCTAAAAACAGGGAAGGGAACCCATTCCACCTCCAGTGGAAAAGAGGAAGCTGCCCGGAGGTGCCTGCCAAATGTTGCCAAGAAGGAACAAGGCCCAGGACAAGTGCTTCTACCTGTAAACAAGGACACAGACACCCATACTTTCAGCTAAAAATTCCTCATTTGTAAATGTTGGCAACTAATTAAACTATCTCTAACTCTCCAAGCAGACCATGAAAAATAAATGGGATGGCTGGATTTAGCTGGTAGGCTACCATTTTGCAAACTTGACTTTACTTTTCCTGTTCTGATAAACAAAGGAATGGATTCATAAGAAGATGAGTGGTGAGTCCTGCTTCCTCAGAGGCCTCGTACTGGGAGTTCAAGGGCTTTCATCTCTGCTAAGTGTATCAAGACAGGATTCTACCGATTAAGCCTTCCTGTTACTTCTTTGTGAATGTTAGAAATATCAGATGCATGAGAAAAAGACAGCTCCTTTGTAATGGATACAAATGGAAAGGATAGTTATATCAAACTTCAATGCTCTTCAGAAGGAAAAAGTACTAAATGGCTGACCCCACTCTAGAGCCAAAGACCCTCTCACTTCAGGGGCAACACCCTATTACAGTACGAGCATGATCTCTACCAACAAAGAACAGGGGTCAAATTCTGGAATGGCCACTTACTAATTAATTGTGTGACTTTGGGAAAGATAACCTGCCTTTGCTCCAATTTCCTATTGTACTTTTGTGTGTGTGTACATGTGTATGTGTATGTGCACACGTGCTCATATATTAATGGAGGTTTTCTCAATGAATTTAAAGTGGCATATACTGTTTTAGAATGCCTGGTGGAAATAGATCATTTACAGTGTTTTGTTTCTAAAATCTTTTGAAGGGGTAGTGAATAATGAAAGACAAGAAGAGTAGAGAAAGAAAGGGGCATGGTTTATAATATAATGAAAAATATTACCTCATAAAACCACTTAGTAGAATACAAAAAGACTAACAGGAATGGAAATAGGAGAGGTAGACATGCAGTTTTAGGATTTTCCTGCAATGATTTGGGTTGGCATTCAGTGGTTGGAGTTACCACTTTTCTAAGCAATAAAGCCAAATCCTAACAACCTTCTTTAAGGGTCAAATAAGCCAGGAATCCCTCACTGAGTAGAAGATTGGTGTAGATGACTTTAATGATCCCTGGCAGCACTGAGATTCTAGGACCACTGAGACAGGATTTGCAAAGAGAGAAAAGATTACATTGATGCCCCAAGCAAGTTTCAAATTAAATAAGGTCATGGAAAAATATTCAAATAAATACACAGACCCTTAAGGGAAAGAATGTGAACTAAGAGAAGAATAACAGGAGATAGGAATTAACAAGAACTTGAGATGAAGGAACACCAAATGCTTCCAAGTCATAAGAAGCACTTGGAGTGGGGGTTGCTTCTAGAAGCTCATGCTATATATAAGCCGACTTCATTGGAGGTCTCACCTCTGTGCCCTTTCCAACATGTCTCTTCTTGCCCTGGAGCCACATCTGTTATCCCTACATATTGTCCAGAGATCCGGTTTCCAGCCTGAGATATGCTATACACGTTCAGTAACAGATGCAGCATTATCCAAATGAGTTTTCTTAAAATTATTGCATTTTATTCACTTGCTAGCACTTCTTTGTAAATATCATTCATCATAAACAGAAGTTTTGCACATTTTTTATGTGCCATGGAGAGGTTTCCTTTATACATTTCCTCCCTACATTTTAGTTCCAATGTCAGGAATTTTTCCATTTCCAAGAGTCTGTTCTGTAGTGAACAGTGGTAGAGTATGGTTTTATACTGTGTGACCAGCCACATTCCAGGGTTAGGCCTTTGGAGCTTTATCATTTTTCTTTTTTTTCAATTTTCTGAACCTTTATCTAAACAATTTTTAAAGCATATTTTGAAGTGAGATAGACCTGGAGCATAGTGGCATACACCATTGATAAACAAAATGTAAGTCATTAATTGTGTTACATTTAATTAACCTAATTTTTAAAATTGTGATTAACATGAATCAGTTGTGCATGGTAATCAGGTTCCATGTGGTATTTTAATGCTTGTACATACAGTGTGAATCAGCCCCCCTCTAGAAATAACTATTCTACATTCGTGTTGATTTTTTCTTTTTTCTTTTTTCTTTATGGTTTCCATGTAGAAGAAAGAATATGAAGTACTTGTGTTTCTGTGTCTGGTTTATATCTGTTAATGTCTTCTGATTCCAATCATTTTCCTGCAAATGACAATTTCATTCTTATTTGTGGCTGAATAATAGTACATTGTGTATATATACCATATTTTCCTCATTCATCTGTATATGGACACCTAGACTCACAATATTTTGACTATTGCAAAAGGGCCACTGTGTATGCAGTGCTCTCCTTAATATGCTGATTTCATAGATCTGTTTGCAGTTTGTTGAGGATCCTCCATATTATTCTCCATAATGGTTGTACTAATTTACATTCCCACCAACAGAGTAGATTTTACATTTTAGAGCAGTTTTGTTCATAGCAAAATTGCAAGGAAGAGTTTGAAAAGAAGGGAAATCTACAGAGGTCTCCCATATACTTACTCCCTTCCTCTACACAAGAAGAGCTTCCCTCATCATGTACAGTGTTACCAATGATGAACCTGCATGGACACATCATTATCCCTCAAACCCCATAGATTATATTAGGATTCACTCTTGGTTCTGTAATTTGGGCAAATATATAATGACATGTACCCACAATTAAAGCATCCTATATACTATTTTTACTGTCCTAAAAATTCCTTGTGTTCCACCTGTTGATCCCACCCCCACAACTCTGGCAACCACTGATGTTTTTGCTTTCTCCATAGTTCTTCCTAAACTGTCATATGAAGCTGGAGTATAGCTCAGTAGTAAAGTATTTGCCTAGCATGTGCGAGACCTGGCTTCAATTCCCAGGACCACAGATAAATAAACTAGTAAAATAAAATGCTATTTAGTTGGAATCCTACAGTATTTAACCTCTTCACATTGGCTTATTTCACTTAGTAATATGCATTTGTTTCTTCCACGTCTTTTTATGGTTTAACAGCTCATTTCTATCACTGAATAATATTCCATTGTCTGAATGTACCAGTTTATCAAGTTTTGGCAATTTTGAATAAAGTCACAGTAATTAAAATAAGACACCAGTTGTGGTTTATTTAATTAATTTTTGTTTTCTATAAATAAAGAGACAAATCAATAAATGGGCAGACACTTTACAGAAGAAGACACACAGGCAATTAGTAAATATATGAAAAAGTGTTCAACATCTCTAGTAATTAGAGAAATGCAAATTAAAACAACTCTAAGATTTCATCTTACTCCAATGAGAATGGCTATTATCAAGAACACAAACAATAATAGATGTTGGCATGAATATGGGGAAAAAGGTACACTTTTACATTGCTGGTGGAGTTGCAGTATGGAGAATCCTAAGAAAACTTGGAATGGACCCACCTTTTGACCCAGTTATCCCACTCCTCGGTTTAGGCCCAAAGGACCTAAAATCGCAAACTACAGTAACATAGCCACATCAGTGTTTATAGCAGCTCAGTTCACAATAGCTAGATTGTGGAACCAACCTAGATGCCCTTCAACTGATGAATGGATAAAGAAACTCTGGTATATATACACAATGGAATACTATTCTGCCATAAAGAAGAATAATATTATGGCATTTGCAAATAAGTGGATTGAATTGGAGAATATCATGCTAAGTGAAATAAGCCAAGCCCAAAAAACCAAAGACCGAGTGTTTTCCATGATAAATGGAGAATGATATATAATGGGGGTGGGGGGGGGTGGGAAATGAGAGAATAATGGGGGAACTTTAGAATATATAGAAGGAAATGAGAGGGAGGGAGGTATGAAAATTGTGGAATGAGACATACATCATTACCCTATGTACATGTATGATTACACGAATGGTATGAATCTACATTGTGTACAACCATAGAAACGAAATGATGTACAATGAATCAAATGCAGTCTGTAAAAAATTAAAAGCTAAATAAAAAGGATGAGGTTGTCCCAGGGCTTCAGGGAGTGCATCCACAAGGGCAGGAAGTTCCAGTTGCGCAGCTTTGTGGGCAGGACGCGCGGGCAGTGGGACTGCAGCAGCCGGAGGCAGACCACCAGTAGCAGCAGGAGGACGATGGGCACCCCCACGCCCACCAGCACCGGCCAGCCAGCCAGCGAGAGGCCGAACACCGCCAGCGGGGTCAGGAAGAGGAAGAAGATCAGGTAGAACACGGCAAACCAGCGGTACTTGGCGGAGATGTTGCCCAGCCCCTTGGCCAGGCGGATGGGCAGGCGGGTGAACGGGATCGGGTACCACATCAAGATGCCGGAGATGTTGAAGAAAAAGTGGCACAGGGCGATCTGGAGGGAACTCTGGAGAGTGTTGCCCGGGCTGGCTAAGGTGGCCAGGATGGCGGTGGTGGTGGTGCCGATGTTGGAGCCCAGCGTGAGCGGATACGCCCTCTCAATGGTTATCACCCCGAGACCGACCAGCGGGGTCATGGCAGACGTGAACACGGAGCTGCTCTGCACAATGAAGGTCATGCCCGCCCCCATGAGGATGGCAGCCAGTCACCCAGGCAAGGGGGAAGGGGAAATCAGTGTTGAGGGTTTTCTTGATGACAACTGCAACCCGCCCCTTGAGCACGGAGCCCAGGAGCTTGATGATCATGATCAGGCAGCCGCAGAGGAACAGCAGGGAGACAATCAGCAGGATGATGCCCACGGCGAGATCCGGGAGGTTGAAATTCACAAAGAGGTGCTGGCACTTGGCAATGTTCTCCTTGTAGGTCACATTCTTGATGGTCCAGGTGTAGATGCCATCTGTCCAACAGAGTGAAGGGGAAGTGCAGTTCGCAGGAGAGGGGATGGTGACATTCATCTGAGTCGTGTTTGTAGAAGTTTTGCACCAAATCTTGACCAGACTCTTGTCTGGTCAATTCGTTATTCATTGCAATTTGGTGGATGACATTTTTGTCCAGCTGAATAATAAGCTTCGTGAAGGGATCTGTGATGACTTTCAGAAGTGCCGGGGCATCTTCTCCATTCTTGAAGTGGAAGGTGTCCACCACCAGGTTGGTCAGAATCTCCAGGTAGTGGGTGGCAGCCTCCAGGGGCAAAAGCACCAGTACGCACAACCAGTTGAAGAAGTCGTGGACCGTGGCCCCTGCAAAAGCCCTCCTGAACTCACTGCGATCTCCGGCCTGCATGAGTGCCACGATGGTGTTGGTCATGGAGGTCCCGATGTTGGCCCCCATGATGATGGGGATGGTCGCCCGCATGGTCAGCAGTGAGGAGGCCACCATGCTGACGATGATGGAGGAGGAGGTCCTGGAACTCTGCACCATGACGGTCACAAGCACCCCGATCATCAGCCCTGCCAGAGGGTTGGACATGATAGAGTTGTTGTTGAAGAACTGCCCGGCCACTTTTCCTCCAACCAGCTGGAAGGTGCTGCTGAGGACATCCAAGGAGCACACAAACAAGTAGAGGAATCCCAGGAGCAAAACGAATTTCCCAATCCCTTGGAAGATGCAAAGGATCTTCCCTTTGGTGTCTCCCTCTGACCACTTGATCCCAGTGTCCTGGAGTGCGGGTAGGTCCCAGGGGTCTTCCACCTTGGTGGGCTCCTCTATCAGAGTGGCAGTGGAGTACGAGGGCATAAGTTCAATCTTGGGTGCAGGACCTTTGCCGTCATTTTCGCCCGTCTCCTTGCCTTTGGACTGATGAGTTGAGGCCCCTTCGATGTACTTATTGGGGTTGGGCTGGGCATTTTCCAACTCAGGCCAAGGAGCCATGGTCTGGGATGGAGGCAGTCGTCAGGAACAGGAAGCAGTCGGCAACAGCTGGAGAGCACTGTTCTGGTATTGTTATTCTAAAACCATTTTTCATGCATCATGGGATGTTTGATATGGAAGAAAGGAAGTATGGCTATAAAATCAATATTAGGTAGAAAGTCTTAAGTCCTAATAGAAATATCATTAAGTACCTTGGAGACTGAGGCAGGAGCATCAGGAGTTTGAGGTCAGCCTGGGTAACATAGTGAGACTCCATCAAGGAAGGAAGGTCATTAGGAGTTTAAATGGGCTGGTGACATGACTCAGTGGTACAGTGCTTGCTTAACATAAGGAAGATCCTGGGTTCAATTCCCAGTCCCTGCCTTGCCCTGGGTTCAATTCCTGGCCCCTGCCTTGCCCACAGGCATGTACACACACACACACACACACACACACACACACACACAGAACTCATGGGTTGTTGTCCTGTTAAAAAAACAACAACAACAACAAAAAAACAGTTTCTAGAAAACAAAATCAACTCCGGAGCAAGCAGACCTCACACACAGAATGCAGTCTGTAAATGTCATTTTACTAAAAGGAACCAGGGCTTCTTAGAAAAAGGGCTGATTCTAGATCTGGGCACCTGGTAAGGAAATGTACAAGATGGATCTGCAATGTTATATTATACACCAGACAGTAAAAAGCCTAGTAAGGATGTTAGGGTTGATATCAAAAGGACAGAAGAGTCAAAGAGGCTCCCATTAACCGAAACTGGGATCAATAACAATTACTAGCGCAATGGATTCAAACTCACCAAATATATCTGAAACCATAAATTTGTAATATTTTAAAAAATCAAGTCCAATGGACACCTTTGATGGGCTCTAAATAAATTGTAATGAATTCATTCTTTATTTTGAAAACTGGTAAATGAAGAGAAAAAAGTGGCTATCCCACCTTTGCAATGATAAATATATCTTAGGTAAACCATATAGGCAATCAGGGAAGACTGTTTATGAATAAATTGTAACTATTAAATTAAGAAGGACTGGAAGGATTAAAATATCACAATTGTGCAATCCCTAATGAATGATTATACCCGGACTTTATTTTTTTTCTTGATACTGGGATTCAAACCCAGGGGCATTTTACCACTAAGCTACATTCCCAGCTCTTTCTAATTTATTTATTTATTTATTTATTTTGGTTTCATTAGAGAATGTTACCAGTTTTTTTTTTTTTGTTTTATTTATTTATTTATTTATTTTTTTATTGTAAACAAATGGGATACATGTTTCTCTGTTTGTACATGGCATAAAGGCATATCATTTGTGTAATCATAAATTTACATAGGGTAAAAAAAAGCTAAATAAAAAAATAATAATAAAAGAGATAAATAATTTAAATCTATTTGTGGAGGCACTGGAAATTGTCTAAATTTCATTAGATAAGATAATAATGCATAACTCCAATAAACACATAAGAATCTTGTAGCAGCAGAGGTATTTACCCTACTACTCTTCTCAGGTAATAACAGAAATATCATGATCTTGATGTTTGAAACTGAATCCCACTGAGTTTTTTCTTTTCTTTCTTTCTTATTTTCTGATTTTCTATCATCCATATTTTCATGGCACTGGATAGAGCCAAAAAAAAAAAAAAATCAAAGATAAACTAGTACAGAAGGCAAATCTCAAATTCTGTTAGGAATATGCAAAAATTGATTATAGTAAGTGAACTCTTTTTAAAAAGAAATGGACCAATGTAAAGTGCCAAAGAGTCAAGTTGAAACAAATAATTTACTTTCTTTGGTCCAGCAATTTAGTCCACTAGGGCAACAATATGCCTGCTGCTCAGGGCGAGTCTCTGCCCAAGGTTCTGAGTGTTACACCTGAACAGTGGAGCAATCTGGGGAGGGATTCTTCTAAAATACCATGGTCCCCAAATTTGGGTTTCTCTTTAGTTGTCATTTGAGATTAAGAAACCAAAAGCAGAAAGACAAGAACTATATATTCCTCAAAACCAAACCACTACCAGCCACAATGAAACCAGGAGAAACACTAAAAAGAGAAGCTACAGAGGGAACCAAGGGACAAAGAGAAACAGGCAAACCTCAGCAAAAATAGCCAAGTTGACCTGATCAGTTGTGGTTTATATAATTAATCTAACTTTTGATTTCTATAAATAAAGAGATAAATAATTTAAATATATTTGTGGAGACCTTGGAAATTATTTAAGTTTCATTAGAAACTGTGTTTTCTCTGCTGGGCACATGCCATGTCTGCCCAGTAGGTACCCACTCAAATCTCCAGCATTCACAGAGGAACACAAGCTCAGGAATGAGCGACACAGGAGTCTTACCCACGGACTATATGATAAAATGACAAGTTTTGTCAATTCCCATGGGAGTAGTAGAAAATGGGAAGCAGTAAAATTCATACATTAAAGGAAATTCTTCCTATGTAAGAATACTCCCTAAAAGAAAACACTAAAGAAAAAATAGAAGTACTTGCCAAGAATGAGAACACCTGAGATTTTTATCATTTTCCTCCACAAAGGTATTTGATTCAGGAATGCCTGGACTGCATTTGCTGTTGGTTTCTGGCTTATGTTTAACCAGTGGGTGTGTTTAGCAAAGAATATCATGTTTGGCTCAGTAAAATCTGGCAGATTAAAAATGTTGACACTTTTGGAGCTACAAGCTCCAAAAGAATAGAGATTTGCACATTCAAGCACTTATCACAATAACTATTTACATTACTATTGTTTAAATTAATATTCAAGCACATAATGTAATAGCGATGGCCTTGCAAGATGCTTGCATGATCTTGTTCTAGTTCAGTAAACTTTTGATAGGTCCATTGTGTCCAATTGAAGGTAAATTCTTGAGATTGTTTGAAAACTTTTGAACACTTAGTTAATAATCGAGGCCTAAGTTGCATTTCTTAGTATTTTAGGCATTCCCAAAGCAATTGGATCCTGAGGGCCGACACTGTGCTCCTAGCAGGACAACCTGGCAAGTTACCCACTTTTAACCAAGTTTTTAATCTAGAAAAGTCTTGTTCTTCAGCAGAGTGTGCTGCTCTAAAGGAAAAATGGTACAACTGATTGACAGGGCAACTCCTGTCCAGGGTTGCAGATGTTACAGGCAGATCACCCTCAGTCTGCTGAAGAGAAAAAATATGGCAGACAGAGAATACTCAAGCAAATTGACTTCCAAGAATATTTACCTGCTATTTCATTCATTCATTCACTCACCCATTCCTCTATTTCTTCATTTATAAGATGTATATCAATATCCACTATGTTAACAATTTAGAGATGTTGACACAATTCTGAAGAGTAAGGAGGTGAAAAGGAAAGGAAGAGGAGGAAAAGGAAGAGAATAATAAATCTCAAATGACAACAGATGAATAATTATTGAGCATTTATTGTATGACAAGGACTATACTGAGCACATTGCCTACCAATGGCATTGTCTCATTGAATTCTCTCAACTCCTTGAAGTAAATGTTATTGTTTCCTTCCACTTTCTGGATGAGAAAGTTGATGTTCACTCAGGTTAAGTAATTTAAAAGCTTATAAGAGGCTGACTTTGTTCTAGAACCCAAGACTCTCTGATTTCAGATGCAACACCTTATTATGGTGAAAAGCATCATTGCTTCAAAGAATGGCCAGGATTCCAATTCTGGATCACCATTTACTAGCTGTGTGATCTTGGGAAAGATAACCTGCCTCTGCTCTGGTTTCCTGTTGTACCAAAGATCAGATGTATTAGTATACACAAAATATTCGGAATTACACGTAGTTCATAGTATGCACTGCAACAACTATTTTATTATTCTGAAACCTGTGTTCATTATTATCATTTTGTTGTCCTCATGGAGTTTAAAGTCCAACAGAAATAAATCTAAGGAACAGCCTGTCACAATATAGTGTGTTAAGAACTTGGAAACGCAACTATGCAGAGTGCTAAGGGGGCGTATTGTGCATTCCTAAATTCAGACTTAAAGTTCAGAGAATCTTCCTAGAAGTGGCACCTAAGCGGGAAGACCTGGAGGAAGGGGAGAAGGAACAGTGAGCTAGTCTAGGGTCAGGGAATTGGGATGTGTGCTCAAGGAAGTCTTCTTATTTCTAAGAAGGACATGTTTACAAAAAAAACTCAGGCAAGTATTACAGATCTTCACCCATGTTTTCCTGATCACAAAAGTAGAAAACAAGTGCCCTTGACAAATATAGTCTGAATAATATTTACAAGTATATGATCATTGAATTTAGAATTAGCATTTCAAACCTCAAAAATTTTTAAGGTACTTTTTTTTTGGGGGGGAGGAGGGGGATTGAACTCTCAGGCACTGATCTACTGAGCCACATCCCCAGCCCCTTTTAGTTTTTTTTTTGAGACAGAGTCTCTCACTAAGTTGCTGAGGGCCTTGCTAAGTTGCTGAGACCTTAAACCTGCAATCATCCTGACTCAGCCTCCTGAATTGCTGGGCTTATAAGCATGTGCTACTGCGCCCCTCTAAAAGTACTGATAACTGCAGATTGATATTCACTGCTGTTAGTCTGAATGGTTACATTTCAGAAAACGCAGAAATGGAACCTTTCTTTTTCTTTCCCTATGGCTTACTGATCCTTTTTTTCTCCTATCTCTGTTCTCTTTGCTTCCCCTGACTTGCCCCTGTGACTGCATTTGTATTAGGAGTAAGTGCCTACCGTAAACCTCTTTGTCCACTTTGTGTCTAACAGTCCCAGTTATGTCCCACTGGGGAGAGAAAGCATCTTAAGGAAAGGAGAGCAAGGAGAAAGAGACTAGATTCAGAACCATCTGCCTAGTTTTCCTCTAGCACAGTCTAATATTTTTAAGTCTTAGCACTCTCTCCTGTTCTGCATGACAAAGGCGGCTAACTGCACTCATCATTCAATAAAAACATCTCCATATTCAGAATTAATAATCATAATTTCAATCAAGGCTATTACAAACTCTAGACTGATTCTAGATAGAAAAATCTAGGTTGGTGAGACCTGTGGTTCCCCACTTAGCAAGATGGGATACTCTGATTACTCACTTAATCCAGGATGATAGAACCACACAAAAGCATCAGGAGAAAGATGTTGTTCTTGTTAGTACTAGTCAGGAACTCTCAATTGCTATAAGAAAACATCACCATCCTCCTCCCCAGCAGCAGAAGTAAGAGGCAAATGCTAAACATTTCCATCATAAAATTTCAAACTTGCAAAATAAATTTTTAAGTTAAATTACACCTCTTTTTTTCTTTGAAAGAAGAAAAATACTTATGCTTTTAAAAATCCCTCAAGGAAAGAGCGTCTATTGTTAGTGTTGTTGAATGATTTGTTTGCTTTTTGCAGTATCTGGAATTGAACCCAGGGCCTGGGCCTCTCCCACGCTAGGAAAGTGCCCTACCACTGAGCTACATCCACAGTCCCTGATAATGTTCTGTAAATTTCATTTTACCAATTCCCATGTTCTTGTGCTTTGTTATTTGTGGTTGACATGACAGGTCAGTGGTGCACACCTTCACATATAAGTTGATGAGGTCTGAGTGAGGTGATTCTAATAATGGTCTTTGCTGCTATGTTCTGTAATTTAAAAAAAAAAAAAAATCTTGTTTGCAAAGTCCAGATCAGATCCCTGTTTTGTTTTCTTTCTTCTTTTTTGCTTTTACTGATTTGAAAACAAACTTCTTTTTCCTCACTAGAGGAAAAGAGATTTTCCTCTAGTGGAACCTGATGAGATGCTTACAAATCACAGTATCCTTTTTCTGAGCTCCAATTAAAAACCAGTTACATCCTAAGTGACCAATTTTTTTTCCATAAGAAAAACTAGAAATGTCTCATGATATAAAAGTGAAAATGCCCCAGGCCAAAATATATACAGGTTGAAAATCTCTGATCCAAAATTCAGAAATCTGAAATGCTATAAAATCTGACCTGATTTTTGAGCTCTGATCTCTTGCCACCTGTGGGAAGTTCCACACCTGACCTTTGGTGATGGGTCCTGTCAAGACTTGTGTTCACTAAAATATGGCATAAAATTACCCTCAGACTGTGTGCATGAAGTATATATGAAACATGAAGGAATTTCATGTTTAGACTTGGGTCACATCCCCAAGATACCTCATTATGTATATGCAAATACTCCAAACTCCAAAAAGAAAATAAATCTGAAATTCCAAATGTTTCTGGCTCCAAGCACTTTGAATAAGGAATAGTTAACTTATACTCATTTGAGTCATGTTTTCACTTTTCTGTGCTGAAATGATATGCTTGAACTTTTCATCCTATTAATTCATATAAATACCAGCAGTGAGGATAATACCAGAAGAACAGATGAGGGTAGGTCATTAGTGATACTTCTCTTTAGAATTGTCATCCATATATTTCATAGGTGGCAAGTTATAGCCAATCCTCTGGAGTACTGAGAGCCACTGGTGGCCCAATCCAAGCAGCAAGGTTGGAGGGCGTCTATTTGGGGAGCAAGTAGTCAGTATTCACTACTGTACTTCATAATCAGCACCACCTCAAGGAATATGCTGATCCTGCAAAAGAAATGGCTCCAGACTTCCAAGTTGTGATCATGGTGCCTGCTGTATAACTCTGTAGTTTCCTCTTGTACTACCGTAATGCCAGCAGTCACTACTTCATGGTGTTTTTCAGTTTGACTTTTAAGAGTCCTTACTGCATTTGTGGGTGTCTATCTATTCCAGACTTCCAAGGGAAGGACTGTCTATCAGAGGATTTAGGACTTGCATTTTGTGTTCAGGAGCCTTTTTCTGTTTTGTTCCTGATTGTCAGTAGTGAACTGGATAGTTGAGGTTTTCAGATAAAGGAGGGGTTTGCTGACTGAGGCCAGTGTTTGAAATGGAAACTTTGTGTCTGAAAGTAAGTAATTTGGAATGTGAAAATATGTTTCCAATTAAAATAATCTGGCTGTCCAAATCCTAGGCATAGCAACACTGAAATGAATTCTAATTCCTCTTTGACATGGATTTGACCAAAATCAAATGTTCTTACTATGAAAACATATCCCATATATAGCTTTCTTTTCACTTCATGCCAAACGATTATTAACTTATTTCTATAATCTTTTACAGATCTCATATTCCAACAATATAGCTATGAGAATCCACAAGCTCTTTATTTTTCAACACATGTGAACCTGATTTTAGC
The DNA here is from genome assembly GCF_902686445.1 of Sciurus carolinensis. Lineage (NCBI taxonomy): Eukaryota > Metazoa > Chordata > Mammalia > Rodentia > Sciuridae > Sciurus > Sciurus carolinensis. The sequence continues at coordinate 24,870,016 of NC_062227.1, read as the reverse complement.
TTACAACAAAGCACATATTTTAAGCAAATGAACACAACGTTGAAGCATATGGACAAAGGAACACAGAAATTTTCGTGGTTATTCAATCAGTTTGTGATTATGGCAAACATTTCTAGTGTAAAACATTTGTTGAACACATGCTTGGCAGTCTTCCAAAATAGTTTCCAGAAACATTAAGAGGACAAGAAGTCAAAGTGCTTTTCACATTTTTAATACTAAGTTTCTGCTATGGCTTTAATAGAGCAATAATATAGTTCTAGAAATATCAAGTATTGATTAGTTATTTCATTGTCATTTATCTTTTATATTTAATGCAAGTTTGAAAACTTTTGATAGAAATACCCAAATCAAAATCTATTCCTGGCATATGTGTGTATGTGTGTATGCATGCACGTGCACATGCCTATATGTATATTTTCATTTTAAGCATAGAAACTTTTTTGAGTCATTGTACAGTTGACACTGAAGGTAATTCTTCTGCTAAGTCTCTCTACCTTACTTTCTAGTCACTTTGGTATTACTGAAACAAAATAAAGAACTGAATCAATTAGGTAACATTTTCCAAAATAAAGGCAATTATTACATTTCTGGTTTTTAAATATAAGATGGTCTTTGGAGGAAAAATCAAGCAATATAGGTAGTCCTCAATGGATCTTAATTTTGGCAAAATCATAGCATAAAACAATCATCTAAATGTAAACTTGAGAAAGTCTAAAACGGTGTGAAGAAAGTGAACATTATTTCTAATCCCAGCACCCAGAGTAAGGCATTCTAAACATTTGGGGAAACAACTTTCAGTATCTCTCTATGCCCATACATGTATATATATATATATATATATATATATATATATATATATATATATATATATACCATTTCAAACTACAGAATTATATATATTATTTTGTAATCTGCATTTAAGCCACAGTGTCATTTAGATGTGTTCCTGCCTCTGAATACAGACATACATATCTTCCAAAAGAGTTACAGAGTACACACAACTCCCAACTTGTGGTGGTTCAATTTACGGTTTTTTAACTTCCTGGTGGTACAAAAGCATATCCATGCAACCATTCTTATCTTCACTTTCAATGCAGTATTCAATAAATTATATAAGCTATTCAACACTTTATTATAAGATAGACTTTGTGCTGGATACTTTTGCCCAACTGCTAACTAATGTCAGTGTTCTGAACATGTTTGAGGTAGGCTAGGCTTATAGAAAGTCAAGAGCCATGTGTTTTCTCTCATATGTGAAAGCTGGAGAGGAAAAAGGAGAAGAAAGGCAGTTGTATCATCTCATGAAAATCTTGGGGAGATCAGTGGAATAGAGGAAAGAGATCTGCAGGGAGGAGGGGAGTCAAAGGGGAAATTCTGAGGAATTATATTGGACAAGCTATATGGTTATATTGTGTGCATGTACAAATATTTAATAACTAATCCTATTGTTATGGGTTAGATAGGAGTTGTCCCTCTAAAGCTTATGTGTGAAACAATACAAAAATGTTCAGAAGTAAAACACTTAGATTATGAGAGTTGTAACCCAATTGTAACTGATATAAATTAACTGGGTGGTAACTGGAGGAAGCAGGGCACTGTGGGTATCACTTTGGTGTTCATATTTCTGTTCCTGGTGAGCAGAGCTCACTCTACTTCCTGGTTTCCAAGTTCTGAGTAACTTCCTCAGCCATGCTCTTCCACCATGATGTTCTGCTTCACTTTGGGCCCAAAGCTATGGAGTTGATCATTCATGGACTGAACCTCTGAAACCATAAGCCAAAATAAGCTTTTCCTTGTCTAAGTTGTTCTCGTTAGGTCTTTCGATCACAGTGAAGAAAAAGTTAACTAAAACACCCACTTTATGGATAATTATAATGCACCAATTTAAAAATATGGAAAGAAAAAAAAAAAGAGGGTGGAAACTTAAACTGATAGTGGTGTTAAAGAGGTGAGACCTTTGGGAAATGATTATATTAAGCCATCAAGATGGAGCTCCCAATATTGAATCCTGGAGGCTTTCTAAGGAGAAGCCAGAGAGATCAGACAAAAAGGTATGCTTCTGCCACAAGGTTATGGAGACAATGGACTTCACCAGATCCTTCCCTAAGCTAATTTGACTTCCAGTCTCCAAAATGGTGAGCTAAATAAACTTCTTTCCTTTGTACAGTTAAAAAAAAAATGTTGTCTAGGTTAAGCTCTGATGTTTGGTAGGGTAGGTATATTAAACACATTTTTTATTTAAAATGTGTTCATCAGGATGCAGCCCCTTTGTGAGTTGAGGGGAATCTGCTTTCTAATATATGGCTAAATTACAGTTTTATTTAATCCTGTATTAATAGGTCTTTACTTACCTCTAGGACTTAGTATTTTTTTAAAAGATGATATGGTTAATATTACTGTGCCTTTGCAAATCTGATCACTTATCTTATGGGAGATTCAGAAAGTTCCCTTTATGAACCAGAAACCCTTGGACATATTGAAGTGATGATTTCTTTTTTCTCCTGGAAAGAAAAATTGATAGTCATTGACTATTGTCTGTGACCTTAAGCAACACCTACAAAGATCTGTATGCCCTTTCCAGAGTGGAAAATATATACTTCAAAGAAACAGAGCATAGGACATTCAACAGTCCCTCTGAAAAACCCTTTTTTTGTCTACATGGATATAATTTTCCTTTTCAGCATGGTATTACATTGATCTTGGAGAAAAGAAGAGATGCATTTCGACTGATATAGCTCAGTTGAATAATGACAGCTTTGAGTGTGCTTGCCTCTTAACAAATAAAAATAAAAAGAGAGCAGTCTTATATTTTAAGAAATTTTGTTTGAAGCAACAATGTTACTGTAAAGTAGAACTTCACCTCTCAAGAAGAAAGGGCTTTTTCTGGGTCTTCGTACTAGTAAAAATAAATTAAATATTTGGATGGCTTGCTTTTACTTGCTTTAAAGAGTCAACAAAAATCTAAAGAAAACATTTCTAAGATCATTGATGGTTTTAAAGAGTAGAATGAAGGCTTTCTGCTAGAGGAGTAAGTTGACACAATGATGCTGATTTGTTTGAAGAAGTTCCAAAGAGAAAAGAAAGAGATTACTTTGAGATTGATGTAGAGAAGCCAAGAATCATTTTGAGCTTCCAGAAAACCAGGACAAAATCAATAGGAAAAGGGTCTTTGTTTATAATGGAATTTGAAATGCAGAAGTAAAATTTGGTAAGTCTCTAGAGCTCTCTGAAGAATTGCCGAGTGAGTGAGTGAATGATGTGTGAGACGGATTTGAAGAGGCAAAGGAAAGAAAATGGAGAGAGGTGTGATTCATAGCAGTTCCAAGGAAAGTGGAGCCTTGTTAATTCCAGACAAGTAGACTTCATCATGGGAGCATTTGTGAGTATTATGTAATGTGTGTGGGAGGCTCTTTTCCTTCAGGTCAGCGAGCTCTGCCTAATGTGCAGTGGAGATCATTGGCCATCACGCCACTCTCTCGTGTCCCTTAGTGGTTCCTCCAGGAGCATCTTCATATTGACCTTTACTTATCATTACTGAATAGTGACATTAGGAGGCTTCTCAAAAAGTCACCCAGAATTTTCCATTTCCAGAAATGGCTAACTAGATTATTGAGACCCACCTTGCTGCTAAAAACAATGAGAATCATAAGTTTTCTCAAAGGAAAGATACCTGGAGATGGGGACACATGAAGGATCTGGGGGGCTGGCAATGTTCTCTTTTTTAACCTGCAGTTTCCCCATTAATAATTATATCTCATGGTATGGTTGATGTGGGGTGGTGGTTGCTTGTTTTTGCATTGTTTTGTATGTAATTATATGTCACAATAGTTTTTTTTAATCACCCAATTCAACCCTTAACCTTCAAGAAAGGTTGGATCACTCAAGATCCATTTCAATTATCCACAAACAAAAATATTCTCTTCTTTAGGAATCAAAAAACACTTTTTCCAAACCCATTTCCTAGGAACTCCAGTGATTTTAAATATAAAACCAAAAGTTGCAGGATCTAACTTGAAAATATTTACATGGAAATTTTTGTCTAGAAAAGCGTATGATTCGATCAATTAGAATAATTTATTAGAGGAATAATGCCTGATGTTTCTACTCCAACATTGTCTTAAAGAATTCCTGTTTCTCTCACATAACTGCATTAAATCTTATATTACAAAGTTCACTTTCTGAAAATTTACTGCAAATCAAAAAGTAACAATTTTTAACAATGTGTTTTTAATAATTACAATCAAAATCTTGATTCCCTAAATTTAGTCCAAATATATTTGAACTGGAAACTCTTCACCTCATTAGGAAAAATAATTGTTATCATCAGAATCATTTCATTCATCACTGATAACCTTTATTGAATGTTTGTTACATTTGGACATCGTGCTAAGCATTTATAAACATTATCTAATTTAACACTCAAATCCTGAGGTAGGTAGAGTGATTAGTCATTTCCATTTTTTAAGTGGGAAAACAGTGAACCATAAAATTTTAATCTCTTTCCCACTGTAAAATAGCAATGAAGTAAGAAAACTATGATTCAAATTCAGGTCCGTTTGTGCAAAGTGATTGCACAAAACCACTGTTCTAAGTTCTATACAAGTTGTAAGAAAATTGATATCAAATAACTAGAAACTATATTAGATCATTAATGATGTTTTGAGGTGGTTTTCCCCCAAAAGGAAAAATTGAAAGTAAAATAAAAAAAAATTGAAATCTGATGGGTTGATGGGTTATTTTTTTCTTCTCTATAGTTCTTATATCCCCACTTTTCCTGAGTTCATGTTTCTTTCCAAAGGGTTATTTACTCCTATCGGTTCCTTTCCCTAAGTAGGAAAATATCTGGTCAGACATCCTTTCCTAGAATTATAGATTAATGTTTATATCTCCAAGTGAAATTGGAAATAGCTACCTGGAAGAAATGGGAAATTTCTTTTAGTTATGTGTGAAGCTAGAGTAGACTAGAGCAAAGTGACCTGATGAATCTATCTTTCTAGTTGATATGGGGATGGCATGTCAAATTTGATTCTGGTAAAAACAAGTGATTTGATTTCTGTGTAGTCTTAAATTCAGTGGTCTATCAACCAGAATTTAGCTAACATTAATAATTTATGTACAGAATATGTGACAGTGTGATCTATAGAAAGGTACCAGTAGCTAGAGGAGTGCTATAGTTTGAATCAGAAATGTCCCCTGTGTGTTAAAGTCTTAGTCCCTAGCTTGTCATTAATGGGAGTGGTGAGTTCAGTAGGTGGAGCCTAGTGGGAGGTCTTTAGTCATTGAGGGTGTGCCCTCAAAGGAGATAATGGAACCCCAACCTCTTCCTCTTCCTCTTCCTCTTCTGGGAAATTTGTGTCAAGTCATGAGGTGAATGAGCTTCCTCTGCCATGTGCTTCCGCCATATGGTGTACTGAGACTCCACCAGCCCAAAACAACAGGACTGATCAGTCATAGACTGAAACATCCAAAGCTGTGAGCCAGAATAAGCCTTTTCCTCCCTTTCTAAGTTGATTTATTTCAGGTATTTGTAACAGTATTGGAAAGCTGACTAAATACAATGAGTCAAAGTCACCACTGGTTAAACTGAAGTGTTAAGTACTAAGGAAACTTGGTCCTTCTTTTTTCCATGTCTTTTTCACGAGGGCATGTGTGGCACTTGTAGGGGCATGCATGTGAGTGTGTAACGTGTGAGAGTATGTTTGGTGTGTATGTTGTGAATATACAAATATGTATATATGTTAAGGATACCCCTGTATCCTTTAGTTCTTTAAGTGTGGTACTAATCTTTGCTTTCTCTACAAAAATTGATATTGTTTTGGCTAGAGAGGGAGTGTGTGTGTGTGTGTGTGTGTGTGTGTGTGTAAGAGAGATGGGGGAAGATGGTGGTGGGTAGGGGTAGGAATTGCTTCAGAGGCTTCCACTTAGCTCTGTACTCCATGATATCTCTTACCCTACAAACTAAAGAACCAATATGAGGTTCTTGCCATCTATCTTCTATGTCCATTCCCATTAAACAATTTGAGACTGGGGATATGACCACCTGCTAGGTCTATGAATAAAACTCCTATAGCTAGACCTTGGCCAGAACTCCAAGTCTTATGTTCTACCCTAAATAGGAGGACCATGATGAGTATTCCCATCTTAAGGTCAACTCAGGTCCCATACCGATGGATCTGAAATATTTGACATTCCCATTCACTGTGCATAGTTATTGGAGTAAATGGTCATATGTCTCTTTGGAGAACAACCAGGCGTCTCACGACCTTGTATACCTGTTATACAGAATCATTTCTCCTGGGGACTTAAGCTCTTCTTCAGTCAATGGATGGTGAGTCCAAACCTTGATGAGTCTGGAAACTGGGAAAAGGATTATGAATTTTTATTCGAATGACTGCCCTTGGTCTCTTGATCATACATCCCTGATTTCTTTTAGTTGTATAGATTGAGGAAAAATCCTGATATTTTACCACCTAGTATATCCTAGGGGACACCATAGTGTTAACCACCTCCACATAACAAGTCACATGATCTAGGAAATTGGTACCCCTTTCTTCTCACATTGAAGCACTACCACTTTCATTTAAGGGTCCTGTCATCTCCATTGCTCTCAGTGAGCACAGCTTGTAACAGCATCTCTGTCATCACTCTGGCCTTCAGAAAATGGTCACCTCTGAGCTTCTTTTTTTTTTTTTTTTTTTTTTTTTTTTTTTTACCAGAGATTGAACCCAGGGGTATTCAACCACTAAGCCACACCCCCAACCTATTTTATTTTTTATTTTGAAACAGGGTCTCACTAAGTTGCGGAGGCTGGCTTTGAACTTGAAACCCTCCTGCCTCAGCCTCCCAAGCTGCTAGGATTACAGGCATGCACCTCCACACCCGGTTTCTCTGAGCTTCTTTGTTTTTTGTTTTTTTGTTTTTTTTTTTTTTGGTGCTGGGGATCGAACCCAGGGCCTTGTGCTTACAAGGCAAGCACTCTACCAACTGAGCTATCTCCCCAGCCCTCTGAGCTTCTTTATGATGCTTGTTCCTTAACACTTTAGTGTGTGGAGGGTCCTCTGGACCCTTCCTTGGACCAAGGCCACCTGGTGGGTATTCAAGCTTACATAGTGTAATATAAAGTGATACTCCGCCTCCCAACCACCTGTCAACCTGCACTCTGCCCGCCTCTTACTTTACAGGAGTTTCTGGCTTATGCTGCCGCTATCTTCCTGCTTCCCACTTACGTCCTAACATGCTAAATAGCTATTGGTTCATCAGTCAGCTTGCAAGTATTTTCCTCCGCTACTGGTTCCTTCCAGCTCAGGAGATTCCAATATCTGGGAGAAGCGCACAGCCATCTCTCTCTTTTTGCCTTTCTTTTCACCCTGAGCCGATGTGTCAGTCGTCCGCATAATAAAGTCTCTTGCGTGAGACCTCTCGGCTGCGGTGCATTTTTCTGGGAGCTATTGGCGAGCCCAGCGAGCAGGTGGCAATTCAGCGGGATTGTGCAGCTGCGGCTATTGCCGCGGGTCCCAAACTGCCTTACACATAGCACTTTTGCTCCAGATTGCCACCTCTCTAAGCCTTTGGATCCCTTCTTCCTCACTCTGCCATGATGATTATGGCATTTCTGCTTCACTTAATGTGCACGTTATTTCCCCCAAGCTTTCAAGTGCTACCAAAGTAGCATCATCACCATCTCTGGACAAATTGTTCCTTATCCTTATTTATCTTATAGGGAGGCCTCTTCATCAAGCATCCTCAGGACAGAAAACCATTCAGATTCTCTGGGCTCCAAATGGTCTGCTATATCCTGCAGCTCCTTTGAGATATCATGAGGTATAATTCTTTGTCTTTCTTAACAGATAAAAAACTTTCCCTATTAAGGTTATACTGTGACAAACTCTAATTAGGCCACTGTCGGCCAGGAGGGAGGATGGGGTTAGGCACAGAGGGCAACTTGTGCTGTTTTGCTGGAAAGAGACCTCTGCTCCATCTTCAGGCCAAGTCATAGCATTAGCCTTTAACAGAGAGGAGTGGCCAATGTGCAGGTTTAGGAAGATTAGTGGAATCTTAGAATTCAAGATTATCAAGTGCATCAACTCAGATATCCCCATAACATGCCACACTCCTTCCCTACTGAGGTCCCAACAGGGTGTAGCAGGTATGTCAAGGCTGAGAAGTCAACCTCCTTTGGAGCTTTGATAGTTTTATAATTATTGGCCTGGATTTAATTATCATTTTGTTTCTGTCTTCTGGCTGCAGGAGATGAGATTCTCTTTATATGCTTGCCTGGAGGTTTGATAGCTTTCACAGTTAGCATAAATTGATGATTAATCACCATAGCAGGCAGAATAATGGCTCCAAAAGATGTTCACAATCTAATCCCTGAAACGTGAAAAGAGATTTATACAGGTGTTGAGATGTTGAATATTTTGAGATGGGTGATTAGCCTGGATTATCTGGGTGGTTCCCATGTAAAGCCAAGGGTCCTTGTAAGAGAGAAGCAAGAAGGTCAGAGTGATAGAGGGAGAATGGATGATGAAAGGGAGGTTGAAGGGGTGTGATTACTGTCTGGAGGCCACAAATCAAGGAATGCCCGCGGCCTCTGGAAACCAGAAAAGGCAAAGAATGTTTAAGACCCTGGGCCTCCTGAAAGAGTGCTTTTGTGCCAACACCTTTTTCTTAGCCCACTGAAAGCGATTTTGGACTTCTACCTTCCAGAACTGAATCTGTGTTACTTTAAGCCACTGAATTGGTAGCAATGTGTTACAGCAGCAATAGAAAACATATACAAACACTTTTCACTGTCTTTCTACAAATTTTTCTTTGATCGTCCTCAACAATAGCTGTCCAGTTCCCTGGTTCTTATTATTAGCACTTCTCCCAATCTCTCAAATGCTAAATACCTTGTACCTGCCAATACATTTTCTTCCACTGAAATTCCATCCAAGTTCACCACCACAAAAAGTTTAAGCAACACTGCTGCCACATGCCAGTGACTACTTACCAACAGTGATGGGGACTGCATGGCCAGCTGCTCAGCACATGTCCATCTCCCATATCCCATTTTGGTGTCTTTCCTTGGACCACTCTGGCAGCAACCATTGAGGGCCAGGTGCCTTAGGAAACATACTTGATATTTGTACACATGAAATGTATTGGGGAAAGCCCCTGGGGATTAACAACTATGGGGAGTCAAAGAAGGAGAAGCAGAAGATGAGTCAGAATGCAGCAATACTGTCGATGGGTGGGAGTTTTCCAGCTGGAATTGTTGCGCAAAACTCGATCCTTATTGGTCCTTGTCCCCAATGCCAATCCAGTAATAAGGACATGGTTTTGAGAAAAAGGAAAAAGATGGCTTATTGATTTCCTAGCAAAGGAGAAACACAGGGGACTCTTGTCCCAAAGGCTGTGATTCTGCCTGTCATGGGGAGCAGAGGGGCAGTTTAAAAGGTGATTCAGAGAAAATGAAATTAGGGTGGGGAGATTAGGAAGGAGAAGATGAGAGAGGAGAAGTTTTGGGAAAAGAAGATCAGGGAGAAGGTCAGGGAAAAGGTTGAGAAAAAGAAAATAATCATGTAAGTTTCAAAGTGACAAGGGATATAGTCAAAGCATCAAATGAAACCCTGTTACAGAATGACTCTAGACAGGCAGGAACACAAGACTATCTCTTTCTCTGCACCAAGAAGTCACTGCATTTGGGTTGTGGGAAGGGGCTGTCTTGGTCCATTCTGGTTGATATCACAAAAATATTACAAACTGGATAGCTTGTAAACAACAGAAATTTATTTCTCACAGTTTGGAGGCTGGGAAGCCCAAGAAGAAGCTGCCAGTCGCTTTTGCATCTGGCAAGGGCCCTTTCCTCATAGAGGGAGCATTCTCATTTAGTCCTCACTTGGCAGAAAGTCAAACAAGCTCCCTACAGCTCCTTTTATTAAGGCACTAACCCCATTCCTGAGGGCCATGTCTTTCTTATCTAATCACTTCTCAAAGGTCCCACCTCTTAATGCCATCCCTTTAGAGGCTAGTGTTTTACCAGTGAGGTTTCGGGAGACATCAACATTGAGGCCACAGCAGGAACATAGCCTTGGCTGTCTTCAGTCGGAGGGCACCATCCCTAGAGGAACTAATACGCTCTGCTGCTGGGGAATAAGTGCTAAGTCCTGCCTTAAAGGTGGATGGGGTGTACACCTGACATCCTGACCATGTCTTTTGTGTGTGGATGCAGGTTATAGATAAAGGTATTAAGTATGTCCTGGACTGTATCAGGGAATGAGCATCAGGATAGACACATTTACAGTAACTTTTTCAAAGTAGAATGTCATAAACCCCCACCTATAAATGTAGTCCAGTGTCTAAGGTGTTTACTGTCGTCATCCTCCTATTTTCTACAAACATGGCATCTTAGATAGGAGCCGTATCTGCATCTTAGATGAGTTTATTTTGCTGGAACATTAACTGCCCTCCTGTTAAGGAAGAGAAACTCAGTACTTCTGGTCCCCTGTGTTTTCCGGAGTTTGTGAGTGTGTGTGTGGTGTGTGTGTGTAGAGTAGCGAGTGTGATAGTGTGTGGTGTATAATGTGGAAACACATGTGTGATGTATGTGGTCTGTAGGTGGGTATGTGCATGTACAAGCATGTATGGTGTATGTGAGAGTGTGGGTGAGAGGGTATGTGGTGCGTGATTACACCTGTCACCGGCTGATCTGAAGTCCCCTGCCCCAGATGTCCTTCCTGGTGTCCTTGTCTCATTATCTCTAGGTCCCCTTTTCAGGTGTGGCTCTGCCATTGCCAGTTTCTACTGCTTATAGTCTGCTTCCCTGACTTTCCCCATTACCTCCTGTCATTCAGGGGTCAGCAGCTCATCTTCCCATGTGCCCACAAATCAGTGACCATCATTTACTCTTGATCTCTCATGACCCCCATTCCTGGTCCTTGAATTCCCTTCTGCCCTCCTCAGTGGTCTTTTCTCCCTCTTGTCATTACTGACACAGAAACTCAATCCTGGAGAAAGGAGTCTGACAGGACAAGGTTTATGCTCCTAGTAGTCTCTTTTATATCAATTTCCTCTTCTTCATAGTTATCAAGGCCACCTTAGGAGAAGGGAGAAGTACTGAGTTTGTGAATTTTCACACACACACGCACACACACACACACACACACACACACACACACATACACTTCACCTGCCTGCACCAGGCTCCCTCCAATACTAATCCCTGGCCCTGAGTCTGACCTACCTGCTAGGTTTCTTCCTTATTGATAGCTTCTTCAAGGTGCCTCTTAAATCAGGCTTTCACTGGTCTCTCTGGTCCAGCAAAAGTCTGTGGGTGTCTGATCTTGAATCCTAATTGGGGTTCAATTTTTTCCGTATGGAGTTTTTAGGTTTCAAGAAATTCAGACTTTCTAGGTATAACTCTGTTACAGTATTAAACATGCAATGAAAGTGGAAGATTCATCTGAGCATCCCATGCCTGACCAGAGTACAGAACCTCCTGGAAAGAAGTGCTGCCCAATGCTACATCCCTGGCTTTCCCAGTCAACATCAAAGAGACCTCTCCCCATGTGGTGAATTGTAGCTTATGTGGAGTTCATTGCCATATTCAGAAGCCAAGCTGAAAATTGCTTAAAAACAAATTAACCTTTGAAAATTCCTATAATTTAAGTATACTACAAAGTAAATATAGTACCATCAGTGAGCCTAGCATTGGAAAAGAGTCTTGTTCCTTGGTTGAACAGCAATTAAATTAGTCAACTCCTAGGACTAGGGGTGTAGCTCAGTGGTTGTGCGTCTGCCTAACATGTAAGAGGACCTGGGTTCAGTCCCCGGCATTGAAATAAACAAACAAAAAAAGGCTCTGTTTAGGGGCTATGCTGAATTAAAAGAACAGCAACACACAATTAACTCTGTCTAAAGTGACATCCAGCATCCAGCATAATGAGGAGCTCTCATACATAAGTGCTGGGGAGCTACGGGAGACCAAAAGAACTATAGATTTGCATCTCTCGTTTCCTCATGCTGCAGCATATGCTCAGTGATGGCAGGGAGAGTCAACTATTTATATTTCAGCTAAAATAAATGCATCAAATAAATGTACAGTATGAGTCTGCTGCATACATGGGAAAGAGATCAGAAGAAAACAGATAAATTTTTTTAAAAGGCTATTAGCTCTGGATAGTGAGAATATGAGTACTTTAATTTTATTTTTATGACCCCTTTTGAAAATTTCCAATTTTTATTATATCAAGCATACCTTTTTAAAAGCTTTTTTCTTTCTGATGATAAAAGCAATGCATGACCCTTGCAAGGAAATTGAAAAAGGCAAGAAAGTATATGGGAGAAAGGAAAGATCGCCCTATCACCCCACCATCTATAGAAAATAGCTGTTAACATTTTGGTGTATTTTGATTCCATTTTTTTCTGCACACCCAACTATGAATGTTTGTGTTAATACTAAGTGTTCAGTAATGTATCTAGCTTTTTTTTTGTTTGTTATGTTTGTTTTTTAACATCACATGGTGAGTTTTTTCACTTATTCTTAATTTTTGAAACTTTTTAACAAAGGCAGAAGATTATAGTAGACTTCCCTACAGCTCAACATGAAAATTCTCTCCAGTTCTTTGACATTACAAGTATCAAAAAGATCAATAATGTGATGACTAAAAGTGTAGTAGATATTGAACCAAATGTCAAATTCTTTCCCTGGGACAAATGACAAGAAGTGCGATGTGGATTACAATCATAATCAGAAAAATATTTGTTACATTAAAAGCATCAACCTATGATATGGTCAAAAGTCCTGCAAAGCATTAGCTGGCACCACTAGGTTTTGGGGAAACAATGCTTCTTTCCCCTCATCACAGGCCAGGCCTGCCTGTGTTTAAGGAAAGAGGCCAACACCTGATACAGATGGGCAGCCTAAACCATCTTCCTTTGCCTTGGAGAGTAAAGTGATAGGTTTAAGAAAATCTTGGTAGCATGGAAGAGAAATCTATGCAATGTTTGTTCTGATCATGGGGTGATTCCGCAGGGAACACTGCTTCTGCCCCTCTGCTGAAGAAGATATTCTGCTCTGCTCTCCCTAGAGAGATGATATGGCACAGTAGATAAAGCATCATTGAGAAAAGAAGCCATTTTATAGGTGTAACCTCTAAACAGCAGCCAATATAGTGAGTGGGGTCAAGCTGTTCCCATCACTGGATGAACCGAGAGAAAGAACCCCAGAGATCCCCCACCAAGGGAGCAAATTATCCTACTCTCAGCACAAGATAAATTACGCATGAGAAAATATTCCTTCCAGACTATTAATCGATGCTATGCTTTGCATCATTCACGCCAGTTTGCTAAAATATGCAGAGAAAATCATTGCTACCAGCTGAGAGAGAACATTGCTATGGGAAACAATGAGCCTAACTTCTCCCTGGAAGAACTTTAATCCTTGTCTCAAATTCATTTCGCCCTGTTTATCCATATGTTCACCTTAGAGAAAATAGTGCAAACCACATGCAAATACAAACTGAGAAAGAAATAGTGGCATTTGCTTATGGAGAATTTTTAAAAATATAAACGATTCTAAGAAATGATTTGGAAGATTTGAGGTGAACTTTAAATATTCTCTCCCCAGAAAGATTGAAAGCTATGTAAGAATATTTCCACTAACAAAGAAGAAATAATAAAAGGGAAGATATTTTTTGAAATTCTTGAAATAAAACACTCAGTAACTGATCTCCATGGAGATATATTCTATAAATGACATAAATATATGTGTTTGGATAATTTTATTTAATATGCAGTTACAAACACACACACACACACACACATATATATATATACATGTATATATTTAATATATGCTTTCTATATTAAATATAGCACGCTGGTTGTGATGAAAAGAACCACACTGAAAGATGTAAAACTTCTCTTCCTGTTAAAACAGGGACAGTAAACTTTAGCATTAGACCACATTATCAATTATAATAATGGACACAATAGCTCTTATAAAAAATGGCTTTTCTTTGAAGACAATGACAGACGCACTAAGTCATTGCAATCTCTCTCTGCACAGCTAAATTAAGAGACTCCATCATCAATCATGTTGAATTTGTTGAAATGCTCTTTATGCAAGGTTGTTAAAGCACTAACCTATTGTACTTACTGTCATGCTCCTCATTTTATTTAAACCAGATTTTTTGGAAGAAAGCAGAGTAGCATTTGACATGAAAGGAAAGAATTTAGCACGCTGGTTGTGATGAAAAGAACCACACTGAAAGATGTAAAAGCTGGTAGAGGGTGAAGTTTAAAATATCTACAGGGGAAAGGCAATTAATTCCAAATAATAAGCACCAATAAAAAAAGAAGAAAATATTCACATTAATATCTTATTAATGCTAATTACTGACATGTGTATCATTTTAAGGATATTATAAACTGTTCATTCATATATATTGATTTTCAAAATAGTACTATTTATTATCCAAGAACTTCAGATGAGCAAACTAAAGAGAAGAAGGGTTAACTGACTTGTTTCAAGTCACAGATCTAGTTAGTGTCAGAACTTGGACTGGAACCCAGCTCTGGTTGCATAAAAATATGCATCTTCTACTCACACTCATGGATTATGTATATCTATAAATCAATATAGCAAATCATTCAGTTCAATTCAAAGAAGAGTTATTGATCTCAATCTTTAGAATTGTTGTTCTGACCCTGTATCTCTTAAATTTATTTTCCCCCAAATACTTCCATATCATTATCTCTGAATCTTAACAAAATATATTAAGCAAGTGGTCACAATACTATTATCATGTTTTTTTTTAAAAATATATTTTCTTTTAGTTGTTGATGTACCTTTATTTTATTCACTTATTTCTATGTGGTGCTGAGAATCCAGCCCAGGGTCTCATACATGCAAGGTAAGTGCTCTACCACTGAGCCACAACCTCAGTCCCTCTATTACCTTCTTTTATCAGCTGGGGAAGCAAAAGGTTAAGTGATATGTCTGAAGTCAAATGAGCTAAAAGATGACATGGAACCAAGAAGACAGAGTAGGTCTCCTGATGCTGACCTCAACTCTGCACACTACCACTGGTTTGTGGGTGAAATTGAGAAAATCATACAGAGTCAGCCTTCCTTTCCCCAGGGAGTTCAAATAACCTATGACCATCTGCCACTTGGACTCATGTGTGAGACTGTGATCAGTGAATCCTCCAATAGTTTCTAATGCCTACCTGTTTGTGATCACATTGCTCCTTCCATGGACACAGAGTCTGTGTATCCTTTCACATTTAGCCCACCAAGGGACTGAGATGAGCACAGGTTAATACGCGTAGATGGGCTAGGTCTAGAACTTCACTCCAAGGGGCCTTGTCCTGCCACTCCATGCTAAATGCTTTTTTGAGCATATGTTGTGTGTCAGGCTCCATGTTAAGTGTATATATATATATATATATATATATATATATATATATATACTTATATATATATATATGCAGCTCCTCATTTAATCCTCTTGACATTATCATTATCAACCCTATTGAACAGAGTGGAATTTACTTGCCCAATTTATGAACTTGGGAAACAACGAATTCAAACTCAACCAATTTCACTCTCAAGTCCTGATCCTGAATCACCATGTCACTTACCTTCTGTCTCTAACTTGAAGCCGAGTGATTGCCAATTCTGTCTATTTGTCCATCTCTAAATAATAAGAATGCCATTTTCTCTTCTGGTTCATATCTTTTTCATCTTTCTCACTTCCTTTCAGTGTAGTGCTCTCCGTTTGCATCAATCATCTCTGGATAACATTAAACCTAGGAGGCAGGACCCAGTGACAGTTCTCATTTTCTAAGAAAACTTGGGCACTTGGTATAACGTTTCCCTTGTGAAAACTGGTATTTGATCTCAGGCTCCTTGAAGCTCACTGTCAGTCCCTAACCTGGTGCTGACTCTGCAAAGCAGTATGTGATAAACTGCCTGATATTTCAGCTTCTGTGCTTTAAGAGCACAGTCATCTGTCTACATCACACAATTTCTGTGTCATTGTCAATGATGTTTGATAATGTTTGTAATCTGATAAGGTGAAAGTCTCCCAGGTGTCAAAATACATATTGTGACACAGCTTTCTAAACCTCTTGTTGCATTCTCATATCCAACTGCCTAGAAAGAGTTGAACAGGTCTGAACATAGCATATAATCTGACTTCACTCAATTTTTGATGAAGAATTGGTGAACTGTTCAGAGTCACTAAACTTTTCAGAGTCACTAAACTTACCAGAGTTGCCAGAATACAGTTCTTCCAGTAGTTGCCATCTGCTTGTTATGAGATCTAGAAATGCACTTTAGAGATTCTTATGCTATTTCCTTCGTCTTTCCTGTGCATTAAAACTAAATGTATCCTACTGAATGGTAAATACACACATAAGGTTTCTCAATAGTTGACCAGGGAGATACTAACTAGAATTTTCAATGCAAAGGTTATTGTTTGAATTGGTTAATACTTTGTTTAACATATCTAGCATTGATTAGCAGTACAAATGACCACAGGTACGTGAAAATGTGAATTTTGACAAATTTAAATGTCAACTTGCGGAGCCAGAAATTGAATGTATTTTAATGTGTATAAATTTGTCAAATAGCCTTGCTTACACAAAATCATTAGACTTAACAATAGGAAAATGAGAACAATAATTTGTTTAATTTGTTGTATTCTTTTGAATTCAATGTGGTTTGTTGAGATTATTTTGGCATCAAAAGTTATATAAAAAATAATAGTTAAGCAATCTAGACTGGACATTGGAAAGTCAAGTTGCAAAAAGAAGGACTTTTTTCTTAATTAGAGAAATGTACAGACAATATTTATAAGAATGTAAAGGATGGAGATAGTCCTATATCTCTGAGTTTTGTGGAATTTGTGCATCTGCATCTTGAGCTTTGAGAGTTATTATTGGAAGATTTCATTGCCTGGTTTTTTTTGTTGTTGTTGTTGTTGTTTCCCCCAATACTAGGGATTGAACCCAGGGGTGATTTACCACTGAACTACATCACCAGTTCTTTTAATTTTTAAAAATTTATTATTATTTATCTATTTATTTTTGAGAGAGGGTCTCACGAAGTTGCCCGGATTGCCCCCTAATCTGGGATCCTCCCTCCTTAATCCCCTAGACCTGCACCACCCTGCCAGCTTCCTTTGTCATCTAAATTCAAGTTCCCAGGGAAGAA
Organism: Sciurus carolinensis; assembly: GCF_902686445.1. NCBI lineage: Eukaryota > Metazoa > Chordata > Mammalia > Rodentia > Sciuridae > Sciurus > Sciurus carolinensis. The sequence continues at coordinate 24,852,814 of NC_062227.1, read as the reverse complement.
TGCTCAGCCCAGTCCTAACTAGCTCCTTTGAATTTCAAGTTCTTTCCTTGACCTGTGATCAAATCCTCACAGGCTCATGCCCTGTGCCGTGTATTGGAAAGGCATTTCGCCACTCTTCCAGCTTGTCTTGGGACGTGTAAATCTTGAGCTACGACCTTTAACGCACACAGGTTGGTCACTCAGGTGCTCAGAGGGTTGTGAAAAGGGTCTCAGTTTCACCTATGGTGGCCCAAGGGTAAAGGAAAGTTGCATAGGGCAGACAGGAACCTTTCCTACTGGACAGAAGACTGCTCTGTGGCGTTGCAGTGTAGGAAAGTGTGGTGGGCACTGGGTGGCCTCAGGCAATTCCCAGGGTTTGCTTGGCAAAGGCTGAACTAAGTATTGATATTCCGGGCAGTTCTTGTCCAAGGGAATGGTGACTCACTGATCTCCCTCCTCACCATTTGAGACATGTAAGTGTAGGCAAGCTCTATTGTCTTTCAAACTATTGTTTATACAGACATGCCAGGCTCTGCTTCTAATGCTTACAACACACTTTCACCCTCTGCAAACAAAAACAAAACAAAATATACTCCCAGTTATTATCAATCAAATCTTATCCTGCTGAACTCGGAGCCAATTTCCTGACCCCGCCCCATTTGAGGTAACCCACCCCTGACAGAGGACAGCCGCCCCCCAGGCTTCTGCGCAACCGCACTGGCAGCCACAGGAAGCTTCCGGGCGGGGCCTGCACGTCCCTCTGCTGCGCAGACTCGGAGGCTGCCATTCTTTTGCTGCGGCCTCCCGGAGTAGGCCCAGGCCTTGTGACTTTTGAAGAACCAGGGATTTTACCATTTGGGCTGATGAGGGGGAAAGGCTGAGAGAGCCTCGAAGCTGTCGAGCCCTGCAGAATGGATTATTCCTCCCAGATTCCAGGAAAGCCGAGGCCTAGCGCGTGTCCAGGCGGGCCCCCTGGACCGGCTTTTCTGCAGTGATGCGTGAGGCCGGTAGTCCACACGGGCTCACCTGTGGGGCTCCTGAGCCATTGTGACCCCAGTGAGCAGGCGATAGATCACGACCCGCTTGTGTCTGGCCTTGGGAGGGGATCCCAGGGCCTCCACTCCCTGGGAGGCCTCTCAGGGCCCCTTACTTCTCCGTTGCTTGTAGCAGATGTCCAAGATGTTTTCCCACCAGGCCTTCCAAGAGAGTAAGGGACACCTATGTCCAGCTCATAAAAATGACCGAACTTGTGCGCAGACATTCATACTGAGTGGAGGAACATGCCCAGGGCATAAACTGAGCTGAGAATTGAGAGGCAGCCCGAGTACCAGACAATCAAGGTTTTCAGGTAAGGTTTGGAGTCTCCATCAAAGTTAGAGAGATAATCCCACAGTTCAAGTACAGATGAGCGTTCACTGGCCTTAGGGAGGGGATGGCTACCGGTACTAGGGAAGGGAAATCTGTTTATCTTTACAGTTTTCAGAACCCTCCTTGTGGTTTAGGACAGTGTGTTGTAAACTTTGGTCTCAGGACGTCACAACATTCCTAAAAATTACTGAGGACCCCAAAGAACTTTTGTTCATATGGATTTTTATCTGACAGTATTTACAGAAATTAGAGCAGAAGTGTGCAGTGGTGCACGCCTGTAACCCATCCTCTCCAGAGGCTGAGGAAGGAGGATCCCAAGTTGGAGACCAGCTTCAGCAACTTCTCAAGACTGTAAACAACTTAGCAAGATCCAGTCTCAAACAAGGACTAAACCCAGTGGTAGAGTGTCTCTGGGTTCAATCCCCAGTATTGAAAATAAATAAATAAATAAAAGAAAGAAATTTAAAACAAGAAGTATGTAAAATTCTAGTTTATTTAAAATAGTAACCAACCTCTTACAGGTTGACTTTTTTTTTAAAGAAAAATAAGTAAATAATTGTTTTTTGAAGAGTGGCATTGTTTTCTTTAATTCTTCCTCATACCTTTCAGCATTCAGACTTGTGGAATCATGTTTCATAGAGCCTCTGGAAGATTTCACTATAAACCCCAGAGAGAATGAGAATGAAAAAGATAAATAACTTCTTGGCATTAATTATGAAAACAGTTTTGGCTTTGCACACTCACTGCCTGAAAGGATCCAACTTTGAGAACCTTTAGGAGGTTCTAAGACTGAGCTCATCTCAAGTACCTGAAGCAGGTCAGGTACTTGAATTTTTAGTATACCTAGAGGTGAGGGTCCTGAAGAATCATTAATTTATACTTTTTTTTTTTTTTTTTGGTGCTGGAGATTGAACCCAAGGCTTTCTGAAAGCTTAGCATGCGCTCTACCACTGATCTACACACCCAGCCCTTTTTTCTAAATTTTATTTTGAGACAGGATTTCATAGGTCTCAGTTTTGACTCTGAGAAGCTACAGGCTGTTCCCAAAGGCGAGCATTCCAAAAGACCAACAAAAAGCTGTTCCAAAGGTCTGGAGTACATGATTTGTGCTTCCTGTTATCAGCTGAGTGACATAGGAGACCACTTAAACTCTATGGGCCTTAATGTCCTTATCTGTAAAATGGGGCGGGGGGAGGGAGACATTTCACTTATTTACTCACCAAACAGGATTGTTATGCATGCTCACATGAAATAAAATATGTGAAAACAGTTTGAAAATTCTAAAGCACGATGAAAATCTAAACTATTATTGTCATTATGATTCCTTTTGAGTACACTCCTGTTACCTTAATGGAGAGATGAAAATACCCTCATTTGCTTTCCTCCCTTTTAAACTTGGTATCCTCTGATGAAGGATACATACAGTAAGAGTAGATGGCCTTAAGCTTTATCACTTACTTGTTCAGGAGCCAGCCTCCCTCATGTGTTTATTTGGATCCTGTCTGTTTCCTTTGTTCATTTACTTTTCATGGAAGAAAACAAGTCATTTGTGGACTTGGGATACATAGGCATAAAATGTGCCCTTCTTTCTATTCAGGAATAGAGAACAAAAATAAAAACATGAAATTTAAGGTATTTCTTTAAGCTGCTATGAGATTGAGGTAGCCAATATTTCACTTAACTAAAAACTCTTAAGTATTAAAATACCTTTGTACTGTCTACATAAAAATATAGTAAATATACAAATATTTTCCCAAGCTATACAAAAGAATCCATTTTATTACTTTATGGCTATCCCTTTGAAATGCCTGTGTTCATTAATGCCATGGTTACTACAGTTATTCAAGTATAGGATACAGAGATACAAAGATTTTACTACAGATTTACTGTCTGCAACTATGAATGGACTGAAACCATGAACCAAAATAAAGCAAGAGAGGGTGTCATCAGAGGATTGGGATCAAAGCAAGATGTAAACCCAGCAAGGCAAACATTAAGTCCTCAGCCCTGAATCTGGCATTTGAAGCATGTGGTGGCAGGATGTAATTTCCAAATGGTTTGAACAGGCCCACCTCTAGGCCTTGCTAACTGCAACCCACATAACCTCTCTTTTGGGCTGGCTTTGCTTGTTCCTTGAAGATTCCCTCAGCAGGCAGTTCATGTTGTTGGCATCTTTAACTTCCTGGGCTCTCCATTGCAGCTTTGGCTTCATTCTCAGAGCTTCACACACCATCCTCAGGGGCTGCCCATAGGTATTCAAACCTTGGCACATATTATCTGGTTTCATAGGCTTTCCTTTAAAATCTGGGTTGAGGCCTCCATGACCTGTAACCCCAGAATTTTGCATTCCTGCAAAACCAGCACCACATGGACAATACCAAGGTCTGTTATCAGTGGGCACAATAGCTGAATCCATTTGAACCATGACTTGAGCTGGCAACAGGTGGTCTTGCCAATTCCTGAGATGCCCTCAAGGCATCTTTCCTATGGCGTTAGTGCCAAGTACTTGATTTTTTTTTTTTAGTGGTGCTAATCTTTTCAACAACCATGACTTCTTTTTCCCCAACTTTAAATGACCTTTTCTGGCCAAACTGCAAGTTTTTCTAACCTTTCTATTCTGTGTTTTATGCCTGATTATCAGAGTAAACCTGATTAGAAGCCACCAGCAATCCCCATGCCTGAATGCTGCTGTACTGCCTTGAAGTTTCCTCCACCAGATTAGTCTATCATCTTTAAATTCAGTCTCACCTAACATTTCAGGACATGGACAAAATGCATACAAGTTCATTGCCAGAATATAGTACATGTGGCCTCCAGTCCAATTCCCAATAGAGTCCTCTTTCCCATCTGAAACCTCATGAGTATAGTCTTTACTATTCACATTCCTATTGCATTCTGACCTTCCATGCTTACTCCATAATCCCACTTCAGGGTTTCCAACCCTGACACACATTGCTTGGCCTGCCAAGCATTTCTTTGAAATCTGGGTGGAAACCTCTGTGACCCTGTAACTCCATTGTTTTGCATTCTTCCTTATGACATTCTGTGATTTCTCCAGCCTGCATCTTGAAACTTTTCCAAATTCCTCCCACAAACCAGTTCCAAAGGCTTTGGAATCACATGGTCATGTGTAGTCACAAAATGAACCAATGTCTAGTTTATTCAGCTTTTCCTTGCTATGACTAAAATACATGACATGAACAATTTAAAGAATGCTTTATTTTTGGCTCATAGTTTTAGAGGTTTCAATCTATGGTCGACTGGCTCTATTGCTTTGGGCCTGATATCAGGCAAAACATTGTGGCAGGATATGACTGAGAGATGGTGCTCAGCGTATGACAGCCAGGAAGCACAGTGATGGAGAAGGAAAAGATAAGAAATACCCTTCCAGGGCATGACCCCAGTGACCTACTTCCTCCAAACATACCCCACTCCCTTCAATTTCCAACCACTTCCCAGTAGTTCATTTAGCTATCAGTGGGTTGATACACTGCTGAGATCAAATCCCTCATGAGTCAATCACTCCTCCAAAGCATCATCTCTGAACTGGGCTGTATTTGGGACCAAGGCTTTAATACATGAGACTTTGAGGGATATTTCATAATAAAACTGAAAAAATAATATACTTTGTCATTGGTACAGGTGTGCACTATAGGGAAAAAAACATACTTCACGAAGTATGGTGTTCATGTACATATGGGTAATTATAGAGTAATAACATGGATTCTTCTGTGTGGTTTATGAAAATCATTCTGTGTTTACCTATATATAATATCTATGATTTCATATTAACTGGTTTCAGGCATCCCTGGAAGTCTTGGAACTTATTCCCCATGAATAAGTTATGTCAGTCCTAATGAATACTCTGGCCCTCTAGAAAATAAGTGAAAGTTGCCAAATATTGTGTAGGGCACAATAGCATTAGAAGGAATGAAAAGAGCATTCTCCTCTACTTGCATTGTCCACTGTTGAAACCCTGCTTGTCCTTCCAGGTCTAGTCCAAAAGCCATTTTTACCACAAAGACTTTCCCAGTCTTGTGGTCAGAGTCACTCACTTCATGTACTCACTCATCCTTTCCCCCACTGTCCCTTCTGCCATTGAAGCTGGATTGATTTTACTTAATCTTGCTCTTGCATCTTAGTTAATTTTTTATTCCTGTCCCCACCCACTCAATTCTCAGTGTTCTGAAGGCAAGGATTGTATTATTCACTTGGTGTGTGTCAGTTCCATCTCCCACCAGCTGGTACAGAGTACAGTGCTTGCATGGAACACATGTAGTGGATGTTCAGAAAATATTTGAGATATTGAACTGATTTTTCACATTGGTATTTCCTCATCTTTACTTTCAGAACCTTTCAGAAAAAAAGAGGAACTAAAATTAGTTTGGATGACCAAAGGTAAGTACCCAAGAAATGATTTTTTGTTGTTGAGGTTTATACAAAGGGAACTTGTGGCAAAAAAAAAAAAAAAAAAAGTCAGCCTGGGTATATTAGGGAGTTCAGGGCACAGAGTCAAGTAAACTAATATTGTCGAGTTTAAGAGGGAATGGGATTGGATTTATAGCTTTGAGAGTTCTTCAGGACTGAAGTATGAAAGTTGACCAGATTGGGAATCCTGGCTGTCACAGAAGGAAGAAAGGTATGATTATCATGCTAAACTGACTAGAGCTGGCATTCGTTTGACTGTTTTGGGAAGAGCAATGGGGAATGATAGAGAAGGGAACCAGAGGGCTGCTTTTGTCTGGCTGTGGTGGGGCAGGAGGAACTGGGACTACAATAGGAGTGAACCTGAGGCTGGGATAGAAGTGGGTTGGTTGACATTTTCCAGACCAAACCAAACATCAGAATATGGATAAATAAAAATGAATGTATGTGAACAATAATGCAGAATATTTGAAACTGGAATGGTTTAAGAAAATTACCATAGATGGTTCTAGTCAGCAATGTTTTAACAGGCATAGGCTTGAGACTGATGGCCCTTGCTTTCTGCTGGCCTCTGTTACCTTTTCCCCTTACGTAACTTGAATGCTGAACTGGAAAACATTTTTATTATTACGTTTTGTCTTACCAGCAGGTGAAGTGATTTTTATGTTTTTCTTTCTTAAAAAGTTGATTATTGGTTGTCTATGGCCCTAAACGGATTTTTTCCATTTTATTTAAAGTTTCTACCTTTCCTCTAAGAGTCTCCTTATAAAACTATTTAAACTCCCTTCTAGTATTTCCCAAGGCCATGAGAATTTATACCTGGCTTGAGGACACACTATATCTGTCTCAATGGCCCAAGAAATTTTACTTTCCTCCTCAATCCTTCTTATAATGTCTAAATGAATGGGATTTGTAAAGACATTTATCTCTTTGTATACTTTCATCTAGCATAAGAATAGCCCTATTACTAATCCCTCAAATGTAAATGAGCTGCAGTATATTTTCATTTTTAGGCATCTCTAGACATTAGGAGGAGGGCAGCCAGTAGATAGTAGGAGGAGTAGAAGCCAACTTGAGTGAGCTTTTGCAAATAAAATGAACAGTTATCTTAATGAAAGAAAAATGTCAGTAAGCCTGCAACTTTTATTATTTTAGATGACAGGTTCTTGCCATCAAAATAAGTAGCAGATTGAGAAAAATTTCCCCTCTTGCCCTGATTTTTTTTTTTTTTTTTTTTTTTTTTTTTTTTTTTTTTTTAGTAAATGAACAGTTAAGATCCCATCTGAGAACCACTGGAAAGAATTGCATATTTATCTCCATTTGATGATTGTTAACTTTCCCTTAACCTTTTCTGTGAAGACTATCTTCTTTTACATGAATTTTAAGAACATATTCAGAGATATTTTGTAAATTGCCATATATTTAGGTTAGTACAATTTTTAAAATATAGAATTTGACTTTAAAAAGAAAGGGAGCCTATCTTGTGAGTGGTAACATAGCTGGGGTGTCAGAGTTTCATAGAGAGCAACAAAGTATAGTAGATAAGTACATGAACTTCGGAAAAACCCAAACCTGAGTTTACACTCTGCCTAGCTTTGTGACCTTGGAGAAATTTCTTTTCTTTTTAAAAGTTGAATATATTTAATTCCTTAATTTTTTTTTATTGTGGTGCTGGGGATTCAACCCAGTGTCTCACACATAGTAGGCAAGCACTCTACCGCTGAGCCACAACCCACTTGAACAAATTTCTTAATCTGTGTCTCAAATTCTTCTTTAGTAAAATTGTTGGGAGTAGTAGCTACGTCTTTGGTTTATGAGATTTAATTAGTTAATATCTATGAAGTACTGAAAGTGCTTATTTTGTAGTATGTACAAATTGAGAAATAAAGTTTTTTCAACAATTAATAAAAAGCTTTGGATGCAATTTCAGCTATGCATACCTTTGGATAAATATTATATAGCTAAATTATCCTTTGAATTTTTATTATGAAAAGCTCTGGACCTTTTCTTGGGTCCTGATCAATTGGAAATTGTGAAAATAACTAAATCTATATAGTCTAAAAAGCCCTTTTTATTTCTGGCGCCAGGCCTCAAGCAAGGCTCAAGTGCTACAGACGCTTATTGCCTAAAAAGTTTGCGTGTTATTGGGGAAGCTCTGAATGATAGATGGAAGTGTGAGAACATTTTACTTCTGCTTTTGTGACTCAAAGTAAATTAAGGCACCAAGCTGAACTTCCTGAATTTATGTGTATGTGTATATGTACATGGACATATGTATATGTGGTAGGGATGTGAATATAAGAAACACAACTATTTGTGAAAAAACACAACTATTTCTGACAATACAAAACTATAATATTATAAGAAACTCAGCAAGTTTGGGAAGCAAACTATTAATGTTTGTTTTGATGTGCAATTGTGGTTCTAATCTGGTATAATTTTAGCAAAACTCTCCTACTCTGCTGAATTTAATGGAGCAATGGGGCTGAATATTTAGGAATGCAACTTTAGGAACCATGATAGTCACAGAGGTTAAAGGTTGCATCAGCTACTCACATTTGTCAGATAGTACTGATTCCACACGTCAGGTCTCAGCTGCCTACATACATTAATTTCAGGTGACTTGACTTAGCAAAGCTCAGTTTGACATACTCATTATAGAGCATATTCTTGGCTTTCACAATGGTGTGCTTCCTAAGAACACAGTAATACTCATTTGTCTCAGCTTTGATGTTCTGTCTCACTGATACTACAAACTGATAAGTGTTTTCTTCTCTGCAGCATTATGAGAAAATAAGTCTTATTTTGGAAACATCAAGATTAGTGACTGGCTTTATAAAAACTTGTTTGGAATCTTCCTAAGTTCTCGATGACCTTGTTTTCAAGTTAGAAATTTGATTTCATTCTGCATACCATCTTAGTTTCATAAACAATTCTGATTCTGTAATTTAAATTTTACTCTTCAAATATCTGGATCATGGGAGTATGGATTGTTATTTATGGTCCTATTTGAAGGATTTATTCTATAAATCATAGCTGTAAGATGGCTTCCTAAAAACATTTAAAAATAATTTACAGTTATACTTCTTTATATTTAACCAGTACTCTACTATTTTATGACAGCAAGCATCTTTTAGCATTTTTTTTATTGTGGGAAATCTAAAAGATATACTAAGTAGAGGGATGTGCTTAATGAAGAACTCTGTTGCACCTTTTCATATCATAGATAATTTTCCTTCTTCTTTTTACCTATATCCCCTCCACCTCTGTGTTATTTTGATACAAATATCAGGTACCTTGTCATTTGATCTATAAATATTTCTAGATGTATCTCTTAAGACAGACTACTCTTTTTAAGTCTTCTACCAATACCATCATGATACCCATTCAGATCAATAGTAATCCCATAGATTATGTTTCTCCACCATTTCTTTCTTATTATTAAAGAAAGCAGATTTCCTTTCACCTGAGGATCAGTGACTACATGCCATTTGTGCCATTTACCATAGTCTTTTTTTTTTCATAAAATGAGTAGTTATATCTAAAATGATCTTTTTATGTTAGATTTTTTTTTTTTGCAAGAGTACTTCATACTTCATATTGTTTACCATTACCAAGAGATACATGTTTGGTTTCTCTCTTTTGGGAATGTTAGTAACCACTGAAGTGCATTGTGTTAGAGTCATTATTTAATTTGAGGTTGTAAAGAGGTGAAATTTTAATTATGTTTTTCCTTCTTAAGTCATTATTTGGAATACTTGTATAAGAAAAGATTCCCTTATTATTTGGGTACCCTCAGTATAGTTCTTTTAATAAAGGTAAAATTTGCATAAAATTATTTTCCTTCATTTACCAATTAGTTCACAAAGAATTTTTAGATAATTCATAGATGCAAAGATATTTGATATATTTTAATGTGCTGCAGTTTTTTTTTTTTTGGAATTTAATCTTTATTTGTAGGACACTGTAAGATATGAAATTCCACCTAGAAATAAGAAACCCATTTAGAGGTCAAGTTTCATATAGTATGTACAGTTTGGAACTGTTCAAGAATAGTTTTTTTTGTAAAAAGCGCTAAAATAACAAACCACATTAAAAAAAGAACTCTTAGTAGAGAAACAGAAAGACAAACTTACACTGAAAATAATACACAACAAAGTTTATGCCTCAGCTGTATGGCCTAGAAGTTAAAGGTCCCATCCTGAACTTGAAAGGTATAGCCTTCAGAGGTAGTTTCTGGCACAACATTTTGATCTTCCTCTTCCTCTACTAAAAAATACTTCCAATCAAGTTTAATAAGCCTTATACACAGACTCATTTTCATGGTTCTATGGAGCTTCAATTTTGTTCAAGCCTCCATCTTCAATCATTCTAGAGTTTCTGGGTTTCACTTAGTTTCTCAGCAGTTTGAAAGATATTTGAAATGGTATTTGGAACAACCAGAATAATTTTGGTATCTTTTGCAGTCAAGAGGTTCATCAGTGATCCTATTATGCCACAATTTCTCTTGCAGTGGATTTGTTGCTTATGTATAGAAATGCATTTGATTTATGGGTATTGATTTTATAACCTGTTACTTTGCTGAATTCATACATGAGTTCTCGTTTCTGGTGGAATTTTTTTGATCTTCTAAATATAGAATCATGTCATTGGCAAACAGTGATAGCTTGAGTTCTTTTCCTGTTTGTAACCCTTCAATTTCTTTTGTCTATCTGATTGCTCTGGCTAGAGTTTCAAGGATAGTGTTGAATAGAAGTGGTGAAAGAGGACATCCCTGTCTTGTTCTAGTTTTTAGAGGGAATGCTTTTAATTTTTCTCCATTTAGAATGATGTTGGGCTTGGGCTTAGCATGGATAGCTTTTACAATGTTGAGGTATGTTCCTACTATCCCTAACTTTTCTAGTGTTTTGAACATGAAGAGGTGCTGTATTTTGTCAAATGGTTTATCTGCGTATATTGAGATGATCATATGATTCTTGTCTTTAAGTCTGTAGATGTGTTGTATTACGTTTATTAATTTCCGTATGTTGAACCAAATTTTCATTTCTGTGATGAACCCAACCCCTCTTGATCTTGGTGCATTATCTTTTTAACAGGTTTTTCTATGTGATTTGCCAGAATTTGATTGAGAATTTTTGTGCCTATGTTCATCAGGGATATTGGTCTAAAGTTTTCTTTCCTTATTGTGTCTTTGTCTGGTTTTGGTATCAGGATGATGCTAGACTCATAGAATGAGTTTTGAAGGGTTCCTTCCTTTTCTATTTTATGGAATAATTTGAGAAGTCTTGGTTTTAGTTTTTCTTTGAAGGTCTTGTAGAACTTGACTGAGAATCCATGTGGTCCAGAGTTTTCCTTGGTTGGTAGGCTTTTGGTGGTGTCTTCTATTTCATTACTTGAAATTGATCTGTTTAAATTGTGTATGTCCTCTTGCATCAGCCTGGTAAATTGTATGTCTCTAGAAATTTGTCAACATATTCAAGTTTTTCTATTTTACTTGAGTATAAATTTTAAAAATAGTTTCTAATTATCTTCTGTTTTGTTTGTCAAATTATCTTCTGTTTTGTTTTAACTTTTTGTTTTGTCAATTTTTTGAATTGTTTCTTTTGTTTCAATTTCATTGATTTCAGCTCTGATTTTAATTATTTCCTGTCTTCTGCTGCTTTTGATGTTGATTTGTTCTTTTTCTAGAACTCTGAGATGTAATGTTAGATCATTTATTTGTTGTCTCTTTTTGTTTTAATATATGAGCTCAATGCAGTGAACTTTCCTCTTAGCACTACCTTCATAGTGTCCAGAGATTTTGATGTGTTGTATCTGTGTTCTCATTTACCTCTAATTATTTTTTTATTTCCTCCTTGATTTCTTCTTTTATCCATTCATCATTCAGTAGCATGCTATTTAGTCTCCAGGTGTTGTAGTAGCTTCTATTTTTTATTTTATCATTGATTTCTAGTTTCATTTGCTGAGGGTTCCTTTGTGGCATAACATGTGGTCTATTTTAGAGAAGGATCCATGTGCTGCTGAGAAGAAAGTATATTTGCTCATTGATGCATCCATCTATATATATCTATATATGTCCTATATATACATCTATATATACATCTATATATGTCCTTTAAGTCTAAATCATTGATTATATTATTTAATTATTTGTTTAGTTTTTGTTTGGAAGATCTATCCAGTGCTGAGAGAAACGCGTTAAAGTCACCCAGTATTATTGTGTTGTGGTCTATTTAATTCTTGAAATTGAGAAGTGTTTGTTTGATGTACATAGATGTTCCATTGTTTGGGGCATATATATTTATGATATGTCTTGTTGGTGTATGATTCCCTTAAGCAGTATGAGATGTCCTACTTTATCCCTTCTAACTTTGGTTTGAAGTCCACTCTGTCTGATATGAGGATGGAAACCCCTGCTTGTTTACACAGTTCATGTGAGTGATATGTTTTTTTTTCCTAACCTTTTACCTTTCAGTCTGTGGTGAATCTCTTGAAGACAGCATGTTGTTGGGTCTTTTTTTAAAAAATCCAACCGTAAATCTAATCTGCCAGGCTCTGTCTTTTGATTGATGAGCAGTTTAGGCCATTAACACTCAGGGTTATAGAGATATGTTTTGTATTCCCAGTCATTTTGGTTGATTTTGGTTTTTAACTTGACTTAGTTTCTCCTTTGATTGACCTTTCCTTTAGTGTAGTTCCTCCCTTTGCTGGTTTTCATTTTTTTTAACTTCCTCCTCATGGAATATTTTGCTGAGACTGTTCTGTAGTGCAGGGTTTCTAGTTGTGAATTCTTTTAACTTTTGTTTATCATGGAAGGTTTTTATTTAATCTTCAAATTGAAGCTTATTTTTGCTGGGTATAAAATTCTTGATTGGCATCCATTTTCTTTCAGAGCTTGATATGTTATTCCAGGACCTCCTGGCATTGAGGGTCTAGGTTGAGAAATCATCTGAGATCTGAGTTGGTTTCCCCCTATATGTAATTTGATTTTTTTGTCTTGCAGCCTTTAACATTCTATCTTTATTCTGTATATTAGTCATTCTCTTTATAATGTGCCTTGGTGTGGGTCTGCTGTAATTTTGTACATTGGGGTCCTGTGAGCCTCTTGTAGTTGATTTTCTATTTCATTTGTTAAATTTGGGAAGTTTTCTGATATTAGGTCACTGAAAAGATTGTGCATTCGTTTGGTTTGTATCTCCATGCCTTTGTCTATTCTGATAAATCTTAAATTTGGTCTTTTGATGTTATCCCATATTTCTTGGAAGTTCTGTTTGTGGTTTCTTACCTTCTTCTCTGTGCAGTCAACTTTATTTTCAAGAGGATATATTTTGTCTTCATTGTCTGAGGTTCTGTCTTCCAAGTGGTCTAGTTTGTTGATGATACTTTCCATTGAAGTTTTAATTTGCTTTATTGTGTCCTTCATTTCGAGGATTTCTGCTTGATTTCTTTTTGTAATCCCTGCCTCTTTATTGAAGTGATCTTCCACTCCCTGTATTTTCTCTCCAATACCTTCCTTTATTTCAAAGATCAGCTTAACTATGTATTTTGTAAACTCCTTCTCTCACATTTCTTCTACCGTGTTGTCCATGGGTTCTATTGTTGGAACATGTTGGTTTGTTTGCTTTGTTCCCTTGTTTTTTCATGTTGTTTGTGTGTCTTCTCATCTAGCAGTATTGAGCTGAGGCAGTACAGATTCTACCCTGTGGTCTTATAGTGTCCCTGAAGGCTTCCAGTACCTCACCTGCAGGTACTGTGACAATAGACTTCCAGGCAACTGTGGGCAGCAGGCAATCTGCTGGTGGTCTGCCTGTTTTTATCTTAAAGATAAAATAAATTAATTCTAGATCTCTAAAGGAATAACATCTAGGAATTAAAGTGAATAATGGCAGTTTTCTTCAAGGAGCCCATGATGTTCTTGTAATTGGTTTTTACATGAGGTTTAAGTCAGTCCATATATAATTACATTTTAATTTTTAGGATTCACTAGAGACTGTGAAGATGATTTTTGAGCAGGATAGTTATTGAGAATGTTAGCCATAAAGCAAATTATCTTTCAGCAAGATGAAATTTTCATGTTAATACTAAATGAGATTCTCCAATGTGTCCCCATACTTTATATTATTTTTAGAATATAGAGAGAAATCCTTTGATCATCCATACTATTTCTCTTTTCTTGTTTGATTTGTCAGAAAAGAGACAGGCATGAAATGTGTCTTTTCTTTTTTCCTAATTATTTTTCACTCTGTTTTTGGGGGATCTTCTATTTTTCTTTGCCTTTGTTATTCTCGCCAAGTAAGTTTTTTTTTTTTTTTCCCCATGTAATAACATATAGAAATCTGTAGTCTGTGACCTGGATAAAGGAGTTGAAAGTGATCTCTTGCTAAATAGTCTGTTGTATTTGAAAGTTTAGAATGTGCCCCCTGAACTGCTGTTCAGAGACCTATGATACTAGAGAGTAAGGATGAGGTGTGAGCAAAGGGCCAAAGAGATATTTAAGAATTGGGAGCCATTGGACTGAGGTAGCCTCAGTGCTTAAGTTCCTAAATAAGCAAACTGAAAGCCAACACAAGCAAATAGTAAAATGAAACTAACACCCAGCCATAAACCACCAGCTAACTTCTAACTAGGGCCTTTCCACTGAGATGACCCAAATAAGGCTACTGCATCACTCTAAGCAGTGTTTTCGTTGCATTACTTCTGAGCCCCCCACTAAAAAAGCCTTCCTCTTGGAGTTCTGAGCTATTGTGGTCTGGAGTGATCCTCTTCATGCCTTGCTCTTAGCATAAATACACTTTTGTATTTTAATGTGACTCAGTTCATTTTCTAACAGTTATTATGCAATCGCATATCGAATGTGTTCCTGGCACTATGTTAAACTATATATATATATATATATATGTAATATGTATTATTATATACATATAATATATGTATATATGTATTATTATATACATATATGTATATGTGTAATATACATATATATGTATTATATATATTATATATATATAATCATTTAACAAATTATAGCAAGTCATAAATTAAGAACAATTTTCCTCCTGTGTCATTTGAGGAGATCACTATCTATTCTGAGCAAATTATCTGAAATAACTGTATAGATTGTTTTCCCAGGACATCCAGAGGGTGTTGAATCTGTTTATATTTTGTTCAAGAAATTACTAATGAGTTTAGAAATATAATCAGTAATCATTTCATGCCATTGCCTAAGTCTGTCTCTCCATTCTCTTGCACTCCCCATACCCCACCACAACCCAACACCTAAGAATATATACATACTTAATAATTTATTTCATGTAAAAGGAGAATGAAAGGATGTTGGACAAGTAGTCAATGTGTCTTGGCAGATTGTGTGTGTGTGTGTGTTTGTGTGTGTGTATAAAAGGTGTACCTACAAGTGAACTTGGAAATAGGGACCAATGAAATGGCTTTTCTCAGTGGGATGGTGTTTTAGTCACCTTTTTGTTGCTGAGATCAGTAGACCTGATAAGAACAACTTAGAGAAGGAAAGGTTTATTTTGGATCATGGATTCAGAAGTTCAGTCCATGGTAGACTGATTCAGTAGCCCTGGACCCATGGTGGAAAGGCATGGCAGAGGAAAGCAGCCCAGGACATAGCAATCACCAAGCTGAGAGAGAGAGCTCTACTTGCCAGGCACAAAATATAAACCTCAAAAGTATGCCCCCAGCGACTCATTTCCTCTAGTCATACCACCTGCCTATAGTCACCACCCAGTATACCAATCTTTTCAAATTATTAATCTGTCTTATGGATTAATATATTGATTAGGTTACAGCTCTCATACTCTATAATTTTTTTTACCTCTGAACATTACTGTATTGCCATATATGAACATTCACAGGACACCTCATATTCAAATCACAACAAGTGACATGATTTGATTTGTGTTTTAGATATATTTGGGATGGGCTTTTGGAAGCTGAAACCAGTGGCCAAGAAGACGAGTGTAGGGGAGCTGCCAATATCAGGAATGGTGAGGCCTGCCCTGGTAAGAGATGAGGGGAGAGAGAGATTTGAAAATTAACCAACTGTTGTTGAGTGTTCAGTCCAAAGGAAGAGGGAGGAGTGAACAATACCTTCAGATTCTGACTTGGAGAACTAGTGTTATGGTCTGGATGTGAGGTGTCCCTTCAAAGCTCATGTGTGAGACAATGCAAATGATTGGGAGAAACGATTGGGTTGTGAAAGTCTTAACCCAGACAGGGTTAATCCTGATAGGGATTAACTGAGTGGTAACTGAAGTGGTAGGATGTGGCTGGAGGAAGTGGGAATTGGGGGCATGTCTTTGGGGTCTATATTTTTAGCTGGCAAGTGGAGACCTCTCTCTCTGCTTTCTGATCATCATGTGAGTGACTTCCCTCTGCCCCACTCTTCCTCCATGATGTTCTGCCTCACCTGGAGACCCAGAGAATGTAAGTGACTGTATATGGACTAAGAATTCTGAAACACTGAACCCTCAAATAAACTTTTCTTCTTCTACAATTGTGCTGGTCAGTTCTTTCAGTCACAGTAGCGAAAAAGCTGACTAAAACAACTAGGTGCATGATAGTTCCTTAACTGAGGCAAATATCATTTCTAAATTCATTAAGCAAAACAATATTTTCAGCTTTCATAGTTGGATTTGAAGATTTGTATTGTATAGAGCAGCTCTGACCCACAGAAATAAAATACAAGCCACAAAAGCAAGCCAGTGGTAAGTTCAAGTTTTCTGAAAGTCATGTTAAAGTATGTGAAAAGAAACAATAATTTTAATCTATTTTATTGGACTCAATATAGCCAAAACATTATGATAAAAGCTTGTAATATAAAAATTATTAATGGAGCATTTTATATTTTATGTTTTTGTGAAGTCTGTGAAATCTGGTATGTCTTTTATATTTACAGAACATTCACTATGCACTAGTCACACATCGGATGTTAAATTGACTATGTGTCTAGTGGCTACCATAGTGGGCAATATACCTATAGAGCATCCTGATATATAGAGATAGATAAGGAAAAGCTTTTTTTTTTTCCCTTTCCAGTGCTGGGAATGGAACCCTTGGTCTTGTACTTGTTAAGCAAGTGCTGTACCACTGCGCCACATTCTGAGTCTGAGAAGAACATTCTTTTTCATGAAAGAATCATATCACTTCTAAAAATTGACTAATTAACTAAGCTCAGAAAAAAGCCATGCAGCATAACAAGAGGATATATCACCAGGAGATGTGTCTTCTACTTTGGGTTCTAAGGCTAGAAGTTGTGTGTGATCTTTCATAAGTTAATTTTTCTGCACTGGAGTAAAACTGAGGTTAAAACTCTTAGCAGTTTACTTTTAATATCTCTAAATTAATTAAATGACTAGATTGTGCTACAGCTACAGCAATTTTAATGGTAGCAGAAGTAGAAGTTAATGATAGTGGCAGACTTATACAACAATCATTGAGTGCCAAGCACTCCATTAAATGTTTTACATATATTAACTAATCTAATTACCACAACCCTGGGCAGTGGTCCATTATCATGCTCATTTCACAGATCAGTAAACTGGAGGACAGAGAGGTTATTAGAGAAGATGTGTCTTGGATTTAAAATGAAGGTGTCCTGACTCTTCCATCCATGCCCTTAACCACTAAACTACTGTAGTATACCATTTCTTAAAAAAGAAAAAAAAAAGGAAAAAACCCCAGCTGGGCATGATGGTGCAGGCCTGTAATCCCAGAGGCTGAGGCAGAAGGAGGATTGCAAATTTGAGGCCAGCCTCAGCAACATAGTGAGACCCTAAGCAACTAAGTGTGATCCTGTTATAAAATAAAAAATAAAAAGTGCTGAGGATGTAGCTTGGTGATACAATGCCCCTGGGTTTAATCCCAAAAGAAAGAAAGAGGGATGGGGGAAGGAGGGAGGAAGAGAGAGAGAGAGAGACAGAAAGAGAGAGAGACAGAGAGAGAGAAGGAAAAAAGTGTGAGGGGAGCTATTATACTCTTTCAAACATCAGACTCAAATGTTTTTCACAAATGTAAAGATAGTTTCAAAGCCATGGCAAATAAGTTTTGAATGAACATACTGAGTTACTTGATTAGCACAGACAATATAGTATGCTCATTTTTATCCTCAAAAAACCTTTTAATCATAAGGAAAATAGATGAGTGCTGCCTTCTCATTCCTTGTAGCAGCCTTTAAGACAAGCTCCTTTTAACACTGTGGGAAAACAAAGAGCCAGTAGGAGAAATCTGAAAGTGGATATTTCTTCAACAAAGAGAGAAGAGTCCTAAGAGAAAAAATAAAATAAAGAGATTGGGTCTGTCTGCCCCTGTCCCTGTCCCTTTCTGTATAAGAAAGTTCATAAGAAGAGGTATGTGGACTAATGTTTAACAACTGGCTTTTTGGAAAAAATGTCTGTGTTGTATATATGTTTATTATAATGTTATTTATAAGATGTGCACTATCTAATTTTGTTGTTGCTTTTTGGATGCTGAAGATTGAACCCAGGGGCTCTGTACCACCAATTTATATCCACTTTTTTTTGAGATAGGATCTCCATAAGTTGCTAAGGCTGGTCTTGAACTTGGAATCTTCCTTGGAAGCTTCCCAATAACTGGGATTACAGGTGTGTGCCAGCACTCCTGGTTTATACTACATAATTTAAAAGCAAAAATATGCTATGTCCTTTCTCATAAACTCCATACACCCCATTACAGTCAGTTGAATCTCATGCAATGCTTTTTTGTTTTTGCTGAACCCTTGAATCTGAAGGTAATCCAAGATAGGAACTGATGAATGAGTGTAGTTCCCACATGAATATTGGTTGTTGTTTGCATTTGTTAACAAGTAAGGCAGCAGTGAAACAATGAAGACATATGTTAGAATGTCACTCTTTGGTAGATGATAATGAGTTATTTTGCTGAATCATAAAATTGTTTTTGAATAATAGAAGAATGTTTCCTCATTTACTTGGGCTATTTATAATGTAACAGTCACAGATAAAACATACTTTTAGGTTTAATCTGTGTCATGAACACTTTTTCGCCATCATTTTTCAAAGTGTAGACAATTATCAAAATAATCAGGTCCTCCTTTTTTGTAAGCAGTTTGCATGTCACCATTGTATTTCTACCATACATGAACAACAGATGTTAATAGCCTCAAAGGCATAAGAAATAGTAAGATAAGATCATTAGAAAGCATTTCTTCCAACTGGTTTCAAGATGACGGACTAGAGGGCGGCTGCATTTCATGTTGCTCCAGGACTCAGGATTCAAAAGAGGAGATAGTGAGTGACTTGGGACCAACTCAAAGCCGCCGGGTGAGTTTCTCCCATTGGGGAGGCGTCCCGGATGGGGTGGTAGCCCCGGAACACAGGGAACTTTGTGAAGTAGAGTGGCTCGGCGAGACGCCCCTCCCCCGCTGGAGCGGTGAACACGGACAGCAGGGAACTTTGCAGAGGAGGCTGCGCAACACACCGCTTGGTTTTGGAGCAATCTGCCAGGGCTCCGGTGGCTGCCTGAGAAAGAGTTGGGCGGCGAGCTATTTGGACTCAGCAACCGCCTGAACAACGGGGAGGGGGCTGTCCTGAGGAGGTGGAGGTGCGCAGTGAGTTGCTTGGTCTCCAAGCGCCCACACAGAACACCGGGTGGCTGCCTGGAGGAAGAGACGAGTGGCGGGTCACTGGGGCTTGGAGCATATGTACGAGGCTCCAAGTGACTGCTCAGAGGAGGGGTCCCATAGCCAGGCGATTAGGTGCAAAGCACGGTCTGGTCCGGGGACCTAGGCACCTTTCCTTGAAAGAGCTACACAGAGACAAGCTGAGGGGCAGAGCGAAGGTTCCAGGACTGCGGGCAGCTTCTCTGAGGAGGGGCTACCTAAGGAGACTCATCTGTGAAGGGCAGGGCTCCCAGGCCCAGGAGGTAGGTCCAGGCCCCTGGGAACGTTGCCTGGGAAGGCTGCCCTGCCCAGGCGGTAGTTGTGGACTGAGGGGAACCTCCAGGAGGGGAACTGACAAGCGAAACCTCCCCACTGGGTGAGTCTTCCACGCCGAGTGAGGTTTTCCCACAAGGATGGTAAAACCAGAGACACAGGCCCAATCAGGCCTTGCCTCAGCCCACAGCCTAGTTCCCCTTTAGATGACCATTGGTCAACAAGTAGAGGCACCTCTGCCCACTAGCAGGGAATATACCCTACCTGAAGACCACCACCCATAGAGAGGCAGCTTCCTTGGGGAACACCGCAGTATCAACTTCCTCTAAGACTTCAGGCTACTGAAGGATAAGAGGGGATACACTAGCAATCTTCAGGGACATTATAAGTCAATAGAGGAAATCTGCAACATCTCAGCAGTCCACTGATACCTGAACGACATGAGAAAACAAGGGAAGAAAATGCCTCAAACAAATCTGGATGTTACATCAATAAAATCCAATGACAGCATGGCAGAAGAAATGTCAGAAAGGGAGTTCAGAATGTACATAATTAACATGATAAGGGAAGCAAACGATGAAATGAAAGAGCAAATGCAGGCATTGAGTGAACGCACCAATCGACAGTTAAAAGAGCAAACACAGGAAGCAAAAGACCATTTCAATAAAGAGTTAGAGATATTGAAAAAAAACCAAACAGAAATCCTTGAAATGAAGGAAACAATAAACCAAATTAAGAACTCCATAGAAAGCACAACCAATAGGATAGAACACCTGGAAGACAGAACCTCAGATATTGAAGACAAAATATTTAACCTCGAAAACAAAGTCGAACAAACAGAGAAGATGGTAAGAAATCATGAACAGAATCTGCAAGAACTATGGGATATCATGAAAAGGCCAAATTTGAGAATTATTGGGATTGAGGAAGGCCTAGAGAAATAAACCAAAGGAATGAACAACCTATTCAATGAGATAATTTCAGAAAATTTCCCAAATCTGAAAATGAAATGGAAAATCAAGTTCAAGAGGCTTATAGAACTCCAAATACACAAAATTACAACAGACCCACACCAAGGCACATTATAATGAAAATACCTAACATACAAAATAAAGACAGAATCTTAAAGGTTGTAAGAGAAAAGAACCAAATTACATTCAGGGGGAAACCAATACGGATATCAGCAGATTTTTCAAACCAGACCTTAAAAGCTAGAAGGGCCTGGAATAACATTTTTCAAGCCCTAAAAGAAAATGGATGCCAACCAAGAATCCTATACCCAGCAAAACTTACCTTCAGATTTGACGATGAAAAAAAATCCTTCCATGATAAACAAAAGCTAAAAGAATATACAAAAAGAAAGCCGGCATTACAGAACATTCTCAGCAAAATATTCCATGAAGAAGAGATGAAAAACAAAGAAGCAAATCAGCAAAGGGAAGAGATATCCTAAAGGAACTCTAAAATAAAGAGGAACCAAGTCATGTCAAAAATAAACAAATAAATGAATAAAATGAGTCAAATGACCGGGAATACAAATCATATCTCAATAATAACCCTGAATATTAATGGCCTGAATTCATCAATCAAAAGATATAGACTGGCAGATTGGATAAAAAAGAAAGATCCAACAATATGTTGCCTGCAAGAGACTCATCTCTTAGAAAGAGATACCCAAAGACTAAAGGTGAAAGGATGGGAAAAACTTACCATGCACATGGACCCAGCAAAAAAGCTGGGGTATCCATCCTCATTTCAGATAAAGTGGACTTCAAGCCAAAGTTAGTCAGAAGGGATAAAGAAGGACATTTCATACTGCTTAAGGGAACCATAAATCAGCAAGACATAACAATCATAAACATCTATGCCCCAAACAGTGGCTCACCCATGTATGTCAAACAAATCCTTCTCAATCTCAGAAACCAAATAGACCACAATACAATAATACTAGGTGATTTTAACACGCCTCTCTCACCATTGGACAGATCTTCCAAACAAAAATTGAACAAAGAAACCATAGATCTCAATAACGCAATCAATAATTTAGACTTAACAGACATTTATAGAATATACCATCCAACAAAGAGTGAATACACTTTCTTCTCAGCAGCACATGGATCCTTCTCTAAAATAGACCATATATTATGCCACAAAGCTAATGTCAGCAAATACAAGAAGATAGAGACACTTCCTTGTATTTTATCAGATCATAATGGATTGAAATTAGAAATAAATGAAAGAGTAAAAAACAGAAACTACTCCAACACCTGGAGATTAAACAACATGCTATTATATGATGAATGGATAACAGAGGATATTAGGAAGGAAATTAAAAAATTCTTAGAGGTAAATGAGAACAAAGAAACATCATATCAAAATCTCTGGGACACTATGAAAGCAGTACTTAGAGGAAAATTTATTTCATGGAGCGCATTCAATAAAAGAAGCAAAACTCAACAAATAAACGACCTAACACTACAGCTCAAAGCCCTAGAAAAAGAAGAACAGACCAACACCAAAAGTAGTAGAAGACAGGAAATAGTTAAACTCAGAGCTGAAATAAACGAAATTGAAACAAAAGAAACAATACAAAAAATTGACAAAATAAATAGTTGGTTCTTCGAAAAAATAAACAAAATTGATAAACCTTTAGCCACACTAACAAAGAGAAGACGAGAGAGAACCCAAATCACCAAAATTCGGAATGAACAAGGAAATATCACAACAGACACGATTGAAATACAAAACATAATTAGAAGCTATTTTGAAAATCTATACTCCAACAAAATAGAAAATTTCGAAGATATCAACAAGTTTCTAGAGACATATGAATTGCCTAAACTAAACAAGGAGGACATACACAATTTAAATAGACCAAGTTCAAGTAATGAAATAGAAGAAGTCATCAAAAGCCTACCAACAAAGAAAAGTCCAGGACCTGATGGTTTCTCAGCCGAGTTCTACAAAACCTTTAAAGAAGAGCTCATTCCAATACTTTTCAAAGTATTCCATGAAATAGAAGAGGAGGGAACCCTCCCAAACTCATTCTACGAAGCCAATATCACCCTGATACCTAAACCAGACAGAGACACATTGAGGAAAGAAAATTTCAGACCAATATCCTTAATGAACATTGATGCAAAAATTCTGAACAAAATTTTAGGAAATTGCATACAAAAACATATTAAAAAGATAGTGCACCATGATCAAGTGGGTTTCATCCCAGGGATGCAAGGTTGGTTCAACATCAGGAAATCAATAAATGTCATTCACCATATCAACAGACTTAAAGTCAAGAATCACATGATTATTTCAATAGATGCAGAAAAAGCATTTGATAAAATACAGCACCCCTTCATGCTCAAAACACTAGAAAAAATAGGGATAGTGGGAACGTTCCTTAACATTGTAAAGGCCATCTATGCTAAGCCCATGGCTAATATCATTCTTAATGGTGAAAAACTGAAAGCATTCCCCCTAAAATGTGAAACAAGGCAGGGATGCCCTCTCTCACCACTCCTATTCAATATCGTCCTTGAAACTCTAGCCAGAGCAATTAGATAGACCAAAGAAATTAAAGGGATACGAATAGGAAAAGAAGAACTCAAACTATCCCTATTTGCTGATGATATGATTATATACTTACAGGAACCAGGAAATTCCACCAGAAAACTCTTAGAACTCATAAGTGAATTTAGTAAAGTAGCGGGATATAAGATCAATGCTCATAAATCTAATGCATTTTTATACATAAGTGATGAATCTTCAGAAAGAGAAGTTAGAAAAACTACCCCATTCACAATAGCCTCGAAAAAAATAAAATACTTGGGAATCAATCTCACAAAAGAGGTGAAAGACCTCTACAATGAGAACTACAGAACACTAAAGAAAGAAATTAAAGAAAACCTTAGAAGATGGAAAGATCTCCCATGTTCCTGGATAGGCAGAATTAATATTGTCAAAATGGCCATACTACCAAAAGTGCTATACAGATTCAATGCAATTCCAATTAAAATCCTAACGATGTACCTTACAGAAATAGAACAAGCAATCATGAAAATCATCTGGAAGAATAAGAAACCCAGAATTGCTAAAGCAATCCTTCGCAGGAAAAATGAAGCAGGGGGTATTGCAATACCAGAACTTCAACTGTACTACTAAGTAATAGTAACAAAAACGGCATGGTATTGGTACCAAAATAGACAGGTAGATCAATGGTACAGAATAGAGGACACGGACACAAACCCAAATAAATATAATTTTCTCATACTAGACAAAGGGGCCAAAAATATGCAATGGAGAAAAGATAGCCTCTTCGACAAATGGTGCTGGGAAAACTGGAAATCCATATGCAACAGAATGAAACTAAACCCATATCTCTCACCGTGCACGAAACTAAACTCAAAATGGATTAAGGACCTCGGAATCAGACCAGAAACCCTGCATCTTATAGAAGAAAAAGTAGGTCCAGATCTTCAACATGTCGGCTTAGGGCCAGAACTTCCTCAACAGGACTCCCATAGCACAAGAAATAAAAGCAAGAATCAATAACTGGGATAGAAACAAACTAAAAGCTTTCTCTCAGCAAAGGAAACTATCAGCAATGCGAAGAAAGAGCCTACAGAGTGGGAGAAAATCTTTGCCAATCATACTTCAGATAGAGCACTAATCTCCAGAATCTATAAAGAACTCAAAAAACTCAACACCAAGACTACAAATAACCCAATCGACAAATAGTCTAAGGAAATGAACAGACACTTCACAGAAGAAGACCTACAAACAATCAACAAACATATGGAAAAATGTTCAACATCTCTAGTAGTAAGAGAAATGCAAATCAAAACCACCCTAAGATTCCATCTCACCCCAATCAGAATGGCGATTATCAAGAATACAAGCAACAACAGGTGTTGGCGAGGATGTGGGGAAAAAGGTACACTCATACATTGCTGGTGGGGCTGCAAATTAGTCCAGCCACTCTGGAAGTCAGTATGGAGATTCCTTAGAAAATTTGGAATGGAACTACCATTTGACCCAGCTATCCCACTCCTTGGCCTATACCCAAAAGACTTACAATCAGCATACTACAGAGATACAGCCACATCAATGTTCATTGCTGCTCAATTCACCATAGCCAGATTGTGGAACTAACCTAGATGCCCTTCAGTTGATGATGGATAAAGAAACTGTGGCATATATATACAATTGGAATATTACTCAGCCATAAAGAATGATAAAATTATGGCATTTGCAGGCAAATGGATGAAACTGGAGAATATCATGCTAAGTGAGATAGCCAATCTCAAAAAACCAAAGGAAGAATGATCTCGCTGATAAGTGGATGATGATACATAATGGGGCGTGGGAGGGGTTAGTTTTTGGGGTTAGTTTTTACGGTTAGAGTGCGGGTTAGGGAGGGGGGCAAGAATGGGGGAAGGAAGGACTGTATAGAGGGAAAAGAGGGATGGGAGGGGTGGGGGGGAAGGGGAAAAACAACAGAATGAATCAACCAACATCAAAAAAAAAAAAAAAAGAAAGCATTTCTTCCATTTCTTTTAATATAATTTACTTAATTATTCATTGAAACAATTCAATTTTTATTCTTGTAGTACTGGGGATTGAGCCCAGGGCCTCACACAGGCTGGGTAAGCACTCTATCACTGAGCTACATCCCCACCCCCTTTTTAAACTATATTTTGAGACAGGGTCTCACTAAGTTGCCCAAGCTGACCTTAAACTTGTGATCCTCCTTCCTCAGCCTTCGAAGTAGCTGGGATTACAGGTTGTGCAACCATGTCTGGCTTATGATTCAATTTTTAATAACAGTTGTGTTTAACAACTGGCCCACAAAATTCCTGGAAATTTAACAATCAACTCTGAGGAGTCAGTAAAAACTGGCTCCAGCATATCACTGGTATAAATACAGGGAGTTCATATGCTGATTTATAAAGCAGTGCATGAAGGAAATCACATCCCCCAGCCTAGATACACAAGAGATTCAAACCACCAAAAGATTGTATGCTTGGAAAGATGATAGGGAACTGGAGCTTTGGAGACAAAGTAAATATAGCCCATTTAGCATGCTCTTAAAAATGAAAAAAAAAAAAAATCCTGCTAGAGCCCCTTGATCAGAATCTTGATTTTAATAACCAGTCAGGATATGCACAGAGAGGTATATTTAACTTGGATTTTTATGGAAGCATCAAAAACATATGTTGAGAATGACTAAACCTGTCCTCTGTAATAAGATCTCTATACAATTGAGTATTTGGGAAACGAACTGGAAAGGTGTTGGAGTGTTTTTATACAGGTGTCTGGTTCTTCCTCACTGAGGAATTAATGACAGTGTTTTATCCATTGTGATTGAATGGCCTTGCCAGCCCCCGCACTGCTTATGCTCCCATGATTCCAAATCTGCTCCGTTGTGAGATATCTGCTTGGTGCTTCAAAGTCCTGGGATCAAAGTCAGGCCATTTCTTGCGCATTTGTCCACAACCTCCTCTGAGTCCCAGACCTTGTCTGCCTAAGGAGTAACTGGGCAAGTGGGCAGTACTTAGAGCCTTTTGGGCAAGTGTGTGCTTAGCGTAGATGGTGTCTGCACCTGTGATTTCTATGGGGAATGAGTATTATGCTGTAGGATCTGGGTTTTCTCAATATCTGGTAGTAAAGCATTTGGGAGGGAAATCCCTTAGAACGGGGTCTGGGCTGAAAAGAGGGGCTCCTTTGCTGGGATATTTCTTAGATAACACCAGTAAACATACTATCGGAACCTTGCCCACCTCCATGGCACATACAGTACAGATCTCAGTGATCATGCCAGGTATCAGCTGTTGTGTGGATTTTATTGAGTCAAAAAAATTGCCACAGTGAATCAGACCTGTGGGCTATGGAAACTCATTTTAAATTTTTTTTTTTTTTTTGAGTGGGATCCAATAATGGCTCCTGGAGGTTTTAAACTAAGAGAATTCAGTCTGTACCCTCTTAGCATTTGCATTTCTTGACTGATTTGTCATCTTGATATTTCTTTTCATAAAGATCATTCTCAACCTATTTAGATTGCCCTTCAGGAGGCTTTTATCCCACTCTATTGTTTTCCTCAGATGCCATCACAGTTTTACAGTAGAACATTAGCATTTCTGACCCTCAGCTTTAGCCCCATAAGCCTAATATATAAGATTGAATGTATTTATTCATAAGGTGTCAAGACCAATCATATGCAAAATTATAAGGTAGGAAACTTCTGACTTCCACGCTTCACCTTTTATCAAAACCCTAGATGGTAAGCTTCTTAACACAGAAATTTTATCTTATTCATCTTCATGCACTGGGTTTTACATTTTCAACACAGCCATAGTCAGATGTATAAAATATACACCTTTATTCAAATATCCTTGAACTCAACTTCAATCTATTCCTACCATTTCAAAGATAGCCAGTCTCTTGATTGAAAAAAGCCTTTTTTCAGGAAATCACTCAATTCAGGGTTTAAGCTCAATCCTCAAAGTTCCAACTTCTTATCATGGTTGTTCTCCTTTTCCTGCTTGATTTTCTGAGATGGTGTGTGGGGACATTAACATTGAGGGGATGGTGCTGCCCTCTAGAATTTGGTCATCTGCTTTAGCCCTTGGTGAAGACTCTTTCCAAATTACCTCCACTGCTGGTGGGGCTTCTTATCCTTTCTGTGGACACAAGCAATTGTCCTTGGGAGCCCTGGTGTTTCCCACTGTTGAATATGATCTCCTGTGGCCTGGCTAGACCTACATTTTGACTCTACTCTGAGATTGGGCAACCAACTCCTGAGTGAGACCCTCTTCCACAAGATCATTTCATCTTGGGTGATAGGGATTCTTCTGAGAGCTTATCAGTCTGTTCTTGCTGGGGGACATAGAAATTCTGGACCCATGAAGCATTCTGGGAGGTGTCAGCCATCTTGGGTTCTCCACAGGAGACTTAACCCATGAAGTGCCAGATGTGATATCTCCTCTTTAGCTTACAGAGCTCCATCGAAGTGCAATTCCCTCTTTGCTGTCTCTCCCAGTCCCCCCTGTGTGGAAGGGAGGTCACCCTCTTTATAGCACTGTCTGCCCACCTCATCATGGTTTAAAACCTCTGTTTTGAGCCCCCAAATGTTGGCAATAGATATTAATGGGATGTTTTTAGAATTTAGAAAACTATCAAGTATCTAACTCTTGTCATTGAAATCCTGTTGTTTTGTTTATTTGTTTGTTGTTTTGTTTTGTTTTGTTTTTCCAATTGCTGTTCCTGGAATGTCCTTCAAGAGCCAATCTTTATCTGAACATTAACGTTTTAGCTAGAGAGCTGAATTTGCACAGGGGAAATGGGAGCCCAGAAATGTTAATTTGCTCAAAGTCACACACCTAGAAAGAGATGTAGGTTAGATTCAACTTAGGTAGTATGGCACCAGCATCCAGGAATTTAACAACTATGCCATGTTGCCTTTTAATCACCTAGACTGATACTGTGAACCTGGACAAGTAACTAAATGTTTATGAGCCTCCAATGTAAGGAATAAATGATACGTTGTATCACAGGAGGCTTTCAGTAAATAGTAGTGATTACAATATTTGTAATTATTTTAGTACTTCATTCCATTTTCTTCATTCTGAGTGGTGCATGGTAGGTGGGAATAAATGAGTTTATATTTACAAACAGCTCTGAGGATTTGGAATGAAAGCTGGATAAGGATCATGATTATTCCTTAAAAACAAGAAACAATTTTGTTCCTTTCTACAAAGGAACAAAGGATGAACTGCAGTTTGCAACTGATGACTTGATTGCGTCTGTCTCTTTCACCATCACATGTAGGAATAAATGGTCACTTGAGGCTTGGCTATTTTTAAAAACTCCTCTCAAAGTGACTGAAAAGAGGCTTAAGATGATGATATACTAGAGAAAGAATTATTATACCTTTTACCACAGCACTTCAAAGAATTTAGAATCTCTTTGTTCTGAATTCACTTCAGCTGCCAGTGGTAGAAAAGGGTACATTTTCTAAATTAGAGGAATATGTGTTATCTACAGATCATGAAATATGATTCTAAAAGTAATTTTGGTTAGTGGGAATTTACCGTCAGGCAACGACAGCCATTCAAAGTCTACTTCTTTTATGATTTTCTTTTTTGTTTTCTTTTCCTACTGCTGCCCCATTCTTATTTGAATCTGTCTCTACAGATACAGTACAGACTAGCCACTTCCCTTTTCTTGGCTTCTTTGCTCCCTGCAGGTCCCGGTAGAAAAGACTGTGCTCAGAGCTGGGACATTCCCAGCAGAGTCATTTGGCTGCAGTCATTGAACGGGAAAACCAGCCTAGTTATTTCCCTACTGTAAGACTACAGTGTTCTCCACGCCATTCTCCTCATTGGTGGATTCATTTATTCCTGGATCTGCTTACTAAGCATTCATTTATAAACATATGTGCTTCTTGAGAGGACATACACCAAACACCTTTCAGTGTTCTGGGGATACAACTTCAGTGAAAAAACATGAAATTTATTCCCATGTTTTTCTGTCATATTTTTCAATATGACATTATTCCTATTCAGCGGTGGCAGGTGGGTTACAATGCCTTTAGGTGGATTTTCCAGAGGAAGGAATCACAAACAGATAAAAAAAGTATAACATGGTCTCATGGTCAGCAGGTGACAGAGCATTTGTCCTCTCCCTCTACCAGAAGGTTCATTACTACAACTGCTGTTTCATTTAGCCGTACACACCGGTCTTCATAGCTGCTCTCACCCAGCTGCATGCACAGTCCTGGGGCACAATTTACACAGCATCGCCGTCTTTAGTTTGAGGCCTATGGGCACTGCTCTTCAGTAACTTTTGAGTCCCTACACTTTTTGAGAAAGCCACAGTAAGATATCAGTCCTGTGGTTTGCTTCCCTAGTAATTACAGTACTATAGTTACACTTTACATTTGCATATACAGAAACAGGGTTGAGTTGAAGTGAGCTCCTTCATTCATTTAGTTACTATTTCAGCCTATGTACCAGATGCTACACTCAGCGCACCAGGAAACTTCTGAGACCCCAGCCACAACTGACTGATCAGGAATGTCAGCACGATGAGTCAAGATATCCTCTTCAGGGTCATGCCAGTATTCCACCTGAGGGACACCAAGGCAGTCAGTCAGGCTTCCCAGGGATTTTTTTTTAAGCTGGATAATAATCAGTAAGAACTAGGTACATCACTCTGTAATGTTTCAGCTGACACACAGATATCCATTTCCTGCTATTTACTATTGCTGCTATTTTTCTGTTAACACAATGACTCTCCTTTCTGTAGATGTATCCATAGTCTTCAGAGTTTATTGAAATCTCTTTACTAATGGTGGTTTGAATTTGTTAAATTCCCCGAAACTTAAATAGGTATTTCTGACAAAGTAGAAGGGAAAATAACAATTTAATTTTTTTTTTTTTTTTTTTTTTTTTTTTTTGTACGAGGGATTGAACCCAGAGGCACTGAACCACTCACTTATATCCCTAGTACTTTTTATTTTTTATTTTGAGGCAGGGTCTCACTAAGTTGCTGAGGCTGACTTTGAACTTCCCTCAGCCTCCAAGTCTCTGGGATTACAGGAGTGTGCCACTGTGCCTGATCTAAAATAACAGTTCCTTAAATGCATAGAATAATAAAAAGGAACCTCTGTTTGTTGAGCATTGTGCGTACTGCAATTTTACCAGTTATCCTTTTGAAATCCTGGCCAAGAGCTCTGTGTGATAAGTATTCTCTCATTTTACAAATGAGAAAAAGCAGTCCCAGAAAGATTAAGTAACAAGTCACAGCCACAAACACCAAGGTGAAAAAGGGAGCTCACTCCTATGTCTGTCCTGTCCCAGACCTTATCTTCCTTTCATCACACCATTATCACCCTTGCATAACTTTATTCTTTCAACTCCCCAGACCCAGAACACTTGCTCAGGTCATGTAAGTCTTATTGAATGGTGTAGTCTGTGCCCTATTTGAGGACTAATTTAGCTAATGTGAATTTGAACCTTCCTGCCCTCATTTCAAAGTCCCAGGTCTCAACCAGAAAAATACCTTCCTTATTCAGGGCCACATCTAGGCATATCTTTTCTCTGGGCATCACTTCTTTTTTTTTTTTGACAGTGGGGGGTGGTACCAGGGATTGAACTCAGGGGTACTCCACCACTAAGCCACACCTCCAGCCCCATTTTGTATTTTATTTAGAGACAGGGTCTCACTGAGTTGCCTAGTGCCTCACTTTTGATGAGGCTGACTTTGTACTTGAGATCCTCCTGCCTCAGCCTCCTCAGCTGCTGGGATTACAGGTGTGTGCCACCTTACCTGGCCTGGGCATCACTTCATCTCACTTTCTGTAAGCTCCCCTCCCTTCCCAGGTCTTGGGAATCTTTACCATCCCTGTTTACAGCATCTCTTGGCCAGTGCTGCTAGACCAGCCCTGCCTCTTCACCAAATCATGCTCTAGCAAACAATTAGTTGTCATCCAATTCTGCTATCTAAAAGGATGATTTAGGGATGTCCCTCCATCAGATGTGTGTGATCTTGGACCCCACCTTACCATTAGATCAGGCAATTGGGGTGGAGTGGGGTCCCTGAAGAGCCTTCTCTTATTATCAGGGATTGACAGGTGGAGGATAAGTCCAAGTACAGCTAATCCAATGCAATATTCTGGTACTCTGCACCCTGGGAAGAAAGAAGCAAGGATGGAAGAAAAAGTTAAAATTCATTAATTTCATAAGAGACATCCTGGCAAGATTATGTTCTGGCAATATCATGTTCTTATTCCTGCTCCCAGCCTCATTCTTCAGCTTTGATTTTTGATCCTGTGCAGCTCCCAGATTGTTCCAAAACATTCTTTTTAATCAGAAATGTTTCTGTGATTTGCAGCTCAAGAACTCTCCTCCTTGTTAGTAGACTGTGTGCAGACTCCTCTTTCCCTGAGCTTCTCACTCTTTTGTTCTCCCCTCACTAAGGGACCATAGGTCAGGTGGGCCTGTCCCACCCAGAATGACTGCTAACCACTCAGGCAGGCAGCTAATCTATAACAATGAGCTAGTGACACAGAGAGGGATTGCCAAAGTCTTTTCCCCAGTCGCCACCCCCACCCCCATCCCTGAGATCTGTGTGATTCTTTAAAGTAAATTTCTTTTCAACAACTATTTAAATCTTGGGCTTTGTCTTAGGATTCTGCTTGGGACTCTGGCATTGGGCCCTTTTCTGTCCCAGGCTCCAGTAGAGGCTTCCAGAAAAGGTTGGGAAGCCTAAGAGATGTAAGTCAGAATTGGAGTGAAGACCAGGTTGTGCAGCGCCCTGGGACTGGGATTTAAAGCCCAAATGATCGCTGTACTACCCTGTTTGAAACCTTCAGTAGATTCCCCATCTGAACTCAGGGATAAAGTTTTAACTCCTCATAAGGCTTGGCTGTCACCTGTCTCTTATAGCGTGGTCTCCAGTATTCTCTCCTTCATACCTTATTCTCCAGCAAAGCTAAAGATACTTCCTGAACATGCCATTTGCTAATTTGTAGCATGTTTTCAGTTTCCTACCTCTCCCCGGATTGCCTATCTTCTCATGCCCCCAACTACCCATGCCTACTTGTGAGCTACCCAGTTGTTATTCATCTTTTAAGATTATCTCTGGCCTTAACTCCTCTGGGAAGTGCTGTTTTTTGATGATTTCCTTCTTCAAGTCCTTCCTGCAGAGATCAGGTTAGACTGTGCTTTCAAATTCTTATTCATCTTTGTTATCCCCCTCCTCCTCATCTTAAAGGTACTAATGATAATTGTAGGTTCTTGAGATGACTGGCTGGTTGGTTGGATAGTTACATGGAGAAAAGAAAGAATAATTACATAATTGCAAACTATTTTGGCATTGCTGAGTATTCCATAATGCAAGTCTTTTTAGACTAAAGCTTCATGCCTATGACTGGTCTATTCCCTTCCCCCACCCTGCCTGGGTCTGTTAGCAGTGATTCATTTCCAATCAATAACAATTCAATTTATTTGTAGAAGTCACTTATGTGACTCAGTTATATCCACCACATAAATAACACAAGTTTTGACCTGGTTGACCTGCTCTCATGGTGACATAATCTGCTTAACCCAATTACCAAATTGATTATAGAGCCCAGAACAGTTAATGAAGAAAAATAACCCTGATTTTTCTTTCAAAGCAGATGCTAAGAAAGCTTTATAAAAATCAGAGTGGTCTGAAGATTCTATGTCATGGTCATGACAGTACTCAAAATAAATTTACATAGTTCAAGTAAGACCAATACATTTAAAAAAATATTTCAGGATAACAATTCAGGATTATCAGCTGAACCAAGGGTGAAGGATTTATATGCTACCTTTTCAGATATTTTTAAAAATATTTGTCTTATTAAAGTATTTTATTTTTATATATATGCAGCCAAGAATTCATTTCCCCTAATTCTCCCCAGGCTTTCCAGAGGATTTTGGGGCACTGATAAAATCTAAACAGAATGTATGGAAGGTGAGCAGAATTACATGATCCCCTCAGTTGGTAAGAATTGTGCCTTCATTTCCTGTAAGTCAGGGCTAGTGACTGTTGCTTCCAAACCTCTTGCTAAAAGACGGCCAGCCAGTGGCTGTGAAGCCTCATGCAGCGGCAGCTGTTTTCCTGTTCTAGCATTAAACCATTATCCAAGCAACAGTTCTGCCAGATAAACAGCCAAGACCATGAGAGGTACTTTTCTTTTGTTCATGTTAAGGTTTTGCATAAACATTCTGTTTTCTTGCCTTTCCTGCTAGGGTTGAATATTTTGGAATTTCTCTATTCCTTGTGGTCCTTAGAACTGGTGGATATTGGGGACCAGTGAGACCTCCCCAGGTAGGTTTCATTGTGTGAATTGAGTCTGACTCATCTCCCAATAAAGGTTGTGAAATCCCTCTGGAATCTCTAGGTCTGGGTTGTTTACTCTTGAGGATTGAACTCAAACAATACTTCCAGAAGGACCCAGATGGAGGCATGGTGACAGAGAAGAGTGAAAAAGATGGGAACCAACATATATTGAGTATGAATGATATGCTTAGCACCATGATAGATGTTTTAAATATGTGATCTTCCTTTATCTTCCCATCAACTCTTGGAGGGGATACTATTAGTCCTCATTTTTCAAATGAGGAAATTGAAGCAGAAATTAAAGTGACATTACCAGTAAGTAGCAAATTCATAATTCAAACTCAGACTCCACTGTCTGACCTTTTGTCTACCACTCTGCCTGCTCTGTTTATTTAGAAAAGTGCAATCTTTGTGCACCTGTGGTTCACATATTTTAAAGCCTTATTTATGTATATCCACTAGCAAATTTACAAGGCAGAATGAAAGTGAAATTAGACTTCAACTCATTCTAAGAGCAGCTAATGAAAGTAATTAGCCACATACACCCACACACATATAAAAGTGTTGTACATTAAAAAAACATGTAATTTCTACTTCATTTATTATTATTTTCATTATTGTTATTGTATGCTAGTGATATTTTTCCTCTGACATATTAAATAGGTTTATGAAAAGCTATCAGAAAGAAACATTAATCATATCCTACTCTTTTCATTACATTTATTAAAAGGTCTGTATTTTGAGTCTGAGCAAACCTTTTAGGAAAGAGAAATATAATACTTAAGAGACTAGATTCAGGAGCCAGACTGCCTGCCTTTGAATCCCAGGTTTGCCACATCCTGGCCTAGCTGTTCTTGGGCAAGTTACTGTAACCCAACTGTCTTTACTGTAAAATGAAGTGGTGAATGACTGTATTTATCTCATCTTGGAAGGCTGCTGTGAGCATCTCCTGAGTGGATGTTCTGACCTCTAGAACAGAATCAGCACAAGGTAAGTACTCCATACTTACTGGGTTATTTTTTCGATATGCTAAGAAACAGGGTAGTCGCTCAGCAGCTTGCTCAGGGTTCCCTACTCTGCTGGTTGTGGGGTTGGTGCTGACACCTAGGTCTTGATTCTCACACCAGTGCTAGTTGCTGCAGTGGTTTCCAGAGAAATACAGCACAGGAGACTAGAACTGTCCCTCTATGTGTGCCCCTATTTCAAGTAAACTGAAAGTGCTATTTCCATGCCCTAAATTTCCACTGTCTACGGTAGGGTAAAGTTGATCTTCCCTAGGGTTCCCTTCCTCACTTGCTCCACTGCCTAGCTACCTGTCATTGCCTTTTCTGTCATCCCTAGTCAGTGGTTCCCAACAATGTTTGGTACATCAAAATGTTAAAAGATTCTAATAGGTACACATTGCCATATGTATAGTTCTGAAATCCAAAGACCAAAAGCATTTTCCATGACTCACTTGATTGCAAAACCTGCTCAGACTTGATTTTGGTCAGTGACATATCACCTGCACTGACATGAGGCTATTCGTAGTTTGCATCTGTCTCTGGTGTGTGGAATCATACGGTTTACTGCAGCCATCTTAATGATTTCACTTATTAGATACTGCCCTGGATCTCAGGGCAGAGGAACATATATCAGTAAGGATCTTGGTTGAAGGAGATGGAGCATTCAGCCATCGTGAATGAGGAGAATTTAGTAAAGGAACTGTGACTAAACGTGTGGTAGGAGGGAAAGAAGCAAAGAGGGATGGTGTACAACAGTTATTAGACATACCAGGAGCCATAACCACTCCTAGGTCAGAAAGGCCAGGTAGAGATGGTAGTTATGGGAGTCCAGAGAGAAGAGCATCGGAGAGGGCTGTAGTCAGGAACCATGGCTTCTTGTATAAGGATCCAACCTGCAGCAAATAACAGTGAAGAAGCTGGAGAAAAAAAAAACAAAAACAAAAACCTTGCTTTTCCCCTCCCTACAGATCTCTGCTGGTTTTATCTTTGACTGTAGATTACCTGAGGCAAGGAGTCCCTAGATGGGGTACCCAGGAAGATACTGGGGATGGCCAGTGGATCTGGAAGGCAAATGGAAATATTTCAAACAATATATTCTGTCATCTCCAATATGTACACTCTACCATCTTTCTGAAAATGGAAGACCCAGGAATGCTCACAAAAATTTTATTAAGTTAACACATAGCCTATGCGTACCTTTGAAAAATATTAATGAATGTATATGCGACACTTTTTTGTGTGCGTGTTTTGTTCAGCAGCCCTGGTGCTATTAAATCTGTAGACTTATGAGCCAATCATCAGCATTCCGTGGCTACCCTTAATGACTGGAACTACTTTGCTGAAGAGTGCCAGCTCATGTTCATCAGTTCACTCATTGATTTATGCTTTCATTCATTCAACAAATAATCCTTACTGAGTGCCTACTCTGCAAAACACTATGAGCTCTGGTACATAAAGACAAAAATATAAATATAAATATAAATATGAAATATAAAGATATCAACCCTTCTAGTAGCTTACAGCTTTAGTAAAAACAAACAAACAAACAAAAAACCAAACACTGATTTGTTGGAAAATAGTATGATCTTGGATTAGCAAAGAGTTTTCATTTTGAAGCTTTTTTGCTGCTTGGGGTTCTGTTTTGAGAAGGGTTTCTTGGCTCTATTTTGGCTCAATGAAAAAAACCAAACTGTATGATGTATTAGCATTGTGGCTGATGGTGCTTTAATTACATAGTAGAATGAAATTATTCCTGAAATGAGAATAAGAGCAATTTCCAGAGGAGGAGTTACTTTGAATTAGGAACACCTGAGAGGCTTTATGGTGGTAGAGAGTTTCCAGGCTGGAGCATGGTAAGGAGGCAGAAGGGCAAAGTAAGAGCACATGACAGGCTGGGGCAGGGACTTGGCCAGGCCAGTGAAGTCTTAGGAGAAGGAAACAGATTAATGAGAGGCCACACTAAGATGTTTGGACTTTATTTTGTAGCAAGAGAGTTACAATTGAGGGCTTTTGAAAAGAAAATGTCGTGTGTTCTAGGAACATTTTGAAAGGGAAATGGGGCTTAATTTTGAAATATATTTGACCCCAAGGTTTTAGGTGAAGGGTGAAGCATTGTGAACTTAATATTATTTCTCTATTACACGTTTTAATAAACTTTTCTTGATTTTGAAATCTTTGAAAAGACAGTAGGTAAACAAATGTCGTCTTTTTATCTGAAAATTTTGGAGAATGAAGCATTCTTTATGCCCTTTCCAGGCACTGATACTATATTAGTGTCTTTATAAAATTGGGATAATAATACCATCTAATTCATTCTGTGTAAAGGACTAATGTACTGGATTTGACATATAAATATTTTAGTAAAAATCATTAGTATCCCACCTTTTAAATCAGCAAAATGATTTTGAAAAAACATTTTGAATGAAACTTTCTGATTTCCCAACTTCTGAAAGTACAGCCTAAATAAATGTCTTTTTTCTTGACAAATGTAAAAGAAGTAGTGGAGAGAAGGTGCAGTTCATGGAAACCTAACATGTACTTGATGCTTCTAACCCCATGAAATGAATGGTACTTCCGGCTTTACAGATAAAGAAAATAGATTTTGAGATGGTTAAGTGGCATGATCCAGACCACCATTCATTAAAGAGCAAACTAACATCTCTTTCCACTTCACCTTACTGGGAGAGGTGTACGCGAGACAACTACAGATCAAAACACAAAGTCACGTGACCTCTTTCTAGCAAACTTCCGGTTATCTTTTTGAGAATGTCTGTTTCTGTTTGTGCTAAATATGTTTATACCAGCCCCCACCCTCTTCCCCCTCATAAAAAAGACCCTTGGAAATAACCTGATAGCTAGGTCTAACTTTCAGGCAAGCTGGAAACAGACTCTGTGGATGTGATCAAGATTGGTCAGAGAAGAGTGAGGTAAGGGTCTGTTGTGGCACTGAGGGCGTGGGAGGGAAGTGTTCCCTTGCTGTAGAGGGAATTACCTGACCCAAAAGGAAATCAAGTTTATTGTAACTTGACTAAGTAAACAGTAATGTAATCCGGTTCTTCAATTTTTGATGTGCATGCTTTAAATGAGAGAGTGTCACATTTTCTCCCTTTATTCTAGGAGCACACATTTTAGACCTGGCCTCTCTCTCCTCAACCTAAAGCATGATTTTCTCTCTTACTTCTGGCTGCCAGGCAGGAAATGTTCCTAGCCACAGGATAAGCTTCTCGTTTGAAGGGGAAAGGGGGAGGGGGAGACAAGGAAAAAAAGAAACAAAGAAAGAAAAACACAAACTTTACTAGGGCAGCTGGCAGGAGCCCCGAAGTATCAGGCAGGTTTCCAGTTTCCTCGAAGCAGGGATCCCCTCCCCCCGACGGCCTGCTCCCTTGGGCGTGGTTTTCAGTGTATGCTAATTATCCTGCTCTGCGCCCGTGGGTGTGGCTTTCAATGTATGAGAATTTGCCCGCCCCGCGCCAGTGGGCGTGGTTCACAGTGTATGCTAATTATCCTGTCCCGCGGGAGAGGCTGTTGTACCCCGGCGGCCTGACAGCGGGGAGAGAGCCCCTGGGCGCAGGACGCGCAGCAGGGCTGGTGACAGGCTCCAGGCGCGCTGGTCCATGCTGGTCCCGGTCTTTGTTCTGGGGCCATCGCCGAGACATGCGCGGCTGAGGATGGAGGTGGAGGACTCGGGCGGCGTGGTGCTGACCGCCTATCACTCCTACGCGCGCTCCCAGCCGCCCAGCACGGAACCGCGCTGCGCGCCCCGGTCCGCCGCCAGCCACCCGCTCAGCAGGTACGGAGAACTGCACCCTGGAGGCGGCCCACTCCGGCTGGGCTGAGGGTTGGGGGTAGTGTCCTGCAGTTATTTGCTGAGACACACCACCCTCGTCGCTTGATTGTTGTTTTAAGTTTTGGTGGACTAGATGAGACTGTTCTTTGTATTGTCCTGACAGAGGTTAGCAGTGGAGTTACAGTCTTGATGCAATTTTATGATAAGTAAGACATATACATCATTTCTGCCACAGTCACCTATCAAGTATGGACTTTTTAAAAAATATAATTTAAAACGAAACAAACAAAATAAAAAAAAAAACACGTTGAAATACATTATCCTAATCTCAGAATAACTATTGAAAACTTCTTTAGTAACTGCATGTCAGCTGAACTAGAGAGTGGGTTGAGAGACACTTTAAAAAGTAAATCTTAGTAGACTTAAAAATATTATTTCTAGATGTTAAAAACTTTTAACAGATTATATAAATTGATAAGTATATACAATTACGTAAATATATTGGTGTCAGCGTTGATATTTGCTAATGTCTACTGTATGCTGTAAATATGATTATTACTTATTTCTTTGGGTCAAAAGAGATCTATAACCGTCTCACGATGTGCGTTTTAGATTTAGTAAATCAGAGATGTGTGTTAAATTGCTTTATCAGTGTTCATCTATTTGACACAGGATCAAAGCCAACTAGACTTTCATTGACTAAAACAAAAATGTTTAGGTGGATAGACTAAAGTATTTAAGTGAATGATGTGGTTTGATAGCTGACATATTTAGGGGAGATTTAGTTTAAATATGACTGTCTGCTATGGATATGTTGATTAATGTTTTTCTTCACAATTGGACAATTTGAGTGCTGTGCTTTTATTTCATCACATTGATTTTTCTACATTTTTACTTCAGTTGTGTGATAATAATTACTTCTGTTTCCTATTTCATTGATTTGTAACTTTATTTCTCAAACTATACTTTTGGCTGATATCCATGAGAGGAACAGACTACATTGGCATGAGATCTGTGTTGGGCTTGGCTAACAAAGAAAGTATTGTTTCTTCCAAAAATAACTGGTTGAGTAAAATCTCATTTTTATATGAAGACAGTGAGAAATGAATGTAGTCTTTCCAGCTTTAGGAGTAGTGCACATTATTTTATAGGCTACTTGAAGATACAAAGATGCAATCATTTTTTAGCATGTTTTATTTTTTAAAGCATCAATATTAATAATTATTACTTAGATTACTAGTTATGAAATAGCTGTAAGTGACTTGATGAGAAGCATGGGTCAAGGCTGTGCATTTTTAGATGACTGTGGTGTAGCTGTCCTGTTTGTAAGTGCCAGCAGCTGTCTAGCAGCACCAGCCAGATATCTGAAACTACATCCGTTTCCAAAGCAAATTGGAGGGAGAAGTTTTATTAGCTCAGCATGTGGTCTTGTGGAATGATAATACAAGAGAGCAAGAGAGTTGCATGTCATAGCTAGTGTTTTACCATAAGGTTGCCAATTAGATTTACGTTGTTCTAAGTTTGCAGTTTTGATGATTGCCCTATACTCTCTACGGGACCCTGCCTCCTACAGTGGAATCATGAGAGAATAACATAATTCCTTGGTCCCCAGTAAAAGCACTAAAAAAGAGGTCCCTGTGTTTACAAGGAGCCAGAAGACACCACATCATTAATCATGAGTCTGATAACAGAAATAATCAGCCCCAAGTTATTAACCTTTGACTCACTAACTACTGATCAATACTTCCTTTCAAACCAAGAAGCAAGATGGCATTGTTCTACTTCTGAAGAAAGCACTCTCTCTTTCAAGAACACCCTTTCCTTTAAATCGCTTACATATTTGTAACCTATTTGTGGAGTAATAACCAGTATGTCCCTAAAAGCATACTATTGTATCTGACTTTGTAAGTCATCATTCTTTAGCTCTCAGTAGCATAAGTTCAAATCCAAAGCAAACCTTTTTCCCTCTTCTTTTCCAGGCCCTCACCACACCTTAGTTTATGTGATTTTTTTTTCTCTTTCTTTTTTCAGTTTTCTTGGCCTGTTTCTTTCACTAAAATACAATATGTTCTCTCTCCATCTTTCTCTCTCTCTCTCTGATTTTGTCCATTTTCCTCCCATTATTGTGTTCCAGAATGTCTGTACCAGTTTATGTACATTATAGTACTCAATAAATATTTTTTGAATAAATTAATGAATTCCAACCAAGATTAAAAAATGACCAAGATAAAATGGTGGATTTTTTGGTAGATGAACACAGTATATTTAAAACATTTTTATTGATTTATTGTACACAAATGGAATACAATTTTTCATTTCTCTGGCTGTACACAAAGTAGAGTCACACGTTTGTGTAATCATACATGTCCATATGGTAATGATGTTTGTCTCATTCTATTATCTTTCCTTACCCCGCTCCCTCCCCTCTCCTCTTCCCCTCTGTATAGTCCAATGATCCTCCATCTTCCCTTACCACCCTCCCCACCCCTATTATGTATTATCATCCACTTATGAGAGAAAACATTTGGCCTTTGGTTTTTTGGGATTGTCTCATTTCACTTAGCATGATATTCTCCAACTCCATCCGTTTACTTGCAAATGCCATAGTTTTATTCTTCTTTATGGCTGAGTAATATTCCATTGTTTATATATATCACAGTTTCTTTATCCATTCATCTGTTGAAGAGCATCTAGATTGATCCCACAATGTAGCTATTGTGAATTGAGCTACTATAAACACTGATGTGGCCACATCACTGTAGTATTCTGATTTTAAGTCCTTTGGGTATAAACCAAGGAGTGGGATAGCTGGGTCAAATTGTGGGTCCATTCCAACTTTTCTAAGGAATCTCCATACTGCTTTCCAGAGTGACTGCAAAATGGTGGGATTTTTGACAGCTGAACTCAACCTGTTTGCACATATCGTGTGCTAGTAACACATTAGATGTTGGAGATACCAAGAAAAATAAGTCTTAATTCTTGCCCCCAAAATGTGGGCAGATCAATGGAATTTTCAGGAAAAAAGATGAAATAAGTGGCGACATTTATAAATCAATAGGCTTCAGTTACAAATCTGTATTTCCAACTTCCAGTGAAAATACATCAAACGATTCAGGAACTCCAGCCTGCCTGAGGCTGAGTAATAGCAAAGACTGTTCCACTGTATAGACCACGGGAGCTCCTGTTTGTCATACTGTCAGGATTGCTCTTCAACACTGAAGTGGAGTGTCCTTTGCAATTTCTCTTGGGGCTGCCCATTATATTTTATTGAAGTAAGTAGCCAGTAAACTGTACTTGTCATATATTCTGACTTGGGATCAAATTGCCATACTTTGACCATTGCCTACACCAATTACTACCCTGTGGTTTTTGGCAGTTTATTTAAGCTGCTTAGAATATGGACCCACCCAAAGGAAGCCCCAGATGTATTTGTTAGCTGTATTATGACTGCTATTCTGTTAATTACAGTGGTTGTTGATGTAAAGAAGAAAGTAAAACATTTTTGGTATTTGTATCCCTATCAGGGGAGTGGGAAAACAAAACAGGTCAAGATCAGGGGAGTGGGAAAACAAAACAGGTCAAGAGAGCTTTTTTTTTTTTTTTTAAAGGGGCCATTAAAACTCAAATATCTGAGTTTTATGGCTCCCATTTTAGAAGTAGGAAAGATTCAAGGGATCACTCATTCTTATTTCATTTGATAGATTAATTCAAACTATATGGGATATAACAAATGAAATCATCTCCAGTCATGTGAATACATGACTTTTAGAGGGAGTTATGGGTACCTAATAGATTTTAGGTTGGGCTAGGTTGACAATAGTCCTCTCCAGATTTAAATTCTTTTTAAAAAATCAATATTCAATGTAAATAAATTAATATCGTGATCTTTAATATTCAGATTATCCTTTGTGCATCTCATCCTGATGCAGCCTCAGGTAAGTTGAGGATACATTGTGCCAGTAATTAAGAACAATTAATGCTTCTTTGTTCTTCTGTTTTTTGGGGGTTTGGGGGTGGGGGTGGATAACCAGAATTAAACTCAGGGGCACTCAACCACTGAGCCGAATCCCCAGCCCTATTTTGTATTTTATTTAGAGACAGGGTCTCACTGAGTTGTTTAGCACCTCACCATTGTTGAGGCTGGCTTTGAACTAGTGATCCTCCTGCCTCAGCCTCCCGAGCCACTGGAATTACAGGCGTGAGCCACCAGTTGGGGCTGTTCTTGTATTTTGTGATTTGAATTTGCTTGAGGAAATTAGTTAGATCATTTAAATATTATTTTATTTGCTTTCTAGCCTTTGGGCTATTCCTCACTCTGTGTTTCTTTAAGAATTCTAAGTTATTTTTTACAATCTCTATGATCATAAACCTTGATTCTGACAGAGCTGATAGGTGGATAGGTTTGCTTGTTAATTTTTATAATTAAATTCTTACCCTCACATTATTTTTGCCTTTTGAAGTTTTCTTACAAATTAAAGGACTTTACAAAGTCTACTTGTGTTGCTACTTTTCTTAGAGAGTGCTCCTGACATTGAATTTCAAGTTGTTTCTTTGGAGCAGGCAAGAGAGACATCAAGATTCTATGAATTCTGTTTTGCTAAAATAAGTGGTTAAAATTGTCTAGAGTAAGGATTTTAGAAAGGCTAAGCTTCTTACAATCCTGAGAATATTGTCAGATATATAAAATAATTTTATTTATAAGAGGTAACTGAAAATATAAAGTTAGATGTCTGTTTTTTCAAGGATTTCTTTAATTATATACAAATAAGAATGTACAACAGTTTTTGAAGAATGCACAGTATAAAATGGCCATAATTATTCTGATATTTATCTAGTTATTCCATAAACTTCCTGAGAGAGGACAAAAATAGAGGAAGAAAGAAAGCAACTCTTTTTCAAAAACAAATTTAGATGCTAACCAAGGTTATCTCTGGAATTCTCAATCTACAGCAGTGTTTCAACTTTTGTGAAGGAGATATTGTTTCTGAATGGTGTAACTATTTGTATGATAATTTGATGAAAAATGTAATTAATGATGATTAGGAAGTAATCCTATCTTATTTTGAGGAAGAACTACATTTAGAAACTTTTAGTGATGTATTGGTAACTTTCTGGGGTGAAATTGATTCATTAAGAAAGATTTATTTCAAGGTGCTAACTTTTACTAAATTAAACATTAATTCATGCATACATGCACGGGGAAACCAAATTCTGGGGGATTGTAGGTATATTTGTTCTAGAGGATTCAGAAATAGTAATGGAATTGATATTCTTGGGGGAGAATAGGAATTTATAGGTCATTCTTTATGTTGTGGTTGAAACCAGAGTTGGTGTCTCTGGTTTCTTCTTATAGTGGGATCCCTGCTGAGCCTAGGTACCTCCAT
Organism: Sciurus carolinensis; assembly: GCF_902686445.1. Classification (NCBI taxonomy): domain Eukaryota; kingdom Metazoa; phylum Chordata; class Mammalia; order Rodentia; family Sciuridae; genus Sciurus; species Sciurus carolinensis. The sequence goes on along the minus strand of NC_062227.1, from coordinate 24,809,065 downwards.
GTGTAGAGCTACTAGGAAGCATCTGGCGCATTTCCTTTGATCTTGCCATTTGAGTAAACATTTGGTCAGTTGCCCTGTCCATTTGTAATCTGCTTATTTTTCCCTGATCATTAATCCCTACTGTATTCACAAAAAATTCAGGGAATTTAGAGTGTTGTAGAATTGCCTTCACGCGGATGAAGATGGGGACTTTATCTTTTTATTTTGATATAATTTTAGTCTTGTTGAAAACTTGCAAAAGTGACCTTAACCTGGATTCCCAAGTATTAAAGGCTTACATAGCCAGAGTTACCATTGTCAAAACTAAACAAATTACCTGTGGCATAATACTGTCAACTAAAGTACAGATTATGTTCCGATTTCACCAGCTTTTCTTCCTTCCTTCCTTCCTTCCTTTCTTCTTTTTTCTTCTGGAATGTAATTTCCCTGTTGTACAGTTGAATTCAATATCCACACTGAATTTAGGTATACTTTCTGAGTGTCCTCCAATATGTGACAATTTATCCTTGTCATTTATGACCCTGGCACTTTTTGAGGACTAGTTGGTGATTGGGAGGAAGTCCCTTAATTGGTCTGCTGTCTAGTCATGATTAGATTGAAGTTGTGCATTTCTGATGAAAATCATGCAGAAGTGATATTAGGCCATCATCATCGCTGGGTACATGATGTTAATGTGTCTTAATGTTGATGGTACCTTGTTAAGATGGTATCTGCCATGTTCCATAATATGAAGTTACTGTTACCTCCTTTGTAATTTATAATTATCTTCATACTTTGAGACTCTGCAAATATCCTTCTTCTCAAATTTTCCCCTTCTGATTTTAGAAACCATCTGTGGATCTTGTCAGTAAAATTTATTACTGTGGTCTTTTAAGGGCTTTTTGGGGAGGCAGGGTGCTCTTCATTGGACCACAGGATGCTTTACCACTGAGCTATAATCCCAGCCCTTTTTATTTTTTATTTTGAAAATAGGATCTTGCTAGATTGTTCAGGCTGGCCTTGAACTTCTGTTGCTCCTGCCTTAACCTTCAGAGCCACTGGGATTACAGGTGTGCACCACTGCCCCAGGCTAATGACTTTTTAAATTTTCTTTTGTTCCTTCTACTTTTTGTCTTATTTTACATACAACAAAATGTACGATCAGCATTCCTTTACATTTTATTGTTTTTATGTTCTTCACCTTTAGAAAGTAAACCAAATGTAAGTGGGCATTTAAATCTAGAGTTCTTTTCAGTTCAGATACAAAGTACAATAAAATGACTTAATTTTGTCTGGTCTAAGTGCATGAAAACTGTAAAGGTAAATTCCCTAATTTTCAAAGATCCTTGAATTCTTGGAAGCAAAATTTTATTAGAGGCTCAAGAGAAAAAAATAAACAAAGTTACTAAATTAAATACTTTGTTAAGAGAATGTGGTTGCTCTTAAACCCCATTTTTCTGAGAGAGTATACTATCTTTTATTTTCTTAGAATTGTTTTGATAACTGATGGAAAACACTTTCCTGAGATGTTACTTGAACATCTGCAAATGTATTTTAACTAAAGTAAGCATTCTGATTTACATATAATCAGAATCTTCTCATTCCATCCTCAAACCAACAATTTCATTTCTGAAATAATTGCCACACTCTTACTTCTCTACAAATGATTTCTAGCCAAGAGTAAACTATGTATAGTAGTAGTTTACTCTTACATAGCAGAGCAAAAGAGGTGCATTGAATGTTTCTCAGAATGAAATTTTGGGGAAATAAACTATGTCCAGTTAAGTAATTGGCTTTGATTTGTTTTTAAGCCACTTTGGACGAAATGACAAAGTCAGGCATACCTTTAAATAGTGTAGAAATTAACCTTAGTGACTGTCGTCATAAACAGCATGATTTAAAGTGCAATAGTAAAAACACCTATTAAAATACTGTTTGTTTGCCTGACTTTTTTTTTTGTCTTTCTAACTTGCTTTTGGAATTTACTTTAATCAGATAGCCAGGCTCGTAGATAAAGATAATGCTGTTCAGGTGGGTGCAGTGTTGCACACCTGTAATCCCGGTGGCTCAGGAGGCTGAGGCAGAAGTATCACGAGTTCAAAGTCAACCTCAGCAAAATCAAGTCGCTAACCAACTCAGTGAGACCCTGTCTCTAAATAAAATATGACATAGGGCTGGGGATGTGGCTCAGTGGTCAGAGTGGCCCTGAGTTCAATCCCTGGAAACCCCATTGTCCCCCCCCCCAAAAAAAAAGAATGCTGTTCAAAGGGCTACCTTGTATAATCTTTGTTGAGGAATTTGATAGGATTTATTTATTTTGGCTTCTTGGAGAGTTTTAGTTTCCTTGCTTTGGGTTTCTTGTTGGTTTCTAGTTATTGGATTTGGTGAGTTTTGTGAAACTGATCATTGTCACACAAAGTTCCAGTTATTCATTTCTTTGTGATTCCTGGAGGATGTGTGTCAAAACAAAATAATAATGTATCCAAAATCTTCCAGATGCTTTAGTCTCTAAAATCGGAAGTAAAGAAAATAGCAAATTATTTACTATGTATTCATTTTCTTAAAAAGAGGTTTATGGTGCATTCTTTGAGTATCATATGTTGTACTACTCTTGATAAACTATTAACCATTCATTTGACAGGGTGAGGTGCCAAGTAATTTCAAGGGTGGGAGAACATACACTGGACCTCAGAGAACCAGTTGTGTGTCTCATATTACCTTTAAAAACTAATTAAGTCAGTATTTCAGATCCCTCAGATAAATAGATGATAAACACACACAAACACAATACAAAGGACAGTAAGGAGATACCCAACACCGAGGATAAAGTAGTGTGTAGTAATTTTTAAATAGTCAAAGATTCGAGATTTATTGGTACTACTTTAGTCATTCTAAGTTGTGGTATTGATTATCTTTTATATATGAAGATAAATCTTTATATCTGTGTTAAACTGTGGTTTGCCACAAAATTTTCTTTTGTACATCTGTAATTTATAAGGAAGAGACTCTTTTGAAGTTTTTGACAATTATTCACTTATGAAGCTCAATGTAGAAAACACTGACCAATGCATTTGCTGCTAAAGAAATACCTGCCAATGCATTTGCATTTATATAAAGATTGATTCGTGCATTTATTATTTCAGATCAGTAGAAAAATCTGGAAAAAATCTTAAATGTCTTTGAATTACAACTAATCTTTAAATTATATCTAATGGTATGATGATCTCTTTTCTCCCCTCTTCTCCCCTAACTTTCACAACTGCGTTTAAAACATTCATACAATGGCCCAAGTTAATATATCAGTGGTTGGATTAAACCCATCTTTAAAGGGACAAGAGATGAAAAGCAAAATAAGAGAAAATAAATGCAATCATAGAAGTAAGGCTGACCTTATTTTCCAAAGTTTTCCTTGACAATAGTAGTAGCCCAAACAGTTCTCAGCTACCATAATAATATAATCTGCCAATATAATTATAATTTGGCAAGCAATTAGTCATGTATTACCGTCCTGTGATGTCACTTAAAAACAAACAGACAGACCTGTTTTTACTGACAGCTTACTAGGAGCCAAGCACTATGCTTGCCTGACATGTATTATCCCGTTAATCCTTACAGTGGTCAGGCATAGAGAAGTAGCCCATTGACCACACAGCAAGGTAAAGAAAGAGACCTCATTCCATAATTCAGGGCCATAATTCAGGCTCCTTCCAAAACTGGTGCTTTTAGCTTGTTATTAAAATCTTGTAACATTGTTGAACATATTATAGATTTATTGTTTTTATGCTTCAGTTTTATTACAGGTTTATTAAGAGCAGGCACAGTATCTTCATATCCCCTTTAGCACCAATAATAGTAACTTTCACGTAATAAATGTTATACTCAGATTTGATTTAGTCTTTTCTTTTGCCAGACTTTCTCTTCTATTTGAATAGAATAAGCATAGAATGGTTACATATGAATGGATATAAACAGTTTATTTGGGAAATTTTGTTATCGCTTGAAGGAACTTCAGTAATAGGATTCTACCCCCATCCCCTGTTTCAAAGCTATATTCTTGCCCTTCATGCAGTCTTATTTAGGTAACAATATTTTAGACAAAATTTGCTAAAGTCATTCAAAATGACCAAGAAAGTAAGATCCAAGCAAGAAATACCAAGAAAGTAAGATCTAAGCAATCAGTAAGAGAACATCTTCCTGTGGTTTCCCCACCCCCCTTTGTGGAAAGGGGGGAAGGACAATTTTTAATCCCTTAATCCTTAGGTTCATGTTCCTAGTAACAAGATTTTAGGATTTTTCCCTTCAGTTTTATTAATTGCTTTATTAGGTGCTAGAATAGACTTCTGTGGTTAAAAACATATCTTTGATTTAATTCCTTCCAGTATGATTAATAACATAAGAATTTTTGATGCAAGTTGATTAACAGTACTTCATGAGAATTAGTGGGCCTTCCTCCTCAAGTTTTTACTTCATCCTGATTTGGAACCAACCAGGGGACCAAGTTAGGTCCTAGACTATGACCTTGTGGAGATCAGGTCTATTCTAAATCTTGCTCAAAATATAGGGTGATGCAGGGTGCTGTGAGGACCTGTAGTCTTAGCTGCTTAGAAGGCTGAGGTGAGAGGATTGCTTAAACCCAGGAGTTCAGGGTCAGCCTGGGGAACAGAGTGAGAACCTGTTCTAAAAAAAAAAAAAAAAAAAAAAAAATTAGTATAAGATAGGACAGGTTGTAGAAATCTAGATCCCAGAGCATTGCATAACCTTTACTCATGTGATCTTAGGGTCACGGGTGATGCTGACCTAAAATGGGCTTTGAATATTTCCATTTAGAAAACTAATGCTAGGTCCTTATTAATCTGACCTTGCATTTTCTGTAGAGGCCAGAAATCAGAATGGCCTCCAGTCTCTGGTTGCTTGTGTTTATTTTCTAGGTATTCACTTTGGTAAACTTCAGTTCCTCGTAGACAAGAATTACAGATATTGGGACAGTCATGTTAGGCACGTGTGAACAGTGGTCTGGGCTAACTGTCACGTCTCTAGGAGTGTTTTCTTCCTCTTCTTAACGAGCTGGGGAGGTCAGAATGTGTTGCTGAGAGGACTAAGCTTCATGAAGACCAGTCATGAATGAGGACAGCAAAATTACTCTCTGGTTCAACTGGGAGGCGAACTAGGAAGAAGCAGGAAGGAGGAACTTGTTGAGCCAGGCTCTGAATTTTGTTCTGCTGATTTCCGTCACCTGCCCCAGTCACTGCACATCCCCTCCAGGCCGTGCCTTGATGTACTGTGCTCAATAGCAGGGGCCACACAGAGTAGGGAGATTGGCTTCCAGACTGGGAAAGCATCAAAGTGCAGAACTAGAGAAGCGTTGAGGTGGATTTTGAGAATGGCATTTCCTGTGCTTCTTTTCCAGAGCTGCTATAAACTATGTATGCTATCTCACCAAGAGTATCTCCCAGAGGCTTGAAAACATAACTCACTGTGACTTTTCATTGGCATCTTAAAGAAAAACATTTACTGACCTCAATAGAGTAAGCAATTAATGGGGAAAAGAGCTGACTGAAAATTTTCCGCAGTTTCTGTTTTGAAAAACAGAGGATGTCTGGCCCTGTGATTTTTAACATACTCAACTCCTCTCCGCCTCTTTTATAAAGCTCTGGGATTTCAGGGTCGACTTGGCAACTGTTTTTTATAAAGTCTGAATTGTGCTTAGTTGCAGAAAGCTCCATGCTGGAGGACTCCCACTCTTCCAGTTGCTGGCACATGTAATTGAAAAAAGCAGGCCATGTCCTGAGAATCTAAGGCTGTGTCATGCTTGGTGAGGCAGTGAGTCAGTACCAGCTAAAACAACATGAGGCGTTGCTTATTGGAAGCCCAAATTAAGCTGATTTTGATTACACCAATCTTAAAGCATGATGCTCCTCTTTTCCAGATGCTTCCAAGTTCTCATTATGGGAGTTAAAAAACTAGCACCAATTCTCTTATAGTTTGTGGAAGTGCTTTGCTACTGAGAGGGTCTTTAAAATGTCTTGAAAAAGGAGTTCTTTTCAGCTAGGCAAACCTTACCCCCATTTACCCTCTCTTCTTTCTCTTTCACACTCCTGTTCATACCCTGTGCAAACCAATTTGGGTCATTCTATTTTAATCTGATTTAAGAGCTATTGGGTCAAAATCCATATAATCAAAAGTGTAATCTCTACCCATTTTCTCATTTGGTTCCAGGATCTCTCAGTCTGTTTGTTCCTCTGGAGCATAAAATGTTTGAAAGTAGGGAAGGGGTAGAGAAATGGCTTAGAAGACTGATGCATTAGTTCAAGTAGAGATGACAAGAGCCTATATTTAGGTTATGGGAATATGGATGAAAGGGACTAATAGATTCTAGGGGGAAAATCAGCAGCCAAATTGATATGATTTAGTGATTAAATGCATAATGGGGACTAGAAAAAAATGGCTTAGGTTTCTGTCTGGGAGTGTTACTAACTGAAATTGTGAATTCTGGCATCATAGATGGTGTGACAGTAGGTTTCGCATGGGAATCGGAACTCTAGATTCCTGTGAGATAATGAAGTAAGTATGTCTAGCAGGCGGCTGACTGTACAAGTCAGAAATTTAGGAGGGAGGTTATGGCCAAAAGTTTTAAAAAGTATTTGTTTATGAGAGATTTCAGCGTTGGGGGATAGTTCAGATTGGGATAGGATGAGCTTTGGCAGGAGAGAGTAGTCTTCCTGTAGACAGTGGTAGGAGGAAGATGGAAACCTGAGGAGCAGTGCCAAGTAAGGAAAAGCAGGACTTGAGAGTCTGTCCTGGAGAACAGAAAGATCAGAGCCATCTGGAAGCCGTGGTGTTGGACTCAGAATGAGTAGCAAGATGAGCGATCCTGAAAATCATCCAGTGGACTTTCAGTGTGGATATCAGTGACACCCTTTGTTGCAGTGGGTTTAAGAGTTGTAGCATTGGAAGCCAATTTGCTACAGGTTGAAAATTGAAGGTCAAGGAAGCAAATGGAGGAGTGAGAAGTGATTCCTTCTAAAAACTTACTTTTGAGAAGAAAAGAGACAGTAGTGGCAGACTGAATTTGGGAGGTTTTAAAACTTACCAAAAAGAGCCAAAAATCTGATAAAAGTGAAAAAAGAAATCTAGCATTTCTAAAATTTAGGACTTAACACACTTCTTTCCATTCTTAAAATCCTTGGCTAATGCATGCTATGTGAGTGTGTTCCCTCAAACTTCCTATGCACAAGTTTGGCCCCTGAATGTTACAATATTGAGAGGTGCTGGATCTTTAAGAGGTAATGCCTAGCCTGCATGGTGGCACATGCCTGTAATCCCAGTGACTGGGAAGGCTGAGGCAGGAGGATTGCAAGTACAAGACTATGTGGTAAGCAACTTAGTGGGACCCTGTCTCAAAAAAAAAAAAAAAAAAAAAAGAGGACTGGGAATGTAGCTCACGGGTAGAGCAGATTGGGGTTCAATCCCCAGTACCAAAAAAGAACAAAAAGAAAAAAAACAGAGGTAAGGCCTGGTGAAAAGTAATTAGGTTATTGGCACCCCACCTCAGAATTACAAGGACTAATGTAGTTCTTGAAGGACTGAGTTAGTTCTTTTGAGAGTAGGTTGTTATAAAATGAGGTCACCCCATGCACTTGGCCCCTTCTCCCCACAACCAATCCTCTTTCCTCTTCTCTCTCACATTGTGATGCAGCCAGGGGACCCTCACCAGAATCCTGGCATCATACCATTTGGACTTTCTAGTCACCAGAATCATGAGCCAGTTAAACCTTTTTAGTTTATAAAATTCCCAGTCTCAGGTATTTTGTTATAGTAACACAAAATGGACTATTACAATGCTTTTTTTTTTTTTTTTTCTTATAGGATGAAACTTTATCCTTCACCCCACAGTAGTATGGAAGTGTCATTATGATAAGAACATTATCTATTTTCCTCATCACTGAGTCCTTATCTATTGTCTCCCTCCCCCATCAAAGGGCCTGACACTTAAGGGTCTTAACAAATGGTTTCTGAATGAACACAGTGGGAGCTGAAATGTGGAAATATGACTTCCCCTTGGTGGGAAGCTATCCAGGTATGTCTTCTGAAATATGAACATCTTTTCTTTTCTGAAATTTTCTCAGAGAGAGGACCCTCTAAATTAACCTTCATTCATAGAATAACACACTCCCACAAGTATGCTATCAATTGAAGAATAATTAATAAAAATCAAAACAGGTAACTGTTGTAAACACCCATACCTTGACAGGTTAAAAAAAAAAGCATATAGCATGCCTAGATACTTACTAGAATATGTCCACTATTGCTTTAAAGATTAAGTTTTGCCTATGGATCATTTCACTCATTAAAATATGAAAATTTTAAATTCTGATTCTTATAAAAGTGCAATTAAACAAACATTTATTGAGCCTCTGTATGCCATATATGATATTGGATGTTGGCACTACAAAAGTGGTTCGTAGTTGATCCCTAAGTGAGAATAGATAGGTGTGTTAAGGATCAATTTCAGCAGCAACCAAGGATGGAGTGCCCCCAGAGCAGAAACCGGGTCCCTCATCTCAGTATCACAGACATTCATCCCAGTGGCCCAGAGTGGACACTCAGTATTTGAGTGGTTGAATGAATGAATGAATCACTGAGGAAAATGCATGAGATACTCTTGAAGAACAGAAGATTTAACTAACACTCGAGGCTGAGGTTGGTGAGAGCTGGCTCAAGAAATGCTTCTTGGAGGAGTTGATGATCCAATTAAATCTTAATGAGCACGAGTTAATGGGAATTGTAAGAGTGGGAAGAGTTTTGGGCAGATGAGCCATCAAAAGAGAGGAAGGTATTGCAGTGTGTGGCTGCAGTTGCTGGTCTTGCTGAGGCCATCCAGTACGAGACAAGTGGAGAGGCGGTGACTGTTCAGGGTGCACGCTGGGTGAAATGATTAGGGTGAGACTGTACTCAGGGCCATGCTGTTTCTTCGTTTGGATAATGAAGGGATTCCACTAGCTGACCTCTAGGGTCTCTTTTAATGCACAAATCTATTTTTCCTCTATGATGAAGGTGGAAAGTAACTAGATAATCCTAGACCTGTACTAATTTTATAACAATATGTTTCCCCCTCCCGTTTAGCTTTGCTCATTTGCTTAATCTCTCAGGTACTTGGGCTGTTTCAGTAGTATGAATTTTTGACTAGTTTGAGTACATCCCATTACTGAGTTTGCTTTACTACAACCAACCTAAGTCAGGATTAATATAGATCAGTAAGGTGCTTATCTTCAAACTTCTCTTTGAAAAATATAGCCTATCAAAAGAAGCAGAACTGATTTACATTCTTCAGATGTAAATTGAGAGCTTGTTTCGTAGGCGAGTTGTGTGCTATTTAAGAATGCCATGACTCTTTATTTTTTAAATCTATTTTTATATATCTATTGTTATTTTTAGATAGTACACACTAAATGACTTCTTTTTTGAAAGACAAATTTTGTTAATATTGTATTAATATAATATTTAATACTTTACATAATTTAATTATTTTAATCCAATTTAAGTAATTTAATTTATAGTTATTTTGGTAGAAAATCAGAATAAATTTAATACAATTGAAATAAAACAGAGACTTCCAGAAAACCTGAGCATATTGTTGAATATTTTCTGTGTATTTAATATTCTAATAAAACACACATATACACAAATTAAGAAATCACTTCACTTTTTCCTTATTTTCTGCTTTTGAGCTTCTTCTGGCACAGTAGGGTCTAAGGCTGAGGCCTTGTTACAAGAATGTGCCTGTAAAGGAAATGTGCTTGGAGAACTGTCTCCAAGAACTGTCTCCCCTCCCGCCATCTTTTTTCTCTCTTTCTCTTCCCTTTTTATCTGTTACTCTAGAGGGGAAATCATATAATGGTGATGATCCTAAAGACCTCCAGGATTTCTAAAGACCTTCCCAGAAACAGTTAAAACCAAATCCTTTATGTAGCTCTATCAGTCACTTAAAAAAAAAAAAAAAAAAAGGAAGAATATCCAATGTAAGGAAAAATGCACAATTTGGCAAGTTTTGACCCATGTATGTGCCATTCCAAACAAGATGGGGAGCATTTCCATCATCCCAGACTTTTCCTTCATGTTCATTTTCTTTCAATTACCTCCTTCTTGCCAGGCAACCTTTTCTTTTTTTTTTTTTTTTCACCTCCACAAGCTTTATTTTTTTATTTATTTATTTTTTATTGTAAACAAATGGGATACATGTTGTTTCTCTGTTTGTACATGGCATAAAGGCATACCATTTGTGTAATCATAAATTTACATAGGGTAATGTTGTTTGATTCATTCTGTTATTTTTTTCCTTCCCCCCACTCCTCCCACCCCTCTTTTCCCTCTGTACAGTCCTTCCTTCCTCCATTCTTGCCCCCCTCCCTAACCCTAAATCTAACCCTAACACTAACCCCTCCCACCCCCCATTATGTGTCATCATCCACTTATTAGCGATATCATTCGTCCTTTGGTTTTTTGAGATTGGCTTATCTCACTTAGCATGATATTCTCCAATTTCATCCATTTGCCTGCAAATGCCATAATTTTATCTTTCTTTATGGCTGAGTAATATTCCATTGTATATATATATATCACAGTTTCTTTATCCATTCATCAATTGAAGGACATCTAGTTTGGTTCCACAATCTGGCTGTTGTGAACTGAGCAACTATGAACATTGATGTGGCTGTATCTCTGTAATATGCTGATTTTAAGTCCTTTGAGTATAGGCCAAGGAGTGGGATAGCTGGGTCAAATGGTGGTTCCATTCCAAGTTTTCTAAGGAGTCTCCACACTGCTTTCCAGAGTGGCTGCACTAATTTGCAGCCCCACCAGCAATGTATGAGTGTACCTTTCTCCCCACATCCTCGCCAACACCTGTTGTTGCTTGTATTCTTGATAATCGCCATTCTAATTGGGGTGAGATGGAATAAGGACCTTGGAATCAGACCAGAGACCTTGCATCTTATAGAAGAAAAAGTAGGTCCAGAGCTTCAACATGTCGGCTTAGGACCAGACTTCCTCAACAGGACTCCCATAGCACAAGAAATAAAAGCAAGAATCAATAACTGGGATAGATTCAAACTAAAAAGCTTTCTCTCAGCAAAGGAAACTATCAGCAATGCGAAGAAAGAGCCTACAGAGTAGGAGAAAATCTTTGCCAATCATACTTCAGATAGAGCACTAATCTCCAGAATGTATAAAGAACTCAAAAAACTCTACACCAAGAATGCAAATAATCCAATCAACAATGGGCTAAGGAAATGAACAGACACTTCACAGAAGAAGATGTACAAGCAATCAACAAACATATGGAAAAATGTTCAACATCTCTAGTAATAAGAGAAATGCAAATCAAAACCACCCTAAGATTCCATCTCAGGCAACCTTTTCTGACTTCTGTCACTGCAGATGAGTATCACCTATTCTTGGTAGTCATATACATGAAATATTACAGAAGATATTAGTTTTTGTCTGGCTTCCTCTACTTGTTTTCATGGTCTTGGAGACTCAAGCATATCATTTCATCAGAGCTCGAAAGTGGTAATAAGGTAGACAGAGCATTTGCTGGTTTTATTTTATCGTTGTACCTATCATCCAGCTGTCTTACAGGTATTGGTTGTTGGATGTAAGGGGGTGGGGTAGGAAAGGAAGTAGGCTTAAGTTAAAACTCATCACAGTGTCAGAAAATTGGACTCACTATTCTGCTTCGGTTTGTGAAATCTGGAGACTTATATCTCCACGGTAGACCCAGACCCAGCTGGGATGGAATTGAGTTTATTTTTATGTCTAACTTGCTTTGGCTTCCTGAAGCCCCTCTATTTTCCCTGCAGTGCATCATGTGGGGATCATTTGATTCCCACCAAGAAACTACCTGCTTTAATGTTTAAGGGGTTTTACTTTTCCAAAGTGTGTGTGTGTGTATACTTTTTAAAAACTTTTAATGGTGAAATTATAGGCCTTGTTCAGGGAACAGAGAGAGTTCTTTAGGCAGGAAGCCACACACCTCAATGCACCTTATTTACACTAGGGATTGGTGAAGTTTTTCTGCAAGATCAATATTTTGGACTTTGCTTGTTATATAGCCTCTATTGCAATTCTATTATTGTTAACACAGAAGCAGACATAGACAAATATTTAAACCAATAGGTTTGATTGTGTTCTAATAAAACTTTATTTGAGCCAGACGTGGTGGTACACACCTATAATCCCAGTGACTCAGGAGGCTGAGGCAGGAGGATTTCAAGTTCAAGGCCAGCCTCAGAAGCTTAGCAAGACCCTCAAAATAAAAAAATAAGTAGGGCTAGGGATGTAGTAGCTCAGTGGTAGATGTGTGTTAAATCCCTATAATCACCTTCCCCCAAAAAATAAGAAAAAAAAAAAGAAAGAAAGAAAGAAAACACCCTTTATTTATAGAAACAGGAAGTAGGCTGGATTGGCCCATGGCACTGACTGAATCAGTGTCATAGTTTGGATCTTGGATGTCCCCTAAAGGCCCAGGTGTTAAGGGTTAGTCACCAGCCTGTGGCACCTCTACAAGGTGTGGCCTAGTGGAAGCAAGTTAGGTCATTAGGTTGTACCCTTAAAGGATATTGGATATTGGTTGCTTCCTCTCTTTTTCACTACCCACTGTGAAGTGAGCAGACTTCCTCTATGATGTGTTCCCACCATGATGTATGGTACCACCCCAGGTCCAAAGCAACAGGGTCGAGAAATCAGAGACTGAAACCTCTGAAACCCTGAGCTGAAACAAACATCTCCTCCTTGTAAGTTGTTTTTTTAAAGATGTTTTGGTCATAGTATTGGGAAACTGACTACCATAGATAGCTTCCTGTTCTGTCTACTCATGAATCTCGTATAGCAAGCCTGTCACAGCAAAATACAGAGAATTAGTTCTCAGACCATAGAAAACTGAAAAGGACCTGAAGTTGCACCTGTTACCACCTGCGCTTGTTAAAGTGTGAACGCTGAATCTCCAGTATAGTAACTTTACAAGAATCCAGATAAATCAATATCCTGTCTGTAAGTGTTCATTGCTCTGTTCCATTTATGATAGAGAGGAATCACATTAACCCAAACATGCCATTGGATTGTTAGTTGGAGAAACTATCTTAGCTCAAATATTTTAAAGTAATAAAAGACAAAGCAAGACACAAAGAAACAGATAAAGGAATTCAGGTGATAGCATTCTGGAAATGTAAGCAAAGGTTGTCTTAAGAAAGAATGGGAGCTTTAAAGAAGAATGAAATTCTGGCATTTGATGGTAAATGAATGGAGTTGGAGAATACCATGCTAAGTGAAATAAGCCAACTCCCCCCCCCAAAAAAAAAATTCACAGAAGAAAGGATGGGAGCTATACATTTAGCAAGCAGATTAATTATTGGCAAAAATGCACAGTATACTCTTCACTTTTCCAAATCATTGATTTAAAATTATAAAAGTATGAGAGGAATAAATAATAATTTTAACTGAGAAAATAGAAATCTCTGATTCTCAGTTCATTCATCCATTTGATCTTAAATCTTTGTTTTAACAAATATCCATTGAGTGTCTTCTTTTGAAGGCACTAGGAAAAATTAATGCTAAACAAGATGCATTTCCTGTGATTAAGGACGTTAGAAAGAGCCCCAGAGGGCTGGGAATTATACCGCCTTCAGTATTGCTGCCTATGGAGAGAAAACAGGGTTTGCTTCAGGGAGGAAATGATTTTTGAGTTGGGCATGCAGATCTACTGGGTGATGTGTGCATACTGGTGTATGGATGGGGGTGGAGGGCAGGGAGAGGGGGTAAGAAGGGCCAATAATTCTGGTTAGAAATATTGCGGGATTAGTAAGGGAAATGGTAATAGTTTCTGTAGATGTATTTGGAGGGATTTTATTTGCAAGGTGGGGCTGGCTGAACAGACAAGTTGTCAAAGATATGTTAATTAAATATCCAAAGTAAATAAATTATTAAAAGTTCCTTACTTCAGGAGGGTGTCTTCAAATCTTCATAGATACCGTATATATAGTTTATTGAAGAAAAGTGTTAATTATTAAAGAATCAGACTCAAGCAGAAGCTTAGTTCTATTAGAACTCTTAAAGAGTTTATTCCTCCCCCTTCCAAAGTAAAACTCAAAGCACTGATAGAAACTAATTTGCACATTGGAAGTAACTGGCTTAATGATGATCATAGCTAATCACAAACACATGCAGGAATCCTAGTGGTTCAGCCAGAGTCCCGTATTCAGATTTCACATTCAGTGGAGTCATACATTGCTCTTGGTCCAGTGACTCATGCTATTTCAGTGTATGACTTGGCTTGTGGTTGGGTGACCCAGCTGGGTATTGTGGGTAACAGGGTTTTTGTAGTGTTGTGCACCAAAGACACACACAGGGCAGTCAGAGTGGGAAGGCTTGAAGTCACCTCTAATGAAACCCTGACTTTGGTAATTCCATGAAGGCAAAATGTTACTGAGAGCAGATTTTGGAGGTCATCTCAAATTAGGTCAGGTACAGTTAAAGCCATTGCTGCTGGTATCATGGAATGTACCCCTAATTGTTTTGGGAAAGTGGTGAAAGAAATTCAGTTAAAGATTTTCCGCCTTTCTGGAATGATGCCACTCCAGAACAGAGTTCCCATATTGCCAAACATGAATGAACCTCAAATTCAGCAAGTATGCGGTCAAATGAATCATTTACTGCATCAGTACCTATTTAGGGAAACAATTTAACATCCAGTATATCTCTACATTTATATATATCGTGATCATATTCTATATCTAGAGAGAGCTCTTGTGGCAGTAAAATTGTTTCTCTAGTGCCTAGAGATTAGCTTTGTACAAGTGTAGGGCAAGTCTCCTGTAAAAATAGCACATGGCTGAAATAGGGACAGGCTAGAGTGACTGCTATGTTGGATGGTGCAGTTGTGTTGTCTCCCTATAATCAGGATGTTTCTGGATGGAGTCAACATGATGAATAACTCCTGTGGCTGGGACTTTCTGGCCAATGTGAGAAAGCTGACGGGGCAGAGGCTGGGAGGGCCCTGGGCATGCAAGGTAATCCCTATATTGAATAGCATGTTTTTGTTCTCAGAAGTGAAAAATTTTGCAATAGACCTTTAACAAGGTCAGGGTCTAAGAAGAAACTAAGTTCTAGGCATTTCTTAAGGAAGATATAGTCCTTCAGTATTTCACATATGCATAATGGAAAATGTTAGTTGTTGCCTAATAGAAAAACAAGGGAAATCAATCTTTTTTTGTTTGTTTGTTCTTTTGGGCCCTGATACCCACAGTCCATGGCACGTTCTTAAATGGGAATTTGTTCAGTGTTTTTTGTGCTTTCCTTAGATGCCCACACAGGTGAGTATACACATTTGAGACCATCAGTCTAGTTTAGTGTGCAATGTGTGTATAAATAAAAGGTTTATGTAAATGAAGCATTTCTGAGATTGGGGATGGAACTTCCAGCACATCTCTGAACTATATTAGCATAACAGCAGAGACAAAATGTTTGAGCTAAAAGTTAATCAGAGCAAACAAGCAATCTAATCTGTTGGCACATTATCCATCCTATAGGCCATAATACTCATAAAATATGGATTCAAGAAGGTTAGCTAAGCTCATGGGTAGCAAATTAGTAGCATATCTTTAGGAACATATCTTTACAAACATTCCTTAGTAATATTGTTTGACAGTGTTATGAACTGGAGAGATCTTTCCCTTTACTCAGGGTTTTGTATTCTGCTTTGATTCTGCTTTGATTCAAGACAGCCTTTTCATCAGTTTGTGGGACTTTGGAGCCCCAAGATTCCTTAGAAATATTAAGCCTCATTTTTCAAGTAAGAATAAGATGTTAAGCAACTCAAGTCTTTAATGTTCTAACATTTCTGTATTAGTCAGTTTTCCATTACCATAATAGTTGCCTGAGATAATCAACTAACAAAGAGATGAGTTTTATTTTGGCTGTTTTTGAGGTTTCAGTCCATGGGCTATTGGCCACAGTGCTTCAGGCCTATGGTGAGGCAGCACATCATGGCAGGGAGTCTGTGGCAGAGCAAAGCTGCTGACCTCATGGCCAGGATATGAAAAGAATGAGAGACTGGGGTCCCACAGTCCCCTTTGAGTGTATGATTCCAGTGACTTAAAGACCTCATGCTAGGTCCCACCTCTTACAGTTTCTACCAGCTTCACTAGCACCAAACTAAGGACCAAGCCTTTAAAACATGGGCTTTTGTGGGACATTTCAGATTCAAACTAGCAGTTTCCATACCATTTTTTTTAAAATGGAAGAACTCCTCATCATGTTTTGTCGTGTTGTCTTCTTATCATTCCTTCTCATATAATATGTGGCATCAGAGCATAACATACCTATTAGCTCTTCATGTGTAACACCAGTTTTTTAGTCACATGTTCAGTATCCATAGATACAGGACTGCACTCCTTCTCATATCTTGGGATAGACAGCCTATTTACAATACCATCATTAGTCTGTCTTATGAAAAGAAGTAACTTAATGGAAACGAGTATTTTAATTTTTTTTTTCACATAAGGGAGTTTATTAAGCAAACAGAGTGCCTCCCTGCAGGGTAAGAGAGAAAATGAGAGGAAAAGAAAGGGAAAGAGAAAGGGCGTGCACTAGAGGGAGTGAAAAAGTGAGGAGGAAAATGAGAGGAAAAGAAAGGGAAAGAGAAAGGGCGTGTGCTAGAGAGTGGAAAAGCGAGGAGGAGAAAGAAAGTGAGTCAGGGGAGAGAAAAGCAAGAGAGAAAAGATCTATTTTAATTTTTATAACTAAAAATTAAGATATAAATAATTCTCACTGACAGATTTTTTTCCAAGTAGTAATTTAAAGTGTAAATAGTTTCAAGGAAGTACCCTCAGCATGCATTTAAAGTTCAGTGAGGACCCCAGGGAGGAAAGAAGCATACCTTCACAATGTCATTTCCAAAGACCTCCAGCTCTGTTCTCTTTTCTGGGATCCTTTCTTCTATTGAACTTTTCCTTTTGGGGCACCAGACCCTTTTAGGCTCTCCTGGTCTGTGTTCATGCTAATAATTGCTAATATTTACTGAGTGATTCCTATAAAGCAAACTCAGTTCCAAGTACTTTACGTATATTGTAGCACCAAGGGCCTTACTCTTATAAACTGGGCACTCTCTCTTTTACAGATTTAGAAACTGAGGCACAGAGGGTCATTTACCCAACTAAACTATGAAGATTTCACCCCAAAACCATGGTACTTTTATTTTTTAAATTGTGTAGAATGTCCATACCATGACAGAGCTCATGCCTCTTCACCATCACACTAAGTTCCCTTTGAATATATACATCCCACTTCTCTTCCTTTGCCCTCCTGTCTTCATCTGGTTAAGTCCCATCATCCCTGAAGACTGGGTCATAGATGATGTTGTCTAGAAAACCTTTAATACCTTTTTCTACTCTCTTCCAGTATGGCTCAGCTTATCTCCTTTATACTTAGCAGTGAACCCTGGGGGAATTGCAACTTCAGATTTCCACTGGTAATTATGATGTGACTTCTTTGTAGGTACCCCCCTGCCCCTCCCGAGAGGGGGGGAGTCAGGATTGATCTTTATGGTCTTGGTACCTAGCAACATGCCCTATAAATATTTATGAAATGGAGGGAGGCAGTGTACAAATTTTCTTTTCCAAAATTGGGAAACAAAATAATTGACTTTGGTTGAAATTTATCACAGAAAACTTTTTTTTTTTAACATTGAGAAATAGAAAACGAGGCAGTAGAGAAACAGAGAGAAATGCTAATCTGGGTCAGATTCCACAAGGCCAGCTGCTTATATTTTTACTTTGTCAGATTTTATCTCTTGTAAAGAAGAAAAAAAAAAATTATCCCCGGGGGGTGAAAGAGAAAGGGAAATGCTTTTGTTTTTCAAATTGAAACTGGAGTTTCCATGACCTCATTGTGAGGCAGTCCCTCTTCTTGGAGATAATTTGTCTCCTGTTATAATGCAGCATCTAATTTAGAGCTAGTGATTTGGGATGATTCAGAGGGAATCAGAGAACGTAATTTTAAAAGCTGGAAAATGATGGCCAAAAGGAATATGCTGAAAAATTGAGACTGTTGGGGTCAGAACATAGAGAGGTAGAATGATCTATGCCAGCTGAGCCAAGGAGAACAGATCATCCAACGGGGGGCATGTACTGATTCGTTTTACTCTGTGGTGTTTCACCCAAGGAGGGAACCGTCAGCCCCCAGCAGCTGCTGCTGCCCCTGACAGCATCATAGACTTCAAAATACAGTAGTGCTGTCGCTTTGTAATTGCACAAACCATAACATTTACCCTGTAATTTCCATTTCTGATTTTAGTTTGATTTTCTGTCCTTGAAATTTCCTGGGGTTACAATGCAATTGGCCATTGCTGAGACAAGAAGCCAATTTTCCTATTATAAGAAATAGAGAAGTTCCTTCTATTTTTGAGGATTTGCCTAAAAAACTAAAACTAAGAAAAAAAAATTCCAGGCATCTGGAAAATTCAACTTTATAAACCAATGTTTAATTAGAAAGGAAGGAGAACTACATTTGTAGACTAGACCAATTTGATTACATTTTAACTATTAAGTAGATTAATTTTCAGGGTGGTCATTCTTTATTATGTGCATTTAATTGACATTAGATTATATTAAGAATTTAATTTTAGCTCCCTCTACAAATTGGCCAATGCCCATCCACCTTTGGTGAACTAATGAGAGTTCTGTTCAGCCATGGCTTTTATTAATCCTCATTACCACTCTTAGAAGAAAAATCGGAGTAGGGCCAAAGGGAATTCTTTCCCCTCTGAGTTCCTTGACTGCAGTTTCTGGAATCGTTTCAACAAAATGTGAGCATTGTCATAAAATACTGGGTCTCCAGACCCAAATCCAAATAATGAAGGAAAAAAGACTTTCCTGCCTGTGCAGATTGTATCACTGGTGTCACAAGTCAATAAAGGACTCATGCTTAACTATAAATTTTCTTTATGAGCTTATTCTTGCTCTTTCTCTCTAACCTAGTCTCTCCCAACCTCTACTCTCTGCATTCAAGACCATTTGTGTGTTCAGGTAACACAGACCACGTGCCCTCCAACAAAGATTGTTTATACAGCAAAACCACAGTTGCTGAACCACTCAGCTTCTGCACACAGGACCATGTAAAGAATTGTTATGGAATGGGTTCTGGAAGCTTCTCATCAAACTCAAGGTCAGTTCTTAGCCAGGAATTACTGTGTAGTGACACAATAGACTTTTCCTCCTCTCAAGTGAAAAGTATAGACAGGTAACAATGAGTTCCCTTGTTCCTCTCAACACTTTGTTCCTGATCACAATGTATAAGGTAGGCTTCTAGGAAACTAAGTCAGTGTGGGTATACCAAGGGATACTTTTTATTTTTTCTCTTTTATATACTTAAAATCCTATTGAAATTTGGTTTTGGCCTATTAATTGACAATGCTTCCCCCATTCCCTTTTGCTATAAATACTGTTGGTAAGGGTTTAGATGTGGTTACAAAATACGTTCAAGCCTTTCCTAATAAATCAATAACTATGTTTTACAGAAATGTTGCATAGTCAAGTGTTTCTGAATTTATATTTTGGGAGACAGACAAATAGGGATTTATAATATGTAGGTGCACAGTTTGAAATGGCAACTTTTAATTTGCATTTTAAAGGGTAGAGTTCTTGAAAAAGATCATTAAATATTTCTGCTTACTTTCAGAACAATATTGCAATTGTAAAAATTTAAAGCAAGAACATTAAGATGTGTTCCATTATGCTTGTCTAAAATAAATTTCTTCAAATTAGCCTTTTAAAATGTGTTGTATTTTTAGATATTCCTATTTAATCTAATGCATAGTGACAGTAGGGACAGATATCATGTTTTCCTGAGAGCACAATTAATTGAGATTAATTATATTTTTTCCTTCTCTTTCCCCCTCTGTATTTGTGATTTGCTCTATGTTATACAGTAAAGTTTTACCTTATTCTGTAAACACAGGCCACAGTTTGAAGAGCAGTCAACCTCACATAGTATGAAGTCTGATTTGAGGTTGACTTTTTAAAATGATTTTTAATAAATTGGGTAGTTTGTAATTTAAATGAGAGGATAATGTATGGATTTGTCTGTAGAAATGGGGCTGAAGTGGTTGACCTCTTTCTTTTTTTTTTCTGTTTTAAAATTTTGAGTTCTGTGGTCTTCTGAGGCATGCCTGCGGCCTGTTTCTGAGTCTCTAGTAGTTTCATCTTCAAACATTTTACCCCAAGCCTACCAATTTTAGTCATAGTAAACACATATGTTCTTTGTTCTTAAAAGACAAAAAGAGATTGCTGACATTCTTATGAGTCTAATCATGAAGCTGACACAGAGTCATGCTGACTGTTTTGTGAGTAGGGTTTGGTCAAATTCTGGTCTTAGTTAACAAACTTGTCCTTGAGGTTGACATTAACTCTAAAATATATGATACCATTGATTCTCTATTTGTAAATGATTTCATCTTCATTCTTGATATCTACTTCTCTCAAGATCATTTGCATTAAGGAATAAAGTAACAAGTAATTAGGAAGAAATGACTGTTTTAAAACATTATTGTGGAGTGGAATAAAAAATTTATTTTTGGCTATTCAACTCTAAGTTATTAATTACTCTTTTTAAATCTTTAATGAAATTCACTTCTATTAAATGTGATCTTTAGTCTTTATTACAGGTTCTTCCAGAAAAGTACCATATGTCCAAGCAACTTTTGTAGAGAACCTAATAATGATATGTCATTATCCTAATGAGATGATACTTATCTTTGGATAACTAAGACTATTTAGTGTTGTAAATCATAGTATAAGAAGGAAAGGTGAAGATGAATGCAGTTATTTATTGAGTAGCATCATCAAGACAAATTTAGATACTGAGATTCTAACTAAGAAAGAACTTGGTCAAAATATTACATGAATGGTGTGAATCTACATCATGTACAACCATAGAAACGAAATGATGCACCCCATTTGTGTATAATGAATCAAATGCAGTCTGTAAAAAAATAAAAAAAATAAAAAATAAATAAACAAATAAAATAGCAAAAAACAAAACAAAACAAAAACAAAAACAAAACAACTTTCAAACCACTAAACAGACTAGAGTGGGCACTTGTCTCCCTCACACTAATTCTTCTTTGGCATGGAGTCTGGGACTAGTGCTTAACTCTAGTCTACAACATCTATAACTCTGTAGACCAAGATAGGATAAATGGAGTCCAGTGCTTCAGCAGCTCAGCAGAGGTGGATCAGAGATTTTCTCCTTGCCTTCTGCAGGTCACCACCCAAAGATCTTCATAAGTAATATGGTAAAATGAGGCCCAGGAGTTGGGAAGCCTGATTTGCTAGCTGTTTCCTGAGGAGACAGCACAGCTGAGTGACTAGACAGATTTGATCCAAGGATAAGGAGATCAGGGGGTTTGAGTAAAAGAACCAAAAGAAATTAGTTTTTTTTTTTCAGACTTTTGAAGTGATGTGAAGAAACACAGGCCTTCTAAGGCAAGAGCTGAGTTGGAGGCCGTGCAGTGTGACAGTGGAATTAAACGGTGACTTGTTTCCAAAAGGTGATGATGGAATCCTTAGGGATAGGAATGTCATTAGGGCGGTTGTTGTAGACTAGAAAGTATTGGAGGAGGAGAGGCAGTGATTTAGCAGAAGGACTGGAGAGAAATAAGGTGTTGGAAGGCAGGAAGAGGCAGAATAGAGAAATGGAGAAAAGCCCCAGAGAGCTCACGATAGTAGGAGCAACTGATATTGAGATGAGATAAAAAAATGAAAATGAAAAACGGAAGAATTGGAATTATTAAAACCAGCTGTAGTGCTTTCCAACTTTTGTGCAGGTAATGATTCTAAGAAGATGCTTTAGAATTCATGTGGTGATGTACCAAATCCTGTAAAAGTGTTTGAGAAGAAAATGTCAATAGACTCCTCCCTTTATAAGCATGTGTGGTAGTAAAAGCTGACATTTAGGAGGTAAGCGCATACAGGCTTGCATGCACAGAAAGTTTTTTATTACTTACTCTTTGAGGTGGGGAAAGGATGGTGTTTGTTTTATTTTGATTTTTGCTTTTCAGAAGTATTATAGTTAATTAGTAAACCCAGTGAATTTATAGGCAGAACAAAACAAAAAAAAATTTCTTGTTATGTAGAAAGATTGAGGATGGGACCACAAAACAAGAAAAAAATGTATATGAGGACAAAAGATAAATGCTGGAGAATGAATAGCCACTGGTTCCTGTTGGCACAGACCAGTGGCTTCTGGAGTTGCTATAAAGAATCAGGTGATGCCAGTCATGTGGTGCATGCCTTCAATACCGGCAGTTTGGGAAGTTGAGGCAGGAGAACATGAGACAATTTCCATAGTGAAAGGAAAAGCCACTAATAATTTTACCTGGACATAGATTTTCAAACTAGGATATATGGTCATCCTCTTCCTCAGTCTAAATACCATAAAATGAATTACATATTTCCTCAGTCTAAATACCATAAAATGAATTACATATTTCCAAAAATGAATATCACTCTTGAATAGCATTTGAACAATTTCTTTGTGTATTAATGAGCACCAAAAATATTAAATCAGTATATATCTCAACTATTATATTTCATATGTAGAATAATAAAAGAATCAGAGAACTGGATATGGCGGCACACGCCTGTAATCCCAGTGAATTGGGAGGCTGAGGCAGGAGGATCTAAGTTTGAGGCCACCCTCAGTGACTTAGTGAGACCCTCTCTCAAAATTAAAAATAAGAAGGACTGGGAATTGACTCAGTGGTTAAGTGCCCCTGGTTTCAGTCCCTGGTTCCAAAAAATAAAACAAACACAAAAAGCCCCAGCAATATAAATAAAGACCTTAGAACACAATCTATAAAAAATTAATTGTCCTTATTATGTTCTCAGGAAGCACCATTTTTCCCCACAAGTCGTTGAGTCATCATTTCTTCTCTTTCCTGCTCCACCTTCACCACCTTAAGTTGTTGAAAATCTAAAACAGGTAATGAGACTAAGACTTCATGGAACCATCTCTCAGAAATGTGCTTTCTAACCCTTTGTATGGAGCACGACCTGTTTCTTAGTGATCAGAAATGGCGAATAGCAGTATTTTTAAAACATAGAAACCGACTGCTGGATTAGCTATTCTTTAACATGATGAAGTTTTGAGAAAACCCTGATACATATTCTTCAGAAATACACAGAGGGGAATAGGGACTGGAGCAGACTTTGAAAGACAGGAAGGGAAATGACATAAAACCTAAAGAAACAAAATGTCTCTAGAAAGATGGATCTGAGGCGGAGAAAAATGAGAATAGAAACTTGGCTAGCATTACATATTGTTAGGAATGAATTTCAATTAGAAATTATAGGAATATATTGAGGATAACAGAATGCTTAGCTTTTACTATTACTGTGATATTACTGCTTTCAGGAAATTCAATTCATACAGATTTAGTAATAGAAGCATTTAAGTGGTTGTCAGTGTACCAATCCATCCTCTTGAATTAATTAAGCAGTGGGGCTGGGGATATAGCTCAGTTCATAGAGTGCTTACCTGTCAAGCACAAGGCCCTGGATTCAATCCCCAGCACCGCCAAAAAAAAAAAAAAAAAAAAAAAAATGAAGCAGTGACAAGTCTGTATATAATTTCCCAAAATCTTGGGATCTCTTTCTTCCTACATCTTCCTCTCCATCATTCCAAAGTTAATAGGACACATGACATCACAGACATGGGAATATATCATTTTCAGCATTTTTTTTCTTTTGTAGTGCTGGGGATTTGAACCCAGGGCCTTGTGCTTGCAAGGCAAGCACTCTGCCTGTGAGCTATATCCCCAGCCCTTGTGGTAAATTCCTTAAAAGCTGGTGTCAGGAGTCTTTCCAGAGTTCAATAGAATAAAGTATTGAGCAATCTCGTTCAACCCAGGCGAGCAGGACTCTGTGTCAAGCTCACACTGCTCTCACTACTCCAGAAGAGAATGCATGATCTCGGCATCTTGGTTTCCTGTTCTAACCAAGTTTTGACCCAAACTGGATCCTTTTCCCGTCTTGGAGTTACAGAACCAATAAAAAAAAAAAAAAAAATCTAGTGCCACTTGAACATTGAAGGAAAGTTTATTCTTGACCAAGAAGAGAAGCAGGGAGAAAGACTCAGATCAGCTTCTCAACCTGTTGGGAGCCAGGAAGTTATGGATTCAGGGAAAAAGAAATGAGGGGGCATGATAGGCTAATAAAGGGGAGGGTACTCATGTCTTTTATGGGAACAGGAGATTTTCTGGAACTTCTGTGGTCACCTCCTTTTCATGGTTCTGGTTGACATCATGGCAGTTGTCATCTGTCATGCACTGGGTGGGGGGGTGACATTTAGCAGGCAGATGGAATTATAATGAAGTTGAGGTTGTCTGGGGTCACTCTGGCAGCCAGCTTAGGTCCAGTTCGTTTTGGCCAGCCCACCTGAAGAGGAACTTCTGGCCCACAGGCCATACAGACAAGATTAGGGCAGGGCAGAAATTCACTTATGTTTCTGTGAGTTTAGGGTGGCATAATGCTGTCAAATCAGAAAGCTTTGAGGATGGTTTCTAGAGGACCATTTCCATGCTCAGGCTGTACATTTTGTCTTTGAGAACCTTTTTTCAAGTGCTGTTAAGTTCTGTTCTCCAAGTGTTGGGGAGGCTGTTGGGAAAACAGACTTGACACTTGAGGACATATGTCACTGCATGGAATTGTAGGTTTGCTAAAATATAATATTTAGAAGATTCAAAGTAAGAAATTTCTATAGCAGAGATTATAATTAAAGCACCAGATGAGAAATGGAAAAGGGACATTGCATCCATAGAACATAACTAAGATTATTTTTTTCCTCTTTGGTTTAGAGCATTAATTCTGCTCTGGTCTGTTGCTTGTTTGTTTTTTTTTTTTTAAACACTGCACCAGATAGCATGAAGGGAATTATAAATTATCCAATTTTCTTCCAGACTGGGTGGTCTAGTTAAAGAGATCTAGTTAAAGATAGATGTAGGTAGACAGACCTGCAAATGAAGTTTTATGGTATATGTGTTTTTTCTCTTTATCCATCCACTTATTATCGCAAGTAAATGAGAATTGTTGTTTTCAATCAAATGAGATTTAAGGCAAAATAGTGATAATTTATTCTAGGAATTAGGTAAGAACCCAGTATTGCTTTAGATTTGTTCTAAAATAATGTGGATATTGTTACTTTATTAAATGATGTTTTAATCAATGAGATTTTTAAATCATACTAATTTCACATGACACAATAAAAGGTATGTTTGAACAAAGCAATTGGCTAAAATCAATTTAAGTGCAGTAAGCTTTTAAAAGGAAGTTACTTTGTATGTATGAAGTGAGTGGACTTTTAAATGCTTATTGCATTTTCTTTTAGTCTGTATTTCACCAGTACTGCTTCACTAATAATTTAAAAGAAGGCCAATTCAGATTAACTGGCAGATGGAGATTTAGTTCTTCATCTCAAATCTATTTAGACACAGTTACTCAACTTTCAGAAAGTTTTATTAAAGAATTCTGAGGCAAATTTGGAGCAAATTGGGCTTTTCAAAAGAGAGGCTTGGAAATGAATAAGGAATTCTACTTTTCTCTTAGAACATCCTTTTAGTAATCAACAAAAACCTCTGCTTAGGTGTAGTCTTTATCATTTTAAAAAATCTTTTCTGAATTGTATGTAGTGTTGCAGTGACATCTTCATGTCTATTATTCTCTATTTTTAAAAATCTTACTAATATTACTCAGAATCATGCTGTATAAAATCTGGTTGGTTAATTTTTAGAAATGTGTCTTTGGAGCTTGACCTCTTTACCTAGCGACTGTAGATAAGTCAGAGATGCTTGTGAAACATCAGTCTTCTGTGAGTGAAAGAACTATATACAGTCTGCTCTTCCATACAGGAAAATTACAATAGCAAACATAAGAAGTAAAAAGTAGCTAAATTGAATACTCAGGTTCCTACCTTACCTTGAAAAAAATTAAAGAATAACAGAAACTAGGCTCTCATACTCAGATGCAGATTTCTGCTAATATATAGTCTGACTTTAAATTCACCCTGAGTTGCTTCCCAGGCCTAGTGTCCTGCAGGCAATATTGTAGTCACAGGTGGTTGATTCTTTTCTGACAAGGCAATTCATTAAGATAGGAATCAGAATCTTGTTGGGTTCAACACAAAGGCTGAACTAATTGTTGGCTATTTTCTCAGAGAGGGACTCTGAGGTATAATTAGGAATATTAGGGGTTTAAGGGGAAATTATGATCCAAACATGCACAACAGGAGCTCACACAAAGAATTCACTGTTCTCTGGGACTGAAGAAATGGGAAAGATGGGAAATAATAGCTGAGAAGTTCAGGGTTTCTTTGGGGGATAATAAAAATACTCTCAAATTAATTGTAGAGATGGATGAAACATTTTTCATTAGATTTGTGTAAGAAAGAAAAAAATAAATTTATTAAAATCATTTTGAAAAAAAAATCCCTGTACTAATAATGAAGCAAATCTTCATGATGAAATTATATTCCAACTGTGCCTATGTAAGTTTAAATAAACATACACAGAGACTAAGTGTTTGGGATAACTGCAGTGAATATTTTCTTTACCATTAGAAACACTGGGCAATCTTAATAGATTGGTAACAGTAAATTTGCAACTATGATTGTTTTCATTTCCAAATAAAATTAATTTTAAGATTTTATGTTGTGATTGAAAGCAAAAGTCATATAATTCATATGAATCAGGGAACTATCAAAGTTTCTTATCATCTTTAATATAAGATTATAATCCCCACCCCACCAAGAAATTCCTAGGTTCATGTTAAGAACCAAACTCAGAATTCAGCAAGTACCACATAGAATTGTATAGTTTAAAAAACTGTAATGACACATGATTTCTATTAAATCATTTTAGAAGAGAATTTTTTGAACTAGTAAAAGTTTTTTTCTGACATTTATATTATTTTTTACAACCCATGCAAAAAACTTACCAAAGGAACTACTAGTTCCTTAGCAATGTAAAATATTCTCACTAGAAAAAGAGATTGCTTTGATAAAGTGATAGAGTAACTTCAAATTTATTATTATCCAAAGCTTACCTCAATGTAGCAATTATAATAGAATTTTCCCTTTAAAATTCCATCACCATTAATATTACTGTACCCTTCTAATCCTCAGTTCATACAGTTTGTTACACTTAGTCCACGTCAGTGACTCAGTCTCCTGTGAGAACACAGCACCAAAATGGAGCATGCACTTCCCTGGATTCATTTCACATGACTGATTTTACCTGGGTGCAATTTAGAATACAAACATACAGATACTGTATGTCAGGGTTCTGTAGAATATGGGAAGATGAGATTATGGGATTATATTTATATCTTGTCTATGACAAACTTTATATCCAAGTTGCATTTCAGACTTTAAGACACATATAGACATACACAAAAAAGCACGTACATTGTTCAATTCCATTCATATACTGTACAAAAACAGAAAAGATGAATATATCAGAAATTGGGATAGTGGTGCCTTGGAGGTAGGGTTTGGCAGGGGCAGTTAGAGTATGCTAGGGACTTGGGGAGATCTTTTTTCATGATTTCAGTGTTGTTTCATAGATGTATTTTGTCTGTGCAAATTCACGAAGCTATTCACTTGTGGTTTGTTCACTTTTTGCATGTGTAGTACATTAAAAAAATTTTAAGCAAGGTATGTGCATTAGTAAACATTGTATTTTGATTTCCCTGCTTGAATCAGATCCTTACCGAATTACAAGTTGGAGGTGCTACTCAGATGCACATACATTTATCTCACAAATCCTGAGACTGGCCCATGGTGATAAGAAAAGGAAATAGTCTACATAGAGAGCAGAGATTGCTATTGTAGTTGCCCCATAGCATGAATCTGGGCTCCTAGGCCCTGGGCTTGGACCACTAACCTGCCATCCATTTTATAATCTGCTAATGGGTACAGATGAGAATCAAGGATTGGAGTCAGTCAGAGCCCATGGTACATGTAGGCTAAGCATTCTTCTCCTCTCCTCTCTTTTCTTCTCCTTTCCCATCTCATCCCCTTCCCTCCTCTCCTCTATTCATGGGTGTTAAACCCAGGGCCTCAGGCATGCTAGGCAAGTGCTCTACTACTAGCTTTGAGTAAGACCCAATTATGTCCAAATACGTATTTCCGGGCACCCTCCTTGAGTTCTCCACTGAGGCAGTGAAGTTTTTCAGCTTGGGCTCTGCAATTAGAAATACTTAATTCCCCTTTCAGCTGTGAGCCTTTGGCCAAGTTATCTCATTAAGGTCCATCTTCCTCACCTGTAGAAAAGTGCCTGATAGTATGTATAGCCTTCTTGGCATACTTCATGGTGTTTAGGAAGTGTTTGGTGAGCGGTAGTGCTATCAAAATGCAGAGCTGTACTGAAGTTCTATTTGTTTCTTGAATTCAGAAGTTCCAGTTTTGGCTTTGTCATCTTCCCTGTCCATGATTTGCCCTGATACTGGGAACATCTCACTCTCATTTTCCTCTGCCGCTGTCAATCACTGAGACATTGATTAGCTTTCTAGACTGTATGGGTTTCTTTCATTTCCATGGCATGACTCAAGCCACCAGCCTTTCTCACCTGTCTTACTTCACATGTCTCCCAGATATTCCCCCTGCTCCAATAATTTGTTATGATGCAGACAGAGTGATTTTTCAAAAATGCAAGTTCAATTGTGTGACACATTTACCCTGCTTGAAATTCCACAGTGGTTTCCATTTCCATTACAATATTTCCAACTGCTTAATATTATATTCTCTTTTATAAGACCTTACATGAAGCCAGGCACTGTCACATACCTGTAATTACAGTTTCTTGGGAAACTGAGGCAGGAGGATTATAAGTTTGAGGCGAGCCTCTCAGCAACTTAGTGTAACCCTGTCACACAAAAAAAACCTTATGTGACTTGATTTATCTCTACTTTCCCTTCTATAGCTTCAACTCCTATCATTGCAAAGGGTTTAATTTCATGTACTCTTCAGCAAGCTTCACAATCTTCTTTCAATTTACATATTGTTCCTTCCATTGGACACAGTCATTCTTCTCAGTGACTTTCCCATTTTTGTGGGCTGAATGGTGTTCACACAGAATTCATACATTGAAGCTTAAACCCCAGTACCTTAGAATGTGACTGTATTTGGATATAGGACCTTTAAAGAGTTAAGTTAAATGGTTCTAATCCAGTGGAACTGATATCCTTATAAGGAGAGGAGATTAGGATAGAAACAGGTATGAGGGATGACTAGAGGACAAATCAAAGTTGGAAACCTCAGAATGAAACCAACCCTGCTGACCTTGATCTTGGACTTCCAGTGAGAACTATGAGAAAAAAGATTCCATTGCCTAAGTTACCTACTCTGTGACATTTTGTTATAGCAGCTTGAGTGGACTGATACACCCACAGTGGATTCACTGCTGTTCTTTAGACCTTGCTCGAGACTGTCCCATTCTTTCTGGAAGTCTCAAGTTAGGCCAGGTGCCTAATAACAACACCAGAGAAGTGTTGACCATTCACCAGGGGCCAGCTCTATTTACTTTTTTGCCTTGTGTCATCTCATCTGATTCTCACAATTTTATTAAGGAGATAGTTTTATTATCCTGTATTTACTGATTAGGAACCTGGGGGAAAGAGAAACTGTGATCATGTGCAAATGAGCTCATTCTTTTTCCTCAGTGCTCATCTGCCAAGGTAGAATATTCTCATGCAAGCATGAGAGTTCGACAGCATACTAGCCTTATTTACCATAGCATAGCCATCATCCAGTTTTATTGCAAACACTTGTTTAATTTTCTTTTGCTAGTCTCTTAAGCTCCAGAAGCACAAAGTCTTATCTGGATTTTTTTCCCCACCCACCTATCAGCCAGGTTTAGTGTGTGACCCACAAATATTGTCTGGATGCCACCAGCTCCAGTGCAGAGGAAGATGAGCTACCAGGGACCAGCCTGCCTGGCCTGTGGATAGGGAAGGAGAACAGCAGCAATGCTTTATAAGTAGGGAGGACACAAGGGCAGAAGCATAGGTAGAGGCCCAGGGTGAGGGCCCCAGGTGAAAGGACCCAGCTGAGTACAGCAGCTCCATCTTCTCCCTCTTCTCTCTCCCATTTATGAAGTTCTGTTTTTTGGGATTGGAGAAGGAAAGTATTAAGGCAGAGAAATAATTATCAAAAAATATATAATTTTCTAATCTTTATCCCTGTAATTAGATTGGCCCTCTTTTGACTATTTTGTTCTATCACAACTTTAAATAAAGACGTTGTTCTTCAGAAATTCAGATCAGATGAAATCAAATTCTCCATACTTTTAAGTTGACCATGGATATAAAAGAATAAGACTGACCAGGCACACCTGTAATCCCATAGACTCAGCAGGCTGAAGCAGGACGATCTTGTTAGACCAGCCTCAGGAACTTAGTCAGACCCTATCTCAAAATAAAAAAAGGACTGGGGATGTAACTTAGTGGTAGAGTACCCTGGGTTCAATCTCCAGTTAAAAGTAAAACCAAATGAAAAAGTAAAACAAAATTTAAACAAAACCCCCTGAATGATTTCATTGAAACAAAGGGAAAATAGCTCAATTACTGGGTTTTTTGTTTGTTTTCTTTTTTCAGGACTGAGGATTGAACCCAGGGCCTTGTAAGTGCTAGGCAGGTGCTCTACTCCTGGACTATACCCCTGAGCCTACTGAATTTTTTGATGTTAGAAAATAAACTAATCCAAGTTGGTACATTTTTGAGAATTTCACAGGCATTTCCTATAATCCAGGGTGCATGAATATTGATATACAAGCCCATGTCCATATTCTGAACCCACAACTCCAGTGAGACCTGGGCCAAACTATTGCAGAATGAAATTCCAAACTCAAATACACTTTTAATTTACTTTTTAGTGAATATTCATTAAGCACTTACTGTATGCCAGGCATTGGGATAAGAAGATAATAAGATAGTCTCTGTCTTTAAGGGATTTTCAGCCTAGTAGCAGACTTGAGAGCATATAAAACAATGAAGGAACCAGACTGGGATAGAAAGAAGTTCCAGACCTGGGGGTACAGAGGAAGCAGGGCCATTACTGCTTGGGGGAGTCTGGGTTGAGTTGTGAGGGAAAGATCTTTAAACAAAAATGCAGCTACACTTAGAAATGAAACCAGAGCTGTTGTTATATCAGACATCTCTTGTGACAAATTAAGTAAAACTTTTCCAAGAAAAGGATCATCATCAAAAGTGGCTTTCAGAAATCCATTCACAAACACAATTCAAGGGTGCCTACTTTCAAACGCTAGAGTTCTGTTAATTTACCCTTGCTGTGATGTCATTTCTTTAACTACATTTATTTTGAATTTATAATCGGTAATTCAGTTCCACATGGAGTTAATTGAACTGAACACTTATATGATGCCAAGCACTATTCTAGGGTTGGCATACAGAGATAGACTTCTTACCCTTCATTTTACCATCTCATCGAATGATTCATATGTAAATGCATAATTTAGAATACAGACGTGAACTGCATATAAGAATTGGTGTTTAATTCTGAGAACTAAGGGAGCCAGGCAAGGTTTCTTGAAGCTGGTAATATCTGGTTAAGTTTTTAAAGATAAGTAAATTGGGATTTTTTAATTTATTCATTTAATTTTTGGTTCTGGGAATGGAACCCAGGCCTGTGTGCATATTAAGCACAAACTCTACCACTGAGCTACATCCCTGGCCCCTGGAATTTTAAAGATGAAACAATAGAAACTTGATATTAATTTTTAAATGCAGTGTGTGTGGAGAACATTATATAATATATTAGTATGAGCATAATTCATATTCAAAAGTGTATGAACTGTAATATAGTACTTATGCATACTGCAACACAGATGATAGGGACATACATATTTAGGTCTATTTTGTATTTAAAAAGATCTGTGAATATGCATAGTGTGTTAATATCTCCTATACTGTCTTAATTTTTTTATGACCAGATTAATAAAATAACAGTACAGGAAAGAGAAGCAAGATTTGGTCATTTCCATAGAGGGTGGGAATGGAAAATCTCTGTTCAAGCATTTTTGTGTACCCAGTCTAAATTCACTTTTGGTATTTCTGGGCAGGGTACAGAAAATGTGTTGTTCTCATAGGAACTCAGGATAAGAAAGCAAAGACTAATAGTAACCTACTTTTGCTGATATAAAAGAAAAAATAAGGGACATTTATCATAGATGAAATGCAGAGTCAACCTAAGTTTCAGACAAAAATGAAAACTTCCAGAATCTATTTACTGTGTGTGTTTCTGAAAGAAAGAATAATACGCTCTCATTTCCCATAAAATAGAGACAACTTTCTCCACTTTCCATGAATAAATTCAAAGAAACTGAAATTCTACTTTACATACAAAGTTAGTAACTTTGTAGAAAAGGAGCATTTGTATTTCACTAGTCATCTTATCCCCATCATTATCTGTATATCAGCTGTTTTATTATTTTCCAGCATGTATCATTATGAATTTCTGTATATAGACCCACTATTATGGTTTGGATGTGAGGTGTTCCCCAAGAGATCCTGATAATGTAGGAGTATTCAGAGGTGAAATGATTATATTATGAGAACTCTAACCTAATCAGTCTAACCTACTTTGAATGGACTGGATGGTAATTGTGGGTCATGGCTAGATGAGGTGGGTCACTGGAAGCATGCCCTGAAATGGTTGTTTTTCCTATGGCCCCTTCCTCTCTTCTTCCCTCTCTTGTTACTTTCTGGTCCTGCCATGAGGTGGGCATCTTTCCTCTGCTGTACCTTTTTCCTCATGATGAGCTGTCATATCTTGGGCTTATAACAATGGCGTCAATCATCTATGAACTGAGACCTCTGAAACTATGAACCCCAAATAAACTTTCCCTCCTCCAAGTTATTTTGTCAGCTATTTTGATCACAGTGATGAGAAAGCTTACTGAAAGAGAAATTGGTATTGAGAAGTGGGGTCATTCCTTTGACTAACCTGATGATGTAGTTCAGAAGCATTTAGAACAGGTTTGTGGGAGGAATTTTGAGAAGTTTAGAGATGCAGACTGGAAAAGCTTTATGATATTGTAAGTGATGCTTCAAGGGTGATATTTTGGTGGGAGCTCAGAAGATCAGAATGCTGATAGGAATTCAGTCTGCATTCATGAGGTTTCAGAGGGAAATCAGGACTCTCTTGGTAATTGGACTAGAGACCACTCATGCTATATTCTGGTAAAGAACTTGGTTACATTTTGCCCATGTCCTGAGGCTTTGTGTGAAGCTAAACTTAAAAGTGATGGACTAATTGCTAGGTGTGTTGCCTGTAATCTCAGTGGCTTGGGAAGCTCAACCAGGAGGATTCTAAGTTCAAAGTCAGCCTCAGCAGCTTAGTGAGTCTCTGAGCAACTTAGTGAGACCCTGTCTCAAAATAAAATATAAAATGGGATGGGGATGTGGCTCAGTGGTTAAGCACCCCTGGGTTTAATTCCTGGTATCAAAAAAAAAAAAGAAAAAGAAAAAAAGAAAAAAAAAGGTGATGGACTAATTATTCTGGTGAAGAAACAGAGTAGAACAGCGTGAAGTAAGTGGCATGAATATTGCTGGAGGCTTTAGCCAAGTTTACCCTGAGAATTGGGAACAGAAAGGAGAGATGAAGGATTTTAAAAACTTGCAGTTTGGCCAGAAAAGAACATATAAAGCTGGTGGCAAGGAAGATGTGCTTGTTGAAGCAATTCCAGTCACTAAAGAGAAGTGAAGCACTTTGCAAAGAGACAATAGAAAAGATGGCTTGAGGGCATCTCAGGAATTTGTATGACCTACTCACTATATGCTCCAGGGTACAGAAGAGAAAATCCCTTTGATAAGAAATTATAAGGGCATCCTGCTTTCACAGGGGTGCCTAGGAAGTTGTTTCACCTGCTGAGCCATGAAGGTACTCAGACGCTGCTATAGCTCTGATGCCGGAGGGTCCAGGTATTCTCTGAGCTGGCAGTGGACCTTGGTGTCATCCATTCTGCAGGAATACAGGATGTTAAAGTGAAGGAGTCATGGAGGCTTCCATCAAGATTTCAGAGGGCAGGCAGGGTTGGGGTTCTTGTGGAGTGACCCTGAGAGGGCACGCATGAAGCTGTGAAGCCAAAGCCTAAGCTGGAATGGAGACCCCAGAAATTAAGAGATGCCGGAAACATGGACTGTTTCTGCTGAGAAAAGCTGACTGTGGAGAGAGCCAGACTAAAAGAGAGCCCACGTGCACCGCAACCAGCAAGTCTACCCAAGCCCTTTGGAGAGCACATCTCGCCACCATGAATCCTAGATGATGTATGTGGAGCTATGGACAATTAGGGGACCCATCTGCCTGACTGGATTTCGGTCATGCTTTGGCCCCATACCTTCTTTCTGGGTTCCTGTTCATCCCTTTTGGAATAGGACTATTTACTTTGCGCCACTGTGTACTGGATATATATAACTTGCTTTTGATTTTTATAAAGGCTCATAGCAAAGTGTTTGCCTTGAGTCTCTGATCAGACTTTGGACTTTTTGGTAATGCTTGTAGCTGTTAAACTGTGGGACTTTTGGAGATGAACTAATGGCTTTTCCTTTTTTGTGTGTTTGTTGGTACCAGGGATTAAACCTAGAAGTGCTCAACCACTGAGCCACATCCCTAGCCCTTTTTATTTTCTATTTTGATATGGTCTTGCTGAGTTGCTGACACCAACTTTGAACTTGGGATCCTCCTGCCTCAACCTCACCAGCTGCTGGGATTATAGGCATGCGCCACCATGTCTAGCTACTAAAGTCATTTTATTTTGTGAGATGGGCAGGAGGTTTTGGGGACCAGGGTGGAATGTTATGGTTTGGATATGAGGTGTTCCTCAAAAGCTCCTATTAATGCAGGAATATTCAGAGGTAAAATGATTAGATTATAAGAGCCTATTACCTGTGTGGTCTGTCCCACTTTGAATGAACTAACTGGTGGTAACTGTAGGTAGGTTGGGTGTGACTGGTGGAGGTGGGTCACTGGGCCATGTCCTAGGAGAGTTGTTCTTCTTGAGGCCCCTTCTTCCCTTCATATCTCTTCTTTTTGAGGCTCCTTCTTCTCTTCATCTCTTTCTCTCTCCCTTTCTGCTTCCTGATCCTATCATCAGCCAAGTAGCTTTCCTCTGGCTTCCTCCTGATATGCTGCCTCACCAGTGTGCTACATGGGCCGTAGAGCAATGAAGTTGACCATCTGTGTACTGAGACCTTTGAAATATAGTATACCCCAAATAAACCTTCCCTCCTCTAAGTTATTCTTGTTGGGAATTTTGGTTACAGTAATGAAAAAACTAACTAAAACACCCACATAAAATTGAAATTGAAATAATTACCTTTAATAAATTAATGTCTTGCCGGGCACAGTGGTGGTGCATGCTGCAATTCCAGCAGCTTGGGAGGCTGAGGCAGGAGGATCACAATTTCAAAGCTAGCCTCAGCAATTTACCAAGGCCTTAAGCAACTTAGCAAGACCCTGTCTCAAAATAAAAAGTAAAAAGGGCTAGGGATATGACTCAGTGGTTAAGTGTCCTGAGCTCAATCCCTGGTACCAAAAAAAAAGAAAGAAAGAAAGAAAGAAAGAAAGAAAGAAAATTAATGGTTTATCTACTATTTAACAGATATTTATTGACCCTACTGTTTTAGTCATCTATTTTCACTGCCATCACTAAAGGACCTGACCAGCAATATTGTAGAGGAGGATGTTTATTCGAGGGCTCACAGTTTCAAAGGTCCTAGTCCATAGAAGGCCAGCTCCATTCGTCAGGGCTCAAGATGAGGCTAAACGTCACGACGGAGAGTGTGGCAGAGGGAGGCAGCTTACCTGGTGATCAGAAAGCAGAGACTCCACTGGCCAGAGGCAAATATATACCCCAAAGCCACGCCCCAATTCCGTTCTCCTCTGGTCACACCCCACCACTCCAGTCATCACTCAGTTAATCCCTGTCAGGGGATTAAATCACGGATTGGTTTAAGACTCTCACAACCCAATCATTTCTCCTCTGAACCTTCTTGGATTTTCTTTTGGGGGATATCTCACATCCAAACCATGACACCTACTAAGTGCCAAGTCCTGTTCTTGGTGTGGAGAAGGCAATAGTGTGCAAGAGAAATCAGACAATAATTTCTGCTCTCATGAAACTTAACTTTCTAGGGAAGTAGTTAGTGAAATAGATTAATTTTAAATTTTTAGTGTATGTTGTATTCTGATAAGGGCATTGAAGTAATAGGGGATCAGAGGTGTCAGAGTATTGGATGAGGGTCATCAAAATTTAAAATGGCTATAGGGAGGGATCCATCCGTAAGAGACATTGGTCTTAGACCTGAAGTAGGAGATGCTGTGGGAGAGGTAATGGCAGGCCACGTTCTTAAGGTCGGTATACCAATCTGAGAATGTTTATTTACAGTCCTTTAGTCTAGATATTTATCTCATCATTAAAACTGTTATAATAAACATTTATTTCAGTTCAAGGATTATGGTGAAGTGCCAGGGACACAATAGATTTGCAGTACTTGCATGTAATATAGTCATATGCCCAGTAATGATGGATCATATATGCTCCAGTGGTCACCTAAGATCACATGGTTGAGTGATTTCATACATGTCTTAGCATGTGTAAGTATACTCTATGACATTCACACCTTGACAGAATGACCTAACTACACATTTCTCAGAACGTATTCATTAAGTGATGGGTGACTGTATTTGCTTTGTTTATGTAATAGCAGAGCAGAGAGTTGCCTTAATTATAGTACAAATAAGAACATGTGTTGAGAATTATGTGCTAGACATTACCTTAAGGATTCACATGTAGATAACCTTGTTTAATATTCATAGCATCTTTATGAAATGATCCCCATTATGCATGACTGGGGAAACTGAGACCCAACAAGGCCAGCAGCTTGCTTAGCACTGCTTACTTGGCCATCATCAGAACTAGGATTCACACTTAGGGAGTATAACCATAGAGCTCAGCTTTTGACCTGGTACAATCTGGCTTGTCAAATGAAATAGACCAGCTCTTACAAAGACGGCCCCTGAGATGGGAAAGTAGTAGATACATGTAACACAAGCTTTGGAGTGTGATGGATCTGAGCTCACTCTGGCCACTTCTCATGTTTACTTGGTAACTTATATCACCTCTTTTTTTTAAAAATTTATTTTTATTGTAAACAAATGGGATCCATGTTGTTTCCGTTTGTACATGAAGTAAAGGCATACCATTTGTGTAATCATACATTTACATAGGGTAATGGTGTTTGATTCATTCTGTTATTTTTTTCCTTCCCCCCACCCCTCCCACCCCTGTTTTCCCTCTATACAGTCCCTCCTTCCTCCATTCTTGCCCCCCTCCCATCCTGCATTATGTGTCATCATCCGCTTATTAGCGAGATCATTCATCCTTTGGTTTTTTGAGATTGGCTTATCTCACTTAGCATGATATTCTCCAGTTTCATCCATTTGCCTGCAAATGCCATAATTTTATTATTCCTTATAACTGAGTAATATTCCATTATATATATATATACCACAGTTTATTTATCCATTCATCAATTGAAGGACATCTAGGTTGGTTCCACAATCATATATCACCTCTTTTAATCTCCATTCTTCTAATCCTTAGAAATGGGGAGAATATGACTTACAGATATGTAGTCAAGATTTAAAAACATGAAATGGGGACAACTAACTTGACCCAACCTGGGTGTTGAATAAATATTAGTTTATTCCTCTTCTTTCCCCACAAATCATATAAATATTACCCAGTGATTACATTTTCTTCTCAGGTCTTCTATTCAGAGAACACTTAGAGTATGCTTTTTCTTGTCTTATGAAGTGGGCTTACAGATCAAGTTTCTGTAGTAGTAGTTTCTGTAGATGTAGTAGCATCCTTATGTTACTACAACATGTGGGAAGTTTTTTTTTTTAGAACCAAATTGATTTCTTTTCCTTCTGGGTTGGTGGAAGCCAGGTGTCTCTGCTGGGCTCAGCTCTGACTACCTTTGCATTCCACACCTTCTTCTCACTTGCTGTTGTGACGCCTTTTGCAAAAGTCCTTGTATCCTTGGGAATACACTACTGTAATTGAATAAGTTTTTCATTCTTTCAAGTCAACCTGCTGCTGGAAAGATCACAAGAGAACCGTGTTATTATTTCCCTGAGCTACCTTTTTCCTGATTCAGCTTATGCTTATATAGACACACACACACACACAAATCCACATAGATATAAAATATCATTCCCAGAAGTAGAGGACTTATAAAAATATAAATTTTAGTCATGTGAAAGCATGTCAAGCTTGTTTGGTATCAAAAGGCTGAGTGTGAGACTGTTGAGGTGGTGTGTCCTTGCTTCTTGGGAGACTGAGGCAGGCAGATCACGAGTTTGAGGACAGTGTTGACAACTTAGCAAGACCCTGTCTCAATATAAAATAACAAGGGGCTGGAGATGTAGCTCAGTGTATGAGGCCCTGGGTTCAGTCCCCAGTAAAGCAAAAGAAAAAAAAAGTTTGCTGTGCAATCTTGGGCAAGTTACTGGTCCTTTCTGTTTCTTTGTTTCCTCATTTGTAAAATGATGGTGTTAATAGCTCAGACTTAGGATGGTAATGAGGATGAGGTTTGTTAAGACACTTAGAACACTATTTAGTAGCTAGTCAATGCATGAAGTGTTCTGTCTTCATTATTTAATCCCAATATGACATTTTGATTATATATGTTGCCCTGTGAAAGTGGACCACACTTTGGCTTTCTAACACGTGAAACTTAAACACTTGAGGAAAATGAAAATGACTTCATTTATTAAAGATCATTGTCAAAAGTAAAGGCACAACCCATTAGGTTAGGCGAATAACTTGTTTGACCTGTAGATTGTCAGGCTTGATTTTCATCGTTTGTTCTTTGTAGAATGCATATGTGATTATATAATAACAGCTGCACTTATGGGCTATATTGCTTGTTTCCTGCAGAAGAATTGCCAAGGATTGTTGTTTACAATTTAAGCTGTTGAAAATTGTCAGTAAAATCAGGCCTTGGTAGAAATATAGCGTAAACATGGCAGTCATCCTGTGACTCTGGGCCCTCAGCGTGCAGTCGGGTTAATGGTCATCGGCACCCAACAGCTGATGGTCAGAGCTGGCTGTTCAGGGCTCATTGTAAACAAGAGCTACTCACCTGCCTGGATTCAGAGCACAGTTCCTCCTGACAGTCATTCTTGTTGGTTTTGCTCCTGGTAATCATTTTGGAATTGCTTGGATTGTCAGAAAAGCTACATTATCATTTACAGATATTTTCATTAAAAAAAAAAGAGAGACAGGTTATGATCTTGATACTTATATTAAAACCTAATTAAAACTGGCATTTAATTAAGGGTATTAGTTAATGGTAGTTTAGTAACGTATATTCACCCTTCTTTTCCCCCTCCTGCATTCTGGTACTCTGAAGAATCTCTTGTGGCACAAGGACTTTTTAACCTGCAATGCTGGGGAGAGAACCCAGGCGCACTCTACCACTGAGCTACATCCCATCCCAGCCCATTCTTTAATTTGTGTTTTGAGGCAGGGTCTTGCCCAGTTACTGAAGCCAACCTCAGACTTGGGATGCCCCTGCCTCAGCCTCCTGAATATCTGGGATTACAGGTGCTCACCTGACTCTTAAGGACTTTTGAAAACAAAATTCTCTCTGAATTTTCCTGCTCAGAGAAGCTGCAGTTATAACACTTGTCCCTCTAGGTATGTTTTGTCCCTGGATAAGTCATTGCCACGTGGGAAGTACAATAAAGGCATCAATGAATATTCAAAACGTTTTCCTTTGTAGAAGGTCCATCGCAGGAAGACAGTGCAGAAGCTGTGAGCTCAACAACAGCTCATGTTCCCTTTGATTTCTTTGTCCTAGACATTAAATTTGAAGTGTGTCTAGAAATCACAATGATGAATTCTTTTACTTGAGTAGAAATTGTCAAGATTTTATAAACAAACAAAACTATACAAATGTCATCTTCTAATCGAAGCATAACAGCTCTGCTGAATTCCCTGGCTCTCTCCCTCCCCTGTTCTTCCCTCCTTTTAATCATCCTTAACCCTCTGTACTGTTTCTCATTTCCATGGGTAAGAGTCTTTGTATTGTTCACTGAAGGATCTCAAGTGGCTAGACTCATATCTACCACATAGTCCAGTGCTCCATAAATATTCGTTTAATGAGGGAAAATTGTGGCTGTTTTTACATCAAGTCAGGTTGCTTTAATTGCATGTTGAAAGGAACTATATTATACATTGTACTACATTGGAAGGTACTATGTTATATGCTACATTGAAAGGTATTATGTTAGATGTTATACCATTTTGGAAGGAGCTATATTACATGTACCATATTGGAAGGGACCATGTTATACCTTAGACTATATTATAAAATATACCATATCTGAGGGGACCATGTTATATGTTATACTATATTTGGAGATTCCTTGGAAGTATTGTCATTTATATTTCCATGCTTTCTCTTAGTGTACTTTGTATAAGTAAAAGTTTGAGAGGGCAATACTAAAATTCTGCTTA
This sequence comes from Sciurus carolinensis, assembly GCF_902686445.1. Taxonomy (NCBI): domain Eukaryota; kingdom Metazoa; phylum Chordata; class Mammalia; order Rodentia; family Sciuridae; genus Sciurus; species Sciurus carolinensis. The sequence continues at coordinate 24,768,438 of NC_062227.1, read as the reverse complement.
AACCATTTCCAATGGCTTCCCATTGTTTAAGGATAGAGAAGAGATCCTTAACATGGCTGCAAGCCTGGGCATCTTCTGGCCCCTTCTTCCTCTCCAGGGTTCATCTCTGCTCCTATCCTCTCTCACGTTGCTCAAATGCCCCCTTTTACCCAGGGCTGCTGACATTTCTAGTTGTACTGCCTGTACAGTTCTCCTGGCTGTTGCCTTGCCGCCTGCCTCTGCACCTCACTGCAGGCCACCGGTCCTCCACTCCCAGCTCAAGCAGCTCCTGCTCAGAGAGGCCTCCACCATCCTGCACGTTGTGCTTTTTATTTTCATGACATGTATCACCATTTTGAAATTATAGTCATAGGAATAGTGGCCTCTTAGTAATATTTTTGGGCACATATATGTAGTGTATGTTTATGATGTACCATGTGATGTTTCAATACATGTATACATTAAGTAATGTTCATTCAGGGTAAGCATATCTGTCTCCTCATTTATCATTTCCTTTCAGTGAAAACATTCAAGATCCTTTCCTCGATCTTTTTGAAACACATAGTACATTGTTGTTATCTATCGTCACCTTACTGTGCAATGGCACAACACCAGAACTTCCTACTTCTGTGACTTAGTCCCATTGATCACCCTCCACGCATCCCTCCCTCTCCCTGGCCTCTGGAAGCCATTGTGCTCCTATCAACTTCTGTGAGATCAACTTTTTTAGGTTCCACATGTGAGTGAGAACATGTAGTGCTTGTCATTCCACCCCTGACTTACTTCACTTACCATAATGATCCCCAGTTCTATCCATTTTGTCACAAATGACAGGATTTCTTTCTATGTTATGGGTGAACAGTATTCCATTGTATATAAGAACTACATTTTCTTCATCAGTTCATCAGTTGTTTCTGTTTCTTGACTTTTGTGAATAGTACCACAGGAAACATGGAAGTATAGCTATCTCTTTTTGACAAACTGATTTCATTTCCTTTGGATGTATATCCAGAAGTGGGATGGCGGGATCCTATGGTGGTTGTATTTTTAAGTTTTTGAGGACTTTTCATATTGTTGTCCGTAACAGCTGTACTAGTTTACATTCCCACTAACAGTGTGCACGTTCTCTTTTCTCCACCTCCTCCCCAGCACTTATCTTTTAGACAGTAATCTTGATGATTAGGGCAGAGAACATGTTTGTCTTTGCTCGCCATTATACCTCTTATCTCCAAGACAGGACCTGGTACCTGGCAGGCATTCAAAATATTTGTTGAATGAAGGAATCATTTCTTATATCTCAGCACTAGCCTGAGTCAAAATGAAGTGTGCCACGTGCTGCAGAGATTTGTACTCACACCTTGGGATAAGGTGATGCGCCCCCTTGTTTCTTTCTCCTTATCCTTTCTCTGGCACCCTGAATACCCTACCCACATCATGTAAAGCTTACTGAATAACTGCCTTAATTATCACTTTATAGCTCTTATCACCGGTAAATAGAAATAAGAGAGCAAGAAAATATAGAAATCAGCTGGGCATTTTAGTGCACACCTGTAATTCCCTCTACTCAGGAGGCCATGGCAGGAGCATTGTAAGTTTGAGGCCAGCCTGGGCAACTTAGTGAGATCCTATCTCAAAAATAAAAGTAAACATAGAAATAAAAGGGCTGGGGAGGTAGTTCAGTGGCTTAACACCTACCTAGCATGGTTGAGATCCTGTTTTTCATCTTTAGTACTGCTACAAAAAGAAAAGAAAATCCAGAAATCGAAGTGTTCAGTATTGCAGAAGGAAGGCAATTTATAAATACAAGACTCACTTTGTTTTGTGTTTAAAATAATATGGGCCTTTTCTTTATTGGTCAAGACAAGTTCAATACCCTGATATTGAGATAAAAGCTTCTGTGATAGGGAGAGTACCTACAAAGATGAAGTGGATTATTAAATTAGTACCTTCTGAATTGTTGGGTACCATAGATTTCTCATTTGCATAAAGACATCCAGCTGATGTATAAAAATAGATGGCGACTGCTTTTTACCTTGATGTTCAATAATATTAGTTTATTTTGCCCTGTTTTTTTTTTTCTTAAAATGCCCATTGTATAGAATGTCAGATTGGTATTTGTGGACTTAACTTATTTTGACTTTGCCATTTGTTGAAAATTCTATGAAATGTGGTATTTTTTCATTTTTCAGGTACCACATCATGGACACTGTGTGGTATATGTTGACATACATTTTTTTTCCTACATTTTTTATTGGTGCATTATAGTTGTACATCAATGGTGGGATTTGTTACATATTCATACGTGCACACAATGTACTTTCATTTCTATTGTAGAGTACCTGTGCCTTAACTATAAGTTAAAGGTTTTGTATAGACAGCATATATGCTTGAGTTTAGTCTGTTATTTATGTTTTCTATTTTTACTGTCTGTTATTTTTCCCTTTTCTCCCTCTTGTCTGTCTCATCTTCTTTTGGATTACTTGAGGTATTTTGTTTTGTTTTAGAATTGCATTTTCTCTCTACTCTTGCAGCCCTTTGCTCATTATTTTTAGTGGTCATTCCAAAGTTTACAATATGCCATTTTATCTTCTATTTCACCTTCAAATAATATCATTTCATGTATATTGTAAATACCTTATGATCTTATGATTTCATTTTCTCCTTCCTGTTTTTGTTATTATGTAACTTATTTTATTAGATATATCATAAACCTCATAATACAAAGCAATTATTTTAATGAAATAAAAAATAAGGATGTATTTTCTCTTGTATCTGTCCACAGATTCACAGTTTCCTATACTTTTTATTCTTTTAAAATAAATCCAAATTTCTATCAGGTATTATTTTCTTTGTGCTTGAAAAACTTGCTCTAACATTTCTTACAGTTCAGATTGGCTGCCCATAGATTCTCTGTGCTTTAGTTTATCTAAAAGTCTTCATTTTTGAAGGATGCTTTCATTGGATATAGAATTCTAGGTTAAGCAGTTTTTTCAGCCCTTTAATGATGGTCAGGCTTTTTGCTTGTGTTTTTTTGATGAGAAGTTTGTAGTCGTTGTTGTTCTTCTGTACATAATATGACTTTTTTCCTATTCTGCTAGTTTAATATTTTTATCTGTTTTCAGCAAGTACCTTATGATATGCCTCTGAGTGTGTGTGTGTGTGTGTGTGAACTTTTTTGGAATACATTTAGTTTCTTGAATCTGTAATTTACAGTGTTCAGCAACTTTGGAAAAAATTCAGACACTATTTCTTTAGATCAGTATTCTTTCCCTGCGCCTACCCACTCCCATCCCAGGACTCCAGGAATACGAACGTATGTTAGAGTGCTTGATGTTGTCCCATAGGGCACTGGGGCTCTGCTCAGGGTTTTCAGTCTTTTCCCCCTCTGTTTGTTTCAGTTTGGGTATTTTTTATATTGTTTTGTTTTCAAATTTTTTGGTTTCTTGTTTCATAGCTAGTAAACGTGCTGACAATCCCATCTAGTATATTCTTCATTTCAGACGTGTTTCTTATTTCCAGAAAATTTCATGTATTATATTTTCCACTTATCCTTCCAAATCTTTCTTTTTAAATCCTCAAGTAATTGAGCATATTTATGATTTCTCTTTAATGTACTTGTGTGTAAATTCCTCCATGCTTTCATTTCTAAGACTGTTTCTGTGTCTCATTTTCTTGCTTCTTTACATGTATAGTAGTTTTTGTTTGAGTGCTAGACCTGTCATTTTGGTGTTGTTTGGTACAAAGCAAGTATAAGGTTTTGTTGTCTTTCATTGTAAGTTTTGTTAGGTTAGTTCTAAAATAACCTTTACTTAAGAGTTGATTTAGTTTCACAAAAGTGGAAGACATCTGTTGTTGTCAACATAGACCTTATATTCTAACTGCTCACAACTCAGACATCTCCCTGCCTTTTAGAAACTCTGGGAATTGTTTAACTTTGAGATCTTCATTTGTTTTTTGCCCAGCATTATGAAGTTGATCCTGCCCATGTGTGACTTAATATTCAGCAACAAACTCAAGTAAACCCCATGTGGATTTCTTGAGCTCTCTTTCTACTTAGCTCCTTCCTCTCTGGTACTTTTCCTAGAAAATCCCATCTGCCTGAGCCTCCCTGAACTCTCTTCTCCTCAGTGATACCCAGTGTTCTTGGATTTTCTACTGCACTGCCAGTCTGGGTGGAGCATGCAGGCAAAAGGCTGGGATAAGTAGCTGTAGGCCTCAGTCATTCTCCTTCTCTCACAGCTTGTGCTTCTTTTTGTCTAATATCTGTAAGCAGTGTTTTGTAGAGTCGCTCCAGTTTTCTAGTTATTTATGGTGGGAATGCTAATCCAATACTGGTTAATCCACCATGACCAGAAACAGTGTCCATTTTAATGAGTATTCTGAGTATTTTCTCCTGACAGTAAGATAGCTATTGAAATCTTCTTTGGTAGTCAGAGACAAGCAGTTTTGAAGGAGGGAGAAAATAGACTCCAAGGCCATTTATTGTGCTCAGGATCTGCTCAAGCTGATCATGGTAGGGCATCCCAGAAAGGAAGAGAGTGGGACAGCTAGGAGATAAGGGGTGATATGTGGCTCCTGCTCTTTCCGGGTACTCTTTCTGAAATCATTTTTCATAGATCAGGGATATCCTGAACGGTCACACACTTCCAAAGCAATTTCCAGGCTGGAAACTTCATATCTCTTATTTCATGTATGTGCATTCATTTTTTTTTCCCAGTTGAAAGTCCATAGCACTTTATTTCCTTAATCTTTTTCTTCTGCATGAGAGCTATCATTTGATGACTTCCAAAAACCAGGCACTCTGTTAAGGGGTTTGCACTCATAATTTATTTAATGTTCACCATGACCCCATGATGTGGGTAGTAGGATGATCTTCCTTTTATTTAGGAGAAAAGTAAAATTTAGGGAGATTATAAAATTTGCCCAAGATCACACAGCCTGGCAGTGACAGAGTCAGAATTTGAATCTATGCCCTTCTCATTTCATGCTCTGTGTTCCCAGTATCAGGTTATATTTCCCCTCTTTACTACATGCTGCCTTTGTACTGCAGTGATCTCTGAGCTTATTGTACCAGCTTTTGAATTGATTACAAGAGGAAACCTGTACTGCACATCTTGTGTCTTCATAGCATCCAGCAAAGCCCTTGCCTACAGCAAGTTGAGAGGGAAAAAAGGAGGAAGATATTGTCTCCTTTATCACTTATTTTGGAAAAGAAAAAGCCCTAAACTCTTGGAATTAACTTGCTATCAAAATAATTTCTTATCAACATAATTAACATTTCAGTGAAACCTTGTTTTACTTATGTTATTTCCCACAAATCATAGTTACTGGAGTCACCTGATAGGAAATCACTATCCATCTATAGAACAACAGATGGCAATAAGGAAAAAATCATTTTAATTCTGTTAAGAATTGTACATGTCTCATAATTGCTAGGTATTATCCTGTAGATTTGGGTAATATGTTGTATGGTTCTTGTTCCTTTTAGTCATGCCTATAAATCATCTTCTCCTACAAGATTGACTTTTATGTTTTCTATAGCAAATGTTTATTAACAGACAACAGCAATATTCGATAATGAGCAACTGTTAGATGAATTTTATTAAAGTAAGATATATGGGTTGAAATAATGAGAGAAATAGCACAACAAGACCTTGTGATCAGTCACTTGAAGTTATCTTTGTATTTATTAACCAAATAGAGTACAGGGTGCTATCTATAAGGCTGTCAATAACTGGGATAATAAAGCAGTTCCACAGGAAATAGCTGGCAGGTACATCAACATCCTCAGGAGAAGATGTCAGATCTTTTGGGTCCTTACAAGAGTTCTTATATTAGCTGCAGAAACAAAAACTTGCCTATTGGATGATCATTTCCACAATCCATCACTCCCCCTGCTTCCCCAGGGTCAAATGTGTGTGTTCCTGGAGGCCTTTAAGCCACATCTGATAACCCTCTGTAGTTAAATTCACAAGCTCCAGGTGGACTGGTATTTGTCAGGCCAGAGGCTAAATGTAAGGTGAGAAAGGCTGCCCGCTGGAAGCTGTTAAAAATCTATTTCAGAACTTCTTTAGAATCTTTAATTATTCAATTAAAAAATGCCTCCAGCATTTGGGCAACTGAGTGAGAGGAGAGGTGGGAGGAGGGATTTGGGGAGGAACATTTTCCCAGTCTCTGAATTTTTTTAATTTAGAAAAACATAAAAAGAATAGATACTGATTAAAGGCAGTTAATTTTCTCTCTCTCTTGCGCTCTCTCTCTCTCTCTCTCTCTCTCTCTCTCTCTATCTCTGTGTGTGTGTGTGTGTGTGTGTGCGCGCGTGTGAGAGAATATGGAACCCAGTCTTCATGCTAGGCAAGTTCCCTGCCACTGAGCTGTACCCTAGCCACAGTCGGTTCTGTTTTTATTTGACCACTACTCTTTGTTCTTCAGAGATTGATTTTCATTGGCCATAACCTATAGTATGTTCAATTTCTATATGTACAGAAACTCTTCTGTATTTTGGAAATATAATCATTTAGAGTAAGCAACTTTAAATCTTTACTTTTCATTATTAACATTTGCAATATGATCTGTAGTAGGATAGCTATGTAAAAAGTGGGAACTAAGAGTAGAGAGGAACAGAAGAGACACAGATTTCTGTTTCTTAATTAGAGTGAGAGAGCTTTTTAGATGCAGGAGGGAGTTATGATCACATGATTTTTTGAGGTTCGGGATCTTTTCTTTCTTGGTAATTTTGTAAAATGGACAAATATCCACTGAGGTCACTTTCTTCCTTACACAGAGTATAATAAACAGTCAAGGAATTGATTTGTTGTTCCTAGTGGCCCAAACTGAATTTGGGCAATAATGTGAAAACCCAAAACTAAATTCATTGTTTCAGATCCTTGAGGTCATCCTGTCTCCCAGCATGTCATTATGTTATAGTAAACATTAGCAGTTGTATCTGAAGAACCACAAGGGAACATATGTTTTTATCCGTCTTGTGTAGATAATGCTCTTTAAAAAAATCAATGAGTCCCAGTGCTGCCAAGCACTTTAGGACACCAGAGAAAAGATGTTGAATTTCACGTTTAACAGAAGCAGCCTGAAGATTTTATGTACACTTCAAACCAAGTTAAATTTTTTTCAGTGAATTAGTGAATATTAAACATTGTACTCGTGATGTGGGAAGTTCCTTTGTACATTAACCTTAAAAATATGTTTCATGCTAATGAAATAGGCCAATTCCCCCAAACCAAAAGCTGAATGTTTCCTCTGATATTTGGATGTTAATTCACAATGTGGGGATAGGGGGAGATAGGGAAGAATAGAGTTACTTTAGATTAGGTAGAGGTGAGTGAAGGGAGGGGAGGGGAATTAGGGATGGGAAGGATAGTAGAATGAATCAGACATTATTACCCTATGTACATGTATACTATGTGACTGGTGGGATTCTGCATCATGTATAGCCAGAAAAATGAGAAATTATACTCCATTATATATGATGTATCAAAGTACATTCTACTGTCATGTATAACTAAAACATTTAAAAACAAATATGTTTGAACAGGGTGAGTCAACAGAGCATGCAGTCTTGTTTATCTCGATTGTTTTTGAAAGTGACAATTTACTTTAAAATTCTATTACATTGAAATTTCCCTGGGCTGCTTCTTTATACAAGAAAGTTGTATCCATTCTCTAATCCAACAAGTGAATGAATGTCTTTATCCAGGGCATTTGGGACCTGAAGTGTTTCAGATTTGGGAAATATCCCATATTTTTGGAATATTGGCATAGACTTCACTGACTGGGCATCCTTAATCTGAAAATTCAAAATTGGGAATGTAGATTTGAGTGATGCTCAAAAAGTTTTAGATTTCGGAACATTTCAGATTTGGAATTTTTATATTATAGATATTTAGTCTGTATTTCAGGCAACTGTGTGCAGAGCATTGTGCTTAAACTTATCAGAAATTACACATTTATCCATTCATCACTTAAATATTTATTATATGTTAATAGATGCCAAGAACAATTCTTTTCAGTGCAACATATGAGGTTTCTGCCTCACCTGTAACATAGGTGCTCCTGGGGAAGTCAGACAATATACAAGGAAACAGATATATGCATAATAGCATTTTGGAGAGGAACTATATTAACTTTTTTATCCAGCTACTAATGTCTAATAGTTGTGTAACCACAACTGGGAAGTTGAATACCACTATGTAATGATAACATAATCTGACTTTTTGTTTATGGTGCTGGGACTTGAACCCAGAACCTTGCATATGCTAAGCACATGCTCTACCACTGATCTAGCTTGTACTTAAGGTCAAGTGTGAGATCTTACAGTCATTCTTCACAGTTCTCACAGTAACTCTCTGTATTTGTTCAAATGAAAAAACTTGAGGCCCTTAGAGAGTATGTGTATTTCTGAAGGCCCAGAGCTAGCCAGTGGCAAACCTTTTTCTTTTTTCCCCCATGAAACTGAGGATTGAACCCCTAAACTTGGGAATGCTAGACAAGCACTCTAGCACTAAGCTGTACCCCCAGCCTGGCACCGCTTTTTCCAGTCAAACCCTCGTTGTCTTCTGACCATAAGTCACACTGTTTCTGTATTATTGCTTGATATCTATTGGATTATTCACCCACAGTTTCCTATTTCACATTATGAGTCTGTCAAGAATAGAAAAACTCAGCTGGGTGCTGTGGTGCACACCTGTAATCCCAGTGGCTCTGGACAGGACGATCACAAGGTCGTGGCCAGCCTCGGTAATTTAGACCCTGTCTCCAAAAAAAAAAATGAAAAGGACCGGGGACTTAAAGTGCTTGTGGTTCAATCCCCAGTACCCCCAACTCCCACAAAAAAAAAAAAAAAAAAAAAAAAGGAAAGAAAGAAAAACTTTGTCACAACAGATCCAGTTTTTTGCTTTTGCTTTTTAAAGAGCTTTAAAGCCCCAGGTCTACTTAGTGGAGAATAGAAGGAAGAGGAAAACTACTTCTAAAAATTGGCCTCAAGCACTGCATGGGTTTTCATAAGTCTCCAGGCCGATTACACTGTGCAGCCTTCCTTAGGAAATGGAGGGAAGTTTGAGCTGAGACACAAACAGGAAGGCTCGGAGGCAGCATTTGTCCAGCAGGCACCACCTCTTTAAATAGCTACGTGCACTGGGAATTCTTTCTCCATTTAGACTAGCAACTCCACAGCCCTTTGTTTGTGGCCCTGCAGGGCTGGAGGTGGCCAGGGCTGTCCTGCTGGAGGTTGGGTCAGCTCTCAGCGGGTGTGGGGGCGGTGAAGGCTGGCTGGAGATGGCCTTCCTGCCTCTGGGCCATGAGGAGACACCTTAGCAGAGATGTTTTGTGCTTCTCCCTTAAGAATATCATCTCCAAGACTTATAACCTGCTGAAAGGTAAGGTTCCAAGTACTTCCTAAGTCAATAACTTGGGAGACAGATTTCTTTCTGCAGGCTGATTCTTTATTTTACTTAAAAGAGAAGGGAAAAACATAAATAGTTGTTACAGTTTTTTTTTTTAATTTCTTTTTAGGTGGATCTTATAGTTTTATTAGTAGTTTACAGGCACATCATGTTACATGATAGTAAATTGTGTTTTTTTCTAACCTTTGAAAGCAGATTTTGTTATGATATGAATGTGAGTTTCTAAAGCTGGAATGAAGAAGAAAAGCAGATAAATTCTGTTACTAATTTGAAAAGACTAGTTAAAATGAGATCTTAATAGATGCTTTAAAATGAGTAGTTTAAAAACATCTTTTGATTCTAGTTCCTGTTTTTGTATTAGGGACCTTAAGTTATCTAATCCAATCTTTCCTAGTAATTGTCTAATTTTAGTAACATCTGCTGAAGTAAACTCCATTGCCCAAGCCAGTTATTCCACTTTTCATGGAATTAATGCATTTTTCTGGTCAGGTTTTTAAAAAGTCTTTTTATTTTCAGCTCTGGGACAAAGGGGACCAGCCAGAAGTGGCTACTGCCCTGTCCTGCAGAGGACAGGTGAGAGGGGAGGAGGTCTCATTCTGTGCTGCTCTGCAGAAAAAAGTAATGCCAGGCATTAGTGTGACCTACATTTGTCCATTTCTTTTTATCTTTTCTTGGCTTCAATCTGTTCCTCCCTTATGTACCTTCTTCTAGATTAATTAGCACCAGTGTTCAGAGTGTACTCCTGACTGAGGACAGGGCGTACTTAATTAGTCTCATTGTAGAGGCTCCACTTTGAGAAACATAAATTCACTCCCCCCACCCCCTGAAAAGTTTCCGTGAGATCGATTTACCACCTTTCATGTTTAATTTTTAAAGCATTGTCATCCTTGGAACTCCCTTGTCAATGACTTTCTATTTGTCTTTTATCTCTGTTCTGGGTCTTGTCTGTTGTATTTGGAAGGAAAGGAGAAGTGTTGAGAGAGGTGGTATTGCTGTTTATTTGAGTTTCATTTCCTTTAAATTAGATTTGAATCCTATGCTTCGGAGTGTTACGGAATATTTTTATATACGTAGTATTAACTTTATATTTACAAAGCTGTGTTTATGGTTTTCCTTATTGTTTTAAAATTGTTTTACGTGTATATTCTGTAATCAAAAAGTTAAGTCTTGGGCTGGTGTTGTAGCTGAGTGGTAGAGCGCTTGCCTCCCATGTGTGAGGAACTGGTTTTGATTCTTAGCACTGCATATAAATAAATAAATAAAAATAAAAATCCATTGACAACTAAAAAATATTAAAAAAAAAAAAAAAAGATAAGTCTACTATGATCCCATGGAGCCTTCTTTTTAGAGTTTCGTAAGAAAGTGTGCCTTAATGAAATTGTTTGGCATATGGAGGGCAGGGAGGGATTTTTTTTCCCCCAAGTTCTTCAGTTTTCCGGAGGTGTGAGTGAAACCAACCAAGGTCCTGTGATAGGGTATACATTTTCAGCATAATGCCTGCCCAGGATGTGACATAAGCTTGATGTGCTTGTTTGTGAAAATAATAATTTAACATGTGCTTTGATGATTATTACTAATTGGGGAGACTTTTTTAAACTTTAGATTTCCTAATTAATAAGAAATTTGCATTACATTCAGACCTTGTTTTGAAGTTTGACATTCCACTGTTTCTTTTGATAATACCACAGTTCTGCATGTAAGAGCTCCCCCCACTACTGTCCCCTTTGTCCATTGGTCTGTCTTTTATAGACAGATTTTTTAAGTCCATTGTTAAACTCCAAGCTAAGGGATTAATTGAATAGCAGACAGGCTAATCTAAAGCAAGTTTAATATGATAAGACTTATGTTTAGATTTGAAAATACAAAGGACTTTATTTTTATGTTCAAACAAACCAAAGAGAAAAAAAAAATCAGTTAGAAAACAGAACAACACTCAGCTACCTGAGCAAGCAGAATGTCTTGCAGATAAGGAATTCTGAAGACCATGGGCACAATAATGCAAGTCTTCTCAGCCAAGGTTCTGCCTGAATTAAAAAAAAAAAAAAATAATAACAGTAACAAAATAGCCTGTGAGATGAGCTCAAAGGAAATCAATGTCTCTTGATAATGAGTATGACAAAGTGAAGTCGAGATTTACCGGAAGGCCTCCTGCTGACTCCAGTGGAGCTGAGCTTAGGAATGTGTTTTAATGCCTGTTTTAAACCCCAGAGTGGTGTTTTGAGTCAGTCCTGCTGACGTAAACACAGACCCTGCCTGGAAATTTTCCAGAAGTAGAGGGTGAAAACAGTTCAAGCAAGATGTACAGTGCTATTACAGTGCAGGCACGGAGCAGAATTCACCACTATCTTGGGAGACTGAGGAGAGCAGCCACTGTGCTGTCCCCAGGTAGTGCTGCTTGGTGATAAGACCGGTCATAGATGGGAGATTGCACCAAGAACAATCACCCCAGCACTTATCTAAACCAATGGAAGGTTTGAGAAAAAGGGAATTGTTTCTTAGCAATTCAGAAGCCTGCAGGAGTATTTACTGGTCAAAAAAAAAAAGTATTGAGAGAAATGTTTGAGCAGCTTAAGAACTGATTAGATGGACACTCATTGTTAGGTGACTTTAGTGACAAATAAGTAATAGGTTTCCAAAGCTCACTTACCAAACAAACTTTGGGAAGTAAGCAGAGTAAACAGGCCTGGTTGTCTGTTTGCTTTGAAGATAAAAACATGAACAGTTCTCCCTTCGCCAGATACATTTGATTAAATGAACACAAAGATTTAAACCTTTCCTGTTCTCTTATGAATATACATGGTAAAACTGGGACCAAACAGGTAAAGGATATTTCCTGCTTGACTGAAGAGCATACTAGTTTAGACTTACTGAGAATTCAACTAAGTGCCTCACAAAAGTCACTGGGACAGGAATGGCCCATCTATTTTGCTTTGAAAGACAGCTGGAAAGCATAGTATTTCAGTTATTGGTGTACCAAAGTGGTGTTTGACTATCAGAATCTTCCAAATTAAGTAGACAATAATGGAGATGCCTTTGCCCTGTTTTTTCATCCTGTTCCACATGTGGAAAGTTCATTCCAAATTGTGTTTCTGTAAACTTGGAAGGGAAAGCTGGAGATGCGGTGCCTGTAACCACAGGGCAGTCCTGCCTACCCATGGTGGTGTGGAGAGAACCTGTAGTAACTTTGTGAATATTCCAGGGGGTTACTTTGTAAGAGATGTAATGAAAATGGAGACTCACTGATGATTTCATGTTAAAAGTCTTTTATAATAATAACAGTACATTATACATTGTCTTTCATTTCATGCTTTGTCAACTATGAATCATTTAGTAGGTATGGATCTTACTGTACATTTTGTTTAAAAAATATCATGGGGTTTAGCATATGATCCATTCTGGAAGCTTCTTTTTTAAAAAAAGACAACAACCCTAAAACAATCTGTTTTATTTAATTATATTAGTCTATGGATAAGAATGTTCAATCTCTTCAAAATCACTTTCTAATACATGGAATAGAAGAAATCAGAACTTGGCCTTGGGCAAGCCTATCTTGGACTTTTTTGAGAAATGGTATAGTTTCCAATGGTAAGAGGTGCCTGAGGCATTGAAACATCTGTGACTGGAAATCTCGGTTTTTGTGACAGTAGCAGAAGTGGCATTGTAGTGCAGATTGCTGGGGTAAGAAGGAACCTTCGAGATAGGAAACTCGGTACAGGAGTTTTTAAATTTGGCTTTGGGAAGTACTGGAGATCGGAATTGGGGGGAGTGATAGAAGGAGGAAGAAAACCTAAGAAACCTCTGGACCTCCACACCTGGCTCCCCAGAACTGTTCTGTACTTCTCTCTTTTTGTTTTGTTTTGTTTTTTTGGTGCTGGGAATGGAACCCAGGACCTCACACATGCTAGTCAACCCTTCAGTCCACTTTTATTTCCTTCTCTGACTACTCTCTTGAAGGAGTTCATGGTCTCCATTCCTTTTTCCCACTAAGATGTGAATCTTGGGCTGTGTATGTTTGTGTGTATGTATGTAGGGTTCTGTTATGAGAAAAAGGAAAGGAACTCCATTTTGAGAAGGAATATATTACAGAGAATGACGGTGTGTTCTTAAGCCTTAAGTGGATTCACTGAATGTTTTCCATAATCTGCTTACATGGTGTTTACTGAAGGCTTGCCTTTGGGGCTGTTACTTGACCACTTTGAATTTGTCAGCTGATCCCTCTGTTAAAGGTCAGTTCAAATTCCACCCCACCCCTTTCTCCTAAAGCACTCTCTTGCCGCCCTGCACACTGGCATTTTCTCCAGATTTCTAAGGACCATGTTATCAATATCCTTCCTTTAATATTTATACACTCCCCCTGTTCAGCAAGGTGAATGTTCTTTTTAAATGCATTCTTTTGTCTCCTTGGCTAGTCTGTTGACCCCCTGGATACAGATTCCCCACCCTGCCCAGTAACAGTCCCCTCTTCCACATACTACCTGAGAGCTGACCTTTAGAATTATTTGATTCTTGGTTATGTTATCCTCCCATTGGTTCTGTGTTTGTAACATAAGTCTACGGAGGTTGTTGTTCTACTGGATGGTTCCCCTACCTTCCCTGGCAGCCCAGTTTTGCTCACCCCATGATCTCTGCCTGCTGTGTTGTCAGGCTTGCACCATCCCTGCCCATCAGGATCCTGCCCATCCTTCTCCTTGAGATCCTGAACCTTTCTAGGAAGTACTCTTACCCCTTCCTTTGAATTCTCAAAATACTGTCTTAACTCTTAACACTTACTGTGTTCTACTTTATGTGAGCCTAGATGGCATCATGGTTGAGTGCTCCGGGAATGGACAGCCTGCAGGCAAATTCTAGCTATACCCCTCACTGAGGGTATTATCATGGACAGATGAAATATGACTTCAACTGCGATTATTGGTCAAGCATCTTTAATCTGAAAATCCAAAATATGAAAACCTCCAATATCTAAAACTTCTTGAACATCAGTGTGACACTGCACATGGAAAAAACTACACCTGATTTCTTGTGGTGGTCTTAGCCAAAATGCAGGTGCACTAAAAATGTTGTATAACATTACCTTTAGGCTTTGAGTTTATGGTATATAGGAAACATAAGCAAATTTGGTGTTTAGACTTGGGTGCCATCTCCAAGGTATCTTATTATGTATATGCAAATATTCCAAAATCCTGAAAGATAAAAAAATCCAAAACATTTCTGGTCCCAAGTATTTCAGATAAGGGATAGTAAATCTGTATGAATATGTAATTGTAATACTTATTTGCTCAAAACTTAATTTTAACTTATAGGCCCATGGTATCGTGCTAATTTGCATTTTTGTGCAAATCGACAAAAGAAATGGTAAAAAGATTTTTCTCTTTTATAAAGTATAATCCGTATTCCTTGAAAACAAATGATTGTCTCTCATGTGTTTAACTTTTGACTTTTATCATGAAGACTAGCAATGTTTAGCTTATTGTCTGACTTAGACCTCAGTATTTATTGAATGCCTATCAAAAATCTTGCCTTGGGTAGTTATAGAGATGTTAGGAAGAATAAAGTGCAATTTCTGTACTCACAAACTTATTTGGAGATATAACACACAGTAAATGAAGTAGTAATGTAAGACATTATAAGGAACTTCTGTACTCAGTTAAATACTAAGTCAGTGGTGTAGAAAACTCGGTACAATGAGAACCTCATCAGGATAATTCTTAATTGTTACAAACCTATTACAGTCATCTTCACAAGCTATCAATTCTAGAAGCTTTAGAGAACAAAGGATACAACCTCAAAGACATCACCAATTAACTAACAATAATATATTATACAGAGTATTTTTCTCTGAAAATTTGCTCCATGTTATATAGTTGATATAAGTATATCTGGAGAAAAGGAGGATTGTAATAAGTAACATATTATTTAGTTCTGATAACAGTTTTACATTAGCTCATTTTTTTGGGGGGGGCAAAAATTAGTTAATTTTTCTGCTTTTTTTTATTTATTTTTTTTATTATTATACACAAATGGGATACATGTTATTTCTCTATTTGTACATGGCGTAAAGGCATACCATTTGTGTAATCATAAATTTACAATGTTTGATTCATTCTGTTATTTTTTTCCCTTTCCCCCACCCCTCCCACCCCTCTTTTCCCTCTATACAGTCCTTCCTTCCTCCATTCTTGCCCCCCTCCCTAAACCTAACTCTAACCCTAACACTAACTCTTCCCACACCCCATTATGTGTCCTCATCCACTTATTAGCGATATCATTCTTCCTTTGGTTTTTTGAGATTGGCTTATCTCACTTAGCATGATATTCTCCAGTTTCATCCATTTGCCTGCAAATGCCATAATTTTATCATTCTTTATGGCAGAGTAATATTCCATTGTATATATATACCACAGTTTCTTTATCCATTCATCAATTGAAGGACATCTAGGTTGGTTCCACAATCTGGCTATTGTGAACTGAGCAGCTATGAACATTGATGTGGCTGTATCTCTGTAACATGCTGATTTTAAATCCTTTGGGTATAGGCCAAGGAGTGGGATAGCTGGGTCAAATGGTGGTTCCATTCCAAGTTTTCTAAGGAGTCTCCACACTGCTTTCCAGAGTGGCTGCACTAATTTGCAACCCCACCAGCAATGTATGAGTGTACCTTTCTCCCCACATCCTCGCCAACACCTGTTGTTGCTTGTATTCTTGATAATCGCCTTTCTAATTGGGGTGAGATGGAATCTTAGGGTGGTTTTGATTTGCATTTCTCTTATTACTAGAGATGTTGAACATTATCTCATTTTTAACACAAGGGGAAATTGGGTCTCAGAGTAGTACATAGATTAGTCCATCAATCAGTGGTATGTCTGTGATTCAGTTCACATCAGTCTAACAAAGCAAAGCTCTTTTTCTAAACATCTATAATATCTTGTGCCCAGGGATTTCCTATTCAGCAGCCTACTTGTGGGATTCATGATTAGATCATTATGAATGAATTTTAGCATGTTTTATTGAAGTTGGGAAGAGATGAGTGTGAAAAGGCATGCTAAGGCAGATTGTGCAAGAACTTTTATACACACTGATATGTTTGGAATGTCCTCTCAGCAACCAAGGAAGCCTCATCAAATGACTGTTAATAATAGGAGAGTTATTGTTACAGTTAGGAGGGAGGTGAGTTCTGTACCAGAAGAGTTTCAAATGAAGAATATCCAGAAAGCAGTTTGATGTCCTAAAGAGTCAGAGCCCAAGTGTGATTAGGCCCACAATTTGGGAATTCTCAGCCTGTAAATGACATCATGGGAATGGATAAGGTCATGGGGAGGGACTGAGGTTTTTGTAAATAGAAAGATAATGAAAGAAAATGCAGTGGAAGAAACCAAGAGAGCCACTAATTTTGAGGTTGACTCTCCTTAGCATTGTTCTGATCTGGTGGCTGCACTAGGAGATCTAATTGGATGTGGATGTCTTCCAAGAGTGATCACCAGTCACTCTTTAGGGTGGTTTCCTCAAACAGTGGCTTAGCCATTAACACTTGATTCTTACTGGCATCACTCCCACAAGACTGCACACTCAGGAGGGGCTTGCTCTAAGCATTTGTGTGGTCTAGAGATGGGGATAACTCTTCCATAAATCACTTGTTTAATTAGATGGGTCAGCTTTTCTTTGGGACTTCTTTTTCATAAAGTTGGCACATTACATTTCTAGTTTTAAAGCGAATTAGTGCGGTGGTAAAATCACATGAAATGACTGACAGTCCCTTAATTAGCTTCAGGTTTCTTGTGAAAAGTTTCAAAAAGTTTACTGGCAGCTTCCTATGTCCTAAAAAATGTATGAGCTCTTTGATTCTATGGTTGTGCCCTCTTTCAGTAATGAGCAGAAGAAACTGTATTGCTCATCAATAAGCAACTTTTTGGCTGTGGTCACTACCTGAGAAGTAAAAGTACTGCAAGCAGCCTACTTGAAAATATCTAAGACGTGACAAAGTCCTGTCTCTGAGTTGTGGCTGTGAGTTTGAATCTTAGCTTTTCTTCCTAGCCAGCCATGCCTCTTTAGGTCAGTGTCAGACTCTCTTTAAAACTTTGTTTCCTCTTCTATAAAAGAAATTATAATAGTACCTATAGGATTTCTCATGGAATTGTTGAGGATATTCAACAACTCTATTACTCAACTTAAGGAACTAGGGAAGGTTACAGATAATTACTGAACATTAATGAGTTTATGGGACCAAACGGAGTCTGTGACTCCGTTTTGTTCTGTTTTCAATACCCTTGTGATTACTGCACTGTCTGAAAATATTTCTATGTGACTTTTCTGAATATATTGCAGTTCCTAACTAGATGGTACTGTAAATAACAGATTTTGAAATGAAAGACAATGTATAATGTACTGTTATTATTATAAAAGACTTTTAACATGAAATCATCAGTGAGTCTCCATTTTCATTACATCTCTTACAAAGTAACCCCCTGGAATATTCACAAAGTTACTACAGGTTCTCTCCACACCACCATGGGTAGGCAGGACTGCCCTGTGGTTACAGGCACCGCATCTCCAGCTTTCCCTTCCAAGTTTACAGAAACACAATTTGGAATGAACTTTCCACATGTGGAACAGGATGAAAAAACAGGGCAAAGGCATCTCCATTATTGTCTACTTAATTTGGAAGATTCTGATAGTCAAACACCACTTTGGTACACCAATAACTGAAATACTATGCTTTCCAGCTGTCTTTCAAAGCAAAATAGATGGGCCATTCCTGTCCCAGTGACTTTTGTGAGGCACTTAGTTGAATTCTCAGTAAGTCTAAATTAGTATGCTCTTCAGTCAAGCAGGAAATATCCTTTACCTGTTTGGTCCCATAAACTCAAATCCTAAAGGTAATGGATCTGGGAGACTATACATCACCGGGCTATCCCTCCCTTCCTCTTACAGAATCCCACATTGGTAAGCAGAGAGCTGACCTAACTCTGTCACATAAGCAGGAGTCAGAACACCTGAAGTTTTTGCTATTTTCATTTCCTTTGTTCCCCAGATTAGGTTGCAAACAACGCTTGCCTGAGTATCGTATGAGTCTGTACTGTCTGTGACACAGAATCACGAAGGCAAAAGAGCTTAAGCCTTTTTCTTAGGATGTTATAAATATCAGCTTAGTTTGGGTCCAGGTATTCTTAAAGGGTACACTGTGTACTGCATTTGAAAGCAGTCCTGCATAATGTTATCTATGAAATTACCCCAAATTACAATATTAAGATACATGTTGAAGGTCCCAATGTAAGTAGTGATATCCTTCTTGGACTACTGATTAGGGTTATGGAGTTTACATGATTCAAAATGAATAATAGTGTTGGCAAAGTGGGCATTTTGAGAAATTGCATGTTTGTCACATTTCTTTGGGAAGAACAAGTTAGCAGGAGGCTTTATCATTGCATCTACTTACTTTTCACCCCCTAAATATGAACACTGTATTTATATTCCAGACTTTCAATTTTGTTTTCATAAGGATTCTTTAAAGTTTACTCCCAAGTCAGTTATACCACAGTCTCCTAAACAGCATTTTTATGAAAACTGTTTGCCCTGGTTCTATTGTGGAGGTTAATTTCAATTGCTTGCCAGTCTTATGGACAGAAGAAACATCTGTCTGTTCTTGTGGAGCATTTTAAACATCTTCCCCATTGTTCGGAAAGATGTATTAGGTAATGGTGCAGATCCATTCATCAAGAATAGAACAGGCCTCAGACAATTCTTTATGGCTTCAAAATTACCCTGACCTATGTGTGTCTTTCTGGCAGGAATCCAAACATCCAGCTATAAAAGTAAATAGAAGAGAATGCAAAATGTCACTAACATTGAACCTCAGGGTCCTTAGCTATGTAAGAGAGATCACTATGAACTTGAATGGCTTAGGAAACTGCAGCATATACCAGGCTGCAGTAAGACGTTGGAAAGGAGGGGCAAGCAGAGAGGGTCACACCCTTTCTAAGTGGCAGAGCAGGCATGCTGAGTCCGCACATGGCTTGGCAGCACGTCTCACCTCTCAGGCCTGGCCATGGACTTCAGTAGGCCCACATACTTTCACGCAGGGCTGCCTCTGTTGAGCCTGGGCCATCCCAGCTCTAAATCAGAGCTCAGGGAAGAACAGTGACAAGGCCCGATGGCTGACCAGAATCAGCAGGTTGTATGCAGAAGCCGGACCACCAGGCTACTGCCTCCAGATAGAATTTGACCTTAACTGAACATTCACTTATAGCATATAAGCAATGGAGGCTGAGAAAAATCAATCAGTCTTGTAATGTACATGAATTTCACAGTCACAGAATGTAATTTTCTTTATTTCTTGTAATAAAATTTATATTCTGAGTCCACATTTCAGACACATTGCGGAAAAACTAAATCTGGTCACAGCCGAAAGCCAATCAGCTCAATCCAATTTAGTGCTTTTGAAATGACTTCTGGGTAAAATTCAGGAATATTAAGTTTCCATCCTTCATCCCCCTCCTTCCTTCTCTCCCTGTGGCTGCTTGAAGTCATTGCTTTCATATGGGCAGCTAGGAGGACATCCTCTAGGACTTAACTGACTTTACTGAGTCCTGACCCAATGGAGTTGGATATAGGGCTTTGGGATGGAAACCATGTCTGGGACCAGGAGCTTGGCACCTGCCTGACTCCCTGTTCTCAGCTGAGCCCGTAGCCTCCTCTGGTTCCTGGTAGACACTGTCACAGCCCCTGCCATCTGAACCCTTATCTCCAGCCAGGTGTGCCTCTCTGGCTGAGAATCAATCAATCTCTGTCTCCTCTTAGTTAAAATGAGAACCCCCTTAGGCAATTCGGGGAACTCCTGACCCCATTAAGCTCAGCTCTGGCTGCCATCCCTATTCATTCTTCTTGCTTCTGTGACAACAGGAGATATGTCTTGGAGGTGTGTCCCCTCATCATGTAAGAAGGAAGGCGGGCAGCAAGTGTCTTACCAGATCCTCCTGAACTTTATGGGGAAACCCTGGAAGACCCCAATTCCCACCGGAGTACATCTGGCTTTATTCTGGGGGTGGGACATGACCTCAAATTTCTTAGAATGATCTTTTGCTCTCCATTTTTCCCCCCTTGGCTTCAGATTGGAATGGTGTGGTATAAAAACTTGTTTTGCCAGTTCATGTCTCTTCTCAAACTTTTTGTCTCTCATTTGAACTGGAGCCAAGAATTTGGAGTGTTTGCTGTTTTTGTGTTTTGTTTTTTTTCTCCTAGCACCTCTCCCCAAGGCACCTGGCCATCTCCTATCTCTTGGAATGTGGATTTAGGGAAGAGGGAAAGGAGAGATGGGTCACGTCTGTCAACATCCTGTCCTGTCATCCTGGCACAGAGCCTCCAGATCTGACCTGCCATCAAGGACCAGAGTGATTCCTTTCTTCCTTAAAATTCCAGCCATTTTTAGGAACACCCCCACCTCCTGCCAGGCAAGGACTGCTGCTAAGTACCTCTGTTACCGATGTGGAGCAGAACACCTTCCTCATAGGGTTGAGAGAGCACTGGTTTTTAGAGTGAGAGAGTGTTCACTGTTTTTTTTTTTAAACCCAGGGGCACTTAACCACTGAGCCACATCCCCAGCTCTATTTTGTATTTTATTTAGAGACAGGGTCTCACTGAGTTGCTTAACCCATCACTGTTGCTGAGACTGGCTCTGAATTCATGATCCTCCTGTCTCAGCCTCCCAAGTCACTGGGATTACAGGTGTGTGCCACGGCACCTAGCACTTTTTTCTCTTTATTGAGACAGGGCGTCACTATGTTGTCCTGGCTGACCTCAAATTCCCCGAGCTCAAGTGATCCTTCTGCCCAGTCTCCTGAGTGACTGAGTCTACACTCATGTTAACCATGTCAATCTTCCATTTTTTTTTTTAATGGTGATAAATTTTAATTGTTTGTTGCCACAGTATCAGCCTTCATATGTACATATAAATAATTACAGACCATAAATATCCATATGGCAAAATATTTGCCTCTAGGTGAAAAAAAAAAAGAAAAACAAATTTTTGCAATAAACATGACTTAATACTGAAGACAAACACATGCTGAGGAAATTTTGCATCTAAGGTGACTACATCCTACATTGCAATTCTTACTCTAAGAACTCAAGTAGTTAAGAAACAAAAATGCAATCCATGTTTTCAAACCAAATGAAAAATAATTATAAATAGGTAAAGTAAAAAAAATGGAATGCCTCACGAATTTGCGTTTCATCCTTGCGCAGGGGCCATGCAAATCTTTTCTGTTTTGTTCCAATTTTAGTGTATGTGCTGCCAAAGTGAGCACATCAATCTTCCATTTTAAAATGTTTTCCTAAGACTGATTACATCATCAGTGAGGGATTGCTTGAGATATATAGGTAATTATATATATCGATGGACCTTCCAAATATGTGGGTTCCTCATCCTGGATTCAACCAACCTGAGTTTGAAGATATTCATAAAAAAAAATCGTACCCCTACTAATGTACAGACATTTTTGTTGTTTTTCTCCAAAGAATACAGTATAACAACTATCACACAGTAGTTATTTTCTTTTAGGTATTATAAGTAATCTAGAAATGATTTAAAGTATACAGGGAGGGAGGATGACTGTGTGTTTGTGTGTGTGTGTGTGTGTGTGTGTGTGTGTGTATGTGTGTGTGTGTGAGATTGGGTTAATTATATATAACATTTATATATACCTTGCGTGCACACACACACACACACACACACACAGTGTGTGTGTGCAGTCACATTTCTCTAACCTCTGGATCTTTTTAGGAACTGGCTCTTCAGTTATGGTGCTTACTATCTTGTACTTTTCCTGGGCTGCTTTCTTCCCCAAATCTGGGAAATCCACTGGTGATATTACATTTAAATTACAAAAAGGAGTTAGAGGGTTTCAGGCAAAGTGCCTGGGAGACCAAAGTGACTGCTGCTCTCCTTGACTGTCCTGGCCCTACCTTTCTTGCCTTTTCTCCAGGAGCTCCAGTAGAGGCTTCTGGGTTCTAAATTTCCCCCAGCTGGGCTTCTAATGACATCTCATACTTCTTTATGCCTTTGCCTCAGGCATTCAGCTTGTTGTTCTTTTATCTTTAAAGCTGGTCCTACTTACCAAGCCCCTGGAGGTTCTTTACTTCCCTAAGTTTGCCTGCAGAAATGAACACAGGTTTTTCTAGGCTGTTTTCTTGCAATCCTTTTAGACAAATCCAGACCTTTTCTGTCTTAAGGGCACTTACTTTTAACCCGAGGAAATAATGAACTGCTCAATGAGTCCAAAGTTCCTATATTGGACAACTCCCTTTGCCCTCCAGTGCACTTTCCACTCTCCTTTGGCTCTGGGCTCTGGGGTCATCCATAAACCTCCCTTGCCCTCTGGTTCCTTGTTGAGTCCAGCCAGTGGGAGAAACAGGAGGAGAGCAGAGGGTGGTGGAAAGAAAGTGAGGCTGGGTGTTTTAACCCCCACCTTGCCACCCTAGAAAAAACCTCTTCCCAGGACACACAAGACCACAGCTTTTTCCATGACCCTCTCCTACTCCTCCCCTTCTGGCTAGGAAGTTCTTTTTGATTCTGGTGACTCTCTCCCTCTGGCTTCTGAACTAGGGTTGATGTTGCCTCATCCTTCCAATTGCTACCCTTCAGGTCCTTAATTTTTTATTGTTGGCTTCCCCTCATGCTGATCACCATTTGAAAAGAGCCAGATAGCCTCCTGCTAAAGTCTGGGGGTGGGAACCCTGCTTTAAGTTCATTATCTACTTCTCCCAGGACCCCAATCATGTCCATGCAGTTGTAGATACTTAGACCACAGGTACCTCTGGGTGCTTTCTGTTGCTAGAGGTATCTCTGAACTGGAGACCAGCAGTCCTAGTAACCCATGTGCCCCAGACTTTTTGAATCAGAGCCTGCACTTTAACAGATTTTTAGGTGATTTATATGCACCTGATAAAGATGCATGGTTTTAGGGCTCAACTCCCTTCTGAGAGTGGAAGTAGCCAGGAGCCTTCATTGGATTTAAACTTTCCATTCTAAATGTAATCTCTTTCTGGGAAAAGTCTATAACTTCTCTTGCTTCTCCTGCCCTGCCTCCAACCTCATGTTCCTCATATGTCTTTCCTTATTTTTCTATCACACAAACTTATTGAACCCATTCTAAACTCCAGACTCTGTGGTAGATACTAGAAATACAAACAGTATGGTGGCTCTTCCCTCAACTCATCTTAGTGAAGAAGTGAACACATGTTTATACTCAATTTCAGTACAGAAAGTACTATATAGTACCTGGTATATCAGAGAGAAGAGCAAAATTATCCAAACTAGAATTACTTTGATTGATGAATGTGAGGAAGTCTCAGTAAAATCTTTGAACAGTGTTGTGTTTTCTAAGTTCAATCATATTTGAAAATCTTGAGTAAAGACATTATGTTATGATTTGGATCTTAAATCAAAGTCTCCCCAAAGTTCCTGTGTTGATGGTGTGGTCTCCAGCTGATGGTGCTATTGGGAGGTGGCAGAAACCTGTAGGAGGTGGGACATAGTTGGAGAACATAGGTCATGGGGACCCCCGACTCCTTTCTTTTTGCTTCTGCGTTACTATGAGGTGAGAAACTTTGCTCTACCACGTGCTTCCTCCGTGATGTTCTACCTCACTAGAGGCCAAAACATGGGACCCATCAACTATGGACTGAAACCTCTGAAATCTTACCAAGATTATCTTACCTCATTATACGTTGGAGGATCTTGGATATTTTGTCACAGCAATGGAAAGCTGACTAGCACAGGTTCCTTGTCTTCAAACTTTATCCTAATGCTTTTTTTTTTAAACAAATACCAGGGTCTTTACTAGGAACATCTAGCAATCTGTGAAGTCAGAGTTATTTGTATGAAGGCAGCTGCTGAGCAGCAAATGACTGTGGGCAGCAAGAGCCTAAAAATTAAAGGATTGATTTTTTTTTCCCCCAGAAGGAAATCCTGTAAGCAACACCCCTATTCAAGTTCCTGCATATTTCACATAAATGAAATAACACAGGTTCTAAATTACCCAAGTAGAAATGGAGGAACACTATTTCACATCAATATGGCATTAGTACTGGCTTAGGACTGTAAATACTGATGAAAACATTCATTCATTCACTCCGAAGGACCAGGTGTGTCACTCATTACTTAGCTCTTTCCCTACCTTTCCTGTCAGTAGAACTGAGAACTAGATATCTACATCATTCTGGATTCTTGAATTTCCTTTCTCCTGCTACCTCTTCCTTCCTTGGCCTGAGACTACATTAAACTACACATGTTGCCTCTTCCTCTCTGTTTCCTCTGTTTTTGAGAAGGTGGGACTTTGATTAACTTCTGTGCACACTTGCAGGAGTTGATACCCTGATGGCCCTATTCTTAGACCTCAGGTATGTTGTAATCCTTATTGTGTGGAAAATGACTGAACCAACCAGTGTGTTCTGAGAATTCAAACAAGTGGGTGGAGTTGAGAAACTGAAAAAGAGTTAATTTACTGTATCCATCACATAAGTGAGCTTCCATGTAAATGTGAGCACAAGACTGAGATGGACATTTGCAGCTTTACTTAGTTTTCCAGTGACGCAGCAGTAGCTGGAGAAATCAGTTTCATTATCAGCATTTGAAAATGTGGCACAGAAGAGGAAATAGATCAGAGTATAGCACATATAATGAGACTATTACATGAATTTTTTGTGAGATTTTATCTGGGTGGAGATAGAAATTATATTTTTAAGTGATATCGGTTGAGATGGAACATTTTTTGAAAACATTCCCCTAGGAAATATGTAGTGTTCAGAATAATGAGGAGTTTGAAGGGGGAGCCCTTAAGAGGGAGGTACTTACTTTTAAATGTATGGACCAAAGTTAGTTGAGTGAAATGGTATTTTGACATCGAGTGGCCAAGGTAATGCTGTCCAGAGCTGTTAATTTATACCAGGTAAAGTGCAACTAGACAATAGCCACTGTTGGGTTACAACATTATATATTACATAGTCTCCACTTTTCCCCATTTAATTTTCTTTCCTCCTGTTTTCTTTCATTTTCAGCAAAGAATTTTTTGTTTGAAAAATTATCTTGTTTTATATACAGAAGGAAAAATTTAAGAGAATTTTCCCTTGTCAGAGAAAAAGGGACAAATATAAACCCAGATCAAAATAAGTTGGTGACAGTGAGGATAATAATGTGTGACACCAAAGAAGCAAAGCAGCCCTCTGGAAGAGAGAGTTGGGACCAGTTTACTTCCCAGTCTATCTGCCAGCCCTGCCTCCACCATCACCTCAATATGACCTTCCTGCCACACACCCACCAGGATGCCTTGCTGGACTGTGCTGGCCATTTCATTCCTGGAAACCATTGTTCCAATGTCCTTGCCATTGATAGGTGGATACCTTAATAGTTTAACATGATTTCACTCAACATTTGATGAAAAGGATCAAACCATATTCTCCCCACAGGAAGAACTAACATGCAAAGCTATTAAAGCTATTCACTTTAACTGATAATATGTTAACATTAATAACTATTAAAGCTAAAATTAGCAAGTTTTCTTTTTAGAACTTGGTTTCTTATCAACAAAGCTCTTTTATTCTATAGTTTTTCCTGTTGTCTAAGATTTTTGAAATGTGGTCATTTATTCATACTTGAATTTTGTGTTGAAAATGTATTTTGAGAATAGAAAAAAGCTAAAAATATTGACACCCCATAAGTGAAGAAAGTTTATTAAGAAACATTGTTAATTATTTTTCCTTTATACTATCACTTTTTACTTTTGAGTATGAGATTATCAATGAAAATACTTTTTCATTGATTTTTTTTCAGAGATGTGGTCTATAATTGGTTAAAACTGTTCTTATGTAAGCTAGTGGTCCTTCACAATGGGGAAACTTAAAAATTAATGATATCTGGCCAGGCGTGGTGGTTCATGCCTGTAATCCCAGTGGCACAGGAGGATTGTAAGTTCAAAGTCAGCCTCAGAAACTTAGTGAGGCTCTAAGAAACTTAGACTCTGTCTCGAAATAAAAAATATAAAGGACTGGGAATGTGGCTCAGTGGTTAAGTGCCCTGGGTTCAATCCCTGGGTTAATCTGGTGACTTGGGTTCCTATAGGTGTTCCCAAGAGTTTTGTCAGATTTTCCATCAAGAGCTTGGGATACTAAGAAGACTAAGTCAGTAAGAGGAATTCCTGTGGTATGTCTCACTTCTGTGAAGAGAAAAGTGTGAAAGAGCAGACAGCAGAGGCCTCACAGAAGTCATGACATGTGAATTGGGTCTTAAAGGATAAGTATGGGGCTGGGGATATAGCTCAGTTGGTAGAGTGCTTGCCTTGCAAGCCCAAGGCCCTGGGTTCAATCCCCAGCACCACAAAAAAAAAAAAAAAAGGGTAAGTATGTTACTTGTCCTGACAGTCCAGGGAAAAGGACATTCTTGTCAAAGGAAACAGTCTTGTGAAAGACACCACAGTCCATGGCTTGTTCAAGCAAAGGCAGGAAGGTGTGTTGGTGAGGAATTGCAGGGGATGAGGCTGGAAAACAGACTTGAGAGAGGCACTGGACCTTCCTCTGACAGCCCTGTGCAGCAGGGAGCTGCAGGAGGCAAACTCCAGGGAACAGAGCTGCAAGTTTAATCTCATGGTCTCATGATGGCATTGATGTAAGTCCAAAGGGAGAAGATACAGGAAGCAAATAAAGGGGAGATAGAAAACTGCTCTGACAGGTGACTGAACTCTGATGGTGGCACAATTAACAGGACTTGAAAAGGACTTAAATAATTACTTATAAGAAAAGTACGAATACTGAGAAAATTTGAAAGAAAACAAAAAATATACAGAGGAAAATACAAATAATCTGTGATCTTTTTTCCACAGATGACTGCCAATAGCGACAATTCATTATAGCCATTCTTTTCCCTGCTCATTTTATTTACTTACGACAATTTTAGATCCTGATTTTTTTTCCCAGTGCTAGGGATTGAACCCAGGGGTCCTCAAACTCTGAGCTGTATTCCCAAATCTTTTTATTTTTTATTTTGAGACATAGTCTCACTAAGTTGCTCAGGCTGGCTTCAAACTTGCAATCCTCCTGCCTCAGCCTCCCACATTACTTGGATTACAGGCTTGTGCCCGACATATCCTGATTTTTTATATAACACTTTAAAAAGTATTTCTTATTATAATAGAGATGCTCCATTAGCATAAGTTTAATGACTTCAAGATCACTTTTATATGAATGCTTATAAAAGCATCCTTTTCTTATTTGTTCTATATTTTCATAAATAACCTTTTATTTAACTTCTTTGTATATAAATGTATAAAATTACTTTTGTGGGCTGGATTCCTTAAGTAGAATTAATGAGTTAGATCCTATTTAATATTAAGATTTTGTTACTATTATATTGAATTTTTGTTTTTTTGTTTTTTGGTAATGGAGATTGAACCCAGAGATGCTTAACCACTGAGCTACATCCCCAGCCCTTTGATTTTGTTTTGTTTTGTTTTGAGACAGGGTCTTACTCACTAAGTTGCTGAGGCTGGGCTCGAACTTGAGATCCTCCTGCCTCAGTTTCCTGAGTCCCTGGGATTACTAGCATGCACCACCACACATGGCCTATATTGTCTTTCAGTGAAATTCAAAGCTTGTGCTTTAAATTTTAGAAATAGTTAAGATATGATTTGGTTGGATTTGGTGAATATTTGCTTTGGGAGAATGAAAAATGATGAACTAGTCTTTTAAAACCACTCCAGTTTTCTAATTCAGAAGACTTAGTAAATAACATCATCACAAACCAAGAAAAAAAGACAATAGGGAGAGCAGAGTTTGCATAGGAGATAACAAGGTTTGTTTCAGACTTGCTGCATTTGAAATACTGCACTGGTAGAAAATCCAAGTTATGTAGAATGGTCAAGTGGATGTGTGCTATGGAATCAGCAAAAGAAGTGGGAAACTCAAGGTCTAGATTCTAGAGCAGTTTGGCAAATCGGTGCTTGTCATGGTCATAGAAATAAGTAGGGAAGTTATTAAGAAGAGATGGTTGTGGGGTGAAACTCTGAGAAACTCTGATGCTTTTCAAGATTGGGTACAAGAAGACTTGGTGAAATAGACTGAAAAAGAGCAGTCAAAAAAACCAGGCAATAACATTGTGAGAGATTTTTCAGAAAAGAGTGAATGGTCTGCAGTCCTGATTCTCAGGCCTACCAGACATATTGCCTTCTTCTACCATTCCAAAATGAAATTAACAGGTTACATAAGCTCTCTATGCACATAATTTAAAATATCAATCTAATGTCACAGCTGTAATATGAAAGCAAAAAATCAAAGTATATTTTATATAATAAGTGTTTTAGGATGTAAACATTGGGACATGATTGAACCAAAGGACACACTGAAGGAGTCACACAGTTGTTCTTTTTTTAATATATATTTTTTAGTTGTAGGTGGACACAATACTTTTATTTTACTTATTTATTTTTATGTGGTGCTGAGGATCAAACCCCCTTGCACGTGCTAGGCAAGCGCTCTACCACTGAGCTACACAACTCCAGCTCCAGACAGTTGTTCTGATGTGTAGAATTACCGTGCATAGGATAGCTATCAAAAGAGAGTGGTCTGCATGAGTTATATTGTAAATAACCTGAATTTTCAGAATGGGGGATGTTTGAACAAAACCAAGTATGGGTTTTTTTCAATTTACATTATGGTTGTGTTGCTAGAAAATTCTATGTATAAAAAATACTTTGCATTTATGTCTGAAACCAAATCAAGCTCTAGGTTCAGACAATTGCATATCATTATTAACAGGGTTTTCACCTATGGCGAATGTCCAGCAGGAATTTGAGTTATTTGTGACACAGGACCATTGTTTCTTGTGCAGGACCGTCCATTGCATTGTTGGACTCCTAGCATTCCTGGCCCTGCTGATTAAATGCTGGTCATTGCAACATGCAAAAAGCTCTCCCACAGCATTCCGAAACACTCCCTATGGAGTGACCCAGTGTGGGGGAGAAGCACAAGTTCACCACGTCAAATGCTCCCCCTTGATTCTTCATCTTTACAATGCTAGCTAAGGAAGAAGTGGGGGAAATAGCATCATGGTGTAGTAATCATGCCTGTTGTGGATGTCCGTCCCTCTCCCTCCCCAGTGGAATCATAGACTTTTTCCACTGTGTCTGCATAAATTGCTCCAATCCTTTCCTCTCTGGACTAGAAGTTCTGAGTTGAACTCTTCAGGCACAGGGATGTTCCATTCCCCTTGGTAATAGCTCTCATCTAGCCAGTTGCCAACCTGCTTACAAATGAAATCCATCCCCCAAAATGCCACCAGCCTGATGTTCACATTTACCTGGCTCAAACTCAAATTCTAAACATTAAGCAGAACATAATGAGAACTTTGAAAGAAATACTCTCATTATTCTGGGTACTTTGTGTGACATTAATACTGATCATAGTAGGTATAAAAACTTTACTCATTTCTTCTTAAAAGTCCATTCAACTTGACCTTGAGCAAATTACCTGACATCTGGAGTGTTTCTTTCTTCCCAGTTTAAATACTTATGAGAAATGACAAATAAAAAACTTCAAAGTATTATAAATGCCTAAGGTTCATCATTGCTGCGGTCCATGATTGAATGTAGAAGACCTGGGCATGTAAGGGTGGAGAAGGTCTTCTTATGCTTGAAATAAAGGAAAAAGAGGAACTTTAGTCTTTCAGTGTTACTTTGGATTGTTATTTTAAGTATTCAGGCCATGAATGCTCTTCTTATATATAACTCTCTTTCATTTCATGTTTATTTCTCTTTATCTTCCCACTTTGCCAAAGTGAACAGACAAATTTGGGCTTAGGTGGAAATAGAATAGAAGAAGAGAATTAAATTTAGGGCTTTAGAGGTTGTGTTCTGAGTGAAAGAACTAAGGAGTTGCAGTTGATTTTCAGGGAACTATTTGAATGTCTTCCCCCCACCTTCACACAAATGAAACTATACTGTGAATTGTGAAATATTGGCAGTGGCATTTAGAAGATGATAGGTCGGCGATCCAAGATGGCGGACTAGAGGGGGACTGCATCCCCAGTCGCTCCAGAACCCAGGAGTTAAGAAGGGGAGGCATTGAGAGACTCAGACCAAAATAGAGCCACGGGTGAGTCTGCCCACTGGGTAAAGCTCGGCCCAGGTGGCAGGCCCAGATAGAGGTGGCTTATCGGAGCAGGGCAGGGCAGCTAGAGTCTTCCACAGGCAGCCATGCGCACTCCGGCGCTGGGCCCCTCCCACACAGCCAGCTTCTCCAAGTTCTTGGAGCAGGCCCCCTAGTGAGAGCCTTTCTGATCAGAACAAGCTCCAAGTCCCGGAGCCAGCACAGCGTACTCCGGCCTGCAAGCGGCTTCAGGGACCAGGACAGGGCAGCCAGAGACCTCCCCAAGCAGCCTGGACCCCTGCGGTGGGAGGCGCCTTTCAAGGCTAGCTTCTCGGAACAGACCGCCCAGTGAGAGCCTTTCTACATAGAGCCAGCCACAAGTCCCCGAGTCAACGGAGAGCTTCGATCTGCAAGCAGCCTCTGGAATCAGGGCAGGGCAGCCAGAGACCTCTTCAGGCAGCTCTGCCCACTCCGGCTGCAGGCACTTTCCACGGGGCGATCCAAGATGGCGGCCTAGAGGGTGATTGCATCTCCAGTCGCTCCAGAACCCAGGACTCAAGAAGGGGAGGCATTGAGAGACTTGGACAAAAATAGAGTCACGGGGTGAGTCTCCCTCACTGGGTGAAACTTGGCCTGGGCGGCAGGCACAGATAGGGGTGGCTTATCAGAGCAGGGCAGTGCAGCTAGAGTCTTTCCCAGGTAGCCTTCCACACTCCAGCGGTGGGCTCCCCCCACACGGCCAGCTGCATGGTGCAGGCCCCCAGTGAAAGCCTTTCCGCACAGAGCCAGCTCCAAGCCCTGGAACCAGTAGGGGGCTAGGGGCAGCTTTCTTTGGAAGCACTGCATTATCAAGTTCCTCCAAGACTTCAGGCTACTGAAGGCTGGGAGGTGATACACTGGAAATCTACTGGGACACTATAAGCCAATAGAGGAAATCTGCAATATCTCAGATTCCCACTGACATCTGACCAATATGAGAATACAAGGGAAGAAAATGTCCCAAACAAACCTAGATACTACATCAATAAAACCCAATGACAGCACAGCAGAAGAAATGTCAGAAAGGGAGTTCAGAATGTACATAATTAAAATGATCAGGGAAGCAAATGAGGAGATCAAAGAGCAAATGCAGGCATTGAAGGAGGAGATGAAAGAGCAAATGCAGGCATTAAAAGATCGCACCAATCAACAGTTAAAAGACCAAATATGGGAAGTAAGAGATCATTTTAATAAAGAGTTAGAGATACTGAAAAAAAAAAAAAACTGAAATACTTGAAATGAAGGAAATAATAGACCAAGTTAAAAACTCCATAGAAAGCATAACCAATAGGCTACAACACCTGGAAGATAGAACCTCAGACATTGAAGACAAAATATTTAACCTTGAAAACAAAGTTGACCAAACAGAGAAGATGGTAAGAAATCATGAACAGAATCTACAAGAATTATGGGATATCATGAAAAGGCCAAATTTAATAATTATTGGGATTGAGGAAGGCTTAGAGAAACAAACCAAAGGAATGAACAATCTATTCAATGAAATAATATCAGAAAATTTCCCAAATCTGAAGAATGAAATGGAAAACCAAGTACAAGAGGCTTATAGGACTCCAAATATACAAAATTACAACAGACCCACACCAAGGCACATTATTATGAAAATACCTAACATACAAAAGAAAGACAGAATTTTAAAGGCCACGAGAGAAAAGAATCAAATTACATTCAGGGGGAAACCAATAAGAATATCAGCAGATTTTTCAATCCAGACCCTAAAAGCTAGAAGGGCCTGGAACAATATTTACCAAGCCCTGAAAGAAAACGGATGCCAACCAAGAATCTTATACCCAGCAAAGCTTACCTTCAAATTTGACGATGAAATAAGATCCTTCCATGATAAACAAAAGCTAAAGGAATTTACAAAAAAAGCCTGCATTACAGAACATTCTCAGCAAAATATTCCATGAGGAAGAGATGAAAAACAACGATGCAGATCAGCAACAGGAGGCGCTAGCCTAAAGGAATTGCCAAATAAAGGAGAAACCAAATCATGTCAAAAAACAAATATGAGTCAAATGACTGGGAATACAAATCATATCACAATAATAACCCTGAATGTTAATGGCCTGAACTCATCAATCAAAAGACATAGACTGGCAGATTGGATTAAAAAGAAAAATCCAACAATATGCTGCCTGCAAGAGACTCATCTCATAGAAAGAGATACCCATAGACTAAAGGTGAAAGGATGGGGAAAAAACATACCATGCACACGGACACAGCAAAAAAGCAGGAGTATCCATCCTCATTTCAGATAATGTGGACTTCAAGCCAAAACTAGTCAGAAGGGATAAAGAAGGACATTACATGCTGCTTAAGGGAAGCATAAATCAGCAGGACATAACAATCATAAATATCTATGCCCCGAACATTGGCTCATCCACGTATCAAACAAATCCTTCTCAATTCCAGAAATCAAATAGACCACAACACAATAATACTAGGCAATTTTAACACACCTCTCTCACCACTGGATAGATCGTACAAACAAAAATTGAACAAAGAAACCATAGATCTCAATAACACAATCAACAATTTAGACTTAACGGACATATATAGAATATACCATCGAACAAAGAGTGAATACACTTTCTTCTCAGCAGCACATGGATCCTTCTCTAAAATAGACCATATTTTATGCCACAAAGCTACTGTTAGCAAATACAAGAAGATAGAGATACTACCTTGTACTCTGTCAGATCATAATGGATTGAAATTAGAAATAAATGACAGACTGAAAAACAGAAACTTCTCCAATACCTGGAGATTAAATAATACACTATTATATGATGAATGGATAACAGAAGACATCAGGAGGGAAATAAAAAATTTCTTAGAAGAAAACGAGAACAAAGACACATCATATCAAAATCTCTGGGACACTATGAAAGCAGTACTTAGAGGAAGATTTATTTCATGGGGCGCATTCAAAAAAAGAAGTAGAAATCAACAAATAAACGACTTAACACTACAGCTCAAAGCGCTAGAAAAAGAAGAGCAGACCAATACCAAAAGTAGTAGAAGACAGGAAATAGTTAAAATCAGAGCCGAAATCAACGAAATTGAAACAAAAGAAACAATTGGAAAAATTAACAAAATAAATAGTTGGTTCTTTGAAAAAATAGCCACACTAACAAAGAGAAAGAGGGAGAAAACTCAAATTACTAAAATTCGGAATGAACAAGGAAACATCACAACAGACACGAGTGAAATACAAAACATAATTAGAAGCTATTTTGAAAATCTATACTCCAACAAAACAGAAAACCTCGAAGACATCAACAAATTTCTAGAGACATATGAATTACCTAAACTGAACAAGGAGGACATACACAACTTAAATAAACCAATTTCAAGCAATGAAATAGAAGAGGTCATCAAAAGCCTACCAACAAAGAACAGTCCAGGACCAGATGGGTTCTCAGCCGAGTTCTACAAAACCTTTAAAGAAGAGCTCATTCCAATACTCCTCAAAGTATTCCATGAAATAGTAGAGGAGGGAACCCTCCCAAACTCGTTCTATGAAGCCAATATCACCCTGATACCTAAACCAGACAGAGACACATCGAGGAAAGAAAATTTCAGACCAATATCCTTAATGAACATCGATGCAAAAATTCTCAACAAAATTTTAGCAAATCGCATACAAATATATATTAAAAAGATAGTGCACCACGATCAAGTGGGTTTTATCCCAGGGATGCAAGGTTGGTTCAACATTCGGAAATCAATAATAGTCATTCACCATATCAACAGACTTAAAGTTAAGAATCACATGATTATTTCAATAGATGCAGAAAAAGCATTCGATAAAATACAGCATCCCTTCATGCTCAAAACACTAGAAAAAATTGGGGTAGTGGGAACATTCCTTGACATTATAAAGGCCATCTACACTAAGCCCATGGCCAATATCATTCTAAATGGTGAAAAACTGAAAGCGTTCCCCCTAAAAACTGGAACAAGGCAGGGATGCCCTCTTTCACCACTTCTATTCAACATCGTCCTTGAGAGTCTAGCCAGAGCAATTAGACAAACCAAAGAAATTAAAGGGATACGAATTGGAAAAGAAGAACTCAAACTATCCCTGTTCACTGACGACATGATTATATATTTAGAGGAATCTGGAAATTCCACCAGAAAACTTTTAGAACTCATAAGTGAATTCAGGAAAGTAGCAGGTTACAAGATCAATGCTCAGAAATCCAATGCATTTTTATACATAAGTGATGAATCTTCAGAAAGAGAAATTAGGAAAACTACCCCATTCACAATAGCCTTGAAAAAAATAAAATACTTGGGAATTGATCTCACAAAAGAGGTGAAAGATCTCTACAATGAGAACTACAGAACACTAAAGATAGAAATTAAAGAAAACCTTAGAAGATGGAAAGATCTCCCATGTTCTTGGATAGGCAGAATTAATATTGTCAAAATGGCCATGCTACCTAAAGTGCTATACAGATTCAATGCAATTCCAATTAAAATCCCAATGATGTACCTTGCAGAAATAGAGCAAGCAATTATGAAATTCATCTGGAAGAATAAAAAACCTAGAATAGCTAAAGCAATCCTAAGTAGCAAGAACGAAGCAGGGGGTATTGCAATACCAGATCTTCAACTCTACTACAAAGCAATAGTAACAAAAACG
Organism: Sciurus carolinensis; assembly: GCF_902686445.1. Classification (NCBI taxonomy): domain Eukaryota; kingdom Metazoa; phylum Chordata; class Mammalia; order Rodentia; family Sciuridae; genus Sciurus; species Sciurus carolinensis. The sequence continues at coordinate 24,733,206 of NC_062227.1, read as the reverse complement.
GCATGGTATTGGTACCAAAATAGACAGGTAGATCAATGGTACAGAATAGAGGACATGGACACAAACCCAAATAAATACAATTTTCTCATACTAGACAAAGGGTCCAAAAAGATACAATGGAGAAAAGATAGCCTCTTCAACAAATGGTGCTGGGAAAACTGGAAAACCATATGCAACAGAATGAAATTAAACCCCTATCTCTCACCCTACACAAAACTCAACTCAAAATGGATCAAGGACCTCGGAATCAGACCAGAGACCCTGCATCTTATAGAAGAAAAAGTAGGTCCAGAGCTTCAACATGTCAGCTTAGGACCAGACTTCCTCAACAGGACTCCCATAGCACAAGAAATAAAAGCAAGAATCAACAACTGGGATAGATTCAAACTAAAAAGCTTTCTCTCAGCAAAGGAAACTATCAGCAATGTGAAGAGAGAGCCTACAGAGTGGGAGAATATCTTTGCCAACCATACTTCAGATAGAGCGCTAATTTCCAGAATCTAATTTCCAAAACTCTACACCAAGAATGCAAATAATCCAATCAACAAATGGGCTAAGGAAATGAACAGACACTTCACAGAAGATGTACAAGCAATCAACAGATATATGAAAAAATGTTCAACATCCCTAGTAATAAGGGAAATGCAAATCAAAACTACCCTAAGATTTCATCTCACCCCAATTAGAATGGCGATTATCAAGAACACAAGCAACAATAAGTGTTGGCGAGGATGTGGTGAAAAAGGAACACTCATACATTGCTGGTGGGGTTGCAAATTAGTGCAGCCACTCTGGAAAGCAGTATGGAGATTCCTCAGAAAGCTTGGAATGGAACCAGCATTTGACCCAGCTATCCCACTCCTTGGCCTATACCCAAAGGACTTAAAATCAGCATACTACAGAGATAAAGCCACATCAATGTTCATTGCTGCTCAATTCACCATAGCCAGATTGTGGAACCAACCTAGATGCCCTTCAGTTGATGAATGGTTAAAGAAACTGTGGCATATATATACAATGGAATATTACTCCGCAATGAAGAATGATAAAATTATGGCATTTGTAGGCAAATGGATGAAATTGGAGATTATCATGCTAAGTGAGATAAGCCAATCTCAAAAAACTAAAGGACGAATGATCTCGCTGATAAGCTGATGAGGACATATAATGGGGGTGGGAGGGGTTAGCATTAGGTTTAGGGTTAGGTGTAGGTTTAGGGATAAAGAGTGTGGTAAGAATGAAGGAAGGAAGGACTGTATAGAGGGAAAAGAGGGGTGGGAAGGGTGGGGGGGAAGGGAAAAAAATAGTGAATCAAACATCATAGCCCTATGTAAACGTATGATTACACAAATGGTATGCCTTGACTCCATGTACAAATAGAGAAACAACATGTATCCCATTTGTATACAATAATAATAAAAATAAAAAAATTAAAAAAAGAAGATGATAGGTCATTCTCTGCTTTCATCAAGAAAGGGTGAATATTGGCTTCCAATATGCTGAGGATTTGATCTAGATTTATCATTCATTCCAAGGGACCCATAAGGTTAAGTTGAATCAAAGATAATAGAAAATTCACAGTGTGAATGGAAAAATTTTACACTCAGACTTATTCATCTGTATGGGATTGTGCTGGTTTATTTGCCAAAGGCTCTTTTAGGTCATTTGCAGAGTGGATACTAAGGGGAAAGGGGAAAGATTATAATTTGTAAATTTTTTATGATGATAAAATTAATGCTCTGTTCATTTTCAGTCAGAAAATAATAAAAATATTAGATGACAAACACTGTGAATCTGTTTTTCCAGATAAAGATCAGCAGTATTTCTCATTAAGAAAATATTGCCGGGTGTGGTAGTGCATACCTGTGATCCCAGCATCACTGGAGGCTGAGGAAGGAAGATCACGTGTTCAAAGCCAGTTTTAGCAAAAGTGAGGCCCTAAGCAACTCAGTGAGACCCTGTTTCTAAATAAAATACAAAATAGGGCTGGGGATGTGGATCAATGTTTGAGGGCCCTTTGAGTTCAATCCCCGGTACCCAAAAAAGAAAAAAAGAAGAAAAAGAAAGAAAGAAAATATGTATGATATGCAATCTAGGCTTAAGGTGGTGCAAAATACATATACAGAAGATAGTGCTTAAAATTGCACCCAATTTTGCTCTTGATTTCTATAGCATATCTCAAGAAACTTGTTATATACTATCCCCAACCTCTTTTGATCTTCCCCAAAACTCACCTTTCTTAATAGGCTAGAAATTTTCAGTCTTTCTTTCCTTTGAAATGCAGTAAGTAAATTGCAGTGGCTTTTGATTTAGGTTTTTGTCCGACTTCAGAAACACCAGTGAAATTGTCACTTTTAAAAATCAGCCCTCTGACCTTCGGCATGTAATAGGAAAATTGGGCAATGGTCCCTGTAATCCCTTGGTGTGTCCTTGCAGGACAAAGTGTCTCCAGTAATTTTGTTTTAGAGTACATTGCCTTTTGTAACTTGTGATTTAAAAAAATTCCCACTGGTTTTCAGTATTGTTTTTGTTTTTTTTTTTTGTAAATGCTTTAGACCCACTTTAAGGATCTAAAACCTTTATTCTAGATCTTGTTTCTGTTTAAGAGAACATTAGCCACTGAATTCTGAAATCACATGATCAATTTAATTTCCAATTTCAGTTTTCCCCTAGATGCATGAAGAAAGGCTAAATAGGTTTAAACAGATTTTCTGGTGAAATCAATGGAAACACTGAAATTCTATTTTCATAGGTAGATGGTTGTTACAGCATTTTCCTTTCTAAATCCAGGAGTGGATCTTAGAGCACTTCTCTTTCTAGGCAAAAGAGATACTCATTATAAATAAATAAATAAATAAATAAATAAATAAATAAATAAATAAATAAATGTTTTAACTGAGTCTCCCATCTTTCCTGAGATCCAGGGAGGAAGAAATGCAGAGGGATTCTTTTCAGAAAGGAAAATCAAATCTCAGCGCTCCAGAATGACCCAGCCCATGAGATGGGTGGTGGAGAATATCTTCCTAATAGCCAGGGTTCCTGGGGATCTGTCTGTTTTCCTAGGCTGAGGAAAGCAGGGTTTCTCTTGGTGTGTCCTAGATGGAACACAGCAGCTACATGCACCCCACTCGTATTCTTTTGCTGTAGATCAAGGGTTGGTAGATTTTTCCTGAAAAAGGACAGTTGTAAATATTTTCTGCTTTGTAGTCATTCAATCCCTGTCTCTCCATCTCTGGTGTAACTCTTCAATATTGCCATTGTAATAAAAATGCAGCCACAGACTATGTATACACCAACAGAAGTGGCTGTATGTCAATAAATCTGTCTTTTCAAAAAAGCAATTGCAAGCTAGATTTGTCCACAAGTTGTCGTTTCTGACCCTCACTCTAGGTCACATACCACATTCTTTTTGGGCTAACTGGGTATAACCCGTCATGTGAGTCAACATCCCAGTTCTTATTCATAGGAATGATAACCAGACGTTTGGAGATTTGGCTTCCCTAAGTACTTATGGGATGCAGACTACTGCCTGGGACATCCCAAGGGAAGTTTAAAACATAACCATGGAACAGGTGTGCCTTTACAGTTCATAGGTTACACTGAAGTCTAAATTCTCAAACTACAGCTAGACTGTCATATCTAAAGCCTAAGGCTTCTGTTTTGGGGGGCAGTCTGGCAGAAGGGTGTGTCAACATTCTTAAAAAACTATATAGCAACATGCTAGGGTGATAGTCCAAATATTTTATAACTCTTAGTGAGACACAGGTATCTACTAAGAGCAGCAGATCCAGTGGTAGACAACCAGCGTGATGCCTGTACTGGTGAGCATTCATTCATTAAAAAAGTTGCTAGTGGTCTTTAGCAAGGCACACACACATGCCCATAAGTATAAAAATGTACACATACGCACAGTTTTTTTTTTTTCCAGTGCTCAGTATTGAACCCAAGGCCTCTCAAGTCCTACCTGCAAACATTTTTTTCCCCTAGAGACTATTAAGATCACACAGACTCTCCATCATGCATCTCTCCATTTAGACCCTCACCTTCCCTGTCTTTATTCCTTACTGAGAAAAATGGAACTTGCTCTGGGACACTTGGATCCATGCCTTTCTGCTGCCTGGCAGCCTTGCTGGGTCCCTCCAGTTCCCCAACAAATCAGTCAATCCTTTTCTACAAGCTTCCTAACCCCTGCCTTCAAAGATACTCAGACTTCCTCATTCTGTGTAAATAACTATTTATTTGACTACAACATTTTCCACTCACACTGTTACCATTTTTTTCATAAAATGTAGCTTGTCATCCAGGCTAAGAAATTCGTTGGTAACCAATTCACTGCACTCATCCCCATCCTTTTACTGGGGATTGGGTCCAGGTACCACTGAGATATACCCCTAGTGTGTGCGCGCTCTCTCTCTCTCTCTCTTAAATCTTGGGACAGGGTCTGGGTAAGTTGGCAAGGCTAGTCTTGAACTTGCCGTCTTCCTGCCTCAGCCTGCCAAATAGCTGGAGTGACATGCATGCACCATCATAACTGCATTTATTTTATAGTTACTTTTTTCCTCTGAATTCCATTAAGTTCTGCTTTGTTGTCACTTTCCAAAAAATGTATAATTGCAACATCCTCTAGGTCTTATAAATAGTGAGATTGGCAAATTAATCTATTTGGCAGAGTGCCACCAGACTTTTGTGAATTTAAGAAGCAAAGTTCCATATCAGTTTAAAATGACTTACTTGCTTTTCTCCCTCCTTTTTGTGTGTACGCACAAACACACACACACACACACACACACAATTCCATGGTTTTATATTTCAGTCAAAATAATTGAAATATTTAAAATGATTCCTAAGTTAACATGAATCATTAACAACAATAATTAACAAGAACAGAATCAAATAGAAAATGAGAAACATTAGCCATGTGTCTGGTAGGTAGGGCACTGTATAAACTGGGGATGACGATAAAATATGGTTGTCAGAACTCACAACTCACCAGAGGGGCAAGTTTATATGTATTTGATCAAAACATATTTATTGAAAGTAAATATTCTGTGGGGCCTACTTGTTCCTTGTCTGTGTGTCATCATTCAGGTGTTATGTAAGGTTGACTTTTTGTGGCAAGGTATATCTGAAATGAAATCTGTCCTGCTTCGTGGAAGAGAGCCCCACCCCCGTTTGACGTCAGCAGTAGCCCCAACCTGAAGCAAGACTTCAGTAACGGGAAAAAACTTGATCCCTTTGATGCATTTTGGAGTTTGTTCTCTGTTTTTTTGAGACAGGAGAAGAAAAGATGGCTGCTAACTCAAGGATCTCAGCCTTCTGGGGCTCTCATGGCCAAGTCTGCCTTTGCTTGAGAATGTCATTTGAGGCCAGAATGATCCTGGCAGTTGTCTCTTGGACGAGAGAGACAATTTAAGGGCTCTGAATTTCTGTGAAAGTTTATATGGTGTTTCCCCTCCTTTCCCCGAGTCTTCTGTTTCCTTTGCTCTTCCATAGTAGAGTACCTCCATTATCTTTTTGGAGTTGGCACAGCCTGGAACAGATTTCTACAATCTGGAGGCCTATGAGAGAAGGGAAACTAGAGCACAGTGATAAACTTTAGATGATGTTTTTAAAAACCAAGATTTTAAAAATGAAACTTGAAAAGGATTAAATATGGAAGGAGAAAGAAGATTCATCTTTATTTTGTTTAACAAAATTCAAATTGTTGGGACTGGGGTTGTGGCTCAGTCGTAGAGTGCTTGCCTAGCTTGTGTGGGGGGCTGGATTCAATAAACATAAAGTAAAATAAAGGTCGATTGACAAATAAAAAAATATTTAAAAAAATCAAAATTCAAATTGTTTTGGAACACATAAAAAGGAAACTAATGATAAATTATTAGACCTATCAAAAATTTTTCTAAAATGTTTCCTCCATACAATATTCACTTTTTAAAAAGCATTTCCATATTAACCTACAATTAATTCATGTTAATGCATTCAGTATTTACTTATATGAAGGATTTTAGGTCCATCATGCCAGGCCCTATGAATACTGAGGGGTGTCAGGATAAATCTGGTGTTTTGAATAATATCAAGTAGTTTAAATTGAAATAGTTAAGATGAGTCCTTTCTTCAAGTCGGTGGTATGAGTGTTTTATTTTATGGTGGGATGCAGATTCCTTCCTTGGCAGATCATTTTCATTTGGGACAATATCTAGAGAAAGTGATACTTATGTTGGTTCCCAGTTTTATACACTACCTCCTCATTTTTCTCTTAACAAAGCATATAGTCGTCTTTTTAAAATCATTTGTCCTGCAGATCTTTAGCTCATTTGAAAAATTCATTTGTTTTGTTACTGAGTTTTGAAAGTTCTTTATGCATTCTGGACCAAAGTACTTCATTAGTTTTGTGATTTGCAAATGTTATCTTGTTGTTCATGGATTTTTCAGAGTGTTCTTAGAAGAACAGAAAAATTTAAGTCTACTTTATGAGTGTTTTATTTTATGGATTATGCTTCTTGTGTCCCATTTTTGAAATCTTTGCCTAACCCTAATCTTTGCCACAGAGGCCCAGCCCTTCTGGGATTTTGATAAGGGACTGCATTGAATCTGTAGATGAATTAGGGGAGAATTGATATTTTAAGTGTTTGAATCTTCCAATCCATGAACAAGTTATGTCCTTCAATTAATTTAGATCTTTAATTTCAGTTAACAGCATTGGTAAAGTTTTAAGTATACAGATCTTGGCCATCTTTTCTTAGATTTATTTTTGTTCGGTAACAAGACAAGATTTCCTACATAGATGATCACAGTATCTACATATGAAGATAGATTTTTTCTTTTTAACTTAAATGGTTTTTCTTTTTCATGTTTTTTTGCACTGGTTAGAACCTTTAATGTTATGTTGAGAAGGTCTGAAGCAGTCATCAGGAATTGATTTTGATCTTAGGAAGGAAGTGCTTTGTCTTTTATCATTAAACATGACCCTGGCTGTTTTTCTTAGATGCCACCTATGGGTGGAGGTAGTGCCTTTTATTCCTGATTTGGCTAAGAGTTTTTTGCAGGACTGGAGACTGGATTCTGTCAAGTGCTTTTTTGTATCAATTTCAATGAACATGTGGTTTTTATTTTTCAGTCTGTTAAAATGATGATTTTTCCCCGGGGGTACCAGAGAATAAACCCAGGGGTGCTTAACTACTAAGTCACATTCCCAGTTCTTTTTTTAATTTTTAATTTTGAGACAAGGCCTCACTAAGTTGCTGCAGCTGACTTTCAGCTTATGATCCTTCTGCCTCAGCCTCGAGCTTCTGGGATAATATGACGAATTATACTAATTATTTTTCAAATGTTATATCATCTTTGTTGTCCTAGAATGAATGCCATTTGTTCATGATGTATTATCTATTTTATATGTTGTTGAATTTGATTATTAAAATTTTGTAAGAATATTTTCATCTGCATATATTTGATTTCTGGGTTTTCTTTTCTTTCAATGTCTATATTGTTTTGGAATGTGGGTAATTGCTGGCTTCATAGGGTGTGTTCCCTCCTCTTCATTTTCTGGAAGAGTTTGGGAAGAAGTATATTTTTTCTTCCTTAAGTGTTTTTAGAATTCTCTGGTGAAGTCGTTTGGGCCTTCAGTTTCTTTTTCTTTTTTTTTTTTTTTTTTTTGAGGGGGAGATGGGGGTGCTGGGGATTGAACCCAGGGCCTTGTGCATGCAAGGCAAGCACTCTACCAACTGAGCTACATCCCCAGCCCAGGCCTTCAGTTTCTTTATGGGAAGGTTTTTACCTACAAATTCAATTTCTTTAATAGATAAAGGGCTATTCAGGTTTTCTTCTTTTATTTCTAATAATTGTATTTTACAAGGAATTTATCCCTTGCATCTGAATTGTTGAACTTTTGGCATAAATTTACTTGTACTATCTAGTATTGTTGTTATAATATCTGTAAAATCTGTGATTTAAGTTTTTGTGTTCTATAACATAGGATGACTGTAATTAAACAGTTGTTTATTATATATTTTTAAATAGCTAGAAGAGAGGATTTTAAATGTTCCCAATACAAAGAAATGATAAATATTTGGCATGATGGGTATGTTAATTACTCAGATTTGACCATTAAACATTGTATACATTTGTCATATGTCACACTGAAACAGATCATGGGGGAGGCAGGGAGGGAAAGATCAGGTAGTGGGGAATGAGATTTCTCAAATTATGTTATGTGCATGTACAAATACAGTATACTGAATCCTACTATTACGTATAATTATAATGCACCAATAAAAAGTAAAATTAAAAAATGTTGCACTGGATTCCTGGTGCCATGGTATATACCTGTATTCCCACCACATAGAAGGCTGGGGCAGGAGGATCACTTGAACCCAGGAATTTGAGGCCAGGGCAGCACAGAAAGACCCCAGCATAAAATATACAAACAAATCACACTGTCCTCCATAAATATGTATAATTACTATGTATAAATTTTTTAAAAGATTAAAAACACTCTACAAAACCTGACAACAGTGTCCTTCTATATCTTCCTTCTAAACCTCTCTGTTGTTATCATATGTTTATTATTTTTGTTTTAAACAATCAATTAGCCCTTAAGGAGATTAAACTAATAAGAAAAATTTACCTTGTAGTTATCATTTATCTTCTTCTCCCTTCAAATAGATGCATGTTTACATCTGGTACCCTTCTGTTTGAAGGGTTTCCTTTAACATTTCTTTATAGGGAAGATCTGCTACTGCTTAATCTTTTATCTTTTTTATGTTAGAAAAAACTTTATTTCCCTTTCATATTTGAAATGTATTTTCACTGAGTATATAATTCTGGGTTGACAGTTTTTTATTTGAGTACTTAAAAGATGTTCTGTTTTCTTTGGGATTGACATCCTTTTCTTTATTCCTCTGTGCATGTTTTTTGCTCTCCTCTGATTTTATGATTCTTTATCACTAGTCCAGACAATGGGATTGTGATGTGCATTGGTATCATTTTTTCATGTTTCTTATGCTTTGAGTTTTTTGAGCTCCTGGATATGTGACTTTTGAGTTTTCCTCAAATTTCAACCTTCTATTCAGGCATTTTAAAACCTTCCATATATTTATTTAAGATGTCAGTATTTCCTCTGTCTTTTTAACATACAGAGTTATAATTTATAAAACTCTTTTCATGTCCTGGTCTGTTAATTCTATTATCTTTGTCATTTAAAGGTCTGTATTTGGTTGAGTTTTCTCCTGATTGCAAAGCATGTTCTGTTTCAGTGCATGTCTTTTGATTTTTTAAATTGGAATTCAGTGTGAACTTTATCTTGTTAGGGGCTGGATATTTTTATTTTCTGTAAATATTTCTGAGCTCTGTTCAAAATACAACTCTCCAAGGTCCTGTAATTATGAACTTTTTAGTGTGACTGGTGGGAACACAAACTACCCCCAGCCATCTGTGATTACTGGGATCCTGTTATCTAGTCCTACCTGTGTTTTTTGCCTGGTCTCTGGTAGTTTCCATACAGGAATTTGCTGAAATGTTCTGCTGAAGATTGTAGGGAATCCTCCCAGCATCCCTGGAGTTCTCTCTTTTTATGGATCTCCTCTCACCATTACCCTGTTGTCTGAGCTCAGGGCTTCCTTGACTCAGAGCTCTATCTCCCAAATTCAGTCTCTGCTGGGTTCCCTATTCCTGAACCAGAAGTTTTCTTAAGCTGGGACCATAGTGGGACTCAACCTGTTTGTTTCCTGCCTCTGAAGGATCACTGTTTTTAGTTTCCTGACATTGAGTATCTTGAGATTGTGACATTTATTCAATGTGCATGTGTGTGTTTCTGGTTCCTGTTCATTCCATCTTGACAAGAAGTTGACACATTTATTAGGCCACATGACATCCTCCTATTGGTCACAGGACTTTATGTTTTCACTGTGTTTCCTTTGTATGTTTCTGTTTATGTTGATTCTGTTGGTATGACTTCAGGTTCACTAATATTTTTTCTCCAGTATCTAATCTGTTGGTAATTCTACCCAGTGATTGTTTTATTTCATGTATTGTATTTTCATATATAGAAATCTCATTTTTAAAGAATTTTTGTATCCTCATTATGTTCATATTGTATTTTAAGTCCTTAAGTATTTTGAATTTTTTGTTATATACATTTTAATATTTTTCCTGCTAATCTCATCATCTCTGTGTTTTTTTTCAATTGACTGATTTTTCTTTTAGCTATAAGTCACTTTTTCTTCCTTCTTCATATGTCTATTAATTTTCAGTGGATTCTGGCACTTGTGAATTTCAGGTGATTGTGTGCAGATTTTGTTGTATTTCTTTAAACTGTGTACAACTTTATATTGGCAAATAGTTATTGTGGATTTTTTAAGGAAGTGGGTAAGAACATTCTAGAGTAGCTTCTGACTAGGACAAACTTTTGCCTTACTAGTAAGACATGAGAATCCTAAGGTTGACCATGTCTCTTTACTCTTGGTTGTTGTGAGAGTTGTTACTTAGGTATGGTTGAAAAAAGAATTCTACCTGGTATGTTTTTAGTATTCACACTAGTGTATATTCATATTCCTTGCCCTATGTGAGAATTTTTAAAATTATTCTCCTGCAAGAGAACTTATTATTATTCTCCTACAGGAGGATATTTTTATTATAGCTCCCTGGTTCTTTTTCCAAAAGTTAATTTTTTTCTGATCTTGTGAAGGTTCAACTCATGCAGCCCTCATCAGTATTCATCCCGAGTCCAGGGGATCCTCCTGCCCATTCATGGAGCTATTTCTCTTTCTCAATCCTGCCTTTCTGGTGCTCTGATCCGCGTATTCTAGCTGATTCAGACTTCCTGAGCTTTGGTCTCTGTTCCTTCACCTGGGAGACTGCTGGGCTCTGAGCAGGAACTCCTTCTCTGGGCTGGGTGCTGGAAATTGCCCTCAAATAGAAAGCTACATTGACTGGAGGGATCACTGCATTTGTTTCCTTTCTGCATGGCAGCATTATCCTGTACTGCCTGTTGCTAAGTTTAAAACAATTTCTTCCTTTATTTTTCCATTTGTTTACAGTGGAATGGTAATTCTGAACCCCATTGCTCTGTCATAACTGGAAACAGAAGTTTAGAAGTTTACTTGATGTGTTGTTAACATACACATCTGCACACATGACCATATACAGTATTTGTTTTGACTCTTTTTGCCTTTATTAGAGCGACAGCAGACCTTTTTGTTGCTTTGTTTTCTGTACCTAAAATAGTGTCTGGCATCTCAAAACTTGTACCTAGTATTCATGGGTACTCAATAAATATTTGTTAAACTAATCATCATCTTTATCATATTGTAACCAATAACATTCTTCAGAAATAAATTCCTTTTCTTCTCTTTGCATATGTTCCCCAAACCATCTTTACTTACATCTACAATTAAATTTTTAATTGTAGATGCTTTGTGGAAATCTAGTTTTCTCTCTTCTGCTAACAAACCAAATCTCAGTGATTACTGAGAAAGTTGAAGTTAAGTATAAGAAATGTCTCCTATGTATTTTAAAGCACTCACTTACAAATTATTTTTATGTTTTTCATAAGATGCTATTAAGTGCATTGTCTGAAGTATGCTCTAAATTCTATTAGCCCATGTTTAGAAGAATGCAGGATGGGTTATGAAGAGTTCTTCCCTTCAGGAGAGACCACCTAAAATGAATCTTAAATCAAGTCAGATTGGAGCTGGAGGGAGGATTCCAAGCATAGGAAAGCTCTCAGGAGCAGGGAGCCAGGCATTAATTTCCAGGGTGTGTTCTTGAGGAGCAATATTCTGTTGTCTTGAGATCTCACAGCACCATCCACATTGAGATGTCCAGGATGCTGTTGGACCCGAGTCTGATGGTATAGTTAAGAACAAGTTACCTGGGTCATATCGACATATAGGTTAAGGCTAAACTGAGAAGTAGGAAGAGGTTTTGGGGAGGGAGTGTCCAGGTAGAATGGAGAGTGTGTATCTTGAAAGATACTAATCCATAATGATTCTTGAGTAAAGAGTGTTCAGGAAGTAGATGGAGGGTGGAATGCTTGTAAAAAAAAAAAAAAATATATATATATATATATATATATATTTCCCCAAATCCTCTGAACTGAAATTTCTGTGAGAAAGCTCCAAAGATCTGCAGTTTAAAATTTTCTAAAAAGTTTTTTAGCAAAATAAATGTTACAAGTCACTGAAGTCATTTGAAGAAGGAACTTCCATCAGCTGAGTCACATACAGCATTACAGTTCTAATACAATTGAACTGTAAAAGTAGCCATAGCATCTGGCCATTCAGAGGATGCTCTGGGATTCTGAATCTTCGTGCTGCTGAAAATAGGGTTACATCTTGCCAAGTTTCTATAAAACTTAATGATATATTAATATAATAAATGTTCCTTGACTAAATGTATAAGTCATTTAAAATATGATTGCTATTAATGTCATTAATAACTAATTTGGTAGACTTAGAGAGAAGACAAGGCTGGTTGGGCGGGGAAGAAGGGATAAGAGCTATCGAACCAGCCTTACCACGAGAGCTGATTGTCATGCATACATTCCTCAAAATTGGAGATGGACCTGAAATGGACTAAATGGACTCTGTTCATTCAGTAAACATTTTCTAAGGGTTTGCTATGGAGAAGTCACCAGCTGTGTGTGTCTGCTAAGTACATGCAGATATGCGTCCAGAGGTACAAAGGGGTATGGTAGGGTTCCCAAAGCTTTCATTTACCTTCCTCCTGTTGTTAACATTACATATCTTTTTCTGTTACAGAATATTGATTTTTGTATCATCTGTTCAGCATTACATAGTGCTTTCTTTTCTTTTTTTCTGTATAGGAAAATATAGTTAAAAACAGTTATATGAAAGATTATTTCTCTAAAGTTACTCAAGTTTTCATAACTAATATTCATAATCTTTCCCATAATTATTACTTTTTCATCAAGGAATTAATATCAATCCACATTTTACCATTTAAAAAATGATTTTATTTCTCTTTAATATGTAATTCTAAAATGTTGCTGAGGACATTTTCCTGTATTGACAATAAATGGGAAACAATGAGTCATTTCTTAGATTTCAGGGTCAATTAAATATAATTTTACCAGTTGTTTATTGACTAAAAATGCAAGGGGACAAATAGGGACTGATATTCACCCTTGCTCCACTAGTCAAATCACATGCTTCCAGAAAAGATTGTCTTTACCAAATTCATATAGAGGTGCTATATGGGCGAGTATGAGCCACGGTGCTATTTCCTTTTGCAGTTCTACTGAAATACAGATATTTTGTTAAGCAGAACATGAGCAGTTTTATTATAAATGGAAAACTTGAGAATGGAAAATGAAAACAAAATTGGAAACTCTCTTCCAACACCACTTACCTGTTCTTCAAAACCAAAATATTTATTGATATCTTTTTTTAAATAAGTGAAAGTAAATACAGTAAAATGCAAGACCTAATTTCTCTGCATCATTTGTGTTGTTTTAAAAAAATATTGGATGAAAATCCACAGATTTGCTCACAATAGAGTCCATTCAAGGCATCATAATTAATCCCAGGTAGTGGTCAAGAAGGATGAAAACATTATTGGAAAAGAAGTGGACAGGAAGCCTTAAAGGAGCTGAAACTTCCTAGGTTGGGTTATTCCTCTTAGAAATAAAAACCTTCAACTAAGATGACAGAAAAGAAATAACTCTCCATCCCCTGTGGCATGAAGTATTGATCAGGGATTTATAGTCTCCTGTTTGCTGTCAAGAATTAGATACTGAACTACCAAAGCCATTCATCTCAGCTGTGGGAGAGCAAGAGTCCCCATTGTGTGAAGTGTCAGCCAGAATAAAGTTATGCACTTCTCTTTTGATGGAGCTTACAGCTCTTGTCTTTCCAAAATTCATATTTACCGTGGACAGAGGGTGCTGGTCTCTGCCTTGCTTTATCATCCTATGAGAGGAATTTTGAGGACTGTAATTCCAACAGTTGTTTTTATGACATTTTTAAAGAGCATGAATTACTCTGACTGCTAGTCTTAGGGTTTTCTCCAGGAATTTATATGATTCGCAGTGTTTTAAGTAAACTGTGGAGTATGGGTAGAGAACTAATTGCAAATACTTCCAGTTTTATAACTACTATTATCAATAGTGTCAGTAATACAAATGTGAATTTAAAAATTTATTATTTTAACTTGGTTATGATACTTTGGTATTGTTTCTACAAATCACAAGGAAAGCAGAGTTAATTAGAAGTCTTATCTCTCACTTCCTCAAATGATTTTAAAATAGAAGACATGAATTTTGCCACTATTTCAATAGTATACATTCTAAAATGTCAGCTAATGAAAAATTTAAATTATGATTAATGTTAATAGCAAATGGTGCTAGTCTGTTCCTTTGGGTTTTTTTTTTTAGATCAAACCCAGGAGTGTTGTACCACTGAACCACATCCCTAACCCTTTTTATTTTTTATTTTGAGACAGGGTCTTGCTGGGTTGCTGAGGGCCTCGATAAATTGCCCAGGCTGGCCTTGAACCTGGAATCCTCCTGCCTCAGCCTCCTAAGTAGTGGAATTAATGGCATGAGCCACTGTACTTGACACAGTCATTGTTTTTTAATGTATGATATCTTTCTATATTTTGTGATACAACTCCTCTATCCAGTTCTGCTAGTATTAGTAATATTTGGTCTGCTACTCTTGCCAATTTCATTAGGTCACTTTCAAATTCTTAGAGAACCTTTTTTAAAAAATATTTTTATCTTATGTGACCCTTTTGCATATAGCTCTTTTTATTCTTTAGCACAGATTTTGACCAAGGACATTATTCTCCACAAATTTTTTTATTATAAATATAATCAACTTGATTTTTTTTTATCATGTGCTTTTCAGAAATACATTCAGGGAAAAAAAGAGGATAATCTCTAATGGAAATATGTTAAGCTTTAATATTCTAGAGAGTGCAGAATAAAGTAAAAATAGATCAGGAGACTCGCCATCAGGGGAAAAAAACAGAATTAGACATTTGGAGACAAAGTTTGTAGTCCTAGTTCTCAAAATTTAATCATATGATCTTAAACTAGTTCTTTAACCTCTCTGAGCATCATTTTTACTGTATATAAAATGTGGTGGTCTTTTTGATCATTTTCCAGATTTCCTTTTAGCTCTTTTATTCTAGGATGCTCTGTTTCATTAGAAAACCCCAGATGTGGCTTTCTGACTCAAAACCATTCATGTGGAAGTTAGGAAGGAGCCACCTCAGGATTAACTATCAAAATAAATGGAATATGAATGGTTTTGTTGCCTAGGGGGATGCTGTAGAATTAAAACCACCATGGAGTAAGTCTGAGTATGAAAAAGTATACTGTGAAAGAAGCCACATCAGGAAATGTTGATGTATGTTCATTCAAACGGCCACCTCAGCCTGCCAGAATCCAATAGGTTGAATTTATATCCCACTTTGCATTTTATATAGTTTGAAGCTCAGCTGATCTGAGTGCCCCCCGAGGAAGAAGTCCAGTCCCAGTCAGGGAAAGCCTTGTCAAGACGGACTGCAGAGCATTTTCAGCCCATAAGCATGAGAATGTCCATCTGGGGACACCCACAGACACTGCCTGATGAGCCCTTTGACCTTCTTTGTTATTCTATCCTGTTATGATTGAATTTTTGGAGCTGAAAAGGAATGACAGATAAAACAATGGAAAAATAATACAAGGATACCATAGAGCAGAGTTTTCACAATTCGGCTTTGATGACTGGGTGATGATAGCAGTAGAGACCAGACATGTGGAAGAAGTGGCCGTATGCCACCAAATACATCCCACACTAGAGAGGCAGACAGGGAGCTAGGAAATCAAAGCAAACCCTAGGATGATGCCAGCATGGGAGCTTCATCTTTTTGATAACTTAATATGCAGTGGTGCCAGCTGCAGTGGGCACCTCAAAACCACATAATAAGTATATGCACTGCAGTTGGTACTAAGCCATTGAAGAAAATATGGCTTACTTTAAAATAAAGAGATAATCTTTTAAAAAGTATTTATCCAGATTGCTTGGTGAAGTATAATTTCAGAAGCACAAAACATATAGATTTCCAAGATGCTCATAATTTCTACTTGGCTAAAGGATGGAATTTTTTTAAAGAGCAAAAGAAAGCTTCTTTTTGCTCACATTCTGTTTTATAGATTCTTTCCTGAGTATCCTCTAGTTGGATAAAAAATACAGCCTCTGAGCAATGATTAGGTGTCACTGAACTAGTTCTCTGCTCATAACTTTAATTTATCTCAGAGGATAATGTGATAAGAGTCACTTGTGGGATTGACTGAGCTTCACCAAAATCAATGTATATGTCAAGCTCATAAATAGCATATTAGTTTTAACACAGCCAGAACATAAAACATTCACATTTGGTGATTGACTTTGCCTGCAAAACAGACATTTTAGCTGTCACTAGTTTAGGTGATTATTAACTGAACAGGGAACAAGACCATTTCCTATTTGTGACTGCTGTCCTTTGCTAAACGCAAGCAGTAGCCTTTTGTAGAAATGTTTTTCAGTCTTCCTAAACCCAGCCCCTTTTGGAAATTTTCATCTCTCTCCACCCCTCTACCCTCCTTTCACCTTAAAGTTATTTGAAATCTCAAAGCATTTATTTTCTTTTCTTTATTTTTTAGATGTTGATAGACCTTTATTATATTCATTTATTTATATGTGGTGCTGAGAATCAAACCCAGTGCCCCTCAAAGCATTTTTAATTATCAATTCAAAAAGAATTAAAGCAGAGATAACTTTTTTCACATTTTTTATAGAAATAGAATTCACATAACATTATTTATTTATTTGTTTATTTAGGTACTGGGGATTAAACCCAGGGATGCTTTATCACTAAGCTGCCTCCCCAGCCCTTTTTATTTAATGTATTTATTTTTGAGGCAATATCTCTCTAAGTTGCTTAGGGCCTGGCTAAATTGCACAGGCTGGCCTTGCACTTGCCATCTGTCCTGCCTTAGCCTCCTGTGTTGCTGTGATTACAGGTGTGCACCATTACGCCCAGCAGCATAACAACATTTTCAAGTGCAGAATTTGGTGGTGTCGAGCCTAATTATAAAATTTTGGCATCATCACCACTACCTAATTCCAGAACATATTCATCACTCCAAAAGGAAACTCCATACCAAATAAGCATCGCTCTTCCCCTCCTTCACCCAAACCAGGGGAATTCTAAAATACAGGCTACAAACAGTCCCCAATATATATGATGATTTGATTTCAGATTTCTTCACTTTATGATGGTATGGAAGCATATCCATACAACTATTCTGTTTTTCACATTCAGTCCAGTATTCAGTTAATTAAATGAGCTATTTAATGCTTTATTACAAAACAGGCTCTATGTTTGATGATTTTACCCAATTCCAGGCTAATGCAAGTGTTCTGAGTGTGTTTAAGATAGTCTGGCCTAACCCATGATATTCAGTATTCAGTGCATTTTTTTTTTCTTCTTCTGGGTCCTGGGGATAGAACTCAGGGGCACTCAACCACTGAGCTACATTCCCAGCCCTATTTTGTATTTTATTTAGAGACAGGGTCTCACTGAGTTGCTTAGCACCTTGATTTTGCTGAGGCTGGCTTTGAGCTTGTAACCCTCCTGTCTCAGCCTCCCAAGCCTCTGGGATTCTAGGTGTGCACCACCACACCTGGCTTCAATGCCTTTTTGACTTACAATATTTTCAACTTACAGTGGGTTTATGAGGGAACTGTAACCCAATTGCAAGTTGAAGAGTATTACATATTTGTAATATTGTACACTGTACATAATATATTTGAACAAATGCTTCTCAATTTGTAGTGGATTATATCCTGGCAAACCCACTGTAAGTTGAAGATATCCTAAATTGAAAATGCATTGTATACGCCTGAACTACCAGATCCTGTGTGTTTGCACACACTATAGAGTACCAGTCGCTTCCCCTCTTGACTGAGGGGCTGATGGAGCCCAGCATGAAGTACCACACCACATCTCGTTAGCCCAGGAAAAGATCAGAATTCAACCTCTGAAACGATTTCTACTGAATGCATAGAGCATTTGCACCCTCATAAAGTAAACAAACAAACAAACAAACAAAAAACCCCAAAAAACAAAACCCAAGTGGAGTCATTTTAAATATATGCTGTCTGCATATATTTACACATGCACCTTATAATATATGTACTTCAGTGACATGTTGAATATACAACCTTTGATTCTGGTCAGTGGCCTTTCCTGTATCCTTGGTAGATGAGTTGATAGGGCACAGCACAGGTCACTTTCAATGTCAAGCATGGCTCCACTTTCATAGCTAAAGTCAGAAAAACATGCTGCCTGACACCCCACCCGACCCTCCACAAAGATTCCGATATACTCTCCACTCTCGTGCATCCCTGGGGGTCAGGTATAGTGGTGTGAAGTTGTTCTTTCTGCCATGGCCACTACTCCTGTCCCGAGCACAGTGCCTGTCCTCAGGCGACATGAAAGCCTAAGTTGAGCTGCTGATGTGAACCTCATGGTTTTTTTTTAAAAGTCCATCTTGCTAATATTCCCTGCTGTGTGACCTTGGATTTATTTGCTGTTTTAAGCCTCCCCCAATCTAGGAATAAATTTTTTTCTGTGTCCTTGACTGCCAACAAAGAGGCTCAGATGGACTTGTTTACCTTTTGACAAATAGCTTCATGGGTTCTCTCCTGTTTCCCCCAAGAGGGGTGAGGCAGGCCAGAAAAACAGAATACTGGACTGAAGAATGGGAATGCGAGGACACCAGAATGACAGAGTCAGGGAGCCTGAGAAAGTAAGCTGGGACCTCCTCTGGCTTCTTGCTTTTATTACTCTGAAACTATAGCTGCTTTTTATAGTCATTGCCTTTCAAGTGCTTTTTGCAAGACATCCAAGCTGAGCTTGTTTATAATTATGTTAGAATCCAAAGATTACTGAGAAGCCAGAACATAAAAAACAAGGCATTTGTCCTCTTACTTTATCTGAATGGCCTCCTGAGGAAACCGAGGGGGCAGACAGCTGTGTAACCAACTGGGACTGTGCCCAAGGTTTGTCACAGAGAGCAGCGACTTCTCCAGAGTGATCCTGCTGCAGGCACCCTGCAGTCGGCATGGCAGGTGATTTCTCTAGATTTTCATGCTGTGCTGCTTCCAGGATCACTCAGACAGTGACAAGGTGAATTCAATCCTCCTCTTTAGGAAGGAGAAGAGGGCAAACCTCTGGTTTTGGTATATTCTTCCTAAAACTCTTAAAATATGTACATGCGATAGAAATGTGAAAATTTTCCTGCGTGGTTAGCCTACATGGAATGTAACTCCATGGTGTGCTTGATCAATGCCAGATCAAGACCCAGGGTTAAGCTAATAACTTGGCAAACCTTACAAGTGAGAGTCACTGTTATACCCCCCTTTGCTTAGAAGTCAGGTTGTTTTCCATCTGTCATTACTTGGTTATTCCCCTTAGTGGGGTGGAGTGGGTGTCTCATCTCACCCTACCCCAAATGACTTATTAAAGTTTTTCTTCCAGTTACATCAGTTAGAAAAGATTTTGGCTGCAAATAAGAGTAACAAAAATAACAACAGCTAGAATGGTTTTTAAAAATAGGCATTTATTTTTCTCACATTTCTGAAAGTCCAGAGATAGGCAACATCTGATTTTTTTTATGAGATTCAGTGTTGTTGGGGCTGATCACTATAATTTCATTGTTTCCTCTCATAAGTTGCAAGATGGCTGCTGAAGCACCAGTCATCTTATCTCCACATTCCAAGAAAGGAGAAGGAGGAAGAAAAAGGGGAAACATGTTAGAAAAAGAAAATATTTCTTTGAAACATTGGAGAGGACTTTTACTTATGTGACTTTGCCTAGAATTGGCTTTAGGATAAGGAAAGTGGGCAAACAAGACTTGGGAATAGGATTGGGTCAGAGGGGAGCTCTGGTAATACAGTTTTATTTGTCTCCTTGCATTTCCAGCAATATTTTAGTGATTTTAGGCCCCACTATAACCCAATCCTAAATTTTAGCTCTGAGCATGCTAACAAATTAAATTATAGCAGTCACGGACCCATGGGCTTACTATGTACCAGTCATTTCACACGTATTAGTTAACTTAATCCTCATAAAAACTCCATGAAAGATATGTGATTAATATGCCCATTTCACAGATTGGGAAATTAAGGAACAGAGGTTAAATAGCTTGCTCAGGGTTATAAAGCCAGGAAGCCACAGAGTCTGTATTCAAACCTGGGCTGACTGGCTTCAGCTTTTCTCAAAATCACTACACAGTATTCCTTCTCTGGTATAAAAAAAACACATGTTATTATAAACAGATATGCAATTACCTGTCTTTTGAGATTAAGAAAGATTGCTAAAATTACTGCCGGCAGACCATTTGGACAGGATTGGAAAGGTTTGAATTCATATACTGGCTCCCGTGTAACTAGGCACTCTTTCAGCAAATATTTCTGAGCTCCTATTGTTTGCCAGACACTGGCTAAATTAACCAGATGTGCTTTATCTATATTCTGGTGGGGGAAAGACCCTCAGACTCAAAGCAAGCAAATCAGTAAGCAATGGTTACTGTTGATGAGCAAGAAGGAGGCATGCACCACAGGGCGGAGAGGGTGAATAACAGGGGGAACGCTGCATTCTGGTGGCCAGGAAAGGGTGCCCTGCAGAGGTGGCTTGTAGGTTGGCAGCTGGATGGTGAGAAGCATCTTGCTGCAGAAAAAGCAGTGGGAGAACGTTCTAGGCAGAAAAGAACTGAAAGAGCAAGTTTCCTTAGGGAAGAAAGAGCGTGGCTTTTTAGAAAACTGTGAAAAGATTAGCATGCCTAATGCTAATGCCCAGGGAGAGTGATGGAAGGTGAGATTGAAGTTTTAGGACAGAACATGCTGAGCCCTAAAGTCACAGGGAAGAATTTGCATTTGCATGAATTATAATTCCAACGGAAGCTTCATACCCCTCCTTTACTCTCAGAAACTCCCTTATTGAATAATGAGACACAAAGTGCTGGCTTTGACTACTTCATTAGGTTTATGTAAGGATCAAATGACGCATATAAGAGTAAATTGTAATAAGTAGAATTCTCCATAGAATAAGAGATCATCATAAAGGCCCATAGAGTATTTCTTAGCAAGAAATATGTCTTTTGAAAATATTTTGGGGATATATTTTACAAGTGAAACTATGGTTAATGCAAGCTGTGCCTAAACAAATATAGGGATTTCTTTTGTTGTTTTACTGAGGACTAAACCCAGGCCTCGAGCATGCTAGGAAGCACTCTGCCCCTAAGCCACTCTCCAGCCCTTTTTAAAATTTTATTGTGAGTCTGTGTCTCGCCAGGTTGTCCAGCCTGGCCTAGAACTTGCAATCCTCCTGCCTCAGCCTCCTCCCCAGCAGCTAGAACGACAGGTTCCCCTGCATACTTGTTGCAAATACAGCTTAAAAGGGAGACATGCTATGTTTACAATGTTTTGTGTGAGTTCTGCTTCCCGTTAGGACGTAGACTAGTTTGTGATAGACTATTATCCCCACGTAATAGCTAAAGGGAAAAAGGATAAATAAAAAAATCTCTTAAAAACTGTATTGGAGAGTTGTGGATACTAAGGTGTGGAAGAAGCAGAGTTCCAGGAAAAGAAGAACTCTTTCTAGGTGAGCAGAACCCAGAGGTCATATCCCTCTCTGGGCAGGAATGCTCCATGAGTCTCTCCCCTGCTGGGAGAAGGTCATCCTTGCACAGGTAGAAGGACTCTTCCTGGGACATGGAGGTGCCAGTGGAGCCGTTGATGACTGCCTGCCTTAGCACAACAGATAGGAATTTGCAGAATCCCAAATGCAGAGTTAGGACTCCCTCCCTGACAGTTCTCTACATTGGGATTTCTGTTAAGAATCCAGCAGCAACACAGTAGGTCTGGAGACTGAACAGCAAAGCAAAGAGAGTTCTGTAGTTCTATGGTTTTTATCCCAAAGCCCTCCTAGTAGAAGGGATTATGGTACCCAAAGGACAAATTTCCCCCTTGATGCATTTGAAGCCAGAGGAAATAAATAGTAATAAAAGTGAAATCCATCCCATACCCAGCTCCACTCTTGATTGGACTGAAGTCCCTCACTCCAGTTACCAAATAGAGGAAACATTTGCGCTTTCTCAGGGAATCCTTGTTTACTCTGATTTTCTAGAGTTCTTTTGAAAACAGTATCTGCCAGACAATAAAGTTATGAGATATGTGAAGAAAAAGCAAAGTGTGATCCATGAACAACTGACATTTTTAAAAAAATCACTGTTAGCCAATATGTTGGCAACACAGATGGTGGCGTTAAGAGACAGAAACTTCCAAATGACAATGGTAAATGCTTTAGATAAATTAGAGGGAAAAGTGGATGAAAGGGGATAGAAATATTGATAATGTCAACAGAGAAATGGAATTTCTTAATAAGAATTGGATAGTCCTGATATGAAAAACATAGTGTGAGAATTGAAGCATTCAGTGGATGGACTTAACAAGTAGAAGAAAGAAAAATGAACTTGAAACAGAGTAATAGAAATACTTTTTATTTTATTGAAAGTTTGCAGTTCTGGAAGTCTAACTGGGCAGTGTTCACCCACTGAATTACTTTCCTAGCCCCTCAGAGAAATAGAAATTCTTCAACTGAAGCCCATAGTGTGAGGAGAAAAAACAAGGTGGATCATGAAAGACATTTCTTTTATCAAATTTTTAACAATCCTATAATTAGAGTTCCAGAAAGAGAGAGTAGAAAGAATGGGACAGAAGAAACATCAGAAAGAAAATGGATAAGAGCCCCCTCAACACACACCATGATGGAAGACATCAGCCTATAGATTGAAACTGAGTAAAACTCAAGCAGAATAGAGGAAAACTAGTCTAGGCATATCATATTGAAACTACTCAACACAAATATAAAGAAAAAAATGAGACCTCATATCTGAGAAGAACATCAATAAGAACTGAACTTCCTTCTCATCAGAACTAATAAGGTCAGCAACACAGTGGAATGGCTTCCTTAAAATGATTTGAACAACAACAACAAACATTGCCAGACTAGAGATATATGGCCAGTAAAATTATTTGTCAAAAGTTAAAATAAATTAAAGACATACTCAGATAAAAAGCCGAGGGAATTTGTCTCCAGCAGATCTATACTAAGGAATGAGATAGGAGACACTAGAGGAAGTTCTCAAAGCTGAACTGACCCATTATGGATATACAGACATGCAGAAAAGAATGAAGAGACCAGAAAGGATAAGTTAAAAGACTATTCAATTTCTAAAAGAGCACTGAGTATTTTAAAACAACAGCAATGATTATTGGAGACATAAATATGTGAAGAAACAACATAAAGGAATATAAAGGAGAAGGAGAACTGTATTCTGCAAGGACTTTAGATTTTGGGGAAGTTATTAAATATTAATCCAGTATGGGTAGTAATGATTTATAGATCCATGGAAATCATTAAAATATAACTCAAGTTACAGTTAAAACACAATGGAAGAAAATATGGAGTCATAACATCTTCCCTGTTTTTTTTTTTTAAATGCCTCTTTGAATATATAGTAATCACCATACATTTAAAGTCTAATTTTAAACCTAGTGGTGTTTTCCCAACAAAAGTTGCTGTGCCACGTAGTTGCATTATGTTTTCCATGTAACATTTTCCTGGTATTGTTTTGGAATAAAAAAATACAAACAGTTGATAAAGCCTAAACTGGATTTTCTCCTAATATGGTGTGGAATGAAGCTGCAGATTAAGGCTTCTCGGCTGGATGGGCTTGAGGACCAGAGTTATGTAATGTATTGGGAGTCGAAGGTCATGACCTGTTCTCTACCCTGGGACGAAGGGGAAACACTTGGATCCCTAACCAAGAAAGTGAAAGCTCTTCCAAGGGTGTTTGTCTCAAAAAATGCTGTCTGACTTCTTTGCCAAAAAAAATACTTGATCATTGCAATTAAAGGATTCTTTGGTGGATTGTCTTAGATGAACCAGAGTATTACTCAGCTGCTCATGACCAATATTGCACATCTGTTGAGAAGGAAAAAAATCTTAAAGGCCTTAAGAATAATAAAGGGAGCAATAACTGTCTTATTATTTAGTCGATTTCATATGTCTTTCAACCACCAGAATGGGCCTGCCTTGTCCAATTATAAAGAATTCAGTGAAAAACCTCTTACCACCAAATTATCAAATACAGCTGCCTAAATTTCTACTTAAATACTTAAAATATCATTCAATGCATTTCATTTTTTTCTGAAATGCTTTAATTTAAAAAGACGTAAATTGTCTCTGTTACTGTCAGTTAACATCAAAACTAGAACTACTTGCAATCAGGTACCATAGATGAAAGGATCTATGATAAAATTCCAGAATTTTCTACCAAGACAATTTAGAAATCTAGAAGGATCGCCAGAGGTATAGAGAATATGAGCAAATAGGATTTTTTGGTCATACTCATGGAAACTTTATTTGGTCAAACTTATGGAAACATTATTTCCCCCCACCTTCTGTACTCTCGTGCATATCACTGTGTTTTACATATACCATAGGACATGCCTGAATGTTTTAGTTAGCTTCTACATTGCTGTTACTGAAAAGACCCAACCAGAACGACCTATAGGAGAAAGGGTTGACAAGAACAGCTTAGAGGAGGAAGAGTTCATTTTGGTTCATAGTTTCCGAGGTTCGGTCCACAGAGAGTTGATTCCATAGCTCTGGGCCTAGGTAAGGGAGAAGATGATGGCAAAGGGGTGTGGCAGAGGGAAACAGCTCAGGACATGCAACCAAGAAGGAGAGGGAAATCTGCACTCATCAGGGACAAAAGATAAATCCCAAAGACAGTCCCCCAGTCACATTCATCTTCCAGCTATACCCTACCTGCCAATAGTTACCAAGTTAATCCACACCATTGGATTAATCCTCGGATTAGGTTAAATCTCTTATGATCAAATCATTCCACCTCTGAACTTTCTTGTATTGTTTCTTGTATTGAGCTTTGGGGGGACACTCATATCTAAATGTAACACTACATTTGATAATGATCCATTGCTGCTCTGCATATCAAAATTTAATTGTCTTAAGGGAGTCATAATGCCCACAGTTGACATTACTGTGGCCATGCTCTGGTTATCTGTTTCTTGTTTTGGGTTGAAACAACTCAGACCACACATTGGTAGTCTCAGTCAGGAAGAAAGTGAGCTTGGAGGAGATTCTTTGAAAGAGGATGTAAACACACCAAATTTGAAAATTAAACAAGAAAAAACAAACCATGCAAGAACAACAACAGAAGTACACCCTGCATTCAGTCTTCATGGTTGGAGACCAGAAGTTCTCTGCTCCTAGGAAATGTAATATTTGTCAATATTTGTCAATTTTGTTTTTAGGTAATTCATCATAATCTCTTGGGATTTCAACATTTTGACATATGTCTACCTTAATGTGTTTTTAAAATTAACATTCATTGAAAGTTTTACGTTCTGAATACTTGACATGTGCTAATTCATCCGGTGTTGGCAGCATCTCCCTAAGGAGAGTACCCCATGAAGCCACTCAGGCTGTCTTACTCCTAGATTGGCAGAGATGCTCTCAGGTAGTGAGTGACCACAGCAGCCTACGCGGTCACGCCTACAGTTGTACCCTGTCCTTAGTGGGGAAATCGTTGGCACCAATTGACCGAGGGTCTCTGGGCTGGGTTATTGGTATTCCCACTTAATGTTACAGATTATTTCTTCACACTGTCTTACAACTTTAGCAGTTAATTTTTGTAATGGATTTGGGTTTTTTTTTTTCATTTAAAGTATGAGAAATAGACATAACATATAATTTGCCACCTTAACCATTCTAACTGTGTAGTTCAGTGGCATTAGGTGCATTCACGGTTCTGTGCAGCTACCACCACCACCCTTCTCCAGAACACTGCTCATCTCACAGATCTGAAACACTACCCGTTAAACACTGCTCCCCTTTCCCTTCTCCCAGCCCCTAAAAACCACCGTTTTACTTTCTGTCTTTATGGATTTGACTACTCTTGGTCCCTCATAAATAGTTTCATACAGTCTTTTTTCCTTTGTGACTAGCTCATTTCACTTAGCAGATTGTCCTCAAGTTTCATCCGCATCAAGGCCTATGTCAAAATGCCCTTCCTTTTCCAGGCTGAATAATATTCCACTGGGCATATACACCATAATTTTCTTATCTATTGGGTTGTCCCACCTTTTAACTCTTGTGAATAAATGCTGCCATGAGTGTGGTTGTAACAAATATCTCCTTGAGTTGTTGCTTTCGATTCTTTGGGGTGTATATCCAGAAGTGGAATTGCTGATCACATGGTATATATTTTTAGAAATTTTTGAGGAAACACCACAGTGTGTTCCACGGAGGCTCTGCCATTTTACATTCATACAACAGTGCCCAAATCTTCCAGTTTCTCCACCTCCTTGCCAAAATTTCTTGTCCTAATGAATTTGAGAGCAGTCACCTTGTCACTCCTTGTTCATTCATCGTCCTAGGTACTTTACAGAAACGAGCCTTTCCATACATGTTTTGACTGATAGGTATATTGAGCTTCCCATTTTATGCTTGGGTGAGAACTACAAAATGTATTTTGGCGTTGATTCCTGTAGGGCCACAGGGTCATTATGAAATACTGAGATGGAAAGAAAGGGCTGCCATGGAGTGGAGACGATGACCTGGATCCCTCTCTTCCACACAAATTGATGTCAAATTCTGTGACTGTATAACATAAATACACTGATTTGCACTCACAGATATTATTCTTTCCTCAGAAAATCCATTCCTCGCTGCCGAAGAATTAACAGGATGCTCTCCAATGAATCCCTACATTCTCCTGCATTCAGCCGCTCTAACTCACAAGCCTCCGTAGACAGCATCTCCATGGAGGATTTCTGGCGGGAAATAGAAAGCATTAAAGAGAACAGCATGGGAGGGCAGGAGGAGCAGCCACATGCCGAGGTCAAGCCTGTGGATGGTAAGGGGACACTTGTCCAACATGCTCTCTCTATGCTCTCCTGTGCTCTGTTGGCAAACAGAAATCACCCCACTAGTAGCTTAAAAATGGGTATAATTTGGCATATCAGCACCCTTCTCCTACTGATTTCTATCTGCTGAACGGACTCAAGTTGTCTTTTCATCCGTGAAGGAGGGCTGGGCCCCAGCTGAACCAGGTGGGCCCTTGTATGTCCCTACTTAGATGCTGTACCTCTCTACTCATGTGGTATATCACCATCAAGCAGACTGAGTATTCTAGTTTTGATGGCTTTTACTTCTGTATACATGACTATTAGTTACAAATAGAGGGAAGGAAATTTCCTAGTATGGTTTTGGAGAAAAATATTCACTTTGAAGCATTTCTTTTTTTCTTTTTTCTTTTTGTACTTATATTAATGTATTAGATTGTCTAAAATTCTACAAAAAATAAAAGTCATGTTTAGCCTTCTGAATTTTAGTGAAACAAAAATAGAAGATTGGAGATCAAAACAAGAAAACAAGGGGGGAAAAAAAGAGTATAATTTTCCATAGTTCGCAAAAAGCAAAATTGCATTGCTTACCTGGGATTAAAAGCATAGGCCCTTTCTTCTAAGCCCTAGCAATCACCAGGTAAATATATAAGATATCCAAGAAGGGCTGAAGCTAGATTAGTAAATATGCCTCTAAGAATGCTTTCATAAGCCTGTGAGTCACCTCAAGACAACTGCTAGGATAAACTGAAAAAAAAAATCTTCTCCGTCTTCATTCCCTTTCCTACAAAGTCTACCTTTCTCAGCACTAAGAAGTGATCACTGAGATACAACACAATTAGTACACATCCCACTTCATTAGTAATAAAAAATCACACCACACAGATTGTGAGACTCTCTTCTACAGAACCACCCTCCATCAGGGAAGGGTATTCTTACCCTCTTCACTTACTTCCTTACAGTTTGTATTTTCAGATCCAGAAATACATTAATTCCTATATGGCCACATAAGGAAGACACCTCCAATTTCATATCCCTTTGTTTCTTACCAGCTAGTGATCCATATTAAAAGCCATGAACTTACAGTCATAACCTCCAGTTCAAATCTAGAGCCACAGGGTCTGTTGCTGTCTTCTCTTTTTCTTTATTCATAACTCCCTTCTCCAATAATGAGAAACCTGACTCCCTCTCTCTACTGTATATTTACTCTTTGGTTCCTGCCTAGAATAAATGGAAAATATTTTCATGTCTGCTAGCATAAACAACTATAAACTGCAGGCTTACTAACTAGAGTTTAATATTTATTTACAGATATTTGCCCTTGAAGTATTTTCACAGATCTTCAGTGTGCAGTTCAGTGAGCTTTCACAAAAGGATGCACTTGTAACTTCACACTGATCAAGAGAGATAATATTTCCAGCAACCCAGAAAATCTCCTCATGCTTTGTCACAGTCTCATCCCACTCAGTGATTCACGGTCCCTGGCCAGAGGCAACCATGGTTCCTGTGTTTGTGCATCGTTGGTTAGCTTTCAGTTTGGCTTATTTCACTTAGCATAATGTTTTTGAGATTCAGCTAGTGTGTCCCTGGTTCCTCTTGTTATTAGTGGGAAGCTTGTATTATTTACCAGGGCTGCCTCAACAAAGTACCACAAAACTTGGTACTTTATGGTACACATGGTGATGTTTTGAGATGGATATTCTATCTAAATCCTAATTTGTAAAGACCATTTCCAAAAAAGGTCACATTTCCTGATACTGAGGGCTAAGCTTCAACACATCTTTCTTAGAGACACAGTTCAACTTATAGTAGTAGTATTCTATTGTATGAATGCACTACATTTTGAAAAATCCTTTTTACCTGCTAATGAACTTCAGGATTTGGTTTGGTTTTCTTGTTTCAGTTTGGATATTGTAAAGAAGGCTTCTATGAGTAATTTTGTAAGAAATATTCTGTGGACATATGTTTCGACACATATTTTATATAGGATATGTTTAACTATATAAGAAAGTGCCAGAAGTTTTCCAAAGTAGCTTTACCATTTTACACCTCTTCCAGCGATTTATAACACACAGTTCCATTTCCAAATCTTTGCAGCATTTGATGTTATCAGTTTTCTGTATATGAGTAATTCTAGGAGATGCATGAAACTATCTCATTATAGTTCTAATTACATTTCACTGGTGACAAATGATGTTTAATTTTTTTTCTGTGCTTATTGTCCTTTCATCTATCTTGTTTTGTGAAATCTTTTGACTCTTTTAAAAAACTGGCTTTTTCATTATTGATTTGCTTGACTTCTTGATATATTCTGGATACAAGTATCTCAGACATATGTACTATAAATATTTTCTCACTCTGTTGACTTGCCTATTCATATTCTTAAATGAGGTCTTTTAATTGAGTCTTCCTCCCCCCCTCCATATTTTGCTGCAGGTATATAGAAATAACAACTAACTTCTGGATTTTTAAAAAAATTTTTAAATTTTTTTGTTCTAATTAGTTGTACATGACAGTAGAATGCATTTATACATTTTGATAGATCATACGTAAATGAGGTATAATCCCTCATTTTTCTGATTATACAAATTTTAGGATCACATTGGTCGTGCAGTCATATATGTACATGAGGTAATAATGTCTGTTTCGCTCTATCATTCCTACCCCCATACCTCTTTCCCTCCCTTCACTTGCCTCTCCCTAATATAAAGTAACTCTGTTTTTCCCTATTCCCCTACTCCCTTATTGTGAATTAGCATCTGCATATCAGAGAAAACATTCTGCCTTTGGTTTTTTGGGTTTGGCTTATTTCAATTAGCATGATATTTTCTAACTCCATCTATTTGCCAGGAGAATTTGATTCTTCTTTAAAACTGAGTAATGTTCCATCATATATATATATATACCACATTTTCTTTCCTTTTTTTTTTTTGGTTAATGTTTATTTATTTATATTTTTAAATCATATATTTATTTTTTTAAATTTTTTTACAGACTGCATTTTGATGCATCGTACACAAATGGGGTACATCATTTCCTTTCTATGGTTGTACACAATGTAGATTCATACCATTCGTGTAATCATACATGTACATAGGGTGATGATGTCTGTCTCATTCCACCATTTTTCATACCCCCCCATTTCCTTTTACATAATCCAAAGTTCCTCCCTTCTTCTCTCACATTCCACACCCCCACCCCCCATTATATATCGTTCTTCACTTATCAGAGAAAACATTTGGCCTTTTGTTTTTTGGGATTGGCTTATTTCACTTAGCATGATATTCTCCAGTTTCATCCATTTATTTGCAAATGCCATATTATTGTTCTTTATGGCTGAATAATATTCCATTGTGTATATATACCACATTTTCTTTATCCATTCATTTGTTGAAGGGCATCTAGGTTGGTTCCATACTTTAGCTATTGTGAATTGAGCTGCTATAAACATTGATGTGGCTGTGTCACTGTAGTATGTTGATTTTAAGTCCTTTGTGTGTAAACCAAGGAATGGGACAGCTGGGTCAAATGGTGGTTTCATTCCATTACTTCTGTATCTTAACTTTATATCACATTACCTTTCTAAATTCTAGCAAATGTCTCCTCTATTTCTTAGGATTTTTACAGAGAAACGAAGAAGTCTATTAATAGAGGCAAAATAGAGAAAGTTTTCCTTTCGTATTTTTATGCCTTTTAAAAAGATTGTCTTATTGTACTGACCAGGGATTCTAGCACAAATTGAATAGAAGTGGTAACAACACATATCCTTGCTGTGTTCCCAGTTTTACAGGAAAAGGGTTCAATATTCTCTGTTAAATATGATGGTAACTGTGAACTTTTAAAAGGTGCTCTTTACAAGATGACTTTCTTGTCCTGTTTTCTAGTCTTGTTTGGTTTGGTTTTCTTGTTTCAGGTGTTATATTTTGTTATATGCTTTTCCCACACGATTCATTGAAAAGATTAATAAAATCTTTGTTTCTATTAAACTATGTTCTTTGTGTTCAATTTGCTCATTGTTTTTTTCTCCTTAAGATGGAAACCTCAAGCATTTATGAACAATTCCCATTACCTTTCTAATATTGCTTTCACTGCACCCTACAAATTTTGAATATATTGTACTTTCATTATAGTTTTGTTTCAGATGTTTTCTCATCTTTATTGTATGTTTCTTAATTTCCAAATAATTGGGAATTTTCTAGACATCTTGTTATCTATTTCTAAGTTAATTGTATTGTAGTTAGGTGCCGTAGTTTCAATCTTTGAAATTCATTTAGACTTATTTTATAGTCTTTGCTGAGATTCCCTGTCTGCTCACTCATTAGAAACAGTTTTTCCTTTAAATCCTTGAGCATAGGTAGGAGGGCTACTTTCATGTCCTTATTTAATACTGGTCTTTTGGAGTCACTTTCTATTGACTACCTTTCTCTTGTTAAATTGATTTACTTTTCTGTTTGTTCATTTGCCTTACTTTTCTGTTCAACATGATCAATATGTTTCAGAGACTGTTTTCTGTTATCTTCTATGAACCAAGTTCATTTGGGTTCTAGCAATTAACTTGACGGGATTCATCCTCCTAACTTTTCTTTCTTCTTGGTCAATTATTTTAACCTTCAGCTGTCCCCCCACCCCCAGTGGGATGCTTGCAGTCTCCCACACACCTTTTTAGTTCAAGGTTTAGTCAAGAATCTATGCACAGATTTTGGAACATGAACAGGAATATGCTACTCACTTTCCAGCTGTTGGTGTAATCCTATACTTTGTTCTCTGACTCCTCAAATAAATAAAACTGTGACTTTCTGTTTGAGTTCTAGTCACCTGTCCTATAGATACTGGAAAATGACCTCAGTTGATGATCAGTTTAAGGGCAAATTTTATCCAGTACATTTTCTTTTATAAAAATTTAAGTTTTTTAGGTTATGTGCTTGGTTCTTCTCTAGTATCTTCGTGTGGTTATTTTGTGTATTTTTTCCCAAAAAAATAACAGTTTTTTGTAACAGTTAATACAAGACAGTTATGTGAGTATAAGCTACTCCATTTTCACCAGAAGATTTTATTCTGTTTGATATGTGTCTCCAATGAACTTTCCAAGCTGATGGATTTTTAGTACGGAATGGTATGCATGATAGCTAGGTTTATTTTTAAAAGTTGGTATTTGTATTCATTGTTTTATGACTTCTTAGAATAATTTTCTTAGTTCTATTTTTCAACAGAAACTTAATTATTTATTTAATTAATTCAACACACATGTACTAAGCAGACTGAAAGGTGTTGGTGATAGACTGTAAGCAAAGCAGACATGTTTCCTTCTCAAATTAGTAATGTAGGAAAAGAGAAAGTAATTAATGAAGTAATATAACTAAATCTATTTGGGGGAGGGGATTACTTGAAGGAAAAAAATGGCAGTATTGGAATTGATAGAAGTAGGATATAACTCTGTCTGATGACTTCAGACTTCATTGAGGGAGAGATTAATGAATAGATCTGACAGTTTGAGTGGTCAATAATTAAAGGGTCAAATTGAAGGACTGCCATGCCCACAGACCTTGTTAGCAAAAGAGCATGGAACTTTTGAGGACTCCAAAGTAGTTGGTATTTCTGAGGAGTGTAAGGAGAAGATGGTATGAGTGTGTCCAGAAAAGGAAGCAGTCTTGTATGTTGTAGCCCATGTTAAAGAAAGGAAAAGTCAGCATTATTTTTGTTTGCATATGAAAGGACTAATTTAGTTATAATCTGGAAAGGAAGTTGAAAGGGATCAAGAATGACTGTAGGAAGAACTATTGGGAGTCTGACCTAGCAGTTCAGGTGAAAGATGATGACAACTTGGATCAGGTCTATGGCAGAAGAGATTAAGGAAGGTGGACACTTTTGAGATGAAATAAGGAAGTAATATCAAAAGGTCTTGGTGAAGCATGGCCTGGTGGTGCATGCCTCTGATCCCAGTGATTTGACGGGCTGAGGCAGGAGGATCACAGGTTTGAAACCAGCCTGGACAACTTAGTGAAACCCTGTCTCAATTAAAATAAAAATGGGGTGGGGATGGGGGAGTTTGGGGTATATCTTGGAGGTAAAGCACCCCCGAGGTTCTATCCTCAATACTGTAAAAAAGAAAATAAAACAGTTCTTGCTTATGTGCTAGAGTTGATGCATAAAGATGTCAAGAATGTCTTCTGAGTTACTCATTTGCCTAATTACTAGAATAGATGTTCTGTTTATTGAAAGGTGGGACAGTGAAAGAGGCCTAGAGTTGGGAATGATGAATGCGTTCAGGTTTGAACGTGTTGAGTAGGTTGTGATCGATATAGCCAAGGTGATGTTAAGTAGGCTGTTGATACATGGAGCTGAAATTCAAAGGCTTGCTCTGGGCTGAAGTTGCACATTTGGCAACTGGAGTAATGAGAATAGGTTTGCCTGGTACGTAATTTAGCAAATGAGACACACTGATATCTGCCCTAGACATTTCTTACCTAGGAAAGCATATTCTACGTATGCCATCTTCACCCCTAGTTTATGTTAACTCTAACCTACCAATTACTCCTTCCTCCCACTCTATCATCACTCCTTACAGAAGTGAAGAGAAAAACATCCAATTTAAAGCTTTAATATTAAACTATATATCTAATTTTTGTCTTCAGAAGTAAAAATCCTACCTAAAGCTTACAAAAGACTTCCCAGTCTCTACTCACTGATTTAAAAGGCTTATTATTTTAGAATAGAGCTACTAATTGTAGATTTGCCTTTCACTTTTTTTTTTTTTTTGTAAAGGGACAGTTTACAAAGCAAACAAACAATAAAAAGAAGATAGCAAATATTTGTCTAGCTAAGAAATTGGTCCTGTAAAGCACAGTAGAAGGCTTTGTTTATATATCAATGATACAATCATGTACACAGAGTCCAGGACTACTAGACTGCTCCTTTGACATGTGTTTACAAATCAGTCTAATCTGCTCTTTAAACAAGCTTTATTCAGGCAATGCCTGTTTAGCCTGGTACCCAGAAATGCACATGTAGTATATTTGCTTTTGTGGTATGTTGTTATCCTCAATTCCTTTTATTTCTATACCTCTAGTTTATAATGCAGCTAATCTCATGGATGAATCTTAAGGTTTTAAATTGCCTTTTGAAAAAATAGGATCATTGCCCTGTGTTCAGAATAAGGAGAGAAACAAGAAAATAAACACTCACTGAATACTTTATTTTATTCCAGGTTCTTTGCCATCTTCATAAATGCATTGCTTTAAAAAAAAAAAAACAACACCATGTCCAACCAATTTTGCTATTATTATTCCCATTGTTGATACTCCTATTATTGGTATTGTGGTCTCTCTCAAGATGGTGGCTATTAATTCAAGCTCTGCCCTGATGGAGCTCCAGGGGATGTGATTATAAATGTTTGTATCCATGAGATGCTTCTACCACACTGTGACCAGTTGACCTTTTTATAGGAAACTTATTTATGTGGCAGGTGCCCTTGTGGCTCTTGTCTGACCTATGTCCAGTTTATCCTTAGCAAGATAGCCATTTCAGGAGAGCCCTGACTGGGAAGGAAATTAGGTTTGTATGTGTTGGTCAGATGAGATTCAGAGGAAGTAACAGAAGCAGTGTATTACTAACAGGTCCTAGAGAGGAGAGGGCTGCACCTTACAGGGACAAAAGGAAGAGGGAAAGAGTCATCCAGGACCCATACATTCAGCCAGTGAATGGGGAGCAAGAAAGAAGCATAGTACCTCTGGGCCGAAGCCCTTATTTGAGTTCAGGGAGTCCAGGGAGAATGCACTAGGGGGAGTTCTAATTAGTGGGTTGAGAAAATCTGGCACAAAACTTCATGGATTGAGGCTGTGTCTGAAAGGTCATCAGTGTGGCATCTCCACACAGGCCATGAGTGGGGTAGGGCCAGCAGGGCCATCAAGTAGGAAGGAAAGGATAGGAAGGAAAAAGTTGTGCAAGGCACATTTCTGGAGGAACTGGAAAGAGGTGGAAAACTGGAAACTGTCCAAGATGACTGAGCCCTGCTTCCGGTATGAAGTTAGGCCCATGAAAATAAATTCCAAGGCAACATAAATCACTACACCCATTTTGCTGAGGGGACACTGCTGGAGGTATCTCAGCATGTACCAAAATCTGTGATAGCACTGGGATTTGCACCTGCATTTGAGTGACTTATGAACACTTTGTGCTCTAGTAAGCCATACTTTTTCTGTTATTGTTTTAGTCTTAATGTTTATACTTTATCATTTTTTTTAATTGGTAGTAAAGATACAGCTTATGTTTAACCCTCTGGCAAGGAAAATTATCTTTCCAAATTGGCTAGTCAACCTTGCTGTACTGGACACTGTGTTATAATTGGACTAAATTTAAAAATGCAAACAGATTTTTCATTCATTCTTATAGTCCTTTCCCATAATTACTATAAAAATGAGACATCTCATATTGCTTACTGATATTTCTCATTGTCTGATATCCACAGACCTATAGTTACATACACCGTCATATGGAAAAGGTCCTAACCTTCTCTTGGTTATGTTGTCTTACAGAAGGAGAACTCGAAGCAGAGTGGTTGCAAGATGTGGGTTTATCAACTCTGATCTCAGGTGGCGAAGAGGAAGATGGGAAGGCCCTACTTTCTACGTTAACGAGAACCCAAGCCGCTGCGGTGAAAAAGAGATATAATACCTATACTCAAACCCTGAGAAAAAAGAATAAGCAATCTGTCAGGGATGTCAGAGACATCTTTGGAGTGAGTGAATCTCCTGTAAGTAATGAACGTGGCACAAAAGGTGCTTCTTTGATTTTTGGCGGGGGATGGGTGACTGGGGGGATGGTAAGGATAGAAAAAAATGATCAGGAAAGGCTAGCTCCATATCAACTTTCGGAGAAAACTGAAGCAGACAGCATAGTGCAGCATTTTATAAATTTGAACTTGCGTGATCATTCCTCATTTCTCATAACTGCATTCTCTCTCTATACTAAATTAGTTTCCTTCTGTGTTGAAGTTTGAGGGTAACTTCTTTGGTAGTGGAGTGGGTATTTATGGATGGGATACACACTGCCTTACTTAAATCTAAGCTCTAAATGGGAATTCTGTGGTCAGACTTTGGGAGAAAGTGTGTGGGTTATTTTATTTTATTTTTATTCTTTTAAAAATTTTTCAGTTGTAAATGGACACTTTATTTATTTTT
Source organism: Sciurus carolinensis (assembly GCF_902686445.1). Lineage (NCBI taxonomy): Eukaryota > Metazoa > Chordata > Mammalia > Rodentia > Sciuridae > Sciurus > Sciurus carolinensis. The sequence continues at coordinate 24,697,049 of NC_062227.1, read as the reverse complement.
ATGTGGTGCTGAGGACTGAACCAAGTGCCTCACATGTGCTAGGCAAGTGCTCTACCACTGAGTTACAACCCCAGCCCATGTGGGTTATTTTAAATGGCTGTGGGGGGAAGTGGGTAGAGTAGATTTATGTTCAGAAAAATTAACATGATTAAAAAGTGAAAGATGGGGCTGGGGTTGGAGCTCAGTGGTAGAGTGCTTGCCTAGCAAGTGTGAGGCACTGGGTTCAATCTTCAGCACCACATTCAAAGAATAAACAAATAGCATAAAGGCATTGTATCCCTCTACAACTAAGAAAAAAAAAATTTTAAGTGGAAGATACCAATTAAGTGAGCAAGAAAATGATTCAGAACACCATAAGGAAGCCATCACAGGTTTTATGAGAAATGACTGAATTACAGCTTACCCTTACCAGTTCCAAGGTCACAAATTTTGCTTCCGAGTCTATCATTTTTCTCCTATTTCTATATTAGTTTTACTGCTAGTTCCATCTTACCATATATTTAATTCATTGTGCCACTGCAGTGCTGCATTGCAGTAATTGTTTCATTGATTTAACAAATACTTATTGAATACATGCTCTATGTAAGGTCCTTTATTAGACTCTATGCAGATAGGATTCTTGGAACTTTGCAGGTAATTAGTACATAGAAAAAAGGAAATTTGATATTCTTCTATGGTTATAGAAAAGTTGCCTGGGGCAATTTAGTTACTCACTCTGATTTAGGTTTCTTATCTGTTTCATTGAATTATCAGTAATGACAAATTAGAACTTCAAGGATCTTGGATGGAAATCATGCTTTGAAGACTTTGTCACCAATTTGAATGACTTTAGGTTGTCTGTAAATCATCTTCTCACTTAGATTTATTAATCATTAAGGATAGTTGCCAGGGAAGCTCACATAGGCATTGTTGGCCTTTCCATTTGTGATAATAGTGTCTTAGAGGAATTCTACCCTTTAGACTTTCTACATTGATAGAAATAATCTCTCTGTCCAATGTGGGAGTCCCCAGTCCTATGTGGCAATTTGTAGCTGCAACGTGACTAGTGTGAAGAAGGAACTGAATTTTTAATTTTGTTTAATCTTCATTGATTTAAATCTTAACAGTCACCTGTGGCTTGTAGCTTATGTATCTAACAGCATAGTTCTAGAATCTTCTTTCTATTGTGACAGCAGATACCTTGAAGTAAGTGCATTCTAGGTTCTCTGATGTCTGAACATTCAACTTAGTCGAACCCCATGTCTTTCTGGATGGTGGGATTTTTCTGTGACTGTAATTGAGTAAAGATGGATCTTACAACTTGAAGCCAGGACCTGAGCTACAGGTGTTCTGGCCAAGATGCCTATCAAAGAAAAAAAAAAGGTTTGTCCTAATGTTTTAAATTCTCTGGGTTGATTTTTAATTACTTTCAGGATTGTAATTGTGAAGGTCCTATACACTTTGCTTATATGCTTCCTTTCCTACATCTGTTTCCAGCTACTTCAGACTAAAGTTTTGGCTCTACTCTAGCAAACTATGAAATAGAAAAGGATCTATAGACTTCTCCTGAATCCTTCAGTTGTTCAGGAAATGTGTAAATACCCTTTTCGGGTTTCCTAAGACTATTGGTCTTCTAGTAACGTAAATATAGTAAGATAAAGAGTTCCTTTTTGTGTACCTCTCTCTTCTTTGACATTAACCCTCCAGGAAGAGAAAGATAAAATGGGAAATTTCTCACTGGGCCCAGAGTATCAAAAGAAATGAAGAGTCTTTTCCTTTTCTGAGATACATATGTGCTGTCTACTATTCAGCACCAACTCTGGGAAGGGCAGAAAGGGCTTCCTTGACGCATCTATGGAGGAGAGAATGGCCCCAGGGCTCTTTCTTCAATCTGCTTTCCTTTCTCTTTTCAGTCTTAACGTTTGAAGCCCCAGTTCTAGAATGAATTGAGAATGGTAACTAAGATGGGGCAGTGGGGACACTGAAAGCAAAGGAAAGACCATGTATTATCTATTCCAGGGAGTAGAGAATTCTTGTGCTATACTTGAAAATGGGGGAATCAGAGAATTGAGAATCAGTAGATGCCTGGCATTGTCTATACTGCTTAAAAAATTCAGATCTTTCCTTGTTAGAAATGTAAAAAGCCATATAAACCTAGTCTTTGACAAAAATATTGTGTCCTTCCAATATATAAGGTCTAATTAACATCTTTACACATTTGGGTTTTTTCCTAAAAAATTCAGCATCTGTTTTTGCAAGAAAGTTAGATGTTTCTAAGGATTGCACCTCAGCTTTTTCAGTTTTCTATTCAAAATTGACGGCATAAGCGCCAATTCTGCTTTCCCTCCTATTTCTCTGTGTCTCTGTCCTGATCTGTCTTTCTGTGTGCTCTTCCCTCTGTCCTCCTGCTCCTCCTTTTCTTTCTATTCCTCTCTCTCCCCTTCCTACCCTTTATGTCTTTCTATGCAGTATTTACCTACATTAATTTAATCTACCTAAATTTTTCCATTTCGCTTTCTTAGTGAAGATTTGTAAGACGTTGCATTAATTTTAAATATATTAATTTGACCCAATGAGAATATAAATTCAATAATTTGAAAAATAGGCATGTAGACTGTGCTAGTTATTTTCTTAATTTTTTTCTTTTACTCATAGAATCGCATGTTCAAAATCACTTTTCTTTGGAATTTCAAAGATACTTTCCATAATCATCTCTCATACATGATCACCATGGCAAAGAATAGTGTCTACACCAGTCTCAGTCATTTAATGAAGTAGAAGCTTTTTGAATTTTATTTTTATTATTAGAATCTTGAAATTTCACCAGTTTTGCCCTTAAAAAAATCATCCTATTCAGTACTAAAATGAGCCCTTTCAATTTGAGAGCTGATTCTTACTTCAAGTTCTATATACTTTTGTCTAAAACATTTAAAACAAGCATTTATTCATTTCACTTTCTTTGTGATTTCCTTCTGTTATCCCTATTTTGCATTGATTGAAATGGAACTTTTGCATCTCTTAATTTTTCTCTCGTTTTCCCAGTGTTTGTTCTACATTCTTGGATATCTCTTCGCCTTCATTTATTATGTTAGTAATTTGGCTATAGTTGTATTAATACTTGTGATTTTCATTAATTTTTTTAGAATGCAACAGTCATTTCCAATTTACTGAAGTTCCTTCTTTCTCCTGATTCCCCTTCTATTATCTTTCTTAGCTGCGATAGTCTCCTGGCACTCTGAAGGGAGTAATTAAACCTTAAATTCTAAAGTTCTCTCCCTTTCCTTAAACTACCTATTCCCTTCAGGGCGATGTGTTTATTTTTAGCATCATTTTTTCCCCTATTGCCATTGTTTAATTGATTTCGATCTGAGGGTATTGATGTGTCTTTCTTAAGTTTGCTCCATTTGTGTAGGTGATGGCTGCATGCTTCCTGTGCTGTTGTGTAGAACTCTTCTCTAAGAACACTCCTGTGAATAGTATTCGGGGCCCATTGAGTACTGCAGTATATCAGTTGTCACACTTCACTTAAGACACATAATATGGCGTCAATGCCAAAGTAACAAGAGTCCTCAAGAACTGCCATTTATTTCCCTTTCAGGTAAACCAAACTTGCCTTTATATACTCCTGCCCTTATCCTTTTAGAAAGCCCTAAATGAGGTGTAATTCAGTCTTCCTTTTGTCCTCGACTACCACACCCTTACCAGGACAGCCACCATCACCAATGAAGGCAGTCGCTCTGTCACTAAGAATTCACCATTGCCTGCTCTGCAGTGTTCCAGGAAGGAAAACCATTTTTCAGTTCCTTCAGTCATTGTCTTCTGAATTGGAGGTGCCTCCTTGATATTTTTATTTCCTTCTCGATATAGACTTTTTTCTGAATAAGCATTTACCTTCTACTCATTTTCCTCTTGTGCCTTTTTTTCAAGCTGAGGTTATCTTCTGCCTTTATCAAATCATTCTTGCCTGCGTTTTATCTTCCAGGAATTTCCAACAATTTCTGTTCTGCTAATGGAAATGTTGAGTGGTTTCTAGATCTACTCCTTTAAAAAGATATCTCTTTTGACACTTAGAGTGATTTGCAAAGAAAGGAGAAAGTAGAACGTGCATTTTGTTGTCTTGATCCAATTTTCTTGTACTGATTTTTCAATAGTATTTGTTCCTTTCAAAAAGTAAGTCTGGGTTTTTTCCCTTTATTATGAAAGTGATACATAATCTTTACTGAAAACAGAAAATATGGTAAAACATAAGAATTTCTGTGGATCCAAATAAATTTTCTGATTTCATTAAATATCCAAAAAATTTAAATTTTCAATGGAGTTCTTACAATGAAGGACTAGACTATTTAGCCCTTGTTTTAGTAGAGTCATTGTACACTGAATCAAAAATGCCAAATCAGTCCTGTTCATCATGAGCAGACTTCCGGTATCTGAATGCATCTTCTATTATTCAGAAGGATGTGATTAAATGTTCCTTTCAGTAACACATTCAGTTGGGAAATATAGTTCATCTCCTATCTAATTTTATACTTGATAAGCAACTAGCTAAAGGTAGAACTATTTATATTTGACTAGTCATGCAGTATGCACAAAACATGATTATATCTCTTGATACTGACTGTGTGGGACAGAAAACTCAAGAAATCATGATTTAGACAAATAGGGACTTGCTTTTCTCTCTCAAGAATAAGTTGAGGGGCTGGGATTGTGGCTCAGTGGTAAAGCACTTGCCTAGCATGTGTGAGGCACTTGGTTCAATTCTTAGCACCACAAGTAAATAAATAAAATAAAGGTCCATCGACAACTAAAAAAAAATAATTTTAAAAAGAACACGTTAAAGATAAATTGTCCTTTTTCTTAACATGAACCCAGCTTCTGTCCATCTTCCAATTTTGTCTGCCATATGCAACCTTTAGGTGGGCCACTCCAGACACTATATGCATGTTCTTGGCAGTTTCTAGAAGTTGTATCAGTGAATTCCATTCCTCTGACCTCATGTGTTAGTCAGCTTTTCATCAACATGATCAAAGTTCCTGACAAGAGCTTAGAAGAGTAAAAGTTAATTTTGACTCACAATTTCAGAGGTTTAGTCTATGGTGGACCAACTTTATTGCTCTGGGCCCATGGTGAGGTGGAACATCATGGCAGAAGGCATGGTGAAAAGTTATGTTCTCTTTGTGGTAGCCAGAAATCAGAGAGAGGAAGGGGAAGGGTCACAAAAAGAACAACTCTTCTAGGACACAACCCCAGTGACCCACCTCCTACAGCCATACCCCCCCTGCTTGTAGTTACCACTAGTTAGTCCATTCAGACTAGGATGGGCTAATTAGGTTACAACTCTCATAATCCAATCATTTTACTTTCAGAGATTCCTGTATTAATACGGGAGCTTTGGGGATACACCTCATATCCAAACCATAGTAACTTATTTTCCTAGAAATCCCACTCAGTAGAATTTCAGTTACCTGCTATTGCTCAGAACTACATGATCCTTAGTTACAGAGGAGTATGTGAAATATTGGTTCTTTGTTTTAGTTGTAAACATAAATTCCTGAAGCAAAATTAGAAGACTGTTAAGGAAGACAACAGATTGGATTTGATGTTCACAGTTGACAGTATCTTGTACAGAGAACAGGGTTTCTTATGTCCCTCACATTCATTGAGCTCTCAATATTGGCTGACAAATGGTAAATGCAGTGATCAGTGCATAGGCCATCACAGTTATGGTGATCTTCACAAATCTGTATGAATGTACATATGTTGTGCACAATATGTGATTGATTACATATTTGAATTTGGGAGACTATTTCTAAGTAAAATGCACTTTCATTTTTCTTAACAGCCAGGTGATTTTTGTTGTATTCCAGCTCCTCCTTTCTATGCAACCCTGGATGAGGAAAGGGTATCAATAATCCCCTGCGGAAATAGCCAACTGGTAAGATAAAGTGAAGGGAATTGAGATTGTCATAGCCATCACTGCCTATGCAGTGTTCATTGCATTTAGTTATTTGTCAACCAATATTGAGTGTAAGGAACTTAGGAAAAGTAATTATTTCAAGGCAGTCAGGAAAACATGGGATGGGAAATGCCCACTGACTTTGAAACAATGATGAGAAAAAGGAGTCTCTTAAACTCAGGCATGAATAATTCAGTAGTTAAATCCACAAATAACTATATGCCCTACCTCTACCTTCAATAACAAAAAATGGCAACAACTGTGACCATAGCCACAGCCAAAACATGGAGGTGGTTGTTAGCTCCACTTTTGTTCTCTTAATGAGCTCATAATGGAAAATCTTATGCTGCCTTCCATCTGTCTTTCAATATTCATTTAATTCTTACCATAAGACATATTTTGTCATTTCAGTTGTTTTCTAAATGTAAATATCTTGTGGGAAACAGTGCTATATCATCTTAAATGTGTATCAATAAGTTGGAAAATGTATTATCTAGCCTAGAATTGTATTATGTAGCATAGACAGTGAATATGATTTCATCAAAACCCACCATGTCCATTTTATGTATTTTTTGTTTGTTGGGTTGGTTTTGCTGCTGGGTCAGACCCAGGGCCTCATGCCTGCCAAGCATATGCTTTACTGTTGAGCTATACCCTCAGCCCACCACTTAGTTTTAGTTAGCTTTGTATCATGGATCAAAAGACCTGACAAGAACAACTTAAAGGAAGAAAAGTTTATATTGGCTCATAGTTTCAGAGTTTCAGTCTATGGTTGCCTGACTCTACAGCTCTGGGCCTGAGGTTAGGCAGAGCATCATGGCGGAAGGGCATGGTGGAGGAAAGCTGTTCAGTTCACATCAGCCAGGAAACAGAGAGAGAGAGAGAGAGAGAGAGAGAGAGAGAGAGAGAGAGATCGATCCTCTACCAGGGACAAAATATAAACTCCAAAGTCATATCCCCAGTGACCCACTTCCTCCATCCACACCCCACCTGTTCAGTTACCACCCAGTTAATTCATATCAATAGAGTAACCCACTGATTAGGTTACAACTCTCACAATCCAACCATTTTACCCCTGAACATTCCTGTATCATCTTACACAAGAGCTTTTGGGAGATACCGCATATCCAAACCATAACTGTCCATCTTAGCATAGTTTTAAGAAATGCTCATCTGAGCTCAAACTGCCTATAAAACTATCTCAATAGAAGGTTTTATTCTTATGAACTGAATCCAGTTTTGTCCTCTTTTTAAGTTTGTACACAATGGGTAGGGGCCATGGAAGAACAGGGGTATGCCAACATCTACCTCCATTTGGATTCATGGCAGCAGACAAGTTGCAGTGAAAGCCTTTCCTCCCTTATACTTCAGTGTGTTTCCTTCTCTCTGACTCCATGTACTCTTTTTTCCCTTCTGTCAGAGGAAGAGGGATACTTTTCTGCTCCAAGAATAATCTTGTACCCCCCTCCCAGATCCAGTGAGGATGGTGATGGTGATGATGATGTTTAGTTTCTAAATGATTTCTTTTTTTCACTTTAAATTTTACATGAGACAGTGTATCTGGATCTTACAGTTGTCCCAATTCAGGCTGGCTGACAGTCCTTCCAGTATTCTGCTGAGTGGTTTGGATATGGCCAGTTAGTGCCCTAGCTTCTCTTCTGTTGCAGGCTAAGGTCTGGAGACAGAGTAGAGGCACTGGTGCCCAGAACTATCTTGTTTTGCAGACTTCATCTCTAAAATTTTTCTTTTCTTTTCTTTTTTTTAAAATTTATAATGAGAATATTAACTCTATCCAACCAGAGGCCTTTATGTTTTCTGTGAAATTGGTAGCAGGTGCTCTCAGTTTTTGGATTAGGCCCTCAGTGCGAGGCATCTTAAAGTCCTTATGTCCAATCACAACACTTGATCTGGGGTGTTTGCTCCTCTCTGCTTCTTCATTCCCCTCAGGACAACTGGAGGAGGGGCAAGTGAGAATAGATACTGCTGGAGTATTTCCAAATACTGGATTCTGAGATTGTTAACCGCACCTCCCTCTGTCTCCTATTTTGATTACTTTTCTCCTTGCCCCACTGATGAGAAGGACATTCCCATCTGATGCTTATGAGGATAGCTGAACACCAGGCACCCTACATTGGACACATGAGGTCAAAAGCAGTTCATCATCACAGATACTCACAGTCCAGTGGAGGAGGACAGTGCACACCACATAGGGTCACGTGTGTGATGCTCTTAAAAGTGACCAACCAGGGGTCCCAGGCTTTGTAGAATCAAGGGATGTGTTGCCCCAGATTCCCACGGGAGGAAGTGATCAACTTGTGTGAAGAATTCCACAGGCCATCAGGGAACTAGAAGCCACTACTCAGGGATACGCGGGAAGTCCGTCTGGTGCCCTAGATTAGGAGGGTTGACAGGGAGGGAACCTTGTCTGCAGAAGCAGAGTTGGGAGAACTTCCGTAGAGTCATTCATGGCCTCCAGGTTTTACAGACGTCAAGGTAGTGAATAGTGTTTACCTACCACACCTGCACTCCTGCCACCCTGACTGTCCTTAGCCAGGGTTTGCTTTATATCTCTTTTCATCCTCATGTGCATCTTTTACCTTCTTGCAAACTAGAGAGAATAAAATGGTGAATTTTTGTAGATTTTCCTGTCAGTATGATATTGGAGAGGAACTTCTACATTAGAAGTGTATTTTTTATATTTTGCTCTGAGTGTCACTTTTTTTAACTGGAGAGCAGACTTTGCATAAGGCCAGCAGAGGCTGGAAAATGCATTTCCTACCATCATTTTTTGATAATGAGCATCTCAAATAGAAGATAACAATGTGGGTAACTCTGTGTATGTGTGTGTGTATACACATATATACACATACACACATGTGGGTGGATGTATAGATTAGAAAAGTGCTTGTATTCAAACACTTATAAACTGATTTCTTTTTTTGTGTGTTACTGTGGATTGAACCCAGAGGCAATTCTGTTATTGATCTACAGCCTTTTTTAGTTTTGAGATAGGTCTCTGCTAATTTCTGTGGCTAGTCTTAAACTTGAGATACTCCTGCTTCAGCCTCCTTAGTAGTTGGGATTATTATAGGCATGTACCAATACTTGCCCTCGTTTAAACTGGATTTTAAAATGTATGGATATAAATATCACATATATATTTATATCCTCATTTGCTCCTATGTTGGGTGTTCCCAAGACTACCTCAGGTGTAGTGATTTGCTAGAACTCATAGGACTCAGTATATAGTCATACTCATGGTGATGATTGTTACATAGCCAAAGAATACCAAGCAAAAGCAGCAAAGAGAGAAGGTGCCTGGGATATATCGAGTCCTGGGAAAACAGGTACAAGCTTCCCAGAGTCCCCTCTCATTGGAATCACACAGGACAGGACTAATTCCTGCAGCAGCAAACCATGACATGGTTTCATGATGTGAAGCTCTGTCTGCCAGGACATCTGAGCAGAGGAGCCCCAGGTTTTTGTTGGGGAAGCCAATCACATAGGCACCCTTGACTTAGTATATAGAAAAATTCCAGACTCCAGGAGGAACACAGGAAGGTGGTTAGCATAAACTATATCGCTTGCACAAATAACTTAGGATCATGGAACCAGTGCTGACATTTAGGGAATAATGTGAACCTTCTGAAATCCCAGACAAGAGCCAGCTTTGCAAACAGGCCTCTGTAAGTAGAGTGTCCCAGGCCTGCCCTGGGAAGAACTCTTTCCTGAAGAGCTTCCAATAGAAAGAATATATTGCTGGGTTTGTGGGAATAAAATTCTTCCATTTGCCTTTTATTTTCTCTGCTTCCGTTAAAAACTGAAGATCAGAATAACCTTTGTAAGTTAATCAGAATGAAGCAATTGCAGGTTCTCACTGAACACTCAGTAACTGCCCGGCTCTCTAGGCAATAGCACAATGAGAAGACATGACCCTTGAACACAGAATTTGTACATCTTTGACTGGAATTATTAGATTTTATTAATTATATTATTAACTCCTCACAGGTCTGCACTCAGGGAAATATTTTAAAAAGTAAAAGGAACTCTATAAACAAAAACCCTGCCTGCTTGCCAAAAATATCACCTCTGGCTTTAAAAGTATTAGAATCATTGCCTTCTCAGTGACATATGTTTAACAGGTACATTATCCAGACTGTGCAAAGGTAGCAAAATCATTTGTTCCTTAGATAGGGACTTGTATGAATGCCTAACTGAGATTTTAATTCTATTACTTATGATCATGAAATTGACCTCCCTATGAAGAAGCAAGGATTTTAAAATAATATTAGAAGACCCTACAGAGCTTAATTAGTTAATCCACAGAATATATTTATTTATAACTTCTACTAGAGCTAATAAATTACGGGTTAAAAATTTTGGTTGGCTGACCTTGGATCTTAAGCAAAGGTTTGAAGGATAAAACCCAGACCAAACAAATCAAAGTTATCAAATCATTAATTGACCGGGTAACTGATGAACAGAACCAGTTCTCCTGGGGATAACAGTGCAGAGCTGCTTTACAGTTCATATCAATAGTAGGTTTGTGACCCTGATATTGAATCAGGACCCCCAAATAGTGTAACTGCTGTTCATGGTTTGTTTGTTCAATAATTAAAGTCCTACATGACCTGTGTTCTAGCCTAAAAATGAACTTAATACACAATCAAAAGCAGTAACAATGGTTAGAAGGCAAGACAGGGTAGTTCAGTTACCAAGTGGAGGAACAGTTGGCCTTTGAACGGAAAGTCCATGAAATAATTTTTTATCAGCCTGGCAGGAACAGTAACCCCCCTCCATTTACCCTCATCTGCTGCCCTTCACCCCTCCCTGCTAAGCCATGCTGACCCTTTGGCTGTTGCTTTGGTGTAAATGAAGGAGTTCCACATTGAGCTCCATCTCAGAGCGTGAATCATTAAGTGCCAGAAGATCTTAAGGTCCCCAAAGGCAGCCACACTGCAACAGGATTGCTGCAGGTTCCAGCGTAGCCTTCTCCTTCTCAGTCTCTTACTGCCAGCACACTCTTCCTCCAGTTGGCTTTCACTGTTTCTTTTGTTTAAAATCCTTGAAGGTCTTCTCATGTTGGAAAGGTTAATCATGGGGCAAGAATGGTGCCAAATATATGCATAAACCTCTCAGTGAGACAGAAGAGAGCATTTAAGTTTTAATGCCAGCCTCACCCCTGCACTGCTGGTCAGAAAGCAAGGAGAGATGCTCCAGACTTATGATGGGGTTCCTGGGCCTACGACTGATAAAACCATTATAAGTTGAAAATATTACGTTGAAAATGCATTGAAGGGGGTTCGATCTTCAACACCCCCCCTACCCCACACACAGGAAGCATTGAAGGACTGGGTGGAGCTCAGAGGTAAAGTACTCACCTAACATGGGCAAGGCCCTGGGGAAAAAAAATGCATGTAATACACCTCACTTGAGCATCACTGTTTAGCAATGTAGCACCTATAGCATGCCAGTGGTTTCCCCTCAGGCCCTGGTTAACCCCCACCCAGCACTGAGAGGGGTTCAGACTGCATACAGTTAACTCAGGAAAAGATCCATATTCAGAACATATAGTTTCTACCAAGTGTGTATATCTTTAAGATCCATCCTAAAGTTGAAAAATCATGAGTGACTCCATTGTAAGCAGGGACCATATGTCCTGGTCTTTCACACAGGCACTTGTTGAAGGCTTAGATAATGAAGTCACTACAGAGAACAATAAAAATATCAGCTTACATAATCACATGTACTATAAAATGTTACATTTTAATAGACCGTACCTTTTAACCTTTGAGCATATCTGATAGGAAATGTCTCTGGATACTAAAAATTTCATATCCAAAAAACATAAATTCTAAACTGGTGAACATCAGGATACTAGACCCTAAATTTGACTCCTGTAGAAGTTTCTAAATATTAGCCCATTTGCTTTATTATTGAGAAGTCCGATGCCTCTTTAAGTTTTACTCCTTGATTTTCTACGTTAAGTTTTTTTTTTTCCCCCGGAAGCTCTTAGGTATAGCTTTATTGCTGAGACCTGAAATATCATCCAGATATAAAATCATCTTGATTTTTATTATGGTCAGCACTCAGTTTTTTTTGTTTTAAAAAATGATTCCTTTCAATTTTGAACCTTTTCCTCCTTGTCTTTCTTTACTTATTTCATCCCATTTTTTATGTTCTTCCTTTCCTTGCCTAGATTAAACTCACATATTTCTTAAATTGTTTCTTAACATTTCCCATGTCTCTTTTTCTCTGTATGCTAGTAGAGTTTGAGTTTGTCACATAATTGGGTACCCAACTCTTTTTTTTTTCCATGATGCCCCTTGATGTATTTAATTCAGCAGTCATACTATTGGTCCACTAGAACTCCTCAATTTTCACTGATTTCCCTTTTTTTTAGTTATAGTTACTGATTTATGGTTGCACTAGCCTTTCAAATCTCTGAAAATATTAAATCTTTAGGAGCTTTCTTTTCTTCTCTCAATTATCTGCTTCTACCAGGATATATACCACACTATATTTCTTTTCCTGAATGTTGATTTAAAGCACTGGCTGTGAGTCCTGGGTAGATCAATACAGTATGTCTGCCATGTATAAGTGGAACTTAGTTTGACAGCACACATGTAAAAGTAGATGTGCACACAACCTTAATCCATTTCCTGTCTCTGTCACAGAATATCACAGCCTGGGTAATGTATAACAGCACAGATTGATTTCTTACGGTTCTCCAAAACTGAGAAACCTCCAAAATTTGGGGACTGGGCTACTATCTAGTGAGGGCCTTCGTGCTCGGTGGAAGAGAAAGTCAGAGGGCACAAAGTCATCTTTCAATGAAGAATCCCTTTCCATAGGTGCCCTTGTATCCCAATTCCTTCTTAAAAGTTCTACCTCTTAATACTATTAAATATAAATAGTAAATTATATTTCCAACATGTGCTTTTTTGAGGGACCCATTCAGATCATAACACAAGCACACACCAGGAATGCCTGCCTAAAGGGAGGGGTGAGTGACTTCATGAATTCTTTCTGTTCCACACACATTCAATGTTTCCCTTTTATTCTTCCTCCCATGAAGGTCCAGAGCAACCTGATATTGAGATCTATTTTGGTTCCAAGCCTGAAGTCTACCCTGGGAATCTTCCCAAAGATCGTGCACTTTCTTCAGAGTGCATCTCTTGAATTCATATATCACTACTCCCTGATCTTCATGGGGGTCTCTTCTACCCTTCCTTAAGAAACACTTAATTACCTTAGCCTTTGCCCTTTGTATTTTTCACTTTGAGATGTTTATTTGTTGTTTGTTTGCAATTTTTTATGGATCTGTCCTCTCCTTACCAGAAATGTTGTCTTATGTTGTTCTTAGTCTGAGAATAGTCCCACAATTTTCAAACAAATTATTTACTTGAGATTTTCCAGGGATCTCTAACAATTTCTGATCTGTCATTAGAACACTTTGTTGGTTCTAATGCCATTCTGAATCTCTTCTTATCAAAATACATACCTTCTTAATACTGAGTGTTTGGGTAGGGGAGAGTAGGTGATGTGTGCTGCCTACTGTTCTAACAAAAAGGCTTGTGTTTTCTCTTGAGTATTGTTTACAGCTAAAAACAGATGCTTTTCTATTAATATAATATGTGCACTTTGGGGAAAAGTTAGAAAACAGAGAAACAAGATAAAATAACAGCTTCTAAAGTTTCATGGAATCATAAATGATTTTAGTAATATCCAGTATGTGTAATTTTGCAAAAAGTTGCTTTAATCATGGAATATAATATTTGAATATTATTTGGGAGAATGCCTTTATTACAGATGTTGCTAAATCTTAGAGCTTATGCACAGGCCAACAGTGCAGTCCATCACAATCAGAAACCTAGTTTCTAAATACACTTCTTGCATAATGAAAATGAGAGCTTTTCTAATATTCAATGAATGGGAATGAAATATTTAGTTCAGTCCTATGTATTCATGAAGTAGTCAATCTAATGTATTTTCTCTCTCATAAATAGAAAAAAGACTATTTTTGCTATGGATTTATAAACCACTACAAAATGCAGCCATAAAGTTAGCTTTTAAAATTGCATGGTAGTAATCAGTGAGCTGAATCATTAGAAAATTAAAGACTTACTTTTGTTATAAAACAAGAAACTCAAGGTAGGAAGACCAAAGCTGGAATGGCTGCCCCAGAATGGATCAACCAATTCTTTTATCTTTTCGTTCTGTTCCCTTAGCATATAGGCTAATCGTTATTACTAATAGGATAGGATTTCTGAGCATCTGGTTCCATGTCCATGTTCCTGGAAGAAGCACTGGTCATTTGAATTCTTGCATCCCAACAAGAGAACACTGTTGGATAATCTACCAAGTAGAATCTCACTCTTATCTAATTGGATATAGCCATTACAGATGACACTTCAGTCTTTCTGTCCATGGTGCAAAATCATGATATTCATAAGTTAAAAAACAAAAGGAGATTCTGGCAGGCAACTGGAAGTGTTTTTTTTTACTTCTGAGACCAGTTCTCTTATAGAGCATGGCATTTTTGAGAATCCACATGATTATGTGCAAATTGGTAAATGCTATTATCAAACCACAGGTAGTCATTAACTCTCTTATCTCCACACAACCATTCAGATTTATACAAATGCTGGTGGAATGCGTAATGGAAGGCACTGCCACATTTGGAAAGACAAATGCCTGGATAAAAATGACTTTCTTTTTTTTTTTTTTTTTTTTTATTAGCCAGATGATACTTGTGACAACCATACCACTCAGTTGGGCAGCACTGAGGAAGAAAAAGAGGTACCGGGAGTTATCAAAACGAGCAGCCCTGTGGTAAGTTGTAGATGGGGAACTTGGGGTTGAGATGAAAGAAGCATTCATTTCTTCAAGACAGTCATGGAAGCCTTGGAAAAACTGTAGCGTAATTAAGAGGGTTGGACAACCACAACTTTCAATGTACCTATCTACCTTTGATCAATTTGCAAGAAAAATATTTAGCAACAAATAAGAATTTGGTAAATCCACAAATAAATCCACATTTTATGAAAATAGACATAAACCGAAGAACTCTATGATTGCAAGCATTTCTTTTTTGATAGATTAATGTCCTTACATTTTTTTTTCTTTCATTTACAAAAATTCTCTCAGGAGTGTTAGTACCACTGAGTTACAAACCTGCCTGCTGCAACAGGCGTCTGAGTGCTCTTTTGTTCCCCAATGCAGGTGGATTTCACTTGAGTTCTAGTTCCCCTCTTCCTTCCCTATTCCCTCACCTACCCTAGAAAGCACTTCTATTTGGGCTTGACCAGAGCAGGGAGGGTAAAGTCAGGCAAGCCAGGAGAACCATCAGGCCTCTATCAAAATACAGCAGGAAAAGGTTGCTTTATTATGCTCACCCACCACTTTTTCTCATCTGTTTCTACTTGCTGCCTAGCCTAAGCTATCTTTTCTCTCCTTTGCTAGAGTTTATGTAATTTATTTTCCCTTTTATTTTTCCATCTTCTTAACCCCTCTCCTGACTTCTTCCCAGATTCTATCTGGGAAAAAAAGCAGATTGGCAAATCCCAGTAGGTCCTTTCTTCTCTGCAGAGATAGCGTTGGGCAGAGACTTTTAGTTGGTCACAGATTGAACCTAGCTGTGGCTACTCATACCTCTAGTTATTTCCCTTCATGCTTTAGAGGAGATAGTACTGTGTAATCATTTCCAGTATTTTCTGTATTTTCTTCATCTTCTGTGCTTGCCTTGATGAAGTAGGAGGTAGATTTTGGGAAAGAATCCACATTATTCCTGAAACCTCTCTCTGACTTTTATGAATGCTGCTGTGCTGATTCTTTCCTGTCTTTTAGTTGCATCTTGTTT
This sequence comes from Sciurus carolinensis, assembly GCF_902686445.1. Classification (NCBI taxonomy): domain Eukaryota; kingdom Metazoa; phylum Chordata; class Mammalia; order Rodentia; family Sciuridae; genus Sciurus; species Sciurus carolinensis. The sequence goes on along the minus strand of NC_062227.1, from coordinate 24,681,255 downwards.
TTTCTGTTAGGCTTTAGGAGAGAGAGGCTTGGTCAACTGACTTAACAACCATTGTATCCCAGATTATAATCTCTCTTGTTTACAGAAATAATATAAAAACTCCTTTTGATATTAAAAGTTCTCCACCGTCTGCTCCCTGCTGGTATTTCCAACCCTTGGTTCCCTTGAATTAACCACAGGAACCATCTACTTCTAAGAAAAAATCAACTTTCTCTACCAGGCACATACCTTAGGTCTTCCAGTATTGACCTTTTGTTAGATTTTTTCTTGCCTTTTAGAATGGGCAAAAGATTTAAACAGGCACTTCCTCAAAGAAAGCACATAGATGGCAAATAAGTTCATGAAACTGTACTATCATAGAAATGCAAATAAAGCCTTAGTGAGCTCTATCTAGATGCTCTGTGGAATGGCTCAAATGGGAAAGACTGACCTCATTGAGCAGTGCCAAGAATTCAGAGCAACTGGAGCTTTTATATACTGGGAATGTAGGTGACTCATCCACTTTGAAAGATAATTTAGCAGCTTCTTAAAATATTAAGGATGTACTTACCCTTCCACCAGCAGGTAGTATATATTCATACAAAGACTGTTTAAATGCAGTTTTATTTGTAATAGCCCGAAACTGAGAACAACCCAGATGTCCATCTACAGGTAAATGAATAAACAATTTTATATCCACATAGTGGAATACTACTGAGCAGTAAAAAGCAATGAACTGTCTACATAAAACATGGATGGATGTCAAAATAATTGTGCCATGTAAAGGAAGCCAGACCAAAAAATATTATTGAAAGTGGAACTAACCTAGAATGACAGAAAGATCAGTGAATTGCTAGGGATCTGGGGAAGGTGAAGAGGAGAGGGGAGGAGAGATCTCAAGACCTGAAGCCTGAAGACACTTTTCAGGGTGCTGTTTTTGTTCTTTATCTTGACTAGAACTGTTTCATAGGTCTATATTTTTGTCAAAAATTGTCAAATTTTATGCTGTATACACCTTAAATATTGCTGTTTAAATATGCACTTAATTGTCAGTTTAAATATTGTGATTTAAATATGCAATTAATTGTATATTGGGATTATCTCAAAAGTTTATTAAGATAAACTTTTGAACTTTGAACAAGTGTTTAAAAGGAGTTCACAGACAGGATTATGATTTTATTTATAGTCAACATTTATTGTAGTAAACTACTTACAATAAATGAATAGTCCATTCATGTATTACCTGTGATTGACCCTTGATTCTTGCACAAATGCCCCTAAATTTGCCTTTATAAAAGATTTACAATCCAGTCTGCCATGATCAGAAACCTCGTCTACAAATCACTTCTTATATATTTACAAGAAGACATTTTCCTTATGTTCAGCCAAGATAAATGAAATATTCAATGGAGATGTTAGTTTATTGAAAAGGCAAAGTAATCAATCTTGTTTATTTCCAGTGTCTTAAGTGAAAATCAAATAGCTACACTTGGTATTGATTCATAATTCACTGCAAAATACAATCACACCATCTGTTAAACATCATCAGTTGCATCTGTGTTTGTTTCCTATAAAAGAAAATCTAAGGAACCTTGATTTAAACAAGTAGGAGTTTGTTTTAATCACAAAATAAGAAGCTGATAGCGGATAAACCGAAGCTGATATGACTGCAGGACAGTTCAGTGGCAACCGCTACAGACCTCTTGCTGTTTCCTTTGCACAATGCCCCCTTAGCATGTGGACTTAACCTTTATTCTTACAGGGTGGTCAGAAAACTCTAGAAACTGTGCTGATGTTTCTGTTAGGAGCATGTGCCAATTGATTGTTCATTTTTAACACAAAACCTTAGCTCTGTGGAAAACTTGCACAGTAGAATTTCTTTTATTTTTCGTTTACAGATTTTGACACTCTTAGCAGGACATTTGTATTTGTTTTCTGTTTTTCTTATTTTAGTTGTCCAAACCTCTTTTTATATAACTTTTTATGTAAATTTCTCTAGGATTTTCATATGTTTGTTTTCCCTCTCTACAACTTTTTCAATTTCATGAATTTTGAATCTATTTCTGGAGTTCTGAACTTTCACAAAGATCTATCCTTTATTTCCTTCATTTCTTATCAACACTCAGTGGATACTTTCCATCCAAGAACTGTTTTCTTCAGTTTCTAGACATTGTCTTTCATTATGTTTTAATTATTTTTTTCTCCCCATTTTCTAAGTCCCATCCTTCTTGAATACATAGTTGTTGCTTTGCTTGAATTATTAAAATTTATTATTATTATTTATTTCCTAAACTTTCTCTTATGTTAATCTGTTTGTCCTGTGTTTGAGATTTTTTTCAACTTTATGTTCCAGATTTAATTTTTTTTCTTGGTCATCATTGTATTGCTTCACTCTATTTGTAAATGTCAGCAAACATTCTTATTTCCTAATAAAAACATGTTTCACTCTGATTTACTCATTTTTATAGTAGTATGTTCTGATTCAAGTAGCCATAGCCCATTAAATCTCTCTGAAGATGAGAATTAAATTATTTTTCAGAGTCAACTTTTTTAAGGCATATGTTGAAGCATAACTTACACATAATAAATGTATACGTTTTTGGTACATAATTCAATTAGTGTTAACAAATGTGTTAACTAATATAATCATAGTCCACCAAAATGTAGAACATTTCCATCACACCAGAAATTTCTCAACCCCTCTTGGTCAGTGTTTCTTCTGTCCCTTAGAGGTGAACCCTGCTGTGAACCCTAACACATTAGGTTGTGTTAGGTGAACCCTAACACATTAGGTTGGTTTCCCTTTCCATATAGATGGAGTTATAAAAATTTCTTTTGAATCTGGCTTTTTAAATTAATGATCATAATTTTAAAATACACTCATGTATTGTATGTAGTCTAATTATAACTAATAATCCATTGTACAAATATGCCACTACTGGCATATGTATTCACTTAATGATGGACATTTGGATCATTTCCAGTTTGGAGTTGTTATAAGCAATGCTGCCATGAACATTAACATAATCTAATGTATGTCTACTCTTACTTCTCCTGGGTATTAATGCCACATAATTGAGATTGTTAGTAAACACAACCACATACAACCTCATCATTCAAGGTTCTTAAATTCAGCAAGTAATAATTTTATGGGTAAGTTCAAAACAACAAAATTCTGTTTTTAAAATAATCTACAGGCAGATGTAATGATAGCAAAAATAGTTTATGCATATCCTGTGTGGAGGTAAGCTTGCAGACTACCCTATAAATATTCTTTTCAGTATTTTCAGCATTGACTAAGATATAAATGTTTAGTGTTTTCCAGTGATTTTCCAAATGTAAATATTCTGTGTAAGACAGCATGGTAGCTTTTGCAATTTGTAGCAGTAAGTGATATAAACAGCAAAGTGTCTGCTGTAAAGTGAGCACCATCTTATCAGGAAACTGCACACATCCTATTGAGTGGCAGCAAGTGTCCTCCAGTAGATGGAGAGCTTCTGACCAAGACTGTGGGTCCTAGGAGTTTCTTCCCTGTCTAGCTCCCCAGGCCTTCCCCCAGCCTATCAGCACCCTGTCACAAAGGAGGGTGGTAAGTTCACCCAAAGATTCCACCCAAGGAAACATAGTTGGAAGGTGTTCCACAGGGCAGAAGATTTCAGCACGTTTGCAGATGGACATAACAGCTTTCTGAGTTCCTGAAGTTTCTGGAACTAACAACTCTGTACATAACAGCTCTCTGAGTTCCTGAAGTTTCTGCAGAGCTAGACTTCATCAATTTTTTGAATGATTGGTGTAGGAAATTATTTGATGTTTCCTCTTTAGTTAAGTAGATTTATTTTCCCATAAGACTGAAATTGTTAATTGTGTGTTTATCTAAGTGAGTGGAATATGCTGTATATCAAGGTGTGTAGAGGGGAAGATAGGTTAGTACCCACTCTTTCCAAATGCAAAACTAATGAGGGTGATGAAGAACTCTTAGTTTTTTATTTCTGGACAAGGCTGATTTCTGCTCTTGTTCTCCCTTCTATGTCTTCATTGTGAGTTCTGGAGTTCTTCTCCCTTAGACCCTTGGGCTCACACTAGGAACCCAACTTTCCCAATCACTTAGATCATTTTATTTAGATTGTATTTTTTATATTTTCCCTAGGATTATATTTAAGGACTATCTGCATACTTAAGGAAGGGAAGGTCTATGTAGCTTTCATTTTTGCAAACACTTCTTAATAATTTGCCTGTGTTTTCCTTTTTATTATTTATTTTTCTGTTCTATCCCTAGAAATTTTCTTTTATGCTACTTTTAGACAGAGATTTTTATCTTACCAAACTAATCTCATTTGCCTTACATCTAGAAATTTCTGCCAGTTGTCTGCTACAGAATTTTCTGCTGATTTCCAGTGCTGTTAAAAATATGTTCCTCAAAAAATACATGTTTCCCTGCCATTGTAGTGATATGGGGTGGGAAGGGAGGTAGATATTTTCCATCTTGGTTCAAATTTCTTTTTATTTTTTAATTTATTTATTGTAAACAAATGGAATACATGTTGTTTCTCTATTTGTACATGGAGTCAAGGCATACCATTTGTGTAATCATAAATTTACATAGGGCAATGTTGTTTGATTCATTCTGTTATATTTTTTCCCTTCCCCCCCACCCCTCTCACCCCTCCCACCCCTCTTTTCCCTCTATACAGTCCTTCCTTCCTCCATTCTTACCACCCTCCTTATCCCTAACCCTAAACCTAACCCTAACCCTAACGCTAACCCATCCCACCCCCCATTATATGTCCTCATCCACTTATCAGCGAGATCATTTGTCCTTTAGTTTTTTGAGATTGGCTTATCTCACTTAGCATGATATTCTCCAATTTCATCCATTTGCCTGCAAATGCCATAATTTTATCATTCTTTATGGCTGAGTAATATTCCATTGTATATATATGCCACAGTTTCTTTATTCATTCATCAACTGAAGGGCATCTAGGTTGGTTCCACAATCTGGCTATGGTGAATTGAGCAGCAATGAACATTGATGTGGCTGTATCTCTGTAGTATGCTGATTTTAAGTCCTTTGGGTATAGGCCAAGGAGTGGGATAGCTGGGTAAAATGGTGGTTCCATTCCAAGCTTTCTGAGGAATCTCCATACTGCTTTCCAGAGTGGCTGCACTAATTTGCAACCCCACCAGCAATGTATGAGTGTACCTTTTTCCCCACATCCTCGCCAACACCTATTGTTGCTTGTGTTCTTGATAATCGCCATTCTAATTGGGGTGAGATGGAATTTTAGGGTAGTTTTGATTTGCATTTCTCTTATTACTAGAGATGTTGAACATTTTTTCATATATCTGTTGATTGCTTGTACATCTTCTTTGAAGTGTCTATTCATTTCCTTAGCCCATTTGTCAGTTGGATTATTTGCATTCTTGGTGTAGAGTTTTTTGAGTTCTTTATAGATTCTGGAGATTAGTGCTCTATCTGAAGTATGATTGGCAAAGATTTTCTCCCACTCTGTAGGCTCTTTCTTTGCATTGCTGATAGTTTCCTTTGCTGAGAGAAAGCTTTTTAGTTTGAATCTATCCCAGTTATTGATTCTTGCTTTTATTTCTTGTGCTATGGGAGTCCTGTTGAGGAAGTCTGGTCCTAAGTCGATATGTTGAAGCTCTGGACCTACTTTTTCTTCTATAAGATGCAGGGTCTCTGGTCTGATTCCGAGGTCCTAAATCCATTTTGAGTTTAGTTTCGTGCATGGTGAGAGATATGGGTTTAGTTTCATTCTGTTGCATATGGATTTCCAGTTTTCCCAGCACCATTTGTTGAAGAGGCTATCTTTTCTCCATTGCATCTTTTTGGACCCTTTGTCTAGTATGAGAAAATTGTATTTATTTGGGTTTGTGTCCGTGTCCTCTATTCTGTACCATTGATCCACCTTTCTATTTTGGTACCAATACCATGCCGTTTTTGTTACTATTGCTTTATAGTAGAGTTGAAGATCTGGTATTTCGATACCCCCTGCTTCACTCTTTCTACTGAGGATTGCTTTAGCTATTCTGGGTTTTTTTATTCTTCCAGATGAATTTCATAATTGCTTGCTCTATTTCTGCAAGGTACATCATTGGGATTTTAATTGGAATTGCATTAAATCTGTATAGCACTTTAGGTAGTATGGCCATTTTGACAATATTAATTCTGCCTATCCAAGAACATGGGAGATCTTTCCATCTTCTAAGGTTTTCTTTAATTTCTTTCTTTAGTGTTCTGTTGTTCTCCTTGTAGAGGTCTTTCACCTCTTTTGTGAGATTGATTCCCAAGTATTTTATTTTTTTCGATGCTATTGTGAATGGGATAGTTTTCCTAATTTCTCTTTCTGAAGATTCATCACTTATGTATAAAAAGTCATTGAATTTATGAGCATTGATCTTGTAACCTGCTACTTTACTGAATTCACTTATGAGTTCTAAAAGTTTTCTGGTGGAATTTCCAGGTTCCTCTAAATATATAATCATGTCATCAGCGAACAGGGATGGTTTGAGTTCTTCTTTTCCAATTCGTATCCCTTTAATTTCTTTGGTTTGTCTAATTGCTCTGGCTAGACTCTCAAGGACGATGTTGAATAGAAGTGGTGAAAGAGGGCATCCCTGCCTTGTTCCAGTTTTTAGGGGGAATGCTTTCAGTTTTTCACCATTTAGAATGATATTGGCCATGGGCTTAGCGTAGATGGCCTTTACAATGTTAAGGAATGTTTCCACTACCCCAATTTTTTCTAGTGTTTTGAGCATGAAGGGATGTTGTATTTTATTGAATGCTTTTTCTGCATCTATTGAAATAATCATGTAATTCTTACCTTTAAGTCTGTTGATATGGTGAATGACATTTATTGATTTCCGGATGTTGAATCAACCTTGCATCCCTGGGATAAAACCCACTTGATCGTGGTGCACTATCTTTTTAATATATATTTGTATGCGATTTGCTAAAATTTTGTTGAGAATTTTTGCATCGATGTTCATTAAGGATATTGGTCTGAAATTTTCTTTCCTCGATGTGTCTCTGTCTGGTTTAGGTATCAGGGTGATATTGGCTTCATAGAATGAGTTTGGGAGGGTTCCCTCCTCTACTATTTCATGGAATACTTTGAGAAGTATTGGAATGAGTTCTTCTTTAAAGGTTTTGAAGAACTCGGCTGAGAACCCATCTGGTCCCGGACTTTTCTTTGTTGGTAGGCTTTTGATGACCTCTTCTATTTCATTGCTTGAAATTGATTTAAGTTGTGTATAACCTCCTTGTTCAGTTTAGGTAATTCATATGTCTCTAGGAACTTGTTGATGTCTTCGAGGTTTTCTGTTTTGTTGGAGTATAGATTTTCAAAATAGCTTCTAATTATGTTTTGTGTTTCACTCGTGTCTGTTGTGATATTTCCTTGTTCATTCCGAATTTTAGTAATTTGAGTTTTGTCCCTCTTTCTCCTTGTTAGTGTGGCTAAGCATTTATCAATTTTGTTTATTTTTTCAAAGAACCAACTATTTATTTTGTCAATTTTTTGTATTGTTTCTTTTGTTTCAATTTCGTTGATTTTGGCTCTGATTTTAACTATTTCCTGTCTTCTTCTACTTTTGGTATTGGTCTGCTCTTCTTTTTCTAGGGCTTTGAGCTGTAGTGTTAAGTTGTTTATTTGTTGATTTCTACTTCTTTTTTTGAATGCGCCCCATGAAATAAATCTTCCTCTAAGTACTGCTTTCATAGTGTCCCAGAGATTTTGATATGATGTGTCTTTGTTCTCGTTTACTTCTAAGAATTTTTTTATTTCCCTCCTGATGTCTTCTGTTATCCATTCATCGTATAATAGTGTATTATTTAATCTCCAGGTATTGGAGAAGTTTCTGTTTTTTATTCTGTCATTTATTTCTAATTTCAATCCATTATGATCTGATAAGAGTACAAGGTAGTATCTCTATCTTCTTGTATTTGCTAACAGTAGCTTTGTGGCATAAAATATGGTCTGTTTTAGAGAAGGATCCATGTGCTGCTGAGAAGAAAGTGTATTCGTTCTTTGTTGGATGGTATATTTTGTATATGTCGGTTAAGTCTAAATTGTTGACTGTGTTGTTGAGATCTATGGTTCCTTTATTCAATTTTTGTTTGGAAGATCTATCCAGTGGTGAGATAGGTGTGTTAAAATCACCTAGTATTATTGTGTTGTGGTCTATTTGATTTCTGGAATTGAGAAGGATTTGCTTGACGTACATGGATGAGCCAATGTTCGGGGCATAGATATTTATGATTGTTATGTCTTGCTGATTTATGCTTCCCTTAAGCAGTATGTAATGTCCGTCTTTATTCCTTCTGACTAGTTTTGGCTTGAAGTCCACATTATCTGAAATGAGGATGGATACTCCAGCTTTTTTGCTGTGTCTGTGTGCATGGTATGTTTTTTCCCATCCTTTCACCTTTAGTCTATGGGTATCTCTTTCTATGAGATGAGTCTCTTGCAGGCAGCATATTGTTGGATTTTTCTTTTTAATCCAATCTGCCAGTCTATGTCTTTTGATTGATGAGTTCAGGCCATAAACATTCAGGGTTATGATTGTGATATTTGTATTCCCAGTCATTTGACTCATTTTTGTTTTTTGACATGATTTGGTTTCTCCTTTATTTGACTATTCCTGTAGGCTAGTTCCTCCCATTGCTGATTTGCATCGTTGTTTTTCATCTCTTCCTCATGGAATATTTTACTGAGAATGTTCTGTAATGCCGGCTTTCTTTTGTAAATTCCTTTAGCTTTTGTTTATCATGGAAGGATCTTATTTCGTCATCAAATCTGAAAGCAAGTTTTGCTGGATATAAGATTCTTGTTTTGGTTGGCATCTGTTTTCTTTCAGGGCTTGGTAAATGTTGTTCCAGGCCCTTCTAGTTTTTAGGGTCTGGATTAAAAAATCTGCTGATATTCTTATTGGTTTCCCCCTGAATGTAATTTGATTCTTTTCTCTCGTGGCCTTTAAAATTCTGTCTTTCTTTAGTATGTTATGTATTTTCATAATAATGTGCCTTGATGTGGGTCTGTTGTAATTTTGTGTATTTGGAGTCCTATAAGCCTCTTGTACTTGGTTTTCCATTTCATTCTTCCTATTTGGGAAATTATCTGATATTTCATTGAATAGATTGTTCATTCCTTTGGTTTGTTTCTCTAAGCCTTCCTCAATCCCAATAATTCTTAAATTTGGCCTTTTCATGATATCCCATAATTCTTGTAGATTCTGTTCATGATTTCTTACCATCTTCTCTCTTTGGTCAACTTTGTTTTCAAGATTAAATATTTTTTCTTCAATGTCTGAGGTTCTGTCTTCCAGGTGTTCTATGCTGTTGGTTATGCTTTCTATGTAGTTTTTAACTTGGTTTATTGTTTCCTTCATTTCAAGGATTTCTGTTTGTTGTTTTTTTTTTTCAGTATCTCTAACTCTTTATTGAACTGATCTCTTGCTTCCTGTATTTGCTCTTTTAACTGTTAATTGGTGCGATCATTTAATGTCTGCATTTGCTCTTTCATCTCCTCATTTGCTTCTCTGATTGTTTTAATTATGTACATTCTGAACTCCCTTTCTGACATTTCTTCTGCTGTGCTGCCATTGGGTTTTATTGATATAGTATCTAGATTTGTTTGGGACATTTTCTTCCCTTGTTTTCTCATATTGGTCAGATGTCAGTGGGACCCTGAGATATTGCAGATTTCCTCTATTTGCTTATAATGTCCCTGTAGATTTCCAGTGTATCACCTCCCAGCCTTCATTAGCCTGAAGTCTTGAAGGAACTTGATAATGCAGTTCTTCCGAAGAAAGCTGCCCCCAACCCGCTACTGGTTCCAGGGCTTGGAGCTGGCTCCGTGCAGAAAGGCTCTCACTGGGCAGTCTGCTCCGAGAAGCTGGCCATGAAAGGAGCCTGCCGCCAGAGGGAGCAGGGCTGCTTGGAGAAGTTCCTGGCTGCCCTGTCCTGGTCCCTGAAGCTGCCTGCGGTCCGGAGCTTGCTGCTGCCTGGACTTGGAGCTGGTTCTGTGCAGAAAGGCTCTCACTGGGGGGCCTGCTCCGAGAAGCTGGCCGTGTGGGAGGAGCCCACCGCTGGAGTGAGCAGGGCTACCTGGGGAAGAGTCTAGCTGCCCTACCCTGCTCTGATAAGCTGCCCCTATCCGGGCCTGCGCCCAGGCCGAGCTTCACCCGGTGGGGTGTCCGAGTCTCTCAATGCCTCCCCGTTTTGAATCCTGGGTTCTGGAGTGTTTGGAGATGCAGTCACCCTCTAGTCCGCCATCTTGGATTGCCCCGAGGAAATAACTCAAATTTCTTGTGCTAGTTCTTGGGTCTTATTTGTTTCTTTAAAGAAAAGTTCTTTATTTATTTTATAAAATAATACAGGCCATCTATAGACAATTGAGAAAATATGGTCAAATGAAATAAAGAATGACAGTTGTTTAAAAAGAAAATATTGTATATTTTCTTAAGTATCAAATATATTCAATTTTGCTATGTTTCCTTTGGCAAAGAAAAAGAGATTATCTTTTAATTTCAGTATAATCATTGTACATTACAGAAAAAAAAAAGAGTTTCAGCTTTATGAATGAAAAAGAAAATAGAGTTGGTACCATTGCTGCTGAATTCTGTTCAGTCCAAAAGAATAATCACAGAATTTGCCAAAACAAACCAAAAATGATTAGACCAGTTGAATTTGCATTTGGGTGCATGTAATAAAAAGTTGTTTTGCTTCACATGGACATGCTTAGCATAAGTGGACCAAGTGTGACAGGGAAGCCATGTGATGCCCTCTTCTCATGGACACAACCTCATCGGCAGAATCGTCATCCTTATGATGCCTATCATCCTTATTTGTACAAGATACCTGACAACTCTAGGTTCTGTCATGAGCATATACCAGCTGGGTTTTTTGTTTGTTTGATTTGGTTTTGATCTGAAGAGCATTAGCTTTCCCGGAAGCACTAGGTAAGATTATTCTTACTCTTATTGGCCACACAAGTTATGTGATCCCTCCTCGCTGCAAATGAATCTGGAGATCAAGTTTTTGGATTTATCACCTAGCTCTCTGGAACTAAACCAAGGTAGTATTGAGGCAAATGAAGTTTGTAGCAGACAGCAGCACTATCTACCACAGAGATCAGTTTCTGTCAGAGGAACTGGCATTTAAATGGCTCCCAGCATGACCACACCTATTATTTCCCAGGCAGTCATTATTTTATGTATTCCAGACATATCTCAATATGAATGCACAAACACATTAGAAAGCATTTGCCTGAATAAGAACAGTGCTTTCATTTTTCCATTTAGCCAGATGATGCTTCTCTCAACAGTACTCCCCTGTCCAATGGGTCCCGAGATGAAGAAGGGAGTTTTGTAGATCCCAGGATTGGCTCCATGGTAAGTTCTGTCATGCTAACACAATTGCATGCCAAAGCAAAATCTCAAGTCTAGGCAATTAATGCAGAAAGGTAAGAAATGATTTCTTCAAGACAAATTAAACACCAAAACTTGAACTGGGATTTCAAAGAAGCCACAGCTGCTGGCAGACCCACCAACCTTGTAACAGCCAGGAAGGAGTCTCAAAACTTAGGAATGAATAAATGAAAGGTGACTATAAGAATTAACACCAGAAACCAAAGAATGTTCTTTATAAGCATAGAGGAACTTGTTAATTTTGGTCCTCTTGACTGAGTTCAGATAGAAAAATACCAGAGACTTGATGATTTGGCTTAACTTTGCCACCTTAACCTATAAGTCTCTTTATCTACAGTATAAATTTAAACTCTTCCTCCTGATTTTGAAGACTCTCCACTTTTGCATACGTTTCCAGCCTTAGTTCTCAAGACTTACTCATGCAAACTTTTTCTCTTTTTATCCCTGTGACTGAGGGTTCTTGGTCTCACTTGACCTTAAGTAACAGAACCTGTACTTTTTTAAAAAAATTTATTTATTTACTTATTTATTTATTTATTTTTGTGATGCCGGTAATTGAACCCAGGGCCTTGTGCTTGACAGGCAAACACTCTACAAACTGAGCTATATCCCCAGCCCGAGGATGTGTACTTTTATTTGTCAGACATTCTTGTCACTCTCCCTCTACTTACCTCCACCAAGAACTTCTGCTCACTGTCTCAGAGCTTGTGCTCTGACAGGTAGATATGGTGGACATCCCCAGGAGACAGTGAAGGACCCCATTAGAGAGGTAGCAGGGCTCTTTGATGGCAGCAACTAGTGCCAATGACAGTACGATGAAGGTGACACACTCAAATGTTCCTCTGGGCAGTAGTTTCTCAATCATTGCCCATTTTGAAAACAGGATAGCTGACATTCGATTACGTGACACACTCCCCAGGTATTCCCGTTTTTCAGGGAACTAATACTGTTAACTTCATAAGTAGTTAGATTTCTGCTGAATTTTTAATGTTTGATTAGGGGGTTGTTTTTTTTGTGTGTGTAAAGATCATTTAGGAAGAACAAAGGAATGACTTTTACCATGAATAACTTACCAGAAACTCTAAGTTATGGCACAGGTAGGCTAAAGGATACCCATAATTTCAGACCCACTAGCTGGAAGTCTAGCTTTTCTTTTCCCATGTGAGACCTTGCATTGGAATGAAAATAAGTAAGGATGTCTCTGTTTTAGAGATCATCTCAAATTCACCCTACTTATTATTGAAAGCAAAGTAAATCATTCACAAACTCTGGTAACTATCAAAAGAAGGTGTTCCCTGCAGTAGATCTAACACTGTATACCTGTGATTGAAGCTTCCTGTTCTACCCCTTGCCCAGGATTCTTTATCTTCCATCTTAGCTGGTAGCACCCATGTGTCCACGAGTCATCCCTTTGCATTAACGGTAACTTTGCCTTCTCGCTTCTTCCTGCCCTAACCCTGAGACCTATGAATTTTATCATGTAAATGACTGTAGAATAAATCTCCTTCCTCCCCCTTTCTTACAACCACTTCTTTAGTACAAAAACTACTTTCTGCATTGCTGAAGTAGCCACATAAGCCATCTCCCAGTCATTAGCTTTGTGCCCTTCCAGCCCATCTTTCTCAGAGCTGCAAGTCACCAATCTAAAATGCTAGACTTGCTTAAAGGCTAAGGTGCTTTTCTAAAACCCTGCAATTAACATGACAGCTCCTGGCATAGTCTGACCCCTCATCTGCATCTCTAACTGACTTGAATACCCTCAGTGTCCTGTTCAAGCCAGCAACAAAGATCTGCAGGTGGTTCCCTGTTTACACGGAGCAGAACAGAATAGGGTGGTTGCATGATTGGGTGAAGAAAAGGTAGATATGCCTGTGTTTTAAGTTTTCTATGGCAGTTAATGACGACTATTTTGTTACTAATAAGACTGGAGCTCGTTATGTTTTTCCATTTCTTCATTTCTTTGCTGCTAACTTTTCCATATGATTGGTTCATTCTTTCATTTGACAAATCCTTATTGAGAACATATTGCCTACAAAGCAAAGAAAAAAAATTTAAGCAAAAAAAAAAAATTAAGAAAAGAAGAAAAAGCTTTTCAAAAAAGGAGAAATTTTTAAAAAGAAGAAAAGAAAAAGAACCTATTGTCTACAAATAGGATGCTTGGAAATTTGAGGATGTGAGAGAAAGAAAATGATCTTGCATGACAGTTACAGGTAGAACTGTCCACACTCAGATTTCATTTTTGTTTTTCAGAAAACAAATTGGATTCCAGTAATGACATAAATAAAGCAATATTGGGTCTAAAAAAAAAATCTCACTGGCAATCTCTAATTTGACGTACTTTGGATTCTTTGTTACTCAAAATATCTTTATTTAGAAATGCTAAACAAAATGGTTAGTTGCTAGAGTAGGCCTCAGATACTGACTTAACCCCCACTGTACTTGTACAGAAAGGACCCCGGGCCTTCTTACCATGAAGTTACTACATTTTTGAGCCACATGGTTTTTGGTTATAAAGGAACCACAGGCACCGCAGTTTGACTCCCAGTACTCTTGAGGCAGTGGTATTTTTAGTACTTGAGTGAAGTAAGATTAAGGGATTTGGGGGTCTTGGCTACAACACCTGTAAAGTTGGGTCTATCCCACTAGGATGAAATCCGAGGGACACTTTACTGTCTCTTCGAGACTTCAGGGGGCCCTAACAATTGCCCTATTTGAATTTATGTTATGAAATGGCATAAAGTAGGTAATCTGACTTTATCTTTTTTTTCAACCTGTAATCTTCTTTACATATTTGAAATACCACTTTTATTAAGATAAGTAAAGGGGGCTGAGGTTGTGGCTCCATGGTAGAGCACTTGCCTACCATGTGTGAGGCACAGAGTTTAATTCTCAGCACCACGTATAAAAAAATGAATAAAATAAAGGTCCATCAACAACTAAAAAAAATAAAAATTAAAAATTAAAACAAAAAAGATAAATAAAATCCCCACTTTTATAAGGGTCTATCTTATGGTTTGTTTTTAAAATCTGTTAGAGTATATTCACTCGCATAAAAATTTGCATCCAAGATTTCTTTTCTTTAGATTTTTTTCTTCCAGATGAATGTCTATCCCTTAAAAAAATAAGTAGGTCTTTTCTTCTAATGTTTTGTCACTAAGTAACTTATTCTAGGTTTTAAAACTTGTAGTTGCTTTAATCTGGAATGGAGGTTGCATTATATCAAATGATCATCCAGCAACTATTAAAATAAATAAATGTGACTGCAGATTCCACCAACTGTAGATCAGAAATACTTTTTAAAAAGTTGCATTTGTCCTGAACATATCCAGACTTTTTTTCATTTTCATTGTTCCCTAAGAATCTATTTTCCTAGCACTTACATTGTATTAGGTATTACGAGTAATCTAGAGATGATTTAAAGTGTACAGAAAGATGTATGTAGGTGATATGCAAATACTACATTATTTTATATAAGTGACTTGAGTATCCTTGATTTTTGATATCCACAGGGGCTACTGGAACCAGTCCCCTGTGAATCTTGAGGGACAACTGTATATATGCTAAGCCTTCAGCCTTTCCACTTGACTTACTTCAAAATTCAAGAACCATTTGTGGGCAGGCTGATCTCCCTCCTTCATTTTCACTGGGTGAAAAGAGAGAGCTGCCGGGCATGGTGGTGTACACCTGTAATCCCAGCAGTTTGGGAGGCTTAGGTGGGAGATTGTCAGTTCAAAGCCAGCCTCAGAAACTTAGCAACGCCCTAAACAACTTAGTGAGACCCTGTCTCTAAATAAAATATGAAAAAGGACTGGGGACGTGACTAAGTGCTCCTGGATTTAATTTCTGGTACAAAAATAAATAAATAAATAAAGGAGAGGGCTCCTTTGTTTTGTCTGTTTTATTTATGAGCCTTATGATTCTAAGTCTCAGTGTCTATATGTGGCTTTCAGCCCCTTCTCTAATTTGAGCTGACTTTCTTGATTAATTTCTCTCTAATATTTGTCCTGGAGCACCCAGCTTCCCATGATCCTTGTGCTGAAACACTGCAGATATCTCCATAGTTGAAATTTCTACTTCTATTTCAGGCCTTTGTAAGTCCTTTTCCTTGTCCCTTGGTTCAAGCTCAGGTTCAAACATTTCATCCATGAACACCTTCTAGGTAGCTCCTCTTCCCTTTTTCTCATTTTCCAGTATTACTTATAGTTTGTTCTGTAGAAATAAGTTCTTAACAGTGAATTGCATGTCTTCTAATAATGTTCCCTATGTGTTATTCTGTCGTCCTCATTGTAAGTAGCCCAAGAGGAGGCATTAGGACTCAAACTTCTGTCCCACAGTAATTTATACTACAAAGCGCAGACATTCATCAGTAAAACAGACTGGCTAGAGGCCAATTACACTGAGCAGATGGACTCTTCTCCACTTTACAGATTAAGAAACTGACATTCAGTAAATTAAGCATCCTAAACCTTCAACTTTAAATTCTCAATAAATTAAAAGTCTCTCAATTTTCAGAAGAGTCTTCACTCCCACCAGGGAGTTATTTTAAAGACTGACAAATCATTTCTTTGTTGGAAAACTTTAGGAAACCACAGAAAATTTGTCCACATCTTTTGAAGGATTTTCATATGTGGCTATATTAGTCAGCTTTCTATTACCACAACAAAATCCTGAGATTATCAATTTAGAAGGAAGAAAGGTTTACTTAGTCTTACAATTTTAGAGGTTTTAGTTCATGGTCAGTCACTCCCAGAGCTTTTGGGCCTGTGTCAAGGCAGCACATCATGACTGGGGTGCATAGCAGAGCAAGGCACTTGCCTCATGGCAGCTGGAAGCAGAGAGGAAGAGGAGGGATCAGGGCCCCAAAATCCCCTTCGTAGGCACACCCCCAGTGACCTATGACCTCCCACTCTAGCTCCACCTCTTAAAGGTTCTACTACCTCCTAATAACTCCAAGCTGAGGGCCACACCTTTAATACTTGTACCTTTGAGGAGAGATTCCAGATCCAAACTATATTCTATAGTGTTGATTTTAGAGCCACCACAAATCTGACTGATAGTGAACTAACTACATAGCTCTTATATAGCCTTCAGCCTTTTTTCCCATTGATTACAGTATTTGGGCACTTGGGTTTTAATAATTGGCAATCTATTTACATAATTAAAAGTATATCATCTCCTTTGAAATAAAATAGAAATAGAAGAGAAAATCAGGCTCAGAATTTGAGACTCCCTTTGCAATTTGTAGAACATGATAAAGAATTATTTTATGAAACACGTGTTCAGTTATTATTGCAAAATAAATATAAGAATAAAAGAAACAACATCACCAGAAAAAGAATAGATTTTATGTGTGAATAGCATACAAAAGATTCTTGATCAAATAGGAGATTTTCATTGTCACACATGTTCACAGATAACTCCTGCACAAAAATTTATAGAATTTGGTAGAATTTTGTGTAAATGTCTTACATATCCATCTAGACCTGAACAAAGAGAGATACTCAACTTCTGATGACATCACAGCAAAGTTCAATGCTTTGATAGGATTTCAATGAAGAAAGTACCAAATTGATCAAGAAATGAAATTAGAAAGGATACTTAATTTTTGTTATTGTCACTCTATTTTGCAATGAGGGAATTAATATGTTAATATTTGTAATATAATTAACAAAGACAAAATGCATCAAGATTAGCAAATCATACAATTTTCAAGTTATATGACACCAGGTTTTATAATTTGTAGATCTTAGCAGAGGTTAAACAGCAAATATTGAAGAGCTAAGATGGCAGGGTTATATTGACCTTGACATTGTTCCCTTCTGAGAAATCTGAGTGGTACACATCTAAACCGAATGCAGCAACAATGAAAATTAATGCAGACCAGTTATGAAATCAAGAACTCCGTGTATATGAAAAGAACTCTTACGTGAGTCAGACTGAAATGAAGGGTAGACTGTATTTGTGGTAAAATGTTCTGTGCTCATCTTCCCTTGCTTAGCAGTCCATACTGGAGGCTATTCCAGATGTACCAGTTCATTCCAATGGATCTGCAGATGCTGGGCAGTCAGCTCAGAGTGCACTGAGTGGTGAGTGACAGGTCCACCTGTTGTACTTAAGCTGTGTCTTCTCACTTGTGTTTGGGCACTCGACACAGTAGTGAGTTTCCTTTTTTACAGTTTATTTTTAATACATTTATTTTTATACCAACACATAAATACATAAAATTGTACCTATTAAAGGAGTACCATTTGATGTTTCAATATATGCATACACTGGGTAATGATTCCATCAGGTTAAATAGCATTCCCTTTTCCTCTCACCTCAAAACATTCCATTCTGTCACAGGAAACAAAACTAACAGCCAGATTGGAAGCAATTCCTCCTTTATCACCAATCACATCATTTAGAAACTCCTCACTTGAGCAGTGTCTTTGATTTGAGTCCTCTTTCACAAGTACCCTGGATCTGCCCAGGAAAACAGGCCACTTCCAAGACTCCCCAATTTTTGCTCAAGAACATGCCACACCAGGGCAGCTAGTAACATACAGGGTTGCAGGGGTGACTTTTGTCTGGGCCTTTTCCTCCTGAGAGGTGAGCTCCCTATATGGGCTCAGAGTGGAATCTCAAATCCACCTGGTAGGTGGAAACAGGCCCTTGAGGGCCATGAACTTTTCTGATTGCTCAAAGTTTTGAGAGCCAATCTCCATATGACAAGTGAGAACTCAAAACTCTGCTTTTGCCATTTTTGAAATTTGTGGTGCATCCACTTAATGTGTTTCCAATTAGCATTACTAGTTGGAATATCATTTTTTTGTTGTTTTATAAATTTCTCCACCCAGCTTTTAATGTAAAATTAATTAGGTCTTCCATTAATTCTGCCTTTTGTTCCTTTTCACATCTACAGAAGAGGGCAAAAGAGAATATGAGTTCTTTTTGTAATCAAATAAATATTTCCCTTGCATGTAAACAGTTTTGGGTTGTTTTGTGAATATTTTGTGCTTATTTTGCAGTAAATGGTATTGCTTGATTAAGTGGCATATTAAATAAATTCTATATCTTTTGTGTTTTTAGATGATGATTATCTGGAAAAGAACATTCCAGCAGAGACTGAAGAGCTATCCTTTGAAGTATCTTATTCAGAAATGGTTACAGAGGCTCCAAAAAGAAATAGATTTAAGAAGTCAGAGATTAAGAAAGAAGACTATGCTTTAACTGTAAGTAAAACCTTTCACAGTTATTCCAGTGACTTCCTGAGCCCAAATTAGGATTATTATTTTTTTAATGTCTGTACATGCTCAAGCAGACTGGGAAGACTGAGCTTCAGTAATGCATACCACATTTGGGGGGACTGTTTGTCATGTAGTGCACAGTTCGCCTGGCTGGGTTAAGAAAAGTTGTGAATTCATATGCCTAAATATTGTTTTACAGGTGGTGTTAGTCAGCTTTCCATAACTGTGATAAATGTCTGAGACAAATCAACTTAATAAGAGAAAAGATTTATTTTGGCTCACAGTTTTGTGGTCAGATGGCCCACTGCTTTTGAGCCTGTAGAGAGTCAAACCATCATGGAAGAAGCATATGGTAGAGTGAGCTGCTCATTTCATGGTGTTTGAGAAGCAAAGAGAGAAAGAACAAGGGCCAGGGTTCCAATGTCCCCTTCAAGGACTCACCAACCCAATGACGTACCTTCCTTTCACTAGACTCCACTTCCTATAGTTTCCACCACCCATCAAAGCACCACAGGCTGGGGACCTTTAATCCAGGGGTCTTTGGGGGTAGATTCAAGATTCATACTATGGCACAGATAAGTGGGTTTTCCATCTGGTTTGTGAGTTTTCTTGGACTTCATATTCTTAATTCACATATAAGTCAGTGCAGATTCTAACTATATGTATTTGTATCTCTATAAATCACATATCCAAAGAGGGTACAGCAAGAAGTCATAGTCCACAAAAATAAGAAGTGGAGCTCATAGGATAGACACTGAAAACTTTCCAAACCCAATTCAGGATTTTATATTACTACGTGATAGACAAATAGAGCTGTACAGTTGGTTATCCTGAAAGCCTAACATGCACACACACACAGACACACACACCCAGGATGGTTTATCCTGAAAGCCCATCACACTGATGGATTCACTGTTCAATAAATAATGCATGCATGAGAGTTCATGATGTGGAGTCAGCCTGGACCATACCCTGACAGCTGGCCCAGGAGGGAGAGAGGAAGAGGACAGGAAAAAACTCACTGAGCACCCTCCATGGGCTTTGACACTACACCAGATGTTCTAGATGTAAGGTGGACCCTATTGATTACTCCTGTTTTACAAATGAGAAAACTGAGACCCAGAGACACTAAGTAACATTTCCAAAGCTCTGTGGGAACAGAATTTAAGCCTAAAATGTGTCAAACTCCAAAATCTTCCCTGGCCCCTAAACAGTCTTTGTGTTGGCGGGCAGAGTGGAGGCAAAGAAGGAAGCCTATGTAAAAGTCCAATTCCAAGGACAGTCCCTCCTTTTTATTTAGAGAGAGGTGTCCAGGAAAGGACACTGGTCCCAGGTCTCTTCATCAAAGCTTCCTGAGGTTTTAGTTCATTCAGTGTGTAGGTCAGACCCCTGTGAAGAACTTGACATAGGGTTTGGCACACAATAATTGCTCAATAAATGAGTGCAGTTCTTGTTTATGTTGCTGTTATCATGTATTACTGTTGTTTTGTTGTACCAGGGATTGAACCAAGAGACACTTAAGTACTGAGCCTCATCCCCAGCCTCTTTTTTTTTTTTTAAATATACTTTATTTGGAGACAGGGTCTCTACAAGTTTCTGAGGCTGGTTTCGAACTTGTGATCCTCCTGTTTCAGCCTCCTAAGCTGTTGGGATTATAGGCATGCACCATCAGCCTAGCAGACCTTTCTTGGTTTCAAGAAGAAGGTGAAATAACCAAATGCTAATAGCATAAGATATGCCCCTAAGCACATCCTACATATTGCTTTCCTTTTAAATACCTGGAGTTCTTGGATGGGGATATAGCACAGTGGTAGAGCTCTTGCCTAGCTAGTGTGTGAGGCCCTGGGTTCAATCCTCAACACCACAGTATAAATACATACATACATATATACTTGGGGTTCCAGTGAAAAAATTGTTGATTAATGAGTGAATCAATGACCCCTAAAAACTCCAATTTAGGGAACCCTAGATTGTGTTCTTGAGCCTTTGTAATTTAAACAACTGTAGGATTTTTCTTCTTCAGCATATTTTTCTTTTCTTTTCTTTTCTTTTTTCTGTGCTGGGGATTGAACCCAGGGCCTCATGCTTACAAGGCAAGCACTCTACCAACTGAGCTATATCCCCAGCCCTTCAGCATATTTTTCAACACCAGATTTTCTGAAAGCAAAGTGTACCTATAGATGCTATATAAGAATAATCTCTTGCTTGCTGCTTAGATTCTTCACAACGTTTCTGGATCATTGAAGATTTGTGGTTATTATTTTAGTGTATTTCCTTTCTTAGTGTGAAAATGTAGAACATAACAGTATCATTGTCTTCAAAAGAAATAGTAGTATTAGTTGCATTTTGTGAGTTTTTGCTTTTTTAAGAAGTTAAAATCATCTAAATTTGGTTTTTAAACAAACCCTGCTGAGACAGCAGTTTTGATTAGGAGACTACCAAGTGTTTATAAGTATGCAGGACAGCGTACATGAATTCTGAGTTGAGGAGATTGGCTATCAAAATATAAAAATAAAAAATCCAGATCTCTCCTGGGCTACACTGAATTGTGTTCTTTGTTTGTGTTTGGTACATGTAATCCAGATTAAGGACCCGCAGTGGGTACATTCCACGTGATGCTTGACATGTATGTTGCTTGACAATGTAGCATGTTCCCTATAAAAGGCAATTTCCACAGTTATGATAGCAGTGTTATATTGGACTTCAGACTACTGTTTTCCTTCTAATTAGTATAGTAGTGATCTGCAAATGTTCTGAAAACAGACTCATATTATTTTTATGTTGCCGTATGCTCCTCAGAGCTTTTTTCATGTCTTCTTCTATAGGTTTAGAGTGGGTGGAATATGAGTGAAAGTATAATTTTCCTTTGCCATTAAAAATTAATATCTTCACTGTATGATTTTAGAAACTCACTGTTCAGAAAACCAGATTTGGCTTAACTGAAGCAGGAGACCTGTCTGCTGAAGACATGAAGAAAATTCGCCATCTCTCTCTGATTGAATTGACTGCCTTTTTTGATGCATTTGGAATTCAACTGAAAAGAAACAAAACAGAGAAAGTAAAAGGACGAGGTAGCTAAGAGGACTGATTGCTTTGGTTTTAATCCTGACATGCTAGAATAAGACAGTGCTTTTCTGATTTTTTTTTCTTTCTCTCTTGACTATTTTACAATGAAGACAATGGGATTTTTGGAGTTCCACTTACAGTCCTCCTGGACAATGACAGAAAGAAAGACCCTGAAGTGAAAGTTCCCCTTGTATTACAAAAAGTGAGTAGAATGCAAATGAATGAATGAGGAAGGAATACAGCCATATGCTTGTGTTTGGGTACTTTGTAAATCCACTCATGAATTTTCCTTTAGTCTGAAAGACACTAGGCCCTATTAGGAATTAGGCCCTTGGCAATTTTTGACTTGGTTCCATGTATCCTCACAATGGCCTGTAAGCACTTAGACTAGTTGGTCTTCCTATTGTCTATTTTTCATTACTGTAACAAAATATCTGAAGCTGGGTACTTATATGAAAGTTTATTTAGTTCACTGTGTTGGAGCCTGGAAATCTAAAGAACATAGCACCAGCTCTAGGGAATGTCCCCGTAGCTGCATCGCCTCATGAAGGGTGGTACCACAATGATAGGAGCGTGTGTGAGAGGGAGAGATCACGGTGGTCAGAGCAGAAGCCTCTTAGGGGTTCCATCGCCTCAAGTCCACCACACTGAGGACCACATGAACCCTTGGGGAACAAACCACATCCACCCCCAGCAACCTTGCCTGTTACACTGTCTGACTGTAGAACATCAGAGGATAGACACAGAAGCCCTGACTCAACACTTCTTCAGTTACATTTTTTTCCAATATTTTTTCAAATGTTATTTGTCCATATGTATGTGTGTATATATTATTTGTCAGATAAAGATGACCACTGATTATTATTAACAGTATATTTATAGATCATACAAGTGTTTGCTAAGGTAAATCATAGACTGGATTTTTATATATAGGATTTTTATGAATTAGTGTGTGTGATCATTTTATGAATTTTCCAGATAAACTTTAACAAACTTTAAAACTCATCTTATTCTAGTAGTTTTCCAAGTATGACTGGGCAGATAGGATACTTTTAGACAAAGAGAAGAATTTTGGTGGAAGAAGATTTTTAAGTGGTATCTTATCTATTATTCAAATATCTCTGTGACTACCCTTGCAAAATAGCTGATTTACTTTTAAGTTATGTTGTTTTTTATAGGCAGCAGTTCACGCTGGTTTACCTAAGTATGCATTTATTCAACAGTGACATCCAGTGGCACAATTAAAATTCCAGGCCCTTAACACAAATCTTGTTGAATTTTAAAGTGTTTTTAAATAATATATAAAAACACTGACTGAAGAAACATAGTTAATTTAGTCAGACTAACAATTCTTCATCCCTCCTCTATCTTCCTATATTTTGCTACCAATGCCACAAATTGAGCTACTTTCTTAAATCTGGGGACTAATTTGAGATTTGGAACAGGAAGAATGGCAGTGAGATAGCCAGAGGATTCTGGTGACACCTCTGTGCATAAGGCCCATCCATGAGCACCTCCCTGGGGCTGGGCTGCATCAGTGTCATCCACATAATGTCCTTCAAGTCAACCCAGAGCAGCCCAAGGAGCTCGGTGTTATCACCTCCCTTTTACAATTGAGGCCACTGAGGCCTAGGAAGGTAAGATAACTTACCAAAATCACACAGCCAGCAAGAGGTAGCATGGAAAAGGAACACAGCATGTCTCCAGGCCCAGAGTTTGTGGGGACTAAGATTTTCTTCCCTGCTTTGAATTAAAACCAAAACAATGCCCCTTGTCCTCTATGTAAAGGAAACAGTTCAAAGAAAAATTCATAGAAATCTAAGACAGAAGATTCAACACATAAATTTATGTTGTTATGTAGATCCAAAAACCTAGCGCAGAACTTAGCAAATGATAGCAAACAAAAGGTGCTCAAGAGGTGCTAGTTAAAGGAAATCTGGATTTTTATCACATTAGTCACTCAGTAGACATTAGCTATCATTACTATTGACATTAGACATTCCTTATTTAAGACAATTTGAGATTGCCCTTTTTCACTCCTGTAGGAGAGTCTTTTCTTACACATTTTTTTCTTCCTGAATATCTATTTCTCTTTGTACCTAGAAGAACTACTTGAGTTCCAAGCACCATCATTTCTTGAGAGGAGATAGAGATGCTGGATCCTCCTTCTACTGTGTGAAATTTCTCTTTTCCATGCCTCAGTCTTCTCAGCAGTAAAATGAAAATATTAGTAGTATCTACCTTATATATAATTATTGCCAGGATTAAACAAGCCAATATATGTAAAATTCTGAGATTAAGATGTGACCTACAATATACAGTAAATAGTGATCCTCTAATTATTTTTTTAAAAAACCATTGCCACTGTGAGAACTCATGAGAATGATTAACCTGTGCAATCTCTAACTCCTTGGTCAGATACCTACAAGTCCCATAGGGTCTTAGCCAGGGTGGTTGCAAAGATTGAGAATCTTTACTTACTGATCAGTCTTCAGAAGAAGATATAGTAGTAGTTCAATCTTAAAGTGGTTAAGTGACAACATATTATAGTTAAGAACAAAAACTTGGGAGAGCCAGTGCTATCTCATAGGAGGTTGATCATGGGGAAAGTTATGTAAGGACTCGAAATCTCCTTTGCTCATTTGCAAATTGGAGGATTATGTTGACCTTTGAGGGTGGTTGAGAATAATTAACACAGCACGCAAGTACCAGTTGCATGTACATGCTCAGTATATTGATTATTGCTATCATCATTATTTTAGATGTTTGAAATCATATAGAGGTGCTTATTTTGTAATATATCATTGCTTTCTAGTTTTTTGAGAAAGTCGAGGAATCAGGTCTGGAATCTGAAGGAATTTTTCGACTTTCAGGATGTACTGCCAAAGTTAAGGTACCTGACATTTTCTTTGTTCCTTGTTAGAAATCAAAGCTAGTTAGATTCAACCCAAAGGGGCATCAGGAATGTAGTCTTCCTTGTTGTCACTAATTATTTGATATGATCATTTGACTCTTCCTAATATTCCTTGGTACCTATGATTATGTGTTTGCGATCCTTTTAGATTAAACATCAATAATAATAAGCGATAACAACAAAACAACACTTCAAAAACTGCTGCTTATTTTCAATTTGAAAACTAAAAATGCCCCATCCCTGTTCTGTGGGTTAACCACTTTAGTTGGTTGTGGACCTTTTTGTCATGAAAGTGACTAAGCCAACAGCATGGGAGCCAGCCCTTCTTTCCATTACCACTTTAAGCTTAGAGACATTCATTGGTTTTCCTTTCAGTTGAAGCTCTTATAAGAGTTTGTAACAGTGGTCATAACCACTGTAGCACTCACTCAGCAGTTCTGAAACCCAGTTCCATTTATGGTAATGTTGGTGTTCACACACACAACACCACTCAAGCCATGTGAATCCTTTTACCTTGCCTTCTTGCTTCTATAAAAGTGCAAATTCTGCAAAACAGTAAAGGGAAGAATCATTGAAAAGAAAAGCTTTTCTCATTAATTTCCAGTAAAATATCCCACTGCATCTTCTGATGGGCACATACAATGAAGAATTCATCCCTGTCCTTGGATCAGCCCTGGCTTGTGGACATTAAATGATGATCCCCTGAGAAAAAAGTCTCAGGGGGAAGCAACAATGAATTTGGTTGTGTTAAGAATTATTCCAAGGAAATACATAGAAGCAGAAAGGTGTGTCTTTTACATTAAGTCATTTTGGTACCTATTTTGGGAAATTCTGTTTGTATCAAGAAGTCTCAGGGCTTTTATACAGAAGCGTTGCAAGATATTTTTTAAGTGGAAACAGTAAATAACCCGTGTCTTTTGGATTCTCTAGAGAGCTGATGTTAAGAGGGATTAGTAGTGGAAGAGAGTTGTATTAAGGGATAGTGCTTCTGAAGGTTACCCTTTCTAGGGGGCAGGAAGCAGGATTGGGCAGGGTGAGCCTCAGGCCATCCTGCAGATCTAGCAGCCATGGACCGGGCTTCCTGCAGAGAAGGGGCTAACAGCTGGGAGAGTCAACTGCCTGAATGTTTTGCAGATGCAAGTGGCAAGTTCTCTTTTGAAGGAAAATCTGAGCAGGGTGCCAGGCCATTTCCAGTGATGTCAGGAATGAGAGCATATTCAGAGTTGTGACTTCCCTGTTAGCAGAGTTGGCTAAATATAGCTTCACTTGGAAGGCAGGTAAATTCCTAATGGCTCCTTAGGTTTATACTTTCCACGTTCAATCTACTTTTTGTCTCAGTTTCTCAAATGATTGATTCTTAGATTTACTTCTGACTCCTAAATCTGAAGGTGAAAACTGTTACTAGTTTTGCTTAAATCTTTGGTTATCAGTGGAATCAGAAACCCGAGTATAAGGTCAAAGAAATGAATTTCCTGAACAAAATCAGACTCCAATTGGAAAGTTACGTTTGCCTGTATTCTGGTTCCTCTATATGTGTGTGTGTGCATGTGCACATGAGTTTATGAAAAGCACAATGGGTAAGATCTAAATTTCTTTTTCCTAAATAACTAGTGGAAGGAAATGTAGGATATATCTTATGTGCACCAAGTTTAATATTATAGCAAAAGTTACTGTTCTTGAGCTAATCTTTGAAAAATGTTTATCAAAGGCTAATCATCCTTTCAAAGTGTTCTTACAGACACATGCATTCCTGAACCACATTTAGGTCAAAGTCCCTTTTCTACCCTAATCGGTTTTATCTAGTGTCAGCCTATTTATTCCACCCCTTGTTAGTCTAAAAAATGTAATCCAGATGTTTTCATGGTTCAGGCTCCAGGAAAACCAATGCGAAAGGAATCTGGGCCAGTGAACAAAAACAGGAAAGTACTACAGTTAGAAAGGCATTGAAACTTGACGTACTACAGTGGCTTTGACTTTTCTCCTTTATTCAGACCTCAAACTACCTTTCTTTCTTTCTTTCTTTCTTTCTTTCTTTCTTTCTTTCTTTCTTTCTTTCTTTCTTTCTTTCTTTCTTTCCTTCTTTCTTTCTTTTCTTCTTCAGCCACTGCACTACCTTTTCTGACAGTGTGCTTTGGGGAAAAGACTTTTTTTTTTTATTATATTGTAATGATCCTCACCTTGTGCCAAGTAAATGACAGCAACTATTTGGGGGCTTCACTATTGAATATCCAGCCTGGCTTTGTGTTGTGAACACTTGATAAGACTGATAGGAAAGCAGCCCTGAGAAGTTGCAAGACTTTAGCCAAAGAGGTTCACAAATACAAGGCCAGTTCCTGGAGGCTGCAGATCATTTGGATCCAATTTAATGTTTTGGTGTGTTCAGTGATTTTCTTTTCAAAATATGGCAGAAATCTGAGCCAAACACTGGGGAGGATATTTTATTGAAGAAGGCAGACAGTTTGATATGTGAGATTCTCAGTTTTTGACTTATTTAAATTATTCCCTGGCACACTAAATGGCTTGTAGTTACATTACCTGGCCTCTTGGTTTCTGTTCCTGAGCTGGTGGCTGCAGGCTAGTCATTTTCATTTGTATGAAAATTACCTCAAAAATCTTGGCAGGTTGCATTTCTGCTCAAAGGAGATTTAAGAACCCAAGTGCCAGCCCTTCCTCTGGTCTCATTAACAGTTGACAGAAAAACTGACTTCTATACCTTCTGGGTGCTCCCTGTTTGGGGCTGAGTAAATTCACACCTGGTTTATGTGGTTTCACATGTAGGGCTGCCGTGGAAATGTCATTTCTGCCCATACCCTCTAGCCTGCTCTGGTCAAAATCAGAAGAGGACATTCTTTCTCTTGGTGTTATTTTATATCACCCATCTAGACAAGAGGATGTGGTGTTGTTGCCCAAACACTCACACCTGAAACATTTGTAGGTTCCCGTGGGACTGACACTGAAGATTGGGTGGACGAGACCTAGGAGGAGGGAGCAGAGCTGACCTTTATTTACTGTTGTGTAGCAGGCCCTTCTCTGAGAGCTTTATGTGGTTTTATCCATTTTAATCTCAGGGAGGTCATTTTTACCTTTATTTTTAGCTGATACATAAAAATTATACTTATTTATGGGGTGCCATGTAATAGTTAGATACATGTATATGTACTGTAATATTTTCATCAGATTAAACATATCTCTCTCTTCAAATATTTATCACTCCTTTATGGTGAGAACATTCAGACTTCTTTCTTTCAGCTTTTTGAAATACACAGTACAATGTCATTATCCAGAGTCACCCTGCAGTGCAGTAGCACACAAGAACTACTCATTCCTAACTGTAACTTGGTCCCCATTGATCAACCTTTCCCTTACTCTCCCTAGCCTATGGTAACCACCAGTTCTACTCTCAGCCTCTTTGAGATGAATTTTTTAAGAGCCTATGTGTGAGCGAGGTTTGTGAGTAAGATTATATAATACTTGTCTTTTGTGCCTAGCTTATTTCACTTGACGTGATGATCCATTCATGTTGTTGCAAATGGCAGGATTTCATTCTTTTTATGACTGAATCGTATTCCATGGTGGATCTGAACACATTTTCTTTATCTACGCATCAGTCAATGGACACTTTAGTTTCCCTTTCTTGGCTGTTGTGAATAATGCTACAGTGCCTGCTGCTAGTTAGTTTCCCTTTCTTGGCTGTTGTGAATAATGCTACAGTGCCTGCTACTGTCCCTTTGAAAACTTATTTCCTTTCCCTTGGACTTATACCCATAGTGGGATAGCTGGATCATATGGTACTTGTATTCTTAAATCTTCGAGGAACCTCCATACTGTTTTCTGTAACAGCAGAACTAGTTTGCATTCCTACCAACAGTGTGCAAGGGTCTCCTTTCTTCACATCTTTGCCAACACTTCTTATCTTTTGTCTTTTTGATAACAGCCCTTCTTATTGAAGTGAGATGATACCTCACTGTGGTTTTGATTGGCCTTTCTCTGATGACTAGTGACATTGAACATTTTTTCTTATATGTGATGGCCATTTGTATGTCTTCTTTTGAGAACTGTCCATTTAGATCTATTGCCCATTTTTTGTTCTGGTTGGATTTTTTTTTTTGCTTGTTTGTTTCTTGTTATTGAGTCTTTAGACTTCTTTATACATTCTGAACATTAACCCCTTGTCGGTAGTAGAGTTTTCAAATATTTTCTCCCATTCTGTAGGTTGTCTCCTCACTCTGTTAATTGTTTCCTTTGCTGTAGAAGCATAATCAGTTTGTGTCATTTCATTTGTCTCTTTTTGCTTCTTTTTCCTGTGAATTTGAGGTCTTGTCCAAAAAAATCCTTGCCCATTCCAGTGTCCTAAAGCATTTCTCCTATGCTTTCTTTCAGTAGTTTCATTTCTTGCATTTCATTTTTTCATTCATTTTTTAGTTGATTTTTGTAACTTATGAAAGGTAGGAATCCAATTTCATTCTTCTGCATGTGGATACCCCATTTTCCCAGTGACATTTATTGGAAGACTGTCATTTCTGCAATGCAAGTTCTTAGCACCTTTGCTGATCATCAGTGGGCTGAAGGTATGTGGGTTTACTTCTAGACTTTGTGTTCAATAGGTCCATATGTCTATTTTATGCCAGTGCTATGCTGTTTTAATCACTATAGGTTTGTAGTTATTTTGAAGTCAGTTAGTGTAATGCCTATTTTGTTCTTTCCATTCAAGATAGTTTTGACTATTCAAGATAGGGAGATCATTTTAATACCCCTATAGTACAGTGAGAATCTTGAAGCACAGGCCATACAAATCAGTCATTTGGGTTGTTGGGATCTGATTATAGTGCCTATCCTAGGTCTTGGTGCCTTGTTGTCTCTTAGGTGACCGGAAACCACTTACAGGTTAGGAGAGTCACATTAGATGGGTTCCTTTTGCAGAGGTGTGTGAAAAACGAATCTGAATTATTCTGCTCTTGCTGTTTCCTACCCACTTGAATAACAGTTGTCCCTTCCCTTTAGTAGGGGTACTAGGCAACTGATGGAAAACTCTTGCTCTTCCTCCTGTTTTTTCTTTCAACTCACCTGCATCTCTCTCCTTTCTACCTACAACTGGTTGGTAATAGTCCTTTGGTGTATGACGTATGTTTTCATTACTTCTTTTGCTTACTCCTGATCTGTGCCAAACCCTAAATTCCCCAAATAATTTTTCCAGTCTGGATGTCCTCAAAAGATTAATCCAACATTGTCATTCTCCTGCTTAGAGATGTCCCAAGTTGCCTCACTGACTACAGGAAGCAGTCCCATCCCCTTCGGACTGACCATGGCCAGCTTCCCAGGCTCATTCCTTACTCCAGCAATACTGACTGATCTGGGGCTCTCCAAGCACACTGGGATGTCCATGAGTACCTGTCACTGCTCGAGCTATTCTTTCTACCCAGCATGCCCTTGTGTGTCCTCTTTTCTGGCAATTCCTCAAGATTTGGTTCTAGCAGTTTGATTTACTCTCTCTGATGGCTGTTACAGTGCCAATACGTGAACTTTCTTGTAGTGTTTACATTCCGAATTTGTATTATCAGTTCATGAAATGGTCCCCTCCACTGGTGTACAAGACACCTAAAAGCAGAGAATAGATTTCATGCATCTTTCTTTTCCAGAGCTAATCTGGTGCATGACATCCTTTATTCAGGACAACTGGAATAAGTGTATTTATCAGCAAAGTATCTCTTGGTTAGCTGTAGAAATGTCCTTTTGACTTATTGGTAGGGGCTGGAGGGTGGATCTCAGTTTCATATATCTCTGTAAGTAACTTGTCATGTGAAGGATCTCCATTTTACAGACTCTGGGAGCCACGAGAGCATCTGTGCCTGGCATATTAATAAACTGCTCATGTTAGGAAAAGGTGAGATGTGTGGACTGACTTTGGCTGAGTGTGTTCAAAGCTAGAAGAATTAGGCTTCTAAGGGTTTTCAGAGTTCCTTTCAAAGTATCCTCTTCAGAGCATTTAGTGTCAGTCAGGAGACTGACTAATTACTTATTATAATAGGTAAACCTTGTAGTTCAAGGGAGCAGATGAGTTTGACTTTAGAAAATAATGGGTGGCAACATAATCAGATGAACTGATAATGTAAAATTTGTAAGACAAGTAGAACCTCTGGGGGCTTAGTACTTTTTTGTTTGTTTTTTGAAGTATTTGCACAGTGCTTATGGAGGATTTGGCAGGCATGCAAACATGTGGAGGACATGTGTGTGTCTTGGCTTAAAACTTTGCTGTAACTGTTCCAGGAAGATGTCATTGGCCTGCATGGTGTAGTGAGGTCAGAGGTACTTTATTGGAATATTTCTCCTTCTGTATGTGGACTAGCTGAGAGGTGCACATTCTGGATCTACTTTAGAAATAGAAGTGACAAAGGCAAAAGGGATTAAGAGAAGAAGGGAATGGGGACTTTGTCAAAATCTAGCAGTGCATTTATCATGTGGGATAGTGGTTTCCTGCCAAAACCACAGAAAGGAAACTACAACCTAAGTAAAGAATTTTTATACTGTGTAGTTCAAGATTAACATTATTTTTTAAATATTCTCAAAAACATTTTTAAAAATTCATTCATAATCAGCCATGCAGTTCTCTTAATCATGTTGCAAAAAAGTTTAATAGATTCTGTGTTATCACTCTATGTGCAAAAATTGTTTAATTAATGCTAGTGTTCAGAGGGGATAAAGAGCGTCAGGTGGTAAAAACGCACCTCATCTCATTGCTGTCTTCCTTGATTTGCAGCAATACCGTGAAGAACTGGATGCCAAGTTCAATGCTGATAAATTTAAATGGGATAAAATGTGCCATAGAGAAGCAGCAGTAATGTTGAAAGCATTTTTCAGAGAACTACCCACTTCTCTCTTCCCTGTGGAATATATACCTGCCTTCATCACTCTAATGGAAAGTAAGTGGAAGATGTTAAATGTGAATTGACCTCATAGGTTAGGTCCATAAAGTTACAGAACAGAAGAGAGGTGCCCAATGACATGTGACCACAATGTATCGATTTGCTGTTTCCTGATGATGCTTGGTTGAAATATTAAGTTTGATTGTAAACAGTCATCCATTTACATACTAATGTATTTATATTTGGTAGATATGATTTAGAGGGCTTTGTGTTAGTTTAAAGGGCAGAGGGATTTGCAGGAGGGTGGGGCTCTTAAGGTTTGACTTCCTGTGTAACCATCTCTTAGTCATGCAGATTTTCTGAACTTCAACTGCTGTACCTATAAATTGCAAATAATAACTTGTCAGGGTCGTTGTGGGTATTGAATAAAAGCATCAAGAATAGTGCCTTGTGTGTAATAGTCCCCCAAAAACTTGAGATCCCTCCCTTCTTTAAATCTGTCTGTGTCTGACCATGCAACATGCAACAAGCGTGAAACTTTTTTTTTTCTGAAAATCATAATATCACAGTGTTTCTGAAAATCAGAGTCTCATCATTTAGATCTTAAATGAGGTACTTGACAGAATGCACAAAACTGAACTGTGTGGCAGTATTTGGCAATCAGGGAATATTTAAATGTTTGGTCTTAAGGGTTGACTATTGTTAAAGGATATGACAAGAGAAAATTTCAGAAAAGTGGAATGGGTTGGGTATTAGGGGCTTTGCCTACTAACCTGGTGAAGTCAGGGACCACAAGCCTAAGAATATGTGAGCATGTTAAGTAAATGGTCATTCTACATGAACAGAAAAGGGCTGTGACCAAACTAAGAGGACACATCCCATCTACAGAAACTGGCCACTGCTCAGCTCCAGGTAATGGTCACCATGCAGGACCAAGAACCAAATTCAGGCTTTAATGGGAAAAGTTTTCATTTGAAAATGTCAGCCAAAAATGCAAATTTTAAAATGTTAATGTGAACTTAACACATGATATTTATATCTGATAGTTTGCAACCTTCTGCAGGTTGACTAGAACTATAGAATAACTAAAATATTAATGAAATAAAATAACATAGATCCTAAGCTATATAAGAAAAATTGTCTGAAAAAATATAAGTTCCCTGTCTTTAAAATTTTTTAACTGAACCAGAGTCACAAAATAATCCTTTGTGTCTTTTATTAAGAGACTATAATAGTCAAGGCAACCCTTTTCTAAGCTTTAATTCAATATGTAGTCTGTGACCAGTACCTTTTTTCTTTTTCCCCCTAAGATCTAGTCATTATTTTAGTCATTTTTATTTCAGGTAATTGTGGGGTTCTTTTGTTTTCAGTTCTAGGATTTTCAGTTGGTGCTTTTTAAATATTTTTTATTCATACACTGAGATGGCCTATCATTTTCTTTGCTTCATTGGTCATAATTTTGATAGCTGCTTCAAAACCCCTGTTTGGGTATGTAACTCACACCTGTAATCCCAGCAACTTGGGGAGACTGAGGCAGGAGGACTGCAAATTCAAGACCAGTCTTCAGCCTCTTTTTGAGAACCTCTCTCTAAATAAACAAGGGCTGAAGAGGTAGCTCATTGGTAAAGCACCATGGGTTTGATCTTCAGTACTATAAAACAACCACAACAAAAATACAAATAAAGAAACAAAAAAACAGTCTGCTAGTTCCAGTATCTAGCTGGGTTATCTCAGGTGTGATCTCTGTCTTCACCTTTGAGAATAGATTACAATTCCTTGTTACTTTTGTATGTCAAGTAAGTTTAAATTCTCTTTGGAACATTATGAATGTGTGTTTGGAGACTGGATTCTGTAATAATCCTCCAAAGAGCGTTTGTTGGTTTGTTTGTGCTGTTTTAAGCTGGTAATTTGCTCGACTGAACTCTAGTTGCTAGTGTCATTTGGACTGCAGCTCAGCAAGTCTCAGTTCTGTTATCCAATCTCTGCTGTGCTGTCCCACACCTACATGGTTCATGGGTCAGCCATTGATTTGGGTGGAGTTTATTCCAGAAACAGGGCCTTCCATCTCTGAATCCCTCCTTTTTATGACTGCTCCATAACTTTCCAGGAACTGTGGTTGCCTTCAACCCTATGCTATGGTTCGGGCCAGAGAGAATAGGATTATTTACTTATGTCCTTATTGCATTTTTGGCATCCTGCACAGCCCTGACTGTGGTCTGATCTCAGGTTAGGAGCCAGGTAAACATGACACTCTCCCTGTGCTGATTCCTATTCCAGGTGCCCAGCCCCTCCTGAGCTGGCCTGTTTTGTTCACTTTCCACTGGCCCAGGTAACTTGATTTTGTACTTAGTCTGAAGATTATTTAGGATGGTTGATTTTAGTAGGAGCTCACTCAGCCAAACCAGAAGCAGAATTTCCTCTTTTTAAGTTAAAAAAATTTTTTTTCCAGGATTTTCTATGATGTTTGCTGCCCTAGAAAATGGACTGCAAACTTATTAGTTTCCCTTTGCTTTGTGGTTCATATGTCAATTAGAAGTCATCAAAAGAAACCATGTCACAGAGGGTTTGTGTTTTTGTTTACTTGTTTGCGAGTCTTGGTAGTATGAATTATGCAAGGAGGATTCAGCCCTCCAATGGTCAGAGCCATCCTGAGAATCACATTAAGGAAGAATCACATGAATAAATGAATCTCTCTTCCCACCCTTGCTCCCTCTGTGACTGAGCCGGTGCACTTCACTGTCGGGGGATAATTTGAAAAATCACCTGAAAGGGTTCACAAAGGAGTCCATACTTCTTTGTAGGACTTTGAAAGTGAAAAATACCATATTGCAGGTGATTGATTTGATACTAGATAACCCTGCAGGAAGCCCAGAGTTCTGGCCTGCAACCAGCAGGAAATAATGGCCTTTTGGCCACCTGAAGGAAGCTCTAGTTGTAACGAGACTTTCTGAAGAGAATTGTGAACACGTGCGTGCGTGTGTGTTTAAGCAACCCTTTTGATACTCAAATGGAGTTCATAGAGCACAGATTCTTTCCCACTTGTGTAATTACTTTCTCTTTTCAATCTTGGCCCCAAAATTGCTTGTACAATTAAAAGACTCATCAATTGAGTCTCATATACTTTCTTGGAAAGTGTTAATAACTTTCTGGGAGAATAATGACCTGAGGAAAAAGAATGTTTTCTACTAGGATGAATTAAATGAATTAACTACAAAACTATTAACCACAGAACAGTTTAGGGCCAAGTTTCCTAAGTAAAATGAAAATGGATTATTTGCCAAATGAAACTTTTAATTGTAAAGAGAACTTCATAATTTCTCTGAAATGGATGGAAATAGAGAGCTCCCAAGCCTACATCTGCATCTCTTGTTTCCCCCACCCAGAGGTGTTTTTGTATTATGTTGGAAGATTAGAGACAGTCTTCAACCTGCAGTTTATGTATTAAAATAATGTCTCTCTGTCCCTAAATGCTCTGTATGGAGACATTCTCTCGATGGATCTTATTCAGGCAAGCTCACGTCAGTGTGCATTGGTGGTTTTTAATTACATCTTGAACTTATGTAATTTTTTGTTTACGAATTTGACATACATACCTAAACGATATGTGGGTTGTGCTGAGAGCATGTGGTCTGATCCTTATAAATATGCCTCTCACTGCTGCTTTGTTACATGACTGTGCACACTTGTCACCCATCCCTAACTCCAGTACACACAATCTCCACTAGCCTAGTGACTTGTCACGAGCATCTCCACTGCTGTGAAGCTCAGTAACTTTATAAGCAACTGCCTGCCTTTCAGCTATTGAATATAAATAGATTTTCCTCAACTTGAGAACTCCCAAGGGATTCTAGCACATAATGCTTTCCTGCAGGAAGTCCTCACCAAGAGACCATTCTGAGGAGAATACAGAAAGATGAAGGAAAGCCTGGATTCTCCAGTGTACTTCAAATTTTCAGCATGGCTGCTTGTGGATTATCCTGTGTGGATGGGCTCTCTCTGTATAAATCCAACCCTCTGGCGCCATCTTGCGTCTTTAAGGAATAGACTGCTTAACAGTCTCCAAAGATCAAACTATAGACACCTTCCTTAAATGTTCCTGTAACAGCTAGAACTGGTGACACTGACCACAAGAGCACGCACATATAGCCATGACTGTATTTAGGCACCGACTTAAACATAGCGTATTTATTAACTCATTTAATCCTCAAATCAGCCCTGTGAGGTAGGTAGGATGACTATCCCATTTTGCAGATAAAAAGAAATCTATGAGGTCTTACATAACCTGCCCAAACTCACACAGTGATTTGGTAATAGACATAGGATTTGAACCTGGTTCTGTAATGAATGTTCTTAATAACTATACCCTGCTGCATATTGACTTTTCTGCTATCAAATTGAGCATCAGACTTTGTATTATGGTATGAAAGTAAGGCAAGGTCTATTAAAATTCTTTGAATATGGAGGTGCTATACAAATCTGGGATTATTTTAAGGATTTGGTTGGCCACCTGCCTCTACAGTGGCATTGTGGGATGTGAAGGGGAGTTGATAGACTGAGGCTCCTGTCCAAATGAACAAATTTACATTGTTGAGCGCAGAACCTGAGTCCTTACCACTGAAAGCTGTCAGGAGCCCTCCTGTGCCACCAGATGTTAGCAAGAAACGCTGTCAGAATACATCAGTGTTGTTTCAAACGTGTGATCATTTCTGTTTTCTTGTTAGGAGGGCCTCACATCAAAGTGCAGTTTCAAGCATTGCACCTGATGGTCATGGCACTGCCTGACGCCAACAGGGATACAGCCCAGGTATGTTGTATTGACCTCATGGTCTGTCAAGAGGCTCATATTGCTCAGAGGAAGTGACTGCTCCGGGAAAAGCTGAAAATAGGTGACAATTTACAGAGCCATCTGAGCAGGCTGCAACCTTACTGCCTTTGCACCCTCCCACTGCCACTGGGCTGAGGAAGAGAAAGGAAGAGAAGCAGTATCCAAGGGGTACTGAGTGTCTGCCCACGTGCAGGGCACTGGCTTGGTGTTAGAAGGAGGAGAAGAGACAAAGATGAAGGGTTAAATGGAACAGTGTCAGAAGTAAATGAGGCCATTTTGAAACCTGTGAAATACAATACTGTTATTGTAGCTCCTCGGCTGCTCACTTTAGTGGCAAAAAATACATAAATGATGGGTGTCTTTGGGAGGAAACTTGAAATCATTGAATTAAGTGAAATTTCTAAAATGTTCATGTTTTAAAATGTTTGAAGATAATACAAATTAAGTAATTTTAGAATTTCATAATTTTAGCACCTGATAGAATCTGGCCATTCTGCAGATTAGGAAAATGAAGCTGAGAGAAGTGATTTGTTCATTAACATATAACAGACCATTTGATAGAATCATATTTCATAGTTCTTCATTCCAGATATCCCTCCCTTTATTTCAGATTTATTTCTTTGCTCTTTGACAGTTAAAAAAAGAAAAGAAAAGAAAACATTTCTCTTGCCATTTCCGAAATAAATCTGTATGCAATAGGAACTTTAAGTGTACAGATATTTGGAATCTTTGGAAAAGTGCATAATATTGAGCCCAGTAAACATATGTTGAAAACAAAACTGTGCTGCCTCTTGTCAGACACTCTGTGGTGAGGACCTTTCCCGTACACAGTATAAAACATTTATGTCAGTTATGTGTTGATTATATCCTCAACATATAAGGGTCATAAAAATGTCAGTTTCTAATATAATTCATTAACTTTTTTAAAGAGAAATTCATTAACTCATTTTGGGGATTTGTCTGAACAATGTTATTTTATCAAAATCAAAAATTCATCTTGTGCCCAATATCTGAGTCAATGGTTATTTTAGGCAGTGTCCAAACAAGTTATTAGTCAAGCTCTAAAAAGAAAAGTGGAAATTTAAAGGGACTCTACTCCAATGCAGTCTTTAGTTTTATAGCTGTGTTATTTCTGATTTAGTCATTAGTTGAGTAAACATATTTGGCATTGAATATAAAGTTGGTATATTAACATATATATTTTATATTCAAATTTAGAACCTAAAGACTGAAATTAAATTAAAGGTATATATAAATTCTGTATGTTATTATGTTTATTACTTTAGGTTTTCAGTCCTGCTTCTAAAAGGAGATTTAAATAAATGATTGGCTAAATATTGAATACACAATTTTTTTAAACTTAGTTGTGGTACTAGGGTTTGGACCAAGGGATGTTCTACCATTGTGCTACATTGCCCAGCCCTTTTTAGTTTTTATTTTGTGATAGGGTCTCACTAAGTTGCTGAGGCTGTTTTCCAATTTGTGATCCTCCTGCTTTTCTGGGGTGGGGGTGGAGCTGGAGGTACCTGGGTTGAACTTATGCACTAGACCACTGAACCACCTCTCCAGCCCTATTTTGTATTTTATTTAGAGACAGAGTCTCACTGAGGATCTTAGCACCTTACTTTTGCTGAGGCTGGCTCAAACTCGCGATCCTCCTGCCTCAGCCTCCTAAGCCACTGGGATTACAGGTGTGCATCACTGTGCCCAGCTAATTTTTAAATTAAAAAATACATATCTGAGTCAAAATCTCATCTACCCTTTCATATAACTGAGGATGCAGCAATTGTCAAGAGAATCCAATACATTTCTAACGGAAGATCCTCCCAAAAGTTCATGGAACTGGTGATGTTATAAATGCTCATACTTAACATGTACACCATGTCCATGCACCCTCATGCACATGTACCCACACACATATGCATTGTGCCTGGATATAATGGTGTGGTGTAGAGGTCAGGAATGCTAGCTCAAGATCTGGGGTTGTAGCTCAGTGGTAGAGCACTTGCCTCGCATGTATGAGGCACCTGGTTTGATTCTCAGCACCACATATAAATAAATAAAGGCCTGTCAGCAACTAAAAAAATATTTAAAGAAATAAAGGAATGCTAGCTCAAGAACTGGTTCCCTTGGTTCAGATCCTGGCTCTGCCAGTTAATTAATTGGTGCTGGGCAAAGCTACTGGGCCCTTCTCAGTTTCCTCATCTGTGAAATAGGATTAATAGTAGTAGCAACCTTTTAGGGTTTAGAAGGATGCAAATAAGTATAAAGCACTAGGAATAATGCCTGCCTTATGTTAAATCTTCAGATAAATACTACACTATTCACATAAATAATGAACTATTATTACTATCATATGCTATGCATTTTCTTAATGACAAATAATTGCAGTAAAATTGAAATTTGCAAAACCAAAGATTAGTCCCTTTTGAGATTTCAGTCTTCTTGGTGAATTTCTAAAGGTGAGAATCTATACTTCGGTGGCTGTGCAAACTTAACAAGATTTCTCAAATTATCTTCCTCCTTCCTCTTCTACTCTGCTTAGAACAGCTGTACATAAACATTATTTGCCTATGGCCAGTTGAAGATTTCAGAAATGAAAAACAGTAGAAAAATATCACCCAGAAGTAAAATTTTTAAAC
Source organism: Sciurus carolinensis (assembly GCF_902686445.1). Lineage (NCBI taxonomy): Eukaryota > Metazoa > Chordata > Mammalia > Rodentia > Sciuridae > Sciurus > Sciurus carolinensis. The sequence goes on along the minus strand of NC_062227.1, from coordinate 24,642,295 downwards.
TTTTTCAACTGAATTTACATTTGGGCAGAAGAATGAAATGTTCATGTTGTTTAAAAGGGTTTTATTTCTCAAGGAAACAGTAAATCATTTTTAACGGCAATGCTTCACATTAAAGGTTTTATTGAAGAATTACTTTATCCCCCCAATATGCTGCATTTCATGTTTATTTGAGCTACAGAGTTTTCGCTCCCTGTTTTATGTTTAATTTTGATATTTGTCAAATTGTTTAGGACAAAAGAAATAACAAAATGCAAACGATAATTTGTAGAGACCCCCCAAATAATAAATTATCTAAAAATGGAGTTATTTTATGAAGTAAACAATTGAATACACTTTTCTTCTTAGAACTTTTAAGCTTTCTGTGGGGAAATATGACACATTTATGCATTCTACACTTTTGACAGTTTTGCAGTGGCAAAGTGAATGGGTATAGAAATGAGTGGTCTCTGCCACTGGAACCTTCAGACAGTTTACAATAGTGTGACACAATGCTATTTCTTGTTAGGCCCTCATGACTTTCTTCAATAAAGTGATTGCCAATGAATCAAAAAACCGAATGAGTATGTGGAACATTTCCACTGTAATGGCACCAAACCTTTTCTTCAGCAGAAGCAAACACTCTGACTATGAAGAATTACTATTAGCAAACACCGCAGCCCACATCATCCGCCTAATGCTTAAGTACCAGAAAATTCTATGGAAGGTGAGTAGCAACAAGATGACTGTGTCAGGCTCCCCTCCAAAGTCCACCAGCACCAGGAGATACAAGGATTCCAGGATTGAACACAACCCCCTTAGTCAGAGGGAGGAAATTGATAAGACAGATGCTATATCGTCCACATACAGCCAGCCTTCCAAATCCACAGGTTCTGCAGCTCCAGATTCAGCCAACCACAGATTAAAATTCAGAAAAATGTTTGGAAATATTTCTAAAATATGTTTGTCTATACTGAATATGTACAGATCATTTGTATCATCATTCCCTCAACAATACAGTGTACAGTACACTATTTACATAGCATTTACATTGTCCTGGGTATTATAAGTAATCTAGAGATGGTTTAAAGAACATGGAAGTGTATGTATAGGTCATATGCAAATACTAGACCATTTATAGAAGGGATTTGAGCATCCTCAGATTTGGGTATCTGAGGGTATCCCAGGAACCAGTTAGCCTGCCTTGAGTACCGAGCAATGCCTGTACATTCTATGAGAACTCCTTTTTAGCACGTTTTCCCTCTTGAACAGAAATCTTTCCCCCCACACGCCCCCAACTTCTACAAGTCAAATGCCACAGTTCCTGGTTCCAAGATGCTGAGTGGCATGGAGAAGCTAATATAACTGAGGGAGGTTTAAAAGTGGTTTCCCTTTAATCAAGCTATTTTTCTTCTCCAGGTTCCATCTTTCTTAATCACCCAAGTCAGAAGGATGAATGAAGCCACCATGTTGTTAAAGAAGCAGCTCCCAAGTGTGAAAAAGCTGCTCCGGAGGAAGACCATAGAACGGGAGGTGAGCAACAAGGGGAACTCACACTGCTCACTTTCTAGACTTGTACTCCTCAAATGAAGGCCAAAGTAACTTTTTGGTAATTTAGAACCAAAAATTGTATGTATGGTCTTGTGACTATTGACATTGTGGGAGGTGTGTCCATAAAGAGAGTACTGTAGTCTTTCCGTTGGTTGAATTTTGTGCTTTCTGACTGACATTCTTGAGATATGTATGTCATAAGATTGTTTAACATTTTGGTAAGGAATTGCTGGAACAGCTAGAATGGTCCCCAAAAAGTCACAAGTTGACATTTTTGTCCTTGTGAACTAGATTTAAGGGCAATCCAGGATCCAGTATGTCAAATAAGTAGGGAAAGAGATCTCCTTAGTGATTGAATTATAGGAGAGAGAATCACCAAATGGTTTTCTGTAAATTAATTGCATTTCCAGGAATTTTTCCTTTAACACAGTTATTTGTGTAAAGGTACATAATGGAAACAGGTTTTAGAAGAAATGTCTTTATTGCTTCAGTTTAACTTGAATGTCAAGCATTGATTACATTCAACCTTAAGGAGGATCCAGATTCTTGAAACTCACTTTGCCTTTGAAGGAACTTGCACCTAATGTGAGAAACAAGTGTGTCTAAGGGCATGAACACCCAGGAGTATGCATGAGTGACAGACCAACGGTGCAGACAGTGCTCCAGGGTTGTGCAGAGGATAAAGAGTGCTCCAGCTTGGGGAATCGTGGATGACTTGACGGAGGAAGCGGCATGCAAGCTATATCATGAAGGCTGGGTAGCACTGAAAAGAGAGAAAGGAGGGGATGTTTGTCCAGAGAAAGAGGGCAGTAAACACTGAGGCAGGGAGGCAGGGAAGCTGGAGGCAGGAGGCAATATTGTTACCTGATTAACTACAGTTGTGATGAAGGGTTGTAGTCCCTTATGGATTGTAGGTAAAGTGAATTCACATAAGGAGAACCAACACTTGAATTCGGGAAGGGGGGAGTTTGAATTCATGAAAAATTTAAACTATTAAATTAATCATTTTAACCATTTAAAGTCTACAGTTCAGTGATTTTTTTTTTTTTTTTAAGTATATTCACAATGTTGAAACTTCTGTTTTCAGTAGTTGCATGTACGGGCCATATTTTCTTTCCTGTTTAGACTGTCTACTAACTTTCTGTTGAAGAATGAACATTCCAAATATTATAATGTGGCAGCTTTAGAAATCAGATCCCTCCCCCTGCCCAGAGTCGGTTGCCACTGCTTTTGTACCCACTTAGTGACTTTTCTGCTGAACTAAGTTTGTAATGTCTGTACTGTTTTGTGTGACTACTGAACTCCCTGCTCCTATAGCTTAGTGGCTAGCTGATGCCTGGATGGGGGCTTTGTTCAATGCCTAGAAACAAACCAACCTCACAGTCTTTGCAGATGAGCTGTGTGAGTGTTGGGGCCCCCGCCCCGCACTCACCAGGCAATTTCTAACTCTGCCTGAGCCTTCTGCCTCCTGCTTGCACAGAGCCTGGAGGTCAGCCAGAGGCTAGAGTTTATGCCTTTTCCAGGTCTTTTCAGTCCTGTGCTTCCAGTACTGGGCAAGCACTTAGCCCTTTAAATTCTCAGAAATGTCAAAGCTTTTCAAAACTATTATTCCCCAATGCATCTCAGTTCCCAGCCTTGACTCCCAGGATTTTCAGGTACCTGTTTTCCCCAGCTCTTATCCACTGCATCAGGCAACTGTGACTGTAGCATTTGCCTATAAATGTCTTCGATAGTACACCTCTTAGCACAGGTCAGGTTCCAAGTTAGACAGCACGAAGCTTGTCTTTTGAACCAGTCTTCCAGGGAGTGCCCAGACAGGTCAAAACAAGTTATTAGGATTCCTTGTAAATAATATCCATTTTTTTCCCTCCTTACCTGTACCAGGAATGCAGGCTGTTGTCTTCAAGGCTTTTGCAGAGCTAGGGAGAAGGGATGGGAAGAGTGTAAGCGGAAATACCACAAAGCTTTCTTACTGAGATTCAGTAGTTCTTCTTATTCAGACACTCCCTTGGTTGCAACCTTTGGGTTAGCCTCCGGAGTTCTGAAAAGTTGATACTGAGAGTGCTTGCCATTGCTTTTATGGAGGGGACAGACTTTTAGAGTTTCTTATGCTGTCATTTTCACTTGGGAAAATATTAATGGCATAAATATGACACACGTGGAGCTGAAGAAGAGGCTTGGTTGCCAGTTACTACCTATATAAGCATGGGAAAATTTCGTTTGCTCTTTGAGCTTCAATTTTTTTTTATCTTATGAATTGGAAGAAAGGTCATATCTATATCACAGAGTTATCACTATGTTTGACTCATATAATGTGTATGTAAAGCACTTTATAAATTTTATATTGCTATATGAGAGTCAGTTCTTTTACTATCTGGGATTATGTATGTGGATTGGTTTTTTGTAGCACCAAGGTCGAACATAAAACTTATAAATACTATAGAAGGAAGCACTTAAAAATGAAGAAATGGTCTTTCTTTAGCTCTATTATAATATACTGGGGGGAGCGGTTTGTTTGTTTTTGTTGCCAGGGACTGAACCCAGGGACACTTAATCACAGAGCCACATCTCCAGCCCTTTTTATATTTTATTTTGAAGCAAGTCTCACTAAGTTGCTTAGGGCTTTGCTAAGTTGCTGAGGCTGGCTTTGAACTCACCATCCCCCTGCCTCAGCCTCCTGAGCCATGGATTACAAGTGTGCTCCACCACACCTGGCAATATACTGTGTTTTTAATTCTTAATTTTGGTTAGAATAGATGGTTCTTTAGTGAGTTATGAATTGAAAAGCTGGAAAAGACTGGGAAAAAATTAGCCAGTTTTGACTCCCCCCAAAGACAAATAATTTCACCAATAATAAAATGTGTCTACATAGGAGCATACAAGTATATATACTTTCACATATGCTCTGTGCACATATAGGCAAATATGAATACAATTGACCCTCTGTGTCCATGTCCACCTCTGCTGATCTGATTTAAAACATTCAGAAAAAAAAAATCACATTATCATTGAACATGTAGACATTTTTTCTTATTATTCCTTTAAAAATATAATATAACTACTATTTACATAGCATATATGTTGTCCTAGGTCATCCAGAGGAGCCTATGCCTAGGCTGTGTGCAAATGCTATGCATTTTATATTAAGGACCTGCATGTTGGTTCCAATGCCCTGCAGATACCAAAGGGCAACTGTATATGTTCTTCCCTGTTTTACATGAATGATGATAAACAGGAACCACTGTCCTGTATCTTGCCTTACTGATTTAAGAAATCATAGTTGTCATTGCATGAGTCCACAAAGCCTGCTTCTTTGCTTATTTTGCATATTTTTCCATAGGTTTATGGTTTACTTAGGCATCCCCAGATTTTTGAACAGTTAGATGGCATCCAGTCTTTTGATATTATAATTTGTACTAAAGTGAATAAACTTGCTTATGTCATTGTTCACAAATGAAGTATATTTGTAGGATAAGTTTACAGATGGAGAAGTATGGGGTCAAAATTCATATGCTCTGTATAACTTGATAAATACAGCCAAAATGTTTTCCATAAAGATTGTACCAGATTCCACAAGCAGCATATGCTTTTTCCCAACATGAATTCTGTTTTCTTTAGGTTACAAGCCCCAAGACTTCAAAGGTACTACAAAAATCACCCTCTTCTAGAAGAATGGTAAGAAAACAAATAGTTTCCCTTCTTCTATTAACAACCTATTCACTCTCTGGCTGCATTTACCACATTCCTGTATCATTTTGGTCATGATCAATCCTTCAAACTTGACATATGTAGCATGGAACATAGATCAGTTGTATAGAGGTGTGGTTAGGAATCCTGTATACAAGCGTGAATGCCACTGAAAGTTGTAAGGGAATTGTTATGATCATAGGTTCAATAATGTCAAAGTGTGAAATTTATCTTGCAGAGGCTTCTGCCTGGGGAGATGGGAGAGGAAGGACATGAGATAATCAAGGAATATTTTGGGAGTACAGTCTTGGCTGCAGTGAGCCAGGGACTCTGCCACCTCTCAAATCCAAATCCCTCAGCATCCATTTTCTAGCATGTTTCCTCAATTCTTGATGATAATACTAGGAAAATGTTATAAGAACCGACCCTTTTAAAAACCATTGTTATAGTTTCCCAGGTCTGCCATAATAAGGCGCCACAAACAGGGTGGCTCAAGACAATAGAAATTATAGTTCTGGAGGCTAAAAGTCCAAATCAAGATGTCAGCAAGACCAAGTCTTCTGAGGGATGTGAGGAAAGGTCTGTTCCAGGCCTCTCTGCTAGCTTTTGGTGATGCCAACAGTCCTTGGCATTTCTTAGCTCATAGATGCACCACTCCAATCTCTGCTTCCATCTTCACATAGCGTTCTTTTGATGTGTGTCCCTGTCTCTCTTCCACTTCTGGAAGGGCACAAGTCATATGGGATTAAGAGTTCACCTATGTCAGTTTGACCTCATCTTAACTAATTACATCTGTAATTACTATAATCAAATAAGATCTCATTCTGAAGTTTTTGGGATTAGGACTTCAAAACATGATTTCTAGGGAAATAGTTCACCCTATAATGTTGTTTTTCAAGGGTATGTTTAGAGTCAATTCCTATGCACTTTCTTCATCAGTACGGCCCTCCTTTAAGAATGTAGAGTTTTAGAACAGTTACCCGAGGAATAGCCAGAATCTCAAATAGAAATTTATTTCTTTTCCTCTACTAGATAATCAATGGTTAAAATATTCAAATTTTTTTTAAACAAATGGAGTTTTCTACTCTGACAAGACAGAAACTTCTGTTAATCAGGCAGCAGTCCAACCCTGTGCATATTCCATTTAGCTGGAAGTCCCAAGGTCTGCCAATCACATCTTACAAAAGCAAAGCCACCTTCTTCCCCAACATAGTCCACATTCTTCTCTGTACAGTGCTTTGCAGGCTAGTTTCAAGTGCCCATGTGGAATTTTATTTGGGCTGGCCATTCATGGTCACTAACTAAGAAAACAGGGTATTTGAGAATTGATTCCTAAAATTTTTAAAAATTTGACTTCTTAAAATAGTTTAAGTGTTGAATTATGCTTAAAATAGACTTATATGGTACATTGTTCAGTAAAGACATGGATGGAAATATTAGTTTTCTGGCAGACCCCAGTTTTACTCTTCTCATTTTAAGGCATTACAGTAAGGTCTATGTGTGTATTAAGTGAAAGTAAAAACCCAGACTAAGTTTGGTCAGTAGTTATTCTCTTGGTTAAAAAGAAAACAGTGCTTCATTCTGGTTAAGTGTTAGTCATATTGACATGATTTTCTAATTCCAATTACATGGTTTCTAATTCATGTTTCTTAAATGCAGTCATTGAACTGATAATTCATCCTAGTTTGACAGAATGTACTGAATTTTCCCTCATTGGCAGTCTGACGTGCCGGAAGGAGTCATAAGGGTCCATGCTCCGCTTCTCTCTAAGGTGTCCATGGCCATTCAACTCAATAGTGAAACCAAAGCTAAAGACATATTGGCAAAATTTCAATATGAAAACAGGTGAGTGAGCATGAAGGAAGGTCCCTTCATAAGGAAGTGTGACTTGTACCAGATGAGTAACTTTCCAGGCACCTGCAAAGTTGACCTTTTGAAAATTAGAACTGTTATTTTGTGAATTTTACCAGAAGACTATAAAGGTTAAAAGTAGAGAATAGTCAAACACATAAGTTATTTTCTAAAGGAAATCCTACAAGTGGGGTTCTTCAGAGGTACTGTTCATCTTAGTTGCTTCATTTATTCAATGAGTTGTATGTTTTATTAGAATGAAAAAAAATAAAGCAAGTTAGTTGTAGATATCTTGATAGTTTTCCAGGGATGTCATTACTTTAGACATCCTCATGCGCATCATAGTTTTTGCTTTCCTGAAAATATACTAATCTACTACTAATATTCCTTAGACTCAGAATAATACTTAGATTTTAGATATCTGCCATCAGTAACCATAAAGAGCATAAATCACAATCCTTTTTTGTCTAGGAATGCTTATGTAAGGATAAACCTTTGCCTTGAGATTTCAAATGATGAGTAGCTTATATACAGTTCAATGGTCTAAACTCATGGATAGCCTTAAAAAGCATTCCACTCATATTAAAAAGGAGTAGCAGTGCTGAGCCATTTCTAAAAGTGTGTAGTTGTCTGATCCCATTTATATAGCATTTTTTTAAATGAAAAATTCTACAAATGGAGGATAAATTAATATCTGCCATTAACTTGGGTGATTGTGGGAGGAAGACAGTCATGGTTATGAAAGGGCATCATGAAGGATGCTCGTGAAATTGGAACTGTACTGCCGGACTCCACTGTGTGGTGGATCAACAAACCTCTGTAATATTGTATTGAGCTTCATTCACACAAAATTGAGTACAAGTCAATCTGGGAGATACTGATGTATTTTATCATCAGTATCCTGATTGCAGTTTTGCAAAATGTCACCATTGGTGAAAACTGGACAAAAGTACAAAGAATCCATCATTTCTTCCAATAATGTGTGAAACTACAATTATTTTAATAAAAATTTCAGTTAAAAGAATAAACAAGAGTAGCTGGCCAGTGAAAGTCATCTGTGATGTTAGGAGTCAGGATGGTGGTTTTCTGGTGGCAGGGGGAGGGCATAGTGAGAAAGCATGTTGGAGGCCTCCAGGCCTTTTTTTAGATGAGGGTGTTGGCCCCATGGTGTACTCACTTTGGAAAATTCATCAAGTCATATACTTGTGACTTGTGCACTCTGTGTACACAGATACACACTCACACATATATGTAAAAGCTTACATTAAAGAGGAAAAATAGACAGAAACCAACAGGAACCCTGAATGTTTACTCCTCTCTGTTGCTGACCCAGGCACCTAAAATACTGTAGAATTACTTCCTAGGAAATCATATAAAGACTTGAAATAGCATTCCAGGGACTTGGGTATCCAGTAGATTCCTACTTTCATATATTACAAAACTACCTCTGTACTCTCAAGTAGACCTTTTATGGAAAGAAAATGCTTCAAATAAAAACAAATGAGAACCAATGACTACAGATAGATTCAAATCCTTTGAAACAGCTTCTTCAGAAGATCTTGTCCTATCTGTTCTTTTATTAGAAGTATAGATAGCTCAGTTTTAAACTTGCAAACTGGTGCCACTTTTGTCTATTATAGCAGAGGCTTATTTTCTCTCTATTCACTGCTCCTTATGCTTAAGCACCAAAAGTGGGAATAAGTACTATTCCTCCCAGAACCTCCCTCTTAAATGAACACAACAATCAGGAGGACTCTGAAAGGTGGAAAGAAGAGGCCTTGAGAAACAACATGGTTGTGAGGTGTGAGAGGTTCCTTACTGCCTCCCATGAACCTCAGCAGGCACTGCAGTATAGACTGTAGCCTGGACCTCACATCAGGCAGATGACAGGGGTCTCCAAGAAGAGCCTGTTCCCATTACCAAAGGACCTGGAGTGGGGTGCCTAACCACAGAGAACCTTGTGAGCAGTAGCACCCCTACTCCAACCGAACATCATCAGAAAAATCACACCACTGCCACTGCAGTTTCAGTGGGACCAAGTAGGGAACAGATCTCCCATTCCCCATTTAATAGAACTAAAGAGGGATCTGATTCCCAATTCCGGATTGTCTGCACTCTCGGGGTCTTTTAGTAAGCTGAACTGCCACCTCCCCCAGCAGCAGTGAGACTTGGGGAAGCACAGCAATGAGGCAGCAAAAGGCAGGTTATGCTCCACTTCCTCCCTCAGGTCAGTAAAGCCCAGCGGGGAGCTGAGCTCCTACCCCACCCCATCAAAAGAACTGAAACAGACAGGTTGAGTCAAGCATCCCTGTTCTCTCCTGCCCCCACTGATTTCTGCCAGCCCAGTGGGAAGTTCAGTTTCTGTCTAACATCTGGTAAAACAGATGGTAGGAAGAAGGAATGGCATACACTCTGCTTCCACCCCCTCTCTCCTTTGTTGTTACTGGGCACCAATGACAAACGGAGCTTCACCCTCCACCACAACAATAAAGCAGTCTGTGTCAGCCTCTAACTCCTCCCACCCTAATATCAGCAAAGCCTGGCGGGAAGCTCATTCTACACCCCAAATGGAGGCAGAGAGGCAGTTGGTGTCCCACTTTTACTGGGACTCAGCAAGAGGCCTAACATACATGTGTCCACCTAGACCTGTGCTAAACCTCAACAGGAAGACTGCCTGCTGGAAAATGAAGATCAGAGTTTCACAATGTCTTATCCCAAGTACAATGCAAAATCATTTATTATAGGGAAACCACAACATGAATGAGAAAAGACAACAGATACCAACATTAAATGGAATTAGCTGTTAGAATTATCTGACAAGGATTTTAGAGCAACTGTCACCAAGAAATGCTTCATCAAGTAATTATGGGTTCTCTTAGAACAAATGAAAAAACAGAAAATTTGAGCAAAGAAATAGATGTTATTAAAAAAAAAAAAGAGCCAAATGAAAATTATAGAACTAAAAAATGCAATAACTGAAATAAAAATCTTGCTTAATGGACTCAGTGGTGGAGTGGAGATAACAGAAGATTGAATTAGAAAACTTAACATGTCTACAGTATATGTTTTAATCTCAAATTTGCTTTTCTTATTATTCTAATATGGCAGCCAGAGGCAGTTTAAGTGACATACTACCTCATTCTTACCCAGCTAACGTGGTTTCCCATGTTTCTGTTGTAAGAGAAGGAAAATGCTTTCCCAAATGGTGAGTGAACCTTTCCTAAAATTTAACTGACTAATTGGGTCACCAGTAAAGCCCTCTGATGTGTATCAGAATGAATTCAGCGTCCTCTGAGACCACCTATGCAAATAGGTTTATAGTGGGCAAAATTAGTATTTTGTTGAGATTAAAACATATACGTTAAACATCAGAATATAGAGAAGGAGGTCATCTATGTAATTTATGAGGAGCTAGTTGAGCATTTGCATAAACATATGTTCATCTGAAGGCCCCCAATTACCCTACCATTTTTTTGGTACTGAGAACTGAACACAGGGATACTCTACCATTCTACATTTCCAGGACTTTAGTGTTTGCTTTTTTATTTGAAGGCAAGGTCTTGTGAATTTTCTTGGGGAAATTCATATTCCTGTGTCATATGATGACCACACAATTCAGATAACAGTCATTCCATTTAGGAAAATGATTATTGAAAGGCAGAAACTTTATATTTAATTCTAGAAAATAAAAAAAGATGTCAAATTATTGTTTTACTCAGCTCATCATTGCTGGAAATTGTCTCTATATTTATCTTTTCCTTACTCTTTTGTGCTTGTTATCATTATCTGTATCCAATTAAAATTTTTGCTAAGGGAACAAAAAAACATGTCAATAAAGTATGTTTATTTTGAACAAGAGAGAAAATAGACTGGAAAAAATTAGCATAACCTCAGGAACCTGCCCAGGACTATAAAGGGAGCTAGATTTCCTATCATCAGTATTACAAAAGGAGGGGACACAGAGTGAGACTAGAAAACTGTTTGAATAAGTAATGATAGGAAGCTTCCCAAATTGGCAAAAGACATAAACTACATACTCAAGAAACTTAGGGAACCAAATGGGTTAAGCTAAAGAAAGTCATGGCAAAACAGTATAATTAACTTGTAAAAATTAAAGACCAAGTGAAAACCCTGAAAGTATTCAAAGAGAAATGATTTCTTGTAAGGATATGTCAACTCAGATCATAGTGAATTTCTCATCTAAAACCATGAAAGTCAGAAAGAAGTGTAATAACATTTTTCAAGTACTGAAAGAAAAGATCCATCAACTTTCAATTTTGTATTCAAAAATATTGTTCAAGAAGGGGAGGGAAGATGAAGACTTTCTCCAATGAAGGAAAACTTAAGAATTTATTGCCAATAAACCTACCTATAAAGAAGTTCTATAAACAGAAAGGAAATGATAACAAGGCTTGAAACATAAGACAGGGAAGGAGAACATCACAATGGATAAAAAAAAATGGTGCTAAATATACTAAACTATCCAACTTCTCATGCATTTCTTAAATCATGTGTGATGATAGAGGCAAAGCTCACACCATCTAACATGGTATTCAGTATGTGTACAGAATGCATATAAGACAATTATATTTTAAAATGATGGGGTTCCAGACCTCTAAAATGATCTATTTAAAGTGACTTCCTTCCAAAGAGTAAATAGATAAAGAGGGAAAAACAATTCTATTTTACAAATCTGATTCAAGCTACATAATCAAGATTAACAGTGGTAAGTCATGTTTAAGTCACCCTTTAAAAGGTATGATGAAGATAGCACTTTATTTGTGGTACATGAACCGTCAGTAAAATTAGCCAGTCCTAGAAAGACATGTACTATATGATTCACTTTTATGAGCTAGTTAGAGTTCAAAATCATAGAGACAGAAAGTGGAATAGTAGTTGCTGGGGGAGGGAATAATGGGAAGTTATTGTTCAATGGGCATAAATTTTCAGTTTTATAAGATGAAATGATCTCTGGAGATGGATGCAAGTGGTTGTAGCATGACATTATGAATATATTTAATACCACTGAACTGGGCACTCTGCCCCTAGCCACTGGTAGACAGTCTTCTACTTTCAGTGTCTATGAATTTGACTATTCTAGAAACTAATTTTGTTGACAAAAGCACAAATGTAATTCGACAGAGGAAGGATTGCCTTGTCAACAAACAAATGGTGCAGTTAGACATCCACAGGTGGATAAAAAAACCTTGAACTAAAATGCACACATCATACGAAAATTAACTCAAAATGGGTCAGTTAAATATGTTATGTAAAATTATAAAACTTTTAGAAAATCGCAGAAAAAGATTTTGTGACCCAGGAGTAGTGAAGAGTTCTTAGCCTTGACACCAAAACCATGATACACAAGAAATAAAATTGATAAATTAGACTTCATCACAATTGAAAAACTTATCTCTGAGAGACCCTAGAAGTAGGATGAAAAGACATGCAAAAGACTGGGAGAAAAAATTTGCAAACCACGTATTCCACAAAGGACTAGAATCTAGAATACATAAATCAAACTCTCAAAACAGTGAAAACTCCTAAGGATCCAATTTGAAAATGGGCAAAGAACATGAACAAACATTTTACCAAAGAGATTATGAAGTCAACTTTCTGTCGCTGTAACAAACACCTGAGAAAATCAATATATAGAAAGAAATGGTTTCTTTTGACCCATAGTTTGGAAGTTCTGGTCCGTGATTGATTGGCCTCATTGCTTTTAGGCCCATAACAGGACATCATGTCAGGGGCAAATGGCAGAGCAAAACAGTTCACCCAATGGCCTGGAAGCAAAAAGAAGAGGAAGGAACCCCGGGGTCCCATAATCCCCTTCAAGGGGATTACCTAAAGACCCACTAGCCCCTACCTCTTTCCTTCACCTCCCAATAGCACCAAGCTGGAGACTGAGCCTCTAACACAGGGGCACTTGGATCACTTAGCAGAAACATACAGTTGACATTTCACCAAAGAGATACACAGATAATAGGTGTGCACATGAATGTTCAACATTATCCATTAGGGAAATGCAAATTAGAACCACAATGACATATCATTACATACCTGTGAGGATGGCTAATATAAAGAGGCAACACCAAATACTGACAAAGATACAGTGAAACTGGATCACCCCTATGTTGCTGGCGGGCATATAAAATAGTTCAGTTACAGCATAAAACAGTTCAACAGTTTCTTATAAAACTAAATATTCAGCAACAGTGACCCAGCATTCATACTTCTGAACATTTATCCCAAAGGAATGAAGACTTGGGTTCATATAAAAACCTGCACATACATACTCACAGCGACTTTATTTGTGTAGTCAAAACTGGACAAAACCAGATGTCCTTCAACAGGTGGATGACTCACCAGATTGTGGTAGAGGCACACAGGGCATAGCGCTCAGCAAGGAAACGATAACACCTTAGTGAATCTCAGGACGCATGCTGAGTGGGAGGAAAAAGGCAATACAGAAAGGTTTCATACTGTGTGTTTCCATTTGCACAATATTTATGAAATTGTGAATTTTGTAAAATGCTGACTAGGATAGTGGTTGCAAGGGATGAGGGTGGGGTAGGGTAGATAGGGAGAGGAAGGTGAAGTTACCCCAAAAAGGCAACAGCAGGGGTGCCTGTGGTGATGGAAGTGTTCTGAGCTTTGACGCATCACGGTCAACATTCCGGTTGTGGAATTGCCCTGGAGTTTTGCAACGTCCTATTGTGCAAAGGGTACACAGGATCTGTCTTTATGATTTTTCACAGATAAACGCAAATCTACAGTTATCTCAAATAAAAAGTTAATTAGTTAATTCTTCCTCACAACAGAAAGGCAAGGGCAATCTGAAGTAACCGAGCTCCTGGCGTGCAGGGAGACCAGCAGTGGTCTTTTCAGGTTATTCTATCCCAGCATTCAAGTCTGGGGTAGAAACATTGAATTGGGCAGTTGTTTTCTCTGACTTACTTTTTTTCTAGGCAGAGACTTAACAAAGAAGTCAACCTTAGTTTGCAAAACATAGAAATGTGACATGGGCAGAGCAGAGAATGTCATTCAGTTTTTGGCAAATACAGAAATGAAACTTGACTTTTGAATTGTGGCCAACAACAAGTCATTATTAAACATGCAGCTGCTCCCTGGCCAATCTTGATGTGTCAGCGTCCGTTCCCTCCCTAACAGCGTGCTCACAGTCATGGCTAGAATGGCTCTCTGGTGGTGGAGGCCACGGAGCATGCCATCTTGGTTTGGAATCATCCCAAATTCTGTGCACTTCAACTTCCTTGACTGTCTCAAACAGGAAAAAAATTGTTTCTGTCATGACTTCAGCTGTCACATGGTTTTATGGGGTGTATTTCATCAAGACAGAATGAATTGTTTGTTTTCATGTTGTCTAATATGCAAATTTACCTCAAATCACAAAAGAGAGTTAAAATTTTATTGCCTTCTCTATTTTTAGTCATGGTTCATCAGAATGTATTAAGATTCAGAACCAAAGGTTATATGAAATTGGAGGAAATATAGGTAAGTATTTTTTTAATAATTTTTACTTCTAAATTCTCTGATGACTCAAAAAGAAATATGTTGTTATTATAAAGGTATATTTTATAAGTTCTGTCTATTTATTTTGGATGAGAAGTCAAAATCAGTAAGTTTCCATTTTTTGAATCTAATGTAAAAACAGTTGCATGACCTGTCTCCAATATTCTAAAATTTAAGTGAGAATATTTCAGTTTGGATGTGGAACAGACTTAAGTCTAGTCTCTCTGGAGGGTCACGCAAAACAGAGAACTGAGGGTCACTGAGAACTTCGAGAAGGACGACACCCTTTTTCTTCAATTTTCCCACTTTAGCTCAGAACCCAGGACCATTCTTCTGATTTCCCTGATAGGACTGGATCCAAGGAAAATCCCTTCTGCTTGTACCCTTGTCCATGTGCTCTGAGCTCCCTGCATTTGTCTGTGCCCCAACATGTGGCCTTCCTGCCTCCTCCCCGGCTTCCCTGAGGGAGGTCCTCTCTTGTCTGGTCAGGGCCTTGCTCCAGTCCCGCCTTTGCTCTCTCCTGCACCACCATCCACTTCTCCTTCCCAATGGCTTCATATCTGTTGGAATAAAAAATGTGGGTCATTTCTCTCACCTCTACAGAACTCTCTTGACCCCCTTCAGGTCCACTCCCGTTTCTTCCACTTGCAGCAAACTCCTTCAGTCCGTCAGTTATCCCTACTCCCATTTCTTCTTGAAGCCACTCCTGTCAAGCCTCCCTCCGGCCCCCAGCACGTCTCCAAAACTGCTCTCAAGTGCCACCAGAGAACTCAGGATGAGGCCCAGTTATCCCTTCTGTGCTTTGGACTGCCTGAGGTCTTCTTTCTCTTTGACACACACTTTCTTCTCCTGATTTTGAGGATAATCTAAGCTTCTGACTAACTTAATCCTTCAGTATTTTCACACAGTGTTCTCAGCCCATCTCATGGCTTTAAGTACACCTGTATGCTGATTCATCTTGACAGGTACCCCAGGCTTCTCCTTGGCCCTAAAACAGGCCCTCTAGTCACCAGGCTCACTTTGCCTGGCGCTTTGCCTTTGCTCTGGCTTTTCGCAGGATGCCCTCCATTCAGATATCCTTCTCTCTCTCGCCTCTTCCCCCTCTGGGCTGATAGCTCTTCTAGTGAGGTCTTCCTGGCTCCTGTACCCTCTCTCTATGCTTTGTTTTTCTCTAATATTTTATCACCCCTGAATTGACTTTATTTTACATGGTTATCTACTACATAAGCACCCCAAGGGCAAGTGTTTGTGACCACCTGGGGCATTGCCCCAGCCCCTAGAATAGTGCCTGTCACGTCACCCCTCTCCTGCTTATGAGCATTACTTCCACAAAGCAACAAAATGTCCAGTTCCTAAAATAAACCTGAATCTTCTCAGCCCCTCTTAAGTTACTGTCTGTAAAACCATTAGAGGCTATGTATTAGCATATACATGGTCAGCTTATACTGAAAGAAGTTCTTGCCTTGTTTTTCTAATAGACGTGTTGAAGCTAGGGAACACTGTGCCTGTGGAGGCTATGTCTGTTTCTCCACAATTCATATGAGATTTCTTTGAATTATTTCAGTCTTAGAAACAGAGGAAGGGAAGGAGAGAAGAGGGATGCATTGCTAAAAAACTTTAAAATAGATATACTTTTGGCTGAGAACTCTTGGCCTGATTTGAACCTTACACACGTGCACAGGCAGAAGGGTGCTCTCTTGAAAACATTCTTTGAATTTCTCTTTCTTTTAGGACAGCATTGCTTGGATCCAGATGCATATATACTGGATGTATATCGTGTAAATCCTCATGCAGAATGGGTGATTAAGCCCCAAGCAAGTCTTTGAAGATGGCTGCTATGGAGTGTTCTATGCCAAAAGATTCTACATTTTGTGGGGGGAAATAAGACTGCCTTGACGTGTTTGTTCCCATAACCCTGTCTGTGTTTCTCAAGGAGTGGTATCTCCTGCTTTGTCCGCTTGAACTATGGAAGAGGAGCTGGTTCATCCCTTGAGCTGACCTTCCTCATCACGTTTCCTTGATAAAAGGAAAGCAAATGTGATCCTTCCAGAAGAAAGGGCAATGGAGAATACGGAACTCTAATAATTTCTAGTATTCGACTTTGCAGCAGAAATGAACTTGGCCCTGTACCTGGGGATCGGCAACACTTCTTGATGTAGCCAATGCTACCAAACACAAGAAGTGAAAAAGACCCTTTTTTATACTTGTGTTATATACATATATTGACCTCTTTTGAGCAAGAATGCCAGAAATAGCCTTACTTTCTGCCCTACAAAATAATCCAGACCTACTTTCCAAAGAGAATCAGTTTATAAAGTGACATTTTATCAGTGCTCTGACTTGCCTCTGAATTTGGGGAGGAGGAACTTTGGTCTAAAGAAAACTGTTGTTAAATATGTCATGCCATGCTGCATGATGACAGTCATATTCCTGATGCAAATGAACATTTCTGTTATTGAATATTGAAAATTGACTTTTTGAGTTTTTAACTTTTTTGTCTTTTTTATTTCTGGTACTGGGGCTTGAACTCAGGGCCTCTCAGATGCTAGGTAAGTGCTCTACCACTGAGCTATACCTCTACCCTTTTTAAAGTTTTATCCTGAGACAGGGTCTTGCTAAGTTGCCCAGGCTGGCCTCCAACTTGCAATCCTACTGCCTCAGTCTCCTGAATAACTGGGATTATAGGACTGTGCCAGTGCACCTGGCTCAAAATTGGTATTTTATGGCTTGTCTTATGAGCACAGGTCCCTATTGTAAAGCTCAGTCTGACAAAGGGTGTCTTATGCTTTTGAACCTTTGCTGTAGTCGGCAGGCACAGAGCCTCTATTTTCTCATCATGGTTGTGGTGCTCAATGGAAATCCTCTCATGTGCCAGGCACCAATTTCCTCTTTTGAGCAAACATATCGTTTTTTACATTTCCTGAAGTCCGAACCTAAAAACCCAGAACTGCCTTTATCCAAGAGTGCCGAAAAATACCATTCGATCCAGATTTTGTAAGCTGTAAAAGACTTGCTTTTATTTATTAATCATAGACATGGCTAAGCACTGTGGCTTAGTTAGCATCAGGCCACAGAATCAGATGATCAGATGGTAAGCTGAGAACTGCCACGATATCAAGATCTTGAAGAGCCATTTTCAAGACTTGGAATTGGCCAGAACACACAGTCCTCGTGTTTCTAATTTAGAGCAAATCTGAAATGTGCTGAGGGATTGGACAGCACTGCCTTTCATCTTGAGATTGCAGATACGGGCCTCCTACGGCTAGCCCGAAAAGGGACAGAGTTTTCATTTATCCCAGACAAGTACTCTAACTTGGAATTCAGATTGAGATTTTGATGGATTTGTATGAGTTTAAATAAGATTTAAGGCCCAAATCACTCTCTTGTAATTCAAAGCTGAATCACAAATGCAGAAAAACATTTTTTATGTTTTTATCAAGTCTCAAAACATAATGTGATAACATTCAAAGTGCATATATGGAAGAAATCTTTTATATGCTACATTATGCCTTGATGTCTATACAAAGCATTATTTATACTCAGCATGTAGATAATTGCATTTCTGACCTGTAGAATTTTATTATGCTTTTATAGGGGAAACAATGATCCATTCATTTGACCCATATGAAAAATTTTATTTTCTTTACCTGAAAACCCATTAGAAACTAAATGTGTATTCTGTCAGTTTATATTCATTCCTACATTTCATCAGTTTTCAATGTATGGCTGGCTACTCAATGGCATGTGAGTTTACATAACGAATTTCCAGAGTCTGGAAGAAAATACTTTTATCATTTTTGCAATTCAAACAACAGAAATAAACATTTCACCTTAGATAGCTGCCAAATCCCAAGACATAAGATGGCAGTAATTTATGCCCACATGTGGAAGAAACGTCCAGTAGCTTCCTTACACTTGCATAGATACCTGAAAACTGATCTTTTTCATTGTATTTCTATTAGAATAGTTAAATTCTGCTATATTTATGTAGAGAATTCATAGATCTATTCATTTAATTTCTTATTACAGAGTTTTCATGTCTTTTGACTGAAAGCACATTAAAGCTTACACAAAGATTCTAAAGGTTTTCAGATTATTCCAACTTGCCATATCCTTAAATTCGAAAATGCCTGTCATCTTAAGTTTTGAAAGATCTTTTGCCTTAACAAGATTTGTTTTTAAAAAGTTCAGTGACCAGTGTGTAAAAATGAATAGTGTATTGCAAACAAAAGGAAGGTCAGATATCCGGCTTGTAAATAAATACAGTTCTCACCCTCACTCCATCCCAAGTGCTCTTGGTACACAATTAGGAAAATAATATCTTCCAGGAAAGTAATTACGTTTAGGAGCACTCATTCAGGAAAATTCCTAGAGCCGGCTCATTGTTTCCTCCATTCTGCAAAAGCTCACTTGGGAACATGATTCTTCGAGTCAATCTTTGAACAAACTGGAATGTCAGTTCTTTACAATGTATATACAGTATCAACTACCTCATTTGCCTTTCTTGGGGAAAAAACTAATAGACTTTAACAATTTTTGTTACAAACTGTCTTAGTCATATTATTTAAGTCACTTCAGTTAGCTTTCAGTGTACATTTATTAATATACATTTAATGATGTAAAATATTTTTAACAAAGCTTTAAAACCAAAATACTCTGCAACTGTGGCCTGTGGTATACTCAGAGCTTTTGTGTTCCTTAGTGACCATCTTGTGTTTCTAATCACATGGAGATGCAGGTTTTCAGAAGCAGGAATGTCTGTCCTGCATTTGCAACTGCTGTCCCTGTAGTTCCTTTGACTGAAAATAACATGAGAATAAATTGTCCCCTTATCTTTTTCACATGTATATGACTTGCCTAAATAATCAATATATGATGAGATTAAGTAGTGCCCCTGACAGACATTTTTCAACTATTTTCCATAACTATGTCACTTAATAAAAAAAAAAATGACATAGGTTTAAAATATTACTTTCAAGCATTTCAACAGTTTTATACACACACACAACTCACTTAAAAATAACTTCTATTTTTTTCAGGGGCTTTTCAACTATTTTCTCAAACTGTGTAAATTGAGAACTTGGGAAAATGCCAATGTTGTATGTTTCCTCCCATCTCCAAAGTTCATATTGACTCTCTTGTCCCATCAGTTTTCATTGTCATGTAGAATGGGTATGTTGCATTTTACTCCTAAAAATAAAGAGAAAAAAATGAAAATATTCTCACAAAAATTCTTATGTTTGACTAGTCTGAGGACACAGGAGTGCCAGTGAACAAACAGGAGTTTTAAAGTTCGAAGGTTTGTGTCTGAGCCCATTTCTCTCAGGAACAAGATGGTCTTATGCAAAAGCTGCTTGGTGCCACAGGAATGGTGGTCGGTTAAAGGTAAAGGATAGAATCATTTGAATAAGCCACTCTTTCCTAAATTCGTTCGTTAGTGCTTTGTCTGTGCAGGTTTTTAGTAGATGATTTCTAAATACATGATTTATACACACATACACATACATACATGATCTTTTCAATAGATACAGGAAAGACTTTTGACAAAATTTAAAACCAATTTGTGATTTTTAATTCAGTATTTATTATGTATCCTGCCCAAGAAGCAAAAAAAAAAAAAAAGAAAGAAAGAAAAAGAAATAAAAGACATAAAGTTTAAAAAAGTATAAAATGGCCTATATTTTTAAATGGTATGATTACTTGTATTATTCATATAGAAACCCTTAGACATCTCAACTATTCATATTAATGAGATAATTTAGCAAGGTCATGCATAAAAGATCATGGTATAAAAGTCAATTTACTTTTATACTAGCATCAAACAATTGGGAAATAAGTTTTTAAACTTTCATTTACTACAGTATCAAAACTTGTAAAATACCTACAACTTTGTTTAACAAAGTATACACAAAACATACTAAAAACTGCAAATGTTTCTATAGAAGTATAAAATATAGGTAAATAAATATATAGATTATACCATGTTTCTGAATGAAAGAGAATTGGCAGGATATCAATTCTCCACAAATAGATCTATAGATTCAGTGCAATCCCAAACATCAGATAGGTTTTTTTGGTAGAAATTGACAAACTACTATGAAACACATAGAGATACATAGGATCTAGATTATCTAATCTTACTGAAGAGGAGTCAAGTTCTTAGAATAACTTATTTTATGACTTACTACAAAATTAGAGCTATCAAAACACTGTGATGCATAATAAGTATCCATGAATTTATCAATGAAACAGTAACGCAGATAAAGGAATCCATTTGATTTTCAACACAGCAACCCAGTAAGGAAAAGAAACTTCAACAGATGGTCCTAGAACAACTGGATATTCATACAGAAAGAGGCAGGCAGGAACAAAGGAAGGACAGGAGTGGACCCCTTACCATGACACACAAAAATTCATCCAAAATGGGTCATAGAATCCAAATCCATTAGGCTTTAATTAAAGAAAAAAAAGGTGCTTTGGAGCTGGAAGTAGGCAGATTTCTTAGGCACAAATGCAGCACATGTACAAGATTGATAAATGAGACTTTAACAAATTTTTTTAAAAACCACTGCTATTTAAAGAGAGCATCAAAAAGTCAATGAGTAAACCACAGCTTGGGGAAAGTATATTTGTAAAGCATGTTTAACAGAGGGCTGGGATCTAGGATATGTGAAGAACTCATTAATGAAAAGGAAAACGACCTAATTTTTAAAAAGGAGTGTAAGACTTAGAAACGGACCCTTCTCAAAAGAGAAACAATGGCCAACGAGCATGTGAAAAAGTATGCAACAAATATTGAGTCATTAGGAAAATGCATACTAAAACTCATGATACCACTGTATGTACTCACCAATAGTTCAAGTTAAAAAGACCTATCATGACAAACATGGATGAATGCTGACATTGTCAATAGCAGCGTAACTGGAGATAGGCCAGTACTGAATTATCACATTGTACCCTATAAAGATGAGCCATTATTATGTGTCAATTAAGAAAAATCAGTAACATAAAAAGAATACATTGATATAGACAAGCACGTGAATGTCAGATTTCAGAAACAATGCAAAATGAAAGAAGCCAGGTCAAAAGACCTGTTTATATGAAATGCGAGGACAAGCAAAACTGAACCACAGCGGAGCTGAAATCACAAAAATCTCTCTGCATAGAATGGAGAATGACTGGAATGGACACCAGGGCCCTCCCTAGGGAATGGAGACATTGCACATCTGCACTGTCCAGCACTGGACCTCTAGCCACAAGTCCTGCTGAGCATATTGGTTGCATGTTGAATGCTGATATTTTATTGGCTTAGCTAATATATGAGTAAAATAAAATTCAGCAGTTTCCTTTGACTTGGCTACTTAGAAAATTTAACATATTTGTGGCTCACATTGTATTTTCATGGGACAGTATTGTTCAATATTTTGGTAGGATTTTAGATGTATGCTTTTGTCAAAACTCAGTGAGTGTTTAAGATTTATGCATTTTATTATGTGTAAATGTCACCTCTGAAGACGATAATCTGCAAATAATATATAAATATTGAACTTTAGGCAGTGAATGGTATGCATGCTGAGATATTCAGGATAAAATTTACAGGTGTCTGCAATTTAATTGCAACATGTTAAAAAGTAATGGATAGGATAGATAAGTAGATATGTACCAGGCCAAATACATTAAAATATTTATGGTAGAATGCTGGTGGGCATGCTAGTGTTCAATATAATATTCTCTATGCTTGAAATTTTCCATAATAGAATTTTGAAATTTTTTGAAATTTTAATATGACTTTTACCCAAACTTTCTTAGGTAGCAGACATACGTGCACTGTCATATGTGATCTTGTACTTAAGGACAATTCATTTAAATGATTGCCCTTCCATCTTGTAGCATTTTTTTTTAGCACTGGAGCTGCTACAGGTGTGTCCTGGGGCATAACTCATGTCCTTAGATGACAGGGGCTTTTCTTTTTTGTAGGGGTACCAGGGATTGAACTCAGGGGCACTCGACCACTGAGCCACATCCCCAGCCCTGTTTTGTATTTTTTATTTAGAGACAGATTCTCACTGAGTTGCTTAGCACCTCGCCATTGCTGAGACTGGCTTTGAACTCTCGATCCTCCTGCCTCAGCCTCTGGAGCCGCTGGGATTACAGGCCCACACCACCGCGCCTGGCACCAGGGGCTTTTCTTTTTCTTACTCCACACCATGGAGGGTACCAATCCAAACACATAACAATCTACATACAGAAGTCCCCAAATCAATAAGACCACATCATTATTTATAGTGAATTCACAAATTGAAACTAATGCTTAATAAGATTGTGGATGCTATTTTTCTGGTTTTGTAATTCTTTCAATGCTTTGCTTTAGAGGGTACCAGTTCCACAACAGATATCTTAGAAATAATTACAATGTGGTCCAGTTCTAACAGTTAATGCACATTCTTCATTTTCGATGATATTTCAGTCACATTTTTCTCTAACCCCACAACTCTCCTTTTTAATTAAAAAAAAAAAAGAACTTTTAGTTGTAGATGGACACAGTACGTTTATTTTATTGTATTTTATTTTATTTTATTTATGTAGTGCTGAGGATTGAACCCAGTGTCTCACACGTGCTAGGCCACTGAGCTGTAACTCCAGCCCTAACCCCCCACTTCTTGATTCAGCAATGAAATAGTTCAAAAAGTATGGTTTCATGATATACTTAATAGGCACAAAATATATTGAAAATAAAAACAGAATCCTCTACATCAATTTAGCAAGTTAATATCACCTCATGCCAGTTTGTCTTTAGTTGAAGGTCAAGAAGTTCCCTATGATAAGGAATCCCAGGATGCCATGCTTAGCGCTGTTTGAAGAAGTATAGGAATTGACAGATTTCCTGAGTGGCCTTGGGCATGACATCCCTGAAGAGCAGCTTATTTATCTTTTGGACACCATATAAAACCCCTAAGCAAAGTTGTCAAACTGCTCGTCAAGGAGTAAAACAGGGCTGAGCATGGTTGTCCTCAGCAATGCATTGGGAGAGGTGAGTCTGAGGAATTATTCCTGTTGGTCTTTCTGTGCTTGCAAGAGCCACAACCTCATGTCAGTACATTCTCTACTTAAGTTGAGAATAAGATTTCTTTTCAAGGGAGAAAGGTTACAAAAATCATAACTAAGCATACATGTGTGTCATTAGATTTTCCATTCTTTTATGAGGAAGCAATGCTCTCCGGGTAGCCAGACTCCCAGGGGAGAGGAGCCAGAAAGTTGAAGTCAGATTTCCACAGAAGAGGAGAAAAAGTTATGTTAACCCTTTATTTCAATCCTCTCACTGCATGACTTATTTCCAACCCCCTTAATATACAAATATGTATAAAAGCGATAATACAAATAGGCATCAGGATTTAACTTTTCCAGTGGGACACTACCTCCCTTACATCTGGGGACCAATGCAATTATTATATATCCAGTTCATCTTAGTTGGACTCTCATATTTTTATCATGGGGATTATGGACATATTTACATTAAATAATAATACATGATAGTGTTTAATACATCAAATCATAGTACAGCATAACTTACCCAGTTTAGTATAAGTGTCCCATTTAAAGCACTCCAAACTTAGCACGTTGCCAACGAGATTTCAAAATCTTCATGCAAAATCCATTCCATCCATACTGAAAAAAAGAAACATTATTGTTAGTAAGTTTATCTTTCATCTCGAGTTCCTCAAATCAAAAATCTCTTGACAAGGCAGGCTCTCTTCACGGGGCGATCCAAGATGGCGGCCTAGAGGGAGACTGCACCCCCTGTCGCTCCAGAACCCAGGAGTTAAGAAGGGGAGGCATTGAGAGACTCGGACTGAAATAGAGCCACGGGTGAGTCTGCCCACTGGGTAAAGCTCGGCCCGGGTGGCAGGCCCAGATAGAGGTGGCTTATCGGAGCGGGGCAGGGCAGCTAGAGTCTTCCACAGGCAGCCCTGCCCACTCCGGCGGTGGGCCCCGCCCACACAGCCAGCTTCTCCAGGTTCTCCGAACGGAACTGGCCCGCTAGTGAGAGCCTTTCTGACCAGAACAAGCTCCGAGTCCCGGAGCCAGCGCATCGCAGCGTACTCCGGCACACAAGCAGATTCAGGGACCAGATAGGGCAGCCAGAGACTTCCCCAAGTAGTCTGGACCCCTGCGGTGGGAGGTGCCATTCAAGGCTAGTTTCTCGGAGCTGACCGCCCAGTGAGAGACTTTCTACATAGAATCAGCCACAAGCCCCCGAACCAACGGAGAGCCTCGATCCGCAAGCAGCCTCTGGGATCAGGGCAGGGCAGCCAGAGACCTCTTCAGGCGGCTCTGCCCACTCCGGCTGCAGGCTCTCTTCACGGGGCGATCCAAGATGGCGGCCTAGAGAGTGACTGCACCCCCAGTCGCTCCAGAACCCTGGAGTTAAGAAGGGGAGGCATTGAGAGACTCGGACTGAAATAGAGCCACGGGTGAGTCTGCCCACTGGGTAAAGCTCGGCCCGGGTGGCAGGCCCAGATAGAGGTGGCTTATCGGAGCCGGGCAGGGCAGCTAGAGGTCTTCCCAAGGTAGCCTTCCACACTCCGGCAGTGGGCTCCTCCCACACGGCCAGCTGCACGGTGCAGGCCCACAGTGAGAGCATTTCAGCACAGAGCCAGTTCCAAATCGTGGAACCAGTAGGGGGCTAGGGGCAGTTTTCTTCGGATGCGCTGCTTTATCAGATTCCTCCAAGACATCAGGCTACTGAAGGCTGGGAGGTGATACACTGGAAATCTACCGGGACACTATAAGCCAATAGCGGAAAACTGCAATATCTCAGGGTCCCACTGACAACTGACCAATATGAGAAAACAAGGGAAGAAAATGTCCCAAACAAACCTAGATACTACATCAATAAAACGCAATGACAGCACAGCAGAAGAAATGTCAGAAAGGGAGTTCAGAATGTACGTAATTAAAACGATCAGGGAAGCTAATGAGGAGATGAAAGAGCAAATGCAGGCATTGAAGGAGGAGATGAAAGAGCAAATGCAGGCATTAAATGATCGCACCAATCAACAGTTAAAAGACCAAATACGGGAAGCAAGAGATCATTTCAATAAAGAGTTAGAGATACTGAAAAAAAAACAAATACTTGAAGGAAACAATAAACCAAGTTAAAAACTCCATAGACAGCATAACCAATAGGATAGAACACCTGGAAGACAGAACCTCAGACATTGAAGACAAATTATTTAATCTTGAAAGCAAAGTTGGCCAAACAGAAAAGGTGGTAAGAAATCATGAACAGAATCTACAAGAATTATGGGATATCATGAAAAGGCCAAATTTAAGAATTATTGGGATTGAGGAAGGCTTAGAGAAACAAACCAAAGGAATGAACAATCTATTCAATGAAATAATAACAGAAAATTTCCCAAATCTGAAGAATGAAATGGAAAACCAAGTACAAGAGGCTTATAGAACTCCAAACATACAAAATTACAACAGACCCACACCAAGGCACATTATTATGAAAATACCTAACATACAAAATAAAGACAGAATTTTAAAGGCTGTGAGAGAAAAGAATCAAATTACATTCAGAGGGAAACCACAATAGGTGTTGGCGAGGATGTGGTGAAAAAGGAGCACTCATACATTGCTGGTGGGGTTGCAAATTAGTGCAGCCACTCTGGAAAGCAGTGTGGAGATTCCTCAGAAAGTTTGGAATGGAAACACCATTTGACCCAGCTATCCCACTCCTTGGCCTATACCCAAAGGACTTAAAATCAGCATACTACAGAGATACAGCCACATCAATGTTCATTGCTGCTCAATTCACCATAGCCAGATTGTGGAACCAACCTAGATGCCCTTCAGTTGATGAATGGATAAAGAAACTGTGGCATATTTATACAATGGAATATTACTCCGCAATGAAGAATGATAAAATTATGGCATTTGTAGGCAAATGGACGAAATTGGAGAATATCATGCTAAGTGAGATAAGCCAATCTCAAAAAACTAAAGGACGAATGATCTCGCTGATAAGCGGATGAGGACATATAATGGGGGTTGGGAGGGGTTAGCATTAGGTTTAGGGTTAGGTTTAGAGTTAGGCTAAGGAGAGCAGTAAGAATGAAGGAAAGAAGGACTGTATAGAGGGAAAAGAGGGGTGGGAGGGGTGGGAGGGGTGGGGCGGAAGGGAAAAAAAATAAACATCATTACCCTATGTAAACGTTAAAAATAAATAAATAAACAAAAAAAAAAAGAAAAAAAAAAATCTCTTGACAAGTTTTTTTTGGCATTTTCCTTATCAACCCAGTGGTAAATTTGGAGATGATCAAGTTTGAAAGCAGTAATAGTCATAAGGAACACAAACATGGCCAGATTCTTCTGGCTTGTACTTTTTAAAAATTTTATTTTTGCTTGGTACATAAAATTGTACATATTTATGAGATGCAGTGTGATGTTTCAATATGTGTATACATTGTGTAATGATCTAATCAGGGAAATTAGCATATTCATTACTATAAGCATCATTTTTTTGCAGTGAGAACATTTAAAATCTTCTAGCTATTTTGAAATATACATTGTTAACTTTTCTTACCCTCCTATACCATAAATGAACACCAGAACTTACTCTTCCTAAGTACCTGTAACTTGGTATAGACCAGCTTCCCTCCCACCCTCTAGGACCACAATACTGCTCTCAAATTCTGAGAAATTAACCATTTTAGATTCTACATGTGAATGAGAACACTTTTAAACCATTTAGACTGACTATCACTTTTGTTTTTTTTTTGGGTACTGGGGATTGAACCCAGGGGCACTCTACCTGTAAGCTACATCCCAGCCTTTTTAAGTTTTTGAGTTAGGATCTTGCTAAGTTGCTTAGGGCCTCCCTCGCTAAGTTGCTGAGACTGGCTTTGAACTTGTGATTCCCCTGCTCCAAAGTCACTGGAATTTCAGGCATGTGCCACATGCCCAGCCACTTAGACCATCACCTTGTTCCATCTTTTAATTATAGATACCTTTGTTCTGCTTTCCTAGTATTTGTCACCAGAGGCAGCTGAGGGTTTTGATTCTGTTTCAAGTTGAGCAGTTAAGGTAGTCTGAGCTGTGCAGAGGGGTGACTGCAGTAATGTTGTCATTGCTGTTGCAAATTTGTGTTGTTGTTGGAATTCTCCAGAAGAGTGAGGGGACAGAGTTTCTTCAGATCGTCCCCCTACATAGAGTGTGGTGCTGGGGGTGCCTCTAAAGCCTTGGCCTGCATCCCAGATGCCCACAGCCTGGTTTTAGACTGGGAGCAGGACCTCCGCCTGGCTGGATGTGGCAAGGGAGGAGGTGGGCACATTTCCCAGGCATCCTTCTTGCGTGGACACCATCCCCTGGGCCTCACCATCAGGCTGTCACTAACACGGGTGCTAGCCACTGTGGGTCTACATCTGTACTTCAACCGCTCAAAGGGCATCCTGGTCCTTACCAGCACTTCGGTGGAGGGTAGGTGGATCAATCACCTCTTTCTGAGTGGGTCACGCCATGCAAATAAAGCTTCTTTGTATAAGGATATAGCAATCCCCCAGGGATATGGCTCCTGACTTTTGGTGCACAGAACAGCCCTGAGTGATAACCAAGCTGATGCGCCTTCCCCATCCTTTTTCTGTTGGGATGGATCCAACTGATAGATGTATAAGGGTAATGAAAATTGTCACCCCATGGTACAAGTTCCTGCTGTGTTCCATTTTGGGAGAAGGGGTGGGGGTAACTGGGGATTGAACCCAGGGGTACTTTACAACTGAGCGATATATCCTCAGCCCTTTTTATTTTTTTTAATTTTGAGATAGGGTCTCCCTAATTTAGGCTGACCTGGAACTTGTGATTCTCCTGCCTCAGTCTCCGGAATCGCTGAGATTACAGGCATGCACCACTGTGTCCAGACTTGTTCCATTTTTCCTTGCTGCTCCATGACTAATGAAGTTGTCATACTCAGCACCCAGTTAACTGATGGCTTCAGGGGCATATTTAGGTTATCTGTTCTCAAACTCTTGACTAGGAACTGCACACCCTACCTTCTAACCTCCTGGAAGGTTCTGACTCTGAGTCTTGGGGCAAGCTTTTCCATTAGGTCAAACTGGAAACCTGCTCACTGTCCCAGATGACCAAGTTCCAAAGACCTATGCAAAATGTAGTCTGACCAGCAAAAATCAGGCGTCCCAAGGATGCTGGGACTACCCCTAAGTAAGTCATGTTTCTCTTTTCTTCCCAGCAATAAATTGCACCTTCCCTGACATAAGTTACAGAGTTGGGGGAGGAGGTACTCTTTAACGTTTCACCTAAGTTTTGTCAACTAACAAACACTTCCATACACCTAATATCTTACAAACTTTTGTGTTAGAACATGTCAGCACATGCTTGGTAGTTGCTGTGCATGTGACTGACATTTTAATCCCCACACAGCAGCGGGATTTGTTCTACTCCTTAGCTCCATATCCTTAGATGACACACTGGAAAGTCTTCTCTACATGTAGTCTTCACTCCGTGACACTACAACAGGACAACAGAACCTCAGTCATAGAACTGGATGCATAAAATGATGAGTTCTGCTCAGCAAATGTAACTGTTAATGAAAAGGGAAGATGCAGATTGGGGGGGGAAATGCGTCTATGTGCATGCACACATAATACCCAAAAATGTAAACAGCTCTAACGACTCAATAATGTTAAAGACAGCTAAATTTATTTTAAATGGTCAAAGGACTGGAACTAACACTTAACAAAAATCAGTCTACATAAAAAGGCACTCAACATCATCATTCATCAGGGAAATGCTAAACCACAATGTGATGGCACTACCTGATCTCAAGAAATCTCAAAATTAAAAAGGCATACACTACTAAGTTCCAGCAAGGACACCGAGCAACTGGTATTCTCCTCCAGTCCTGGTGGGAGGGTAAACTAGAACCAGTTTAGAAAACTGGCAATACAGTAAAAACATACCTGCCCCATAATCTAGATGTTCAGCTTCTGTGTATTTACCCACATGAGGTGGATATGAAAATATATATCCACATCAATGTTTATTGTAGTTTTATTCATAATGGACTAAACCAGGGAGATGTGTTAATTCATAAAATTAATTCATATAAGAAAGTGGTTAATTCATATAATGGAGATAAAATGAAATAAAATACTTGAAAATAAAAATGAATAAATTTTAAATACATGCAACAATGTGAACTTCACAAACTTACAGCATGACAACAATCAAGTGTGGAAGAATACATACTGACACTGTCTTTGGCCTAATGTTATCAGAGTCCTAAGCCAGAGGTCAACTGTGGGGCTCCCAACAAAACACTTGCCCAAAAAACAAACAGAAAAAGAAATGGAGAAAAGCAGGGAAGGGAACTAATGGATATGGCCATATTAGAAAGACAAAGGGAGATCCAGCCCACTTCAGGGTACTGCTGGGAGCTTCAGGCTTAAATGGAAGAAGAATTGGGGCGGGGTGGGGGTTGTGAGAGGTCTACATAATTAAAGTCTTGATCAAACTGCTCAGTTTGATCATTCTTTCAGTTCCAGCTCTGTGAGGTGGCGCTGGAGAAGTCTTTATTGCTCGAAGGGGACAGTTTCCACCTGTTGCTCAGGATGTTCATCTCTCAGATCTGTGATCCTGTAAGCGGGCTACTGTGAATTCCAGAAGGAAACTTTTAGGTAGTACAACGAAGGGTCTGATGCTGTAAAAACTGCTCGTATGTCTGCAAATCTTGTCTTAATCTCAAAGGGGGATAAGATAGGTTAGGTAAATTTAGGACTAATAAACCTCATATTGCCAGTTTTTAGATGAACACTCCTTAAATGATTACCATACCTATGTGCAGAGCTAAGCAGACAAATCCAAAGTTTAAGCTAATAAAGGAAAAATAGAACATGAGGCAGAGATGCCAAGCTTTATCCTGCTTTTAGTTACCCTCAGGGCACCTGCAGGCCTAAATGAAGAGACTGCTTTTAGCAAAAGCCATCTTAAGGCCCTGCTACACTATACCAACTCTAGTCCCACTCCTCTAAGCCTTGGGAGCTCCTAAATGAAGTGATTGCCTTGAGAGCCTTGGCTCTCTCCTGACCTACTTAGGCCAGTTTGGGTTTGCCAAAATCCTACTGGGGCAGTTTAGCAAAAACTAATTCCTCATCCCCTATCCTCTGTATGTCTTATCATCCTGGCCTATCTTCAGCAATATTCCTCGAGTCTCTTGTCTTAGTGTTTCCTGTCCACAAAGCCCCATCCTGCTCCTTGGCTATAAATTCCTGCTTGTCCTTGTTTTATTCAGAGTTGACTCCAATCTCTCTCCCCTCTTGCAAAACCCCGTTATAGAAGCCCCTCACCCCATAGACATTCTCCACATCTTCAACAATAGACATGAGTAATTTTGCTTTAACGATAGGAAAAAAATCTATGGAGCTAGACATCAGAAAGGCATTCTTGCCTCTTTTAGAAAGTATTGTCTGGAAATGGGCATGAGGTAATTCTGTTAGGTTCTCTGTGACCAGGCACAAACTATTTTGGCCTCTTTTCCTTATGCTATGGTTTGGATATGGCCTAAGTGTGTCCCCTCAAGAGTTCACACATTGGAAGCGTGGTCCTGTTACTGGTGGTACCATTGCCAACTGGAAGAGAAGCTAAACTCCACAATTCACTGCTCCAGAAGTATTGGTATAAAAATAGGTTTTATTCAAAGTAAGATTCGAAGGAAGATAGAAGAAACTTTGTTTTAAACATTTCGCCTTCAGATCCTCTAAGGGCAAGGAGGGCTTTTAAAAGAGGTGGCAAAGTAAGACAAATGGCAGAAAAATCAAAATATGCAGATTTAGTTAGCCTGTGCTAGACAGGCACCATCTCCACTCTCAGCTTGCTTGGAGCACATCAGGCCAAGCAGGCAGCCTCTCAGCCTTTACTTTCAGCATGTAGAAGTAAGTCACTCTCAATTTTGGAGGTGTCCCCAACTTCAGTCTGTTTCAGTCCTCAGTGTGGTGGTGTCAAGATGGTAAGAACTTTGAGAAAGGCTGGGCACTGTGGGAGGTTTGGGTCATTGGGAGTGCTACCCTTTGAAGGGAATAAGGTATTTCCAGTGCAACCTCTTGGTAGTTTCCACGGAGGATTGTTACAAAACCCCAAGCCACTCAACTCTGGTGATGTAATTGCCCGTGCCTGCATGTGCTTCTACCATTACCATCCACCATAATTTGATGCAGGTTAAAGGACTCTCCCTACCTGAGCCAGTGCAGGCACAATGCCCTTAAAACCTCCAGACTCATGAGTTAAATAAACCTCTTTTCTTTGTACATAATCTGCCTCAGGTATTTTGTTACAGTGACAAAAGGTTGACTAATGGACTTTCCCTTTAATCCATACCAGGTCCCTTTGTTTCAGTAAAGCAGCTTAGATCTGTCATGTCCACAACCCATCCCATCCCAACAGTCCCATCCCACAGTGGAAGCACTTTGTAAGCTGGCTTTATTTCTTAAGTGCTACTGTCACACATTCCACAAAACCTCATTACAGCTGTCCTCTTAGTCTTCAAATAGCTTTATATCCCTTGTACCACAATTAAACCCTTGATTTTGTAGTGTTTTAAGAGGAAAATGCCTATGCTTCTTGGTCTAGTGATTTCAATAAAGCATTCCCTCCATTTTCACCTCAGTATTTAATTTGGGTGCTAAGTCAGCACTTAATACTGACAAGTGGGTGTTAACATTTAGTCATGTATTACTCCTAAATATCATGAATCATGTTGGACACAGCTGCATGGATGGCCATATGGAAAATTAATGCCTTCTTACAGAAGCCATATTTGTTGGGCTCTATCCTCTAGGTTTAAGAGCAGCCTTAATTTTCAGAAGCTTTGACACAAAGTGAAGTTTCACTTGGCCCTCCTGTTTCTCTAAACCCATTCAAGGGTGGACAAATGGAAGGATCTAGAAAAACTGAGATTGAATAATACTTCCTTCATGATTCCATTCCTTTAATTTTGGAAATGTGGGTGAGCACCACCCACTAGCATCTTTTCTTCATCCAGGACAAATTTTCCCTCTAGGCACTTCTGATAAAACAGTCTGCCCACAATGTCAGCATAAAATCAGAATATCAAAGTTAGAAACTAGGAAAAAAAACTGGAATAATGAAATAAAGATTTAGTGAAAAATGTAACATTGGAGAATAAAAAGAGGAGTTTAAGGTGAGGTTAAGGTCATATGTTGTTTGCCTAACTGATGAATTCAATACCAGTATTTTATTGAGGATTTTCACATCTAGGATCCAAAGTAAAATTGGTCTATACTTGTCTTTATAATTTCTGTCCCTGGTATGGAGGTCAAGTTTATACCAATTTTGTTAAAAGGGTAATGGAGGTTATTGACTTTCCTTTTAGAACCAATGTGTTAAGTGTTTGAAGCTTGGAAGGGAGAGACTGAAAGCAACATGAGGAAACTTTGAGGAGTGATGATTATGCTCATTACCATGCACATGGTGATGGTTACAAGGGCAAAAACACATTCCAACACATGGAAGAGTCCATTTAAATATGCATAGTTTATTGTATGCCAATGATGCCCCAATAAGGCTGCTTTTATAAAGCATACAACTTAGGTCTGGACTCTGCACTTGGGCTCTGAAATGCAGAAGCAATGCTCTGTGTCCCCATGCTGACTGGACCCTTGGGGAGACAAGCTCCACCCATTATCACCACATGAGAAAAGAACACCAGAAAGGGAGCCCATGGGGAAAAGATCTATACTGTCAAGAATGACAATCAGGAATATCCTCTGGGCAAAATGACAATTTCCAGTAAAATGATTACTGGGAGAGACTGGATCTTTCTGTGGATTTTCCTGACTTCATATAATGGTCCGTGGTAGACCAGCCAGTTCACAATTTCTCCAGTTAAAGACCTCTCAATCTGTTTGAAAGGAAAGTATGTTACTGTCACATCATTACCTTATCATGCATTATGACAGTTACTGGGATTACATGTGACAGCTTATAGTTAGCACTAGATATAGTGACAATGGAAATGACTTTAGGAGGCTTGTAGATCCCTTGGACCTTGGAAACACAATCTGTTAGGACTTCGAAGTATGAAAAGGAGGCCATTACTTCAGCCTCCCTTAGGGTTCCAGTTAATTGTGTCATCTTGGCCAATGTTCCTTTTATGATCTCTAAATGGACCTGAAATTGTGCATTCAACATTCTGTAAGAAGGAATCACAGAAACCAACCTTAAGTCATTTAAGGGGAAATGAAATGAAGCAATAGAAAGAATCCTTATCTGATCTGCCTTGCAATGGGTGGCGGTGCAAGAGGACATAAAGCTCACATTACATTTGATGGCTAGGGAGGGGATTTTGACTATTGCTACAAGTACAATTCTTGAAATATTTTTCCAGTTGGATAATGTCACTGGACAGATGTCTTACAATCATCAGGAAATAATGTTCCCATTGCAAAAACCTATTTCTTCCCAAGTGATGCAGTGTTCAAGGCAGCCGCCATAGAAAACTGATCCTACGCCATCAGGACAGCAGGTGAACGGGTTGGGCTAAACCACTTCACAGACTTCACTCCCCAAGAAGGATAAGTTTCTTGAAAATGCTTCCCTGAAAAAAAAAAAAAAAAATCATCATTTATACTCGAAGAGGCTCAAACATAGGGAAAGAAGAAAAGAATATTCCAGTTTTGTGTTCTCCTACATCTCTACTTGTGTCAAGTTGCTAGACAGAGACCCTGGCTTTCCATTTGGTGAAGGATAACCTTGCTGAGTTGACGTCTGCCTGCAGTGATATCTGTAAACCATGTCTCTGCAACCAACCAGGGAACCCAGTGCTCACCTGAATCAGAAGAGAGCCCAGCAGTTGCCCATCCAGACCCCATGGTTGTGGTGCTTTGGCAGGCCATGCAAGCCCCATGAAAATTGTGCCCTCTCAGTTGAACTGTTCTTGAATACCTCCATAGAGGAGACGTGGTAGCTGACTCCTCTGGTGGGGGAAAATATTCTGTCCAACTCCTTAAGATAACAATGAGAAAAAGCAATCAGCAAAAAAAAGATATACCAGGAAACAAAAGTTCTAAGCCATGTTCCTAGGATCCTCTACCTTTTGTGGTTCCTCTCCCACTGAATCCCAATGTAAAAATATATACCAGAAGCAGAATCCTGGCTCATAAGGATCTAACATGTCTGAAAAGTGAAAGATTTCTGAAAAACCCAGTAAGTCAGCAGACTCTCTGAACCTTCCCTGGAAAATAACCACAAACTCTTATATCCACTGTAGGAATTCTTTTCAGCCTATATTAACCACGTGGAGCTCATCACCAGTTCTGAATAAACTGTCATTGAGCTCTACCAAGGACCATTTCATGAAATCAGGAAAATCCATCTACAGAAGAATATGGAAATCCTAGTTGAACAAGTGAACCTGATCTTAGTATACTGAAAACATGGTTTTACCAAGAATCTCCACATTACTCTGTGGATACAGTAATACAATTTGTGAAAGAGGCAGATGCTCAGAATTTGGCATTATTTGGAAAGGTTGTCAGTAGACAACCTTTTGGGCAGATTTTGCTGTGCCTAAGGGGTTATGAGGATGAAAAATGCAAGGCCAAAGCTAAAGTCAGCATGAAAGCTAGATCAGCATGCCAAAAGACCACAATCCACAAGAACACTCTGTTTAGTTCACTTCTCAGCTGTACAGATGCCTATTCAATTTAAAAGTGTTTTTGTTGTCTGTCCTAAGCAGTCTTAAGCATGGAGTTCTCCTGGAAACGGAGGACTAACATTACAATCTCCTTCTCTAGACACACGAATCTTTTAATTTTTTAATGGTACAGTTTACAAATATACTTTATGTAGGAAAGCTGGAAAATGTGTATTGACTTTAATAAATACTTATTCATAAAGCAACCAAATTTCAATGGTTAAATTATCAGGGTTTCACAATTTATATAAATCAATCCACATAAATTTTATCCTAGGAGAGAACTTAAAGATGCAACTCAATTATGTTTTCTCAACTTGACATTATTAATCCTTTGAATCAGATGATTCTTGTGAGGACTTTGCTGAGCATGGTAGGACGTTCAGCAGTATCCCTGGTTTCTATACACAGACACATACACACACCGGTTGTAACAATCAAAAATGTTTCAGAAAGGGAATTGCCATATAAATCACTTTTATTAATTTTTAAAAGTTCATAAACTTTGAAAATAAAAAAAGAAACAAAAGAAATGGAGGGCTGAATGAATTAGGCATTTAACTGCCATTAGGTTAGTGAATTTTCTTTTTCCTGGTGCTGGGTATCAAGCACTTCACTACAGAGCTACATCCCCAGCACTAAGTTAGCAAATTTTAAGGGAGGTCATGCTACCATGTGTCTCAAAAGGCTAAAAGGTAAAAAGGTAGATTTTCATTTGCAAAGGAAGAAATTTGAAAAAGATGGATTTTCACTTGTAAATAGATTTTTGTTTGCAAGGGCCTGGCAAATAGCTATGAGAACCCCAGTTGCTATTAAATGAAAACAGGTCAGAGATAAATCCTGTGAATTCAAAGGAGAGATGCAATTTCTGATCTAGAAAAAAAAGTAACTTCAGTGTCTGGAGACTTCATAGATTTAATGACCATCTTGCAGGGCACTCCTTTGAATCTAAGAGCTTGGAGTCCTAAACATGGACTGAGGTCACACACGTCTAGATTTTCCATGTCCCACTTTGTGCCTTTGCTACTGATTTATTTATTGGGAGCTCAGTAGCATTAACTCCAAGCAGCCTGATCTGCCTAGGGTGAGTTTGGGATTGTCATTCTATCTCCAGAGGAAGGACACTGCCTCTATTTTGCTAAAGTGATTAAAAGGTGTTTCGTGGGCTGGGGAGA
Source organism: Sciurus carolinensis (assembly GCF_902686445.1). Lineage (NCBI taxonomy): Eukaryota > Metazoa > Chordata > Mammalia > Rodentia > Sciuridae > Sciurus > Sciurus carolinensis. The sequence continues at coordinate 24,605,791 of NC_062227.1, read as the reverse complement.
TAGCTCAGCTAGTAGAGTGCTTGCCTTGCAAGCACAAGGCCCTGAGTTCAATCCCCAGTACTGAAAAAAAGAAAAAAAAAAAAGGTGTTTCATTATTAACTCTTTACTATTGATTATACCTTTTGTATTTCATCAGAGTGGATGATTGATAGTTGGTGCCAGGTGTGTTGAATGTTCCCTAGCTAGTTTATTACTGACACTGGGGAAAAGGTCCTGGATATTAAGCATCTACTCTGTCACATAGGATTCTATTAACCACACATACTTTCAATGAATATATATTGATTTAAAATTTTTTTCTATTGTGGTTATTCTAATGATAGTTATTAAAATGTATTTTCACTGGGAGATCATTAATAAAAATCTAGATTTGTATATTGTTTTTCATTTCATTTTTCTAGCAAATCTTTTACAAAATATTTGTCCACAATGAATAGGAAAAAATTTTAAAAACACCAAAAAATGACCATTCATCACACTTTGAGAAGCATAGTTGAGAGATAAATTGTTTAATATCTTCTCCTCACACAACTTGCTTCCATATTCTTTTCTCAAGGGATATTTTCATCTCATCTCTAAGGGATGTTTACATGTTGATTCTTTTGTAGATTAAAAAGTGAAGGCTCAGTGAAATCAAGCTGTAATAATGAAAGCCTGTTAGTGAAATTGATTGTTAATCAGAGATCTCACTGTTGGACTTACAAGAAATACACTTCAGTATCTTGCCCAAATTGTAAGTTGGCTCTATAATATGCTGAGAACACAAAAGAAATGTTGAATTTGGGTGTTTGAGCAAATGGGCTCAATGTTTGGACACAGTATTGAACAAATGGGCTCCAGAATCAGCTTGCATAAGTTCAAGTTTTGATTCTGCTCCTATCTAAGTAGGAACTTGGAAAAATTACTTGATTTCTCTGAGCCGTGGTCTCTTCATTTTTACAGTGAGGATGATGATGATGATGATGATAATAATAATAATAATAATACCTTCCACAAAGAGTCGATGCGAGGATTAAATGAGAATGCATATGGAAAGTCCCTTAGTAGCACTGGAATAGGAATAAATAATCGTCAGTTCCTATCGTTACTGTGCAAAGCACTTTCACATGCTGCTATCAAATTCAACCTCCTTCACAACTTATGAGGCAGCAGGGAGAAAATAGTCTTAACATTTTAAAGATGTGGACATCTAGGCTCTAAATGACCAGACCCAAAATACGGAGGGACATCTTTCCAAATCTTGGCTCTTGGCACTATAATCCCCAGCCCTCCCTGGCAAGTGGCTGCCCAGTCCCAGGAGCAGGGGATTTACCCCTCCTCAGCTTGAATGCTTATATTCAGTCACATCTAAATCCGTGGCCATGTGACTTCCGTCCCGCCTCCCGCCATACTCTGAAGCAAGAGAATTAAAAAAGGTGGCTGACATCCTCAAAACCAGAAGACAACCGCCCGTCCCAATTCCATATTAAATGTCGGGAGTGTCTCTCAGGACACAAGGCCCTCCATCGCTCCGTCTCAAGATCACTAATCTGTCCACAACCTCCGCCCGCGCAGTCCCGGACCCGATCCTGTGAGACTGACACCGCGTCGGACGCCACCGCCGCCCCAGGAGAGCTCGGGCCTCCGCGGCGCTGCCCCGGCTGCGGCGCTGTCCCCCGCCCCGCCACTGGCCTACCGCCCCGGCTCCTCTCCGCTGCCCCTCCGCTGGGAGCGAGAGCGCGGAAGCACGGCCGCAGGCGTCGCTAGACTACCCGCCCCGCTCCTCCCCTCACCCGGGCACCTCGCGGTGGCAACCCAGAAAGTTCCTAGCGTCTCCCTCCGCCTCTCCTGCCCTGCGGGGACACGGCCTGTCCCCTGACGCGCGAAGAACCGCGTCTGAGCCGTGGCTCACCCTGGCGTGGCGTGGGCGCGGCTTTCTTTCTACATCTTGGTACACCGCGGGAAGACTGACCCCGCCCGCAACCCCGAGCACACCCTACCCAACCGCCGCTCCAACGGTCACTAACCGACGCCCTAGTCACAGGTCGGCCCCGCCCCTCGGGCCCCGCCCTCTGCTCCAGACCCCGCCCCTCCGCTGCAGGTGAACTCCGCCCCTCTCCCTACCGCCCCGCCCACCGCCAGGCCACCTCCCCTTGTCCTGGGACTGTCGGAGTTCCTGGACCCGCTTCCTGGCTACCGGTCTACTTCGGCCACACCGCCAAGTGCCCCACCCCGCGCCAAGGAGGTCCCACCCGCTGGGCCCTCAGTGGGTTCCCAGGCCTTCTGCTCTCCGCCGATGACTCCGCCCACCTCGCTTAAGCCACACCCATATCTAGGCCCACCCCAGCCGAACTCTCAGGAAACGCGATCTTCTGCAGGTCGGCCCCGCCCACTCACCCAAGCACCACGCCCCCCGCAGGCAGGCCACGCCCCCTCCGCGGTTTTCGGACTGGCTTCGTTACTCGGTTCCAGGTGTTCACAGCGCTCTGTTTACTCTGGAACTGCTGCAGGCTTGCCTGGCGGTACTGCCTGATGGCAAGAAACACCACGCCTCCTAAGCGGCCGCAGGTTTTGGCCTCAGCATGTCAGCCCGTTAGTGTGACTTTGTAGAACCTTGCATATATTTTACCCCCTGCGCGGATGAGAAGGAAAGTCTGAGAAAACCACGACGCTACCGAAAGGAGCAGATCCGAATATTCCTCCCAGAGTCCGGAAAAGTCGACCCCAAGGACGGGTCGAGGCGGGTCCCTGTGCACAGGCATTCCTGTGGTGGTGCTGAGGGCGGAGGGCCAACACGTGCTCACTTGGGAGACTCCTGAGCCCTGTGACCCGAATAAGCAGGCCAACGTCCAGGACCAGCCTGGGTCCTGCGGCGGGAGCCTCCTGATGACCCCCCAACCGGGTGCGGAGCCTAGGGTTGCTGTCACTCCCTCTCAGAGCTCTCTGGACTCATTACCCCTCCGCTGCATGTAGCAGATATCCACTGTGTCCTCCCCTCATTTGTACCTAATATCTTCCAAGAGCATTCCAAGGCCTCACCGACTAAGTGAGATCATTCCCAGACTCAGGTCATTCTGAGTGAGGTAATACCCCGTGCAATTCGGGTGGAAGCACTGGGGAGATCCACAGGTGCTGGAAGATGTGATCTGTATCAACCAGCGCAGAGGAGGGAGGGACCAACAGCTTCTGTTCCAGAGTGGACCAGCTGTTCACAGATGAACATTGGGATGGTGACCAGTAGTCATTTTCATCCGAGAATGTCTTTGCCAGCTACTTCTCCTACAGGGGATTAATATCCAGAATATATAAAGAACGCGACCCCCCCCCCCCATAACCCAATTAATAAATGGGCAAAATAACTAAAACATTACTCAAAGCAACATACAACTGACCAATAAATACACAAAAAAATGTTCAACATTCCTAGCAATCAGGGGAATGCAAATCAAAAACTACCTTGAGATTTCATCGCACTCCGGTTACAATGCCAACACTCAAAAACAGAAGTAAATGCTAGTGAGGGTGTGGGGAAAAACGTACATTCATACATTGTTGGTGGAGATTGCAGATTAGTACAACCATTTTGGAAAGCAGTATGGAAAGTTCTCAAAAGACTGGGAATGGAACTGCTATATGACCCAGCCATCTCACTGCTACGTATTTATCCAAAAATAAAAGTATAGTGATACAGACAGATTAATGTTTTTAGCAGCACAATCGACAATATCTAAGTAGAATCAGCAGGTTACCTGACAAAAGATGAATGAATTTTTAAAAGATGAGTTTTAGCCATAAAGAATGAAGTTATAGCATTTGCTAGTAAATGGATAAAATCATGCTAAGTGAAATAAACCAGAGTCAGAAAGCTAAGGATTAAATGATTTCTCTCATATGTAGAAGCTAGAGCAAAATAAGGAGGAAATAACAAGGGGGAGAGTAGCCTATGAACATAGAAGGGACATCAGTGGAGTACAGGAAGGGGATAAGAGGAGAAGGGGAGAAGGGCAGGAAAAGGGAGAAACTGCAGAATGAAATTGACCAAACCATGCTATGTACATATGTGAATACACCATAGTGAATTCACCTTTACATATATATGAATAAAACACCAATTTAAATAAATAAATAGAAGGAAGATCAGTAGAGTAGTGGAAGGAGAGCAGGGGAGGGAGGAGGGAAGGGAAAGAGAAGTCCTGGGTACTAAAATGAAGCAAATTATATTTCATGCATGTGTGATTATGTCAAAATGAATCCCACAATAATATATAACTATAATGTATTTTTATTTATTTATATGTGGTGCTGAGAATCAAACCCAGTGCCTCACACATGCTAGGTAAGTGCTCCACTGCTAAGCCACAACCCCCACTCGAAAAAACATTTAAAAAATTTTTTTTTTATTTTTACAGACTGCATCTTGATTCATTATACACAAATGGGGTACATCTTTTTGTTTCTATGGTTGTGCACAATTCACACCATTCGTGTAATCATACACGTACATTCACACCATTCATGTAATCATACATGTACATAGGGTAATGATGTCTATCTCATTCCACCATTTTTCATACCCCACTCCTCCCTCTCATTTCCCTCTATGTAATCTAAAGTTCCTACATTCTTCTCTCACTCCCCACCCCCATTATATATCATCATCCACTTATCAGGGACAACATTTGGCCTTTGGTTTTTTGGGATTAGCTTATTTCACTTAGCATGATATTTTCCAATTCCATTCATTTATCTGCAAATGCCATAATATTCTTCTTTATGGCTGAATAATATTCCATTGTTCATATATATCACAGTTTCTTTATCCATTTATCTGTTGAAGGGAACCCAAAATTTATAAAGAACTTACAAAACTTTACACCAAAAATACAAAGAACCCAATCAATAAATGGTGCAGCCACTAGGGAAAGCAGTGCAGAGAATCCTCAGAAAACTTGGAATGGACCCACCATTTGACCCAGTTATCCCACTCCTCGGTTTATCCCAAAGGACTTAAAATCAGCATACCACAGTAACGCAGCCACATCAATGTTCATAGCAGCTCAATTCACAATAGCTAGATTGTGGAACCAACCTAGGTGCCCTTCAACAGATGAATAGATAAAAACATTTTTTAAAAAGACTAATAAAAACATTTTTAAAAAAGAAAAGGAAAGAAAAATAATCTCACCTGTTGGTTTTTTATTTTGTTTCCTCTGATTTGGAGGTCATATCCAAAACGCCATTGCCAATGCCAACATCTCAAAGTGTTTCCCCTATATTTTCTTCTAGTAGTTTCATAGTTTTAGGTCTTACATTTAGGTCTTTGATCCATTTTGAATTGATTTTTGTACAGGGTGAAAAATAGGGGTTAAGTTTCTATCTTCTGCTTGAAGATATTCAGTTATTCCAACACCATTTTTTGAAGAGACTGCCCTTTCCACATTGTGTTTTTGGCATCTTTGTAGAGTTAGTTGGATGTAATAAGCGTATTTTGGGACCTCTCTTCTGTCCCATTGGTCTCTGTTCATTTATATGTCAGTATCATGTTGTTTTGTTTACTGTGGCTCTGTAGTATGTCTTGAAATAAAATACTGATGCCTCTAGTTTTATTCATTTTGTTCAAGAATATAAGGACTATTTGATGTCTTTTGTGACGATGAATTTTAGGATTGTTTCCTCTAGTTCTGTGAAGACTTTCATTGACATTTTGATGGGAATTGCATTGGATCTGTAAATTGCTTAGGGTAGTATGGACATTTTAACAATTCTTGCAATCCATGAAAATGGAAGAGCTTTTCGTGTGTGTGTGTGTGTGTGTGTGTGTGTGTGTGTTCAGCTTCCTTCTTCAGTGTTTTCATTTTCATTGGAGAGGTCATTTATTTCCTTGGTTAAATTTATTTCTAGTTTTTTTTTTTTTTTTTCCGGGGGGGCGGGGTAGCTACTGTGAGTAGAATTTCTTAGAAATCTTGTTATTGCCATATAAAAGTGCTACTGATTTTATGTTGCTTGTGTATACTGCAACATTACTGAATTTGTTTTGCAGTTCTATACATCTTTTGGTGGAGTTTCAGTTTTTTCTGCATGCAGAATCATATCATCTGCAAACAGGAATAATTTGATTCCATCCCTTCCTATTTGTATGCCTTTTGTTTCTTTTTCTTGCTTAATTGCTTTGGCTAAAACTTCCAATACTATATTGAATAAAAGTTATGTCCATTATTGGACACCATTATCTTGTTCCAAATCTTAAAGGAAATGCTTTCAACTTTTCCCCATTTGATATGATGTCAGCTGTGGATTTGTCACATGTAGCCTGTGTTATGTTGGAGGATGATTCTCCTAATCCTTTATCTCTGTTTGAAGGTTGGATAATTTGCACTGTTCTGTCTTCAAGTTTATTGATTCTTTCCTTTTTTTTATTTCCATTCTACTACTGAGCCCATATGGTGATTTTTTTTTCACTTCGGATATTGTATTTTAATTTCAATAATTTTCATTTGTTTCATTTATATATTTTTCACTTCTCTGTTGAGAATTTCTATCACTCCATTTACTTTTATTTTTCTTATAAGATTTTTCTTTTAACCCTATAATGCAGAGATAAAACAACTACTTTAAAGTCTTTGTGTGATAATTCTCTCTTGAGATTGGCATTTGTTGATTTTTTTCCCCTCATTTGAGAATTGGTCCCCTTTTGTGGGGAGGGTACCAGGGATTGAACTCAGGGGCACTCGACCACTGAGCCACATCCCCCGCCCTATTTTGTATTTTATTTAGAGACAAGGTCTCACCAAAGTTGCTTAGTGACTCACTTTTGCTGAGGCTGGCTTTGAACTCTCAATCCACCTGCCTCAGTCTAACAGCAAAAAACTGTTTAGAGATTTTGAATTGCATCCTGGACACTGTGGATGTTATATATTGTAGACTGTGGGTCCTGTTGTAAACCTCTGAAGAATGTTGTTTTCTGTGTCAATAAGAAATCAATTAGGTGTATGTTTCAGACTGTAAGTTCTATCCCACCTTCTATGGGTTCTATCCCACCTTCTATGACTATGTCAATTTAAGTGTACATACACAAGCACAAAACACATACCTTCACATTGAGAATTGCTGTAAGAACTATCAGTAATTCATTGCTTGCCTAGTCATTTTATCAGCTTAAGGGCTCCCCCACAATTCACTCACTTCTGCTGTTACACCAAACATAAGAGGAAAAATGTTGCCTTCTAGGTTAGCCTTCTAAGAAATGTTTACTTTAGCTCTGTTCTGAACCCCCTAGATTAATAGTTTCCCATAGCCTTCTTCCAAGTTTGAACATCTTTCCATTGAGTCAATGAGTTTAGCCTGCCAGATCATTTTCGACTTTTTCTTTTGACTTTCTTGTTTGTGTTTCTTTTTAAATTCTCTGTTCAATTTAACCAGTCCTTGAGGGTACAGAATTACCTTTAAATCACACTGCGTTAATCATATTCACCAACTTCCTTTCTATACTTAGATCCTGCTCATGTTTCCAGCCTAGAGGCAGAGTTACACATGGAGTCTCTGTATTTATGAGTCTATTGTTCACAATCTCCTATCTGCTCCCCGTACTGATGTTCTTTCCCTAATTGTTCTCTTCTGACCACCTATCAGGTATACAACTCAGCATTCTTTAGTTTTTATCAAAGTGTTTACTGTTTTTATTCATAGTAGACAAATCACATTAAGATTTTGAACACATGCTAAAAATTAAATTATGATGAAATGCTTGATGCACAAAATGGTTCTGACTAAAATGAAGTGGCACAAAATACTTTTTCATAGCCATGAAATTCTTCTAACTATGCAAACATAGTCCACAGCTCTTCTGTATTCATACTGGAATTTGTGTTTAATAGTTTACAATTAAGCATATGCTGTGAGAAAAACAATATCATCTTAAAATTGTGTTACTCAAGAAAAAAATGCTTCAGACAGCTGGACCACATTGCTAGACTCTGAAGGAATTTGAAATGAACCTGAGCTATGCCTTTGCTACCCTGTGGAAAAAAATCCTGATAATTTTGACACTTCAGAATAAATATTAAGTTAAAATTTTTACTGCATTTTGTGAAAACTCTTAAGCCTATAGAACTGCCTTTGGGGATATTTTTCTAAAGAGGCTTAGTCTGCATTTGTGTTATGCTTATTGGATGACTTGGAGGAATTTTATTTCCAAGGAACTTTTGAAATTTATAGGAAGAACCACACTGCTGAAGTATTTTTGGAAAAAAATGATAAACATATTCAATTCAACAATTACTTACTAAAAACCTCCCCTAGGTCCTCATTATATTAGCTCTGGGAGGAATGCCAAAGAAATATCCAACATAATATAGACCTTCAAGGAGATATGAAACAACTAAAGGATCTTTGAGGAACAGATACAATCTTAGGGGGAAATTGAGGATGGCTAAGAACTACTAAGAACCATAGCAGGTCCCTAATCAGAGCCATCATGGCAGCATGTGATTATCTAGAAAGACTTGCCAAGACATTGTAAGATGTGACTTACACATCCAAATAGAGATATGATTCACATGTATTTGAAATTTACGTAATTCTTTGAACTTCTGGAAATTATATATGCTGGGGTTTGAACATGGTTTGTCCCCTTAGAATCTCACACTGGAATTTGATTGCCATTATGGTGGTATTAGGAGGCAGGGCCTTTAATAAATGATCAGGTCCTTAAGAGCGAGAATGTTTTTCTTGAGGAACTAGGTTAATTGTTGAAGAACTAGAGTAGTTATCCCAAGAACAGGTTTGTTGTAAAGTGAATTTCACTTCCTCAGCTTTCTCCTCTGCAGACTCTCTTGGACAAGAGAGCCCTCACCTGAGCAGATGCTGACACCATGTTCTTGGACTTTCCAGCCTTCAGAACCATAAACAAATAAACTTCTTTCCTTTGTAAATCCTAGTCTTGATATTGTTATAACAACATAAAATGGGGAAAAAAGGAAATCTGAAACATTGATCTGACAGAAACATTAAGGCTTCAAAATACCCCTTCAGTATAATACAACTTAAAGGAGAAAATATAATCAACAGAAGATGCTAAGATGTGCCCATTTTCACTTGATCTTTCAGGGCAGTCTCAGCTAGGAAAATGACCTGCTGCTTCCTACTCAGGCTCTTGACTTTCTTCCAACTTATTTAACTCTGCTGAAGCTTACTATCCCATTAGGAAGAAGTGATACTGAGGCTGATAAATAACACTTTGTAATTGTGGGAAGGATACTTCTTGGGTGCAGGGCAGAATATTATTAAGGTTCTAATCAAGCAAGAAAAGCCAGTAATAATATGGGAAGGGTGTTGATTATGGGGGAAGAGAAAACAGAAGAGTATTACGTGAAATTTTATAAGACAATTAGCCATTGAAGAGTGTCTCCTACTGGCCAAGAAGGTTGTTACAGGTTCCAGACAGCACTGTCATTATAAGAAACCTGATGAGACTTCCTTATTTCTGCATCACGAATTCCCCAATCTTTGGGGAAAAAAATACCTTTAGAAAATAAACGTACTAACATACAATTTTCAGAATACAAGAGATGAAATATTGATGCACATAAATTTCAGCCACTGAGTCACTGATTTGCCATCTTGTAGAACTTCCAGGCAAACCTAGCAGTGCTTAGAAAATGTACATATGTAATTACTGCCTAATGAGAATTCTTACTAGGTTGGCTTCAGTTGTAGTTCTAAGGTCTAGTCTTGATGTTTCCTCAACCAGGTGTATGGTGATCTTACCCTGCTATGGAGATGGCAGTAGGAAAATCAATTATGTATTATATACATCAAGTCCTCATCTCCAGGTCAAAATATTTCAGGTTTTGTTTGTTTTAATTTTTTATTGTCCCTTTTTATTATGAAATATATATGAAAGGTTAATCAATATACATATATGCTTGTTGAATAAAGAAAGCGAATGCCTGTATATTCACTGTCCATGTGCCTTAGAGGTTCCTGACAAGTTCACTGATGCTTGTATGAAATTCAAGGAATTTGTGAATTCTCTAAAATAATAGGCAAAATTAGGGGGTTTATGCATTTTTTCCAGAGGAAAGAGTTTAGAACTTTTCTCAGAACCTTATGAAAGTTCTTCTTAAATTTTTAAGACGGAGGACAGCAGATAAGGTGAAGACAGCTCTGTGACTCTAGCTGTGCAGGCTTAGGCTGACCTCATGGCTCTTTCCCCAGATTTAGAGGTATGGTTGAGGAATAAAAGCTGTATATATGCGAAGTACACAACTTGACGTATGAGAGATATATATACACACACACACTTATATACATATACTTTGTGTAATTATCACAATAAAGCTAATTAACATATCCGTCACAGCTATATGTGTGTGTGTGTGTGTGATGCGAATAATTTTGTACCTTCCTAGCAAATTTCAAGCACACTAGCAAGTATAGTCAATACAGTCACCATGCTAGACTTCCAGAGCTTATTCATCTGCATAACTAAAACTTTGTGCCATTTGACCAACATCTTCCACTTCCCCACCCCCAATCCCCTGGTAACCACGAGAGCATCCTTGTTTTACAACACCTTTGCTGCATTAAAGAATTGTAAGTCACCCTGAAAGATGTTTTTTTTTTTTTTTTCCAGGATGCAAGTACTTGATTCAGGACTTTACAATTGATAGAAGGAGGAAAATTGTAGCAGAATTTGATTTTCTGTTGCTCTTTTCCTTTCACTTTGAAATGTATGTGATTGACAACCCACCACCATCCTTTCTTTGTCCAGTACAAGTTTTATTTCCATGAACAAATTTGACAACAAGTAGCCTGCTTGTAGTGTCAGGATAAATGAGAATAATCAACCCTAGTTTTGACTTCAGAGAAAATGGAAGAATGAAAAGATGGACAAAGAGTCAGTTAAAAACTTTTCATATGCCACATAGCAAAGGAAGTGGTCAAAAGAGTGAAAGGACAACTGTGAAATGGGAGGAAATATTCACAAACCATACCTCTGATAAAGCATTAGTATCTAAAATGTATACGAAAGACCTACAACTCTATAGAAACAAAAACAACCCAGTTAAAAAATGGGCAAAAGACTTACATAGACATTTCTGAAAAGAATAAATATGATAGAGGTTCAATTTCATTCTACTATATATGAATTTCCAGTTTTCCCAGCACCATTTGTTGAAGAGGCTATTTTTCCTCCGATGTATGTTTATGGCACCTTTGTCTAGTATTTATGTGGGTAAGTCTCTGTGTCTTCCATTCTGTTACATTGTTCTTCATTTATGTTTTTGTACCATGCCATTTTTGTTATTATAGCCCTGTAGTATAATTTAATGTCTGGTATTGTGATGCCTCCTGCTTCACTTTTCTCACTAAGGATTGCTTTCACTATTCTGGGCCTCTTATTTTTCCAAACGAATTTCAAAACTGCTTTTTCTAACCAAAGGCAGAATGTTCTCTTTGACATGTGGATGCTAACCCACAACAGGGGAGGGGAAGATTATAAATTCATTGAATTAGACAAAGCACAATGAAGGAAAAGGAAGGGGGATGGGAACAGAAAGACAGTAGAATGAATCAGACATAACTTTCCTATTCTTATATATGAATACCCAACCAATGTAACTCCACATCATGTATGTCCACAATAATGGGATCCTAACTGGAACAAGTTATACTTATTCTATAAATGTATAATATGTTAAAATACTCTCTACTATCATGTGTGTCTAGAAAGAATAAACAAAGAAATAAATAAAAACTCTCATGGGAAATGAAAAAAGAATATATGAATGACTAATAAGCGTAAGAAAAGATACTCAATATCACTAATCAGGGAAATTCAAATAAAAACTACAGTGAGATGTCACCTCACACCACTTAGGATGGCTATCATCAAAGACAAAAGACAAAACTTAACAAGTGACAGCAAGGACCCAGAGAACTGGAACACTTGTATACTGTTTGTGGGAATGGTTGGTTGGCACAGTCATTATGGAAAACAGTGTGGAGGTTCCTCAGAAAATGAAAAATGCAACTACCATATGACCCGGCAATCCCACTTCTGGGTATATAGCCACCAGAATTGAAATTAGGATCTTGAAGACATATCTGCACTCACGTATTCATTGCAGCATTAGTCACAATAGCCAAGATACAGAAACAAAACCCAAAGTCGGTTAACAGTTAAAGAAAACATGACAATGGAATATTGTCTTGAAAAAGTAGGAAATCCTGCCATTTGGCAGTGTAGATGAAGCTGGAGGACACTGTGCTAACTGAAATGTTGGTCAAAAAAGGACAGTTACTGCATGATTCCACTTACACTTGAGATCAAAATAGTCAAATTCACAGGAATGGAGAATAGAATGGTGGTTGCCATGGAGGGAGCAGAAATGGAGACTTGCTTTTCAACTGGTTTAAAGTTCAATGATATAAGATCAATCGGTTGTAGAGATACACTATACAACAGTGTCTGTAGGCGACAGAACGGTACTGTGCACATGTTCACAGGGGGTGAGACAGAGCATGAGCCTTTAGTCCCAGCGACTCAGGAGGCTGAAACCAGATGGATTGAGTCTGGGCAGATGGGGTAGACCCTGCCTCATAAAACAAAACAACAACAAATCAAACAAAAATTTAAGAGGTTATATCTTATGTAGAGTGTCTTATACCAAAAGTAACTATGTTCAATAATAAAAAGAACTTACGGGTTTGTAAATGCAATCATTATTTTCCCCCTAAGGACTGAATTTATCATTTTATAAAAGATATTTACATCTAAGTCCATAATTAAAGTTAGTCTGAGATGGTTTCATATTTGTTTTGTATAAAGGTTATGCCAGCTGTTGTAATGAATTGCTTAGTTTACTTATTTTTCTTATTTCTGGTGTTTAGTAAAGCTTGCCTATAAGTCTATTTAACTATTGAAACTTTTTGCTGGCACATGTGACTGAGGCTTAAATTCCATTAAGGTCAAGGTTATTACCTTATGGAGGCATTCTCAGCATTCTTTCTCTTTTAAAATTAATTTTAATAGTATTTCTTAAACATATGTCTTTTTGAGGTTGATATCATAATTCCTTTTTATACATGAGAAAAATGAGGCTTAAAAATATACTGGAAGGGGACTGGGGATATAGCTTGGTTGGTAGAGAGCTTGCCTCGCCCCTGGGTTCAATCCCCAGCACCGCAAAAAAAAAAAAAAAAAAATATATATATATATATATATATGTATATATACACATATATATATACACACATATATACATATATATACACACACACACACACATATATATACATATATATATACTGGACATAATGTATGGTAGTTCCTCAAAAGATTACAAATAGAATTACCATATGAACCAGCAATTTCACTTCTGGGTATATACCCAGGAAAATGAGACTTTGAATAGCTATTTATAGACCAATGTTCATAGCAGCATTATTTACAGTAGCCTAAAGGTAGAAAAGAAACCAAGGCCTGTCAGGGGATGAATAGATAAACAAAATGTGTGTGTGCGTGTGTGTGTGTGTGTGTGTACATATACAGTGGAATATTATTCATATTTAAAAAGGAAAGAGATTCTGGTAGATGCTACAAACTAGGTGAATCTTAAAAACCATTATGCTAAGTAAAATAAGTCAGACACAGAAGGAAAAAATACTGTGCATTCTCCTGCTATGAGGTACTCAAGAGTAATCAAATTCATAAAGACAGAAAGTAGATGGCTGTTGCCAGGGACTGGGAGGAGGAAGAATGAGGAACTAGAGCTTACTGGGTAACGAGTTTCAGTTTTATAAGATGAAAAAGTTTTGGAGATGGATGGTGGTGGTGGTTACCCACCCTTCTATATGTATTTAATTCCAGAGAACTGTACACCTAAAAAATAATTGAAATGATAATTTTGTTACATATATATTTTGCCACAATTAAGAAAATTGTTGGGCTAATAAGCTGACTAATCAAGGGCTTAACTTAGATAACAAAACGTAGATTTTGTAAAAAAAAAAAAAATTCCATAAAAGCATCTTGGGAAAATTCTGGTATTTCCTTAAATGCATTGTGTGATCTTCAACTGGGTTTTGTTTCACGCCTTCTAAGATGTTGGATTTGTTTTTATTTGAGGCAGGGAGGAAAGGGGTACCATAATCTTCTTAGGCCCTTTGGGCCTGCAAAATGAGGTTGCCAGATTTAGTATGCAAACACTGGAAGCTGTGCAATATTTAGTGTATTTTGACACTGAACACATGTTCATTATTTATCTGGATTCAAATTGAACTGGGTGTCCTATATCTTGTCTGGCACCCTTGTTCTGAGGACCTAATCCAGCCTTACTGAGAGGGGTTAGGGACCACATGTGGCCTCACCATGAGGGTCAAGGCAGGGGTCCCTCCTGAAGCCTACATACACATGCTCATGTCACAGGGAGAAACTAAACCCAGGTCTCTATACTCCATGAAAGGCCAAAGGGGAGAGAAGTGCATTTTCCTTTGAAGGGATCCTTTAAGAGAAGGTTTGTGAACAGTTAAAACCATGACAAGTGCAAACTCTGTTTTGGGTCTATTCATGAAGGGTAGAGGGCAGGGGCTTGAAGTCCAAGGTGACTCTGGACTGGATGTCTCTGGATTGGTCATCATCCAACATGGTGGACCACGGTCTAGAAAGTTGGTCTGTGCTGTAGCTGGTTTCCACAGAATTGTGAGCAGAAAGGTCACCCATGGCACAGTGGGGAGTCCCTGGTGGATTTGCTGTGTTGTGGGGAGGACTCATGCCCCCTTCCTGACTCAGCTGTCCCAGGAAGCTGCTTTTAGACACTGGAGTCTGTGTTCCTTAGACTTATAGGTGCTATAGAACAATGGGCACTTCCACAGCTGGCTGCCATCTTTCCCTAAGAAATATCTTCATGCTAATATTTAACTGGGAAAGGAATTATGAATTTCAAATACATTTGCCAAGAAACACAGATGGCTACAAGGGTTCAGGTACATAAACCAGGCACAGAAGAGGGACAGGACCAGTTCCACAGTGTCCTTATTTATCAAACTGAAATCTTTTGTACATACAGATGTGAATCTGTTCTCTTCATTTAGAAGAAGCCAGTAGGGGCCCCTCGTCCAACAAACATTTGAAAAATATGAAGTATTTGGGATAGCAGCCATCTTAACACCTGCCATGAACACAGAGCAGGGTCAAAATCCATCTGGAGGGGACCAAAACAGACTTCAGAAATACGGGTTTACAACAGTTTAGTCCATTAAAAGAACGTACCTATGTGGTTTTTGAATTTTCCTTTTTTTCAAATTATACACATTTTCAAAGCATAACCAATCAAGGGATTTATTATAAGGGGTGAAAATAATAATAAAGGAGGAGCTAACTTGTGACACCATATTTTTTTCCCTGTCCTGAAAAAACCTAGGTCAGGTCCTGATAGAACCAGGTCATGTTAAAAGGAGGTTCTCTTTCCCTTGCTCCTTTTGCCTTCTATGATTTGCTGGGGTTCCTATGTGGCAAACAGTTGGTACTCTCTGCTGAAATGTGTCCAATGACATTGCTTGTCCATTGAAGAATTCAGAGTTTAACATTTTCAAGAGTAAATAAAAGGACCCATATTCTACCCTATTACAATCTGTCGTGATATTTTATTTTTTTAAAAACCCCCAAATGCAAAACTTAAAACATATTGTTAAAAAAATCAACAGAATATTCAGTGTTGAAAAAGATTTATTACAAATAATGTTAAAAAAAAGAGCCATTGAGTCTTACATTTCGGACTATTTAATAGAAGTATTTGTTTTACATATGGTTTTAGTTTAACAAAAACATGTTTCTCTGAAGAAATATTTAACCTGAGTTGGAAAATGAACACTGAACGGAACATATTTGAATTCAGAAAAATAACTTTCCTCAAAATGTTAGCAGTGATTCCAATTAAGGATTCTACTAGAAGCTCAGGGCTCAGTCCCTGGACAGGAATGAGGGAAAACTCCCTGTAGGTCGAAAGCTGTGTTGAAGTCGTAGGACTGCACCTGTGGGCCCTTAGTCAGGGTAAGCTTCCTCAAACACCCCCGGAACGAGGCTCGGCTGCTCAGGCAGTTTTGCTTGACATCAGCTGTTACAGAAAGGAAAGAAGACACATTCTGTTTAGTTTTGTGGAATGAGATAGGAGAGCACAGTAGGAACAAAAATAATTTCAAGTGTGTTCTCCGTCAAAACCAGAAGGACAATTTTTCCATATGTGCCTTGAGTAAAGGCACAGAAAACTTGTAATATGTCATAATTTTAAGGCACAGTTGTGACTTTTGTCATAAATGAATGTTTGTTATTTGTAATAATTTCTCGGGACATCTGAAATATACACTTCTAATCTGCGTGAGAGGATGTCACAGGTTTGTCCACTAAAATGATTCCCATGACTGACTTCAGTAAAAGCATTCATCTTATTTCACACCAGATCCAATGTTCTCAAGGGTTTACCTAATGATTAATTTGTGTGTTGATTTTTAATTTTTTTTTTTTTTTTGGTACTGGGGATTGAATCCGGTGGTGCTTAACCCATAAGTCATATTCCCAGTCTTCCTTTTTTTTTTTTAAATTTTTAATTTTGAGACAGGGTCTTGCTAAGTTGCTTAGGGTCTTGCTAAGCTGCTGAGGCTGGCTTTGAACTTGCGATCCTCCTGTCTCATTCTCCTGAGCCATTGGGATTACAAGCATGCACCACCATGCCCAGCTTAATTTTTTTATTTTGAATTTTTCCAGGATTTTTAGGTTAGTATTTATAATAGTTTTTCTAAAATGATGAAGGATTTGTCACCAAACCAATTCCTATTCCATATCTTGCTGAAGTAAGGGTCCCCCAGTGACCATGTCTTCTCATGTGGCTAAGGAGAGCAGGTTTTCGTACTTACCAGGATAGCCACCAACATAGATGGGATTGTTGGTGTCCGCCGAGGTGGACTGGGTGTGTAGACTTTCGGCACTGACTGCGTTCCCATCTACTATCAGAATGACACGGTGTTTGCTTTTGTTAGCTTGAAGGGTGTGCCATTTTCCATCACAGAGAGTCCTGGCAGCTCTGGGCTCGTAAGTGGCCGTTATTCTTCCAGCACCGTTATTGACATGAAATAAGAGCTGAAGAAAGCCAACATCTTGGTGAGTTTTTCCACGTTTAAGGAACACAGGGCATTTGTATAATGCTCTTGGAGTGGATAAAGTCGCTGCAGTGTTCAAAGGAGGGCTGACCATGAGAAATAGTGTTGTTAAAAAATAGCCTCCTGAAGGGGGTCACGTGCTATCCTGTTCCCCAAAAGGGCAAATGGTCACCCCATGGCAACAAGCTGGAGCCACACTGTGTCCTAGAACCAGTGCCCCACTTTCAGGGCACTGGGGGACATTTTCAGGAGTTAACAGGTCTAAGGAGCCTGTCAGTTGATAGCACCTACGTGGTGACATTTACTAACTCCCCTAAAAATCTGTTCGTAGATGTTTTACAACAGCAAGTAGCCAACAATAACAAATCTAAGCTTTGCAAATGATGGAGGTCTTCCAGGCTGAGTGATATCCAAAATTCATACACTGAAGTCCTAACCCAAATCTCCCTCCAAATGAGATTATATTTGGAGATGGAGGCTTTAAAGGGGTAATGAAGTTCCAGTGAGGTAGTTAGGGTGGGTCCTAATCTAAAACGCATATGTGTCCTTATCCGAAGACAGGATTAGGACACAGACACACACAGAGGGAAGACCATGAGAAGACCCAGGAAGAACAGACAGCTACAAGCCAAGGAGAGAGACCTCAGAAGCAATCGGTCCTACTGGCATTTTGGTCTCACACTTACAAGTCTCCAGAACAATGAGAAAATCAATTTTTGTTGTTTAAGTCACCTAATCTGCGGTACGTTGTTCAGGCAGCCCAAGCAGACTTGGAAAGAAGGGAAGAATTTGAAGTATATGGTTGCAAGATTCTTATGCTATCTCTACAGTCACTCAGTGTTACTTCAAGGTAGACTTTGACAAAGATGTATATTACAGACCCTCAGGAAACCACTAGGAAAAGTTAAAAAAGAATAATAAGCAGTAAGTCAATGTCAGAAGTAAAATATACAATGCATCAGAAAAGAACATTTTTGAAGCTATTGCACTTCTGATAACTATTTTTAGATGTGGCATAAAAATTTGCAAATAGATACAAAGTTATTAAACTTAAAATATAGTTAAGGGAAAAGTTGGCTATAAACTGCAGCAGAGAGAGGCAGTAACATGACACAGGTGTAGTTTTGTTTTGACATGAAATACGAAGACAGGGGGAGGCGAAGACAAGGGGTCAGGTAGTACTTTCCTAGGTCATCCCTACCTCCACTGTAGGATAGCCTAGGGACCAAAATCCCAGTGGAGAGAAGGTAGGGAAACACTAGAAATAGCCAGGTAAGTTTGGGGGAATCTAAAACAGGATTTGTTCCTTGCCTTCCAGAAAGAAAATTCCAGCACCTTACTCCTTCAACAATATGATTTGGGTAGGATGCAGTAGAAACGGTGGCAAATGCATTTAGGTAGAGAAAGGACATGAGAAACTAACCATCCCCAATTCTGAAGCCAGAATTGGGGACAGGCAGTTAGTGTAGAAATAGGGGATCCAGTCAAACCGAGGAAATGGAGGCCATGAAAGCCATCTGCCTCTGGAAGCTGGAGACTGCCCCTGGGAGAATGGAATGTCAAGGATCTCCGGAGACCACTGATTACCAAATTTACCTGCCCTTATCAAGGACTGCAGGCAAGAAGCTGCTAATTAATGCCCCTGGGCCCTTGCCTGGCTGAATCACTTTGCCCCCCGCCCACGCCCCATTTGCTTCTCACTTGATGCATCTCACCTGCAAAACCAGGCCTAGTCACATAGGCAGGAAGGAGAGATGAGGGGGGAGAGAACTGGAGAACAAAAGAAACCTTAACCTATAAAAGATGTAGGGCGCATCACTTCTTGGGACTCTAGAACATCAGCCATGGCCCCCTTCTCCCTCCTGGGAAAAATCTGTATTATTACTACTTTTAAATAAAACCTGCTTAATATCCTTTCCTTGGCGTGCTTCTCTAGTGTTCAAACTTCAACATTAGAGGAAGCAGAATTCGTCACTGGTAAATGGTGATATCAATTTCATGGGAATGAGGTGTGACCTGGCAGAAATTCCCAAGTTCTCACACATCCCTGGGGAAGGATGGGAAGTGGCTGAAGATGAAAAGGTAGCAGTGCTCCTGACAACAGGTATGGGAAGGCTGGTCCCCAGGGACAACGGCCAAATTCTTCTGGGAGGAGTCACCATGCAGTGGCAACACTGAGACCCCAGACCACTCACCCAGTTGGGTGTAGGGAGGACGAGGACAGCAGCTGCCACCTGAAGACCAGGAGCATGAGCTACACCTTAAGTGCTGCCAGGGAGAGAGTTCCAGAAAATGGAAGGACCATCCAGGCTCCCCTCCCCACAGCTTCCTGTGCCCAGATACCCTCAAGGGGAGAGGAAGGAGAGTGAGCACTGGGAGCAACTCTAGAAGAGGCAGAGGAGATGAGAGTACTGTAAATGGTTGAGTTCATTTTGTTCCCAGCAGGACAGGAGAACGAGAGGTTGAGAGGCAAGAGCAGAGGATTTAGGGAAAAAATACATTTTTTGCATCAAAAAAATCAGATTACAGTACATCATCCATTTCATGGAGTGACACTCTGCCATGAGACACGAACTGTTGATGCACACAACCTGGAAGAACCTACAGGAAATCAGGCTAAGAGCAGAAAGCCAAGATCAAGGGGATGCTTCCTACGTGAATCCATTTACATAACAAAATGATGGAGATTGACAACAGATTAGTTTTTTCCAGGGGTTAGGGATATGGTGCAGTGGCTGTGGCTATGAAGAGGCACCTGGGGGAGCCTCGTGATGGTACAATGAAGTGTCTTGCTTGTGGTGATTGGTGATGATGATGGTTGTGTGATTCACATGGAATCACAAGCCACATGCACACACACACACATATATTTGCATAACTGGTCTAACTGCACAAATGCTGTGGTTTGCATGGGTGATGATGTCACGGTTTTAATGTGGCATTCTAGTTATGCACTATGCTACCCTCAGGGGGCCTGGGTGAAGGGTGCCTAGGGACCTCCCTGTACACTTCATTGCAACTTCATATGAATCTGTAATTGCTTCCAAGTGAAAAGTTAAAAACTAATAGAAGGGACAGGGCATCGGGTTGGCACTGTCGGTAAGGCTGGGGGAAAGAAGTTCTTCATATTGTAGTTGACATTTTGCATAAGTTTAATTTCAAATTTATAAAAGAAATTATTTTTAAACATCTTTTTAGGATAATCTGTTTTTTAAAGTATCAATGGAGCCTTTCTTAATTCCATTAATGTAGTGGGTAATAGGAAATTTGAATTTAGGTATGTCCATTTCTCAACTGCTCTGTCTCTGACACTGGGAAGCAGGGTGATCCCATCAAGATGAAGCACCTCACCTTGCCATTAACAATCTCTAGGCCGATGGCATCCACTTTGGCACTGCTGATCCCCAGGAGGACACCATTTTCTGAGGAGGTACGAAACTCGAGTGTGATGTTTAAATCTGACCGGACTTTATAGCCTTCTTTGACTAAAAAGCACAAGAACAGTGTTAGTGAGCCCTGCGGGGCCCAGCCTGGCTCAGGCCCAGAGATGCAGACGGGGCTGGCTGTGCATCTGGCCTGCTGGTCTAGGATAAGAATCTGGCTCTGGCTTTTCCTCTGAATCCAGCTTTTCTCCACCGAGTCACTCTCACCCACTCTTTAGGATTGAGCTTTCCCATTCAACTGTCAACTGTGACAAGAGTGGAGGCAGGCACAGCCTTCACCTACAGCCATGGGGGCAGGTGGCACTCTGCCCTGTAGACACGTCTATCTGTGGCAGTCTTTTCCATTTGCTGTTAGGGTTTGATCCCTGTGTTCTTTCTTCATTATCTAGGAATAGTCTACTTTATCTTCCCAGTATCTATCCCGAGTACCAGGTCTATCAGCATGGACTGAGTACATCAGACTCCAAACTGAGTGCAGATTGAATTGAATAATTTTTAATTCAGGTGATATTAGCAAAACCAGGAATATTGGCAATTGCAGACAGTGTTACCTGCTGGAGGCTGAAGGAAAAATGGGAGAACATATTACTAGGGCCTGGCAGCCATGGTCCCAGGGGAGCTGAAATCATAAAGTTGGGGCCTGAGCCTCTGAGGTGCAGGGAGCACAGAATAAAATTTTAGTCACTTCCCCCTCTCTGTCCAAACTCCTACTATAACCTCTGGGCACTGAGGGTCCAGATAGCTCATGCAGCTGATTTTTAATTCAAAGGCCTTTATTAACTGGGATAGTGACTGTGCCTTATGTCAACTTGGTGAGAGTCCAGGGAAGCCAGCACCCCCATTTGTCCTCTGTCAGGAGTCACACCAGTCTGGTCAGGCCATCTGCAGCACATAAGACCTCACGGGACTTTTACATGAAGAGGCAAGACATCAGGAATGCCCAGGAACACTGAACTAAATATAGTTTCCTGGTCTCTGACCAGCTGGGTCCTGTCTTGGATCCTTGTCATCTTAGAATGTAATCAATCCCTAAGATTTCTTCTGAGACTGTTGATAATACCTACCAAGTGCTGCATATCCACTTCCTTCAAAGAAAGTTCCTTCTTGGGCCACTGCATAGCACCTGCCTACTGCAAAGGCAGATACCGGGCTGTCCTTGTCCAGCTGTCTGCTGTTAACTGTCACCTCACTAATGCAGGCAGGGATGCTGTGGGTGATCTAAACCAAATGACATGTGACAGCAGGGATTATAATAAGGCTAGGACATATTGTTTCTGTACTTCCTTAAATCTGTTTCAATAAAACCCATTATAATATTGTCTTTTGGTTTTTAAAATTTAATTACCATAATACTTCACATGAACATTTAACTTAAAGATACCATTTGAGTATCTTTGCTAATAATGCATTGAAAGCATTTTCCATTATTTTAGTGAAATATTGTGCAAATCAAGAGTGCTGGGTACACTACGTGCAAATACAAATTTGTTGGATTTTCCTGTATGGTTTTGGGACTAAGTGGCAATTAATGGGAGGAAAAGTTGGTCAGGCTTAAAGGGAATCTATAATACAAGATCTATGAACATGATTGGAAAGGTCTCCACCTTACAGATGAGTGCCAGGTTCAAACAAGATAATTTAAACTTGAGAGTGTGAAGAATTATGTTCTCCTACAAAATAAACACAACCATAACAAAGGTAACATGGACCCCGTGCAGAACATGTTGCTTACATTTCCAATGTTCCTGGCCCTGTACTGGGAGGGAAGGCCTCCCAGGTACAGCATACCCTCCACGTCCAGTGTGGTTCCATCTCCCACCATGGTCACCATGGGGGATTCTTGGCCATCAACAGTCATGGAGCCTTTTCTTTTAAAGTACTCTGTCTTGACCTATAGCAGGATGAAAACATCCATAATTCTTAAGCAATCTGAGAAAATGTCAACAGACACATGTTTGAAATATACATTCCTTATAGCTGTAATAACTTGAAAAAAAAAAAACCCTATTGGATAGCTTTGATTTTTGCACAGTTGGTATTGAAAACAGGTTGAACCTGGCAGAAGATGGGAAGCAGACAGAATTACAGAACCCTAGTTATTAGAAAGAAAATGCCATGATGGGTGGCTTGGTCCCTTCATGTCACAGGTAGGCTTTCTTTACTCGTGAGGTCGAGAACAATGATCTTCCTTCCATTCATCCTGCCGAGGTTGAGCACCTATTAGATGTTGGGTACCAAGGAAGGCTCTAGGGATGTTTCAGGGGGCAGCAAAAGAGCCCTACCTCTGGGGAGCTTGCATTCTCTGGGGGACATATCAGACACAAGGCAAGCTAGAGAACAGCAGACATAAGTTTCCTCTAGGGAAAAGAAGTGAGCACCAGAGATCAAAGGAATGAAGCTCAGAACAGGTAGCCATGAGCCTCCCCAGGACATACCATGTGCCACTTGCCATCGTTGAGCAGCGCAGGGTGAGAGACCTTGGTTCGGCCTTTGCCAAGGTCAAACATGAAGTGGAGGCGGCCCCTCTGGAGCTGGAGCGTGGCGTAGTCCACTTGGTTCTGATGAGCCATGTAGTAAATCAGACCACTGGAGGCAAACGTCCGGATATTTAGCTGAACTAAGAGCCTGGAGGAGAACAAGAGCTCAGGATCAGAAAGAAAGAGGCTAGACTTAAAATTTTTTAAAATCACCTCTAGCGGAGAACCCAATCATTGTTTTGGTGTTCCTATTGAACATCTCAAGAGCGAGAGGCATTTCCTCCTTTATCCATTTGTGCATCCATTTGTTTAATGGAGAGCTACTGGTTCCTGTCTGCTAGGAACTGTTCTAGGAGGAAGCAATGATCAACAAGGAGGCTCCTCTGTCATAGAGCTAATGCCAGAGATGTACGAGAGTTCTAACCAGCTGATGGAAAGACTAACGGGGACTGTGTTAGACAGTCAGGAGGAAGCTCTGAGAAGATGGCACTTCAGTTGAGTTCTGAAAGACAAAAAGGAGCAAGACCTGGCACAGCTAGGCAGGAAAATCCTTGATCTGTTTTAAAAAACAATATGCTTTAAAATAAGGGACTTGATATGGTTGATAGTCAAGAATCTCCACCTGGGGCAGGCTGGGAGCTGGAAACATTGGAGGAGTCCTGGAGGGTTATATCTGGGTGAGTCTCCTTCAGAAGGACACATGTCACCACACTTCCCTGAGCCACCTCGGAGTGAGACACCTCAGAGGGTCTTTAGAATAATACCTAGCCAGGTGCAGTGGTGCACACCTATAATCCCAGTGGCTTGGGATTCTGAGGCAGGAGGATCATGAGTTCGAAGCCAGCCTCAACAACTTAGCGAGGCCCTAAGCAACTCAGTGAGAACATGTCTTTAAATAAAATATAAAAAAGAGCTGGGGATGTGACTCAGTGATAAAAGACCTCTGGGTTCAATCCCTGATACAAAAAAAAAAAAAAAATAGGAACAATACCTACCTCCTTCTGACAGCTGACTGATTAAAAGGCAATGTCAAGTGGCTGCTTTGTGAGAGGCCGAACTGGTAAGCACCAGGCACATAACCGGGAGCGATGTCCACCGCACACTGTTCCTGCAGGAGACATAGAGGGACACTCAGCCATGGCTGCCAGGACATTAACACGGACACGTTTTTTCAGGGGAAAAAAAAATGTCTCTGAGAAGGCATTGCATGCAATAGCAGCAACCACTAGTGTGTCCGCACTGATTTAAATCTACTTGAAATGACATACCTGCCAGGCCTTTTTCTCTGAGAATGTGATTAGAACCTCTTTCACCTTCATTCACTCAAATTCACTTGCATTTATGGGGACACTGGAGTTCCTCCAATGACCTCCAACACACCCAGGGGGCAAAGGTCTTGCTGTCCCTCTTCAGACTCTATGGATGACTCTGAAGGTGCCTTTGGCCAAGCAGTAGCCACAGCACAGCCCTGGGAGAGGGAAGTGCCCACAGGCCTTAGGGGCCTTGAGTTTAACAAGCGGGGTTAGAAGGACTCCTAGACCTGGGGCACAGGGAAGGTGCCTACCCAGGTACTGGCTGCCCCAGTGCTTCATCCTGACCCCAAGCCAACTGAAGCCCAGAATCTGTTTTGCATCTTGGGGTGGGCAGATATAACTGAGAACACTGTCCTGAACCCAGACGGGCCCTTCTTAGAAAGTACTGCACTTTGCATAACGGGGCCATCTTCTAAATGATTAAAGTGTACCTTACCAACCAAAGAAAGAGAAATCAGGAAGGCAGAAAGTGAAAAAGAATAATAACTGGCTTTTCCTCAATGAATCAAGTCTTTTTTTCTTAAGCAACAATGATGTATACAGTGGCTTACATTAAGTACTTATTTTCATGTTTCTCCAACTACATTTAAAATGTTATGGAGGCATCATAGAAACACTGCCTAAAGAGCTTGCTGTATGTCAGCCCAGTCAGGGTGCCTGAATCTTCTGGCCTGCTGCTGAAAATGCGGGTGGTGTCACCTGTTGGTGGGCTCTGAGCACCCTTTTCCACCTGTTCTCTGTTCTGCTTTTTATCACAGGGAGGATGGTCCCTGGGAGTCACTGCCAGGAAACTGGAGGGCAGAGAGAGGGGATGCTGGAGCATTTTCCCCTCCCTACATCTTCCGGTGCCCTCCCTTAGGCTCAGTTCCCACCAGGTATCCCTTTCTGTTCCTTCAGCTGCCCACGCTCCCGGGGGCTGGTGACCACCTCTTCCCCTTGCTTCGTGGCTCCAGTTCCAGCTTTCCCAACACCTCTATCACAGAGTCCCATCTTCACTTCCCCTGGCCTGTGCTCTCTCTGACTGGACCTGGCTGACAGTATTTAAAAAAATCACTCTTACAGGCTGTGGTAGAGTAGGGGGTTCTGGTGGAAGCTCACTGTCCTCTCCGTGAAGGGCCAGCTTGGACCTTTCTGAAAGCAAGCAGGTGTCCAAGTCCGCTTGTTCATAGCTAACTGCATGGGTGAAATCCAAAAGTCTACATACAAACACAAAATTTTCGAAATTAAGATACTACAGACCAATACAGGAAACATGTTAATTGACTATGGTGCAATTAAAAAACATTAACATATTTCTCACAGAAAAACCACACTGATCATCCTTCACAGTGATGAGTCATTAACATGTACTATCTTATACATCTTCTTGTTTCTTCGTTCTGCTTGAAATGACAATCACCCCCCTGCCCATTCCCATATTGGAGAACTGATCATTCCTGAGCATCCCTCAGTTCAGTCACCTCCTTCTGCAGTCTTGGCTGGGATGCCTCAGGACAAAGTCTGACTCTGCTTCCCACAGTGTGGCACAGAGGCCTCCACTAAACACTGACTCCTCATTTACAGGTGTCCCCTTGCCAGGAGGTCATGAGCTACACTTATCATATGTCCCTTTACCCTGCAGCTCTACGGCATGTTTTGTGTCTGTCTGGATCCCTCTGGAACTGCCCCAGGATATGGCCAAGAACCATAGAGAAATGTTTCTTTCCTATCAAGTTCACGACCTGGTAGCTTTCAGGAGCATGATAATGCCTGATGAATGAGTCAATGAATGAGCAGTCACCTAAGTGAATAATGTTCTAACTGTACAAACCACAAAATCAAGGCTCTGACACTGTAACTACATGAAGCCACTGTTGTGTTTTACTCTTGCCAATTTCAGGGACTCCCAGATGATGACACTGTGATTATGAAAGATCCCAGTCCCTGCCTCAGGTCACAAGGGAGGTTACAGAGCCAACCAGGTCAGAGCTCCTGTCTCCTTATGCTCAATGTGCTCAGTTTCTGCTGGGCAGACACTGGCTGCAGCTCAGACACAGCTGCCCCTGCAGTAGCTGACGGAGGCAGAGAGAGAGAAGGAACAGCTCATGGGCACATGCTGATTCTTTTCCTCATTAAGAGCTCTGCATAGGGAATAGAGACTCCCAGTTCTTTATTACCCAGAAATTGTGTAGGGGGAAACATCAATAATCTGAAGCTCTAGTCGCTCAGTTGTAAAAGGCTCCTTCAAAGCAGGGAAGCGGTGCAATCAATACAAGAAACTTGCATCATAAAATCTCTATGTTCTTTCAAATTCACAACGAAAATTTATGTTAACTTTAGCTATATTGACAAGTTCATGTGGCTAATGTTCAATGACTTTTTAATAAACTATGAATGACCAGATCTGTCCATCATTCTAATCCAATAAGGTCCATTTTAGAGGAGGACTTTTTGATAGAGTAATAGGGTTCATTTGTTACCAAGAAATTGCAGCAATTTAGGCAATCTCAAACAGCAAAATTAGATTGAAGCTCAGAATCTGTTTTCCAGCTTGGGATGGGCAGATATGACCAAGAAAAATGTCCTAAACTAAAACATGAGACCTGCTTAGAAGGTACTGCCCAGTTACACTTACTCCATGTTGAAGATCAGGTTTTTGATACAGCCCTGGAATGATCTCCTCATTTTGAGCATTGGTATCTCCACATCCTTGGGAATCCCTCCTATGTACAGGTTGAATATGTTTATCGTCTTGCTCTCTGCCAGTGGGCCTAACTTCAGTTCTACAGGATTGGCCTCATCCAACTGAACAGTGATAATTCTA
This sequence comes from Sciurus carolinensis, assembly GCF_902686445.1. Lineage (NCBI taxonomy): Eukaryota > Metazoa > Chordata > Mammalia > Rodentia > Sciuridae > Sciurus > Sciurus carolinensis. Next base: position 24,578,619 of record NC_062227.1, on the reverse strand, counting down.
AAAGAACAAAGGAGAAAACAAAATATTTTGAACTTAATAAACAATAGCTCCATTTTAATGCATAATTCCAGCAAGCTCAGAATAATAAATAAAATAGATAAATTTTAACACAATTTTATGTGCTAAAAAAGGTGAACCTTAAAAATTAAAGCTTATAATTCTTCAGAGATGAATAAAATGCTATTAAAAGCTGTGATTGCTTTTTAGAGAATACTTAGCGTTTTACCTCTCTACCTATGATGAAAATGTTCTGTGTGCTTTTAAAACCCACGGTCTAGAACTTCTAGGGAATCACCCAGGAATGTTGATAAATACTACTTACTCAATAGGAAAGCCACAATCTACTAACGCTATCATTCTATTTGCCACAGAATTGAGCCAATGTAAAAGTTTATATTGGGCCCCAGTCAAAAGCAAGGTGAAGGTTGTTCAGTTATAAAAAATTCCACAAATATCTCCCTTAAAAGCAAATGAAACTGACTCCAAAGAAGTAGTCAAGCAAGTTTCTAGAATTAGTCTAAAATAATAAAAACTGATTGCTAATGATATAATTCTAATTATCTCAATGATTTAGCTGCACAGGGTACCCTAACAAGAGAGTTCTTGTGAGGTCACACTATCCTCCTGAAGCAAATGCCTTGCTGTGCGACAGTACCTCCAATTCCTAACCAAGGAGATGGAATGCTCTTTTCCGTCGCCGTAAGTGCCTGTGGGAGCGTGTAAGAGAGCTTTCCTCAGGCTGGTTCCGTCTCCAGAGCTCACATGTACTTCAATGTGGCCTTCAGTCAGCAAGATGGAAAAGAAGGGCTGTGGAGATTACAGAGAGAGTTGCCCATACAAAACACATTACTGAAATATTAAATTTTCATCTTACATAGATAACATAGGAATAGCAACAGCAAACAAGCAATTTCTCAAGAATCTCACCATCTTTCCTATTTTAAATTTTTTATAAAACTCTCTTTGTTCATATAATTTATATTCTGCATTATGCTGTCATCGCTAACCATGCCAAAGATTTCTTTTTTACATAGCCTCAGACTTAATATTTATTGCTACATAATGTACCAACAAGTTGAGATATTGTGATTTGTATTTTTAGTAATGAAAATTTTAAGTCATTTCTAATTTTTATTATCATACATAATATGAATATTTACTTTTTTTTTGCCTGTGAAATTGCTTCTAACATTTCTAAAAGTGACATTAAGAGATTGAAGAGTTTGAAAATGTTTAAACTCTTCTGCTGCATTGAAAAGAGGTATAACACTTTATAAAGCTACCAGCAGGACTGGACTGTGAGCATTTAATGATACCCTACTAGCACTGGAGGGTGCCATTCCTTTATGTAAGAAAACTTTGAATTGCAAGTAACTTTATTAAGATCAGTGGAGAAAAAGAGTTTGGCAGTTCCTCAAAGAGTAAAATACAGAATTACCACATGACCTGAAATTCCACTCATGAAAGAACTGAAAACAGGGACTCAAACAAATAATTGTATGCATATGTTCATGGCAGCATTATTCATAATAGCCAAAGAGCAGAAATAACCCAATGTTCATCAATGAACAAAGTGACCAACAGTGGGGTGCACACACAGAGAAATGCTATTCAGCTATAAAAAAGGAGTGCTGACATATGCTACAATTCGGATGAACCTTGAAAACATGTTAAGTCACATCATGTGTGATCACATCATGTGTGACTAAATTTGCAAAAAATATCCAGACCAGGAGGAGTTCATCCATAGAGACAGGGAGCAGATGGGTGGTTGTCAGTTAGCATGGGAAGCACCTCCTCATTCACCAAAGGCTGTTACTTGGGTGATGGAATTATCTGGAACTAGACAGAGGAGGTGGTTTCCCCAACACTGTGAATGCACTAAATGGTACTGAATTTGTTCACTTGAAAATGGTTAGTTTTAGGTTATGTGAACTTCACCTCAACTAAAAAAAAAGATTTGTTTGATTAGTGACACACTAATCTCAGTCATCTTTAGTTCTTCATTAAGTGGTACATGCCACATTTGGGGTCTGCAGATTGGTGTTCCAGTCCTGGCCCTAACACCTAACAGCTGTGTGGCCTTGGTCAGGTTAATCAGGTTTTCTAAACTCATTTCTTACTCAGTAAAATAGAGGGAAGTAGCATTTGCCTTGCACAGCACAACACGTGCATGGTTCTAATTTATTAAGACAACACATTCGTATTCTTTATGTCTCTTCCAAGTACAGGTAACACAAGTTTGAGCAGAAGATAGGGAAAAATTTATATGTGGTGCTGAGAATTGAACCCAATGCCTCACATGTTAGGCAAATGCTCTACCACTGAGCTACAACCCCAGCCCCTGAGCTACAACCCCAGCCCTCCTATGCTCTTGAAATGGAATAAAAATATGGAAAACTATCTTTTCTCCCCTCTCCTACTGCTGGTCCCTGTGTTTATCACAAGTCACATTTCTCTTTCTGTCCCCTAAAGATAATTCTGATCCAAATACAATGTAAGTACTTTCTGTTTTAGCCTTAGAATGAAGAGAAACAACCACAACATATGAAGAAAACTTGTGTGCCGTCTGGAGTAGCTTTAATTAGAGGTAGACAGCAAATAGCTTTTTTCCTCAGTCCCTAGACATGGAAGATGGCTTATGCAATACACAAAATCACTGACTCATAAGAGAGAGATGTTCAGTAGTCATAACTCTTACTTATTAAAAGTGCATATGTGTAAACAACTGGGAACACAGCTACAACAAATGCTTATGAGTCAGGGATTTTCCACTCAGTGTTTCCAGAAGTCATGTCCTTCCCAAACACTCAGGCTACTCACCATGTGCGCCTGCCGTCGACCCTGCTTCTCTGCATCCCTGCCAAGGGCAGCCAGGATGATGCCACTGCTGTTCTGGGTGACAAATGTGGCCAGCAATTCCGATTCCGGTGACAAAGATGTGGGTGGCAACTCAACGTAGCCGCCCCTCAGGAAGCTAACGCTTTGAATAGGCTGGTCACAGAGGGGAGAGAGCACAGTAAGTTCCCACAAGCGGGCTGAGGGTTCTGCCCGCTTCCCTTGCATCTTTTTCTACCCACCCCACGGGTTGAGATCTTGCTACATCAGCATATTGGTAAGCCAAGGACCATTTATAGAAATGCGTTCCAATACTGATGAAACGTTTCCCACCTCCAGTCTACAGCCTTTCCTCACTCCATAGGAATTTCTGAGCAAATCGAAGGTAGATCTGGATATTTCCAGGTTCCTGATACAGCCCATATATCTTTTGCTGGTGACACCTTTCCTATAGGGAAGGTCATGAGAACAAATGAAATGAAGTTAGGTTTTATAATTCCATTTTTGAAAGACGGAATAAAACATGAACCTACACACATAGAAAACCTGTTTCCAGACATCACTACAGAATGTGTAGGCCTCCCTATAAGAACAACATGATGGAAAGAACACCAGGTGCAACCAATACCTCCTAAGGACTAGAGCAAGGGATTGAACTTAGTGAGTTTGGCCATATGGTGGTTACCTATGAAAAAACATAAGTATACTATTTTAAGGGGAACTCTTGAAGCCATTACAATTTAAATATACTCATTAATACACAGGGATTTTTTTTTTTTTGTACCAGGGATTGAACTCAAGGCACTCAACCACTGAGCCACATCCCCAGCCCTATTTTGTATTTTATTTAGAGACAGGGTCTCACTGAGTTGTTGAGTGCTTCGTTTTTGCTGAGGCTGACTTTGTACTCACAATCCTCCTGCCTCAACCTCTTGAGTCACTGGGATTAACAGGAATGCACCACCATGTCCGGTGACATGGCATTTAAAAAAAAAAAAAATTTATTTGTCCTTTTTAGATCTATATGACAGTAGAGTGTATTTTGACATATTATACACACATGGAGTATAACTTATTTAAGAAAGATCAAGCACCATCATGGGGAAGGCACAGTACAGAGACGGCAATCCAGTCTCCACTCAGAGTAGAATCTGGGGCAAGTGTAGGTAAAGTGACTTCCTAGGATCTGACGGTCAGAGAAATCACTGGCTACTGTCTTCATTGTACATTCAGGAACTTTGTCCCAAAGGAAATAACTGCATTTGGTAATGTCTGAGATTATCCAAATCCCTATTAATTAGCCTCCCCACCAAACCGTATGTATCCTAATGGAAGCTGCCATACTCCTGGTCAGGGTCAGGCTGTAATGTGGTCAGGCTCTCCTTTCCAACATATGGGAACTGCTGAATATCTCTGAGCCGTACTCTTAGGCATTAGTTAGTTACATGAGAATTGTGCAGTAACATGGTTTCCAGGGACCCCTCATTATTTTTCTCTCTGGTGAGCAACAAGTCGTGGATCATTGAGCAACGACATGATTTGGGGGAATATTTCAACCCTTGTGAATCTGTTTTTTCTGATGTCAGTGAAGAAGCTGGTCTTGATGATCCCAAGTCTTTTCACCAGGAACATCTACGATTTGGGCTTCTGACCTTTTCTCCAGGGTCTACACTATGTGCCATGTAGGCAAAGAGCAGATGAACTATGACACAGCTGTGGCTTAGAAACACCCCCCCCAGGTCCCAGTCCCACAGTGGCAGGGAATGAGATCTGGGATGGGATCAGGAGACAGTTGATCTTGGCTCTGTCTTGGTGGGGAGCTGAGACATGGCAAGTGGCAGGTGACTGACTCCCCTAAAGTTTAGATGTAATCATTTTGAAGACCAGGTGACTGTGGTTGCAAAATATCCTCCTTGGAACTTTCAGAGATTTCTTGCAAAGGGAAAGAGGAAGTAAATAAGTGGATCTGGGTTACTTAGCCATTACAATTGGAATGGCTATACTTTTGAGTACCAGGGTTCTGTGAAAGTACTTGACCTATAAGATTGGCATTGTGGTTTGAATCTTACATTACCCCTACTGGTCCCAGATTGAAGGCAGGGTACCCCGCCTGTTGTACTATTGGGAGGTGGCAGAACCTTTAAGAGGTAAAGCCTAATGGAAGGCAGTTAGGTGATTAGGGTGTACCCCTGCAGAGGACACTGGGACCCTAGCCCTTCCTGTTTCCTTTGCCTCCCAGTTGCCACGAAATGAGCATCTTTGTTTTACTGTGTGTTCCCTGCCAGGATGTGCTACCTCTCCAGAGATCCAAAAGCAACAGGCCAATCAATCATGGACTAAAGTCTCTAAAATTATCTCAGGTATTTTGTTACAGCTATGGAAAGCTGACTAGCACAACAGGGTAGAGGGCATAATAGGGCTAGAAATGTACATTTGGGCTGTGAGACGCAGTTTGTACATTTGATGACCCCAGTCCTTGCCTTGACTGTGGGTCTTTCACATATAACTTTTTAAAAAATAGTGTGAATGATTTAGAACTTAATTTGTGCAAATCAAAACTATAAAACTGGAGACAAAGAAGTACAAAAGTTTATGTAAATCATTTGATTCACAAAGTTAAGCACAAATCAGTGTTAGAAAAGGATCCCATTGTCCCCTCCTTTGGCATCTTTCATCCAACTTTCTGATGGTCTCTCTGCTGTCACATATGTCATTCATTGTAACCACACAAAGGGGGACAGACTTCAGATAAGTCGATGGAAAGCATGTTTTTTTTTTAATAACTCGTTTTTATCGGTGCATTATAATTATATAATAGTGGAATTCATTATACCATGTTGATGATTGTATATAATTCCATCACTCTCACCCCTTGTACCCTCCCTTTCCCTCCCCTCCTCCCTCTTGTGATCTGCTTACTCTGTTTTACTGATATTCCTTCCATTATTATTAGCTATTATTTTAATTAGTGCAATATGTGTACATACATATATGTATGTATATGAGATTCGCTGTGGTATATTTGTACGTGGACATGGCATAATTTGGTAGATTTCATTTCTAGTGCCCTCTCTTCTTCCCTCCCACTCAGTGCCCTTCCTTTACATTATTGATCTCATGAAGTTGCTCTTTTTTAAAGTACAGTCCCCCACCCTAAGCTTCCAACATATGAGAGAAAACCTCGGAACCTTGACTTTCTGGGTCTGACTTATTTCACTCAGCATGTTCTCCAGTTCTATCCATTTACTAGCAAATGACATAATTTTATTCTTTATGGCTGAGTAAAACTCCATTATGTATATATACCACATTTTTTTTTATCCATTCATCTGTTCATGGACCCCTAAGCTGGTTTCACATTTAAAAAAGTTTTGGGCCTTTAAAGAGATTATACTACTCCTAAAAAGTCTGGAGAGGAGGGTGGAGTGTGACAGAAAGGGGGGTGTCTCACAGGAACAATTTTTACATGTACTAAAGGCATTAAGTACAAAATCATTACATATTTTGCAGAAGGCTTGCTTTACTAATATCGTATAGAGTACTTTAGATAAAAATGGATGGTATGGGTTGAGTTGCTGCAATCCTAACCCCCAGTATCTGTGGATATAACCTTATTTGGAAGCAGGATCTCTGCAGAGGTAATCAAGTTAAGATGAGGCCATTAGGTTAGGTCATGATTCAATATGACTGTTGGCCCACTATAAAGGGCAATTTGGGCACAGAGGTCATAAGCAGAGGGAAGAGGATGTGAAGTCACAGGTAAGATGCCATCTACAAGCCAAGGAGTGCCTGAAGCGACCAGAGGTGAGGCGCATAGAACAGATCTGCTCCCAATGACTCTTACAAGAAGTCAACCCTTGCCCACACCTGGATTTCAGACTTGTACTCTCCAGAATTGGGACAGAATAAGCATTTCGGCCACATAGTTTGTGAAACTTTGATATAATAGTCCTGAAAACTAATGTGGCTAGGTATTAGGGACACAAAAATTCTGCAGTTTAATATCATACCTTACAACTCTTGACCAAGGTACTCCGCCTACATAAATCAGATCTTTTTCTAGTCGATTGAGATCTGAAGATGGTCCTGGAGTTTCCCCTTGTTTGGTCTCCTTATCACTAGTGTCATATGCATCAATAACAGCTAGGAGTCCTAAAAGAAGATTGAAAGGAAGAGATAAAATAAAAATTGCTACTTACATTAAAGTAAAATGCAAACTTCTGCCAACAAAGTTCATTCACAAAGACATTCTTCTGAATTCTGCAAATCTGACCAGCCTCTTGACTATTAAAGGACAACAGAAAATTCCCTCCATGAAAGTCAACAAACCCAGAACACATGTTGCTAAATGATGGCAGTAGGTAGGCGGAAGAAAATAGAATCGGTTGGATCCTTAATTTCAGTTCAGCATTTAATGTGAAATAAGAAAACCACAAAAAGATTTATTTTATTTCTCCAGCAAAATGTATCTCCTCTTGCTTAGCATTCCAAGGACAAGAATGGCTTTCAATTAGAGTATCAAGAATATAGTCATTATGTTCTTATAATTATAGTTCAAGAATATAGTCATGCCCCAGTGGGGTCAGGGTGATGGACTGGAATATTACTCAGGTACATCCAGGAAACTAAGGTAAAGGCTGTGGATTTTGGAAAGATGTTTATTCTTATGGGAGTGACCAACATCAGGTGAGTGTATCATGCACCTACCTTGCTTCCTGTTTCGCTGGAAGGCAATTTTGTACCAGGTTCCATTGTTATACCGTCTGTCTGTCATAAGAACAAGAGGTCCTGAACCCAGGTCAACTGCAACTTTAACTCTACCCTGCACCAGCTCGATGGACAAGAAGTCTTTCTGTGAAGAAGAGAACAGGGTTCCTGAGGGCCACATCTTTATCCCCAAACTTCCCTTCCCTTCCAGGCAGGGATGACAAACGCCTTTTATAGTCAAACCAGAAAGACTGGATCTCTCCCCATAGCTAGAAGTCTATTCTACACAACTAAAATGTTCATCCTGGCTTCCTAGAACACTCCCCAAATTATTAATGAACCACTAGTCATTATAATCAGAATTCACAATTCAATAAGAGATCTGGGTTCTTTGTGTCTTTTTCATTAAAAAAGACAAGTGGACCAGTTCTAAAAAGAAACCTTCAAGATTGAGACAAAATAGACAAGCAATGAGATACAAAGGGGAACATAAGGTACTATGAATGGGATTCGAAGAAGGCCACTGTGGTCACAGTGAACACAAACAAGATAGTATTTGAACTAAAATTTAATGATAAGCATTTAATTGCTATCTACGATGGCTGGAAGGTGTGTTTCAACTTGGTGTTATTCTGCGTTTTCCAAAGGTTCTTCATAAATTTGTGTTAATGATTTTAAATGGAAAAGTTGTATGGCATATGTGTGTATATATTATATCAGTTTGTTAGCAAATCCTCATCAAACAAATAATCTTACAGCAATCTAAATGTACATAAACAGAGGGCTTAGTGCCCCAAGCACTCCATTTTTTTTCGGGGGAAGGGGGAGTACTAGGGATTTAACCCAGGGGATGCTTTACCACTGAACCACATTCCCCAGCCCTTTTTATTTTTTATTTTGAGACACAGTCTCACTAAGTTGCTGAGGCTGGCTTTGAATCTGTGACTCTCCTGCCTCAGCCTCCTGAGTCACTGGGATTACAGGCACATGCCACCCTCCCCAGCAGCCCTACAGTCTCTTACAGTGCCATTTGAAGCCAGGTAGAGAAGAAGACCATTAGGTGAGAAGGTACTAAAGAGCATTATGATCTGAGTCACAGTGGCCCGGAGCGTCTTCTCTACCACCGAGTATCCACTCCCGTCAAAATGGAAGGAAGAGTCTTCATTCTGGGGGCTGCAAAACAGAAGAGATGAAATACTGTCCACTCTCAGGAGGGGAAAGAGCACGGACAGTGCGGCTACTACATTTTCCTTCCCCAAAATAATTTTTTGCAGAATCATGGTAGAATTATTATTTCCATTATTTAATAACAAGTATAAATCACAACACAGGCAGAGTCTCCACACTTTAAAATATCTGAAATGATACAAAATATGAAACTTTTTGAGTACAGCACGTCAATGCTGCCACAAGTGGAAAATTCCACACCCTGAAACTGTTTCAGCCCCCAAATTATTTAAAATGTTGTATAAGGGGCTGGGGCTCAGTGGTAGAGGTCTTGCCTAGCATGTGTAAGGCTGGGTTTGATCCTCAGCACCGCACATAAACAAATAAGTAAAATAAAGATCCATCAACAACCAAAAATTTTTTAAAAAAATGTTGTATAAAATGATCTTCAGGCTATGTATAAGGTGCATCTGAAATATAAATGAATTATCCTGTTTAGGCTTGGGTCTCACCCCCATGATATCTCAATATGCAAATATTCCAAAATCAGAAAAAAAATTCTAAAACCAGAATGCTTCTGGTCTCACGCATTTCAAACAAAGGATGCTCAACCTGTATCTGAAAATACACTTGCCATGCGATTATGCAAGACAAATGTCCCACTGCTTCACAATGGAAAGAAAGCTAACGCAGGCAGAGTTCACTGCAATAGAAAAAGAACTTTCTTCACAGGAAGATAACTGCTACAAATCTTTCTGTTTGTCAAGTAGATAAGTTTGTTTGTTTGCTCTAGTTTCCTTCAATGTAACTGTACTTTCTTACTCCTGGTGCTTTCAGAATAGATTTTTTATTGGCATTTATTACTTTCTGCTGGTTTTGACAAATACCAGGTAAACTGGAGTTGCAATGAAAATCAGAGATGTGCCTCTGTACGGGAAGGACCATTTTGCAAGGTATCACTGACATCCTGGAAAATCTGCAGGAGTCTAAAGCCCTGGATCACATTGAGGTGGGTGTGGGGATTTCTGCAGTTGTACAATACGGACCACAGAGTTTCTCAGAGGAGTGTGTTGTTTCCCCCAGCATCCCTCAAAAGGCTGATTTGACTCAGAATTCAATCAAAAAGTAATTAATCTGAATGTATCATTAATTATGTTTCTATCAAAAATAGTTTTCTGGAATATAATTGGTCTTGAGAGTGGAAGTTGGATGACGATAGTTTTTAGTTATGACTTTGAACTTTGCCCAGTTGAAAGTATAACAAACCTCACTGCCACACCTCCAGGCAGGGTCCTATAACCCATGAAATGGTTTCCATTGATGGAAAAGCAGAGCAAAACAAAACAAATCACAGCAGGGTTTTATGAGACTTTGGGTTTCACATTTATTGCGACCTGCAGTCGTGATTTTTCTAAAAATTTCCATCTTGTAATTTCTTTTATAACTTAAACTATGGTTTAATTCTTAAACCTGTGACTTTATAGTTGCTCTACTTCTTGGCCAACCAGCCTCATGTGGCTAAGGACACATACCCTAGAACCAGACCACTGGGGTTCAAAGCCCAGTTCCCCAACTTATTAGCTGTGTGAACATGGAAAAGTTACCTAACTTCTCTGTGCTCCTTTCCCTTTATCTCTAGAATAGTGATAATGACCTTGCCTCTTCCCAAAGGTTACACATGACTCAACATGTGATGTCCTTCAAACAGTGCTTGGCACACAGCAAACATGTGCTCCATTTTAGCCCTTATTGCTGTAACGTGCTCAGAAGTCCTCCACAGGTCTCATTTAGCCTGTTCAAACCTATCTTGACCCTCTGTGCATGGCCCCTGCCTCTGCAGAGTCCATGAGTTCTCTTCTTTTGTGATGGCAAAACCAAACCTGGTTGTGAAATAAAATTATAAAAATGTTATGGTAAAAAAAACAAAAAACCAAAAAAACAAAAAACCAATGCCTGGGGAAGGGGTCAGTTCCCTTCCCCTCTCTCAGCCTTTCTCCAGGAAGGCTGATTGACCTAGATTAGGTTCCCTGGGAGTCTGACTACTGCCCTTTGAAGTGTAAACGCCCCTGTGGAGGCTCCAGGCCCAAGACCAGAGATTTATGAAGGCCTTGGAAGAAGAGCCAGTTCTTCCTCTTATCACTCTGCTTCTGTGAACATGCTTCCCACTAGAAACCCTGTGCACGACCATATATCCGGTGGACTAGAAAATTTATGACACTCGACGACCTATAAATGTTGTGGAAACCTGTGGATGGGGGCTCGGAATCTGGAGTTCTGTTCTCCTCTGGCCCCGCCCGTGTAAAATAAAGTTTGGAGTTCTCCTTCTCTCTGAGTGCTGCTTGCTGCTTCTGGACCAGTATGTTTCCTACACTTTCAAAAAGGTGGAGTCGTGGCTTCTGACTTCTCTCCCCTCTGCAGGGCCTGCTCAGGTGATCAGGGAAGAGGAATGAATTCAAAGCAAAGGAGGGCCGCGTGTGAGCCTCTGGGAAGGCTCAGGTCCCTGGGGTCAATGGCATGGTTCTGGGGCTGGCCCCAGTTGGTGACTTCCCTGAGCTTCTCTGGGAGCCCCTGCAGGCTTCTGTTCTACCACCTTGAAGCTCGGGTTCCCCAAGTAGGCACAGAGAGATGGCCCGTCTATTCTTCCCAGGCAAGAGGCCCAGGATCATGAACAGCCAGGTTCGCCCCAGCACTTCACTGAGAGCTCTGTTCTAGGCCTCGGAGGCCTCAGCCCTGCAGGTACCAGTGGAGGACTGCAGTCAGGAGGCGGGGGTGCCCACAGCAGGCAGGCTCAGGCCGAGGCTGCCCTCCCTGGCTCTCAGTCCTGTGAGCCTGCTGGATCCCCTGGCCTCCAGATCCCCCACTTCCCAGTCTCAGTCTGGAAATGGGGATATCCCTCCTTACCTACCCGCATGCCCGGCAGCTGTTTTACAAGGGCTTGAGAGGAGGCCGGAGCCCAGGCCTGGCATAGATCGTCCTCCTATTGACCCACCTTGCCATGGTGCAGGGCACTTTAGTTTCTCTATATGTGTTTTCCCCTAAACCATGGGATGTATGAGGAGATAAATTTGTGTGACTCATAGTGACATTGCCAGTACTCAGTCAAGGGCCCAGGACCCAGCTAATGATCTGTATCAAAGATCATTCACAAGTCTAGGTGTCTAGTATATTATTGTGATAGCCACTCTTAACTAACGCACATATTATTCCTGTTAATTAAATACAAGGCTTTTGCACATTTACTTCAATGAGAAATGTTAGAACCAGTGATTAATTGCACAGTATCCTTTAAGTATTTAAGAGGTTAGCTGGGCATGGTGGTAGGTGCCTGTAATCCCAGGTACTTGGAAAGTTGAGGCAGGAGGATTACAAGTTTGAGGCTAGCCTGGGCAACTCAGTGAGACCTTGTCTCAAAATAAAATTAAATAAAAAAAAGGGGGCTGGAGATGTAGCTCAGTGGTAGAGTACTTGAATAGCATGTGTGAGGCTCCTGGGTTTGATGCACAGTACCACCAAAAAAAAATTTTTTTTAAGAGACTGTTTATAATTATAAACATGCTGACACCATGTAAGGAAGTAAAGTAATATATTCAAAGAACAAAAAAGCAACTCCAGATGCACCATTCTAAAAAGAGGTTGGGTCAAATAAATTTGGGTAATGCTGCAACTCTGGCCTCTTCCTGGGACAGAGGTGGTCTGCATAGTAACATCTTAATTATTAACAGCTCTGACAGCCTCATGGTAAAGAAACATGTTTAATTTTTTAACTCAGGGTTTCCCAACCATTTATGATCTGTACATACTCTATAAAGCTACTTTAAAAAAAAAAGGGATATCTATTAGTATCCTACTAAGCTAGTATTATTTATAAACATATAATTTTGGAATCCTTGGCCAATAAAGCACAAGAACAGCCAGCTGATTTGTTCAGTACCCAACAAAGTATCGTCATGAAATCCCAGGTTGATTGAGCCCAAGAGTCCATTTGGCCTTTACAACTCAGCTGGGTGGCCAGTCCTGCATCAAAAAAACCCCTGAATTAATATCAGAAGGACAGCAGTATTCCCTGACCTTGCATGCTCATCCTTCAAAGGCTGTGCTGGCGATCTGGTAGGAGAGCAGGTGTCTCAGAACAAACCCAGAGGCCACATAGAGTAATGACCTCCTCACCCTAACAAAAGAGAAGAGCCAGCATCATCATTAAATTCACTCCAGGCTGCAGTCTAAGATCACTGGTTTAAAAATAACTCTGAAAGTGACTGATGAAAACAGGGGATCAAGTAACAGCTAACACAGAGGAACTTGTTCAATATTAGAAATATCCCATTTCTGCTAAAACTTTCTAACAGTAAGGTTAATGATCTGGGGTCAGGGCAGGTGATGTACTCTAGGGGTTGGGGTGCCTTTCATGTCTGAAATACTAAATTGCTGGGAAAACTTCCTTGGTAGACACAAAACTTAAGGAAAAAGTAATAGACCAAATAGTCTGAATACACCTGCTTATTCCACTAAAGTTCTAGAGCATCTTATATATTTAGAGTTTTTAATCATATTTTGAACTTCAAAGTCTTGGTTTCCTCTTACATTTACTGTTGAGATAATACTCCTGAGACATTTATCTAGAAAGGAATATACCACTGTAGGCAGACCAGTGAGTAACATCAGAGTGAGGAAAGTATTTGCACATACATACTGTTGTGTGTTCATGTGATAATTCTGGGAGGCGGGTAAGATAAGCATGATTATTATTTTCCTTCTCTGAAATAAGAAAGGAAACCTCAGTGAGGTGAAGAGAAAATATTACCCAAAGTCACCTAGAAAATTTGATGGAAGATCTGGCCAGGAGCCTGTAAAACTTAGACTCCAAACTCAATGTCCTTTTTAAAATCCTAAAGCTGCAATAACCTGTTCAATAAGCTGCAAGATTCTGTGTGTGTATAATACACACACAAGCACACACACATTTCCCCCCAGTACTAGGAATTGAACCCAGGGCCTTATGCATTCTAGGCAAGCACTCTACCACTGAGCTACATCCCAGCCTAGTCAGAATTTTTCAAGCAAGCTAAGTGGGGTGGAGGGTGGAGGCGTGCAGCAAAAAAAAAGAAAGTTTTAAATGACAAAATCCCATGGTCTGAGCCAGGTGAGAAAGCAGACCTGATAATGAGAAAATGAAAACCTACCCCAATTCGAGCTGCTTCTAACTGATCTTGTCATGACTCACTGTTAGTTACAGATATCTATCTGGACAGAGCAGCTGTTACATGAGAGAAGTTGTCTGATATGTTACATTTCTCTAAAGTCAAAGGGCAATCTATTATCTTAATTATTAAAGTACTAGAAGACAGGTCTTATATATTTTAGAGGATGCAATGATTTTTTTGTTACAAGGAGGCAGAGTTGAGCCCGATGAGATTTAGTTATTAAATGCCTTCAATATCAGCATACACAAAAAGATGTTAGCTGTTCTTCGTTTCCAAATGCATCTTGTTACTAGAATTATAGAACTCAGGAATAGGAACATACTTATCTATAAAAATCGACTGCACACACACAAAATATTCTCTTCCTTAGAGGTATTTTTAGAATAAAAACGTACAGTGATTTATCCAACTTGTAACTGTGTCTCTCTGAAACAGAAAGGTGTTTGAGAAGCTATCTGAAGCTTCTAGATTTTATGATCCAGGATCAAAACGTACCAGACAAGAAAAGCAAAAAGAGCACTCCTTTTAAGTGTTTAAAAATGACATGCTACTAAGAGCAAATAATCTCATCATATCCTTTGTAATAAGATGATCAATATCATACACTCCAACCAACCCTGATGTCTATGTAGATTCTTTAAGCAGTTCTCAGATGGTAACAGAATAGTGTGTGAAACTGAGGAGACATTACCTTGAGAAGCAGCCATCGCACTTGCCCTCCCTTTCGACGTAGTTCCAGAGGCCAATGGATTTGCCATTCAGGAAGGCCTCTCCCATGCAGCCTTTAAAATGAGTCACCTTCACTGCTGGAGATTTCTAATGCAAACAAACACAAACCACATATAGTTGGCATAGAACATCTGATGTTTCTTTCTGGAGTTCAAATTTAATAGATGCAAATCCTGAGAAAACGGCATTCATAAAAGTGGCCAGTGAGTCATCACTGAATTTCCTTCTGGTTGGGAAGTGGCATCCTAGAATGAGTGACAACTGGGCAGGATCTTAAAGATCACCCAGTTACTAGTAAGATCAGGAGGAAGAGAAGTCTGGGAGGATAGGGAAATGGGCCCCTGGGCAACTTCCGGGTAGCAGCACATAAATAGCAGCTGTAGATATTTGCTGAAAAACTGACAAAAAGGCTGTTTTTAAATGAGGACCTACATGACTGGGGGTCCACGCTTCTCCAAAGAAGGAGATACCTGATTGATATTTTGATTTGACTAAAATACCTCATGGACACTGAATGCCTTATCCAGAATCGAGCAGGAGACTGACTTCCTTAAATCTATAGATCTATGTAAACCCCTAGACAATAGCCACTCTTTGGTATCCCTTTCTTGGGACCCTTCCCTCTTTGGGAGCTCTGCTTTCTTTCTATTACTCTAATAAATCCTGTTATTTTGCTCTCACCCTTGTGTCCTTGGATTTTATTCTTCAAATTCATGAGACAAAGAACCCAACTCTATGCTCCATGCTACACCAGGGTTATTGGAGAAAAGCCCCTTTTTATTGAAGGTAAGGAAACAAATCCAGAGAATGTGGTTGGTAGTGAAGGTCCATATGGAGCTGAGACCTGTCCTCCCATGCAGAGTACTAAGCCAAGACCAATTAATGTGACTTTATTTGGTGAGAGGATACTGATTCAACAAAACAAAGATGATCTGCTCTCTCATGAAACACCAGTTAGTATTCACCTATTACTAGATTCAGACTAAAGATGAAGGAACATTATAGACATTAATATAGAACATTGAATTTCTTAGTTCATCATTAGAAAAGAAGTCAAATAGCAAAATTGGTTTCTTCTCCACTGAGATGAGTGATTAAGCATGATCCTTTGCCCACAAAACTGACCCAACTCTGCAAGTGAGCAAAACAATAAAAGCTGAAAAATCTTCATCTGCTGGAGATATATTGAACAATTTAAGCATAGTACTTTTTACGTTATGACATTGGCCAATCAGCCCTGTTCAAATAAACCTTCAGAATGTTACCTTGATTTGTCCCCCGAGTCCTCCAACAAACATGAGTGTTGAATTGTTTATATCCAGCACATTAGCCATTCCGGGGGATTTACTTGTTTTCATTGGTGACTTTTGAGTTGAACTCATTTCCTTCACACTCAATGAACCAACATTTCCAAACCTAAGGGTCACAAAGAATTGTGAAAGGGACCTCTGGAATCTCGTCATCACACAGGTATCCACGTCTCTCTCACCCAGGCCCCTTCTTCTCCCCACATCTCCTGCAACACCCCAACTAGTCTCCCTGCTTCCGGTCTTGCCCAGTCCACTTGTAGTTCACTCCCCCCAATCTTGTAGAAAAGACTTCTTTCATTGTGTTGCTTCCCTGTTTAAAACGGTTGCAGATGAGTTGAACCATATTGGAATACAATTTGCTCCCTTCAATACAGCACCATTCTTTTTGGAAATAATGAAGAAAAAAATCCCCCAAACAGAACATCAACAATAAACCATAACGCTACAGAAAAGTGAAAAGAAAGACAGAGCAAAAGCTGCTCAGATGTTACCTCTGGGGAGGAGGCTTTAAAAGGAAGAATTTTGCTTGTGTTTGAATTTAGAAATAGTTTTGTTGGTGCAGTATAATTTTACATACTAGTGGGACTCACTCTTACATATCTGTTCATGTTCACAATGAATGATACAATTCGGTTGTGTCTGAATTTTAGGAAAATGCAATTCCCATTTGCACCTCCATCCTCTGTTCTCTTCTACCCGCATGCCACTACCAGACTCATGGTATTTCTTCCATGGTATGTTTTACTCCTCTTTACTGGGGAGGAGTAAATGTTTTACAAGGTTAGCTGCCTTGGATTGAGAGTTTCTAAAAATCAGTTATGAAAATAATCTAAACTTCTAAAGTTTTTCTTCTTTCAATAGTTATTTGCGGTAACGAAGTTTATTTCATCTGTAATAAGAAAACAATTTTCTGTAGTTAATCTAAACCAAGCATTCTTTGATTAGAATCTGACTTTCCAGAAGTTTCAATGCCTCTTTAGAACATGATTACTAAGATAGTTTAAATACAAGCATGTGATTACTTATAAGATAGTTTAAATACAAGCAATGCTCTGAGGAGCCCTCTCTGCTACCTGGTTGCGTGGATGCTGTACCACTGGTTGTCATCAATGGGAAAGTCTGGAAATTCCAGCCGTGTGGACCCGGAGCCCACATCCCAGAGGAAGGCCACTTTCCCCCGTCGCATCTCCACTGCAAGGAAATCAGACTGGGGGGTGGGGAGTAGGACATGAGAGCGGGGGATGAATTTCCACACAGAAAATTTGCATGACCACAGAACACTTTAAAGAATGAATTCTTACAGTATTTTCTCTAGTCTTTAAAAAACAAAGACAAATGGCTCTCTATTTTAGCAGTGTAGGGGATGGAAAACGGCCTGGAGCACACTAAGCAAGCAGCTCTATACTGAGCCACACACCTGCCCCAACAGGCTATCATCTTTTGTCACTTTCTTGTTCATAGGCAATTACTTTTGTGATTTATTTTATTTTTGGTCCCAGGAATTGAACCCAGGACACTCTACCACTGAGCTACATTGCCAGTCCCCGCCACCACGTTTTATTTTTAGCAATTTGACACAGACTCTCGGTAAGTTACTCAGGCTGTCCTTGAGCTCGTGATCTTCCTGCATGAGCCAGTGTGTGTCACTGTACCCTGCTGCTATTTTTTAATCTAATACTACCATTTTAGCAAAGTGCGTAACTAGTGATTTCACAAAGACTCTTTTTCCATCAAAAAAGTGTTGATTAGGGAAATACGGAACTGTTCATAAATATCCAATGTTGCTCTCACTTACACTGGTGCTGCTGCCAAGGTAGAAAAGCAGGTTGTCAGGTTCAGGTGTCTTAACATTCAGTGTCAAGGTGTTATAGTTACTAGAAGAAATCTGAGGCTGGTAGGCCCGGATACAGTCTCTGTCAGCAGCTACAGCGACTTTAATCTGTAGAAGGAAGAGGAAGGTGTTCCCATCATTTAGTGACCCAGCGGCAGCTCTCCAGCAGGTCAAAGGTGCTATTTCAATTTCCACTGTAAGTTTCCTCTCTTGGTGACACAGAAGGCTTTGCGTTTCATATAGGGAGGATTCAGATTGTGATGAGAATGATTTTATTTGGTTTAATGATTAAACATGGGAAAGTTAGTTTAATGATTTTTTAACAGGATGTTTTACATAGGAAATTGTCTTGCTCAAATGAGATACTGAGGTCCTTAAAGACAAGGACCTTATGACCTTGCATCTTTCCACTGACCCAGAGACGATATTTGATGACTATTTGTCAAATAAATGGAAGGGAAATATATTTATTCACTCCATAAATATTTATAGAGCAAGTGACATGCTTACCACAAATTTCTCTGATTAGCAATTGTTTCTGCGTGTTTTAACCTTAAAGATTCTTAGTTTGTATTAACCATGGGGTTTGGAATCATCCCTTGGGCTTACATTCACTTAGCAACTGTAACTAGAACAGGGAGAAGCCAAAGCTCATGTAAACCTGTTTCCCTTTTCCAACAGTGAAGACATTTGGGTGGAAAACAGAGAGCCCAGAGTTCCTTTTCCTTGCCTGGAAAAGTGTAAGAGGATTAATGGGAGACCAGAGGTCATATGCATCCTCCATAAGGGCCCATTAGCATGTTGGTTGCACATTCTCTTGAAAGTCTTGTTATTTGCCTGAAACTCCTCTCTAGGGGTAACTGGTGCCATGTGCCACAGATAGCTATCAAACATTTTCTAGCTTTGAACTTCTTCAGGGGTCAATATTTTATGCCTTTGGTAATATGGATTTGTGCAGCATTTATGTGTACACAAACTGTTTTCTCAAGATTCCTGCAGGATGAGGCCCTTACTGCACATTCTCAAGAGCACTTGGGTTATTAAAATTAAATTGCAAAATGAAGCAACAGCACAAATGCAACCAATGAAACTGAGAGTGATGTCAACAGCTTAGACATATGTCTTCTGTACCATCTTAGCTTAATTGTTATAAGCCTGGCTATAATTATAAATCTCCATAAAGATATGCAGGTTGCTAACAATCTTTTGAAACATTCTGAACAAAAGCAGAACTCAGGAAGTCTACTTATTGGCCTTAAATATACTGAGACAAGGTTAGGAGGAAGCTGATATTATTGAGATCCAAGTCTGCAAGTTCTAGGGAGGCCGGAGTGATGGAAAACCAAGTCCACATGAATTCTCTGGAATTGGGGTATGGGGCATTACTGATTCATGGGGTCCCACTCACAGAAGCTGCCTGTTTCCGTGCCTGGTTGATCAGAAGTCTAATTTCTGATAAATTTCTGCTCAGGTTCTCCTGTAATGTCTTCAAAGGTTTCAACCGATCAAATAAAAGGTTGGCTTGTGTTTCCATGTCTTTAACTTTTCTTCCAGCCAACAGAGCTAACAAATACAAGGAGGTGAAGGGTGGCAAGAGAGTTGGGGAGGAGGAAAAGAAGATAAATTGTTCATTAGTAATGCACTGGATAAAACAGAATATTCTAATAATCAGTCCTTGAAATTTGGAAAATATCTGAAACATGCACTGGCCATATGACTCCCCAAGGCCCTTCTCCTTTGCAAAGTCTAATCCAGTGTGAGCACATTTTTCTTTTTAAGGAATGCTGCTTGAGAACAGGGCACCATTGTACACTCAGCCAGTAGACTTTCATAACCAGAGGGAAGTCCCTGGCGTACTGGTCACCGTGGAGTCCCGCAGAAGTCCATTCATCTCCTGCAATGTGGTGTTCATCCTGGACAGGCCGGTTGAGGTGTTCAATAGCTTCTGGCTCAGTCCCACGACGTCCTTCAGTGTTCTCACGGCACTCTCGTTGGCAGACAGGGCCAGCTCTTTGGTTTTGGTTCCTTTGTCTCTCATACCTAAATGAAAGGATATTCAAGCATGCAGTCAGGTGAAAATGCACCAGGGAAAAGTGTAAAACTACAACCAATGTCATTATTACACAAGAAACTTGTTACAGTGATTTTCTTGATTGTTAAAGCAAAATTTCTTGTTTTTCGTGGCAAATATTAAGACTGCATATCATATGCTCTACTGCCCCCATGTAGGGACACATGAAATAATTTTGATAAAAATTCTCTGAAACATGACTTTGGTACACAATTGATCACAAAAGCAATGGCAAATGGCCCTGTTGTAGCATCTTATGTAGTAGACTGAACTTCTCTCTTCGGGCCCTTCTCTAGCACCCCTTCTCATCTTTATTAAATGTGTTCTCCATCTACATCCTTCCATATTTGCATAAGAAAGTTCTGGGGCTTAAGTCTGTGGTTCAAAGGGAATTACCTAAGGCTAGAAAAAGTGGTGTTTGCTCACAACAGTAACTGGTTGCTAGAAATAACCACAGAATGGAGACTAAATGGCAACTAAAGGTAATGCAGGATCCAGTGAATCAAGAAACATCTATGAGGATTTTTAAAAAGGCACTATTATGCATTTTAAAAATGTTTAATGAATGTGGGGCAAAACAATTCTAGAAGAAACCACATAAAGGTGTATAACTGTTCTACTGACTGGTCTTATAACTTTTCTGTAAGTTTGAAGTTACTTTCAGAAAAAAAGTTGAGTGTTTTATCAAACATATTATCCTTGGGGAAAAAAAAAAGAAAGAAAAAGGAAAAAGAAACTTCCAGAAGAGATAATGTTCTGCTGATTCAAGGTGAGAAGTAAGCCCAACATACAGGGAGTTAAAGAGGCAGAAGGACTTTGGCGAGAGGTGAGCATCTGATGAGAATGAAAAAGAATGGATACGTAGAACAAAAGAGAAGTTTGAGGGGACAGTAAATAGCACGGTGCATTTGTTTCACACTTTAAAAAATTATCCTCTTTAAAATTTTAATGAGTACTGCATTTCCAAACCATTGATATTAACGTGATCTATGGGCCTATTTCTGAATTCTTGCCTGGAAGATCACCAGGCAAGAATTCTTTAATTCCCCACATTTGTAATGAATCTGGCATTTCCCCGCAATGTCAGGGGAAAAAGTACTCTATTTTCTTTACTTGCTGACTTCTTTGAATGACCCTTATTTAATCTAAGCCTGTGACAAGTGCATTTTCAATGTAAGCAATTAACATGATAGTATAAAGTCTGTAAGGCTTTATAGTATAAAGTTTCTAAGAATATAATTCAAGTATTTCAATGCAGTGTTCTGAGGTTATTTTGATCTTCTCTTCCAAATCATATTCATCTGCAAATATAAATTTCATCCATCTCAGTTTCATTTTCAAGCGTGGGCTCCTAATCAAACTCGATGCAGGACTTCCTTATGCCCATGCGTAATGCTTTTACAAGGAAAAGATGTTAATTAAATCAAGAAACTTCTTTCTACTTACCTTCAGGAATTGCTCTAAGTATCAAGAGTGATTCATTGGTCTGTCTAATAATTTCATCCGCATTCTCTTGAAATCCATTTGCCCTGTGTCTCAATTTACTCAGCTCCAATGTAATACCTATTTAAAAGGGGAAAAGTGTTCCCTTTTAGGTTAGCCTGCTAAGAAACTGCCCATGCAAGAGCTTTATCATTTCCAATCCTTTAGAATCCTTTCTAAATCCACCCCAATATTCTCCCAGCATCATAGAAATTAGGAGTGTGTTTTTAGCTGACTTGATTGATTTTTCTACTTTCCTTGTTCTCTTTCTCGTCAATATTTCTTCTTTAATTTCATGCTCCAGTTTATTAGAGCTCAAGGGTGAAGAAATGTTCGCATCACGGTCTTCATCACTAACTTCCTATCTGCACCTGAATCTTGGCTACCTTTCTTTCTCTAGGTTGTCAACCCCCACTGGGGCTCCTCCCTGGGACCTTCCCTCATATTCCCCCACTGGCTTCCCTACCAGTCCTCTGTCCCTCTCTGTTCCCTTCTGACCCCTCAGCTGGGCTTGCCCTCCTTCAGGTTTCATCAGCCCTATTTGATCAAAGCTTTTAGATTGAATGTTTTTGTTCATAACACACAATCACATTGGATTTTGAACATGTGAGTGAAATAAGATATTGTAATTGCCAGGAAGTTCAAGATTTCATGAGCTGTGAAGTTCCTTTACCTGTGTCAATGGAAGCCATGACTCATCAATATGGATGCTAGAGTCCAAGACTGAGCATTATGCATTATCTATACTGTGAGTTGACAACCTAAATTCTGAATTGTGTTATTCACCAGAGAAACAAGAAAAAACTCACATATCCGAGCCCTTGGTTCAGAAAACTATGGAAGGATCCAGTCATAGCCTTGGAAATAATCTGAAAAAGCTATCAGCTTTGTGCATGGCCCACTATTTATTGCTCTACAGAATGTCTGATATTTTTCATATATTAGAAATATGCTAAGGTAAAAAGCACATTATATGTATTAGCATCCACATATCAGAGACAAGATTTCAGCCTTTGGTTTTTTGGGACTGGCTTATTTAACTTAGCATGATAGTCTCCAGTTCCACCAAGCTAACACACAAATAGGGGTGGGGAAGGGAAGAAGAAAAGTTCATTGGAATAGACAAAGGGAAATGAAGGGAAGGGGGAAGGGAATCGGAAAGACAGTAGAATGAATTGGATGTAACTTTCCTATATATGAATATACAACCAGAGAAACTCCACATCATGCACAACCACAAGAATGGGATCCTAATTAGAATAAGTTATACTCCACGTGTGTGTAATATGTCAAATTTACTCTAATATGACATATATCTAAAAGAACAAATAAAAAATTATGGAATTCTTGGGGAAAAACAAAAATGAGACAACTTTGTTTTTAAAAATGTGTAATCATTTCTCCTTGTGAATGGATAACTGAGCTATAATAAGTAAATTTGTTACTTATCTTGAATAAATATTTAATTTTTGAGAAAAAATTAAAAATCACATTATATGTTATCAAAAATGTATGCCTATGTAGTTTCTCTTACACAATAGGTTCATGCTGTCATTTTTTGTTATACTTATTGGATGAATAGCTCTTCCATATGACAAGTACTTGCTTCTTGAAGTAATTCCTAATAAAAACTAAATCACATATTTTAATTGACAAATCAATTATTATTTAATTCAGCGATTATTTAATGGGAACCTATCAAGAGGTTAACACGAAACTAGCCCTGCCAGAAAGGCAAGGGAAGTACCAAACATGACGTATCTCTTTAAGGAACTGGGAAGTAATAAATCAAATAGAGAAGCACTTGCAAGCAATGAGAACTTAACAAACTTCAGGAAGAACAGAGAAGGCTCTAAGCTCAAGCAATGAGTGAGAGACTTGGTCATCAAGGAAGGCTGAATGATGATGGAACATGCAAACTCAAATATGTGATATTTCTAGGATAAAATACCAAATTATCCAAGGTTAAGATGACAGGGAACTGGAATATTCACGTGGCAAAAAAATATGAAGCTTCACATTACTCCAGGAAATGAGAACCAAGGTTCTCTGAGATGCTCAGAGATGTGGTCTCCTTCCACTCTGCTCATCAGTGTGGTCCCAGCTATACACTGACCTTGGTGCTTTCTGCTGAGGTTGTTGCTTTTGTTTAGAAACCTGGAACTGCGCTGCAGAGCTGCTGTCCCATTAGAAAGGAGGGATTCTGAGAACTGAAAAACAGAACAACTTAAACCTGGTGACCCTAGGACAGTGTAGAATCCTGCTGGGGGCAGAGAAAGCAACCCTGTGAGAACAGCCCCTAGTCAGAGGCTCCTTTCCAAACAAGAAAGTCAACCAGAGAACAGGAGGGACCATTCAGTATGTCTGAGGAAGAAGAATACATTTTTAAATGTATAAAGAAGAAGGCCAGTCATTTTAAAAAGATTTTTGCTGGGTGTAGTGGCACATTCCTATAATCCCAGTGACCTGGTGGCTGAGGCGGGAGGATTGCAAGTTTGAGGTCAGCATCAGCAACTTAGTGATATCCTGTCTCAAAAGAAAAAAAAAAAAGAGCTGGGGTATGGCTCAGTGGTAAAATGTCCTTGAGTTCAACCCCCATACCAAAACCAAACCAAATCAAACAAACAAACAAACAAACAAAACCCCCACAAAAACCAAAAAACAGATTTTCACCATAAGAAAAATGTCTCACACAGATATCCAGTGGTATTATTGTTTTTATCATGAAGAATTGTGATTTTCCTCATTTCTTCAATCATAATCTTTAGTCTTTAAAAAGAAGTATGTATGACTTTAAAAAATGACAATGAGCTAGGCATGGTGGCATGCTCCTGTAGTCCCAGCTATTTGCGAGGCTCAGGTAAGAGACTGACTTGAGCCCAGGGTTTTGAGACCTGCCTGGGCATTGCAAACCCTGTCTCTTAAAATAAAAAAAAAAAAAAAATCAATTTAAATCAAAATGTGTATCAAATGATAACAGAAGTCATAAACAGATTCCACCAGAAAAAGTGTGATTGAGTATATATTCGAGCCACTAAGTCTTTACTCAAGAACCTTCTGGGATGATCTCCCACAGTGCCCAGAAAAGGAGGTACACCCTGAAGCCCTGGGGCATTTCTTACCAAGCTGATCTTATTTATGGTCCTGTAAGCATCACTGGCCAGCTTTTCCGATTCTTCTGTCAGGCTCTGAAGGGTGGAGTGGACATGAGCCGCACTGGTTGCATTCAGGGTCACATGTCTGACATTTTCAAGGCCACTATCAAATCAGCATGTTTAGATTGTTATGATACACTAAATCACATTTGTGGATTCACACGAATATTATAAGCGCCCACTATTCTCGGAAGCCTCCTAGCTCCCTTCTCCTTAGAAAAGCATCATCAGCAAGGAATAATCATCTATGGGTTCCCCTTTAAATCCTCAATGTCATGGTAGCACTCAGAATTGCTCTTTAATTAAAACCAGAAGAGATTATTGCTATTTCCTTAGACAACCATTCCATCACCTTCAACCTGCCACCCTCCACATTCCCTGATCTATGTTTAACCCTTTGCTTGTATTGAGGGACCACTGCTTGTCTGCACTGGTTATAAACTCTGCTCCAAGGCACTTGCTAATTGTCAAAAAGTTTTCCTACACACATAAGGATTCTGGATCTCCTCCCTCAAATGGCACACCCCAGGCTGATGAAATTCAGTAGAGATGTTGCAGGAAGATCAGATATTTCAATCAGCTGAACTCCATTCTAACAAGTGGGCCAATCACTTAGGAACCTGTCAACTGGTAATGGTGCAATTTCATCCAGCTCTCTCTATCTGGAAAATGAAATCTGACAATTGGTACATCTTTTCTGAGTAACTCACTTCATTTTCTTTCTAAGGTTATTGAGTCGGGCGATTCCCAGGTCAGTCATTCGCAGTTACTTTCTGTTACTATTTGATTGGCAAAATCTGGTGACTTATAAATAAAAGATAATGTTATGTAACTTTGTATATTGTACAAAATTGCTTTTGCTACTCTTATGCTAAGTAATAAAGTAATAAAGATTTTGTTCTAGCGATTCTTAGAGTCCAAATATCTTTTTTCTCTTTTGGGAGATGATAGAAGATGATAGAAAGTGTGAAGCATAGTATCTAATTCCATTTTCTGTGACTGGTTCCTATGGCATGTGCTTGAAGCTGCTGTCAGTTTAGCTCACAATTTGCACACTAGTCTATCTTATGTTGTTTTTAATTGCTTTTGTTGTGTGAGCTAATCTTTCATGGCAGCATTTCCCAAATGTGGAAAACTTTACGTTTCCCCTTTCATAGAATACAGTCCTGCACAAACACATACAGGCTTCTGGTGTGTTTAGACTTTTCCCACCTATCATTTTAAAGAAAAAAAAAAAAAACAAAACAAAACAATTAATACCCAGGATTGTGTAAATGACCTGTAAGATCTAACACACTGGTTCCTACTTTGCTGCATGTTAGAATCAACTAGGCATCTTTAAAACAAATTACAAAGTCCAGTCCACATTCCAAAGAACTTAAGTGACACTCCTGGGGGAGGGAGGACAAGGGACAAAGACTTCAACATTTTATGAAGTACCCAGGTTAGCCTGATGTGCAGATGAGTTTGGGAACCACTGGCCTACAGTTGTGTTTCTAGTTTAAAGGTACTTTTAACTTTTAAGTGAGGACATATTTAAGGAACATCCAAAAATGTTAAGTTAAAATAGGTTTTGTGTTACAATGATAGCCCTTCAGGCAGTAGAAAATAATTGGGAATGGATCTATCAAGAATTGGAAAAGAGACCACTTACACTTCTATAAATGGAGTGTGAGCATCCATACCTTCCATTCAAATCAATTCCCAAAAGGCAAGATCTGTATAGAAATTAATATTCCCGTGCAATCCCCATGTACCCTAACAAAGCTCTGAATACTTAAGAAAACCTCAGTAGCTTGATATATAATATACTATTTGTTTTACTTCTTATACAGCTCTGTTTGCATTTTCCCATCATGCTGGTGGTAAACTACAATAGCAAACAAAGGAGGAAATCTGATTTATGACATAAATAAAACAGGAGTTCTTATTTTTGCACAAAGGAATAAAAGTGATTCAACACCACAATCAAAATAGCTGCCATTCTAAGCAATGGGCCACCACCTCATGAATTCCCAAAAGTCTGTGACTTTACCGGTCCAAAACACCTGCAAGTCTCTGGAGCTCAGCGGCATGGTCCTCAGCTCTGTGGACAAGGTCAATTGCTCTCCTTTTGGACATCTGCATGACCAGGTCATCTACATGGTGCCTGATTTTAGCAGTCCACAGAAGCAGCTCATCCCTGTGATGCTCCAACTGCTACATGGAGAAATCAGTTTTGTAAATATATGTACACCTATTGCAAATGATTATTTCATAATCACAGGGAGATTAGTAGTGCGAGAATTCTTTGGAAGATTTATTGTGGCTGAGTTGTAACTCACTGCTAGAGCATTTTGTGCAGTATCTCCATGTGTACTAGCTGCATCTATCAATCCTCTTCCTTTGGCAATTAGCTTTGAGGTCAAATTCGCTTCTTCTTGAACACGCAGCTTTTTATCCTGCAGCAAAAATCACCTTTTAAGGATGCTTCATAAAAGTAAGGCAGCTTCTGAGCTTTGGTGCCTAATATCTCATACTGAAAGTACTTGGGGCTCATTTTGTAAGAAGCTAAAAATGACACTGTTGACCTTGAAGTACTTGGTTACCAGTTCTAAATGAGACTAGTGAGGCTAGGGAGGCTCACCCTGAATTCTCTCAGGTTGGCCTTGACAATGAGCAGCAGGCGGTTGCTCTCCTGGGTCTTGGTTTCCGCATCCCTCAGGAGCTCTTCGACTGCCCGCAGATCACTGTTATGCTTTGAAAGGAGGCCTTTGGCTGCTTTTTTAAATACCTCCAACTCTTCCTGTGGCTTCTGGTAATGTTTTTGAACTTGTGACAATAAATCTTCAGCAGCCCTGATAAATTAAATCATTCACATTGTAAGTACATGAACAATAATGCTCTTACCTCTGAAATACAGTGGAAGGAATTTTTTACATGTTCACACCCAGTTTCTTCTTGAGATCATGAATGATAAATCAAAGTTATTCTTTTCTTTCTTTTTTTTTTCTTCTTCTATTTTTTGGGTCTTAGGCATGCTAGGCAAACACTCTGCCACTGAGCTTCATCCCCAGGCCATAATCATAACTTCTGGAGAATGGGGAACAGTTTTTCTAAGACAGCTCTGCTTCTGTCTATTTTTTACAAACTTCCAACACACTTTAGACATGTAATTAAAAAAATTATCTTAGTGAATATGGACTCAGAAAATTGGGGCTCCATTCTGTGTTAATGATGGGAACTGTGATGTTTCATGATCGTATAAAATTTTAAGAAAAGGGCTATTCAGTGGTTCATTATGAATTTACCAATTGATTTATATGATACAAAGGATTTTTGGTAGCTGGTTAAGAAACAGATTTTTTAAAAACCTTTAAGTCAATTTGCTTAAAAGACATATTTTGCATCATTAATAAATGTAAACTTCAGGAAGTCAAAATATTTTTCCTGTTCCTTTAAAAATGTGTTATCCACTTGCTATTTAAGTCAATTTTGTATTTACAGCTGCATAGGATATTAAAATTCCACACTACAAACCTTGCAGTGGTCAAAAATATCCCACTAATTCTCTGACTTAATTTTTCAGGTGAACTTTGAAAATATCCATGGAAAATGCTTTATAAAATACCTTAGCTTTCATACATACCAGATCACTATTAAGACATGACAGAAATGTTATTCAAGGATATATACAAGGATACATATTTGAACTCTGACATCATTGGAATAACATCAGAAGTTATTTGAATGTACTTAATGATTTTTAATTATAGTAAAGAAGTATTATGAAATAGACAACAAGAACTAAAGATCATGAATCGATCATTCTTTTTCATTAAATAAAGTATCTTTATGGAAATGTAAAATCGGCATTCAATTTCCATATATGGAATGACTTCACCAGGGTGAAATGATATAGTCCCCAATGACTTCAACCTGGGGAAGAACAGCAAAAAGTTTCACACTTTTCATACTGCAAAATTCATTTGATTAACAGAGTGAGCCAGTACATCCCAGACTGTTTCTTTATGATCTGACAGTCCCATAAACCCTTAAGCAGATTTCATGAGAAAAGTCTTACAGTGAAAGGAACTACACTATATTTGCCCTTCACCCACCTTGGAAATGTTAATAC
Organism: Sciurus carolinensis; assembly: GCF_902686445.1. Classification (NCBI taxonomy): domain Eukaryota; kingdom Metazoa; phylum Chordata; class Mammalia; order Rodentia; family Sciuridae; genus Sciurus; species Sciurus carolinensis. The sequence continues at coordinate 24,550,011 of NC_062227.1, read as the reverse complement.
ACTAAAAGCTTTAGTGTATTAACAACATACACTAAACATACACTAAAAGCTTTAGTGAGAAGCCTTGCAGTAAAGAACTTGTCTCTTTAGCAGACACTGTGTCTCCCAAATGTATCTGCCATAGAACACATTTCAATAAAATGTTTTTTAATAGCTCTGGGGATACCTGAGTGGAAAATCGTTGGGAAACATAGTTGCAAACAATAATCTGCAGAATGTGGACATGAGTTCATGTGTCAGGTTGGAGTCACTGTCCTGGCAAGCCCAGAAGTATTGCCACCGGTCCCTAATTGATAACTGTAACTTACCAGCTCAACTGTGCAAGCAAGGTGATTTGTGCTGATGCGTGCTTTCCTTCTGGGAGTCTGGTGTTTTGGCACATGTGAGGTATGATCAGTCCTATCATGGTTTGGATGTGAGACATCCCCCAATATCCATGTGTGAGACAATGCAAGAAGGTTTAGAGGAGATATGATTGGGTTATGAAAATCTTAACCCCCTCAGCGAATTAATTCCCTGAGGGATTAACTGAGTGGTAACTGAAAGCTGGTAGGGTGTGGCTGGAGGAGGTGGGTCATTGGGGGCATGCTTTTGATATATTTTGTATCTGGCAAGTAGAGTCTCTCTCTCTACTTCCTGGTCATCATTTCAGGTGCTTCTCTTTGTCACACCCTTCTGCCATATGTTCTGCCTTACCTCGAGCCCTGAGGATTGGAGGCAGCTCTCTGTGGACTGAGACTTCTGTAACCGTGAGCCTCAACATACAATTTTCCTCCTCTAAAATTGTTCTTGTCAGTTTTGGTCACAAGAGAGAAAAAGCTGACTAAAACAAGTCCCCAGTAAGAACCACAGATGACGCATCTCTAGTGGACTTCCCTGGGCAGAAATGCCACGCACACACTGTTAGAGAAAAAGTGTGCTCAGGGAGCCCTTATGGGAAGAAGCCTTCATGGATTCCTTCAGACTCCACTGCATCCTTTTTCCTGGTTCAGCTACGCATCCACAATAAGTCTTGGCCATAAATTCAATTCTGTGCTGAATTCTATGAGTCTTGGTGAAACTCTAAATATCATGGTGGTCTGACACAAACTTGAAAAGCAACTGGTTCGTGTGCTAAATCTGCTTCTCTTTGAGATTGCCCCATGTGAGCATAAATCACTAATTTTCTAGGAATTATAATTAAAGAGCCAATGATAACTCTTAATATAATCCACATAATTTGAAATGGTATAAATATAGGAATGATACATGTAGAATTGGAAAGGAGGCTGGGGGACCCATTTTGAACTCATAATTGTTTTAAATAAAAAATGTTCTCCTTCCCTCCCTCCCTTCCTTTTTTGTAGTACTAGAGATGGAAACCGGGGCCTCAAACATGCTAGTAGAGCACAATAAAAGGTTTCACTAGTCATAGTTGCACTTACATATTAAAGAGAGAAATCAGCAATCTGATTAGCAGTAACTTTATTCCAAACAGAAGCCAGGCACAGGGGCACATGCCTATAATCCCATCTACTCAGGAGGCTGAGGCAGGAGAATTATAAGTTCCAGGCCAGGCTGAGCAACTTAGTGAGACCTGACTTAAAATAAAATTCTAAAAAAGGGTTGGGGATATAGCTGAATGGTAGAGTACTGGTCTAGCAGAGAGTGAGACCCTTATTCAATCCCCCATACTGAAAGGAAAAAAAAAAAAAAAAAAAAGAAACAGAAGAACTTTAGTGTCAGAGAAAGGGATCCAAGGGAGACTAGCCAGTGAGGGAGGGTAGGGGGTGCCAAGGGGAACAGGGGTCAAGGCTGACTCTGCATGTCCCCTTCCTCTCAACTGCGTCTTCAGAAAGTGAAGTTATCCCAATTGCAGCAGGAACTCCGTTGTTCTCCTTTGTGCCCCGCTCTTGGCACCATGCCTGCCCCCTGGGGCTCCATCCCCTGCTAAGTGAATGAATGAGCTGACCGTGTGGGTGATGGTGAGAGGGGATGGTCCCACACAGCGACTCCAGGGAGGGCCTGGAAATCGCCGTCCTTACCAAGTCTCTTAACAGACAGGGGCTCCTCTGCCCGGAAAGGTCAGTCGGCTACTGACAACACAGGAGTGAAGGAGCACACTCTCTGCAGCACAGAGGAGGCGCTCACTGTCTCCTTCCCTCGCCATCTTCTGATCTACCCCATGGCATCTACTTTATGGTTCTTTTAGGGACCCGTCCAGGTCCTAAGTAAAGTCCTAGTAAATAGGTTACCAGTCCTGTCTCCACACTGCATCTACTGCAAGCCCCCCATTTTGTGTTTCACCCAGCAAAGCAGCAACAATGCCAAAAATTATGTCAATGACAAAAGAAGAATATAAATCTAACCTTCTAGCATGTTGCTGGGAGAAGTGTGTATTGTTTTTTTAAAAAATGAGTTCTAGGAAATAATTTAGAAATCCAGAATCCTCAAAATGCACATTATTTGACTAAATGATTCTAGTTCTTAATATCTACTCTGATAAGAAAAAAGCTAAAATATAGAAAAATTAGAACTACATATAGTATCAACATATACATATATTGATACATGTAGTATCAATATATAAATATTTGGTATTTAAAAATACAGACAGTAAAAGTATATAAAAATCTTGTATTAAGATGATTGAAAATAGCAAAATAAATCATAAATGATTTGAATATATCACTAGAAAGAATAAGGGTGGGGCTGGAGTTGTGGCTCAGTGGTAAAGCACTTGCCTAGCATGTGTGAGGCACTGGGTTAGATCCTCAGCACCACACAAAAATAAATAAATAAAATAAAGGTATTGTGTCCATCTACAACTAGAAAAATATTTTAAAAAAATAAGGGCTATTTAAAATAGTCCTTAAGGCATTCATCACAATCTGGAAGAAAGACGACTTGTGCTATTATATCAAGTAATAACTTAATGAAAATACTAAGAAAAGATACCGGAAGGAAGTTTCAAGCTCCCTGATCAGGTACAAGAATTCTTTGGGATCTCTGTCATTTCACACAGTAGTTTTCAATGAGATTTGTAGAACTGAGCTCAGTTATTCTGGAAGTAATGTCCATCTGTTCATGGCCTGTGTATCTATGGACTCTACTTCTATGAGAGATACCCTTGTACTTGATCTACAATAAACACAGTACCAGGAGTTTCTTTTGTTTGTGGTAGATGAAATCTAATTCAAGAGTGATAGAAAAACCCAGAACTACTTCATCATAGCACAAAGATAGATTGTAATGACTGTACTGCTTATAGTCTCTACTCTGGAGGAGTCAGTACCCATCTCTTCACATACCTAATAAGGGTGGGGGTGGGGGTCCTCTCCTTTCCACAATATTCCATCCGCAGTGAGCACTATTATTCCATTATTCTTCCTTCTCTCCCCATATCTACCTTTCCATTTCTACTTGTGGTGTTGTGAAGGATATTTATGAACTTACTTGAGTTCAAGGGTGGCATTTTGGTGCAAATGTGTGAAATTCCTTTTCTGTATAATTTCCAGCAAAGAGGAAATGTTCTGTTGCATATTGTGAAGAGCAGAATCGGGTAGGTGGAAATCTTCATCCCAGGTCTGATTTAAAGTTGTTGCCTTTTCAAGGATTTCTATGGAGAAAATTCATCAATCATTTAATAAGTTTCTCCAAAGCAGACAGTACTAACAGAGACTTAGAATCTTCCTTAGTGAGGAATGTTCTGTTTACCTCAGCTGGGCTGGACCTCCACTCCAGGCCAGACCAGGACATTCCATGTATCCCAGCATGCTCTGCACATCCCCCGACCCAGCACTAGGGAAGCTGGGATTATTGGTCTATCTCATGTCAGTCTTCCCCACTACCCACAAACTCCATAAAGGCAGGGACTATTCATCCTGTTTACCTTGGCATTTCCTTGTAAGTGGCATAGGCAAATATTGATAAATATTTTCTGCTAAATAAACCACCAACATTTGATACTACTCTTTTATTAAGCATTTTAAAATTCTAATCATTTTCTTACATTTTGCCCTATAAAGTCTTTTTTTTTCCCATTGGATTTTGTACTTTTTTGGGGGAGAGATTACCAGGGATTGAACTCAGGGGCACTTGACCACTGAGGTACATTCCCAAATCTATTCTGTATTTTATTTAGAGACAGGGTCTCACTGAGTTGCTTAGTGCCTCACTTTTGCTGAGGTTGGCTTTGAACTCGCAATCCTCCTGCCTCAGACTCCCAAACTGCTGGGATTACAGGCATGTGCCACAGTGCACAGCTGGATTTTGTACTTTTAAAGTCCTTGCATTATAATTAAAAAATGAAAGCAAAAGTATGTTTCTGGTATCCAGAAAATTGAGAGTAACCAGGAGCCCAAGGAGAAGCAACTGTGGAGTGAGAGAATTACTCTAATAGGCTGGATGCACCTTGGCACCAAACTGAAACCCTGAGTTCTTTCTGCTTCCATTCTGGGAGAATAGGTATCAACTTTACCATAGTGAGGCTTGAGAATTAGGATCCAAGTGTTAGGCATAAAATAATACAGAAAATAAAAAGGAAACATGCATTGCATAAGAGAGAAATCTCTCAGTGAAAGACTACGTCCTGGACATTCAGGATTCTCAATCTATGGAAAATTCTGGTCCTGTAGCTGTAGGAAGCTCAGCACAAGACACTGCATCTACTCCCACATCTAATAAAGTGATTGTGCCTCTTCCCACCAAATAAGCACAGAGTCCCACTCAAGACCCGCCCATGCTACCTCTGATGCTGTGATGCAGCCTCTCAATGAATGCAGCCAGGTCTTGACTCTTGTCGAGAATTCGCTCTGTTGCCCTGTTTACCTGCTGGCTGTTTGTTAACACTCTGGTGAGCTGACAGAAAAATAAGGTCTCAGGTTAGTTTGACCTTAAATCATACTCAAGCTTTGGTATTCCAGTTATTTCCTTTTTTAAGAAAAAAAAAATCTATCTATCTATCCATCCATCTCTCTTCCAGGATAGAGAGTGAAGGTGTACACTCTCTCTAAAGCCAGGTTAATCTGGACTACAAACTAAGTGGTTAATGTGATAATTTAATACTCAATGAGAGAAAAGATGTTATATTTTTACTAGCAACAAAACTGACTATCAAACCACGGATTCTCCCTGTGTCTATTCACTTTAGAATGCAAGTGCAGTCACTTAATGATGACTAAATCACTAGGACACACTTCATCACTGTGCAAATGCCATAGTGTGTTTATACATACCTACATGGTGTAGCCTCTACACACACACAAACACACACACACACACACACACACAGTATAGCTATTGCTCCCAGATTTATGATGGACAAAAACTATATGAGATTAAATCAAGCACAAAGGAAAATGATGCTATCAAGAGACTCAGTAAACTGAGTCATAAATTTATGACTTATTATTAATTTATTATTATGACTTATTATTTATTTTTTATCAATATCAGTCATAAATTTTATGGCTATTGTCATAAAAGTACACGGTGTAATAAGAGGAAAAAGTATACTACTGAGAATAAATGAAAGAATTTCACAGTCCTTATTGTTATTGTCAAGTATTATGCACTGTACACAATCCAATACTTACAAATGACTGGCAGCACAGGAGATTGTTTGCACCAGCAGTACCACATTGTCTGCAATGATTGGACAGCTACAGCAAGACTTAAGCCATAGGCATTTTTTGGCTTTATTATGATATTACGAGAATGCTGTCATATCTGTCCATCATTGACCCAAATATCATGTAGCACACAACTATCAGAATACAGAAAGTCAGACCTTACTAAATTGTATGGCCTGAGAGAACCGAGTCCCTAAGAGTTAAGAACAAGGAGTCAGGCAAACTTGGGTGTTAGACCAGATTCTGCCAGGTGGCTGTGGTGGGCGAGACCCGGGGCCCAGGGTTATGCCACATGCATCCAAAGATGGCGACTGGCAGAGAGCCAAAGGGTGTGCTGAATGCGCCTTGAGAAAAACAGGAAGGTTTACCATTGGCTGTATGATAATTAGTTCAGCCGCCTAGCGCGTGGACAGATATATCTTGCATGTATGCTTGAGCTCGTGATCGCTTGACCTTTAATAGGATTGGATGGACATATCTGGTTACAATTGCATATGCATGAGACTGCTTATATATTGAGGGTGTTATCTGAATAAAGTGGAAGCTGCTTCATGAACCTCTGAAGTGTACGTGTCGTTTGTCCCGCTGGTCGGCGGCAAGCACCAGTGGCAGAGTTATAGACATCTCCAAGTGTCATCTATAACGCTGGAGTAATAACAACGCTTACCAGCCCAGAGGCTGAGACTTAGCGACCTTAGCTGCTCTTTTCATAAAGGATTTCCTAATTTGTAAAATGCAAGGTTGTTTGTAATTTCCAAGAAGGCAAAATAATCAGACTGGGCTTTAAAGTTCTTTCTAGTGAAGACCAAAGAGAATCTTCTTTAATTACAGAATTTATTAAGATCAGCTTATCACTTCCTACCAAATGTTTGCTTGCTGAAGTACCAAAAGCCCACACTTGAACCCTTAAACTCTTTCAAATTATCCTGAATTCTAAATTAACACAAGCCAAACTAATACTTTTCTTTAAGAGTGTAGGCTTCTAGGTGTGTACTTTGAGAAATTTATATATAAGTGATAAATTGTAAATTTGACAATAAGCCTCCTGTGCCGACTACTCAGGAGGAGATTCATTTAAGATCCCTAAAAACTATTTCTCTGGCATGAACTAAACAAAATAAATAAATCCCCGTTGATACGAAGATAAGCTGACTTGTCACTTCAAGTCCGAAAATCAGAATTGTCCCTGTCTGAAGCCTGAGTGTTGTGGGGATAACACACACCAGAGTCTGCGCTATGTCCTGTCCACCCAATAAATCACAGGAAGCTTTACTGGTCTTAAGTGGATGACCTGGTGCTTACTATGGGTTCAGTTATAGAATAAATTTAGAGTGAGGAAACTTCAACAATCTTTTAATTCCACCCATACCCCTTGGTTCAGAAAAGACAATGGAGGTCAGACAGCAAAGCCACCACCTGACTCTTCCCTCTGTAGAGATGATGAAAAGTAAGTCAGGAGCCTTTTCCCATGAAACCGTCAGGGTTAGAAAAAATTTGATGATAAAGCACCTGGAGCAGCTCCTGGAAGAGGGGGCTGGTCTGACCTCATCAGAACCTTCTAGATAGCCACAAGGCAATGACTCCCAAGGGCTGGGATGAAGGGTGGGCAAGGAGTTGGTTCTTTGTGCCAAGAACCTACCTGCTTTTGCAGGTCCTCTGTTTGTTCTGCAACACCTTCCAGTTGAATTCCTGCCCAATTCTTTTGGGTATTTTCTTTTAATAAAGATTCCTGGGAACAAAGAAAATATCACCAGGTTTCAAAGTAAGAAGTTCTGATTCTTAACAACAACAACAGAAAAAATCACTTATCAATCCCTTTTGTTGTTGCTGTTGTTCACAGAAAGAAGTTCTACTTTGCCTGAAATTGTCATTTAAAAATAAAACAGTCCACATTTACTTACATTTCAATTATAGCCACGAGTCTATACTGCCAACCTTTGCATTCTATTTCCTACGTAGATATAAATTTACAATTTGATGTGTTAAGCAGAATCAGAAATTGCTGCATTTCTTAGATAAAAGTCTGGTTTTATCAGTATCAGTCATAAATTTTAACTACAATTGCCAACAATTTAAAAGATGTTTGCTAGGCGAAAGTTTTTAAATGAATTCAATAAAGAAAAGCATTTATAATTATTAAGTGCTTAATTTATGCCAACACTAATTTCTTTACATGTTTGAATTTGGTTAACCCTAACAACAATTCTATGAATCTGTCATAATACTTTTTCAGGGAGGCTAAATAACTTGCCCAAGATCCCTGTGTTGGCAAACAATGTAAAATAACAGAGTTCACACTCCTAACCTTTGTTGGATACTTTACATAAACATAAAAAGTTATTTAAAGGAATGGGCAAGTACTTTAAAATGGAACAAATCACTCAAAATTAGTTAAAATTTAAATCAAGCATTCATGTCCCTTGATACATTTAAAATGCAGTTATATCCCAGGGGCCCAAACTGGCAGAAAACAATTTGTTGATTATGTACATAGTAGTTAGAAAGAAAATTTAAATATTTTAAATTTTTTTTTGATTTTTAAAATGGATATAGAATTTCTCATCTTCCAAAGACACTTTTTGCTATTTGAGGAAAAGTAAGTTTTAAAACATTTCTTTGAGTTTCCTAATTTTCCCTTGCTACCATTAGAGAAAGGGCCATTGTAAAGAACACCCATACATGTGAACAAACATGCAAAACACATCTAAGGAAATATTAAGTCTGAGAAAAGCTTTTATTTCATAAAGGCATTTAGGAATGACTAACCTTTTTATTACTGTATTACACAGAAAAGACCTCAAATTTTAAGAATCATATTTTCTTCCAATGAGAATTTAAAGTACTAGAGGAGGAAGCTGGTTACTAAGTCAATCTCTCAATTTCCCATCCTTTTGATCAGACCTTGTTGACAAAACATCAAAGTGTGATTTACCCCCAGAAATTAATAATCTTCTAGGGAAGGACTTTTGTGACCTGGAACTTCAATTAAAAATGAGACACTTAACAGAATATTATTCATATTCAGTCTAAACCAGCACTAAAGAAGATAACGTGCAGATTTCTTTGCTGTATTCATATGAGGACAAATGTTTCCAAATATCCAAAGTCTGTCTAAAGAGGAGCAAGCGATTTTTATTTAATTCCGAAGGGCGAAACAAGGACCATGTGGCAGAATGTATACAAAGGTCCCTATGGCCCAAGTCTCAGAACATAGAAGCTTCCCACAGGGAAACAAGTTAGGTGCGAGATGACGAGGTCACCTTTGAGGCCATGCTGGAAACCTCCCAGTTGGGGATGATGGAAGTGAGGCTCCTACACTAACACCACCACTGACTCTCTCGACAACACGTTTCCGCCTCCATCTTCTCAGTACCCACCTGGAGATATTTAGTTGTATTTTCCAGGTTTGACAAAACTCTGTGTGGGACAGGGAAGATGCCGGTGAGGTTCATCGAAAGAATGGCGTCGCCAACGTTATCCAAGTCATTCAGCAGCACACCAGCACACTCGTCGTCACAAGCTAGAAGAGACAGAAAAAGGGGCAGGGTTCAAGTTAAAATAAAGTGGCCTGCCCTGTGTTCCATGGGTTGTGTGAGCTGTTTTGTTATTGATATGAGCAAAGGTCATGCCAAGTTCCCAGGGACAGTGTCTAATCTCATTATCACTCCCTGCTGTGGGTGGGTGGGCAGTACCGCAGAAGTGCTAAGACCCCGCCCCCCATCCTCATACGGTAGGACTGAGACTGAGATCAGAGAAGGGACATCCCTAGGGTCACACAGAAAGGAGCAGCTGAGCCCAAGAGTGACTTCTGGTGTGGCCCAGTCTATTATACTGCCCCAACTTTTAAAGTGCTGTTGCTCATCTATAACTCAGGACAGCTGTAACAATTTCAGCATTCCTTCCAAAGCCTGGTCTATTGCTTCTTCAGTGAGTTTGCAAAACCTCCCTTGGAAAGTACAAAAGAAGGACAATGGAGAAAACAGCTATGCTACAGTGAGATTTGGGTAACACCCATGACAGCCCCACCATGGTGTTTCCTGTCCTGTGAGGACGGATCCTTGGTCCCGCTACAAGAATGAACTATTAATGCAACTGAACTATTGAGCTAAAATTCCTGTGCTGCTGTGGGTATCAGTGCTGGTATCCTAGAACTCCTGCTTGCAAGTTCAATTCATTAGATGCAACAGCCATCTATGCTCGATTAAAGTAATAAAATAGAATAAAATATAAGGAGACTTTCAGTTTCTCATTGACACCATAGGTCAACATAAGCATTTCTTTCCTACAAAAGCTAACACTGAAGAGGGAAATGTAGCTTTAAACATTTACGAAAGGAACACCCACAAACACAATTGCTCTCCACCAGCATGTGCCTTGGCTGGCATTCCTGGCATCGGATTCCCGTGGCCCCTGGCCTGCAAGTGCACTGCCCGGACATGCGGTCACAGTCACTGTGAACAGAGCCCTGTGGGCTGCAATCACACTTCTGGCAACTGCCACCCGGTGTCCGAGGGTCCCCGTGGTAGCCTGAGGCGCACCTACAGAAAGGAAGATATTAGGTATAGACAGTGCGGCCAACACCTGACAGTAAATACATAAAGCAGCCCCTGCCCAAGGACAGTAATCATTTCTGCCAAATGAAATGCAAAGCACATATTCATCTCAGGAGACCTTGATCTGGAACAGTCATGAGGTCTCATACCAATTATGCACATACAAATTGATAATGACTCCCAAATCATGAGAGTATGTATGCAAGGTGTCCCTGGTGATCTCCATGTGATAAATCAATAGTGTACCTTTCACAATATTGTCCTTCGTAGCCCTGAGTACAGGCATCACAACGGAAATCTCCATCACCTTCCAAGATGCAAGTGGGACTAAAGCTGGAAGAAAATAGTTTTTTTTCCTTGAATTTTTACAGATATTGTAGCTTCAAATCTTTCATAAGTTACTTATTCATGACTGTTGGGACACACCATAGTGTTTTATAAGTTAAGAGAGTACATTAGATGATTAGACAAAGCTTTTTAAACATATATTTTTAGTTGTAGATGGACACAATATCTTTATTTTATTCATTTATTTTTATGTGGTGCTGAGGATGGAACCCAGTGCTAAGTAAGCACTCATGCTAGGTAAGCGCTCTACCAATGAGCCACAACCCCAGCCCTAGACAAGCTTTTAGAGCTTAACTCTGTTGGGCAAACACAAGAAAAATAAAAATGCAATTAATATAAGTGTGCTCATATCCTATATCCTAAAGACATTCAAGTGGCCCTTTCCAGTGACCATCCCGTGAGGGCTGGGCAGAAGACCAGTCTTATGGATTATAACTAATTAGTCACCCAGGAAATCATCCCAGGTAAAACGGGGTCTTGTTCTGAGATGTATGTAGAGAGTTACCTGCTCACCAGGTGATAAATTGATTAAGAGCTGAAATGTCTGTGAAGTAGGAAAGACAGCAGGGAGAAGAGGGCTGAACTGACAAAGAAGAGAACTTCATTGGCTGCAGTGAACGGCAGAGAAGAGACCAGAGGGAAGAAAAGCCCTGAGATGGGGTGGCATTTGAAAACGACTGGACCTGCAGGCAGGGAGCAGGGCAGACAGCAGATGAGTAGAAGCCAAATGACAGGGTCCCTCCAAGTTTCATAGCCCGCTCAGATGCTGACCTCCTTCATGGCTCATTTGGGCTCCTTCTATTTCTTTGCAAACCCCTCTGCCTCCATATTATAAATTACCCAGACACCTTCTAGAGGCCAAGTTGAACACCTGCAAACTACTGAAAGAAAACCAAACCAAACCCACTCAAATCAGATCTGGTTCCTTGTTGGCTGGTACGATGAAGTACCCACCATGAGTGATCAGCCCCAGGCCACTCTGACCTGAAAGGTGAAATATCCTTCCAAATACTTCTCTGGGTACAGACAGCTATATAGCTATGAATATACATATAGGTAAGTATTTTTTTTTCCCAAAATCTCATTACACCAAATAGTCAATTACATACTTCCATTGGCCTTTGTGTCAATTCTTTTTTTAAATTTTATTTTATTTATTTATATGTGGTGTTGAGGATTGAATCCAGGGCATCCCACATGCCAGGCAAATGCTCTACCACTAAGCCATGACTCCAACCCCATGTGTCAATAATTTACTGACAAACATAAGTTATTCTTCTCCATGTGTTCACATGATAATTCACTCTAGGACTGTATCACAGTGTATATAAATCAATCCCTTGTAGGTAGGTATTTTAGTTTCCCCCCAATTTCTCATGAGCAATGCTAAAATACATCCATCTTTCCACATCTACTCACATATTTCTATAGCACAGGCTGCAGAAGTGGAGTTGATGAGCCAAAATTTATGTACGGTTCTAATACGAAAAACAAGTCGTAGCAACAACAAATTTTAGGATGCTTGGTGGCTTACAAGGAAAGTGTATGTAGTACCTCTCATGTGGTACTCATACCAAACATCACTTACTTGGAGACAATAAAAGAAGATTCAAATAAACATTAAAAGGAAAACTTCATTTTAGTATAGCAAAATCTGGCATTTGATCTTTCTGTGTTCAATGCCTTGCCAAATAGTTAAAGTAATAATAAAATATTATTAATGAATTATAACTTTCATTTAAACACAAAGAAGACCTATTGGTATTCCAATTCCCACTTCAAATCTCTGGTTCTTTTTGCACTCAGGTAATTCATCATGAGCACAAGGCAGAAACTAGTCCCTATTTTATTACTAGGTAACATTTCAGCACTTTATCAGGCACCCTTTTCTGAGCTTAAATTAAATAGGAATTGGATTCTTTTGGATTGGGCCATTATTTATAAAGTTAATAGCAACTCATCTCTATACAGAATAGAAACATAGGTGGAAGCTAAAATTAGTCTTAAAAAATAATTTGCAACTCCACCAGCAATGTAAAAGTGTGCCTTTTGCTCACATCCATGCCAACATCTATTCTTGTTTGTGTTCTTGATAACAGTCATTCTAATTGGAGTGAGATGAAATTTTAGAGTTGTTTTAATTTGTATTTCTCTAATTACTAGAAATGTTGAACACTTTTTCATATATTTATTAATTGCCTGGAAAAAAACAAATAATATATAAATTATTATATATTCATGTGGTACAATGTGATATTACGATATATGAATACATTGTAGAATGATTAAATCAAGCTAATTAAAACATTAAAAAAAAAAGAAAACAGCCAACTTAAGTCCTTTCTTGAATTGTTCCCGTCTAGCACCCAAGACCAACACAGATGCTTTGCTTTTGAAAAGATTCTCTTCAAACACTTATGAGAATGAACCCTTTTGAAAAAATGTTTACCTTGAAATGGAGAATATTCATTAATGTAGACCATTCAGAGACCAAGAAGTGAGGCCAAGAATGGAAGTAAACCGGGCTGTGGCCGAGCTGGTGTGCTGGGCTGCACAGCGTAGCTCACCTGGAAGGGTAGCGATGAGGACAGGTGCATGGAGAACAGTCCCCAGTGGAGCCAGTCACCTTTCCATAGTAGCCAGGAGCGCACACGTCACAGTGGTCACCAGCTGTGTTATCACGGCAGTTCTGGAGTTCCATGTTTCAAAAGAACAAGGAAACAATGGGAGATGGTATAAAAAAAACCATTCTGATCTGGTGACAGCTAAGCACCACCCTGATTCATATCAGCTAGGCTTCTGTTGTGGTGGTTCTTTAATTCTTAAGCATGGGAGAGCATTTTTCCTTCAATTTTTTAAATCCTGGAAATTTTTCCAGCTCTGCGATCCTCATTCATCATTAAGACTGCATTCATCTAATAAAGCCTAGATATTACAGTACATTTTTTCCAAAGTAAAAAGAGACACAAGGAGTCCTAAAAGCAGTCAGCTTTCAGAACCTTGAAATGTGGATCTAAAATATATGGTAACCTAAAAAATGATCACATGCAGGGAGTTGAAACAGCAGAAGTGAACAGAAAAATGGTTCAGGAAACAGACCTTGAGGAAGAAATTATGGTCTCAGAGCACCACCAACAGATTCTTATAATAGGCAAGAAAATTCCAGATAGACTTTATGTCATCAGTTGACTATGGTCCTATTTTTGTTTAAAAAAGAGCACATGGATTTTAAGCTAAAAGAGCAAGTGATTCTTGCCACCCCTTTCCAATTTAAAATCTGCTTTTGCTGAATTTGGCACTGTTTATTGAGCTCTTGTGCACAGGGTCTCATGTCTGATGCAGGTGAGATGGAAAGAATAGCAGAGAGAGCCCCTGAGCCAATTTGAGGACTGACTCCAAGAGAGAATGAAGAAAGAAATTTTTTAAGTATTTAAAAAACTATTTTTAAAAGTCCCCTTTAAATAAAAAAAAAATCAGCATTTTTCATTTTAGAGCTGTAATATTTCAGCTGGTAAAAATCAATTTTTCTTGGCTCCTCAAAGGAATCTGTCTTTAGAAATAAAATTTGCAACCTCTTTCTTAAAAATAAATTGTTAAATACTTGTTTTACCAAAATAGTATAAAGCTGACATGAAATAAATATTAGGTGAGAAGGCAGAAGGAGATTCTCAGATGTTTCATTGTCAACATCAACTCGAGCATAAAAACTTTCTCTAACAATGGATCATAGACTACCTCATTTTTGAGATCCTAGAGAATCAAAGGCAAGCTGCCCTAAAGAACAGCAGAGAAATAAAGAGCTATTAATGAGAACTGAAGTGGGATACGTTAGATGCTGTGGGAGATGCACAGGGAACACTTGCCAATTCAGATGTGTCTTCCAAAAGCAGATGGTGGAAAGGGGCTACCCAGGTATCTCCCTGGTCCTTGGTCTCCCCCTTCCAGGCCCTACTTCTATCACTCACTTTTTTGATAATACCAAAGACCTACTGACATGAAGCAGGCAGGAAAATCCTACATATTGGATAATAAAATCAGATCCACAGAGTTCTTGATGCCCACACAGATGGTAACTAATAGATATGGAAAATGAAAAAATCTCCAAGATAAGGTAGCTTGGGAAAAGAGAGTGAAAAAGAAGGCCATGCGCTGACAGCCTTCATCTCCCAAGATAAATGTTTTCTAGGTGCTGGCTGCAGACAGGGAGGAAGTGTCTTATCACCCCTAAAGTAACAGTCTCCAGAAGGCATTAATCTCCTTCAAAGTAAATCCTCTCCAGACACTGCCTACAGAACCCGACCCAAAAATGTTCAAATTCCTGAGTGCTCAAGGAAACTGCTATGTTCCCTAGACCACCCCTCAAGATAACCTACATAAACCCAGTCCCTTTCTTTGTTTAGTGGCTCATTTTCCACCAGGAAAGTGGGTCCACCAACACCATTTCATCCCTGCATCCCCTGTTCTGGTGTAGAACTGTTCCTGAATAAACAGCTGAGATGATTCATGAGATTTGTGTCCTGACCGGTCTTTTTGTGCTAACTGTAACCAGCACAGAAGGAATGCTTAGTAGATGGTACTAAAAGGATGTGGATTATTGCATAAACCCACAAAAGAAGTCTGACAAGATAAAGAGTAAGGAGGAAAGCAAAGGTCTCCAGCTCAAAGAGCAAGGATGAAGTAACCAGGGCCCAGTTGGAAGAATATACCAGTTGGAAGAATATACCATCTTAGTGTGTCATCAACACGGTGAGGCAGCACTGACCAGGTAGTTAAAACTCACAGGCTGTGTCATAGAGACACAGTTCCTCAAGTCAGAAAGGGGTGCACCCCATGGGCCCTGGTTAAAGGCGAGAGGGAGCCTCAGGATGGTGAATGGATTCACAGTCACATCATATAACCACCAGGTACACACACTGAGGAGGTAAAATGTGCAGGGCTGAAGGACTGTATAAAGGGAAAAGGGGGGGAGGGGTGGGGGGGAAGGGAAAAAAAAGAAACATCATTACCCTATGTAAACGTAAAAAAATAAATAAAAAAAAATGTAAAAAAAAAATGTGCAGGGCTGAAGATTTGGGGTCTTTGGCATGAGGGAGAGGGATCTGATCAAGTAGTTTTGCAAATTCTTTGATAAGACAATGCCACTTTTCAAGATTAAATCAGAACTACTGATTTATCTCAATAGCTCCAAAGAATATGTGCATATTCTAGACTTAGAATCTGTGTCCAGTCCTCTGGCAGTAGGAATAACCATTGTTGGAAATTGCAACATTCGACTGACAGACCCAAGTGAGATGTCTTGTGATTTGCAGGTGGCGTCTGCAAAAACCACTGCCCTGGATAGCTAACGGCTGTTATTCACCCAGGGTGATTTTTGGCATGGTCTAAGGTGATCTTTTTCATACTAGGTGAAGTGACTGCATTATTTATTTCTAGTTTGCAAATCAGCAGATCAGCAGGTGATTGTATAACTATATTCTGGTAGACTTGGGCCAGGAAAGGCAGGGTAATAATTGAGTGTCCTAGGAATACCTCATCTTGTTAAATAGCTGTGTCATGGAAAGATTAAGCATGAAAGAACTGATCAACTTCTTTCTGTAAGTGACCTCTCTCCCCATAATTGTCCAAGGAAACTTCCCAGCTAATTACATCTCACTCTATTTGTCTGAAATCAATTCTCCGTAAATCTTTAAATGAGATCTTTCCATTTTCTCTATTAGGTCTTTGCTTTTGCCCAGAGCGTGAGCTGATTAGAGCGAACAAAAATTTTTAATAGTGCTGGAGTTATCTGCGTCATCATTAAGTCCTTGTGTAATGGAAAAATTTCTTTTATCCCTCATAAATAATGAAGTCAGCAAAGGTTAACAGGTGTCTTTTTCATTGAGGAAAACCACGCAGAACTTCTTTTTCTAACTTTCATTGTGCCAGGGGAAATTGCCTTTATTTATTTATTTATTTGCTTGTAGTACTGGGATTAAACCCAGGACCTCATGCATGCTAAGCGAGAGTTCTAGTACTGAGCTACATCCTCAGCCCTGGAAGCCTCCTTTAAAGTCTACATACAAAGGATATTTCTGATCAAAAGAGGAAGATAGTTGATAGTAGCTGAAGGCAAGTAGGGATGCACAGCTCTAATTCCTGTTTGATTCCTTGTGTCTTCTTGTGGTCAGGCCACACCCAAGATCTCTAGGGTTTCAGGGGGGTCTTTCTTGGTGGACAGCTTGATTCCCTTATTTCAGGTTTTTCTACCTGGGGCAAGTCAGTCTGAGCACAGTGCATACAAGTCACCGATGTTTCCCACAGGAGTTACTGTGAAGGATGAGATTTCAGGAGTAGGGAACAAATACCAGATTATTTTATGTCATCAGTAAGTCCTGGTTGGCTTATGCAAAATCAGACAGAAGAATTTGCCCTCAGTCAGGGGCCACAAGGCTTCTGTCTGCATTATTGTCATTTTCAATGGTCAGAGTTCTCTTTGTGTCTCCAAAACCAATCTTGGTCTAGGGGAAGGTGATCAAGAAGCAAAATAATTTACTAAGACATAATAATTCATTGTATAATCATCCTCTGATACAACATGCATTTTTAAAATGTGAGCAGAGGGCACTACTTTACACAGAGAAACAAATTTTCAACACTAACACTAACTTATTTTAAAATCTATGACATAAAGTTTTCATCCACTTTGACTATGGTTACTAGTACTGCATGTGAAAACTGGCGCATTTAACTAACTCCCAAATAATGTCTACGAACAAATTCATTAAGGAAGGAGCATTTATAAAAGAATTTCTATTGACTCTGTCAGATCACTTAGTTAAGCCTTTCTGAAGGAAATACATGTTGTGTTTAGGTAAATTTAACCTCTCACTAAACCAAGAAACTGGTATGACCCTAGAGCAGAAATTTAAACACTCAGTGCCTGTGCTACTTCTAAACTTTAGGCAAACACCCACAAAAACAAGCATACCAGACACTTCCCAGTTTCGGGGTCACAAGTCTCACTGTGGTTGTTGCAGTTGCAGGGCACACAAGGAGCAAGCAGAGGGCGTGGTCCCCTGCCACTGCCTTCTGGAAGCTTCCCTCTGTGGTATCCAGGGGCACAGTCCTGAAGGAATACAAAAAGGAGGAGAAAAGAACAATCTGATGAAAAACTGTGCAAAGGACTTAAACACATTTCTCCCATGAAGACATACAAGTGGCCAATAAGCACATAAAACATTTAACATCACTGTCAGGAGGGAAATGCAAACCAAAACATGAGATACCATCTCACACCCGAGGGTGCCTCCTATAGAAATAACAGAATATAACAAGTGTTGGTGAGGAGGTGAAGAAATTGGAACCCTTGTGCATTGCTGGTGGGAATGTAAAATGGTGCAGTCGCTGTGCTAAACAGTATAGAGGTTCCTTCAAAATGGAAATACCATATGATCTAGCAAAAGAACTAAATGCAGGAACTCGAAGAGGTATTTGTATACCCCTATTCACAGCAGTATTATTTATCATAGCCAAAAGAAGGAAGCAACCCAAATGACCATAGAAGACTTAGTAAATAAAATAAGTATAACCACAGAGTGGAGTTTATTCAACCTCAAAAAGGAAAGAAATTCTGACACATACTACAGTATGGATGAACCTGGAGGACATTCTGCAAACTAAAATGAGCCAGTCACAAAAATTCAAATACTGTGCAATTCCATTTATCTGGGGAACCTACAGTAATTGAATTCATGGAGACAGAAAGTAGAATGGTGGTTGTAGGGTAGGAGAGAGGGATGGGTGGTTTTTGAATGGGTGCAGGGTTCCAGATGTGCAAGGTGAAAAGTGTTCTGGATATTGGTTAAACCACAATGTGCACGTACTTAACACTACTGATGGCTACCATACTTAAGAACAGTTAGGATGCTAAATCTGATGTTGTATAGACTGGAACACAATTTAGAAAAAAATTTTAATTCAAGAAAAAAATGATATCGTGGATACACATGAGTTCTTTTCTACCTTTGCAATTGCTATAAACAAGCACAATTCAATTTAAAACTAGGAAACAGATTTTAACTGGTTTCCCTACCTGACATGAGAATCCAGCTGTGCCAGGGGGACAGAGACAATTCTCTAACAGAGAAGCCACTTCTCTCTTAGGGTGCAGCTCAGTAGCCTTTGTGCCAACCTCCATTGAAATGTTTGAGATTCTGTGCAACCAGTGTGGGAAGAAGAGAGTAGATGTTAATACTTGAAAACACTTTCTAGAAGCACTGTATGTGACTTCACATTTGCATATATATTAAACCAACGATTTCCTCCCAGTGTGGAGTAGTTCCTTCCCATGATTATAAACAAAATGCCTTAAAGTGCAATAGCAATGTCCTTACACAGCAAAGGCCCTCAATCAACATTTTAGAACTTGAATATAATGTTGTGGAAAGTGTACTTGAAAGACCTCTTCAAATACTAGTTTGGCCAAGACTTAATAGGTCTCTTACAGGCTAACATATTAAATGAGTAGGTGACAGTATTCTTCATATATATTCATATATTCTTCATATATTGGGTACTGCAGCATCTAAGTGCAGAAAATGGCAATTTTTAAAAAAAAATTTCATCTTCATCTAAGATTCCACCATGATAGGCTTATATTTTATAATTACATTAGCACGACAGGTGGATAATTTGTAATTCACGCGTCCTATTCCATAAGGATATCAACATTTAGCAAAGTTTGGATTAGGAACAGAGATACATATATTAATAATGTATGTAGTAGGAGTGAAGTGAATCAAATGCTTTCAGTTCAATGTCAAATAAAAAAATGTTTGAAGTTCTACATACCTGCTTTGCTGTAATCCTTGACCATATGATGCCTTGATGAGGATGTACTCAATATTGCTAAGGACGGACATAAAATCCGAACGTGTGACGGGTTTTTCAGAAACAGAGTTAAAATATTTCCAAAAATTCTGTGGATAAGAATATACTCAATTAAATTAAGAGTACAAATTCTCATAGGCAAATGACCTTAGAAAGAAAATATAAATTTCATAAATGTTATTATAAATGAACCCTGTTCTGGGCATGTCACTAAGTTTAACTAACAAAGATCTGTAACCTCCACCAGGGCAGGCATGGTGTCAATACTTTCAATAGAAAAGACATCACCAAAGACAGTGTTCAGCACACAGTGAACATTCAGTAAACAGGTGCTACAGGAATGAAGAGACACTACCTGAATTCTAGCAAAGTCCAAAGATTTTTGTATCATCATAACTATGCAAGTTGAAGCTAGTGCACCAAGATAAAGGATTTAAGATGCAATTCCCATTAAATTAGTAGAAACCTAACACAGTAGTCCCCCTTTAGCCCTGGGGCATTGTTTCACGACCTCCAGTGAATATCTGATACCTCATATAGTACTGAATCCCATACATACTATGTTTTTTCCTACACACACGCACCTATAACAATGTTCAATTCATAAATTAGGCACAGTCAGCGATTAACACCAACAATAATAAAATAAAACAATTATAAAAATACACTATAACAAAATCGCCAGAATCGCCACTTTTGTGCTTTGGGGTCATTATTACATACAATAAGAGTTGAGTGAACACTACAGTGATCTGACAACCTAGATAGTTTCTAAGTGACTAATGGGCAGGTGGCATACACAGTGTGGATACACTGGCCCACTGGGCAGGACAGAGCAGGATGGTGTGAGATTTTTGTCATGCTATCCCCAAAATTGTGCAAGCTAAAGCTTATGAACTGTTTATTTCTGGAATTTTCCATTTAGTATTTCTGTACCTCAGTTGAGCATGGGTAACTGAAAATGTAGGGAGCAAAACTGTGATAAGGAAGGACTACTGCATATCTTTCCTGAGGGTATGAAATTGGAATAGCTTTTAGAAATCTTGCTAAACCCAGGGGAAGTTTAATACCAAGATATTTCTCATTTTCTTATTAGTAGCTTCAAGTTTTCATTACAGAGATAGCAAAGATCACTTTTTTTTTTTTTTTTTTTTTTTTGCCGTACTGGGGTTCGAACTCAGGGCCTGGTGTTCGCGAGGCAAGCATTCTACCAGCTGAGCTATCTCCCCAGCCCGCAAAGATCACTTCTTAAAGGAACATATATTAAAAGATCACAGTCACCTCTTTCATGTCTACTTCTTGGTCCCGTCTCACTCCATTCTCTGGTGCTGGTACATCCATGTAAATGACTTGCTTTCTGGTTCGACCTCCTCTGATGAGAATTTGAGGCTCATAATTGGAGGTGCCAATGCCATCAGAAGAGTAGAAGGCCATGCTGTACTTTAGTTTGCCACCATATGCCAGGAGCTATTAAAGAACAAATTATTGTTTATCTCTCTTAAAAACATAGTGTTGTAAGTCTTCCACTATATGAAAGAAATCTTGCATCTTAAACCTATATTCCATACATGAAATATCTTGTCCAGAATTTGCTTAAGTCTAATTCTACTCAACTGTAGATTGTTTAGTTCTTCTTGATCAACAAAGTGGGCTCCAAAACAAATCAATGCAATAACATCTAATTATTTTCAAGACTCCTTTGGATTATAAATGATCTCCATAGAAGCACGGAGTGTATATTCGCAAATTTTAAAGGTTAGGGTGAATTCATACATAGCCTCTGATGTTTAGCTAATGAAAAAATTCAAACTATATCTTTCATAAGTGATAACTGTTTTATATGGATTCCCCCCCCCCCGAAATGAGTGATGATGCTTGAGACACAGTGTGGCACCTAGGCTGGTACTAAGCTGATATTTGTAAATACAATATATGTTTGTTGAAGGAATGCTTAAGGAAATAGTAAAATGAAATGATTAAAACATTAATAGACTTGAAAAGTCCCCAAAATTGTGGGGAATTTTGTAAGTGATAAACACCTCTATCCCCTCTTAGAAAATGAATTTAATAATCACATCTTTTATTTTTTTAAATATATTTTTAGTTGTTGATGGATCTTTATTTTATTTATTCATATGCGGTGCTGAGAATCGAACCCAGTGCCTCACACATGCTAGGCAAGTGCTCTACCACTGAGCTACAACCCCAGCATCCCAATAATCACACTTCTTAATGACAGGCCTGCACAGGCTACTGTGATTTTAAATTGTACCCAGAGCCCCCATCCCGGGGAGAGGAGCACCAGTTCTAGGTTGGGTGTGTGCCTTACCTGGTCTCCCTGGAACTGAGCTGGCAGCCGCCAGTAAAACGGCTCCGCGTGGACATGCTGACGGACCGTTGTGGCATCCAGCAAGACATCGGGGGCCTGGTAATACACCCCCTCAGTGGTGCCCCTCAGGTTGCTTTGAGAAACCACACGCAGAAGAGGTTGATTGGAGTCCAGCGTCACCTAGTCATAAAAAGAAGAAAACATACTTCAGATGGTGAATCCAGCGCTCAGGCGTGATGTGTCAGATTCCACCACTGCCTCAGAGACAGAACAGCTTCATGATTAAGACAGGAACAGTGAGGCTCTTCCTTTAAACAAAACATCTGGATTAAAAATGAAATTGCAAGGGCTTTAAGTTACTGAACATAGGGGTCAAATTATTGCTACGCCGGGGCCATGTTCAATCATGTGAAGGAGACCGTTGAGGTGATTACAGTCCTACATGCCAAGTGAAGCCTTTGACAGATCAGCTAAGATGCAACAATGAAGCTCCATTTGTTTCCCTGGACAGTAGAAGTGAAGCTTGGATTGATATACTAACCCAAATGAATTCTGATACCATGAGGGTAAAACTTATGGCAGTAAGTACTTGACTGTCCCCTTGACCCCCACCCAACACCCACAGGGCAGGGGGTTTGAACATTTCAACTGTGTGTGACTTACTGGGGTCCTCACATATCCCTCCAACTCTGAGCAGAGGTGCGACAGCCCAAAGCAGAAGCAGGGGCTGCATCCCAGAGGGTTGTCAGCATGCAGGGCAAAGGTGCCGGTACGACACTTGTTGCACTGGAGGCCAAAGACATTTTCCTAAAGGGAACAAAGAGTGGACTCAGTAATGCCTGAAAAAAGGAAATGCGATTTCTGTACACACAGAGTCAAAATAAAACACAAAAACAATCTTAGACCCACAAGCATCTCTCAACTTGCTGCTTTCTCAGGCAAGGTCCCTAACTGACCTCTGTGAGCACCAGTTCTCACAGACTCAGTTAGTGATTCCCAAACATGGAGGATGTTCAGAATCATCTCGGAAGCCTTTGAGAATACAGAGTCCCTGATGAGAATCTCTTGGGATCTCTGGAACCCACCCTGAGACCCCAGGTGATTCTGGAAGTCACCCCTAACTGGGTGATTGCTAAGGCTCCTCTGATCATCCATAATGAGAACATGTATCCTAAGATGCAGCAAGCCAACCACACAGAGACTGATGCTCCTCCAATTCCCACTCCATGGTATCTCCATGACATTCCCCTTTGTCATCTTCAGTCCCTCATCCATCCTTTACCCTCTGACTTTACCCTCACCTCCTTGCATAAGGACCAGAGAAGGTGGTAATAGCCTCCTAGTAACAAAGCACTTTGGGAAAGCCAAGGGACACGCACAAGATCAAAAATGGAACTGGAGTCTTACTACTGAGAAAACAATACACATAAATTTCCTTTACTCTGACCAAAACATATGAGAGCATTTACTACTTCATAGCTATAAAGTCACAAATCTTCTCAAATCCTGTTCTCTATTTTACCTGTATATTCAAGATAGACTAGTCACAGCCCACTGGAACCTGTGTGAGAAAACTAAGAGTTTTTCAAAGTGGGCCCACCACTTGATGCTTGTAGTAAATGGCAGAAGTTCCATTTTAAGAATTTTCCATCACTTTAGAAAGCATTCACAGACTTAAAACTCAGATACAGAGAGACACCATTAGAGGAAGTGTTTAAAATCTAGCTGCTCATTGAAACAGTCAAGACCCAAGAGTCATACTGACGAGGGGCAAGGAAGTAAGTGGAGGGTGGATGGCAAATACCTTGCAAGAGCAGGTGCCAGTTTCCTCCACACAGCTGCAGAGACCCCGATCCAGGTCACAGGTGTCCACCAGCGTCCCCCTCAGGTCGCAGTCACAGGGAATGCATTTGGGAAAGTCTCTGTAACCCAAGGAGCACTGATTGCAGCTCTGCCCACCAAATTCCAGTTTGCACTGGCAATGGCCAGAAAGCATGTGACACTGGGGACTGGTGGACCCCTCACGACTACAATTGCAGGCCTGAGAGAGAGAGAGAGAGAGAGAGAGAGAGAGAGAGAGAGAGAGAGAGAGAGAGAGAGAGGAGAGAATGAAACTAAATAAAAAGGCAGATTTTATGTTTTCATAATATATACATATTTGGATTTTGGAAAAAACACTAAATGTGGGAAAATTATATAAATGAATTGATCTCTCACTATTGCTCCATGGATCCTCTTTACCATGTACTAACAGGAGACAGGGACTGCATTGCAGGACAATTTGTGCTTCTATTTTTTTTTTTTTTTTTTTTTTGGTACCATGGATTAAACCTAGGGGTGCTTAACCACTGAGCCACTGAGCCACATCTCCAGCATGATTTTTTTTTTTTTTTTTTTTTTTTGAGACCAGGTCTTGCTAAGTTGCTGAGGCTGGCTTTGAACTTGTGATCCTCCTGCCTCAGCCTCCCAAATTGCTGGGATTATAGGTGTGTGCCACCATGCCTAATTTCATTTGGGCATCTTAAAGTCACTTGTACACTGGGCCAAAACTGAACTGAAAATAAAGCCAAGAGGGTCCAAACAATCTAGCAAAATTATTTTAGAGGTCAAGCAATTTTTTCAAAACAAATTATCCCCAACTCTAATCAAAGGATTTTACTCATGGAAAACTAGAGCCCTCAAAGATTGGACATAATCCCCCCATAAACCGACTTATGACTTTCTCTTTGAAAAATTGTATACATTGAAGAATATATTTAAAGGGCACTAAAAACATTTTTGGATTTTTTATTCTTCAATTTTATAACTGGGCTTTTGCAGAAAACTCCATGTAAAGGTTTTGAAGGGTGTTGCACTTCCGCATTTATTCCAACAATCTGCACTGAATCTTTCTTGTTTATTTTAGACAGGTCTCACTATGTTGCCCAGACTGCCTTCACTCCCGGACTCATGAGAGCCTCCCATTTCAGCTCTCGAGTAGCTGGGACAACATGAGCCCAGCTGCACTGAGCTTTTATATGAACCAAATGGATAAAAGAAATGGAACAAAACTTAACTATAGCCTAGGGACTCTCAGTTAAGAAAATGGAAATATGTTAGCACCCACCTGGCACCCATGATTCAGGTCTAGACCCCAGTACCCTTCCTCACATTCTTCACATTCCAGACCCCGAGTATGAGGAGGGCAGATGCACTTTCCAGATTCAGGGTCACAATTATTCTGTGTATGAGCACAGTCACAGGCTGAAACAAAGACAAACACCATTACAGGTCTGGATGATCAATGGAATTAAAGGGGTGAGAGTTGATTTTACAAGTTATGTCCCTTTTATTAATAATCTGAATAATTCTTCTAGTTTCTAAAAGACAGCTCATGATTTCAGAGATCTCTCTGTATCTCACAGAGGTTCCTATTCCTCTAGGTCAAGAGATGCTTCTGGATGAGAGGTCATGGGGACAGAGCAGGAAAAGACTGAAAAATATCTCAGTGGGTGGAAGAACAGATAGACTGAATGTTATTGATCATTTATTATGCGCCAAATTCCATGTCAAGGGCTTTGCACACAGTCCTTATAAAAACTCACTGGCGTAGATTATAATTAGCCTCTCCAGTTTACAGATGAGGAAACTAAGGTTAAGGGGAGTTAAGTAATTAATCCAAGCTCACACAATTAGTAGGCAGCAGAGCCCAAACCGAACTTCAAGCTTATACCTGGAAATGGATCAGAAACAGAAAAAAGATATGAAAACCTGTATGTGTAAAGAAGAAAGTAAAGGAAGGTCACGAAAGTTAGTTCAAAGCTAACAGAGCTGCCCAGAAAGGCTAGGAGTCCTGCAAAGTCTCAAACAAGAAATTCAAAAGCAAGCCTCAAACAAGAAATTCAAAAGCTTACGTGTGCAGCCACCATCTTGGTAGGCATAGAAGCCACGCGAACACCTGTCGCACCTTTCCCCAGCCACACCTGGAATGCAGTGACACTGGCCTTCATCTGTGCACTCGTCCGAGGTGGAGCCTGTGGTGCTGCAGTTGCAGGGCAAGCAGCCAAGCCCTGTGTCCAGCCCATAATAGCCTGGCTATGTCACAGAAGGGGAAGAATCACACAAGCCAACATGCGGTTTAGTAAGCGAATATGCACACAAGAAGGTTTTCCAAATCACACACAGGCTGCTCCATAGATCATAAAGTATTCATGACTCAACTCCCCTCCTTTGCCCAGTGACCACGTGCTCTCTAGATGGAGAGGTGCAGCATGTACCAACCATGCTCAGGAGTGAGCTCTTTTCCAGGTGTCATGAATTCAATTTTCCTTTGAATCCAGGTCAAGGCATCAATTACATATCACTGACAGATATTTTAATTACATGCAATGACCATAAGCATCTTACCAGGCATTGGTCACACTGCTGTCCAGTCACGTGGGGTTTGCATTCACAGAGTCCAGTCTCAAGATGGCACACATCAGAAAGGGAACCTTTCTCATGGCAATCACAGGCTAACACACATATACAGGACATATTAAGGGTTATTTCTGGTTATAGTTGTAGTCAGCTCCTTCAATGTCCAAAATGTTAAACACTCAATGTACCAGATCATGAAACTAAATAAATATGTATATAATAAATGCCTAATAAGACATATGTATATTGTATATATTACTTTGCAATAAATAAAATTTAGCATTTTTTGAAGAGTAAACTAAAACAGAGTTAGTGGAAGGAACTATCAGAAAAGAATATTCAAGCCATTCAGATAATAACAGATAATAATACTGAAGCTATTAAGATAACAATTAGCAAACTACCTGGACCAATTTCATGAGCACCATGTTATTTTTGAACAAGGTATTAGTGTATGCCAGTAAATTTCAATTAAAAACATGCAATGGAAACTTCAATCAATTTAGTCATTCACTCCCATTCCAATCAAACATATACATAATACATTAAAGTTCAGTTAAAACAATCCAGATAGGGCATATATGAATATATTTCAAAATTTAATGAAGAGTTCCCTGTTATAAATCTTGAGTTATTTGTAGTTTCATGCTAGAATTTCAGTTTTACCTGGTCATAGCATTAACATTTAGAGTTATAAAGTCCCTCAGCTATTCAAAGTGATGCAATTTAATAGGTCCCAAAAATGTTTAATTCATAAGGTGAGCATTAACATATTTCATATTATTTAATATTCATAATATTTAATATGTTCACTGACAAAGTATTCAAGGGACTGTTTGTGAATGCTTGTCTGAAAACTTACATCTGTCCATATGATATAGGTTCTACATCCCTAATCTGAAAATCTGAAATGCTCCATAATCCAAATATTTTTGAGCAACTGCTTGATGTAATGAATGGAAAATTCCACACCTGACTTCATATACGAAGTCACTGTCAAAAGACAGGCACGCTAAAAGGGGTGCACAAAATCACCTTCAGCCTGTGTGCATAAGGTGCATATGAAAAGTAAACGAATTCATGTTTGAACCTGGGTCCCAACCCCAGGACATTCCGTTATGTGTATGCATATTCTGAAATCTGAAAAAAGTTAAAAATCTGGACACTTCTGGCCAAGCATTTCAGATTAGGGATAATCAACCTGTATAACAGCGTAAGAAAAGGAAAGGAAAACGTGACGGGTAACGGAAGGCCCAGGCTCAGTGAGAGGCAGCGCAACAGCAGGAGTGGCGCTGGAACCTGGGGGTGGGAAGGGAAAGGCACTGGAATCCGGCCTCCGTAACTATGGTCCACGCTGCTTATGTTGAGGCGCCTCTCCCTGGCCCTCCGTTTTCCCTGGTGTAAGTGGGTTAATGCTACAGCTTCTGTAGGAACCCAGTGAAATGCCAGGGTCCCACTCACTGCTGTCCTTTGGGGACTTTCTGCTGCGTCCTTGCACCTTCCACTAACTTCTCAGCAAACATTCATCCGTCTTTTACCTCACACCCTGCTCTTACCTCTTCACCTGAGGGGACATCTCCCAGCACCCCTATAGTCTTTCCTTCCTCTTAGTACATCTGTCCACCCAGACTCTTGCTTTGTGTCCTCCTGGTTCCTAACCTGCTAAAGCTCTGCTTCCTTAAGTCTCTAGAGATGTCCCAGGTGATAAATTCAGTGAGCAGATTTCAGTCGTCACCTCACTGGATCTTTCTGCAGAATGTACCCCACTGACCTCTCTCTCCCTATAATTCCAATTAAGGTGGCCACACTGTTGAAGTGCAGTTGGATGGGCCCAGGGCTGTGAAACATTTTCAATCTTTTCAAATGGATGCCTATGAAATACTTTTTCTGTACCACTAACGCCCTCTTGTGTCTCCATATTGTAATATCAGAGTAAGACCAGCATTTGCATGAAATTAGCAGAATTAATAATTGCCATTTGTATTGACTCACTCCTCACAGATTGTTCCAAAGGGGAGGGAAAAATTCTGAGGGCTGTTATCAGTCCTAGGGCTAGGTCATCACAGGTGAATGAAAATCAACTTCACTGTGAACAACACACAGTGTTGTGAATTCAACACAATTCACAACTTCAAGGCTCCAAGTAGAACTCAGCAAAGCAACATGAGGGTCAGGAAGTTAGTGAACAGACCACCAAGCTGTGCCAACATTGTGTTAGCGATTTCAGGCTTGGAGTCTCACCATCTTAGTGAGAACGCTAATTTTTTCAGATTTCTCTATGTCTTGAAATTCCACCTGCTTCGTGTGGCCCCATGGCTTCTCCTCCACAACCACAACTGCTTTGGGCATCACCCGCCCTTCCTCTGAGTCACTTCAAACAGAGCTCACTTTGAAAAGCAACCCTTTCCCCTTGAATGGAAGGGTGCATGCTATCTAGGACACTGACCTCCATGGACAGCAACTAATCAAGCCAATGAAGAGGGGAGAGGGAAGAACTGGGTTGTCAGTTCACAGTGGATCAACCAGAGACCCAGCATGAACACAAGCAACATTCAAGACAACGTCACCTCCTGGGCTGAGCCCTTCCTGATACATGATGGAGATGGACGGGGATTCAGGTGTGATAAAATGACCCTGAACTCATAGACCACACACTCACCTTGGCAATTTTTGGCAGTCACCGCATCCCCATAGAACCCATCTGCACACCTTTCGCAGTGGGGGCCGTCTGTGTTTCCCACACACTTCAGGCATTCCCCGGTGACAGAGTCACAGTGACCAGCCTCGGAGGGGTTGACGTTCCCGTTGCAGTCACACGGTACACAGGATTCTCCAGGCACTGTTGGGTTTCCATAGTAACCATCCGCGCATCTGTATCCAACATGAAAAACAGGTTCAGATAAATGCAATTACTCAAGACACTATCCCACTCTGCAGGGACTTCCTGAATGGCTAATAAATCAGACTGGCTCTTTTCCCTAAGATTTACTGTGGAAAGAATGTGACTCCACATTCAGAGAGTTACAGATTGTCTTCACCCCTCGTCATGAACAGGAGCATGTCCAAAATGAGGCATAAATCCAGTGGGTGGATACCACCTCCAGGGCCAACTCTAGCCCACCATGGCCAACTGGGGTGTCACTCAGCTCTTGAAGGGCTGAGCCAGAATTGGGCACTGAGACTTACCCATGGGAAAAAACACTGGCTTTCAGGAACAGGAAGACCGACTATTAAATCAAACCACCTAATGCCTTTATTATTTTCTGGAGCCATGGCACACTCAAACATGTGAATCGTTAAGTCCTGGCTCCTCGCTGTTTCTATATTCTTCTTGGTGTGAACTGAGATGAGTTCCAGGAGAAGATTACTATCGTCTAAAAACTCCCAGCAAGTCTTAACATTAATGTTTTTAACAGATATACTGGGTTTTCTCTATGTTTCTATTAATAATAATTATACAACCATACTCCAAAACCACACTTAACTACATATTTAAAAACAATTTGATCATTACACATTGTGCACACAAAATGAATATGTACAGTTATTGTGTGTCAATTAAAATTTTAAAAAGTAGTTAAAAATAAGCACATAAAATTTATATCAAATTTAGAAAATAATATTAATGCTGTCTTTTGAAACCAATGGGGTGATACAGAGTACCTCTCGCACCAAGCTCCTGAGTAACCTGGAGCACACTGGTCACAGACTACTTCGTCTCCATTGAGATGGCAGGTGGGACTGAAACTGTTAAAACATTAGAAATGAATGCAATTTTCCAGGTGATGTTGCCAATTGCTAAATATTTATAATACTGATTTTTCACTACTCCTGTCTTTACAAACTTTCCACATGTTCTCAGCCCTTAACCCCAAACTCAGGGTCTTTGCCACCCAGCCCAGCCTATGAGCCTCCTTGGTTTCTTGTCCCATGTTCTGGGGAAGGGGCACTCACTGCTCCCTGCTGCTCTGTCCTTCAGCCTGCAATGTGCTTTCTGCTCCCCATTTCTGTCTGGGTCAATCAGTTTATCCCCATCTCCCAACTCGGCCACTGCTTCCTCCAGGAAGCCTGCTCAGATGTTCCTGGTCCATGGGGTTCCCCTTGCTCTAAGGACCTTCCACCTCTGCAAAGCTCAGCCAATGAAAGGGCAGGAGAAGGTCCACTCAAACACAGTATTGTTAGGAGGGTCCTGTGTCTCCACAAAGATCACCACTGCTGATTGAGATCCCTTCAGAGCCCATTCCTGAGTTTAGGGGAGCCTGTGTGTGGCCAGTTTACAGTACCCTGACCACATCTTTATGAGAGAACCCAATGGCATCTGAGGTTTGGGTATGGTTTAAGTGCATCCCAAAGTTTCGTGTTTTGGAAGTTTGATCCCCAGGGTGGCCTTTAAGAGGTGGGACTTAGTAGGAGTTGGTTAGGTAATTAGGAAACTACCCTTGGAAGGGATTAAGGGGGTGCTCTTGGGACCCTGAGTTAGTTTCTTGAGAGAATGGAGTCTGACCCCTAATATTCTCTCTTTCCCTCCCCCTGCCTCTGTCTCTGATGTACTATCTCACCCTGTAGTCTCTCCTGTCACACACATTCCCACAACACTGATGCCATCAAGTCCTTACCTGGAGTTAGTGTCAGACACTTGAATCTCCAGACCAGTAAGCTAAATAAATCTCTTTTCTTTATAAGTTACCCAGCCTTAGGTATTTTATCTTAGCAACAGAAAACAACCTAATACCATATCATTTTATATGCTAGAGTTTTTTTAAAAATCCCTGTGGGATTTGGAGTGGATGGAGGAAAATAAGAGAGGGAAAGAAGATTTAAAACCACTGGCCTATAGGACATGCATGCCCTGAAAAGACAAATAATGCCAAGCTGAATATGTCTATTTAACCTCCCCCTCTACCTTCTGCTCAAGGCCCATTTGCAATTACTCAAACAGGATGCAAACATTCACATGGCCATGCCTAGGCACACTTGAGTCCTCCTGCCTGGAATGTCCTATGTTGCCTCTTGAATTCCTCCTCCTTCAGGTCTGAGAGTAGCACTTCCTCAGTCATTCCTACACCCACCCAGAAAGGCTCAGTACTGCTTTCCCTTATCCCCTCTCCACCCCCCATCTGGTGGACAGGTCACCACTTCAGTCCTGACCACTCCTGAATCCCTGGGACCAGGAGCTATGGATGAATGGTTTGCTACTTAGAACATCTACTGTGACACCCGTATACAGCAGGCACTTAATAAATATTTGTTGTACTGATTAATTAATTCAGACCTCTCAGCCTCATATTTTCAAATTTTGGTCATTAGATCAAAAACTCACTAAGCCCAGGAACCATATCTTAATCATCTCTGAAGCCCCTCTTACCTGCTAGCCTAGGAGGAGGCACAAAATGTGTATTTGTACAAGAAATGGTGACCAAGAAGAAGAAAGTATGCATAGGTCCTTGCTATCATATACCTTTTCTGGCATAACTGAATAAGTCAAACTTTCTTTAAAGAAGATATTTCATCCCCCTCTCTAGTCTGAATCCATGACTGCTAAGCAAAATTCACACAGATTACACACAGGCTCCCTCTGAGACATTAGGACACACCCTAGTGGTCAGGCCAGGCAGGACCTGCTAGCGGAGGCATGAGACTTACTTGTTGGAAGCTGTGGAGAGAGGACAGGCACAAGGCTGGCAGTCCCCAGGAGTCCCACGGGAAGGCAACCCATAGAAGCCAGGCAGGCACCGCTCACAGTGGTCCCCAGTGGTGTTGTGGGCACATGCCTAGAACACATGCATGGAAAGGGGAATCAGCCCAGGTGTCTTTAAAGAATTTTCAGATTCATCTACAAAGGGCCTGAAGTCCAAGTTAACAACAAAAGACAAAATGTTAAAACGAGTTACAGAGTGTTTTCAGATTGGCTAATTTTTAAAAATGTAACTTCTATGAATGAGGGACCTAAGAACTTTCAACCTGACCTTGTCAGACTAACTGGTACCAAACTCCTCTACCTATAGGAAACAGAAAAGTGGAGCAAAATGTATCAAACAACTGTTTTCTGGCACTTTCCAACAGCAAGCACAGGCCCATGACGCTTGGAGAAGGAGGCAAACCAGGCGACTCCTACGATCACATTTCTGCTGGAGACACTTGCTAGGAAAGGGCAGCCCAGACAGAGCAGGGAAGTCTGGCTGAGAGGAGGGGGCAGAGGTCTTGGTTTGAAGGGGTTGGCCCAGGGGGGATCTGGGGATGAACACTGGGTGTTTGTAGAGAAAAAGCTCTGGGAATCTGTCTGCCAGACCCCCTTTGAATAGCTATTAAATACTAAGCTGCTTTTGTGTAGAATGGAACTCCAATTGGCCAAAGCAACACAGCGGAGCTGTAAGAGGAATAATTCAGAACACAGAGCTGAGGGACATCAGAATTCTGACCAGTCAGTGAGGAAACAACCTGAGAGATATCCAGACCTCTCCATAGAGACCCCAAGAGAAACCTGCCGCAGAGTAAAGGCTATCTAAATCCACTATTAAAAAGCTTAAAACAATCCTTGAAACCACCAATCTGACTTGCTATCGTTTCACTGCCCGCCAGAATAAACTCTTTGCTTTAAAAGAAAGCAAAATAATCCACAAACTCAGCAACATATCACCAATATGTTGAACAATATGCATCATGCAATAAAAAATGACTGGATATGTTCCCAGGGGCCACTGGGCATGTTTGGAATCCATGAGTCCAGAGAGATGACGAGCAGATGAGTAAGTGAACACATAGGGGCGGGGGAGGTTCTTAGCAGCAGGCTGCCTCATGCCCCTGAGAAGGATGGCAGAGGGGCTTGGCTTGAGGGTCATCCTTGTGCACATCTGACTGTAAGTACTGGGTAGGCAAGTTCATTGGACTGCTCAATTGAAGCGGGGATTCTGATGAGGAACAGGACTTTTGCATGCCCTTAAAGTATCTCCTTTATTCCTCAAAAGACTAAGAACGAAATCACCATATGGCTCACTATACCACACCTCAGTATTTATCCTAAAGAATTCAAGTCAGCACACTACAGTGATCCATGCATACCCATGTTTACAGCAGCACAATTCACAAGAGCTGAACTACAGAACCAGCCCTAGGTGTCTGTCAATGGATGAATGGATAAAGAAAATGGGGTGTGTGTGTGTGTGTGTGTGTGTGTATTGGAGTTTTATTCAGTCATAAAGAAAAATGAAATGATGTCATTTGCAGGAAAATGGATAGAACTTAAGAACATTATGTTAAGTGAAATAAGCCCAACTCAGAAAGTCAAGGATTGTATGTTTTTTCTCCCATATGTGGAAACTAGAGAGGAAAAAGGAAAAGAAAGAAAGTGTTGGGGGATCTCATGAAAATTGAAGGGAGATCAGTAGAGCTGAGGAAAGGGACCAGGAGGAGGGAGAAGGACAGGGAAAGGGGAAATACCGGGACCAAATTTAATTGTTATATTATGCACATGTTGGAATATGTAACAACGAATCCCACCATTATGTAAAAATATAATGCATCAATAAAAGTATGGAGAAGTGTCTCCCTCAGGCTGCTTACTAATTGCAAAAGGAATGAATAGTAGAATTATTAGTAAGGGGAAGACAGACACGGTGAGCTTCTCCTGGGGGTGTCTGAGACAGACACCATCACTGATCAAGCATTCTGAACTGAAATGCTTAACTCTCTTCATGAGAAAACAACAAAAGAACCCCAAATGAAGGATGCTCTGTTTTTTAAAATGTGGATTCTATTCTTCATAGTGACAATGTAATAAAAGACAAGTAAAAGCTGAGGGAATATTTCAGATTAAAGAATTCTGAAGGAACATGACAATAAAATGCAATATCCAGTCCCACATGGAGGTCTATACTGAAGGGGAAAATGCTGCTGTCCAAGGCAGAGTTGAGTCCCTGGGCAGAAGTGAAAAATGGATGGCAGATTAGAAAAAGGAGAGTAATCAATGTTAAATTTACTTACATTGATAAATGTAACATGAATATAAGAATATTCTTATTCTCAGGACATGCACACTGAAATACTTAAAGATAATGGCCATAGGTGACTTTTTCCCAAGAAGTTTAAGAAAATATCTCAACTAGATAGATAGATAAATAGACTAATAAAGCAAATAAAGGACAGCTTAACAATAGTGGAATTTGGGTAAGTGGTAGATGTTCCAAGCACTATTCTTATTCTTACAACTTTGGGGTAAATTTAAAATTATTTCCAAATATAAGGTTTTGACAAATGGGAGCTAAAAACAACTAGGAGCACTGATCCATAATCAGAAGAAAAATGAGTCATTAGAAATATACCCAGAAGTTGCAAAGCTGATGGAATCCTCAGGCATTTCAAAAACTAACTGGGGGACCCTGTGTTAATTTAAATGAACCAGGCACCGAAAGACAAACATGGATGGAACAATATTCACGTCTGGATACTAAAAACGTTGATCTCATAGAAGAGAGAAGAGTGGTCATGAGAGACCAGGAAGAGGAGGGAAGATAGAAAGATGTTAGGAAATGAAGTTAGGCAAGAGGAATTACTTCTGGTGTTTTATAGCACAGTAGCATATTTGTTGTCTATATTTCAAAATAATTCAAAAAGTCCAAAAGTTCCCAGCACATAAAAATAGCAAGTGTTTGGGAAGATGAAAATAAATGCTCACTACCCCAATTTGATCATGGCATACTATTACATGTATTGAATTAACATACTGTATGCCATAAATATGTAATAATATTATGGTAAAAAATTTTAAAGTCATACATTTTCACAGACTGAAAAGGAAACAAACACAGGGAAGAAAGAAAGGCAAGATAAGAAATAGGACCTAAGGGAACCTTCTGAACTGAGGAAAGACCATAATCAAAATGAAAGATTGAATGATTAGACACTGTGGCAGAAAGACCAATAATTTGAAGATCGCAATAGAAGCTCCAACTTGAGGGGGGTAAATAACTGGAAAGGACCCAGCCTCAGTCATCATGGGGCAACATCACGTGCAAAGGGATCATCAGGGGGAGAGCAGGACAGGGGAAGGCAGAAAAGAGATTTAGTCTCAAGATTTCAAAATCCGTTAAGACAAACCCACAGATTCTAGAAGCTCAACAAACTCCAAGCAGGAAAAGGATTAGAAACCACATCAAGGTGGTTCAAAACCAGGGAAGAGGAGAAAAATCTTAAAAGCAGGCAGGGGAAAAAAAAGAACAACACATGGCCTGACATACATAAGAATGAGCAGCAACTTCTCATTTGAGACAAGATGGGCCAAAGCCAACAGGACAACTTTGGAGTGCTCAAAGAAAAATCTGCAAAAATCGATTTCAAAATTGAAGGATTTTTAAAGTCTTTTTCAGACAGACAAAAGAGATGTTGTCAGCAAGCACACCTAATTGGAAAAATGATAAAAACAGTTCTTTGGGCTGCAGAAAAGTGGTAAAAGTTGGGCACCCCTTATCCAAAAATGTTTGGGACCAGAGCATTTTGGATTTGGAATTTTTCAGATTAGGGACTCTGCATAAACATAATGCATTCGCATAAGTATAGTGAGGTATCTCTGGGATGGGATCCAAGTCCAGACACAAAACTGATTTGATTCACATACATGTAGCTTGGAGGTAAGTTTACATAATATTTCTAATAACTTTGAGCCTTAAAGTTTGTTTCATAGTGTGGAATGTTCTGCTTGTGGACAAAGGTATACAGGACAGGAGAAAGGAGATGGGCCAGGTATGAAGGCCAAGGACAGGGCAGCACTAATCATCTGGGCAGTCGCACTAATGGCAGCCCTCTCCTGCGCACGCTTAGCCAGGTTCCTCTTTCTCTTGACTCGGTCTCCGCAGGTCCCCATCCTGTACTGACAGCTGCTAGTGCTTGCTCTGTCACTTCCCCCAGCCTGCCTGAACTTGGCTCCAGAGCCCCCATGTGCCTCTCTTTTTGGTGGCTCCTCATTTTTACATACTTTGGTCATTTTCCATTCAACGACTTAACTAAACTACATATATTTCTATAATTCTTGAAACTTATGAAAGTATTTCCAGATATTAAATTCAAATGGGTCCTAAAAATGCCTAGAATTACCTCCATTTTATGCCAGGGTTTTGCCAGTTTTATTTAGGATTATCCCAGACCAGAGTGACCAGGGCTCATAGGTGGATAACATATCACCTGGGTTACCTGTAGATTCTGATTCAGGCGCTGAGATTGGGGTGGGGTATGAGTGACTGCATTTCTAACAAGCTCCCAGGTGATGCTCATGCTGCAACGTCATAGACCCATTTGTTCTTCCCATCCCCCATGTGACCTCAGTTTCCATCGTTAACAAAAATCATTCAAAATGCAATGGGCTTTGGTAAACGGCTATTTGTTCAAGTTAAAAGTATTATGCAAAATAAACACAATTTCCTTTAAAAATGCTTGCTTATATTCATTTCTAATATGTCTGTAGAATGTTCTCTTTACTCAATGGGCAAAACTGAGCCTTCTTTCTCTTTGGGGAAAGCAGTTCTTTTCAAAACAGAATAGAAAAAAAATAAGCAAAGTCAGATTAAACCAATGATAGTATCAAGTCTTTATATTTCCTTAATATCCCCCCTAATTTTTTCTTATTTTACTACTCCCCCCGCAAAAAATCCCCACCAAATTAAATCAAATTTAATTGTTTAAAAGGGAAAAGTGGTAACGTGACAGTGGAAAGGCCTGGCAGACATCATTTTATCTGAGGGACACAGGCTAACAGCCCCAGGAGGAAGGCCCATGTACCTGTGGCTTGTCTGAGATGGTACATTATTACCTCCATGTCCTCTGGTAATAATGTACAGTACAAAACCTCAAACCAGTCATAGCAAAGTGTTGTAGATTAGATATGAGGTGTTCCCAAAAGCTTATGTGTACAAAAATGCAAGAAAGTTTAGTGGTGAAATGATTGGGTTACGAAAATCTTAACCTAATCGGTGCATTCATTCCCTGATAGGGATTAACTGGATGGTAACTGTAGGCAGGTGGGGTATGGTTGAAGAAGATGGTTTGCTGGGGGTGTGCCCTTGGAGTTTATATTTTGTCTGTGTTGAGGAAAGCTCTCTCTCCTTCCTGGTGGCCGTGTACTAAGCTGCTTTCCTCCTCTACACTCTTCGGCCTTGATGTTCTGCCTCGCCTCTGGCCCAGAGCTTTGCCACTGTCTATGGACAGAGACCTCTGAAACCATGAGCCCCCAAATAAACTTTTCCTCCTCTAATTGTTCTTGTCATGTCTTTTGGTCACAGTGACAAAAAAGGCTGACCAAAACACAGAACAAGAGACAAGCCCCAGCTGAGGCCCTTCCACAGAAGGTCCACCACGCTCTTCCGCACTTCAAGCATACCAGGGTCACAAAGAAGACTGAGGAACTGTCCAGAGGAGGTTGAGGAGACAAGGCCACAGAGTGCCATGTGGGCTCCTAGCTTTGCTCCCAGAAAGGACAAGGAGAAGAGTGGGGACACTGGTGTAGTAGGAATGAGGTGTGTGGTTTAGGGGAGCACATGGTGCCCGTGTGAAGGTCTTAGTTTTGATAACTACTCTGGCTATGCGAGACGTTAGCACTTGGGATGTTGGGTAAAGGTCAGCTGGGAATTCTGTTTCATGCTTGCAATTCTCCTCTAAATCTTAAACTGTTCCCTCAAAAATGGTTAAAACTCTAAAAAATCATCATCAATATTTATTGTAAGAAGAACTTTAAGGACAGTTACTATTAAACATACTAAATACATACTATTCATTTAAAAATGAGTATATTTAGTATGCAGTTAATATATTTAGTATGTAGTTCTAGAAACATATTTACAGAAGCATGAGAAATATACACTTTCAGATTAGCTGTGCTTAAAGTCACTAGCTATACACCCACCATCTGGAAACACTGGCAGGAGGTTTGAGAAGCTGGCCTTGCAAACCCGATTGGCAAAGGAAGAGAAGTGAAAAACACAGTAACATCCCCAAGCTGCCGGAAGCTGTGCCCCTGAGGAACCCATCCTAGAGGGACCAAGTCTGCCTGCAAGCCACCACTTCAAGTACTTCCTACAGACGCCTACCCCACAGGGATAAAGGAACACAGAGCAAAATGGGGCTTTCCTTACCAAAGACAGAAAAATGAGGTTCTAGAGAGAATAAGCAATCCAGGGCACCAGGGCTTCAGTTCTTCTCTAGGGCTCTGGTAATTAATTTTCCCTAGCTCTGGGACTCAATCAATCTCTTTCTGAAAAAGCGTGAGTTTCCCTGCCTCGTGAATAGGGCATAGTCTATTGGCACACACATTCACTCCACCTCTGAGGAGTGAGTCTATTAGAACCCAGAGGGTGGCCTGTCTTCAAGGCAGAGGGGCTAAAAAAATTCCTCACTGAAGCAAAAAAACAAGTCTCTCCCTGTATCTGCCCTGAACATTCATCCTCAAAATTACATATTTGGTAAGCCCTGTTTCAACTCACATTGCTTATGAAAGAGATACTTGTTTGTAGAGTTTATCCAAAGTAATTGTAAAGCATTATATAGTGTACAAATGAGTGTGATATTATTCCTTTTGTACTATGTAACATAATGTTGGAGAACCTAGCACTTCCGTTTGTAAAATGAATCCTTTGTATTTAATCAGTGGACAACTTTACTTACATATTGCTTTATAACTTTACTAAGTAATTACTTTTCATTGTTCTAATACTAAAAAAATGACAAGATATTCCATATTCCTTTTTCACTGCAGGTTGAGTGAAAAGGAATCTTGAGACCAAAAGTGGTTTGAATTTTAGAATATTTGCATATATACAATGTGGTATCATGGGGATGTGATCTAAACATGACATTAATTCATGTTTCATATACACTTTAAATACAGAGCCTGAAGGTAAAGCTATAAGATAATTTCAGTATGCCTGCACTTTGACTACTTACAAAAGGTCAGGTGTGGAAGTTTCCACTTGGGGCTTTATGTCATTGCTCAGAAAGTTTCAGATTTTGGAGCATTTTCTAATACTCAAATTTTCAGAATAGGGATGCTCAACCTGTTCCAATAAAGTGACTTTGCTTTTTCTAAAAAAGGTTTAAAAAAAAGAAGATAGGAAATGTTTCAAGACATGATTTTGAACTGCAAATTTCCTTTGGTATCTGGGCAATTCTGTGAAGGAAGCATTTTTAAAAATCACTTTTATACCACACAAAGTTCTGGGTTGGGTGGGAGGGGACACTTGGAGTTTGGAGCAAGAAACTCACCAAGCAAACTCCGTGAACATCACACTCTGATGCGTGGCCATGGCATTCGCAGGGCTGACAAATTCCTCCAAAGAGTATTCCATCGACTCGATAATAACCAGAGAGGCAGGACTGCAAAAGAAGGGCAGCGTCTGTTTTGGTGAAGGCAGTTTTGCACATTATAGGATTCATTCTTCCCAATATATTGAAAAATCAACTGCTCAATTTTCCATGAGCACAGAAACATATTTCTTTTTTTCAATTTTTTAAACATCTTCATCGATGCCACAAAATTCAGCCATTTTAATCGTGCAATTCAGGGATTTTCAGTCAACTTACCAAACTGGGCCATGAGCACCGTATTCCAGTTGCTTGTTTCATTTTAAAGGTGGAAACATACCCCAAAAAACTTAATGGCTATGTCACGGGACAGCATACAATATTTAGTGGCATCCCATGCATGCATACAGTACTCTTTTTTTAAAAAAAATATATTATTTTGACACAAGGTCTTGCTAAGTTGCTTAGGGCCTCGCTAAGTTACTGAAGCTGGTATGATCTTGCAATCCTCCTGCCTCAGCCTCAGCCTCAAGAGTTGCTGAGCTTACAGGCCTGCATAGCAGTGCCTGGCCTTTGCAGTATTCTTAAACTACAAATGATGTAACACTATCTAGCCAGTGTCTCCATGAAGAATTTTTTTTGCTCAACTTTATTTTTCCCCTTAGGCTTACAATTCATTCAAGGTTACCATCACACAATGCATGCATTCAAGTGCAAGTCTGGGTCACACAGCAGCAATTTTAATTGAGCAAACATTACAGGTGTGCTTTACAAGAACTAAACCTGGAGAGGCAACGTGGGTATGCAAGGATGCTACTCCCACCTTTGAGAAGCAGTGAACACCCACACACAATAATTCACTTAACTGTTACCACAACCCTGAGAGACTGCATCTCTGCTCTACAGATGCAGAACGTGGGACACAGACGGGTGCATAGTGCCCAGTGTGCAGGTGGAGTGACTCAAAGCCAAGTGGGCACACTTCCATGACCATGTCCCCAGCCAGAAGCCAAGGGCTCCAGCAGACATAAAATGCCTTTAGCAGGTGGACTTGAAAATGATTAATTTAGAAGTCAGCATCCTCCCATGGGGGCATGGAAGGGGAGAGTTGGGATTAGTTTTTGTTTTGTTAAAAAAATTCTTAAAGAGTTTTGTAATTATAAAGACACATAGGAATTGTGAAAGTCCCCTAACACCTACACTCATCTGTGTGCCCCTCAGAAAGAGGGGGCTCATCAGCAGGTGGGCATTGAGTGGACACTGCCCCAGAGGTCTGTGTGGGGGAGAATTCCATCCCCTACCAACAGCTGCCTGATCCTTGAAGGCAGTTTCCAAGTAAGTTTGATTAAAGAATGAGTTCTACTTAACAAAAAGTTTGCAATTGTGTGCAGTTGGCCCTCCATATTCTTAGGGCCCACATCCACGGATTCACCCAACCAAGGAATGAAGATATGGATCTGTGCTGAACATATACAGACATTTTTTTCCCTTGTCATTATCATCTAAACAATGTAGTAGAACAACTATTTATATACCATTTACATTATGTTGGGTATTACAAGAAATCTAGAGATGGCAAAGTATAGAGGGGGATGTGCCTAAGTTATATGCAAACACTACCCATTTTACAGAATGAACTTTAGCATCTGCAGACTTGGGTATCTGTGGGGTTCCCAGAACCAGTCCCTCACACACAGAGGCAGCACTGTGTTAAGCTTCTCTCTGC
Source organism: Sciurus carolinensis (assembly GCF_902686445.1). Classification (NCBI taxonomy): domain Eukaryota; kingdom Metazoa; phylum Chordata; class Mammalia; order Rodentia; family Sciuridae; genus Sciurus; species Sciurus carolinensis. The sequence goes on along the minus strand of NC_062227.1, from coordinate 24,508,896 downwards.
TGCCCCCTCCTGCTCCAGCTGGTCTGGCTTCTACTTCCAGGGTTTCCCTGCTCTATGTCCATCCGTGCTCTCCTATGCCACAGCCCACGGATTTCGGTGACTTTAGTCAGGATCATTTATCCACTAAACATTATGCACACAATGGTTAGAAACTGCAAATAATTGCTGGACTTAAAAATCCATGTTTCAAACCTAAAAAAAAATCAATTGGTTTCAAAACACAAACAAATAAAAACCGTATAAAATGTTTAAAATAGGTCTATTTAATTAAATATCTACATCATGAGGCATTAGGCTAACTTTATAACTACAAAGTCTGTGACTGACAGATTAATAAAAACAAACTGTAAATTAAATTTTCTCACTTTGTAAATATGATTGCCAAGGAATCAAGTCAATGACAACTGTTCATAATCATCAGCCATGAACATGTGGGAAGCAGGATCATACAGTGGTGGTGAACAGTAGAGATGAAGGTCAAACCCCAATATGATTATTCCTAGTTGTGTGGCCAAGGTCAAGTTACTGAATCTTTCGTGCCTCAGTTTGGAAAAGAAAGTGAAATACCACACATGGGTGCTATCAGGATTCAGATCGATAACACATGGAAAGAGCTTAGAATACTGATGAATACACAGGAAGTTCTCAGTATCAGAGAGCTATTAAAATTACTCATGTCCAAATAATTTTAATACTTTTATTTCTGATTGCAAGTGTATTTTCATATACAGTCATTCCTGGTATCCATGAAGGATTAGTTCTAAGACCCCCCACAGAAGCCAAAATCCTTGGATATTCAAGTTCATTATATAAAAAGGCATAGTATTTGCATATGCACATTCTTCTGTATACTTTACTCATTTATTTATTTTTATTTTTTTAGTACCAGGGATTGAACTTGGGCACTTAACCACTGAGCCACATTCCCAGCCCTGTCCATGTATAAATATATGAATAATATATATTATTATTATACATATACAAGTAATATTACATATATTACTTGTAGATGGACACAACACCTGTATTTTACTTTTATGTGGTGCTGCGGATCGAACCCAGTGTCTCACGCATTCTAGGTGAGCACTCTACCACTGAGCCACAAACCCTGTCCCTAGCCCCGTCCCTTTATATATATATAAAATTTAGAGACAGGGTCTCACTGAATTGTTTAGGGCCTTGCTAAGTTGCTGAGGCTGGCCTTGAACTTGTGATCCTCCTGCCTCAGCTTCCCAAGCTGCTGAGATTACAGGCATGAGCCACTGTGCCTGGCTCCTATATACCTTAAATCTCAATGTGAATGGTATGTAAATAGTTGTATTATTTAGGGAATAATGACAAAAAAAAATCTGTACAGACTTTGGTACAGATGAAGTGTTTTCTTTCTTAGAATATATTCAATCCCTAATTGGTTCAATTCACACTGCATTCAATGAACCTGCACTTCAAATGTAAGGTGTAACCCACCAAAGTAAAATAGCCAGGGGCCATGAAAGATCTCAAAATGGGTCTGGCTTGTCTGAAGCTTTCCTGTTCTTGCACAGGTGATTATAAATATTCAAATGATCAAGTTCAGTCCTCCTTAGAAATATAAAATACGGCACAGGTAGTACAAACTTCCTACTGAGGCAAGAGAGCTGCATAAAACCAGGCATTTCCAGGAGTCCCAGAGACTACCCCTAGCAAAGGAATGGATTTCTTTAAACAATAAGACTTCCCCCATTCCTATAATCAATCAACTCTGGATCAAATATTGGGTTTCCAAAGTTAAAATTCAAGCTTGTATCATTAGACTAACTTCAGTGCACTATTTTCCTCTTACGAAAGAACAAAAAGAAGACAGGAAGAGAGGTGAGCGGTACCTCGCAGGATGTCCCTGTGTAGCCTGGCGGGCATTCACAGTGCTCCACATCGGTGGCTACTGCCAGGTCTATAGCATTAGGGCTCGCTGTGTCCAAGGAGACAGAATCCAACCTACAAACACACAGGGTCGTTACAGGACTCACATGCTTGCAAATAACATATTACACCTGAATGAAATGAGTCCCTAAAAGATTTAATTCAAACAAAATGGGCATACGATTTTGTAAGTAACTAAAGATTCTTCCAATAATACACTCTCTGGGAGTCATCATTATTCCTGGAAGTGCCTCCAAACATTGGATAAGCAGTGGCCCATAGACCACTGCGGGGAAGGAATGATGTCCTTCACAACAATTCATCCATTCAGCCATCTTACCATGAACACAGAAATTATCCTCAAATGAGCTCTATATGCTTGCTTTAGCAGCATTGACGTTTATGGTTGGTCAGGCATTGCCAGAAACTGACTTCCTCAAAGTAACAAAATGACTATTAGCTGAAATAACTGCAAGACTAAGACCAAAAACATCAGGAGAGGGAGAACCAGAAGCAACAGGGTCCAGGAAATTGATAACTCATTTAGTAATTCTTGGAAACACTTTGCAAATTTCTGAATTTAAAATCAAGTTTGTTTCCTAGGAGATACCTTTGTCATGAATACATCTTCAGTAAAATTACATTTATAAAAGTAATTTTAATATAGCTAGTTCCTTAACTATGTCTTTAATAAAAGCAATGGAAACTATACTGTTGGAAATACACAGTAATAAATAAAGACAAGCTAGAACTATCTTTGCTGTAAGTTCTTCCTCCTGCTCCAAAACACACCTGTAATGTGCCATTCTTGCAGAATTGTAGTTGGCTCTGATCAAGAGATGTGTCACATTGGCAAGGACGGTCATCAACTGGTCACGATCGATCTCCTTCTTGTTATTGAAGTCTCGGAAATTCTCAGGCACAAGTCTAACCACATTGAAGTACTCTTCATAGGGTTGCAATGACAGGCCCTCAGCCTGTGTGCTTACAGTGAGTCCATTTCCCTGGCATTCAAAAAAGATGAGGAAAGATAGTTGCAATTCAACTTAATGATCAAGAAATAAAATCAAATTTTGCACCCAACAATATGGTTTTTCATTTGTGCCTAGGTTCTTGAGGCAAACATGCAATGGTCTGTACAACTCTCAGTCCAGAATTACTGAAGAAAAGGAGGTGGTCTGAATTTCTTTCAGAGGGATTCCAGCGATGAGCCTAAAGATCATGTGCTTTGCTGGGATCTTGGAAAAGAAACAAGGTCATGCATCTGCTTACAGTTTTCATCAAAGTAGCCTGCATCTGATACTCCTAATCTTTAAATAATAGAAGTTGAAAACAGTATGTACAGTAAATATGCCTCCACCTTCTCATAAAATTGCCTTTAACAACGGTAATTTACCTTCCAGTTTCCAATTGTTCAGGGTGAACACGGAGGTACAGGTCACTCAAGGTGAAAGGACACTGGAGACAAGAACCCAAATATGCCACAGACCCCAGGGCAAGGTCACACTAGGACTTTTTGGGAGGAGTGAGGAGGATATACAGGGACAGGGAGAGAGAACAAAGGCAGTGTGTCTCTTGTCACCCCATTGCCAGGAACTGTCTAATGCATTCATATGGGGAGGCAAAGTGGCAGGAAGGAGAAAAGGTCCTTGAAAGGCCCCCTAGTTTCAAGGTCAGAACAAACACTCATGTTTGATTGATTGACTGGTTGGTTGCAGTACTGGGGATTGAACCCAGGGGGCACTCTTTTTGAGACAGGGTGTTAACTAATTTGCCAAGGTTGTCCTCACACTTGTGATCCTTGGGCCTCAACTTCACCTGTCACTAATATTAGGCACGTGCCATCAGGCCCAGCACACCTCTTTTTTAAACATGAAAGGATGGGTGCACCCTGGGGATGACAGGAATGCAAAGAACTCCAGAAAGGGCCTCAAGTCAGATCATCGCACACACATTCTGGGGAATGTGCAGACAAATCACCCAGTCACAGTTTCCCTGCAGGAACCACCTGGCCTAGCCATTTTCAGTCAGCAAACTATCACCCCATTAATTCCTAAGCTCTACACAAAAGCAAAGCAAAACAGTCTCACCTTGATGATGACGTCCGCATGAGACATGAGGTCACTGTCCACGGTCTCCACTGGAATATCATAAGATACCGTGTATTTCAGGAACCCACCAAATGAGGTCAGCTGGAATGGTTAAGAGGGCGTGAACACCAAGGAGAAACAACCACAGCCCCAAGGAGGAGGAAGCAGTAGCTAGAAACCATCTGGAAAGAACTAGGCTGCAAGCCATTCAGTGGCCACCATATGTAAGGAAATTCCCATTAAAGGCAATGAAAACATACTATATAAGTATTTTAATTGATACTACCAAGACCAGAGGATATTGCTGAATTCCAGAAGAAAAATGCATTCCTGAGAGACCCCAAGGTCTATAATCTTGTTTAGCAGGTGAGAAGTTGGACCCAGGACTATTTTTATTTCATTGCCCTGCTGCAGCAAATAACATGTTAGATCTGCTACTTAAAGGAAGGACTGAAAGTACTTCTTCCCAATCAGATCTCCTTGAATGTAGGAGTCTTCTTCCTGATGAATGTGTCGCAACAAAAGCATGTTAGGAATCCAATTTTGCAATCATAAAATTGGACAAGTGATTTCAAAAGAAAAAATTTCAGTGAATTTGGGTGATAAGGTCATATTATAAATGGAAGACATAGTCTACAATTATAATTTGATGGTAAAAATAATCATCTTCAAAAATAAACATTCCTTAAAAATAAGTTAGAAAATTTAATCATCAAATTAACTAGAAGCTCCCTAAGCTATGAGATTGCAGTACTATGAAAGGACACCGGTACCCTTAAATGAACACAACTCCCAAGTGAGCAGGGAACTATAGGTGTTCAAAAAGACTCTCTCAAATGTATTTCCCAATCAATCAGACTCTCGAGAGAAAGGGTATAATTAATTGGAGAGGCAGAATGAGAACAGGTCGTTGAAGGGAGGTTCAATCTTAGAAACCAACTTTCTACACTGAAGATATTTTGCATTTAGTTAAAATTAAAACAGAAAGTATTCTGTCTGTTCCTATATATGAATTTTACATGAGCAACAGCTTGTCCTGAAACCTAAATGGAGGAAGCAGAGCAAAAGTTCCTTTGTGGGAAACTTCTTGAGTGTTTTCCAGGTGCCAGGCCCTCCACAAAGCTAGGCCCTGCACTAAGCTGGGCCCTTCACTAAGCTAGGCCCTCCACAAAGCCATGGGGCACTAATCTGAGTTCACCACTAACTGAACAAAGTATGAATGTGATTAACATTTCCAAAGGCCCAAGTGATGGGGACCCAGAGGAGGAAATTAGAGGGTCCATCACTGACAAGAGGATGAGACTTCACAACACAAACTGCTTAGGAACTGGGCCAAGAAGAACAGATGCTCATATTGGAATAATGTGACTAAAAAGGCAAAAGGATCAAAAATCCTCTGTATCCAATGTAAATTAAAGGCTGTGAAATGCCTTTTCAAAGTTCAACTAACCAACAAAATTACTTAAAATGCAAACAACAAACAGTAGGAGTCCTTTCTTAAGGGCCTCTGAGATCTTCATCTAAGCATACATACCTTATTTCCAAGGTAGGCCTCAGGGGCCGACCAGTAGTACTTGGAAGTCAGTCTCTGCATGACCATGGTGTTGTTGATGCTGATCTGATGGCGCCCACTCAGCGCCTCTTGCTGAGAATGGATCTTACTTGAACTGACCAAGTCGGTGACCAGCCACCCAGACATATCATTCACCTAGAAGGAAAAAAAAAAAAGAGAGAAAGAAAGAAAAAAGAATTTTAGAATATGAAATAGAATGAACCTTAGATTTCAAGCAATCCAGTGTAAGTATTTTCACAATGAAGAGACAAACCCAGAAAGTTTAGTAAGGGATGAAGTTAACACAACTGCTACAAATGAACCACAGAACTTGTGACACTTCCACTTGTCAAAGGACTAAGGAAACCTGAGACCAAGTCATAACACACCTCAAATCCAGATCAATTATAAGCAAGTAAAGGAGTAAAGTCATGAAGGCTATGGACATATATTTTAGATTTTTAAAAAATAATAAAAAATAGAGGTTGGGCATTCCTAATTCAGAAATCTGAAATTCTGCTACCAAAACTTCATGAGTGCCTATATAATAGCACAACTGGAAAATGCCACAGCTGATCTCATGTGGTGGGTCACAAATTGCAGGTGCACTAAATATATTATAAAATTGCCTGCAGATTATGTGCATAAGCTGTGTAAGAAACATAAAGGAATTTCATGTTTAGACTTGGATCCCATCTGCAAGATATCTTGTTATATATGTGCAAATATTCCAAATATCTGAAAAAATCTGAAATCCAAATTCCAAAATAGCATTTCAGATAAGGGATACCTGACCTGAAAATGGATGGATTAAGTGTCTTTTGCTAACTCTGACTCCCTCTTCTTTGTTGTACTCTGCTTTTTCCCAAAATGCTAAAAAATATTTAAATATATATATATATATGCTATATGTTTTATATATATATGTGTGTGTGTGTGTGTATTCTATAGATTTTATACTCCCGATTTATCACCTACATAAAGATGTTGGTCACTTTCCCCCAGCATGGTGGCCACAGTTACCAGTTGGTAAGCCCTATGCCCAGCAGCTCCTTCCCAATCTGCAGTCATTATATTGTCTCTTCCCCTCATCACCATATGACACCTGCTTCAAACTCATCCCCTGGGAACTCCCCCTTTTCAAAACAGAATGCCTACCCTCATGTTATGGTTTGAATCTGTAATGTCCCCCAAAAGGCTCATGTGTTGAAAGCATGGTTCCCAATGCAACAAGGTTCAGAGGAGGGGCTTTTAGAAAATGATTGGATTATAAGGGTTGCAACCTCATCAGTGGATTAATTCACATAATGGATTAATAATCTAAATGGATTACCTGGTGGTAACCGTAGGCAGGTGGGCATCGCTGGAGGAAACAGGTCACTAGGGTTGTGCCCTTGGGGATTATATCTCATTCCTGGCTCCTTTCTCCCCTTCTCTGATACCTGACTGCAATGAACAGAGCAGCCTTCTGCAGTCATGCCTTTCTACCATGTTTCTGCCTTAAAGCCAGCTGATCATGGGCAGTATCCTCTGAAACCAGGAGCCAAAATAAATCTATCTGCCCCTAAGTTCATGTCACAGCAACAAAAAGCTAACACCTTGTAAAACCTGGGCCACCTGCTGTTGTTCCTACCCTATCCCTTGGTGCCTCCCACCCCCAGCTTTTTGAATTGAAAAATTCTCATGACCCCAGATGTGCCAGTGGGGGCAGGTGGAGTGAGATCTGACCTCCTGACTTAATGCATACCCCACAGAAGAAATGGAAACAGTGCATTCTACAATACATATCTTACACGGACAGGAACACGTGTGTGGAAACAAGCCCAGGAAAGTTTAGGGACCCTTTCAGGAATCAACTGCCTTTTGACTGTTATTGGTGTCCTTCCAAATGCATGAGAGTGATATTTCAGGGAAAATCAGCCTCGTGACCTGGTGACGCAGTGGTACAGAGCTCACATAACCACTTGCTGATTAAACCCAGTTTATACTCAAGGCCTCCCACCTGACCAATGTGCCAAGAAAGGCTGTCGCAGACACCGGAGACACCAAAGCAGAAGCACTCAGAGCAGCCCTGGGGGTTTCTGTCCTTCAAGTTAAAGAAGCCTGGTTTGCAGCGGTCACAATTTTCCCCTTCGACATTTTCCTGCAAGTTAGAATAAAAAATTTCCTGGTGAAGCCAATGGATCCAGACAGAAGAAAATTACATTGGTATGAGATTAACAAGGGGGGCATGGTTGGTAGCCCACAGAAGCAGGTAAATATTTTTTAAAAAGCCTCATGAAGTTGTTATTTCCAAAATACATAGTTTGAATTACTATTTAATTTTGTAGCCAAGAACAAGGCTGGGGATTATACGTAAATCTGTAAGCTTGGTCATTAAATGTAAATGAATTGTTTTACCTCTTCCATTTTTGCTGCTCATATAAACATTTTAAAATCTGAGGAGGGCTGTCTAATTGTTTGTACTCTACACAAATACTAGAGATTATTTTTGGTGATATATAACGTTTGCCGAAGACTATGCTTTCATGGGAATAAGCACAAAAGGTACAACAGGAAATCCTGGGAATTCCAGGGAAATTGCTATTAATATCATATGGTCAAGTAAAACTCCTCAATGGTACCATATAAATGTATTTGTTATGATTGCACAATTTTTTTAAGAAAAATCCAAGATAAAAATCTGCATTTCATTAATTTTCCTGGAAACTTAGTGTGTACATGATTATCCCCCACATACAAAGCTGGAAAAGAATGTCAAGGAAGAATTCAGCCAAGGCCAAATAAATGATACGCAGTGTTGGGTTTCACCTAGAAAGTCACAGAAATACCTCTGGAATACATGGCCATTGCCCAGAAAAATAAAAAATGGAATCCAAGTATTCATCTAAGTCCAAGGACACACCAGAGCCAACTTGCTGTGACATATCTTGCTTCTGGGCAGGGACAAGGGTTTCTGTGAGCCAGGGGAAGGTGCTCCTTTTCCAGAGAAGCACAGAAGAAACTCAGGTCCACCTTAGACCTCCGTGCTCACCTTACAAAGACACGGCTCTGTGCATGGATCCTCGTTCACACTGCCAGTTGGATTGCAGTCACAGGGGACACAGTTTGGATAACCCTTGTAGCCAAACTGGCAGCGATCACATTTTTCTCCTGCATAACCTTCCTTACATGGACACTGGCCTGGCCATTTTCCTGGGGAGAAAACAACACACGAAAATAAAAGAAGTTTAAAGCAGGGGTTGGCAAACTTTTTCTGTAAAGGGCCAGAGAATGCACATTTTAGGGTTTTTTGGGCAAACAGTCTATTGAACTACTCAACTCAGCCACTACTGCTGGACTGCAGCCACAGACGATGCACAAGTCGATGGCTCTAGCTCTGTTCTAATAAACCTTATTCTTAAAAACAGTCAGCGTGTGGACTTGGACCATGGGCCATAGTTTGCCAACTCTTGTTTTAAATAAAGAAAACAGAGAGGAAAATCACAAAGGCTGGTGTCAATGTAAAATAGTACAGCAACTTTGAAAAACAGTTTAATATTTCTTCAAAATGTTATGCGTAGAGTTACCATATGACATGGCCATTCCACTCCTAAGTAAACACCCAAGAAAAAGAAAACATAAGTGCCCCCAAACCTTGTAAATGAATGTTAATAGCAGCATTATTTATAATAGCCCAAAGTAGGAATAACTCAAATATTTATCAGTCAATAAGTGGATATATAAACTGTGAAATATTCATCCTATGGAATATTATTCAGCAATAAAAAGGAATGAAATATTGATGCATGCTACGACACAGATAACCCTTGAAAATATACTGTGTGAAAGAAGTCAGTCACAAAAACCCCACATATTGTCTTCTATTTACATGAAATTCCAGAATAAGCAAATGTACCTAGATAGAGTAGATCAGCGGTTGAGGAGGCCTGGGATGGAATGTGAGAATTCCAGGTGAAGAGAAATGGGGAGTGACTGATAAAGGATAAGGAGTTTCTTCATTGGGTGATGAAAATGTTCTACTATACTTGAAATGGGAGAACTGTATGGTAAGAAATTATAAAACAGATTTTAAAGCAGAGCCAACGAGGTAGAAGGCAACGATACCATATTTAATGCCAGCTTTCAATCTTACTAGCCATATGACCTTGGCTCCGTTCCTTAACGGCTCTGAGCTGCAGTTTCCTTGTCTGTAAAGAGGGGTTAAATAATGTCTATCTGCTATGGTTGAGACGTTTAGATGATATTCTTGTAAATGAACCCAATCAAGGGGCATCGTCACTACCCCCCAGCACCCCCATCATCACCCTTCCATCAGGGTGCCAGAATCGGTTCAGTCATGCAATTGACCCTGCATGCTCCTGCTGGGCCCCACAGTTGCCCCTCCATGCCTGCTGGACAACAGCCGTTTTTACTGCCAGTGGCTGAGAATTTGATGGGGTCACAGAAGTCTGTGAACAGATGCAACCTATTCAGGAGACTCTGAGATTTGCAAGTCCACTTACCCAATTTTAAAAGGGAAAGAACACTGACATTTACAAAGTGAACTGGAGGATTTGCTTGCTTTGTGAGATGATGTATGCAGAAGTCCTCTGAGCACCTTCTAAGAGCTAAATAGAGCAACTGCTATTTACTGTGCTCCACAGATGGCTTAAACCAAGCCTTACTTTTTTTTCATCAAATGCTCAATTATCTGCTCAAATGTCATTTCGTCACCCCAACAGCATCACCTCCACACCCACTCTCCTACCAATTATGCTCAATTTGGCTTTATGTCCATAGCACTCTCCCTGGCATTACAGCATCCATGCACTTGTTTAGTGTTGCCTTTGAGCAGGGACCTTGGCTATCTTATTCAAATACGTATCACTAGGATCTAGAAAAGTCCCTGACACATAGTAGATGCTCTATAAATATTTGGTGAACCAAAGGATTAATAAAGAATCCTTTCATCCAACACAGTGGTTATGGTTCTATCAGGTACAATATTCCACCAAAAAAAAAAAAAAACCAATTGCAAGCACAAAAATCAATTAAGCATTTACCCTTGTTTATGTCAGAATGCAGATCATCCTTAACACAGATGGCACTGAGGGACCCCACAAGGTCACAGTCACAGGGATGGCAAGGTTCATCCTCATAAGGGGAAATCTGAAAGGCAGAAGTTGACCGGGATTATCTTACAGGAAATGACAGCAATATTAGCAATCATATGAACAATATTATGAATGCCAAGATATAGGCTTTTTGCTCTACTGTTTTAACAGGGAACTAGGCAAAAGAGGAAGGAAGAATACCCCAAGGACACTATAACAACTGTGTATCAAGTCAGCTGAGGACTGGCTAAATCTGTGGGCAAGTTTCAGCCTCTAGTTAGTGGCAGAATCTCCACATTCTCAGTTAGATTACCCAAGATCACACAGCCAACAGGTCCCTGAATTCAAGTTAAATAACACCACCTGAACATCTTACTTTAAGAAAGAAACAGGGCAGAATAGAAAATAGAAATCAGAAGAACACTATTAGCATAACAATAATATAAATTTAGCATTACAGAAGGAAAGGAGTCTCCAACATGGAGGTTGAGATGAGTCTCCAGTGTTGAGGTTGCAACTTCTAAAGTCTCTTTTCTACTTTGGGAAGACAATGACGCTCAGCCATGGGAGAGACACATACTTACTTTATGTGGTCTATAATATCCATCCACACAGGTTTCACAATTGATTCCCATGGTGTTCTGCTGGCAATTAATGCAAACCCCACCTCCTCTGAACTGCCCAGCCGTATTCAAGCTTCTCTTCTGATTGGCGACACTTTCATCGTAGTAACAGTCTTTGGCTTTATTGTGACAGTTACATTCTAGGAGGATATTTTAACATCTTAATTAATATACATAGGATGTCCTATAGAGAGCAGGCCCTTAAGTTTATAGGACTATGAATTAAAATTCTAGAATAAGCTATTTTAATAAGATGTAGGCAATATTATGTAGGATAATTAGGAAGAACTATCAAAATAATAAAAGTGCATGCCCATTTAATCCCATCTTCTGGGATTATACTTTGCAGAATCTTTGCACACTTGTGAATGAAATCCATGGGGCTAATCGCTGCATAATTGTTTGTGTTAACAATAGACTGGAGACAAATGAAACACCCATTGATGGATATCCATTATATCCATTTAAATTAATTACTTATTATACTCATATAATGGGATTTTGTGCAACTGTTTTTAAAAGCAGCATTTTAAATAGTTAACATGAAAAGAATTTAAGGATACATTGTTAAATATTAAAATGTAATACATAGCTCAGTGGCAGAGTACCTGTTTAGCTTGTGTAAAGTCCTGGATTTGATCCCCAGGTCTCCAAAAAAAAAAAAAAAAGTGGTGGTGTAACTATTATGCCATCTCCTGTAAAAGAACCTGTCCTGGGAGTAGAAATACACTGATATATGCTTATTTGCACAAACATTTTAATAAGAACATAATGGGAAATAATAAAAAGTGGGAAGGATGGAGATGAAGTAGAAGGAAAGCTTTTACCCTAAACTTCTTTATATTATTAGATGTTGTAATCTTGTGAATATATGGCCTATTTAAAAATTGAATTCAAAATAATAAAGAACGCATGGATGTATGGGAAGGGGACATTGGAGGAAATAGGAAATCCATAAAGATACATTTGGCCCTCAATAGTTTAAATTTTACTAAGGAAATTTAAAACTCTGGGCACTATTGGATTTTCTGAGAAAGCAAGTTACCTATTCACTGCAAAAGTTAAAAGGACAAAAATATAACTACTTTAAGGGGAAAAGAACCACATTCTTCAAATCGTGAACTTACCTTCACATGTGTTACCAGAGGAAACGGTCCCAGGCCTCCAGGGCTGCTGGTGGTACCCAGGACAGCACCTGTTACAGCTCTCTCCGCAAGTATTGTGTTCACATAGGCACTGTAGTTTCTACACAAAAGGGACACAGAAGTGGATCAGAAAAGTTTACCTGGATATTTTTCTTTGTTTTATTTAAGGAAAGAACCTACCACAAATAAGTAGAAAGACGTCACAATGGAGAACATATGCCCATATCCAACAAACTGGAATGTAACTTTTCTAGAAGAATATGTCACACACAGTCTGACTACAAAGAGAAGTGAGGAAGAAAAAAGCAACTCTAAAAAAAAGGCTAGCTAACAAAAATGTTTTCTTAAAGATGCGTCAATGTTATGGTTTGGAAGCTCACATCCACATTTTTGGGTGTTCCTCAAAAGCTGACATGTAAGACAGTGCAAGAAGGTTCAGAGGAGAAATGACTGGGTTGTGAGAGTCTTAACCCAAGCAGTGAATTAAGCCCCTGAAAGGGATTAACCGAGTGGGAACTGAAGTGGTAGGGTGTGGTTGGAGGAGTGGGGATTGGGGCGTGACTGTGGGTATGTATTTGTATCTAGTGAGTGGAGACCTCTCTCTCTCTGCTTCCTGATCACCATGCAAGCCTCTGCCACACTTTTCCACCATGATGTTCTGCCTCAGCTCGAGCCCCGAGGAACGGAACCAGCCTTCTCTGGTTTGAGATCTCTGAAACCATGAGCCCTCAAATAAACTCTTCCTCCTCTATAAAAATAAATATCTTTCTTATACTCCAAAAACCAACCTGCTGAGAGAAAAATCAGGAAAACTACCTCATGCACAACAAACTAAAAAAAATAGAAATACTTAGGAATAAAAAGTAACCAAGAAGGTTAAAGACATCTAAAATAAAAACTCTATAATACTGAAGAAAGAAAGCAATCAAAGACCTTAGAAGATGAATAGACTTCCCATGTCCTGGACATGCAGAATTAATATTGTCAAAATGGCCATACCAACAAAAGTGTTAAACAGATAGAATGCAAACCCCAATAAAATACCAATGACATTCTTCACAGATCTATAAAAAACAGTCCTAAAATTCATTTGGAAGAATATAAGACCCAGAATAGCCCATACAATACTGAGAAAAAAGAGCAAATTATACTATAGCACTCTAGTAAACAAAACCAGCATGGTATAGGCACAAAAACAAAACATGAAGACCAATGGAACAGAATAGAAGACACAGAGAAAAACCCACATAGATACAGTCTTCTGATACTCAACAAAAGTGCCAAAAAATATATGTTGGTGAAAAAATAAACTTTTTAACAAATGGTGCTGGGAAAACTGGATATTCATATGTAGAAGAATGAAATGAGATTCCCTAGCTTTCACTCTGCACAAAAGTCAACACAAAGTGAATCAAAGACCTAGAAATTAGACCAGAAACTTTGCAACTTCTAGGAAAAAGCTGAGACTCAACATTATAACATATCTGTGCAGGCACCAATTTCCTTCACAATATCCCTAAAGTTTAAGGAAAAAAAAAAAAAAACAAGAATCAATAAGTGAGATGACATCTAATTGAAAATTTTCTGCATACCAAGGGAAACATAAGAGCATAAAGAGAGAGCCTACAGAATGGGAGAAAATCTTTGCCAGCTACTCCTCTGACAGGGGATTAATATTTAGCATATATAAAGAACTCAAAAAACTTAACAAAAAATAACCCAATCAATAAATGGGCAAAGAACTAAACAGACACTTCTCAAAAGAAGAAATACAAGTAGCCAACAAATATATGAAAAACTGTTCAACATCCCTAGCAATCAGAGAAATGCAAATCAAAACTATATTAAGATTCCATCTCACTCTAGTTAGAATGGCAATTACCCAGAATACAAGTGATAATAAGTACTGGCAAGGATATGAGAGAAAAGATACACTCATACATTATTGGTGGGACTGCAAATTAGTACAAACACTCTGGAAAGCAGTATGGAGATTCCTCAAAATACTAGGAATAGAACCACCATATGACCCAGCTATCTCCCTCCATGGTATTTATTCTTAAGCACTAAAATCAACATACTACAGTGATAGGCACATCAGTGTTTATAGCAGTACAATTCACAATAACCAAGTTATGGAATCAGCCCAGGTGCCTATCAACAGATGAATGAATAAAGAAAATGTGGTATATATACACAGAGTTCTAATCTGCCATAAAGAATGGAATTATATCACTTGCAGGTAAATGGATGGAACTGGAGCACATCACGCTAAGTGAAATAAGCTAGACTCAAAATGAAGGGTTAAATACTGTCTCACAAGTGGAAACAAAGGCAAAATAAGAAAAAAAAGGGGTGGGGGTGGGAAAAGGCCCCATGAAAATAGAAAGGAGATCAGTGGAATAAAGAAAGGGGATTGAGGGGCATGAAGGAGTGATGGAAAAGGCAGGAACTACCGAATGAAATTGAATAAGTTATGCTATGTACATTTAGGAATATACCTCAGTGAATCTCAATCTCACTTCTACGTATATCTATAATGCACCAATTAAAAAAACAGTAAGTAAAGAGAAGACCAGTAGAGTAGAGGAGGGAAGCAGGGGTAGGGAGAAGGGGAGGGAAAGAAGACCTACTGGGTCCTGAAATGGAGCAATTATATTCCACATTTATGCATGACTATGCAAAAATGAACCCCACTCTTTTGTGTAAATACAATACACTAATACAAAATTAAAATAGTAAAGATTTATGGAAATATTTTAAAACTCTTTAGCAGCATGATTTTATACCTTTCATCATTTGCCTTGAATAAAAAGAATACTGAAGATATTATAGCTACAGCTTCTATGCTCAAGTTGCAGCAAATTGTCAAATACTGGGATTTACCTTTGTAGTTTCATCCCATGGGCAGCTGCTAGCATGGCCGTAGCAAATGCACATCCCTCCAACAGAAATGTCCTTTATCGAATAGTAATACTAAGAAAAAGGAATGTTACAAATAGAAATTAAAACCTTTTTAATTTCAATGAAAAGAAAACACTGGCATTCCACAATTCTCTCGGGAAGTTTGTTATTGGTAATCTAAAAGTAGATATACATTTTAAATTATATTTCATGAACAATGAATCTTGGTGCTCAATTAAAATCAATAATGCTCAAATTTCTCCTAAACCCAAGAATTCAAAAGAATCTTCCAACTTGGCTACACCTTAAACCAAGTGGTCATCTTCAAACCCAATCTGTTGAAACAATTAAAAAATACTGGAGAATTGAATTTAGCACTACATAAAAAAATAACACCAGTCAATAAGATTATCCCCCAAATGCAGTTAGTTTAATACACAAAACTCAGTAGATGTAAACAGCCCTATTAACAAAATAGTGTTTTTTCTCTTAAGATTTTTCTCACCATTTTGTAGCTTTATATGTTAATAGAAATCTTTTCAGATTTTATTTTCCATCATTCATTGCTGCATATATAATGTGATTCATTTTTAATAATTGATTTTGTATATTGCAACATTGTTAAATTCACTTATATTTACTAGTGATTTCAGATTTTCTATGCAGGTAATCATGTCATCTCCAAGTGGTGCTTTATTCTTACTGTGCTCTCTGTATGCCTTTGATTTCTTTTTTTCTTGCATTATTAAACAAGAGGTTTACCAATGAACCATGAGATATTTCCAAGAGGAATTAAAAAGGTCTAGATAATTGAGTATGTTTGTAAATTGAATCATTCAATATTGTTAAGAGGTCTTCCAAAATTCATCTTAAATTGATGTAAAGAATCAACTGAATCCCAGTGAAAATTTTAGCAGGTTTTTTTTTTTTTTTTGGAGGGGGTAGGACATTATATCAGAGCTACCATGTAAAGGCAGCATTTGTAACAAAGGATATACAATGATGTTTGATAAAAATAAGGATGTAACAGCTGGGAAGAAAGAGGGCCAACCAAGGAGAAAAATCAAATGGAAAAGAATAAAAGAGAATCCCCCCAAAACCAAATAAACTTGTGACGATGGTGGGCGGGGCACCATGGACTCACTCGTCTCGTAACAATGGGATCGAGGTCTTTGGGTTCCCGGTGGCTAAGGGTCATGAGATCCGCATTGAGCGTTCTGATGCGCTGTAATCGAAGGCGGATGTATCGTGCAGAGGTAAATTCCAACAACTTGGGGGAAGGATCGTCAGCACTTGGTCTGCCATTGATGAGTGATGTATGAATCTAAAACATGAAAGGGAAATAAACAAATGTCAGTGTTATGCATGCCAAAAATATAGTCCTGTTGGCTTAATTTCAGGATATAATCTTTACAAAGACGCTATTTAAAATCAAACCCCAACAATTAAGCTCTTGTCAAAATCTAACAACTAACTGTTAACTACTCGTGAATCACCACAATCCACATTACATCTTCAATTTATGAGAGTTATCCATTCCAGTGTCCGAGGCTGCTGGGGATCTTTAACAGGGCACCTCTCCCTGCGCGGTAAGGATCTTTTAAACATCTATTATTAAGCTAGGGCTTCTCAGAAACAAATTCTAAAATCCATGAAGAGGCTGGGGAGAGACAGGGAAAGGTGCCAAAAGCCATAATCATACCTGCTCTCTTAATTAATCTCTGCTCTTGAAACAATGCAGGGCTTTCTAGAGTTCCTGCTGTGAAGAGCACTTCAGAGAGGTTTTTGTAGTTTTATCTCATCAGGCCAGGTGCTTTGAAGGATGTGCTGCTTTCATTACACTCCGACTTTAATGAAGTGTGTGCAACCTGGGCATGCTGAGCATGGAGCTGTGACATTATATGGGCACCTCCCAGTCCTCAAATCCCTCCTAACAGAGCTACACAGAGAAAATTGGGAACTACATCTTTCAGAAGCATTTTGGCTCTTTTTAATATTTCAACAAACGTTCCCACCCTGGTGTTATGGAAAGATAACTGATGGAGTTATTCCATTACAACTGAGTAAAGAATGCGGGACCTCCGGGAAGGGAAGAAATCAATGTGGTAAAATTATCTGCAGTGAAATTAATCATACTAGACAGCATTCAGGGCTACTTTAAATGGAGCTTGGTACTGTATTGAAGATCTCTGTATTGAGAGCAATCGATCTGAGTGTTCGAGATCTGCTCCTACAATGGCTATCTCAACATTTGAGGCAGGGGTCTCTGAGGAGGAAAAGCTGTCACCGTGGGCACAATACCTCTCCATGCTCCAGTGGCACCAGTCTAGAATAATAGGAGGTGCAGATCACTTCATCGTCAGCTCTGTAAGTGGGCGGCCCCCGTCTTGGAGTTATATTGTAGCGTGTCAAACACTCCGTGTCACTGACTGCGTAATACTGCCAGGGGCTGAATGTGGTGCCATCCAGAGAGCGCTCCAAAATCCAGTTTCCAGGTCTGGGGGCATTGGCGGCTTTAATGATGACGTAGGCAACTTGAAAAACCTGAAATAAAGACACTGGAAAATCTCAACCTAGAATCAGTGTGTCAGAGGCAGATTTCTCTGCATGAGCTCGATGACATGTGGAATCCAAGACAGTCATGTTCACAGAAGCGTGGTCACCAGGGGCTGGAGGAAGGGAGAATGGGGGAGTATGTGTCAAAGAGCACGTTTCAGTTATGCAAGATGAGTAAGTTCTGGGGGGTCTCATGTACAGCAATGTGCCTATAAGGGAACAATATTGTGTGCTAAGAGGAAGGATTGTTCTTATGTGAAGAGATGGATAAGTTCCTTGTCTGGATTATGATTATTATTTCACAGGGAACATGTACATCAAATCATTAAATTGTGTATATTAAATATATAAGATTTTAAAAATTTAGAAAAAGACAGAATCAGCAGTAATTGTTCAAAAACCACAGTGCTTCTTGAGAAAACTATTATATGATGATCACCAATGTCTTTCTATGCTTTCGTTAGGCAGGAGATAGGTCATGGGGAAAGGATAGAAAAATGGGAGCAGTTATCATCCACCTTATACTCTGCCTAAGGCCCTCCCCTGAGGGGAAACTGGGCCATCTTGTGATTAAAGGGAGGAAGCTAGACCACCACAAGGGGAGTTCAGGACCTTGAAGGGAAAGTCCCAGATATTCATCTTGGACACGCACAATACCTGGGGGATGGACCTAAAAGTTAACTATTTGCTAGTTAACATATCATTACGATTGCAGTTTGCTCCCCTCCTGTGCATTTGGGTGAAGGGCAAGGAGAAACTTCCATATGCACAGTAGTAAAGAAATTATCTCAGGTTCAGCTGTCAATCAAGGTGTTAATCAAACCCAAAGCCACCAGGAGAGTACTAACACAGCTCAATAAAGTAAGCTCCACTGTGTAGGTGGGACCTTGTGCTACTTCAGAGCTCGGCCCACTCTGCTCTCCCAGAGTGCTCTTTTGCTTTTAATAAACCTTTGCTTTGTTCACCAACCTCTCTGGTCATGGTCAAGTCTTTGTTCTGGATGCCAAGAACTTGGACCTGGTACCTCCTGGGGACCCCTGCCATGTGCCAGGAACACTTTTGTGTATAACTGCTCAGACACATTAATCAGAAATATGTCTTATGTCCTGGTGGCATTTGTTTCCATAATAAGTTCAAAAAGTACTCACAAATAAATTTGCATTTTTATTATTAGCAGTGTTAGCATTAACATAAGCACTTATTCTATTGTTTCCAAAGTCTTTTTTCTGGATTCTGGCTGGTAATAGTAGCATTAATTACATTAATAGTAATGTTAAAACTGTTTCTCACAGTGATTTGGTGATTTAGAGACCATACATCTGAATTGAATAAAAAACATCCCACTACATGTCTACTAGATCGGCTAAAATCCAAAACACTGACAATACCCAATGCTGGTAAGGATGTGGAGCAACAGGAGCCTCACTCACTGTGGTAGGAATAAAAAACTGCAGCCTTTTGAAGACAGTTTGACAGTTTCTTATAAAACTAAACACCATATGATCCAGTAACCACGCTTCTTGATATTTACTTATGAACTGAAGACTTATAAACTTGCACACAGATGTTTAGAGTTGCTTTATTCATAACTGGCAAACATTGGAAGCAGCCAAGAAGGCCTTGAATAGGTGAGAAGCCCAAACTATAGTGTATTCAGATAATGAAATTCTATTCATGTTCAAAACACCAGAAAAAAAAAACTAGAAAGAGTAGGAACATACCTCAACATTGTAAAAGCTATCTACACTAATCCCAAGGCCGACATCATTCTAAATGGAGAAAAACTGAAAGCATTCCCTCTAAAATCTGGAACAAGATGGGGATACCCTCTTTCACCACTTCTATTCAACATCATCCTTGAAATTCTAGCCAGAGAAATTAGACAGATGAAAGAAATTAAAGGGATATGAATAGGAAAGAACTCAAACTATCACTATTTGTTGATGACATGATTCTATATTTAGAAGATCCAAAAAAATTCCACCAGAAAACTTCTAGAGCTAATAAATTAATTCAGTAAGGTAGCAGGACACAAAATCAACACCTATAAACCAAATGCATTTCTATACATCAGTGATGAAATCTTTGAAAGAGAAATTATATTATATTAATATATAATATAATATATAATTATATTATTATTCGCAATAACTTAAAAAAATACTTGGGATCAATCGTAACAAAAGAGGTCAAAGACCTCTATAATGAAAACTATTGAATACTAAAGAAAGAAATTGAAGAACACCTTAGAATATGGAAAGATCTCCCATGCTCTTGATAGGCAGAATGAACACTGTCAAATGACCATACTACCAAAAGTGTTATACAGATTTAATGCAATTCCTATTAAAATCCCAATGTCATTCTTCATAAAAATAGAAAAAGCAATCACGAAATTCATTTGGAAAAATAAGAGACCCAGAATGGTCAAAGCATCATTAGAAAGAAGAGTGAAGCAGAAGGCATCACAATACCAGACCTGAAACTATACTACAGAGCTACAGTAACAAAAACAGGATGGTATTGGCACAAAATAGACATGTAGACCAATAGTACAGAATAGAAGGCACAGAGACAAACACAAATAAATACAGTTATTTCATACTAGACAAACATGCCAAAAATATATATTGGAGAAAAGATAGCCTGTTCAACAAATGGTGCTGGGAAAACTGGAAATCCATGTGTAGTAAAATGAAATTGAACTCCTATATATCACCCTGCACAAAACTCAAAGTGGATCAAGGACCTAGGAATTAGACCAGAGACCTTGTGCCCAATAGAAGAAAAAGTAGACCCCAAAATTCATCATGTTGGCTTAGGACCTGATTTCCTTAACAGGACTCCTAAAGCACAAGAAATAAAATCAAGAATCAATAAATGGGGACTGGGATGTAGCTCAGTGGCAAAGTGTCTGCCTTGCATTCACAAAGCCCTGGGCTTGACCCCCAGTTCCAAAAAAGACCAAAAAAAAAAAAAATCAATAAATGGGATAGATTCAAACTAAAAAGCTTCTTCTCAGCAAAGGAAATTATCAGTAACATGAAGAGAGATCCTACAGAATAGAAGACAATCTTTACCACACACACACTGAATAGAGTACTAATCTCCAGGATATATAAAGAACTCAAAAAACTTAACACTAAAACAATAAATAACCCAATCAATAAATGGGCTAACGAACTGAGCAGACACTTCACAAAAGAAGATATACAATCCATCAACAAATACAAGAAAAAATGTTCAACATCTCTAGCAATCAGAGAAATGCAAATCAAAACTACTCTAAGATTTCCTCTCACTCCAGTCAGAATGGCAATTATCAAGAATACAAGCAACAATAGGTGTTGGCGAGGATGTGGGGGAAAAGGTACACTCATACATTGCTGGTGGGACTGCAAATTGGCACAATCACCCTGGAAAGCAGTATGGATATTCCTTAGAAAACTTGGAATGGAACCACAATTTGACCCAGCTATCCCACTTCTCGGTTTATGCCAAAGGACTTAAAATCAGCATACTACAGTGATGCAGCCACATTAATGTTTATAGTAGCTCAACTGACAGTAGTTAAACCATGGAACCAAACTAGATGCCCTTCAACAGATGAATGGATAAAGAAAGTGTGATATATACACAATGGAATATTACTCAGCCTTAAAGAAGAATGAAATTATGGCACTTGCAGGTACATGGACGGAGTTGGAGAATATCATGCTAAGTGAAACAAGCCAATCCCAAAAACACAAAGGCCAAATGTTTTATCTGATATGCAGATGCTGATCCATAATGTGGGGGAGCTAGGAAAGAATGAAGGAACTTTGGATTGGGCAGAGAGGAGTGAGGGAGGAGAAGGGGTGTGGAGGTGGGAAGGACGGTGAAATGAGATGTCATTATTGCATGTTAGTACATATTAGTACATGTATGATTGTAGGAACCATGTGACTCAGTACCATGTACAGCCAGAGAAATGAGAAGTTGTGCTCCATTTGTGTACAACGAGTTGAAATGCATTCTGCTGTCATGTATAACTAATTAGAACAAATAAAAAACCAGAATTCAGAATAAGGAGGCAGCAGATGACTATTAACAGCATGAGGAAACTGGCCAGACAAACCTTGGATTTGGAAAAGACCTTTGTGCATAACTAGCCCCAAATCCAGCACCAGGGAAGAATCATCTCTCCAGCAACCCAGCCCCTCCGAGAATACGTCCAGGGACAGGAAATTCACTGGTTCCTAAGACAGCCCTTTTGTTTTATGACAACTCTGTGTCACAGGTTCTTTCTTTTTACATTTATTCAAGGTCCCCTATAAATTTCTATGCACTAGAGATACAGAAAAGATGTAGGATTCCACATTCATGTAACTGTCCTTCAAATACTGAACTTAACTATCACATATCTCCTTCAGAATCCAAAGTCTTTTTATTTTTTCCTTCAACATTCTGGTTTCCTAAAAACATTCATTATTTAACAAGATACCATCACCTTGTCATGATGCTCTGGACACAAGCTTATTTTAAAACACAGTTTCCAGGAACTCAGCACAAAACTCCAAATGCTCTGGAATGGGAAGAAGGAGTGAAGAACACCACGTCCCTCATTTCAGTCATTTGGTCTTGGGGAACGTGCACTTTTCTAAGCATGGCTAACTCAATGACTCCCTTTCCACGTGAACTGCTGTTTAGTCCAGATTCCTTCTAACTCAGATTGATATATACGACTTTTTTAAAGCCAAAGTCCAGTACTTTCTATTTTTTAAACATAACAGTCAGCCCTCTGTATCTGATTCTGCATCTGTGAGTTCAGCCGACCACAGCTTAAAGGTGTATTTTTAAAAATTTCATCTGAATTAAACATGGACAGACTTTTTTTGTCACTATTTCCTAAATGATAGATTATAGCAAGTATTTTCATGGCATTTCCGTGGTGTTAAGTGTTATAAGTAATCTAGAGATGATTTAAACTGTATGAGAGAGTATGCGTAGGTTCTCTGCAAATACAGTGCCACTTTATATAAGGGGCTTGCATATTGGGGATTCTAGTATTCTCTAGGTATCCTGAGACCACTCCCCAAGGATAATAAAGATGAACTGTATACATAATTAAAGCATGTAAAAGTGAACATAAAATATGCAAGTTTGAGTATATATGCTTGAATATACATGTTCATTTATATATATGTGTATATGCTTGTATGTATGTGTGTTTTGTATGCATACATGTGTTTGTATGTATATATGTGAGCATGTATGTGTGTATATATGTATGTGTGTATGTTGTATATGTTTATGTGTGAGTGCGTATTTGTGTGTATGTTTGTGTGAATATGTGTTTTGATATGTGTGTATATCTGCGCATGCATATGTTTGTGTGTTGTGCATATGTTTGTGTATACATAACATACATATACAAACACATTGGGAAGGAAGTTGTTCACTTACTCTGAGTCTTATTGTCTCTGGCATTTTGGGGTTTTGTTTTTTTTTTCACTTCTCCTCATCAATTCCAGGCATGCAAGAGTTCTTTAAAACTAACCCACCACAAATCAAATAATTTTATATTCACCCACTGATCATAGGGAATCAAAAGGCAAGGACAATTCTATCTTGTTATAACTCTGTTCACCCACAAGATAGGCTCCCCGGCTGAGTTTGGTATGTGGGTGATATGAGGGTGCCTGATATCTGGGCTCTCCCCCTTCACGTGTTGTCTTCCTCTAGAAAGCAACCACTGTTTCTAAAGCACATTAGAAGCAAAACGATGTCCTCGGGGTTTTGATAAATGAGGACAGGGAGAACCTCCTATGTACTGATCACTGTCCTAGTGCTTTGCAAAGATTTTCATCATAAAAGTAGAACTCTATGCCTGTAATGCCAGTGGCTCCAGAAGCCGAGGCCGGAGGACGTCAAGTCGGAGGCCAGCCTCAGCAACTTAGGGAGGCCCTAACGAACTTCATGAGACTGTCTCAAAAGAAAAAAATAAAAAGGGCTGGGGATGTGGCTCAATGGTTAAGCAGCCCTGGGTTCAATCCTGGGTACCAAAAAAAAAAAAAAAGCAGAACTTCAGGAGCATGTGGGCTATTATCACATTCCACTATACATGAATGAAATTAGGTTCCGAGCAACTGGGACCTTTGGAGAGAAACAGGTTACAGACATAACTTACAAAGATAACGGAAATGGGATATATTTACCTTCTGTTTTCCAGACTCACTGCATGTATGTAAGGGCTTACTCCTACCATCTCATTTAACCCCAAACAACACTGCTATTGTTTTTACATATATGGAAACTGATGTAAAGAAATGTCAAAGAACAAGTTAGTGAGGTGCAGGTCCCAAAAAGAAACCAGGAGTTCCCCCTCCACTGTCCTTGGCCACCATGTAATCCTCCACCACTGACCTACGCCCCCAGCGCTGCACTTTCTTTTTGTGATAACAACAGTAACAACAACGAAGGCGTCATTCACATTCACTTGGAAACCAGGTTCCAAAGATGCACAATGGCACATATTCCAGAGTTTTTGTCATAGAGCTAGGATCAGTGTGGGGAGGGAATGAAGAATATGTAAGAAACAAAAATGAATACATATTAATAATTAATATATTAATTGATAACATATTAATTGATATATTAATACATATCATTAATAATAAGATGAGCAATGAATGTCAATATTAATTAGTTACTCTAATCAAATACAGAACACTTACTGTGGCCAGTGATAAATGCTTTATTAGACTGATGGACTCTTTGACTCCTTAGAACTGCATTCTTCTTATGAAGTAAGTACTATTATTTCCTACAGTTTACAAATGAGGAAATTGAGTCACAGAAAGATTAAGTCATTCTCCTGGGACCTCACAAGTCCTAATCTGTACACCACAGGGCTTGCACCCAGGAGGTGTGCCCTCATAACCACTATGGAATATGACCGCCAGAGATTACAAGGAGAGGGACAAAGGAACTCTGGGCTGAGGCAACTGATGAGAACCAACCCCATTTTCCCAAACCCTTACTTCCACTGGTAGCATTTATTTCCATACCATGTTCTAGGAGCTTATCAAAGCCTTGTCAGCCTTTGTATTGACAGTTCAGCCGTGTGTAAGAAAATTATGCAAAAAGGAAGAAAAGCTATAGAGGAAAAACTTCAGGATACATCCTTCAGGGAGTGTGAACTCTTATCTGGATCAAAGACTTCCGTTAGGAAGTCAGTCATTATTCTCACAATCTCTCAATGGTCACCAAGGTCATCCCCAAAAGGCGGACCAGGAGACAAATGAAAATCAGACAGAGATCTCTAAGTCTGACAGAGGAAAAGGATACTATGAAGAGTATCAATACAAACTGTCTTCACTTAAACCCCATGATGGGTTGAATTATGCCCTCTCCCAAATTGTATATGGTAAAGTCCTAACCCCCAAGTACGTCAGAATGTGACTGTGCTTGGAGACAGGGCCTTGAAGGGGTGACTTAAGTAAAATGAGGCTGATCTAACATGACTAGTGTCCTTATAAAGAAGAGATCAGGACACAGACACACACACAGGGAAGATCACGTGGAGAGACAGCAAAAAGATGGTCACCTCCAAGCCAACCAGAAAGATCTCAGAGAAAAGCAAACCCACCAACACCTTGATCTCAGATTTTCAGGCTCCCAATCTAGAAATAAATTTCTCTTGCTTAAGGCACATAGTCTGTGATATTGTTATGGTGGCTTGAGTTGACTAATACAAGCCCTAATTTAACAATCCCGTGTTGATAAATAGGTCTTATAGATAATGTAGAAAAAGCAAGGGATTCTCTGTCTGGAGAATTTAAACCTTTGTTCAAATAAAATCCATGATGTTTCTGTTATCTCTTTCTGGCATGGTTGACTAAACTGCCTTTTCTCCCAATATAAGGTTGGCTGAACACAAACTGTTGACACAGGGGTTTTCACTAGACTCAGAATCATCACAGTCTTCCAAACCTACAGCTGATACAGCCATTCTTAAATCCACTTTCATCCCAGTTCTCTGTCCAGTGGCCTTCGTTAATGATCACTGGAATGCACATAAACATTGTCACATAAATAAAGAAGGCACACATCAAACACCACTTTCTACAGAGGAATCCACACTGGAATTTTCATGTGGGCCTCAATCCTAACTTAAATATAGTAAATCCATCTCAGGCCCACAAGTCTGAAAATTACAGATGACCCAACTTTCCAAGGTCAAAGGCCCATTTCCCATGTGCAGGGAGAAGTTCCTCCTCTCCACAGAAAGGGCAGCTGTGTTCTGCACTATTGTGGTCTCAGGAAATCTCTGGGGCCCAAGACCATGCCTGAATCCCTTCTGGAAATTGCCCGTGGAAAAATATAACTGTCTCCATGGCTATAACCAAACAGGGAATGAGGGAGTATTTTCTCTCTTAGGTGAAGGAAATGAACTTCTCACAGGTGAAAGAGATTTAGGTTAATAGTTAAGTGTATTTGATAAATAACACTGCTTGACTAGCCCTAATAAGGGAATTTCTGCTTTATTAGCTTTCTTGCTTATAAAATTATTAGAGAAAGGAATAAAAAATGACTGTTCGAATTACTCTTTAGGACTTGACAATAAATAAGCGATTATTTCATAGAAGGCTCTTTACTAATGCTAATGTGAATCACTTCCAGTTTTACAAAACATCCATCCCTAAAGCAACTGGTTCATTCATGACTAGGGAAGTAGCAAAATCTGTGAAAGACAAGTAAGGGAGCTTTTAGATGCTTGCTGGAGAAGGATGTGTGCAACACATGTTTTAGATCTTATAGGAGCAATTACCTTAAAATGTCTTTTCTATTACATTTTGGTTGCCTGTTTTACTGTTTCCCCCTCATTTAACCCATTAGGTCTCACTATTCTGTATCTAGGGCACTTATTAAAGAACTAAGCAACATTATAGATGCCCTGGATATAGGGCAAGGGGACATAATGAGTCAAGGTCAGTATAAACAACTAAAGTAAAAAAAGAAATTGCTTCATGAATGAGAAGAGACTTTTGGACTACAGGTTGATTTGTCTTTCTTTAAATCTGTTGCTGACATTAGACATACAAAATAAACATGTGAAAGACCTGTAACTTCTCCCCTACCTCCACCCTGTTTGCTTCTTTACTTTTGCCTTTTCCTTGTACTGGAAGGAGGAGGGACTGGATGCCAGTGTTGATCAATTCAGATCAAGCAGGTTTCTTTCCTTAAAATTCTTAAGATTCATGTCTCAGAACATCAAGGAATGCTCGCTTTGATCCATGATGAAATACTTAAGTAGACACTGAAGAAAAGCTAAAGACGATTATCGACAAGAAGGCGCTGAAGTAGGAGTCCATTTAAGAAGTAAACAGTAGCCTGTAATCAGTAATCTGGAGATGGGAAAGGAATTTTTAAAACATCTGTCAGAAGCTGTTCTGTTTTCCATCAACCAGAAAGACTATTTCAAAAAGAGTCCACCGGAAAGCTAGCCCTTGGTCCAAGTGCCACTCTTTCCATTTGAGGGTGACTAATAGTGTTATTTCAAAAGTAAAGTTGGGACTACTTTACCTAAGAAGTCAAAACTGAAAAGTAGGAGGTCAGTCTCCATTCCTAGTGCCAATGTATTTCTCCATATATATTTGCTAAATTTCACCAAGTACTCTGGAATGATTTACCTAATTTGTGGAAAATTGGTTGGAATAACCTCAGTAGCTCAACTAGGTATGTCACCAAATGTCCTTTGTGGGGATCTACACTTTCCCCCATTCCTTTCAAGCTCCATGTGACAGATGAGCCCACTTGTGAAATACAGTGACAGGCCATTCTCAGACCAAGTGTTTAACACACAGGACTTTAGGAGATATTTATGATCTAAATTATAGCACACTGAGAGCAGCACCCTAACAATTTTCATTGTTCCTCTTCCCCAACTCCTAAATGACCTTGCCCAGATCTGTCTAGTTTTCACTTAGGAATATCTTAGCCTTTGAGATTACATAGGGTTTTCTCCAAAGAAAGCTCCTCACTTGTTCATGTTGGAAGGGATGTGGCAAATAAACAGTATCCCTTTCTGTCCCTCCTGACTGTGGCAGTAGGCTCCAAAATCTGTCATGCAGACTTTAAAAAAAGAAATCAGTACTATTCCAGAAAAAAAGCAAAACTAGAGGCTGTGGCCTAGCTGGAGGCTGTGGAGGCTTGCTGACACACTTCCTCCTGCCTCATGGGTTGCAAGGACACATCTGCCTCTGCAGCTTTGCCCTATGGGTCAGATGACCTCTGCATTCTGGGAAGAGCCTGCCCAGTCAAATGAGAGCACACGGGAGCTGAGGACAGCAGAGTCAGCAATTCCCTAGCTAGGAAAATGGCTGTTCCTCCCTGAGGAGGTCTGGTGGAAGGCTGGGCAGAGAAGCTTCCCCCTTGGACATAGTAGATGGAATGTGAGTCAGTTGTCCAATATGGTAGCAAATACCTGAGGTGATCACCTTAAACTGGAAAAGCTTATTTTGTCTCAGAGTTTTAGAGATTTCGGTCCATATTCACTTGGCCCCATCACTTGGAGCCCATGGTGGCACAGCTCATCTTGATGGAAGCACATGGTGGAGAAGGCCTGTTCACCTCATGGTGACCAGGAAGTAACAGGAGCGAGGAATATGCCAGTGTCCCCTTCCAGGGCACACCCCCAGTGACCTAACTTCTTTCTAATAGGCTCCACCTCCTAAAGATTCCACCACCTCCCAATACACCATGGACTAAGACCAAGCCTTTAACATGTGGGACTTATTGGGACATTTAAGACCTAAACGACAGCAGACTGGGAACAAGGGATGCTCACTAATAATTTTTCATTTAAGCCTTATCCAATAAACATTGATTGAACATCTGTTTTTTAACAGGGACTATTGCAGATGCTACAAACATAGCAGTGATGTAGAGACTTGGTCTGTGGTCTGTGTGAACTCAATACCCTGATGGGAAAAGCAGAGGGTACCCAAGTCACCAGGGACAAGGGCAGGGGCTGAGCGAGGTGGAGGAGGCCAGTCTGGAGAAGTTGGGTAGTCAGGGAAGCCTTCTCCAAAAGAATCTGTAAATGTAGGGGAAGACAAATGGGATATGTCTAGGTAACAGAAGCAAAGGGGCAGAGGGACAAAGGAGGGATACCCTGAGGAGCCAAGCATGGGGTTGGACAGAGAGTACAAGTGGCTTTGTTGGCATGAGTAAAGAGAGTCAGAGGGAGACTGGACAGGCAGGGTAGACCATCCCATAGGTCTTCAATCCTCATGTGAATACTCTTAAACCATTGTCCTTAAGCCATGGAGTTACAGGGTCATCAGGGATGAAAGATCACAGAGTTGGATGTCAATACTTGGAAATCATGAGAGATGGTGGTGTTGACTTTACAAAGACCAAAAGACCAGAGTAAGAGATAACGGCAAGTATATCTCAAAGAGTCTTCTACAAGGTTCCAAGGAGTGAGGAAAAACATACAAAGAGGCCAAACAGGACTTTGCAGCTTGGTCCAGATCCCTCCCTTTATTGAGACAAGAATGGTGCCCCTCACCCCCCGCAACTTTCCCACGGTCCCTCCTCTGTTCTCAGACCCAGAGGCTTTCTGGTTACAAACTCAAGCTCTTTTCACTTTGTCTCCTGGTTTGCACCCTGACTCATTTTTGCTCCAGTAAGGGTAGCAACAATGAAGGGCTTGTAGCTTCACATCCTTTCTCATCCCTCATCATCAGAAAACACCATCATCACACCCAAAGGAAGTACAGGGACCTTAATCATTAAGCCTCACAGTCCCAACTGTGGACATTGTCTAGAAAAGCTGGGAAAATCTGTACTGAATTAATTCCATTATATATTAACCTATTAGTTATACATTTACAACTCCCAGAAACAATAATGATATGCTTCCTTTCCTTTGGTCACTAACTGTAGCATTTAAGTTTTTGTACTAGAAAGGTTAGCACCTTTTTGTGTGTGCATCACAAGTTTCACTCTGGATGTGGATCTTTGTTCTATAGTCTATATGAAGATTTCCATTTTTCTTTTAAACATCTAACTTCATTGAGCATCTATAATTTTCTATGCATTGAATTAACAAATCAACACTTCTAGAGCTTATTTTTAAAATCCAAATATGTAGAATACATAACATGTAGGAAGGTTTCTGATTATTAAAAAAAAAAAAAAAGATGTGGTAGGAATGTAAAATGACATCACTAGTATGAAAAACAGCATGGCAGTCCTCAAAATAATTAAACACAGAATTACTATGTGATCCAGCAACTGTACTAGATATACATCCCCCAAAAGTGAAAGCAGGAACTCAGTTGTTTGTACATAAATGTGTGCAGCAGCATTATTCATAATAGTCAAAACGTGGAAACAAACCAAATATCTGTCAATAGATGAAAGTCTAAGCAAAACTTGGTATATAACATACAATTTCCATTATTCACCTTAAAGTGGAATAAAATGTGATGCATACTAAAAACATGAATAAAACTTGACACAAAAGGACAAATATCATATCCCTCCTGTACGCTACCCAGAGTAGTCAAATTCGTAGATGGAAAGTAGAATGGAATTTATCAGGATTAGGGTGAGAGAAGAATGTGAGTTAGTGTTTAGTGGGCAGAATTTCAGTTTTGCACAGTGAAGTTCCGGGGACGGATGGTGGGATGGTTGCCCAACAGAGGGAATGTTCTTAATGCCACTGAACTACATAAAATATGCTTAGAATGATTACAACGGTAAATTATGCATATTTTACAAGAACCAGAAAAAAAAAGTAAAAATGAGAAGAGAGAATGGAATGAAGATTCAACCTTTTGTGGAATATTGAGATGCTAAAAATGGGCAGGAATGTAGTATTTCCAGAAAGGAGTCAATTATGAAGAAACCTACAAGTCCTGATGTTTGAAATCTTATCTTTCCCAGGATCCTATTTCTTTCATGTTCTTACTAAGCTCAAGCAAGTCATGATGACACCTCACAAAATACAAAATCAGAGCCCAAGGCTGCTAGGGTTTTACAGGAAGCCTGGAGATGACCTGACTGGAGACCAGCCCTCCTGAGAAGTGTTGTTCTTGGTACCATTACCTGACCAGTGGGCTGGGCAGGGTAGCCCCACTGTGAGAGTAGTAAAAAGTAATAAATGATCCTAAATGTTAGCCATCTCATTGGAGACCCACTGAAAGGCTACTGACTTTCTTTCATGAAGAACAAAGGTAAATAACTTGATTCCATGCCACTAGATAAATAGCAGGGAAAACACAATTTCAAATTAATTTGAAAATTAATCTCCAAATTATATATTCTCTTGATCATCTTCTAAACACTACAAAGAAAACAGTCTTAGAAACTGTTAAAATGGGGAAAACAGCCTTAGAAACTGTTAAAATGTCACTTTATGAATTATTTTTAAAAGGATGATTAACAATAGCCCAAACCTGACCCCAAACTATTAGAGTGGGTATATGGAAACTCTAGGTACTTTCCATTGAATTTTTATATAAACCTAAAATTTCTTGAACAACTAGTCTATTGATTTTTTTTAACATTTTTACCCACATACACTCATAATTATCAACTTATAAGAAGGTTTAAACCACTACAGATGGCTGAAAAGAAGTTAAGAAATGGTTTTAAGGCTTCACCAAATTTCTCAGGATATCTTGGTTTGTACAGTTGTGCTGCCCCAGCTAATTATTTGCAGATTTTAATTTGATTTCACAGATTTCCCATGCTTCATCTCCATACCTCATCAAGGATGAAGGGCAGGCCAGAGCGTGTCAGTGTTTTCTATAGTCATGCATCATTTAATTTTGGGAACACATTCTTAGAAATGCCATTAGGCTTTTTTGTCACTGTGTGAACATCAGAGCGTACCTGTTTGCCTAGATGGTATAGGCAGTTACCCAACTAGGCCTATGGTGTGGCTACAGCTGTCAGGCCACAAACCTGCACAGCATGCTACTATACTAGGGCCACCTGGGCGCCACTGTAAGCAACTGTAACATGACAGTAAATATTTGTGTGTTTAAACATATCTAAGCATAGAAAAAGTACAGTAAAATATTGGGCAATAGGAATTTTTCACACCACTACCCCTGTCTAAAATCTCATCATGTGGCACATGACTGTATCTGTGTATGAATTTCAAAGGGACCACAGGTCTGAGGATGTGCATTGGTAGCTGTCCCAGTCACTAATGAGTTTGTACTTTATCATCATCTCACCAACACTAATGCTTGTGGAGTTAGACTTCAACAATCACTCTTGCTGTCTCCACACACACCAAAAAGTAGTGCTAGGTGATTAATCAATTTCTAATTTCTTAATGAATTTTTAAATTTCTTGCAATCTAAGGAATTATGAAACTAAATTTAAGGTTTCCCACAATTCAGATTTAAAATGATAAATCCAGAGGATTCTTTCCTATATCCCACTGTATTATTCACAATGAATAATGTGGATACATTTTTCATGTTGTAAGTATGAGATGAAATAACAAACAGGAAAGAACTTTACCAAGTGCAGATGTGAAGGTATCAGATTTTTATTCACTTTCTGTAAGTTCTGTGGTTATTTTTCTTGTAACTGGTGCTTCTCAAAATCATAATACTTGGGAGTTAATTCACTTTTTTCTCTTTTGTTAGAACGTGACTTAGAAAGTCTACCTGGCCTCTGAACTGATACTCAAATATCTAAAAACGTCTCCACCATATTGCAAAGCAATCTGATCACCTCAATAGAGATGATAATCATGACATGTTGTATATGTGAAAATAGTAAGACCAAGCACTGTTAAAGCATCTAAATTCGGCCCAATGTGCTGAAATGTATGTCCAGTATAGTGGCATAATGTAAAAGCTCATTCTTAATTAATTATCTGCTATTCAATTAGCAGAAAACAGAGAGGGAAGAAAGGAAGAAAATTCTAATCTCCATTTCTGCCAAGGAACTGTGAGATACATTTTCAATCACTGCTAGGGAGCATATAAATTGAACAATATTTTTGAAAATTAAAAAAAAAGACAGTAAAGATTGTATTTGAAAAGGGTCTATGTTTTTTTTTTTACCCAATAATCCAATTTCTTAGAATCTATACAAAAAAAAAAATCAGCAACACACTCACAAAAATATTTAAGTATTTGTTGTGGCATGATTTACAGTGGCCCAAACCTGAAAACACATTTTAAATGTCCAACAGTGGAAGCAGGTTAAATGAATTATTGTGCACCTAGATAATGAGATATTATTTGGCCATTAAAATTATTACAGGAATTTCATTGCCAGTACTTCCTAACCCTCCTACAGACAACTAGAAAATAGACAAAGTGTATAAAGAACGGTTTTCAAATAGTGGACGGGGGCATCACAGCACAGGGATTCCTGGGAGAGGACAGAGGGTTACCCTGCTTTCTGCCTGGAGGCACTCTCTGGACTGTGGTTTGTTAATGTCTTATCCTCTGGCAAATTCCACTCTTGGAGTAACAAAAACATACACCCAGAAAAAGTCTTTCATAAAACCATTCACAGCAGCTTTTTCATAATTGACAAAAGCTGGAAACAACCCAGCAAGAGAACAGATTAACACATTTCAGCATATTCATGAAGTGAAATACTCTTCAGAAATACAAGGAACATAGGCGACAGCAGATGAATCTCATGGACATAATGCTCAGAGAAAGAAGCCAGACCAAAAAACACAATGCATGGTATGATTCCATTTCTCTAGGATAGACAAAATATTATAATAGACAAAATTTATTCAAAGTGAAAAAAAATCAGTGGTTTCCTCTGGCTGGAAGTCAGAAAAGGCACTGGTAGGGAACTGATGGGGAAGGGCATAGGGGAACGCTGAGGGGTGATGGAAATGTTCTAAAGCTTGATGAGGGACTAGCTTACGCTTGACTTTGTATTTGTCAAAATTCATCCAAATATACTCTCAAGCTCTGCCTTTCACTGTCTGCAAGTTATTGCTGGCCCTCACATCAGAGCCTAGCACTCTGCTGAATCCATGTCAGTGACAGGCAAGCACATCCTGCCCACCTCCATCTCAGATCCTCAGTCTGTCACCAGCACTGGTTGTTGGGCACAATGTACCTTACATCTCGCTCATGTACCACGTAGTTAGTTCTACCATGGTTGATCTGTACTGAATGCGAACAGACTTTTTTCCTTGACGTTATTGCCTTAACAATACAGAATAACAACTATTTACATGGCAATTACATTCTATTAGATATCAGAAGTCAACTAGAGATGCTTGAAAGTATATGGGGGGATGTGTGGTTTATATGCAGATACTACACCTTGTTACATAAGGGACTTGGGCCTCTGTGGACTTTCATATCTACATCCTGATTGCAATGTGTATGTGGGGGTGTCCTGGAATCAATTGCCCATGGATATCAGGGAATGACTGACAGTATATCCCAACAAATAGAAAAAAGGAAAGAAAACACTTTAGGGCTGAATGCATGAGTTCAGCTCTGCTCACAGCTAGGCTTTCTGTTCTGAAGGCCTTTCCCAAGCTGCTGCCTCCTACCACATCCTTCTTCCTTACCTTCAGCAGGTGGTTCTTTGGGTTGCTTCCTTGAGTCCCTCAGCTACCCTTCCTGTATGTTCTCCACACATCTTTGGCCCCTTCACACCTTGTACCACAGAGCAAGAAGCCTGTTTCCCCAACTAGACCAGAAGCCCCTTGAGGACCCAGGTCTGCCATAAACTAACAGTGGAGGCAACACCCCTGGTTAATGGAGCTAAGAACTTACCTTCTCTGTGCTAAGGGCTTTGTGTGATATGGTCATTGTCACATTCATGAATGAATCCTGAGCACCCAAACCCCCGCAAACCAGAGATTTCCTGATTTATTATATATACACAGTACTCAGAGATGGGACAGAATAGAGCAAAAGCTAATTTCTGCTTGAGTCACAGGTGATTTTTTTAAATAATTTTTTTTTCTTATACCTTTCTACATTTTATAACTTTTTCTGCTATTACCATGTTTTTAAAATAATATTAGAATAAAGGAAATTCTGTATGGAGGAAAGGTCCACTACAGACATTAAAAACCCATGAGATATGTTGAGATATAGCTGAGGTACTCCTAAACCACTGTGTCTGTTTTAATTTGTTACAGCTTTCTTTCCAAAAATGGAAATGTTACAGTCCAAGTAGAAGCCAAGTCTAAATATAAAAAAGATTTTTTTTAAAGCTAGAGTGGATTCCAAACTGTACTCTGTCTCAAACAAATATTACTTCAGAAATTAAAATTTAATTTCCCCCCTTTTATTTCAGCCTCAATATCACAGGAAGAAATAATGATTTCAGAATGGACTTCCCTTTCTTTCCATAAATATACAAGAAGATTTATTTTGATGCCAAAACAGTTGGGGATATGGAAAACATATTTTGACAGAATCCTGCAAAACTGTCCTTGCTCATCCTCAGAATCCTTCCTAGGTCTGAGTCAGAATCAGAGATACTGATAGGCCAATCCTCTGCCACTCGAAACCAAATAAGGAAATGAGAGAAGGCTTGGTGAGTTCTACCAAATGGCAAAATGGTTATCCTGAATGGTTTTGCAAAACACCACTTTCGTTACACAAATGGGAAAGTTTAAAACTAGATCTTGTCAAGAAATGAAACTCCACATAATTCTTGAAACCTGGCCTTGATTATTTTCGCCTGTTATAACCTCAAGCAGTTTAAAGTATTGGTGTCCCTGTTTGAATGGTACAGCTCTCCACTTCATCTAAATGTGAGCATGTGGGACCCTGGAAGGAAAGATCTGTCAGGCTGCAAAGCATGGAGCCTCCTGGAGAAAGCCTTCAAAGCATGAGGCTCTCACCATTTGACCCAGCTATCCCACTCCTTGGCCTATACCCAAAGGACTTAAAATCAGCATATTACAGAGATACAGCCACATCAATGTTCATAGCTGCTCAGTTCACAATAGCCAGATTGTGGAACCAACCTAGATGTCCTTCAATTGATGAATGGATAAAGAAACTGTGGCATATATATACAATGGAATATTACTCAGCCATAAAGAATGATAAAATTATGGCATTTGCAGGCAAATGGATGAAATTGGAGAATATCATGCTAAGTGAGATGAGCCAATCTCAAAAAACCAAAGGACGAATGATATCGCTAATAAGTGGATGATGACACATAATGGGGGGTGGGAGGGGTTGGTGTTAGGGTTAGAGTTGGGGTTAGGGAGGGGGGCAAGAATGGAGGAAGGAAGGATTGTATAGGGGGAAAAGAGGGGTGGGAGGGGTGGGGGGAAGGGAAAAATAACAGAATGAATCAAACAACATTACCCTATGTAAATTTATGATTACACAAATGGTATGCCTTTAGGCCATGTACAAACAGAGAAACAACATGTATCCCATTTGTTTACAATAAAAATTTAAAAAAAGAAAAAAATAAATAAAATACAATGTGTTCAAAAAATAAAGCACTGAAAACAAACAACAAAAAAAAAAGCATGTGGCTCTCATAGTCCAGACAGGTCTCAAATTCTTCACTTCTCCTCCCACTGACAGGTGGGGTTTTTCTACATTTCCTGCTCTTGAATATCTGCCCACCTTAGTGATAGTGGTCTATTCGGCACAGGGGTTGGTGCTGTGTGACTTGGAGGCCAGGTCTGTGAGGGAATGCAACTTCTGCCTGTTTCTCTGGAACATGTGCACCTGGAGCCCTGAACCACACTGTGAGCAACCTGCATGGAGGCCGCCATGCTGGGAGGCAGCCCACACCAGCCCGCATGGAGAGACCACAGAGAGGCTCTATGGCCACATAGAGACAGACTTCTGGTTGGTCCCCACCTGCCCCAGCTGCCCAAGGGCCACTCCCCCAACTGATCCCCCTCCACCCCAGGGACTCTAGACTTAGACATATTCAGCAAAATCCTTCCTGAAATCTTGACCCCTTCAAACCAAGAAAGGTACAAAATAAATGTTGCTGTTATACGCCACAGAGTTGTTCAGTGACTTCTTACACAGCAACCAATAACTGGAAGAGAAGCTATGTGTGGAAAAGATAAAATGAAGTAATAAAAAATGTGAAAACAAGAGACATAAATCTAAGAATAGCAGTTTCACAGAGAACATAACAAAAAAACATACAAAAATATGTCTGAAGGGCAGGAATGTAATGTGGCTTACTTCCAAATCATAATGAAGAACTCGAGATTCTTCCAATCTATTCACTTTGCCAAATTCCAGAAAAACTTAATATCTCAAGTTGGGTGAGGCCATATGAAGTAACAGAAAATGGAAATAGGATCATTTTGAGTCAATACAAGTACAGGGTACCAGTGGTTTCTATCAGAGCGTTTCCAGGAAGGGGCTCTGCTTAACTTCTTTTAATGAAGCCAAGACTCATTTGTAATAAGGGATGCTGATTTACATGCAATTTTTGTCCTCAAATTTTTAAAGATGGAATGTGCAACTTGCCTCCCTTCTGATTGGCCTTGTCAGTGTGCTTAGCAAACACTTTATGTTTGGATAATCTAATAATAAACGTCACCTAATTTTGGTCAATTTTTCAGAATTTGGGGCGGGGAAACACAACAGACACTTGAATTAATGATGTTTTACAAAACCAGCACACAAGCAGCTCTTGTCTAAAGGTTTTCATACAACAAAGGCCCTTCTGTGATTATTTTCCCGGAACAAAGTGCTACTTCCTAATTAAACCTACACAGAAAACAAGGCCCTGCTCTGAAAGGCAGCTTTATTATCAAAGCCAT
The DNA here is from genome assembly GCF_902686445.1 of Sciurus carolinensis. NCBI lineage: Eukaryota > Metazoa > Chordata > Mammalia > Rodentia > Sciuridae > Sciurus > Sciurus carolinensis. The sequence continues at coordinate 24,471,254 of NC_062227.1, read as the reverse complement.
AGGAAACACTTCCTCTTTAATGAAACAGATTTTTATCTCTTCAAGGATTTTTACTCACAAATCGGACCCTCCAAGTGAAATTTTTTGCCCAGGTTTAAAAATTGTTTAAAGGAAAATATAAACCATTGATTCATTTTCCTGATTCCTGGCCAAAAATCACATTAGTTAGCACTACTAATAGTCACTGCAAAAGTATGAAGGAGGTGCTAATGTTCTACTGATTCTCAGGAAGAGGAGCCTTCCAGTTAGCTGGCTAAGAAAACAGAGCAGGGAGTGGGGAGGGTGGGGGGATGGCGCTAGAATCTGAAATCAAGAGGAAAGTGTACGAGCTCTTGCCAGTGTCCCCATAAAATCTAAAGAAAAGGAAAACAAGGACTGCAGATCAGGGACCCAGGAGGTGAGACAGTGTGGCATAGTGCCCAGAGGACCAGAAATTTTGGTTTGCAGGCCTAGCTTTAGCAGATGGAGTGACCCTGGAAAACCACAGACCTACTGGCTCTGTGTTGCCCTTTTCCTTCTTACAGAGAACAACTGCACTCCAGGTCTGTAGGGAGAGCAGAGGAAATAACATGATGAGGAAGAAAATGCCAAATAGTCAATAACCTGCACCTATAAATTCTTACATGTGTCCAAGGCAATAAACATTTCTTTTTAAAGATATGCTCAAAACAAAACTAACCATAAATTTGTCATATGAACCTCAAAAAATGATTTCTATTCACTGTGTTATTTTATTGACATACAGATGAGGTTAGCCCTCTTTTTTCTTTCTTTTCTTTCTTTCTTTTTTTTTTAACTAAAAGCACAGGTGACTATTCATAACTAAAAAATAAGCAAAGCACCAGGTCTGGGAATTGTTGTGCAAATGATGCATAAACCCTAAAGAAGACAAACACAGCTTTAAAAATTATTAATGAGTTGTAGTTTTATCAGGAAATGTTCATGCTAAAATGTTAAATAAAACATCATGACGCAATGCATATATCCCAAGTCCAACCCTTGAACCTTTAAACTCTCTAAGCTCCCATTTCAGAGTCTGTCAAAGGGGATAAAAATGGGGCTAGGCTCATAAGGTGATTATAAGGATTCAGTGGCAATCCAGATCAAGTGCATAGTAACACAGGGTCTGGCTCAGTAAATATGTAATAAGTGCATCACTATAAAACTCATGGAATTTCATGCAAAAGACTAAAAGAAAATACGACAAAATATTATCAGTGGCTATTTCAGAGTTAAGGGACTGTAAATTTTTCTGCCTCTTTCCACCTACATCTATCTTCTGATTATTCTACAATGATTCCCATATTACTTTTCTAATCAGAAAAATAATCATTGACTTATGAGTTAATTTTCTAAAAATCTACACAATTGTACTTCTTAGTTAATATTATTAGCTATCTCTAATTAGATTATATTAAGGTCTTGTTTAGCATTCCCTCGGTGATATCTGAAATTCTTTGGGAATCCAAAGTAATTTGTGAGTTAGAAAGAGGACTGAGGGAAAGAAAACACAGGTTTATTGAGTGTGAGGAATTTGTCAGGTGCTATGTATCATTCTTAAAGCTATTACATTCTACTTTGTAAGTTGCACTAAAGTATATCTTGTTACCATTCTTTATGCATCTCCATCATACCTCACAACCGAAAATTCATAGTAAACAATTCACACATTAAAGAAGACTTCTCCATTTCCTCTACCACTGTCCTTAGAGTCACAGTACCAAACCTGTGCCCTAAGGACACTTAGTCTGTGGATGAATTAAAAGGCAGTCGATGATTTTTCTAGGAGAATTCTAAAATTTGCATTTCCATTCCAAAGTTAATCTAAAAAACACACGAGCATATTCAGGATCTGGCTGACCACCATATATAACAAACCAGTGTCCCAGGATGTCAACAGCTGCTACTCAGTGTTTCTGTCATTGCATTGGCACAAATGATCACCTCCTGCAAAGACTGTGCCAATTGCTAAGGAACAGTCAGCTCACCTTTCTGGAATCTGCTTCCTGGGACTCTGAAAACCACTGCTCCTCAGTGGAAGTACCAGCAAGAGGCTGGAAGGCTGCAGGAAGGAGGCTGAGTGGAGGAGAGACACTGGAATTCTGAAAAGGGAGGCGGGACTGCCCCCGTCTACTTGATGTTCCAGCCAGCCTTACCCAAGACACCATGTTTGGCCTGGCTGGGGAAGTTGACTCCAGTCTCCTGCTTCCTGGTACTCACTCCCACAGGAGCCTCACCATGCCCCACAAAAACAGGGGAGGGGACACTCCTCCAAGTCCCCAGGTGCTAATAACCCCACTCTCCTCCCTCCTCAGCCATTACTCTCCCAGAGGAGTTACCTTCCTGATCCCTTTTTTCCAATTCTCCAACACCATTTTACCAATTCCTCATACTAAATACACCCCTTTACATGACTTTAGTTTCTGCTTTCCTGATTGAATCCTGACAAATACATACAATGCACTATATGGTGCATTATGTTTTTTTTAAATGTGGAAAAGTACACACAACATAATAATTATATATATTATATATATTATGTTATTATATAATAACATATGTTATTATATAATAACATAATTCTGGACATATTTAAGTGACATTAAGTATATGCACAACCATCACCACCATGCATCTCTAAAACTTTGCATCATCCCAGCTTGAAACTTTGTACTCATTCAACATTCACTCCCCCTCCCCCTGCCTCCCAGGCCCTGGTGAACCACCAGTCCACCTTTTGTCTTTCTGAATTGGACTACTCTAGGTACTTCATGTAAGGAGAAACATATAGTATTTCCTCTTTTGTGTCTGACTTATTTCACTTAGCATATGTTTTGAAGATACATTCATGCTATAGTATGTGTCAGAATTTAGTTCCTTTTTAGGTTGAATAATATTCTATTGTATACATATATACACACATACGTGCATGTGTATGCACATATATGCATATATGTATGCATACATGTGTGTACATGTGTATGTGTGTATCACATTTAGCTTATCCATTCATCTGTTGATGGTCATTTGGGTTGTTTCTACCTTTTGGCTATTGAATAATGTTGCTATGAAAATTAAATATGAATATTCGAGTCCTTACTTTCAGTCCTTTTGGGTATATACTCAAACTTCTGGGTCATATTAAAATGCTGTGTTTAATTTTTGAGGAACCAAGAGGCTGTTTTCCACAGTGGCTGTTCCATTTGCATTCCCACCAGCAATGCAGAGGGGGTTCAATTTTTCCACATCCTGACTGACACACATGATTTCCCATTTCTTTTATAATAGCCATCCTCATGTGTGTGAAGGGCATCTTGTGGTTTTGATTGTCATTTCCCTCACAATGAATGATGCTGACCTTCTTTTCATCTGCCCAGTGTATTAGCTTTTAATACAGCGTTTCTCAAACTGGAAATGCTTCTGTTTGACTGAGAAGCACTAACATAGGATGACATCATCACATAACTAGAGGGGCCTAAAAGAATTTTGACAATCATAAAATTCAAGAGCCACAAAATGTGTCTGCTCCCCCAGAATAATATCTTTTCAATTTTAAGTCATCAAAAAAGATCACCAGCTCACTTTGGGGAGATGCTGCCAAGTGAAATCCTCAATCACTTGACAGTGAGCAGCATTGTATTAATGCAGACCACCACATAAATGTCACTTTGACATTTGTTAAAGTTCACTCAGCTTTATTTTTCTTAAAACAAAAATACCACACGCATTCCATTCCCATGAATTTTTTAAAGTAAGATATTACTGAACATCTAAGAGGAGCTTCTAAAATATGAATCAATAAAAGAAATGAATAGCGGGCATTATTTATAAGAAGTAAAGAAATAAATCTCATCATTCCTCTTGTAATATGTGACTAAAATGAACACTGTAGTTAAACCTTATTGCAAACTATACAAAATTCATGGGCTTTCTGATAGCTGTACTTTTTATCTTTAATTTATGTCCCAGATAAAACATTATACATAGAGGCTAAAAAATGCTGTGATGTCAACAGCTGTCATCAACTAGAGAATCAAGAACGAGATCAATGTCTCCAGCCTTTGCTAAAACAGAACGAAATTAATTTAGTCATAAAACCTCAGGAGCTGACATATTTATTAAGTTACATGAACACATTTACAATAATATTAAAATAATTTTAAGATCTATCTGTAATTCTACTTTAGAAATCTGCGTTTTCAGTGTTACATTTCTATAGGGCTAAGACAGTCAAAAGGCTTGTTAGTTTACTGTTGTCTTTTAATCAAGCTGGAAGCAAAAAAAGAGGGGAAGCAAAAAATAGCATTGATCTACACTACTACTACATGGAGTGATTTTTCACTCCATGCCTGAACCACATCGATGGCTCAGTGTGCACGAGTGAGCCAGACATCCCTCCAAAAAACATTAGTGGGAAGAGGAGGAGAGGAAGAAGACAGGGGGATCCCTGCCCTCGGGGAGTAAACAATCTAGAAATTCACCAGCAGCAGGCTGATGGCCGGCCTGAAAGGGAAACATGCAGATTCTGGCAAAAGTAAAGATAAGAGGAAGGTGTAGCTAAGCCCTAAATTTGAGAATCAGCCAAACCAAAGAAGCTTGGGGGAAATGTGAGAGTAAGAGGAAGCTAACTCTCCAGGAAGAGGTCAGACTGTCAGCTCCAATTGAGCATCACTGGGTGGGACAGCTAGCTCAGGGCTGCCTGTGAGGTGAAGCATCCGGGCTCTTCCATAAGGTGCTCTTGCCAAGTATGTCTAATGGAATTTAATTAAGTGTCTAGAGCTGAGTTCATTGGACAGGAAATAGAGGGAATAAAGGAACATCTCAAATAAAACCATAATGAAACATTTCAGCCAACCTAGAATGTGGGGTGACATTCTACACCACAAATGGCTCCTATTAAAAAATTTAATACCATTAAATAAAAAGGAGAGGACAACTCAGATCAGAAGAGTTAGAAAGCACAGCAATCAAATACAATATCCAGTGGTCCTTACTGAATCCTGGTTTGAAAGAAAGAAAGCTATAGAAAATGCTAGTGAAAAAATGGAGATAATTGGATGACAAAACAGTTATTAGGAAATTACTGTTACTTTCATTCAGGGGACTAATGGTATGGTGTCTATTCAGAACAAATGTCTTTATTTTTTTTAATATATAAATGGAAACATTGGTGACGAAATGCCCTGATGATTATAGTTCCCTTGAAATAAATGTGCCACAATGCTTAAAAGTCCCCGCATCTCAGGGGTGGAGATATGTGTGCTCGCTGTACTATGTGTTCTACACATTTTAAAATGTTTGTAATAAAAAGGCTCGATAAAAAATAAACCTAAAAAATAAACAATGAACTTTAGAGGCATTTGCCCAGATATAAGTATAGTGGACTTTTTAAATTGGTGCATCACAATTATAAATAATAGGGGGTTCATTATGCCATATCGTACATTCATGTAACATAATTTGTTCAGTCTCATTCCCCAGAACCTTCCCTTACCCTCCCTGTCCTCCCCCACCCACTTGCTCTACTATACTGATCTACCTTCTATTATATTTATTTTAATTAGTGCATTATATATATACGTACACACATACACAATATCTTTTTAAACTGAAAGCACGGAATTTTTGTACTGTGTAAAAGACAAAGGAATTTTTGAGTATTAATTGTTTTAATTACCTTCTTTTAGAAGCTCACTCCAAAACACTAGGAATTGCCTAAAGAGATCTATAACTATATATCCATGCTTGTTTTTGAAATATGCCTTATGGATCTAAAACTGATACTCCTTTCATTTTGGAATTCCTCATGCTGGCAATAAAGGACAGTTCAGAAAGAGTTTGAAATCTATTTGGTAAAATATCCAGTTCTTAATTTGGCTAACCTCACGTTTTTAGTCAGCATTCTGTCACTGTGACAAAAGACCTGAGATAATCAACTTATAAGGAAGAAAGGTTGATTTGGGCTCATGATTTCAGAGGTTTCAGTCCATATTTTTGAACCTGCGACAAGGCAGAACATGATGGAAAGAACATATGACAGAGGAAGCTGCTCACCTCATGGCAGATGAAAACAAAAAGAGAAGGAGGGACGGGCCAGGGGCCCAACATCCCCTTTAAGGCATCTCCACAGTGACCTAATTTCCTTCCACTAGGCTCTATCTAAGGTTTCCACCAATTTCCAAAAGTGCCACACTGGCACCAAGTTTTTAACACATGGGCCTTTCCAGGACACTTATCCAAACAATAGCACTCATATACTACTACTTTCTTAATAATAAACATGGTTATACTTTTTCCCTTAAAGAAAGAAAAACAAATTAGAAAGATGACAGGAAAACCAAAAATGCCCACAGAACCATTCTTAGCACTGAGATCAAAACAAAGTTCAGGCCAAGAAAAAGGGGCTCTTTTTCTTTTTCTTCAGGGGGATTTGAAAATATTAAAACAAATCATATTAATTCAAGTCTCAATGGCTGAAAGCTACAGAATGTGTCAATTCCATAAAACTGTGAAACTAAGCTCGGAAAAAGTCTCGCAAACTTCACATTTTGCAACCTCATCCACTATAATTATTAGAGATCAAAAGCTCCTTCTACACGAAGTTATGCAATACTGGGTTCTATTTAAAATCCAGCACATTTTTAAAAAATTTTTAAACTATCACTTATTCAAAGAATCCTAATGGTCACTAAATTTCCAAATTCCTATTTCAATTCTACAGCACATACCTACACCACTTGTCTTAATTGATGTAGATATTTTACACAAAATCTACGACACAGAGAATGTGAGTGGGAACACGTATGAATGTCCTGCAATGGCTTTTCCAGAGAACTCGAATCAGAAAGTGCGCCTGTAGCTCCAACAAACCTGCCCTCTCTCTTCTTCATGCCTTCCACTCGGCCTCCTTTCCCTTTCCAGAAATGCGGGGACAACCAATATCATATTACCCTGAATTCTCCTCTTGGCCTTGAAGCCGCAGGAGGAGATGTGTGACGGAGCCAGTCTGCCTGGCCCTTCCTTCCCACTCACGCTGAAGGCTTTGCTCACGTTAGGACCGGGCAGCCCAGCTCACACGTGGCCAGCATCTGGCAGGCTGAGATACAGTCAGGAGGTTCAGCTACACTCTTTTGTGTCCCAGCTTTAAGCAACCCTTGTACAATACATGTGCATAATGACAATGACAAGACAGAAAGCCCAAGGTTAGGGACTGTGTGCATTCGTCTTCCTTCTTGCCTCAGGTGTCTGAGACCCTCCCCAGGACATCCAGCCCACTGCCTGGCATACTGTCCTGAACGATGAGGATTCCCTGCCACATAGCTGCAAAGAACATCAACCCCCTGTGGGCAATGTCACTCCTCTCCTCAGAGACACCTGAGGAGGATAAGGGTGACAAGAAATGGTGCCAGGGATTACTTCTGTGTATCGTTTGACTGGGCCTGGCGGAACACAGTGAGATCAGAATGCAGCCATGTTAGAAAACAAGCCAGACATTCCCCAAAGGCGTAGATGCCACCAGTGGATCTGGGTTGACCTACCTGTCTTAGGTCCAGCGTGATCGTGACCCAGTGATACTCTCTCCCATTTTGGATACTGGGACTTTGCCACCAGTTATTGGTGCCATCTATTGCATTTGATATTGGGTGGCGTTCTGTGAAGAGAAAATAAAAACAGGCATTCCTCTTGGCTCCTGAATTTCTAAAACTCCTGAACATCTAAACCCTCAGTGAAAATGAAGGGCACTGAAGATGGACACAATATTCATGGCTTCCTGACGGAAGTCTTCAGTTGTCACTTTAGAAGAAAAAACACAAAGATCCAGTTTTGAACATTGTGTTCAACTCATGATTCATCTTTGCCTCTGTAGAGTCCCTTTGTCTCAGCTGGTTTTTATCTTTAAGTATCTGGGATCAGGACCAGGTTCTAACTCTCCCATGGCTGGGTACAGCTTGGAGGCAGAGTGCAGGCAAGGCCCTGGGCTCCACCCCAGCACCAAAACTTAAATTAAATAATAAAATAAAATGCATAGGAGCTTCACTTGCCTTTGGGGTTCACGCTGCTGCCATCACAGACCCGGCACTGGGCATTTCGTATAGGTCGGCCAGGTACATGCTCCACAAGTTTGCAAAACATCTCAGGCCCCTTCTCTCCACAGGTCGCGTTGGCACTGATGTGAGCATTGCTGGCCAGGTTAAGAATGGCAGGGAACAAACCTGAAAGTCAAGAGTCACCCCATCAGCTTAGCTACTCAACCCACTTCATAGGTCAATCAAAAAGAGAAATGGCAAAACCAAGAGCAAAGCAAAGGAAGCCTTCCACAAAAGCAGGACACACGGTCAGGTTTCCTTGATGTGACCTTCCAGGACGAGTACAACTCACGTATTAGCAAAATTCAGAACAAGAACGCAGGGGTGGAGACTGACCATGAAGGAACACAAGGGAACTTTCTGGAGTAGAACATATCCTGATGAAAGTCCAGGTTTCCCTTGCACATGCAATTGTGAAAAAAAAATCATAGAATGAGTACCCTGGAGGTTTGGGTAGATTTGGGTATTTTACTATATGTAACTTCTACCTCAAATAATAAAATAATCATAAACAAATATCGAGGTACATGCTGAAATGTTCAGGCATGAAGTGTCCTGAACACCTTCAAATCACTTTGAAATGCATTAAAAAAATATGTTGGACTGATGAACAAACAGACATGGATAGACAGTTGATAAAGAAAAGAGAGTAAAATGTGAATTGTTGAATCCATGTGGCGGAGTAGACATTCACTACACACTATTTTTTTTCTTTTTTTTTTTTTTTTGATACTGGGAATCAAACCCCCAGGGCACTTCACCACTGAGCCACATCCCCAGTCCTCTTTTTATTTTGAGACAGGGTCTCACTAAGTTGCTGAGGTTGACCTTGAACTTGGACTCCTCCTGCCTCAACCTCCCACGTCACTGATATTATAGGCTTGCACCACTGCACCTGGCCCTTGCTAGTTTTCTGATTGAAAATTTTCATAATAATGTTGGGGAAATAGGTTTCAAGACAAGTTTCAAGTGCACATACTGGACCAGTGAAATCTACACACCTCGCCCTGAGGAGAAAGGCATCTCCTCTGCTTCCATTTTGTCCCAGGTGCCTCCCTCTGGTCAGACTCACAGGTTTTCATGTAATTGTGTTGGATAGTTTTCTCTCTTTCTCAATTTCCTTACTGTCTATTTTCTTTGGTGAACAAAACTTTAGAATACAAAGATCCAATTTTCAGACATCTCTTCAACTCATAATTAATCCTTGCCTCTGTAGAGTCCCTTTGTCTCAACTGATTTTTATCTTTAAGCAGCGGGGATCAGGATCAGGTCCAAACTATTCAGAAAACAGGACTGTGAGAAAAGTATCTCCATTAGATTCTTGAGAGATTTAACTTTATCTTGGTAAAAGAGGAAAACAGCAGTGAAGATTCTGGAAAGATGGAGAAACTGCGGCTAAGTGGCACGTGACATAAAGGAGGCATTCCACGTGAATGGGAATCGCAAACAGTATGGAGAGGGTCTTAGCTTGGTGAGGTTTCAAAGAGCACAGAACATAATCTTTTCTTTGTAAAGGGCATATGGATAACACTATTTCTGAGATGTTTATTTTCCATTGATATTTGAAATATCATAGTATAATTTTAGTTATATAGAAAAGATTCATATTTTCAATTTTTATTTTGCAGGTATTGCCTAATGTGTTCAATGATATCTTCTAATATAAATATTTTAATCATTTAAAATATTTATAAAACAAACCAGTTATTTTCATAAGACCTGCTATATTAAAACCTACTGTGTACCTACTGAAAAATATCTGTTAGAGTTGGAGATGGCACATGCCTGTAATCTCAGCGACACAGGAGACTGGGACAGGAAGATGGCAAGTTCAAGGTCAGCCTCAGCAACTTAGCAAGGGCTTAAGCAACTTAGCAAGAACCTGACTCTAAATAAAAAAATATATATATAAAATAACTGGGGATGCGGCCCAGAGGCTAAACACCCCTCAGTTCAATCCCTGGTAACCAAACAAACAAAAATATCCAAAACACTTATTGGGTAGTTTTTCAAAGACTTCACAAAAACCAGAAATGCCTCTTAGTTGTTCTACAATAATAGGATTCAAATCAGTTTTAGAGGATTATTCTTTTTTTCTCTTTATTATGTCTTTTTTGTTGTTGTAATCAGTTATACATGACAGCAGAATGTATTTTGATTCCTTGTACACAAATAAAGCACAACTTCTCATTTCTCTGGCTGTACATGGTACTGAGTCACACAGTTCATGCAATCATACATGTACTAATATGTACTAACATGCAATAATGACCATCTCATTTCACTGTCCTTCCCACCTCCACACCCCTACTCCTCCCTTACTCCCCTCTCCCCAATCCAAAGTTTCTTTATTCTTCCCTAGCTCCCCCATATTATGGATCAGCATCTGCATATCAGATAAAACATTTGGACTTTTTTTTTTTTGGGTTGGCTTGTTTCACTTAGCATGATATTCTCCAACTCTATCCATTTACCTGCAAATACCATAATTTCATTCTTCTTTAAGGCTGAGTAATATTCCACTGTGTATATATACCACATTTTCTTTATCCATTCGTCAACTGAAGGGCATCTAGGTTGGTTCCACAATCCAGCTACTGTGAATTGAGTTGCTATGAACTTGATGTCACTGCATCACTGTGGTATGCGGATTTTAAGTCCTTTGGGTATAAACCAAGGAGTGGGATAGCTGGGTCAAATGGTGGTTCCATTCCAAGTTTTCTAAGGAATATCTATACTGCTTTCCAGGGTGATTGTGCCAATTTGCAGTCCCACCAGCAATGTATGAGTGTACCTTTTCCCCCACATCCTCATCAACACTTATTGCTGCTTGTATTCTTTTTTTTTAATTTAAATATTGATAGACCTTTATTTTATTCATTTATTTATATGTGGTGCTGAGAATCGAACCCAGTACCTCACACATGCTAGGCAAGTGTTCTACCACTGAGCTACAACCCCAACCCGCTGTTTGTATTCTTAATAATTGTAGAGGATTATTTGTAATTTTGAAGCACTACACGAACATGTCATGCATTATGGTTTTTAAGTTTTTTTTTAATTTAAGACTGGGTACTTTCATCATATTCCCTTAAAGGAACTTATTTAACTAAAAAGGAGTACAAAATACTTTATGAGAAGCTGGAGGAATCAGTGTTTAATTATGCAGGTCTCTAAATTATTAATTCTGTGAACCACAGTTAGATGCATTTTACGTGATGACTGAGCTCCTACACTGACATGTGAACCCTTGGACTTGGTCCTTGTCTGGTAGCAGCAGCCAATGTCTACTGTGTGCTACTGAGATAAATAATAATTTTCTCCCTCCTTTATGACCACAATATTCTAGCAATCTGGTTCATGCTGTTCTTATGAACTAATGAGTGAAAGTATGACATGCTTTTAAAACTCTGGTGTTTTAAAGAAATCTAGGTTGCAAGAATGGACTTAAAGCATTTCTCTATCAATGACAATCAGCTAACAGATGTTCTCACTTTCTCTTTAGTCATCCCTCCAGGTTGCAAGACATCAAGGAAATACCTCATTTTCTACCCAGAGCTCCCCTCCCACTCTGGGATTGGTGAGGGTCTTGAGTTACTAGAGGCTTGGGACAGTGGTGGAGGCGGCCAGGGAACCTCAGGGGCAATACCTGCTCCTATGATACAGTCTTGGCCCCAAGTCACGAGGGCAAGCAGCTCACACTCATGTACATACACGGAGCACTGTTTTGGTGAGGAACATTTCCAGAGGTCACCAGCCTCAGGTAGCTCTTTGTTCTAGGAGGGTTTTTAGGGTGTCCCAGTTTGGGTTGAGGTGTAGCTCAGTGGCAGAGCACTTGCTAAGGACCTGGGATCAATCCCCAGTACCACAGAGAAAAAGAAAAATAGAACTTCTGATTTTTCCTTACCTTACAGGTCTTCTATATATACTTTCAATAAAAAGATAAAATTGCTTTGTTAGCATGGTTGTGCAAAAAACCTTTAATGATTAATTGATTAATTTCATTAAAATATGTAGGCTGTCTTTCACTAAAACTAAATCTTCCTTCTCAGAGAAGCTTGGATTTGGGGTGGAAAAAAAGTTCCATTAAAAATCGTGCCTTATTTTTTCACTTTACAATGTTATTCTCACTTTAGAGAGTAATTATTCCATGCTGCAGCATGCGACCACATCTGTTGGAAGAAGAAAGTTGGAAGTTGGTACTGGAAAGAGCATGTTGTGAGAAGAAATTTTTTGAACAGTCCCTCAGGCTGCTGAATCATTTCAAAGATGACTGAAATATTTCAATAGAGGGCGACTACAGGAGCATCAAGCAGGAGGAGGGAGAGGAAATCCCAGAGGGAGGCAGGGCATTAGGGTCACGACCCTCCCAAGGAAAAAGTTTGGTTTCATGCACAGCAAAAAAAAAAAAAAAAATCAAAGGCAGGAGGGCTGGAGCTTGGCACACAAGTGACACTGTTTCCCTCTGACTTATTCTCCTACTTAATAAATTAGATCATACGTTTTTGTGGAGAGACACTGTTTACTAGAGTTACTGCTACTGCAATACTAATTGGTGCCTTTACCGCCATTCAAGTCACAGGGCAGAAACCCTCCTCCCGTGGTGGATTTAACTAGCAGCGAGAGACTTTATTACACCAGACTCCACTGAGCATGAAATAAATTCCTTCTCATTCACCGCTTGCTTTTGTTTTCAGTCTCCTTTCCTCACGACCTGAGTACACAGGGTCAGGTTAATCTGCTGGAGAGTTCCCTATTAACATTAAGAGAAAACTTGCCACCAAGCCAGTGGACAATGCCACTACAGGATCACCACAGCGTTCCCCCGAGACACTTCTAGATAGCTTGAGAATTCACTTCTGGAGGTTTCTGGATTTTTGTCCAGCACAAATATTTTCCCATGATGAAAAAAAAATATCTAAAATGTTGATTAGGCTGGACTCTCACTACAACAATTTCTTAATCAATATTTTTCCAATAATTCTGAGCCAAAGGTTCAGAACCTTAATTCACTTGTATGTAAGTAAAGTGTGAGGGTTTTATTTTTCCCCATTTTTGAAAAAATAATGCTTTTGAATTCCATAAAATGCTATATTTACCTAACCTATACTCAAAATCAATATGATAATCAGCAAAGAAAATGATCTGCAATTCTAACCTAAAGGATCTGGCTCAATATTTTCAGATCATTTTTTTCCCAGAATGAAATAACAGATTATGAATATTGTATCTGAAGGGGCCTCTGGCATCTGGAGTTTTTATTTTGTAAAATCAAAACTATTAATTTGATCCATGGAGAAATCAGGAAAATTAAGGATTTGTGAGGGAAATAGAGATATCTATTCACTCACAGACAAACAGACACACAGATACACACACACATACACACATAATTTTTTTTTTTTTTTTAGTGCTGGAGATCAAATTCAGGGCCTCACACATAGTAGGCAAGTTCTTTGCCACTGAGCTATATCCCCAGCCATCAAAGTATAATATTTAAAATGCAATGATATGATAAAATGGATTAGAAGAAAATTTCTAGGGCAAAAAACCAGGCAGGCCCAATCCAGGCAGACCTATAAGATCATGCACTCACCAGACAGGGCAGATCTAGAATTCCTTTAGTGGCTTCTCTCATTGCTCTACAGATCAATTACAATTTCCTTCCTTTCCCACCTTTCATATATCCTTTGATGCCATACTCATCTTTCCTGTTAGGCCCAAGTCTTTCCTGAACCCAAAGCTAATGTAAATATCTTCTTCCACCCTACCTTTGTCCCACTGCTACACTTACCATTTATACAGATATTGTTTATCTACTAACAAGGCTCCCATTTCATTCTCCTCCACTATGTTACTCTGTTTTCTCTTCCTATAATAAAATACCTGAGGCCAGGTACTTTATAAAGAAAAAAAGGTTCATTTAGCTCATAGTTCAAGAGGTTCAAGGGCATGGTGCTGGCATATGAAAGGCTCTGGTGAGCACCTTCAGGATACACCACAAGCCAGATGGCATTAGAGTGGGAGCACGTGGGAGAGGAAAATCATATGGTGAGACAGGAAGCCAGAGAGATTCAGAAGTCAGACTTGTTCTTCTATCACAACTTGCTCTTATTGAGGATCCTTCTAGAATTACATTAATCCCTTTGGAGGGCAGCACCCCAATAACCTAATCACTTCCCACCAGGCCCCATGCCATAAAGGTTCCACTATCTCAATCCCACACCCTGGGACCAAGCTTCCAGCATGTGAACCTTTGGGGGACAAACCACATCCAAACCATGGCACCCACTTTCCTTCTCAAACAAACAAACAAAGACCTTTTAAATTATCTGTGAACTCCTTTGGGGCAGGAACCTTGACTTACTTGCCCTGGGTCAACCTCTGACTGATGTGAATGTCCACTAATGCCTGAAGGAAAGAATGAATACATGAAGGAAGGAACATCCCCAGACTTCACAAACAAGTGCACAGAACACAGTGCTACAATCTCAACCACTCTCAGGGCCCCTATTTCCTCAACTACAAGATGAGTATCTTCATGAGTCATTTTTTCTAAGATACTGAAATTCTAGAATTTTACTTTGACAGACTATCAGGTAGATTCGTCCATCTCTCTTTCCCTCTCTCTCTCTCTCTCACCCCTCAGTGTTTGGAAAAATGAGATAATAAAAGCTTGTCTCCAAAGAGCAGAAAAGTAAAGAGAAGTAATTTGGCAATTATTTCATCTTCTTTGATAAAATATCAACAAAAAGTAGTATTACAATTTCTTGCTTCTTTGTGCCTCGCATTGAAGTTAATTCACTTAAAAAATACATATATGTATCTGCACACACATACATGTATATATATAGTATTTGTTAGCATTCCCTTACTGTGACAAATCAACTTTAAGGAGGAAAGGTTTATTTGGGATGACAGTTTTGGAGGTTTCAGTCCTCCGTCCTTGACCCTGCTGCTTTGGGCCTGTGGTAACATAGCACACTGTGGCAGGAGTGTGTGACAGAGGAGGCCTGTTCACCTCATGGAGGCCAGGAAGCAGAAAGACAGAAATGGAACAGGATCCTAAAAGCCCCTTCCAAGACATGACCTGAATAGCCCAACTTCCTCTCACGTGGCCCCATCTCCAAAAGGTTCCGCCACCTCCCAACAGCATCACAGGTTACAGACAAAATCTTCAGCACATGCCTTTGAGGGACACTCAAGTAGCAAGCTATAGCAATTGTCAGTGAAATGTCCAGTATTCTCTCCAGAAGAATGAATGGTACCGTGGGTGGGAGTCTTGGTAGCAGTAACGAGCTCTAGTTGGGGGAGCTCAAGTCAAAATCAAGCCATTAAGGAAGCCCTCAAATCCCTTCCTTTCAGGCAAAGCTCCCATTTCTTAAGACTCAGACTGTATCACTATATTCCAATGTAGAAATGGACGAAAAAGGTGTGGGGCACAGACACAGAGATGCTCTTCAGAACCCTCACCTCGAGACGTGTTGGGAGAGAAACAAGCAATGGCTCCATGCAGCTGTGGCTACAGAGCCCAAGAAGCCTTGGCTTGGCTCTGCTTCCTGTTGATGCGGTGGCCACAGCTCAGTCCTCAGGAAATGTGCAAGTCTGCATCACGTGGAGCTATTTCAGATCTGGAAGCTCTACCCTCCCTCCCTCCATCCCTCCATTCCTTCCTCTATCCCTCTTTTCCTTCCTTTTTTTCTCTGACTCTTCTTTCTGTTGTTATCTTTGCAACACTGTGAAGTTAAATCCCCATAAGTTAAATGCGCATTTGTGAATCACAATCTTCTTTGATTGTTGGGTGAGCTCAAGGGAAGTCATCTCTGAAGAGGTGATAGACCATGTACCTAAAACATGAGAGGGAGTCAGGCATGCAGGGCTAGCACTGTATTTTAACGTACTCAGGTTCCTTGGTAATATATGTTTTTATACACTTGTGCACAAGCTTTGTCAAAGGGGTCCCTGGGCAGCAAAAACTTCAAGAAGCCTGGTAGAAAAGGTGAGCAAGGTGAAAGCCTGGTAGAAGTGTGGTGAGCAAAGGGTTAATGGTAGAGGAAGAGGTCAAGGAGGTAGGTGGAGGGGACTCTGTCTACCCACCCCACTGCTCCTGACTTCCAGAAACCTAAGCCTCCCTGGACAGAGACAACCAGGAGGCCCATGACCCATTGCTCCTGGTGAATTGGGAAGGTGCGTGTGTGTGTGGAGGGAGAGGTCCATTGGGTGCTCAGGCCAAGCCAAGAGTTGATGTCAGGCTCTACATAGTCAACGTTCTATCATTTGACAAAATACCTGAGATGATCAACTACGAAGGAGCACAGGCTTATCATGGTTTTATACGTTTTATCCATAGTCACTTGTTCCCATTGCTTTGGGCCTGTGGTAAGGCAGAACATCATGGCAAAGTGTGCTAGTGGAGAAAAGCTCTTCACCTCAAGTAATTCAGGAAGCAAAGAGAGACAGGAAGGAGCTGGGGTCCCCATATCCCCTCTAAGGGCATGAAGTCCCCAATGACCTAACTTCCTCCCGCTAGGCTCCACCTCCTAAAGTCTTCCCCACATTCAAATAATGCCATGGGCTAAAGACCAAGACTTCAACACGTGGGCCTTTGGAGATATTCAAGATCCAAAAAACTATAGCAGGGAAAGTCCCCAGTGAGTGCCTGACCTAGGTCCTCGGTGCATCTAGATTGCTTGGCCCAGGAGATGAGATATTCTGAGGAGACCAATTAAAACTTTAATGAGATGTTTAACCCTTCCCTCTGGATAATAAAATCACCCTTATAAAATATAGGCTATTATTTGATTTCTTTATTCAATGTTCCAGCACATTTTATTATGAGGGACACATTCTCTCTGATTGCTGAAGACTACGGGCATATAGGAAAAGAGTGAGGGGTAGAGATGAAGGAAGGCTTGATAATATTTTTCATACCAGTACATCCCCAGCATATTCAGGAAGTTACTTATGAGCTGTGGCAAAATTCATCTTAACTCAAATTTTTTCCACCCCCTGGAGAAAACAATACAGACACACAGGCCTACAATGAAGTAGGTGTGTTTAAAAATTAAGTGTGGATTCCAATAACAGGTGTAAGTTACAGTATCAAATTCAAACTACTAAAGCAAGCTTGAAAATTTTTTATGTAAATATGTATGATGCCACATAAATAAACATGACAGAATTAAGACTCCAACTCATTTTACTACGCTGTGTGAGAGAGAACACCAGTCAACACGATTTGGTATGTCCCCCTGGTTTGATTCCTCTCTCTTTTTCCTTTTGTTTTCTTTTAACTGACTGTCTCTAAGGTACGTGTTAAGTATTGGATGACACTAGGGATATTACTCTTTAATTTTTCTATAGGCACACTGACACTGGACTGAGGAATATATCACTTAGGGCACACACACACTCTTTCTCCAGTATGTGGTTGGACACAGTGATAAAGCAGACTAGATTTTAATAAATAAATATACAACTACCCAAACAGAATTTGTCTTGACTCCTTTTAGCATCAAAGTGACAAGAATGAATTTGACCAATTAGTGATCAAGAATGAATCTGAAACTAATTTTTTTTTTGCCATGATAATATAAAAATAGATTAAGCACCAAACTGTGTCCCCCAACTACAGGCATTCTTGATACCACCCATTTCAGAGAGGTTTTATCTCTACTGACTGACCAACAAATGGCAGTGGGTCCTCCAATAAGTTCTTCTTTCCCATGAGATACTGGTAACCAAACATGCTGTCACATCACCACTTAAAGGAGATTCCATTTCAAGTTAGTCACGCTGCATGATGGTATTTGGGTCAACATTGGACTGAATCTACTACAGTGGTCCTGTAGGATTTTAACGGAGTTGAAGAGTTGTTACTTACTGCTTAGTGACCCTAAAGTCATGCTGACATCACACTGCAAGGTGTTACTCAAATGTCCCAGTCAACTTGGTGTACACAAACCTACTGCCCTGGGAGCCTGGACCATACACACAGCTGTGCACAGAAAATGATATGTGACAATCATAAAGACTATGTTACTGGCTTACATCCATTATATTATGCTTTTAATCATCAGTAGAATGTACTACTATATGTTAACAACAACAACAACAACACTGTAAAACAGTGCTGTGTTAAACCAGCCTGAGATCTCAGAGCTCTGGTGTTTACCACATCTCTTGATGGTGTCCAGAGGCCACATGGAGTGACTAGCCCATACCATCTAGGACTGTGTAACACCTTCTATGATGTCACACCACGATATCACCTAATGACCCACCTCTAAAATCTAAATGGATGTGACTACATTTGTTAAACATTAAAAATTATTTTAGTTACTACCCAATGAACTTGTTTTGCATATCAAAATTCAGTATTATAAAATATCTAAATCTTAAAACATCCAAGTTAAGATTTAAACATGTGAAATACATAAAAGTCTTGCTTGTTTAATATAAAATAGGATTTTCATTTTTCGAGGAGAATTATCCCAAAGTTACCAGTTAGTTATTATATTTCTCAAACAAATATCTAACACTTGGGAGTGGTTGGTTGGTTGGTGTGTTTTTAAGTGAAGGTGACCTGAGTCACCTCTAGGTGTGGAGCCCTTTCTGCCTGAGACAGAAGCTCTCCCCCTCCTCCTCCAAAAGCAAACACTTGGTTTTTGGACTAAACCAATTTAATCATTGATGGACCTTAGTAAAAGAGAAGCTTCAAGGTCCTCTGGAGCTTCCACTGGATAAGCACCAGGACCTTGGCAGGGACGTAGAAAAACAGAACACAAGACAAAGAGAGAAAGGAGAGAAGAGGGGTGGTGGGAGACAGACAGACAGACCCCAAATACACAGTGAGGGAAAAGTCAAATTCAAACTCTAGGGGAGTCTGGCTTTTAACAGAGTTGTGTTTTTTTATTTGCTTACTTGTTTTTTTGTTTTGTTTTGTTTTCTTATGTGGGAGGATGAAAAGAAGTTGAATCTCCTGAAACAAGAGAGGGCAGCAAGCAAAAGGCCTTAGCAGGGGTTTGCTAGAGTCCTATTTCCACAGCAATGTGCTCAAGATGTCCTTGAAGACGCCAGGGGTTTATCTTGTGAGATAAACAAGTAGTACAAACAAAGTTAGGCACAAATAGTCTGCAGAAAAACAGCACCTGCCTGCTCGTCAGTGATGGTTTCTTCAGTGCTTACGTTCAACGACTTTGTGGGCTTGGATTCGGCATAGATGTTCACTTGCAGAGAAAAAAACTGATTCATTCCTGATGGAGTGGTATTCTCTTTTGTGGTCAAGGGCAACCATTTTAGCATATTACCTGATCAAAATCATCACTGCACGGAAGCAACACACAAGCCCTACAGCATACACCAAACTCCAAAACTCCACATCCTTCCGATTGTTCCGAAGAGCTCATTGCCTCTCCTGCATTCCAGATCCTTCAGGAATGAACATGACTTAAGCGAAGGTAAAAAGCAAGTGTCGTCTTTGAGATGAATATTGATGACCGGCTTGGAGTATAATGTGTTTGTATTATGGATTGCTTATATCATCTATTATGTTTGCAACATTTATATTATTTACTTAAATACTTAAAAACATCAATTAATTCTACACTTTATGACCAGTTCAAACACTTTTAAAAACAATGAACTTTTTTACAAACCCTCCAAAGTCTTATTTCTTCCCCTTTCTTCTGCACTCTGCTGTCCAGATTTTACATGCTTTATGCTTTAAAATTTTAGCATCCACTGGGCATGGTGGTGCATGCCTGTAATCTCATCCACTTGGGAGGCTGAGGCAGGAGGATCACGAGTTCAAAGCCAGCCTCAGCAACTTAGCAAGGATCTAGGTAACTTAACAAGAACCTGTCTCAAAAAAAAAAAAAAAAGAAAAAGAAAAAAAGTGGGGTGGGGTGGGGATGTGGTTCAGTGGTTAAGCACCTCTGGATTCAATCCCTAAGATTAAAAAAAAAGTTAGCATTCATGTTTTGTTATCCCAGGTGTACAGGGAGGGCTGCTTGCCAAGGGATTCCAAGGACTTGCTTTTTGTGTACAGCTCTGCTAAAATGGTCTTTAAATTTTTAAGAATTTAAACAAGGGGCCCCCATTTTTATTTTGCACTGACTTCTCAAATTACTTAGTGATTCATATGCCTAGTGGTAGCTTCAGTAGGGGATCGTCTTACAAATGTCCATAGACCAGCACATCTGAAAAAAGCACACGCCCTTCAAGATGCCAAGCACCCCCACTTCTAGATGAACACCTAAGATCACCCCCAGGTGGTTGGACTCCCCCAGATCAGAGCTGCTTTTATTCCAGCACATATCTTAGAGGGACACCTTACAAACAAAGAAATCAATGGAGGTATCTTTTACCTTATGTACTTATTAAACATATTCACCTTATTAAACACATTTAATAACCAGAGTAAACATTCCAATCAAAGGTACACAGAGTTAAACGCCTTGCTGTCATCCTCACTGGGACTGATAGAAGTGTGCTTTCTTCATTCTAGAGCCATCCCCCACAACCACCTACTAAGATTTAGCTGCCTCTTGATACAGATGTGTACATTTAATGGCAGCATAGCGCTCTCTTTTTCACAAAGCTGTTAGTGGATCAGGACTGTATATAAGATACATATTCACCATCCCTAATACTTTGCCTCACATTTTCTCTTCATTTCATTCCAACTGGGATTCTCCTCTTTTTAATAAACAAAAATGCCCTTTTCGAGTTCATGATCAACTTCCAAAGCCAGCAAGCAGTTCGTGTTTAGTTACTTGACCTCATAGAAGCTCTTGCCAATGATGACCTTTATCTTTCTTAAATTCTATTTCTTTAGGTGCCCATTTTCCACACTGTATGTATTGTACAACATACGTACGTTACACATCATACTCCTGCCTCCTCTATTTCCTCCTGTCTCATAGCAACTTGTCCATTTCTGCTGCTATTTTAAGTCTCACAGGAGATGATTCATCAAGCATATGAGAAGTGGATACAGGGGTCACAGAATTAGTGGAATCGACTAGTGGCCAAAATAAACTCAGAGTTAGTTTCACAGGGGTGAATGCGGCACCTTCTACTTTTCTCCCAAAATCCACCCACGAGTACAGTAGAGCTTTAGCAAAGGCAGAAAGGATTTCATGGTTCCTCATGATAGGTCTACAGTAGTCCCTCCCTTATCTGAGGTCCTACTCTGCCATTTCAGTTAACTGTCAACCATGGCGCCAAAACATTAAATGGAAAGCTCCAGAAATAAATGATTCTTAAGTTTTAAATTGTGTGACAAAATCTCTTGTGTTACAGTATATCATTATAATTGTTCCTGATTCTTGTTGTTAATCTCTTACCATGCCTGATTTGTAATTAAACTTGTCATAGACATGTATGTATAGGAAAAGACAGAGTATATATGGGGCTTGGTACCATCTGAGGTTTCAGGCATCCACTGGGGGGGTCTTGAAAAGTAGCCCCTGTAAATAAGGAGGAACTTTGGTTCACAAAATGGAGAAAGTGTTATGAAAATGTTAAAATGATCTACAGTTGAAGTGATAATCACCATATTAAAGACAGAGGAAGATGACCCCTGGCATCCATAATATGAAAACTATGAACTATGCACACAGCAGAGAGAATTGAGAATTCAAGCAGGCTTCTCAAACTTTCATATTCACACCAGGGGATCTTGTGGAAATGCAGATTCTGATGCAGGGGGTCTGAGCTGGGACTGGGATGTTCCATGTCTAACAAGTTCACCAAGGGATGACACTTTGAGTTGAAGGGAGTGTACAATTTCCTGGGCTTGTTTCCAGCTCAACACTCTGAGTTCAGCCAAGTGTGGTTCAAAGATCACCAGACTGATGAGTGAGGTCACATCTTCTCAAAAAGTTTTCTGTCATTAGCTAACCATAACTACAGATTCCCCATTCTGCATTCAAGTCTGGGAGACCTTTGGTAATTATTTTTAGAGGGAAAGGGTACTTCTGTGAAAAGCAAGGTCCCTGGCATATTGTTAAGAGGGAAAGACTTCAAGGGCTCCTATGAACAAGGTCCACTGAGCATCAACCAGGCACAGGGTCCAGGCCTCATCCACACAGAGCTAGAGCTCACACCTGGAATCCTATAAAATATGTAAGAAAAAATATGTAATGAAATAAACTCAAGACCAACAAGACAAAAAGGACAGAAATTCTCTGAGAGAAATTAAAGAAGATCTAAATGAAGAGACAATTCTTATTCAGAGATAGACAATATTGTTAGTAATTTTCAAACTAATCTATAGATTCACTCTACTGTCAAAATTTCTTGGCCTTTTTTTTTTTTTTTTTTTTTTTTTTTAGAAATCATAAAAACCAATAAGCTGTTTCCTGAGGGCGTTGAGTGTGAGCTTCCAGGAGAGGGTGCAGGTCTATGTGAGAGAAGCAGAGAGTATTTTCAAGAGCACCTCTAATTGCAAAGCAAGGGCCAGTCACACAGGATGGGGCCTCCGCCTGCTCTAGAGAGGCCTGGAAGGTGGAGGCCAGGACAAAGTTCCTGGGGCCTGAGCTGGGGGTCTCCATTGCCTCGCTTTGACCCTTGTTCAAATCAGCTATTAAAAATTATCTTCCTTTGATTTTCTAAGTACTTCCCTATATTGTATTCTTATTATAATACTAGCAGGAAAAATTCACTCAATTCAAATCCAATAGACTAAAAATGCAAGACCAATACATTAATATACTTTATTTACTAAATGAAGTATTTAACATAGTAATAAAGGAATGAAAACCCGGACTGGATCCCATTAAAAGGCTACTTTCATAAATCACATCTATTTATAATATCTCTCCTATACACATTTTTTAAAAATGTGTTTTCTTTTAACAGGAACCAGTAAAAACCAAGTGAATTGTCCTGACCACAGTCCTCACTTTGGTGCAGGTAGAGAATGGGGAGTCCCCGCTTTGGGTTCTGAAGTGTGCTTTCAAATGCACCCCCTCTCTTCCCTGTCTCTGTCCCCTCCTGGGGAGCACCTACCTCCCCAGGCTGTTCCTGCTGCCCCTGCTGGGCTGTAGCCCTGGAAGGTTTAGGAGACTTTTCTGTTTACTGGAGAATGTCAGCCCTTCCTTCAAGCTTTGCTCCATGGTCCCAAGCTGCTAATACAGCAATTCTTTGGAGTTGGCATCCATTTTCTGTCAGGGACCAAAATTTCCACTGAGTTCATCACCTGATTGTGCTGACCCATGATTCAAACTGAGGACATAAATTGAAGATTGATTCAAGGTGAAAATCCAGTTAAACATAAATGGTCACTGGTCCCATCTATGAAATTAAATTCAAGATATGTCAATAGGGGGGTGATCCAAGATGGCGGCCTAGAGGGTGACTGCACTCCCAGTCGCTCCAGAACCCAGGAGTTAAGAAGGGGAGGCATTGAGAGACTCGGACTGAAATAGAGCCATGGGTGAGTCTGCCCACTGGGTAAAGCTCGGCCCGGGTGGCAGGCCCAGATAGAGGTGGCTTATCGGAGCCGGGCAGGGCAGCTAGAGTCTTCCACAGGCAGCCCTGCGCACTCCGCGGTGGGCCCCGCCCACACAGCCAGCTTCTCCAGGTTCTCGGAGCAGGCCCCCTAGTGAGAGCCTTTCTGACCAGAACAAGCTCCAAGTCCCGGAGACAGCGCAGCGTACTCCCAGCATACTCCGGCCCACAAGTGGCTTCAGGGACCAGGATAGGGCAGCCAGAGACTTCCCCAAGCAGCCTGGACCCCTGCAGTGGGAGGTGCCTTTCAAGGCTAGCTTCTCAGACCAGACCGCCCAGTGAGAGGCTTTCTACACAAAGCCAGCCACAAGTCCCCGAACCAACGGAGAGCTTCGATCCGCAAGCAGTCTCTGGGATCAGGGCAGGGCAGCCAGAGACCTCTTTAGGCGGCTCTGCCCACTCCGGCTACAGGTTCTTTCCACGGGGCGATCCAAGATGGCGGCCTAGAGGGTGACTGCATCCCCAGTCGCTCCAGAACCCAGGAGTTAAGAAGGGGAGGCATTTAGAGACTCAGACTGAAATACAGCCACGGGTGAGTCTGCCCACTGGGTAAAGCTCGGCCCGGGTGGCAGGCACGGATAGGGGTGGCTTATCAGAGTAGGGCAGGGCAGCTAGAGTCTTCCCCAGGTAGCATTCCACACTCCGGCGGTGGGCTCCTCCCACACGGCCAGCTGCGGTGCAGGCCCCCAGTGAGAGCCTTTCCGCACAGAGCCAGCTCCAAACACTGGAACCAGTAGGGGGCTAGGGGCAGCTTTCTTCAGATGCACTGCATTATCAAATTTCTCCAAGACATCAGGCTACTGAAGGCTGGGAGGTGATACACTGGAAATCTACCGGGACACTATAAGCCAATAGCGGAAATCTGCAATATCTCAGGGTCCCACTGACAGCTGACCAATATGAGAAAACAAGGGAAGAAAATGTCCCAAACAAACCTAGATACTACATCAATAAAACCCAATGACAGCACAGCAGAAGAAATGTCAGAAAGGGAATTCAGAATGTACATAATTAAAACGATCAGGGAAGCAAATGAGGAGATGAAAGAGCAAATGCAGGCATTGAAGGAGGAGATGAAAGAGCAAATGCAGGCATTAAATGATCGCGCCAATCAACAGTTAAAAGACCAAATACGGGAAGCAAGAGATCATTTCAATAAAGAGTTAGAGATACTGAAAAAAAAGCAAACTGAAATACTTGAAATGAAGGAAACAATAAACCAAGTTAAAAACTCCATAGAAAGCATAACCAATAGGATAGAACACCTGGAAGACAGAACCTCAGACATTGAAGACAAATTATTTAATCTTGAAAACAAAGTTGGCCAAACAGAGAAGATGGTAAGAAATCATGAACAGAATCTACAAGAATTATGGGATATCATGAAAAGGCCAAATTTAAGAATTATTGGGATTGAGGAAGGCTTAGAGAAACAAACCAAAGGAATGAACAATCTATTCAATGAAATAATATCAGAAAATTTCCCAAGTCTGAAGAATGAAATGGAAAACCAAGTACAAGAGGCTTATAGAACTCCAAACATACAAAATTACAACAGACCCACACCAAGGCACATAATTATGAAAATACCTAACATACAAAATAAAGACAGAATTTTAAAGGCCGCGAGAGAAAAGAATCAAATTACATTCAGAGGGAAACCAATAAGAATATCAGCAGATTTTTCAATCCAGACCCTAAAAGCTAGAAGGGCCTGGAACAACATATACCAAGCCCTGAAAGAAAACGGATGCCAACCAAGAATCTTATACTCAGCAAAACTTACCTTCAAATTTGACGATGAAATAAGATCCTTCCATGATAAACAAAAGCTAAAGGAATTTACAAAAAGAAAGTCAGCATTACAGAATATTCTCAGCAAAATATTCCATGAGGAAGAGGTGAAAAACAACAATGCAAATCAGCAACAGGAGGCGCTAGCCTAAAGGAATAGCCAAATAAAGGAGAAACCAAATCATGTCAAAAACAAATATGAGTCAATTGACTGGGAATACAAATCATATCACAATAATAACCCTGAATGTTAATGGCCTGAACTCATCAATCAAAAGACATAGACTGGCAGATTGGATTAAAAAGAAAAATCCAACAATATGCTGCCTGCAAGAGACTCATCTCATAGAAAGAGACACCCATAGACTAAAGGTGAAAGGATGGGGAAAAACATACCATGCACACGGACACAGCAAAAAAGCTGGAGTATCCATCCTCATTTCAGATAATGTGGACTTCAAGCCAAAACTAGTCAGAAGGGATAAAGAAGGACATTACATGCTGCTTAAGGGAAGCATAAATCAGCAAGACATAACAATCATAAATATCTATGCCCCGAACATTGGCTCATCCACGTACATCAAACAAATCCTTCTCAATTCCAGAAATCAAATGGACCACAACACAATAATACTAGGCGATTTTAACACACCTCTGTCACCACTGGATAGATCGTCCAAACAAAAATTGAATAAAGAAACTATAGATCTCAACAACACAATCAACAATTTAGACTTAACGGACATATATAGAATATACCATCCAACAAAGAACGAATACACTTTCTTCTCAGCAGCACATGGATCCTTCTCTAAAATAGACCATATTTTATGCCACAAAGCTACTGTTAGCAAATACAAGAAGATAGAGATACTACCTTGTACTCTATCAGATCATAATGGATTGAAATTAGAAATAAATGACAGAATAAAAAACAGAAACTTCTCCAATACCTGGAGATTAAATAATACACTATTATATGATGAATGGATAACAGAAGACATCAGGAGGGAAATAAAAAAATTCTTAGAGTAAACGAGAACAAAGACACATCATATCAAAATCTCTGGGACACTATGAAAGCAGTACTTAGAGGAAGATTTATTTCATGGGGCGCATTCAAAAAAAGAAGTAGAAATCAACAAATAAACGACTTAACACTACAGCTCAAAGCGCTAGAAAAAGAAGAGCAGACCAATACCAAAAGTAGTAGAAGACAGAAAATAGTTAAAATCAGAGCCGAAATCAACGAAATCGAAACAAAAGAAACAATTGGAAAAATTAACAAAATAAATAGTTGGTTCTTTGAAAAAATAAAAAAAATTGATAAACCCTTAGCCACACTAACAAAGAGAAAGAGGGAGAAAACTCAAATTACTAAAATTCGGAATGAACAAGGAAACATCACAACAGACACGAGTGAAATACAAAACATAATTAGAAGCTATTTTGAAAATCTATACTCCAACAAAACAGAAAACCTCGAAGACATCAACAAATTTCTAGAGACATATGAATTACCTAAACTGAAGGAGGAGGACATACACAACTTAAATAAACCAATTTCAAGCAATGAAATAGAAGAGGTCATCAAAAGCCTACCAACAAAGAAAAGTCCAGGACCAGATGGGTTCTCAGCCGAGTTCTACAAAACCTTTAAAGAAGAGCTCATTCCAATACTCCTCAAACTATTCCATGAAATAGAAGAGGAGGGAACCCTCCCAAACTCATTCTATGAAGCCAATATCACCCTGATACCTAAACCAGACAGAGACACATCGAGGAAAGAAAATTTCAGACCAATATCCTTAATGAACATCGACGCAAAAATTCTCAACAAAATTTTAGCAAATCGCATACAAATATATATTAAAAAGATAGTACACCACGATCAAGTGGGTTTTATCCCAGGGATGCAAGGTTGGTTCAACATTCAGAAATCAATAAATGTCATTCACCATATCAACAGACTTAAAGTTAAGAATCACATGATTATTTCAATAGATGCAGAAAAAAGCATTCAATAAAATACAACATCCCTTCATGCTCAAAACACTAGAAAAAATTGGGGTAGTGGGAACATTCCTTAACATTATAAAGGCCATCTACGCTAAGCCCATGGCTAATATCATTCTAAATGGTGAAAAACTGAAAGCGTTCACCCTAAAAACTGGAACAAGGCAGGGATGCCCTCTTTCACCACTTCTATTCAACATCGTCCTTGAGACTCTAGCCAGAGCAATTAGACAGACCAAAGAAATTAAAGGGATACGAATAGGAAAAGAAGAACTCAAACTATCCCTGTTCGCTGATGACATGATTATAAATTTAGAGGAACCTGGAAATTCCACCAGAAAACTTTTAGAACTCATAAGTGAATTCAGTAAAGTAGCTGGTTACAAGATCAATGCTCATAAATCCAATGCATTTTTATACATAAGTGATGAATCTTCAGAAATAGAAATTAGGAAAACTACCCCATTCACAATAGCATCGAAAAAAATAAAATACTTGGGAATCAATCTCACAAAAGAGGTGAAAGACCTCTACAAT
This sequence comes from Sciurus carolinensis, assembly GCF_902686445.1. Taxonomy (NCBI): domain Eukaryota; kingdom Metazoa; phylum Chordata; class Mammalia; order Rodentia; family Sciuridae; genus Sciurus; species Sciurus carolinensis. Next base: position 24,443,304 of record NC_062227.1, on the reverse strand, counting down.
GAGAACTACAGAACACTAAAGAAAGAAAACCTTAGAAGATGGAAAGATCTCCCATGTTCCTGGATAGGCAAAATTAATATTGTCAAAATGGCTATACTACCTAAAGTGCTATACAGATTCAATGCAATTCCAATTAAAATCCCAATGATGTACCTTGCAGAAATAGAGCAAGCAATTATGAAATTCATCTGGAAGAATAAAAAACCTAGAATAGCTAAAGCAATCCTAAGTAGCAAGAGTGAAGCAGGGGGTATTGCAATACCAGATCTTCAACTCTACTACAAAGCAATAGTAACAAAAACGGCATGGTATTGGTACCAAAATAGACAGGTAGATCAATGGTACAGAATAGAGGACATGGACACAAACCCAAATAAATACAATTTTCTCATACTAGACAAAGGTTCCAACAATATGCAATGGAGAAAAGATAGCCTCTTCAACAAATGGTGCTGGGAAAACTGGAAAACCATATGCAATAGAATGAAATTAAACCCCTATCTCTCACCCTACACAAAACTCAACTCAAAATGGATCAAGGACCTTGGAATCAGACCAGAGACCCTGCATCTTATAGAAGAAAAAGTAGGTCCAAATCTTCAACTTGTTGGCTTAGGATCAGACTTCCTTAACAGGACTCCCATAGCACAAGAAATAAAAGCAAGAATCAACAACTGGGATCGATTCAAACTAAGAAGCTTTCTCTCAGCAAAGGAAACTATCAGCAATGTGAAGAGAGAGCCTACAGAGTGGGAGAATATCTTTGCCAACCATACTTCAGATAGAGTGCTAATTTCCAGAATCTATAAAGAACTCAAAAAACTCTACACGAAGAATACAAATAATCCAATCAACAAATGGGCTAAGGAAATGAACAGACACTTCACAGAAGAAGATGTACAAGTAATCAACAGATATATGAAAAAATGTTCAACATCCCTAGTAATAAGGGAAATGCAAATCAAAACTACCCTAAGATTTCATCTCACCCCAATTAGAATGGCGATTATCAAGAATACAAGCAACAATAGGTGTTGGCGAGGATGTGGTGAAAAAGGAACACTCATACATTGCTGGTGGGGTTGCAAATTAGTGCAGCCACTCTGGAAAGCAGTGTGGAGATTCCTCAGAAAGCTTGGAATGGAAACACCATTTGACCCAGCTATCCCACTCCTTGGCCTATACCCAAAGGACGTAAAATCAGCATACTACAGAGATACAGCCACATCAATGTTCATTGCTGCTCAATTCACCATAGCCAGATTGTGGAACCAACCTAGATGCCCTTCAGTTGATGAATGGATAAAGAAACCGTGGCATATATATACAATGGAATATTACTCCGCAATGAAGAATGATAAAATTATGGCATTTACAGGCAAATGGATGAAATTGGAGAATATCATGCTAAGTGAGATAAGCCAATCTCAAAAAACTAAAGGACGAATGATCTCGCTGATAAGCGGGTGAGGACATATAATGGGGGTGGGAGGGGTTAGCATTAAGTTTAGGGTTAGGTTTAGGGTTAGGGATAAGGAGAGCGGTAAGAATGAAGGAAAGAAGGACTGTATAGAGGGAAAAGTGGGGTGGGAGGGGTGGGGGGGAAGGAAAAAAAATTAATCAAACATCATTGCCCTATGTAAACGTATGATTACACAAATGGTATGCCTTGACTGTATGTACAAATAGAGAAACAACATGTATCCCTTTTGTATATAATAATTAAAAAAAAATAAATATAAAAAAAAGATATGTCAATAGAAAGCCTGTGATCGTGTGTGTGCGTGTGTGTGTGTGAGAGAGAGACAGAGAGAAAGAGACAGTCATAAGTATTACAGCTAGTATTAAATACACAGTGAGCCTAAAAATCAGCTGATATTTCATTTGAGAATACTTCCCATATTCCAAAGCCACCTCTTATCTATCTCCACCAACATCAGCACTTTGCTAATTAGCATGAAAAATAACAGCAATGGATCATTTATCGAATTAGTGGATTGTTAATGGCAGGATGAATATCAGAACTGGTTTCTAACTGGAGAAATCCATGGTAGTCAAAGCAGCTCTATCAGAATATTTCAGAGAGACTTCTGTCTACTGCAGAGTAACAAATTCTCCCTCCCCAAAAATCAACTATGTAAATGGATAAACTTTTCAAACACAACCATTTCAGAACTCTGAAAATAAAATTAGGACAAACATCAAACTGGGAAGGTTTTGTTGATGAAAGTCTTCTACAGTTTCAGGGAAGACCAGTGGGTGAGAAGGCCTTCTGGCTGGGGCTACTATACCCTCACACCTACCAGGCCAGGGATGGCCACAAAAGACAGCAGCTTCACAGATAAGGGTGACTGGCTTGATTTGGAGCAGATGGGAAAAGCACATGCCCACTGATGCTGTCAGCAAAAGTCATGAACTAGGCAGAAAATGAAGAGAAAAACTAACAGCTGGGCTAGCCTGAAGTTCTGGTCATAGCAAGGACAAGTGACAGACAGCTGGACCAGTCAAAAATGTAACAAGGAGATCCTGGAAACATGACAGCCACACAAGTTGGGTTAGGTCAGATCTCCATTCATCCTTTTTTATTATTATTAAAAAAGAACACGATATTTAAGAAAATGATCAAACAAAAAAAATTCAAGACCAAATGTACAAAAATGTTTGAGAGAAATTAAAGATTGAAATGAATGAAGAGACATTTTTTATGCATAGATAGGAAGCCAGAATTACTAGCAATTCTCTCCAAAGTGATCTATAGCATTAACCCAGGAGCTATGAAAATCTCAGCTGGCTGTTTTATAGAAATTGCTACCAGTGGAAACTTCTAGAACAATCAAAATAATTTAGAAAAGGTGAAAAAGTTGAAATGTGTACACTACCAATTTCAAAAATCTTTTAAATCCTTTAAATAAGGGTATAGTCTATGACTTATTCTGGACCTGTCCACTAATAAAAGTATGTTAATAATGTGTACCAAGCAAGTCAATGTTTGATCCAAGTAAACTTTCGTGATCATTAGTGGTCAGACTGTAGGAGAGTAGCCAGTCTTAATGTATCTCCAACTTCTAAACATTTTGTATAGCATAACTAATTTGGTTTATGTTAGTTGCCAACAGTAATCAAAGAGTTATTTATTTTCTTTCCTAGCTGTTTCCTTCAAAATACCAGCAATGGAATGTTTATCAAGTTAGTGGGTTGTTAATGGCAGGATGAATATCAGAAATGGTTTCTAACTGAAAAAAATCCATGGTAGTCAAACATTACTTTAATATTGAATTTGAAATGATCTTATTTATAAAAACTATCTGATGCACAAATTTTTAGGGAAAGTTTGACCATGCAAAATAAGACCCATTTTAATTCAGTCAGTTATAATAATTAAAACTAGAGCAAGAAAGTTAGAATCCAGAAAAGACACAGGAGATATTATGCTCAAATTTCTAAAGAGAATAGGCCATCCTTTCATTCATTCATAAGTGATGTGTATCAAACACAAATCCATCTGGGACATAAATTCTGTATGCCTTTGTTCTGTTCCTATGAAGAGGAGGCTGTGTTAGGTCAGAATGCCTGGAGGAGAACAGCTGTTCCTCTACTTAAACAAACTCCTTTAAAGCCAGGCAGGTAGAGTTCCCTTAGAACGCCTCTATTTTATGTGAAAATATGACAATTCAGCAAATGCCAGCAAGCTGGTCAACAAATTCAAGTCTGAAGTTACACACGACAAAGTACCCTGAAGACACACTCTTTAAACTAAAAAAAGACTCCATGCAGTAGAAATGGAGTGTTTAATCAGAATCCTCTTTCTATGGGTTAGGAGAGACATGCACGGCCCTTGCACAAGAATGGCACACAAACTCATGAAGCATCCCCTCGTTGTGGACTGATCATTATTCTGGAGGGAAGCTGGAAATGGCCCTAATACTTGCAGTCTGGTGAAGCTGTCATGCTGACACAGTTCCTGAAGAGCCCAAGTGTGTTGGGAGCTCCTCTCAGCCTCCGCCCACATTTGCTGTTTGTGATATCAGACAGTTGTTGTGGAAGTCATCAAAGCAGGGATGGAGTAGGCAAGGTCATCAGGTCTGCCCCAAAAGCTCAGAAAGCTGAATGAACATCACCCCTAATCCTGCTGTCCCAGCATTAATCAGAGGTGAAAGAACCGTCTCAGAACCATTTGTCTCAATTGGCCATTGAAGGTTGACATCAATAGTAAAAGGCTGGCTAATGACAATAATGATGATACCTCACACTTCAGCAGGGGAAAGAGAACATTTGGTGGGCCATTTGTTTTTTTGGGGAAGGCATTTTTAAGTTATGAGTTTGTATAATCTGTACTTTTTAATGGACACGACTTGACCAAAAATCTGTTAAAGAATTATGAGACCCATTAAAACAAAATTCAATGAGAAAAAAAAAAAAGTTGTCTTTTTGTTGTTGATGATACTATTTTACAGAAGGTAAGCACACTTATACTGGGGTTCAAGACATCCAAAAACAGAAATCCCTCCCAAATCTGAACAGATGTAGTAGATTCCTGGGCATTTCATGCTTGTTTGACTGCAAGTATTAGGAGTGTATAGGCCACTTGTCACCAGTGTGGAGCACATCCTAGACACATTGTAGACTATGTGAGTTAATGAACCTCTGGCTTGAGATGTGTAGTCAGTGGCTCCGAGTCTAGAAATAAGTTTGTTGAATATAATCTGAGTTTGAAGTATGAATAAAATACTCAACATCAGTAAATATTAGTTCAGTTACAAAAAATAGAAATGCACTTTGTTTCTTTGTATTGAACTGGTAGGTGGGGGAAAAAAACCCAGATTAATAATCTGTTCGTGTCATTAAGTCCTTCCTGGGTTACCAGATTCTGGAGTTCTTTTCTGCTCACATATGGACACCACCTAGGAAACAGCTTCTGAACATATTTCTCTGCTGGGGATCATTTGGTATGTGTTCTGATTTAGAATGCAAGCTAAGGTCTTGGTCCCCAAAACATTTACCCACCCTCTCTGCCCTGTTCTGATTACCTGGATTCTTCCTTGTTCCCTGTCTTCAAATTCTGTCTTGGTGCCCCATGGAAGTCCCACTGTCCTCCTGAGCTGGCCCCAGCCCCTTCCTAGGAGATTATTCCTCTGCTTCCTCAGTGACTTCCCTAATCCCAAATGCCCATTTTTCTAAAGTTAAATGCTCACTGGACTCCTTCTCTAGCTCCTGTTGCTCATCTGTATTAGAACCTTCATTCCTGCAACAAATCTTTACAGAATTGGCACTGAATCCTGGGCACTGTACTATGTCTTAGAAATACAGCCAAAAACGTCTCTACTCTCAAGGACAAGCAAGCTAACCAACAGTTACAAAATAATGTGCTGCTCAGATGTACAGACAAATTGCTAGGGAAGCAGCAAAAGGAATGCTGGAGTGGGCTGGAATAAATCAAAGCACCATGGGTGAAATAAAAAGAGCTTTTAAAGTGTAAGAACAGTGTTCAGGGCTCACAGTTGTGGGAATCACAACCATTACTGAATGCCCAAAGTATGGGAGAAGAGGCTGTGGGAGGTCTGAACAGGTCAGATCAGAGGTCCCTGCAAGTCCTGCTCAGTTAAGAGTGAGAACCCATGAGCAGGGACAGATGACAAGATCAACTTCACGGTCCACTCACTCATGGGGAACTTCAGATGCCATCAGTGTCATGAGCTCTTGGTAAACTGTTTGCACTTGCAACTGGGCCAGAAGTTGCGACAGTTCCAGAAGAACCCACCTCGCCCCAGCAGATGAGCCCAGCTCCAGATTCTGGCTGTGTACAGTCTGGGGCTGCTCAGTGCAACACCTCACCAAGCTCCTCCAGCAGGGGAGCCAGGTAGAGAGAGCTGGGCTGAAAGGCCAGTTTAGGTGGTGCGGCTGTGTGCTTGTGCACATGTGCGCGTGTGTGCACTCACACAGTGCATCAGAGATGGGCAAAGAATGGAGCTAGAAAGGAAAGAATAATAAAACGTGGGAAGGAGGACAGGAAAGCAAGTGCCTGATGGGTCCTCCACTGAAAGCAAGACCCAACAGGGCCAGAAGCACTAGGTGAGCAAGGACAGCCAGACCTTGCAGTCACCCAGCTGGAGGTGGTGCAAGCTGGTTCAGGAAGAGAAGGGGTGCCTCAGATAAAACCGGAGAAAACGCTCCATTGGCTTTTGTGGTTCACCTAAGTGCATCAGGAAAAGAGGGGACAGGGCACAAAATAATGACTGAATATGGAGGGTATTTAATACATTTTGGATGAATGAACACTTTAGTCAACGACCCAGTCCAGCAACCTACCCAGATCTTAAGACATGAGGGACTCTCAGAGTCATATCTGATCAGGAAGAGGTTTGGGTTTTTTTTTTTTTCCTTAATTAAAATCTTTTTTATTTTTACAGACTGCATTTTGATTCATTGTACACAAATGGGGTACAACTTCTCATTTCTATGGTTCTACACAATGTAGATTCACACCATTCACGTAACCAGGGTTTTTTGGTTTGGTTTTGCGTGTGCTTGGTACTGGGAACTGAACCTAGTGGCACTCTACCACTGAGCTACATCCTGGCCCCTTTTAGTTTTTATTTTGAGTCAGAGTCTCCCCAAATTGCCCAGATTAGCCTTGAACTTGCAATCCTCCTGCCTGAGCCCCCCAAGTTGCTGGAATTACAGGCGTGTGCCACCGTGCACAGCAGGAGTATTTTTAAAGAAAGAAAGCCCTTGGCAAGTGACCAAGTCTGTCATGGTGCTCATTCAAACACAAGGACAATTAAGCATCAAGTGATCACTTGCCAAATGAAAAACACTACACTAGCAGCTATGAGGACAGGAACAAGGAACTGACTTTCTGAGTGACTTCTCTGGCCTGGATTCTCAGGGCAGCAAGGGTTTTCACCCTCGAGGTGTGTGTTAGTAAAACCACTTCACAGAGTGGAGGAAACAGCATGAAGCAGACATGATGCAGGCCAGGAGAGTGGGCCAAGGTCTGAGGATTCCGATCTGTTCTGTGCAAAGGCACCCAAGGACAAGTGAGGAGCCACCTCAGGTCTGCTTGCTGGTCCCTTGCCATACATTGCTGTGTGACTACATTCACAAGCACAGCAAATTCACTGGGTGGTTCTTAACCCTGTGGACACAGTGGAATCACCTGGGTAGCACCTTTTAAATGCAAATGAATGGCCCCCCCCCAGACCAAATAAATTATGATTCCTGAGGGTAGAACCTGGACATTGACTTTATTACCAGCAGCCCAAGAGGAAACTTTCGGGTCACCAAATGTGCAATTCTGGCACACAAAGAGCCAGCCAAGCAGGTGAGCTCTGAGGTCACCAAAGAAGAAAAAGAGCTAAGGGTCAAGGATCATAGCCATCAACCAACAGTGGTGTCTGGTGTAGAAGCTGATCCTGCAAGTTCAACGTGCCAGCCTCTGTAATGCTGAGCACCTCTCTGCCTCCCCAAGTGCCCCGTGACTCCACATGCTCATTTCTCTGTGAACGCAGAACTCGAATATAAGCAAGCAAAACATAGATGTTAACTTCCACCACTGGGACTTTAATCCCTCAGTTCCTTCTTTGAGCATGATTTTTGATGAAGAAAATTCCTTTTGATGTATCAACTTTTTAGTTCCTTGGACTTCAAAACAAATTCATCCAGAAGCTCAAGAAAGATCTTTGTGGTTCTGGATTCACAGCAAAGGCAGCTGAGAACAGGGCTCCAGGTAGCTCCACCCCACACACCGCCGGAGAGGGCTGGGCATCAGGCAAGTCCCAGTGTGCGCTGGGTGCTCGGGTACCCCAGTGAGTAAATGAATAAGCAGACACGGGGAAAGAATTAGAAACTGAATAGAAATGACAGCAATCCCATAAGGAAATATTATTTTTTCCTCCAAGAAAGTCTTAACTCCTTAAAATGCTTATTCCCAGATGGTGGAGCACAACTGTACTCCCAGTCACTGGGGTGCTGAGACAGGAGGATTTCTTTACCCCAAGGAGTTTGAGACCAGCCTGGGCAACACAGCAAGACCCTGTCTCAAAAAAACAAATAAACAACAAAAAATGCCCACTCCCTTAAAGAAAAGTGGCTGCACTGGGTGAGGTGGCACATACCTGTAATCCCAGAGGCTAGAGGGGTTCAGATAGGAGGATCGAGAGTTCAAAGCGAGCCTCAGCCAAAGTGAGGCACTAAGCCAGTCAGTGAGACCCTGTCTCTAAATAAAATGCAAAATAGGGCGGGGGATGTGGCTCAGTGGTCAAGTGCCCCTGAGTTCAATCCTCAGTAGCCCCCACCAAAACAGTGACTGTTTTTCTTCCAAAGGCATGTCACATGTGTGTGAACATCGCCAATTTTCCCCACTCCAGACCTCTAGAATGAACAAAAGTTTACCACGATAATAGGGTTGGAGATGTAAAGAGCTGGGAAAATATTATGTAAAACTAAGAAATTCCAGAATTACAGATTCAGACTACAAGAGCTAAAAGTGTAGACCAAGCATTTTGAGGAACAGGGAAAGCATGCCAGGCCACCCCACATGGACCACCACCACCAGGACATGGCAACCTGGATGGAAAGTGAGCCAGGTGGCTGAGATAGCTCTGGAAACAATTAAACCAGAATCCCAGCAGGGTCAGCTTGAAGACCAACTGGGAAGCTCTCAGTGTCTCTGAACACCGAAAGGGAATAAGGTTTTTTTGAAATACAGATTCTGGATCCTACTGACCTACAGACCTGCAATCTCCTCAGGTGGTGGGAAATCTAGGGGGATAGAGGACCTCATGCTGAGAGAGGAACCAGGGCACAGGACTGGGTTGCGATCCTGCAACTGGGTACAGGTTTTATGGACCTGCCACTGCTGGAGATTAATGTAGCTTTAAACAATTCCCAACACATAGTTTGCTATAAGATGGTTTTGGTTTTGGTTTTGGAGCTCGTGTGTTGTTGTTTTTCCTTCTGTTTTGTTTAAGAATGAACATCATCTAAGACCCCGTGTGTGAGAGCTTCAAGTGAGCTTCCTTCCCTGGGGAATGGCCTTTATCGGTCGCCTTTATGTGAGTTACTGGCCTCAACTACAGGATTTCAAACTCCAGAGTTTGACCAACACTTTGAGAACTCAGGCTGCAACAGGGTGGCCCCTCTGCCCCTCATCTTGGAACGCCAGCACCACCTGCCCTCTCATGTTCCAAGGCCCTCAGAGTGTCACAGGATCTCCGCTGTGGTGATCAAGCCAGCTTCTCCCAACAACCCTCTCATAAGGTCCACCTCAAACTTTAATTAGACTTGACTCTCCCCACAGGCCTGCCAAATCCTAATGGACCAAGTGGACTTTAGCAACTTTGGAACTCACTCCCTGTGTGGCTGAGGTAGCTCATCTATGGCATGTGTTCCCTGTGAGGTTTGGTCTTGTTATTCTCCCCTTTTTAAGTAGTATGAATCAGAAAAACATGAAATAAACCAGATAATTCACGAAAGCATACTCCGATCATCTAGTTCTTTATCTCCACCATGTGCAACAGTGGGTGTGACTACCTACTCACCACCCATGACTCTGGTTCCAGGACCCCATGCCTTTGAGTTACCTGTTCATTGAGAAACACTGGGAGCTGTGGTTTTGATCTTTGAAAGACAACTATCCCTTCTTTTACACCTTAACTGATGGCACTGTTGGGAAAGTCATCCAAAAGAGGACTGGAGAGCTACTACGACCGGGTGGGAACTCCAACTTATGGCAAAATACAACACAAATTCAGAATGAGACAGTTGACACAAGCCATCATGAACAAGGCTGTCCTTAGGCAGGCCTTGGGCTACACGTGAGTGGTCAGTTTAGTTTTTAGGTGAAGGAGTCATGCCACAAAATGACAGAGCTTCAAGTTAATAGACCTCCTGCAGTTAGACAGGACGGAGACCTCTGCAATGGAAGCAGAAGTCTCAAGACCGAGAATGGTGTGGATAAAGGCCGGTAGCTGAGACTACTGGAGGGCTGTGTGGAAGCTGGGCAGGAGCTGAACCCCATGAGGCAGAGGGGCACCTGATGAATGTGGTATGCTAGCAGGATTGGTCTAATTGCACTGTGGGACTAGATTAAGTAAAAGGCCACTAGCTAGCCCCAGGATCTGTTAAGAGTGGCTGACTGGTTTAGTTTAGACAGCTGGTGGCCATTTGCAGTGGGAACAGAAACAAAAGCCAAAGACTCAGGGAATTTTTTAAATGAAAGAAATAAAAATTCACAGACAAGTTGGATAAGAGATACAAAAAATTTGAAACCAAGGTAATCAAAAAGAAAAAAAATGTCATGAATGGATTGAAATCAGGAAGGACAGTCACCCTGAGAAGAAAAGAATTCCTTGTCCTGGGCCTGAGATAACAAGGGAACCACTTTTTATGAGTAAAATTCTGTCATTATGCAAAGGCTACAAGATGTTTAAGTGTGTGATGTATAATAATCAGCATTGTGGTACTGGCTTGTAAATGTAACTAAAAATAATCCACTAAATTTAAGTATCTTCTTTAACGTCACTGTTACAGAGAATTTCCTGATGTTCTCAAGGAATTAAGGAGCAAAGCAACAAAATGCAGGAAATACTTTCCGGAATGAGCAAAGTGGCACTTTCCATAAATACCAATCTGCCCTTTACGTTCCCACAAGCAATATAGGAAGTGGGTCTGGCACAAGAATTTAAGTCACACTGCCTGCTGGGTCAACAGATAGGACTTCAAAGATACCTTCTGGAATGAGGAGATTAAAACTTCAAATAGCTGATTCTTTTAAAAATGTGCACACACACATTTAAATCATGCTCATGACGTCACAGTGGTATTTCTCCCCCACCATTTCTGAATTCACACTTCGAGATAAATGCTTCCCTAGCCAAGAATGTTACCCACCAAGCTCTACACAGCCTCCATTGTCTGCCTCCTCCCCGCAGCAAGACTGGGAACAAGTTAACCCAAAGAAGGCTCTCCTGACCCAGCCTTGAGAAAACAGACATAAGTGGAAATTGTCTATGCTATTTATTATTAAATGCTTACCCTGGGCACTGACTATCATGCTCAGTATAAAGGACATGCAATGAAGCCAGCTAGCACGTGGTGTTTTAGGCTAAAATAGCTCCCTGACAGGCATGTTCCAACAGAACCAAAGTTCATGACCTTCACTAAATTACTTCTTTAAAGGTTCCCCCCCCACTTCTTCTCATTAATTTTGCCATGCAATTGTCCATGAATTCTACTAGTTAGAAACAAAACAAGTAAAAAAAAATTTTTGCAATCATATAAATAAACCACATACATCTTTCTTAGGAGATTATAGTTTATCTTGTTTATCCAAACATTTCTGAGGAATGTGACTAAAAACTTCAGCAATGGTCTAAGTTCCAGAGTGCTTTCTAGTTGCCTCCAGTCAATGTCTGTATTTAAGGTACAGGCTTAACTTCATACAGTAAGAATTCCTAAAAATTAAGTTTTTCAGAGTCTGCCACGGTGTTTCAGTAATAAATCATTAATACACTTCCCTTAACTTCCAGCAGAATCATTCTCAAACTTTATTTCTCCATGTTAGAAATCTCCTAAAATATATTTCAAATGCTTTCTGGGCTCAAAAATAACTGATTAGCTAGGAGCAGTGGTGCACACCTGTAAGCCCAGTGGCTTGGGAGGTTGAGGCAGGAGGATCTCGAGTTCAAAGCCAGCCTCAGCAAAAGTGAGACGCTTAGTAACTCAGTGAGACCCTGTCTCTAAATAAAATACAGAATAGGACTGGAGATGTGGATCATTGGTGAGTTCAATTCCTGGTACCCCTCCCCAAAAATAGCTTATTTAACACCATGGTGAACAATACTTTCACAAGTGATGTAATGTCACAAAGTCAATCAATGATCTAGTTTTTAAATCTGAAAGATCTAGGACACACTGCTCTGAAAACTCCTTTCTTGGCAAGATCTATGTAGCAGGAAGGAGCTGGAAGGTGGAAAGTTACAATTATACACATTTACTGGGTGGTGTGTCAATACCTGCATGAGGTACATCAAGGAAGCTGGTATGGAAGGGGGCAGGGAAGAGAAAGGGACTGTTCCATGCCTCCTTGTATCCATGTTTTGTCAGGAAACAGCTGATCCCTCTCCTACACTTATTAAGGAAGATGTGATTTTCATAACTAGCTTGCTTTTAAAAGTTCCATGAAGTAACATTTATGGAAGGATACCTAAGAAACTAAAAGCTGTGGCTCAAGACCCAAAATATCAAGAGTTGAATGTTTTCTCTCATATGCAGAAGCTAGAGAGGAAAAAGGAATTTTTTTAAAAAAGGATCCTGTAAAACTAGAAGGGAAAGCAGGAGAGGAAAAGCAGGCAACCAAGGGTAAGGGAGGAGTGCAGGCCACGTGGAAGAACTGGGGAATAAAGTTGACCAGGTTATGCTACATGCATGTATGATATATCACAATGCATGCCCCTTTCACATATAAGTACAATGCACAAATTAACAAAATAAATAAAGACAAGGAAGACCAAGAGTAGAGGAAGGGGAGGGAGAAAGAGAGGTAAGCAGAAAACTATGTTACATGCATTTATGAATATGTCAAAATAAACCCCACTATTATGTATAATTGCAAGGCACTAAAAATATTTTTTTTAAAAAGAGGGTGACAGAGTCAAGTGGTAACTTTTTTCTTAAACATTTCTTAGTACATTTTGGATTTGGTACCATGTACATTTATCCTATTGAAAATATTTTTAAAGTTACTCAATTCTTAAATAAAGATACTCATTTTTTTTTTTTTTTTTTTTTTTTTTTTTGCGGTACCAGGAATCAAACTCAGGGCCTTGTGCTTGCAAGGCAAGCACTCTACCAGCTGAGCTATCTCCCCAGCCCAAGATACTCATTTCAATGTAGTTCACCCATGATAAGTAGCCAGAAGAACTGCAAAACAAAGGACGTGTAGATATAAGTAAAACCATCCCTGTTCTTGAGAATCCCAGATCCGTCTGGGGTTGCGATAGACAAGGAGCCGATTATTGACACCATGATAAGCATGACAATACCCTACCTAACCCATACTCCAGCATCTAGAGGACCAGACCAGAAGGTTTTCTAGGGCTTTAGAACCCAAACAGCTGAATTGATCCAGCACTTCACAGACTGTGTGCCGGTGAATGCTGGTTAGCTATGAACAGGTGTAAATGTGCCCAAGATGAAAACCCTCAGTTCTAGGACAGCAGACCATCTAGGGTCCCAGCCACTTTGGTTTACCCCCAAACATGACACTGTCATTTTGTGTGTTCATCTTTTAAAGTGAGGGATCTGAGGCAAAGTCTAAACCCATAGGAGAGCCCAGGAAAGGGGATGTGATATGCAAAGGATATATCGTGCTTGTTACACAAAGGAAGTGAGATAAGTTATACTGGGAAATGTCAAGTAATTTGAAAAGGAAATGGAATGGAAATAGTTTTAAATAAGGATGGGAGTGGTTATCAAGATGGTATTTCTAGAAAATTCACAATGAGGGTGATGCTGAGGTGGGGGAAGAGCTTAAGTGGGAGAAGAGATAAAAGACTGACATTCACAGAGGTTAAGAAACTTACCCATTGTCACAGCTAATCAAAGCGACAGGGCTGGGCGTTTTGTCCATACTATTTGATTTCAAATCCCTAAATGCATCCCATAGATCATAGTTTGGCAAAATGCCACCCCACAGAGTTCTATGTAAAATAGTAATAATCACATGTATATTTATTGAGAGTTAAACCTGTAGGAGGCACTATTCTAAAAAATTTTTTGGAACTAATTCATTTAATCATTAAGCTAAGCATTATTATTATTCCTATTTTATACACAGTGAAACTAAAGCACAAATAAAGTAACTTGCTCAATCCATCACAGTTAGTACACTCAGAGAATTTAATACCTGAAAAGTGAAGATATTCCCTGTGTCACTTCTCCATAAAAATTTACTATAGATGATAATAGGACTTAATGAAACAGTAGGGTTTTATAATTCATTATCTTAAAATAAGTAGCTGCATAAGTATTTGATGATACTGGTTTATAAAGAAATGCAATTCAAAGAGTGACACAGACACTAAAGAACAGCATATGGATGTATTTCATAGAAAAGAGAACCAAGAATTGGATTGCACTTGAGTTCTTCATTACTCTAGATTAGGTTTCATATTTAATGGAAAAGAAGGGAAAAGGAGAATGGGACTCTGGGATACACCGGAGGTGAAGAGTAATGTTTTTAGTACACATTTCTAACTGTTACTATTAGCATTACACATTTTTAACTATTACTATTGCAGTTTCTAACTGTTATAATCAACATTTTTATTGACCCTTAGTTGGAGAGTACAGTTACAGGAAGGAAAAAGACACCTTGTAATCCATTCTGGCACATGCACCTTACTGAGGAGTACCTACATGCTAAATTTGAAAACCATGCCGCTTATGAGAATTATATTCTCCTTCTCATAGGTATTTTCCTATACTTGGAATTGTCTATTTTTTATTTAGAAAAAAAATCAAAGGATGGTTTGAAACAAGAGAGTTGATGACGAATCAATCTGTGAAGAGACTTACAGTTCTATGTGATTGCCAGTTATGAATTTAACACATTAACAGATACACTGTAAGCTGTAAAGTAACTCAGTAAGGCTGAGAAAATGACAGAACTTCTAATAATCTGAATTTATTAAATAATGATCAGTTTCAAAACCATAAGCACCAGGCTGGGTGCAGTAGCCCATCCATAATTCCTGCTACTCCTGACACTGAGCAGGAGGATTGCTTTGAGCCCAGGAGTTTGGGGTCAGCCTGGGTAACATAGGCAGACCCAGGCTGACTCCATACATTATAGCCAGGGCCATACAGCTAACTCAGTGCATGATTTGCAGGTCAGGTTTATTTTTATTGACTAAAGTATACCACCTCACTAATCATGCGTGCCATAGAATACCAGGGGCAAAAAATTTTTTTCTTAAAAACATCAAAACTCCTTCAAGGATACTCATTAGGAATTGTGATGGCTGATGGGGACTGGACTGGCAAATATGGAATACTATGTGAAAGATTCAAAAGGTTAATGCCCTAGGTGGTTTTCCGCAGTCTCTCAAAGCAGGAAAGCCCCGTGTGGTTCTCTACTTTCTCCATTCACAACTGCCCAAGCCAAGTGTGGAGTCCACAGGGGAACGGAAAACATTCAGAGCATCTCCTCAGTCTTAAGACTTTCAATTTCTTGAAACAATAAACTGAGGCAAGCTGCTCTTTCTCCACCCTGTGGGAAACCGGGACTTGTTCACTTTCAGCAACCTCACAGACAAGAGTAGGGCTCCCAGAGTCAAAGGCTTCTCTCCCTCCTGAAAGGCTGGCTCCTTTCTTTCTCTGATAACTATGTAAATTCCCCCTCTCCCAGCCCCAGCTCTGCGCTAAGCAGACGCGGAGCTATTCAAAGCAGCGTTTCCAGCTCGGTCCAGTGCTTTCATCATGAATGCTTGAATGAATGGGATGGTCTCCTTTCTGCATAGTTCACAGCTCAGCACAATGGCCAAACACACGTTTTTCCCACGAGGGTATTTCGAATTCCGACTACTATTTTTGACCTGTATTTTTCTTAAAAATGAGATTTGTTTTTGTGGGAATATACCGTTGTCATGTGTTGCATGCTTTTAAGATGTTTTCAAAAAGTATTTGTGGTCGCCTAGCCGACAAGGAGCTGGGAAGATTTAACGCTGTGGGTGGGGTGGGGATTAGGGTCGTCTGCAGAAAGGGAAAGAGGGTCTCTCTCTCTCTCCCTCTTTGCCTGTGTAGAAACTGAAAATGAGCTTTGGGTTTCTCTTTTCAAACCTTGGAACGCTGTCCCCGTGCAGACAGAGAGCTTGCAAAGTGCTGGTTCTCTCACTCCCGAGTGCCCACGGTTTAAACAGGAGCCCAGTGTGTGCCGTGTTTGGTCACGACGGGGGCAACACAAAGAGCAAGGTTCTGGAAGGCACAGTTGTGCCCTGGACGCCATATGCGGGTCCTCGCTGTCCAGGACAGCTGATGAAGGGCAGGAGAGAAGCCCGCTCTTTCCAGGTCGCGGTGATGGGGCTTTACCACAGAACAATGAGGGCGACTCAGAATTCCTTTCCCATTCATTCCCCGCGCCTACCAGCAGCCAGGTCAGCAGCAGCCCCACATCCAGACAGGTCAGCAGCCCAGCCAAACCCAGCCGCCTCCTGGCACTCCCGAGAGAGCCGCACTCTCGCCACCCCCAACACTGCTGGCTTCACTTCGCTCCAGGACCACTGGGTCCTGCAAAAGCCAGGAAGGCGGTGACCCCTGTGAAAGGACACATAATCTCTCCTCGCCAATCTCGAAATCCAATTCTCGGTTCTCTTTTCTACTGCCTGTCCTCTCTTATACATGAACTGTACACCAACATTAGCTAGAAATGTACGAAACCCTCCATTCCAAACACTCGCTAGTCTCAAGTGACTGGAGAAGGTCACACCTGGAAGGGCGCTTGACAGAAACGCTGACCACAACAAAACCCAGCCACGAGCCACTCTAATCAACACAGAAACTTTGATCATTTTTATCTTTGATCATTTATGTCATTTAGGTCCGCTAGACTGCAACTCTGGTCGACCTACGTGAGGGGTATAAGATGTGCACACTCACTTTTCTCAACACTGGACAATGCAGGCGCTCACCTGACTGGGAGCCACATACCTTCACTTGAAAAGTCATATAAAATATTCTCCCTTAAGGCAAAGGCGGAGATGGTCATTGAAGGCACAGACAACCATCTCACAACATGCCGACTTTTTCCAATAAAGCTCTTTCTTTCTAGGTCACACTGCCTCTCCATTCATTACCTCTATCGGCAGCGAAGAGGTGGTTATAGAAAAAAAGTTAAAAGTCAAAGGTTCAGAAGAGCTACCAACGTCCGCCAAGAGTGGCCCTCTTCCGCCCGCCCTGCCAGAGACCCCATGCAGGGGCCGCACCAGAGACCCACGTGTAGGATGCCCCGGGTCCGAAGTGAACTGGGATGCGCCCACCGACTCTGGCAGTCCCAAAGCAATGGGCTTTGTCCCCGCCCGCTAGGAATGGGGGCCGGGGGAGTGGGGCTCACCTCTCTGCTGGCACTGCACGGCGACCCAGAGCAGCGAGGCCAGGAGCGCGCCCCGCGCGCAGCCGCCTCGCATCTCTCCGCTGCAGCTCCGTGCGCTCCCGGAAGAAAACTAGGCCTAGTGTGGCTCGGTCTGCGCGGTGCAGGACGGCGGGCCGCTTCTCCCTCCAGGAAGTCGCCTCCCACACGCTGGCCGCTCACCCCAGTATACCTCTGCGGTACCCGGCCCCTCCCAGCCGGCCGCCCAGCCGCCCCACGGGCCGAGACCCCTCCCCCAGGGAGGGCGCCCTGCTGAGCCCGCGTGGACCCGCTGCCGCCCGGCGGCGCTCGCGCTTTGGGCCGGGAAAGGGCACCGCAACCCCCAACACGGAGCGGCCGGGCTGACCTGCTGCAGCTGCCTGGGGTCCGAGTTGAGGGTGGGCGGAGAAAGTGGACTGAGAAGAAGAAAAACTGTGCTGAGCTTGACCGGGGCGGGTGCATTCCCAAAAGGTATTTGCCCTGTTGACCCTGCCGCCCCGGGGTGACTCTGCAGTTCTAGCGGAGCCTGGGGCCAGGACCGATGCAGAACTGCCTAAACTTTGTGGGGCGTCTGCTCCCCGGGTCGTGACCAGAGCTCACCTGACCACGGCCCGCTCCGCTTTGGGCAGAGGATGTTGTGATGGTTTTGTGAAAATGAGTTGTAACTTGTTACACATTTTGCCTAGGAATGGCAAGAAAAGGGCTCTCGGATTTTATTATTAGTTATCCTTACTGCTAGAGAAAGAGATTTCAACATTTTCTGTCTCCAAACTACGTCGTCTGCTCCCCAATAAAGAACTTTAAATTTCCTTTGATATTTTCCTACCTAAAGTATTTATAACACTTTGCAAATCTCACATTTTCACAACGGAAGCAGACAAGATAAGAAATTTCTGATTAGTATTAGCGTCCCACGCTTTTTTTTTTTTGATACATAATTTTAACTCAGTTGTGTGAATCAGTTTGACAACTGTACCAATCCCAGTTTTTCTAAGCACCTGTCCTTAAACACTTAATGAGTAAAAGTTAATTACAATACTTGATGATTATTGCTTTAACATCGTGGAAGTACAGAACGAAATGAAAAGAGTTTGGTCCTTTAAAAAGGTTGCAATACAGATCGATAATGCAGACATCCTTTGCTTTATTTGTGGTATTGGGAGTTGAACCCAAGGGTACTCTACAACTGAGCTGTACATCCTTAGACTTTTGCATTTCTATTTTAAGACCAGGTCTCACTAAATTGCCCAGTCTGACCTCCAACTTCTGATCCTCCTGCTACAGCCTCCCTGGTAGCTAGGATTGCACGGGTGCACCACCAAGTCCTGCTAAAATGCAGAAATTCCAATTATTAAAATATTAAAGTACTAGATATTCTATTGTAAAATAAGTCATTAAGTAAATTAAGTATTTAATATGTATAAAATATTAAGCATTTAGACATTGAAATGAATTAAAAATGTCTCTGCCCTGAAATAATTGTGTATGCACTCTCATATATACATTACAAAATTTTCAGAAGCCAATATAAAGAACAAGCCTGGATAAAATTGGAGCAGTAAAAATGTCACAATTCTTTATACCTTACAAAACCTTTTAGTACAAATTTTTCCGTCCTTTAGCAAGCTTGGACAATATCAAAACTACTTACACCACCATGAAAGTGGGGTGGCCAGTTCAAGGTGAAAACCAAATATAATAAGAATGTTTACATTTCATAAGAAGAGTAGAAATTCATCTCAACTAAACTGAAGATGACCTGCTTGCCCTACACACCATCTCTGTCTCCTTCCCACTGACCTAACCTCAGATGTGATTCCCTTATACAATTTTCAGCCATCCCACCCCTTCAACCCTCTGCCCCCAGCAGGGACAGACAACTTCTGGAGGATGTTGATGCAACAAGATTGAAGGAGAGTAACTAACTTCATGAAAAAGAGTCACCTTGCCACCTGGACTGCATTGTAGCTGAAAGAAGTTAAGATATGATAGAACTTAAGCCACTGCATTTAAAGTTCTTTATAAAGGACACCTAGTCTTTCTCTATAATATCCTACAATCTGAATAACCAGGCTCTCTGTGCAGTTGACAAAAATTAATCACCATGGCCTTCTAGGGGATCATCTACTCTAAAATTAAAAACAAATGCATTAAACTTAATTAAACAGTGAAGTAACTACCCACAAGATTCAATTTTGAAAGAAAGTACCCTCTCAAAGTCAAATCTTACTCTGAATGAATCCCAAGCCTGAGTAGATTGCTTCTTTCTGACTTACTCTGCATTTCTTCATTTTGGATTCATTTGATTTACACATCATGATCTCGTTTCAGTATTTCTTACAAGATTCTTCTGTAGCTGGATGTTCATAACTTTTCTTTGCCTGACATGTTCTGTCTTATTCCTGCTTCAATGTCAGGGATATTTTTACTCTTCAAAATTCCATTGCTACTATTTATTTGTAAGAGTACAGAACCACATGAGTAATATCAGGATTGTCAGTTGCCTGGCCTGATCCATATCTGCCTTACTTAATGAGGATATATCTCACCATTCTTAAGTCTTTGCCTTTGACAACATTTTAAGAAAATTTATCCTAAAGTAATATCTTACTTCCTCCATTGTATGGATCAGTTGTGGGATGGTGAAACCACACTCACACATATTTTATGGCAATTTCCGCTGCTTTGTGATTACCAGAATAATACCCAGTCTGCATAGTATGACCTTGCCCCAACTTCTCCCACTCGGCCAGGTCATTACCCTCTGTGACTTGGCCAATTACAGTCATTATCCTTCCTCTGCATGAGGAAAGGGTTACTGAGACTTAGTACCATCTTGGTATTTCAATACTTCTTTATATTTACATGCTATTAAACTTTCCTCTTTCTTTAACTGTTTGAGTTGGGTTTGTGTCACTTGAAATTGAGTCCCAGTGCATCTTTTTTACATTAATATCCTACCTTCATTAACAGTCATGAGAATGCTCAATAATCTGATCCTTAATTATTTCTTAAAGGACAGCGTATTTTACATTTACATATCTGGGTTTTCATAGCATAATGTTAAAAAATACAATTTAATTTACTTAAGAAAAAGCATGGTTAAAAGAAAATGCAGGAATTGCTGCCTGGGACAAATACCAGCTCCTGCATTTCCTCAACTGTCTGATCTTTGGGAAATTAAAGTTTTCTACCTCAGTTTTCCCATTTATAACACGGGGATAAGAATAAACCCGACATTAACAAGTTAAAAAGTGAATGATGTGATAAACATAAAATCCTTAGGACTGGACTGGGGGGATAGCTCAGTTGGTAAAGTGCTTGCCTTGCAAGCACAAGGCCGCAGGTTCAATTCCTAGCACCACAAAAAAAAAAAAAAAAAAAAAAAAAAAAAATCCTTAGCACTGTGTCTGGCATCAAGTGAGCATTCAGTGATGAGTTTCTTCTCGTATGTTCTCATCATTACTGTAGGTGAGGAGACTCGGTTGTACGGCTGCTGTGAGACTATAATGCTGGACTCTTAACACAGGTAGGCAGATTTGGCAGCACATGGTTCTGAAAGACAGCTGAACATGTGTAAGAGACAGACACTATCCACCCTCTTATTTCTACAAAGAAGCCAGGATTGCCAGGAGACAGAGGGGGAGCTGGGAAAGTTTATCTTCCTGAAAGCTAAGTAGTACACAGACATTTCAATCAAGTAGCAATCAGTTATATCAAAACTAAAAAGAGAAAAGAGAAAAAAAAAATTGGGGCAGGGAATTGGTCATCAGGGAACTTGGTGAGTGTGTTTTTCTTTTATAGAGGAAGAGGAAGCCAAATTGAAGGGGGCTAGAAGGCAGCTGTTCATAGGAACATGTAAACAGCATTTGTCCCCTGGACTCTGCAGGACATCCTTGCCTGCTGGGTATCTGGAACAATAAAACCCTTCAACAGGAAAGTTAGACTGGGAAATCAAAGCTTGCAATCATAACAGCACATAAGCAATTTATAGCTGGACACCAATTATCTGAAGAGTCAGAAGTCTACATTAATGAAGATACTCATCATTGATTGTTATTGTGTCATAATTATCTGCCGAGGTTTTGGGGCTTACAAGTCATCACACTGTTAGCTGTTCTTGCGGCTTCCTTCTACTTTTTACTAAATTCTTCATTTATTCCTGTGGAGCAAATATTTTAGAACATTCTGTACTTTTTTTCCCCTGAGAGCTCCTTTTCTCCATATTCACTTCAGATTCTCCATCAAAAATACAATTTAAAGTCAAAAAACTTATAAACCTGGCATTAGTATGATGGTAAAGAAGATATTCCAATGCTGGAAAGAAGAAGTTACTAAGAAATAAGATTTGTTCTGGACTGGGGTTGTGGCTCAGGGGTAGAGTGCTTGCCTAGCATGCCTGAGGCACTGGGTTCAATTTTCAGCACCATGTAGAAATAAATAAATAAAATAAAAGGTCCATCAACAACTAAAAATATTTTTTTAAAATGTGTTTCCAAATAGATGCATTCTTTTTTCAAGAGATTTTACAGGACACAAAATGCATTGAGTCTTAAGAAACAACATGGGGAAAGTCAGAAGACTGAGTAAAATTGTGCCTCTAAAATTTTTTAGCTGTTTGACTTTTAGAAGTCAGTTGCCTTCTCAGAGCCTCAATTTTCCTCTTCTGTCCAATTTGAGGAACAACATCACTTTCTAGACGGAGTAGCTATTATCTCCACTGATAGTAAAATGATAACAGTTACTGATACAGGAGACGGGAACTTCTCAGCTAGTGACACAGAAATGAAACTGCATCCAGGGAAGGTAAACTCAGTCAAGTCTTCTTTAGGGGCTTCTGTTCAAGTCAGAAGGGAGACAGCACCTATTGGGAACTCTAACCCGGGTACAGGTGTAGTTCTTCTATGGTGTCTATAGGGTAGGCAGGGACATGGTCTCTTGATGTCATTGCCTGTGGAGGGGGTTTAGTTATGCCTGAGCTCTTCTCCATCATGCTGCTTCCTATGTCCTGTGGCTCATCACCATCTTAAGTCCCCACCTAGGGCTGTGCATTTCACTATACTGATAAGGTCAAGGCGACTGTGGGTCACTTCAGTGACTGTCCTACCCGTACTTTTGCCCTTCACCGCCTGGAATTTGCTCCTTATCATCTGGGAAAGCCCCTGATATTTCTAGGATGGGACAGACTATTGTCCTGTCTCCATGGCCTTGTCTTGGTGATTTGGCTTTGTTTGACTCCAGCTTCTTGGCATTCCTGCTGACCACAATCTCAGGAGCCAAGCTAAGCTCTTCACCTCCCGTCTTGTCTCCTGGTGTGTTATCTTATTCTCATATCTTGAAGACTGGTTCACTTTTTAACTCCTAATTTTTGGTATGACTCTTAAACCATAAAACCAAAAGCTTATTTGGCTGCCTTATTTCCCCTGAGAGGCATTTATTCCTTAGTCCTAAGGGGTCCTGCTTTTTGGGGTTCCCTGACTGTCTCACTACTGTGGAGTATTTGTTGTCATGGTTGGTGGGGTGGTTTTGTATTTTATTATGTGGGGGTGGTTGTGTATTCTTTTTGAGACACGATTGCTGAGGGTCTTGCTATGTTGAGGCTGGCCTCAAACTTGTGATCTTCCTGTGTCAGTCTCCAGAGTCACTGGAATTACAAGTGTGGGCCACCATGTCCCGCATCACTACTATGTATTGAATCTTATTTTAATTTTTCTACTTAAATCTCTAACCCCACCTGTCCCAGGACCACATCGTGGTGGTTGCATGTGACTGAAGAATCCTGCCCATCCGTCTCACTTCGCCTCCTACCCACAGTTATTATATGGGCCTTTAGAATTGGCTGGTAGTCAAGATACCTGTTTTAAACCAGTCCCTTTCCCACTGAGCAAGCCCATCCTTTCAGAGTTCAACTGCATTTCTCTCTGTCTATGAGATCCACCTCTTCCATTCTCCACCTTTGAATTCCCAGTCATCCTTCAAGACCCACATCAAACATCTCTCTTAGGTGGCCTTCCATGACTGAGTTCCAGGACTTGGGACCTCTCCTTCCTTTGTGCCATCAGCATACTTTGTGATGAGGACTCTTTTGTGGTCATCCTTTTGAATTTATTAAGATATTTTCCCATTAAGCAAGGAGTTCAAGCTCCTCATTTTGTTGTCTTAACATCAGAGTGCCTGAAACTTGACAAATCTTTGTTGAATATGACAATAATGTTGTTTGGGTATAGCTATGTTCTGGGCTATGTTAAATGTGTTACAAAAACTATCTCCAGGTGCTATAAAAATCCCAAGTTGGTGGAAAATAATGTAACCTACAAGGTTACAAGTGACAAAAGAAGACTCCAACCACTTTAAACAGGGTAAGTCTTTGGGAAAGAGATTTGTGTGGCAGGGAGAATAAGTTTCATCAAGTCCACAGGAACCTAGAGGACAGGGTTTGGAAAACATTCAGGAAACAGGAGTCACAGATGCTAGGCAACAGAAGCCACCGTCAAGGTCACCCACCAGAAACAGATTGGGCTGAAGCAGACAGCTCTGGGAGCTGCCTGACCTTCAAATGTTCCTCGCCTCTTTGTTTCACTTGCTCAAGGTTCAAAGCTTGGAGAACTAGTAACAGATTAGCTGAGCTTACATTGTGAGCTGAAGGCAGGGGAAAGAAAAGCATTGACCCTTTCTTATTCTTAAGAGGAACTAAAAATAAGAGAAGGGAATCAAAGTTTTCAGGATAGACGATTCTCGCTTCTCTCCAAAGATAAAGTAGAGCACTGAGAGGAGGAGGGTGATGTGGACAAAACCAAAATAGCAAATGTCTTCTATAGGTGGTCAGGAAGCTCTTTACGAAGAAGTGAAAGTCTTAACATCTCTGGAGAAGTGTGCAGTCAGCTCTATTTGCAGGTCTCAGATCAGCCAATCCAAAAAACCACAAATGGAAAACATCACATTGTTACTGCTGTGTGTTATACCCTTTGCCATTGATGGTTGCATCGTATATTTTTGTTCCTGTCATAATTCCCTAAACACAGTATGTCAACGGCATTAGACGTTTATATTGCATTAGATATTGTCAGTGATTTAGAGATGAGTTAAGGTATCCAGGAGGATGTGTGTAGGTTTTATGCAAATACTATCTACGCCATCTTATGTGGGAACTTTAGCAACTTGGATTTTGGAACTCACAGGTGCTGATGGGGGTCCTGGAACCAATTCCTTGTGGATACTAAGGAATGACTGTAATTTGGAATCACAGAATTAATTGTTAAAGGTTGTGGGGAATAGCTAAAGCAAGGAAATAGAGATAAGAGTGGAAGTATTTGGAGGGGGTCTTTTGGAGCACACATCTGATGGGCCTCCTCAGAGCTGGACCAACCAGCACCCCACCCTGGGATGGTTGGGCCTCCAATAGGCCTCTTCCTGACAGCTGTGGAGTCTCCCCTCCCTATAATTCGGAGCTTCACACACATCCTGAGAGATCAGGGACCCCAAGTAGCAACTGAAGATGAAAGATGAAGAAATCCCAGAAGCGGGGGGCAGTTTACTTCCTGTGGGATGAACTTTGACTTTTGAGAAAGGAGAAGACAGGGGAGCTAGACTTAGAAATAAGTGCCTCCTGTTTGTCTCTACCATGCAGTACTGCAAAACCCGGTTTCTCTTGGCAGCTTGCCTGGGAAGTCCAGTATGAGGACAGGTCTGGCAGGCCCCTGGGGTTTCTTCAGTACTCATCATGTGGCAGAAGGCAGCACCAGGGCATCTAGGTTGCCTCCTCTCTCTCCTTCCTTCGCTTCTCATTTTCTTCTTACTTTTTGCCCTAGATTTGCAATCCTCAAATTAGGCATCAGCAATTGACTTTTGGCCTCAGGATTTATTTATAGATATATTTTACTGAGAAAAGACCCTCCTGAATGAGAGGCGGGAAAGAGGCCTAGAGACTACAATGATACTACCATCATGCAGGAGAAATATGGCATGAGGAATCTGAGCTTGAAGCAGAGGCAATGTGAAATTATAAATTCTCAAGCAGAGAAACAGGATATATTTTTTTTAATCTACCTGCTAGCAATAACTGGAGTGGAATCAAGAGAAACCAAAGGTGGGTGATCACTGTGATGTGGATCTAGAGAATGCCTTCAGTGATCAGTGGGGTCAGGAATGGAGAAGGGAGAATAACAAGAGTTCAAAAGATGAAACGGGCTGTAATCACTAATTGGATACAGATGATAAAGGAAATTGGGGATTTAAAATTTTCTTCCTGAGAGTAAAAAAAGAAAAAAAAAAAAAAAACCTAGATAGGAAGGTGAGCCAATGGGAGAGGAAATAATAAGCACAGCTTGATTGTTGTGGTTTAGATGTTACCAGGGCCCAATGGCGCTGTAAGAACAACAGCTGGAAATTCAAGGCAGATGGCGATTGAGGCCAGAGCTGGAGAGTTCACTCTTCCTGCAGCATCATGAGGCTGCTGCTCACCATGGGAGGCTGAGGGTGAGGCCTGGAGGAACTGCAGTGCAAAGGAGGCCAGGCAGCAGGTCCAGGACTGGGCCATTAAAGGTGAGAGCTGGCGGAGGAAATTTGAATGAGAAAGCAAGCACAGAGGAGAGAGGAAGGGTCATGGTGAGTGCACAAAAAAGTGACAGAGAAAATGAGGGATGGAAGTTTTACTGAGTATTTACTATGCCAACTGCCTCACCCTGTGCAAAGTAAACAGGTAAAACCATAGTAGATTGGAGAGGTTAACCAACTTGCCTTAGGTTGCATAGCTGAAGAGTGCATCCGTTAGTGTCTCACTCCATTTTCTGTTGCTACAGCAGAATGCCTGAGCTGGGGTAATTTACAAAGGGCAGAGGTTTATTTTGGCTCATGGTTGTGGAGGCTAAAAATCCAGAGTATGGCATCAGTGAGGGCCTCTTGCTGCTTCTGTGGAAAGCAGAAGCACACATCAGGTGCACACGGAGAACGGAAGGGGTGCCTGCAGGGAAGAGAAGGGGTGCCACAAGAAACGCACAGGTCCCTCTTAATGAGCTAACCATCTCTTCACGGCTCCACCTCTCACTGACTCCGCAATGGTCATCAAATTTCTACCTGCGTTTCACAAGGGATATTCAAACCCTCACTCACTGACACAGTTAGTTGTTAGTGTTTGCTGTGTCCCAAACCACCCCCAAATTCACAGCTTGGAGCAACCGGCATTCATTTTTCCCTCGGGATGATTCAGCGGGCTGGCAGGTGAATGTGCTCACTGGGTGCTTGTCTGCTGCCTTTCTGGACCTACACACGTGTCTGCAGTCAACCCCAGGTGAAAGAACTCAGCGACGTTGGGGCAGCCACAGCTGGGACCTAGGACCTAGGATGCAAGGGGCCACCATAGTGAAAGGGAGCTAAGAGAGTGAGAAGAAACCGGAACATTAGAATGAGGACAAAATATCCCAAATAACAATAATGAAGAGTAAATGCATCAAGTGTGACAGGAAGCAGCTGCTGACGGTGATCGTCAGAGCTAGCAGCTACTGAGCACCTGCAGCATGCTAGGTGCTGCCTTCAGGCTTCTGTGCATGATCTCCTTGAGTCCCCACAAGAACCCAGTGAAATAGGTATTCCTATTAGCAGTACTTATCAACAAGGAAACAGGCATGAAATCCCTAAGAAGCTAAATGAAGGTGAAACCAGGTAGAGGGGTGTTCCATTTGAAATTTGGGATTTCATTAACATAAAGAAAAAAATTCTAAAGGCAAGGAGGGCACCAACCATGAGTCTAAGACGCCAAAGGTCACAAGCCTGGTTAAAGTCTGTAAGAATAAGGATAAATCATAATATGCAAGGTCAAAAAGAATGCAAACCAAGTCCCAAAGGATCCAGTGAAATAAAGAATGTGGAAAAGATTACACAATACTGTGAAACAGAAGAATGAAAGATGAACCCAGGAGAGGGTATACCATCAGGATATGCTAGGTTATGTTGCTGAAACAAACAACTCTCAAACCTCAGAGGCTTAAAACCACTAAGATATCTTTCTTGATCATTTTAGGTTAGCAGTGGGCTGTGTTCACCATGGTCACTCAGGGATCCAAGTTTTTTAACAGACGCTTTCATAGTAACTGAGGCCGGAAAAAACAAAAAAAGTCACACTCTGGCCCCTAAAGTTTCCATTTATATTGCACTGGCCACAGCAGGCACCTGGTCATACATAACATTAAGGAAAAACAAGGTTGGAATGCCATCCCATGCCTGCATGTGGAGAACCAGAAATGCAGAGGAAATAGCCCTGGCAAGGACCACAGAGAAATTCTTGTAGACTAGGCTAGGACTTGGTTGGGAGACATAAGAAGAACTGAGGTCTAAGGATCCCAGCCGAAATGTAGAGGGAGAAAGGAAGAGCAAGAGAGACAGGGAGGGGTAAGGTCAAGTACACTAAGATCCAAAGCCCAATCCGATGGCTCTCCAAAACATATGCACCGAATAGCTGCACATAGCTACAAATAGAGAAGCTGATCAGGAGAGCAGCTTGGGGTTCTCCTAGGGCTCCCCAACCTAGGAAAACCTGTGTTAGGATGGGAAGATTCTTTTCCTTCTGCTCCAGGTATTCTCCAAGCCTGTCCTGAGACAAAGCATTACCAATTCAATGTGAGGAATGAGAACTTCTCTAGAGGCAAGAAAGGCCTTAAGAAAGAAGTGACTAGAGTCACATTATCTCTAGGCATTGACTGAGGGCTCAGATGGAGACCACATTGAAAAGTAAATATTTCAGCTGTTAAGAGGTATGTAAGCTACACTCATCGTTACAACTTTGTGGTAGGTTTAGCTTTTATGTTGCCTAACAACTAAGGCTAAAATGAAAAGTACTAAGGGCTATATAGTTTTCATTTCCAAATGAAAGCATGTGTCTGCAGAGACAAAAGTGTAAATAAATTCAAGAATAAATTTATTATCTGTGAATTATCAATATAATGGACAATATTTTTAGTCATAGGTTTCCAAGACCCTGCATTATTCAATCAGGCTCATATACACCTTTCTTTCAAGTCCAGGGCAGAGCATCACATATTTATTAACTCAGGGAGGGCTTTTATGAAGAAAGAGACTGAGATAATGAGGCCATGCTTGTTTGTTTTTTTGATTATCTACATTCCTAGGGCATTTAGGGTCTAAAGAATCTTGGAGAATGCACTGATTATTGTTCTAGTAGATGAGCTTTCTTAAGTGGCAGAAGTTTCAAGCGAGGCTGTTCCAGATCTCAGTTCACTTACACCCAAATCTTTAACAAGTGCCCATAATGCATCATGAGTGACAGAAGAGAAGTTATGTGTCACTTGGTAACTGGCCTGTAAACCTGAGAGTCCAGGAGTCTAGATAGAAGCAGGGAGTGACCCAGTCCCATTTTAATGAAAACCACTGGTGTAAGGCAGATTTCTTCAATTTCAGGACTGACATTAGAGAAGGAAGCAAAACATATGGAATGGGGGAAAAATAAACATCTCAAGAGCAAAGCAGCATATGTCTTTCCTCTCTGAGAATTAGTCCCACAATGTCCTCCCTTCAAAGCCAGAAGGGCAAGCCAAGGATTGAAAATAAAATAATCCATATGGAGGGGAGGGAAAGGGAAGTTTAAATAAGGTCAGGCACCACATTGTGCTGGTCACAGTGTCACAACTGAATCTACTCTTCCCTGGGCTGGCACTCACTGTGCTCGAGAACTTGCTTGATATGTGACTTTTAGTCAAAGAGCTCTTTTTCATTAGCATTCCATGCACTTTTGATTCTTAGGAATGGTTCCATAGGTAATTATTATTCATGAAAAGCTGGATTTTAATTATTGGATGATTCCATATGATTAGTCTTAATAAGGACATTTGTGTTTTCCAAAACCTGGGTAGAGATGACCCAGGGAATAAAACACCACTGCTTGTAACCCCACAGTCCTGCTTACTACCAAACCCCCGTTTAATACAGGTTGAAGGGGGCCTAGGCTTGAGGGGAGGCCGGGCTCTTTCCACTCCAGGGAGTGATTCTGGATAAACAGAAGTTGGGCAAGGTAATTCCATCCTGTTGGCCAGGACTTGGCTTAGGTTCAGGCTCCTGACTCAATTCTTTTTTCTAATCAGCATTATTGTGCTATATCTTATATATAAGGAAATCTTCTGGGCGCTGTGACTGATACCTTTAATCCTAGCAACTCTGGAGACGGGGGCAGGAGGATCCCAAGTTTAAAGCCAGCCTCAGCAACTTAGAGAGGCCCTAAGCAACTTAGCAAGACTTTATCATTAAATAAAATATAACAAAGGGCTGGGGATATTGATCAGTGGGTGAGCTTCCCTGAGTTCAATCCCCAGCATTGAAAAAAAAAAAGTCTCCTATATTTTTTTTGCGGGGATGGGTAACAGGGATTGAACTCGGGGGCACTCCACTGAGCCACATCTCCAGTCCTATTTTGTATTTTTATTTAGAGACAGGTTCTCACTGAGTTGCTTACCACCTCACTTTTGCTGAGGCTGGCTTTAAATTTGCCATCCTCCTGCCTCAGCCTCCCTAGCTGCTGGGATAACTGGCTTGTGCCATCACATCTGGCTCCTTTTGATTTTTTACAGTCAGCTCCTCACCCACACCCTCTGGAATCCACTGCCTTGCTTATGTCACTAATGTCAATTATTCTGACAAACAGTTGACCTTCTCTATCATTGCATCCATGGGTTCAATCAACCATGGACCAATAATATTCAGAAAAAGTTTATGTCTATCCTAAACACATATAGACATTTTTTCTTATCATCAGTCCCTAAACAATATAATAATAACAATGATTCACATAGCATTTATTTTGTATTAGGTATTATAAGTAATCAAGAGATGACTTAAAGTATACAGAGTGATGTGTGTATGTTATATGCTAAAACCATGTGGTTTTATATAGGTACTTGAGCATCTGTGGATTTTGGTGTCCAGGAAAGAACCAGTACCCCACAGATACAGAGGGATGACTGTGCTTTTACAGTATCTATGGAGGTAATCACATGGATTCTGTTTTTTAAATCTTCCAAATGCATTAAACTAACCTTGTATTCCTTGGAGAAATTCTAATTTGTTGTAATGTATTATTAGTTGTGATGCATTATTTACTTTGTCAACATTTTGTTAAGGAGTTTTGCATTTGCATTTTAAAGGAAATTCAGTTGGTCATGTTCTTTTCCTGTAAGGTGCTTTTTTTAATGCTGTGCTGTTATAAAATGAATTGTTTCTTCTATTATCTGGAAGATTTTGTATAAAAAACATGGTATTATTTTTCATTTAAATATTTGCTATCATTCACCTGTAAAATAATTTGATTATTTTGTGAGAAGGTTTTACGCTTTAAATTTCATTATTAACAGAGATATTAAAGTTATCTATTTCTTCTTGAGTAGTTTGTACCTTTTAATTCATTCATTCATTTCATTTAAGTCGTGAATTTTTGTCAGGATCTTATTCACACTAGTTCCCTTATTTTCATCTTAAGGTTGCAGACTCTCTCGTTCATGACATGAATAATTTATGTTCTCTCACTTTCATCCTGATCTGTCTACTTGGAGTTTTTTCAAGTCACTGATATTTTTACAAAGATCCAGCTTGGGGTTTCATTGATTTTCTCTACTGTTTTACTGTTTACTCTTTTTCTGATTTCTGCTTTTTATTATTTTCACCCTTGTGCTTTCCTTGGTTTCATTTGCTCTTCTTTTTCTAGTCTCCTTAGGTGCAGAGTTTAGTTATTAATTGAAGAATATTCTTTTCTAACATAGCTTTTAGCTATATATTTCCAACTACATACTGATTTAGAGGTACCTTGCATACTTCTATAGGTTTTGATTTTTTGTTTCTTTGTTCTTGAGCTGTTTATTTAGAAGTACATCATTTAACTTCCAAATATGTAGGTATTTTCTAGATAGCATTCTGTTGTTGATTTCTGATTCATTTCAATTCTGTTCAGAGAACATATTTTATATGACTTCAATTATTTAAATTATTTAATGATATTGATATATTTTCTTTAGTCCTGGGGATTGAACCCAGGGGTGCTCTACCACTAAACTACATCCCCAGCCCTTTTTATTTTTTAGGTCTTGCTAGGTTGCTGAGGCTGGCCTTGAACTAGTGATCCTCCTGCCTCAGCCTCCATGTGCCACTGTACCCCATCGATTCAATTCTTTTAAAGTTCAATTCTTTTAAAGTTTTTGAGACTCGTTTGACAGAATCTGGTCTGTTTGGGTTAAAGTTATGTGTGTTCCTAAAGAGAATGTGTATCCTGATAATTAATAATTAATTAATAATATTAATTAATTATTAGTAATTAATTATTAATTATTAGTAATTAATAATTAATAATTGCCAACTAGGTTAAACTGGTTGATTGTAGTGGCCATGCCTTCTCATGGACTCCCTACCTATCTGTTCTACTAATTATTGAAAAGGGAGTGTTGAAGTACCAAACTGTGATCATGGATTTGTCATTTTTTCCTTTCAGTTTGATTAGTTTTTCCTTCACGTATGTTGAAACTCTGTTATTAGGAGTGTGGACGTATGTGGTTGTTATGTCCTCTTAATGAACTGACTGCTTTATTATGAAATGTCTCACTTTAACCCACCTCAAATTTCTTGCTCTGAAATCAATGTTGTCTAATATTAATATAAATGCTTCCACTTTCCATTTGATTCAGGTTCGCATGTCATAGCTCAGCCTAACCTTTTATTCTGGCTCTATCTGCATATTTAAAATGTTTCTTATTGAAAGTCTACAGTTGGATCTCACTTTATTATTAAATCTGACAACTTCTCACTTTTAATTGGAGCATTTATATAATTTACAAATAATGTAATTATTGGTACACATGGTTTAAATCTACCACTTTCTTGTTTGATTTCTATTTGCCCAATCTGTTCCTTGTTTCTCTTTTCTGCTTTTTCTGATATCTCTTAAGCTCAAAATTTTTTATTATTCCACTTTATCTCTAATATCAGCTTATTGCCACTACTTCTTCTTCACTTGTTTGTTCTTGCTTTGAAGTTATTGCTCTAGGTTTTACAATATAGAACTTTAACCTTTTGTGCTATTCTTGTCCCACATTTTATTCCTTTACATAGTATAAACCTCAAGCACATAGTTATTATTTTTCCTTTAAACAGACCCATACCTTTTGTATTAATTTTAAAACAGGAACAAATCTTTAATTTAATTCGCAAATTTGTCATAGTTGGCATTTTATTGTTGATTGTGCACATCTAGATTTCCATCTTGTTTCATTTATCTTTTGCTTAGAGAATTTTTTTAGCACATCTTGAATTGCATATCTGCCAGTGATGAACTTTCCGGTTTGTGTCTGTCTGGAGAATTTGTTTCATTTTCACTGTCTAAAGATAATTTCCTTGGGAATATAATTCTATGTGGACAGCTGTTTCATTTCAGTACTTGTAGAATGTTGTTCTGGCTTTCTTGTGTGAATAATTTCAGATGAGGAGTCTGCTATAATTCTTATTTTTGTTCCTCTGTATGTAATGTATCTTACTTTCTGTATTCTTTTACAATTTAATCTTTATTGCTGACTTTCAGCAGTTTGATTATAATGAAGCTTGATCTTTCTTTTTACATATTTATTCTGCTTAGGGTTAAGATTCTTAGATTTGCTTGTGTATAGTTTTCATCAAATTGGGAAAATTGGAGCCATTGTTTCTTCAACTATTTTTATATTCCTTTGTATGTATTCTTCTTCTAGGACTCAAATTACATGTACATTACACAGCTTGATATTGTCCTATAAGTCACTGATATTCTGTTCAAAACATTTTTTCCTCTTCCTTACTTTTGAATAGTTTCTGTCACTTTGTCCTTTAGTTTTTTTTTTTTTTTTTGTTTGTTTGTTTGTTTGTTTTTCTAGACCTTCAAACTGCTGGTAATCCTACTGGATGTGGTTTTATTTCACAGAACATTTTTTTTTCATATCTAGTGATTTGACCAGGGTCTTTTTATGTCTCCGTTTCTCTTTTCATTGCCTTCGTTTCCCACTCTGCTTCTTTGAGCACATGAAGACTTTCCCTATGTTCTTGCTAATTTGTCATTTCTGAATCTTTTCCTATTGATTGATTTTCCTTTTGATATAGTCCATATTTCCCTTTCTCTTTGCATGCTAATTTTTTTATAAATTTATTGTGCATCTTACTTTCTTTTGTAGTAGATGTGATATTTCTTCAAACGGTGTTTTGGCTTTGTTCTGGCATGAAGTTAGGTCACTTAGGGTCAGTTTGACCCTAACAAAATTTGCTTTTGAATTTTTTAATGGCAGTTGCAGAGAAGACTTTAGTCTAACAGCTAATTTATTCCCATTGATACGAGGTCCTTATCTGGATTTCCTTAGTCATAGAAAAGGCACAGAAAAAAGATGTGCCTTGTATTACAACTTTTAGATATTATTGTGTGAGAACGTGATGCCCAGAGCTGTAGCCATCCTACCATCACAGGGTAGTAGCGGACACACTGAGGACGGAAAATAGAAACTGCCAAGAATCTGTGTCCCCGATGGTAGTGCCAGGTCACTGAATAACCGACTACTTTCAGACATTATGTTATGTGACATATATTTTTTAAAAAACCATTTAAACAAGTTTTAGTTGAACTTCATTATTTACAATCAAAACTGTCCTCACTGACACATTCTTCCTATTATGCCTGTCACCAGATTTTTGCCATTTTTTAGTTGTTCTGCTTTGTTTGTTCATTCTTATGTTTTTAAGTTGGATAAAATCTTTATGAGAGGAACTGAACAAGCACTTTGGCGAAGAAGCAATAGGATCGGTCAACAAAAATATGAAAAAATGTTCAACTTCTCCAACAGTAGGAGAAATGCAAATTAAACTACCCCAAGGGGATCGAGTTGTGGCTCAGTGGTAAAGCGCTTGCCTAGCATGTGTGAGGCACTGGGATAAGTCCTCAGCACCACATATAAATAAACAATTAAGTAAGTAAATAAATAGAGGTCCACTAACAACTAAAACAATATTTTTTTCAAAAAACCAGAAAAATAAACAAAAACAACTGCATTGAGATTTCATCTCACTCCAGTCAGAATGCCAATAATCAAGAATACAAGTAATAATAAATGTTGGCAAGGATGTGGGAAAAAATGTACACAGACATTGCTGGTGGGAATACAAATTGGTGCAACTACTCTGGAAAGCAGTATAGAGATTCCTCAGAAAATTTGGAATGGAACACCATTTGACCCAGTTATCCCACTGCTCTGTATAAACTCAAAGGACTTAAAATCAGCAAACTATAGTGATGTGGCCGCACCAATGTTTATAGCAGCTCAATTCACAATAGCTAAGCTATGGAACCAACCAAGGTACCCTTCAATAGATGAAAGGATAAAGAAAATGTGGTGTATATATATAATATATATATTTATATAGTTGAAAATTGCTCAGCCATAAAGAAGAATGAAATTATGACATTCACCAGTAAATGGATGGAACTAGAGACGATCATTGCTTAGACTATATCTAAGCGAAATAAACCAGTCCCCCAAAACCAACGGCTTAATGTTCTCTCTGATATGCAGATGCTAACACACAATGGTTGGGGCGGGGAGGAAGAGTAGAAGTTCATTGGATTAGACAAAGGAGGAGGAAGGGTAGGGGGATGGGAATAAGAAAGACAGTAGAATGAATTGGATATAACTTTCTTCTGTTCATGTATGAATACATGACTGGTATAACTCCATATCATGTGTAATTCCAAGAATGGGAACTTATTCTCCATGTATGTATAATATGTCAAAATACACTCTACTATCATGTATAACTAAAAAGAACAAATAAAAAATGTTTAAAAATTAAAAACAAAACTTTTTAAATGGGACATTGTGCTGAGATGCAGGGCTATTACATGGCTCCTGCCTTTAAGGCATTTGAATAGGAAAAATCAAGGTTACAAACTAATAAATACACTAAAGGAATAATAATAAACATTTAATAAAAGATGGAAAATAAAGAGGATGGTTAATAAATAATTGAATGAATCTAGGTGAGTCTTCAGGAACATCTACAGGAGTCAAGATATTAGGTGGCATTAAATGAGTTTGTAGTGTCCCCCCCAGCAAAGAATCATAATTAAGCTTCTCCAAAGACCCTCCCCATAATTGTTCCTATCATCAGGATTTTACAAGGGGCATCAACAGAATATCAGCAAAGATTTCTGCAGAGAGTTCAATGTAGTTTGAAGATTCCTATTTCCTGTAGCGGCTGTTTCTCTTTCTTGGCAGCAAGCTTGAGTCTGTACAAAGATTACTATTTCTGTTTCCGAAGTAAAATCTTGTGAAAACCTCTGTCTAGTCTAAGAAAATGGAACAAAAAATACTTTTATATAAATTTCCACTAATACGTAACCCCCCAATCCTAGTGGGTATAAGGTTCAAAGAACCTCTGGCCTTGGGGTCCAGAGATTTTTAAGCATTAGCCTTCTAGACTGTTCTGCTAAAATAAACCAGCTTCCTGAGAATTCCTTGGGTGTCCAGCCTCATCTGTCCTACATCAAGTTGACACCTAAGGTGCCCTCTACCATGTTATCTGGCACATTCCATTTTAAGATGTGCATATTTAAACTAAATGAAGAATGAAATGAAACGAAGCAGCCTAACTTTCCCAAGTAATAAATTTAGTAAAAAAGATAATATTTTCACCTTAAACATTGGCATAATAATCAAATAAGACTTCCATAAAGGCAGATACATACCCATATGCACTTACATAAATATATACATATTGTCAGTCTCAACTGTGTTTCCTTCTGCTGCTACCATCTATTTTTGTTTCAATTAATGGAAAAATCCTAAAGAGATCCTTCACTTTTTGGAAGCAAGCATAAAAAACAATTGTATCTCCAAAGTCATTACAGTCATCCTATTGTTTTCCAAATTAGGTTATGGGCAACAATATAATTCATTTTCAGAAAATTTTGATCCTTCTTTGGAAATGAAATATGCTTGAAGAAACCATGAGAGTTGGCCTCTACCTGCCCCAAGAATCCAGTCCCCACAGTGCGGCTGCTTCTCCCGTTATGGGTGTGACTGGTTGAAACATGTTCACAGATGGGCTTTAGATACTGTGGAAACTGACATAGAAAAATCATCCGGGGTCATGAGTTCAATGGAATGATTTCCCAACACCTGAGAACAAGGAGGAGTTATGAACACAGCTGTGGAATCCAGGAGGCTTAGACTGGGATGTAAGAAATTGGGTATTTTGGCAGTACAGACCCTGGAAATGCAAGGGACAGGACCAACACCCCACTACATTTTGGTGGGAAACAACTAAATATTTGGAAACAGTGTACTTCCCAAAGATGCTGTAGCCCTTGAATGTGAAACTACATCCTCAAAAACCTAGGGGAACGCGGGGCAAGGCGGGATACGCTTGTAATCCCAGAGGCTAGGGAGGCTGAGGTAGGAGGATGGTGAGTTCAAAGTCAGTCAGCCAGTCTCGGCAACTTAGTGAGGCCCTGAGCAACTCTGCAAGACCCTGTCTCTAAATAAAATATTTTTAAAAAGGCTGGGGATGTGGCTCAGTGGTTAAGTACCCCTGGGTTCAATCCCCAGTACCAAAAACAAAAACAAAAACAAAAACCAAGCACCACCTAGGGGAACTATTTACCTTTGTAAACAGGTAGGAAAGACCAACAGGAGAGGGCTGGTCTTGCCTGTGTGGTCTTGCCTACGAATTACAAAGACTTCTGACCTGGGCAATGCCCTCCTTTTGTGCCCACCTTGCCCCACCCTTTGGAAAACACGGTGACACCGCCAGCTGGGCACAGTCCAGGTGTGTGCTCAGTGATGTCCACAAGAAGACTTCACTGTGCTCTTTAACAGTCGTCTGCAAGGTTTTTTCACATTCGTTATCTTATTTCAGTCACACCGCAGGCCCTAATGGTGGTGGTGTCTCTCTTTTATAAAGGAGAAAAGCGAAGCTCCGTGGAATCCCAGCACCTGTGTCCTTTAGATGGCAAAGTCTCTGCTCTCAGATTTCATTGCTGTGTCACAAATTATCACACGACTCACAGCTAAAAACGGTATTCATTTATTAACCCATAGGCTGAGGTCTGCAGTCTGGATGAGTTTACTGGGAGTCTCTGCTTAGGGGTGTCAGCCAGGCTGGGCTCTTGTTCTGAGATAGGCATGGAAGGCGGGTGAGCAGCTTTCAGGCTCACTTAGCTCATGGTCAGAGTTCAGTTCCACGTGGCCCAGGACAGAAGCCCACATTCCCACTCTGGCTGTTGACTGGGAGTCACTCAGTGGTCCTGGAAGCCACTCTCTGGTCCTCCTCCTCGAGATGGGATATGGTCCCTTCCATCTTCAAGAGAGCAGTGGTACACCTTTCTCATACTTCAATCCTCTGACTCCCCCTTCTGCAGCCAGCCTGGGAAACCCTTCTGTGTGTAAAGTGTTCGTGTGATTAAACTAGACCCACTCAGACCATCTTTCTCTGGTTGTGTAACATAATGCAATCTCAGGAGCAATACTTCATCATATTCACACAGAAGAGCAAGGGTTCTAGAGGACTATAATTTCTTTTATTTTTATTTTTACAGACTACATTTTGATTCATTGTAGACAAATGGGGTACGACTTTTTGTTTCTCTGGTTGTACATGATGTAGAGTCACACCATTCATGTAATCAAACATGTACACAGGGTCATGATGTCTGTCTCATTCCACCATCTTTCATGCCCCGGCACCTCCCCTTCTCATTTCCCTCTATGTAATCCAAAGTTCCTCCATTCTTTTCTTACCTGCCCCCATTATGTATCATTATCCACTCATCAGAGAAAACATTCGGCCTTTGGTTTTTTGGGATTGGTTTATTTCACTTAGCATGATATTCTCCAATTCCATCCACTTACCTGCAAATGCCATAATTTTATTCTTCTTTAGGCTGAATAATATTTCATTGTGTATGTATACCACAGTTTCATTATCCATTCATCTACTGAAGGGCTAAGTTGGTTCCATAATCTAGTTATTGTGAATTGAGCTGCTATAAACATTGATGTGGCTGTATCTCTGTAGAATGCTGACTTTAAGTCCTTTGGGTATAAACCAAGGAGTGGGATAACTGGGTCAAAAGGTGGGTCCATTCCAAATTTTCCGAGGAATCACCACACTGCTTTCCAGAGGGGCTGCACCAATTTGCAACTCCACCAGCAATGAAAAAGTGTGCCTTTTTCCCCACATCCACATCAACTCCTATTATTGCTTGTATTCTTGATAATAGCCATTCTAATTGGAGTAAGATATTTTCTTTTTAATTAGCACATTATATTGTACATCTTTATGGGGTACCCTGTGGTATTTCGACACATGTATATAATGAGTACTTATCAAATCAGGGTAATTTGCATTTCCATCTCCCTATTATATCTTTATGTTTGGAAACTTTGTTACTTTCTTCTAGTTTTTCATAAAAAGTATAATGAGTCGTGGTGAACAAGTTACTCTGCTTGCTGAACACTAGAATTTATTTCTCCTAACTGTTTCAGTACCTCATATCTCACCTCCCTCCTCCTGTTGTTGGCTTCTAGCAATCACTATTTGACTCTCTTCTACTCTGAGATCAACTTTGTTAGCCTCGCCATGTGAAAGAACTTGAGCTGTTTATCTTTCTGTGTCTGGCTTATTTCACTTAACAGAATGTCCTCTAGTTCTCACTATAATTACTCTTAGAAAGTTGCCCACTGCCATGATGAACATGCTCACGTTGGGAAAAGAGAGGCAGAGAGAGAAAGAGAGGAGAAACAAGCAGCCCTTGAGGTCACTCAGATTGGGTTCAGATCACTGTGGAGTCAGCAGAGAGCTCATGGAGAATTAGAATAAGAAAAGGCCATAGGAGCTGGTGCAGTGGTACATGCCTGCGATCCCAGCTATGGGGAGGCTGAGGCAGGAGATTGCAAGTTCTAGGTCAGCCTCTGCAACCTGGTGAAAAAAACCCTGTCTCAAAATAAAATTTTTTTAAAAAGTTGCTGGTGTACTCAGTAGTAGAGTATTTTCTTATCATGCTGAAAGCACTGGGTTCAATCCCCACCACACACACACACACACACACACACATGCACGCAAAGAGAAACCAAAATTAAAAAAAAAAAAAAAAAAAAAAGCAAAGAGAGAGCTTGGCCTTCCCTAAGAGTTCTAGCAGCTCAGATAGAGAGCAGGGTTGAAAATCTAGTAAGTATAGACCCTTTAAATGCTCAGCAGCCCTGCCAACTAGCAAATGTGACCTTAATGATGCCTGACATATGGGATTAGCAAGCACTTCCTATTTTGAGAGAAGGGGAGTACACAGAGAAGTAGATGGGGAGCTTAAGTGTTCATTTCCCTGCCAGGGGAACTCAGACTTTCTAACCCATATTTCTTTACACCTGGAAAAGTATCTTTATGTTCAGCATGCTCTAGTGATGGGATGGTATAGACTTGCTGTTTACAGTTCTTCAAAGTCCATTTGTTTGTGCCTCCATGAATGGACATGTCACTTCTTTCCAAAATTTAGATCTTTGAAAGTCTGTGATGGACATACTCAAACATATAGAAGTTACTCAGTGGTCATCTCGACCCGAAATTCAAATGCTTTCATGAAAGAGCTAACTGAATAAATTTCTCAGTGTTTTTATGTTTAATATCTATCATTACCAAATATCTACTGCTTAGCAGAAACATAACTAAAAAATGGTAAAAAAAAGACTATATTAAATGACAACTACTATAGTTGTTTGAGGAAGGTCAGACTTCACAGGCCAGGACCAGCCTTTCACAAGACACCCTCATTTCAGGTAATAGTTCTTTTGGGGAACCTCAAGGCTACCCTCATGTTCTGAACAAGCTGGCTACAAATTTGGGGGTCTTTGTGGATTCTCTCAGGTTTGATAATTCATCAGATGACTCACAGAACTCAGTAGAGCTCTATATTTATAATTACAGCTTTAATAGAACAAAAAGACACAAATCACAATCAGCCAAAAAAGAGATGCATAAGGTGAGGTCTGGAAGGTTCCTAACGGCAAACTTACTCATTATCAGGGATGTGTTCCTTCCCCTCCCACACCTAGCATGTTGATGTGTGACAATACAAAGTACAAATGCTCCTCAACTTAGAGTGGGCTCGCATCCAACAAATGCATTGCACCTTGAAATTAGCAGAAGCTGATGATGCATCTAATACACCTAGCCTACCAAACACCCCGGCTTAGCAACGTGGCCCACGTTGAACCTCCATTGTTTCCCGTTGTGATTGGGTGGTTCACTGGGAGATGTAGCTCGCTGCCACTACTCAGCATCCTGGGAGGTTCAGATCACACTTCACTGGTCTGGGAAAAGAGCAAAATTCAAAATTTAAAGTATGGTTTCTACTGAACGTGTATTGATTTGTACCATCATAGAGTTGGAAAATTGAAAGTTAAGCCTCCATAAATGAGGCACCGTCTGTAACCTTAAGCAGGGAGGAGGCTAGCCTGAGCTTCTGTGTTGAGAGTTTTCACTGGCATTTCATATGGAGTCATTGTCCATGTGATTTCCAGACTGCTCCTTCTTCCAACATCAGACTGAGATAAAGTGGCTCAAAGCCCCAATCCTCTGATCACATAGTTGGTCTCTCTGATGTGACCAGCCCCCATCCTAAGTCACCATGTCAGTAGAAAGCACCAGGAGACTCACCACCATCACCTTGTTAGCATAGACTACCAAGTGTGGTCCACGGTCTTCCACGATAACAAAGAAAGTCCAGTCACTCAGGAAATTCCAAAATGCTCGAGGTTACATCCCAGGAGCTGGGAACAAAGACCAGTCAAATTCTTTATTACACATATGCTACGATGTAAAATGAAGACAAATCTAGAATATGACTTTTGTGATCCATCTCACTCTGATGATTCCTTCAGCCCTGACAACATCCGAGATGTGTCACTTCTGAGCTGTCACTTGCTTGACTTTGAATGTGTCTTCACAAGATGCTAATGCTCTACCAATTACACTTGGAAAGTCATCTAAGGATTTTCCTATAGGCCTTTTGTTTAAAAAGTTTTGAGCTTTCCCTATGTATATATACAAAAATATATATATATTATGTGTCAGCAGCATCTATATATCAACAGAGAAGTACAAAGGTCATTGAAGATTGAATATTAAAATGTTAACTAGCAGAGGCACTTCAGCTCTTTTATTTCCCTAGAACAGTGTTCTAGAAGTAAGAGTCCTGTGTTTGAAAGTACATACATTTTTTTCTGATACAGTCACTGGGGAGTGGCAGTTACTCAAGAAATTAAATGCAGAATTATACATAGTCTAGCAATTCCAATTCAAGATATAGATCCTAAAGATTGGGAAGCAGGGACACAAACAGATATTTGAACATCAACATTCAGAGACGCATTATTCAAAATAGTCAAAGATGGAAATAACTCTAATGTTCACTGATGGATGAATGGATAAGCAAACTGTGATATAGGCATACAATGGAATATTATTCATCCTTAAGTAGGAAGGAAGCTCTGATACATACAATAACATGGGTAAACCCTGAAGGCAATATGCTAACTGAACTTGGAAGTCACATAAGGACAAATATTGTATGATTCCACTCATATGAGGTACCTAGTGTAGTTCAATTCATAGGAAGGAGACTAATGTTACCAGGAACTGGGTGGAGGGAGGAATGGGGAATGACTATTTAATGGGTCCACGGTTTCAGTTTGAGATGATGAAATCTATGGACATAGAAAGTGGTGATGATAGCTGGGTATGGAGGTGCATGCCTGTAATCCCAGCAACTCTGGAGGCTGAGGCAGGAGGATCACAAATGTAAGGCCAACAACTTAGGGAGATCCTCAGCAACTTAGAAAGAACTTGTCTCAAAATTTATAAAAAGGACCAGGGATATAGGTCAGTGACAAACACCCCTGGGTTTAATCCTCAGTAAGAATCGATAAATGAATAAAAGAAAGAAAAAAGAAAATGGTGATAGTCGTGAAGCAATGAGAATGTACTTCATGGCACGGAACTGTACGCTTAAAATAGTTAAAATGTTAAATCTTATCTTCACATAAGATTTAATGTAAATTTATTATTTATTTAAAATGTTAGTTATTTAAACTTTACATTAAAATATGTATATTTGCCTCAATAAAAAGTATATATATTTTTTTACAGCATGATGTATGTTGGCAAACTGTCCCCTGCAAAAATTATACTAGGGAATGAAGATGTAGCTCAGGGGTAGAGTACATGCCTAGCACCTGTGAGGCCCTGGGTTTGATCCCCAGCACACACATGAAAAAAGATATACTAATTCAGTGTCTTTCCAGTTTTCTAGGAAAACAAGAGCAAGTCTTAGATGTGAATACTCCATTAGGGGTGGGAGTGCTCTCTCAGAGGAGCAAGAAAGAGATAAAAAATACATAAAGGAAGGAAGAGAGGAAAGCAAATTAAGGAGATATATTACCCAGTTGCTAGCTCCATGCAAACACTCAGTTGCTTTACAATGAGGATGTCTCTGAACAGATCATGTGAAACCACCGTGCCTTGGAACAGTCTGTTGGAAAGAATGAGGGTTAGAAATTACCAGCTGCTTCTCTCATTGGCCACACTATACCCCATGGGGTACCAATATCCTTGTCCTTGCGGGTAAAGAGCAGCTGCTAGGGGAGCTAGGTCCATACCCAAGATGCATCAACTAAGTCCAGAAGTGACAGGAGGACCTTCTTGAGACCTCTATTGTCGTCACCACAAGGGAGATCAAAATGACCTTCATTGCTAAGAAATAAGGCATGTGGAGTTTTTCATTGAACATAAAGGCGTGGGAGGCTGATGGAGAAAAGCAAAAAAGAAAGTGCCCTGTCAACAGTGTCTGAGAACATTCACTTTCTCTTCCTTCTCATCAACACTGAATATTATGTCTTTTTAGTCTTGGCCCACCTAATTAAAAAAAAATTTTTTTTAGTTGTTGATGAACCTTAATTTACTTTTTATATGTGGTGCTGAGAATCAAACCCAGTGCCTCACACATGCTAGGCAAGTGCTCTACCATTAGCCACAACCCCGGCCCTTGGCCAACCTAATTTTAAAAGTACCATAGTTATATATTTGCATTTTGATTACATAATGTTGAAAATGTTAAGTAAAATTATTGCCCACATGTATTTCTTCTTTGAATTGCTTGCTTACCTATTTTTCTGTTAAGATAGTCATTATTTACCAGTGTGCAAGAGTTTATTATATAAGAGTTGTTAATGCCTGTGATTTGTGTATCAGGAAGAGAAATAGGAATGGTGACTCCTGGGACCCTGCTCTGGCCTTGTGAAAACAACAATGTTCCATTGATTCCTTCCTTGTAAAGGGAGAATACATTTGCCCAAGTGTGTGATGTGACTCACAATGAAAGAAAACCTTAATTTTAAAGTTTTAGCTAGTTCTCTATAATGCTAGGCTGGAGGGCGAAGATTCATATCCCTACTGTTTTGTGAAACACCCTATGAGCCCTTTGATTCTGACGAGTTCTCCCTAAGTTCGTCCCAATGAATGAGGGTTGCAATAAAGAAAAGTCAGTTTCTCTGCTTATGAGAGCATTTGTTAAAGTAATGATGCACAATTTAAAACTTCTCCTAGTCAGAAACCTGGGAAGACAAGGTTTTGAGAGACCTAGGACTGGGCAGAAAAGTTGAGAGAAAGGATGGAAGGGTTTTGACAGGGAGGGAGGGGTCCAAGCAAAATGTAGACAGGTAGGATGATGAGGGTTAGGGTTAGAGTTAGGGTTAGGGTTAGGGTTAGGGTTAGGGTGTTGGGAGATTCTCTTTACAGTTGAAGGTGGAGAAACTGTATGGCAGTGGTGCATTCTATCAAATTTTAAAATATTGCTCTTCTGAAACTGCCTTTTCTTCAGGTTAAAGAGAGGAGGGAACCAGGAAGAAGCATCCTGACCCCTTCCTCCTTTCACCCTTCAATCTCCTGCTGGTGCCCCTGGGAATGGAATCCCCTAGAGGAGAAGCCAGACAGGGAGCTAGGAGATGCATTCCCAGGCATGAGGCTCCTAGGGCACGAAGCAGGCAGGGGACGGCAGGGAATGGAGCTCAGCACCGATGGAGAATCATCAACCCAACACATAGTAATGATGGATGAATTTAAATGGTCAG
This sequence comes from Sciurus carolinensis, assembly GCF_902686445.1. Lineage (NCBI taxonomy): Eukaryota > Metazoa > Chordata > Mammalia > Rodentia > Sciuridae > Sciurus > Sciurus carolinensis. Next base: position 24,399,006 of record NC_062227.1, on the reverse strand, counting down.
CTACTGCTTGCTACTTTTTGCCCTTTACCATCTTAGAATGCAATCTGAGTAATCCAGTGGAGCATAGATTTTATGGCTTTCAGGACTGACGGTAGAAAGTTGAGTTAGACATTAATAACTTTTCAGCGCTTGTGTGTCCAGCAGAAGGAATCAACACAGGGATGAATACATTGTTTATACCTCCTGTCTAAGGCTAAGGTCTGGAGAAAATGTCGGACACATGCTAGAGAGTTAGAGGGTATCACATACTGGCCTGGTTACTTGATGACCTGAGATGAAGTATAAAATTACTTGGAAAATGTAAGTAATTTTATTTATTAATGTCCAAGAGTGTCCTTTAATCAAAGTGCTATTTTTATGTTAGGTGAGGAAAAAAAAAAGGATGATTAAGCTGTAAACAATATGTTGCTCTGCTTTAACTGTTGTTCTTTCCTGGTCTGTGGGGTATTTAGTCTTGTGCCAGAGAAGAAGCTAATCAAGGACTCCATCTCCCTCGTTTCCTAGGATTTAATTAAATTAGTTCATCTGCATACTAACTCGGTACCCTGTAAAGACAGCCAGCCATGAAGACCTGTGGCAGGACAAGGTGAGGTGAGTGGAAGGAGGAGCAGGTTCACCGAAGGGCACTAAGGACTCTCTTGCCCAAAGGGGCAAAGGCGTGCACCCAGGGATCCTTAGTTTGCTGGACAGAACCATTTTCTGGGCCCAGACCCAGGAAGCTCACTCTGTCTTTTCAAAATGGTAGAGACAACTTCATTCTGAAAGTGAGGAATGGAGAAAGAGAGAAGAGGAATATCTTCAGGGGAGGAGTCATTAAGTCAGCCATGGTATCCTCCCCTGAGTTCCAGCTAAAGGCAGAACCCAGGGGAGGCCGTCCTGAACCTGTCAGCATTAGCATGGCGATTCCTCAAGCCTTCACACAAGGTGGCTTGCCTTATCTTTTGATAGAAGCCCCAGCTGAAGAAAAACCAAGGCTCTCCTTTGAGATAAGAAGACAGGTTTTATCAGGACTGTAGATGGGCTTGGCTTGATTCTATCTTCAGGAGGGCCCTGCTGGGGCAGGAAGGCTCGAGCAGGGCTTGTGGTACTGCTGACTCTGTGGACCACTTTCTGGAAAATCCTCCAGTCTCTCCTTTATACTGTTTCCTCCAAGACCTTTTCCTCATTTAAAAATCAATCATCACGTGTGCTCACCACCTTGGACTCTTGAGACGGTGACCATGTTGGAGATCTAGCTCTGGTAGTGTTCTGACTTTGCCACGGTTCTACTGAACTCTGGGGTGACTGTAGAGAAACAATGGTGGGTGGAGGGTGTCATCTGAAGGCCTGGGTTAGAGTGAACACGTTCAATGTGACACATGAGCAAGAAGGAGATCCAAACCAGGAAGAGATGCAGGCAATGGAGGGAACAGGTGGGCAGGGCTGTGCGTGGAGGTGGGCGGGCTGGTACCCTGATGGCTCAGGACCACTTCTAAAGTGACTGTGTGGCTGCTGGCCCACACCAAGCCAGTGATCGCTATGTAGGTCTTCCTTCTTTCTCCTTCTTTCAGATATCAGCTATAATTTCATGGTAGGATAGTACATTAGGAAACTGGTTCTCTGACTTGCCAGACTGGACTATTCTAGGTACTTGCACAATAGAGGCAGTAAAGTGGACCCAGATAAGTACAGGCCTTGGATTACTCAAGCTCAGATCTTAGTCCTGCTGTATGCTATCTGCTCCACCTTGCCAAGTTGTTTCATATCTCTAAGCTGCAGTTTTCTTATTCATAGAATAGGACTAATAGTGCCTATATTGTCATTATATGTAATGTATATAAGTACCTGATACACCTGTAGATGATGAAAAGTTTATTTTTGTTATTATCTCTGTGCTATGATATCTATATCTGCATCTATGTCTGTTTGGCTATAGCTATAGCTACTGTTGGCTTCTATAGCTACAGCTATTTGAATTTATTTTTTTTTTCATTTGGGGGCGTACTGGAGAATTGAACTCAGGGGCACTCAAGTACTAAGCCACATCCCCAACCCTATTTTGTATTTTTTTTTTAATTTGGAGTCAGTCTCACTGAGTTGCTTAGTGCCTCGCTTTTACTGTGGCTGACTGTGAACTCTCCATCCTCCTACCTCAGCCTCCTGAGTCGCTGGGATTATAGGCATGCACCACTATCCCTGGCCACTACATGAATTTAGAAATGGAGTAAATTTATTTGTTCAACTGGTTCATTGGGTTATAATTCATATACATTAAATGCATTTATGGTAAGTGTACAATTCAATGACTCTTAGTAAAATTAGTAGTTAGGCAACATCACCACAATCTTACATTAGAACATTTCTGTCATCTCAAAGAGAAACTTCAAGGTCATTTCCATTCAACTGCAAGTAAATTTACTTTACATAAATTTGAAATTAATTTATTATAGGTGTGATAGTCAGCTTTCTGGTACTGTAACAAATGCCTGAGATGATCACTTATAAAGGTAAAATGTTTATTTTGGTTCACAGTTTTGGAAGTTTCAGTCCATGGCCCAGTTGGCCTCATTTCTTCTGGTTCTGTGGCAAGGCAGCACACCACAATGGAGAGTACATGGTGGAGCAAAGCTGGGGGACAAAAGATCAGAAGAGGGAAAGATCAGAGTCCCACAATCTTCCTCAGTGTCATGGCCCCAATGACCTAAAACCCAGTGGACCCCACTCTTAAAGTTCCACCCCTCCCAGTAGCATGATAGACTGGAGACTAAGCCTTTAACACATAGGAATATTCTGGATCCAGACTATAGCAATAAAAGTTCCTGTGACCCACCCCCAAACTCCCTCAAGTAAAGATATAAAATAATTGAGGTTAGATTTTACCAAATCAATCTTAAATCTTATTTTGTTTTACCTTTTCAAATTTTGCCAAAATACATACATTCCCAAAGAGTACCTTTCTGTAAAATTAAGACAGGAAATTAAAATTGTGATGTGGTGCTTGAAACAATAACCCTCTCACAGTAACCTTTATTGGCAGGAAAAGTTTGTTGAAGAAAGGATTAAAGAGTGATGTGATTCTTGCTGTATATATAAAACAGAAACTAGAACTCTTTAAGCTGAAAATTGACATGTGAGCTGAATTGAATATAAAACTAGTTCCTTTTAATGACCTTAAGAAAGGTAATTCTTTGTGTGCTTTATTACTCAAAATGGCAAGTGAAGTTCCCTTATTGAAAGGGTTCACATAAAATTCAGTTGATTCAATGGTCAACTCTAATGACTTATAGAAGTAAGTTTAGATATCTTTGTAGATCAATTTAAAAATTCTTAAAATTTGAAAAAAGATGGCCTTAATTAAAATAATCATGAAAAATGAAAATGTCTTTTATCCTTGAGCAAGATTTTCAAATTCAAGAATTTTAGACTGCTTTAGAATTTTGTATGAAAATAATTAAAAAGTTATTAGTTTATTTTGTTGTCATTTGTTACGATGAATTTAGTGAAGAATTCAGAAGGAAATGAACAGTATTCAGTGACTAGATTTCCCTGAGTTAACATAGATTGTGTGTTAAAAGAACTGCCCTCAGTGGTAGATTTTTAAATCAAAGATGTATATTGCATTTTATCTAAATCCTGTCCCTCAGCTACAACTTTACTGTCAAGCAAAGTAACCACTACCTGTGTGGCTACCTAGAAAGCGCTTAAAGTGTGACTTTGTGATTGGGAACTGGATTTTTTATTACACTAAATTTAAAAACTGATAATTCAGTTATTGGAAAACTAAAGTATGCTTGGAACTTAGATATATAAATCCACTTTTTCAAGTGTAAATTTAATTAAATCTAAACAGAGATTAAGCTTTTTAAATCTTGTGTTTGAATGGCGATATGCCATAGAGTATAATATGTGCCAGAAACTTATTATAAAGATGTTAATTACACATTAATAACTTTTATATTGGATACATAATAAAATAATATTTTAAATACATTGGTTCAATGAAATATATTATTAATATTTTTATCTGTTTCTTTTGCCTTTTAAAAATGTAGGTTATAGAAAAGTTTAAATTACACATGTGGCTTATATTTGCAGGAATCACTGATCTAGAGAAATATATGCTTTTCCCCATTTTATGTATTAAATGGTGAATTTCATTAATTTTTTTTCTAATAAATAATAACTTTTGCATTCAAGGCATAACCTCTGATTGGTCAGGGCATTCTGGATTGTTTTCCATGACTTTTTATTTGACTTCTTTTGTTCTGATCTTCATATATAAGATTGGTCTTAATTTTCTTTATTGGGCTATCAGTACACATCTGGAGGCTGTCCTTTTCTCTTCTTGAAATTGTTTATGTAGCATAGAAGATACTGTTCTTCGAAGAGTGGTGGAATTGCCCTGTGTAAATCTGAGGCCAGGCTGTGTGTTTTGGGGGGATAAGGAGGAGATGATTGGAGGGTAGCTACCAACTTTGTTAAGCATACACGCTTTTTAATTGAAGCATAATATATGCACTGAAACAAGTGACAGGTGTTGGTTTTAATTGTAGAGCTTCACTTATATGCCCATGGATCTGTGACTGGACTAAAATACATTATCAGTATCACCGACCTTCTCAGGACCCTTTCCCAGGCAGGACCTCCCTCAACAGATGTGATAACTATTCTGACATCCATCTCCGTTGGTTCATCTTAAATGTATATAAATAATGTCATATGTTAACTGCTATTTTGTTTCTGGTTTCTCTCACTCAACACAATCCTATGGTTCATGTTGAGTGTGTAAGTAGTTCATTCTTTTTTATTGCTGAATGGTTTTCCACTGAATATGCATAATTCATTTGTCCACCTTCCTGTTGATGAACATATTTGGTTATTTCTAGCTTAGGGCTATTATGAATAGAGCTACTAATAAAATATATATATTTGTGGCCATAGGCATACTAGGTGTGTGTTTAACTGGAGGATCTGCTGTCAAATAATTTCCCTGCTTGTACTATACCTGCTATGTAGGGAGTTCTGGCTGCTGTACATCTTCACTAACTTTTGGTACTCTTAGATATTTTGACTTTGACCTTTCCTTGGGTATATCAAAGTATCACATTGGGATTTTAATTTTATTTCCTGGTGAGTGGACCTAGTTGGCACCTATGTACTCATGCATTAAGTATTTTTTTTTTTTTTTTGTACCAAGGATTGAATTCAGGGCCCTTGACCCACTAAGCCACATCCCCAACCCTATTTTGTGTTTTATTTAGAGGCAGGGTCTCACTGAGTTGCTTAGCATCTCACCTTTGCTGAGGCTGGCTTTGAACTCTCTATCCTACCTCAGCCTCCCAAGCCGCTGGGATTACAGGTATGCACCACTGTGGCCAGCTGCCTTGAATTTTTGATGTTCTCCTTTATTTGATCTTTTACTTATTGATTGATGGAAGTTCTTTATTTCTTCTGGTTATGAGTCCTTTGGTTATATATGTGTATGTACAAATCAATTGTATGGGTAATGCTTTGAGGGTCCTGAAATTTACGCAAACTTTGCTTATCTGAAGTCCTAAATATGTTTCTATTTCTTTCCTTCAACAAAGCCCTCTAATTAGGTCAATTTAGCCTTTAGCTCATATCCAGACCTCATAACTCTTCTCCTTTTCAGTTGTGTGACCTTTGCAAGTCATTTACTCTTTCTGTGCCTTAGGGTCTTCATCCATAAATGAATAAACAGTAATTCCTATTTGCTGTGCATCTGGGGGTTGGCATGCCTGAAGCATCTAGGGCTGTGCAAAGCTCTAAGTATCAGTCTTTTTGACAATGATGACACTGTAGCCCTCATTACTTCTGAGAGACCGTGCCTAGCATGTTCTATGAAACTGTGAAAACTATTGTTTGCTCAGAGTGTTCATTTTTGGTGCCCACCCAAAATCCCTATTCATCGGGGTAGACACATACCACAGGGTGGCTGTGTTTGACTGTTCCTATGCCCAGGACCCTGTGCTGGTCCTCTTTCCATCATGCCTGAGATAGTCGACTAATCAGGAGAAGAGGTTTCTTTTGACTCACAGGTTTGGAGGCTCAGTCCACGATCACTTGGCCCTCTGGCTTTTAAGACTGTGCAGGCGAAGCACATCACAGTGAGAGCATGTGGCAGAGAAAAGCAGCTCACCTCACGGCTGGGAAGAGAAGGAGAGGAAATGACCAGGATCCCACAGTCCCCTCGGAGGGCACACCTGAGTGACCCAAAGACCTGCCCCTGGGTCCCGCCCCTCAGAGCTTCCACCACCTACCAACAGCAGCACTCTGGGGAACACATCTTTAACACACAGGCCTTTGGGGGACATTGGAGATCTAAATTATAGCAGACCCAGAATAACGTTCCTCTTTATCTTTCATCCTGTTCATTCCCTGACTGCGAGTTCTCTCTTGGGACCCCACCATCCTTCCACAATTTGACTTCTGTCAAAGGTCACCCAGATCAACCCAAAACAAACTTACTTATGTTTTTGAAACCCAGTGATGGATACCGTCAACATTTTCTTTTTTTCCTTGTGGCTCTTTAGCTACGGTGCAAATCCAAGGAAGTGTATGTTTGTCCCAGAGACAGCGTGCTGGTCAACATCACTCTCAAGAAGCAATAATATAAATGAAAATCAGAGGAAGAGCCATCTCTTCTGGGTCTCACCATACTATAGACAGTCTGTTACAAAAGAATGGAGTTCCTCAGTCTATCAGTTTTTCTTGGGAGTTCAGGACGTAACACACATCCTGGTAAGGTGTTCGAGGGAAAAGAGACAAGTGAGGTACTAGAAGTCATCTAAGGGGGGGCTCTTCTGAGGGTGCCTATAGCTCTTCACTTTTAGGGCCATAGGTTTGAGTGTCAGATGATTCGATGTGTGCAGAGTACTTAGAGCATCGGAGGGCACCCTGGGAGCTAAGACAGTCTAGTCCTTACCATCTGTGTGCTCAGCATCCTTGACCCTGTCCTGCCACTGTGGGGTCACCAGCCCCTTCCACCCTGCTGTCATGGTGGCTTATGTTCCAGGCTTGAGTCAGGCACCATCACATATCCCCCATCTTCAGGGAACTGACTCTCAGTCTCTAACCCCGCGGCAGTTCACAAATACTGCATTTCTCCTTTTTCAGGGACTATGGTAGGGTTCCACTTCCTCACCTTTTCTGATGTTAAATGTGGGCACATGACTGTCTTGGCCAAGGAAGTTATCTGTGTCACTCTTGGGTGAAGTTTTGAGAAGTTTGTGTGAGTCACTCTATCTCCTTATCACGGCCACAGTGATGGTGAATGTGTGCATCTGTGGTTGAGGACCCCAAGAGACAGCAGTGACTATGGTTGAGCCTCATTAATGTGCTGTATGAATAAAAGCAAACTTTTGTTGTGTGGTATCATGGAGACCTGGGGATCAGCTGTTGCTGCAACATAATGAGCCACGCTGGATGACACACTCCCCCCTACACACACAGCCTGAAGTAAATGTGGCAGCAGCACACCAGGATTGGATAAGGTGGAGGCTCAGTCTTGTAGGATCCTCCACATCTCAACAGAGCGGCAGTCACTGTTATCTCAGATGTGTGTAAGCACAGTCCCATTCTCAAGGAACCTTCTACACACCACCATTACTGTACTTCTATGTGGTTTGCTGTTCTTTGCAGGTTGGACTCCTCTCCAGAACTATAAGCTCCTGGAAGGGAGCAATTGTATACTTTTATGTAACCATTCAACCAACTTTTAATCAAGTTTCTTGACATGCCTGTGCCTTACTTTCTTCATCTATAAAACAGGAATAATAGTAGTACTCAGCTCAGAGTCAAAGTGAGAATTTGACTGAATTAAATAAAGCAATACATTTAAACAGTAGTTAAGGCACTATTAGAATAGTACCTACCACATAAAACACACTATGTGTTAGCTTTTATTTTATTGTGTCTTTCCGAGTCTTCCTTCTGGAAATTATTTCTTTGCATATAAGGATGATATATATGTGGTGTGTTGGCAAATGTTCAACAACTGGTTCTCTGAGGGGAAAGCTTTGATCTGTAACATTTGCCAATGGTCATGGTGTAAATATGCCCACTGTGGCTGATTTCAAGGTACTAGTGTGATCTCCCTCAATGCAGAATCCGGGAGCAACGTATAGTAATATATTCTTTCGCACAGGTAAAATGGACATAAATAACTTCAAGCACAGAGATAATATGAAGATGCAGTAAAATAATTAGAATGTGAAGAATCTTAAGTGCTTTTTATTTTTATTTTTAATATAACTTATTATAAGTTTATATCATTTAATTTTTAAAAATGACTGTTTAACAACTGGCAAAATTTCACTGTGAGTTGGCTTCAGCTCACCACTGAACATGTACTCCTTATCCCTCCCAATCCCAAAATGACAACACAACTTACTGAGCTCAGAGCTGAACCTCAGAATCCTTACCAACTGAGAGCCCCTCACAGGCTCCACCAATCTATTGAAGTTGACGACCTAGTTGCAATCTCCTTTTTCATATAGTCTCCCACATTAAATATATTTTTCTGCTGTAAAAAAGTGGCACATGCCTATAATTCTAGCCACTTGGGAAACTGAGAAAGAAGGGTTGTGGGCTGAGGATATAGCTCAGTTGGTAGAGTGTTTGCCTTGCAAGCACAAGGCCCTGGGTTCAATCCCCAGCACCGCCAAAAAAAAAAAAAAAAAAGAAGAAGAGTTGCAAGTTCAAAGCTAGCCTCAGCAACTTAGTGAGGCACTAAGTAACTTAGCAAGACCCTGTCTCAAAATAAAAAAATAAAAAGGGCTGGGAATGTGGCTTAGCAGTTAAGCATCCCTGGGTTCAATCCCCAGTACCAAACAAACAAGTAAATAAAATAAAGTCTTAGAAAGCATATCTTATTATTTTATTTTTGAAATTTGGCAACCATTCTCATTCATTTATTTTGTGATTGCCTACAATTCCTGGCAAATCACCATCCTGCATAAATAGGCATTCTTCTGAAGAAAATGCTAGGAACTAACCCTCAATTTCAATGTAATCAGATATTCGTGAGTACTAAATATAATAATTGCTGAAGTTAAGATGACTTTGGCTTGGTAATCGTTTACGTGCTTTTAATGTCCATTTTGAAATAACTTTGCTTATTTTGTTTGTTCATTTGTTTTCAGCAAATAAGCCTGCTGAGTCCTAAATCACCTGTGTGTGCTTGTTAGCTCTCCAGGGTCCTGGATCTGTGCCGAGCGATGAAGGCGCTGTGAAGCAGGAGAGAAACAGTCAAGGATGAACGACCCCAGGATTTCTGGCTCAGGAGGCCTGGTGGGTGTCACTCCGTTAACCAAGGAAGAGAAAACAAGGGGAACCGATTTGAGGGGACGATACTGACTTCAGTTTGGGACACGTTGAGTTTTAGGTGCCTGCAGGTCATCTAAGCAGAGATGACAGGCATTTGGAAGGTCAGCGATCAGGGGAGCAGATAGAGGTGCAAAACTCGTCTACTTATGCAGCAATTAAATTGGTGGGGACAAGGGTCAAGGACAGTCCAGGGGAGCACCTCAGTCAACAAGAAGTGGAAGGAACAAAAACAAGCCTGCCATTGGGTTGGTGAGAAAATACTGTTATCTCAAAATAAAAATGCCAACATAGACTTTGAAGTGCTCTAGAAAATTGTATAAACTCAAGGTTCTCTCCCTATAATTTCTTTTTAAAAATATTTTTAGTTTAGATCTTTATTTTATTCACTCATTTGTATGTGGTGCTGAGAATTGAACCGAGCACCTCGCACATGCTAGGCAAGCATTCCACCACTGAGCCACAACCACTCCCCATCATTTCGTAAAAAGCATATTGTGGGAAGCATATCTGTAAAGCATGGAGTGTATACGAATTCTTATGAACTTCCCTATCATGGCCCTGTGAAGGCCGGGGCTGTGACGCTGCTGGGACCTCTGTGTGTCCTACACCTGGTGCTTTGTGTCACCTAGTGGTATTTGCTGAATGATGAAGCATTGCTAGGGTTAAAGTTCATTGTATCCTCCCTTCTCCCCCCTCAGCAGTTTTAAATGAAAGGATTATATCCCTGCAGAAAGTGTTTTCTCATTAAAGTTTTATTCTTTTTAAAAAAAATTTTGTTTTAAAATTTTGTAGTGGTAGACGGGTAGAATGTCTTTGTTTATTTTTATGCGGCGCTAAGGATCGAACCTAGTGCCTCACATGTGCTAGGCAAGTTTTCTGCCACTGAGCTACAGCCGCAGCCCCTCATTAAAGTTTTATTCAAATCTGTAATAAATTATGTAAAACACACACTAGGACAGTCAGTTTTTGGTGTTCTGGACCATGACACTTTGCTCTGAGCTCCACTAGATGGCGCTGCTGATCTGTACAGTGGCTGAGGATCCATCAGCAGAGCCGGTTTTCTAAGGCGGCTGTGTATTTGAGAGTGCCAAGTATGAATCCTTGTATGGAATCAGAGAGTGATTCTAAAATTTCATCTGTCTTTGACAATAGTGTGACTATCACTCACAAAGGAAGAAAGAAAGAAAGAAAGAAAGAAAGAAAGAAAGAAAGAAAGAAAGAAAGAAAGAGCGAGCCACCCCCCTGCCGCATCAAACCCCAAGTCTCCTAAGATAACTTCATCTGTATTAAATGTGACAATTTAGAAGATACTCAATTACCAAACCGCATCCCAACCGTGGGTCCTTCTAAAGATTCTACAAGAAGAGTAGGAGCCAAAAGAGCTACCTGGGATTTTCTTCTTCTTCCACACAACCCTATTGCTATCCTAAAACTGGAGCCCTTGACCTCCATAGGTATTTGGAGGTCTGCGCCCAGGCTCCTGCCAGTCAGAACTTCCCTGCTGACACCCAGCTTTTGCTCTGGAAGCTCCTGCCTCTACTGTGTGGGAACGGATGTGTCCCTCAAATCTCAGGTGGGTATGACCTGCCCACTTCTGGATAAGCTTGTGTGGACAAATGCAGGCTTTGCTTCAACTAGACTACAGATCTAATGGGAGAGCTGGCTGAGGACACTGCCACTCATCCGAATACCCCATCCCTCAAGGACTCCAGAACCTAAAGAGTTAAAAGTGGGTCACACCTAGTTAGCAGCACTGCACACTGAGTGGGTAGGGAGGCCCTCAAGACAATGCCACAAGGGAATAATTCATCATTCCTGAGGGAATGACCCAGCTGGGGAAGTGACATTGAACTTGAAATAGGAAGTATTTGCTCAGTGGAAGGTCTGGGGAGGCATAGGGAAGAGACAGCAAAGCCCATGAGGACCACGAGGTGCTCTGGACTCCAAAGAAGTGCTCTGAGCTTGAGTGCAAAGCTTGTAGATCAACGGACTGTGAGACAGGAGAGGAGCTGAGGACAGGATGTGAGGGACCTGACTGTCCCCTGACAGACTTGGAACACTAAGCTGAGGAACTGGCAGGTGTTTTCCAGGTCTGTCCTTCCCAAGAAGGTGTGGAAGTCCTAACCCTAGTGCCTCAGATTGTGACCTCATTTAGAAATAGGGTCCTTGCAGATGTCACTCCTTAACATATGATGAGGTCAGAGTGGAGTAGGTGGCCCCTAATCCAATGACTGGTGTCCCTCTAAGAGGAGAAAAGACAAGCAGAGACAAACAAGGGGAGGAGAGTAAATGATGGCAGAGACAGAGATTTGGAGAGATATAGCTGCAAGCCAAGGAAAGCCAGAGACGCAGGCAGCCGCCAGAAGCTGGAAGAGGCCTCTCCAGAGCATCGTTAACTTCCGTATCAAGTCGGTTGATTCAATCATTTCATGAGGCTATGGTTGGACATGGTTTGAATATGTCCCTGAACATTTGTGTCCCCACTGAATTGATGTTGAGAGGTGGTAGAAACTTTAAGAAGTAGGAGTTGTTAGGTTATTGGGGGCATCGTTCTTAGAAATTAATGCTGGTCTCTGAGTGAGTGAGTTATCAAGAGAGCATATCTTTGTACATTGATACCACCCCATGCACTTGGCTCTTTCTGCATATGGTCATTTTCCCTTTCTGCTGCTCTATTAGGTTTTGACCCAGCTAAGGGAGCCCTCATTAAAGGCTGAGCAAATGGGGATTGGACTTTCAACCTCCAAAACTATGAGCTAAATCATTCTTTTTTTCTTTATAAATATCCCTGTCTCAAATATTTTGTTATAGTAGCAGAAAAAGGATACACAGGGATATAGAAAAATTAGGCAATAGAGAGACTAGAAGTCTCAAGCTCTAGCATAAGTGATATTTTTATATTAGTGAAGTCAGAGAGTATATGATTGTAAAAGCTTTGGGACCTAACAGCTCTGAACTCAAACCCCAGACCCACTACTTAGAAGCTGAGTAAACTTGGTCAAGTCACATAATGTTTTGGAGTCTTTCACTTTTACCTCTCTTGAAAGATAATGTGTCTCACCCTGGATTGAAAGACCTGAATGTCCACAGAAGATCAGGTGTCAATGAAGAGTCTTTTACACAGAAAGGATCGAATATACAGTAGTGATGATTAAAAGTCTTGATAATTTTACTTCTCTGTATCTGCTGTGATTGGTGACATCAGAATAAAAAGAAATTGCATTCTGTAAATTTGCACTGCAAAGAATTTCCCCCAGATTGTAATAAAGCATGAATTTCATGAATGATAGGCTTTCTCTGTTGTCAGAGACTTTCAGGTGAGGCTGTAACTCCCCATACTCTAGAATGTGTGCTAGGCCATCTAGGCAGAACTTGCTCAGGGGCAGCCCAGATCTGGTTCCGGAATGTTCACTCTCCATCCACTTCTTATCCACTTTTAGTCTAAAAGAGATGAGAACGACAGGAGGAAATTGTGGTAAAAGAAGATGCTTTGAAAACAGTGGTTGGTCTTAGAAAATAGACCACAGTCCCCACTTCCATTGCCAAAGGGCAGGTTCTGCAGCTGGGAGGTTTACTGGGAGGGAGAAGTCACCAGGCCTAGAGCCACCAGGAGAGAACAAAGCAAGATGAAGGGCTTCCTGGGGAGCCACAGGTGTGCCCCTTAGACCCAGGGCCCCCTGCAGATCAAGTGTGCCTGGTCCCAGAAAAGTCTGAAAGCAAGAGACAGTGGGAGCGGTCCCAGCTGCAAGATGGGACCTACTGCAGACACATTTACACAAAATGGTCACCTTCCAGAGTAAAGGGTCCTGTGGTGCAGAAGGAGAACCTGAGGACAGTCCTAAGAAGTCACCCAGGGGGACTTGCTCCCTCCAGGGAGGTGCCAGGTCAGATGTTCACAGTTATGTTTGTCCCTACGGAACCCACAAGGCGATCAGCACGGGACCCCTGCTACATAGAGGAGGGCAGCAACACCAGATGCCTCAACCTCACGCAGGAAGCCCCTTTCCCCTGCACACCCAGTCCCACCCTGGCCCTGCCCTAGAGAGGCTGGACATAGACCTGGTGTGTCACTAAACCCAGGTGAGGCCTGAGCTGTGGGAAGCTTTTAACAAAATGAGAGCTATTCATTTTGATTTATTGGTGCCTGGGCTTTTTAGGTTTGAAAATGAGGCTGTCATAATTCTTGGAAGTCACAGGGAAAGCTTAGGGGCATCTTCTGGGCCTTGGGAATGGACACGAGACTGCAGGCGTGAGGACAGCCAGGGGAAGAAAAGAAAGTTCCTTTTTCCTAACAAGGTCAGTTCATCCAAACCCGTTAAACAGCACGTTTTCTCCCTGCTGACTTTATTATCTCCATTTTTTGAAGAGTTGGCATTTTAAATGATCCTAATGACACTGAATCTATCTTAATTATAACCTTTCCTCTCAGGGCATAGAGTTGTCTGCGAAAGAATTTTCTAAATTTCTTAATTAACCTGCAGTGACTTTATTTTGCCAAAGGTTGTGCTCTGAAACTGTTATGAGATATTCTCTGCCACACCAGAGTAGTTAAAATTTTTAAAAAAATACAAAACTACATCATAAAGAAAAAAAAAAACTATAAGAATAACTGCTTGATTATGAAAGGTCAGGGTGCCTAAGAAAACAGGTGACATCTAGGTTTAGAATTTAAAGTCCCAGGTCTTGGAGATTAATGTTCACATTCTGCACACATCATTTCCAGGGAAATGTGTGAGGATAAATTGGGCTTTTTTAATCTTCCTCAAATCTAATTTTTGATGATGAGGTTTTTATAAGCAAGCTCCAATTCATTAATATGTGGCTTTTTACTATCTACTTTATCTTTCAAAGAAAGTAGTTAATCCTTCCTCCAAACAGAGACCCCATCTTGGGTTTAATAAATAGAATTGAGCAGAGATAGAGTTGGGAGAAAAACACACTTCCCTGATCCCCTCCAACAGAGGAGGATTTACCTGGAAACTAATGAATTCTCACTTACGTGGGTTTCTTATTAGGTCTCAGGGGACCCCCACAATAGCTTCACACACTCATATATTTTTGTCAAATTGGCAAAATTAAAGATAATTTAACTGCAGTGTGTCAAGAGCTTTCTATCCTTCTGTTTAACTTACCCTTTTTGGAGCTTTCTTGGGATCTGGTGGCATTGAAGTAACCATGGTCTTTTGCGGGGCTTGGCTGAGGCAGGTTGAGCTGACCTGGGTTCAGGAGAGACAGTGGGAGGTCTTGGTGGGGAGCCCCATCTCAGGCTGGTCTTTGGTGGGTGCTCCACTCAGTTGTGCTATCCCCAAGGTGGATCTCCTGGTGCTGGGACTGCATGTCCAGAGGCCATCTGAGGTTTGCAGAGCTAGGGAGGGACTTGGGGAGTGTCCTGACCTCTTCACCAGCCCTTCCACCTCACCCACCGTGGCCTGAGTCTCTTTCTTTCTGCAAGACTCCTAGGTACCTTCTTCTCCAGACCCTTGTGCGTGTGCATGTGTGGGGCCATTCAGCACCCCCACACTGGACCTCCTGGGCCTCACCGCCCTGGATTCTTGTTTGAAGTAACACCGATCAGGAAATTGCCACAGCTGATGCTATCTTGGTTATGCTTTTCTGGAACAGTTCCTCAGGGGCCCAGGGTGACTGGTGGGTGGAGTGTGATCATTCCCTTTGCCTTCTGACCATCCCTAAAAGAGGAAATGAAGAATTTTCTATTCGCTTCCTTCTAGATGTCTCATCTACTGCCTCCCCTGCAGAACAAGTCAGGACCTCTTCCTCTGTCATGTCATGATGGGTGACATTTTTGAAGTGCTTACTCAGTATGCAGGTGGGACAGGTATAATTCTAAGCACTCCATATGAATAAACTCATTTAACCTTCACACCTATTTTATGAAATAATCGCATAGCAACCTCTCGGTGTGGATGAAGATGAAGACACCGAGTCAGGGGAACTCAAGTGAGCAGGGGCACCAACTGCCACCTGAATGCTTGCCACCAAGGGCTTTGCTTCAAGCTGTGCAGACTCCCTGGCTGGCTGCTGTGTTAACCTGGGGAGAAGGGTTCAGAAACGTCTCTCTCAAGACAATAGCCCTGCTGTCAAGCCTACAGTTGTGCTGAAGGGAACTAAAGCTTCCTTCCAGGATCTGCCCTGCAACACAAAAAATGAACTGGAAGAATCCGAATTGAGGGTGGGGAGCTGCTGGGGTGGGGCGGCCCACTCCTGAGTCCTGCCCCTGCCCCTGGCTCTCCCTTCCAATGAGCCTTTCCTGGCGTTGGTGTGGTTCTGAAAACCAGCATGCACTTTCTCCACCAAGTGGCCTGGCCAATTCTTGGGCAGAAGGGGCCTCCTGGGTAGATGCCAATTTCAGCTTTGGGAGCCTGAATCTGAGAGCCCATTCTTCCTCTCCCTCCACCTCCCTCATAATGGCTTCATGACGTCTATAGGCTCCATTTACAGGAGCTGCACCTGTGGCTCCTACGTCACCTGCTTCCATACTTAGTTTTGTCACTGCACCAGGCCTGTGTTGCCCACCACACAGCACGCCAGTCACTGCAACAACGCGATTTTACAGAAGAGTTTATTCACGAGACAACCAACCATAGAGGTGAGAGAGTCAACCTCAAACCTGCCTCTCCAAGGACAGGGTTGAGGGATATTTCCAGGATAAAGAAGGAGACTGGTCTAAGACATGGGGAAAGGTTAAACTAAAGTTATTAGTGGTCTGCACATGCGTCATCGAACTCCATGGGTCTTCATAGAGGCAGGTTCAGAAAATGGCTTCCTTGGCGTGATCTGAGGGTGGAGTTTTTGGTCCTTTCCGTGGACACTTGTTTAGGGACAAGTGATTCAGGTCACT
This sequence comes from Sciurus carolinensis, assembly GCF_902686445.1. Taxonomy (NCBI): domain Eukaryota; kingdom Metazoa; phylum Chordata; class Mammalia; order Rodentia; family Sciuridae; genus Sciurus; species Sciurus carolinensis. The sequence continues at coordinate 24,382,820 of NC_062227.1, read as the reverse complement.
GACTTCAACTGGCTTGAGTTGAACAAAAGTGACCTTCAAGTTTCTGAAAAAGAACTTTGGCAACCACTAGCATTATGACCCACGTGTTAGCCATGGCCAAGCTCTTGGGCATCTAACACATTGCTTAGCTAAGTGACCTCTAAAGTGATTTTTTTTCTTTGACTTTCCTATTTTTCGTTGGTGTATTATAATTATATATAATAGTAGGATTTGTTATTAAATATTTGTACATGCATATTAAAGTAGGTGTTTTTTTGTGTGTGTGTTGTAGGAATTGAACCCAGGGGCACTCTAGCACTGAGTCATATCCCCAGCCCTTATTAAATATTTTATGTAGAGACAGCATCTTGAGAATTGCTAAGTGCCTCACTGAGTTGCTGAGGCTGGCTTTAAACTCACCATCTTCTTGCCTCAGCCTCCTGAGTCGCTGGGATTACAGACTAAGTAGGTGATTTTTTTAAATCAACCAAAAGTAAGTGAAGCTGGTCAAATCTAGAGGGTTTACCCTCTGGTTCCAGTTGCTTGTTTCTCTTACTTTCTACAGCCTAATTGAATATCCTTAAACAGCTGCAAAGCTGGGCTCCTGCCCTTCCACCTGCCTTCTGGGACACCTTCCGCCTTCTCTCCCTGCCTCTGCCCACTTAGGCCCCAGACTGGCTGGCCACTTTCTAGACATGCTTCTTGCTCCTGTGTCTGATCAGTAGCTCTCACTTATCTCTGTCCCTAGAGGCCCCTCCCTCTCTACAAGGCCAAGTCCCACCTCTCCAAAGGCTACTTCAACCACTGTCCCTTCAACTGACTGGAAGTCATGGCTCCTTCTGACCATAAACAGTGCTCGATGGTACTGCCTTCATGGTTCAAAGAGGGACAGGGAGTCAAGGGAGGGACTTTCACAGCAAAGACAAAGAACTTCTGAACCCCACCCTTTCATTGTTCTTTTTAAGTTAAAAACACTGACTTAACAGAGTTTCTCTCAGCTTCAAGCAATCCTTTCTTAACATGCCACTCCTAGTATGCCTTTGGAAGAGTCTGGAAACTACCTGGGAAATATACTTCCTCTGTAGGAGATGTTGATTGCCCTTCCCCCTTCCTTCCATGGCAGCAGAACCTGCATTTTGCTTAGATGGCAACCATAAGAAGAAAATTAAAAAAAAAAATATGTATATAGTTACTTGCACAAATACTTTACATTCATCAATTTATTTGATCTTTGCAATAGACTGATGAGAGAGGTTCTATTATTGTCATCTGCATTTTATGCATAATGAAGCTCAGACCTGGGGTGTTGAAGTAACTTAGCAAAGTTCACACAGCTAAGTAAGTGGTAGTAGGACTGGGGGCAAATGTAAGGTAAAAAAAAAAAAAACCTAGTCATTGAAAAATAATTGTTTTGTTTGGTACCAGGGATTGAATCCAAGGCACTTAACCACTGAGCCACATTCCCATTTTTTATTTTGAGACAGGGTCTTGCTAAATTGCTCAGGGCTTCACTAAGTTGCTGAGGCTGGCCTCAAACTTGTGATCCTCCTGCCTTAGCCTCCTGAGTTGCTGGATTACAGGAATGTTCCACTGCACCCAGTTAAGAAAAATGATATTTTGAAAAGTTTATTTATAAACTCCCAAATTCACAAAGAATAAAACACTAACATTTTAAATAAAGACAGGATTTGATCTCTTGCTTGTACAACCTTGTCTCACTCCACTGGCCCTACTCTCAGCTCTTAAAAAAAATGATTGACAATACAGACAGCCAGTGTGTGAGCTATAGTTTACTGATATGATTTTCTAAAACATTGCATTAAAATATTATCTAACTTGATTACAAAGTTTCTTGGTTAAACTTACAGATCTTGTGGGAAGTGGAGTACTTCACCCCCTTACTGTCTAGTTCCCACCCTGGGTAGTGAAGTCAGGATTTGAACACAGACTACCTGGCCCAGGGGGTCAAATGAATTCCCAAGCCAATAGGGAAGTGCCCACTGTCCCAGCAGACCTTGAGAGGTGAGTAAAGCATTTGTTCTTTCTCTCATGCTAACTGGTGTGGAGATGCATGTCCACACAGCAAGCTCTCACTTGCTTTGAAGATGTGGAAACAGACAACCCAGCATTAGACCCCGGTTGACCCGGGACTCTGCCTCAAAGTCAAGCTCTTTTCAGGGCCCTTTGGTGGTCTCGTGATATGTGACGGCCTACCTTGTACACCCAACTGAACCTAGACAGAGGTAGCCTGCAATAAGGGTTTTGCCCTGACACCCAGGATACAGAGAAGGGACAAACAGACACAGGTCAAGTGGAAATGGGGGAACAGAGGGTGTTAGAGGATCACAGGGGAAAATGGAAGGGGAAGCCCCTTAGAGATGCCTTGATCAGTGAAGTATCCAAAACTGACTATACTCTTCCATCTGACGTCCACAACAAGCCTATAAAGTACAAAAGAAGCACAGAGCAGATCTCACAGGGAGTACTGTGTGACTGGAGGGCCAGTGACTTGTTCTCCCAGGGTCACATGGTGGTCAGCTGTGATGACCAGACCTTCCAGGAGGTAAGTGTGGGTCTCCTTTCCCAGCCAGCGAACTTCCATTTTCTCATGATTACATTTGGGAAGGAATCTAGGGTTGGAAATCTGTGTCCACGGAGGCTCAGACAGAGGCCCCAGGTGGTGGGACATGGAGGAAGCGAGGAAGCGTAAGGCAGATAGCAGAATCACTCAGAAGGCAAGGCCAGCCCTGCCCCGCCCCATCCTCCCCTGTCAGTCTCAGCTCTGCTCATGGCCTGTCTCTTCCTATAGCTTCTCTGAGGAACCAGTTAAGCATCAGCCTGGCTCCCCACCCTGGCTTCTCTTTGACTTTCTGTAATGGCCATTGAAGTTCATATTGGATTTCGCCATAGATGTTGAGGTTCTACGAGGCCTGATGATAGACTTTGATAACATGAATGGACAGAACTTGCTCTCTCTCAGAAACTGAGATTAGCTAGCTCCAGCCCCACACGTGGTAAGCGACGAAGCCTGGTGTGCTCCCGCAGCTGCAGTGTGCGTGGCTCCTAACACTTGGCAACACTGCCGCATCCATGTCAGAACGGGGGCTTTCCTCCTCCCAGATAGGAATGGAACTGTCTACACTGCACATCTTGCTGTCCTCATTAGCTTGCCTTCACTGGGCCACTGTCTTCTCCAACATAGGTTTACTATTCCAGGGACATCTTGCCCAGAAGTTGCAAATGCAGGTGGTCCCCAGCTTACAATGGGTTGACTGAGGATTTCCAGCCCCCCTACAATGGTACAAGAAGAATACACATTTAGTAGAAACTGTGCTTGGAATTTTGAGTTTGGATTTTGTTCTTCCATACTTTTTTATTGGTGCATTAGAGTTACATGTAATGAGGGGATTTATTTTACACATTTGTATATGCACAGAAAATAGTAATAAAATTTGGCCAATATCATTCCCCTTTCCTTCCCTTCCTCCTTCCCCTAGTTCCTTTCTTCTACTCTACTGATCATGAGATTCCCCAGTCCCCACCTTTATTCCCTTTTTCCTCTCTAGCTTCCACATATGAGAGAAAACATATGTCCCTTGGCCTTCTGAGCTTGGTTTATTTGAATGTGATCTTTTCCCTGGCCAGTGATATGTGGTCTGATCCTCTCTGGGTTCTGGGCAGCAGCAGCAACCCCAGCTCCCTGTCAGCCCCTCAAGACGTGCTGTGTGGCCTAGCTCGGATGAGTGGCAGGTTCTGTGTATTATGCATTTCTGACTTAATGATATTTTTAATTCACGATTGGTTTTTCAGAACTTGACCATATCAGAAACCGAGGAACGTCTGTAACTTTGTATTCCCAGAATCTTCCAAAAAGACCCATCCATTGTTCGATTGAAAACATCAAAGTTAATACACCCCTAAGACTCCCTTGACCCGCTTAGATAGGGCTGCCTTGCTATGTGCAGCAATCTTAAACTATTGCACCATTGTCCCCGCTCAGTCTTCATGGACACCCTTTCAATTGCAAGACCCACCTTAATCCAGATTTCACAGTCTCAGTAAGTATCTCAGCTTTGCCCTCCCCCCACCCCCCATTCCTCCCCCTTAAATTAAGAGCAAACAGCCGGCTTTGTCTGCCTATCAGCAGATGGTTTGGGTGATGACGTCAGGGGGCGGGGCAGCACTAGATAATACAGAAGGAAAAGAGAAACAGAGGTGAAAGAAAACAAAGGGACAATGGGGCAGTATCTTTAGGGACAGGATGATTATGTCATGTCCCAGGAGTGACATTCCAGGGCATGGCGCCCACACGGTGCATGTGACTTTTGCCCACGTCGCAGGAGAAATGGTGGTCAGCGCCGTGTGATTCCACGGTTCCCTTGGCTGCCCTGGGCCACTTGTGTAGGAGGTTGCACACTCAGCTTCCATGCGCCGGGAGAAGGGAAAGTGACCCTTGGAAGGAGTGCTCACTGGCTCAGGCTCCTTACAGGGCAGCCCTCACCTCTCCAGCATTCCACAGCACAGCTCCTTTCCCACCCCAAGGTGGCATCTGGACCAGGGGAGCTTACTGTGCCCTCGTGGAAGTGGAGTCAAGGCGTGCTCAGCTCAGCTCTGCATCCAGATGTCTCTGACTGCTGATGGCATCTCAGCAATGGTGACCGGCCACCTGGTTATTGTCCACTCTGTTCGGCTGACCTGATGCTGCTCCCCACTAGCTAAGCCTCCCTCACACTTCAAGGGACACAGTGTAAGTGTGACCCACGCCTCCTGGGTGACTCTACTCTGCAGTCTTGGCCTAGAGTCCAGATTGTTCCCCTACAGCAGCGACTACTCTCTTTAGGTCGTCCTCTGGCATGTGAGCCTCCTCGTACCTCCTCCATACTGGCCCTCATGGGTGGGTGTTAGGGACTTTTTGGTTTCACAGGAGCTGAGGGGAGAGGGAATGAGTAAATATTTGTCCTCCTACTTCCAACTATGTGACCAGTTATACACAGATGGGACACCCCATGTGGGATCAAGGACTGTGAGGTGTTTTCTTCCAGAATCCTATGGAAAGTAGGACAAAGACCTCTGCTCTCAGTGTCCCTTCACTCTATTCACATGTTAACTTTCCTTTAACACATTAGCAGGAGAGGAAAATTAGGCTGTATCAGTCTGCTGTGGCTGCCATAGCATAGGAACTGGATGGTTTACACAACAGAAATTGACTTTCTTACAGTTCTGGAAACTGGAAGTCTGAGATCAAGGTATTAGCAGGGTGGGCTCCTTGCAAGGCCTCTCTTCATGGATTGCAAATGGCGGCCTTCCTCCTGCACCTTCACGTCCTCTTCCCTCTATGTGTGTCTCTGTCAGGATTTTCAAGGATGTATTTGGATTAGAGCCCACCCGAATGAACTCCTTTAACACTTAGTAACATTTTTAAAGGCCCTCTCTCCAAGCATAGTTGTATTCTGAAGAACTGGGAGTTAGGATTTCAGTATGTGAATTTGGGGTGGGGGGGGGTACAGTTCAGACCATATCAGGGCTCTTCTCTACTGTCTCCCACGTGCTCCATCTCATTCCTTTCACAGGATCCAGAAGCTCCAGTAGTCCATTTCCCTTTCCTTCCTCCATGAGAGTTTTATCGTTTTTTGCTTTCTGAGTTACCTTCTCCCTATTCCAAATGGCAAAATGGCTGCCAACAGGAATGGCTTACAGGAGAAAGAAATGAGAAGTTGGTTAGTTTATTATTTTTGAGTTACCATCCTTCCTGTTTTAATGTGGAGGGAAAGAATGCTTATGGATTGGTTTGGTAAACTGAAGCAAGAAGAGGAGGTTGGTAAACACTGGACTATCAGGAGGAAGAGCAGGGCCCTGAGATTGGACACACCTTGAGAATAGTGTCCACAACAGGCTTGCCAGAGTTGGAGGGTCACTGTGGTGACCACTTCCTTTCCAAAGGCTGGGGAAGAAGGCTCTGCACTTCTGAGGGAGTTTTCTCCCTGCACTCTATCAGCATTTGGACCACAGTAAAAGACTCATAATAGAAGGAACCTTTACCCCAAGCAGGAGAGACAGCGTGGGCTCTCAGAGATTCTTCTAAAATACAGGGAAGACTTTTAATGGAGCCAAGATTCTACATTTCCACAATGGGTTTATCAAGCTAACAAACATTCAGATCTCAGTGTTAATATGAACTTTTCTGTACCCTGAGGCTGTAGAGGGATAGGTATAACCAAGTACTTTGAATTGGATTAAAAAAAGAAAAAAAGTTAAAAAAAATTAAAAGACCTAGTTGATTGACATTTTCATGGTCGTTTGTTCTTTAATAAGCAGTTTGGGGGCCATTCATCATGTACTTCTTAACCTACGCTCCCTTTTATCTTTAATGAAATGTGTGTCTTGTATGGAATTTTTATAATTTTACTTTCTGCCTTAGAGTAGTTGTTAGGATTTGATGATGAGCCTCAAGGCAGCTGAACGTTCTTCAGAAGTTTTCAAGGTATCTGATCAAGTTTATCAACTTCTTTTTACTAGCTTCTTTAACGGCCTCTCAGAGTGATTAGAGAGTTCTTTCATAACTGTGTCAACCATGAAGTGATAATGAGCCACTCCTAATCAGAAAGCAGCTTTATAGACTGGGCGGAGGCCATTGCCGGCTTACCCAGCAATGAAGGACCAACATCGCCCCCTGGTGGCACAACTCGGTTACTAAGTGCTCATCCTAGCTTACTGAGGAACCAGATCCAACCTCATCCAACCTCATCTTAAGGCAGATTTTACAAGTACAATAAAAATGTGACCATTATAATTATCAATTAGAAAGAACTTAAAAGATGTGTCACTTATATTTTTGTAACTTACTTTATGTATCACTTATATTTTTGTAATTTTTATAATATCATACATGTAGCCTTAATTTTTAAAAAACCCTTAGATAAAAGTGAGTTTAATTATCTCAGAACATTCACTTAATGTATCAAAGCATCCCACAAGGGTTTATTCTTAAACTACAAGTATAGTACTGGTAAGACTAAAATATTTGGACTGGATTTCATGAGAAATTAATGTGATTAAGTAGCTGTCACCGATACGTTTGGGAGAAATAGTAAAATGCTAAGACAGAGGCACATATTTCTTTTCAAAACTTTCTCCAAGCCTGAATTGTGCTTAGAAGAGATTTGTGGCATTTGTTACTTACTGTCTTTTCTAGTTGCTTCATTCATCTAACTGGGAAATTATTCTGTATAATTCTGAGTTAACATAACACAAGAGAAAAATATTCCAGAAGACTGAAAATTAAACTGAAAGATACCCAAAGGCCAAAGCTACATGAAGTCACAAATTTCTTAGAGAAGTCAAATCAATAAAAACTTGATAATGTTTGGAAAAGACTTGACAGAGAAGAAATACATCATCAAACCCCACAGTAGTTGAACATATGTTAATGGTATTTATCACAATATAATTGCATTCACTTAACATGTTTAGAGACGACCTGCCACCCAAGTAAAATTTTAAAAATGTATTTTATAGAGACTTGGTTAACATTTAGTATTAACCCACCATTATTTTTTACTCAATAAAAGGATCAAAGGGAAGACCAAGCTTTGAACCAGAAAGTGAAACATTAAAAGATGTTTGAATTTGCAAGCAGAAATACAAATCTAATGAGCCAGGGTTAGATACAGAGTTTCTATATGAACACCTAGAAAAATGAATTTCAAAGCAATTTGTTTTCACTAACAGGATCTGATGGGTCCAAAAAAAAAATACATCTCAATATGCATAATTTTTTAAATGAGATTCAAATTTGGAATCCTGCATCTAGCTGCTGTTATTTGAGGATACATATCCTAACCAATTCTTTTTGAACACACTTATCCTGATCAGAAAAATCTGTGGAAGCTTTTCTGTGAAAAGCTCACCATTTCTGATTCAAAATGAATCCCAACTATCTCCCTTTTGTTCCATTTTACTTTCTGGACTTCCTAGATCACCCTGGTTCTTTGATTCTGGTTCATTTTCTTTCCTTCCTACATATGCTTTTAAAAACTTAACTATGGACAAGAAGAGGAAGCAGATTTTCAAAAAAGTAGCATCTTCTTAACCACTACAAGTGACTCTGTTTTCCATTATATGACCATTGATATGCTTAAGATGGAAAGTCAGTAGAGGACTTGAGATTCCTACAGTCTGGACAGTAGATGCCTTGTTCGGTTCTTCCATTTACACAAATGAAATGTACTGGACACACACAGGGGCCCAAAGTAAGGGAAAGTAGAATCTGGAAATGAAAATAAATAGAAAGCGGGTTTAGCAGAGTGCATTTGCAAAACCTGAGCCTTGGTCTTTGATTTTCCTGGCTGGTACAAGAAGGAGAACTGAACAGGAGACCCCTCCACTCCCAGTGCTAAGCTGAAACCTCAAATGGTTACTCACTTGGTGTCAAGATGGAGTCAGGATACTGATCCTCTTCCCGGGGGACTGCAAAGCTCAGTGTGTGGTTTAAATAGTTGAACTAGAGCAGGCCAAAAATCTTCCTGGAAATGTTATCACTGCCAGGTAGTCTCAGGAAGATTTGTTCACTCCAACTTGGTGGCCCCCAAATTCTTCAAACCACAGAGTAGTTTATGATCGCCCAGAGGTGGCGGTGCTCTGAGCTAACTGGCCATAGCAGACTAAAGTTACCTCCGGCGCATGGGCTTTGCATCTGAAGCTTCAACAAATTCCCTCACATAAATGTCCAAGAAATATTAACTCGGTGTGAAAAGTTACAAAACACCCCAAAATCAAGGAGCCATGATCAGAAAACCAGACCCAGGACTGCATGCCTATGATCCCAACTGCTTGGGAGGCTGAGGCAGGAGGATTGTAAACTCAAGGTCAGCCTGGGCAACTTGAGAAGACCCTATCTCAAAATAAGAAATAAAAAGGTCTGAGGATGTAGTTCAGTGGTAGAACACCCCTCAATACAATCCCCAGGACTGAAACAAACAAACAAACACACACACAAATAAAAAGACCTCGCAAAAACAGTGGCCTCAGACCCTCAAAGACAGCAGATACTAGAACTATCGAATACAGAATATAAAATATGAATGCCTAATAGAATTTAAAGAAATAACAATAGGAGCTTAAAATAGTAAAAACCAACAAACAGCAAAAAAACCAAAACAAAACAACCAAAGCACCAAAACTAAAAAAACAAAACAAAACAAACAAACAAACAAAAAAGCACACCAGGTTTTAAAGTGAAATAAAATTTATAGAGGAGGTATGTGTAATGATTGATACATTGAAACAGTTGAAAGGTTTAGAACCAGTTTACACATAACTAAAGAGAGAATTAGCAAAATAAAAGCTAATTGTGTAGAAGTGATTCAGAGATCAGCACCTGAGACCAGCTGATGGGAAACAAGACAGAGAGGTGAGGAGATCTAACACACCAAGGGACCAATGGTGACATTTGAAGGGACAATAGCTGTGGACGAAAGACTTCAATTTACAGATTAACTCAACCCAACAATTTCTAAGCACAATTAAAAGAAAAAAAAAATCCACATTTAGTTATGTCATAGTGAGACAAAGAAATCTTTTAAAAGCTAGTGAGAAAACCCAGGAAATGACAATTGAATGACATTTTGGTTGAGATTTGATTTCTCGCTGTAATATCAGGAGACCCAGGACAGTGAAATACGATTTATTTTCAAAGTCCTTAGAGAAAACATATGTCAACCTAGAACTGTATTCTTTGCAAAACAACATCTCCCAGAAATGAATGTGAAATAAAAATCATTTTCAAGTCAATAAAACAGTTTTCAGCCACTAACTTTAAAGAGATCCTGAAGATTGTATTTCATGAACAGGAACATGACCCCAAAATGTGGAACTGAAATGCAAGAATAAGTGCTGATAGATGATAAATCTATGCAAGTTCTGGCTATGTAAAATAATATCAATAAATCCTGGAGGATTAAACAAAAGCAAGGAAGAAGAAAGTGCACTACAAAAGGAGGAATAATCAAAGATATAGCATTCCAAATTCTTTGTGTATTTAGTAAAATTGTAAAGATATTATATAAAACAGTTCCATCACTATAACCAAAGACCTGAGATAATTAACTTAGAAAGAGAAAAGGTTTATTTTGACTTATGCTTGGTTTTGAAGTTGCCAGTTTGAACCTCTAGCAAAACCATAATGTTGGGAGTGATGAAAGAGCAAAATCACACAAACCAGGGGTCACAGGAGAAAAGGGGAGAAGAGAGGTCCCTAATCCCCTTTGAGAGCACAGCCCCAGTGACCAAAGGCCCTCCCACTAGGCTCCACCTCTTAAAAGTTTCACTGCCTTCCAACAGGGTCACCCTGGAACCAACCTTTAACACATGGACCTTTAACACATGAACTACTCATGTTAAAATCATAGTAGATATTGATTAACTTCATGCTCGGTTAAGTCAAATATTCATGTTAAAATTTCTGGGGTAGCCACCATAGTACTGGTATGCTAGAGACTTCACAATTTCTAACTTCAGACCTCACCACCTAAACTCCAGATTCATATATCGAATTACAAACTTTACATCTCCTCTTGGATTTCTACTAGGCAATTTGAAATTACCACGTCCTTGGGTAGGGAAAGTGGCTCCATGGTCCAGCGCCTGTCTAGCATGTGAAAGGACCTGTGTTCAAATCCCAGCACCACAAAATCACTGAACAAACAAAAAACAATGGTCATGTTCTAAGCTTAGTTCTTCATTTGCTCTCCCCCATCAGGAAACCACCACCACCAATCAAAAACAAACCCCATTCTAGTGGGGTATTCCATCTCATTTTGCAGGGTGGAATGGAGGATTTGTACTTTGTTTAGAGACAGGGGCTCACTGAGTTGCTTAGCACCTTGCTGTTGCTGAGGCTGACTCTGAATTCATGATCCTCCTGCCTCAGCCTCCTGAGCTGCTGGGATTACAGAAGTGCACCACAGCGTCCGGCCCCCATCTCATTTGACTGTGACTCCATCCTTCCAGTTGTTCAATTCAAACACCCTTCTCAATCCATCCAGAAGCATCTTAAAACTCTTGTGTTAGTCAGCTTGTCAACACTGTGACAAAATACATGACATAAACATCTCAAAAAGAGGGAAGTTTTATTCTGGCTCTGTTTCAGAGGTCTCAGTCCATGGTCCCTTGAGCTTGCTGCCTTTGCATCTGTAGCAGCACAGCATGGCCATAGTGCTGAGTGCTGGAGGGAGCTACTCAGCTCATGGGGGCTGGGGAGCAAAGAGAGAAGGGAAGGGGCCAGGGTCCCAATGTCCCCAGTGTCCCCTTCAAGAGCACACCCCCAGTGACCTAACTTCCTCCAAGCAGGCCCTCAACAAAGGTTTCCCCTTACTCCCAATAGCACAAAGGCTCTGGACACTGTTTTTAAGGCACGGGCTCTGGGGGACACTTCAGATCTGGGTCACAGCGCCTCTCCGGACCTCCTCTGGTCCCTGCTCTCAGCTGCTCTGAGCCGCCATCACTGAAGCTGGCTTCTGACGCGCCCCATTTCTACCATTGGCCACGAGACTCTTGTTTTCCTTACAGCATCCAGGGTGGTCCTTTTTGAAAAAAATATTCTTAAATGTTATTTTTAATCAACATGTCATATTTGCACATATTTCTGGGGTATGGTATGATAACTTGATATAAGTACATGAAGTGTAAAGATCAAATCAGGATAACTAACATTTCCATCCCCTTCAACATTTATCTGTGCGTCGGGAAACGTTGGCCTCTGGGAGTTATTTTGAAACATTAAATTGTTGTAGAGTATTGGGCTAGAACTCTAGAGTTAGTTCATCTGGGGTTTTGGTACCTGTTACCCACCTTCTTTTCATCTCCACTGCCACCTTCCCTTCCTGATCCCTGGTCACCAGCATTCTAGTCCCTTCTTTAAGGAGATCAACTCTTTTAGCTTCCATAAGTGAGTGAGAACACAGCGGCATTTGTCTTTGGGTGCCTGTCTTATTTCACTTAGCACAATGTCCTCCAGTTCCATCTGTGTTACCATAAATAACAGGATTTCATTCTGTTCTATAGCTTAAAAAAATTCACTGTATATATATATATATCACACTTTCTTCTAGAATGCTAAGTCAGATCATATCAGTTTCCTGCTCACCATAGCCTCCTGCTTCACAGAGTGAACACTGAGTCTACCCTGGTCCTGACAGGAAGCTCCATGAATCTCTTTCCCTGGCCTGCCTGACTCCGCGGGCCTCCTAGGTAATCCTGCTGGGTTAGAGCACATCCCTGGAAGTTTCGGGGGCCTTCATGCTCTTCCCTTGATATCTGCGGGGCCACCCTCCCCACAGCCTCAATATTCACCTTCCCAGTGTTTTTGTCAGCTATTTCCCTGCTGTGACTAGATGATCTGACCTGCACAATTATCGAGGAGGAAAGGTTAATTTGAGGGCTCACGTTCTCAGAGGTCTGAGTCCATAGAAGGCCAGCTGCATTCCTTGGGGCTGGAGGTGAGGCAGAACATCATGGCAGGAGAGGGTGGCGGAGGAAAGCAGCTCACATTAGGAAGCAGAGAGAGAGTTGGCTGGCCAGATACAAATATGTATATCCCATAGCCACATCCCAATCCCCACCTCCTCCAGCCACACCCTCCTTGCCCCGAATGACTATCCAGTTAATCCCATCAGGGATTAATTCACTGATTAGGTTAAGACTCTCAAAACCCAATCACTTCTCCTCTGCACCTTCCTGCATTGACTCACATGTGAGCTTTTGGGGACCCTCACATCCAAACCATAACACCCAATGTTCACCTTCTCCGATTTAGATGCGTCTCACTCCCCACCCCTCCATCCTCACTCCCAACCTCATTTGTCTGCTCCATTTTTCTTTTCCTTAACACTCATTGCTTTCCAGCATATACTTGATTTACATATTTATTGTTATCTATTGTTTGTTATTTCTCTTACACACACACTCGTGTGCACACATACACACACACACAATGAGATTCACAAGAACAGGGATCTTTTTCAATCTTTTCCTAACCACCAGTGATAGTCCCTGCATATTTGTCATTAAAAAAAAAAAAAAGCAAATAAACTAGTTAAAAAAATGATATGTCATTCTTAACTTCCGAAATAATTGAAAAAGACAAAGAATGGGAAAAAAAGGTATTCAAGGGATGTGAAGAAGGCAAGTGATGCCAGAAAATAAATTAGAAGAAGAAAATAAAACCAGGCAAAGAAATAAAAAGCAGAAACATCCAATTAAACATCAATTGTAATTGATTTTAATGTGGCAAAAGTTCCAGTGAAAGAACAATGCATTTTAAAGAAAAATTACTAAAAGACAACAATTTTAAGCCTCTTATTTTTAAAAATCACCTAGAAATTATAGGACACAGAAGAATACAGAAAGATTGAAAGTAATAATATGGAAAAAATTTTAAAATACTATACAGATTAAATCTTAATAATAGGTAGAAGAAGGTTTACAGTCAAAAGAGCCTAAAAAATGGTAAGGAAGGGGGCTTCTCTTTTACCTTTTAATTTTTTTCTTTTGTTGTAAACTGAAAAATTATAATATAAATTATAATTATAATTATAATTGCACATATTCATGAGGTACCAAGTGTGTTATGATTTATAAATGTGGTGTAGGGTGATTAAATCAAACTAATTAATACGCCCATCATTTCAAATAGTTATTATTTTTGAGGTTCTCTCGAAAAATTTACTCAACAATTTTGAAATGCGCAACTCTATCTGCCCTGCTGTTCAAATCTCAAAGAGCAACAGCAAACATGTTCCTCATGTGTGACTGAGGAGCTCTGCCCTGTGGCCAGAACCCGGGTCCCCTCCCTGCCCAGTGACTCCCATTCTATTCTCAACTTCTACGAATTTGATTGATTAAGATTCCACATACAATTGACAACATGGGATACTTGTCTTTCTGTCCCTTACTCACTGGAAGTTCCTCAAAAAACTAAAAAAAGAAAGATCATATAAGCCAGCAGTTCCATTTCTAGGTGTTTATCAAAAGATTTGAAATTATTATGTTGAGATGTTGGCACAAGCATGTTTTTTGATATTTACAATAGCCAAGTTATGGAATCAACATAAGTGTCTGTTAACAGATGAATGGATAAAGAGAATGTGGTATGCATACGTAAAGGAATAGTATTCAGCCTTTAAAAAGAAGGAAATTCTGTCACGTGTGACAACGTGAATGATCTTGGAGGGGACTTCTAATTAATGAATGTGTCAGTTAACTCGGAAGAAACCGCAGGTGAAAACTTTCATGCATCTTTTACAATTTTTACAACACAACTGTAATTATGTTTTAAATGGTTGACATAACTAAGTCTATATCTTATCATGGGTGATACTGAGATAGAAGACTTGAACATGATACAATGAATGCCTTGACCAAATTTATATACGTTCAGCACTACATCCAAAGGTGGGAGGTAAGTTATTTTCAACTGTACAAGGACTTTTACAGAACCTGACCATGTACTGGGCACAAAGCAAGCCCTCAAATTTGCAAAGGATTGAAACAATACGAACATATTCTACTACTATGATTTAATTATGTTAGCAATCAATTGTAAAAGAATAGCAAAAACAATCCCCTTTTGTTTTTAAATAACCCAGGCCAAATAAGAAATCATGACAAAAATTAGAACATATTTTGAGTTAAACAAAAGAGAAAATCATTAATATTTATGAAATACAGTTGAAGTAATACTTAAAAGGACATTTATTGCCTGAAACAGGTATATTGTGAAGGAAGCATAAAATTTAATGAACTAGGCTTCCATTTCAAGAAGCTAGAAAGAGAACAGGGAAAGAAACCCCAAGAGGAGAAGAATGGAGCTAAAAAGTAAAAGAGAAGTCACAAAATAGAAACAATGTGAAACTGAGAAGATTAACAAAGTCAAAGGTTGACTGTTTGAAAAGACAAATACATTGGATGAAAATAGAGAAAATATAGAAAACTGCCATCAGAAATGTCGGTGGACTTCTATTTGTCTGAAACCTCCAGAATCATATGCCAAGGTGGGAGGACCTGGGGGGGATTAGGGGAAAAACCTGTGAGAGTAATGGGAGGGGCTGGGAGAGGCTGGGAGCTGGCAGACTATGGGAAGGGTTAGACCACACCTGAAGGACAGAGGGCAGGAGGGAAGGGATTTGGGTGGAAACTGTGGAGAAGGTCTAATGAAAGTTCCAGAAGGTCACTGAGGCGTCCCCAAGCCAGAGTCACCCATTTGAGGTGACCAATTCTGGGAAGTGTGGTCTGGAGGGATCACTGTGGAGGAGCTCAGAGTGCAGCAGTGGCGCACTGAACAATTATTGCTCCCAGGAATGTCTTTCATGGTCTGTTGGGCTCACTCCTTATGCTGCAAAGGTACTTGTCCACACAGGTTCAGAGGCAGCTCCTCTGTGGTCCCTGGGGAACCCTGCACCCCAGTGAAAATTTAGAAGAGGGGAGCCAATGGTCCAACTACAGCCGCCAGCACTGCAATTCATCTCAGGGCCACAGTTGGTGTTCTTTTCTGTATTGGTCCATTTTTTTTTTTGTTACTATAATGAAATACCCAAGGCGGGCTAACTTTATAAAGAAAAAAGGTTTATTTAACTCAAAGTTTTGGAGGCTGAAAGTCCAAGGTTGGACAGTCCTGTTGGTTCTGCCTCTGGTGAGGACCTGATGGCATCCTGGTGGGAGTATGGGAGGCAGAGCTCACATTCTGCTCAGGGGTCTCATAAAAGCTGCCTGAATCCTTCTGGAGGTGGCTCTCCTGGAGACCTAAGGACTTCCCACGGGGCCCTGCCTCTTAAAGTTCCCCATCATCTCCCACCATCACTGTGTTGAGGGCCGAGAATCTCCAACACGTGAGCCTGGGGGTCAAAGCACGGCCACGCCACTGCGGACTCCTCCCCTCCATGCGATCCTCCTCGCTCAGTGACAATTGCTGCTTGCCTGCTGGCCTGTCTGGTAATGTGACATCACCCTTCTGTGTTTGGGGCTGCACCAGGTCTCCTTCCGTAGCTTTGAGGGTGACCGAGGACACCCGGTGCCCCTTGGGCCACCTCAGGCCACTGCCTGGCTTCCTCTCCTGCTCCACTGATGGTGACTGTCCCATCGGCATCCTGCACTTGCCTGCTTGTCCAGCGTCCCAGTGGCAACTGTGCCTTACAGTTCATTGTGACCCTTGAACTGTGACCCATTGTCCCCTGAGCTGAGTGTGTCACGTGCAGTGACATGTGTGATTCTCGATGACACCATTTGAACAAACCAGCTGAGCTGAGCTCTCAGTGAAGGAAATACACATGTTTTTGCATGGTGATGGGACAAGGCAGGAGCTGACAGGCAAGCAGGAAGCCCGCTTCCAATGCAGCAGCGTCGGGAGGTGGGGCCTAATAAGAGGTGATTGACTGGTGATGCGGCCTCTGCCTGTGGGCAGGGATTGGCATCCTTATCACTGGAGGGGTCAGTTATCATGAGAGTGGGCTTGAGAGGAAAGCAGCCCCCTCTTGCTCTTTCAGTCTCTCCCATGGGATCTCTTGTGTCCCCATTTCACCATGGAATAATGTAACCCAAAGGCCTTCAGATACCATTATCTTGATATTGGACTTCCCAGTCTCCAGAACCGTGAAAAATGAAGTTTTTTTCTTTATAAATTACCCAGTCTGTGTATTCTGTTATAGTCACATAAAGCAGACTAGGACACACATCAAATAATGTGAGAAGGTAAGGACAGAGCTAAATAAGGCTTGTGAAATCATCAGAGAAGATTTGGAATGGAGCTTGAGGGAAGCATGCATAAAATGGAACCTGGTGGTATCGGTGAATCCTAGCAGAGAGAATATTTGAGCCCTTTTTAGTATTTTATTTAAAGACAGGATCTCACTGAGTTGCTTAGCACCTCACTAAGTTGCTGAGGCTAGCTTTGACCTTGCGATCCTCCTGCCTCAGCCTCCTTAAGCCGTTGGGATTACAGGCGTGCACCGCTGCTCCTGGCTCCAACACCATTCCATACTTCAAAATCCCTATGCAGCAAATAATCTGCCTTAGATATAATGTGAAAATTGGTGCTCAGGTGACAGTGCTGTCTAAGACACCTGGCTGGTGAGGTGCAAAGAAGGAAACGGAATGCCGTGTGTGTGTGTGTGTGTGTGTGTGTGTGTGTGTGTGTGTGTGCGCGCACGCGTGTGCTTACACACGTGTGGTATCCAAACCTCACTCTGTGCATCTCAGAACTGCAGGAGCAATCCAGAGCCTCACTGTCCTTCAAACATGTTTCAGATAAAAGAAAATTCAAAGACATGAAGAGAAGCACATCTCCAGTCACAAGATCATGACCAGGACTCCGAGAGTTCCCAAGGAGAGTGTGTTATTCACAGAGAAGCCTCCCTTTTATGGACTCCCCTTTTAGCAGGAATTACAGGAGCTCCATTACCCAGCTCTGGGGATTTAAGTGATTACCCACCGTGATCAATAAGCTGGCCACTCACTCATCCGGGTCTCTGTGGTGCAATGTGCTTCACATTTTGTGCTGAGAATTCCCTCAAACTGCCACTTGTATCTTTGATTTTATTCCAAATCTAGTACCCCGTTAAAGTACAATGATCTTGGAGATTTATTGGTTAGATTCTGGCAGATGAAAACAGAATCTCCAACAGGCCAACTCCAGGGTCCCTGTGAGACTTGGGACTAAGCAGAGCAGCTGCTGCCAAGGCTCCAGGGTCAGAAACCCTCCCCTGGAACTTTGGTTCTGCCACTGCTTGGCCACGGGAACCTGAACCAGCTTGCTCACCTCTGGAAGTGAGTCTCCTTCTCTCGACACGAGAATGAGAACCCTTTAACCTTCTGAGTCCACAGGGTTGCTGCAAAAATCAGAAAGTCAAAGTGGCATTTGAAAACTTAGGGGTTTCCACGTAAAGATGTAAATATTGTTATTTTCAGTTAAACACTTTAGGAGGTAAATTTACTTTAAAAAAAGCATTATTGGCCTGGCATAGTGGCGCACACCCGTAATCCCAGCACTTGGGAGGCTGAGGCAGGAGGATCACAAATTCAAAGCAGGTCTTAGCAACTTAGTGAGGCCCTAAGCAACTTTAGACTCTGTCTCAAAACAAAAAAAATAAAAAGGGCAGGGGGTGTGGCTCAGTGGTTGAGTGTCCCTGGGTTCAATCCCTGGCACCAAAAAAAAAAAAAAAAAAAAAGCATTATTGGTATTATTGAGCTATAATTGACATCTAATAAACTGTGGGTGTTCAAACTATACATTTTGATGGGATTTGACATATGTGTGTATATAAATCATCATCACAATAAACAAAATGAACAAAACCAAAATCCTCCAAAATGTTTCCACTGGCTCTCCTGACTATAGCAACCCCAGGCAACCAATGATCTGATTTCTTTCACTAATGATTCATTTGCATAGTCAATATTTTTTGTAAATGGGATAATAAAGTATGTGCTTCTGTTTGTTTGTGGGCTGGCTTCTTTCACTCAGCATAATTATTTTGAGTTGCATCCACGTCATTGCGTATACATGGCTTGTTCTTTTTTATGGCTGTGTAGTATTCCATTGAGTGGATATTCTATGACTTGCTTATCTCTTCACTCAACTGTGGATGGACATTTCTCTTTTCCTCTTTTCAGCTATTACACATAATTACACTATGAATTTGACCTTGTGAGGTGCTGGATATTTTGTGTTGAATTTTGTGTGGAATGCCATTGAATTACTTGACAATTGTGTGATCCATCTGTAGCTTGCTTTGAAGCTTTGTTGACTGGTGAAAGCACCCAGAAACCACTCCAGATGCGGAACTCACACAAGAGATTTTATTAAGCAGATAGGCAGAGTGTCTCCCTGCAAGGTGAGAGAGAAAGAGAGAGAATGAGAGAAAGAGAGAGAGAGTGAAAGCCAGGAGGAGAGAGACAGAAAATGGCGGGGAAGCTATTCTTAAGTAGTGGAATTTTGAGGGCTAATAACAACAGATCAATGGCTGGTGAGGAAGTTCGAGGCTAACAATCTGGGTTGTAAAGTGGTGTGGGGAAGGGAGAATAATGGTGGCAGCAAAATAGCAGATCTGAAGCCAACAGCTGGGTCAAGGAGACCTCATTTAAAATTTTTCTCACTGTTGAGGTGATACTATGAGAAAACACGACCAGGTAGAGTGTGCATTATGACCTTTTCCACCCTGGTTCACAGGCCTCTGCTGGGCCCGTATGGGTTTACGTTATTGCTCACGGCAATCTCTGGGCTGGTGTTTTCCTGGCCTTGGGCAGCCTCCTCACACGCACAGACCTGGCGGTGTCAGGCTGCAGACCGGAGGCCCCTCTGGAGCTCTCTGGAACTCTCTGGAACTCTCTGGAACTCTTCCCCACTCAGTGCGACCTGCAAGCTCCAACCTCAGTCCCTGCATCCTGCCCTGCACCCAGGAAGACTCTACCCAGCTATTTCTGGTCCCCTCCCCTCCAGGCAGCCTGTGGGCAAGCACAGGGCTCCCCTAGTTTGTCTCCTGTATCTCAGATGTCATTGTCCCCCACTGTCCAAAGTCCGAAGTGACTGAGAATATTGTTGTGTGCATTTTGTCCTATTTTGTAGCTATCCCACCTTGACATGAAGTAAAAGTCTTAAATTTACAACTTATACTATTTCAATTTACAGTCTCATGATTCTTTTCTGCATGCCTGTCCACTTCTAAGTAGGGGTTAGGATTTCATTAAGCCAAGGTCACTTTAAAAATTGGAATGAAGGGGCTGGGGATGTAGCTCAGGTGGTAGAGTGCTTGCCTCGCAAGCACAAGGCCCTGGGTTCAATCCCCTGCACTGCAATAATAATAATAATAATAATAATAATAATAATAATAATAAATAAAGTTCTAAAAAAAAGTTGGAATGAAGGATTTAGAGGAAAGAAGGAACAGGGAATTAATAAAGTTAAAGGTAAAATGAGTCAACACACCTTCCCTGAGTCCCTTCTCTGGGGGCCACCTAGGTAGGGCACCTAGCAGGCCTCTCGCCTTTGCATAGCCATAGTTCCCGGCAGGGACTTGGAGTCTAAGGCCTTGTGGAAAACTGCTTTTCCAAGGCTTTAGGATTTCTTTGTAAAGCAGAAGACAACTCCACTCCATTTTCCCTCTTTTCTTTTCAACTTTTTGTTCCTCTCCGTCCACTCCCCAGGCCTTCTAAAAAGGACTTCCCCAGCCAGGCCTGGGCTTCCTGCAGTTGTGCCTGGGGCCTGCCCTCAGCGCCAGGCTTCCTAAGCTGCCTACCCTGCCATTCAACCGGCTTGGGGAAGAAACGATAAAGCCATTAGCTGCATTCTCTTTGGGATGATGGTACGAAACCTGACTCTTGTCCCCTCAGTTCAGTTACGCATCCCTTTTCCCCAATCCGCTGATGCTTTATTTATGGTGGCCACACGGGCCGCTGTGCTGGCCTGTCAGAGCGGTTTGCGCCTTGCAGGAGCAGTCCGCTCTGCTACATTTGTGTCACGCGTTTGCTGCGCATTGAAAGGCTGAGGCTGGGAGTTCAAGGAAATGTCAGCCGTGATGGGTGGGAAGCCCAGCTGTGCAGCTCCAGCCGGCAGAAGGAACACGGCTCCAAATTGATTTGTCATTTGCAAAATCACAATCCTAATAAATGTTTTATTACAAGGTGTCACCAGCTTTCACTGGGACCCTGGCAATCTCTGCAGGCTCCAACTCTGATCAGAGTTCATTCTTGGACTTCTGCTGATTTTTTGAACTGACGATTACATCAAACAGAATCTTCCCCTGCACTGAAGCCTGGCAACAGAAGGGACAATATGATTCTGTAGGGGTGACCTCCGACACCCAATCATGCGACCTGCGTGAGAGGGAACCTGGCAGTTGTCAGGAAAGAGCAGAGGCAACCACTTGCGAGTCCACAGTCAGGCAGAACCCACAAGGGCACAGAGGGACACTTGACCTTCTCTACCTGCTCACCTGGGATGCAGTCAGGACAGGAATGGGGCTTAACCTGTGTGCCTTGTGTTTCTGGGCCTCGTCTATCTCCCTCTTGAGGTTGAGACCTGGGCTTAGGCTTGGTGGATACAGCTTTATATGACTACTGAGGGGCCGGAGGAGCTCCCCCCAAAACATGAACATTCAGACACATCTACACAAGCACACATACGGACCCACATGCATATGCACACACACAGCGCCCAGACTGCATTGCTCAGGGGAACCCAGGTGACATTCCCCTGTGCCCCAGACATCTGTCTGCACAGGCAGGTTCTGTCCCTAACTCAGAGGCCTTGAGGCAAAAGCACGGGTGAGCACATCAGTGGTAGGGACACAGAGGGGGTCAACACATGCTCCTCAGCAGATGACCTGGAAGTCCTGCCTGGACACAGGTGTCGCTTCTTGGTCACAGAGCTGGATGGAGGCTGGCTGCTCGTCTCTCTGCCATCAGTTTCTCTGGCCTTTTCCTGGCCCTCTGAGACTTCTTAAAAATTCAGTGAGATGCTTTCCCTTCTATTTTGGGAAAAATTCGGGGTCACACCAGCAACTTCTCCCCATTGGAACTTCCGAATTTCTCATTACTGCTCGTCAAAGCTATGAATTCTACAATAACTGGTCCCAACTTCCTTAGAAAGCAGTTTGGACAACTAGTCAAAAAAAAACTACTTGTTTTTCCCCTCTGAGTTTCCCCTTCAATCAAGATTCTGAATTTTTTTTTTTCAAACACATATGATGATTTTCCCAAAGGGACTTCTGGTGGAATAAATGTTCTCCATCACTTTATATCAGAGTTCAAAACAGAGAGATGTCCATGAGACGGAATGACCCGGATACTGGCTTTTGACTTTTGACCTCTGTTTCCCACCCCCAAAACCCTTAACAGGTTTTTAAAAACCAATAAAAACTATTTAAAATTACTTTTTCAAGGAATGCTATAAAAATCAAATACCAAAAGTAATCAGATGGACTGTACGAAGCATTATGAACTTTCATCCAAGCAAAAGGGATCATGCAGGTAATTTCTAAAAGAAGTAGACTTTCCTTGGCTGTTTGGGCTCTAAGAAGAGTGACAAAGTCAGGGAACCCCACTGAACATGCACATCTGCATCTAAAGGGAGGCCTGTGGGGTTAGCGGGAAGCACCCCAGAGGGGAGAGTGGGCAGGAAGGTCCTCTGGGTGCTGGTTGGAGGGAGCAAGCTCACGGGGCGAGCTGGAGGAAGTGGGGGCGGGGAGCAAGGACTTGGGCGCAGGGCCTGGGGGAGGGCTTCTGCCTTTATTCTGAAGGCTCAGGTGACTTTCTGAAGGTCAGATTTCACTTTAGGGGTCACACAACTCCCTTACCATTGCTCTCCAGCTCCTGCAGCAAAATGCCAGCATCTTTTTTATAATGCAGTAAAAGTTATGTGCATACACTACACACACACACACACACACACACACCACACATACACACACATACCACACACACACACACCACACACACCACACACACCATAGACACATATACACACACCACACCACACACACACCACAGACACACACAAACACCACACACACCACACACTACACACACACATACCACACACAACACACACACACACACATACCACACACAGCGCACACACACACACACACACAAACACCACACACACACACACACACACACACACACACGTATGCACAACAGAAAATTACAGGGTGCCAATCTGTTATTTCTCAAAAATTCTTTTCATATCCTGGCACAAAATGTTCAGATTACAAGCTTCACATCTGCACCCCCGTTTCCCTCCCGTAGGGTCGCTGTCGTTTGTAGTGTACGTTGAAGAACGCTTCATCTTAGAATACTGCAACAATGATCAATTTAAGAAAATAAGGATATCTTTCCATTTAAATTAAAATTACCCGATAACAAATCTTCAAGCTAAAGAATATATCCAATTAAATGACATGATTACTGCCTAATTTATATTCCTAATTGCATTTACGAAGTCCCCCATTGTACTGTAAAGGGACCCACTAGCCCTTTCTCTGTGTTGAGACTGCGTGGGGGATTCTGGAAGGAGCATTAGACTCAGCCAGGTTTGTGTTCCGGTCCTGACTTTCACGGCATCACGGGAGCAGCATCCTTTGCTGAACGGAAGGGTGTGTCCAGACCAGGGCGGGTGAGACCAGAGTCCCACGCCTGCTTGGCCTTCTCCACAGCTCAGGCAGACATCCCCTTCAAAGGCACTTCATCTTGCCTTAGTTCCAGGCTTCAGGACCAAATTCCATCTCAGCTCTCTAGAGAGGAAGAGTCTTGACTTCTTTTACTAATAAAACAAGTTAACATTTTGAAGACAGTGTTATGTATGTGCTGGGCCTCGAACTAGATGCTGTGTGTGCAGAGATCACTCAATCCTCATGTGAAGCAGAGAGATGGGTGGTTTTACCATCTCCATGGCACACATGAGGAACTAGGCTTAGCAGGTAAATAACTTGTCGGTGATAGAACAAGTTTTAAAACTCAGATTTGTCTAATGCCAAAATTCTTTCTTCTGACTATTACTTTATATGGACTTGGTCACATTGGATATTTCCATCAAGGTGTTTGCCAACTGGCTAAGTGGCAAGAGCCAGAGGAGTGTTCAATTTTTAAAAACTGCACTCCTATTAATTGCAGCATCATCATCATTATTATTATTAACTTAAATCTGTAGAGCAAATTATCATTTACATTAAGTCACCATATCCATAATTCTGCTGAAACATTTTCGGTCCTCCTGATTTAGAAGGTCCCTGTATTGCATAATGAGGAAACTGAAGCTCAGAAAGTCTGAGCAAGAGGCAAATCACTCAGACAATCACTGAAGGAGTCACATCCCCATGGCAGAGGGAGTCCTGTCTCTAGGCTCAATGTCAGGATGACACATTCCCCAGGGTCTCTTTTACAGCTCTCTGGGGAGAAGAGGGGTGAAGAGGTGTCACATGGATGCCCAGCGTTCCACAGGCCATTGCAGTTCTCCTTTCCTCCCCACAAGCTAGTCTTTGCAGGGAGAGGATGCAACCCGTCCCTCCTCCTGGGCGATCTCAGGCACAAGGGAGGATACATTGGTGACCAAAAACAGTTCAATCTACTTTTTAAAGCTCACAAGTCAATCAAGTGGAGCCGCATCCCTTTTATTATGAAGATTTGATTCTGCCCACAACAAAATATCCCTGAGGAAGTTGGTCTCTGAAGAGTTTTCAGGAAAAGGCCATCATGTAGAGGGGAGTATTGCTGAATCGGGAGTCAGACCTGGGGATTCAGTCCAGCCCTGGCCTTGACACTGGCTGTGCGTCTCTGGAGATATTGCTCAACAGCACTGGGTCCTCATTCAACTCAGAGGCAATGAGCCAGGGACCCAAAAGTTCTTCCAGCTGACCACGCTGGGCTTTTGTGAAGCTTCCTATGTCCTTTGTTGATGTTTAGACATTTCAACTGTTTTGAATTATGAGATTAGAATCAACAGTGGAAGAACACAGACTTCTGTTTGATGACCTGCTTCAGGGAGTCTTCAGTGTCTACTGGTTAAAAATAATTTGCTTGGCTCTAAAAAGATAGTTGTGAAACACTTTGGCAGGACTTTATGTAAGGACTTGACTGTGGTCAGCCCATTTCAAAGGATACTTGTTGAGTTGCTGGAAAAGAAAAATCTTCCCTGAATTGTCTTCTAAAAAAAGATGATGCTGTGTTAACTTGATTCTGGATGTTGTCACACTCCTACAAAGGCTCTCAGTGAGAACAACCTTGCCCCATCCTGCCCAGCTTTTACCCTCAGGGGGTTAGCAAACCCTAAGACAACTTGCTTCCTTTTCTTTCTTTTCTCTTCTCTCCTTTTCTTTCCTCTCCTCTCCTCTCCTCTCCTCTTTCTCTCCCTCTCTCCCCCTCCCTCTCTCTCTTACTCTCTCCTTCCTTCTTTCCCATTTTCCCTCTCTGCCTCCCTTTCCTGTCCTTCTCTCTCTCTTCTTCTCTCTCTCTCTCTTTCCCCCTGCATTAGTCAGCTTTCTGTCACTGTAACACAATACCTGAGATAAGCAACACTGAAGAAAGAAAGATTTATTTGACTCACGGTTTTGGATCATGGTCCCTTGGTTCCATCACTTTGGTCCTGTGGTGAGGCAGAACATCATGGTGGGAGCATGTGGTGAAGGACACTGCTCATCTCACGGTGGCCAGGAAGAAGTGGGGAAGGACAGGGGTACTGGTATCCTGCTCAAGGGCACACCCCCCCATGACCTAACTTCCTCCCCCTGGACCCCACCTACTAAAGGTTCCACCACCTCCCAACAGCACCATCATTTGGGCACCAAGCCTTTGATCATGAGGCTTTGGGGGACACTTAAGACCCAAACCTAATGCCATTTGCGTTCCATTCACTTTCGCCATTTATTCTATTCTTTGGAAAAGTGCCCAGGGTTCAATATCTATAGACTTTCTGTAAACATAAGCATTTTATTGTGTCATTAGGGCTAATCTAACTAGTTGGTAGAACTGCTGAATCTATTCAACCTGCAAAACGTCATTCCTGGGATGATGCCAAGCCTCGCAATTAGTTAATAAAAATCACTACACTGCAAAAGGTCTGATCAACCCTCCTAAATTCAAACTGCCTCTTCAATCTTCAGCCTCCCCTCCCCACCCCCTCCTCCTCCTGCAGCTGCTTCAGGGCTTGTCCACATTTGGTGCCTCCCCCGGCACAGGCCACTGTGACTCTTCTGCAGCCACCGTGTGGGACTGAGTAGGACACTGAGAGGTCAAAACGCCAGGTGCCAAGCATAATAAACTACAGTGACTGGAAAGGGGAGAAGAAGGGAAGACAAAGCAGATTCGATTCCTTTGATGCCGACTGCCAAATTTTCCTAATATACTTCCTGGTTTCCATTATGCCTGCCCCGATTTCATTTAATTAGATGCATAAGAGTTGATAAGCCACCTCTGTAATTTTATAAGGGAGACATAAGACAATGAAAATAATAGCAGTTATCATGAATTGAGCATATCCCATGTGCCAGACTCCATGCTAAAGGGGCACTTGATCCTTAAAATTCAACACGCAGAGGGAAAAATGGGGGTCCAGGTATGTAAGCCAGCCCCTTAACAAAATACACACAGCAGCGTCTGTCCCTTTGTGTCTGAAAAGAATTGATCATCTCGAATTAGGAATCATCTTGTAGGGAGATCATTTGTGAAGGTAAGGGTAGAAAACAGGCCTGTGTATTCATGTCAAAAGAATCAGGATCTTGGGCTGGGGATATAGCTCAGTTGGTAGAGAGCTTGCTTCACGTGCACAAGGCCCTGGGTTCAATCCCCAGCACCACAAAAAGAAAAAGAAAAAAAAAAAAAAAAAAAAAACAGGGTCTTTACAGTCAGGTATAAAAGAAACAGAAATGTCATCTCCAAAATGCTCTTCCTACAAAACTCCCTCCATTTACCTGTAAGACACCTCCTCCCAGCTTCCAGCATTCACCTGCCACCATGTCTCCTTTTCCCTAAAAGTCATTTCAACTGTTTTGGGATAAATATTGTCAGAGGGAGATGGGAAATCAGAAAGGAGATGTTCATACCACCTGAGAGCCACAGCGAGAAAGGCATCTGCCTCCATGCTGTGTCCTGTGAGGACAGTTGGGAATTTTGGATGTAAGTGAGAAAAGGATGCACCCTGTTCACGTGTCTAAGGGGCAGCCTCCCACATCGCCCAGTGACTCTGGATCTGCCACTGAACAGCCCAGACTTCCTGAGTCTGGTTGCCAGTAAACTTTTCTACTTCCCAATTCTTGTCCACCACCAAGAAAATTAGTCTTTCCAGGGAAAGGCCCAGATTTTGAAGATTAACATGAAACAAACTCTCTTCCTTCCTCCCTCCTTCCCTCCTTCCTTCCTTCCCTCCTTCCTTCCTTTCTTTCTTCCTTTCTTCCTTCCTTCCTTCTTCCCCCTCTGTCTGTGTCTTTCTCTTTTTCTGGGCTGTGTTAAAATCATTTTCAAATCCTTTCTCTAGGTTTTCTTATCTTTCCTTTTTTAAAAACAATAATTCTATATTTTAAAGCAAAAATGCTGTGTTATTTAAAGAGAAAGATAAAATAAGAACAGAAGAAACAAATGTATGTAAGACCTTGACTTGGAGTAACTCAAAACATCACCATCCCAGCAAGCCTGTGAGAGGCTCCCAGTGCCTGGGGGGTGTGGGCGGGGGGCAGGTGACAGAGCGCTGTCAGCATTTGGTGACAGGCTGTGCCCCACCATCCTCTCCTGGTCCCCACGTACACTCTTCCAAGCTCTCCCAGTCACACAGGGAAAGCAGAGCCCATAAGATCTTGAGGACCCAGTGTGCTCAAGTGTGAAATGCACAGGACGAGGTGTCTGGAGACCCACGTCCTTAATCCAACTTTACCTCTAACTACCTGTTTGAACTTGAGTGATGCACTTGACCTTGAGTCATGCACTTCATTTTCTGCATCTCTAGACCCTCCCACTATAGCTGGAGCATTTCGGTGAGCTGGCCCTCAGAGTTGTGCTAGCTCTAAAATTCTCCTCTGCTGGGGTCAAGCCTGAAAGGTAAAGGAAAACCAAGTGTTTTCTCGCCCAAGTTTGCTGCACCAAATACAATAAAAACAAGGAAGAATCAAAACCAAACTTCCCTGAGGTTCAATAAGCATTTTTTTTTCTTTCTTTTTTTTTTTTTTTTAAAGGCGGTTGTTGGACACTAAAGGGAGTTTCTTCAAAAAGAAGACAATTGAAAACACCGACAAATGTCATTCAAGGGAAGAATGAAGAGAAAGCAAGTTCCATGCTACTGTGAGACTCACGTACTGAGCACTAGGTTTGCAAAAATGAAAAGGTTTTACTTTCTCCACCTGCTGCTTCCTCTACACTTTCTCCTCCATCTTACTGCTCAAACACTTAGCTCTAATTTATTTTCAGATTTTAGAATGTCCAATATGATTGAAAACTTCAGTTTTCTGTTTGCTTCCCTCCTCCCTGTGTGATTCTTATAGTTTGCTTTCTCATTGATGACATAATTTCAACTTATTTTTTTGTCCACTTAATTATAATTTCCAAATGATAATATTTTATCTTATTTCTTTTTCTTTTTTTTTCTTCAACAATTTTGTCACAGGGATGTAAAGTAGACTAACACACCTCTGAAAGAAAATTCAGTCCTAGGCCTGGGTATTTCATATGCTTACAAAGTGATAGAAGTGATTTGGGGGTAGAAGTTACCTTTCTAGACTTTCTTGTGTGGGATATATTTGCTTCTTGAAGGACAAATGTATTTATAGGGATATGAACTGCACCAAAGTCAACATGAGATGCTTCAATTTACTGAACTACAGGACAAATTGAATCCAAATATGCAAATTTTATGGAGCCATAACCTATGGCAGAAGTTGATTTTCTTTCCCTTTCAAAAAAGCATGTTTTGTTTTCTGTTCCATAATGTTTTCATTAGGTTTGTTTGTAAAATTTAAAGGCTCTGCAGATATGGCATGCATGATTTTCAGACACATTGAGCTATGCAAAAATAAGTGTCTTGTTTTCTCACAACAAAACAAATCTCACAGCTGCCCAATAACTAAAAATATACACAAGAATATTCATAAATATGTAGTTAAACTTGGCGATTTTGCAGTAATATTTGGTTTCTATTCAATCAAATTCAGAAATTTCTCACCTTACCCTGATTGGCACTGGGGTTTTTGGTTGATCTGGAAGTTGGAAAAACCATCCCTCTATATCCAACCTCTAAACTGGGAGATCAGTATTCCATCGATTCTCAATACCCCATGCAAACCCCTCCCTCCAGAACTTAGCTGGGTAGGCAGGCAGTGCCCAGGCTTGTTTTCCTGGGAGGTACTCCAAGACAGTGGAGTACAGCCCTGGTGGAGGGTCCAGTCCTGCATGCTGGAGAAAGAGGCCAGTGAGCTCATGAACTGCCAAGGGGATGAGAACAAGAGAGGAGAATCTGCGACTATTAAAAATGTGTTCACGTGGAAAGTAAGTTTACTTAATTGGACATGTGATATCGTTGCAAACATTTCAAAGCATTATCAGTACTTCTTCACGACTTCTTTACATTTATTCCCTCTAAATTGTATTTTAAGAGCCATTTAAAGTTAGTTAATGACTTGGCTTGTGTAATGGCAATTCCACTAACTTAAGTTTGAAGAGGATGTCCTTGTTCAGGTTTTATACTTCTTGAATGTAGTGACAGTGATGTCACTCTGGGCACACAGAAGTTTGACACCAGTTGAGAAACAAAGTCAGCTTTATGTATGTTCATAGTGGGGAGGATTCCCTGGGAGAACAGAGAGGCAGGGACTCTCTCAAATCCCAGTGCACTTGACTCATAAACAAGAGGACATAGTGAGGGAGGCCATTCCTAGACTCTGGGGAACCAACAAGGATGAACAAGATTTAGCTCCTCCTTAAAAACATATTTATAGTTGAATGCAGGAGACAGCACCAAGCGGAGGAGACCAGCTGCAGATTCCAGGGTGGCGGCGTTTCTCAATGTCTGCATTATGGAAATCTGGGCTGGAGAGTTCTTTGTTGGGGCTGACCTGAGCATGGTAGGAGGTTAGCAGCAGCCCTGGACTCTGCCCACCAGACGACAGTAACTGTCCCCTGCAATTGACAGCCGAATATATCTTCAGACACAGTGAAACATTGCCCAACTGGTAAAATTGACCCAGTTGACATTTGCTGCCATATGGAGTGGTGAGTGCTGTGACCAAGTAAATCCAGGATGCTTTCGGAGTGAGGAGTAATACCCAGCAGGGCTTGGAAGAAGGTGGGTGGCCAGGGAAGCCTTCCCTCAGGAGGTGACCCTGTGCCTTTCATGGATGCGCATGAGGTGAGAGCCATGTGGAATAAGAGACCAGCACAAACAAAGGAGCAGTGTTATGAAACCCCAAGGGGTGAGCAGGGGAGCCACTTGCCACCTCGGTGTCTGAAACATCAAGTGTGTGTGTGCCGAGATGTGAATGAGACTGTGATGCAGGTGAGTGTGTGGCCATGGGCTGCAAGGATAGTGTGTAGGCACAGGTGTGCAGTGGAGGGCCTTTTAGCAGTGAGTAGTTGGGAATGGATTTCTAGAACCTTCTGGACATCATGGATGACAGTGGGCTGCTGCGATGGCTCTTTTGCATGAGATACTATGCTACTGGGTTTACTTCTGTCCTTCCATTTCACACTCACAGCAGGAGGAGGAAGAGTAATTATCCCCAATTGCAGAGGATGTGGGGGTCCAAGCAGCCTTGTCTGATCAGAAGCACGGTCTTTCTTCCCCGACAGTGTGCTGAGGCACCCCCTTAAAGATGAAATAGATTAGTTGCCCGGACAAATCTTTTGTTCACAGAGCCCCTGCAAAGGAGCTTAAATCAGGGAATCTGTGAGCCCCATGCACAGAGGATGTGAACAGCCTGCACTCCTAAGCACACGTCAACACAAGGTCACAGAGAAGCAATTTAATGCACACACGGTATTCAAGAACCTTCTGCCCTGTTCTTTTCTCACATCAAACTCCCTTTAGGGCCCAAATGTATGATCATTTCGGTGAGCATTTATTGACTACCTACTGTATCCTTGGAATTGTTCCAGGACTCAGGAGGGAGGAGACAAGAAGTTTGCTATCTAATTAAGCCAACAGCTAATGTGAGTTGAATGAACAGTGAGATAGTAAACAAATGGAGAAGAAATGATTTGAGGAGTATGTTCTAGAGAGAAAAGCAGTTGGATTCAGTCTCCCTGAGAACCTGCCCCTAAAATCTTGCACACTACAAAAACAGGTATGCCCCTATGCAGAGCAGGGCATGGGATGGTTATGAGAAGGACCACAGGGAAGAAAGTGACAAGGTTCCCCCTGTGCTGGTAAAGGTGCTCAGCTCCGCACCCAGGGGCGGCCATGGGATTGACCATCTCATGCTTCATCAAGTATCCTTGCTGTGCCTGGAGCCCTGCTCTATGAATTTATTTATTTATTTATTTTGGGGTGCTGGGGATCGAACCCAGGGCCTTGTGCTTACAAGGCAAGTACTCTACCGACTGAGCTATCTCCCCAGCCCCTCTGTGAATTTTCTATATATTGAGTCATTTAATTCCCACTGCCACCTTATACCATAGGTACTATTATCATCTCAGTTTGAACTAAAGTAGCTTGCCCTAGGTCACACAGCATTTGAGTAACAGATCCTCAAAACCCGAGGCGGTTATAACCCAAAGGCCAGGGTGCCCTCCCTAGAGTGGCTAAAAGCCAGAAGCTTGTGCCATGCTCTCCTCAGGATAATAACAGGCTACTTCACTAAGAAAAAAAAAATGCAGGAGAACACTGATGGTAGAGAGAGAACAGAGTCAGGATCAGAAGACCTGCGTGTTGATCTTGTACTGACCTTGACTAGTTTTGCAACTTGAAGAGGCATTTAACCCCATGGAAGCCTGGCCTCCTTGTATTTACATGAAGTTAATAATAGCAACCTTCTAAGTCTCGTGAGTATCAAATAGAACGTATGAAAGGATCCAAAACAATGGGGGCACTAACTAAATACACTGTAAATATAAAGTGAACGCAAGATAAATGCAGGAGGCATCATAGCTCTGGGTTTGATGGACCTTAAAGAAAATGTAAAGTTCATGAAGAAGGACAAAATAAAATCAAACACATGGAGAATGTTTCTTAAATCATTCTAGGGGTACACATGTGGGTGTGGGAAGGGGGCTTTGTGTGTATAATAGCTACCATTTCTGGAACAAATATCATTCATTGATATCTTACCATATACCATCACTAATAATCATGAGTTGGGGAATTTTATAATGTACTTTGGGTTTTATTATTGTCTGACTTTTATGATGCTCAGTCATGTATTGTTCTGAGTCAGAGTGGTTTAAAATGGCATCTCTGTAGATATCTGCAAAAGCTAGCAACAGATTATGCTTGATGCAAAAATGTGACCAGTTCAGATTGCATTATTTGCTGCTCTCCTTCCTTGTCCTACTTTCCATGTCCCCCTTACTCTTGCTTACCTGGGATTGTGCTCCTCAAGAAAACATTAGCCTCAGAAGCTTTTGCCGTAAGCTTTGGTTGTATGAGTCAGGTTTTCTTTGCTATGAGGAAATACCTGAGACAGGATACTTGTGATGGGAAGAGGTTTTCTTAGCTCGCACTTTTGGAGGTTCAAGGGCATGGTGCCTGCATCGGCCCAGTTCTGGTGAGGGACCCACTGAATGCTTCTCATCATAGTGGATGACAACAGGGGAACAGTATGCAGCAGCAAGTGATCCCATAGCAAGGGAGCTGGGTACGGGGCAGACTTGGTTTTTATTACAACTCCCTCCTGAGAGCTGCTAAGAGGATCTTGGAAAATTTCTTCAATCCTTTCTCTAGGGCAAAGCCCTCAACTGACCTCAGGGTCTCCTACCAGACTGACCCATCTCTTCAAGATTTCATACCACCTCCCAATACATCTTCTCTGGGGACAGAGCTTCCAGCACATGGGGACTTGGGATCATACCATATCCGAATCATAGCACTGGACTACAACAGAATTTAAAAATTTGTAAAGATTGAAGTAGGTATGCATAGGAAAAAAAATCTTGATTTATATATGCAAAATATTTAATGGATTGTTTCCATCCTTTTGTGTATTTTCTGTTTTTTTTAAATTTTTAATTAGTGAAAAGATTCTTTCAATAAAATACTTAAACATGCATATTCTTTCTTTTTCCTAAAACTAATAGATGTGTGAATTCACACTGAAAAGTCATCATGAGAAGAAAGTGAATCGTTTCTAATAGACATTCCATTATTGTGAATTCAGGAGTAACTTCAGATGTCTTCATAAGCTTCTATTTTACACTCATCATTTCAGTATTATTTTACTTAGAGTTAAATAAATAATCAACGTTGACCTTCATATGTTGGAACAGTAATCAATTGGAAATGCGGCCACCACATTGGGCCTATTTCATTGTTTTTCGATTACTTCATAACTACCTTAGGTTTGAAAGACAATCACATTCCTTGCCAGGTCGTAGAATTTCAAAAACTTGTCCAACAGTGCTTCATTCTGAGGCTCATTCCAAACTGAGATCCATTTAGGGAGCCTTGAGGAGTTTCTGCTGGTGAAACATACCATAACTTGTTACTGTTTATTCCCCCAGAAACCAACATCAAAGTCACTAAAATGAAAGCTGTCTTGAATTTTATATATTTTTGCCAGAAAAGGATGAAATGAGACCTTTCATTCCCCACAGAAGTCTCATTTATAGTGTGAGTCAGATACACAGAGTAGTCAGGGACTCTGGGCAATCAGGGAGTCCAGATAGCCCATTTCATAGATGAGGAAACTGAGGCCCAAAACAATGAATGTCTGGCTGGGGATATGGCTCAATTCGTAGAGTGCTTGCTTTGCATGTGCAAGGCCCTGGGTTCAATCCCCAGCACCAAAAAAAAAGAAAAAGAAAGAAAAAAGAAAAAGAAAAAAGAACAAAAAAACAATGAATGTCCTCTAGGTGAGTTATGTTCTAACTGGATAACTATGATTGACTAAGTGGACAGTATTTGCATCTCAAAAAGCTAGAAGAAACCAAGTCAGCTACTCACACAACTCATCCATTTGAAGCTTGAGAACCACACCAGAGAAGACCTGAAATATTTTTGGAAGGAATTAAATTCTACTACTCTTAATTTTAGTCTTCCTGGTTGTGTTGGTGATAGAGTGAGTGGGGTTAATAACTAATTATGCTTTAATTTCCATGTGTGCAGTAGCCCTACCCCATAGCACTTGAAAATAAGGAACCATATCCTTGTCAGTTATTTTAAGTCTACAGAGGAAGGCCAGAGTCTTCTTGTAGTTCCAAGCTGGGCTAACAGGGTTTGATTCTGTCATTGACTCTTCACTTGACCTTGAACAACTGAGCTGATTCTGCATAAGTAACTTGACCTCTCTGTTTTTTTCATCTATAAAATAGATTCTTTTAATACCCATCCTGAAAATAAAGCAGTTCTACAATTATTTTCACATAGTAAACAATTAATAATTATTGATAAGTACTCAAAAGTATTTAATGGAAGGGCTGGGGTTGTGGCTCAGTGGTAGAGCACTTGCCTATCTAAAATATATATAAAAAATTTACTGGAAAAACATATTAAGAGAAAAGAAAGATAATCACTACAAAAAAGAAAACTGTTGCCTCTTCTCAGAATATCCCGGCTCTTTCTATTCCTCACATTTCAGGTCCTCCAGTATAACTTCTTATGCTCAGGAAGGAATGCGGGAGCAAAACTTTTTTCTTTAATAGCAGACCTGTATTGTCTTAGGAAATTTACGTAGATAAGGTATAGTTGACTTCAAAAACTTAGAGTACAAATTTTAGCATTATTATTATTATTATTTGGTCTAGTTAATGCTAAAACAGCTAAATGCCCCAAGGGAGGGGAAAAAAAACTTCCAATATCTTCATCTTTATCCAAAAATCCTGGGATTGATTCAGTCCAAAGGGATCAGATCTTTCAATGCCAAGTGAAGAGAGAAGGGGGTTCCCATTGTCCTACACCCTCTGCCACCCCTCCAACCCAGAGACAGTCCCTCAGTGGAGCTGGACTTGCAAGTTCCTCAGCCAAGGTCCAGCTGGAGCTCCCGGGCTGGTGGACAGTCCTTCAAGGTCAGGGGCACAGAGCAGCATTACTCTCCAGTCCAGCTGCCAGCAAAAACCACATGCTTCCGGGCCAAATCAGCCCTGGCCACGGACCACCAGCCCTCTTCTCAGAACCTATGTCAGTGCCTTGCTTTCCCTTCTGTCTTTAATCACGACCTATTTTTAGGATTTTTCACCTACACAAGTGTGTCTGTCCCCTCCCGGCTGGGTTAATTTGCCAAGGCTGCTGTAACAAAGGACCAGGCTCAACAGAAATGAACTTCTCACAGTTCTGAGGACTGGAAGTCTGAGATCAGGCATTGATTTCTTTAGAGGCCTCTCTCCTTGGTGTGCAGATGGTCATCTTCTCCTTGAGTCTTCCACGCCCATCTCCGACACAGGGAGTTAGGATTTCAACTTGAGAAATTTGCTGAGGGGTGATGCCTTTCAGTCCATGACACCCACAGTTGACTCTGTGTACTCGGGTAGAAGTTAACTTTATCCAGGAGAGAGAAAGATGTGTAGCCAGGGAGGGTTAGCATATCCTTCTGGGACAAGGGGTGCCTGTGATTACTAAGGTGGCCACTGAAGTGACTCTTTAAGCATTGAAAGTCATCTTGCAACACTCAACTCATAAGCCCCCTGTGAAGCAAACACAACAAAACAAACAAACAAACAAACAAAAAACAACAACCAAAAAACCCCCAGGACTTCTCTGGTTGAAACAGGAGTTGGGGTCCAGACCCTACTTCACACCCTCCTCATTAAATCACCTCTGACAGGTGTGGTGTAAAATCCTCTGCCCTGGAGACTTCCAGGTGTCTGGGCTGCTTCTGTTACTTTCCCCCAAATACAGAGTTCATCAACATTTGCCGTGGGTATGCTGATACCATCTGATGATCTTTAGCTTTGGACACTCAGCTGTGTTACCAGATCTAACCTGGTCACACTTTTGACTTGTCCAGGGTGACTTCCCACCACCCTTCAGACCACTGTTGGTGTGAATTGCTTCAGTTTTCCAGTTTGCTTCTTTTTCCAGATGGGCTTGTTTAATTGCCCTGCTCAACTGTGATACACAAGAAAAGCTGAGAGGGTAAAGTTATATGCAGCCACCCTGTGACCTGTTTGCACATACCAGGTCAATAAAACTCAGGCAGAATGACAGTGACAGCTGCCTTGTGGCATTCAGAGGGAATTGAGCAGTTCTGTTTGGAAGCCTCAGGGACAAGTATATCATTACAGCCCGCCTGCTCAGACAGAAACTGTGTAAACCCACCCTTGGGGACAGGCATAGCTCTCCTGGAGCCACCCAGGAACCCGTCTTGGATACCCGCAAAGTCTCACCGGGACTCTCCTGTCAGTTTTCTCCACACTGCGACCTCCTGGTCACAAGTCTGCTCTCACCATACTGCCCCTGCCTGCAGTAGTCTGGCTTTCAGCAACTGGGGCAGGACAAACTCTCAACCCTGAAGGTGGCAGAGAAGAGGGAGCGGCAAGGAAGACAGAATGGGGGCCAGGCAGTCAAGGACCAACTCCAAGGACAAGGACCCCAAGAGGATGCTGCTCCTGGGGAGGAAACAGAGGTTTTCTTCATGGGATGATACCCTGCTCTTGGGAAAGGACCCACGGTCCCTGCTGAAGCGGGGCATGCGCCATGTCAGCTTCAGCTTGGTCACAAAAGGGATGACGGACATCCCAGATTTTCTGTGGGGTTTGTCTGAGGTTCAGAAACTCAACCTGTCCCACAATCAGCTCCGGGTTCTCCCTCCAGAGGTGGGGAAACTGACCCGCATCGTGGTCCTGAACTTGTGCGGAAATCGCCTGAAGAGTCTGCCCAGAGAAGTCAGCCTCCTCCAGAGCCTCAAAGTCCTGTTCGTCAACATGAACTGCCTGACGGAGGTGCCCGCTGAGCTGAGCCTGTGCAGAAACCTGGAAGTGCTGAGTTTGTCGCACAACTGCCTGTCCCAGCTTCCCGCCAGCTTCTCAGACCTCTCCAGATTGAGGAAGCTGAACCTCAGCAACAACTACTTTGCGCATATCCCCATCTGTGTGTTCTCACTGAAGGAGCTGGATTTCTTGCATGTGGGCTCAAATCGCTTGGAAAACATCGCGGAGAGCATCCAGTGCCTGGCCAGCCTGCAGATCTTCATTGCAGAGAGTAATAACATCCACTCCTTCCCGAGGTCGCTCTGCCTAGTCACGAGCCTGGAGCTGCTGAACCTGAACAACAATGACATCCAGACCCTCCCAGATGAACTCTACCTGCTGTATAGATTGGCAAGGATTGCCTGGAATCCCATGGACAAAGGGCTTCACATTTCCCATAACCCTTTATCCAAGCCCCTGCCGGAGCTGGTGGAGGGGGGCCTGGACATGCTCTTCAGCTACCTGAAGGACAAAAAGCACAACTGACTGGACACGAAAGGTGTGAATCGGAGCCAGCTCATCTGGATTCTGTCAACTGGGGTACTTCTCTAGTCTAAGATGCCTTCTCGTGCTGTTAGTGTTTATCAATGCTTTTGTTACTGTTTGCTAAATCACTGTTGAGCATCCATCCATGAGAGGTGTTCACAGTCACCTCCAGGATATTATGTTTATTTCATTCTAAACAAAAATCAAAGTAGCCTTTTGGTTTTCACTAAGGAGAACAAATTGTTCTATTCTTCTGCGGAGCAGGGAGATTCAGCCCTTGGTAGAGTGAATAACAGATCTGAATTTGATGTAATTCAAAAGTCAAATATTTACTAAGTATGTACGCCATGCCCAATATGGTATGAAGCAATGGAAATCATTTGGCTTCAGATGGTTTCTACCCTTGTGTCAGCAGCCTGCGACCAGGTGGCAACAGCAAGACAAATTCTATGTTAGTCTCTGAGCATCGCATGGGACCAAAGGGCAAGGGGGAGCTGGGATCCACATTGCCGAGGACCAAAACAGGCAAAGTCTTCCCTTCAAGTGCTAGGTAAATAGTTACAGGAATTTTTCCTTTAAAGTGCCTATAAGGTAATAATCAAACTGCTCATGTTTGTGTCTGGGGGCCAGTAACAGGGGTGGCATGATGACTTTGAGATAATAAATATGAACTGATTTCAGTGTGCAGTTTCAACCTTCTTTCCTATCCCTCTCCCACCAACAGTCCACTCTCTGCATGTCTTTGCTAAAGATACTAACCCGTAATCAAATTATCCCATT
This sequence comes from Sciurus carolinensis, assembly GCF_902686445.1. NCBI lineage: Eukaryota > Metazoa > Chordata > Mammalia > Rodentia > Sciuridae > Sciurus > Sciurus carolinensis. The sequence continues at coordinate 24,344,999 of NC_062227.1, read as the reverse complement.
ATAATTCCATTTTTCTCCATTCCTGGATTTGCCTTCTCAGAGATAAGCTAATCATTGTGTGTGTGGCGGGGGCGGGGTGGGGGGTGGGGTGGCCTGAAGAGGCAGAAATGAGGAGGTAAGGCATGGACAGGCCATGCACACAAAGTAATTACCCTTTTAAAATTCAAAAACGGAGAACATTTGCTGCTTGGATTTTACATGTGGACATTTACAAAATGAGTTTATTGACATTTAAAAGATCTTTGGACAAAAGTCTCTGTAAAAACATTGAGCTTGCTTTGTTTTTTATTCTCGAAGTACAAAGCTTAAGTAGTTCAACACAGACATCAGGCAAGCAATGGGCAGGGCTCCTGCACCCAGGGTCGTTGGCTCTTACTGCCAGCACAGCAGCCAAGGCCCCTGGAACATTAGTATTCATTTAGGGTTTAAGAATTAGAATGAGAAGGTAGCATTGAAAAAGATACAGAATCTTTAGGTCACGGAGAGCTAATTGCTCTGTTTTTTGTTTTTGTTTTTGTTTTTGTTTTTTTCACATTAGTCTGCAGAATATACCAAATAACAAATAAAGAGGGAGACTCAGGTTTTGGGGTTGCAGCCAAGACTCGGATAACTTCATCTTAATACTTTTAGTTTAATCCAATTAAACTTACATTTATCAGCACTTTCCCCCATCTGGACCCTGGCCTGGAAACCCTAGAGGAATAACGTCCTGTTCCTTCTCTCAAGGAGCTCTCGGTTAGTGAAGGAGACAGGTCCACATGGGTTTCTTCCATGTGTGGCGAAGCTTGATCCCAGCTAAAGAGAGAGATGAGCAACAGGGTCAGACTAGAATAACACACTGTGTGGTACAGCTTAGCCTGAGTGCCAAAATCTCAGTAAGCAAAGAACGCTGTTAGGATGAGTCCGCCAAACCCTTCATTCACAGCAGCCATCTAACCCTAGTACCTTCCCCTCCTCCTTTTGCCCCATTTGGAAAAAGTAGCCAAGGGCAGGGATAATGAGCAGTTCTTTCTCAGGTTCTGAGCTTAGGAAATTGTGGTGTTCAACTGCCTTCTCACTTTTTCTAAGAACTGCTCAAAGGGGGTCCAAATAACTTATTCATAGGAGCAAGTGGTTTTTCCCAACAGACCCCAAAGTCAATTATCCCATCCATAAAAGAAAGAAGCCAATCCCTGCTGTTATCATCAGATACCATAGTTCCATTTGCACATTTGTGCACGAGCTCCTCTGTTGAACTGATGTAAAGAGACCTCACCGGCATCACTTAGGCAGCTCAAGAAGTCTCTTCTAAAATACCCCCTCCAGCGGCAACTGGAGACATGCAGATCCCTGCCAGGCACACACAGGCACACTCCAAAATCCTCACCCACGTTCGTTTGTTGGAGCCAAGACTATTTAAAAACATCAGTGGAATTCTTACATGACCTCCTGACTCAGTGGGAAATTGTCGGGCGAGGCTTCTTCTGTGGAACTGGGCAGATCACTTACTGGAGCTCTCGCTGAAGCACATGCAGCTGTCAGACACACGGGCATGTGCCAGGGTCATGCCCGTTGGTGCGCGCTGCTGCAGAACCACTTGGGCTCCCGCTGAATTTCCATGACCTTGCTATGGGCAGAGACGCCGGCGAGGAGAGCCACGCTGCGCTGTTCCTGCTGAGCCGTCATTTTATTTCCTCTCTGAGACTTCTCAGTCACTTGATCCCACAGTAACTCTACTCCAGGGAGAGAATGTAACCATATTTTGAAGGTGACCCAAGAGCTTATTATACTTTTAGTAAGAAAAAAAAAAAATGGTATCAATTTGGTTGCCAGCATCCATTGGTGTCTTTCAAAAAATATAATAGCAAGGTTTTTCTTTGTTAACACTAGCATTGAGGAAATCATAAAAAGTTGAGTAGTTGCCTGTTGTGCTTTAGATATTGATTCTTTGTGAAGGCTTCCTTTTATTGATAAATGAAAGTGCTGAGCAAAACACTGGTTAACATGCTTAGTTATTCAAAACACTAATGTGGAGGGAATCGGACATAACCTTCAGTGTCTTCACTGTCAAATTGTACGGTTTGCTGACTGCCTGTGAAAGGCTCCTTGCTTATCTTTTGTACTTCTAATATAGACACATTCAAGTAACTTCCAGGTATTTCCCGAGCGTCTGCTGTCAAAGTACTGAGGACGACAGCATTGGCTGCAGAGTAAATTCAGTCAAATAATACAAACTAATTGAGGGCTTGATGTGAGGAGCTGGCTGCTCCCGTTCCTGACAATGTGGTTTTCATGTCACTCAGCTCTCAGCAGGAGTGATGTCAGGGTGTGTTCAGAAATACCTTTCAAAGCCCTTGCAGCTTATAAGCCCACAATTAAGAAAAAAATCCTGGGTTCCTAAGAAGGGAAGAAGACTGTGAAAAGACACATCTGTTCAAGGAATAATACTGCTAAATGCATAATACTGCTGCATATTAGAAAGAAAAATGTAGTTATTACTTAGCTTGTTGACTTAGTAAATGGCTTATAGAAGCAATGTACTCCATTCTTTCACTTTGGTTGATAGACTCCCTTTCCGTGGTAACCAAAGATTGAGTGACTTCAGAATTGTGCACCTGGATTTCATGATGAATTTATACTTGTGTTGGAAAAGAGATAAAGGAGGGAATGTTGTTGCTGTTTGTATGGGTACATTAAAAGACCCACTTTTCTTTTGGTGATGAATTATTGCATTTTGAAAGTCCATCTCATATGCCTCAAAACACCTACTGAATATACATTTTGGTAGCAGGCACTGAAAACAAAGGAAGATGAAAGGACCACGGGCTCAGTCATTCAGGTGTCAACAGTCTGAGACTACCAGGTGAATGAGGTCTGCAGACTGACCAGGTGCTTTCTTCAGTCATTTGCATAGATTCTAGGGAGTTCTTTCTTTGGATGGAGTCACTGAAATCCTGATTCGAATGGTAAAAAAATACAACATGAGTTCAGAAAATGATCTAAACAAGAAGCAAATAAAAAAGCAGAAATTCAGGCTGCTATATTTGAGCTGATATGAAGATACTAAATACTGAGTGAAGCTATCTCTACCACGTGAGTGTCAAGGGCTCTCTACCTTCTTATTCCAGGAATTATTTTCAGTACTCTGTAAGATGTTCTTGAGAATCACAAGACCCCAATATAGATTTAATATGCAACTAAGTACCAGAAATCATGTGATTTCTAAATTATGATTAACCCAGGGCACCAAAATATAAGTCTTTCATGTAGCTTAAGGAAACAAAATAAAATTCAGAGGAATATGAGAGCTGTCATATGCAATAAGAGGAACAATCTTGACCTTATAGAGAATAGAACTTTCTGTGTTTTTTTTTAAGTTACCCATCAAGTTACACATTGAATTCAAAGCATCACCATTTTTTTTTTTTAAAAGACAACATAGTGATAAAAGGGGATGCAGAGTGGGCTCATAATGAAGCTGCCAGAGCTTGGGCATCATTAGACCAGCATAACTGAAAGCTATTAGCATGAAGCTTGCTATGCAGATTTTTTAGTAGTGTCATAGGAGTCTATTTGCAAGAAGAGAACTTATTTCCCACTACTGCTAAACTCCCTCCTTATTTCAGAACAGGACAGAAAATAAAAGGCACACTGCAAGCAGTTATCAAAATATTTCCTGATACTTGTGAGAGAAGCATTCAAGATCAGCTTTTTTCTTTTTTTTTTTTTTTCATTTTTTGGTTTTTGGTGCTAGGGATTGAACCCAGAGCATCATGCGTGCCAGGCAAGTGCTCTACCTCTGAGCTGCAGCTCCAGCCCAGATCTTTGGCTTTGATATTGAGAGCTAGAACTGCTCACCGGATATCCCATAATCACCCACATTCTTTGATGTTCAGTAACTTGAGCTCTTCAGAAGTCAGAGTGCCAGACATTCTCCTTTGGGGAAGTCTCTGTTCTCTCCTGGTCTCCTGAATGCCATGCCCACCATCCGATGCATGCACACAGGGGGATGGTGGGAGAAGCTCTGGAATGAGATAAGCAAGTCCATCTCTCAGCCCTTACTGAGCACCCATGTGTCCTGAGACCACATATGCGCTGGGGACATGAGGATGCAACAAGCTACTGTCCCAGATGTTCCCGAGTTCATGGGCAAAAAAGACAGGCCCTACTAAACAGTTCTGAAGAGATGGGTAAACAAGTGGAAAGGCATTGAGTGAGATTATAGAATGTCAGAAGTGTGGAGAGACTGAATGGTGTGGGGTGCACACAATCAGATCCAGACCCAACAATTCCTTTGTTTTGCTTTGTCTTGATGGAAAATTCATCAGTCTCACTGTCCCAGGGAAGTTCACTTTATAGCACCTCTGTGACATGTGCCCATTTTCTTCTCCATCAGGATCTGAGATGTTGGGCAGGCATTTGGTGGGAGAGGGGCATATTATGACCTATGGATGGTGCCATGAGTCCTGAGCCTTTCCTTTGCTCCATTACAGGCTGGGTTCTTTCACTAGGATTCTGAAAGGACACAGGTTGGCAGTGGTCCTCAACTCTGGTTGCCCATCAGAATCCCGTGGAATTTCAAAGAAAGCAAAACCTGGGCCTCAGTCGGAAAGATTCTAAAATAATTGATCTGGGTGAGACCCAAACACCTTGCTTTTTAAAAACTCTGTAGGTAGTAATTCTGCTGCTCTTTCTGGGTTGAGAATTGCTGACGTAGGCCCTTACCTAAACAATCAGCCTTGACCCTGGCAATTGAAAGAGGGCAGGGAAAGGTGGGAGGACCCTGAACCTGGTCAGCAGGAGCCCCATGGGGGCCCTTGTGATTAGATTCATCTGGGTAGCTGTGAAAAATTTAGAGGACCAACTCCCTTGACATGCTCTCAGATTCAGTGGGTTGGGGGTAGGGCTTGACACGTACAGTAGGAACAAGCCCTCCAGGTATTTCTGGTTACAAGGCAGGTCAGAGAAAACCTGGCCTAGCAGAGTGTGTGACCCCTGCAGACTGCAAAGCTCTGGGTCCTAGATTCTGCTGCTCTCTGGGTGCTGCTGAGATTCCTCACAATTTCTGCCACAGAAGACCTGAACTCCTAGATGACTGTTATTTTGGCATCCAGCATAGATCAGATGCCCAAGAAAAAGGAAGGGAATGAGAGAATGAGAAAGTGAACTGCAGGAACACATCACTCCACCTCTCTGGGCCTCCGGTTTCTACAAAGTGAGGCCATTGTATTCACCTTAAAATGAACTTAACTTTAAACTCTTTTCAGCTCTGAAATTCTATGACTGTATTTTTTTTTTAACTTTGTCTTCCTCTTATTTAATGCCTCAGTAAATAGATACCTGAGCTTATAATTATTGTGATTATTCAAGTGAAGCAAAAAACATTGTGGCGATGGGTTATGATCTGCAGGAGTGCTTTAATGTCTCCTTGCAGCACCAGAGAAAATACAATTTTAATTTTGGTTGACATTCAAAAATATTAAATGAGCTAGGTCTGTATTGAAGGTGAATCAAGGAGTCTGCAGACCTTCAAATTGCCTGGTTTCCATCTCTAATTTTCTTATAGGGTTGGAGGCTCAGAGGGAAAAGTCTGTTTGACTCTGTTGTTTGATTGATTAAAAAATTATCTGATTTATGTTTCTAAAAGAGACGAAACTCTGGGTTTAGGGTTGTGGCTCAGTGGTAGAGGGTTGCCTGGAGCATGGGAACCACTGGGTTCCATCTTCAGCACCCCATATAAATAAATAAATAAAGCGAAAGTGTTGTGTCCATCTACAACTAAAAATTCTTTTAAAAAGAGACAAAATTTCTAATAATCTGTTTTCCCTTAAAAATAAAAAAACCAAAAGCATCTTGTTGTATTTGGTTCAATAATATGATGTGAGCACTTGGAGCTGAAATCTTTGCTCTTAAAAAAAAAAGAAAGCATAGTGCATCAAAGTTAAGAACACTTATACATTGTTGGTGGGAATGCAAATTGATGCAACCACTATGGAAAGCAGTATGGAGATTTCTAAGAAAAATTGGAATGGACCCACCATTTGACCAGTTATCCCACTCCTCAGTTTATACCCAAAGGACTTAAAATCAACATACCACAGTGATGCAGCCACATCAGTGTTTATAGCAGCTCAACTCACAATAGCTAAACTATGGAACCAACCTAAATGCCTTTCAACAGATGAATGGATAAAGAAAATGTGATACACACACACACACACACACACACACACATACTCATACATGTTAGAATGCGTATACATATACATGATGGAATACTGCTCAGCTTTAAAGAAGAATGAAATTCTGGCATTTGCTGTTAAATAGATGGAGTTAGAGGATATCATGTTAAGTGAAATAAACAAACCCAAAAATCCAAAGGCCAAATGTTTTCTCTGATATGCGGAAGCGAATTCACAATAAGGTGGGGTGGGAGGGGTAGGGAAGAATAGAGTTACTTTATATTAAGTAGAGGGGAGTGAAGGGAGGGGAAGGAGACTGGGGGAAGGAATGATAGTAGAGTGAAACAGGCATTATTACCTATGTACGTGTATGAATGCATGACCAATGTGATCCTACAATATGTATTATCAGAAAAATGAGAGATTACACTCTAGTTATGGTCTATCAAAATGTATAAATGCATTCTACTATCATGTACAACTAATTAGAACAAATAAAATTTTTAAAATTTTAAAAAAAGAAATGCTTCTCCATCCACATGCATTTACATTTTCAAGAGTAACTTCTGCAAATGGATACATATGAAGCTGCAAAATAACTCTTCCTTGGTATCTTGGATTTTTTTAAGAACATTGTTCCTCTCTCTACCTCCATTGTTAAAGCCGCAAATTAATGTTTTATCTACATTATACAAATCAAAAATTAAAGATTTAAATTTTTTGATACTAACCTCAGTTATCTGAGGGCACATTATAGTTGTGTTTGACAAGAATTCTTGAATAATCTTTTTACCATAAGTACTTTGAGAATTCAAAGTCCAGTTCTGGTATTACCTTCCTCAGCCAAGGTATAAGAGAAAGTTGAGGATTTTTATTCTGGAAATTATAGGAATAGTACAAAGAATCTATCCAAGAAGGATGATAAAAATATTCCTTATATTTTAATTCTTTATACTACCTTGTTATCATGATTAAAATTCTATCATACATAAGCAAGAAATTTGTTTAGTTCCCCAGAATTGTATACAGCATGTTTCCTACAGAAAATTTTAATTGTTCATCTGACCATGTAATAGGTTGGTTGAAATGATTTGTAAATGAACTTGCCAGGCTCTTACTAATGAATCTGCCACAACAAATACCATCTTAGCAGGCTTTCTATTAGGTTGAAATAGGAAAGTAACTCCTCTACTGATTGATCAGAACGAGCAGGTTCATTTCTTTTATGCCACATGGGATTGGTTTCTTCCTAGTTGTTGCCTTTTATGCAAAGGCTGAGAATGAATTTGACAAAATCACACAGCACATGTGCAGTAAAGAGCTAATGGAGCAGATCTGCTCAGTGGGTGTTGAGAACCTACATATTCCATCAAAAGGCCTAGAACTTGGTAAGCTCCTGGGCATTAACCTCTAAGCCCTTGGAATATCCTGCCTGATAAGAGTGTTTTTGTTTTCTTGGGGTCTTAAGCCATAGCCAAGAGTCTATCTTAATGGTGGCATTTATGGTGGGGACTTTATGCAACATAGTATGGGTCTGATTGCTGGACAGGCTGAAAACTAAAGAACTAAAGTAGCCACGTCAGGGCTCCATGACTGCTCCATGCCATGCCTCCACCTGTGGATAAAATCCTGGACACCAAGGCTCAGGTGAGCTTTCCTGGAATAAATAACTCTTATATTTTAAATAGTGTGTCATTCTGAATAGTGTGATGAAACCTCACACCATCCGGCTAATGGGTATAAATTACCCCTTTATCTACTGCATCCACACCGAATATGCTACCTACCCATTAGTCATTTAGTAGCCATCCTGGATATCAGATTCACTGTTCTGGATCTGAAAAAGACCACATTCACATAACTTTTATTATAGTATGTTTTTATCGTAGTTCCATTTTATTATAAGTTGTTGTTAATCTCTTATTGCACCTCATTTATTGCTTAAACTTCATCACAGGTATATTTGTACAGGAAAAAAAAGTAGGGTGGATAGGATATACTACTATCTAGTTTCAGGCACCAACCCGGGGTCTTCAAATGTAAGTAAAAAGAACAATAGGGCTGGAGGAGGTATGTCTTGTAGGATGATCAAGAAAGTTGCTGAGACCTGTAGGCAGCAAGGGGAATACCCATGTAGATATTTCAGGGTAAAATAACTCACACAGAAGATAAATCAAGAAGAAAGGTAAAAGTGTGCCTAGGATATTAATGGAACAAAAACCAAGCCAGTGTGGCTGAAGGCCGTGAGAGTCACAAGGTCACTCTGACGTCAGGAATGACTCTTTAGGCCTTTGGAAGGACTTTGGCTTTGTTCTGAGTGAGGTGGGGAAACTATCAGAGGTTTTAAACAGAGAAGAAAAGAACACTCTAACTTAAATTTTCGAAGAGTTACTTGGAAGGCTGAGTTGAACAAAGACTGTGGAGGCAAGAGTGACAGCAGGGAGACCAGTTGGCAGTGTATTGTCACATTTCTGGTGACAGATGATGGTGACTTGCACCAATGTGGAAGAGGTAGAAGTGGTGGTTCAGGTAGGGAGAGATTTTGAAAATAGAACCTGCAGAATTGCTGAAGGACTAGACGTGAAGGTGAAGAGAGAACCAGAATAACTTCAGTGTGTTCCTCATGAACCATTTGAGGGCTAAAGTTGTCTTTTATTGAGAGGAAGAGTTTAGGACAGAAGGTCAGGAGCTTGTTTTTCAGCATGCTGTTTTGAAATGATACATAGACTTTCAAATGGGTCTGCTGTGTAGGTATTTGGATGATGAATCTAAGGTCAAGGGGAGAATTCTGGATTGGAAATAAGATTTGGAAAATATACTGGCAAAACATACAGAAAGAAGTTAAAAAATAAGAATATACACCACAATGGTATAAAGGGTTTTGATTAAAAGATGATAACTTTTTTCTTTATGTTATGGTGAAGTGCTGTGCTCAGTTATCTGAAAAACTCCCATAGTGCTTAGTTTCTCCAGATGGCACTAAATGAGATATTACTAAATCCAGATCTCACACCTGTATTTGTGAAAACCCTTGAGATGATCGGTTGTTGGGAAGAGAGGCTTTCTCTAATCGCACAGGAATTTGAACTAGGAGGAATAAGTGTTCTAAGTGGACTCTCAGGCCCCCTCTGCCTTCCCTTCCCTACACTCCTAATTGGCAGCAGTTTTGATCAACCATCAAGCACTGATCCATATTGGAGTCACACAAAAGTCTCAGCTCACTGGACAGGTCTCCATCCATCTCCCCATCCTCTTTTTCTGTCTCCATTTTTAATTTGTTTCAATCTGAGGGAACATCACCAAGTTTTTCAGCCTCCTGTCTAAACCTAGAGCAACGAGTAGCCAAACCAACATTCACATTCAATTTCCTCTGGAAACTTTAAGGAGGAAAATTTCCCTTCAATCTGTCATTCTAATGAGTACACTCTAGAATGAGAAATTTGATCAGTATAATTTAGCAGTGAATCCTGAGCCTTCTCCTACCTGTGCACTCCAGAGACCTCACTGCAACCCGGGAGCTTCTCTTTACTCTGTGTCGTCTCTCGTCTTCTATTGCTTTTCTTATCTGAGTTACTAATGTCATTCCAATTTGTGCAGAAACAAACACAAACTCACTAAATATCATCTTTTATTTTTGCTTCATCCCGATTCTCTCACAGGCATGGGAACCATGAAATTGTGCACAAAGAGGAGGTTTGGTGCCATAGGTACTGTCAGCGAGGGGCCCGGAAACCGTCCCCCGACCCATGATCTGTTCATACACAATTCGCTGAGCCAGGGGTACTTCCTTTCTGGTATCAATGGCAGGATGTGATCCATTGTTTCTTTTGGTTGTTGTTTTGTTTTGTTTCTGCACAGGATATTTGAACCAAACAGAAAGTTCTACAGGCATGTCTGTGTACTTATTTTTTTTTCACATCTGGGCCAATAGTCATTTATATCTTGCTAATAAAAGGTCTTTGAACACATTGTGCACTCCTAGTATAAATGGCAGAGACAGCCACAGAATTTTACCTTCTCACTGGGAAATTATTTTCTCTCTGCATGTTTTGATGGTGACAGGCTTTCTTCCATCTTGCAGTTCTTCCTCCTTGGGGGAATAGAAATGTAAGGAATAATTTCTGATTTGATATTTCTTGTTCCACTCACGTACCACTGCAGTTTAAAGACTACCTACCAAACTAGCTAACAACTCACTTTTAAAACTATACTTTGGGAAAACAGGAGGCAAAGGAGACAAGAAGAAAAAGCCTCTTAAAATAATACATGTGAGGATATACATGAAATATTTGAAAGAAGAGACGATTCACTAATTCTTCTGGGCACATCACATTGTATAAAGCTACATTTATGAGATCTGAGTAAGATAATTTTTAAGCTAAAATTCTATAATTATGCTGTATGAGACAGCGTCATTGTAAGCAAAGATGTTTTCCTATCACATATAATTCAAAATTGTTATAGTTCATCACTAATTCTGGAAAAGAATGATGAGTACTTGTTTACCAGTTAAGATGACATAGCTATGGGAAAGTAATGTAAACATAAATCCAAAATCACAGTTTATCAACATCAAAATGACAATTCTTGATGATTTTTTTAAACTCAGGATATTAACAATATTTTGAATTTTGTGCCAAAATGAGACTTTATTAATAATGTTATCCCAGTACTTCAAATCTGTAAATCTTAAATTTTCATGTGATAGGATGATAATGCAGAGGAGTATGAACTAGATTGAAATCAAAGGTAATAAAAATGGCACATGGTGCCCAGTTCAAGGGATGGCCAAACATTTATGTTTTTGTTTTCTGAGCGTGACCCGGTTAACACCCATCCAATAGTTACAGACTCTAGAACCCAAACAAAACAAATCTTAACATTTGCCTAACCTAAACTTATTCCCCACATATTTTCTTTAAATATCTGTGCTCAACCACACAGTAATAAGGGACTCTCCAGTGCTAATATCCAGTCCATTGATTTCTTCGTCTTTCTCTATTAAATATGATCCTTCTCCTGTGTTCTCCGTTTGAGTAAAAGGAACTTTCATCCATCCAGAAACTCCAGTTCCTTCCAGCCATTTCCTTCGCTCAATCCCCTCACCTGACCTGTCACCCAGGTTCTTCCTCTCAAAGCCTCCTCTCCATCTCTTCTCCTGTCCTTCCGTCCCAGCCACCATCCTGCCCATTCTGGTCTCCATGCTCCCTTCTCATGACCCCTTTCCATCTGCAGTTTAAAGACTATCTACCAACCCAGCTAACAACTCACTTTTCCACATAGGAGCTAAGAGGAGCTTTTAAAATGCAAACTGGATCATGATACACCCCTGCTTAAAATCTGTCCATATGTACTTGTAATAAAGTCCAAAATCTTTAACAGGGCTTCATGTCCCTACCATCTCAGGCTCTGAGGATTCCCTTAGAGTCATTGCCCACCATGGTGTCCTCTCCTGAATGTCCACTATACTGGGGCTTCTTTAGTTCCTGAAGTTGCCAAACACTGTTCTACCTGAAGACCTTCAAACTCTGCTCCCTGTCCCCGGAATGACCTTGCTTGGTTAAAGCCTGCCTGTCCTTCAGGTTTCAGCTGAAATAAAGCTCAGAAAACTTACTTTTCCTTCATAGTTACCACAATTGAATTATATGTACATGTGTGTCCACATACATGTGTGTATAGTTAAAGTAGTTAAATTTTGTTTATATACATGTGCACACACATAGATGTATAATTTGTGCAGTGTGACTCCCTGTGACAACAGTGTATCTGCTTCATCTCACTATTGTATTACCCAGCATAGAACATGCTTCCTGGCTCACCTTGAGTTCTTAATACATTGTTTCAAATCACATCTGATTATTATAAATGCTTTTCTATCTAATTATTAAACATAATTAATTTGCAGAAAACTTGTAATGGAATCATTTGACCCAGTTATCCCACTCCTCTGTTCATACCCAAAGGAGTTAAAATCAGCACACTACAATGACACAGCAACTTCAATGTGACTAGCAGCTCAATTCACAATAGCCAAGTTATGGAACCACCTAGGTACCCTACAACAGATGAATGGATAAAGAAAATTGTTGTATATCACAATGGAATATCACTCAGTCATAAATAAGAATGAAATTATGGCACTGGCCAGCAAATGGATGGAAGTGGAGAATATCATGCTAAGTTAAATAAGCCAGTCCCCAAAAAACAAAGGCAGAATGTTCTCTCTGATATGTGGATGCTAACCCACAACAACGGAGGGGAAGATTAGAAGTTCATTGAACTAGACAAAGGGGAATGAAGAGAAGGGATGGGGGTTAGGAAAAGAAAAGACAGTAGAATGAATGGGACATATCTTTTCTATCCTTCTATATGTATACATGACCAGTGAAATTCCACATCATATATAATCACAATAATGAGATCCTGATTGGAACAAGTTATGCTTATTCTATGTATGTATAATATGTCAAAATACACTTTATGTCATGTAGATTTGGAAAGAACAAATAAAAAAGAAAATATACATTTATAAATTGTGCATTAGTTGAAATTTGTTTTACCAATCAAATGCCATGTTAAGGAGTACCTTTTTGTGCACAATGGAGTTGTGCTACATTAAAAAATTCTGTCCTGGGAAACTGAAGAGTAAACATATGAATGAAGTACTCATCACTTATTTAGGTTAAGTTTAACATTAACAGTACATGCATAATTAAACTCACAGTCATGAGTTAAATAAATAAATGATTAGCTTGGGGACAGGATGGCCACCATGGCCGATATCATCTCCTTCACTGTTTGTTTGGTAGAGGACATTATCTAGTTGCTACAGTTTAGCTACATATGTTCCTTAGTTGATGATGTGTGGAATAAATAATAATAGTGTTTAAATAATGATAATAACACAAGTATAAATAATATTATTTGAATGCTTAACATGAGTCAGGTCCATTTAAATCTTGCCAGATCTCTATTGCAAAGTTACCATTATTATCCTATTACAAGCATCAGTCTTGTGGGTCCTGATGGCCCACAAGCGTTGAACCTTCAAGTGCAGGCTTTGCATTTCAGCTGCGCAAACAGCCCCATGTGGCCGTTTGCCTTCCTGGTGGCTAATGCCCAGGCTTACCACATGGTAGTAAGGTGGACTCAGCAGCAGCCCTCACCGCTCCCTGTGCTCGCTCTGGGCTAACAGGGTGGGTGCCTTCCTTGATATTTGCTGATGGAGGGATCTTCATCATTATCCTTTCCTTGTTTCCTCTCTCTCTCTAGTACCCACTCCCCCCCTAACCCCTGCAGCTGAGGGTGAAGGCAGGGAGCTAACTCTCTGTGCTGTGCCAGGTGCTGTCTGTGACCTGCTGCAGGATCACAGTGCACACTGGACATCGAGGGTGCATCATATCCAGCCACTATGTCCAAGGCTCCTTCACCATTCACAGCTTAGAAACCGCTCCACAGTCGTGATACAAAATCTACCATTTCTGATTTAAACAAGGCTTCAGATACTGTAGTCACACTTTCCTGATTATTTTTTTCATTGTATGAATACAAATGTTTTTTACACTGGTTTCAGCTATAGCAACTCTGTTAAAATATCTGGCTGTGAAAATCGAAGACAGTTTAAGGACTGTTGTAGGCAAGCTCTCAGCCCTTCAATCATGTGTTCAATACCTCTAAAAGCGACAGCAATTCAAGGATGAAATGAAACAGTAAACAGAGCAAAGGCAGGTTTCATGTACGGTGGCAGCTCTGTCATTTCAAGCTTCAGACAGAACGCTGGATTAAAATGCCGAACGTGATGGATGACGCTCACACGTCCCAGAAGAATTGTTCGGGCTCCTGACATAGAGCATGCTTTTTGCACTATGTATTCTAAATCAAAAGAAAAAAAAATTAAGTGTAGGGCAAAGTTGATCTTATCCCCTGGGGACTTCTATGCTCCAGGATATCCTTCTAAGAGCTGAGAGTCCAGGCACTCGATTCCCCTGTTTGTCCATCGCTGGGGAGAGGAAACAGTTTGAAAAGAGGTGAAAAGAGGGCCCCACTGCCAACTCCCCCCGTCAGCCCCAAACTCTCAGAGACTCATTCTGCCTCTCCCTACTTCCTGGAGGCCTCATTCACCAGAGCCTCGAAGCTCTTTTCTTCCCGACCTTCGATTCATCACTTTTCCTGAAGGTCTCCATGTGTTAGGAGTTATTTCCCCACGGCAGTAGCATTTCCTGTTTCTGTTTCTGGCTCTGGTTTCCACTCAGATTCCCCCGCAGTGGTGTCTGCTGTGCAAGGCCTCTCCTGCAGAGGTCCAAGTCAGCCACTACCCTCTCTGCTTCCAGGGCTCTCCGTGGGATCCTGCCCCCTCGCTGAGACATGGTTCTGAGATCATCTATCTTCACAAGCTGCACATTTGAAGTGCTGTTCTGGCATTCCTTGTTAAGTGGTTTCAGGGGATTAGTGTCACTCACCTCTTATGCTCTTGCTGTGCCTCTAATTTAAAGAGCCATGAGGTAGAGCCACCTGTCTGTCCTTCACTTTATTTACTAGTATATTCAAGAAGGGCTAATCCTCCTACTGTACTGGGACATTACCCAGTGGGGTCTCCATATCCTTGGGGGCTGACATCCCAGCATCAATCACCTAAGCTCAGTTACAGGGATGTGCCTGTGAGGAATGCTTGTCAAAAGATGGCACCTCATTGAGTGACCAGATTTTCCTGTGGCTTCTGGGGACAGTAACTTTGGAGCATTGTGGATGCCATATGGTGATGTATGAATTTCCTGGCATACTCTACTGCTGCCTAAAATAGTTCCTTGCGTGTGGCCAGCCGGGTCAGTTGCCACAGAGACCAAATTACAGGAGGGATTTTCCAGACTATTTTAAAAGCTGGGAATTAATGTTGTTGGATGAGATAAGTCATCTCCATTTATTGTTTTTTAGGAACAAGGTTAGGACCAGCAAACAACAGCCTGAACACCAAATCCAGTTCACTCCCTGTTTATATAAATAAAGTTTTATTGGGATCTAGCCATGCTCACTCAGTTACACATTGTGTGTGGTTGCATTCACATTACAATAGAGTTGAGTAGATGTAATACAGAACTGAGTGGCCTGCGATACCTGAAGTATTTATCATCTGACTCTTTTCAGGAAAAATTTGCCAATTCCTAGACTATCTCATTGATTCTGAGGTGTGTTCCTTTATGACCACAGGTGTCATAGTGCATTTTCTGTTACTATAACAAAATACCTGAGTCTGCGTAGTTTATAAAAGAAAGCGTTTTATTTTGATTCACAGTTCTGGAAGTCCAAGAGCATGGAGCCGCCATCTGATTGGCTTCTGGTAGGCCACATGCTACTTTCTATATAAAGAAAAAATAAGACTAAATAGGTGAGTAGGGAAGAGAGAAGGGGGATAGAGCCAAAAGAGCTGTTCTCACTTTATAAACAATTTGCTCCACAAGAGCCAACCCCATTTCTCAAGAAAAACATTAATCTGTTCATGAATATTCTGATCCCATGATCCAATCACCTCCCCCAAACCCCACCTCCCAACACTGTTTCACTGGGAATCAAATTTTAACAGTAGTTTTGGTGGGAACACACCACACCTATACTACAGTAATAAGGAATCCCTCACTGTTTGAATGAAGTCAGAGGATGTGATCTTTGCTTCAGTTCTAATGGTAGTGTGGTTGTGAATAAGACTGATTGGTCTCAAAGAGACAAATAATCCCATATCCATAGCCATGGCTTGAGGAAAAAGGTCAAACAACTTCTGATTCCTTTTCCATTATCTAAAGTTTATAATCACAATGCTCCAGGTCTGGTGCTCTAAACTCTACATGGAATTGAGGTTTTTTTTTTTCTTACTATATATTTAGTCTTGCTTGCCCTATCATCCCTCAGATTCTTCTTGCCTTTCATGATTTATTTTGAATTGCATTTTTTCTCATTTCATTTTTCCTTCTACTAATTGGAGAGTTACACAGAATGTTTTCATAGTATATATCTATCAAAGTCTAAAGTTAATCCATGTCTTTACCGTCCTCCTCCATAGTTATTTTTAAAAAAACACTTTAACTCTGATTACAGTTGTCCCCATTATACACATTCCAAGACCCCTTCTGGGTGCCTGAGACCTCAGATAGTAACAAACCCTATACATATTATTTTTTTCTATACATACATGTATATTATGTTTAATTTCTATGTTAGACATAGTAAAAGACTACAACTACTAATCAAATAGAACAATTATAACAATATGTGGTGATAAAAGTGATATGGATGTGGTCTCTCAATCATCATGGGGAGGTAGCATATACAGTATGGATACACTGGACAGAGGGATAAATCACTTTACAGGCAGTATGGAGCAGAACAGCATGAGATTTCATCAGTACTACTCAGAATGTCAATTAAAATCTTATGAGCCATTTATTTCTGCAATTTTCCATTAATATTTTTGGGCTACAGCCTGTCATAGGTTACTGACACACCATGGAAAGTAAAAATGTACACATAATGGGGAACTATTATACCCCTTTTCCTACTTACTAACATTTTGGTCATATTTTGTATTTAGTGTTCCTTCTCTTTTTTTTTTTAAAAAGACACAAACATTTTCATGATTTCTTTGTGACTGCCTGTTTGTGGAAATAAAGTCCATTTTTGCTTTATCATTCTCTCAGTTTAGATTTCACATCTGGAAATTATTCTTTTTTAACCACCATGCATCTTTTTAAATTTGCTTTGGTTAGAGTGCGTTAGTGACGATTGCCACTCTAAGTTTTTACTTACTAAAAATATCCTTGTTTTGTTCTTTGAACAGTGTGTGTGCGTGTGTGTGTGTGTGTGTGTGTGTGTGTGTGTGTGTGTGTATGAGGGATACTGGCTATCATACCTAGGCCCTTGACATGCTAGGCAAATACTCCACCACTGAGCTACAGCTTCAGCCCTGAAGATATATATTTTTGGCAGGTTTATAATTCTAGACTGACCATTTCTTTCATTTAGCACGTGTAAGTTGTCTTTCATTGCTGTTTTTAAAAAGCCAGAGGTTATTATAATTGCTAATTATTTTTAGACAATGTGTATCTTCATCTGTGACTGAATTCATCATTTTTTCTTTTTATCTTTGTTGCTCTTCACTTTCATTGTTAAGTTTCTTAGTGTTTTATTTTTATTTATCAGGCTTAGTTGGGCTTCACTAGCTTATTGAATCTCTGGATTAATGTTTTTGTCAATTCTGGAAAATAGGCAGCATTTATGTGATCGTCCTTAATTCTATCCATTCTTCTACAACTCCATTCAGGGTTTATTAGCTTTTTTTTCCTTCTATGTTAGATCTTAACCTTATTTTTTATAGTTTCTTTCACTGTAGGTTGAATTCTGAAGATTTTCTTCAGGCCTGTTAATTTCACTTCAGCTAAGCCTAGAACAATCAAACAATATCCATTGAAGCTTTTATGTCAATTACTTTCTTTTTAATTTATGAAATTTCTTCTTGTTTCTTATTCTAATCTGTTAGAACTTTCTTTTAAAAGTTTTCTTCATTACTATGTTCAAACCCTTTTTCTTTACATTTCATTTAACATATTAAAAATATTTAAGTCTGCTATGGTTTTGAAGTGATTTTTCCACAAAAGGTCTATGTGTTGGAGGCTTGGTTTCCAAAATGGCAGCAGTAAGAGATAGTAGGGCCTAATGGAATGTCAGTAGGTCATGGGAACATGACCCTCAGAAGGAATTAGTGCTGGTCTTATGGAATTAGTTCCTGTGACAGTGGGTTGTTATACAAAGAAGACTACCACCCCCTCCTGAATCCATTTTCACATCTCACCATGTGATTACTCTCTCACATGCTCCCACCACTGTGATGCCACCCATAATAAAACGCTCTCCAGAGCCAAACAGATGCCTGCTCCATGCTGGTTCTAGGATTTCCAGAAATGTGAGCTACATAAGTATTTTTTCTTTATGCATCACCCAACCTTAGGTAACTTGTTATAGTAACAGAAAAGAGACTAATATAACATCCAATGTTTGATTGTTCCAACATTGAACATCTTATTCCACTTCTAATTTTTGTCCTATTGCCTTTTGGTCATAGGCCTTGTTTCTTTGTAAATGTTGTGAATTTTTAAACTGTGGAACTTTGACTGAAGGAATCTTTTGAAGCCTAGGTTGAAGGAGAAAGGGAGTGGAAGTTCTCCAGGAGTTTATATTCAACAAAATGACTACTGTGTTTGTCCTGATCATAATACAATTACATGCTGATTATAGATACTAAATACAACAGAAAAATATCAAGAATAAAGTTAATATCACCCTCAATCCCACCATCCAGATGCAGCCTCTACTCATACTTTGTTATATCAACTTTGGCCCAATTTCTGACATGCTATTTTTAAGTAGTAGAAAAAACATTGTTCTGGTTACATCTATTCAATTAGAAGATGGTAATTCTTTTGAGATGCAAGTCACAGGAGAGCATCATTTCTCTCCCTTCCTATTCTGAGGTCATTGCAGATCAGTTAACCACTTGTAAGACACACTACATTCCTCAGCGTAATCTATCCTGGTGGATCTAATCAAAAGAACCCACTCAGAAAACCACAAGGGAATCGTAATTGAAGGAACATTGCCACCCAGGAAGGGGCAGTAGCGTGTCCAGCTATAAAGGATAAAGGCCATGCAAAAATGACATTTCCGTCTTTCAAATGTCACTGCAGGCTGTGTTTGAGCTAACTCTAACAGAAGGATGGAGTTAGTGAAAGATCACTTGTGTTTTACAAATACAAAATGTCTCCGTAAGCTTCAATGTGCTCAGATTTGTGGGCCTATCTCTGAGATGTTGGTAAGACAGACCACACCTCAGACCCATGCAAAGGCCTGGACTCTTAACACTTAGAGATGGACTGCTGTATATAGGGGCTTTTTATCCAAGTTACTAAAATCGCTGAAAAATGATGAACACTGCTGATTAACCTGAAATCATTTGGCGATTCCATGCTTACCCCTGTAAAACCTCCCAGAGTGAATATAGACCCAGTCTCCAGAAGGGTGGAAGTTTACCAGGAATTAGATGCTATGAGAAAGGACTGCAATGAAAGAATCCAAGGCCACAGATCTCAGTGCTTCCAGGGAAACTTGAACACTGCCCATTAAGACCTCAAGGAGCAAAAAAGATGAAGTGTCATGTGTTAACCCCTTCAATGATAAGTCCAAGGTGGGAGTACACTGCTCTTTGACTCTGAAGGGCCAAATGAAGGAGAACGGTCATTGTGGTCATTGTGTTTCACTTATTTGGGAATGAATAGAATTCCTCTATGACAGAAAGGGCAGGCTCTGGTGTCACAGAGGTCTAAACCAAGTGCAAGTCCAGCAGCTTCCTAGCTGTGTGACTTCACAAAGTGCACTTCCTGTCTCATATATAACATGGTAATCATAAAGCCTATGATTGCTGGAAGAATTGAAAATGATGTCTCTAATGCAACCAGCACAAGGCAAAAGCCAGAGGAGGCTTAGGCAGGAAAATCCCAAGTGCAAAACCAGCCTCAGTCACTTAGCGAGGCCCTAAGCAACTCAGAGAGACCCTGTCTCTAGATAAAATTCAGGAAAGGACTTAAGATGCAGCTCAGTGGTTAAGCATCCTTGGGTTCAACCCTTGATATCCCTTCCCCCCATAAAAGTAGTTATTCCACTTGACTTTCAGGCCCTGAATTCTGGGACCAGCCTTGATCATCAGTGCCTCTGAAATACCTAGCATACAGTAGTTGTTCTATAGATACTCCTCCAATAAAAAGAAAAGATTTAGGCACTGAATGAAAGTGTATTTGGGAAGATGGAGGCAAAAGTGTATTACCGATCCCAAGTTGCTCTCCATGGGGCCATCCCTGCTGATGACCTCTGAAGAGACATCCCAACTACTCTCAGGATGGAAGGTGTCCATTCTCTGTCTGCTCCAGCCTCAGGTATCTGGAACTGCAGATTGTCCCTTCCTTCCATGCTTATTGCCAGGGTGAGGGAAATTTCTCCATCATCCCTTAGAGGCTTGCTGGAATTAACTGACAGTAGACAGATTAACAAAAGAAATAGTCATCATGGGAAAATGATCACTCAATAACCCAATGACACTCGGGAGCCAATATACCCTTTTTTTACAGGGAAGAAGAAAATGAGGAAGTGTTGGCAATTTTGAATAAGGATAAATGATTTAAATATTTTAAAGTAATATTTTAAAGTAGCCTAGAAAACTGACAGTAGCTTGGGACAAATTCCTCTGGGCTCTTGAAGAATTAAGGGAACATGAGGGTTGAAAATTCGCCTGGAGTATTGTCATGCATATAAGTTTCCCAGGTAATTTTTCTGAGCTGCTCTTAGAAGAAAAAAGGAAAAGTTCCATCTAAGTGTGGCGAGGATTTTTTTAGTCTCCTATCTTAGGTTGTTCATCTTTTTTGGTTATTTGGTGAGATTTTTAGGGAGAGATTTTAAGGCAACTGCATTTCTTTTCGAAGATATTTCTTCAGTCAGATAAGAGAATTCCAGAGAGAGTCCTTCCCTACTCCTGCAAAAGAGAAAGGAGAGATTAGAAAGTCCTGGATTCTGCGACAGTCTCTAAGAATTTCCTGATTTCCTTTAGTACAAAATTGCTCATGAAGCAAAAACACCATACGTTGGGGTATCATTTTTGGAGACCCATGATCTGAGTACTGATTGACCACCAGATTGACCAGATATCCACCAACATCAGCTCTATTAAACCTGGATCTCCCCAGGCCTCTTTTCCCCATTTACCTCTTATATTAGTCAGCTTCATGTTCCTATAATGAAATGCCTGAATTAATTAGCTTATAAAGAGGAAAGGTTTATTTTAACTCAGCTCTAGGGGTTCTAGTCCATGATCAAATGGCCATATTCTGTCCTGGCAAGGGTAGCACATCATGACAGGAGCATGTGGTGGAACAAACTGATTACTGCGGGAGCCAGAAAGCAGAGACAGACTGAGAGGCCAGGCTCCCATAATCCTCTTAAAGGGCATACCTCCAATGGTTCTAAGGACCTCCCATTACACCCTCCTGAGGTAGGACAGATGAGACTGACTCTACCACCTCTGAAGGACATTCCACCATCTCCCAGAAGTGCCACCCGGTGGACCAAGAGTTTAACACATGGACCTGTGGGTGACATCCATCGGAATCATGGCACCTCTCAACCTATCCACTCCCCACTCATGCAGCCTGGACCACACCAATTCCTGTGTGTCACACGTGGGAAGTAGGAGTCAGATGGAAGCCGAAAGAGAAGGAGCACATTTTCAGGGAAGGGAAAAGAGGACCTTGAAAATTGAGTCCCACTGTGAGAAACTATCAAATCATTTCACCATGAGGCCGATTTAATAAATTATAGCAGTGAGTCAGTAGGGCGATGTCAGATAAATGAAATATTTAACGTGCTGTAATAATCCCTCCAGTAATGTTAGAATGTTCACATTTATTAATCTAAAGCACTCCCTGGTGAGACAGTGGAGTGGCTGAACATGCTGGAAGCCTGGTCTCTAAATCATGGCATCCCCTGGAGTTAGGGAGGACAGTCCTTCCATCCCCGGCCTCCCAGGGTTGTGGGCTTACCACTCACCTGGGCATGTTCTCCTCTAATTAACAAAGAACAGGTTTAAGGACACCTAGACAAATTCTTTATTTTTCTCTTTCTCAGTATCCTCAGGTCCAAGAGGCTGGTAAAAGTACCTCTGCTTATCTCCTACCTTGTAACTCGGTATCTGCTGTGCATGGAGGAGATGTACAATAGACATTTCCCAGCTGGAAGTTGATCTGCTTGTTCACAAAACTGGGATCTGCTGAGGCTTTGTCAACTTTCAGGTTTCTATTTAATGGCATAAAAGAAAAAAAGAAAACCTTTATTCAGAATTCCCAAGTTTGCACGAAATAGAGTTGTTATTTCAAGACCAAACTGCTTAAATTATCAACTCACGGCACGGTTGTTAATTTATGTATTAAGTAGTTGGTATCCATTTCTGGCTTATTTTCATTCTATAATTAAACAGTACCACCTCTAAGGGAGATAAAGACAATTGTCACTGCATCCCATTGGTCTCCTTCTCTGGCTGCTAAGTCCTTCCACAATGCAGTTGCAAATTCACCCAAGGGCCAGATGGGCCACATGTGACATGCAGTAGTGTTGCTCCTGTCACTTGCCAGTCGCCTGCCAATCACCCTGGGATTCTTCTATTCTCCCCTCCCTACCTCCTTCTCTGAACAAACCACCTGTGTTTCCCAGTTACAAAGAAAAGCTGAAAGCCACATGGGAGGCCACAGACTTCACTCTTGGCACAAACAATTCATTGCTCAATGCTTTCAAACTTGGCCTGAATTTCCAGGTTATCAGTCAATGCACTTAGGTTATGAAAATTATCTAATTAGCCAGACCCAAATAGTATATACCTCCCTGTGTGCTAGTTCCAGAGCTTCATCTTTGGTATTTCTGGTTGATAAAAGTAGAGGAGGCCAATTATACAGCTTGGGACAGTGGCCAAATATCTATCAAAGGCTGGAAAATAACCAGCTCTGTCATTGGCAAGGAAAACAGGGTTTGTTCCAGCCTCCAGAGGTCAAAGGCTACTGATTTTACTGGCTGCGCCACCAAAATGTTTTTATTTATATAGGAACTGGCAGGAACTATATTCCCTTCTTTAGCAGATGTGTCTGAAGCAGCTGTTTTAAAATACTCTTCTGGAATGGCAGATGAAGGCAAACCATCAACTCGTCTAGTGGCTTCCAGGAACCTAACGACCCACTGGAGTTGAAACAGCTAGAATATGTGAACATGTGCATATAGGTGCTCCCTGGACACGTGGTTTTCTCTCTGTGTTTGTTGTTTTGTTTCAAGATCCCCAGACAAAATAGGTGTCTTGGTAAAATGTATTGTAGGAGAATTCTGATATCTTACACATAGACTTGCAGAGAATCTTTACTTCTGATGTCCATTTTCTCTCCCTGGTTCAACTACCTGTACCACTGATGCCCTTCTGGGAGTGAAGGCAGGGGAGCTGGTCATACAGAGTGACCGGCCTCCCTGTCCACTGAGCTCCTATTTCTCACAGTCTCCTCTTTGCTTCAGTATTGGCCTCCCGCTTTGGCCTTGCTCCTACCCTGGGTTTGCCAGGGACTTTATTCTGTATTCTCCATCCTTGGAACATTTTAGCCTTTTTATCTCATCCAGCATTTGATCTCTTCTTCATCACATCTCCAAAATAAATGCAAAACTATTGAGGAAAAAAAGTCTTATGGGGAATTGAGAAGTTTGAGATACAGTTGGCTCTATGTATCTGCCGATTCCAGATTTGCAAATCACCAGAACTAAGATTGGAAATATTCAGGAAAAAAATGGTGTCTGTATGGAACATCCACAGGCTTTCCCCCTTGACATTATTCCCTAAACAACACAGTGTAATGACTGCTTACATTGCATTAGGTGCTGTAATTGTCCAGAGATGATTTTAAAGTGTATGTGAGGCTGTGTATTAGTTGTATGCAAATACTGCACTAGTTCATATAAAGGCTTGAACATTTGCAGGTTTGCTATTTGCAAGGAGTCCTGGGACCAATCCCTGTGGATACCAAAGGATGACTCTGCTTCTCTATAGTGAGCCACTAGTGGCACGCAGCTGAAGGAAAAGGTCAGCATATTTTTATATTTTCATCTCTCTGGGTCCTAGGGGATGGAGGCCTTGATTTTTTTCATTTGAAAACATTTATTGCACATAAAAAACAAGGTTATATAGTGGTTCTTATCTCTTGTCAACTTGCTTAAAACTAATGGTGAACAACGAAAGTTACTAAATATACCAAAAGATATATTTGTTTTAAATTTCACCTGCAAATATACTGAAAATTTCAAATTTATCATAGAATTATATTGGATATAAAAATAGTGAGGTAGAATGAGAAAATGGGTCTAAAACCAGAAATTTTATTAATGAAGTCTGGAATACGGAAGATACCAGATATTAAATTAAGACAATGCTAAATATGCCCTCATGTGTGGAGTACACAGTGGCTACCATATGGTGGTTTCACCCTGTTGTTAGATAAAATGCATGAAGAAATACATTTACAGCTTAAAAGTAAGCTCTTCTGAGATTTACAACAGGACATGATGTCCAAATCTTTGTACAATACAAATAAGCAAGCAAAATCCAGTGCGTTAACAAAAAAACTTAGACTCGGCAAAGAACTTTGAAAAGCACTAAAAATTAAGAACAAGGGAAAATATGTCAAACTTTACATGGACAATATGACTCTAATTTTAATACATGTGTGTACATGTATGTATACAGACACTAGAAAAAAGACTGAAAGGAAATGTGCTAAGATCTGTTGGTTTCTATAAGGGCATGTGGTGCTTATATGTGTATATATATATATCCTTTTTAGATATACATGAAAGTAGAGTGTATTTTGAACATATTATACATACATGTAGTATAACTTCTTCTAATTAGGATCCCATTCTTGTGCTTGTACTAGATTGTCGGGGGCTGTGAATGAATTATGGGTTTGTTTGAGCCATCTCAAGGCGGGCGGTTGCTTTTCTGAGAACTCTTAGTGAAATTCCACCAATTCCAGACTGCTCAGACTATGCTGACACCCTGCCCATTGACTCAGACAGCCCTAGGTTCAAACGCAGCAACCCAGAAGTAGAGGAGGTGGGCTTAACCTGCTAAGCCCCAACCAAGTTGTCTTTGCCATCTTCTTCCTGTTTTCCTCAGGAAGTCCTGCACTCTGAATCCCACTGGTTCCTACCCATTTAAATAAAGCGCCTGGGCTCCATTTTGTTATTAGATCCAGTTTTCATCAGAGCTGGATCATCCCACTATGCCCTAGCTTTTCACTTATATCCATGATTTGTCTTTATTTTATAAATTTCTCATACCTTTAATATTTCTAATCTGACTCACCACCACAGTTCAGGGAAACTGAGTAAATGTCACATGGGTTGTGATACATGATGTGAAGTTTCACCGGTGGTGTATCCAAATATTAACGTAGGAAAGTTACGTCTGATTAATTCCTCTGTCTTTCCTATTCCCATTCCCCCATCCCTTCCCTTCATTCCTGTTTGTCTAATTCAGCGAATTTCTATTATCCCCACCCCCACTTGTGTGTTAGTATCCTCATATCAGAGAGAACATTCAACCTTTGGTTTTTTGGGATTTGGCTTATTTTCCTTAGTATAATAGTCCCCAGATCCATCCATTTACCAGCAAAAGTCATAAAGTCATTCTTTTTTTATGGCTGAGTAATAGTCCATTGTGTATATACACCACATTTTCTTTATCCATTTATCTGTTGAAGGGCACCTAGGTTGGTTCCATAGCTTAGCTATTGTGTGAATTGAGCTGCTATAAACATTGATGTAACCACATCACTATAGTATGTTGATTTTAAGTCCTTTGGGTATATGCCAAGAAGTGGGATAACTGGATTAAATGGTGGTTCCATTCCAAGTTTTTTGAGGAATCTCCATACTGCTCTCCAGAGTGACTGTACCAATTTGCAGTCCCACTAGCAACATGTGTACCTTTTCCCCCACATCCTCGTCAACACTTAGTGTTGCTTGTGTTCTTGATAATTGCCATTCTTACTGGAGTGAGATATAATCCCAGTGTAGTTTTATTTTGCATTTCCCTAATTGCTACAGATATTGAACACTTTTTTCATATATTTGTTGATCATTCATGTTTTCCTTCTGTGAAGTACCTGTTCAGTTCCTTTACCCACTTATTGATTGGGATATTTGATTTTTTGATGTTAAGATTTTTCTTTGTATATCCTGGAGATTAATACTCTATCTGAGGTGCAGGTGGCAAAGATTTATTCTCACTCTGTAGGCTCTCTCTTCATGTTATTGATTGTTTCCTTTGCTGTGAAGAAGCTTTTTAGTTGATACCATCCCATTTATTGATTCTTGATTCTACTTCTTGTTCTTTAGGAGTCTTGTTGAGGAAGTCGGTTCCTACACCAACACGGTGGAGTGTTGGGCCTATATTTTCTTCCAGTGGACGAAAGGTCTCTGGTCTAATGCCTAGGTTTCTGATCCACTTTGAGGTGAGTTTTTTGCAGAGTGAGAGATAGGAGTTCAATTTCACTTTGCTGCATATGGATTTCCAGTTTTCCCAGCACACTTGTTGAATAGGCTGTCTTTTCTCCAATGTATGTTTATGGTGCCTTTGTCTAGTATGAGATAACTGTATTTATGGGGTTTTGTCTCTGTGTCTTGCATTCTGTACCATTGTTCTTCATGTCTGTTTTGGTTCCAATACCATGCCATTTTTGTTACTGTAGTTCTGTTGTATAATTTGAGGTCCGATATTGTGATGCCTCCTTTATCACTTTTCTTGCTAAAGATTGCTTTGGCTATTTTGGGCTTCTTATTTTTCAAAGTATTTCATGACTGCTTTTTCTATTTCTATGAAGAATGTCATTGGAATTTTAATAGTAATTGCATTAAATTTGTTTAGCACTTTTGATAGTGTGGAGGCCTTGATTTTTGAGAGAACCACTTCTCCTTCTAAGAACGGACCAACCAGCTCTTCTTTCCTGTTCTGCCCAGGTGATTCTAAGAGGCAGTGAGAGTAGACAAGTATCCTTGGTCTGCTCCAATAGGATTATCAGAAAGGATTTCATCAGGATTAAGTTCCACGGCCCCTCAAACACCCTGTATTGACCAGAGTCACTCACAAATGCCACCAGGGACTTGCCCCCCAACTTTTTAGGTATGGAGATCCTTCAGACCCAATTAGAGCTCATTGTCTCCCACATGTCCTTTCACCAAAGATATTGAAGGAAGTAAAGGATTGGATGGTGTTGGATGGTGTTTTTGTTTCCAGAAGATTTTTGGGACAGGAGAAAGAGTATGGGTGATCCTAGTTCTATTTACTTGTCCATTTGATTGGACTTGTAAAGCCTAGCTTTTATGTCAAAAACCAAGCAGAGGGAAAAGTAGCCAAGCTACCCTTTCTACTCTGTGCCAAACTATTAAGCACTTTATGTGGATTTCTTTACTTAATCATCATAAGCATCTCAATTTATTGACAAGGAATCAGAGACTGAAGATAATCATCTAACTTGTTAACCACAAGTAAATGTCAGAGCTAAAATTTTTTAACCAGGATTTCTTGCCCCTAAATTCTACGTTCTTCCCAGAAACTGCCTGAGGCCCAACACATCAAGAATCCAAGTGTTGTGAATGAGACCTTGGTCGCTCAGTATTCTGGGCTTCCAGTCAGTCCTTGGAAGGGCTGGCAGGACCTCGCCCTGATTGTCAATTCTGAGGGGACATCTCATACCCAGCAGGCAGACATGAAGAGCTGGGAGGACAGACCCCAATAGGTACAGCATTGTGGGGAGTCTTGGGGAAGCCCAGGCCTCTTGCAAGGAGGCAGTGACCCAGCAGCAGTGCAGGCAGGCCCAGCCAGATAGACTATCTGACTTAACTATCATGGATGTTTGATCAGAGCAGTTGAAACTGACAGTAAAACCCTGCTCATTGTCACAACTGTCTCTCTCAGAAGCTGAGAGGATTTTGTGGTCATCGGTGAAATCCCACATTCAACTCAAATCACCAATGGCATGACTACTTTCTGCTGCTTCATACAACCTTCCTCCTCACCTTGTAACCAAATATGTTACATAAGAGCAGCTCTACCTGGGGATAAAGGGAACCTCAGGTTTCATTGCTTTAGGTAGATACTGTTCCCGCCTGGCTTAGGATGGCCCCGGCCAGCTCAAGGCTCCCAGAGAAGGCATTTTGATGGAGCCACTGGTGGGAGAACCCTGCTGGATTCTGGTGAGGTCAGAGACTTAGAGAAGCACAATTCTAAGTTTCATTGGATCTGCTTTACAGCATGGGTGCCCTGACTGTAGATAGGCCAAGATTAAATATTCTTAGTGTAAGTGAGCTTCATATTACTGTAGCAAATAGCTAAGATGATTAACTTGCAAACAAAAGGTATATTTTGGTTTATGGTTTCAGAAGTCAGTCTGTGATCGATTGCCTTTGGGTCTGTGGCAGTACATCAGGAAGGGACTATGTGACACACCAAAACTTCTCATTTAATGGCCTGGAAGCAAAAAGAAAGAGTAGAAGAGGCTGAAATCCCGTTAACTTCTTCAAGGGCTCTCCCCAATGATCTAAGGATCTCTTAGCACTTAAAACTTTCCATGTTAAGTTCTTCTGGAGTTAGCCAGTGACTCAGTGATGTTTTATATCAGCAGGAGGAAATGTAAAGAGAAAATCTCATTTAAGAGGTCAACTACCAGCAGTTCTTGATTCAGTCCTCCAAAAATTCTCTGAAAATAACTATCATTTTATTTTTTTAAAAAAAGAATATATCCAAAATTCCCAAATCTAGGACTGATGGTCAATTTCTTTTTTGAGTTTGGAAAGAGATTTTACAACCTGTTGGGCCAACGCAACTCAGTGGAAAATGTAGTAGCTGACCTGTCCTGGCTAGGACCCAGAGGAATGGGGCCATGCCAGTTCTATCCCTTGTAATAGATTTCTGTCACAATAATGAAATACCTGAGATACTTACAAAGAGAAATACCTATGATGAGAAAAGGTTTATTTAGCTCACAATTCTGGAGGTTCTAGTCCAGGTTCTAGGCCAGAGTGTGCAATTAGAAAGAGATCGCCAAGATTAACAATGTTAGGTTAGTTAATGACTCAAAATATTTTTGAGTTTTGGCAGAAACCAGGTTTTGGTTTTTTTTTTGTTTTGTTTTGTTTTTTTGTGGTGCTGGGAATTTGAACCCAGGGCTTTGTACTTGTAAGGTAAGCACTCTACCTGCTGAGCTATATCCCCAACCCCAGAAACCAGGTTTTCTACAGAGGTTCAGGATCACTAAATTCCAGAATCTGATGAAAGGACATTTCTCATTTTGTAGGAAAGTGATTTCAACCCAAAATATATGTGTCTATACCTTGGAGCCTCTGGCAAGGCAGCACACCATGGTGGAAGCATGGTGGAACAATACTACTTATATCACAAGCCAGGGAGCACAGAGCAAGAGGAAGAGGCTGAGGTCCCAGGATCCTCTTCAGGGGCACACCTAAGGACCTTCCACAAGGCCCTGCCTCCTAAAGCTTCCACCACCTCCCAACAGCACCACCGTGGGGACCAAGCCTTTAACACAAGGACTGGGGACATTCAACCTCTAAACTGTAGTACCCTTCCTCTGTGCTCTGCCCCGGGTCAGATTCTGCTTTTGTCACAAGCAGAACCATCATGCTTTGAGTCTCCAAGTGCTACTGTTTTTGATACAAATGCTTTCTTCCTCTACTTATAAACAGTCCTGATGTTAGATCTAGTGGGATAATTCTGGGGTATCTATGAGAGAACGCTGCATTTTGGGAGGGTGTGTTGGCTCAACTAAAGCACAACTGGAGGGGACAGAAGTCCAGGAGAGCCTGGTGACAAAGCATCCTGAGGGCTGTCACTTTTCAGTTCCTTAAACTTTACAAAGTGTCAGAAGGTCAGACAGTGCTGGTAGGAAAAGCTCCCTTCAAAGTCTGGCAAGGGACATACTAGCTTCAAGTGTCATAGACACTGGTAACTGAGAAAGGAAGTCTGCAGGTCTCTCATTTTTCCGGAGGATGTGTGGACTGGGTGAGGACAGGGTTGAGGGTGCATTCTTGGACAAGGACAGGAATAAGGGCGAGTCTTTGAAAACTCTTCCAGCCCAGCTGGAAGACCCTCATGTTCACATTCCACTGTAAGTGGTGTTGTCCTACAAAAGCTACTAAAATATTTTAGGAAAAGAAATTATCCTCCTTAGTAGGATAAGAGTTTGCATTGCCTGCTTGAAACAGAAGCAAAATGTCAAGAGGAGAATGAACTGATAGGGAACCAGAATGGAATTTGAAGAAAAGGATAATTAAAACAAGGAAGTATTAAAGGAAATGAAAAGTACACTGCTGAATGAATTCACATGGATATGGCTAAAAGAAGAAATGACCTACTGGAAAACGGATCCATTGTGAGGAAGAAAAATCCAAGGTGCATTTCTAGAATGGAGAGGAAAGGAAGGAAATCTCATGTAAAAGGTAAGACAAAGGTAGAAGGACAGAAAGGGAAGAAAGTACAGTGTAGGGTAGAAGGGCCCGTGCTTCTCCTGTGGATTCCAAGCTCAGTGCCAAATGTGTGTCTTTCATCAGTGATACAGGTAACTCCTCTGAGTACTCTGGTGGAAGGTAGAAGTTAAGGCTGTTCCCCAGGAAGAAAACCAAACAAGTGGAACTATTATCTCAACCAGGATAAAAATCAAAGACATGTGGAGAGTAGGGGTGTGGAACCTTCCAGAACCAAGGCCAGAGTGTGCAATTAGAAAGAGATCGCCAAGATTAACAATGTTAGGTTAATGACATTTATAATTGTCAAAATATTTTTGAGTTTTGGCAGAAACCAGGGTTTTTTTTTTGTTGTTGTTGTGGTGCTGGGGATTTGAACCCAGGGCCTTGTGCTTGCAAGGCAAGCACTCTACCTGCTGAGCTATATTCCCAACTCCAGAAACCAGGTTTTCTACAGAAGTTCAGGATCACTAAATTCCAGAATCTGATAAAAGGACATTTCTCATTTTGAAGGAAAGTGATTTCAACCCAAAATGTATGCCCAATTATCTCATGAAGACATCAGAAAGATGTTCTCAAATATGCAAGTTTCAAGAAATAGGCATTGATGTAAAAAATGGTTTCAGACATCCTCAAGCCAACCAATAAATTGATTGCTATTAATGAATGTATAATTTTGATATCGAAGGGTTAATGGTCCTATCTCTACTGAGGCTTTGTACCCATTGACTATGAATCATTCCATTCCCCCCTACTCTCAGCCTCTGCTAACCCCCTTTCTAATCTGTACTTCTGTGAGTGATTTTAGATCCCACGTATAAATGAAAACATGTGGTAGGTATTTACCCATTTGGCTTATCTCAGCGTAATGTTCTCTAATTCCACTCAGATTGTTGCATAGTATTCCATTGTGTTTATATACCATATTTTCTTTATTTGTCTTGGATGGACACTTAGGTTGGTTGTATAACTTGGTTATTGTGAACAGGGCCGCAATCAACATGGGAGTACAGATATCACTCTGACAAACTGAATTCAAATCTTTTGGTTAAATATCCAGAAATGGAGTAACTGGATCATATGGTAGCTCTATTTTTATTCTTATTTTTTTGAGAAACCTCCACACTGCTTTCCACAATAGTACTGATTTACATTCCCTCCAGCACTGTGCAAGGATTCCTTTCTGTCTACATCCTCACCAACACTTGCTATCTTTTATCTTTTTGATCACAGCCATTCTAACAAGTGTGAGGTGATGTCTCCTGTGGTTTTAATTTGCATCTCCCTAATGATTAGCAATGTGGAGTATTTTTAATACCTTTTTACCCATTATGTCTTCTTTTAAGAAATGTCCATTCATGTCCCTTGCTTCTCTCTCAATAGAATTATTTGTTTTCTTAGGATAAAAGAGTTCTATTTTTTTCTCTTTTATTTGAAATCAATTGCCCATCAGGGTGACTATAATGATTGAGTATTGTACATTTAAATATCACTGAGAGAATAAATTTTAAATATTCTGATCACAAAATAACTACATATTTGAGGTAACTACTATATAAATTAGATTTATTTATTCAGTTTACATTGTACTAAAAGACAGCACTACTTTGTGCCCTATAAACACATAAAACTAAAATTTGGCAATAAAAACCAAAAACAAAAAAACAAAATTATGGTGAACAATGAAAGCTATTAAATATAGCTTAAGGTATGTTTGTTGTAAATTTAGCCTAAAATATACTGACAATTTCAAATTTAAAATAGAATTATATTTGATAGAAAATGGTAAGGTAATATGAGAAGATTGGTCTGAAACCACAAATTTTATTAAGAAAGTCTGGGATGTGGAAGATATTAAATTAAGACAATGCTAAATATACCCTCATGTGTGGAGTACACGGTGGCTACCATATCGTGGTTTCACCCTGTCGTTAGATAAAATGCATGAAGAAATACATTTACAGCTTAAAAGTAAGCTCTCATGAGATTTACAACAGGACATGATGTCCAAATCTTTGTGCAACACATAAATAGGCAAAACCCAGTGCATTAACAAAAAACTTAAAACACACTCAGCAAAGAACCTTTGAAAGTAGTAAAAAAATTAAGAACGAGGGGAAATATGTTGAACTTTACATAGACAATATGACTCTGATTTTAATACATGTGTGTGCACACAGATGTATACAGAAAACAGACTGAAAGGAAATGTGCTAAGACATGTTGGTTTCTATCAGGGCACAAAGTGCTTTTGTAAGCACAGAAAACTTACAGTAGAACAACCGTAGGAGGAGGAGAGGAGGGGCAGAGCCAGATGTGTAGACAGAAAACCCAGGATATTGCCAAGACAAGTCCTAGATAGGACTGTCAGAGGAGGATGGGTCTCTGCTTGATGGTCAGCAACCTCCCCCAGCAGGGCCACTGTCCCCTGCATTTCCTTTCTTCACCAGAGAACATAGACATGGGTCATTGCTTGTCAGTTTAAATTGCATAGAAGGTGCTAACTCAAGACAATTCTTCCAGTGGCACTTTACTTTCACAGATACTTGATTAAGATGAATAACTTTGAGATGATGGGACTTCAGGAAGAAGAAAACTCTCATTTCTGTACAACACATAGCCCAGCCCCTGGCCAGGGCTGGCTTGCCTGTGAGGCAGAGTGGGCAACACTCAGGACCCACAAGAGTTTTAAGGGCCCATGAAAATATTTAACTTATAACTTTTTTTAAAAAAAGATCAGAAATAAAAATCAATATGAAAGTAACAAGTATATAATAAAGAATCCAGCCTGCATTATAGCCTATACCTACACGACCATACAACTTTTAATATTTTTTATGGAGGCAGAAGCACCAAATGCAGGAATGCTTGGGCTTATAAAAGTCACAGAGTGGACCTGTCATGATTCATAGCACCTGGAGCTCATGGCACCCCTATGTTCATGGCACCCCTCTGTTCATAGCACCCCTGAGCTTTGAGAACTCTGAAATCACAGCATCTTTAAACTCACAGCACCCCTGAGTTCATAGCAATTATCAGCTCATGCTAATCCTAAATTGACACCCCTGATCTCATGGTACCCATGAAACCATTGCACCCCAAAGTCGGCACCTGTGATCTTGTTATACCCTTGATTGTCACAGCACCCCTAAAATTTTATCACTCTACTTGACCCTTCCCTGAATCATAAGTTAACATTTACATATCTAATCAGTGGAAGAAAGTGTCATATTTACTGGTGAACTGGAATTAATGGCAAACAACCTTGTGTTCTATTTTTATGTGAGAAAAGATAATGCTCTTTATTATGCACTCATATAAAATGTGTACCCGTGTATGCTGTGGCGAAGCCTGGATTTGGGAGTTAGAAGAGTTTGACCCATTTGCAACATTTATTCAATGTTAAGCTTAAGGTTATTACTAAATTGGTCTGAGCCTCAGATCAGTTTAGTAATAAATTGCAAAATGAGGACATTTATTCTTAGTTTTCATGTAGTTAAAATTAAACATATGCAAGGTGCTGGCACTGACCTGGCACAGTACTCGCTCAACAATTGGTCCCACATAATCACTTAACAGAAATGCTCAGGAACTGACCTGTTTCAAATTAATGATTTCAGGAGTTGATATATCTTAATGTGAAAGGCTGCCATGACTAGAAAGTAAAAGATAGTTGCCTAAGGGATGTGTTTAATAATGTGAGACACATAATTTAGTAGGAAATGAATGAATTAGGAAGATCTATATGGATTACAAAAGGTCTCATTTTTATAAATGTATCATGCATAATAATTAAAGCACCTTCTAAATTTCAATAACATTTTGCATAAATCTGAAACATCTGGGTTTCCTTAAAATGGAGAAAGTAACCGAGTGTGTAAAAAAGCCAAAATACATATTGATATGCGTGTGTTCAGTCATCACTCCTGGATCAACAAATGATTACTGAACATTTATCTCATACTTCTCATTGCTAAAGATTCAGAAGAGAAGGAGACAAAGTCTCTCCACTCACAGATCTTAAAAATCAACAAGGAAATAAATTCACCATAGCGGAATATTTGTAGGTGTTCGTTACATTGTTTTGCCTTATA
This sequence comes from Sciurus carolinensis, assembly GCF_902686445.1. Lineage (NCBI taxonomy): Eukaryota > Metazoa > Chordata > Mammalia > Rodentia > Sciuridae > Sciurus > Sciurus carolinensis. The sequence goes on along the minus strand of NC_062227.1, from coordinate 24,310,597 downwards.
AACATCATTATTTCTAGTGGAGTTTACTGCTATGGAGAAAAATAAATCCAGGCTAATGTAAAGACTGTATGGGGTGGAGGGGTTACACAGGAGGCAAGTTTTTCTTTCAACTTGTAAAAATATATTAATTTTTAAAATAATTAATTTTTTATTTGAGAAGGAGACCACTGTTGACAAGGTATTCAGAGAAGGCACAACCTCTTTTTGTTTCCTCTTTCTTCCTGTGATGCTGATGCTGGGCACAAAGTCAGAGGCACTGTGGACTCTCCAAGTAGCTATTATCGCTGTCACACTTTGATATTCTTTAATGATGTTGGAGATTTACCTTCAGGTACATTTCTCTTGCCCAGAAAGCCTTCAATTATCATTGAACTGAAATGTGATGGCAGCAGAGAAACTAATTTGACTTTATTTGCTTCTATTGCAAACCATGTGTAAGAATACTTGGAAGAGGATTTTGGGTCAACCGAGACCCTGGATGACAGTGAGTCACCAAATGTCACATTTAGCAATGTGGATGTTCAATTTTAGGAAATTGAAATGCAGGGAAATATCCTTGACACTAACATTTCACTGGACATAATCCAATCATTGATTTAGAAGCACTTAGGACCTTGTGGTGTCTGGCTGTGGATATCACTTGATTCTGCTCGTGTGCCAGTTAATAGAGAGTCAAGATGAATTTTGTGGTAGATGGAGAGAGATGGCATGAATACATGTGGACCATAATGGGGAATTTTATTGGTGGTAGGACGGGAGATAATTCACATAGCACCACAAAGTTACGAAATAAGAAGCAGCAAAACATTGAAAAGGGAAAACAGAAAAAAAGCCCTATTGCATGGGAGACCACAGTATCACACCACCCAGAAGATTCTATAGCTTGTTGGCTTTGTAAAGCAGGGTAGTAGCTACTATGTGTCCCTCCTCGCACTTTCCAGGGCTAGAGGGCGGAGGAGCTTCCCACTACACCACTCTGAGCTCAGCCTCGGGGAACCCACTCCATGGTATTGACTTAGTCTTTTGTGGTTCCTTCAGCCCCTTGACTTGATCCTCATCATTAAATTTCTTTCTGGGTTCTCATCCCTAGGTCTACCATGTCAGGTACAGTCTTCACGTACCTGCTCCGCTCCAAAACTTGTTTCAGGAGAAAATTTAATAAGAAATCCTTTGCTTTTTGGAGTAACCCCTAGGAGTCAGTGTTCTCTTTTCTGCATTCCTTGCCTTTTTATTTGCATTTTAATCCCTGCTTTGTCTCTTGTTGGAGAGTCTTGAAAACCAATTGGGAAGGTGCCCCCATCCCCTCAGGGGGGCTGCTGACAAATGGTATGTATCACCAACATCACCATCATCACCTCCTCTCCATAGTTCTGAAGCTCTTCCATGGGCCCATCCACCCAGTGCCCTAAAATGACATCCATGAGTCATCAGCCACCACCTACCCATGTGGCCCACTCTAGCTTCCTCATAGATATTCCAACACCCTCTTCTAGCTTCAAGCTCCTGTGGTTCAATGATTCCATGGAAAGAGTTTCTGGAACGCTCTTGCTATATTTAATCTGCAGCCATAATTACTTATTTCCACACATTAACCGTTCAGTTTTGGATTCAACTGCCAAAAGTTTTGCCAGAAGACTTCAGATCTTTTCCAAACTGGATGCTCAGGAACATATTTTTTTCAGAATTACTCCAGAGGTATGGGAGAGTCACCTTCTCTAGATAGGGACAAATATCTCGGGTCAACTAAATGGCTTGTGTGCCTTCATATCCCAGGAACAGAACATTCTGTCCAAAACTTCCCTGCTTTGAGCTTCTACTCTGGTCTCCAGGACGTCCAGGTCTCGCTGTGCACAGCAGGTGGCGCTCTGGTTTTAGAATTCCAGCTCCTAAGTAAAAGGCATAACGAGGGAAAATTTCATGTGCGTTTTAAATTTTATTTATATATTTTTTCCCTGCCAAGCCAGAAATGTACTCCATTTTCTTTAATCAGGTTCATTTGCTTCCTACTGTGTGACTTCAATTGGGTAATAGTGAGCAGACTTCTCCCCCTGACTACTTTGTTTCCTGGAGCAGGTCTGGGGTTTGAGATGCGCCTGAGTTTAGGAGTTGTAAGCCTAGGTCTGGCAGAGACATTGAGATGCTGTATCCACCTGCAGAGCTGGATGTTCCTCCTGGTGGCTCTATTTACCCTGGGGTATGGAGACCGTGTCTTCTGTCCTCGTAGGCTAACAGAACTCGGAAGAGACATCCCACAAAGGGTCTGTCCTGAAAAAGTTGGATGAATGTCTGGATGACAAGGCTGCATTCCTGGGGCACACGGATGACTTCTCACAACAGCAGCACCTCTGTGCACTTCTACAGACTACACAAGAACATAAATAGCTGCCAAACAGCAGCAGAAACATTGGCTCATTCATTCATTCATTCATTCATTCATTCATTCACTATTCATCCAGTAAATACTTACCTAGAAGTCTCCCACAGTCTCCAAAATCCATTTTATTCACAGTATCAGCCAGAGTCCAGCCAAGAAACAGAAACCACACTTGATCTCTCAAGAGAATTTAATATAATACAAAGAATTGTAAACTGTGCATAAATTTATTAGCTAGTGAACTAAAAAGTTAAAGAACAGCAGGTCCCTGGGAGATGGCCACAGCAGGGTGCTGCTGCCACTCCTGTGGCTGAGATCTAAAACCTAAGGGCACCCATGGGGCTGGGGCTGGCACTGGTCTCTGGGTAGATGTGATGAGGTTGGTTCTATGAGTGTCAGAAAAACTGCATTTGGCTGCTGCTATGGAGAGGCATCGCTGCCGCTGAGATAAGGAAGTGCTGTCAGGATACACTCAGGAACAGGGCGAGGGCAGGAAGATCAAGTCCCTTCTCCCTGGCTCCCTCTGGTGCCTTCCTGGCACAACCTAGTGGAAAGGTGGAGGCACCCAGGGATGTGGCCTGGCCCCATCTCCCCGTCACAGGACACAATGCAGAATGGGATTGGAGCCCAGAGACAACGTCTGCGTCACTGGCTCACTCAGAACTGCTCCCCTCCCCTGGGCTTTAACCCAGACACTGGCAGGATGAAAGAGAGCCATTGGGACCAAACTCCTGGTCTTCCGTCATGTGGCTCCTAGCCTAGAAGGCAGAAAGTAGTCAGTTGACTCATTTCCTCTTACTGCTCCATTGTAACATAAAATTTCAGAGGTTGCACGATGGCACAACTAATTTTCTTTCCTTTGCAAGAAGATTCATATATTCATAGTCCTCAGCCTAGCTTCTCACGGCCTTCCACCATGACAGCCTCATATTTTCTTAGCATGATTTTACCTTGCACCCCAATCAGATCCAAGTCGTGTGTGGGAGTGGGAGGAGCTTGTCAAAATGTCATGGTGGGTCTTTTGTCAAATGGAAATGTACACGTGGAACTGAATGAACACACTTTTAAACTAGACATGGGGACAACAATTCTTAATAACTTTCATTATGATGGTAACAACTCTGTTGGCAGATCTAATAATCTTGACACATATTGGCATTCCCATTCTTTGTTAGGGTATTTACTTACACAAAATTTTTTGGTTGAAATTCAGGAAAAGTAGAGGTGGAAGGGATTGGGGGGTTAGGTCTGAAAGAGAGAAAATGGAAGTGAATGAAAAATGACTTGGAGGACAGCTTGACCGTTGCCTTTTTATCTAGGCAATGCATGGGACAATGAGCAAAAATACCAAACGAGAAATATTTAGGCTGGAGTTGTCTGAGGATTTCTGTGGGCAATGTATTTCCACCTGTTTTTTTCTTGTGTTTCAAATGCTAGAAACATGAAGACAGTATTTCCTCTTCTCCCTTGCTGGGAGAGTTCTGCCTGCATTTAAATTTCTATCAATGAGATGACCTCCCTTGACATTTGGAAGGGATCACAGAGCTGTTTTGATAGTTCCTCTGGAAGCCTCTGTGCTCTTGCAGGACATGAGTTGTTTAGAAGCCTCACTTTTGGCACCTCCTTTTCCTTGGGTCTGCAGAGGATCGATGAACTCTGTAACAATTGTCTGTAGGTTCCAGACTCTTGGCAACATCAGCCCTTAACTAACAGCAAATACAAACGTTCTGGCAGCCTCTAGATTTTCACTCTTTCAGGCTTCCAATGATCTTACAAGCCTCTAATTCCCTCTGTCCAATCACTTCCTGCTGTGGTCTACCTAGGATGGTTTTGCTTTCCTGTGCAAACCCATACTGATTCAGAGGCATGGGAGGCGGTACCGTCAGCTCCCCATGTCTGCAGGTTCTATATCCACAGACTCAGCCAAGTGCAGATTGAAAATATTCAGAAAAAAAAGAATTACAGAAAGTTCCCAGAACCAATACTTGAACTTGTCATACTGAATCTCTGTCAGTGAAGTGACGTGTGGGCACTCCCTGCTATAGCCTCCTGCCACTTCACAGACCTTTGGTGTCTCTCCAACATACATCAGGCAAGTATGGCATTTCATGTATGCACCAAGCTATGTATGTACATACACATGTATGTACAGTTGTTTCTGTACTGAACATGTATGGACATTTTTTTCTTGTGATTATCCCCTAAACAATACAGGATCACAGTATTTACATGACTTTTACATTGCATTAGGTATTATAAGTCATCTAGAGGTGTGCTTAGGTTATATTCAAACACTGAGCTTTTTTACATAGGGGAGTTGAGCATCCAGTTTAGGTATCTGCAGGGGATCTTGGAACCAGTTACCACAGATACTGGGGGAAACCCACATACAAGAAGGCACATTCCATCAAAAGTCACTTTATCCATGGAGCTGGACGTACTTCACCATGTTTACTAGCTAGGGATATTTCAAGAAGCTCAAGAGATTATATAGTCTACATGTTTTGATTACCAAACCTAGAGATGGAGAAATATTGAGAGATTCAGAAACCTCTTGTCCTGGTCCGGAATTTAAGCATCTTCATAGTACCTTAATATATAAGGGATAACTAAGGAAACTGTGAGAAGAAAAGGGTTACTTTTATTTTTTAACATGATATAAGGCAGGCAATGCAAATCAGAAACCAGGAAAGTCCTTCTTCTTTCCTTATGGATAACATTAACTAAGAGTCACTATTCATGTTGTCAATCTGGCTCAAGTCATTTTATGAAATGTGAAATTTCGTATTTGCCCATGGAATGAAGACTCATCTCTTGCAAAGCTGCTCACTATTTCTCTCAAGATGATAGAGCTCAGAGGGATGGGTGGAGGTGGCCCCATCAATTTTGTCCTTCCAGGGACCCCCTGATGGTGCAGGAAAAAAGTCTCTAACTCTGAGACTTGGCAGAGCACTTCTTACAAACATACTTTTTCTGTTTCTCTTCACTCTTTCCCTCTCTTTATCTTTTTAAAAAATATTTTAATCCTTTTTAAATATACATTATCTTATGAGTTTATAATATAATACAATTTAATAAATTTCAGCAGGTTAAAAATGCTTTATTTTTATGTCACATTCATGATTTAATTAATAAGTTATTTCCCTGTAAAGATGGACTTGTGAAAGCATCCATCAGCATCATTGGGAAGAACAGCAGTCTGAATGGAGTCCCCAAGCCCATCTGGTCCTGGTGTTTCTGGGAAGGGACATATTGAAACATGTAGGAAAAATTTGCAAGACTGGGGTCCTTATATTTTGGTGACATATTTTGGTGTTGGGGATGAGATGCATTAATAGATAAGAGTTTTTATTCCTTTGACACTATCTGCTTTTCTATAATGATATCACATAGATTATTTTATTTACTGGTCCCCAGAGCACTGTGAGGCTGGTTGAGAAAGTGGTAGCAGTCGCCCATCTGACCTCATTGCAAAGAGACATACTTTCCTCTAAGGTGGTGAGACCTAGGTGCCCTGCTGGTCCAAGACCAGAATTTGTACAGACTAGACTCTGCCTGCACTCCTGGTAATAATTAAAGAGTAAGATAAAATGAAAAGCCTAGAAAAGCAGGAATCGAATACTTCCAACTTTTCTAAAAGTCTGAAGAGAATAATAAATTTACCCTGTCATTGAAAGAGTTGGGGTAACACTGGGCCATGAACCCAAGCCATCATTCCAAGCTAGTCCTTGACGCAGGACCCTCACAATTCTGCAAACTCCACTCGTCTCCCTCTCTCCACAGCCCATTAGCACCAATGGACACAATGTGAATGTTGGTGCACTAACATGATCGGGATGCCATAGATTGTTCTCTGTTACTCTGAGTGTTCTTCTTATCTCCCTGGCTAGATTGAAAGAGTTTGGGGTACAGAAACTGTGTGCTGGACAGCCATCCACAGCCACAGTAGCTGTTCTACCTGGTGACCCAGCTCACATGGGACTGAACCAGAACACTATGTGACCCTTATGACTTCCTGCGAGCCTCCCTCGCACATCTAAGCACAGTGCTTTACAGGGAGAGCAAAGAGGCCAATACTCATTGACCGTTTCACCCCTTTCCACAGCCTATCACCACTACCACTTTGGTGTCCAGAGTGTAAGACAAAAATACATAGAAGAGGATATGTTCACTTGTATAACTGGGAAGACAGTGGGAGAGACGACCCTGGGGGAGGCTGGGTGCAGTGAAGCACATCATGTTCTCTCTCTAGCCCCCACTCCAGCTCAACTTGGAGCACCTCAGTGATTAAGTTGGCTTCCTCTTTCCATCGCATCCAAACAGATCATATCTACTTGGCATGGGGAGATGCTACACCAGGATCATGTCAACAGTGGCAACCCCAGAGGACGGGGAGCCTCTTGTTCCCTCTTGAGTGCATGACAGAGTCTGTCATTGCCCAACATAGTGACATGTTCCCTATTTTGAGATGACATTGGACAATGGGCTAATGTCATGGTTTTCCAGGCAGAATCTTTATCCCAAAGGAAAGGGGTTGCTCTTGATACTCACATCAGATCTTTACAATAAGGGCTTTTCTGAAAAGTCGATGTATTATTTGTGCAGCAGAATTCCTTATATAATACAGAAAACAGCAAAAGGAAATGAACAATTCTTCCATCCACATATAAACATACATACAAAAACACACATTTCAATACAACTACCTCCTTGCAAATTCTGCTGGGGTGAGCAGTGGAATCAGTTCAGAAGTGATCCTCTTTGGCAGAGACCAGCAGGAACAAATTCTCCATGGCCACTGTCAGCTCTTGGTACTGTGCCTGGTTTAAGCCAACATTATCTGTCACTCGGATTCAGGAACATCTGACACACCTTCTCATGCTGAGAGCTAATTGCCCTATTTTCAAACCTGGACCTGTCCCTCTTGTGATATTTTTCCAATTGCAGTGATATATTTGTCTAGCCAGCAAGTCATGCCAAGGCTATAGCTATTGTGGAGAGTAGTGGGGGAAGGGAATAACAGAATTATCCCACAATACAATAAACAAAAGGAAATTCTCTCTGAATAGAAAGTGATAAAGTAATAGTGTGTTTGCCTTAATAACACATATAATAAAAGTGGTTTGCTATTTATTCATTTTTCCAATCTTCATAAAATGAATACACTCAATCATGGAAGTTACCCGGGAACTGCTTGCTCCAAATAATGGAATGAATACATTACAAAAGTAATTAAGTGAGAAGTGAGTGGAGCAGGGCAGGATTCTGTACCAACACTTTCTTTATAACTAGATAAAAAACAAAAAACAATAGGTAAGACATTGGAGATAGATAAACAGAACAATGATTACCCAAAACTCAAGAAGGATCACTGGAGAAGGTTGAGCTGAATCCCACATTTTTATACCCTCCACTAAAAAAATATTATGTTTAATAACTTGAAATAAGGAAAAACAGGTAACTTTAACTTATACTTTAATTTACTAATAATTACTGCTCCCTTGCTATGTGTAAAACATTCTGGCAAGAAGTATAAGAATTTTTAAAAAATTAAACATTGATACTTATCCTCTGATTGATTAATATTTAATTGGGAGTTAAGTTATATCCAGGATAAATATAAAATGTATAAAATGAGGTGGGGTGGTTATATGTCCCATGAAGTAGAGTAGTACTATTTTCTCTATAATTTGGAAGAAAAGAAAATTAAGGTCAGACTTTCTGTGGGTGTCATTTGGCCTTAGCCTTGAAGTGTGGATGGGGATTCCATAAGTGGAGATACTGCGGGTGGCAGGGAGGGGACAGGATGTGCACAGGAAAATGTTTTTCACTTTTCAACTGTGCAGTTGAAGACAAAGGAGACAGAAAGTTCAGGTAGAAAGTTAAGGCAGATGAAGCTAGAAAGGGCAACTGTAACACAATTATGGAAGCCTTAAATGTCAGGAGGAAGCTCCTCAAATTTATGATGCGGGTAAGAAGGGGCTGTTGGAATTTTTTGACAAATGTCATAGTCAGTGTGATTTAGGGACATTGTTCTTAACCTAAGCCATGCAGAAGGACACTGTTATTGGAAGAGAAGAAACTGTCAACATGGAAACTGACTAGTGAGCCTGAGGGTTGTATTGGTTTGCTAGCGCTGCCATAACAAAGTGCCACAGAAGGGGTAGCTTAAATAACAGAAATCTATTATCTCTCTTTTGGAGGCTGGATGTCCATGATCAAGCTGTGGGCAGCTTGGTTTCCTCTGAGGACTCTCTTCTTGGCTTGCAGATAGTTTTCTTCCCATGTGTCCTCAGAAGTTCCTCCGTCTGTGTGTGTCCCAATCCCTTCTTAAAATGACACCAGGTGTATTGCATTGGGGCCAACCCATATGACCTCCTAGCACTTTAAATACCTCTTCAAAGGCTATATCTCCAAATACAGTCTAATGTACTGAGACAGGACTGCAACATATGAATTCTGGGTGGACACAATTCATCCTGTAACAAGGGCTTTTAAGGCTTGAATTAAGTTGGTTTCCTTGGGCACAAGAAGAAGAAATAAATCTATTGGAAGAAGGGCACTTGATGAAGATGCATGTAAAGACTGTTTTTTCTAAAAAGCAAGGGAAGAAAGGGAATGAAGAAAAGGGTTAAGGTTAGGGACAGCAGATAAAAGCTTTGTTTTTCTGCATAGGACCAAGTCCAACATATCTGTAGAGAAACAGCAAGGAGGCAGGAGACAGGGAAAGAAAGAACTGGGGAAGAAGAGAGGACAGGTTGGCACCGGTAAAGCTATGATAGACCTTCAGATATATGTTCGTTACCCAAGAGTAAATGGAGAAGACAGATGATTGCAAAGTACATTACCATGTAGAAGATGGAAAACAGGGGAACTCACACTTGGTGGTCTCAATTTTCTGAGTAAAACTTATGGCAAGATATAGTGGAAGCATCTGGGTTAGTTAATAAGATCAAGTTTTGTGTTAGGGAATTAGTGAGCCTGTTTGAGTCAGGACCCTGAGTGCTGTAACTAAATACTCCTTACCCATTTGCTGCTGTCTAGAATAGGGATGCTGCTTATACTGAGCATAAACAAGATATGTATGCAAAAGCATTTTGCAAATGGTGAAGTCCTCTAAAATCATTTGTTGTCATTATTATTACTTTTTTTTTTTTTTTTTTTTTTTTTTTTGCAATACTGGGGATTGAACCCAGGGCCTTGAAGGCAAGCACTCTACCAACTGAGCTATCTCCCCAGCCTATTATTATTTTTAATTTCTTCATTATTTGACCTTGAAGATTATCCACAGATAAAGCTTCCTGCCCTTCAGGGTCACCCTGGGTCCAGTGGCTCTCAACCTTCAAATATCTGGGGCCCCATCCTGGGACCTGACTGAAGTGAAAGAGAACAACTCTCCATGTGTGCCAGAACAGGGATGGGCAGGGCCCTTTCCCTAGAGCTGAGCCAGAGGCCACTTTCTACCATTGGACCTTGAACCTGGTACTTTCATAACACAATGTATTGAAGCTTCTCACCAGAACATCCAAAGTAATTTAGTGCCCACACAGTGAGTGTTAACATGAAGCTGGCTGCTAGCACTTCATAAATTACTTCAGTTTCTTGCATTTTTATATCAGAATGTCATATTCCCTTCAATTCTAATATATCACTTCAGGACACAGTGTCACTCTAAAATTTTTGAAATATGATAGAAAAGATTCTTCACTTATTTGGTACATATCACTGACTCTTATGACTCAAAAATGACCAGTTTCGCTCTCTAATTGATGTATAGGATGGCTTCCAAAAGCTTGTTGGAAGTCAATTGGTTTTTGCAAAGATGCTAATTTTATATTATAAAAATGAATTTAACCAAATTAAACTAGGTGCATATAGGAATGAATATACCATAATGCATTCCAATTTCATATATAACTATAATCCATCAATTAAAAATGAAATAAATAGATGGAAGACCAATAGAGTTGAAGAAGGGGATTGGAGGCAGGGAGGAGGAGAGGGAAGGAGGCCATATTGCAGGTTGAAATGGAGAAAACTATGTTTTATGCATTTATGAAGGTGTCAGAATAAATCCCACTATTATGTATAACTATAATGCACTAAAAATAAAAAAAAAGAGATATGTTGACTAGATTATCAGGTCAGTCTACAAAAATCAATGTCCCCTTAAGAGAGAATGGGATACCCGAGTGTTATACCACGCTGTTATACCAAAATTAAGTGAAAGTGTTTCTTGGAAACACTGGGTTTCTGGGAAACAGAAAGATTCTTTCTCAGACATGCACATCTCATAACTCCCAAATTGGGTCAGGGGTCTATTTCAAAACACTTCCTCTGGGATGCGATGTGCTCAGTGACTTAAACCAATCAGGGGATGGGAAGGGACAAGTTTTTCCCAAAACTCCTGGACATGAAGCAGGAGCTGAGCCAGAAGGTCAGTACTTGAATGCAGAAGAAAAGGGAACGTGCATGGACACTGGACCAAAGGTCGCACTCGCCTGTTCAGTCACCACACCTGTGCAGGAAGGAAGAACAAAGAGGAACCAGTGCTTTCTCTCCTTAACTTTGTTTAAGTCCAGCTTGCAGAGCTCTGCTGTCCCCCATCCTCCCTCTTCTTAGCACACTTGGGCTTTCATGGAGCCCAAAGTAGTCCAAAGCCAACACCGTGTCTTGAAAACTCAGTGCCCATAACCAGTCCAATTCCCCAGCGAACTTCACCCCAGCCATACCTTCTTCCTCTCTCCCTCCTGTTGGCACTGCTGATTTTAGACTAGCAAGAAAAGAGAAAGACACACTAAGATTGATATGTCAATGACTCATATTTGTGTTTGAAAACAGAAGATATTTCAATCCCCACCTTTCAGTCAATCACAGGTTGGTGAAATTTCAAAGAAAGAAATAACAACAGAGGGGTAAAATGGAGGCAGAGAGGACACACCAACAAATGTGCTGGATCCACATATGCCCGGGTATCTTCTGCTGGATATTTTCCTTACTATCCCTTCCATTTAAGCAGCTTCCTCTTTCCCCACGTCCGAGACCACCAACACTGGAGAACCCTAAGGGAACATCTGAGAACTTGCACATCAGTGGCAGCAAGGGAGGGAACGGGGTAAGACTGTCAAGTTTTGATGTAAATTATGGACTGCTTCCACATTCATTCATCAAGTAAAGCCCACCACATGAAGTTATAGATGAATTACTAGATAAACATGATAAATGAGAGCTATAAACACACTATTTCCAGCTTTAAATCACCTTTGACTATAAGATACACCATTATTTTACATAACTAAGAAAGGGAAAAATGCTACCATTTATAAGAGCTATCAATTACAAATAACATCCTGATTTTAGTGTTAGAAAAAAATGTATATTTTAGGATTGATGGACCTTCTGTCCAAAATTAGATTATTTTCTAATTTAACTGCAGTGTGCGATAAATAGGAGTGACAGTGTTCCAAGAAGATGTCAAAGGAAACTCTCATTGCAATTCAGGGGTAATCTTGTAAATGAAAAATTTTAAGTAACTTAATTTTTATTTATTTATTTTTTATGTGCTGCTGAAGATGGACAGTCTCACACATGCTAAGCAAGTGCTCTACCACTGAACCATGACCCCAGCCCACAAATGAAAATTTGAAGAGTTAGTTTTCTTTTTCTCATCAAAAATCTGAGTGGAGTTTCCATTCCCAGGCCTCTTAGACTCTTCATTCAGAAATCCACTAATAATGTATGAGCACATGTTATATTCAAGGCTTTGTGCTGGGCTCTGTGGAAAGTACAGGGAAATATAAATGATGGTAACAACCTTAAGAAGTTTATTATTTAGTTGAGAAGAAAAATCTTATCAAACAAAAATAAACACAATGAACAGAACAAGCAGTATCTTGTGTTCCAGATAGTTCTGGAAAGATCTCTATGGCACCAGAGTCTGGACTCTGACTTGAACAGGATCTTGAGGAATGAGTAAGATTTGCACAGTGGCTGTGACCACTGTGTTAACTGCTTCTATCCCAGCTTCCAGCTCCCAGCTCCATTAGGGAATTCAACTGGTAGCTCAAGGGACAGTGAGTAAACTTGTTAATTTCCTCTGCTTTTACCAAGTGACTCTTCTTCATCCAGTGATTCTAAGTGGTGTTCCTCTAATTCAATTCATAGCCATGCATCCCAATTGATTGAATTCTCTGTTTTGCACCAGTTATCAATTTCATCAGGGGACTTATTGGTAGACTTGTTAGATGGTGAGATTGCAAGGTATTCTGAGAGCATTTGCTCAAGGAGCAAAGACTGTTAAAGACCACGCCCCTGATTTATAGCCCCTCCTAGGTCTCTGAGAAACAATGATTTTGTTTCTAATTGAAGGGTGAAGAATGTTGGAGTTGCCTATTTTGAGCCTAAATCCTAATTCAGAACTCCAATAAGTTGAGCTGGATTTAGCAAAGACTCATTTGTCCAGGTCTAAGATCTAAATAGTTGCTATCATCCCTCTGCACCTAATTAAATTTCACATTATTCGGCTCCATAAGAAAGGTCAAATGCATACATTCCTGACACACAGGAATGGAACAGAGGAATCTCATTTTCTAGTAAAAGCTGATTTCTATCTCCAAGTTCCACTCACCTGAAAATGTGGACTTTTCTGTTGGTCAAGATTTTGACCCAATATGGCAGAGGGGCCAAGGGAACAGAGACCACTACCTGCCCCTGGAGAGTCACATGAGTAACCCTCACTATTTAGAAAGAGAATCCTCTTTCTAAAGCATATAATTTATTGCAAAGAATAAATTATGGGAAAATGTAGATGCTATAAACACTGGGGAAAAGTATTAGACAGGGTTTTTCCAAAGAAACAAGACCAACAGAAGAGATCTAGGAATACAAGATGAAATTTATTGTGGGAATTGGCTCATGGGATGATGGAACTGAGAAGTGCCCAGTCTGCCATCTGTGAGGAGAAGCAGGGAAGCCAGCGGGCAGCTCAGTCTGGGAACAGGATTTGAGCCTAGGGGCTGGGCCAAGGGTGGGAGGTGGGGTAGGTGCTGGTGAAGATCCCAGAGACTGAAGGACTGACAACCAGGAGCCCAATGCCCAAGGACAGATTATGTCTCAAGCTCAAGAAGAGGGAGAGTAAATTGCCCTTCCTCATCTTCTTTCTTTCCGGGGCCTTCTATAGATTGATGATGGTGAGGGTGCAGATTCAAATGCTAATCTCTCTCAGAAACCCTCACAGGCACACCCAGAAATCACGATTTAACAGCCTTCTGGCTTTAACCTAGTCAATTTGAGATACAAATGAACTATCACAGAGACAAAGTATTCTGTGAATTTTTAGAAATGTAAACAATCAGAATGTTTCAGATTAAAATAAAATAAAATAAATCCTCTTATAAAGTAAGTTGGGGAGATGACCAATGACAACTCCTGCTATCAAAATTCCCCACCCCATTCCAACCACTGTGCATTCCCTGCCTTCTCCCAGCCCCTTCAACCTGGTCCTGAAAGCTCTGGGCTTAACTGACTGCTTCTTGCCATAAGTCTATCATGGTCAGTTAAGGAGTTATGAAACAATTCTATGCAACTGGTCTTGCAACACACATACACACGCACTCCAGTATACTCATCTGCATGCACACACACACACACACACACACACACACATACTTGTGCACCCCACATGCATGCCCATACACGTATATGCATACACAAGCGTATACACACATGTGATATCTTTCTTTAATCATTTGAATATTTCCTTTCCGAAGTACATTCCTGGCTCTCCCTCCTGGCATTTCCTTTTTGAATTTATAGCTGGCGATGTTACAGTCAAATGCTGTAAATAACACTCTCCCAGGTGTAAATGACACCTGCTGGAAAGTTACTTCTTTATGGGTTTCAGAATGCAGGGTTGGAGTGGGGGGAATATGAAAGACAGATTGGAGTTCTTCAAACATCCCTCTATTGATTTATGTATGAAAAAGTATGGAATCTGTCAAGGCAAACACCACCATGCTAAATGTAAAATGCGACGCCAGCTCTGGGTAGCCACTGCTGCCAATACGTATATTTCAGGAAGTCAATTTATTTTTAAATGGGATTTTAACTTCGGTGAAAGGAGTCACAGTGAATCCCTTATTTATATGAAAACTGTCTCAGCAGAGAACAATGCACTTGCTCTTCCAGTCTGGAGAAACAGGAAGTTAAACGAACTTTGGTAGAGAATGTTTTCTCAATTATTTATTTATATCCTGGGGTTGGGTGGGGGAGGCCTGGGGAAGCCAGATCCCACTGAGCTGTCGGTTTTCTAGTTCCTGGCCTTCTGTGAGTGCTCTGGGATGGAGCATCTTTTTCCAGTAGAATGAGAGAGGCCCCCCTCTTTGGAACTTGGGGTGCTACCTTCCTGGGGGCAAGACCTTGACTACAGACAACCATATGGCCCTTCAGAAGACCCATATGGAAGTCGAAGCCTCATTCTCCAATGCAGCTCTCCGTGTGACCACAGCCCCCTGTTTAACCTCTATGGGTTCAGTATCTTTATCTCTAAAGTGCAGGGGGCAATGCTCCCCTCTGGGGATTCAAGAGAGTTAGACAAGAGGACATATGAACAGGCAGGTAGGGACTACCAAGTCAACAAAAATAAGTACTATTTCCCTCTCTTTTCTTTGCCTAGTTGAAGTACACTTTGTGTTGCTCAAAGTCTAACGGCGAATGCGATGGGAATGGCACCTTGGTTTCTGATTTACGGGTGAGGTCAACCATGCTTCTCCCTCTTACAGGCAGGAGCCTGTGAAGAACTGAAATTGGCTAGTGCAAAAGACTTGGGCAAGTTGGTGAAATCCACATGCTCAATTAGCTGAGGCACTGTATTCTTTTGGCCCAAGGATACTTATTCTAAGAGCTTGAATAAAAGTGTACAAAGAGCAAACCAAAAATCCCTGCAGCCAGGCCGAAGACAACAAGATAACAGCAATTCGGATGACTGCCCATTTTTAGCATCAAGAAAGGATCCTTATTTTGGACATAACCAGCAAGTGCTGCCTTTTTCCCCTGCCTGTGGAGCCCCTAGGGAGTTGACCTGGGAGGAGGGATACAGAGTGACCTCTTCAAGAACAATAGTCCTGGGATCATGGGCACTAAGGGAACTTAAGGTCATCCATCCAGACTCTCTCTGAAGACTGAGTCCCATCCCCAGCATCCTGCGAGCATCTCCGGTGACCTTTCGTGAGGTTCCTGGGCTGTGTTTGCGTCAGTCACGGGCCTGGCCTCGGACCCGGGAGCCGAGAGCTTCTGGGTGAAAGCTGTTCCATGTGATCGCCCACTTTGGTTCCCTGGGTCTTTTGGAAATGAGACAGAAAAAGAAGTTTATTAATATTATAATGTACAAGATAATCCATGTGAGTTAACAAGAATCCACATGGCTCATTTTGGTTCTAATTAGAATCTGAAAATAAATTCTCCACTGTGAAATCTGTATCATTTAATCATTGCATTTCATATCCCATCCACATGAATCCTCATACTGTGGCTCCTTTAATATAAATATTAATATTGAATGGATTACATGCTTTTAACTTGATATCTTGAACACTGATATGTGCTTTTGGAAGGATTATAAATAAATCACTTAAGCACCACTGATTTCCCCTAACCCCTGCCCCATTGTGCACATGGACTTTCAGGAGATGTACACAGGGATGGGAGAAGAAGGGGCCCCTGATTCCCCACTCCCAACAGCTTTGAATACACTTATGGCCAAGCTCCATCTCTTTCCCACTCTCTAGTGCGCTCGCTCTCTCTCTCTCTCTCTCTCTCTCTCTCTCTCTCTCTCTCTCTCTCTCTCTCATTCTCTGTTTCTGCCTCTATATCTCTTCATTTTTTTCTCTTTAGCAAAACAGACCCTCAAAGAATACCTTGCAGAAAATGTACACCTAGTGGAATCATGGAAGGGTCAACTATATCCTTGGATTTTTTTCCTTCTTTCTCTTTAGATTATAGATACTTTGCTATATATTATAAGCCAATTAGTTTTCTCCTTTTTGGCTCTAAAATATACTTAATCCAACTTGCTGTTTTGGATTTCAGAGCTCCATCTTTCAGGATGGGCAAGCACTTTGTGTCAAAACAAACTTCTTATGGACTTTTCTTTTCTGTCCTTAATCACTGAGAAACAAGGTATGGACTTGCTGCCAACTCTCTCTCCAGCCTGTCTCCTCTCTGCCCCATACTAAGTTCAGAGTTTGCATCTGGCCAGTGCAAGACTGAGACTCACTGATGAGTGAGGACCCAGAGGAACCCCTGGCTCTGTCACGTTTCAGCATGTTCTTCATCTGTGCCCACCCCTCTCAAGTCAGGGGAGAGAGCTCAAGACCCCCCAGGTTGCAAATGCCCTGATAGATTCTTCCCTCTCTGAGTCGCACTTGGTCTGTGTCTCTCAGCTCTGCGCCCACTAGTTGAGTGAACTAAACTTACTAACTTACTCTTTCAGCTTCAATTTCATCATCCCTAAAATGGTGATATACTGTACCTGTCTTATAGGGTTATTGTGGGAATTAAGTGGAGCACCCTTGATACATGCCTAACTTCAGACCAGATATATTCTTACATCGTCTGTCATCATCTCTCTGGGGAGTCCTGTCCCAGGAGGGGAAAGGATGCTTACCTATAATTGCACCTTTTGCCTACATTGCTCTGTACCCCAGTTTCCTCCTGGCCTCCAGCAGCCACACAGTCACCCCAATTCCTTCTCTCTCTGCCCACATTTCCTACAGGGCAGAGGGCCATTTGTAGAAGACCATTTCACCACCCTTTTCACCCATGAGTGTTATGTCTGACTTTTACAGCCTTCAATCCAGCCAGCTTGGAACCCGAGTCTGTCTCTTCCCCACCCCCATGGGTATTGTCAGGCTACTTGAGATGGCATCCAGCCTTCAGAAAATCTGCCCAGCTCTGCTTCCTGGCCCCCACTCCAACCTTCTGCTCCTCTGAGATCCTCATCCTTTACCCAGTTGCCTCTCTGGGCATTCCAACTCTCACCTGCCCTTGCTCCCTCAGCCAGTCCGCACCCCAAGTCCCAGCTGGAGCCCGCAGCTGCAGGACCCTATTTCTTTGGCAAGAGTGAAGAGGAGCTGGACAATCAGAGTGGGCAGAATATTTTATTTTATTTTCCAGTTGAGACCATCTCTGCTGAGAGAAAGGGCCTGTGAGGTCTTCCCATGTTCTCACACATAATAGCCGAGTTGATCATTTCACTCTAAAAACAATCTGTGCATTAAGAAGTGTAAAGATCATGCACATCTCCCAAGACTGCTATTTGTTATGTTGCTAGTCACTGTACTAAAAGCTGGCAATTCAGAAATAAAGGCAGAGAAGTAACTTGGCAATTACGATCCTTTGGAACAATGTGAAAGAGATGAACAGGATGCAGGAGACTGGGAACGGGATTATAAGTAAGTCTGGGAAAAGTAAAAGAAGATGAAGCATGCGTTGAGTTTCCTCTAAAGAAAAAAGAGAGAGAGAGAATATATAACATCTTTATTGAAATATGTCAGATCCCATAAAATCTGTAATTTAAGGGTACAGCTCAGTGTTTTTAATACATTCACAATGTTGTATAACCATCAGTACTATCTATTCTGTAATTTCATCATTCCCCCACAAAATGTGCACACATTAGCTATGGCTCTCCATTAGGCATGCTCCACACCCATCCGTCGCCATTACTCTACTTTCTGCCTCTGTGTCTCTGCCTATTCTGGATATTTCAATAAATGAATCACAGAGCTACATACACTTTTACATCTGATTCTTTCACTTAATGGTGATTTCACGATTTGTCCACATTGTAGTATCTATCAGTACTTCATCCTTCTGTATCCTTTCTATGGATCAACTAGACACCACCTTTTATTTATCCATTTTTCAGTTGATCAACATTTGAATTGTTCACACTTTTTGACTATTATGAATAAAGCTACTCTGAACACAGTTGCTCTCTGGATATTTCTTTTACTTATTTTTTAATTCTGAGTCATTTGGCACCTATTTTATTTTAGAGATAGGCTCTCATAATGTTACCCAGGTTGGTCTCCATCTCCTGGGCTCAAATGATCCTCCTGTTTCAGCCTCAGGGCAGCTGGGATTTCAGGCATGTGCCACCACACCAAGTTTATGTTTAAAAATTTGAGGAACTTCCAGACTCTTTTCCATAGAGGTTGCACAATGTTACATTCCCAGCAGCAATGAGTGAATGTTTCAATTTTTCTATATCCTTCTCAACACTTATTCTCCTTTTAATTCTAGCCATCTTAATAGAGTGAAATGGTAACTTATTGTGGTTGGATTCACATTTTCTTAATGATTAAGTTTGTCGAGCATCTTTTCATGTTTTTTGGTCATTTTGTATCTTCTTTGGAGAAATTTCTATTTGAATCCTTTGCCTCCATTCTGAAAATTTTGGTTTTTGTCTTTTTATGTTTGAGTTATAAAATTTTTGTATATATACAAGTCCCTTAGATTCTGTAGGTTGTCTTTTCACTTTCTTGGTGGTTTCACTTGAAGCCAGAAGTTTTAATTTTTTTAAAAAATATTTTTTGGTTGTCAATGGATACTTATTTATTTATTTATTTATTTATTTATTTATTTTTTAAAATTTATATGTGGTTGCTGAGGATCGAACCCAGTTCCTCATACATGTGAGGCAAGTGCCCTACCACTGAGCCACAACCCCAGACCCAGAATTTTTAAATTTTGATGATGTCTAATTTACAAGTGTTTTGTTTTGTGGCTTATGAATTTGGTGTCAAAACTAAGAAACCATTGCCTAATCTAAGTTCACAAAGATTTATGCTTATGTTTCCTTCTAAGGATTCTATGGTGTTAGTTCTTACATTTAGGTCTATTATACATTTTGAGTTAAGCTTTCTTTATGATATGAGATAATGGCACTACTTCATTCTTTTGCATTCTTTTGAAACTTGCTGAAAACCAACTGACCATGGATATGCTGATTTATTGCTATATATTATCATGTATGTCTATCCTTATGCCAATATTGTGAATCTTGATTATTGTAACTTCATAGTAAACTTGAAATTGGGAAGTGTGATTACTCTCATTCTGTTTTTCTCTTTCAAGGTTGTTTTTGGCTATTTTGACTTCTGTGCATTTCCATTTGAATTTTAGGATCAGCTTGTCATTTTTTGGAAAAGGGAAGTTGGAGCTTGATTTGGACTGCATTGGATCTGCAGATCATTTTGAAGAGTACTGCCATCTTATCAAGATTGTCTTCCAGTTCATGAACATGGGATGCCTTTCTATTTATTTAGGCATTTTTAAATTTCTTTTGCTATCTTAGAGTTTTCAGTATGCAAATATTATACTTCATTAGTTAAATGTATTTTTTGATGCTGTGGTAGAAGGAATTGTTTGCTTAATTTCAGTTTTTAATTGCTTATTGCTAGTATATAGAAATATACTTGTATTTTGTGTATTGATCCTGTATATTGAAACTTTGCTAAATGCATTCCATTAGTTTTAATAAATTTTTGTGGAATATTTAGGGTTTTCTATATACAAGACCATGTCACCAGTGAATATAGTTAGATTTCATTCCTTTCCAATCTTGATTCTTTTTATTTTTTTCTCCTCTACTGCAACTGGCTAGAAACCAAAGTACAATATTGAATATAATGGGTGAGAATATGCAATCATATCTTATTCCTAATCTTAGAATGGGGAACAATGCAGTCTTTTTTATGATGTTAGTTGTAGATTTTTTTTTATCAGGTTGAGGAAGTTCCTTTCTACTCCTAATTGGGTTTATGTACTTAACCATGAAAATGTGTTAGATTTTTTAACAATGAAAACACAAAGTTAGAGGCATCACAATACCCAATTAAAAAAAAACTCCAAAACAGCATATATGGGCATAAAAACAGATACACAGACCAATAGAACAAAACAGAGAACCCACAAACAAATCCACGTATTTACAGTCAACTGATTTTCAATAAGGGCACCAAGAGTATACACTGGAGAAAGCAAAGTCTCTTCTAAAAATTGTGCTTGGAAAACTGGATTTCCAAACGCAGAAGAATGGAACTAGACCTGTGTCTCTCACCATATACAAAAATCAACTCAAAATGAATCAAAGACTTAAATGTAAAACCCCAAACCATGAAACTACTTGTAGAAAACATGGAAAATGCTTAAGAACATTGGTCTGTGCAAAGATTATTTGGGGATATGATCCCAAAAGCATAGGAAAGAAAAGCAAAAGTTAACAAATGAAATTACATCAATCTAAAAAGCTTCTGCAAAAGAAACAAACAACAGAGTTAAGAGACAACTGATAGAATGAAGAAAATACAGTTTATTCCAAAAAGATTAATATCAAGTATATATTAAGAGGTCATATAAGTCAATAAAGAAATCCAACTTTTTAAATTGACAAACGATCTAGGTATGCAAATGGCCAAGAAGTGTATGAAAAATATGCTCACTATCAGTAACCATCACAGAAATACTAATTAAAGCCATAGTGAGAAGTTATCTCTAGTTGTTAGAATGGCTGCCATCAAAAGATTAAAAAAAAACAAACAAATAAATTCTGGCAGGTTTACAGAGATAAGGAAATTCTCCTATATTTTTGGAGGGCATAAATTAGTATAGCCATTATGGAAAATGGAAAATGGTATAAAAGTACTTCAAAAACCTACTAATAGAGCTATCACATGATCCAGCAGCAGTACTACTTTTGGTTATAAATCAGAAAGAAATGAAATAAGTATGTGAAAAAGATATCTAAACCCCTATGTTCATTGCAGCAGTAAGAAAATGTGAGATACATCTATATCAATCTGTAGCACAAAATACTATTCAGTCATAAAAAGAATGAAATTTTGTCATTTGCAGCAATATGGTGGAACTAGAGGACATGTTATGTGAAATAAACCAGGCAGAGAAAGGTAAAGGCCACATGTTCTCACTTAATATGGAAACTAAAAAGTTTGTTCTGGTAGAAATGGAAAGTAGAATAGTGGTTATCAGAGGCTGGGAAAGGTGTGGGGTAAAAGAGGGATTGAAGAGAGGATGGTTAATGGGCACAAGAATGCAGTTGGAAGGGAGAAAAGACTTCTAATGTCCTATATCACAGTAGGGTAACAAGGGTGGACAACAATTAATTATATATTTCCAAAGAGCTAATAGAGAGTAATATTCAAATTCCATCACAAAAAAAATGATGTTTGAGGTGATTACTATACCAATTATCCTGATTTGATCATTACCCATTATATACATGTATCAAACTATCAATCATTCATTATATTGATCTATAGTCTTCCTTTCTTGTAATGTCTAAATCTGGTTTGAGTATTAGGGTAACCCTGCCTTCTATTAGCAATTATAAATGTCACTCTTCTATTTTTTAGAAAAACTCTTAGAGGATTGGTTTTCATTCTTTAAATGTTTAGTAGAATTCAATAGCAAAAAAATCTGATTTGGCATTTTCTTCACTTTTGATAACTAATTTAATCTTTTTATTCGTTATAGGTATATTTATTTGGTGTCTTCTCTGGAGTCAGTTTTAGCAGTTTGCATCCCATCTTATCTAGGTTATATAACTTGTTAACATAACATCAACTTAGAGTATTCCCTTATAACCATTTTTTCTTTTTTAATTAATTTTTTATTTGTTCTAATTAGCTGTACCTGACAATGCATTTATACATTTTGATAAATCATATATAAATAGAGTGCAATTTCACATTTTTCTGATTGTACATATTGTAGCCGAATGTTTTCCCTTATAACCATTTTTATTTTTCTAAGGTTAATAATGATGTCCCTTCTTTAATTCCTAATTTTGGTAATTTGAATCTTCTTTCTCATTTCTTTGTTAGTTTAGTTAATAGGTTGTCAATATTGTTGTTGTCATTTTCAAAGAAAAAACTTTCGGTTTCATTGACCTCTTCTATGGCTTTCTATCCACTGTTTCATTTGTCTGCACTCTGATCTTTATCATTCCTTCCTTTCCGCTGCTTTGGGCTTAGTTTGCTCTTTCCAGTTTCTTTAGGTGGAAGGATAGTTTAATGATTTGAGAAATCCCCTCTATCTAAATGTTGACACCTATACATTTTTCTCTCTTAGCTTTACTTTCACTGCATTCCATAAACTTTACTCATTATGCTCTCTTTTCATTTTCATTCATCTCAAAGTATATTCTGATTTCCCTTATTATTTCTGTTTGACCTATCATTATCAGGATTGTTATTTAATTTTCACATATTCATGAATTTTTCCAAGTTTGCATATATTAAATTACTTTTAATTTTATTTCATTAAAGTTGAAGAATATACATTATGATTTCAATACTTCTAAGTTTATTGAGACTTGTTTTTACCATATGGTCTGCCATAGGGAATTTTACAAGTGCACTTTAAAGAATGTGGATTTTGGTATAATTGGGTGGAGCACTCTATAGATGTAGCTTAGTGTACCAAATTTATATTGTTGTTCAAGACTTATTCCCTTGTTAATCTCCTTTGTTCTATCCATTATTGAAAAGGATATTTAAGTCTTGAACTATTATTCCTGAAACATCAACTTCTCTCTAATTGTACCGTTTCACCTCATGCATTTTGGGGACTCTCATTAGATGCATGTATATTTATAAATGTTATATCATCCTAATGGATTGACTCTTATAATTTTAAAACATTTTCCATTTTCTCAAGTAAAACATTTTCTCTTCTAGTCAGTTTTCTTTGATATTAACTCCATTACAGATTGGTTTTTTTGATACTGTTTTTGTGGTCTATTTTCCTGTGTTTCACTTCTAACCTATTTGTGATTTTGATCTAAATTATATCTCTGATAGGCAGTATGTAATTGGATCAGGTTTTTATTTCCATTCTGCTAATCTCTGCCTTTTGATTGGAATATTTGTTCCATTTACACTATAATATAATTATTATAAGATAGAATTTATGCTTGTTATTTTACTACTTTTTTGTCATATTTTCTGGTGTTTTGTTTTGTTTGTTCTTCCATTACTGCCTTCTTTTAAGTACATATTTTCTAGTATATCATTTTGATTCCCTCATTGTTACTGTTCCTATTTGAATTACTTCATTATTGGTTGTTCTTGGGATTTCAATTAACATCATAATTTAAAGCCATATAGCTCATATAAGTATCAACTTAATTTTAATATCATCCAAAATTTGTTCCAATAGCATAGCTCCTTTCCCTTCCCTTTTACTTTTTATTGTCATTAACATACAAATTACATCTTTGTACTTGATAAGTCCATTCACATAGTTTTATAATTATTGCCTTATGCAGTTGTCTTTTCAATCAGGAGGAAGCGTTTCAAACAAAAATACTTTTATACCATCTTTATATTTACTTATGTTTTTATCTTTACCAATGCTTTTAACTTTTTAAGTAGAGTTGAGTTAATCTCTAGAGGTGTTTCATTTTAACCTGAATAATTTCTTTTAGCATTTTTTGTAGAAAAGATCTACTAGTGAACAAATTTTCTGTTTTGTTTTTCTGGTCATATTTTAATTTCTCATTTATTTTAAAAGTATAGTTCTGACAGATAACAGAATTATTGAATGACAGTTTTTCTTTCAGTACTTCATACATCACATTTGATTTTTGGTTTCCATGGTTTCCAATTAGAAGTTAGCCATTAAATTTTTTAGGACATTTAGTATGTGACAAATCACTTCTCTTTTGCTGTTCAAGATTCATTCTTCATTTCTTTTTTGATTTGTGGTAAAATATACATAATTCAAAATTAACCCATTAATTATTTTTAAATGCACTATTCTGTGGCATTAAGTATATCACAGTGTTGTGCAACCATTAGTACCACCCATCTCTAAATCTTTTCACTGTCCAAAAATGAAATTCACAGTCTCTTAAACACTAACTCAATCTTTCCATCTCTCCAGGCCCTGGAAACCACCATCCTACTTTCTGCCTTTATAAATTTGACTATTCTAGGTATTTCAGGTAAGTGATTACTATAAATTTATCCTTTTGTGACTAGCATATTTCATTTAATATACTATCTTTAGGATTCATTCATGGTGTAGCATTTGTCAAACTTTCCTTCTTTTTTAAAGCTAAATATTTTATCATATGGTTGTACCAGATTTTGTTCATCATTGAACATTTGGGCTGATTCCTCCTTCTGGCTACTGTAAATAATGCTGATGTGAACACTACTGTCCTGTCTAGACTTTGTACAGCTTGACCATAGCACCCAAATATAGATGTTTTAGGGTTTATTCTATTAGAAATTCATTGAAGTTCTTGAATGTATAGAATGACAGTTTTCATGAACTTTGGGGAGTTTTCAATCTTTTTCTTCAAATATTCTTTCTGTCCCCTTTTGTCTCCCTATCCTTTTGAGATTTTCATTATGCATGTGTTGGTCAATTTGATGGTGTTCCATGAATCTCTAAGACCCTGTTAATTTTTCTCCATTCTTTTTTCCTCCTTATTCTCAGACTGTAAATCTCCTTTTGCCAACTTAAACCTGCTGTTGAATGTGATGATGAATTTTTCATTTCAGTTACTTTACTTTTCAACTCCAGAATTTCTATTTGGTTCTTTTTAAAAAGTAATGTCCTCCTCTATTATTGATATTATCTATTTGGTGAGATGTCATTCTCATACACTCCTTTAACTCTTTGAAAATAGCCTCTATGAGTTTTGAACATATTTATAACAGCTGATTTAAAACTTTTGTCTAGGAAAGTTTGTATTGACTACTTTTTTACTTGTACATTCCTCTATTGGTCTTTAATTTTTGCTGTTGTTTAAAATGAACACAAAATGACATGACATGGCAACTTTGTACATCAGATCTCTTCACTCCTTGGGTTTTTCTCTATTGTTGCAAATATTGCTGTTTGTTTTCCTAGGGACTTTCCTGATTAATTCTGCAAAGTTTGTATTCTTGGTTGTGTATATGGCCACTAAACTCTCTGCCTGGTGACCTTAGTGTTTAGCTAGCAATCAGAAATTTCCTTAAACTCCTTGAGCTGGCACATTCTCCTTGGGCTTCTGTGCCTGTTGAGGTGTGCCTTCAATGATCCAGCATTTACAGCTGTAAATGAGCCTTCACTTTCTGCTCCTGCAAAGTCCCAAGGTCAGCCAGAGGTTATAATTTAGAAGCTTTTGTGGGCAAGAATACAACTTTGCATAGAAATATTAACATTGAGATTCCCAGGAATAGGTTGGAACTTTTCCAAGTCCTCCATAGATTCATCATTCCCCAGATTCTTCTCTTAATCTCCTCATCAGCATCTTGGTATCCCTAAATGCTAATATTGCTAAAGGAAACTGTAATATTACACAATAATTGATCATAGTTGTCAATAAATTATAGAGAGATGCACTGTTCACAAAGATGGAGCTCTGAGTCAGGTGACATAAAGACAAATCCTGAACATGGAGCATCTCAGTAATTTGACAAGTAAAAATATGACATTTCTATAGAAATGGGACTCTAGGGGATCCCAGCTGGGCACTGCCTTTTTCAGTGGCTGCAAACCTGCTGGTATTGTAGCCATCTTAGTTGTAAGACTGCAGATTTTAAAAGTTGGTAGGGGATGAGTATAAGGCAGATATAAGGATGCTAGAAATCTATTTTTACTGAGATTCTGCTGTTTCCTTGAGTTGACCTCCTCAGTCTGTCTCAAACTTTGGTTAACGACCAGAATTCTTACAAAGTTGATTTTGACCATAATTTCTAGTGCTCTTATCACTTTTACAGAGGAGCAGACTTAAAAACACTCTTCGCCACTCTTATGGAAAATTGAATCTTGCCATGCAAGTTAAAGCCCTGTGTGTAAAGATGGCAATGAAGGGTGTTCCAGGCATGGGCACTAGCGGCCAGAGCATGAGAGACTGCTGTTCGTGGAGGACAGCTCAGCAGAGTTGAAGGCAGCGGGGTCCCTTGTAAAAGCTTTGTGGACGGGGAGAATGTAGATCCAGACAGTGACCAAACCACATGTGTCCTTGTCTCTGGAGTATTTACCTCTGACTTTTAGAATTTAGGATTGTAGGTCCTAACAGGGAAAAGTTGTGGTTCCACAGTAATGGTACCCTTGCTGCCTCTGTGCCTGCAGTTGCCTCACTTGGCCTGGTTCCACAAGCTCCACCTTCTTCTCTTCCCCCTCTGCAGGAACAAGGCAGCAGCCTGGAGAGCTAGCTAGCCGGGGGGGGGGGGGGGGGGGGGGGGGGGGGGGGGGGGGGGGGGCCGGGGGGGGGGCCCTGTGTCCTGCTGCCGGGAGGAACCAGGATCCCACCTCGCCTAGGGCACCACTTCTGCTGAAAGCCTCCAGCACTGCACAGCATTTTCTTGGGGCAAACATAAAGATGTTCTCTTAGGTAAATTGATGGAAGTGGTAAGACGACAGAGAGACAGGGACGCAGTGCTTTTAAAGCCGGAAGGAGCTGTCTTCTAAATTACAGCCTTGTCTCTTCTTTGATTTTCTCCCTGCTAGCCCTGGAGACCTTCTTAACTTGTTAGAAGCCACCCCGCCCTCCGCCTTCGCAGACTCAGGACAAGCTGCATTTTATCTGAGGAAGGTGGGCTGTGCAGACATCGCTGTGCGCCTTCACATCTGGCCTCCAGCCTTCTGATCCTCCCCATGGTCGAGGGCTGCTCCCCATCCTGTCCGTGATGTCCGCTGCCTCTCCGTCAGATGGCAGTGATAGCCCTGGCCTCTCGCTTACCTAATACAGACATCAGGAAAGTGATTTGGGATCAGAGAGCTTTAAGATCCTTAGCAAAATATTCCCGCTGGAAGACAAGCCTTTCTCTTTATCCTTCCAAGGGTGATTCTTGCTTAACAAAGATCACTGATATCCTGGGTTCCTGTTCTGAACTCTGTCGCTCTGCCCAGAGGGGAGGGCATGCTTTTATTATCCTGGGTTCATTTCAGAGGAGGGAGCTGCTGAGGGGGTAGGAAAGGACTTCTGCCTGGAGATTGAATATCACCTTCTGGAACCAGATTCTGCCTTTAGAACCACGTGGCAGAAGCAAGTGCTACTTTATTTATTTATTTTTTTTCTATTTAAACAAGTGCAATTTAAAAAATCTTTAAACTTTACCTAACGTCCATCAAAGTAAGCTTCCTAGGAGAAATGCCCATTAGCCCTGCTACCGCCAGCTCGCAGGCCTGCTGCGCTGCTGCCGTGAGCGGGGCTGAGTCCCGCCCCAGGCACAGGAGGGCTGCAGAGGAGGGTTGCGAGGGGGAGCTGCTCCCGGGTCCCCTCCACCAAGAGCTCACGGGTGGACGTGGAGGAGCCACTCCAAAACCCTTAGGAGGCTTCCCTGACTGGTTTCATGGCTTCTGGATCAGGACCAAGTTGGTGAAGGATTACAAAGGATGGTTCTAGATTCTGGCTCGAGTAACTGGATGTCGATCTTATTCATCAAGACAGTGAGGAGCAAACCTGAGGAGGAAATGGACCTAGGATTGGGTCATGATAAAGCTGGGTGCTTTGGGGATAGTCACATGACAAGCTGATGGAGGTATAAAAAGTCAGAGGTGTAGCTCAGTGATACGGTGCTTGCCTAGTATGTGCAAGGGCCCTGGGTTCCATCCTCAGTCCCCCACACACTTACACAAAATGTCAAAAGGATGTTTGCTTTGTTTGGTTACGTTTTTTAAAAGTCTGATCATCATCATAACACCAATCCTCAGCAAACTGCTTCCGTGGGTCAGTCGCCATTCTAAGAGCTTGGCAATTATTGATTCAGGCAATCCTCGCAACATCTTCACAACAAGACAGAGAATCTATACCACGCTGATAGGCAGCAGGGAAAAGGCCAGTAGAGAGGAAGAACTTGCAGGTCTGTGCGCCAGTGGGCCATGAGAGGGGCAGAGTCCTCCAGGAGCAGGTAAGGAAGCAAGATGGAAGGGTGGCGAGGACTTGTCCACTGAGACCTCAGAAAAGCAGGTGTCTGTGTGTTCACTCACTCTTGTGGGGCCACGCCTGATGGCTACCGTGTTGTCAAATGAGGGATAGTGAGGAGGGGATTGGGCAGGGTGTTTGAGGGCAGCAGCGAGGTGTGCAGCAGCTGGAGGGTGGCGGAGGAGTAGCCACGCAGGAGACGCTGCCTCTGCAGTGGCGCCTCTCTGCAGCAGCCTGGGATGGGGGAGAACAGAGACAGTCGATGTCTAGCCCAGATCCACTCTTCCTCTTTCCTTCCTAATGCAGACCCCATTCTGTTTGGAGAGTCAGTGTGATCAGCAAGAACACCTGCCTTTAACAGCCTCCCACATATGCAAGGGTGGCCTGTGACAGAGTTCTAGTCAATGAGGTATAAGCAGAAGTTCCTGCATGGTCCTTCTAGGGAAGTTTATATTATTATTATTATTATTATTATTATTTGTTTGTTCGCAGGCAGGCTCACTAGCACATGCCCTTTGCCTTTTATCTATCACCTTTTCCTGCCTGGAGTGCAGATGCAATGCTGGAGGTGGAGCAGCCTTGTTGTGAGCATGAGGCAACATGTATGAGGGCAAAAGCACAGGCTAACAAGGACTGGATGAAGAGAAGGAGAGATCGGGAACATTCTGCACATATTATCTGCCCTGAAGACTTCTTTTATGGGAGGGGGAAGTGGGGAAGTAAAACTACCAGGCGATTAAGCCATCGATGTCAGGTTTCCATCACACATGGTCAAGTGCAAACCCACTGACACGTTAGGGAATACAGATGGGGAAGCTGCTCTAGGGGGCTCTGCAGATGGGGTCCATGGAGGTGGCAGACAGGAGTCCGTGGGCTTAGTGCATAAAGGCCTCAGTGCTGTAGACGGGGAGGAGCTTGGAGCTGGGTGCTGATTTCTGGCATGTGCTCTCACAGGTGTGATAACACCCAGGATGGGTGCAGATGTAGGTCCCCGAGAAGCCATGAGAGCCAGACCCACTCCCGGCTGGGCCCAAGCAGGCTATTTTCTCAGGGTCACCTGACGGAGCTCTGTCAAGGTCAAAGTCATCTGCTTCCAACACGCATGGGTTGGTAACAAGTTCACCTCGCCCCTGGGGGCATCATTTGGCTCTGTCCTTAGCCTTGGCAACCCTTCACTCCCTCTCAAAGAGAATTCCCCCAGCCAAGACAGGAACCGGCAAGACGCCACACACCAGTAATGTTTCCCCAAGGACAGTGAGTTTGAGCCAGTATCCAAAATGCAGCCACCTGGTAACAAATCACAGACCCTCTTGTCCAAAGAAAATGTCGCTTCCAGGGCAGAAGTTCACTTTGGCTCTTCCTAAGATGATGAACGGCCCCACACCTAGACGCCCACTATTTAAGCTAAAGCAGATCTTGGCAAGGGAGATGCGAGTTAATCGTGTGAATTGAGTGCCTTGCTGGGACCTGGTCACGCACAGCCCCGGGTCAGCATGCTGCTGCTTGAGGGGCTCCCGGTCCCTGTCTCCCCTTCCCTCCGAGTCCTCTGCACCGTTAGTCCTCTCCTGTTGTTTCTGGGGCATTAGGAAGAGGATAACTTGTAACCGAACAATTAGCTCCTCACAGTGGCTCCGCGTGCTCCTTTCTGGCTTCAGGGTCCCTATGTCAGCCCCGAGAATCTTGTGAAGTCTCTTTGCAGAGACCCATGAGCTGTAGAATGATAAAGCTCCAAGCTCTAAGACTGGGTGATTTGTTCCCCCCACCCCAGAAACATGTCTTTTTAATTCTTTAAGAAATTGCTCAAGGTGATTCTGGGGGGGGGCGGGGGAAGAAAGAAAGAAAAAAATCCCAACTGCAGTCGAATCTGTTCATAGGCAAAACCACTTGCTGTTAAAATCATCGACTGCATCTCTTTTGGATGCCTGACTGATTACACTCCCTCGCTCCAGAAATATCGACGGTGTCTCAGGCTGTGCTGGTTCCCCAGGCACACGTAACACATAATCCTTGGCAAAATGACTAAAGGAATCATTTATATGGGCTGGGAGACTGCAGTCTGCCTGGAGAATGGCATTATTTCTTATCTCAACTACACTGCTGTCACTCCCCAAGAAGGTCTCCTGCACGGCTCCCCAGGGACCTCCCACCGCAGTGCTCCTGAGCTCCCACCAAGGCCGCGTGGGCTAAGCCAGGTGTGGGATCAGAGACCCCCTGACTCCCTTGCCCCAGTTCTGCTGTCCCCAGGGGACATGTGAGTCCACATAGGCTCCAATATAACACAGAATAGTCGAGAAATGATTCAGAGAGTGTGTTCAGGATTGGCAAAGGCCTGGCCTTGGCCAAGCTTGTCAGCATGGGTCTGAACCTGACGTTAACCATCTAGAATATTGTTACCTACCTCGTTTGATTATTATTTTAATCAACTTTTCAGTCACTGTGACCAAAGAGCCGACAAGAACAATGCAGAGGAGGAAATATTTCGACACATGATGTCAGAGGTTCAGTTCATAGATGGCCAACTCCATCGTTCTGGGTCCAAGGTGAGGCAGAACATCATGGTGGAAGGGCATGGCAGGGGAGAGCAACTCAGGACCTGTACCCAGGAAGCAGAGAGTCCTTCTTACCAGGAACAAAATATAAACCCCAAAGGCACAGCCCCAGTGACCTACTTCCTTTAGCCACACCCTACCTGCCTAGAGTTACCGCCCAGTTATTCGATGTCATGGATCAATCCACTGATTAGGTTAAGCCTCTCATAATCTAACCATTTTATCTCTCAAAATTCCAGCATTGCCTCACACATGAGCTTCAGGGGTCACCTCATGTCTAAAGCATATCAATTCTTTTTTCTGTGCATGTGGTGCTGGGGATTGAACCCAGGGCCTTGTGCATGTGAGGCAAGCACTCTACCAACTGAGCTATAGCCCCAGCCCTGAACATCTGTGTCTCTCCCCATATCAAATTCATATGCTAGAACACCAACCCCCAAAGTGATGGTATTAGAGGTGGAGGTTCTGAGGGGGAACTAGGTGATGAGGGCGGAGCCCCGATGGTATGATTTGTGCTCTTATGAAAGGGACCTCAGGGAGCTCCCTTGCCCTCTTTCCATCGTGTCAGGGTTCAATGAGAAGTCGGCAGTTTGCAGCTTGGAAAGCGCTCTCACCAGAGCCTGACCAGGCTGGCATCCTGATCCTGGACTTCCCAGGCTCCAGAACCATGAGGAATATATTTCTGTACCTTTCATGCCAGTCTCTGCTACTTTGCTATAGCAGCCCAATGGGGCAAGGATGAAATTGGACCAAGCAACTGAAGAGTAAACCCCAGTGCCCTGGTATGTTACAAGCTAAGTCTCAACGGTCACTGTCATTCTAGCACTTGATAACAATGTTCTCAGGGAGGCGAATACAATCTTGATCTTGAACCAAACTGAAAAATGACATTGTTTATACCCAAAAGACTGAAAATCATGATAGTACAGTGACGCATACACATCAATGTTTATAGCAGTTCAACTCACAATGACCAAGTTATGCAACCAAACTAGGTGCCCTTCAACCAATGGCTGGATAAAGGAAATATGGTATGTATTACTCACCCTTAAAGAAGAATGAAATTATGGCATTTGTAGGTAAATGGATGGAGCTGGAGAATATCATGCTAAGTGAAATAAGCCAATCCCCAAAAACCAAAGGGCAAGTGTTTTCTCTGATTTGTGGATGCTAATTCATAATAAAGGTGGGGGAAACTAGGGAAGAATAGAATTACTTTAGATTAGGTAGAGGGGAGTGAAGGGAGGGGAGGGGCTGTGGGGGTAGGAAGGAGAAAGAATGAATTGGACATTATTACCCTATCTACATATATGATTACACAACCCGTATGATTCTACATCATGTACAACCAGAAGAATGAGAAGTTATACTCCATTTATGTATGATGTGTCAAAATGCATTGTACTGTCATGTCTAACTCATTAGAAAAAATTTCTAAAAAAATTTTAAATGACATGGTTCCTAACATGCACCCAAAATTTTTCTTTCTTGAAAAAGTGATTTTCAATCCAGTAACAGATTGAAAGCAAAGAAGGGAGAGAGACAAGGGACCTCTGTTCTATTTGTAACATAAACCACCAAAGCAAACCTTAACTAAGTCTTCTTGGCTCCTGGGGAGGAGACAGAGTGGGGCCTAGGAGGGGCCCAAACTCCCAGGGGACGACCCCAGGGTCTTCACATGCCCAGACGTGCTGGGCATGTCTGTGCTCATTAAAGAAAGTATGCGGGTGAAGTTTGAGGAACTTGATAGATACATACACTGGAAACATTTTATAACCCACTGCTTAAGATTCTTTTTTCAACAAATATTTATTAAACAACCCATTGGCTTTCTGAAAATCCTTCAGAAGAGTAAAGAAATACATGGAGCACATGGTAGAACGCTCTTCTCACGTAAGTGTTTATTTGGAAAAGATTCAATGAATGTTTATTGAGCACCTATTAACTGTCAGTCAGTGTTTGTGGGTGGTATTTATTAAAGAGCAGGAGGGAACATCTTTCCTTATAGATTTTATATTTAGTAGGGAAGAAAAACACTGAGTAAACCATAAAGGATGTCATTTAAAATGGTGATAAGCGTGAAGGAGAACATAAAGAGAAGCCACAGAGAAAAAGGTATGCCGGCAAGGGCTACTGTGCTAAATAAGATAGATGGAGGCGGCCTGGCTGAATCATGATAGGAAGAGAGTGGTGGGAAGGAAAAGAAACCCGTACTAAACACAGGATGCTTCCGATCATAGACAAATATCCCTACTCTCTCTCACACACACATAAATGCCCTAAAGAATAAGGAGATTTATTGGCTCCTGTAATCAGAAGTCCAGAGACATGCGCAATGTCAGGGGTGGTTGACTCTGTAGCTCAGCAATATGATGAGGTTCTTTCTTTCTCTACCTGGTTGTTTTCAGCCCTGATTTCTACGCAAGACTCAAACCCGGTAAGCTCCATCCAGCTCCCCCTACCTGCTCCACCTCTCTGGGAAGTGAGCAAGCTCTTCTCAGTTACTCCCCTGTGGATTCCCTCCCTGCTCACTGGCCCAGCCCGGCTGAGGCGTATCCATCCTGAGCCTGTGACCGGCCCTGGGGCGGGTTGGCGTTCCTGTAAATCTGCAGGTACAATCACTAGGGGAATGGATATTGGAGGATCCACGTGACCGCTACTCCAGGAGCGAGCAGGCTTGGCAAGTTCAAGGAGTAGAAAGGTTCTTCTGGCCAGAACAAAACAAGCACTGCGCAAGTCAGGGCAGGTGAATTTAGAAGGGAGATCACAGAGCAACCTGTGTGACTTGGTAAGGAACAGGGAAGCCATCCCCGGGCCTCAGCAGGGGACCGATATCATCTGATTGGCTTTTAAAAAATGTGGATACTCAACACTGTCTCTGGAATGGGGCAGAACAAGAGCAGCCTATTCTGACCTGGAACCAGGATCAGAGGCCACGTGATTTCCCCCTATTAGGTGCATGGAAAAGGTTGGGTCAACACATGCTCGAATAGAAGAGAACCTCCCAGCTTCTCCCAAGAGGGTAGAACTACTGAGTTAAAGGATCATAACGCAATTTCCTAAACTAGGTAACCCTGACAATAGCCTTAGGCCATAATGCAGTCAATCAACCTCTAGTTCAAGGCCACAGTCAGGAAGACACAGTGATTCTTAGTGGACCACTAGCCCTGACATCCTTCTTAAAAAAGACTGACAGTCAAACCAAAGAACGCTGGGATGTGACCCAAAGCACGAGTAGAAAGGGCTTCTATCAACGAGTCCTCGGGGTGGGCAGGGGAAAGGTGTTGACCCATAAAGTCCATCTGAAATGCCAGTCAGCCCCTCCACTGGGAACCAATGAGAACACAGATAGCCATTCCACGACCCCATGTCCACATAGTCCTCAGTGTCCCACCTGTGTATCATTATGTGGGTGACAAACCTGTTGAGCATCAGAAACCCCTGGAACAACTGTCCAAAATCCAGCTTCCAGGGCTGGACCCCAGGTGCAGAGGTCCACATCCTCATAGGCGTGCTCGTGAACCCTCGAGAGGGTCACCTCTGGTCAGCCAGGGGTGGGACTTCCTGCACAGCGAGGGGACTTTGCAGAGAACCTGTGTGCCAGGGAAGACTGAAGGGCAGGAGAGACCTGGGTGCTGCCCCCGACTCTGTCCTCACTTTGCAATCCCATCAGTGCGTTTCTCACGGGCAAACTGGGAGACTGATAAAATGAGCTTCGGCATTCCCTCCAGCTGGAAATTCTGTGATTATGTGAAGCCATGTTTATATTACTAAACTCATGCTAGTCTACCAGTTAGACCAAAAGAAGCACGGTGGAGTTTCGGGCCTGTGGTGGGAAGCAGAGGGGATGGGGCTGGAGGGTTGGTTCAGGCACAGCGCTGGACTGGAGTCAGGATGTGAAAGGGGAAGCTCTCATGTGTTACGCCTTGTATCTTCCACGTTGTAAAATGTTCAAGAGGGTCTTCCTAGCCAAGCGACTTCCCTTTAGCCTGATGGTAACAGCGGCAGTGTGGTGAGCATCCACCAGTGCTGTCCTGAGAGCTTTAAGCATGTTTTCTAAATCCTTAGACTAACCCTACAAGACAGGATTATCCCCATTTCATGGAGAAGAAAATGGAGGTTCCTAAGAGTTAGTTGGCTGGCCAAAGTCACATAGCAGAGGAGGATGGGAGCAACTGGTTTCGAGACTCTAAGCCTTGATCCCTCCCCCAGTGCCCTGGGCTGCCTGGTGAGGGGGGATGGCAGTCTCCTGAGCTAGCTGCACTTCAGAGAGACCGAAGAATTTAGATTCCAGAAACATTCAGATGTCCCTCTAGTCCTGGGGACAGCGGGAGCCTCCTGTGGTCCCCTGTAAACTCCCCATAGGAGTCTGGCCACTTCCCCTTAGCCCTCCCTGCCCCTGTACTCCAGGGCAGCCTGAACCAGGAGAGGGTGTGTGTGTGTGTGTGGCAAGCATGTGAGCAAGCAGGACTGTGTACATGAATGTGTAAGGGTGTGTGCATGTTGCAAGTGTGTGACTGTTCACAGGAGTGTGTGTTTGTACAATGTGTGTAAGGGTGTGGGTACCTATGTGTGAAGACATGCACATGAGTGTGTGTGCATGTGTGAGTGTGTGTGTACTTGTACATGCATGTACAAGAGTGTGTGTATGTGTATGTGTCCACACACTCCCACAGCAGTTCAGTCCTGCAAAGTTTCAGACAGAATTTCATTGGCAACCTGAGACTAAAGACCATTCCAGGCAACAGGGTCTGACCACTCCACCAGCTGGCCCAGCAGCAGCACCCCTGGGTCTGAACTTGCCTCTTGAATGACATTTACCAACCCTCAGTGATTCCTCTGTGTCAGATAACATGCCTGGTACTTTCTGCACACCTGCCCAGCAACAGGTGGGCTCTCATGGGAGCTCTGTCCTCTGTTAATTCAGTACTTTCTTTCTCCCAAGGCCTCCCTGGTTGAGTTGGGTCAGTGCTTGGTCCAGGGAGGGGCTTGAGGCACCAGCTAACCCAATCAGAGCCTCCCTCTGCCTCACATTGCTCGGCCTTCCAGCCATGGCTGTTAGGATGTGGCCCAGTAGGACAGAATGAGGCAATGTGAAAGGACATAGATCAACCAGGGACCGTGTGCCCCTGGAGAACGTAAGCCTGCCTGTTTAACACAGAAAGATATTATTTTCCTCTTTTGACACATGAAGAGACTGAGGTTCAGAGAGGCTATGACTTGTGCAGGATCTTACATTGACACAGGCCAGAACAGGAACTTGAACCGGTTTCTGTCTACAGCCCCTGTTTCCAACACACTAATCGCTGATCAGTCTGTTTCTGTGGGACAATGCCCAGGACATCCTATGTCTCATCGAATCACATCTACTCTGCAGAAAAGTGAAACAACATTGCAAAATAGTGGTGCTGAATGAAAGGAACAGAGAGCCAAGGGACAGACAATTGTGGAAAGAAGCATCTGCCAGCATTTGGGGTGGCATGGATTACCAGAGGTGGCTAGACCAGCTCAATTCTTCCTAAGTTCCCATAAAGCCTTCCCCTGGCTAGTCTTCTGCTGGGGCTTCCTTGTTTTGCAGATGGGGGCTTGAGAAAGTCTGACCCATCTTGGTCGCCTAGGCATGCAACCATCTGAATACTGTTTAAGTGTATTCCCCAAAGATTCATGTGTTAAAAGCTTAGTCTCCAGTATGGCATCTTATGAGTTGGGCCCAATGGGATGTTGTTAGGTCATCTGGTAAGCTGCCCTCAGAGGGATTAACATAGCTTTCAGGGGACTCCAGTTTCTTTCTAGTTTTCTGTCTCAGCATGTGATATTTCCTTTCATGTGCATTCCTTCAGTGATGCCGTTGGCCATGATGTGATGCAACCAAGAAGGCCCTTACCAGAACAGCACCAGATTGTTTGAGCATCCAAAACTATGAGCCAAAAAACCTCCTTTCTTTATAAGTACCCAGCGTCAGGTATTTTGTTATAGAAATGGACAAATACAGGGAGGGTGCTGAGCATTATGCTGCCGAGACCTAAGATAGGCTCAGCAATCCTCAACAGTTGTGTGGTGTGTGTGTGTGTGTGTGTGTGTGTGTGTGTGTGTCTTTATATCACACCCTAAAAACACAAAGTGAAGAAATAAAACAAAAAGTATCTGGGTTTCCAACCTAAGAGCCCATGAAAAGGAAGCAAAAAAGATTTAGGTTGTTTTCATTTTCTCAAAACATGAAAAAGCCACCACTGACATTTAAACTGCCATGCAAAGGTGGTTCCAAATCAATCCATCGGCAGCTGTAAAAATCCATGTTGATCCACTCCAGGAAAACTGAAGGAGAATAAAACCTCTGGAGAGAAGAAATGATTTTCTTGCTCTCTAAGTAGACTGCTGTCATTTAACATCCACAAATGTTTCTGCCACTGAAGGTTGCTAAGGTCAAATGGGATAAAACATATTTAGGTACAGTCAGATCATTCTCTATTCAAAATGTCTTTAAGGAGCAAAAAGGCTCGCTGTCCTAGGGCTACAGCTTTCCCAGAAATGCAATGGGCCGGGATTTGCAGGTTTATTTTGCATGCACACTGAGTAGAGGGGAATTTATTGTGCATTGATGCCATCCTGACTCGCTGGCGATGTGCAGAGCATCCAGGAGAACCCAGACAAAGCCTGCTTAGCAGTCAGGCAGAGAGGGAGATCGTCTCTCCTGTAGTTTCTCTCCCCCACTCCAGTATTCTCTCTTTCCTGTCATTATT
This sequence comes from Sciurus carolinensis, assembly GCF_902686445.1. NCBI lineage: Eukaryota > Metazoa > Chordata > Mammalia > Rodentia > Sciuridae > Sciurus > Sciurus carolinensis. Next base: position 24,272,986 of record NC_062227.1, on the reverse strand, counting down.
GTGACCAAAGAGTCATGCTTTCTTCACCTCCTTTCTTGGGTCTCCTCAATGGGTGCTCCCTGATGTCATCCAGATGCAAGGATTAATATAATGGAGGAGTGATCTGTCCTTTATGAGTGTCCAAGTTACTGCTGTGGATTGGATCTTTCTTTTAGCTTTTTAAAATTTGTTCTTTTGGCTAGACATGACTGTAGAGTGAATTTTGACACATTATGCATACATGGAGTACACCTTATTCTAATTGGTCTCCCATGCTTGCGGTTGTACGTGAGGGACTTCCACTAGTCACATGTTCATATACGAACATATTAAAGATATGTCCGATTCACTCTACTGCCTTCCCGTTCCCATCCCACGTCCCTTCATTCCCCTTTGTCTAATCAATGAACTTCTATTCTTCCCAACACCCCTATTGCGTGGTTTGGATCTTAATTGTGCCCCAAAGGCCCTTGTGTTAAAGGCCTTGTCCCTAGTGTCTGGCACTCTTGTGGTGTGGTGGAGACTGTAAGAGGTAAAACTTAGCAGGAAGAACTTAGGCCATTGGGGGTGTGCCCTTGAGGGGGACATGATGACTCCAGCCCTTTCCTTTTTCTCTTTGCACCCCTGCTGCCAAGAGGTGAACTGCTTCCTCTGCCATGTGCCCCACCATGAGGCTGATAAGCAACATAGCCAACCAGCCATGGACTGAATCCTCCAAACTGTGAGAGAGAAGAAACCTTTCTTCTTTTTAAGTTGACGGCCTCAGCTATTTTTATTACAGCAATGGAAACTAAGTGAACACACACTCATCTTCTTTGTGCCTTGGTTTCCCCATCCATAAGACAATGAAAGTGAAACTGTTCAATTACAAGGTGACTGGCAAGGAAATTAAGAGGAAGCAATTAGCATGGGGCTTGGGGAATGGCGAACATTCCTCAGAGGTAGGTAATGATATTACCGTTGTTCTTTTTCTCAAAAGCAGTTTTCATTATTTTCTACCTTTGCTTCAAAAATGTACAATCTCTACTTAACTTCAATTTAGTACCCCAACTATCTCTATATCCCAAGTTAATTTTGCCTTTTAATTTCTGCCTTAAAAGCTCCTTTGCATCCTCGGGTCTACATAGCTACATTCAACATTCCTAGAAATCCTCCCAGGTGCCAGGAGTTGTGCAGGGGAGCTGCACTATTCTTATCTCTTGGTGATAACAGAGCTCTCCTGCTCTCCTTTGCTTTGACACAGTCACTGGTAAGCTTCTCCTCCTTCTCCACTGCCATTTTGTAAAATCAATACCATAGTGTGGAGCTGCCACGGTGCACTGGGAAGGAGGTGGACTGTTGACTGTAGCCTTGGAAATGGCAAAAAGTAGGTGAATGGATAGAAGAATCATAGGAATGTAACTCGATGGATGTTTCATTCTGCGTGTGCATGTTTGTTTTGCTCTCAAGACAGCCAAAGAATGCACCATGGAAGTTCTGGTGTTGGAGTAAAACTTTGTGGTTTTGCAGAGATTTTTGAGGACATAGCAGTCCCGAGAGGTACCGTCTGCCTGTCTGCTGCAGCCTGGGTCTCGTCAGCACTCTGCGCAGGATGGGGTGGAAGGCCACAGCACCTTCACCTGCGCTCCCATGCAGGCGCGACCCTCAGCCCACGGCGATGCTTACCTGTTGTGTGTTATCTCCCTGACAATTATCTGATTTCAGAAGCGCTGGGACCTCGTCCCATTGACGGAATGTCTCCTGTGCCTGTTCCAGGAAGACAAACTGGTTGATCACCCAGATCAAACACTCTGCTCAGATGAAAGGGCAAGAATATCACGGCTCCCCAAAAAGTCTCTGAGAAAATAGAGCTCATTTCTTCTAACTCCTCAAGTGTGAAATATGGGATTTGCCACTTATTCAACCTGACGGCAAAGCGGAACATCAAAACCTGGGTCTACGAGGTGCATTGTGTTCACCCAGTATACATAACGTAAGTGCTACAAAGAAGGGAGAAAGTGCTAGAACTTTGTATTTCAAGTCACCCTTTAGAAGTTTATGTTTCAACCTAAGCTACTTAATGAGACCCTGTCTCAAAATAAAAAATAAAATGGACTTGGGATGTGACTCAGTGGTTAAGTGCCCCTGGGATCAATCCCTGGTACAAAATAAAATGTCTGTTTCAAGTATAATTAGTGATATACACACCATATTGGAATGTAAAAATGTGTACATATAAATAAGAAGAATATATTTACATAGATAGAGGATGCTTAAAATTCATTATTGATGAAATATATAATACAAATGTTTGAAAAGTGTTGATCTGAATCTTTATATATGCATCTGTATTGTTCATAATTTCTGAATGGGTAATAATAAATAATTAAATACATGTACGATGTCAGTTGTGATTTGTCAGAGTGGTTTCCTCTTTATTAGATGAGTAAAAATGAATTTCATAGATGAACAAATGTTGGGGGTGGATGGCAGGGTGGGCAGATGGACAGTTCTTACTTTAACTTCCTTGGGTCCTTGCAGGAGCATCAGGAATTCTGGGAATGCCCTGAAATGGCATACGGCATACCTGGAGGAGGTGAAGAACCACAGCTAGAGAGACACAGGGGAAATTCTTTAGGGAGGTTTTTCTCACCTACTGTAATTCAAGGTGCTCAAAGGCATTTTATTTTCAAATCATTTACGAGGATGTTCATGTAGCAGGATTATACTGTTGTTGGCCACTGGAACTCCAAAGTCCCTGCTGCAGATTTTTAGATGCGGAAGGAGGGACCCGTTGTGACAGTAGGAGCCAAGTGAACCTGATTCTGGAATTTTGCTTTCTCCTTGTCATCCATCCCATTCAATTCCCAATCAGAGGTTGTAATTTTTTAACACTGATCAGCATTTCTTTAGCATTCAGTCATTCACCAATGCTGTTTAACCTTGAAAACCCTATCAGAAGATGATGGCCTTTCAATTTATATATTCATTCATTGTTGAAAAATACCTGTCCTATGGTGTGCTTCCTTCTCCCCCAAGCTCAGTGAGGAATTGAATATGGGACAGCGACAGCCTACAAGTGATCCTTATTCCCTGACACCTGTGTGGGTCAAGGGGCCAAGAAATTGTCTACTCAGTTCAGGATGCCTTGTCTTTCTCCTTGTTAAATTTCAGCAGCGAAAACCCCCACATACCATTATAGAGCCATCACAATGATGAACAGTGGCCTTAATTGGTATTAAAGGATATTTATGTTGGTATGACTAAGTTAAAACCCCTAATTGATTGGAGACACTTGAGTAATAGGATCCGCAGAGTCCCATTAGGATTGCGTTGACATATTAGCTTATCTTTCTACTTGATGGCAAAAGGATACGCTTGGGAGCCTCACACTGTAGCACATCCAGGCTAAGATTTCTGACCTTAGATTTATGTTATCTAAAGCAACAAACCCAGCTGCCTACTTCATGGTCTGAATTACAGATTTTCCATTTAGCTGGACAACATGAATCTGCTGCTACAATTATGCCTACGATTACTCCCCCGTTGAGTGCGCCTGGCATTCTAATGCAGCTGCTTACTGTACACTCTGGCCCCTCCTTGGAGTAAAAGTGAATGGGCAGCGTCCACTCCCTGGACGGTGCTGCACCTCGTTACTGGTGGAGCTGTCAACCAGACAGATGCAGGCGATGCTCAGGAGCAGCTTCCCCCTGCTGTTCTGTTCATTGCTGCTTTTCCCTCTTCAAAGGAGATCTTCTTTCATCAGAACTTCCCCATCTAGGAAATAATGAACTCAGTCCTCCCCTCTGTTCAGGGAATGTGCATTTCCAGAGCAGAGTAGCAAGGAGCATTTTCTATTTAGGTACATATTAGCCGAGCCCAGCTCCACGCTGGGCACTGAAAACCACTTCCCATCCCAAGGAAGGACAGTGCACCTGCTCTGTGTATCTACATCCTGTGACTGGGCTCTGCCTCGGATGCTTTCCTTTGTTCAAAACCAAAAACGTGATAGTATACATGCTGTTTTATTACCTGTTTTTCAAAAGTGTAATACATTTTAATTGCAATAGTGCTACATCCTTATTTTGAAGTTTCATATAGTACCTAAGTATACAAAAGTAAATCTTCAGAGAAAGAGCTGGTATTTCTACATTTTTTTGAATGCAGATATAAACAGAAGGATGAAAAGAGAAATATGCACTCAAAATCACAATGAAATGTTAATACTGGTTAAGCATCCCTGATCCAAAAATCCCAAAACTGAAACATTTTGCATGTCAACATGATGCCACATTGTGGAAAATTACATGTCTGGCCTCGTGTGACAGGTCACAGTAAAATGAACAAAATTATTAAGACTATTATGTAAAATTACCTTCAGGCTAGGAGTATAAGGTATATATGGAACATGAAGAGATTTTGTGTTTAGACTTGCATCATTGAAAAGATATCCTATATATATGCAAATATTCCAAAATCCAAAATCTGAGGCACTTCTAGTCCTGAGCATTTAAGATAAGAGATACTCAACCTCTATAAATTTTTCACTGATTTTTTTTCTCAGTACTGGGGTTGGAACCCAGGCCCCTGCAATGCCAGGTGAATGTTCTACCACTAAGCTATACACCAATCCCTAGAAATTTTTTCTTATTTGTAGTTAGCAAAGTGTGGATATTATTTTCATGTCAGCAAATTACATCTACATCATTGTAGACAGATTTGCAATATCTTTTATTTAATTTATCTCTATTGTTAATATTTACATATTTCCTGTATTTTGTCCTCATAATCATTGAATGAGCATTCTTTTAGCTGAATTTTTTTAAATTATGGAAACATATAAGATCAAGAGAATAATATAATGAATCCCTACATCTCTACTACCTAGCTTCAAAATCATCCACATCTTGTCAATCTTGCTTCATCTATTGTTTTTCCTCTAAAACACACAAACACACCTTTTTTTTTTTTAAGTATTCTACAACAAACTTGACACTTTCTAATTTCTCTGTAAGAGGCAGGAAGACAAGTGTAAAAAAAAAAGGACCAGATAAGGCTTCCTTCCTTCCTGTCCTTTGCAAACCCCGCCCCCCCCCACTCCCTCTGAGGGCTGCTATTAGTGGGAAGCCAAGTCTTTTTCCTATGAACGTGGAGCAGTAGGCCTGATGAACCTACCTTCTAAGTGGAGGGTAGGATGCACTTTGGAACCAGGAAGAGATATGGGATTTCTCACCTACAAGTTTTTTGAATTTTATCAGTTAGTTCATCTTTCTGAGCCTGAGAGTTGGAATAATCACAACTAGCTGGTAAACCTGCCCTGAGAAGTTCGGGAATTCTGCCTGTGGATGAAGCATCCAGCACAGAGGAGGCACACCGTGGTCAGTGTCAATTCCTTGCCCTTACAAAAGCAGGTCAAGCAGAAACTCTGGACAACTGAACCCAGCAGCTCAAGCCTGACCCCAAGGAAAGCAGCTCAGTTCACTATAGCAGCTCAGTGTGTATCCTACATGGTCCCCGTGCCATGAAAATAAACACCCTATTGCATTTCTCTGTACCCAAACCACATCAGATAGTCAATATGAGTTGTGACATTGTGATTCTACACAAATGTGCGGAAATTAGCTATGAATCTATCCAAAGGCAGATCGTCTAGCAAAATTATTGCTAACTACAGAGTGTTGGCCATGACCAATGTCCTTGCATGTCCCTGATGGAGCACTGAACTGGGAGTCTCATGCGTTACTCTAGGTACATCTGGTCACATTGCTGGGCCACTGTCCTCCTCACTTGTAGAATGAGGGTGTTGGATTCCATCACTGTGGTGAGTAGTACATACCAGAACCTTAAAGTGCCCTGGTCTCCAAATCAGCCTGAACCTACTGGTACAGTTGATGGTGATCATGTGCATGAGTGTTGGGCTGTGTAGTTGAAAGGGTGCAGGGTTTACAATCAGCAGACCTGCCTTCAAGACTCAGCTTTCTTATTCACTAGCTCCATGACTCAGGAGCGTTCTTACCCTCACTCAGTTTCTGCTTCCTCACCCGAGGCCTGTATCACAGGGTTGTTCTTCCATTCATACTTCAAATTTTATCAAGTGCCTAATGCAAACTATTCACCCTTCTGGTGCCTGAATTTTATTGGGAATGTGGTTGGAGGTAGAGAAGTAAACAAAAATAAATTGTAAAATAAGTTGTAAGTTAGATGGGGATAAATATTAAGGAAAAAATAAAGTGTGAGGGGGAAATAGAGAATACCGCAGCAACCATGGGAGACTTAGGAGACAGTGTTGCAATTTTAGAGATGCAACCAGATAGTCATCACTGAAAAGGGGTCATATAAGTCAAGTCCTCAAATGAGACGAAGGAGTGAGCCATGAAGCTATCAGGAGAAGAGCATTCCAGGAAATAGAAAGTGCAAGAGTTCTGAGGCAGGAATGTTTGGGGACCAAAAAGGAGACCGGTGTAGAAGGCGGTGGGTGGGGCGGGGAGATTAAAACCAGACAGGGAATGGGACAGATTGTGCAGGTCCTCAAAGACCTGTGTCAGGACTTTGACTTTTATTTGTCCTATGTCTGGAAACCTTTGCTGGTTTTGAGCAGGGGTATAACAAGTCTACCAAGCATCCAGAATTTTTCTTTTTGTTTTAATTTTATTTTCTTTATTTTACTTTCATTTTTTTCTTTTTGTGTCGAGGATTGAACTTAGGGCCTTGTGCACGCTAAGCAAATGCTCTATCACTGATCCATATCCCTTGCCTGGACCCAGCATTTTAAAAGTACAATCTGGGGGCTCTTGGGGTGCCCTGAGACCTTTACAGCATTCTCCATGAGGTCAAAAACTATTTTCATAGTAATAAGACACACTTTGCCCTTTTCATTCTCATTCCCTCACAACTATGTAGTAGAGTTTTCTTTAAGCTATATGGCTTCCAGAAATGATTGACAGCAGAAGCATATAGGAGAATCCGTTTTCATTAAGTCAGATGTTGAAGAGATTTATAAAATGTGCTTGTCAAAATGTGTACTGCTACTTTTCAGCAGTTTTTGGAAAAGTTATTTTTCATAAAATTATTTTTTACATTAATATGCAATAAGTTTATTTCAGTATTTTAAAATGAATTAATTACTTTTAAACATCAGTTTTAATTTTTAATGCAATAATATAAAAAAATATATAACCTATAAGGACAAGACTTTGGGGGGTGGTCCTCAATCACTTTTACAGGAGTAAATTATTCTGAAATCAAACACATGAGAACCCCTGGTCCAACAAAGATTTGATTGAAACCATGTGTGCTGTGACAAGTCTAAGGAGCAATGTCCATAACAGGATCACAGGCTCACTGAGCTGTGGCAGTGGGGAAAGTCAGAAATGCTCAGATTTCAGGCAAATCTGTGAACTGACTGAAGTCGTTGATGGATCAGATGAAGATTATGAGAGGAAGAATTGAGAATTACTACTGATTTTTGGCCTGATCAACCAAAGGACAAAATTGACATTCAATCCAGCGAGAAACTGCAGGGTGGGTGGTGTAGGGGTGGGGAAAGGTCAGGAGCTCATCACGGGCATTTAAAAGTTCTAGACGTCTGTAGGCATCCAGGTGGAGATTTCAAGAAGGTGGCTGTATATATAAGTCTGAAGCCCAGGGGAGCGATCCAGGTTGGACTTACAATATGGGGCATCATCAGCTTATAGGCACAGTTTTTGTCCTGCAAATGGTTCAGCTCTCCAAGTAAATAAGGAGGTTAAGGAACGGGAGGAAGAGCAGAGTGGTGGAGTTTTCAATTCCAAGTGGACAAAGGGGGTCAGGGACAGGCTGGTGCACTATGTTGATCAGTGGCTACTGACAATTGGGCTTAGCAACTGGAGGTTGCTGGTATCTCCAACTGGAGCGGTTTCTGAGGAGGGAAGGGAAGAAGCTGAGTGGAGCCAACTTATAACAGAGGGGACGATCTGAGGAGGGGAGGATGGAGTACCCTGTATAGGAGTTTTGCTGTAAGGAAAAGAGAGAAAGCAGGTGATAGCAGAGGGCAAGCAAAATCCACAGAGGGTTTTTGTTTTGTGTTCATTTTTCTCCTTTGATATGAAAGAAAAAAATCATATTTACTCTTACGAAAAAAAAAAAAAGTGAAAAGGCAGTCTTTGACAAGACAGAAAAGAACCAGGAGAATGAATTGCCTGAAGGGAGAGTTAAGGAGGAAAAGGATGAGGTCTGGAGAAGGTGGAGAAGTTGAACTTGCTACGAGCCTAGAAAGTTCCTTCAGAGTAAAGGAGAGAGAGAGACAGAGAAGACGTGAGGTGCAGGCAGGTGGAGCTTGGGCAAGTTCTGCTGTCACTGTGGTTATTTGCTTCGTGAAACCGGAAATGAGTTCATCATTAGCGGAAGGACAGGATAGAGGTGACAGAGGCTTAAAGATAGTCATTGTGTTGGTAATTATAAGACCTCATGAGATAACCTCCTCAGCCCTGGATGAATGCTTGATGCTGTTTATTATTAAATATAGCTGTGGAGAGGCTGGGCTATTTTTCACTATGTTTTATTATGTCCTTCCCTTTTGAGAGATGATCATTCTCTGTAGGTCAAACACACACATTTCCTAACATTCTTCTTCATATTGACATCCTCCCAGACTTCCACTGCAGTCCACAGGTCTACAGAGATGTGGAGGTGATGCTGTGTGTGCTGATGTTCTTTTTGATAAGTGATGATGAGAAGTGGGTATTTTGAAGTTCCATACATAGGGTCCCTAGTTACCCACTCAAGAGACTCTTGGAATTAGTCAAATGACACCTTGTGCAGCGTCCTGTGGTTTTTGGAGGATGTGCATGGAAAATACTGCTCTGTATGCATCTCTGGAGCCATGGCACCTGTAGAGGGGGAGGAACGCCAAGGGAGGAGGGCTGGAGGATATTAAGCCATGTGTTCTCTTTCCAGTCAATGTCTCCACTGGGCCCCTGGGCCTTCCTCCCGCCCAGGCCGCCAGCAGTGATTCATCACCGTCTTTGGAGGAAGTTGCCATTGTAGAATGAGAGAACAAAGACAGTGAATTCTGGACTTTTAAACTCAAGAGCTTCTTTCTTCCCCCTCCTTCCTCCAACCTTGGGAAGAGGCAAAACAAGAGGCTGAAGACAAAGCAAGAGAGATTGTCACTGGCTGCTTCCCATCTAGCTGTACGGGGGCCGGGCTGGGGGGGTCTAAGAGAAAGAAAAACCCAGACTGAGGCTCCTGCCTAAGAGACACCACAGTGCTGTGCAATAACCCAGGACTGAAGGAGAAACCCCACAGAGAATTGCTCCAATCCAATCCTGAAGATGACCAAGCTGATCCATTACATGGATTATACTTCTGTCATCTAGATACTTAAATTAGAGAAGCACTGAGTTGCAAAAAAAATAGAGAAATTGGCATTTCTGCACATCTACATTTTCTTCCTTAGTTCCACTTGCAAAATAGAAAATAGTTATGGAAGAACTAGCATACTAAGTCACTAACACCCTAGTGTGAATGAACTTAGCACAGTGGCTCACAAGGAGGGGATATTTTGCTTCCAGGGAGCATAAGACAAAGTCTGAAGCCATTTTTGATTGTCACAACTGGGATAGGAGAATGCTACTGGCACCCGGATACACACCAGAGAGACTGCTGAATGCCTTACCAAGCAGAGAACGGGCCGCTGGAGCACAGAATTACCCAGCCTAAGATTTCAATGGTGACAAAGTTGAGAAACTTTCAATTTCTCTTCAGCATAATTTAAAGAAACAAAGCAAAACAAAAACAGGTTGCTCATAAAAAGAACAAATTGCCCAGGCAGAATGATGGTGAAGAATATAAATAAACCAAGAAAGAATAAATTCCAGCCCAGTCTGTGTTTGGAAGTGCCAGTAGTCTCAATATGGCAACTTATTCAATCTAACATGAAAAAAAAAAAAGAACCTCACAGCTAATTGCATCCCACTTTCCTATAGTACACAAAGCAAGAGCTCAAAATACTACCAGGCACCCAATATAACAAAAACACTATGATTTCAATCCTCACCACCCCCCCGCCGCCCCCGGAACACCATAGCAAACAGCTCCTGCCTGAGTTTAATTAGAGTCGTTGACTCTTTATTTCCCAGTTCTCATGATGCTGTGGCTCGGGTGTCCCCATCCCTTAGTGAATACTGTAATGGCTCTCCCTGACCGCCCCTTCCCCATGCTATTTCCACTTTAGTTCCTGACTCTCATTGTTTGCTTATCTATTTTGACAGCACACCTTAACCTCTTAGAATTACTTGGAGGGTAAGTCACCTGATCCTTTGTCTCAGTTTTGAATTCTCTCCCCAGAGCAAAGTGTGACTTTCCAGCAGTTTACTGATCACCTGATGCTCTCTGCCCAGTTTTACTATGTGTAGAATAAGAGTAGTAATAAAACCTACCTCATTAAGTTATAGTGTAGAGTAAATGAGTGAGTATTCTGGTTGTTCCACAGTAAGCACTCAAAATCCATTAGCTACTATTATTATTATTTTCTGTTTTCCATTTTGAGACCCAAACACTACCTCAAATTTAATATATCCCAAACCAGACATTTTTGGCCCTCAAAGCCTGTTTCTTTCTCTCTGTCGCACCCTTCCACTTGGTGAATTCAGGATCACATGTGTCAATGATGCCAGCCTCTTTCATCTATGGGCTCCGCATCTGCAGATTCAACCAACCATGCAGAGAAAATACTTGGGGGGAAAATTGTGTCTATACTGAACACGCACAGGCATTTTTTTCCCTCATCATTATTCCCTAAACAATACAGTACAACAATTTACATAGCATTTACATTGAATTAGTTATTATGAGTAATCTAGAGATGATTTAAAGTATACGAGAAGATTGTGTAGGTTATATGCAAATATTCTGCCTTTTTATATAAAGGACTTGAGCATCCTGGATTTTGTTATTCATAGTGGGTCCTGGAACCAATCCTCCAAGGAGGCTGAGACAGCTATAATTCGTTATCCACGCTGGTACACTTACAGAGTAGAGAGCTTTATTGATCATTGCACAAGAGCAACAGGCACAAGTAGGGGCAATTCACTGAAAACAGGAGGGGTGGGGGTTCTTCTGCCTTTAACCCTTTTCTCTCCCCTTCACAACTCTAGCCACCATCCTCTCTAATGTGAATTTGTACCAGATTCTCCTCCTACCTTTCTCCTCCCGCTCAGTTCCTGCACAGTAGTCTCTGCTGCACTTTCCATGTTTTCTAAGGAGTAAGATACACATCCTAGAGTTCAAGGCATCCTAGAGTTCTAAGAATCCATCCTACATTTATGACCTCCTTGCTCTGGACCAAGCTCATCGAATAGCTCCACCCTCTGCCTAGGGACCCTGCCTGGATTGCCTCTCCATGTCTCTCCTCTGGAACGTTCCCTCCCTCTCCCTTCTTTAGCCCCCACACTGTCTTCATGGATTCCCATCCTATCTCCCATCAAAACCCATCTCCAGTCACTCCCTCTCCACAAAGCCATCCCTTCAAGAAGCATTTAAGATGCAAGTATGTCCTGACTTACAGACTACAGTTAACTTCGTCTCCTTTAAATTTATTTAACACTTAATTTGTATCTCTTTTGTGGCACTTACCCCTTTATCCTTGAATTAGAGTTATTTGGATTCACACATTTATCTCTTTATAAAATACTGTGAATTTCTCCAGAACAAGAATATGAACTCAATCCCTCCAGGGAACATTAATTAGCACATGGTAAATGCTCAGCAGACAGGTGTTGACCATGCAATACTTCCATGGGGGTCTTTCAGATATTTTTTATTGACTGCATTTAAAAGTATATTTACTGAGTTACCTTATATGGGTTTTGCCATCAGATGATTGCATCCTGTGGGGAGCCCCAGACGTTCATGAAAGTTCTCATTTATCTTTTTCTTGGAGTGCGTGGGGGGATCACAGTGTGGGAGATGTCTTAGAGAGACCTCAAAAGAGAAAGCTGAGCTAATTATTGTTCATGTTAAGTAATTGGTTGTAAGACAGCCACGGTTCAGTTTGCAGATTGGCAAAGTGAGGCGCAGGATGTGCGATTTCACTACAGTCCCCACCAGCACCCAGGGAGAATAAGGGCTGAAGGAGCTCTGAAAAGTTGTCCCATCCACACCCTTCATTGACCTCAGAGGAAACCAAGGGACAGTAGTGAAGTGAGGTGTTCCAACAGGGGTCATAGGCAATATGGAAAGGTGGGACCCTTTTCCTTCTGCCCTAGATGAATTGCATCTTAAAAGACCCATCCTCATGTAAAAGAAATGCATCACCCATTTTAATCTAGTTCAGCAGAAAGAAAACAATTTGAAGCCCCATATTCTGTACATACGAATAACTTTGTCACATGGGTAAATCATGTGCTCCGGAGTCTGCCACACCTTCAGAAGTCAGGGACAGCCTGGAGTGGGAAGGATGAGAAAGCTAGACTTGGAGAGCAGACGGGTGACCAGGACCCTGTGGACAGTGGACAGGGCTCATGACACTGGCCTCACTCTGCTGGCCACAGGTCTGGCTGCCCCTTGCACTCACCCCTGTGGCTGCGGATTATCAGGGACACCAACTGAAGAGAAAGCAAAGGGAAGGGCAGGAATGGCCTGTTTGAGAGACTTCAGGGTGCTGCACTCCCAGGGCTGAGGACAAGGCTCTGCCTATTCTCCGAGTCTCTTTCAGCCTCATAGGGTCCCTCCGTCCACAACAGAGTTATGCTTCCTCCTGGGCAGGGGAGCAAAAGGGGAGATAGTGAGAAAATGAAGGAAAGTGATTACGGTTCTTATTTTTCTTATTCCTCATGTCAAATCTCAGACAATTTTCTTTTGATTTGCCTACTTGCCTGGAGGCTGGGAGGGGCTTCAAAGGAAGAGGAATAATGCATTGCACACCACCTACCTGCCAGGCTTAGAGTCCGACAGGGGATGAGATGTGTTCCATCCAATCCTCACTTGCCTCCTGAGCTCCCTGTTCATGGAGGTTAAGTACTTTCCCAAAGTCAGGCAGCTGGAAAGTGCAGAGCGGGGATCTGAACCCAAGCAGCCTACTTTACCTAAGCACAGTGTTATGGTTTGGATCTGGAATCGCCCCCCAGGCTCCTGCATTGAAGGCTTGCTTCCCAGTGCAGCAGTGTCCAGAGGTGGGGCTTGAGGAACTGATTGGATCATGAGGGCTCTGGCCTCATCAGTGGATTACTCCACTGAGGCGTCATAGCTGACTCCTCTCCGGAGGTTGTAGCAACATAGGAGGTGGGGCCTAGTTGAAAGGAGTAGGTGCTTGGGTGATACCCAGGGGGACTATGTCTTGTCCTGACCCTTCTCTCTTTATTATCTCTCTTTCCTTCCTAGCTGCTGTAAAGTCGGCAGCTTTGCTCTGCTATGTCTTTCCACCATGACATATTGCCTCCTGACAGAACCCCGAAACAATGGAGCCAGTCAACCATGGACTGCAACCTGTGAAACTGGGACCCAAAGTAAATTTTTCCTCCTCTAAGTTGATTTTATCAGGTACTTTGTCATAACAACAAAAAGCTGACTAACACACATGCAATAAAAGTTGAAGAGGCCAGGCACAGTGGCACATGCCTGTAATCCCACCAGCTCAGGAGGGTGAGGCAGGAGGATCATAAGTTCAAAGCTAGCCTCAGCATCTTAGTGAGACCCTAAGCAACTCAGTGAGACCCTGTCTCTAAATAAAATATAAAAAAGGGCTGAGGAGGTGGCTCAGTGGTTAAGCAACCCTGAGTTCAATTTCTGGTACACCACCCCCCAAAATATTACCGTTCTAAAACCTGCTTAAAACTGTCTGATTTCCTTTGGATATTTTCAAAGTACAAATGTGGCTGTACCAAAAAAAGAAAAGAGTTGAGGAGGAGATATATGGAGGGGAAGTTATGTGATCACACACACACCCAGGTGCTGCCCCAAGAGGAGGGTGTGTTGGGTGGCGTGGCAAGCATGGTTCCCATGGAAGTGCATTGAGGCATGGCACCCTTCTAGAGGTTTCTTCCTTTTGCTCACAAGGTGATCTGTCTGCACACAGGTGGGGATAAGCAGTGCTGGCCATGTGTAGCCCCGACTATTTTCAGCCCCTTTTTCTTTCAATAGCATCTTCTGACCCATGCCAGAAGATAACCTTTGTTTTACTACGTTTTAAAGTCTCTTTTTGTCATATCTATTCAGCTCTATTATCTGGCATTTGGTCACTTTATTTTATACCCTTCTTCTGCATATTTGCATATTTAAACTTCATTGCTGCCCCAGTAGAATGGATAACATTAGCTACCCTAAATGAGTTTTAGGTAACACCCAACCCTCAGGTGATATTTGGGACATCATGGAACCTTCTGGTTATCCCTAGAATTAGTTTCTGCCTAAAGCTTGCCCTGAAGGTAAACCTACTTTTCTTACTGATGAATGCTTGCAGTTGAGGCTGGGCCTAGAGACTGTGGCCTCTTTAATGTATCCGTAAGGCAAAGCAGTCACAGATCTTTCTAATAGAAGGACAATACAAGGCAAAGGCCAAATGTTTGCATTTTCACTTCCCATGTTAGTTTTGTTTCTCTACACAATAGTATAATAATAAATAGATTTAATGACTACATTTATTAAGTATCAGCTATATGCCAGGCATAAAAAAAATATATATATATATATATATATATATATATATTTTTTTTTTTTTTTTTTTTTTTTCCCTCTAAAGCTATAATGGTCAAATGTTTGAATCTGGATACCAGGTCATCACAGTATATAACTTTCTAAAGGTTTTTTATAAGGTCAAGTGGAAAGATACATAAGTATTAGTTAGCATAGAGACTAGTATATAAGAAGAGTTCTGTAAATGTATGTTAATCAGCTTTCCATCACTGTAAGAAATACTTGTGAGAAATTGACTTAAAAAGAGGAAAGGTTTGTTTTGGCTGAGCTTCAGAGGTTTCAGTCTATGGTCATTTGGTTCATTGCTTTTGACCCTATGATGAGGTTTGGAATCATGATGGGAGTGTATGATGGTGGACAGGAAGCAAAAGAGAAAAATAGGAAGGGGCTGGGGTCCAAATATCCTTTCAAGGGCACTCCCAGTGACCTAACTTCCTTCCACTAGGTTCCATTTCCAAAAAGTTCCATCACCTCCCAGCTGGACAAATCCTTCCATACATGGGCCGTTGGAGGACAGTCAAGATTCAAACTATCCCAGTGAGTCACTCATTAACCTTTCATTTTACACATTTGCACACTGAGACTCAGAGTTTAAATAAATGTCTGAGGTTATATAGCTAGAAAGTGGTGATTTGAATGCAGTTCTATCTGATTTTTTTTCCACTACTGATATTTTCCATTGTTATTAGTGTGACTTAAAAAGTGTCAGATAGGTTAAATCAAGCCACCCACTTGGTTTTGTTTTAATATTCCTAATTCAGTAAATTAGATTTGTCTCCATTCGTTTGACTAAATGCATCCCACATACAATCTCCAGTGATTGATGTTCTCTTCTCTTTCTTCCATTTTCTTTTCTACCATAAGGAAACATGGAAGCAGTTTTGCAATAAGCAACTTTTATTTTCAGAATAGCAGTTTCACTTTTTAAAATCTTCAGACCATATTTCAAAACCACTCATGCACAAAAGCCAAACCACAGGCCCTCTTCATTCCCAAGTCAAAACTCTTGTACTTAGCAGGAATTCAAGGAAGGGAGGTGATGTATGGCTTTGTGGGGAGTCATCCCATATGGTCTATTGTGCATATATGATATCCTATAAATCACCAGGACAGACCCACCTTGAATCCCATCCAAGGGACCACAGAATCTGTTATAGCTATGACAGCACAAAATAAGGCTTTAGGCAAACTTGCAGGAAGGTGTTCTCATTACCACAATCCAAGGACAAATTAGAGTTGGCCTTGGAGAACACTTCAAGTCAGAACAATGGCTCTTCACTTTTTTATTTTTTTATTTTTAGCTCTTCACTTTTGTAGGGAGGTGCTGGGGATTGAACTTGGGGCCTCATGGATACTAAGCACATGCTCTACCACTGAGCTACACCTCCTGCCCTCTTCTCACTTTTATTAGAAAAGTACTGAATATAGCTAACTACCTGCTACGGTATGGATATGGTTTATCCCGTCCAAAACTCCCTGAAATTTAATCCCCATGTAAGGTATTAAGAGGTGGGACCTGTAAGAGGTGACTAGAGCCCTACCTTCATGCACACATTAATCCATTGCTGTGTCATCTTGAGAACGGATCTGCTATAAAAGTCAGTTTGGCTAAATGTCTTGCATGCTCCGTGTCTCTCACCATGCAATTCTCCGCACCATCTCAGGACTCTGCCAGCAAGAAGGTCATCACCATAGTATCCTTTTCACCTGAGACCAGAACTATGAACAAAATACATCTCTTTTCTTTACATCTCACCTATTCTACAGGTTGTTATTAGCAACAGAAAATGGCACCAAGACTACCTCTTCATGAACATTTCACTCTCCCCAAAAATGTTTCTTAGGTTTCTCTTCTGTTGTTTCCTCACTAAAAGCCCCCAAATGTAGGTCCTCAGTCCTTGCCACTTGTTATCTGAACTAGGACATTAATTCACTGTGCTCTACTCTAATGTACTCTAATGCACAGCTGTGGCTGGCGATTGTACAATAATGTGACTTTTCACAGTTAACTCATGACCCTCTCAGTAGGCACGTGTTCAAAATGAGCATCAGTGCAGCTATGTTATTTACAGCTTACGTGGCTTTGATATATCTTTGCTCATCTCATTCTCCAGATAGCATTGAACTCTGCAGAGCAGAGTTGTACCTTCAGAAACAAATGCAAGGCAGCTCAAATCTCTTCTAACTCAGTCGCAAAGGGATGTTAAAACTCATGTTATCTCCCCTAGAACATGCTCAAACCAAAACAACATTTTTGTAATATTTGGGCTTAAACATCTCTGTAATGACCCAAGGTGGTGCTTCTGGAAATATCTGCAGTAAAAGACCAGTTTTGTTTTGTTTTGCTTTGATTTTATAATTTATAATCCTTTACATAGTGATATTTATTTTAAACACAATAAAATGAATTGTGAGAAACATTTAATGAAAAAGGACATAAAAACTTAAATCCCAACTTTTAAGTATTAGATCCAACAGACATAGAGTTGCTCTGTTAATTTGCTGCCATTTGTAAATGCTTTCTATCAATTTCTGGACTCATTTCCCCATGAGCCAGAAATAAATTATAGACAGATACTCCCCTTGGATCACAATTTGAATATGTTGGTATATACTACTGAACCAGTAGTACGATCTCCTAGTACCCCCCAGCTCTGACATCCAATAGTTCTATGTCCATCTTGAGCCCAGAGCTGAGCATAATTGTTATGGACTGAATGTTTGATCCCCTCCCTCAGCCCAGATTCATATGTTGAAGCCTTAACCCCCAATGTGAGGGTATTTGGAGATGGGGTCTTCGGGAGGTAATTAGGACTACATGAGAGCATGAAAGGGGACCTCTATGATGGGATTAGTGTCCATAGATGAAGAGAGACCTGAGCTCCCATCCTCTCTACCCTGTGAGGACCTGGTGACAAGGTCAGTCTGCTCTCTGGGAAGAGAACACTCATAGGAACAACATCTGCAGGCACCTCGTACAATAATGTGACTTTCAGAAATGTGAGAAATAGATGTATGTCATTCAAGTCACATAGCCTATGGTATTATGGTTGCTATGGCATCCCAAACGACCAGCTGATAGTGTAGAGAACAGCAGGAAAGCCAAGAGCTCCTTCTGGGGTCTGAACAGTCTTGAGCTCTTAAGTTATGACCCCAGTGGTGTCGGTATCTGGTTAGAGAGCACAACAGCCTGTTATCTACTCTGTTCATGAATGCACAAATCACAGCTCTCCTATCTGGTCCCTGAAGAATGGATGCCTTGCTGCTCTGATTAATTATGCATCAGCTAATTAATTTGTTGGCTTTAGTGAATGGAATCAATTATTTTAAATGGCTTTTAATTGTTAATATATGCATTATAACAGAAGACAAAAGCTGTTAATAGAATTCAACATGAAAACCTCCCAGGACAGGGAATGGCCTTGTAAAATAAATTATTTAAAGTTTTCCGAAGAGTTTTTGTGACTTCCAAAAAGCCAATAGTATCTGAAGCAGTATGGGATTGTGTTTAAGGATCCTTTCAGAAGTAATCCTAAATGAATACATGTGAATAAGTTGTGCGAATTGACAGAAAGATCATTGTCATTCACACAACCATCTCTAAGTGCCTGCATGTAGGTCTCTCAGGAAAGCTAGAAGGCTCTGTGAGGGCAGGGTGACCACTAATGAATAGTATAAACCCCATCTAGAACCTGGTGATTTGTGGGATGGATACCTGTCAACAGGGATAGCTTAAGAGAATCTGCTTTGCTGCACTTCAAGGAGGAAGCTAAATGCTATGGTTTGGATATGGTTTGAGGGTGTGCCCTAAAGGTTCATGTGCTGGAAGCGTGGTCCTCCGTGTGGCAGGGTAGAGGTGGCAGAACCTTTAAGAGGTGGGGGCCTAGTGGGTATAATTAGGTCACTGAAAGAACTGCCCTTAGAAGAGATTAATGTAGTTCTTATGGGACCCTGGTTGGTTCCCATACAAGCATGTTGTTAAAAAGAGAGCAGGCCTGGTCCTTGAATCTCTTTTGCTTCCTGCCTCACTACAAGATCTTTCCCTCTTGCACATGTTCCTACCTTAACACGAGTGAGAAAGTAGTGATGCAACCAGAAGGCCCTCCCCAGAACCAAGCAGATGCCAGCACCATGCCCTTGAAGCTACAAAACTATGAAATAAAAATACTGTTTTCAGTATAAAGTATCAGCATTAGTTATTTTGTTATAGCAACAAAAACCAAACTCATACACCATGTAATAGGTGGAGTTTGGACAATACTGGATTGATTGGGGCAGGGAGGCTCCTTCAGGTGTTAGCATCACTTCTCACCCAGTCTAGGAATCGAGAACCCAGAAAGCAATGGCAAAGGACAACCTCCACATAGCTCTGCACCTTCTTGAGGGCCATATAAATCCCCATCTTACTTCTGGCATTTACTCCACAGAGTACCAAAAGCACCCCTGATTTAAATCCCTATTACTGTTTAAAACAAAATGAACAAACAAAAAGCCATGAAGCAATGATCAACAGAAGTGCAGGGGAAAATAAACAATTCCACAATTGTAGTCAAGATTTTGGAGCCCTTGTCTCAATAATAGAACAATTGGAAAATCTGTGAGGACATAGAAGTCCTAAATACAACTATGAACCAACTTGACCTAATTGATATTTATTCAAAATAGATAATTTGCCTAAATGTAAAACTTAAAGCTATCCAACTTCTAAACTACAATAGAAAACCTGCAAACTTGGGTGGAAGCAAAAATTTTCTAGATATGATACACTAAAGACATGAGCCATAAAACAACTCGGTCAATAAGACTTCATTCAAATTAAAATGTCTTCTCTTCAAATGACAGAGTGTGGAGAATAAAAAGAAGCCACAGAAATAGAAAATATTTGCAGAGCAAGTGTCTGATAAAGGACTAATATCCAGAAAATGTTTTCAGGTTCCTCTAAACATAACAAGAAAACCAACAATCCATAAAAAACCAGCAAAGGATCTTAACAAACATATTGTAATTAGTCATTAGAAAAATGCAAGCTAAAACCACAATGATATACAAATACGCACTTCTTAAAATGACTAAAATTAGAAAAAATGGATCATATTGATGAGGATGCACAGGAACGAGAAGCCTTATTTGCTGCTGGTATGCATGCAAATGATAGCAACCACTTCAGAAAACAGTTTTCAGTTTCTTAACTGCATATAATCTACCATTCCACTCCCGGATATTTACTCAGAAAGAAAAAAAAAAAAAAAAGAAGGAAAGAAAGAAAGAACTTATCCAGGGAAAGACCAGCAAGCAAATGTTTATAACAGATCAATTTGCAAAAACCCAAACCAGGAGAAAGCCCACATGTTCATGAGCAGGTGATCAGATAAACAAATTGCAACATATTCATCCCATGAAATACAGCTCAGCAATAAAAGGAAAGGAACTGCTTACTGATATATGCAAAAACATGGGCAAATCTCAAAATAGTTATACTAAATGAAAAAAGTCAGGCAAAAAGAGTATATTCCAGATGATTCAATTTATATAAAATTAGGGGAAATGCCAACTAAGTTACAGTAACAGAAAGCACATCAGTTGCTGCCTGTGTGTTCAGGGATGGGTGGGAGCAGGAAGACACGATCACCAAGCACCAAGGTGACGTTAGAGGATGATGGCTGTGTTTGCGGTCTTGATTGTGGTGCATGTTTTAACTAGTGTATACATATGCCAACACATCAAATTTTATAATGGAAATATGTACAGTCATTCTATGGCAATTATACATGAGTAAGTCGCTTAAAACAGATATACTTAGTTGGATCCCTGGCACCACACAAATTTTTAAAAAATAGAGATATTGTGAAACTCATAACTGACATTGTCATTTCGAAGAAATCTAACCTAGCTATGTAAGTACCCTCTCACAGGAGCCTGTGATGATTCCAGTCCTCCTCTGCTCTCTAGCAGGATGGATGGCCAGGTAGATGGATGGCAGGGGTATCTTCTTCCCTTTAGAGTACCTACCTGCCAGTCCTTGTGCCCTGACTGCAGTTTCACCAGCAGAAATGGCCTTCGTTCACAACCTCTGAACCTGACACCCAGCATGGGCATTTTACTCAGATGGGACCATCTTTCTCTGGAGCGACATTCAGATGAGCAGCAGGCTGCCAGGCAACTTCCTTAGAAACCCCACATCCACACAAGAGCTGGACTGGGTTCCAGCTTGTTCAGACAGTCCCTCTTCTGCCTGCCCTGCAGATGCTCAATCGCTGTGCTTTACTGCTGTATTCAACTCTCCAAGCCTCCAGCCACCCCCCTGTGGCTCCATTGATGCCACGTGCCACATGGGACCATGTCCAGATACTAAGCTCAAGGAAGCATTATGATTTGTATGCTCTCCATCTTGTACTCCCAGCACAAAACACAGTTCCTGGCTCAAAACTGGCAGTGAATACATGTTTGTTGTATGAATGAATAAGCAAATGAATGTACAACATAAAGATATGTTTAAGGTAGTCCTGATACCTAAATAGATTGTGAACTGACTGTGGACTAAAACTTAATTCTAAGAAAAGTTATTTAAAATGAGCAATACATTTTCCTATGTAATAATGATAGCTAACATTTATTGTATGTTTACCACTCCAGACACTAGTTTAAGCACTTGACATGCATCCTCTGGAATTTTCTAGAGTACCCATATTTATTTGTTGGCAGTGCTGTAACAAAGTACCACAGTACTGAGTGCCTTAAACACCAGAAATGTATTTTCTCACAATTCTAAAGGCTAGAAATCCAAGATCAAGGCGTTGGTACGTTGGTTTCTGAGGTCTCTTCTCTTAGTTTATGGATCCCCCTTCTGTGTTTGTCTGTGTTCTAAAGTTCTCTTGTTATAACCCCTCAGGCATACTGAATGAGGGCCCACCCTAATTACACCTTTAAAGGCTCTATCCAATACAATCACATATTGAGATACTGAGACTATAACATATGAATTTGGGAGTGGGGCATAATTCAGTTTATGGTTATAGTTATAAAGCTGATTATAATTATTTTTTTCATTTTGCAGATGAGAAACCTGAGGCAAAGAGCAACCAAAGTGCCCAAGGTTACACTCTTAAAATACCAGAGCCTGGATGTGAACTCTGATGGTCAGTGGTCTGAACATACCAAACTCTCATTCTTAATAATTCTGCCATATTGACTCAGATTGATCCAAATATTCTCAGTGGTGGTCAGGTTCTCAGGCTAGCCTCAGAAGCCTAATTCATCATAACACAGTTGGAGTACAACTCAGACTTTTCCAAAGACCCAATTTCTAGAAGCCTTAGGGCACAGAGGGTCAGTGGAAATTGGAAATTAGCATTGGGATCTTTGCAAGCAATAGCTCTGGGGCACTGGCAGAGTGAGAGGCAGTCAGAACCTTTGGTGAGAGCCACTCTTGTGGCATGGTAGAGGGACAGATGGTCAATGGTTGTTTCTACACAAAGGCCACTCGTTAGACAAGGGGCTTAATTCTGAGACTGCCTATATTTACAAAAAGAAAAAATGAATAGAGAAGACATAATTAATATGCCACAAGGACCTTGAAATAATATGTGGATTGTTTCAGGGCTTTTAATTTACTTTAACTTTCTTAATATACTGTAATATACTACATAGATATAGGCAGTATAATTTTAAATCACTGGAGGCTTTTTTTCCTGATAGTAATTAATTTCATAGCTCAGCAATATTTCTTAGTCTAAATCTCTCAGGCAGCAGACTGTGATGATTCCTTTTGTTCCTCCACTTAAAATGCACTCAGGAACCTGTCTGTGTCTCTAAATCTTTTTTTTTCTTTTCTTTTCTTTTCCTTTCTGGCTCATCTGTATCCTATGCAATGTTCAAGTTTGTCAGCCGCAACTTTTCTTTTTTTTTTTGGTTTTTTTTGTCTCTGTTATAAAGTAATGCACATTTTAAAATGTATACACAGAAGAGCTTATGGAAAAGCTGATCATGCCAAGGGATATCTCCTTATCCATAGGATTTTATTCAACAGATGTTTAGGCACTATTCTAGGCCTTGGAAATGTAACAGCGGAAAAAGCTCTTCCTAGGCTGGGGTTGAATTTCAGCCTCATTGGAAAGGTGGCTGTTCAGGCTCTTGTAAGGCCAGGGCTCTGACCTTCATCTGCATACTGTACTCTTGCTGTCATAGTTTGGATCTAGAGTGTCCCCCAAAGGCTTATGTGTTGAAGGTTTGGTCCCCAGCTGGTGGTGCTATTGGGAGGCAGTGAAACCTTTAAGAGGTTGGGTCTACTTAGAGGAAAGAGGTCACTGGAGATTGGTCCTTGGAAGGAATATAGCACCCCAGTCCCTTCTTTGTGTCTCTCTCTTTCTCTCTCTGCTTTCTGGTCACCAATGAGGTGAGTAGTTTACTCTGCCATTCCCTCTTCACCATGATGTGCTGCCTCATTTTAAGCACAGAGATGGAAGCAAAATAGACTGAAACCTTTGAAATGTTGAACCAAAATAAATCTTTTCTCCTTTAAGCTGTTTTTCTCAAGCATTTTGTCATAGCTCCAGAAAGCTGAGGAAGGTGGACCCCACAAAGGAAATGCCTGTGCTCGGGAGAAACCTGAGGAGAAAATGTAGAATACATGAAACTGTGAGGTACAATGAAAGATCTCTGGTCATCATTGTCCCACACCTGGCTCTCCAAGTCCAGTGCTCCTGGGATGGTAACTTTCAGTCTTTGTGGATAGGAAACCAAACTGAGAAGCAGGAAAAACGTCTGACTTATTTCTCCTCCTTCAGAGGGAAAAGAGTAGTAGTTTATGATATGTAATCCAAAAGAAATTGAGTATTTCAAATCCTCAGTATGGTGTCACATTCAAAAGAAACACATTAAGATATCAAAAGAAGCAATTAAAAGCAATTTTATAAGCTTAATACAATTTCAGAAAGGACCAAAAAGGGATTTCATTCAAAACTTTGAGCAAAGTTGTTAAGCTGCGTTTTACTATGTGTCTCCACAAAGTCCCACTCTTTATAGCAGAAGGGCTGCCCCAGTAGCTCCTCAGGTTCTAAAAGAGATGGGGCGGGCAGAGAGCTACCCTTGAAATTCTCACCACATGCTGTGGTTTGAATGTGCACTTCCCTCCAAAATCCTTAGTTGAAACTTGAACCCCAAGGTGATAGTACAAAGAGGTGGGACTTTAGGAGGTGATTGGGTCCCTAGGGCTCTTCCCTATTGAAGGGCTCCAGGGAGCTAACTGGTTCCTTTTTTGGCCTTCTACCACATGGGGACACAGCAACAAGGCACCATGTTAGAAGCAGACTTCTAAGACTTCACCAGACTCTGAATCTGCTTACCAGCATTGATCTTGAATTTCCTACCCTCTGGAGTTTCTGTTCTTCAAAAATTACCCAGTCTTGAGTTTTGTATTACAGCAGCACAAACAGATTAAGACATTATGCCTGAGGGGCGTTCTCTAATGAGCTGACACAGAACAAGAACCTTCTATCTTCTGCCTTCTTCCTGCTCTGGGACCCCATGGAGGTGCTGGCTCCGCCCCATGCTCCAGGCAGCATGTTCTAGTCAGCTTTTCATTACTGTGACCAAAATCCCTGACAAGAACAATTTAGAGGAGTGAAGATTTACTTTGGCTCATGGTTTCAGAAGTTTCAACCCATGGTTGGCTGGTTCCATAGTTTCTGAGATGAGGCAGACTATCATGGCAGAAGTGTGTGGCAGAGAAAGCTTTTGTGTCATGGTGGCCAGGAAGCAGAAAGCAGGAGTGTAAGGGGGTTCATGACAAGATATAGTCCTCAAGCTCATGCCACGAAGCACCTACTTCCTCCAACGAGGCCAACCTCCAACAGCTTCTACCCCTTCCCAGTGGTCCATCTAGTTATCAGTGGATTAATTCACTGATGAGGTCAGAGCCCTCAAGATCCAGTCACCTCCAAAAATCTCATCTCTGCACATACATGCACTGCATCGGGGGCTAAGCCTTCAACACATGAGACTTTGAGGGACGCTCCAGGTGGAAACCTCAGCATGGTCCTTCCCACAGAGCTTGGCTATGCTATGGTTCTCTCCTAGTACTGTTCCCATCAAGAGGGATGCATACCTACCCATGTGGTCAGAAAGGTTTTGGTCCCACTTTCCACAGTCTGCTGACCTCCCTACACACACCCAGGCAAACGCAGGGAGCCTCAACTCCTTTTGCCTTCCACATGCAATTATATCAGTTCCAGGCCATCTCTCTTCTCTACTTCCTGAATTATCAAGGGACAAGCAGGAGAACTTCCTCCCTTCTTTGTTTTCCCCCCTCCCTGCCCCTTTTTTCCTTCCTTCCATCTCTTCCTGGCCACTTTTACTCCTTACAGAGTAATAAAGTTTCCTTAATTGGAGGTCAAATTTATCTTCAATTTCCATGCTTCTGTCGTCTAATTTAACCAGTGGGCCACATCACACGTGGTGCTTTTTCCTAGAATCCTGGCCTCGTTGGTATTAGAGCCTGGCCTTTGTTGCATTAATTATTTTGACCATTGCTCAGTGCATGGAGCTGCTTCCTTCTGAATTCGTCATTCTGATGATGTACATCCTTTGCCTTTCTAGTTCTGAGATTAGTTTGTCCCTTACTCTCAAATGGCAGTTTTGCTGTATATGGAATTCTAGGTTGATGGTATTTTCCGTCACCCTATTGATGATGATGCACCATTGTCTTCTGCTCCTGTTCTGGTGACGAGACATATGCTCTTCATCAAATGGTTATTCTTCGGTGGGCAATCTGGAAGGTCCTCTCCCACCTCGGTATCTTTTTTTTCTTGATGTTCTGCAGTTACTACTTGAATTATCTGTGACCTCGTGCAGAATTTGGTGTGTCTTTTCAGTCTGAGGACTTGAGTATTTCTTTGTTCTGCAATTTCTCAGCCATCATCTCTTTAAATATTGTCATGTTACCATTTCCTTTTTTCTCTACTTTGGAAAATCCTGGCAGATGCATGATGGAGACGCTCTTGCACATATTTTAATGTTTTCCATTTTTCTTTCATATCTTAATCTCTGAGTGTTAAGTCCCTGGTGATTCCTCAGTACTTTATTCATTTTGCTACAGTCTTCTCTTGCACAGTGTCATGTAGATGTGACAACGGCTGTTGAGTTACATGTTTTTGTTCCAATAACCAGTTTCTGTTTCCAGGCTCCTAACAGGTACTTTTTCATATTTACCTATTAGTGATTAACATGTGCCAATTCTGTCATTTTTTAAAATAATGTTTTACCTCTCTTTCTTCCTTTGAAGATATTACCATACTTCTTTGAAGTCCTTTCAGATTATTATTCATTTCCTAGGAATAAATTCTCCATTTGTTAAGTGGGGGGCTAACATTTTTTTTTTTTTTGAGATTTTTGAACCCACGGTGCTCAACCACTGAGCTAAATCCCCAGCCTACTTTTTAATTTTTTGTTTTGAGACAGAGTCTTGCTAAGTTGCTGAGACTGGCTTTGAACTTACAATCCTCCTGCCTCAGCCTGTGGAGCCCCTGGGATTATAGGCATGCACTGCCACACCTGGCTGGGGTACCTATAATGACTTCAGCTTTCCTCCTGTGTTTTGAGATTTCAAATGTAAACTCCTGATATCTTCAACCCCTTCCCCATGTCCAAACTTTCCTGTCGGCGCTTCTGAGGTCCCCACCTCCCAGTACCGCACAGTCCCTGATCAGGCTCTTCGCTGACCGTGTAAATTCTTATGTGCACACCTAGGTCCACTGCCAGTACACAGGCCTTGTTTCATTCTGAAGAGCTATTGCTGTTCTTTTCTCCACCCAAGCAAGAAGCTAACTTTCCACCGCAGCTCTAGGGAGTGGAGGTGACTGTTTCACTCTCCGTTCTCTAACAGGTGACCCAGAGGGTCCTCACCTGGTTGTGCATGGGGAACTTTCCATCCCCTTCTCAGCAGCAGCATTCCTGACCATCCCTGCCCCTATATGAGCCCGATTTCTAATCAGACTGAAACTTGGCCCCTGCTTCCTCTCCTATGTCCCCATTTTGTTTGTGGTTCATATAAATGAGGAAGTTGTTTGTTGAGTACTGAGTGTTTGTTAATGACTCTTTAAAAAGTTAAAATGTAATTTGAAAATTAAAAACTTAATTACATTTTCTGATAGCTTTGTGTTGAAAGTGGAATGTGGATGTTTGCTCTGCCTTTTGACCACCTTCCCTTCTGCTCTATACCCTTCTCCCTCTCCTGCACAAAGACACATTATAAGGCATGAATTATAGTTGAACTCTGGGCCATCCTCACGAAGTGTAGTCTTTCATATTTAATCCTCTGCACTTTACTTGTGGAAGGAAGACTTTCCCTAAAACTGAGGCAGGTCCCGCCCATAAACAGATGATGAGCAAGCGTGGCTGTTGGCAGGTCCCGGTTTTGACTTGTCCTGATATCAAGTGAGAGCTAAGCCGAGTCTCCCATGCAGACTGCTGCAGGCTTCCAGGATCCTTCAAGTGCAGTCAACAACCGCAGGAGGCTGCTACTGTCTCCCCTTGTTCTGTCCATTCCTTCCCAGGTTTCAAACTTGGCTCATCATTTTGGAGGGTCGTCTCTCTTTTCCCTCTGTTCTTTCTTTTCCTCCAAATAGCCAATCCTTATTGAAATCATTTTCCTTGGGATCCCTAGGTCTACAATCCATAATCCTATAAGCCAAGATCACCTTGGTGTGGAGGGCTTCACCCTAAGACCCTTGCAAAGTGCAGTAGCCTCTTCCAGGCATTTGTCAAAAGCCAGGGAACTGGGGGAGCTGTGTGGTCAAGAACCTTTATTCTTAGCAAGAGTGAGTGATATTATGCATATGAAGAGCACATATTTTATGATTAATTACTTTAGAAGAAAGTGTTGGCTCAATGCTGATTATAGATCTTTGAAGCTAACAAAATTTGAAAGGAGAAAGTTAAAAATTTTGTCTTATTTAGGGTGTCTCACCCATTTATGCCTAAAGACTACATACTCTAATAATATCCATATATCTCATTGACTGTGCCAAATTAACTTTGTTACAAGTTTCATTTCATTACAAAGAAAATAAAGGAGTTTTTATTATGGAGAGAGATCTAAAGTTAATAACTTCCTACAAGTTGCATTACATGTTTATAATACACAAACAGATTTGTCATAGGTTGTTGGATATGTATTATGGGTCTCTGCTATTACAGTCATATTTTCTACTCAAAGCTAGGAAAGAATTCTGAGAGAAACTGTGGTGGTCAGTCGCTAATCTGATAAACTGATTTTCTAGCAATGGATATAATTGCTGATAATGGCGAAGAGCTTGCACATTCAGATGCTGGTCAGATCTTAATAAAATTATTTGAACATTTTATCTAAAGACTAAGCAAAGGAAGAAATTTAGTTTCCTATATTAAGCTAATTTGTAGATATTTTGTATAGCTTCTCTGGCAACCTGCAGGTCATACTGCAAAGACAATTCAGAAGGCAGATCTGTTTTCCTCTCTGTACAGAATTGGTTCTTGTCCTAAAGAAAACAACATATCTTGGACTGGGAATATAGCTCAGTTTGTAAGGTGCTTGCCTATTAAGCACAAAGCCCTGGGTTCAATCCCCAGCACCATAATAGCAAGCACTGAAACCCATGATAAGACATGCTTTGAAATCTGTCTCATCTTTTGCAGTTCAACAGGTGGAAATGGGGATGAGTATTTGATCTCTTTACCTCGCATATCTCTGACCATTGGTAAAAGTGAGCATTTTAATACATCTTTGGTCATCTATATTTCTTTTTATAAATTGGCCACTTTGCTTTCAGGGTTTCCACCTTCCTTTGGGTTTATAAAAGCTTCTTGTATAGTAAAGGATGTTATAATATTTTAATCAATAGAAAATCCAAGGAAATGAATAGAAGAGTTTTTCACATTTCATAACACAAGTTTCTTATTTCATAGATTTGTAAGGATGGGGATCAACTGCAAATGAATGCAATACCTCAGTTCACCCTGAAACTGGCTTCTGTTGTTGTAGTAGCTATGTTTCCCAAAAGGACTACATGCAACATTTTTCTTTCTCTTTTTTGACATTTAAGAAGTGTATAATTTGGCCATGTTGAAAAGGACTAGAAAACATATTGTTTTTCTATAATGAATCACCCACAAGAGATTCTTCTACTGTGTGACTAGCATTATATCTCCACAAAGGGAGAGGTCAAGACACATGAAGGTTTGATGCATCAGCAAAACCAATTTCTAAATGTCACATTTAAGCTCTTTTACCATTAGCTCGATATGCAATACTGAGGGCCCCACATTTTGGACAAACCATTCTCCGGGAATCTTAGGCTTCTCCTCACTTCCATGATCTGACTTCCCTTTACTTTCTTTGCCAGGCTGTATGCTAAATTAATCTTTACTGTCTACTTATATTATTTGTTAGGAAACATATTACCACCACCAAAAATGTGGAGGATTATTTAGCAAATATCAATTTGCTCTGCTCTGCTTAACCAATAAACATCACAAAAGCAGTGGAAATTCCCTATGTTGCTACCCATTCCAAATACCCTGTTCCCTCCCCATCCAAAGGTTACCTTGGTCCTTTGGTAACTAGGACTAACTGATTTACAAGGTTTAAGAAAATTTCTGAAAATGGTAGAATACCATGTTAACCCTTTGCTTGACATTCTGTTTTTGAGATTTATGCATGTGGCTACTTGTAGTTCTAGTTCATTTCTTCAGTGCTTTATAGTATTCCATTGTATGACTTCCCACTCAGCTTTCCCTCAGTGGAATGCATTTCTCACATTTGTTTTCCTGAGTGAAGCCAGGAGGTATTCCATTTTCCCGTGAATTGCCACTCTCATAATTATAGAGTCTTTCTAGAGAGGAAATACCTTCTTAAATGTAAACTTTGCAAAACGTTGTTCCGTTCATGTTTCTTGTATGTTTATTATAGTTCCACTTTTGTTAATTTGCTATTATCTCCTCCTCATTCTATATCCCTCTATACTTAGAGGAAAAAACATTACGAAAACTGCTCAGTCTGGAAGCTCTGACTCCTTCCTTTGTGTGAGGTTCAGTGTTTGCCTCTCAGCAGGGCTGCCAAGGTCTAGGCTGGTTCTCACTCCTACTCCATCAACAGTGGTGCCCGGTTCCTTGAACTTGTGACTTTCTGCCACCAATCACAACATGAAATGATGAAATTTGTTACCCGGAAAACAAGCTTTCCTGATTTGAAGACTTTTTTTTTTTTTCTTATTCAAAATCAAAAGGATTTTTTAAAAACACAAAGAGAAGTTTTTAGTATTTCAGTCTTTATTCTAGAACTTCAGGCACTTGCGAATGGGAATGGGGCTCAGAGGAGGCTATCTCTGGCTTGGTCACACTGTCACATGAAGAGTGCACAGGTATAGCACTTCCATCCAGCCCCATCCAGCGGGCTTCATGCTAGCTTCAAAACAGTGGCCAGTTACCTACCGTCTTTCAGCCTAAATCCCTTTGTTTGAAAATAAATTTCCTTTCAGGATCTTATAGGATTAAAAATATTACATAGCAGAAAGCAGACACCTAGAGAAGGGTTGACACTAAATACTTGTTAGTTTTGCTTCTTTTCTTCCCCTGATAGATCTTTGCAGGAGTCCTGTGCACATACTGACAAGGCCTGATTACTGCCCACCGGAGCATCTCGAAGCTAGAAGGAGTGCACAGTTTCTTAACACCTCTCTTCACAAAAGACCTCCGAGGTTTCATTTTTCTCGAATAAACGATAAAAATCAGAATAAAAACTAAGTGAAGATCCATGCACTATGGGGATTGTTTCACTGGTAGGCATATCCTATATTATGCTTCCTGTCAGAATCGACCTAGAAAGTGGTCATCCCAATGGCAAGTCCTCACGTATCTGTGACTGTTCAGACTGGAGACGCCTGGGTACACGCCTTCAGCTGCCACTCCCCGAGTGTCTTCAGGCTCCACAGAAAACCACACGCCCAGTCGTCCAGCTCCTAATCCTACCTTGGCTCTTAGCCAAAGATCCAAACCCGTTTCATTTTCTCGCTTACGGCCAGGTGGGAGCTCCAGATTCTTGCTCCTGTTCACAGCAGTGCACCTGTTTGCTCCTTCCTCCAGGTGCCAGAGTGGCATTTCTCCAGAATTGTAAAGATCATGAGTCCATTCATCAGAATGTTTTCACCTATAAGCGAGGGAAACTCAATCCCAACCAGGTCAAAGATCCAACTCTACGGGCTGGGTTTTTACTGGGTCCTGCAACTCTGATGGTCCAGGGTGAATTCGATCCGGTGTGATTGGATCTAAGCTCTCAGCCCTGACATCACAACCTCTCTCAGGTGTGTTTCTGTGTGTCTGTCTGTCTTAGCTTTGTCCCTCTGTGCCCATTGTCCTCATTCTTTCCCACCACACACAGGCTAACTCCTACAGTATGGGGAAGGCGGTCCTCATCAGCTCAAACCACTCTCCTTTCGCTTCATAATCCTACAGAAACTGTTACCAGGCCCTGTGGCAACTCAGGAAGCCAAGGCAGGAGGATTGTAAGTTCAAAACCAGCCTCAGTTGGAGGATCACAAGTTCAAAGCCAGTCTCAGCAACTTAGCAAGGCCTTAAGCAACCCAGTGAGACCCTGTCTCTAAATAAAAAACATATAAGGGCTGGGGATGTGGCTCAGTGGGTAAGTGACCCTGAGTTCATTCCCCAGTACAACAAAACAAAACAAAAAACCCAAAACCAAACAACAACAAAAACAAAAAAACCCGCCTCAGCAACTTAGTGAGACCTTCGGCAACTTGGCAAGACTCTGTCTCAAAGTAAAAATAAAAAAGTGACAGGGACATAGCTCAGTGGTAAAGCACTCCTGGGTTTAATCCCTAATCCTAACAACAAAAAAATAATAATCCTACAGAAACTGATACTTGCTGCATCTTAAAATCCAGAGGGGCAGGGTGAGCAGCTAACTGTAATTTGGCCTGATCAGCGTCCATGGGTCTCAGTCTCTTCAGAAGTAGGAAACATTCCCCACTGTCTCCTCCCCTTCATGGGCATCTAGGAAGATCACACTATCTGCCCCTTGACTGAGCTGTGCCCAAGTGACTTGCTTTGAGCAATGATGTGTGGGCAGGAGTGATGTGGTCACCTCAGGGAGGAAGCATTTAAGGATCCATGTGCAGATTTCTTCTGCTTTCTTCCCCAGTAGACACCATCATGGATTCTCATGGTGAGAGGCTGGAGCCAGGAGGTCAAGTTCTCTGAAAAGAGGAGACCAGATCATAGTGGGATTTGGAATGAGAAATAAACACTT
This sequence comes from Sciurus carolinensis, assembly GCF_902686445.1. Lineage (NCBI taxonomy): Eukaryota > Metazoa > Chordata > Mammalia > Rodentia > Sciuridae > Sciurus > Sciurus carolinensis. The sequence continues at coordinate 24,241,062 of NC_062227.1, read as the reverse complement.
GCATCTTAAGCCACTGAGATTTGGAGGTTGTTCCTGTAGCATTACCTAGCCTATACCCACGAGTACTAGTCTGGGCCTTGGAAAAATGATATGGTTCTACCTTTTCAATTAACTCTGTGATCTTGAACATTTTCTTTACTCCTATGAACATTAATTCACCTTTGCAAGCTGCCTGAGATCACTGCAGAGAAAAGCATTGGCTAAATATTAGCAAAGGAAAACAGCTTTTCTTAATACTAAGGCTGTCAGAGACTGGCCTATGCTCACCAGTGCAGGACCAACCTTTCCTGCACTCAAGAAAACTACCTTTCCAAGCCTCCCTTGCAGTCAGGTTAGGACTGTGACTAAATTCTGGCCAACAGACGTGGGAAAATGATATCCTCCCCTTCCAGGCTAGTCGTAACATATCTCATAAGTGATCTTCCTTGCTTTCGCCTCTTTTTCATCTGCAAAGTTAAAAACAAAGGACTGATGTTGGAATGTACAATTATAAAACCCAATCCCTGAAATATCATTTAAGGATAAACTTAGGGAACAGCTGTCCTTGAAAATCACCCAACCCACATAGTATAACCTCATCTACCCTAAGTAAGGAAGAAACACATGGAGGCAGTGGTCCCAGGTCATGGAGAAGGGAGGTCCGGAGGCTCCATGAGTAAATGGGGAGTCTATACCCACCATTGTAGGCTGTGGTTCTAACATCCAGAACCTATATTCTAAGCTACTGGCTTTTCCTTAACTAATGAAAACCAAACTAAACTGAGTGGATGCAGGCTTGGAGCAAGCCACTCTAACGTGGAGCATCCTCATAACCTACTTCCAAACTCATTTTTTGTTTGTTTGCCCATTTTTCTTTGTTTTTGAGCAGACCTCTTTTTATCCAGTCTGTCCCTTCTCCTGGGGAAGGATCTTTCCACCATCATCCCTGAGCCAAAGACAGCAGAGGAGCTCTGGGCTCCTCCCTCGTGGCTGCTCCCAGCCCCCATCCAACATACAGTTTTCTTTGTTGTGCCTGGGCATACTAATTAACAAGAATAGCAATCAATATTTGACAATATTTTAAAATACTGTGACTTTGATCCTGTTCTAGATTTATCCTTAAGTTCCTTTGGGCTAGGGAAGATACCTGTTCTGGAGGGAAGTTTGAAATTTTTAAGTTGAATTTTGAAATTCAAACCCTAGACATGCCAGATGTGTTCCATCAACCACATGAATCTAAATTAGAAACCTTTGTTGGTTGCCTGACGCCATTCCAGTTGACAAGAAACTTGTCTTCTAGCTTACTATGTGCCAGATGCTTTACACAACAGGATGGATATAGCTAACCTCAGTGCAATTCCTTCCCAAGCGTCTTGGTAAGTTCTTGAACATGAGTTCAGAGTCCTTGGTTTTAACTGACTTGCATTGCTGTTTGCTTTTTGTTGTTTTGGTTTTATACCCTTCAGAGGGTTGGTGAAACATGGGACTAAAGCGAGCTATCTCCTTCTACAAATGGACCCTCGTCACATCAGGATGGGCCAGGGGTGCCTGCATCCAGGGTAAAGCCATGTACTGACAGGAAAGGAAGAAGTGAAAGGATTCAAGCAACCCAGAAGTGCTCGAATCCATAATTATTATATTTCTGCTAGGGTTGAACTCAAGAATAATGAAGCATGCCTCTCATCAGGTTTATTGTAGAATAAGTAATTTAGTCAACACAAATAAAGCTGCTGAAAGATGACTTTAAAGCAGTTTGTTTCATGGAGCATAAAGGGTGATTTTAGTGCAAGCATTATAACAGTTATCCTGAAGCAATTAGAGATGTAAGTGACCTCAGAGGGGTCTGAGTTAGCAAGGGACCTTGCCTGAGAGGCTTGAGCTGGGGATGGGGTGCCAGCTGTTCTTTATGTCAACACTGCCTCTTGCACACACTAGAGGAGAAGGAAACACTTCTGCTACCTCTCACAATTGTAGGGAAAAGCAGCAACGTTTCTGTGCTTGCAATTGTGGAGTTATAATGACAATAGAGTGACACTCCTCAGCTGTAGTGTGGGTGAAGGAAGCATCGTGTTCAGACCTCCACTGCAGGAAAGATGCTCACTGAAAGATCTAATAACTGATAGTTGACAAGTACAGGTTGAGCTGCCCTAATCCCCCAACCTGAATCCAACATGTGACAAAATCCTAAACTTGTTGAGCACTGACCTGACGCCACAAGGGGAAACTTCTACCGTGGTCTTCATGTGATGGGTCACAGTCCAAACACAGGTGCACTGAAAATATTGTATAAAATTACCTTTTAGCTCTGAGTACAAGGTTCATATGAAACATAAAGGAAATTTGTGTTTAGTTTTGAGTCCTATTCCCTTCCCCAAAATATCTCACTATGTATATGATAATATTCCAGTGGGACACTTCTGGTTCCACCCATTTTGGATAAGGGATATTTACCCTGTATGGCCTTGGTCTCCCTTCAACTCCTGGGCAAAGTGGTTCCCAAGCATGATTTCATACGAGTTTCACAACCACCCTCTAGGGAAGCACTTTGTCATACCCCACCTGATCAGCGAGAGACGGGATAAGTACCTGGAAGTCTCTAACAAAAGAGTGGCAAGAGCAGGATTTGGACCCAAGTCATTGGCTCCTGCACCTGAACACAGAGCCACAGCACTGTCCTTCTTAGAACCACGTGCAAGGGCCTGAGCTGTCCCAAATGCTAAGACCAGGGCAAGGCATGGCTGCTGCTCTCTCTGCCTAGTTACCACAGCCTGTCCAAAGCCCGGCTGAGCCACTCTGTGATTGTGTCCCCACAGGAAGATTGGGGTAGCCATTGAGTAGGGAATGGCAGATCTCAAGCATGGGGCATTTAGGCTATGACGTCTCATTTTAGTTGCTTCTGTGAGGGACAGTGGTTATCACTTCAACTGTCCCCTGCATCTTGCACTCTTTTTAGCCTCAGGTCTTTACCCCAAAGCTCCCAGAGCTTGCTCAGCCCACCAAGAAGGCAGCTTGGGGTTGGTGGTGGTTGGAGGGGAGGTAACCCTTACCCAACTAGAATCTGTCAGAGAACAGAAGGAAGGAGAAGGAAAACCATAAGACACACTTATGTCACTTGGCTGATCCCCAGGGGGACCGAGTCCCAGTTGTCCACAGGGCTAAGCGGTTCATCTGTATAAACCAAGGGGTTTTCCTCATTCCCTGCCTGACTCTCCCACATCTCACTCTTGTTTCCCGGCATCACCCAAGGAATAAACTTCAAGCGCTCCAATCCTCATCTTGCGTCTTACTGTGGGGAGACCAAACTGAGACCAGGGTTAGTCAGGGTCCAGCCATTCGCCAGTTTAACAGCAGTGGCAAAAATAGCCAGCATGGGCCTTGCCCTAGATATCCTGTCCACTCAAACTCCTTGAAACCCTCCGCAAGCCTCCTTCCACCTGTATGGCAGTCAGGTTCCCTGGAAGTAGGTGCTGACATGGACTTGGGAAGGTTAGATGTGGATAACAGATGGGCACCTGTGGTCAAAAGGGGAGGACCGAGCAGGGTCCCAGAAGAGGACAAAAGACAATTCAAGCCTCCAACAATGGCCTGGCCGAGTCATTAAGGGTCAGCTGCCCAGGAATAGGAGACCTTGGCTGAGGTGGCTCTCAGCAGGTTCTCTCCTGATGGGGACCCGGGCAGCCCACTTCTGTGTCTACCTTGTTGTAAGACAGGGCTCTCTGCTCAAGCACTTGACCGTGTCCCATTCTGCAGTGTAAGCTCCTTGAGGGCAGAGATGGCGTGCTTTTTTGAATTTAACAACTTAACCTCTGCCTGACATGAAGGGACAGGTGGAAGATGCTCAATATTTTAATTTAATAAGAATGAGTGGAAAGTCCTTGACATGTGCCACATTTTACAGCAAGAAAAAAAAAAAAAAAAACATGTCAGAAGCCACAGTGATTAGGGAACCTGCTCAAAGTCACACAGCCCAGGAAGCAAAAGGGCACCAATGCACATTTTTGACCCCACATCTTTAGTCCCTCAACTTCTCTCAGAAACCTGAACCATAAGGATTATATGTCTTATCATTTTGATGATAAGTTCCTTTGCCCATTTATTGATCAGATTATTTTTTTTTTGGTGTTAAGCTTTTTGAGTTCTTTGTATATCCTGGAAATTAATGCCCTATCTGAGGTTCAGGTGGCGAAGACTTCCTCTCATTCTACAGGTTCTCTCTTCACACTCTTGATTGTTTCTTTTGTTGTGAAGCTTTGTAGTTTGATGCCATCCATTTATAGATTTTTGAATTTTTATTTCTTGTGCTTTAGGAGTCTTGTTTGGGAAATCAGTTCCTGTGCCAATATGTTGAAGTGTTGGGCCTACTTTTTCTTCTAGTAGGTGCAGGTTCTTTAAAAGAGACTATTCTAGATCAAGTCCACATGCTTATATACAATCTTGCCTCTAGGCTGATGAAATGATCAACACACACTTTCTAAGGAACCCTCTCTATTTCTGGGAACTCACACTTAAAGAAAGGAAGGTCCTCGGGGACAAAACTATAGCAAAGCTAGTGATCCCCAAGGAACTTAAAGGCCACTTTATTTGCCTGGAGTGCTCTACTGTGAAGCTCCATGACAAGGCACAGAGACATGCACTTTTTTTCTTTTTGGTCAAGACCAGAGGACATGCCATGTTGCCCTCATCATTTAGAGAGAGAACCACACTGTGATTAGAGACTCAGTCTCACAGCTTCTACCCCAGCCCAAGCCCCAAGCCCTGACTTATCAGGCCACCAGCTGCCATTGCAGGGGAATCTGATGACTAGTTCCTAAGTTTGGCCATCTGCAGGATGTAAGAAGAATAGAAGGAAGCTGGGCTTTTGGCAGCCCACATTTATAATTAGCAATGTATTGGTTTTCAGGGTGCTTGCTGAATGGAACAGGAATATTCTTGCTGAACTACTAACTTGTGATCAGGGCGCTTGATAATTACGACCATTTGTATAGAACCAAGCACCATTCCTTATCAAGAAAATAAAATAAATGCCCCATACAGAGCCTGTCTCTTCATTTTAGTCCAGTCCCTATGACAGACAGGCAGGCAGAAAAACCCTTATGCCAATAGGCCTGGAGGGTGCTTGGCATATTCATAACACCCATGTCTTAGGTCCCTTATGATTCATGCCCTTGTTGCTCTGTGCCACCAGACATGTTCCATTTCCTTGAAATGCCTCTAAATGTGTGCAGCACCCAGGGACACTCGGTCCTCTGGCATTCCAGTGTGAGGAGTTCCCTGTGGTGTGCTTGCCAGGACTCTTCGTATACTAAGGCTGAAGATGACAAGGTTCAGAAATGAGAATACTACAAGCAAGGTGAAAATAGACATCAGGAAGGCCACTCAGTCATTGTCCCTTGTTTGCAAGACTCATCCTGCACTGTTTCTCATTCTGTCCTATCGTGGGGGTTTTCAGAGCGTCATTGGATGTGCCATCCTCGGGGCCAGAGTCATACAATGACCACTGAGAATGCCTCTTCAGTGAAGCAGGTATCTAGGTGTGTAAATGGACAAATTGCAAACACGTGCTTACACAAAAGTCAGGTTATCTTCTCCTTTAATATGGAAGAGGCCAGGAAATATTAAAGAAGAGTTCTGAGGGTAGAGTGAGACAAAACCCAGGGGCAAAATGAATTCATGCCATCAACGGACCATTACCCTTTCCTCTGTGAGGGTCTAACTCACTCTGGACACACAGCCCCAGGACCAGGTCCCCTCCTACCCTGGGCTGCTCCGGCAATCACTGCTCTGGAAGCAGAACTACCTTCCTCTCTGCTTCCCTTGCGGGGCTTTCATGGGATCCCTCAGTTACATGTTAATAACATGTAAATATCACACTCAGGACTTCCTCCGGGTGAGTTGTTCCCTGGCATATTCTGCAAAGAATTCAATTAAAACTGAGCCAGAGATCAGAAAGGCCTGGGAAGCCGGGTAGCTAACGGCACCGTCTCCTGCTTGCAGGAAAGCAGCATGCCCACTCACTCTGTGCCACCCTGAGCACAGGGGGCACCTGGGAACTGCTGCATGGATAACATGGGCAGAACTCCACAACAGCCCTCAGTCAACTGGTTGGTGCTGCTCCTGGTGGGAGCACAACCTGAGATGAAGAAAGTCATCTACTTTCAGGAAAAGACGTCATTGTCTCCCAGCTGCGGACAGAAGGATTGGGGTGGAATTCATAATGAAAGGCACAGCCAGATACTGGCTGGGTTTTGAACAAACATCTTATGCCTTGTTTAAATTAGAGACAGTCGCAGATAAAGATGTATTTCGTCCAGCTGTTTGCTCAGGACTTAGCCCTAATTCTATGTCAAACAATGTTCATTGTTTAAAGTCTTTATATTCCAAAGTTGTTCCCATGCATATCTGCAGGGGAAGAAGCAGAATTCTGATAGCTTTTGTGAGCTGAGTTGGTTGGACTGGGTCTCAGGAAAAAGAATGAGATAAACGCCCCAGGGGGAGGGTGGCTTGCAGTGACCGGATTCTGTGCAGAGGCCAGACCTCAAGTGACACCAGCTGCTCTGCACTGCCCATAGGTCTCGCTGAGCAGAGGGAGAGCAGCTGGGACAACCAGGACCTTTTCCGGAGTGAGTCCTGGCAAGGAGGCCAGGTGGAGGAAGAGGAAGAGGAGTGGCTTCCTGTCTGTGTGCTACTCCCCCAAAATGAGGCCCACTGGCCCTGGCAGGAAAAAGATGGCCTTTTCTGATAGGAGTGCTATTTAATTGTTTGAAACAATAGATTAGGGTCTTGGTAAAGGCATTATTTGAACTCAACTGTTTTGTCCAGTTATGAAAGAGGTTATATGATCTTGATCTGATTAGGGTAGAACTGAGCTAAATGATGGATGAAGCAATTGCTTTTTTGAAATACTGAAATTACAAGAAGCTTGGGCTCAATCTTTGTAGATATTCACTGGGATTTCTGCAACAGTTAAGATAGAAGCACAAATTGGAATATAGAGAAGAAAAAGATAAAATGTATTCCTGGTGGAAGCCCATCCCTTTAACTCCATGAAAAATCACTCTAGGAAGCAGGTGACATAAGCAGGTCCCACTCCCAATTCTTCCAACTCCCAAAAAGAGGGACAGCGGAAAAGTAGACCCCAGAGGCCGGCCCCATTCCCCAGTGGAGCCTGGCAGATGAGGGAGCTTAGGGAGGGAAAGACAAACTTTAGGTCAGTGGTTAAATTCAAAAGAGCAGATTGGACCAAGGGCCAAATGTTTTCTCTGAATAGCAATACTGATCCATAAGGGGGTGGGGGATAGGGGAGAATGGAGGGACTTTGGATTGGGCAGAGGGGAGTGAGGGGAGGGGAGGGGGCATGGGGTTGGGAAGGACGATGGAATGAAGTGGGCATTATTACCCTACGTACACGTATGATTACACTGCCGATGTGACTCTGCACCATGGTCAGCCAGGGGAAGGAGAAGTTGTGCTCCATGTGTGTACAATGCATGAAAATGCACTCGACTGTCAGGTATGACTAACTAGAACAGATTTAAAAATAAAACATAATAATGAAAGAGCAGATTGGAGATGAAGATGAGAAGATCAAATGTGGGGCATATAAGGAACCAAGACAGGCCAGGTGAGAGAAGTGCCTCGCTGCGGGAAGGGCGCTGAGCTGCAGGAAGGGCGCTGAGCCAGGGGAAGGGTGCTGAGCTGGGGGAAGGGTGCCGAGCTGGAAGGTGGGTGCTGAGTTGGGGGATGGGTGCTGAGTCGGGGGATGGGTGCTGGAAGCATGATGGTTTGTAGTTTCAGGAGACAGAGAGATGCCAGTGGTAGGGATACAAGATTAAGGGAATGATTCTATAAAATGGGCCCACTGTGCTGACCCCCGACAGGCTTTCTTTTCTAAGAAACACTTTACCTGCAACCCTGCCTGGCATAAGTGGACAGGATATATCACGTCCTCAGCACTACCTGCTATCCGCAGGAGAATTGCAGGCCTGAAGTAATGTCAATAAGAGGAACCTCAGTTGAACAGAAGGGGGAGACTTTGTGACCCTTTTCACAGACCAGATCCCAGAACTCAGGGAGATAAGGATAATTTCTTCTAACCATAAACTCTGTAAGAATTTATGGCTAATAATTTATGGTGAATCCAATTAGAACAAGTAAGCATGGGCCAAGTGACCTAGAACTGTCATGGCATTGGGGATTTGAGAGTCTGATGTCATCCTGCTGTCAGTCAAAAGTCAAGAGGTGAACCTGGGTGGGACTCCCTGGAAATTTCCCTGCGACTGCCAATAAAACTGGAGGACAGGAAAAGCTTGCCATCCCTCTTCTCTCCAAGAGGACCACTCTCTCCCTTCTTGCCCCTTTCCCATCCCTTCAAATAAGCTCATTGCCTGTTACTCTGAGCGACATGTCTGAAATTTTTGACTTGGTTGCAAGAATCATGGTTTGAAGAGGGACCTTCATGCTGCCTCAGTTTCCCAGAGAGTCCCAGCACTGTATTAACCATAGATCTCTGGGTGACAGTCACAGAAACCTAAGACCTACCCCACCATGGTGCAGTCCCAGTGAGGCCTTTATACCCCTTAGAAATTCTAAAGTAAAACAGCATCATTTAACTTCTTGTAAAAGTCCTTCATAAAAATGAAACAACTCTGGTTGTTAACATGAAAAAAAAAAAAAAAAAAAAAAAAAAACTATCAATCCTCAACATAAATTGTACTCCTTTCTGGGTGTGAGGTGCACCTGGAGGGCGCAACAATCACATAGGTTTATCTCTGAGGTTCAGAAAGATGAAAAAAGGCCAGATATGGATTTTGTTCCTCCAAGAAAAAATGTGTTTGATCCACAAAATGAGCTGAATACATGTTTATGCACCATGAACATTCATGATGGATGAAGGCCAGATGAGAAACATGCATGACATCAGGCTCCAACAATGACAACACTCTAAGTGGGAGACTCAGGCTCACAACCTATAGGGTATAGGTAGAAAAGAAATGAGTAAAAAAAAAAAAAAAAATTCAGAGTTGTTGCATACTGGATTCTGTTTTGATTATCAGTTGGCGCATGACAAACCACACCTATACTTAAAGGCTTACAACAAGAGCTTATCACAATTGCTCGTGTTTCCCTGGGTTGACTGGACTTAAATGGGACCCAGACCCAATGTTACTTCCACCTTTTATCAACAAGCCAGTCACTAAACTCAGCCAAGTTTCAAGTATCCTTGTTTTCCACTCTGCATTCTTGCATCTGATTTTCTTACCTTTACTTTTATCTCCAATCTGCTCTTTTGAATTTGAACAGAATCAACCTTTCCCCTCTGCCACAAGCTGGACTTTGCCCACCAGGCACCATGCTAGGAACGAGGCAGCGTTCAAGGCCCCCTGACTGCGCAGTCTACTTTCTAGTGAGTAGCCTACATCTGGGAGTGAAGAAAAAGTGGGTCTGGGACCTGGTTGTGCAGCAGGTGAGCTGATGGCCTCTGAGCATGACACCTCACCTGTTTCCTCACCTGTCTACCTGTTCTCCAGAGGTGGCCAGTCACATTACAGAAGAGCATGTGGGATGGAAGACAATGTCACAGCCATCTTTAGAAGAACAAATGGGTTCACTTTGCTTTGCATATTAATTGCAAAAATGTATCCCTTACAAAGAATCAGTATAATCTCCTTGTTTCTTAATATACAACTTTCACAGGTAGTTTGTTCATTTTCTTTCTTTTGATAGAGATATAGTACAATAAATATTCCATTTTTCTCTTTCCACATATGTGAGAAAAATGACAGAGACATGATGACAAATGACAACTGATATCACCCCAGGAAGACTTTAGGGAGTGGTGGGGACTGTGGTGAAATGGGGTATGCATGTCCCCTCCAAAGAGGCAACTGTCAATCACTGTAACTGATCACTATCACAAGAGAAAGGCCATTGATTATAATGCCTAAAATTGAATATATTTTAGCAAATTCAGTGTGTTACATATGTGTGTATAACTTAATTTTAATCTACTCCCTAGACACAGTCAGTTAACATTTGAAGTACTCTTCAAATTAGAAATCCATTCTCCAGGGATTGTTAGTTAGCACTTGAAAGACCCCAATCAGAAGTAGTCATTTATAAACACTTCAAATATTGCTCTCTGAATTTGCCCTAAATGGTTTATTAATAATCCTAAGAGGGGTGACAATTCCCTTAGTGTCACCAGTTTATACCTGCTGTCCAGGGATAATTGTGCACGGTAGATGGATCTACCTTGTCTTTCAGGTCAGTGCGACCCCTCAGCCTCTGCAGCTCCAGAATTCCATCAGTGCTACAGAAATCAGGAGTGGGGCGACTTTGAATGGTCAGAACCCCTGCCGTCATATCTGACCTGTTACTGACCATTACACTTCATGTTCACTTCATGTTCAATTTAATTGTTCTTTGCTTATAGGTAAGGTATTTCTCAATGCCTTAGTAAAAGCAGTATCATTAAGACCTTTGTGTGGTAGTTGTGGGAGTGGGGAGCATGTAGGTCACACAGGGAATTCAGTTCCAAGTTCTGATCTCCCTAAGTCCTGTATTCCCTCCTCCACACTGTGCCAGGGAAACTTGGGCATCTCAACTCCATTAAATGTAGGCCAATGTTGGGTCCCCAATCTAGTCATCCAAACAAGTAAACTGTTAGAGCCGCCTCCAGTGACATGAACAGTCACATGAAATGCAGAATCTCTGGTAAATGAATTTGTCCCACACTATTGTTCTATTCTTCTCTTCCTAGTCTAGCACCTTTAAAGTTCAGTCTCACAAATGTTCCCCAGGTGTATTTATTCATTTTCTAATGCTATAACAAAATACCTGAGGCTGGCTATTTTATTTTTTCAAAGAGGTCTATTTAGCTTCCAGGTCTAGAGGCTCAAGGACATAACACAAGCATTGGCTCAACTTTGGTGAAGGTCTCACAGCAGATGGTATCAGACTGTCAGGAGCACATGTAAGTGTGAGAAATCACATGTCAGGACAGGAAGCCAATGAGAGACTGGTGTCTCACGAGAACTACATCAATCCCTTCCAAGGGTATATTGCCAGTGACTTAATGACCTCCCACATCTTAAAGATTCAGCCGTCTCTTGACATTGCCACACGGGGACCAAGCTCTCATCATCAGAATATTTAAGAGACACACTTGAACCATATCCAAACCATAGTACTAGGTTTCTGTGGATACATACTAGTAAAGTCTTGTAATCTTTTTGTTATGTAATTTATTTCTTCCTGGACCATAATGTATAACCACACACTGAAGATTTCAACCTCATTTTTTATCTAGTGACAACATGAGGTGGTTTGAGAGGGTCTTGAAGTGAATGGACATCCCATTTTAAAGCATCTGCCCCAGGGTAATCATGCAAACAAAATGAGATACTGGAGAGCAAGCCACTCGCTGATAAGGGAGACTCAGATATTAGTTTCCCTTGATAATCCATCAAACCAGTTATTCCCCATTCTGTTTCAGGAGCCTATTCCCCTGCCAGTCAATGTCCTAGCTTTCACATGAGTAGCTTGTCAAGATTTTGAGTCCAACTGTTGTAACTGAGAGACCAGTGCAGTTATATTTTGTTTAATTTTCAGTAATATGAGCCCCGTGACTGCAAGAAAGAGGAGATTCTTTAAGGGTAGGCTCTCATGGAAGTACTCCAGTTCTCAGACCATGACTTGAACTGAGAGTTAAATGGCCTGCCATTGGCTTTCTATACAATTCCAAGCATGCTCAAAAGAATCCATGCTGTACCACCGTTCTTATAGTGATTGTCATTACCACATGAGAGAAGTAAAGGAGACACTTGTCACCACCGAAGTACATGTTTCTGTTGTGTTCATGGCAGTTCACCACGGGCCACGACTTGACTGATTGTGAAGCCCCTCAAGCATGGCTTACCAGCATCCCATTTTCCATTGTCAATGAGCTCAGCATTGAAATCCAACTGAAGGCATGGCAAACCAAAAGGCACCACCAAACCCACCCCCAGTTCCCAGTTTTGCAAATCTACTTTCTGGGACTATGCCAGACAGGGTCCAATCAGGACAGAGAACACACAATAAGTCTGACAGGGAAATTTTTAATATAAATAATTAGTCACCGGAGATTGGAAGAATAGGAAATTGGTTAGTAGGAGGTAAAAAGAATTCTAAAAAATATAGAATTGAGGGTGTAAGGAGCAGTCCTGTCCCTAAGTCTGAGGTAGGGAACCCAGGACAAAGCCTCAACCACCCCTGCCCCAGGTTTGAATTCCAGGACTTCTTGGAGAGGACTTGACTATGGTTCTTGGGACGGCAGAGAAGTTGATTGCTGTGATGTTGTACAGATGGAACTTGACAGAACTCTACCTCTGGAGTGGAGGGCAGGGAGAAAGTTGTCCATGAGGAGTGGCAAAACCAGGAGGGAGTTCCAGAGAGACCATTCACAAAGAGGTGCTTCCCTGGTGGCACTCAACTGCAAAGCTGCTCAAGGGGTCCTGTTGGAAGTTTCTGGTTGCTGGGTATTGTCAGTCATGCTACCAAAGCTTGAGGAGGAGCAAAGCAGAATCAAGAGGAGAAGCCCTCCCTCCTCCAATGTCCCTCCAGCATTCTCTACTGACAAAGCACCACCACATTCTAGCTGGCAAAGGAAAAACCCATAGGAACCATCTGTATGATAGCAGAGCAGGCAATGAAGGGTAGTTGAGGAGCTGAAATGCAATACACAGAAACGGAGCCCCCCGTGTTCACACTTAACTCTGTCCTAGTTTTGACAGTAAATTATCTAGTTACCTGGATCATAAGGGTTCTTAAGGAATAATTTCTTATTGGTGTAATGAGCACATTTTATTCATGCACCTCCACCTTTGGGAATCTTGCAAGCCCAGCGGCTGGATACTGTGAGAGGAGCACCTTTGATCTGGAGATTTGTTTGGTCTTTTGTCTCGTCACTTATTGGATGATGATATTGCCTAATCCCACCAGAAGGGAATTGAATCTTCTCTTAGAACATGGTCTCATCTTCATCTCAGGGGGGGTCTTTCATAAACATTGTTTTTCAGAGTGCCTGCGGAGACAAGAGTGGGGACTTCACAGAAGGCACAAAACAGGTTGTGTGACTTCTTATGCATCTTGTTAATAAGTGTTTACATTTTACAGCTTAATTCTGCTTGCCATAGAGCCAGTGTTATCAGACCTTCCAATTTTTAAGGAAATATTACAAATTGGATTTTTAAAAGTGTTTTTATTAGGGCATTAAAAGGAAACATAATGGTGAGGTTCATTGTAACATAGATGCACGTGACACAATCTATTCCAGTTCCTTCCCCTGTATATCCCCTTTTCCTCCCTGCCTCCCTTCCCCACTCCCCTTCCTCTACTCTTCTGGTCTTCCTTTTTAACAAATCTGATTTTTGTGCAAAATCTCCCAACTGGTAAATTTTGGCAAATGAATTCAATCCATGTTGTAGGTCAAATAAAATCCACATCTGTGCAAACTCAGGCAGCTTATGTAACTTCTCTGTGCCTCCAATCCCTCATCCATCAAATGGAGATGATAATAGCAATAGTACTTTATAGGGTGGCGATGGACTAAAACGAGGGTGTATTTTGAACAGGGACTGGATACATAATAAGTACAATGTGTGTTAATGATTTAAAATTAAGCAGATTTCTGCAGGCCACACAACCAAGGGTCATCTCTTTGTGGCTTCTCCCACTCAGTCTTCATTTTGCCCATTTGCACAGTCCTTTTAACCTCCCCTGGCTGATCTAGGGAGGGGGCCCAAGTCAGACTAGAAATAAAAATCACAGAAGTAAGCAGCTTTACAAATGAGCTGCAGAATTTTCCACACTGGAAGGCTCTTCAGGACCCCCCACCTTCTCAACATAACCACCTCCTCCACCCTGTTGTTCAGCTGTCACAAGGCAAAAGGCAAACACATGGACTGCTGCTGCCAAGCACTCAGAATTGATTCAGTCCAGCTCTGGGCACAGGGCGGGGACTCAATAAAACCGTTGACTTATGTGGACATGGTAAACACATATGCTCAAGTGAGCTTACGTGCCAGATGCCTCATCTGGAAGCCATCTTTCCCTGGTAGAAATGTTGGCCCAACACTTTGGCATTGAAAGCATCAGAAATCGGCTTAGTCACTTCTATTTAAGACTTGCCCACTGGTGAAAATTTTGAAGCTCTGATGGAGACTTCGTCTTTCCTCCAAAGCACTCAGAGTTGTCACGTAAGTGTAGAGAGGCCTGAACCTTAAGCACTGGCAGAGGATGGCACCTTCCTTCAGGAGACTCATCGAGTTCCCCATTTGTCTGTGACAGCTAAAGAGGTGGAGGTGGGGGTTAGCTTGTCTACTTCTAGGGAGCTCTGTATTGGGGAAGGGAGGGTTTGCCCTAAGAGGCAGGGCACCTCTGAGCAAGACTTCCTGCTCAAGGGCAGAGGGACAGGAAGCAGGACGCCCCTGTTGATCTCTAGGTAGAAGCCATGCATGGAGCCCATGCATGGCCATCTTGCAGTGGCCAGTGCTCTTAGGAGTGCAGCTGTGATATGGTCATGGCAGCCAGTTGACTGAATGCACTGCTACACCCTCATCTTCCCATGGGGTCACCCCACCTATCTTCTCGGTACTCCTGATCCTTGGGTGTTTTGGGCAGATTTTCTTGGGACATTTCCTCAGGCCCTGACATTTGCTTAACAGGTTGAACTGATGACTTTCTCTGCTAACATGTTTGGCAGTAAACAGATAAAGTTCTCACTTCTAATCTTTGCACTCAATAATCTATGCTTGGGGCTGGGAATATAGCTCAGTTGGTAGAGTGTTTGCCTTGCAAGCACAGGCCCTGGGTTCGATCCCCAGCACCGCCAAAACAAAACAAAAAACAAAAAAAATCTGTGCTTGTAGTAGCCACACGGCACTCAACCAAGAATAAAGCCCACTGAAAGGGTTTTGCCTGGAAAGAGTGTGGGGCCCCTTACAGATGAGGACTTTTCCTAAAGCCCTTCTCACTGCCACTGACACTCACCCTCAAAGGACCTCAGAAGTCTTCACTCACGAGTTAGCCCGACTCTCTAGGTCCAGAGTCTTCAGAGGAAGGCGAAAAATTGCCCCCAGGTGAAGGAATCCCTCAAATTCACTCTTAGGTGAGCATTTTTACTAATACTAATTGATTCCTAATTGATTCCAGGAGAAGATGTTTGCAATATATTTTGGCCTAATTTCAATTTGAGAAATATAACTGCTTGATTAAAAGGCTGAACTTTAAAGTCAGTAAACCTGGGTTTACATCTCTACTCTACCATTCTTTAATTATTGAATAGACTTCACTCCTCCGTACCTTGGTTACCTCTCAGGTGACAATTAAGTGAACTAACACACATAAGCTCAGGATAGCACACAGCATACAGCAAGTGCTCAATGAGTGATGGCTATACTGTTGCCATGACTGCTACTGCTCCAGCTGCATTAGCAACTGTTTTCTAGTAGGGTAAAGTGCACTCTACACAAAACTGGGGGTGTATGCAGATGCACTGAACTGAATAGAAAAATACAGAATTTAAGATTAAATGGAAAAATAGAAGAAAGGAATCCCTAATACATGGAAAATCATTGAACTGAATTTTAAAAGACTCATGTGCTGGCTGTGGTGGTGCACGCTGTATCCCAGCACCTCAGGAGGCTGAGCCAGGAGGATAGCAAGTTCAAAGCCAGCTTCAGCAACTTAGCAAGACCCTGTCTCAAAATAAAAAATAAAAATAAACAAAAAGAGGTGGAGTATGGCTCAGGGGTTAAGTGCCCCCTGGGTTCAATCACTGGTACTGAAAAAAAAAAATCCATACATATTTTCATAAAACAAGTGTGTCCATGCCAGCTAGCTTCTGGAAACTGTCCTCTACACTGGGAATAAAGCCATGAACAAATTACAGTGTCAGTTTCCCTCAAGGAGCTCATCATCTTGGATCGAGACCTACACTCAATGGACAATCACAGCACAGCTCGACAAGATGATGCTACTAGATGGCATAAAGAGTGAGTCACCAGGGGAATACATTGCAGAGGCATCCTGTCCAATCTTTAGGCAGAAAGAACTTCCTAAAAGAAGTAGCATCTAAGGCAAGAACTAAACAATAAGTTAGAATTAGTCCCAAAGAGGGGAAGATAGTTCTGGATAGAAAAGGAAACCTAAATAAAGGTCTAAACAAGAGAGAAGGAGGTCTGAGAATGGCAAGTGATTGAATATTGTTGAAGCGTTGGAGCTTCTAGGGAATAGTGAGAGGAAGCAGACCACAAATGAAAATGGCAATCGAAATAGAACAGTAGAAGAATTTGTTTGGAGGTCTATAATCAGAATCAAAATGACTTGGTGATCTGATTGGTTGTGGGGAAAAGGCAAAGAAGGAAGTAAAGCAAACATCAATATTTCAGCTTTGGATTAAAGAGAAAGAAAGAAGAGCAGAATTTGGAGGGAAACAACATAGGGTGAGTTTTGAAGATGTTCTGAAGGTACTATGTTAGTCCATTTTGTATCACTACAGTGAAATACCTGATGCAGGCTAACTTTACAGATAAAAGAGGTTTATGTAGCTCACAGTTCCATAGATTCAAGGGCATGGCACCTGTATCTGCTTGACTCTGGTGAGGACCTCATGGAATTATGTTGGGACCACTTCCAGGATCAAGAAATCATATCTGGAAACAGGAACCCAGAGAGAAATTCAGACTCTGACTGGCTCTTACAGCATCTTGCTTGTTAGAGAGGTCAGAGGCCCCACAAAAACTACACCAATCGCTTTCAAGGCCAAGTCCACAAGGACTGAAGGACATCCCATTGTTCACTCCCCCTTTAAGTTTCTACCATCTCAACATTGCCACACTGGGAACCAAGCCTCCAGCTCATGAAACTATGAGTGTGTGTGTGTGTCTGAAACCATATCCCAACCATAGCAGAGCCTGCAGACATCCAAGCAGAGGTGAGCAAAGGCCATTATGGGTACACCTCTGAAATGCAGCAGAGTGCTCTTGCTGAGAAATCTCTCTCTCTCTCTCTCTCTCTCTCTCACACACACACACACACACACACACACACACACACACACCCTGGATCCTGGATCTGTCCTCAAGACTCTATGAAATGTTACTAAGGATGCTAGGAGCAGCGACTGAGATGTTAATTACTGGATGTGTACATGTACCTCTTCAAATCACCTCTTCAAAGTGACAGATGTCCCCAGAGTTGACCCACCTCTCTCAGGAACCCAATCTTTGATCCTTTGATCCCTACACCTCACTCCACAGCATTCTGACCAAGAACCCAGTAAATCACTCATGCCTCAGCCACAGTCTGAGCTGAGACCTCCCTGGGAAGGGCAAGCCCACGGCCATTGCCCAGCAGGCAGCAGGTTGGTGTGGGAGCAGCAGATACTGCATGCTTTGCAGCCATCTCAGCTTTGCCCTGCTCCTTCATGGTTCTTAGGGGAGGTACACACAGGAACAGCCAGGCTGTGTTGGTGGGGGGGGGGGGCTCCGCTTTTTCCCTTTGTAACACAGGCAGGGATGATTATCTCCCTCAGCCAACATCAAAGCACCCTAAATGGTTGCGGGAATGGTGCTTAAAACTCACTCCCACCAAACACTCACCAGGGTGTCCAGGGGAAAAATAAACCCCTTGCCATCTACCAGATGTGTTTACAGCAGGAAAAAAAAAATGCTTAAGCAAAACTTCCGCAATTGGTCAGAATCTTAACAAGGATAGTAATCCCCTTAACATTCAGAGGCAGCATTAGCTACATCCATAAACTAACTCTACAAACAGCAGAAATAATAATAAAAAGATATTTATGGAGGCAATGTATGCAAGATAACAGTAAAAAAAAAAAAAAAAAAAAAAAGAAAAAGAAATGTACAAAACTCCCTTCCCCTCATCAGCCCCTGCTCTGTGATCCTGCATAACCAGCAGCCTTCCAACCTCATAAACTCTGAACTGCTCAGAGCAAGCAGCCTTCCACTCCTCCATGCTGGTGGGTCCTTACAGAAAGGTGTAATGACACATGCATGCCCATGTGTAATGGGATGTAAGGTACAAGAGGTCTTTTGCCTTCATTCAAAAGCAAAACATGCCCCAGGGTTTATGGGAAATCACTCTCTTTTGTGTGTGTTTTCAAGTTTTCATTTAATCGATGAGCAAAAATACCAGAGCTGCTAATTGGGATGACCTTGTGCAAGATGGGCAGCCACCCTCAGAAGGACACTAGAAGGTGGAGGCTGTGTGGTTGTCCTCACAACCACAAGTTTCAGAACAAAAAACCATGGAGAAGTCTGTCATGGGGAACAATGGGGTGCCTGGCAGCCATTGGGGAGAAGTAATAACCACACCTACAAGTTCAAGTCACACCTTTTGTTCTCCACTGAAAGCCCAGCACACAAACGTGAAATCACAAGCATTCATCTGAGGTCAGCATGCTTGCTCCATTTCACAGATGGAGAGAGAGATCCAGAGAATGAAAAGAGCAACCCACCAGCACAGAATAGAATTATTCCTGTCCCTGCCCAGCCTGCTTCCCGCCTGAGTCAGAGGCAGAACCAAAACTGGAACAGAAACAAGATCAGCTGACCCCTCCCTACCCTGCACAGAGACCTGGCTAATCCCTGGCCCCTGGGAGTTGGAGGGGCCTTTGGAATAAGACCTCTGAGAAGCAGAGCTCCCATCTGCTCTTTGTGGACATTTAATATCTCAGGGCGATTTCAGAAGAGCAAAGTTTATCCCAGGCTCCGGGTTGGATGTTTTCCTCTCTCACAGACGTGCAGAGCGCTGTGAGTTATTTGTATTCCTGGCTGTCACTCTCCCAACCCTGAAGAGGGTCGAATCAGCAGCAGATCAAGTGGTTTCTATATGTCAATGGCTTAGACATGATGAAGGGTGATGGACATGAGTTAGAATCATCATCTTTAATCCCAGACCAGCACCAACACAGTTGCTCATTTGCTTCTGTGGAACTCTGGTCTCAGGGGGGATGATTTTATTGAAGAGGGACATGGTGTTTTCCCGGATGAGATTGACTTCCTTTGAGGGTGAGCTGTGTGCACCTTTGAAAACAGGAAAACGTTTTTGTTAAGGAGTATTCAAAGCAGTAGGGGATGAAACTCATTTGGTCACTTTCCAGCCCTGATGGGAAAAAGAAAAAGGTAGTTGAAAAATAAGGAAAGTAACACATTTGTGAGATAGAACCCAGTGCTGGTGCTGGCTACCCACTCTTTCCTAAGAAAGCTTCAAGCAGCCATTTAAGAAACCCAGAGTCTAAAACAGTCCCTAAGTTTGCACTATCAATTTGTGTAAAGTGATGAGAAACAAAAAATTGGAGTGCAGCTTTTAGGGCAGTGATTATTATAACATGTGAAGGGCCGTGGGAAGGAAATAGAATGCTCTGGAAAGAGTCTTGGACTGTCATCTACCACAGCATGGGGACTGTTTTAGTCAGTGCTGTTGTTTTTTGTTGTTGTTGTTGTTGTTTGGGGGTTTCTTTTGTTTGTTTTGGTTTGGTTTTCTTTTCTTTTCTTTTTTTTCCTGCTGTGCCTAAAAGACCTGACAAGAACAATTTTAGAGGAGGAAACATTTATTCGGGGCCTCACAGTTTCAGAGGTCTCAGTCCATAGACTGCAGCTCTATTCCCTGAGACTCAAGGTGAAACAGGATATCATGGTGGAAGAGTGTGGCAGAGGGAAGCGGCTCACTTGATGATCAGGAAGCAGAGAGACTAAGCTCAGTTCAACAACTATATACCCCAAAGGCAGTCCCTCAGTGATCCCCTCCTTCAGCCACACCCTACAGTGCCTGCAGTTCCCACTTCATTAATCCCTGTCAAGGACTAATTCACTGATGGGATCCAGGCTCTCATAACCCAATCATTTTACCTCTGAACCTTCATTGTCTCACACCTGAGTTTTGGGGGACACTTCATATCCAAACCATAACAGGAACCATTTGTTTGTCCATGCTCTTTCCTTGTCCAACTTTGGTTCCCAAACAGCACTATAAAGAGAGAATGTACTTGGTTGTGCTTTTAAAAAATTGGTTTGGGTTTGTCACCTCTCCTACTTTCTCTCCTTTCCCCCATTTTGCAACTCTCTTCCTATCCTCTCACCACTACCTTTCAGTCATTAGATCTTCAGATACCTGTCATTTTCCTTGATTTACTAATACAATATAACTCAGTTCTTCTCTAGACTGACACCATTTTGGTAAAACAAACAAACAAAAACACCTAAACCTTATCAAGGTGTTCTGGAATGTTTTAATGTCACTCTCTACACTCAGTAGAATTGTCCCCATCAGAGGAGATATGTATATATACAGGGGGACATACATCTCCAGGTCATTGGCATCTCAGGGAAGGGAGCTTCAAGACAGATTCATTTGTGATAAAATCACTAAACAATGACACTATGAATATCCGTGTCTCCCCGGCTGTTCTAATCTGAAAACCAAGAACTCTGAACGCAAACCTGCTGAGCATCTTCACATCACATTTTGTGATGGTGTAACATAATACCACAGACTGGGTGACTCATAAAAGACAGAGATTTATTTCTTACTGATCTGGAGACTGAGAAGTCCACTATGAAGATGGTGGTGTCTAGTAAAGGACTTCCTGTTGCATCATAAATAGCAAAGGATCCCATAGAGGTGGAGGAGGGGAGAGGAAGGGAGAGTAGTGGAGGGGAAGGGAAGAAGAAGGCGGGGGCTGAACTGGTTCTTTTATCAGGAACTGTCTCCCGTATCTAATCCACTCCTGCAATAATAACTCATTAATCTATTCATAAACGCCAAGCCCTCAAGAACTATTCGCCTCGTGAAGGTCCCATGTCTCAACACTCTTGCTTAGACAATTAAGTTTCCAACACTTGAACTCTGGAGGACACTTTCAAACCACAGCACCAGCACACACTGAACTCTCAAAACAACAGGTTGGGGATGAATTGAGTTAATAAACAAACAAGTAGACTGAGTCATGGTGGGAACAAAAAGTCCTAAAAGGCAAGTAAGTGTACATCTGCTTAAGAGTCTGTCTTTATTTGAAGTAAGACTTGGTGCTTTGTGCATGAAGATCTTCCATGGAACAGATAAGCCTGCGATGCCCAATAAACCTGAGATGCCTGTGTGACTAAATAGAGCACAGTGACCCTGTCCAGCCACTAGAATTAGAGTCCTCAAGCTGTCACCTTCCTTGTTTGTGCATACCAGAAACAATCCCCAGGCAAGGACTGACATATAATTAGTTTACTTGGGATGAGATCCAGGGAGCAGCTGTGGGACCGTGAGCAAGACTTAAAAGGAAAGGTAGCCAAGGCAGGGTTCCTTGTTACCACTGTAGGTGCCTTGATTCTGCTGTGGAAATCCAGGAGTCAGCATAGAAGATGGATTTCTGAGGATCCCACCATCTGTTATTGACCAAGGAATCCCTGGAGACTTGATTTCCTTGGCCATTTAGCTTTTATCATGGGTAGACAAAGTTCATTCTAGAGACCAGAGAATGCTTTTAGGAAAAGAAATGTAAGTATTGGTGGCTGGAAATCTGGGCCTCCAAAGTGAGGACAAGGAGATATGATGGGGGAGT
Organism: Sciurus carolinensis; assembly: GCF_902686445.1. Classification (NCBI taxonomy): domain Eukaryota; kingdom Metazoa; phylum Chordata; class Mammalia; order Rodentia; family Sciuridae; genus Sciurus; species Sciurus carolinensis. Next base: position 24,219,467 of record NC_062227.1, on the reverse strand, counting down.
GCTACATCCCTGCCCCAGGCTCCTATGGCCTTTCGTGATCTCTTTTTCTATACTACAAGAACATATTAGATGAACCATAGAGTCACTTTTGTTAGTAATGGTTGCAAGGGCAGCCATGAGATATGTTGAAGGAGGGAAATGATTTAAATAAATTAGTATAAGAGTGTCCAAGGTGGTAAGAGAGACTTTCCTGAGGAGAGTTTTGAGAAAAAGTATTTTTATGCAAAATTTTAATGAGTCCTATAGCAAAAGAAAAGCAAAAGTTCATATATCATTTGCTTATATATATTTCTACATGGAATACATGAGACAATAAGAACTTTCCTGATAGCAACTCTCCTCACCCTACCAGGTACAGTATTCTCTATTCTCTTCTGTGGAGAGCAGTGACAGAGGATGGGAGAGCAGTGAGTGAGACCAAGATCAGAGCTGATAGGACTCTTGCACAGAGCCTCCTCTTGCAGGGCATTGCCACAGCAGCTAAGTATCCTGTGCCCTTGCACAGAAACATTCCCAGGACCAGATCTGCCACAGCCATGAGGCCATCAGAGACCCCTAATCTCAGTCACTACTATCCCATCCTTTGTCACCACTCTCCACACTCAAGATCCCTGAGCATCCTTTTGTTTATTTATTTATTTATTTATTATCTCTAAAGCTTTTTACTAAGACTTTAATAAATGGGCAGAATATACAGAGTAGATATTCAAAAAGATGTCCTAACAGAAAATTGTATGGCAGGTTATAATAGAATCAAAGCACTTCCATTCCTAAGTCTGCCATTTTGGATCCTCATGTCAGACAAAAAAAAATCAAAAATCCTGCTCAAATAGAATGAATTGGACATAACATTCCAATGTTTATATATGAATACATGATCTGCATAACTCCACACAAGCACAACAGTAGAATGTATTTTTTAATCTATATGTTGCAGTGCTGAAGACTGTAGCCAGGGCCTCACACGTGCTATGCAAGTGCTCTATCCCTGAGCTATATTCCCAGCCCTTCTGAGCATCCTTTTATAGAAGTGATCCATATGATGCCGATTGACACTCTTGCACATCCCTATATCTGAATATACCTGGACCCAACCTTTGGCACTCTTGGAAAAGTAAATCAATATATAAATGATGAGTCAAATCTCCAGCAAAAAAGTTGGTCTTTTTTGGTAGTCTCTTCCCTGGAGGTTTATAGTAATTTAGAATAACCAAGGTGATAAAGGACTACAGCAATCCTTGCAGCACTTGACCTTTATATCCATCAGATTTAAAGATAAGCCTATGAAGGCAGGGACCATGTCTGCCTTGCTCACCATTGAATTCCCTGGGCCCTACAACAAAGATATGTTGGATGAATGAAATAAACAAACAACTGATGTACAGGCATAGGACCAGCTGGTTGTTAAGAGCACACATGAGTTTAGGATCTATGTAGCTTAGGTTCAGATCCCACCTCTCTCCTCTACTAGATCCATTAAGAGGAACTAGTAAATTAAATGTATTTAAAGCCCTTAGAATATAGTTCCTAGCAAATGACAAGGCTTACATAAAAGTTTGCTATTCTTATGGAATTTCTGAGTCTTTTCAATATCGAGAGGAATTATCTTCACACACACACCCAAAATATATAGCCTTGTGGGGCAAAAATTGCCTTTCAAGTAAATTTTAAGTCCACTTTTATTGTCTGAAGAACATTGGGAGTTCAGGACATAATACCAGGCAAATGCATTTCTACAACCACAATAAATTTCAAAAGCACAATTGGATCAATGAAAACTAGACCTGGGATTAGGAAATTTAGATTCCTGTCCTAACACAGACAAACACATATCCTAGCTCAACTTAGTTAAAAGATAATGAGAAGAAAAATTATAAAAATGCTTTGAGCATGAAAAAGGGTAATATTGCTAGTAAAGAACATTGGCAAAAATCACGTTATTAAAATACTACACTAGGGAATCAAACCTTCCTCCTGCACAAATTTTGGACAAAACCAGATAACAGGAGATATTCAGTCAACTCCTATTAACACTCTAATAGAAGAAAGAGGGCAAATGTAAACAAAAACAAACAAACAAAATCCCCCAAATGCAATAATTTATTTAAAAGCAATTTTTAAAGCAAAAAGGAAAAAATAATAAATGCAAATCTGTGACCCAGACTTCATTTGCTATTAGGAAAGAATGTGGTTGGATGGGGTTTAGTCTTACACCATGAATCAAAGTTAACTGGAATTTGGATGATTTGCTTTTTCATATGGTATATTTAACTCTTATCAGATGGATATACAGACAAATTAGTAATGACATGTGCACAGTAAATTAAGCTTCAGCCATTTTTTTCCTTTGGGGACTTAACACTGGGAAAGCATTATACAAGGATGATTTCTTCAAACACTTGTTCCTGTATGACTGTTGGAGACCCAGGTTATTAACATAGTATAAAAGAAGAAATGTGGTCCCGTTACCCACATGCTCTTCCTGGGTTCTGTTAAACTGGACTCCAGCGTGCCCCTGTGTAATGGGCTTGTTGCTAGGTAACAGCCACAGGGACCCCAGAAAGCCTTTCCTTGGGTCTGCATGTATTTCCTACTAAAGCCAGGGCTTGTGCAGCCTGCAAGCTGTGTTTCCATTACTCATTGTCTCTGTAGCTTTTCTTCCCATTTGTTTTTGTTTACAGATCCCAATTTAACAAATGAGTTCATGCATCTCATGCCATTAAACAGCTGCAAAAAATAGAGACCCCACTTTAATGGTATTGGTTTACTCCAACAGGTAATTTAATAAAGAGCTTTTGGCCACTGGTGTTTGTCCCCACTTTGTACAAAGAGAAGCATTAAGGAAAGCACCAATCATATTAAGATGTTTTGTACAATTGAAGATTGCTTTAAACACAGGTTTAGCTGAGGGGGCGGAGTGCTATCTCAAACCACAACTGTGTGGGGACAAATGGACACATTTGAAAATGAATGGGCATTTGATGATATTAAGAAATATCATTAATATGTTAGATGTGGAGATTGTACTATGGTTATATAAAAGAATGTCCTCGTTTTTTTGAGGATGATGCTAACAGGACAAAGTGTCGTAACATATGCAAATTACTTTAAAATGGTCCAAGCAAAACATTGAGATGAAACAACTATGACAAAATATTAGCAATTATTACGTCTGGAGGGGGTGGTACGTGGGTGTTCATTGTCCCATTCTTTATATTTTTTTGAAATTTTTCAGAATAAAAAGTAATTTGTAGTAAAAATAAACCCACAACTACTATCTTCAGAGGAAGCCACTGTCACATGGAAGGCCCAATTATTCTGTTTCTGAAAAGAGTGAGAAGAATTTTAAAGAAGGTGAGGATGACAAGCCAGGAAGAATGAGATGGTGGAGACCAGCAGGAAGAAAAAAATAAGTGTGCAACATTGAGAACTTCATGGAGTCAAGTGGCCATTCAAAACCCCCAGGGTTAAGTAACTGAAGAACAATAACTTACAGGGTTCACTTTAAAGTCATTTGTGTTTCTGAAATGTAAATTCCTTTTCTGTCAAACACAATTATTTAGTAAATTGTTCTAGACTCAAAATAATGTGGGAGAGTATAAAATGAATCAGGTGTCAACTGCCATATCATAGAACAAGTCACAGGCTATAGGATGGCAGACAATTCATTGACTTCACTGTTTCCACCAAAACCAGAGTCTAAGGTGAACATGAGAGTTAAACTTCTGGAAATTCCTGTATACCTCTGGAAATCATTTGAACTTCTACAGAGAATATACAATTGAACTTGAAACAATCTTTCTTTATCTTAAGGACTCAGCTGACATTTGAAACAATAAATTTTAACCTTTCTCCAAACCTAATAAGATTGAAATAAAGTATAATATTATCCTATTTGTAACAAAGTGGAACATACATTAATTTTTCACTTAATTAATCAGATCATAAAATAGGGGGACATGTATTGCAAAAGTCAGCCAATAAATATTTATTAAGTATATACTATGTTCCAGGTACATACTGTGTTGTATGTACAGTGTTCCAGCTAAAGACTGATGTAAAATAACAGAGGTTTTTATTTTGTCATGGTGTTTTAAAAGGACAAGTTCTAGGCATCACTTGGAAGAAGAGTCAACAAAATTTGCTGCTGAATTGGGATGAGATACAAGAGAAAGGGAAGAGTAAATGGTGACATCGTGGTTTTGGGTATGATTAACAGGAAGGATGGAGTTATCATTGATAGATAAGGGAGAAATGGGTGGAGCAGGTTTGGGGGAAGCGGTAGAAGAACAGGGACTTAGATATGTTAAGTTGGAGATATTATTTGGACATCTAGCGGAGATATTCAGAAGATAGATCATAGATGTCAGGAGATAGAAATCTACGATAGAAAAATAAGTGTGTGTGGAGTGTGTGTGTGTGTGTGTGTGTGTGTGTGTGTGTGTGTAGAAGTTCATCATACTCAGAGTTTCCTAGAAATAGGAGGGCATGGTCTGCCACACAGGAAGTAACAGGATGCAATGGGAAGTCCCAAAGGGGAAATGGTGGGCAAGAATCTTCGTTGTGGTTTTCCCCAAGAAAGAACCTGTGAGGTGGGGCGGATGGGTTCAGGATTGCCTAGTCAGAGTACTTGCAGCAGGCTCTGAATGTAGGGGATGTCCCCAGATGGCAGGTGTCTGGTCCCAGGGTGATTAAGGGGTAGAGAGTAAAGAAAGGAGGCCATGGGGATGTGGGCTTTGGGATGGTTGGTGTGCATGTCAAAGGTAGACCAGAGGCAGAATTGTTTACTATTCTAGGAATTGACTAACCCTTAGGAGGAACACCATGGTTATTCCAAACATATTTAAAATCAGGATCCTGGATGAAATCATCATGGGTTTGTGTCCTGGGCACTCCAGCAAGAAGTCAGCAAGTTGAGAAGCATCCAGCAAATACAAGTGATTTTAAAAAGTAGAACAAACAAACAAACAAAACAGCACAGAGTCTGAAGGGAAACCAGGGGAATGTGGTATCACAGAAATTAAATAAATTTTCTAGGAGGAGGGAGTGAGGAAATTGTGCCACGTGCTCCTGACAGGTCAAGTAAACAAGACAGGGCCACTGGTGACATCTGCAAGAGCAGTTCTGGTGAAGTGCAGGATGGGAACAAAAGCTCAAATTGATCTGATTTGAGAGAGGATGGGAGGGAAAGTTTGAGACAGGGGGCATCGGCCACTCTTTGGAGACCTTTTGCTGCAAAGTATGCACAGAAGTGAAGCAGATATGAGGGATATCAACAGCGACTCTTTTTTGTTAAGTTGAGAAGAAAACTTTGCATGAGCAAAGGAGGGAGAGAAAAAAGAACCTGAAAAACCTGGAGAAGCACCCACGAGCAGACAATAGTGATCCCAGAAGAGGATCCAGTCTTAGATAGGTGCATGGACAGTTTGACCATCGTCCTGTGGTGAGTATGTTTATGTCACTGCAGATTTCACAGGTTGAAACCTAATCCCCTCTGAAGTCTTTGGGGAAGTGATTAGGTCATGAGTATCTGCACTCTTGAATGGGGCTAGTGCCCTGATGAAAAAGCAAGCTAGTCCCTTCCACCAGGTGAGGACTCAGTAAGAAGGTACCATCTTTGAATGAGAAGCTCGGCCCTCCCCAGACATGGAATCTTCTGGCACTGTGATCTTGGACTTGCTAGCCTCTAAAACTATTAAGAAATAAGTTTTTGTTACTTGTAAATCATCCAGTGTCAGATATTTTATTATATAGCCACGTCAATAGCCTAAGACATTGTCATGTAGGGAACAGGAGGGAAGGAGTGCAGACACTGGTCCCCATGCTGGAGTGGCGGTGGGGGCAGGTGGATGTGCTGCCCCTGCCTCCTGTTTCTCAGAGCCAAGGTATTTAGCTGGATGCCTGTGACTTTGTTGAGGCAGGTTTTAGTGCAATTGACTGGGTCAGAGGCAATGATTCCATCTGTGGTGCAAAGTGAAAGAGACTCTTCCACCTCTGTGTTTTATCTTGTCATGGCACTGGAAAAGTAGGAAATTTAAAGAAAAAGGTTCATCTCTAAATGCAGCCACATAAACCAGAGGATCCTGCTTAAACTGCTTATACCATCTTGGGAACAAACGTACATGGGAAGAGAAAGTACTGAAGGGGATGATGGTAAACATTTTAATGTTTCTTCCAACAAGCAGAAGGATAGTTACTTCCCAGAGTACCCTAAAGGTAAAAGAAGAGGGAAAAACTCACATACACAAACTGTGGGTTCAGCATTTGACTACATCAGGAGGAGTTTAATGGCCTCCAAGGGAGTTCCTAGGAGAGTGGTTTAGGAGGAAGACACATGCCCACACACACACACCTCTATACTTAATGCTCTTTACCTCTAAAATCGCTGACAGATCACAGTCTTGGGAGTTATGTTCCTGGGACTGGGACTCCTTTATTCAGGCAGGTTATTCTTTTGACCTTGCAATTGTTATGTGCCAGTCACAATGACATGTCCTTTGCTCTCCTTTTATAAATAAAGGCAATTTACTCATCAGCTGTCAAACAGTGCCCTAAAGGCACCTATTTTTTTTTTTTTCATTGTTTGCAACTTAATCTTCTAGGTAGATGGGGTAGCCTTCCTGGGGAAGATGGGGTTCTGAGCCTGAAGAGAAACCACAATGAGTTCCCACAGTAAAGATCATTTGTGACATTAAGTCCAGCCAACCTGAGCTGACTGTCCAGTGCTACAATGGACTTGTCCTCTGTGGGTAGTGCCCCTGTAGGTGTGCCTGACAGCTTGTCCTGGGCATCCTGTACAGAACTGTCAGCTGAAGACCCCAGCTATCTGCTTGGGGTGGGTCTCACCAGCACAGTGCCATAACTCACCCCTCTGAGAGTCTACAGGTCACACCATGAGCAATGGTTCTCCTTTCTCATTTCATGAATTCTACTAACCACTTGCAAGAACCTACATGCTTATCACATACCAGTGTTTATTCACTTCCACTGGGTGAACATTTGTGTCCAGATTCCAGGTGACTCACTCTGGGCCTTAGAAATCATTACCTTTAATTAACCCATCTATTGCCCAGGAGGTAAGCATTTTCAAACCAAAGTTTCTCACCTGGGTCATGCCTGCCTCTCACAAAGGCAAATCACAGTTTACCCTCTCACCAGAAAAGATCCTGCAGACAGAAGCTTTTTATTTGGACTCAAGGCCCCCTGTGTTATCTTTTATGCTAGTCACAATTCCTTTCCCAGCCTTCTTTCTCCATCATGAAAATGTATCATAGTTAAGAAAAAGCCAGCTCCCACGTGTCAGGTCCTTCAGGTCCTCTGAGGTCCTAACTGATTTCACCACAGGTAGACTTTACTGTTTGCTCTTTCTTCTCATGGAAACAGAATGCACACTGTATGGCCAGTGTTTTGGGAGAGGTATAGCCAGGCTGCTTCCCAATTCTCCTTGTCCTGGGTGTGGGTTATAGATTCATCCTTATTCAGGTGCAGAAACTCTTGATTTATGTCACTAATAAGTATGTGCTTTGTGTTGCAGCCAGTGTGAACTGCTCAGAATACATGATGTGCTGGCTGTAAATTGATAACCATATATTGTAGATCCCGGGGAGCTCAGAAGAAAGATACAACCCTGTGGATCAAATTCATATTATGTGGCCTGGCCCCACTATGCACATCCCAGCCCAAATGGTCAGGGCATTTTAGCACAATCCAAATTACCCAGCACACTATCTCCATTCATTTCTTGATTTTCACCAAGAACATGGGGACCCTCTTTAATCTTTGGCATGAGACTTGCTAATGAATCAAACTCTATACTATTAAGCTTGTAACTATTACAAATATCTAGGAAACTCAGTTTAGAAAAAGAAAAGGTTTATTTTGGTTCACAGTGTTGAATGTTCCAATTCATGACCAATTGACCCCATTGATGAAGCAGCACATCATGGTGGAAACGCAGAACAAACCCACTGACCTCATGGACCAGGAAGTGAGAGAGAAGAAGAAAAAGGGCTGGAATCATAAAACCCCCTTCAAGGGCATGCCCCCAGGGACCTGAAGAACTCCACTAAGCCCCACCTTCACCACCAACCCATGGCACCCTGCTGGGGACCACACCTTAAAGACATGGTCTTTGGGGGCCTCTTAAGAGTCAAGTTATAGCGAATACTAACCTCACAAATGAAAAATAGCTCCACCATCTGCCTGCCTTGTGAGAAAATGAAGGCTCCAAGGCCCTAAGAAGTAAACTTCAAACACAATATGAGTAAACTTTGTGCCCATGCAAAAAAAAAAAACAGGATTGTTTTCATTATGCCTGTAATCCCAGCGACTGGAGGCCAAGGCAGGAGGATCCCAAGATCAAGGCCAGTCTCAGCAATTTAGCAAGGCCCTAAGCAAATTTTCTCAAAATTAGAAATAAAAAAGGGCTGCAGATGTGACTCAGTGGTTAAGTGCCCCTGGGTTCAATCCCAACTACCAAGGAAGGAAGGAAGGAAGGAAGGAAGGAAGGAAGGAAGGAAGGAAGGAAGGAAGAAAGAAAGAAAGAAAGAAAGAAAGAAAGAAAGAAAGAAAGAAAGAAAGAAAGAAAGAAAGAAAGAAGGAAGGAAAGAGAGGATTGTTTGCATAGGAGGAGTAATGAGACTGACTAACAGGAAGTTCTGCAAAGCCCAACCATACGAACATTATTCTCTTCACTGTCTCCTTAGTTCACTTGCTTTCAGCAATCAAGATCTCAAAGGAATATGTTGAGTTCAGGCTTCAGTTTTGTTAATCACTTAATTGGGCTGCTTTTCAGAAAGTATTTGTGATCGTCCTTGAAACTGAACACAAGTAATAGAAATTCACAAGAAACATTAATGAGGTCGAGCTGCCTTTGCATCTATCTCCGGATGCTCAAGCCTAGGAATTGCATTTCAGTCCAGGGGTAAAGTAACTGAGTTTTGAGATGGGTGCCAGAAGGCTCTGATAAGAGACTCTGCAGGAAGGATGATCCTTGGAATAATTATACCCTAAAAATCTGCCTGAATTGTTAGAATCTCTGGAAGTGATTTTCAAGCTTTTATTAATAATTGTTTTCTCCAAAAACATGGGACATTGAAACCTGGTTGTTATTTTACATTGTGCAGTATGTAGCAATGCTCCCACTTTCTCTAAAGTTCTCAATCGTGACATTAAATAGGACAAGAAAATAAAATCATGGCACTCCACCAGGACTGTCAGCTGAGATAGAAAACCTGATTAGCAGCAAATTTGGCACCTGAGACTTCTGCAAATGGAATGAATTGCCAAAGGCGTGTCTCACTGAGAGAACATTGCCTTTTCGTTCAGTTTTAGCGGAAAATATGTGTTACTCGATATGGTGCATTAATTGTTTTCTTAGGAAACTGAAATCTAAATATAATTTTTAGTACGTGCACTTGTAAGAGGCATTATATGTAGCTGAGTCAATACATCATAGTTGACTATTTCATTACTTGCTTTAGGTTTTAAAGAAATTGTGCCAAATTATCTAATAAAAACCATATAGGACATGCTTAACGAATGCCAAAAAGATTTTGGAGTTCTTGACATATTTTCGATTTTGATTAAAAACATTTTTAAAAATGAAAAGAAAAAGAAAGCAAGAAGTCTTAGCATCACTAAGAGTGTTATGCTAAGTAACCAGTTTCTACAGATGAAAACATATTGCTATGTAAGATTCAACTCTCAGGATGGAAGTTTAGGGTCTATAATGACACAGCTTAAGAAAGTAAGAATTTTAAATGAAAAATTCTGGAAGAAACCAAATAAAGGTCAGCTAGTCCATTTCCTGAACTCTGCTTATCACTACAGTGACTGCATCTCATTTATGTTTGGCATTTCCTGATGAAGTTGACAAAGTCAAGGTAATCTCCACATCTGGTAAAGAGTAGTGACAGAATTAAGTACAATTTAAAAATTAGTATTGAATGTCACATTTTTGTCATTGGTTTCTGAATGGACACAATTTTCAACCTGCATTCCCTGAGTTTGAAGTTATACTAGAGATGTGACAGGGACCATCATAGGGAACTCATGGGAACACACAGATCATCATTGGACTAAAACAAGTCTAAAAGGAGCAGGGCTGCGTGTCAGGGCTTAAGAAAGAAATGTTTGGCTATTAAAAGTAGTTTGAAAACAATAGGTTATTTTCATCTATTTAATACCAATAAGACATTAAAGGATGTTAAAAATATGGAAAATAGTTCACAACACATTATATTTCCTTCTTTCTTTCACTACTTTAAATGGGATTGTTTTTTATTTGTTGCCACATGTTCATTTGTTCATATATAGTAAGAGTATTAATCTTTGACCTTATTCTGTCTCCTATGACTTGGCTAAATTCATGTATTAGTTCTAGATTTTTGCTTTGTTTTGTGTTTATAGATTCTTGGGGATTTTTATGTAGATTATACCGTCATCTGCAAATAGGGTGCGTTTTATTCCTTCTGTTTCAATCTGTACGTCTTTTGTTCCTCTTCTTGCCAAATTATACTACCCAGAGCTTCCAGTATTACATAGAAGGAGAGTGGTGAGAGCAGACATTCTTACTTTCCCCCGATTTTAGGGAGAGAGAATCCAGTCTGTCTTTATTAAGTGCCAAGCTAACCGGAGGGCTTTCATTAATGACTTTTATCAAGCTGAATTTCTCATCTAATCTTAATTTACTGAGAGTTTTTATCACAAGAAGGAGTTGAACTTTGTCAAATTTTTTCTTTTTACTCTCAATTGATAAGATCATATGATTCTTGTTAACATGTTAGATCACACAGGCTGATTTTCGAAATAGATTTAGATCCCTGAAATAAATCCCACTAAGTCATGGTATAAAATTATTTATACATATTATTTAATTTCACTGGCTGACATTGATAGGGATTTTTAAAAATCAATGTTCACGTAAGGTATTGATCACTGGTTTCTTTTTTTTATACTATTTTGTCAGGCTTTGGTATCAGAGTCACCCTGGCCTCAGAAGATGAGGTTGAAAATTGATCTCTTCTATTTTTTGAAACAGGTTGTAAAGAATTGTTGGTAATTCTTTAACTGTTAGGGAAACTTTTTTTTTAGTAAAGTTTTTTTTTTGAGAGTTTTGCAACTAAAAATTGAACTTACATAATAGTTACAAGAGTATTCAAATAATCTATTTCAAATAATCTATTTGTGGAGTATGCTTTGAAATGAACTGATCTGTTTTATCTCAGTTACTAAAATTGTACAGTGTTTATGGTTTTTCTTTATTGTTTCCTTAGTGTCTGTAGAGTCTATAATAATAGTCCCTATTTGTGATATTATTAGTATTTTGTTTCTTTGTATTTTTTAAATTCACAAACAAAAAATTGTATATAATTCTTCTGTACAATATGATGTTTAAATATATATATATATATATATATATATATACCACATATATACACATCAACACACATTGTGAAATAGCTAAATCAAACAAACAAATATATGCATTATTTCGTGCATCTATCGTTTTTACTGTGACAACACCTTGAATTCCCTCTTTGTGATGTTCAAGAAAAGGTTGTTGTTAACCAGTCACACATCTCTTGAACCTATGCCTGACTGCAACCCAAACCCTTTGAGTCCTAAGGATACCCAACTCCTACTTTTACCTTGACTTTCAGGTTCTCTTTTTACCACATCCTGATCAATACTTGCTATCTTTCTTTTTTTTTTATAATAACCATTCTAATAGGTGTGAGGTAATCTCTCATCAGGGTTTTAATTTGCATTTCCCTGATTAGTAATGTTGAGCATTTTTTTCATACATATTTTTTGGTCATTTGTATGTCTGAGTTTGTTGTTTTTGTTTTGTTTTGTTTTCTTAAATATCTATTCAGGTTTTCGGCACATGTAAAAAATTTAGTTGTTTTTCTTGTTATTAAGTATCAAGTTCCTTATATGTTTTGGAAATTAACCCCTGATCAAGTTTATGGTCTGTAAATATTTCTCCTATTCTGTAGGTTGTCTCTTTACTCTGCCTGTTGTTTCCTTTGCTATGTAGGAGATTTTAGTTTAATGAAATCTCTTTGCCTATTTTGGTTTTTATTACCACCCGTTTTTCTTTGTTAATACAGCTAGAGGATGGTCAATTTGATTCTTTGTATGGCTCAAAAATTACCAATACTTTATTGAAACTTTCAATATACCCCCTCCCCATTTTGTGACATGAAAATTGCAGGAAGTTCAAAGATCACTGGGCATCAACAATGCTACATATTTTATGTAGCCTCTAAGGCTGCTCTCATGTTGCAGTGCAATTGCTGAGTTGTTGTGAGAGTCCATCTAATGTCAAAGCTCCACACAAGAAAAGTGCCAAGCCTACCCCGGGCAATGACCATTTTAGGACTCTGAGTCCCCTTGACTCATAAGGAGTTGGCACAGAAAGTGAGGACCATGACTCCATTTCCGTTTCGGTAAGAGTTCTGCAGTCTGATGTGTCTCCCCCTCACAATAAGACTTTGAGTCAGGAAGGTAGGCATTATCAACTCCATTTTAGAGAGAAAGAATTTGGGGCACAGAAATGTTGACCAGATTATACTCATGATAACTCTGTAAATAGATATTATTATTTCCATTTTAAGATAGGAAGATGGAGACTCAACAAAGTTAAGCAACTTACACAGGTTCATCCATTGTGTGAGAACTGAACTTGAACTTGAATCTTATAATACCTTATCAAGTCCCCTCCCCACTCCACAACCTGGCTGGCAGGTTTCTGAGCTGTTGTTTTCATAAAGAAGGTTATCTTTGGCTTCAACAGAAGCTTCTGAACAGAAAACCATTAGTTCTTGGTCCTAATCAGATTTAGGAAGCAGTAGAGTGCCTTAAGGTTTCTTTACATCCCCTCTGTGGACACTGAGTAACTCTACTTTCAGTCACAGCTCCAAGATGGCAATGAATGCTTTGCTAAGGAAAGCAGAGTGCAAAATTGTCTCAGAGCTCTGAAATCATGGCTAAAATGAAACTCACTGGGTGAGCTCAATAGTAGAATGGAGAAGACAGAGAAAATAATCAGTGAACGTGAAGATAGTCCTTGTTTCTTGATTTGCAGTCACTGCTCAATTTATTCTGTGATAATTCTCAACAGGACCTGTGGTCATTCTCTCCATACTTTCACTCTTATGATGCCACTTTCCTCTTCATCTCCTTTTCTCAGTCTTCTATCACTCACCCAAATGTTAATATGGGAGTTCCACCAGGCTGAGGTCCTCCTTCTTGTATCTTGTTCTCTCCTCCTAGACAGTCTCCCATGTATTTGGCTTTGGTAGCCAAAATTATGGATCCCCAACCAGAACTTTTCTCTTTGCCCCAGATCTAGATATCTGATTTTCTTTTGTAAGTCTCTCTTTAGATGTCAGAAGAGCACCTGAAAATCATTGTGTCAAAAACTGCCTGAGCTAGGCCCAGTGGCCTATAATCCTAGCTACTCAGGAGGCTTGGACACAAGGATCACAAGTTCATGGTCACCCTGGGAAACTTGGTGAGACCTGCTCAAAATAAAAAATAAAAAAGGGCTGAGAATATAACTCTGTGGGAGAACACCCTGGGTTCAATCCTGATAATGTAAATATATAAATACATATTTTTTTTAGTCACTCATCCCAGAAAATAAAATGAACCCCCATCCACTTATTTTTCTTTTCAATTTTTTTGTTTTATTGGTGCATTAAAATTATACATAATAGTGGGATTCATTTTTGCCATATTCCTGCAGGTACATAACAAAATATGATCCATTTCATTCCCCACTACTTCCCATATCCCTCCTCTCCTGCCTCCTCCAATCCTTATGCCCTACTTATCTCCATTCTATTATTATTATTAGCTTAACTAGTATATTATTATCATATATAACCTACACATATGATACACACATGCATATATATATAAAGATATGATTCATTGTGGCATATTTGTACATATTTGTACATGGACATATATATAAAGATATGATTCATTGTGGCATATTTGTACATATTTGTACATGGACATATATATAAAGATATGATTCATTGTGGCATATTTGTACATATTTGTACAAGGACATAGCATGATCTGGTAGATTTCATTCCCCAGTACTTCTCCATGCCCTGCCCTCCTTCCTTTCCCTCTCTCGCCTTCCTCTACTTTATTGGGTCTCCCTTCTATTTCCATGAGACCTTCCTTTTTTGAGCCTGTTGTGAATAGAATTGCTTTCTTGATTTCTTTCTTGGAAAATTCATTATTGGACTATAGGAAAGCTATACATTTTTCTATGTTAATCTTGTATCCTGACACTCTGTGGAATTTACCAGTTCCAGAAGTCTTCTGGTAGAAGTTTTTGATTCTTGGGAGTGTAGGATCATATCATCAGCAAAATGAGATAGTTTGACTTCTTCTTTTCCTTTTCATATCCCTTTATTTCCTTCTCATGCTTGATTGCTTTGGCTAGTAGTGATGAGAGTGAACATCCTTTTGTTACTCATGATTTTAGAGGAAAAGTTTTCAGTTTTCCCCCAATCAGTATGATGTTTGCTGTGGCATTATTGTATATAGCCTTCATGATGGTGAGGTAAGCTCCTTCTATCCTTAGTTTCATCAGCACTCTTTATCATGATCAGCTACTGGGTATTGTCAAAGCCTTTTCCTGCATCTATTGAGATTATCATTTGATTTTCATACTTAAATGTATTTATGAAATGAATTATATTGATTGAGTTACCTGTCTTAAATACAATCTTGCACACCTATGATAAATTCAAATTAATCATGGTATACAATCTTCATAATGTGTTTTTAAATGTAGATTGCTAATATTTTATTAATGGTTCTAGCATCTATTTTCATCAGGGATATTGGCCTGTAGTTTTGTGTCCTTGATGCATCTTTATCTGTTTTGGTATCAGGGTAATATTGGTTTCATACAATGAATTTTGGAGTAGTCCTTCCCTTTTTATTTCATGGAATAATTTGAGGAGGATTAGCATTTGCTCTTCTTTAAAGATCAGGTAGAACTCAGTTAAGAATCCATGAGGAAAAAAAAAAAAAAAGAATCCATGAGGTCCTGGGCATTTCTTTGGCAGAAAGTTTTTTATTCCTCTTCAATCCCATTGACATTGGTCTGTTTATGATATCTATGTCCTCTTACTGGGATGGGGTAGGTCATAGGTGTATAGAATTGTCTGTGTCTTCTAGATTTTTCAATTTGGGGAGTTGTAGGTTTTCAAAATACTCCTTAATGATTCTCTGGATTTCACAAAAGTGTGCACTGATATCTCCCTTTTTATCTCTAATTTTGTTGATTTAGATCTTCTCTTTCTTTTACTTAACTTGGCTAAAGATGTATCAGTATTGTTTATCTTTTTGAAGAAAAAACTCAACTTTTTTACTTTATTAATCCTTTGTATTTTTTATTCTCTATTTCATAAATTTTTCAACGCTGATCTTAATTATTTCCTGTGTTACAATGGTTTTGAAATTTGTTTGCTTCTTTCTTTTCTAGGACCTTGAGATTTAGTAGTAGGTTGTTTATTTGTGATCTTCTTTTAAAGTAGGCACTCGGTGCTATAAACTTTTCTCTTAGACCCACCTTTATAATGTTCCTGAGATTTTGGCATGTTATGTTGATTCTGGGAGTTTTTGCATTTCTCCTCTCATTTCTTTTATGATCCATTGTTTGTTCTAGAAAGTATGCTTGTGTTTGTTTTGTGACCTAAAATGTGATCTATTTTGGAAAAAATCCTATGACCTGCTGGGAAGAAAGTAAATTTAGGTGTTTTTGAATGAAATACTCTATAGGTGTCTGTTAGATCCATTTGATTTATAGTGTTATTTTGTTCAGAAGTGTCTTTTTTAAATTTTGTGTCTGGATAGTCAGTCTATTGGTAAGCATGCTGGGGTCTACCCAGGACTTAATGTCAAGAAGTGGGGTTTTTTTCCACATATATGGTGCACCAACATTTGGGGAATCAATATTTATTATTATATATATATAATAATATTATACTATTATACTAGTCTTTTTACCAGTATACAATAAGCTTCTGTGCCTCTTCTGATTAATTTTTGCTTGAAATCTGCTTTGTTGGATAGAATATGAGAACAGCCATTTCTGCTTGTTTTCAGTCTCTGTTTACATAGGATACATTTCCTTTATTTTCAGACTATGAATGTCTTTGCCTATAAGATGAGTTGCTTGAAAACAACATATAGTTAGATTTTAAAATCCATTCTTCCAGTCTATGTCTTTTAATTGGATAGGTGAGACCATTTACATTCATGTTAATATGGAGAAAATTTTATTATTTCCTGCCATTTTTATTTCTTTTGTATATTTAATTCAGTCATAATTCCATTGCTTAATTGCTTTTCTAGTAAGTTTCATTCATTTGGGAGTTCTAGGTTTGTTTTTGCATTCTTCTGTGTGTAGTTATTTCTTTAATTATTTTATGCAGAGCTGGTTTAGTGATCATAAATTCTTTCAGTTTATCCTTATCTAGGAAAGTTTTTATTCTTCATTTCTGAATGATAACTTTGCCAGATATAGCAATCTTAGTTGGCAATTATTTACTTTCAGAACTTGGATTATCTCATTCCAAGCCTTCCTGGATTTTCAATTCTGACTTGGGACATCAGAAATAAGTCTTATTGGGCTGGGGATATAGCTCAGTTGGTAGAGAGCTTGCCTTGCATGCACAAGGCCCTGGGTTCAATCCCCAGGACTGCAAAAAAAAAAGAAGAAGTAAGTCTTATTGGTTTACCTCAAAATGTAACTTGATGTTTTTCTCTTGTGGCTTTTAATATCCTATCCTTTTTCTTTACATTAGGCATTTTGATGAGGCGTCTTGAGAAGTTATTTTTTTTGTATTGTCTATTTCAGGTTTTATATGCTTCCTATATGTAAATGACCATCTCATTCTTAAAGTTGGAAACTTCACTTTCACTGAAAATGCACTTAATGCCTTTAGCTTTTATCTCCATGCCATCTTCAATCCCAATGATTCTTTTGTTGCTTAATGTTCCAGAGTTCTTGTATATGCTGATCACTGATTTTTTTTTAACTTACTATTTCCTGAGTGTTCAATTTCACATACCTTGTCTTCAATGACTAAAGTTCTGTTTTCTATGTAATCTAATCTGTCAGTGATACTTTCAACTGAATTTTTAAAATTTATTTTGTCTTTGTCTTCCAGAAGTTCTGATGGGTTCCTTTACAGAATAGCTATCTCTTTATTGACATGGTCTTTCACTTCCTGAATCTGCTCTTTTAATTAATTCCTTAAATCTTCTTTGAACTCATTAATTATATTAACAATTAATTTTTGTTAACTTTCTCTGGAATTTTATCACCTTCAATATTTTTGGGTTCCTTTGTTGAAGGATTATAAAATTTGGAGGGAAATTTCTTTGCCTCTTTCCTCAAGTTTTTGGAGGTCTCAGACTTATGTATCTGTTGAGGTGGATTCCTCCTTTAAGGAGGTCCTTTGGTGAGTAGTTACCTCTTTTATAAGTCTTGGACTGTTCGTGTGTGTTAGCTTTAACACAAACTTAGCATAATACAACTGTTTATTTCAATCACCAATGTCTCTCAGTTTCCTGCTGCAGAACTGCTGATTTACTTTAGTCTTGAAAGCTACTGCAACCCTATGAATTCCTCTGAGCCATTGTCTTGTATCCTTTCTCTGCTTTTGTTGTAGAATTGTATGACCATGAGTGGGATGTAAAGCCTTCCATAACCCCCCACTGTTCCTACTTGAGGCCTGGTTGTCAGTTTGTGGTTTTTCTCTCCACTATTCTATGTATTAAAATACACTGAAGCTTGAGTGGAGTTAGTTTGTGTGTGGAGCAAGGTGTGCTATCTATTGGCTGCATTGTGGGTGCGCGACTCAGCAGAAGAGCCTCTATCCTGTGAACTCACCATGTCCCGTTCACATCACACAGTTATCCGGAAGAAAGTGGAAACGACAGCAGCAAACAATATATAGCATTAAAATACACAGTGCCTACTATGACATCTACAACACTAACCACCATATAAAGAGGAATGGTGGGATCAGCAATTAATAGTAACAACAATAAACAGAGATGAACTAGACCTGGCACTGAAATAAACAGAAAGTGCCAACTACACCACCCACAATACTAATAACCACAATATGAAGAGAGGGGACAGGAATTTTGTGACTAAATAGCTCTAAAAGATGGTAACATTATAATTCATTAAGAGAAAAGAAAATGAGGTAGGAAAGCAAAAGAAAGTTTAATATATTCAAAAAGTGAAAAGAGGAAAAGCAGAAGAGAAATACTAAATGGCAACTATAAAGAAAGAGGAGTAAAAATTAACTAAAAGAAACAAACTAAGTAAAGAGAGAGAGAAAAAGAGAATTTGGCTATTAGAGGGAGAATAAAGGAGAAAAAGAGCGACCAGAGATACAACAGCAAATACAGCAAGCAACCCAAACAAACAAGAAACCCTAAGCCTCCAAAGGAAAAACAAAACAGAATAACAAAGCATGTGAAAAATGATAATAATGAAGGGGGGAAAATATGGCCAGGAACCAATCAGCACAGCAAGTGTGTGCTCACGCGTGCTTGCGTGACACACACACACTCACACACACACACACATCAGGTGAGGGGATTCTTGCTGAAGGAATTGCCTCTGCTTAAGTAATCAAACTTTTGACAAGGATGAATATTCACTGCCTATGCCAGCCTGTCCTTGTTTCCATTTCTTCTTGGGCTATGTGCCCCCTAGAGAGAGCAAGTTCTAGGGTTCATTAAACCTGTCCTTTTTGTGTTGGTCACCTAGCTGCCAACTGTCTGGACTAGAAACCCAGGTAGGGCTGACATAGTGTTCAACACAGGAAGTTCCTTGCTGGGGCATCACTCTGATGGGACTTTTGGAACTTTGTTGGGTGGCATCTTCTTCAGGGAGATTAGACCAGCACACTCTAGGGCTGGGCAAATGCTGATCTCTGCTGGGCATCTGAAATTCAAGGGCTTCTGGAACACTCCATTCCTAGGGCAGAGTAATCCACCCTGCACAGGTCTCAAACACTCCACTGTCCATGAATGTGCCCCCACGTCCCCATCCAGCCCCAAGTGTAATTGTGTCTGCCTGTCCAGCTTCTAGACTCTCCCTGACTGATTCCAGGAGCTGCCAGACCCAAAGGGAAGGCAAAGCTACACTCGCCTCCCCATCCCCATCCTGAATCTCCCTGGGCATAAGCCTTTCTGCCTATTTCAATTATACACCACCAGGCGCATTCTAGGCCACAGGCACCTGCTGAGACAGTATGACAATGCTTGCTCTGATCTTCCTGTCTCTTGCAGCAGTGAACCAGTGCAGCCTCTTCAAGATGACTCTGCTTGCCAGCTGAGCCACATGGAGCACTTCCCAAACACCAGCTCACTGCACAGCCTCTGGTTCGGCTAAGTGCAAAGTGTTTTTCTGTTTTACAGGTTCTCCCACGCTGAATTTGTGCTCTGTGTTTCATTTTCTTCAGTCTTTGCCACCCCTCCACTCCATGATGAACTGACACCACTGGTACCACCAGGCTGGCTCCCACTTGACCTCAATTGAAAGCACCAAATTTCCCTTCCCTTCCCTTTCCCTTCCCTTCCCTTTCCCTTCCCTTCCCTTCCCTTCCCTTCCCTTCCCTTCCCTTCCCTTCCCTTCCCTTCCCTTCCCTTCCCTTCCCTTCCCTTCCCTTCCCTTCCCTTCCCTTCCCTTCACTTCCCTTCACTTCTCTCACAATCTCTCTCTCTCTCTCTCTCTCTCTCTCTCTCTCTCTCTCTCTCTCTCTCTTTCTCTCCCCTTTCCTCCTCCTCCTCCTTCTTCCTGAGAATTGAATCCAGGGTTACTTTACCATTGAGTAATACCCCCATCCCTTTTTACTTTTTAATTTGAGACAAGGTCTTGCTAAGTTGCTAAAGGTGGTCTCAAATCTAAAACTTGTGATCCTTCCGTTTTAGCCTCCCCAGCAGCTGGGATTACCAAGCCCACCTCTGAATTTCTGTGTCTCAGTTATTCTCTTACTGTCTAATATTGAATTTCAGTGAATTCACTCTGCCATTCACCTCACTGAGAAGCAGTATTTCTGCTACCTGAATCCTAAGTCATGGAGTGTTATGGTTTGGATGTGAGATGTCCCCCAGAATCTCACATGTGAGACAATACAAGAAGGTTCAGAGGAGAGATGAGGTTATGAGAGTCTTGACCCAATCAGTGAATTAATCACCTGATGGGATTAATTGAGTGGTAACTGAAAGCAGGTGGGGTGTGGCTGGAGGAGGTGGGGCATTGGGGGCAGGCTTTGGGGTACGTATTTGTATCTGGAGAGTGGAGTCTCTCTCTGCTTCCTGATCATCATGTGAGCCACTTCCCTCTGCCATGCTCTTCTGCCCTGATGTTCAGCCTCACCTTGAGCCCTGAGGAACAGAACCTCCTGTCCACGGATTAAGACCTCTGAAACTATGAACCCACAAAAAAACTTTTCCTCTTCTTCAGTTGTCCTGGCCAGGTCTTTAAGTCACAGCTGTGAAAACAGCTGACTAAAACATGGAGCAACTAGAAAGTTGCTCTAATCTGCCATCTTTCCTTCCCTTACCCATCCATCCATTTTTGCAGATCAGAAACATAGGATTCATCTTTAATATCTCCTTTTCTTTTGTTCCCCCTTATCAGCATAGTATTAACTTTATGTTCTAAGTATCACTCAAATCTATCTTTACCTCTGTTTCCATTTCAGCTGAACCACTCTAGAACACTACAATGGACCCCAAACTAATCTTTTGTCTCCATGCTTCCTCCCCCTAACCTATTCCCCATACTGTAGTAAGAGTTTTTCCTTTTTTTAAAAAAAAATTCAATCTTGATCTTATCAATTCACACCAACTAACACCCTTCAGGGGATTCCCATTGTTCTTAGCATTGAAACAAGATTCTTAATATGGCCTCTGAGCTTACGCTACCCAGTCCCTGCCAACCTTTCCAGGCTCTTCTCAGCTGCTATTGCTCTTGTCTCCTCTTCCCTCCGAGAGGCAATCACCTGTGCTAGGCCCTCTCTCTAGGATGTTCTTTCCCAGTTCCTTCTTTGCCTACTTAATTTCTCCTTGCTCTAAGGGACTTTGTTCTAATAGCACCATTGCAGTAAAACTCCCCCAACTTCCCCAGTTTGGGTCTCTTTTATCAGCAGCAGCCGTGTTTGTAATTAGATTTCTTCTTCGTGTAATCATCTGGTTAATCTCCAGCCCTTCTCTAGACTGGAAGCTCCGTGAGGGTAGAGAAGTAGTCACTTTACTTATTACATCCAAGAAACCTAGCACAGTACCTGGCACATGCAGGCTCCCTGTGAATATCTGGTGAAGAGAAGAGGAAGATAAAAGAAGAAAAGAGAGCAGGACTGGGGTGGGGTAAAGGAAGTGAGGGAGGGAAGTAAGAAGGAGAGAATGGGGCAAAATAAAGAAGCAGCCATTGCTGCTGTCAGGGACTCCCAGCATCCCCCAGATGCCACAGAAAGGGCCTTCTTTGTATTAGAGTCTCACATATCCACAGGCCCACTGTGAAAGCATGCCCCATCTGAGGCCTGAGGCCCAGAGAGATTTGTCCCTTTCATCATGTGGAGGCCTCAGAGATCCAATGCAAGAATTGTGCTCATGGCATTTCCTAGTCTTTTCAGAGTGTCACTTCTGGTTGAGACAGAAAGCGTAAGACACACACTCCTTTATGGAAAATCTGGTGTCCCTGAGACTCTGTAAAGACAAAAGATGAATAGACATGCTGTGGCTTCTCACCATGAGAGGCATCTTGAAGCCTAAGGGAAGTTCTTATTAGAAAATGTCAGGCAGCAGAGATGGAATGATTCAGTGTACAAAAAAAAAAAAAAAAAAAAAAAATGCTGAAGAAATCCTCAGACAAGGGAATTCATAGTGATTATTTAGAAATGGAAGATAGAAAATGCATTTTGGGTGGGATAATTTTACTGTATCGGGTAAGCAAAGTCTGCTGGTGCACTTTGATAATATGGTAGGTAACCCACTTCCTAGGAAGATTTGCTCTTGGCCACAAACCTGCATATATGCATGAGGCCAGGGGACCTTCAGGGCCTGAGTGCAGCCTTTCCTCTTTGTCTTGATCAGTTTTTAGGATTCTGGGTTGAAAAATTGAATGCATTTTCTAGCTTATAAATATTGAAATGTAGTTTTAAAAGCAGCATCTGAAACCTCCTTTGTCCTTGTCCCTCCCCACTAGGTCTGTGTGTTTCTACGTTAAGTTATTGTCCCTGGGTCCCTCTTCTGGTTTGGTACTCAAAGGAAAGTCCACAACGGGATACAAAGTTCACAGAATCAGGGCTTCTAGGGAAAGGGAGATAGGCTTAAAGGTTAGATTGTCTTAGGAAAGCAGAATGGAAACCTCCGTGTGCAGCTTTGAGACACTCAAGGAAACATCAGGGGCAAAAGAAGTTGCAAGTGAGACGAATAGAACTGGGTCAATGGGTACAACCAAGCTGGGACAAGACAGGCATGGGATGCATAGGTACAGGTGGACTCTTTGTCAGTCTTGCTTGGGTTTTGTGGAGTTTGTTTTTTAAATTAATGTGTAATAATAGTATGCACTTATGGGGTACAATGTGATATTTTAATACATGCAAACAATGTGTAATAATCAAATCAGGGTAATTAACATATCTATCACCTCAAACATTTATCGTTTCTTTATGTTGGGAACATTCAAAATACTCTCTTCCAGGTGTTTTGAAACGTGCAATCGGCTATTGCTAGCTGTCCTTGTCCTACTGTGCTGTGAACATCAGAACTTGCCCCTGTCTAACTGTCCTTTTGTGTCTGCTCACCAGCCCTTCTCTGTTCCCTTTGCCCTGCCCTTCCCACCCCTGCTGGCCTCTGTTCTACTCTCTACTTCTATGAGATCAATTTATTTGACTTCCACATATGAATGAGGGTTTTTTTTTCTTTTTTAAAATATTACTATTATTTTATAATCAAACCTGGAGCCTCAAAGTAAATGCAATTCATCACACAATGAGAGAAAGTAAATTTAATTTGGTTTTTCCCTTTACAGAAACATGTTGCTAAAACGTTTGGGTTTTTTTTTCCTTTATTTTTTGAGGTTGGAAGATCAAAGCAATATAATGTCAAAGAACTCACTATCTTGCTACCTGAATCAGCCAATTAAACATAGACAGTTGAGAAAGGAGGTCACATCAAGTGGCTCCTGGTTACCATCTCTTTCCAATATTCATTTATGATGGAGCATACCTTTGTTCTCATGGTTGTAGCTGGAATTCTACAATTATTTTCTATTATATCTAAATCCCAAAGTGAATAACTGGTTTCTTAGTTCATGTTGTAAACCTGAAATATTCAGACTTTGGGGCTGTGTCTTATAATGTCAGAATTATCTGAAATGCAAATTTTACATGATATTATGAATCTTTTTACATGACATTTTTGTCTCAGGTTAGTTCATTAAAATATTAATTTAATAAATAGGAGCCACTGGAATAAGACTAAAATGTACCAATTGTTGTTCCAATTTGGTAAGCGTCTATTATTTATAGCATTAAATTAAAAATATTAATTTTTTTAAGACTCCTAACTAACCAAATAGGATTCATTCCTAAAGTCTCAGAATACAAACACAGTTAATGCAATTTACCATGGTACTGAGTCAAAAGAGAAAAGTTATCACTTCATAGATGTCAAAAGCCATCTTCTGAATTATTTATCTTTGTTGGAACATGCTTGTTATACATACAAGGATATAGTTTAGAAACAGCAAGCATAATGGTAAAAAAAAAAAAAAGGCACAAGTCTTTGAATTAAAGTTAGAATCCATTGGGTTTCACTTAGCACAAACTTCTTTTAACATTAATATGGACATCTGAAGAATGCAGTTTGACAAAAGAACGATGTAAGTGGTGTCAATAATGGGAAGAAGGAAGTAGTCATTGTCATTTTCTGATAATGCAATTTTGCATATTAAAACTCAGAATCAACAAGTGAAAAATAATTAGGAACAATAAGAAATTACATTCTTCACAGAACTAGAAAAAACCTTAAAATTTAAATGGATCTGCAAAAAAAACAAAAACAGAAACCACCCTGAAGAGCCAAAACCATCTAGTGCAAAAAGAACAAAGTGGGAGGTATTACAGTATCTGACTTCAAAATATACCACAAAGCTGTAGTAACCCAAACAGCATGGTACTGGAATAAGAACAGAAACAGGCCAACAGAAGAGAGCCTGGATGTAGACCTGCATATTTATGGCCAACCAATTTTCAAAACAGGTGCTAAGAACACACATTGAAAAAAGACATTCTTTTCAGTAAGTGTTGCTGGGAAATTGGTATCCACATGCAGAATAATGAAATCAGATCTCTAAGTCTAAAAGGACATTTCTTAAAACAAGACATACAAATGACCAACAGGCATGTGAAATGCTCAGCATCACTAATCATCAGGAAATGCAAATAAAAATCTCACTCCAGAAAGAATGACTATTATCAAAAAGACAAAGGATAACCAGTACTGGTGAAAAGGTGGAGAAAAGGTCACACTTACACACTGTTGGTGGGAATATCAATTAGTACTGCCATTATGGAACACCATCAAAAAATCAAAAGTAGAACTACCATATGAGCCAGCAATCTCATTACTCGGTATATATCCCAAGGAAATGAAATCAGCATGTGGAAGAGACATCTGCACTTACATGTTCATTGCAGCTCTATTCAGAATAGTCAAGAAGTGAAATCAATCTATGTGTCCACTAACCAATGAACCAGGGCTACTCATACACCATGGAATATTATTCATCCACCACAGAACAAAATCCTGTAGTTCTTGACAGCTTTGATAAAACTGGATATCATTATAATAAGTGAAAAAAAGCCAGACACAGAAAGACAAGTACCACATGATCTCACTCACATTACCTGAAAACGCTGTTCTGATAGAAGCTGAGAATGGAATGGTGGTTCCCAGAGACTGGGGAGAAAGGGAGGGGTGGGTGGAGGCTGATCAATGTGTACTAAGTTCCAGTTAGACAGCAGTAAGAAGCTCTGATGCAAGCTCAGCAGGGTGACTATGGCTAACAATAAGGTACTGTAAATTCCAAAAATCTAGAAGAAAGGAGTTTGGGAATTTTCACCACAAAGAAATCATAAGTGTTTGGGGAAACAGTTGTGGGTAACTTAATTTAAATATTAGACAATATATATTATGTAACCCATAAATACAAGTCTTCATGGTTTTTAAATTTTGTTTTAGTTGTCAATGGACATCTATTTTATTTTATTTATTTATTTATTTATTTATTTATTTATTTATATGTGATGCTGAGAATCGAACGCAGTGCCTCACCCATGCTAGGCAAGCACTCTACCACTGAGCCACAACCGTAGCCCAAATGTTTATGTTTCTATGTGTTAGTTTAAAAAAAAATTTAAAAAGAAAGTTGATAAGGTGGCTGCTTATGAAATAAATATTAAAAAGAAGGTATCAGGGGCTGTCTTAAGGCTGCTCCTTGAGCAGGCCTTGCAAGCACAAGGCCCTGGGTTTGATCCCCAGCACTGCAAAAAAAAAAAAAAAAAAAAAAAAAAAAAAAAAAAAAAGAAGGTATCAGAAGCTAAGCCATCAATTCTCCCTAAATTAATCTAAATATCATATCATTCCTGTCTAATTCCTAATGGAGTTCCATATATTATCTGAAAATATAAATGTGAAAATAATGTATCTAAAAGTAAGAGGCAACAATTAGGCATATTCTACCTGCTATTACAATGTACTGTAATAAGTAAAACAATATAGTCATGGATCAAGAATAAACAGAATAAGATGCTTAAATGTACACCAGGATGCATGGGAATTTAATATAGTATCTTGTTGACATTTGTATCAGTGGGAGAGAATCTAATTATATGATAAAGAACAACAATTATTCCATAAATACATGAAGAAAGTTCAAACTCAGTACTAATTAAGGAAATATGAATAAAAACAGTGGGAGTGTACATTTATACAATTGCCTAAAGGTCAATTTAACACAATAACCTGAAGGTTTCAATAACTGGACCATGCCTCCAACAGGTTAAAAACTAAGAAAACTGCACTGCCGCTCTGGACTGCAGTAGATCCCAACCCCTTTCTGTCCCACCCATGACGTCCAACCCAATAGGAAGCACATTAATTCTAACCGACATCCAGATTTTACCACTTCTATCCACCTCCTGTTCTAGCACAAGAAGTCAACATGCCATTGCTTCTCACCTGGATTACTGCAATGCCCTTCTAACTAGTTGCTCTTTCCAAAATATCATACACACTGCCATATTTATTTTTAGCACACAACCAGGAGGGTCCTTTTAAAGGACAAATCAGACACACCCCTTCTTCTCTCCTTAATCTCAAGTCTACCCACTTACTAGGAGAAAATGTCAAGTCCTCACAAGGAGCTATTTAGCCCTCATCATCTGGTCACACACCCCACCTGGTCCGACTCAGCCTCTCTGACAATGTTCCTTGTCTCTCTAGCTCGTTCATTTTGCTACAGTCGGATTGGTCTTATGGCTGCTCCTTGAGCAGGCTCTGCAGTTGCTCTCCCGAGCCCTTTGTACTGGCTGTGCTTCTGTCTGGAATTTAAATGACTCCCTTCCTCTCCTCGTCTTTTCTCCAGTGCCACCAACTCAATCAGGCCTACCCTGGTCAACCATTTAAAACTGAAAGTCATCCCCTCACTCCCAGTCCTTCTCAACCTCTTCTTTTTTTGTACTTATCATTTTATAACAGACTGCTCAACTTAGATTTATTAGTTGGTTATAGTCTGCCCTCGCTAGATGCAAGTATGATGGCAGACATTTCTGTCTGTTATATTCACGCACCTCTGGGCCTAGCACTTAGGCAGCTACCCAGCGATGTCTCTTGAACAAATTGCTGAGCAATATTTGCTATAAGCCTTCCTGTCTGATATGATTTAAGGAAAGTTCTGTAATCATCAACTGGAACTCATAGGAGTATGGTGTTGCCTGACACTTGCCTCTTTGAAAAGCTAAGAATGTTGGTAAGAAAAATATTGATGTTTTTCATATTCCGTCCTAAATAGAATCCTCCAGAAGATTCTCTGGCTGATAATAAGCTCACAACAAACTGCTAGCCACAAATATAATAAATATGACAATAATAGCTCTAAGAATGGAAACCGTCCCTCATCTTTGTACATAATTTCACGGTAAGCACGCAATTGTCTATCCATTAACTTACCAGATCCTCATCATAAACCCATAAGGTAGGAGAGCAGGTAGGGATGGAATCTGATGGATTAAAGTTGTTGGGTTTTGTTTTGCTTTTTGCTATGAGGTTACTTCTTTACTTTTTAAAGAGACCTTTCATCCAGAGAAGATGGAACTTTTGTCAGCATGGAAAGTTTAAAAGCATTTCAGTCATGTTTCTTTCTGAATATAATGCATTAGTAAAATAATCTCAGCGTTGTAAGTTTCTGGTCATGTATGCCCATGGGATAGCAAAACACAGGTAGGTCAGAATGGATCTGTTATTCTAGTCCTCCAAACTGGAGTCTAATTGGCACATTTGATTCTCTCTATCGCCACACAGCCTGCTTTCAGCCTGGACAAGAACGCTCTGTGCCTTGCCTGGAGATATTGTATGTTAGGATCTGACACATACAGATGGCAACATGCAAGTGGTGAGTAATAAGCTACTTCTGACATAAAATGCTATTCCCATATTTATTTATATTTGATGCCTGATAAGAGGAGAGATGGGGGATTTAGTAATGGGAAATAGAGGAAGTGGAAATGAACTATGATTTCAGAAAATGTTTGAAGGGGCAAATTTGGGAGGAAATTATCCTCTCTAGGGCCTAATATATAACATGTCAGTGTGTGCATGAGTGTGTGGAGGTTAGGACACGTGTGTGTGTGCGTGTGTGTGTGTGTGTGTGCGAATGAGTACTGTCTATATATAAGTGGATTTTGAGGGTCTAGTCTAATTTTTTTTACTTGATTAACCTTCAGGATCAACTGATTAATCATGAATGATCTGTCGAGAGCCCCTAAGCAAAATATTTGCCATTAATTACACATACTTAACATTTACCAAAACTCTCAAGCTACCTGCATTTAATTTAAGAAAAATAAATGTAGCTAAATCCCACTTAATGAATTAATAGTTATGTGTCTGTGGCCTTCAGGTCACATGGCAGGATGTGGTTTAACAGGGCCACCTCGACCCTGAGTCTTCTCAGTTGGGGACATGCTGGCCCCATGCCTTGACCATTTCAGCTTACACCATAGTTCAGGCATGGATCTTTCACACAATGGTTGCCAAAGGTCCTCCAAATCTCCAGTGTTGCTCTGGCAAATACCACTCTGCATAAAATGAGGACACAGTAAGTCCCTCCTGGAGAGGGACAGGCAGAGTATAAAGGACACCTAGGAGAGGAACAAGGAAAGAAAGCAAGCAACATTTTATAGTACGTGGTCACAGAGTCTGTCCTTGGATAAATTAATTGGAATGTCCAGGAAATGCATGAGCTTAGGTGAATCATGAGAGCTTTAAGACAAGAAGGGATAACTTCTGATATGACCGATATGGGGCCTAAGGTGATTGGGGGACCCGGAGAAGGATGGAAGTTCAATGCTACCAGAACAGTGACACGGAAATCCTTGATACCCTAAACATGAAGCAACATCTTTATGAAGAAGCAACATTATTAAAAGGAAGCAACATATAAATGAATGGCGTGGCCCTTTCCACCTCTATCTTCCCTTAAAACATGAAATCTGGGCCTGAATGACTTGGTTATTTGCGTAATGTTTAACAAAATTTAAGTTTGAAGATAAAAACCAAATGTGTTTCATTTTATGCATGTTGGAAGCAATAAAACCAAGAGGTTCTGTATGCTCCTGAATTTCTCCTATAGATTCACTTTTCAACAAATTAGAATCATAACTTTCCATTATGTTTCAGTCCATTTGAATAAATGAATTATAGGTTTTCAAGAACACTTACGAAGTGCCTACTATGTACCCCATGCTGTTGTAAAGTCTGGGTTTGTAAGGAAGAGTTACTCCCTGTCCTTAAACAATGTGGTTGGGGAGATGGGACTGAACAGGCCAAGCAATGTCATTAGTTGATCAGATGAACTGTGAGGTCTTTAAGACAAAGAAGGGACTATCCTCAATGTCATCTACCCTGGAGCCAATCACTAGTAGAATGTCATATCAGGTGCTATGATAAGAGTTTGCAAAAGGTACTCTGGGCCCATAAAGGAGGGGCGAACCCAACTGACAGGCAGGAAAGGCTCCCTGAAGGCTTTCTCTTGAGGTGACAGCCAAGCTGACTGTCAGAGGATACATAGGAATAGGTTAGATAATGCAGGGTACCCTGGAAGGGGGTAGTGTGGTGAGTTGGGGAGGTTATAGATCAAGAAAATGAGGTGACAAAAGGCTCCAGGCAGGCAACTATGTGCTATTGCCAGGAGTGATAAGCATGCTGTTGCAGAATTTTTAGTTTTCATCCCCAATGTCACTTCCTCCAAGGAGCCTTTGCATATCACCAAGCAACCTAAATGAGCTTCTCTTTTTCAATCTCATATAGACTTCTGGAATCTGGCTTCTTAGTAGTCAGTAGTCTCTGTGATGGTGTGTGTATTTCTGTGTTGGTGTGTTTGGTGCATTTCCCTTCGACAGGACTATAAAAACTGGCATGGCAGAGACCAGGTCTTTTTCATGCACCATGGGAATCTCTCCTGGGCACCTGCCAACAGCAAGTCTTTGCTAAGGACTGAGCTGTCTCATGGCTGGAAAGGCATTTGGAGAGATTGACAGATAGAAATGCTTTCAGGCTGTGGGGTCATCATGAACAAAGAGACAGTAGTCCCTGGGATGGGAGTTTGAGGGAAATAATGCATAAAGAGAGTGATTTAAGCATTAGTATGGCTGGCGGGGGACTTGGGTGGTAGATCCATCACCATCTGATTGGAAGGTTTCCATGCACTCAGTTGGGGAAGCTCGTGTTCCCTGAGATGATGGGACATATG
Source organism: Sciurus carolinensis (assembly GCF_902686445.1). Classification (NCBI taxonomy): domain Eukaryota; kingdom Metazoa; phylum Chordata; class Mammalia; order Rodentia; family Sciuridae; genus Sciurus; species Sciurus carolinensis. The sequence goes on along the minus strand of NC_062227.1, from coordinate 24,189,361 downwards.
TATGCTCAGCCATTTGCAAAACAACACTGGAGAAAGGTATATCCCTGAGCACCCTGCAACCACTGCCCTTGACAAGCTCGTGATCACTAAAAAAAAAAAAAAAACAAACTAATACATGAACATGGCACCAACACAGCCCCAAAGCACAGAAGGTCAAATCTCCAATATCCCAACCTGCACTGGACATTAGTGAAATGCCTATCCTTGTGGAAAGCAAACAATCCACTTCAAGTATATTTTGTTGGTCCCTAGCTTCTTTTTTTAATGGAATAATAATTAATATTTATTGTGCACTTATTTTTTTATTTTTTACAGACTGCATTTTGACTCATTGTACACAAATGGGGTACAACATTTCGTTTCTATGGTTGTACACGATGTAGATTCATACCATTCATGTAATCATACATGTACATAGGGTAACCTAGCTTCTCTGAGCGGAAATACTTTGGAAACTTTATTCAAAAAATGAAGTAAGACTTTTAACTGGAAAGAATTAAGAAGATCTTCCAAACAAGTGGCAGGACTCATAGAAAAAATACCCTTTCTCAGGACAGGAAGTCTGAAGTCCTCTCTGCATAGATTCTGTGTGACCTTGGGCAAGTTCTATGGCTTGCTGCTTCATTTTCTCATCTGCAAATTGAGTCATAGATTCACCTGAACTTTCAAGTATAATAAACACCCCACATGGACTCAGCTATCTTAGCCTTGTGCTTCAAGTTTGCAATACTTTCATTAAACCTCATAATCTGAGATCACATCATTTGGTAATGCCATCTGAAATTTATTGTTTGCAATTCTGCTGAAGTACAGCAAGATCATAGAAGCAGCACTCTGTGTTGGAGCTTGTTTATCCCTTATTAAACACTAAATTCTACATCCTTATGCTCTCAGCCATCTCTTAGAGTCATTGGTAAGCTGCAGTTAGCTGAGAAACACAAGTCTGAGCTGATGAAAGAACTCATTTTTAAAAAGGTCCTGAAATAATTTTGAAATGAAATGTAAAATTGCTTCCTAATGACTGAGAAAAGCAAGGCCCAAGGCCTAGACTTTCTAAACATCTTTCCTCTGGCCTGTACATTTATTTCCAACCACTTCTACCCAGATCCTTGCATTTCTCTATGTGAGGGAGCCTCTCCTCTGTGACCTTGAGTTCCTGCTTCTCCTGGTCCTTGTCCCATTATTTACCCAACTCTCCCTCCCAGAGGAACCTTCTCCTGTCTGCTCAACAGTTTCTTCCACTTCATCTATAAACATCCTCACCTCTCACTTTCTGAATGTATTGAATACTTGTACCTTGATATTTGCACAGGGTTGGTTGTAGGACTCCCCACAGACACCAAAAATCTGTGAACTCTCCAGTTCCTTATTTAAAATGGTCTCATATTTTCCTACAACCTACGCACATCCTCCCCTACACTTTAAATCATCACTAAATGACCTATAATGCCTAATATAATGCATGTGGTGTATAAACAGGTGGTCTGCTGTACTATTTAGGAAATAATGACAAGAGAGAAAAGATAGATTCAGGACAGATGCAATTTCTTAAAGCATTTTCAATCCACAGCTGGTTGAATAGCAGATATGAACCCTGAAGATCCTAAGAACAAACTTTACTTCACCAATCCTAAGATATACATTTTTCACATTTAACATGTTTCTCACAAGGAAATCAGGATGTTTCTTAGAACAAAGGCCCTTTACCAATCAACTGCAAGTGTTTTTTAGTTTTTCTTTTCTTGGTACATAAAACCAAGTAATGCCTTATACCTGATGACATTTTAGATTTGACACAACACAATGCAAACTCCTTCTTTGCACCCAGCAACACCATCACCTACCTTGAATTGTGCACTTTGAAATTGTCAGAGAACAAGGATACTCTCTGGTTACATCACTGATGAGGATTTAATACAAGTTTTCACAGAGGGAGGAAATGGTCCTGGCAGCTCCTAGGCCTGGGTAGAATTGCAGGTTTGCAGCACTGGTGAGCAATAGGGGCTCTTGAGGGCCCACATAGCCTGGATGGCCTGAGGATACCTCTGGTGTCAGTTCAGTGCCAGCAGCCCCATCCGTCCTACCATAAAGTCAGCTTCACATTCATGCTGCCGGAAAGGATGGATCAGCTTGGCCTGGTCAGTCATCACCTGTGCCAACACAGGACTCATGCCAGGCACTGACAGATGACACTCAAGTCATTCTGATCCAATCAGCTATGGCCAGAGCTGGGACAGAATATGGTAACCTGTAGGCAAAAAACCTCCCAGAAGAGCCTCTGATGTCTTCAGATGGAAGGGATTTGTCTTCACATGTCCCTCCAGTGAATATCCTATCTTTCAGTTTCTCTTTTTAGTTAGGTTGCAGCTTACTGAAGAGTGTCTCAACTTGCTGCCCCACTTGTTTCCTTCAACCTAAGTCCATCAGACTTCATCCCTCACCTCTGCTGGGGCTGCCCTTGCGGTGCATTCCTGCCCTGCCCTTGGACTGGATTAATCCAGTGAACACTTCCTGGTCTCTATTTTAGTAATCTTAGAGCTACACGGATATCACTGTAACACTGTGATGCCCCATGGTCCTCTTCATCAGGCTGTATCCCATCCTTTAGAAGCTTCTCGAAGGATCCTTCTCCAGGAATTGCCTCTGCTGACAGGAGTACTTCCAGCAGGACATTAAAGGAGGTTCTCCACACCTGGGCTGCAGCAATGCCTGGTCCACAGATTGCACCTTACTCTGTGTGTGTGTTCAACAAATATCCACTCCATCATATTCATTGGTAGTCTTTCAGAAGCAATTGTATTCCCTTTTTAAAAATCCTTTATTTTGGATAATTTTGAGGTTAAAAGTTACAGAAATAGTGCAAAGGGTCCCCTTCAAGATCCCCTTATGTTAGCGTTTTCATAGCCTGGATGTAGTCATCAAGATTAGAAAATTAACACTGGTATAATATTATAAACGAAAGATCTTATGCAGATTTATTTTGTCCCTTTTTTATATGTATTTTTTATTTTGAGACAGAGTCGTGCTAAGTTGCTTAGGACCTCTTTAAGTTGCTGAGGCTAGCTTTGAACTCGAAATCCTCCTGCCTCAGCTTCCAGAGCCACTGGGATTACAGGCATACGCTACCATGCATGGCACAGATTTCTGTTGTTGTTGTTGTTGTTGTTGGTTTAGAAATGTGTTCTATTTTATTAATTTATTTACTTTATTATGATTCATTGTACACAAATGCAGTACAACTGTTGTTTCTGTGGTTGTACACAAAGTATAGTCACACCATTTGCATAATCATACGTGTACATAGGGTAATGATGTTTGTGTCATTCTATTATTTTTCCTTTCCCCAACCCCTTCCCTACCCCTCCTTTTCCTCTCTACATTCCATCCTTCCTCCATTCTTGCCTCTCTTCCACACCCCATTACATATCATCATCCACTTATCATTCATACATTGCTGGTGGGGTAGAAAATTGGTGCAGCCACTCTGGAAAGCAGTATGGAGATTCCTTAGAAAATTTGGAATGGAACCACCATTTGACCCAGCTATCCCACTCCTTGGCACAGATTTTTTTTAGCCAACTTTTCTACCAATGTCCTTTCTCTGGTGTGAGACCTTGCCCTTGCCTTTGGATGCTATTTCTCCTAGTCTCCGTCAGCCTACCCACGTCCTCAGTTTTTCCTTGTCTTTCATAGCAGCACGTCTTCTTAATAGGCAATATCTCATAGTGTTCCCTCTCCTATCCTGGAATGAGATTTCTAGAGTGTATGACTGCTCTCTACAAATCCGACTGAAAGTTCTAACTATATGTACATGTATGCCTACATGTATTTATGTAGATGTAAATAATGAATGTAAACTGTGATTTTACCAGTTCATTATTATGATTCAGAAAACACTTTCTTCTTCAGAAAATACATTTGAGATACCAAAAAGTATTTGAGAAATAGACCTGCAGTGGTGACACACCTGTAACTCCAGTGGCTTGGGAGGCTAAGGCAAGAGGATCACAAGTTCAAGGTCAGTATCAGCGCCTTAGTGAGGCCCTAAGCAATTTAGTGATTCCCTGTCTCAAAAAATAAAAAATAAAAAGGTCTGAGGGTGTGGCTCAGTGGTAAAGTACTCCTGGATTAAATCCCTGATACAAAAATAAATTTAAAAACCAGTAAACGAGAAAAAAAGAATAGCAATAGCATAATAGTGAAGAACTTGAGGTCTAGAATCAGACTGCTAGAGTTTGAGTAGCTGCATGAACTTGTAAAGGTTACTTAACCTCTCTGTGTCTCAATTTCCTATTCTACTTACTTATAAGATAGCACTAAGTATTAATTTTTTTAAAAAATCCATATGTAAGTATATAAGTATAATATCTGACATATAGCAACATGAAATTTGTGCTTTTTAATACAGTAAATCATATTTTCTTTTGTTCTAGCATAGTGGTTGATAAACGTTCTACAGAGGACCAGATGGTACATATTTTAGGCTTTGAGGGCAATATGATGTATCAGTCAAATTGTTCTCCTTTTCCTTTTTATTATTATTTTAAAAAAAAAAACATAGTTAGCCAGTCCAGTTTTATCTAAAGATTACAAACAGGTTAGTAAAACATCTAAACACAAAGAAAAATACAGAATGACCTAACACCCAGGCACCCATCACCCAGTTGTAAGAAGTGTTACAGTTTGCATATTTGCATCAGCACATGGAACCTGTTCAGCAGTTCTGGGTCTTCTTCTCAGGCAGCTACTTCCAGCATTTGTGACTTCCTCCTCTGGGAGCCATGTCCAATGTGGCCACAACTGCTTTCTGGCCACGGGACCCTGGGTGGTTGTGATGATGGCACATCTGTGCCCCAGTAGTGACAACATTAAGAGGGATTTCCTTGGTTCTTCTCCCTGACTGCAACCTGAAGAGAGAGCGGAACCAAGGACCGCAGACAGAAGCAGCCAGCCATAACCACACAGAACCAGACACATTCACATTCAACTATGATGGAAAGGAGAACAAATAAGCACTTATTGCCTGAAATCTATTAAAGATTCCAGGGCTTATCTGTTAAAACAGATTAGCGTTATATGAATTTCAATATGAACCACGACTTCACAAGTTTACTAAATGTGTATTTCTCCATATGTAATATGTGATACCACTTTGCATTTTGCTGGCGTGAACACATGGTAAAAATGGTACACGACATTCCACAGCTTGCTTTCCTCTTTGCTCAGCTTTATGTTTTTGAGGTCTATCCACATTGGTAGGTGTTCACATTTTAACAGTGTTAATTATTTATTTGATTTAAATAAGCTACCTGAGATTCATAAAAAATGTATGACAATGTTTTCATTAACATTTTAAAATAATAATTCCTTCCAGTCTCCAAGAGGTCTTATGTTGTTTCCAGTTAGCATACACCAATGAGCACTTAGTCAGCTGGTGACACATAGTCTGTTTTATTGTGCATTTTTACTTATCTCCTTTAATATGATTTCCCCCAAAATCCCAGAGTTCGAGTCTAGACTGCCAAGATCTTCTATCGTTTGGCAATGAGCTCAGATCTCAGAATACTTCTAGTCAGGTGACTTTGGGTCCTTTATTTGGCAATTCTGTCACTCAGCAGATTCCTTTCTAAACTGGGAATGAAATTTGAACCTGTACCTTTGAGTTATCACGAGGATCAAATGAGCTTTTAAATAGAAAGCAACTGGCCCAGTGTAGAGTGTATAGTAACCACTCAATAAATGTTAACTACTGCAGAGTTGGCCTCTTAGCAGAAAACATGACTATGTCAGATGTAGTTAATACAAAACTATGACCCTGAGCTCCAGTAACTCACTGAAGAAAACCATACCCCTTAACCTGGGTGGCTGTTTTCTGAGTCTTTCTACCATATCTCCCCCTCATTCATTCATTCTGTGTCCATTGGGACCTATTTGCAATCACCAAGTATTGTTGGGTTTGATTGTTCAATTGTAAGGCAAAAAAATTTAAATTCCAAACTTTCAGCCAATTGCTAATTTTTTTCTATTGAATAATTATAACAACAACAAAACTCCCATTAGTTGGTTTTACAGTTGTGTCATTGAGCCCAGCTCCCGAGGTGTCACCCTAGTCCTGGGTCAACCACTCCTTCTCTTCCCTCAATCTGCTTATCCTAACCTTTTATTACCAATGCCTCACACACACTTTCCTTTTTCAAGGATAAACATCTCCCACCTCTTTCCTTCTCCCCCAGTTTAAATCTCTGATGTCCCCTCATTACAACTTCACGACAACCATTTACACTTTTGAATGTTAGTTTCTGATTCTAATGTGTTGTCAACTACGATATCACTGAATTGTAAACAGCTGTTCTGGTATAGTTCAACACTGGTAGTTTCTTAAGATCAAAATTCTGGTTTGTTAGAGGATTAGGAACACAAAAGTTTGTTATTAAAAACAAAATAAAATAAAAATTTCTTTTCCAGGGTCATACTGCCAATATGGTGGTAATTTTTGCCATAACCACATTTTTTGACCCCAAATCTTTGCTGTTCCTCCAGGCTTTATTGCTTCCCTGGAACAATACTTAGCAAGTCCCACAGGGGGCATTTGCTCATGTATACAGTGAGATATACTGATTCCCATAATAAAAGAATAAATTTTTATTCCAACTGGCAGAGTCACAGAATTTAATAGTAAAAAGTGCATCCAGAATTCATGTTCTGAGGGCTGGTGGTGTGGCTCAGTGGTAGTGGAAGTGGTAGCACTTCCCTAGCATGCACATGGCCCTGAGTTTGATGCACAATACTAGGAAAACAAAAAGAATCATATTCTGGAAAGATCAACCCACTGATTGTCCTGTTGGGGATAGTTTTGCTTCATTATTTATCACTTACGAGCTTTATATGGAGTATATTGCTTTAACAACTTTGCAAGGTGGGTACCATTTTCCCCTGTGAATGTGCAAACAATCTTAGCCATGTTAAACATGTGTGCCAGAGTCATCCAGCAGGTAGGTAGTGGTGTTGGATTCACTGCCACACAGACTGACATCAGAATCCACGTGCTTTCCTAATATCATTCTGACTCTCTTAAATCAAAAAAGAACGTGGGGGTATGACATCTGCCATGGTTTGTATGTTTGCCCACTTTCTGGTTCCCATTCTACCCTCAGGCACATCTCTGCTTATTTCCGTTCTTTATGCACATAGATGAAATATGTATCTGGAGAGGAAAAAAACTGCATAAAACATTGCCTTATTTTTATGGAAATATACCAGATCAAACAGGGAAAAATTACACAAAGAATCAATGATAACCCTAGGGGGAGGACTTCAGAGAGAGAAAATCTAGAGTCTTTTCCTAATTTCTGGTCATTAAATTACTTAGCATCTTGGATTCTCCTGGGCCACACTTATAAACAAAAGAAATTCTAAAGGAGAAGAAAAGGAGAGAGCAAGGATAGAAGGAAAGGAGGCTATGGAGAGCTGAGGGAACCAGGGTATGGGGACCACTCGAGCAAGATGCACTCCCTGGCCATCGAGGGTCTGCTCCCCAGAGGGCATTCTGCTCTGTCATTTAAAGACCCTACAGTATTGGCAAGGGTCTCATAGGTGTTACTATTTGCTCTTTAATGTATTTAATATATTGCACCTGCAATTCTTTCATGTGGACTCACAGGAGCAGAGAAATGCTGTCCACTAAGAGGGGGTTCTCTGTGGCATCTCATGAATGGTATTTAGGCCTCTCAGCTTCTCTGACTCTGTGCCTTCCACATCCAACCTCACCCAAGGTCCAAGAGCCAGTATCAGGTTTACCAGCCTTGGGTTACATGAAAATAGGGCACGGCACTGAGACATCCTCCCGAGAGACTCCAGGAGAGGCAATTTGCAATGGCATGCTTAATGGTAGAAGTTAATTGGTGGGCGGAAGATAGCTGACCAGTGCTGCAGATTAATTCTCAGCTGTGAGGGAGAAAGGGACATGATCACATAACTGTATGTTTTAGATAATCAGGTCAAATGGAAAATAAGGAAAGTAGTAAGCTCTGAAACGGTATTTCTTTTTTTGCCTGTGGACTGGGATAGACACTTCAGTCAGCAAGGAGGTAAAAAGATAGGGCTTCTTCCTTCTCACTTCGGGAAGATCAGTTTCCACTCCTAACCTGGGTAGGAAAGGGAAGAGTCTAGAGTTCAATTCACCTTCCTTACAGTCTTACATTTTTAGATGTATGCTCTTCAGAAATCTTTCATTTCTCCTCCTATAGGTTGGTGGTGTTGCCTTTTAAAAATCACCTTATAACAATTTTCTTAAAATTGCCTAAAACAATAAGAGAGACTAACTGTTATTCATGAGACAAAAGAAATAATGATTTAGAAACTTTTGTCCTTGGATTCCCACCATATCATATTCCTGCCACGGTTTTCCGTTTTCATTGGTGTGTGTGTGGCCTAGTGGTGGAACCCAGGGCCTCACCTGTGCCAAGTGCATGCTCTACCACTGAGCTACATCCTGAACTTGCCAACATGTTTTAAAAACACACACACACACACAATTTATCTATACTAAAAAATATTTATGTACAAAAGCAGAACCCTTTTAAAGAACGCATGAGTTCTGACACAGATACACACCTGAGTAATCACCCACAGTAAAAATACCGTTCCCATCACCCCTCTGGAGGCCCATCCCTCCCTCCACCTGCCACCACAGGTCACCATTTGCCTATTTCCCAGTTTGTTGTAGGCCAAAAACCTTTTTGTTTCCACTTCTGGTGAAGAGAAAGGATGGCCTCAAGGGCATAAAGAACTTCCAGCATCATGTTCAAAGACAAGACTTTCCAGTCTATGTCATTGTTACAAGTCCAGTTAAACAACTGAAATGCAAACAGAAAACTAGAAATTTTTGTAAAAGAAATACTTCATGACTGGTAAAGATTCTTGCAGAAATGATCTGTTAACCTGGTCTGTCTGGCACAGGCAATAGTTTGATTGTCTTTCCTGGCTCTTTATAACCTTTCATTTAATGATTCTGTCACTGAGATCTTACTTTGAGAATTAAGAGGCAAATGCATTAAAAGTAAGCAACATTAATGTCTATTTCTTGCTGAAAAATACTGCTTTCCTAGGGGAGAATTATGTTTACATTTTAAAAACTATAATATTTTAACTCAGTTGCTGGTCACTTTTATTTGAAGAGGATTTTTTTAAAAAACTGATGAATGCAAGTATTTTAATTTTCCTCAAACTTATATTAGCAACTAGAATTAAAACAGAAGAATTTGAGCCCTTCAGTACCCTATTTCCAACAGATTATCAATTGGCAATAGTCATACTGTCTCAAAGTGGTTTACAACTAAGGTTAGAACTGAGATTGTAGATAGCATCTATCTTTTTCAATAAGAAACAATATGCAGTGGAAGGGGACATGAAACCTCAAAAGCACTTTTTTTCTTTCGCACAGATAATTTTACATTTTCTTCTAATTTTACACAGTTTCTGACTTTGGAAACATGATTCTTACAAACATTCAACTCTCAGCTATTTGGGGGTTTCTGACCCAATCTGGGAATTTTATCACTTTTTTTCCTTTTTATGATTAATTACCTTCTGATACCTCAAGAAAAACTCAAATGAGTCCATTTGATGACTTATTATTAGCCTGGTAAAATAGCCAAGGGGAAAAACCTTAAACCTGTTCATAAGAATAAAATGTGTGGACGGAAATTTAATGGAATCCAAAGAAGTCACAGGTTTTTCAGAGCCCCAGTCTAAACGAAACCAAATAATGTAAGCTTTAAAATTTAATTCATTCAATGAACCCGAGCTAAAACTGTAAACAAATCTGAATATTTTTTAACATAACAATTTGGAAATTTGGAACTTGAATATAATTTATGAACCTGAACCACACTGGTAATTATTTGATTTCCAAATATTTCAGTTTTATAAATCTATAAGTTTTATTTATTCATTATCTCATTTGTTTGATTTTTTTTTTAATTTTGAAACAGAGTCTCACCAAGTCGTGATCTCAAAGCTCATGATCCTCCTACCTCAGCTTCCAGAGTAGCTGAGATTACAGGCATGAGCCACTGAACCTAGTTCTCATTATCTCCTTTAAAAGTTATCACAGATCCATCATCCTTAAGAGGTCTGTGTAGTACATAGATTGTGCTCATGCAAAAAGCTGAATGTCATTTCAGTAACTCTTACATGTATGTGTATGCCTATTAGATCTTATATATATATGATATATGAATTATTGTATTTTATAATCATGCAAAGTTGCTATACCTTGCAGGTAGCTTTAAAACTACCTTCCAAACAACATTTTAACTATACACATTTGTTTTAAACATTCAATTCCCCAGAGGTAGGCAGAACTAGTCCTCTAGGTCTGTGGGTGTATTCTACCTTTTTAGTCACGCTCTTTTTTGTCCTTTCATTCATTTTGTCATTTTAGTTCAATTTCTTTCAAATCCTGAGCTGATAAGTCTCTGCTAATTAGCATAGCTGTGCATGCAATCTTAAATGTGAAAAAGATTAGCAGCAGTATAGTGGAAGAGGGGTCAGCCATGTGGGTAGGCCCATTACCTGCAGGAGAAGGGAGGACAGAATCTCAGGTGTCAGGTCCCTCTAACTAATACCTCTTCCCTCTGTGAATTGTTGGAGACAGATACCGGGTAAGCCATTGTCAGTCAGGACCTGCCAGGGTCAGACAAGCCCAAGCACCAGCAATGCTGGCTTCCAAACACCAAGTGGGGCAAAGTACACGAAAGATCAAGAGGTATGGTAGTTATCAAAGACAGATGGACTCAAGTGTCACATTGAAACCAAAAACTTGTAACTGGTACAGCTATAGAATCGGGGTGGATCACCTTTGCTGGCTGGGCATCCATCACCTACAGAGATGACCACCATGCTGAGAAGAGTCTCTGCAAGGGCCCTCATGGGCTATTCCATTCTATTGCCAACCTCTGCCCACTAGTTCTCCAGTTCCTTAGCCACTAGTGATGCCGTATTTTAAGAAACATTAAAAATATCAAAGAATAAGAGAAAGGATTCATTAGAACATCGGGAGAATTCTCCTGGTCACATTCTCTGAGCAACATGCCTGGGTAAACAGAATTTTGGCTTCCCAGAATGCCTGCTCTCTTCATGATGAACAAAACCAATACGATTTTTCATAGTACTAATAATAATTGGTCAGACTTACTGAGTGCTTACTATAAACTGTGGGCCCCAAATAGTGAACCCTGTGAGTTTTTGCAATTTGTGCATGTGTGTGTGCACATGTGTGGGTATGTGTGTGTGTGAATGATTTTTGTCTCTTTGGTCCATTGCTGAACCCCACATTCCAAGAACAGCACCTGCCCCATAGGTGGGACTCAACAAATATTTGTTTGTTTCAAACACTGTCATAGATTATCAACTTCACATAAAATTAATCTCAGCAACTCAAATTTTACAAATCCTATACAGATTCCAGTTTACAGATGAGGAAACCAGTCACAGAGAAGTTACACACATCCAGAGATGAAAGACTCCAAATTCAAATGCCAGTCATCTGGATTCTGCATCAAATGTGGACTGACTCTCATTATCCTAGGGAGTCAACACTTTACACCTCTTGCACACTAAAACATAACCAACCTTATTCTGTTCCAAATAGTTCACAGCCAGACTGATTTCCCTGCTTCTAGAATATTTACTGTAATGTTCTGACACTCTGAAAACATTACATTTAAGACTTGCAACCATCTCTGTTCCTTTTAGCTGTCTGCCATGGAGTCTGCCAGCCAAGTTTGAGTTGCTCAATCTGTAGAAGTTAGCCTGTAAGACCCAACCAGTGATAGACTTCATGCTTTGGCCATATTTCTCTAGCTGTGGGGAGCCCTTACTTTCACCTGAATTACCAAGGTGCCCTAATGGGGGATGTGTTGCTCTTTGAATGAGTCTGGCTTTAAAGATAGATGTTGTATTGAAACCTCTGGAGAAACAAATTTCTTCAGTTTGTGCTTCCAAGCCGTCTGTGTGGCTGGGCCCCCATGGTTTACCGGCAATACTTTGCTACAACTAATGAGTCAAATCCAGACCCTGAAGTACTTACTCTGAGAAAGGAGAATGGCTCAGCTCCTATGACTGCTCCCTCCTGAGCCAATGATGGCAGACAACAGCTTTTGTACCAATGGACACTTGAATTAGGAGCTGGTCTGAGACCATATGGGCAGCAGAGTAATCATAAAACAATGTGATTACTTTCAGTTATGATGGGATTGGACCATGTGAGCCCCAGGTGATAAAGCCTATAACCCATTAGTGCCTCTCTCTTTTATCCATTTTCCATATGAGGGTTTGGCTAACTTTCTTATTTTTTTAAAGGATTACCTTCACAGTAAAATTGTCTTCTTTAAGGTTTTATAACTATCTCATTTGCAGTAAACTTCTTTTATGTGCTGCAAATGGACTTGGAGCAAAATAATCCAGAACAACATTGAAGGGGAGGATTATAATCTGCCTCCAGGACTTTTTTGAGTAATGGTCAGATTCAGACAGAGAGGGACGGATTATTTTCACCCACAGAATTCATGCGCCACTGGAAACTATGTGAATTGGGCAATAACACCAGCAATAACTATTTATATTTTAGACATGTTCAATGCATAGAGATTAGAGAAGAAAAATGTATTACAATTTACAGTCCATGGCCATTAAAATAAAATATTCTGTCTGAAAGTTGGCCTGAACTATTCTTTTCTATCTTTTTTCCTCTAACTGCCAAAAAATCTAGGAGGGTAATTTAGAAAGTTAAGCTAGAAAAGAGCTATAGTTGAGATCCTATGAAATAAAATTTACAGAATAGAGGAACAAAGAAACACTTGACACTCTGATCAAGATGTAATTGTTTGGGTATCACAGAGAATATGAACCTGTGCTGCTTGAAAAGATCTCAGATGTGTTCGGGGGCACAGAGGCAGTTTATCGAGAACAGACTTCACAACTTATGCACATTTCATAGACAGTCATCATTCAAAAGATTGCATGTAAATCATTACCCTCACACAAGATTGAATTCTTCACCATGACAACATCTGCCTATTAGTCATGAATATTTTGTTTAGATTCCAGCAGGACTTCCAACTTCTGTGGAACGAGTTAAACTTAGATCTGAGGTAAATAAGCTATCCCATAGGAGTAACATCATCTCAAATGAGACAATATAAGTAAACTTCTCAGGGTATTGTCAAGCACACAGAAGAAAAACGTTTTATAGCAGCCTGCTATTGCCCTAAAATAGCTTATTTCCCTCACTTGGTGAGCAGTTGTATTAATCTGTTATCTTAAGGACATAACTGAGGCTGGATACTTACAAAGAAAAAAGGTTTATTTTGTTCACAGTTTGGGAGACTGAAAGTCCATTCTCCTTCTGACTTTTCTTGGATAAAGTACATAGGAGTTAAGAATGGGAGTAATTTTTTTTTCCCAGAACCACCCGCATTCTTCCTGGTCCCCACCATATTGGTTCACTATATGCTAGGTTCTTCCTGCATATTTTTCTTTGTCACACACATTACTTAGTTGAGGTCAATACACTTTGACATTATATATTATGATACATCATTCCTGCTCCACCAAAGAATAAGATGTACAACTTTGTGTAAGCAGTAACCTCACTGGGCATTAAGATATGGCTAGAGCAAGGATCACAGGCACAGTATCTAATAGTGTTCATGAACACTTGCTACAGAAAAATGCATACTTGCCCAAGTAGGCCATCTAATGTTTAGGGTGAATTTCCAGATCCTCACAGTTCATTGATGAATCCATGGACCTCAGGTTAAGCTCCAATTTGGCACAACTGACATTGGGAACTGGAAGATTCTTGGTTGTGGTGCTGGGTTGTATGTTGTAGGACATTCAGCAGCACCACTGAATGAGACAATAAATCAGTAACAACTGCTGCCCCCCAATTCGTGAGAACAAGATTTGTCTCCAGACAGTGAGCCATTGCCCCTCCACGACTAAGAACCACTGAGCTAGGCACTCTCAATGGAATTGCATGAAATCATCTCTCAAGTAGGAGGGATGCCTCTCATGCCCTCTCATGACCAGACCATCTAGGTCTACAAGCAGAGCAGGAGACCATGTGTATATGGCATCTTGACATTCATGTTCCCACTGTAGCTTTATAGGATTCCAGTGAAGGAAGTGGCCACAAATGTAATAATAGCAAATCCTGATTTAAAGTCATGTTTCCTGACTGCAAACCCAACGTGCTTTCCAGAATGGCAAGGTGATTGGACTATCATTTGAAGACCTGAACTCTAGTTGGGACTTTGGCCCTTTACCCACTACATAAGCACTTGAATTTATCTATGGCTGATGTTCATGTCACTCAGCTATGTGAAGGACACCTCTGCCTTTTTCACAGGAATGTTATAAGAACAGGTGAGACACTGCTGAGTGATAGCACTCTAAAGACTACCAAAGCCAGTTCAAATGTAAGATGTTATTAAATTGAAAAGTATCCACCAGTCTATAATATTACATGGACATCAAAACCTTCTTTATGAATACAGTCTTGAGAAATGAGTACACTTGTAGAATATTAAAAACCAAAGTGGCTCAGGGATTGGCTATCACACTTGACCTTCATTTCCTCTGTGCAATCCAATAGAGTAGGTCCCTTAAAAACCAGTCTGTGTTCCAAAAAGAAGTCACTCTAAAAAGAAATAAATCAGGTTAGCAGCAGCTAACAATAGCTGACTATTGTTTTCTTGTCCCTTCCAAAACCTTCTTTGAATTTTCTGTACAACAGTGATGCTATTTAAGAATATAAAAATACTGACATGAATCTGAAAACAATTATAGATGCATTATATCTTCCTTGTGCTTAAAAACAAAAAGCCCACTGACTCTGTAGAATGGGTGTAAAATAAGGTGAACTGATAAGAGTAGGTGTTGGCTTGTTTCACATCACCGTTGGTTACTGAGCATGCCGATGACAGTCACTCCATTATAAGGGTGATTGGTTATTCCTCACAGAACCCTTGGGTGGGAACTGGATGCAGTCACATCTATTGTTAGCATGGCAGGGGGTGAAGAAGGACACGGGGCATCAGATGTCATCTTTTGGTTTCTCATCCTAAGGCTGTGGCCTCTTCAGAATGATAATTGGTATCATTCTTATTCAACTGCTGTTTGCAGCCCATGAGGACATAAAAATTATGTTCAGCCCCAAAGGTCACCTGCTTAGCTAATTTTTCACTAATTATGTCTTAGTTGCACTGTTTTAAGACAGTGAAAAGAAAACGTTCTTTTCAAGGGTTTTATGAAGAATGTTCCAGGGGTTTTACAGACATGCAGGGTTAATGGGACTAAGGCACTTGCGAGGTCAGCGCACACATTATACTGAAATCACTCACGCAGCACCACACCGAGAATGTAATTTTGAAAAAGATGAGAACTTTCGGGTGTGGAGGAAGTACAGCAGACAAGGGGTGATAAATAATTGGAGAGAGAGTAGCTGGACTTGGCCTAGAGATGGCCATGAAACTTACAGAAATTAACAACAAAATGACCTTAGATTTGACTAGATCCGGAGGTTTATTGAAATGATGATGGAGAAAGACTAAAATGGAACCAGCCTGGACCTTGCAGCCTAAGGAGACAGGGCTGCAAATGTCTTATATTTTGTTCTTTAAGACTTGACCCAGAATCTGACACCTGCCCCTCTGTTGGATTGGTGTGAATATATTGTCAGAACCCTAGAGTCAGAACAAATGCCAGGGGAGTGACAGTGACCTGGGAGGGTGAAAGGTTTCCATTGAAAGGAACTTATAGCTATTCACCATTGTTCATCTAGAAAAGAGGCCTGAGGGGGCAGAAAGCGAGGATTGGGGAAGGCAATGTTGATCCCAAAGCAGGGAAATTCTCATCTCTCCAGATCCAGGAGTGCATTTGATTTTAGAATGACTTGTGTGGATGTTTGGTACACTCTGCATGGAGAGGACCAATCTGGGATAGTAAGGTTGATGGTCGGGGATATGTTGTGGTTGGGTGAAGTTATTCTCTCTGTTGTAATTCTCTTTTGCTATTTTTGAAACTTCTGTAAAGTCTAACCCAAAGGTGGAAGGATTAAACATTCTGAGAAAATAAGAACTGCTTTTCTCCCACATAATCTTTTGTCATATTTATCCTCCATCCATTAAATCACTGATGCCCACTGCTTTGAGGAAAGACAGATGCACAAGAACAAGAACATCCACTGAATGTTATTTATGAATAGCATTTTTAAAACTGATGACTGAGATGCTGAAAGATATCTATTTACAAGAACTGAGTTTTTTGAGGTGAGAAAGAATTTATGACCTCCAAAGACTGGGACAACTCATGGCATAATGAGATCATTAACCATGAGATTTTAAGGATGCTTGATGACATCTCCACAGTGTATCTACCCAGAAGAAGAAAAGATCGCACAGCAGGTGGCAGGAAAAGCTCTGGGCAACAAGTATCACTGAGTGTCCAAGGAGGGACCCTCTTCTCTGACACCCATGGGATAAGCTCCAAGGGAAGATGGGGTAGATGATGCCCACAGTTAGGAGGTCACAGAGGCAATGTACAAGAAGGCAGCTCATTCCAAATCCAAAAGCCACCCACCTAGCCAGCCAGCTCACAGTGTGCAGAAGGTAGATGTGCCAGTGTGGTATTTTCAACAGACAGGAGCTGAGCATCTATCTCCTTTCAACTTTGAGTCTATCTCAACTCTAAGGTAATAGGGTAGGCAGAGTATATAACTTGCTCTAAATATTTCCTCCCATAGGAGCTGCTACTTCTGTCTGGATCCCAGTGAGGACATGAAACAAAGTCATACTCCATGAGTGAGTGAGAAAAACAGTAGTTCCTCTTATCCAAGGTTTTGCTTTTGATTATCCACAGTTTCAGTTAGCCACAGTCAACTGCCATCTGAAAATATTAAATGGAAAATTCCAGAAATAAACAATTTCTAAGTTTTACAGTATGCAACTCTCTGAGTAATATAATGAACTCACACCATCCTGGTCTGTCCTGCCCCAGACATGACACACTCCTTTGTCCGGCATAATTCGTACTGTATGTGCTACCCATCCATCAGACACGTAGTGACCGTCAAGGGTATCAGAACAATTGTCATGATATTGTACCGTTTTTGTCCCAAAGTACAAGGGTAGCAATGCTGGTAGTTTGTATATGCCAAAGACAAGCCATAATGTGCTTCATTTAAGTGAAAAGATGAACATTCTTCATTTAATAAGGAAAGAAAAAATTCACATGCTGAAGTTGCTAAATCTAAAATAAAATATTTTGAAATAAACCACATTCATATAACTTTAGTTACAGAATATTGTTATAATTGTTCTGTTATTATTATTATTGCTAACCTTTTATTAAACCTAAATTATAAATTAAATTTTAATGTAGGTATGTGTATATAGGAAAAAACATAATGCACATAGTTTTCAATACTATCCTTGGTCTCAGGTATTCACAGGTGGTCCTGGAACCTATCCCCTGCTGATAAGAGGGATCCTTTATAAACCTTAATTATCTTAAGCTATTTAAATCTGGGAGGGGGAGCATGTTGTCTTAGAATTACCTAGAAAAAGCTAATATGGGATGTCCATCCAAAAGCTTTCCAAGTCCCTCAAAAGGACAGTGAGAGGCTGATGGGCAGGGGCCTTTAAGAGGCACTGTGGTTCTGGACAGTTCAAAGAAGACACAGAGTGACCTTGGTAGACCTGGAGACCAAAGTACAGTAAGACCAAGGAACTTTTACCAGTAGATGAAGCACACTAGCATGACATGAAAAAGAAGGTACAACTAGATGTTGGGTTGGCAAAGGATGCAATATTGAACTGAGCCAGATGATGAAGAAATAGCTACTCTTTCCACTAATGCCTAGTTGATCCTTAGATTAGTCATGAGGAGAGGTCATGAGAAGGGAAAGGAAAACATCTGGAACCATTTACTCCCAAGTGCAAGGAGAAATACTTAGTAACATAGTTTATGTTCTATTGGCAATGACAAGTTTTCTGCTCTGGCCAGAGATGGGAACTCAAGAACTAATTGCAGTTATGAAGTTTCATATTCACATACTTGACTTTGTGGTTATGAAATTCATAGCCTCTCATAGGTGCTGTGGGGAATGAAAAAGGGTGGCCTGGTCCTTTAATAGAAAGAACGTGAATCAAAGCCATCCTTCCCTCCTCCCTTTCTCCCATTAGGATAGTGCTAGGTTGAAGCAGGGCTCCTATGGGAGATGGTACACCCACCTGCCCAGAATACAGGGTGGGCATGAGGTGACATGCAATGGCAGCACCTGTGCCATGATCCCAGGGATCTTCACATCCCTCCAGAGCACTTTGAGAGGTCAATTTCTGATCATCAAAGTGACAGGGCTGGATCCATAGTAACTTGATTTAATACTAATGAAAGTTATAATTTATTGAAGGTAAACATCTGGAACCATTTACCCCAAAGTGTACTTGAAATTTTAAATTGTTTACATTTTCATGCCATTTACTCATAATTATAAGACATGCTGTTTCAGATATTACTTAATGTCCCCCAAAAGCTTATATGTGAGACAATGCAAGAAGGTTTAGAGGTAAAAGGATTGGGTTGTAAGAACCTTAGCTATTACAACTATTAATTAGTGCATTTGTCCCCTGAGAAGATGAACTTGGTGGTAACTGTAGGCAGGTAGGGTGTGACCGGAGGAGGTAGGTCCCTGTGGGCATGACTTTGGGCTTTGTATTTTGTCCTGGTGAGAAGAGCTCTTTCTCTCTGCTTCTTAATCATCATACCCTGAGCCACTTTCCTTACCATATTCTCCTGCCATGATGTTCTGCCTCATGTTGGACCCTGAGGAATGGAACTGGCTGTCTATGAACTCAGACCTATGAAACTGTGGACCCCAAATAAACCTTTTCTCCTCTAATTGAGCTTGTCGGGTCATTTGGTCACAGCAGTAAAAAATCCAACTAAAACAAGACATTATAGCATATTTCATTTTCCTAGAACTCAACCCCCATGTCAAGATCCATTGTGACCAAAGGCAGAAAATGTCAAGGTAGACAACTGCAGTTTTTCACTATAATTTTGTGTCTAAAATTTCCTCCTGGCCTGCCTTTCCCTTAGGCATATGTCCACAGGCATCCTCCATTCGGGAACCCCCTTTGGAAAGTCCCACTGGGCTCACTCCCTTGGCCCAGCAGCACAGCATTTCTGCAGGTCCACTGTTTTCTCTTGGCTCAGCCTCTGGGACAGGACAAACCTTTAAATCCACCTTTGTTAGGGCACAGAAGATGCAGGGCGATGTTCCGAGTCCTCAGCATAAGACTTGAGCTGCCACAATTTGAACTCTACAGCTCCCCCACACCCACTCAGGAGGTGCAGAGGGTCCTAAGACCTTGGCTGCTGCTCCAGACCTGTCCACGTGGGCAGCCCAAGGACCTTCTTCCCAGGATCTCTCACTAGGTTCTATCACTGCCACCACCACGCACTGAGCTCAGCAGTCCACTGATGCTTGGCCAACAATTCCCTGGTTCCCTTCCCAACACTACTCAGAGAAGCTTTATCTGGTGGTACAACAGCATTCTTCTAGAAACTCTGTATTTACCCTACAACATTTATCTGTTTTTAGTTAAAAGTCAAGAATTGGACTTTACTGTTCTCCAGTTTCAACTCCTCCTGGGACACTCGAGGCCTCCTGTCCCGGGGCCTAAATGAAATGGGTGAGGATCTGCTACCATTTGAATATGGTTTGTCCCTTCAGAAAACTCATGTTGGGCTAGGTGTGACCTTTAAGAGGAGATTAGGGCTCTGCCCTCGTGAATGGGTTAATCCATTCATGCTATTAATGGGTTAATAGGTTGTCTTGAGAATGGGTCTGCTATAAAAGCCAGTTTGACTTGGTCTCTCTCATGTGTTCACTCTCTCTTACCATGTGACGCCCTGTGGCACTTAGGGACTCTGCCAGCAAGAAGGTTATCACCAGATGTAGCCCCTTAACCCTGGACCAGAACCATGAGCCAAAGTAAACTTTTTTTTCTTTACAACTTATCCAGTCAGTGGTGTTGTGCAATCAGCAACAGAATCCAGACCAAGACAAGACCATTGTTTCATAAGGAGTGTGTGCTTGTGCAAACACATCCATGAATACTGCCAAGCAATCATCACAAATGTCCTTTCTAGGGAATCTTTGTCACCCTACAGAGAAATGAACCACCCTGTTTCTCTCTCTCCTCTGCCCGAGTCTTGCAGGTGATCTCCATGTGTGGTCAGATTTCACCTCCCTTCACAGCAGTGGATCCTGGGTTGACTTGAGTCTCCCTTCTCCATACCAGGTAATTTATCCTCAAGAGCAGGGTCTCCACTCAGCTTACTCTAAGATGGGCCTGACAAAGCCAAGACTGGAGGTTCTCGGCCTCTACTATATGGGAAAATCTACTACTATAAGAGAATCAACTAGAGAGTTTAAAATACTTATGGGTCCCACCTTTGAACAATTCATCAGAATTTCAGGCCAATTCATTCTGAAAAACATCCTCCACTCAATTCTAACAGATGACCAAACTAGCAAGTTACCGATCTGAAGCTGGGCCTCTCACCTTGGCACTATTAAATTTCTGGGTCCAATCATTCTTTGTTGGAGGCCAGGAAGGCTGTCCTGTATATAGGAAGATGTTGAGTAGCATCTCTGGCTTTCCCCACCCTGATGCCACAACATCTTCCCAGAAATGACAATCAAAAATGTCTCCAGATATTGTCAAATGCCCCTTTGAGGAATCCCCCAGTTTAGAAAGTGAAAATCTGATATTGACTAAAGGAGCAAGTGATATTCTCACAGTTGTTACCTGGTCTTTGGATTTCAAAAGGGGAAATATTTGCCCCCCACCTGAGCAAGAGTTCCTAGTGGATCAATGAATTCTCTTTGGTTCCCACATGCTCTAATACTACCCCTCATCTGCAGCAGAGTGTCCAGGGCAGGTTCAGGGTCAGGGCTGGGAGTTGTCCTTTATTCTAGCTCTGAATGGAGTTTGTCCTCCTCCTTCCAAGCAGCCTTTGCACAAATCATGCCTAGCTCTGAAATCAACCTTGACTTCTAGGAAAATCCATGTCACCTCTGTATACATTGCTTCTCTCAGAGGGTCCAGACCTGGCCTCTAGGTCATCAGGTTCTAATTCCAGATTGACTTTTAATATATCTGTGCTGCAGGGTGATTTCTTTAAAATTCCAGTGGAGCTCTGACATGCATCATGAGTCTCTCAATCTTAGCTCTACTAACTTGTGGGACCAGCTAGTTCTTTGTTATGGAGTTTGTCCTGTGAGTGCCAGATGTTTATCAATATCCCAGGCCAAGAGAAGCCAGGGGCATTTCCCACTGCAGGTTTTACAAACCAAAAATGTCTCCAGACATTGTGGAATGTCTCCTGGGGCAAAATCTCCCTGACTGAGGACCACTAATGTAGCAGAAACAAAATCTCAAGACATAGTTTCAAGTTTTGGGAAAAATATTGTACTCTTCTCTGTAACTTAACCTTCATTTCAAGTCCCCATTCTACTTAATAGCAGAAAAACAGTCATTTTTAAAACTTTTCAGTCCTGTCAGGTGAAAGTGAGAAAGATCTGTCTCCCTCCTCCTGTTTGGTCTGAGGAGTTTCTTAAGCAGCACTGGCCTTGGAGAGAGCGGAGGCTGGGCATGTTCTTCCCGCCATGATGGTGAACCCTGAGCAGCATGCCACCTGCCATGGGCTCTACAGTGCCTCCTCCTCGTGGCCATGGGGTGCCCTGGCCCCTAGGTCCTCTGTTGACCTTTTGTGTCCCAACAGAGCCCAGAAACTTCCAGCTATCATTGTTGTCTGTGGACATGGAAGACCGATGGTAACCTTTCTGACCCAGGCCCTCCCTGAGGCCATCTGCACAATATTAATGTTCCCAGGCCACTGGCACAGCCAAACATGTCTGGGGCCTGGTTGCCTTTCTAGAAGCAAGTGCACAGTCCCTCTGCCCTCTCATCTTGGTCCTGCTCTGTCTCTTCTTCAAAACATCCTAGGGCACTAATCCAGGAGGGAGGGCAAGATCCCCAGGGCCTGTCGTGGAGCCTGGTCAGGGTTTGTTTGGTCTGGATCTTCCTCAGAGGCTGAGCTTCCTTCCTCTGTGATAACACTGGTCACTGGAGAGCGGGTGGAATACAAGCCTGCAGTCAGGCTCAGAGGCCCAACAGGCCAGATTCAGCTTCCTCATGCTGATGCCTGGAGGTCAGCTGCCAGTGTTTACTACCCTCAGGACTTTCTCTGTGACACCAGTGTCACAAGTCATTTTCTCCCGCAGCATTGTCTGGCAACATTCACCATCTGGTACCCACAGAGGTGATGCCAGGGGTCAGGTATCCTGCCCTTGGCAGTAATATCCTGACCAGGTAACTCCTGTAATAGGGCCTTGGCTGAGACTCTCACTACCCAGCTTCTGTCACCTGCGCTCCATTTGCCAAGATTGTATTTGCAGTCTTTCTGACATCCTTCCAACATATTTATTTTCTCTTAAAGTTACCGAGACCTAGCATTGGTTATTTGCAGTCAAGGGCAATGGAGTGCCATGATCATTCATGGCAAGCTCTCCTTCAGAAAGCCCCCACCTCCCCACCTCGTCTAACCTTCCTGTTTCCCCCCAGCCTGCTCCTCCTCCCCTCTCCAAGCCAGGAGATCTCCAGACCATCTGGAAGGGCGGTGTGAGGGTGACTCGGTTCTCCCAGAACTTGAGAAGGTATGCTTCTCAAGTTTCCCTGAGAAAATCTGAGTTTTCCCCGTATCACTCTCTTGACCAGCATTGTTTTTTGTTTTTTCACTGAAGGCCAAGAATTTAATGTATTGTTTTTCTCTGGTTCAACTTTCGTGGGGAGTTAAGAGGTCTCAATAGCAGCAAATCATATAAAGCATTAACGAGCTAAAAGTGTGGGGGATGGGGTTAAATTTGGGGACACACCTCAACTAATACTTCTCAAAACAATTTTGTATATATCATGTAATCCTCACCAAAATCCCATTAGGAAAATAACATTACCCTAATTTTAAAGACGTGAACACTGAGGTTCAGAGATGCAAAATGCCTGCCAAAGATCACAAAGGTACTAGATGTGTATCAGGGGGCCATGCTCTAACCTGTTGGGAGTCCAGAGGCTGTGTTATTTTCCACCATAGCACATTCCAGCGGTTCACTAGATTTTGGCCTTCCTTCCATGAAATTTCCTTCTAGAAATACCATCCAATGTATTAGTGTGTCCTCTGCCTCTTCCCATTACCATTGGAGTCACCAGCTTGTAGATCTGATATCCAAGGACAACCTCGCCAATGACACCATCTGAAAGGCAAATACACAACATCCGTGCAGGAGCTTGTGCCACAAGGGGTGGAGCAGTGGGAACCAGCTCCAGAGGGTTCAGACAACCTTGTGTGCCTAGTGTCTATAGCCAGTTCAATAGACATATCTTGCAAGACCCACACATCCAAATCCAGGGTCATGTAGTGGTCAGTGGCCTGGGCCATTTTGTAGCCCCCAAAATGTCCTCACAAGCAACTGGTAACCGACAGAGAGATAAAACCAAATTTAGCAACCATTCTTGGTTTAATCTATCCATTTGGCAACATTTTCTCCTGCAAGAGCAAAAAGACCATCTTAGGTGTGCATGGGAGTCGCTGACACTGAGAGAAACCATGCCTGTGAAAGCTCTGGGGTACCCTGAGATTCCACCCATCTGGAGCAAAACCACCACATTTGCAGATGCCTGTGGTTTGCCTAATTACATTTTCACAAACCCTGAGAAACCCTTCAGTGCTTCAGCGGCACCAGGCGTGCAGCCTAATGAGGTTTCTGAACCTTATATTATGAAATTGTCACAGGTTATTTGTCAGAAAGCAGCTAGCTGCCTCGTGACTACATCTGACTTAAAACTGGGGGTACCTGCATTTTAATAATTTTTTATAATTAGAAAAATACTACATGACTTCAATTACATGCAACAAGTATTTTCAGAGCATTCATTTTAAATGTACCTACTTTTCCTAGACTTTTTTGTTGTTGTTCATTTGAGCACCCTTGAGAAATTGAAAAGTGAAAGTCACCATTATCCTCATCCTTAAATTTGTGAAAGATATAATACTTTCCTAATAAAAGTAGAGATCTTGAACTGAATTGATCAATACTAATTTCCTTTCCTTACAGCTGTTTTAACTACCGTATATTGTTATATTTTTCCTTTTCAAAATTTATTTTATTCTAATCCTAGCTTTTGCACTGAATCTTTTTAAAGTATGTTTAATGTAAATTCTATCATGCTTGGTTACTAGGGGATTGATGACTGTATTGATCTGAGTGGATTGTTCTTGCCCTTTCCTGGTAGGTTATTTCTCTTCCTTTATTTCTCTTTATGGCTCCTTGCTTTGTAATACCGCTGTTGCTAATTATGAATTCTCTACAGAAACTGGACAATAATGATAGCATCATCCCCACACAGGTCTCAGAAAACACCTGTTGCTGAGTGAGCTTCTGCTCACCTGGAGCCTCCAGGCTCCACCTTAGAGCAGGTGGGCCCAGCTTCCCTGGGTATTAGGTACTCTTACCAAGTGGGACCTGGACAGCAACTTCTATCACGCTTTGTCCCAAGATCAAAATGCCTGGGGGTTATTGAGTTCTCACTGTTTATAAGCCTTCCATGTAGAGCTTCTCTGGTCTAGGGGAGGGGTACCTAATTGTCTATATTCCTTCTATGGCAGTCTTTTGGGTACTCAGGGTTTCCCTGCCTTCCATATGCTGTATGCTGGAGAATAATGAAATTAACTTATCATACACATTCACTGTACTGAATTTGGAAAATGCAGAAAAATAAACACACAAAATTATTATAATAGCATGATCCTGAGATAACCCCAGGTTTTAATCTATGTATACTTGATGAAAAAGGATTACATCATAATTTCATAATCATTAACTTTCAATGAACTATATATTAATTTCTTATGGCAAAAAACATTATGCCAGATAACTGCTAAGTAGTACAGCATATGACTCTATCATGAAGTAATTAGCAAATCTACTACTGACTTTTAGGAAGATTTTTTAATGACAAATTATGAACAACATAAAAATATTTCCAAGAATATTTGTGTATGTCTAGTTATTTCTTGAAAATAAATTTCTAGAATTGAAAGTAAACATCAAAAAGTGCATCCTAAAGTGAGATCTCTCTTCTTGACCTGGTCCTAGGTTCTACTTCCCAAGGTCTACTTTCTGTTGCTATAATTACATATGACAGACTGAGTAATTTATAAAGAATAAAGGTTTGTGAAGTTCACAGTTCAGAAGGCTGGAAGGCTCAAGGTGAAGGGGCCTATCTAGTGAGGGCCTTCTTGCTGGTGAGGACTCTGCAGAGTCCCAAGGCAGTGCAGGGCATCAAGTGGGAGACAGGTATGTACAATAGACAAAACAAAACTAGCTCTGATAACAGATCCACTTTTTTTTTTATTTTTACAGACTGCATTTTTTTTGAGTTATAAAAATTAGACTTCTTTAGTACCTTGATGCAAGTTAAGAGATTTTACAGACTGCATTTTGATTCGTTGTACACAAATGTACCATTCGTGTAATCATACATGTACATAGGGTAATGATGTCTATCTTGTTCCACCATTTTTCATACCTGCCTCCCTCTCATTTCCCTCTATGTAATCTAAAGTTCCTCCATTTTTCTCTCATCACACTTTTAAGATAACTCATTAGCCCATTAACCTGTTAATCCATTTACCCAATAATGGGTTAATTCATTTTTAAGGACAGAGCCTTCATGACCTAATCCTCTCTTAAAGGTCTTACCTGGTCCTGTTTCTGGAATCCTAGGCCAGAGGCCTGACTCCAGGTTCCCAACTAAATAGGTCCAGCCACTGGCTCCATAAATCAAGCAGAAAAGGTCATGGTGAAAAGCAGGAAAGAAAACTAATCAATATGGCTGTATTGGGAAGGCAAAGTGAGATTCAGTTCCTCAGCCTTATCTTCAGGGTGCTGATGGGAGACTTAGGTTTAAATAGAGGAAGAACTGGGGTGGAAGCAAGTGGCATGCATAATTAAGAGTCTTGGTCAAACTACGCTCTGGTTGATCATCATTTCTTACTACATCACTGTAGTGTGCATCACTGTAGTGTGATGACTTTAATTCTTTAGAAAAATACCTTCACATATGTTGTTTCTGATATACTGACCACCTTGAGCAGAATTCCATGGAGGTGACTGGAAGATAGTTCCAGAGAAGTCCTTATTGCTTGAGTGGGGCAATTAATACTTGTTGCTCAGGATGTTTATCTGATGTTTATCCTGAAAGGGGGCAATAACTGGAGACTTCTAGGCATCACTCAGGGGGTCTGATGCTGTAAAAGCTGACCGTTGAATGTCCCTACAAATCTTGTCTCAGCCTTAAAGGGGGACAAGATATGTTAAACTTTGTATTACCAGTTTTTAGATGAGCCACTCCTTAAATGATTAACATGCCTACCTGCAGAGCTGAGCAGGGACCTACCCAAAGTTTAAGATAATAAGAGACAGATTCAAAATGAAGGCAGAGGAGCTAAGTTCTACCTTTCTTTTAGTTACTATTGGGCATCTGCAGGCCTAAGAGTCTGTTATAGCCTAACTCCTATTATAGCCCCACCTCTTCAGACCTCACAATGGGGATCAGACTTCAAAATGAGTTTTGGTGGGAACATTCAAACCATAGCACTTGTCTAGATTTTCCTACTTCCATGTGTGTCAATTCTTTTTTTCCCTCTCTTTCCACATTTTTATTGACAACTATAATGCTATAGTTGTCAAAATGATGGAATTTGTTATTACATATTCATACATGCACAAAATATTATTTGGTCAATATCACTCCCTAATGCTTCTCCCCTCCCTCCCCTCTTCTGGTCCCTTTCCTCTACTGATTGCCTTTTGATTTTCATGAGATCCCTCCCCCCACATCTTTCTTTTCCTTTTTCCTCTCATATGAAAGAAACATACAACTCTTGACCTGTGAGTTTGGCTTATTTCACTTTAAATAATGGTGTCTCGTTCCATCCACTTTCCTGCAAATGACATTTCATTTTTATTTATGGCTGAATGAAACTCTATTGCGCATATATACTACATTTTCTTTATCCATTCATCTGTTGACAGACACCTAGTCTGGTTCCACAGTTTGGCTATTGTGAGTTTGCTGCTGTAAACATGGGTATGTGTGCATCACTGTAGTGTGATGACTTTAATTCTTTAGAAAAATGCCTTCACATATGTTGTTTCTGATATACTGACCACCTTGAGCAGAATTCCATGGAGGTGACTTAAGCAATGTAGATTCCTGGTGCTCTTGTCCCCATTTCTGCAGCTGTAGCTCAAAGATCTCACATCTGACCCTGTCCATAGGCATTGCTCAAGAACAGAAAGTTCATGAACCAACACCCAGCTTCCCATGACCAATAACACTGCTGTCTTACTGGGTTATGGGGGAGGGTTATTTTAAAATCAGTGTGCTAAGAGCCCAGATACAGAAATAGTAGTCATGAAAGAAGAAGTTCACACAGATCCCCAAAAGCACAAGGCATTCCATGTCATGCAGAGCCAGATGGGGAAGGACTGGGTCAAGAGGAAGAAGACAAAGGAGAATATGATCCAGCCCTGTATTGGGATTTGCAAAGCAAGGAATGGGAAAACCAGGGTAAGAATATTGAATAGGCTTAGGATTTGATGGATTAAATAATTCTGGGGTACTCAAAGCTATCAGGAAGGTCCCTAGTTTTCCAGTACCTTGACTTGGGGTGATTTAGGGTCAAAGGGAATATTGGTTTAATGGGTGAGACTGATAAAGGAGCTGGTTGGGGGTGTGGGCTCTGGATTGGTTGGTGTATATCCAGGGGGAGTTCAGAAGGGTAGCAGTTGACTGCTACCTATAGGAACTTGCAAATCCTGGGAGGAGCAGTCAAAACTCCAAATGCCAGCATATCAAGAATACAGAAAATAAGAAAACAGTTTATTCACGTATGCACACTGAATCTCTGCTCGGAATTCTTAATGCCAGTGTGCCATTTCCCCCTTTGGATTACAACCTCCTTTGGAAATAGCTATTTACTAGAATTGAATTCAAAATTTGCCAACTTCTCCGCACAGCTCCTTACTCCCAGAATTCCTTGCATCTGGCACTGGATTCAGGTTCCAGTAATACCCCACTCATGTGTCCTGACACCCCAAATAAGTCCCTAAGTGAGATAGCCTCCTGCTCAAACTGGAATAGTTAAGATTGCTGGATTTGCCTATTTCAGTAAACCCAATGTTCGGCACAAAAAAGCAAAAACATTCTGAAGCAATTCAGGTTTGCTTCTGTGCAGTGTTCTGTGTGGAGTGTTCTGCTGGGGAAGAGGCTGACATTCTCGGTGAGAAAATATTTATGAATTAGATGTAGATTTCAAGGATCCCTGCATCCATATCACTTCATTAGCATGGAATCAAAAATTACTTCTAATTGTGGTATACATGTTTTGAAAAAGAAGAGGGGGAAAAGAGTTTTTACCACAATCCTTGTTACTTCTCTTTTGTAGGAAAAATCTAAAATTGGACCCAAAATAAATAGAACTATGAGCTTTTGACAGTTCTCCTTGTGATTGGATTACTAAATATTATTATTTCTATTCATAGTTTACATCCCTTCTGCTAGAACTGTCATTATAGGAAACAAAAACACTACAAAAACCCTTTGAAATGAGCTTGAGCAAATTCTCTAAATAGGTAAGCATCTTCTCATCTCAATTCTTTTCTAAAAGGTCAGCTAACTTTACCTTTTTAAATTGTTGATATTTAAATCCACTATTTCTTTAATGTTTAGTTACTTCTCAAACCTTGCCAAATTTTTACTACTGAACATCACTAAAAATGGCCTTCTCTGTCCCACTGTGGAGATGGAGACCCTGTCCCCCTCATTGGCAGCCCCGGGTTTTATCCATCCATTCATGGACATCATCTGACTCCCCAGGACCTGAGCCCGTGCACGGGAGCAAAGCCTGTGCCCTTCCTAAGTGTGACTGCCCAAGGCCAAGAGACACATCAGACCATGACTCCAAGGAGGGTGGCCCCTCATTAGTCTACTCAGAGTTGATGAGTTCCAAAACCTGCTCTTCCATGGACAGGTAACAAGAGAACAAGCCTCGCCCGTCCCTCCAGATAGTGGCACCTTGATAGAGCTCTTTGTCTAGGTCACTATTGTCTCACTGTGTGTCCAATCATTCTGAAGTCTCATTGACATACACCACTTAGGCATAGTTTTCCTTTCCAAGGCCCTAGAAATCTATTGTTTGTTCTGTTCCAGCCTCTCAGGCCAGAGCTGGGCAGAAGCCATCTCCATGGCTCCCTTCCTACCCACTGCATATAAACCAGGGCATTTAAGGAGAAGCACAGACCCACTTTAAGCAGACTCTTGAAGCTAAGTTTGATGTAGCAATGTCCTTGTCAGAGATCAGCTTTTCTTGTCCCTTTGTACACTAGTAACAAATTCTGCAACAGTAGCCCCAGAAAGCTCTTCTTTCTCCCTGCCCTGCCAATATTCCCTTGGATTGGGAGGTGCCTCTTTTAAGTCCTGCTGCAGCCACCCCAGGCGACTCTCTGTGCCTTTGATGGCCACCTGAATGTAGATTCCTGTCTATTTCAGCTGTGCTGTCTCTAAGGACTTCTCTAAAATGTTAAATGCTGAACTTTGGCCAGCATGAGGCCGTTTTATTTTGCTTTAGCCCAGACCCAAAATACTAAAGCACCTACAAAAGACATTCAGACTGTTTCAGAAATGAAAGCCATAAATAAAAAGTTTTAGAACAGTTTGCAGGAGAACAAGTTAGATCTTTACCGAGTCAGTTTGCACTTGTTTTTAGAAGAGGTATAAAGATAATGCAAACAGCACTCTGCCACATGAATGTTACAAAAGTCTCAGTCATTCCATTATTCAGTTTCTGAAACAGAGAGGAGAGGACTTTTAGCAGGATCCACCCACCCCACTTCACTTCCAAGACCAAGAGACACATCAGACCATGACTCCAAGGAGGGTGGCCCCTCATTAGTCTACTCAGAGTTGATGAGTTCCAAAACCTGCCCTTCCGAGGACAGGTAACAAGAGCACAAGCCTCGCCCGTCCCCCAGATAGTGGCACCCCCCTACTTATGAGATGAATATATTGATGCCAAGAGGAAAAAAACGTGAGAGCAAGATCCCATCTCCTGTCTCATGTGACAGTTCCTTCTTTATGTTCAGATATTGACTCTGCAAACATCAACAGATGTCAGCTGCTTGTTCCACAGTGAAAAATGCTTCCACAGGGACCAGGTGGCACACAGGTCATCAATCACTCTCATGGTTGTAATGGCTGCTCTTCCAAATCTTCACAAAACTTTGTCCCCTGGGAAAGAATCTATATGCACAGAGAACTCTCACTGAAAGAGAACTCATTGCATCCAAACATGTTGTGAAGACGTTAAATGATTCTTGGGGGACTGTGTGGGAACAGGAAGGGGCTTGAAAGCTCTTTGAAAGAAAAGGGTTTCCCTGTAATATTTTGTTAGCTGCCCTATTTGGAGAAAGAAAAGTTGGAAAGTAGTTTGCAGGAGGAAGCCTTCTTTTTCTGAAGCTGACTTGCTTGTCAACCTTACAGAAAAGGGAAACAAAGACTGAACAGTGGCATTTGTAGGTGACTTTCAAGGAAGGGGGATACCTTTCAGTTTCTGTTAGCATCTTCAGCCTCTTAAGATTTATATAGGGCATTATCATCTTTACCACCTAGCCAGGCTGGTCCATAAATCCCTTGTGATCTGGAATTATTATTATTTGATGTATTGTTGGAACTCTGGTTTTGTATTCCACTGCTGAGGAAGTTTGTGTCTATATAACCAGGAAGCAGAGCAAAGACTTGCTTTGTGGATAAAGGCTTTGTATATAAAACAAAACACACTATGCAGTTTTTTTTTTTATTGTATACAAATGGGATACATGTTGTTTCTCTGTTTGTACATGGAGTCAAGGCATACCATTCGTGTAATCATAAATTTACATAGGGCAATGATGTTTGATTCATTATTTTTTCCCTTCACCCCCACCCCTCCCACCCCTCTTTTCCCTCTATACAGTCCTTCTTTCCTCCATTCTTACCACCCTCCTTATCCCTAACCCTAGACCTAACCCTAACCCTAACGCTAACCCCTCCCACCCCCCATTATATGTCCTCATCCGCTTATCAACGAGATCATTCGTCCTTTAGTTTTTTGAGATTGGCTTATCTCACTTAGCATAATATTCTCCAATTTCATCCATTTGCCTGCAAGTGCCATAATTTTATCATTCTTCATTGCGGAGTAATATTAAAAATATGGAACGCTTCACGAATTTGCGTGTCATCCTTGCTCAGGGGCCATGCTAATCTTCTCTGTATTGTTCCAATTTTAGTATATGTGCTGCCGAAGCAAGCACCACTATGCAGTTTTGATGATATACTAACACATTCCAAATTTTTCTCTTTTCCTATATGTGATATTAACAATAAATGTGTTGGATAGTGGTAGTTTTTTTTTTTTTTTTTAGGACTTGCTTTAAATTTTTCAAATTCAACAAATGGTCAAAATATAATTAGATAAATTGGCAATACATATTTTCTCAGATGAAAGTTGTATGGCTAAGTAAATCTAGTTTCACTAAATTTCTCTAGGCAATTTAGTGAAATGCATCATTGCTAATTTGGGGATGACACTCATTTCTACTCTGTGCTAATACCCTTAGCACAGTTCTGTCTCTGGCCAGGACATGTTAGTGTGCCCAGATAGCGGCTTGGGCTCACATTCAGAACTTGGAAATAACCACTCACTGTGGTCTTTGCTTGGCTGAGCACTGAGAGTCCATCATGCAGCAGAGGGCGAGTATGTGATTGATGTACAGTTGACAGCAAGCATTACTTATGAGGTTTCAAAACTTCCAGTACTGGCTAGGACAGCTGATTTCGTTTATGGACTTTTTCGTATCACCTCTCATCTCCCTTTCATGTTTCCTGATTTAGTCTAAATTTGGAATAGTGTAGACAAAAGAGAGAAAGAAAGGGAATATGTCTAAGAATTGGATTGTGTTTTGACAAATTAATTCCCCCCGTTATTTGGGCTGCCTGTCTGACTTGCTACCTGGCTTCATTTCACAACGTGCTCTCAAGAGCAACTTATCAGGACAATCATTTTTAAAGACAAAATAGAGCATCATCTTCTATCAGGAGAAAGAAATGCTTGTCTCTCAAAGTTGCTTTCTCTATGGGAAAAGTAGTTGCATCCATTGCTTGAAGGGCCTGAGAGGATTAGGAAATTAATAACTTTTTATCCATACAAGAGAGAATGTGATTGTGAACAGCTTCACAATGCTTAATTTTGTGCAGTTTAAATGGAATCTAAACTGCCTGCAATAAATCAGTGCCACCTGTAGCTCATTATAGATGATCAAGAGGAACCTCTTCTGATTATCATTGCTACCAGATTCACAGCAAATGCTGCTACTGTCAAAAGAAGGAAATGGCCACCAACAAGGGTGAGGACAGCGTTGGGTAGTGGGTCATACACACCATACACTGAGGGCCTACTGGGTGCCACATACTTTAGCTCTATCTCACCAGAGCCCTATGGGAATCTTTGAAAGTCCAGTTTTGAAGCCAAATGACTGTGCTTTAGGCAGCGTGACTCAGGCTGTAATTTACCCTCTCTGTGCCTCAGTTTCTCATCTGTGAAATGGGGGTGATAATACTTATATCCACATTGCTCTCAGAAATTTGTCTATTATCACCACAGAGAGGAAACATGCTCAGAAATGATTAAGTAACTCACCAAGAACTACTCAGCATAGGTGGCAGAATGCCTGATTCCAAGGGCCATGTCCCCTTCTCTCCTTGGGCATTCTCAAACTGCTGACCTCCATAGAAAGAACTTAGTGGAAATTCACGGAGTTAGAATCTGGGTTTTTTTGTTTGTTTGTTTGTTTTTTATAAGGGGTAAGAGGGAGTGTTGGTTTGGAGTTCTTTTGGGGGTTGTTTTTTGTTTTGGGGATTTTGGTACCAGGAATTGAAACCAGGGGCACTTAACCACTGAGCCTCATCCCCACCCTTTTTAATTTTTATTTTGAGATAGGGATCTCTTAGCTGCTTAGGGTCTAGCTAAGTTGCTGAGGCTGGCCTTCAACTTGAGATCCTCCTGCCTCAGCCTCCCAAACCTCTGGGATTACAGCCGTGAGCCACTGAACCTGGCTGGAGTTGAACTTTTTCTAATCCCAATATTTCACATCCTCAAGAGGGTAAGCTTCAAGGACTGAAAAAACAGTTTTTGGCCAACTCTTTGCACTTCAGGATGGAGTAATACCAACCTGCATGCAGTTTCCCAAAGTACTCAGAATGTTTCACTCCTCAGTGTTTTATCCATGCTAATGTCTGTGAAATGTCCTTTAGCTTGGCCTAACTCCTACTCATCCTTCAGAACCCTGCTCAGGCATTATTTCTTCCATATATTTTCTTTGACCAAACCCCTCCATCAGTAATGCCTGTGGCTCTACTCTTACTATAAGCAGATACTCTTGAAATCACATATTTGCTGCAGGACCTCAACAGCAGAGACTAGATTATAAATAGGTCTGATTTATTTTTGAATCATTGGCATCTAGTATGGGGTATTGCATAAAGCAGATTCTCAAACAAAATGTCTTGGGTTATTATTTCAGAGTTGGAGAAATATTATCTCCTTAAGAAAATTAGGGTGTGTTTATTACTCTAATTTTAGGGAGTTTATCATCTTTGCCAGTTCATGTCTTGCCCCTTGAGGAAGAGGAATAGGGGTAAATAAATTTGGAAGGAAAGATAGATTTATAGCAGCCTGAGCTCCAGCAGGAAGAGAGCATGTGGGATCAGAGACAGGTAGACAGACAGGCAGAAGATTGTGCACCATATAAGTGGGATAAAGAACACTTGAACATGGAGCTTCACCCTCCTGGACAGAAGGTTCAAAGGAAGTGTGTATTTTATCCATTGTCCTTTAACTCCACATGACCATCCCTGTCTCCCCGTAGCAGCAGAATGCTCGCTTGCCCAGGTCCTTGGTAAGTAGCAGAAACCCCAGGCAGCCTGCAGTGCTACCTAGAAATTAGGAAACTAAGCTCTCATCCTGCTCCACAGCTAATTTGATTAATAAAATGCAATCTGTAAAAAATTTAAAAAAAATAAAAATTTTAAAAAGACTAAAATTAGAGTAGGTCTACAGAAAAAAATAGGGTATCTAAAAATTAAAAGCCATGTCTAGGATAAAAGGAGCCTTCCAGGAAATATAGTTCCAGCATAACCAGGTCCACTCAATACTAACTGGCACACTAGGGAAAGCTCTGGCCTTCTGGTGCCTTTCCTCTTTTGGAATCTTGTCTTGATCTGTACTTATGAACAACACAGAACTGGGCCTGTTTTTTTCAGTCTAGAAAACATTCAGCACATTCATGTTGGTTGTGATACTTACATATTTGGATGCCTTGCTACCATTTTATTTCATACACTCTGTTTGTCTCAAGTTTCTAAATTGTTGTCCCATCCCCCCTGCCGCCACCTTCTTTTGTATTGTTTGAGAGTAATCTTCCTCCCCTTCATTTTATTTTTTCCTTTTGATTAGTTTGGTAATTACGAATCCTAATTTTTGCTCAGTTTTATCAGTTTTGAAAGTCTCAGCCACTGTATTTTCAGATTGCTTTCCCCGTCTCCTTCAGAAACTCCACTTCTTACCCATGACTTTGGGTCTTTTCATAGCCTCCCTCCCTAACACCCCCACACCTGTCCCCCACCTCCCAGTCGCCATACTAACCACTAGTCGGTGCTGCCCCTGGCAAATAAGCTTCCTCTCTGGTCTTTAAATTTCTGCTTTCCCCACAAAAGCACAAGTGCAGATGGATTTAATTTGATGGAATGGAGGTAATCGTAATTCTTGAGCTGTGGCAAGCCACTCAGGGAAGATAGACCACCTCTGAGCTTAATGATACTTCCACTGTGTGCTGCGTGTGCAAACTCTGCCTTACCTAAAGAGAAGGGGGAGGGGCAGAAACATAAGGGAGTTTTTCCATTGTTCCCCCTGAGCTATCCTAAATGCTAGGTTGTTCACTGCTCTTGACCTAACTGTTGTTACCACCGTTGTCTATGCATGGGGTTTCTTCAAAAACCATAAAGTTTATCTCTA
This sequence comes from Sciurus carolinensis, assembly GCF_902686445.1. Lineage (NCBI taxonomy): Eukaryota > Metazoa > Chordata > Mammalia > Rodentia > Sciuridae > Sciurus > Sciurus carolinensis. Next base: position 24,154,054 of record NC_062227.1, on the reverse strand, counting down.
TGTCTCTTTCTTGAATCAGAATGGGACTAGATTGTTGTCGTTTACCGCCCACATGAACACAAGTTGTACTGGTGCTCAGGTTCAAATTACAAAGTCTGCACCTGTCTTCTAGTCAGAATCCCAGTTTATCCTGGGGTAGGGAATCACTCTACACACTTCTGAGGTTCTCAAACATGCAAACTAGCCCCCTACCCAGGAAGCAACACCTCTATGTCCAACATGAAGATGGCAACCCTTCCCTTCCTATTCCCAGCCCCAGGCTCCCTGATGCACTTGCTGCCATCTGTCAACTGTGGAACTGGGAGCAGTGTGTACAAACTGCTCGCCAGTCCAGGTGTGTGGCAAACTATAGCCCCACTGTCCCTTGCATGTGGTGGAGAGAGACCATGGCACTCTCCTACTGGTTCCTTAGCCCCTTGGGTCTTTCCACATACCTCCACTCACCCAACGTGTGCCAGGGCTCTGGGCAGCACTAAGTGCTGCTTGGGACCTCGGGCCTCCTTAGTGTGCATCCCTAGACTCTCACATGCCTCTTTGAGCTCTTTCTCCAAGCTCCTCCGAGCTTTCATGCAAATGTGGCTTTTCCTGCAATTTTTATCTTTCTCTTTAAAAGTTCAAGGCTTAGCTAAGGTTCCAGTCCATTTTCTCCCAGGAGGCTACACAGAATAACATAAGTACTATTTTCTATCTATTCGAAGATACATTTATTTCCATCTCTTTCTATTTCCACATTTTAGCTTCTGTGAAATCAGGGTGTGTCTCAGTATGGATGATGTTTTATAATTGGATATGGCAACATCTTTAAAAAATAAGTGATACATGAAATAATGGCACTTCTATAATCAGTGACATCTTAGATTTAATAAAATAGAGCAATTTTGTAGATGCAGAGAAGTGCCTGGGCTGAAAGCAGCCCTCCACCCCCATCACCACATACAACATCCAGACTCCAGCGCACCTGCCACACTGAGAGACTGTGCTGCCTGCCCCGCCCACTGGGGACATGAGCCCCTGGGAACTGTACCCCAAGTTTCCTCTATTGCCAAGGGAACATATGAGTCAAAGTCTCCATACTCTTCATCACACAAAGGGAGACATTGATGTCTAGATTACAATTACAATTACAATTACTTTGGATTAAAAATATTATTATTGTACTGGGGTTGTCGCTCAGTGGTAGGGCACTTGCCTGGCATGTGTGAGACACTGGGTTCGATTCTCAGCACTGCATATAAATAATAATTAAATAAAGGTCCATTGACAGCTAGAAAAAATTTTTTTAAATTATTATTATTATTTAAAGGCAATGAAATGCTCAAATTTTAGAAAGAAGCAAATGGACTTGTGTATGCAGAAAGCCTATTATCTCATAGACTTTCTGCATACAGAGGCTGTTGCATGATATCTCTTCTCGCCTTTGTGGAGGTGCTGGTAAAAGAAGCTGTCAGAAACCTAAGAAGCCTGTCACTGGTGTTTCTTTAGACATTATTTCTCTAGTAAACTTTTTTTTAGTAAGCTCTCAATTTAGCTTACCTAAGGTCAATTAAAATGCTAAGTTGTCTATGCATGTCTGCACAACCTCCAATCCACAGAAGTTATCAGTATTTCACTACATTTCTGCAATTGTCAACAAAACCTACAGAATTTCCTTTTTTTATATTTAAAAAAGCACAACTTATGATTTATACTTAGACTCACATTGATCAAAGACAATATTTTAAAAACAACCAAAGATCATGGTAGCATATATAAAATTTTGCACACTGTTCTAAAAATAATTTGACTTCCAAAATTTTCTACTCAGTCACCTTTAGTCACATTTAGCAATATACATAGCCCCCCTTTACCTGCGGTTTTGCTTTCCATAGTTTCAGTTTCCTGCAATCAACTGCAATCCAAAAATATTAAATTAAATTTTCAGAATTAAATGTTTTGTAAGTTTTAAACTGCATCGTTCAAAGTAGTTTAGCAAACTCTTGTGCTGCCCAGTTCTGTCCTTCCCAGGACATGAGTCATCATCCCTCTGTCCCTGTATCCACACTGTATAGGCTACCTGCCTACAGTAGCTGTCTCTGTTAACAGATCCACTGTCCTGGTGTCACAGAGCTTATGTTCATCCTTAAGTTACACAAAGGCCCCAACGCACAGGAATAATGATGCTGGCAATTCGAATTTACTAAAGCAAAACCATAAAGTGCTTCCTTTCAAGTGAAAAGATGAAAATACAATAAGATATTTTGAGAAAGAGAAAGACCACAATGACATAACTTTTACAACAACTATTTTGTTATAATTATTCTGTTTTGTGAGTAGTTGTTAATCTCTTGCTATATCTAATTTATAAACTTTGTCATAAATATGTATGGATAAGAAAAAACATAGTAGATTTAGGTTTGATACTACTGGTAGTTTCAGGCATCCACTGGGGGAGGTCTATCAGAATTTATCCTCTGGTGGGTACGGAGGCACTACTGTCGTACTATTCTTACATCCATCTCCTTTAACTGTTTATCCCAACTCCCAAAATACCTACCTTCTTTCATGGGCAGGATGGAGGGTTTGGTCACAGTTCTGTGGGACCCCGGGGCAAAGCTAATCGCTATTGTTCCACTGGGCTCACTTCTGCCATGGCATCCCTTCCCCAGCCCCAGATGCGACCTGCTGATTCCAACCTGCTGCCATCCTCATCTTCCAGGAAAAGATCAAACCCCAAAAGAGATATATAAATCCATCTTTGGAGCTATGCCTTGATTATGCTTCTGCCAGGACACTGCGGTTCTAAGACTGAGGTTCACCTTTCTCAGGCCCCAGGGCTCTTTGTGCCACCCACTCTTACACTTGGATATCCTAATCCTGCCAAGTTGTCTCAACACCTCCAGTTTCTGGAGCTTTGTTTTGCTCTCCCCTACATTTCCAGGGTCTGGATCTCTTTCCTGAGCCCGAGATTGATGGCTGGAGCTACACCCTCACCACAGATCTGTCTCATGGCACTGACTTTCCTGCCAGGTCTTCCTGAGCATCACTCATCCTGTATCCCACTGTTGCTGTTCTTCTCCTGCTTCCTGAGGTCGCTTGCCACATCATCCATGTCATCCTAAATCCACACTCCCCTCAACTGGAGCTGTTTTGATTTCCACCAATGTTGCCACTACTCTTTGGATGCACACTAGCCTGCCTATCGGGTTTTTTGTTTGTTTTATTTTTCTCTTTTTGTTTTTGTTTTTGGTAGCACCTAAAACTAGGTCTATCCCTCCAGTACCTGCCTTTGGCCTTCTCATTTGGCTTTCAATAACTTACCATGCATTGTGCATTCCAGAGGTGTGATTGTATTGCTAACGGTATTTCTTTCATCTGGAATGTCCTCTCATGCCTCCTATAATCTTCCATCCTTCAAGTCTCCAGCTTAAAATTCATCACTTCTGGGAGTATTTCTTGCTGATTTTCATCTTCACAACTTTCAACAGGATCTCAACAAACATTTGTTGAGTAGATAAACCTTCAGTACCAGGCAAAGGGTAGCCAGGATATATTGAAGACCAAAGAAGGAGGTTGAGGCAGTTGCATAAGTGCTATCTGGGGTAGCTGATAGAAGATCTATGTAGGTAGATGGGCAGAGAAAGTGGACCTAGAACACCCCAGAACCTCAAGTAGAGGACTGACGTAACATATATAAAACCAAGGGCTCCAAGACAAGAAAGAAGATACAAAACACTGTTTATTCAGAATCTTAGGAAGAAATCAGACACAGAAACCAAGATACCAGGCCACAAAAGAAGCAATGCCTCAACTAAATTAACTCTGACCCTCACGAATTTTAAGGTGGTATTTGTCCAAAGAACTTAGAAAATGGCCATCTGAACTATCGTGCTTGCTTCTGCTAATGCAGAACTCTAAATTCATGAGCAGAACCTTTCTAAGATGACATGGGAGTCCAAAACATTCATGTTCAACAATGCTCAGCATTTGAGAGGACTCCTGCCGGATTCTGTTATTATCTGGTGGTTAGAAAAGGTGTCACCTAAGGTGCCTGTCAAGGATGAGGTTCCTTGGAATCTATGATTAAATTGTTTCTAGAAATCTGTAATTGGATTTCCATTCATGTCCTAGGAGTTTTCCAATGTCATGTATTAATTTGTACTTTAAAAAGTTGTAAAACACAAAAGATTTTGTTACTTTGTTTGATTTCCTATTTTACATGATAAATAACACGTTTGCAAGAGTTATCTATTGGCACAACCGCTCTAGAGAGGAATTCAGTAGCATCTAGTGAAGCTGAATATTCCCATAACCTACTTTTAGGTACTGAATTATGTCACACACACACACACACACACACACACACACACACACTCATTTATTGAAACCTTAACCTCCAATCTGACTACACTTGGAGAGAGGATCCTTAGGAGGTAAGTAAAATTAAATGAAGTCATATGGTGGGACTACTTGTATAGGACTGTAGCTTTATTTGAAGAGGGAAAAAAAGAGATAACTTTCTCTCTCAACTGTGTGAGGACAGGCTGCAGCCTGTATGCCAGAATTAGAATCCTCAACAGAATCCAACCTTGCTAGCACCCTGATTTCTGACTTCCAGTCTCTAGAACTGTGAGAAAATAAATTTCAGTTGTCTAAACTAATCTGTCTATGGTACTTTTTAACAAAATTCTAAGCAGATCAAGACACCTATAATCTAAAAATTCAGAAATTCAACTTTTAGACAAGGGAAAGTTTTAACAAAACCAAGAGTCAAGTATAACAAAACTTGAAACCCATCTAATTACTCATGAATAGGGGCATAAAGAAATACATTTACTTATGTTGACACAATGGAATACTATCAAGAAGTTAAAAATAAATGACTAATCTACTGATCTACGGTTGCTAAAATTTTAACATGGGTTGAAAAAGTCACAGTGCTCATTGATGTGTCGAAGATGATAGTGTCTGTAAAATCTTTAAAAGAGAAAGCACTTTAATTCTGTAAATATGTATATGTAGTGAAAGTATAAAAATGTGGTAGAAAAAAAGTTTCACCAGCTTCAAAATAATGATTTACTCTTGATGAAAGAGAAAAGAGAAGGGAGGTAGTATTCTTAAAAGGACCTCAATTGTATTTATATTTGATTTATTTTTATAGGTATGTAATCCATCACCGTCTTACCCTCCTATTTATTCCCGAGCTCAATCCATCTGTGTTTTGATTCAGTCACAACACTGAAAAGTACCTTACCAAACTATCTGTTTTAGTCAACTTTTTTGTTGCTGTGACCAAAAGACAACATAGACAGAAAAGCTTATTTTGACTGATAGTTTCAGAGGTTCAGTCTATGGTCAGCTAACTCCCTAACTCTGGGCCCAAGGTGAGGCAGAACATCATGGCAGACAGGCATGGTGCAGGAGAGCAGCTCAGGACACGGCAAACAGGAAGCAGAGAACACTCCACTGTGCACCAGGAATGAAATATAAACCCCAAAGATACACCTCCAGTGACCACCCAGTTAATCCATATCAGTGGATTAACCCACTAATTAGGTTAAAGATCTCATAATCTAATCATTTCACCTTTGAACATTCTTGCAATGTTTCATACATGAACTTTTTGGGGACACCCCATATCTAAACCATAACACTATCCAACTTCCATTATGACTCTTCTCTGACACACTGAACTTGACTTCAGTAGGACATGTTGACTTGAATGTCTACTAAGCATCTCAAATGTGGAGTGCTGTGAACTGAACTTCATGATCTCTTCCACCCCTAAACATTTAGTCTTCATCGTGTAAGGGTCCTAGATCCATTCCATTTTTCAAGAGCATAGTCTAGGAGTCATGCTTGATTCCTCTCTTCAACTCACTCCACCTCTAATTTATCACCAAGTCCTGTTGGCACAGCCTGAACATTTCCCTGTCTTCCCATTTCTTGCCTGGTTTGAAACTGTAGTCAACCTTCCACTGGGTCTCTCTGCTTTCACTTCTCCTTACCATTTGCCACAAGCAGCTTAAGGGATCTTTTATGCTTTATACTTGTATCTAGATCTTAAATATTTTATAATATTTTGTAATGTAAAAAAAAAGGACAGCTAAAACCCCAAAATCTATACCTAAATATCCACAGCTCAGCTTAAGAAATAGAATATTATAAATATTAGTGTAATCCCTGAATAGTCCTAATTATGTCTCCTTTCTTCTCCATCAAAGATAAGCATTTGTCAGAATTCTGTTTGTCATTTCCAGATATTTCTATATATTTTTATCTTTGAGCTTCATTTCCTAAATGCTGTATAATTTTTGTATGTTTTAAGCTTTATTTATGGGTATCATATTAAATATAGTTTTCTATACCTTTATTTCATTCCACAGCATGTTTGTGCAATTAATCTATGTGATACCTTTCATTTTAACTGATATGCAGTATTTCAGGAACACTAAAAAATTTATCCATTTTATATTAATATTTAATTTGTTTCTTTTTTGTTGTCCCAAACAATGCTACCTACTATGAACATATTTGAGGTATTTCTTTGCATGCATGTGGAAGAATTTATATAAAATTATTTATTATGTTATCTGTGTTGAACAGAATGGCATCTTCCAATTTTCCTGATATTGGCAAACCATTTTCCAAAATATTGTTTATCAATCTATCATCTGTTAGTAATGTGAAGCCCCTACCCCTCCATGTTCTTTCCAATACTTTATATTTTAAGTCTGTTAAGGTTACCAGTTAGATAGGTATAAAATAATCTTACATCTTTTAAAATCTTCATTTCCTGAACACCAAGCATGCTGAGCATATTTTTCATGCTTATTGACTTCTTGTTTTACTATTATTTCTTTAACCCATTTTCCTATTACATTTTTCTTTTCTATTGATTTTTAGGGGGAAAATTTATATATTCTGAATACTAATCATTGCTTGGTTTTATGGTGGTTTATCCTTTCACTCTTTAAATTTTGGTTTTGAGGAGTAGAATTTTTATTTTCATGTGGTGAGATTTATAAATCTCCCTTGTGCTTTGCTTTTTATGTCTTATTTAAGAAATCCTGCCCTACTCTGGCCTTTCAGCAACATAAATCAGACAACATCCAGGTCCTTCTCAAAATTCTCCAATGACCTTTGTCCTAAAAATAAAATTAAATTCCTTTCCTTTCTTGCCTTGCTCACCTGACGCCCACCTTCTCTTCGTTCCTCCAACACACTGAGCTCATTCCCATCTTTCACAGACTGGATGCTCCTGCTGTCTTGATTGATCTCTGCTTGATTAGGCACATGGCTGGTGGTCTCAGCTCAGAGATCACTTCAGACAGACTTCATTGACCCAAGCATCTGAAGCACCTCCCCCATCAGTTTCTAGAACATTACCCCCATTTTATATTCTCCACAGCACTGTTGCTATACGAAGTCATCATGGTATTTATTTGTCTGTTTCTTGTACTCTGTGTCTCCACTAAGTGTGATGTCTACGAAGCAGGGACCCTCACCTTCCTGCTCCTTCTTCAACTGTGGGGCAGCAATGAACTCACAAAAAACACTGAATCACTATCTGTTGAAGGAATAAATAGAGAACACATTGTGGGAAATCTTACCAATCAAATCGATGGGAAAACAGCAGCCTACAAGATGAGGGAAGGTGACTGAGGTGAGGTACTAACCAGGAGACCCAAAGCATGGCTCATTCCTGTTGCTAAAGAAGATATCTGTATAAACTGAACAAAAGCAATCAAAATTGCATTCCTAAGCAATAACTATCTAGTTTGCTGAAAGTCTTGCAAAGTTACTGAGGCTGGCTTAAACTTGTGATCCTTCTTTCTCAGCCTCCCAAGTCACTCACTCCAGTTTATTCTTAATAAACTGTTCAGAATGTTCCTTCTACAGCACAAATCAGATTGGAACCTTCCTACACTCACAATCTTGCAGTGGTCCCAGTCACTTGGAGAGAAAGCCAGAGTCCCCACGATGGTTTCAGGGTCCTGCTGATCTAACTCTGACTGTGACTTCACCTCTTCCTCTCACTCCTTCTCCCTTTGCCACACTGACACCTTTCCTCTCCACTTTTCCTCAGCTCTGACTGCTCCTCAGCTTGGAACTCCATCCTCCAGGATGTCCACATGACTTCACCTTTATCGGCCTCAAACATCACCTTCTGAGTGAGTCCCACCCAAAACACCCTACTGAAAATCGTAACCCACCTATATCCTGAAAGCTTCTACACTTTTCCAAAGCATTATGTAATTTACTCTTCATATTATGTTTTCTTATTTCCTTCCATGAGAACATACCATTGGCACTCCAATTTCACAGGTTCTATGTCTGTGGTGATTCAACCCACTTTGAATTGGAAATACTTTTTTTAAAAATTGCATGTACATGGCCAGGCACGGTAGCACACGTCTGTTATCCCAGGAGCTAGGGAGGCTGAGGCAGAAGGATGGCAAGTTCAAAGTCAGCCTTGGCATTTAGCAAGGCCCTAAGCAACTTGGTGAGACCTGTCTCAAAAAAAAAAAAAAAAAAAAAAGGTTGGGAATGTTGCTCAGTAGTTAAGCATCCATGGGCTCAATCCCTACTACCAAAAAGAAAAAAAAAATTGCATGTATATGGAACATGACAGACTTTTTTCTTGTCATTATTCACTGAACAATATAATAAAAAGTTATTTACATTGTATTAGGCATTATACTTTAGAGTTGATTTTATGTGTATATGTACATAAATTATAAACTATGTGTATGAATTATATGAAATACTATGCCATTTTGTATAAGGAACTTGAACATCACAGATTTTGGTATCCTTTAAGGATCCTGAAACCAATACTCTTTGGTTATTGAGGGGGCTATTGTAATCTCCATAAAGTAAAAAGTTTTGTCACTTTTGTTCAGTGACATTAGACCCAGGATACAGGTAGGTTTTTAATATATATTTGGTGAATGATTTAGTTCAATACATCCATGTCCAGGGGAAAAATGATACAGAAGGGTCAACACCAAGACATCTTTTGGTAAATTTACAGAACCTCACTTTCAAAGAAAGAATCCAGACAGAGGAAAATAACCTATAGAAAGAGGGATACAGAGGAAAAGAGAGAAATGGGACTAGCAGTACCAGAATATGGTGGGGTCAACCGAGTGGCATCCTAAAGGAGAGAAAACATGGCAAAGCATTATACAAGAAACCAAATCATCCTTCATGTAGGAAGAAAACAGGCATTCTCAACCATGCAAGAACTTAAGAAAACTAGGCCTATCTATTAGATTCTGAACTAGCCTGTTGAGAATTGCATGGAGTAAGAAGAGACCATATTGCTTTCTGTGTGGTGTATCTGTTTCCCAGAGCAATCCTAACATAATTTCAGCCCAGGATCGCAGGTTGTCATTTATTGAATAATTTTCCCCTCTATTCTTAAGATGGCATCTAAGATCCTCTGGCAATCATCTCCCCATAGACACACCAGGTTGAATGACTATTCTCACACCAGAGGACATTCACAGAGCTAGGGAAATCAGGTAAGAGACCCTAGTACCAACTTTTAGTATAACAAAACAAAAAGACACATTGAAGAAGACCGGAAAGAAAGAGTTGTCCTTGTCATTCCTCATCCACTCCAAGCAGCCCGGTGTGTTAAGAGACATCTCCCACTTGGGGGAGGAGAATTCAGTCCAGGTCTCACACTTGAACTCCAGTACCAACCTGCCATGGCAAGACCCAAGGTTAACCAAAGCCCCATGACCACTCCCAGACCAAAACCTACCATCTGAGCTGCTAGAACTGCCTTAGGCCAGGAGGTTGTCTGCAACCACCCCCTACTCCAAACTCGGTTAGCAGAGTAGAGGATCAGAACACAAAAGCTAGTATAGGGCCTTGTTTCAGAGCCCACGGTCAGGCCTGCCACAGTGAGACCCTTAGGAACTGATAGCCCTGTGCACAGCCCAGAGTTCAGAGTCAGAGCCTCTGGACTGACCCCAGCATCAGGTGGAGACCTGAACCCCAATGGGACAGACTCGAGTTTTGGCATCAGCAGCAGCAGCCTGAGAGTGGGCCTAAAACATACCCTTCCTCCTGAGACTATGTAGAACCTTGTGACTGTGAGACTCAGGTACAACCCAGCTTAGCATAAACCTGGTTGACCAAGGGACATCACTATCCAACCTTGGGCAGCATATCATGGTTCACAAGCCCAATCACTGGGGGTAGGACAGAGTAGTAAGCACAAGACTTCACCCCTGGGACTTGGTGCTGGGCTGGTGAAACCTAACACTGGGAAGATCCTAATGGTCCTTATTCCTAGCCTGTCTATGGACAGAGCCTCTGGAACGGCTCCAGTCTACAAGACTCCAGCCAGCATCATCTGCAGTTGGTCACAGTGGTCTTGAGCCATGAGTCCCCCTGGAGAACAGGTAGCCCATAGAGATGTGGACCCTTGTCCTTCCCCGGTGTTATGCTGTTTTCCGCAGACCGTGGGCTCCAGATATGACACAGCTTGATGGCCACATTTGTGGCCACAGGTATGACATCAAAGCCTGGGGCAGTCCATTCATGGTGACTCTGCCCAAAGAAGGGCAGAGTCCTGCAATGCCTGACGACAGCCTTGTAAGTGTGAACAAGGCTTCCAAGTCTACTCCAGCCCCAAGCAGAGGCTTCTGGAGGAAACTACTCTTTCTAGGTACTTTCCTGTTTCCTTCTAAACTATTCTTATGACTGGCTTCATTTAATTTATAAGGCATTATTTATTTACATTGCTTCTGTTGCTACTTAATAAAGAAATATTGCATTTTTTAAGAAATAGCTTGGAAGCTCAGACAATAAAACAAGTAGAAAAATAGCATAAATGAAATAAAAGTAATTAGACTTGAATCTGACATCACTTTGTATATCTAAAGCACTATATTAGTGTAAAAAAGAGAATAATGGCTTTTCATTTACCCTAGTATTTATGATCATTATGAAAAATCACATTTAGGGAAACCCTAGTGTAAGCCAATGTATGAGAATCTTTTACTTGAGCTACACTACACTGGCCTATTTCTGAGCAAGTAATTCCTTTCTGAATGAGAAAACTACTTTTGAAAAAATAATAAAATGTTATAAGTATCATTCCTCTTCATTTTAAGATTATATATTTTCAGATAATGAGTGCAATTTCTATTACTATTTCAAAACATTCTCTTATTTCTATATCACAAAATAAAATTCCTTTGGGGATTAAAATTTCAGAAATCACTAGAACAGAGTGGAACAACTTGTCTCAATATTACCTTTTAAATACATTTTGTCTTAAGAAAGACACTATGTAATTTGGCTTATATTTACTTTCCTTAACTGGACCTGAATAGTGAAATTAGGTTTGCTTTTTATTGCCTCTTACTATTATATTATTTTTTAAAACTTTTTTCTGATTATAAATTCATGAATTATGTTATATCAGTATAATAAAATGAGCTCCTGACATTATCACACAGAAACACTGTGGTTCTTCAGCTGGGGGCCCTCAATACCTATGCCTGAGAAAGGACACAGATATATTACTGAGCCTGAAATTGTCACCATAGCCACCAATGTAAACCCCAGTCAGTGTGGCAACTTCAGAGGCCTCTGACTACTCTCAGTGACCCTCAAGTAGGGCATTTCACCCATACCCAGTCATCCCTGACTGAGGCTGTTATGATTTAGATGTGAGGTGTCCCCCAAAAACTCACATGTGAGTCAATGCAAGAAAGCAGAGAAGAAATGATTGGGTTGTGAAATCCTTAACCCAATCAGTGAATTTATCCCCTGATGGGGATTAACTGAGTGGTAACTGAAGGCAGGGAGGTGGATCATTGGGAGCTTAGCTTTGAGGTATATATTTTGTATCTGGTGAGTGGAGTCTGTGTCTTTTCTGATCACCATGTGAGCTGTTTCCCTCCACCACACTCTTCCTCCATGATATTCTGCCTCACCTCGAGCCCCAAGAAATGGAGCCAGCTGTCAATGGACTGAGACCTCTGAAACTGTGAACCCTCAAATAAACTTTTCCTTCTCTAAAATTGTCAGGACTTTTAGTCACAGTAGTGAAAAGGTTGACAGAAGCAGAGGCCATCACCAATTCACACTCAGAATCACACTTCAGATGAATGCAATCAGATCTTTCTCTCTCTGCTCAATCTGGTTAGTAGAAGCATTCCAGCAACACACAGAACCCAGAATCAGAGCAGGATATGTTGAATCTTGTATCCCACTTCATGGTGCTCCCAAGCTGCATCATCTGATAAAGCAGCTACCAACCACAGGTGATCTTTCAAATTCAAGCTCATTAAATGTAAATAAAATTCAAACTTTGGTTCCTTTGTTTCATAATTTTACATGCCCAACAGTCACATATAGCTAGTGGATACCATTTGGGGTAGCACAGAGTATAGATCTCTATCACTGAAGAATGTTCCTGTGGATAGCGCAGTCCTAGAAGAAACCATGCCTCTTGCTCCTGATACTATTGGGCCAGGAGTTCCACTAGGTCTCTGTGAATGGAAGGAAGTCCTGACTTGTTCTGGCTTTGTCATTCACCTACTATAGACCAGGGTCAGTCATGTCTCCTCCACAGGGCCTCGCTTCTTACCTGCGAGGTCTTCCTGGAATTAAACTTTGACCCACAATGGAAGGAAGGCAGGACTACCATGACCCATTGGTTCTACATTGTCTTTACTTTGGCCTTTTGGAGATTTGCTTTAATTGAAGTATGACTTTGTATCATTTCTTCTCTCTGTATGAAGATAATCATGTAAAATTCAGTATTGCATTCACTTTAGGGATCTAAAATTATATCACATCACTTTCTCTTAATGAGACCCAGTAAGAGAAATTTCTCTCAAAACTTGGGACCAGGACAAAATGTGATTCTATAAGCAACTAATGGGTAGTTTGGTTTTAAAACAATATGAACACTACAACTGATCTCATTTTCCTGTTTTCCCTGTGAGGAAGCTCAGAGAACAAACATTAGAAACAGACTGAATCTTATGGTATTCATTTCTCTTTCTTTATTGTATCTCTAATAAAAGCTTTGTGGAAGCCACCAAAATATTTCTGGGCATAAATTAGAATTCAAATCAAGTATTTTATTAATTGAAGAAAATATATTTGCAAAACCCCCCAAACCTTCAAACGTATCATGAAAATTCACAATCTGAAATCCACACTAAGGACAACCATCTGTTGGGAGGATACTCTTACAAAGGTGTGTTTTCAAGATTTGACCCTAGACTTGGAAGTTGGTATCCACATATTCTGGAGCATCATAAAAGACTAAAAAAATTAATATACCTGAAGTTATCTACATAAATGTTCAAAAGATGAGAAAATGAAACTATCACTTCATTTTTAGGTACACGGTTTTAGTTGTTCTCGGTGTACAAGAAATAGAAAATTTTAGCTGGGCACAGTGGCACATGGTTGTAACCCCAGTACCTTGAAAGACAGAGGCAAGAGGATCCCAAATTCAAGTCCAGCCTAGGCAATTTAGCAAAATCCTGTCTCAAAAATAAAAAGAATTGGGGCGGGGATATAGCTCATTGGTAGAGTGCTTGCCTCACAAGCACAAAGCTCTGGGTTCTAATCCTCAGCACTGCAAAATAAATGAATAAATAAAAATAAAAAGAATAAAAGGACTGGGAGTGTAGCTCAGATGTAGAGCTCCCCTGGGTTCGATCCCCAGGACTACAAAAGGAAAACAAGTTCTCACCATTGAGTTCTCAGCATTTCCACAGTAAGCATGATCTTTATACCAATCCACAGGATGGATAGTAAAAGTAAAACCATCTTGCCCCTCAAAACACTTCCATCCTTTTAAAAATTTCTTTTAGCATTGTTAAATGTTAAAAAAAAAAAGTTTGCTTTGTTAAAGTGTATTTTTTAGGAAATTTAAAAAATTTCCTAGATATGACAGATAAGGCAACTTTCCACTCAGAATTATATTGCCAGGGGATCAGACTGAATAAAGAAAGAAAAAGAGTTTGGAATCTAAATTTGAAGCTGTAGACTAGAGACTACACATAAAATCTACCTGAAAAGTACTAGATTTATGCCTAGTTGAAGTAACAGAACCCAATAGGGGTCTCCTACACAGAAGTAACCATGGAGATCTGTCACAAACACATGCTCTAGTAGTTATCTGGCTCACACTGAATTCATGAAGAATACACTAGTCATACCTGCACTGAAGCTTGTAAGACAGCACACTGAGCGCTCTTTTTATTAAATATCTGAGACTCTTCATTTATATTTTTAACACAAAGACATGATCATTCACATATCTATACAGTCTCATTCATTCTGCCAAGTGAAGGGTGCAATAGGGAGGATTATTTAATAGCAAGTGACACATATTGAGAACTTAGTATGTACTAGCTCTGGCCAATGTTCTAAATGAGTTCTCTTAATAATTTAACAACATATGGGGTGGATACTTTTTCTATTTTCATTATACTAAAGAGGAAACTTGCGGGCTAAATTTCCAGGGTCGCTATGGTTTGGATATTTTTCCCTCCCTCCAAAGGTTTATGTATTGTAAGTTTGACCCCAAAGTGGTGCTATTTAGGAGATGGTGTGAAATCTTTAAGAGGTTGTATCTTGTGGGAGGTTCACAGGTTAGTTTGGGGCACACCCTCAAAAGGGTATAAAGTATTTCTTGTGGAACCCAAGTTAGTTTTTGGTAGAGGATTTTTGTGAAAATTTCCCACCCACGCTCTTTCTTGTTTCCTGTTTCAAGGTATGCTCCTTTCTTCTACCTGCATTCCCACCATTACTGTCAACCATGATGTGTAACAGCCAAGAGGGTCCTCACCAGAGCTGAGTCAATGCCACTGCTATGCCCTTGAACCTCCAAAGCTATGAACTAAATAAACCTCTTTTCTTTTAAAATTATTCTGCCTTTGGTATTTTGTTACAGTGAGAAAAACAGACTAATAATAATAGAACGGTCTGCAGTCACTCAGTGATAGTTGGAACTTTAGTCCAAGACAGAGTGCTTAATGTTACTCTTAAATCCTCTGAAGAAGATAAATGTCCTGACCACAAGTTAGTCATGGAATTAAGAAAAATACCCGAATAGATAAGCCTGGATATCACCAACCCTACCCTGGAAGAGCTCTTCTTTCACCACTGCCTCAGAAAAATGGGAGTAACTATGTCATTAGAACAAATAGGTGCACACACAGATTTAGGTAGATGGCTACCTAAATAAGTGGGAAAAAGAATTCTGTCTTGGCTTCTTGTTAACTAATATCAAACTTCCTCCCTTTGCTTCTCCCTGAAGAGAGAATGAATGCCTTTTCACTTATACATGATTAATTTGCCTATAGCATATTTAATAACAATCATTCTAATTATCCTAGTGTTCTGTGACACCAGATAGGTGACCCTCGGCTTGCCTATCTTTCTACTTCAAATCCTATTAAACAAGAGTAGATAAAAGGCTTTCTTATCAAAGTACCTTAGTATTCGATGAGTGCAACAAACAAATACTGAACTGCCTTTGAGTGTGACTTGAAAGGCCGGGTATTTTCCAGTGAAGCCTCTTTCCACTTTTAAAATCCTAATCCAAATAGAGTTTCCTTATAAAATAATTAGGAAATCATATTGGGGCCAACATTTTAACATTCAAAAAATAAGTACTAACAACAGGCTGAGCATCTGCTAAACTGGTGCTTGGCCAGTTGTTTTTGATAAATGTCCCCCAAAGATCCATGTGGTCCCTAGACCATCCTGTTACTGAGAGATGGTGGAACTTTCAAAAGTTGAGGCCAAGTGAGAGATCTTCCAGTTATTGGGGATGTGCCTCTGAAGTGGATATTAGGACCCCCATACCTTCCTTTTTCTCTATTCCCCACCCAGCCAGGAGGAGAATGGGCTTGAAGCTTCCTCCCTAGTGTGTTCCAACCATGATGTTCCATCATAAGCCCAAAGCAAAGGTGCCAATTGGCCAGGGACTGAAACCCCCAAAGCTATGAACCAAAATAAAACTTTCCTCTCCCCCACACCCTGTACTGGGGATTGAACCCAGGGACATTCTACCACTGAGCTACATCCCCATACCTTTTTGTTTTGGTTTGGTTTTTTGAGATAGGGTCTCACTAAGTTGCCTGGGCTGACCTTGAACTTTCAATCCTCCTGTCTCAGCGTAGGATGTACATGTGTTGACCACATGTTCCTTTTCAGATTGAGACGTGGTTGGGGTGGAACCAACCACTTCAATGCTTGGGAATGAGTACATTTCAACCTGGAGTTTGGTGACTGTGGGGGCTTCTCAGCCTGTACTTCAGTCCTGGGAGCATAGCTAAAAATTGGGCCAACTCCTTGAGAAGGGGAAGCCCCTTGGGGCTTTTCCAGTCCCTGGGTATTAGCAGCTTTATTATTCCTTTATTCATTCCTAAAATAGGAAACTTCTTGCCAGCCTTGCAGGACTGCTGGATGAATAACCCCAAAGGAGCTATCAAGCATTTTTATGGTATTTTTTAGTTCTCTTAGGATACTTCCCCACAGTATTGAGACTTTAGCATTTATGATTCATTCCATATGAAAGTAAGGGACTGCCTGAATTTGGGTCTAAGATGGCAGTTGTTGTCTGTAAATTTCATTGATTTAGCATTGTTTGTTTAAAAAATAGCTTATTTAGATACATTTGCCTGATTAATATTTGTTGAACTCCCTTTACATTTGTCACTCTAATTCCCTCTTGAAGCTGAAGGAAAATTGTATTCCTTCCTATCTCACACTTTCCCTTGCTCTGGTCCAAGGGGAAAATAATTTGACTCTATTTGATCAGCTACTGGCCACCCGGGATTACTGATAGAATTTCCCATCGCCCCACCAGGCTCCCACCTCTCACCTTTGCCCTCATCCAAGTCCAAAGATCTGAGAATTGCGGGGAGGAATGTAAGAACCCATCTTTTGTCCAAGGGCGGTAGAAGATGGATACTCCAGCTCACACAGAGAATGAATTTGCATTTCCTCTGCTTTTTCATTCTGTTTGGGCCCTGGGTGGATTAGATGGTGCCCTCCCACATTGGTGAGGGCAGTCTTTATTATTCAGCCGACTGATTCAAATGCTAATCTCTTCTGGAAACAGCCTCAGAGACACACCCAGAAATAACATTTTACCAGCTATCTGGGCCTCCCTTAGCCCAGTCAAGTTGACATATAAAATTAACATCACAACTGGTGTGAGGCCTGAGAGGGCCTCCTAAGAGGGTTTGTGGTAGAAGGGCCCTCAGCTGACTGGGATGGCTCTTTCTAAGCAAATAAGCAGATCAAAAGCAAAACGATCAAACAGAGTCTTAACAAAGACTGCACCCGAATGTGGTGAAGTGTGAATTGTGGAAGCTCTGTTTATGTACCAACTCCTTGGGGAGTCAGGTACAAAGGCAAATTTTATTGCAGTAATAAAAAAAAATCCATTGATTTACACAGTTCTGGAAATGCATCCAGCCAGATGAAAGAACACAAACGAAACAAGAATTAACATGATTCTCCTCCTATCTCTTCCCTCCTCCTCCCCTCATGAATGTGGGTATTGGGAGGAAATAGGATTTGTGGAGAAGGCAGACAGCAGGGACAGTTATGGGGTGCTGCTTGTTCCTACCCTATGGAATTGTCCTGCTAGTCATCCACATGGACAGAGTGGCAGGAGGAAGCTCTCTACCAACTCTAGCCATCCCCATACTGGTCCTAGTCTATATTTTATTTTATTTATTTATTTATTTTTGCAGTGCTGGGGTTTGAACCCAGGGTCCTATGCTTGCAAGGCAGGCACTCTACCAACTGAGCTATATCCCCAGCCCCAGTCTATATTTTAAACAATGACTTGGATAAAGACATAAAAGTATAGAGTATAAATTTCTCCTCTCCCTGCCCTGCCTGGAGTCTAAATCTCATTCGTGTGTTTGGAGAAGTGGTTACATAATAGACTCTGATGCAAAGCAGAACTGATTTCAAAAAGCACCAGATACTTACATTCCCAGCCTTCCTTGCAGCTAGAGTGTGGGTACGTGACCTGGAGGCAGTCACTCAGATTCATGCACCATCACCCCCATACATACGCTGAACTAGAAAATGAGAATTTACAGAAGTGTCTGAGGCAGATCCATTCTGGTGGCAGAAATAGGCAGAGGCAGCAGCTCTGGGTTTCACAGAACACCACTAGAGGGTCTGTGTCCATGGTCCAGGGCCAGATACTGGGCAGGCAGTGCCATCCAGGAGCAGTGGCATCCTACACAGTTGGATTCTCTAGAATGGTTGGTGGTTCATCTTCCCTGCTGCTCATAACACCTTTTCCTGCCCCAGACAAGGTTCTGTGACCTTTCCAGTGAACTACTGAGCCACCCAAAATCTTCACCACCTTACTTCTCTGCTTATGTCAGCCAGAATTACTTTTGTTACTTGCTACTAAGAACATTGAGTAGTGGCATGCTTTTCAAATCTGCTGAGGGCATGAAGCTGAGAGGGAAGCAATCTACTGGAAGGCAGAGTCAAGATAGAAAAGATTGTCAAGGGCTAGAAAGGAAAGATACAAATAGAGATAAATGTATGTACTCAAAGTTGGCCTCAAAAGTTAACTCCGTGAGGTCAGATTTGATGAATATTATCTCCAACCTCAGTTGGAAAATACACAGACTTTTAAGAAACAAAGGGACCCCCCAGGGTTGATTTTAAATATTTTCTATCACATTGCTACTCAAATATAAACATAAAATTAGGTATAAACTCCTTATGATCGTGGCTCATTTACAGTTATAAAACCAAAACAAATTTACAAATTAATTACAAGCAGAACTACAAAAGCAATAACATTCAAATTAACATCATTAATTTAATGTGAGAAATGATGATGTTTTGCTGAAATTGGATCATTGCTCACCACATGGCTCTGGCACCAACTGCTAAGGCACAGGGGGTTTCTAAGAGGGGGCCGGCTTGTCTGCACCCCCTAAGCTAGGAATCCACTGAGCCCTGGGCACCCTCCCATCTATCACGCTTTGGCTTCCCCTTCATTTTCCGAGTCTTCTCTCTAGATATTTAGGCTTTTAGCTCATTGCTCTCACTTGCACCAAAATTCTATCTTCTGTGTCAACCCCTCCTAAACTGATCCTCAGCACTCTGGGAATGAAGTCACTAGTCCAGCATGAAGCTGATGCTGACCCTTGGTCAAATCAACTGGGGCCAGGAAGGAAAATCAAATCTGTTTTTCTTCTTTTCTTTTCTTTTTTTTTGACCTTGGGGTCCAAAGCAGGCTAGGCAAGCACCATACCACTGAGCTATATCCCCAACCCAGAAGATCAAATCTTGCTCAGGTGCTTCTTCCACAGTTAACATGGGGTTGGGGAGGGTACAGTGATTCTGGACAGAGAGTAATAGGACATGGCTTAGCCATAATACTATGGTACTAATGTCATGGAAATTCCTAGGCATTCACAGAAGGAGACAGGTGAGTACGTTCTTGGAAGCATTGTTTGTGGTGGCAGGCAGCACCCTGGTTTCCATCACTAGGAAAGGACTTCATGCCACAATTAGAACCAATGGAAGTTCATACTTCAATACCTATATGGGAGACCTCTTCAGGCGGCACTGCCCACTCCGGCTGCGGGCTCTCTTCACGGGGCGATCCAAGATGGCGGCCTAGAGGGAGACTGCACCCCCGGTCGCTCCAGAACCCAGGAGTTAAGAAGGGGAGGCATTGAGAGACTCGGACTGAAGTGGAGCCACGGGTGAGTCTGCCCACTGGGTAAAGCTCGGCCCAGGTGGCAGGCCCAGATAGAGGTGGCTTATCGGAGCCGGGCAGGGCAGCTAGAGTCATCCACAGGCAGTCCTGCGCACTCCGGCGGTGGGCCCCGCCCACACAGCCAGCTTCTCCAGGTTCTCGGAACGGAACTGGCCCGCTAGTGAGAGCCTGTCTGAACAGAGCACGCTCCGAGTCCCGGAGCTGCTGCAGTGCAGTGTACTCCTGCAAAGAACCAGCGGAGAGGCTCGATCTGCAGTCAGCCTCAGGGATAAGGACAGGGCAGCCGGAGACCTCTTCAGGCGGCTCTGCCCACTCCGGCTGCGGGCTCTCTTCACGGGGCGATCCAAGATGGCGGCCTAGAGGGAGACTGCACCCCCGGTCGCTCCAGAACCCAGGAGTTAAGAAGGGGAGGCATTGAGAGACTCGGACTGAAGTGGAGCCACGGGTGAGTCTGCCCACTGGGTAAAGCTCAGCCCGGGTGGCAGGCCCAGATAGAGGTGGCTTAGCAGAGCCGGGCAGGGCAGCTTGAGTCTTCCCAAGGTAGTCTTCCACACTCCGGCAGTGGGCTCTTCCCACACGGCCAGCTGCACGGTGCAGGCCCACAGTGAGAGCATTTCCGCACAGAGCCAGTTCCAAAACGTGGAACCAGTAGGGGGCTAGGGGCAGTATTCTTCGAATGAGCTGCTTTATCAGATTCCTCCAAGACATCAGGCTACTGAAGGCTGGGAGGTGATACACTGGAAATCTACTGGGACACTATAAGCCAATAGTGGAAAACTGCAATATCTCAGGGTCCCACTGACAACTGACCATTATGAGAAAACAAGGGAAGAAAATGTCCCAAACAAACCTAGATACTACATCAATAAAACCCAATGACAGCAGAGCAGAAGAAATGTCAGAAAGGGAGTTCAGAATGTACGTAATTAAAACGATCAGGGAAGCTAATGAGGAGATGAAAGAGCAAATGCAGGCATTGAAGGAGGAGATGAAAGAGCAAATGCAGGCATTAAATGATCGCACCAATCAACAGTTAAAAGACCAAATACGGGAAGCAAGAGATCATTTCAATAAAGAGTTAGAGATACTGAAAAAAAACCAAACTGAAATCCTTGAAATGAAGGAAACAATAAACCAAGTTAAAAACTCCATAGAAAGCATAACCAATAGGATAGAACACCTGGAAGACAGAACCTCAGACATTGAAGACAAAATATTAACCTTGAAAACAAAGTGGAACAAACAGAGAAGATGGTAAGAAATCATGAACAGAATCTCCAAGAACTATGGGATATCATGAAAAGGCCAAATTTGAGAATTATTGGGATTGAGGAAGGCTTAGAGAAACAAACCAAAGGAATGAACAATCTATTCAATGAAATAATAACAGAAAATTTCCCAAATCTGAAGAACGAAATGGAAAACCAAGTACAAGAGGCTTATAGAACTCCAAACATACAAAATTACAACAGACCCACACCAAGGCACATTATTATGAAAATACCTAACATACAAAATAAAGACAGAATTTTAAAGGCCGCGAGAGAAAAGAATCAAATTACATTCAGAGGGAAACCAATAAGAATATCAGCAGATTTTTCAATCCAGACCCTAAAAGCTAGAAGGGCCTGGAACAACATATACCAAGCCCTGAAAGAAAATGGATGCCAACCAAGAATCTTATACCCAGCAAAACTTACCTTCAAATTTGACGATGAAATAAGATCCTTCCATGATAAACAAAAGCTAAAGGAATTTACAAAAAGAAAGCCAGCATTACAGAACATTCTCAGCAAAATATTCCATGAGGAAGAGATGAAAAACAACGATGCAAATCAGCAACAGGAGGCGCTAGCCTAAAGGAATAGCCAAATAAAGGAGAAACCAAATCATGTCAAAAACAAATATGAGTCAATTGACTGGGAATACAAATCATATCACAATAATAACCCTGAATGTTAATGGCCTGAATTCATCAATCAAAAGACACAGACTGGCAGATTGGATTAAAAGAAAAATCCAACAATATGCTGCCTGCAAGAAACTCATCTCATAGAAAGAGACACCCATAGACTAAAGGTGAAAGGATGGGGAAAAACATACCATGCACACGGACACAGCAAAAAAGCTGGAGTATCCATCCTCATCTCAGATAATGTGGACTTCAAACCAAAACTAGTCAGAAGGGATAAAGAAGGACATTACATGCTGCTTAAGGGAAGCATAAATCAGCAAGACATAACAATCATAAATATCTATGCCCCGAACATTGGCTCATCCACGTACGTCAAACAAATCCTTCTCAATTCCAGAAATCAAATAGACCACAACACAATCATACTAGGCGATTTTAACACACCTCTCTCACCACTGGATAGATCGTCCAAACAAAAATTGAATAAAGAAACTATAGATCTCAACAACACAATCAGCAATTTAGACTTAACGGACATATATAGAATATACCATCCAACAAAGAATGAATACACTTTCTTCTCAGCAGCACATGGATCCTTCTCTAAAATAGACCATATTTTATGCCACAAAGCTACTGTTAGTAAATACAAGAAGATAGAGATACTACCTTGTACTCTATCAGATCATAATGGATTGAAATTAGAAATAAATGACAGAATAAAAAACAGAAACTTCTCCAATACCTGGAGACTAAATAATACACTATTATATGATGAATGGATAACAGAAGACATCAGGAGGGAAATAAAAAAATTCTTAGAAGTAAACGAGAACAAAGACACATCATATCAAAATCTCTGGGACACTATGAAAGCAGTACTTAGAGGAAGATTTATTTCATGGGGTGCATTCAAAAAAGAAGTAGAAATCAACAAATAAACGACTTAACACTACAGCTCAAAGCACTAGAAAAAGAAGAGCAGACCAATACCAAAAGTAGTAGAAGACAGGAAATAGTTAAAATCAGAGCCGAAATCAACGAAATCGAAACAAAAGAAACAATCGGAAAAATTAATAAAATAAATAGTTGGTTCTTTGAAAAAATAAATAAAATTGATAAACCCTTAGCCACACTAACAAAGAGAAAGAGGGAGAAAACTCAAATTACTAAAATTCGGAATGAACAAGGAAACATCACAACAGACACGAGTGAAATACAAACATAATTAGAAGCTATTTTGAAAATCTATACTCCAACAAAACAGAAAACCTTGAAGACATCAACAAATTTCTAGAGACATATGAACTACCTAAACTGAACGAGGAGGACATACACAACTTAAATAAACCAATTTCAAGCAATGAAATAGAAGAGGTCATCAAAAGCCTACCAACAAAGAAAAGTCCAGGACCAGATGGGTTCTCAGCCGAGTTCTATAAAACCTTTAAAGAAGAGCTCATTCCAATACTCCTCAAACTATTCCATGAAATAGAAGAGGAGGGAACCCTACCAAACTCGTTCTATGAAGCCAATATCACCCTGATACCTAAACCAGACAGAGACACATCGAGGAAGGAAAATTTCAGACCAATATCCTTAATGAACATCGATGCAAAAATTCTCAACAAAATTTTAGCAAATCGCATACAAATATATATTAAAAAGATAGTGCACCACGATCAAGTGGGTTTTATCCCAGGGATGCAAGGTTGGTTCAACATTCGGAAATCAATAAATGTCATTCACCATATCAACAGACTTAAAGTTAAGAATCATATGATTATTTCAATAGATGCAGAAAAAGCATTTGATAAAATACAGCATCCCTTCATGCTCAAAACACTAGAAAAAATTGGGGTAATGGGAACATTCCTAAACATTATAAAGGCCATCTACGCTAAGCCCATGGCTAATATCATTCTAAATGGTGAAAACTGAAAGCGTTCCCCCTAAAAACTGGAACAAGGCAGGGATGCCCTCTTTCACCGCTTCTATTCAACATCGTCCTTGAGACTCTAGCCAGAGCAATCAGACAAACCAAAGAAATTAAAGGGATACGAATAGGAAAAGAAGAACTCAAACTATCCCTGTTCGCTGATGACATGATTATATATTTAGAGGAACCTGGAAATTCCACCAGAAAACTTTTAGAACTCATAAGTGAATTCAGTAAAGTAGCAGGTTACAAGATCAATGCTCATAAATCCAATGCATTTTTATACATAAGTGATGAATCTTCAGAAAGAGAAATTAGGAAAACTACTCCATTCACAATAGCATCGAAAAAAATAAAATACTTGGGAATCAATCTCACAAAAGAGGTGAAAGACCTCTACAATGAGAACTACAGAACACTAAAGAAAGAAATTCAAGAAAACCTTAGAAGATGGAAAGATCTCCCATGTTCCTGGATAGGCAGAATTAATATCGTCAAAATGGCTATACTACCTAAAGTTCTATACAGATTCAATGCAATTCCAATTAAAATCCCAATGATGTACCTTGCAGAAATAGAGCAAGCAATTATGAAATTCATCTGGAAGAATAAAAAACCTAGAATAGCTAAAGCAATCCTCAGTAGCAAGAGCGAAGCAGGGGGTATTGCAATACCAGATCTTCAACTCTACTACAAAGCAATAGTAACAAAAACGGCATGGTATTGGTACCAAAATAGACAGGTAGATCAATGGTACAGAATAGAGGACATGGACACAAACCCAAATAAATACAATTTTCTCATACTAGACAAAGGTTCCAACAATATGCAATGGAGGAAAAGATAGCCTCTTCAACAATGGTGCTGGGGAAAACTGGAAAAACTATATGCAATAGAATGAAACTAAACCCCTATCTCTCACCCTACACAAAACTCAACTCAAAATGGATCAAGGACCTCGGAATCAGACCAGAGACCCTGCATCTTATAGAAGAAAAAGTAGGTCAAATCTTCAACTTGTTGGCTCAGGATCAGATTTCCTTAACAGGACTCCCATAGCACAAGAAATAAAGCAAGAATAAACAACTGGGATAGATTCAAACTAAAAAGCTTTCTCTCAGCAAAGGAAACTATCAGAAATGTGAAGAGAGAGCCTACAGAGTGGGAGAATATCTTTGCCAACCATACCTCAGATAGAGCGCTAATTTCCAGAATCTATAAAGAACTCAAAAAACTCTACACGAAGAATACAAATAATCCAATCAACAAATGGGCTAAGGAAATGAACAGACACTTCACAGAAGAAGATGTACAAGTAATCACCAGATATATGAAAAAATGTTCAACATCCCTAGTAATAAGGGAAATGCAAATCAAAACCACCCTAAGATTTCATCTCACCCCAATTAGAATGGCGATTATCAAGAATACAAGCAACAATAGGTGTTGGCGAGGATGTGGTGAAAAAGGAACACTCATACATTGCTGGTGGGTTGCAAATTAGTGCAACCACTCTGGAAAGCAGTGTGGAGATTCCTCAGAAAGCTTGGAATGGAAACACCATTTGACCCAGCTATCCCACTCCTTGGCCTATACCCAAAGGACTTAAAATCAGCATACTACAGAGATACAGCCACATCAATGTTCATTGCTGCTCAATTCACCATAGCCAGATTGTGGAACCAACCTAGATGCCCTTCAGTTGATGAATGGATAAAGAAACTGTGGCATATTTATACAATGGAATATTACTCCGCAATGAAGAATGATAAAATTATGGCATTTGTAGGCAAATGGTCGAAATTGGAGAATATCATGCTAAGTGAGATAAGCCAATTTCAAAAAACTAAAGGACAAATGATCTCGCTGATAAGCGGATGAGGACATATAATGGGGGTGGGAGGGGCTAGCATTAGGTTTAGGGTTAGGTTTAGAGTTAGGCTAAGGAGAGCAGTAAGAATGAAGGAAAGAAGGACTGTGTAGAGGGAAAAGAGGGGTGGGAGGGGTGGGAGGGGTGGGAGGGGTGGGGGGAGGGGAAAAATATAATAAACATCATTACCCTATGTAAACGTAAAAAAAATAAATAAATTAAAAAAAAAAAAAAAAATACCTATATGGACCTCAGAAACATGATAGGAAATAGAATGAGAACCAAAATGCTATTTACAAAAACTAAAACTGTCTACAAAAAACAACATGCATTTCACAAGAAGGCATGCAAATACAAAGATGCATTACAAAGATGCATATCAAATTTAAAAGTTTTAAATGTTTTCCTGTAGTGGTGAAGAAAGACTGTGAATATACTAATAAAAATGACTAATTTAAAAAACAAACTCAAACTGGGTACAGTGACACATGCAATCCCAGCAATGCAGGAGGTGAGGCAGGAGAGTCACAATTTCAAGGCTATCCTCTAGCAGGGCCCTAAGCTACTTGGACAGACTCTGTCTCAAAATAAAACATAAAAAGGACTGAGGATGTGACTCAGTCATTCAGCACCGCAGGGTTTGATCCTCGGTACCAAAAAATTTAAATTTAATTTGAAAAAGTAAAAACAAACTATTGAACTAACAAACAAGAGGCAAACTTTATATTAGCCAATGGTAATAATCTCCATGCTATCAGTACTTAAGCCAACCCTCTGTACTCAATCTGAAAGGTGAAAAATAAATGGATGAAAGAAGAAGAGGGGAGGAAAGGGTTGGGGGAGAAAGGAATTATACAGGTCTCTACATGAAAATTATAAAGATTCTTTTTAAATCTTACTTCATAGGATGGAAGAAAGTATTTCAAAAGTTGCAATTAGAAAATCCCAACTCTAAAAGGCAATAGGAATATTGTTTGGCACATAGTAAAGAATAGCTACAGGACTTCAGCAGTGCCTGCTAAAAGCCTGCCTTATGACCCAGAAATCTACATCTCAAAAAGGAACCCACCCATTACTCCAAGTTTGACTTCTCCCAATGCAAGCCTACCAAGTGTGGTTGGAACGTAATGAACAGGAAGCTATTCTTTGCTGCATAATAAGTTTGCACACAGCTTTATCTTTTCGAGCCAGAATAGGCTGCACTATTTCAGTTACATTTGAGAGAAATACCCTAGTCATGATTCATGAAAACATTTCATTAACTGATTATAGATCTTGTCGCTTCAGCAGGGGGACTGAGGAGTGCACTTCTGACCTAAAAATCCTTCTGCAGAGATTGAGTGACATACCAAGTGTTACAATTTCCCATTAAATTGCCAACAAGAGAGGCTAAGAAAGTGACATTTTTTTCTAACCAGGCATCAGTCATACATTAAATAAGGAGATGATATCCATAGTCATTTGGGGATATATGAAAATCTTTTAAGATTTTTGCAAAGAAGTTTTTAAAATAGTGACTTTGTGTACACAAGAACCAACACTAGTTGATTCTTCACTCCAAGACATAAAAATAAACTTGTTAGAGTTTGGCCATTGAATTGAGCTTTCACCTTAAATTAAATCACAGGAGGGAGATGCTTATTCCCAATATGCAAATATATTACACAGTGCCTCTCAGCTACATATAACAGTCAGCTGCTACCCTAAAGTTGATCTGCTTCCCAGTCCATCCTAAGTCATGTGGACCAATTTGTGAAAATACCTGTTGCATTATTCATGTTATAAATATTTTGCTGTTAACTATGTGCTCTCCCACTTCATAGCCCCTTTACAGTTAGGTGGAACCATTGTTTCTCAGGTCAAAAGGCTAAAGGTGTGGGTGACAAGTGTCACATTCGATCTAAAGTGTTTAAGACCTGAATTAATTCTTCACCCTCTTAACACCCTGCCCCCCCCACCACTACCGTGACCATGAATCTCCTAAGCTAGATGCTGCAGTACATGTTGGCCTGAATCTCTGAGGAACTATGAAAGAGCAAACTACCCCCGTCTGCATTAGATAAGTAGTCACAGAGAAAGTAATCTCTGCTCTATTAAGCCACTGAGATCTGGGGGTTACTTGACTACTGTGCATAACCTAGTCTATCCTGATTAATAGTCATATTAAATGACTTAATTACCAATAACTCAATTTATTATATCCTAGGAGGAGCAAAACTAAAACAAATTAAAAGATAACTGGAATCATAAAAATGAAGCCAGAATTTTTTAAACACAGTAGAAAAATTTCTTGAGCCCGTGTCATGTGATTAGGTGAAAAGCAAATCATACAGAGAGGAAGGGGTTCAAGTTCAAGGGGTTATCTCTGAGCTGGGCTAAGGCTTATAACAAGCCAAATTTGGAGAGACTGGTGCAAGAATGTAAGACTGTACTTTAAAATGGGCCTCAAATAGTCTAGAGACAGAGGAAAGAAACCTTCATTTAGGAAAATAATTGGAAGTTGGAGAATATCATGCTAAGTGAGATAAACCAATCCCCCAAAACCAAAGGCCGAATGATCTCTTTGATAAGTGGATGATGACACATAATGGGGGGTGGGAGGGAGGCAAGAATGGAGGAAGGATGGATTGTATAGAGGAAAAAGAGGGGTGGGAGGGGTGGGGGAAGGAAAAATAACAGAATGAGACAGACATCTTTGCCCTATGTACATGTATGATTACACAAATGGTGCAACTCTACTTCGTGTACAACCAGAGAAACAACAGTTGTACCCTATTTGTGTACAATGAATAGAAATAAACAAATTCTTTAAAAAAGGAAAATAAAATTTGAAAATATTTTAATACTTGATGGGAGATCCACTGAAATCAAGTGAAGGAGTTTGTACTTATATTAAAGGCAATTGGGAATAACTTGGGCTTTTCAGAGTGATCCTGTACAGAATGATCCTGAACATTTTCCTATTTCAGTTGTAGGTGAAAATGACTTTCAGAATACTAACTGACATCAGTGTTCAGGGTGGATTTGAGAGGTGGACTGAGTAGAAATGAGAGGTTAGTGACGTGTCTGCAGGTGGAAGGTTCATTGGGGTCATGGTCATGAGAACGCAAGGAAAGAACATGGGCATGGGAAGCACTCGGAAGGACACACTACATACAGATACTTCAGGTGTACATCTCTACTTTAAAAATCCAAACTCCAAAACCTCCCAAACTCCCACATGATGCCGCAAGTGGAAAATTCAACACCTAACCTCATGCAACAGGTCAGTCAAAATGCAGGTACACTAAAAAATATGCACAAAATGGTCTTCAGGCTGTGTATATGAGAAACATAAATAAAGTTGGTGTCTAGACTTCAGCCCTGACCAATTATGTATATGCAAATATTTCAAAATCTGAAAAAGTCTGAAATCTGAAACATTTCTGGTCCCAAGCATTTCGAATAAGGGATGCCCAACATGTAGTGAGTAGATGCAGAGAAGGGTGACTCATTCATTCCTGCATTTATTCATGCATTCAGCAAATACATGTTATGTACTGGCAACATAGCAGACACTGTTCTTGGCTCCTGGAATGCTCTCTGGGAGTCCCGACTCTCACGGAACTTAAGATTTCATCTAACTCCAATTAGAATGGCTATTATCAAGAACACAAGCAGTAATAAGTGTTGGCGTGGATGTGAGGGAAAAAGGCACACTTCTACATTGCTGGTGGAGTTGCAAATCGGTGCAGCCACTCTGGAAAGTAGTATGGAGGTTCCTCAGAAAACTTAGAATGGAACCACCATTTGACCCAGCTAGCCCACTCTTTGGTTTATACCCAAAGGACTTAAAATCAGCATAATACAGTGATGCAGCCACATCAATGTTCATAGCAGTTCAATCACAATAGCTAGATTGTGGAACCAACCAAGATGTCCTTCAATTAATGAATGGATAAAGAAACTGTGGTATATATACACAATGAAATATTACTCAGTCATAAAGAAGAATAAAATTATGGCATTTGCTGGTAAATGGATGAAGTTGGAAAATATCATGCTAAGTGAAGTAGGTCAGTCCCAAAAAACCAAAGGCCTAATGTTTTCTCTGATAACAAGATAAGTGGATGATGATACATAATGAGGCAGGAATGGAGGAACTTTGGATGGTGTAGAGGAAAATGGGGCAGGAGGGGGTGGAGGAAGAAAAGACAGTAGAATGAAACAGACATTATTACCCTATTCATATGTATGATTACATGAATGGTGTGAATCTACATTGTGTACAACCATAGAAATGAAAAGTTGTACTCCATTTGTGTATAATGAATCAAAATGCAGTCTGTAAAAATTTTTAAAAATTTAATTAAAAAATACCAATATGATGAGACAGATTATAAGCAAATTAGATACAATAGGTTACATCAGGTGAAGAAAAGAGAACTGGATCAGGGGAGAGAGGGTTGGGGGGATGGGCATTGCTGTCTTAGAGCGGACACAAGGCCACACTGAGAAGACTACGGTAGAGCAAATGAGGACGACACCATGCGAACTTCTGGAGAAGAGCACTGAGAAAGGAGCATGGAAACTACAAACACAGGGAGTAGGATGTGTGAAACATCCTCTCCCAGCAAGGAAACCACTGTCACTGGAGAAGAATGAGCAAGGGTGAGCTTACAGGGGCTGCAATGGAGAGAGGTAGAAAGGGGTCAAATCATACTTATCAGAATGAAAATATTTAAAGCCACGATTCGAAATCCACTGGAAATCAGGAAAAGGGTTTGTACTTCACAGACTTAAATTTGGGGGAGATGAGGAGTCAGTGGGAGTTTTCTCAGAGTAGAAGTTTTGTGCTCTAACTGCTATTTTAAAACAGTCGTTCTAGCTCTTATGTGAGGCATAGACAGTAGCGGGGGAATGATGGCAGCTTGGAAAGCAGAGAAATTTGTTTGAGGAGACAAAGAAATGACAGAGTTCCAGCTAGGATGATACTAGAGGAGGTAGTGAGAGTAGTCCTCTCAGGGCTATGCTTTGAAGACAAGCTGTCGAGATGTATCAATGGATTTTATTTGGGATGTGTTTTAGTTAGCTTTTTCGTCACCATAACTGAAAGACATGACAAGAACAACATGGACGAGGAAAAGTTTATTTTGGTGCATGTTTTCAGAGGTTCAGTCTGGCTGACTCCATAACTCTGGGCCCAAGGTGAGGCAGAAAATCAGGGTTGAAGGAAAGCAGCTCAGGACATGATAGCCAGGAAGCGGAGAGAATGCCACTCACTGGGAACAAAATATAAACACAAAGGCACACCTGCACTGACCTACTTCCTCCAGCCACACCCTGACTGACTGACATTACCACCAAATAATCCACATCAGTGCATTAATCACTCTCATGATCTAGTCATTTCGCCTCTGAAAATCCATACATTGTCTCTCCCATGAGATTTTGAGGGACGCCTCGTATCCAAACCATAATAAGAGAAGAGACGGGTCAGAAATGACAACAAGTTTTTTGAGCAACTTGAAGAAATTGGTTTTGGAATACCCTGGAAAAGACAGGTATAGACATGCAAAGCTCTTCCTCCTATTTCAAAAAGACTTGTCTGTCTCACTTTATAAACAACCTACAATCACTTAAGTAGTCTATGGTCTTTCCATTTTCTCTCCCTTCCTTCCTTCCTTCCTTCCTTCCTTCCTTCCTTCCTTCCTTCCTTCCTGCCTTCCTTTTTTTCTTCTTTTTTGTTACTACTGGGGATTGAATCCAGGACCTCACACTTGCTAGGCATGCGCTCTACCACTGAGTTACATCCCCACCCTTTTTATTTTATTTTGAGACAGAATCTTGGTCAGTTGCCCAGTCTGACCTTGAACTTGATATCCTCCTGCCTCGGCTTCCCAAGTAGCTGGGGTTATAGGGGTGTGCTGCTGCCTCCAGCTTTTTCTTCTTATGTATCTTTAAAACATCAATTGCTAAGGTCCAGTGCTGAGAGGCAGGATAGCACATTGGTAAGAGCACAGGCTTCAGGCCTAACTACCTGAGTCCCCCCACCCACTCTGTGACCTCAGGCAGATACTTAGCTTTCTCATTCCCTGTTTGTAAAGTGGGGATGCTCCTCACACAAGTTCCCTCACAGGACTACCCAGGTCCACTTATATGAGGGAAGGCTCACAGCCATACTCTGTGTTTACTACTGTAATGCTATCTTCCAGTTTTTTTTTTTTTTTAATTTTAATAATACTGGCAAAATAGGTTCATTTTTGAAAAACATTATAAATAACAACTAAGCAAAAAGGAAAAAAAAAAAGAAAAATCATTTCAATCTCTTTACCTAGAGATAATTACATCTTGGTGTAGTGTCCTTATTATTTACTTGTACCTTTATCTCAGCTGGTTTTTATATTATTGTTCTAAAAAATTTTTTCTCCCACATTATAATTTTATTTAGATAATTACTTATTTGAATAGGTATTAAATGGCTATGGTAGAAAAGACAAAACGTTATACAATGGAAATTCTCCCTTCTTCCTGGAAGCAAGCAATATAAATAGATGAATGAATGGTTTGTAAAAGTGTCCTTCAAAGGCCCATGTATTGAAGGCTTGTTCACTACCGTATGGTGCTTTTGGGAGGGCATAGAACCTTTAAGATTTGGGGCCTAGCAGAGGAAGTTAGGTCACTGGGGCATGCCATTGAAGGGGATATTGGGATCCCAACTTTCTCCTCTTCTCTTTGCTTCCTGGTTGCCATGAATTGAGTAGTTTCCTCCACATGTTCCCGCCATGATGTACTGCTTCATGACAGGGCCAAAAGTAAAGGAGTCAATGGATCATGGCCTGAAATCTCCAAAACTATGAGCCAAAATAAGCCTTTCCTCCTTTTAAATTTATTATCTCAAGTATTTTGTCTCAGAAATGGAAAGCTGACAGAGAACTGGTACTGGATATGGGGTCATTGTTGTGACTATACCTGACAATGTGAGGAAGGCTTTGGAGTTGGTTTATAGGAGGAAGTTTGGAGAAGTGAGCTAGAGAAAACCTAGAATGCTATCAATAGAGTTGAATAGATGGCTCTGGTGAGGAGTCAGAAGACCAGAATGTGTATGAAAATGCAGACAATAAATGTTATGTTCGTGAGGTGTCGGATGATAATGAAGAATCTAATGTGAATTGGACTAGAAGTCATCTTTATCACATCTTGGCAAATAATTCCAATGCATTTTGTCTAATACCTGAGACTGTGTGAGGCCAAGTTTAAAGGAAAGGGACTAGTTATCTGGCAGACTAAATTTCAAGGCCACACAGCATTCAGGCAGTGGCCTGGGTATTAGTGGTGACTTTTAGCCAGATTTATAGCAAGAATCGGGGACAAAAAGCAGAGTGGAAAGATTTGAAAAACTTGAAGTTTGTCCAAAAAAGGAGAGTGTTTAAATGTGCTACCAAGGAAGGTGGGAGAGAGTCTAAGAATATTAGGGTCATTAAAGAGAAGCCAAGAAGTTTCCACCAGGAAAATAGGAAAGTTGCCTCGAGGCTATCTTAGGAATCTGCATGACCCCATCCATTGCAAACTCAAAGGTATAAAAGTATAAATTCCTTCCAAAGATTTTCCTTTCAGAAGAGAGTTTTAAAGTAACCTGCACACACAGAATCAAATAGGGAATTATTTTCTCTGAATTCATTTCTCTGTGTTCAGTCATCAAGGCTTTCAAAGACTGCTACAAACTCTGGTTCAAGCAAGCCCCAGTTCAGGTCATGCCAACAGCAGACTTTGGCATAGTCCACAGAACACTTTGCAGTCATTCAGAATGCAAGAATAATGGGGTCATGGAGGCTTCCATGGAGATTTCAAAACCTGGTAGACCAGGCAGAATGTGTCAGGATCAGATTCCCCAAGAGAAATTTCTGACAGGGCAATGTGTGGAGCTGTGATTATGAAGCCAAAGTTACAGTGAAGACCCCAGAAAGCTAGAGATAGACGGGAACATGGAACATCAAACAAATGAAGCTGCAGACAGCATGCAAAGTTAATCCAACAGAAAGGCCATGCCATTTGGAGTTCACACCACACCACCATATGCCTTGGATACTGAAAATGGAGCTCTAAGATTTAGTGTTTTCCCTGGAGGATTTTAATCTTGCTTTGGGAAAGTTATTCTTTACTATTTTCCTGTTCCTCCCTCTTGGATGGGAATATTCACCCTGTGCCATTGTGTCTTGGAAGTACATAACTTGATTTTTTTTTTTAATTTTTATTTTACAGAGGTTTTCCTTGCATCTCAGAGAAAACTCTGGAATTTTGAGCAATGTAAGACCTCAGGAATTCTTGGGGAAGGACCAGCTGTACTTTGCATTATGAGATAGACATGAAACTTTGGGGTCCTGGAGTAGAATGCTCTGGTTCAGTTAAGTGTCCCCCAAACCCCATGTGTAAAGGGCTTGGTCACCAGCCTATGGTGCTAGTGGGAGGTGATGAAATCTTTAGGAGGTGGATCCTAATAGAAGAAAGTTTGGCCATTGGAGGTGTGCCCTTGAGGGGGTCATTGGGTCCCCAGTTCCTTCCTTCCTCTCTCTTTTGCTTCCCATTCATCATGAGATTAGCAATTTCCTTCACCATGTGCTCCCACCATGATCTTCTTCCTCATCACAGGCCAAAAAGCAATGGAGACCAAGCAACCGTGTACGTGGGTCAAAATCTCAAGTATTTTGTTATAATAACAGAAAGCTAAGAGCACAGAAGGATACTCACAATGTTTTGTTTAAAATATCTTAATGGAATTATTAAAGATTTTTACTCTTTTCCTTATGAAAAAAGAACAAGAAAAGAAAGAGGTTGGAAAGGAGGAAAGAGGAGGCAGTGTAGGTGGCAATAACACCTGACTAGCTCTTTCCTTTTATTGGCTCATGGAATCTGAGAAATGGGGGGACTGATCTTTGGCTTCCAAAGTAGACCCTAAAAAGGGTGGGGGCACTTTCTAATCTAAAGCCTTCCAAGCCTGTATGGTTACCCTGTGACTTAAGGATGATGACTGGACAGAATTCTTCTCCAAATCTCTTCTCATGAATTTTCCTATCCTAAAAAGATGATGAAGGTTCTGAATTAGTCATTCATTTTAGCCCTTAACACAGACTTACTTTCTTCTTATAAAAGTAATAAATACTGGCTACTATTTTTAAAAAATCAGAAAATATATGAAAGTATAAAAGATAAAAGGAATTTTTAAATAATTATAATCCTACCATTTACATAATTGTTTAATCCTTAAATACCAATATGGCTACTGAGCTAATAATTTAAACTAAAGCAAATTAAGCAGGGAAGTTAATACCACACCTAAAAATTATAATAAAAAAAGGAAGAGATTGAAAAGTGTCTCAAATGAATACAGCATTATTTTAAATCATTCCTAACATTTCTTATGAAGCAGGATTTCAATATATTCCTATTAGCTTACATTTCCTTTACCTTGCTCTTTTTTTCCCCCCTTGACTAGGATATAAGCATTTGGGAGTGATAAATATACTCCTTGAGGGATGAATTTTAAAGCACATCACCTATGCCAAATAATTCATCATGTGTGAACACTAGTCTCAATATGTAATTGCTGGCATCTTGGGCTACTGCTCTCTTTGCGCAAATTGTGCACAGGGTTAGCTCTCATTCTTTCTTTGTCTTCACTTCTTTTTAATATGGCAATCAGAAACTAAGATTGTCACTTCACAGGGACAAATAAGACAGTAAGTAAAACCCCAGCAGTACAGATTCCACTACTGGAAAAGTATGATTTAAGTATAGATAGGGGCTGACTTAAACGAATCAGTCTTCTTTCCCTGCTAGTACAAACAGTTTATGCAAAATAAAATGCTTGAAATATTTATAATAACAAGTTTTCCTTACATATTTTTGGAGTCAGGTAACCCTTATTTATTCATTTAAAACAATCATTTTTAATTCTAACTTGCATTATGCATAATGTTTACCTCAAGATTTTAAAATCATTTAAAATAAGAATCTGTTTTCTGTACGAGTCCAAAATAGTCAGATTTTACTATACTAAGCTTTCCAGGATATTTGCCTTTTTTCTTTGTAGCTGTTACATCTTTATTTTTTAATCTCAAAAAAAATGTGTCCATTATAGAAAAATTGGAAAACAGAGTTAAGTTTTAAAACCTTTAAAAAAGATGTGGCACTCTGAACTTGAACCATAAGTGAGTAATAAATAGAAACATTTGAAAGGAAACTAAATTTGCATTCACTTTCAGGATGTGGGTAGCCAGAACACACAGATTTAGTACTCCAAATTTATTGTATTTTAAAATGGTTGTGGGTTGACTGTGACTATCAGAGTTGCTATCACTTTCTTCTCTAAAACCATAGAGAGGATGTTGACTAATTCAACTCCCAAGGTGAACTATAACTAATTAGTCAGAAACAAGTGCTTTTTAATTCCATTTGTAAAATATCCAAGGGAGAAGAGTCCCAGTTTGCCTGAATAATCTGTTACTAAATTTCCTTCCTGCTCTTAATAGCTCTTCCATAAAGAAGCTCTTCATTACAGTTAATTCAAATCTCTGAAGCCATAACTTAACCCCAGGTCTTCTCATGGGACTGGTTGTGTGTGAATCTATTGCCTTTGACTTTGACTTTCATCAAGGCATATGCCTTGAGTTTGGGCAGTTTTGACTTTTCCCTGTCTGATAACAAAAATCCCTTGTCCTTGTTTGTTCAGGAGGGACGATTACTTGAGTTACATACCTACCACACGCCTTCATAAATTCCACTTGCAGACTCGATTTCTATAATGATTATGACCACTTGAACTACTTTCTGGCAAAAAAAAAAAAAAAAAACAAAAACTTGTGAAATCAGGGCTAGGGTGTAACAGCAGTAGAGCGCTTACTGAACATACATAAGATCAATCCCAGCACCGCAAAAAATAGAAAGAAGAAAAGAAGGAGGAGGAGGAAGAAGAGAGGGAGAAGAAGACTGTAAAACCTTGTAAAAAAATCACACACAAAAAATATGCACAATGCATTCTTATGATAAAAGATTTTAAAAATGGAGACACGCATAGAAATAAAATAGGAAGTATCCTCTCATGCCTCTCCCTATTTCACACCCAACCCTGTTACTATCTACACTTTCAGTCTTAGCTCATCGTTCAGTTAGCCTGTTTTGAAAAAATTTTCCCCAAGAGTTGATTAGGGCTTATTTCCTGTTTGTGTAGTACCTGAAGAAGTGTAGGTCCATAGAATCAAACATACAGCGGATCCTCAGCCGAAAACAATTCTTGCATCTTCCAATGAAGGTTGAATACTCTGACCTAATAGCTGCTATTTGATCCAGGCTTTGTCTCCTCCTTAAAAGTTACATAAAGCATGCAAAACAACAGGTGAGTCATATTACTGATCCATTGTATTCAGAGTCCAACCTCTGTAATGGAACCAGGACTCACTCACACAGAAAAGCTTGATGGCATCCTCAGCCAAACGCCACCCTTCCCCCACAAAGCCTGATTTAGCTTCAATTGCCCTGTGTACCCTTGCTCCATTTAAATGATCTTTCATGACATTAAGGGACCCACTAACTGACTGCGTGACCTTGGGAACATCACGTAACCTCAGGGACCTCATTTTCATCATGCATAAATCAGGCACTCCGATTAGGCCTTTTCTAAATTTTTTCCCTGTTTCTAAATTTGTTTATATTCTTTATCTTCCTCAAGTTTGAGGCTAAAAATAAGACAATGATATTAGAGAGAATATTCAAAAAACAGAAGTTTTTCCTCTGGGGAATTTTGTGCCTCATTTTCCTATTTAGAATATTAATTAATTGAGAGATCTTGATGTCAATGGCAATTTGACACTTAAAAGGAGCAACCTAAAATTGGTTCCTATTCTGGGGCCAGAGAGCACCAAGGAATCTGCATTAAACTGTTAAGTCCCAGTTAGGAAAGGTAAGGACCAAGAGGAGAGCCTGGATTCTAGTTAAGGAGACAAGGAAAAATTCAAAGATGAGGAAAATTTCTCAAACATCAGCATCTACAGGTCAGGCAAGAGCCTTATGGGGAAGGAAAACCACACTTCAATAGAACACCAGAAGCAAAGCGGAAATTGGAATGGTAGTACCATCCAACATACCCATGGTTTCAGTTGCCCTGGGTCAACCTCAGCCTGAAGATATTAAATGGTAAATTCTAGAAATAAACAATTTATAAGTCTCAAATAATTTTTATTACAATATATTGTTATAGTTGTTCCATTTTATTATTAGTTATTGTTAATCTCTCACTGTGGTTTTATCATAGGTTACATGTATAAGAAAAATAGTACACACAGGGTTCAGTACTACCACTGAGGGTCTTGAAATGTATCCCCAGAGATAAGGGGAGACTAATGGTGGACAATTCAGGACTTTTTGAGTTGTATATCATGTGTCTATTGGTTCACAACAAATTACTACAAAATCAGCTACTTAAAACAATGCAAGGAATCTGGGAGTATCATAGCAGAATGGTGCAACCCCAGGTTTCTCCTGAAGTATAGTCAAGCTGTCAGCTGGATTATTGACTAGAGTTAAGGCTCCTCTTCCAAGTTCACTCACATGGTGTGGACAGGAGTCTTCCTCTGCACACGGACTTCTCCACAGGATTGCTTAAAACATAGCTTCCTCAAGTCAAGCAATCTGAACACGAGACTGCAAAAAGAGACCAAAATCATAGATAGCAACAGTGTCTTTGACAACACCTCTCAGAATTGTTGTACAATCCCTTTCACCAATTCTTCTGGTCACAGACACCAACCCTAGGACAAGGTGAGAGGCACCAGACAAGGTGTGAACACCACGATCTCTGGGGCCAGCTTAAGGGTTGACTGCCACAGGTCCCACATTGCTGCCCATCTGTTTGAGGTCACTTTATTGGCTTTAAGGAAAGGAAAACTCCATGTGGTCTCATACTATAAACAGTACCTTCACAGCATGTTAGGAGCTGAGCTCAGGCTTAAAGGTAACTAAATGCTAGGGGCTGGTAAACAGGGTTATCTACGGGAGGGGAAAATTAGCAAAATAGAGCAGGAGTTGTCAAACTTCTGGGAGGGGCCAGACAGTAAATATTTCAGGCTTTTCAGGCCATATGGTCTTTGTCACAATGACTCAACTCTGTGACAGCAGTGTGAAAGCAGTCATAGACGATGTGTAAACAGATGAATGTGGCTATGTTCCAATAAAGCTCTATTTAAGAACATGGAAATTTGAATTTTACACAGTTTTTCATGTACCACAAAATAGTGCTTGTTGAGTTTTTAAAAAATTCAAAGATGTAAAAATTGTTCTTTCTTTATGTGCCATGCAAAAATAGACCGGCCAGATTTGGCCCCTGGGCCAGTCTGTGGCTTCCTGGGACAGAATGAATGAGGATGGTCAAGGCTAAGATCTAATTGAAAGAGAGGTGATAGAGCACAGTGCTGTTTTTCAATTTAAGTTTCAATCATAATAATATGATCAATGTGTCATATTCCTCATCAAGTAAGCAAACTTCAAAATATGTAAGATCTCCTAAAAATGTTTCTAAGACACTTTAAACTCCTAAAGTTTTAATTAGAAGTGCCAAAAGAAATGGAACCAGACCCGAGACAGAAGGGACCAGGGTTTAATCAAAAACTCGTGTCATCTTTTTTATTGGTGCATTATAATTATTCATAATAGCAGGATTTGTTATGCCATAGTTGTATATACACATAACAATTTAATCAATCTCATTCCCTAGTACCTTCCCTCATATCATCTTTTTAAATCAAAAATCTGGAGGGTTTTTTAAAACAAATGTTATGCAAATGTTTCATTTGATTATA
Organism: Sciurus carolinensis; assembly: GCF_902686445.1. Taxonomy (NCBI): domain Eukaryota; kingdom Metazoa; phylum Chordata; class Mammalia; order Rodentia; family Sciuridae; genus Sciurus; species Sciurus carolinensis. The sequence goes on along the minus strand of NC_062227.1, from coordinate 24,114,751 downwards.
CTAATTTGATAAAACAATCACAAATAATCTGACATATAATTAGAAGATGGATACAGTTTAAGGCAAAACAAGGAAAGTCACAGAAATTTGAGGTTAAGATTTAACCTTGAGAACAAAGTGGCCCCCAACAATAGAGACTTTGATCCACACATCAATCTTAGTAAAAGTGTTGGTAACGAAATGCAGGATGGTGATGTGGAGCATCTTCAAGGGAGTTAAGATGGCATGGGGAGAAAACTGCTCTTTTGAATTTTACCTCATCCTTTGTAAAGGTAAGAAAGATAGGGAAACTTATTATGCCCATTATCTGCATTTTCCAAACTGGAAAATAATTGTTATCAGTCTGTTTCTTTTAATGATTTTTGAGATTTTATATCTAGAACATACTGAATACAGGTTCATTTAATACCATTACAAGACAATAAGTAATCTGCTGGGTAATATCTCCTTCATTGCCAATGGCCTCAAAGTACAAAGTCCTCCGAGTCATTCTCAGGGAACCTCAACTGAGGAGAAATGTTCCTGAATGGGACAAATCACCCAACAGCTGTCCCACCCCATTTCCCAGAGTCTTGCATCCTTCCTTCCTTATTCCTCTACCCCTTCAAGCATCTACTATTAAGTTTCTGTTATTTCCCAGCCCTGGGCTCAGTAGAAATGATTTCTTAAGAGCTTATGAGTTTAAACAAGGAAATGAGACATAAATGCATGAACTGTTAAATAACAATACAAAATAGCAAATGATTAAGTGCCATTATGGATGCCAGGGACAGCAATTGTTTAAATGTTCGAAGAAGGGAAGAATGATGAATGAAGGTAACTGGATGTGGTTTCAAAGGATGATGAAACTTGCATCAGGCTCTGAAGGATGAACAAGAACAAAGGCAAGTTCTGTGACTTGATTTCCACGAGGGAGAGGGGAGGGCCTTACCTGCTGGGAAGAGGAGTGCAGCAATTCTTGAGCCCTCCTTTCTCTTGGCCTTCTCTGTGTGAGAGCTTCCATCCAGTGCAGACAGGAGCCAGTCTCAACAAGGGAAGAGAGTCCCTCATTGCCAGGGACGTTTCTCCCACTTGTGCAGTCTGAGAAATCCAGTGCATCAGTTTTCTCTGACATGGGCACTAATGAAATACTGTACCTTTTTCATTGCCTTGACCTTAGTGGTTTTAAATGTAAACAGCAACCAATGGCACATTCTTTATTAATTAATAAATGAACCTAACATTTCACACACATACACACACACACACACACACACACACACACACACCAGTTGTAGATAGACACAGTTGTTTTTTTTTTGTTTTTTTTGTTTTTTGTGTGTGTGGTGCTGGAGATTGAACCTAGGGCCTTGGACATGCAAGGCAAGCACTGTGCCAACTGAGCTAGATCCCCAGCCCAAAAGAGATTTTATAAATATATGTCAAGCTAGATAGATAGATATATCTGTATCTGTGTCATTACATTGGGGGGGAAAAGCAGAATTTGAACCAGTATATTCCTTTTTTTTTTGGCTACAGGAATTGAACTCAGGGGCACTTGACCACTGAGTCACATCCCCAGCCCATATTGTATTTTATTTAGAGATTGGGTCTCACTGAGTTGCTTAGCAACTCTCTTTTGCTGAGGCTGGTTTTGAACTCATGATCCTTCGGCCTCAGCCTCCCAAGCTGCTGGGATTATAGGTGTGCACCACCGTGCCCGTCTGAACCAGTACTTTCAATAGTCATCTTACAATTACCCCAATCAGGGTATGGCACAATATAGGGGGGGGAAAAGCGGTATCACCTCCATAAATCTGTACTCTTAAGGGGACATAAGGACCATTTGAATGTGAAACCTGATTCTGGAGTTACCGCTCCCATTCAACAATCCTGCAACATCTCAAAGATAGGAGGTGAAGAGCTGAGCATGAATGGAGGGCCCTGGTCATAAAATCGCGCGATTGCCTGTTATCAGGAATTCTTTCAATTGGAGAGGTGATTGGAATGCCCCGAGGAAGAGCTTCTGATTCTTTATTGATTTTGTTTTGATCAGGAGACATACTGCTTTATAAACCATAGCTTCATTCTTACTGTGGAACACAATTCGTTAGAAAGAAATGTCCTCTTTGAAAGGAGGATCATGAGAAAGGATTGTGCCTTCCTTGAACTGTGAGTAACACATTAGAGAGCTAACAAGAGTTGGCATCTTCTGTGACATCTGAGCTGAGATGAAGCATGTCAAGATGGGCACCTGTATGTCATCAGTGTATATGACATCCTCAATAGTCCCACTCAAACCTGGAGTTCATGAACTGAATGCCTTCCTTCTCTTTCCTCTTTCTGCCACATTCTGACCTCTGGAAAATTAGATCTGTTAATACTTTAGGATATTTGTCAAAATGATAGATCTGAATTGATTTAGATAAGAAAGGATGTAAGCAATTTGGGGGAAAAAGGTCTTTTCCATGTGATATATTTATTCATAGTCCTACCTGAATGAACAGAAAGATGAGCCCTTACCCTCAAGTAAAGAAACAATTTCACCACTGGCATAAAAACTATAGAGAGTAAGCACCTAACTGCATGTCAAAAAGACTGACACAAACTCATTCCCTGTCTTAGGAGATGCCCATTCTGAGTGGAAATCATGTAAATGAAACAGTAGCTTCAGCCTAAAAGCAGTAAACCAAAGCATGAATATGCAGAGCCTTATTTACATCAAATTCAAGTCCAAAATGATTTAAAGATAGGGATTATGAAAAAAAAGCCTATCTGGGTTAGGGCAAGAAAGTTGGGGGTACCCTTTTAATTCTAGTCAGGAAGAAGTCTTAAACTCTTTGTAATCAATATAGATTTTTACAGAACTGCACACCCAAAACAAGAAGCTGTAATAAGAAATGACTGTTCATGAAAAGGGAGTCTAGAAATGAGGTGACTGGAACTTACTGAGGGTGGGAGCCCTGTACTCTGTTATCAATGGAAACCTCAGCTTGCCCCTGAGGACTCCCCTGACGTGCTTTGCTGTACCAGGTCACAAGCCCCGCTCCTTGAGTGCAGACTCACATAACCCAGGCTCCTTCCCAGGCTGCTTCACTCAGCTGGGCAGCCCAGTGAGTACTGTCACACACTGCTGGCCTGGGGACAGGGGAGGGGGACTAGTATCTTAAGCTGGATTTGGGTGCAGTAGTTTATTGGAGAGGTGACCCCAGAAGCAGAGGTCAGGATGGGAAAGTGTGAGGGAGGAAGGAGTAAAAGCCAATCTAGTGTTTGTTACTGAATTGGTTGCTGCTCTAGGCACCTGTGACTTAGTTTGCATTGGAAACCCTCTGAGGATCCATGGTGGAAGTGACTCAATATGATCCCACCAAAAGATGAGAGCCTGGGCATTCTCTACCAGGTCCCATCACCTATTGCTGCAGGGTTGCTCCTCAAGGCATTAAATCTTATAAACTTACAACTACATGTCCTCAACTAAGTGAGCTACAGCAAATTCAGGGAAAGTTCTAAGGAAGGGAAACAGAGGTGCCGAAGGCACTTGAGGCCAGACTACAGCACACACAGGAACTGTCCACTGCCCTGCAGTGGAAATCAGAGGTAGTGGTGGAGTGCGTGACAGGTGCTGGTCAGTCTCCTGCAGTTTCAGACACATTCTCCCTGTTACACTATAGCTCTTCATGATAATCAGAATTGATTTCCTTTGACAATATAGAGACTTCTTGCTTGCAAGCCTCCCATCTTGAAAAGACCAAATTACCGACTTTTGTTAGTTTCCATAGAAGTCTTAGAGTACCCGAGTCAAAGAAATCATCTATGGGATCTGAAACTTTCAATTCCTTGGAGCTTAGAGCTGTAGAATGAATGAGTCACTTGGAGCAATGGTAAGAGGGTCAGTCTTATTTTGACTACCTTATTCTTGAAGTCATGACATCTAGCCTCTGGGGACACAGCACTCTGCATCAGTAGTTCAATACTTAGATCCCCATCCTGCAGAAATGCACTCATGCCTTTTTGGAACCTTCAATGGGTCATTGTAGCATTCCTTCTGCTTCCAGGAAGTAAGACAAGTAGGACACACTGTGTCCATGGTCATGTGCTCATTGTCATATTTTCTTTACCAAAAACTGGGTTCTTCAATATCATATGATATTTGTTATTCATGATTCTTTGCCTATAAACAAAGCACAATGTTCAGTAATGCCTGTGGATATGTTGCAGCTGTGGAATGTAAACTCACATCTGGAACAGGTGGCAGTTCCAACAAGGTTTATTTGGGCTCACAGTTCAGAGATTTTGGTCCATGGTTGCTTGGCCCCATTGCTTTTGGGCCTGTGGCCACACTGTACATCATGGTGGGAGCATATGATGGAGGAAACTACTCACCTCATGGGGGTGGGAAGCCAAAGAGAGGAAGGAAGGGATTGGAGGCCCAATACCCCCTTGGAGGGCAAACCTCCAATGGCCAACTTCCTTCTACTAGGTTCCACCTATTAATGATTCCACCATTCTCTAATAGCACCACAGGCTGGTAACCAGGCTTTTAACACATGGGCATATGGGGGACACATGTCCAAACCTTAGCAGCATTGTTTTGAACCTTCCTGTTTATGGTAATGTACGCAGCAATGGATAATTTCTACAGTCCTGTTGCCTCTATGATCACCTCACCTCCTACTCTCCCCTTCATCCACTCTGCTTGAGCCCCGCAAGTCCCTGCTGTGTTTCAGAGAAGCCAGGCATGTGCCCATGAAAGGTCTTTGCATAGCTGTGTTCCCCTAGCTTTGGATGCTCTTCCCCCAGGTGTCTACATGATTTTTGCCCTCGCTAATTTCTTATTTTCACTCAAAACCTATCTTCCTAACCACAGTATCTAAAATTTCATGTCCCTCTCTTACTACATTACTTCCTTCCCTGTTTCATTTTATTTTCATCCTTTAATTTATTACATATAAGATTTTATATTTAATTGATTATACATTCCAATTATTGCTCAATGGGGAATGGGAATTTTTATCAGTTTTATTCACTGCTATTGTCTTAGTTCATTTTGTGCTGCTGTAACAGAATGCCACACACTGACTAATTTGAAATGAACAGGAATTTATTTCTCATACTTCTGGAGGTTGGGGAAGTCCACAACTGAGGGCCTGGAATCTTGTTAGGACTTTTATCCCATGGCAGAAGTTGAAAGAACGAGAGGATGAGAGGGAGAGCAAGAAATGTAATTCACAGCTTCAAGTTCTTTTATAATGAGCATTAGTCAATTCCCGAGGGTGGAATCCCCAAGATCTACACAGCTCTCATTAGGCCCTACCTCCCAACACTAATTCATTGGGGATAAAGTTTCCAACACATGCTTTGGGGGGACACGTTCCAACCAAAGCAGATGTACTTTGTACATAGTGAGTCCAATCAATGTAGCCCTGTGATTCTCTTCTGAGCACTGAATTGCTGTGCCTTAGGTAGAGATATAGAAGATACTTGGGCTTAACCAGGGTTAAAATAAAATGAGGAATTAAAGGGACAAGAGGACTTTGCATACTTTCTGGGGAATAGTCCCAATTCCAACTGTCAAGTCCAGGAGGGAAATGAGAGCATGAAGGAACTTGTGCATGGAAGAAAAGTCTGGTCATTGGATTGGAAGTCTCATTAAATTCAGGGAACTCATGGGGTGGGCTGACTAGGTGTGCTGGAGAACCGAAGGTGATAGTTGAACTCTCATGGTGTTGGGCATATGACTGGTGATGTCATGTCTAGGGTATGTCTTTGTGAGTGCATGACACAGGTGAGGAATGAGATTACTAGTTCTAAAAGATCAAGGAACTGAGGGATCAGGTTGTTGGATGGAGCATTTATCAGAGTCTGAAGTCTATAAGAATGAAAGCCAGGGTAAGAGTGAAAGAGTTTATCAAAGAATAAGGAACGATAATAGATTGGTAATTGACAGCTTTGATCTAGGTAAGTCCTAAGAGGGAAAAACAATCTTCACCTGAACACCACAGGAAGCAGAATCCTCAAGGGGGTAGCCAGGTTTCTGTTAGAGCAAGGATCAGTAAATTACCACCCCTGAGCCAAGTCTGGCCTATCCCCAGATTTTGTGAATAAGGTTTTATTGGAGAACAGCCACATTCGTCTGTTTACATATTTTCTATGACTGCTTTTGAACTAGAATGACAACGTTATATAGTTGCCACTGAGACTAGATTCCCCACAAAACAAAACCTAAAGGATTTATGATCTGGCCCTTTACAGAAAATATTTGACAACAACCCCTGAGAGACAGTAAGGAGAAGAACAGAATGTTCAGAATGAAGTTGAAGATACACAGAGATTTTGTTGATGGACTATGACTTTCAAAGAGACATTGAGGAATGATTTGGGAGGATGGAGAAAGTGGGAGAATGACATTAGATTAAATATAGAGATGATGAAATTGAGTCTTGGATTTATAAGGGTAAGATAGGCAGGTCAGGTATCTTAGTTTACACTGCTGTAACAAAATACCCAAGAGTGGGTAATTTTTAAAGAACAGAAATTTATTTCTCATGGTTCTGGAGACTGGGAAGCCCAGGATTGAGGTGTTGACCTCTGATGAGGGTCTTCTTGCTGTGTCCTCACATGGCAGAAGATCAAAAGGCTAAGCCAGCCTAGCGCTATTGTGGTCTCTTTCATAAAGGCCATGTGGAGCAGCCCTCAAGGCCTAATCACCTCTTCAGGGCCCTACCTCTTCAGTACTGTCTCATTGAAAACCCCTGAATTTAGGAGGGGCCACATTCAAACCATAGCACTGGGGGGAGATCCAAGATGGTGGACTAGAGGGAGGCTGCATTCCTTGTCGCTCCAGAGCTCGGGTTTCAAGCAGAGGATATCTGTTTATCTGTGAGGCAGTCTTTGCTGCTTATCGATCCCCTGCTGTTTACCCCATTTGTCCATTGCAATGAACTACAGTCTGCCAACATATCAACTACTTTTTGAGTGCAGATTGCTCACTGACTGGCATCCATCATCTGCCATTTGCCCGTCTGCCTGCCTCTTGCTGGCCCATCGCCTGCTTTTCACCTACTCATCACCCATCGCCGGAGATCCACCTGCTGATCATCCACCAGTAGCCTGCAGCCTGACCACAGACCACCAGCAGATCACCAGCTGCCTGCTGTGGCCTAGAAGTCCACTGTCACAGTACCTGCAGGTTTGGTTACATGTGGTTGCTACCATTTTGAGACAACAGCCAGGACCTGCAGGACACCAGGCTAGACTGACCAAGCCCCATTTCCAGGACCCATCAGCCTGACCAACCGCACCCTGCCTCCAGGACCCTTGGCCCACCACGCCCATGCCCTGAGCTGCAGCTCCCCATGTGGAAGCCAGTGTGGTCATCTTGGATTATTCTGGTAGTGGGAGCTCCCATCTTTAGGTGGGGCAAATCCCATCCTGAGATGCCTGCTGGAGACTGGAAGCTCATTGTCAGGTACCTCTGACAGGGAGGTTTGAATACTATATGACTATTATAGTGCCGTTTTTTTTTCTTTTTTTTTTTCTCCTTTTTGAAAATTAAGTTTTTTGTTTTTGTTTTTGTTTTTTTCTTTTTTTTAATTGTAAACAAATGGGGTACAACTTGTTTCTCTGGTTGTACATGAAGTAGAGGTATATCATTTGTGTAATCATACATTTACATAGGGTAATGGTGTTGATTCATTCTGTTATTTTTTCCTTCCCCCCAACCCTCCCACCCCCTCTTTTCCCTCTATACAGTCCCTCCTTCCTCAATTCTTGCCTTGCTCCCACCCCCCATTATGTGTCATCATCCACTTATCAGTGAGATCATTCATCCTTTGGTTTTTTGAGATTGGCTTATCTCACTTAGCATGATGTACTCCAATTTCATCCATTTGCCTGCAAATGCCATAATTTTATTATTCTTTATGGTTGAGTAATATTCCATTGCATTTGTATATACCAGTTTCTTTATTCATTCATCCAATTGAGGGGCATCTAGGTTGGTTCCACAATCTGGCTATTGTGAATTAAGCAGCTATGAACATTGATGTGGCTGCATCACTGTAGTATGCTGATTTTAAGTCCTTTGGGTATAGGCCAAGGAGTGGGATAACTGGGTCAAATGGTGGTTCCATTCCAAGTTTTCTAAGGAAACTCCACACTGCTTTCCAGAGGGCTGCACTAATTTGCAACCCCACCAGCAACATAAGAGTGTACCTTTTTCCCCACATCCTCGCCAACACCTATGGATGTGGGGAAAATTAAGTTTTTATTTCTTTACTTTTCTTGCTCTCTCTATTTTCCTTTTGTTTACCTATTTCTTCAGAGTCTCTTTCTCCCTTTTCTCATGCTAACAACCAACTTATTTTGATTACATTTTCACTCTTTCTATGATCTAGAACTTCTATATACTCTTTTATTATCCCATTAACAGTTACATCCTACACCTGTCCCCATCCTCTTTGTCCTCCATTAGAAACTGCAGACCTTATTGCAAATCTATTTGTTATACTGCAGATAATAATCAAACTCATCCTCTCTGTTTATTATGACAATATTGTTAACATCTTCATAGGGGCCATTTGGTTTAGGGCTGCATATTGTCTGCACTGGACACTGCTAATATTGATCTCCCCCTTAAAGAAGAGGTTTTGGAAACCTATAGGGTCACTATAAGCCTTTAGCGGGGAAACTTCAATACCCCAGATCTGTACTACTAGAGGGGAAGATATGTGAACAACATGAAAAAACAAGGGAAGAAAATGTTCCAAGCAAGGGAAGAAAATGTTCCAAATATTCAAATATAGATTCATATTAATAGAATCCAGTGACAGCCTGGTAGAAGAAATGTCAGAAAAGGAGTTCAGAATATATATAATTAAAATGATTCATCAAACAAAGGATGAGATAAGAGAGCAAATGCAGGCAATGAATGATCCCTCCAATAAGTAGTTGAAAGAACAACTGTAGGAAGCAAAAGATCATTTCAACAAAGAGAGATTCTGAAAAAAAGCAAACAGAAATCCTTGAAATGAAGGAAACAATAAACCAAATAAAAACTCAATGGAAAGCATCACCAACAGACTAGATCACTTGGAAGGTAGAACTTCAGACAATGAGACGAAATATTTAATCTTGAAAATAAAGTTGACCAAACAGAGAAGATGGTAAGAAATCATGAACAGAACCTCCAAGAACTATGGGACATCACGAAAAGACCAAATTTAATAATTATCGGGATTGAGGAAGGCACAGAGATACAAACCAAAGGAATGAACAACCTATTCAATAAATAATATCAGAAACTTTCCCAAACCTGAAGAATGAAATGGAAAATCAACTACAAGAACACCAAATGCACAAAATTACAACAGATCCACACCAAGGCATATTATAATGAAAATGCCTCACGTACAAACCATAGCACTGGGAGGTGGGAAGCTTGATGTGCTGGACCCCAGGACACTCCAGGTGGAAGAGCTCCACGTGGGCAGAGGTGTTGAGGCAGCTTCAGGTGCCTGCAAGTGGAGACCAGGAGGAGGGCAATTTACCCCAGGTTGGTGGCCAGGAACATGCAGCCATGAACAGTTCTGGGGCTGATCCTGTCAGCATGGGGTCAGGCAGCAGTTTCCTGAGCACGGGCACTGCCTAGTTCTTGGTGAGTCTCTAAAGGGAGGGAAGAGAGAAGAAGAGGGAGAGAGAAAGGCAGCAAATGAATGATATATATATATATATATTATATATATATTATATATATAATGACAACTCTGTTTGCATATATTAGTTCTAGAACTTCATAAACCAAATAAAATACTAACATGCTTTTCATATTAAGAAACCTCTTTATGACTTTAGACAAAGAAAGAAATCCTGTGATTACTGCTGAAGCCTCTTTGGGGTCCTAAAATATCTGTGGTTCAGGGATGGCAAGAGATACAGGTATCTTATTCTCTCTGGATGTGTCATTCTATTCAACTACCCGCATTCCTAAACACTGATCCAAGAGGGCCTTTAAATTGCACTAGCTTGGAGGGTAAGTGAGTAACACTTGGCTGCAGGCTCCCTGCTGGAACTGCTCTCTCTGCTGTTAACAACCTCTACCTGTCTCCTGCCCAGGCAACTGTCCCCACCTTCCTTTACAATCAGGCAGGGAAGGCTTTCCTCTTCCTGTCTTTGTGCTCTGCACAGAGGATCTAAGCTCCACTGCTCCACGTCTTCCTCTTGTCTTGTGTCCCAAGAGAATGTTCAATTCTGTTATACCCCCAGAGAAACTTAACCCAAATCCCCAGTAGGTAACCGCCAATTCTGGAACACTTCACCAGTTAATGACTGCATTTTAATACATTTCCTTTTTTAAAGAGCAGAACAGCCCCCTCCCTTTTCTTTTCGTCTGGGAGCTGCCTGCTGAATTTGCATACTGTTAAATATTCCTCAGCCCAGTTGCCTTTAGCAAAGGCTTTTTCCTTTATAAACTCTCTTAGACCAAATGGTCATCCCTCACAGGAAAAATAAAAACAACACTCTGAAAAGAAGATTTAATAGCAATGTGGAACAGAGTGGATCTGGTTTCATCATAGCATCCCTGACATTCCACAGGGAGGAAGCCTAATTTAAAGGGGGAGAGTGAAGTAACACTGATAGCCAAAAGTTCTGAGAGCCAAAAATGACATCTAAAAATAATATTTGTAAATGTACCCAGAGGCTATTGCATGATGGGCGCCCAAGGGAGCAGGGCCCTAGGCTTCTGCCTATGCCTCAGGCTGCTTATGTTGACTGGCCAAAAATAGCAACATCATTCTTCCACCTAAGGCTCTACCATCATTCCCCCCAGCTACAAATGTAACTCCCAAACTAAGTATCAGACTGATTCTTTTACAAAGGATATCTTCCATCTCTCTTGTGGGCAAGTCCAAATTTTGCTGCAGTCCATAGTCCATCCTCTTTGAAGCCAAAGAATTCTGTAATCATTCTTCATCTCTTTGGTCTTCTATCTCTTCTAGCTAAATACCCTCTTCTTCTATGTTATCATATTTACTTCCTCATGTCTACATGCTTTCTCTACCTTGCCTGCTTCCATCCATTTCTTCTCATTTCTTTGGGCTTTGGAACCCCAAGGAAAAACTATTAATTCCCACATGGAGCTCTTAGGAAACCTCTCATATAGGAAAAAGGAATTGTGTCATCAAAATCGCAGAGACACCAATGGACTTGGTATGTTCTGGGACTAGTGAGCAGTTCATTGTGGTTAAAACAAAGAATATATCAAAGCTTGAGTCAGACTGTGAACCTTTATCCTCAGGACAGTGGTCAGCCACAAAAAGATTCTATGCTAGCGACACAGCTGGGTCTATGCTATAGAATAATTGATCTTTCTATTATGGAAGCCCTTAACAGTTATCTATGGCTGCATAACAAATGATCCCAAGATCTAGAAACTGGAAATAACAAAAATGTATTATCTTACAGTTTCTGTAGGTTAGAAATCCAGCTCGGCTTAGCTATCTCTTTTCAAAGTCTCTCCCAAGGCTGCCAGGTGTTACCCAGGACAGCAGGGAGAAGCTCCAATTTCAATATAACTCCAATGGTTGTTAGCAGGATTCTTTTCTTGAAAAGCCTCCTTTCCTCACTGGCTGCTGTGTGGAGACCTACCTCTGTTATCGAAAACTGGACCCAGAGCAGTTGGCAATATGTCTACCAACTCCATCAGAGTGCACAAATGAGAGATCAAGAAAGGGCAAGCAAAGAAGATTAGAGTCTTTTTGTAACCTTCTCCCAGAAAGGACATCCTATTGTTTTTGGTGGATTCTGTTCATTAGAAGCAAGTCTGTAAGTCCAGCCCACACTCCGGGGCAGTGGGGGTTAGGGTAGAGATGGAATTACACAAAGACTTGAAGAAATCATTGGAATGATAGGAGGATAATCAGGAGAGAAAGCTGTCTAGGAACCAAGAAAAGACGACTTCCAAGAAATGGGAAGTGTGACATCGAGGTGTCGATGCCCTCCAGCCAGAGCCTACCAGGAACACTCTTGTGGTTGAGCAAATTGGGTTTACTACTTTTCAGAGAGGGAAGGTATGCACCATGAGGAATTGTGGGGTATTTCAGTAAGATGGTATTAGAACCTTTATAGGATCTGGGCTTTGGTGGAGTGTCTGAGGAAGCAGGGGCTTATTCTGAATTAGGTGTTGTCAGACTGGGACAATTCTAATTTGAGTATCTCGATAAATCTTATACAGGGAGAGGACTAAGAGAATAGATAAAATTGCAATTGATAAAGGAGCAGTCACTCATTTGGGCTGGGAAAGGAGGTGTTTGGTGTTGTGTGGGAGGCACAGTAACCTTGTTTTTGTCTGTTCTTAGTCAAAAAGATGAAGTGGCCTTGCTTTGACTCACTTTATCATAGTCTCAGGGTAGGTAGCCCTGTCAGAGATTGGTGTCTTGTGAGATTATTTATGTCTAATAGGAAAATAATGCATCCTATCAGTGAGTGGCAGGCCAGATTCTGAACGTCAGCAGTGGCTCTTTTTTACCTTTTTCTGTGGTCAAGTAAAAAAGAGACCATTGATACTGCAAGAAAGACAAACAGTAGTTAAGAATAAACGCTGGAGACAAACAGCCTGGATTCAAATTCTGACTTCACCTATTGCTTATCCTCTTTGTACATGAATTTTCCTGTATTCAAGTATGAATTGTAATAGCATTGAGTTCATTAACTTGTTCCAGGAGTCAGGAGTTAATATACAAATATTATATTATTAATATACATGCAAAGTATTTAGGACTCCTAAAAATTAGATAAATTAAAATTTAAAAGAATTGAGTTGATCAAAGAATTATTCACAAATCAGGTAGTTCTCAAGTTACCAAGAAGGGAAGCTTGGGAGACAGGTTGGTAGGAGAAAACAGGTTTATTCAAAGCTGGCCTTGAAGAAGATAGAGGAGACTTTTTCTGCCTCAAATCTGCATCTACTGGTGGGGGCTCAGGGGTGTTAATAACTTTTAGAAGAGGAGGGGGATACAGTGGGGCAAAAGGCAAGAAATAGACATATCTCTGCCAGCCAGAAAATATGTCACAATTCCTGTTTTTCTACCCTTTGCTGGCCCTGCCTGGGCTTTGGGAGCAATTTCTCAACTTCCACTGAGATGGAGAAAATAACAACCAGGCAGTTGGGAGAGAAAACAATTTAGGGCTCTTCACTTCACAGAAGCTCTGCTACACTCAAAACCAAGAGATTCAGAGAACTCTGCTCTGCAAAATGGGCAGGAAGCATTGATGCATGGAAAACGGAAGTAAGATACATAAAGTTTGATTGACTACAGCTCTGTGTTTGCCTGTGATTGACTACTACAGTTCAGCTCTTTTGATTGGCTCTTATTACAAAAATCTTCTCCTAAATTAGACTTTCAGGTAGTTTATGTACCACATTAGGTAGTATTTCCTCATGTAGGAACTCAAAGTACAAAAGCATCCTTGGGTCCATAAATATGGACTAAATAGTTTAACAGAAACCGACACCTACTATCTAACCTAAAGCTGACACCTACTATCTAAATGCTAGTTATCATTATCTATGATTATTGAAGGAGAAATTTTGTGCCAATGGTAGAAGAGAAAGGTCAAATTGCACTGACCAAAGATAAATAGCAACTGATGAAGAAAAATGAGTGTTTGCTGAATATCCCTTCAAGAGGGACCTTGATAGGAAAATCTGGAAACCATGCAGAAGGGGAAGGGAACTGGTTTATCCAAGGGTGGCACAGAGCAGCATTACTTGAAATGAGTTAGAAAGGCAGTTTCTGTGGCCTCACTCCTATCTGTGCCATCAGAAACTCTGTGTTACAACAAACCCTCTGGGTGGGCATTTTTCGATAGTTTTGTTGAAGTTTAAGTGACATACTGTAAAAAGTACCTGTCTCAAATATACAATACGTGGGGCTGGGGATGCAGCTCAGTGGTAGAGCATGTGCTCAGCATACATGCAAACCCCCGGATTCAAACCGCAGCACCAAAACCAGAAAACAATAAAATATGCAATCTGTAGTTTTTGACATTTGCACACACCATAAAACCATCACCACAGTCAAAATAATGAACACATCCATCACCCCTTAGTCATCCCTCCCTCCTGTCTCCCCCACCCACCATCCCCATGTAATTCTGATGCTAATGTGTGAAAACCAGAATTAACTGTCATTAGGAGGACCCAGAGTCATAGCTCAAAAAATAGTAATAAAGATGAAATCCTAACTATGAGGAAAAGAAGGAAGTGGGAGATTAGCAGCAAGATCAGCATCTGGGACAGGCAGGTGCAGCTATGAACAGCTGGGAACCGTGAGAACCAAGGCTGTGGGCAGCATGCGCTTCTTCCTTGCACCAGGAGGCCCGTGCAAGGAACACTAGGAGCACAGTCAGTCACCGCCGCACACACCTCTCAGGGAAGTGATTCACCTGCACACCTCTGACCACAGCACTTCCCACCCCCAAAACCTCGAAGAGATTCCCTTTTCTGTTAAATGTAGTAAAAACTAATAGACAAGCGGCAACAAAGCAACCTCCTTAGCCAGCTTTCCTGACATCCTCCAATCTTGGCCACACGTCATGCCCTTTTCATTTTGTCTTTTGCTATTCCCACTGCAGTTTTCTCTGATCCCCTCCTGAGATGGTGGTGGGAGTGACCTCTTGTTCTGTACAAATGGCTCCTCCTGTTCCTCCTCCTTCCTGTGCCTGACCTCAACCTCCTCCTTGGCCCAGTTAACACCAGTCCATTTCAACATCACCATTTCTTGAAGCACTCTCTGATTGCACCCCTGAGGATAATCTTGCTTTGCTCTGATTTTTTTTTTAATCATATATGGTGTTCTTGTGGGCAGTGGCAAATTCTTAAAGGCAAAGATTATTGTGTGTCTCGCCAGGTGTGGTGGTGCATGCCTGTAATCCCAGAAACTCAGAAGTCTGAGGTAGAAGGATTTTAAGTTTGAGGACTTTCTCAGCAACTTTGTGAGACCCTGTCTCAAAATTTTAAAAAGTGTTGTAGATGTAGCACAGTGGCAAAGCTCCCCTAGGTTCAATCCCTAGGACCATAAAAAAAAAAATTGTGTGGATCTCATCTTTGCATCTCAGTACCTAGAACTTGGAACTTAAGAGGTACTCACAATGTTTGCTGACAAATGAGTGGATGAAAAAGTAAATTTTCCTGGAATCATTTGTCTGTCATTTATATGACTGTGAGGTATACCAGGGTTTCTCAACTTTGGCACTTTTGACATTTAAGACTGAACATTTCTTTCTTGTAGAGGATTGTCTCATGCATTGCTGAATGTTTAGTTGCCTCCCTGGGTTCTACACACTAGGTTCCAGGAGCACCCCTACTCCATACAATAACCAAAACTGATCCAAGCATCATCAAATATCACCTGTGGGTGTGTCTTGTAAGGGAGGAGGGGAAGTGACAAAATAGGCTTGTTTGAGGAATCTGAACAATATCTTCCCAAATTGTCCTATAAAACATTCACTAAGAGAGGGATAGTGATGAAGATGTATTCAGGTTAAGGAAAGAAGAAAAAGGTTAACACTTGGAACCCTACTTAAAAGCTAAGACAACTCCTGACATTTTTCTAAGTGGATTCCCCCCATTTGCCCTCTTTTTTCCTCTTCCCTGCTTTGGATTACTTTATTCTGGTCTGTGGATCAGTTCTCAATAATGGCAAAGGAAAACATGTCAACCATGAGAATCATAAAGCCTTAAGAATGGAATGACTTCAAGTAAGCTTCAGGTAAGTTGGTGCATTAGATAGCTTTGTGTTACTGTAGCAACGTACCTGAGATTATCAGTTTAAAAAGAGGAAAGATTTATTTTGTCTCACATTTCAGATTTCAGTCCATGGTTAATTGACCCTGTTGCTTTGGGGCCTGGAGCAAGACAGGGTGTACGTGATGGAACCAATCTACTTACCTTATGACAGTAAGGAAGAGAAAGAAAAGAGGGACTACAGTTCAAATATCCCTTTCAAGGCTTACCCTACTCGAATGGAAGATTTCAAACCAGGCTCAATCTCTTAAAGAGTCTACCATCTCCCAGTAGTGCCATGAGCGGGGACCAAGCCTTCAACATATAAGACTTGAGACACTTATTCAAACCATAGCAGTTAGCATTTGAAATAGAGTGTCCCTCCTGATCCTCAGACTTACTATGCAGCAGGTACCTCCTCCTTCATGTCCTCACAATGCCTGCTGTGGATGATACATGCCATAAGTTCTCCATAACTGAAGATGGCCCACACTGGCTATGAGATAAAATGTTCACCATCTTGATTTCAAGTGGACATGTCCTGAAAGTGACCACGTCAGGAGACAGCTCCACATGCCATCTCTCTGAGCAATCTTACCCTCTACAATCTTAAGTATTCCCTCATTTGTCTCATAGATGCAATCTTAAGTTTAATACATTCGTTTTCTTCCTTATTACAATATGATCTATGGTGTTCATTTTGCAAGTCTAATTCAATGAACTGTTTGCTTAATGGACTATTAAAATAAAATAGCAGCCTGTTTCCCTGGGCCTTGCTGGATTGCTCTGTGTCCCCAGCATTCCTCCTGCCCCTACCACCCTCTTAGTCTACTGCTGCACCACCCTCTGCTGTAGGCAGGTTGTTCCTCTCTCCCTTCCAGCCTCTTCCTTTGCCCACTTCTCCCCTTTCTTCTTTCTTCTCCATCTATTTCCCATTAACATTTTCTTTTGATCCTTTGCTGCTTTATAGATCCTTTGTCTCTGTTCTCATCTACAGCTTCTGTCTGCGTTATGTGCTTCAATTTTGAACCACTGGGAACATAAGCTGTATATCATTGTTTCCCTCCTTAAGTCACAAAAGCAGAGGGAAAAAAAGGAAATCATCTTTCCGCCTGAGTGAAACCTTACTCATGCAGTCAGCCAGTGGGTACAATACCAGCTGGAGTGAATGCTGGACACGGTCATCTTAATGAGAGAACTTCTGATGCAAATGAAAAGCATATGCTTCGGAGAAATAGCCTGGAAAAATATGGGGAGATACCCGTGGGTAGGAAAATCAAACCTAAGAATGGTATTAGTACTTTGATCATTATAACAATGCTTAGCTTTTCATAGAGTGGAGGGATGTATCCTTGAAAGAATGACTTTGGATTTATCTATTAATTTCTAGTGTGTCTCAAACAAATGAGAAATATCTTTGATTCCAGTCATTAACAAGCAGTGAGAGATTCAGCTAACTGCAGTCAGGGCTGTTCTTCAGCAAGATTGCCTCTAGAAACTTGGCCCCTGTGGTGAAGGAGGCTGCCATTCTATGCAGGTCACTTGTGTCTCGATCCATCTGTTTCTTTCTTTGTCATGAGGGGTGTCTGTTACCGTATAAGGCATAAACTAGATAATATGCAGAAATGGACACATAACTGAAAATATGGATTTCAGGGTATATAAAAACAGTTTAACAAATCTTACAAACCAATTCGGGGAACAGTGACCCACCATGCATCCCTAAAATAAGCTTGAAGCTCTTTCCCAGTGGTCTTCCATTCTCTGAACTCTTATCAACTTGTCACCTCCCCTGATTACATATGCAGCCTGCAGAATCTGGAAGGAAAGATAGTCTGAGTTCTTACTCCCAACTACCAGAAGTCTTTTTAAAACACACACACACACACACACACACACACACACACACACACTTATTTATCTTTTCTAACCCCAGGGAAGCTGAGAGCTTGACAGACAAGCAAGTTTAGAAAGGCAAATGTGCTTTGCTTAGGACTGAAAGGTGATGGAAACTTTTGCAGATCTGAAATGAATTGCAGACTACAGCTGATCAGAAAACCAGAGGTAAAACAGGGAGACTTTAATGTTTCCTGAGTATATCTTCACTACAGGAGCTCAGTATTTCATGCAATATGAAAAACAAATATACCCAAATGCATATTACAGTCCAAATTTTATTTTCCAAAGCCAAATAGGAATAATCTAGAATATTCATAACTCTTTTATCTTTCAATAGAAATGATGATATTCTTTCTTGCCCTTTTATTAATCAGGACATTTTAAAAACTAGGTTGATTTTTTTTTTAATTTACAATTTCACAATATAATATAAAAAGGAATGTCTATCTGTAAAAGACACCTCATTTTTATTATGACATTGACATTTCTCTTCATAAAAGAAGCAAGATAATGCCAATACTATTTTAGCCTTTCTCCCTTATGAACTCAATGAATTCATAAAGATAAATGTCATAAACAGAGATCAGCAATCATGCAATCTATATTAGAAGGAATTTCATTTTGACCTGGCAGGAGGTATTGCTCTGCAATATTTTTAAAATTATTTAAAATTTTGGAGGTTTTTGTTTTTAATTTGATCTCTTCAGCTGATGTAGCATTGTCTCTCTATTCTTTTATAACTTTTCTTCTTCCTCCTTTTTTCTTCTCTGACTCATTTTTGTTTTGCAGGACTGTATCTCTATCAGGTGTATCTAAATCTCCTATCTTCTATGCTTTTCCCTATTTCTGGTCATAATGGATCCTTGAATTGTAAACCTTTGGGGAACAAAATTCACCAGTTCATAGACTGAGGTAATCTTTTCACTATATTGAAGTTAAAAAAAAAAATCTGGTGCATTGCCAGAACTGAAATTGAGGAAGGTAAAACTCACATAGCCCAGTTTAGGTTCTTGAAGATAAAGTGTATGGTAAGAAGTCAAAAAAGTGCCTCAACACGTAGTGACACTGAGTAATTTTACATGTGTCATACTGTCATTCAGAGCTATAACCACACACAAAATGAGAAGTTCCTGAGTTATGTGGAGAGCAAATTGGTGTGACCAGGTATTAAAATTACGCAGCCACAGTGTGGGAGACTTGTATCTGCAGTTTCAATACACCCGAGTGTAACTTTGCAGTGTTGGTGTGAGGTCAGCAGAACCCTGAGTGGTGGGAAGGAGGTTTGCTAACTGAACTATTGTACACAGATCCAACAGTAGTAGAGTAGGCAAAAGGTGCTTCTGAAAATTCATCATGGTGCACCATGATTCTTGAGAATTGGCTGCTATGAATAAATAAATGACCAGCATTGCTCTCAAGAGGACCCAGGAGCGGTGCTGAAAAATTATTTATTTAGAAATATCCTGAGGAGCTGGGTCAAATATAAAGATGTAGAAGACTGTGGGAAAGAGATGTTGCTAAATTATTCTTCCTTGCTGTCTCCTAAAGTGTTCTGTGACTCTACCTACTATACAGAAAAAAGCCAACACCTGAGTTTATCAGAAGAAAATAAGGTGTGATCAAAGATTTTTTTCTAGGGCAATGAATGATTATGAAATTCTCAAGTAAAAAGATTGGGCTACAAGAGACTAGAGATCCTATCAGCCTTTTGTGAGGGAACAGAAATACAGGGAAGGTTAATAATATTTATTAAATACTTACTACTAAAAGATAACCATTTAAAAGGCCTCTGGAAATGGGTCTAGGGATGAAGAGCAATACAGAAATATCTAGTCAAGAGAAATCTATGAAAATGCAGTAAGAAACACAAGAGGTATTTGAGTTGAAACTGTTCCCTTTCCTCCACCCGACTGCACCCAAGAACAATTCTCAATCTCTCTCTCTCTCTCTCTCTCTCTCTCTCTCTCTCTCTCTCTCTCTCTCTCTCATTCTCCCATTCTCCTTCCAGCTCCCAACTGGAGGTTTTTATTTCTTGGAGGAGAAGGACCTCAGCATTTCTCATCCTGCCCCCAGTCACCTGTGGCTGAGGCTATCTGCCCATCCCTGACTCCTGGGACAAGGCTCTGCCTCAGACGGTATGCTAGAACACTGAGGTCCTGATACAACTTGCCCTACTTCATCTGGCAGTGGTTTCAAGCTAGAAGGAAGAGGCTGAGAGGACCTCAGGCTGCTTTACCCTCACCCCCCAGTCTACCAAGCAGTGAGCTCTTAGAGCAGAGTTTTCAGAGGCTGCCATTATCACCACTCTCAGCTCCAGAAATCTAAAATCTAAACACTGGTTTAGATTTTTCCTAGAAGAAGAAGCATGCAATAAAACAGATAGCTCTCAGTCTCCTAAAGGAACTGACTTATTTGCAGCTGACCATGGAGATGTTATGCCTGAGGGCCTGCTCAAGAGCAGTAGAGATTGTGGTGATGCCCTTGAGTGGAGATTCAAGATGGAGGCTAAATCACTATGCCCTGAGGCATTGTTGAAAACGAAAGGGAAAGAAAAGAAAAAAGTAGAGCCCTCACCACTGTCATCTCAGTGTTATTTTATAAGTTGAGATGCATATGTTTAACCTTAGAACAATCAACTTTTTAAAAAGGTCCAAAACCAGAGTGACAAAGTTATTATTATTTAAGAAAGTAAAGTACTACAGTCAGAAATACTTATTACAGAAAGAAAGGGCAATGGAGGGATAAAGGAGCCCATTTGTTTGGATGTGGTCTGTAGCTCAAGGATTCATATGTTGGAAATTTGTGACAATGTTAAGAGGGATGAAGTCAGACATGGTGGCGTATGCCTATAATCCCAGTGGCTCGGGAGGCTGAGACAGGAGGATCACGAGTTCAAAGCCAGCCTCAGCAATGGAGAGATGCTAAGCAACTCAGTGAGACCCTATCTCTAAATAAAATACAAAATAGGACTGGGGATGTGGCTCAGTGGTCAAGTTTCCCTGAGTTCGATACCTAATATCAAGAAAAAAAGAGGGATGGGAACTTTAAGAGATGGGGCCTAGGTCTGAGTTGTGGCTCAGTGGTAGAATATTTGCCTAGCATGTGTGAGGCACTGGGTTTGAGTCTCAGCACTGCATGTAAATAAATAAATACAAAATAAAGATCCATCAACAACTTAAAAAATATTTTTTAAAAAGAGATGGAACCTAGTGCAAAGTAATTGGGTCATTGGGAGCATGCTTTTGGAAGGGATTGATGGAGGGACTCATGGAATCTCATTCACACTGGGGCTTTCTGTCTTACCATGTGATCTCTTCCCCTCTCACTTGCATATGCACTATTGTAATGCCATCAGCCATGAGGCTTTACCAGAGCCAAATAGATGTTGGCACCCAGCCCTTGAGCTTCTAGAAGTTTGAGCTTTAAAATCCTCTTTTTTTATAAAGTACCTAGCCTCTAGTATTTCATTATAATAACAGGAAGCATACTAACATACAGAGCAAAAAAGGTATGAGACATGTAGAAAACAAAGAAAAATGGCAAATACAAATCCAACTATATCAATAATAACATCAATTGAAAAGAGATTAAACAGTCTAATCAAAAAGAAGAGATTGTCAGATTCAAAAAAAAGGTAAGATCAAACTACACTGTTTATAGGGGGAATTCTTAGAATCAAAGGAGCAAATAGATTGAAATAAATTATTAAAAAGATGTATCATGCAAACAGCAATCACAAGAAAACTGGAGTAGCTCTATGAATATTAGTTAAAATCAACTCTAAAAAATGTTGCTAGAGATAAAAAGGACATTTTATTTTTTACGTGTACGTATATATCAGAAGAAGTAATAATTATATACATATATATTCAAAACAGAGACTCAAAATACATGAAGCAAAATTGTCATAATTGTTGAAAGGAACTGACAAATCAACAATAGTAGTTGGAGACTTTAGTATCCCACTTTCAATAATGGGTAGAACAATTGGGCAGGATACCAACAAGGAAATAGAAGACTTGAACAGTGGTATACCTATCTAGACTTAACAGACATATATGGAACACTTAACCTACTAGTAATAGAATATACATTTTTCCCCAAGTGCCAATTGGACATTGCCCCAGGGTGAACTAGTGCATGCTAGTTTATGAAATAACACTCAGTAACTTAGAAGTTTATAAAAATAAAATAAAATAGAAATTGTGTTCTCTAATCACAATGGAATGAAATTAGAAATTAATAGCAGGAAAAATGAGAAATTCACAAACATGGAAATTAAACAATACATTCCTAAATAATTAATGAGTCAAAGAAAAAAATCACAAGGGTAATAAGAAAACACTTTGAGATTAATAAAACAAACACACAACATATGAGCACTTTTAATGTGATGAAGCTAAAGTTTAGTTTAACAGGAAATTTATAGTTGTAGATGCAACTACAACTATACCTTTATTGATTGTTATAGTTTGGATATGAGGTGTCCCCCAAAATCTCATGCAAGATAATGCAAAAAGGTTCAGAGGAGAAATGATTTGGTTGTAAAACTTTTAACCCAATCAGTGATTTAATCCCCTATTAGGGTTTAACTGAGTGGTAAATGAAGTGGTAGAGTGTGGCCGGAGGAGATTGGAATTGAGGCATGGCTTTGGGATATCTATTTTGTATCTGGAGAGTGGAGATTCTCTCTCTGCTTCCTGATGATGCAAGCTGCTTCCCTCTACTACACTCTTCTGCCATGATGTTCTGCCTTACCTTGAGCCCCAAGAAAAGGAGCTGGCCTTCTATGGACTAAGACCTCTGAAACCGTAAGCCCTCAAATAAACTCTTCCTCCTCTATAATTGTGCTGGTCAGATACTTTTAGTCACAGCAGTGAAATAGCTGACTAAACATCAATGTAGATTAAGAAAGAAAAAATAAGTCAAATCAAAAGCCTAACCTTCCCACTTCATGACACTGGAAAAAGATTTGAAACTGAAACCTAAAGCAAGCAGGAGGAAAGAGATAATAAAGATTAGGTCAGAAATTAGTGAACTATGGAATATAAAAATAGAGAAAATCAAAGGGTTCTTTGACAAAACTGACATACCTTTAGGTAGATGAACCAAGAAAAAAAGGAATAGCATTCAAATTATTAGAATTAGAAATAAAAGAGAAGACATTACTACAGACCTTACAGAAACAGAAAGGATCATAAAGTCGTACTACAAACAAATGGATAAACTAGATGAAATGGACATATTTCTAGAAAGACACACTATTCAATACTCGAATTGACACAAGAAGAAATAGACACTCTGAATAAAACTATAACAAGTGAAGGGATCTAATTAGTAATCAAAATCTATTCACTAAAAAATGCTCAGGCTGAGATAGCCTCTCTGCTGAATTCTAAACATATAATTTATAGTAACTTCACAAACCCTTCCAAAAAATATAAAAAGAGGGTATACTTCTAAACTCATTTTATAAGACCAGTGTCACAAAACCCAGCAAAGACATCATGAGAAAAGACACTACATACTAATTTTCTTATGAATATGGACACAAATATCCTCAAAAAAAAATGGTAAATTGAATACAGAGCACAAAAATAATTATACACCATGACCAAGTGGGATTTATCCCAAGGGTGCAAGATTGGTTCAATATTTGAAAAATCAGTCAATACAATTTATCATATCAATGAAATTAAAAACAAAAATTGTGATCATTTCATTAGGTACAGAAAAAGCATCTGACAAAATCCAATATTCTTTCATGATAAAAATACTCAACTGGAAAGAAAGGAAACATTCTCAGCATTATAAAGATCAAACATAAAATTACCACTGTGAACATCATACTTAATGTTGAAAGACTGAATGTTTTACCTAAAATCAGGAACAAGCCCAGGTTATCTGTTCTCACAACTTCTATTCAACATTGTACTTGAGGTTCTAGCCAGGGCAACTAGGCAAGAAAAAGCATAAAAGGCATCCATATTAGAAAGACAGATATTAAACCACCTTTACTAACAGATGACATCATCTTGTATATAGAAAATCCTAAATAATCCACTACAACAAACTATTACAAACCACACATGAGTTTTTCATGGTTGTTGGATATAATATCAATTTTTGTACAAACGTCTGTGGTATTTCTATACATTAGATATGAATAGTATGTAAATGAAATTAAGAAAACAATTCCACTTACTATAGCATTATAAAGAATAAAATATTTATAAATAAGTTTTTTAAAGACATGCAAAATTTATACTACAAAAACTATAAAACTTGTTTAAAGAAATTAACAATAATTGAAATAATTTTTAAAATTCTTGTTTTGAGATCAGAAGGCTTAAAATTTTTGAGATGGTGATACTCCCCAAACTGACATAGAGATTCAATATAACCCCAATTAGAATTCTGACTGACATCTTCATAGAAATTGACAAGCTGATTCTAAAATTCACATAGAACTGCAAAGGACTCAAAATAGCAAAAACAATCTTGAAAAAGAAGAACAAAGTAGGAGAACTCACTCTTCCTGATTCCAAATCTTACTAGAAAGCAACATTAATCAAACGAGTGTGTCCTGATACAAAGATAAACACGTAGATCATTGAAATAGATATAAGAACCTAGAAATAAACACACACATCTGTTATGAACTGATTTTATACAAGGGTGACAAGACCATCCAATGAAGAAAGAATAGTCCTTTCAACAAACAGTGCTGGGAAAACTGAATATTCACATGGAAAAGAATGAATTGGACCCTCACTTTATACCATGTACAAAAATTAATTCAAAATGGATCAATACTCTAAGGTAAGAGTAAAGATGGTAAATCTCTTGGGAAAAAAGTAGGAACAAATCTTTATGACTTTGGATTTGGCAAAGTATTCTCAGATATGACACCAAAAGCATGAGCAACAAAGAAAAAAACAGATCAATTGGATGTCACCAAAAATAAGACATTTGTGCTTCAAAGGACATTATCAAGAAAGTGAAATGACAACCAACAAATGGAGTCAAACATTTGCAAAGTATATTTCTGCATGCAGAATATATAAAGAGCTTTGACAATTCAATAATAAAAAAAATTTTTAAATGGACAAAGAATCTGAATAGACATTTCCTCAAGGAAAAAATTATGGCCAAAAAGCACATAGAAAGATGTTCAACATCACTGTTCATCAGGAAAAGGCAAATCAAGATTATGAGATACCTACTTCATACCCTCTAGGATGACAAGAAACAAAATGTCAGAAAACTAATGGTGACAAGGGTGTGGAGAAAGTGAAACGCTAGTGCACTGCTGGTGAGAGTGTAAAATGGCACAGCCACTTTGAAAGCAGTTCAGAAGTTTTTTAAACTGTTAAACGTTACTCTATACAACCTAGAAATTTCATTCCTAGGTGCATACCAAGAAAAGTGTCAAAATACAAACTTTTATACAAATGTCTATATCATCATTATTTATCATAATTCTAAAGTGGAAACAACCCAGTATCCATCAACATTTGGACAAAAGCCTAGAGTGAATACACGCAGTGTGGCAAATCCACACACACTGGGATATTATTGGTCAAAGAATCAACCGACATACTGTCGTGCTGTGGCATTATACTAAAGGAAAGGACACACAGACACAAAAGACCACGTGTTATATGATTCCATTCACATGAAATGTTCAGACATGGAAATCTACATAGATAGAGAAGTAGATCAGGGTTGCCTAGGACTGGGAGCTGGTATAGGGGAATAGAGGGCAGATAGCTGAAGAATAGAGATTGTCATTCTGAGGTGGTCATAATATTCTAAAATTGACCAGGTTTATGGTTATACACATCAACATGAATATTCCAAAAGCCACTGAATTGTATATTCTGAATGAATGAGTTATATAGAATGTGAATTACATATCAACAAATCTATATATTTTTTTAAAAAATGTACCTTGAGCTTAACACAGCCCTGAGCACTTCACACAACAGTACCTGATTTTCATATCCCCCTTTTGCAAATGAGGAAACTGTGGTTTACAATGTTTAAGTAACTATGCCAAGATCACACTGTGAGGACATGGCAGAACTGGCTCTAGAGTAGGAAAACAAATTCCCACCTTAGCAGCAATTTATATTTGTTATATTCTATTTTGTATTGAGCTGATGACTTTTCCATATATTATGCCATTTACTTCTTAAATTACTTACTGGCTGTGATATAAATATTACTTTCTCCCCTTTAGAAATAAGGAAACTGATATTCACAGAAACTATATAAATTGGCAAAATAGCAAATGATTCTGTTCACTGAAAGTCCTGCATTTATTCACTTCAACTCAAATTAAAGGTCACCTATTGCACAAAGTTTAGCAGAATGTAGCTGAGACCCAAGCACACAGACACTTAGTATACAATACTCACATTAAATGGAAACTTAGCTGTACACTAAAGAAGGAATGCCTTCAAGCTTGGACAAAAAAGTATATGTAACTGAACACCTTCTCCATGTATTTCTTTCTTTCTTTTTCTTTTTTTTTTTTTTTGTCCCAGGGATTGAAACCAGGGGCACTGAATCACTGAGCCACATCCCCAGCCCATTTTATGTTTTGTTTTGAGAGAGGGTTTTGCTAAGTTGCTTAGGGCCTTGTTAAATTGCTGAAATTGGCTTTGAACTTGCCATTCTCCTGCCTCAGCCTCCCGAGCCTCTGGGATTATAGGTATGTGACGCCACATCCGGCTACTTCATTTTTTAATGATTCTTGGTCTCAGCTTAGTAGACCACGCAAATGCTAAGACTACTTTCCTAAAAGCAGAAATTTTTGAAGCACTAATTTGATTCCTGTCAAGAGTAATGCATTTTGAGCTGGCATTTCTTCACCACTTATTTATTTAGATGAACTGCATATCAGCTTAAAAAATCCATTCATGGTGAAATAACCTCTTTCAGAAGGGCAATTGTATAAATTGTGTCAGTACATTTACAGAGAATAAAATGCTTAACAAGAAGATTTGCCTTTGGAGACTTCTGAAATTCAGGTCTATGGAGGCAGAACACATCTGCCAGCAGGATCCCTCAGTTCACTCCGTGGAAGCTTTCTGGAATTTTCTTAAGAAAAATTCAAAGGGCAGTAAACTAGCCCTGTGGGTAGGAGAAAAATGAAGGAGTTAGGAAGTAGGACACTCTTTTTCCTGAGTAGAGGAACAATACTCAGAGGGAACAATTTCCTCTAAGCCTGCTCTCTCCTCCCTCCCCAGTCCTACAGAGTATCCTCAGGAAGGAGGATAACAGAACCTGAATCTGAGAGCAGAGAAGCCACAAATTCTCCTTGGTTCTTCCCAAAGTTAGTCCTGTGTGAGAACTCCTAATTCCTAGGCTAGTGTTCAAGGTACAGAGCACATATTTCTGTGTAAGAACAAAATGTCATTATGTATTTTTATCTTTAATGACTACCTGTCAGAAAAAAATCTTTTGTGAAACCATGGGTAACCTACAAGAGTGGATTTCATGGGAGCAGTTTTTCCTTGTATGCAAAAATATTTTCTTACATCATTGCTTCAGCAACATACCTATTCTTTTTAAGATTCTTGTAAGGATGATCTGGGAGAAAAGAGGAAAACCTGGGAAGAGTATTATCAGGGAAGACGAGGGTCACTTGGCATTTTCTCAGGAAAGCCAGTCCTCCAACTGCTGTTTTGTCAGATTTCTAACCTTAGACAATCCATGAATTTCAACTTATGCAAATCTTGAAGAAAAACAACCTTTAAGAATCTGAAAAAAAATTCAGTCAGTTAAAGTTTACCAAAACACCAAGACCCAGGTTGTCTGCCACTCTTAGTGTGTTGGTAATGGAGCAGAGATTTTTTTTTCTAGAACAGACAATGCTTCTTGGAGTGCAAATACCTTCTCATGGGGGTCTGCTTCATAGATCCCATACAAAGTACCGTTTACTAGTCTTTTGTTGCTTTCGGCTTCACCCAAAATGTCAAACAACTTTGAGAGTAAAGAAGGGCCAGGAAACATTTCAGGTATCCATTACTCTAAGACTAGACAGGAACCAGTCTTGCGAGAAAAGAAATGCCTATGAATTCTAATAGCAAAAGAGAAAGCTCCTTGGCTTGCTCCCTCTCCCTCCCAGCTCTGTCTCAGATTTCTGGAAGTGTTTTAACATAGCTTATCTAGACAGCAGCTGACACAGCCCAATGATTCACTTTGGGTTGACAAAGTGATCTCTTGAGGATAATAATCTCTTTAGTCTGTGGTAGTAGAATTGTTACTCACTCTTTCTCTGATAAAAAAAGAACCAACTTAGAAACAAATATGTATTTGCAAGTTGTCAGTAATAAGCTTCCAAGGCAGTCAGTTTCTTTTCTTCATAATCTGAGATAGATAAACACGACTTGATGAGACTGTGACATGACTTCCAACTAACTGCCATTATCTTCCCAGCTTGTCACACTCTGGCTTCTCTGTTTTTGGGTTAGATAGTGATTCGTGTGAAGGTGAGAAGAACTTTCTAGGCCTTCTTTCTACCCATCCTGATCATTGACATTGTGTCTCCTCCAAGGAATCTCCACTAGAAGTCCTGGCCTCTCCTACCGCCATGCCATTCCATCATTCCAATGGGGAGCATTTTCCCATTTTCCTGGAGAGTTTGAGAGAAGGTTGAGCCTACTCCAGTCAGACCCTTCTGGGCATTACCTTGGGGTCTGCTGGTCCAGAGATGGTCCTACTTTTCCCAGGTTTCCTGGACAATCTGCCTCCATAGGAAAGGCAGAGTGGATGGGAAGAATTTATGGTTGGCAAGTCCTGGGGTGATTTTAATTCTGAAGTATTATTCAGGTTAAGAAGCTTATGTGGGCATACGTCTAAGATTTGACCTTCCATCCAACATTTTTTTGTGTGTAACAATGCTGATTTTAAGAATATTTCCTTTTGTCATAGTTAAATTAACAGAGACAGAAAGAATAGCAGCTGACAAAGGTTATGGGGAAGGAACAATGGGATTTACTGTTTAATGGGTATAGAGTTTCAGATTTGCACTATAAAAAGAGCTCTGGAAATACATGGCCATGATAGTTGCACAACAAAATAAATACACTTAATGCTGAGCCTACAGTTAAAAAATGGCTCAGATGGAAAATTTGTGTGTTTGACCATAAGGTTTTCTAAATGCAGAAAACGATTCCCAAACCCATGTTCCCCAGGGTTGGGCAGCTTCTGTTTGATCGTAAGATTAACTATTAGTTTCAATGACTTCAAAAAGCCAAAGCTGGGAACATTATAAAGGAGACTTCTGACCTGGTCTTTGGTTCCCTGAGGGGACTTCCCCTCAGAAAAAAGTTCCATATCTCTCTCTACTTTCTTGCTCCTTCCCTGGAAGGGAAAGGTGAACTGCCCTGGAGGCAAACTTGCTGACTCTCTGCACATCAGCTGCCTTGAGGAGGCAGCCATGGAGAAAGACTTTCGCCCTCCATGGAAGAGGATTTGGGTTGTCAGGATCTTCCCAGGAGGGAGTGGGTTAGATTAATTCAAGAATGAAGCATTGGGAAATCAGTTTGATTTTGCATTAAGTTGTGTTCTTCCATCTAATTTTATTCATTCATCCAACAAATATTTATGAAGTACCTGTTATGTTCTGGGTACAGTTTTCTTGGGACAGAGTAATATAACTATTCTTTTATCTCAATCTGACCAGTTTTTGGGTCTTAATTCTTCATTGGGGAAGGAAAAAAGAAAAAGGTATTATATATTGACTTCCTAAACCCCTGCAATAAATAATTTTTATTCTAATTAGCTCAATATGGAGTCGATATCAGATTCTCACTATATCCCAAACTGAAGCAAGTACTACCCCATCATCTCCCTTCTAAATTCTGGAAAATGCCAGAAATATGGAAATTTAGAAAGGAAGGTTAAAGAATAACAATAACAAAAAAGTATAACCTAAAATTAGGACAGTCGGATACACCATGCTTAGAGGTTAGAGCTAACAGAAATCAACATAAAATGAGGGAGATTAGCCATCTGCAGAAATCATCCTGGGAAATAAGCCACACAAGAGATGATTCACTAGCATATTGCTAGCAATTTGAGGGTGATTTCTAAGTCTCACTAAGGGGTCTAGTATGCTTCTTTAAAAGGGAAGTCATCAATTTGAAATGTAACTAGTGGAAGATTAGCAGTAATTTAAGAAATTGCAAACTGTCATGAGGAAATGACAGAGGTGTTAGATGACACATAAAGAATATAGAAAATGAATAGTAGAGAATTTGTCAGTGTGTCCTCACTCCTCTAGGTAAAGAGACACTCTGATTCTAAAGACTGACACAGGATAACTTAGAAGTAGTCCCAGGACCAAGAACGAATTATCCTATTGCATAGTTGGACAGGCCATAATTGCAAATGAATCTATCTGTTCTTATTCTATGTCCCCTTATCAATCTTCTGATCTAACTGCTGTCGAAGCATCAGCCCTTATCTGAATGACCCAGTAGGCATGCACAATGACCACTAGAGTCAACCTGTTGGGTAAAAATCCCCAGGATAAATTAATGAATGGGTGTATTCATTTCTACACCATCATTAGTGAGTTGGGTCAAGTGATTGAGTCTCTAGAACCTGCTCGTATGTCACTAGTAAAGTGATGCACATTCTACGACTTGTCATGTATTTGATGTGTTGCTCTCATCCAGGTTCAGGTACTCTAAGCCATGGAACATATGCAACTAGTTTGTCTCTCTTTCTCATTCTTTCTCTTTTAAATCCCCTCAATGCCGTTCATTTCGCATTACTCAGGCTCAAAATCTTACAAAACATTCTTTGAATGCTTTATCTACATCATGTACTAATCCTCTGCTGTGGTTTGGAAACTTAACGTTCATGTGTTGGAAACTTAATCCCAATGCAACAATGTTGAGCGGTGGGCTTTTCAAGAGGTAATTAGGTCATGAGGGCTCTGCCTTCACCAGTGGATTACTGCCATTGTTGTGGGTGTGTTCAGTTATAAAAGGGGTGAGTTCATCCTCCCCTCTCTCATGCAAGTGTTCTCTCTTACCCCTCCACCTATGCCATGGGATGCGCATCAAGAAGCCCTCACCAGATGTTGGTCCCTCCAACTGGGACTTCTCAGCCTCCAGAACTGTGAGAAATAAATTTATTTTCATTATAAGTCGTCCAATCTCAGATTTTCTGTTATAGTAACACAAAATGGACCAAGACATAACTCTAGTCAAGTCCAACAGATGTTTCCTTCTTATCTCTCTTCTACCTGAGCCTATGCCCTGAAGACACCACAATTATGTGGTGATAAAGTATTTCAAGGTACTAATTTACATGATTACTCATGTCCTATGCTCACTTAAATGATTTCCTAAGTCTCCTTATTTCTAGAGAAAATGACAAGAGACACTCACAGGGGAACTTTGTAGAACCAGAAAACAACAAAACCCTACAAAACAAGAAATTAATTCTTAATTTAGAATTCCCCTGATCTTGGGATTATACTGAAAGATTCAGATCTATGAGCATGACTCCCCAGTTAGACTAGAATAAAATCATCTCCAAACTGGAAATAAGGGAAATGAAGAGAGTGATTGTCAGAGAAAAAGAAATATGTTTAAATATGAGTGTGAGGATCTCGTGCCCTGCCTTCTGCCCCCTCAGGATAAGCCCAGTGGGAAGACATAATAGATTCCTACATTAAAATTTAGGGACTCATGAAAAGAAAGGTCTTCTGATGGGTGAGGCTGGAAGACATCTGACAGCAAAACCTGGAGACACACACACATTCACATACACATTCTCACACACACACACACACACACACATACACACACCAACTGCCATCATTCAGAAGAAGCTGCGGATAGAACTGATGGTGTAGCTCACATTCAAGTGACAGGTAGAAACAATTCACCTAGTGTCCTGTGGGCTGGAGAGGTGTTGGGAGTATCTGAAGGCTTCCATGATCCTCCATTTGGGGACCAGTTTGCCTAAATTAGGGCCTGCCAGGACAGTCAGCACGAAGGAACTTCTCATATGAGGTTTTCACATGAACAGTCGTGGCTCCTGGTGACCACTATCCCACACATACATAAATGACAAATGTGACGAGTAATCTTGGGAACAATCTCCACCAAGTGCAGAGAAAGTTAAAGCCCAATGTAGCCCACCTCTACCTTCTTCCTCCTCCATCCCACCTGAACTGATTGAAGTCAAGACTCAGAGAAAACATAGATTTGGACTTATTTTACCTAGAAGTGACTAGAGTACATTTTCTGCAGGAAACAGAATGGAGACTTAGCACCAGAAATTTAAATCAATCCTAGGACACGTATTGGTTCTGTTTATGTTGTTGTTGTCTACTTGAGTAGGGCCTTTAAAATTTGTACCTGCTGCCCTCATCTGACCAAAATATCTTTTTAATAAGCTCCCTGTGTCCATCTTACATATTGCTGCCAAATTAATCTTGCTAAATGCCTACTTTAACAATGCATTCGATGGCTCCCTGTTGCTCTCAGAATGAAGTCCAAACTTCTCATCCTGAGGCATTGTGAAAGGTCCTGCACCATCTGCTCCCCAACTAGTTTTGAACATTTTACCTTTTGCCATCTTCAATATGAGTCATCCATTTCCAGAAAGCCAGCCCTCTGACTTCCAGTCTGTATGCCTTTGTTCATCTTCTCTAATCATCTTCACTGTATCTAAAATGTTCTTCTGCTTCTTTCTTTTATATAAATCTTAACCCACCTGTCATTCAACAGCTGTGTTTTAAGTCCATCCTTGCTGTTTTCTAGACACACCTCTCCATTTCCCTGCTTCTGTATCATAGTACAAGTAGCAATTAATTGTGAAGAGAAATGAACGGAAAGGCAGATTATCTCAAGATAGAATTGTCTGAACGGCCAGAGGCACACACCTATAATCCCAGAGATTCAGAAGGCTGAGGATCACAAATTCAAGGCCAGCCTCAGCAACTTTGTGAGGCCCTGTCTCACAGTAAAGAATTTAAAAGTCTGGGGATATGGCTTAATTGTATAGTGCCCCTGGGTTTAATTCCCAGTATCACTACCTCCTTACCCCAAAAAGATGGGATTCCAAGGGAATTTCCTGAAAAGTATGCACATGTTGCTGGGTGGACAAGATTTAGGCATACAGAGATGGAGAAGGAAGGAGAGGAGTGCACAAGAAAGAGATAAAATTATGAGCAAAGAAATCATCCACATGTTTGGGATTGCTGAATGGTTGGAGAAGTCACAAGCTAAGTCCCTATTTTCTTAAGTCAAATATTTAAAATTTTTATTGTCTGTACTTCTAACTTTTCTATGTGATTGGCACCTATATCTATACCATATTATCTCTCTGTATATACCACTTTACCTAAGTTATCTATCAGCCTACCTGTTGAAATGGTTCGCATATACAACTTAATTGTCCATAAAGAAAAATCTGACTTGAGTGAGCATGGCACATCTTAAAGATCACAGACAACTCCAGACGTAGCAGTAACACCTTTTATTAATGATAATATGTACAAAGTTGGATTCTGGAGATGGGCACTAACTTCTCTGTGAAGCTGCCATTTATTTCTCAATTAGAGTTGCTAAGAAATTAAATATATAAAGTAACAGATGTATAGATGTCAAGAGTCATCAAAACCAATTACAGAATCAGGATATAATAAAAGCAACAAGAGAGAAGGTAATTAACATGGAAGAGAGAACAAGATGATCTAACATGGAGACAACTGGTATACCTGCTATAGAGAACTAAAACAAAACCAAAAGATGGTTCAACTATACACTGTTGAACACAGGCCTCACACATGCTAGGCAAGTACTCTACCACTGAGCTATCCCCCCAGCCCTAAGTTTTGTTTTTTGTTTTTTGTTTTTTGATACTGGGGATTGAACCAGAGGTACTTAACCACTGAGCAACATGCCCAACCCTTTTAAAAAATATATTTTATTTAGAATCAGGGTCTCACTGAATTGCTTAGGGCCTAAGTTGCTGAGGCCAGCTTTGAGCTTGCAATCTTCCTGCCTCAGTCTCCCAAGTCACTGGGATTACAGGCATGTACCACTGCATCTGGTAACCCTAAGATACTTTAAATACAATTATTCAATTAAGTGACATTCTTAATATTACTGATTCTTCATACAATATTGAGTTTCTAACCTTACAAATTGGAAAACTGAGTCTGTATTTACAGAGATAAATAACATTTAAATATAGTTAAATTCTTTTAGGATTAGTTCAAGTAAATTTTGAGGTATGGGCCGGATTAGGTACAGAGTCAAATCTTTTAATATTGTTTCGATGTGGAAATATGCTGAGTAACAAACCCTAACTTGGAAGTAAACTTCTAGAACGTACATCAGCTTTTAATTCAGGAACTATTTGTATTTCTTTTGTAATAGCTTCAGAGCCTAGCAGAAAATTATACTCAGAGCAGGAGTTTAATAAATAAGTGATGGAAGAAAAAAAATGAAAGCATGCAGGTGTTTATTTCTGAATTTGCTGGGTAAGAACAGTAATAGTTTGTGTGCTAGGTAGGAAATACATTCTTCAAGTGATATGCATAAGCATAAAACAGTTACTGCCCACTAAAACTGATAATAAATATTATCATGATAGGGCACAGAGGATGGTTACATCATGTAATTGTCTCATCTTAGAAGTCACTGATGGGACAAAACTGAAACAAAGCAAAACAAAGTATTCAAAGGAACTTTGGGATAAAATGGATTTATAGTTCCAAGTCTCTTTTTGGAAAAGTGTATAACACTTTCTGCTATGAAACCATATTTTATTTATATATTTATTTGTTAGTTTACTTAAATTTGAGGGCTTATTTATTTATTTATTTATTCAGCAAATGAATTAGTTTCCTACCACTACAGTAACTGAACCACAAATTCGGCAGTTTAAACAATACAAATGCATTGTCTCCCTTATGTTCTAGCAACAGGTGGACATCAAGATGTCAGCTGCCTGGGCTCTTATCTGGAAGCCCTGGAAAGAATCCACTTGAAAGTCCATTCAAGCTGTTGGTAGAATATGACTGAGGTCCTCATTTCCTTTCTGGCTGCCATCTGGGGCCTGCCCTGAGTTCCTAGGTGCCAGTCTTTGCATGTGGGTTTTTACATAGAGGGCCAAAAAAAGAGCATTAAACCTCTTCTCACTAGGACTCTCTCTGACTTCCTGCTACCCAGATAATTCTTAGGGTAGATAATTTCTTAACCTAACCTATAATTAAGGTCCCTAAACTTAATTATATCTATAAAGTCTCTTTTGCCATTTGATGTAACATATTCACAGAATCCAGTTACCAGTGCGTGGATTTCATTGGGGAGCCCTTCTGCCTACCAGTTAGTAATAGTTATTGTTGTTACAGAACTTCTTTTTAAAAAAGTCTGTACTCAATGCATAGTATGAAAAAATGCTGATCATTAACCTTGTCAAAGATCTGACAAGAGGTGAACTTAGTCATATTTTTCATGAATAATCTCATTTTTAAACTTTAAAAAAATCTTTCCAACCCTCAACCATATTATTGGTTCTCCATCAGTTATTTAAAAATGATCTAAGCATATTTTTATTATGGAATTATCAGTAGTATATAGGAATTGTATGCAAATATACAGCAAGAATATCCCCTCTTAACTAACTAAATCTTTGAGGAACAAGGAAATGAGAATTCTAATGCACTTCTGGTGACAGGTAAATTGTTACATTATGATTTACCAACATATAGAAAAGCCTTAAAATATGCATATTGTTGGACACATAAATTGCCTATGAATTTCTCTTAAAGAAATTTAGATCAGTAAAAAGTTTTCGTTACAAATTTATTCAAGATAGTATAACATACAATAGTAAAAGATTAATGCCATTTAAATATAAAAAATAGTTAAATAAATTATGTTTTTTTCAGCCAACAAAATAGAGTTTTGTGAGGTTTGACCTTACAGGGGAACCCTGGCCCCAAGACAGGACCAAGCCTGGAGGAACTGGAAAGGTCTCAGATTGTCTCCATGCAGGAGCAGGAAACAACAACAAAACATCTGCATGGAAAATGCAGCCACAATATCAGTGACCCAGCAGCCATGGGGAGCAAGGTTTTCCCTGTTCCTGAGAATAGCAGTGTGGTAAGAAGTTCCCACAGCTTCAGAGCAACTCAGGTAACCTGTCCAAGGCTCCTGAGACAGAGCAAGCTAGATCTACAGAGACTGTGTGGTCAGCATTCTTGCAAGATTCAGAAACTGATAACCTGGCAGATAGGAGGAAAATTCCACCTAAGCTCCCTGGAATTTTAGATGCCAGACCAGAGGAGGAGAAACTCATGCATCAACAGGTTTGGTTTTACTATCAAGAGAAATAAAAATTAAATTGAATGATGGAAAACAAAGTACATTTCTTGCATATTTGAGATTTCTACATATAATGTGAATAGAAAGAGACATGGATAATAGTGACTATCTCTCTAGATGTTACCAATACAAATGATCATAACTTTATTCTCTGAGATTTCTTATAGTCCCCATTTGTTAAAATAATGAAGTAGGAGTAAGTGTCCGATGTGGGTGAAATATAAATCTCTATTTTCTGCTACTTACCTTAACAGAGACTCTAAGCATCTGCCCTGTCCAGCAGGTCATTCTTCCTTAGTCACTGCATTAAGGTGTGTGTGTGTGTGTGTGTGTGTGTGTGTGTGTGTGTATGCAGGGGACAGTTAAGAGGATAGCTACTGTTATCAGTAATTGTCAGTCCACATTGGTTCCCATCCATTGTTACTCACTCCATGGTCCCTTTGGCATATATAATGCTTCATATTAGTCCCTTATAATCTTTTTTATTTCTGCAAATACAGTAGGGATAAACCCTCTTTTATTCCTAATTTTGGTGATTTGAACCTTCTCTTTCTCTTTAGATAAAATTTTGCCAATTGAGTTAAACTTTTCAAAAAACCAATTTCCCATTTTGTTTTCTCTATTTTTTTCAATTCTCTCTTTCATTCATTTCTACTCTAATATTTGTTATTTTCTTCCTCAAATTGCTTTAGGTTTCTTTTTTCTTTTTCTAGTTTCTTGGGGCAGACACTTAGGTTATTGATTTGAGATCTTTCTTTTACTTAAAATTTACTTGTTTATAGAATACTTTTCCCTTTAAGCACTATGTTAGCTGCTTATCACAAGTTTTGGATGTTGTGATTTAATTTTCCTTCAACTAAAAATATTTTCTAATATTGTATGTGATTTCTTGCTTGACACATTGATTATTTAGGAACATATTCTTTAATTTTCACATATTTATGAATTTCCCAGATTTCCTTCTACTATTTATTTTAGTTATAATTTCATTATAATTGATGAACATATTATGTATGATGTCAATCCTTTTAAATGTGTTGACACTTGTTTTATGGCCTAACATATCTATCCTGGAGAAAGTTCTGTGTATACTTAAGAAAAATGTATACTCCACTATGGTTAAGTGGAATGTCCTATCAATGTCTTTCAAGACTAGTTGATTTATAATATTACCCAAGTCTTGTATTTCCTTGCTATTCTTTAGTTTAAAAGTTCTATCTAGTATTATAGGTGGAATATTGATGTTTCCAATCATTATTGCATCATCTGCTTCCCTCTTCAATTATGCCAGTGTTTTTTGTATGTTTGTTTGTTTTTGTGATGCTGGGGATTGAACCCAAGGCCTTGTGCTTGACAGGCAAGCACTAAGAATTGAGCTATATTCCCAGTCCAATTACGCCAGTTTTGCATAAGGTATTTTGGGTCTCTGTTTTAGGTACATATATATTTATAATTGTTATTCTTCCTTATCTTCCTGCTATACTGATCCTCTTATCATTATGAAACAAACTGTTTTCACTCAAATAGTTTTTATCCGAAAGTAATTTTGTGTGCTATTGGTATAGACAGACACTTTGCCAATCATTCATTCCTGTTGCCTGGATTTTTATTCTTTTGCATTCAGCTTATTTATGAACTCTGTATTGGTTGGTTTGCATATATATGACAGGTGAGTTGTTCACTATCTCCAGGTATTGGCTAGTCCTGGGAATCAGAAAAGTATCAAAATATCGACAATGTAGAATAAAAAAAGACACAGTTCATATACTTTCTGCAATTTCCATGTCACTACTAAAAAATAGAAATCATCCCTCCCTAGATGTATCACATGGCTTCTCTGGGTTGCTATTTCCTCCCCATGGAGTTCCCAGGATATCGGAAGTGGGTCCTCTTTGCCCTGGGACCCTTGGGCTTGTGTCCTCTCCTAGTTAGAGGATGCTCAGCCTCTTCCCCAGAACACAGGCTTTCCCCAGCCCTCCCTGGTCAGATTCTACAGCATATTCTGTGGCTCATTATATCCAGAGCATGAATCATTGCAGTCCCTGAAACCAGTTACCCTTTCCTCAAGAGGCAGGGATTTAATCTGCCATGAGATGAGGGGGAAATTTTCCATTTCACTTGTGTAGTGCAGGAAAAAAGGAAGAAAGAAACAGAACAGTTCAACTTTTATATTTAAAATCTTACCATTTGTATCCTGTTACATATATACACATACACTGGATATGTGTTTAATGTTAACATTAGATTGACATAAAGATATGCAGTAATTTAAATATCACTATCCATTTTAAGACCTACCTCAATTGCTAAGCTTTAATTTTCTTATGAATTCTGCTCTACCTCCACTAATTTCAATTTCTTCTTATTTTTGTTCAATTATGTTTATCATGCTTCCTTCATATCACTTTTCATTCTTGAATTACTGTTATTTGTAAAAGTATTATTCTTGTGTCTTGTGCTAGCATATTTTTCTATATTTGAAAACTCAGTTATTTGCACTGAGAGCAAGAACTAAATAAAAAAAAAGGGTCGGGGTTGGGGTTGAAGCTCAGTGACACACGCCTGGCATGTGTGAGGTATTGGGTTCAGTCCTCATGTACCACGGAAAATAAACAAGTAAGATGAAGGTACACTAAAAAATCGGAAAAAAAAAAAAAAAAAAGAAATGATCAAATGGATGTTATCATCTCCAAAAAGTAAAAACATTCCATAATATGATAAGAGGAAACCCTTCTGATTTTGTCTTTTGGTTTGTCTGAGGGTTTTGAAGTTTTATTAAAAATAAAGTCTGTACATCATAAGCAATCATATGATCAAAAAAAGAAAAGTAATCACTTAGTTGGAGACAGTTAGAAACACTCCTAGAAATGAGGTCTAAATCTAGTTATGCTTACCATGTAAAAGCTTATCAGAGTCAAATGAAAGAAAGGAAAAAAGAGAAAAAAGTAAAGAACTGTGAATATTGAACTCAAGAAAAACTACAAGTATGGAGAAGCCAGTATATGAAGTGGCAGATTTTCCCGTTAACCACACCTGAAACAGGCCTTGAAGATATATGTCCCTGTCCTTAAGGAGACATCAGCCTGTAGTTGTACATACCTGCAAGAGTTCTCAAGTCTGCTTACAGTAAGAGAAAAAGACCCTCTGAAGGGCCAATCCTATAATCCTGAGCCTATTTCAGTAACAAAAAATGACTTAAAACCACAAAAGATAACTTAGCACAGAAGTGTATCTTTTATAAATATGTTAGCTGCAGAAACTCAGTTTAATCTTTTAATATTTAAACTGAATAGAAGCTTCTTTTGGAACCATGGTCACACTTGGGGATTTTTCTTCATATTGCAATGAATTTGTGTCACATATGAGGTCTCCGGTTTGTAGCTCTGATGGAGTAGTAAGGAATAGATTCTGAGTTAGGGCGTAAAGGCTGCAAGAACAATGTAAAGAACAGCTGGAGTGGGTTAAAATTCCTGTGCCATTCTCTTCAAGCCCAGGCCTTTTAGTTTTGATTAAAAAGATCACAGAGAATGAAATACTTAGATCCCTTCCTAAGGGGCTTGCTGGCTTAGAGACTGTGCTGATAAAACAAGAAAGATTAACTACACTCGGTTTCTGATATGTGGCCCTGACTCACTCTGGGTGAATGATGAGGTCTGGCTTTGGTGACACAGATCACTGATTAGATTTTTCAGGTGGGGACAACTAGAGAAAGACAAGAATACACTATGTGATGTATCTGATTTTGATCTTTCTTTATGCATATTATACTATGAAAATAATGGCATAAATATTTATGCCTATCTTGAATGTCCTGGTATAAAATAGGGTAAAATATGGGAAACATTTTAAAAATACTTATTGCTAAAGCAAAGTAAAATTTATAATCACTAAACTGTGACTTCTGTCCACACACAATATAATTTTAATTTTACATCAGGGTGAAGTAGGAAATAAACATTCTGCTAAGTATGAATCCCCATTATGGTTGGTAATTTTTTGGTTGTGTTGATTCAGAATGCATAGTGTTTGAAGACTTCAGGAAATAGGGTATAAATGTTTGTCACTTGGGTCTATTCTTCTAGCTTTAATTACTATGGATTGGCCCTGCAATTGTCAGATCCAGTCCCTCCAGTCACAATCCTGGATTCCCAGGGCACAGATATGTTTCCAAGATTCTGACCTTCCTCTACCCACTAAGAGGACAACAACCCAAGGAATCCCCTCCATGGATCAGTGACACAAGTGCATCTTCCATTCAGGATATTTGGACTTGACCATGGAAAGTGCTGTGCTAAATCCTGAGGTCTCATATTTTGCAAGCATTTGCAACACTTTACACAATAGTTTTCTACCCTACAGAAGTTTTGCCTATTTAAAAAATATATTAGAACCATAATTTTATTATCCAAACTCAGAGATAAAATACTTCTGAATATTCTACCCTCTCATATTCACATGAGGTTGTGAATTCCAAACACTTCCAGCTGTATTTTGAACATTTTGACCTGCACAATAGAATTCCATTCCATTTAAAGGACCATTATGTCTAGGTCTCAAGGTGCTCATTAGCAATGTCAGACTCTCAGAAGAGCCAAGTGAATGAACATGGGTGTTCTTTTAATGAATATCATTGTTTTTTCTCATTACATCCCTCCTGTCTCAGCACTAGAATACAACAATTTTTGGTGAAGACTGGGAATTGAGTTCAAATAATAAATTATTGTCCAAATAATGAAAAAAATTAGGTAATTGGGAAAATTGATGTAAATTTTTAAAGTGTTGTTTGTGCAACTCCCCCATCAAATGCAAATGCCCATTAAATAAGGGGAAGTTGCGCTATACTATATAGATCTGAAACTTTAATTAAACAATTTTTCTGTTATTAGACATATTTCTAGGTGTAACTTATTAAAAACAACACTATGATACATATTCACAATTATTGCTTCTTAAAAGTTATTTCTTTTTAAAATATTAATCCAGTTATTTCATATTATATATATTTGTTAACCATTGAGTTTTTTAGGAGATTTGCCTGAGAATAAAGAAGAAATGAAAGATTGTTCATAATCCTGTCATTTTTGAAATTTGAGGTTTTGGCACACAGAGTGTTCATGTAGAATGGGTGAGAACTTGTGATATTCAATATGGTATAAATTATAGATACAAGATGGATAAAATTCTTCATTAAATAATAAACTTCCTTTATTTAAATTTTAGCAAACATGTAAATTACATCTATAAAAGTCATCTCTCTGTATTTCATCTCCCCAAGTCCCTGAAGCCTAGTTAAAATTTATTTTAGATGGAGTTTATAATGTTTAGAATGATGACTGCCCTGAATAGAACAAGATATTCCTTAAATAACAAAGGTTGAGAATCAAATGTTCCTGAAGACCTTGCAACTGAGTTCTAGAATTTTCTGGGCAAAGATGGAGCAATATAAATTCCAAAAACCTGTCTAACCTGGTCATGGATTTCTCAAATATCTCTGGGGAACCCAGAGTTGCTGTGGCTTTCCCAAGAGGTCCAAGGATCACTCAGTGACAGAGACTGGCTCACGGGAACTCCAGGCTCTGCTCATCTCCAGGGACTGTTCTTCCCTATTATAGAAAAAAACAATGCTTGCTTCCTTCCTCCCTTCAGCAAAATGTCCATAAAGGAAAATTATGATTGAGTTATCTATTAGGGTTTTAAGAGTAAATAATGAAAATACTAAAGGAAAACTAATAAATCCAATTGATTCAAGTCTTTAAAATAAAATCTGACAGTTTTTCAACATCTCAGGTTGGGGAGGTGGACTGCACTATTTGGTCCCATAAAAGAAATTATTAGCATCAAAACCAGTTTTGGAATAAACAAGCAGGCCTAACCCTGCATTACCTATACCAATCTTATTTTAAATCATACAAAAATTTAAGAAGCGGGAGGACTATGCTCAAACATCCCATGTGCACTTGTCATCAGACTCTTCTGCAAACCAACATGCTGAGCCAATTGGAAACTGTATGCAGATCTTTTGAAGTAGAAACACATCATTGGAAGAGCGTCATGTGGAAAAGAATCCAAATGAGGGAATAATGAGGTAAACTGTGCCTATTGGATTATGGGTTCATAATGGAACATTATCAACATCTTTGTGCTTGCATTCCTGATACATGCTTTCACACCTTTTTTTAGATAATCCTCAAATGGTGTGAAATTATTTGTCCTCATTTTACATATGAAGAAACTGACATTGGGAATGGGGAAGTAACTTACTCAAGGTCAAAGAGTCCATAAAAGGCAGAAGCATCCTTGAAGAGTCTTCATAGGCTTACCCAGTTATAATCCAACAGCAAGTGTCAAAAATACTACAAAATCCACTATGGCCTGGTTCTTACTGCAACAAACATTGTTAATACCACGTTTTTAGACATAATTAGAAATATTAGGAAGTATATACCAACTATTATCCTCTCCTAAGACCATCATACATTAATATTTGGGTTAATATGTGTGATTGTAATACATTGCTGTTCCCCCCGTACCCCCTCCCGCACCCGCGTCTGTGAGGGTTGCATTTGTGACAGCAAAACTAGCACAAATTTCTTTTTCCTCTTCACAATTTCAAGGGTAGAATATGGATTTTTACCAAACATCTTAGCAATCTCAGCATATGATTTTTTAATTATTGTTTTTAAAAATATTTTTAGTTGTAGATGGACATAATACCTTTATTTTATTTATTTATTTTTTATGAGGATGGAACCTAGTGCCTCACACATACTAGGCAAGCACTCTACCACTAAGTCACTGAGTCTTTTATTATTAAGTAGAAAAACTTTTAACTTAAGCCTGCACTCTATAACTTTATAGCTTCTCTCTATCTCTTATCTCTACCCGAATTGCTAGCATCACAACTCTTGCACATTGGGTGCATTTTTAAGTAAATAATGGTTCCTTGAACTCAAGTACTTCAATACTATAACAGTGTATCTGATAACCACGATGGCTACTAGGTGACTAGTGGGTGGGTAGCATATACAGTGTGGATACCCTGGACAAAGAGATGATTCACATCCCAGGCAGGTTAGAACCAGGTTGCACAATTTCTCATAGTATGCAGAATGGCATGCATTTTAAAACCTATGACTTGTTTATTTCTGGATCCATATATTTAATATTTTTGGACCATGGTTGCCTGTGGG
Source organism: Sciurus carolinensis (assembly GCF_902686445.1). Classification (NCBI taxonomy): domain Eukaryota; kingdom Metazoa; phylum Chordata; class Mammalia; order Rodentia; family Sciuridae; genus Sciurus; species Sciurus carolinensis. The sequence goes on along the minus strand of NC_062227.1, from coordinate 24,071,525 downwards.
TAACTGAAATCTCAGAAAATGAAACCTCTGATAAATTGTGGGGCGGGGGCACCACTGTATACAATTCTCTGTGTTAAAAACAAATCTGCTTTTACTAAATGGTCTCTGTTTATCCCAGTGTATGCTGATAAGATGCTTCTTAACAACACCATTACAGCTACACAAAAAGCTCAGGTACACTAATATTATAATACACTTACATAAAACTTTAACTTTACACTTCTCTTCTTTTTTCTTTCAAATAGAAAATGAATGTCTGCAGGTATTTTGCCCCTTCATCCCACCAGTTACTATTTACAGTTAAGCTTCCCTTTTGGGGGCACCTTCCTCGTCCTACTATAACTCAAGCCCAGCTCGTCAGTGTGCAGAGATTTGTTTAGAATTAAACATGTGACTCAGGTTTTGTTAAATCAGTGACCCACATTACCTGCTGTATTCATTTCCTGTGACTATTGTAACAAATTACCACAAACCTGATGGCATAAAACAACTGAAAAGTATTCTCTTACAGTTCTGGAGGCCAGAAGTCTGAATGCTATCTCAGCCAAAATCAAGGTGTCAACAGGGCCATGCTCCCTCCAGAGGCTCTAGGGGAGAATGCAATCCTGTCCTCTTCCAGATTCTGGGGGCTCCTAGCTTTCCTTGTCTTGTGGCTGCATCACTGTTACCTCTGCCTCAGTGGCCACATTGCCTCCTTTGTGTGAAATCTTTCTGTGCCTCTCTTTTATAAGGACACTTGTGATTGTACTTAGGGCAACTGCAATATCCAGGCTAATCTCCCACACTGAGATTTTTAATTACATCTGCAAAGACCTTTTTCTTAGAAAGTAGCATTTGCCGGTTCCAGAGATTAGGACGATATCTTGTGGTGACCATTTTTCAATTTTCCACACTGGGTCAGAATTAATAAAAGGAAATCTTGTTTCATTTATGGACTTGAACTCTGAATGTCTGTAGACATCTTGCCAAGAATAGAATACCTGGCTGAGAAAGGGACCCCAGAAGGAGAAAGTGGTTCAGAATGACAGAGACAGGGTTCCAATGACATCATTTTAGGATACAGCCAGACCAAACTTAGGCCACCCTCTGGTCTATAAATTATGTGTTAATAAATTCCCTTTTTCCTTAAGCTAGATTTTTACTTCTGTTTTTCAACAGGAACACTAGTATAAATTACATTTCCATCATTAGAAAAGAACTTCTGAAAAAGCCTCTCATACTGGGTCCACACATGTTAGGGACTCTGGAAACTTTTTACTTAAATCCAATGCTCTGGAATACTCAGCGTGTGCATTTTACCATCATTTATTTTGAGTGGAAGGTAAAGTCAAGTTGTTCCTGAGAATTATTGTTCTGATTGTTTCCTTTATCCATTGTCCAGAGATGGCCTTTCCTGTTGTTTTTTTTCTTTCAGCATCACCTGACTCCCATTCTATTTCTTTTTCTTTCTCACCTCAAAGGTTTCCTAATTGAAAAGTGTCAAAGCAATTGAAATGTGGTACCTCAGTGAATGACTGTCAGACCCTGTGGCCTCCGGACCAGTAAAAATCTTGTCACGAAAGGAGATGGCATATGTCAGTGTAAGTTTTGACAAAAGAATCATAAGAAATTTCACATTGGTAAAGATGTTTCTTGAGAAAACTTGAAAAAAATTCTAAAATGGGGAATCCATCTATTTACGACTAAAGTTTTGATATAAAGTATTTTGAGCATGTAAAATACATGTTGTGGTTACAGAGATGTGAAGCAATGTAGGCTTTGAGACTTAATTTTAAGAAATCAGCTTTTAAAGTATTTCTTCTGGGGTTTCCATTAATGAGTTGGACAGACCTGAATTGAACAGTTGGACACACGTGTGACCAGAGAAAAACTAGATTGAAAGGGGTGATAACCAATGTATATCCAGAGGGAGGTTGAGATCTGCCCATGACTCTCTTTCATGTAATATGCTTATTAATGACTTCAATAAGGCCAGAAGTAGCTTGTTTATCAAAGGCAAGTATGACATGAGTTGGGGGAGACAGAGAGTAATATAGAGATTAATATACAGATTGATAAAATCCAAAATGAACCTGACAACTTGGATCTTGAACTAAATCTAACAAGACCAACCTTAAATAGCTTCTGTGCTAGGTTAACATTCAATTTCACAAACACAAGATGGGAAAACTAGGACTTATTAGTGCTTTATGTGTGTGTTGGTGGGAGGGGGGGATATTGATCAATATGAGCAAAAATGTGAAAAAGAGCTGCCAAGAGTTACCTGGATCTTGGTTCTCTGACTGACCAGCAGAAGCCAGAACCAGAGGGAGAGGAGGCCCCACAGCTCCAGAAGTACCTTTGTGGTTTCATCAAGAACCAGGAAAACCGTCTGTTCAGAGGACAAGGGCCAGGTGATGAGTGGCTGGAAACCATGTCATCTGAGGAAGTCCCAGAAGAACAGATTGATTTAGGATGAAAAATGAGAATTCCCACATGAGACCGAGGATGTGTTTTCAAATTTTTAAACCATGCTGAGTCCTGGGCCTCATCTCGGAAGTTTATACTCTGTAATTAAGGAAAATAATTTAGTAATCTACCCCTTTTCAGTTCCTACCCCCAAGGGATTTTGATGATCAGACAGATTATTTCTTAAAATCCTAGATTATATGACTTCCAGAGTAGCTTTCAACTCATTTTATACTCTTAAAATATTTCACTTTTCAAAGTGTGTAAGTGTGTGTGTGTGTGTGTGTGTGTGTGTGTGTGTGTGTCTACAGACATGCTCTGCCTAAAGACCTTTTGCTCACCAATGGGTCACATATATGACAGTGGTCCCATCAGATTGTATCACCTAGTGACATCATAGACATCTTAGTTTGCACAAATACATTACAATGTCCACTGCAACAAAATTGCTAAGGATGCTTGTCTTAGATTATGGTCTGTCTTTAAATGACGAATGATTTCTATTTATGCACACACTCACTTTTTAAAAATACTTCAATTAATCCATCTTCAAATATATAGTCAAATCTGAGTTAGATAGTTCAGAGACTGATACTGCTTCCCAAGCACAGCACAACCCCAGCCACCAAGCATGCAAGGAACTTTAGGGAACACAGGCTGCTTCTCTCAGCCTCAGAGGCTCAGGGCGGGGCCTGGGAATTTGACATTTCTAAAAAGCTTCCATGATAAAACACTTCCCTAGTTTGACAACCACTCTGATATAAGGAACAGTCTAGGGAGATAAAAGGGAATCAGTCCTATTCTGCCACCAAGAAAAGCTTCTCTCATCACTAAGTTTGAGATAACTGCATTTATGAATTGACAGGCTAAACTGCAGGGAAGGAAAGATGCAGGTGGAAACAAAAGCAGGAAAGGTGAATCAATGTTAATGGGTTAATCAGATACAAGTCTCCCTCTCCAGGTGTGGAGGGTGTCAGCTGACCCTCCACACATCTGCGTGTGACTCCAGAGACTCTGGCCCATTATTTATGCCCCTTTATCAGTTCTTGAACTTCACATGTGCCATTTCCATCAGTGCTAATGGGAGTTATGTGCGGTCGGCTGGGGATGAGAACCCCAGTAATTGTGGGGTTCTGTGTTTACAAAGTGAAGTCACATTTAATGTTCCACACTTTTGGGAAGGCATCCTGGCAGCCTTATTAATTTGCTCTTATTTTAGTAATCACTGTCCTTTTGTCTGAGTAGTTATTTTAAAATGGGAAAGGAACCTAAATTAGTATTATACATTTTAAGGCATACATTTGCATCCATCATAAACTTTAATTTATACTTTGGCCAAATAATTTTAACAGTTGCTATAAAATCAGTTATTTAATAATAGTTTTTATGACCATATTGAATGCAGCAGGAGACAGACTTAATAGCCTCGTGTCCACAACAAATTTCCAGCTATTATTCAAACATCCCACATGCCTTTGACAACTCCACAGACCACTCAAATTCCTACTGATTGCATTATTTGAATCTTGCTAACGACTAGTTCACTACATGCACACAGTAGCTTTTTATTGAATACATCTGTTTTTCCAACTGCAATTTCTTTTGCTTTCTCAGATTTACATCATTATAAAAACTGCTATTTTCAACAGAATAATTTCCAATCTCATATATGTGCCCCTTCTTAGGACATTTGCAATTCAGTTCTAAAGCACAAAAAGGAGAATGTGCAAAAATGAAATACTTTTAACATTTATATTTGTGGAGGTAAACATAAGAGAAGATTTCATGGAATGGGAGCATAATTTAGGCAGATACCATGATAGCTAAATAAGAAAATTTAAATTGGGCAATTTGAGAGACAATGTCAAATAAAAACATAAAAGAATAACTTGCTCTCACTTTATGGCAGCTTGCTTTTTAAATTTATGTTCATTTTCATAAAATTATGAACACAGCTTCAAGTCATCAAAGCTTGGAAAATCTTGATTTTCTGAATTTTAAAAACTCAAAAATTATTAAATCAAATTATCTCATTTATGTTTGTGTCTTCTATAACACTCAATGCAGCACTTTGCACATCAAAATAGAGTACAATATGTGAGCAAATAAAAGGATTTTTTCCCCAGTGGTGGAAATGGAACCCAGGGCTTAGTGCATGCTAGACAAGCACTCTACCACAGAGCTACATCCCCAGTCCTTAAGAAATTATTAAGTCTTCTTGAACTTGGATTATTGGTTTAGCAGGCATTACTTTTTAACAAATAAAGTGACCTTCAATCTGAAAATTTATTGTGCCTCCAAATAGTGTGTGGAAATAAATGAAGATCAACCAAAGGAGAACAAGTAAAGAACACTTATTCAGAGCTTGTTTTAGCAAGGAGGTCACCTACCATCACTAGTGTCTGGCAGAGAATCAAAGGCAGGCCGGGGAGTGGCAGCACTTTGTAATGGAAAACAGGGGGCTCATGTCTGTTCTGATTGGTGGCTGTTGCCATGGAAAAGCTGTAGGAATGCTAACTAGAAGCAGGGTATTCTATGTGATTGGTGAAGGGGTATATCTGGCTTTCTCTGATTGATCCTAAGTTGAAAGCCCTGACAAAAATTAGGAAGGCTATCATTTATTATTCAAGTTCTGGCTTTTGGGGGCCAAATGTTGCAGGGGTTATTGTTTGATTTTCTGGATGGGTGCTGGAAACAGTTGTGTCTTTTCCAACAAGCTTGACTTAGAGCAGTCTGGCTTTCTGGGCTGGTTACTATTTAATGGTGGTTTGACTACCTTGGATGGTTGCTGCAGATCGTGGATCATACATCTCTTTTTATATGTGTTCTTTTTTGTTTATTTAGTATCTCGAGTACTTAGAAATGGTGAAAGTTGTATAACCTCATCAAGGAGGAAAAAATTAGAGGTGAGAAACTATAATGTAGTTTGTGCCAAAAATATAGTTTGTCAATTTAGTGGACCTTTTAAGAAACTTAGTTTGTAGTTGTATTCAAGTTACATATGTACAAACTCTCTCGTAGTGAATGCATCATCCACAACCTGAAAACACACACACACACACACACACACACACACACACACACACGCATGCACATACACACAATTTCCCATTCCTAATTTCAACTCTTTTGATATAGACCATTTCTTTTGATATAGACCTTTGCTTCCTATCATGTTTATACTAGTAGTCTAAGACTTTGCCATTGACTTCCACTTTGGAAGACCAGGACTCACTTCTTTTTCCCACCACCCTCTAGCACCTGCTTCCCACCCCATATAGCACAGACCCCACACTTCTGTCTTCCTGGCCTCTTAATATAGTTCTATCACACTTTGGGGCAGATAACTACTGTGGATATTATTAGGACAATCAAATGTTGTTCACAGCTGAGACATGATGTACACTATGATCATAATTCCTTTCCTTCACATAGTTTTGGAGTTAATAATGGACTTGTGTTTTGTCAGATTAATTTTCTAATCATTTAAGTTCTTTATCAATTTATTCCAAATTCTATCTACAAATATCTAACTTCCCTTTTGTATGTTTGAACATGTTAAGTATTCTATCCACTTAATCTTCTTGGAGACATCTCTCATGGATTCTACTTTCTCCCAGTCTTTTGTTCACCTGGCATCCTGGAATCTCTACTACAATTCTAATATTTCTCTTTGTCTCTAATGTGTTGAATCCTTTTCATTCCAAAGTCTCTGCCTTTTTAATTTTTGGTTTACTTCCCCATTTGGATGGAGAATGTCTATCAGCAGATTCCTTTTAGAAGGGGTTAGTAATTTTTCTAAAATTGTGCATATTGGAACAGGTTTTTATGTTATCCTTATACTTTACTGTAACATGGCTGAGAATACAATTCCAGATAGAAAAGCATTTTCTTTCAGAATTTTGAAGGCTTTATTGTTTTCCAGACTCGTTATGCTATTCAGAAGTTTGAAATCATTGTGCTTCATGATCCATTATATGGAACAATTTTTTTTTCCCTCTCCAAAAGTCTGCAGTATCTTCTCTTTGTCTCACTGTTCTGAAATGTCACCATAATGAGCTATGATCTGGGGCTATTCGCACGTGTTCTGTGGGGCACTGAAAGGAGCCTTTCAGTCTGGAGACCCCTGTCTTTCATTTCAGGGATGTTTTCTTGGTTTATGTTCTTGACTATTTCTTCCCCACTATTTTTTCTTTTCTTTTCTGTTGGAATGACATTTTCTGGCTGATAAATAATCCCAACCTAATTTTCTAAATTTCTTGTCTTTTCATTTTTATTTTTATCTCTTTATTCTCCTGAGGAAAATGTATCAGTTTTATTTTCCATCATTTCTATTGAATCATTAATTTCTACTGCTGTATTTTTAACTTCTAAGAACTCACTTTTTTTTTTCTCAGACTGTTCCTTTTCTAGAGCATCCTGTTCTTATTTAAAGATGCTCAATCTCATTGCTCAGAGGATATTACTGGTGGATTTTTTTGAAGTATAATGTCTCCGTTCCATAGCTGAAGCTATTGTTTTCTGTTTACTATTTGCTTCCTATTAGAGATTTTCCTCAGTTTTTAATGGTTGCTGGTTTTCCATTCCTATTAAACAGAGGGCATTAATCTGTAGTTTTAAATTAGTCCTCAATAGAATTCTAAACAAATAAAAGAGGGAAAGTGGGGCATTATGAAATGGATGGGAAGTTTTGAGGCTGTTGGTGAGACTTGTCAACTGTAGTCAGCTACTGGATGGTTTTATAGGGGCGGGGGCAACATCAGAATTGAAGCCTTTTCTCTTGGACTGGAGAGAGTCCTCTGAGAAGAATCTTACCATTTCCTTTCAGGAGAGTAAAAAACCTGGTTGCCAGCATACTGGAAGCTGAGGAGGAAAAGAGGTAATTGAACACTCACTGTTTACACATTATTTACACAGTCATTTCATTATCAAGAAGATATGCCCACCCTCAGTGGTGTCTGTGTCCCCAAGAGTGGAGACACTATCTTTTATAACTTTGCCAGGCATTAACTGCTAATGTCCAATCAGAATAGGTGAGAGGCCTCGGCTCACCTTAGCAAAGTAGAGAGAAGATGGTTTGGGGAGGGGTCAGTTCACTGCATTTTTCCCCCTCGGTACTGGGGATTGAACCCAAGGGCATATATCCCCAGACCTTTTCATTTTTATTTTGAGACTAGGTCTAAGTTGCTTAGGTTCACACTACGTTGCTGAGGCTGGCTTTGAATTTGATCCTCATACCTCAGCCTCCAGAGCCATTGGAATTACAAGGCAAGTGCCACTGTGCCTGGCCAGTTCACTGCATTTTAAATAAACTCTTAACCAATCCTCCTGTCTGCAGTCCACTTTGACCCCCAATTCCTGAGGCCTCAGGGATTTTCATGGTGCAGATCTGGGTGCCTCTAAGTCTCTCAAATATCAGTTAAGAATTCATTCCCCCTTGTTCTGCTGAGCAATTTGCCATGCTTCTTTCCCCAGCTTTTTCTCTTTCAAACTTTTGCTGCTCATAGTGCTGGAAACTGGATATCCATATGTAGAATGAAACTAGATCCCTATCTCTAATGCTGCACAAAAGTCAACTCAAAATAGATCAAAAGCTGGGCATGGTGGCGCATGCCTGTAATCCTAGCAACTTGGGAGGCTGAGGTGGGAGGATCACAAGTTGAGGCCAGTCTAGGCAACTTAGTGAGACCCTGACATCCTGTCTCAAAAAAAAAAAAACCAAAAAACAAAGTTCTGCAGATGCAGATTAGTGGTAGGGTGCACAGGGTTCAATCCCTAGTACCAAAAAAGAAAAGAATCAAAGGACCAGGACTTAGACCAGAAACTATGCAACTCTCAGACAAAAACATATCAATGCTCCAAAATATAGGTGCAAGCAATGACTTCCTTAATAGGATTACTAAGGCTCAGGAAATAATAACAATCAATATGTGGGCTCGCATTGAATTAAAAAGTTTCCACACAGCAAAGGAAACAATTAAGAGCATGAAGAAGGGCTTACACAATGGGAGAAAATCTATGTCAGTTACCTCTTTCAACAGGGGATTAATATCCACAATATATAAAGAACTCAAAAAACTTAACGTCAAAAAGTAATTCGCTCAAACAATAAATGGGCAAATGAACCAAACAGAAACTACACAAAATAAGAAATACAAATTGTATTATGATTTAGATGTGAGGTGTCCCAAAAAGCAAATGTGAGAATGTGAGAATATTCAGAAGTAAAATGATCAGATTATGAGAATTTTAACCTGATTTGTGGATTAATTCACTGCTATGGATTAACTGGGTAGTAACTGTAGGCAGGTAGGGTGTGGCTGGAGGAAGCCATATGACCCCTTCTTTCTACTTACATTTCCTTTTTGCTTCCAATGTTCCATTGCAGCAGGAAGAAGATGATCTTCTACTTCTTATTCTCTTTGACATGAACTTCCACAGAATTTCAGATTCCTTTGGTGAAAGAAGGGCATCTTGCTCTCTTACCAAGGGCCCAGACTGGTATGCCACAGGCAGGGAGAAAATCCTGTTTCTTGGAAATTCAGAAAGTGTTATCCCTCTAACCTTGCAAATTGAACTAAATATTATGAAGGAAACCACAGGGTGCTAAGGAGAGAATGAGTAAGGACATGCATTCAAGGGGAGTGGTTACAGAATTCCTTTCTGAGAAAATATATACTGGATCCTGAAGGATGAGAAGAGACCAACTTTTATGGTTTAGATATGAGATGTCCCTCAAATTCTCATGTGAGAGACTATGCAAAAATAGCTAGAGGTGACATGATTAGATTATGAGATATAACCTAATCAGTGGATTGATATATTTGATGGATCGACTAGATCTAAGACTACTATGCTGGGTGACAAGTGTAGGGCAGGTAAGGTGTTGGAGGAAGTAGGTCAGTGAGGCCATGCCCTTGGGGATTAAAACTTGACCCTGGCCCCTTGTGGGCATGTTCTCTCTCTCTCTCTCTCCTTCACAGCTGCCATGAGCTGAGAAGTTTTTCTCTGCCATGATGTTCTACCTTACCTCAGGTCCAGACCAATGGAGTTGGCCAACCATGGACTGAATCTCTGAAACTATGAGTCAAAATAAACTTTCCCTCCTCTAAGTTGTCCTTGTTGAATATTTTGGTTACAGCAACAAAAAGCTAGCATGTCAACCATGTAAAATGATGAGGTTTCCAGGCAGATAGAACTACATATGAGTGCCAAAAATAGCATAGGTGATGTTTTTCATTAGAGGAAACACAGGTGGGATTTGAGTACATTGGGCAGGACTAGAGTTCAGTTCACTCAACACCCAGTTATAGCCATATTCTCCCCTGCTGTCCTCCACTGAAGAGCCTGGAAAATGAAGAACTGAAATTCCCAGCCTCCGCTGAAGTGAGGCCTGGTCATATGGCATCATTTTGACAGATGCTCTGTAGAAGAAATCATTTAGGAAGACTTCACTTCCAAAATAAAAGCCAAAGTCCTCAAGAAGTAATCTTGTCCCTTGCTGTGTTTAGTCAGCTTTCAGTTGCTGTGACACAACACCTAAGAGAAGTCAGTTTCAAGGAGGGAAGGTTTATTTTGGCTTATAGTGTCAGAGGTATCAGGCCATAGTCACTTTGCCTAAAAGAAATTAGGGAGCTTTGGGATCATTACATAAACAAGATCAGTGTATTGTGTGGCCAGAGGATTGCAATTTAGGCAACCATTTGAGGAATAATTTATGATAGGAAAAGGAACCAAGGTGAAGATGGAAAGTACAGCAAAGAGCTCATGAAAAAGAATATTTGCCTACAAATCACAGCTGTACATATTAGTGAGTATGGTCTAATTACATTGCTTTCGCTATGTCACCCTTCACGTTTTCTCATCTCTGAATGCCCCCAGCTCTTCCTTCAGAGTTTTAATGCCCTAGAAAAATGTTCGGTTCATAGCAAGAATTCAGTAAATGATAGCTTAAAAACATACTGGGATAAGTCTGAATGTTTTCCTCCATGTCTGTCTCATATTGAAAATAATGCCTGTCTAGAAATGGTCAGTTCAAATTGCAGCATTGGGAAACTTTAAAATTTCAAAGATGAAGAGAAAGTGAAGATGATCTTGTCTTTGATGTTAGCATTGAAACTTTTATTTTCATATTCTACTGGAAATCCAGCCTTATTACAGATCACAGGACTTAGGATACATTGTTGCAATAATTTAATCTGAAATAAGAATGACATTGTTAGCATAACGTTTCTTAATAGTATTAGTCAAGCTGAGCTTTAAGGAACATACCTATCGACTTCAAAGGATTTGTTTTAAAGAAAGTGAAATAAAAAGGAAATACGAATCCATGGGAGTGTGATAGAGAACCACAATTTCCACCCTGAATTCTGGAAAATCTGACTAACCTCCAAACTGTGTTCTGAGAAAAACAGTTGTCTCATGCAAAAGCACAAGAACTGATATAAAACATTAGTTCAAAGCCTCTGGGCAAAACGAGGGACACAAAGACAAACACTCTCTCCTTTAATGAACCCCCACGTGGAAAGTAGCTGCTGCATGGTGAGCTGATGCCTGTGCCTTTGAACTTCCTGTGATTCAAACAGCGAAGTGTCATTTCTCACTCTTGGAGTGCACCAGCAGCTCTCGAAAAACTTCCCAGCTCCAAAAAGTTTGCAGAAATCGTTTTCTTCTAGGACTTCTTGGTGGTTTTAACAAAAGAAGTAGTGATCGTACAGTGATTGCCTGAGGGCTCTGATCAAATCTTCATAAACCAGATTTTCTTTTTTCCAGATTTTTCATTTTCTTTTTCCATATATGATTCACTAGCCTAAAAACTACTGTTGATATGACTGTGTGCAGGTGGTTACAGTGTTCATGTCGTTGCTGCTGCTGCTTTTGGTTAGTCATGCCGATGGGGACCTGTTTCTAGATAGGAACAGCCTGGCCTGGCCTCTCCAGCTCCATAAGGACAGGGCAGTCAGGCTATTCTGGTCAGAAAGGTGCTTTGGTGCAGGCAGTTGTTTCCCTAGTCCAGCATGCAGGAGCAAAAGGAAGGAAAGGGTACAGTGTGACCTGTTTTCACATAAGGCCCCTGGGCTTAGGGCAGCCTAAAGTTTGGCCTATACACAGAGCAGGAAGTCACTGGGAGATCAGAGTCATTCTCTCAAAAGCATACAGAACAGCCTCAGAGGGAGTGAGATGGGGCCAGCAACTCTCCAGCAGTCTCTTCTGTAACATACTGTTCCTAGGAACACAGGTTTGGAGAGAGCTGCAACAATCACATTTTCTGGTATATGGAAACTGCCCTGTAGGATCCTCCTGCTACTGACTCTCTGGCAGAAACTAATCTACTCCTGCCAGACCAGCATGAATCCTTTCATGTGAGTAGACATAATTCAAATACCTCCCACTAGCCCCACCTCTTAAAGGTGCTACTACCTTTCCATACCATTAAGTTGGGAACCAAGCTTGCAGCACATGCACCAAACCATAGCTGAGGTACATCATAAATTTTGTCATAGGATGATCTATGATCAACAACATATAAATCACTAATGATGTGCAAGGAACTGTTCTAAGCACTTTACATTATTATCTCGTTCAATTCTCACTACTCTGTGAAATGGGTACAATTATTATCTTCATTTGATAAATAAGGAAACTGAAACACAGAGAGGTTAAGTGAATTGCCCAAGGTCACACAGTCTAACATGGGGTTAACACTTCAAAAGAGAATGGGGTTAACAGGTGCAGTGGTGCACGCCTGTGATCCCAGTTACTTGGGAGGCTGAGGGAGGAGCATCATTAAGTTTGAGGTTAGTCTGGGTAAGACCCTGTCTCAAAATAAAAATAGGACTGGGGATGTAGGTCAGTGATAGAGTTCTTGAGTGTGAAGTCCTGAGTCCAATCCCTACTATTGCAAAAAGAAGAAGAAAAAACTATACAAATGCTGTGTTACCCTAGTACCAGTTTTGTAGGAAATTAATTTATATTCTGAGCGTAATGTAGGCAAGGCAAAAAACTAGCTAAAATTTGTTACCTCTCCCCTGTTAATCAGGTCATGAGCAGGAATTCCTGCAACATCTAAGACTTCAACCTGGTGATTTAAGCCTTTATGCAACCGTGCCTTTGAACCGTGCTTGGATGAGCTTTGCCTTTTGTCAGTGACAGGTTCTGACCTTAGGCAGGATAAGAACAGTCACAAAAAAGGGCACCTGCCCCATTCTTTTTTCTGTTCAGGTAAAAACTGGCTGGTGGAAGGTTAGGTGGCCTGCTTTCTTCTTGCTCCTGTGACAAACCAGTCATGTGCTTTTCGTCTTCATTCCACTCTCCCTGGTTCTATGTTCGCATACATTTGCTATGGTTTGAATATGATTTGTCTCTGACATTCAGTTGAGGTTAATCCCCATTGTGAGATATTAAGAGGGGAGAAAATTGGACATTGTGCTTATAGGTGGGGTCTTTGGAAAGGGATTGGGTTTAGGTAGGGTCATGAGGGTGGTGGTTTACAAGGGGACACCAGAAGAGACACACATATGTACCCATATAATTTGTCTCTACCATATGAGGCCCTGTGCTACCTCAGGGCTCTGCCAGCAAGACCATCACCTGAGGCAGCCCAGCGATCTTGTACTCCAGAAGCGTGGAGCTCAGTGGTAAAGCTGAGCATTCGTGGGAACCTGGGTTCACCCAGCACCACAAAAATATATAAATACCCCCAATGAGTAAGGTGTGTGTTTGAGTCCAGGGATATGCATGTCTCCCAGGCAGGTATCCCTCTGCTGCCCCACAGCTCACACAGGTCTCTAAAATAAAGAAACAGGGAAGCAGGCCAGGCCGGAGTGAGGGGCACTGCTCACTTAAAGCTTTGCTTAATCAGAGATCAACATGATAAATAATCACGTTTGCTCAGTGCCTCAGAGTTTACACAGAGCTTTCACATCTAATACCATTTCTACAAGCCAGAAAGTGGAAAGGAACTAATTTTACCCACACAGTTGGGATTCATACTTCCAATTCAAGTCCATCCTTCTCCCCTTCCTCCCTCCCCCAAACATACTTTTTTAATCAATAGAAAAGAACGTCTCATTGTGGAATCTTATACAGGGGTGCTTATTTCCACTTTCCATTTATTATCTCAGAGTACATTTTCATGATCCCAACATATATCTAAGAATGGGAAGTTGTCATCTCAGCAAGAGAACACCACAGTCCCTATTATGTTGTCTTGGGGATATTTAAATAATCCTTTCCCTCTATGCTCTCTGGCAGGTGAAGTGATACTTTCTATGGCTTAAGGAACTTCCTACACATGGTTAACCTCCAAATTCAACGTAACATTTAGGATAAGAGGGATGGGTTTTGGTCAGATCAGTTTTCATTTTTTAATTTACTTACTTTAATGGGTTTGGGATGAAAATCAGAAATAGTTACTGTTGCCAAAGGCTTTATCACTACATAGGTACAGCCAGCAGTTCTCCACACAAACTAGGCTAAAGTTCTCCCTGGCCTGGACCTTAGAGAACCCAAGTATCACGAACCTGTAAAAATATTTATTTAGGAACACATGGTCACCTCAGTCACTAGGGGTCTGGCGCTTTAGGCTGACAGAGCATAAAACATGACTCAAATATTGGCTCTATGCAGGCCCCAGAAAACACTTCACCCCAACTATGCCCCATGTCCTTGAAACAAAAGGTAGCTGTACCCAGCACCCCAAAGGCTTGCAGGATGTGATGCTGATGACAGGGAAGATGGTCACTCCTCGGTGCATGTAGGATGTTATGGTGGAGGACACTGATTTGAAGTGAAAATAATGAAACTGTCAAATCCTTCCTTTTGGATAGCAAGCAGATCTTACAGTCATAGATAATGGGTGTTGTTTCCCAAGTAATACCAACACCCATTTCCTTGTTTCATTTATGATCTAATCTACGGTTCCAAAGGAATTCACACATTAGTATATATTTGTGTGTAGTTGAAGATGGTCATTGAGGAGTATTTTATAAAGTTAAATAATGAGCACCACTGTTAAAATGGTAGCTATGTGACTAACACAGGAAACTTGATACTAGTTCTTTATATTGGCAGTTTTTATATTGGGTGGACTCAGTGCTAGAATTGCTGATAGGCTTACGTTTTATTTAAACATTAATAAGTTATAATTAAAATTTCAAACATGAAACAGTTTAAGGTTTAAAAATATTTATTTAAACTTGGCATGGTGGCACATGCCTATAAACCTAGCAACTCTGGAGGCCTAGGCAGGAGGGCGGCAAATTCAAGACCAGCGTCAGTCACTTAGCAAGGCCTTAAGTAACTTAGCAAGAACCTGCCTGAAAAAAAAAAAAAAAAAAAAAAAAAAAATTTTAAAAAGGTGGCAGATGTAGCTAAGTGGTTAAGTGATCCTGGGTTCAATCTCAGTAAGAAAAATATATATATTTAAATGTTGAAATTCAGTTATAATTTGTATTTTGAATGTGAATTCTAATAGATCACTTCGAATCATCTGAAAGAAGATAAATTTCAGCTGTACAAAGTAATTTTAATTTTCTGGATTTAAAAAATTGACATTTTTGATGAAAATATATGCTCAGATTTTGTGTAATTTGAATACACTAAACTTTTAGATCACGGTTGTGGTGATGAAAATGTTCTCTATCTGGGCTTTCCAGTACAATAGCCATTGGTCATATGTTCTTCCTGAGCACTGGAAATGCAGCTGGTACCACAAGGTGACAAAGCTGAAAGTGACTAGGTGCTACCATGTAGAAATGCATAGCTTTAGATCCTTGCTGTTAATAGAACACACATTATGGGAAAATCTTGATTATAACCTAATTGGTGATATTACTAAAATAAAGGAATACACCCATTTTCTGAAATATATATGCCAAAATATATGAATTATGTATGGGTTACTTATCCATATAGCCAGACAGATTCTTAACAGAAAATCTAGATATGGAAAATAATGTATTTTGTCAACTTTGATGTTTGGTTGACTTTTTGTTACATAAACACTATAGTAAGGGCTGGGGGTGCCCTTCATGCTAGTCAGTACTATGCATGCTCAAGGTCCTGGGTTCAATTCCTAGCAACTCTCTCCCCTCAAAAACAAAAACAAATCCCCAAAACTATGTTTTTAAAAACTTTTGATTCTTATCAAGATATAATAAGATATATAGTAGTCTGCTAGCTTGATAAAATGTAGACATATGGTAAGTAGGTCTACATTAGGGGCTTGCTTGACAGCATTTCTAACTCTGACCAACCACAGTGTAAATGTCATTATTGTCCCCAGATACCCTGGAGTGATGTGTACTTAGACCAAAATGAGAAATCTCCACTGCTGAAAATACAAGCCAAAGCAAACGCCCCACTGGGAGCACCCTTAGGTGGGCCCTTCCTCAGGGTGCATCCGTTTTCAATAGAGGCCTTCCCTTTGGGCTCAAAGGCTGCTTTGACCACTTATCTTTAAGATGGAGTGAAAAAAAAAAATAGTAGTAGTTCTGAATTGTAAGGGAAGTTGCTGCTGGGTAAACCCCATTACCCTTTGAAATGTGAAGGCAGGCTCTTAAGGCAGTCTACCATTGTCATGAAGAGCAGAGAACAAGGACAATTGACATTCAGACCCTCCCCTGAACTTTAAGAAACAGTAGGAAGGGACAGAATTTTCCACGGGTTACTAGGGAAGTCCTGTGGTAGCAGCAATGGAATTTCCAAACCCTGAAGATTCCCAGGGGATCAAGGTCAGTTGCCTTCACAGTAACCCGCTCATTAACACACCCTATATTGATTTCTTTTATTTCCTAGTTAAAAAAAAAAAAAAAAAAAGCACTCCCACAATCAAAAAAACCACTCGTACTTAAATTCTAACCTTAAGGTGGGCTTCTGAGGGAGCCCAGGCTAAGACAATCTCTGACACTTAGCACAGGGTCTGGCAAACACTTAGCACAGGGCCTGCCTTAATAGATATTTACTGAAAGAATTAATATACTTTGCCAATGAAATCCTATCCTAACATTAACCTCTTCGCCCAGTTTAAAGAAGTTACTCAGAAGCAACGTGACTAGACTGATTTTTACTTCTTATCTGGATCCTTGCTTGTGTAAAACTCTATTGGAAAACCCACTGCCATTTAAAAAAAGCAAATTTGTGTTCTGGTATAGGCACAATCCCAGGTTGCTGACAGGATCACCCTGGCTTGTTGATCCTTTTTGGAAATAAGAGACTCCCCTTCTTGTCGGACTTCAAAATTTCATTTTGCAATTAAATATAAGGTTCAACAGGTACATATTTGGATAAAATAACATGGCAATGTGAGGTCATATTAAGATAACCATTATTAATATGGAGACTTATTTTAAACAGCAGGTCTGACAAGGACCTAGTAAGTGGAATTCAGGAAGAAAGTACTGGTGGCCATATCAAAGGAAAAAGTCCTGGGATCTCCAAATTCCCCCTGGGAGGATGATACCTGTAAGGTATCCTTGTCTGCTGGTTCTGGGGCTCTCAGTAGACCTGGTCAGCATGAACATGGGTCAATGTATTTATTAGAGCCTCAAAGTACCATAAAGCAGGCTGAGTAGAGGATGCCTCTTAAAGGAAGTAGTCCTGGAGAGCTCCTGGCACCTTGGAGTCCAGAGGGACTTGACTCCATGCCAAGTTAGAACATTCTGATATTCAAACTGTTACTATGATTTCTAAGTTAATCTCTTCCCAAGATCTCTTTGCCTTGCAGTGGGTAGACCAGGCGCCTATAGCTGTCTTGAGCTGGTTCAATGTGCTTTTTCTGAGGGAGATGGATCCTTAAAAAATAAATAAAATGTTTAAAATTCACACTTTAACTGAAGCAGTGGAAAAATTTTAAAATTCTCAATAAGTCATCTGAGACACAAAATGGCAAATTAAAATATTTCGAGACATTTCTTGATTCACTCCCATCTTTCTTTCTCCCCCTTTCCCCAGCACTTTGCACCAGATACAGAAATCACGGTTTATGTTCAAACCCTGGTTTCGGTGTGACCGCCGCCTTCCATGACAGACCGCGGCTCGCACACCGGACGCCTAGACACCATGCAGCGTAGAAGCGCGCCCTGCTTCCCGGGTGCGGGGGTTCGGGGCAGCGGCGCGTGTGCCCCGCGAGGCTACCCGGGCGCAGGCATCCGCCAACTTCTTTCCGTCGGCGGCACGGAGAAGCCCGCAGCCCTCCGTAACCTCCACGATCATCTCGCTCGCCTTTCCAGCAGCCGCCGGGGAGCGCCGGCCCTGCGACTCCGCTTGCAGCTCGCCCTGTTCGGTGACACTGCCGTCCGGCGCCAGAGACCGAGTCGCCGTGGCCGCGCCCGCAGGGCTGCAGGCCGCTGGTCCCGCCTCGCGGCTCTCAAACTACTCGCGGCTCGTGACCCGGGACAAACTTCTGGCGAGGCGCAACCCCTTCCACAGCCACGCTCCCGAAGCCAGCCACCAAAATAGAAGACGCGGTCAGGGCAAGGAGGGGCAGAGGGTGGCAACCCTGCGGCCGCTCCTCCCCGCGCGGGTGACGCCCGCACTTGCGGCGGTGGCCGAGAGGCCACCCCCGGTGGAGCTCCCGGAGGCAACGCGGCCGCCCAGTGCCTGGGCACCGGCCGGTGGGGCGCGGGCGCTCACGCCCTCTAGCGGGCCGCGGCGGCGCCGGGCGGCCGTGACGTGGGCGCTCCCTTCAGCCGGCCTGCGGGGCATCGCCAGTCAGTCGGGGAGCAAGAGCCCCGCGCGCAGCCTGCGCGGGCTCTCGGCCATCGGCGCGCCGCCGCTTGGGGCTGGCTTGGGGCTGCCAGCAGAGAGGCGACGGGCAGGACGCGCGCGGCCACGGCCACCGCCACGGCCAAGGCCGGCGCCGGCGGCTCGGGTCCCGAGCAGCGGAAGGCGAGCGGCGGCGGGCGCAGCTGCCGGAACCCAGGGAGGATTTTGGCTTCGCGGACGCGCCCTCCGCTCCCTCTCGCAGCAGTGCCAGACGCGGAGCGGGGCCAGGAGCAGGGCAAGAGGACCCAGGACACCGTCCCCGCGTCCCGGGAGCCGCTGGAGTTCGGACTTCTGCAACTATTGGCACTTTGGGGGTTTGAATCAAAGCTTTGCGTCTCTCCTCTCTGTGTGGAAACCCTAGCTCCGGTACCCCCTCCGCCTTCGCGCGCCCACCCTCGGCAGCCGCCGCCGCCGCCGGGGAGCGGCCGGGCGCGCACTCAGCACCATGAGCAGACTTGGGACTTGCCTGGCGACTTTGGCCGGACTTTTGCTAACTGCTACAGGGGAGACGTTTTCAGGTAAGCGCAGCCATTCCTGGGGCGGAGGGGTCAGAGCGAGGTGTCTGGGACACCAAACTTCCCCAGTAGGAGAGCTCGAGGAGGGCGTCGGGGCCGGCCAGGGGGCGCGGTGGGTCAGGCTCCGCGTCTGCGGGTCAGCAGGGCGCAGGGCCAGGGGCCTGAAGAGAGGGCTGGCGCCCAGTACCCGGGCCGGTGGAGCTGGCCCGCCGCTAGGACCGACTCGCGCTTGGCCCTTCTCTCTCCGCGGCCTGGGCTAGTGCTTCGGTTTGGATGCCCGCCACTTCAAGTCCCTGGCCAGCTCCTAAAGGAACAACAGAAAACTTTGCCTGAAGTTCTCAGCAGCCGCCACGGGGCGTAGGCGCTGCACCGTACCCTCCGACCCGGAGCAGCAGCAGGCCGGGGCCACCAGTGTCCATCTGCGCCCGCGTTGATCACCCTCATCTAACCGCAGCTCCCGGGGCGATTTCCCGGGTCCCTGCCGACTCCTACCCGGAGCGGCCAGCGACCTCAGTAGATCCCCGCAGCTGCGCGGCGCCTTGGGGGAGCCCAGACGAGCGTTCCTTGTCGATTCCAGAGAGGTCTGCGCTACAGTAGAGGAAGTGACCGCCCCCGCATACCCGGGCCTCTGAGGTCCTGCGCCGCACCGGACACCTCCTCCCCATCTTCGGCCCCCTGGCGGAGCCTCGCGTTTAGTGGCAACTTGTTAAACCCAGCTGGGCAGCGTCTGGTGTCCCAGGTGGAAGGAGGCGACTGGCAGCGTGCACGCGAGCAAGCGTGTGCTTGAGGGCGCACTGGGGCGTTAGGAGCCCAGAGTAGTCTCTCGTGGAGACAGGACCCCGAGATCGGGGTCGGGGCGAGGTCAGAACAAGCACGTTGCTCCAGGGTTTACCCAGGATCCCCTTTTTGTACCTGGAGGACACCAGTGTATAGGCAAACGCCGGCAACATCGTTACTTTGCCCGTGCTTATTAAATGAGCGTCATTAAAATCCATGCACAGTGGTAGCTGTGGACTTTTTTCTTTTCTTTTAAGCTGTTTAGGCTGAAACTTGGTTTGCAGAATAGGTTTCTATTTATTCGGGAGGAATGAGTAAGTTGGACACTTTTTTTTTGACGGAGACTTTCATTAAAAGCAAAAGGCACATTTTAAACATTAAAGACATTTGGCACTCTGGCGCGTGGAAATATCGATTTTTACTTTCTTGGAGTCCAGGACCATTGGCTGTTGGTCCTCTGGATACACAAGCACAGAAGGTTGTGTCTTACATGTTGCTGAGCTGCTGGACCCCTTACTAGGGGACAGAGGGGAGCTTGTAGATAGCTGATTGCCCTGAGCTCTGAAAGAAACCCAAAACAATTAACTTGAAGAGAAATACCCTTCCTCAAGTTTAATTTTTCCTTAGCAGATAATTGCACGTGCTGCAGAGATTTTGATATAATGATGCACAGGTGTCTGATTGGATGCAGATTTTGGACTGCATTTTTACTAGTGAATAAAGGATAGCACTTGCCAGTTTGAGTGACTGGTAACTTATTAGCATTAGAACCCAAGCTTGAGGGCTTTGGTGATGTTTCCTCTGCATTAAGATCTGTAACTCTGCCTGGATTTGTTTAAACTTAAGCCATGTCATATATCATTGGGGTGAATTTTTAAATTGTATCCTAGGAGGTGGAAACGAATTTTTATGAGGTTTATTTAAACCATGGGCACCTTATCATTATAAAGGATTTCAGACTTCTTTGTACTGATCTATTTCCTTGTTAAGATTAATTTAAACGATCAATCAAACCCAAATAGGCTTTTAATAAAATTTAGCCTGGTTTTTCTTTCGGAGGAAATGCATATTTTTATTTATTCAAATTATATCATTAACTGAAGTGTTTCTTCTTTTTTTATTTGGAAAATCAGAGTTATCCTGGTATGTTAGTGCATAAAAGGGAAATGAAGGGGTATATCCAAGTGATTGCTTAGCAATGTTGACATTTAAAAAATTTGAATTTGGCAGATTTCATGTGTGCAAGGATCAGTGATATTGCAGTTCATTACACTTTTTCCCCTTCACTTTGCATTTTAGTTCATACAGGTTCAGGGCACTTCATGCTTTGCAAAAGTGGAGTTTTATTATTTTGTATGTTTGAGAAAGTTAATTCTGATGCTGTGAGTGACATTGACACATTTCTTTTTAGGGTTCTTCTGGGAAGGGCAATACTTGGCTGTTTTTCATCTGATGTAGGAATAGATTTTACAAACAAAGGAGCCAGATTATAAGCTCCTTGGGGGCAAAATAAAATTTTTTTCTTTATTGGTTCCCCATATAACACTTAACACAGGGCCCTAGCTCTCACAGGCACTCACTGTTTAATACATTATTAATGTGAATCTGGATCATTTGCAAACTTTCAGGATTTGTGTGAATTGACTGGCATAAAAGGAAGGAGAGGAGTGATTGTTAAAAGTTAGATTTGGCCTACATTTTCCCTGTGGGGCTTCTCTTGAGATCACCTAATAGACCAAACCATGGAGTTTATGTACTCAGGGAATTTTTTATGTAATAACTGAGATTTATACATAAGACACCTTGCTGTGCCCTACAGTAGTGTTGAACTGGCCTCCTTTGGAATGAGTTTGAAATTAAGATTGCTAGTGAATTATTTCAAGAGGTAGACACACATCTTTTGAATACCAGACATCGGAAACAGAGGGCTAAACTCATTGGAAGAGAAAAGAATTAAGATTTTGACCCAGGAGGACTTTATCAACTGTAAACCTTATACTTTAAAATGTTTATGATGGAACTGGAGATAGAGCTAAACTGGGAGAGTGCTTGCCTCACATGTACAAGGCCTTGGGTTCAGTCCCCAGCACCACACACACAAAAAAGTGTTTATATCTAACTTGTAGGTAGACTAGCCCAAGTTCACTTTTTCTCCAAGGCTTTGAATATTAATTAATTATGTACAAAGCACATAAGACCTGAGGGAGAAAGTTAAGTCATTTTAGTTTTGCTTGAACTTCCTTTTTCCATGGTAAGAATCCAGAGAGTTGGCCAGTTATTCCATTTTGACCCATTTCTTAAAAGTCAAGTTGTAATGTGTTATATGATGAAGTGTTTAGTTCTACGTGTAATGGGGGTGATGTATTAAGTTCTGTTAAGCTTTAGTTTGCAGAAATAGAAATACAGACTTTGAGGGCTGGGGTTGTGGCTCAGGAGTGGAATGCTTGCCTCACACATATGAGGCACTGGGGTAGATCCATAGCACCAAATAAAAGTAAATAAAATAAAGGTATATATTTAAAAAAAAAAGTGAAATGTTAAAAAAAAAATAAGAAATCCATACTTAGCCCTTTGTTTTAGCTACTGTATTTGGAATACATTAAACCTTAAACCTTAGCATAACCATGTGAACTTGGGACTACTGAATTTTGGATTTATCGGAAAAATTTATTTTTCAAAGTAATCTTTCAAGGATGTTTGTGGGAAACTGCCGAAATTTGAATAAAGTCCACTTAACCTTTTTTTTTTTTTTTCTTCTTCAGTGCTGGGGATGGAACCCAGGGCCTCTTAGATGCTAGGCAAGTGCTCTACCTCTGAGCTACCTCCCCAGACCCTGAGTAAAGTCTGGAGCTCAGTTAGTAGCTTTGTACCAGTGTTGATGTCTTAATTCTGGTAACTCTGCTCTGCTTATGTAAGATGTTAACACTGGGGAAGCTGTGCAAATGGTGTATTTGAACTCTTTGTACTGTTTTTGCAACTCTTTTATAAGCCTAAAATTATTTCAAAACACAGACTTTGTAAAGAGTCCATTAAAAGAGTGGAGATAGATTTGTTTAGCATTCTGATTTAATTTTTATTTTTCAGATAACTACAGTCATGACATTTTACGTTTTTGTGGTGCGTTCACTAGATAATTGATAGGAAGAAAATACTTCAAGTTTAAATCAGCGAGCCTGAAAGAAAATATGCCAGGAAATTACTATGACATGCTTAGTGCTATGTGTTTTTAAAGAAGAATTGCTTGAGCACAATAAATTGTTCTGATCTGGAAAATTATAGGTTTTAGTATGGGATTATTTTACAGGTTTTCACATAGGAAGTTCCTGCATGTAATGATATATAGATAAGTGTGTATATAACTTGAATAATTCTGAATGAACTTTCCTCAAAAAACAAGTACTTTGAATCATGTCCTCAGATTATTTAAACCTTGTACAAATGAAGCATGTATCTGGAAAAAGTTGGTTTTGGAATTTAAGCATTTCTGGGACAGTTCTATGTCAGTGACTTTAAATTTTTCATAGAACATAATGCATTCTTGGAACTGTTAGGCTGTAAGTATCTGTTTTGATGGAGGAACTATGTTTTGGAGTAAGTATGGTTTCCTTTCAGTTTTTGTAGGAGATTTCATAAAGTTTCCTAGAATGAACATGGATTGTCTTAATATTCTGGAATATAGTTTCCAGTTAGGAGGTCAAACATTTTAATGACATTTTAATGTTTCCAACATTTCTCTAAACGTAGTTTTATGGGGAGGAGTGGTGTCTATCATGCATTTTACTTTAATTCTAAGATTGCTGTCTTTGAAAACCAATTTTCCTACAAACTTTCTTACAGTTTCACATCTCAGTGTGCTTATACTTCAATGAATATAACATAGAACATGTCCACAGGCTTATTTTATAAGTCAGGGATAGTTTAATTATGAATGTCTAACTTACTAATGAAATATTTTTAAAAGATACAAAATACTATAAATCTTCCGATACTACAAACCTTCCATTAGAAGAGGATGTAGCTTCTCAGTTCCTAAAATATTGCAGTAGTTTGTAGTTTAGTCATCAAAAAGCCTTAGTTTATGCTGTAGCTACAAAAAACCCAGCAGAGAAAAATAAACAGGGCTGTGTTGGGTGGGGAAGAGGAAAGATTTAGTCACCAGCTTCCTAGTCCATAATTCATCCCTCCCCCAGTTGGAGGGGGTGAGAGGGGGCAGCTGGCAAGGCCAGGGCATAATTAAGGGGATGGGTGTGGGTGAGAAGAAAAGAAGAAAAACAGAGTGACGAGAAAAGAATTGTATATTTCATTGGGAAAAGCTTTGCAGATAGTAGCAGGCGAGGGACTCTGCTCTTAAGCCCTCTTTGGTGACAATTATGTAGGTAGGTCCTATACCTTAGCAGCTTTTGGTGGCTCTAAGGAAGGCCTGGGGAACTCTGCTAGCGTTGATGGGGAACTGGGTTTGCACCTGTGCATCTCAAAACAGTGTGCACAGGATCACCTTCCAGATGTTGTTGCCCAGGGCCAGGCATGGTGATTCTGATGTCCTGTCACCTTAGAGTATGGTCCAATAGCATCCCCTTGGTGTGTGTCCGTGCTTTGAAGAGCTGTTGTTCTAAAAGTGCAATTCATAAAGTGGGTTGCTTGGGTCAGCAACAGCAGCATCACTCAGGAGGCTGTGAAACCTGCGGACTCTCTGGTCTTGAGTCAAACTGTAGGTTCAGGTCCTAGCAATCTGTAAAAAAAAGCCCTCCACGGGATTCTGATGGGCCTGTAAATGTGAGAGGCACTGTTGTAAAGGAACCCCTTAATTATCAGACTCCCTATGGTAAAAGAGAATGTGCATTCATTCACTTATTGCCCTTTTGTTGAGTGAGCACTGCCAAAATCCTGGACTTGGCCATGTGATTGTGCTGTGACTGTTAGTGAGACCACTAGTGTGATACCTGGAACAGTAGTCTTCCCTGAGGAAGATATTGATCCAATCTTTGTGAAACTTACAATACAAAAAGTTTCCTGTAGTGAGTGTAAAATTGTAATTAAAATTTGATGAAATGTTTATTGGGAATTTCTCCAGGATGATAGACCTTTTTTTTTTTTTTTTTTCCCTTTTGACACCAGGGATTGAATCCAGGGGTGCTCAATCACTGAGCCACATCCCCAGTCCTTCTATTTTTATTTTGAGACAGAGTCTTGCTAAGTTGCTGAGGCTGGCTTTGAACTTGTGATCTTCCTGCCTCAGCCTCCAGAGCCTCTTGGAATTCCAGGTGTATGCTGCTTTACCCAGCTAGAAGATATTTTTTGGCTTTTTATAATAATGGTATAACCCAATGTGCTTATTAAAATAATACCTTTAATTCAAGTTAATATTTACTTCTCACTTACTGTTTAAAAGTCCCCTTAATGGTGTGGAAATAGGCAAAGATAAGGAAAACGTAGTTAACACCCTTTTAAAGTTGTCTGTCTATTAAGAATTTCAAGATCTACTCAAATGTAAAGAAATAGGGACTTTCTTAGGAAAGAATGCAAAACTTAATTTATGTAAGAGTTGGAGTTTTAACATGGAGATGTGAAACTTTGCCTTTGGAAATACACTCTCAACTTCCAGATTAAAAAAAAAATAATAAAAGATTTTCACTTTATGTCTTGAGTACTAACAATGTGCAACCTGAATTAGAGCCAGTTTTTCTGCTAGCCACAAAAGGACAGTTAGTGCATCTATGTCACTTAACACTCTGGGTAAATAAAAGTGATTGTGTTGTTCACTTAATGGGTTTACCTGAAACACATTCAGTGAGACTGAGACTTTGAGAAAGAAATAGTTTCAGAATGCTTATCACATGCCAGCTAGCCGTCTGCTGTCTGTTCCTTCTGCTGTCATCCAAAGCTGATCACTAGGTGTAGCTGCATCTCTAAACCCACCTGCCTGAGCCAGGAAAGGCCTGGCCTTTTCCATGGAAGGCATCCTGAACTTGATTCATTTACAGCTAAAGAAGGGGATGCCAGTGGCCCTCAACTGTTTGTATGTGGATCTCTAACTCCTTATTGTAAAATTAAATTCTTTAGTGAAAGCTGTAGTTCTGTTAGTCCTAACTATGGTATAGTTTGTTGTAATTCAGCACTCACCCAAATACAACTTTAGACTCCTCTGCAATAATCATACTCATTTTTTCTTTTCATTTTTGGCTGTATAATATGTTGCTGCTAGTCTATAAGACAGAGGTAGATTGGAATAGATAGTATTTATTTGCTGACCAAGTAAGAGTTCTTGTTCACCCAGAGGTTCGTCTTGTGGCAGACCAGTAAAAGCAGTGGAGTGAATGACTCTGTATAGGTGTGGAGTATCTTTAGGAAATGGCTTATATATACTGCACTGACATCTGTAAGAGATTACTTCTATGGCACTGAGGATTTAAGTATATAATTCAAGAAATCATTAGAATTTGCATGGAAATCTGATTCAGTCATTTTTTTTCCCTGCTTTAAGCTCAGAAGACTAATGAGGCATTAAACTTTTATATGGAGCATAAATATTGGGCCCTGGTTTGGAAACAAGGCAAGGTGGAGAACCCCATGGAAGCAGGCAGTGGCTTACCAGGGCTGGGCCTTGGGTAGGGAAACGGCCTCACAGCTGAAAGACTGAAGATTGAGGACACATAGGAGCAGTTGAAGAGAGTGGAGAACTCAGAGACTTGTCACAACTGCTAAGGTTTTAGAATTTTCCCGGGAGGAACAGACCACTGTTTAACAATGATTTATTTCAACATGCAATAGCCTAAGCTGAAGCAAAGCATTTACTTTTTATGGACCGCAAAGCATAAAAGCTTATAGAGCATCAGTTTGTTTTCAGATGAGTGAATATTCATTTTAATCTTTTGCTCCTATTCAATATGCAGAAAGCAGATTTATTGCATACAGTGAAAAGAATATGTTTTAGTCTGGGTTCCTATGGAAGTCGAAGGCCTCCTGCATCTCCCCTGCTTCTTGCTATGGGATCACAGTGTATTCACATGTGGACCCAGGACAGGGGGGAAAAGGAATTAGACCACACCTTCTGGAAAATCAGTTTTATTGATATTTGAGCTTTCTTCTTGGTTTTGAATAACTTGAGGAAATTTACCTCATGTAATAATCACATACTTTAAATTGAAACCTCACATTCTGCCTAGATATACGATTATAGAGACTTAAATTATTGCTTTAAAAATAAGTACTGATGATGTACAAAGTCATATTACTGAACAGTGTTTAGCATGTAGTACTCAGTAAATATTTGTTGAATGAATAAGTATGATTGAATGAAGTTCCCATGGAGAAAAAAAATATAAATTACTTGAGCTTACAGCCGTTTTTTTTTTGTTGTTGTTTTGTTTTCTCCTTTCTATTCATTGTGACTTTGTAAAAGCATTTTCAATAACCTTAACAATAGAACCAGATGTGGGCTTAGTGTCCAGTGCAATTTGCAGTATATGGGTGTATAGAGATTCAGTCGCTGAATTTAAAGGGAAAAATGTGAATTAAATATGTAAGCCTGTAATTCTATCTCATATAAGAAAATTATGTCAGTTAGTTATTGCTATAAAGTAGAATTTTGATATAATATTGGTCACTAAAAAGTGAATTTTCAGTGTGCAGTAGATTTATCAAGATTCTACTCTAGAAGGATTTGATTTAGTCATCAGGATATTAAAGGAACTGTGATATCACCATAAGAGGGTTCCATCGCAGAGAATAATATATACTGTCTGCTGCCTTTTATTTCAGATATAGAATGAAATTAATTACACCTACACAGCTCAGATGGCAGCCTGATAACATCGGGCTCATCTTTATTGTAGCAGGCATGCTCTCCTTGCTTTTCATTCAGTGGGTACCTCCCAGGTGATAAAACTTAATAAAAGAGGCGACTCTGACAACAATCTCATAAACTGTGTTTTCTACTTCCTTGACTTTCGAAGCTTGACCGCTGAGTATGGTATGAAATTTCCACAGTGAGTCAGGACCTGGGCATCCGTTGGCATTATGTCGTGTGTATACTTCAGGGGTGGAAAGGTGTGACACATTTCTGTGCTCACCACTGGGGCCATGGAAGATACTTCCATAGCAAAAGATGTGTTAATAGGAGAAGAGCCTCACACATTTATTCTCTTAAAGTTTGAGGGGACAAGAGAGCTTTTGGCAATGAAGACCCAGGGAAAACTGCCTGTTTTTCTGAGGAGTGGACAACTGTAGAAATGCATCTGGATGGAAGGTCTGATCTAATGGTAATGGGTGTTGAGGGGACATGCAGCAGGGCCTGTCTGTTCAGATTCTTCTTGGCCTGTGTGACATTCCTTCCTGCAGGTGGGTGGCAAGACCCCTCAGAATGATGGTGGAGAAGGGAGAGAGTGACCTTTCTAGATTTGGGGAGAGAGGTTCCAGTTTCTGTGGCCCACATTAACAAAGAGAAATTCCAGTTTCTCTGACTCACTTTGAGGGAGAAAGGCAGGAGGCAGGAGAAGGTCAGAGAGACCCACTTCCACTTCTGAAGTCTAGGCCTTCAGTGTCTTTAAAGAACTCAGCAGACCAAAGCGCCAGATTTTGAGGGTATCCTGTTCTGAACACAGATAACATGTTATGGGAGTTTTCCCCCTGCCTCACTGTCAGTTGCCATTTACATCTTTGTGGGTTTTTAAAGAGCCTCTCCCTTTCTTACAAGCAATGCTCAAGGGGCAGGGAGCCCTGAGAAGCTGACTGCTGGGGATCCTTTGTTATTGACCCTTGGTAGGTTGTGGGAGTGGCCTCCTTAGGTAGAGAGAGACAAGAAGCTGTGGGGGTCCAGGTGGTAAGGTCAGCCATGGGGACCCTGGGGCTCAGAGAAAAGGCAGAATCTCCTCATCTGATCACTTCTTGGTTTAGAATTTTTCCACCTCTGAGTAACTGTGTGGCCTTGGCGTGTTATTTTATTTTTCTGAGCTTCAGTCGTCTTTTCTGGAAAAACACCTTGCAGGTACAATGTAAATACAGAAGGAGGGAACCAGTGCTGACACCAGGGGCTTCTTGAGGTGACTGTGTGTATGTAACAGCCATTCCACGCAGGTTGTAGGTTTAACTGCATGAACTCATTTTCTATAAATCAAAAAGGGTTAATGTTGGCAATATTTCATGTGGTTCAAACTCCTGGACCCCTTTCTCTAGGTCCAAGACTTTGATGATTGGGGTGTAAGTGACATGTGTGCATGAATGTGTAGTTACATACGTATATGTTATAAGCATGTGGCTGGTATTATGTTTTACAAAAAATACTTGTAAATAACTCCCCAAATCAAAATAATCACCTCTGAATTTGTACCATGGAAAGCCAGCACTGCTCAGTGCTGTGGAAGGCAGTGTTGGGACACTGGCATTGGGTCCACCTGAAACATTTGTTAAGAATGCAGAGTCCTGGCCCCCACAGACCTACAGAGTGGGGAACTCTGGAGTGACCACAGAAACTGCTAGAGAAGCATTTCAGGTGATTTTGCTGCTCATTCAAATTGAAGAGTTACAATTCAAATTGAAGGTTGGAGAATAGCAGTGACTCACAGGGACCCTGCCCTTGTGCAGGATTAACTAACTAGTCTTCTGTGACTGGAGTTAAGAAAGCTTGTGAGGGTCACTCATGAATTTTTTTATATTGTTCGATTGACCTGAGAGTTTGAAGCAGAGGCTTTCTGGTGTCAGAAAGCAAAAATTAAGTATGAAATAAAGCATTTTATGTTTTATCTTCCAACTCGGTGACCTTTAGTAAATGTGATATCAGTCTGGAATTTGGGGGGATATAATGAAAGAATAAGGACAGTTTAGGGTAATCAGAATACTGATGATTTTAGATCTCTAAATTTACAGATCCGAGCTGCATTTTGAGATGACTCATTCAAGGAAGATCATGAGACAAGATAATCTGCAAAGTATTTTGGGGAAGATTATTTTCTAGCACTTATTCCTTTATTTCATGTTCAGTGAAACATATGGACACTGTGGAATCCTTTGCCTTAGGGGCCCTGGAAGCATAGATGTTTTGAGTACCTAGAAACTTCATAGACCTCAAAATGAATGTACCAGTCTGTAAGCACTTGAAAATTCCACTTCCTTATCATTTTGGTCAAGGAAGAATGGTGCTTGTCAAAATGTAGTCTCTGGGAGAGGTGACTCATTAATTTATCTTTCATATGACATCTCTAACAGGCTGTCACTTTAATACGTTGACATCTTTGGATTCAGATTTTTCACTTGTAAAATTTGACATTTGATTCAAGGATCCATAAGTGTGTCTCTGGACACTTAAAGAGCATGAGGATTGTGAGGTACTTATGTCTTAGTTCAGATTACTTTGTTAGAAATCATAGTTCAAGAGAATGGTACCTGGATCCATGATCACTTTAGCTGGGTGAAGATGGGAGAACTGTCTAGAACATGGGGACCCATCTGAGAGTGTATCTGACAGAGCACAAGGTGGCTTGCCAAGAGGAAGTGGATGCTTGAAAGGCAATTTGTAGGACTTTCGATGGTCGGCATCTTTACCACAGGTTGGTTCTGCAAAGATGCTTGCAAGAGAAACTTACTCTGCCTGTGCTTGACAATGTAATTGCCAGTCACAGAGCCACCAAAGGTTTTACAGTAGTAGCTCTGTGGTTTTCTTGTAAATTTTGACAATATAAGTTAGCCATATTTCAGGGACTTATAATTGACAGTAATCATGTTTATCAAATATTGAACACTAATTATGTGCTAGGGCCCATGCTGTAAGGATATGATATTCTCAAATTTATTGTTGCTCTGTAGTTAATAAAAACTTGGTAGAGTATCTATAAAGGTTTTGGGAGGTCAGGTTGTCTGCACTCCTGACCAATCCAGGCCACCTGAGCAGAGGTTACATATACTCTTGCCATTTCTCTCATCCCATACATACATAGACTTGCCTTTGCCCAACTTATGCTTTTCTGTGATACTACCTACTTATAT
Organism: Sciurus carolinensis; assembly: GCF_902686445.1. Taxonomy (NCBI): domain Eukaryota; kingdom Metazoa; phylum Chordata; class Mammalia; order Rodentia; family Sciuridae; genus Sciurus; species Sciurus carolinensis. The sequence goes on along the minus strand of NC_062227.1, from coordinate 24,041,043 downwards.
TAAGTGTGCTTTAAGGAAAAGCACTAAAAATGTAGTGTTGTTAGCATGCTTTTGGGGTGATGTTGTGTTGCATAATTTAAAATCTGAATGATGACCTTCTGGGAAGGTTTCTTTCTGTGTCTTAGTTCCAGAAAAAGATGTCATTCTCTTGGACAGTTTCTTCTCAGGAACACAGTGAATGATACAACCCACCAATTCTTCTCCTTTCTGTGGGCTTGTAGAAAGACAGTTTGAAAATGTATGTTGTCATAACTAGAACTTTGAAGTTGAGCAGCAGACTAGGCCAAAGCAGGCCTACATCAGACAGGGAGTTTGTTGACTGTTATAAGAGAGAAGGTCATGGGCTAGCAGGGCTGGTCCCAAGGGTTTAACACTGTCATCAGATTGCATCATTAGATTCTAAGTCTCCTTCTCTAAGCATCTTTCCTGTCTCTGTTATGTTTCTGAGGAGTTCCAGGCTAACTCATCCAAGTCCAAACCCAGTAGGAAGAGAGATTCCATTCCCTAGTGGAACACATTACTCCTATGAATGAGTTCCAAGAAAAATAGGGTGCTACCCCTGCAAGAGGGTGAATATAGGCAAAAGGGCAAAAAATCATTCTAGGCAGCGGTCTTGCTATAGATCCAGGTGTCTGGGTCCTTTTCCCTGCCTGATTCTTAGCCTCCTCTTTACTTCTCTCACTTCTTTCTAGTATATCTGCTGTATTTTATGCATCATTATAAATGATTATAAAATCTTTTTGGAACTGGGCAGCGGTAGAAGAAAATAAATGAGTTCCAAATCTTGCCATTTGAGTCAGTTTTCCAGTTAGGACTTTTGTATGTGTGTTTCTTCTACTTCTTTTTTTAAAAAATATATTTTAGTTGTAGATGGACACAATATCTTTATTTTAATTACTTATTTATTTTTATGCGGTGCTGAGGATCAAACCCACTGCCTCACATATGTGCAAGGCAGGCGCTCTACCACTGAGCCCCAGCCCCAGCCCTCTTTTACTTCTTAACATCACTTGCTAAAAGTTAGAACACTGGAGTGGGTACAGAGATTCTTATAGCCTACTTGAGTAGTTCCCCAATTTATTGTTTAAACTACCAAAATCTTTGGGTTATACAAATTTTTACATAGGTTAAAAAAAACATAAAGATCATTTGGTTAAGCAGCATTTTATGTGAACAGATTGAAAAAATAGAAGACTCTCCAAGTCTTGGTAACTTTATAACTTTATAACCAATATAACTATAAACAAGTTATATTAGCTATTTATATGTAACAGACCATCCCCAAATCCATAGACTTAAAGCAGTTTACTGCTTCTCATGTTCCATGGTGGCTTGGTGTACTTTGTGTAGCATCCACTCAGCTGATCTTGGCTGGATTGTCATGAAGTTTTGGTGTTGATTGGCTAGGATGGCCCTGGCTGGACCACCTGGGCTCCCCTCCATGTGCTTTATGATTTGCCTCCTGGCAGAATTTCCAAAGGGAAGAGTAGAAGTGCCCCAGCGCCTTCTGGCTCATGTTTGGGAAGGGTACCTTGTGTCTACACCTCATTCTGGCCAAAGCCAGTCCCAAGGCGAGCCTAGAATCAAGGGTGAAGACGGATCTCACTCACTCCTTGGTGTATGGGTTTGCAGAGCCACATGGTAAAGGGTGTAGGTGCAAGGAGAGGTGGAGACTTGGGCCCTACTCGAGGATCTGCTGGACCTACTGCACATGATCTGAGATGCTTCTGTCTTATAGAATACAGTTGGGAAATTGCTGGCAGCATGAAAAACAGGAATCTGGGGTTCAGAGACTTGCATTGAGGGGTCAACCCTGCCACTTATTGTCATCTGAAGGTGGAAGTTGTTGACCCCGTGTGAATTAGGTTATCTGCAAATAGGGTCATCCAGTGCATGTGATTCATGGGTTTGCTTCAGGGACTTTTATAAACATGTACCTCTGGGACTTGGTGAAGGTGTGAAAAGAGCCTGATTCAACCTTGTTCTCATCTTGGATGTGCCAGTTTCCAGCTGTGAGCCACATGACCCCTCTATGCTCTAGGCACATTTGTTCATCTGTGAAAGGGGAGTGATGCCTTCCTGGCCATCCTGTGCAAAACACAGTGCCTGCTGTAGCATAGCCGCTGTTACCACTACCAGAGCCCTGTGACCACAGAATAACCTTGAACCGTTGCCTTGTGCTTTCCCTGTCTGTCTGCAAGCCCCAGAGGGTATAGTTTTCCCCAGTCACAATATTTCTTCTATTTGTAATTCTGATTCATAAACTTGCTGCTATTTTTTCTCATCTCTCTGGAGCAAGGGAAATGAAAATATGACAGTTGCATGCTACCTAAGTGCTCAGTTCTTTATATGTCATTTACACACTCCCCTATAAGGGGACAATGGCACTGCAGGGTTTTATTCGCATTGTAAGGTTTGTGGAACTGAAGCTCCAACACATTTCAGGATGTTTTTCAGACAGTGGGCACAGCTATCTTTGGATCCCAAAGCGTGCTTTTTTTTCTGGCTGTGTTCTTGTCCCCACCTGTTGAACCCAAAAGCACACATTATAATTTTCAACCATGGCTTTATATTTAGTACAATTTCTCATGTTGATGTTAAAAACAATTGTAAAATTGTCTTAGCCCAGTAATGCAGTGTACTTACTGCTATTTTACAGCCCTCTGAAATAGTAAATTAGAGGAAGAGTACTTAGCTTCTTAGGAACTTGAATAAAATTAATTGAATTGAGATTTATTCATGTTTTTCATGAGCAGAGGAGGGCAGAATGTTATCTTCTCTGTGGTTTTGAATCCTCTAGATAAAATTGGATTTTTACGATTTCTTGTGTTTTGCATCTGAATATCCGATGAAGGTGAAAGGTGTAAAATCTTGCATTAGTGGTTATGGGGGCATAATGCTTCTAAGGTCAGTGATAATTTATTTTAAGACCTTTCAAGTGGAGGTTAGCAGGCCCTAGGAGACTGAAGTTAACATCACCTTCTTTAGGACAAAATGCATCGTGTTTTGAGGTTTGACAAAAGTAAAGAAGCATGTAGATCCATATTTGAAGGATTTAAAATAATCCATTATCTAGTATCTAGCTGAATTCACCAGGGGAAAGAACTATTAGGTATATATAATAGTCCACAAAAATTATTTACTTTACCTGTTTAGGTCACTTTATTTCTTTTTTCTTTTTCTTTTCTTTTTTCTTTCTTTCTTTTTTTTTTTTTTGCAGCATCATTGCTGAGAATTATATCAAAATAAACTGTGGCATTAACAGAAGTGCAGGGCTGAGCCTGTGACTCAGTTGTACAGTGCTTGCCTGCCATTCACGAGGCCTGGGTTTGACTCTCAGCATTACAAAAAGCAAAAATAATAGAATAAGTGATTAGTAAGATAATACTGGCATTTTTTTTCAGAGTGAGTTTTTAAAAATCATGGATTTAGACTCAACTAAAATTGTTTGATCATGTTCAACAAATGCAAATGTATATGTAAGTACTTAGATTTGTGTCAAGACTCATAATTGTGTTCTTTTTTTTCCTTCTCTTTTCTTTGTCTGCAGTGCTAGGGATGGAATCCAGGGCCTCACACATGCTAGGCAAGTGCTTTCCTACTGAGCTACACCCCAGCCCCAAGTTTCTTAATTGTGATACTTGTCTTAGAAGAGCAAAGTGGATGGATATTATAATTTTAAGTACCTGAAAAGTTAATGCAGATCATGTGAAATAATTTGAAAAGTTACTTTCTCAACTCTCAAGCACTGACCAGACGTGACCTACCAAGACCATTGGGCCTTGCTGTTCAGGCTTTCAGCTTTGAGCCAGCACATGCGCCCCTCATTCTGCCCTTCCCACTCTCTTCCTAAGCCTGCATTAGTTTAGGTTAATAATCAGTAGCCACCAGGTGCTTGTTCTCCATTTCTTTATACATGGGAAATTGCTATTAAGTTGACTTTTTTTTTTTCTTTCATTGGTTCTATCCTGGGCCAAGCCTCTTACCTTGCGATTGTTCTTCCGTACCTCAGTTTAACAGTCCCAAACTGAACACAGTGGTATGAAATCCTCAATGATGGGAAGAATATTCAAGCTTTGTTTGCAAAGGTTTATTCTCTTCCAAATATAATACTTACCTAAGGCTAAGAGTGAAATGAGATAGGACCACATCCTCCTGCCCTGAGAGGTGCCTGTGTCTTTTGCAGGCAAAGACTGGTTTATGAATCCTTCGTTGAGGTGCATATTCTTGGCCTTTGCTAGGTATTGAGGATGTAAGAGTGTCCTGAGATGAGTCTGGAAAGAGCGCACAGAAAAACACAGGTCAGGGGTGGGGTTGTAGCTCAGTGGAAGAGCACTTGCCTAGCATGTGTGATGTACTGGGTTTGATTCTCAGCACTATATAAAAATAAATAAATAAAATAAAAGTATTGTGCCCATCTACAACTAAAAATATTCAAAGGAAAATAATGCCTAATCACATTAACAAAAAAACCCAGATCAGCTGATCCTTCTATTTTTAAATAAAAATCGTATGGAAATTAAAGAGGGAGGCGGTTGGCAACTCCCTTTCCAGGGCTGGCTTGTCAAGGGAGCTTGAAGTTCAGTCTGGAAAGAAGCCTCTAGAAAACTGGAGGGAAGGCCCTCTGGGATCAGCTACAGAGCCCAGAGATTTGCAACATTTGCCTGGACACTAGGAACTGCCCATGAGGCATGCAGATGTTGTTTGGGTACTATTCAGAGAGAAGAAACTGACCAAATTGTTAGAGATTCTTCTTGAATGTTTTGTTCTTAAAATGAGATTCTTTTGAAGTGGGTGAGTTTTTGAGGGTAGCAATCATTTACTTAGATAGATGTAGAATAGGAGGGCCTAGGAAACTGGAGGGAGGAGAGAATTTTAAATAGTTTTCAATTAGTTTTTAAACTAGAAGATGGCATTGTTGGTGACTTGGCTCCTTTTCCTTCTGTCCCCAGGCAGACGTATTTTCTGCTGTATTAAAAGATGTCTATGCACAGAATTGGAATTTGGGAGAAGTTGGAAAACTGTGCATGGTCTTGTGAAGGGTTCCTGAGTTAAAATATTGACTGCACTTTTATTCCTGTGCCTGAGATCAAGGTCCTGGGCTTTCTTTTTCTCCTTTCTTTTCCTTCCTCCTTCCCTGTGTCCTATAATGGTTGAACTTTAAAAGAAAGTGATGAACCCAACAGGTACACACATCCCACTATACCATTGCCGCTGTCTAATGGTGGAATTATCAGAGGACAGGCCACTTGTCCTCACCCTCTCCTCTGTGGCATGTGGACGGCACAGCAAGTGCTGGTCCAGGTGGAGGGAGATGGTAATGAGAGACCTGCTCAGGCTCTGCTTTGTTGTTAGTCAGCACAGCAGTCCTTAAACATAGCAGTGCAACATAACAGGAGAGCAACTGCTGTTCTGCACAGTTCAACATATTCAGGCACTGTCTGAGTGCCTTTCAAATATGTATTGCCTTAGTACTTAGTACTCATGACATTGTAAGTTATCCCCGTTTTACAGGCCTGGAAATAAGCTCATAGGCTATTCAGAATGACCAACATCAGGTATGTGGTAGGAGACACGGCTGAGTTTTGAACTTCACTAATATGATTCTGAAGCCACTAAATTATTTAGCACATTGAGCATCCCAAATGCCAAAACCTGAAATCTGAAATTAGAAATGCTCCAAAATCCAAAACTTATTGAGCACTGACGTCATGCCACAAGTGCAAGATTTTGCACCTGATCTCATGTGGCAGGTTGCAATCAGGATGCAGTCTTGTGGAAAATAGTGTATAAAACTACCTTCAGGCAGCGTGTTTAATATCCACATGAAGCAGAAGTGAATTTTGTGTTTATACTTCATTTGTATCCCCATGATATCTCACTACATATATGCAGATATTCCAAAATCTAAAAAATTTTAAAATTAATGCATTTCAGGTTTCAAAGATTTTGGGTACAGGATACTCACCCTGAAAGTATTACTTTGCTTGTATCAGGCAGTTAGCATTATGATGTGTGGTGAGCTTAACCTGCTCCTGTTTTGAGATCCTAGACCTTTTTGCATGCTTCCCTTTTGACTGGTTAGGCCAGAGTCCAGAAAGGGTGGATGGATGGCTTAGCTGCAAGGAGTATTGTCACCCAAATAGCAGGAGTAAGGACTGGGGACACCAGCTCTCAGGATACTTATAAAGTTGGTCTCCTTAATTTGAGGATGACTTTTAGAGTCAATGGGTAGGCTTGCTCATTCTGGAGACTGTAGTGCAACCTAACAACATCAGCAGAAATAACTGTGTTTGTCAGGAGCAATTTATAGCTAACCTTGCCATGTGGGATCTTGCAGGCAACTGATGGCCATTGGGAAGATCTGAGGTCTTTGGGCAGTGGCATTGGGTAGGCTTCTAACTTTCATGCTTCTGTATTCTGTAAAAGAATTTTTTCAACCTAGGCATTTCCTTGCACTTTGATAAGTTCACATCTGAAATTTTTATCCTGTTTATATAGTTCAGAAGGAGAGAATATAAGCCCTATGGTAAATATTGCATCTTAACATAAAACTTTTACAAAGATCTTTTAAAATATCTATCGAACACAAAAGCTGGGAACCCTAGGACTTGATACCATCCCATTGTCCATTTAAAAATATATGAACAAGCTTTTATTTTAATTTTATTTCCTTAATTTTTCTCCTTGAACTGGTATTTTCCCTTTATTTCTCCATAGAATTGTATCATTATAATATGTTTAAGCTTGAAATCTTCTACTTATTATTTACCAAACTTCTCTGCAGCAAATATATATATATATATAATGGAAATTTTAATTTCATTGGTGCACGAAACTTTAAGTGCTAAATTTTATCCAATTACTAGTGTACAGTTGAATCATTGTTACAGTGTATTGGAGAAGTACTTCAGAAATCAATCTGGCTTTGAAGAAGTTAGTTCATGTGTCTGTGAATTGGTTATTTACTGCTAGAATTAAACTAAATGAAGTGCCAATTCTGTTGCCATTGTTCATTTTTATAAATATATGCTGAGCAACTTTGTTTATATAAATAGATGGAATTATAAGGATCTTTGCTATGGCAATGTTACTTCTTAGGGTACTTTTCGTGTTGCATGTCAACATTCATACTTATTTGGCATCAAAAATTATTTTTAATGATTTATAAATTGACATTTGATTAGGTTTATTCTCAAAATTACTGAAAACAAAAAGTTGGAAACTAACTTTGTCTCCAAAGGATTCCTTGTCCAGTCATACACCTTCTTCTCATTTGCTGGGAAGCTATCCAAGAGCTTTGCCAAGATCCATCAATTACTGTTAATTGCACCTGTTATTTTTTTAACTTAAAGGCACCTTGTTTAACACAGGAATGTCTAGAAATGGCTCTGAAAACAAAAATAATGCCAATTTCTTTGTATATTAGTCAATGTCTACTTTAAGTATACATATAAAATATGTATATTCATAATGCTATTGTTTGTATTGTTATAATATATCATACATGTGGGCTGGGGTTGTGGTTCAGTGGTAGAACACTTGCCTAGCATGTGTGAGGCACTGAGTTTGAGTCTCAGCACCTCATACAAATAAATTAAAGGTCCATCGACAACAAGAAAAAATAGTAAAAAATATATATATCATATATGTAAAGAAGAATTTAGGCTAATCAGTGAGTGAGAAATATCTTTCATATGATCTGATTAGCAAAGCAGTCTTCATCAAAACTGTCAGTCAAATCAGCCTTACTTTCAGAAAAAAGTTGTTTTAAATTTCAAATAAGTTTAAATTTGCATTTTGAGGAAAAAAATTTCAAAATGCTAAAAAGAAATGACAGATTACTTAAAGCAGTTGAACCAATTTAAAAATGATGTAAATTTATAAGAATTATATTTGTAATAAGTTATAAAACCATGAAAAATCTATTCTGCTTCTCATTAATTTATCTGAATACAATAAAATGAACACCTAAACTTATGAGTTACTATAAAGTGAGAATTAAAATTAAAAAGCATACTAGCTGGGCATGGTGGTACACACCTGTAATACTAGTGGCTTGGGAGGCCGAGGCAGGAGGATCACAAGTTCAAAGCTAACTTCAGCAATTCAGCAAAGGCCTGAGCAACTCAGTGAGACCCAATCTCTAAATAAAATATATGCGTATATAAACAACAACAACAAACATATGTATATTTTATATATATATATAAATTTATATATATATATATATAAATTTATATATGTATATATATAAATTTATATATATATATAAATAAATAAAAGGACTGTAGATTTGATTAAGGGCCCCTAGGTTTAATCTCCTATAACAACCCCCCCCACACAGAAAACATAGTTTTTCTGTTAAATATGTGTGAATGTGATAGTGATCCCTGGTGTCTGACTTCTGGGAGTAATTAAATAATACATTAATTTCCAAAGACTTCAAGATCCAACTTTTTTTTTTTTTTCTTTCTGTTACCAGAGATTGAACCCAGGCATACTTAACCACTAAGCCACATCCACAACCCTTCTTTTTTATTTTATTTTTAATTTTGAAACAGGGTCTCACCAAGTTAGCTAGGGCCTCACTAAATAGCTGAGGCTGGCTTTGAACTTGAGATCCTCCTGCCTCAGCCTGCCAAACTGCTGGGATTACAGGAGCTGCTGGGATTATGATCCAACTTTATGTGTAATTCCTGTGTATTTAATCAAAGAGAGGTAGGTATATGCTGTAAAAAGCAAATTGTCAAAGCAGCTAGCATATTTTGTTATCAGGTAGAAAATAATAAATAGTTTTGAGTACTTACTGAAAATAATCGGAAAAATTACTACATGAGTGAATATTTGGTCAAATAGACTTGAGCTTTCTTATTGTATAATGCACACTGAGTGTACACTAAATTTCCTGTATTTTTACTTGTGAGTTTTTGGTATAATTTGAAAAATGTAGAAAGCATTATGGTTAAAAGAATCACCATCAGGAATCTGCACACTCATAGGTAGAAGGTTCCTTTCTTTCCAGCCTATGTCTTGTTCAAGTATGAGTACATATGCTTACCCAAAAGATCATGACATTTAGATAGGCTTAATTTTTTGTGTTTAATATTTACCAGTCATCTTCACATTAATGTCACAGTTTTTCTGCCATGAATCTTTGACCATGGTCATGTGAGGAAGATGCGTGGTTGTTACATTTTATAAGATTGTATCTAATTTTAGGACATCCAGTGAGGGCTAAAATACTTTATCTCTAGTACCCTTCAGTGAAATGACCCTTCAGGACATGACTGAGAGAGTGTCTGGTGGTGGGTTGGTGGATAAAGAAGGCTTCCTTGAGGGCAATGGCTCACTTTGCTTCTTGGATGGAAACATGAAAGAGGTGAGAGCTTTTGAGAAAGGGCACATGGGAATGAAGAAACACTGGTGTCCCTTCTTGACCCATCATTGCTGTGTGCTCCTGAATTTTCCTGCACCCACACAGTATGGCCCCATGGGGACTTTTACCCTTGCACTGAACATGACGGAGCAGGCCCTGTGACTGTGGGAGCTGTAGCCTGGATCATTCTAGATGGAGACCTTAGTGTTGGAAGGTGTGACCTCCAAGAGACAGAAGTCAAGGTGAACTCTGCTTTACAGTAACTCAGTTCTGGTCTAGATCTATGACTTTGGCAAATATTTTATGCCTCTCTGCCTTAACTACCCCTTCTGAAGTCAAGATAGGTAATTACAACTTAAAAATAATTTAGATGTCAGACTTTGCTTATAAATTAGCACAGTCAATTATTGGTATCTGTGGAGATTAGTTCCAGGATACCTGAGGATAACCAAAATTGGCATGTGCTCAAGTATCTTATGTGGAAGAGCCTAATATTTGCATGTAACCCTGTGTACATCCTCCCATATGTTTTAAATCATATCTAGCTGTCTTATAATACCTAATACAATGTATATGGTATAAATGTGGCATTTATAAGGGAATAATAACAGGAAAAAAAGAATGTGCATATTTTCTTTCTTGAATATTTTTGACCTCAGGTTGATTGTATCCATGAATGCAGAAACCAAGTATACTGAATGCTGACTGCAATTAGATGAACTCTCTCAATAACTCTTCATTGGACAGGAAAGAATTCTGCAACACATCGAGTTTCTCATTAGGTAACTAAATCTTCTGGACAGTTGACAGTTTCAAGCTGAATTCTCATCTTGTTCCAGGAAGCAACATTCTGAGAGAATAACACACATAGAGCTGTAGAGATACTTACAATGTCCGGCACATCCTTTTGCCACTTGTTATTTGGGATTCGTCTCTGTTTTGTGCTGTCTTTCTGCTGTTTCTCTCTGGGAAGTGGTGTTGTCTCATTTCCTGGACCTTGAGCACTGGTTAAGTGGTTTGTGCAGCCTCCAGAAAGCCAGAGCTCAGGTTGCTGAGCTCTGAAGAGCAGAGGCAGAGCTTCTGTGTGGCACTGCTGAGGGGGATTAGGAAGCACTGGGAAGGGTGCTGACCCTTCCTGCTGGTGTCCAGTTCCGGTAGTCAAGTTCAGTTTTTTCAGGAAATGTAAAGTTAGCATGTAGTAAGTATTTTAGTAATTTTTTGTATATAAGGATATTTTGATGTGTTTTGAGTGGACTGAAGATGATAAACTGGTGGGTCACTGAGGGCAATCCAGTGATCAGTGACTGTTTCCAGGGTGATGGGTCATGTGAAACAGAGGTCCTGAGATTACACACACACCTGGAGAGTGGAAAGATGCTCCATTAGGATGCCTAAATAACATAGTGGAGCCAGGTGTGGTGGCACACACCTGTAGTCCCAGTGACTCAACATAGCAAGGCCCTAAGCAGCAGCTTAGTGAGACCTTGTCTCTAAATTAAAAAGAAAAAAAAAAAAAAGATAAAGAACACAGTGTAATTTTATCCAAGTATGATAAATTTATCCCGAGGAAATAAGAGTGGACATTGTATGAAGAATATCCTGGAGGCATCTTCATTAAGGCATTATTTGGAGAAGTAAAAGAATTGTAAGCAACCTAAATTCCCAACAATAGGAAGGAACAAAAACATGTCATGTTCATTTAAGACTGCCACATGGCCACTGAGAATAGTGACAGAGCCAACGTGTGAGGATGTGAGGCGATCACAGTACAGTGACGTGGGGTAGAACTCGTGATGGAAGCCCTGGGCACAGGGCGGTGCCAGTCTTATTGAATTATCTAAAATGTTTATTGACATATCTGTGGCAATGCCTAGAAAACAAACCAAAATATTAACAGTACTTATTTCTAGGGAGTGGATTTGTTGGTGTTTTGCTTTCTTTTGACTTTTCTGTATTGTTTAATAAGGGTTGAATCTGTGAGTTTTTAAACTCAAAGAGCTGTGACAATTTTGCAAAATGAACTGGCAGAGTGACACTGAGTTCCCACTTTTTGAAGCTGAACAGTAGCAGAGGGAGATTTCCTGATGTCAGAATTTACCTCCGTTTTTCTTTGCTCTGAAAGATATAAAACATACAAAGGTGGCGTGAAAGTGCGCGCCGGCGTGTGTTCTTTAAACAGATTGTTCCCTTTGCTGGTTGTCTTCTCATCCTCATGTGGCTGCCTTTTCCTCTGGAATTATTTATTTGCTGGAGTGTTAATGGATTGGTTAATTTGCGAGCAACACTCCTAATTGTATTAAATCTCTACAACCTTATTAAGCGTTGGTGCAGAATTAGATCCGAGAGCTCCAGGAAGTGGCATGCCAGGGGACAGACAGGGAGGATCTCAAGGCTGGCAAGTGAGCCTGGGCACTAATTAAGACCCCTGTTCCCTGACCCCCAAAATTAGATAGCACGGATCGAAAACCCCAAGACCAGAGGCTCAGAAGTATTCTAACAGCCTCCTCGCTGTATGTCTAAGTGCTGTTTGAGAACATGCGCCAGCCTATCCTTTTATTTAGATCTGTTAGGATTTACTTTTATTTGGGGGAAAAGAAATACGCAAGAATTAACAAAATCGCATGAGTGCTCGTGTTTTTTCCTTCTTTTTTTAAAAAAAGTCTGGCTGCTTGTGATTATATTTAGGCACCAGGCTGGAGGTATTCTGTGCATAAAGAAAAAGAGAGAAATAATTTCAGAAAATTTAATTGGACCATGTCTATTTTGAAAACTACAGATAATAACCCAAAATATACTGATTTTTAAAAATTGTGGCTGACAGCTGCTTTCTTTTGCAAGTAAGGGAAATGAAATGAATGCAGCATCTGAGAATCTTCACTGTGCCTTTGAGAAGAGGAGGCAGGGAGAACAGGGGATGAGACATTAACACCACCCTCTGGGTGCTGTGCCCCCGTGTCCCAGTGATCATGTGTACATCCCTCCACCTCCTACCTACCCACCCCGATTCTTAAACTTTATTCCTTAGCATTATCACAACAGCAGTGGAACCCCAAGCTGAATGCTTAGCACCCTGTTTCTTGATGTAATTATTCATTGTATTATGTATGTGCATGTTCTTGAAGTGAGAAACATGGAAGTACTGTTAAGAATGAAAACCTATTTGTACCTAGAAGGAGTCAGACTTTTTACCTTCTCAGGAGATCCCACAGTACCTCACTTAGAGTGTTTTCCTTATCATTGTTGTTTTAAATTGGATGATCCCAAAGGTTTTCAGTCACCTGGAAAATAGAAAAATAAAGACTGTAATTTTTGAAGGTTTTCATAATCCATGTTGCTACAGGTGACATGGGCTTTGGCTATGGTTTGTGTGTCCCCTAAAGGTTCATGTCCTGGAAGCTTGGTCCCCAGTGTGGCCATATTGAGAGGTGGGGCCTAATAAAAGGTGTTCATGCCATTGGAAGCAACTCCCTTGGAAGGGGTTAATGTAGTTCTCAATGAACTTTTTGTTCCTGTGAGGGTGGGTTACAAAAAGGCAAGCCTGGCTTTGGAGTCTTTTTGGCATCCTGTCTCTCCATATGACCATTCTGCTTACTGCTGTTTCCTGTCCAACTTCTCTGCCATGTTGTGAGGCAGCCAGGGCCCCCTGATTTTGGACTTTTACCCTTCCAAACTGTGAGCTAAATAAGCCCCTTTTGTTTATAAAGTATCCAGGTATTTTGTTATAGCTATGCAAAATGGACTAATACAGAGGGTGAAAACAGGGAAAATGGAACAAAATGGAAAGAAAGGAGTAGATGACATTGCCTTCTCAGTTCCCTGGGAGCTCCAGCTCATCATATATCTACCAACAGGGTCAGCAGTTGGATAGGGATGTCCTCACAGCTAAGGGTGTTTCCAAATGTGTTCCTCTGTTCTACCAGATGTTTCTTCTCAAAAAGCATCTGCCCATTATTGCCACAAATGTTGGCCCAGAAACTGTGTGCCACTCTTCTCTGGACTTTTCCAGATCTTGAGCTGTCAAAGTGTTGCCTGCTTGCAGGTCCATGGGTGCAGAGCTACTTGAAGTTGCCTCAGAGATAGTGGAGGGAGTGACTCTGTAGGTCACTGTTCCTTTTGTTTTGCATTATTACTAGACTGATGTGACTTTAACAATCCACAGAGTCCTAGAATTGGGGAGTTGAAGACTAGAATATGTATTATAAAAAAATGGGTTGATGTTGATAAAATGTTCAAGAAAGAGCAACATTGCTAAGGTTTAATTGATAAATATGAAAATGGCAAAGTGTGTGTATTAGTCAGCTTTCTGTTACCATAACAGAATACTTGAGATGAGGAAAAGTTTGTTTGGGCTCACAGTTTCAAAGGTTTCTGTCCATGGTTGATTGGTCCCGAGGAGCAGCAGCATGTCATGGTGGAATGCATGACAAAAAATCTTCACCTAATGGCCTGAATGTAAAAGAGAGCTGGGAAGGGCCTGGATTCCCACAGTCCCCTTCAAGGGTACACCCCTAGTGACCTAAGGCCTCCTGCTGGGCTCTTACTCTGAAAGTTCTCCCTCCTCCCTGTCAGTCACGGGCTGGGGACCAGGTCTTCAACCCGTGGGCCTCTGGGGACCATGTATCCAGACCATAGCATTGGGAGAAGACGGAGGGTCCTTTTCTTGGGGGTCTTCTATAATGGGGGAGAAAGCCTCTGACGGCCTTTTCCAGGTTTATGAGCGGTGAGAAAGGTGTTGCTCTGGCTTCCACCATAACCTGGATTTGAGAATCGTCTGGACCTGAACAGCAGTTTCCTCCTATTCCTTTGAGCTTTTCGGGGTTCTTGTAATGCCGTAAACACATTTCACATTGTTTCCCAGTCAGCCAGTGTACAGGATGCTTCCTCAAATAAAATGGCAAGGAAAGTGTGCAGGCTGCAGCTTAGTTAGTAATTGCTGGTGTGGAGCACCCTCTGACTTTGCTTTTTCCCCCTTAATTGGTTGAGTATTAATAAACTCATGGTTTGTTTCAAGGGCACAGCTAGTTTTTAATGGTCTTACAGAAATTTCAGGAAGAAAGCTAAAGAATTAACATAATAAATCATTATTGCTTGCAGGGTTTTTGTTGTTAAGATAGTAAAATGTTAAAAAGCAAGCCAGTTGAGCAGAAAGTAATTGCCCTGACAAGCGCCACACAGGCAGCGTTCACAATCCAGCAGCCCTTCCCTCCGTGTCAGTTAGATTTGCGGCCCACATAAATGCTTCCTCACATTATGGAAATGTACTTTTCCTATCAACACAGTAGAATGAAACTCCAGGCTTCTAATTAATCTTGGCTGACGTTTGATTTCAAACCCACGTTAAAGGCAAGAGGCGGTGGAGTGTCCCCCTCCCCATGTACATGACCACGGGCAAATCTCTCCATTAATGTCACATTGCATCTGTGTGTCTCATGGTGGCTGCCACATGTCAGTCATTAATGCATTAGCAGTTACTTACGTCCACTTTCTACCCGCTGGTTCCCTGCTTGAGAAAACGGCATTGCAGAAATTTTACTTTGCAAGCCTTTAACCTTGAACCTCTGGATTAATGACATAAAGAGCTTATTCAGATATAATGCTTTACAGATTTTTAACTCGCCTCTCTCTACCCTGCCTATGGTGAGTCTCAACAGCTTGGTGGGGAAGGCCACACACTCACAGTTTACCACGGTGGAGACTTAGATGCAGAAAACCTATGTGGCTTTGCAGGGAGTAAGTGTTAGAGCTGGGATTTGAACTCAGAATTTCTTAGAGATTTGAATCCAGAAACATTCCTAAGTGGATTAGAGTTCTCTGAGGATAGACTTAAGTGATTGTTTCTCTCTACTCTCCCCGTCTTCTTCCCCAGTCTAGTTCCTACAAATATTAGGGAAGCCATAGATACAATCAGTTGACCAAAGGAAAAAAAAATCAAATTTATACAGAAAATAGTGATGTCAGTTCCATTTAGCTTATTTGAAGTGGGTGATGAGATGATAAGAACGTTACTAAAATCATGTGAAAAAGAAAGGCATATATATCAATAGATGTTGGTTTTTATCTTCCTGGCAATCCTGTGATGAGGGATGTGCAGGAAACTTTGCATGAGAAAGGTTTTTCTGGTTGCTGCTCTGAGGTTTCCACCCAATGCTTTATGGAATGAATGATGTTCTTCTGGTTAACAGTTTTGTGGTAGCAAATGTGTGCAGTTTTTTTTTTTCTAATTTTTAAACTGTCCTTCATATTGAAGGAATAACTTGCAACAGTTCTGTCAAAGCAATTCTGTGGGAGGCAGAGATGATTTATACCTGATTTGATTTAGGGACAAATGGGCATACCCAGTAGGGTAAAAAATAGCCTCTTTCTTACATGATCATCCTCCAAGTCCATTTCTCTGCACGGAATCTTGACAGTTGGGCCAGCAGTGGTAAGTACTTGTACAGTGTGGAATCCTAGGGTCTTTGCAGCTAAGGGTGACTTAGAACCACCATGATGCTCAATTCTTTCTCTAATGGCTCATTGAGTGGCATCTGCCGGGCTGGATGTAGGCAGAAGCCAGACTACTCTTCGAGGCTCAGACAGGGCTTGGTTTTGATCCCAGAGCTCCCGCTGTTGATGATGACAGGCATGGTTTTTGCCTGGAGTGTTTCAGAGCAGGTATTACCCAGGGAGCTACCATGCTTATAGGAAAATCTCGGGAAGGCCCAAAATCTGAGCCACCTTCCTTATGTGCCTCTGAGGAGGAATTGGTAGCAAAATGCACCTCTAAGTAATGAAACAGGTTGACCCGGGGGGTGGAATTTTTTGTTGTTGTTGGCTATTTAAGTGTAGGGGAATGTCTTTCAGACAGTGATTTTGTTCTGGCATAATGTTCAGCTATTTTGGGAGGGGGCAATAACTAAGAGGATAGTTGTTTGGAAACATCTTGTGATCATGCTGTCCTAGGAGGCTTAGCATTGCAAGAGAGACTCTGCATGTGAAGTGCATGCCATCCTGCGGTGAAGTCTCTCTCAGTGGTGGCGGGAGACTTCCATAGTAACGTTATTACTCTGTCTGCATTTTAATATGTTTACTGTCAGGAATAGATGAGATCTTCATATTGATTATATGATGGATATTTGGGGTCTCATTTTTGGGGTCTTTGTCCTGTTCTGTAAATATCTGAATTTGTTTATGCTTCCTATGCTGAAGCCAGTTGGGGCTTCACTTTATCAAGATAATAATAAAACTTAACATGTAGGTGGCTTTGTGTGTTTTTTTAACCTGTCTTGTCTCAAAACATTTTGTCTTCAGAAAATAATCCCGTAAAGTTGGTAATGGCTTGCATATTTTATAGACAGAGACATGCACTGGGGTCTGGAGTGGCTGGTCAATAGCAGAACCTGGGATGTGGACACTGACCAGCCTTCAGGGACCAGGCCCAGTATTCTTCCCATGGCACTGAGTTCCTCCCCATCTGGAACAGTATTTGCACTTTTGAATGTCCTTTGCCCAGCGGGGCTGGAGCAATAAGAGCGGTGTGTTTCTTTGAATGCAGCTAATCTAACTCATGAGGGAATTTGGGACCTTAGGCTTTAATAAGCTGTATCTGGGTCTTCTCACTCTGAGAACATCATGGCTTTTACTTACCTGATATTTTTAGTTCATGAGTACTACCCATTGGGGATAGAGGAGTGAGCCAAACAGGTCAGGTCCCTGTCCTCAAGGGTTTGCTTTTCAGTGGAAGACACACACAAATATATATGTAATGACACACCCAGAGGGATGCCACTAAGAGAGTGACATCATGCCCTGACAACATGTACAATTGGAGGACTTGAGCTAATCATGGAAGGCTTCCCAGAGGTAGTGACTTTTAGGCTAGTATTTCTTGGTGCCACAGCAGAATGTGTCAAAGAAAATCTCACAGGAAAAGCTCCCTCATATGTCTGTTTGATAAAGAATAGAATAAATATTCAAGTGTTGAATGTCAAATATGACTTTTATTTTTTTAAATAATTAAAGACTATGACTCAGGGCTGGGCATATAACTCGGTTGGAAGAGTGCTTGCCTTACAAGTACAAAGTCCTGGGTTCAATCTCCAGCACTACAAAAAAAAAAAAAAAAAAAAAAAGAATATGACTCTACTTCATGTACAACCAAAGAAATACGTTTTACCCCATTTGTTTACGATGAATCAAAATAAATAAATTATTAAAAAAAGAATTAAAGATATTGGAGGTTCAAAAAAATGATTCAAGCATATCGAAATGTAATAGATTATTTTTGAGTCACTTTTCTTCCTAATTATATTTCCTTTTTACATTTCTGGTTGTTGAAAACTTTCCCACTAAATATGTAGCTGAGCTGGAAGTAAAAATAAATATAAATTCTATATACTAGGTGGGTATGCTTGTAAAAAAAAAAAAGAAAAGATGACTTTAAAAAGTTTGCTCAGTAAAACATATTTGCCATTTTTAGAAGGCAACTTAATTTCTCTCTTATTTTGGGGTAGACACTAGTTTGTTGTGTTCTCTTTTTCCATCCATAGACTCTTTCTCTCTTTCTACAACATTGTATGTCCTCTGCAAATAGGTGCTTTTCAACCAACCCAGTGGAGATTTCACACCATACAGGTATCTAGCTTATAATTAATTAAAAAAAAAATTAAACCTGATCACTTTGCGCCTAACTTTTTGAGAATAGTGTGTGTACATACCAGATACTCATTTCTTCAGTAAGGAAATGAGCTTCCTACATTAGAGCATTGAAGTAGCTTGCTTTTATCCTGAAAAATCAGTAGCAAAAATTTTATTATGTGCATAACTATTTTAAAAGGATTTTGTGCATATATTTTTAATTTACATCTTCTGGAAGTGTTTTAGTAGAAACATTGCTTTATAGTTCATTTTTTTTACTTTTTTACATTATACAATTTTCCCTTTAGCTCTCTTTTGATAAAAATGTTTATTTTTTGGTAAATTGGGAAAAGGTAAAAATATAAAGGAGAAAAAAGTTTATAACCTTGCCATCTAATACTCTTACTAGTAGTTCAATATATTTCCCTCCAGTTTGTTTTTAATTTATGTGTTTAAAAAATAAGAGGGCCATGGTGGTAACTCAGAGGCAGAGCTCTTACCTAGCATGCTCAGGGACCTGGGTTTGATCTCCAGTGCCCACACAAAACACAAGAATCATACCGTTATCAATGTTTCTTTTTTTAACCTTAAATTATGATCTTAACCTTAAATAATCCTAAATTATACTTTTGTATGTCCTTAAAATGTAGGAAGCCATTGGATAACCTGATTTCTGTGGCTACAGAAATACTCTTTGCATAGAAGTGCATGTTTCTTTTATGCCACTTTCTCTTAGACTGAATGTTGTTTCCAAGCTATGGCTATTATGCTAAATGCTCCATTGTGCTGTGATTAATGACTTTACCCACACATTAACTTCCTGCATGTTCCTGATAATTTACATAGGAGAAATCATCATATTTTAACAGTTGAACATCACTAATTGAAATCCAAAACCCAAATTCTCCAGAACTCAAAACTCTGAGGGTTATGCTGGTGCTCAGAAAGTTTTAGATGTTTAGATTAGGGACACTTGACTTGTAAGGTCTACAAAAAGATTCCAGAATCCAAAAAATTCAAAAATCTGAAACACCTGTGGTCCTAAGCATTTTGGATAAGGACTATCAATCTGCAGTGTATTTTTCCACAAGCTGCCCTCTAGAAAAGTTGTATTCATTTATATTCAGATCTCAAGATGAACCATTTTGTGCCCAGTGTGTCCATATAAAAAGCTTTTCTTTAGAAACACAATGAAAAAAGTCTTGGTAAGGTTTTTGGCCATTTGTGTTTATTGACCTGACGTTCACATTTTTTTTTTTCCTACTGGAGTTATCATCCAATTTATGGTTTTGTTAAAACTGTAATAATGTTAGTAATTCCTTTCCTTCTTTTCAAAGCATTTCTCCTTACTTTGTTGGAAACATTTATCTCTTAACTCATGGCATTTTCATGACAGAGAGAGAAGCTTCACTCTCTCTGTGTGTGTGTGTGTGTGTGTGTGTGTGTGTGTGTGTGTGGTGGGGGTGAAAGGAGAGGGAGGAACTGCTTCTGTGATCAGCAGCAGGGGATCTGATGGAGAGGTCCAGAGTGGGCTGGAAGCATGCTGTGCACTTCTCTCCTATCCATTTGCCCTGTCTCAGACCTGGGTGCTCATCATTTGTTTATCCGTCCTATTAATGTTTTAAGTAGAAGACATTCTTCCCACTTTTATAGGGAAAATATAGATGGGATGTAATTAAACATAGGTAACTTAGCCACTGTGGCAACCTGAGTCAATAATTTTTTTTTTTAAGTCATCTTTTTATACTAAAGTCTGTCCCCTTCTCAAATCTGTCCACTCAGCTGCACTGAGCTGGTTAGACAGGAAGGGAGGAGAACCACAGTGTGGGGTATGGAACCTCCAGAGGGCGAACACTGACTTCAAGTACCCACTATGGCCTGTTTTAGTCAACTTTTTCACCACTGTGACTCAAAGATCTGACTAGAACAATTGTAGAGGAGGAAAAGTTTATTTGGAGGCTTACGGTTTCAGAGGTCTGGTGAGGGGACGAGGCTCACATGATGATCAGGAAGCAGAGAGGGTGGGGGGGAGACCACTGACGAGATATAAATATATACTTCAAAGCCACACCCCAATGCCCACCTCCTCCAGCCACACTGTGATGGTTTAGATGTGGTGTCCCCCAAAAGCTCACATGTGAGACAATGTAAAAAGGTTCAGAGGAGAGGTGATTGGGTCATAATCTTAACCGGATCATTGAATTAATCCCTGATAGGATTAACTCGGTGTTAAGTGGAGGTGGGTGGGGCATGGATGGAGGAAATGGTTCATTGGGGGCATGGCTATGGGGTATATATTTTGTTTTTGGAGAGTGGTGTCTCTCTCTCTCTGCTTTCTGATCATCATGTGAGCAGCCTTCCTCTGCCACACTCTTTCTCCATGATGTTCAGCCTCACCTGAAGCCCTGAGGGATTGAACCGGCCTTCTGGGGACTAAGACCTCTGAAACTGTGAACCCTCAAATAAACTTTCCTTCTCTACAATCGTTCTGTTGGGTCTTTTAGTCACAGTGGCGAGAAAGCTGACTAAAACACACACCCTACCACTTCAGTACCACTCTGTTAATCCCTATCAGGGGATTAATGCACTAATTGGGTTAAAACTCTCAAAACCCAATAATTTCTCCTCTGAACCTTCTTGCATTGTCTCACATGTGCTTTTGGGGGACACTTCACACCCAAACCGTAACACGTGTATTCCAGTTTTTATGTAAAGTCCTAGTTCAGATGTTTGTAAGCATTAAGGTTTCTGCAAAGATTTGAGAAACCACACTATTTAAAAGAGAATGGGCTGGCACAGAGGTTTACCCCTATAATTCCAGTTACTTGGGAGGCTGAAGCAAGGAGGATCACAAATTCAAGGCCAGCCTTAGTAACTTATTGAGGTCCTAAACAACTTAGTAAGATCCTCTCTCAAAATTAAAAAAAATAGGAGGTGGGGTGCCTGGGGATGTGACTCAGAGGTTAAACTCCCCGGGTTCAATCCCCGGTACACCTCTTCACTCCTTCAAAAAGAGAATGGGAAATTTGTTAAGAGAATAGAAATGTAACTGATAGGTAAAAAGATGCTTCCTTAACACTGATGAGGTAGGGACAGTTTAAGATAATGTGCCAGAACATTTGTAAAGTGGAATGTTCCAGACCTGAAACAGTGCATTTTAAAAATGCATTACATCTCTAAAAATGGGATATTTTGCATTTTCATGAAAGGTTTAGATACAGAACTTTTAAATTATATTTTTAGATATACTTTTAGATCAGATACTCGAATAAAACAAAGACCTATAGTTTTCTTACTACAACAAAAGGAAATTCTTTTTATCTTAATCCAAATATGTGTTGCTTGGTATTTCTTCTTTCAGAGCTGAGAATTACCAAGGAAATCTTTGGTTTCCCCAGACTTACACTGTTTATTGGCAACAGCCAAATATCTTTTAGTAAGCAGTATGGCTCTAAATTATGATCCTGTGTTTATATAACTGAAATCTGAATTAAAGGTGCTTATGGTTGTATTTGAAGTTATACCTGCTTTTGTAGGGATGAATACAAAGCATGATTCTGAGGTTAAGAGAAACATGTTTGGAATTCATTAAATTCTCCCTACTGCTCATGTCTACAGGTGTTTATTGATCATCTACCATATATGATCAATTTAGTGCTCAGTTCTTGGGATGGGGGAGGGGGCAGCAGATAGGTACTCCGAGAGAATTTTTTAGAAGTAAGTAACATTATCTTTAAAATAGTGCTAATCTGATATCCTTTTGTAATAGGGTTTCCAACCAGCATGGAGCTTTGTTGTATTAATAGTATTGTTAATGTCAGCAGTTTTCTTGGGAGAAGTGTTTTGTGCTTATTCAACTTTTAACTCATGTTGTATTTTTTTTCTGTTAAACATTACTGTTCATTTTTCTATTTTTTTTGGACTGTTCTCTTTGGCCTGAGAATTTAGTTTATACAGAGAGAGAGAGAGAGAGACAGAGAGAGAGAGAGAGAGAGAATAGTGTCATTTCTAAAGGATACCCTTGAATTGTTAGAACGCCACAAATGTTATAGCACTAATATAAAGTTTTAGACTAAATAAAGATTCCAATCTCATAATTTTTGCCATTTCCAAACTCACTGTGGCCTTCTGGGACATGAGCAATTTAATCAAGTATTTAGAGTTTCTTGGAGTCAGCCAGATCAGAAGAGTTTAACCCAGTGCTTTCTGAGAAGAGATAATTCTAGCTGTTATAAGTATTGTTAAGAGTTGTTTATTAAAAAAAAAAAAAAAAAAAAAGAACTCCGATGTCTTGATTAGAATAATGATGTATCCATTGCAGTTGGTGTTTTAATATATAGTTAAAATAGTTACAGAGCAATTATCAAACCTTTTTTTCCCTTTTTTCTTTTTAGGGTATTGGGAATTAACTCCAGGAGTGTTTTACCACTGAACTTCATTCCAAACTCTATTTTTTTATTTTGAGACAGGGTCTTGCTAAGTTGCCTACCTGCCTTCTCGAATCTTCTTGTCTTTCAGTGTCTACTGCCCTTGTACTGTGCTGTTCTCCAATCCGTCTTATTTTGTCATACAGTTTGTTTACATGCTGCTCTACCCAGACCTCTTACTCCTTTCACACTATCCCAGTGACTAAGAGCAGGACTCTGGAGCCCACCCACCTGACTTTGAAACCTACCTCCTGTGCTAGCTATTTGACTAAGGACAAGTTTCTTAATTCGTCTGGGCCTCAGATGCCTCCTGTGTCAAGTGGGGAGAGCAGTGACTATGTCACAGGCTGTGCAAAAGAGATGATCAACATACAGGGCTCCCAATGGTGACTGCTGGGCAGTGGTGTGCAACAAAGATTGGCATTGTCACAGACAGCATTGGTAACACCAGGATCTCTGCTTCTGGTGCCTTCATCTTCATCATCATCCTGCAGCACTGCCCTCGGATCTGCTGGAGAGTGGCAATCCTGCCTCCTCTTCCATCTCCAGGGCCAAATACACCACTCATTCGCTCTGCAGATCATCCCACAATTGTTCAACTGAACATACTGGGAACTGATTTTACTTGTAAATCTATTTCCTGATTCCATTGTCATCTCCCTGCAGGGAGCACTGCTACATTCAGACCCAGCTCACCTCCTGAAGCACAGAACCCTATCTGTATTTGGAGAAGACAAGGGTCCTCCAAAGACAGCAATCTTAAAAGGCCACCTCCACATGATCTCTATTGGTTAGAGACTTGGTATTAGGGTTGTGTAAGCTGCTGGCCCTGTGGTGTGCATGGCTTTTCCAAAACAAATGGAACACATCCTGAAGGGGAGCAAATGCCCAATTTTTACGAGACAGAAAACTAGTTGTAATGTCCAAATGACCATTTTCCCAGACTGCACAGTTTATAAACAATTTCATGGATCTTAAGTCCAAGTTCAAGTCAGGTTTTCCTCCCCTGTAGGTGTTTCTGCAAGAAGTACAAGTCCTAGCTGTGGAAATGTCTCATCCCCCTTTTATTTTTTGCTCCACAAACCACTAGTCTTCCCTGGTGTATTAGTTTCCTGGGGTTGCTGTAACAAAGGATCACAAACTTGCTGGTTTAAAATAACACGTTTATTCTCTCACAGTTCTAGAGACCAGAAGTCTGTGATTTAAGGCGGGGCCAGGCTTCCTCCTGAGGGCTTGGCATGGACTGATCCATGCCTCTCCCGCTTTCATGGGGCTACAGGAATGCCTCGGTGTTCCTTGACTCATGTCTGCGCATTATTCCAGAGTCTGCTCCACCTTCACATTGCTTCTCCTCTGTGTTCTTCTGTTCTGTGTGTCTCTTAAGGATCCCATCTTTAGATTTAGGGCCTCCCTGGGTAAGCCAGAATTACATCCTCAACTCATGATCATTAATTATATGTGAACAGATCCTTTTCCCAAACAAGCTAACATGTTCCACTGATGAGGACTTGATATTTTTGGGTGACTGTTATTCCGTCTGCTCCACGTGGGGAACAATCCTTGATGGTCTGTCAGTTTCATCAGACCAATTTCATAGCTAAACTTATATGGGTCATCTTTGGGAATCTGACTGCTGCCAGAATTTAGAGAGAATAATGACTGAAGAAACAATTTTTGAGCCTTTGTTATGCTAAGTTCTGTTGACATTTGACAGCTTACCTTGGCTCATGAGAAAGGTGCCACCATTGTCCAATTTTACTGATGAGGTGACTGAGGCTTGGAGCTCTATAGTCAGCTGGGAAGGTCTGCTTATCTAGTTGGAAACAGAAGTGAACTCCCGGTTGCCTATACTCTTCAAGATGATAAGAATGCAGAGTGGTAGCCTTAAGTCAGGGCTGGGCAGGGGACTTTGGCGACCTAATTTCTACCACCAGATTGATGGAAGACCATGCAGAGTTAGTCCACTTCTATGAATTTGACTCAGTCTAGCACATTGAAAGGATTGCAGAGAGGGAATTAATAGGGAAAAATCAAAAGGCCAGTGAGAAACTTTGAACAAAGATTTGGCTGGTTTGCTTGAATTTAACATTGATGTTTGGGTTATCTGGGAAATTCAATTGTGGCAATGCCTTTATTTGTTATTTTTTTTATTTTTTTGTGTACCGGGGATTGAACTCAGGGACACTGGACCACTGAGCCACATCCCCAACCCTAGTTTGTATTTTATTTAGAGATAGGGTCTCACTGAGTTGCTTAGTACCTTGCTTTTGCTGAGGCTGGCTTTGAACTCGCTATCCTCCTGCCTCAGACTCCCAAGCTGCTGGGATTACAGGTGTGTGCCACCATGCCCTGTGTGGCAGTGCCTTTATAAACACCAAAATACACATAATATGGTATACAAGTGTTAACTATACCACTAATGTGACCATGGAACTTTAAAAATAAACTTGTCAAAAAAAAAAAAAAAGGCTTGCTAGTGTTTCACTGAGTTTATATTTCAATACTTAGCCTTAAAAGTGTTGTGAGAAAAAGAGAAGGTATTGTGAAATATCTAAGAACTGCTTCTTTGGAATCATTTTTGCAATCTTCCTTCATGCTGTCATTTAACTTTGGGGTAAAGGAACAATTGGAGTTTCCCCTAATTGTAGAATTTGTTTAGTTGAGGTTCATGGCAAAATCCTGAGACTGCCTACTTGCAATTCCATCTTAGGAGATTCATTTTATTTGTCTTTCTGAAGTGTGTTTGATGTGGGTGTTAAGTGCACTTTTGCTTAGGGCTCCAGTGCCTTAACCTCTGCCAGGCCTTTGCCTGTCTGACTTCTTGCTCTTCCCTGACCTGGACTGGAGCCTGCAGAATCTGGGTGAGACCAGTTGCTCCCATAGCAGGGCCTGCCATTTTTTCCTTTCCTTTCTGCTTTGCTGTTAGGAGTATCTGTTTTTTTTTTTTTTTTTTTTTTTTTTTTTTTCTGAGGTCCACTGATAATCTCTGTTCCTCCAACTTCATTTCTATAACTGCCAGTTGGTAGCTTCAGCTTTCAAATGGGCAAACCTGCTTTCCGCCTCAGAATTAATGGTTTTTATCCTTTCAGGGCTCGTGCTGTGGCATACACAGTGGCTCGCGGAGTCTGCTTAGCGCAGGATTCACAATGGAGCATTGATCCCTGCTGCCATGTGGCACCCCAGCTTCTGCCGCAAGCACGTGCTCCAGCCAGAATGTATTTTCAGTGCGCTTTTGGATGTGACCCTCTGGCTTTAGTTTGTAGCTTTGGGAGTTTTCGTCCTCCTGACCTCATTCTTCACGCGAAGGGGTGTTCAACCACCTTATAGACTTTTGATACCAACATAATTATCATCCCTCTTACAAGGAATGATTTTCAGTTGATGTATTGATCAGTCTAATTACCAGGAATTATGCCTGATCCATTCATTCTTTTATTTGAGATTTACTAAAATCGCCCCTCTTTTTGGAGACAGAAAAATGATCCAGGTTGTGAGTGAGTAGTTCTAATTCTTTTCATGTCAAAGCAAAGCTTCAGGCTAAATTTGGGACCTCAGGAGACAGATTTAGGGTCCAGAGGGTTAAGAGTGAGACACACAGCTGCTTGGCCACTTGCCAGGTGCAGGAGGTAAGACCTGGAGGTTCCTGATGGGGTTCAGACATGACTACTGTTCGGTTAAAAAAAACAACAGCAATGAAAACTTGATTTGTGTGGAATAGGTGCTCAGATGTATATATTAAAAAAAAAAGATTCCCTGGTGTGGAAAATCTGGGGAATCTCAGCATTTGTAATACTTATTTCGATTCCAGTGAATCTGAAGGGGGGCCTTGTAGGTGCTGCGTGGGGGAATTTGCAAGTGGCACTTGTTTTGGGGAATGTGAAGTGTCGATGGTGATGCCAAGGCTATGAGCATGGGAGGAATGTGTACACTCAGGAGGAGGAAACAGGCAAATTTCACCTTTTATTTCGACATTACCATCCTCTGAGATGCACAAGTGGCAGAAACTGTACACAGAGACCATAGAGGATTTGGTTCCTGAAGAACAGACAGAAGTGCCCTGTTCACCTGGTACCACCCTCCCTTCCATGGAAATTTAGAGGGTGTGGCAGGAAGCAAACAGGAACTTCAGCTGGTGGGGCCAGACGGTTTCTTCTCTCTATTTTGGGTGGCATGGTACAGCAGTTCTGAATCCCACGTTTTTCACTTGTAGAACAAGTGATTTTCAATTTACATCACATTAAAGTGTCATAGTCTTCCAGAATAGAATTTGGGCTTTTTCTTTTTTTGGTGGTGGCCCTTCAGAATGTTGAGGAAAAATTCCAGTGGAACTGATAAATTTTTAATGTATCAGCTAAGTCAGTTTTACTCACTAGAATTTTAATACACATTGTGTAATAGAAAGCTATACTTCTGTGAAATTTTGATGATAAAGTCTTAGAAATTAACTGTATTTATCACCCTGTAATTTTTTATTGTAGAAATCAGCAACGATGTCATACCCCTCCCCTCCTCTTTGATAGCATGCTTTCTAGCAAAAAGTTTTCAGAAAGAAAAAAGATATTCATAATGCACCGACATTCATTCTTTTTTCCAGTAGACACATAAGGGAGGCCAGGTGAAAATTAGTGGGTCTTTTCCAGCCGTGGTAGTGGATCAAGCTGAATCTCCTCGGTTATTTTAAGAATTAGTTTCTTGGTTACACTGCAGTTTCATTTGAATGGAGAGTTGGCATGAACCATACACACTTTTTGTGTGATGTTATGCATTCAAGACAGCTTCAGTTCTGTCCAGGGCCCTCTGAATACAGAACTGAGGCCATGGTACTGATTTGGGGAGGGGTCTTCTATGTTGCTATCTGGTCTCCAAGGTAAATCTTCCTACCCTGCATGGGCACAGACTGTGATATGATATGAGTGTGGTTCTTACCCTGGGAGAGCCTTTGCAGAGCAGATCAGACAGGTAGAGTCTGTGGTTTGGAACCTGAGAAGCATTTCTGGCTGTGGGCTAGGTCTGGGAAAGGGGAGGCAGGAGGTTCTGGAGCCCCCCTCAAGAAACCATTCCCTTTATCTGTTCTCCTGACCCACAGGGTAGGGAGGGGGAGTGGTCCTGAGCCCCTTCCCTGAGTAGGGGTTGGCTTCTCTGCTCTTTCCCCCCTGCACTTTATGGACTGATGACTGAGACCATCTTTAAAACAACAGCGTATCAGGGCTGAGTGTGCAGTGTGCTTCATATACTTGAATCCCTGGGTTCATTCCCACCTCCTTAAAAACGAAACTAAACCAAAACAAAAACCAAAAAAAAAAAAAAAACCAGAAGTCCTGGGGATCCAGTGGCCAGTTTTGGGCAAGACTCCTCTGGCTAATTGTTTCAAGCTGGAGAATCAGGCATTCACCACCATTTGTTTCCTAGACACTGGTAAGTTATGGTGGCCTTAGGGGTCTGGAAGGAAGAGGCTGTGGTTGCTTCTGGGGGCTAGTGCCCTGGGGAGGAGGAACTGACATTTATTCAGTACTCAGTTTGTGCCAGGTTGTGGGCACATTGCTGCCAGTGTTACTTCATTAAACGTTCACACCAGCTCTTAAAGAGAGATGCTGGTGTTAGCAGTGTTTTGACGGTGCAGAAATTGAGACGTCGCGCTCTAAGAAATGGAAATATTGTAAGCATCTTTACTATAGAAATTCTCACTGCAGACTGTTATTTACTTCCTTCACTCATTGCATGTGGAAAAGAGTTTTATACTTGGTGTAAAAAGCTATTGTCTGCTCAGGTGTGCTGAACTGTCTTCTGCCCATTTCTTGAGGAGGGAGCCTAGTCTAGGTTCAGATCAGAACTTACACTTGGGAGCCAGATTTCTGGATCCCAGTCTTTATTTTATTCATTTATTATGTGGTGCTGAGGATCAAACCCAGTGCCTCACACTTGCTAGGCAAGTGCTCTACCAGTGAGCCACAACCCCAGCCCCTGGGTCCCAGTCTTTTTTTTTTTTTTTTTCCAGACTGGGCCTTGTTATGATACCCAGACTGTTCTCAACTCCTGGCCTCAGGCAATGCTCTTGCCTCAGCCTCCCAAGTACCTGGGATTGTAGACAGGTACCACTGTGCCTGGATCTGGGTTCCAATCTTGACTATACCCCTTCTTGTGTCACCCCAGTGAAATTACTTAACCTGTCTGTGCCTCACTGTTTATGATATTTATTAAATAAATTAAGCATTGAGCACAGTTCTAATCGTGTCTTACTACCAAAGGAATAAAGTCTTTTCTCCTGCCTGTGCCAGCCTGATCTTTTCCGCTGCTGTCCCAACCCTTCCTTTGATAGCTCGGGGCTATTCAGTTTCAAATTACAGCAGCCTGCTGAGTGCTAAGATGTTAGTTTCCTAAAATAAGAATCCTGGATGCCGTAGGTAAGCTGCTCATGCCTTACTCTGCCTTCCTCAGAGCCATCTGACCATCCTCAACTTCTACCACAGCCTCCAGCACTGGACTTGATTTCCTTTCTGCCGTGCCATCTGCTATTTAAAGCTCAGTGGTGAGGGAGTGGAGGTTGAGGGTGCTCAGTAAGCTACTGATTACAGTTCTCGTCTCACAGCTGCCCAGGGGATGGCCTGTTAGGGGCATGGAACCCTTCTGCTGGACACCTGTTGCAGTAATGAGTGAAACCTTGATGACTTCCACTCCCGGTTGGAAAAGACATTGGACAGGCAAGGGCTCCTGGGAGAGGCATCACATTGACTAGTAGTCACACTGTTTTAGAAACAGCAGGCTAGAAATACCATGAGAAGATGGAGGCAGCTTGGGTAGGGGAGGCATGGATAATCTGGAGACACAAAGAACAATTTTTCCTGATTCAAGTTTTGTGCCAGGCAGACATGCTTCTGCACACTCCTGACTTCACACCATTCGAAACCTAGCTTATCCAGGACAAGAAGGTCTCTACTGCTGTTTTAACATTGCATTGTTATGAAACATTCTCCAGAGTTCCAAGGAAAGGACAGTCTTGTTTCTCTGTGAGATTACATTATAGGTCACCTGATTTAAACTGTCTTGGAGCTCTCCATTGATCTCTGGAATTAGTGTTAGTGAGCTTTTGAGGTCTCTGAAATGTGACTGGGTCAGGACCTGGTTCTATCTGAACCCTGAGAAGTTGAGTGATGTTGGTGCATGGGTATCATTTAGCTAGAACCTTAGGATAGAGGTGCTCATTTTTTCCCATGTAGTGGCTCTTCCTGTTCTTAGGTCCCATATTGGGACCTGCTTATTGAGGAGGGACTGGTCCACCCACATGCAGCTGCCTGCAGGTGCCCTGGGAGAGGTGAAGAACTGGAATAGTGCTGTTTGTTCTGAAACCACTTGAAGAACTTTAAAAGAACTCTGGGAAGCAGGGGTAGGACATGCAGAAGCTCTGATGAAAGAACAGTTTCTCCCAGTTAGAACAGATGTAAGAAGGAAGAGAGAAACCTCAGACACATCTGGAAAATTCTTCAAGTGCAGACTAGTCCCTGTGTGTCCTGAGGTCAGCTGATGAGAGGCGGTGGAAGCAGATGTCATGGCTAGAATCTGGGATCCCCTCATGATTCCTGTTTACTTCCCCAGGGTATGCTCATGCTATTATTAAATGATTACACATACTTGTTCATTCCTTCCTAGTGTACACTTTCCAGCTAATGTCATTTAAAGCTAAAAATAGTTCTCTTGTTCTTAATTAACGATTCTGAGATTTTTCTGCCCAGCCCTCTTCTTCTGAGGTTTTGGTGTCCTGGCATCGCAGTGAATTTGCTCTCAGTTTCTTTCTTTGCATTGCTGTACATGATGAGAGGTTCTTGATACTGTCCTGGAGTTCTCAGTGCACTCAACAGCTGCCACCAGTGTGGTGATGGTCACTTTTGTAACTCCTTGGATGTGCTGGCCTGGGGATCAGCCCTAGGTGTTCTGTTCCAGTTGCTGCCACTGGCTGCCTGGTGCCTTGGATTGTCACTTCCCCTTTCAGAGAATCTGAATTCTCTTAGGTAGAACCGAATCATGGACTAGCAGTACTTTCCAAAACTGCCCCTTCTCAATTTTTTTTTTTTAATAGAGACACCTATCACAACCAATTTTATATGGAGCTTCAGTGTAGAAAAAGTGCACACATGCCACTGCCAGCCATTCCACATAATGTCCCCTAGCCTCCTGTTGTGCCCCACAACCCGGGAATCATCTTCAGTTGAGGGAAAAATATTTGTGATGAACTCGAATCAGTGGATCCACGGCACCCTGGCAGCTCTTGGATTTCTAATTACTGCTAAGGTGTGGTTATCAGACTTGAGTTAGGGAGAACATTTCCACAGAAGCGAAACAGTAAATATTTTAGGATCTCGCCAAGTGGTGAGAATTTTATTAGAGACTATTGCTGGTGGATGGTTGACTTCCCACATTGATGGTGGTAAGAGTCATGGCAGTTTTGTTTTCTTGGGGAAGTTGTAAGCAAATGACTTATACTTGTTAGTGCTCAGGATTGGAGGCATTTTTATGAAACTGGTAATTATATTACAGACACCAACAGGGCTTAACTTGATTTAAATATTATGCAGTGTATATATGCATCAAAACACAACATGGTACCCCATTAATATGTACAATTTTTATGTGTCAGTTAATACATTTAAAACATTTTAAAAAAATGGAAGACACACACACAAAAAACAGGGAGACTCACTAGATATAATAGGAAAAATAGAAGACATTCTATTGCGTACTTTGAAAACCCTATAGGGCAAATGATTATTTTAGAAAAGGTCTCATAAAAACTCTTTGCACTAAACAATTTCTTACACTGACCTTGGAATTGGGGCAAACAGATAATAGCATTTTGTTTGATAGAAATTGCTGGATTTTGCATAGTAGTTCTAGATGAGGTTCTTAAATGTGGGTTCCTATGATTATTCTTAATCAACATTATTTTTAAATGTTTTCCATTTGGATTCTTAAAGTTTTATTTGTGTGTGCATGTATGTGTGTGTGTGTGTGTGTGTGTGTGTGTGTGTGTGTTTAAATTAGTCATACGATCTTTTTATTTATTGTTTTCTTTACATTTTTATTTTAGTCAATGTTTCTCAAACCAGGGTCCCCAGGAATCCAAACTTTCTTCGGATTTTTTTGGTTTGTTTGTTTTGGTACCAGGGATTGAACCCAGGGGTGCTCAGTTCCTGAGCCACATCCCTTTTTTATTTTTTATTTTGAGACATGGTCTTGGTAAGTTGCTTGGGTCTTGCTAAGTTGCTGAGGCTGGCCTTGAACTCATGATCCTCCTGCCTCAGCCTCCTGAGCTGCTGGGATTTAGAGCTGTATACCACCATACGTGGCTTCTTTGGATCTTTGACAATTATTTTTCTTCACAAGATTTCCGAACTTCATTCAAGTTTGAGAAATATAGTTAGAGTTAAATAAGATCTTAGGTTATATGAATTTATCTCATGTGTTTGGAATGTTTCTTTACTTTATTCTCATTTTTCAAGAAGAGAAGAAAGTCAAGTGTGAACTAATGTGCACTCTGTGTGCACATGCCTGTGCCTAGGTTACATATTTTCATACTTCTCTTGACTTTTGCTCTCTGTTCTGAGTAAAAGTCCACAATGTATATGCACCCTGTTGCTCAGGTACTGGATGCATCTTCAGGTGGATTTTTATGGACAAATGATCCTTCCTGTGCTTGGAAACTCTTCACTGACTGTCTTTGAACAGCATCAGATAATTTGTGTCTCGGTCCTAGGATTTCCTTAGACCCGATTTCTTCTTAGGCATTCCTTGCACTTTCCAGTGTTTTCGCAGTCTTTTTTAACTACCTTGGTCAGGCCTTTCTCAACTGTTCCTCAAATTCACTGCTTGTTTCACAATGAACCCCATATTTCAAATATCTCCATTTATCTAAATCCCAGCTTACTGTTTGGACCAGGTCATAGCTCCTCAGTGAATAGGGGAGAAACTAGAGTGAAATCTTGAAGTCTAGCCAGGTCTGAACTCCTGTACACAATTTAAGCCCTGATTCAATTTTGTCTTAGTCACTTTTCCTACAGTTGACAATTGATAAATAATGCTAACACTGCTGCAGACCTATCTCCCTTGTTTCTTTAAAGAAATTGAAAACACTCTAAAAGCTGGGACCATGTTGTCCATATAGCTAATGATCAGTAAATAAATGCTTGGTTGATTCCAGGGCCATGAAGAAGTGACCCTGTTGGATTAATCTCCTGTTGTCAGCTCCAATAGGTCTAACTCATAATTTTAAAAAATTTGAACAGGTAGATAAATTGTAATGTTGCTTAGATGGAAAAGACCTGGTTGAATGGAAATTTGTATTTCCCCTGGTAACATTTATTGCTTTTTATTTGGGCTGCAAGATAGTTATTGGAGAAGATGTTCATGATTCAGTGGGTGATTGCTGATTTGGCTCATTTAGGCAGTGGGGTCTGCAGATGGTGAATACATTGCAGATAGGAAAATACTTTTTTCTCTACCCCCTCTTTTGAATAGTTGAGGGTAGGAAGCAGAACCAGAAAACATGTGTTAAATAGAATCCAAATCAAGCCTACTAGTTGTACAAATGATTTAAGGGATATTGTGGAAATTTATGTAAACCACCAGCTCAGCATAAAACAGCACAAACACAGGCCAAACTTGTGTTGCCATAGGAATAAAGGGCACAGAGGGCGAAGTGCTTGTGGTCCATGGGAAGCAGTAGTTAGGGGACTTCTGAAATACCAGCTCAGAGCAAAAGATGCTGGGGGTTTGATTCTGTGTCATCAAAAATCATTTAGAAGTTCAGGAATTGAAGGAATATTAATGAACCCAGGAATGTTTGTGTTTAAGGTGATTAGAGTTTCCTGTAAGCTTAGAAGTAGGGAGTGAATGATAAATGATCATAAAAAGAACAAAATGGCTTGTTGTTACTGAAGAGATGTCTTTTTCTTTAGAGAAAATTGGATCACTTTTATGCAACTGATCCAGTTAATAATCTGAGTGTTATTGCGCCAGCGAGATCATCTGGATGAATTTTCTTGCCTTCTCCTGCCTAATGTGAAACACTAGTTCACTGTGCCTCTCATTTTTCATTAGGACATTGTCAGCTGCTGTGGAGAAACAGGTAATGAGTCTGACGTGGGATCAATGTGCTACCAGCGTCTGCACAGCCGTTACATTTACCTGTAACATGGTTTCTTAAAGCAGGGGTTTAGTGTAGAGAGGCCCCCCTCCAGGGAACCCATAAACAAGCTTCATTCAAACAATTATTTTTATAGGTTTCATCCAGTTTTAAAGAAGAGTGATCAGTGTGTAAACCTTTCCATCTTCCTGGTGAGACTGGAGTTGAGGATTTACTACCCCTCCCATGCTGTCCATCCTCTTTCACACCCACAATATTATAATAAGACCAAACAAGTTTCTTCTTTCTCTGGTTTAAATTTTTAAGTCCATGTTCCAAGAAGTTAAAATTGAGAATTTTCAGAAAGGTTATCTTCAAAATACTTTGTTATTTAACCCTGGTAAAATTTCAATATGGGGAACTGGCTTGATCTTGCTAAAATAATAAAAACTTAATCATTTAAATATAATTGTTTTAAATTATACTTTTAATGTAACACAAGGCAGAATCCAGGAGTGAAAACAGTCCCCATGATCTTATTACTGATGAGAGCATTGTCATCATTTGTATATTTCTAATCTGATTTCTTTTCTTTTTAAGCAGCATGTCTTTGCTTGCCCTCTCCCCCTCGGTTTTGTTCTTAGTGTAGTGATCAGATATTCAGCAGCAGAATGTGGAGTAGAGGGGTGGATCCCTGCCCCTGTGGATTATCTGTGATTACCCTTTGCAGGTGGTGCAGGGGGGCTGGCTTGGTGGTCAGGACCAGGGGCTGGTCCAGGTGGAGATCGTCATTCTGTGTAGTGGAATATTGTATATCCTGGGGCAATGATTTTCAGTAATTTCTGCTCTCATAAAATAATCTTATAAAAATTTTCACTGTGTGTCTAATTGCTGTGTGTCCACTGATAATTGTTTTAAATGAATTTTCTTTCTTCACCTTGTAGCTGCAGGACCTACTTGGCAAAGGTAGTCCTCATCGTCCAACCATGTAGCCACACCAGCCTTAGTCTCTTTCAGCCGAGGTTGGCCTTCCTTTTGCAAACCTAAGATGCATGTAACTGAGTGTCCCTCTTGTGGCACTCTCACGTCTGCCATTTGAATTCTGAAGAAGAAAATGAGGTGCGGGCTGGTTAGGAGTTTTCTGCCCCTTTCCTGGTATCTCACAAGTTCTCTTTCCTTTGCACTCTGCCAAAGGTCCTGCAGAAGGGATGATGCACTTCCAGGTTTTTGCACGGGGTAGAAATTGACGGGGACTGACAGTATCTTGATGCTCTGGATAGATGGGGGCTGTGTGGGGTGTGTGTGGGGGAGACAGTGAGAGAAGGTGTGAGCGGGTGGCGGGAAGGCTGAATGCAAGCTATAGATAGTCATATTCAAGTAAATTTTATTACATTATTATGATAGTTTCATCATCATCATTATTATTGCTAATTTTCTTACTGTGCCTAATTTATAAAGTAAACTTTATCATAGGTGTGTATGTTTAGGAAGAACTTAGTATATACAGGACTCTGTACTATCTGATGTTTCAGACATCCACTGGGGTCTTAGAATGTCTCCCCTATGGGTAAAGGGGGGATTCCTGCACTTCAAGATGACTTGATCTTCCTAGAGTTGATCTTTATTCACAAAACTTCATCCTTTATTTCAGTAGCCTAATAAAAATGCAGTTTATTAAAAAAAGACATAGACTGGCAAAGTCTCTGTCAGGAAGAGTTAAGTTATGTATAGCATACTAGAAATTAAAAGCCACCACCACCACCATTAAAACTAAGAGAGGGGCTGGGCTCAGTGGTAGAGCACTTGCCTAGCATGTGTAAGGCACTGGGTTTGATCCTCAGCACTACACATAAGTAAATAAATAAAGGTCCATTGACAACCCCAAAAAATATTAAAATAAAAAAACAACTAAGAGGAACATGATGGTTCCCCAGAGTGTTAAAGGCAGCCATTCTAGAGGGGACGTCCCCATGTTTGGTGTGGCTTTTATAGGAACAGTTGGCTTCAGATGGGAAGCAGGGAAGGGGTGGTTTGTGCTTTGTCTATCAAGACATTTTGACGCAGCACAGTCAGCCCACTGGCAGAATGGACTCATTTTTCCTGGTATGTTGTGTGACTTGCCATGGTAGGTTTTGCATGAGGAAAAGTTTGATTGTTGTTGTTGAAGATGTTTTTGTAATGTGAGTGTAGATGGAGGCCCTTGCAGGCTTCTTTATTGGAGGCCTTCTGGGTGCTGAATGTGCATCCAAGCCTGGAAGATTTCTGTGGTTGTGGAACATCCTCTGAATTCATCCTGGCACCCAGTTTTAAGGTACCAGTGGCTGGTGCCCTTGGGAATAGACTCAAGAGTGTACTGCAATGACAGAGTAGCAAGGTTTGCCTCTGGCTTGGTGGAGTCTGCTGGGGAGGCTAGCAGGTATGGTGGTTTGGGATGTGGGAAGGTTGTAGCCCTAGGGCTCCTTCCAAAATCTGACTTCTGTTTGAGTACAATCTGGAAACTAATGAAGAAATGTTGCGTGTAATCAAAAGTGGCAAACTTTTGGACCAGGGCCTAAAGTCATGTTAGTCGTTGCATCTTACCTCCTCAGTGACCCTGACCTTGGGAGAGATGGAGGCGCCTCTTTTGGCCCTAGGAGCCATCTATCTATCTATCTCTACAGGAGGCATTTACTGTCATCTGTGGCATGGAAACAACAGGAGGGAATGGGGCCATGTCTGCCTTTATGGGGGTGCTCTTGAAGAACGCTTCCCTCCCCTCATGTAAGGGATGCCAGGAAACACCACCATGTTCACACATGTGCAGAAATGCTCTAGCACAGATCTCCCAGACAGAGCTGACCCAGAGTCACAGCCAAGGGCCTTGGGGTGACTTACTCATTTCTTTTTGGTTGTCACTCTCTAGCCGAGTTTAGCCACTGCTATGGTTTGGATGTGGTTTGACTGTGACCCCCAGGGGTGCACATACTGAAAGTGTGATATCCCGTTTGATGGTGGTGGCCTGGTAGAACCTTTAGGTGGTGGGGCCCAGTGCAAGGTGAGTGGGTCTCAGGGCTGCTGTCCTTGGAACAGATTAATGCTGGTCTCATGTAAGGGATTGTCATAAAGTGAAGCCACCCCATCCACTGGGCCCCTTCTGCTTCCCTTTTTGTCATGTTGTGATGCAACCAGAGGGCCCTGGCCAAAATGTTAGCATAATACTCTTTGGAGTCTCAAGCCACCAAAATGTAAGCCCAAGAAACATCTTTACTTTATAAAATATCCAGCCTAGATGCTTTGTTAGAGCATCAGAAAACAGACCAATACAGCTGCCTTTGGCTCTGGTTCTCGGAAAACCTTTTCAAAATTCTGCAGAGGCTGAGTCCCTCCACTGGGTGCCACCTTGGCCATCCCTTGTTCCATGGGCCCTGTTCCTCTTTGTGTTTTCTCCAAGGCTGGATTCCTGGAGGAATGCCTCAAGAGAGGCAGCAGCTGATTCGTGCTTGTGAGGGAAGCATGTCCCTCAGGGTGTTTCCTCTGTGCCTGGAATTCTTGCGTGCCCTCCCACAAGAGCTGAGCTGGTACTGGCTTCTAGGGGAGTCTTTACTGGTGGGAGGCCTGAAGAGATCCGCCTGTTCTCACTCACAAGGCCAAGTTGATCCTGGTGTCTTTGATTTGTCTGGCCTACTTTCCTGGCCCATGCCCAAGACAGAGCTCCTTAGTGTTTCCACATGTGAGTGGCTGGGCTGTTTGACATTGTTCTCACCGTCAGCACCTCTTTGATCAAAACAAGGTCAGAGAGGGAGGTTTGTATTCAGAAAAAAACAGAAGGGTATTAAAAATAATATAGTTGAGGGGCTGTGATTGTGGCTCAGTTGTAGAGTGGTGCTTGCCTAGCACACGTGAAACACTGGGTTTGAGCCTCAGTACCACATAAAAATAAATAAAGGTATTGTGTTCGTCTACAACTAAAAAAAATTTTAAAAAAATTAATATAGTTGAGTAAATACCTTAGAAATAGAATCCATAACTTAATGACCGCCTTCAGTACAAAACATTTAGGGTTGTCCTGCATTGTGGGGTTGCATGTTGGAACGTATCCAAACTCGGTGTTCTTGGAAGTACCAACTTCACTATTCAGAATGCAGGATCTTTTCCCAAGGGGATTGGGTTTGGAAAAAGAAACTTGGGAAGCAAGAAGTGATCAGGCAGATATTTCTATTTTAATGATCAAAATCCTCCTTGACCTGAAAGTTACAGGGGTTTAAATGTCCCCTCTTCTCTTAAGCATCCCTGCTTAATTCCAAGTGGAGCTAATATTGCTCTGCTTGAAGATTTTGAGGTGCCCAGAATATATGACCAGTATATGTTGCAGAACATATTTGTTTAAACGACTTTTTCCTCTATTAATCTGTAAGCTGTTTGAAGGCATAAACTCTCTTTTCCCATTTTATTTTCCTGGAGCAAATATTGAATACTCAGTAGAGATTAATTGAATTGAATCAAAATATATCAGACAGTATCTCTTTTATCTCTGTTTTTGAAAGAAATGTCATTTTCCTAAGTAAATTTATAAGTTCTTTGCCTAACTGAAAAAAAAGTCATAATCAAAAAGCTTAATTTTAATTATAGACTTTATTTACTTTTGTTTTTTTGCGGTGCTGGGAATTGAACCCAGGGCTTTGCCACCACTAAGCCACACCTCAAGCCCTCAGAGCTTAATTTTACAGAGGGTCTGCACCCATCTGGAACACCAAGGGTATGAGATACATCTGTGTGTCTGAATCTGCTTCCCCACACCCAGTATCAGCCTTTCTTAAGAAATTGAGGAGTCATTAGCCACCAGAGTGTGGCAGAGCGTCTGGGAAGTGGGAGGCATCAAATGCCTAGTCGTTGAATAAGCTGTGAGCGTTTCTGGTTTCTGGTGTACCTTCCCTTGGTCTGGGAGATCTGGAAGGCTGCCCTGGACTCTCAGTTCTGTGTGAATTGGCTTTGAGGAGGAGGAGGAGGAATGCTCCAAGTGGCTCTTGGAGTTAGCAGCTTCAGAGCCTGGGCTGTGAGAAGTGCGTGCGCTGGAATCCGTTCTCTGAGATGTTGCCTTGAGTCTGAGCCGATGCTGACAGCGGGTGTGGAAATAGTCTTCCACTGTTGGGAAGGATGTTTTGCTTTCACATGCAGCCTCTTAGATATGTAGCCCTCATTTCTGAAATAAAACAAAACCCTCCCTTCCTTGAGGGAAAAACAAACAAACAAACAAACAAAGAAACTCCTCTGAGTGATCCCTTAATAGTCCACATTTCGTGGACAATTGAATAAAACACTGTAATAACGAAAATGTCATCTCCCCTTCCCCAGGGGAAATGATACTGGTTAACCTACTTACACATACAAAGACGCCACATGTAGTTCAATAGGTAATCAGGTCTGTCTTCCCCTTCCCTCTTCTCGTTACTTCTGCTTCTCTTATTCTGTACTGATGATTTATTCTTCTTAAATAATACATCTTTAAAAAAGGATTTATTTTCCTCACCTTAACTTGGATTTACCAATTTTAGAATGTCTGTTTAATGTATTAATAAAATTACCTTCAGTGGGAGTTGTAAATTGGGGATGTGACAGGTATATAAGTCAAAACAATACAAAAACTCAAAAGTTATAAAGCCCCAAATAAGTGCCCAAGCCCTATGCCTCACAGCTGCTGTCTTTCAAAACCAAGTAAGAAGAATTTCTGTTCTGCAATACCTTCCCTTCTTCTTCTTTTTATGGTTTGCTGCAACCTTTGATTTGGGATGGTTTTTCCTTCACCCTTCACCCTGGTGACATTTGAGATGTACACTGCACAAGACATGGTCCCTGGCTAACCATCTCCGTCACCCTTGTTAAGCTATTTCCATTCTGTAAAGGCAGCAGCTCTGAAATACAGAAGTGATTGCATAAATCCTCGGCTGGCAATTTTGTGTGGGATTGGGTATTGAAATGCAGCAAAGCAAATAATGAAGGCATATGTTTACCTATAATTCTTTTTACCTTGGGAGAAGGATTAAATAGGAACAGTTTGGTTGTTGTCAAATTCTTAACAGTTGCTTTCAAGCATGAAACAGTCCCTGGGCTCTCGGAGGATTTACTTAGCAGTTTGAATAGAGAGGTCTTTACTGCTAATGGAACCGAGATGGCAGGCTTAAGCAATGGGGTGCTTTATAGCCTCTTTAGCCACTTGAGAAGATGTAACATCAAATCGCTGCAACCATCCCGGCCTCCATCGGCGTTAGGGAAGTCGTGAAAGGATTGGTGAATAAATAATTCAGGGTTGTACGAACGTCTGGATGCCAGGAGTATTGAGAGTATCTAAAAGCTTGCTTCACAGAGGGCTTCGTTCTGGGAGGAGCTCTGGAAGCCTCCATGAGGTTGGCCCTGGGGAACATTTACAGAGGACAACATTTTCCAAGAGAGAAAGAACCTGCACTTGGGACTGGCTGTAAAGACATGTTCCTCCCAGGACTCCAGTCCTGCAAAAGGGTGATTCATAAAACAAAGAGTATTTTACTCTCAATACAAACAGTTGGCAATTGCCGCTTGTGTAGGTATGTGTGTGTGTGTGTGTGTGTGTGTGTGTGTGTGTTTACAATACAGGATGGTGATAATTACTTAGGGTCTTAGGTAACCATTTAAGCCCTGTACTCTATTTTTTAATTTTTTTTTAATCTTTTAATTTTTTACAGACTGCATTTTGATTCATTGTACACAAATGGGGTACATCATTTCATTTCTATGGTTGTACATGATGTAGATTCATACCATTTGTGCAGCCACAATTTTCTAATGGCAATTAGAAACTTCTGAAACCCTCTGTCACCCTCTCTTGTCATCTGTTTCTGAGTTTATTTAGTAAAGATGTTTCCTGAAAGCTTTCTCTAAGAAGCAAATAGGAAATCAGGTCTTGGAGACCTACCTGTTAGATGCATGGATGTTCACAAATATTCTGACTATCCTCTGGGCGAGAGGAAGATTGTACTTCCCTGTTCATCTGAATATAGGTGTGTAGCTGTGTGACTTGCTTTGGTCAATTAAATGTCCCACTTGGAAAGAGCATTAGGAGCCAGTGTTTGCTTTATCACATCTTGAGATGTTTTGGAGAAGAGCCCTAGCTAACAGAGACAATGGGCATGAGGCATGAGCAAGAACTGGTTTGTTTCTTGATGTTTGGTGCTTGTTACTATAGCACATCTCAGTCTACCCTGATTGATATAATCTGCAAGGTGCTAGATTACTTTTGGGGAGAAAAAATGTGCTCAGGAGGCCCACTGGCATCTCCTCACCTTGGGCTGGGTGGAGGAATTCCTGTGGCAGTGTGAGGAAGACACACTGTAGGCTGCTGAATAAGAACAGTAGACTGGGGCATTGGCTTTTCTCTTTAGTTTCTTTCTCTTTCACTCATAGGTCACTCCAACATTTTTTACTTTCTTCCTTCTACCAGTGAAGTCTGTTTTGATCCTTTGGATGATTCTTCGTAGAAATTCTCAATTTCACATTAACCCAAAGTGGAAAGCCGCTTATCTCCTCCAGATACATGACCCTGAGTGACTGTACCCTCCGTCCCCTTTCCCTGCCACGGAGAAGGAAAACTCTGTGTCCCAGGGCCTGCTTGGTCCCTGTCTGCCAAGCAAGGGAGACTCATAGACATTCACAGAGCCAGAGTGCGGGTGGGTTACTGCTGGGCCTGTTTCTGTTTGATACATCTCTGAGCTTTCCAAGTCTTGTGCGTGCGAGGCAAGCACTTTACCAACTGAGCTACATCCCCAGCCCTCACACATGTTCTTCACACCCTGCGGGACTCTAGGAGGTTGGTAGCCAAACAAGTGTCTTGTGGATGGGGACTTGAGGCTTAGAGGGGTTAGGTAATGTGTTCAGATTATCCACATGGCCATCATAAGGCTTGCCTAGCCCAGAGTTCCTCTTCTTTCACAGAGGACATCTTTGTATTGTATTTATCATGTAAATTTTGAGTTTCATTAAATAGACTTTGTTGAAAAAAGGCAGAAATCTTTGAAACGATAAGAGGCAGGTTCAAATGGATAATGACACTAATAAGACAATAATAATAAGTAATACTAGCAGCTAAAACAAGACATTGTGCTTACTGTATGCTGGCTGTACTGTTCTTAGAGCTTGTAAGTTTATTAATGCAGTTTATCTTCATAACACTGCAAATAGGTATCTTGTAGGATGAAGTAGTAGAGACACAAAGAAGTAAAGAAATTTTCCCAA
The DNA here is from genome assembly GCF_902686445.1 of Sciurus carolinensis. Lineage (NCBI taxonomy): Eukaryota > Metazoa > Chordata > Mammalia > Rodentia > Sciuridae > Sciurus > Sciurus carolinensis. The sequence continues at coordinate 23,999,267 of NC_062227.1, read as the reverse complement.
GGTGACACAGCTAATCAGTGAGCTAGGATTTGAACCAAGGTCCTAGAGAATCCAAGCTTTAAAAAAACCATTGTTCGAAACTCTTAGATAAAGGCAAGATGATTATTGCTTTTTTTGTTTGTTTTTTTGGTAACAATTGTTTTTTAAGAGCAATTTCAGGTTCACAACAAAAGTGAGAGGAAGGTGCAGAGATTTCTCACATGCCCTTTGCTCCCTCACAAGCTCAGCCTCCCTCATCAGCATCTGCCTCAGTGTACAAGAAACGACCCTACCTTGTTGCATTATCATCTGTCAGAGTCCACAGTTCACATTAGGGTTCTCATTCAGTGGTGTGTGTTCTGTAGTTTTGAACAAATGTCCAGTGACATGGATCCACCATTACAGTGTCATGCAGAACAACTTCATGACCCTGAAAATCCTCTGACCTTTGCCATCCAAACTTCCTCCCCCCAGCCCTTGGGAATTACTCATCTTTCTCCACAGGTTTGCCTTTTCCAGGATATCAGATAGTTGTTGTCCTTTTCAGATGGGCTTCTTTGATATACATTTAAATTTCCTGTGTGCCTTCTCATGACTTGACAGCTTGTTTCTTTTTAGCCTTGAGTGATATTCCATTGCCTGGGTGTACCATGGTTTTTTGATCTGGTCTCTTGCCAAAGGACACGTTGGCTGTGAATAAAGTTGCTACAAGTATCTGTGTGCAGGTTTTTGTGCACACAAATGTTTTCAGCTCCTTTAGATAAAACACCAAGGACTGTGATTGCTGGGTCATCTGCTAACAGGAAGTCTAGGTTTATAAGAAACTTCCAAAGTGATTGTGCAATTTTTGCATTCCCACCAGTAGTAAGTGAGAGTTCCCAATGTTCCCCATGCTCACCAGCATTTGCTGTTGTCCATATATGGATTTTAGTCTTTCTAATAGATACATGAGAAGACTATTCTGAATTGAATTTTTATGAACAATACGTAGCCTGCATTTTCTGTAACATGGTCATTTTTGTTTGTTTAAGAATTCTAAAATATATGTTGTATATGTGTATTATTGCTTTATGTTTCAAGCTTCTGTCCCCGCCTTCCTCCTCCCTCACCTCCCTTACCATTGTGGCTTGTGGCTCATGATAGGCATTGGGCTTCTCGTATGCTACTCCGGGAGGAATTGATACTGGTCTCCCACGGGTCTGTCCTGGGCTGCCAGTGGTCTATACTAAGTTCCCTATCCTTTGTGCCTTGCTCCCTAGTTGATCTCTTCTGACCTTTAAAACGACCATCAGTCGGGGTTATTTTTTGTAGGAAGAAAACAGAGGGCAGACACACTAATAAACTATCTGAGATTTGCCAGTCACTGAGAGGTGCTATCATCTGGAACCTGATGGGCACACAGGAAGCTACGGCAGGCTTCAATGCCACTTTGGCTGAGGGTGGTGCTGTGACTTGACCCCAGGGGCGTAGGGTGTTAGGAAGAGGCAAGTCCCAAGACAGGCTGGTGGCCTCCTGGTAGAATGGGAGCAGGGGCAGTCAGTGAAGGGCATGCAAGAGAAGCTGCCTCACTGCCATGTCCTTATAGCATTAGGAGGCAGAAACTTGAGGCCTTGGGGGAAGATAGACTGCTTTTTTCTTACTTTTAAAATCTGAGAGTCAAGGGTGAAGTCTTCCTTAGGTCTGGTGGTATGTGTCTATGTCTGTGTTGAGGAGACAGAACAAAAAAACCAGGTTGTTGAAGCAAGCAAGGTCTAGTCCAGTTCTCATCTAAACCCAGGATCCCTCCAGGATTTTTTTCCTCTCCAGGCCTAAGAGGAAAAATCATTTTCTAAAACTTTCCATTTCTGATTTTTTCTGTGATTCTGGGCAGTCAAACTTGTGTAAAATTTTTATGATACTTTTTTTTAAATTTATAAATCCTCAGTCTGTTAAACTCACATATTTTAATGCCATTTGAATTTTTAGAAATTCTCATATTTCTGTTTTTCTTCTTGGTGTAAGATACTCTATTGTTGGGGTGATATTTTACAATTTAATTCATTAAAATGATTTTGCTTTTAGTGTAAATCCTACTTTTACTTGAAAAATGTGTATTTGTTCTTTGTCAAATCACTTTGTTTTTGACCCTTAGTCTGTGTCCCATTTTTTTTTTTTTTTGGTATGTGTGTGTGTCCCATGTTGTTATTATAGGAAAAAGGTGAAAATACAAAATAGTATCAAAGGGAAAATAGAACATAATCCAATTACTCAAAGATTATTAACAATTTGTTGTGTTTTTACAGATTTCCATGCATGCGTATATATATTATGTGAGTCTTACATTGGGGTATAATAGTACATAGGATGTGTATGTACTTTTTACAGCCTATTTTTTTCACTGTTTAAGTCATCCTTATTTTTCCAGACTGGGAAATAATCTTGGAAAATGTGATTTTTTTTTAAAGCTGCATATGACTTTCATTCTATTCCATAATTTATACATTCTGACTTTTTGCATTTGGGGGCATTTAGGTTGCTAGCTGTCTTTCACTATTAATAAACGTTACATTGAGCATCTCTACTGCCAAGTGTTCATGAGGTTTAAGAGTTTAGGTGAGATATGATTAAGATTTAGTATCTTAGTTTGTGCTGCTGTAAGAGAATACCATATACTCCATAATTTATAAATGTTTGAAGTTTATTTGGTTCATGGTTTTGGAGGCTGCCAAGGCCGAGATCAAGGGTCTACATTTGGTTAGGCCCATCTTGCTGTGTTAAAACATGACAGAGGACATCAAATGTTAAGAAGAGCAAGAGTGGACCAAACTCACTTTTATTACAAATCTTCTCTTGATAATGATTCTACCCTAGCAAGGGCACAACCCTCATGACCTAACATTTTAAAGGTCACACTGTTACATTTGAAATTAAGTTTCCAATACATGAACTTTGGAGGACACATTCAAACCATAGTACTAGAGTAGTAAAAATAACTCCTATTCATGAGCCCCTTCAATGTGACATTTCGGAGAAACTTCAACCTAGACCCAGAGTAGCCAGGTGAGATAGGCATGACCCTTTACAGCAAGTCCATCAAACCAAGCAGGTACCTGCCTCTGGGGGGCCATGGAGGTGGCATGTGAACATAGGACCTGTAGACTGCACCCCAGCTCTTCATCCGCCTCTCCCTGGCTCCAGTACATGTGGAAACCACATGGTCAGAGAAGGGCTGTTGCAAATCTTGTGGGAAAAGCTATTATGATTAAGAACCTGCCAATCCTGGTGGATGTGAAACCAGGTAAGAATGGAAATCATCCTACAGATTCTCTTTTCCCAGCTTCTGGCATTTTAGATTTTTAAAAAATAAAACCTCCAGCTGCAAAATGATTTGCCCAAGGCCACACAACTGATTATTCATACCTGAGAGTGGAACCTTAACCCCAGCAATTGGTCTTCTGTGTTCTTTCCACTATACTTTTAGCTTCCTAAATGATGAAGACTCCTTACTTTCTATCCACAAGGAGGTCTGATTATACCTTTGAAAGGACTTCTCCCCAGTGATCTATTTTGAAACCATTTGATATCTACTGAAGTATAAGTGCAGCAGTACTGTGCACTTGCTGGATTTTACTCCTAGAGCTCCTTTTCCTGTGTATTTAGCCTGGGTGAGTTACTCTGTACCTCAGTTTTCTCTTCTGTAGAAGGAGACAACAGTAGTGTCTACCACATAGAGTTGTTGTTAGAACCCTGGGAGCAAGTTCCTGCAGAGCTGGGGAGTAGTGTAGGGCCTGTCCCAGTACTGTGTACCCTCAGCTGCTGCTGTTTAAAGAACCACGTACGATTCCTTTGCCAGCGCCCTCCATTAGCAACAATTTTCAAAGACCTTGGAGGAATCATTTTTACCTCTAACAAAATGTACCGGAACTCTACAAGAGCTTGAAATGCACCTATAGCTGTCATTTGAGAGTATATATTTAGGGAGAGTAATAAGATAAAAGCTTTTGTGAAAAAAAAAGCTTTTAGAAGTATAAGAAAACTCCCAAGTTCAAAGATGTTTTTAAGTAGGCACTGAAACGTCATCTTGAATATGTTTCCTTTGTTTCCTGATATGAAGCGATTAAACAAAATGGCCTAATAGCTTATCAATAAGTCAGAGGTTTCCAGATTTCCTGATTTTCACTTATTCATAATTTCCCAATTGTTATCATATTGAATACAAATAGATATTTATAAATGGAGTTTCCCACACTATTCCATTCATTTTGCTATTTTTGGCCTAAGAATGAAGGAGGAATATGACCTAATCCTTGCCCTATGTTGAAATTATATTGCAAAGTAGAAGAATTGAAAATAAAGCCTTTAATTATAATCCCTCCAGGGCTTCTTGAAGGAAGGGGTTGGGAAGTAGCAGTGGTTTGGGAATCAAGATGCTCTTCTCCATGTCTATCAGGCAACAGAAAGGTTACAGAGTCCACTGATTGTGGTCAGTGAGTGACAGTCAAGGACAGGAGCCCGGGTTTGAAACCCCAGTCCTCAGCATGCAACTGAAACAGATCACTCACACCTGCTAGCTTGATTTTTCTGTAAAATAGAGAGAATACTTCCTACTGTGAGGGTTGAATGAGTTAACATCTGTGAAAATCTCCAGGGCTTTTATAATTTTAGCATCTTTTGCTCTGATGTTTACTGGGAAAAGGCTGCATCCACCAGTGCTCAGAACTTAATGCTCCAGAGCAAGACTTTATTCTGGCTTTGTTTTGAGGTTACTACACTGTCCATTCAGGTAATATGATTTAGGAAATGGCATACCCTTCGTGAGACATATACTTGTTTTTGGCCAAGAATGTTGTTCCCACTTTCATTTAAAAGGACTCAACGATCTTTGGACTTTAGCTAACTCCATAGAGTATAGGCCTTATATACAGAATTTGGCAGGGGGAAGTTTCTGTTTCACAGTTTGGGACATAGGGACTTGGGAAATGCTCTTAGTGACTTACTTAATGTCATCCTGGTGCTGGATGATGGGAAGAACGTACATGGAGAATGGAAGGAGGCATGAAGATGAATTCTGCTACCATGGCTCCCTCTCCTCTCTCTGGAATATGACCAGTGGTGTTGGTAACAGGAGCCAGGCTAGCAGGGAGGCTGTCATGCATGTGGCTCCAGTGCTGCATGCTCAGTAGCCAGGCCAGGCCTGTGTCACTCCAGGTTCCACACTGGGATTGCATTCTAGCTGTGGGGCTTCTGACATGCTTTTGTGTTGTATTCAGTTGTGTCCTCTCAATGGGGAGTTCAGTGTACTCAGCTGCTCCTCACTGGACATCAGACTTCACACCCTGTTACTCTGTACAAGTGGCCTAGTGTGCTCCCTCCATGCAGAGGGACTTCCTGGTCCTGGCTTCTTTCCCTTCTCAAGGTTCTGGGATGACTCACACCAAATATGGGTGGTGTTGTGGTTTGGATGTGAGGTGTCCCCCAAAAGCTCACTTGTAAGACAATGCAAGAAGGTTCAGAGGAGCAATGATTGGATTGGGAGATTCTTAATTCAATCAGTGAATTAATCCTCAATGGGGATTAACTGAGTGGTAACTGAAGTGATAGGGTGTGGCTGAAGGAGGTAGGAATTGGGGGTGTGGCTTTGGGGTATATATTTGTATCTGGCAAGTGGACACCTCTCTTTCTCTGCTTTATGATCACCTGGTGAGCTGCTTCCCTCTGCCACACACTCCACCATGATATTCTACCTCACCTTGAGCCCCGAGTAATGGAGCCAACCTTGTGGGACCAAAACCTCCGAAACCATAAAAAAAACTTTTTTTTTTTTGCTCCTCTACAATTGTTCTTTAAGTCACAGCAGTGAAAAAAACTGACTAAAACAGGTGGGATTAGGATTCCTTCTAGAAGTGGCTATTGCTGTTAGCCTCCTGACCCTGCTGCCTTGCACGACCACCACTCTCACACCTCTGGGCAGGACATTTTCCCTGTTCAGTTTTTGGCCATCAAACAGTATAATTCTTCTGGGCCTCAGATGCGGGCTTATTCCCTTTCAGGGTTATAGTTCCCTTCTTGAGGGTCTGGTTTAGCTCAGAAGCTTGCATGGGGCTCTGGGATCCATCCCCAGCACCACATACACACATGCAAACGAGCCCTGTTTACTTGGAAATCCTGGTGGAGGCATTTCTACTTGCACCTCTTTGTGAAAACACAACAGCCACCATGCTTTTTCTAAAATAACAGGAAGGATTTTCAGATGGCCACATAACAAATATACTAGTTCAATTAGGAATATAAAATATACATGTCAGAATTCATATTATATGAGCCACTAATTTCTGTGTACCAGACTGGATTTTTAGAGGTGTCTGAGGCATTCAATATTTTTTTTTCACTTTAATATCTAAGCATTAACATAATTCAGAAACAAAAAATGGTAAGTAGTTTAATGATTCTACTTAAAATTAATGCAACTAATTTAATGTATTTCTATTATTCCCCAGTGTACTATTGTGGCACAGCAGTTATTGTCTTTGAAATGAGAGCTTAGAAAGATAATATAACTTTCTGAAAATTGCAGTTATGGTACAAAAACTTGTCTCTAAATCATACATGTCTCATGCTATTTTATTTAAAAGAATGAGATGTTTAAATCACTGTGTAATCTGTCAAAACCATTAGTTGGCATTTTAAGAGTCACTTAGGGAATATGCTTTAATTTGAAATAAAAGGAAAACCAAACTCAAGTTTCTTCCCATCTGTCTTTTTTAAAAAACTGCATTCAAAATTTTAAAATTTCTTAAATGCTGGTTTTGTCTGTGACACTTAATAATTCAATCATTTAAAGATGATTGAGCACCCACTGTGTCAGGTGATGTTCCGACATGAAACAAAATAGACAAGAAGCCCCATCTTCAGGGAGCTCACATTGTTTTTAAAAGTGCTTCTGTGAGACAGGCACTAGGCTTCTCAAACAAGAGCTATTTAAATCCTTACATCTTCCCAAAGAGGAGGAGGAGAGCACCATTACTGTCCCACTTTACCAAATGAGGAAGCTGAGGCTTGGTGAGGTTTGCAGTCTCAAGCCTCAGAAGTGACTGACTAGGATTTTATCCCATCTGCATCTGCCCTGATGGTGGTTTCGTGATCACAGTGCATATGGTCTTTTTGGAGTCCTTTCAAATCATTGAGGTACCTTCAATGTGCATTTTTTTGGAGCTCCTCAATTTTGGCATTAGAAACTATGCTTAAAAGTTGTGGTAGATGCCTGAAAGCAGCCTCTGAGGAAAGCCATCAGAATGGTGGGGTTACCAGTCACATCCAATGAGGGCTGTTGTAAGGAATTATTGAACTGAAATCAATGGGCAGAAGGTCTGGGAGAGAGGTTTCAGGTCAATATAAGGAAGAGCTGTCTAACCTGTTCAGGAGAGGGATGGATTGCCTCATTGAATGCTGCGCTGTGACTGGGGGTCTTGGGCTTGTGGATATGGTGGAGAGAATTCAAGTGTTAGATGGATGATTGGTTATATCAGGTTCCCTGACCTTTCACCAGAATGATCCTGACACTTCTTGTAGGTTAGATTCTGGTTGCCCTGAGATGCTGTGATTCATTAAGTTTAGGGTGGAGTGTGAACATTTGAAATTTTAATCACCTCAGTAGAGGACTCGTTTGTCTGGGGAGTTGGGGGCTCAGGAAGCAGAGGTCACAATTGCAAAAAACATATTTTGGTGAGAGGGTGTGGAATGTTTTAGAAACTAACAGATCGCTTTGTGACTGTTCTTAGTGAAGAGAGAGTTGTATTAAGAAAAAAAAAATGGAGATACCAGAGTGGAGCAGAAATAAGAGATTCTGCTGTATCATCATGTTAAAGATCTTAAGTCGATTGGAAACCTTTTTTTTTTTTTTTTTTTTTGGTGCTGGGGATTGAACCTGGGGCCTTATGCTTGATTGGAAACCTTTTAACCTAGAGTTGCGAGGGTGACAAGCTTGTATGTGTGTAAATGTGTATACACATACACACACAGAGAAACACACATGATGCTCTTAAAGATCACTCAGGCTGCTTTAGCTATTGTTTAAAGACTAGTTTACCACTGGGCCAAGAATTCTGTAAAACTGGTTCCCTCAAGATTGAAGAGTGGGCCAAAGACGGGGGAAATTCACTTTTTCCTGCGAATTTCCCATATACGGCTAAAAATTAGGATCAGAGACTTAACATCTCTCCCTCCATTTTGCATCAATCTTCCTTGCTCACCTAGGACTCTAGGAACAGATCTGATCCAATAAGCATCATATGATGAGTCAAAGCTACCCTTCAGGCAACAGCAACTTTCTTATCTGGAATGAGGCCTTTCTGACCAATCCTGAGATGATGGATAGACCACACCTGATCAAGATCACCTGCTTTGGCATCTGTGGAAAGCCTCCAGCTGTGCAAACCTCCTAATCCTTTCCCTCATTCCCCTTTCTATAAAGCCTCAAAGTCATGGTCAGTCCCTGGAAGATAGGGCTAAGGTCCTCTGGTCTTCCTACTCTACATTGATTAAAGTTCTTTTCATGCTTAAAAAGTCACTAGCAAATGAAAAGAACATATTTAAAAATGTGTGTGGAGAGGCAGGAATTGATGTCAGTAGATGGTTGAAGCATGCCAGGTGAGCACCCGTGGGTGCTAATCTTGGCTGGACTTGATGGAGTGGGTAAATGGGCAAGGGGAAGGGGAGCGTGGAGGTGAACACATTTCCTCACTGAGAGGACAGTGGAGGCAGAGCAGGTTTGTGGGAATGTTCTGGGTGTGTGGCCTGGAGGTGCCTGTCACACTACTCAGCCACCCTGGGATGCTGAATGGGGATGTTGAATAGGTAGAGATGTAGAACCAGAGATCAGGAGATGCAGTCAGAGTTGAGGCCAACGGGTGGATGAAATTGTCCAAAGAGCAAGAAAAGCGTTGAAGAGGATCCAGAGCTGGGCACAAGCGTGCTTGACGTTGAATGCCTGGTGAGGGAGGAGGCAAACAGGTATCTGAGAAATCCAGGGAAGAGGGTGGTTTCCAGATGGTGTGTGGGCCCAGAGAGGAAGAAAGCTGGGACCTGAGAGGAATGGCCCTCCACCCATCAGCCTGTAGGTCACTGTGGCTTCTCTGAGAGCTGTTGAGGTGTAGTGGTGGAGGTCTGGTGTGTTAGGGGGCGAGGACCAGGGCGAGTGACCACAGAGATTTCCCCTCAGAATCTAGTTATGAAGGGGACAGGAAAAGAGGACAGAGACTTAAAGGGAGCATGGAAGTTTCTAAAATACTTGTAAAATACATTTTTAGAATTTTTATTAATTATTGTGGTGCTGAGGATGGAACCCAGGGGCCTGTGCCTGTTGAGCAAGCATTCTACTGAGATGCACTTCCAGCCCTTAGAATACTTTCTAAAGATGGAATAGACATTTGGTCTATTTTCTGACTTATTTGAGAATTTTGAGAGGGAACTAAAAAAAAAATTGTAGTAGTGCTTTTAAAGTTTCATCTTTTGTATTCTAAATTGTTTTCTGTGATGGACTCTGAAGAAATCTTTGAGTGGATGATGGATTTACATCACCAGTCTCATACATAGGAACCCTCATGAAGTAGCTTTTTCCAAATGAAAGCTTTGTTTTTCTCTCCTTGAGATAAGATAAACACACATACCATTAACATCACATTTTGCCTTTTTGCCCAAGAACGGGGAAGGCTCCAGAAGTATGTTGCAGCATCTAAGATCAAGCAGTGGTTTGATACTTGGGGGACACTTAGGTTGACACTTAGGTTGTCATGAGAGTACAACCGCCTGTGCCCACCATCTGATTTTCCTTTTTAATTGAGTATCACATTAAATTCAGGTGCCTGGGGGACCACGGTCCAGAAACATTTTCCCTCATGCTGATTTGCTTTTCTGTTCTACAAATCTATGTCCTGTTTTATTTAAAACACATGTAAGTCCTTAATTAGGAAGGTTTTAAAGTCATGAGATTACAAAGTAATCTTCAATCCAATCCTCTGGAATTTCAACCAAATCACCCAATATCTTTAAGCTCAAAGTGTCCTTTCAGCTTTAAATGGAAACTGAATCTCACTGAGAGAATATTATCCATCTTCTCAAAACCTGTGTTAATTTCTTTCTTCGTTTTTACCCTTCCTTTCTTAAAGACTCAACAGGCTTGGTTTTCTATGTTAGTAACTGTGAAAAGATGATACATTTGTATGCAGAATGACAGATAGTAAACAATATAAGACTGGGTTTTTAATTTCACAATATACCAGGGGATTAATTGGGAGATGCTCCTGAGGATTATAGGTCTGGTTCCCCGGGCTGGATAATGGTTTAGAGATAAAGAGGGATTTTCTAGATAGATGGGTGGTACCCATCTTCTCCTGAATCTGGGATATTTCTTAGTTATTTTAGCACTACAGACCCATCAGGGCAATACAGTAATGCTAACTATTTATATTATGATATTTTCTTGACAGTATATCCTGTGCTGATTGACACACTCAAGTTTAACAAAACCTCAAGGTGCAGATGAAAAAAAGCCAAATGCTAGTTTATCAGCGTACACACAGAACTATGTTACAGTGTTCTGTGCTGGGCAGGTGGTACTCAGATCTGAACAATCTAAGGGGACGTGAAGTTTGAGGGTGTGTTGAGTGTGGGATCAGTACAGGGGGTTGGTTGGGTGAGGTCAGTGACCATTTGCCATCAGGCTGTTGCTGAGTGTGCACTGCAGTGACACATCTGTGACACGAGCCAGACCATGGTGTTTTCTGAGTCAGCAGCTGTGCTCTGTTCCCAGTAGTGCCCTACCGGACATTCTATGTGCAAAGAAATGACACGATTTGCTTGTTTTATGGATGGGGAACATGAAGCTCAGAGACATTGTGTAACTGGCCTCCAGGTTACGTAGATGACAAGGGTCAACTGGAACTGGAGCTTGTGCTTCATACCACAGAATGTGCTTCTGCTCATGTCACTTTACTGTTAGGATTTTGGTGTCCATAGGTGTTCTGTGACATAAGCAACTTTGAGAAACCTCTGTGCCCCCCACCTGGTGTCATTTCGGTGAGCAGAGCTTCTGGTTCACTTTGCTGAGACACTGTCCGAGTTGAGGAGCCTGAGAAGGGTTTCCTGGGCTGGCCACATCTGTTCTCATTAGGGAAGTGTTGAATTCCAGTCATCAGCTCTGTCTGGAGTCTGGATAGACTGCAGGATGCTGTAGCCAGTAAATGATCTAAGCAAATGATCCGGATTTAGGGTTGGTTTTAGGAAGGAGTTGCAGAGATGAAATGATGGAGGGTTCTAATGGTCGCTCACCAAAGCTGCTGTTTACTGTAGGAATTAGCATGACTGATTAGTGCACTGCTCTGAGAAGCTGTGAAAACATCTAAAAAAAAAATCAGCAATTGCCTCAGTGCCCTAAATAATCTTATGTCAGCAATTAGCAGTAACAGTCTTTCATTAATCCATCAGATTTCCGATGCTGCACATCTAACACAGGAGATAATAGAGAATCTTCGGGATTAGCCACTGAGGCATCACGGTACAGTATGTCATTACAGCAGTGGTGTTGAGACAGCAGCTGAAACAGAAATACGGCACGGCGATTAATTCTCTATAAGCAGCAGTGTTTCTTTTCTTCGTTCAGTTCTAATTGCCACAACATGTGGGTACATCACTGGCAACTACTTTGATCATGAGCTCTTCCACTCTTTGGAGGTGCATCAGTGGGCTTTTTAGTTTTATTTCTGAGATGATTTTGCAAATCTAACGTATTCCAAGTGTCCTGGAAGGAAACATATTGCTGCTAAATTCAGAGGGGCTCAGACTGTGCACCCATTGCTTGATAAAATTGGCTCCCCTTTGTCCATTCCTTGGTCATGTTACCTAATCTTAGCAGCAGGATCCATTTTCTTGCTCTTTCTCAAATTCATCTGTCTGATTCTGTATCAGAATCACTCAGCAAATATTCCACGTTTTTTTTTCTGTTTTCCTGGTGTCCCTCCAGATGCTTCTCCTCCCCCTGGTTCCTGGCAGAGAGCCCCTCCTGTTTGACTTCAGTATTTTTAGCTGTCACATCAACTCTCCCACCTTCCCTTCATTCCTCTTAAAATCCATATTGTCACCTGTTTGGAACCTGTGTGGGTGATGGAGTTTGACAGATCTAGATTTGAATCTGGCCTGTCCCATGTATCACCCTGGCAGGCGCCTCTCATTTGGAATCCTTGACTCTCCCTCTACCCATGCTCCTCTGCATCCTCTCCATCCCAGGAAATGACAGTGCTTTTGTCTTGTTCGCAGACTGAAAGACTTAGAGTCATCCTTGCTTCCTCCATTTTCCTCAGACCTGTTCAACCTGTTTGCAAACCCTGTTGATTCCACCTTCAGGATATTTCCAAGCACTTTCCTGTTCTCATTCGGGTCTTCATTGGCATGATTCTCCTCTAGGATTATTGTGTTACTAGCTGTCTTTCCTCCTTTCAACAGTGGCCCATGATGGTCTACTGCGATACTTTTAGAATATGAATCAGCTCACAGAACCCCCATCTCACTAGCAAAACAACAGAATCCTTGTCAAGATTTACCAGACAATCCTCTGAGCTCACCTCCTGCAGCTCTTCCCTTAATTCCTCGTTTTGCCCCATGACTTCTCTCAGTTCCTTCAGGTCAGATGTCACCCTTTATGGAATACCTACCTTGTGTCAAGATACCATGGTGGTGGTTTTTTTGTTTATTTGTTTTTGTTTTTGGCTATGTGCTCCATGAGAATGTTTCATAAAGAGCAAGGGATTTGTTTTCCATTGTGTTCAGTGCCATATCTGCTCCTTTCTCCCTTCCCTCTTCCTTCTCCCCTTTCAGTTTGAGAAATGCAAACTTAAAAAGTTTAAACTTCCTGTCATGACATCTGGTCTTCTTCATAATGTCCTGTTCCTTCTTTCAATCTTAACAGTTTGTACACTCACAGAATTCTAGTCACACCTGACTGTGTATCTCACCCTAGGTGGACTTTGGCCTCATCTTTCCATGACTGTGAAGTTCTGACCTCATCTGTATTTGATGAGGGTCTGTCTGTACCTTACATATAATGCCCAACTGAATTGTTACCCACAGAAAAGTATCTTAGATGCCTCCCCCCAAAAGTGTATCCCTAATATATACTATCACTTATATAGCATTTGTCACATTTGGCCTTATTATTTGTGAGCATCTTTCTCCTGTGTTATCCCTCTAAAATCCTTGAGGATGAATTTCATTTCAGTTTGATCTATCCTTAGTTTTCTCCATGTACACTGTGTTTACCCAACTTATTTACTGATAGAAACAACTCTAAGTTCATATTTCAAACGATCTCAATTAGTGTGGAAAGATTTTATTATTTTCTCTTCTATAAATTATTTACATGAACAAGAAAGAACATGCATATGATAACAAATTAGGATGTGTTATTTTCATATTAAATGTCCCTAAGATAATAAACAATGAATTATTAATGTATCAGTCAGGCACATATTTTATTTCCTTTTTTGCTTCTTTTAAAGGGAAAAACTAAACTATAGTCCTACTGAAAGCTCACAGGGTGGGTGTTTTCAGGAAAAATGGTGATGATTATCATTATTATTCTTTCAGTGCCAGGGATCAAATCCAGGGCTGTGAGCATGCTAGGCAGGTACTCTCCCACTGGACCACACCCTCAGCCCCCAGGTGACTACATTTACTTAAAAAGAAATCACTAGTTACAAGGAAAAAAGTAATTTCTGTTGTGCCCTCAAAACTTATGCCATAAATTTGGAAGGTGTATTCTGAACTGTTTTTGTAACATTATAGGAAATACAGAATAAAAACAGACTTTTTATTTTTACATCAACATTTATTTTATTCCCATATTTAAAATACTTCTGCTTATAATGGCTAAGGTAGTTTTTTAATGCAGGCCCAGTCCCATTTCCTTCCTGTCTTTTCTCTTACCAGATGAATAGTACTTCATGATCTATTGTGCTGATATTTTGTATAAAGTGCTTAGCACAGTACTCTATGCTTAATAGATAGTGAGCATTCAATAAATAGTAGCTTTTATTATTCAGGAAGAAGTGTCCTCTTTTCAGAGTCACTTCTTGCCTTGTATTATACTCATTTTTACATGTCTTTTCTAGCTAAGTATACTTTAAGACTGTAGAGAATTTTGTACATTGTGAGGGATTAATAAATTATTTATCCACTGAATAAATAATGAACTTGTGAACATTCTTTTAAAATTTAAGGAGCTTTGATTATCTGAAGTTCCATAATACTGAGTCCAAACATGGCGGGAACTTCTGAGTGTAGCCAAGTGAATGCCTGAAGTAATCCCAGAAAAGCCACTGGAGACAGGAGGAGTCCCTGGGGACCAGCCAGAAGTCGCATTTGCCTGTCTACGGCTTCCTTGGCTGAGGCAGTTTTACTAAATTAACAGGGGATATATTAGTGTTCAAAGACCTCTAAGGCCCCGTAAAACCCATAGAATGCCCTGCTTCTACTAAATTTGATAGAGTTCCCCATTTGGTTAAGATTAGTTACTCAGTTTATTTATGGTTCATGACTCATTTGGCTTCTATTTGTTCGAGAAAGGTAGGCAGAGTGATGGAAAGAATGTGAGACACTATGCTAGGCAGATAACTGCTTCTGTTTCCTTACTGTGTAGAACCAGGAGAGAAAGGTGGCCTTTCTGAAATCTTTTATTTGCTTGGGTGCTGCAGTGAACATGAAAGCTGTTAATCTCTGAGAGCCAGCAACTGGCTTGTTATGTGTTCATTTTTGTTTACCCGGAACCCACTGCAATGCTTGGAATCTACTGGGCATTCAGTGAATTTGTGGATGAATGGATGAGAACCAGGGAGAAGGACTGTTCCAGGTAGAGGAGAGAAGCTTGCTTTGCACAGATGGCTCAGTTCCAAGCTCCTGTGGCTCTCCCAAGGTTCAGTGTTTTGCCTGAAGTTTAAGTCATTTTCAGATTGATGAATGGAATTGATCATTACATCAGTATTGTACTATTGACTTCTAAGTAAACCAGTCTTTCTTGTTATGATCATACTAATTTTATTCATTCCCACAATGATTCAAAAATACTGTGTCAGAGTTGCAAGGCCCTCCTCTGGGCTATAAGTGGAGTTAAAATATAAACACGGTGCCCTCCTGCAGATGCTTGGGGTATAGTGGGGAGATGAGACCTGTTTACAATTCTGTATGGGATAGAAGGGGTGTTACACACACCAAGGGACTTAAGAGAAAGGAAATATTCTGTACAGTTTGAAATATTGAAATACAGAAGGCTTCAGAGAATATAAGTTGCATTTTGAACAAGACCTTAAAAGAGATAATGGATTTAAAGAAATGGGTTAGGGACTGTAGATATAGCTCAGAGGTAGAGTGCTTGCTTGCATCCTTGAGGCCCTTGGTTTGATCCCAGCACTGGGTGGGATGGGGGAGGACTAACTGGGTTAGTCCTTGGTTAGAGCAAGGAAATTAGAGAAAAAGAAAGCAACAGAGTCTGGGGATGTAGTTGAATGGTAGAGAATTTGCCCTGACGTGAATAAGGCCCTAGGTTCAAAAGAAAAAAAAAGAAAAAAAAGAAAGAAGGAAAAGTAAAGAAAGCAAGCAGCAGGCACAGGAATTGGTAACTGTATGGTCATATAAATTATATAAGAGAATTTATGTTCAGTAAAGGTTTAATTCTTTTGCCCGTGTGTATTTGTCTAAGTAAAAATTATGTAGTTAGGTATCTTTTGGTACAGAACATAATTTAGCACAAAATTTTGTTTTGTTTAGGTTTTTGTCCTTGAACTATTTTATTTCTTTGTATTGAAATTCTTCATAACCAAGATAAAAAAGGAAATCATACTTGCATGATGTGATTTACTTTGAAGTCATGTGCACAGTGTCCATGTAGAAAGTGCAAGTTTATGTAGTAATGTGTGCAGGCCTGCCTGTTACCTACTAGCATTGGAGCCACATTATATATTTGTTTGTTCAATAGATTTTTACTATACAGCTACTATGTGCCAAGCACTATCTACTTACTGTCTTTAAATTGTGCTTGCAGTCTTTGTGGTATATTTTACATTTTTTCCTTTCTCCTATTCTGTTAACATTTTTTGGAGGACATAGTAGGTTCTTAGTAGTCATCAAGTGTATGCATATTGAAAAATCTCAGACAGGAATTGAGGCACTGATGAACAAGATGACTTATTGAAATCTCATTAGTTTTGGACTTGAGTGCAAATATTAAGTACTGTGTTTCATAGGGCTTCATTAGCACAGAACATGTTTACTACATTTGGATTTTTTGTGGTGCTTTATATTCATTTAACAGATAATTCCACAGAGTAGTCAGGTCAGCATTCAAGAACCCACCTTTGTGTTGGGACTAACCTTACCATCTACTGGGGTTTTGATATAAATTTAAGCATGAAGGACTATTCTTAGCTTTTGCCAGGAAAACAGATATTTAAAGTTATTTATGCTTTTATCAATGCTAAAATTTCTGTAGACCATTTTAGCTCTTATATGATTTGAGGGTAAGTGAAAACCCATGTAATTAACCAAAGAGAAGAACTGAATATGGGATAGTTTATGCCTCACAGAAGATAAAATCCCCAAGCATGTAGTTAGTTACTCACACTTCTGGGAGACCCAGTAAAGTGAATTTGTCAAAAAAGGTCCAGAGTGAAATGTGTTATCTTTTGGAAGATAGAAGTTGTAGATTCATAATGTTGACTTTATGTGATAAATCTAGTTTATTTCATTTTAAAATTTATGCTGCATAATATTTTGGCCAGGGGCTGAAGCTTTGGTGAAAGACAGTGTATGAACAAGATGAAGGTTTCAAACAGAAAAAGTCAATAGCATTTGATAGTAACTATCTATGTTTCTGCCTACCCATGTTGTACCTTGTATTGTATAAACCTATCTTGGAATTTTCTAAAT
Organism: Sciurus carolinensis; assembly: GCF_902686445.1. Classification (NCBI taxonomy): domain Eukaryota; kingdom Metazoa; phylum Chordata; class Mammalia; order Rodentia; family Sciuridae; genus Sciurus; species Sciurus carolinensis. The sequence goes on along the minus strand of NC_062227.1, from coordinate 23,982,341 downwards.
ATATTGACATAATGGCATATGCTTGAAAACAACACATTTTGTGTCTACTCTAGTCCTGCCATGATTTTAAGTTCATTTTTTAGATAAGAATATTACGTAGAGCAAGTTCTGAGGCAAACTCATGAAGCACTACATTACAGTATTAACTCATTTAAATTAGGATTATAATTTGAATGCATTTTTAATTGAGTATTATTAAGTTGATTCTTATGTTAATTTTAGATTTATTAACAGATACACTCAAGTCTTCCAATTATTAATTTTTGCTTGATTCACCAGCAACGTGCTGTAGTTGAAAATGCAGGTGCTATTCTTATGGGTCTTTAGAGAATGATTTTCTTCTGATTTAATCACTTGGAGCAAGACATATTTTAACACTCTTAAAAGTAATGGAATATTAAATTGGACAGTAAATAATAAACATAAACTCTTTTCTTCATGATGGAAAACTTGATCATCTTAAATAAACTTAACCATATTTGTTGCCCTAAAACTGTAGTGTTTTACCTTGTAAGTTTTTTTCATTTCTGGGTGATGAATTTAAACGAGGTATCTCATTTCCATTTCTCAAGCATTTTCTCTGATGTAACTGACTTCTGTAGTTCTACATGTTTTTACTACCTATGTGTTGAACAAGCAGATACTATCTTCATATTGTAACTAATGTAATTTCTTGCTGTTTCCATTGGCTCATTTCCAGTGAGCAAATAAGTGTTTTTACCTTAGTTTTCATTTCTAGTTAGAATGTATCTGTGTCTGAAAATTGACCTAAAGAATGCTGCCACGTCTTAACAAGTAGATTAGTAGGTAAGAGATGGCCTTGCCATCAGGCTTTATTTTATTACAGCTAATTGATTCCTGTGTCATTTAAAGGAAGTGCATAAGGAGTCTTTCACAGGAAATTTATTTGGTAGGAGTAGAGGAGGTAGAGAGGTTCAGTAATTAAAGAAAAATGGTAGAATGGAAAAATGATTGGCAGTGACAGATATTGACAAAAGAGGGGGGGAAATAATACTTAGAATAGGTTTCCTCTTTCTTAGAAGGTTAATACAAATACTATACTTTATTATGTTGATGGTTATTATTTAGGTTTCTTTTCCTATACCAGTACAGACTGATAGTTTGAAAACAAGCACTCATTGCAGAAAGAAATGTCTACAAACTGAAGGAATTATTCAATTACAGATATCTATGCCATTTCAAATGATCTGACAGTTATACAGTTTGAAATGAATTATTACCCAGAGGGAGCTGTGGAGCCCATCTTCTTGTGAGACAGTTTCTTGGTATTGAGGAAACTGAGGTGAAGGAACCTTTCAGTTTTCACAGGCCATTGTGTATTAGAATGCTTTCAGTTGTATGCAACAGAATCCCCAATTGAAACTAGTATAAGTAAACTTAATAAAAAGGTATAGTTCCCCTTTTTCTTGGGATACTTTCTAACATACATGTGTGAATTTTGAAGCCCAAAGTATAATTTATAGATGTTTCATTTCAGCTACTAGATATGTCTTTTAATATTAAATATGTTCACTCAGTATGTATGTGTATTTAATTTTGTGTTCAGTTTTTTTCTAACTATTCTTGCTAAGTTATCTTAAATGTGATCAAAAATACCCCTAGTATCAAGAAAGAATGGAAGAGAGAGACAGGAAAAGATATAGTAAATCCAAAACTATATAATACATGAAGATATGATTGCTGTCACATAATATTAGGATATTTAAGTTCTCTCACCCCATAAGAAACACAAATGTGTGTACTTTAATTGCATCCCCCAGAACCAGAGCAATGGCATGGATTCTAAGAAATGGGCAATTTACCTGAAGTTTTACTTCTGTCCCTGAAGGATTACTATAATCACAGTCTTTCTTGTAGAATTTGATAAGATACTGAGAAAATAGTGATTAATTAAAGGAACTTTTAAAACATGGAAGGCTTTTATTTATTGGCATTAATTTATTATGATCAGAAAATGGGCAGTAAAGAACAGGTGAAAAATGAATTGAATTCTTACTCTTGGTCCAGCAGTGAGCTTTACATATGTTCTTATTTTCCCTTTAATCTGTGACATGAGATGTGTGCTATTGTAAATACCAGCCCACTGTACAGATGAGGAAACGGACGCTTGGGGAGGTCAAGTAAACGGTCTAAGGCAGTTCTGGGTGTGACTTCATGTTCCTGGGTACTGTGAGATTGAGGAACAGTGTCCACATAGGGTATAAAGACATCTGAGCTTTGAACCACCCTGTGTGCTGCCTGCATCCATGGCAGATATTACCTCAACTATTTCAGTATGGAAAAGCAAGTGGTTATACTAGGTTATTGAGTCATGGTTCTGTGAAGAAAATTGAGTATCTGTTTCTGAGAAATATTGTTCCAAAGTAGAGCAGGCCCTTAAATTGTATCCTTTGGAGAAGGGTTTTTAGGTAAGATGAGTTCCCAGTTTTTCCCAGGAAGTGTTCCACTGTGCCCTGGGAGGGCTGGAATATACATTAACCTCCTTCCAGAGAACTGTTTGTTCTCTTTTGGAGACAAGATTTGCTCTTAAAAGTTGGGCAGACTTCACTTCTAATTCTTCTGCTGTCGTTACCATTTCCTATCCTAATCCTAAACCCCATGGAGGTTTTATTACATTGGTTGGTGGCATTAGCCTGTCAACAACTGGATAAGACAGAAGTTAGAAAATGGACTTTTCAAGGTCAGGAAGCTAAGCAACCAGAGGAACCAATTTGTCAACTTAAATCATCCTGGGAATGGAAAGAATTATTCCACAATGTGGAAAATACAACACTGCCTGCAGTCTGGTTTTTTTTTTTTTTTTTTTTTTTTCCCCCTTTTTCCAGTTTGTACTTCCTTTTTCAGAGCAATCATCATGTGCTGACTGTATTGCTGGAAAACTGTATAGTGTTCATGTGGCCATTCGCTATGCTTGTATGAATGTTCATCATGAATATTGTGAGTGGTTTTTACTCTCTGGTTTAATTAGTGGAGTCCTCTCATTCCTTATTTTGTTTCTTTTTTTTCCCTTTTAAACTTGTGGCTTTGAAACATTTATCTTTTAAATTGGAATGTTTATACATTTTCCATATCATCCTATTCTCTTAAAATAGATAGTTATGCTCTGTGAAAAGAGCAAAGACGTAAGATTTCTTGACAAAACCACGAGATGAGGAGTTCATAACTGCAAACATGTCTCTTCATGGGAACTGATGGACTACTCCTTTTGAATGACTTTTGCTTTGTTTTTCCTGAAAACACTAGTTTACAAAATAAAACTTTAGATGCTGTCATGACATTAAAAAAAACTATCCTTGGAAACCTCTGTTTCTTAATAAGGCGTAAACTGGTACGTTTCTTTATTTTTAGTGTGGAACCATGTTTTTCTGGTTATTTCAATGGACTTTGAAATCCAAAATGACTGTTTCTTTAAATAGTAAAGCAAATAAGTAATTTAAAATAATTTGCAATTTCTTTTCTTTCTTTCTTTTTTTTTTTTTTTTTTTTTTTTTTTTTTTGGTAAAAGGAATTGAATTCAGGGGAGCTTTGCTACTGAGCTGCATCCCCAGCCCTTTTTATTTTTTATTTTGAGACAGGGTCTTGCAAAGTCCTGAGGCCGGCCTAGAACTTCTGGTCTTCCTGCCAGAGTCTCCACAATAGCTGGGAAAACAGCCATGTACCACCGCATCTGGCTAAACTTTGTTTTTTTGTTGTTGTTATAAAAACAGTTCAAAGTTAAGTTGTTAGTTTTTATTCATATAATTCTTTTTCTTTTGTCCATACTTTCATACCTATTAGTATAATTCATGAGTGATCTGTATTAATTTCAAAACATTCTGTTATCAAAATAATCTAAATGTAATGAAACTAAGGGCTAAGAGAGAAAAGAACTTTTAATAATCAGGCAGGACATATTTAAACCTAAGTCCCACAGGAATGTTTTCTGATTTCAAATAAATTTCTTTGTATATTAGTACTACTTATAATACTTTTCTCTTAGAAGTTGCATATGAATTGAAATGTCATGAATGGAATGTTTTTATAATATTTTGAGGGTTTCTACTTGGTAAGGTCCTCTGAGATTAATTCTTTTGCAAAATGAGGAGGGAATTTTCTAAATAAACACACTGTTCTTTGGTTTACAAATTTGGGTTGTTTTATATATGTTATTACTTTATTTTAAGTGAAGGACATTTGCATTTGTTATAGTTTGGAAATTAAATGTCCCCTCTTAAAGGCCCATATGCCAACAACTTGGCCTGTGGCACTATTGGGAGGTGGTAGAACCTTTGGTGGGTGGGGCCAGTGGAAGGAAGTGAGGTCATTGGGGGTGTGCCCTTGAAGGGGATATTGAGATCCCAGCCTGTCTCCCTGCTTGCTTTGCTCACACACTGTGATGTATTTAAAAAATTGTGTTAGCTTTGCACGACTGTGACAAAATGCCTTAGATAATCAACTTAAAAGAAGAAAAAAATTATTTTGACTCATATTTTCAGAGGTTTCAGCCCATGATCACTTGGCTTTATTTGTTTTGGGTCTGTGGCAAGGCAGAAAGTCATGGCAGGGAGTTTCTGGTGGAGCAAAGCTGCTCACTCATCACATCCAGGAAGTAAAAAGAGCATAAAGGCATGTTGCTTAAAGGAAAAATGCTATTGCACTCGTGTAAGCAAGCCAACTGAGAAAAAATTAGAAAAGAATTAGAGGAAACCTAATTTGAAACTCCGAGAAAGCAGTGGGTGAGGACTGTGCATGACCTATGAGAGGCCACTCTCATTACACCTGGAGAAAGGCCCTGGCCATATATTGCAAGATTAGAGAATGATATGCATGTCTCTCATTTAAGTTAAAATTAAATTGTTTTATTATTTTTCCATTCTTATTTTGAAACCTCTGTCCCACTTACTAAACCACTATTCTTTCCTTAAGGTTGAACAGGATATCTTTTACTATAATGATTATTATTGAATAATATTTGTGAGCATTATAGTTTTTATTTAATATGTCTGTATAAAACTTTTGTCAGCTGTATCAGACTGTTATGTTATCTTTTGTGATATTAAAGCAGTTAAATAGAAAAAAATTTTCTCAAAAAATTTACAAAAACTTTTCGTGGAGTAGTTTTGCACGAATGTTTCTAAGTGTGATCCAGGAAGTATTCAAACATTAAATAATTAATTAAAAATAAAAGTGAGTTCTTAATGTAATTATCTAAAACTAATTTTAAATGACTAACCTTGTTTGACATTATTTATTATTTATAGTTCAGTATTAGGCACATTTTCATGCCTTTGATTTAATCATGTAACCATTTCAACAATTGCAGGATAATCCTTAGTGGTTAGAAATGGAATTGATTCTTTACCCAACAGCTTTATCAGAATGGTGAGTTCTGGTTTTCTTTTGTTTGGATCACTTCTGTTAAGTAAGATTCTGTAAGAAGCTATGGATTTGAACTGAGCATCTGCCTTGTGTTCAAACCACCATAGAGTTTAATTCCCATCTGAGCTTTGGCTGATCACAGAAGGCACTGTATTCAGTTAATTAACAGATTAGACTGTGAACCACTAGTCAGTTCAGCTGTAACCAGTTAACAAGATGGTGAACTGATCTGTAGTCAAGTTGTTTTCTGTGCCTCACCTCTGTTTCTGTAAATGCTGTCTGATCACTTTGTTGGTCGAAATTCTCAAAACCTGTTCTAGTTCTGGGAGCTAAATGATTTGTGAATTCTTTTTGTTTTGTTTACTTTGGCCAAACAATCTCTACTGAATTTAATTGACTTAAGGAAGTTTCCTTGTTAACACTTCTAATACTTAAAACAACAATATAAAAATAATATGAGAAGGCGTGTAGAAATGAAACATTTAAGGCCATTTTAGTGGCAGGATGAGGAAATGCAGCATGGGTCTTGCAAAGCATCCAAGGCACAAATACTAAATAAACTCAGCAGTCTTGAAGGCAGTGAACGTGCAAGCAATCTCCTCTGCCGCTGTGGAATGCTGCTCATTTTGCCTGTCAGGACAATAATAATTCAATATACAACGCAGATAAAGACCAGCTCAGGATGCTGTTCTCTTCTGAATTTTTAATACCTGCAGAAATGAAAAGAAATAGCCCATCTAGTGAGTGGCAGCGTGGAGGAATAGACCATTTTACTGCCCAGATCCTCAGAGCATCCACAGAGAGCAGCTTTCCCTATGAATTTGCCTGAGTCTTAAGATCCAAAGTCTGTTTGTTGGTCTTTGGAAGAGGCAATATCTAGGTTTGTCAGCCCACTAAGACTGGACTGCTCCTAAAGCAGAAATATTGACATTTTATGAATTTATTTTTATTTTACTTATTTTTTTGAGACAAGGTTTCACTGAGCCCAGGCTGGTCTCCATCTTGTTGCTTAAGAAATTCTCCTGCCTCAGGATCATAGACTTGTGCCTCCATTCCTGGCTTTATTAATTTATAATAAGAAAATAGGACAGACCTAAAGGAACGGGCCACCCACATCTTTAACCAGGACAGTCTTTCTGGCAAACTGTGGGGCAACCGTTATAATTGAGCTATTTTTGGTGAGCCTGGAAGTAGGGAATAGAATGTACTGGAAGAAGTGAAGTTTCTTTTGTAACTATATGCCCAGGGCTTAAAGTGGCCATGTTAACGTGAACATTAATGCGTTCTTGTTCCCTGCCTGTGTCCTACCTATACCATTGAGCAGAGCAGTACTATTGCTGTATCCACAGAGCTCTCATTCTAGACTGTAGATGTCTTTAGTTCTTCTTCTAGGCTCTGTGAAGCATGTAGTCTAGGATGGGGACCCATCACACATTTGAGACCAGATGGGGACAGGTAGTTACTCAGGAGAAAGGAAGTAAGCGACTTGGAAGGAAGGGAAACCAGTGTGTACAGGCCCCACAATGAGCAGTCTCTTTTTAAGGAAGGAGGAGGAGTCAGTTACTCCAGGGATGTGAGGAAGCTGGAGGCAGGTGGGTGGGCTAGTGCCCAAAGCCCAGCCCCAGGTGTCCCTGTTCCTGGCCTTCCTACTTGTAGGACACCCTGCAAGGGAAGGCCACCTTCCTCTTCCTGGTGTCACAGTTTATCAGAGAGGATCCATGTCAGCAATGTTGGTGGCCAAAGTCCTGATTTTCTCTTTAGAAGCTTCTCTGTGTAGAACTCCTTAATAAGTTAGGGGGAGATTGCACCAGGAGGTTCATTTAAGTGGCTCCACTGTGGGATTGTCTCTGCATCTTGACAAGGGAGGTAGCCACTTCTGCTTTGTTCAGGCTCCTCAGAAGATCCTCTCTTTTTATGCAGATAAATTTCTCATGAGCTACCCTGACAATACATGTTCAGATCTTGTTCTTGGTGACAGGTAGCATGGCTTAGATGGCACTTGGGGTCCTTGTTATGGCAGCCTTGAGCAGCTATTTCCAGAGTAGCACACACCTTTGTTCCTAGCTGGCCAGTCCAGCCCATGGACAGGGTGTCCTCCTGGGCTTTGATGGATGTGGCTGCCATTCGTCTTTGGGGATCATAGTGGATTTATCCATGTTTTAATCAGCATTTTTGCTGCTGTGACCTACAGACCTAAGAAGTACAATTTTAGGAGTAAAAGTTTGCTTTGGGACTCATGGTTTCAGAGGTCTCAGCCCATAGACAATTGACTCCATTCCTTGGGACTCACAGTAAGACAGAAAATAATGGCAGATGAATGTGGTGGAAGGAAGCAAGTCAGGACATGGCCACCGAGAAGGAGAGAGAGAGAGAGAGAGAGAGAGAGAGAGAGAGAGAGAGAGACTCCACTTGCCAGGGGCAAAAGACACAGGGGCAAAGACATGGCCCCTATGACCCACCTCCTCCAGCCACACCCTACCTGCGTTCAGTTACCACTTAGTTAATGCCTGTCAGGGGATTCATCACTGATTGGGTTAAGGCTCTCATAACCCAATCATTTTACCTCTAAACCTTCCTACATTGTCTCACACCTGAGCTTTTGTGGGACATGTTATGTCTAAACCATAGCAATCCATGAAGCCACCAATCAAACCACTCATGGAATGTGTTAGCCACCTATAGGTATAAGAATTCCACTGAAAAAGTGAATCTTAAAGGGGAAGTTCAGATTATTTTTCTAATGTATCAAAATAAAATGCCAGCTTAGTTTATCAGTATTTATCAATTGTAGCAAATGTACTACACCAATGCAAGATATTAATAATAATAATAATAAAGTGAGGATGGGAGAAAGGATAAGCATGCATGGAACTTTCTGTATGTTTTTGTGCGGTTTTTCTGTAAACCTAAATCTGCTATGGAAAACTAAATCTATTAAGTAAAGAGAAGAAGAGAGGGAGACTCACATGCAGCTGAAGAACTGAATAAAGTTAGCACAATTGGCGGAGTTGAATTAATTGATATCCTAGGAATAGTCTGTATAAAAATCACATATTTGAGGTTAACAAAAACATTAGTACGAGAATAGTTTTTCAGCATTCTCTCTTCATCTTAACCACCTGTCTCCATCTCCATCAGCATGAAATGTACATGTTAAATAATTCCGTGCAACAGTGCACAGAGAACGAGGCTTAACCCAAGTGCAAAGTGATGAACATAGGGGAGGAACCTCTTTGCGGGTGGGCACCTTCATTCCAGAGGCCCGTTTGGTTCCTGCAGCTTTCTTTTAAGGGAAAATAGACTGTGCTTTGGTATTCCCTTTTCCCTGAGAGGACTAGGAAAAGTGTTTCATTAGTTCCCTTATTAATGGAAGGGATTCATTTGTGCAAACCATTCTCTCTTCTCCCAAACCACAAAACTTCTCGTCCCCTGAGGGTTCTGGCCAGTCTGTGGCCAGTTTATGGCCAGCAGCCACTTTCCCTCACAGAGTTGTTCTCTTGTTTTTATTGTTTCCCCCCTTTATCCCCCCTTTTCTCTACTGGAAGACAAACGTGGAGGTGTAATAGGCAGAAGTAACTCCATTCTCCCTTCGTTTTCCTTTACAACCTTCTTGTTGGTTCTTTGCTCTGTATTTTCCCATATGTGGTGAGCCTTTTTGCTAAAATCTGGGTTCTTCATTATGCAAAAAATTGAGAGCAGATACTTGTATCCCTATCCAGTGACCATTCTTTTAAAATATGCTTCACATTACCATACTTCCCTCTGACTTTAGTGTTGGCCAAATTGTCAGCTGGGTTTGAAGGCCAGGAGGTCCTGCGTGTGCCTATTTCTGGATCTGCCAGTGACAGCAGCCAGATTATAGTGAAGCCCGTAAACTGACAGTTCAGGGCAAGCATGCTGTTGCCGTGGGCAGTCTGAGCCAGGGCCTCTCCATCCTCTTGGCTTAGGACATTCATTCCTCCTGAGGTGGCTTGTCCTTTCTGATGATAGATTGAGGGAGACAAGCAGCACATGGGTAGACAAACACCTCACCCAGGCAGTTGGTGCCATTTAACAGTTTCCTCCTGCAGTTGACATTTTCATTTCCCTCCTTCACCTCGCTCATCATGAACTGTTTGCATCTTATTTTCTGTACACAGCAGTAATGCAGAATGACAGAACACACACACAAGCTCCATTACTCATTTCATATGCTATCTTCTAGTCAAATTACACAGTGGGTTTTACACGAGCTGAGCCATGAAAGGGGCATGAGATTTTAATTGTGCACTGGCCTTGTGCAGGGCCTCATTCGAATGGACTGAAAATTTCATGAAGCATTGTCACTCAAAAAAGTGGCGGTGAAATGAAAAAGGTGTTTCATTTGTGATCTGCTCATGACAGCCTAGGCTCACCTTGTTTATCAGGAAACCTTTTCCTCAGGGAAAATGAGGATTTTTAAACATAGTTCCTCTGGGAAGGATGCTGTGTTATCACCTGTTCATTCTCTCCTCTCCTAACTTTAATAAATATAATTGATAAATAAAAATGCTATTTACTTAAGGTATACAACATGCTTTGATGCATATTTGAAATGATCACTCATCACCTCACTTGGTTACCTTTTGGTGTGTGTGTGTGTGGTAAGGACATTTAAGATCTAGTCTCTAAGCAAATTGCAAGTAAGCAACACAGTATTATTGATTGTGGCCACCATGCTGATTATGTCACCAGGTTTTTAAAAAATTCCATGTAACTGGAACTTTGTTCCTTTTTACAATATCTCCTGATTTTTTATTTTAATTTCTTTTATTTTTTATTCTTAAGTGTTCTTCTGGGTTCCAGAGTGACTCAAATGAGTAGCTAAATAGAATTTGCCTTTTTATTTTTTGTAAACATGATCCCTAGGAAGCCGGAGAATCTGTTTAAAACTTAAAGCTATTCTTTAAAAAAGAGAAACAAGTTTGGTGCAGGAGGTAGCAGAATGTTCAGTGATTGCTACAATTGTTAACAATTTCAGCTTTGGACTTGGGTTGCAGTAACTGGTCTCTCTACCTCCTCATTTCCACCCTGTCCAGGCACCACTTATATTAGAGATTGCATGACTGAAGCTGGGTGTTCCATTTTGACTACTTGCCTCCTCCTGCTTGTGAAGACTTTTTGTTGCTAGGATGGGAGGTTGAACATGAAGCCTGACATGACGGAGAGAGAGTGTGACATATGGTGTCTTCCTCATGCTCAGTCCTCAGGTTAACATTTGGTTGACTTAGTCAGCAGCCAAGGACTTGAGAATGCGCTGCTTATCTCACATGAAGAAGGACTCCAAAGGGAATTTCAGGGGAAAATGGAGTTACCTCTGCTTCCCACATATCTGGATTGGCCTAAGATTTGTGAAAGGGGGTAAGAGCTGGGAAGAGAGAGGACTCTTCTTCCTGGTGTCAGTGACAGGCAGAATCCTTCAGCAAACACTGAGTGAGGATGTAACCTCCCCAGATACAGATACTCAAGGAGAGCCTGCCACTCTGTTGTCCCCTAACATGGAACCCCCTGACTTTCAGGGGTCCACCATATACATATCTTCTAACCTGCCACAATTATCTTAACAGCAGGATGAATCACTTAAGACAACAGGAGAAACACTGTTTTGAAGAACTGAACTCTCTAGCAGAGGGCAAAGGAATGAAGAAACGAGGCAAAAGATCTGTTCAAGAAACCATCAATTCATTTATAACAGAAGTTAAAACATTTCCCATCCTTAGTAGTGTTCCAACATTTGGAATATTAAGCTCCCGTGTCATCGATGTGGCTGTTTAAACTCTCTTTACAAATGTAGTTAAATTTCTGAATCCCACCAAAAATACCCAAAAGCTGCAGTTGTTCTTGCATCAGCTGCATCTGTGGACCATTTAAATGGCACCTGTGGGATCATTGCCAGAGAATTTGCTGTTCTCAAGATCTTGCTTCTCTCTGAGTTCTTAGTAGGTAATGTTGGGAAGAGAAGGAAATAACAATGAATGTACCAGGAAGAGACAGAAGATAGTCTGTCTTGAAAGTTCTTGCTAACTTTCAAGCTGGTTAGTGGAAATACAATCCCCGTGAGGTTGGAAGAATATCTTCCACCCACCCATTCATAAAAATGAGGTCATGGAGAAGAGCAACCTGGGTGGCATGGGAAGACCCAGTAATCCTGCTCAGCAGTGGGCATGTTCCACTGCAAACATACAGCTCCGGTACATGGAAAACCATGATATTGCCAACATATGCTACTCCTAATAGACTCCTGGTGTATACCTTCTTTGTGCTGGTTGGGTAAGTACTGAGTAACAGTGAGGAACAGCATGGTATATTACAAAATGAACATGGAATAAACTGAAATAATGATTTGCTATTAGCATTAGTGATTTCAGTTTTGAATGGAGATGCATCTTGTTGAGTGTGTTCACATACATAAACTTAATCAAAGATATTAATGCTAAGGACTATGTCTTGCTTATGTTCAGTTTTTCTTAAATTATCCAGCATACTTCTTTGTATCTGATAAGGGTCTCATCCATAATGATCATGGGCAAGAACATTGCACTCATGGGGTGAGGGACTGCTCTTGAAAGGGAGGGAGGTCCTGTGTGCACCCTCCTATCTTGGTGTCCTCTTGGTGTCCACTTTCCAACTACAGATGGTCACAGATACACTATGTTATGAAAATGTGAAAATGATAAGCAGTTCAATAGAAACTGACTTTGAATTTTGAATTTGGATCTTTCCCTGGGCTGGTGATATGCAGACTAATCCTCTTCTGATGCTGGGCAGCAGCAGTGAGCTGCAGTTCCAGGCAGCACTGCCATCATGATGGAAATAACCGACGCACTACAGTGCGCTATGCTGCTAACCTGTGCTGTTCACCAGGTTACGATAAAGTCAGTGCAGTTTCCACTTATGATATTTTCAAGTTAATGATGACTTTATCAGGTAAGAACAACAAGAGAAGTTGAGGAACATCAATATTTACTCATTTTAAACTGTAAAGTTTTCCCATACTGGTGACCAATTTATTTATAATCAAGTTTCATCAAAATTGGACATCAGTTCATTGAACTCTTACTGGATGACTGTTGGGGTAAGCCAGTGTTCTAGATATGAGGAATATGGAGACACCTTCAAAATCATTGACATCCTAAGGCTTCCAGGAAAACCTGACCATGTGTGCATGTACGTGTTGGAGGAATCAGAAAATCAACAAATATAAGTGTTCTGGTTATCTTTCATTGTACAATAAGCCATTCCAAGACTTAGTGAATTAATATAATAGTGACTTTTGGCTTATAAATTTGTAGTTTGGGTGGGGTTCATGGGGAAGGCTTATCTTGGCTTTCCCTGTTGGAGCAAGTCCCACGTACAATGGAAAGGAGAGGCCCCAAGGTCAAAAAAGCAGGGGAAAAGTGATATTAAAAGCTACTATAATGTAAAACATTTTTCCTTCCTTCTGTGGTTCCTTATTTGCTCTGTAAGTACCCCTTTGGGCATGGGGATACTTGGTGGGCAGTATGTACTCTCCCAGACATCTGCACCCCCTTTCTTAACGCCCTCAGCCTACCAACTGAGAGCTCTCCCTCCCACCAGTCCCAGGACAGAGGACACATTTCCTAGGGTTGGACAAATAAAACTGGATTCCTCTCCTTCCTTGGGGCCCATCATCCCAGTGCACAGTGGATGGGTGACCCTTGAGGGATTGCAGCCTTTGTGCAGGATCTGCTCTGTACTTGAATTGGGGTTTCACAAGTGCTGGGGTACCATTAGCCCGGGGTGGGGTGGTCTCCACCATGGTATATCCAGAACCACCACTGCACAGGTGCCTAGCCTCTTCTTCCTGTGTTTCTATGCCCCTGCCAAGGGCAGAGGAGGCAGCAGTCACTGTCAAGGGGCAGGGACAGGGAAGGCCAGGGAGCTGGAAAATGGACTGCTGAAAACCTGTGCCAGGGAAGCAGGATCTTGCAGGAGTAGCGGTTCCAAGTTGTCAGCTCACGATTCATGGTCCCATTGGGCTCTATGTACTGAACACAGATTCAGAGATAATGTTAAGAATTTCAAGAACATGACTTCAGGCACAAGCCCTGTGAGCAGAGGGCCCTGGGAACTGCTGGTGCTTCATCCATGCCCTGTGCTGGAGATTGGTTTCTTTTCCATATGGGCTCTTCATGCCTTCCTTGTAGCATTCCTTGCAGAACATCCCAGGAGAGCCAGGAGAAGCTGCATTGTATTTATGGTCTAGCTACAGAAATCACAGTCACTTCCCAAGTACTGTGTTTGTTAAGACAATCGCAAGGCCCACCCAGGTTCAAGAGGGGAAGATATAGATGTCTAGATGTGTTGTTGCAGCCAAGATTTTTAGAAAATACAATCTGCCGCTGTAAGATAGTAGATAGTAGGTGAGATGGAGATAAGTGCTACAGAAAAGAGTAAAGTAGAAAGAGGCAGAAAAGAGCGTTGTGGGTGGGCTGGCTTGCAACATTGAATAGTTGGGTCAGGTAATGCCTCCTTAACATTCGAAGAACATTAGAGATAGAGCTGTTAGATATCTGAGGAAAGAAAGTTGCAGGCAGAGGGGAGTGTCTATGTGGAGTGGATTATAAGAACAGACAGGCAGAATCAAAGAAGAAAATAGGAGAGAGGTTTGGAAATGGACTGGGGACCAATCACCTCGTATGTGGAAAGACTCTGAGGCTTTTACCTCAGAGAAGCCATTGAAGGTTTTTGAGTCATGTTGTCACCTGGGCTGACCCACTTTATGGAAAGATCATTCTGCCTGCTCTTTAATAGATACAGACTCTACAGGGACAAATTGGAAGCAGGGTGACCCATTTAGGATACTATGAATAGTCAGTGGCAGGGGCCCCTAGTTGTTTGGACCAAGTAGTAACAATGGAGGTGATGAGGAGTGATTTAGTCTCTGGCTGTATTAAAGGTGGAACCAGTAAGATTTGGTGACAGATTGGATTTGAATATTAAGAGGACAGGTCAGGGGTGACTACAGTGTTTTTTGATTGGTGGCATTGTCCTTTATTGAGATGTGGACATCTATGAGAGATGTGATGGGGAAAATCAGAGTGATTTGGAGTCTTTAAGTTGAGTTGTCACAAAGATCCCTTAGTGGAGATGTTGACTATACAGTTGCACCTATAGGCTGGTGCTCATGGAAGAGGCCTGAGGCAGAGACAAAACTTTGGGAGTACTCACTACGAGATCAATAAGAAAATGAATGTATTCTCAGGAGGGGTGAGTCCCCACTGGCTGTGGAATGAATTTGTGTTGAAGGTGAGATAGTCCCTTTACATTTAGACTGGTGATTAAGTAGATACTGTTATCATGTTTCCTCAACTGGCATATTTGAATAGAAATTATTAGCCAAGGACTTTTTCCTTTAAGGTGTGTGTGTACGTGTGTGTGTGTTGTCCTGTGCATGTATGTTTATATATTGTATTCCAAATATCTCAGCCATGATATTTCCTTTGTGATATGTATAGTTCATAGTTTTGTTTAGATAGTCTGGATTTTTAGGATATTCAAATTTGTCTTTCTATAGATATTTTATGTACATTTTCTTTATTGACATATAAATTGTTAAACTTGTGAACTCAGTTTTCCCCTTAACTAGTACTTCAGAGATTGGGAGATCCAAATTGTTCCTCCCTCTATCTTCCAGTGACCTGATTCTGTTTTGAATTAAAATTAAAATTATAAATTAATCACAAATTAAAAAAAAACATTTAAAATTAGTGTGTTCAGAGTTATTCTTTGAATCAGTATGCAAACCCTACCTATACTGGAATCAGGGGTTTACAGAATAGGTTTCTTTAGCTTTTGTTAATATTCTTTGAATCACAAGTGACAAATATTCCATCAGGCTCAAACAGTGAAATAAATTGATTGATGGAAAAATGACAGAATGTGTTTGATTTTAGGGGAAAGCCATGCCATTATAAAATATTTTAAAGATATATCATTAACATACATTTCATTTAATAAAGGATGTTTTCATTTTTAAAAAGCTTGTTATGAGGCAAACTTATTGAAAATTTGGATTAAGAGGCTTTTTATTTCTGAATTCAACATTCCCTTTTACTTTGGAAATTTTACTTGGGGTTCTCTCCTCCTTCCACCCGCCTTTGGTACTGGGGATTAAACACAGGGGTGCTTAACCACAGAGCCACATCCCCAGCCTTTTTTAAATTTTCATTTTGAGACAGAATCTTGCTAAGTTACTTAGGGCCTTGCTAACTTGCTGGGGCTGGTTTTGTTTTGAACTTGAAATCCTCCCGCCTCAGCCTCCCCAGCTGTGGCGATTACAGGTGAGCAGGACCATGCCCTGCTAAAAAATCTTCCCTTTTAATCGCCTACATATTGCCTGCCTCCTTCCTTTCCTTCCCCTCCCACTTTCCCTTCCTTCTTTCCTTCCTCTCTCCCTTCCTCTTTTCATTTTTCTTACCTTGCCTTCTCTTCCCAGAACAAAGACCTGAATTCGCAAGTGGGAGATTGAAGAGCAAAGGAAGGAAAACAGAAATCCTGGAAACGACAGCACTCATTTCTGTTACTCCCACTTGCCACTGTGACTGAACCTGAAGTGGGCAGAGGTTCCAGGAGCTTTGGTTAGATGAACGCTGGAGTGACGTCATGCCTGGGTTAAAAGTCCTGTTTTTAATTTAGTTAAGGGAAAGACTCAAATACCTGAATGGTCCTCACAAAACTGGGCACCAAACTCAGGGCTATCTTATGGATGCAGTTGACCTCCTAGTCATTCTAGACTGTCTTCTGGAAGCCTCACAGTTCATTCTCTGGTATTCCCACTTCTTCATCCCATGTCAGGAATACAGTCTTCCCATGAAAGCCCCATTTGGCAAAGTATTCTTGTTTCTAATCTCTTCAGTCAGCATTTCCCCCATTATTTCCAACATAACCATAAACCACATAGTGTTCATAGGTTCCAAGAACACAAACTGACTTCTTGAGGGAACTGGGCATTTGACCAGCAGATGGAAGGTGCTAAGAGGAAGTCAATAGCAAGGACTGATGATTTTATTTAGTGTCTGCCTGCCTAGAAGGTCAATGCTGGACACAATTCTGCAGTTCGAGGCCATAGTTAAGGTGCACATTTGTTGTTTTGTGTTGAAACACAGTTTTAGTAAATAACACTAGGAACCAGCTCTATTAATATGCCCAACTGAGAGGAAATTAAGTGCAGTTACTTGACTGATAATGATGCCAAACATTTTCAGGTGTTAGAATTTCATTAAGACTGTGTGTTGTCTTTTACTGAACCCGTTTACATTTTGTGTCATGTATTTCAAATTAATCATGAGTATAATTAATAGTTGTAGTAATTAGATTACCATTTTATGATGATCTACAGTGTAGCAGAGAACGTGAAGAAGCAAGAAAGATGAGGAGGAACATTCAGATCTATAAAATCAGTGTTCTGTGCTCCAAGAGACTTAGCAAAACAGGTTCGTTTTTGGGATTAATGTATTGATGCTTCATTACACATTGGCTTCTTCTTATAACAGCTAAAAATGGAGGCAATTTTAATGGGAAGTTGATCTCTCATAGGGCCATTAGATCCCAGAGTGCCCAAACTCAATTTTTAAATGAGGATTATTTTCTAACAATGGTTCTTATTGAAGGGCAGGCAACTTTTAATAACTGTGAAGAAACCAGGAAACAAATTTCCTGGTTTTACATTCCTTAAAAACTTAATTGAGTTAAGAACCAGCCTGCGTAATAAGCCAAGAAAAAAGGGAAGTTTGGCATTTTAGGACTTTAATAAATTATTGAGCATATTTCAGAGAGAAGATTTTTAAGTAGCATTTTGAACAACTCTTATTAACCTAAAGACACACTCAGTAAACTATCCATAGGCTCATAGGAAAAGGACATTTGCATGGAAGTCACTTTCCAGCCTTAGTGTACCCTGGAAATGATTTCAAATGATTGCATAATGAGGGCAGAAAGTTGCAAGGCTGCATATAAACTGAATGCTACTTAATAAATTATTCATGTTAGCCCAAAGGTATAATTATTCAGTGAAATGAGAACTAAGAAAATTAGTTCTATATTAATGTTTATTTATACTGATTATATTTTTCCTTACATACTCACATTTCCCTGCTAGTATTCTAAAGGAAATGCACATACCTGCTATGTTTCCTAACTAAATGTGAAATGGCTTGAAAGTGCCAGGTTAATTGTGTTCACTATTTTTTTTCTTTTTGTTGCTGTAGCTATAATGTGTTTTCTTTTAGAGAAATAGTTTCCTTCTTGAAACAGGGAAAATCAAATACTTGTTAATGCAGTTCCCTTTCAAAAGACAGGTGCAACTTGGAATTGCACCATGATCCTGTCAGTGGATACTGCTGCTGTCTTCCACACCTGCTCTTGCTGAGTAAGTCACAATGACACCATTTCAGGTCCTGAAAATTGTGGGATTTTCCCATTCCTCCACTTTATCATCTCCAGCCTTTCTTCTCTTCCTTCTGATCAGAAACCATTACTCTTATCATTCTTTGTCTCCATTGTTATTATTTAGCTTTCAGTTGCAACAGTATTTAACACATTTTGGTTGAATAGTCCCTGATTCTATCCTTGACCCTAGAGTCTTTCCACAGAACAATTCACAGGGAAGTTCTTTCAAAAGGCAGAACAAAGTATTCTTCTGCTCAAAAGCTTCTAGAGGGTTCTCAGAGTAAAAACTGCAGTCCTCATCATGGCCTCTGAGTCTTACAAGTTCTGACTGTGTGACCTCTGTGACCGCCTGTCACTCTGCTCCTTACCCAGCTGCCTCCTGCTGCATAGGCTTCTGTCCTGTGTGGGGACTATGCCAGCTATGACCTCTGCTGCCTTCTGCTGCTTCCCCTTGAGTCAGGCTGGGCTCACTTCCTCCCCGTCCTAGGTCTCTTGGGAGGTCTCACCTTCTCACTGATGCTTACCCTGGTCCCTCCAGCGAACTGCTGCTCCTGCAGTGAGAGCCCAGAAACTTCCTTACCTGATCTACTTTTATCTTCACTTACCACTTACTACCTTCTAGAAGTGGTTTATAATTTTCCTTTCTTTCTTTCTTCTTCTTCTTTTTTTTTTTTGTTGTTGTTGTTGTTGTGTGATTTTGCTGAAACAGGGCACCTTACTTTTGTTCAATGATGTAGCCTTGGAACAATTCCTGGCACATAGTAAGGATTTTATTTGTTGAAAGATTCAGTGGATACTTATCCTGCAACTGTTCCCTGAGAATGCTAACTCTGCTGATGCCTGGGTCAACCAAGTTACTTGTTGCAAACTCTCAGTCCCCAACATGGGTTTCCAGGTATCTCTGAAACCTGGGGAGGAAGGGCAGGAAGTGGCAGCCGCAGAGAACTTTCCCAGGCTTAGGGCTAGAATCCAGCAGGGGATCCTGCCTTTCCCAGCACACACTCCATTCCTGCACCCCTTTGTGGTTTAGCCTTCCAGTAGAAGATATGTCTGCTTGGTGGTAGTGATATATATAGGGAGAACCCTTTTGGTGTTAAGTGGCCAGATTTTTGTGTTGGTGTCCTTCTCATGGTTCACCTGAGAGGGTTTCATGACCTCCTACATGTATCTGGTCACTTGCATACCTGTTTGGGTACCCACCTTTTTTGGAGCTGTGGTGACTGCCGTAGCAGCAGCTAATTTATAAAGCATGTACTTACCTCCTGGAAGACTAGGGTCACAGTTTGCTTGGAAACTTTTCACAGCAGGAAGCAGTGGAGCAGAGTAGATTTTTGAAAGAGTTAAATGTCGGAGATAAGGCTGAAGGCAATAAGTTAACTCTTTTTTTTCAGTAACCTTCTTGATGGGCAGTTTTGCTATCCCCCTCCCCTTACAAGGCACATTTGGGAGAGTTAGGGAGAGAATGAATGTGTGCTGTTTTTTAACTGTATTATTTTATTTTTTTGATACTGGGGATTGAACCCAGAGGCACTTAACCACTGAGCTACATCCCCAGCCCTTTTTATTTTTAATTTTGAGACAGGGTCTCACTAAGTTGCTTAGGGCCTTGCTAAGTTGCCAAGGCTACCTTTGAATTTGCAATCCTCCTGCCTCAGCCTCCTGAGTTGCTGTGATTACATGTGTGCACCAGGTCGCCCAGCTGTATTTTACCTTAATTTTTAATCTAATGTATAATTGAACTGTATCATAGATTATTTCAACATTAGTCTGTAAAACCACACTGTCCTGGAGTAGCAGGGTAGCTCAGTGACAGATTGCATGTGTGAGACCCTGGGTTCAATCCTCAGCACCACAAAAAAACAAAGAAAAAACCCATTCTGCCCAATAGAAAGACAATGTGGTGAGCCACGGTTTCAAGTTAACTTTTTCTAGTCACTGCACTTTAAAAATTTTAATATATTTTAATAACATATTTTTCTCACCTAATTCATCCAAGATATTATTTTAGCCTACTAGCAGGATAAAATTTATTAATGAGATATTTTACTTTCTTTAACAAAGCTTTCAAAATTTGGGGTACAGTTTGTACTTATAACTCATTTTGTACTGGCCATTTTTCTAAGCACTTAATAGCTTATCTGAGGCTGGTAATAATGCATTGGACAAGACAGTTGTAAGTAGTTTCATGATAAGATAAAAAGTCCACTACATATAGATTCTCTCTTTTTCTCTGTCCTTATTGAAAAATTTGCTTAGATTCAAAGTTATTTTCAGTCTCCACATTGTATTGTAGCATGTCTGGTGTTAGGAAGACAGTCTGTGGAACACAGAAAATGTGTAGTACTCTATAGATAATCATGAACAAGATGATGAGTTGAGTTTTTCTGTTTCCCTCTTAATAACTCATGAATCAAGTAGTAAAGATACTTCCAGTAGAAGCCGAGAAGTTGGGAACCAAGATCTACATAAACATATGTTAGTTGTCTGGCACATCTTTTTATTTTGCTATGTAGGACTTTTTTTTGATGGTGCTAGTGATTGAATCCAGGGAACACTATTACTGTGCTGTATCCCCACTTTTTTATTGTTTTTTCTTTTGGGAGAGGGTCTTGCTAACTTGATATGCATGACCTTGAATTTGGAGTCCTCTTACCTCAGCCTCCCAAGTTGCTGAGATTATAGATTTGGGTCACTATTCCTGGCTTCATGTGACTTTATAAAGGTCTGGCTTAAGAATTCACATACTCTTTCTCTTCCATATATTGCAGCAGTTTCTCATTTCAAAATGGGTATGGAGGTGCATGCCTGCAATTCCAGAAAGTTGGGAGGGTGAGGCAGGAGGATGGCTAATTTGAGACTAACCTGGGCAACATAGTGAGACCCTGTATCAAAATAAAAAATAAAGAGGACTGGGCATTATAGCTCAGTGGTGGAGTACCTATGGGTTCTATCTGCAGTACCACCAAAAACCAAAATGGGCAGGGAGTCCTAAAATATAAAAAGTAGTTCTATCTTGAACTTCTAAGGAGTTTTAACTACTATATACCCTAAATGAATTCTGAAGCTAACTTGAATCACTGTGAAAGATGGAGGTTGCAGTGCGTGCTCACAATCCTCCATTGATCTTTGATATGACAAATAAAATGAAGGAGGTAGTTCTTGAAGAGTAAATAACATTGTATTTTTGTTTTTAAACATCTGCACAAAACAATGGTGACAACCTTCAAAATTAAAAAATATTGTTCCTTAACTATGTCAATCAAAATAAAACTTAAAAAATTGGGCATGGGAAGGAAGCCTGAGTTTCAGCTCCCTTGAACATCCAGCCTTCTAGTTTATTGCCATCCTAAAACACTACGCACTGTTCCTTTTGCTGTTTCCCACTCCCAATTCCGAGAGACAAGTAATTATATACACACCAGCTAAATGTCTGGGAGGATCTCCAGGCAAAACTGAGTTGACTTGTGTGGAACTGAATTTAAAAATACTTGATAGAATATCGCTCCGGTCTCTGGATACTTGTCAGGTTGCATTTATCGCAGGTGCCTCTTTAACCAGAGCGCTCTATGGTCCTCAGAGACACAGTCCCTGCCTCTCCCCTTTCTTCTTCTTCTTCCTGACTGTATAACTCAGCTTCTCGAGGATCACAATTTAGCAGCTACTCATTTTTCCCCCTCTCAACTAGAAAAAAAAAAATAATAGCTTAACTGAAAATTTGACTTGTTTTATACCAAGGCAAGTGTCTTTTTCTGATGAAAATGTTTACATTAGGGGAATGTTTCATGAGTTGTATAAATGAAATATATAATAATGTGGAATATGTAACCATGATTATTTATAAATTATTTTCCCCAAAGAAAGTAATTATATTTAGAGGAAATTAGTCATTTATTTGTAAGTAAATTAAATATATAATAGCCATTGCAGTTGATTGTGGTTTTACATCTGAGGTTATGATAATTCTGTGGGGAGAGGGTGCCCCCAGAGAAGAGAGAAACAGACATTTTAAAGCCCATAATGATTAGTTTTAATTTGTTCATTAATTTAAAATGAAGCACATTAATAATAAATGGAGACAGGACTTGAATTTTATATGGCAATCTCTCTTTTTTTGGCTAGGGTACGAATGTCTAAAGTGAATAAGTGGAAGGGTTTATAAAAGTCTAGTTCCTTCTTGGCAAGGTTGAGTGAAGAAGGTGGTCATCTACAATAAGTAGTGTTAACCTTTTCATTTGTGGCGCTAGGGATGAAACAGGCCTCACACATGTCGGCAGTGCTCTACCCCTGAGCTATACCCCTGGCCATAGTGTTAGTTTTTTCTTTGGTACTGGGAATTGAGCCTTAGGGGTATTTACCACTGAGTTACCTCCCCAGTCTTTTTATTTTTTATTTTGAGACAGGGTCATGTTAAGTTGCCCAGAGCTGGCCTTGAACTTGGGATCCGTCTGCTTTAGCCTCCCCAGGAACTGGGATTCCAAGTGTATGGTACCATACCTGGCCCTAGTGTTAAATTTTAAGTGTAATTTCTTGGGAAAGACCCTCCCTCCACGAAGTAGTCAGCCTGATTTTATTCTGGATTAAATTAAATGAGAATCCCTGGCATTGGTAAAGAGTCATAATTTTCCAAGCATATCTTTCAGGAATTCCTTTTTTAAAAAATGAAATTCACAAGTTCAACAAATGTTGGAGTCCATAGCCTCTGAAATGGGTGGGACACTTCCTCATGGTTATTGTTATAGTTTGGATATGAGAGTTCATGTGCCAGACAATGCAAGAAGGTTCAGAGGAGAAATGATTGAGGTTGTGAGAGTCTTAACCCAATCAGTGATTTAATTCTCTGTTAGGGATTAAGTGAGTAGTAAATGATGTGGTACAGTGTGGCCGGAGGAGATTGGAATTGGGACAAGGCTTTGGGGTATATATTTTGTAACTAGAGAGCAAGACACTCTCTCTGCTTCATGATGATGTGAGCTGCTTCCCTCTGCCACACTCTTCTGCCATGACGTTTTGCCTTACCTCAATCCCTGAGGACTGGAGCCGGCCTTCTATGGACTAAGACTTCTGAAACTGTGAGCTCTCAAATAAACCTTTCCTCCTATATAATTGTGCTGATCAGATCATTTTGTCACAGCAGCAAAATAGCTGATTAAAACAGTTATTTATTTTTTTATTTTTAAATAAAGTTTATTTAGTGTTTAGCAAGCTAAGTATTTTAAAAATCTAAAAAAATAAAAAAATCTGCTGGGAGACATCAGTAAATTTATCCTGAGGTAAATAGAATAATAGTTTGACCAATTGTGAGTATAAAAGTATTGAAAATTTTCAAAGCATTTTTAAGTTCAGAAATCATTTAAATATCTTGGATGATATACTCTACCTTTAGCCTCTAGCACCTAGTTTCTGTTCATTAAATGATTGAATATTTAAAGAAAATCTGATATCTTCCTACTATTCCACAGATTTTCTGAGTTTATTTTGTTTTCAAAATATGTAGCACCTATATGAAGCAACATAGATTTTGCAAAAACTGGAAAAATTGTTGAACAGTTATGAATGGTAAAATGCTAAAAATTTTCTTGTTATAGTAGTATTTTTCAGGACTAATTAGTATTTATGTGTTTTATGTGTGCCTAGCTAGTTCAAAGTTACTAAAAGACAAAATATAAATCTGCAGCATTCTTCATTCTATTTGTTAATTATTCCTTGATTTGCAATATGTTTTTTTTTATTGTAAACAATGGGATACATGTTGTTTCTCTGTTTGTACATGGCGTAAAGGCATACATTGTGTAATCATAAGTTTACATATGGTAATGTTGTTTGATTCATTCTGTTATTTTTCCCTTCCCCCCCACCCTCCCACCCTCTTTTCCCTCTATACAGTCCTTCCTTCCTCCATTCTTGCCCCCCTCCCTAACCCTAACTCTAACCCTACACTACCCCTCCCACCCCCATTATGTGTCATCATCCATTATTAGTGATATCATTCATCCTTTGGTTTTTAAAACGTTATTAATCAGTAAAAAGCAAGGTAACTATTTATGATTTGCAGCTAACAATGAAATTTTGCAAAAATAATAAATTTGTCTTTTAGAAGTGATATCTGTCTTTAGAAAATTTAGAGTAGTAAATTTCCCATTAAGCATTTTTCCATGTTTTCATTAACTTAATAAGATTTTTTGAATCATTTGTATTTGGTGGCTTTTCTAAAAGAAAAAATGCTTTGGCTTTGCTTCAAACTATTTAAAAATTAAACAAAGACCTAGTTAAAGAGGGTAGTGTAAGACCAGATTTTTTTTTATTCCACTGTTCTTCCTGAAAGCCCACAAAAGGAAGAAAAATAGTAAAAAAACAAAGAAGAAATTGCCGTCTTCCATTAAATAGCCACAACCTCAGACCACAAGTTATAAAGAATATCTTACAAATACAGTGAGATGTGGACCAAATGAGAGAGGATGCTGTGAACTTACACAGACCTCAAATTCTGGCAGGATGTAGTTTTCTCAAGTAGTTAGGCCTCTAGAAATTAAATGGCTTCTCTAAGATAATAAAAAGGCACAGCCAGGACTTGCTGTGCAGCTTGGCCACGTACTGCAGAAAGCTGGCAGACAGGGAGCAGACGGAAGAGAAGAGCCACCATGCACAGGAGGGCAGGCTGTGAACTAAACAACCAGGGAGCCTGAGCCCATCAGGGTCTGAGAGAACCAAGATCCCTGGAGTCAGCACCTCAGTGCCTGTGTGCCCCCCTCACCACCATGGTGGCCATGCACCACCTGCATGTCTAGTACAGGCTCCTAAATGTGGGCAGAGTACAGTGGGAAGATCAGGTAGGTGGTGGCCGGAACATCACCACAGAGTGGTGACATAAGGGGCTGCTTAGGTTGGAGGGGGTTCGCCCCAAAGACCTGAGTGTGAAATCCTCCCAGGGTACAGGGCTTGACAGAGGTGCAGATAGTGATGGGCCAGTGCTGCTCCTTCCTCTTCCTGTGCTGATCATGGGCAGGGGCCAGCGGTGTCCTGTTGCAGTGTGAAGGTCTGCCTGTGCCAGACCTGGGCACAGGGAGCACGAATTCAAGGAAGGAAGGAACAGAGAGGAAAATGAAGAACACAGATCCAAAGCCACAAGAAAAATTCAGACTCCTAGTTCTTCAAGGCCTTTACAGAATAATGATAACTGGACTTTGTAAAAAGAGGGTTTCAAGAAAAGGCACATATGATGGAAGAAAAGAGAAAATAAAGGTGATGGCAAGGGAGCTGATTCATCCCCATGAAGAAAGAAAAAACAAAACCGAGAAAAGATGAAATCACATTAGAAGCCCCCAAATTTAATAAATACAAATGCAAATGCAGGAATAAACAGTCAGATTTGAGAAAGTTCCACAAAACAATGTGAAAATGTGAGAAGAAGGATTTCTCTGAAGTTGATATGTAGGAAAAACAAAGAGTTATCATCACATCTTGACTTGTTTTTCTAAAGGAAGAGAATGAAGAATGGGAACCAAAATCCTTCAAAGAGAGAACAGAAGCAAACCTTCCTGATAAAAGGCATGCATATGTGCAGTCAAAAAGCCACACTGTCCAGGAGGAAAAAACCTACTTGGACACAATGAATGGAAAGGAATGTGCTGCTGAGAAGTCAAGGGCATGAGGAACAACAGGACCAGGGCCTGTGCTGGGTGAACAGAGGACCATCAGAGCCTGCTGAAAGCACTTCCTGCAGAACAGCTTAGTTTTAGCTGGTGGGGAGAGAGGTGCAGGGGGGGGAAGAGGAGAGGCGGGACTTCAGGTTTTGTTTTGCATTGGAATGAGGATTGAGCCCAGAGGCTTTTTACCAATGAGCTGAATCCCAAGCCCTTTTTATTTATTCTGAGACAGGTTCTTGCTAAGTGGCTTAGGGCCTTGCTAAGGTGCAGTCCTCTTTTTTTTTTTTTTTAGTTTTTTTTTTTTTATTATTGTATACAAATGGGATACATGTTGTTTCTGTATTTGTACATGGAGTCAAGGCATACCATTTATGTAATCATAAATTTACATAGGGCAATGTTGTTTGATTCATTATTTTTTTTCCCTTCCCCCCCACCCTCTTGTTCTCTGCCTCTAGACAGGTCTTTTGAGAAGTTTCATCTGAGAAGTGAGAGAGAGATGAATGTATTCAGAGGAGGACATGGAATTGAGGGAGGCTGTGTGTGTGTGTGTGTGTGTGTGTGTGTGTGTGTTTTAATTGACACATAATAATTTTACACATTTCTCAGAATGTGATATTTCGATACATGTTTGCTAAGTGCAGTGATCAAATCAGGGTAATTATCACATCCATCACCTCAAACGTTTGTTTTTTGTGACTACATGTGCCTTGACAGCTTTCAAAATCTCCTTGCTTCTAGCTGTTTTGATATATAGTAAATTATTGTGACCTGTATTAACCCTCCTGTGCCATAGAGCACTATGGGCTTTCCTCCCATCCAGCTGCGTTTCAGCACTCATTATCCATCTTCTGTTTTCCTTCTCCTCTCTACTTGCATCCGATCAACGTTTTTAGTGTCTACGTGAGTGAGAAGATGTGATATTTGTCATTCTGTGTTCAGCTTATTTCACTTACCATAATGTCCTCTAGGATCACCCATGTTGTCACAAACAACAGCATTTCATTTTTTTTTTTACAGCTGAATACTGTTTCATCATACACCCATATCACATGTTCTTTGTCCACGCAGCCATTGAGGGCACTTCAGTTGTTTCCATATCTTGGCTATTGTGAATGGTGCTTAAGTAAACATGGGTGAGCAGTTGTTGTTTCTTCAGCATACTGATTTCTCTTCCTTTGTATTTATTCCTGGAAGTGGGACAGCTGGATTACAAGGTAGATCTGTTTTTAGTTTTTTTGAGGAATCTCCATACTGTTTCCTGTAATGGGAACATTCCCACCAACAGTGTATGAGAGTTTACCTTTTTCCACATCCTTGTTAGATTTTTTTTTTTTTTTTTTTTGGTCTTTTTGATAATAGGGAGGCAATGTTTCTTAAGATGGGAGAAACCTGCAAAATTTTAAATATCTTTGGAGAGGTGAAGATAGAGAGAAATGATTCTCAACCTTGACTGTAAATTGGAGCCATTTGGAATTTTAAAAACAATCCTGCTGGCAAGCATGGTAGTGTTCAACTGTAACTCCAGTGACTTGGGAGATAGAGGCAGGAGGATTGCAAGATTGAGGCCAACCTTAGCAAAACTTAGTGAGGCCCTAAACAAACTTAGCAAGACCTTGTCTCAGAATAAAAATTAAAAAGGACTGGGATGTTGCTCAGTGGGTTAAGACCTCTGGGTTCAATCCCAGTATGAATAAAACAAAACAAAACTGATGGTGAGACCCACCCACAGAGATTCCCATCTGATTGGTGTTGGACTTGGTGGTGTTGAGATTTTTAAGGCTACCAAGGTGATTCTAAAAGAGAACTGAATTTAAAACAATTTTCATAAAAGATGAAATGATGCCCCAGGAAGATGAAAGGAAATTTGATTCTCAGCATTGGTGGAGGGACTGTCTTAATTCATTTTGTGCTGCTACAACAAAATGCCTGAGGCTGGGAACTTTATAGAGAAGAGAGGTTTGCTTTGGTTCACAGTGTTGGCAGTGTTTTTGTCTTAAGAGCATGATGCCAGAATCTTCGTAGTTTCTGGTGAGGACCTTTGTCTTCTCAAAATGGCAGAGAAGTGGGAGTGAAAGCAAGGGTGTTTAAGAGGAGGCATAAGTATAAGAGAGACCAGACAGAGGAGGCTGATCTGATTGATCTATTACTCTCAGTTCCCACAGTAACCAATCCAGTTGTCAAGCAAGATGGATGATAACCCCTTTCAAACATATGGGTCTCACCTAATCACCTCCCATTGAAGTTCCCAGCACCTTTCAGTACCACTATATTGGGGATCAAGTATCCAGCACAAGAACTTTTGTGAAACAAACCATATCCTGATTTTCAGCAGGAACCATTCCAAAATAAGAGTAGGTCTTTCTCCTTCATTGTAGCTAGAGGTAGAGGTGAAAGCACTTTTAAGTAGAAATACAGTTTTTTAGCCATGGGCTGAAAGACTCACTGCTTGTTTTCTCTGGAAGGGCCAGACCTGGGGAAGCGCATTGGGAGGAAGCAGGAGAGGCACCTGGAGCAGAGGAACATGTTCAGGGCAGTCTATGAAGAATGAGGAAGAAAACTAAGGAATGGTTAAACAAGAGTGTGCACGGCAGAGTTGAGAGTCCTGGAGTTTTAAGTTTTGGGGGGCTTTGCTTTTCTATAAGTAAAGCAGAATAGAGATGGAGTAAGTAGTGTGTTTTCTAACAGAGTAGAGAAGTTAGTTACTCATCTGTTTTATTTATTTTGTACACAACGCAGACAATCAGATACTGGTGGAAATAAAATAAATAAGTTAAAAAATGGATTATATTAAATTCTGTCAAGCCCTACTTGGTAGGCTCTTTAGATCCACAGCCACAAAGGCAAACACAATTGTTTTGCTCAGTTAAATGGCAAAGAAATGTTTTAGTCTTATTGGCTCCAAACACCCATAGAAAGTAAAGCAGGCCTGACTGTCTCCCTGAAGTGCTTCTTGCCTTCTGGACTAGGGTGTGATTTAAGAGTGTGGTGTGAAGACGTGGTAGTAATTAAGTGTTCACACAACATGCTAACCCAGGCTGGATGTTGAAATACAATTTGATCAACATAGAGGAAAACATAAACTAAATCAGTTTAAATAAAATAATCCCTCTTTGTAAATATTGCAATGACAATGTAATTCTTCTTTTGGATGTTGTTGGCAGGGTCCTTGAATCAGAGATTTGTGTGTTTGTTAGGGCCTTTGTTCTTTTGGTGTCTTTGACACACCATTTTCATTTGCAGGTGGTTTGCATTTTAAATCATCTCATATAACTTGCTGGAACCTGAAATTGGTGCTGAGGACATTGTGACATTTTAAGGGAAAACTGAGTGGCATTGGGTGTGTGAGAGCCCTCATCTCTGAGTGTACTGGAAGAGAGCACAGGGCTGGAATTCATGAAGAGCCCGTTGAGAGCTCATGCATTTTGATGAAAACAAAATATGCATAAAAATCAGATCCAAAGTGGACAGCCTGAAATGTTTCAGGAAGTTTGTTCCTGTCACCAATCTCTTTTCGTTGCTGTGGTGAGGACAGAAGACTGTTCTAGACATGTTTTCAGAACAGTGTCCTATGTCTCTTTGCACTTTGTCATCCACTGACTGTTTACCCTTCATCCTATCCTTTCCCACACATGAAGCTTTGTAGCTATTCCTTATTGTAGTAAACTTTGCATTTAGTGGGCAAATTTTTGCTTTATTCTTTCAAGTATTTTTAATTGTGAAATTGCTATATGGGTGGTACTGTACTAAGCTCCAAGGGATGAAGGCATAATTCAGGTTGGCTCTTGTTTTCAACATGTGTATTCTAAGTTGTTTAGAAGCCCAGGGAAGCAAAGACATTTTCTTGGCTTACTTTTTCAGTATTTCCACAGTATTCTTAGCTATTAGAAATAGAAATTTGTTACAGTTGTTGGAAAAAGTCATTCACCTTGTCTCAGTTCATTTTTTGTTCCTATAACTGAATATCACAGACTGGATAATTTATCAAGAAATAAGGTTGATTCAGCTCATGGTTGTGGAAGTCCAAGACAGGGCGACCACTGGTGACATCCTGTTGCTGGTAGAGATTTTCTGTAGTGTCCTGGGGCAGCACAGTACATAACATGGTGGGGCTGAGCATCCTACCTCAGGTCTGTCTTGTTATCATAAAGCCATGGTCTGTTTGCATTAGGGTCCCACCATCATGGCCTCATTTAATCTTAATTATTCCTAAAAGTTCCACTTCCAAATACCATAGTCGGATGAATTTTCCTCTTTCTTAATGCCTTACAAAGGGAATGATGTCCTGATCACCTTGGAGCCCTGGCATAAGGAAGGAAGTGTTTGGTGGCTGGTGAGCCATTCAGCTGTGGGGTAGAACAGTTTCCTTTTCCAGTGTTTCAATGAGCTGTAACTTTCTCTCTTACCCTCATCCTTTGGCCTGGCATATACTGTAGCTAGCTTGCAGAGAACAGCCTTGAAGGGGTAACAGGAAACTGAAATCAATGGTACTGAGTTTTATGACCAAACTGCCATTTCCTCCATACCCCCAACCCCAACCCTCACCAAAATTTCATGTTTGAGCTACCCCTTCAAGGATGGATGGTTGTACCTGTTCATACGGGCAATTTTTCATCATGTTTGTGTGTGTGTGTGTGTGTGTGTGTGTGTGTGTGTGTGAGTGACATTGTTGAGTTTGTATACCCAAATCTGTAAGGACATAACTGCATAAATCTTACTGACAAGTTGTTTTGCAGATTCAAATGTGCCAGATCATTTAAAAATTAGAACATAAAAGATGACTTTAAGTCCTGAGCATATGAAAATATTTTTTAAAGGAAGCACATTTTTAGTACATTCAGAAGTACTTAGCAGTCTCTAAACTAACATTAATTTCCCTCACTTTGCATAGTTTTGCCAGTGAAGTTACTGATAAGCCATGTCTCAAGCCAGCTGAAGAAATTATTTGGGAATTTAGTTCATGATTTAAAGAATGGCATTTTCTCTTAGTTTCTACACAGTTTGAATTTAATATCCTATTCATTCCAATTCCCTTCACTTCTCTTCATCTTAAAAAAAAAAATCTTTGTTTCAAACTGATAACATGGGAAACCTGCATGTCATTTCTAGAATCGCTCTGGGGCAGCCTATGAGATATATATTTCTTACAGTTTATAAAACCCTACCAGATCCTTTTGGAATATGAGATTTTGGAATTGTCTGGCAATTAATAAATACATCATGTAAGGGGTGGCTACTTTTTCAGCAGTGATATTAGTGTTCGCAGTCAAAATAGACGAGTGATTGCTAGTTGAATAGTCTATGTTTCAGCAGATACAGAAAAACAGTAAGTTTCCATATCACCCCTGAGTGGTGGCAGGCCACCAGAGCTGATGTTTATTTATGCTTTCCTCTTGAGCAGGAGAAGCAGGAGGGCCACAGTCCTGAGGGAGTTGATGAGTTTCTCCTGTTGGTCAATATCTTCCCATTCCCCCTTCCTCCATTTCCATGAAGGCTGCAGTTGCTGTTTCTGCTCACCCTGTGCCTGAGTTCATGTATGCATGACTTGGCTTTTGGCTCTGAGTAACCCAAAGCCTTCCTCAGAGGGTCACTGCTTGACGATCCTGCCTTCCCTGGAGCCAGTTCCTGCCATTCATTTCTCCTGCCTGAAACACTGCTCCTCTCCTCACATCTTGATGTCAGAGCAACCTGTTGGATACTTGTGTGTGTGACTTTATCCTCTGCCTGCTCCAAGCACAGTGTTGGATCCACAGGAACAGGCTCTTGGGGGCCGAGTGTATGGCAGGCAGCTAGTTATTTGGTGAAAGCCAGTGGAGGGAGGAGGAGGTGCTTAGTGTGCATTCATGGAATGAGGGAGGAAGGATTTTCATGTAGGGTAACTGTGTTTGAAAGGACTTGAGACACTGTGCTTTAGAAAGTGGTTGGTGATTCTCCTGGATAAAGGAAGTCACTCCTCACAAGGGATCTCTTTTAGGAAGAAGGCAGTTGTTATCTGGTCATGGCTTTGTGTTCATGGGAGGGTGGCTAGATGTCTCCTTTCCCTTGGAATAAGCCTACATACCTGTTTCCCCAGCCTGATCTTTAGCAGTTCACCAGTTTGAATGATAAAATGCAGGGTCACCTGTTTAAGGGATCTGATTGCATCTAGAGATGGAGATCTGCAAGCATGGGGCACTGAGGGACCAACTTGGAGAGCTCAAGCTGTCCACATCCTTGACTCGACAGGGGAAGGAGTGAGACGCCTTCCTTTAGGGAGGCCCTGCGCATGTGCAGTTCTGGACCAGCAGGTGCTACTGTAGCATTAGACCAGGTTGTTAGACCCTGGAGAAGCTGAATTCAACAGTGGCTGGAGAGCAGGAGTGAGGTTAGGAAACTCTGGTGTGTCTGCCCACCCTGTGCAAGCCTGTTCCCCATTTCAGTCATGTACTTCACCCCCCCACATGTCCCCCCCAGGCTTCGTCTGCTCTTGGCTGGGGTGGTAGACCTGCTTAAATTAGGGTACTTGTGCCGTTTAGTGAAACTAGTATATCCTGGGAGTATATCCTGAGTCTGGTGAGAGGTGACATCACTCAGATCTTTAAGAGTATCTCCTGTGCTGTTTTTACAGCTAGCAGTTGATGGTAATAGTTTACAAATTGTGTCTCTATATGCTGTCAGGTAGTAAGTTTATTACGCCACACTCAACTTTTTCCTGTAACTTTTCAACGCTCCTCCTTATTTTTATTACAAAACTAATTGGAACTGGCTGTTAAAAGATTTAAGTATTTATTTTGGTACTGGAGAATGAACCCAGCCTGTTTTATATTTCATTTTGAGATAGGGTCTCACTAAGTTGCTTAGAGCCTTGCTTAGTTGCTGAGGCTGACCTCAGCCTTGCAATTCTCCTGCCTCAGCTTCCCAAGTCACTGGGATAATAGGTGTGCACCACTGCACCTGGCAAAAGATTTAAGTATTTTCCACCTCTTTTAAGACAACCTCTTTTTAGGATTCTTTACTTAGCACTTTGTGTCTTTCTCCCTATTTCTCTACAAACAAAGGTAATTAAATATAAATATAAATATGGATGTGCTTATAAAGTACACCCCTCTGTTTTACTGTTAACAGAAATGGTATTAGGTCATACCCAGTACTTACCAAAGCCTTTTAAACTTTGGATTCCATATCTTTGCCAATCAATAAATACTTTTCTCCTTCATTCTTTCTAATTGGAGCGTGATATTTTATAGATGCATTTATCTGACATATCCATCCATACACCTGTTGATGGATTTTCAAGCTCTTTCCAGTTTTCACTATAATAAATACGTTTTTTTTTTTTAAAAAGCATTCATATTTTGTCCAAAGGATAGATGTACAAAAGGATAGATGTAGACCTCTATCCTTAAATGCCGAGGCCAGGAATAGGATCTCTGAGTCAAAGGGCATGTGCATTTATAATTTTAATAGTTTCTCCAGAATGCTTTCTCAATGGGACCATTTATTCTCCCTATAAAACCTTCAGGCCTACTAATCCTAATATCTTAACTGGTAGTGGATGTGCAAATCTTTATTTTTTCCCAATCTATCAGGTAAAAAATGAAATTATCTTTCACTTTTTTGAGTATTTATATATTTTAATATTTTTTTACATTCTGCACCTACAAGATCTGTAGCAGTTATTTTTGCTGGCAGTCACTAAATAAAGTTTTGACTACTAGGAAGATATACTGCTTAAATTTTTAAGAAGTCAAACTTTTCTTCCTATGCCATGTTTTATCACTTACTTCACATATAAGGTATTTCACCCATTTCCGGGTTTCATTTTTAAGTATGGTTAATAAGGAACTTTCAGATCAGTGTTCATAATTGGGAATAATTTCACTTTCTCAGAGGTCAGATTTTAAGATTTTTGCACTCAAACTTTTATGGGTGCTAATAATCTGCTCTGGGAGATTATGTGTGTCTGAAACAGTTCAGAAGATGGTGATTCATTAATGTGTGCAATTTTGAACTTTGAAAATAGGCTTTACGTAGTCACTTGCTGAAGTGTAATTAAAAGAAGCAATAAGCGCTAAGTATTTTGATTCCAAGGAGTGAAATGTGAAGGAGGGACTGATTATGCGATGGATGGATGACTCCAGCATGATTCTGTGCAGTGTGATAATGGTGTCTCTGTCCCTTACACCAAAGGCAACCCAGTGAGCAGCAATTTGCTTACAGCAGAGTGCCATATTCGTGGTGTCAGGTTTCTGTCTCCAGGGCCCTTAGTGTGTTGTGAAAGCTTCATTGATCGATGCTGGAAACATTGCAACACAAAATAAAAATATATAGTTGTTGAGTAGTAGTGAAGGGAAACGTGTCACTGGGCCTCATGTCTGTGAGGGATGACATTTCTAGCAACTGTGTTCCCGTGATCTAGAACTGTCGCATACTTGCGCTGTGCAACTATGCCTGGACCAGGGACTGATGTGTATGGAGAACACTCCTTTACTGCTTCACCTGGGAAACGGATCATTTTGCTTAGAGAAGGAGCACGGGGGAGAAGAAGGATGTGGCACAGATATTCATTGTTTTTTAGCTTTATGTGTCAGTACTCTGAAAATAATGACACAGATCATTCTTTGGTCGTCAAACCCTGCCCTCGCCAGGACCTCCTCTAAATGTGCTGCCACTCTTTCTTTCCCCCACCCTTCCTGGGCTGCTGGCTCAGCGTGTGACTCTGTGCAATCACATGTCCCACCTTCTCTCTCAGCTGCAGACCTGTGTGGGTCTTGGAATAAAGAGTGGAATGCTGGGTAGTGTCAAGGGGACCTGTGGGCAGACAGAGCACAGAGGTCAGAGGAAGGGTTTGACCCTGTGCTCTAGAAACTTTGAGTTTCATTAAGTTGGATGTCTATAGAAACAAGTACAGTGATTTGTCTTGAAGGTGTCCCCAACTTTGACATAGTATATTTTAAAAATATGGATCCTGGAAATGCCTTAATAATATTAAAATAGATTTAATTAGCTCTTCTTATCCACTGTTATGTCTCATTTAATCCTCTGACGCCTGTGAGAACTCACACATATTATCCTTTTTTTCGTTGAAGGAATTCTATGAAGTTTAAAATCATGTGCTAAGGGTAAGTACTGCTAGAGAGCAGAGTGCCTGGCTGCCTGCATGGCCCACACTGAGGGGACTTTGCCTAAAGTAGTTTTCTGAATGAGCAAATTCGTAAGTGTTGGTTTATGGGCAAGTAGAGTCTGATTAATACCTAGGCTTCTGCAAATGCCATAAAGTTCTCTTCTTTTAATTTTTTTTTTTAGTGTTGGTTTGATGATGCCTATCTCTGCTCAGTACTTTCTCACTTCCTGTGTGTTGGAATCAAAACAGTGTTGCATTCCTTTAAAAAATATCCTTTTTGTTCAGAAATGCTGGATCATATGGTGGTTTTTTAATTTTTTGAGGAATATACCTACTGTTTCCAATAAAGACTGTACCAATTTATAGTCCCACCAGCTGTGTACAAGGGTTTCAGTTAGATAGTCCCACTTTGAAGGTCAACTGTACCATCAACTGTGCATCTGACATGGCAGAGTCATGTCTCCATAATCATAATTGTGCTTATGATGATCGGCAGGATCATTATCTATTCACCAAGAGGTATACCATGACATTCACAATTCCTCTAGGGTACAGAGCCTGGGGTAAGTGGGGACATTTTTAGAATTTCATCCACTACCAGGGACATCCAGGGATGCCTCCAGGTGCCTCTGTCTCTGTCTGAACTCTACTGGAACAAGCCCAAGCCGTCATTGTTATTTGCTGGACCAATAATTGCATTTGATTTTAAGGAATTTATGGGCAAATTTCAGCTTATATATGACCATTGTATCTTGGTGTCCCACAGGGCATGAGATTCCTGAGAGTGAGAATAAACATATTAGAAAAGGAGCAAGTATTGCTCATGGTTTGTAGACCTGTTTATACACAGACTCTTAATGTCTCTTGCAGGTGAGACAATGACACACTGTGGGTCAGTTCACTGCCCCTTATTGTGGGAATGAGTTTGTGAAATTGGGTTACTTGGATTTTCTACAAATATAATTGAGATTATAGGTCATGAGTTAGAAGTTCCCTTATATAAGTGGACAAATGTAGCATTACCATGTTGATCAGTTACCAGGTCCTGGGGCTCCATAGCAACAACAAAACCATTAGAAATAGTTTTGAAAGCTATTGATTTTTTTTTTTTTTTTTTTTTTTTTGAGTTTGCCTCCTAAGGAATGCTCAGAGCTAGTAGGCAAGGTCAGGCAATAATTCATCTCTAGAAAGAGCACCTGATGGTTAGAATGGAGTCAGTGTTCATTACTTTCTCATAGAGATAATCTTGCAAAAGGGCACCTGAATCAGTTAGGGTTCTTTGGTTGCAAGCAATGAAATTGGACTGCAGTTCAGTTAAAGCAGAAAAGGAATTTATTGTAAGGACATCAGGAAGCTTGCAGAATGCAGTGACAGGCCAGAAAAGTAGGTACAGAATGAAGATCAAGAGAGATCCAGGGTCATTTCGGAGCACTAGAAGCACTAGATCTGCTACCTAACTACTGCCCTGTCATTTAGGGCATGCTGCAGGGATGGAATAGGATGGGACCATTTTCTCTGTCAGTGAGTCACACTAATCAAGACCCAAAACCTATCTGGAAAAAAGTCCACAGGGCAGGGACCCCAAGTACCCACCCTGATGGAGGGTAAATCCCTTAAAGGGACTTGGGATGCCATTATCAAACAAGTTGGGAATAGATGCTGGGGGGTAAAACCCTAGAACAAAAAATTGATATTTAATCTAGAATTCTTTTTTCCCTTAAATTCTGTATCAAGTAAAAATGTTTATTGAATGGTAATTAAAAGAACATACTTCTTCCTTAAACGAAAGAGTAGTCTTTTATTGTTTTCCACTTGTCTCAAATCAGAGAAACCTAGAAGTCTGCACCGCCACCCCCACCTGCCCCCCGAAAAACTTAGGTAAATTAAAACATTCAATATATATTCTTATTTGCAAAATGTCAATGAAATCCTCTGACCAGGTATATAAAGAGGTTCCATTTAGCATTCAATAGTGAAAACTGATATTATCCCCTGCCCCAAAGCAAGCAAAAACACAGGACCAAAAAAAGCATTGTTTATGGTCCTGGAGTCATGCTGACTGATTATTTATTTGTAAAGTGAGTACAAACTATAAAAATAATCCCCATTCTATTTATTGAATGATAATAGCTTTTAAAATGAGCAACATTTGTGTCTAACATAAAAAACCCTCTGTATCTGACAGTTTATGGGTAAGTGATCATGTTGTAATAGCATTGTATCAAAAGCTGCTTTTCTTTATAAATCCTTATATTTAATCCCTCCAACCAACCAACCTGCTACAAGCCTCCTAGGGAATTAATTTAAGATTGAAGATAAAAAAAGAGGCCAAAGTTAATGACATCAAAGAGAAAGCTCCTGAAGGAAGTAATAGTTTCAAAAAGATTTTGACTGTTTTATAAAATGAATATAAGCTGTTGTAGGAAGAATTGGAATAAAATAAGGTTATTGCTTCTGATTTATTCAAAGTGATTTTTTTTCTAGTTTATAACCCCAACTAATCTTGTAATAAATGTTTTAAAGTAAAAGTTTAATGTGTGCCTTGGGATCTACACTGACCAGTTTTTACTATTAGATTTCAAGAAATGTTTAAAATATTTATAATGTAATTCTGACAAGAGCAAATCATTAGCACAGAATTTTTACACTTAAAGTGTACAAATGATAAATGGATAAATAGGGAAAAGGGTTTTTGTTGGTGAGTGAGGTAAAATCTAAGATTTAATTATGCTTTTGCAAGGAAATAAAATTGCATTAAGCCACTAGGGAAACTACAAAAATGACAATTTTGGTGAATGTTCCCCATTTTAAATAAAAATCCTTCCAGGTAATGACTTATACCTATAGTGGTATTGAAGCAATACATTATTTACACATTTAATCTTATTTTGATTTACTCTAATTTATCTGATATCAGCAGCCTGTTAGATGATAATTTAAAAATCTGCTGCTACTGTAATTGCTTTAGGAAACCTTCCTAATGATAATTTTATTCCCTGGAATAATTTAACTTTCCACTTAAACTGCACATCTCAACACTATAAAGTACGCGTTGGCAACAGAAGATGTTTATGTTCATGGAGAATGATGATTTCCTTAATGGACAGCAATGCTAGGCTTCATATTTTATGGTAATGGAGATGGATAAAATTACTTTTTACTGTGTGTGTCCTTAATAATGTTTGTGTGTAGCATGAAGAAGGAGTTCTAAGAATTTGAAGAATTTAAAAACATTCCCCAGAAGTGTCTTCCTGGAGTCAAACTGGCTTATGATGTTACATTTTGTCAATTTTTACACACACAGTGGTCTGAGCTACTTCCTAGCTCAGAGACACTCTTGAGGACCCAAGTCTGACTTTGCCCTGGGCAGATGTGGGGCAGGACCGGTTCTTGCTTTGATGCCAGAGACCCACCTTTCTCCTGCCAAGGTATTGGCTCCTGCAGGAGCTGCATTCCACCTAGAGGAATCCTCTAGGGATTGTTTCTAGAAGAAAGGAGAGAGAGAGAGAGAGAGATGTTCTGTAGTGGAACAGAGTGGTAGTAAGTAGTCTTTCTAGAAAGAAAGTCCAAGTTCACGAGGCTGCTTTATCTGAGTATTTTCTGCCAATAGTGGGAGGATGGAGGCTTCCACTCTCATCCCTTGTATCCAGAGGGATCCCCCTTGGATACCGAAACCCACAGGTACCCAAGTTCCTTACAGGAAGTGGTGCACATAACCTTTGCACATCCTCCAGTACACTTTCATTCATCTCTAGATTGCTTATAACACCTCATGTAAATGCTACACAAATATTTGTCACACTGTTTTGTTTAGGGAATAAGGAACAGGAAAAAAGTGTTAATATGTTGAAAACAAATGGAGTTTTTAAAAAAAATATTTTCAATCTATTGTTGATTGGACCTGTGAATGTGGAAGTCCAGCTATACCTTGTTTCTGCCAAGGTTGAGGATAGGGTATGGGAAAACTCACTCTCAGGCGATGGCATTCAGGAGTCATCCATGGTCAGTGTGTGATAAAGAAAGGTGTTGTAGAAGAAGATGGAGAAGACCTCATGTCTGGGAATTCAGGGAGAGAGGAGCCCAGATACCTTCTGGTCCAGGACATTTGCTGTAGTGACGCTGGAGTTCCCTCTGGTGCTTGTGCTGTTGACTTCCTTGTCAGAATACCCAGCCCAGTTGGTTATGGGAAAGTGGGTGAGGATATGTTTAAAAAATACTTTTGGAATTTGACTTTATAGACCTGGGCAGATTTATGCAGATAGAGTTGCTGAGCAGGACGTTCCTCAGAGGTGGACAGTGCTCCTAGTGACCCATAGGACTTCTTGCCTCTTCAGTGCAGGAATAAACCTTTAGCTGGATGACTCTGAGGGAGGTTTCAGAGACTAAATGCAAATGGGCACACTGCTCTGTCCTGGACTCTACCTTACAGTGATTTGGGGAGTTATTCATTAAATATTTGTTTTGTACCTGTAGTGCAAAAACAAATCCACGTGGATTATGATTATGTTTTCTTCATTATTATAATAAGGAGGAAAAAAGAGAAATTTAGGTAACTCCAGCATAAATGCCAAATAAATGGAACATAAAATAAGTAGAAGTCATTGAAGAAAGAGTTATGTCCTGGCCAAGGTGAGCTGAAAAAGTTTGTATCTCTTGAAAAAGTTTATTGACTCAGAGAAGGAATTTAAGCAAGAAGGAGCTATATGGCAGCTGTAGAAGTACCTAAGTTCTGGGCAGAGTGACTTCAGATCAGGGGACATTGTAGTTGGGGGCTGGAAATAGATCTCCTGGCTGCTGCATTGCGTGCAAGTGCCGACATCAGGTGCATGGGACCCTTGGGCCACTGTCCCTCCTGTGCCCACCCAGTCATCTCTGCCTTTAAGGCAGCTTTTGGGTTTTCTCCCCATGCAGGAAGGATGCTGGCCTCCTCACACACAGGGAATACCCCACAAATGGTTTTAGCATCAGAACCCCATCTGTGCTAGGGGTACACTCACAGCCTGTGGCCTCTACTTGTTTTTCACTGACTTGATCTGAGCTTTGAAAGGAACTAGCACTCCAATGTGAACTGTCTTTCCATGAGGGAATCAAGTCAGCAGTACAAATGTGAACTTGAGATTTATGATCATCTAAAATTTTACAAACCAGTGTCACAAAAATAAACAAGTGTCATTTGCTGCATTGGTTGGTTTTCCTTGCTAGTGGACATCACTGGCTTTACATTCATTAAAGTTGCAATTACTACTAAGTACTCTTAATCTTTAGAAAATAATGTTTTTTGTTCACAAGAGTGCTTTATACTCTTGTGTTTTTACTGAATATTGTGCCTTCCTAAGAAGGATTTTCCCTGAAGGTAATGAATCCTTATCCTTTATCATTCATTGCATTGCAAGAGAGCAAATGAATAATTATCTAATAGCTCTATTTGCATCATCTTTCATATTTAGGTTCCTCAATTATATGTACTGTATGAAAAGTGTTGTATGGACACTTGGTTTCTGATCAGGTATTATCAGAAATCAAAGGGAGGGAGCCATTTGCCAAATTAGGCACAATCAAAACATTTTATATTATTTATTTTTTGTTGTGCTAGAATAGAATCCAAGGCCTCCTGTGTGTTAAGCGTGTTAAGCGGCGCTCTCCCACTGAGCTACATCCCCAGCCCCAGACCTTTCATTAATAGTGGTAGAAATTAATCTCATTCAGCAGCAACCCCTGAATTGAGGTAGATGAACTCTGTTATCATAAACCACAGGAGACCAGACATCTGTTACTTCCTGTCTGGAAGAGCACCTGTAAATAGACACCAAGTCACAAAGGCCTTCCTGTCCCAGACAGTTCCCAGCATGGGCAGAAACTGCATTTCTAGAGGGTAATTTGTTAGTTCATTGTTTGGAATGGCATTTGTTTAAAAAAAAAAAAAATCATGTTTAAACTGTAGTTTGGTTCCATGTTTGACTCCTAAAGCATATATTTAAGCCTTATATTCTTACCTTGTTCTGCCTTGTATGCTATTTGCTATTTATACTTCTTCTTTATATCTCTGTCTATCCAACTATCTTATTATATCATATTTCTTTTATTTGTTGATATTGCTTATTGGACTGGTTGGTGTGTCCTAGAAAGTGTTTTGTTCTGTTCTTGGCACATATGGCTTATTAAGTATTTTTAAGTGAATAAAAGTATAATATTTAATAGGTTTTAGAAAGCAATATATGTAATACATGTTTTCAAGAGTGAAATCTGTTCAGAATTTCAGTTCTGAAAGTCAGGGAATACTTCTGGCTTGTGCAAGCTGAAGAACAGAGCTCAGTATTTTTGGAATGGACTGTTACCTAAATTTCCTTAATTCTTAGTACCTTGATAAAATGCTTCAGGAAAAGTCCAACATTTCTTCAGTTACAAAGTGATCAGAATTAAAGAATCAAAACTGGGCTTTGGGACAGGCCTTTTGCAAGTCTATAATTCTTTTCTGATTCAAAGAGAAACAAAGTTATGCTTTATATGTTGAGTTCTTTGTTTTCTGGAATGTTGCTGGAATGTGAACAATGCCATTACAATAGATCTCAATAGCTTAGTCCTCTGACCCAGGAAAATATTTACTTTTTTTTTTTTTTTTTATACTCTGAGGGCAATTATTTCTTATATCTTGATTAAATAATAGTTTATAATTTTGAGACAGGGTCTCCTTATGTGGTATAGGCTGGTCTCAAACTCCTGAGCTCAAGCCATCTTCCTGCCTCAGCTTCCCGAGTTACTGGAACCAGAGGGCCACATGCCACCACACATGGAAAAGTAATTTTTAAAAGAGAATTGTTCAGCAAATATTTTGACTTCATTTTTTATTGTTTAAAACCTCAGATTACTGTAGCCAACTTTGTTATAGGGCAAACTATGAGAATCAGAGTACTTTCATGTTTGGAAATATTGGAAGCAAAGTTCTAAACTGTTTGTGTTGAACATATGGGGCCAGCTTGGGAATTTGTGAGCAGTGCTTTAAATAAAAGCTTGATATGTTATGTTTATATTTTGAGATTTAAATCTGTTAGGCTGATCTCCTTTCTGACTACAATGCTCTTGTGGGCCTTGTGTCTTAATTTTCTTTTAATCCAGAGTTATTGTTACATAGCCTGGCATAGAATAGGAACTACAGATATTTGTGAAATAAATGAATTTTTAAAAA
Organism: Sciurus carolinensis; assembly: GCF_902686445.1. Lineage (NCBI taxonomy): Eukaryota > Metazoa > Chordata > Mammalia > Rodentia > Sciuridae > Sciurus > Sciurus carolinensis. The sequence goes on along the minus strand of NC_062227.1, from coordinate 23,940,604 downwards.
TTGACTCAGGCATGTTAAAGAACATGTTAAATATTTTTGTGCCTTATTTTTCTGGGACTCTCAATCTCAAGTGGTCCTAATTAAATGTTAAAATCCATGATGGTCTTTTTGATCAAACCTAAAGATACTAAATAGCTTTAAAACTTTGGAGTGTAGATAACAGAACATTTTAGTGGGAGCATAAAATGTTTTGCTATGGTGGCATTATTAAAGTCCTACCAACATTTTCATTTTCACTGTTTATGTGAAACAGTTGAAGAATTATAAACTTTTAAGTGGTTCATGAGGCCAACTGTATTTATTTTCGAGTTTCTTGGATGAGTCTTAAAGTTCTGTCTTCCTCCATTTTTATTGGATTAATCAAATTACTTTTGTTTTTCCTTTCTTTTCTTTTCTTTTTCTTTTTCTTTTTTTGTGGTACTACTGGGGACTGAATCCAGTGGCATCTCTACCACTGAGCCTCTGCCCTCCCAGCCTCACCTCCCCTTTTGAGGCAAGGTCATGCTAAGTTGCCCAGACTGGCCTTGAGCTTGTGATCCTCCTGCCTCAGCCTCTTGAGTACCTGGAATCACAGGCCTGTGCCACTATACCTGGCTTATCTTTGTTTTTCTAATGATATTACAGATGTGCAGTACCTTGTGTCCACCGCAGAGTATCTGATGACAGGAGAGAAATATGGCGAGTCTCCAAAAGTGATGCTATTATATAGTATAAAGGTTTAAATATTTTCCAATGAGAGAGTGAGAATCAGAGAAGAAAATCTTGAAAATTTCAAAGGAATCTGAAAAAATAAGATTTCCTGGGATTAATTAGTATGGGGTGGGGAAGGCCGAGTTTGCACCAACATCTCAAATACATCTCACCTAGAACTAGTGTAAACACCATGAATGCTCACTCTCTGGAAATCAGATGCATTGAAGACGAGCTTGCCTTGACATTGCTCATTTTATTCTTATGGGAAGGAAACACAAATGTGTTTTTATGAAAAGTTTAACAGCTATCATTGGACATGTACTACTTGCTCAGCACTCTGCATGCATGATCTTATTCTACTTCTTGCCAACCTTATGGAAGTTAGAACTGTTACTTCTCAGTTTGCATATGCCTCATTTGTTGTAACTTGGCCACATTCTCATGGTTAATATGTGACTGAACAGGATCAGAAACCAGGCAGTTGAATCCCAAAGACCAACCTTCTTAGTATTTTGTAAAATGTCCCACTGTTCCAAAATTATGGAAAGGCCCTTGAACAGAAATAAACACATGGTATAATGGTAACCAGTAACATGTGCCTAGGAATTGAACATACTTATGGTAATTCATGCCTTCTACTAAAAAGAAGTCATCACTGTCTACCATGTAAAATAACTGCATATATAAAATGAGTAAGTACCACATTGCCTGTTCAGGATTGAGCAGGGGATAGTATAAACAATCTGTATTATCATTAAAGAACTCTCGTACAAAGTGGAATACAGATGCTTTTTAAAGGCTGTTAGAAGAAAAGAGTAATTATACCTAAGGAAAATGTAGGAGTGCATTGTGGATGCAGTGGCTTTTGCATCAAGCACTGGAAGACCAGGTGGCTCTCAGACATGGGGTAAATGTTGGGGCACTGCAGTAAAGATTAAGACAACTATGAATAGGCTTAGGGAAAGGAAGAGATGGGACCGGTATTTGACAAAATGAGAAGCAGCACGTGACAGAGTGTAGAGAGAGATCTGATGGTGCCTGGTTGCTCCTCTGTAGGCAGTGGGGATGGTCACAGGCAGTGGGGTGGAGTAGCGCTCTACTCTGCCAATGAAGTGATCCAGTGAGGCTCCAGCAGTCACAGTGGGTGGGAATTTGCATTCTGGGGGGTGTTGCCTTCCTCAGTCTTGTAATAACACCTTTATTCCTGTTGCTTTTCCCTTGTGCTGTCCCTTTGACACACAAACCCCAGAAGAGGGAGTGTGTTTTACAATCTTAATAAATGCCACTTGTCTCATGTTTCTACAGCCATTTTCCACGGTGAAACGTTGTGAGAAATTACTGATGGTGTGTAATGATGATTCCTGCTCAGAAAGAGGAATATTAGTGAATGTGCTGCCTTTGAATTTGATCAGGTGAGGACAGTTAACAGGTGCAAGCACAGGAAATGCCTTTCCACAGTTTTAAATGTATAGGGAAGGGTAAAGACACAAGAATGGGTGAATGTACTCATGCAGTGTTTTCAGCTCTTTCGGACAGTATGAGAAGTTTATTATAAAGTTTAGAATAAGTGTTTAAAATAGTATTTACAAACCTAAGGTTAAAAAAATGGAATCACCATAAAAAAAAAAGTAAGCAGAAACAAATGTTTGTGAGAGACTTACTGAAACCTGCTCTTGTACTAAGTTTTCTCCAGGCATATTGTGTTTAATCCTGACCGTACCCCTGAGAGGGAGGGGTTGTTCATATCCCCATTTTGTGGATGAGGAAAGAGAGGCCTGGTGAATGTGAATGACTTGGTTGATGTGCTAAGGAGCCACAGAGTTGGGTTTGATCCTAGTGGGCCTTACTCCCCAACCTGCTATTCTCTAAAATCTCCTATAAATAGAAAGTCAGCTCCTCATGTCAGTAAAATCACTTCTCAAAGACACATACAAACCAAAAAAGGAACTGTAGGTCCTTTGCACTTTTCTTGATATTAAAAGAGTAAATTTTATGTGTCAGATCTGTTTTATTAATACTCTGCTCCTTTTGGTTACCGACTGTTCACAGGAACACAGTGAAGCCTATGGTTTGAGTTCCATTGAGTCAATAGAGATGAACAGCCACAAAATCATGTTGCTACTGCAACCTGTGCCAATCGGCAGAGCACTTAGTGCTTGGATGGGATGTAGCAGGGCGTCAGGGTGTCCTCTCTCACAGATATTTCTTAAAAGTTTTAAGTGCATTTGGCAACAGATGCTGTTTAGTGAGTTTTCAGCAATTCGCTTGATCTCTTTATGTATCATTCTGTAATTATAGAGCTTAAAAAATGCCCATGTCTGCCTTTGACATATAGTTGCTGTGTTCTCTTTACTTGTATTTCTTGTTTACATTTAATCTACCTCAGAATATATAAAAATATATATATATATTGAATTAGCTTTGACTTCTGCCAAGTCAATAGGAAGAGTGGCGTTCAGTGCCATGCTGCTTATTAAGGTGTTTCAAGTGCCATGGCTCATGATGTATGACTGCCTCCTGTCCAAGTGTTGTCTTCACTTTGTATCTAATATGAAGCAAACGGGTCTGGACAGGAATGTTGACGTGGCCCTCATGTAGAGACACACAGGTTAAAAAAAAGTTGCTTAATTTTTTTAAATTTAAAATTAGATCTTACAAAATTCCTTTCTCAGTGTTGTGTGCGACGCTAACAGCATTGTTTATATTTTCAGTGTTCTTTTGTCAGCTACTACATGATATCAGGGTAATCCTTATAATTGTTGATGTTTGCATTTTGTCCTGATCATTGAAATAGTACAAGGGACTGGAGTGATGATTCCCCACCATGTATATTCATTTGAAAGTGAAGAACAGGACCGACTTGTGCTACCGGCTCTGCCTTTTAAGTGTTCTGTTCTTTAAATCACATCATTTTAATTGGAATTGCATTGAATCTGTATAGCACTTTTGGTAGTATGGCCATTTTGACAATATTAATTCTTCCTATCCAAGAACATGGGAGATCTTTCCATCTTCTAAGGTTTTCTTGAATTTCTTTCTTTAGTGTTCTGTAGTTCTCATTGTAGAGGTCTTTCACCTCTTTTGTGAGATTGATTCCCAAATACTTTATTTTTTTCGAAGCTATTGTGAATGGGGTAGTTTTCCTAATTTCTCTTTCTGAAGATTCATCGCTTATATATAAAAATGCCTTCGATTTATGTGCATTGATCTTATATCCCGCTACTTTACTGAAATCACTTATGAGATCTAAAAGTTTTCTGGTGGAATTTCCTGGTTCCTCTAAGTATACCATCATATCATCAGCAAATAGGGATAGTTTGAGTTCTTCTTTTCCTATTCGTATCCCTTTAATTTCTTTGGTCTGTCTAATTGCTCTGGCTAGAGTTTCAAGGACGATATTGAATAGAAGTGGTGAAAGAGGGCATCCCTGCCTTGTTCCAGTTTTTAGAGGGAATGCTTTCAGTTTTTCACCATTTAGAATGATATTAGCAATGGGTTTAGCGTAGATGGCCTTTACAATGTTAAGGAATGTTCCCACTATCCCTATTTTTTCTAGTGTTTTGAGCATGAAGGGGTGCTGTATTTTATCAAATGCTTTTTCTGCATCTATCGAAATAATCATGTGATTCTTGACTTTAAGTCTATTGATATGGTGAATGACATTTATTGATTTTCTGATGTTGAACCAACCTTGCATCCCTGGGATGAAACCCACTTGATCATGGTGCACTATCTTTTTAATATGTTTTTGTATGCGATTTGCTAAAATTTTGTTTAGAATTTTTGCGTCGATGTTCATTAAGGATATTGGTCTGAAATTTTCTTTCCTCGATGTGTCTCTGTCTGGTTTAGGAATCAGGGTAATATTGGCTTCATAGAATGAGTTTGGGAGAGTTCCCTCCTCTTCTATTTTCTGGAATACTTTGAGAAGTATTGGAATGAGTTCTTCTTTAAAAGTTTTGTAGAACTCGGCTGAGAACCCATCTGGTCCTGGACTTTTCTTTGTTGGTAGGCTTTTGATGACTTCTTCTATTTCATTACTTGAAATTGGTCTATTTAAATTGTGTATGTCCTCCAATGATGTACCTTACAGAAATAGAGCAAGCAATTATGAAATTCATCTGGAAGAATAAAAAACCCAGAATAGCTAAAGCAATCCTCAGTAGAAAGAGTGAAGCAGGGGGTATCGCAATACCAGATCTTCAACTCTACTACAAAGCAATAGTAACAAAAACGGCATGGTATTGGTACCAAAATAGAAAGGTGGATCAATGGTACAGAATAGAGGACACGGACACAAACCCAAATAAATACAATTTTCTCATACTAGACAAAGGTTCCAACAATATGCAATGGAGAAAAGATAGCCTCTTCAACAAATGGTGCTGGGAGAATTGGAAATCCATATGCAACAGAATGAAACTAAACCCATATCTCTCACCATGCACGAAACTAAACTCAAAATGGATTAAGGATCTCGGAATCAGACCAGAGACCTTGCATCTTATAGAAGAAAAAGTAGGTCCAGAGCTTCAACATGTTGGCTTAGGACCAGACTTCCTCAACAGGACTCCCATAGCACAAGAAATAAAAGCAAGAATTAATAACTGGGATAGATTCAAACTAAAAAGCTTTCTCTCAGCAAAGGAAACTATCAGCAATGCAAAGAAAGAGCCTACAGAGTGGGAGAAAATCTTTGCCAATCATACTTCAGATAGAGCGCTAATCTCCAGAATCTATAAAGAACTCAAAAAACTCTACACCAAGAATGTAAATAATCCAATCGACAAATGGGCTAACGAAATGAATAGACACTTCACAGAAGAAGATATACAAGCAATCAACAAACATATGGAAAAATGTTCAACATCTCTAGTAATAAGAGAAATGCAAATCAAAACCACCCTAAGATTCCATCTCACCCCACTTAGAATGGCAATTATCAAGAATACAACCAACAACAGGTGTTGGCGAGGATGTGGGGAGAAAGGTACACTCTTACATTGCTGGTGGGGCTGCAAATTAGTGCAGCCACTCTGGAAAGCAGTGTGGAGATTCCTTAGAAAACTTGGAATGGACCTACCATTTGACCCAGCTATCCCACTCCTTGGCCTATACCCAAAGGACTTAAAATCAGCATATTACAGAGATACAGCCACATCAATGTTCATAGCTGCTCAGTTCACAATAGCCAGATTGTGGAACCAACCTAGATGTCCTTCAATTGATGAATGGATAAAGAAAATGTGGTATATATATACAATGGAATATTACTCAGCCATAAAGAACGATAAAATTATGGCATTTGCAGGCAAATGGATGAAACTGGAGAATATCATGCTAAGTGAGATAAGCCAATCTCAAAAAACCAAAGGAAGAATGATATCGCTAATAAGTGGATGATGACACATAATGGGGGGTGGGAAGGGTTAGTGTTGGGGTTGGAGTTGGGTTTAGGGAGGGGGGCAGGAATGGAGGAAGGAAGGACTGTATAGATGGAGGGGAAGGGTGGGAGGGGAGGGGGGGAAGGGAAAAAATGGCAGAATGAATCAAACAACATTACCCTATGTAGATTTATGATTACACAAATGGTATGCCTTTATGCCATGTACAGACAGAGAAACAACATGTATCCCATTTGTTTACAATTTTATAATAAAAAAAAAAAAAGAAAAAAAAAAATCACATCATTATAACTTCTTGTCTTAATGCAAAGTAATAGATCTATTATGACTTATTTTATTTTTAAATAGAAATAATAAAGAAACTTTCTTTTCTAATTACACCTTTGGAAAATGAAAACCGTGTTGTGATTCTAACAACACATTTGAAAGTTTGGCACATGACATCTAAATTTTAATTTCCTAGAACTAGGAATTAAACACTATAGTATGTGTGTTTTCCTGTATGATACCCAGCTGTATGGTATCTGTATTAGAGGCTGTTTGATTCAGATTTTGTCACTTTTCTCGCATTTTTTGAAATTGTCATATATGGGAATGTTTCACTAGTTATAAAGGAGCAAATGCACCTTATCAGAATGGTTTGAAAACTTCTAACTGCATAGTGTGTTTCGGTAGTTTTCCATTCATGTCGATCATCCTGTTGCTCGTATTTCTTTATGCATGTTTTTGTGCAGAGCTGCCGTCACTGTGTAGGCTGTGTGTTTGCAGATGATGCATAGAAACACAAACAAGTAATTGTGGCAGCTGTATTTCATTCCTAAAGCTGAATGATGTCAGGCATAATTACTGAGACTAACATCTGGAGTGTTTTATTAAAGGGAAACCTGCCAAGATTGTTAGCATATACCAAACAGCATTATCCATATGTGCTGTTTTATCACCACTGAACGTCGGGGTGTGTTAGTATGAGGGGAATGAATACAATGCAGCACAGGATCACCACTCACATATTATCAGCTCAGAGCTGTTTTAGTTTAGTTTAGCTAGATGTAGCAGTTTGCTAGAGATTTAAAAAAATCATACCCATCAGCCATCTGGGGAGTTTCCCAAGGTACCTGTATTACTTGGTCTTACCAGAATTAAAATGTATTTCTCATAAAAGGCTGAATTCCTTTTTTTAAAAAAATAACTTAATGTTCTGTGACTCCTAAAAAGAAGTAAAGGCTATCCTTAACAAACAAACATGATTAGCAGATACTGAGGGCCTACTCTAGTAAATCATGTTGAAAATTACTTGAGTTTAATAGGAATCTTGTCCAGTAGGACAGTAAGAGGGCATTGTGGTGTGATTTGCCAAATTCTTGGAGTAGTATTGAATTGCTGTTCACTCTTTTTTCTGTAGAAGAAAGTTCAGTAGTTGAATAGATAGTTTTAAGTCCATAGGAGTGGTACTTTTCAACTCTTTTGAATAGTGTGGTTCTCGCTTCAGTTTATTCACATAGTAAGCTAAAGAGGCCACCCCAACCTGGCATGGTGAAGGTCTTCCTCACTAGGTGTGAACAGAGGTTGCCATGCCTATCTACACAGGAATGGAGGCAGGATATGTAGTTCTTTAAAAATTGTACTAAGAGAATTTTTGATAAAATAGAGAAAAAAATGGTCCTCAGAAAATTCCCAGATTTACTCCTTTATGTCAATCACTGTCATGTGCTGAAAATTGAAAGGTGAATAAGAACGTTGCCATCATTTAGTTCTGTTGAAGTCAGGGTGACCTCAAAGCTCCACAAATAGTTCACATGTTGCATGGTAGAGGTATGTACCAGGATAGAGGGGACACTGGAAGAGTTGGGTTCTGCAATGTTCTTGTTGGACAAACGAGTTGTCTACAACAGTGTATCATCACCTCCCCTGCAACATTAGCAACACACTTCCATCAAGCCTTTCTCATGTTCCCTAACTGTACACTGATAACTCCATGTTTAAATGCTGCCCCTGGATAGCCACTCCACAGACTCCTTTTCCTGGGTAAACCCTGATACCCTCCCCTTCCTTGACTCTTGCTCCAGCACCTCCAACATAACATAAAGAAATCTTCCTTCCTACCTAGGTCTTTGAATTCAGCTCTAACTGGTCCTTTGTATTATTTACTGAATTTTTAATAATTAATGTAATAATTGTACATATTTGTGGTTACACCATGTGCTATTTTGATATATACATATTATGCAGTGGTCAGTCATGATAATTGACATATCAGCTTAAATATTCATGATTCTTTTCTGGTTAGATCTTTCAAAATCCCCTTTTCTATAGCTGCTTTGAAATATACATTACATTATTGCTAACTTTGGTCACTCTATTGTGTAATAGGACATCAGAACTGATTCTTGGACTGTGGATGTAGTGTGTGCTTAGCATGTGTGAGGCCCTGGGTTTGATCACCAGAACCACTGGGGAGGAAAATATCTTTTTTCTAACTGTAACTCTGTGCCCATTTAATAATCTCTCCTTATCACCCTGATTGCCCTAATCTCCCCATTCTATGGTACCCATTGTTCTGTTCACTACTTCTGTGATAGCAGTTTTTAAAGAATTCTGCATATGAGTGAAATCATGCAATATTTCGTGTTTCTGAGGTTGGTTTACTTCACTTAATGCGTCCAGTTGTATTTTTTGTTGCTCCAAATAAGAGGACTTCCTCAGTAGTATTCCATTATGTGTACATTCCACATTTTCTTTATGTATTCATCTGTTAGTAGACACATAGGTTGATTTTATGTCTTGGCTATTGTGAGTATGCTGCAGGTGTGGTACTAGCACAAAAACAGACATATGGGCTGAGGGAACAGAATAGACAACCCAGAAATAAGTCCATGCATTCACAGCCAACTCATGTTTGACCAGATATCAAGAACACACTTTGGGGAAAAGAGAGCCCCTTCATTAAATGGTACTGGGAAAATTGGATATCCACATGCAGAAAAATGAAGCTGGACCCCTGTCTCTCAACAGTCCACTCTAAATGGATTAAAAACTTAAATATAAAACCCAAAACTATGAAACTACTAGAAGAAAACAGGAGAAATTTTTTAATGACATTTGACTGGGCAAGGCACTTTTGGGATAAGACTGCAAAAGTATAGGAAAAAAAAATAGAAAAAGTAGGTCTTTTGCTTTTAAACTCCTTTAACTCCAAACTTGTTGCCATATTGCTGCCATTCATGCCATACACACATCACCTTTGTGTAAAAGCCAAGCTTCTTGGGAAGAGCCCAGCAACCTTCTGTCATTCCTCCTACACATCCATGACAGGCATTGTGTGCATCCCTCTAAGATTTTCCCTTGACTTTCCTTCCACTTGGACAATTCTTTTTCTTTTATAGAGTACATTTCTTATCCTTCAAAGTGGAGGCCAAGGCTTCCAACTTGAGCTTCTAAGTGATGAATCTTCCTTCCTCCAACTTGGTCCCTCTTCTATACCCCAGTGACACAGATATCCCTTAACACTCCAACATTCCCTCTCTCATGGTATTCTTAGAGCTCACTAAGGTAGGCATTTGACTTACTTCTGTGTTCCCAGGGCCTCCAGCACTGGAGGTGTACAAGCAATGTTTGTGAAGTAAATGCGTAATTGAGGCGGTAATTGAACTTGCCCCTGAAGGAGGAGTAAGGTTTGTCAGGGATGAACACTGATTAATATGCATTTGCTGGAAGGCAAACTTAAACAGGTCCCTCACTTTTAAAAATGTGTTTTAGCAGAATAGACTTCTGCAAGTAGATTGAAAAGCAGGATGGAATGAACCCTCCAGGGAGAGAGACTGCTGTGTTACAAGACTTGGCCTATAAACACATGTTGTTTTAAAAATCAGTTACACTAATATTGCTTGAGAGCTTTGTAACCATTTCTTGACTAGTTGACTTATTTGATCTCCAGACATTTTGATTTCTGAATTTCTGAATTGCCATTGCATGTTTTTCTTTTTCTTTTTTTTTTTTTTGTGGTGCTTGGGATTGAACCCAGGGCCTTGTGTTTGCAAGGCAAGCACTCTACCAACTGAGCTATCTCCCCAGCCCACCCTTGCATGTTTCAAATGCACCAGTCATTAAAGCCTTAGGTTCCTGTGCATTCTATTAAACACACACACACACACACACATAGAAAGAAATATTTCTAGTCAAACATCTGTATGCATTTTCTTGTTTCTGATTTATATGTAACTCTGTAGAAAGAGAAGGTTGCTAAGGTCACCTCGTCCCAGGTATTCATCCTGAAAACAGGATAACTTTAGTGACTGCACAGTTAGAGTCACCAAGTTTAGGACCCATTGTGTGTGGGAATATGGGGCATCTGAAGTGACTGTGGGCATTTTGCCTTACTTGACAGTGGGCGTATTTTCTGCTTTCCTTTCTTGCTTCCTGCTATACCATATCTCTCCACCCCTCACTCTCCTTTGCTCTTTCCTGAGAGTGGTCCCCCTGTATGTTGTTGATTTCTTCCTGGTTACTTGATATTTCAAAAGCCCTACCTATGCATTAACATAAGACAAGCAGCGTTATCACACAATCCATGCAGAAGAGCTGGAGGAGTCTCACTTCTGGAATCTTCATGTCCATATAAAATGAATAGTTTTGGAGAGTATAAAAAGTCCAGAGAAACCAAGCACTGAATCTGACTGCCTCTACCACTGACTTTTGGTTCTTGGTATAGGTTGGTAGAAGGGTGTTTATTTGCATTTCTTTTTTTGGGGGAAAGGGTGGGTACTAGGTTTTTATTTGCATTTCTTTGATGAACTTGAACAACACATAAGTATGTTTTCGTTTGAATTACTTCTGCTTAATATCTTTTGCCTATTCTTCTGTTTGACTCCCTTTAGTAACAGTTAGCAAGAGCATTGGGATGCTTCACAAAAGAACTATTGGGTGTATTTGTAGTCACCACAAGTAGTTTGTTGTATATGGTGGCTGGGACAAGATCATGACTGGGAAGATTGAGAGTAAATCTCTGTTTTGAATGCCCTCCTTTGTGGATGTTTAAAGTGAACTGCAGGCTTGAGATGGAAAATATTGTCATGTTCTACCTTTCCTGCTGCTTCTGACTATAGTATGAGTTCACTCTTACTCTTAAATGGTCCTAGAGGTAAAATTTCCTTTTTTTTTTCCCCCTAACCTGTAATAGCTTTTCAAAGAAAAAACTTGGCTCATATTACTAATCATCCTAAGGGAAGGGATGGGAGAAAAAAAAAAAAAACTAGCACCCTCCTCAGACAAAAAACTAATTATTACACTCTTTCTTAACATCTCTAGCATCCTTGGGCCTATAATGGATATCCCCTTATATGTCATTGTCACATGATCCAGACCCTGAAAATGTTTCTTAGTTGTGCACATAAAAGAGAGTATACAAAAGAAGACAAAAACATAGGGTTGTCTGGGTGTGGTAGTGCACTCCTGTATTCCCAGCAGCTTGGGAGGCTGAGGCAGGAGGATGGCAAGTTCAAAGTCAGCCTCAATGAGGCCCTAAGTAACTTAATGATACTCTGTCTCTAAATAAAATATTTAAAAAGGACTGAGGGATGGGGGTGTGGCTCAGTGTTTAAGTGGCCCTGAGTTTAATCCCCAGTACAAAAAATCCTCCCAAGAATCATAGGGTTAACATTCCAGCATATAGACACAGGCAATGACTTTTATAAACTCAGGAAATAATGCCAAGCGTTAAAAAATGGGATTGCCTCAAATCATAAAGCTGCACTGCAAAGGAAAAAATTAAAGACTGAAGAGATAACCTACCAGATGGGAGAAAATTTTTGCTAGCTCTTCTTCTGATAGAGGGTTAATATCCTATTCAGAATCTATGAAAAGCTCAAAAAACTTAACACTGAACCAAAAAACCAAAACCTACAAATAACCCAATTAATAAATGGGCAAATGAACTAAAAAGAAGAAATACAAAGGACCAACAAATATATGAAAAATATTAAACATCCTTAGCAGTTAGGGAAATATAAATCAAAACTACACTTAAGATTTCAACCCATGCTCCTTAGAATGGCAGTCATCAAAAATGCAAACAATAATAAATGTTGGATGTGGAGAAAAAGGAACACTTTTCCACTGTTGGTAGGTTGTAAATTAGCACAGACACTATGGAAATCAATAAGGGGGTTCCTCAAAAGACTGGACAGGGGACCACCATGCCCTGGCTATTCCGTTCCTCAATATTTATCCCAAAGTATTAAAGTCATCATACTACAGTGATACATGCATACCCATGTTTATAGCAGCAGAATTCATAATAGCCAAACCATGGAACTAGCCTAGGTATCTATTAACAAATGAATGAATAAAGAAAGTGTGGTGTGTATACACTATGCATTTTTATTCAGCTGCAAAGAAGAATGAAATTATGTCTTTTGTAGGAAAATGGATGAAACTTGAGAATATTCTGTTAAAACAAAAAAGCTGAACTCAGTCAAGGGTTGTATGTTTTTTCTCATATGTGGAAACTAGAGAGGAAAAAGAAAAGTTATGTCAGGGGGATCTCATGAAAATTGAAGGATGTCAGTAGAATAGAGGAAAGGGACCAGGAGAGGGAGAAGGAGAGAGGAAAGGGAAAAACTGGGTATCCATATTGTGTGCAGATATGAATATGTAATAACAAATCTCACCATTACGTACAATTCTAATGTACTAATAAAATATGGAAACAAAGGACAGAAACCTCATGTTGAGGAAACACAAAGAAACCATTGTATAAGTGTTTCAGTGTAGTGCTTAATATGCAGTGGCTTCCTAGTATTAGAGTGGAAGAATCCAATCAACTGTGTCTGGTTCAGAGGGTTTTAAATTTTTAAAAAATATTTTAAGGATTACGATGGATTTGTTTTTCTATTTTCAATTCCACTAAATAATTTTCACTTTTTCTCAAAGTGTCTTTAAACAATCATAGATAGAAGAATGTGTAATGAATCTTATTTAATTATATTTCCTCTTCAATACTCTACTTCTGTAAGCCTTTTTCTTGTTTTCTTTGCACAACCAAGAAACACTTTTGGGGGTCTGGATCATATGGGAATGACTTTTAGGGATCATCTGTTAGAGGCACCAGGGTGGTAGAGATGTCAAGAAAGAGAGTCATAGTTATTTGGGGACTCTGTGTGTGGTGGCTAATTTTCCCCCTCCTCCCCTTTCCTTTCTCCTTCCCAACCCTCCCCTTTCTCTTTTGCCTCTCCCTTCCTCTCTTTTCTTGCTGAGGTTTTTTTTTTTTTGTTTTTTTTGTTTTGTTTTTTAAGGAGGTTTTTTTTTCTACCTATATAACGCCCAAAGAGAGATACTACCCGTTATGGTTCTGATGTGAGGTGTCCCCCAAAAGCTCCTGTGTGAGGCAATGCCAGAGGCTCAGCGGGGAAATGGTTGGGTTGTGAGAGCCTCTCAACCCATCAGGACGTCAATGCGGTGCGGGATTGACTGGGTGATAACTGGAGGCAGGTGGGGCGTGGCTGGAGGAGGTGGGCCTTGGGGGCGTGGCCTTGTGGCACCTATTTGTAGCCGGCGGGAGGCGCCTCTCTCCCTGATTCCGCATCTCTCGGGAGCCGCGTCCCTCCTCCGCTCTCTCCCGGTGGTGTTCGCCTCGGCTGGAGCCCAGAGGAGTGGACTGAGACCTCCGAAACCCGGAGCCCCGAAATAAACGCTTCCTCCTCTACAGCTGTTCTGGTGGGTCTTTCAGTCACAGCGGAGAAAAAGCTGACCAAGACACTGCCGTATTTAGATTTTTGAGGGAATTAGAAACGAGTTACGCTTTACAACAGAAAAAAAATATATGTCTGACAGGAAGTGTTAGCCTGCCTTTTCTTTTCCTGAGGCCAGCGTTTCAAAGTGTTTCAAGATTGGGGGCTGAGGGTGGGGCGTGGAAGTGAAATGTAGAAAGTGACTTTTAAGTGGTGACTTTAGTGACTCTTGATGCCAGCCTTCCTTACGGATATACTTGTGGAATCAGTTTTAAAAACCTATCTTAAAATGAGAAAACTTTTAGGAATCTCTTTATAGAAAAATTTAAAGCATTGTTAATTACTTGAAGCTCTACCATTGTCACTTCATATTATACCATGGAGAGAAAAGTGCTTTATTCCTCACCCACGGTCTCTTAAGGGGACTTTATCTCAGGTAAATTAACCTACAGTGCCAGCTACCTAAAATACACTGTAATTGTTTAGAAGATGTGTCCCATGTACACTATGTTCACTGGTTTAGGGAGGGGAACAGGTGACATGGCATTAATACTTGGTTGAGAAACCCCAAACTAGTTCTAGCTCTACCAGTAACTGTGAGGCTTTTGGGGTTCATTTTTTTTCTCTATTATGTAAGAGGGTTGAATTTATCAGGTGATCTTCAGAATCCTTGCTACCTCAATATTTGATTTCTGTGTTCAAACACAATGGTCTCAAAAGATGGTACCCTTAATAGTCTCTTTATAGCATACAAGAATTGCTTTAGCATGAGAATATTGCAGAATATTGCAGTGTTCTTGATTATTTATAACCAGCTGCATCATTCAGCTCTTAAATTGGCTTTTAGAAAGCATGCACTAAGATTTTAAACAAAGTGAGTGTCTTGACTTATGGAAATATAAACTAAACAGGTTGGAGAATATGTATTTTGGTAGTATATCCAGCTTTTACAATACATAGTGAGAGCCTTAATTGTAACCCAATAATGTTTTCTAGTCTGTGTTTAACTATACATCAACTCAGTGGATGATTCATAAAGAGTATAATTGACAGCTAGTAAACCCATTGCAAAAATGAATCAGCTTTTAACTTCGTATTAAATTATCCTTTTCTAAACCACTGAAAACTATAATCACACTCTTTCTGTGTAATTTGCCATAGATTAGTACTTTAGGAGAATAACATCCTTTGTTAAAAAGGCTTTTATGTTATTGACTTACGGTGTCCCTTCCTCCCACTGAATTAAAGCCTTCACCCTAATGTTCCATGCCCTGCGCTTTTCACCTGACCATCTTTTACAATGAGAGCATAATGAATGTTGAAACTGGTGTAGATTATTTAAAATAGGCTTAGATTAGCTCTCAGTTGCTGCTCTTGACCTCCAGGAAGAGAAAGAAACAAGCTTCATAGTACAGAGATGGAATTTTTATCAAGTGCTTTAGCTTAAATTGTACAGGTGGAGTCTGTAGTCTCCACAACTAGTTTTTTTTTTTCTTTCTTTCTGTATTTCTTGAGTCTACCCATCAGACGAACAATTGTGAATACTTTACAATTGTCTTGTGCCACATGTATATTATAAACATTATATCATATATAATATCTACATATTGTACTGAAGTATTTGGAGCTTAACATTACTCATTTAACCATCTATTAATACTAATATTAAACTTTATGTTAGCATTCTGTAGAAAAAAGTATTGAAAAAGGCCACCGAGATAGCTGCCTTCATGGCGATTTTGGATTAATGATTATTCTAGTTCTATTTTAGCTGGTGAAAAGGCCTTTGACAAAGTTCAGCACCCATTCTTGAGTTTAAAGCAGAAAACAGTACCCTCATTAGAATAGTAATTGGTGAACAGTACTTTAACATTAGATATAATATTTAGATTGCAGAAATCATGTCATCATCCTGATGTGAACTGAGAATGAGAAACATTTCCACTAAGCCCCCAAATAAGGCAAGGATCACACTGATTTCATTGCTGTTTAACCTTATGTTGGAGATAGTAGCCTGTGAATTAAACAAGGAAAAATAATTAGAGGCTTAATAATTACTCATAAGGATGTAAAACTATCTCTACACAGCCAATGTCTGAAAAATCCAAAGAATCAATGACAAAACTAACATGAATAATAAAAGAATTCGGTAACACAAGAGTAAAGTTAACGTATAAAACTCAAAGGATTCATATATGTAAATATTACCTGATCAGATGATAGAATGGAAAAATCTTATTTACAGCAGCAACAGTAACAACAAAATAAAATATTTACAAATAAAATTAAACAAATAGATTTGCAAAATTTAAATAAGGAAAATTCTAGACCTCTCCTAGAGGTCCTCAAAGTAGACGAACAAATAGGTAGTCATAATTGGTTCTTGGATAGAATGATTTGTCATCATAAAGATGTCACTTCTCCACAAATTAATATAGTACCAATATAAATGACAACTATTTGAGTATGACTATTCTAATATTCATATAAAAATAAACATGCAAAATATCTAGGAAAACCTGAAGAGAGGAGAGTAATGGAGAATTTGTGTTTTCCAGTATCCATACTCTTGAGTTTCTGAAATTGTGAAGTAGTAAGGTGTGAGAACACCAGTGACCACTAGGGAAAAATCCAGAAATAGACCCAATAACACAGGAAATTCAGTGTAATGAAAGTTGCTGCTAAAATCAATGGGAAAAGATAGAGGCTGAAAGTTAATAGTCTTTATGTTTCATGGAGGTAAAATACACATAATGTGAAATTTACCATTTTAACTATTTTTTAGGTAAACATTTCAGTAGTGTTAAGTGTCCCATCATTATGCAACCATTTGCAGAATTATTTTCACCATGCTAAACTCTGTACCCATTAAGCAATAACTCCCAACTCCCCTCCATTCCCAGCCACTGGTTGCCACTGTCTAAATTTTGTCCCTATGTATTTGACTGCTCTGAATACCCCAACATAAGTGGAACCATACAATTTTTGTCTTTTTGTGACTGGCTTATTTCACTTAGCCTGATATCTTGCATATGTCAGAATTTCCTTTTTAAGGCTGAATGATATTTCATTGAAAGTGAGTACCATGTTTTGTTTGCCCATTCATTTACTGAGTTGTTATACTGTTTTGGCTATTATAAATAATGCTGCAACCAATGTGGATACATAAATATTTGATTAAGACCCCACTTTTTACTCTTTTAGATATAAGTAGTGGAGTTGTTCTATCATGTGTCAGTTCACTTTTGATTTTTTTTTCTTTGAAGAACTACCTATACCACTTACCACAAAGCTTGTTCCATTTTGCATTCCCACCAATAAAATTTAGAACAAGAGCCAGGTGTGGTGGCACATGCTTATAATCCCAGTGACTCAGGGTGCTGAGGCATGAGGATCCCAAGTTCAAGGCCAGCCTAGGCAACTTAGTGAGGCCCTAAGCAACTTAGCAAGATCATGTCTCAAAATAAATGAAAGGGCTTGAAATGTGGCTCAGTGGTAGAGTGACCCTGGGTTCAATGCCTGGTACCAAAAAAAAAAAAAAAAAGAATAGAACAAGAGTTTCAACTTTTCCATATCATCATCAATATTTGTTTTCCATTTTTTTTATATTAGCTATCCTAAATTGTATGAAGTAGTATCTTACTTTGGTTTTGATGTGTGTTTCCCCAGTGCTTAGTCATGCTGAACATCTTTTCATGTTCTTATTGGCCATTAATGTATCTTTGGAGGAATGTGTATTCAAGTCTTTTGACCATTTCATAATTTGGGATTTTTTTGTTGAATTTTAGGAGTTACTTTGATATTTTCTGTGTTAACACTTTATCAGGTAGATAGTTGTCAAATATTTTCTATCATTCTGTGGGTTGCCCTCTCATTGTTGATTATGGCCTTTGATGTACAGAAATTTAAAATTTTGGTATAATTCAATTTATTTAAATTTTTTTTGGTTGCCTGTACTTTGGGGAATTAGAGTTCCATTTTTTCCACAATGATTCAGGTCGTCATTACCGTATCCAATGTCATTAAGTTTTCCTTTAAGATTTTTTTCTTTTAAGAGTGTTATAATGTTAGCTCTTTCCCTTAGGTCTTTGATCCATTTTGAGTTAATTTTATATATATTATAAGGTGAGGGTCCAGCTGCATTCTTTTGCATGCGAATATTCAATTTATCTAGCTCTGTTTGTTGAAAGAGTGTCCTTTTGCCATTCAATGCACTTGGCACCCTTTCAGAAATCATTTAATCATATTTGTCAGTTTGTTTCTGGGCTCTCTATTCTGTTGTTCTACACATTGTGTTTAGGCAACTGTTGCTCTGTTTTGGTTTTATTTCATTTTTTTGCATTAAAGTTTCTAGAAGAAACAGTGAAAAGTGCAGTGAGTTCTCATATACTCCTCCCCATTAGTTTCCCCTATTTTTAAATTCCTTGCACTTGTGTTATATTTGTTACACTTGATGAGCTGATATTGCTAAGATGATGATGATTATTATTATTTTTGTACCAAGGATTGAACCCAGGGGTTCTTAACCAACTAAAATTCATAGTTCACATTAGGACTCACTCTTGATATTTGCATATTCGGTAGGTTTTGAAAAGTGCATAATGGCACCTGTCCATCATTGCAATATTTTTATAGTTCACTATTATAAAAATCCCCTGGGTTCTGCTCTTTCATCCTTCCTTTCCTTTAGCACCTGGAAACCTCTGTTCTTGGCTTTTCCTGCATATCATATTGTTGGAATGAGATAACACATGGCCTGTTCAGATTGGCTCGCTTCACTTAGTGAAATACATTTAAGATTCTTCCATGTCCTTTAGTGACTTGATAGAGCATTTTATTTTATTAGAAAAGATGGACTTTGAATAAGTTTGTTGGGACAACTGCATAATCATGGTAAATATAAAATAGGATTCACACCGTACACCATCAGAAATTCCAAATGCATTGGGGTTTTTTCTTTCTTTTTTTTTTTTTTATTACTGTAGGAAATAAAAAAAAAGTAGTGCAGTTTGAGCAGATTACTGTGGAGAGAGTTTTGGCAGCATGGAACAATTGCCTTCACGGACTCTTCAGTGCTTAGTCTTTGCCCTCTCATCATTCATGGTGCTCCAGGTCTTTCTGTGTGTCTAGTATTTTCCCTAAACCTTGAAAGTTTGCTCGCCCACCCTCACAGCAGGAGAGAAATGTCTGAGAATTAGCAGTCCTCAACTAGTGACTCTTGGGCGCTGCTGCCATTCCTCAGGTGATCTTGAGCTGGTCTTTGGCACCATAACCAGAGTTGGCCTTCAGGAACACTTGCCCCTGTCCATTAGAGGGAAGGCTCCATGGAGCACCTTTCTTGACTGCCTTTTAAAACCTCTCTTGCTTTCTCACCTCCTGGTGCTCCCTGCACTTGCCAAATGAACAACCTGCACTCCTTGCTCTGTTATAATTTCTGCTTTAGTAGTTTCCTTACAGATATCTTTTGGTGTTTGAAATTGTGCCTCAAGACCCTGCTCCCAACACCCTCCAAAAGTGACCCTGCTTCTGAATTCCTAAGAATTTACCATGTCATGAAACCTCCTTAAATGTCTCTTCTGTGTATTCTAGGAAATTCTTTTCTTTTTTCATTTTCCCTTTAATGTGTGTTATAAACTGGAAGACAAAGCCTGAGCCTCCACGATCAGGTGTGTGTCTTGCATATACCTTTCACCCAGTACTTACCTGACACATGGAAATAATGCTTTCCAATTTTCATCCTAAATTTTTTAAATACACTAATGTGATTTTTAATGACTTTTTTTTTTCATATGGTGCTGAGGAGCGAACCTAGTGCCTCACACATATTAGGCAAGTGCTTCTACCAACTGAGCCACAACCCCAACCCCTAATGTGATATTTATAAAGCTTTCTTCATATGAATTTTTTTTTCTGTGTAAGTCAATTATCATATTAGGAACTGCTGATAGAAGGGCAATCATGATGTTCTCTTGATGAAAAATGTGGCCTTAACTGTTTTATCCCACTTCTAATTTTAAAATTAAAAACTTTGCAGCAACATGGACCCAGTGATACCTGATATTTAAATCAAGTAGACCATATCTACAGGGCACCCAGCTTTTGACAAGAAGTGATGAGCATAAACAGGAGTCACCTCACCCATACCCTGAGCATACCTGTGGCATGCTGGTGCTCTGGCTCATCCTACAGTGTTTGTTTTCCACAAGGATCAAATGCAATTCCCAATGGTGAGAGGATGTACGCTTGAATAAATTTAGCAGGGAGGGTAAAGACAGCTTATCATTCCGTACAAGTCAGTGAGATTGGCAAAGATTAAGGAAGCAGTATTAAAGATTGGTTGGGCGTTCCTGGTGTATACATATATTCAAAGTAAGCTTTAAAGAGCAACAGGACTCTGTTTCTTCTTTAAATTTTAAACAAATATTGCTATTCTCTATAATGAAAACTAAGTGTTGGACTGAAATGTTCACCTTCTTTTTCTGCATACATTTATTAGTATGTATGTATTTTTGTGGTGCTGGAGATGGAAACTAGGGCCTTGTGCATGCTAGGCAAACATTCTGCCACTCACCTATATCCCCAACCCAAATGTATAGTATTTTAGGGTTGTATTTATTTCTAGAACTCAACAGACTGAAATGATTGATCTCAACGGTGGCATTCCATTTCTGGCAGCTAATTCAGAAGTTTATTCAGCTTCTGCCTGGACTCATAGTGATCCAGATCTTCTGTAGTAAGGTGGCTCATTTTCCTTATTGGACACATCAGAATGATGGACTGTCATGCTGACCATTCTACTTCCTAACCTAAACCCTGGGCAAGTACTAATTTGCTCCTTCTCTGTAGATTTGCTTATTTTGCAAATTTGCTTATTCTGGAATCATAGAACACGTGGTCTTTTCTGATTGGCTTCTTACAGTTAACATCATGTTTTTAAGTTTGTCCATGTCTTAGTAGGTATCAGTGTGTACTGCATTCCTTAGTATGGCATAATAATATTCCATTACGTGATTATACCACATTTATCCATTTATCAGTTGATGGACATCTATACTGTGGTCCTTTTCAGTTTTTTTATGAATAATGCTGCTACAAACACTTGTGTGCATGATTTTGTGTGGATCTATGTTTTAATTTCTTTTGATTATGTTCATAGGAGCAGAATTCCTGAGCTACTTGGTAAATCTGTTTATTTTTCTGAAGAAATGCTAGACTCTTCCAAAGAAGGCAATGGTGTTTGAGGGTTCCACTGTCTCCACGTGCCTGCCAATGCTTGTCATCATCTATCATTTTGATTTTAGCCATCCTCTTAGGTGTGAAGTGGTATTTGTAGATTTGAGTTAAATTTCCCTCTTGACTGATGCTGCCAAGTATGAGCATCTTTTCATGTGCTTGTTTGTCTTTGTTTATCTTCCTTTGAGAAATGTCTTTTCAAGTCCTTTGTTTTGTTCATCTCGAGTTTTAGGAGTTATCAGATATGATTTACAAATATTTACTCTCATTCTGCAGATTGGTGATGGTATTATTTAATTTTTCTTTCTTCAGCTTTTACAGTACTTTAAATACAAAGATTATTAATCTGTGACCTGCAGAGTGCTGGAACCTACAAGATCTTTAGTAGAGGTTTATGAGTAAAGGAATTATGTATCTTTATTTCACTGATCAACCTACTAAACAAACTGAATATACTTAGGCCCTGGTTGAATCTCATGTTTTGCCATAATTTTTTTTTTTGGTACCAGGAATTGAACCCAGAGGTGCTCTACTGAGCCACATCCCCAGCCCTTTTTATTTTATTTTTTATTTTGAGACAGGGTCTGCCTAAGTTGCTGAGGTTGGCTTTGAACTTTTGAGCCTCCTGCTTCATTCTCTCAAGTCACTGGGATTTTTTAGGTGTGCACTGCTACCCCAGACGTCATCTCTTGAGGGAATGACCATTTTTTTGGAAGTCAGCTTATTTGCTCCTGCATTTATTTTTTTGAAGAGTGGTGCTCCAAATTGAATTCTTATGTGGCATCCTATTGTGGGTACACTGGGGCTATCATCTCCTTTGAACTCAACACTATTTTTTTATTCATTCAGCCTCAGTTTTCATGAATTTTGAAACAATTTATATTATTTGTTTATTGCAAATAAAAGAGTTATTATGTTCTATGTTGGAATAATAGGTCAAAGTCACACAAAGCTGTGCATTTAGTTTAAGAATAAGAAGTATGTAAGTGAAGAGTAGAGGATATTGGCTTTGACAGTACTTCATATAAAAAGACCTGCACTTTTTAGTCAATTGCTCATACATAATTCAATGGTAGAACAAATTTTTTTTTTTTTAATTGATGTTTGGAGTTTCTTGGTGGTTTTATATTTAGGGAACAGCTTCCTCTTATAACAGGGTCTTAGGCTGCCTTTGCTAAAAACAGTGACTCTTAGGCCTGCAAATGTGTACATGCTGAATAAAGCTTGGCATTTTTTGCCTTCATTTTTAAATTTTTCCCTGTATTAACTTAAATGTGGGATCAGGTACCTGCCCAACTCTGCACATAGGCATGCTAATCATGTAAGGAGTGTTCATCTAAAAACTAGTAATGCAAGGTTTACTAGCCCTAAAGTTAGCTAACCTATCTCTTCCCCCTTCAAGACTGAGGCAAGATTTGCAGCATCTTGTTCCAGATCCCTGGAGTGTTGCCTCGATGTCTCCCATCATTACCTCTTCCAGGATCACAGGTGTGGTAGACGAACATCCTAAGCAGCAAGTGGAAATTGCCCCTTCAAGGGATAAGGAATTCTTTGTAAGGAGGAAACTCCTTAGAGAGTCAGAATTGAAATATCAGTCAGCCAGACCATATTCTGACCAAAACTGCTTAATTAAACAGACATCTTGCCCTTGCCCTGAGTCTTCCTCTGTTTATACTTAAGGCTCCTTTCAATACCTGGACGAGAGGGCTGAGGCACTGGATCTCAACTTGCCTTCCCAATGTGATTATGATTAAAGTTATTTTCCTGATTTTACTATTACCTCTTCTGTTTGGGGTGAATGGCTGGGACCTGGTTAGCTGGGACTCTTTCTCCAACCTGCAGTCAGGCCTCTGACCTAGGATGCTAGTAACACTCACAGAGCTATAAAAAAATGGAATGTGTAATTTGAAGAGTAGTGACTTTTCTGTCATTGACAGGATATAAATAGAGGCTGGAGAACCATCAGGGATATGGTGGAAGGACTTGGTGATTGCAAGAGACCATAACCTAGTAACTTAAGAATAGTTGTGTTTTCTTTTTAACCTTTAATCCTATGACACTTCAGAAAAAAGGCCAGTGTTTTCTGAATATGTGCATTGAGATTATATTTTCAATTTATTTTTTAATCAAGTAAATACTTGTGACCTTGAAAGATTGCTTTTATTCTTCACTAAATTATTTTCGCTTGTAAGGAAAATATCCCATCTTTGGTATTAATCATTTATGATTTTTTCTTTCTTTTGCAATGCTGCAGATTGAACCCAGGGTGTCAGGCATGCTAAACAAGCGCTCTACCACTGAGCTACATATCCAGCCCTTGTTAATGATTTTAAATGTATACTTGGATAAATTTTCATGTAGTTATATATTCTTTCTTTTTGTTGTTGTTGTTAAGTTTCACATGTCTATTTAGAAAAAATTTTAAAGAGGCAGCCAAGTAACTGATTTTTTTTTTGTGTGTGTGGCAAACCAATGGCATGTCAAATTTGAATTTATGTTGGAAACCTGTTTTGCTATCACACAAGGCCAAATAAACAGCCAAATTATAATTTCTCTCCAAATTGGATATGGGAAAGTGAGGATGTGCTTGACTTTTATTTCTAGAATGAGTTGAAGATGCATAAATAGGTTTTCCTCTGTGCTATGTTAAATGTTTGTAATTTTGCAGCAAGTCTAAAAGGGAGAAATTTAACCCAAAGAATTATGTTAAGTGTTTGAAAAACATCTATTACTTGGGATCATCTACTGTATGCCAGGCATGAGGACAGGTATTTTACTAATGTTATCTCATGTAATCCCCCAAATAAAATTGTAGTGTTAACATAATTTCTCTGTTAGAGGCACTAAAATTGAGGGTATCACAGTTTAAGGAAATTTGCTCAAGGTCACAGAATCAGTAAGTGTGAATAACAAATTTGGGATTAGAACCCAAATCTCCTTGTCTTCAGTCTCAAGCTAGTTCTTTGAAAGTTTCCCTAAGTTCTACCAGTTTTATTTTGTACCATAATAGAAGATGTTAAATAACATTCAGATATTTTGATATTTAAGACTATGTCTTTTGATTCATATTTTCAGTGTGTTCAATTCTGATATTTTTGTGAACAGAGACTGAACCCATACCCTGTTACATGCTAAACATGGATTTTTCATTTTAATTGGTAGCAACAGGATTAGTTGATTTATGTCTTAGGTTATTTGTGAAACCTACCTCAATGTTAATATATTTACATAAATGAAGAACTGAAGTATTGTCAAGAATCTGGCTGTTAATCTTACTTGTTTTTTTTCTTTTTGACAGTGCTGGGGATCAAACCCAGAGCCTCACACATGCTAGGCAAATGCTCTATAACTGAGCTGCATTCCCAAGCCTACCTATTAATCTTTTTTTTTTTTTTTTTTTTTCCTTGGGTGCTGGGGATCGAACCCAGGGCCTTGTGCTTATAAGGCAAGCACTCTACTGACTGAGCTCTCTCCCCAGCCCCCCTATTAATCTTTATGACGGTTATTTTCTCCCCAAATTTCCATATGAGATGTTCCTAAATGAAATACCTTTGTCTTTCTTATATATTAGAGTAACAGAAAAAGAAATGTTCCTCACTTAACAGCTACAGCTGCTTTTTTTTTTTTTAGCTGAGAACTTTGCACAGATGATTTTGTGCCCCTGACACAGCACATACAGATCCCCCTTTGGTTGGGAAGTAGATGATGGTCTCAGGAGAGATTATATAGTCATGCTCCAGGCTAGTCTTTGAGTTGCATATTATCTCTTTCCCTGTTCTTTTAATTTTCTGCCATAGTCAGAACTGTTGTACTTAAACATCACATTTATTTTGTAGTAAGGCTGAAAGAAAGACAAACAGTACAAAACACTTAATATAGACAAGGTAGACTTCATGTCAGAAGGAAATTTTAATATCCATTTAAGTAGGACCATTAAAAATAGTCTTGGGACTCTTAGTTTTACTTACCATATTACCAGTTCTAGAGGCACTACAGGTGTTTTTTTAAAAATCATTCTATAGCACATATTTGAGTTTATTACTTCAGTTATTATCCTCATTAACTACTTTGATTCTTAAAATGCCTCTAACTTGCAGAATTAAAAAAATCATATAGAACCATCTGAAGGTAATCTAAATTTAAGTCTTAGTCTCATTTTTATTTTAGTGACAAAATGATGAATTAAGATCAATCTTTGAACATTTCTGTATTGTTGAAGTTGTCTCAAGTGTATTCCATGAATGGAAAATTTATTCTACCTTTATTTCAATGCTTACATGAAATTCCTTGCAAGTCTCAAATATTATAGAAAAAATTCTGCTTTGACCATAAGTCTTTGTTATGTCTGGAGCATATATATATCATCATTCTTGGGTTGTGTATATGTGGAAGGTCCAATTATTACAAATATTTAGTGCTCAAGTAATAAAAGTTTGTAAAGGCCAGAGTGGACTCTAGGAAATGAAAGTGGACTCTCACCATTATGCTAAAACACGTGGTAACTTTAAAGACTACATTCCTTTGTTTTTTTGAAAAGATGTCACCAGAAGATGTGTAATTCTGAATATGAGGTGTCACTTTCATTGTTTCTTTGTTGATAACTAAAAGATCGTGTTTATAAATTTGGTACATAAATTGTTGTTCGGTATTTAATAGCCTGTCATTTCTTTGTTCTAAGGATATCTTTCTGTGCTTTTAGGCTTCCTGTCTTCCCTCCCCTTCCCCCCAAGTTATAAAGCAACTTTATAATGAGGCAGCAGAGAAGTGTCTATATTATTGTAAACTCAAAATATCAGAAACCTGAATGTGCTCCGTGCAGGTAGAACTCAACAAACAAACTGAATTTTTACCTAAAGGCTATAGTTTTTCTCCTGGATTATGCACAGTTCAGCTGGTCTGTATCACTCTTCACTCAGTTTGGAATGACTAATTAAAAGTCATTTATCTGTGGCTATTGTATTACTTAGGAAATGTGGAACCTGAAGTATGAAATTTCTGTACCAGTGCCTCATAGTAAATCCCTACTCTAAAGGCAAGTAATTATGGAGGCAGAAACATTTTTTCTTTGCTGGAAAGAGGGTCACATAGAAAGCTTCCTTTAGTGTCCAAAACACTGCAAATTTGTTGAGACAGTCTCGCCTCCCTGACATGTTGATTGCACTTCACATCACACCAAGTACCAAGGGACTTATTTTGTAAGGTTTCTGGCCTTCTCTTTCATCATAATTGCAGAGTGTCAGTTTGGTCTGATGGAGATGGATATAGAACAATTGTTGATTGGAAGCTCTTGATACAGACAAGGAGTTCAAACACAGGCTCTGCCTGGAGGTTCAACAGTGAGCATCACTCATCAATCATAATTTTTCCAGTGGAAAAGATCAAGACAACTTGCCATCCATCATATCTATTTAACTGTACTCCAGAGTGAATTAAATTGTATTTAACAACTTTTATCTTGAAAGATTTGCACACTCTAAAAGGGACTAGCACTTCTCCATCAAGCTATTGTTTTGTTTATGGGCTTAAAGATTTTGACACTTGTTCTACAACATTCAGTGTCTAAGAAATTATTTTTAAAGTCTTCATGGCCCTTGATTCAGCTCCCTCCATGTTTTTTCTTAATGATAAAAACAAATTTCAAATTTAGTAGTAGAGCAATGGAAATATATTGTGAGGATACCATGGTATAAAAATAGCAATTTAGTCCTTTTGGATGTTCTGAATTGAAACAAGCTTGATTGTTATCGCAAGTATTGATCTAGAGCCCTTTGTATACTTTTAAGAGGTGTTAGTGTAGGATCATAGAATCCTTGAGTTAGATGAATACCTAAAGATCTCATTCAGTGCTGTTCATTCACAACCAAGAAAACTGGGCTCTAAGACGGGTGTGTGAATGTCACAACAAGGCCATCTAAATGATCTGCAGGAAAACAAGAATAAAAAATGCATGTTTCCTAATTCAAGAATAGCATTTATTTGATCTCAGTATTTATTGTCACATACAGATTCTGCCTGGAGTCTGTGAACCTCCAGTATCTTTGGGGATTTAAAGGAAAAGAGAAGGAATAAGTTATGAGGAGTTTAATTGGCCTTAAAAGTTGATCCATCAATTTTGAGTGATGAGAATACCTATGTGAAGAAATCAAAGGAAAAGAGACCACAGTATCCTTCTTGCTTCTCTCCAGCTCATGTAATGTCAGATAGCTGCCGAAAAATTGATTCATGAACTATACTGACAGAGTTGCTGTGTTTTGCCATCCTGGTTAACTTATACATCTGCAGAGGCAAAAACCACATACTTATGGATTTTTTTCTTTTGTTTTGAGAACTAGAAAAATCTAATAAGAAGATATACATTAATGTCTGAATGAAAGTTGTTGGTATAAAACTTTGTGTATCGGGCTGGGGTTGTGGCTCAGTGGTAGAGCACTCACCTGGCAAGCATGAGGCCCTGGGTTTGATCCTCAGTACCACCTAAATATAAATTAAAGATCCTATGTCCTCCTACAACCAAAAAAAAATATTAAAAAACAAAACAAAACTTTATGTATTAATCAGGATTAGATGCCACCCAAGATGATGGAGAATATAAAATGAGAGAGGTGTGGGCAAGTAGAATGTGTTTTCCATTCAAGTAAAGAGAGTGCAGAAGTAAGTAGTCTGAATGTTCCTTCTACCTTGTTTTCTCTACTCTCCTATGTTAGTCAACTTTCTGTCACTGTGACAGAATACCTGAGACAAATGACTTTTAAGGAGGAAAGATTCAGTTTGGCTTACAGTTTCAGAACAGTTTCTTGGTCCTATTGCTTTGGACCTGTGGTGGCACAGTATGTCATGGCGGGAAGGTGTCCTGTCATTTCATGTGAAGGTGTCCTGTTCATTTCTTGGTGGCTTGGAAAACAAGAAAGAGGAAAGGAGGACGCACTATACCCTCCAAGGGCACAACCTCAGTGACATAACTTCCTCCCATTAGGCCCCATCTTCTATATATTATACCACCTCTCAGTAGTACCACAGTCTTTTAAGATCCAAACCCTATTATATCCCAGTGTGGCAGCTCAGAACCCAAGATGCCTGCTCAAGTCCCTGCTATCTTGTCTTTATTTTATCTGGCCTGGAGAAGTATGTGATGAAGGACAGAAATAGGGAGAAGAGAATGGGGCAGTATGAAGTGGCATGTGAGATGGTGTCTGGACACAGTCATATAATACTTGATTTTCATTGGCCAGAACTTAATTGTGGAACACTTTTTGCTTCAAGGAAGACTGAAAAAATTCAGTCTATATTCTGTGCAGTCAGGAGTCTAGCTAAAATTGAGAGAATATCATTATATTTGATTTTAATAAATCATAATATTTGAACTTAAAGATTTTGTTTGCATTTTTTTCTTGGCATGTATTATAGTGTCCCATGATTCTTTGTGATTTGTGTTGTATATAGTCCATTAAAGACTTGATGGCTGACCAGTCTTCACCTCACCTTCTCTCTGAAAAATCCATTTTTATCATCAATAAATTCTCTTTACCAGTTCTTTTTCCTGTCATGCGCCAAAAGACTGAAAGTGCTTTGTAAATGCCCTAGAACCTTCTATCATGGCATTTCCTTTTAGTACCTATATTTATTTCTCTGTTGCCTTTGATGTCCATTACTTGAAGTGAATGGCACAGTTCAGTGAAAAGTCAAGTGTCAAGACTGAAGGATTTCTGCAGTCATGCTACCCCACTGTTCACAGCCTATCTCTAAATAGACCTCTGCATACAAGACATAGGGCTATAAATAGAAAGAAGAGGGTCTCTTGAATGCTTTGGTGAGTTATGCTGTGTGTATCTTCAGACTTCCTTTTCCCCAACCAGATCCTTGGTTCCTGAAGGCAAAGAGTAGACCTCTTGTCTGTGGAGCCACATGCCGCATTCTGAGTGCTCCTCTGTCTTCTGTGGTGACCTTTAACCTGGTCACATTCCTGATAGAGGAGGTTCAGTGTGGCTCAAACCAATAGGGAGCATTGCTTTTTTGAATCCTCTCAGTCTTCAGAAACTCCAGGGAACATGTTCACAGTCTGGGTTTTTGGACCCCTTAGTTGAACTGTCCAATCAGAATCTCTGGGTTTTACTAGGCCCCTTATTTCCAGCAAGCTTTTCTAGGGCTCCCTCAGCAGCTTGCTGCATGCTATGTAGGAACCACTATACTGCAATATTAGCTGTTAGACATGACACACACCCCTCAAAAGAAAAAAAAGAAAGCTCTTTAAACTAAGCATATCTCCCCTATGAAGAGCTTAAAATTCTCAGTATGTTCTGTACCTATATCCAAGGCTAAATATGCTGTAGTCTAGTTTCTCATTAAACTAAGCCCTTTCTGAGACCCTGTGACACTGGGCTCAAAGGACAAATGTAGGTAATTCATATCAAGTTCCATAAAATAGAACACAGACTGGGCATCCCAAATCATGTGTGCCAGAGGCAGTAGAATTGGGAAAAGGGTCTAGAGGAGAAGAAAAAAGAAATTGGTTATTATTTCTGTCCAGAGACAATGAGGGTACAGTGCATTCACCTGTGCTCTGTAATATTTCTGCTTTAATTTGATTTTGGTATATCCAATAAATTAGAGATCTGCTTATAAAATTGTGATTTCATGTGTACTTAAGAGTTTAATCTTAAATAAGTCCCTACTAGTGTCTTGAGTACCAAATCAAGATTATCATGTAATTCTGGGAATAGGGAAACATTTGGGGAGAGAGCAGGCAAATCTGGATTCTAGTAGAAGTGACACTTAAAATTTATCACTGTTACGATTTCCTAAGAGGTGAAATAGACTACAGATCTATTGTATGTGCTAATTAGAAAAGGGGAGAAAATTGTATGGAATTTTACTACATTTTGAAAAAGTTCTGCTGTATTAATGTTCCAGGGGACATTGTGACATTGCTAAGTTCAGTTAAAATAGTCTTTGGTAGTCTCATTGACATATTGGAGGAAAAGTGAATTCTCTGAAGAGTGATTCTTTCAAATTCATTAGGACAAAAATTTCCTGTTTTCCTGTGGGTATTTATTTTTGCTTCAGTTTAAGCTCCTGGCTCAGCTGCAGTGCCATTTTATAGCACAGATATCTAAAGTAACAAATCCAGGTAACCTCAGGGGCAAGGAACAGTGACATTAGCTACTGAGTGACTTGGTACAAGAGGAGCTACTGCTGCTCATCTCTTGGTGGGCATAGGAGTCCTATTTTGCCAGATCTTTTGCATTTTGATAGAAGTCCTATGTTAGGAATTTTTTAAACTAAAATGTTCTGATATTGAAATGTTGCCAGCTGATTCAAATAATATAAGAATCATTGGATATTTTGAGGTGTGGTTCTACCCTGCCGATTAGGTAGGACTCCAGGCTCATACTCAACTCACGAGTTTCTGTCAGGTTATAAAGTGTGAAAACAGGCTGTTTTTTAAGAGCCACACTCCCTGGTGCTTGTGACTTGCTGGGAGCTTTGTGGGACCAAGGACCAGGCTCGGGCCAGCCCATCCATGGCAGTTTCTCTGTACCAGTCTAGAACTCTGTTCTCTTTGCACCGTTACAGGCCAGGCCTTGATGGGCACATGGTATTCCCAGGACATGGACATGAAAACACACAAACACACCATGTTCAGTAGGCTACTTCTCCCTTGTCCCCAGGTTCTGCCTGTTGACTGCCCTTTGGTATCTGCTATGTTGCCCGTGTGTGGCCAGTTCAGGATGCTATAGATTTTCTTTGATTGGCAAATGCAACACTTATTAGATATTTTGGGTTTCACTCTGCCATCTTCCGTGCATGCTTCTCCTAGGTGCTTCACCAGTCTATTTTGCCCTTAACTTACAAAGGTCTTTTTCCATGGACATGTAGTTCTGTCATTTATTCCTCATTATTGATGAGCACTTTATTTTGATTACAGCCTATTTTTCTTTTGCTTTTTCACTCTTAAACCATGGAATTTGGTGGGGATGGAGTCAGTAAATACCGTTAAACACCATAACTTTACTTATATGTCTCTTAGGGTTCTGCCTTCCCATTTGCTGTCTTATGGACTTGCTACTCCACTCCATACTTAGAGATCTCTTGCCTTTACTTCCACTGCACTACTCCCTCAGATTAGAGAGTTATTCTTGTTCCCTCCCTTATGTGGGTGGTGGTTAAATCAACTTTCATTTTCTACAACTGTAGGTACTTTTTTTCTTTGATTTTTTTTTTTTTTTTGGAACCAGGGATTGAACCCAGGGCCCAGGGGCACTTAACCACTGAGACACACCCTCAGTCCTTTTTATTTTTTATTCTGAGTCTTGGTCTTGGTAAGTTGCTTAGGGCTTCACTAATTTTCTAAGGCTGGCCTCAAATTTATGGTCCTCTTACCTCAGTCTCCTGAGTCCCTGGGATTACAGGCTTGTTCTACCATGTCTGAAATCTTTAATTTTTAAAGAAAGAGGCTTAATTTGTATATCTTAGAGTATTTACCACTGCATTTCCTGCCCTGTATGTCTTAATTTCTATTTCATCTCTAAGGCTACTCTATTCCATATAGCTTGCATTAGCCATAGTTTTTTGTTTAATAAAAAATAAAGTTTGATTCCCTCGGTTGTATTAGCTACTCATGGCTAGTGAGTACCCTGTTAGCAATCAATACTGCTGTCATTAGAGAAGGTTCTGTCGGGCTGACTGCTGTCAGCTCTTGAGGGCTTTGATGGTCCTTCCTACCTTGCCACCTACCCCTCAGCCCTAAGCTGGAAGCATCTTGTTTGTGACCACCCTCATTTTCAGTGGGCTTCATGGCAGAGGAAGCTGTGTGCAATGGTGATTGTATGTGTAGACTCTTGGGAGTTTAATGGTCTGGCTTTGTGATTAGAGCAAATTATGAACCTCTCTTATGCTCAGTTTTTGGTTTTTTTTTTAAATCAATAAATGGAATAGTCATGTTCTGTCTAACTTGTTCATCTGTTAAAAATGAGATAATTTCTGAAAGAACCTTAGTGTAATAGTGGGCATGTAGTAGGGCATGTGTTGGGCACCAGGTGGGCATCACAACTAAGAATGCGTGCCTTCCTGCGGTGCCTACATTTGAACTGTGACAGGATCATTTAAAACATTGGCAACAAGGAATTTATTTTTCCAACCTCAACTTCCTTTCTGATTGCTTTTTTCCAGTTAGTACTGGGGGCAGAACCCAGAGCCTTGCATATGCTAGGCAAGCAGTCTACCCAAGAGCTACATTCCAGGCCTTTTTAAACTTTTATTTTGAGACAAGATCTTGCTCTTTTTTGCTCTTGGATTTTTTTTTTTTTTTTTTTTTTTTTTTTGGCGGTGCTGGGAATTGAACCCAGAGCCTTGTGCTTGGCAAGCACTCTACCAACTGAGCTATATCCCCAGCCAGCCCTGATCTTGCTCTTTTTTGATGTTTAATAAAACTTTGTGTTTGTTGGGCACTAATATTTTCCATTAATGAAAACACAGGAATTTTACCTTGTTTTTCTATGGTGGTCATTTTTGACAGAATCTTTATAGCTGTTAATAAGTTGCTAACCTTCAAAGCTGGGACATAGAATCTTGAGGACTTTTCATCTCAGTAGGTGTCTGTGCCTCTGATGAGGGGAGCTATCTCTTTTAGGGTTCTATTGTGAAGGACAACACAAATTCCTTTTGGTATAGATGAAACCTCCCCCTGGCTTCTCCTTAACAGATGCCTTGGAAAGTCAGCTTGTGTGTCCTATAATTGCTTTCATCAGTTCAGGAAGACAACTGCCAAATTATAGATCCCAGGGGAGGAAATTTTCCTGCAGGGAAGTTCCTGTTTATGGGAATGACTGTGCACCCATTTGTCAAGAGCTATTGTTATTTGAACATGTCATTTTCTATTCCTCCAAGTTCTATTTTTTTTTAAAAGTGATATCTTGTAGAATCTAATTGCTTAAGTCATTAGCATATTGCTCCCTACTGAAATTTCCTAGAGTTTGAGGGAAGACAGGATGTGGGCATGTGGGAAGCAATACATGAATTATCTTCTATGGTATTTGAATATACCCAGGAAAAGGTGATATTAGACAACAGAGTGTAATGGAATTCTATATATAATTTTCTTCTTCCCATTTTCAAGTCATTTTATACATTTAAAGCAGGATGATTTTTAAGTTACAGTGAGTGAAAAATTGTTGAT
The DNA here is from genome assembly GCF_902686445.1 of Sciurus carolinensis. Taxonomy (NCBI): domain Eukaryota; kingdom Metazoa; phylum Chordata; class Mammalia; order Rodentia; family Sciuridae; genus Sciurus; species Sciurus carolinensis. The sequence continues at coordinate 23,907,377 of NC_062227.1, read as the reverse complement.
GATTCTAATAACTTTAAAAAGTAATCCCATGCAGAACTTTGGATAAATGGATACAAATAATGTGTTCTCATTTCATTTTCTTATACAGTGCATAGGCCTCTTGTGCAAAATGATTGAGGCACTAGATTTTTTCTATCTGTGCACTCACCCCTGCAGACACTCACCCAGCTATCTAGTCATTTTTTATAATTAAGGTATAATATCAGGGAATTACATGGATAGTAAGATGTATATTTGAGAAATACAGGTCTGTCTTTTGAAAGAACTCCTTTGGTGTGAAGAAGACTCTATGATTCTCTGTAGTAGATCAGGGTTCTGGCTCTGACCAAAGACATTGAAGTATATTTGAGTCTTAACCAGCTGGAAGTACGAGAAATTGTCATAGATAGATTGTGGAAAGTGTAAATTTAAAAAAAAATTGTTAATGATGTACCAAATGTAAACATGTGCATTTAAAGTTGGAAATTAAATTGGATTGATTTACCTAGAAGATATTTGCCCTTGGGCACTATATATGCTTTATCTGATTCCATTCAAAGAGCCAGGAGCACACTTGTGTCTCAATGGCTTGGGAGGCTCAGGCAGGAGGATCACATAGCTTTGGAGTTCAAGACCAGTTGGGCCTGATGGATGAGAAAAAGAGAAGGCCAAAGATGTTAGGCCAAAGATGTACATTTGTCACCTAACCATTAAAGATTGAAACGTTGGTCTGAATTGAGTAGAGTCCAGTGCTTAATTGAGCTTTAGGCTGTTCTGAACAGAAAGGAAAAGGATCCAAGCATCCCGTTGCTACCTATGCCACTTGCTACCTGTGTGGTCACCAATTGTCATTAAACTTTTCTTTGCCTAATCTTTCCCAGCTACAACAATTGCAGTGCTTGTCCTACCAAATTTAATACACTGCTGTGAGAATGTAATGGGATAATCTGTGTGAAAATATTTGGTGCACTTTATCATGTTATATAAATGAAAGTTCATACACTCCGCTGCATTTTTCATTGCAATCTTTCACAAGTCTAAAAAACATCTTCTATCCTAGCTAATGTTGATGAGTTGTCTATTTACCACATGATTATTGTGAAATACCAAAATAGTGGAAATAGAGACAGTTACATAATGAAATTTGAATAATATTGCATTCTTAAAATAAAAAGGGAATCTGGCTAAAACCTGGTATTTTAACAAATTAGACAAATGGGAATCTTGCTTTATTTAATAAATTAATTGTAAAATTAGTATGTAGTTGACTTAATGTCAGTGAATTATCCCTTGAAAATTGTGGACATAAAACCCAAAAGGAGAAATGTATATATAGTGTAATTATTTCTTGTCTGTCTTGGTATATGGACTGGTTTATTGATAAACCTATGTTCCTCTTTTGAACTGCAGACTAAGAGCATCCATACAAACTATCAAAATTACTAATACTTTTATTTACATAAAATAGGAATGCATTATTTAGCAGCGCTTATTCTGGGCTTAGTGTGTTCTTATCTCAGAGGCTTCATGAGTATTCTGAAATAACTGCAAAATTCATCAAACAAATGGGAATGACTACTATGAAATCAGGCTTCTGACTTAGATTTTTCTGCAATTAGTGGGAAAGCATCACACTTGGATTTATGTTATTTAGACTGGGGGAAATCCTTTTTCAAACCTAAAGGAGACTATACATTTTCAAGAATTAGTAGAGATTCTTAAAAGGGTCTAATGAAAAATAAATAAAATCAAGTTTGGAAAAAAAAAATCAGATCATACATGCCTGCAGATTTCAAGATCAAAAAGCCCCAAATCTGTTGGAAAATACTGGATTCTGTTATAAAGGAATTAGTGTAATTGTTTGCCTGTAAGTCTTAAAGGCAAAATGGTTACTCAGAATGAATATTGAGTGCTGAAGTTTTTGTCCTAGGGCATTAAAAGGTGATAAAATTTAGGAAACTGAATTTGCAGGTAAAAAAAAAAAACAAAAACTTTTCATTTTTACTGTAGAGAAGCATGTCTTTAAGAAGAACAGAGTGGGTGTGAGTTGGAGTAATTTTCTACCATATTTTAGAAAATCTTATGTAAAAATAAAATAGTGCAACTGCCCTACACTCTAAATACATATTATAGGGGTCTGTCATCCCCCAGCCCCTAGCAGAATTTAAAAACCATATAATTGACTTATTTGTTATATTTATAATTTATTTTGTCTCTCCTGTTAAAGTACATTCTAAGTGCCCAGAACAAACAGTGCTTGGCACATGGTAGATAATAAATAAATGTTCATTGAATGAACAAATGAATCAAAAAGTAGGTTTTTTGTCTTTGTAGCCCTATGTTTATTTCTCTAAAATGAGAACTGTATTGGATGTTCCTCCCCCCAGCGACTGTGAATTGACTAACTAGAGCTAGTATGAAGATAATTTTGTTCAAAGACATTATCTTCTTTCCATCCTCACCCATTCCTGCCCCATTTCATAGCTGGGGATTGAACCTGGGTCCTTGCACATGCTAAGCTCGTGCTCTATCTCTGAGCTACACCTCTGTCTCTATTAGTCCATTTTCAGCTGAGCCTGGGTGTACTTTCAAACTTCATTTGTTTGAAGTTCAAATGTATGTTTTTTTTTTTTTTTTCCTAGGGAATAAAACAAAAGCTAAATGTATTTAGATCCCAAATTCTAGTTGAAAGACTATCAGGGTAAAGGGATTTTTGAAGTCAGAATAGCACTGAATCCCAGCATGCCATTTTCTTTCTTCCTTAGATTATACAGAGGATCAAATCAGAGAACATTTAATCTCTAGGGGTTAAAAGAAATTAAGTACTGCAGTTTTGTTGAACTGGGCTCACATATTCATTTTCTGATACTGAGAAACTTGGGTAAGTTTGCCAAATTCTCTAAATGTTCTTATGTGCTATAAATTTTTTCAATAATGAGTAGAAATTCTTTGGGTTGTAAGGATTCCATAAATTAATTGAAATAAAATTGATCAGTCTATCAGTCAGTGACAATAAGACTAAGTTATTTTAGGTCAACCGTGTTGCTGAGAACAGTTAACTCTTCTTGTTTGTTGCCATGATACTTTGTCTTCCTCTAGAATCCCAGGCTGGAAGCTTTTCTCAGACATTGTTTGATCCTAGAACTAACTCGGAATCCTTTGAAACTTTTTCTTTTGTTCTTTAAATCTATCAATTAATTATTCTACTGGAACAATAGGAAGCATGTAAGGGGTCAGAACACTCCTCCTAAACATGTTGGCACTGGAGCAGGTATGGTGCCTCTGAGCCCCCAGAGAGGAAGAGGGGAGGGAGCTATGAGTTCTTTTAGAGAGAAATGGATTCTACATGCCAGCTGTTTTGTGTGGCTTCTGGGTGTGTTAGGCCTACCGTGACAAAATGCCACAGACTGGATGACTTACAAAACAGAAATTGATTGCCTGTTTTGGAGACTAGCAATCCAAGATCAAGGTGTTGACAGGTTTCATTACCTCTGAAGACGGTGAGGGAGGATCCTCTGTCCTGGCTTCTGTTGGTTTCCTGGTCATCTTTGCCGCCCCTTGGCTTATAAGTGCATCACTGTTCTCTGCCTTCATGTTCATGTGACATTCTTGTGTGGGGCCTCTGTGTCAGTTTCCCCTATGTATGAGAATATAAGCCACATTGGATTAAGGGTTCACCCAACTCCAGTGTAACTTCCTCTTAAGTAATTACATCTGCAATGACCCCCTTTCTTTTAAATAGGACACATGGATTTTGTGTGGACACAATTTGACCCATAACAATTGGTATTTCCATGTGTGCTATTTTTATATAAGGATAACTTCAAAGTTTAAAAGTCTATCTGAAGATGGTCTCTTTGTATGTAACACTTTGAAGCTTCCAGGAGAGACTGCAGGTCTCACTGTTTCCTTCAATTCTTCTATAGGATGGAATTATCTGATGTCATTTGTTCCCCCACCATCAAGTCTGCATTTTTGAAACCCTCTTGCAGTGGGTTTGGCAGTGTGGTACTTAGGCTCCAGATCAGAGCTATCCAGTTGAGCTCCTGTGGAGATGGAATTGACTAGTACAGTAACAAATCAACATGTGAGGTTACTGAGCACTTGGAATGTGGCTAGTATCTAAGCAGTAAGTGTCTAATTTTAGGTAAATTTAATTAGTTTCAGTTTATATGTAAATATTGAATGTAGTTAGTAACCTGTATTGAACAGCATATCTATAACTGGGGTACGTGTGGATGTGCTGTGCAGAACACCTACCATGGGCCTGTCGAGGACAGAATGCACCCTTCTCCTGCCTCTGCCTCCATCCTTCTGCATGGAATGGGAGTGTTCTGATCGGAGCCCCAGCCTGACTGTGAGAATGAGGGCTGTGCAGTGATGGACTGGGTGGTTTTGGGCTCTCTGGGGACGTTGTAAAGTAGAGCTGCCATATCATTCCCAGGCCACCTCTGCTCACATACTATAGCTGTGAGAAGAATATTCTGATACAGTATCTTGTTTGACCCAGGTACATTTGAGTTCTCTGCTCTCTTTGGCTAATCTAATCTGAAGTAATTCAGGAGACAAAAGCCAGGTGTAAATCCCAGCCTGATTAGTGACGGTGTTTGATTAATATTTGAGAGCACCCAAAATCCTCATTGCCACCCTTTAAATGAACAACTTGAAAAACAGGAGGTAGAGTCATTGACGTGGGAACCCTCACCCTCCCATTGCCCTCACTGGAGAAGGGCCCTTGACTCACCTCCTGGAGAGGGCTAGCCACCAGCTGCTCTCCTGGAAAAAGTCAAGACCAATTTGCTGGTCTTTAACTCTAGGATAATTTTAGAGTTCATCTGTTGATCTTTCTTGATTACCACTTAAAAGGTTTAAATTTGCTTAGGATGAGACAATCATATTTGAGAAGAATTTTCAGTTACAAGTGACATGGTTTTAGGTCTTCTAGCTGCTTTGACAGTGGCCTTTGAGGTTCCTTGCTAGAAAAGCACTCCTGCTTCCCCCACAAATGGCCTTATGAAGAACTGGTGGACTCTGCAGCCACAGGATGGGATGTCACCTAGCCATAGCTGCTAGAGAGGGAGTTGGGGAGGGACAGTCGTTCCTGCCGTTACCCCCATTACAACATTTTAGCTGGCAGAATTATCACCCACTGTTTTTGTTGGCAGCACGGCTGCAAGCTGTGTGTGTTAAAAACCACCATTTTTTTGTCAAGCTGTTTTGACAGGGGTTTGGTCTTTAAATAGTAATAGCTCATTAATTGCCTTTCTTCCTACAATCCAAAACCTTCTTGGTATCCCTGTATACTTTGGAATATCAAAAGATATGAGCCAGTAAATATTTTTATTTCAAGTGAGATTATGGGTGTGTGTGTGTGTGTGTGTGTGTGTGTGTTTTAATTTCTTGGGCCCATGAAGGAAGTGCATATCTTGACTGTAGGAGGACTTGGAGGCCTATTTAGGTATAATTATTGGCTGACCCTATTTGCTCCTAGGAGTCTGAGCCCTTGTGACAAGGTGGTGGACTGGTTTTGCTCACAGGGGTCTGTGCAGAAAGATGGGGCTTGCTGGTAGACTTGCTCACTTTAACAATGATTTACCCGAATCTAGTACTTTGTGGCTTATAAAGCATAGACACGCATTCTCAATCCCCATGGTAGGGATATTAAAAAACAAAACAACCTTTGCTGAAATTCCTACAGGTAAACAATTCTGCTTTTAAGTGAAATTGTTTGACTCTCAAGGCCAGTCCTGTCTCTGCTTTGTCAAGCATTTAAAAAATTCATTTACAACGAGTCATAAAAGCCTATGTTTGCAGATGGCTTAAGAAATCTGTGTCTGCCACTATAATGTCAGTTAATATTGGTAACTGTTGCTTTTTGCTTCTCTTTCAGAGTCCTTTTTCACTTTAGTCCTTAAGACCTGGTATCTTACTTGATAAGGATTTCTGTATAAATCCCCCAGTACATAATGTTTTTCTAGGTTTTGCTTGGAAAATTGGAATTACAGGATAATTTTATGACTAAAGTATACTTTTCTTTGTTATTACTCTAATAACAGTAGAAGGAAATACTGTGGGGATAAGTTTAATTCTGATAAGCTAAAGTTAAATACAAATTTTTTGTTCACATTTAAGTGTTTTTTGTTTTCTTAGAGAAAATTCAAATAATTTCTAAGCCTTTTAGTAAAACAAGCTATTTTTTTTTATTTGTACAGACTGCATTTTGATTGATTGCACAAAAATGGGGTACAACTTTTTTTTTTATGGTTGTACATGATGTAGAGTCACATTATTAGTGTAATCATACATGTACATAGGGTAATGATGTCCATGTCATTCTACCATCTTTCATAACCCTTCCTCCTCCCCCTCTCATTTCCCTCTACATAATCCAGAGTTCCTCCATTCTTCTCTTAGCCCCCATTCCCCTACCCCCATTATGTATCATCATCCACATATCAGAGAAAACATTTGACCTTTTGTTTTTTGGTATTGACTTACTTCATTTAGCATAATATTCTCCAATTCCATCCATTTACCTGCAAATGCCATAATTTTATTTTTTTTTATGACTGAATAATATTCTATTGTGTATATATACCACAGTTTCATTATCCTTTCATCTATTGAAGGGCTAGGTTGGTTCCACAATCTAGTTTTTGTGAATTGAGCTGCTGTAAATATTGATGTGGCTGTGTTAGTGTAGAATGCTGATTTTAAGTCCTTTGGGTGTAAACCAAGGAGTGGGATAACTGGGTCAAAAGGTGGGTCCATTCCAAGTTTTCTGAAGAATCTCCATACTGCTTTCCAGAGTGGGTGCACCAGTTTACAACTCCACTAGCAATGTACAAGTATGCTTTTTTCCCCATATCCAGAACATCTATTATTGCTTGTGTTCTTGATAATAGCCATTCTAATTGGGGTAAGATGAAATCATAGGGTGGTTTTAATTTGCATCTCTAATTACTAGAAATGTTGAACACTTTTTCATATAGTTGTTAGTCGCCTGTATATCTTCTTCTCTAAAGTGTCCAGTTCTTGAGCCTATTTATTGATTTTGTTCTTTGTATTTTTGGTGTAATGCTTTGTAAATTCTTTATAAATTTTGGAGATCAGTGCTCTACCTGAAGTGTTGTGGAAAAGATTTTCTCCCACTTTGTAGGCTCTCATTTCACATTATTAATTGTATCCTTTGTTGAAAAAAAGCTTTGTAGTTTGAATCCATCCCATTTATTGATCCTTGCTGCCATTCTTGTGCTTTAGGAGTCTTGTTAAGGAAGTCTGGTCCTAAGTCAACATGATGAAAATTTGGGCCTACTTTTTCTTTTATTTGGTACAGAGTCTCTGGTCTAATCGTAGGTCCTTGATCCATTTTATGTTGAGTTTTGTGCAAAGTGAGAGAGAGAGGTTTAATTTCCTCTTACTGCATATGGATTTCCAGTTTTCCCAGAACCATTTGTTGAACAGGCTGTCTTTTGTCCATTGTATGTTTTTGACACCTTTATTTAGTATGAGGTAACTATATTTATTTGGATTTGTCTCTGTGTCTTCTATTTTGTACCATTGGTCTACCTGTTTTTTTTGGTGCTAACACCATGCTGTTTTTGTGAGCATAAGGTTTGGTATTGTGGTACCTTCTGCTTCACTCTTCCTGCTCAAGATTGCTTGGTTATTTGAGGTCTCTTATTCTTCCAGATGAATTTCATGATTATTTTCTCTGTTTCTATGAGGGAGAAGAATATTCTTCATCATTGGAATTTTAATTGAAATTGCATTAAATTTGTTTAGCGCCTTTGGTAGTATGACCATTTTGACAATATCAGTTCTGCCTATTGAAGAATATGGGAGCTCCTTCCATCTTCTAAGGTTTCTTTAGTGTTCTGTAGTTTTCATTGTAGAGGTCTTTCACCTTTTTTGTTAGTCAGTTCCCAAGTATTTTATTTTATTTTTTGGAGGCTATTGTGAATGGAGTGGTTTTCCTAATTTTTCTTTTGGAGGATTCGTACTTATAAATAGAAATGCATTAGATTTATGTGTATTAATTTTGTATCCTGCTACTTTGTTGAATTCATTTATTAGTTTTAGAAGTTTTCTGAATCCTCTAAATACAGAATCATGTTGTCAGCAAATAGTGATAGCCTGAGTTCTTCTTTTCCTATTCATATCCCTTTAATTTTTTTGGTCTGTCTGATTGCTCTGGCTAGTGTTTCAAGGATGATGTTGAATAGAAGAGGTGAAAGAGGGCATCCCTGCCTTGTTCCAGTTTTTAGAGGGAATTCTTTCAGTTTTGCTCCATTTAGAATGATGTCGGCCTTGGGTTTAGCATAGTTAGCCTCTACAATATTGAGGTTTGTCCCTACTATTCCTATTTTTTCTAGTGTTTTGAGCATGAAGGGGTGCTGTAAATTTATTGAATGCTTTCTCAACATCTATTGAAATAATCATAGGATTCTTAACTTTAAGTCTATTGATGTGATGAGTTATGTTTATTGATTTCTGGATGTTGAACCAACCTTGCATCCCTTGGATAAACCTCACTTAATCATGGTGCCCTATCTTTTAAATATGTTTGCAATTTGCCAGAATTTTGTTAAGGATTTTTGCATCTATATTCATGAGGGATATTGGTCTAAAGTTTTCTTTCCTTGATAAGTCTTTGTCTGATTTGGTATCAGAATGATACTAGCTTCATAGAATGAATTTGGAAGGGTTCTCTCTTTTTCTATTTCCTGGACTATTTTGAAGAGTATTGATATTAGTTCTTATTTAAAGGTCTTGTAGAATTTGACTAAGAATCCATCTGGTCCTGGGCTTTGCTTGGTTGGTAGTCTTTTGATGACTTCTATTTTGGTGCTCGAAATTGATCTGTTTAAATTGTGTATGTCTTCCTGGTTCAGTTTGGGAGGATCATATGTGTCTAAAAATTTGTCAATGTCTTCAATATTTTCTATTTTGTTGGAGTATGTATTTTCAAGTAACTTCTAATTATGTTATGTATTTCAACGGTGTCTGTTATGATCTTTCCTTTTTCATCACAAATTCTAGTAATTTGAGTTTTCTCTCTCTTCATTAGCATGGCTAAGGGTTTAATCAATTTTGTTTACTTTTTCAACGAACCAACTTTTTGTTTTGTTAATTTTTTGAATTGTTTCTTTTGTTTCAATTTCATTGATTTCAGCTATGATTTTAATTACTTCCTGTCTTCTGCTACTTTTGGTTTGATCTTTTCTTCTTCGTTTAGGACTTTGAGATGCAATGTAAATGTCATTTAGTTGTTGACTTTTTATTCTTTTGATGTATGATCTCAGTGCAGTGAACTTTCCTCTTAGTACTGCTTTCATAGTGTCCCAGATTTTTTGATATGTTGTATCATTGTTTTTGTGTACCTCTAAGAATTTTTTTTTATTTCTTCCCTGATGTCTTCTGTTATCATTGCATCATTCAGTAACATATTATTTAGTTTCCAGGTGTTGGAGGAGTTTTTGTTTTTTATTTTATCATTGATTTTTAATTGCATTCCATTATGATCTAATAGCATACAAGGTAGTATGTCTTTTTTTTTGTATTTGCTAATGGCTGCTTTGTGGCATAACATATGATCTATTTTGGAGAAGGATCCATGAGCTGCTGAGAAGAAAGCATATTCACTCACTGATGGATGAAATACTCTATATATGTCTGTTAAGTCTATATCATTTATTGTATTGTTTAATTTTATTATTTCATTGTTCAGTTTTTGTTTGGAGGATCTATCCAGTGGTGAGAGCTGTTTGTTAAAATCACCCAGTATTATTGTGTTGTGGTCTGTTTGATTCTTGAAATTAATATACATAGATGTTCCATTGTTTGGGGCTTAAATATTTAAAATTGTTATGACTTGCTGGTTTATAGTTCCCTGAAGTAGTATGAAATGTCCTTTTTTATCCCTTATGACTAACTTAGGTTTGACATCCACTTTATCTGATATGAGGATGGATACCCCTGCTTTTTTTCTGAGTTCATGTGCATGGTATGTTTTCCCTCATCTTTTCACATTTAACCTGTTAATGTCTTTTTCTATGAGATGAATCTCTTGAAGGCAGACATTGTTGTGTCTTTCTTTTTAATCCAATCTGCCAGTCTATGTCTTTTGATTAGTGAGTTTAGGCCATTAACATTCAGGTTATTATTGAGATATGATTTGTATTCCTGGTCATTTTGGCTTATTTTTGGTTTTAACTTGACTTGGTTTCTCCTTTGATTGACTTTTCCTTTAGGGTAGTTCCTCCCTTTGCTGACTTCCATTGTTGTTTTTCACTTCTTCCTCATGAAATATCTTGCTGAGAATGTTCTGTAGTGCAGGCTTTCTGTTTATAAATTCTTTTAACTTTTGTTTATCGTGGAAAGATTTTATTTCATTATTAGTTTTGCTCAGTATAAGATTCATGGTTGGCAACCATGTTCTTTCAGAGTTTGAAATATATTGTTCCAGGCCCTTCTAGCTGGTATTTTTTTTTTTTTTTTTTTTTTTTCGTTTTCTTAGTGCTATGACAGAGCCCTTGCTGGCTCTTATGCCCCAAATGGGTACCATGAAACTGTCTCTCCAGAAGGACAGACACTGGACTTCATACCCGCCGACCCTAGGGAGATGTGCATATTTGTGTTCTCTGTGCAGTGCTATGGTGTGAGGAAGGTCGGGGAGCCTTGGCTTAGAGGACTAAGAAATCTTTGATTAATGAACACCCAAGGCCTCTATCACTTTGTTCCCAGCTTACCTTTCCAACATTATCGAGTGATTCCACAAATGTGGGCTTGTACAACTTGCCTAATACTTTTCCTTCTGCACCTTCAAGATAAATCTGACATTTCTAATCATCTGCTGTATGTGTCTCCTATCATTTTCACCTGTGTCCTCTCCTGATGCCTCTTATTATTGTCAGTTGCCTAAATTGTTAGCATATCATTGGGCTTTTCTGGTTGGGTTTTCATTCCATTGAATCTTTACTTCCGATTTCTCAATATGTTGTCACTGCCACAGTCTGCCTTTATTGACCATGCTACTCCAGGAAAGTAATTTCATATCCTGGGTTCTTGATTCCTTCATCTGAAAATGAAAGGAATTGGGAATCACATTTATTTACACATAATTTTGGAATTGAAAGTGTATCTGGAAAGCCAGTTATTTCATATACAAGTCATGTGACTTTAGGGAGAAAGTGTATTTCCTCTAAAACCCAGTTTCTTCATTTGGGAAGTGAATACAGTTTGTTCCTATAGAATTACGCTGAGGTTTCAGTGGATTAAGTGAGATTCATCTTCGTAGTATGACCGACAAAGTGCCAGACACCTAGGAGACATCTGGTGTACGCAAACCATGGAGGAAAACCTCCATGCTTTGCATTTTAGAGCTTGGTTCTTCCTCTGTGAACAACTTCCTGACAGCTTCCTCTTTCTTGATTTTTGGTATATCTTTTACACAGAATAAATAATAACAAATGTACTGCCATTGTGGTGCAACTGCTGTGGGAATGGTGGAGACCTTATTTGGTTGGGTGGGTTGGGATGCTTTGGGAAGCCTTTGCTTAGGAAGTGATGCATGAGCTGAGACGTAAGGGTCACAGGAGCTTGCTCTGCAGTAAGAGGTTTCAAGGTTATTCCAGGACAATGGATGTTTAGAGAGGGAAGTGTGATGCTCCAGAGTAACAACTATGACATAGATTAAGGAAGAAAAGGGCCAATATGGCTCCCTCAGAGAAGGTAACAGTGTTCTTTCCCTTCTTGAATTTAGTATCTTGCATTATCCTTCGGCCAGAGCACAATCTCTCAGCTGTATTTACTCCCTCCCCACCCCCCCGCCCAGAGATTGTAAACCTCTCAAACACAGAGCCATGTGTGTGCTTATTAGTTTTCTGACCCTTCGAGCGTAGACCAGTCTTGTTCACCAGGTGATAGATTCTTGCAGTTAATCCTTGACCTCCTTGGGAGTAGATGTGTCCTGTGGTCAGCACATAGCCTGGCACGCATATGTTATTTATTGTATTTGTTGACTAAATGACTTTTCTGTTTGGTATTTTCCAAATTGAGTAGCACATAGAATTTTTTCTTCTCCTTCCTGTTCCCCCTCCAATTTTCACACACATGTATAATCAATTTAATATTTTTTGGTTTCAACTCTTATTGAAAACTTCAAAAAGATTACCCAGTTGTCCTGTCTCACTCAATAAAACAAATTGTTTTACGAATTTGTTTTTTTAATTTGAGGATCTTATAAATTTTTTGTTTCCAAACATCTCTTTTATTTGTCCCTTCTGACATTCTAGAAACATACCTACGATAGGTCTTGAGTGTATTCTTTTTATTTTTGCAAGAAGAAAATTTCTGTGATTTCTACAAGTAGGAAACACAGTTGTGCCTGGATTCAGGTTTTATGAATGTTTGATATGAACTTGTGCATCATGGAAATAATACTCAGGGGACTACCTACTCAGCTTAGATGTCCTTTGGCTTCTTAGTTATAATCACTTGGTAAAGAATATGTTTTCCACGCTTATCAATAACTTTGATGGGTACTCTCAGTTTAAAATCTATTTTTTTGGTTAATTCTTAATTTTATAACTCCTCTTTGAAGGAAAAAGTAATGTAGGAGTTCAGTGTTTTGTTGGGAGGGGCAAATTCCAGAAATATGGTGATGAATAAGATATTGTGGAGCAGTCTCATAGGTCTTTGGCTTAGTAGAATTCCAGAGCTAGTTTGGAAGGGAATATTTATGTTTGTTTAGCCATATACATATAATTGAAAATGTTTGGAAAAATTTAGTAATTTTGTAAAGTACCCATTGAGTGATAGCCAGTGATCTGATACTTGTGATAAAAAACGTTGAGGTGGATAAGAGTTCTCTTTTACATGTGTCTATATTCTTTTGAAGGTGTAGAAGTAGACATTTTTCCTTTATATGGTTTTCTTTTATACATTTTGAAGAAGTACCATAAGCTTTGAAAACAGACACATCCTGATTTGATTACTAGTTTCTGTTATTAATTTATGTAATCCTGAGAAACTTTTGTTACTTTTCCAAGTTTTAGTGTGCTTGTCAATTAAATGAGTGCAGTACTTCCCATATGAAAGGGTTGCTGAGCAGGTTTGGTACCTGCTAAATAGGAAGTGGTCAGTAAGTTTAAAAATCTGTTCTTATTCTCTATCCATAACATACACAAGGTTTAAATCCATAGGATGAGTCCATATGTATCTTCGGACTTCCTGCAATACTTCCCTCAACAAGTTTTAAATGGTTAAATTTGCTTCTCTTTAAAATACCCCACCCCCTTTTAAAATGTCAGTACATATCATTTTGCTTTGGCTGTAGTAGCTAAAGTTTGTGGTGGAATAATTACCATTCTCTGTTGGCTTCATTTATAATTCTATTTTCTTCTTGGCTGCAAATATATTATTTCATTTTGGAACCCATTGCACTGCTGAATTTTTGGCTTTACTTACCTTTCCCCCCTCCTCTTTAAGCCCATCTTCTCCTATTTCATTTTGGCACCACTGACCTGTACGCTGTAGGTCTGCCCTTGTGCATCTTTCCTAATGCACCATTCCTTTACTCTTTTTGTTTTCCACAATGGCAAGCTTATATTTTTGGTATGTGAAAGTGCTTTAGAACTTCTGATAAAATATAGATTAGTTGATATTTTAAGTCTTAGCCTCTCTTGTACAGTTCTGTTTGTTTTTCTATTTCTTATTTACCCTTTTCTTCATATACCTCATAGTTTTTTGTCCTCAATGAATGATTATTAAGAATCTTAATCTACATATCTCTGTGCTGGATCTTGTACCACATAGTTTAAAATGTGCAGTACCCAACATTTCTTATTCTCTTTCCATAACATACACAAGGTTTAAATCCACAGGATGAGTTCATATTACAGTATATTTCATAGAATATAAGTTTTCTTTTTCTAGGTACTTGAATGTAAAACAAATGTGGACACAGACCAGCCTTCTGGTTCCCAAGATGTGACCTTCCATACTGTCTGCATTGTCTCTGAAGATGGGGATGTCAATCTTTCTTTCCATGTTGCCTAGAATAATTGCCAGGTGATTGTGCCACTTACAAAGTATGTAGAGTCCTTTGATTCAGTTGGCAGTCGCACTATCTGTGATGGCCTCTTCGATTTGTAGCTTTGTTTTTCCAGTCTGTTCTCTCCAACAATAAACAAAAAATATGGACAGGATTGGTTTTGGGGATCCCAGGACATGCAGGGGCAGAATGCACTTCCCTTTGTGGAAGCCAAAGGGAGACAAAGCTGGTTCTTGGCAGCTGGATGTAGAACTGTGACTTGTTGCAGCCAGTGATAAGCTTAATGCAGGTAATATGGGGTGATCAGTGGAGGACTCAGGCTGCATAAGTAATCAAGAGAGTTCAGTGATTCTGGAGAGACTGTTCCTGTGACCTAGTCCTGTCTGTGTTCCTTTTTTTGAATCTCTGCTAGAGCATGCTTCTGCAGGCTGCCACTTACTAATTTCCTGTCTGATGAAGTGCTCTTCTGTTTAAATTTACCAGGGCATATTTTGTGATATTAGAAACCAACAGTGTGAAAATAATAATCAGAAAAGTCTGGGGATGTAGCTCAGTGGTAGAGCACTTGTCTAGCATGCATGAGGCCCTAGGTTCAATCCCCAGAACCAGAGGTTGGGGTGGGGAGGGGAGCGAAAACCAGGTAAGTCAAATAACTAGTAGTTGTGGGTAGACACAGCCCTACAGGAAGAGGTAGAATTGTTAGTGAACACAGAGACAAAGCAGAAATTTCCATACAAAAAGACTAGCTAGAAAGATCCAATGTAGGGGGAAGTATGAGAGATTAGGGTTGAAAATCAGAGGACTTAATAAGAAAATAAATGTGGCTTTTCATTTTTGAATGAAGAAGTTACATTAAATTTATTTTGATGGGTAAATAAAACACAAAAATTGTACATGTAAATGTGGTACCCTGTGATATTTTGATACACGTATAGATTGTGTAATCAGGTTAAACTTATCTACATTCTGTAACATTTAGTATTTCTTTATAGTGAAAACATTTAGAATCCTTTCTTAGGATTACCTAAAACTAAAAAGCTTCTGCACAGCAAAACCAAACAAAACAAACAAACAAACAAACAAACAAACAAAAAACAGAGAGAGAAAGAGAGAGAGAGAGAGAGAGAACCTACAGAATGAGAGAAAATATATCCAGAATATAGCCAGGTGTGGTGGCGCACACCTGTAATCCCAGTGACTAGGGAGGCTGAGGCAGGAGGATTACAAGTTCAAAGCTTCTTCATTTACTTAGTGAGATCCTGTCTCAAAATAAAAAAAAAAAAAAATTAAAAGGCTGGGGATTGTAGTTCAGTGGTTAGGAACTTCAAAAACTCAATGGTGAGAAAATTCCTTAATAGCCCAATTCAAAAATGGGAAATGGGATATAGCTGGGAATGTGGCTCAGTGGCAGAATGCTAACCTTTTATGCTGAACACCCTGGGTTTGCTTCCCAGCATGTACATGTGAGTACACACACACACACACACACACACACAGAGCAATAAAAATTAAGTTGTAAATCTAAATAGTCATTTCTCAAAAGAAACTTAGAAATGGCTAACAGGTAAATGATAAAAAATGTTCATTATTGATCATCAGGGAAATGCAAATCAAATCCATATTGAGATAGCATCTGGCTCTAGTAAGAATGACCATTATCCAAAAGACAGAAGGTAACAAGTGGTGCTGGCAGGAGGTAGAGAAAAGGGAACCCTTGTGCACTCTTGGTGGGACTGTAAATTAGTATAGCCATATGGAAAATAGTATAAAGGTTCTTTAAAAATTAAAAATAGAACTACCCTATGATCCAGCAGTCCCACCAGTAGGTATATATCCAGTGGAAATGGAATCAGTATGTAAAAGAGACACCTGGAGTCCCATGTTCATTTCAGCACTGTTCACAACAACCAAGAAATGGAAGCAACATATGTCCATGAACTCATAAATAGATACAGAAGATGTGGCACATATATACCATTGAATACTCTGCAGTCACGAGAATGAGTGAAGTTCTGTCATTTGCAGCAACATGGACGGAACTAAAGATGATTATGTGAAGTGAAATAAGCCAGTCATGGATAAATACCACCATCACTGGAGGTCTGTCATATGCAGAATCTGTGAGTTGATCTCATAGAAGTTGAAAGCATCCTTAGCAGAGGTTGGAGAAGGCAGATGGGAGGGGTACAGGTTATAGTTAAATAGAACCAAAAAGTTCTGGTGTGCTATTACACAACAGTGTGACTGTCAATAGCAGGTGTGTACTCTGTATCTCAAAAAAGTAGAAGAAAGAACTTTGAATGTTTTTGCCATAATGAAGTGATAAATGTTTGAGGCTTCTCATTTTGAAGGCCCTTTGAAGAGCTGGATATTTTGATTCGTTGGGTCAGCCTGGCTTTAGATATAAAAGAAGAGGAATAAGGAAATGGTGGCCCAGTCTCTTGGGATGTGGACAGGGAAGACCTTCCTGGTCCAGCAGAGGACAAGGACATGCATGGCCCATATCGGGAATAGGTACAGTCTGCGTAGCTCATTGAATGTGGGTTCAAAATAAAAGCAGGATTTGAGGACCAGTACAAGAATTTAAATTTTGCTATCTGTGTTATTTGACTTTTAAACTAATAGGAAACACAATTTACCTCATCTCCATGTAGCATTTCATAAATGTCATTGACCTGAAGTATGACCAAGTCTTTGTCTTCACAGAGTGGTAGGTTCCAATGAGTCATATTTGTGCTCTCCTTCAGACTTTTGATTTGTGCAGGTTCCTCAATTTGCACAGTTTCCTTGCTGCCCAGGCCAGGGAAGGGGTTCGAAGAATATGGATTGTAAGATGAGGAGCTCCTGTGGCCATTCCCTTTTCAATACAAGACTTGCTCTCCCTCTAGTCTTTCCCTTGCCCAGGGATATTTGCACAACTTTGTTCCACTTTGAACTCTTTGTAAGATTTGTCTTCATTTCCTCTGTTCTATCAGATTCCTGTATTTCCATTTACTGTTGGGCCAAACACTATTGTCTCCATTGTACTGTGTGGGACAGAAGCTGCTGTTTCAACTTTGATATTAATTTCCTTTCTAGCACTGCAGTTCTGAGCGGGGGTACATTAGCATTTCTTTTCAATTTTGAAGAGAGATTTTGATCTCTGAACACCCTTGCCATGTGTCTGTGCTTTTCTTCTTTACTTTTTTTTTTTTTTTGGTGCTGCTTGAGGTGAAACCTTGGGCCTTGCTCATGCTAGGCAAGCACTCTACCCAGAATTGCTACCCAGCCTCCTGTGAGCTTCCTTGGTGGTTCATGGTGATTGCTTTCAGTGTTAAGTTAGGTTTCTCTAGTTATGCTTCTGATTCGAATTGAAAAAGCAAATAAGTAGTCAGTTCAAGGTGTCTGTAAACTTGCCTAGTGTAATTCATGGCCTCTCCAAGTGCTCTTGCTTAGCATGCTCAGTTTGTCTAGGATTGATTTGTTCAGCGGGATTATTGATACTTGATCCTAAGAGTTTTCTCTGGCATCTATTTGAGGAAATTAATCTCACTTCTCCATGCCTCTCTTTCATTATCTCCTTTCTCTTATCTAATCTTCACTTAATAAGTTTATAAAGGATCTTCAGTGGTGTTGAGATGTCAGTGCTGTTTGGCTGTAAAATTCAAAGATAACGCTTAATGTGTCAATTTTAATAAAATTGCACTTGTCTTATATATATATAGTAGATACACAAGGAGTATTTGTGGAATAGTCATCCTGGTGAGGTTTTATACAAATTATACCAAGAGGAAAACCTGCCTCTTTGGGGATTAGTATACCAAGGGCCATTGTTCCGCTTCTGCCTTGTCTATCTCTGGGACTACAGACCAGTCACTTCATTCCAAGTCCTGCTCTTGTCTGTAAGAAAGAATAATATTTCTGCCCTCCTTTGTCACCAGGCTATTGTGATGGCCATGTTGAATCATGAATGTAGCAGTGTGAAAATCCCATTCCTGCCAGAGTGGACCCTTGCCTGGAGCAAGGCACTCCTAGCTACCGGTAGCTTCAGCTACAGCCATTCTTTGATATTATTTGTGCTGAGATAAACTTTTATTTCACACATACATAGTGGCCTCCTCACAACACTCTGTTCTTTCTGGAATTTTTTTATCTGTGCCTCAAAAGTTGACCCATTTCCCTAGGCACACCTTACATGCCTTCTCCCCTGTGCATTCTCCCTAGTCTCTACTCATTTGAAATAGCCTCAGCATATTGTTATCACAGTGTGGAACTGTATTTGGTTGGGATGTGTCCTGTATTCCTAACTAAAGTCGAAGGTTAGGATCCTGTGCTTCGGTGTCTCTTCCCACACTAACAATGCACTGGTATGCTTCAGGAGAGCTGAATGTTGAGTCCCTTGCTTTGATAAGTCAGGTAAATGTCAGGCCTCATTTTCCATATTTGCATAAGACTTTGTGTTCTATCTAAGGTCCCTTTTAGCTTTGACATTCAGGATGACATGAGTGCGTTCCTATGTAGATGTATAAGTGGGATATTCTTCAGCCTCAGTACAGACAGATACTGTCCTGTGCACTTAGTAGCAGGTGCTACTTCTGTTGTGAGCCTTGTTGGGAGGACAAACACTGTACAGAATGTTGAGAGGGACAGTCTCCTTTATATGAGAATTATGGGGATTCAGTGAAGAGCTAATGATCTGGAAATAGCAAGGGGGCTAGTATCTTTTATGGCAGTGGTCTCAGTTTTCTGGGAAGTGCCTCCAGGTCAATGCACAGGAGAGTCCAAGATCCTGATGTGCACAGAGCAGGGCTGTGTGTGAAGGGTGTGGGAATGTGGAGAGTGGGTGGTCTGTACTGTATACCACTGGAGATGCCCACCAGTCACGTGGAGATGGCAGATCTGGGCTCCTCAGAGAGTGAAGAGAGTTCTGGGGCACTGATCTGGAAACCAGATGGTGGCTTGAGAGTATATGAAAACAGCCATAGTAGAGGAACATCCTCCCTTCAGCTGGCTGCAGGATCACTGGGAAGTATTCTAAAATTCAATACCTCAGCCCCACTCCCAGTAATTTTGGTTCCATAAATCTAGATGGGGGCTCAGTAGCTGTGTAGTAATAAATGGTCCCAGCAATGCAGGTGACCAGTGAACTTCCCTTTGAGTAATGCCACATTGTCCCTGAGAACATTGTAACCCAAGGAATTGTAAGGTTTGCACAGATACACATTTGTCCTGGGGAGATAGATCATGGCCAGCTCTTTTCAATTTCTAATGAGGTCCATCAGCTCCCCAAAGTTTCAGAATCACTGAGCTCAGCGAAAAGCATGCAACACAGAATGAGAACAAGACCATGGCAGGACTATTGGAGGTCAGTAATCTTTGAGGAAATATTTGGTGAGAATAGGAAAAGGTATTTTTCAGGGACTCTCCTATAGACACATGAGGGAAGCAAGGGCTTACCACCCAATTTGTAAGTCAGGATTACGTTTGGGTTAATATTTCATTGATTGGAGTTTATACTGTTCAGTGAATTTAGTGGTTTAACAGTTTATCTATAATAGGTCCCCCCCCACCCCCAGCAAGAAATAACTCAAGTCCACATTTTTTTTTTTTTGGACCTAATTAAAACTTCTGAGTTTCCTTTGGATTTTATTTTTTAATTCTAAAGTTAGCAATATCTAGAAGTGAAGTTGAATGAAGGTCTTATTGAGAATTATTAGTAATGGAGCCACATTTTGCTCTCCTGTGGTTAAAGTCATCTCTGCAAGTCTGTGATAAACATCTCTAAAATTTATAGAGCATGTGGGAAGAGGCTGCGATAGATGCAACTTGGTTTTTACTCCTAACCCATGAATGTTTACATCAGTTCAGGGTACTGTTGAAAAGTGGTACATGCTCCCTCATTTCCCCTAAACCCAGGGTACAGTATGAGTGTACTCTTGATAGTGGGAGATTCAGTCCTACAAAGGGGATGCAGCACTTCTGGCAGAGGGACTCTGGTGGGAGATATGTTTCCCAGCCTTGGCTGTAGAGGAGCCTTCTGCTGGTTATATCAGCTGGGGATTGTGACTTCCATGGTACCACACTTCATTACTGGTTCGAACATTTCAGAAATTGAGCTGGTCTGTGGAGCTTCTTGTAGACAAATTTATGGGTCCATAAAAGGTTACTATTCTTCAAGACTGATCAATATTATGTTGATGTACAAAGTTTTGTTCTCTATATACAGGGTACCTGCACTAGGTTAGATACTGTTAAAAGATGAGAATCCAAGGCCAAACACAGGCATATAAGAGCATTCCATAACAAAGATAGACATATGTGGCCCTGTGTAATCAACTATAAAATTACAATCAGCCTGGATGAGGATGTAGCTCAATGGTAGAGTGCTTATCGAGCATGCAGGAGGCTCTGGGTTCCCTCCCTAGCTGTGCAGCAGCAGTAACCAAAGCTATACTCAGATTGTTAAAACCAATGGTATGGTGTCCCTGGGAGTCACTTTTCCCAGCAACTACAGCTTCTTAAGGTTATCCATATGAAAAAATAAGGAATTTTCATGAGAATCATAACTCCCCACATGCCAGGCTGTATGTTAACCGTATCTCAATCAATAGTTTCTGGAAGCAGATAGGACTCATCCCAAGTGACCTGTTCCAACAAACTTGTTATGAAGTCACTGAATTTGATTTTTTTTTCTTCCTCCTCCTTCTCTTCCCTCATCCCCTCCCTACTCCTCCCTCTTTTTTTTGAACCTATTCCCCACCCATCTTTCTTGTGGCAAATATCTTTAAGTAATTTTTGTCGAAATACAAAATACCTGATTTCTATTTATTTATACTTTTGAGTCGTTTGTGTGGACCTGTAAACTGTAACTTTTTGGAGTGGGTGTGGCTAGAGGACTGATAGTATGAATCCATTTATATGCATTGTTTGAGTTTTAGGTATGTAGGCTCTATGCTGTACACTGAATTGTTTTTTTTTTTCTCTTTTTTTTTTTGGCTAGTCAAGTGCTGTATTGCTGAATCATGCTCTCAACCCCCTCGAATAACTTTAGATGTTAGTAGTAGGCTAGGAAGAATCCAAATGAAAGCATATTAGGTGGGTTTTTGTTGTTGTTGTTGTTGTTGTTGTTGTTGTACTGGGAATTGAACCCAGAGGTGCTCTACTACTAAGCTGCATCCCAGACCTTTTTTATTTTTTATTTTAAGAAAGGATCTCAATAAGTTACTCAGGGTCTCACTAAGTTACTGAGGCTGGCCTCAAAGCTGTGATCTTCCTGCCTCAGATTCCTGAGGGATCATACACATGCACCACCACACCCACCTGTAATAGATGATCCTTTCAGCATATGTGATTTAATCATTTTAGACACTGAGATTGGAACAATCATCCCGACTGGGCCTCAGCCATCTTTTTTGTTTGTATTATTTAATTTTATTCACTTTGTTTTTATATCATAATCATCACCCGAGAAGTATACCTGATACACAACAATACATTTTAGCCTCCATTATGTTACTGATAAAGAATCATTATCTATAAGAGAGACAGAGATAAGTGTGTGATCTTAGGATAGAATTTTGAGATAATCTAGACAGGAAGTTTTCAAATATTGTCAAATACTAACTTTTTTGTAGCCCAGTTATTTTGTTGCCAATGGAATCTTCAAACATGTAAAGTAAATGTGCCAGGCTCATTGATGGATGTGATAGTCCCAGTTACTCAGGAATCTGAGACAGAAGGATTGCTTAAGCCCAGGAGTTGAGGCCAGCCTGGGCAGCATAGCGAGACTCTGTCCTAAAGAAAAAATAGTATGGACGGGGGTTGTGGCTCAATGGTAAGAGTGCTTACCTAGCATGTGTAAGGCACTGGGTTTGATTCTTAGCACCACATATAAATAAATTAATGAAATAAAGGTCTATTAACACCTAAAAAATATTTTTAAAAAGAAGAAAAAAAGTAAATGAAAGTTGAATGTATATTTGGAAGTAGGGTTTTAGAAGGGCTTTCAGTGGACAGATAATCTGAAGGGGATCAGAGAGTTCTGATGATCACAGTCTGGAAAAACAATGATATAATACATCTTTGCTATTTCATAGATAGGACACTGTGGACTGAAAAGGAAAGAAAACCAACATTAGCCAGTTCACTAACTAGGTAGGTAAGTTGATTGGTAAGTAGGTAGATAGACACAGTATAAAATATATGTATACATAAACACATGCATATATGCAAATTGTCTAATCCTTATTCTTTTTTTTTTTTTTTTTTTTTTTTTTGGTGCTGGGGATCAAACCCAGGGCCTTGTGCATGCGAGACAAACACTCTACCAACTGAGCTATATAGATAAAAAGATGAAGAAAGCTTTTAATTCAACAGGGTTGGAACTCACCTTGATCCTTTTTGGTGGCAAAGTTGCATTCTTTCCGTCACATTTCCTCTCTGGTGCCTGGTTGCCTTGCCCAAAGCCACATGCAGGTAGGGGCAGGCCTGGGACCCAGATTCCTCCTTCCTGGTTCAGGGCCATTTTCTCAGATGGCTTGCTGTCTTTAGTCAGTGGTAAAATACCTGCTAAAGTAAACTGAATATGGAATAAACACTCAATTAGAATAAGAAATACACTCTAGTCATGTTGACCTTGAGAAGGGTTAATGTCCTTAGTTCCCTATATTTTAGCAACTAATTGGTCTTGTGAAAAGACTGCTAGGAAAGCTGACTCATGACAATTTTTGTGCCTTGTGAGTATTGCTCTAGGCTTGGAGAATTTTGCATGGAATCCAGCTTTCTAATTTTAAAAATTATGTAACAAATTACTTTTATTCAAAGCGTCCTTTCTTTATGGTGAGTGTCGACATTTGATATTGAGTAAGCATTAACTACTTTTATGTGTCATAAACTTGAAAGATGCATAATATGTAATCATTAACATTCTTTTTATGTTTAAAACCTAAAACCAAACACAACTGACTGAGGCATTAAACCAGAGCTCCAGTATGATACACACAAAATCTCTGTGCTTTTTGTTGACTTATGCTGAGGTCTGCCAAATAGCAGCCTCATTATGCAGATTCTTAGAATAGCAGGCCATGGGTATCTAGTAGATTCTTAACATCTAGTTGCTGACTCTCTGGTTTTCTTTTTATATGGACTATTTAGGAAAAGGAGACCTTCAGTATGAGTTTTTGTTCTTTCTCTTGGCTCTTATAGTAGTTTTAACTGCCCCCACCTTTTAACTCCCTGTGTTCCCTGAGTTATCTTGAGGACAAGGACTTCTTTTTCATCCTTTGTGTCTTCCCTCTAGTCCCCTCCTCTTTTCTCCCCAGTGCCTGACCTAATGCCTGGCACCAAATCCTTAGGAGCCCTAGGTCTGAGAGAGGGAGGGGGATGCCATGGTCAGATCAAAGAAGAGCCTGAACTCTAGAGTCAAGATTTCTTCTTCCATTGGTGCATCCTGAGTATTTGTTAAACAGAATAATTTGTTAAATTAGATGCTTTTCTTCAGTGTTCTAATTTGTTAAATTAGATGCTTTTCTTTAGTGTTCCTTTCTAACAAAGAGACCAGTAAGCAGTTTTTTGTTCTTACCTGTATTACAAAAATCTTCATACAATTATATTAAGTCCAGTAGGTATTTAATGATTTGCAAGTATTTTTCTAGGATTGGGAATAGGGATATGGAGATGAACAGAGAATCTTGTGCTGGTCTATGGAGCTTACAGTGCAGTAGAGAAGACGAACATTCCAGTTATGTGGCCCCACAGTAGTACTTTAAGAACATCAAAAAGACCTATGTATTTTGCAGTGGTGGTCCAGAGGAAGGAGTGATTGATTTTATCTGTAAAAAAGATATCAGTTTTCTGAGGACTGGGGTTGTAGCTCAGTGGTAGAGTGCTTGCCTAGCATATGTGAGGCACTGGGTTTAATTCTTAGCACCACATATAAACAAATAAAAAGGTCCATTGATAACTAAAAAAAAAATTTTTAAAGATATCAGGTTCCTATGTGAGATAGCCTCTGAGCTGCGATTTGATTAGTGCATAAGAGTTTTCAAGCTGAACTCTCAGCTCAGGGTGGGGAGAACCCTGAGTAGGTGTGGGAGTATGTACGTGAGCAGATGGTGGCATATGGCAGGCAGCACAGTCATTGGAGGTGAATGTATGGATAGCCAGCAATTACTAGAGTGTAAAATTAAAGGGAAACAATAATAAAAAAAGAAGATAAAAAGGTAGATGGGGTCAAATCAGAAAAACAACATATGTCACATGATAAAATTTGAGTGTTATCCCATGGGCAGTGAAGAGCTGATGAATAGATTTAAGTAGGTGGAGACTATTTAAAGCTATGTATTTATAAAATTCAGCTTGCAAGGAATGTGTGGAATTGCCGGAGGGGGCAGACATGAGGGAATGGTTCAAATCAAGTGGGGACCTGAGCTAAAACTCAATGTTTGGTGGAGGAAGGGTGGGAAACTAATTGGAGTAACATCTAAAGGGCATAAGATGTTGGGCAGAGAGTTAGGTGACCCAACCAATACTTTGTGGATAAAGGAAGGTCTATTACTTTTTCTTCCAGTTTCATATGATATGAACCAAACATAGCTGTGATTTTTTTGGTGCTCATCATCTTGTATCAATGACCACACTTTTGCAGGCACCACAAAGTTCAACCTTCACTATTTCACAGGCAATAGGTGATAGATGTTATGAATGAATCATATATTCTGTAGAGCATAAATCCTCAGATTTGTCCATGGTCAAAATTAACCCCGAAAACCCTTTAGGGAAATTTGGCATTGAAGATTAGCATACTGTTTCTCAGTAATTTCAACAGAGCTACTCCAGGGTCCCCTTGGCATTGGAATATCTGTTTTCTTGTTTGAGCACAAAATTAGGTGATTTAGATCATCTAATTATGTTTTAGTAAAACATTCAGATCTTTAGGCATGAGAATTACAATAACCCCAAGGGCTATTGTATGAAGGAACAGAGTCCAAATGGGTGAAATGGAGGTGGCACCTGTTCCTCTTTCTCATTTTGCAGTTCCAGTTCTTCTGGGACATATGATTATTAGATTCCTGGACTAAGTGCATTGACTTTTCTCTACTTCACACTCCTCCCTTGTCCTCACTGAAATCAGCTAGGTTAAGTGCACTTTACTGTGAGGACTGCTCATCTCCTTCTTGTTCAGGGAGCAAGACACATGTAACTAGCAGATCCAGGACTTAATGTACCTCCAGTCCCTGATCCTCTTCAGTACAGGTCAGCTGTTCAAGTTAGCTGATGTTAGGTGAGCAGTTCTCCTAAGATAGCAAATTGTAATGAATGTTACCAAGAGGATATATGAATTTATATTTACTTTTTCCTTATACATCAGTTCTACTCAGTGACTATAAATGAGTGAAAAGAAATGTTCACTGAGGCTGTTCATTAAGTTGAGTTTAGGTTAATCAGTGCCCAGGGAACATACACAATTGGCTGGCTGTTTCATACTGAGGAATATGGCTTAGATACACTTCCCATTGGTGAATTGAGGACTTTATTTTAATCAGCTGCTCCAAATAATGATTTTATGCTAATAAAACCATCAAGAAGTGGATTTGTAAATCTTATTAAAGTGGCAGGAGTGCATTAAATGAAATTCTGCTTTTAATTAATTTCCTGGATACTTCTGACCAGTAGCTGGGATCATTTTCCATGTAGGACATCTCTTCTTATTGAGTAGTTCTACTTAGAAAAATGACAGATCAGGGCTTTCTTAGCAGAAAATTAGAGCAACACTTTGATCCAACTGTGCTATTTTCTTTTCCTTATTTACCTGAGAGATATTTATGACTAAATTATTAAGTTATTTCAAGGACCAACCTCCAAAAGTCTTTTCTTTATCCCCCTCCCTTTTTTTTTTTTTTTTTTTTTTTTTTTTTTGTGGTGCTGGGGATTGAACCCAGGGCCTTGTGCATGCTAGGCAAGCACTCTACCAACTGGTCTATATCCCCAGCCTTCTTCATGCCCCTTTTGAGGAATACAGTATAATCCATTGATGAATGGAAGAAAATATTTGAATCTCAACTTATATGTATGTTTTCTAGTAATTCTTTAAAAAGTCAATTACATGCACACTTAAAATCAGCATATGCAGAGTACTACATGTAAATAATTTATAAATATAGAATGGTCATGGCTTTTAAAAAACAAATAATATGTTTTATTTCACATTTTTGGTCTAGAGCACTCTTTCTAAACTAGGTCAACTATTAGATTATTCTGGGATTTTTTTAAAACCATAGATTCCTGTGGCTGCTACCAGAAGATTCTGGTTAAATAGGTCAGGATAGAACTTTGACTACCAGGTATTAGGGTGCCTTTAGAATCCCCTGGAGGCATGCTAAAACAGAGGGTGCTGCCCCAAACCCAGTATTTCTGATTCAGGAATTTTGGGAAGGGGCCTGAGAATGTGCATTTCTGATGTGGTCCAGGGCTGCAGCTGGCCTAGAACCTACTGTGAGAATCACTGCTGCAGTGTGGGGCTCAGGACACAAACCACTGCCGAGAGCAGATGATAAATACTGATCTAGGTCTTCTCCAGGAGATCGTTCTGACAGATCCTCCATCATTTTGTTTTCCTTTCCAGGTCTGATTTCTAGGATGGAAGGTAGACAACTTACACTATAGTTTTCTGTATTGCTATGCAAAGGATAAGAACACCTAAGTACACTCAGGTACAGCGAATTTATGCAAGTGTTTTAATTTAATCCAACAGCAGTTTTATGCAGTATTTATTTGCATATGGAAAACCAGAAACTGAAGTTTCTAATAATTTGGCTCTATCTGTACAATGTTTAAGAATAAAAATAACACCATTACCCATTTAGATTAACCAGATTTTATGATTGGTACAAAAAATACATGGCTATTTGTTGCAATCCAGCCTTTTTAAAAATTAGGAATCTGTAGATTGCTATAAAATGAAGTATGTGGTAGGTGTAATAAGCCATAGATACTTTAAGAACAAGACAACTCACTTCCTTTGCATTATGTAAGATATATCCATGAAGCTTTTTACAATAGAGCACAGCATTAGCCATTTAAATGCCTGTGCAATGTGTAAAAGCTGCTTGCTAGATTAAATTATGTAGGAGAGCATTTCTATAATGCTTAGTGTCTGATTCACTGAACATCACCAGCACACTCAAAGTTTAAGAGGCATTATATACTTTTATTGTTTGGCAGGCAATTAAATGTGGATGTCACTGTGATTTACAAAAAGAAAGCAGGGGCTCTGGCATGTTGGTATAGGTTTTTAACTCTTAAAACAATTATGTCTATTATAGCTCATTTTCTGTTTATCCTTTGAATTGTGTAGCCACTTATCTAACATAGTTTTTAAATCTGAAATAAGTGGATAGGACCACCAGAGATTGAATGTATTTTAGGAAAATAGAACATAGAACATTAATTCTTCTGGGAGGCGGGTACTTTAGTACTATTTTTTGATCTGCATTCTCTATGGAGAGAACCATTTAATACTTTGTGCATTTGATAAAAGCTGCCTTAAATGGGGTCACTCTGTATTTAGAACAAATGAGAAAATATTCCAGAAAACTCCTCAAGGAGTCTTATAGTCTTTTTACAAAGTAACTTTAAGTGGACTATAATTACAACAATAGGAATGATTGCCTAATGTGTATAAGTCAGTTTAATCTGTAAAAGGCAGAACAGTTCAAAATGTGTGTTTATCTTACAAGTTTATGAAATTAACATTTGACTGTCCTCCACTGCTTCTTAGAAACAGCACTTTCAGGAGCTTATTTACAATGCAATTCATTGTTTACTTACTTTATAGATACAGGTGAAAATATATAGACTGGAAAGAACATGGACTTTAGATGCAGACCTTGGTTGAACCTACTAGCCCTGAACTGAAACTCGGGGAATATTTTTGGATATTTAACCACCTAAAAGTGCCATTTGTAAAAATAGGAATTGTCGGTCAGGATCAAGGCAGGAGACAAAAACAGTACAGTAACTTGAATAGGGAAAATTTAATATGAAGAATAATGAACTTGTTGGACCTGTTGGTGTATACCTGTAATCCCAGCAAGGTGGGAGACTGAGGCAGGAGGATTGCTAGTTCTACAATCCACATCAGCTTTTTGAGACTCTGTCTCAAAAAATAAAAAGGACTGGGTATGTAAAGTGCCCTTGAGTTCAATCCCTAGTACCACCACCACCACAACAAAAATAAATAGATAGATGGATAGATAGATAAATAAATAATTATGAACTTTAATGGGGATTTGGAATAGGAGAGATTGGGTAGTACAGACAAATGAATGCTCTAAAGAATAAAGAAATAGTAGATATATGGAACAGCCTCTGTCCAGACAGCTTGGCAAACCTAGAGTCAAACAGGAAACCCAGGACAGGTTGTAGCCCAGTGGATGGTAGTGTGGTCACTATAAGGCTGTACTTGGCAGAGCTTGGAGGGAATGTGCCTTCTGGAGGGGAAGCAGGGGAAAGAGAGAGCTGTGAATGGGAGGTGTTCCACTGGAGCCCCCTGCTGCAAACCCCAGGAGGTGCAGGGGAGGTTGCTATTGCTGGAGGAGTCAGGTCCTGAGAAGGCCCCTGCATGGTGTGCTGAGGATCGTGCCAGGGAGTTGAGTGAGGCCACCCCTCCTTCATGCAGGGTCTCTCCTTCCCTCTCTGAGAATCTTAGCTTCTTGCCCATTGGGACAGGTGATTTAGATGGACACATTTTTACAGAGCAAGTGATGAAAAGTGTATATAGACCTGAGAGGTTTAATAATGCTGATAACTGGTACATAGATAGGTCTTTAAGAAAATTAAATGAGATGATACATATAAATTTTTGCATGACTTTTGTTATGCAGTGAGTTCTTTGAATCAGACATCTTGAGACAAGAGTGTTCCACTGATTGTTAAGAATAAATAATAACTATTGTCCCTTAGATAGCATGTTCATGATACCAGGTCCACATTGAGGCAACAGTAGCTATCAGTACCACAGAACTTTGTAGATCAGTGTTTTTTCTCTGAGTATCTTAGTAATGTGCTCACATAGTGAGTGTTGATTAATAACTTCGAGCTAAATAAACAGTCTTAAGTAGTGGCCCTCACCCCCAAATCTTAGAGGCTACAAGTAGCCACTTTTGAAGGAGCCCTGAAATCAATGTAGTGAATCTAGAGCTACCTTTTGCAAGTCCAGTGGAACACAGTTAAAAACTCTCTATGCATCTGTGTAGTGACACATTTGGTTAGAGAAGAGTGTATGCAAGAAGACTGGGTCAAGATGGCATGACTGGCTCACAATTAAAAACAAATTGTTAAAACATCTTTCAGGGGGGCCCTAATACTTGTCAGTTTATCTTTTCTCCCCATCTGGAGTTTCAGTAAGACATAGAATGAGGACATGAAAGATCTTATAGAGTTCCCTTTAGGGTAAAAGCAGGCCAGTTATTCACACCTTATACCTTAAAGATTTCATGCAATTGTTGTTGACATTTCTGCTATTCCAAAGAAAGAAGAAAGGTAAATTCCCTTCAGTATGCAAATGACAATATTTTATTTTCATAAATTAGGGGTGACCTTTATAGACAACTAGCCTTGCTATATAATTATTGCCAGGATTAAAGAAAGTTTGAAAGCCATAATTTGTGGAGACTTCATTAACATTTAACTGACTTATAGTTTCAACCATAATAAAAAGTGAACATGATCAGTGATTTAGTCACCTTTTGCAGCTGTTTTATCTTGGGATGCCCCAGAAGAATCAGGCAAGGTATTTTGTGGGGCTGTGTAAAGATTATTTTCATTATTTGGGTGAATGTTATATTATGCATCCTTTAAAAATTTTTCAGGCAAAAACGATTACTGCCAGATCCTATATAGAATTTGGGGGGATTCATTGCCTCTTCTTTTTTTTTCCACTAGTACTTAGCAGGTAACAGCTCTAGGGAATACCACTCTAAGGAAGATATGGTTAGAATCAGTATTGCTTTTGAGCAGAATTCCTACCCTGTCCATAACCTTTCAGATACCTATTCTTAAGGCCTCCAGTTCATGAAAAGTTGTCTGGGGATTTGACTCCAGAAAATATGTACTTTGCTGCTACATCAGTTGCCCTGAAAAACAAAGACTTAATTACTCTTTTATTCATTGTTTCAATTCTATTGTCATTTCCTTTATTTAGCTTAAAAATCTCCTTTGCTATCTTCATGGTCCCACCAATAAAAGGTTGTTGTGCAGGGAGTGTATCCTAGGGCCATTGGAAATTCTGTGATTGATTCTATTTCAAGGGGCTCAGTAATTAGACATGGGTTCAGAAAGAACCATATCATACTTTTATATTTCCTTTACAGTGATAAAAACAACTTTGTGCAATGGTAAAATTATATCCCTTCCCAGGCATTGTATTGGTCTTCCGCATTTGCTCTCAACCACACATGCTATTGCCTTGGAATCTGGGTCCATCTTCAGTGGCAACAGCTGTCTTGTAAAACAAACCTTTAACCAGCCTTTGCTTATCATTATTTCTCTCTGTTTAAGATTGCACAACAGGACTTCCATAGGAGTGCTGTTTCCACAGAGGCCCCTTTTATGTCAAAATTTATGATTATTTCATTCTTTTGGGCGATTATTCATGCCAGTGCTGTTGTGGTTATCCCTTCAGAACTGAAGCTCTTTTCTACATCAATATTAGGGTTTGCAACTAAGGTGGGGGAATTACCGTAAATATTTGTGTGATCTTTTAACATTTCTTACCCCAAATTGGAACGTTGTTAGCCTTAGGCACTCAATGAATCCACTTTACAACTGAACTTATTAAAACCCAGTAAGTGGGAAATACAGATGACTGATGTTTGTCAAGGTAAAACTTTTGAGTTTAATGCTCTACCTTTTACAATGAGTTTTCTGTTTTCAGAAGAAGGTTTAGTTGAGACTAGAAGTGTTAGAAATGTTACTGAAGTCAGTGCATCAATTTCACCCTTATGCCTGGAAATAATGACTAAGAAAAGGCTAGAATGCTGGGAGAGCATTTAAAACAGCTCAAAGTTCCTGGACTCTACACCGTGTAATGTTTAACAGCACATCGGAGGCAGATATTAAGAGCATGCTTATCAGATACAGACTGAGTATCCCTTTTCAGAAGTGCTTGGGACCAGAAATGTTTTAAATTTTGTATTTTTTAAAACTGTGAAGTATTCACACATACAGAGTGAGATGCTATGGGGATGGGACCCAAGTCTGAACACAAATTTCACTTATGTTTCACATACACCTTATATACATAGCCTAAAGGTCATTTTATGCAGTATTTTTAGTGCACCTCCATTTTGAATGTGGCCCATTACATGAAGTCAGGTGTGAAATTTTCCACTTGTGGTATCATATTGATACTCAAAAATTTTCAGAGTTTGGCAGACTGGATTTTCTGGTTGGGGATGCTCAACCTGTAATGTAAATTTAGTAGGATGATTATTACCTGAGCCACAGGATCAGTATTCTGAAAGCTCTCCACAGGCCATGGTGATGCACTGAAAATGAGGTGGGGTTTAGTTCTGTGTTTGAATTCAGAAAAATCACCTCAATATAGAAGAGGAGAAACAACTTGATGGCAGTGGTGTGGAAAGAACAGATGAGTTTGAAGGCTCCCAGCAGATCAGAAAGGACCAGCACCTGGTTCAGGCTGTTGAAAGGAACAGAGGTCAAGGGAAGGAGCCAGTTGAATTTTGGTCTTTTGGATCAGAGTTCAGAGCAGCTGCCATACTACTGATGAGTCCAAAACCCTTCTAGAAGGAGGAATATAAGGGGAGCAAAGCATGTCTTGCTTGGAGAAATAAAGACCTAGAATATGAAAACTCTTTATAAATGATCACATTTCCTGTGCAAGAACTGAGATTTTTACCATTTCTTCATGGGTAGACCTAAGATAAATGGGTTTTCATCTCAGGAAGTGAATTGGGACCTTTTTAAGGGGAATTTTCTGTGTGATAAGTATATGTTACAAAATTCTGAGTGTTTCACCTCATCAGAGACTGTCAGCATGTCCAGGAGAATATAGAATTGACTTGAGCATTTGCTGGGAAATTAGATCAGGTGATTCCTAACCAACATCTGTTTTCTATTTTATTTATACTTGCCACCAGGGACATATTACAAACATAGTGTAATAATATTCTTAAATTCATGTTTTCTTGATCCAGATCTTAAATCTCATTGGCAAGCACTTATAATTAATATTTTTGAATTCACATATTAATTATTATTAAGCAATGGGTTACATAATAATATTGATTATCCATTATATAATGTAGAGTAGAATGTTCATAGTCATTAATATGATTGATATAATTACTCATGTTCCCCATGTGAAACATTTGGAAAAAGATCTGATGCTATAATAATTCAAAGTAACAGACATTTAAGAGGATGTGGGGTAAAATCTAACATCATCAATGTGCTGAATTTTGTTGATGCTGATACAGATGAACTGCTATGCATACACTGCATTTTCTATTATTTTTTGTTTCCTTATTTAAATAGCTTCATTCCTAGTAGCAAAATTAAACAGATGTTTACCACATGTTTAGTCTTGAAATTATTTTTGCCTTTAAAACTTATATGGACTATAAAATAAATTTATAATCTCTTTTAATTTTGAGAACCCCCTAAAATCTCTGAGTATTAAAGTGAAAACTGTTTCTCTGTTAGATTTTAGATTAATCCTCAGAAAAATATTTTGTTTTTTGTCCACAGTTTGTAGGGTTTCTTGTGTTCTACCATTGTGTCAGTGTTGTGAAAACATTTCTCTATTTTTTTTGACAAATGATAATTTTTTAATTGAAAACATGAATGCCCAGGGCAGTTTTCTTAAAGTTTTAAATGCACAATGAATTTTATAAACTCCTATACATATGGAAAATGTGAATTTAAAATTTCTTTTAGTTGTTTTCTATGGATGTTGATTCCTTTTAGAGACCAACAAAATGTAGTATGGGCAAGGAATGGTTAATACTCAGTAATACTTAGCAAGTGTACAATTATGGTGAAATCTACTGATCCTGAGCAATAAAGGCTAAATCAGATCCATTTTGGCATCAAGGAGGTATAATCATCAAATCTTATTTCAGAGGTTTGGTTGTCACTTATGTTACCTTTCATTCTTTCACATTTTAGGTGGTTGCCTCTTTGATGAACCATACAGCACGTGTGGGTATAGTCAAGCTGAAGATGATGATTTCAATTGGGAGCAAGTGAACACCTTGACTAAACCAACTTCTGATCCATGGATGCCATCAGGTTTGCTTTTGGTGTTAAGTTTCCTTTTTAAAATAAAAGGAGCTCAAGAGTATTGATCATAGTCAACATTCACTGGACATTGTTGAATGATGGAGGCTGTTTTCTTTGCGTGTGGCAGCTAATGGCCAATTAGGTAGTTAGGGTGGTATAATTAAAAGGAGTGATTATAAGAGTTTTAACTTTATAGCTCCCTCCTTATGGCCTAGTTATGAGTTATTTCCTTTATCTTTGGGTACACCTTAGCTAGATTAATGGGCCTCATTCAGTTGATCATTTCCCATGCAGCAGATATGGGACATGTGTGTCTTTTCTGGAAAATGTGACTCGTGGATGGAACTTTACTTAGAGAATCCAAATAACAAAGTCTCTGTCACAGATAGGAGACCTTGGAGGTGACTTAACATTTCTTAGCCTCAGTGGCTCACTTTGTACCTGGGGAATCTCTGAGGTTGCTGCGTGGTCTTGAAAGTATTCAGAAAATATAATGGCAATGCATAGATGTGCATAATTTTCCTAGCGTGGAAGTATATAGTGAATTTTCTGCTGAGGGAAAAACATTTATTTCACTGAACACCAGCAAGAATTTGACTTGGTTTTGGAAAAGAAGAGTAGGAAGATGGTGACTGATGATCTCTGGTCTTATTGCACCTGACCATTTTACTGGATCACCTTTTCAGACTGTGACCTTGAACATCCCTTTAAAAGTTCAAATTTGCAGATTTATTCTTCAAATAGAATGAAGAGCATATCACATTCAGGATTCAAATTAGGAAAACATGTTATTCTGATTTGGATTTCAGATACAACACAATTTGTGTAACTTTTAATGAATTTCAGCTTTTCATTAATGCACCTACATGCAGCAAAATTACATTTAGTAAGTTAATCTTGTAAAGGTAGATTTGAAACATGAGGTAGAGTCTAATGGTATTCTTACTAAGGTTTAGTAATTATGTGTCCACTACATTTCTGCCTGCCTTTCCTTTTACTCTTTATAATTTCGAAGACAGGAGCCCTAAGTTCTTTTTAGCATTGTGCCTTTGATAGACTCCAGAACCTCTCCAACTCTTAGCTAATTGTCTACAGGTCACATTCTTCCCTTCTGTCTTCTGTTTCCTTGTATGTGTGTGTACTTTTGGATATGACTGCAGTGGCATCTGTGATACACTTATGTTGGCTTTCTTGGTTCCTGCTTCCATTCTAGTCAGATGTTAGAAGGGTTTGCAACTGTGCTTCTCCTATGGCACTGAGCTTTCCAGGACAGGTTTTGTGCCCTGTAGTCCTTTTGGTGTTGACTTTCCCTCTTGTGAGTGTCCAGCCTGTGTTCAGACAAGCTGGGGCAGCTGAGGGTTAGGGAGGTAGAAGGATGACAGATTTAGTACTGGTATATTCTCCACAAAACATACTCATAGTTGCTTTGTTATCTTCTCACTTGGTCAAAATTTGTAATTTTTTTTTCCTTTGTGGTACTGAGGTTGGAACCCAACACCCCATCCAGGCTAGGCAAGGGCTCTACCACAGAGCTACCCTTCTAGTCCCCAGATCTGTAATTTTTCATCATAGGTAGTTGATTTTATTATTGTGCCTCTTTAGATTGAAGTCCTATTTGGAAAACTTGACTTTAAAAAGAAGCTCAAACATTGCAGAAACTTTTGTAGCTCCTGCTGATTCTATTTTTGTCACAAGATAACAGACCTCCATTGATAAAAACACCTAGAGGCATCTTTTCTTGGCTCCCTTTTTCTTCTTTCTGATGTCCCATACTACCATCTCATGCTAACTAGTCCACTCTAAATTTAAAAAAGATGAGTTCAGCAGTGGCCATATCAAGTGGTAATAAAGACCAAAGGCCAAGTATGTCCTAGAACAATCAGGGAGGGAGTTGAAGAAACAAAGGACAAGTAACTTTATAGATATTTGATTTCCAATTGGTTTTGTGCTTTGGAACAATGAAGTGAGGTCCTTTAAATGCTCTGTTTTATTTCTGTTGAGTAGTAGAATAATTTATGGTTAAATTGGGCATTTGCAGCATGAGGTCTTTGAGTGTTATATCTCTAACACTTTCATCAAGTTGTCTGATTACTGGCGGTTAAAAAAGTTTGTCCCAGACCCTAATCTCCCCCAGCCCCTCAGGTGCAGCTTATTGTGTAGGTGTGTGGATGTTTGAATGTCAAAGTGTGAAAGAGGAAGGGAAACTAGCACTGTCTCTACCTCTCTGCTATGCTTGCGTGGGTGCAAGGAAATTTTTGATAATCAATAGAGGTTCTCTCAGATTAAATTTTTGCCATAGTACAGACTTGCAAATACTGGTATTCCTGTTTCTACTATTCATTAAATAAACTTTAGTCACTGTAATTTTTTTGATCTCTAACATATGCTAAATATGATGATAATTACTATTGGAGATGAAGGATTATAAGAAAAATACTTACTCTCAGAGAACTTTTACCTACTTGGGAAAAAAGTTAGAAAAATACAAACCAAACAACTAAGACTATATATAACTAGCTGTGGGACAGGCTGGAAGTGTTCTGAGAGCAGTTTTCTTAGTGTAAGCCCAGGGTATAATAACAGGATATGGAAGAAGTTAAATTCTCCAAGCAATATTGTTGGAAATAAGAAGGTATGATCTCCAGCTCCATCCATTTATCAGCAGATGCCATAATTTCATTCTTCTTTAAAACTGAGTAATATTCTATCTCTCTCTCTCTCTCTTTCACACACACACACACACACACACACACACACGCGCGCGCGCGCGCGCGCGCACACACCCACCCACCACATTTTATTTATTCATCTGTTTAAGGACATGTAGGTTGGTCCTATAGTTTAACTCTTGTGACTTGAGCTGCTATAAACATTGATGTGACTGAGTCACTATAGTATGCTGATTTTAAGTTCTTTGAGTATAAACTGAGGAGTGGAATAGCTGGGTCAAATGGTGTTTCCACATGACTGAGGAATCACCACATGACTTTCCAAAATGGTTACACCAATTTGCATTCCCACCAGCAATGTATGAATGTACTTTTCCCCCCACATCCTTGCTTATATTCTTAATAATTGCCATTCGACTGGAGTGAGATGAAATCTTAGTTTTTATTTGCATTTCTCTAATTGCTATATATGATGAATAGTTTTTCATATATTTGTTGATCAGTTGTGGGACAAGCTGGAAGTCTTCTGAGTGTAGGTCCCCTTCTGTGAAGTGTCTGTTCAGTTCCGTAGCCTATTTATTGATTGGGTTATTATGGCATTTACTGGTAGATGGATAGTGTTGGAGAATATCATGCTAAGCAAAATAAGTCAATCCCCAAAAACCAAAGGCTGAATGTTTTCTCTGATATGCAGAAGGTAATTCACAATAGGGGTGGGTGGCACTAGGGAAGAATAGAGTACTTTATAGATTAGGTAGACGGGAGTGAAGGGAATGGAATGAAAGGGGTATGGAGGTAGGAAGGATAGTAGAGTGAAACAGACCTTATTACCTCATGTCCATATATGACTACATGACTGATGTGATCTTACAATATGTATAATCAGAAAAATGAGAAATTGTACTGCATTTATGTATGATTTATGAAAGCACATAAATGTATTCTACTGTCATATATAACTAATTAGAACAAATAAAAATCTTAAATAAAAAAGAAGTTATGATCTTATGAATTTACACTCACAGGTTGAACTTTCCTATCTGAAAACTTGAAATCTGAAACAATCTAAAATCTGAAACTTTTTGAGTGCCCACATGACTCCACAAGTTGAAAAATACCCCACTTGACTTCATGTGATGAGTTGTAGTCAAAGGACAGGTACACTAAGAATATTGTATAAAGTTACATTTGGGTTATTTGTATGAGGTATACAGGAAACATAAATGAATTCCATGTTTAGACTTGGGTCCCATCCCAAGATACTCCATTGTGTATCTACAAATATTCCAAAAACTAAGAATATCCAAAACCCAAAACACTTTTGGTCCAAAACATTTTGTATAAAGGAATATTCATCTTACCCTGTCCTAAAGTATGAGTTTAATACTGAGTTTCCACCATGTATATATAGCCATAATTTTTAACTACTATTTGTTTTCTCTTGTTCCTTTTTTCACCTTCTCTTCCTCTTCTTTTGTCATTAATGTGTGCAATGCGACTTCTTTTCAAAAAATTCCAAAGCTAGTTCTTTCATTCAAAACCAGAAGCTCCTTTAAAAAAAAAATTCTCAGAGTAAAGTTGTTTCAAAATTGGATACAACCATAGCCTTTTTGAAATTTTTGTTTAAACCTTCAGTTAAAGTTCTGTTGTACTTGTTCTTGCATGTGTGCATGTGTGTATTTGGTCTCCCATGTGTGGGTTGGTTCTGTAATGCATTAGACCAAGAGTTGGCAACCTGTGACCTGCTATCCAGGTCCAGCCTGTTGCCATTTTTTTGTATGACTTACAAGCTGAGAAAGGTGCTTATGTTTTTAAATGGTTGAAAAAAGAAGACTAGGAATATTTTATGACACATGAAATTCAAATTTCAGTATTCTTGAACAAAGTTTTGACCTTGCTCATTTGTTTAAATACATCTGTGACTGATTTCAAGCTCTAAGAGCAAAGATGATTGATTAAGACAGAGACTGGTCCACAAAACCTATTATATTTTGGACCCTTTGGAGAAATTTTGCAACCACTCTCTTAAGTCAGTTAGTTTAGCTTTAACCTACAATTTTTTTTTTAAGATTCTTGGTGTGTATTGTCATTATTTTCTGTATTCATATTGTAATTATTGTCATAATTGTTCATATACAACATGTCACATTTTCTTTCATATTCAGATTGTATGTTTTTAAGACATTGGGCTGTTAAAATCAAAGAAAATAAACAAGATTAAGGATTTTCTCTTGAAAGTTCAACTATAGAAAAATTGTTACATATTCTTTATTGTGTAATATCAAAATTTTTGTTGCACTGCTGTGATTCTGATACAGTTAATCCATCAGGATAAGTTTAAAAGTGATGTAGACTAAAAGTTTTATTCTTAAATTTTAGCTTTTCACCTTTTCTGTGTCCTTTTTGACATCAGGGCTCTAGTGTTTTAAGTCAAGTGTTACAGGATTTGTTTTTCTGTATCTTCCTGTGTGAAGTTTTATTAATCACACTTTAAACAATTTAAATACAGTCCATGGCTTTGTACAAACTGACTTAATAACTATTCTGAGGCAGTAATATTAGCTCTGGCAATACATATTTATGAGAAATAAATATCAAATTTCACTTAAATTTTTGTATTAAAGGTAAAAATTTATGTAATGATAGATTATACTTTTGCAACTAGTGCTGGAAAAGGGCAAACTATGACAAACCTAGTTTCTGTTTTATTGGTAAGTGTTAAGTTAATTTCATATCAGTTGATCTACTCCATTAGTAATGGTGAAAAATTTTTAAACTTTATCTGATTACTACTGTGAGCATGTGAACCTTGATTAAGAATCCAAATAATATCCTGATACATTTTGTTAGTACTGTTGAATTCTATCACATTATATAATTATTTCATAGATTAATTTGTTATAGATTAATTTAACTTGACTAAGAATTATTTTATGATGTAAAATCATGTACTTGATTTGACAGTTATTGATGTCTTTATATTATTACCATGTAATATTTGTACCTTACTAGTCAAGTTCTATAAGACTGATATTTTGAAAGTTCTGTATCTCCTATATAGAAAATATGACCTCTTATAAAAACAGAAAAAATTAAACAATAAACTTACCAATAGTGTTAATGTAAAGGTGGCTCATAGCCATAACTATTTGATATTTTATAGAATTGCTATGTATTTATGCCCCACATTGCCCCCTTAAGATATCATACCATTAAAAAGTGAATTTGGATCCTAATACTCTTCCAAGGGCTATGGCATGAAATTATAGGTAGCTCATTTTGTTTTCCAAGACTTATCTTTACATGTTGGACATGATGAGATTGCTTGTTTTCATGGGAATGCTGTGACTAAAGATCAAATTGTGTCTGTGGGTGCCCGTATAAAAGGCAGACAGAAGGGCTGGGATAGGTACTTTTAGTGTGATGACCCAGAAAATAGGAAAAATGACCACATATATTTGTTTAGCATCAGCTTCACATTTGGGGGGAAAAATAGATTGACATTCAAAGCAATTGAAGTTTTCTCTTTGGGTGCGTTTACCAGGCACATTTTTTTCCCTCATGCTAGGAAGGGCTTCCCTGTATATTCATGCTTCAGAGCTTATAGAGGGTTTAGTGAGTAATGAAGAGAAGACGGCTATGAGCTTGAAAATATTTTTTCCCCTTAAATTTCACTGCCTACCCAGTGATAAATATTTTTTTGGCACTGAATATTCAGACAGTTGTCTTAATTATCTCATTCGTTCTTCCATCAGTCAACACTCTACAAATATTTATTAAACACCTGCTATGTGCTAGGCATTGTTATAGATGCTTGGCATTGTTATAGAATGTTGGTATTCCTAACTGAGTGAAGCAAATAAAGATGCTTTTCCCAGAGCACGTGACATTCTCAGTCTGATTAGTGTGTTCTTGGATGGGCAAACAAGATCATATGCTGTAAACCATGTTTATCTTCATTTATTAACGAGGCAGTGAATATTTAAAAGCTAATAAAAAATTCAGTTCATCAGATGTAGCACACAAAAGCATCAAATTTAGCTTTCCTATATGCTTTGTCCCTTAAAACAATAAGAACAAGAGCAAAGACAAAGTCTGAAGTCACAGCATGTGACAGCACAGGACTTTCAGATCAATCTGTCTTAGGAAACAAGGCAATCTTGTACACACAGATGACACTTAGCAGTTGACAAATTTGGCTTCTTTGCTTTATATCATTTGATCCTCATGATGGTCTTGAGAAATTGGATGGCATTATCCTCATTTTATACCATAGGAGACTGAAGTTCAAAGAAATAAAATTTGTCCCAGGCTTATTGGTGAGAAAAATAGCCTCCAATTTTGCTCTTCTGAGTGTCCTTGTGTGACCTTCCCATGTAAGCACATACATCTAGTGAAGGGCATAGTCTTTCATCCCAGGTGGTGTCTGCTTGGATCATCTCAAAAAGAGCCTGAAGACTGTCCATTGTGGGGGCTGCTTGTGTGCCCACCTGGGCCAGCTGCTGGCTATCCCTCTTCGTAGCAATAGACCTTGGGAAACTGCTTAAAGTTTTCAACTTTAGCAATCCTCATGTGTAAAATATTAGTAATACAATCTTCCCTCCATTTCTGGGCTCAATATCCATGGATTCAACCTACTACAGCGTGACATTATTTAAAACAAAATCTTTACTGAACTCGTACAGACTATTTTTTCTCATCATGATTCCTAAACAATACAACACAACAACTCTTTACATAGCATTCATATTGCATTAGTTATTATAAGTCGTCTAGAGATTATTTAAAGTATATGAGACAATGTATATAGCAAACACTATATTTTATGTAAAGGACTTGAGCATCCATGAATTCTGGTGTCATGGATCCCACAGATAGCGCGGGAAATTGTATATGTTTATGGAATGATGACTGTGGGCTGTAGGTGCTGAGGCTACAACAGATGAGTCTGTGTCTCCTCACCTATCTTTCCCAGGAAGGAGGAAGGCAGTGGACCAACAAGCAGAGAGAATGTATAGTAAGAGTGAGCAGTGCTAGAAGGCTATATCTGGAGACTATATCTGGATCAGAGCTTAGGGAGTGATGGGACCAGTAGATGGACTCAACTTTCCTGAGGAGGCAGTTTGTGAACAGAGACCTGTATCAGTTCAGGTCCAGGTGGTTTTGGAGGTTGAGTGATGCAGGCGAGGGAAGGGCAGGAACAGAGGGTAAGCTTTGATGATGGTGGTGGGGGTCAAATCATGCAGGACCCCAAAAACCTTGGGAAGATGTTCAGAACCTACCTCAGGACTGTTGACTAGGTGAGACCATATTATCCAAATCAGAAGCTCAGCCTTGTCCCTGACCCAGTGGGCTGGGGTTGTTGCTCAGTGGTGGAGCACTCGCCTAGCATGTGTGGGGCACTGGGTTCAGTCCTCAGCACCACATAAAAATAAATAAATAAAATAAAGGTATTGTGTCTATCTACAACCAAAAAATGAT
The DNA here is from genome assembly GCF_902686445.1 of Sciurus carolinensis. Lineage (NCBI taxonomy): Eukaryota > Metazoa > Chordata > Mammalia > Rodentia > Sciuridae > Sciurus > Sciurus carolinensis. Next base: position 23,865,911 of record NC_062227.1, on the reverse strand, counting down.
AATAAAAAAGAAATGTGTTCCTTTTCTTCTTTTTAAGTCATTTTCAGAAGAAAATTTTGTGTGAATTCATTTCTTTGTTTAATTTTGACTTTCTATGAAGTGGGAACTTCATGCCAAATGATTATTTTTATTTTCTAAAGACAGCAAATAAGAAACAGAATTTATAGGTCTTCATAAAACTTTTGAATAGGTTAAAAAAGTTGGAAGAATTCTCTTAAAATATTTATTGATTTTTATCAAGATGGTGGATTCAAGATAATTGCTCCATCATTTCCTTTTATGACCCAGTCTATCTTTATAATAAAAATTAACTCTTAAAGTGGGGAGCATTGGATCTGGCATTATTTTAGTTGACTGTATATGCTTCCAGTCAATGAACCTGGGATATAAGAACTGTTTGTTTGTCTTGAACTCCTCATTCAAGGGTTGTGTACCTAGCCCATATCTAACATCCATGTATAATCTAGTCACTAATGAACACTCTTCCTCCCAGATCTTACTCAGATCATCTTGGTGAGCCTTCGAGTGAATTTTCAGTTATCTTTTAAATGGTGACTGATGAGACACAGTGGAAGAAATTGGACTGGAGCTGTATTCTGTCAGCAGTTTCTAAGTTACAGAATTTAGAAGAATAACTTTAGATGATGAGAAAGAAAAAAAAAAATTCAGTTCAGTCTCCTCTGGGGAGCTCTTAGTTTAGTACCACCAGGCACACTGTGGCCTCATTTTGTCAAGGGTGTAAACAAGTGTGTTCTGTCAGTGGTCTTGCTGTTGTGTAACGTGTGGGGTGTGTAAGGGCTCCTGCTGGGCCAGGTCTCAGGGATGGGGCCTGAGGTGATGGATCACATTTCACATTACCTCATTAAAAAAAGTTGTAGTAAAATATACAAAGCACATATTTTACCATTTTAATTATTTTTTAGGTGTGTAGTTCACTGGCATCAAGTATATTCACATTGTTGTATGACCAGTACCACCATGCATCTCCAAAACTTGTACATCGTTGCACACTGAAAATCTGGACCCATTAAACAATAGCTCCTCTTCCCTCTACCCTTGCCCCATGCAAACCACTGTTCTACTTTCTGTCACTATGAATTCATATAAGTAGAATCATAAAGGTGTCCTTTTGAGTTTGGCTTATTTCACTAAACATAATGTTTTCAGTGATTCTATTTTTTATATGCCATAACTTTGAGAGATAGAGACTATTATAGTCTATAAAATGTTTGGATTTTTTTTTTTTTGTACTGGGAATTGAATCTAGGGGCACTTAATCACTGAGCCACATCCCTATCCCTTTTTATAATTTATTTAGAAACAGAGTCTCACTAAGTTCTTCAGGACCTTACTAAGTTGCTGAGGCTGACTTTGAACTCATGATCCTTACTTGCTTCAGCCTCCAGAGCTGCTGGGATTATAGTCATGCAACACCATACCTGGGTGTTCAGATTTTTAATATTTAACTGTTCATGGGAGCCAATGTAATCCTTTGCATTTTATATGATCACTTATTTTGGTAGTTTAGTGTTCAACAAATGTTTTCCTTTAAATTTATTTAAAATACTTGTGGTGGCAGATTGGAAACTCACAAAAAGTAAGAATAGTGGTGATCTGTATATTAAATATTTGCTAGAATGTGTACAGATTAGCCTGTGTATATAAATATCTTTTTTAATAGTTTCATTTCTTGCTTAATTTTTTGTAAAATTGTATGAGATGATATCATAAGAGTTATATGAGGCCAAGTATTAGAATAAACAGATGAGCCATTCATGACTGATTTTGTGAGTCTTATAGTTAGCATCTGAGTAGAGGAGGGGTGGGAGAGGTGGGGACCACAGTGATCAGCAGTGGGACAGTTATTATATGTGGCCCAAAAACCAGCATACTAAGGATGTGATTGGAGTTCAGGTCCTGTGTGTCCCACATGCTGGGCTTCATGGTGTAGGTTCTGATGTTGGACTTGGTTACTGGAATGGAAGAGCCCCCTTTGGCAGTAAGTCAAGAAAAGGGACAGTGGGTTATGAGGACAGTCCCTCAGTCTTTTGAGCACAGATTCATAATAGGACTGAAGTGGACTGTGGAGGTTGGCATGGAGTGGGGTTGGGGCTAATTGGAAAATAATTTGTTTAAAGACCAGAAAACCCAGGGACTGTGGAACACTTGCTATCTGGGTTCAGAGCAGTCCATAGCAGCTCTCTTTATGGGGAGGTGGCATCTTTGGGGAAAGATGGGTTTGGGATGGACCATTGTGCAGCTGGCAAATGGTGGTAATGGTGGCAGGTAATGGTGGCATTCCGGCAGCCCTCACACAGATGTCCAAGATGGGGAAAGCCTGGGAAATTCTGGGTGGCCTGAGGGCTCAGGTTCATCTCATTCTTGTTCTGGGTCAGACCAAGTCATTGAAAGATTTCCCTGAAGTACCTTCAGGACTTTCTGCGGTCCAAAAATTGAATAGCTGAATATGTTAAAATAAGAACTGTTAGGCTTAGATTGTAATGTTTACCTTAAAACCAGGACAAAATGAATTTTCTTCCTGAGCACCTGTCATGTACAAGGCATAATTCTAGGCACGTGTATTTAATGATAAACCAGTACCCTGTTTTCCATGTCTTGGAGAAGTGGTGTGGTAAGGAAGTACTCTGGTGGCAGCTGCATCTAGCCATTCTGAGCCTGACCAGGCTGCTACCCAGACAGAGGCCAGTGGGCAAGCGGAGAGAGTTTCCAGGAGGAGGCAGCTCCAGAAAAGGACACAAGAACATGAGGAGTGAGGTTGGAGCAGGTTAGAATGCTGAACATAGGAACCTCCTGTCTAAAGACCAGGATGGGTGGGGAGAGGGCACAGACATGCACTGAACTGTTCAGGAAGCTGCAGGTGATTCAGGGAGCTACCAGTTACATAGAATGGGAAGAGAAGGGAAGAGGGGCCAGACGATGGACTTAAAGACTGTGCTGAGCCCATGCCGGATATGAAGCAAGGAGACGGGGTTACCATTGATTTCTGGAGGAGAAAAGAATATATTCAATGGTGAACAGGAAAATTGAGAATTTCCAATAAAGATTATATCAGAAAAAGATGTAGTAAGGAATTTGATTAGAAAATGTGTACCATAAAAGTATATGAATATGTTGGTGTATACCCTTATCTTTAGAAGATTTCATGCCAAAGTATGAAGGAATGTGTTTGGATAACTGTGTAGAAACAATTGTGTTTGGGTATCTAGAGAGAAAGAAGACAAGATGTTAACTGTTAAGTCTAGGTGAGGAATAGATATGTAATTATTATACTTTCTAATCTTTTTTGTACTTTTGCAGCCAAAGAAAGCTTGCAGTAGAATGTGGAGAACAGACAAACTATTGAGGTATACCAACTTTGGGCCATGCCAGTGTGATTTTTATCCAGTAATGCATTTTAGTCAAATGCTATTCCTGTAAACTCTCACTGAAAATATTTATATTTCTAAAACCCAGGTTGCATCATGACTCTCCTTTCTGAGTATATCCTGATGATTTTTGTCATTACTGGAGAGAGTTGGTGGAGCAGACTTACATAATACCGATTTGAAGTGACTAAATCCAGGAATATAATTTTAGGACTTTCTAAAATAGGACAAATACTTCATGCTGTGGTTTTATGCCTCAGTGGATGTCTGAAGTATAAAGATCTTTATCCTGTTGGTAGATATTTTGGTGGTTGGCTAAAACTTTGTAAGAAGGTGCATAAAGAATTATTAAATTTTGTTTTTAAATACATTCCTACATGCATTTGTATCCTGTTCATAATATGGTACTGAACACAGAAAAATTCATATGAAATTTCTTGGCAAACTATAGTAAATGACTGTACAGATCATTATCTTAAATAAGTGGACTTTAATGCCTAGTTAACCAATACTTTATTCTAGAAGCTGTGACAAATTATATCTTAACACGATATTTCAAAGCTTAAGTGGTTGAAAGAGAAATAAATATCGCTATTTAATTAATTGTCTGCTGGACAATCATAATGCCTCTATCTGGTGGGCGGACAAATTGAAACAACTGATTATGCAGTTTTAAGTGTCTGAGCTGGGGTAGCATATTAATACAGTGGCACTTTTAGAGAGAATATAACTGGAAATTTCTTTTTCAAATGATTGGTCCTTATTGTATGTTTTAAATTGTCTAATATAGGATTGTTTCTTAATTACATCTCTTCTTATTTATTCTAGGAAACTTGAAAGTGTTTTTTTTCCCATTTATTTTGTTATTTATAGAAAATGTATAAAATATTGAAATCCTATAAGACTTGAAAGACATAGGTGGGGTTCAATCCACCACTTTTTAAAATAAATATTTTGAAATGGGACTTCCAGTGGTCATCGTGGGAAATTATGAAATCCTCATATAGTCATTTCACGATCACACTCATCTTGTTGAATGCACACCTTATGAAAATGGTGTTGCCTCCCTAATTGTCTTCTATAAACCAAACATCCCTATGATGGGCCTGGCTTGCTGTGGAGTGACAGGCCGCAATTTGCCAGTAGGTCAGCGACTGAACTGATGACAAGTGACCTTTCTAGCACTGCAATCAATGCTTGTTATTTGGAAAACAAAATGATACCATTTGTATTTTTCAGTGGGTAGGTCATTGGGCCTTTCCACCATTGACATATGAATTTGTTACTTGAATTGGATGAGTCTGTTCAGACAGGAATGTTAATTTACTTGAATTGATTGAGGTCTTGCTCTTAGCAAAAGGTGTGGGGCACTTGTTCATGGCACAAATTATTATAAATAATTGGTTTTTTGCACTGGTCAAACAAAGGCTTAGAGTGCCCATTTTACCCAACATTATTATACTAGTTTTGGCAAGCATGCACTATAATATATTTTGTTTGCCATGGGTACTTCTCAGTAGCTAAGTGGGCAATATTTAAATAAATTAAATATTTTAAAAATTTATGATACATGCAATTTGTGTGTGCTATAATTAAATACTAACACTCTACATGTTTCCTGAAATGTGTGCTGTGAAGCTTGTCAAGAGTCTTGTGGGTGAGTAACTTCTGGTAAAGGCTGGAGAGAGGTTAGTAACCTCAAGATGTAGCCCTCATGGGAAATAGTGGTGTTGGGTAACTGCTTTCAACCTTCACTTTCTAGATATGGGAAGATTGTGCATCTGTGTTGTCTTTGATTTATACATGGAAGCACCTGCTCTGGCTGGTGAAATGTGAGTGGAAGTGACATGTGTTACTTTCAGGCAGAAGCTTCTAGAACCAGGCTGGATTCACAGTGTTCTCTCTGCTTTTGTCCTGCATTGACAATTGTGGAAGCACTGAGAAGCTTTTAGCCTGGGTACCTGCTCTCATTAGAATGTCCCCTCTAAAACTCTTGTTCATATTTAATCCCCAGATTCATATGCAGATGCAATTTGGAGGTTGGGCCTTTGGGAGGAAATCAGGGTTTGATGAGGCTATGAGGATGGGACCTCAACATGGGATTAGTGATTTTATAAGAGAAAGAAGAGAGACTCAAACTGCCATGCTCCTTGGTCTCTTCATGTGATGCCCTCTGCTGTGTTATGAAGCAGCTGGAAGACCTCCCAGATGCAGGAGCCATGTCTTTGAACTTCCCAGCTTCTAGCACTGTAGGAACTGAACTTCTTTATAAGTTACCCAGTCTGTGGTATTCTGTGATAGCAATAGGCTAAGATAGTACTCAAGTGAGGAAGATGTGGAAATTATTTTCCTCTGCCCTCCACACTCACACACACTAAACAGACTGCAGCAGGTGGGTGAGAAATAAACTTTGTTGTGTTATACCACTGAGAATTTGGGGTTGTTTGTGGGATGGTTCTTAAACTCTTTGGCCTTAGGACCTCTTTTGTGCCATTAAAATGTCTTAAAATATCCAAATGAAACTTTGTTCACCTGGATCTTATCTATTGGTATCTTCTGGATTAGAAATTACAACTGAAATGTTGAAGATACAAGAATACATAAGCACCCATTCCATTGGGCATTAGAACAGTGCTGTATACCTGTGAGCAGTGGAGAATGAAATGGGAATAATAAAATCAGATAATGTCTTATCATGAAAATAGTTTTGATTTTTATGGCCTCCCTAAAAGGCCCTCATGGATTTCAGGGATCCCTGGTCTCTGACAATTGGAGAACCACCGACAGGTGCCACCTAAAGTGAGGTGCCTACTTTGATAATTTACAGTTAAAGGCTCAGAGGAATCAGGAGAGAAAAGAAAGAAGGAAAAAGATTTTGGAAATATTGCAAAAAGGATATTCCTGGGTATTATAATTCACTTTTCCTTTTTAATTAAAGACAACATAAATACTTAATTCCTGTTATTGAGAGGTAGTCCTTCATACTAACAAATGCCCATTTCACTGGAGTAATCAAATGAAATATACATGTAAAATTATGTTGTATAAAACCACATAACTATATATGAATATTCTTAATTCTATGAAAACTGAGTTTCTGAGATCTCTTGCTCTAGAAAAAATTGAAACTAGGATTAGTATTCATACACTCGAATTGAGTATAGTATTTCTGAGCAGTAGAGAGTTGGATAAAGTGAATCATTTAAATTTATATATGAATGAAACTATCTAAATTCATTCAGTGGTGCTCCTGAGATTCTTAACTGTGGAACTGTCATATATATTGTCATGATATAATCATTTCAGCTCCTTTTATGGGGAAGTATATAGTGGCAAAATGATATAAAGATGACTAAACACATTTCAGAGAGACTTAGAAATCATGCCTGATGGAAATTGCTTATGAATTGATAACAAATCCCATAGGTGAGATTTTTACAAGTCACGTGTCTCCCATCAATAGGCAGATTATATCAGGTTACACATTTATTTATGAAGATGATGATATGAGTTCTAACAGGATTTGCTAATATTTAAAAGGCATGATAGATAAACATTGTCTGAACTTTTCGTTAATATAGCTATGGTAAGGTTTCCAGGGGAATCTGGTGATCTTTACAAATTTGTTCAGCAATTGTAGATAGTTAATATTTAAGCTTTAGGAAGAAGAAAGAAGCAGATGATCTTTCTAGGTTTTTGATTCTCCTTTTAAAAATACACACTGAATGAAGTATCTCTCATGGACAAGCACTGCTATCTGTATCCTACAAGACTAGAACTTTGAGGACTTACATACAGTGTTCCCAAGGTCAGCATAGAAGGCCAGGACTTTACTCAGCAGAAGGATCAAGTATTAAAATGAAATAATGCACTAACTGGAAGAAAAGAAATTTAAATTCATGGAGTGGCATAGACTCACTAAGTATTAATTTCATCTGCTACTTAGCTACTCACTATGGTGACTTTTGAAGCCTGGAACTCACTTCAGAAAGGACATGTTATCTGGAGTCCCCAGCAGACTGAGAACACTTTAACTAGGGTTTGCCTAAGAAGATTTGAGGGATATAATTAAGAGAGCCAAAAGTCACCATCTGCCCATTGCTGGAGCTGGCATCTGCAGAGGTCACCATGACTCTGAGGGTACATCATTCTCCTTTCTCAGTTATAATTGAGGGATTGCCTTTACAGACAGTATCTTCATGAAATGCCTTTATTTGATTCAAATGTTGGTCCTGACACTGAAAAGAGAAATAACATGTTGTTTTATTTCAGTCTTTAAGTACTAAAAGTCAGGATTGTGACCGGTATGAGCAGTCACATTTTCTTATCCCTGAAATGAGGTAGTATTTTCTTATTTAATTTCTCTTTAATATTATTTTTGGTAAGCCTCATCCCAAGTCATACCTTCTGATTTGGGTAATTCCTTAAGTCCCCCAGCAGATGGAGACCTACAATTCTTTGCTTTTTTACTGGGGCCACTGTTCCCTGTTCCACATCTTGCTTGACTTCCAGTAAAACTGCAGAGTCAGGTGTTGCTAATGAGCTAATGAATATGTCCTTGTGCACTTCTTTCCCTCCCATACTTTGGCCATTTAAGAGTGTTTATTTTTGCATTGCATGGGATCTTCATCATTAGTGCCCTCCCCCAGTAGATAAGACAATATTTTCTTTAACAACATATTCACAGCAATGCACAGAGCAGAGAATTCTCTGAGCTCCAGAGAAATAGATTGAATTCCCATGTGAGCCATTCACATCCTGCCCATGTTTTGGGTCAGAGTAAATCCCAGAGGTCAGATCTTTTTTCATTCAGCAGAGTAAACTTTGATCACAGATTTCTAAGCTTAGCATAAGGGTAGAGAGAGATTATCCTCATTCGCCTCTTTGCATACCCACTGATAGAAAGAGGAAGGAATTGTAAAACAGCTTTAGTTTCAAGGAGTCTTCTGATTCAGGTGAATTTTTTTTTTTTTCTTTCCTCCCTTATATTTAGTTCAGGTGCATTAAAGGAATCTTTAAGTCTTCCTCTTTGACAAACCTAGTAAAACCTTTAAAAGATCATAATTGTTATAAGGCCCCTTAGAGACATGTCCTTTATTGCATTTATTGCCATTTATTGTTATTTATACCCATCACTTGGGAAAAATCATTGGTTTTTTTCAGATTCTTAAACCCAGTGCTTTCTGCTGTAATCAACTTTCCTCCAGTAAGTTAAAAAGAAACTAAGAGTAATATCCTGCGTTAATTTATGGAATAGCTGCAAACTCTTAAGAATCAGACATGAAGGTTGGCCACACAAAATAAGTAAGTAGACATGCACACTCACCTACACATTGACAACTCACTAATGAAATAAAGAAGTAAAAAATGAATTGTGACCAAAATCATTGCTCTTCAAGGGAGCTTGTAGTTTGTCATTTTTATTTTATTTTTGGTTGCTATAAGACTTTCTCTGTAATTTGAAGACTCAATTTACAGATGTGTCATGTTCTAAACCAAGTCATGAATTATATTTTCATTTCCCTCATAAGTTTTCCTAAGAACAGATGAAATGATTATTCCATGAATATCTCTCAAGTTATTGAATGAGTTCTGAGAATAGAACACATCTGAATTCAGTAGGTCCTGTGGTCTAGATCCTTATTTTAAGATGAAAAGACTTTCCAAAGAAAACAAAACTGTTTATTGTAAGAATTTATAGAATACAATAATGTTTGTGTCAGAGTAATGCTACATGCTGAGATAAATTACTGTTAAATTGTCAGTGCCTTAACATTGTGGGCATTTATTTTCCATTTATATAGACATCCAGAGTGGCTCCAGATGGGAGGTGTCTGGTTTGGGAGTCAGCCAGGTTGAACTCACTCTGCCATCTTCAACATATTCTCCAAGATTGCTCTGAAGAGGCCATCTATGTGGCATAGGAAAGAATCTGCAGATGATCATGTGGGAGGTTTCTATGGGCTCCTTGGTCTGGGCATAGAAGGACATAATTTAAGAAGTATAATTCTGTACATGTGTCCAGGAGGAGGAAGAAAGGAACATTTAATGACCAACTGAAGGATTCTGTCACCTTTGGCCCTAGAGCCTCGTCATGGTCCTAATAAATTAGTACAGGAGAAAATTCTTTAAAATTAGATATGATGACGATTACCTTTTTAAAATTAGCATCATTTTTTAAAAAATCCAAAGTGACTAAAAAATGTTTTGAGAATTAACTTAATGATGTTTTGATTTAAAAGTCAAAGAACGCTTTTCACTGTAACTACTGGATCTTAGACAACTAGATCCTTTCCTGAGCTTTGTATTTTTAAACCAGATTCTAATATTTCTATAAAATAGGTATTCTCTTAACTCTGATAAGATAATTTCTCAGGTACAGCGAAGATATATGAGCATATATTGCTACTTAATTCAGTAAAGCAAACATCATTGAATAAATGTCAGCTTTTCCAGAGAAATCATTGTATCTAACCTCTCTGGATAATATATTTATAAAAAAATCAATACTGAAAGTAAACAGATTTTTAATACATCTGAAGGATCTTCCTAATAAACCAAAACACCAAACCATAATTTAAAGCAATTGATATCAATAGATATTTATAGGTGATATCATAATTTTTGTAGATCATTCTTCATAGTGGTCTTGTGTTCTACATCTAATACAGTTTTAACCTTGTACTTGGAGAAGTGATTTGTTGTGAGAGTATATAAAGAATACTTTGGCTTCTCTTTCCAGAAAGGAAACCACCAGAGACTTAGAGCCTGTGACTTTTTTGCCTTCTTTCCTTCTGTTTTTCTCTATTCAGTACTGGGCAGTCCTGCTGCTCTGCTCTCTGCCATCCCTCTGAAAATATATGTGCTTAACTTCCCATGACTCAGACCTTCCTTTATATTTGCATGTATTTCTCAAAGTATTTGTATCCAGTTTATATGAATGGAACGTTTTTTCAGTCAATCAAGATTTTATATAATTTTTGAAAAGTTGTTTTTTAAATTGGCAAAACTAAAATGTTTTCCTACCAATGAGAGAATTAAAAATGTTTATTATCAAATTATCTGCATAGGAAACTTGATATTTCTTTCTACAGATTATAATAAGGACCCGATCAAGACATGCCCCACAATTGAAAATTTGACTGTTTCAACTTGCAGAAAATTAATAGATTCTCAGACCACAATTTGGTTGCATTCAGCTTTAGAATATAAGTTTTTTAGCTTCTATTGAAGTATTGGGATATGATTTCTAATTAGGTTCTGCAGTATATTGTTAAGAGCTCCCTGATTTTAGCACCTTCAAATTAAAACCTTATTCAAGTTACTTAACTTCTATGAGCCTCAATTTCTTCATCAGTAAAATGGAGCAAACATGACTCATGTCATAACATTGTTATAAATATTAAGAAAAATGATACAGAGCTGAGAACAATGTCTCATGTGGAATCCAGTTAATCTTTTTCTTCTTTTACAGATCATGTTTTGAATGTTGTAAGTCATGATCAGGAACATTTTCTCCCAAAAGTTTTATATTTGCTTTCCTTTTAAATGACTTAGGTCCAGAACACAGATTGAGTTAATTATTACATATGGTGTGAGGTAGGGGCCCAAGTTCATTTATTTATTTGTTTTTCAAGTGGATAACAGTAGTAACAAACTCATTTGTTAAAAAGACCATGCATTGTGGAAGGAACTATATTTCCCACACATGCAGAATTCATATGCTAAAGTGCCAACCTCTGTATTTGGATGTAGGATCTTTCTTGAAAGATATTATTAAATTAAAATGAACCCTTTAGGGTAGGCCCTATTCAATAGAGGCAGTGTCCTTATAAGAAGAGGAAGAGACAGTAGGGATGAATGCACACAGAGGAGAGGCCTTATGAGGACACCTTGATCTTGGACCTCCAGTATTTGGAACCCTGAGAAAATAAATTTCTGTTAAGTCTGTGGGTGTTTATTTTATTGATTGATTTGTGTGTGTGTGTGTGTGTGTGTGTGTGTGTGTGGTACTAGAGATGGAACCCAGGGCTTCCCACATGCTGAGCAAGTGCTCTATCACTGAGCTAGTCTTCGTGGTATTTTTTTTAACCACCATATAACAGACAATACACCTTCTTTCCCCCATTGAATTGTCTTGGCATCTGTGTGAATTTATTTTTATCTGTTATGGAGTGGCAAGCCATCCACAATAAGAGAGTGTATTGCTGAAATATGCTACTTGGTTGCTTGAAGTCACAGAGAGTCTCCTTTTCTTCTTACATTTTTTCCACTAGAATTGTGGTCATATGAAGACTTGGCCAAAAGTTGGTTGTATCACCATTGAATCACTCTGAAGCTTATGATGTTAAATTCTATCTGGGGAGTGTTGTGGTGTGTTATGATTTGGGGATGAGGTATCCCTCAAAAGTCCTGTGTTAACACAGGAATGTTCAGCGGTGAAATGATTGGACTATTAGAGCCATAATTTAATTAGTCCAGCTTACTTTGAATGGACAGACTGGGTAGTAACTGTAGGCAGATGGAGCGTGGCTGGAGAAAGTAGGTCACCGAGGGTGTACACTGTATGGGTTTATCTGTTCTGTGGCCCCTTTCCCCTCTAGCTGTCATGAATGGAGCCATGCTCTTCCATTATGCCCTTCTGCCATTATGCTGTGCTTTACCTTGGGCCCAGAGCAGTGGGGTTGGCCCACAATTAACTGAACCTCTGAAACTGTGAGCTAAAATAACTTTTCCACCCTTTAGTTGTTCTTGTAGAAGTCGTTCAGGTTTTTTGAACAGTGACACAAAGCTGATTAACATATCGAGTGAGGGTAGACCATAGGGCCTGATTCTCACATTTAGCTTTCAACATTGTTTTCAAGAAAGGACAAACTTCAGAACACAGAGACATTTGAACAAGATTGACAGTAAAGTGTGCTTCTCATATGACCAAATCTGTGTCTCACTGCTGGATCATGACTGTTTATAGTGCACCATGAATTAATATTTTAATGTATTTTATTAACTTGTGAATAATGTAAATATATTCCATTATCAGTTTTTACTACTTAAAGTGTTAATATGTTAAACATTTAAAATAACACAATTTAAAATCATATCTTGTCATATCTTGTCATGAGAGACCTCAAAATAGCATTGGCAAAGGACTCTCTGACCTTATGTTACCCCATGCCAACTGTTCCCTGGGAAGAAATCACGGTGTGGAGTGGCAGCCAGGTGCAGCTCTGATCTCCTGTGGTGGAATTCTGGTCAAGGCTCTAGTAGGACTGACCTCAGAGGACTTTTACCAGTCTATATCCTGGCTTACAAAGTGAGCCTCAAACACGTTTTTAAAATGCTGCTCTGTCAAAATACCTATGTTGTATAGCAGTTCTCTTTCGTGACCTGCAGATGTACTAAGAGTAGATTCCCTGACTGCACACAGTGGGTTACCTACTGGTACGGATTGTGGATAGTAATTGTTCTCCATCCGTGCCTTTGTCTTTTTATTGCTATTGTATTTTGGTGTTAGATAGGTAGTCAGCAGTGCCATTTGATGTGAAAATTCTGCCAGTAGACTTTTCTGCTTTCCCTCTGAGCACAGTGTAGTTCATCAACTTTGCAGCTGGTTTAAGAGCTTCTCAAAGTGTGATTTTTACTTTTTTCTCCCCTTTGAGGATAACAATTTTGAATGGTGTCTCTAATTTAGAGTTCTTTTAGTTCTTTCCTGACAACATTCATTAGGTATATTGACGAAATTACCATGGCTTGTTGTGGACAGTGCCCATTGGATTACTGAGATGCTACTTTGAAACATTTGTAAACTTGTTAAATGCCATCATTTATAAAAGTTTGATGATAGCTTACTAAGGAGTTGAGGCAAATTCATTGTGGGCCAAGTCACATTTGACCTTCAGGTATTCATCTGTTTTCCTACTTGCATTTTCTCTTTTCGCGAAAAATTTATGAAGTTATCACTCTTTGTGATAACTCTTGTACCAGCACATGCTAACTTACATTGAATATTTGCATTGTATATTTTGTTCTGTTATTTATGTGTTCAACTTACTGCTTAGAATTCTGTAGTTGTTACTACTTTTGTCATTACATTTTATTTAAAAAAACCACTCTGGAAACATGGATTCCATTTTTGTGAATTTGAGTCAAAATGCCACACTGCAGTAACAAACATGATAGAGTTAACAGGTATAATTAGCAATAGACAGATGATGTAAGTGCACATTAAAGAGTGTGAACTTGTGACTTGGTGACCTGGCTGAACTTGGAGGAATAAGCGGGGTTAGTTCTTGTGCATTCTGGGTAGCCCTGTCCTCACTTAAGTCACAGGTGAGGCTGCACATCAGATTTTTCATCCTTAATTTTGAGTTTTGAGAATACACATACACATGTATAACCTTTAAAATTAAGCAAAAACAAAAAATACAAAACAAAAAACCCCAAAAGCTTGCATTACTGTGTGAACTCAGACTGTGTGGTTCAGTAGGGGCAGACAGGGTACGTGGATATACCTCTTATCCTACCTTTTCTTGAGTGGACTAATTCAGGACAAGGATAGTCAGGGCTCTCTTCAGTCCTCCAGCTGATCCCAGTGGAGACAGTAATGTCACCTAGATAGTAGAGTGTCTGGATAACCAGGACCATTCCCAGGAGGAGGGGAGTGGACCAAAGGCCACTGCCTCTTCCAAGGCTAAATGGGTAGTTACTTTGATTTTTGTAAAATCCAGCAGTTCTGGATGCTGTCATTAACTTCCAGTCAAATCAAAAAATTCAATTCAGATCCATACAATTATAGCCTAATTTAATCAGTCATCTGGTGACCATCTCAAGGGATGCTTGTCACATGATGCACTGAGCTGAGAGTGCTGGCTCCAGGAGTAAGGGTTCATATGTACAGCACATGTATAACTTCTAGAGGCCCAAAGCTATTAGCCTCCTAACAGATGACTGTGGGTGTCATAATTATTCCTTTAATTCAAATCTGTGAAGTGTATATGAAATGCAACAACTGCAGCCAACCCCCTTTCTTCTGCTATTGTCGTATCACCTTTGTGGACCGCCCACTGGGAATTGCACTGAGTTAGTAGGTTTCGAGTATCCCCGAAATGTTGTTGGAGCACTCTATGCTTGAGTCAGGTGTTGGAGCTGAGCATTAAGAAATGTGTGTGGCCTTGTCCCTCTCTAACCCCTCTCTCCTGAACTGATATACTTGCAGCTGCCTGACTTTACCTGCTTCTAGTGCTTTTACTGCCCAAGATACACTCACCTGTGATACTGCCTCCTCCTCTCCTGGACCCACCACATGATGGCTCTTTGTTCTCTTTGCCCCCACTGCCTTCTCTGGAGATTTCTCTGGGACTCCTTTATTCCTATTACTTAATATTCCCACATCCAAGCCCATCTCTCCCTAAGACCCAGGGTTCTCTTCCATTCAGAGTAGCCTGGTCTCTGGCCCTGCAGTTTCTCATTTTTTGGTCTTCTGTAATTGAAGAGGATAACATTGAAAAGAGTTAGTTATGCAGATTGCCCACTGTGCTTACCAGCTAATATGCGTGCATGTGAGTTTTTAGGCTGTTGTCTAGTGCCTCTGAAGGTACTTAATCAAAGCATAATCCTTACTTCCTCTGACCTTCATATCTGGGAGAGCACCACCAAAGAAAATGTCTCCTGATGTCAGAAGCAGTAGATTCCCTGGGACACTGAGCCCAGAGAAGCCTGTCTTTCTCTGACAAAGGCTAGGACAGTGTTTTAGTCAGCTTTTTCACTGCTGTGACTAAATGATCTGACCAGCACGATTATAGAGGAAGAAAGATTTATTTGAGGGCCATGGTTTCTGAGGTCTTAGTCTATAGAAGGTCAGCTCCATTCCTTAGAGCTCAAGGTGAGGCAGAACATCATGATGGAAGAGTGTGGCAGAGGAAAGCAACTCGCATCATCAGGAAGCAGAGAGACCCCACTCTCCAGATACAAAATATATACCCCATAGATAAGCCCCAATTCCTACCTCTTTCAGCCACACCCTACTACTTCAGTTAATCCCATTGGGGATTAAGACTCTTAAAACCCAATTATTTCTCCTCTGAACCTTCCTGCATTGTCTCACATGTGAGCTTTTGGGGGACACCTCACATCCAAACCATAACAGATAGCTACTTCAATATTATGGGCAGTGATATCTTTGACCACTGTCTTGGGAGCAGCTAACCTCAAATTTAGGTTCTACAGATGTACCTACTGCTTCTGCTACCATAATGGCAAGTTCCTTCACCCAAGCAATCCCCACTTTGCCATGGGGGTTCAATTTTAACCTTGCTTTGATTTATGATGTCCCTGCACTACTTTCATTGAAGCAGGGGGGCATTCTCCCATGCAACATAGATTCATGAATGGCAGTCCTGTTGTCTGCTGATTACAGTTATCCTATGGTTAGATGTCCCCTGCCCGAGAAAGACAGAGAGATGATTGAGTTTGTGATGTGCTCTCTCAGCATAAAAGGGGAAAACAAGACCAATGAAGGTTGTAGTTAAAAAAAAAATCACAGAGATTGATAGCCCAACAGCGAGAATACACTTGATGCTACTGACCTGTACCATTGAAAATGGTTAAGGTGGTATATTTTGTATTTGTGTTTTATAACAACTACAACTTTTTTTAAAAAATGTAAAATCACCTCAGATTTCTCCCAGGCTTCTTATAGTTAATGAATTAGAATACAAAAACATATTTATCAATCATTTCAGTATGATAAAAGATGTTTCTTCAAATTAAATCAATACACATTTAAAAAGTTCACCTTTGCTAGGTGTAGTGGCACACTCTTGTAACCCCAGCTTTTCAGGAGACTGAGGCAGGAGGATCCCAAGTTTGAGACCAACCAAGAGCCTTTAGTAAGAGTCAAAAAAAAAAAAAAAAAAAGAAAAAGAAAAAGAAAAAAAGACTGGGGATATAGCTCAGTGGCACTTGGGCAGAGCGTTTGTCTAGCATGTGTGAAGACAAGTGTTTAATCCCTAGTACTGCAAAATAAAACACCCCAAAATAATAATAATAATTATATTTCTACCATTTGCATATAATATTCTTAATGTTTTATATTAGGGATTTATTGAATAAGGTAATGTTTTATAAATAATCTTCATTGTCCTTTTGTTTAAGTAATGCATCTGACTTCTTTAAACTACAAGTTATAATAATTACAAAAAATATTTATTAAATATGATTAAATATTTACAGCTATATTTAGTCTGTGTTTCTTTTTGAAATGACACTTGTATTTTTAGAAGCCTACTAGACATGTACTTCAATCTCAAGATATTGCATACTGGATTTGTGTTTGTCTTACAATTGCCAGTCTTTGATAAATTAATTGAAAGCACCTCTAAAACATCAAGACAACAATAGGATAAAATATTGATTATCTCAAGTATTCATTTTTGGTTTTGATTTATAAAATTAAAGGAAAGCAAGTGAACTAAAGAACATTGGCAATATTTTCTTTCAGTAATGTTTTTTCAAATTTTGTTTTGAATTTTCTTTTTTCTTGTGCTTAAATTCTAGTATTATTTTTTTTAAATTGTGGTCATAGATTCACAATGCTGTGCAACCCTCAACACCATTTATTTAGTTCCAGAACATTTTCACCACCCCAAAGGGAAACCTCAGACCCCATAAGCAGTTACTTTGTAGTTTCCTCCCTTACTTACCCCCTGGCAAACAGGTAATATATAAACATAATAAACTTTTAGCAATCTGGGGAAGCTTAAAGCTTGTCTGACATGTTTCTATGTTAGAATACTCTAGTCTTTGAAGGAGAGATAATATTTAGAACAGTTCGTAGTACTAAATTTGGAGCTTAGTGATCGAATCTCACCTAGCATGTGAGATTCTGGGTTTGATTCCAAGACCACAAGAAAACAAAACCACCACCAAAAGTAAATAAATAAATAAATAAATAAATAAAATTTAAAACTAGGAAAAATTGTGTATAGTTCTATTAAAAAAAGCAAACATTCACATAACCAATGTATTTTCAATGACAGTTGAAGGTGAATAATTTAAGTTTTCTTTATCATCTTTTCAACTATGATTTTTCTAACAGTCCCTACTTTGGAAACTGTGAGAAATTTGCTTAAATAAGAAATAAGAGTTATTTGTTGCCTTAATTAGCACTAAAATAATTAGTGTAAGACTTAATGATTTTGAGAATCCAAGTAATGTATATTAATATTCTTTTAATTATCTTAGGCAAAAATTCATTGCCCAAACAACCTTGAAAATAAAAATATTGTAAGTGTGTTAGTGCTGAACCACCTAAGGTTTATCCTCATAGAATGCAGCTGTGGCAAAATTACTACTTGAATTTTTAAAAATGTTTTTAAAATAGATGTATGGATTAGCTCAACTAATACAATTCCCTGAAAAGGGCAGACAGCTCAACCAACCAGAAAAATAGTTGAGACTGGATTTTGTAAAGCACTTTAATTCTGCAATTATGGGGCAGAGTGATTTCAGTGCTTTTGTTCTCTGTTTATTTGTTTTTACTGTAAAAAATGAGCATCTAAATAAGTGAGTTAAACCATAGTCATAAATCTGTATTAATGATTGAATTTAAAAGAAACATTATCATATGAACCTATTAAATGGTCATTTTTTTTGTCATGATGGAGAACATAGCATCTCTTTAGAGATTTGTTTTTAAATGAAGACATCTCTTTCACTATAGAACTTCCTATATATATTGTTTGTCTTTATGCTTAGAGTTGATCTCAGATCCTGTGACAAATCTTCATATAAAACAAATATTGGCCTTACCTGTCTTAGGCTAATTTAAGTTGATAATGTACTGAATTCAAATGTGAATCATTTTCACGATATAATATTTGGGGATAATGATAAGTTCAGACATATGTCCTGATATCTATGGCATTACATTCTATTCCTCTGGTTTGCCTTTTTAGTACTTAAGTCACTTTTTGACCAGGTGCTACCCATGAATCATACATGATAGTCACTCTTGTTATTTTATGTATATTTTAATGATTTAAAATTTCTAGGAAAATACAAAGAAATTTTGGCAATGTTCAAGGTAACTTGGTGGAGAATCTTCCATATTTATATGGTTCATTGAAGTTATTTATGGCTCTTGCAAAGCATATTTTAGATTGTGAAATATAGCATACTTACACAAAGTGAATAAAACCAATGTATGGTTGAATAGTTGTGAGGTAGATATCTGCTTAACTGTCCACCCGGGTCAAGAAACAGAACACAGCTCATATCTAAGATACACCCCACTCCCTCAATTGCAATTATGACTTTCTCTCCTCAGAGGTA
This sequence comes from Sciurus carolinensis, assembly GCF_902686445.1. Classification (NCBI taxonomy): domain Eukaryota; kingdom Metazoa; phylum Chordata; class Mammalia; order Rodentia; family Sciuridae; genus Sciurus; species Sciurus carolinensis. Next base: position 23,847,195 of record NC_062227.1, on the reverse strand, counting down.
ACCATATCTTTAATTTTATATTAATAACTTTATTGCTTTTCTAAGAATAGTTTTAATACCTATATAGACAGTCATTCTGTTTTAAGTTGATTATACCAAATGGGATTGTTTATGTCATGCTCAGCTGGAGTCAGGAGGCTGTAGGAAACATGCTTATTCCAAAACTGTCTCTCAAACCCAATCCAGAACTGCAAGAACTTAACCATGAGGCCAAGATTATGAATCTTACCTGCAACTGCTGACACTCACCAATCAGAACTTCCCAGTTCTTGCCATCCACTGTCTGTGCTAATCAGCTTTCTTTCAAAACAACTTGTTAAACCTTCTCTTTTCCCAACAAAACCCTGACCTTTTCCTTTGTTCTCCAGATACCCAGAGGCTAATCTGGTGTGTTCTGAATTGCAATTCATAATATTTCTAGTAAATCCTTTGCTTAGAGATTCCTTTCTCTTTCTCTATCTTAATTTCAGGTTGGCACCTCCTTTTGAAATACATATAATAGCTTGTATCTTAGTAATTTTTCTCAGTATTGTTTAGGATTTTAGAATATTGCATATAACTGTAATTAGTTCCTTGACATTGCTTATTCATATTACTTATGTATGTGTATATATGTGTGTATATGCATCCTGTGTGTATGTGTCCACACACACTCACACTTCTCGTTAATTCATTCTACTCTTGCTGGACATTTGGGTTTTTAGGCTGCTGTGGAACAATACTGCTATGAATATTATTGTATATGCATCCTAATGAACATAATTGTAATTGAGTATAGAGGATGTGTAACTTCTGCTTTATTTTTGTTATAACAACTTTTTCTATGACAATTGCACTAATTTATGTTCCCAGTGACAATGTGTGTGAGTTACTCTTGTCCCATATCTTTCTAACGCTGGTTATCATTACAACTTAAATTACAAATTGATAGATATGCAGTAGAATCTCAGTATGGTTAAAAATTATGTTTTTCTTATAAACAATTAAGTGGAACACAGTTTAACACTTATGATCACTAGGGGTTCCTCTTTGGTGAAACCCTTTTCTCATGGCTGTACTAATTCTTTACACATCAATGTTCATTGCTGCTCAATTCACCATAGCCAGATTGTGGAACCAACCTAGATGCCCATCAGTTGATGAATGGATAAAGAAACTGTGGCATATATATACAATGGAATATTACTCCACAATGAAGAATGATAAAATTATGGCGTTTGCAGGCAAATGGATGAAATTGGAGAATATCATGCTAAGCGAGATAAGCCAATCTCAAAAAACTAAAGGACGAATGATCTCGCTGATAAGCGGATGAGGACATATATTGGGGGGTGGGAAGGGTTAGCATTAGGTTTAGGGTTAGGGATAAGGAGTGTGGTAAGAATGAAGGAAAGAAGGACTGTATAGAGGGAAAAGAGGGGTGGGAGGGGTGGGGGGGAAGGGAAAAAAATAATGAATCAAACATCATTGCCCTATGTAAACGTATGATTACACAAATGGTATGCCTTGACTCCATGTACAAGTAGAGAACAACATGTATCCCATTTGTATACAATAATAATAAAAAAAATAAAAAAATAAAAGAAAATAAAAAAAATTTCACTTCTAACTGTTGCTGGTACATAAAAATATATTCTCTATTCTACATTGTTAAGTTCACTTATGAACTCTTAAAAGTTTTTCTGTAGGTTCTTTTGGATTTTCTATGTATACAGTAGCCTTGTCTTATATGTATTATTAAAAGGAAAGATGAATGAAACATCATTGATCATTCACTAAGTCAGTACTATTTATTTACTGAGACTCCCTCATGTCTTCATCTTTGAGATGCATGCCATGCTACAACTATGACTGAACTGAAGCTACCCTACTCTTACTCTGTTGAGTACTGTGGGATATTTATTTATGAGTATTTTATATACATGGGTCTAGCAGTTACATTCAATAGTCAGAGGAGCGCAAAAGCATATACCAGATCTATTACAGTGCTGCCCACTGGAAATTTCTGTGATGGTGGGTGTGTTTATATGGATGCCATATATATTTTGGAGAGTACAGTAGAAAAACCACATTTAGAAATATCCTATTTTCTTCCTTCTCCTTGGTCTGGCAGCATTTAAAGGGAAGGTTTTTCTTTCTCCCCCACATTTTTCTTTAAGGCTTTCTTTTCTTTTTCTACTTTGAGGCAGCTGTTAGGTTTCCTTTGCTATCCTCTATTTCCTGAGGATCTTCACTTTGGACAGTCCATCTGGCCACCCATTTCCAATCTTGCTTGCTTTGTATCCTGCTGCTTAATATTGATATTTCTTTGGACAGGACTAAGTGTGCCATCTCTTTCCAAGAGGCTTCTGGGTGAGTTGATTGTCTGATTTAATCCAGGAAGAATTTCAGAACTTTCAACATTAAGGTTATAGGGACAGATGAAGACAATGTCATATCTTTTAGGTGATGTTATTTTAAATATAGATGTTTGGAAGTGATATTGGTCATTGAAGATTGTCACTGAAACAGTAAGGAAAAAGGGGAGCCCTGGTGACAAAGGGCACTGTATATTCTTCAGCATCAGCATTTAAGGGAAATGTAGTTTGTTATATTTGCTTTATTTTCTAACACATCTATATAATAGTCCATTCTTATTACTATAAGTATACAGTATTAAGTCTATATTTCAATTTGAAAAGACTTACATCATTGATGCCACTTTTTGAAACCAACCTTGTAGTCTACTTGAATTTCTACAGAAAGTGACCTTTCCTTTGTGATTCATGATTATTCATTGGTTATCAATTCTTTACTCAACAAATAATTATTGACTTCTCTTGTGGATTAGGCATTCTGCTGGGTTAGTACATATTGAACAGTAAACAAACCTTAAGGAAGTTACCTTCTCTGTATCGAGTACTCTGATCATTTATAATGACAATTATAGATATTGGAAACCAGTGCTGAGCACAGAAGGGAGGTCTGCCACTGACGTAGTCATGTAAGCTGAGAGGGAGCTGCTGTTCTCATCTGAGATCTCAGAGATGTGAGGATTTATGGTGGAGAATGAGAAAAGGAGAATGTTGTGGACAAATATATTATTTCTTATTGCTGCTATAACCAAATTACCACACTTCATGACCTTTAAAGTAGAAAAAAAAAATTCTTCTATTACAGTTCTAGAGGTCAGAAGACCCTAAGTTGATTTTCACTAGGCTGAGACTAAGATGTCAGAAAGAATGTGTTCTTTCTGGTGCTCTTGAGACGAATGGTTTCTTGCTTTTTCCAAACTTCTAGAAGCTGCCTGCTTTTCTTGACTTTCTGGTCCTTCTTCCATCTTCAGATCTCTTTCTGACTTCTGCCATTCCTCTTCTACTTGCACGGACTCTTTGTGATGTCATTGGGTTCCTGGGTCATCTGTCCATTTCCAGGTCAGCTGATTAGCTACGTTATTCCTGTGTGCAACCATAATTCGCCTTTTCCATGTAATTCAAATGTACTCATGAGTCTAGAAATGAAGTCATGGAATCATCTTTTGGGAACAGAGGGCAGCATTATTCCATATTCCCCAGGAAAGAAAAGAACATGGCATATGTGAGGGACTGAAAAGAAATTCAATATGACTAAAGTTTAGCCCACAGGAAGCAAATGACAGGAAAACTGGCTGAGGAAAGAATCCATGAAAATGTGATTGAATTTTATTCTAAAGAAAATGAGGAACCATTAAGGAGTGAAATAATTAGATTTCAGTTATTGAAAACTTCCTCTACCTGCACTTGGAGGCTCTTAAATGATAATGCCTGCCTACTTCACTGACTATAAATTGAAGCTAATTAACTGAGAATTATCAGAGCTTAATCTGAAATAAGAGATAGTAAGAAAAAAATGAATATACCTATATGTAGACAGAACACCAAAAATGTAATTCTGAGAAGCATTTTGATTATGACAGGCTGTTAAACTATTGATCAACATTTGGGATTAGGACTCTTTCATCTGATGAATACCTGTTTCAGGTGGCCAGACCAACATGTAAACCCAATCATTGGTTTATGAAAATGAAATTGGTTTATGTAAGGGAAATGTCTGGGTATAGCTGAACCCAGAGGGTCAAATAAGCCGTTACTGATCTATGTGTTGACATCATCATTGTTACTCTTCTCCTTACAGAAATGGGATGTCCAATAGGAGCTCCTGCTGTAATCTCACTGTATCTGCCACCCCGGTGCCAGGGGCAGTAGCAGAAGTACAAGCTCTAGGATCAAACCTCTGGGGACCTTCCACATTCCTATGTTCAGTACTGAACTAATCAGTGTGTCTGGGGAGATGTGATCTATGAGTTGGGCATCTCAGTGGAATACTTGACTCCTGTACTAGTTAAGCAATTCTGAAACTTGATTCTGAAAGTGACAGTATGCTTTGAGAGTTGGACTGTGTGCTTTGTTACCAAATTTCAATTAAAACCATTCAAATGGAGGCATTGTCTAAATCTCTTTGTCATATGTTATCGCTAGTATGAAAAGATATGATCTGAAATTTATCATATTATTGCTGTTCTTCAATTGTTCTGTACATATGGGTCTGGGTTTGAAATCTTAAAGATGTAAATGTCTATATTCTCTTAATTTTTCATTTAGAATCAGTACAAAGACTTTTGGTAATGGATATCATTTGCGTGACTTTGAAAATGGAAATATTTAATTAAACTTCATAGAGTAATGAAACAAAATCATGCCTGCCTTTTAGATCACTTTCTTCCCTTGAGCAACTGTCTCTTTCAGTCTCTGTCAGCAGATTTAATCTCACTACCATAAAATCCTTTTCAGTCATATTATCTTCATTTAAATACAGATGTTTGTGAGGATCTTTCTGTTCTTTATATATTGAGTGTGTAATGACATTCTGCTTATAGCATTTCTGTCATTTGTGCCTTAACATTTGTCAATGGAGCATCTTTTCTTTTTTTAAGAGCACAATTTCAGGCTGAGAAAATGGAAAATGTGTTCCAGTGTGGTTTTCTGATTGACTTTATATGTGTTAAAAGTGATACAAACTCTTGAAATCACTCAGTGTCATGATTCTCCTCTTCTGCTCTGCAGTGCTGCCTGTCCCTTTTCAACCTTCACCAACATTTCTCTGTAGATGATTTGGAGAGGCTCAGCTCCAGATCCGACACTCTTCTCTATTTCCATGTTTCTAGCTTTTTTTTTTTTTTTATGTTGATCTGCTGCTTACACAGTTTTGCAAACTGTCTACAAACCAACCTTACTGTTTTTGGCTTCTCTGCTGTACTCACTTGTGTTCATATCACCATTACAGCTCATCATTTCTTCCCCCCGGTTCCTACCATTTCTTTCCAGGATGATTGCTACCACCCATTCAGTGCCTTGTAAGATTTCTGAACCTCTTCAATAACCTGCTATGCTTCTGTGTATGAACTCTTTCACTTCGATCTTGGTATAATTGAGAAAGCCCAGAGAGTTTTGAGAATTGAAATTTATATCCCACTCCTTTTGACAGCAGGTTGAGAAACTTTTTTTTTTTCTTTTCTGAACTTCATAACCTTTGTTGATTGCATTCTTTACCTGATACTTAATTCTTCCAAGTTCAACTGTTGTGTCTTTCGTTTGGACTGTGCTAGGTTCTTGGAGGGCTGGAGGCATGTTGTTTTACTTTCTCCTGTATAAAGTGTTCGCAGAATTGAATACTAATCATCGTGAAAGATGCTTAGGACATTTGGTATGAAGATGAAAGAAGAGTTCAGGTTAGGTTCGAAGGTTGTCTTTTGTTCAGGACGGGAGAACCAGTTCAAATGGGCAACTGCCCTCCACACATCAATTAAGGAAAGGCTAGAGAAATAGATCAAACTTTTAATATTAAAATATTTTACAAATGTCCATTCAAGCTCACTTTTAAGAAAGGGAAATATTTGGGAGTTAGAAACAAAGGAGATCACAACCTTGAACTGCCAGAGAAATCACTTGAGAAGCTTGGTTGGTAGGGTCTAGAACTCTGAGCTGAGGCTGCAAGCCCCAGGCCCTGGTACACACTTAGAAATGAACTGAGGCTTGGGCATGGCAGTCCCACTGGAAAAACCTATAACTCAACCCACATTGGAAATTGGAGTCCTCATCTTTGATGAGCCACATTTTTCATTGTGTGAATCTTCAATCTCAGAAACAAGTGCAAAAGTTGCTCTGCAAATGTGAACCCCATAGGACCTCATCAGGGACATCGCCATAATCCACAGCAGTCATTGGGAATTCCAGGGAGATAAAAGATTCTGAATCAGTATGGGCTCGTAGACAAATATTACAAGCACGTTAGAAAGTGCAGTGGCATGAGATGTGGTCAACAGATACAGCACAGCATGAAACTCATCAATTACACATCAGAGAAACTAAAGGAATAGAAGCTGCAAGGGGAACAATCAGGGCATTAACAGGAATTGACAGGCTAATTCAAGGAAAGGAGGATCTAGTAATAAAAAATGTAGTAATTAAAATTTTTAAATATATTCAATAGATAGTTTTAAGAGTGAGCCAAACACAGCAAAGGGAGAACTGGTGTGCTGGCAGCTGGAGATGAAGCCATGTTCAGAGCTGATTTCTGCATAGCTGGGCTGTTGCTGGAGACTGGCTGCTCCACAGATAGAAGCCTGTGGGTGGACATGCATTCTTCAATGCCTGCCACTTTACAAGGGCAAGGGGGCTTTTTATAGGCACAGGTTCAGAGCTACATGATTGGTTGCTTTCTGCCCCCTTTTCCTTTAAATGTAGGCAGTGATCTTATTTTTGTTTCCTTTGCACATGGAGATGAAGTGAGAATCCTTGTTCCTAGGGAGGGAGGTTGTGAACCATGTAGGTAAAATGCTACAGACCCTAAGATTGTCCCAGTGATGGAAGGGAGGGAACCTGTTTGCAAAACAAGGTTGTCTTCTAGAGGTAAAATTTTGTTTTCTTTTTTTTTTTTTTTCCCCTGGCATCAAGGTGTTCTCTGACAGGTGTTTGTTGTCCTCCAACTTCCTTCCTCTCTCCCTTTAATGTAGCTACAGGTGGATCTAATTCTTCTGAGGCACCTAGGCAGTGCTCCTTTGAGAGTCTTGCCTTAGACAGTTATGTCCACCATGAGAGAAGCAATTTTCTAGTTCCCAGATTTTTCTTCTTTGTTATTACTGGGTCTGGTTCACAGTGTTCCTGTTTCTGCATAGATTCCTTCCTGTGCTTAACGCTAAAATTGTTGGTGATGCCTTATTTTTCTTGCAGTGTGGACTTTTTTTTTATTTTTAAAGATAAATATAGTGAAATATTTCCTTTACTAAAGATTATTTTCTTTTATACCACCGATGGGACATTGGCAACAAATATAGAAAACAGAAAAAGTAAATTTTTTTGGTACTAGGGTTTGAGCCTGGGGCAGGGGGGCTTAACCACTGAACCACACCCTCAGCACTTTTTGTTTTTTGAGAGAGGATCTCCTTAAGTTGCTGAGCCTGACCTTGAACTTGGGATCCTTCTTCCTTAGCCTCCTGAGTTGCTGGGATTATAGGTGTATGCCAACACGCCTGGCAAAAAAAGTGATTTTTTTTGTATATTAATATGACTAAAGTTTATTAAAATACAGGTTGAGCATTCCTAATCCAAAAATCTGAAATCCCAGATGCTCCCCAATTCAAAACTTTCTGAGCATGGACATGATACCACAAGTGGAAAATTCTACTCCTATCTTTATGTCATGGATCACAGTTCCAATGCAGATGCACTGAGAATATTTTATAAAATTTCCGTTAGCCTCTGCTAACGTATATGAAACACAAATGAATTTCATGTTTAGACTTGGGTCCCTTCCCTAAGATATCTCATTATGTATTTGCAAATATTCCAAATTAAAAAAAACACATTTTTGTTCCTTGGCATTTTGAATAAGAGACACTCAATACTCAACTTGTAGGAATATTAAACATTTATTTGACACATTAGTTGCCTTAAATTAAAACAATGACAACTTATCCCTTTTAGGTTTTTATAAAGCTTATTATTTGCTATTCATCTACAAACCCATCTATTTATCTAATCCTCCCCTATTTTATCTATGCTCCAAGCATCAAGGATTTGTGGATGTCTGATTAAAGTTATTTAAATATTAAAAAGGTGATGGAGGAAGGCATTCATGCCTGTAAAATGATTTTTTTGTAATCTAAGTTTTTTTTTTTTTAATGGGTTGAACACCCAAGAAACCCCCAAGTAAATAAACCGCTGTCCTATTACCTTGAGAAATGAAGGATAAACCTAGTGTCAATCTAAGATTCTGTTAATAAACTGTGTCAGATTTTATGTGTTTTTAAGGAAATAGATATAAATAGTATTTGAATGTATGTAAATTTTGACTTTATTGTTTTAATATTTGATAGTCCATACACTTTTACCATTTGCTAAATGGGTATAGGTTTTGCCTCATAATAAGTCTGGAGGTATAGACTTTAATTTTTTTTAATAACTTCAATGTTTTCTTCTTAGATTCTTAATATTCTTTCCTAACGTTAAGGATAATGTAGTAAATTTTTCCTGCTATACCAGGGAAGATGCATGATCCTGTGTCCCAGAAACTCATGCATGTTGATAGAATACTGAACTCTATTGGTTATAAGCAGTAGATGAAGCTTGAATGAATGTATTAAAGGCAGTCCCCAAATGTCATATCTGCCAATATTTTTTTGTTTTCTCAAATCTGTGAATTAGAAACAAATTGACGGAGTGATATTTAATTTACTCTTTTCATGTCTTCTCACGCTCCCTTGGATAATCAGAGATGGGTGAAGTGGCTCAGAAGTAGGTGGCTGAAGGCAAGGGAGAAGTCAAGGGCGAGCCTGCCAGCCCAGGACGCCCCCATTCCTACCAAGAAGAGGTAATTTGGATTGCATAGTAATAGTGGGAAAAAGAGATCATCTTCACTGTGAAATTCTGGGCAGTGATTCCCGAAATAGACCCTGTGCATACTTCATTTAAATGGATGAAGCTAACCACATATGGAAGGCATATCCTTCCTCTCTTGAATAAATTCTGCTTTAATAAGAAGTAAAGTGAAGAGTTGTCCTAATTTTTAATTTTTCATTAGATTCAATAAATAGAAAATTGTCCTGATTTTGGTGGCATATTTTAGACTTTTCTCATCATGCTTAATTTTACTATTTGACAAAGGAATGAGGTTGAATTGTTGAAATTACATATGCAGTACTATAAGATTTCAGCTAATCTTAGAAGTTTTTGATGAGTTTGATAAGAAGTTAAGCTCTAATATGAGAAATTAGGAATTTCCCTGAATAGGGAACATTTTAGCATTTTTTCAGTCTTATAACTCCTAAGTTTTCTTCAAAATGTAAATCTCTTACTGTTTTCTAATATTGAAAGTTAATATACAGTGAGTGTAAAGATATTCACTTCTGATTTATAGTAGATTCCATATTGGAAAAAAATTAGTCGTACAAAGACTCCTTGATCTTCATAGTAATAATAATGACCATAATAGCGTGGTGATTATGGAGTATTTGCTCTGTTAGACTTTGAAAAATATTCCTGTATATTTAACCTAAGCAATTGTACTAGCTTTCTGCCACTATGACAAAATACCTGAAATAATCAACTTATAAAGAGAAAAGGTTTATTTTGATTCACAGTTTTGGAGGTTTCAGTTTCAAGACCAATGGGCCCCATTGCTTTTGGTCTTATGGTAAGGCAGAACATTGTGGTGGATGGTGGAGTAAAAGTTCTCACTTATGGCCAGGAAGTGGAAGAGGAAAGAAGAAGGGGCTGGGTTTCCACTGTCCCCTTGGAGGGCACACTCCCAGTGACCTAAAGATGTTCCACTAGGCCCCACCTCTTAGGGATTCTACTGCCTCCCAACTACACCACCCTGGGGACTAAGCATTTAACACATGGGCCTTAGGGAGAAATTTAACATCCAAACTTGAATAGCATTGATTATCCATATTTGACAGTTAAAGCTTCTGAGACTTTAAAGAGGTAATGGAACTAATCTCAGGCTATGGATCTGGTATATCTTCCACCAAAACTTCTATCTTGTTCTTTCTGGCTTCAGCCTTCTTGAATCACCAAGTGTTTGTATTAGGAGGTAGGTAAGAGCATGAATTCTCAGTGATTTGGGTTCAAGTTCCATTTCAGGGCTTTAGCAAGTTTCTCTGCTTCTCTGTGCCCCATTTCCTATCTGTTAATAATAGTGCCTAGGACTCTAGTGAAACTAATCTTCACTGCACACTGAACAAGGTTCAGGTTTCATAAAGCGTTTAATCACAATAGGGATGGGTTGGTGGTGGGCAGTGCCACAGGGAATGCTGGGAAGGAAAGCGCTAGGGCCTGTGTGGGAGCTGAGTAGAGAAGGAGAGGTCCAGGGAGGAGTTAGTGGCTGCAAGGAGGTTAGAGGAGCTGCACGGTCCCATTAGCCTGTGTCCTGCACCCTGCTGTGGTGCACCAACCCAGGAAAACCAGACCGGGAGGGGTGGCAGTGGGGAGAAGAGCAGATCCCAGCGAATGTTCATGGAAGGGGCAGCAGGAAGGAAAGAGGAAGGGGATATGTGATAATGAACTTGCTGAGGGTTTCCTGTGTGCTTGATTACTTTTGAAATCAGTCTTTCTGTACTAACTCATATCCATCCCCTTTCTTATCCCCTTCCACCTGTTCTTGGCTCCATCCCCTGTTCCTCTGAGCCTTAAGAACTGCCCTTTGGCAGTCAGGGTTGAAGTACTAATGGAGAGTGGTCTTTAGGATGCAAGATAAAACTGCATTTTCCCCTAGTAGTGCTGTAATCTGGTAGTTAGGTTCTGAAGCACGCTTGTTACTGTGCTAACTGTGCGAGATACAGTGTGTTATGTTGATTCATTATGAATAGCCTGGGATGCAAATTACTTGAAGTACATAGTTTCCATAAGAACATTTATTATGATTTCTAGATAGTGTGCTTACAAATGAATTTCTTGAGCAAAGCCTGTTGTAAACTGTGGATTGTATGCATTTGCATTGATTCATAAAGTGTTAGGATTGCAAGGAAAATAACATGAGCCACATGCCTTAGTCTCTGGAGGAGACACCTACGTAGTAGCTAATATGCAGGTGTGAGAGACAGAGAGAGGCAGAGAGAGAAAGTGAGGGAGGGAAGGACAAAGATTTAACAAGAAATTTGGAAGGTACCTAGGAATCTGATGGGGAACATTTAACCTAGGGGCCAATTGAAGCAAAATGTTTCAAGTATGCATCTTTATAAAACATATCCTATTAGTCGAGCCTGTTTTGTGTGAAATAGGCCTTAACTAGGTGGTTATTTTCCTTAGTGCCTACTCCCCCCCTTGTTGAAATATATAGATCTTAACCCAAACTCCATATTCAATCTCTAATATGTTGTGCTAGACCAAAGGTGTATATTTTAAATGAAGCTATTAATTTAGCTTTATTTTAAATTAATAAAATCAACTCATCTGTAGTTTACTTTTTTTCCCCTGAATAATTCCATACTTGTTCTACTTTTTGTGTGGTGATTCCCCCCCCCCGCCCCAGCTATTATCTTGTCGATTGCCAGAAGTCATATTACAGTATGTACAACCAGTGTGCCTTGTGAAGCAGCCCTGCAGGAAATATAATATGCAAAAATTGACCAAGGTTTCAAGGTTTCAGAGCAGAAGAAAGGCAAAAGTGTGACTCAGAGCTGGTTTTCATCCAAACCACCCTCCTATCCAGTGTAGAAATTTCCCAGCTACTGGTTGCAGATACCCAGTGAGCATCTGTACTGGCTTTGGCAGGATGCTTGGAAGGCTTGAAGTCATGACGACTGCACTGTGGCTATAACCAGGCCCAAGCTGCAGTTTATAAACTGAGAGCCAAGGGAGGGGTGATCCTTGGTCTGCTCTTTGGTGTTGCTATGAGGGACAATAGGCTGGGGTCTCCATGGCACTGTTATATGAGGCACGCAGTATCTAAAAACTTCATGTCAAAAGTACGATTATAATCTGTATTCTGAACACTTGAAAAGAGTTCATATACCAGGGTTTAGGGGTAATATTTGCACATATATAGCACCCTTTGTTCATGGGAGAATCTAGTTAGATTCAAATCTTGGATTATGTTTTGAAAAATTAAGCCGTAGTATATTTCATTGGAGGGAGTTCAAACCCTGATTCTGGAAACTTTCATATGATAGTTATGTCCATCAATGCTCTTGCCCACTGGTTCTTAATCAAGAAAAATGAATTTAATTCATTTTCGATTAATATATTTTAATGTATCTCTCTGGTAACTGTATTGCGTGAATGAACATTGTAAGAGACTGGTACTCCTCCAACCCTTAACTCTTCTTGGTCATCATTCTCTTTCTTTAAGTCTTGCTACCCTCTGCCCCTAATTTCAGCTTTTCAAGTTGCACTTGACATTTAAAATTTGTTTTAATGAGGCTACAGTTTCCTTTGTTAAATCCTTTGTGTGTGGCTTCTTCTTTTCCTTTTATCTCTCCCCTTCCTTAAGCAGGGGCATGTCCTGTAAGCTTCTTTTCTCTTTCTAGTTGAGGTAACTAGAGGTAGCTCCATGAACATTCGTGGGACCCAAGGTGAATGATATTTTGCAGTGAGAAGTGAGCCTCTTAGATCTAAGCTTCCTGGATTTAGCCCAGAAGGGGCATGATCCTCCCCAGGCATCTCCTGCAGCTATTTATAAAAAGTTGGCCTCTTTCTTTCCCCTTAGGGTACAAAGTATGACTGATTGTCACAGCACGGTATGAAAATAAAATCCCACAAAGCAGCCTGGGAGAGCTATGTAATCAGTCTGGAATTTAAAATATCTAGTTGCCAAATTTACTACTGAATGTTGAAAACCGAGACAATGTTATTTATTTATTTTTTTAACAGCAATATTTGTTGCAAGTGCATTTGCTCATGAAGAAGAAATTGGGTCTATGTAGTCAAGCTCTTTAAAGAGTGTAAGTACCACTATACCATGTGCGAATGGGTGTGAAAAGATAGGCCCGAACAGCAGGAGCTTAGAGCCTTGTGGTAGAACTTATCAGTCCAAGGTTGAACTGAAACAGAGGGAAGGGTATTTCTAAAAACTGGCATTGTTTACATGTGCTGTTCATGTAGAAAGCAGCTAACAGTATCTCAGCCACCTTTCTCTGTGAGACATGCTGGCAGGGCACTCCAGCATAATGGTTGATGAATGACTGCACGTCATGACCACATAGGTGACAGTTCCCTTTACTCTTTCCTAAAGAGAGTAAGGTCAGCTTCCCAGTTTTTTCAAAAATAGAAACGAAAGCTGGAGGCAGTAACAAGTGGGAGGAGGGGCAGAGAAAGGGAATGAATAAGAACATTAAGATACAGTAGATGGACTGGGGCTTTAGCTCCATGGCAGAGCACTTGCCTAGTATGTGTGAGGCACTGGGTTCAATCCTCAGCACCCATAAAATAAACAAAAAAAAAAAGAAAGACATGCTGTTATCTACAACTAAAAAACAAAACAAAACAAACAAAACAAAAAACAGTAGATGCACTTTAGTGTGAAGTCTAAGAATTTTGCAACAGAAGCTAACTCTGCTGGGATTGGCAAAGATCAAAAGCTTGCATTCAGTAGCCAGGAAGACTGTTTCTTAAAGTGAGAGCCTGTCATTCATTTCAGAGCTCTCCTTCCATGCCACAGCTTAGGGATTGAATACCTTTGAAATGTAGTACCTGTGGGACCATGTGAGAAGTACTCAGGTGTTTTAAGAGAGAAGACTCCAGGGTCTTCTGAGTCTCCAGGGGCATTTTATCATGTGTGGGCCATCTTGCCTTGGTCAGCCTTGGAACTTTCTGGGTCCTCTGGACTGAGGACATGTGCTTTCAGCTCTGTACATTTATCTTGTTATTTATTTGGTTTCCTCTGTTATTTTCTTCTTTTTTTTAAATATTAGATATGTTAAAACTCATGGGTTCTTTTTTTAACTTTTCTTTCAGATTTTTAAATTCCTCTCTTTATGGGAGGAACTTGACTTACAGGATAATCCTTGGCTCTGTCTTCCAAATTAGTAATTTCTTCTTTGGCTTTCCCCTTTTCCCTGTATAGACCAAGCATAGTTTCTCATTTTAAAAAAATCTTTTAAAAGAATTAGAATCAACTTTTTTGGTAAAATAAATAAATAAATAAAAAGATTAATATGTTAGACTTTTTCTATTCAGACCCAATTTTAAATATCCTATTTGCTCTAATACCTATTATACCTATTTGCTAAAGTGTTATTTACACCATTTTTTTGTATTTGCTTCCTCTTTTTATGTTTATTTTCTTCCAGTGTTTAGGAATTTGTGGGTCGTGTGCACATCTCTATAGTTGAGGTTTATTACCCAATTCATGAGACTATATTTGTTTTTAGCTACTTTCTCAAGATATCTCAAGAAATTTGGGTGATGAATGAGGTGTCAGTGGCTTCTCTGGGAATTCCTATTTTTCCAAGAGCTCAGGGACCTCCTATAGCAAACCTGCTCAGGTCTGCTGTGTGCACTTACTGTGCCAGGCAGGTTTACCTCATTGAACTTAAAGACAATAAATAAGTGCCATGTTGAAATTATGGTTTCATGGAAGCTCAAAAAAGCAATGATTACTTGAAATAGAGTAAAATAGGATTCTGAGAAGGGCTTGGAAGCATGGATGATATTTCCACAGGATAGCAGGAGCAACTTAATTGCTGACAGATGAGTGGAGAAAAGGATGAGTGGGATGGAAAACAGTATCTGGGAATCCTGCATTGTCTAGTTCACTGAAGAGGCACAATAATAATGCTAAATAGAAAACAAAATCAGTTGGGCATGTATTGGGCACCTCCGTCCATCCTTCCACCCATCCACCCATCCATCTACCTACCCACCCATCCATCCATCAATCCACCTATTCATCCATCCATCATCCATCCATCCATCAGCTTAAGCCAGCAATTGAGGAGTAACAGCAGCTTCTTCTGCCTTCCCCTCATTCTACCAGTTAGCAGTGATATATTTTCTTCTTCCTATATGTCCCTCAAATCTATTTTCCTCTAATGTCTTGTTTACCTTGTTTCTCTCAGTCCTTAGCAAAATATGTACTAATTTACACTTTTGCTCTGTGAATGCAGAAAAATTGATTGTGGAGGAAAATGATACATTATTTTGGGGCATGTTTCTATCTTATAGTCTTCCTCAGAGTGATGACTAGTATACAGTTAAAAATACAGGCCTCATATTTAAAGGAAAAGGTCAGGGTAAGAGTAGAAGATTTGGAAGAAATTACAGGTACTTCTTATGTTGGGACTCCATCCTGATAAATCCTTTGCAAGATAAAAGTTTTGTCAAGTTGAAAATGCATATAATACATCTAACCTGCCTAGTATCCTAGCTCAGAGCATAGCATTAGGGTGTCAGGGGTTTCCCCTGGAACTGAGCAGCTGACTGGGAGCTGTGACTTGCTGCTGCTGCCCATTGCAAGAGAGGATAGTACTGAATATCACTGGCCTGGGAAAAGATCACAACTCCAAGCAGGATTTCTGCAGGATGAATATCATTTTCACACCAATATAAAGTTCAGAAATCTAAAACTGCCAAAGGTCAGGGACTGTCTGTATAGTTTAAAATATGGAAATGGATTTAATATCTGCAGGGAAGTCAAAACAGGCAAAATGAGTCAGAAGGCAAAAAGAGATTAACAAACTTCTGAATGTAAGACAACAGCTACCCCTGTTCTGTGTGGTATGCAGAATGCTACACTGTTTGAAGGATACTAATGCATGTGATGTCCCCTCCTTTTGAAGAGATTCCAATTTAAGAGGCGAAATCAATCTTGTCTAGATGAAAATTTCAGCAATACTGATGAGTATATCACTGAATGCCAAGTGAGTGATAAGTGGTTTTGGGTCACAAGTTATGTTCTGCAAGATTTAATAGCATTCTCAAAACCAAAGGATCAAAAATAAGTTTGACGGTTCCTTTTCTCTGGGACTTGCCAAAGTTTACATACCTACTTCTATGTAGTGTCCTCTTGGTTCCTGAGGACTGCCTTAGTAGTGACCCACAAATTTTGATATATATGTTTTGATTTTCATTCAGTTAAAATATTTTATAATTTCTTCTTTGTCCCCCGGGTTACTTTGAAGTGTGCTAGTTTCTCAATATTTGGAGATTTTCCCATATATCTTTGTTACTGATTTCTAATTGAGCCTCTGTGGTAGTTAGAAAACATAATTTGATGTGATCAGATTTGTTTTGAATTTATTCAGATTAATTTGTGGTCTCAAATGTGTTTGTTCCGTCTTGGCAAATGTCTTGTGTGTGCTTGAAAAGAATGTGAATTCTATGGTAATTGGGTGTAGTGTCCATGTCACTTAGGTCCAGTTGGTTAAGAATGTTTTCCAAATTTTGCTCATCACTACAGCTTTTCTGTCTGCTTGTTCTATCAATTACTGAGCAAGGAGTGCTGAAATTCTTGACTATAATTTTGGATTTATTTCTCCTTGTAGTTCTATCTGTTTTTGCTTCATACAGTTTGAAATTCAATTATCAGGTGCATAAACTTTAAGGAGCACTGTATTCACTTGCTGAGTCGATCATTATGAAATGACTTCCTGTATCCTGGTAATATTTTATTTTTTGAAATCTTTGTCTTATAACTGCTTCAACTTTCTTTTGGTCAGCATCAGATCTATTTTCTCTTTTGCTTTTAACCTACTGGTATCTTTATATTTGAAGTGCATTTCTTATATGAAGCACATAGCTGGGACTTGTTTCTGTATCTAATCTGGTACTTTTTCTCTTTTAATTGGTTTATAGACCATTTGCATTAGCTGCAATTACTGATACAGTTAGGTTTAAATTCAATACTTTGCAATTTTTTTTCTATTTGTCACATCTGTTTGTTGTTGCCTTTTCCCTCTTTTAACATCTTCTTTTAGATTACTATTTATGATTCTTTTATCTGCTTGTTGTCTTAACTCTAATGGTATTTCTATGGTACACATACTTAGCACAGGCTCCTGAAGTGAAATTAAAACACCTTAAGTGTAGTATAAGAACCTTTAATAGTGAATATCTGTTTCGCTAGTCTTTATACCACCATCATTACACGGTTTACTTTTCTGTCATTTGTAAATCTGCAGCAATACATTATTACTTTTGTTAGTACTATTTTATGTTAAATAGTAGACAGGAGAATTCTGAGTTCAAAACCAGCCTTAGCAACTTAGAGGGGCGCTAAGCAACTCAGTGAGACCCTGTCTCTAAATAAAATACAAAATAGGTCTGGGGATGTGGCTCAGTGGTCCAGTGCCCTTGAGTTCAATACCTAGTTACCTCCACACACACACACACACACACACACACACACACACACACAAAGAAATGGAGCGGTGTCTGTGGACTGAGAAATCATGAACTCCCAAATAAACTTTTCCTCCTTAAATTGTTCTTGTCAGTTCTTTTAGTCACAGCAGTGAAAAAACTGACTAAAATCTTTGGTAACTTTCTGTTGAACGCCAGACATTGGGAATTTTTACTATTGAGGACCAGATGTATTTCTTTTTTTATAAACATTCCTGAACATTTTTCTGGTATCTTATTTGGAACTACCTTATTTGGAATCCATTTTCATCTTACTTTTAAGGTTTATTAGGTAGCACTCACAACTGGAGTAGTTTGTACCTTAGAATTAGTTATTAACAACTGTTAAGGTGAGACCTTGTAAGTCCTCATGCTCGGTCTACTCTGTGGTTCTTCATTCTGGCTAGTGGAAACGTACATTGTTCCTGGCCCAATGTGGACTCTAGTTATCATGGGTGAGCCTTTCTGTAGTCTTTGGTAGTTTCCTTTTGTACTGGCAGTTATTAGCATTCCACTGAATGTTCTAGGGGATACACTGCAGGTGTCTAAAAGTACATGTATCCAGCTGTCTTCTCTGGTACTCTGTCTGGTGAATTCCAGCCCCTGTGTCTTCTCCACACTCTGAATTCAGTATTCAATGCAGGGAATCTCCTAGACTCTTCCTGAATGTCCCTGCCTGGGGATACAGCCTGGAGACTCTCCCAAGGGATTAACCTGGGGTAATTATAGGGTTCATCACATTGATTTCTCATTTTTCAAGGATTATTGTCCTTCATTGCTTGAAATACAGTATCTCATAAACTGTAGTCTTGCATATTTAGTCTGTGTTTTATTTATTTCGTCTGGCCACTGTTGCATGTAGAGTTAACCTTTGTAGTATTTTTCAGGTTTTGAAGATAGAGGTTTTTAACCAGAGTATCCAGCTGGACTAGTGTTGCCCTTGGAAACAATTGGAAAGTTGTGTTCTGTTAGTTAAGGAATATTTCTCTGATGTAGCAGTCCTTAGAAACTAGAGCCTCAATGTTGGCACGGAGAGACAGTTGGCATAGAGATCTCCTAACTAGTTTTCAAATTTTTTCCTTGTGTATAGCCCAGAAAAATTTATTCTATTTTATTTATTTATTTGTTGTGCTGAGGATTGAACCCAGGGCCTGTTGCCAGCTAGGTAAGCACTCTACCACTGAGCTATACCCAACCCGTTAGAAAAAACTGACTTATAAATTGACCTGCAATATTTTAAAAATTGTAAGTTGCAATGTGAGTAAAGAATGTCACTTCCAGTAAATTATAAATATTGACATTTTAAATAAAATACATTTACATATATCATCTAGAATGCAAATACCATAGCAGTTTGAAGACCATTAGTTTCATTTAACTCATGAACAAGTACTTTTGCATTGAGAAATTTTGCATCATTCTTTTTTCTTCTTTCAGTCATGTTATTTTTCTGATTCCCCGTTGGATTTAGAGCTATTGTCATATGTTTGCTTTTGTAACAGTTCTGTGGATCATTCTACATTCTTATCTACATTTAAAGTAAGCACATTAAAATAATACTTTTAAAATTCCTCATGACCATGAAGTTCTGTTTTTTAAATAAACTTCTGGATTGAGTTGTCATTGCAATTATTGTTAGCAAACAATTTCACCCAACAACATATATATATATATACACACACACACACACACACACACACACATATTTTTAAGTACATGTTTAATTGGTAGCACATATTGTTCAAGTTAATGGGTTTCATTGAGACATTGCCATATATACATGTAATGTGCTTTGATCATATCTACCCTCTCTATTCCCTTCACTTACTCCCTCTCCCCTCCCCTTTGGTCTGTTTTACTTCCTTAATAGGCCCCCTTCTACTTTTGTGCCATCTCTTTTTTTAATTAAAAAAAATGGTTTTGCTAGATCTCACAGGAGAAATGTGATGCTTGTCTTTCTGAGACTGACTTAATTCTCTAAACATGGTGATCTCCAGTTCTTTCCATTTTCCTGAAAAAAAGATTATTTCATTTTTCTTTATAACTGAATAATACTGTATTGTGTACCACATTTTTTAATCCATTCATCCATTGATGGGCATTGATGGGCAAAATCCATAATTTTGCTATTGTGACTTGGGCCATGATTAACATGGGTATGCAGGTGTCTCCTTTTAACTGACTTTGATTATTTTGGGTATATACCCAGGAGTGGGACAACTGTATCATCACATGGTTGATTGTTATGTTTTTAGTTTTTTTTAGAAATCAACATATTGTACTAATTTACATCCCCACCAATAGTGTATAATGGTTTCTTTTTTCCCATAATCCCTACCTGCACCAAACAACATAAATATATGACAGATTAACAAATAATAATGAAGTATAATGACTGAATTTTTATTTGCAATGCATCTCTTTGAGAAGAGAGAGTCTTTTTTCCTCCATGTTATCTTATTTGCTTATCTTATTTGCTTATTGCTAGAATAAGACCAGGTCCAGTAGATCATGTTGGCAATTCAGAGTAAACTTGACTTTAAGGAAACACACAGCAGTAACTCCTAAAATATTTACGTATTGTGAAATACATTTTACGAAATATCATAAAATATTAGATACCATTTGAGGGTATTTTTGTGTTATTCCTGCTCTTTTTGTCATTGCTCTGTGTGTGTGTGTGTGTGTGTGTGTGTGTGTGTGTGTGCGTGTGTGCGTGCATGCCTGCTCACACACACATCCCCAACCTTGATTTTTTTTGGTGCTGGAGATGGAAGCAGGCGCCTTGTATTTGTTAAGCCTGTATTGTACCTCTGAGCTATGCCCCCAGCCCCTTTTCTAGTAATTTTTGACTATTATACACTTACATGAAACTATGGTTTTGATTATTATAAAGGGATCCCCAGCTTTGTGCAGGATTTTAAATGATTCAATTTATGAAATAATGTCTTTCTCATATCAGCCCCATGAAATAATGGGTTCCTGCACTTGGGCTGTTCTGTTTTTTCTAAAACAGCATGATGGATAGAACTATCTCTGGAAGGATAATTGGGTCAAGTTGCAAAACTGGACTTGTGTTTGCACCATGTTATTCTCAGAAGTCTTGGAATTGGTGTGGATACAGAGCAGCCTGCCATACTCCTGTGCATAGCATCGGTCTCACTGCTGGTCTGCTTTCTGAGTAAGGTGTCTGGAAACCACTAGGGACTGAGGCAGCCGACCTCTCTAGCTGAGCCCCAGGATGAAATGTTTTATGCCAGAAAGGAAAGCCTCTGCCAGGTGCACCTGGACCATGGTATTGCCTGTAACCTCACGCTCTTGAGTCAGATCTGCCTAGGGATTTTCCAGGTCAGTCATCTCCCTGCCTCAGAGTGAAATTAGTTTCCTTTTATCTTGGCTAATAACATCTTTGCAGAAAACCTTTAACTGAAGTTGTTAGGGGAAGAATTTCACTTAATTTCTAGGGAATATGATTCTATATAGAAGCGCTGTGTCATTTAAATTCATTTTGAGTCCCCCCCCCCACACACAAAGGATTTAAAGTGAAAAGTAGTTTAATAATGAAAGAAACTATTAATACTTTGTTTGGCTTGATCTGAGTACTATTGCTTCTCCATGAGAGGTGCAAATTGTATCTAGCTACATTCACTTCCTTCTCTTTGATCAGTCTTTCAAGAACCATTTGAAAGGTTCCCTCCAAGGTAAGACTAACCTCTTCCTTCTTTGTGCCTCCTCCTTTCTTGTACAAACCAACCCCTAGCACCTAGATCAGCTAATCGCTTCCTCACATGTCTCATGTCCTCCTATTGGACTCGAGGTCACATTTGTCTTTTAGTGGACCCCTGAACTGGTACACAGTGGATTGCAATCTTAGGCACTTGAACAGGATTGGATCTGAACTTTGTAGGTGTGATATCCTGGGGCAGCTACCTACCTCTTAATTTTTACTTCTTGCATTTCCAAAGTGGAAATAATGATAACATCAGAGTTGTGGTCAAAGTGTAATGTGTATAAAGCACTTGTTCTGAACTAGTGCCTATGAAATGCTTACTGCTTGTGAAGCACCATTGTTATCAATTGTTATCATTACTGAGGAAAGAATGGGTGCATATTTATGATTCTATGTAGGGGACGATGAAGGTAGTGAGTGAGCTCAGCTCCTGCCTGCTGGGGATTCACATTCCAGTAAGTGAAGATGCAGAGAAGTGCATGATGGGAGTAGATTACATAAGGAACCCAAGAAGACTCAGGGTAGAGAAGTCTAATTTGAAAGTTAGGCTTGGAGAAACTTCCTGGAAGAGATCAGGGCTGAGAAGTGATTTGAGGAAAGAATATCGGAGTTCTGCAGGTGGCCAGTAGGGTGAAGTAGAGGCAATAAGTTTACAGGGCTTCAGATGGCACCAACCCTTCTTTACAAACTCCATTACTAATTTATATCTGCTGCTTTACCCGAACTAGGTGAGACCATGCAGGCTCTTCCAGGAGCAGACATGGGTGAGGTGGCTTAAGGTTTCCTTGGTGTGCCTGCCTGCTCTCCCAGGTCCCCTATGTGATTTGCCCACATTTATCCAGACTCTGTGCTGGGCAGTAAGCAATAAGAAGCTTTCCCCTCTGTTAAGGCTTTCCTTGGAGCCACTATGGCAGAAGTAATTCTCTAGCAGTCTTCTGTCCACCTGCCTGCTGAACTGCTGGGGAGCTAGCTGCTCTGTCCTTGCTCTGTGTGGAGGGCAAGTTAAATAATGGGGTTCAAGCCACCCTGGTATATTCCAGTCAGTAGGGGTCTCCAAACAAATCAGTGCAGCCTCTTCACTTCAGAGGATACTGCCCACTCTCAGTCTATCCACTCCACACCAACTTGCTTTTGCCTGTGTGTGTGTGTGTGTGTGTGTGTGTGTGTGTGTGTGTATGTTTATGTATGTGTGTGTGTGCGTGTGTGTGTGTGTGTGCATGTGTGTGTGTATGTGTGTGTATGTGAGAGAAATTCACAAGGAAAAAAGACTTAGAATCTGTGGACATCCAGCACTTATCTTGTTGGAGGGAATTGTACTGACTGAGCTGCAATACATTTCCTGACTGGAACTGGCCCCTCCGAGTGTTGAAGACTGCAGACTCCCAGGCCTGAGCATCTGCTCCTGGGGAGCCTTGCCTTTGGCTCCTTCACAGAACTCCTGGCTTCTTATGTAGCCTGACTGCTCTTCTCTGGGCACCTCCTCCCTGTCCAGTGACTTCTGCAGCCAGGAGCACTGGTGCCTACAGCAGAGGATAAGTACTGTGTTTTGGGCTGCCTTGTCTCTTGTGCCAGCTGGGCCCTTCCCCTTGACTCTGCAGCACAGAGAACAGGCTGTGTTTACAACATGACTTTGCCAGAGGTTCAGAGACAGCAGAGGGACCAGCAGTGTGGAAGTAATGCTGAGGTCAAGTCCTACTCATGGGGCCTGTGCTGGCACCACATCTCTCCTGACACCCTAGAACAAGGAAACTATGACTCTAGATGGAAAAGGAATTGTTCTGCAGCCCCAGTCCAAATCTCTCTTCTTCTTTCTCTGCTCATATCAGCAATCAACAGAAAACCCATAGAGGGGGACTCCCTGCCACCCCAGGATACTGGCAGTTCCATAACAGCCCAGCATTGATGCACTTCCCACAGTCTGATTTCCTTGAGTTGAACTAGTAGGTGCCATTTAAATGAATGTTCTAGTACAAGGTGGGCAGTGCCAAGTAGGGACAGTTGCTTTTTAGTCTGTCTCCGTCTAGAATTTAGAAAAGTGTCTCAGTGAAATGCAAAAACAAAAACAAATAAACAACAACAAAACAGTTATTTTCCTCCTTCATTTGTTTCTTTTGCACTTACTGATAGCACACTAGGCAACATTAGAGATAGAATTTGTTAACTTGTGTTTGATTTTATAGTTTCTCTTGTATTTGGTACTTTATGTACAAGATCCTTATAAGATGATGTTTATAATTTTGCCCATGTTAAGATTAGCCACATTTTGTTGCATATAAAACAAAGACAGGCCCAGAGTATTTCCAGGTGTTACTTAAGTAGCTCAAGCTGTTTGTTTGATGTGGCAGTGGCAGTGGGGTGGGGGCAGAAGCAGTAACTCCACATGTTTTTTATTGTCATTCTTTTAAATGAACAAAGTCTTCATGGGCTGTTCTTGCTTTTGTTGCTGCACTTACATTGAAGATTTTCATGGTTGCCTTGAACCTTGAACCTAAATCCAATTTCGACAGATTCCCGTTGGATTCAAGAAGGAGATAAATAAATTAATGGCCAAATTCAATTCAGTCTTCCCTTAGTTTTTAGCCTCTGCCTGTAGAAATTATGAGCCTCTTGGACTGCCCTGATGTCACACACTGACGAACATGTTCTGGCCAGCTCTCCTGTTTTCGCAAAGCCTCACACGCTTTCTTTCCTGCAGCCACTCTGTACTGTGGGCCAGGCTTCCTAGACAGGCCTGACATCCTGTGCAACGGAGTCCAGCATCAAATGTCCCCTTGTCCACCCCCACTGGCCAATGTGTGGCTCTCATCCCCACTCCAGCATGACATCCATTGTCACCTCAGATAAATCCCATCTCCAGCTGGGCCTCATGGTGGTTGCCGTTTTGCTTCCACCAGCATTTGGGTGTCATGGGAGAAGAGAGATCACTAAAGAAAGTTTAGAGCAGTTCCCAGAGAGAAGGGGGAATCCTACTCATGACCAATGGATTTCTTGGCATATGTGATGGAAAAGAAATTTCAACACATGATAGTTGAAAGCATAGACAGAGGTTTATTTAGGAAAGTAGGTACACATTTAAGGGAGAATAGGGGCCATCTCAAGAGAGAGCTGCCTTCAGAGTAGAACCAGGAATACACATTGCCCCCCCACCCCCAGTGCTGGGGATTGAACCCAGGGCTTTCTGCTTGCAAGGCAAGCACTCTACCAACTGAGCTACATCCTCAACCAGGAAAACACATTCAAGGGAGAATGTGGGCGATCTCCAGAGCGAGGGATAGTAACCCATTGCTGTGGCGTGTTACTATTTAGAAATGGCCCTTGCTAGGGCTGAACGAGAGTCGGAGGCAGGGTAGAGCTACAAAATTTTGTGCCAGTTTTTCCCTTGCTTGGGCATTTCCCTGGTTTTACAAGAGCATGTTAATCAAAGTTGTGCTTTCTGCATCTCACTGGCCCATAGGTGCCTCCTTTAAGACTCAGTATGTCTCTCTCTTTATCCTAAATCCCTATCTTAAGGGCATCATTGTCTTGCTCTGAGCATTACCCAGACCCTGCTGTTCTATGCAGCACCTGTATGTGACATAATTTTTAAGAAAAGCTTTAGGAAGAAGTAGGGTTTGCCCATGTTCCTCAGGGTAACATCAGTCTGAGCAGTTGCTCTCCAGTCACAGCGGGTGGTGGCATGTGAAAGTCTGTGATGTCTCACTGTGGTGTCTTAGCCAGTGTCCCCAGTCAGCCCAAGAGCAGTTGGAGGTGGCTGTATTTGTGTGGTTGGTACTGGCTTTGTATTGACTTTTTCTCAATAGCATTCTCTTTCTTTGTGAGAGGAAGTCCTTCAGTATTTAAAAAATATCTCTCCTTTATTGCTCATTTTGTCTCTATGACTTACAATTTTCTCCTTTTTCTCTCTTTGAAATTTACTTTCTCTTATAGTAACTAGCAGACTATTCTATTGGCAAGGTACATTTTTAATACAGTTGTATTTTCTGTTTTCCTGCCTGATTATTAAGGTTAAAAGCTTTTGCCTTGTATTTTTAGTAAAACAAAACACCATCTAAACTGTGCTTGTGGTTTTCTCTTCTGGGTTGTGGTGAGGAGAAAGTGTGCACTGTCCCAGTGTGCTTGGCCTAAGCAGACTTGTGACTGCCGTCACGGCTGTCAGATGGATAACTCCTGCTAAGGGAAACTCTCTGGGGAGGCTCTTCTCAGGCTGCTGCCTGGAGCTCTGGGATGAATGGAGTCACTGTTGAATGTTTCTGGACTCTCCTTTGTCTCCATGGACCTTTAAACACTTAAAAGTATCTGTCTGCTTGTTTTTAGGATTTGAAGATTTGGATCTTCTCTTGCTCTGGTTGGTGTGAGGCATGGCGCATATCATGTGAAGTGGCTGTCAGTACTATTGGGACCTGAGATTCTGTTCAGCTGTTAAGGGAGGAAGTTGGCTAGGAAGGAGTGGTGGGGAGCCAGGATGCTGGACTAAAGAGCATTCCAAATTTAGTGGCAGTTGTCCTGAAGAGAAGAGAGGGAATTGCCAAGACCCTGGTTCCCCAGCTGTGTGCCAAGGTTCCCTGGAGACCTGGAACAAATTCCAGAGTTGCTGTGGGAGGCTAACATTTTTGAGAGAAACACAGCACCATCAGGTGGGCACCATGCAAAGGGCAGCTGTTTCATTATTCAGACTTAGCTGTTTAATAGAGTGGCTACGTATTTAATTTGACCAAGGGGCACCTTGTAAAAAATCACCATGAAGGAGAGCATTGGGAAACTTCTGCTCCAAGAGAATCATACAGGTTCTTTAAAAGCTGAGGGTACAGCCAGGTGTTTGTGAATGATAGAAGATAGGTACAAAAGTGTATGAGAGAGGAAAGAAAACACAGATTTGGAATTTGAATAATTGGGCCAAAATGACTCTAATATATACTGTGTAGAGGTTGGCAGGTGACCACTGGTCTCTACAGTGCTATGAACTAGCAGTGACCCTGAGGTTCCTCATCCCAACCAGTAATATTACCCCAAACCCTCAGACCTGGCATTGGCCTCTCTGTGCTGATGCCAGTACTTATTCATCACTATAGATTTACTGGATGTCTCCTAGGAGCTAGGAAATAACAGTAAGCAGGACACATAGAAATCCTTTGAAACTTACATTATTTCTGGAATGATACTGAGAGTGCATTGTTAGTAGTAAGTGCCAGGCATTGTTCTCAAATCATTGCATATATTGTCTCATTTATAAGTGTATAACACTTATTCTATTAGGATAATTATTGCCACTTTGTTTTAATAAATAAATTAATTAATTAATGCATTTATTTATCCATGCTGGCCATTTAACCCAAGGGCACTTTGCCACTGAGCTACATGCCCAGCCCTTTTATATTTTATTTCAAGGCAGGGTATTGCCAAGTTACTGAGGCTGGCTTCAAACTTGGTCCTCCAAGTCACTGGGATTATAGGCATGCACCACCATGCCTAGCTATTATTACCATTCTACATGTGTGTGGTGTAGTGGTGACTTGCAGACCACCTACTGTTCTTCCTCATTTGATCGCATCCTCATCAAACTGGCATTGCCAGAGAGCTCTGTACAACAGCAGCATTCACAGCTTGTAATGGATCCCTGTGTGAAGCTCTGTTAGTGGTGTGAGCCTGCCCCACCTGATCTCACTAAACTACACACTTCACAAGGTTGGAGAAATGTCTTGGCCTACCACATCTTCATCTCCATGTGTGAGATTTATATTTCATAAAATATAGATTTTATGAAGAATGTATATTTAATGGAATCCACAGTAGTAAAATATTAAGTCTTTCTTTGGATTGTTTCACACTGATGTACCTTCCTAGGGCTTGCTCATCTGAATACCTAGGTAGGGGTAATAACATGCACATATACTTCTGATCATAGTAAAAGGGTGGCTTACTTGTCAGTTGTGCCATTCAGTGATGCCAGGTGTTATTGCTTTGAAAATATGAATTGGACATAGTAAAATGGTTTCTTTCCATTTGTTGCATGGCTTGGTTATTTCCGTGAAAAAAAGTAAGAAAGTAATGATGTTGGCTATTGGATGGTTATGTGAAATGAAATTTTCACAGAAAAGTTCCTGTTTTTTTTTATCTTTGGTAACAATTCAAGCAATGCTTATTCATCCTGGAAAATAAAGAACATTGTAACATACAATTAAAGAAACCTTAATCATAGCATACATAGAAAATAATTCCTTTTGTCATATTTTCTTATTTACTTTTTGTCTTTACATAGATAGATATGCTTTAATTTCTTTAATGAAAACTTACTATGTGTCAAATACATACATTGAGGACTCTAATGTTGCACACTGGAGCAAAATAGAGTAGACATATGTGCCCCATTAATTTGGGTATGACAAAAAGCAAATGATTATCTGGTTTTTGTTATTTTGCATTGTTGGGACTTGAACCCAGGGACTCCCATATGCTAGGCAAGCACTACTCCTGAGCTACATCTCCATCCCCTAAATGATTACCTTCTAATATCTTAAACAAACAAACCCAACAATTACCTTCAACAGCCTGTTGTTTCTCTAGTCTACTATCCACTCCTTTTTCTTTCAAAGCTGTAGAATTGGTTTCACTGAGGATAACTGTGGCCACTAAAGGCCACAGAAAATGAGCAGCATCTCCACCCCTCTGTCCTAGTGCTTCCCACGCTGTACTCTGCTTTACAAACCTCTTTCCTTTCTCTTGAGAGGAAATTGTTTGAGGTTAGGGACCATGGCTTATCTGTTCTTTGAAAAAATGGTGAGTGTTCAATAAGTGTTTTTTATCTCTCTGGGTGAATCCTCATGGTAATACAGTGCTCTTGATTGAGAATGATTACTGAGCGCAGTGAATCTACTAAGCCTGTGCAACAAAAGCAATGAAGGAGTCCAAACGTACACTGAACAATGGGGTACTCTGTCTGCCTTGTTGCCAAGGCAAGTTGGCACAGTCCCACTGGTGTAGATCTCATTCACACATAAGCACGTGTGTCTACATCTGTGCTTACATGTCTGTAGTGGACACCTGTCTCACAATTAGTGGCCAGAAAGCATGGTTTCCTTTAGTTGTTATTATCACTTACCTATGAAAAAGTAAGGAGTTACTCTATTTGTATGCACAGAACTTTTTATCAGATATTTAGGGGTTTTAGAGAGGAGATGGTTGAATCAGAGTCACAAGCAGTTTATAATCAGATCAGTGTGACAATGGCTGATCATCAAAATCATTTGGGGAATTTTAAAAAATTATGTTTGCATACATAAATATGTGCATACATGTCTGATGTTTTCATTTGGTCTCACCTCATATTTACTAAAATTAAATAGTACAGGGATCTGGAATTTGAAAGCTTCCCATGTGGTTCTGATGAGTAACCAGGCTTAGGAACTCACAAGTCTGTCAGAGGGGAAAGTGAAACCTGGACATGGCGAAACTGGAAGGCCCTTTCAGCAGGGCTGGGTCTGATGCCTCCTTGCAGGTATGGTGTCTGACCGAGTTCCTACCTCCAAGGCACTCCAATACTCGGGAGGGTCTTCCTTCATGGATGATGTTGAACCTGGAAGAGAGTGATAGAAATGCACTGTGCTTACATCTGTTTGGAAGGCTGCTCTATTTTTATAGTCTGGAATAAATAGTAGTGTTCTGTAACAACACAGGATTTTCTAGTGTATGAGAACAAGTCCCAAGGTGCTGTGAGACCTAAGAAAATGACAGATCCAGGATTACACAGAGTGCAATTTTTTGACTTACTGACAGAAGGTAGGTTCTGGGTAGCAGCAAGACCAGGTGGAGCCCTACAATTTGGTCACAAGTAGAGTTGTAGATAACAATTTAGACAAACAACTCCACCCAAGTGAGAATATACCTGGTTCATCTCAGGTTGATATTGAAGACTTCAGATACATTCCTGATACTAATAGCACCAGGTCCTCTCATAAAGGTCCCCACCCCTGCCACCACCTCTCCAGTGGTTGTATTTGTAGCCTGCTGGGAAATGGGAAAACCTACCAGGTTACTTAGGGCAACATGGCAGTTAGGACTTTGGGTGGCTGCAGTCTCTTCAGGCTGAATCTGTACAAGTAGGAGAGAACTACTGTGAAAGGGATTATTCCAGGCTCCAGGAGGAACAATGTATTGGGAGATATACAGGAAAATTGGATCGGAGAACCATACCTGCTGGTACTACAGTTGACAGAATACCCGTGCTGCTTGCATTTAGTATTCTTGAAAAGCTACATGAGGGAGTAAGTATGAAGGATATTTTTAAAAGTAAAATTGGTTATAAAAGTAAATGATGGCATTATGTAAGTAATAAAGAACCACTTTTATTCTCTATTTTTTTTGGTCTGGCCTCTAGTGAGTTCCATTATTTTATATTCAATGCTGTTGGTTCTTATAACATCAAAGATGTTCATTTACTGTAAATCCCAAATTGTATTTTGAAATAAAAATGAAATGATTTTTGGATTATCTGTGCCATTTTTATTTTAAATAATGGAAACCTGAATCTAAATGATGATAATAGTGATATCTTTGTGTCAGCATTTATATGGTTCAAAGCACTTCTGTATTGAGAGGAACAAGCAAAATAATGTGCATAAATGTTAGAGAATTTTTGTGCATAGTATTTTCAGGAAACCTGTATCTGTATACACAATAATTACATATTTGATGCCTTAGAATTCAAGATGACACTGTCTTCACATTCAGGATAACAACAGAGACACATTTTATATCCAGGAAAATACCGATAGAGTCTATCCCAGCTAATCAAGGTATTTGTGCTTCAGAGATGGGTTACTGAAACTTGATTGCTAATTTTAAAGTGATCTTTTTAAAAATTTCTGCACATATAGATATATAGTGTAAGAATTGAAATATGTAGAAGTAAATAAAACACAGGTTTGTGTTATATTATTGAAATTGTAAAATCACGACTGAGAAGAATCTTAAAGATATTGTAGTCTACATGACCTACATGTAAATCTTAGAGAATGCTAAAGGATCTGCAAGATCATTTCCAAGACCCTTTACTGCAAGAATTGTGAATCGGGAAATGAAATTTTTTCATTTGGTTATATCAAAGACTTTCATGTGATGACTTCTAAAACATTTCTGTTTGTAGCAGAATGATAGATATTTTGGAAAAGAATTTCCTAATTAGGATCCTCTTCCCTTGGGAACTTCCTCCCTTCCCTCCCTTCTTCCTTCTTCCATCCCTCCTTTCCTTCTTCTCTTCCTCACCTACTTCCTTCCTCCTTGATATACTTTTGCCAGCCATTTTCTCATTTTTTATATTCTCATGGTAATTAAATCACTTGACCAATACTGTCTTGTACTTTATGGGGGACTGTATGTTCTGCTTAACTTGGAGCTAAGTAGGATTCCTCCTTTCTTTTAACTCTTGTGAGTTAAAATCTCACTGGGCCAGGGATGTAGCTCAGTGGTAGAGCAGATGCCTACCATGCCCTGGGTTCAATCCCCAGCACTTAAAAATAAGAAGAAAGAAAAGAAAAGGAAAAGAAAAATCATATTAACATAGTTCAGTGCAATGTATTGTTTTGTTAAATTTGATATAACAATGTAGTAAATATTGTGTATTGCTTCCCCACATTCTTTTCTCCTTTTAGCACACAAACCCCCACTTCCTTTGGTTGCTCTGCAAACCATATGCTTCAGGTGGAGTCCCACCCCTAGGTGTAGGAGTGGCTTAGTGTCATTCAGTTCTGGTCATTCAGAGCCTCAGTCTCCCCCAGTCATAACGCTTGGTTCAGAGGTGGGAATCTGACTTAGATGTTGCAAGTTCATAGAATCCATTTCCGATGATCTCAATTACTTATTTAGAGATTGCATTTATTCAATAAGAGTGAATCATGAGCCTTAGGTCATAGTTACTAGGAAATACTGGAGTATTTTTCAAGGGCCTTGAAGTGGTAGGATATAGGTGAATTGCAGCTGTCAATCATCCTGTCTAAACAGAAGGCAGCCAGTGGAGGGCAGAGCTGAGGGATAGAGATTTGAGTCAGGCACATTTAAGTCCTTCCTTCACCTTTCTTTTGGAAGCATTTTTATAGCTTTTAGTTACATGAGCCTATATATATGGTTCCCTTCTGGATTGACCTGATTTGATATAAAATTTGTCACCACTGAACATAATAGAAAATGCCTTTTGTTTGTTAAGAGGTAGGGTATGGAGTTTTTCCTGAATCCCTTATTTCACTGCTTAAAATTTTGGGTGCCTGATGAGATTTGTGAGAGATTGATTAGATTGAATGTGTTCTTTAATGTTCTAGAAAAGTGTATAGGCACAGTTTTGGTATCAGGTGGGCAGAATTTAAGTTTCTTCAAAGTTCTGGGCAATCATAATCTTACTGTGTTGATTTTTTAAGGAAAATACACGCTCCTTTTTATTTTCAACAAGGGCTAGATCACAGTTGGCAACTATTGATTATCTGTACTGAGAAGTGGAGCAATGGTCTTAAATATTGCCAAAGGTTATTTATATTTTACTTTGAAATACAACCCTTGAGGAGCAACTCAAACTTGCTCATCATGTCAGTCTATACCAAGGCAGGAATATATTTATTTTCAGACTATCCCAATTAGCATTCCAGGAAGGATCACTGACTGGCAGAGGAAGACTTCCTGAGTTTTAAATTTTGTTCTATATAATTTACAAGGAAAAAATACACACACAGGGCTAGGGATGTAAGCTCAGTGATAGAGTGCTTGCCTAGCATGTCCAATACCCTGAGTTCAATCCTGAGCACCACAAAAAGTACATCTAAATATACACACATATTTATATATACACACACATATATATTTAACTGTTCTTACGCGTGCGCACACACACACACATATATATGCACACACACATATATGTATATAATGTAAATAAATTACTTATTAGAGGACACAAGCATGCAGTGATTGAGCAGATTCTTACTCGGAGGGTATCATATCTTGGTGCAGTTGGAGAAGATACCTGGGTATTATGAGAATCACTCCACAGGTCTACCTCCAAAATCTCACAATATACATTATCCAGATTTTTTACTGTCCTTGCCAGAAAAGCCATTGGCAATGGGTCTGTCATTTTCAGGCAAGATTCCACTTTCTGTTTAGACTTCAGAGCTTGCTCTTGCAATAAATTGACAAATGATCAGAAATGTGCCTTCAGTCACTAGGCTCTGTGATGATGTGTTTTGTTTAGATGATGAATTTGCTTTATGTAGAATAAAATCCATTAGAAACATATGGTACAACAGTTGGCTGCAGAGTTTGTTTGTTTTGTTGTAATTCCAGAAGCTGCTGCTATTTGGCTTTGACATGCCCTTGAAAATCCAAGATTCTTTGGTCAAAGTGTTTGTTGTTTTTACTAATGTAAATTTTTGTGGGACTTTAGTAGCAAGACAGGTTCACTTCTACATATATGTGTTTATTAATTGATATGAAATTAAAGGACAAGATGTAATTTATGAAGTACCACAATGAAAGTCATTGGAGAAGCAGTGTGCAAAATCACGCTCATTATTTTATAGTTCCGTGATATTGTTATAAGTTCTTCCAACTGAAAAGCAGATCTTACAGAAGGACTTGGTAGCAACACTGAGCTCATGGTGAATGATGAGGGAACATCAGGTAATTCAAAATTGTGTAATTCAGAAAGGACCATTCTGGAATTCCTCTCAGACATGTGCATTTTTACAAGAATAGTGATGTTTCTAACTTCAGGTGAGACAGATTTGAGCATTTTAGATTCAATTCATTGCTTAGTGTAAGGATGGTTAGCACTTGATTGTTTAGAGTATTTGCACGTCTCACCATAGTTACTTAAAATCTCCTGACATGAACATAATCATGAAAACAGCCAGACAGCTAAAAACAAAATGGCACGTGCTGTTGAAGTGGCCCTTGCTAAATTGAGCATTCTGTATGAGGCCAAATTGAGTCATGTGTTGAGAAAGTTTATAAGGTGAACCCCTTTGCTTGGTATGGGGCCTGCAAAAAGAGTAGAAAATTAACAAAATCTCTTCAATTTATACTTTGAAATGTTAAGCTGTTTCTGAAATCCCCAGAGTATATATATAATAAACTTTCTATCCTGAGAAAAGGAGTCACTACACTAAGCATTTAAAAATACTAAGTGCTGGGCTGGGGAGATAGCTCAACTGGTAGAGTACTTGTCTTGCAAGCACAAGGCCCTGAGTTTGATCCCTAGTACCGCACAAACAAAACAAAACAAAACAAAAACACACTAAGTGCCAATTTTTCCTTGGGTTTGGAGGAGATAGGGTCCTGCTCTGTTTTCTGACCTTGAATTTGGGATCCTTCTGCCTCAGCCTCCCTAATTATCTGGGACAAGGGTGCACCACAACACCAGCGGTGATAACATTTTGAATTTAGCTTTGTTTTTAGGGCAGTTTTGTTTCTAAAATGAATGACACATTCCTGATGCTCAAGAAAAAAAATATGGTGATCATTTGGCTTGTTTCGATTCATAGCTCAGGGACTCTGTTGCTGTTATGGTATATGACTACAGGTCTAGTTCCCTGAGCAGTGAGGCTGCCCAGAGCTAGAGAGGAAGTGGGCTCAAGAACAACTTCCTCAGGAACATCCCACCTACCTGCTTCCTTTTTTCTTATAAACCACTTTCACCTAAAGATGGGAAAAAACATGAGGCTGAATGATCCTTTTGATTTGCAAGATTAATTTGTACATAGTACCTAAATGAGGTGAAGGTACCGTGAATTACTATGCAAGAACAGTAGGTAGAAGTCAATAAGTAGTACCCAGGGCAAAATGATGGCCTGCTGAGAGTAATGAATATGCTTTGAGCATTTCCTCCTTGCCTGGCATTTTTCTAAGCCCCTCTGAGCATTATCTCACTTAATCCACACACCTCCCAATGAGTTATGGGTACTATTTTTTATCCTTGTGATGGTTAATGTTGTGAGTACAGTTGGGTAGCAGTGGTTCTGAGTTACTTGGTCAAAGCCAGTCTAGATGTTGCTTTCAAGGTATTTTTAGATGGGATTAATATTTAAATCAGTGGACTCTGACTAAAGATTAACATTTGGGTAAGTAGATTTTAGGCAAAGCAAATTATCTACCACAATGTGGGTGAGTCTCATCCAAGCAACTGAAGGCCTTAAAAGAAGAGACTGAGGTTTCCTAAAGAAGAAATTCTCTAAACTTCATATGGAAACCCTGCCTCAGATTCCAGTCTGCTGTCCTGAAGAATTTGAACTTGCCATCTGGGGTTGCATGAGACAATGCCTTAAGAGCTCAATCTGATTGTCAATCAATCCGTCAATCAGTTAGTTAGTCTCTCACACATTGTGCACAGTGTGTACACATGCCCACATGTGCCCCTAACTCAAATAGTCCCTATTTTACAGATTAAATGAAGGTACAGAGAGGTTAATTAACTCAGTTGAAGTCATCCAGTTTCAACTAACATGAGATTTAAACCTGGATTTTTAGACTCTAGGGCTCATGCTCTTTACTAGTAAGTTGTATTGCCTCTGAAAAACAAAATGAAAAAGCATCACTAATAGTTGCAACCCCTGTCCCCCACATCAATGGTGGGAATATAGACCCAGGACAGAGGTGTTAATGTCACCTTTTAGGAACTACTTGTGGCACAGGATATGCATTGGTGTGGCTAGTCCTGGAAAATTTAATCTTCCCAGTGTCTTCTAATCACAAGGATTAATATCCTATTCCTCCTGCATGTAAAATACACTCATCCCCCAGTTCGAAGACCTGTAAGTCTTATGAGGACCTCAGGTACAAGTCCAGGATCTTAGCTTAAAGTCAGGTTCACATGCAGAAGAGATGCTATTATGGTTTAGATCTAGAATATTTCCCAAAAGCTCATGTGTTGAAGTCTTGTTCCCCAGTACAGCAATGTCCAGAAATGGGACTTTTGGGAATTGATTGGATCATGAGAGTCTGAGCTCATCAATGGGTTAATTGATTGATAAATGGGTGGACTGCTGGGAGGAGGTAGAAATTGTAGACAGGTAGGGAAGGGTTAGAGGATCTAGGTCACTGGGGTTGCACCCTTGGGGACTCTATGCTGTCCCAACACTACCACTCTACCTCACTTCCTGGCTGCTATGAACTGATAGCTTTCTTCCCCACATCTACCATCATGATGTTCTGCCTCACCTCAGGCCCAAAGCAATGCGGCCAGTTGACCATGGACTGAAACCTCTGAAATGAACCAGAATAAATCTTTCTTCCTCTAAGTTGTTCTTGTCAGGTATTTGTCACAGAGATGAAAATCTGACTAATACAGATGTCTTTGTGTGGTTTTATACGCCTTCTCAAATAATAGCCCTCCTTAGTCTGAAAACCTGTAGGCTGGAGAAGTGCTCGTGCCCTACTACCCACTGACATATAGCCGTAGGACTGGCAGCAGAGAACTGCCAGGTAGGGTTCCCATCCAGAAAGGGCAGAAGCAGTAGGACTCACTGGTTCCTAGGAATTCTGGAACAGCCCCTAGCATGTGTGTATAGTTCCTTGGTAGGACAGTGCTTGCCTAGGAAGGATTCTCCATTTACTCTTGGTTCTGTCTGAGCCATTCTTCCTCTTCTGGAAGAAACAGCCACTGCTGTTGAGTGGCCTGCTCAGCCTGATTTCTGCCAGTAGGGCTCTGATCATCTAACAGCCTCTTTGCATTAGAACTGTGTCTATTCATCTTAGTCTGAAGCATCATGGTGTCTTGTCAGAATAATCCTCTTAAAAATGTCGCAGGTCTCCTGTTATTGAGATTCACTTTATTAGATGAAAGCCACACCCATCAATCTCTTTAATGTAAGCACAGGCGATTTTTCTGAGGAGTGACCCCTTAAGATTTTAGAGTCATTACTGCTTAATAGACAGGCTCCGTGAGGCATGCTTTTTAGGCCCTTAGCTTCTGTCTGACTGAACTGTTCCCTGAGGCACTGACTTAACATGTTTCTCAGATTTTATGAAAGAATTTTATGGTGTACCCTCAGCTTCATCAGTGAGAGTTGTTTTGTGGGTGGAATTGAGCTTATTTATTATTTCCAGTGGTGCGAGATTCTAAACCCAGAATCTTGTACATACTAGGCAAACACTCTATCACTGACCTGCATCTCCAGCCCCTTCTGGATTGAATTCATGATTTTCTATTATAGGAGTATGAAATTAGAAGAGTTTGTGGTCCTGAAATTGCCTTTTTCTGAGACAACAATTAGAATACGGCCAGTGAGTTCAAAATTTTACCTCATGATTTTGTATTTGGTAAGTCCCTGTTTAATACATGACACCTTCCAAAACCTCATGAAAACTTGGAAAATGTCCAGACCTGCATGTATGCCTACATTAGGTTATGTACTCACTTTTTCATGAGGTGATGTCACCAGCCTCACTCATGTGAAAGGATTCTCACCTTCGTGTGATCACATGGATCCTATAATGATTTTCTTAGGGTCAGAGCTTTTATTTTCAGGAAACTTTTTCAATACACAAGAGTCTAGAGATCTTGTATATGGTGAATGAGGCAATCAGACTAGCAGTGATTTTCCATGCTATTGACTTCTTCTTTATATTGTTATAGATAAAATTAACTTTTATTCCAAGTTTGCAGTGCCTTTTTGTTTTTTCCCTTTGTTTTTCGAAAGAGGAAATTTAGAAGCAAGTGGTCCTTTTTTTCCTTTCTAGAATCCCTGTTGTGGTTCTTTCTTCTACATACACAGATTCCCCAGAAAACTACCTCTGAGGTACAGATTAGGTATAGAATGTCTCTGGAGATTACTCTTGGGATCCATGTCCAGGAAAGGGAAGAAAAGCAGCCCTCTTCTCCCACTGTTTAATCCTAAAGTCTCAGCCCAGGCCTTGGGGCCCCTGTTTGAAACACCTCAAGCTTTAATGTCCCTTCAGAGTTGCTCTCAGTCACAGTGAGGTACCTGTCTTTATACCCAGCATGGACCACTCGTGGGAAGTGGATTACCTTGGGCAAGATGGCAATTCTGTTCAGCTGATGACCTGCAGTATTCACTGCAGCACCTCCCAGGGCCCACAACACACACCTGCAATAATAGTGGGGCC
This sequence comes from Sciurus carolinensis, assembly GCF_902686445.1. Taxonomy (NCBI): domain Eukaryota; kingdom Metazoa; phylum Chordata; class Mammalia; order Rodentia; family Sciuridae; genus Sciurus; species Sciurus carolinensis. The sequence goes on along the minus strand of NC_062227.1, from coordinate 23,810,010 downwards.
AGGAAGGATATGTTAGTCACATGTGGTATCTATACCTGTCATTAGAAGCAGCACATGGTCTTTGTGGCTGATTTGTTTCTTTTTATTTCTAAGTTCAGGAAAATCTTAAAATTTTGGACAGTGAGTGATGTCTGAAACAATGACTTCCTTTCCACTGATAATTTTAAACACTTTTGATTGTTTTCCTACAATTCCAACCACTGGTAAACCCTGTTTTTCTTTGGGATGTCAGGGTATCATAGCAATAGCTGAATTCCTGTGTGTTCTCATGATGTATCCTCATTCTTTAGCCTGTGCATGGGAGGCCCTGTCCATACTTCTGCAGCAGGAACCTGTGTGTGCATAATTAATTGTCCTTATAATACTGTTATTCTCATATTGCTGTGTCCCACAGTGAACTGCAGGCTGGGGCCATGTCTTGTTCATCTTGTCTTATTTGCCTGGAAAAGTGCCCAGCACTGGAAAACTCTCACTAAATGCCTGGTGACCTGACTCCTGCCTGCCTTTCCCTTCTTAAGTTGTTGTTTTGTCTTTCTTCTTGTCTTTAGAATTCAATTCAGGTAATATGAGTAAGTGCTGCCTGCTAAATGTTGTATCTAATATCCAGGTTTCTGAATCTTGCTGATTCTGTTTCCTCTTACATGTGCTTGCTTTTCTTCTTATTTGTATTATATTCTATCCTTATCTTTAGGACTTCTTGGGAATGAAGGGATAGTTTGGCTTCAGGTGCACCTGGATCCAGAGGCTCAAACAGTGCTAACCAGTGTCAGGGGTGGGCTCTGAGGGCCCCGGAGCCGCACCCTGGCCTGATCTCTAAGATGGCGCCTGGCAGCTTGCCAGAATAAGCGAACTCATAAACAAGTTTCAGGAAATAACTCTGATTGGCTGCTGTATATGAGGCGATTCTTGTAACTGCCCGGAGACTGTTCCTTGGTAGGCTGACATTTTTGGTAGACAGCTCTCTGATAGGCTTATGTTCTCTATATAATCTAGACACTTCCTCAATAAAGGGTCTTTTGTTCCTGTGACCAAGAACGGTGTACGTGTGATCATTGCCTCCGCGGGCGGTGGGCGATGATAAACCAGTTTTTGTATCTCATTCCAGAGGTCAGCTTACTTTGCTTTAGATGCTATGGCTTCATTCTCAGGCAGAATTTCTCCCTGTGGCTTGAGCGCTAACTAATGATATCTTCAGGTTTATCTCCTTATAACTAAAGATTGAAAGGAGGAGGGAACATCATTCTTCCTCTCAGCATCCATATTACACATCTTGTGGAGAAGGTCACATACCCAAACTCAAATATTTCTCACTGTTTCTAGAGCATGGAAAATTCTCATTTGCCAGCTTAAAGCATCTGCTCACCACGATTGACTGGCTGGACCAATGTCTGTACAATTGGAGAATCCCCTCAGAGGAGTGGACACTAGGTAAACAGCAAGTATCCTCTGTCATGGAAGAAGGAGAGTGAGCACTTATGCATAGCTAGCTATTTCAGTGGAAAAATGGACAAAGCAGAGACAGATGAAAGCTTCATATCATAGTTCCATCAACTTGATGAATCAGAATTTGCACCCACACACATTATTTTTAAAAATACTTTGACATAGGGTTGCTTCCTGTCACCTTGTATTTACTTCCTTTTCCTGGGTTAGTCTTCCCCTTCACTGCCTTCCTAACCAGACTGTGCGTCGCTATTCCTGGGTACCAGGCTCAGCTTATCAGAGGCATTACAAATGGTGTACTAGAGTAAATGAGAACCAGAAGGTCAGAGTATTTATTTGCATCCTTAATCAAGTCACTAGAATGTACTCAAGTTGAGATTGTTCAGACAGCTTCAAGAGATTTCACTTTCCTGTGGTCAGATGAAACAACATGAAAAATGTTTGACTTGGTTTAACCATCCTTCTGCTAACAAACCTTCTCATGCACATATAGGCATCCTTCCATATTCCACCTGAACAAAAAAATGTGACTTACTGTCATGTAATGCCTACATTAAATTCTGAGTTACAAGTAATTGCTTAAATGTAAAATTTGCTTTGGAATATGTTCCTACTTAGCCCACTGTTTTGAAAATGAAATATTTTCTTTTTCTTTTAAAACCTTGGTAATTTATTGTATAAAGTACTACATTAACTTTGGGAAGTTAAATGACTTTCACTGAGAATGTGTAAATTTCCTTATAAATAAACTATCAAGTATGTTTCAGCCTTAATTATAGTTCAGGGATTTGAGAACTCTGCATTCTTTTCTTCTCCCCTGCCACAGGGAAGCATGTGACTGATTGGACTTGATCTAGGACAGCATCTTCTTCACTTATATGTTTTTGGTAGAATGTATGCACCTGGAATGATTCTGACTTTCCTTCTCACCTGCAAAACAGATTTTCCTCCAGTGGCCAGCTACAATTTGCTCATTTCACTTTGGTTTAAATCCATATGTCAATGATGGCAGGGAGAAGGCCTCATGGATTCCAGCAGGGAGTCAGAACATTCCAGGTCGTCAAGAAAGTACTCTTCTCCTGGAGACAACTGGTGTGTGCTTTAATGACATTCTCCCCAGGCCTCCCTCCTTCACCCCATGCTCACTCCTTGCCCTGGCAACCAGAGAATGAAGCCTGGATTGGTCTCTTTGATCAGTGTTAGACATAGAGAAGTAGAATTGAAATGTTCAAGTTCAGGCAGATCTCTAGGAAATATATGCAACTCTAGCTCTAGTTCTTGAGTAGAAAGTGGAATACGTATTGATGCATCCTTTTGGGTATGTGGGGCATGAACGATAGGTGTCTTGGGGCTTCCAATCAGTCTTTTAGTTTATATGAAATGAGTGAATTAGGTTGTGTGTTAATATGTTGCTTTGTGGCAATGATATATAGACTTTTTGGAAATGTCTTAAAATAATGAGGTGTTAGAAATGTGAGGAAGTAATTTCAAAGAGTAGTCAGTCATGATGTGGAAATTAGTGATGAGATGTGGTTACTCCATGAAGGTTGAAAACAAAATATGGTGGCAGGAGGCAAAGCTGCCCAAACTGACAATCTTGAAATGTCTGGTAGAAATGGTGGATGCTGTTTTTGCCATGATGTGTTTTATTTACTTATTTTTCATGGTACTGGGGATTGAGCTTCAGGGTCTTACACCTGCTGGGCAAGTGTTCTACCACTGTGCTATATCCCAGCCCTTTTTATTTTAAGACAGGGTGTCCTAAATTGCCTAGACTGGCCTTGAGCTTGTGATCCTCCTGCCTCAGCCTCCCGAGCAACTGGGCTGCAACACTGCACCCAGCTAATATTTATTTTAATAAGAGTAGTCATAATTTGCTAACACTAATGTGCTAATGTAGTTTTTGCTACATATAGTAGTTTGTGATTTCCTAAGTACATTCATGAGTTTTATTTATTTCTTTATGATTACCTAGAACATAGGTAGTGTTTTAGTCAGTTTTTTCACCTTGTGACCCAAAGACCTGTCAAGAACAGTATAGAGGAGGAAAAGTTTAATTTGGGGCTCAGAATTTGAGGTCTCAGCCCATAGGAGGTTGACCTATTCCTCAGAGCTCTAGGTGAGGCAGAACATTATGGTATATTATGCCAAAAAGGAGGAACCATGTCCTGGGACCCCAAAAGATTACACTGTAGAAGTGAATGGACCTGAAAGCCTCCAGTTCCCACAGTGAGTAATACCCTGCTTCTGTTTCCTCAAGACATGGAATAAAAGAATCTGTTCCTCATTTATCCCTCTACTAGAAGCAAAATAAATTCTCTCTGGAGGAAAGTAATATTAACTTGAGCCTCACATTTTCTCTGTAATTTTTATTTATAGTGCTATTCAGTTAAAAATAGCAAGGTTATGAACCCAAGCATGATAATTGCAAAGAAATTTAGCTGAACTTTATCTAACTGCTAGAAATAAAAGACAAGAGAAAGTCTAAAAAGAAACCAGAGGAAGAAAAACGTCTTAGTCTAGGGACATATCCTTCAGGCCAAGTGCCATGGAGATGCTGCCAGGTCCAGTTCATCATCCCACCTTGACAGGAGCAATAATGGAAGCTGCAAGTCTGTGGGCTCATATCTGCAGATTACTGAAGAATATGCAACTTTATAATGCTGAGAAATTCAGCATAACAGGAAACTATGATCCTTATAAATCTTAACTAATAGCATAACCTCAAAATATGTGAATGACAGAATGTTACCTAATATTCTATCAACTTGATTGTAAAGAACAGATTTTGCTGGGGGCAGAACAGATAATCTTCAGGACATTGGAAAAGTACTGATACTGATTCCTCCTCTGTGCAGCTTTCAAATTCAGACCATGCCATTACTGTTTCCATAATCCATCCCACCCTTCCCCCTTCCTTCCCTCTGTTCCTTCTTCCCCTCCATCCCCATAGTCCCTTTCAAGGGAGATTGATGTATTTTGATATGTCAGTTGTATAGTTGAGGAAATGGAACTATAGGGAGAAGAGACTTGGTCTATCTTTTGCAGGTGGAAGGTTTTATCATCCAGGTGGGAGCTTTGGGTAAGGGCAAGTGTTGGGAATAAGACCATTTGCTTTTTTGCCCTAAGTGCATACCTTGCTTGAATCCATTAGCTTCATAGGTAGCCTGGAAAAGCAAGCTTGCCAAGGAAGTAAGAATGCTGCCTGCCTTCATGTTTGGGAATTTCACCAAATACTTAAAACACTGTGGGCATTGAGTTGGGGATGGAGCTCTGTGGTAGAGCCCTTGCCTCACTTGCCCAAGAGACTGACTTCTGTCCCCAGTGCACACTGCCACCCCCACCAAATGTGAGTGGCAGGAAAGTTCCAGTGGTTTTCTGAGTCTTCTCTTCTTTTTGTTTCCTATATACCAGTTCTTCTTTGACTAATAAGGGCACATTCATTTGTTAAAACTGATGGAGACAATCATGTGCCTTTGGAGGGAGAAATAGAACTTGGAAAAAACATAGCCTTGGAAGAGCTTAAAATAATACCCTACAGTGTGCTGATTCTCCTTGGACCTACTGTTGTCCACCAAGACAAACAGCTTCAATCAGGGAGCAGCTTTTTTCTAATCAGGTTTATAGCTTTGAACTTCAATGAAAACTGATTTTGTAAATTGTTAGTCAGTGGAATTACATTTTCAGTCTGGTTGTCTTTTCATTCAAAGAAGCCTAGCTAATGAGCAGGTGTTGGAGAGAAAATGAGCCATAAAATTATCTTTCCCTATCTGTTGGACCTAGACTGCTGAATTGAGAGTTGCTGAATTGGCCATTCGTCAGGATGCATTTCAGGATTTCCCCCCGAAGTTCCACAAAAACAGAAAATTTGAACAGCAATATTAGTTTTTATGTACCATAAGAGGATGAAAGAAAATAATTCCTTTAGCTAAAGGAAATGATAGATGTAGTTGCTTTTAGAGAAATAGTCCTGTACGAGTTTCTAGTAATTGTCATTCTTATTTTACTGTGTGACTGCTGATTTTTATTGCTGAGGTATGGGAAAAATAAGACCATATTAGGAAGAGAATTCTATGAAATTCCAATTTTGCTCTCATGCTTCTTTTTACATCTCTTGGCTAGAGTAGATATAATGAGAATCTAGTGTGCTACCCCTTTACATTTTGGCAAAGGTTCTTAACTTTTGTAAGAATCAAATGAATTTCCTATGTAAAATCTTGACAGGTCTTGTAAAATTTAGCACAAAAAATGTAATAAAGCCTAATTACGTTTTACTTGAAACTCCAAATTGGAATGACAGTTTGTAGTATAAGATATGGCAACTCCTTGAAAATGCGGGTACCAGAACAGAAATATTCTTTGACTTGCTCCGTAACCTTAAAATACTATTTAAAGATGAATCTAATATCTGGAAGTGCACACACCAGATTGTTAGCAGTTGGTCATCTCTGAGGCATGAAATTAAAGGTTGAGAGAGTGGGAGACTTTCAATCTTTACTTTCTAAACTTCTGAAGTGTTACAATTTTTTACTGTGACTTGTCATTTTTAAGGAGGGATTTTTTTTTAATGGCATGGAAGTTTTCTGTGTAAACAGGTTATAATATAATCAAAATTTCATTTCTTACTGCTTCATCTAGCATATCTGACTTTTGATCCTTGATAGATTTGTTTCCAAGGAAATAATTTCAAGGAAGCAACCATTGTATGTCTTTCTCTCTCCTTGGTGGTTAGGTGACATTATCTCCTACCTTTAGGCATGAGCATGCCAACCAACTGCCCTAGGCAAATGAGCACTTTATATTTAAAAGTTTCCAAGGGAGTTTGCAGCTTTATTTACTACAAGGGTATTCTTGAGTACTATCGTTCCTGGTTGTCGGCTGGTGATTTCCTAACCCCTCGCATGTGAGTACCAACATCTGTGGATGCTCAGGCCCCTCAAGTTAAAGGATGTAGAATTGGCATGTGACCTATACACATCTTCCTATATACTTTAAAGCACCTTTAGATAATTTATAATACCTAATACGATATGAATGTTATGTAAATAGTTGGTGTGCTATATTATTTATAGAATAATGATGAGAAAATGTCAGTACACATGCATTTTTTTTTTCCTGAATTTTTTGGTCCACGATTAGTTCAATCCCCTGATATAGAACTCATAGATATGGAGGGCCAACTGTATATGCATTTTGAATGACTCATGGTACAATATAAGCATTTTCTTCTCTCTTGAGTGGAGAAGAAGAGCTGATTTCTAGCCCTTGGTGTGTATAGCCTTCTGTGCATTAGGGTCTTCGCTTAAATTCATTTGTAATTGAGCAGTGTCCCTGACACAATGTCTGTGATTAACAAGGCATGGTCTCATGGAGAGATGCCAGCAGGGGCATGCAGCTTAGAATGCCTGTGGCTTTGGAAATGCTGCCTCATTCACACTCTATTTTTGGGGAATGGGAGTTCCACTTCCAAGAAGCTTCCCTGGACTCCTTTTATTTTGTGACTTCCAAATGGAACCTGCCTGGAAAGCAAGAAAACCTTGGGACAGTCCTACTCACTAAGTCAGAAACTAACCTGCCTTTGCATCCCATCTCTATCCCTTGTAATTGAATGATCTTTGGGATTTACTTCCCTCTCTCTAAAATATGATTTTTTTTCATTTGTAAATAGAAACAGTAGGACTGAATTTACCTTGTAGTTTGTTAGAACTAAGTGAGGTTTTTGTCAGCACAAGGAGAATGGATCAGCTTCTTGCTCACTGAGTTCCCAAAAGACTTATAGGAAGCTAAATTCCAGTTTCTTTTGCAGTGGAAAAATGTAGCCATCACTCAGAGAGGACGTTACTTTGTCTGGCTAGTACCTGAAGTGCCTGAAGTACCTAGGACTCCCTGCATATCTTAGTGAAGACAATAAGGAGAATTAATGACATGATTCAGATGCATAACGTTACCAACAATGTGAGGGAAAGTAGTACCCCTGTAGTGAGTGGGCCACAGTGGAAAAAGCAGACTTGGGAATTACATGTCCCTGGATTTGGATACTGCCAGCCTTGGTGAGCTAGGGTAGAAGTTACTTTGTTTTCATTTTTGCAACAAGCATTTAATATTGCTTGTTGACTTGATGTGATTATGAAATTGCTCAATGTGAAAAGGCCTTAAATGTGCAAAGTTTCCTCACTGTGCTTTGGAGTATTAAGCCATGGCTGACATGTAATTAGTGAAGTTAATATTCCAGTATTCTGGATCCCTGTCTACTTTCCACAGGAATAGAAGTTTTCTGATACCTGCCCTGCTCTTAACTATACATGTTGATATCATGCTGTTTGTGAAAATGAGTTAACTAGATAGCAGGGATTTAAAAAGAAGACAGTCATGTTTTAGATATATATACTTATAGACATGCATTGCAATTACTTCTAAAAGGGAATTTAAAAATATTTTGTACCATGGCCATAAGACTGGAAAGGTCCTTAGTGTGTGCCTGTTTTGAATGTTACTATAGTCTTTAAGGTAGTTGGTGCTTGTTCAGGGGACAAGCAGTGATATCTGTATTCTCTGTTTTTTGCAGAGGCAATCCTCATCTCAGAAACTTCTGACTTACAAATAATTCACAGATAGGAGCATTATCTCCTGGCAGACTTCTCTTGTCAATGTTCCTTGAACTAGTTTTCAGAAAACCTATGGATTTGCAATAACCTTCCCACTCCTTCTTCTTGTAATTTTTCTATCATCTTTGCAGTTCAGATGCTATCTCTTCTGGGAAGTTCTTCCTGACTCCTGCAGAATTAATCGTGGACAGTGTCTGTGCCTGGGGAGTTTGAGATGGGCACAAGACTGGCAGGTTGATAGATGGTCACACTGAATGGGTGGGCTAAGCTAGATTTGAAGAGTCCTGTGCGTCACACTGAAGGTGTTGGGCTGTATCTCATAAGCAACTAGGAAAGTAGATTTTTAAACTATGAAATGCAGTAACCAGATTAAAAATTTTAAAATAATTATAGAATAAACAGCCTAGACTCTGACTAACAGTGACCTAATCCTAGAATAACAGGTAGTGTTACTGTACAACTGGGATGCCATGCTAACTTCAAGGATTCTGCATGAAAGAAATCTTGATGCAAAGCCTGAAAATTACAGGAAAAAAAAATTACAACAAATACATGATGAATTTGTTAAAAAAGTAATGACAGCATTACTGTCATTTTAGTTTGGGGTTTCTATGACTGGAAAAATGGACCTTTGGCAGGACAGTTCAGTCTTCCTCCCCATTTGTTCTTCCTTCAGGCACTGAAGGGAGATTGGAGGGTCACAGCCTTAGGGCATTTCATTCTTCCTGCATCTCTGGGACTCAGTCACAGATTCTTATAGCCATTATTTTTCCCATAATAGACCCATGTGTGACTGATTTGTATGTTTGTGCAATCATTTTTTGTGCATCAGTTCAGCACTAGAAAAGAAGGCTCTTGAACACAGAAATTAGAGGTGTGGGCTGGAATCAAGCTAGGATTACATAATAATGTTCATCCTGTGTTTGTCAGTTTCATATTAATATAACAAACTGCCAGAAATAATCAACTTAAAAAGAGAGGTTTATAAATTGACTCGTGGTTTCAGAGGTTTTAGTCCATTCATGATTCTCCCTTTGTATTGGGCCTATGGCAGCAGTGTGTCAAGGCAGAAGCTCAAAGTGGAGGTAGCTGCTCACCCTGTGGTGACTAGAAAGTGCAAGATAGAGAAAGGAAGGGGCTGGGATCCCAACATCCCCTTCAAGGACATGACCCCAGTGACCAAATTCCTCCTACTAGGCCCCATGTCTTTTTTTTTTAAGGTTTCATCCTTTTTTTTTTAACATGTTATAATTTTTAAATTAATTTTGTATTTGTTCTAATTTGTTGTACATGACAGTAGAATGCATTTATACATTTTGATAGATCATATATAAATGGAGTATAATTTCTCATTTTTCTGATTATACATATTGTAGGATCACATCAGTCATGCAGTCATGTATGTACATGAGATCTACCTCTCTACTATCATTCCTACCCCCTTAGGTGTCCCTCTTAAAGGTTCTACCACCTCCCAATAATAGCACTACCAGTTGGAAACTAACTCTTCAAAACATGGTTCTTTGGGCGACACTTACCCAAACCATAGTAGTTCCTTAGAACTGCTGATGAAGGTAAAGAAGCAGATGGTGGGACCTTTCCAAGTGTAGACCAAATAGAAGGAAGGGCTCATATATTTTCATTGTTTCCCCCCACCCCTTTTTAATTGTCAGTCAAAGAGTTAGAGGGGACAAATCTTCTTTGAATCTTTCCAAATTTTTGAATTCTAAGTCTCCTTTGGGTTGGCCCTATGTATAAAATCCAGCAATTAAATCAAAGCCTAGTATGCTTGGGTGCATCTCAGAGCTTACCTAAGGATTTAAATCTTGTGCAGACTCTATTTTTCTTATCAGATAGGGTAAATAAAGGCGATTTACAAGGTGAAGGCATATTTGGGAGAGGACAGGATTACTTTACCAGAGCTGATTTGAAATGTGGCTCTGAGAAATTGCAAAGTTAGGCTTTCGTCTATTAAAACGAGTTTGGGAGCAAACTCCATTTTTACTATTGGGATGGAGTTATCAGTATTATTTAACTCATATAATTTTAATGAAAATCTTAATATTTATCAAATACAGTACCTAATAATATTTGGAAGGAAATCTTGAAATAAGATAAGAGGTAAGTTGGATATGGTGGCTCACCTCTGAAATTCCAGCAACTTGGGAGGCTGAGGCAGGAAGAGGGTAGTTCGAAACTAGCCTCAGCAACTTAGTAAGGCTGTAAACAACCTAGTAAGTCCCTGTCTCAAAATAAAAAAAATAAAAAGAGCTGGGGATGTGACTCAGTGGTTAAGCACCTTGAGTTCAATTCCTGGGCATGAAAAAAAAAAAAAGTAAAAATTAGAGCTATTATGATGGGACTCTCATGGTCCCACAAACTAGCTCTGTGCTTTCTAAATATAAGACCCCCCCAAAAAAGAGGGACATTATTTACTGAGCACTTACTAACTGCCACATACCATATAATGTTGAAGATATCTCTAACACATCCTCCTGGGACTGACATTCCAGTGGACCATTGTGCAACCAGTCTTCTCTAGAGAACAACTAATGGTTTAGTTTATTTTTAACTCCAATCATATGCCTGTTTAAAAAGTTTTGCTTCCTTCATTTGCAGAATAGGGCCCATGAGGCAGGTAGTTAAGTTTGAAGTCTTGCCCCAAAGTGTAGGAAATGTGAAATCCAAAGTATATAAATGAAATGTGAGCAGTTTTATTTATTCTCTCTGCTACTCTTAAGAAACCATGGCCAGGTCAGTAACCAATCTGCTTCTATTTACCCTCCCATCCTCCCTCCTGCCTCCTAATTTTCATTTACATGTAAGCAAGGCAGTCTTTCTGTGGCCTCCTTTTCCATGGAACTCTGGAAAAAGTGTAGCTGGAGGTGATACCACCATTTTAACGGTGAGTAGTTCTGCTCCTTCTAATGTTGAAGTTTGAACACTAGAGAAGCATGCCAAGGCAAGCATATTAAGCAGGTTTTATTTAAAAGTAATAATACAGATTTCTCCCGGCAGGAAGAAGGGGGCCATGGCTGATGTTCTAAAGTCCCAAGAAGTGAGCGCACCCTACATCTTTTATTGATTAAAGTCTCTTTTGTTCTCCAGTTTTCTCCCCCTTATCTCTCCTTCCTGCCTACCTGACTACGCCTGGTTTTGCATAAAGTGAGAATCCATGGGCAGGGGAAGGGCCAAGGTGATTCAGGCAGGCAAGGGCCCAGGGGGCATTAATTAGCAGCTCCATGCTTGCAGTCCTTGATAAAGGCAGGTACATTTGGTAATCAATGAGCTCCGGAGATCCTTGATATTCCATTCTCCCAGGGGCAGTCTCCAACTTCCAGAGGCAGATGACTTCATGGCTTCATTTCCTTGATTTGACCCTATCCCCTGTTTCTACACTAACTACCTGTCCTTAATTCGGGTTTCAGAGGGTTAGTAGTTTTGGGATTCCCATTTGAGTGAATTCATGGAGAATTTTCTGATCCTTATTGAATTGTGTTCCTATAAAATTTCTTTGTTTTTCATATTTTAGATAGGGGAAGAAAAAATTGACTCATATAAACAGAGAGATTTATGTTCTCAGTGAGGGAGAGTAGGGACCTGTCTTATTCAGGCTCATATCCCAAGAAAATTCCCTGCTGGCGTGTGATACTTGGGAAACCCAACTGCTGAAGTCCTAGAGCTGACTTATTAGCTTTTCCAGACTGAGGAGTCATCTTTTCAGCCTTTCCTCACCATTTCATCATGTACATCTTGTCCATCAGAAGTATTTGTATTTAAACACTATAAACAAGACTTATACAATATGCAAGGAAATTATCTTAGATATATTTAGCAGACAAATAATGTTATGAGCACACAGGATGTGTGGTTCACAGCAAATTTACCCAGGGATTGTGAAGTTCCAGAGCTTGGTGAAGGCCCATTCAATGCTGCCTCAACTTCCAGTCTTCCTTTTCCAGGCCGTCTCCTGCCTTCTGTTTTCTGCCCCTACTGTTTCAAAGGAATTATGCTAGCCAGTTGTTTTAGTGACTTCCTATTTGGACCCTTATCCCAGATATTCTGTGGCATGAGTGGCAAGTGTATCTTTTAAATATTCTCCCTCTAAGAAAGGAACCATTTCTGCTGTGACCTCCCTCCTTGATCTTTCTTTCATTGGCCCCTTTTGTATTTCAACTATGCATCCTACTATCAGGCTGTATTCTTAGTTGTATGTTAAACATGGCTGCATTCCCCTGTCAGATGAGCCTGTGAGCTCCCTGAAGCCCTCATCCATGTCCTCTTCTTCTCTGAATTCCAGCCTCTGGGCTCTTAGCTCAGTGTCTAGACCATTAATAAATGCGTTCTGCATGATTGAATGTATGATTTCTCAGTGTTTCTTGTCTGCCCTGCAAGTTTGTTTTCTTTATTCTTAAACTAGAGCTTTGTAGTACTCTAAATCCTCCAAAAATTACACTTTGTGCTTTTAAGTTTCTGCTTATAAAGTAAACAGAATAATGATTAAAATGAAACATACCCACTATTTATAGTAATATGAAAACTAAGTGAGGCCAACAATTACTCACTGTGGATTTTCATGTCTTTAATATTTGAATGCAATCTGGCTTATTGCAGCAGGGCTTTGCAAGTGACAGCATAATATTTTTAAATATTTATACTTGCACCTAATCAGTATTTGTACAGCTTGTTTTGTGGAAATTGAAATGAGCCTAAAAACTCTACAAAATGTACCCAAAACAAGTCTGAAAACTGTCAGACTTTGAAGGCTTCAGATAAGCTCATTCAGATGTTGACATTTAAGTTGATTCTCCTTCTGAGAATCTACTTATCCTACAGAGAATCCTACAGAGAATCTATACGGTAAAGCTGTCTATCTTTTCTAATCTTGCACACTGTTCTTTCATAGGGGAGATAGCAGGATAAAGATTTTTTTGATATAGAGGTGTGTCTTGATAAAGACAGGAACGTCTAAAGGCTAAGGGCCCTAGTGCCTTTTTGTAGGCTACAGATTGGACCTTGTGCAAGTTAATCTTTAGGACTCTATCAGGAAATGAAACTGAAGCTGAAGTTGCAGTATCACATGACTGTCTTAGTTCTGGGAAGATGAAGTATTATTAGGGAGCTGAATTTTCAAAGTGGCTAACAGTTGGTCACTCTTTGGCACCAGGACTTATTTTCCTGCCTTTAGGTAATAGGTATTCCAAACCCTATCAGGTACCTCCCTGCCTTACTGAGCATAAATTAAGCTGTCTGCATTATGATAAAGGTTTAACTGAGATCACGAAAGCTCTGTAGACCTGCCACAGACTTGCACTTGCTCATGCTCATGGCTTCCATGGGGCTCCTCTGTGTGGACTACCTGTGGCTGTCAGGCGTGTTTCCTAGTGTCTTCCCTTTTGCAACTCAGTTTTCTCATTGCTTTAGCAGTTTCTTCCTTTCTTGTGAATATTTGAAGGTACAAAGGCAGACAACATCATTTTTGTGCCTGTGGTTGAGTTCAGGCCCAGAGTCCCCTGAATAATGCTTGGATTTGACATCTGTTTTGTCTGAGGCTTATTCTCCAGGACTTTGGTAAGTAATACCCCATCCTTCCCTCTCTTCATTGTTTGCCAATCATTGTAACATCTGATAGACCATTTTAAATATGAAACTGACAATGCTTTTTTATTTGAAATATTATAAAACCATTTCAGATTTTATATTTTCTGAGCAATTTGTATGTATTCCTGGCCTTTGGTTCACTTTTGTCCCCTGGGCCTTGTATAGAAATTCTGCGGAAGCAATTCTGCCTAATGAAAAGGTCTAAAGATGCTTTCTAAAATGCTCTCCCAAACACCTGGTCTCTGGCAGTGCAACTTCCACAGGAGTAAAGTAGCTTTCAAGCCCCTCAGAGTAATGGGGAGCTTTAAGTATTTGACCTGTTTGTGTGAAGGCAGGAGTTCAGCTCCCTGAAATATCACTTAAAGCAGCAATGATGCTCTTGAAAGTTTTTTTAAAACCACAACAGCAAGCTATAAAGAACAAAGCATTTTCGTGTGAACCACTATTTCTTTTGAAAGCGCCTAGTTGCTTTCCTGGAAAACCATACCGCAATTCCTGAAACAACTGTGGCAATGCTACCCACCTGTGGCTCACTCACATCTTGATTTCAGCTCTTGAGGGCTGGGTCAACCCTCCTGTAGTTTGCACAGTGAATAAAATGAATCACAGGCATCCTTCCAGGCTTCCAGATAATGATGATCATTATTTGTATTTGCATGTACTCTAAACCTTTTCACTATGGTCCAGATTAGTTTTTAATTTACCCTGAAAATAATCCTAAAATTGCATTAGCCATCCTTTTCTCTCTCAACCTAGGGCTCTGCATCTGTCTATACCAGAACAGTTAAAACTTTGTGTGGTAATTATTGGATTATGTGATTGCTTACTCTGTTATACTGGAAGCTTCTGAAGGGCCATGGATATTTCTTCCTTATGCCACCATCAGTGTCTGTTACCTGTAGGGGACTCACAAATGTTTGTAGAAAGAGCAAAGGCTGAGTCCCTAGTCCATTCTTCTCCTGCCTCTGGTGATACATGAGAGCCTTTGCCCAGGGATGTCTTCCCCTTAGTATCCATCATGGCACCCCACCTCCTGGACTCTCTTTGGTGCCCCCTTTTCTGTGGGCACTCCATGAGTGTGGGAATGGCATCATCCATTGCCTATCATCATCTTCCTGCTCCTCTTGGCTTAAGAATAGGGTTCGAGGCTTCCTCAGCTTTGAAAGCAGGATGCATTCCACAGTGCCTGTCACATAGAGATTATGAAAGACTTGGGTGTATATTTAAGGAATGACTGAAGATGAGGTTTTAGTTGCCAGCTGGTAAGACCTTGAAAGCCTTGCTCAGAAATTTGTAATGTATTGTAGAGGTACTTGTGAAGCATCTAAAGTTTATTCTTTCTTTCTAGTGTAATTAAAGAAATGACAAAGAAAGAAAATTAGAGTTTCTACTAGTAAGATACATAAAGCAATTTTAAAACCCATCAATTGCCATTTCTTGTTCATAATGAATTATGGAAGTTAATTCAACAACTAATTGAGTGCATGCTGTATCCCAGATAACATGGAAGCCTGGGGACAGAAAAGTATAAATTTATTAGCTTACTTTTTGTCAGATAAATTTATGTGTTGGCATAGTATGAAATCCCTGTTCTTCTGTATCATTTGGGCTAAGAATCATTTTGGATTCCATTAGCTCTCCATCCTCAAATATAAAATCCTTTGATTATAACTCAGGAATATCCCCTTTCTCCTTCCCCACCTCACCAGTGTCATTGCTTTAAGTTTCTATTGGTTTCCATTCCCCTGCACATTGACAGGAAAACATGATCCTATTGTGCATGTTTATTCATATTGCTTTGCAGTTTATGTGTACATGGTCTGATTCTTCACATGGATTAAGAACAATTCCTTGTACGAATTATTCACAAACGTATTGGTTAAATGAAAGAGAAATTAGGCTAAGTATCCAAGATCATCAATATTTTTAATTCATGTACGTTTCCTCCCGTTCATTATCAGTGACAAGGAGAGTGTAGTTTGTATAATGATTAATGTTGGGGATGGTTCTCTTCCTGTCTGTATCTGTCTATCTGTTCCTCTTTCTCTCTCTCTCTTTGGTAGCAGGGATTGAACCCAGGGACTCTTAACCATTGAGCCACATCCTCAGCTCTTTTTATTTATTTTGAGACAGGGTCTGGCTAAGATGTTTAGGGTCTCACTGAGTTGCCGAGGCTGGCTTTGAACTTGCAATCTTCCTGCATCAACCTCCCAAGTCTCTGGGATGATATGTGTGTGCCACCAAGCCCAGCCTCCTGCTATCTCTTGACACACCTGGGCATGGAGGACTCTTGTGAAGTAGAAGGTGGAGTGTGCTTAGCATCTAGTGCTTCTGTGATTCATCACAAATAGTTTCTGATCCTCACACTCTTTTAGCACTCAGTAATGTTTGTCTTCACCAGGGTTGTGTAAGCGAAGGGAATTGGACATCTGTTTTGAATAATTTGACCTTATGTACATTTTTAAGTAAAGCCATATGAGTGTTATGGTATTTTCTTGCTTTAGGAAACAAGAAGAATAAACAGTATCCTCTGGGCTTCTGAAGAGACTCAGGGACAATTTAATTGTTTATTCTATATTAAATGCCTTGTTTTAAATTCATGTTTTTTGTAAACCGTGGTAGTTTTTAAAGAAATATATTTTATTCTCATCTTTTCATTTTTCTTTCTGTCATCAGTCCTTTTGTTTACTTGAGAGAATATAGTCGAACTATTTGGCTTTACAGTCATTGTAAGCATAGTAGGCTTTAATTTTGTTTTTTAAATAAAAGAATAGCCTGTGTAACCTGAGAATTGACTAGTTTTACTTCTTTAAGTGTTCTAATTCAAAACTGAAGATGACCCTAATAGCTTCTAGTGCATTGTTTTGTTTTTCCATTTTAAATTTTCTCTAGAAACATATGCCACAAGTATTTGTTACCTGACTCTGAGATGCACTATGAAATTTTGATTATGTATGTTGAGTTAAAACATCAGTCCTGGAAGCACACCAAGTACATTGAAATCCTGGCTTTCTGTTTGACCTTGGGGAAGTTTTTTTTCCAATCCTTTTGAATGTAAAATGATAATAATGCTCCTCTCAATGGGTTATTGAAAGGACTAAATGAAAAAATGGATGTAAAGTTCTTAGTAGAGTGAATGACTCATAGTGAGGCCTCAATCAGTGTTCCCCAACAACAGCATCAACTATAATGACAATGAGAGTTGTGATGCTTGTTCAGAAAAGAGAAAGTCAGCAGATTGCTGCTTCTGAACTCAGGCCCTGCCCCATGAACCAGTCTTGTGTTCTTTGAAGTATTGGGCAACTCTTTAATAAACCACTGCCTCTGTCATTAATAAGCAAGAAGTTACTATTTTTATGTTTGAAGCAATTATTTGTCAAATAATAAACAATTGAATCAAAACACCACAAAATGAAGATTACATATACTGGGCACAATGAAGCACTCCTATAATTCCAGTGGCTCAGGAGGTTGAGGCAGGTAAATCACAGGTCAAAGCCATCCTCAGCAATTTAGTGAGTCTCTAAACAATTTAGGAGACCCTATCTCAAAATTAAAAGTAAAAAAAGGAGTGGGGATGTGACTCAGTGGTTAATTGTACCTAGATTTAATCCGTGGTACCATCAAAAAAATATATATATAAATGGTCACACATGTAATGGTATATCCTAGAATCCTTTAGATACTAATGATAAAAGAATGTGCACCATTCTTGCCAAAAATACTGCAAGGTTTACCACCTTTACTCTTTTTTCAGTAATTTTGTATGCAAAATCTACTCTTTCTCCCTTCCTCTTCCTTTTTTTATTTCTCTTGTGATTTTTTGCAAATATATATTTATATACATATATGCAAATACACACACAAACACACACATATATATATATAGTATGTGTGTGTATCTGTGTGTAATTCATATAGTATGTATATATAGAAACTCACTATGAGGTGACTTTAAAAACATCAGCTTATATCAAATGAAATTCCCAAATAGTTGATCCTTTTTGAATTATACATCCAATTGAATGTTGTACAGACAGTATTTTCTGTAATGCACTTTTAGTGATATCATGTGATCCAAAATTCAGATAGTATTAGCTTTTAAAAAAACATTATCACCATTTAAAACTTTAATTGAGAAAATGTTCAAAATACACATGGGTAGAGCATGTAGTTCTGTGAACCTCATATACTCAAAATCTAGGTTCATCTCCACTTGGTGTTTTATAACAACACCTATATCTGACAATTCTAACAGTTAGCCATTGGGGCTGGGCGCCACATGGCTAATCTCTTTTTAAATTATTTTGATTTTAAAAAATTTGTTCTAATTAGTTATACATGATAGTAGAATGCTTTTTGACACATTGTACACAAATGGAGCTCAACTTCTTATTCCTTTGACTGTACATGGTGCAGTCACAACAGTCTTGTAATCTTACATGTATATAGGGTAATAATATCTGATTCGTTCCACTGTTTTTCCTACCCCTACACCCCCTTCCCTTCCCTCACTCCCCTCACTCCCCTCTGGCCAATCCATTCTTCCCTACTCCCCCACCCCATTATGGATCAGCATCTTCTTATCAGAGAAAACATTTGGGTATAAACTGAGGAGTGGGATAGCTGGGTCAAATGGTTGTTCCATTCCAACTTTTTTGAGGAATCTCCATACTGCTTTCCAGAGTGGTTGCACCAATTTGCAGTCCCACCAGCAGCATATGAGTATACCTTTTTCCCACATCCTTGCCACCATGTAGTATTGCTTGTATTATTTTTTGTTGTTGTTCAGGTATTTAATAGCCTATTTTAAAAATTTTTTTCTTCTAATTTTTAAAATTTATTCTAATTAGTTGTAAATAACAGAGCAATGAGTTTATACATTTTGATAAATCATACATGAATGGAGTGTAATTTCTCAGTTTTCTGATTGTACATATTGTAGGATCACATTGGTCATGCAGTCATATATGTACGTGAGGTAATAATGTCTGTTTCATTCTACTATCCTTTCTACCCCTGTACTCCCTCCCCTCCCTTTACTCCCTTCTACCCAATATAAAGTAACTCTATTCTTCCCTAGCCCCACTTATTGTGAATTTTGTGAATTAGCATCTACATATCAGAGAAAAAATTCGTCCTTTGTGTTTCTGAGTTTGGCTTATTTTACTTAGCATGATATTCTCCAGCTCCATTCATCTACTAGCAAATGCTGTAATTCATTCTTCTTTAAAACTGAGTAGCATTCCATCATGTGTATGTACACACACACACACACACACACACACACACACATACATATATATAATTATTTCACATTTTATTTATCCTTTCATCTGTTGAAGGGTACCTAGAGTTTGGTTATATAGTTTAGCTCTTGTGAATTGAGCTACTATAAACATTGATTTGGCTATGTCACTGTAGTATGCTGATTTTAAGTCCTTTGGATATAAACTGAGGAGTGGGATAACTGGGTCAACTGGTGGTTCCATTCCAAGTTTTCTGAGGAATCTCCATACTGCTTTTCATGATGGTTGCACCATTTTGCATTCCCACCAACAATGTATGAGTGTTCCTTTTTCCTCACATCCTCGCCAACATTTTTTTTGCTTATATTCTTGATAATTGCCATTCTGACTAAAGTGAGATGAAATCTTAGTTTTTTGATTTGCATTTCACTAATTGCTAGAGATGATGAACATGTTTTCATATATTTGTTGATCAATTATTTTTCTTCTTTGTGAAGTGTCTGTTCAGTTCCTTAACCCATTTATTAATTAGGTTATTTGGTGGGGTTTTTTTGGCATTAAGTTTTTTGAGTTCTTTTTATATCCTGGAGATTAGTGCTCTATCTAAGGTGCATGTGGTAAAGATTTTCTCCATTCTGTAATCTCTCTTTCATGTTATTGATTGTTTCCTTTGCTGAGAAGGAGCTTTTTTAGTTTGAATCCATCCCATTTATTGATTCTTGATTTTACTTCTTGTGCTTTAGGAGTCTTGTTAAAGAAGTCAGGTCCTAAGCTGACATGATGAATATTTGGGACTACTTTTCTTCTATCAGGTGTAGGGTCTTTGTTCTAGTGCCTAAATCTTTGGTCCATTTTAAGTTGAGTTTTGTACAGAGTGAAAGATAGAGGTTTAATTTCATTTTGCTACATATGGATTTCTAGTTTTCTCAGCACCATTTATTGAAGAGGTTATCTTTTCTCCAATGTATGTTTTTGGAGCCTTGGTCTAGTATGAGATAACCCTATTTGTGTGGGTTTGTCTCTGTCTTCTATTCTGTACCATTGACGTACATGTTTATTTTGGTGGCAATACCATGCCATTTTTGTTCCTATTGCTCTGTAGTATAGTTTAAGGTCTGGTATTGTGCACATGGCCAAACTTGACTGACTCACTCATGTACCTGCAGCTACCTGTCAGGTCAGTAGAGTCCTGACTGGGGAGGATGGTCTCCACTCCAGAAGGTTTCCCATCTTTCAAGTGTGAACTAGTTCCCATGGTAGTGAGCATGATTACCTCTTCTCCTCTCTGAAGTGTTAGGTTCATTTATCAGAATTAGGCTTTGTTTATGAATTTACTCAAGAGAATCTTGTGTTCTTCCCAAAGTTGTCTAAGTTATCTATTGCCTTTTAATCTTAATCTGAGAACACCATAGTATTGTGCTTCAGAGAATATACTCCAATTGACAATCTCCTGAGGTTCATATTCCATCTGTTCCACTTATTATATACATGATCTTGATCAAGTGACAACTCTCCATCCCTCAAGAATTCTTGTCTGTAAGCTCATATACATAAAATACTTAGAAGAATGCTTGGCAGGTATTAAAAATCATGTAAGTGGTTAGCTATTATTGTTCCTCTTATTAATAGTTTATGTATGTACCTATTTCACTATAAGAAAGTTATTAATAATTTGTTTTGTAAATAAAATTAACAACTGTTACCATCACCATTAATTGTTATAACATTTGACTCTTGAAATAAAAAATACATTTAAAATCCAACAGAATTGGTAACATTTCACCATTTAAATCACATTAAGAGATTTTTTTTCACTCCGATTAGTATTTAGCTATTGAAGGTAAGTCCAAGTACCATACCTGGTTTGTATTACTGACTTTGCTAGACATAAAGATGGATGACAGTAACTAATATAATCACATATCTTTGTAGTTTCACGGGTGCCAGCTATTACCCTTAAGTAGACATTGTTAGTTAGATGTAAAGGGGGCAGTTTGGGTTCGTCGATAACTCCCAGAAAAGACGCTCAGCAGATACAGGTCTCACACGAGGAACTTTTATTCAAGCGGACAAAACGTGTCCGCTCGGGGAAAGGGGAAAGGGAAAAAAGGGGAGCAGAAGATGGCGCGCGGTTCTTTGTATTGGAATTTCACGGGCTGGGAGGAACCAATCACGGAGGAGAATTATTACAGACTGACTGATGGACCAATGACATATTGGAACGTAATGTAGGGGAGGGGGCAGGAAGGTTACAGCGACATAAGCCGGAAATTCCTGTAACGGGAGAGGCGGGCTTAACACAGATTGACAGGTGATGCCTGTAGCGGGAGAGAAAAAGGTGGCTTTATACCTAACAGACATTTAGCTATTCCATCTTCCTAGGTGAAATTCAAATACATTTGAATAAAATCCAGGACCAAGGCCAAAATTTGGTATACCTCTGCTTTGTTCCAAGCACTATTTTAAGAAATATTTTACATGAATTATCTCATTCGACTTACTGAACACCCTCGTTGAAATGGTGTAATCGTTTCTCCATGTCATGTATAGGAAAAGGAGTCACAGAAGCTTGCTAACTTCTAGGGAACACAGTGAAGAGCTAAGTCAAGATCCAAATACCAGATGATCTAGCTGCAGAGTTCAGTTTTTATCACCAAACTCAGGACCTTCCCCCAGTCTTTTGCCCTACTTTGCTTGCCTTAGTCCGTGTCATTCCAAGTATGCACTGCTCCTTTCTGATTTTATAGATGGATTGATTTCAGATTGCGAGTAATTTTCATAAAGTCACAGAACTGCTAAGTTTGGTAGGTGAGATTTGCTTCATGGACTCTACTTTTAGAATGCTGAACCCGTGAAGGAACTATACCAGAACTTCACAAGCATTGGTATTGAAATTTTACATGTTTAAAAATGTATTCATATGAAAATTATATTAGGCATTTGCTTTAATTTAAATATCTTGGTTTAATGGTGAAAAGAAATATTTTACCAGGTTCTCAGCACTAATTGTATTTCTGCTAATGCAGTTTGCTCTTTCGTATCATTTGCTAATTATTTATTGGTATCTTTTTATTATAATTATTAGCACAAGTTAGTTATGCAAAATAATGGGTTTTATTGAGAAATTTTCATACATATACCTTCCAATTAATTAAACAGATTCCTTAAATTCCAGACATTTTTTAAAACATATTTTTTCAGATGTTGACAGACCTTTATTTTATTCGAAACCTGTACCTCACACATGCTAGGCAAGTGCTCTACCACTAAGCCCAACCCCACCCCCTTGAGACAGTTTGGTAACAACCATTTGCTTTTGTACCTTCAGTTTCATGTGAACATCAGATTTCCTCTGTTGACTAACCTAGACAACTTCTTTTTCTGTCATCTGATCAAGAAGTTGAAGTCCCTGCATGGCCCTGCATTCAGACCCCAGCTGAGCTAATGAAAAGTCCTTTGGTTTCCTGTTCAGGAATATGGGGAGCTTTCAACCAGAGATGTTGATAGAGAACCCTTGGAATTCTTTGGAAAGCTGTTTTATGTGACAAAGGAGGATTTAGCTATCTCCATTTTAGTACCACTACTAGGCATTTATTAAGCTGCAAATGTCAAAGATGATGTACTTTTTAAATATTTAAGTTTGGTCTGTATTTTCTATAAAATCTCTCTGCATAATTTCTTCTTAAAGCAAGTCATAGTTTAGCTGGTAGACTATCAACAGATATACATGTGGGGAAAAAAATGATCTCAACAGTAATTTGGGGAAGAAATAAGCGGAAGCTTATATTGTGATGGCTTGTGTCATTCTGAGATTTAGAACAAAAATGAACTCATTTGTAAAGATGTCAATCAGTAAAAAGCTTGAAGTATGGGAAATTAAGCAGTCTCTTAAGAACATTTAAAATAGCCTACCTGTCACTCTTGGATTGTTGTACTTGTGGCTCATTTCCAAGGATATAGTCATTAGCATCATCAGATAGTTAAGAGGTTGTGTTTTTTTTACTCTGTGTTTGTTTTTTTACTTATAAATTATAAAGCACACACCTAGTATTTTCCAGCTAAGTCACTGAAGCCTTTTGTCTAAATGACACACTGTAATACAATTTAGTTCTCATTTAAGCTTTGCTTCTCTTATAGAAGGAGAGCACAATTACTTCTCTAAACAAAATTCTTAGAGGTTCTTCCCTTTCCCTTGAGCCACCTCAAATGCTTCTTTGTCTTTTCAGATAACTGTTTCAAAACTTGTTTCAAAGATCAATTGACAGCCCTGAATTTACAAATTTTACAGCGACTTTGTCATGTTTGTATGTAAATGTCAGCAAACTCAGTGGATGTGATTCGTTAGTTCTGAGTTTTAAAAAATTCTTTCAATGTTGAATACAAAACATGTAAATTATGGTTTATAACTAAACTATGAAGTCCGTACTGGAAAAATGAGTTCAACTTTTGTTTACATTTCTCAAAATGCCTAATACAGACTGGGTGCTCAGATGAATCCTGACATAGCTAAAATTGACTAGGAAAGGGGAAAAATATTTCTGTCAACTCAGTACTTTTATGAATAATAATAAAAAAATAGGTGTTCAGTGGTGCTGTGAATAATCTGACAATTAAATATGTTTTGGGCGTTTAATATAAATGTCTTTTAGCAAGTATTGCATACACATTGAGGTGTATGAGCCATGAGCACTGTGCTAGTCAGCTTTCTATTTTATGAATACTGGAGACAGTCAACTTATAAAGATGAAAGATTTATTTTGGCTCATTTTTTTTGGGGGGGGTGGGGTATACTGGGAATTGAATCCAGGGGCTCTTTACCACTGAACTAGATTCCCCAGTCCTTTTTATTTTGAGACAGGATCTTGCTAAGTTGCTCAGGCTGGCCTTAATTTTGCAATTCTTCTACCTCAGTCTCCTGAGTTGCTAGGATTACAGGGGTGTGCCACCATGTTCGGCTGGCTTACAATTTTGGAAGTTTCTGTCCATAATTGGTCGGCCCTATTGCCTTGAGTGAGGCAGTGCATCATGGTGGGGACCATGTGACCAGGCAGAATTTCTGGCTTCGTGACCCAAAGAGAAAGACAGAAAGAGATGCATTCTCACATCTCCTTTATGAGTATGCCCCAAAGACCTAAGTTCCTCCTCCTAGTTTTCACACTCTCCAAATATATACCCAAGGTGGGGACTAAGCCATTGACTCATGGGCCTTTTGGGGTCATTCCAGATCCAAACATACTAAGCATATAGATTGTTGTGGATTCCCTCAAGGAGAGCAGAATACTGTGTACTAACTATCATAACTTACAAGAATTTCCCTGCCAGGATGTGCCTGTCAAATCCTTTCCCAGTGATACACCAACTGGACTCTAGGTGCAAGAAGGTCGTGCAGCGGGCTCGAGAGCTTTCCCTGGACTTCTGTTTGCCATCTTACTATATTTTCATTAGCATATCAGGAATGTGGCAAAAATTAGTACATTTAACAAATGATCACATTCAGTAACTGTTGACAGCCCACAAGGAAGGCAAGAAGAGAGGGCAAGTTGAAAAGGAGACTTACCATTTGGGAGAAGAAAGAATTGTTTTTCTTCACATTTTATCTCATAGTGGCTGTGAAATAAGTATTTCATGTTTGCAGGAGGGTGGATTTTTGAAAAGGGCACAGAGGCGGCAGTAGCTTAAGAAGGATGCATGACATCTGGTCTGCAGGACATCACTGTGGCTGTGGAGACTGCTTCAGCTGCTGGCATGAGTGCTAATAAGTGTTTTTAAAGCGATGATGGCACTCCTCAAGGAGGCTTTGCTCCCTTTGAGCTTTATTCCCCGAGTTAGTTTCCCAGTTTCACAAAGTCTCTTATCAGAGGAGATGTGTTCTTTGGAGCCTTGTCAGCTCTGGCAGACAGAGTGGGAGGAGGAATACAACCTAGTATTTTGACTTGTGGGGGATGGTATCAAATTTAAAAAGACAAATAATAATAATAAGCTTTCTTTCTGAGGAAACAGAGCACAGTGTAGTTCTCTTTGGTTTGGTTGTTGAGGAGGAATTGCTGTTGGTTGTAAAACATTCATGGGGTGTGAAGTCAATTATGGGTTATAGCCAGCATTGCTTTATTTATTTATCTTGCAAAATAAATGGAGGCGAATAGAAAATGTGAGTCTGGTGACAGACACACATGATCAGAAAACAGCGACATATTTTGCTGAAAGTTTTGTGTTTGCGTGTGTGTATGTGTGTGTGTGTCATGCATAAATATATATACATACATGACATTCCACTTCATACTGGATCATACTGGATCACTATGTACAATACATTTTCTACTCTGAGTTATAGTTAAAATATTTGAAAAAATATTGGGTTTAAAGCATTGCCTTTGGAGTTTGAAGGGAAAAGTTTTGAATTCCCCTGGCTGTACTAGACACTTCCCTGGGTTCCTTTGGTAAGTTCACTCTGTTTTCTTTACCTTTTGGTCTTCAATTGTGTTAAAGATTTATTGAGGCCAAATATATAGGGCACCTGGCCCAGGCACTGGGTAGCACCATTTACCTCTCTGCCTTTTCTCCTCTTTCTTAAGATATTTT
Organism: Sciurus carolinensis; assembly: GCF_902686445.1. NCBI lineage: Eukaryota > Metazoa > Chordata > Mammalia > Rodentia > Sciuridae > Sciurus > Sciurus carolinensis. The sequence continues at coordinate 23,784,533 of NC_062227.1, read as the reverse complement.
TTTTTTTAATGTGGTCTCACTATGTGTCCGGGCTAGCCTAGAACTCCTAGACTCCGGTCATCTTCCTGCCTCAGCCTCCCAAGTAGCTGGGACTACAGGTGCCCTCCACTGTGCACAGCTTCCAACTCTGCTGACATATGTAGAAGTTTTTCGTACTCTGGCCTTCTGCACATCCTGCATCTCCTCCTGGCCTTGAAGCCAGTTCTTTTCTGTACACAGAATCTCATGAGACCTTTCTAGTCACCATGACCATTTCTGTCTTGTCTTTGTCCACTCGATTTCCTTGCATCTTTCTCCTTTTCTTGTATAACTTTCTTTCATCTTCAAAGGGTCTGTCTTTGAATTACCTTTGTGTTAAGAAACTACAGACCCCCCCCAATTTTTGCTTTCAATTTGACTCATCTACTGTTGAAGAAAAATGTATACAAGTGGCCCTCTGTAGACCGTTCCATATCCACAGAATCAAGGTATTTGAAAATATTTGAAACATTGCACTTCTACTGAGCATGTACAGACATTTTTTCTTGTCACTATGCCTGAACCCTACAAGATAACAGCTATTCACATTTGCATTGCATTAGGCATTTCAGGTTATCTACACATGATATAAAGTATAGAGGAGTTTGGGCCTAGGTTATGTGCGAATACTATGCTATTCAGTATAAGGGATTTGAGCGTCCAGAATTTTGGTATCTGCAGGGCAGCCTGGAGTCAATTCCAGGGAGCTAAGAGGTTCATTTTATGTAGGTACCAGGGTGCTCTATGGCTCTATTGTTTTTCTCTAATGTAAGCTAGTGCTGTGCTGTTGTGTGCAGGTCAGAACTAACCCATGGTTATTTGTTCCTGGTCTGTTATCAGTACTGAAATGGACAGCAAATCCTTAGAAATGTTCATAGGAATTTGAGAGTATTTTCTGTTCATTTCACTGAATCAGAATAAATTTGGAGCTTGTGTTTTATGTGTTTTTATTTCTTTTTTTAAAGTAATTGATGTTTGTGGAATTTTACTTAAATCTGCTCTGAGATGCAATGGATATTTGTCTAAAAAACTGCCCAATCATAAATGGTTTGAGAAGCGCATCTCTAGTGAACTAAATTGTTATAACTGGTTTCTGAATAGTTCAGAAGAAGCATAGATGGCCCCATCTACTAGAGTCAGGGTATATACATTAGCAGTGATGGAACTTGTAAATATTTTATGGAGGTTTTGGATCCTAAATACACATATTCAAAGGCATGATCATAGAGGAAAAAAATGAAGGCAAAATGGCCAAAGGGAAGGAAAGACCAATGATGTGTGTGCTTTTGTTAGAACTAAGAAGCTTTAAAAATTAGATTTTGTAATGACTTTAAAGTTCATAGCACACTGCTTCTCCATCAGCTCAAGTGTTGAATAAGAAAATGCTTCCTCTTTTGTTTGCATAGTTCTCAAACATAGACTGAGAAAGCATGCAGTTTCCACAGCTTCCAAATCTAGAGCTCCCACCACACCAATGCAAATTTTAATGATGGGGTAGAAAGGAATAACTAATCGTATGTAGTTATTACTGCTGTCACAAACAATGATGGAAGATAGTCTAATCAAAAGCATTTGCCAATGGATATGATTAAGCTAAATTTAATTCACTCAAAGATTGGAGAATGTGAGCATTGCATGTTCTCAGAAGAGAGTTTTCCTCTTCGGGGAAACCAAAATAATTATTCTTAAAACCTTCGAAGTCTGTATCTAAAGACTGCCCCCTTTGAAGCTGGCTTCATCAAGTGCAGTTCATTTCATTTGCCTGCAATGTTATATCCTCTACTTATGTACTAGTGACTTAAGGGTGTTTTGTTATCTGAACACAAACAGAATTTCTATGCTAATTTGAATTATGATTGCTTTTACTTCTTTGCCTGGTTGGAGTGCTTTTGGTAGGGAGAGAAAATTGAGGTAAGGAAATAACTACAGAGGGAGACCCAATTACTCTTTGAAAATGCATCTCCTTGCAGTCAAAACATTGAAGTAGAAGATGAAAATTAAACATTCAGCCATATAGGGATATTTTTTAAAAACCACACTTAATGTTCTAAAATTGAATATCAGTATTTTGAATTCTTTAGTTCTTTAAACATTGGTTGGCGAGTTGACTTTACTTTCATAGCAAATCTATAATAAATTCTAACAATTAAACAGCACCTTTCTCTCCTTCCTGCAATTCCTTTCTACACAACTGTGACTTTCCTGTGGGTCTGAGCTGCTAGACTTTGCTAAACATAAATGTTCACACTTGCTTCTGTAAACTCACTGGATGACAGCAGCAAGCACTATCAGGATACACTAGTGGGTGTGGAAATGTCACTTTCTGTATTTTAAAGCTATGAATTTAGTCCTGATAGCCACAAACTACAATGAAACTATCCTTTCCCCCAAATTCAAGGGCAAGATGGAACTGAATGTTTTGTAATATTGCAATGCTAGTATTCCTGTCATAAAGAAAGGAAATTTTAAAACTACCACTTCTGTGAACTAGGATAGGAACAGGCGGATTGGGAGGTGGACAGGGAGAAACAAGAGAAACAGATGACAAAGAATTGCAGATGATGGAGAGAAATGCTGTGTTTAGGAGGTTTGGGGAACCAAAGTCAACATAATGATGATCATCAGCATTTGTTGAACTTCCACCTGTACTTAGGGCTGTATCTACAGTCATCATTAATTGTGGGGGCTGCAAAGCAAAACCAGGATCGTTCAGGGAGCAGACCCCAGAGAAAGGTGCTCAGTAAGGAGACTTCCCCTAAAAATTTATGTGTGTTGAGATTACAGTACTGACTAGTTTACAGACTCTTTGGAAGAATAGCTTTGCTAGGATCATAGCATCCTGAGGGTCAGAACAAGTGGAAGAGGAACAGTGCACAGAGAATATGTGTTTCTACCAGTGCCACACACGTGTTCTTGAAAAACCTCACACTAATTTCACAGAATCACACTTGACAAAACAGGAAGAAATCTGAGTTGGGGTTGATCATTCAAAACCTAAGCAACTTTGTAGCCAGAGAAATAAAAATAAAAAGAGGAATGTCTCTAATAAAGTACTGGCCCATCTGGAGCAGAATTCCAGGGACCTTGTCCTTAGCTGTAAACCATAGACTGCAGTTCCTTCCTTCCCTGTTGAGGTTCTTGAATTCTTTCCCTTCTAATGGAGACCACATTCTGCCAGACTTAAAGATATGATCCAAAGTTTGTCTTCATCCTGAACTATTATTCTCTTTCTCTGTTTTTTAAACTGAGGAATGGAGTTGGGGCTTCGGTTTCCTCATCTGTTCTTCGTGTTTCCTGGGGAGCTGCACGGGGGAATATTTCTTGCTACTTTTGGTCTAAGGGAAGGGAAGGCACATATTCAGGATATGTTAGCAGTGTTTAAATGCCATCATGGATTGATAAAACTTTCCCTTTAATGGAGACAAAATATGCCCTAGTCACTTCACTTTTTCAAAAAAATTGCACATGAACTCCAGGGACTTGTGTGTTATAGGGATGCCACTCCTGTTTGCTAATCTGCATTAAAGAAGCTACCTTGTTGCAAAACAGATTGTATTCTGAGTCAAACAATGACAAAAAGAAGAAAGTTCTATGCAAATAAAGGTCACTTGATTACAGTAGATACCCTCTTAAATCAGGTGCATGTTCTAAGACCCACAGTGGATACCTGACATCTTGGATAGCACCAAGTCCTAGAAGCACTTTGATAGCTCAACAGTTCCTTTGTTAGCCTATTTGGCTCCAAGTAACTAATGTGCAAGTAGTGTGTATAGTGTGCATATACTGTACAAGGGGATGCTGCATGTCCTCAGTGGAAAGGAGCCAGACAGCATGGAATTACACCATGCTACTTGGAATGGTACACAGTTTAAAACTTTTGAATTGTTTATATTTTTAAAAATTTTCATTAAATTTTATGGATCATAGTTGACCATTGGTAACTGAAACCATGGTGAGCAAAAACAACTGATGAGAAATGACTGCTATAATTGTAACTTGGATTTTACCTGAATTTCACTTTGACTTCAAACAAAATTTCCTGTGTACTTTGGACAACTCCAATAGCTGACTAGAAGGGCAATTGTGCTAGAATGGAACACAGGGACTTAAGCATTGTTAAAACAGGTTGTGAAGCTAGGAAATCAGTACTTTTGGAAACCCAGGTAATTTCATGAGGAACAATTATAGAAAGTTCCCCAGCTTATGGCAGCATGAAAACAGAGTTTCTTTATCCTGAACTTTATCCAAGTCTTTCCCTGGATATGGGCAAAGCATATTTTTGCCATCCTGTGCATCTTGCCATTATGGTCTCCCAGGGTTGCCCAAGTTTAATTGATGGAAGCATGCTCTTGATGGAGTAGCAGTACAATAAGTTTTGATAATTCAGAGGTGGCATCAAGGTCCTGTTGTGCCACAGCCCCACCAGTGGGAATGTACATGGTAACTACTTCACAAATCACAGAGCCCCACATGACAGATTATGCAATAAATCAGCTCACATTTTACCTGGAGAAGTAAAATATAATCTTTAACTCATGTTAAACACCAAAGACCTGCTTCAGATTTGTGATGGTGGTGTCCAACACTGCATTTTTAAAAATTTTCTTCTTCTTCTTTTCTTTTTTATAAAAACTTTGTAAATTGTAGCAACCAAACCATTTCAGTGATTTTCTTTCTCTTTTCTTCCATTTGTCTATCTGTCATTTCTCCCCCCTTTAAACTGATGTCACTGTGTTGCTTAGGCTGGCCTTGAACACCTAGACTTAAGTAATCCTCCTGCATCAGCCTCCTGTGTAGCAAAGACTAGAGGCTATTAGTCCTTTCTTAATCTCTCTTGAAGATTCTACTTTATTACTGAAATACACATTCCATAGATAACCCTTCCCCTATGAGTTGTATTCTACCTTTCCATGTGCCTGACGTTCATTTTGAATCATTGCCCCATTTTAAAAAAGATACTATAATTATCCTTCACTGTTGTGAAGAGGTTCTTTTTTAAAAATGTATGTTTAAATGGCATGTGAGGTTATTGAAGTGTGGTAGGGTGAGGATTGAGCTAGAAGCTCAGAGACTCAAAGTCATGGTTTTGCCAGGAACTCATCTTAAAACCACCTGGAAAGCTGCTTCCTAATATCTCTGTGACCCCACACCTACGTATTTAAATGACATTACAACTAACTCACCCCATTCAGGGGCACTGCAATGATAACAACCATAAACAAGCATAATATAATGCCAATGCCTTAACAGTGGCATTATAGTATGTTTGTTTAAAGCCTATTCATATTTTTTAAAAATTTTCTCCTTATAATATTTTTTCTGGGAAAGGTAATCTTGTGTTGCTATTTGGGAAATAACTGCATGTGAACAAGCTAAAATTTCGACACACTTTTTCTAGTGTGGTATATGTTGTATTGTGTATAGCTGTGTGAAACCAATATACACACAAACATGCATAACACCTTGACCATTATTATCGCGTTCCCTCTGGCCGCAGAGAGAGACACAACAAATGTCTGAAGCTTTGGAAGTTTATTGTGCACAGTCCCTCTCCTACGCTTCTCTTACTCCTAGCTTCTGCGCACTCCCAGCTTCCCTTCTCCCAGCTTCCAGCTTGGCTTCAACCTCCGCCTTCGTCGCTTCTTCCGCTTCTTCCTCTTCTTCAGCCCCTGCTGCTTCTGCCGCTTCCGCCGCTTCAGACCCCTTACTCTCCCACCCACCAAGCTTATATACACTTCAACCAATCAGGGGAGAGTACACGAGATAAACGCGGACAGCTGCAAGCACAGGATGGGTACACGAGGGGGGCATGCTCTAGTCACATCGTTAACTAGCCAATCATTGGAATTCGCTGGTTGTTTACTGTATAGCTGGCCGCTTTTGGCTCAGCGTCAGGCGCCATCTTGACCATGCCTAAGGCTGGGGGTCTCCGAAACCCCGACACATTATGACTCACAATAAGTTTTATAAAGGAAAATACATACACAAACATACTTACACACAACACCTTGACCACTATGACTCACAATGAGGTAGTTTTATAAAGGATATTCAGCTGGGATGAATAGCCTGCTTGTCCAGTAGATATTGGGAGTCCAGCCTCATGTGGGTTTTTTGTTTGCTTTTTCTTTCATTTTTATACTCCAAATATAGAGCTTCTCCTAAGACTGTTGTTAGTTTTATTTACCGATAAGAGGAAATAGGACTTATGATAACCTATTTTCCCTTTTTCTAAGAATACTTTGCTTTTATATATTTTATATGGTATATAAAACTCATTTTTTAAAAGTGGCTCTGTTGATGCAAGATACATGGAGCTGTCAAGTGCAAGGGTATGTGGAAAGCATAGATCCATCTGGAAACAGTTGAGAACTCATGGGCAGGTTAGTGCTGTGAGCATCAAGATACTTATGGAGACTTCTGAGAGTGGTCCTCTTCCAGGGTGGCCGTGGTGCATCAGTGTAGTCAGTTCTACACCTTGCTTGGCAAATGCCCCCACTGTCAATAAATCACCTGTTACAGCAGTACCAGAGGGGTGGTGGTATTGAACTGCAGGAGGGTTATATCACATGGATCCCAAGGAGCATGATAGGGCCAGTAAAGTAGGATCCACAGATTACACTATTTTTTTTCTTTTTAGTGTTACTGGGATTGAACTCAGGGGTACTTTACCACTGAACTACATCCCCAACTCTTTTAATTGTGAGATAGGGTGTCTAACTTGTGATCCTCCTGCCTCAGCCTCCTGAGTAGTTGCAATTACAAGTGTGTGCCCCTACAACTGACCTGTTGTCTCTTTTTAGGTCATATCAGGATGTTAAAGTGGTTGTGCTTACTAAGTGGTGGTACAATTATAGGATAGTGCTGTCTCATAGAACATTCTGAAAAGATTAGAACTTTTCATGTCTGTGCTGCCCAACAGGGTAGGAAGTATTCAGTGGTGGCCATAGAACACATAAAATGCATTCTATAAAATAAAACAGGTGGCAATAGAGCATATAAAATGGTTGGGGTGACTGAGGCCCTAAATTTTAGTAGTATGGAATTTAATTTTAGTTGGGATAATCCCATGTGGCCAGTGACTACCAGGTTGATCAAAGCAGGTCTACCAACATTATGTTCCATTCATATCTGTTATTTAGGAGACTAACTGCAGTAACATCTTGGGTATTTTCCATTCACTGACCTTGGGGCTGGTAGGGGGGAGCAGGTAGTGTATAAAACAGGTGTGAAAGAAACTGGGGTTTTAAGATTTGGTGTGATAGGTGGAATTGCAGTATCCACTCACGTAAATGGTGACAGCTTGTCAAAGGTGACCATAAAGTAGTGTTTCAGATTGTAAGTCTCCCTTGATTTTGTTTCTGCAGGCTCTTTCATGCTGGTGAATGCATCTGGGAGACCTGAGGGGCAGAGAGCTCACCTGCTGTTACCTCAGCTTAAGGAAAATGACACCCACTGCATTGATTTTCACTATTTTGTATCCAGCAAGAGTAATTCTGCTCCTGGGTTACTCAATGTCTATGTGAAGGTCAATAACGGACCTTTGGGGAATCCCATCTGGAATATATCTGGAGACCCAACACGTACATGGAACCGGGCAGAACTGGCCATTAGTACATTCTGGCCTAACTTTTATCAGGTATGTGTTTTCTTTCCATTTCATGTTTTGAAGCATCCTCTAATTTCTAAGAATATAAATTGTTTTTATATTAGTATAATCAGAATGTATAAGAAATGGTGAGTTTCTTTTAAAATACCACTGTAATTACCCATGCTTTTTGATTACAAATGTCTTATGACTTTGTGAAATAAATTTTTAAAAAATATTCAAATTTGTTTATGCATGAACAAAGCGATATCCCTCAGTAGGACCAGTAGTACTATGTGCAGGGATAGTTTACTTTCTATCTTGGGTCTCAGGCGTGGATGAGTCATGAAGAAATGAGCACTTGTTGGGGTCAGCCTGTGAGGTGTGGGTCTCTGCTTCAACCCATGGAATCAGTGGGAACAAAATGCCATTATAGAGACCATTGTCACAGAGGGACTGCTGCCAAATTCTATTATTGTGGAAACTCTTTTGAGACCCATATTGCCCACTTTGAGTGAATTCCCCTTTAAAGTAATGCAGGCAGGAAGTCTAGGGCAGTTAAGAATGGTAATCTAAGGTCCCATCCCTCTGTCAGGGATGGTGCCACACAAGAGCATCCTGCCGTGTATAACTGAAGGAAAAAAATGAGTGACGGTGGACATTTGGGGTGCTTTTTCCTCTTATCTACAGCATCTTTTACAAATAGCTTTGTATCAAGAATACACAATTGATTTCCAGCTAAGAGGCAGCCAGAAGAAGATTGTGGTATTTGCTGCTTTCTTTCTTAAACCTTTGGCTCACTCAGGAATCAGCTGGAACACATGTCTCAGATCATTTCTCATATTCAGTTAAGGTGCTCGGCTAGATTCAGGGACAGGAGAACTAGATCTCTCAAGGGCTCCTTGTCTTCAGAATGGGCATGAACCAGTAATATATCCTGCATATTTGATGTTGATCAGTAAAGATCCCCCAGCTCCTTACCTGGGGATTGATACGGGAATAAATGGGCTGTAAATTTCTTGCTTAGTTTATCTTTGTTTCCCTGTACCTATAGCAATTTCTGGTATTTAATAAATTGCAAGTACATGTTTCTTTAGTAGAAGTGAAGAGATAGTGAAAGCTCTATTAATACACAAGCAAATTGTTAAAATCTTTTTAAAGTTTATTTTGGCAATAAGTTTTAGAGTGCTAAAATATTAGATACATCTAAATTTAGCAATCTACTTTAGGAATGTATCTTGAAAAAATAATGAAGAGTGATTGTAAATAATTAACTCCAAGGATATTCATAGCAGCTTATTTATAATAATGAAAAACAGAAACAGTATTATTTTCAACAATAAAGGATTTATTAATTTATGCTCTCTCAATATAAAAATACTTTTTGTAACCACTAAGAATGATGTTAGGGAAAAGCATTTAGTGTTGTATCTAAGCCTATTTTTAATTGGATAAAACAGGTATAAAGCAGCATATTAAATGCCACTCTTAAAATTTAAAAAATATGTGATAAACATCAAAATATATTCTGAAATCAGTACCTACAAACATGATATCTCCCTAACTACAGGAATAACGATGATTTGGCTCTTTTCCTTTGGGTCATGTATCATATAAATTTCTCCCAGTGTGCATGTACTGTTTTTATTTATGCAGCAGAAAAGAGAAAAATAATTTTTTTTCACAAGAATGAAAATATTCTATTTAATGAGTACCTTCATCTGATAAGAAATGTACCAGTAACCAGTTGGTAATACAATAAACAGAGATGGTCTCTGGGACAAAGCTTCTTCCTTCATAGGGTTAAAAAGCAAGCAGGGGCAAGTGGGGTTGGCCACATGAGTCTTCAGCAGGTTTCTCCCTGTTGGATGAGTTGATCATCTGGAGGAGACTTCTCATACTGCTCTGGGATGTTCTCTCTGCCTTCTGGAACAGGCTCCAGGCTCTTCCTCAACTCCGACAGCTGCTGAATTGAAACCAATGGGACACATTGCTACCCATCTGTGCTTCAGTTTCTTCTCTCTGGCCTGAGCAATTCTCAACTTCAAACCTTTTGAGTGAGTTCTCTAGAAATCTGTCAATACACTGGACATTGACTGCAATTGAGAGCTATCATTTGTTCCCCCTTTTTGCACAATTAGCTCAAACAGTACAAGGAATGGTTTGATTTATAAACAGACTGAGGAGACCAGGTTTAAGGAATGAATTGCTGAACTACATTGAAAGTAGGATGGTCCTGTGTATCAGGCTGTTGTCATTTTTGATGAATTCTTACTTTGTTGAGCAGATTTGGATAAAATATATCACCTTCCAGGTGGTGAAACTGACCCTAACTCCTAATTCCTCTCATTTCCCACTGATCTCTCACATTACTGGGATAATCAGGTTCATTTAGAACTTTATTCTTATAGTTTTGTGGTTCACTTATAAGTTTATTACATCCTTGGTGTTTTCACTTACTGGGCTGTAGTAGCACAATACCATAAATTGAATAGCTTAAACAGCAGACATTTTGTTTTCCATACTTCTGGAGTATGAGAAGTCCAAGGTCAGGGTGCGGGATGGTCAGGTCCTGGTGAGGGCTCTCTTCCTGGTTTACAGGTGGCTGTCTTTTTACTATGTCCTTTCGTGGGCAAGCTTCTTCATTCCTCTTTTCTTAAAGACACTGATTCCACCCACAGGAATCCATCCTCATGTCTTAATTGTCTGCTAAAGGCCCCACCTCCTGATACCAACCCATATGGGATTAGGGTTTCCATATGAGTTTGGGGATGATATGAACATTTAGTTTATAGCACTGACTGATTCATTTGGAATCACTTCATTCTTTGAGTTTACCGTTGGATTTGTGGAGATTCTCTAATATACTGTTGATAAGTTTTTAAGCATTTGCTGAGCCAGTGTTGATAAAGGATGAGGATCTTCTGAAAAGCCCCTTGTTAATATGGAGTGTTCTATCATGTGCCCACCTTTGAAGTTTTAAAGGCATGGTGAGGGCAATACTTCCTACATATTTTTCTTTATCTGCTGGGGACTAGTGAATCCAAGCCATTACCCTAGTAACAATATCACCTATTAGGCAAATGGCACATTGTAGGTGATAGAAGAGAGGTGTGAGCAGGACACTTAACATTGAGATGTAGATCTTCAAACTAACGTATAAGACTTGAGTGAAGTTTTCCAGTTGGGATGAGATGGACATGCTGTATTAAAAGAGATGAAGTTAAAGGAAACCACCTTCTAAAACATATATCCAACCCTAGCCAGAGGTGTCAACCCAAGTAGAGAGGCTTTGATGAAAAGTTAGAACAATGAGCTGTCAGGGGTGTGGGGGGTGAAGGACTTTCATGGGCAGTAGACTCAGTCCTCAGCTGGGGGCCAGCACATCCTTACAAAAGAGATAATTGTTGTCACCTGATGCTTTTAAAAATGTGAATCATATAAGAACCCATGTGCTTATGATATAATTTTCCATATAGATTTCTCTATAAGGAGTTTTTGTACTGGCTCGAAGATGTGACTTTGGTTTGAGACTATTATATTTCTAATTTCAAAATATAAAAAATAATTTTGGGTATTGTGCATGTGTGCATGCATGTACATAACGCTTTTTGGGGGGCATAAAATCCAGCATCCCAATAAGTCATTCTTAGGGTACCCATTGGCTTTTCTGGTCCTGAAAGCTAAAGAAAAGATAATAGGACTGAGGTATCTAAAGATAGGCCTCTTGAGCAACACTTTCTGGGCACAGAGAGTCAGCTCCCCTTTGACAACCACTGCATTATTACATAGGTATCAGTATCCATTAAGAAGAGTGCAAAAATTTAATATAAGGTTTATATATACTTAAATGTTAGCATATTAAAATATATTCATGTAGCACTTGTTTCTACAGGGTAGTTTTCACACTAGTTAGTAGTGCGAGTTTGTTTGTTATTGTCATTATCTGTTTTTCTGTGTGACTGGAGTTTGAACCTAGCTGATACACGCTAAATATGTGCTTTACCACTATATACCAGCTACATTCACAACCCATAGTAAATAGTTTTGTTATGAGTTAAAATGGTAACCAAACTGTTTTAAAGGCATTTCACACTACAATATTGTAATGGAAAGCATTACAGTATAGTAAAAGAACATACACTTTGGTTGGATGGAATCGGATTTGGATGAGTCTTGCTGACATACAAGCCTGGGCAACTGATTTAAACTTTATGAGCCTCCATTTCCTAATTATGGATTAAGTATAATGACCATGCAGAATGTGAAAATGAAAGGAAAAATGTTTTGTGATATGCTGGCCTCTCAATAAATGGTGGCAGTTTGTTGAGCCACAGTCAAGATTTGTGGGAGACAATAAAAAGGGAAGTAGTTAATAGCTGAGTGCTTTCTCAGGCACCTCCTAAATGTGTTTTGTGGATTGTCAAAAGGTGTTAAGTGAAAAAGGGACACAGCAAATTGTTTTGTGAAACACAGGCTGAATCAAAGTAATCCAAGTTTGTTTCCATAAGAATGTTCCAGAGCAGGGGTGGTGCATGCCTATAATCCCAGTGACTCTAGAGGCTGAGGCAGGAGGATCAAAGCCAGCCTCAGCAACTTGGCAAGTCACTTAGCAACTCAGTGAGACCCTCTCTCTAAATAAAATATTAAAAAGGGCCAGGGATGTGTCGTAGTGGTTAAACACCCCTGGGTTCAATCCCCAGTACCCCGCCCCCCAAGAAAATCCATTAACTCTTGTCCTACAAAAATGCAAAGTGAGGTTTCATGAGGGTCCATGGAATTTGCCTTTCTTGGATCTGTTGGACTATATCCTGAAGAGCTAGTGCTCTAGGGGCACATCTACAGACAGCTATGTTCTTCATTTCCATCTACCTCTTGGACTTCTGTCAGGAATACCCATTTCTCACACAAGAATTGACCATGAAATATGGAGTCCTTTTTCATTTTGGTCAGAATCTGAGCATTACAGTTGTTGGGTTGGGGGAAGTTTTCAATCAAATCAGACACAGCTGCCCCAAGTGCTTTTGTTAAAGACTGCAGGTCTTCATGGGAATTTCTTGTTTTCATAGTCTAGTTAAAAACGTACAGAGTTTTGAAACATTTCTTGACTGTGACCAAAGCCTTCGTGCACTATTGTCATTTTATGTAACTCTTAACTATTTCTGGTAAAATAGTATTCTGCAGGTACAGATCACAGTGGCAACCTGCATGGAACACAGCTAATTACTATTCCTTGAAACATAAATTATCAAGTATGTGATGATTAACACATATTTAATTCCTTAATTAATGCTTGTCCTAATAGCTACTCCTTAGATCAGCACTTCTGGGGTTTAGTGGCATTGGGGAAGTGCCTACCTGCCTCCAGGCACCCACATCCTTGGATATCCACATTGATTTCCTGTCATTTAAAGAATATTTTCCTTTCACATTTACCCTCTTGTTTTATTGTACTGATAAAAAAGAATAGTTCTGGCTTTGATTCTGCTTTGCTTTCTCCTCTCTCTTGCATTCATATGTTTCAGATGCCCCTGAAGCAAAAGAGTCACCCATCGATTGCTCTGGGTTCTTTCTAATCACACACCCACAGAAGCTTCCTGAATCTCACCTGTGCAGTCTCTGCTACTGAAAAGACAGTGATTCCCAGCTTAGTTAGAGGACCAGAAGGCAGGAGTCTTTAATATAAATAGTGGGCTTTGTAAAAAGAAAAATGCACACTTGGTTCCTGTAAACCCCTTTCCTAGGCCTCTCAATAAAGGTAGAGAGCTGGCAATGAGGAATGTGAGAATAAAGTCATCAAATGGGTGAGTCTTGGTTCACTAGAGCCTCCTTGTTAAAACAAACTCCTTCGATTTACTGAAGGGTCCTGGGAGAAGATTTGGCATGGGTTCCAGCTGGGCCCTGATCTAAATTCTTTGTGCAGCCAGGACACAAAGGAGTCTGCATGTTGCAGGGAGGCTAAACCAAGATTTACCCTTTACCAGGCTGACAGTTTTGCTGGTAAATGAGGAGTTGAGGGAATAGGAATGATGGGATCTTACCCATGCCTTCACATTTAGCTCCAGCTTTTATTCCCCACACAGCTGCCTGGTTTCTTGACTGTATTTGTCTTTAGCTCCTTATTTCACTAGGAACCAGGGTAAGGCCACAGCAAGTGGCAGCAGGCCTGTATCAATTTGCTACTTAGAAACAGTCTTTTAGAGCTGAAGAGGTGAATGTTTTCCAATTGTGTTCTTCAAATCCAAGGAATTAGGAGTCATTCATTGGCTAAATGGAAAGAAACACCAATTTAGACAAAGCTGAACAGAGTTGTCTTGTGTAGTTTCAGAGCCTAGGTGTGTGTCTGAATATCCAGGAGGGACATATGATGGGTGCAGGTGCCCAGCTGGAGTCTGGTTAGTGATTTGGGCTTTTGCAGAGGCTAGTGTCCCCTAATGTGCACTTGGGAAATACTGATATGCCCCAGTTGAAAAATAACACATGGCTTGCTCCATAAATTCCCTTGCTAGGGCCTTTATTCTAATTGCAGGACAATTGCATTGCTTCCTGCCTCCAAGACAAAGAGGGGGATTTAATATGTAACTCTCTCTCAAGTGAGAAAGCAATTCTAAGCAATTGCACCTGTACTTTGCATTTTGTGATTAGAAAAGATGAGCAATATGTTTTTAGAAACTAGTGGGGACACAGGAAGTTGTCATTTTATTATTGACTCAGAGCTACACCTAAGAAGGCGAGTAATTTGAGTGAGAGTCTTTTCATCCTCAAAGACCATGTTTTGTTTACTCATTTTTAAAAACTTCCCACATCTCTAAATTTCATTTTCAACTTGTACTTACTATTTGATGATCAAGGATGAGTATGCCTTCTGTTTAGTCTCATACCTATTTGAACTGCTGCTCCTTGCTTATCAGAACTGTCCCTTACAACTTCCTATGCCTTTTCCTCTACTTTAATTTTCTCCTGCATTCTGTTTTATAAAATGAGTAGATGAGCTATGATAATATCCCTTTCTAAAGGGAAAGAGAAAAAAAAAAGAAAAGGGAAGAACGTCATGATTATTGGTAGAAAACCCAGATAAAGTCATTTAAGAGAAGGCATGGAGGCTGGAGGAGAGGCTCAGTGGTAGTGCTCTTCCCTAGCTTGTGTGAAGCGGTGGATTCTATATCCATCATGGGTGCACACACACACACCCAAAGGAAAAAAATTAATGTGAAAAATAAGCATGATAAAACACTGGTTATTAGCTCCATTGCAAATCTTGTTGTCTTTTGAGGGCCTTTACCTTTTCAAAACTGGGTTTGATTTTATTTTTTGCTAATACATCAATATAAACAGATGCTTGAGTGTTTTGCCTCTGATTTCTTAATGTGAGGAACCTTGTGGTTTTTGCTTTGGCTCTTTAATATTACAAAAAGTTTTATTGTCTATATTTCTATTTTTCATTTAATTAGTTTGACACAAACAACATAACATTTTGAAAATGGGTAGGCCCCACATTTGCTTTTTACTTAAATCAAAACTGGAAAGGATCTAGCAGGTAATCTGTGTGAGGGTATACACAGACCCCTTAATCCCTGTGTTCTAGGGAATTGACAAATGACTTCCACTTGCACATTTTCCTTGGTGAGCATTGCTATTGGTAAGCAAATCCCTTTTCTTTGCTCACACATACAAGGAAAAGTGCAGCATGGAAAGCTAATTTTGCTCTTCACTGAAGCAGGGAGGATCGGGGATGCTGCAGTGTTACACTGCTTCCCCCTTCACCTTTGGCAGGCATCTGAGGGATGGATGATGTTTGCCCTCTCTCAGGCCAACATTTCATGAGCAAATGAGAGCACTAGTCAGTGGTTTAACCAGTTGTTTCCTATCTGACAGCAAATGACTTTCCCCAAAGTCTCTAAAGGCTATAGGATGCAGCATCTCATCTCCTGAGACATTATTAATTAAAGGATTGAATGAATGTTGATTGTCTATTCCCCATTTCCTTATATCCCAGGACTGCAAATAGTATCAGAGAGCCATCAGGAAAAAAGAAAGAAAGAGTATTTTGATAGAAATGGAGACTTGAAGTGAACCAAACCACGCTAATAAAATCGATTCTCAGTATTTGCGGTAGTTATGTACAACAGTCAAAAAACACTGCCTAAAGTTAGTGCATAGAGTTGTCCCTCGGGATTGGTTGTAGAATTCCTCTGCATATGAAATATGTGGATGCTCAAGTCCCTTATGTCAAAAGGCATAGTATTTGCATGTAACCTATGTGTGTCCTGTTCTACAATTCAGATTAGCACTAGATTATTTATAACCCCTAATATAATATCAGTACCATATAAATAATTAGATGGCATTGTTTAGGGAAGTATATAGTATTGTTTAGAGAACAATGACAAGGAAAAAAGTCTATACCTGTGGCATAGACACAGTTTTTTTTTCCCCCCAAATATGTTTGGTCCATTGCTGGTTGATTCTGTGGATTCAGAACCCAGGAATATGGAAGGCTAACTGTACTGAACTATTCCTTCTATAGAAAATATGAGTTAGGTTCCTGTGAGGCTTTGGGCACAAAGTTTTTGTCAGATGATCAATACATAGCCTGTTTATGTGTATTTCTTTGTAAAGAAGTCTTTTCTAATTCATGTTATTAATTCATTAACATCGAACCCATGGGCAACAGCACTATAACTCATACTTGAATGACAGGTACATTGTCTCTATAAAGCAAATCACAGCCTCTTGCCCTTAAGAATGCTGAACATCACTTTAAAATGCAAAATCACCAAAAAAAAAAAAGAACAAAAATATGAAAAACAGAGCTAGGTACACCATAATACAAATGCCTTTTTACAATATGAATCTAAAACAAGGAGATGGAGCATTGCCTTGCTTGGCCTCAGCCAGGAGCATATGTGCTGAGCAACTCAGATTTTTTTGCTGCTCTGTGTGTGTCTGTAAATGATAATGAAGGTTTTGCAAATATTGAATTGGGGGTTACAAATACATTTTAGGCAAATCACAAATATGGAATACATGAATAATGAGGATTGACTATATTTTAAGCAATTTTTTAAAAGGAGTAATGTAAAATTAAATACTGTATTGTGACAAAATTATTCCAGATCAGCATGGCTCTGTGATTCTGTTATTCATAGCAGTTCAAATTGTCAGCTATCTTGGTTGGGCTAGAGGACAAAGGTGTTTTTCCTAAAATAATTTTTTTTTTTAAAAAGTGCTTATTTTATTCAAATCAAACAAGCAAAACATTCAGTCCAAATCTAGCTAATTCTAGTGAATATAGTATAAAATGAGATCTGATGATTAGGTTTTAATATTAAACTGTTTCAAATTCTCAGTGCTTAATTTTTTTTTTTCCCCCTTTGGATAGATTTTACTTCTAAATGAGTTGGGTTTTATTTTGTTTTATTTTTATAGTATTTTGGTGTCTAAAGCAATTACTCTGTGGTTTTGTTTTGGTATGTGGTAATTATCTATTATTTTAAAAAATTGGTAATGATATTACAAGACTAATTGGGCATTTAAAATACCATACAGATCACAGAACTGAAAGCCAGTAAAACCAGGGACAAGTGTTCTTCCTGTCATTATTGGAGTAGAAGGCATCCACATGGAGTGCCAGCCATATTGTATTTGGCTGTGACAAAGTATTGCTTTGGACATGTGCTTCCTTGTAAACCAGAGTAATGACAGTGTGTTAGAGAGCCAAGCAGGAAAGTGTCTTCACAAACAGGAGGGTACATAGTAAATATTTCAGGCTTTACGGGCCAGACGGTCTCTGTGGCAACTAGTCAGCTCTGCTCTTGTTTGAAAACAGCCGGAGCCAAAGTCTAAATGAACGAGCATGGCCATCTTCCAACAAAAGTTTATTCATGGACATGGAGATTTGAATTTCATATTGTTCATGTATCGTGAAATATTATTCTTTTTATTTTTTCCTACCATTGAAAAACTACACAGACTATCCTTAGCTTGGGAGCAATAGAAAACAGGTGGTAGGACAGATTTGGCCCATGGGCAGTAGTTTGACAGCCCTTATTCTAAAATTTATGTGGTTAAACCTTTGTCTACAACTTTTTCTTCCAATATACGTCTCCAGGTGAAAGAGATGACTACTATATCCTTTACTTAAATCTGAAAGTAAAACTTTTAGAGCATATGTATCCATGCATTAAAGAACATACATGTAGGTATACACAATTGTTTGTTTTACAAGTGTCTGTATTTTATATATATGTTTATATATATATATTTTTTTTTTCACGCACATACATATAGCCTTGGATGTTTAAGTGGTTGTATATTTTATGTATGTGTGTGTGTGTGAGTATGCATGTTTTTATGCATGTCTGGGAATGTGGGATATGTTTTCTATTATAGTCTCATTCTTGCTACCTAAGGCAGTTCAGTAACATAAAAAAGAGTCCAGAGATGGAGATAAAATAGATCCAGGATTATATTCCAACTCTGTAACTACTTGTGTGACCTCAGAAAAATTATTTAACCTTTCTGAGTCAGCCTTCTCATTCCTGAAAGGGATTCTTATCCCCACCTCATATTGGTTCACTGGGGAAAACTAGATAAAATATACAAATGATACCTGGGGTCCAGAAGTATATACACAAGAAAATCAAAGTATTTTGAATGACCCAAT
Organism: Sciurus carolinensis; assembly: GCF_902686445.1. Taxonomy (NCBI): domain Eukaryota; kingdom Metazoa; phylum Chordata; class Mammalia; order Rodentia; family Sciuridae; genus Sciurus; species Sciurus carolinensis. The sequence continues at coordinate 23,766,261 of NC_062227.1, read as the reverse complement.
CACTTTTTTCTGTTTTAAAGACTTGATGTGACTCCCTGAAGAAATTCAAGGGTTACTTCTAAGGAAGATTTTAAAATATTCTGTTGTGCTTGATAAACACAAACACAGAACATTCCCAGATCAATTTCTTGCACCCTTCTGATTTCCTTGTGCAGTGGTACTATTGGCCTCCTCATGTTATTGTTTTTTCTGACCTCAATCTTTTTTGGACCTGGTTGCTTGTGCTTTCAGACACTCCTGTGTCTCCCCCCGGGCTCTGCATACACTTATTTGACCTCAGTAGAGCAGTACTTACACTTTCAGTGGGGCAGTCCATTATTTGACAGAAAGAGACAAAAATACTCCTTGTCTTTTGAAGCTTTCCTGGTGAGGGCACTGGCTAGAGAGGAGTACAGAATGTAAAAACTAGTCAGATATCTAGAGTTCATGACAATCCCACCTTTTATGGGATTCCCAAATCTGTTTCTAAGAAACCTCTTTTAGATCGGACTCATCTTTTGAGCTGCATATTTTGACCCCCTTCACTGTTACAAGCACAAAGCTACTCTCTCGAATCAGACGTTTTATGAGTTAGTCAATATAAGACTGCTGTGCAACCTCTAAGACTGCTGTGTAGGATCTTTATTTAATCATATGTATTTTAAAATAACAATTTTTTTCAGTACAAATCAAACTTACTTTATAATTGTGGTATGTATTGAAACAGTTATATAGTGTATTATAACTTTGATGAAGTGACTAACAAAATTTGTACTAATAAATTCCTTAACATAAATCCCTTACTAAGAGCTGGAAAATGCTCTTTTTAAAAACATGCTTTAGTTATTTTAAGAAACATTGAATTTATTGCTTTATGCTTGTAATTTAGTCACTGTCTTAAGGAATTCTGTATATATTATGTATAAACTCTGTGTGTGTGTAGATATATACACATAAAATCAACCCTTATTATCTCTGCAGTTAGCTTTAGATAAATCAGCATTGAATGTTTACTTTCAGAAGTTTCCAGTGAACTGGAAAGGGGTGGGCCTGTTTATAGTCTGATGCTATCTTTCTTTGTGTCTTGGTGTTGTAGTTGGAAAAGTCACTGGAGCAAGTGAAGTTGCAGAAATATCTGGATGCTTCATTGTTTCATTGTGACCTCATGACATTTGTGGTGGGAATTTGGAGTCCATTGTTTTGTTGTTGAGTACTCCTGTGCTCCTTGTGTAGTAGGGCTGAAGAGAAACAGCTGCTGGGACATCTGTGGGTTCACACTGGCAGATTGAGGGTGGTACTGAAGGTAGTGCTGGCTGTGTCACAAGCTTTCTGGAGTGTTTGGTGAGAAGGAGTGTGGAGGTGGGGTACTGCTATGTACCTCCTGGTTTGAATCTGTCATTTGGTCATTATTATCTTATTCCATTCTTTCATTGGCTTCCTTATTTTCTCCAATTCAAGCTCACATTTTATGAAAGTGTCTAATATTTTGGATCCTACAGAGTATGTAAAAAATGTTGTATATATATTTAAACTAAATGACTCACTATTTTTTTAGCATAAAATGTCTGAGGGCCATCGTTCTTTTATAAGATGGATGAAAAAAACAGATTCACAGACATTAGGGGGACTTTTCTAAGTCTCTAATGTCTTTGCTTCCTTCCTGTTCATTCTTTGGTAGGACCATGGTTTTGAGTTGGTTTAAACAAAATATTATGAATAAATTCATACACACAGATCAGGTTACAAAATGAATTCACATGAACATGTTTTGTATGTACACTAGAGTCTAAAGTTAATGCATCCCTTTGAAGAATAAGGATAATTTTGCTTTCTCTAGAAACTTTAACCCATGTAGATGATAAAGTACAATAAAGTACTTTAAGAAGAAGGACCACTTTAATGAGAAAATGGTCCTTTATCTGTTCTGTTCCTGATATATTCCACGTGCTTATCACAGTTCCTGGAAGTGAGAGGATGCTCAGGAGAGCATTGAGTTGAGTGGTCGAGTTAGTGAATGAATGAATGAATGGATGGATGGATGAATGAATGAATGAGCCAGTGGCAGGGAGGGGAAAAGGGGAGGATGGATGGAATGACAACATCAGGTCTATTGATCATTTCTGAGTTTGACTTTCAGAATACATTTTTATGACCAAAGTGACAGTGCTCTTGGATAGCTGCTGCCAGTGGCATCAGCAGCCACCCACTGGCTGTCCCTGTGGCTGCCATTATACTAGAGCAGGTTGCTGGACCCTGCAGAGCCTACTCTTGCTATTCCGCTCTGAGAGCCACTAGAATGCTTCCTCCTATCCCTGCTCTCATCTTTTTTTTTTCCCCTTCAATTGTCCTTGAATACACTGTAGGAGAAATAAATCAGCATGATCCCATTGTGATGATGTCCATACACGTCTTCCTATCTCTTTTATTATCAGTGAAATATGTATTAAACTTATAAACAGGACAAAATTTAACTTCACATCTGTTCTTCTGTGGTGCCTCTTTTCTCCCCTTCATGTTTTGTATTTTATTGTGGTAGCATCATAGCACACAGTATTGTCTAGCCTAGCAGGAGCATCTGAGATGACTTCCTGTTCTTGTGTTCTTAGAAGCCCCACTCTCCCTGAGTATTTTCATTTGGGGCTGCTCTGACAATTGCTTCCTCCAGTTCTGTATAACATAAAGTGTCCTAGGGTCAGAGCTTTTGTTCAGGCAATATGTATGTGCAAACATGACATTTGGAATCACATGGATTACGTTTTAAAATTATTATCTACAATAGACTCATTGCACTTTTTGGACAATAACATTGTATCTAAAGCTCTAATGTTTTGGAATATGAAATCCTTGATGAATTTTTTTCCTAAACTAATAAATAAAGTGATATTTGTACTGGGCATTTAACACATGTGCTTAGTAAAACTGAATTTTTAAATGAAAGCAAACATAAGAGTGGAGCTATATCCAGTAGTGAAAAATAATAGAGATGTTCCTGTATCATGTTGCCTGGTCTCTAAAAGGTAACATTTTGCTAAATTATGGTATAATATCACAACCAAGATACTGGCAATGGTATAATTCAGTTTCTGCAGAAGTACTTGTACAGGTGTGTGTGTGTGTGTGTGTGTGTGTGTGTGTGTGTGTGTATGTGTATGTATGTATTTAGTCCTGTACAATTTTATAATTCTTGTAGGTTTGTGTATCCACCACCACAGCAAAGAAACTCAAGATTTTTTTTTTTTTTTGATACTAGGGATTGAACCCAGGGACACTTTACCACTGAGCCACATCTCCACATCCCTAGCCCTTTTTATTTTTCAAATTTGAGTCAGGGTCTTGCTAAGTTACTGAGACTGGCTTTGAACTTGCAATTCTTCTGCCTCAGCCTCCCAAGTTGCTGTGACTATAGGCATGCACCATCGTGCCTGGCAAAACTCAACAATTTTAACATAACATGGATCATTCAGGTTGTCTTTTTTGTAAGTACAGCTATCTTCCTCCTGCCCCTTTTCTCTCCATCCCTAGCTCTTGGCAGTCATTTTTCTGTCCTTTATTCCTAAATTATTGATTATAGAAAATGTTCAGTAGATAAAATTTCGTAGTATGCCGTCTGTTGGGAGTACCTCTTTTTTTCACTCAGCATAATTCTCTTGAGATACATCCAAGTCGTTGGATATATCAATAGCCAGTTCCTTTTCATTGCTGAGTAGTAGTCTATGGTATGGCTGTACCACAAGTCTGTTTAATCATTCATCAGTTGAAGGACATGTGGACTGTTTTCAGTGTTTGCATGTTAAGAATAAAACTCTTACAGACATTTGCATGCAAGTTTTTATATGAATGAAAGTTTTGATTCTCTAGGATAAATCTCTTAAGAGTGAAGCTGTTGGGTTGTGCTTTAAGACTTATGGTCTTTATGAGTCATAAATCATGGTTCTCCTGGTGTTACAGTTTCCTTCTATGTGAGTGACTTTTAAATTAATATTCAAGTGGATCTTTTAAACAACGGACTGATAACTTACACCTATAGACAATCAGCTTTAGAAAATTAATAGCCCTTTTATTGTTTCTTCCTTCTCCTTTAGCCTCAATTTCCCTGAAGTGGCTTCATTATCTCAGAAGTCATTCATTCTTAGAACCTCAGGGCACATGGTGCTTTTCTTCTTATCTGTCTTCTCCCATGATCAGAGAGTTAGTTGTTGAAGCCTTCTTGATTTCACTACGGTGGCAATTTTGTATCATATTTCTCTTAATTCTTGCCTTTGCCCTCTGAATTTTGAGTACCATGGCCTCGTCTCTGTATTGTTAATTGCATATCTTCCTGGTGTCTCTGCCCCACAAGCAAAATCTACCTTCTGCATCCTGGCCACAGTTGACCTCTCTGTAGGTATACATCCAGTTATTCTCCTCATGGCTATGGCCATGCTAGGTCCTGGAATGGGTATGATCTGCTGTACACTCTATTTCATTCTCATCCTCAGGCTATCATTGTAAATGCCACTGTCTCATAGGAAGCCCTTTAGTATGCCCAGTCTTTTTCTTTTATAACACCTATTGTACTTTTTACCTTATTTTCCTCAGTTGTATAAAAACTGGGACCCCACATGGTTCAGTTTGGTCAGACATTCTTCTCCAAAAATACTACCTAAAACAATCTAAATTTTAACCTTGCCTCTACCTTGCCTTTAGAAAACAATCTGAATGTGTTTATGCTTTGAAGTATTGTGTGTGTGTGTGTGTGTGTGTGTGTGTACAATGCTGGAAATTGATTCCTGCTTTGCCCTCCCACTGATATACAGCCCCAGTTCTTTTTATTTTTTGTTCTGAGACAGTCTTACTGAGTTACCCAGGCTGGCCTTGAACTTAATGATTCTCCTGCTTCAGCCTTCCTCACTGTTGGGATTATAGTCATATTCCACAATGCCCAGCTAAAATACAGTATATATTTATTTATATTTTGGAACAAGGGATTGAATCCAGGCCATCTTACAATTTAGCTACATTAACAGTGCATACATATATTTTTGTTGGTTTTTTTCTTTTTCTTGAGACAGGATTTTGCTAAATTGCCCAGGCTATTCTCAAACATGCAATCCTCCTGCTTCCACTTCCCATATTTCTGGGATTATGGGTTTGTGTGACCTTGCCTAGCTAGTATTATTTTTATTTGATCATTTGCTTCTCTAGAATTTAAGAATTTAATTTATTATCTAGAATTTAAGTTCTCAAATACTTTGATGTTTTATTCCCCACTGTATGTCTAGCCCTTTGAAAATGACTGTTTCCCTTTCCCAAATACCTTTTCTAAATCAAGGTATCCCTCCCCAAACCAGGTGAGTCCTTGCTACAGGTTGCTGTCTGTCCCACCTATTACTCTTTAGCCTTCCTGAAGATGGGGTTGAGGTTGTATTTATCTTTGTAGTCTCAAACCTGACACATCAACTGATAGATGTTAGGTACTCATTCCATTGTATCTACTGGCAACACAAATGAATAAAAGACTTAAACAATGTATCTTATCTATAGAAGATGTCTTGTAAAAACTATGACAAAATAAGTGAATAACTTAGATCTTTCTTAATTTACAGGTGGTTTTTGAAGTGATAACCTCTGGACATCAAGGCTACCTTGCTATTGATGAAGTGAAGGTGTTAGGACATCCATGTAGTAAGTTGCCTCTACTATTAAATGTTGGAGTACATCACAGGGGCATGTTTGTGTTATGGTTTTAGAGAAGGAGCTAAAACCTAGGGAGACGGTGTCCTGCTAAGAGAGTTCATTGACATGTCTCCAGATTTTGTCAGTCCAAAAGTCCAAAAACATGTATTTCATGAATAAATGTCATGGCTTGTATGTCTCTACATATCTTTTAAAATGAAAATCAGAGTTGGGGTATAAAGGAATGCTTTCACATGCTTGAACATCCTGGTAGAAGATCTGCTTATTTGTTGCCATGATCCTTGGATTTCCCTTTTCAGTATTGGCACAGGATTAAGTGGTAAGAATTGGTGCATTTAATTTCTAAGTCAAGTATGTTTCAGCCACTTTTTCTTATTTTTGTCATATGATTTCAAAAAATACAGCCCTCAACTTAACTGTATAAGAAACCTGCCTAAGTCACCTGGGGACCCCAAAAGTGGCTTGTTTCTCATCATTTTCAAATTTGTGATTTAAAAAAGTATAACGAGTGAGACCTAGCCAGTTCATTTTCATTGCTGAGTAGTAGTCCATGCCTATAATCCCAGCAACCCAGGAGTCTGTAGGAGGATTGTGAGTTTGAGGTGGCCTGAGCCTTCAGCTCCTGTCTGAAAAAAAAAAGGCAGTTGATGTAGCTTCGTGGTAGAGCGCTCCTGAGTTTAATCCCTAGTTCCTCAAAAGAAAAAGAATAATAATAAAGTATAATGGGTGATACACACACACACACACACTTTTTAAAAATCCTGATATGAACAACTATTTCTTCATATAGGATAGTGCAGATTGCCAGCCTCACTTCTCCTACCTCCTCAGAGCCGCTATGGTGATGAACTGGTCACTGCTTCATTCTATCTATATAGTTTCTTGCTTTCCTTAAGCAAAAAAACCAAACAAACAAACAAAACTTTTACTCAAATGGGAATTGGGTGGCAAATAGAATCCCATACTGTCGCTGGCTAACATAGTCAGCAGGCCCCAAACTTGAGACTCTTTAGGAAGACCACAGACACTGCAGTGGCAGAGGAACTTCTGCCACTTCTGTCTTTTATCCTTGGAAGGCGACCATTGCTTCCAATAACTGGAAGTCCTCCATTGCTCTGGACCTTGGCATCCTTGGCCTTAAGTGCAAGGCCCAGAATGTGATTGTCAGGTTGTTCTCGCAAATAGCATGATCAGGAAAACAGACTGTGGCTTTTCTACTTTCTCATAGGAGCCAGACTTTGACTTTTACTAAGAAACATATCCTGCTGGGCAGTCAAACACTGTGTGTGTGTGTGTGTGATGTAGTTCCCATAATCACTAAGTATTTATACACAGCAAACTTGTCAGCCTTGTCTTCTGTGCATCTAATGAATGATAGTCAACTTTACAAATTTTTCTGTACTCTTATCCCTTGATATCCACTGGGCATTAGTTTCAGGCTCCCCCTGCAGATACGAAGATCTGTTGATGCTCTAAAGAAATGGTATAGTGTTTGAGTATAACCTATATTCATCTTCCCATATGCTTTAAATCTTCCTTAGATTACTTGTAATTCCTAGTATAATATAAATACTTTGTAGATAGTTGTATAGTTTAGGGGATGATGACTAGAATAAGACATTTGTATGTGTTTGGTACAGATACAATTATTTTTTTATAGTATTTTCTATGCATAGTTGGTTGAATCCACAGATGTAGAACCTGCAGATATGGAGGGCTGACTGTACACTCTGTTTTTTTCCCCTTCTATTTAGTATTACATTCTTTTTTAGATCAATTCATGGTACTCCTTCACAGAAATATACTATATTTTGTTCTTTTTTGAACATTCAGCGTCTCCCCTGACCCCTGTTTTTCTCTGTTAAACACATTGTTGCAGGGAACATCTGTGGTTGGGTGTCCTGATGCAACTTTGAGAACCTCAGTGTGATAGATATATTATTAGAAGCCCAGTCTCTGGAATATAGGCGAGACACATTTTTAGTTTTATTAGATGCTGCCAAATTGCTATGAAAAGTGTCTAGATCAGTTTATATCCCCACCATCAGTGCATGGAAGTTTTATTTCACCTATATTCTTGCCCAAAATTCATATTGTCAGACTTTAAATTTTTGGCCATCTGAGTGATGACCGCCTGCTTTATTTTTAGACTCCCTGGCATTAAGAGAAGCTAGCTAGTTCATCCATTTTATGGCTTTCTGCTGATGGCTTCTATCCAGATCATCAGAGAATGGTTATATCTACAATATTAGAAATATACATGCTTGTAAGAATGTCTCAGCTTTTTTTTTTTTTTAAGTGCACAGACTTGAATAGGTCATTAGATCATTAGATCATTCTCTACTGTAGTTATAAGGTCTGCATGGCTGTTATCTGATGAGGGTATCATGATGCATTTGTCTAATTTCATCCAAAGGTGTTTGCTGTCTTTGATATCTTTATTTGGGGTTCTGAAGCTTGCCACAGCATACAAGTTAACATATAGCAGTCCCCCTGTTCATTGCTAACACAGCCATTACTTTTGTAGTGTGTCACATTTGCCTTTTTGTCTGTGTCAGCAAGACTGGGAGGTTTGAGAAAAATTTCTTCCCCCCTTTTTATTTTCCCTGAAAAGGCAGGAAAACGAACAAGGCTGTACCTAATTGAAACAGCAGGGCAAATTTAGAAGCAGAATATAATTACCTAAGTTGGAACTCAGCCAAATCCTCAGAGTAATAGCCTCAGGCTTGGAAAAGTACCCTGAGATCTTCTGATACTAACAAATGTTCATGGCCTCTGATTTACTGCTTACAAGGAGTTAGAAAAATAAGAGCCAGTAAAACTGTGCCCCTACTAAGTGCTAAGTGCACAGATGACATACACCTTCACCTGTTTCTTAAGAGTGAATCTGTCAACAAAGCAGATGTTTGTTGCTGCACTGGGTGTAGGTGCAAAGGCTGTGGCTAAGTTTGCCTAGGGCTTCCAAGTTTATAACCTAAATTCCATCTTGTATTATCTGACCGCTGGCTAATGTCAGAGCTCCGGAAGTGTAGCCCCTTTCATCCATCCACTGGATTGCAGTCATTCTGTTCAGCAAAGACGGAAAGACTAAATGCTTATCCTTCTATCAGTACTTTCCTGAAACATACTGTTTGTTGCTGTTTTATACATTCCTTAGAAGCCAGCCTCCCATGGCTGTAGAAAAGGTGTTTATGGTCCCTCCTTTGGAGAATCCCTGTGCTAATACTTAATTGGCTTTGTGAACTGTTGTTAGGAGACACAGAATTGAAAAACAGTTTCTGTACCGAAGTAGTATGTGCTACAACAGCATTTTGAACTGTAAGCTTTAAATGGTTTTGATGATAGTCCTTTGGTAGTTATTTTTCCTTGTATCTCCAAGTTTATGGGGAAAACATGCAGATAAAGAATTTAAGGATTAAATCATTAGTTTGATCTTAAAATGGAAAGCTTTACAGGTAATATTTTATGAGATTTTCTATAAAGATTTCTAAATAATCAATTATTTTGAAATTTTGGTGCTCATTATATTCAAATTCCAATGGAGCTTAAGTAGTTCATATCTCAAACTATGCTTTCCAAATGGATGCAGAATTGCTGAATCTTATTTATTTCACTGTAAAGCCTCCTGTTTGGACTCATATAGGTTTATGAGTAGGCATTACAACATTTTTTTAATAGTAGCTGTTCTCATACAAGTATGTAGTTGGTCATAAAGTCAATTTTAACGTAGTCACAATAAGATGCAGGATCAGCTTGAAATGTGGAGATGGCTGTGCAGAATCAGCAGCTCTCTGGCTTAAAACCACTTCTAATAAACAGAGATAATTCTTGAATTTGGTATGAGCACTAAAAATATATTTTGGTTTGATTCAGTAATTCTAGTAGGAAAAACTGAAGAAGTATTTTATCTGTTTCATCATTTTTTAAAGATATTTATGAGCTCTTAATCTATGGGCATTTCTATTATTATCTTGTGGTTTATATATATATACATACATACATATATATATTATACAAAATACATACATGTATGTGTATATATACACATATGTATATATACACCCATATGTATATGTATATATGTGCACACATATATATGTATGTCTTACAAACCATTAGAATTTTAGTGAGACAATTGGCATATCATCCAATGTAGCCATTTAAAGTAAACAATTAAGTGGTGGTGTTTGTATATTCATGGAGTTGTATAACCATTACCATAATCAATTTAAAAAATTTCCACCGCCTCTCCCTAAATTAGTCAATCTCTATTCTCCTGCCTCTAACCCTCAGCAATCCTTAATCTGTATCCTGTGTACTTATATTGCATTCAAATTAAATCACATAACATATGCTCCTTTTCAGCTTCTTTCGCTTAGGATAATGTTTCAAGGATCATTCACATTTCTGCATATATCAATACTTTAAGCCTTTTTTTTTTTTACTGGGGAATGAACCCAGGTGCCCTAACCATTGAACCACATCTTCATCTCTTTTATTTTTGTATTTTATTTAGAGACAGGGTCTCAACTGTTCTTTGGGCCTTGCTAAATTGTTGAGGCTGGCTTTGAACTTGAGATCCTCCTGCCTCAGTCCCCTAAGCCACTGGGATTAAAGGTGTGCGCCACTGTGACTGGTACTTTAATGCCTTTTTAAAGCCATTAATTATATGGATATAACACATTTTATCGAATCATTCATAAGCTGAGGAGCATTGAAGTTGTTTCCATCTTTTGGCAATTGTGAAAAATGTGTAGAATTGCTGGGTCATGTGGTAACACTGTTTAGCATTTCGAAGAATGGCGAAATTGTTTTTCAAATTGACTGCACCATTCCAAAGAGCAGAATATAAAGGGTCCAATTTCTGCATATTCTTAATAACACTTATGTCCTTTTTTTATCATGATCATCTTAGGGTTTTGAAGTTGTATCTGTTTGTGGTTTGGATTATATAATGACTAATGATGATGTTGAACATTTTTCCATACAGTTTTTGGCTACTTTTATTTCTTTTAGGGAGAAATTTTTATACAGATCCTTTCTCCATTCTTCTTCTTTCTTTCTTTTTTTCTATTATTTCTTTTGTTACTCATAATCATTTGATGCTGTGTCTAAGAAGGCTTTGCCTAATCCAAGATCTCAAAGGTTTATCCTATGTTTTCTCCTAAGAGTTTTATAGTTTCCATTCTTAGATGTAGGTCTAGGAGCTGTTTTGAATTAATTTGGGTGTAGTATAAGGTAGTTGTACAACTTCATTCTTATTGTCCATGAATATCCAGTTATTTGATAACTATTTGTTCTCCCCCCCCCCCCAATTGAATTGCCTTGGTACCCTTGTTGAAAATCAGTTTACCATAAATAGAAAGGTTTCATTCTGGACCCTCTATCCTGCTGGTACCACACGGTTTTGATTACTGTAACTTTGTAAGAATCTGTGAATCTTTCAACATTCTTCTTTTTTTTCTAATATTGTCTTGACTTTTCTGAGTCCCTTATGTTTTTGAATGAGCTTGAGAATCAGCTTGTCAGTTTAGTCCTCCCCAAATCAACTGAATTGTTTATAGGAGTTTTGTTGAATGTGTAGATTGCTTTAGGTGAGAAAAAATCACCATTTTAACAGTATTAGGTTTTGTGATCCAGGAACATAGGATGATTTACCTTTCATTGACATCTTATAATTTCAAATGTGTAGTTTTCAGAGAGTATACAACTATTATAATTCTTCTATAAAACTTATTCCTGAGTATTTTATTCCGACTCTATTGTAAATGGAATTACTTTCTTTATTTTATTTTTGAATTGTTCATTGCTAGTTTATAGAAATTAATTTTTTGTTATATTATCTCATACCCTGAGATCTGTTGAACTTGCTTATTCTAAAATTTTTATGTGGATTCTTCAGCATTTTCTTTTTTATTATTGAATTTTTTAAACATATGTTAATTTCACAAATTAATAGGTTTTACTGTGATATTTCTGAACATTTATAAACTGTGCATTGGTCATGTCCATCCAACCCATCATCTATCCTCCATACCCCTCCCCACCACACACTTTCTAGTTCCTAGTAATGCCTTCAACTTTCAGGTCAGTTTTGGTTGTTATTATTGTTCCCAAATTTTCACAATTGTGAGAGAGTACTTTTTCTATATCTAGCTTATTTCCTTTAACATGATGATGTTCTCTAATTCTATCCATTTTGCTGAAAAGAACAGATTTTCATTTTTTATGGATGAACATTTCTCCGTTGTGTATAAATAAACCATATTTTCTTTATCCATTTATCTGTTGACAGGCACCTAAGCTGATTCCATATCTTAGTTATTTTAAATAATGCCTCAATAAACATAGACATGCATTATTGTTTTTGTATGCTCATTTCATTTTATTCAGATATATTCCCAGAAATGGGGCAGGTTGGGACAGCTTGACCATATGGTAGTACTATTTTTAGTTTTTTGAGGGATCTCCATGCATTTTTCCATAGTAGCTGTACTAATTTACATTCCTACCATCTGTATATAAGGGTTCCATTTTCTCCATATCTTCACCAATATTTGTTATTTTTCATCATTTTGATAATAGCCATTCTAATTGAGGTGAGACGGCATCTCATTGTAACTTGACTTACATTTTCTGATGGCTAATGATATTGAGTATTCCTTCATATATTTATTGGCCATTTTTATTTCTTCTTCTCAAAAGCATGTTGTTGTATTCAGATAATTTGCTTATTTAAAAATTAGACTCTTTGTTGTTGTTTTTAAAATTTTTTATTTCTTTATGTTCTTGATATAACACTCTGTCAGATGAATAACTGGCAAATATTTTCTCCCATTCTGTAGGTTGTATCTTCACTCTGCTGTTTCCTTTGCTGTGCAGAAATATTTTAATTACATATAATCCCATTTGTCAGGTTTTGCTTTCGTTTCTTTTACTTTGGAGTCCTGTTCAGAAATTTACTGCCTATTCCATTGTCTTGAAGTTTTTCCTGTATGTTTTCCTCTAATAGTTTTAGCATTTTGGATCTTAACATTAAGATCTTTGATGCATTTTGATTGTTATACAGGGTGAGAAATAGAGGCCAAGTTTTAATTTTCTGCATGTGGATATCCAGTTTTCCCAACACCATGTGTTTAAAAAACTGTCTTTTCTCCAATGTATGCTTTTGGCACCTTTGTCTAGAATCTTATCCTTAATTGTGTAGGTTTATTCCTGGTCTTTTATTCTTTTCCATTGGCCTATGTATTTATTTTTATACCAATACCATGCTGTTTTTTATCCTTGACTCTCAAAATTAGGTATCATATTGCCTCTAACTTTGCTTTTTTTTTTTTTCCATCTTCCTCAAGATTGCTTTGGATATGTGGTGCCTTTTGTGCTTCCATGTGAATTTTTGGATTGTTTTATCTTGTTCTCTGAAGAATCATTTTGATAATAGTAACTCTTCCAATTCATGAACATGGGAAGTATTTTTACCTTTCAGTGTCTTCTTTGAATTAATTTTTTAGTGTTCTACAATTTTCATTGTAAGGGTCCTAATAGTTTTTTGGTGGAGTCTTTCTGTTTTTGTATGTATAGAACCAGATCATCTAAAACAGGAATGATTTGACTCCTTCTTTCCTATTTGCATGTCTTTTGTTTCTTCATTTTGCCTGATTACTCTAAAATTTCTAGTACTATATTGAATAAGAGTATTTTCTTAGGGAAAATACTGGGCTTCTTTCCATTCAGTATGATATTGACTGTAGATTTGTAATATGTAGCCTTTATTATGTTGTAGTACCATCCTTTTATACCTAATTTGCTTAGGACTTTTGGCATGAATCATTGGATTTTAATAAGTGTATTTTTCTGCATTTATTGAGATGACCATATGATTTTTTCCTTCATTATATTTATGTGATGTATTATATTTATTGATTTTTGTATAGTGAGCCGTCCTTGCATACCTGAAATGAAAACCACTCAGTCATGGTATATGATCTTTTCAGTGTGCTATTGAGTTTGATTTGCTAATATTTTGTTGAGGATTTTTGCATCTATGATCATCGGAGATACTACTGATTCAATCTTATAACTCGATATTGGTCTGGTCAGGTTTCTTATATCCTCTTGATTAAATTTTGTATGCTATATGTGTCCAGAAATTTGGTCATTCCTTCTTGAGTGTCTAAATCATTAGCAAATAGTTTTTCCAAATAAGCCATAGTGATCCTTTGAATTTCTATAGTTACCCGTTGTAATGCTTCCATTTCATTTATAATTTTAGCGATTCTCAGGAATTTTTCATAAACAAATTCATCAAGTAGAGTATATAGATTCTATTTTCCCAATATAGATGCCTCTTATTCTCTTTCTTGCTTGAATACCTGGCTAGAACTTCTAGTACAGTGGAGAAAACAAATTCATTGTGTATCTGATTTTAGAAGGCAATCTTGCAGTCTCTCAGTATGATCCCAGCTGTAGAATTTTTGGAGCTGCTTATTTTTAGGAAGAAAATTCCCTACTATCACTAGTTTGTTAATTGCTTTGATCATGAAATGTTATTTTGGTTTCAGCAAATGCCTTCTTTGTCTGTCAAATTATCATGTGGCTTGTCTTTTATTCTATTTGGTGTTCTGTGTTATAGTGATTCCATTTTTCTGGATGTTAAACTAACCCAGCTATTATGAAATGAATTATTCTTCTTGGTCATGGTGCAAAATATTTGTATTTATTATTCTATTGCACGCACATTAAATACAAAGTTACTTGCATATATGATGGCTTGAATTCTTTAAAAATTTTTTCAGCTTATGATCCATTATTTTATTGTCAATTTGAAAAGTAATAATATAATCATAAAGGTACAAATCCATATAAACTCATGCTGCTGTATATTGGATAAATCAAGTACAAATATTTTTCTGTATTACTATTTTGAGAACATTAAATTATCAGGTTCTTTAAACATCTAAGAAATGTTAAGTTCAACATATAGTGTTATAGGTTCAAAATTATTTTTTTAAATTAATTTGTACCCAATTTATTTGTGTATCCATACACTGCTTGCCCATTTCCAAATTTAGATTTAAAAAAAAGACTGATGAAGCAGTGAAAATAAAATAAGATTGACACTGACAAAGAACTAGAATTGTTTTCAGAATTATATTCTGTTGAATAAAGACAGATCCCTTTGCTTTAGTTGAGAAGGGCCTAGGACTCAAAATTGACATTTCATTTTATTTTTATTTTTGTGAGTTGTGTGTACTGGGGATTGAACCCAGGTCTCATACATGCCAGATGCATACTTAATCAGTTTTAAAATTTTTATCCTTACACTTGTATTAAGTTTTAATTTTTTTTATTTTTTAATGAATTCTTTTTAGTTATACCTAACATTAGGATTCACTTTGATAAAATTACAAAAGTACCTAACTTTCCTAGATACATATATGAATATACCACAGCAATTTTTAAATTTTGAAACAGGGTCTTGATAAGATAAGTCACCCAAGCTGGCCTCAAGCATTTTCTGGGGGAAGTGGTGTACCAGGGATTGAACTCAGGGGCACTCTACCACTGAGCTACATCCCCAGTCCTATTTTGGTTTTTTTTTGTGTTTTATTTAGAGACACCAACTCCCTAAGTTACTTAGTGCTTTGCTTTTGCTGAGGCTGTCTTTGAACTCATGAACCTCCTGCCTTGGCCTCCTAAGCCTCTGGGATTACAGGCATGCCCCTTCATGCTCGGCTGCCCTCATGCTTTTGATCCTCCTTCCTCAGCCTTCCAAGTAGATGGGATTGTAGGAATGTGCCACTATGCTCTGTGACATTTCATTTTGAAGATGGAGAAAATTACCTTTTTTTTTCCAAAAGAAAATCATTCTTCTTCAAGACACAATTGATTTCTTAAAGTTATTTATATTTTGTGGCTAACATTTTTGTCAGATAAGAACATGTGAGTTCATTTTTTACTTGAACAATTATTTCATTAAAATATATTCTTTTTTTAAGTCCTTTGGGTATAGGCCAAGGAGTGGGATAGCTGGGTCAAATGGTGTTTCCATTCCAAGCTTTCTGAGGAATCTCCACACTGCTTTCCAGAGTGGCTGCACTAATTTGCAACCCCACCAGCAATGTATGAGTGTTCCTTTTTCACCACATCCTCAACACCTATTGTTGCTTGTATTCTTGATAATCGCCATTCTAATTGGGGTGAGATGAAATCTTAGGGTAGTTTTGATTTGCATTTCCCTTATTACTAGGGATGTTGAACATTTTTTCATATATCTGTTGATTACTTGTACATCTTCTTCTGTGAAGTGTCTGTTTATTTCCTTAGCCCATTTGTTGATTGGATTATTTGTATTCTTCGTGTAGAGTTTTTTGAGTTCTTTATAGATTCTGGAAATTAGCGCTCTATCTGAGGTATGGTTGGCAAAGTATTCTCCCACTCTGTAGGCTCTCTCTTCACATTTCTGATCGTTTCCTTTGCTGAGAGAAAGCTTTTTAGTTTGAATCTATCCCAGTTGTTGATTTTTGCTTTTATTTCTTGTGCTATGGGAGTCCTGTTAAGGAAGTCTGATCCTAAGCCAACAAGTTGAAGATTTGGACCTACTTTTTCTTCTATAAGATGCAGGGTCTCTGGTCTGATTCCGAGGTCCTTGATCCATTTTGAGTTGAGTTTTGTGTAGGGTGAGAGATAGGGGTTTAATTTCATTCTATTGCATATGGTTTTCCAGTTTTCTTAAAATCAGCGTACTACAGAGATACAGCCACATCAATGTTCATTGCTGCTCAATTCACCATAGCCAGATTGTGGAACCAACCTAGATGCCCTTCAGTTGATGAATGGATAAAGAAACTGTGGCATATTTATACAATGGAATATTACTCCGCAATGAAGAATGATAAAATTATGGCATTTGTAGGCAAATGGTCGAAATTGGAGAATATCATGCTAAGTGAGATAAGCCAATCTCAAAAAACTAAAGGACGAATGATCTCGCTGATAAGCGGAAGAGGACATATAATGGGGGGTGAGAGGGGCTAGCATTAGGTTTAGGGTTAGGTTTAGAGTTAGGCTAAGGAGAGCGGTAAGAATGAAGGAAAGAAGGACTGTGTAGAGGGAAAAGAGGGGTGGGAGGGGTGGGGGCAAGGGGAAAAATAAAATAAACATCATTACCCTATGTAAACGTAAAAAAAAAATTAAAAAAAAAGAAAATGTGGTATATATATATATAATGGAATATTACTCAGCCATAAATAATGATAAAATTATGGCATTTGCAGGCAAATGGATGAAACTGAAGAATATCATGCTAAGTGAGATAAGCCAATCTCATAAAACCAATGGAAGAATGATATCGCTAATAAGTGGATGATGACACATAATGGGGCGTGGGAGGGGTTAGTGTTGGGGTTGGAGTTGGGTTTAGGGAGGGGGGCAGGAATGGAGGAAGGAAGTACTCTATAGAGGGAGGGGAGGGGTGGGAGGGATGGGGGGGAAGGGAAAAAATGGCAGAATGAATCAAACAACATTACCCTATGTAAATTTATGATTACACAAATGGTATGCCTTTAAGCCATGTACAAACAGAGAAACAACATGTATCCCATTTGTTTACAATAAAAAAAAAAAGATATATTCTTAATTTTTAAGAAAAAGAAAAAAGAAAAAATTTATTATTTGAAACATGTTAAGACCAATCAAGGACTCAGTTGGTTAAGGTACATAAAATATTTAGAACTATGCTTAGCACATTCTAAGAACTTAATAAGTGTTAGCTATTATTTTATTTACTATGATTAATATGTATTGACCATCCCCAGTTGATATCCAAAATCCTCAAAAGTCAAAACAAGTTTTTAGTGCCAACCTGATGCCACAAATGGAAAATTGCACACCTGATCTCAAGTGACAAAAGGCAAGTTCACCAAAAGTATTGTATAAAATCACTTTCACGCTGTGTTTATAAGGTATATGTGAAACATGAATTTAATGTTTGGACTTGGGTCCCTTCTCTAGGATATCCCATTATGCATCTGCAAATATTCCAAAGTCTGAAAAAAATTGAATTTCAAAATACTTCTGTTTCTTTGTATTTTGGATAAGGGATACTCAGTCTTTATTATTATTATTATTTTGTGGGGGAAGTGCTTGGGATTGACCCAGAGTGTAATGCACGTTTTTTCTTAACATATTTTCTATCTCTTTGCCCAAACTTTATTGTTTTTATATTTAGGTGCTATATGTTGATAGACCCACTAGAATCCATTAGTTGTAAATAGTAAACCTAAATAGCTGTATTGATTTATTTCTTAGATGGAGAATTTCAGTTGCATCCATTTGAAAACTGAAGAATATATTGTTTCAAAGTATGTTGTTTCTCAGTGTTGTAGTGGGTACTCTCGTGTTCTTCTTGGAAGCAATTGCTTTCCTTGCTTGTGATAATGATAAACACACACACACACACATGTACACACACATATACATAAACATATTACACAATTAAAGAGAAGCACTGTTTCTTCTGACAGTTGGGTGTACTTCTAGTTCATTTCAACTATGCCATACATTAAAATGTAAATTAAAATAAATGGAGGTTAAGACATATTCTTCTTTTGTCCCCTTTCAGTTTGTACTTTGATCTTGCAAATTACTCTTCTTTAATTTTGGTGCTAGTATTTCGATGTAGGCTTTGAAGAATCAATAATAACGAAGCATCTACAAACATATTTGCATCTTGGTCAATGATAATCCGTGCCCTGGGGAATCAGAGGCTGATTTGTGATCAATTGGTACCTAAAAACTTCCTTTCTTTGTGAAAGGCAACAGATTATGGCAGGGATAAGAAAGGGGAGTTATACCAAAACCTGCTTGTTATTCATGGAAGATATTTAGTCTGTAGAAATCCTGCAGATCTTAGAAGAAAGCTGGCATAGCATTTTGAAAGGGTATCCAGGAGATGAATGGGTCTATAAATTTGGAGCGGGGTGGGGGGGGGAGGGAAAGAATGAATGAGAATGTCTCATTTTGAGTATGAAATAGATTGAATTTCCCGTTCTAAACGTTCTATACCTGGTGTTACAATTAAATTAGTGTGGCATGGTTTGAACTGCATAGCACAACATAGAATCTGAACTTATCTGGCTGTAGAACTCTTTTTTTTGGACTTTTTTCCAGTTTCCAGTGATAGGTCAGTTAAAAAAAAATAAACAGTAAAGAACAGTTTTGAGTGCTAAATACTAGACAAATAGAATGCCTTTCCCACATGATCCAATTTTATCTTTATCCCAACCCTATGAAACAAGTCCTTTAAAAATTTCCCTATGTTATAAATTTTTAAAAATCCACTGATGCTTACATTTAGGAACATTTGCATGTATTCAACATGTAGCAAACGGCTGAAGTTGTGATGTTTGAACACAGATGTGCTGAAATCCAAATCATAAAATACTGTGATTAAACTGCCTAAACTGCTTGCCAACTGAAAATGGTTCCAGGATTTATAGTGTTAGAGAGAATCCAGGCATCTTAAAACTTTGGAAAATTTTATAAACCTTGATGTTTACTGAAAGAAACTTATACACATCATTAGCAAAAAATTTGATCATGTTTTTCTATAGAATAGAATTCCACAGTGTCTTTGTCTTATTCACCCTGGTGGGTGAGTCACTGCCTTCCATTTAAGTCAATTATCTTTCATTTGAAATGGATAATTTGCTTATAAAGATGTTAACAGGTTTGTATGTCTTCATCTGGTGTCCATTAGAGGCATGGCTTTATTATCTTAGCCAGAGTATTGTTTTTTCTGGCAATCTGCTTCTTAACCCCACAGCAGTATTTCCCAAGCTAAAGCCAGTCAGTAGATGCTAGGGGAGGTTCCCTCACACAATACAGTCAGTTTGAATGGAGGCATAAATGCTTTAAATCCTTAACCCTACTGTGAAAGCATGTGCCCTCACAGTCTTTGAGTAGGCCACAATAATTCTAATGACAAGTGGTGGCTTTCCTCCCCTGCATCATGTCTTTACTAAGTATGGGGGTAACCAAAGAAGACCTGAATATTAAAAACCTTATCTTTGGTCCCCAAATTCGAAATGTAAGGTGTTTTCTAAGAGACAACCCTCTGGCAACACTATTAGTAGAGTGTCGTGATGAATGAGCTTCATCATATCTCTGTGGTTCAGGGAGTGATTGCTGAAATCATGGCCTGTAAGGAAGCAATCCTCTTTCAATGCCAGATTTAACTATGGATGAACAGATCCTTAGCAGAACCAATGAGAACCTGATGCTCAAATATTTTATTACTATCACTAAGTTAGCTGATAGGGTATATGCATTTTATCAGTTTCTCAAAGATTATAGAAGTTAATAGTAGTTTTGAAAGTGTGCTTCAAAGAATACTCTCATGCCCTGTTGGTGCACATGACCATTTGACTATTGTGTCAGAAGTCTTTTTAAAATGTAATAATTTTTGTCTCAGTAATTCAATTTCTAAAAATTTAACAAAAGGAATAATAAAAACTCTACATAAGTATTTAATTATGAGCACTTTTGCTTTGGCATTAGATATAGTAGAAGAAAGCCACATGTTTAGAATAGTGGATTGGGTCCAAACTGTGCATTCACATGATGTATGTCGTAGTTCCTCAACTGTGACTGCTGTTGACATTTGGTCTGGGTAATTCTTTCTTACAGGTGCTATTTTGCACGTTTTAGGAAGTTGAGCATCCCCAACCTCTATCAACTAGATACCAGTAGCACCACCCACCACACCAGCTGCGACAAGCCAGAAATGTCTCCAGACATTGTCACATGTCCGTTGGTAATTGTGGGAGTGGGGTTGGTTTAGTACTAGAGCACTTGCTTAGCATGCATGAGGCCCTGGGTTAGATCACGAGCCCTGTATAAAAATAGAAAAACAAAATATCCCCCATGGAACTGTTGAGAACCAGTGATACATGTATGGTAAGGAGATTTTCAGATAGTTTAAAGCGAACATTTGGTAAGAAAAAATTTTGATTGTATTTTGTGAAATTAAAAAAAAAGTACATGTTTTTTTCTGAAAAAGGCAGAAGGATAATTATAGTTAAGGAGTTAGAAGATATACAGTTTCTATAATGGCCAAAGGGTTTTTCTGGGAGTGCTACCTATACAAAGCCAGAAATTCTTAGTGTCCATGTTTCCCAAAGCAGCCATGGATAGCATAACTACCTATACCAAGGCAGTAGTAGGGCAGTAGCTACCAGGTGTCTGCCAGTTTTCTGTTTGGGCTCATTGGGGGTTTCTTTGACCTTTATCCACACCATCTACCTCCAATTCCCTCCCTAATTTCTGGTGTTCTCAGGATTTGGCCTCCTATCTGCCTCCTCACCTCCATGAATCCCCTCCCAGTATGAATCAAAGTTTCACTTCCCAGCCAAGCTTTAGGTCACAGTGCAAGGTGTGTCTGCCACAGTTTAAAGGATGTTTTTGGTTTAAGAAAAAAACAAAATTGAGTGCAGTAATGCATACATATTTTAGAAGTTACATCTTAGAAATAAATGAACATATGACTAAAAATTATTTCCCCATTTTTAAGGCTTCTTAATAAAATCCTAAATGTGAAAAACATTTTTTAAAAAATCACAAATCTTAGAGAAAAAAAAATCAAAATGATTTCAAATATCTTGAATACCTTTTAATATATTGTTCATATGAAAAAAAGAATGCAGTGTCCATGATTTGTATAGGAAGCTATTTCGTATTTGGGGGAAAACAAATGATTTTCAAACAGTTTAGAAGGACATTATAATATTTTAAAAAGAAAAACAATATTTTTAGTCCACCCTTACTCTTGTAAAATCAATCCTCAAATGCTTAATGCAGTATGAACTTAAAATTCCTGAGAGGAAATTCATTTGAAAAATTATTTTGATCAATTTTGGTAAGCTTGTTCATGGTGCTCCAGACTAAATCAATTTTACTTTTTCTTATGTGTCACTCTGATAGCTTAGAAATCTTTGAAGGGCTGCAGATCTCATTCTGATGATTGTAGTAGAGAAGGAAAGGTTTCTAAAGGCAAGAAAACCTTCACTGCATTTCTGCATTGTTGAGAAGGAGACAGGCATGCAGAACTCCTTCCTTGCCATCAGTACCCTGGGCCTTTCTCGTTGAGAAAAGTGAAAAGATCTTGGTTGTCTTGCATATGAAGAACAAGAGGGATTTGATATTCTTGGCAACCTGGAGTGGGGAGGTAGAGAGATGAGATAGAGAAGGAATGTTACAGTTTAGATGTACATGTAAGATTAGGACAAAGCATTACACAATGGGAAACCAGAGAGTAATTCAGGGATTAAGCTTGATCTCTTGTCAATTCACCTTTTTGAGAATTCAGGGTCCCCTAAGAGCTACCTTAATCCCTGCAAAGGGCAACTCCCCCAATGATCTACCCTTAGGCCCCACCTTTAAATTGTTCTACACCATCCCCCAACACTTCCCCCTGGAGATCAAGCTTCTAACATATGCTCAGACCATAGGTTATCATGAAAGATGGGTACACACTGAAACACCTGATCTTAGAGACCCAACTTAATATAGTGACCTGCTATGAGAGGAGAGCAGAATTCGGGGTCTTGGACAAAGTTAGGTGAGGGCAACTTTAGTGAGGCAATGTACGATTCTGAGTGTGAAGGATTAGCTAAGCCTTTAACAATCCATAGGGAAACAGAAGGAGAGATTAGATTCCACATATAATCCTCATGTGGAATGAGGCTTAAACCATCTTTTTAGATACTATGATAAGGAAAACTTTTCCTCTGTGCTTGTGGACCTGCAAACCAACTGACAAGAGATATGTTAATGCAAAAAAAGCAAAGTTGGTTTCCACAGTTGTGGGCAGGTAGCTCCTAGTAATGGCAAACTTGCTGAATAACCAGAGGTAAATATTTATATACTAAATTTAACAAAAAAAGGAGTGGTAATCAAATAATGCAACAGAACCCTCTACATACTGGGAAAGGGTAGAAGGCTCTGTTGAATTATTCCATAGTAATGGGAATGGGCATTCTGTCTCCATGGCATCTTAATTAGCAGGAAATGCCTTACAAGGGGGTTAATGGCCACTGTAGTTTTGGGGTAGCTTTGCTTTAATTAAACAAGGGACATCAAGATCAGATTTCTTTATCTTCTTTAGCTCAAATGTTTTCACTTGAAAATAACCTTTATACCAACTCTGGGGGTCTGAGTGGTTCCTACATTTTCTTTCTGTGAAATTTTTCTGGAAGTTTCACCAAAATAAAAAGAAGCAGCAGCAGCTAGGTTTATTGCTAACCGTTAGAATTAAAAATAGCAAGGAAATAGATCTATAAAAAGAAGAGAAGAATTTATATTAGAAGAAGGAAAAAAAAGTAAAGGTTAATGGATGGAGCAGACTGGACAGTTCCTGAGTGAAGAGGGCAGCTAGTTGAGAAAACTCCCAGTTGTTGGATTTGAAGCATCTTTGGCGATGGTTTTAAGTGTAGTGTCACAGTCATTGTTCTCTCCTGGAGCAGAGCATGGAGGAAACAAGTATTCCAGTGAACTTTCTAGTGGTACATTCTGTTCTGGTGATGGATCCTTTGAGGTTGTGTTGAGTTAATCCAGTTTCAGCTCACAGGGCTTTGGAAAATCAAAGTTTTAGTTGTCAGTGATCCCAAATCAGGAAGGTGTGAGGAAAATTGGAAATGCTAATTGCTGACAAGATGCACAAAATAGCAGAAAACAGATTAAAAAGAGGTGGCAAAATAGCTCAAAGACAATGAATAGTACTAGAATCTAAGAACCCACACAGGTGAGCTATATTGTTTTCCATTGAAATTTCTTACCAGTTGCTTCATTTCTGATTATACAAAATAAGTTGAGACCCATTAAGTTTGACTGAATAAATTACATAAATGCAGTAAGATAATTCACCACATGGACTTTTTGAAATTTGAAAGTTTGTTGGAACTTTTTACAAGCAATCTGAGATTGAGTGCTTTTTAGGTTTTTTTTTTAATTGGTACATTATAATTTCTTGTAATTGTGGGATTCACTGTTATATATTTGTACATACACATCATTTCGTCAATTTCATTCCATAGTACCTCTCTTTTCCCTTCATTCCTCCCTCCCCTTGGTCCCTTCCTCTCTTCTACTGATCTTCCTTCCAATTTTCATGAGATTCCCCTCCCCCACTCTTCCTTTTTTCTCTCTACCTTCTTTATATGAGAGAAACATACAACTCTTGATTTTCTGAGTCTTTTTATTTCACTTAACATAATGTATTCAAGTTCCATCCATTTTCCTGCAGATGACATAATTTCATTCTTTATGCCTGAATAAAACTTCATCCCATATGTATATATTTCTTTATCTGTTCATATGTTCACTGACACCTAGGCCTTTTGTACAACTTGGCTATAGGGAACTATGGTACTATAAACATGGGTGTATGCATGTGTCACTATAATATGCTGACTTAAGTTGTTTGGATCAGACTGGATGTTTGAAAGCTGCCCTAATCTAGGCATCCACAGGAAAGACTTATCACCAAACTTCTCTTGAAATGCCTGTATCCTGTTTCCTGGACTTTCCAGAAAGTGACCTTCCTTACTCATCTATAATGCAGGTATGAGGTACGTTTTCCCAAGAGGGCTTTGTAAACACTGGTCAAATAAAGTCTACCTTAGTTTTCTAAAACTCATCACATCTGATTCTATGCATGTTATTTTTTTTAGATAAAACATTCCAAAGTCCTGATTATGTAAGCAATGTTTTCAATATGTCTTACTATAAAGAGGACTGATTCTCAATGAACCTAGATAAATAATTATATGGCCAAAAATCTAGAATACTCAAAATTAATTTCTGAAATTTTGAAGCTTTTAGGCAGGGAGAAAAGATGTTTCCTTTCAGCTTCATGAATAATTTTACCAACTAGGAGTTATAATTTGCTTAAGATAAAAGAGAAAAGTGTTCTTTGACTTCCAGAAATGGAACATTAATGAACCAGAAAGGTTTTAAACAAAAAGGTCATGAAAATTGTCATCATTGTTCATTACTTCATTCAGTTCCATGCTGTTAATTCTGGTTTTGTTTGATTTTGGGTAAACAGTTGCATGAACACACCAGATTGTCAGCTCAGTTCAATGACTGTCTTGTAACATCATCAGTGTCAACAAAGCCTGTACCCCAGAGCACCTGGCAAAGTCCTCTTCATGGATCTCAGAAAAAAGGCAATTTTTTTTTTTTTTTTAAAGATGAAGTTCTCTGACTTGGTGTCTTGGATGTATTTGCTAAAACAAGATCATATCATTTGTAAGACAATTAGTATCTATGAATGATAAGAAACTTAAAGGGACATAGTTAAAGATCTAATGAGAGTATTATACAAATAATGCATTATTAGTAGTATTATAAAAATAGTAGTATTATAAACAAGATTCATTGACTTATTACCTTTTATATAATAACTGGAATTATGACTAATGACCTTATACCATTGATGTCTGCTTCTGCCAGGGAAGAATGAAAATGTGTACAGCAAGAACATTGAGATATTTCTGGGCATTTATATAATTCCTGAAATATTTACATTAACAACGTTAACGCATGAAAATATATCACAGGGGAGGTTAAACTCTTATTTGATAATGCCTCTCATGCAAGTCAACATATTAAATATAACTAATTATTATTATTATTTTAATCTTCTCTTTTTGTAAGGTTAAACAACAAACCTTTCTCAGGGACCCTCTGAGAAATCTCTAAATGAGTTTAAGATCAGTATTTTATTTCATATTTGATTTTGGGATCTTGAAATATCAGAAGTTGTCAAAAATGTCAAAAAATTTGAATTGTTGGTGAAATAGGATCCTAGGTCACTAGGAAACAGTGCATAGTTGTTATATATTTGACCTATGTGGCAATACAAGACTTGAAAAGTAAATGTGAAAGGCCACTGGATTGAGAGAGAATCAAAAGCCCTTAGCCCTTGTAATATTGAGAAAATTCAGTTCTCTTAAATGTTCCAGGAAAGACAACACAAGAGGTTAATTTGACTAAGACAAAGATTCTGTTTTCTTGGTTATCTCTAAAAAGGTAATGGAAACCTTTTTCAATTTCTTCTTGACAACAGACTAATAATCGAAGAAACTTTTTTATTTTAATAGAAAATATGAAATCACATTCAATTTGCATCCATGTATTGGCAAGATTAGAGCTTATTTTAAAAGAATTTTATAAATAAGTCCATTGAGAATTTAGCCAGCAGGACCATATACAACAATATACAATTGCTTTTCCCTAAAACTCTTGTAAACATCTGTGTCCATTTGGGTTCTTTCCTATTCCCTGTCTCCTCTCACCTAACCTTAAAAAAAAATCAAATTCTATTTTCTTACAAAATTATTCAGTTTTTCCTTTAACAAAATATGTCCTTCATTTTGTGTGTATTTTCACTCGAAACTGTTTCCCTTTGCTCTTTATTTTTCTAGTACTTTTACTTACATATATTGATTATAATTTATCATTAGTAATCGTCACCTAGACACTGGCGTGTCCACAGTACCCGTAATCCAAGCTTCTCGTAAGGCTGAGGCAGGAGAATTGAAGTTTCCAGGCCAGCCTGTCAAAACACCACAACAAACAACCCATTAGAAGCCTTTATTTTACAGAGTCAATAAGAAAGGAGACTACTGTGAACCATTTTCATATTCCAGCATTCTGTAACAGATGAGGAAATTTTATGAATATACTTTCTTTACCTCCTCTGGAGATACATGCTTGTTCAGGGTTTTTATTTAAAAAGAAAGTTTAATGTGGCTGAAAAGCATGCCTATTAATAAGGCCATGTATCTTTAGTCTCTTTGTAAGGATAAGAAACCAAAAATATATAAACAAAATTGTAAAGTCTTCAGTATTTTACTTAGAAATGATCAAGATATTTAATGGTTATCTTTGGCTTAACTTATAAGTTTCAAGTTTCAAGTTATCAAAATAATTTTGAAAACTATTTTTAGGCAAATTTATTATAAAACATAATGATTGTTGAAATAAAGATTGTCAGAAGAATGACTTATTTTGATTAATTAAAATCAGTCCATTTGTTTTAAAAAACTTAAAGCCTTGTAAATATAGCTTTAGTTTATATTTAACTAGTAAACCCAAGTAGAATACAAATGTATGCTTTTATCATACTCAATGTTGGTAACTTAGAAAACAGGTTTCTTTTAACTAAAACAACAGTGTTAAACTAGTCTTATTTACCAAAGATTTAGGACTGGTGGTGTGACTCAGTGGTAGAACCCTTGCCTAGCATGTTAGACACCTGGGTTTGATCCTCAGTACTGCACAAAAACTTAAAAAGGCATTTTATTTACTAAAGATTTACCTAAGTCAAGTGCACTCAAATAGTTGAGTTAGTTCTTTTATTTCTGAAAGTTTGAGGAATATTTAATTTACACAAGCACTTTTTTTTTCTATAGGTGTATAAGAATAGAGCTCTTTTAATAATTTGGTAATATCACATACACATAATATTCAGAGGTGCTTATGTGCCTAAACATGCAGACAGATGCAAATAAGACTTCTGTAGCTTTTATTCTAAAATTATAGCCATAAGTCAGGCATTAACACAGTTGCTTCTTGCCTTTGCTTCACTTATATTTTTATCTAAGGTGTGCTTGTAGCACATGAAATAAATTGTTACTTGCTCAATATGAGGGCTACAGCTTTTACCAATTTTTAGGAGGGTACTTTTTTGATTTTCTCTTATCCTGACATATAATTTCATGTAGGCTGTGGAATAAATTTGATTTTTCATTAGATATTTTTCCAGCTTCAGATGATTGCTCTTTGGGGCTCTGAGTTCCAACAAAGTGGGGATCTGCATTCCCCTGAAGTGGAACAAGAGGAGACAGTGATGACCAGTAGGATGTTGAAAGGCTGGTTGAGAAGAGAGAGGACTAGGGGATTCAGCTTGGGAGGTTTGAGTTATCTGGAAGGTGACATCGAAATTCTAAAGTTCCAGTCAATGGCTACGTTACTGGCCAGTTCATATGATAGTCTGTCACTGTAAGTGTCATAAAACCTGTCCTCACCATACACCTGCATGTTTCTTCATGTTGGTCCTTCTCACAAAGCCAGTCATCATTCTCCACATTTCATATTCTTCACCTGTGCCCATTTGCCCTTCATGACACTGGAAGTTCTTCTTTAAAACACAAACAAAAACTGAAACAAATTCATGTGGCAACAGTTCTCCATTGTATTTATCATTCTCTGTTACAATGAGCTTGTCAGCTTTCATCTTGATATCACTATAGTATGGAACTTGGAATCCAGATGAAAGCTGCCTGATGAGAAGGACAGTGGCTACTGCTTCCTTAGATGTGTATGCCTCCCTTCTGGCAGTGAGGCAGGAAGTCAAGATTGACTTTGAAGGGGCTGCAGGACCCTGTCTGGAGGTAGATTATTGATGAAAGCATCTCTTTCTGGTCAAGGGTCCTCCCCTCATGGCTGGCTGGAAGGTAGTCCAGTGTAGGATTTTACAGAATCCCTGTGTCCAAGTACTTCAGAAATGTGATTTTTTTGTTTGTTTTTAGGAAGAAAGTTTTGGATATCATTTGGGGAGTTACCATATTCTGGGTTGTTGACGTTATGGTGGCATCAGACAGCTACCAGAAGGTCCTTGTGCTCTGAAAAGTGAAATGGTCAAGTTCAAATTTAACGTCCTCAACATTAGGTGAGATCCAGGAAGAAGGATGAAAAGGGAAAAGACCACAGAAAAATGACTTTGAAAGGAGAATGTTCAAAGTGTTTTTGGAAGTTTTTGAAAATGATCTGTATGACTAAGAGCATCTATTCTTGTTGGGAGGTGAGCCTGGAAGAGAAAGGATAGAAAGCATATGAGGCCAGTTTAGGGATTTTTTGATCATCTGAGGAGAGCCATTTTTTTTTTGCTGGGGGTGTGGGGAGGGGTAACTGGGGATTGAACTCAGGAGCACTGGACCTCCAAGCCACATCCCCAGTCCTATTTTGTATTTATTTAGAGACAGGGTCTCACTGAGTTGCTTAGCACCTTGCTTTTGTTGAGACTGGCTTTGAACTCGTGATCCTCCTGCCTCAGCCTCTCGAGTGGCTAGGATTACAGCGTGCACCACCAGCCCTGCAGGAGAACCATTTTCTTAGCAGTTTGGGGGCTGAATAGTTCTGACTAAGAAGATGAGTAATTTGGGGGGATACCATGTTGTGAGGACTTTGGATGCTTTGAATTGTACTTGAAGTTGACTTAGCAGTTCCTTTGCGGACAGGAAGTGCATCTAACCATTCCTCTGGAAGTGAATCTGGCATTCCCTCAGTCAACAGGAAGTGGACCTAGGAGTTCCTTAGCAGACAGGAAGTGCATCTAACC
The DNA here is from genome assembly GCF_902686445.1 of Sciurus carolinensis. Lineage (NCBI taxonomy): Eukaryota > Metazoa > Chordata > Mammalia > Rodentia > Sciuridae > Sciurus > Sciurus carolinensis. The sequence goes on along the minus strand of NC_062227.1, from coordinate 23,737,202 downwards.
CTTCCTCTAGAAATGAATCTAGCATTTCCTCAGTTAACAGGAAGTGGACTTAGCAGTCCCTTAGCAGACAGGAAGTGCCATTTAACCATTCTCAGGAAGTGGATCTAGCAGTCCCTTCATTGACAGGAAGTGGATCTAACTGTCTCCCTCAGGTGTATGCACTACAATGTGTTTGTGTGTGTGTGTGTGTGTGTGTGTGTGTGTGTGTGTGTGTATTCCAAAGGATTGCAGGGCACGTGTTATCAGGCATAGAATTTACATAAAAGCACTAAAAATCTGGCTCTGTACAAATACACTAATAGAGGAGTTTCACTACCATCATTTTCCTTTTTTCCATAGATCATCATGTGGGTTGATAATGTGACTGGGATGATGTGCTTAGAGTTACTTTATGGAGAAAATGAAAATTTGAGCAAATTTCCAATCAATGACCTGTGCACTGGAATAATTGTATTGGTTGAATATCCCTTATCCAAAATGCTTGAATTTTGGATTTTTTCAGATTTTGGAAAATTTTCATATTCATAATGAGATCTCTTGGGGACCAGATGCAAGCGTGAACCTGGGATTCATTTAGGTCTTGTATATCTCTTATACACAAAGCCTGAAAGTAATTTTCTACAATATATTTTTTAGCATGCATGTTGTAAAATATGATCTGTCACATTAGGTGTAGAATTTTCTACCTGTGGTGTCATGCACACTCTCAGAAATTTTAAGATTTTCAAATTAGGGTGCTTAATCTATATGTGTTTGACTAGAAGAAGAGCAATATTCACTTATGCTTAAATTTTCTTGATACAAAAACATTCTTTTGACTTCCAATGTAGTCATTTAATGTAGTCAAGTTGCAAAATTCTTCCAAATCTTTATGAACTTTGGGATTGTTTAAAATAATTGTTCTTTTTTCCAGTAAAAATTTTTATACAGTAAAAGTTTTTGTCAGAGGTTAGATAAGAAGGTAAAAGAGTTCTATTCCACTACAGAAGTTGAAATCTGAAGTGGATAGTTTTGAAGGATGTATGTGCTTGTTTTTATTAATTTTAAATTAATTTAAAATAGATTAAATTTAATGATGCAAAGAACTGTCTGTTCTGTGTGAGGCCTTAATATCAGGTGCTGTTACAGATTGCCCTTGCTGTTGTAATAGGAGAATGTTGAACATCATGATGAGAGAATTCCCAGAAGCTTTATAGTAGGAATAGCATTGAAGAAGGGTCTTGGAAAAAGCTAAAATTACAGCAGAGGAGACATCCCAAGGGAGCAGAAGACCAATAGGGACCTCAGAGGTTCTGAGAAAACCTGGAGAGGCCTTGTGGCTTAGTGGCCTGTGCCTGGGCTTTGAACTGGCCAACCTGAGTTAGCATTCTCCTTCTAACACTCTCTAGCCAGGTTCCCACAAGTTCCCTCATCCATGAAATGGAAAGAACACCCCACTGAACATTTGTGAGTATTCAGTGGAAAGACACATATGTACTCAATAAATGGTATTTCCTCCAATTTTCTAAAATCAATGACTTCTCTAGTTTCTTAGAAACAAAGAGAATTGAATCAGTGAAGTAGAGTTTATAGAGTTTTGCATTAAAATTAATATTTTAGAAAGAGTCCATAGTTTTGTTAAAAACCATTTAGAACATTTTGCATGCTAAACATCATGAATACATTAAATTATTAGTGACCTCCAAATTATTTTCTGGTGTGTTATTGATATTAAAATGAATTTTTACTTGTTCTTTGGTTGTAACCCACTTCCATTTCTCATTATATTCTGCTCAGGCTCACATGGGTTCTAGTTTATAATCACTGGATACCAATAATAGGGCACAGTTCCTTGAAAATATTAGGACACAGCCTAAAGACCATTAGCAATGGGAGAAAGCTACAAGGATTAAGGAATTTATACTAGGTTTTTTTGTTTTGTTTTGTTTTGTTTTGCTGTACTTTTGAGCATAAAAGAGTAGCATTTATTCAAGTGAGAAGAAAATGTACAGAGCTCCTTCAGGGTCAGAGGGAACCCAATGAGGGTTGCCCTTATACTAGTTTTTATTGAGTTGTGTTCCACCCTCCCCCCAGAAAATAATGTCATCTTGTCCTCTTCCTTTTCTTGCCATCTACCCCACTTGTTACTTTTACTCAATTAATTGTTGTGATAATGATTTCCTATAAGAAACTGCATAATGTTTATGAGCCTAGCTCCTGAACACTTGTTTTCAGTGTGATGCAGAAATTGACCCATGCTTCTCAGATCAAATAAAATTGCCCTGTATTTAACAGCTATCCCACATGCACAATGTACATTACAAAACAATGCTGTTTAGCATTTGAAATTGCTCTTATTTCTTGAATTAGAAATAAGAATCAGCAGAAATTGTCGTGCTATGGAAGTCACAGAATCATTCACAGAATTTGTCTGTGGGAATAGTATTTGTGGTAGCTAGAAAATATTACATGAGTAGTGTTGCATTCCAATTAGTTGTATTAAAATATATATTATACACAGCTCTGTATTTGAGTTTAGAAGTTTCCTTGACAACATCATTTTACTTCTTACTGTTCTTTTCATGTTGCTAGTATAAATATCTAATATGTTTTTGTTCAAAACATCAATTAGGCTTCAGTATAATCTTTATTAATACAGATCTGTTTTTACAAGATGACTACTGAGCTATGATAATTCGCACCACAGGAATAATAAAATATCTTCTTTTTTTTTTTTTTTTTTTTGGTTCTATCCTAGATTGCTTGGCTTTTTTAGTCTTTTACAAAGCATACACCCAGAGCCTTCCATGTTATCTTGCAGTTACAGTGAAATCTTTAAAGCTTTTATAAGCAACAGCATTATTTTTTCCCATGTTAAAGAAAATGGAAAGGCCCCAAATTACAGATAGATTGAAAAAGACCCATAGTAGGTACAGATCTTCACTTTTAATATCTCTACTTCTTTCTTTTCATGTAGCCAGAACTCCCCACTTTCTGCGGATTCAGAATGTGGAAGTGAACGCTGGCCAGTTTGCCACCTTCCAGTGCAGCGCCATCGGCAGGACTGTGTCTGGTGACAAGCTCTGGTTACAGGTATAGTAACTGTACTTCCAGCTGTCCAGTGAAGTTCCATCAGGGAGAAAGCATTGCTCCTGGAGGGAGGAATTGAGGAAGCAGAGTTCATGTCTGGTCACTGTTGAGAACTTTACTTCTTTATCCATATGTGGGCAGGTGTCTAGGTGTTCTACATAAGCTAGGTATTATTCTTTACAGATCCTTTATGAATTTCTATTCCCCCTTTGCTTTTGCTTAGTTGTCTCATTTGGAAGATCATGTTGTCAAATTACTTTTAGAGCAGTGTAATGAAGTACAAAATTTATCACCTTTTTCTGACTCATCCTTCTGAGAAAAATCCAGAGAATCTCTCTCTCTCTCTCTCTCTCTCTCTCTCTCTCTCTCTCTCTCTCTCTCTCTCTCTCTCTCTCTCTCTCTCTCTCTCTCTCTCTTTCTCTCTCTCTCTCTCTCTCTCTCTCTCACACACACACACACACCCACACACACATGCATGTGCATACACAAGCACCCACACTCACAAGCATGTGCACCACAAACACAGTTTATGGGCCTCTTTGTAATTTGAATTTTCTAGCAATTCCCCTAAATATAGAAATTAATGACACCTATTTTGCTTTCAAACATTTTATATGTGTATATATATATATATATATATATATACGTACACACACATATATATATATATACACATGTATATAATCATATTTGTGTGACTTAGTTTACAGTTTCTCAAAATTCCACCCTATATATTTTCCATGCCAAGTAGTTTCATGTATCCATGCCTGATCTCAGGAATTCTGGCAGAATGAGTAGATTTAAATAACCAGTCCCCTTCAACCAGAATGCCACCCCCTTCTTTAAGTCTTTAAGTTCTAGCTTTTGTGAGGGGTTTCCCCTACCTAGTGCCTTCCAATTGCATGATTTTTTAAAATATTTTTTTTTCCTTTCAAGCATTAATCTGCAGGGTGAGCATTTCTCATCTTGACTGGAGTTTTTTTTTTTTTTTTTTTTCTTTTCTTTCCTTGGTTTGTTTTGTATGGAGTTTTTATTTTCATTTGTCTGTTTTTGTGGTGCTGGAGCCTTGATCATGATAAGCACAATTCCTAACACTGAACCACTCTCCCAGTCCATTTATTTATTTATTTATTTTTAAATGAGTTGGCTACTAGGATGAACTAAGCTTCATGTTTCAACACTTCTCTCTACATCTATTTCTTGCCATGTCGGCTTCCAGTTCTTGTGCTGATTTTTTTCTGTATTCATTACCTCTTTACCTCCTATCCTACTTCTTCCTTCTGATGTGACATAATGATTGTGATGTAATAACATTTGTGTGACACTATTATTTTAAAATGCCTTGTCCATTTTAATCATTGCAATTTAAATAAATGGTCATTTTTGTTTCTCATTTCTTTGAGGATTTGGGAGAATGTACCCTCCCAAGATTAGCCCATGGTGGGTTGCCAGGAGGGAATACATTTTGGGGAGAGGGCCTCTTGCCAAGAACACCTTGCCCTTCTCCCTAATGTCACTGTTTTTTTCACATCCTGTCTCTTTTAGGGACTTGCTTAGCCAGGAAGGAGAACTGTGTGCAGAAGGCTGAAATTGTATGTTTCAAATTCTTCTTTAGCTTTTCTTTCTTTCTAAAAGTTTTGTAATCACTGCTTTAAAAGCTTTCTGCAGTGTGTGCTTCAGCTTTTCTTTTTATCCCACTTCTGTTATTTTAAATTCTTGATGTTGGGATTTAGAGTTATTTTCTCTGTTAGTGCTGTTTTGTACTAAATGCTATCCAGATTGACAATCTGTGGTGACCAGTGATGAGATAGACTATGTTTATTGATGTTTTACACAAAGCCTTAACCACCTTTGAAAAGTGAAGCTCTTTTTTTAATCTCTGATTTATCTCTTAGAACTCAATGTTTCTTGAAAAACGTGGTTTTTTTTTTTAGATATTTATGCTAATGTTTTTTGAGAGATCACAGCATAAGTGTAATTTCTTGGTCTTCATGGAGTCATCTTAGCTTTCACCAAGATTTTACTGGCATGTTGAGAGACACAACTTGCTCTTTTTGTTTTTGTTTTTATAAATATCCTGAACTTGGGATACTCCTGTTTATGCATTTATTTGTGAGCATTTATTTGTGGCTGGTAGTCTTTAATTGTTTACTGTTACAGTGACAGTGTTTCTTCATTTTTAGATTCTAACTTAGTTTGTCTGGGTTGATGCTCAGCATTCAGTTAAAGCCCCAGCCCAGCTGATTCCAATGTGAACCCAAGATCGAAAATTCAGTTGTTGGAAGGAAAATGTCACACATATTTCAAATTGGAAAGAAAAAGATGTACTACTGGTGCCTTTACAATTGTTCCTTAGTATCTGTGGAGACTGGTTCCAGGACCCCTGTGGTTGGCACAACCCTCAGGTGTTCATATGTAGTGTTTGCATATAACTACACACATCCATCTCTTGATGACATATATTACCTAATACAATGTAAATATATCACATTTTAAATAGTTGTTACATTGTATTGCTTTGACAATAATGATGAGAGAAAACTGTATATGTTCAGAATGGGCATTTTTGTTTCCCAAATAGTTTCGATCCATGATTGGTTGCATTCTTGGATAGACAACCAGCAGATATAGAGGGCTGCCTTTATTTCGGAGCCTCACTGATACTTTTATGTTGAGTTTCCTAAGTACGAAGTCTTTGTTCTGTGAATTGGTACTGTTGGTGCGATGAATTATTTCGAACTTGATCTGTTAACATCTTTCCTTTTCTACTGCCAAGTCTTGTCCTTCTTGTCATCAGTGACTGTGTAGGTCCCTGTAGCTTTCCACATGACTGGATCAGGAGGGGGATGATAGAATAGAATTTATACAACTTTGGATTTTTGAATGAAACTTAGTTTGTCCTGGATTTAGGGTGCTATTTGGTTTGTGAATCTTTGTGATGTTAGAATAATTTTACTGTTAAATCATTTATGTCCCCTGGTTCAGCAGGCATTCTGTGGGGAGACGTTTACTTTATTAATAGCTTGTGAAAGAAGACCAGTGTCCTTCACTTACAACAATGATTTCTTTTAATCTGTATTTGTACCAAGTGATTTCTGGTAGGGATGAAGATTATAAGCAGAGGAAAATTTCCCAGAGCCATTCTTGCCCTCTGGCCTGCTTCTTTTAGCTCTTTGACTCAGGCCATTCCCTAGGGGTGGTGGAAAGAAAAATCCTATAATCATGGTTCAGGTGTCTCTTATCTAGAGTTACAGATCTAAGGTAATCTAACATCCAAAATACTCCCAAATCTCAAACTTTTTGAGTGCTGACCTTATACCAGGAGTGGAAAGTTCTGTATGATAAAACTGAGTTTGATGCACCTAGTATTTATTTATGTAGTTAGTGGTGCTGGGGCTCAGACCCAGGGCATTGAGTGCGTTAGCCATGGACTCTACACTGAGCCACACTTCAACTCAATCTGTGTGTGTGTTTGTGTGTTTTGTGTGGCACTGGGGATTGAACCCAGGAGCTCACACAGGGTAGGCAAATGCTCTACCATTGTGCTATACAAAAAAAAAAAAAATCACTGAAAATATTATATTAAATTACCTTTAGAATAATGTATGTATGAGTTGTGTGTGAAATATAAATGAATTTCATTTTTAGACTTAGGTTCCATTCTCAGTAGCTTATTATTTATACACAAATATTTCAAAATCCAAACTAATGTGAAATTTGAGACACTTCTTTTCAAAAGCATTTCTGATGAGGGATACTCGGCCTGTAATATTCGTATGCTGTAACAGCTTCAAAAATGCTTTTCTGCATGTAGGCTCACTTGGGTTCATAAAATAATTGTGAGACCCAGGGAGAAAACTGAGAAAGAAATATTTGTGTGTGTATGTGTGTGTGTGTGTGTGTGTGTGTGTGATATTTGAGTCTCCTTAAGAATAAGGAAAGATTTAGAAATTCATAATACTTCCTTTATTTGGGGGCATCAGCGTTTTTGAGTTTAGTCTTTTGCAATAACTTTCATTACATACACCAGTGTATGCATCCTTTAAGTCCCAGTGTAGGCATTTTGCATTGAGTATCATGGATGCTCCCCATCGCATTTTATAGGTTTTAGAGATTCAGGATTGTCTAGGGTCACATAGGTAAATGATACAGTAAATCCCCTTGTCTCTATTTTTGCTCCCCTCTGATTAATTCCACTATATCTAACTGTCTTTCCCTGTCTGGAAGGTGTGTGAATGGGCAATGTGCATTTGACACTTTGTTAGAAGAATTTAGCTATAACCAACTTACATGATGACCTAAAGGAGCCAGATCTTAGAAAGAAACATCCATATGTATTACATGTACCAATTGATTCACACCTGTTATGGTTTTGATATTAGTTGTCCCCACCAAACTCCTGTTACTGTAAGAATATTCAGAGATGAAGGAGTTAAATTTCTGAGAGTTATAATGTAATCCATCCATCCTAGTTTGAATGGACTGACTGGGTTGTAACTGTAGGCAGGTGGAGTGTGGCTAAAGGAGGTAGGTCAGTGAGAGCATGCCCTGGAAGGATGCATTTTCCCTGTGCCCTCCAACCCCACTTCCTTGCTTCCAGGAGGAAAGCAACTTACCTGTGCTGCACCCTTATCCCATGATGTACCATCTCATCTTGGGCCAAAGCAATGGAGTCCATAGATCCTTGACTGAGACTAGTTCTATGAGCCAAGATAAACTCTTTCTCCTCTATGTTGTTCTTGTCAGGTGTTTTGATCACAGCAGCACAAAAAATAACTAAAACCACACTTATGAAAAATGGTCAAGGCTTTGATTATTTGAAATATAATACCCATAGTCTTCACAAAATTATAAGACTCATAAATTTGGTGATGGCACTAATGGAGAAATGTTTATGGCTTACAGATGTATCCCATCTGCTTATATTTTCTCCATCTCATCTTTGGGCCACACAGGCTATTGTCAGTGTGGGATGGGTTTGTCTAGAATGCAGAAGAAGAAAATAAAATCAATGCAATAAAATCTATCATTATACCTGCAAAGTATTTAAAATACCTTGCAGATAATTTATGGTGGGAAGACAACATTTGTAGGACTGTTTTTATATGGTATAAAACTGATAGGTGATGAAGTTCCTATAGATCCCAGCTGTATGTTATCAGATATGGTAATCTATACATTTAAACATGGACTCTCACCATGTAATATACCAAAATTAAATGTATGTTTTAAACTCATTTAACTTCTCCAAATGTGGCCACATTTCTTATTGTTATTAACCTTATGATCACTTGAGTCTACATTTCTCACTTGAGCCATATTCTTACAATATGTATGTGTATTTTCACATACACAGAGAAAAAATGGAATTTTAGATTTTCTTCTTTCTATAATTTTCTTATGCTTTTCTATTTTAAAAAATAGCTTTGTTTCGAGTTGCTTGTATTTTATGCAGTTATTGACCTTTTAAATCATGTATGGTTGTGTTAAAATTATTATTTTTCAGTATTTCAAATTTTACTTTTCTAAATTCATTAACATCTATTTTAGCTTCTTAGTAACTGAAGAAGATAAGCAAATCTATCTACTGTTGACATTCATACACTGCTGATGACTTGGGCTCATTCAGTTCCAGGTGACATCGTTGGTGGGCCACCCTGCCCTCCTCCTCACCTACTGCCCCATTTAGGTATTTTTGTAACTTCTGGTCTTTGATTCATTTCTGATTATTATGGCGTCTCCTCCATTCTTTACCTATATTTCTTAGCTACCACATGGCACTTAGAGTGGGTAGAATATGAAATGGTTCATACTCGTGGACACATGGCAGAAGACTCAGATGCAGTAAAGATGCCTTCAGGATAGTGGATGAGTGGGAACTTTGATGTGTGCATGTTAAGCAAACAGCAATTGGCAGAGGAGAGCTGGAGGAGAACCATTTTCTCTTGACATATCTTAGAGGTCCCTACTGAGTTTTAAATGGCTTACATTTTTAATATTATATAATCATATAACTTCTGAATTTGGAACAACCTTTAATTTTGGGAAGAGAGGATACTAGGGTTTTAATCTAGGGGCACTTTATCACTATAGCACATCACCAGCCATTTTTTTTTTTTTAAACAGAGTCTTGCTAAGTTGCTTAGACTAACTTTGAACTTAGGATCCTCTTGCCTCAGCCTCCTGAGTCAATGAGACTACAGGCATGTGCCACTACACCCGGCTGTCATGATCTTAACATTTAATATCCAATTTTATTAATACAAAAGTGAGATCCCACAAAAATTAGGAAACTAACACAGGCATAATCCAGTGTCTATATTTATTATAGGTAACTCCATCTTCTTCCTGAAAGTTAGTGATATGTGCATGATACATTTATGTATATACCTATTTATACTTGTGTATAAATATTTTTTTGCAAATTAATTTTGTTATTTGGACATTGTTCTTCCAAATGTGTTTCAAACTTGTGTTTCAAACAGTATTAACCTTTAAACCAGATATTCTCAGATTTATTGTAAAAATATCTGTTTTAATTTCAGAACTTTAGAATCCATCATAAAAAATGTAATTGATAGTTTTCTTTTTTTGAAACAGAACTTAATGGTTATCAGAAATAATATTCCAGAATAATGATTTCATGATAATAATTTCTCATGTTCCTTTTCTAGGCTCAGATAATTTTAGACTATTTAATTGAGAGAAAAAGGAAAATTTTGAGATTTTTGTGATCTAAAATGATTCTCATAAGAACAACCTTTTTTGATGGACCATAAAATTTGACTTATGTATGAACAAACTATAAACTGTATAAATGGTATTTGAATTATTGATTTTTAACAGATGTGCTTGAAATAAAATAATTATAGTGACATTACTGAGCACTGCTCTGTGCTAAAGGACATTTAGATACTTCTTTTATTGTTCTCGACAAGAACCTTATTATATGCCCATCTCTAAAAGAAGAAACTCAGAAGAGGCTCAGTAAGTTTCAGAGATTTTTTTCTAATGACCATTGCTTGTAAGAGTTGGGATTTGAATTGGAGGCCATCTGTATCTAGAATATATGTCCTAAACCATGATGCCTCCTGTGTAGTGCAGAGGAAAACCTAGATCGTTTTCATGGATTCATAAACATCACATAGTAGTTTAAATGATCACTTATATCATAATATAAAACAAAAATTGTATTTGTGTGTGTGCCTTGACTTCTATGTTAAGGAACGCATCCATATGATTGACCTATCCTGGTGACTTTTAGCTTCATTTATAGATTATATGGGGGAAAAAAATCACAACTATCTATCAGAACAGTTTTGTTGTTAGTTATAAAAGCCACAAAATGATCTATTAAAGAAGTAAAATTATGACTCCCTTGGCAAACTTAACTTGTGTATTTTATACCATATACATTAAAGCAGAAATTTAACATCACTTTACCATCAGAAAATACAAGGAATACACAAAGAGACCTTTCTTCAGTTGCTATAGAAACCATTTACTATCTGAATCACATCCATTATTGTTTTAGTCAGTTATCTATCTGTAGCTCTATCTATATAATATAACCTCAAACATTCGGACTGGGAACACTGAAAGGCTTCAAGTTTATATCGTGATTTTTAACTTAGTATGATTTTGGATTACTTCAAATTAGAGGTAAATATTTATTTTATGTTGGTGAAATGGTATGTCAAGTCTAGGAAGATTCTGGAAAAATGTGATGTTTACTTTGAAATATTAACTAACTCAGTAAAAAAAAAAAAAAAAAAGAGGCAAGGAGCATGTGGGATCCAGGAAGAAAAATTAGGGCACTGGTGGGTGGAGAACTTTCTTGCCCTCAGCAACCTCTAGGTCTCCTGGCCAGGATTTGAATTTGGACCACAGCGGGGGATGGTTCCATTTCGAGGGCAGAAGAAAAAGTCAACAGCCACTGATCTTAAGAGCATTTCTTTGGAACCCATGGACTAAAAGCCTTTATTATGTTTCTTTTCTTATATTCATCAGAAGGCTCACTTATTTATGTCACTTCAAGTATCTGAGGCTCTAATATGAAGATGGAAGACAGAGATGGTCCTCTGAATTCTTAATGGGGAGAGTTGTAGATACTGACTTGTGGTCACTTATCTCCTTTAAATAATATGGGCCTATACTGAGGATGTTAGGGCATTTGGATACTTATTAAAATCTCGGGTTTTTTCCCTCTCTCTTTTTTCATTTTGGAATTGAAGGAAAAAAATGGAAAGAGATTTAACTAGAAGTTATATATGTTCTAGATGGCACTAAAAGTCCTACAAGAGTCTGGAATTCAGTCTGGAATTACAGTTATCCCTAAATGTCACAAAGTGTTACCCTTTTTTTTTTCCAGTTAGTTCACTTATTCAGTCATACACATCCATATGTCACCCACACAGATAAGCAAACCCATGGATGTTCATGTTCCATTTTTTAAACGATATAGTAGTTGCATATAACCTGTGCACATGTTGCTGTATACTTAAATCAGCTCTAGATTACTTATAATACTTAATACAATGTAAATCCTATGTAAATATTTTCTATACTATTTTATTTAGGAAATAATGACAGGAACAAACGGACTGTTTATGTTCAGTACAGGCAAAATTTCTTTTCAAGTATTTTTGATGCATGGTCGGTTGAATCCACAGATGCAGAACTTGATACAAAGAGCAGAGTGTTATGTAGCTTGACAAGATAGAGGAAAATTTGCTTAGTTAGGTTTTTTATTCACTGGAAAGAAAATTGACAACTCTTGATGAGTTCTAATTTAAACTGTCTTTAGGACCAGGGATGGGGACAGACCATGCTGCTGGTTGTCCTGCTAGGAGACACAGTTTAGGATAAGGCTGTGGACATTTTATCTGGCACATGGTAGCAGCCAGGCAATTCTAACAGAGGATAAGCTTTGAAATCATAGATCAAATCATTATTCTTTTTTGAATCTCTCATATTTTTACATTGCTATGCTTTGTTTAAAGTTATTACTTTTATTTAAGAAATTTGTGTTACACACTTTGTTTGGTTGATTTTACAGTGCTAGGTATTGAACTAAGGGACTCATGCGTACTAGGCAAGCACTCTATCACTGAGCTACATCACCAGCTCTGTTACACACTTCCTGCGACTAGGTAAATGATTAACTAGTTAAGTAAATGTAGCTGCAGGATAGGGCTGCTACCACTTGTGTATGTTTTCCCTTTGCCAAACTTAATTTTCTCTTTTCTTGTGCTGAAAAAGAACCAGGAAGTTGAGTAGTACCTAGATAAAATGACTCTTTCATTTATATAGTTATGAGCTGTGGATAAGTCAGCACCTAAGCTGTTGTCCTTGGAAAAGAATCATAGTTAATCAGATAATAATTTTTCGAAGAAATTAGCAATTTAATTATAGAATGATGAACTCATTAAACTAAACCTCCAGCTTCAGTGGCTAATAATACTTGGCCAGATACCCCACACGTCATGTTTTACCTGTTCTAAATCTGATGATTTTTGAAGCAGTCTCAGTCATCATATCACTGCCTGTAAGTGCTTCTCTGAAACAAAGCTTAGAAATTTTTTCTGTGAAGTGTCAGGTAGTAAATTTTTCAGGTCACACTTTCCCTATTACCTAGCCCTGCCCTTGTAGCACCAGACAGTGGAATATAAGTGAATGAGCATGGCTGTGTTCAGTGCGGCTTTCCTTATGGACACTGAAATTTGAATTTCATAGAATTTTCATTGTCATGAAATAATGTTCTTGTGATTTTTTTTTTGATTATTTAAAAATGTCAACACCATTCTTAGCTTTTGAGCTGTGCAAAACAGGCAGTTGGCAGAATTTAGCATCAACCCTAAAACAGTGATTCCCTTGAGTTATTTTAAAATATATAATAGCTTGTTGTGGACTCTTTATACTACTGTGCTATAGAACACTAGAACTAATTCCTCCTTTCCCATGGAATTTTGGTCCCCATTAACCAACCTCATTTTCCAAAGACTTCTAACACATAGAAATGATAAATATTTGAAAAGACAAAAATGCTCATTGCCTTGATTTGGTCATCATACATTGTCGACATGTATCAAATATTTGTACTCTATCTCATAAATATGAATTAATAGTCTATGAATTGAAAAAAAGAATTAATAGTGATGATGATTTCATGGGTATTTGCGTATGCCCAAACTCATAAAATTGTGCATATGAAATATGTGAACCTTTTTGTATGTCAATTATACCTCACTAAAGCTGTTTAAAAAGAAAATAAGAGCGCTCAAAAATTAAACCAATCACTCTGTAAGCCCTAGAAAATCAATTAGTGTTCAGGTTTTCTTGCCTGCCTTATAACTTAATTTCTTCTGTTAGTTTGTTTGAATTGTGTTTGCAGTAAGTTAGCACTTTGCAATGTGATCACGAGGTCTTAAGTCCATTTCATCTTTAGATTTCTCCATCCATCCTGCCCCATTTCATGGTAATTGTTATTGTTGTTGAAACTGTACTCTAGATTCTCATGTTTTGAGTTTTGCTTGTTGCCTTCCAGTTATGTCATATAGTAAATTTTTCTGTTTTCTAGGAATTTCTTTCTCTTTTTTGATGTTATCAGGCTTTGATGATCACTGCCTACTTTCATTAGAGTTTGCAGAATGGTCCAGTTCTATTGGTCCTGTGTGTACTAGCTGGAGTACTTCTAAAAAGCAGTTCCTCTGTATCAACTATTTTGTTACCCTGACCTTCAGGTAATAATGATGAGAAGTTGATATCAATGCTTGCTTTTGACTTTTTAAAAACAGGTTTTCAAGATAATGAAGTGGTTTAACTGGTATTAGCTCAAAAAGTGACCAGGTTGATTGTTTCTATTTTATTACTATTATCATTGTCTTCATCAGCTTGGAGATTTAAACACATCTTATGTGTTTCAGCTCTTTGCACTTACTACCTTTTTGCTATTCAAATCCTCCCCACCCCTGTAACAATGGGGCTTACTCAGTGCTTGTGACTCCTATCCAGTGCTATCTCTACTGGCTTCTTTGCTGATGTGACAGGCTCTAGGCATGCATTTTCAAATGTTGTCCACCTCAAACCCAGAAATGGACACTACCTCAAGGAATCCTGGTTCTTTTTCAGTGGGAAATGGCAATTAAAATTACGGTGTGAGCACAGAGTATTCATTACTTCTGTTGGTTGTTCTGGGATTTTCCCATAGGACAGAACAGTTATATATGAATGAACACATTTAAATATATATGTCCTGAATTCAGGTGAATTCAAATTCAGAACTACAGGGATTTTAATCTTCTTTATATTATAATTTTCTCTCATCTGTGTTTTCAGAGTTTTATGTTTTAAGAAATATTGATGGATTGGGGAAATGCAGTGCTCTTAGCTGCCATGTTAATGACTAGCCTAGACCTTTAGTTCATGTATGATGGACAGCACAGGCACTGCCATCCTCCCCATATTAGAGACTGTTAAGTACAGTTGTGAAGAAATGGACTTGAATCCTCGCTTGCAAACTAAACCATTAACCTAACAGAAACATTAGTGTTGAGCTCCATAATTTGATTTGGGAAGTTAATCTACTTAACAATTCAAAATTTAATCTTAAAACTGAGGAACTAATGTCACTGTATTTTTGAAACCAGGAAAGGTCTGGTTCTGTAGCTGCTTAGTGAAACCAGTAACTCAAGATGCAGTGATAGGGGAGGAGCAAGCTCTATTGGCATCAAGCCAACAAGTTGGGAGATAGGGACTCTTATCCTTTAAAAAAAAAAAGCCACTTTGCTTAGGGATCACAGGTACAAAGCTTATATGGGGGATTTTTTTTTTCAAATTTTGCTTTTTTTTAGTTGTCGATGGATCTTAATTTATTTATATGTGGTACTGAGGATCAAACCCAGTGCCTTACACATGCTAGGCAAGCCCTCTTCTGCTGAGCCACAACCCCAGCCATTATATAGGGATTTGAGAGATGCATTTTTACTCCCAGGGTAAGTGGTCAGCATTCTGCAGTGGTCATAAATTTTGGGCTTTTCTGCTACTATTATCTGAAAGTTACCAAATTTTCTGGGTTCTGTAACTCTGAAGAAAAGTTACTGATTACAGAGGTTTTTTTTTTTTTTTTTTTCCTTTTTTAAGGAATATCTAGCTATAGTTTTAGATACAGAACAGGTGACAGGACCAAAAAGCACCTTTTGCTGGAGAACACTGGGCAGTTCAATCAGAGGTGTCATCTACAGCAAAGCTAGTGGGAGACTAACAGGTTTCTCAGCCGGGTGTCTTCCAGAATTGGTTATTTTCAGTCAACTAAAGAAGTTAGAGGGTTTATTTATGTTTTCCGTCTGTTACATATTATTGCATTTATTATGTATATCCTTTATTCCTTGGATGACCTTCTAAATAAGATTTGAATATGTTTATTAAATAATATCATTTAGACATCTCTAGTATATGATAAAATGAACTGTGTCTAACAGTAAGGTTCTAAATTGCCACAAAAAATATGTTCTTACAATGTTGCCTTATTGTAGTAATATTGTAGGTATCCGTGTATTATGTTGGTATCTGTATAAATATTGACCAATTGAAGTATACTTTCCATAGAAATCAATGGTATATGATGATAGGAAAAAGAACTTCAAATTCTTGTATCTCACCTTGATAAATACTTGGGTTATCTTAACTATGGTCTAGAAATCAAAGGTCAATGTTGTAATTAATCCCTTAATTATTAAAATAAAATTGTGGACCATAGAAAATTGTGGAGATACTCAAGCAATATTGAATTTAAATTACATGAAAAATTCCAAACAAATTACTCCAGGCTCTGCTGATGTTATTAGTGATCTCAGTAGTAAGAATTTCAATCAGGGTGTTACAAATGGGCATATCTGAAAATGGGTTAGTACAGACTATTTTTACTATTGAAGAAGGGCAAGTGCAGTTCAATCCCCACCTGTGTGACTGAGGAAGAGGCCTGGCTCCTTTGCTTTGAGCTTGTGCAACTCCAAAAAGCCCGAGATTGATTAATTTGCTGCAAGTGCTGCTAACTTCCCAGAACTCAATTTCTTTCAATCATTGCTCTGATTATTGCAAAACTATTCCTGAAAGACTTAATATGTATCTTTTTTTGCTGGTAAATTACTGCTCATTTAGAAGTCCTCAAGTTAGTCCATTGCATAAAGAAGGTTGTAAGTCTAATTTAAATAACTATCAGTACTTTTTTCCAGCTTGCTCACATTGAAATACATGCACTTTTAAAGATACTCTTGCCTTCATAAAGAGCTATTTTAACAACCAGTAAGATCATTTCCTCTCAGGCATCATCATTATGGTTCTTTCACTAAGTTCAGAAAAGATGGGGCAGCAATTTCATTAACAACCCTGGTCATGCAGTTGCCATGCTTCATATGAAATCTAAGGTATTTGTTCCCATTAATTGTATCATAGGCTGTCTCCCATCGTGAATTCTTTATATTGTGAAGAACAATCTGGATGACCACTCTTGGTTGCTGCTCATTTTCCTATCACACTATTAAGAAGATGGAGAGCCAATGCTTTGTAGGGCTGCCTCTTCCTAACCTTGGAAAAGTTGGAAGAAATCTGACAATCTTGCCATCTCTACACAGTGTACGGTTCTATTGTTTTGTTCTGCTAGAATAACAAAAAGATGCCCCAAAGGCTCCTACTTGCACAGTAGTTCTTGAGGTTCAGGATGTATTGACCTAAAGCTCCTGTGTTAATAGATGAATCTTCAAAGT
Source organism: Sciurus carolinensis (assembly GCF_902686445.1). NCBI lineage: Eukaryota > Metazoa > Chordata > Mammalia > Rodentia > Sciuridae > Sciurus > Sciurus carolinensis. The sequence goes on along the minus strand of NC_062227.1, from coordinate 23,720,370 downwards.
AGAAATGATTGGATTGTGAGAGCTATAATCTAATCATCCCATCCTAGTTTGAAGGGACTAACTGGATGGTAACTGTAGTCAGATGAGGCATGACTGGAGGAGGTGAGTCACTGGGGGCATGCCCTAAAAGGTTGCAATTTTCCTGTGGCTCCTTCTGTTTTCCTTCTGTTTCCGGGCTACCATGTTTTGAGCAGCAGTCCTCCACCATGTCCTTCCACCATGATGCTCTGCCTCACTTCCAACCCAGAGCTATGAAGTTGGCCAACTGTGAACTATAAGTTCTTTAGCTGTGCACCAGAATAAGCTTTTCTTCCTCTAAGTTGTTCTTGTTGGGTTGTTTGATCATAGTAATTAAAAGCTAACTCACAAAATATGTCCCATATGATCTCTGTGCTAGAGATAAAATAAAATAAAAAAACAATAAAATCCCGGTAAAACCCCCTGACTTTGCGAAACTTATATCCTAAAAGGAGAGGGAGAGGATAACAATAGTAAGTCATTTAGGCAACACGTCAGAGTAGTCACTACTGTTTTGAAAGGAAAAGGTGGGCTGTGCCATGCAGAAGCATGTTTCAGTTTTCAGTCTAGAATCAGGTTGAGCAGTGACTGGCTGGAAAAGCACAGGTTAGCGGTGGGGCTGTGTATGGGGGAACATTGGAGAAAGAAGGAGGTGTGACCTCAAGGGTGGAGCCTACCTGGGTGAGAAGGACAGTGAGTAGCCCAGTGTGGCTGAGCTGTCAGCTGACACTGCAGTGGTGAGGGCCAGCAGTGGTTTTGGGGACTCTGCATTCTTGGAGGTCTTTCTGTGTACCTTAGCCTTCATTCTGAAAGTTGACAAAATGAACATTGTCCATATCTAACTTAGTACCAAAGCCTGCTCATTTTAAAAATTCGTTCAGTGATAAAACTTGACCTGAATAGAAGTGAAGAAGCTATTTAATAGGGTCTGTATTCTCTTTCTCCTTAGAATCAGTATTCTTAAGTTTTGACACAGAAATATCAACCTGCTTGGTGTTGGTGTGCTCTCCCAGACTGTCCTGGGAGTGTCACTTAATAAGTAGTATATTCATCTATCTAAAATTTTTAAAACTCTTATTGTGAACCCCATTCTGCCCCAAGGATTTCAGATAAATGGGTGTGCCCTGTCCTATGGCCATGACATTTGAGTCTAGTACCCAATTTTACATACCTGATTGTTCAGCACTGGGGAGGTGGGGAGCTGCCATCTTCCTCTTAAGAATTAAGTTTTCAGACCTTGTCTCCTTTTCTGTCCCCTAGCTATGGACCAGATGAATTCTTCTGTGCCTGCTCACATTTCTCTGAAGGAATTCACTTTTTACCTGCTCTGCAGAAAGCAGGATGCCTGGGATGGAATGTTCTCTGCTGAACTTCTTCCCAGAGTAGGAGAAGAGGGACTACCACCCCAGACCCTTAATTTCTAGCACTACAACTAGAAATTGAATTAGATTTTTAAAAATATCCACTCCACAATCTTTACCTACATTTTAATGATACAGGAGCTCCTAAGTCAGGTCTCTAGGTAGCTACTTATTAAGTCTCTGTTTTCAAGGAAGTATGAGGTCCACATTTGTTTTGGCTGATGTTTATCTTGTTAGTTTAAATTCACTGACTTCACAGATATCTTTCTCTATCCTTTTTTTTTCTTCTTTTTTATACATGTGCTTCAGTGTCATCTGTATACTTGAGGAGCACAGCTTTATCAGAGTGAATGATGTTGGGGAATATCAGAGATGGGAAATAGCCTTGGTGCTGACTTCAGCATTAATTCATGGTAGCCATGGCTCTGGTCATTCACAGGTTTTGGGTTCACCTTAACATTAATGGCCTTTATCTCATATTGCACTCACAGTGTCCTGGGAGCTAGGCTAGGTGATTCTGCCTGATGTTTTACCAGTGACTTTAAACCCTGTGTCTTCCTTATTTACTAATGGCCCAAGAAATAGGGTTTGGCACTATAGAGGAAAAAGTACAATCTTTTCCTTATCTATCATAAGGTTTGGGGCAGAGCCTCCTATAACCATATACAGATCAGTGAGACTAAAACAATTAAAAAGTATGTATTTGTTTGTGATACAGATGCCTTCAGAAAAGCAGTACTCAAAGATCCAGTGAAAATTGTGGTTTTATGAACAGTCCTACAGAAATTTAATTGGAGGACAAAGGGTGTGGTCTAATAGTTACAAACTGGGAAACCTAGCCATGCCTGTTTTTCAGATTCTTCTTGACCTCTCTTTGTGGCCATTCCTTCTCTCTGGTATGGGGCAGGACACCTGTCAGAGGAGGAGGGAGGGAGGTCAGAGAATGACCAGAAATTCCTAGGTGTTGTGCCCTGTTTGGTGTGGGGTGGGGATGGACTGGGGAAATTTCAGTAGGAGGAGGTCAGAAAGACTTCCCTGCTTTCTACTTTTCTCAGCTACTTAAGCTTAAAATACTTAGCATGCTAAGGGGACGTGCTATTGGGGAGTATTTTCTGCATTACATCAGCACTAACAAAGTGATAGACAGGGTGTCTTCTCTTCCTTCCCCACCCTCTCCTGAACTTTAGGACAGTCCCTCATTTTCCTCCTTTAACCCAGGTGTGGATGGTTCCTGAAGCATGGCATCCCATAGGGAGCTAATAATCTACAGGTAATGCTGGACCGGGCCAACTTTTCAGCATGAAATTTTATTTATGTATACTTGTCAAGATTTCAGAGGAAAAGAAGAAATGATGTCATCCAAGGAGCAGTTCATTTTCCCATGTGAATTGCCTCTTCCAGATTTGGGGTTTGGGTGTTTGCTCTCCTGTCTCTGCCCCTCTATCCTGCCCTTGATCCTGCCCTTCCTTTCCACTGTTCCCTTCCTATTGGTTTGCCGAACTCTTCTCCTTTCCTATCAGCTGGTTATTTCCCTCCTCTTTCTTTCTATGCATGTGTCAATTTTCTTCTTGGTTCATCCTTTCTACCTTTACTCTCCTGTCCTTTCCATTCTTGCTCTTTCATTCTCTGCTCATTTCATTCATCTTACGTGGCACCTCCATGCTTGTCCATCCTCAGGTATTCTAGCTCATGTTTCCAAAATGGGGTTTCTGTTTGTGCGGAAGTTATACCACACATCTCAATGGTATGCCTCATTCTGAATGATGAATATTCTAGATATTCAAATATTGCCATGCATTCCTAATTTTAAGTATACATTTTAGTCATTCTATAAGCTCTTCTCTTAAATTATCTTGAGCACACTTAATCTTATTTAGTTTGTTTGTATATTCTATTTTGAGAAATATCCTCTTATGGCTATTGATTATGTGTATTTTGAGGAATATCCTTGTCATGCAGAAAGAGTTCAGCTTAGTCTGCATTTTAGAATGTGATAGGGGATTCTTCATTTTTGAGAATAATAAATATGACATTTATTTTAATTTTAATATGCTTTCTAGTAAGAAATTATTTTGTTCTGGGAAAGCACTGTGATATCACAAAAATCAATAGAAATATTCATCTAAATATTTTTTATCTCATTCAAAGACAAGTTTCATATATGTATACAATTTTTACTTGTCAGGGATCTAATATAATAAAAATTCTACAGATATCATAGATACATAGGAAAGTTATGTTTGATTCATTCTACTGACTTTCCTATTTTCATCCCCCCTCACTTCCTGCCACTCCACCCTGTCCAATCAGGTGAACACCCACCCCTGCCCCTAACCCCCGCATATTGTAAGTCTGCATCCACATATCAGAGACGACTTTGTTTGGGGAACTGGCTTATGCACTTACCATGATAGTTTCCAGTTCCATCCATTTACTGGTGAATGCCATAGTTTAATTCCTCTTTAGAACTGAGTAATATTCCATTGTGTATATACCACATTCTCTTTATCCATTCATCTATTGAAGGGTACCTAGGTTGGTTCCATAGCTTGTGAATTGAGCTGCTATAAACATTGATGTGACTGCGTCACTATAGTTTGCTGATTTTAAGTCCTTTGGATATATACCAAAGAGTGGCAGAACTGGGTCAGAAGTTGGTTCCATTCCAGGTTTTCTGAGGAATCTCCATACTGCTTTCCAGAGTGGTTGCACTGATTTGCAGTCCTACCAGCAATGTATGAGTTTACCTTTTCCCCCATAACCTCGCCAACATTTTTTTTTTTTACTCATGTTCTTGATAGTTGCCATTTTTGACTGGAGTGAGATGAAATCTTAATATTGTTTTAATATGCATTTTTCTAATTGTTAGTGATGTTGAACATTTTTTCATACACTTGTTAACTGATCATATTTTTTATTCTGTGAAGTGCCTGTTAGGTTCCTTTGCCCATTTATTGACAGGTGTTTTTGAGTATTTCATATATCCTGTAGATTAATGCTCTACCTGAGGGTGACAAAGATTTTTTTCTTCACATTCTTGTTTCCTTTGCTGACAAGAAGCTTTTTAGTTTGATACCATTTCATTTATTGATTGTTGATTTTACTTCTTGCACTTTAGGAGACTTCCTGAAGAAGTTGGTTCCCTAAGCTGACATGATGGAGAGTTGAGCTTACTTTTTCTTCTAGTAGATGCAGGATCACTCACTAGTCTACTGCCTAGCTCCTTGATCTATTTTGAGTTGAGTTTTGCACAGGGTGAGATAGGGGTCTAATTTCATTTTGTTATGTATGGATTTCCAGTTTTCCCAGTACCATTTGTTGAAGAGGCTATCTTTTCTCCAGTGTATGTCCATGACACCTTTATCTAGTATGAGAAAACTGTATTCATGTGGGTTGCAAACACTTTTCACCTATACTCCAACTTGTTTTAGTGAAGTCTTCAGATGTAGGTGTGAGAACGAGTTATGCTATTGAGCGGTAGAAAATGATGGCATTTTTTTAATTCTGAGAAAATACACCCACCCCACTATGAATCTTACCATTTGACCACTTTTATGTGTACAATTCAGTGGCATCGAGTACATTGCCAATGCTATATGCCCATCTCCACTTTTTATGTTCAAAACTTTTCTGTCACCAAAACAAAAACCACTAAGAATTAAATCCTATTTTAAGGGGTAAAGACCCCTTGTAGCCACTATTCCATTCTCCTTTTGTATGAATTTGCCAATTCTAGTTACCTCATGGAAGTGGAATTATGGTATATTTGCCTTTATGATTAGCTTATTTCACTATGATATCTCTGAGGTTCATCCATGTTTTATCATGTGTCAGGATTTCTTTTTAAAAACTCAGTAATATTCCATTGTATGTATATATCACATTACACTTATCCATTCTTCTGCTAATGGAAAATTAGATTGCTTCATTTTTTTACTACTGTGAATAATCCTGGTATGAACATTAGCATGTATCTGATCATTACCATATATCTGTTTGATCCCCTTTTCAGTTCTTTGGAATCATATCCAGGAGAAGAATTGCTGGGTATAATATGATAATTCTATTTTTAACTTTTTGAGAAATTGTCAAAATGTTTCTCATATTGATTACATCATTCCCACCAGCAAGAGCTTCAGTTTCTTTATGTCTTCACTAATACTTGTCCCCCACTACCACCTCTTGATAATAGTTATCTTTCTGGATGTGAAGTAGTATCTCATTTTGGTATTGATTTACATTTCCCTAATGCTTAGTGACTAATGATGTTGTGAGTATCTTCCTTAGAGAAACATCTTTAAATTCTTTGGCCAGTTTCATTTTTTGTTTTGTTTTGTTTTGTTATACCAGGGATTGAACCTAGGGCCTCTTAATCAGTGAACCACATGCCCAACCTTTACTTTCTATTTTGAGACAGGATCTTACTAAGTTGCTTAGAGCCTAGCTAAGTTGTGAGGCTGATCTCAAATTTGCAATTCTCCTGTCTCAGCCTCCCAAAAACCAATTCCAAATTTCAGATTGTAAAGGTTCTATCCCTATGCTTTCTTTTATGAGATTTTTAGTGTTACCACTTGAGTTTATGGATTTGAATTATTTTTAGTTAATTTTTATGTGATAGGAGTCCCACATCTTTCTTTTGCATATATGTATCCAGTTCTTCTAGTACCATTTGTTGGGAAAAAAAACAAACTAACTAACAAACTAGAAATTCCCAACCAAATGGATTTACAATCTTGGGGAAAAGATCACTGGAACTTTATGTGAAGTTTTACTTCTGGGCATCTGTTGCGTTTGTCAATGTCAGCTTTTATGCTAGCACTCCACTCACTGTCCCTTTGATTACTGTTTGCTTTCTAGTAAATTTTAAAGTTGAAAAGTGTGAGTCCTCCAACTTCATTTTTTTTGTTTTGGCTACAAAGATAGCTTTTGAATAGGGTCTTACCAGTGCATAAGACTCAGCACAACCTTGGAGATTAGCCATGCAGCTCTCATAAATTAGGATGGGCACTACTATACATCTTTAAAAAGCCACAAGCCTTGTTATAATCCTGATGGTCATTGAATTAATGTCTTATTATTGCTGTAACTAACTGCTACAAACTTAGAGTCTTCCTTCTTCTGGGAGTCAGATGACCTAAGATAAAGTGACCAGGGTTGGTTCCTTCTGGAACTTCTAAGGGAAAATATGTCCATGCGTTTTCTGTCTGCTCATATCCTTCATTTGTTGGCTTCTTATCCCTTACTCTGTCTTCAGAGTAAATGCCCCCTGCCTCTGCTTTGTTATCACACCTCTTTCATTTGTATTTGACTCTCCTGCTTTCCTTTTCTGAAATTCTTGTGAGGACATTAGGCCCACAAAGATAATCCAGTCTAGTCTTCCTACCTCTATGTCCTTATTTTAATCATATCAAACTTTGTCTTGCTTTTAAGGTAACATATTTACAGTTCTGGGGGCTAGAATTTAGACAGCTTTTTTTTTTTTTTGCCTATCACAGGATGAGTTTGGGCAAAGGTGCCAACTGAGAGACACAAAATGCCTTTAAAATACCCTGTAGGCATAAGGACTATTGTTAACTATAATGTACTGTTTTTTTAGAATAGTGCATTAGCTTGAAAGAGGACTGGGCACATAACTCAGTGGTATAGCACTTACCTAGTTATGTGCAACACATCAGAAAAAAAAAGCTAGAAGAAGGGATTTTGAATGTTTTCATTATAAAGAAATGATAAATGAGGAGCTGGGTGTTTAATATTATTTAACCATTATACAGAACATACATATGTTACAGTGTACCATATAGTGTTATATGGTACCTCATTAATATGTATTTTTTATATTTTTATCTGTCATTTATAAATCAATGTTAAAGTGGAGTTGTAAAAAAGTTTCGTATGAGAAAAATAAAATTAAACATTTTATTTTCCTTATTCATCTCCATTGTAGTTTAGGCTTGGGATTTTAATCTGTTAATCTAAATTTTCTCCTCTACCTAAGAAAAAGTTTTTTACACTGAGGATATTATTCTCAGAGTCAGCAAATCTTTTGAGCTTCAAGTATTGAGTACCTGGGTACATGAAATTCATAAGATATGACCTTTGACCTTGAGGACCTTGTGGCCTACTGGAGGAGACAGAGATTACTATAGTATACTCCTCCTTTTTGTTTACTTTGCTTCCTAAATATGTTTGGAATTCTTCCTGTCTTCTCTCTTTTATCATTCATTACCCAATTTCTGGAAAAGTGTTGGGTCCAGTGGCACATGTCTGTAATCCCACTGATTAGGGAGGCTGAGGCAGGAGGATCTCAGGTTTGAAACCAGCCTCAGCAACTTCATGAGGCTCTAAGCACCTTAGCAAGACACTGTTTCAAAATATAAAAGGACTGGGGATATAGCTCAGTGGTAGAGTGTTCCTTGGTTCAATCCTTAGTACCAAAACAAAACAACAAAACAAAAAAATCATTTCTAGAAAAGAATAATAGCCAGTTTCCTTTGATATCAACTCCCATATTCTTTTCTTACCCACAGATATGTTTATGTTCCCCTTTGCCTAAAAGCCTCTGTTACTCCATCCATATGAATGGCAATCAGTCATCATCCTGTCATAACTCCAGGGTGTAGTCTCTATTTTGCTTCTCTTTGCAGCATTTTGCCCCACCAGCCTGCCCCCTGGAAGTGCTTCTGTCTTAACAATAGGGAGTAAGTTAAGTTTCTGTTCCAGTTCCTTGTGCTCCCTAGGCTCCTCCAGTTCCAGAGCCCCTCTCTGAGCTGGCCTCCATTTCTTCTCCTTCCCTGCCTAGGACACTGCTTTGCATCCTCAAGGCTGGGGTCTGGCTCTAGTTCTTGGAAGCCTGAACTGCACTCAAACATTGCCCAGTTAGGCCCCATGTGTGCTATGGGAGGAGTTCTTTGTTCTGCATCATGAATATTGCCTCACAAGTTCATTTCACTAACAAGACTATAAATTTATTTAGGCAAAGGATTATTCCATTGACTCTCTGCTCCCTTAGAAGACAGAGCGCGTGCCTTATAAAAGATGTTCACTGAGTTTTGGTTGAATGAATGCTTGGATCCATGTATGCATGATTTATGTAATAGAAAATGACCTGAAGATTTGAGAAAGACATGTTATTTGATATTCCTGTGTGGATAACAATCTAAAATGATGCTAGTTAGTAAATGGGTTCCCTCCCTATTTATTATTTTTCCTGTAGAAGCTGAACCTAATTATCTGTGTGGTTTGTTTTTAAAAGGCTCCTCATGAGAGACCATGCCATGTGTTAAGAGTTGGGTAGAGTTGCTAGTCTGAGGCTGTTTATTTTACAGGGTAGGTTTGTGGCATGAAGACATGATAACTCTGAGTGATGCTCCTCCAACATATGTACAAATTCAAAAGTGAGTTTTTCTTACCCTGTGTGCCCTCAATACTGCCTGAAGTTGTCCTGAGATCAATAAGTACATACATTAAAATTCTTTGAATAGGGTGTCACTCAGTAACAGAGCATTTGCCTAGCATGGATAGGCCCTGGGATCAATCTCCAGCATTGCCAAAAAGAAAAAATTTCTTTTGAATAAACATCCTTTTGAGATGTGTTTCTTTTAGGGAAAAATATGTAGGATTACTGTAAAAGTATAACCCAATAGATTCATGCCACAGGTAAGCAAGTAAATCAGGTAGTCCTGTCCTTTTTACTTATCAGTAAGTATTTGCTTCACAAAAATACTTAAACAAAATACTTACTGATATGAGATCTGCCTGTCTTTAGGGCTTATTTATTTTCCCTAAAAACCAGAGGTAAATATTTTATTCTGACTGAAAAAAAGATAAACTTAATTTTGTAGAGTAGTCAGTCTTGGTTTACTCCTAGTGATAGATTTGATTATTGATTTTGGGGTTGGGTGTCAGAGACAGAATGTATGGAGTGCAGAGAGGAACACTTTATCTGTATTAATAATAATATTAATTGTTTTTAACATCTTAGTGTTTTTCAGATCAAATTTAGGGCATTTTAGTACATTATACACATATAGAAGATATATATCCAATTTTATATTTTAATTTATGACATTTTAATCCACAAACAAGGCTGTTTTATGGCTGGTACTAAAGATAATGTTGATGGAACCCTTTTTCCCCACTCCTGATGTTTACTTGCCTGTGCAGTATATCTCTATTAGTGCAGCACTCCTGACTGCCTTCTCACTACCCAAGCAGGAGCTGCCTGAGAAGAAGCACAGGGTATGCCTAGCTCAGACGCTTCTTTGGGGAGCTAACTGCCTGTGGGAACCCCACTCCTCCATCCTGTGAGTTTTACAACATATGGAAGGCCTTATGGTTTTCTAGTGCCCCTGTGACTGGGTGGGTGAGTCTGTTTAATTCTGTCCTTCAGTATTAGCAAGCCCATTATTCTTGCAGACCTAAGCCAGATGTCAGTTTCAGTTTTTATCAGTAAGAAAGGTGGGATTTTAATAGCCTATCTTCCTTTCTCCTCAAATTCACTCCTCATATGTTCCAAAGCTCAGATGGGGATGTGTGGGAATCCGCCATCGTGCCACTGTCCTTGCATATAGGCTTTATTTCCCACAACAACCCTTAAAATTAGTTGCTTTCAGATAAGGAAGGTGGGGTCCTGTGAAGGTAAATCACTTTGAGTGATCAAGTTTGATTTGGCACCCTGGTCAGGCTAACTCACAAACTCATGTCCTTTAAGACATATTGCCAATGAAAATACTAAAGATAAAAGCTTTTAAAAGACTTTACATAATATGAATCACTGAATAATACAGATGAGCTGGATTCTTTTGTAGACTTGCATTTTTATGGCTATAAATAAAAAACATTTTAACACAGTCTGCAAGTCCCTGAATGAATAGGGCCTTGTTCATCTCCCCAGGTTCCTCTTGCTTCCTTAATTTTATGCAGCATTTTCTAACCATCTTGGGCTTTCTATGCTATTTATTATGTGTAGAATACTCTTTCTTTCCATTCTCTTCCTTTGCCTGTTCAACTTCTGCTTACCCTTCAAATCTTAGTTCATATGTCATTTCCTCATACTGGTCTCCCATGTCTATGATAGCTGGTCCACATTGTGATTTCGGCAGCCATCTAGTCTTTCCCTTCACCCTAGCCATCATTAGTATTCATGTATTCATTTCAAACTTACACTCCCCAATAAACTGAAGCCCCATAATCATAGCAACCACTTTTCTTTTGTTTACCATTCTGGGCCTAGTATTTTGACATGATGAATGCACAGTTTGGCACACCAAGAATGCTTGCTGGGTGAAAAATGGACATAGTGCTTGACATCGTACATTAGTCTTGACATCTTTGACTATCATTTTCTACTAATACTTTCAAGTAACATGCAAAAGATAGCCTTTTCCCCCAATGATTACAAAAAATAAACATTATAGAATGGAAATCTCTTGCCTCCTTTTGGAACTTTAAACTCTTGGAAGCATAGAGTGAATTTCCAGGTGTGCCTAACTGAAAGGTTAAGTGTTCAGGGATAATAAAAGACAAAAGTACACCAGCAGTGGAACCTGCTTTATTTGTCCCTGGGATATAGGATCTTGTTACATTTAAGTGTTAAGTAATAGGTTTTAGGCATCTACTTCTGTTTGGTTTTTGCATATCTAAGAAGAACATCATAAAGTTTAGATTAGTCCTCTAGGCCTATTCATTGAGAATATACCTAATGTACACCTTAATGTCATTCTTGAAACATTGTCTGGGTTCATACATAAAATGAGATCAGTAATATGGTAGTGTGCAAGTTAATTTTGTTTCCTAACCAAGCCTAAATATAACAGGTAAAATGTTGTAAAATGTCCAAATGTTGCTAAGGAACAAAGTTAAGAATTTTCCTATGTACTTTTCTCCTTCCCCTGTTGAGCTACCTTAACATAATTTATAGTATGCAGGGGTAAAATCAAAACATTTCCACACACTTTATTTTGTACCCTCGGTGTTCAAAGTTTTGATAAATCCAGAATTGCAGTTTTCTGGTCAGCTGTTCCCTTGGAAAACTGTCCATGGACAATAAACGACTGAAGTAAGATTCATGTGAAAATGATATTGATCATGTTCCATCAGGGTCTTACTGTTTTGATATGACAGCTGATATTGCTTCTTTTTGTCCCCTCCCAACCTCTGCTGTTATAGGGCATTGATGTACGAGATGCTCCTCTGAAGGAAATAAAGGTGACTAGTTCCAGAAGATTCATAGCTTCATTTAATGTTGTGAATACCACCAAACGAGATGCTGGGAAGTACCGCTGTATGATTCGCACTGAAGGAGGTGTTGGGATATCAAACTATGCAGAATTGGTAGTTAAAGGTATTTAATATGTTTTTATATGCTGTAATAGTCTATGAAAATAGATATGTTAGATGGTTATTTTTTCATTATTTGCTTAAACTCAAACTTGTCTGTTACTGAACAGTTGTTTGGTAACAGGTTATATTGATGGATTGCATTTTAAGTACAAACTTCGCATGTGAGCAATATTTTTGAAAAATGCATGTTGTTTATGTTCATTTCATTGCATACAAAGCAATGAATGTGCTTTTGGCGAGGTCTTCTGCCAGCTCTATATATAGAGATTACAACCTATAATTTTTTTTAAGGACTGAAAATTTTTTACTGATATAAAATCACTTAAAATGCAAATATTCACCAGCCAGGGTGTAGGGTGTTTATGATAGAAGGGTGGTTAATAAAATGAAACAGTGTCAGTATAAAAATGCCCTGCCATATCACACAGGCCATATTGATAATGCTGTGTTAACATTCATAATGTTCCACTTAGATTCTGTTACTGTATTTTGTGTGCCATGAAAATTAAGTCATTATATTCAAGGGGGTGGGGAATGAGAGAAAAAAAGAGAGGGGAAATAAGTTTCCTTCAGCTTATTGAATGCTTTTTTTGTGGACTGAGGAGATTATAGTATTAAGCTATAAAGGCAATTTTTGGCCCTAGACAATAATTGGACTTGTAGAAGTACCATGAGGTATTTTTAGGCAACTGTGCCAGGCCGCTCCTGGTTTTTCTAGGAGAACAAGATGATGCCTTATTTAATTTTATTTTTTGGTGCTGGGGATGTAACCTAGGGCTTCATGCATACTAAGCATATGCTCTACCACCAAGGTAGAGCCTCAGGCCTTTATTTTAAACTTTTCCTTTTCATTTCTTAAATATGAAATGTAAAATCTTCTTAGGAGAGTCTATTTCCCTTTTCAGGCAGAAGTAGCTATGTTTGTGCAGGCCAAGGGCTTGCCCTCTTTGGGCATCTGTTTCCTTGTATATAAGATAGCTATTTGCATTAGTCAGCCTCTCTAGAGTACAAAATCAACAGGAAGTATGATTATAAAAAGGGAATTTTTTAGATTGGCTTACACAACCAGAAGCTGGATAGACCACAATGGCTATGAAATAGATATGTCTGCAGACTAGAGAGCTGGAAAAACCAGTAGCTGCCTAGTCCAAGAACAAGCTTTTGGAAACTACGTGAAGAATCACTGGCAGAGTTCGCTTTGGAAGAGTGAAGAAGCTAGAATCTGATATTCTCTGAAGATCAAAGCATCAATCAAGAACCTGTTCAAGAAGAGTGGAGTTTGCATCTGCATCTGCTGCCTTGTTCTTCCAATGTTTATTCCATCCTGTTGGGCGGTGCTACCCATGCTTAGGGAGGGTCTACACTTCAGTTCACTATCCCACATTCCAGTCATTCCTAGACATGCACTCACTGAAACACCCAGAAGCCTCTTAATGATCTGCATCTTTTAATCCAATCAGTTCAACAATTCAAATTAACCATTACACTATTATAATGTCACCTATCTTACAGGATAGGAAGTTGAACTGCTTAAAGTGTATTGCAGCACTTAGAACAGTGAATACAGCTAGCACATATAGGATTGTGATAAGAAGAAGGAAATCAGGATGTTCTTACTGTCTGAGCCAGTAGATCTGTTGTCATCTGGGAATGCATATCAGAACTCTCTTTCCACATTCTAAAAAGTATAAATGCCTGCCTACCTACTGTCTTCTCCCCTCTCCTACCACATGCAGAAACAGAATCTCTGGGGTAAGTTTCTAGTATAAAGCCTGTAGGTGGTTTGTATATGTGCTTCTGTTGGGAGATCAGTGTTATACATAGTCACCACGCGTGGCTTAGCATACAGCGCTGGGCTTATCAGCTTCTCTCCCTTGAGAATTACCAACAATGAAGGATATTCAGCATGAGAAAGCACATGTCAAAATGTCTACCTGAATCACATATGTTGCCACATAGGATTCTTAATTGTTTTGATTTGTAGTGAAACTTGAACTAACCTTCGTGGGAAAAATTTTGAATTTAGTTTTAATGTTTATAAAAACACTAAAAGTCATCATTGCTGTCCACACCCTAACTTGTTGAAGTTCTCTTGTGAGGGGTCACAGTGTAGAAAGTGGGTAAAGTTTACTGACAAATGCTATAAAATGTCCTCAGTCTTCCCATCATCACTGTTGTTATCTAACTTTGATTTTGGTTCAGTTCTTTGTTATCAGTTTCCCTTTGTAACTAATAGTTGCTATCACATTTCACTGTGACCTGTACTGTGTGGTTGATGCACCAATGGCAGATATGGTAGCCTCTTTAAAAATTGCTTGTGGAAAAGTTAATTTATTGGGAGCTACAAATAAATCAGATATTTCTAGACTTCAGAACAAACCTGGACACAAAGAATGTACACACTTATGCTCCATGCTTTCCCATGTGATAGTATCCTAGCTCACTGATAAAAATATGTGGATTCTATCTTTCATCTCTGTATGCTGCCAAGACCAGTGATGATTAGATGGCATGCATGTGGAACTCAAATATGAATTTGTCTTTTCCTCCATTTATAATTTTATTGCCAAATTTTATATATACTTCATATTAAAAAATGAGATAATATGTCATTTTCTACTAGTTTACATGAAGTTGTTTTCCTTGAGACAGTTACTTTAAAATACACAATAGCATTGTTAGGCTACTTATTTGCAACCTAATACTTTTTGTATGCTATATAATATTTGGAATGCTAACATTTTACACATAGGAAGAAGTAAAGTCCATAGAGTTTATCGTTTTCTTAAGACCACACTCTGATTTGGTGACAGCTCCCGAAATAAAGCACAAACTCTTTTATTATTACTCTAGTATTTATTCATGTCTACTACTGCTTTTAGTAATTAAAGACATAAAAATATTTCATATAATCTCCATAATGCATGCATATATGCCCATATCAATTTAAAGTTTAATTATATGATTTGTATATTTATATATGAGTTATACATTTCAGGTAATTAAATATGGTATTGACATATATGCATCAGACATTCATTTGTATCTATTAGGTGTATGTATGTGTGTACTTATGTGCATGAATTTACTCATTAATGGTTTGATTTAGAATTAATTGTTTGGTGTTCTTTCTCTTGAATTAAATATTTTAGTCAGGGGCAGTTGGTGCATGCCTGCAATCTTTGGTAATTGGGAGGGCAAAGCTGTAAGACCACGAGTTTGATCCCAATCTGGGCAACTTATGGGAGTGGGGACAAAAGAAATAAATAAATATTTTAAATTGCTTCTTATTACTATGTACAGACTGAGACCTATCCTTCCTCTCTCATTCCCTTTCTTCCTTCTTTCCTTGTCCATGAAACTTCGTTCATAATTTAAGTGTATGTTGATTTATTCTTATGTTGATTCTTCAGAAACCAAAAGTCCTTTTGAATGTCTGTCCTAGTTGTTTCCAGGTTCTAGTAGAATCTTTCATTGGATTTAGCATATGAGTTACTTTTCTTAATGAGGAATTAATATAGAAAATATTCTCTGGACAAAAATACATTAAAACCATGTCAATTTTAGGATACTAGTAACAATATTTTAAATGAGTGGGGCTGCCGACATCTCTTTGTGACCTTATCCCTGAGTTGCATTTTGACTGGCAGTTCAACAATCTTTGAATATAATTGGCTCTTTCTGTTTAGCTATGCGAATGCTTTAGAATGTATATTATAGGGCCATAAATTGATGTTAGATTATTTTGAGTTAAGTCAGAACTGTTTGAAGCACAAACTTACAGTGTATAAGCTTTAGGAACAATGTTTTAGTACACTTACATCACAATTGTAAATAAAATTCATTCGAAATTTGGTATATCTCTTTTTTTTCATTTTTTTTTACTCATTCTAATGAGCCATTTTATATTCATATGACTCTTCACACCTTGAATATACAAAAGAACAAGGATTCCCCAATCCAACAAAGGGAACTGATGTTGCTAACTTCTTGTTGAGTCTAGGAATCCACCTACTATATCTCAGGTGCAGGCCTCAGATGGTACTTGTTGCCCTGAGGTCTTGTTCAGCAGGAAATAAGACTGTGATTGATTAGTGATGTTGGCTATGTGAGAGGGAAGGAGAAATCGCAGCAAATAACAGCATGTGCCAGTAAAAGCTTGGAACAAGTTTTATTTCACATGTATTATATTAGCAAAATGAGGAGTTAAGAACAAACACACACCAAAAAGACACAAAGCACCTGTGGAAACAAAACACTCTTGAGAACAATCACTAGATCTCATATTTTTCTGAAATGACAACTCATTGAAGTGAAAATGTATTATTTTGTGTAAGATCCTGTTTATCACATGTGTTACCATGCACAGTGACATTGGCTTGTAGAATATCTTCATCTGAGTCTGGAAGGGCCATTCACCTAGCATCTACCTAATAAACTAGGAAAACTATTTATTGTAAGATTGCTTGTTTTTCTT
Source organism: Sciurus carolinensis (assembly GCF_902686445.1). Taxonomy (NCBI): domain Eukaryota; kingdom Metazoa; phylum Chordata; class Mammalia; order Rodentia; family Sciuridae; genus Sciurus; species Sciurus carolinensis. Next base: position 23,704,173 of record NC_062227.1, on the reverse strand, counting down.
TTCAGATGATGTTGTAGGCACATATGGCAGTCTCTGGTTATAAACAATGAAAGAGACGTTCTCAGGCTGTAAAGACCATCTGCTATTGATTCTTAAATTTTTATCAAGCCAGGTATTAAGCTTGTTCCTTAATTCAGAGCTTTCCTTTGTATTCACTGCTGTAATAAGACTCATTACTGGAACTTCCCTGATAGTAGCAGCAGTAGACATTATTATCCAGAATTCTCCATTCTCTGCTAGCTAAATGAGTCCACTGTGATAGTTTTTTTGGGAAATGAGTCATCCTAGAGATATGTGTATGATGAGATAAACTATACTTTCATTTTGTTTTTAAAATGATGCTATCTTGGGACTATTAATATAAGAAAACTCAATTTAATGATGTAGAGAACTCTAGTATTTTGATAGTTTTAAAAAGATTTTCAATAAGTAAGTTGAGAGAGTTTTTACCAGTCACTTTGATGTATGTGTTTGAGCAAAATGAGTTGTATCTTTAGAACTGTTAGGGGCATATCTACTTGAACTAGTTAGGTTTATTTTGTTTCATTTTTAGATAGTTTTTCCCTATGTTGCCCAGACTGGTCTTGAACTCCTTCAAGTGATTCTCCCATCTCAGCCTACCAAGTAACTGGAACAAGTGTGAACCACCACACCCATTTCAAGTTAGATTTTTAAAAAAGATGGTTTGTTTTGCCACTCTGAGCCTTGTGAAAACATTTGTTTAATGTGCTTTTCATTATTAACTCTTCTCATCAATTCATTCCTAAAATTTTAATGTCTTATGCATTTTAATTATTGATGCATGTTTAAGTCTTTTAATACAAAAGATAGAAGCATCTGAAAGGTGGCTCTCTGGTTTGCCTTCCAGAACCCCCTGTTCCTATTGCCCCACCACAGCTGGCCTCTGTGGGAGCAACCTACTTGTGGATACAACTCAATGCCAACTCTATCAACGGAGATGGGCCCATTGTGGCCCGCGAGGTGGAGTATTGCACAGCCAGTGGGAGCTGGAATGATCGGCAGCCAGTGGATTCCACAAGTTATAAAATTGGGCACCTTGACCCAGATACAGAATATGAGATTAGTGTGCTCCTCACCAGGCCTGGGGAGGGCGGCACTGGATCTCCTGGGCCAGCTCTCCGAACAAGAACAAAATGTGCTGGTGAGTATTAAGGAAAGCAGCAACTAGTCATCTTGGTCTTTCTGTCTGCTAATGTTAGGGTTCATTAGATGACTTCTCTGCTTTCCAGCTCTAATAGCAACCTGTATGTGAATAAAATGTTCCTTCAGCCAGGACAACAGTAGATTAACATCTTGTGAACTTTGGAACCAGTGACCTCGAGGCTTGGTATCTTTCAACTTTCTTCCATCACTTCTTCCTATTTTCAGTATACATCTTGCTCTGAGTACCACACAATTCATACTAGAGTAGTCCCTAAGGATCTTGGAAACTGTCTACTTCAGTGATGTCTACTACTGGGTCAGACCCTATCCTTATAGTTCCTGTGTTTAATGTTCATGATTAATGTGCTTGTAACCTGTGAGGTCTTTGGAATAATAGTCTTAGATCTAGAAACCTTGTTTTACTGATGGATATCTGATAGAGGGCTGCTGGCCAGTGATTGGGAGCCCATATGTAACATGAGCAGGAATGATTTGTGGGCTTCATACAATCTTTGGGTTCTTTGAATGCAGATTCCTAATTGTATAAATCTCTTCTGCAACTTAAATAAAAGTAGAATTGAGGGAGAGTGAAATGTAATGTGTTATAAAAATCAGAACCTGAAGGATACTCCTGTTAGAGATTACAGGGCTCTTTCTGTATGGTGACTCTCTGGTAGAAAGAGAAATAACATGTTGGAATCCTATAGTGCTCTTGTATGTTGGACACCAAGAGTCCTTGTATTGAATTGTGTCCAAGAGGAGGAAATTCCATGAAGTTTTATGGAGTTAGATAATTCTTCACATAGCATTAATTTAAAAAAAAGTATGTTTTGTTTCTAAGTTTAAAAGTATAGTTAGACCTCTATATCCATAGGTTCTGCATCCATGAATTGAACTACCATCAAAAGTGTTCAGATTACATAGAGTGAAATGAGAGGGAGGTGGGGTATGAAAAATGGTAGAATGAGACAGATATCATTACTCTATGTACATGTATGATTACACAAGTGGTATGAATCTACATCATGCACAACCACAGAAATGAAAAGATGTACCCCATTTGTGTACAATGAATCAAAATGCAATCTGTAAAAATAAAAAAAAAATTTAAAAAGGGTTCAGAAAAATAAATTGTCTATACTGAACATTTGTAGACCTTTTTCTTAGCATTATTCCCTAAATAATATAGCCTAAATTATTATTTCATAGAATATTATATTATCTAAGTAATTTAGAGATGATATAAAGGATATGGGAGTAGGTTATATGCAGAAAATACATTTTATATAAACAATAATGGCATTGGAGGATTTTATTATATTTGGGGATCTTGGAATCTTTAATAGTCCTAGCTGTTTCATTATTTTCTGAGTAATTGACTTATGATATTTCTGTAAATTTAATATTCATGAGGGAAATTCTTTTTTGGAGGAAGCTTTCTTTTAGAGGAGGGAACAGGTACTTTTTCCTTCCAGGGAGTCATACCATTAAGTATGCTGATAGCCTTTTGTAGTAGCCTCTGCATTGGACTGTTTGTAACACTTGCCTCTATTTCTCCACCTCCGTGTCATCATAGCACCCTCCACAGTGGCATAAGAACTGCTCTGAGATTCCACCTCACACCAGTGAGAATGGCAATTATAAAGAATGTAAGCAACAATAAATGTTGCTGGTGGGACTGCAAATTGGTGCAACCACTATGGAAAGCATTATGGAGATTGCTCAAAAAACTAGGAATGGAACCACCATTTGACCTAGTTATTCTACTCCTCAATACATATCCAAAGGATTTAGAATCAGCATACTGTGGTGACACAGACACATCAGTGTTTATAGCAGTTCACTTCACAATAGCTAAGCTATGGAACCAAACTATGTGCCCATCAACAGATGAATGGATAAAGAAAATGTTGTATATATACACAAAGGAATTTTACTCAGCCATAAAGAAGAATGACTGTGACATTTGCTAGCAAATGGATGTATCTAGAGACAGTTATGCCATGTGAAATAAGCCAGTTCCAAAAAGCCAAAGGTCAAATGTTTTCTCTGATAGTTGGAAGCTTACCCATAATAAGGAGGGGATAAGGGGAAGAATAGAAGTTCAGTGGATTAGACAATGGGGAATGGAGGGAAAGGAGCGGGGATAGGACAAGGAAAGACAGTGGAATGAACCTGACATAATTTTCCCATGTGTATATGAAAACAACACAGTGAATCCCACCATCATGTACATCCACAGGAATGAGATACTAACTAGAATAAGATATATTCCATGCTTATATAATTATATCAAAATGAATTCTGCTGTTATGTATAACTAAAAAGAACCAATTTAAAAAAAAAAAGGGTAGCACATACACACAAAATAGCTACTCTTCTGGATTGTTGCTTTCCACAGCCCTGTTTAGTGGTTCCAAAGGAAAAGGAGTTTTCTAATCCTTTCCTGACCTTTCTCCCCTGCTCAACCTTGTCATCTCATTTCTCTCTCACTTAGTTGAGGAAATTTCTTCCATTTTGTGAAATATTTTCTTGTGTTATCATCTGTTACAATACAAACAATAGTCTTATATAACATTGTCTTATGATTTTACACTATAGAAATCACTTTCAAATCTGTTATTTATTTGACATTTGCCTCATGAGATCTCCTGGGCAGATAATGTGAGCCCCACCCCTGTCATAACTGGAGAAATTGAGGCCCCTAGACTCCTGTCCACCTCAGCATGCTCCAGGAGAAATACCTTCCTGTTTGGGGCATGGCAGTGTATGCTTTCCCTCTCTCTCTCTAAAATAAGTTATAATTTCATTGTCTAGATTGGAAAGAGAATGCTTTATCTCCTAGTTACTGGCAGTTCTATTACTTAATGCTTCTAGTCCTGGCCTTTCTTCTATGGTTTTGTCTTTTCTCTTGATTGTGATCATTTAGCTGCAGGCACATTGCCATATATATTTCCCCTGATTATAATGTATTTTCAGGAAGCCCTTTGATGCAGTTGCGTGATGTGCAAGTGTATAACTCTCAAAGAGAAAGAGTTCCTTTTGTAATAGATTGGCAGTTTGCCTTTGAAGAAATGGAAGCCAATTTTGAATTGGTATCTGTGCATCAACATTGTGCCTTAAAGGATTGAACCTCACCCAAGTACTCCTGTCCTTCTACTGTTTACAACCTACACTTGACACTATTCATGTTGCACATCCCTGTATGTCAAGCACTGGCATAGAATATTTTTGAAAAAGCTGCAATTGAGCAAGTGAACCTTAGAAAATAGAGGAAAGTATGCTAGGTCATAGTGTCACAGAAATAAGAGGGGGAGGCAAGCTAGGTGGTGCAGAAAGTGAAGTCAAATGAAACTTCTTATTGCCAGTGGAATTACAGTTCACTCTTTCTTGATCTCAACTTTTGAAAAAATTTGCAGATTGGTGGTTGCTATTGATGATCCTTTTGGATTGTAGAAAGCACGATGAAGAGGAAACAAGACAGATGCTATAAACTGAAAAATTTGATATTGGTCCCAAACTGTTGCTCAGATGGTTTGTGAGCATTTATAGGGTTTATATGAAGCAAATCAGGGATCTCATAACCCTGGAAGAGACCACGAACCTTTCATTAGCAGTAGATAGAAACACTGTTGACCAGGCTTGAGCAGTGGATGAATCTAATCAAGAGAAAAGCAAGTGAAAGTGCAGATTCATCCTGCATGGTTTAAACAGCTGAATTAGTGCTGAATCAGAGTAATATAATTTAGCAGCAGCATATCTGAAGAAGACATTGAATATTTGGCTTAAATGCATATGAATCTTTAATATAATCCATATTAAATTAATCACCCCACAATGCTATTTCCTCTCCCCGCAATAAAAAGAAAACACTGTAATCTTAGTTTGCATTAGGTTGCAAAATGCCCATTGTGAAGGAGGTGACTGTGCTGGGTAGGCTCCTCATAATTATTTCATTTATTTCTGGTCCCTGCACTTGTAGACACAGAACAAAAGAACTTGCACATAGGGGAAAACAACTGGAATCAGAAAAATGTTGTGAAATATAATTTAACCAATGAGGGATGGTGGAAAGAACTAAGAAAAGGGATGTAGGAGATGGGGACAGGGCTGAATCATGAATAGTGAGTTTCTGTGAGCTGATTTGTTTAGTCAGAAGCTGACGCTGTAGAAGGTGATATCTACACTCAACAGAGGATTGAGATGGATAACCTTGATGATATCTTTAGAATGTGATTCATTGTCCTCTTTCTCATGAAATGATCCATTGCGTATTTCCACTCTCAAATCTTTCAGTTTCCCTTTTATTTTCTCCTTACCCAAATATACCCTAATCATGCTTACCAAGCACTTCTTTGTAGGCTGTGGAGGTCTCTGATGATCTTTCCAGAAATCTGAGCAGAGGAGGAGAAATAGTTAATTATTTTTATGACTGCATAGATTACATTTGTAGGTCTGACTGGCACTCAGATTTGCTGCCTGGTTTTCATGCTGGAATACCACTTCATTGATGAAACAGCTTTGGTGGGGGCTAGAGCATGTCATGTATTCCTTAGTTTGACTATGAAGCCTTAACTAGCCAGGGCATATCAGGAACCTAGAATAACCTTACATACATCTAGTGGTCAAGTAACATGAACTTCCAATTAAAAGTTTATTTGACTTTTAACATTTTCATTCCAGGGAATTTGACATTGATAATCTAATTTCATTACCCCTAGTCTTCTAGAAATATTACTTATCTTGTCAGTGTACAAATTTGAGAACCATTATCTCTGTATTATGAGCTCATAGAATAATGTAGCATTAGGTTCTTGATAGACATAATTCTCTCATCTCTTAAACCTGTTTTAACCAAGCTCTTTGCTTTCATTTCTGTGCTGCATCAACAAGACCTATATTATCATGTCTTTGTGACACCCGTGAAACCATGTTTAGCTTCTTATATGAAAAATGGCAAGATCGCCATTTATTGCCTGCCCTGGGTCACTGGAATTGATTTTCCTGTGTGGCTTATAGATGAAATCTCATTACCTGGTCAGCTTTCTGCAAGAATTGTATTGTGGCACACTTCCAGAATGCTTGCTGTTTATGCTTCTGAAAATTATTTCCAAATACACACACAGCCTCTTCATGCCAGAGCTTGATCCCATCATTTAGCTTCTCTGATTCCACATCTGCATCTCTAAATAGGGGTATCAGTATCTTGCCTGACTGTATCAGAAGTGTTTTTGAAGATCAGGTTAGATCTTAACTGCAAAGGTATTTTAAAAATAATAAATTTGCTTTTATGTGGGTTATTTAAAAAAATAATTATAGTCAGAGCTAACTTCATGATTTATATACACATCCAGTTATTTCCCAGCTGTGCAGCTCAGCCAGGTTGGGTGACTTCAGAGAGTTCAGCATCTAGTTAAACAAAATGCAATTTAAGTTTGTGATTTCTATTATATCTTACATTCTTGTAATTATATGCAGCCTGTATATCCTAAGCCATTAAATAGTTACTGCTTAAAATAGAGAAATGGATGATATGGTTAGGTTCATTTTCACAGTGGATTTTTTATGTGTTTTATTTGGGGATATTACTTTTTATGAATCCTAGTGATTGGTTAAATGTGGTTAAGTGACCTGCTAATAATTGGTCCCAGAAGTTACAGAAAGTTGATGATAAACTAATGACAAAAGAGTTAGCATTGGTAAGAGTGGAAAAAACTGAACTCAAAAGTGTTACTTAGAATTAATATAACTAAAAATCTCTGCAGGAAGAATGATTATACCTTTTTCTAGAAAAAATATCATAAGATATTTATTCGAGTTCTGGGCACAGTTCCAAGCCCTCAGGGTAGAGTGACAGGACAAGATTCCTGCCTCCGGGATTCAGGATGTTGCTCAGTGGTAAAGCACTTGTGTAGCATGCACAAGGCCCTGGGTTTGATTCCCAGTATCAGGAGGAAATAAGAAATTTCTGCCTTTCAGAACTTATATATTTGGAGGTATTAGAAGGAGGAAGGTTATAGGCAATATATAAATAGATACGTACCTATAAACATACACGTACATATGCACACATGCATAAATAAGGTTAAGTGTAAGGTAGTGATAAATGTAATGAAGAAAAATGAAGGAATAGAGTATTTTTCTCTTGTGGTAAAATGTATATAACATGAACTTACTGTCTTGTCCAGCTCTAAGTGTGGAGTTCAGTTGTGTTAAATACATTGAACCAAACTTTTTCCAGAACTTTTTCACCTTCCCAAACTGAAACTCTATACCCATCAAAGTGACCCCTCTCCTCCCAACCCACAGTCCCTGCCAGCCACCACCTGTCTTGTCCCTCTGAATTTGACTCCTCTAGATACCTCATGCAAGTGAGATCAGAGTGTGAGGTCCTCCAGGTTCACTACCACACGACATGAATGACTTCACATTTTGGTTCATGTGATCATGGTACTATATGTACCCATTTCACATAATTCTCTGGGAGTTCTTTTGGGATTTTTAAGCACTGCCTTTGACTTTAAATTAATTATTCTTCAAGTTAAAAGATGGGTCTTTATGACTTGGGAAAATTTCGACTAGTAATTTTGTACCATGGTGCTTGTAAAGAGTCAAAGCACTGACAAGTAACCCAGAAGTGTTGTGTCAAAGTGCATATGCAGCCATGGCATCTGAATCTAGCCTTCTGTGTGTCAAGAAGGGTCATGTGGAAGAAGCAAGAATATTGTTAAAACCTGTGAGTCTAGTACACTAATAAGGGTGGGTACATTTTTATATCCATACATACCTATATTTTATACCTAACATGCCTAGTTACAGCCTTCTATATAATTTCCATGAAAACTTCGAATATGTATTACTTTTAAATTCATCTCCTTCTTTACATGCAATGATAGCTATCTCGTCTGCAGTGTTGTCAGTGACACAAAATATTAGACCTGCTTTTCACTATTTCTGGTAATTTCTTCAGTGTTCTTTGTTCTGTGGAAGGCTGCATAACCCACAGTGTACATTTTCATTTATCTCCTGCTCTTTGTAAAGACAACTATCCTATTGCACTTGGAACACATGTACTTGTATGCCTGTCTTGTGTCCTTGACATGTTCTTTGATCAATAAACATACATGAGCAAGGGATCAGAGGACCATCAGGGTAGGACCCAGCATTCTGACTCTGGAAAGTTTTTACTACCTACAAATTCAAAGTCCTGTGGTTTCTTTTATTATCTACTCTGATATCATCTCAGTGTGCTTTATGTGATGGCACACTCTTATCATACCAGGACCAGTCTAAATGTTATGAGATTTTGGGTTAATATTGGTTTTGAAATATTAATTCACTGTGTTTGCCTAACTGTGACGCTGGAGAGACTCATTTTAAATATATCTGAATGAAATTCTCATATGGGAAGTGAGTAGTAATGGGTTTCACCGCAAGGGAATGTTGCTTGAAGCCCTACCTGCATGATGCTGGAATTCAACTAAAGGCTGGTGTCTGCTTCTGTTTTTTTATTATTCTTAGTTTCTTCTTGTGGGAGAAAAATAAATATTCTGGTTGGAATGAGACTGATCTTCATTTAAGCCTTGCCAAAACCAGGTTTATTTCTCCTAAATCAAGGATAACCAGATTTGTTTTTTCTGTACCAAATTGTTACCAACATTATGAATTTGAACCTACATTTATGATCCCTGGGAATTCAGGGGCAGGTGGAAGCTGATCTAATAATGACTGTTATTCTGAATGAACAAAGGCCAACAACCTAATTGAATAGACATAATTTATTTTTAATTTAAGTTTATTTACCAGAGGAAAAATTAAAAGTATTCTACTTCTAAAACAGTTCTGCCAAAGGGCAGCATGTTTTTAATGCATTTCTAACACATTAAACCATTAGGAACCTTTTAAAATTATCAACATTAAAAGGGCATTAAAAGTATCTTCCCTACCAGACTACCGTTGTAAACACTTTACTTTGGTTTGCATCACACAGTGGATAGGACAGGAATGTATTAACCATGAAGTGCCTTTTTTTTTTTTTGGTTAAAAATACATCTCATCCTTTCCTTAGTTTTGAAATATTAATTCATGGTGTTTGCCTAACTGTGACACTGTAGTGACTCATTTCAAATATATCTGAATGAAATCTCATATGGGAAGTGAGGTCTTCTTACCTCAAAGGTATTATAACTGATTCCTAGATCTTAAATTCTGCTGCTTTTTAACATTGATTTAGCACTTTCCTGCATCTGAACCCCAGGGCAATGGTAGTGCAGGAATAAAATGGAACTACTTGAGCAGTTGTGTAGGAGAGGTTTGGAAGCTCTTGAAAAAATGTAGACAGATGGAATTGGTTGTTCTTGGAGTTATGGTGCAGTGATTCTTAAAGTGCTATAATAGTTCTCTGGAAGGCATCAAGCAGGCCCCTTGGCTGTGCAGAATGAGCATACACACAGTTCCTCTTAGCTTCCTCTAAGCTTGTGTTTGAACTCTTTGTAGAGAGTTTCCTGTGTAGCTTTGAATAAACTGAAGAGGTAGAGAAAACTAAGAGCCAGAGTTGGGGATTGCCAGGTTTGGCCACCTGGGGCCAATTCCAACTCTATCTCTCTTTCTGACTGGTCATCGGAGATAGAGAAAACTCATAAAATCCTTCTAAGCCACATTTTATGCATCTGTCAGGGGCTTGACCAGATGCCTTATTTTAGTGTTCTGATTCCATCAGCCTGTGAGAAATCACCATTGTTACTAGTATTGGACCCTGACTGAGCACCAGCTACAGCATGTGGCCCTAAGGTCTCTGGAGTATTCCAGGATGCCTCTACTTCTTATAGCAGTATCTTTTAGACAAAGGAAGACACTTACTTTAATCTCCCTTAGAGACCCTGGACCATCTAAATCTTTCCAAAACTCTCTTCTGGATTTAGTAGGGAAAAAAAGCATTGATAGTTAAATGACTGATTTTTTCTTTTTAATTAGAATGCCTTAGTTCTTTATCCCATTTATGATAGAGTGGGGTTGTATTTTACAGTCTCTGTGTTAGCATTTGTAATACACTAGGGTCCCACACGTAATCAATATGTTCTGCATGCTTATGTTGTCAGCATTTTAACTTATCACCAAGGCTCATACTTTTCTCACTGCTTTTGTGAGCATTGGGGAAGAGTGAGTGTTCCCTTAGAGAACTTCTTTCTCTTTACAGTCTAAATGATTTGGGCGAGTACTGCTTCTGACACTGACAGCTAAAAATTCTCAACATAGCACTGAACCTTCCTGAACCTATGTGTCCCAATACTTCTAGTCAGCTTCCTGCCAATATCAGCATCTTCTCTCCTAGCAATACTGTAAAATTAAATCTGCTAATGTGTGAAAACTTGTTGACAGAGTGCCTTGATCACCAGGTACCCTCTGGTCCCATGAAAACTTGCTGTCAAACTCCAATCAGTTTATAAAATTAATTTTTCTTAGAGTTGAGGATATATACTACTCTGATAAAATCTTCTATTAGGACTTTTTTTTTAAAACAAATGGTTGATTTCATTTGACATACCCACTTCAAGTTGTAGTTCACTTGAAGAGAAATAAAATAAAACAAACAAACCTATATGTCCTCAAGTTAGCCATAAAATGATCACATATTTACTGGATCCTGAGAGAACTTTTTGTTTTTATTCTTTCCAGTGTTGTCAATCAGTTGGGCCTAGTGACCCAGTGTTACTTTGCAGGGTGGCAGACAAAAAACTGTGAAGGCTTTATTCATAGGTGAGTCATTGTCATGGTAATGGACATACTGCAGTTATTAGTGACACCATGAATGTTTGGGGCACTTTTAACCCTTTGAAGAGCACTGACCCAATCTTAAATACTTCTAAGTTCACATAGAACACACAAACCTGGGTAAGGACTGTGTGGCTGAGGAGTCCTGGGAGTCTGTTTCCCTTTTGGTCACTTATATGCAGGTCTCAGAAGATAGAGAACCCTTGCTAAGTGAGGATAAAGACTCAGTCCTGATGCCACAGATCTAAGAAATTGAAGCACATAATAAAACCTTAGGATGAGGGCTGATTCTGAGCCATGCCAATAGGCATCTTGTGCCCCTGACCCAAGAGCAGAAAGAGCTCCTCTCAGAATGTCTAAGTCTTCTGAACACTGTAATCTTCTGTTCCCTCATTCTTCCTTTCCCAGACATGCTATGTGCTGTGCTTGGACCACAACCAAAATGAGTGTTATGCATGGGGAAATGAGTTTTGCCTGTGACCTCAAATGTCACATGCTTCTGTTCATTCTCCCTGTAGCACACCGAGATTCACTCTCTTCTCAGCATGTCTGTCTCCCTTGATGTGAGTGAAAAACTTACTTGAACCTTTTTCTGTGGCATTTGACCTTCCATTAGAACTCACCTGCTTCATCTGTAAGGACAATGCTGCTTGAGTTTTTAAAAACTAAATTAATAAGAAGAAAAATAAATGAGAGCTAAAATCTGCGTAGTAACAACAGATTATAAAAGCTTGATGACATGTCTGTAGTTTATGAGGGTTAACCATGTTCCTTTGTTTGTGTAACATTTTTTATAAATTAATTTTAAGAATATAAAGAACTGGTAATTATGTTACCTAGTGGAATAAATTGGAAGTGAAGAGAAAGCTTTAAAAATGAATAATGCATATAAATGAAATTAAAGCTACAAATACAAGAAATTTTATTAGAAAGTATAGTTATACCTGTTATTAAAACAGGAAAGATAATAGAGCTCTTTGATATCAGAATTGCTGATCTTCCATCCATGTTATTACCATTGTAAAATGAGTAATACTAGTAATATAACTATTCAAGTGATATACTTCTATTGACCAAATAGCAATATTTCTTTCTTACAGATCTAGACCAGTAGCTGTAAACACATAGTTATAGTAGGCATTGAAAACCACTTCTAGCATAAATTACTATTAGAACAGATGTAAGCAACAAAATATATTTGTTATGTATTTTGTATTTCTAGTCACTATTCAGCTAGACTGTATTCTCCTATTTTAGATCTTGAATTCATCATAAATGATATTTTATTTGTTAATGTTTCTTTCTTGTTAATAGTCTACTTTAATTGTTGAAGTCATAGATTCATATAAAAATGCAAAAAAACAAAGAAATGTAGGATGAAGAAACTATTCAAGTTCCTTATTATCCTTTTGGCCCCTTGTCATAGGTAATCATTATCAGTACTTGTGTTGTCAGCTTTTCATCACTGAAACAAATCCCCAGGATAAGCAACTTATTAGAAGAAAAAGTTTACTTTGACTCACAGTTTTGGAGGTTTTAGCCCATGATCAAGTGACCCCATGACTTTGGCCTGTGATAAGGTAGCTCATCATGGAATGGTACATGGTAGAGCAGAACCATTCACCTCACATCCAGGGTAAAAAAGAAACAAACAAAAAACAGACGAAAAGGGCCTAGGACACCACTATTCCCTATGAAGGCACATTCCCAATGACTAGAAGACCTTCTACCACGCCCCACCTCTTAAAGTTTCTACTACCTCCCAATAGTGCCAAGCTGGGGACCAAACCTTTAACACACAGGCCTTTTGGGGACATTCCAGAAACTATGACAGTACTTATACATTTGTCCTCCCACAGCTCTCCCAATGCCATTTAGACATAAAAATATCAGTGTCTCTCTCTGGTCCTTTCCTGACTGATTCTAACAAGAGGGGTCATACTACATAAGTCATTTGCATCTTGCTCTCGTATCTGTCTGTAGTCTCTGAACTTGTCTCTGATTGCAAGAGTCTAGTGCAATATAGGTAGGTTTAGCTCAGTTTTATTGAAAGTTCATGAACTGTGAATACCTTCATGTACTCAGTCTTTTCTTGATGGATAGTCAGATGGTTGTTGTTAATTATTAAAAGGAATATTTCAATAAATACCTATAAATATAGCTTTTTATTTTCAAATATTTTTATTTTGGTAGATTACAGTTTTAAGATAGAATTACCTGATCAAGAATTCATGCATATTAGAGTTTAGTAGATACTGTCAGATTAAATTCGAGAAAGTTCTATCAGGTTTTACTCGGCCAGCATGGTACAAGTGTTTTAGTTTTCAAGCATGTTTTTTGGCCATTGACTCTCAATCTTTTAAAATACTTTTAATCAGATTATTGGAATTAAAATGGTATGTCACTGTTTTAATTTGCTCTTTACTATTTTCATGCATGTATTGATTATATTTCTTTTTCCTCAAGTCCTCTATTTCTATACTGGTAGTGGTCCTCTAATTTTTTCCTTTGTTTTCACTTGGTGGGGTGATTTATATAGGAAGGTTATGAACAATTCATCAGTCATGTTTTCTAAATATTTTCCTTATTCTACTATTTGCTTTGTATTCTATTTATGGTTTGATTTGTCATTCCAGAGTGATCTTAGTACTTTATGTACTTAAATCTGTCAATCTTATAATTTAATAGTAATATATATTAATATGTGATAAAGTATCATGGAAATTTAAAACCATCTAAACATTAATTTCTTCTAGATAAATTTCAAATATGTTTGTTAACTAAACCATTTTTTTTTCCAATGTCTTTTTACTTCTTAGCCTTATTTTAGAAGATGTTTTCCTAATTTTAATGGGACCTTTTTTGACGTTCATTTTATACTTGGATATTAAATGAATGAAATTTCGGTCAAACAAATTCAAAGGATGGCTATGAGGTTTGGGGTTTTCTGGGAAAGGTTCCATATTTTCTAAATGATGTTCAAGGACAATGGTCCCTTTCTCACCTTTGGATATTTTGTGATGTGGTACATAGGAATGCACTAGGTAACCAACTGAAATGATGACCCCTGTGGAAGCAGAGAGACATGTCTGAGTGCACTTGCCCTCTGTGCCTCATTTTGGTTTGCTTCATTTACTTGTTACTCTAGTCAACAAATATTTGTTGAGAATCTTATTTGATAGGTAGTTTCCTAGGCTTTGAGAATGCAGTGGTGGATAAAACACATGTGTGTTGCACCCTCGTGAACACAGCTTTTGATTTCATCCAGTTCTCCATTGGTTTGCAGTGTGTGCACAAATTTACATGAAGCAAAGCTCATGAGGATTCCCAGATGAGTTGTGGGGAGCAGGGTCTAAAACACATTTGGGCAGACTGGAACTTTACAAATAATTTATTTTAATCAGTATGTTTGGGTTTCAAGTAATGTGTACTCAGCTCAAAGAGACTAACCACTAAGGAAATGTATTAACTTGTATTGACAGGAAGTCCACTTTAGTCCATGTCTCACTTGTTCATTTAGTGGTTCAGGAGTACGAGCAGGGACATAGATTCTCTCAAGATCTGTGCCCAACTGGTTTCCACACAGGGCTGGTCCTCTTCTAGTCATGTCTTCATGGTGACGATGTGGCCACATTCAACAGAAGGGAGATAGGAATGTTTCCCCCAATGTGGAATATAACTTCCCTTTTCAGAATTTTGAGCCAATGAAAGAACAATAATAAGAAAATTTCATAAACATTATCAAATGTTAATATATTTTAGTAATGTTAATGTACATCAAGATCACATTAAAATATAGATTGAAGGATGTTGTCCCAGACTTTGTGATTCATTGGGCTTAGAGACAGACTCAGAAATTTATATTTCTAAGAAATTTATAAGTAATGATGATGATGCTGGTTGAGAACTACTGATTTGGAGTAATGAAAATATACCACAATTATTAGAATAAGGTGTAAAACCCAGAACACTGACACCAAGTGCTGATGAGGATGTTGGGATAACCACTTTGGAGGGTAATTTGATTCTTACCATGTAACTTGGCAGTCATGCTTCTTGGAATTTACCCTAAGTATTTGAAAACTTATGTCCACATAGTGGTTCTTCATAGCCTTGCTTATAATTGCCAACACTTGGAAGCAGACTATTTGGCCTTCAGTAGGTGAATGGGGTAAATGGTGTATTCAGATGGTACAGCATTATTCAGCACTGAAAAGAAATGTGTGAGCAAGTCATGAAAAGACATGTAGGAAACTTAAATGTACATTACTAAGGGGAAGATACCAACCTGAAAGCGCTTTATATTATGTGATTCCATACATATGACATTCTGGAAAAGGAAAAGAGTCAAAATTTCAGTGATTATCAGGTACTAGGCATCTGGGAGAGATGAATAGGGAGACACAGAGGAATTTTAGAGCAGTAAAACATTTTGGAGGTTACTATAATGGGGGCTACATGTCATTATACATTTATCACAAGTCATAAAAGTACACCACGAAGAGCGAACCCTAAACTGTGAACTTTGGGTTATACTGATAAATAAATGTAGATTTATTGTCTGTAAAAAATGTACTGCTGTGTTGTAGGACGATGATAATGGAGGAGGCTCTACATATGTGACCCCAGAAAATATGGGAACTATGCCTTCTGCTCAGTTTTGCTATAGACTAAAACTGCTCTAAAAATAAAGGTATTAAAAAAGAAAAACAAGATTCCCCTTGGGTCTTGGCTTGGTATCATATCTGAGCCAAAGATGTGGAAGACTAAATAATTGGGTACTTGGGGGCTAGAAATGTGGCTCAATGATAGGATACTTGCCTAGCAGGCACAAGGCCCTGAAAAAAAATCCCCAGCAAAAAATAAAAAAGGAGCAAAATCAGGTGTTTGGGGAGCTGTTGGGAGGAGAAAGGTAAATGAATATTGAGAAAGCAACTGACATGGTTCAGTATATGAGGTGATGTGAATTAAATGCAGTATTTGTAGTCAAATGCCTATATCTGATCTTGACTAAGTGTTTGAGTTTATTAAATACTGTCATTGAATCAGAATTGGGATCTGCAAAGAATTTTGCTTTTTGTTAAATAAAACTTGATTTTAGCAGAGATACTAGATTATTTGTCTTTGAGTATTGGTTAGAAACCCATTCTTTTTACTCACTATGGCTCTATCATTGAGTGTAGTTAAAATGAGAGGAATTTCTAATATCTAAATCATTGAGAGGATGTTGGGATGCAGTTTGCTGCTTGGGTCTCCTGCCTATGTGCATCTTGCAAACCTTTGTTCTAGATTAACTCTTCAAGGATATTTGTATGAAGAACCATCTTGGGAAATAGAGATAGTGTCTCCCTGGAGGAGAGGACAACCTTTTTTGCTGTCCATGATAAGAAAGATAATGTCTTTCTCTGGAGTAAAGCGTAGATAGGTTTACTGTCTACCTAAAACAAATGATCTGGATTTTCTAAACTCAAGGTTCTTCAGCAGTGATACAAACTGACTTTGTATGTATTGCTTAATTGGACTTCTCTATCTGTCTTCTCTATCTATCCCCCATGTTCTTTTAGGAGCAGGTCACTTATAAGGACAACATGAAACTTATGCTACTTGCTTCTTTGTCAGTGAGTAAACCTCTGTCTCTGACCCAGGAGTTTCACATCTGCCAGCACCCATGAAACTGTGCCAGGTTTCCTTATTAGCTTGGAAGTTGGTTAAAATCTCAGACTCTTCACAGTTACTGACTATATACTTGAAAGAAAAAAAAATGAACTTCTCTATAACTTCATATGACCCTTATGTTTTGTTGACTGGGAAGTTGGGGCGTGGATGACTGTAGTGATTTACTCAAGTGCACAGTTATTCTGTGTGCCCAAGAGAGCAGTGAGTCTGTTTCCCCTGAGGACTTCTCAGAGCCAGTACTGTAACTGCGCATTGCTTCTTGTCTCACCAACAAGGAAAGCCTACAACCCTGGCTTAGAGTTGATTCAAGGATCTGATCAGATCAGAAGCATCTCTCATTTCAAGCCAGAACCAAATAAAATTGACAAAAACTAAATGGGGTGGTTAGTTGTATAATAACATACAGATATAGCCAGACAGGGATACTCAACACTAAAAGATATTTGTCTGCCAGGGTCATTTAGCTAACTTTTCTGAGAACTAGAATGTAAGATCAGTTGACCTCCTCCTTTACTTTTCGATATGCTTGCTTGTTACTGAAATTCACTGAGGGTTGATAACAATTTAAATTATAAACTGGGATTCTATTTGACCACCAGGTTTTAAATATGCCTCCTGGGTGAAAGAATATATAGATTTAGTAAGGTGATCACATTAAATATATTATCCGCAGTTAGCCTATTACATTACTGGGACTGTCCTGCTAACTTATGAGGTGAGCCATGGTAATACTTCTTTCTGTGCCAACATGTTGGCATCTGGTTTTTTCTCTTTAAAAAGAATTTTTTGTTGTTGTTTGACTGTGAAATCATGACTCTTATTCTGTAGTCCATCACTGTTAAATCACACCTTAATAATTAAAGTTCATATCATCATAAATAGATTGAGGATATTAAACATTATGTAAGTTCTCTGAGCATGTGGCAGAGTATCCTTTCATATAGATTCCAATACAGTCTCATGATTTTTTTTTTTGAAAACACAGAAACATCTTTCCACCCTTAGAATTATCTAAAGAGACTTTAAAAAAATAGTACTTCACCTGGAGGCTGACAGAACACGACTGTAGGCCCTCCAGCTGTGTTTCAACTGAGCCACAGGCCTGTGGCAAAGAAAATTAAATGTTGCCCAACTGACCTTATCAATAAACTGGGTCTTTGATTTCATTGCTGCCATACTGAAACTGTAGCAGTTGCCAATGTGTCTGAAAGCAAAAGTGATTACTGAGTTGATTTCTGCAGATGAATTGGATCTGCCGCACAGAGGAAATCACTGACCCACCATTTTGATTTCCTGTGCTCTGTCTACCTCAGTCTGACCCTCTGGGAGTGACTACAACACACAAAAGTTCCATTCCAGGAGAGAATCCTGTTGTTTCTAAGAGTGACTCTTAAAGAGATCAGTAATATAAGTTACTGCATACATAAAATTAATCGGCATTTTTGATGCAGAAATTCAATAGTTGGCAACTCTAGTTCCTTCTAATAAGTTCATGAGTGAGACACCTTTGGAAACATTTTAATAATGGATTAAAGTTAGATCTAAACTACTCTTTTAGGCACATTCAGGGATTTCCTTTGAAAAGAATGGTTAATGTGACATATTAGTCCAAATGAAAAATACTTAAGTGAAATCTTCTTTTTCCATAGATAGTGTAGAATTCCATCAGATGTGTTTGCATTACTAATCTTTTTCCAGCAATTTTTTCTCAGAAAATGACATCATTTTGAATAAGTAATGCCAGAAATGAAACACAAAGTTGAAAATGAGAATTGCAAATCACAGGCTCCCACATCATGGTGTTGTGATAAGCATTTCCTTGTTACCTGCTGCACTAGAAGTGCAGATAGGACACAAGGAAGGACTTTCCCTGGCAGCTCTTTCGACTTACTTTCTTTTCCCCACTAAGAAGGACTGTGAGACAAGGGGTCCATCTAACCAGTCATTGCATTTGATCCCTCCCAGGGGTGCCTACCTCTCACTGGTTCTGAGCTGGACCTGGCTGTGCCTCTTGCCTCCAGGTGTCCTATTAGTCACTTCCTCCACATGGATATCCTGGGCATCTCTAACTCTCCATCCCTGAGATGTAACTAAACATCTTCCTCTTTCCTGTAGCATTCTGTTCTTCCCCAGGAACACCCTACGCCATTAAAAAAAAAAAAAAGAAAAAATATATATATTTATTTTTTCCTGCCTGTATCCCGTAGCTCCATAAATAATTCTGTAAACTATCCATTTGGTTTGCCAGAAACCTACTCACCCTTGACTCTTTACCACTTCACCTTCTACACTGAATTGATCACTAAGTCTTATCCATTCTCTTTCCTGAATGTCTCTGGGTTTAGGGAGATTCTGTAGTGCCACTGGCCCAGCCTCAGCCCCAGCCTCAGCCTCAGCCTCAACCTTGCCTCTCTGTGACACTCTTGCAGCTCACCATCCAGAGTTTCCCTACTTGATAGTCACAGATTGTTTTATAATGCAAATTCAGCCACTGTATTCCTGAGCAAAAGTAGATAGCCAGTGACTTACCAACTCCTTCTTGTGCAAATGTCCCCACTCCCCAAACACTCTCACAACTTCCATTTTATCCATAACTCTCCTCCAGTTGGACATCTAGATGCTGAATTTGTATGCCAGTCTCCCTCCACTAAGCATAAGCTCTGGGTGCACAGGACTTCTATCTAGATTGTAGCACCCAGGCCATAAAAGATCTTTAAGGAATAGCTGAATGATTGGCTTCTGGTCCTCTCCCCAGAAATTCCTCTCTTTTTCTCCTGAGGTCTCTCAGCTTTCACTTTATTGCATTTCATTCCTATCCTTGAAATCGAATTGCTCTTTCTTGTTTTAGAAGATGAAGGTGTCACCCCTTGGCCCATCATTAAGTGCTGTCCCACCACTGCTCTCTGTACCTTACTTCACTCTGCTTAAATACCTCTTGCTCAGGGTACTTTTCCCTAAACAATCTTTTAACAAGGAACCCATGTATTCTCTTGTAGTTCTTCTTATTATAAAATTATGATTATTTTGGTGATGTCAGAGATCAAACCCAGGTCCTTGCACATTGGACAAATGCTTTACCACTGTGTTACATCCAAGGCCTACATCTTATAGTTATTTTTTTAATTGTCTGATCTCTCAACTGTTCTGAAAATCTCAAGTCTTCATGAACCACATCTGTCTTATTCACTGATGTAAACACAGTAATTAACTCAGTGTGAACTCACAACAAATGTTTTAGAGGATGAATAATTGTTGTTCAGAAGCTGCATTAGCTAACAAGGGGAGTGAAGGGTCATTTATCTCCTGGGTGGAACCAGAGGAAGCACCATTGTTACTGTTTAGATATAAGGAGTCCCCCAAAAGCTCATGTGTTAGACAATGCAGGAAAGTGTAGAGGTGAGTTATGAAAGCCTCAACCTAATCAGAGCATTAATCCACTTGAGTGGGTTAAGTAGGTGATGACTCTAGGCAGGTATGATGTGGCTGGAAGAGGTAGGTTGCTGGGGACATGCCTTTGAGATTTGTTTTGTTCCTGGTGAGCAGAACCCTCTCTGCTTCCTGGTTGCCATGTCGAACTGCTTTTCTCTTTCACACCTTTTTGCCATGATGTTCTGCTTCACCTGAGGCCAAGCAAAGGCCTTGGCCATCTATGGACTGAGACCTCTGAAACTACGAGCCCCAAATAAATTTTTTCTCTTTTAAAATTGTTTTTGTCAGGTCTTTTGGTCATAGCAGCAATAAAACTGACTCAAACAATCTTGCTGAACCTGGTGCAGTTTCACATGCCTGTAATCCCAGTGGCATGGGAGGCTGAGGCAGGAGGAATGCAAGTTGAAAGCCAGACTCAGCAACTTAGGCCCTAAGCAACTCAGGGAGACCTGTCCCTAAATGAAATCCAAAAGGGGGCTGGGAATATGGCTCAGTGGTTAAGTGACCTTGGGTTCAATACCCAGTACAAAAACAGGAAAAAACAAACAAACAAACAAAAAACCAACCACCAATCTTCCTATACATAGCCTACTGATTTTAGATGGTGATTGCTGGCTGGGAGTTCTTGGCCTCATACTGCTCTAAAGGAGTAGTTGTCACATGACAGGACTTAGAGCATATGAGTTTTAAGTGTATATAGTTATTTGAGGGTTGTTAGAAGTCAGGAGGCTTCTTTAAGGCCTGTGAAGTCAGCATTTCAATGACTCAGCCCCACTGACCAGGGCCTCCCCATAGCTTCTATTTCAGTTGAGTAGAATCTGCTGGGAATCTGTCCTAGCACATCATCCTGATATTCTCTTTCATATTTCTATGCTTTTTCACATACTGTTCCTGTCTCAGAAATGCCTTTCCGTCCTCTGTCTAGGTGAAGCTACTTTCTACTTGCAATATATTTGCCCATCTTCCTTGCCACTAACCTTCCTTGAGAAAATAATCTGTGAAAGGTCATTATCAAGTTATCTCAGCACTTATTTAATGTGTGTTTAGCTGTTTTACTGTCACATAAAAACGTTTGGTAGTAAAATAAAGTAATAAAGCTGCCAATAAAAACTCTACTTCCACTCAATATTTAATGCTAAAGAGCAAGAGACATTTGAGATTTTCAACATAATAGTAAATTGACATTATCAAAGTTGGTAGATGATCAGTTTGCCTTGAAATATTGTTGACTTGATGACTAAAAATGTAAATTGTTAGAATATTTTATTTATTTATTTATTTATTTTGGTACTGGGGATTGAACTCAGGGGCACTTGACCACTGAGTCATATCCCCAGCCCTATTTTGTATTTCATTTAGACACAGGATCTCATCTTATTTGCTTAGCACCTTGATTTTGCCGAGGTTGGCTAGGAACTTGCCATCCTCCTGCCTCAGCCTCCTGAGCCCCTGGGATTACAGGCATGTACCACCACACCAGACAGCATTGTATTTTGATATTCTTTATGTAATAATCTCCAAATAAAATCAGGATATGAAGCAGCCTCATGCTATGATCCACTCTGGTGCTTTTAAATAAAGCAAGGACAGCACTGACTACTTACCAGCAACATAGCATTGATGAATAAAAGAAGTGCCATCACCCATATTTTCTTTCTTTAGAGCACTGTTGTTTATAAGATACTCCCAACCATTTTCTTACTTAGTCTCAGTAACGATTGCAAGGAAGATAGCAAGTATCCTAACTGTCCAAATCAGGATAAGATCAAAGAGGTTAAGTGACATTCAGAGGTCACCTAAAACTCAGATACATTTCTAAATGTGTCTAACTCCAAATCAAGATCCTCCTATTAGCGCATAGCTAATTCATTGCTAGAGAAATGAACATTTCAAATTGACACAAATGAATAAAATATTTAGAAAATTTATCATCATGATTACTATTCAAAGAGTAAACCTCATGTAGTGTCCCAGGGATAGGAGGACTCTAGGATTTTTGTACAGTTGAGTATATGCAATCTCTCTCTCTCTCTCCTTTTAATATTCTGAGCCACCCGCTTTGGGGGAGAATGTGCAATGTAAATGAAAGTTCTTTCAGAGTCTGAGATATATTTCTAGAAACTTCAACCCATTGTCACTGACAGTATCAAACTTTCAGAATTCCACAGGAAAGTAAACCTTTATTTCAAAATTACACTTTGAAGTTTGAAGATAAAAGGAGGGTTGTCTATGGCCCAGTGCTCAAATAGATGGACTAAAAACATTTTTTAAAAAATTCTGGCGAGCTTATCAGAATTCAAAATGAATGTGAACAACAGATCCCCCATAGTTCCAAGTCCTCAGTACTGTGAAACAGGGTTTAAAGCAGCTTAGCTCAGCAGAACACACACAGGAATCAAAGCCTTTTGTAGAGTTTTGAAAATGTGTTTCATTTTCTCAGGAAAGAGAAAAGCAGATTCCTTACTTTTATGTACCTGGTCACCTAGGAATATTTTCTATTCTGTAATTCTGGTCCACTCATGGAACAGCACAATGGAAATTATTCAAATTTGTAATTGCCAGCTGTTGCCTGGACAGTACTTCCTATTGCCTGCCACGCTGTGCCAGAAAGAGCCAGCATTGTTGTGGCGGGGATTGGAAGCTCATGCCTGATATCTGGAACAGTGGGTGCAGTTCCCCGCCAAGGCCAGTGAATGAAGGTGTCAGGGCTTATTAGAGATCAGCAGCGGGGGCTAGGCCTGCAGTTATTCAGTATCAGGAAGCAGCTGTGGGGTGAGATTGCAAACAGAGATGATCCAAATGTACCAAACATTTTAAAACTTGGCACATGTCTGTAGACACAGTAATTTGTCGTTGTATTCAGTTGTTATTGTAGGTTGAGTTGTATTCCCCCAAAATTACACATTGAAGTCCTAAGCCCTGGTACCTAAGATTGGGGCTATGTTTAAAAGAGAGTCTTTAAATGGGTAATTAAGCTAAAGTATCCTAATCAAGAGTAACTGGCATCCTTTTAAGGAGAGGAGATGAGGATACTGTACGGAGGGAAAACCATGTGAGGATACAGGAAGCCATGGAGAGAGGCCTCAGAAGAAATCAGTTCAGCTGACACTTTGATCACAGATACTTTGATTGCCTGCAGAACTGTGAGAAAATAGGTCTATCATTGAAGCCCTGAGTCCATGGTGCTTTGTTTATGGGAGACCTGGCCAGATAATGTCATTGGTAACCCCCGCTCAGACACCGTCAGTTCAGCACAGCTCTTCAAGCTCTAACTAGGTTCTAAAATTTACCTTTATTTTCTTGCTCCCCACAGTGTCCTTCTCCATTTCTGATGAGGTTATTTCCCAATAAATCCATCGTAGGTTGAAAATACCTTAAGTCAAAAGGCACTTAATATACCTGTCCTACATATTAACAGGACTTAGTCTACCTTACTTACCTCAGAGGTGCTAAGAACACTACAGTTAGCCTACAGTTCATCAAAATCATCTAATACAAATCCTAATTTGTAATGCAGTGTTGAGTATAGCTCATGCAACTTATTGAATACCATACCAAAAGAGAAAAACAGCAGTTACACACTATGTTCTTATATCATTATAAAATTTTAAAAAAATCTTATTCAAATCCAAATGCTTCTATATGTAAAAAAGTTTAGGTCAACATTCTTCATTTGTTTTTGACATATGGATTTTAAAGGATTATTCTTATCAGAGGGAATTTGGTTGGGTTGTGATTGAGTCAGTGGAAGTTGTCTAAGCCAACTGGATAAATGTTCCTCTCTTTAATTTAGAAATTATTAATGATATAAGCTCTCACTTTAAAATGATATGTTATAGATGTGAGAGTCAGTGATTGGGAAAGATTGGTCATGAGTGTCTCATGGCAGACCCCTTGTCACTCTGCTAGGTAACTGGTGGTTAGTTGTGGGTAGAGGTAGACCAAGAGCAGATGTCTATGCCCATGATTTTCCAGGGAACAGAGGAAGGAAAATGGGGATCACAGGACTCCCAGGGCAAAGCTGAGTAGATGTGGAACTTGATCTGGACAATATTTTGATTTGATTTGATTTCAGTTTCAGAAAACTTATGAAAACAGAGTTGATTTAACACTTACATGAATACCACATTATCTAATTTTCTTTTTTTTTTCATTATTGTAAACAAATGAGATACATGTTGTTTCTCTGTTTGTACATGGCGTAAAGGCATACCATTTGTGTATAAATATACATAGGGTAATGTTGTTTGATTCATTCTGTTATTTTTTCCTTTCCCCCCCACCCCTCCCACCCCTCTTTTCCCTCTATACAGTCCTTCCTTCCTCCATTCTTGCCCCCCTCCCTAACCCTAACTCTAACCCTAACACTAACCCCTCCCACCCCCCATTATGTGTCATCATCCACTTATTAGCGATATCATTTGTCCTTTGGTTTTTTGAGATTGGCTTATCTCACTTAGCATGATATTCTCCAGTTTCATCCATTTGCCTGCAAATGCCATCATTTTATCATTCTTTATGGCTGAGTAATATTCCATTGTATATATATACCACAGTTTCTTTATTCATTCATCAATTGAAGGACATCTAGGTTGGTTCCACAATCTGGCTATTGTGAACTGAGCAGCTATGAACATTGATGTGGCTGTATCTCTGTAGCATGCTGATTTTAAGTCCTAAGGCCAAGGAGTGGGATAGCTGGGTCAAATGATGGTTCCATTTCAAGTTTTCTAAGGAGTCTCCACACTGCTTTCCAGAGTGGTGCACTAATTTGCAGCCCTACCAGCAATGTATGAGTGTACCTTTCTCCCCACATCCTCGCCAACACCTGTTGTTGCTTGTATTCTTGATAATTGCCATTCTAATTGGGGTGAGATGGAATCTTAGGGTGGTTTTGATTTGCATTTCTCTTATTACTAGAGATGTTGAACATTTTTCCATATGTTTGTTGATTTCTTGTAGATCTTCTTCTGTGAAGTGTCTATTCATTTCCTTAGCCCATTTGTCAATTGGATTATTTGCATTCTTGGAGTAGAGTTTTTTGAGTTCTTTATAGATTCTGGAGATTAGTGCTCTATCTGAAGTATGATTGGCAAAGATTTTCTCCCACTCTGTAGGCTCTTTCTTCACATTGCTGATAGTTTCCTTTGCTGAGAGAAAGCTTTTTAGTTTGAATCTGTCCCAGTTATTAATTCTTGCTTTTATTTCTTGTGCTATGGGAGTCCTGTTGAGGAAGTCTGGTCCTAAGCCGACATGTTGAAGCTCTGGACCTACTTTTTCTTCTATAAGATGCAAGGTCTCTGGTCTGATTCCGAGGTCCTTAATCTATTTTGAGTTTAGTTTCGTGCATGGTGAGAGATATGGATTTAGTTTCATTCTGTTGCATATGGATTTCCAGTTCTCCCAGCACCATTTGTTGAATGGTGCTTTTCTCCATTTTTCTCCATTTTCTCCATTGCATATTTTTGGCCCCTTTGTCTAGTATGAGAAAATTGTATTTATTTGGGTTTGTATCCGTGTCCTCTATTCTGTACCATTGATCCACCTTTCTATTTTGGTACCAATACCATGCCGTTTTTGTTACTATTGCTTTGTAGTAGAGTTGAAGATCTGGTATTGCGATACCCCTGCTTCACTCTTTCTGCCAAGGATTGCTTTAGCTATTCTGGGTTTTTTATTCTTCCATATGAATTTCATAATTTCTTGCTCTATTTCTGTAAGGTACATCATTGAGATTTTAATTTGAATTGCATTGAATCTGTATAGAACTTTTGGTAGTATGGCCATTTTGACAATATTAATTCTTCCTATCCAAGAACATGAGAGATCTTTCCATCTTCTAAAGTTTTCTTTAATTTCTTTCTTTAGTGTTCTGTAGTTCTCATTGTAGAGGTCTTTCACCTCTTTTGTGAGATTGATTCCCAAGTATTTTATTTTTTTCGAAGCTATTGTGAATGGGGTAGTTTTCCTAATTTCTCTTTCTGAAGATTCATCACTTATGTATAAAAATGCCTTAGATTTATGTGCATTGATCTTATATCCTGCTACTTTATTGCATTCACTAATGAGATCTAAAAGTTTTCCGGTGGAATTTCCTGGTTCCTCTAAGTATACAATCATATCATCAGAAAATAGGGATAGTTTGAGTTCTTCTTTCCTATTCGTATCCCTTTAATTTCTTTGGTCTGTCTAATTACTCTGGGTAGAGTTTCAAGGACGATATTGAAAAAAAGTGGTGAAAGAGGGCATCCCTGCCTTGTTCCTGTTTTAAGGGGGAATGCTTTCAGTTTTTCACCATTTAGCATGATATTAGCCATGGGCTTAGCATAGATGGCCTTTACAATGTTAAGGAATGTTCCCACTATCCCTATTTTTTCTAGTGTTTTGAGCATGAAGGGGTGCTGTATTTTATCAAATGCTTTTTCTGCATCCATTGAAATAATCATGTGATTCTTGACTTTAAGTCTATTGATATGGTGAATGACATTTATTGATTTCCTGATGTTGAACCAACCTTGCATCCCTGGGATGAAACCCACTTGATCATGGTGCACTATCTTTTTAATATGTTTTTGTATGCGATTTGCTAAAATTTTGTTGAGAATTTTTGTGTCGATGTTCAATAAGGATATTGGTCTGAAATTTTCTTTCCGCGATGTATCTCTGTCTCGTTTAGGTATCAGGGTAATATTGGCTTCATAGAATGAGTTTGGGAGGGTTCCCTCCTCTTCTATTTTATGGAATACTTTGAGAAGTATTGGAATGAGTTCTTCTTTAAAAGTTTTGTAGAACTCGGCTGAGAACCCATCTGGTCCTGGACTTTTCTTTGTTGGTAGGCTTTTGATGACTTTTTCTATTTCATTACTTGAAATTGGTCTATTTAAATTGTGTATGTCCTCCTTGTTCAGTTTAGGCAATTCATATGTCTCTAGAAACCTGTTGATGTCTTCAAAATTTTCTATTTTGTTGGAGTATAGATTTTCAAAATAGCTTCTAATTATGTTTTGTATTTCAGTCGTGTCTGTTGTGATATTTCCTTGTTCATTCCGAATTTTAGTGATTTGGGTTTTCTCTCGTCTTCTCTTTGTTAGTGTGGCTAAAGGTTTATCAATTTTGTTTATTTTTTCGAAGAACCAACTATTTATTTTGTCAATTTTTTGTATTGTTTCTTTTGTTTCAATTTCGTTGATTTCAGCTCTGAGTTTAACTATTTCCTGTCTTCTACTACTTTTGGTGTTGGTCTGTTCTTCTTTTTCTAGGGCTTTAAGCTGTAGTGTTAGGTCGTTTATTTGTTGAGTTTTACTTCTTTTATTAAATGCGCTCCATGAAATAAATTTTCCTCTAAGTACTGTTTTCATAGTGTCCCAGAGATTTTGATATGATGTTTCTTTGTTCTCATTGACCTCTAAGAATTTTTTAATTTCCTTCCTAATATCTTCTGTTATCCATTCATCATATAATAGCATATTGTTTAATCTCCAGGTATTGGAGTAGTTTCTGTTTTTTACTCTTTCATTTATTTCTAACTTCAATTCCTTATGATCTGATAGAATACAAGGTAGTGTCTCTATCTTCTTGTATTTTCTGACATTAGCTTTGTGGCATAATATATGGTCTATTTTAGAGAAGGATCCATGTGCTGCTGAGAAGAAAGTGTATTCGCTCTTGGTTGGATGGTATATTCTATAAATGTCTGTTAAGTCTAAATTATTGATTGTGTTATTGAGATCTATTGTTTCTTTGTTCAATTTTTGTTTGGAAGATCGGTCCAGTGGTGAGAGAGGCGTGTTAAAATCACCTAGTATTATTGTGTTATGGTCTATTTGGCTTCTAAAATTGAGAAGGATTTGTTTAACATACATGGATGAGCCACTGTTTGGGGCATAGATGTTTATGATTGTTATATCTTGCTGATTTATGATTCCGTTAAGCAGTATGAAATGTCCTTCTTTATCCCTTCTGACTAACATTGGCTTGAAGTTCACATTATCTGAAATGAGGATGGATACTCCAGCTTTGTTGCTGAGTCCATGTGCATGGTATGTTTTTCCCCATCCTTTCACCTTTAGTCTATGGGTATCTCTTTCTATGAGGTGAGTCTCTTGCAGGCAACATATTGTTGGATCTTTCTTTTTAATCCAATCTGCCAGTCTATGTCTTTTGATTGATGAATTCAGGCCATTAACATTCAGGGTTATTATTAAGATATGATTTGTATTCCTGGTCATTTGGTTCATATTTAAAATTTTATTTATTTATTTATTTATTTTTTGACACATCTTGGTTCCTCCTTTATTTGACATTTCCTTTAGGGTAATTCCTCCCTTTGCTGATTTGCTTCTTTGTTCTTTATCTCTTCCTCATGAAATATTTTGCTGAGAATGTTCTGTAATGCTGGCTTTCTTTTTGTAAATTCTTTTAGATTTTGTTTATCATGGAATGATTTTATTTATCGTCAAATTTGAAGGTAAGTTTTGCTGGGTATAAGATTCTTGGTTGGCATCCATTTTCTTTCAGAACTTGAAAAATGTTGTTCCAGGCCCTTCTAGCTTTTAGGGTCTGGATTGAAAAATCTGCTGATATCCGTATTGGTTTCCCCCTGAATCTTATTTGGTTCTTTTCTCTCACAGCCTTTAAAATTCTGTCTTTATTTTGTATGTTAGGTATTTTCATTATAATGTGCGTTGGTGTGAGTCTGTTGTAATTTTGTGTATTTGGAGTCCTATAAGCCTCTTGGACTTGATTTTCCATTTCATTCTTCAGATTTGGGAAATTTTCTGATATTATTTCATTGAATAGATTTTTCATTCCTTTGGTTTGTTTCTCTAAGCCTTCCTCAATCCCAGTAATTCTCAAATTTGGCCTTTTCATGATATCCCATAGTTCTTGCAGATTCTGTTCATGATTTCTTACCATCTTCTCTGTTTGTTCAACTTTGTTTTCGAGGTTAAATATTTTGTCTTCAATATCTGAAGTTCTGTCTTCCAGGTGTTCTGTCCTATTGGTTATGCTTTCTATGGAGTTCTTAATTTGGTTTATTGTTTCCTTCATTTCAAGGATTTCTATTTGTTTTTTTTTCAATATCTCTAACTCTTTATTGAAATGATCTTTTGCTTCCTGAATTGGTGCGATCATTCAATGCCTGCATTTGCTCTTTCATCTCATCGTTTGCTTCCCTAATCATTTTAATTATGTACATTTTGAACTCCCTTTCTGTCATTTCTTCTGCCATGCTGTCATTGGATTTTATTGATGTAACATCTAGATTTGTTTGGGGCATTTTCTTCCCTTGTTTTCTCATATTGTTCAGAAATCAGTGGGTCATTAAGGTATTGCAGATTTCCTCTGTGGACTCATAATGTCCCTGAAGATTGCTAGTATATCCCGTCTTATCCTTCAGTAGCCTGAAGTCTTGGAGGAAGTTGATAATTGGAGCTCCACAAGGAAGCTGCCTCTCTAGGGGTGGTGACCCTCAGGTGGGGTATATTCCCTGCTAGTGGGCAGAGGTGCCTCCACTTGTTGACCAATGGTCATCCAACGGGGAAGTAGGCTGCGGGCTGAGGCAAGGCCTGTTTGTGCCTGTGTCTCTGGTTTTACCATCCCTGTGGGAAAACCTCACCCGGCAGGGAAGACTCACCCGGTGGGGAAGTCTCGCTGGTCAGTTCCCCTCCTAGAGGTTCCCCTCAATCTACAACTACCGCCTGGGCTGGTCTGTCTTCCTCTGCAACGTTCCCAGGCGCCTGGACCTACCTCCTGGGCCTGGGTGCCGGAAACTTCGCTCCACCCCTAGGCGTGTCTCTGTGCGGCTCTTCCAGCCAGAAGCCACCTAGCTCCTGGGACCCTGCTCTGCACCTAATCACCTGGCTATGTGGCCCCTCCTCTGAGCCGCCACCTGGAGCCCCGTACAATAGCTCCCATACCCAGAGACCCGCCACACACCTCCTCCTCCGGATAGCCGCCTGGTTTCCGACGCAGTCACTAGGAGTCCAAGCAACTCACTTCGCGTCTCCTCCTCCCGCCAACTGCCTGTAGCCCTAGGCAGTCACTCTGAGTCCAAGTGACCCGCCCTATTCCTCCTCCTCCTCGGGGTAGCCCCCCGGGTGTTCAGGAGCGGTGGCTCCGAGACCAAGTGACCCACCGCACTCGTCCTCCAGGCAGGCCACCGGTGTTCAGGAGCGGTCGTTTTTAGTCCAATCAACTCACCACTCGCCTCCTCCTCTGGCAACCACCTGTGGCTGTGATGCAGTCACTCCTAGACCAAGGGACCCACCACGCTCCTCCTCTTCCTCCGGGCAACCCCCGGTGTTCAGGAGCGCTCGCTCTGAGTTCAAACAGCTCGCCACACAGCTCCTCCTCAGGCAGCCGCCCGGAGCCCCAGTGGTTGCTCCGAGTCCAAGTGCTGTGCTGAGCCGCCTCCTCTACGATGATCCCAGTTGTCCGTGTTTACTGCTCCAGCGGGGGAAGGGGCGTCTCGCCGAGCAACTCTACTTCACAAAGTTCCCTGCATTCCGGGGCCACCGCCCCATTCGGGACGCCTCCCCAATAGGAGAGACTCACCCGGTGGCTTTGAGTTGGTCCCAAGTCTCTCACTATCTCCTTTTTTGAATCTTGTGTCCTGGAGCAACGTGAAATGCAGCCACCTTCTAGTCCGCCATCTTGAAAAAACCCACATTATCTAATTTTCAAAACAGATCATCGAAGATTAAATACAATATTTCCCAGAGTCAACATTATGAATCATTTTTGTTCACTATCCTTAGTGAATTTTAAGTATGCAAAAACGATTCATTTATCATCAGTGTCTTTAAAAACAAGTATGTATTTGAAAAGAAAAATAATTTAGACACACTTGCAGTGATCCAAAATTTTTTGTAAACACAGTTCTTTCATTAGTTTATGATTTGAAGAGAATGAATGGATCCTTTCCGGTTTTGATTAAAAAAAAATAAAAGGGCTTTTAAAATTTTTATTGTGGTAAAATATACATTATGATATTTATCATTTTGGCCATTTCTAAGTAATTCAGGGACATTAAATACATTCACAGTGCCCTGTAACCATCTATACCCAAAATATTTTCATCATTCTCCAATTAACCTCTGTACCTTTTAAACAAAACCCTCACTTCTCTCTGCGCCACCCCACCCCCCCCAAGATACTGGCAACCTTTATTTTCTATGAATTTGCTCTCACATCTAAATCCAGCTGGGTGCAGTGTAGACTTGCTGTATGCATGGTGGGTGGACAGGAAAACTGCAACCTGCAAATAGAATCATGCAGCATTTGTCCTTCTGTGTATTTCACTTCTGGTGTATTTCACTAAGCATGGTATTTTCAAGATCCATTCATATTGCAGCACATATCAAAATCTATCCCTTTTTGTGGCTGAGTCATTTCCATTATGTGTATAAACCACATTTTATCAATTAATCTGTTGATGGGAATTTGGGTTATTTCCACATTTCTTCTTTTGTAAAGAATTCACTATGAACATTGATGCAGAAGTATCCAAGTTTTAAAGCCTTTTGATCCAAGTTGGATTCAACTCCTACTAAATTTCACATTGGAGATCAAGTTCAATATAAGCATGGGAAACTCATCTAGAGAGTTATTATTGGTAAATTAGAGAATATATCACCTTTATTTAGGTGTTTATATTTTGCCCATTATATTAGTATATATTCAGTTAATATGTATTTGATTTAATTAAGTTGAAAGTTCCCTCTTTTTATTTTGGTTTTGTGGTTTATATTATAATTACCATTAATATAAATCCAAGAAAGCCATGTTTATGGGTGTGGCTAACTTATACTAATTATAAGCAAAATTAACAGGAAAAAAAAGAAATGCCCTCTAGTAACTGGCATTGTTGTACCAAACCATAGGCAGTTTGCCAGGTGCTAGTAGGTTCAGTCAAAATCTGTACTCATCTTGCTTAGTACATTTTGCTCTTATTATCCCTAAGCCTCCCTTTCTCCTCAATTCATCTTAACATAGTACAGATGTTTTAGTACATATCAATCTTCAGTAGTCGTGGTTATTAAAACTTATCTATGACTCCACATGTGGGACTTCCAGGCACAGTGAGTGGCACCTGTGTGTCTCCTTACTTCTGAGCAAGAGGTTGCAGTTTTCCTATCCACCCACCATGCATACAGCATGTCTACACTGCACCCAGCTGGATAACCTCTTTTTCTTTTGTTTACTTAAGTTTTTCTATCATAGCCACTTCATTCTTCTTGTTCAACATTTTTTTTTACTTTTGAATACATTCATTTCTGCAAACTTTTATAAGGTTATAGCTTTTGCCCATGAAAACTGCCTGCCTACATTATTCACGGTCTTACATTTCCTACATTTCGTCCCCTGGGCTTCGCTCTTTCTTCCTGAAGATATTAAATCTTTCCCTAATTCTCAGGTTGGTGTTTTTTCCTCATCTCCCATCTTCTGAATATGTATCTTCTGTGCCTGTTCTAACACTAACCATCATTGAAAGTGTACCAAGACCTTTTTAGTTTTTCAGTGTGAAGAATTAGGGATGTGTGTGCACGCACGCACGCGCGCGCACACAACCAAGTATGTTCTGTTGATTATCTCCGTGTTTTATTGTGTATTGCAGGTAGTGTATCTTAGATTATATTCTCCTAGTATGAACGGACCACATTGATTTCCCAAAACCAGTGTTGTAGCCATGTAGTAAATGGTTTTAATGATGGTATTTTTGAGAATAACTACTTAGAGTCATTCTTCAGTATCCTCAGGGGTTGTTATGAGGACATCCCCTTGGATTTCAAAATTCTCTGATGGTCTTGTCCCTTCCATAAAGTGATGCACATATGCACAAAATCGCTCTATTCCTTAAGGCATTGTAGAGCATGGTATTCACACCTGTGAGGTTGAGAGGGAGGAATGTCCCATCCTAAATCC
The DNA here is from genome assembly GCF_902686445.1 of Sciurus carolinensis. NCBI lineage: Eukaryota > Metazoa > Chordata > Mammalia > Rodentia > Sciuridae > Sciurus > Sciurus carolinensis. Next base: position 23,671,206 of record NC_062227.1, on the reverse strand, counting down.
CTATAAGGTCCTCATCAGATTTCTCGTTAGGAACCCTGAAATGCAAAACACATTGAAAATGACAAAGGACAAAACATGTAATCCAAGAATGCTAGAACCAGCAAAAGTGTCCTTTGCTTGGGAACAAGAAATGAAGATGTTCTCATGCTGCTGTGACAAAGTACTTTAAACTGGGTAATGTATTAACAGAAATGAATTTCTCACAGTTCTGTTGACTGGCAAGTTCAAGGTCAAAGCACCTGCTTGGTGTATCCTCACCTGATGGAAGGGGCAGAGAGTTGAAACTAATCTCCTCAAGCACCATTTGTTTTACTTGGAAGTTCTAGTGACTGAACCCAGGGCCTTGCAAATAAATATTAGACAAATCCTCCACCACAGAGGTACATCCCAGCCTTTGTATTTTGAGACAAGTTCTTGCTAATGTGCTCAGGCTAGCTCCCTACCCTCAAGCAATATTCAAAGGAAAATGTTTGGATTGTGAAGCCATAACCTAAGCTGACCTTCCTAATTTCAATACACTGACAGGGTGGGAACTGTAGGCAGGTAGAGTGTGAGAGGAGTTGGGTCACTGGGTTCATGGCTGGAACGTGCTTCTTCCCTGCAGTCCCTTCCCCTCTCTGCTTTCTTCCTGCCCCGAGTCAAAGCAGCTTTCCTTGGCTGAGCTCTTGCCACATGATGAGTTGCCTCACTTGGAGCCCAGAGGAATGGATTTGTCCATCTGTGGACTGAGACCACTGAAACCATGAGCCCTGGACAAATTTCATTCTCTGAGCTCCTCTTGTAGGTCAGAATAAGTCTTGGTTATAGTGGGGGGGGGGGAGCTAACTGAAAGAGATTTGGTTCTGAGGACTTGATGATGTTTTACACACATCCCACAATTCTTTGTGAGGCTGAATTTAAAAGTGATGGATTAATTAATGTTGTGGAAGAAATTTCAAGACAGCATAGCATTCCTTCCCCCATCATTTGTACTATTTGCAACCTTTAGTCTGATTTATGGTGAGAATGGGGAGTAGAATATACATCTAAATGTTTTTGCAAAGTTGCAGTTTGCTCTACTTCAAATTTCTCATGCTTTCTTTCTCCATCTTTTGCTTTTAACCTATTGGTATATTGATATTTAAAGTGTGGCATATATAGAGAGCATATAGTTATTGCTTACTTTTTACACATGTTGAACATTTATGCTTTTTAATTACAATATCTACTTCATATATATTTAAATTAATTATTGATATTGTTGTTAAAAAAACTATACCTGACCTGAAGGTCAGTTGAAAATTCAGGAAATGATAGGTTTGATGATGGAACATCTCTGGAAAACAGATTGAATAGTCCTGCTGTCAGGCTCATAGAGAAGATTGTTGCAAAGCTTTTGTTGGAATTGTTCATTCTCTCATTTATCATACTGGACACAGTAACAGATTTATTTTATTGTTTGTTAACACTGTTTACTTTGCAAATAAAAATTCTTTGACCAGTAAAAAACAGCAACAACAAAAAGAGACAGCTCAAGGATATGAGGGGAGTGGTAATGGTGGGGAAGGGTTGGCAGACTGCGTGGTCAGCTCATCTGAGAGTCATCACTTGGTGCTTTGGGAGAGAAGGGAGGTGGGAAAGTTTGGAATGGGAAGGAAGGCAACCTGCTCCCCTCCAGGCAGGAGGACCCACAGTCCTGGGTCCAGAGTGTTCCAGGGGGACTAAGAGCCTCTAGGGAGTGCTTGGATCTACCCTTCTTTGGATTTTACAAGATTTTCATTAATGTCCTCTTTCCTCTTCAGGATTCAATCCAGGGAACTACACTGCATTTCTTTATCTTATCTCCCCAGTTGCCTTTGTTCTAAGCTTCTCAGTCTTATTTGTTTTTCATGCCTTTAGCTGTCCCAAGGAAAACCAAGTAGGCATCCTGCAAGAATTTTGCCCCCATATGGCCTTGTCTGATGTTCTTCTCAGGATTAGATTGGAGTTATGGAATTTAGGAGAGAATAGCACAGAGGCAAAGCAAATTTTTGTCACATAATCTAATTATTGTTTAAATCATCAAATTTTGCCTAGACTAGCTTTAAGGTCCTTTTGACTTCTAAAATGCCATGATTATAGATTTTATAGGGCCACTGTAATTTTTTATGTAAATATTCCAGTATTTTGAGATTTTTGACCTATTATACTCAAATAATAAGCAGGAAAAACCCACACAATCCGTACATCAACTGCCTCAGATTAACCTCATGTTCTCCACAAGTCATATATTCGTCACAGAGCTCCAGCACTTAGAGATTGTTATGCCAGTCCATTAAATATTCCCATGACGCAGCTAAACCTACTGTTATCAGTAAGTCAATAATATAATGATAACAAAAGGAAACAAATGAAAAATTTAATTTTCAGAAAAGGTGAGAGTGTATTCAGTTTTAAGGACATCAAGAATTAGAAAGATGTTCCTAGCTCTGGAAATACATGATTCCTTGAAGGAATACAGGAAGAAAAGTATGAGAGGAAACAAAGGTGAGTAGTGAGAAGAGAGGCAAAAGAAGAAACCGTGGTCACCAGCTAAACATCTTATTAAAACATTTTGTAGTTGTCTTATTTTCTTTGATGCCCACTTAATTTTATACTTGCAATGCAGTTGGAACTTTTCATATTTTCAAATTAATATTAAAATGCTTCCATCATGAATATAGTACTGAATACACCCTGCAATGATGCCAAAACCAACATTACACTTGTTTTGCATTTATGGTACTTACAAATTCATTGTGTAAGTTGTTCATTGCAACAATCCTGTACATTTTCATTTTGAAAGGGAAGAATTGGAGGGTCAGGTAAATTGTTAATTTGAAATCTTGAAGCTCTTCCATGTGGCCTACACACTCATTTTACAGATGCAAAGACAGAAACCTAGAGATGTCAAAACTAGCACTCAAAGTTAGTTAGTGGCTGAGCATAGAAATAAACTGATTTTCTAGTCCTCCCAGACTGCTTGCTGGATTATTTAGAGTAATAATAAAACAGGCAGTAAATACTTACATGGCACTTGACATGGGTTATGATTAGTGCTGTTTAAGCATTTCATGTGTATAAACTCATTTCTCTTCACAATACCCAGTGACGTATGTATCCCCAATTACAAGTGATGAAAGTGAAACACATAGAAATTAAACTGCCAGATGTTGTACACCTAGTATGTAAGTCAGCTGTGTGTTACTATAACAAAATTCCTGAGATAATCAACTTTTTAGAATCTTTTAACATCAATTTTATTATGCAAAAGCCAGAAACTAATTTTTAAAGGAACATCTCTGCCATCCCAGAAGCATGGGAGAAAGGATGGAGAAGAGTAGGGCAGGGGGAAGTGTCCCAGGAAAAACTGTCTCTGATGTCTCTCGCAGGTGGGGGCAGAGGAGACTCCCGATGTCCAGGTGGATCCAGAGGTGCTCCTGGCTGGAACTGGTGCAAAGAACCTGAGCCCGCCTGGCTCATGCATCTGTTTAGAGTCCTTATGACTGATGCCCACCCCATGATGTCAGAATCCACAGAGTGTAGGCTCCTCTGGCTGGCTGTCTATTCATTTTGTCTTTGCCAGCTCTGCATTTACATTGGCACCACCCTGTTTTTCAGTCTCCCACAGTTTGGCCCTCCTTGGATGGGAGCCACTGTACTGCTGGCACAGGGCATGCAGCAACACAGTTGTTGAAAGCAGGCAGCGATCCTCCTGGTCACCCTCTTGCAGGCTTTGCTGTTGTCCTGGGGCTGCCCTCTGGAGGTATCTTGGGAGAAATTGCTGTCATCTGCTGCTGTGACACCCCAGATGAGGATTCTGGAGTTGGGCATGTGAGACCCAGGGTCTTGGTGGGAGGCAATCCAGGGAGCAGGGGTCCTTGTATGCAGGGAGCGGAGATCAGTGAGAGTCAGGCTGAACCTTCTAATGCCCTTGTGGTCTGGCTGCTTGACTTCCTCAGGCAGCTGATGCTCACAGGACAAGGGGAAGGTGTAGAGCACAGGCTCACTAGCACACTTTTTGGGAAGGTCAGGGATATTGGAATGATCCGTGGGCCAAACCCTCTGATGCCCAGGCTTCACCTGGATCTTGCAGCCTTGCCGCTGGCTCATCTGGTGCTGGAGAATCAGGTATGTGGCCATGGCATCATCAAACTTTCTGTTGGCTAAGGACACCCAGATCTTGTATGGGTTATAACCCATGTCAAACAGGATTGTCATTAATGTGGGGTCTGGGCGTTTGGGGAGCGGCTCACTAAATTGATGGACTGAATGCTCCTCACCCTCCCTCAGCCATGGGTGTTGAAGGATCTCCTCTACTGTGGGCCGCTGCACGGGGTTTTTGGTCAGCATTTTACGGATGAGTCTTCTTGCTTGGGCGGGAATGTGATCAGGAATGTGGTACCTTGCCTCCACAATCTGTGTTGCCAGGTCCCAAGGGAAGATCTTCCTAAATGGGTGTGTCCCTGACAACATATAATACAGAATGACACCTAGACTCCAGACATCTACCAGTGGGGCTTCATATTCTTCCCGCTGGATAATTTCAGGGGCAAGGTAAGGGAGAGTGCCCTGGAACCCCCTCAGTTTCTGTCCAGGTCTGAACTTCACACTTATGCCAAAGTCAAGGAGTTTGATGTTGCCTCTGGCATCCACCATGATGTTCTCAACCTTCAGGTCTCGGTGTGCGATGTCCTTCTTGTGGCAGTGACCCACTGCATACACGATCTGCCTAAATAGTCTCCGGGCCTCTTCTTCCCGCATGCCACCAGACTGGATGTGGTCAAGTAACTGTCCACCACCTACATGCTCCATCACAATGTAGATATGTTGACCAGTTTCAATAACCTGAAATAGCTGGATCACATTGGGATGTTCCAGGCCCATCATGACATTCACCTCAGAATATCTCGATAAGTCCTGTTTTTTCTTTGACAGGACTTTCACTGCCACCTCCACCCCAGTGAGGAGATGGCGGGCTAGTTTTACCTGGGAAGACCCACCACACCCAATGGCCCTCAGAACCTCATAACGGTCCATGAAGGCTGTCTCATCACAGGAGCTGGGCCCCTGCAACACCACACTAGTCTGACTACTCTTGCTACACATCCTAAGCAGGAGCCCCAACTAAGGATGCTAGCTAATAAATAAATAAATAAATAAATAACCAAAACAACAAACCAAAATCAAAAAACAAAACAAAAAAACTAAATCAAAGAACTCATATCCAAAGACCACAACGACCAACCACCAACCGCCAACCACCAAACAAGCTAACTCTCTGGGAGTTCGACAGGTCACCACCAAGAGCTTCCTGTACATATTGACAAAAACCCAGCCCCAGCCACCCTCTTATATACCCAGTATTTGAAATTCCCTCATACTGGCTCTTTTTGAGGTTAGAGCAAGAAAGAGCACAGTCATGCCTGGACATAACCCCCAGCAGTTCCGTTGGGGCCTCTGGGACATTTTTCACTTTCAGGATAAGAATGAAAAAGGACCCCACAAGCTTTTACTTTAGTGGATTTTGATTACAAATTAAAATTTGAACAATATTTCAACAGACTTTTCATTTTAATTATAAAACACTAATAATTTTAGTCTTTGAACGACCTCAACATATCTACACTCCACATATTCAGTTCCTTTTTTTCCAACTCCAAATAATCTGTGTCAAGGATGGTAGCACCTCACTCACATCATGATGCTCCAAAATACTTTAAATCATCTCTAAATTCTAATGCCCCTGTGCAATATAAATGCTATGGAAATAATTGTTACACAGAATTGTTCAGGAAATAGCAACCAGAAAAAGCCTGTACACATTTAGTAGATGTGCAGCTCTTAAAAAATATTTTCTATCCAGGTTGATTGGATCCACAAATGTAGAACTCATGGATAAACAGCAAAAATATGAAATAAAAATTTCATGATACATAGCCAAAATATTTTAGGTTTAAATACTTCAACTGGGTTATTTTTAGAAGTCAAGGTTTTTTTTTCCAGAAGGCTGGCAGTCCTGGTTGGTACTGATTCATGAAGATGAAGCATTTAGTCTTCTGTCCTTGAGAGAGAAACCCAGGGAGCTCACACGCACGTATACCTAGACACAGGAGGCCCTTCTTCCTCCACCCTGCCTTTTTACAAATTATTTTTTCTCCATAGAATATACTCTGTGTTTGTGTCACCCTCATTTCCTGTGTATAAATGATTGTGGGGGCCTTGGGAGTTGGGGATGGGTAGGCTACAGAAAATGCCTCTCAGTGTGCCAGGCTTTGCAGGCGACTGCGAGTCTTAATGGTTTCTTACATGAATGATTGTTGTAGCTAATGGAGACCTTGTGAAAACGATTCAGATTAAAGCTCTGGTTTGCTCAAAGCTTACTGACCCAGTATAATTGAGTGTAATTCAGTGGAATCAGTGAATTTATGTCCTTACAGTTAATATCAGTATGTTCTGGAGAATGAAGAAACCATGAATGAGTTTCCTTTTTTTTTTTTTCTGCTTATCCCCTGACCTTAGGGAGAATTTTTTTAAAAAGCATTGCAGAAATTAAAAAGAAAAAAATCCATTTTGGAAATCCGTGTTACCTACTCCCTGTTAAACACCATGTCTGTAGAGATTGTTTTATTTCCAGGACACAGTGCTTTTAACTACTTGAGAATTGTGATGGCTTTCACAGTAATGTGAAACAGAATTACTATTCTTTTGTGACTGCAAAGTGGCTCAAACAAGGAAGGGAGAGAGAAAGAGAAGGTGGAAAGGAATAGAGGCAAATTTTTGGCAATCTTCAGAAGCAGTTATTAAAGTAAAACAGACATATTTGTTTGCAAGGCACAGTACTGCTCAACAGAATCCCAACGTCTAATTTCATTAGCATCCTTTCAGCAAAACCTTTTTCTATGAAGAACAAACTGCACCAACCAGGTTTATATTTTTTAGTAGCAACCTAATGTATCAATTTATTTGAACATTTTTGCTTCAGTTTAATTTAAAACCAATAAAATGTTAGACCACTGGTCTGGCAGAGCTCATTCCCACTGGTAACTGTGTGACATGAAGGGTTTTTTTGATAGTTCATGTGGTTTCTGATTCCCAGAAAAAGATGAGCAGTGAATATTTTAAAGGCTCATAACTTAGGAGATGTGCATTAGAAGTCCATAACTTCCTGGAACTATGTAGGGAAGGACCCTCTGTGAGATATATGGGTGATGCCTCAGATTTATGGATTAGCAAGTAACAAGCCCTTGTAAAGTATTTTTCTATTGAGATGTTGTGGAGGGGAAAAGTTCTTTTTTTTTTTTTTTTTTTTTTTTTTGGTTGCCCTTCAGAAAAAGGGAGATGTAAAGAAAAGATCAGGCAAAAGGAGGAAAGATCTTTAACTCCTTCAATAGTAGTGAGATCTTTTGCTTAAATCTGATATGCATTTTCCATAGTCCCACAGGGAAGAGCGGGAGTTCGTGTGACCCTGTTCCTGCTACCCCAGGGTGGCTGCACTAATTATGATGTTGCTTAACAAAATTTTTTTTTTTTTTGCAGTGCTGGGGATTGAACCCAGGGCCTTGTGCTTACAAGGCAAGCACTCTACCAACTGAGCTATCTCCCCATTCCAACAAAATATTTTGACTACAAAAGTATAATTTTTTTCTTGAACCACTACTCTAAATTGTTCAGTTAATCAAGCATGGAGGGAAAATTTCTTATAGCAAGCAAATAGTTGCTTTACTAGAGAAGATTTATCAACAGGTGTTGACAAGATGATGTGCCAAAGCAATATTGTTTCACCCAGTGCTTCTTTATAGTGCAGAGTATCTCCCTTCTGTGGTTAAATTGCATAAGTACAACTTCAATTTAACAGGTATCTCTAAACACCACCTGCCTTTTATTTACTTTTGGTAAATACTGATAGAGTGGTGTATTAGCTTTTCATTATTGTGACAAAGTACCTGATAAAAACAACTTAATGGTGGAAAGATTTATTTTGGCTCATGATTTCAAAGGTTTTGGTCCATTGTCTCCTGGCTGCATTGTTTCTGGGTCTAAGATGAAGGCAGAGCATCCTAGCAGAGACAGTGTGGTGGCACAGAGCTGCTCATCTCCTGGCTGCCTGAAAGTGGAGATAGAAAAAGAAGAAGGGATCAGGGATAAAATAAACCCTTCAAAGGCACTCACCCATGACTTACTTCTTCTGACTAGTCCTTATCTCCTAAAGATTCCTTCCAAGAGCACCAGCATTTGGGGACCAAGCCTTCAACACGAGGACCATTGGAGGATATTTCAGATCCAAACTGTAACAGATGGGCACTAGGTCCCACAGGCATGGGGAGTATAAAGTCCCATGTAAATTTGCACTTCAGTTGAAAAACAGAGCATGTACATGAAAATCATATTGCTAGCATAGTATTACAGGTACCTATGATACATCTCAAATCCGAGGTATAGACAATTGTGTCTATACTGGATGGACAGGTTGTGATGGCTCACTGGAGAAAGCTAACCTTGAACTGGGCTTCCCAGAAAGCAAAACATGATCAAATGGGGAATGGATAGGGTTCTGGGCAAAGAGGCAGGAGGGACTTCAGATAGTTTAGGAGACAGTAATGGCATATAGCAAGTGAACTGTCCTAGAACCTATAGAAAGAGTCAAGTTTGATCTCTTGTGTTATTAGTATATTAGTGAGAGTTTCCTGGGGGAAAATAACCAATAAGATGTGAATATGTTTGTATAAAGAGACTTATTTTAAGAAATTGGGTCACACAGTACAGAGACTGAGAGGTCCCAAGATCAGAAAGACGAACTGGAGAGCCAACAGTGTGGTGCTAGTTCTTAGGCCCACAGGGTCAAGACCCAGGAAGAGACAGTGTTTCAGTTCAAATCCAGATGCCAGGGAAAATAACATTCCAGCTCAAAGGCATGGGAGAGTCAACTTCTTCATTTATTCAGGCCTACTTCTTCGAGTTGGGTGAGGCTCACCCACCTAGGGGAGGACAATCCAAGTCTGCTTTCTAGGTCATACGTTAATCTCATCAGATTATCCCAGAGTATTGTTAGACTAAATGTCTTGGCACCCTGTGGCCCAGTCAGAATGACCCATAAATTTTATCATTCCAATCATAAATGCCAGAAATTATTTTATAGCTGAGAATTGTGCTGTATTTAGACAAAAGACTACAGTGAAGCAAATTATTAGAAATACATTTGTTAAAGTGACAGGGATGTTATTAAATCAATTTGTTCATGAAACTGATTTATTATGATCTTACTATATGTTAATAAGAAATAATGTTTGAATTTCAAATATCTTTCAATCAGAATTCTAATTTCCTTTGAGAACCCCACCTCAATTCATATTTCTATGCAAAGATCATTGTTGATGTGGTCTGAAGCCTTAGTTAAGCAAAGAAATAACCATCCTCTATAATAAACTGGAAATAGGACTCTTAGGAATAAATATTCATATTCATGGGCATGGTCTAAAGTGTGACCTTGAGACCTACCTTTGTAGATCAGGCTTGATAGAAAGAGGTGTGGCTCCCAGTGTTCTGCTCCACTTTGCATACCATATGCCATGAAGCCACAAGTAGAGGAGGGGAAAAGTCAGTTTGGGATGGCAGTGTTGGCTCTGTGCTCTTGTACTAGAGGTCACCAAAGTAGTTGGCTTTCACAGGTGCTAACATTTGTGTTTCTCCAAAGACTTATTGACCTGCTTCTGCAATGGTGGCAGGCACTTGAATGAACTGCTCAATTTGGAGTATAGCAAATCACTTCAGGGAGCATCAAGGTGGGGTGGAGGGTCTTAAATTGGTGAAGCACATGAGCATTTAAGAAAGAGACACCATTCCAAAATGGGCGTGAAAAGTGGCATTTTCAAGGAAACTGAACTTGACTGATAGGAGGCAGAAGAGGAGCAACTGATGAAGCTTCAGAAGAGAACATAGAAAGGAGCTCATCCAGTTTTGGCCTGAAATAATGAACCTAAGGCTGCAAGTTTCTCTCTACCTGTGACTGTGGCCTAGTTGGCAAGGGAGCCTAACAAGCAGAGCCCAAGTCTCTGCAGAGTAGGCTGGTCCTTTTCATTCCAGTTTGCTCTGGTAGGGGAGATAGTTGTGGACCTCTGGAGCACAGCAGGGTTGAGCCAGGTTTGTGCCTGTAGGTGCAGAGCTTTGCTGCAAAAACTACAGGAAAGTGACTGCTACCTGTTCAGTATGATAATGCACGAAACAAGCCAAGTATGATTTATTCTGAGAAGTGAAATTTGACATGCATTGGGAAAATGTATGTGTACCTGACCCAAAAGCTTCCCTGAAAGTTGGACCTACTACTGCTCAGACTAAAGTTTTTCTGGTTATGGAAGACTAAATGAAAGGTATGATTTTTGATTTGCCCTTCCACCAGCCCACACATACACACTGCCTTTTGTGACTTCTAAGGCTATCTGTAGTATATATATATACTCCAGATTTAGGAAAAATCATAAAATGATTTTAAGAACCCATAATCAAGTGTGTATGGCTCAAAAACCCAGTGCCCCTGTTCTGCACTAATATTCTCAGTGCAAAACCAGCTAGCATCCCCATTGATCACCTTTCTTTGTTGCTTCCCAACAGCAGTGATTAACTTCAGTTATCATCGGCAAGCATTTGCATAACTTCCATGCAGAAGGCTCACAGACTGACCTTACTGAACAAATAATACTCTACTAATGTTAAGACATAGATTTATGGCTTCTAGCACAGACTTCAGCATCCATCCCTGCTGTGTGTTATAATTGATGTTTTCCTTTGGTGTTTTTAAACAGTTATGCCTCAGTTAATGTCATTAAGTTTTAGAATTTAAAAAGAGTTACTGTTGAATGTTGAAAATTGCTTCTGATTATTTTGGCCATTAAAGGACCACGTGAGATGAGATCATAGGAAACTTTCAGGTAATCCATCCACTTATGTTCACACTGGATTTAGATTTATAAAGCCCTGCTCAAAGCATAAGAAACATGCTCCTAGAAAGGGTTATTTAGGTGTCTGAATGCTGAGTTCATTGTATACTTGTGTAGTTTCTGTCCTCTTTTCCTATTTGAGTTTGGTTTGTTAATACCTTTACAACACTGAAGAGCAAGCATTCAATGAGAATTGATTGTCCTGCTATGAGGGCGATGCAGTTAAGTAATTCTTTAAAGGTATGATCAACCCTGAACATATGTTCATTCATTAGTACCCAGCCAGTACCACTATAGAATAGCATCAAATTGAATAAGACCCAGGACAAGATAAAAGGCAGAACCAGTGACTGCAAAGACAAGTAACTAGTCATTAGATGCCTAGAGCATAGGTGAAAAATGCTGGTAAGAGAGATCAGTGAGCCTGGGAGAAGCTCAGTGTCTTTGTTTCTCAGTCCTTCTGGGGACCAGCTCTGCATGTTCTTTGTCCCTGATTCTCTAAGGGTGCTCCCCGAACAAGCCATCATCAGCATTCTCTGAGATCTTCCTAGAAATACAAAGTCCCAGACCCCAGTTCAAATGTGTTGCATCAGAAACTCTGGGCAATCTTGTTTTAACAAGCCTTCAGGTTCTTTGTATGTGTTCTAAAGTTTAAGTACCAGTGTCATACCCCAACAAAAGTGAGGTTATAGTAATTTCATGGAACATTTTTCCATGATCACAATCCTCAGACTAAGATATAGATAAGAGATGACCATGTATTTTACCCAATTTGAAAGCCAACTTAAGGGATTAACAGGTTTTGGGAGTAGTTATTTTATAATTCCAAAATTTTTTATTTAAATCTGAAGTGTCAAAGGACCCTCTAGAGGACAAAGATGAAAATGAAATGCAGTCTGGCATTTCCTTTTGTACGGTATCACCCAGAGTGTTGCTTACCTCACCACAAAAGAGAGAGTTTGCAGTATAGTTGTTCTTCAGGTTAGAGAGAAAGAGAGGCTGCTGGGGCAGATCATCTAGTTTCTATACTTGGAGAAGTTGGTCTCAGGCCCTCTCACATACATTGAAAGAATTATAGGGCAGCCCCCTTCCCACATGCCGTCTGAACTACTAGGCAAAGCAAGAATTTAACTTATGCAAAAAAGTCATAATGATGGCTCAAATTCCTGAACTAAGTCTTAGAGTTAAGTCTGTTATGTATGTTCATTAAAGTTTTTAAGAGATTGTATATTTCTTTACATCTGTATAATTGTAGCTGTTAGTTCAACAGCTTTGTTCAATACATGTTTGAGAGCCTACTGCAAACAAGGATGCTCTCCTTGTGCTACTTCTTGGCCTTTTGCCTTTGTCCTTTCTATTTAAAGAAACTTAGGGAAGAAAGAAGAAAAATATTCGGTTTCCTTTTCTTCAAATAGGAGCACCAAGTTCAGTCATTCATTTCCTGCCAGATGCTCTGAGAATACAATAATGGTTCTGGAAAATGGAAGCTGAGTGCATTCCTCCAGCCTTGGAGGACACTTACATTCACTCTTCTGATGGCTAAGTGTTGACTGTGCAGAGAGCACATGCCTCTCAGAAGAAATAGAAATCCTTTCTTTGTGGACTGACCTATTAACCTTCCTGAGCCTGATGTAGTCTGAGTAATATGACAGAGGGGGAATCTCAGCTGTGCACTGAAGTTTTCAGAATCCAAATCACTTTCTGTGATATGAGAGTGAATTGAGGATTGTTTTCAGGGCTAACAGTGATTTGGGTTTGAAATTGAAAGCAGCCACTTATTTAGAGTCAGGGTCAAGAGGTTGCATGTTGGATTTAGCATTATTTGAAAATAATGAGAGAAGTTCATAAAATCACTGTCATTTTGCAGTTCATGGATTTTGTTTACACTTTTATGTCAGTAGTGTATATGTGTATATGTGTGCATGCATGCATGCCATGTATATCTGTCTTACAGGAAATTGGGTAGGAAAATTGCTCAGGAAATTCATATTGATCATTATTGGCACAGGATAGCATATATTGATTTTCTGTTTGCCTGCCTGCCTATCTACTGGGACAGGGGTGGAGGGAGAGGGAAAGAAAGGAGGAAAGATTGAAGGAGGGAGGGAAGGAGGGAGGGAGGGAGGGAAGGAAGGAAGGAAGGAAGGAAGGAAGGAAGGAAGGAAGGAAGGAAGGAAGGAAGGAAGGAAAGAGAGAGAAAGGAAGGAAGGAAAGGAGGGAGGGAGGGAGGGCAGGCAAATATTCTAATCAACTTGGAACTGAGATTGCAAGGATAGGGTGGGCCTGAGTTAGTGTTCCTTGCAGCCCCCAGTTCATGAGATGACTGGCTCCTGGCACAGGGAAGAAAGACTGAATGCTGAAAACTCATTAATTTAGAAGGAGAGAGGCTTCCACGGCATGTTGCTGTAGATTGTACAAAGCTGGAGGGAATCCCAGGAGAGTCCCAGAGAGCCACATGGCTCAGACCAAAAGTCAAAAACAACATGGAGCGATGTAAAGAAAATTCACCACCCACACAAACACCCTACTCTTGCAGAACAGTGACAGAATTTGCATTTCCAGCTGTCTGGTTATGTAATGATGAGCATACACTATATTGTGTTTTCCAGAAGCATGTTTGAAGCTTGAATGGCTAAGGGTTAAATTGATTTCAGAGCTAGTTTAAAGAATGGCCTTTGACCATGTCCTGGTTGGAGAGTGGTTGCATGGAAATACATTGAAAGGTGGGACAGCAAAACTGCAGATTAGTCTTAGCTAACAGGTGCCCTTTAGTAATCAAGTCATCTGTTACAAACAGACAGAATCATTCATCAGCCCTCTCAAGTAGAACCACCTGACTTTATACCTTCAGAACCAAAATGTCTTCACATCTTTTTTCCATTAAAAACAAGCAGGTCCATTTCCAACAAAGCCATGTCTCTGGGAAGTTTTTATTTTCTGGCCCTACCCTTCTGATGCAGAAATATTGCTGTTTTTGGATACATGGCCTTTTCCTTTTCAAAATGTGTTTACGTAAATAGTCCCATCTAATTCTCAGAGCAATGGTTGAGTTTTATATAATACCCATTTTACAGATGGTAAGTTAAGTTGTGGTTCAGCTCAGTGAATACTCTTCTTGAAGCAAATAGCAGGACACAGATTCAGACCCAAGACTCCAGTCCTGGACTAGTCCATTTGCCATTACTGTAAGAAAAAAAAAAAATGCCTGACGTAATCAACTTAAATCTAAAAGGTTTAATTTTGGTTCACAGTTCAGGTTGTGTCAGTTCATGGTTGTTGATAAACTGCTCACCTCACAGAGAATGGGAAGCCTGGAGAGAAAGAAGAGGGGTATGGATCTTGGTATTCTCTTCAAAGGCACACCCCCATATGATCTGAAGACACTCATCTAGACCCACTTCTTAAAGGTCCTACCATGTCCCCATAGCACCGTGGGCTGAGGAAAAAACCTCACATGTGGCTATTTGGGGGACACTTCTTCAGACCATATCATGTCCCCCAGCAGTATCTTTTATTGTGTAACAGTGCTTTTTGTCACCCCTGAGGTGACCTCTTCCCCATCAGGAGCCCAGTGCTCTCCAGAGCTACTCACTACTCACTTTCTTCCTCTCCTCTGATTATAGTTCTCCTAGTTGTGCTTTTGTTATTATACAGCTGAAACTCATTTATACTCAAGCATTACTCAATCTGTCTTTTGTATTTTAAGGCTTTTAATTTCTAATGATGGAAGAAGTGGACTTTCTTCCTTATTAAAGGTAATTTCAGTAGCCCTATGGGAGATGGGGGACATCCTTCACAAAATCCCCTGGATCACTCTGGCTCTGTGATTTCCGAGAACCTAATTTACTTGGTTTTAGGGCGACTTAAAGGAATGTGAGGTAAAAGAAGGATTCTTGATCTCTTTCTCTTCCAATGGCTGCCTGTGGCTACTGGAGCTCCCAGGAGGGTTTGTTGGAACAGATGAACGTGGGCTCTTCCAAGCCAGCTCCTGTTAGTCCTGCTGCCTACCAGCACAAGCTGCTGTGTTTTGATTTCTAATTAGGGAAAATCTCTTTCTGTATGACCACTAGCTCCTGTGCTGGGAATGACTAGCTCATGTCCTTTGTCCCAAATAAATATATCTAAGTACTTGGAAACATTTATAAATACTTCTTCAATGACATTTAAATTTCTTTATAAGACTTCACTTTAAGAACAACAAGCAAGCACATTGTGCAGGAAAAAGTCATGACCATGGTCACTATTCTAAGGGGTGCACCTTACCATGTTCCTGTTGGCACAATGAATATTTAACAGAAAGTATTTGCATATTATATCATGAGGTTTCCTTCTTGGCCTCACTAAGTTTGTTAGAAAGTGTGTGCATTAAAAACAGAGCAAAAGAGCTCCTAGTGGAAGCAGGTACCCCTTCAGCTTGCCTCTCTCTGTTCTTGGCTTTTCCCAGTTCTGGGAGCTGGCGTGTTCCTGGCCCTGTTTCTGTTGGATCAGTGCTAGAACTCAGAGGTTCTTCTATTGCTAAAACTATGGCAACCCCACTCAGACTGGAGATTTTAGAGCTGCTGTGTTGTGTAAGGTCCCTGCCACTGAAGGAGCAGGCCTCCTGGGTCACACCAAAGGGTATTGTGTTTCTTGTGTTGCTTGATCTTCCCTCATGTCATCCAGAGCATTCCTGCAGCTCCTCAAAGGACAGACAGGCAAAAGTGCCTTTGTTAAGTACTTGCACCTTAGTGTGAATTTTAATGTGGATATTATATGAGAAATCATCTATTTGAGACTCTTTGAAATCTTGCGTTAGGAAATTTAATTTAGTTAGATAACAGATAATGATTTGGATATTCTCACAATGTTTAAGAGTTTACTTTCCATTGTTCTTCTCTTATTTGCTAAAGCCATTTGCAATTTACCAAGTATTGTCATTTATTTTGTGAGTTGATCCCTTTTTCAAGCAAAATTAAAACACAGCAATATTAAGTGACTTTCCTAAAAGTGCCCAGCAAGCCAGCAGTGGGAATTGGGGCTATGAATATAGCTCAGTGTTAAAGTGATGAGGCCTTGGGTTTAATTGCCAGCACCAAAACAAAATAATAAACTGAAATTGATCAAATGTTTGAGAGACCATGGGTGAGATCCATTGTTTTAAAGGATAAACCAGCTGGGGAGATAGCTCAGTCGGTAGAGTGCTTGCTTTGCAAGCACAGGGCCCTGGGTTTGATCCCCAGCACCGCAAAAAAAAAAAAAAAAAAAAGATGACAAACCAAATGTCGCAGAGTTGCGAGTCCCACTGTTCAAGATTCAATACTAAATCTTCCACTAACTAGTGAGGGTCTAATTCTAAAAACTGAAATTATAACATGAGTGAGAACTGTACTTTAACTTATTGTATACATTGTGATTGTTTCTGTTGGTGGAGTCCTGTCTCATGGTCTAAGATGTTAGGAGAGGAATTGATCCTTTTTACTCATTTGAGTTCCCCTTGGTAACTGCCTTGTCGTATCTGGGCTATGAGGTGACTTCTGCTTGTGTTACCATCTTCCATTTTTAAGGGAACAGCACATCTTTGCCTCTCCATTAGGATCCATTTAAGACCTGAGAAGATTTCTGTGGGAACTGTTTTTAAAATAGGTTTGAAGTGTTTATTCTCTGGCTCTTGCTTGGAGAACAATTAACTAACGTGGCCTGATATAGACACAAAGCCCACCTACTCCCAGGCAAACATCACTGTCCTGCTGTCAGCCCATGTGAAGTCCTCTTCCTCCCCTTTTCCCTATAATGCAGAAGATGCAATTCCTAGGGTAGGAGACCAGCAGTTCAGCACAATACAGAATAAACCCCAGAAATCAACAGCCAGCAACTGACAGGACTAACTAGGGGAAAATTAAAGGCTGATGAAGAAGGCTGGTGAAAGTTTTGATCTTCTGGCTTAAACATTTTAAAAGAAAAATACTTTTTTTGTTTTATATTCTAAAATAAAATTTATTTACTTATTGTTTTTGGAAATAGATAATGAAGAATAAGAGAAAAATGTGTTCCCATTGTAGTGCTCGAATATATTGGTTCCAACTTTAAATAACTAACAATACTATTTCTTTGTATTTTAGAGCTTAATAATGTGGTTGGTTGACAGAGAAAACATAATGAATTGTTCTCTTTGACTTCCTGTAGCTTTGGCAGGGAACGTTGTTTTTCCTTTACTCCAAAGTTTTGCAAGCTCTCTGGAAGAGAGCATTACTGCTGGAAGCCATGTCTCCTTAGTGCTTGATTTCATGGCAGTACTCCTGTGCCTAGAGAGCCTCATTGACCTCATGCCCTTCAGCAGCAATCATTTTGGTGCAGATATTGCTCAGGAGGCACTGGAGATATGAAAAGATACAGGAGCAATATCCTGCCTACTCAGAGTTTAGAGTCTGGAAGGAGAAACTTAGAGTAAATATGAAATGCTAAGTGAAAAATAGAACAAGACTTGAAGTCTAGTAGCTGGATGGTTAGGTCCAGCAGGCAGATTATGCTCAAGTTACTTGGTGGGGATGCTTTGGTTATCAGTGGCGACCAGAAAAGACTTTTCAAAAAGTTGTAAACTTAATCTGAACTTTGAAGGGCAAGCAATGCTTAGATAAATGGAGAGGAAACAGCAAAAACATTTTAAATCAAGGTGTGTCTATGTAGCCTTCTTCATGTGTAAATTGGTCTTGTGTACTGAGTGAGAATTGGTGATGAAATATGTATATCATAGAGCATAATATCTGGCACATAAAGTGTTCAGTACATATCAACTGTCACTCTGGAGCATGTGGTTGAGAGATGAGGCCTCGTGAGACAATGAATGAACCTATTTGGTTTCCCTGGCTTCTGTAACTTTTTAATTTTTTTCAAAATCTTACTAGCCTGAAGAAGTCAATTGCTTACTTAGGTTAGAGTCTTGATTTCTTCATCAAGTAGCTCAGAAGCTAAAAATCAACTTTTGCTTTATACCTCATTTTTCTTCAGTTGGACTAAAAGATACTTTCCATTTTGAAATATAGTCAATTTACTTTCCTATAATGGTGAAGGAAACTAGGACTGGAGACAGTAGTATTAAATTATTATGCCAATATTTTCCCTAAGTTATATTTTTTCATTGAAGTTAGAATTCCTACTTGGATGTAAACTCACTTCACGTTCCAACTAATAGTAAAACACTAATTATTTGGGACTTAAATTTCAAGAACAGGTAGATAAGAGTTGAATGAGCATTTTGTTTTATATAAGAAACTTCCATCCTGAAATCCAGAGGGTAGGAAGTCACAGAATATCTATTTTTGAAAGTGTTCTATAGTAGATGTGGTGCCTGTAATGGTGTGTTATGCAGAAAATGTTCTAGACTAAATGACTTTTTAGGGTCATTCATGATTTAGATGACTCCTATTATCTCTCTTTTTCTTGATAACATTACCAAGTTAATTTTCTTAAAACCTCTTTGATCAAGTTATTTCCGTGCTCCAAAACTTTCAGTGCCTTACTTTTGAACAAATATAAAAATATTCATCATGTTTGTGTGGGTTCTCCTCCTTTTTAGCGTCACCCTTTACTATCTTCCTTTATGAATTTTTTTTTTTCATCTCTGCTAACCAGGGTGACTCACAGACCTATTTTTCCCCATATTCCGGTTTTTTGTTTTGTTTTGTTTTGTTTTGTTTGTTTGTTTGTTTTTTTGTCATTTGTTTCACAGCTTAGCCAAACCCTTTCCATCATGAAAGATGCAGCACAAGAAAGAGTAATCAGCATGTTGAAAAGAGCAGTTGAGAAATATATACAAAAATGTTGACATTGTGATTCTGGCTA
The DNA here is from genome assembly GCF_902686445.1 of Sciurus carolinensis. Lineage (NCBI taxonomy): Eukaryota > Metazoa > Chordata > Mammalia > Rodentia > Sciuridae > Sciurus > Sciurus carolinensis. The sequence continues at coordinate 23,652,457 of NC_062227.1, read as the reverse complement.
GGCTGGGTGACCATGAACTAACACAGCAGGTAGATGAAGAGGGTCAAAGGGTTTAAACTCCATGAAGATGGAGGGAACAGGAAAGAATGTTGAATACAGGAGGTGGAGATTAGGCAAGTCAGATGTATACTTAAGATGCTGGAAGCAGCAAACTTTGAGGTTGAAGGCATCTTTAAAAGCAAAGGACTTGGGATTCTTTGAAGTAGGATTCATGATTAATGTGGCTCCTGGAGAGACAAAAATCTGTAGAGTGTAGATGAAAGATATGAATGAGGGGTGAGAAGCATTGGGAAGATTTTTGAATGTCACATATAGCCTGGCAGACAGCATCTTGAATGTAAGGAAAGTGGTAAAAAAAAAAAAAAAAGCCAAAAAAGTCTGGAAGAGGCCTTGAAGAGCCCAATCCAAGATCCTTTTCTGTAGCTCAGGATATTTCCAAGGAGGAAGGTATTTTGGTCTAGGAAAATCCAACTGAAATTAAAGGATCTTCTGCTTCCAACACAAGAGGCTTTCTAGAAAGCAACAGGGAATGTATGTTTGGACCAGAATGGGGAAGGATTTGATTTGGGTTGAAATTGCTAAAAAAGAAAAATTAGAAAAGTGTAGATCTTATGTGGCTCAGGGTTAGAGGGCAGATTGAAGATTCGTGTTGGCAGTGGAAAACCACAGCTGAATTGTGATTGTTTCTATGGGGCTCTGATACCAATGCTTTCTCTGAGACATTGTTTACCCAAAGTAAACTATTGTAACCTGGAAAAGGCTTTTGCACAAATAAGAAACTTGTTTTCATGATTCCCTGCTCTGTCTTTCCATATTAATTTTCCAATGAAAAGGCAAGCTTTAGAATTACACCCAGTATAGCTATTTGTAAGTAATTGCTCAAGAAAGTGATCTCAGATGAAATGCTGGATTTGTGGTGGCTAATTAACTCAAATGCAATACAAAGGACAAAGTTTAAAGTGGCATGTTTGAAACACAGCTCACAACCATATGATGGTAGCTGTTTGGAAGTAGGCATTTATCAGTATTTATAACCAAGTTATGTAGGTATAAGGTGAAATGTTGCTGTGTACTTTTCTCTTAGAACATCCTTCTGTCTCTTAGAGAAGATGTTGCTATGCCTGCCTTTTCTGCATTTCTTGCTCCTCTCCTGTGGGTCCCCTCTGTGTGGCATACCCCTCCCTGTAATGGCATTACTTTGTGCTTCCTGAGCACTGCAATGAATTCTTACATCTTTTGAAATAGTAGTTTAGGCCTCTGGTAGTTTGTGTTTTTAGACACATAGTTTCCTCTATTGATTTCATGCAACTCTGGGAAAGAGTTCATCTGCTTTGAGTTATTTTAGAAATGCCTTTTGGTTTTTTTTTTTTTTTTTTTGTTTTTGGAGACTCTAAAGTCTTTGATAGATGGAGGAGCTGTGGAGATTTTGTCTACAATGGTAACTTTGCTTCTCCTAGGACTGCCTGCTGGCATTCCACAGCCTTCTAATTGTGTCATTTTTGATTTTTGCATGAGCACCACTATCATTTTGAAATGTTCTCTCTTAACCAAGGGAATAATGATTCATTGGATGTTACATCTCTCAAATGAAGTGTGTTTTTTGTTTTGCCCAGAGTATAGACTAGTGGGAAACAGAAAGAGCTGGAATATTCAGGGGCAGGTGATAGATGCCTCCAGCTGCTCCTGGGATGGGGAGTGTAGAGGTGGAAAAGTAGTCGCCAGAGGCTATCACCAGCCATGGCCTTTCCCTGGAGGAACCTAGTCGAGGGCTTCAGTTGGAAAATGCCTTATCTTGTTGTAAATTATATTCTCAGTATATTCATGTGTGTAAGGATTAGTTCCATTTTTAAAAGCACAAAAATCATTTAAAGGCATTATTAAAGTAGGATTAAATAACAGAAAATTACAGTTTGTAGCAACCCAAATCCTAGATTTCAGTCTCTTTTAGTTCAGAAAATACTGGCTCCACCAACCCTGCTTTGGGCCACTTTGTAAAGGATGGATGCCATTAGTTCAAGAATAAGAGGAACTGGTTGAAACGGTCACTCTTCATTTTGGGAAGAAAAATCTATGTAAAGTTTCTCTGTAGATTCAAAAATACCCAAACATCAGAGTTGTATCACTCTACTTACACAGATTTAAGTTTTTTAGCATTTAAAATTTAGACCTTTCAAGAGACATGTATGAATGTATGTTTTAGGAACGGATTTCTTTTTACCTTCCATTAGTCAAAATTATATCTTAAACATATCATCCTGAAGTTCAAGATTTTGTCATAAACCACAAATGCAAGTTTAAATAAAAAAAAAAAAAAACAGGTTTTTAGTATGAGTTCCAGTTTTCCCTTGTCTTTAAAATTGGGACTGAAAAAAATAAGATCTTATTTTGATTTAGATTACTTAATGGGTTTTTTTTTTCCTCTTTTTCAGTGCTAGTGATTGAACCCAGGGTCTTGCCAGATGCCAGGCAAGCACTCTCCCACTGAGCTACACCCCAGCCCGATGTAATTAGATTAGGAGGAAATTAGATAACATTTTCCCTGACTTTTAGTGTACAAGAAATTAATATTAGGCCATTATTTAGAAGAAAATATTGCCTAACAGCAAAGATTTAAGCAATGAAACAACAACAAAAAAAAAATGTAAAAGTTGACAGTGAAGTGTGTGTGTTTGTTTGTGTGTGTGAGAGAGAAGCTAGAAAATACTTTTAAGCCAGTAATTTTTTTGGAAAATTTATTTATCAGATTTTTTCTTTTTTCTTTTTTTTTGTTTGAGGAAATGACATTTTCCTGGCTTAGTGAATTGGTTAAAAAAAAAAAAAACTTTTCTGTCAACATTTTTTTTTCTCTTTTGAAGAAGGCAAATATTTCTATACCCACACACTGAAGGAGAAATGTAAAGTGTTACAAGATAATTAGAACTCTTAGAATAATTGTCTTTTATGGACACATTATCCTTCAGTTGTTTATTGCTAAATGAAATACAAACATGCATATTAGACTAAGGAATGAGGTATAAAACAGATTTAATAGACACATGAGAAACTGTGTACTGTCTGAAGTTGTACTGTCCAAAAGTCTAAAGAACATATATTTATACACACATATCCATCACACACAAACACATACATACCATGTACACTGAAACAAGTCTATACTAAACATTAAATATTGAAAAACAAATGGGATTCATCCTTCATAACAGCTCATTTGTCAAGTTGCAATCGGATAATGCATCACTCTGCATCCAGGGGAGGTTGTCAGTTAGAGAACCTTTTTCCATGCTCCAGTGCTTACTTGGAGCCTTGGAGAAAAGGGCTTTACTGATCTCTACCCCTCACTTTTCATGTCTGGGTGTGTTGTCTGTGCACATCAGCAGAACTTATTCTGATAAGCTCACTGCATTTCTGAAATTACCTCCTTTCAATGCATGCACACTGTGCTCCTGTCTTAGTGAGTCAGCCAGATTCAGCCAGAACAGCAGGACATCACACTTCTACAGGGTCATGAAGCTGAATGCCCTACACCGAACCTAACCTGTGACCAACCACAAAGGTCCTCTCCAGCAAACAGCTAGAGGATAAAGTGAAAAAAATCACAGCTCATGGTCATTCTGGAGTTGTTTTCTCTTTCACCTTATTTTGAAGAGGACAAAGACTAAATATGCTTCTCCAATACTGGCATTTTCATATTAAAAGAAGTCATTTTCTCATTTAAAGATGTTTATTTTATCTTATTGCAGTGATGGGGGTCAAACCCAAAGTCTCACACATTGAAACTATTTATACTTCATTCAAACTATGGAGCATGGCTTCAAGCCCAGCAAAGGGAAATGTCCCTGAGTCTTTGAATAACAACCCGGGCCTGGAATTTCTGGCAGTCTGGCTACTCTTAACAATGACTTAGAGTTTACTTGACTTAGTATGATAATTTTGAAATTAATTTAGAGGAAAACTTTTCCAAGGGATCTGTAACAAGAATGAAAATTTTTATATAGATGCTCCTAAGCTTTGAAAGAGGATTATTACTAATTATTTTCAAGGTAAGTGTAGAAGTGAGCGTTTATTATGTTTATAGCCTTTAAAATTGGAATTATAATTCAGAATGCCATCCCCCACAAAGAAATAAATAAAATCAAAACTTTCTAGGTGTCATGTGGTAAGCAAAAAAATAAATTAATTTACCAGAATTGATCTTGGAGTGAATACTAAAGTGAGTTGGAAAAGGTTCTGAGACCTGTGCAATCTTGAGTTATAATCTATTTATAACAGATAGTACCTAAAATGTTTTCTGACATTTAACTAGGATCCTTTGTTTTGTGTAAGTACTGGAATGATGTTTTGGAGTATATCTGAGACGGTCCTAAGATACTCTGTTACCAGAAAAAGATACAATTGTTGGAAGAGGTGACTGTATAGACCAAGAAAGAACAGTGAACTAGAATCCTTGTTGGCTGATGGAAAAAAAACCAGATGGTGTTTCATTCATATATATAGAGAGAGCATTTGATGGAACATCCTAATTTCCTTAACCTGTAGGAATCATAGTAAAAATATTTGCATAGTAAAAATATCTATAGATCCATTCTTTCTGGTACATCCCAAAGGAACTGATATCTGCATTTAGGTATATACAGGAACAAACAGAAACTAACCATGAGAACAGGGAAGCTAGAGGACAAGGGGAGAGCTGCTCACAGGGCTACTTAGAACAAGCAGAATATAATGTATGTAGCACTGAATGTCTTTCAATCACTAGAAATGCAGCTCTCATTTTTAATAGAACATCTCCGTCCATATGAAAAATCCAAAGATGATCCCCTGTTTTAAACAAAAATCATAATTGAGGGCTCTGGGTAACAATTCTCTCTTCATTTTCTTTCTCTGTTGTTGCTGGCCCGTGTTCATACACTGATGCATTCGGATTTCCTCTCTGTTCCCCATATTTATGTGGTACCATGCTAGTTATGGTAAAGTGTTTAAATGTTAACTATATAACTTAATAGTACAGATTTTCTCCATGTTTCTTTCTAAATGAAATAAGCAGTACTAGCTCTTTTTCTTACAGGTTTCTGAGAATATTCCTTTAAGCATGTTTTTTTTTTTTTTTTAATTGAAGTGTATCAAAATGTTATTATATATATACCACACACTTGTTATTTTAAGTATATTACATTTTACCTTTAAAAAATATACATACATATAAGTATGATACCTTTATTGGCCAACTTTGACATACTCTAACTAAGTACCTGAGATAATCAATTTACAGAGAGAAAAAGTTTTTGTTTTGGCTCATGGTTTCAGAAGGTTTGGTCAGTGATCAAATGGTCCCATTGCTTGGGCCTGTGGTGAGTCCATGCATCATGGCAGGGATCATGTGGTAGAGCAAAGTTGCTCATCTCATGCTGACAGGGCAGCAGAGAGAGGGTGTGACAGGCATCCCATAAGTCCTTTTGAGGGCCCACATCCAATAACCTAAGACTACCCACTAGGTCATACCCCTTAAAGGTTCCACCACTTCCTGATTGTGATATGAGCTGGAGACCAAGCCTTTCACAAATGGGCATTTGTCCAAAAACCATAGTAGTACCTTATACTTGTATAGCAAAAAATATTTTTAAGAAACGCTTTGGGCTTTCTAGGTTCCCAGGAGAAGATACTGTGAGTCCATTTTACACATGAGGCATTCCCTATACAAGGCATTGGTGCCTTGACTCAAGTGCATTGAGTCCTGAACTCAAGAACTTTATAATTCAAGGGGTCTCTGCACTACTTTTACCCAACATTAATGGCAAACCTATCTGAGACATAAGTAGGAAAATGTACTAGGAAAGTACAGAAATTAAGCAATCTTGGACCCACCTATGAAGGAGATCAGAGCCTTTGAAAGAATGGGAATAGATGAGATTAGGTAGCAAACAGAAAGTGCTTGCTTAATTTTAAGGACAATATTGTCTGACCCAATGGGAACTAGGGCAGAGGCCCATCCAATGTCAGCAAAAACCGAACTGAAGACACAATTTCTGCTAGGCCTTGAAAGGTAACTGGATTGGGCCTTTGAGAAAGAAGAAAAGTAGGAGAATATTTTAGGCTGAAGGAATGTTGTTCATGGAGACACAGCGGTGTGAAAGCAGTGGGTTTTTAAATTATTATCTTTTAAGAAAGAAAAATGTTAAACCATCCAGGTAAATGAATGCATCATATATTTAGGGGTTGTAGCTTGACCTTGATAGTGTGTTGTTTTTCTTGCTGTATTTTAATTTTTGCCACAGGACTACATAACACATAACTTTTTGCATGCAATTTCAGTAAAATAAGAAAACAATTTTTTTGTTTATTTTGTCAATTCTGTGGATTAAATCCAGAGATTTAATCTGAACTACATCCCGAGCCCCTTTATTGATTGATTGATTGATGGATTGATTGATCATGTGAGGCTGATCTTGAACAGATCAGGCTGGTCTTGAACATGTGATCTTCCTGCCTTCAGAGTCACTGGGATTACAGGTGTGTACCACTGGGCTCAGCTATTAGCCTGATTATTAATGATATATTATGGGTTTGGGGAAAACCTGTAGGAACCTTTTTAAATGGCAGCTTTTATGTTTGCTATGTGTCATAAAAGGAAGAAACAGCCTGGAGAACCCAGTTTGAACAGAGTCAAGTTGTATTACCATTGTTTGTTACAATCCCTCATCACAGAGCATTAGATTCCTCCTCTCACAGAAGGAGGCATCTGCTACTGATGTATAGGAAATGGAACATTTATCAGAATGACATCATTATTTTTCAGAATTCTTTAAGGAAAGGAAAAATAATCAATCCACAGTAACATAGGATCAGCTTCTTAAAGACAGGGAAAGTATGCTAGCCTAAATGATGGGGAAATCAATTTTCCTTTCTCATGTAAAATTGTTGTGACATGTTAAAAATAATTTATGTAATTATAGGAAGGAAATTGGATTTTGTTTCAACCTTTACATATGAATGTGTGGTCTTAAGATTGAATATATACTGAATATTATCCTAGGATCTGAGTGATGATTCAGAATAATATAGCTGACATTTGGTTTCATTAAAGATTAATAGCAGCATGGCCTTATGTGCTTTACCAAATCACAAAAAGCAAGATTAGTGACTGGGACTCTGGATTATGTATTAGTTGGCAAGACTTCTAGCCCCTGCTGCCACTCACTGGCTGACATTGTGTTCACCAATACTCATGTTAATTTTTCTATCCATATTAACAGTGGTAATAACATTCCAAACTGGTGTACACAGATAAGTGGTAAAGATTAATAAGGTAATATATGACAGTCTTTGGACTTCTTAGAAAAGTACTGAATAAAATAAATAAGAGAAAAGGCTTCTAGAGAATATATCATCAATTTTCTTTATGCTTCATGAAAGGACCCCATTGAAACTGTAATCTTGTATATGTCTCCTTAAAGATAGGTCAGCAAAGGAGAGAGGGGACAGCAAGGTGCATTACCTTGGGAGTGACTGGCACTATTATTTAAGTGACTCTGGACAAGTACTCAATTTGACTAAGTCTGGTTCTTTATTGTTATAAATACAGGTAAGAGATATAACTCAGACTTGTAGGAATTAAGTGAAGGTTTGTAAATTTATTCACATTTAGGAAAATTCTACCTGTTTCTCTTTTCGTTTTGACCCATGGCAAAAAATATGATAAAAAGAACTAATAAAACTACATAAAAAACACTAATATACATAAAATATGTAAAATATACATTAAAATATCTAAGATATACATAAAAATGTATAAAGAACTAATGGAATGGTGTTGAAGAACTTAGGAGTAGGAGTAGATGGTCATATTTCTCATTTGGTCATTATTTCCAATAGTTCAACCATCTCTCTATTCCAGGAGCAGTATTTTTGAACTCTGCAATGGTAGAAAAGAAAACATCTTTTATTCTCCTTCCTATTTCTCCTTTGCTGACTCTCACAGAATTAAAGAAGGATGATTAGAGGTCATGCTTTACTTCTGTAGCAAAGACTTGAAGTTCATTATATGTATAAATGTTGCCATGTCTCCATGGTTCCCTTGAGCTAAATTCCTGCCAACTTAAAGCAACTGAGGAAAACATCCTGCTGATAAACTTGATTATTACTTAAAAAGGGGTTGGATGGACAGTGTTACTTTTTTCCAGTTAACCAGGGTAACAAGAATTGACACTTTGAGGACAAATTTTAACATATATGAATCATTTATAATTAACTGTTGGCACTATTCTTCATTAGCTATTCTTATTAAAGTAACTGTGATAAAAAAATATCTGAAGTCTCTATGCTTATGAATCTCTATCTATGCTTTTTGTTTTTTTAATGCATATGACTGAGGTTAAAAGTCATCCCCATTCCTTGGTCCAAATAACCATTCATTTCATTTGACTCACATTGGTAGAATTCTCAGTGTTTATGGGTTTACACATGTTTATGGCACAAAGGAGATTCAGGGCAGAGTCTTTTCAGCTATTTTGTAAAGCATGTGTCTGAGGTGTAATGCATATGATTTATAAGAGTTTTCCTGGACCCCTGAATATTCAAAAATTATGTGGGGAGGTGGATCTAAGACTTCAGCAGTACACCATGTTTTGTTGTTGTTTCTCTTCATGAGGTTTTAAGCAAGATGAAAACAATTTTCAAGACATTTGTGCACTCATGGGAATTTTAAAAATGTTTTTGAACTTGGCCCATTATCTGTGTTTCTGCAGGGTTTGGGTATCTTTGCTTCATCAGCAGAATCACTTCTTGCTCTATCAGTACTTATTTGGTACATTTACAGCCCAATTATGATATATTTATATTGGCCTGCACACCTTATTTCAGGCATTTTCTTCCACTTATGTTTGATTATTTTGTTCATGGGTGATGGTGGAGGGGGCAATCACCCAACACAGTCAACACGGGCAGTACATATTGTTTCTGTGTGGCAGAGAGTAATGTAGAAATTTAATATGTTCTGTAAAGCACCATTTGGGATATTTCAGTGCAGGACTATGATTTTTTTTCTTTCCCCCTTTTTTTATTGTAAACAAATGGGATGCATGTTGTTTCTCTGTTTGTACATGGAGTAAAGGCATACCTTTTGTATAATCATAAATTGACATAGGGTAATGTTGTTTGATTCATTCTGTTATTTTTTCCCTTCCCCCCACCCCTCCCACCCCTCTTTTCCCTCTATACAGTCCTTCCTTCCTCCATTCTTGCCCCCCTCTCACCCCTCATTGTGTGTCATCATCCACTTATCAGTGAGATCATTCGTCCTTTGGTTTTTAAGATTGGCTTATCTCACTTAGCATGATATTCTCCAATTTCATCCATTTGCCTGCAAATGCCATCATTTTATCATTCTTTATGGCTGAGTAATATTCCATTGTATATATATACCACAGTTTCTTTATTCATTCATCAATTGAAGGACATCTAGGTTGGTTCCACAATCTGGCTATTGTGAACTGAGCAGCTATGAACATTGATGTGGCTGTATCTCTGTAGCATGCTGATTTTAAGTCCTTTGGGTATAGGCCAAGGATTGGGATAGCTGGATCAAATGGTGGTTCTATTCCAAGCTTTCTGAAGAATCTCCACACTGCTTTCCAGAGTGGCTGCACTAATTTGCAGCCCCACCAGCAATGCATGAGTGTACCTTTTTCACCACATCCTCGCCAACACCTATTGTTGCTTGTGTTCTTGATAAGCACCATTCTAATTGGGGTGAGATGGAATCTTAGGGTGGTTTTGATTTGCATTTCTCTTATTACTAGAGATGTTGAACATTTTTTCATATATCTGTTGATTGCTTATAGATCTTCTGTGAAGTGTCTGTTCATTTCCTTAGCCCATTTGTTGATTGGATTATTTGTATTCTTAGTGTAGTGTTTTTGAGTTCTTTATATATTCTGGAAATTAGTGCTCTATCTGAAGTATGAGTGGCAAAGATTCTCTCCCACTCTGTAGGCTCTCTCTTCACATTGCTGATAGTTTCCTTTGCTGAGAGCAAGCTTTTTAGTTTGAATCTATCCCAGTTGTTGATTCTTGCTTTTATTTCTTGTGCTTGGGAGTCCTTTTAAGGAACTCTGATCCTAAGCCAACAAGTTGAAGATTTGGACCTACTTTTTCTTCTATAATCTGCAGGGTCTCTGGTCTGATTCCGAGGTCCTTGATCCATTTTGAGTTGAGTTTTGTGCAGGGTGAGAGATAGGGGTTTAATTTCATTCTGTTGCATATGGATTTCCAGTTTTCCCAACAGAATTTGTTGAAGAGGCTATCTTTTCTCCATTGCATATTTTTGGCCCCTTTGTCTAGTATGAGAAAATTGTATTTATTTGGGTTTGTGTCCATGTCCTCTATTCTGTACCATTGATTTACCTGTCTGTTTTGGTACCAATACCATGCCATTTTTGTTACTATTGCTTTGAGGTATAGTTGAAGAATGACTATGATTTTTAAAGTTTTGGTACTTGTGACTTGCAGAACTTCCCAAACACAGGTCCAGTAGCATTTTCAGAGCCTTTTGTTTCCACTGCAGTAATGGGACTTTGTTATAATGAGAAAAACTGATGAAAGACACTGGTATCCTATCTGGAAACACCTGTCAGGAAAGCTTGGAGAAAAGTCCTCAGAGTCTAGGAGTCTTCAGAGCAGCACCATCTAGGGACTGTCATGACACATGCTATTTTGGAAAGTTGTATTGGAAATTACTTTGTGTAGTGACATTTAAGCATTTCTGACACAAGCCTGTGTTGATCTGAAGTGACTGCTTCAAGCAGTCCTACCAGAGCTGTCATTACATTAGTAAAAGATTTTTGGTTCCAAGAAACAGACCAGTGATAAGAACTTAAGCATAACAGACAGGTAGAAAGTAAAATAGAGGTCCACCTCATAGTCACGACTGACACAGGTAGTTGCTAAGTAATGAGCATTTAGGGCATTCTGTGCAGAGAAAGCAGAGAATTTTAGGAAGCACTTTTAAGTCATTTTTTTTTTCTGTTTCTCTTAATGTTTCCCCCTAACACTCCAGGTATAATTCTCATTTCACATGGAGTTCTGTCTGGAACTTAATCCAGTCTTCTCTGTCTTGCATCTCTGCTTCCTCTTTACTCTTTCTGTCTGTCACTGTCTGTTTCTTTCAGGGCTGTCATCTCCTATTCCATGGTTCTTAATGGAGGATGTCTATGACTCTGAAGTTGGGCCTCCAGGAACAGGGACATAATAAATTAAATTACCTATTTCTATGGTTGAGAGGACCAGTTCACAAGATTAATTTTCTTGGTCTATTTCGTGTTGCTGAGTCAAAATACCTTGCCTTAGGTAATATATAAAGAAAAGAGGTTTGCTTAGATCATCATTTTGGTGGCTGGAGAAGTCAACCAGTATGGTGCCACCATCTGGATATATCACATCATGGTAGAGAAGGGAAAAGGGTCTGATCATGTGCAGAAGGGACATGTATGCCAGCAAGAAAATGAGGGAGGATCTAGCCTTGCACTCTATAGTAATTTCTCTCCTGGAAACAAATCCACTCTGAGAGATGAGCATTAATTCTCCTGGAGGGCTGTCATGACTCAGACTCCTTCTGCTAGGCCCCCACTTCTTAAATGTGCCACCTCCTTCATTCTCTTATTCAGAATGGTCCAGCAAAAGTTTACAAAGTCCTTGATGTATAAGTAAGAGGTCAGAATACAGGAGCAGCCCAGTAATAAGGAATGTGGATCTACAGTGTGGAGGTAAGAGAAGGGCAAGAGTCAAGGTGTGAGAAGGGACAATGAGAACGACTGAGCACAGCACAGCAGAGAAAGAAAACAAAGGAAGAAAAGAGGCTGAGGCCTAGTAGAAATGTATACATGGAAGAGATCAAAGACTGTCAGCCAAACTTGGAGGAGACATTAATTCCAGGTAGCAATAAAATGCATCTATGTTCTAAGGAGCCTGAGTTGCTACAATCATGTACTAAAGTCTAATGCCTATTGTGTCATCTGACTGGCTTTGAAATGGACTGTACTTATAATTTGTATTTAACTTAGACTTTTAATAGGAATAGTTTTCAAGAATAACTGGCATATGTAATTTTGTGTACCTAACTTGGCATAAAGGATTTTATCTCAAGAACTTACTAAGCTTGCTTTTAAAAGTTAATTGCTGTCAGTTGATATTCAGATAAGTAGTTTTGGTGTTTTTCTTTAAAATTGAACTAGGTAATATGAGGGGAACCTTAAAAAGTTAAATTAAAAAGTTCAGTGGTTGGCAATTTTTGAAAATTTCATTATTTTTAATTAGATGGAAAATAGTTTCAATTATAGAAGACAACTGGAATTGAACATTTTAAAGATGGCTACAAATAATGTACAATATGCATAATTAATAAGGAAAATTATCAGAATGCATAGATACATACACACATATCCCCTCCAGTGAACCATTTTCTGGCTTTGGGTTTTTCCATCTTTAATGAGAGAATTTTTTCTAATCTATGCTGCTTTCAATGGGAGTACCAAAATGACTCATGGTGTCCTTATTGATCACAGGCTGGATGCATGACTTTATCTTAGCCCTAGGGGCTCCTAAGGGAGCAAACCATGATCTGTGCTTGCCCTTGGAAACCTCTCATTGGCTTGTGTATTATGGGGATAGCAATTTTTCTTATCTGGTATGAGATGAGTTCCATGGGTTTGTTTTACTTTGTTTTTAATTTATGCCTCTTTTTAGTACTAGTAAACTTACTTGTTGATTTGAGCGCTGTTGGATGACTTTTCCATTTATTTCAGGTAACTGGTAATTTAGATGTCAAATTTCCAACAACCTTTATCATCTTGTTGATCTTCATGTATTAGTTTCTCCTGTGGTCTGGTGAGTTGTTCACAGTTTGGGCTATTGGTATGCCCCATGGCTGTGGACATTTCTGGCAATGAGGACTGTGATTTGAGAATGTCTTAGCAGTTATGTGGCATGTGGCAATGTAATTTGCCATCCAAACCAGTGTACTTAGGGCTATTAACAGTGACTCTAAGATATTACACTTGAACTTTTTACAAACCAGGACATATAGGCACTCCTTTTATAGGTAACACTTTGCAGTTCCAAATCTTAAATTGCCCATGTTTTACCAAATCACTCTTATATAAGACTACACTTTTGAAACAAGCAAATCTGGATCTTACTTCATATGCAAAACTACAGAGAAGTGGCACCTTCCTAACATAGCAATTTTAATCAGTGATAAATACTAGACAGACTTTTCTCATGGAACATGACCCAAAATCTGCATATTTTTAAGATAAAATTAGGGATCTTCAGAGAAACCACATGTTTGCAGCAAGTTGCTTAATATAGCATCTTAGGCCTTGGTTTTCTCTATCAATTGCTGGTGGTGCTTTTGTCTAAATGTTTTAAAAGAACTGACTTAAGTGACCTAAAATTTGAAGATAAGCAAAGCTGATTAGCTCCATTCTAAAAACATTGGAACCCTGCTATTGCTCTTCCTGCATCTCATAGAGACATAAAGGTCATGACTGGAGGGACAGGATAAACCTCCTCTCCTCACATTACTCTTGAAAATCTGTCTGACCTGGTGCCTCCAGTGGTTTCTTCTTCGTGTTTATCACTGTCTTGTTTGTAAGACTTCTTGAAAGAGGGAAATACACTCAAGGAAAGTAGTCATAGATTAATTTAACAAATATTTTTGATGTGTTTGCTCTGTATTTCATACAATACAACATGTTATAATAGCAAACATGTAAGAAATTAATTACTTCAATAGTTGGCATCAGATTAGGAAAGGAGCTCTACATTTGGGGAAGTCCCTTGGTAAAATGCTTGGTATGGAAAAGAATCCAAGACCACAGGTTGACAGGTGACAAGGAACAAAGAGCTCCATTCCAGATGAGAACAAGTATTTGAAGGTGGGAGGAGTAAGGAAGCAAGGCAGAGCTTGAGGATGAAGGATGATCAAGGAATTTCTTTTCAATATTTAGGTATGGGCAACATGGATCTGTTCAGAAGTCCTTCCAATCCACTCCCTGAGAACTTCCTTAAGGTCTGCCGCATTTGTAAATGACTGTATAGGAGGGTTTCAAGGCAGAGCAAAAAGAGAGAGGTACTTTTTCAGTAATGTCTGTGATGCCCCAGTGCACTTGAGCATCAACACAATTTATCAACACAAATAATTGATCAAGTGCTCACAGCCAAAAGAAAGAGAAAATACATTCCCACATATTTAAAAATGCTTAGAAAAATTGCTGGGCACAGAGACCAGAGAGTGTTGGATTCCACTGCAGACTTGAAGATAGTTTCTTTGGTATTGCTGATGCAAGATATCTCAGCTCACCTCCGAGTTCCAAGTTTATGAGAATGTTTTGTCTCCTTGGATGTCTGAGAATGCCCTGGCCACACAGAAGAAACTTAGAGAAGAGGGGCACAGATGATAGCAAAGACCAACCTCTTATTCCATGTGTTTAGATATATCCAAGTGTTACCATCTAGGGGTGCAGGGTTCATTGTCTCTTTTCAGTAAAGAGTTGAAGAATAGGATACAGAGATAGCAAGCAAGCACAAGTTTATTGCAAAGGCAACAGAGGTGGACGTCTCTGAAGAGAACGGGCTCCAGAACTGGAAATCCAGTGGGGGAGTTTTGGCTTGTTCTTTTTATGGTGTCTGGAATTTCCTCCTTTCCTCATCTCCTCCCCTGTCCATGCGCTCCTCACTATTATAGATTAGTGCCCCCTCTGTCCACGTTTCTGTTTTAGTTTTTTTATTGGATTCCTTGCTTAGGAGCATGAGTATGGAAGTATCTGTCTGATTGGGTCCCCTGCTTGTGTCCATGAGCACGTTCATCAACCAGGAAGTTACCTCATTAGAAGACCCTCTCCTTGGCCTTGCCCCCGACCTCCTCACTGACCATCTTGCCCTGGCTGCCTAACCCTTTTACATCTTCTTCACAAAGTCATGGTTCCTTTGATGTGGACTAGAAATTCTAAGTATGGATGGTATAGAGGAATCAAAATGATACTTTTGAGTATAATATAGTATAGTATAATATAGCAAAATAGCAATACAGTTTTCCCTTGGTAACCAAGGAGGATTAGTTCCATGTGCCCTTACAGATACCCAAATCTAGGGATGCTCAAGAGCCTTACAAAAACTATACATATTAAATAATGTCTAGATTACTTATAATTCTCAATTTAATGTAAATGCTCTGCAAATAGTTGTTATACAGTATTTTACGGAAATAATGACAACAAGAGTTCTGTACATGTTTAACGCAGCACAGGTATCTTCAGTCTGAGGTTGGTTGAGTCTGAGGATGCAAAATCCTTAGATAAGAAGGGCTGACTGTGTGTGAAGTACAAAAGAATGGGATCCAAAATCCACACAGTATTAGGAGGCTGAAGGGATGGGTAGTGAACAGTAATAGCAGTTATGTTTTAACTTAATGCTGTTTTCCTAATATGTAATCTATTGCTTCACAGTACTTCAGTTATTATATTTCAAATATGCTTAAAATAGATCAAACTATGCCAATTTTACGTTTGACTCATGATATTCACTATCTTATAGTACAGTGCACTAATTTCTGGGACTGGTGGTATACAGATACCAGATTCCCAAATTATTGATATTTAATAGTGCACAAGTAAATATTTATTGGTACCAGCTTATTCCCTTATGTATTATATATATGAAATAAAGAACATTTGCCTGAATTTGGTAATACTCATTTATTCAATATAAATTTGCTTTTAAAAAAACATATAAAATCATGTTTAGGTAAATTGTCTTGATATATCCATTTAAGGATTAGTTTTCCTGAATTTGATTGATAGGTAATTCAATCTTTTTATCATCTTAATATAAATAAGTTACATGAACAATTATTTGTGTTCCTCATTGTGTTCAGTTTTGATTGAGAGACATACCCTGATAATTAATTCTTTCTTATTCTAGGATGAGAATTTTTTCCATTAAGTAAGGGGAAATATTTAGAGCTTTGTCATGTGAAGATAGTGGGATTTTACTTTTCCTTGGAATCTGTTTTGTATGGAAATATGTACACTGGTGAGATAATAACCTTCATAAGTCATGTTAAAATTTCTATTTAATCAGATTCTGCCCATTTCTGCAAACATAATTCATTGCCAAATCTATACCTGTATATAAAACTACCTGTTTATCCATCACACATTAAATGAGATTTACCACATAGCAAAAGTTAAAAAAAAAAAAAAAAGCAAGACAACATAAAACCAGAAGGAACTTAACCTATGGAAATTTGATTTTAAAAGGAGAACAATTTCTGAATTCGTAAGGAAGAGAAGACAAAGTATAACCATGTAAGACACAGTTGGGTTACTACAGCTCTAGAAAAATGATTGTTTACATCATTTAGATCCAAGCATTTAAATGAGCCTTATGTATTTTTTAAATTTTAGAAAAATAGAATGTATTTTTGGTTCCTTTTCTATCTCTCCATAACTTCCTCTCTCTGGTCCTGACCTTTTCCTCCTACTCTTCCCCATCCATCCTTCATTCCATCTCAGTTTTCTCCTACCACTGCCCCCTCGTAGGGTATATTCTCGCACATGACCACTCTTTCTAAACACCTTGTAGGCTGATTATCCAACCTGATGATTCTTTCAAATCTGATAACCTGATTTTTCTACTTGGAGAGAAAAATCCGTTCTCTTGGAGAGAATGGATTCTAGCACAGTGCTTGGTCCTTAGTATTACTCTAGTAAAATCTATTCAATAATAGATACATATGTATATTTTTATATTTAGATGAAGTATGTTCAGCATGTTTTAAATTCATGGGCATGATCAATATGAACTATTGTCCCAACTGGCCCCTTAAAAGCAAATGTGTCATACCCTCTATACTGCCTCCTAGAGCCCTTTGTAGTGGTTCCTTTAATCAATGAGCTGCTCATTAATTAAGATAATGTTTATTAAGGCCCTATAATATCAGGGGACCATTGCAGTAATCTCTATAAAAGATGGTAGCTTGGACTGCAGTGGTGGAATGGGATATGGTGAAAATTTAATTAATATAAGGGACAATTATGAAATAAATTACATAGAACGTGAGAAGGAATTGCATGTGTGGGAAGGAGAGAGGATTATGAGTCAAGTATAAGAGATGACATCTACATTTCTAGCAAATCAACTGGTTGAACAGCATTGGCATTTACTTAAGAAGATGTGATATGGACAACAAAGTATGCAAAGATCATGAATTAAGTCTCTGAAGTGTCCCCTTCACCAATGTGCATTTTAGTAATTTGTCAGTAACATACCAAATGCTGGCAAAGTCAATAAATTTTAATTCACTTTCTTTGATGTTTAAGTGTAGAGCATTACCATCAAGGTAAATCCCCCAAGAAATAAAAGGATCGGTCCCTTTATTCTCCTTTTCCTTGACACACTGGGCTGAGACTTCCTTGAGAAATAGAGGTTTACATATATTTCCTAAATGGTGTCTATAATAACTTCCTATCTGGCTTCATTCTGACAGTCTCCCTCATCTCACTTCCAGCTGGCCTTCCCTGGCATACCTGCCCACTACCCTTGCCTGCCTTTACCTGCCCTTTCAGTCCTAGCTAACTAGGCACCTCCTTGGGAAGCCTACTGGCACTAGGTCCCCTACCACTCTTCCCCTACACCCTACAAAGAATTTATTATTTTAATTGTGCTCTTTTGGACCTTTATGTAATTCTCTTTTATCTTAGTAGTTTATAGTGTCTCCTTTTATCTATGGTTTCACTGCCCATACTTTTTTTACTAAGTCAACCTCAGTCTCAAAATACTATGTGGAAAATTCAAGAAACAACAAATTCATGAATTTTAATTGTGGACAGTTCTGAAAAATGTGAAGAAATCTCTTGTTTTATAGTTCCAGCCAGCCCAGGACATGAATCATCTTTTTGTCCAGCATATTCAAACTGTATATGCTGCTTGCATATTTGGTAACTGCCTTGGTTATCAGATTGTAGTATCACAGTGCTTCTGTTTGTTTAACCCTTCTTTTACTTAATGATGACCCCTAAAGAACAAGAACAGTGATGCAAAGGAGGAACCAGGACATAAAATATGTAAGGACAGATTAACTCAGTATTTGGCAATGCTGCAGGTCATTTAGGAAAAAACATAGTGTATATAGTGTTCCATACTATCAAATGATATAGTTCGCACAGATGAGGGAGGTCTACTGTATTTGGCAGTCTTCCCCAGATATATATGAGCTCCTTGCAAAGGAGGAAGTATGTTTTATTTACTTATCAATTTTTGTATCTCCAGCCTCAGTATAATACCTGATACACAATGAAGCCTCAGTAAATATTTGTTGAATGGGATGTTTCCCTCCCACATTTTCCTACCATGGAAACTTTCCTGTCACCCTGTCAAACTCATGTATTGCAGAGCTGGCTTGTCTATATGATCTCAGCATTCTGACTCATAGGCAGTAATTTCATTTTTAATTAATTAATTTAATTTAATTAATTGCATTAGTTTTTTTGGGTGATGTCATTCTTGCTTGAAAGTCCTCCTCCATTCTCTCTGTCTAATGAGCAATGCAGAATGTTCCTAGTTTGAATAGACTAGGTGGTAACTGTAGGCAGATGGGACATGACTAGAGGATGTGAGTCACTAGGGGTATAACCTGGAAGGATACATCCTCTCTCTAGCTCTTTCTGAACTCTTTGTCTTTACTTCCTGACCCCACCATGAACTGAGCAGCTTTCCTCTGTTGGGCCCTTCACACATGTGAAATGGATCAGAGAAATGGAATCAACCATCCATGGACTAAGGTCTCTGAAACCATGAACCCCCAAATAAATTTTTTTGTAATCTAAGTTGTTCTTGCTGTGTATTTTGGTAACAGCAATTTTAATGCAGACTAGAACAGACCAGTGCCTTCCATCACATAAGAGCCCAGATGCCACTGTATTCATAAACTCTGCAGGCCCATTCCAGCCTGTGCTGCATTTCCTCTCTTAAAACTGTCCAAGAAGAGATACTGTGTGCTTTGCACAGTGCAGTATGGACATTTTATCTCACTTCACTTACATATTGCCTGTATAGTAGGCTTTTATCCATTCAAAAGAAGACAGGTTTTGAGCATAAAACTTATACCTTATACCTTAAAACTTACACCTTATAGTTCTTTTGTATTTCCAGCAGTACTGAACACAGTCTAGGCCTTCTGTTTATTTAACAAGTGCTGTAGGTAGGTTTGAGTGGAAGGTGATTTGGGACCTAGACCTTGACATTCTGATATCTCAGAGGTAACTTCAAGTAAGCATCTAGTAGCTGTTCCCTTGCCATGTTCCTATAGAGTGAGAATTTTATTCAAAAACCACAGAAAGAATTAGGCACAAATGCCTGTATGAGTAGTATTTCTCTGGTGCATATTCCTGTAGTAACAGGATAGCAGGTTGACCCTGGGATTATTTTAAAATTTGTTTATTTCAATGTAATAATGTTTGAAATATTAACCCTTTTCAGTTCCATTATTGAAAACATTATCTGTCTTCTCTGTGTAGAACATAGATGGGGTACCTAAGGTGTTCTCTCTCAAAAGGTATGGAAAATACTTACAAATATGAGGACAACATGAGATGATTCAAATGAAATTCTTAATATAGTGAGTAGCACATTAGTAGGCTGTCAATATATAATTGCTGATAGATGAATGAGATAATGAAAACTTGGTGAGATCCTCTATGTTTTACATAAAAAATGATAATTTCTGTTTCTCAACATTTTGCAAAAGACAAAAAATAAGACACATTCTACTCTCTCCTCTTTTTCTATTTTGAAGACAAGATCTTTTTCGTTACTGGCTTAATACTTTTTACTCTTAATGGTAGAATAAATTACCTCTGTACTACCTCATCTTTTTCTTTCTAAATTGCAATATTGAAAGCTTACATCTTCTTTCTATTTTGGATCCCTTTTCTTTTTTTGAAAGAGTATATGCTTTGAATGAACTTGGACTCACTACAGAACTGTTCATTTACCTGAGTGTTGAGAAACTTGAGCAATTACCTAATGTTTATTTCAGTATTTTTAATTTTGTTGTAAGTTGTAGGTCAGGTAGGCTGCTCAGTGGCAAACATTGTAGTTAGCACATGCTGATCACCTACTCAAATCTTTGCCCACTTGAAGATAACTGATGTAACCTACTGGAAATTAAGGCTGTAAATTTTCAGATAGGGATTTCAGTGTTCTTGCAATCAATACTTTGCAGATAGTGCTAACAGGTTTTTCTATGAAATATGTTGGCTAGTGGGTGGAAAAATCAATGCCTGGGAATGAAAAACAGGTGTCAAGTTAGATAGGGACATCATGCATTTGATGTTTGGAGGCCAGAGGGTCCTGTCAACAAATAGCAGTAATTCTGTCAGATGCAATATGCACAGAATTAATGAAAATGCCAGAAACAAAGCTGTCTGGACAGCAAACTAGTTCAGCAAAAACTCAGGGCAAAAATTCCACTTGCATCTTAAGTAAAGGTCTTCCAGAAAGACCATGTAGTGGAGTTAAGGCACTTTCCATCTGATAGGAGGAGAAAATATAGGCAGAGGATGAAGGGTAGCCTTGTCCCCTTGCTCAAAAGGACTCCTTCAAGTGTGTGGTCACTGTGTGGGGATGTAGAGAGAGGTATCCTAATGCTGTGGCTGAACTTGGAAATTCCTGAGCCCAAGCAAATCTGCAGTCTTTCCTAGGCCAGTCTCAAGCATGGCTTTATTCAGGAGATGAAAGGGCATGATCAAGGCCTGAGTTAGCCAAGAAGATGAAAGAAACTTGGGAAAGATGAATAATGACAGGCATGCAAAACACTTAACCAGATACAATAATCAGCAAAGTCCCAAAGTGTAGATTTGACTTTATTCAGTATTAGGAAACCATTTACCAACCCAATAAATTAGGAGAAACATGAAGTACAGGGGAATGGTAGACAAAATCATCAGTCATTCTTGTTCGTGTATTCTCTTCCTGGAAAATGTGAAAGAATCTACTAGAAAACGATTAAAGTTATTATGAGTGTCCAGGGAAATATTTAACTATTGAGTTAGATGTATAAATATCAACCACTCTGTAGGCATCCTGCTTGGATTCTGATTATCGCTCTACCACCTGTCAGTTTTGTGAACTTGGGCAACTTCCTTGTCATTCATGCCTCAGTTTCCTCTTTGGTATTAATGGGGATTTTTCTGAGAATAAGATAAATTTTATCTGTAAAGCTTTCCAACAGGTTCCACCACATGGTTAGTACAGTGTAGGTATTTGGTCTTAGCTGTTTCCATTGCTATGCCTTGCATTTCTAGAATATTTATATAAACTGTAGTTCAAGAAGATTCCATTTACAATAGTAATAACTCTATACAGTGCTCAGATAAAACCTAACATGACTATTACAATTCATGGAAATCTTCATGTTTCAAAAATGTCAGTAATATATGAATGTAAAATAATTTCAATTAAATTCTCAATAGAACTAAATATTTTTAAAGTTTATTTAGAGGATTACAAGATAGAAAAACTAACAAAAAATTGAAATAGAAGCATTTGGAAGAGAGTGACTTACCCTACCAGGTATTTAAACATCTTATAGTAATTATAAGAAAATACAAGCATATGAGATTTATAAAACCACCATTTCAAATATAGGTGAATAAAGACGAGTCATTTAATAAATGTTTTGGAGACAGTAGAATTATATTTGGAAAAAATACTGTTACATCTTTAATTCCTTATGATGAGAAATTTAAGATGGGCCAAGGTATAACTACGAAAGATAAAGACTGGGAAGAATGAAAAAAATAAGATAGACAAATACATTTGTAGTCCTGGACATTGAGCAACATGAACTTTTTCTCAGTGTGATCTTAGGACTCCAAACCATTAAATAAAAGATTGTTAAATTTGACTATTTTTATTTCTGTAAATGCAAAAATCATGAAAATGAAAGACAAATTAGAGCCTGGTTAAAATATTTAAAACTGGAAGTAATGAAGAAAAAAAGAAGAATAGGGGCTGGGGTATAACTCAGTGGTAGAGTTCTTGCCTACCATGGACAAGGCCCTGTGTTCCTTTCTCAGCCCTGCAGTAAATAAAAAAATGAATATATTATTATGCACTCTTAAAAATCAGTAAGAAATAAATAAATATTATAATATTAAAACAAAGAATTGCAAGTGGGAATTTATGAAAACAATGTATGTTAACATAGCATTCAAAATATTAAGCATTTTAAAAGTCAATAATTGTTCTAAATAGAAAAAAGTAGATTCAAATTATATATATTTTTTTTAGCAAATGAAATTGGCAAGTTTTAAAAAAATGTGATATTACCTATATTGGGGGATGGTAACCCAGTAGTAGTTATCATAACAAATTAGCACAGACTAATTTTAAAACAATAGACATGTATTCTTTCACAATCTGAAGACCAAAAATCTGAAAGCAAGATGGCAAACTTTGGAGGCTTCAGGGGAGATTCTGCTCCTTGCACCTTCCACTAGACGTTATAGTAGGTGTCTGCCTTCCTTGGCTTGTGGCCACATAACTTGAATCTCTGCTTCCATCTTTGTAGGGCTTTCTCTTCTGTTTAAGACTCCCATGTGTGAATCCTTTGCAGACACAGATTTTGATTTTAGGGCCTACCCATGTCATTTAAGATGATCTTTCCATCTCTAGGTCTTTACATGTATTACATTTGTAAACTTTTCTTTTCCAAATTAGATTACATTTATAAGCGGCTACCTCTCAACCCACACAGTCCACCCAAACATTTACTCCCATCCTACACACAAAACACATTCACCCTATTCCAACATCCCCAAAGCCTCAACCCATGACAGGATTAAATAGAAGTTCAAAATCTCAACTAAATGTTATAAACTCAAAAGTCCAAAGTTTCATTATTTTAATCATCTTAATTAAGTGTTACTGAGATTCGGGGATGTTGTGCACTGCGGCAAAATCCCTCTCCATCTGTAAACCTATGAAACTAAAAAAATGTTATCTCTTTCCAGAATACAGTCAAGAGACAGGCATAGGATAGTCATTCTCGTGTCAAAGAGGACTAAAGGAGCCACAAGTCCCAGGCAAGTTTGAAATCCAGTAGGGCAAATTCCAATAGCTTTCAAGACCTGAGAACAATGGGCCACACATGGGCCCACAGTTCTGCCCACCTCTGCCTCAGGGCCCACAACATTGCCAGAGAGATTGTTTTCCTTTTCTTTGAAGGGTAGCACAGGTTCTCAGCTGAGTTGCTCTGTCAGCCTGTTTTCCATCTGTAAAATTCCAGAAGTCTGACAACCTTCCTTCAACTCATCTTGTATCTGTCCCCATTCTGTCCAAGCTGGCAGTGTTTCTGTTGATGCAACATTTTCAAAAAACTTCTAGCTCTCTTGTGTATGCCACAGGATCCAGGTCATTAGACAAAAGAGTCCTCCTTGAAATTTTTGTTGATAACCTGTCTCTGTTCCTTGCTTCTGCTGAGGTGGTTGATTGCACCCATGAGTTACACATCTCATCAGCAAAAGGTTTGGGCATCCATTCCTGGACCCTCTCTCCAGATCACCTTTCCAAACTGTGAAAACAGTGAATAGACCAATTTTAGCATCCTTTGTAACCTGGATAGACTGAGAACTTTCCAAATAATAAGCACCAGTTACTTTTACTAAACAGGATTCCCCCGCCCCCTCAATTTGTCTCATTTCTTCTTGCATTTCATTATAAGCAGGAAGGGGAAAGCAGGCTTCATCTTCAACATTTGTCTTGGAAATCTCAGGTAAATTTCCATTCTTATCACTTAAAAATTCTGCTTTGCATCTAACTGTAGAACCACTGTGTTTTCTACCATTATATAATATATTGTCTTTCCTGCAGTTTGTAATATCTTCCTTATTTACTTCTATGGCCTCATCAGTAACACCTTTAATATCCTCATTTCTACCAACAGTCTATTCAAAGCAAGCTAGGGTTTTTTTTTTTTTTTTTAGTACTATGTGCCTCCAACATTATTCAGCCTGTATCCACTACCCAATACCAAAGCTAGGTTGCATTTTTATGTATCTGTCATAGTATCATGCTTTCCCATAGGTGTTATAATAAATTATCCCAAACTCACAGGCTTAAAATGGCAGTTATGAAGGCCAGTGGTTCAAAGTCAAGATGTCACCAGGGCCATGCTCCCTGCAGACTCTAGGGGAGATTCCATTTGCTTCTGGTGCATCTAGGCATTGCTTGGCTTATGATGACTCCATTATTCCAGTTTTTGTGGGATCCTCCCATGGTCCTCTCCTCTTCTATCTGGCAAATCTCCCCTATAAGAACCCTTATCACTGGATTTATGACGCACCAACGTGATCCAGCATGCTTTCTTCATTTGAAGAATTACCTCTACAAAGATCCTTTCTCCAAATTAAGTCATATTCCCAGGTTCTAGGACATGGACCTGTCTTTGTGTATGTATGTGGTGGTGGGGGGGACTATTCAATCCAGTACTGCATCTAATATTAGAGAAAATATGTTGTCATACATTGTATAAATTTTATAAATTATATAAAATGGACCAGTTTTCTAGAAGGCAGTTTGGTAATTCTAGTGAAATTTTAAGACATATATACTGTCTTTTGAGCCAGCATTTCTTTTCCTGGAACTGATAATGAAAAGATGGGAAGGAAAGAATAATACTTGCTGGAAAAAGGAGAGTTGTAAGAATTTTTTTTAACTATTTTTTAATTGATTTTTACATGGTGCTGAGTATTGAACCCAGTGCCTCACACATGCTAGGCAAGCACTCTACCACTGAGCCACAATCCCAGCCCAGAATATTTGTTATAATGAATTATATATTAAAATTTGTAAATACCCTCAGAAACTACCAAAAGGGAATTGATTAAATAGATTTTGGAATGTATAATTAGTAGAACATTGTGTGTTCTTTTTAAAAGAACATTTTAAAAATTATTGGTGACAGAAGATTTTCAGTTATAAATACAATAAGTAGCCATAATAGGTGACTTTGAATGATTCCAATTTTGTATAATTATATACACATACCCACACAGAATAAGAATAAATCCTGTACTCCAAAACATTAAGCTCAGTTATCTGGAAGGAGTAAGAATTTAGGTGGTTTAGACATCTGTCTTCTTTGTTTATATTTTTCCATTTCAAAAATTTAAATAATGACATAACATTTTTGTAATAATATTATGGATAAAAATCTGGAAGTTCCTTTAAAAACTAGAAATAGAAGTACTATACAATCTAGCTGTCCACTACTGGATATATATTCAAAAGAAATGAAATGAGTATATCACGGACACCTGCATGCCCATTCACAATAGCCAAGATACAGCATTAACTGAAGCTTTCATCAATGAGTGAATGAATAAAGAAAATGTCTTATACATACTCATTGGAACATTATCCAGAACCAAGAAAGAGTGAAATCCTGTCATTTGTGGCAACATTTATGGAACTGGAGACATTATGTATGAAGTAAGTCAGGCACAAAAATATACATAGTGCATGTTCTCTCTCATATGTGGAAGCTAAGAAAGTTGATCTCATAGAAGCAGAGAGTAGAAAAATGGTCACTAGAGGCTGGGAAAGGCAGCAGGGAGGGGATTAGAAGTATTTGGGGTAATGTGTACCAAAATGCAGTCAAATAGAAGGAATTGGTTCTAATGTTCTACAGCCCAGTAGGATGAATATAGTTTACAATAATTTGTTAAATATTTTATAAAGAACTTGAAGGTAGAAGTTCCAAATCTCCTGATATGAAGAAGTGATAACAATTAAGGAAATGGAAATGCTAATTACCCTGGTGATCATCCCATGTATAAATAGGTTGAATTCTCATACAGTACAATTATGTGTCCATTAAAACTGAAAAAAAAAAGTTATGGAGAAATACAGGTATAGGTATCTAGAAATAATTATAGCTTTGTATGTACTGAGTGCTGTGCTTATGTTAAGTGTCCTTGCCACACATAAACCAAGAAATAAAAAACAAAGGGACCCAAGGAAGCTTTTGATGGTGAAGAATGTGTTTATTACCTTGATGGTACTGCAAGGGTGTATGCATATGTCTGAACTCATCAGATGGTATTCAGTAAATATGTGCATTTTTGTATCCTGGTTATATTCTTCATCTGACCTGTTAACAAAAGAAAGAAATCAAGGTTTAAGATAAATGAAATGAATAATCTACTTGAAAGGATTTTAGAACCTTGATGATATATCCATTATACCTCAGTATTCCTTGTTTGGTATCTTTGAGAAAACTTCAGGAACTCAGAAGGAATGAGGTGTCAAATGGAATAAATAGTCCAATTATTATTGAAATAGAATAGAAAAAAAAGAATAGTTTCAGGTTGACTAGCCATATCATGCTGAAGTTTGAATTGACTAGTGGGGTTTAGCTGTGAGGAAGGGAGAGTTGAGGGAATAAGGGTACCTCTTAACATATGTGGAAATGCCCCTGGAAGGTAGGATTTGCATTATTTAGTTTGTGTTCAAAGGAAAAGTGGGTTTATTCAATGAGGCTTTTCTGACACAATAGAAAGAATGTTCTATCCTTAGATTTTCCCCCAAACAAACTGGCTGCCCCAAGGCAGTGCAGACTGAGAAGGAAGGCAAAGTAACCTGCTAGAGATATTTTATGCATTGGGTAGGAAGTTGTACTGAATTGTCCTCAATTCCTCTCAAAACACTAAACAGTGTATGCAGGCTGCAAGTTGAAGACTTCCTTTTGTATTTAGTTTCTTACTATATTAACAAGTTCTTCAAGGATTGACCAAGGTACAAAAAATGGTACATGGAAAACATTCCAAAGAAAACTTGATTATTTTGAGTGCTATTTAAGCCCAGTTTAAGAACATTAAGACACAAGAATAGGATCCTATTTAGAATAAGTTATATCCCATGTAAAGTGTAATGTGTCAGAATATACTGTACTGTCATGTATATCTAAAATAACAAATTTAAAAAATAAAAACCCAGTCACATAACCCTGACATAGTAGCTAGGGACTGGAGAATGCAACTTTCTTGTATGATCAGCATAAAATGTGAATTGTATATTTAGTCCTTATCATCCAATATAAACATATTATGTGCATATATATTAAATGGTATATTGATTTGTACCATATGTTCACCATAATCATTTATATAATATCTGAATATAAAACCAAAGTATTATAAAAAGACCATTAAACACCAGTTGAGACCAGTTCACACTGAATATTTTAGGCACCGTCCGATTTCTCCTTTCTTCCACTTTTACCTGAGCTTGAGTAATATTAGAGAATATATAGCTGCCTTACTTAAGTGCACATTTCATATGAGTATATCTAAACTGGATATGTGCTCTGCTGATTCAAAGATGGCCACCTGTACAACTGATAATGTAAATATTATCATATTCATGTCTGTAGTGATTTAACTTTAGAACACAGAGAAGTTGCCTTTATTGGATGCTTATCAATCCTAGGGTTTGTGCTTGAGCAATTTTCTGTTTATAAACCAGGTTTTTGGATTCCTTGTTTTATGAAAGACATTGCACCTTAAAGAGAATGAATCTTTCAGCCAGAAATGAATGATTTGGACAAAATATGAAAATTGCATATAAGTAATATATGAAGTTGAATAAAACATCTAGGTTAAGGAGGCAGTCTCATTTGGGGGCCTATCTTCTCAGAATAGTTAAAGGGTTTTTCAAAGTTTGTGGGTTCTTTCTTGTAGTAGCTTTGTACCCCTCTCACACTTAATACCTTCATTAGTGGGAATTATCATATCCCTATCTCATCTACTTAAGAGGAAGTTAATTTTTTACATCTTCACTAATTTCTCAGGTTCTTAGAAATGTACTTATCAGGAAAAATATTTCATGCCTCAGATAATGGCTTCTTTAGATGTTTGAAAAGTTCCTCTTTGCTTTTTAGACACGATTTTACTCTTTAATTTCTGAGGCAGCAAACTGTCATTTTTCTATTGCTGATTCAACATCTTCAGTGTGAGAAGAAGCCTATATTTAGTTAACTGCAATTATTGAAAAATACCCATTTCCTTTGAGGTACTAAGTTTCCATTTTGAGAAATGAGTTAAATGTATATGTGAATAAATGGTCTTTATTCTCTACCTGTTGCCATAGTTTCACAAATCTTTAAAGTTCTAATTCTCTGATTATCCTATTTTTTTTAACTCAGTCCAATTGAAATTTGTAAAACATTTAGAGTTGATGTGTGTTATCTTTCTGATGCTAGGACAAACACCTTAGACAATCAACTTAAAAGGAAGAAGGGTTCATTTTGGCCCACAGTTTCACAAATTTTAATCTGTGGTCATTTGATCCTGTTCCTTTGCGCCTACAGCAAAGTAGAACATCATGGAAGGAGTGGATGAGAGCAAAGCTGCTCACCTCATGGCAACCTGGAAACAAAGAGACAAGAAGGGACAAGAGTCCCTAGGTCCCCTTCAAGACCATGTCCCCAATAGCCTAACTACTTCCTTTAGACCCACATTCTAAAGGTGCTGCCACCTCTCAGTAGTGCCCCAGACTGGCAACCAAGTATTTAATAGATGAGCCTTTGGGAGACATTTCAAATTCAAACTATAGCAGTTGGCTTTCTCAAGTTAATTCTGGGCTATCTTTAAAGACTGAGTGTGGAGGCAGTGCTCTTCTAGTCTGAGGATGAGGAGGTCTGCCATCATGATGGAGCAGTGGAGAAACCTGCACACCAGCAAATGACTGGAGCTCCGTGTGCTGGCATCGACCTGTTAATACTTGTACTTTCCTCCTCTTTATATGTCTTCACTGGACCTTGAACATGGTTCTACTTTTGAAATTTTTTTTTACATTTTTGGGTGAAATTCTTTTTAATTTTCATGTCACAATTATACATAATAGTAGAATTTGTTGTTGCATATTCATGTACTCACACAATGCACACAACAAAATTTTATCAGTTTCATTCCCTAATACCTCCCCTTTCCCTCCCCTCATCCTTGGTCCCCTTCCTCTACTCTGCCCCCTTCTCTTTTTTATGATACTCTGACCCCATCCCACACCTTTTCTTTCTAACTTTCACATATGAGAGAAAACATGGAACCCTTGACTTTCTGAGTTTGACTTAATTTGCTTAACAAGTTCCAATACTTTTAAAGTTCCATCCATTTTCCTACAAATAGCATAATTTCATTCTTGTGGCTCAATAAAACTCCACTGTGTATATATACCACATTTTCTTTATCCAGTCACCTGTTTATGGACACCTAGGCTGGTTCCATAATATGTCTATTGTGAATTGTGCTGCTATAAACATGAGTATGCATGTATTGCTATGGTATGATGACTTTAATTCTTTAAGATAAATATTTGAGGCCTGGTATAGTTGGGTCATATGGTAGTTCCATTTCTGGTTCTTTGTGAAAGCTCCAACCTGATTTCCATAGTGGTGGTACTGATTAACATCCTACCAACAGTGTATACATGTTTCCGCCCCCACACATCCTTGTCAGCATATATTATTAAGCATATATTATTATTTGCATTATTTTTTATTTTTTTTTAGTTGTTGATGGACCTTTATTTATTTATATGTGATGCTGAAGATCAAACTCAGTGCCTCACACATGCTAGGCAAGCACTCTACCACTGAGCCACAACCACAGCCCTTATTATTTGCATTCTTTTTTTTTTTTTTTTTTTTTTTTTTTTTTTTGCGATGCTGGGGATTGAGCCCAGGGCCCACAAGGCAAGCACTCTATCAACTGAGCTATCTCTCCAGCCCTTATTTGCATTCTTGATGGCTGCCATTCTAACTGAAGTAAGATGAAATCTCAGTGTGGTTTTGATTTGTATTTCCCTTATTTCTAAAGAGATTGGACTTTTTAATATATTTATTTGTTGGCTGTACTTCTTTTGAGAAGTATCTGTTTATTGCTTGAGTTATTTATTTATTTATTTATTTCTTTTTTATTGTAAACAAATGGGATACATTTTGAATCTCTGTACATGGAATAAAGGCATACCATTCATGTAATCATAAATTTACACAGGGCAATGTTGTTTGATTCATTCTGCCATTTTTCCCCCTTGCCCCCCCCACCCCACCCACCCCTCTTTTCCCTCTATACAGTCCTTCCTTCCTCCATTCTTGCCCCCCTCCCTAACCCTAACCCTAAACCTAACCCTAACACTAACCACTCCCACCCCCCATTATATGTAATCATCCGCTTATCAGCGAGATCATTCATCCTTTGGTTTTTTAAGATTGGCTTATCTCACTTTTGATAAAAGTACTTATCTCACTTATCTCACTTGAGTTATTTATTTTTTGGTGGCAAGATTTTTGGTTTCTAAAAGATATTCTGGATATTAATCCTCTATTGTAAGAATAGCTGACAAAGATTTCTACTATCCTGTAGGCTCCCTCTTCACATTCTTTTTTCCTTTACTGAGCAGAAGCTTTTTTAATCTGATGCCATCCCATTTATTAATTCTTGGTATTATTTTATGAGTTTTAGGGATCAGTTGAGGAAATCATTGCCTATGCTTATATGCCCTTTTTCACTTTTTATTTTGAGGCATTTCTCACTAAGTTGCCAAGGCTGGCCTCAAACTTGGGATCCTTCTGCCTCTGCCCTCAGAGGAGCTGGGTTTACTGGTTGTGTGCCACTATGCTTGGCTTCTGCTTTTGATAACTATAATGTATTAGAATTATTTATGTGGGACTGATGTGATAGACTCTGAGTTCCTTGTCCTTTTTATATTGATGTTCACTCTTAGTTCATGACATATGCTGTTATTGTTCATTGAGTGCTTCAAGTTTCTTCCCAGATTCTGCTTGTGAATTTCTTAGGATAGAAAGACAAACATGACTACCTCTGTCTTCTACTGAAATCGATATTGTGTTGGCTGCGCTATACCCCCTTAAATCTTTAGGTGCACCCCTCAAATGGATTGCATTTCTGGAATTTTAGAATGAAATTCATGGTCACATGAATCCCTTTTGATTGTTTGTTTCAGCATGAGGCAAACAGCTGAAAGGATAAAAGGAGGAAAGAGATACCCAGGTTTTAAAAATAGACACTAGCTTTCTAGCTTTTTTTTTTTTCAGTTAGCTTTCTGAGGTTTTAGAAGGCAGTTATACTTTGATTTATATTATAGACAGTGTTAATAGTATTTCCAGTAGCCTTTTGGTCAGTTTTTTTGGTTTTTATTATGTGAGGTCCTGCCTTTTTTTTCTCTCTCACCACCCCTGCCACTAAATTCAGGGAAACTGCAAAATGATTGAAGTTGTGCACATTAAGAGGAATTAGGATATATGGTAGAGTTAGTTCTAAGAAGATATCCATGGAAGAACATGTATTTGTGACATATTGAACAGGTTTTCATATTAGTAAATAACGGGAATTACTTTTAAGCTTATTTTTGCCAGAATTGTATTAGAGAAAACCTGATACACTTTATGATTTTGTGCAACTCAAAAGTGATTACCGAATTCATAATTCTGTGAGTCGCAGAGTTTTAGCTCCAACATTATTAGAATCCACTAGATTTATTGTCTAGAAAACAGCCTTTGAAGTTAATAAAATGCAGTTGCCAGTGTTGGAAATGCCAGTTAAATCTTGTATACTATTTTGTATGCATATAAACCATGCATGAGGAAATGAAGCCTCATAAGAAGTTCTGGGAACTTTTACAAATTATTGTGTTTCTCTCCTTAATAATGTGGTACTTGTTCAGTTCTGTTTTCTTATTTGGGCTTGAGGTATGGCTCACTGGTAGAGTGATGGAGCATGCTGAGGTCCAGGTTTAATCCTGAGCACAACAAATATGAAATTAGTTAATGAATGAATGAATAAATTAATTAAAGGAGTTACATCTTAATCTTATGCTTCCACAAAGTTTTTAATATAATTTTGGAATCATTCCTTTTATTTAGTAAATAGTTTTCCTTCAGAAAACACACACACACATATATACTTTGGTACATATTAAAAAATGGTTACTATTATGTTTAATATTATTTTAAATGAGTATTTGATACATGGTTAGAGCTATATTTTTGTAGTTTTATTTATAATTTAATTTAATTTTGGTACTGGGGATTGAAACTATGATACTTCACCCACTGAATTACATCCCCTGACCTTCTTTCTTTAATTTATCTTGAGACACAGTCTCACTTAGTTGTGAACTGGCCTGTCTTGAAATCCTCCTGTCTCAACTTCCCAAGTAACTGGGATTACAGGGGGTCACCATCACACCTCATATTTTTTAAACTAACAAAATTGTATGTATTTGTGGTCTACAACATGATGTCTGGAAATGTGTACACACTGTAGGATGGCTAATCAAGCATAATAACAGTACTTTACTTCACATACTTTTTGTGTTTTAGTGAGAACATTTAGAATCTTCTCTCATGTGATTTTCAAGTATACAGTCCATGACTGTTATCTATAATCACCATGTTGTATAAGAGATTTCTCAAGCCTATTCCTCAAGTCTCATTAAATTTTAGATCCGCATTTATTATGTCCCAAGAAGATTTTTAGAGGACAGATGATTTAGATGAGACCACTGAAGATCTTGAATCTTTGCGATTACTAAAAAGACCTCCCCATAGTGTGGATCACTAGTTCCTGGTCAAAAATAATAATCAAATACTCCATTTTATTTAAAATAAACATCTGGAGCCAGGAGTGGGGGCATGGGCCTGTAGTCACAGCTACTCTGGAGACTGAGGCAGCAGAATCAGCCCATGAGCTCGAGACCAGCCTGAGCAACGTAATGTTTGTTTTGTCTCAAAACAAAATTTGAGCTGGGGTCATGGTTCAGTGGTAGAAAGCATACCTAGCATGTGTGAGGATCTACAAACACACACACACACACACACACACACACACACTGAAGATCTTTTAGATATATTGAAAACTGGACATTATGCAAACTGATAGAACATATTAGGGTCAGTCTTTATAAATGGTTTCCATTCTTGGCTTTACCAATGTAATAATCATTTTTTTATGAGTGGAAGAAATGAAAGCATTGGATTATTTCCCCATAAGTAGAGGATAGGATACATACAGTGTGGGGTCCTCTCCTATCTTGTATGCAGTCTGCTGGGGCTCTGGCCTCTGGCACACCTCTCCACTCAGTTGACCTTCTTTTTTGCTATGAGAGCTCTAATCAGTGGTGTGGTGTCTTTGCTATGAACTTCTATCAGTTCTTTCAGTCTTTTTGGTGAACCACCCCAAGCTTCCACATTTCGACTGTGGCTCTGGGAGCTCTGTGTGGGATGTGTCTCAGCATGTGGAAGTTGAGGGGATGCCAGCTGTTATGCTTTCTCTGATTGGCAGGGAAAGCACCCAGAAGTGAGAGGGAGAGGGAGGGGGAGAGGGAAAGAGAGGAAGAGAGAAAGAGAGAAAGAAAGAAATGGCGGGGGAGTTATTCTTAAGTAGTAGAATTTTGCGGGTTAATAACAGTCCAGACCAGTGACTGACTAGAAAGTTTATGGGGCTAACAATCTGGACCAATGACTGCCGAGAATCTTCACAGGGTGAGGAGCAGACCAATGGCTCTCTGGGATGTTCGCAGACTGACAATCTGGGTTGTAATATGGTGTGTGTTGTTGGGGGGGGGGGGCGCAGAATAATGTTGGCAGCAAAATGGCAGATCTGATGCCAATAGGCACAACATGTTTTGCTGTATTTATTTATTTATTTGTTAGTTTATTTTTGCAATGCTGGGAATGGAACCTGGAACCCAGGATCTCACACATTCTACTCAAGGACTCTACCACTAAGCCCCATCCCCAATCCTGTTCTGCATGTTTTGATATGTAGCAGGCAAGCATGAACCTTACTGTCCTTTGACCCAAGTGATCCTCCCATTCAGAATTATTTTCATACATGAATGATTACCCAGGATTCAGTGCCAGCTATACATCCTGTCTAATGGTCAGGTACAATGAAATATAAGATTTCATTGAACTAGTAATATGTCTATTAGTTAAATTATGTAGCAAGACCAACAAAAGCTCACTTGAAGTTGAAGAGATACAGTTAAAGATATAGTTCAATTCATTGGTAGTGGTAGGGTTTAAAGAACGGAATCAGATTTCTTTGAGAACAGTGATACATATTCTCATGTGGGGAACTAGAACAAGATGATCCCATCTGAATCCAAATGTGAATTTCCACTTGTTACCTTTTAATCTCAGGTTTTTTCAGTTTTTACATCTGTGTTCTTTTCTGTCTGATTGCCAGATGTTTAAAACATTTAAAACAAATAGCTGGTGAAACAGCTATTTCTGTTCATTCTAGACTTGAATGCACTGAGCAGTTCAAAATTTATATGACCAGTTGAACTGGAGAATATTATTCACTTATCAGTTCTTGCATTTCAGAGTTAACTTGCCAAAAATGATTTTATTGAACATTCTTTTCGTTCAAACTGATTATACATATCAGAATCTAATCATTTAGAATAGAATTAATTCTGCTATCATACGTTGATATGACTATGTAGTACTGTCATTTTGGTCTAGTAAAGTCTTGTCTCATGATTTAGCTAAGTTTGATGGTGATAATGATTATGAATTAATGCTGTTTGTCAGCAGCGATAGACAGCAATGATAGCAAGAAAGTCCTGCTCCATCTCCTTCAAACTGATGTATCAAAAGGCATATACCATTTATTTTTATACATTATAAACAACATCTGTGCCTCTGTTTTTCTGGCAAGGATGTAACTGCTAAAATCTGCAAAGATTTATGCTATGGTTTATCATTTTACCAGGTGATTTTCATGGCAATCTTAAAAGCTTAATTCAAGAGCATAAAGCATTGGTCAGGTGTGAATCATGGATTGGATTCAATAATGCCTTGAAAGCCATTTTGCTCTTTCAGCTCTTCAGTGCTAAATGGACACACACTTGACGCTTAGTGGGGTTTTGAATTTAATTAGATGCATCATTAAAGGCATGACCTTGAGTTAGTCTGCACTGAAATGCACTTTGTGGGACAGAAGGAAAAAAAAAAAAGGCCAAGCATATTTGTCATTTCTTGTATAGTGTGGTTATATTGTCTGCCTTATGAAATGTGGGTGCAGTGTTCAGCATTGTGTTCAGCCTGCGTTTAGTCCAGGAGTTCTGATGGAAATGTGGCCATTGTTCCAGGACCATCTTCACATGTGGTTGAGATTCCAGGGCCCTGAGTAGATCTCTGTGTCTTGAACTGAGGAGGAATTGTCTAACCTAGTTACTTTTTATTAACTTCAATATGTACCATGTCACCTGGAGTGCAGTTGGGGCAAACTGTCACTGACATAGGATGAAGTGAAAAGTATATGTCTGTATTCTTTTATCTTTCATTTATCAACTAGACACATGTTTTCTTCATGCAAAGGAAAGAAAATCACAAGGACCCGTGCTTGTCTCTCTTTAGAACTCTCTAGAATTAGCTTGTCATGAAATGTAAAACTAATGTGCAGTTGTAAAAACTGCTGCCAGCTTTTCCTCACTGCTGCCTGATGGCTAAGTAGATTTGGAAATGAAAGGGGTTATTATAAAGTGATTACTGAATAGCTAGGTATGTCATTTTAAACAAGCAGCTAAAATCTCTCTGTTATACATTCAGTCTGTAGTCTTGTTTTGTATCATTCATATTTAAGACATGATTTTGATTGTGGAGGAGTAATCAAGCACTAGGGTAATTTAAGAAAAAAATACTGGGTGATATTTTCTTTCATTCCTTATTAAAATACATTAGAATTAAATGAGGCATTCTTTAAAGTGTGTAACTATTAAGTATGTACCAAATATAAAAATCTGAATACCACTTGGCTTTTGAGTTCAGAGTTGAAAATCCTGCACTTGACTAAAAACTTATCAATCTTCTTATAAAAATTCAAGCAATACCTATTGTAAAATAATATATTGAAAGTGGCATGTATCAGAATGAATGGTTTAAAAATTATAACTCTTAATATCTTTTTACTGTCAGTTTCATATGGCAGGACAGATGCCTTGATGAATCTTAAAAGAAAAAAACAAAATAAAAATAAATGAAGTAGAGCTATGGTAGTTTTTTTTTTACATTACTCCCTTCTCCTTTCTGTTTTTCCTGGGAATCATTCTTCCTACGAGTGACTTGAATAATCATATAACCTTGTAATCCTCCAACCCAGCTGAGCGCAGATCTATTCTGAGTGACATGTTGATGTCCTGACAAGGATATCTGACTGAGCACCACTCAGAGCCATCTCAGCTAAGCCCCACCCCGCAGCCTTGTTCTCTGTGTTGGCAACATTGCTTTCAATGTGAGTTGGGGTTTTGTTTGTTTGTTTGTTTTGGTTTCAGTACCTATGATGAAACTCAGGGGCACTTGACCACTGAACCTCATCCCCAGCCCTACTTTGTATTTTATTTAGAGACAGGGTTTCACTGAGTTGCTTAGCACCTCATTTTTGCTGAGGCTGGCTTTGGACTCCTCCCTCAGCCTCCTGAGCTGCTGGGATTACAGGCATGAGTCCAGTGTGAGTTGGTTTTCTATTGGTCTTACTTCTGTGCCTTGACCCACCCTCCACCCTTACCCTTGCCCAACTAATTAACCACATCCTATGGTTTGTTCCCAAGATGTTTCTCAAATGCCCTTTTTCCGGTCCAGGTTCTGTTTACCCATTGGTAATACAGTGTTTCCTTGAAAGCCTCCAGCTTTCCCTATTTCCTGCAGGCTTTCTCTGTCTAGTCCACCTCAGCTGCCTCAGAACTGTTTACCATGTCTGCATCCCAGGCTCATCAGAACTCTCGTGGCTATAACCACTTGCTCCCATGCGTAAACTTAAACATGTACTGTCTTCGAGACCTGTACTGACCTCACTCAGGAGAGATTTGAAGAAGACCTGTGGCCCAATACTTGGTTACCTGGCTTCTGGAATTCTTTTAACCTGTTTTATCCCAGTAATAATGAAGAGGGCCAGTCCCAACTTAAAGTTGTACCAAGCAACCATGTGCTCATCTATTGTAGTACCTGACCCTCTTCTTAATAGTATGCCTAAGATCTTCCCTAGATTCCATTCCATGCCAATACTTGATAATTTCTGGTAGACTTTCCTGATGACAACCTCATGTTGCTGTTACATGAGCTTGTCCCCTGAACAGACATGTTCTAGCACCATGTCTCTTCATTGCCACATACCTCCCTCTGTCTAATATTTGGTTGCATGGAAATATCTTATAACATATGTTTGCTATTTGACATATGTCAATATGACATATGTCATAATGAGTTGACATTAGAAATAAGTCTTATGGATATTAATTTTTATTTTAGTTATTATGTTATTTAGCTAAATTTTTAAAATTTTTTTGTTGTTATAACATAGAACTGAAAGGTTAGAAATACACCAATATTATATTCAGGCCAGTAAGTGAAGAATATTCTTTTCAAATGAACACTGTTTAGACAACTGGATATGCACATGCTAATCAATGAATTTGAGCCCTGACATCCACCATATACAAAATTAACTAAGAATGGATCAGAGACCAAATGTAGGAACTAAAATTATAAAACTCATAGAAGAAAAGATAGGGATAAATCTTTGTGAGCATGGGTTGGGTAATGGTTTCTAGATAGGACATCAAAACACAAGTGACAAAAGTAAAAATAAATTCAACATAATTTAAAATGTTGGTGGTTCAAGTGTCACCACTTTGTAAAATATATCTCTGAAAAGGACAGGTATGTACAATACATAAAGAACATCTTTACAACTCAATAATGAAAACATAATCCAGATGAAAAATGAACAAAGGATTTTTCTATAGAAGCTATTACAAATGTCCAGCAAGTGCATGGAAAGCAATTGCACACTTCTTCAAATAGTTAAACGTAGAATTATCACATGATCCAGAAATTCCACTAATACATGCCTATTACATGTGAAAAACACATGGCCACACAAAACTTGTACATGAATGTTCACAGCATCACTATTCATACATCCAAAAGGTGATAACACAGTTCCCATCCACTGATTAATGTATTAAGATGTATTAATGTATTAATGTATTATTAAAGTCATGTGACATATTTATCCAATGGCATGTTATCTGACAATAAAAGGGATCAAAGTCTGATACTGCCTACATGGTATATGAACTTTGGGAATAGTGCAAGCCAAGGAAAAAGAAGCCAGTTCAACAGACCACATGTTGTGTGATTCCAGTTTTATGAAATAACTAAAATATGCAAAAAATATAGACAATGGAACTGTTGCCAAGGGCGGGTGAGTGTCGGTGGCAAATGACAAGTGCCAGGTAAATTTAGTTTCTGTCTTATTCTTTCTGCTTCTCCCTCACCATTGGAAGTCTTGTTTCTGGATCTGGTGTTTCCCAGTGTTCACAGTGTAATCAGATCGACTTTGCCCAGTCACAGGCATTAATAGCAGACATCTAATCACATTAAATGACTCTACAGAATTCATATTCCTGCACATCCAAGTCAAAGGTCACACCACCACCTTTAAAAAAAAAATTACTTATTTTGATTCATTGTACACAAATGGGGTACAACTGTTGTTTCTCTGGTTGTACATGATGTAGAGTCCCACCATTTGTGTAATCATACATGTACATAGGGTAATGGTGTTTCTCTCATTGTTATTTTTCCTTCCCCCACTCCTCCCACCTCTCTTTTTTCTCCATACAATTCATCCTTCCTCCATTCTTGCCTCCCTCCCACCCCTCATTATGTATCATTTTCCGCTTATTAGAGAGATCATTCAGCTTTTGGTTTTTTGGGATTGGTTATTTCACTTAGCATGATATTCTCCAACTGCATCCATTTACCTACAAATACCATGATTTTATTCTTCTTTATGACTGAGTAATATTCCATTGTGTATATATACCACATTTTCTTTATCCATTCATCAATTGAGGGGCATCTAGGTTGGTTCCACAATCTAGCTATTGTGAATTGAGCAGCTGTGAACACTGATGTGACTACATCACAGTAGTGTGCTAATTTTAAGTCCTTTGGGTATAGGCCAGGGAGTGGGATAGCTGGGTCAAATGGTGGTTCCATTGTAAATTTTCAAAGGAATCTCCACACAGCTTTCCAGAGTAGCTGCACTAATTTGCATTTCACCAGCAATGTATAAGTGTACCTTTTACCCCACATCCTCACTAACACCTATTGTTGCTTGTATTCTTTTTTTTTTTTTTTTTTTTTTTGGGAGAAATTTCTTTTTTTTATTATTTTTTATTTAGCTTTTAATTTTTTACAGACTGCATTTTGGTTCATTGTACACAAATGGGGTACATAATTTCATTTCTATGGTTGTACACAATGCAGATTCATACCATTCATGTAATCATACATGTATATAGGGCAATGATGTCTGTCTCATTCCACCATTTTTCATACCCCCCCTCTCATTTTCTTCTACATATTCTAAAGTTCCCCCATTATTCTCTCATTCCCCACCCCCACCCCATTGTATATCCTCCACTTATCAGGGAAAACATTCTGTCTTTGGTTTTTTGGGCTTGGCTTATTTCACTTAGCAGGATATTCTCCAATTCCATCCATTTATTTGCAAATGCCATAATATTATTCTTCTTTATGGCTGAATAGTATTCCATTGTGTATATATCCCAGAGTTTCTTTATCCATTCATCTGTTGAAGGGCATCTAGGTTGGCTCCACAATCTAGCTATCACTATTCTAATTGGGGTGAGATGGAGTCTTAGGGTAGTTTTGATTTGTATTTCTCTTATTACTACAGATGTTAAACATTTTTT
Organism: Sciurus carolinensis; assembly: GCF_902686445.1. Classification (NCBI taxonomy): domain Eukaryota; kingdom Metazoa; phylum Chordata; class Mammalia; order Rodentia; family Sciuridae; genus Sciurus; species Sciurus carolinensis. Next base: position 23,612,587 of record NC_062227.1, on the reverse strand, counting down.
CATATATCTGTTGATTGGTTGTAGATCTTCTTCTGTGAAGTGTCTGCTCATTTCCTTAACTCATTTATTGATTGGGTTATTTGTATTCTTGTTGTAAAGTTTTTGAGTTCTTTATAGATTCTGTAGATTAGTGCTCTATCCGAAGTATGTGTGGCAAAGATTTTCTCCCACTCTGTAGGCTCTCTCTTCACATTGCTGATAGTTTCCTTTGCTGAGAAAAAACTTTTTGGTTTGAATCTATCCCAGTTATTGATTCCTGTATTTATTCCTTGTGCTTTGGGAGTCGTGTTAAGGAAGTCTGGTCCTAAGCCAACATGATGAAGATTTGAACCTACTTTTTCTTCTATAAGGTGTAGGGTCTCTGGTCTGATTCCGAGGTCCTTGATCCATTTTGAGTTGAGTTTTATGCAGGGTGAGAGATAGGGGTTTAGTTTCATTTTGCTGCATATACACCACCACCTTTTCATGCCTGCTTACGTTTGCTTCCTACTATATCCAACCTGCTATGTGTTCTTGTCACAAGTATTAACAGGGAAGAAGGGTCTGGAAACTCAAATGAGTACTAACCCAGAGAGAGATTATCCTCAGTTTTGGAGGACTATTAACTAAGAATTAGACTTCAAAAATGCTAAAGAAGTTTTTTTTTTATCTGTTTAATATATCATTGGTTCCTTAGAATTATTATCTGTGGATTCTCACTAAAAATTTAGTTAACTTTCACCATGCCATGAATTATGGCTATTATTTTTGAAACTGAACACTAGATGGCAAGTGAATTCTCCACTATATTAAGTTGACTCAATACATTGCCGAGTCTTAAGCCACTTCTAAGCAATATGCAAGGAAACATACTTATCAATAATAAAAAGAAGTTTCTCTGGCAAATGAAAAAATGAAACATTGGTAAGCTGGAATTTACTTTCAAAAGTTCAGTGAGCAATCAGAGGTATAATAATCTCTGTTTTGTGATAGCTTCATCATTATTTTACTCAAAAAAAGTCATACCTGGAAAACATAAGAAATATTTTAAAAGAAAAAGGATAGCACCAAACAACCTATGAACCAAAGTGTGCTGTACTGAATCAGTCACACAGCATGGCTTCTATGGGTATTAAATGAGTATTTTGTGTGTATTTATGTTTGCTGTTGAGGGATTGACTCCTTGCCAGGTGATCTCTGAATCACCAGGGGAGCTTCACAGAATGACATGTTACCCTGAACCCTAGCAGTCCCCCCATCCTCTTTCCAGAAGAGTTGAATGTCAGAATCTAGGGAGTGTGGGATAAAGTTGAGTGTGTGGGTGACATGATAAGGTATTCCCTCATTTTTGTGGACTATGGAGATAGAGAACAGCTGGAACTTTTTCCCATTGTGCTATAAAACCAGAAGATAAAAGTTCATTTGAAGAAAAGTTGGGTAACCATTCATAAATAAATGTAATAGACTACTCTTGAAGGGACAGGACTCCAAGTGCTGGAATAAATGACTGCAAGTCAGTGTATCTTCAGTAAATAATGGATTGATTTCCTGACTTCCAAGAAAACAACAACAAAATAAAACCACATTGCCTTTCCATTTTTTAAATCAGAAAATTGAAATTTCTTGTATCACCTTAGGCTAAATATTTGAAAGAGTTAGAAAAGTAACATTGTAAACTCCTGACTTTGGTGGGAAAATGGAGTTGATCCTAATCAAAAACTGCTTATAAGGAAAAACTGACACTAAAATAGCACTAATGTGGTAGTAAACAATGGAGACCATTTAGCGTAGAGGTGTACTGTTCTGTGCAAAGAAATAATTTCAAGTTAAAACCTTCATTTCCTTTTCATCTTTTCAGATCCAGGAACCCGATTCATTTCTCCCCTGGCCATACCTCTTCCCGCCCTCCTGGGGGCAGTCCTGAGTGGGGCACTGGGTATATTCTCCCCTGTTAGAACTGCCTTTCTACTCTTTCCTCCACCTTCTCCTCCGAGCTTCCCCAGAGAGGAATAAGATGGAAAACCTAGGATTTAGGATTCTTGTTTGTTTTGATCCTGGAAATTGAACCCTGGACCTCAAATGAACATGCTAAATGCACAGTTTACCACTGAGCTTACAAACCAGCCCCCAAACCTAGTTTTAAATAAGAATTTCCTTTGTTGATGAAACAGAGAAGAGTAACTACAACATAACCATCAATTCAGCAGAGTTGAGTGTGGCCTTTTGTGAAACCATTTGCCCAGACCTGTAAATAACTTCAAACAGGAAATTGTATGATCATAAAAAGGTTGTAAATAGCAACATAGGAAGCTCTTAATATGCAAAAGTATTTTAAATAATATTTATCTGCTTAGTATTAGCTAAAGAATAGTTAGTTACCTGTGGGTATAACTAAAATTGTCTTTGATTGGCTTTTTTCTATCCCTAATCCCATTACTTCTATAAGAAAAAAAGAGTGAATGGTTTGTGTCCTCTTTTGCCTTGGGTAAAATATCAGTTCCAAACTTCTAAAGCTTTTTGTGGGTATCATAGCTTTATGAGGGTTAGAAAAGGTCAAAATCCATTCCAAACCAATTTTTGACAGTTTTGAAAAACTCTGTGAAAATCGTTTTGCCTCCTCCTGTTTTATATAGTCTGAAATAAATACCAAGGAAGTCTTTTACTGCAGACTCATTTTTATTTCCTACAACAGTCTCCTTGTAAAGTTCATCTATAGGATGAATTGCAGTTTGTTCCTTCCAGTGCATTGAAACAATTGAAGATTCTAATTTTGAGTAAAGCAGCAGTGTTCATTCTGTAGTAATGAACTTTACACTTTAGAAATGTCACCAAGAAGTCTGGGCAAAGTCAGAACTCTTCTGGTGGTTAGTGGAAACCATGTGTATAGTGCCTGGGTAACTTCTTTAAAGCAGTAAAGGGAAATAGAGATGAGAGTCACAACACAGAAACTGGAAAAGGCTGCTCACAGAAAACAGGTGCATATGCCACTTCATTCATTTACTGCCAAATGACAGGATTTTATTCTTTCTTATGACTGAATACTATTCCACTATGTATATATGCAACATTTCTTTGTCCACTCATCTGTAATGGATATCTCAGGCAGTTCCACATCTTGGCTATTGTGAATCGTGTTGCAGTGAACATGGAACTGATGATTCATGTTTGAGATACTGATTTCACTTCCTTTGCATATGTTTCCAGTCGTTTGTTTGCTGGATCAGGTGGTAATTCTGTTTTCAGTTTTTTGAGAAACCTCATACCGTTCCCCCCATAATAGCTATTGAGGACATTATGTTAAATGAACTAAGTAGTCACAGAAAGACAAATACTGCTTTTCCTTATGTGGAAGCTAAAAGTGTTAGAGTAGAACAGTGGTCACAAGAGGTTGGGAAGGGTGGAGGAAAAGGGGGAAGGGGAGGTTGGCTAGTGAGTAGGAAAAGGCCGTTAAAAGGAGTAACTTCTAGTGTTCTTTATCAAAATAGGAAAACTATAATTTATTATATATTTTATAAAGAACTAGAAAAGGGAAGTTCAAAGACTTCTAACCCAAGAAATGATAAATGTTTAAGGAGATAGAAATTACTCAGGTTTAATCATTAAACATTGTATCCATGTATGGAATTATCACACTGTACCCCATAAATATGCTGAATTTATTATACATCAAATAAAAATTGTAAAGTAAACAAAACAGATAAGTTTTAGAAAAAGGAAATGTTTCCTGAATTAACTTATGAGAACCAAAGTATTGAGCAAGATGCTTATTATTATTCTGTGTTAATGCTCTTTTAACAAATAGGTTTATTGACAGTTGTAGACATTTTCTAGGATAAAGATTCATGTTAGATGCAGGATGTAACTCGATTGCTACAGAATATGATAAAGACATGGTCAACCAATGTACTTGAGGATTTTGATCATCCTGGGTCTGCAGATACCTGATTATTGCAATTAAGAAGAAACAGAAGTTTATTTTGAACCAAGATGGAAAAGAATTGAAGGCTACTTGTTGGCAGATGAGAAGGTGACTCTCACTCCATATATATGTATCCATCCAAGCAGAGAAATGCATTTTCCAGGGAGAACTGCATTTGAAGTGCAACAGATAGATTTGCTTGACCAGTGTGGAAAGTGAGAAGGTTATGTGATCAGTAAGATAGTTGTGACTTGCTAATGGAAAAGTTCTTTAATTGATTTAAATGATAAGAGAGAGTCAATTAGATGTCCTTCAACTAATACAGATGAACTGTCACATCAGGAAGGCATTCTGGTGGTAGCATGAAGAATAGATAAGATTAAGGAGAAATAGTTAGAATTAGATCCTTTGGAAATGTATCTTAAGAACTTTATGGCATATGTGAGGAATGAATTCTGGTAAATAAGTAAATGATATTAATTTCATGGGAAAAATAATACCTATGTTTGTCAACATGCATACTTCATAACATACTTCTGCAGGCCTGATTTGTCATAAACTTTGAAATTGCTATTTACAAATGTGCTGTCTGGGGGCTTTTAGTATATGCAACATATACTAAATAACATGTATTCATTACTATACATGTTATATGGTATATGTCATTTAGTTGCATATACAAAAAATATATACAATATATATGAGTCTGTATTGCATACACTACAAGTCCTTAGTATATTTGTCAAAATGTGTATTTTTTGATTAGGTAATTTGCACATTTTTGATAGTACCCAAACATACAAGTTACACATTGATTCAAACAGGGCCCCTGGGTACAATTGTGTACATTGTATATGCCATAACATAATAAACTCTATTCATAATACCCTATTCATAATACTTGTAGATTTGTATTATTTTTGTGGAAATTTTCCCACAGATGACTCCCAACAGAACCAGAAGAACAGGTTCTCTTTCTTCCTTTTTCTTTTTTCTTTTTAAATTTTTGAACAGGGTTGAACTCTTCTTCAAATTGGCACAAAATTACCATGTAGGGCAGCTATGAACTTGAACGAGTACTTGTCTGGTGTTCTCTTCCTCCTGATGTGAAGTCCTGAGTTCCCTGTTGAATTCAGTCATAAGTATTCTAGAATGAAAGCATGAGGTGGTCCTTCGATGTCCCCTTAAGCATTAGATGCAGGTGCAGACTAAACCTAGGCCTGGGGACTAGGGATGAGAATGTTATGGGGTCAGAGTGTTACTGCTTTGAAGCCTGTAGTGCCTGATGAGGAGGCTCTTTGAGTGGTTTTCAAGTCAGAGGACCCCATCCCACGGTGCTTCCCAGAACAGCATATCTTCAGTGACATATGATCTTGCTTCCTAAAGTTGGCCTGGTAGATGCCAGCATCCCTCTCCCATATGAACCAAACATGGAAATTTGTCCTAGAGCCCACATGTTTCTGGAATAGTCCTGCCTTCCCTGCAATAATATTCTTTTGAAGTTATTATGTAATAATTGACATTAAACAAAAGAATGCATGTAACCAAGATAAATTATGCAGCATATCAGTAATCAACTCCCTAGCTTAAAAATAGGATATCCCTAGATCCTTTGCATGGAACTGCAGAGGTAACCAATATCCTGAGTTCTTATTTATATTTTCCTTTTCCCTTCTTACTTTGTTATTCAAATAGTTTTATCACATATGTATCAAATAATTCCCTTTTGCATGTTGTTTGGTCTTGTAAAATTGCCTGTTAGTAGTCTTCTGTGATTTACATTTTCTACTCAATACTGTGTGTTTTTTAGATCCTTTATTGCTTTAACTGTGGTTCATTCATCTTCCCTGTATTATAATTTTCCACTGCATAGGTGTTTGTTCTCTGCTCAGCAGATATTTGGGTTATTTTCATGCTTTACTTTCTTGTGCTTTTGGCAACAATACTGCTGAAAATATTTCAGTGCTTATCTCCTGGTGCCCATTAGTATGAATTTATCTGGAATTTCAAATGCTTTCAATGCAGCATGAAATATATTTTGCATTGTTACACAGTTATTATATAGTATACTTCTCACCTTTTGACCTAAAATATATTCTAATGTTTCTTTTTCCATTCTTTCTTTAAAACAAGTTGGTACTGTCAGTACATGACTTACAGACCCCATCTGCACTATGGAAATATTTCTTTAAGCCAGAGCTTCTCAGTGTTGCTGTGTAAAGGAAAGTTCAGCTTTGAGCAGTTGGGAGGGACTTGAGTTTCTGCATTTATGACACACTTCACGGTACTCCTGCTGGTGCTGGTGTAAGAACCCTACTTTTTTCTTTAATTTGTTCTTTTTAGATACACATGACAGTAGAGTGTAATTTTACATATTATAACTACACAGAGTTTAACTTAATATAATTAGGATCCCATTCTTGCGGTTGTACATGATGTGGAGTTTTACTGGTCATGTATTCATATATGAACATAGCAAAGTTATGTCCAATTCATTCTATTTTCTTTCCTATTCCCATCATCCCTCCCTTCCCTTCATTCCCTTGTGTCTAATCTAATAAACTTCTATTCTCCCCCAACCCATTGTATGTCAGCATCCACATATCACAGAGAACATTTGATCTTTGTTTTTTTGGAATTGGTTTATTTCATTTAGCATAATAGTCTCCTGTTCCATCCATTAACCCACATATGCCATAATTTCATTCTTCTTTAGGGCTGAGTAATATTCCCCATGTATATATACCACATTTTCTTTATCCATTCATCTGTTGAAGGGCTCCTTGGTTGGATTCATAGCTTAGCTATTACGAATTGAGCTGCTATAAACATTGATGTGGGCACGTCACTATAGTATGCTGATTTTAAGTCCTTTGGGTATATACGGAGGAATGGGATAACTCAGGTCAAATGGTGGTTCCACTCCAGATTTTCCAAGGAATCTGGAACTGAACGCTTTGCATTCCTACCAGCAATGTATGAGTAAACGTTTTTCCCCACATCCTCACCAACATTGATTGTTACTTGTATTCTTGATAATTGCCATTCTGACTAGAGTGAGATGAAATTCTGTAGTTTTAATGTGCATTTCTGCAGTTCCTAGTGATGTTGAACAATGTTTCATGTATTTGTTGACCAATCATATTTCTTCTTCAGTGAAGTGCTTGTTCAGTTTCTTTGCCCACTTATTGATTGGGCTATTTGTTTTTTTGGTGTTAAGCTTTTGAGTTCTTTATATTCAGTGTCATTGATCTTTGTGCCTATTTTTGTGCCAATACCATGCCAATTTTGTTATTAGAGCCCTGTAGTATAATTTAATATCTGGTATTGTGATGCCTCCTGCTTCACTTTTATCACTAAGAATTGCTTTAGCTATTTGGGGCCTCTTATTTTTCCAAATGAATTTCATGACTACTTTTCCTATTTCTATGAAGAATATCATTGGAATTTTAATAGGAATTGCATTAAATCTGTATAGCGCTTTTGATAGTGTGCCTATTTTGACAATGTTAATTCTGCCTATCCAAGTGCATGGGAGATCTTTCTGATTTCTAAGGTTTTCTTCAATTACTTTCTTTAGTGGAGAACCTTACTTTGAGTAGTACGATCTAGACTGTTTTTTCAACTTCTTCCATAACAGGAATAGCCTGGGCTGCTTCTTTGAGATTCAAATTCTGAGGCTTCATTATAGCTGCAATGAAACTGAATCTCTGGGGATGAGGCCCAGAAAACTTTATATTTAAAAAGTATGCAAGTTGTTGTTTTCATCAGAGAAGTTTAAAAGTACTTTTCTGGGACATAGAAGAATATAGCTGCTGGTTCTATGGAGTTCTGTTGTTTACCTGCCACGATGACACCACATTGCTCCCCATAGTTTGGCAGGTTCTATGAGCTGTGTGTCCAACATTTGCTGGGTCTTCATCCTACCCACAGACCATGTTGTCAATTTTTCTGTGTAGTTGTCATCTTTTTCTTGTGATTGGTAGACACTCTGTATATAATCTTCATATCTTTTCCTTGTTAAATTGTTGCTTCCATCTTCCCTGTGGCTTATTTTTATTAGATGCCTATTCATGTCTTTTGCCCTTATTCTGTTTAGTTGTTTTATTTTCCTTAGATGAGTAAGGTTTGACTTAGATTTTTCACTTTCTTCACAGTACATTTTGAAAACTATAAATTCTTGATTTTAATTATATATATAATTATGTATATAATTGAACTTTTCATTAATAGTTGGATTAGACCTATCCCCCCACCCAAAATCATTTTTGCTATTGGAATGGAACTGAGCAATGCTTTACCACTGAGCTACATCCACAACTATTTTAATTTTTCATTTTGAGATAATGTTACTTAGAGCCTTGCTGAGTTGCTGACACTGGCCTCAAACTTGTGATTCTCCTGCCTCAGCCTCCAGAGTTGCTGGGATTACAGGCATGTGCCACTGTGCCTGGCTTTTTTTTCTCATATAAGAAATATTTTCTTATCCTACAATCAGATAAATAATACCCCATTTTTTGTAAAATAAAAAATTAAGTTGAATTTTCACATTTAGACTTCATTCAATAGGAATCGATTTTTGTGTATAGTCTAGAATAGGAATCTAGTTTCATTTTCTTCCTGTATTAGCACCATTTGTCTTTTCCCCTGGAATCAGAATGCCACTTTTATCATATAAGGTTTCTGGTGTACTCTGTGTCTCTTCTTTTAGCCGTGTCTTCCTGTTTAGTTACCATAATTTTTAGCAACTTGCTGTCTCATAGAACAAATTTTCCTACCTCATTCTTTCAGGACTTGCAGGGAACCTTTCCTTTTCTTTCTCCCTTTTCTTCCTTTCCTTCCTTCCTCTCTTTTTTTGGTGCTGAGGATGGAACTCAGGGTCTTGTACACATTAGACATGTGCTTAATCACTGTACCATATCCCCAATCCTACTTACATTTTAATAAATTTTCAAGTTCCCCAGATCTCTAGATTCGTATAGAAATTGTGTTGATTCCTAGATTAGCATGGAAAAAAACAATAGCTTTACAATATTGATTCTTCCCATTCAGGAATCATTGCTCTTTAATTATTTTGAAATTCATTAATACTTTTCAGTAAAGTTTCAGACTTTATCTTCTAGTGGTTCTTGTAAGATTTATAGCTGAGTACTTTATATATTTTGGTCCTGTGGTAAATAAAAAAAAATAAATCAGTGCTTCTTTTGGTGGTTAATGTATAGAAATAGAGGATTTCAATATTAATCTCATATTTAGCCACCTTACTAAAATTTGTTACTTTGTATAATTTATAAATCCCATGTGTTAGTAGATGTGTGTGTGTGTGTGTGTATGCACACACACCCAATCACATTGTCTATAAGTCAAGTTTTGTTTCTTCCCTTTTCTCTTCTTCCTGAATAGAACCTCCATGAAAATGTTGCTTATAAACAGGCATCTTGTGTCGTACCTTAATTACTTAAGAATGATGTTCGCTAATTAGAGTTGTGAAATTTCTGCTAAAATTTTTATATTATGAGTGGATATTTAACAAGTGGTCTTTCTGAATCAGTTGAAATGTTCCAATATTTTTCTTCTTTCATTGGGTAATGTGATAAATTACATTAATAGATTTTTTAAAATACTAAATAATTATAATTTATCTAATTTGGTCATGCAGTGTTTCACATGCATGAGGCTGAATTTGAATATTGTTTTAGACTTTCATGTCCATCCTCACAAATGAAATGCATTGCCCACACACCCTTGTTTCTGCTCTAAGGTTACCAGTTGCTTTATATATTGTAAGGCCATATTAGAGTGCATAAAAATCTATGGTTGTTATATCTTGTTGATGAATTGATGCTTTTATCATTATGTAAGTGATTTTCTGTGTCCCTTAATGCAAGTACTGAGTGTTTCTTTTGGCTAATATTTGCCAGTCATCTTTTTTATATTTGTTTACTTTCAACTTTCTGTGTACATGTGACTTAGATTTAAATAGAATACCAAATACAGTAGAATAATGATTTTGCATGAATTTTACATCTCTACCTTTTAATTAGAAAGATTTTATTTATATGAATATTCTTTACTAATGCATTTGGATTTATTTTTATCACTTTTCAGTTTTTTCCCTAGTTTTCCCATGTATTTTGTGTCCCTCTCCTTTCTTACCTTTTTTGTCCCCCTCCACACAATTGACTAAAGTACTTTTTGCTTAAATGGATTACTTTTTTATGATCATTTTATTTGTTTTTATAGTTATGCATGACAGTAGAGTATGTTCTGACATATTTAAGCAAACACAGGGTATATCTTATTCTAACAACGATCTCAGTTTTGTGGTCATACATGCTGTGACGATTCATTGTGGTTTATCCATATATGTAGGTAGGAAAGTTATGTCAAAGTCATTCTACTGTCTTTCTTATTCCTGTCCCCACTTTTTCCTTTATTCCCCTTTGTCTAATCCACTGTATTTATACTTTTTAAATTTTTGTTAGTTTGTTTTGTTTTGCTTTTACAATTAATAAAGTGTCACTCTACTTCTATTCTTACTGTGGTTTTCTAGAAAGTTTGCTGTGTATCCTTACTCTGTGCCTGATATAGTAAACCTCCCTCCTCATTTATATAAGGGTCTTATTACTTTGGAACTGAGTGCTGCTCCATGTGCTTACCTGCTCTTGTTATCAGTAGTTTAATTCTGCATTGTTCAAAAACTTTCAAATTAGACATTATCATACATATGTATGTTAAATGTTTCTTTGCTTACCATTTCTCCTAGAATCTCAGACCTTCCTTCAATATCACTTTTCTATTTCTTGTACTTGGTAGTAAGCCTGCAAAATTATGTCTTATTTTAAAATTTATTCTAATTAGTTGTACATTACAGTAGAATGCATTTTGACACATTGTACAAAATGGAGCACAACTTCACATTCTTCTGACTGTTCATGGTGCAGAGTCACACTGGTCTTGCAATCATGTATTATTACCCTACACATAGGGAATAATGGCTGTCTCATTCCACCATCCTTCCCACCCTCACACCTCGTCCCCTCAATTCCCTCTGCACAATCAAAAGTACCTTCATTCTGTGCCCCACCCCCATATGGGTCAGCATCCACTTATCAGAGAAAACATTCAGCCTTTGGTTTTCTGGGTTTGGCTTATTTCACTTAGCATGATATTCTCTTGTTCCATCCATTTACTTGCAAATGCCATAATTTCATTCTTCTTTGAGGCTGAGTAATATTCCATTTTATATATGTACCACATTTTCTTTATTCATTCATCTGTTGAAGGGCACCTAGGTAGGTTGAATTGAGCTAGTTATTTATTAATGTTTATTGATGTGGCTGCATCTCTGTAGTATGATAATTTTAAGTCATTTGGGTTTAAACCAAGGAGTGGGATAGCAGGGTCAAAGGGTGGTTCCATTTCAAGTTTTCTGAACAATCTCCATACTGCTTTTCGTAGTGGTTGCCCCAATTTGCAGTCCCACCAGCAATGTATGAGTGTACCTTTTCCCCCACATTCTCGCCAACACTTGTTGCTGCTTGTATTCTTGATAATTGCCATTCTGACTGGAATTGAGATGAAATCTGTTTTTTTTTTAATTTGCATTTCTGTATTTGCTAGAGGTGATGAACATTTTTTCATATATTTGTTGATTGATTATATTTCTTCTTCTGTGAAGGGTCTGTTCAGTTTCTTAGCCCATTTATTGATTGGATTATTTTTTTTAAGTGTTATTTTCTGAGTTCTTTATATCCTGGAGATCAGTATTCTATCTAAGGTGCATGTGGTAAAGATTTTCTCCATTCTGTAATCTCTCTTTCATGTTGTTGATTGTTTCCTCTGCTGAGAAGAATCTTTTTAGTTTGAATCCATCCCATTTATTGAGTCTTGATTTTACTTCTTGTCCTTTAGGAGTCCATTTAGGAGTTAAATACACCAAAATGATGAGGATTTGGGCCTACTTTTTCTTCTGTTAGGCATAGGGTCTCTGTTCTAGTGCCTAAGTCTTTGATTCACTTTAAGTTGAGTTTTGTGCAGGGTGAGAGATAGAGGTTTAATTTCACTCACTACATATGGATTTCCAGTTTTGCCAGCACCATTGTTGAAAAGGTTATCTTTTCTCCCATGTATGTTTATGGTGCCTTTGTCTAGTATGAGATAACTGTATTTATGTGGATTTGTCTTCTATTCTGTACCATTGGGCTACATGTCTACATGTCTATTTTGATGGAAATACATGCTGTTTTTGTTCCTATTGCTCTGTAGTATAGTTTATGGTCTGGTATTGTGATGCCTCCTGCTTCACTCTTCTTGCGAAGGATTGCTTTGCTATTCTGGGTGTCTTATTTTTCCAAATGAATTTCATGATTGCTTTTTCTAGTTGTATTAAGACTGTCATTGGGATTTTAATACTAATTGCATTAAATCTGTATAATGCTTTTGGTAGTACAGCCATTTTGACAATGTTATTTCTGCCTATCCAACAGCATGGGAGGTCTTTCCATCTTCTAATGTCTTTCTCAATTTTCTTCTTTAGTGTTCTAAGTTTTCATTGTAGAGATCTTTCAGCTGTTTTGTTAGATTTGTTTTTCTCAAATTTCTTTTTGAGGCTATTGTGAATGGGGTAGTTTTTCTAATTTCTCTTTCAATGGATTCATCACTGATACAGAAATGCATTTGATTTATGGGTATTGATTTTATATACAGTTACTTTGCTGAATTCATTTATGAGTTGTAGAATTTTTCTGGTGGAATTTTTTGGATCTTCAAAATATAGAATCAGGTCATTGGCAAATATGGATAATTTGAGTTCTTATTTTCCTATTCTATTGTGACCAATGGGCAATCTCTGGGCTCTGGTGAGGGGTGAAGGGGGATTAGAAAATAAAGATTCACAGACACAGATCTTGAAGATTAAGCTGGGATCAGGTAAAGCCTGCTCTCTGATAGAGATGCAGGGCTAAAGAATTATGCTAGCAATCTTTATTTATATATGTCTCATTATCAGGTTAAAGACTATGCAAACATTATTCTTTGTATTCAGGAACATTACAGAAACTAGGACATCTATGTAGCTTTTCTGCAGTAGAAATCCATAGTTGCAAAGTGCAATGTTAGGAGCTTTGTGTAGCTCTCAAGAAAGTCCATTGTTAAAAGTTGCTATAAGGCAGACAGGAACAAGAGAAGTGGTGCTGGTGAAACACTCTGGTTGTCTAGTATAAGAATGATTTTCTTCCCGGGAGCTGTGTGCCTGAGATCAAGGTTAGAACTGATAGAGCTCTTGCAAGAGTCTCTTCATCCAGGGCATTGCTACAGTAGCTAGGCATCCTGTGCCCTTGCACAGAAACATTCCCAGGAACTGGACATGCCACAGCCATGAGGGCATCCGAGACCCCTGATCTCAGTAACTGCTCTCCTATTCTCTGTCACCACTCTCAACACTATTCATATCCCTTTAATTTCTTTTGTCTGTGTCATTGCTCTGGCTAGAGTTTCAAGACAGTGTTGAATAGAAGTGGTGAAAAAGGGCATCCCTGTCTTATTCCAGTTTTTAGAGGGAATACTTTCCATTTTTTTCCATTTAGAATGATGTTGGCCTTTGGCTTAGCATAGATGACTTTACAATGTTAAGTTATTTTCCTGCTATCCTTAGTTTTTCTGGTGTTTTGAACTTGAAAAGGTGCTGTACTTTGTCAAATACTTTTTTCTATTGAGATAATCATATGATTCTTAACTTTCAGCCTATTGATGTGATGAATAACATTTATTGATTTCTGCATCCCTGGGATGAACCCCACTTGATCATGCTGCACTAACCTTTTAATATGTTTTTGTATGCAATTTGCCAGAATTTTATTGAGAGTTTTTGCATCTATGTTCAGCAGAGATATTGGTCTGAAGTTTCTTTCCTTGATGTGTCTGTCTGATTTTAGAATTAGGGTGATTCTAGGATCATAGAATGAGTTTGGAAGGGTTCATACTTTTCTATTTCATGGAATACTTTGAGGAGTAGTAATACTAGTTCTTCTTTGAAGGTCTTGTAGAACTCAGCTGAGAATCTGTCTGGTCCTGGGCTTTTCTTGGTTGGTGGGCTTTCGATGGTGTCTTCTCTTTCATTACTTGAAATTGTGTATGTCCTCCTGCTTCAGTTTGCGTAGATCATATGTCTCTAGGAATTTATGAATGTCTTCAAGATTTTCTATTTTATGGAGTATAAATCTTCAAACTACTTTCTAATTGTCATCTGTATTTAAGTAGTGTCCATTGTGATATTACCTTTTTCATCACAAATTTTAGTAATTTGGAATTTCTCTCTGTTTTTGTTGGTATAGCTAAGGGTTTATCAATTTCACTTGTTTTTACAAAGAACCAACATTTTGTTTTGTCATTTTCTTCAGTTATTTCTTTTGTTTCAATTTCATTGATTTCAGCTCTGATTTGAGTTATTTCCTGTCTTCAACTGCTTTTGGTGTTGATTTGTTCTTCTTTTTCTAGGGCTTTGAGATGTAATGTTACGTCATTTATTTGTTGACTTTTTATTCTTTTAATGAGTGAGTTCAATGCAGTGAACTTAAGCACTGCGTTTATAATGGTTCAGAGATTTTGATGTGTTGTATTGGTATCCTCATTTGCCTCTAAGTATTTTTTTTATTTCCTCCCTGGTTTCTTCTGCTATCCACTCTTCATTCAGTAGTATGTTATCTACTCTCTACATGTTGTATTTTTTATTTTATCATTGATTTCTAGTTTATTCTATTATGACCTGATAGAGTTGCACACTAGTATTTTTTTTTTTTTAATTTGCTGTGAGTTGCTTTGTGGCAAAACATACAGTCTGTTTTAGAGAAGGATCTGTGTGCTGCTGAGAAGAAAGTATATTTGCTCTTGATCAATGAAATACTATGTATATGTCTGTTAAATCTAAATTATTGATTGTTTTATTTAGATCTGTAACTTGTTTGTCTATTTTTTGTTTGCACAATCTATTCACTAGTGATAGAGGCGTATAAAAGGTGTGTGTGTGGTCTCTTTGATTCTTGAAATTGAGAAGGGTTTTTTTGATGTACAGAGATGCTCAATTGTTTGGGGCATAAATATTTACAGTTGTTATTTCTTCTTGTTATATAATTACCTTATGCAGTGTGAAATGTCCTTCTTTATCCCTTCTGACTAACTTTGGCTTGAAGTTCACTTTATCTGCTATGAAGATTGAAACCCCTGCTTGTTTACACAGTCCATGTGAGTTGACATGTTTTTTTCCAACCATTACCTTCAGTCTATGGATGTCTTTTCCTAGGAGGTGAGTCTCTTGAAGACAGCTTATTGTTGGGAATTTTCTAAATCCAATCTGTCAGTCTATGTCTTTTGATTGATGAGTTTAGGCTATTAAGATTCAGGGTTCTTATTGATATATGATTTGTATTCCTGGTCATTTTGGTTTATTTCTTTTTTCTTTTTTTCATTTTTTAATTTGTTCTAATTAGTTATTTTTGGTTTTTATATTGACTTAGTTTCTTCTTTGATTGACTTTTCCTTTAGTGTAGTTCCTCCCCTTGCTGGTTTTCATTTTCTCCTCATGGAATATTTTGCTGAGAATGTTCTGTAGCTGTAGGCTTTCTAGTTGTGAAGTCTTTTAACTTTTGTTTATCATGGAAGGTTTTTATTTTATCTTCAAATCTGAAGCTTAGTTTTGGCGGATATAAAATTCTTGGTTGGCATCTATTTTCTTTCAGAGCTGGATATATATTATTCCAGGACCTCCCAGACTTGAGGGTCTAGGTTGAGAAATCAGCTGAAATCTGAATTAGTTTTCACCAATACATAATTTGATATTTTTCTTTCAGAGCCTTTAAAATTCTATCCTTATTCTATATGTTAGTCTTTCTCATTATAATCTTGTACATATGGGGTCCTGTAAGCCTCTTGTAGTTGATTTTCCATTTCATTCTTTAGGTTTGGGAAATTTTCTGATTATTTTGTCATTCAAAAGATTGTACATTCCTTTGGTTTTTATCTCCATACCTTCATCTATTCTGACAAATCTTAAATTTGGTCTTTTCCTGTTACTGTAATTTTTTGAAGTTGTGGTCATGGTTTCTTACCACCTTCTCTGTATGGTCAATTTTATTTCCAAGAGTGTGTATTTTGTCTTCATTGCTGAGGTTCTGTCTTCCAGGTGGTCTAGTCTGTTGGTGCTACTTCCCACTGAATTTTAAGGATTTCCTTGTTTTCGAGGATTTCTGCTTGTTTCCTTTTTATAATATCTACCTCTTTATTGAAGTGATCTTTCATTTCCTGTATTTTCTCTCTGATACGATCTTTTATTTTGAAGATCATTCTAACTATGTATTTTCTAAACTCCTTCTCTGACACTTCTTCTACTGTGTTGTCTATGGATTCTGTTGATACAACATTTTAGTTTGAGGTGCTTTTTTTCCCTTGTTTTTTTGATGCTGTTTGTGTGTCTTCTCACCTAGCGGTATGGATCTGTGGCAGTACAGTTTCTATGCTGTAGTATTATAGTGTCCCTAAAGGCTTCCAGTTCCTCACCTTTAAGGGGGAGACCAATATTAACAACACTCATTGCAAACAATATACAGCCTTAAACAATATACAGCCAAATAGCTCCTATTAAGGCATCTACAGTTTTGTCACAATAAACAGAAATGACATGTTCAATTATTGTCTACTGTAAACAGTAAGTTTGCTAAAAGAGTTTAGTGTTTCAAATGATGGACAAAGAGGGAACAGAAGTAGTGTAGGATATGATGTTTCTGAGGGAGAAGGAGAGAACATAGAGGTAAAAATTAATAGTTAGAGCCAAAGAGGAATTAATAGTTTGTCTGTTAGCATGATAGAAGTGAGAAAGATAATCCAGCGAGACAGATAAGTAAGAGAATAAATATATACAGATTTTAAAAAGAAAGAATAAAAAGTAAAAAAAAAATATAAGAATACACAACAAAACTTTAATATACTATTCACACATCTCATTCCACAATGAATGAATTAATGCATGAAAAAATTTGGTTTCAAAGATGGTAGAGATGTTAGAGAGAGGGAAAAAAACAAACAGGAAAGTCCCAATCAAAAATTGAACAATTGTTTCCATTGTTTTTCAAAAATTTTCTCAGCTTCCCTTCTTCATGGATAGGTGGGGTTATTCTGAAGTTTGATGGTAGCTCCAATCCGGCTGGTCAGACTTGCCAGTCCCAGATTTACCCACACAGACCTAGCTACAATCTGATGTATCTGGGCTTCAGATTCCCCAGGCTCTGTCTTAGTGCAGTCCCAAGATCTCAATGCCATTCCAACTTGCAGAGAGACCACCAGGCATGAGCTCACACAAAGGAGTGAACCTGCAATGAGGCAGCCAGATGTCACCCACTAGCACACCCAGCAGGTGCAATCAGACCTGCAGGTACTCTGACAATAGTGTCAGTGTCCCCAGACTGAGGCAGATCCACCCCAAGGTGGCACCGTTGGTGGCAGCAAACTTGCAGGCCTCTTGGCCCTGAACACCCAGGCCCTGGCTGGTGTCCCAAGATGGTGGCAGCCACATTAACCAAACCTGCAAACACCCTGACAGTGAACTTCCAGGAAGCAGGGGGCAGAGGCTATCTGTGGGTGAACAGTGGCGGTCTGCTGGAAAATGTTGGATGATCGGCTGGTGATGTGTGGTGGGCAGTAAGCAGGAGAAAGGTAGCTGATGAGCAGGCAAAAAGCAGACTAACAGAGGGCAATCTGCAGGCAAACAGTGGGTGATCGGCTGGTAAATGGTGAAAGAGGGTTGAACAGTGGAGATCAGTGGGCAGCAATGACTGCCTTGTAGAGAAACAGTATTTCCTCCACTTGAATCCCAAGTCATGGAGCAACAAGTAATGTAGCCTCCCTCTCATCCACCATCTTGGATCTCCCAAGTTATGAGGAGTCTTTCAAGTCATCTTTATTTCATCATGATCCTTGAAAGACAGTTTTGATAGAAACATAATTCTGAATTGGTATGTTTCTCTCAACACTTCGAATAAATTGTCCCCTTGTGGTCAACCTTCCCCTGTGGCTGCTGAGAACTCTTCCTCTGTCTAAACAGGTAAATTTTGTAAAAGATGTGCCTGTTCTAAAATTCTAGATATCTCTAAGATCTTCATTGATTTTGATAACTATAGTTTGACTGTAGTATATCTAAATGTGGACTTAATTTCATTTTTTTCTTTTATTAATTTTATACTTTTTGTATATTTTGATTGAGATCAACTTTGGACACTGTGTGACTCCTGTCTGTTTCTCTGAGTTCTACTTATAGATGGCTAGTTAGACATAGCCTCTAATCCTGTCTTCATCTTTCTTTCCTATTATTATTGTATTTGTATTTCTAATACTCCATTCTACATTCTGTGTATTTTCAATGCTTTATCTTCTAGTTCATTAATACTTTTAATCTTGCTGTTGAATCCATCCCCAGTCCTTTTATTTTGTATTTTGAAATGGGGTCTCACTAAGTTCTTGAAGGTCTCGCTGACTTGCTGAGGCTGACCTCAGACTTATGATCCTCCTGCCTCAGTCTGCAGAATTGATAGAATCCATTGAGTTTTCATTTTGTTTCAACAGTTTATGTATTTCCTAAAGTTTTATTAGTTATGTTTTAGAATTTTCTAGTCACTTTCATAATGACCTATTGCATGTTCCTTTTTGTGATTACATTTTTAAATTTGAAAATGTTACTCAAATTTTATATTATGGATCTGATAATTTAGGTGTCATACATCTGTTCTTTTTGTATTTCTGTTCTCACTCATGTCATTTTTGTCTTTGAGTATTTTAGATGATCTTTACTAGGGAGCTTAAATTTATTTGGACTTTAATCTTTGAAAGCGTGGAGCCTCTTTTAAGATTGTTTTGTTTGTAAAAGATTGGTGTTTGTGTCAGCTGGGTTGCAGCAGACAATACTAACTGTGGAGGCATTAGCCACTAATAATTATATGAAATTAGGACCATCATGTTTACTTTCTCTTTTGCTGCCCCTGGCCCAGGGTTCAATTTTTGAGATGCAGAGCTGATGCAACTGCAGTTTCAGTTTTCACTTCTCTGTATAAGGGGCACAGTTTAAGGTATCACTGGAAGCACACTACAGCCTATGCATTAATGGAATTATGATGGCATTAGCTCCCATATGTTATCCCAGTGAGTCTGGAAGCTGAGGCAGAAGGATTGCAAGTTCAAAGTCAGCCTCAGCAATTTAGTGAAACCCTCAGGAACTTAGTGAGACCCTGTATCAAAATAAAAAAAAGACTGGGGATATATCTCAGTGGTAAATCACCCCTGACTTCAATCCCCTGTACAACCCCCTGGAAAAAAATCATAAGGGAAAATTGTTTTACAGATGGAAGAGTTCTTTAGAGTAAATGATATTGTATTTCCTTTTAATTAGAAATCCCAATAATGTTAGGGACCCATCAATTTATTAAACTTGTTCTCTGTTGAGTTTGAATATTTTATTTTCCTTTCATACAGATACAACATAATGATATCATATGATAAATGGCTTGTGGTGGAGATTTTTGAACTCCTTTTAAACAGGAAAGGCTATTACCAAAGAAAGAAATCTATGAACTTTAAATTTCTGTTTCAAGGATTATTTCAAAGAAAGGTAGCAATTCATAAAAAGATCTCATATTAAACTTTGTTTATTTACATTTAACTGAAACCAGTACTGATTAGCCAAGAGCTGTCAGGAACTCGTATTAGCTCATACTCTTGAAATACAGTGTCCTTGGAGAAAAAGGGACATTTGAACATTGGTGGTTTTCTGGTGTGGCGGGAGTTATTTGTTTGGTTTGTTTGTTTTGTTTTCTCTCTCTCTCTCTCTCTCTCTCTCTCTACCTCTCTCTTTTGGAGTGCAGTTGAGCAACTTGTTTCATTTAAGTGCATCTAAGGATTTTCCAAGTCAACAAGCCAGTAGTCCCACTTGTTATGTTGACCCAAGGGGAGACTGTGGCCAAGAGAACACACCTACAAGGATACCTATTACATCAATTGTACTAGTGAAAGAATAGACTCAGCCACCTGTTCCTCAACAGGGAAATGGATAAATAAATTGTGCTTTCTTAATTTAATGGAATTCTATACACTCTTTCAAATGATAATTAAACCTATATGCTTTAACTTGTCTTTGTTGAATGAAGCCTCAAGATGCAAAGAATAGTAGCATTTGTGTAAATATTTATATATACATATACATACATATATGTGTGTGATATATATGTATATAGTAATATTACAAAAATATGTCTGGTAATAATACATAACAATAACCTTAGGACAGAAAGCAGGAAGGTGGAATGAATTTCTATTGGCAGTGTTTTCTTTAATGGAATGATTTAATGCAAAACAGAAATGTTAACATTTGTTATGAGTGATTGTTTTTGTTTGAACTTTCCAATATGTTTTAAGGGTACAGTTTAAAATTTCAAAAACCTTAAATCCCACTCAGAAAAGAATACTTTATGTTTAAAAGGAAAATATCTTTCAATCCTTGCGTAACTTCTAGTTATATTTTCTACCATTAATCAATGAAGGAAGAATAAAATGTGACAAATGTCATTGTCATCAAGGACCTCATAGAGATTCATTTTTCTGTTTTTTGAAGGCATCAATAGTACATTTTAACCCCATATTCAGTCTCGATCTATCAGAATTTTCACTTAAATAGGTAAACTGTAAGGAATCTCTTAAAAATGTACCCTGAAAGATTTTGAAGTTTTCCTGAAATTAGGCACATTGAGCAACTAACTTAGGACCTAAGGTGTATTCTTTTACTTTATTTTATAAATGTTCAAACCAAGCCAAGAACTAAAAAAACCTTTTGTCTACACTGCTATTAATACCTCTGGAGAAGCTACATAAGTCTTCTCCTTGGTGTCCACAGGGGACCAATGTTCAGCCTGTTGCTTGAGAGGACTTGTGTTCCTACCCTAAGTGTATGATCTAGTCATGTTTTTAGGTAAGATAATCCTGCATGATTTTCATGAAATTTCAGTTTTTTAATGTGATTAAAATTTAAATGATCAATAATATCGATATATAGATAGTCCATTTCCCAGCAATATGGTTTAGTAGTTTACCTACCTTTACAAAATAGAGTAAATTCAAAACAGCCCTTGGAAAACATGAAAGGCATTGTGTGAATATATCTACTCTGAGCCAAGAGATAGGTTAGAATGTGGGTTTGACATTGCCACACCTTGATTCATTCATTTTGGAAGACTGTTTTTGAACCTTTTATGTTACTATTGTTTTTTAATTCAACTTTTTTTTTTTTTAGAAAATGAATTTATTCTTACTTAGCATAGGATTTTCTCATGTATTTAAGAAAAACAGATAATTTTTGAGGGCTATTTTATTCTGCTGATGGCAAACTGAAAATATTAATATATGTGAAAAATATTCTGATTTAAGAGTTTTCAAATTATATAATGCTTATGACAGGTTTTAATTCAGTCATGTCACAAGCACAGAGATGCCTTAGGGTAGTGTAAATTAAAGGTAACATATTTCAGAAATTTCCACTTGACTGACAAAGATGCCCTTTAATCCTTGGAAAGCAAAGAGTAATTCAAAAACTATAGCCATGCCACTTGCAAACAATGCCATGTACCTGGAATTATTACTGCTTAGGAAACTGAATTATTGTTTAGGCCAATATAATATTAATCATGTCTTCACTCTGATATAAGTGAACAGTAAAGTAAATGAAGCAGTTGCCTTATTATTTTGACTCTCTCTTTTGTTAGACTGGTGAGGCAGAAATACAAGAGCTGGAGGTGCTGAAGGGGCCACCATGCTGTTCAGGTGTTATAGTTCTTATTGTAATAGACTTCTGTATGGTTCATGAAGAGGTAGAAAAGAGAAACCTGTTAGCGGGAGCATTGGTTATAATCTATGTTTTTGATTATCAATGACAGGATCCTAAAATTACACCCAAATATCTCTCATAGGTTCTGAAATTGAGTTTCTGAAAAAGCTCTGTAGGAGTAATAGAAGGTAAAGTGCAGAGTTCCAGAGAAATGAGCTGTGAATTGAACCTGCAATGGAAATTGATCCTATCAGTCCCTTTCTGCCCTGATTCAGAGAAAAAAAAAAAACGGGACTGAGTGTAGAAGGAGCCAGGATCACTGATTAAATAGGATACTAAAGTGCTGGAGGCTAGAACCGGGCTTGCTGTCCCTGGGGTCAGGACTGCAACTGTCAGACTTCTCTGCTTGAAACCTAGCTCAAACTGGCAGAAAGAGAACAAAATGAGAAATGCTGCAGGCGCTAGCGAGGGAATGGGGAAGTACTCCCTGAATAAGCTTCCGGCAGGACAGCTATCCTGCTCCTTAGGGAGGCCATAGTCTCTTATCATGAGTCAGAGGGCCCAGATTGGACTAGTTGGTCCCATGATTCATGCCAAGAGGTCCTGTCATCATACCGAGTTCAGGGAAAGGGAATATGTCAGTGTGGCTCAAGGATGTAAGGGTGAATAGAAATGGCTTTGGAATTAATTCAGTTTCAGTAGCATCTTTAGGTTTATGTCGAAAAAGGAGAAAATATCCTAAAATCAGTGGACCTATGAATATAATTTATTGCCCTGTTATCTGGCTATAAGAGAGTTATATTGTGCATATAGAATGGCAGTGATGGAATGCCAAACATTGTTTTGTTTTTGTCAATATTTCAGTTGCAATTAACCTACCAAAATTACACATTTCTGGTTATGAAAATGCCATATATTTCTTATCATGCAAAATATTTCTGCAGTGATGCCCTTCAAAGAATTCAGTGATCATCAGTATAGCTCACTATTGAAAATGTCCCCATGGAATGACTCATTCACAGTGAGAAGCACTCTAATAGAAATGGTTCCACAGAAACATTGAAAATAAAGGTTGTGTAAAATGCTAACTTCACATGCAATTGTTATAAATCTATTTCTGTGTGGAACTAAATTTTCCTGAATAGTAGAGGCAAAGAAAAATAATGGCGAGTTGATAGGACTGTCACTTGTCTTAGCCTGTCAACCCTGTCCTTAAAGGAGAATGCTGCACAGGTACATGATAGCACATAGGGTTCCATTTGTGTTCTTAGATGTATCTGGTTTATTGATTTATATGTGTACTGGGGATTGAACTCCAGTTCTCATGCATGCATTTTACCACAGAGCTATATACCTCCAAACTGTGTTATCACTTTTCTATTAGCTGTTTTCCCCACTCACTTGATTTTGCCTTTGGGTCCTGGCAAGAGAAAATGACACCCAAGGTGGACACGATATATGTGTCATGTGTTGGTCTGTATTCTGTCAAACTTTTGACAATTGGGGTAAGTGTTTCAGGAACAAAGTGGTCCTCGCCTCTACAGTCTGCTGATGTGATTCATCCCTGCTCCTGTTGATGCTGACTCTGTCCTGTTGATATCAACACATGAGTAGGCACATCAGAACCATGTGCCGAGACGAAAGTCCACTGAGGGTAAAAATGGAAACACAGATGCTTCTTTACTTATGATCGAGTTATATCCTCAGAAACCCATCGTAAATTGAAAATATCTAAATCAGAACTATATTAATCACTTTAACCTGTCAAGCATTGAAGTTAAGCCAAATAGAGCACCACAGAGTGCCAGTTTCTTTCCTCACTTGATCCTGGGGCCAGTGGGGAGTTGTGACTTGCTGCTGTTGCTGCTGTCCTCCATCGTAGGAGAAAATGACACTATATGTTCAGAGCCTGGGGAAAGATAGCAATTCAAAATTGGAAGTACAGTTTCTGTTTCTTACTGTTGTAAAGTTGAAAAATCATTAAGTCAAGCTGTCTTAGGTTGGGAACTGTCTGTACTCTGCAAATGCTTCTACAGTATTGTTTTATTTGGGTTAACCTGGAACTTACACATGCCTGTGAGTGCAAACTCTCCAGCCAGAGCTTAGACCTCATACAGCCACTGTCCCTGGTGTATTAATTACCACTCATGACAATGGTGACGTGGGAGACTTGGTCATACTAGCCCGTGTCATTAGACAAGTGTATGGAAAGCTCCAGATTCATTTTTACTATGGTGAAATTCTAAAAGATACTAAGAAAAGCTGGGTGTGGTGGTGCACGCCTATAATCCCAGGTGTTTGGGAGGCTGAGGCAGGAGGATTGAGAGTGCAAAGCTAGTCTCAGCAATTTAGCAAGGTCCCAAACAACTCAGCAAGACCCTATCTCTAAATAAAATATTTAAAAGGGCCTAGGGATGTAGCTCAGTGTTAAAGCGTCCTGGGTTCAAACCCCAGTACCCAAACAAAAAAACAAACCCAAAAGGATACTAAGAACAAGGAAGGAACATGCATTTCAAGGAAACTTGACCAATAGACAGAACCGTTTCTTTTTAATCTAGGGGTTTAATTTAAGTGTGTATTTTCTGGGCCAAGGAATACTGAAATGATGCAGACTAATTTATGAAGTGGGAAGTAGTTTTCCACTGAAATTAAGTTAGAACTGCACTGCTTGTTTAAGCTAATATCTGAGGCTTTTAGTCATTTTATTAAGTAAGTAAAATTGATGAAAATCTTAGGAAAATGCTTTAGAACAGTCCTTGTGGAGACCAGTGATTAATAAGGGAAAGGGTGAAGAGACATATGTTAATCTGTTTGTATATAAGGGATCTGGAGCTTATTAAAAGTTTTTGCAAACATTCAGCTAATGAAGCATTAAATAAAATTAGACATTTCCTTTAAACTGTAAGAAGTCACTAATCTGGAAAAATCTTCAGTGTTATTTCTAAATAACTTATTTATGAATTTTTTCTTAACACTGGTAATTTAAATATAAAAAATTAATTTGGTAATATTGAACATTCCATGAGAATGTCACTGAAGATTTCTTGGAGCGGTTTTCATCTCTCTTGTCCTTGGTCCCTGGAGTTACTAGGGTAGAGCAGCATGAATGATTGGTATTAACCTCATTTCTGGTTTTGAGCAGATATCTGGCAGATAAATCCCTACTTGCATATATTAAATCAGAATATTATTTTACTTTCAACATTTTCAAGGATTGGAGGTCACAGGTAAAGGGGTGGTTCTGGTTCTCTCTAGATCATAAACAGAACAGACACCCAAAGGATTTAGGGACAAATAGAGATAAGAAGTGAACTTCAGTAATATTCCAGGCACATTTCCAGTGCCCTGCAGTACAAGCAGAGTTGCCTGATATAGCTGAGCCAGGGACTATGGCCAGGACCTCCTCTTCTGTGAAATGAGAAGGGAGAATTCTTCTGAGCACTTTTGATTCAAAATTAAATGCATTGAATCTTTATCACATTTTACATTCTTTGGTTATATTAGGTATCTTTGATATCCTAATTGCTTGTGTGTGTGTATATGTGTGTGTGATTTTCTTTAGTAGAGATTCATGCTAGAGAGGAAGCAACACTATGTTTCAATTTCATATTTAAATCTGAGTACCAAAAAATAAATAAATTTAAAATATCTGAGTACCATGTTTCCTTGATCCTGGTCAAATTATTGAGCTTACCTTGGCAATTATTTTTACATCAGCATATTGGGCATAAAAGTATTTAACCTACTGGATTGTTTTGAGGGAATGCAAATATGTATATGTAAAGCAACTCACTCACAGTAGGTTCATAGGAAATGTAACTATGATTTCTCAAATGTCCATGTGTAGTTAGTTCCCTTACCAATTATTAATCTCTTTACATTCATAAATAGTGACCATACTTCAGAAAAACAAAAATTAAAATTATCAAATGTATAATGCCAAAGCAGAAGATTCTAGATTAGACTTTCCCCAAATCCCTGAATGGTGAACTTTCTGGAGCAGTGCATTGTACAGAATACTAAATAAATGTCCTGTATTTAGTATTATCACATTTTATCATCATTTCATGAACATGCTTAAGATTTCTCTCTGTATATTATAATTTGAACTATTCAAAATCTGCATATTCCTTGCCTGTCATTTAGATTTCTAAGGTTGAAACTGTCTTGGATCTTTGTCTAAGGAAGAATACCAAGACATTTTCATGAGTAGACTGGAACTACCTTAGCTTGATTTTATGGACTTCTATGCAAATGAAACAGAAATCCCTGAAATCCATGGTCTCTTGTCATTATTTTATTTCATGCTGAATTCTAAAACTTTTACACAAGTTAACTTTTAAAGATACCTTGTGTTTATCAGTTAGTATTGTTTTTTTTTCTTTTCTGTCAGAAACACAGAGGAAAAGAGACTTAAGTAAGATAACATCTAATTTTTCCTAATGAAAAATTTGGTTAGTTCAGGGCTGGTACAATAGCTCAGTAATTACAGGTCCCTGACTCCTCCTTTATCATTGCTTAGATTCTTTATGTTAAAGTACTCTATGGTCCATGATGGCTGCATGAGATCCAAACATCATATTCTTAATCTACCTTTCAGGAAGGAAATGGAACAAAAATGGTGAGCCCCTTCCTTTTATTGGAGGAGGAGGTACTGGGGATTGAACTCAGGGGCACTTGACCACTGAGCCACATCCCAGCCCTTTTTTTGTATTTCATTTAGAGACAAGGTGTCACTGAGTTGCTTAGCACCTTGCTTTGGCTAAGGCTGGCTTTGAACTTGCTATTCTTCTGCCTCAGCCTCCCAAGCTGCTGGGATTATAGGGGTGTGCCACCACACCCAGCTCGAGCCCTTCCTTTTAAGAACACCTCCCAGAAATTGTTGTTCACATTTTATTTTGCATGCTATTCATAAGAAATTAGGCACATGGCCACATTCCACTGCAGAGGAGAATGGAAATTGTAGTCTTTATTTTGAGTGGCCTTATCCCCAGGTAAAATTTAGGGATTTTAATATACAGGAAGAGGAGGAGACCAGACATTATGGATAAATACATTTATCTGGTGTATGTGGGATCCACTAGATATTTTATAATACTTTTCCCTTATGTTCTCCTTTTTTCCTTTCTTTTAAAAATAGATCCCATGCGTGGCCCAAGAAAACTGGAAGTAGTAGAGGTCAAATCTCGGCAAATCACCATCCGATGGGAGCCATTTGGGTATAATGTAACTCGTTGCCATAGTTACAATCTCACAGTCCACTACTGTTACCAAGTGGGAGGACAGGAGCAAGTACGAGAAGAAGTAAGCTGGGATACAGATAATTCACACCCCCAGCATACAATCACTAACCTGTCACCATACACCAACGTGAGTGTGAAGCTCATCCTCATGAACCCTGAGGGGAGAAAGGAGAGTCAAGAACTAATAGTACAAACAGATGAAGACCGTGAGTATTTTTAAAAGATGTTTGTATGAAATACGTTATTTCAAAAACAACTTTTACTCCTTTATGGTTGAGAATTTTATTAGTGAAACAGAAAAAGAACTTTCTTGAATTATACAAATAGGTATCTGTGCTTACGCACTGAGTAAGAGAGAGGGAATAAAAATAGCCATTTACCTTAATTCTTTACTATTCATATAGTACTATTCTCTATATGGTAATTCTGAATTGTTCTAATTAGTTCTGTATTCAAGTTCTATTATCATATTGGACCAAAAAATTGTTTCAGGTATTAGAATTGTTACATGAAGTGCTTATTTTAAATATATGCAAATGACCTTCTGAAACATTTTTCATAGTTCCAGTAAAAACCTAGCACAAAATAGAGGCTTCCCTAGCTTTTAAACACAGTGCTGAGAAAGTGTATCAAGTTGATGTTTGTGAAATTGGTCATTTTTTCCCATAGGAACAGTGTTATAATTGAATATTACAGTACTTAGCAAGTAAGCCATATGCAAAACCAAAGCCAATGCACAATGGTAATAAACCTTTGAACTATTTTAAAATAGCAAAATTATGCTTTGAACCCCATAGCATAATATAAATGTGATTTTACATTTATTGTATAGGGAATGTTGGTGTACAATAACATGATCATACAGTACATAAAATATAAAAATAGCATATCATTTATTTGACCTGATATTCATTTGTCAGGCATCAAAATAAGTGGCCACAAACTTGGGAAGGTCATTAAATGACTTAACTTATTCTGGGAGAAAAAAATAGATGTTTAATTTGTGTTTCTTCGGGCAAGCAATTGTGTATTTTTGATCATTAAGTAATGAATAAATTGTTCATAGTAATACCATATTGTTTTCTTTGAACAACTAGCAAAGTACTTTTGTGTGTTTTTTACTTCCCCACCTCAGAAATATACAAATACAGCTAGCACAAATGAGATGCTCATTTCACATCCTTCTCTTTCTCCTTTGTTGCCGCTCATGTCCTACTTGAGTTGGTTACTCTCAGAGTAGTTTTACTGGTTATTTGGGATCTTGGCTTGATCAGGTTGCTCTGTTGAGGCTGAGATAAGAGGCCGTTTTTCTGTTTTTCCTTGCTCACCTTTGTTTCCCAGGAAGGAAGAAAGGAAGGTGGCAACATCCACATTGTCAGCAGCTATCACTGGCCTTTCTTCCCTGAATTTCTAGGTTTGCTATGGTTCTAACTTTTGTCTCTGCTTACACATTGTCCTGCTGTTCTCTCCTCTCAGCTTCCACCACCTATACTCAGACCCTCAAAATCTTAAGTTAAAATCGCCATTGTCATTCTCACCCTTATAGTGGTTTCAGTCTCCTCCCATCCTAATGCCCTGCTACTCACTCACTAATCTTTTATTTTTCCAAGCAGTTGCAAATTTATTTAAATTTAGAATAATGGTAGATGTGGAAGATAAAAGTCATGCTTCTTAGGAAAATAAAAAAAATATTTCAAAGATGAAATAAATTGTTACTAGTTTTTTGCTGTTTTTGTTTGTGTTTTTTTTCAGTTTTTTAAAAAATTTGTTCTAATTAGTTATGCATGAATGTAGAATGCATTTAGACAGATTGTACACAAATGGAGCACAAGTTCTCATTCCTCTGGCTGATCATGGTGCAGAGTTATATCAGTAGTGTATTCATACATGTATATAGGATAATAGTGTCCAACTCATTTCACCATCCTTCCCATCCCCCCAATCTCACCCCTCCCCTCACTCCCATTTGCACAATCCAAAGTCCTTTCATTCCACCCCCACCAACATTATGGACTAAAATCTGCTTATCAGAGAAAACATTTGGCCTTTGGTTTTTTGGGTTTGGCTTATTTCACTTAGCATATTCCCCAGCTCCATTTACCTGCAAAAGCCATAATTTCATTCTTCTTTGAGGCTAATATTCCATTTTATATATGTACCACATTTTCTTTATCTATTCATCTGTTGAAGGGCCTCTAGGTTGGTTGAATTGAGCTGATTATTTATTAATGTTTATTGACATGGCTGCATCTCTGTAGTATGATGATTTTAAGTCCTTTGGGTATAAACCAAGGAGTGGGATAGCTGAGTCAAACTGTGGTTCCATTTCAAGTTTTCTGAGCAATCTCCATACTGCTTTTCATAGTGGTTGCACCAATTTTCAGTCCCACCAGCAATGTATGAGTCTACCTTTTCCTCCACATCCTCATCAACACTTGTTGCTGCTTGTATTCTTGATAATTGCCATTCTGACTGTAATGAGATAAAATCTTAGTTTTTTTTTAATTTGCATTTCTGTATTTGCTAGAGGTGATGAACATTTTTTCATATATTTGTTGATTGATTATATTTCTTCTTCTGTGAAGTGTCTGTTTAGTTTCTTAGCCCATTTATTGATTGGGTTATTTGGGGTTTTTTTGTGTGTGTTCAGTTTTCTGAGTTCTTTTTATATATCCTGGAGATTAGTGCTCTATCTATCTAAGGTGTAAGTGGTAAAGATTTACCATTCTGTAGTCTGTCTTTCATGTTATTGATTGTTTCCTTTGCTAAGAAGAACCTTTTCAATTTGAATCCATCCCATTTATTGATTCTTGATTTTACTTCTGGTCCTTTAGGAGTCTGGTTAAGGAAGTCGGGTTCTACGCTGACACGATAAGTATTTGGGCCTACTTTTTCTTCTGTTAGGCATGGGGTCTCTGTTCTAGTGCCTAAGTCTTTGATCCGCTTTAAGTTGAGTTTTGTGCAGGGTGAGAAATAGAAGTTTAATTTCACTCTTCTGCATATGGATTTCCCAACAACATTTGTTGAAGAGGTTATCTTTTCTCCAATGTATGTTTTTTGACACCTTGGTCTAGTATGTGTCTTTTCTCCAATATATTTTTGAGACCTTGGTCTAGTATGTGTCTTCTATTTATAGTCTACATGTCTATTTTGGTGCCAATACCATGCTGTTTTTGGTACTACTGCTCTGTAAATCGCATACAATACATATTAAAATGATTGTGCAACACGATCAAGTGGGGTTCATCCCTGGGATGCAAGTTTGGTTCAACATACAGAAATCAACAAACATAATTCAAGCACATAAATAGACATAAAGAAAATAATCATATGATCATTTCAATTGACACAGAAAAGCATTTGATAGAATACAGCCCCTCTTCATGTTCAAAACACTGGAAAAAGTAGGAATAATAGGAACATACCTCAACATTGTGAAAGCTATCTGTGCTAAGCCCAAGGTCAACATCATTCTAAATGGAGAAAAACTGAAAGCATTCCCCCTAAAATCTGGAACAGACAGAGATGCTCTCTTTCACTACATCGCAACATAGTCCTTGAAACTCTAGCCAGAGCAATCAGACAGGAAAAAGAAATTCAAGGGTTATGAATAGGAAAAGAGGAACTTAAACTATCACTATTTGCCAGTGACATGATTCCATATTTAGAAGATCCAAAAAAACTCCACACAAAAAAAATTAGATGTAATAAATGAATTCAGTAAAGTAGCAGGATATAAAATCAATACCCATAAAGCTAATGCATTTCTATACATCAGTGATGAATCCTCTGAAAGAGAAATTAGGAAAACTACCTCATTCACAATTGCCTCAAAAAAAAAAAAAAAAAAAAAAAACCTTGGGAATCAACCTAACAAAAGAACTGAAAGATCTCTGCAATGAAAACTATAGGACACTAAAGAAGGTAACTGAGGACATTAGAAGATGGAAAACCTCCCATGCTATTGGATAAGCAGAATTAATATTGTCAAAATGACTGTACCACCAAAAGCATTACACAGATTTAATGCAATTCCTATTAAAATCCCAATGACATTCTTCATAGAATAAGAAAAGGCAATTATGAAATTCATTTGGAAAAATAAGAGGCCCAGAATAGCCAAAGCAATCCTTAGCAGATTAGTGAAGCAGAAGGTATCACTCACTAATCTTTAAAATAAAGTTTCATCATATTCTCTTTACAAGAGCCTTCTGTGGTTCTTTATCTTTCATTCCAAAACCTTAAGTCCTGAGCTCCTCTGTATTCTTGGCACATCTTCCCAAGACAATAACTTTCCTCCACTGTAGCTCATTCTACAAAGGTGTCACCTCAGAGGGGGTCCTGTCTGTCATGCTTCTCACTTCCTGGGCTTCTGCCCTCCCCAGCTCTTCTTGGCCTTTTCCACCTGGATATTTCTCAAGTCTGTCTCTTTTCCACCCTCCAAAGTTCTCACATTTCAAGTCCTGCTTGAAGCTGTCTCTAGCTCTTCTCCCCATATTACTCTCATATTTCTGA
This sequence comes from Sciurus carolinensis, assembly GCF_902686445.1. NCBI lineage: Eukaryota > Metazoa > Chordata > Mammalia > Rodentia > Sciuridae > Sciurus > Sciurus carolinensis. The sequence goes on along the minus strand of NC_062227.1, from coordinate 23,581,077 downwards.
CCTAATTTGCCCTTGATAAGATTCTCAAATCATCAAGTCTCAATTTCATCAACTAGGAAATGAGAATAATAACAGTTCTCAGTCATATTAGGATTAGAAGAAATTTACATACACGGCTAATTGTAGCTGCCAGAGAAGGATCTTAATAGAAGACTCTCATTGTTATCTTGATAATTCATAGCAACTCTGTGAGTCCTCCTTGTTCCCTCATTATATATAACTTTTTTAAAAAACTGTAAACATACTTATAAGAAAAAAGCATCTGTTTTTCTTCTTTTACAATATGCATGATATTGCAAAGGTAATAAACATTCAATAATACAAAATTAATTCACATGAAATAATAAAGTACTATTAATAAAGATTTAATTCATGTTTTAATCAACATTAATGTTAAAATCTATGCAAGTAGTCAAATACAGTCATTTATAGATACACAGATAAGGTTTGTGGCAGCATGAACCTAGTCAAGCCTATCAAGTTTCAAATTGAGTACTGACAAGAGCTAGGTATTCTTTGAGTTTCTGTCAAAAGATCAGAATCACTTATTTTGTTTGTTAAAGCCATCTGGCTAGTCCCAGCAGTTGAGCCGTGTAGTATTTCCAAATAATTGTTATTGTAGCACAGGAGCATCCAGTCTGCTATTGCAAATTACATTTTCTAACACCCCCAACCCCAGAAAATAGAGATTTCTAAAAAGACAAAAAGGAAATCGAATAATTATCAAACAATACTGAGTTTGAAAAAAGTAGAAAGCAGTGTTACTTCATTTATCATTAATAAAAGCTCCAATTCATTGAACATTGAACATATTTTTTAAAAGTATGTGGAAGAAAATTTTTTTTATTACTTTAAAGTATATCACTAGACAGCATAGGGCTAAATTACACAAATTTAGATATCATGGCTGTATTATATCCCAAATCCTGAATTTCTAGAACTTCTAAAACCAGATATTAAATTTAAGTTCCTGAAAGGTACAATCTTTTCTTATTAAGTTAAGCTTCTGGTGTTCTTTTAAATTAATTTTATCTGTTCTTGACCTTAAAAAACTTACATGAGGCCACTTAAAGTTTTCTGGTCCACATTTTTCAAAATGCCTTCAGTTTCAGAGTTCTCCTACAGTACATTTTAATAAGTTTATCCTTTTAAGTTGTCCTTTGAACAATGTAATATGAATACCTCCTACTTGATTTTACTATTTTCCATTCTTATATACTAAATGAGTGAAACAAAAGCTTTATTTTTTTTTTCTAAAACTGTCCTTATCTGTAACTGGATTAATGAGTATTTTGAATAATAAATATCACAAGGTAACAGAACCACTCACAGCTTATTCTTGATACTATGAGAAAACTGAAGATGATATCATAAGATGATATGATATCACTGTCCGTGCAAAGAGAAAGAGGCTTGTAGAATTTTCTAGGCATGACCTGTTTGGGTTTAACTTCTGATTATGATAAACATTCTGGTCTCAGCCTGGGATTTAAATTTTCTAACAACTTGCCTGTGTCATAACTTAAGCAGCTATTTTTCTTTGCTTCAGTGTAGTTTCCCATAGATTTCTTCAACTGAGGACTGATCATTATTTTCATATTTATTATACTAGTTAGAGTTTGTACACTGGAAATCAACATAAACTTCATTTTGAAATGAGACTGCTAATAAATCCAAGGATTTTTAAGGATTTTTCTGAACTCCAATTTTTTTTTTTTTTTTTGTGCTTTCTTTTTTTTTTTTTTCTTTTTATTGTAAACAAATGGGATACATGTTGTTTCTCTATTTGTACATGGCATAAAGGCATACCATTTGTGTAATCATAAATTTACATAGGGTAATGTTGTTTGATTCATTCTGCCATTTTTTTCCCTTCCCCCCCTCCCCCCCCACCCTTCCCCTCCATCTATACAGTCCTTCCTTCCTCCATTGCCGCCCCCCTCCCCAAACCCAACTCCAACCCCAACACTAACCCCTCCCACCCCCATTATGTGTCATCATCCACTTATTAGCGATATCATTCTTCCTTTGGTTTTTTGAGATTGGCTTATCTCACTTAGCATGATATTCTCCAGTTTCATCCATTTGCCTGCAAATGCCATAATTTTATCATTCTTTATGGCTGAGTAATATTCCATTGTATATATATACCACATTTTCTTTATCCATTCATCAATTGAAGGACATCTAGGTTGGTTCCACAATCTGGCTATTGTGAACTGAGCAGCTATGAACATTGATGTGGCTGTATCTCTGTAATATGCTGATTTTAAGACCTTTGGGTATAGGCCAAGGAGTGGGATAGCTGGGTCAAATGGTGTTTCCATTCCAAGTTTTCTAAGGAATCTCCACACTGCTTTCCAGAGTGGCTGCACTAATTTGCAGCCCCACCAGCAATGTAAGAGTGTACCTTTCTCCCCACATCCTCGCCAACACCTGTTGTTGGTTGTATTCTTGATAATTGCCATTCTAATTGGGGTGAGATGGAATCTTAGGGTGGTTTTGATTTGCATTTCTCTTATTACCAGAGATGTTGAACATTTTTCCATATGTTTGTTGATTGCTTGTACATCTTCTTCTGTGAAGTGTCTATTCATTTCCTTAGCCCATTTGTCAATTGGATTATTTACATTCTTGGTGTAGAGTTTTTTGAGTTCTTTATAGATTCTGGAGATTAGCGCTCTATCTGAAGTATGATTGGCAAAGATTTTCTCCCACTCTGTAGGCTCTTTCTTTGCATTGCTGATAGTTTCCTTTGCTGAGAGAAAGCTTTTAGTTTGAATCTATCCCAGTTATTAATTCTTGCTTTTATTTCTTGTGCTATGGGAGTCCTGTTGAGGAAGTCTGGTCCTAAGCCGACATGTTGAAGCTCTGGACCTACTTTTTCTTCTATAAGATGCAAGGTCTCTGGTCTGATTCCGAGATCCTTAATCCATTTTGAGTTTAGTTTTGTGCATGGTGAGAGATATGGGTTTAGTTTCATTCTGTTGCATATGGATTTCCAATTCTCCCAGCACCATTTGTTGAAGAGGCTATCTTTTCTCCATTGCATATTTTTGGCCCCTTTGTCTAGTATGAGAAAATTGTATTTATTTGGGTTTGTGTCCGTGTCCTCTATTCTGTACCATTGATCCACCTTTCTATTTTGGTACCAATACCATGCCGTTTTTGTTACTATTGCTTTGTAGTAGAGTTGAAGATCTGGTATTGCGATACCCCCTGCTTCACTCTTTCTGCCAAGGATTGCTTTAGCTATTCTGGGTTTTTTATTCTTCCAGATGAATTTCATAATTGCTTGCTCTATTTCTGTAAGGTACATCATTGGGATTTTCATTGGAATTGCATTGAATCTGTATAGCACTTTTGGTAGTATGGCCATTTTGACAATATTAATTCTTCCTATCCAAGAACATGAGAGATCTTTCCATCTTCTAAGGTTTTCTTGAATTTCTTTCTTTAGTGTTCTGTAGTTCTCATTGTAGAGGTCTTTCACCTCTTTTGTGAGATTGACTCCCAAATACTTTATTTTTTTCGAAGCTATTGTGAATGGGGTAGTTTTCCTAATTTCTCTTTCTGAAGATTCATCGCTTATATATAAAAATGCCTTCGATTTATGTGCATTGATCTTATATCCCGCTACTTTACTGAATTCACTTATGAGATCTAAAAGTTTTCTGGTGGAATTTCCTGGTTCCTCTAAGTATACAATTACATCATCAGCAAATAGGGATAGTTTGAGTTCTTCTTTTCCTATTCGTATCCCTTTAATTTCTTTGGTCTGTCTAATTGCTCTGGCTAGAGTTTCAAGGACGATATTGAATAGAAGTGGTGAAAGAGGGCATCCCTGCCTTGTTCCAGTTTTTAGAGGGAATGCTTTCAGTTTTTCACCATTAAGAATGATATTAGCCATGGGTTTAGCATAGATGGCCTTTACAATGTTAAGGAATGTTCCCACTATCCCTATTTTTCTAGTGTTTTGAGCATGAAGGGGTGCTGTATTTTATCAAATGCTTTTTCTGCATCTATCGAAATAATCATGTGATTCTTGACTTTAAGTCTATTGATATGGTGAATGACATTTATTGATTTCCTGATGTTGAACCAACCTTGCATCCCTGGGATGAAACCCACTTGATCATGGTGCACTATCTTTTTAATATGTTTTTGTATGCGATTTGCTAAAATTTTGTTGAGAATTTTTGCGTCGATGTTCATTAAGGATATTGGTCTGAAATTTTCTTTCCTCGATGTGTCTCTGTCTGGTTTAGGAATCAGGGTAATATTGGCTTCATAGAATGAGTTTGGGAGAGTTCCCTCCTCTTCTATTTTCTGGAATACTTTGAGAAGTATTGGAATGAGTTCTTCTTTAAAAGTTTTGTAGAACTCGGCTGAGAACCCATCTGGTCCTGGACTTTTCTTTGTTGGAAGGCTTTTGATGACTTCTTCTATTTCATTACTTGAAATTGGTCTATTTAAATTGTGTATGTCCTCCTCGTTCAGTTTAGGCAATTCATATGTCTCTAGAAACCTGTTGATGTCTTCGAAATTTTCTCTTTTGTTGGAGTATAGATTTTCAAAATAGTTTCTAATTATGTTTTGTATTTCGGTCGTGTCTGTTGTGATATTTCCTTGTTCATTCCGAATTTTAGTGATTTGGGTTTTCTCTCGTCTTCTCTTTGTTAGTGTGGCTAAAGGTTTATCAATTTTGTTTATTTTTTCGAAGAACCAACTATTTATTTTGTCAATTTTTTGTATTGTTTCTTTCATTTCAATTTCGTTGATTTCAGCTCTCAGTTTAACTATTTCCTGTCTTCTACTACTTTTGGTGTTGGTCTGTTCTTCTTTTTCTAGGGCTTTGAGCTGTAGTGTTAGGTCATTTATTTTTTGAGTTTTACTTCTTTTATTAAATGCGCTCCATGAAATAAATCTTCCTCTAAGTACCGCTTTCATAGTGTCCCAGAGATTTTGATATGTTGTTTCTTTGTTCTCGTTTACCTCTAAGAATTTTTTAATTTCCTTCCTAATATCTTCTGTTATCCATTCATCATATAGTAGCATATTGTTTAATCTCCAGGTGTTGGAGTAGTTTCTGTTTTTTACTCTTTCATTAATCTGTAACTTCAATCCATTATGATCTGATAGAATACAAGGTAGTGTCTCTATCTTCTTGTATTTGTTGACATTAGCTTTGTGGCATAATATATGGTGTATTTTAGAGAAGGATCCATGTGCTGCTGAGAAGAAAGTGTATTCGCTCTTGGTTGGATGGTATATTCTATAAATGTCTGTTAAGTCTAAATTATTGATTGTGTTATTGAGATCTATGGTTTCTTTGTTCAATTTTTGTTTGGAAGATCTGTCCAGTGGTGAAAGAGGCGTGTTAAAATCACCTAGTATTATTGTGTTATGGTCTATTTGGTTTCTAAAATTGAGAAGGATTTGTTTAACATATATGGATGAGCCACTGTTTGGGGCATAGACGTTTATGATTGTTATATCTTGCTGATTTATGCTTCCCTTAAGCAGTATGAAATGTCCTTCTTTATCCCTTCTAACTAACATTGGCTTGAAGTCCACTTTATCTGAAATGAGGATGGATACTCCAGCTTTTTTGCTGAGCCCATGTGCATGGTATGTTTTTCCCCATCCTTTCACCTTTAGTCTATGGGTATCTCTTTCTATGAGGTGAGTCTCTTGCAGGCAACATATTGTTGGATCTTTCTTTTTAATCCAATCTGCCAGTCTATGTCTTTTGATTGATGAATTGAGGCCATTAACATTCAGGGTTATTATTGAGATATGATTTGTATTCCCAGTCATTTGGTTCATATTTAAGATTTTTGACACATCTTGGTTCCTCCTTTATTTGACAGTTCCTTTAGGATAATTCCTCCCTTTGCTGATTTGCTTCTTTGTTTTTTATCTCTTCCTCATGGAATATTTTGCTGAGAATGTTCTGTAATGCTGGCTTTCTTTTTGTAAATTCTTTTAGCTTTTGTTTATCATGGAATGATCTTATTTCATCGTCAAATTTGAAGGTAAGTTTTGCTGGGTATAAGATTCTTGGTTGGCATCCATTTTCTTTCAGAGCTTGAAAAATGTTGTTCCAGGCCCTTCTAGCTTTTAGGGTCTGGATTGAAAAATCTGCTGATATCCGTATTGGCTTCCCCCTGAATGTAATTTGGTTCTTTTCTCTCACAGCCTTTAAAATTCTGTCTTTATTTTGTATGTTAGGTATTTTCATTATAATGTGCCTTGGTGTGGGTCTGTTGTAATTTTGTGTATTTGGAGTCCTATAAGCCTCTTGGACTTGATTTTCCATTTCATTCTTCAGATTTGGGAAATTTTCTGATATTATTTCTTCAAATAGATTGTTCATTCCTTTGGTTTGTTTCTCTAAGCCTTCCTCAATCCCAATAATTCTCAAATTTGGCCTTTTCATGATATCCCATAGTTCTTGGAGATTCTGTTCATGATTTCTCACCATCTTCTCTGTTTGTTCAACTTTGTTTTCGAGGTTAAACATTTTGTCTTCAATATCTGAAGTTCTGTCTTCCAGCTGTTCTATCCTATTGGTTGTGCTTTCTATGGAGTTCTTAATTTGGTTTATTGTTTCCTTCATTTCAAGGATTTCTGTTTGGTTTTTTTTCAATATCTCTAACTCTTTATTGAAATGATCTTTTGCTTCCTGAATTTGCTCTGTTAACTGTCGATTGGTGCGATCGTTCAATGCCTGCATTTGCTCTTTCATCTCATCGTTGCTTCCCTGATCATTTTAATTATGTACATTCTGAACTCCCTTTCTGTCATTTCTTCTGCCATGCTGTCGTTGGATTTTATTGATGTAACATCTAGATTTGTTTGGGGCATTTTCTTCCCTTGTTTTCTCATATTGTTCAGGAATCAGTGGGTCATTAAGATATTTCAGATTTCCTCTATCAACTTATAATGTCCCTGAAGATTGTTAGTATATCCCCTCTTATCCTTCAGTAGCTTGAAGTCTTGGAGGAGGTTGATAATGCAGAGCTCCACGAAGAAGCTGCCTCTCTAGGGTGGTGACCCTCAGGTGGCGTATATTCCCTGCTAGTGGGCAGAGGTGTCTCCACTTGTTGACCAATGGTCATCCAACGGGGAAGTAGGCTGCGGGCTGAGGCAAGGCCTGTTTGTGCCTATGTCTCTGACTTTACTGTCCCTGTGGGAAAACCTCCCCTGGCCGGGAAGAGTCACTCGGTGGGGACGTTTTGCTAGTCAGTTGCCCTCCTAGAGGTTCCCCTCAATCTACAACTACCACCTGGGCTGGGCTGTCTTCTTCTGCAACGATCCCAGGGGCCCGGACCTACGTCCTGGGCCTGGGAGCCTCACCCTTCGCAGGCGAGTCTCCTTAGGCTGCCTCTCCCAGAGAGTCTGCCCGCCGCCCTGGAAACTTCGTTCCGCCCCTAGGCGTGTCTCTGTGCGGCTCTTCCAGCAAGAAGCCACCTAGCTCCTGGGACCCTGCTCTGCACCAATCGCCTGGCTATGCAGCCCCTCCCCTGAGCCACCACCTGGAGCCCCGTACAATAGCTCGGAGACCCAGAGACCCGCCACACACCTCCTCCTCCGGACAGTCGCCCGGTTTCCGACGCAGTCACTAGGAATCCAAACAACTCACTTTGGGTCTCCTCCTCCCACCAACCACCCGTAGCCCTAGGCAGTCACTCCAAGTCCAAGTGACCCGCCCTGTTCCTCCTCCTCCTCCTTGGGGTAGCCGCCCGGGTGTTCAGGAGCGGTGGCTCCGAGACCAGGTGACTCACCACGCTCCTTCTCCAGGCAGGCCACCGGTGTTCCGGAGCGGTTGCTTTTAGTCCAATCAACTCACCACTCGCCTCCTCCTCTGGCAACCGCCTGTGGTTCTGATGCAGTCACTCACAGACTAAGCGTCCCACCGCTCTCCTCCTCCAGGCAGGCCACCAGTGTTCTGGAGCAGCTGCTCCGAGTTCAAACAGCTCGTCACGCAGCTCCTCCTTCAGCAACCGCCCGCAGCTCTGATGCAGTCACTCCCAGGTCAAACAACACGCCGCGCTCCTCCTCCTCCTCCGGGCAACCTCCCGGCACTCAGGAGCGCTAGCTCTGAGTTCAAACAGTTCACCACACAACTCCTCCTCTGGCAACCGCCTGTGGTTCTGATGCAGTCATTCCCAGATCAAGCGTCCCGCCGCGCTTCTCCTCTCCCTCCGGGCAGTCCCCCGGCGCTCAGGAGCGCCCACTCTGAGTTCAAACAGCTCACCACGCAGCTCCTCCTCTGGCAACCGCCCGTGGCTCTGATGCAGTCACTCCTAGACCCAAGCGACCCGCCGGGCCTCTCCTCCTCCTCCGGGCAACCCCCCGGTGTTCGGAAGCGATCACTCTGGGTCCAAACAGCTCACTACGCAGCTCCTCCCCAGGCAGCCGCCCGGAGCCCCAGCGGCTGCTCGAGTCCAAGCGCTATGCTGAGCCGCCTCCTCTACGATGATCCCAGTTGTCCGTGTTTACCGCTCCAGTGGGGGGAGGGGCGTCTCGCCGAGCAACTCCACTTCACAAATTCCCTGCGTTCCGGGGCTACCGCCCCATCCGGGACGCCTCCCCAACAGGAGAGACTCACCCGGCAGCTTTGAGTTGGTCCCAAGTCTCTCACTATCTCCTCTTTTGAATCTTGCGTCCTGGAGCAGCGTGAAATGCAGCCGCCCTCTAGGCCGCCATCTTGGCCCGCCCCCCTGAACTCCAATTTTTGATTATTGGAGAGTCTTAAATCAGCACCCAGGCCTGCCATCTGAAGCAGCATTTTTTTCTGTTAAATAGTATTTAGCTCCATTTTGAATAATTGCAAAGGCTCTAAATAACATCTCTAAGTATCTCCTCATCTAAAAAGTGACTTTAGTTTTTATTTTTTTTATTTTTTTTTTATTTTTTGACTTTAGTTTTTAAATTCTTACTTCCTTTTGAAATCGCAGGCAGTCTTTCAGCCTATGAGAATCTTGTCAACCGTTAGAAGACTCTTCATATCATCACATGATCTAAAATATTTCTCCAGCCCCCCCCTTTTTAAAAATTATTAAGATATGTTTATTCATTCATCAATTAATGAAAATTTGGTTTGTTTCTACTTTTTTATTATTAAGAATAATACTGCTGCGAATAGTTATGTTCAAGGTTTTAAGTTGACAGATTTTTAGTTCCCTAGGGTATATATGGCTAAGAGTGGACTTGCTGGGTCATATTGTAAGTCTGTATATTGAACCATTTGAGGAACTTCTAGACTGTTTTCAAAGTAGCTATTTGATTTTATATTCCCTCCAACAGTGTATTAGGTTTGTAGCTTCTCTGCAATCTTACCAACACTTGTTATTATCTGTCTTGTGATTACAGCAATCCTAGTAGGTGTGAGATGATGTTTCATTTTGGTTTTGATATTTAGTGTCCTGCTGGCTAAAGTTGTTACATATCTTTTCACATGATTATCGGCTATCTGTATACCTTTGGAGAACTTTTTATTGAGAAATGGACAGTTCTATTTCTAATTAGGTTATTTTCTTATTGTTAGGTTTTAATGGTCTTTATATACTCTAGATATAAGTCTGTTATCAGATGTATAATTTTCAAAAACTCCCACCCGTGTATTGTCTTTTCACTTGAGTATTGCACTTTGAAGCATGAAAATTTTCCATTTTAATAATGTACATTTTGTTGATATTTTCTGTCATTGTTTCTTCTCTGGGTATCATATCTAATCCTTGCCTAATAAAAGGCATGCAGATTCAGATTTACACCAATGGTTTTTTCCAAGAGTTTTGTTTTGTTTTAGTTCCTATATTTAGGTTGTTAATCAATTTTTATGTATTTTTTATGAATGGCATGAGAGAGAATCCCACCTGATTCTTTTGAATACAGAGACCCACTTGTGTCAGCACATTTGTGAAAAAGATCTTTTTCTCATTGAATTTTCTAGTACTCTCATTAAAAGTCACTTGACTGTAAACATAATGACTTGCTTCTGAAATTCTCATTTGTATTCCATTAATTCATATGTCTGTCCTTATTCCAAAACCACACTGTCTTGATTATTGTAGCTTTGTTGTAAACTTTGAAATCAGGACCTTTGACTTCCCTCCAGCCACTTTTGGGTAACTTACTCAATCTTCCAGCAATCTGATCATGTACCCCCAAATATGTGTTTATTTATAAATAGTATAGACATCCTGTTAGTAGGATTGACATATCAGTGCACTAATTGTGTATGATAGAAAACATACTCAGAGACAGAATGTAAAAGGACAATGATGTTAAAATAATAGTATTAAATTTTATCTTATAGAAAATTGCCAAGAAAATTTCCGTCTTCCCTTATGTCAATTAGATTTCCTTGCAAACTTATAAGAAGGTGTTTCATATTTTAGGTTTTGAAAAAATAGCATCAAACTTTCTCACACAATATAAACCAAATAATTTTTATAAAACCTATGTTGTTATTTAATCTACATCAGCTTCCATTTTGTGTGTATTTTTAATATTACAGTAGTTCATATATATCTTTTTTAACATGGCTTTTGTCACTCAATATTAAGAGATATCTGTGATGACATAGATAACTGTCATTTGCTTCACTTTTCTTAGTCTTTTATCATGACTATAATGTAGTTTATTAAATCACTTAGTTTGTTTTCAGTTTATATTCATTATTATTGTTTTTAAAAGGCACTGCTGTGTTAAAGTCTTGCAAACGTCTCCTGGTACATATGTACAAGAATTTTTTTAGGGACTGTATCCAGAGGTATGATTTTTGGGTCACTATGGTCTGTGATGCATCTCTAACTTTACTAAATATTATTTATTTTCCAACTGACTGTACCAACTTACACTCCCATGAGCAGTATATACTGACTCTCATTGCTCCATATCTTTCATTTCTATTTGAAGAATGAAAAAAGTTTATTTAAAAGATACTGAGCTTTGTCTAAGTGATATAAACTTTAAAGAAAAAATGATTACATTTTCTGTAAAGGCAGTGTAGCTAAAATGGCTTTAGATTTCAGACTTTGAGTAGAAATCTGAATGTATATATAGATCATTAAAAGTTTATGTCTCAATAAAGGGTTAAACGGCTACGTGGAGTAATGGTAGGGGCTAGTTTATTGCCACAAGTTAATCTCTCCCCATCCTCCTTTAGTTCCTGGTGCTGTTCCTACTGAATCCATTCAAGGAAGTACCTTTGAAGAGAAGATATTTCTTCAATGGAGAGAACCAACTCAAACCTATGGTGTCATCACTTTATATGAGGTAGTATATATATATTTGTTGGTAATGTAATTTTTCAGTATAATTTCTTATAACCTACTATTTAAAATATATGTATTTTAATACATATATTTTAAATATATGTATTATATATACATATATAACATATATATATATACATACATATATATAACATATATAATATATATATAACATATATAATATATATACATATATATTATATACATATATATAACATATATATACATATATATAAACTTTTGAGAAGTTTAATGCTTTCTATAGTTATTATGGTTATTATACAGAAGCCAAATATTTAAAATGAGTTTTTTAATTATGGCAGTTTAAAAATGCATATTGAAATGAGTTGGATATTTTTTGGATTATACTATGTATTAACACAACATAACATTTTAGAAAGTCATCTGTATTGTAAACCAAAGTATTTTGAAACATACATCAATTACGAGGCAAACACTAAATCCTAAGCCATGAAATATTTTTCTACTGAATTATAGAAGAACATTGATTGTCTAATTAGCAAGGTCAATAAAAAATTATATTAGGAGTAACCATAGAATAATGCCATTTGGTTTCTTAATATTAGTAAAAACATTCATTAGACTTCATTGACACAGTTTTGTCTACTGAGGCATATCAAATGGTTGAGTGATAGATAGCAGGGAAGAATTTGATGAATTGTTCAAGGAAAAAACTCTTGGCAATAATGGGGTGACATTCATCATCACATCTGTGTGAGCATCATTTCACTGTGCCTATTGTCATAGAAACAAGCAGGTGTATTTTTTTTAAGCTAGCATTTATTTGAATGCAAATTCAACAAAATTATATGTTGTAAGGTTTCTAAAAATCATGGCAGATTCTCATATGGAACCTTTGCCTGAATACCTTTCAGAACTTCTGACAAAAGCCTGTGCAGATGAGCTGTCAGACAGTCTTCACCAGTAAACCCCTTCTCTGACCCTACTAGCCTCACATTTATGTTTCCTTATACCTTTTGAAAATTGGTATTGAAATGCAAAAAAAAATTAAGTGAAAGCAAAATGAAGAAAGATAAAAGAAGTTGATTTTATGCTGTTACTGTTCATGTTCATCGGCTGCTTTATTTTAAAAGAATTGAGTGTTATGAAAAATTCATGGCTCAGCTTTTATGGAGCTAAGTTTTATAATCACATCAAACAAGTTTGGATTTACTTTTTCTCAGTGAAATGACTCCTCTAGTTCATATCTGTGACCCTATGACCATTGTTATACCTCAGTTTTAGGGATTCTCACCTAAGAATAACAGGATTTTGTTTTTTTTTGTTTTTGTTTTTTTTTTAAACTGGCAAAGGCATAGTCTTTGAAATGCATTTTAAGATCCAAGCAGTTAAGTTCACCTGTCCTAAAAGCCACATGTTGCTTTCTAGACAGTCAGAAAATACTAGCAAGATTCTTTTTTCAAATCCCACTGGACATATATCTTTGTGTGATAAGTAACTGTACCATGAAAACAGCAAGAATAATAATAATTCAAAGGAAGACCATTAATCTCTCTGACTCAGCAGCCAGGATCTCCCAGTTGAACACTGATCTAAATGCTGGTACAATGGAGATGCATGAATGTGTCATAAATCAAGTTTTTAAAAATCAGATATTTGTAAGTAGAGTGGGTTGGCTCATTTTTCAGTGGAACCAAGGGGGAAATGTCAAATGTGTGAATTGGGCTTAAGAGATTAAATATGTTTTCTGGACACCAACTCTTCTTCTGTCTTTCTCCCCTGATTTCTACAAGTAGGGAGGAAGGATGCTCCCAGGCTCTTTGTCATGGGCCTTAGGTAGGCTCCTTCAGTAGCAGAGAGGCACCTGTGGGCTGTGATTCCCTCAGCCTATGTGTGCTAGAGGCTGCAAAATACATAGCATCCTGCTGGAGCTGGAGATTGGTGTGGAACCAGACTGGGTCCTGTCTCTGGAGAACCATAGTCTTCTCTGGGACAGACATCAGGCCAAGAAATCCAAACAGCTGCCTTAAAAGAAGCAGGGACTATAGGAACAGTGGATTCTATCATTCGAATATAGGTAAAAAGAGAAAAGGCAAACTAAATTATTATGATTGGAAAAAACTTAGTAATAATTGACACAAGTATCTCTTTAGAGCAGGCGATGAACTTGGATGGTTTAAAGAGAGAAGTGAAAGCACATTGGATGTTATAGATGTAAATGAATATATTAGATTTACATTATACCTGAGTTTTCTTTTTGCATCTTGTGAAGAACATACCAAAGCATTGATGATTGAAAAATGCTGACAGCATTGTTTGCTCCAGAAGTTACGGAAATGTACAGTATTTTTAGTTTTAGTCTTTGACCTCTCTTTTATATTTTAACTTTCATCTTTCTTCTTCCCCACACTAGCCTTGCCTTTCTGTCCTGGTCATTGTTCTGGCTCTAGCCCTTCTCATACCTGATTTCTCACTTCAGTCATTGAGTTTTATCAGTTATCTAGTAATTACATCCTTCCCCAATAGAATCAAAATCTCCCATTTTGACAAGTTATAAATGAAATACTGTTCTCTGAAAGAATATTTTAAGTACAGAAGTATCCAAAACAAAATATCCTTGCTTCTGTTTTAATTTTTAAAAGTAACAACAGCTAGATACAAGTCTTCCCAAAATTTTATAAGAAGAAACTATAATGCAAGTTTATTTATGAATGTAGGTGAATGTAAATTATTAAATGTTAGAAAACCTAGCATTTAATTACAAAAATAAGATGCCATATATGAACATTATACAAAGATAAATACTACATGGATTCATGAACTAAACACAAAAGTTAAACTTTTAAAAACCCTGTAAGAAAAATATGGAGGACACTTTTGTAATGTCTGTTTCAAAGCTTAACATAGAGCCCTGGAAGTCATTTTAAAAATCAACTGATTGGTTATATAAGAATTTAAACTACTGAATGATGAATGATGTAAGGAAGAAAGTCTAAATACAAACAGAAAATTTGGAGAAATTATCTTTAATACTTATGCCAGTCAACAGGCTAGTGGTTGTAAAATATAGAAACTCAATGCAGATTTATTACTAAAAGGAAAAAAATTAGAAAATAACAAAGAATAAGAGAGCACAACTCTAACAGGCATGCATGTATATGGAAATATGCCTACCCAACCTTACTAATGATTAAACAGTGAAGTAAAACAAGTGTACAGAAAATTTAACTTTGTATAATATCATTTCTTAGTGACATGGAGAAATGTATACATGCATGTATTTTTGCAACCTCTTTTTGTAGGCAATTTGAGAATACAAATCAAAATTTAAACATTGTTTATCACACCTATTTCTAGAAGTTTATAAATCACTAATATTCCCAAATGCACAAGGATATGTGTCCAGATATTTGCATTATGCCTCATAACCTTATTATGTATATCTCTCAATTGTCTAGTGAGTAAATTCTGGACTTCTGGTTAACAGGTTGTGGGTGTGTTTTTTTTAATATTTCATGTGTGTAAGATAGTGGAAGAGATAAAAATAGAAAAGATGCTCTCCTTTCTCTACTAGAAGTAACTGTCCTATCAGCAACTTACTATAGAAAGAATTAAAGTCAGGTGCTCTTTTTAATATGTGAATAGAATCTAAAGTGCACTTTTGCTCAGGCACTTGGTAAAGAAGTATGGACACGTCTGGACTTGTTAGATGATTTGGACTGATTGGAGTGTGACATCTCAAGATCCTGGAAGGGAGGGACTCATTTAATCACCATCAACTGGAATAGTTAGTAATGTAGAAGTAATAAGACTTTAGGGGCCATGTCAAAAATTTTTCTTTCAATATATTCAATGCCTCTCATCATCTGATTCCACTTTATATTTATTGCTTCATCTTTAGTTGCATTTTCCCTGAAATTTAATGAGTCGTGTGTATGAAATTTAGTTTTCTCCTAGAACCTTCTAAATTCTCACATCACCCTACTTTTGGTATACTCTGTTCTCCTATGTTATCTCTCCACTCTCCTCCAATGGTACATCTGCTGATTTTTCAGTATGGCATTCAAACACTGTACTTTCCTTTGAAGTGTCATAGGTACTTTCTTCCGCTGAAATCAGATTTAATTATTCATTCCTTTGTGTTCACAGGGTAAATTGCTCAGGCCTTGATGAAAAGTCTGTATTTTATACTGGCAGCAATTACTATCAACTCATGCTCTCTGGAAGATTTTAATTCCCTAAAACATTATTACATTTGGTTCTCTCTGAAGCTCTCAATTTAGAATCTGAGACTTTAAGGAGAGAAGGAAAAAAGAATTTGGGAAGATACCAGGCACATAATCAGAAATCATCCAAAAATAAACAACAGTTCATTCCACCTCACCTAAATTTTATCCCTCCTCCCTCACCATGTTGTTTATGTATCAGGACTTTCATCTTGGGACATTCCATAACATTGGATGCAACATGAGGCAGGATTCCTTAAAGAGGCTTCATTAAAATTTTCTCCATCCTCAGCCAGCATCTTGGTGCAGGTGTAAAAACTTTCCCACAGCTTCCTTCTGGGAGACTCCTGCTGCTGTTCCAGGTGCCTGGTACTTAATAGGCACTTAATAAACAGTTATTGAATGAACAAGCAAAGAAACAATTTCCAGCAGGATGTGATGCATGCAGGTTTGAGAGTGGAGGTATATCTTGGTGCTTTGAGAATTGCTGCCCAGTCCTGTAGCTATTCACTGACTTATCTCTGTGGCAGGCAATAGAATGGGTAGTCCTTGTTCCTAAAGAGCTTTTTTTCATTCTTAGAATTCAGACTCATAGGTTCTGTGAAGGGGTTTGGGAGACGGGGAGCCATGGGCTTTCTGAAATTTTATGTGTGCAGATATGTACAACATACTTGTTGTTAGGCGTGAGGAAGATCATTCATAATTTCAGGAGGCATGAACTATCCTTTATGTGCATATTACAGGGACAGGGGAAGAGGATCTATAGGTAAAGGCCATGACTAAGAGTTCATATAAGTAAATGAATAAAATAAAGGTCCATAAACAACTAAAAATATATAAAAATAATTTTAAAAAAAGATCCCCCAGTGTAGCACATCCTGCTACTATGTGGCCATGGGCTAGTACAAACCCACCCTAACCCCAAGCAGCAGAGAGCCCCTTAGTAAACCATTTGCTTTGTAGTCTGTGCTGGTGGAGGGAAGATCCCACTTACAATAGTATGTTTACAGGGGCACATGCACACACTTGCATACCCCAGGAGTCTTTTTAGGTAAATATATACTGAGTGCCTAAGATTTACTAAACAGTAGAATCAGAAACAAGGATAAAACATCATTCACTCCTTAGAAAGGAGATAAAGTTACATGAAATGTTCTGATCCTTCAACATTTAGATCCTGATTTAAGACTGAATGAGATTTTTATAGCACCCCCTGACTCATCACCAAATGAAGCTTAGGTACACAGCCTCAGCAGTAGGTGTGTGCCTGATGGGTGATTGGTAGACCACACTTAGGACGGCTTTGCAAATAAGGAACACTGGAACTCTGGCAAGAGGCATGGATGAGCACTTTGTTGTCTCAGTCTTGCGTGATTCTCTTTAAAAGCCTTTCCTTCTTGGAACACTTTCTCTTTTTGCTGATGGTTTTTGTGACAAGAGTACATGCATGCTTGCACTGTTCACCCACCTCTTTTCTCTTTCCCTTCCTGTCTCCTCTCCTCTGTCATTTCACTTTCTTCTGGCTTCTCTGTTCCTTTGCTGGCTTCTCTTTCTCTATCCTTCTTGGACCTGCTTCTGGGCCACTTCTTTCTTCTCTAAGCTTCTTTCCCTGTGACCCCACCCATTTCTAAACCATCCCAACATCATTCCAATGCTGATCACCCCTAGGTCTCCATTTCCATCCTAGCCCTATCTCACATTGTATCTTCATGTCATGCACATATGTCCACTTGTCTGTCAAAAGCATTTCAAACTTGACATATCCACATCCATCTGTAAATTCCTTCTCATTTATTCCATTTCATTTCAATGGGTTCCCACCCATTCAATGGGTTGCTCACCCTGAAACATAGTACCTACTCTTGATTCTTCCATCTTCTTTGCATTTCCAATCCTTCAGTGAATTCTGTCTATTTTATCTCTGAAATATGCCAACACTACTAATTTCTTGCTGTCTCTACCTCACCTTAGTAGAAGCCACAATATTCTCTCACCTGTACTTTAATTCTACCCATCTGATCTGCCATAGTTCCTAGTGGTCTCCCTGCTATTTTTATTGTCCCCTCCAATCAAATAAATCTTCCATCCAAGGTGATCTAACGTGTGTGTGTGTGTGTGTGTGTGTGTGTGTGATATATATCCAAGGTGATATAAGATAAATCAGATTATTTTATTTTCACATTCGTAAGTATTCAAAGGCAGCTAGGTACATTGGCACAGGCTTGGAATCCTAACAACTCAGGAGGCTGAGGCAGGAGGATTACAAGTTTGAGACCATCCTCAGCAACTTAGTGAGACCCTAAGCAACTTAGTGAGACCCTGTCTCAAAATTTAAGAAGTCTAGGGATATGGCTCAGTAGCTAAGCACCCCTGGATTCAATCCCTGTTGCAAAAAATATGTATATATTTTTTTAAAGTATCCCCATTTTATGTATGTGAGCTTTTAATCTTGGGGTACAGAATTAGGCATGGGATAGCCCCTGTGTACTCCTTTAGCGCCCAGAGACAACACAGACTTTCTGTCTGCTCATTACCTGGGGCCAGCACAATCCTGCTTCATGGACTTGGTTCATGCTGTTCTTCCCCAAGTTCACGATCTGACTGATCCTCCGTAAAGTTCAGATCTCCTCAATGTCATTGGCATTTCCTTCACCGATCACTCTGAATGACTGTGTATGGACACTTCTCTCCCAACAAAACCTTTTATCTTACCACCCTTGTTTGTTTCTTCTATTCTTCATGTTGTAGAATTATTAACTTACTTATTGCAGGTCTCCCCAGTTCCCCGACGAATTCTCCAGATACTTAGCTTCCTGAAGATAGCCATGCTTGCAGCATCCCTGTATTCAGTCAGTGCATGAATAGAATCAGCAAATCTGAATAGGTAAACCTCACAGAGGTGACTCTATCCTCTCAGGCAGGTGAAAGTCTTATGAACAAGAGCAGTATTAGAAAAACCCCATAAGTGTTTGTGGGACTCATCCCCTTAAAAGTCAGAGGGTAACATAATGTGGCAGTGTCATGTATTCAGAAATGAGTCTGTAGAAGCACATGAAAGCAAGTCTGAAAAACCAAGCAAAGGAATTTGGATTTTGTTCTGTGTGCATTTGTGTCCTATTAAAGTTTCTAATCAAGTCAATAAAATGAAGAAGACCCACATAGCCCTGAAGGGCAGTGCTAGTCTTTATTTCGCTTTTCCTGCATCCTAACTCTTCACTTCACCAGATCTTTACCCACTTCAGGGCAGGTACAGTATATGAGTCACTGTGCATGTCACCATGATTCAGAACACAGTGCTTGGCCTGTAGGCCACACCACAAACACATTCTGAATGTGCGATTGAATGCATAATTGACTTCAGGGAGCATTATACCATCATAGTTCAGTTCTGCCTTCTTTGAGTTGCACCTTTCTTTGGGGGTTCCAGAATGAAGACCACTCAAACAAGCACACACACACAGAGGGTATTGTGCTGAGAGGTTCCTCCCTTAACAGCTAGGTGGTAGATAGGGTCTTGTTTCTTCCTGACTTTCTTAACCTCCTCAGGGATATTTGTTAGAGGGTTAACAACATACCTTTAGCCTGACTCTGAGTGTGTTATGTTTTTCAGTGATTAATACATAGAGCAAACATTTCCTTGCCAAAGCTCAGTTGATTCAATCTAAATATTCTTTCTGAGAGGTCTTCTTAATTATAATGACATGGTATAAATATAAGAAGAAAGAATGTCAATTATCACTTCGTATAATAACAGTGTTAGTGTTCATGCACATAAATTATAAGTAAGTTTACCTAAGCACATAAGAAAAGTGCTCAGTTTTGCAATTTAAAACTTGAATATGCCACATTTCAAAATTATGTCATTACAACCAGTAGAAGTTAGTAATCACCACTAAAGTACTTGTTCTTGAATAGTTGATGAACTACTCATGCTGAAATCTTTTTAAAAAAATCACTTGAAGGGGCAAAATTTAAAGGCATCTATGTTATATTTATTTTCAAACATTCCAGACTCATCCAGCATGAGGTATCTGTTATGTAGCAAATATGAAAATATATAGGGTTGCACTCCCTAATATAGCAGCTAGCAGTCACTTGTGGCAATTTAAACTGAAATTTGAGTTAATTAAATTAAATTAAATGGATTTTTCAGTTTCTCAGTCTCTATAGCCACATTTCAAGGGCTCAATAGCCACATGTGGCATGGCCACCGTATCAAATAGTACAGAATAGAGCGTTTCTATTGTGGTAGAAAGTTCTGTTGGACAATATTTCTCTGAAAAAATTAGTAAATTAATGAGTATGACCCATAATGAGCACTCCTTTTGCAGCATCAGCAACTCCTGGCATATATCTTGGATTTATTTTTGGAGCAGATCTCTGTGCCTACATTGATGAAAACACTTAAAATGTCCTTGTTCCCAATAGACAATAATCCTATTCAGTACTAAATCAAATCATGGCCACTAGATTAGAGATGAGGCCTTATGCTTGTCAGAGCCTTGTCTGTTTGAGCTAGTTGTCTCTTTTGTTATTTGGTTCTAAACCAGCTGTTATGTAGTTCTACAAAAATGACATTTTGAAAGCAAACAACTTCAAGGTATCAGCTTAAATGTGAATCCATCCTTTACGTTCTAATCTACTGACTCTAAGTTCCTCTGTCTATAAAGGTAATAACTCCTATCAGTTTTGACTGAGTTCCTGCATCCCTTCACTGGATTCAGGATTTGAAGAGTCTAGTGAAGAGGAGAGCTTATCATAAAGGATCTGACAGTGCATACATCAGAAGGGCTTATTGGATAAAGTCTCAATCTGGGTCCATCTGCTCCAGATATTTTATCACATTCTTCTTCTTTTGCAGATCACTTACAAAGCAGTCAGTTCCTTTGACCCAGAAATAGATTTATCCAACCAGAGTGGAAGAGTTTCAAAACTGGGAAATGAAACCCATTTTCTGTTTTTTGGATTATACCCGGGAACCACGTACTCCTTCACCATCCGAGCAAGCACAGCTAAGGGTTTTGGGCCTCCAGCAACAAACCAGTTCACCACCAAAATATCAGGTATTATGCATTCATGAGTTATGCCTTTTGTCAGAAGTAGCATTATTGTACTTCTCCATTCTCATTGTCAAGTTATGCAAAGCTCACACAGCCTAATATATTTTATTCATATGAAACCCAAACACATGGAATTAAATGAAATGCTCTCAATATTTATCATTATGGAGCTTAAAGTCCTCATACGTTAAGAAGTGGCTGCTGATTTAGCAGTGTGCCTAGGAGGACTTGAATGTGAGGCACAAGGTTCTATTAAGGCACTCTCTCATCTATCCCCTTGGCCATACCAAGTCACCAACCAGAGAAGCCTTGCCAGAGAAATCTCTGTCTTAAGAGTTGAGTGGGAACGTAACATCATATGGAGTCTGCTTCCAGAGGGATCACCCTCCCTGGCCTTCACTTTTAGTGGGTTTCCATCCTAAAGACAGAGGTAACAACCAAGATGACTTGAGGCTCTTAGGGCCTCCAGGTTTTTTTGAGACTCATTTACTTCATGCAACCAAAGACATAATTTGAGAAATATTTCTGGGCATTTTCAATTGTGCAGAAAATGTCTTTTTTACTTTAGACTAGAGGAAATGAAGTTGCCATCTGGTATGGGATATGTAACCACAATAAACAAAATTCCATGGATATTTTCTTTTTCTTTCATTTTGTTAACTCCTTTGGGTATGTGTGGGGAAGTATTTGAGTCTTGGCTTTGACTGTTTGAGGGGGTAGATGAGATAGAGGTTGGGGAGGGAAGTGACTTTATATCAGCCAGGGTGTTAGCCTGATTTCTATATTTATTCCTAACTCAGCACAAGTTTTTGCTTGGAATAGAAGGAAGCAAATACCACAATTAGACTTTTATAGAATGTTGTGATAGGTTTTGAGACCAATGTTTTGAATTTTGTTTTGAAGAAATTATAACTTAAGGGAAACTTTTTTATTATACAAGCAAACTTGACTTGAAATTTAATGCACATTAGATCAATATAAGGCATTAGGTTATAGGAACAATAAAGTGATGGAAAAGAGATCATCCTTGGAAGGTTAAAAAATGGCACAGTTTGTACAAATGAACAAATAGACCACTAAACTTGGAGTCAGGAAATTTGGGTTTTAATTTATGATTTTTGCAGACTTCTTTTCTGATCTTTATCAAGTGAATTTACCTCTACATAAGAATTTAAATGATATTATCTAGTGCATCAATTTATCATGGGGACTTAATGAGACATTACATGCCAATATGAATACCTCCAAGTAATTTTAAATATTTTCTTTACTATAAACCATTTTTCAAATATTATTATCTTAAGGAGGATATTCTTTTAGAATAAAATCCACTTTCCCCATATTTATTAACCAAAAATTGCAACCAGTGTAAGTCTGATCACTGTTGGTATACCAACTTCAAAAGTTCTAAGTCCAAAGAGCAAAAACAAAACAAAACAAAACAAAAAAAAACCCTTGACATGTGGGCTCATCAAGAATACTGTTTGTTTTTTATTAAATTAAAATGTTAATTTATGGGCCCTATTTTCTATTTTTGTGACCTGAAAAAGGGAACTATGCTTATATAAAAAATTCTGTAGTGTGGGTTAGAGTTAATTTTTAATGGAATTGGTGTCAATTTTGAATGTTAAGAAAATGTGATAGATGGAGCTGAGAAATAACTCATGTCTGTTATGTAAAAGCTTTTTTATATTTAAGATGATTTTTAAAACTACATTTGCAAGAAATAATCTCCCACTACCTTATCAGACACATCTACCTGTGGGTGGTAGAAAGCTGTGTCCCCCCCACATCACATCTGTATGCAGTGTTTTGTCTTACCTAGAATGGGGGCATAATTACCAAAAAGTGTTGTTGTTATCTTATTGTACTGAGACTTAGCAACGTAGAAAAGAAAGAATGCCAGAAAAAGACCTTGGAAATAGGATTCACATTGGGAAGACAGCTAATGTTCATAGAATTATATTTGCCTAGTGTTCTCTCTTGTTGTCTCTTTGAATTACAGTGTCGTTTCCTTTACTTTGAAAGATACATAAACTGAAGCTCCAGAGATGATTAAGCATAAGCTTAAGCATAAGCTTTTACCCTAGTTAAAATAAAACATAACAAAAGTTAAACCCAAGCCTTTCTTTCTTCAGTTTCCATTATGGTCCCGTCTTCCTATATATAAGACACCCATTATTGTAGGACACCTTGCTTGATTCGAGTTTTTATACCTGTCTTATATATAAGACCATGGGACATAATGGATTAATGCCCCTCCTCATGGATCTTTGATACATGAGAAACTTTTACTTAAATGAAAGAACTGCAAAGTTCAGTTTTATGACCCCAGTTATTATTTCAAAACTGAACTGTGCCTTTTAAGTATATGTTTTATGGAAGATAGCATTTTTACAAAACAGCACACATATTCTAAGTATACATCTTGATGAATTTTTGAAAGCATACTACACAAATTTCACCAGAATCTAAATGAAGAAGCAGAAGTCACCAGCACTCACACCCCCCTATACCCTCTCCCAGCTTCTATTCAGGATCAGAGGGATCAGTCAATATGAGCTGGTTTTCACAGTCCTCCCTGTTGTTCTATGTAGGGAATATACATAAAGCTTGCCACTGGTCAGTTGATAGCTGTAATTTAAATTAAGTGCTCTGTGCTTTTTAATGTTTTGTTGCTGTTGTTGTTTTTGTAAAAGAAAGTAGAAAGTACACTAAGAAAATCAACCAGAAATAATGAGTCTTCCCTCTTATGCCCTTTTCCCCAGCACCTTCTATGCCAGCCTATGAACTTGAGACACCTTTGAACCAAACTGACAATACAGTGACAGTCATGCTGAAACCTGCACAGAGCAGAGGTGCACCTGTCAGGTACGGAGCAGAAGGAGGGGTAGGCTGCTTCTAGAGAGAAGAAAACTAAAATCCAGTTGATTCATTTCTCCAATGTGTTTTGTAGGGATTAGCTGCAACCCTCAGTTAGCATGTAAACCTGTATTTTTATTAACTCTGTTTAAAACAAATGAGTGAGGAAAATGAAAGGGCTTCTGGGTAAGGTGATCAAGTATTGTTTGAGGGGATTTATTCTGAAACAAGTATGTTGTTCTTTAGAAGATAAGGAGCAAAGCCCCAGTCTTTTTTGGAGGTGGCTTTACTTCTAAAAGGTAATTGCTTACTGAAATTTATTTACCCAAGGGCAGGTGACATCTTTTTTCCAGATCTCTATTCTTCAATAAAATGTTTATTTTTTCACTTGAGTCTTACATCATTTAAGTTTTAGTAAATTGGCTACTTTCTTAATTGAATATTTAATGTGTAATTGTTTATTTTTAAAGAAACAGATGATTGGAGAGAATATTGTAAAGTCCTTGTTTGAACAGATCTAAGTTTATTACCAACATCTAAGCCCAGTTTTTCACTGCTTTATGATTTATATAGCCAAGAAATTACAAAGTGTAACTTTTATGGTGAATAAATGAAATAAATTTATTCTTCCTAGGAAGGAGCAAAGAAATGCTACAGTAACTCTCAAGTGTGTACCTGTCATAAGCTCATTAATCTATATAAATGAAATTTCTACTTGCTTCAGTTGTCTTATCAGAATAGACTCCCTTAAAAGTAATCTGTTATTCTCAGTAGCATACTCCAAGGAAACTTTTACATTCATGAGTCAGGCTGTGTATGGTTTCTGTCTGGGTTCCTTTTGTAGACTTTTATCTCATGAGCTATTTAAAACCTGGCTGTATTAGATCATATGTTCACTTCAGTGATGTAGCACAAACAGTTGGACATCTTTCTACTTGATAAAGCATTTACAAGTTTTGAAACATAAAATTAAAAGTAAAAACAGGGACTGTGGCTGTGGCTTAGTGGTAGAGTATTTGCCTCAGTGCTGGTGTAGTCGTAGGTACTAGGTTCGATTCTCAGCACCACATATAAAAAAGTGAATAAAATAAAGGTCTATCAACACCTAAAAATATTTTTTTAAAAAGTAAAAACAGAGTAATATTAGTTGATAGTGATGTACAGTTAGGACTATTTTTTATTTGAAAAAATATTTATACTTTTTTCACTTATCCAGCTAAATTTTCATTAAATGAACATTTATATTCTTACCATAGCCTTGGGAACTTCACTTTTTCCCCAGACCAACCTAATGGTTGCCCAGAATCATCAATAATAAATCATTAGTACAAGAATCGGAATCACAAGCAAATGAAAGGTTAGAGGTCATTCATTCAACACCTCCGAACTGAAGAAAGCAGAAATCCTAACCATCTCTCAATAACAGGCACTTTATTCCCTGCTCTATTTTATTCTCACACAAACTCCTCTTAAACATTTTCTATTCTTGCTGTATTTTTACCTTCAAACCCTTCACTCAGATTTCCATCCACATCTTTGCATAGATCTTTCTAAGTCTATGTTTTGAAGTAATTTCTCTTCGGGCAATCTGTGTTACCCTCTTCCCACCCCTCCGCTTTCTTTTGAAAGCATCAGGTGCTTTCCAAACTGCTATTCAATTTTTCTCTCATACACATTGCTAAGACATTATTTTGTTTACTTTTATACATTTCTAATTGCTTTTGGAGACATTGTGATCTTAATGGTTAGTTTTAGATGTCCTCAGGCTTTCTATTTTTATGCCTATTAAAGAAAAAAAAAGATTCAAGATCAGACTACATGACTTTCACTGAAGATGCCAGATCATTTCACCAGACCCAGTTCTCTAAATTCAGCCACCATTTGGGTTTATAGTGTCACATTGTCTGCCACAGTTATCATAACACCTTGTTTCCAAGTTCATCAGTGCTATGCTTCAATTAAACATTATCTTCTAATTGACTGTACTTCTTGAATTTGCCAGGGTCACTTTGCTTTCTGCATTCATATTACCTTCTTTTATAGTGTCTTGAGATTAATAAACATGTTATCTGTCTTCATCATCTAGATTCATAATGCTTGGATGAAGATAAGTTCTTGTGGGACACTATTTAGTAAACTTTACAGAAAAACCCACTATAGGTATCACCTTTACTGAAAGAATGCCTCTCTTCAATGGGTAAACTAACTTGGCACAAATTTGAGAGATGAAATTACCTTAGCCTCACCTGTCAAGGCTTTTTGTTTGTTTGTTTGATTTGTTTACATATAAGTTAGTATTCTCTTCAAAGGATTCATTATATAGTGTAACATAATGGAACTGATTATCTATTGAAAAGATGGCAGACCAGTATATCTAGAAAGACTAGTTTGGGAAAAAACTGTCCACAGTCCCCTCAACTTGAATGGGGTATATTAAAATGCTCAATTTCATTTAATGTTTAGAGAAATAAGAACTTTGATTAGGGAATCATATGGACCTAAAATATAAAGCTATACTGTAGATGAAAACATTCAAACACATCTGGAAATCTGCAAAATACACATATAATCAAACTAAAATACAAGAAATTTTTTCCCAATGATAAGATAAATACTAGAGGAAAGAGGGAAAATGGAAGCAAACATCTGTTTGCTTTCCTGGATTCTGCATGTGTTCAAGAATACCGTCATTGTGTGATTTCCAAAACCCATTCTTTGAATTGATTTGAGTTTTCTTTGATCCATATTCATTGGTGTTGAAAATTCAGTCTTACTTCATTTACGCACTTCACTAAGTAAGGTGGTTGTGTATCGATCCCACTGCAAAAGCTTAGCCTGGTTATGGCAGATTCTTGAAATTGCACTCACCTCAGTGTAAATGATTGTTGTCTTTTTATTGATCAACATATCACCTCTGTCACATAAAATTATTTAAATCCTGGAATGGCCAGGAAGAACACAAATTGTATCATTCCAGCCAGTAAACTAGCACTGCGGAGAGAATTTTAAATCTGTTTGTGGATTCAATTTTTTTTCTTTAATAAGACAGGGAAAAGCTTAATTTTCTTTTACTCGTTTAGAATCACCTTATTTCTCTTTTCTCCACTCTACTATTCATTATGTGTAGACACAATCCAACAGAGAAAACCCTTATAATTTGGCAATAAGAGAGTAATTCTAAATAAAGGCTACATTTTATACAAATTGTTGTGCTTTATTGCCACAACAAAAATCTGCTATTTTGCTCTAGTGAAAACATATGCACAATACATAATCCACCATGAGTAGTGTCCATTAATGTTTTCTACCTTGTGATCTTCTACAACCTGAGTCTCAATCATGTTTTTGTGCATTATGTGATAGAGTTTTCAAACGACTTGTGCCTTCATTCTTTAGGCATTGTTGCTTTAATATGTTCATAAATGTTTTGGAGCTACATGTCTTCTTAGTTGAAATTCTGTACTTGAATATGCTAATTAAATATTCTGGCATTCATTTCAGTGAAATTTTGAAAGATTATCATTTTAAGTATGTATTCATTCTCTGGTTCATTCCTTTCAGGAGAAACTACTGAGTGGGAAAAATGTCTCTTACAGTGATCTGTCCTTGGGGATGGGGAGGTGAGCAGGAACCACACCAACAGCCACAACTTTAGAACTGATTTGCAATATGTGGGTGTTATTTTAGTAGATATGACCACTTTGTCTTTCAGAAAACAACTTCAGCTATTTTAATAATGTGCTTTTATTGTCACTGGTAACTTCTCATAGTATGGTTCTCCTTATAATTGAATGCTTCCTCAGTATATTCAAAGAGCAATTTGTGAATCATTTCTGTTGCTAAGAAATGATTATGAAAGCTAATAAGAACTTCATCGTATTACGAATGGGGACAAGATGAAGATATAAGGAATGAGAGAAATATTTTGGCTTTCTTTTATAAAGGATATGTTCTAGGTAAGTAAGATTACAGTTGAGATAGTAGATATTTCTTTGGGGAAAACATAAATGTTGTGTCTATCCAAAACCCATCTAATTAAAAATTGGTAACACAAAATGACATTAGTTCCATATAGAAATCAGAAATTTATTTTATATTTTATGTCCAGGTTTTCATTAAATTTGATTTGCTTTGACTGCATTATCATAGTTGGCTTTAAAAGTGCATACTGTTTTCATTTACTCTTCTATCAGATTTTTTTCTCATGCTGCTCTATGAAAACGTGCAGATATTAAAACTTCATTGTTAACTTTAATATTTCCTCATTTACTCCAACTACTCATCAAATATTCTTTTATAACCATTTTGACAAAAATTTAAAGTAGATTAAGCATGATATATATATATTTTTTTTTCTTTTTTTTTTTCTTTTTTACCAGCTTGTTGTTTTTTGAAAAAACCATGCCAGTTTCTTAGAACAATATGAAGAACAGGTTTTCATTCCACTGAGGAACAGTAGGCAGTAAAGCAATTGTATTTATTTTCAGAAAATGTGTTATACTTTCTAGAAGCTTTTGATTTGATCCTGGGGCTACCTAGGAAATGAGATTGTTTCTCTTGTGGGCCATCAGCCTTCTGCATATTCCCAACTGGTTATCAATGACCATTTCTGTTAAGGGGACGCAGCACAAAAGTGTCTGTGAAACTTGAGTCACCTCATATAGTAGAGAAAAACAGGAGTGCCATTTCATTATTAGTGAAAGACAGGAGATAATTATGCATTGTGTTTTAAAAGCTTCATATATTAGAAATCATAGTTGTTGGCATACAATTGATTATGACTTATACTTAGAGTTCATGAGGTATAAACTAGATATTTAAATAAAAATATTTTAAACCTGTAATCCCAGTGGCTTGCGAGGCTGAGGCAGGAGGATGGCAAGTTCGAAGACAGCCTCAGCAAAAGTGAGGCACTATGCAACTCAATGAGAACCTGTTTCTAAATAAAATACAAAATAGGGCTGGGGATGTGACTCAGTGGCCAAATACCCCTGAGTTCAATCCCTGGTACCCCACCCCCCAAAAAATATCAAAGCACTTGCAGCCTATTAGCTTATCCAAAAAAAGAAACTTTTATTTCATTAAAATCATCTTCCTGAACAGTCTGTTCTCTTCTTCATGCAAGGAGCCATTGAGCATAACAAAAATACAGGGCTCTTTTGATTAAATGAACCAATATATTTTAAAACACTTCACACTTTATATAATAAATACCACATGGGACTGGCTTATGGTTCAGTGGTAGAGTGCTCGCCTGGTGCATGTGGAGCACTGTGTTCGATCTTCAGCACCACATAAAAATAAAGGTGTCCACCTACAACTAAAAAGATATTTTAAATAAATAAATAAATACATACATACATATTATGTAAGTGTTGCCTTGTGCTGTGACCCTCCTTACATGATATCACTGTTATCTGTAATGTTTCTGTTCATAAGAGCAGCCCAGGTTCTTTAGCTTTTCTTGTGTTTGTCTCATTTTATTCAGATCTGAGATCATGAAAAATCTGATTTTACATGAAAATGAAATTACGGATTTGATAGTTGCTTCTAAGAGCAAAACAATAAGTAGAATTCCTTCAAATTCTGATTTCTTTATGCATTCTAAAATTCAGTTACATGTGGCTACCTATTTATTTGTGCGTTTGTGATTTTTTTCCAGAAATTGATCTTACAAGCAGGGAGGGAACTTTTCCCAGCTCTATATAACAACTTTGTAATAAAGGTTAGGTACCCCCTGTTGATCCCTGAATCATTCCGTAGATATGGTTATCTATATACCAATTATTGATTGATTGATTGACTCATTCATTCATTCATTCATTCATTTGGTAGTGCTGGGGATGGAGCCCAGGGCCTCATGCATGCTGAGTGGTCACTTTACCCCAGAGATAAAGCCCAACCTCCCCTAATTACTGTTATTATCAGCTCAGCTGAAATAAACTTAGCCATAAAACAAAGGAAACTGATCTTCTGTTTATAGCCCCTCTAAAAGACCACTTGGCAGCACAGTAAAATCCGCAGTGTGACATGACTACAAAGAGCCAGTGGCACATGTCATTTGACTGACTCAAGGAAGTCTAGTGCTCTACTCACTTTCATGAACCTGGTTCCTCAGCCTAAATGTCCATCAACATATGAATGGATGAAGAAAATATGGTATACATACACAATGGAGTTTTATTCATCCATAAAGAAAAATGAAATTATGTCATTTGCAGAAAGTTGGATGGAACTTAAGAACATTATGTTAAGCAAAATGTGGCAAACTCAGGTTAAAGATCAAGTGTTTTCTCTCATATGTGGAAAGTAGAGAGGGCGAAGGAAAAGAAAGAATGGCATGTCTCATGAAAATTAAAGGGAGATAGTAGAGTAGAGGAAAAGGAACCAGGAGGGAAGGGAAAGGAAATATAATGGGGATGGTATTGCCAATTTGTACTGTGATAGTCTTTGCATGTAAGAATATGTAACAACAAATCCTCCATTATGTACAACTCTAATGTACCAATTAAAAATATTGGGAGGGGGAATCTGATTCCTCCTATACTTTCTTAAGAGAAAAATATTTGTGACTCAAGTGACATTTTTATGACCATTCAATCTCTATGACTGTTAGAATTTATTCCTGAAATTCTAGATTTTGTCTCTTCTCATCAAAATGGTTCTGTTCAAGAGTTTGACCTGGCTTAACTTAACCAATTAAATAGTGATTTGAAAATATAATTTTGTTATTTTCTCACATTGAAGTTTGTACCTTCATAATATTTTCCTTCTATAATGACAGTATTGTTTTAAAGAAGGGAAATCTTTAGTCAGACCTCAAAATACCAAGTTTACCTTAATATCTAAAAACTCAACCCAACTGCCATGTATAACTATAAAGCTCTAATTAAGAAATAAAGATTCTGTGATACAGATTTGAAAGTAGCTTCACTTTCAATCAACCTACTATGAATTGTCATATGATTCCTAGGTCTAAGTAATATTTTTTTTCTAAATTAATGAGAAGCTACTGAATCTATCAATCATAATCGATATCTTCATAGTTCTAAAACACATGATCATGTCAGGTGTCACCCATAACCTTGCCAACAGGCAGAATCACTCTCTTCCTTCAGCATATTCTAGGGAGGAAATTTCTAATATTCAAATAATTACTCAGCTGTATATATTACATAAATTGTGAACCCAACTTTTCAAATAAACTCCATGATATTTAGTTTTAAATTCAAGCTCTCTCTGTAAGTAGTTATGTGACCATTACAAATTTAATATCTCTGAGCTTTGACTTTCTCCTCTTTCCAAACCCAGGATAATGGTTTACTTCATCTCTTAAAGTTGTGTCAGTGTCACATATATTTTTTACTCACTGGGGATCCACAGGCAGCAATTGTTGGCTCTCTTCTCCAGGGGCTAGCAGTTTAGATGGGAGACATACCAAGATGTGATGTGGTCTCCTCTAGTAGGGATAAGGGCTGGGACCACTGCCCAGAACAGGGGTGACCAATACAGAGGAGGGTCAGCTTAGGCTTTGGAGAGGAGGTAGCCAAAAAACTGAATCTTGACAGATAGATATTGTTCAGGGAATGCATGTGATGTGGGATGTTTGTGATTTGTTGTCAGGGAGGTCAATTATGTGATAGGGAATTACAAGGAGAGAGACAGATGTTCCAAGAGGATTGAGCAGGTGAGCCTGACTTGGGAATGAGAAATGTTGTATAATCAGAGAGGAGAGAATGGAAGAAGAGGAAAGGAAGATTTAGCTAGTCCGAATGGCCTTGCACTCCATACTGAGGAGTGACCTTAGGAGGGATTTGGTAAGAAGAACTGCAGTCACATAGAGGAGCCTGAGAGGGTCTGGCTCACTGAGAAAGCCATTGTGGAAGAGTGGCAGGAGGACAGGATTGAGGAAAAGGTTCTCTTCCTTGGGCTTAGTTAAGCTATGGATAACCTTCAGGGCATGAAGGGAAGGGATCTTGTACATGACATGTATCGATTTTCATTTGAATAAGATTTAGAGAAATCAAAAACAGTCCTTTTTAGAAGAAGACTAATCAAACAAAGCAATTAATAACAATAACACTGTATAAAGTCTCATTAAAAGAAATACCAGAACACTAGAAATTTTAAAATGAGCTTAGTAGGGTCTCTGATAATAATAATCAGAAATATCTAATTATATGATTTTAAATCTGTTTTCATAAGCCATGCAAATGTGTGACTTTATTAATCCCTCTTCTTCAGAAGAAAATCTGGATCTTTCTCTTTTCCTCTCTTTGCCTTCCCTGCACTATGTCGCTCTCACCCCTTCACCCAGAGCCTGTGCTGTGAGATTGTTATATGTTTGGGGGTATCTGTGGTGCCTGCTGAATGGATGCAGATAATGTCTTTGTTTACTGAGTATGAAATGCTTCTCTGGAAAGGAAACTTGGAAAGGAAGGTCAGAAGTCTGCTTAGTGGGTGACTATGCCTAATTCTTGCCTGGAGCCAGAGAAGACCCAAGTTTTAAATCATTC
Organism: Sciurus carolinensis; assembly: GCF_902686445.1. Classification (NCBI taxonomy): domain Eukaryota; kingdom Metazoa; phylum Chordata; class Mammalia; order Rodentia; family Sciuridae; genus Sciurus; species Sciurus carolinensis. The sequence goes on along the minus strand of NC_062227.1, from coordinate 23,549,143 downwards.
TGCTTAAAGTTCTTACTATCCCTAGTGGAACTCATGTTTGTCTCTGAAAAGATGAGTGTCTGAGATTGGAGCTACAGATTACATGAAAGGCCCTGAGTGTCGTTTATAGTGGAATCTATATAAATTACCCATGACTGCCTCCCCAAAGTGAAGGTGGGGTCAGGTCCTGCATTCCTCTCACACTGACCCAACTACCCAGAAGCCATTCCTCAGGGTGGAGGGAAAAAACATAAAAGCTGGTCACATTTTCCATTGGCAGTCCAGGAGGTTACAGACTGGTTCATCCTCCATGTATCTGAACCTTCTTTAAATGTTAACAATGGAAGAAATTAGAAGTAGCTGCAATTACAAACCCAGAGTACTGGGACAGTTTATCATTTTAATTATGAATATTAGAATTGCTTACACTCTTTGCTCTTGGGAACTGCTGAGTCTTACAACTGTTGTTTTCAAGATGTTGAAGGGAGGCATTTCTAGGAGTGTTCCAATAAGACTGAGAGCCTTTGGGAGAGATTATCTTGGAAATTTTGACAAAGACTAAATGACTTGACTATATATGCTTCACTTTGATTTTTTGAAGTGTTAAAATCTTCACTCACATGTATGTGAGTTTGTAGAGGCTGATAAAATCATAGGGGACAGATAGTGACAGCTAGTGTGACATCCTAGACTTGCAGAGCTGGAGCAATCTATAGGTACACCCTGCTTTCCACTTGTCATGGTGTTTCTGGATCCTGTTTTCATTTTAGGGGAGGGGGCTTAGCTATGTAATAAACTCTGCTTTTTATCATTAGCAAATCTTTTCCTCAACCAGGTTTTACAAATATGTATGATGTAATTATTTATTATGAGAACACTAAAGTATACTAAAATATATCTTCAGTTTCATCTGAAACTATGTTATTATCTTATCCTTGTAATGCTTACCTGCTTTGGGTTTTCATCTACTTAATCAAATTAATATTCAGTTCTTCCACATGTTAGATAGTACAGAGACTAGAAAGAGGTGTTAGTTTTTCCCCCATATCTTCATGGCCCTTTTGTATTGTCCTCAGCTACATGTCCAGTTCATACAGTTATCTGTTTTTACCTATTAAGTGTTTCCTTGTCCAGTATTAACAAATTTTCTGCTCAGTAAGATATGGTAAGAGCTCTTTCCAGTTACCAGTGTCTAGTTAATATCCTTGACCTTAACAACATTGGAAAGTGTTACAGGAAATGTTAGGGTTGGCTATTATTGACTATTATTCACTCATTCATTTATCATTCATTCACCAGTGTCTGGTGTCTGTAGATCACCAATTATGTTCAAATCATTGTGCTAGTACTGTGATAAATGTTGTCTAGAAATGTCCAGGGTACTCCACAAACCTGTGCTAGGAGGAGGGACTCTCTGCAAGGGAGCCAGGAATGTCTTCCTGAGAATGTGTTATAGCAGCTGAGACCTGAAGGGGAAGTAAGAAGTGACCAGTCAGGGTGCCCATCAAGTTCATCAGTGAACTGAAAGGTGCCATAGGTTCATTAGGTTCAAAGGTGCCATAGGTTCACTTACAGAAAAGTAAAGAAATATAAGTAGTAGTCATTCTAGTTAATAAAATCGAACACTGACACAGGAGGTTTGGCCAGCACTCAGGAGCATTAATTAGATTTATAGACTTAATGTTGAGGGTGACTATTTTCGTAGGCCAAGCAGTATGGAAAATGTATATAAATGTAATAGGAAATGCAGAAAGATCACACAATGAGTTTCATAATTTTGTTTCCAAGTATCATTTAGTACCTCCAACCTAATTAAGTGTGCAATGAATGTTTATTGAATTGAACCTCATCCATTTCTTGCAGGCAGAAATAATTATTACCTGAAAAGACTTAAGACAAGAAGCTACAGACCCATGACCTGTGTTAACTAGTCACACATGTCAGGAACAGAATTTTGAACTTATATTCTTATGCCTAAATAAAAGTTAAATACCATGATCTTTCCATAGAGTGCAGAAGCATAAAAGAATACCCTGGCATTACCCTACAATCAAACTGTTATTTATTTATTTTAATGAGAAGAGAAATTCAGAAAGATTACTTCAAATAAGACATGGCCACAGTTCAGACTCCATCAGGAAGGTCACTGTGGTGTCTCCTTGGAACACTTCTCTAGCTTCTCATCTCTTACGGTCAGTAAGAACAGCTCCCCACATGCCCTTTATCCTTTTCATCCATTTCCAGCATCAGTCATTGCATTGGTCCACACTTTTGTCTTTCTCAGATCTCCAAGCCATGCCCCACACTGGCTGAAGGAGCTTTTATTTCCTGCTTCACAATCCATCCCAGCCTCATTGCCCTTAACATAAATCCAAACTTCCTTTAACATGCAAGGCCTCCAACATCTAGGTACATTGGGGGGCAGCCCCCCACAAGCCATCCTCCATCTTGAAACTATATAAATAGCTTTGTCTTACCTTGGCCTATAGGTCTATGTTCCAAGCCACTGTGGACACCTGAAACCACGTATAACATTGAACTCTCTCTGTGTAATTGTTTTTCCCTATATATACATACCTATGGTAAAATTTAATTCATAAATGAAGTGCAGTAAGAGATTTATAACAATAACAATAAACTAGACCAATCATAACAATATACCTTAATAAAATTGACAGTATTATTACCATTGTACATGGGAGCCATTATTAGGTAAAATAAGGTTTTCTTGATCACAGGCTCTGAGATACTGCAGTAGTTCATCAGCTAAGACAGTTTCTAAGTGACTAATGGTTAGGTCGCATATACAGTATGGACACACTGGACAAAGGAGGTTCACATCCTGGGTAAGATGGTGCAATATTTCATCATACTACTCAGAACAACATGTAATTTATAATTACAAATTGCTTATTTCTGGAATTTTCCATTTAATATTTTCATACTGCTGGTAAATGATATTGCAGAAAGTGAAACTACAAATGAAGTGGGACTACTGTGTACATTTAGTGCTGAGAATATGCTGGAACCAGTTGTTGTGACACATGCCTGAAATTCCATCATATTGGAAAAATGAGGCAGCAGGATCCCAAGTTTGAGGTCAGCCTTGCAAACTTAGTGAGACCTTGTCTCAAAATGAAAAACTAAAAGGAGCTGATGTAGCTCAGTGGTAGAGCAACCTTGGGATCAATCCTTGTACCATAAATAAATAAATAAATAAATAAATAAATAAATAAAAACAACAACAACAACAAAAGTGAACTGGGTTCCTCCAAGTCATTTTGTTTATTTTGTATTTTGTGTTCCCTAGTGGAATCTCCCCTTTCTCTCTCCTCTTCTCTCCTGCCTCCTGCCCCTAACACATGCATACCTATACTCTTGCTCCTTCTGTCTGTCTCTCACTCGTTCACTTCCACCACACCCTATCTTCTGGCCCAGATGACTGCTTCCTTAGGCCTTCCCTGGGCTGGCAGCCTGTCTATGCCCTGCCTCTCTCCCAGCCCAGCTCACCCTAGACTTAACACACTGCTGGGTGATGTTGTCCCTGCTGAGTCATCAGCCCCTTCAGGACAAGGACTGTAATTTTACTTCTGTATTTCCAATCGTGGTTCTCTGCCAAGACCCCAATAAGTACTTTTTGTTTGTTTTATTTTTCATAAAGACAATAAAACTCTAGAAGGTTATTTAAGGGGAGAAAATAGGACTTGATTTGCATATGGGGTAGATCACTGAGGCAGAGACTCAGTAAATGGGCCCCTGTGGCTTCCAGATGGAAAGTGGATGGTTTTCAAGTGGGTACTCCCCATCTTCTTCTAAGCCAGGAACTTGTGGTTAGGAGGCAGCTGACTGTGCTCAAGAGTGTTGTCTCTTGAGTTCTCTCCAAATGACCCCAGTTTCATTTACAGTAGGTGAAGTCCAGCCTTTCAGATGAAGCAATTCATACAACTTAATGTCTTAGAAATGTGGCATCACACCTTCAAAGAATACTTTGGGCTTGTGTCTTCCCCATGTCTTTGACTAAATGTGTGACCCTCCGTCACCATGAAAAATCTCTGAGTCTGATTCTTTTTTTTTTTTTTAATTTTTAGTTGTCAATGCATCTTTTATTTTATGTATTTATTTATATGTGGTGCTGAGGATCAAACCCAGGGCCTTGGACATGCCACGCAAGTGCTCTACCACTGAGCCACAACTCCAGCCCTGGGTCTGATTCTTTATTTGTAAAATTTTGCATCAAATATGTATCCTTTTCCTATCACAGCATGGTCAGGAGGATTAATATAGGTGGAAATTCTTTGCAAGCTGAGGTTGTAAGAGAGTGAAACTATATTAATCATGATTTGCCTTTAAAACATGTTGACTAGATTGCTGATCAGTCTCTATTCCTTCCTTTTATTAAAATGCTTAGAATTTCTAAACTTTGCCTGTTGCCATTAATGTTGCTCATTCATTCTGTGAAATCATCAGAGTTGTAGGAGACCTGTTCCATCCAAATACCATGGCCATGAGAGGAGCATTATTGGTTGGAGAAGTTACAAACTTTAGCTCTTTTCAGCAAAGGAAGGTGCAAAGTTGTTAAGAACCATTAAAAAAAAAAATGCAACCATAGAATGAAGTTGGGCAATTTTGGGTTCAAATCTTGTCTCTTATTTGCCTGTGACCTTGAGGCCGTTTGTGCAGCTTTTTGAGATTCATTCTCCTTATAAATTAGAGGCAAGGAATAATAATATCTATAGGAAAGGGCAGCAGGAGAATGGTTGACATGTGCACAGCCAGGACAGCTTCTAACATAGCTGGTGTCTGTTTAGTCTTTCCTTGGTGTGAATGTTATCTTGGCTAGTAATGATAGATATAATGTGCAGATTATCTTTCCCATGTCTTGGAACACCTTTTGGGTCTTAGTATATTCCTGAATCTCAGTTATGTTCTTCTGAGCAGCTTGTGATAGGTAATGATAATAAAAAATGAATCCTAATTGTTACTTGGGATGAGGAGCTCGGGCATGCCAGACCTCTGGTTTGATCCTTTATTCAGTGATTTTTAGTCATCCAGAGTAGCCTTCCTCATTACATGCCAGCAGAAGGACTTAGGCAGTTGAAGGAACTGAGTTTGGGGGAGGTTAAGAGACTGGTCCACTCTCACCCCAAAACCATTAGCTTTCTGAGTAATGCTAAGTCCTGTGCTCAGATCCACAAGCCTCATGACTCCCGGGCCCCTGCCTCCTCCTCCAAACTGGATCCTTCTCTTCTTTGGTTCTCTGTTGTCTCCACTCCCCTTGATCAGGAGACCTCTTCCCTACTGACTCTTTGAAAGCAATGTGGTCACACCCTCCTTTGCAAAGAACTCTTCTGTGAGTTAATATCTTTTCCTTACTATTTTTTTCTAATATTTAGAAAACACATTAGACCTTTGCTTCTAGATTATGATCATTGGAATCCTTGGGATTTATCCTTGGGGTTAATTCTTAGGAGCACTGATTTCTTCTTTGTTATTTTTAAGCTAAGTGTCATCATAACCTCCTAAGTGTTTAGGTACTAATTTTGACAACTAAGCTTAGGCAAAATTGTTTTAGAGAATTGGATTATTTTAATCAAACTTTATTTATTTTAATCAATCCTTCATTGTGGGCATCAATCTTTTTCCTTTGGCCATTTGTAATTTTCTTCAGAGGATCAAGAAAGAAAGTACCAGTCCTTCTGAGATACTTTTAAGTAGATTTTTAGCTAGTGCTTTTTAGTTATTGAAAAAATGTGCCCCATAGGAGCATCGTAAGCCATTTGGCCTAAATGCTCTTCTGTCTCACTTCTGAATCCTTGCAGAAAGGTTCTAACCCCTTGCTGAAATTGTTTCAGGAAAGGGACTCTAACTTCCAACCTAATAATTTTCTTTTTGCATTGGGGTATACGTAGTCACAAAGATTGAAATGCCATTCAATGGTAAAACTTTGGTTTTTCTATCTGGCATTACCTTGTTTTGTTTTTACTATGTCCGAGTTGCCCCAGTATGTGTTAACAGAAAGTGCCAAATCCCCCAACCCCCTCATCTTCCCCCACCTGCTTTTAGGTAAGTTTTATTGTATTAAAAAAGTAAGACTCTGAATTATTTCACTGCCAGGAAACAAAGATCATTTTTATTAATGTTGCTTCTTGGATGACAGTGTCAGTCATCTCTTTGAAAATTCATTTTGGAAACGAAGTTTGTTCCTCAAGCACCCTTAGAAAGAAGCAGTAAAATGGCAGGGGAAAGATAATAATAATAGAGTAGAGGTTTTAGAGCATTTATACAAGGAAACTTAATTTAACTTCCCTCAAACTCCATTTTAAACTTACTTTTGTGCATGAAAATATGCTGTATAACTTTCCTTCCCCTATTTCTCAAATTTTCTTTTTTCTTTTTTCTTTTTTTTTTTTTTTTTTCCACAGTCTCCTCTGAAGGGTTTTGTGCCTTATATCAGAGCTACAGTCTTCTTACCAGGGCCTCATGGCCAGGTGCACTGGCCCCATACTGAAGTCAGCAGCCCAGTCCTCCTATGGGGGAAGTGGGATGGAGGCTGCCTGCAAGCCCATATTGACCTTGGAGCCAAGTACCACCCCCTGCAAACCCCAAGCCACAAATCAGTGAAACACTAATATAATATTTTGAGTTGTCCTTAATGTTATGTCCTTCTAATGGTTATGCAATAAAGTACCAAAATTTAAAAATTATAGATTTCATAACCTGAGGAGTGATTATCGAGGTAGAAAGAGTAGTTACAAATTGTCCTACAATCATTTAGAGAAGGGAACAGACACCAAGACCATCCAAGACCATCAAGTTTATTTCCCTACCTACCCCAAATACCTCCATGCCTGTATTTCACCTCAGGCCCTTGGGTGGCTTTGGGAGGCAGGACTTTTTTAAGGGAGCTGGACAGTATGGAAATTGAGGGAGGAAAATGCTTAAACTCTTAGGGTTACTCAGGGTAAGTCAGGGTGGGTGACTCTTGGGAATGTCTCCAGTAGGGCTCAGCCATTACCTTCCATCTGCTGTGCTGCTGACAAAGGGCTTTTGCAAGTAATTGGAGCGAAAAGGACATGTGTTGGGAATCTGAATCTGCAGGCACTAGCTTTTGGGTGGGGAGAGCAGGGGGTATCTGGAGTTGACCTCGGGGCCACTTGACCACTGAGCCACATCCCCAGCCATATTTTGTATTTTATTTAGAGACAGGGTCTCACTGAGTTGCTCAGTGCCTCACTTTTACTGAGGCTGCCTTTGAACTTATGATCCTCCTGTCTCAACCTCCTGAGCTGCTGGGATTATAGGCATGTGCCACTGCACCTGGCTTGAAGGCACTAGCTTTTTTGTTTGTTGCTATGGCATTTGAGTTTTCTGTTTTTTGAGATAAGTGTCTTGCTGTGGTTGCCCAAACTGGTCTTGAACTCCTGGGCTCAAGCAGTCCTCCTGCTCTGCCTCCTGAGTTGCTGGGAATGTACCTATGCTTCATGGTGCCCTCCTGTATTGTGTTTTGTTTTCAATTTGAATGGAACACTAGTGATGTATGCAGTACAGAATCAGCCTCCAGGTGTCATCAGCATGCGACAGCGATTGGGCACTAGGTCCCAGCCAGATGACCTCAGTGTAGTAGATGCTGAGGAGATTTTGATGTAGAATGTCACTCCCTGTGGGTCCTGTTACTTGGTACTTTCTACACACTTTTCCCAGCTCCTTGTCACAATTGTTCTTCATTGGTCTGAGCTATTTCTAACACCCTTCCAAAGGACTCCTCAAGGACAGAGGCAGGCTGCACCTGATTCTTCCCCTGTGCCTGACACAAGACCTGATATGTGATGGATACCTTGAAAAGACAAGATGGAGAAAACAAGAAGAAAATCATTCTATTCTCATTCATCGATGTCACAATTAGCCCCATCTTGTACTGGGAGTGATACAGTATAAGAGCTTGAAAGACTCTCCATGGCAGTTGATGATTTATTGGCACCTCTGGCACCTGGTACCTGTGGATGGTGTCTCCCACTTCAGTGTTCCCTCAGGAGGAACATTCCTATTGCACCTGTTCCTTTGATGGTCACATCTGTTTTCTAGTTCACCTGACCTGCAGCAGTAAAGCTGTTATTTAATGAATAGAAAGCAAGCATACAGGAACAGATACAAGTTGATACATTAGCAAGGAGTGGGATAACTGGGTCAAATGGAATGGTGGTTCCATTTCTAGTTTAATGAGGAATTTCCATAATGCTTTCCAGAGTGAGTGCACCAATTTGTAGTCCCACTAGCCATGTATGAGTATACCCTATTCCCCATATCCTTGCTAACATTTATTATGACTTGTATTCTTGATCATTGCCATTCTGACTAGAATGATGTGTAATCAGACAAGGGGAAATGGAGGGGAGAGGGGATAGGAAAAGGAAAGACAGTGGAATGAATCTGAAATAATTTTCCTATGTACATATATAAATACACCATAGTGAATCTTACCGTCATTGTACATCTGTAAGAATGGAATCCTAACTAGACTAACATACATTCCATGCTTGTACAATTATATCAAATGGCGTATAATTAAAAAGAACCAAAAAGAAAGATACAAGTTGAATATCCGATAGCCAAAACACTTAGCACCCAAAACATTCCAGATTTTGGATTTTGTTACATTTGGGGATATTTGTATAGACTTTGCCAGTTGAGCATCCCCAATCCAAAAATCCAAAATATTCCACAATCTAGAACTTTCTGAAAGGATTCTTGAATGAAGGATGCTCTTAATTTGGTGTGGCTTTGATTATATTCTATTTCTATTTTTATTTCAATCACTAGGGCATTAAAGGGAACATACTTTCATATTAGTAACTAACCTTGAACTGTAATTTTCAGAAATATGTTATGAAATTATATGGTTAAATTATGATAAACAGGCGAAATAGGAAGTACAAAGCAAAATGTCTTCATTGTTCAAAGCAGGAGAAATCCCTCTTAAAGATGTTCTATCTAGGACTAATTTACTCAAAATGTGGTGCCTGTTGTGAAGATTGATGACAGGTGGCCTTTTGCAGAGCTTCTCGGCCTGAGTCTAATGTGCTGGGGTTTTTTTTCTTTTAATTTCAAACCCCCATAACTAAAGGATTTTTTTCACCCTGCCCTTTGTTCACAATATGGGGCTGTAATTGAGTTAATATTTCTCACCCAACCTTTCAGCTATAATTAATATTTTATTATAGCAGATTTTATCACTAACTAGCAGAGCAGCAGGGTATTAAACTGCATGCTTGCATGTACATACATGCACACACACATACACACACACACACACACACACACACATCCAGAGCAATAGTAACTTACTGATGCCAGGAAAGCTTTTTGTTATGAGTTATAGCTGGGAGAACATAAATATGCTTGTGGTGGCCTGCAACTCATCCACAGCAATTTATGGCCAGCCTTTTGGTCACAGCAGGACAAAGAGAAATTAAAGTTGCTAACACAGACTCTTCAACCCCACAGGTCTGTTCATGCTGGCAGTGTGTTACCAATGTCTGTGTAATGCTAGTTACCAGTTTTCATTCATAATTTATAATGACCAGGGCAATGTTAGGTTAACTGTTCTCAGCACCAGTGCTTCACACAGAACTCTAAGGGATCTTAGCCACTATGACAGTATGTTGAATTCTCACTTGATTTTAAACTGGTGATGTGCTTCTTAAAACTTAGTTAGATATTACCAGGTTGTTTGATGTTTTGGAGTATCATTTCAGTAAGTGTTGACAACTTTAGGAAAGAGCTACATCTGAACAAAAAACAGGGCAAGCAGAAATTCTGTATGGTTACATGGTGACCATTCTGTATGGTTACATACCACTTTAGTTATATGTTTATTTTGCATGTAATTAACATTTCTTTATTCTCACATCTCCTTCAAATTAGTCTTCAGAAAGATGATCAATACTCACTTCTCTTCTTTTTAATACAGTATAGGATATATGGCTTGTATCAAAAATTGCAAAACAAGGTAAAAGTCACCTTAGGTCCCATGAAATGAGCAATATTCAAAGTCCCAGAAATGATTCAGAAGTGACTCTTTTAAAGGAATAGCAAAAGCAGCAAAGGAAGAATCATTGCATTTCTCCTCTCCTCTTCTCCTTGTCCCTCCTTCTGTTAACCAGTTGGGTAGCCCTCTAATAATTCTGCTAATAAGAAACAGAAAAAATGGGTAAGAAAAATGGACTTAACAACTAAGGTTTTAATCTTGCAATGAATTAGGACAAAAAAATTAAGTCAATTTCAGATCTACTTCAAACTTCCTCTCAAAGACCTCAAAGTCGGGAAAAAACGAAAAACATTATATCACATTTGAACTTTCAAGTTTAAAAAAGTACATGAAAGATGTTCAGATGTTCTTTTCTAGGTTATACTTCATGTACTATTCTATATAAATGCAGATTTCTCATTCTCCTTGTAAGGGCCTTAGAGTTTTGTTGTAGCAAAGCCTAGCATAAATTAAACTTTAAATTAAATTTCATTCCATCGGCAAGTTCTGATAGAAGTGATGTTACATTTTTGGCAGATTCATCTTTACTATGGGTTGTACTTTAATATTACAAAAGCAGTGGAAAGATTTTATGTTACTTTAAATTCCAGAGTAGTAGTAGACCAGCATTAGGAATGGTGCAACCTTAATAAACAAAAGGAGCCTTAGTAATACATTAAAAGGATAATAGAATTTTAATTCAGCTCACTAAGCTAGAAACTTCTGGTTGGCTTTCTATGCTTGGGGTTTTTGCTTTTTTAATTTTTTAATCTTTTGGAAAAACCAGACAGTAAGATTTTCAAAGCTAGTTTTGAGATTATGATTGTTATGGGAAGATTTTACAAAATTGATTAGTGAAATGATGTTATTTGTACAGATGAAAAACACACCAGTCATACAGTTCAGTCAAGGTACCATTGACCTGGGTGCTAATAACATGTTAATTTCCATCAGGGAGACAGCAATGTGTGGCAGTTGGGCAGCAGAGAGGATTTAGCTATTTTTCATTAGCACTTGGACTTTGATAAAGGGGAATAGAAAAGAGCTGCTTGACCTTTCAGTGCTTAAATTATTAAAGAGCAAATAGATTTGAGGTCTGGATGCTTGCAAATCTAATTTGTCTTGTGGAGCAAGGATGAAAAGACATTCGGGGTTTGAAATTGCTCCAGTCAACTTAGTTCTTTCTTTAATATATCTGGAGATGAGTAGATGGTAGCCATTTAAAAAGTAATATGTCTGGAGTAGAGTATATAATAAAACTAATACCAGCTGGCAAAAGGGAGGCCCATTAAATGATCATTTCATTCTCTGATTTTCACCTAATCCTCATTAAATTGCTGCCTAGAGAAAAAATAACTTTTTAGTCCATATTCTCTTAGATGGTATGTAAATTACCGAAGAAAATTTTGTTTATGAAGAAATGTCTTACTAGGAAACAATAGATTGTATAGTTTGAGTTACAGTAAGGGATTGCCTGGCACAGAGTAGGCACTCAAAAATAATTATTAAATTAGTAAGTATGTGAACACATATCAAACATAGTAACAAGGTTGAGAAAAGAGGAATGAGAATTGAGAGATGGAGTTGAGAGAGCAGGTAGAGGAGAGAGAGATGCAGCCTTTGATTCCCCGCCGGGTTCATTATTTGTTGTGGGTTATCCAGGACAAACTTTTTTGTTTTTGTTTTTGTTTTGTTTTGGGGGTGCTGGGGATCGAACCCAGGGCCTTGTGCTTGCAAGGCAAGCACTCTACCAACTGAGCTATCTCCCCAGCCCCCAGGACAAACTTACATACTGACCAGCACACTCTTATCACAAAACTTTTTTCTTGATAATTTCCTCTTCTTTTTGCTCTTGTATTCAGGAAGTGACTCACAAATAAATTTAATGTTAAATTTAAGTTATCCAAAACACCCTTGTAAAAAGCAGTTTGCTCCCCCCTTACACATATAATTACATATTATGTGTAATGTACCTCCAGAACAAAATAGAAATGCCTTTTGATTATATTATGATTTCAAAAATACCAACTTCATAGCCCACTTCATTCCAAGATCATGAGAAACAAAAATGAATAAAATGTAGCCCTCTTCCTCTAGAAGCTTACAAGATTTTTGAAAATAATAATAAAATGATACCAATGGCTATCAGTCTTCACCAAAAAAACATATTTTTGTGAGTTTGGAGCAGAGTAAGAACATCTCAAACAGAGGGAATGATTGGAAGCCCCTGGAAGAGGGGTCAAGGAGGGTCTCTGCAGTTTATAAGAGGTTCCCTGCTGAGATTGTCCAAGTGCCCATCCTATTGGGAAGATCAGCATTTAAATAGCACACTTGAGCCCAGACCAAGGGAGGAGAATAGAGACTCGGGTTTGTATTTAAATTCAGGGACTTGAAAAGTCCAGAAGAGGCTGTGTGTGTGTGTGTGTGTGTGTGTGTTTTGTTTTGTTTTGTTTTGTTTTTACAGAGTAGATTTAGAATCAGAGGGAGCCCTTGCATGGTGAGAAAGGTGAAGAGATTCCAGCAGGTGTGTAAGTCACTGTGACTCTAGGAGTAGATCCTTCTCTGGAAGTGATTCATATCACAGACACAGATGGCAGAAGGGAATGAGGTCAAAGGTAACATTACCATCTATAGCTTCCTTGAAATGATGAAATGAAAAAAAAAAAACTTTACACAATGCTCAAAATAAAGTGATCATGGAAAGTAAAGATTGGCTTGTTATATTGGTTGCATCTGCAGGGTATTCCATTCAGGGCAGACGATTCATATCAATGCCTTAAAATAATACTTGTGAAGAAGAAATGCATCACCTGACCCAGTGATTAAGAACGTGATATGAGATGGGCTCCCCTGCCACTTCAGTAGAATAGCACTTCACCTCAGGGCCTTGGTCTTCACCTCAGTAAATTGGAAAAAATAAAACTTACATATACATGACCCGATAGAGGATAGGATAATTTCTGTAAATTTTTTGTCTTCACATTATCTTTGTTTTTCTGCTTTGTCTTATACAGGAGTTTCTGAAAAGTTGTTTTTATATGGAAATTTTGAAAATCATGTTATATAGCAAATGAACCGGAAAAGCTGACTCTTGGAAGGAAACCATTGTTAAAAATTATTTTATCAAATTAGGAAATTCTTTACAAAACAAATAATTATCCTTATGGGTTGTTCATTTTGTGAGAACAGTTCTTATATGGTGAATAAAAATTCTGGATTTATAAAATCCACCTTAGAGGGCTGGGGTTGTGGCTTAGTGGTAGAGCACTTGCCTAGCATATGTGCGGCACTGGGTTCAATTCTCAGCACTGCATATAAGTAAGTGAATAAAATAAAGGGGCATTGACATCTAAAAGAATTTTTTTTTAAATTTGCATAAGAGATCCAACTAATATTCTCATTTCGTAGGAAAAAATAAGACCCCTCAATCAATTAAAACCCCGAGTTGTTTGCAGAATTAGAGTTAATGCCTGGAACCATGCACTGACTCATCCCTACAAAAGCAATTTCAAGAAAATGTTCATGCTTTCTCAGTGCTGTTTTTAATGACATTTTGAATAAATTCCTTCCATAACTGCCATCTGTGGTTGTACTACTGAGCAGGTGGCCTTTTGTCTTTTACTTTGACCTTGACCCTTACTCTTACTATTGTATTACCTAATATGCAAATTAGTACTATAGACCTTCCTATCTGCAGCAGATACAATCCAAGACCCCATATGGATGCCTGCAGACACAGTGGGTATCAAACCCTATATGTACTGTGTTATTTCATACACACATTTATATAAAGATAAATTTGTAAATTGGGCACACCAAGAGATTAAGAACAACAGTAAGAATATAGAACAATTATAACAGTAAACCATAGTAGTCATGTGAATGTGATCTGTCTCCCTTGAAAGAATCAAGACAAATATTAATATTTTTGGATAGTGGTTGAGTGAAACCACAGAAAACAAAACAGAGATAAGGGGGAATTACTTACTGTATTTGCTGCTGTATCAAACTACTCTGAAGTGTAGCAGCTTAAAACAAACCTTTATTTTGACATGACAGTGTTGGCCAGCAGAGGGTTGGCTGGACAGCTTCTATTTAGTGTCTCTCAGTACTTCAGTCATCCGCTGGCTTGGCTGGTGACCTTCTGAGGCCATTCACACACATGGCTATCAACAATACTGCCTATGGGCTGGGAGCCCTTAGGACTGCCAAGCAGCGTGCCTATACATGCCCCCTCCTGCATGGCAGGTTCACACTGGGGACCATTTACTTGGTTGTCTTCTCCAAAAGAAGGCTTCCCAAGGAAACCAGGCTGAAGATACATGTATAGTGACTTTTCTACCACATTGTGTTAGTTGCACGTAAGTCATTAAATATAGCCAAGCCCTCCTCTTGGCTGAGAAATGCCAAGGTCTTTGCAAATCGTTAAATCACCATATCCAAGTATTTGTAGATGTACGAAGTCAAGGAGAAGGATGAGAGAAATCAAAGTCTGCTTTACCTCTTTATGCATCCTGTGTCCTCAATCTGGGAAGAAGCTCCCTAAATACTTTTCTTTCATGTATCATATCTATTATGCAGGGAGAAATCTACCAGTTATGGTATAACCTCTTACATGACTACACCCAGTAACAAGTCCCTACTTTTCTTTCTTCCTTTCTTCCTTCCTTCTTTCCTTCACTGGTGGAAATGTCAAGATTCACTTTATTGTCACACCATAAACCTGTTAGACTACCTGATTTACTGAGAAATCACTGTGATGTTGAATTGTAGTTACACAGAATTATAAATTGAATGGCAACACTCACTGTGTGACTCATTTTGCATCAAGTGGCTGTATTCACAGAGTAAATATTTGCCTGAATGCAGACTCAGAGTTCACAACAAGAAGAGCCATAAAAAGGCATTCCCCAGGGAAGTGAGGATGAGCTCCCACTCCTAATCTTTCCTCTTGGCATTAATGGTCAGCTGTACTCAGCAACTCTTGAATCACATCATTTTTGTAGGGAGCCGGGGTGCTTTTCTGTACTGTAAGATAAAGGCACATGGGTTCTGTTTTTCAGGGAGCACCTCATCCCTGCAGATATTGCTGAAGTGTTCTGTCGCATCCCTTCTTTATATGTGATTCAAGTGGCCTGATCATGGTTTCCTATTCCAAGTCACATGAAACTTCAAAGCTTGGCTTTTGAAATTCCAGTCCCTCATCTCCATTTTTCTCATGTCATCTCTTTCCACTGACCGAATATGGTCAAGGACAAAGGAATGTAAGAAAAGATGGGAGCCATAAACCTTAGTTAAGAGGAATCGCTCTGTGTTTCTTTTGTGACTTGTTAAAACTTCACCTGTGGTCATGCAGATGCCACTGAAGAGAAGAATGCATTGCCTTTCTTACAAACCTACTGTTAATATAATTTCATCATCAATAAGCTTAGAAATCATCATGAGGTCTTTGTGAAAAAGGATTATGTTAGGGTCCTGGTTACAACAGCAATTTCTAAATGTTTTAAATTATGGTGAGTTTTGTTCCTCTCAGTAAAGTATTTTGGGTGAAAGAATTCTGAGGGAGAGCTTAAGCATTCTCTTTCGATGAGCAAGCATCAAGTGAGTGGCCCTTATGGACCAGGATTATTGACTGTGTTCAGTGTGTTCCTTATTTTAGATGTGCCATGTGGTTCCTGCATTTGAAGGCAGATGGGATCAGATCAGTTAAAAGACATCACTTACGATTCTCCCCCTTTTGTTTTCTAGTGTCTATCAAATAGTTGTTGAGGAAGAACGTCCTCGAAGAACTAAAAAGACAACAGAGGTCTTGAAGTGCTACCCAGTGCCCATTCATTTCCAGAATGCTTCCATCCTGAACTCACAGTACTATTTTGCTGCAGAATTTCCAGCAGACAGCCTCCAAGCAGCTCAGCCTTTTACTATTGGTGACAACAAGACATACAATGGATACTGGAACACTCCCCTCCTCCCCCATAAAAGCTACAGAATTTATTTCCAAGCTGCTAGTAGAGCCAATGGGGTAAGTTTTATAGATGACTGTTTACCAGTGCTATTTTGGGTTATTAATGTGAACATAGTTTAAGTAAGATAGTAGTCAACAAAGGAAGTCATGTGTTTGTGTGCTTTTACTTGTAAACAATTTTTTCTCCTTTAAAATTATTTTCATCTAGAGAAATTTATGGCAAGAAATGAATATATTCTTATATTCCTCTTTTTGGGGGGTTTAGAAAGTGTATCATCACAATGATAGTTTTTATTTTCAGAATTTTTATTACCAAAAGTTGGCTAGACATTCTGCTTAGGTTACTCTTTTACAGGAAAACGTTGTAGCTACAACACATACATTCAGCTCATTTAAAGTTTTGTGAGCTCCACAACATCTGTCTTTTCAGCATATTCTGTCCCATTTCTTTAATTCCACAAGACTATGCTTCCTATAGCTCTGACTAAATTAGATGTCTTTTTTTTTCTCTAAGAGAAAACAGCTTAAGGAAGATGAGGTGAAACAAAGTAAAAACTATCATTGAGACCCACATCTGAAATTTGTCACCTTTCCTGTTCATACCAACTAGAGCTCGGATAAAATTTTACATCTCATTAGCCAGAAGGGAACATTTTCTAGATTCTTCCATTGATTCCCTCCCTCTTGGCACAGGTCTAAGTATCAATGGCCACTTAACTTTTGCCAGTGAAAGGAAAAATCTGGAATGTAGAATCCCCCACCCCCACCAGTGCTGTTTGAACAGGGCACAAGGATGGGTCTGGGGAAGCTTTCAGCTTCCACCAGGTGGAGATCATTTTTCTTTAACTCCACATCCTCATCGGGTGCAGTGTTCCCCAACACCATCTGTACTGGAACCAGAAAATGTATATGAGATGGTTCACTGAGTAAGTGTGATAAAAGCCATCCCTGAAACAGTGAAGTCTTTCCTTATTGGTGTCATTCAACTCAAACTACAGATAATTCTATTGTTTTAAATAAAACATGAATAACAATTTCCCCCCTCTTTATTTAATACAGGAAACTAAAATCGACTGTGTCCGAGTGGCCAC
Organism: Sciurus carolinensis; assembly: GCF_902686445.1. NCBI lineage: Eukaryota > Metazoa > Chordata > Mammalia > Rodentia > Sciuridae > Sciurus > Sciurus carolinensis. Next base: position 23,532,084 of record NC_062227.1, on the reverse strand, counting down.
AAAAGGTAGGTTGAAATTGTGGGAATATCTTCTGACTTACGTCTCTTAATATTTACTTCAGACTATGTTTCAAACCCTTTTGCAATATAAGTTCATTAAAATAAACATGTGCATGTTTCTGTGTTTATGTATCATATCTATATGCATGCATGTATATACATGTAGATGTTTTAGGACTTATGGCAGTTAACACTGACTATTTCATGTAGATACTTTTTATAATTACAGTCCACATTGCTGTGTTCCAAGCAGTTTTCAATGTTCATCTTTTTAAAAACTGTTCTAAAATATTAATTTTATATGATGACTATACACATTATACCTATTTAGGTAATAGTGCACCATACCTATAAATACTACATTTAGAGAGTCTTAATGTGCAAGGGAGTAAAATATTTATGCTTCCCCCTTCTTTAATGAGATGAGGTCTTGCATTGTTGCCCAACCTGGCCCAAAACTCCTGAACCCTAGTGATATTCATTCCTCACCTCCAAAATAGCTGGGATGACAGGTGCATGCCATCAGGGCACACCTGCTATTTTTCAGCAGTGATCTGATTATAATAGCACTATAAAGTCAAGTCTGCTTGGGCTTTTCTTTTCCCTAATGATGCTTGAGTCCCAATAGCCAGGTGATATTATCCTAGAACTTCTGTTTCCCAGACCTGGTTAAACTTCTGAGAAATGTGATCAACGATGAGCTATAGATAGGGGGAGTCACCATGTGCTGCTCATACAACACCTCCTAAAGAAGAAGGTGCAGATGCATGTACTTGGACATGAGCAGTAATCTCTCATCAATCTTAAGGTGATAAACATTACACTTGGAAGTGCATGAGAAAATGCTTTGAGAAATATAAAGTGTCTTATTAAAGTGAGGCATTAGAAATTAACCCTTGAAGTTAAATATGCTCTTTCAGACCATAGGGGTAACCATGAGGTCCTGTATGATTTAACTTAGAAATAATGAGAAGAAGGCATCACTGTGTCTGTGGCACAAGATCACATCAACTCTTGCTGGATAAGCGCTGTTGGATAAAATTATCCTTTTGTTGTTGTTTAACTGTCAGGAAAAGTTGGATATGCCATGAATATTCATGTATATCAAAATCTTCATTGCATTCTTGCTTCATGAAGATACATGACTTTTGCATTTAGTGTTAACAAATGTTTATTGTTGGCAAGTTATGTGCAGTCATTGTGGAAGCTACTCACCTCATTAGTAATTTGTCCTCATGGGCTTATTGATCTATTTTTAAGAACCTATTTTTGCGGCTTTTAAAACCTTCAATTCCGTATATCATATTGTACCTGATGAATACCTTTATTTATAGGAGTAAGTTAGTAATAAATGAAACTATAGTTAATATGCTTCATCAGCTACTTTCTGTTATCACAGTATTACAAAGCCCTTTAACCAGGTATCTGTTCAGGATCTTAGATCTACAGCTCATGGCCTGTGTTTGAGAACAGGACTTTTGAAATATTGCATTATTATTACACACCACTTACCCTTATGGTCTGAAAAGGTAAATCTAGTCCCAAAGTGCCTAATTTATAATGCCCTGTGTTAACATTAGAGTGGACATTTTTTAAATCACTTTCATACATGTGTTCTTATTTACTTCTTCACCACTAGTATAAAAAAGGAGACAGGCACTTCTCTTATTTTTAAGAAGAAGAAAATGTATTCAGAGATGAGTGGACTTACTGGGGTCCCAGCTTGATCCCAAGCATTTCGACTCCTACCCCAGGTTTCTTTCACTGTGTCTCATGGTTTTTCACCCAGCAGAAAGTCTGGCCAGTTATGCTATTGTGTAGTTTAAACTTCTGACCTCCACTTTATTAGAATTGAGTTACTGCCCAATCTGCTGTGACAACAATGAAGTATTTCTCATCATGCTGATTCACATAGTTAAATAATTATATAAATAACACACGAGTAAGTATGGAAACCTGACAAGTTTGCCGTTTCCACAATAGATTGAATTAGATGGTGATTTGGATCATTTTCTTCCATCAGCTAGATTTCATCAATATTGTAATTTGTTTTTCAATTCACCAAAGGATGATTAGGCAGACAGATGACCTGATTGACTAAATATTCCCCACTCATATTTTCTGAATCATTTGCAAACTTTTACACAGCAACAGATTCTATCCAAATAACCTCTTTGGGGGAAATAGGGAAACAGATTTTAATATTCACTGCTTAACATTGTCATTTGTGTTTCATAAAATCATAGTACAGTAGGAAACCTTGGGACATAATCTCCCTCCAGGTCAAACAACACCATTGTATGCTATTTAGTGAAGTTCTACATGGACAGATCCAGCAGTTCCCCCTTTGCAACACAGCATAATGTTCCACCACCTTTATAATTAGAAAATTTCCCCTTCTTTATACTAAAAATTGTTTTTGCAGCACGGGAGGCCATTCTATCTTGACTCTTTAGTCTAAACATTGAAATAGGTACATTATCAGTAATAGGTACTGTATCAGTACTGTGCAATAAAAAAATTTTGAAATTTAAGAGTTCACACATCCTGTGTGTTTTGCCACATACTGCTGACAGCATGGTGGCTTAATTGAGTTTTCAGATATTGAACTCCTTTCCTAAGCAGCATCTTAAGTGCACAGATTTCAGTGTATCTTTATAGAGAAAGTATGGAGGTGGATTTGTTTTCACAAAGAAATAGTTTATAATTTCAAGTAAGGGTCTGTCAAAAATATATCTCATACCATTTATAAATTTAAAGTTGTGATTATTTTAATCATATTCCAAAGATATATTTTGACACTCATCATCTCAAGTATGGTCTCATGGAAAACCTAAGATATGTTATTACATTTCTTCATGTTTGGAGGATTGCCTTTATTTTTATATATTCTCCTTTAATTTGTATGTCTAAATGAGATGCCCATAGATACATCTAACCTCAGTTTTTTGATTAAAGACAAATTCATCCCAGAACATTCCCTTTTGAGTTAAAAGATGAAGGCATTATACAGTAGGGTATGAGTGATGTTTGGATGTGACATTCCCAATTTAATCTGTACCATGGAGTGAATGCAAAAGCTATTCTTAGATTCTCCAAAATTTTTTAAAATTAAACTCGAATTTTTTATAGCTGGATTCTTTTAATGACCATTTGTTCCAACTCTTTCTTAGTAGTTAGTGTATGTATTTTCTTTGACTTTTATATACATTATGGCTACCTTATAGTACTGGTCAGGTGGAAACTTTTTATTTGAATTTTGGAAGGTTTTTTATGGATGATCAACACTGAACTGACAGGGTATGCTTAAAATCAAAGTGCATCTTATTAGTAAATTAAATCTTTCGTATTGTGTGGTATATTCATTCTAATTGTAATGACAATTTAAACTATTTACATTACATTAATCTTCTGTAAGATAATTTATCCATTATATGATGCTACCTATCTCTCTCCTTGACAGTGTAACCATTGATGCTTTCCTCTTATCCGTGTGTACTTTTTAAATTATTTGAATGACTACTATTTGTTAGGCATAGACTAATCTATAAGAATCCCAAGTACAGATACGTAAATATACCAACTTTTGAAGATTTTGAGTTCATAAAGTTTCGGGGTTTTTGTTTATTTATTTGTGATTTTTGATATGTGGGGGACAGGAGGTTCTATCTTTAGTTTGTTCTTTTCTTGTTATGATTTGGCTAATAGCTGTGTACCTAGAAGTCAGAAAAACATCTACATGCAAACATATGCTAAATTCTTTTAAAAAATACTAGAGATGTCAGATTACAAACCTTTCCACAAAAACAAACTACTCTTTCCATGTAGTATTCACCTTAAGGTAAATTTTTTTTGTGTGAAAAAAATGCTTTATTGTAAGTTTAGTATTTTATTTAACTCAAATTTGTACCGAATGGGAATATGCTTTACTGGAAGACCTTGAGGAAACTTTGAAGGATTTCTATTGTTCTCATAAAATTTCTACACATGTTCAGAAATGTGAATATTTCTTTTTTTAATCACTAGTCTCTTGGAGAAGTTTCTCCAGACTGTGTTCCTTTTCACGCTTTTGTTCCAAGAACATCATTTCTAGGCCATGTTGCTACAGAATGAATGAAATTGTACTGATAAAAGGCTGAAAGAATGTCGAGATGTAAAGCTAATTACGATTTCTTTTAATTATTCATATTCAGTACCCAAGAAAACAAATTATATAGTAAGGACACTCATGTATGGTAATCTGCTATTATTTAGGCTGTAAATTTAGAAATAAGAACATGTACATACAGCATTCAGAATTTCATAGAGAAAAGTTTTTATTTTCTTAAAATAGTCTGCATAATGTACATGAAGAGTATATTAAGACCCCCTGAGAGGTTCCTGAAAAGAAGAAACCTATAAAGTTCTTCTGCCCACATGTATTTGACCCGAATTATTTTTCAAAGATTACCAGGATCATGCAAAACAGTTTGGCAAATGCCAAATCACTGAATTCCAAAAGATCCCCCTACATGCAACTGAAATGGCACTTTAGATATGTGACCTGTTCAATGCATTATTTACTTTTCCACACACAGCTCCATACCTAAGGAGACCCTAATTTTATTATCATCAGATGTTGTCTTCAAAGCGTAGGATTGAAATTTGTAACTTTATTTTGCCAAATTTAGTGCTACTCTCTTTTATAATACATTCTTATTGATATTTCAAAGCAGAAATTAGCAATCTTTTATGACAAAGACCAGATAATAAATATTTCGGACTAGGGATGTTATGAAGCCTTGGGTTTAATAACCAGTACAGCAAAAAAATAATGACAATAATAATAAATTTGTATTTATTTATTTATTTATTTATTTATTTTAGGCTTTGTGGGCTGTATGTCACAACAGTTGAGCTCTGCCTTGCTAGACAAAACAGTCATAGGTAACACCTAAGTAATTGACCCTGGACATGTTTCAATAATTTTTTTTTCCTCCAGACTGGTGAACAAGCCCACGGGCACTCTACTATAAAACTACATCCCCAGCCCTTTTTATTTTTATTTTGACACAGAGTATTGCTATCTGGTCTCGAACTTTAGATCCTATGGCCTCAGCCTTCCAAGTTACTGGGATTTAGAGGCATTTATCACTGCACCTGGCCCAATAAAACTTTATTTGTAAAGGGAAGAGGTATGACTAATGACTCATTTTAAAATAATTTGTAACACAATCAAGCATTTTGGTTGAACTAAAAACAGTATTCACAAATAAACAGTTTACAAAGAGGAACACAGAGATTACATAAATATCCTTACTGACACACATGCTTTTAGCCTTGGATTTGTGGATGCCTGACTGACCACCATAGTGATTTTCAAATAACATTTTGTTCAGATCATTTACCTTTTTGGATGTTAGGAAAGAGTCTGTTTTTCAATAAAACATCATTTTTCTCAAAAGTAGAGCAGGTCAGATCTTCCTGTAAGTAATACATAACAACATAGGAATATGAGTTAAACAACTATAATCTATGACCAAGCAAATATATTATGTATATAGACCTTGGAATTGCTCCCAATCTCATAACAAGTCTTAGAAAAAACATTTTTTCATGTGCAAAGTATATCCATATACAAAATTGCAGAATATGTCATCTCTAGAAAATTGTCTTGGTGTAATGCATTGGGAACTCTATTCTCTGACCAAACAATTTGTTCATCTCACTTAGCAAAACTAGAATGAATTCATTAATAATGTGTAAAAGACTGTCTCACCATTTTTAAACTCAGTTGCTGCAATTGTGTAGTTATAAGAAGCAACACTGAATGATGCAGAGGGATATTTCAAATATTATGCAGCAGCAGTTTGGGGTTTAATTGTCTGCAGATGGTAGATGATCTATTTTCCTTACTCGCTGCCACATTTCTAATAGTGCCCAGGCTGTTCCATGTAAATTAGTAATCTTTCATGTAAGCCTGTCCTTAATTTCCCAATATTTTTTCTTTGCATCATTTTCCAGCTGTATCATGTTAGAACTGATGTTTTAATTTCCTTTTTTTCAATATCTGTTTGTCATAAATGTTAACCACTTACACACAACTGTAGAGGTGTGCAGACAAACCAAGAAGCCAGCCCAGTCCACTTGGAGAATCTTAATCATGTCTTCAGTAACATGTTACAAGGTTATAGGAAAGGCAATTAGTAGTTTCTGTTCTGTTTTTAACTAATACTTTGAGACACATTTTCTTATTCTCTTAATGTGAAAAAACAAAGATTCCTAAATGGAAATCTGCATGCAATGTAGTTACAAGAGAAATTGCTGTGCATAAAAACGTTTTTAGTGAAAGAGGATAATATTCTTCACAAAGGTGATTTTAGCAAGAAGAGAAAATATTGTGACTTAAGCAACACATTTTAAATAACCTTATAAATTAGAACCCTAACGTTTGAATCATCAGAATTAGCAACAAATCTCCACATCACACTGGATTGCAATTGGAACAGTTTAGTCTTCAGCTTAATATAGGACTAACATTTTTCATTTTACTTTATTTTTTCTTCAGTTGATCTATCTAAGATCTCAGCCAAAACTTGTAATTGTTTCAGAGTTAGAAATCCAACTAACTAGCTCTTATTAAGAGAAAATTAATACAGAAAATTCAACACCTTGCTATTGTTTTTCCTTGCTTTTTTTTTTTTTTTCCTTTTTACTGTTGTTGGAACAAAGTTGAGACGATTTGATATACTGATGGGGATTCTTCTTGCTAGCCTAGCTTCAGTCTGGCTTTTTTTTCCCTCATGCATGCTGACCTGGAAATCCTCCTTTGCCTTAGCTGCGATAATCGTGACTCAGCTTACAACACCTTACATTCGCATCGCCCCTGCTGCAGGCGACGGCCAACTAACAGGTCAGATGTTCAAGTATAGATGAGTCATCTTGCCCATTTCCTGCTCATTTTTCTCAGCTTTGTTTCCCCTTTACATTTCCTCCTTTGCTTAAGGCCTGTTTACAATGTTTCAGACCTTTGGTACAGACCTGTGCTTGTATTAAATTAAGTGATATGCTTGGCCTCTTCCGTGTGCACATTTATATCCATGCATTAAATACAACTCCACTGCATGTTTTCATTGTGTGTTTGGTCTGTTGGTATGTTCCTTTCTAGCCTAATGTGATATAGAAATGAAATTTGTTGGACTTGCAATAGCAATGACATCAATTCACAGGATTTCAAAGTTCATAAAGATGTATTTCCAGTTTTCCAAATTATTCTAAAAAGGCATCGAACCCTGAGAGTGAGAGAGGTTTATTTTTCAGGTAGTGTCTAGCTTCCACTTTTCTTTTCAATGCACAATGCTGTCTGCCCATATTATTAAACAAAGCCACCCCAAAACATTTTAGAGCAATACTGTCCAAACCGCTTTTTATATATGCACAATTGTTGCAGAGCTTATAGATCCTTGTTTCAAAATAAAGAACTTATATAGAGCAGTATGCACATCAAATGCACTGATTAATTTAGTGAACTTTAGTCTAGTTGAATGGCTTATGGTCATGGAGCTTAATTGGGTGCTTCTGTATTCCCAGAAATTAGCTTGTCACTCTTAATTCCTCTGAAGATTCATGGACATCTCTATAAATTCATGTAGGAGAGGAGTCTAGTAAAATACTCCAAACACCAGGTGAGTAGGGAGTGAACTCCAGAAAACTTTTGTCTGACAATCAAAGCAAGTCATCACCAAGATTGCTAATTTAATCACATGGGCAGGACTCAAAATTCTGATCTCAGAAGGAACTGTGATAGTGTAGACTATTGCATATAAGTAGGCATGATTAAAGCCAAGTAGGAAACACATAACAGCCTTACACATAATTTCCCCTCCAGCAATTGTTTTTTGTATAAGAAACTAGGCAAAATCCCCTAACATTTAAGGAAATGATAAAACTTAGCTTAGGGTAAGAAATCAAAAATGTTTAGATCATTCTGTGAGCTTATTAGTTTGTAAAATAAAGCAACTGAGACTGAGGAAAAGTATAGACTGATCTGATGAGGTAAAGAAATGTAAAATAATTCTATTTCCTTCTCCACTACATTTCTGTACCTATTTTTAGTTCTCTATGTCATGACCTAAAAGCTCTAAGTTTTCTTACATGTGTTTCCCCTGCTCTCCAGTTTCTGTTAAGCATATTTCTTGTAATGAATAAAGTTCTCCTTGTTACATACTCTTCCTCATCCTGAACTTCTGATGTGTTCTTCCCAACTGGAATAGTACCTGAGGTTTGGTTTCTATCTTTAATGAAAATCCTTCTCCCTATAACCCTGATATTTAAAGATTGGCTCATGACACTGTGTGTAGGCTTTGGTGTCCACCTTGAGGGTTATTTGAGATCCTTTAGTAAGTCTGACCCCTTCTCTCCCATTTTATCTGAGCTGGCACCAGTCTTGTCAGAACATCGTTAAAATGGTTGGCCCCACACCATAAAAGGAGTATGTAGGAGAAACATAGTTAAATAAATCCCTTTTCAGTCTTTTCCTATAATCCTGTCATAAAATGAAGCATGGTGTTTACTAGGTGTGAAGCAAGTGAAGCTTTGAATATTGTATGATGGAGATAGCTCAGAAAACAGACACACTCTAAGACTTTGAGACCCAGCACAGGTTGTTATTTGGAAGTAGTCTGTGAAGGGCACACATTGTCAACACAGTGTATAGCTGCCATCTCTCTAAGGGCTGCATGTGGTCTGCATCATTCAAAAACCAGTGAAAAAATGACTCCTGTTCTTGCTTCTATTTGTGCTGCTGGTTTTCATGATGGTTCATCTTACCAGAAGAAATGCAATATCTCTTTTGCATTTTCCATCTGAACCAGCCATCAACTTTGATAGCAGTAACACTGTCTTTTTTAAATAGATTTATTCCCTAGTCTAGAATGCAAGCCTGAGACTCAATTCATTCAATCATTTTTGACAGTTATTCAGCAACTTCTGTGTCAAGGTATGGATCAACAGTTCTTACAAAGTCTTACTTCATATGGTTGCCCAGACATCTTGGTATTGGGTTTCTTAGCATCAGTAAACTTCTGTACACACATACTGTCATGAATGAAAAAAAATCATATCCTACTTGTCATTTAGCAAAGCTAAGAAGAGACAGCAGTTTTAGAACTGTTGGGGGAAAACTCAATGCATGTTTCAAAACCTTTACCCTCACGTTGAACAGCTTAGGAAATGGCCAGTAAGTCAGCTCTGAAGTTTCACATCAGTGACACCTTGAAGAGTTGTAGTTTTGTTTACTAGATCAACCCTTCCCTTTCCGGAAGTCAGGAGGTGATATGGAAGGGATGCATTCCGAAGAGACTTTAGCTTTTTTGTTGTTCATTTTAACTGTGACGACTGACATCTTGCCCCTTGAATCCTGTTCAGCACTGCCCTTCCACTCAGTAGCTTCTATGGGATTGTGAGTCCTTGACATTACTGTTCCTCTTGTACTAGCTGGCACTGCATGCTGCCTAGGCTTGCCTTGCTGTGCTTGGCACATCCCTTGCTTGCCCACCACAATAAAAGCACTATGTGATTGAATTTTTTGAGCAAATGGCCCCGATGCCAGGAGGGCTCCAAAGGAATGCCAGGTATAGAATGCAAGCATGTTTCATAGGAGGTCCTGATGTTGAACTGGGGATTGTTCTTAAACTGTTGTCCTTGGTCAAAAGTGAGAAATGCATCATAACGTAATGCAAACACATAGACACAGGTTTAACTGAAACAAAAGCTTTACAGATCCTTCTGCCAGCACTACCCACTGCCTGAGATGCCCTCTGGTGTTTTCTCTTCTGTTCTATCATACTATTTCATTTTATGAGCAAATTCTGTTGCTACCTACTAAATTTATTGTGTTTCCCAATAATGGGTTGTAACCCACAGTTTTAAAAAATATATGTTGCCAAAGCAATAGACTTAGGAGATTGTGAAAAGGAACAGAATGTCCAATTGGAGTGACATTCTCTAACTCTCAATGTGGGGCCTGTGTGTGTGTGCACGCACGCAAACTCAGACCTACTCTAGAAAGTGAACAGTGTGTTCTAGAAGCAGGAAATGCATCTAGTCTCTACTTTGTTCCCTTTTTGTTGTGATTCACTGTTGCATAATCTAGAACTACCTTGAGAATAAAATGGAAAGTTGAACAGATTAGAAAATTTTCTTTAATAATCATTTAATGTTATAAATGTGTTTAGGCCATTTGTATTAAGACAATTCTGTTTAATAACTCAGCCAATTCTGAGAGTGATTTCCTTAAATAATATTTTATGGACCATTTGTTTAACTCATGTACAATATAGTAAGATCTGTAGCCTAGAATATTTACAAAAATATTTATGAAGTGATTTTGGGGTTCAGATATAAGCATGATTTATCAGAACATGTAGAGTTGCTTGCTAGATATAAACAAGTAGTACCTTAAAGAAAGAGATAAAAAGAGACAACTACCCAGCTATTATTCACACATAAAGTTTCAAGTTTTGAAAAATATACACACAGCATATTATTTGTATTGTCAAAGATTAAATACAGACAGACATTAGAGAACTGAAAGTAGATTTTATTCTGCTGACAGTAGGTGAAGGAGCTGAGTTCCATTTTGATTTGTAAGGAGGTAACTGGGCCTTTTCAAGAGACAATGAGGGAGTAGGGAAAGGGATGAGTGGGGCCCAGTAAGGAAGTGAAACATTACAAAAAGCCAGAAGGTTGGTCCAAGAGAAACCCATCTGGGTTTGTGGACTGGTGCTTACGGAAGTCAGGCTGCTGCACTCACTCCAGAGGCTGGAAATGGAGGCCTCATCCTGAGGTGCTGGCAGGACCACACTGAATATTTTGGGCAACTTTGAGATTTCTCAGTCATTTTAAGGCAGACTACGGTCATTCTAGGGGTAGGGCTAGAGCAGTTGGAAACCCTGTTAGTGCTTGTTCATCTCTTCAGAGGCCATAGCTGAGGCCTTGTAGAGAAGAGAGACCAATATGAAGAGAACTTTGTCAGGATAGGGGCAAATACATTGTGAAATAAATCCTAAGAGATTTAATTGTATCCCTATTGTGACTTTTTAAAAAGATTGCTGATTCCTTAAAATATATATATAAATATATATGTGTTCATATATACATACATATATATATATACATACATACACACACACACACACACACATATATATATACATATATATATATATATATATATATATATATATATATATAGAGAGAGAGAGAGAGAGAGAGAGAGAGAGAGAGAGAGTTCATGACAGGACAACCCCTTAACTGGGAGAAAGGAAAGGAACAGTATAGAGAACGTTCTACATTTTGGGCCCATGCTGGAGCCTTCCACATACATTATTCTCCAAAGCCTCTCTACAGCCCCATGAGGGAGAAATATCCTTACATCTTACCATTGGGAAAAGGAAGCTCAATGTCATGGCATTCACCAGTATGGGCCCCAGAAGTCCCATGTTTGGTTAAGACTGGGGAATTAGTTGGATCCCAGGCTTTCTGATTGGAGCCCTACTTGGATCCCATAATAGGGTATTTTGATGTGTACCTCGGCACTCTCAGCTTCTCCTGGACCCTCCAGTCCTCACTTGGGTTTCCACCAATACCCCATTCTCCTGGGCTCCTGGCCACCTTGCCTTCTGCAATGCCTTTGTTTATCCCCAACCCTGAGGAAATCCCTTTACCTGCTTTCTCTACCCCTTTTCTATCCTTCCAGATGTGGCTGGAGAAATAACAGATGTGTACTGTGGATCCTCTACCATGAGTTTTTCCTTCTAATCCCCAAATTTCCTTTCCTCTGTAAGAGTACCCTGCTGCCCTCCACCCCACCCAGACTCCCCACTCAGACATATGTGCCAGTGCCCCAAGGTGACTTGGTCAGGATTTCCCTTCTTTTTTTAATGGCACCCTCTTTCTGGTGTCCTGGGTTAGACTTGGCACAGTGGCCTTTCTAATGCCCCTTGAGGTGGAAGCCTTTGGGTCATAGAGAAGGAAAACTTCTCCTAAGGAACAAAAATCATGGTTAAAGTCCAACAACAATAGCCTAAAGAAATTTCTGGGCCTCTCACCAATGCACATGTCCTTATCAATATAAAATTTTCAGTGTCCTGAAGCCTATACACACTACACTAAGTTTGTCCTACTGTGTTTGCAAAGATTGAAGCAGAGTACTAGGTCTGGTATGTCACCAAATTCATGTATTACAGCCCTAGGCAAGAACTAAAACTAGGCCGAGAGGCTCAAGTAGGACCTTTAAATTTGGTGATGACTTTAAATTTGGTATGTGGAGGGAGGGGAGCTGGTATGTTGGGGAAAGCAAGAATTTAAATCCTTCATTCCACAAATGCCTTGATCAGTTGCCAGATGAAAGCCCCTCAGAGCTGGCCACTTTATAAAGTGTCTGGTCAAACTGTGTTCTGTGGAGTTCCATGGACATACCTCAGGAATTGCCTTGCAACAGGTCTCTGATTGGAGCAGTGACTTCCCTAGGTTCTGAGGTGGTCAGAGCAGGGGCTCTGGAACTAAGCTACCTGAGTTCAAATCACAGCTCTGCCACCAGCAGACTAAACTTGGGCTCACCTGTGAAGTGGGAATTACAGTCGTTTCCACTCATAAAGTTGTTGTCAGGTGTCTTTCTACCTTAACACTGTATTCTCTTTTAATTATGGGAAGAATGCAGACTCTTTCCATTCCTTCACTGAGCACCTATATCCTGAGTGCCTAGTGCATACTACATACTATGTGAGCCTCTTGGAAAATGTCAGTGAACAAAGGATCTAAAACTCAGGTATACTGAAAACTTACTTTCTATCTACAATAAACTCCCAGTCCCTGCATTAATTAGTAACTTTAGAAACTTCCACACCTTTCTATGTGTGAGAATGTACAAACACACACCATTTTTTTTTTTTTTTACTGCCATTTACAAACAGGATACTGTCGCTTGGATTTTGCACTTACCATGTCACACATTCACCTTTCAAGTCACCAAGTTACCACATACCAATCCAAGACACTCTAATATTTGATATAATTCTTCTGTCAGGATATATTATGGTCTATTCACCCACTCTATGGCTAATGGACAATCAGATTTTTTTTTCTTTCTGTTAAATAACAACAACAAAAGCTAGAATAAATAACCATTGACCATTTACATTTCTTCATATCTGTTCATCTATCTTCTTTCTTGTAGGTTGCAATTCCTTTGATTTTGTTCATTGTGTCTTTTAGCATAAAGAAGATTCCAGTTTTAGATAATCAAAAGTTTTTCATTTTTCAATATTTTTCCAAGGCTTATCTTTTGCTTTAGATCCTCCCATGTCTTAGGTTATTTGCCACTGTGAATTTCCTTATAACATTTTCATAGTATTCTCTATATTTAGCTCTTGAATTCATCTAGAAATTACTATTGATACAATGTGACATATTGCTGGGAAACAGATCTAACTTTTCTCCAGACAAATATCCAGGTAGACCAGCACTCTTTATTAAATAATGTTATTCTCTCATAGAATCAATATGCCTCATTGTCATATATGAATTTTTCATATATATCTGGAATTCCCAGATTAGATTCTGTTATGGTCTTCTTCATCTTTTCCTATACTTTTAACATCATCTTTGAGTACAGAGGCTTCTCAATGACATTTCTCTCCTTATTCTTTGTCAAAAGTTATATCACTTACTTTCCAATATCTATATACTGGTTCTTACAATGATCTACAAGGTCTTACCTAAACTGACCCCTATTATTATTTTTTAAACACTTTTGTCTTCCTCTTCCTCTACTTCATTTCACACCAGTCATGTTCTCCTCTCATGGTTACTTGAACATATCAGTTGTTAGTCAGATCTTCAGCTATCATAACAAAATACCTGAGATAACCCACTTATAAAGAGGTAAGGTTTATTTTGGCTTATGGTTCCTGATGATGGCTTAGTCCATGGGCACTTGGCCCTGTTCCTGTGGACCTTGGCAACACAATACATCATGTAAAATATTGAATGGCAGAGGAGACATGTTCACCTCTTGGTAGTGGGGAAACAGAGTGAAAAGAAGGGATCAGGGTCATAATATCCCCTTCAAGAGCATTCCCCCATTGACCTATCTTCTGCTAGGCCCCACCTCCTAAAGTTTCCACCACCTCCTAGTAGTACCTGACGCTGGTGACCAAGCCTTTAACACATGGGCTTTTAGGGGACACTTTTTAAAAGAAAAAAAAAAAAAACAATATCAGCCACACTTTCATCTTTGAGCTTTGCTTTTCCCTTACTTGGGAATCGTCCTTGATAATCCTTCAGATAATCCCTTTGCTAACTCCCTCCTTACCTTCTCAACAAAGGGACATAACAATTCCACAGAAGCCTACCTGATTGCTGCTGATCCTTCTTAATGCTATTCCTTGCCACAGAACTGCTTCCCCACTCTTCTGCATTTCTCTCTGTTGCTTTCTCCTTTTTCATAGTGCCTTTTATACTTGCTGGTCCTATTTGATACCATCTCCCCCACCCCTATTAGAATGTGAGCTCCCTGAGGGTGGGATTTTTTGTTTGTTTGTTTACTGTGTTCTGATCTCAGAAGGTGGCCTGGTACAGGCAGTCAAGAAAAAATCATGCTACTGAAATTCCCTTGGATTCTTACTGTGGAATTTTTCTCCATTCAATCACATCTCATTGTAAGACTCTTCGTGTAAATTTGGAGTGTTCTGTAGACCCAGTTTTTCCAGGTTTCCTTCCAAATTATATTACAGATTCAAGATCTTTCACCATCTCCCAGCCACCCCACCTACCCAGAATGCTGCCCAAGCACTTTAACCATCTTCAGTTCACGTGCTACATAGCAGGTGGACTGTTTCTAAGGGAAGTCTGGTTCCCTCAAATAGCCTCCTCCTCTGCTTAGAACACTTTCCAGATTTCATAGCATAAAAGGTCTCATGGCTTGGCTATGGTCCCCACAAACCCCCATCTCTGCCTCTCTTTCCCACTCAGTGCTAATATTCTTTCTGTTTCTCTAGGACAACAATCAATATTATGTGCTTTGTGTGCCCTTGATTTTCCCCTCGACCTCATCTTGTAGGGTTGAGTATCCCTTATCAGAAATAATTGAGATATTCATATTTTAGGTTTCAGGGTTTGTTTTTCAGATTTTAGAGTATCTGTATATATATCATGAGATTTCATGGTGTGGGACCCAAGTCTAAACACAACATTCATTTATGTTATATACATACCTTATACACATATCTTCAAGGTAATTTTATATAACATTTTAATAATTTTGTGCATAAAACAAAATTTCATGGTGTGGAATTTTCCACTTGGGACATCATGGTATTCAAAGAGTTTCCAGTTCTAGAGCATTTGGAATTGGGGATGATCAACCTGTATCTTCCCCTCAACATCTAAGAGCCAGTGCCATGTTATTACCTTAAAGAAGACTTTCTACTCTACTGTACAAAAGTGGAGTGCCTTGCTGGGCCTTAGTTACTGTCACATGCTGTCTTGATGCCTGTGTCTCCTGCTAAGGGTGTGTCTCCAGTTACCAGAATTCATCAGTCTTGTTCACAGTGTAGCTTGCAGACACCCAATGGGTATTCCAAATGATTTGCTGGACAACTGGTGACCTTTCTTATTAAATGCATTCCTAGGTTTGTTTAGACCATTCATCACTATTATGAGTACATTTCATTATGGTCAGAAATATTTTTAGATTGTTTTATTTTTCCTACTTTGGACCAATTTTATGTTACTCAAATCTAAAACATTCCTTCTTTATATTATATATATTCTCTAATTCAGTAGACCTTTCTATTACAAATAACATAAACTAATGGTTTTTCAATTCACTTATGAAAGCACAGTTTTTAATCAGCCATTTCTTTTGACAAGAGTTATAAAAAGGTTTAATTTTAAGTTATTTTTAAAAGAATAACCAACTCATTTGCACCAAAATTGTCTATTTTACTGCCACTCCCCAAATTCTGTATAATTTTCCACTTTCACCTCTCAGGCCAGTCAAGGATCCTTGGTACTAATTATAAGGAGTAAATATGACAGAGCTCTGATACAGACAGATGATATTTTGCCTTCTGTGGACCCAAGATTCTGTATTTGTAAGATGAAGGTATAACTGAAATCCAATCTTAGCCATATTGAGTAACTGGCAGATGGGGTGTAGCTTAAAGATGCGGGGATTGTTCCCTAAACTTAAGCTCAGTCAGTGACAGGAAGAGCAGATGCAAAGGGCCTGTGATGAGAAGTATGGCCAAATATGAAGAATTGCAAAAGCACATTGTGGGTGGAAAGCAGGAAGCAAGGATGTGTGGGTTGAGCAGCAAGGCTGTGTTACATTAAGGACTTTGGTCTGGAGTTCAGGGACAGTAGCGAGCAGTTAAAGTATTTTCATGAGGCACAGACAGGATCATTTTACCCATACACCCCATTTACGCTAGAAACAATCAAGGAGAGATGAACAAGGCCAAAAGATGGAAAGTGACACTCTAAGAAATGCAATACCATCCAACAACCTAAAATAGAAGAACAGAGTGATTATTTGACTACAAGAGCTAAATGCCAAGAAATTAATACAGTGAATGCTGGCCATGAATGAGTGGTCTTGTGCATTGAGCCTGGAAGAGCACATGATAGGGAAATAAAGTTAAGGAATAGGATCAGGTATATCAATAGAACTTTGAGTCCCTTCTACAGGGAATGCTTTCTTTAGCACCTCTGCCTGAGATGATCCCTTCAATTGAGATTCATTCCTTTGTGAATCAAAACTGATTAAGGATAATAAAACTCAGTTGTATATTTAAATATATTGGTGATGAAATAATATTGCACCTTCTTTAGCTGCACACAGTTATGTTCTGACCTCTCAAGAGTTTGACCAGTAGACCCATGAGGAGTTGTGTCTCAGGAGATTGTTGATTGCGTTTACATTAATATTTATACAAATATAGAGAAACATTTTAATCTGCTTTAACAGGGGCCATATTCTACTGTCACTCAGTGTTTAGCACCTGAAAGACACTTAGAGACTCACTATTATTTTCTGATGGAATGAAGTCATTCGTAAATGATAAGATTTCCTTGAAGGCATGAACTCATTTCCAAGCTACTTTTTTTTTTTAAATAATATCCCTGCCACAGAAGAGCTTTCAACGGTGATTGTAGTTAAAATGTGTGGTGTTTCAGAAAGTGCAGTGTAAATAGATTACCTCTGCCCAGCTTCCTTCAGACAGATTTATGAAGTGTATGCCATTCAGTTCTGACAGAGCCAAAGTTGAACCTTTCAGACCCTAAAATATTTAACTGTATTTAACTGTACTCTGAGTGCTGTTCTCTGCACTATTAGGGAATTTTATTCATTCCTTCATCCTTTACATTGATGAGCTTCTCATCCCCATGGAGAACTTTCATTATAACTAGCTCTACAGAGAACTGTAACATGTGCTCCTTGCTCTCAGAGAACTTATATTTGTGGCAATTGTTAAGACCAACATAAATAATTCAATAAAGTAACCTACCAAATTCACTAATATCTTATGATAACAATTAGTGGGTAAAAATAAGCTAACATATATCCAGTTGTACTCTAAACCATAATAATATCTATACAATACTGAAGTAATTTTTCACACCAGACACTTCAAAGAAGCTTTGGGTGAAATCTGAGGGAAGAAAATGCCTCCTTTAGGTTTCCTTTATAAATAAAAATGATCAAACTGTTCATTACATTGATAATCAACAGATTGGAAATAGTGACTGAATTCAAACTACCTTCTTCCTACTAACAAGGTATCTTGTTTTTGTTCAATGCAGTGTCGTATAAATATGGATGATTAATAATCCAAATGCCTCCTGGCATTTTGGATTAAATGGTGCAAGGGATATTTGTGCTGTGTATTTTGGCCATGAGAACCAGGGCAGGAAAAAGTAGGAGGAGAATTTGGTTGGCAATTTAGCAGCTCTTCCAAGGTTTGCTTGAGGAGTCTGAAATTTTCTTTCCAGCTACAAAGAATGTAAAGTAAGGGGGAAATTTTATTCTTTCTGCAATACCAGCTGACTGCATTTTAATGGGCTGTAGTGTCGACTTTTGATTTATTGCCCTTTTTTGTTCTTTTATGTGTTATATTTGTCATTTTGCTATGACAGTTTCATCTATAAAACAGTATAGTTACAAGAAAATGGTGAGAGGATCCAGCAATGCCATGGGAGACTCTGTTCCTTTTTTCTTGTCATTTTTGGGAATGAAATACTGAGTCAAATGTCAAGTATTTGATTTTAGAGATAATATATTTTAAAAAGCTGTAAATTACACTGAAAGAATATTGTTTTCCATTTTTATTACATAAACTTAAGAATTTCTATGTAAAAGAGTTTCAATAAAGACAGACAATTCAATTTTTCAGTATCATTTTGTGTTTTTCCTTTCTACCAGCAGTGTGATAAAGAAAAGTAAACAATACATTTAACATTTATTTGCTTAATGCATGCAGTTTTCTGGCCTGAAAAGCATAAATTGAAATCTGTATTTTGGGAAACCTACCTTTTCATTTTGATATTAATCTGGTGTGTTACACACATCCAAAAGATACTGAAAGGAAATTTTTGAGCTCAGTGTAAGCCAAGTTTTGTAAAAGATGAAAAATTATGTAAAAAAGAAAATGTCTGTAGCTTAAAAGATAGTTGAAGTTTTTCCATGCAAGATTTCTTATTGATAGTTAAATTATTTGTTGCCTTCTCTAAAAAGAAATATATTACTTCCATTATTTCCAACACAGTAAAATTAAATGAATGTGTCCTTGATATTAGTACAAAATGGGAAAGGCCTGAATATTTTTAAAATATTGATCAAAGCTGAGTGATGGGCTGGGGATGCTGCTCAGTGGTAAAGTGCTTGCCTCATGTGCCTGAAACCATGAGTTCAAATTTCAATTCCCAGAACCAAAAAGAAAAAAAACACTGAGTGGCAATATTAGCTTTTCTTGTTCTGTCTCTTTCCTTCAATGGCTATCACATCTGCTGGTCATCAACTTCTATCAATAGTTATCAGTTGTCTTAACTTTGATTTTCATCCCTTTTATAGATACCTTATAAAAACATTTACTATAATTTAAAATATAAGACTTAAGCATGAATTATGATGTTTTTATGCCTAAGAATCCCAGTGAATTTCACTCAGAATTTATAGGCAAAGGGTCATATTGTCCTGTTGTATGATTTAACTTTTTGGTTGACTTCAGACTAGTGTCTCTTGTAAATAAATATCTTTAAATCACTGTAAAATGCCTAGTATTTGTGAGAGTTTTTTGGAAATATTTGGGGGAGCATAATCCAATAAATTTATTCCAAATAGAAAGTCAATCAGAATTTCCTTCATCATCTTCAGACAATAAGATGTAGAGGAAGCAACAATTCAAGCAAATATCAAGGATGGATCTAGAATAAATAATACTTATTATTATTTTTTTTTTCTTTTGTGGTGCTGGGGATTAGAACCCAGGATCTTGTGCTTGCAAGGCAAGCACTCTACCAACTGAGCTATATCCCCAGCCCACAATAATACTTATTATTGAAGAACAAATTCTTATTTTCAATATCTTATCAACCTTGTAAAGAATCAAGGGAGAAGCCAAACCTGATAAATAAAAGGGGGATAAGTTTAGTCCTTTTTTACAGGACTTCATTTGCCCTTTCAACCCTATTAGTGTGAAAATGTCTTCATGGGTATCTCCAGTGGGCTTAAAGATCCACTTAAAGGCTTTAAGATTTGACTTCTACCATTCCATTGTGTGAAAAAAATCTCCCCGCTCAGTCTGCAACACACACTCTACTTCTTTTCTTTTATAATTTTCAAGGTTTTTTTTTTTTAGTGGAAACTGTGACTTTTCTAGCATAGTCATCATATATTCTTCATCAAATCACCTTTCATTATCTGCAAGGCTGTCCTAAAGGAAAGGGAAGAAGAGAGAGGTCTCCATTGTTGAACTCTATCATTTGTCCATCCCTGGTCCATCTCAAATTCTCTGTTAGCTGGAAAGCCAGGACTGCATGGCACTGCAGGACCAAGCATGGTGCAGTTTCTGGGATCATTGCTTTCTGTAATGATAAATAATATAAAACATTATTTTTATTAAAAATTGAGTAAATGTAACTTTGACATACTTTATTTAAAAAGTTCAAACAACAGATTTCAAAGAAATTTCCAACTTGGGTTGGGCCACTTGGTATACAGTCAAGCTTCCCACAGGCATTTGTTCTTTTCCCTCCTGTTCTTGATATACGGAAAGGTTAAAGTGGAAAGCCCTCTCCTCCCTTCAGCCAGATCAATAAGTAACAATGAAGGTCCTTGGTGGAAGAATCCAGATCATTTTAATCCCACATTACACATGTCCTCTGGCAGGTTTCAAGAACATCAGATAGGCATCTGAACCTAACTGTTCTGTTCCTGATTTTAATTGGGTGGTTCACTTGGGCAATCTAGATCCCAGTGCACATAATTTACAAAGTTTGTGCATTATACAGAAAGTAGTGCATTCAGGTCCAGGCTTCTGAGTAAATCTCTTGCTCTCTTGAAACCTCATTTTCCATATCTGTGATACAGGGAGAATGCTATTTCTTAACCTCATTATTTCTTAACCTGGACTATAGGATAATGAACACCATAATGGGCATAAAGTTGATCACACAGCTGGCTCAGAGTAAAGGCATAGGAAATTGTAGCTGTTGCTATTGTGGCTTTGTTGTTATTCTAATATAGGATTGCTGTATGACCTTTGCGGCTTTTAAGAGAATTAGGTAATTAATCTAGATCATTGCCAGTCCCAGATTTGACACTGCATCCTGTCACAGAAGTTCAAAATTGAACTTCCAGGGAAATGAATGGATTTCTTAGTTGTATATAGGGTGTTACTTACCTGAACACCTTGTGGATGCTGTGGTTTCCAGGAGCATCAAGCATGAGAGGAACATTATTATTCTATCATATGTCAAGACCTGTAATGAGTCCCCCACGGATGATATTTTCCATTTGCCAATCTTTGGGTTATAAACAGCATCAGCATGACCCAAGTTATTATTTTTCTGCTGGCAATGATGGTGATGATGATCATGATGAGAAAAGGTACTGCATTTTCAAATACAACTACTTTATTTGAAGCAGTAATGGGCCAGGGCAGTGTATAACCCATTCTGTGCTTCCCTGCAGCCAACATACTGAAGAAAGCCTTAGGCTCACCTTTGCTTTCCTGGCCATTGGGTTCCATTGTCCCCTGATGTGTCCTGGGTTTAAAGGTAGATACTTTTCTTTGCATTTGTCCTTCGGTAGGATCAGTTCTCAAGAGAACATGAGAGAGTGCACTTTCATAAAACACCATTAAGATGAATTATAGGTGATCTCATTTAGTAACTTTTCAGTCACCAAATATGAAGTTGGAAAAATATAAAGCCATTCGTGAGGGAATGGGAAGTGTTACTTAGAAGTAGGGCACTGACATCCCTTTTCTTTAATATGTTGTTTTGATTTTTAGAACAGTAAATAACTATCTCTGAGAAACAGTATTTGAAAGTTAGTCTGGCACCTGCCTTGGAGTTAATAAATGACATCTGCTCGGCACATCTATTAGTATCTCTGATGATCTTTCCTATTGAGTCTAGTAAATATCCAAGCAACACATCACTCAAACAGTGTAATTGATATTCACTGTGTGTAATTTCCTTCTTGTATTACTAATGATGCAATTATTAATTATGGTTTCTTATTAATTATAGTGTATTCAAGTTGGAGCTCTTGGTCAAAACACATTGGCACACCAACTTTTGTCTGTGATTTGGTGTGGGTGTTGTCCTTATGCCTTCATAAAGTTATGATAATGTCTCTTATTTTGCTTGACTATATATACATAGCTTCACAGTAAGCATGATAAAAAAATGAAGTTATCTTGTTGAATTATCAATATGGTGGATTGTCCTTAAGTGTCTGAATAATTTCTTTAGCTATTGGTGTATGTCCAGGTACAAATGTAACACATGCACAGAGGAAAAAAACCTCATCGAGTGATTCATTAGCCATCATAGGGGCCTAGTAAAGGGAATATTCATATTTCTGCCTTACTTCTTCCATGAATAATAAAGGAGTTGGAAAATACTCCCTTGGCAGGATTATAGAAATGAGATAACCACTTAATGAAATAAAACTATTCTTACTAGTGTGAATCTTACTAGCATTATTTTATTAGACATTTGTGGGCTTTTTTTTTTCTTCCCACATTACCCCACCCCATTGTAATTACTCTTCAGCAGAAATTTTGGCTAAAGACCTCAAAAACAAATTCCATATATGAGCATGAAAAATGGTCTGTATCCACTTAATCATTAAGAGTATTGAGCTCATAGTACTTTATTCTTGACAGCTACTCACTTCTTATTTCTGTGATGTGTACCCAGCTTTCTCCTCATTGTTGGATGTATATTTCACTACTTGGGGGCTGGTATTTTGCCATTGGTATTTATTTCCATGCTTTTTCTTTCTGTTACTCTCATTTTATCATTGATGGAAGTTTGGTCAGTAAATTTCCTGGTAAGGACTTTCGTCTATCATCAGTGTACTACTGAGAAGACACCTCCTTCTCTGGCCACCCCTAGCATCCTCAGTGGAGCCCTTGGTTGAAATTGTCCTTCTCTCTCAGCATGTTGTCTTGATGCCTATGGAATGTAATCCCAAGCTACCTGCACATGCCTCTCTTCTTGACCACTACTGGGGAATCTGTGGAGGATGACAAGGAAATAGGACTTGTTATTGCCTTTACTTTCCACTTCTATATTTTCTTCCTTCCGGTTTTCTTTCATGCCCATTGCCCAATATCTGAGGACTCTCATGTGGAAAGTGGAAAAAGAGAATAGGTAGGTTATGAAAAGAGTGCAAATGAGGAAGACAGAAAGATTAAGTGAGGTTTACTCTGAAAAAGTTTTGATTTAGCAAACATATCCTCGAACCTAAGATAAGAGACTAGGTCATAGGAGGGGCACAAAGGTGAGTGTCACCAGTTTTGTCCTGAGAATTTTATGGTTTCATATATGATATAATGAATTTACCAAAATAACTTAATTGAAGCTTAAAAATAGGGAATTCTGTGCAAGAGAGGTAGAGCAATGTGCAACAGAAGTTCCACAGGAGGATGGCTGCTTCCTACACAGCCACTGGGCCAAGTGGCCTTTGAAGGATGAATAGGATTTGAACCAAGAGAAAATGAGTAGGGGGAATTTCCTAAAGAAGGAATAACAGGAATAAAGACTCCAAGAAGAGGAGATGTCAGGCATATAGGGAATTATTTCTTTTCATTGGTACATAGGTGGATGAAAGAACAAAGAAAAAGGAGAGGCATAACGTTAGGAAAAGTGATTGGAGCCAGCTCAGGGTAGGCCTTGATTGCCTTTTGAAGTAAGCATTACTCTCATTTTGGGTTTTGGTTTTCATTTTTAAATGAAAGAGCAACTGAATAGAGCTGTTATTTAGGAAACCCAATAGGACTACAATCTATAAAAGAGACTAGAAAAGATATCTGATTGGGAGTCAAGAGCAAAAGTCTGGAAAAGAGATAAACCCAGGGTTAGGGAGTAGAAAAGGGAAATCAGTGAAGAAAGAAAAATACAGCATTCTTAGGCTTGTTAGAGATTGGGCATGATATTGGAAAATGACCTAATGCCACATGACTGTTCTTCAACCCAAGATTAGAATATACCACCTTTACAATTTGTTTCAGTCTTATATGCTAAGGGTCAAAATATCATTTATGTATAACCAAAATTCATTCACTTTCTTTGACTTTTATTGAGTACCTACTAAATTCTATGCACAGAGAGGAAGAAACCTTCCTCAGCCTTTCTCTGTAAGAACTGGAACTCCCACTTTTATGCCTTTGTGTTCAAAAATATTTTTCTGGAATAGGGGTGTAACTCAGTGGTAGAGTACTTTCCAAGAATACATAAGACTCTGGTTTCCATCCCCAGCACCAGAAAAAAATGAAAAAAATATTTTTCTATAACCATACAGAGACCACATGGGGACTGTTGTTCACTTTATAAATGCCTTCTATGACATTTGTTCATCAAGGACTTGTTAAGTGACCAGTACATTAAAGACATGATGTGGATCTCTAGGAGTCAAAGATGATAAGAAATTTCCTTACTCTTGGAAAGCTCCCATGGGAGACAGTGTCAGGACACCTGTTCATCCTCTCCTTGGGTGGAGAAATGATCTCAATTCCTTTCTCCTTACTCACAGTCCTTCCGTTCTACCCTGACAATAACTCCTATTTCTTTTCTTTGATTCCTTTTCAGGTTCTCTACTCTGGCCAGCACATTGCACTCTGGAAGGATTCCATCCTTCTATTCCTCACGTACACACTGGAATCAAATCAAGCTGATGCGATTACCAGATCTTTCTTTTCTGTCCTTTTGTCAGGAAAGTTCTCAGATATTCATCCTATTTTTATTTTTCATTCTTGTGTGAGGCTGTCCTCTTTACAACTGATCAAGAAAAATTTAAATCTGAATCTTGTCTTACAGTGTTATCAATCATAACCCAAGTCTTCCATTGTATATTGGGGAACACTGTGGTATATTGAAACTAGAGTAAACATTGGTTTCATAGTCAGACTAGTGGGATGGCAAATGTAGCCCCATGGCTTTTCTTCCCAGCAATTTAGGATAAGCTGTTGACCACGACAGTATCTGATTTCAGTTTCCTCATTTGTAAAGCAGTATTAACCCACTGCATGGTATAGTAAATGAAAGTTCCATAAGATTCCTAGCACATAATAGGTCATTCAAAAACCCAGACTTCTTTCTTCCTAAGTAAGCAGTTGGAAAATTGATCAGCATACTTTAAATGCCTTTATAATTGAGAGTATCATCTAATCACTGCACACTGAGTCTCATCATAAGTTAGGCTTTGATGCTACCAGGTTTGCCTCTTAACTGTGAAAGAGGGTCTTTTCAAATAGCACAATGGTAGAAATTACCTAATTGACAAAGCAAGATGTTATTATATCAAGATGTCTTTTAAAAATAATAACTGACGGGAGGGGTGGGGTGTTAGGGATGGGAAGGATGGTAGAAGGAGATGGACTTCATTACCCTATGTACGTGTATGAAAAAATTTAATAAAAAAATCTTAAAAATATTTTTAAAAATAATAGCTGAGTAAATTTTTCCCCTTTCTGCCATAGATTGAAAAACTTTATCACAGATATTTAGGAGCAATGCCTCTATGTTTTGTTTTCTTTTCATTTTGTGTAGGGAATCACCTAAGTTATTTGATATGAATTCCTCAGTTCTAACCCAGATATTTGATCTGGAATAGGTAGGGAACCTAGCCATGTGCATGTTCAAAACCTCCCCCAAATGATTCTTACACTCTCTGTAATCAGGGGCTCTATATACCAGAAGAGATTAAACAGAATGCCACAATTAATATAAACTTTATTTATTAAAGCACTTCATTGAGAAAAATTATCTTTACTAAGTGAGAACCAGAGGATGTCAGGATCCTGACTGTCTCTTAAGTCCCCACCCCACCCAGTCCTTATTACACTTCAAAGTGTATGTAGCTCTTAGGCCATGTAAACATTGTCTCCCATATCCACATGCAGTTTACTGGACTCCTTGCACATTGTTGGAACCTTAGAAATATTGACCCTTAAAGCAAGCTTGTGGAATTTACTATGTATTCTTACTTTTGGATAAGAGAGTGAATGGCAAATTTTGGGCATAGATAAGGCTTTAAGGAGGTTTTCAACCAGTTAGTACTTTCTTTAGGAAGTTGTCATATCCTTTCTCCCACTCAATTAGTTTTTAGAAACTAAGCATGAGCTAGACTGTGACCTAAAGCACAAAGTCTGGAAGATAATTCAAAGGACAGTAGATAGTAATTTTAATGCTTCAAAGCTTTGTTTCAGACAAATTGTTGGAAATGTCCACTCTTAACTAAGTTATTCTCAAAAACCATCACTTTCAGAAGCAGCTGCTCGATCCCCTTTACTGATTATTCACTTCATAGGAAAGGTGCACACAGTTAATAACATAGTATTGACAAGTTGTTTCCTCATTTTATTGCTTGACCATGATTTGAGAAATTCGAATGGAAAAGAAAGTATTTCATCAGAATAGTAATAGTACTAATAATTCTCTTGGAACTTTTAATGTCCAGAGAGCAAGTGATAAACCTTTGATAGATTATCTTATTCACAGCGTGTCAGCCACATTGATAAATGAGAACAATGACTGAAATTAGAACAAAAACAAAAAGTAGATTGATTTTTAAAGAGGATATATATATATATATATATATACACATATTATAATACATATATCTATCCTTATAGCTCCATCTTGAACAATTCAGTCTTTAAGTGTTATATGAGAAGCTATACTTCTGATAATTACTTATAAGCCATACATGTCTCTGTATGCCCTAAGGTGGAAATGAGGGACAAAGGAAGAGTTATCAATTCAAAAATATAATCAGGTTACAAATAATACGTAAAGTGTGAATGTAGATTATTTCAGGAGTAGTGATTGATTTTACATTTTCAGAAAGAAAAACAGTGATGTGTAATTTAAATGAAAAATCTTGGAGATGGTTTATGATTATGTGTAATGTTAATGTGCAGCTGAAAAAAGCTAAGTAAGACTATAAGGAATTTCATCTCTTTGAGTAATAAGAGATGAATGAACTGTCTCATCATAATCTCTAAAATCAGAAGGCTGCTATTTTTATGATAAATAACAGAAAGACATCTGCAAAGGTAAAAGGGTAAAAAAAATTAGGAAAATCAAT
Organism: Sciurus carolinensis; assembly: GCF_902686445.1. NCBI lineage: Eukaryota > Metazoa > Chordata > Mammalia > Rodentia > Sciuridae > Sciurus > Sciurus carolinensis. The sequence continues at coordinate 23,505,219 of NC_062227.1, read as the reverse complement.
TAAAATATATTACCAACCCCATAAATTCATAAAAATGCTGCTACAAAGTGGTTGAGGTCTAGCTCAGTTGAAATTTTAGAGTATCTGTAGGGGCCAGTGTTATTTGAAACACACTTGGAGAAGCTGTATTCTTCCATGTGTCCATGACTTCTGTTTTATTCTCTGCTTTCTTTTCTTCCATCCTCTCATCAGATTTCTCAATCTCAGTTTTTTTGTTTTTTGTTTTTTGTTTTTTTTCAGTAGTTCTCTTTGTTCCTTTGTACCAGGAGTGGTATTGTGACCCCTGGATTGCCAGGCCTTGGGCATATAGTGAGAACCACATAATTTTGTTGCTTGGGTTCAATTCAAACACTGAACCCAAAACACACTTGTTTCCAGGAAGAGACCAGGCACATGGTCCCACAAAGAGCTCTACCTTTCCCCCAGAACCTGACACTGTGAGACCCAGGTACCATCTGTGGGTGTCACTACCTATGTGTAGCTGGTTATGTGTACAGGGAGTCCCTTTTGTCCTTTTAGTCCCAGGCACCCTCTCACCTTAGAAGTTGGAGGCTCCTGGCCTGACAGGGCAGTTCACTTTCTACTACTTCCTGAATTCCTTTCTTAACCTTCCTCAGTGAGCCTGTGGATTCCTGCCCAGTTATTCTCCTTAAGGCATAACCCCATTATTCTTTGCAGTTCCTCATTTATTAAATTTAATACAGACTGTTCTATCTAGTGGGCCCAGCCATCACACCATGAAGCCCAAGTTCCAAGTCTGCTCCTCCACTACTCCCAGACCTGTACCCAGGCTTCAGAAAGCAAAACTAGTATGTGACTAAAAAGACTTCTCTGTCTGATCTTATGGGGCATCATTTCCACCATTCTGTAGAAATCCTCAAGCCCACTTATTATTCCAACCTCTGACAAGAAGCCTTTCCAAATTCTCTCTCATGCTCCTCAGTCTGGTTCTGTATCTCACCTCTGGCACTTGCATGGCTTCTTGTATTGGGTTTGGTGGCCAGCTCCCTGCAGGATGAAGGCACAGTCTTCTTCTCCCTAATTGTCCCACAGAACATACTTATGATACATGGAGCATGCAAGAACTTACTCGGGGTGTTCCTTTGAAAGCTGTGTCATATGAACAGGATTTCTCTGTGTAAACCCAGTGCTTTGACCATTGTATGTAGGTTGTAATGGGTAACATCTGGACGTTCTAGGATATGTCTCTGCTACTGAAATGGCCACTAGTCAAATCCCTCCCACCACTGGAATGCAACTCCAAGTAGGTCTCACACTCTGCCTTTTTCCCCTCCTCATCCTCCCCTTTACCCTGGTTATGAGGCATGAATACAGGTCAAAGAACTTCTGGAAAAGCCACAGCCCCTGTCCCCAACCTTCATATCTCCCTGTCACTGTTCACTTTGAGGACATCAAGACAGACCTCACTGTGCCCTTTTCTCAAGAGCCAGTAGCCCACCTCTCATTTTCCCCCATCTGTCTGTTCCCTTATCACCTGTAAACCCCTACTCCTTTCTCTGTCCTTCTCACGAATCCCTCATATCAAGTTCAGCCACCTGCAATTCCACAGCTCCCAGCCTCCAGCCTTGCACATTCACTCCTGTCTGTTCAAACCACTCTTCCATCACTTCTCCTCCCCTTTGAATTTCCTCCACCTTTTCACCTCCCATCTCCTTTAATCTTGCTGCTTTTTCCACTAGAATAATGAAACCAAAACAAGGGACCAATGGAATGTTCTGTTCCCAGACAACTGTGTCAAACTTGCCTGTAAGCCTTTGTATATGTGAGCTGTTCTCTCTGCTGTTCATCTGCATGAAGTATCTGCCCCTGGCCCAGACCATTTTCTTTACCTGCCTGCATGCTAGGGCCCACCTTCCTGCCCCTTCTAGGACCTTTCTCCTATAGGCATCTCCTTTTTCCTCCTGTCAACAAATCCCTCTCTGATGGATCATTAGCATTTGCATTCAAAGATGCTCTGATGTCTCCCATCTTTTCTTTTTTTTTTGGGGAGTTATTTATTTATTTATTTTTCAATTGATTAAAATCTTTTTTTTTCTTCCCCATTGTAAACAAATGGGATATATGTTGCTTCTCTGTCTGTACATGGAGCAAAGGCGTACCACCCGTGCAACCATAAATCTACACAGGGCAATGCTGCCTGACTCACTCTGCTATCCCTTCCCCTCTCCCCACCCCTCCCACCCCTCTTTTCCCTCTATACAGTTCTTCCTCCATTCTTGCCCCCCTCCCTAACCCTAACTCTAACCCTAACACTAACCCTAACACTAACCCCTCTCACCCCCCATTATGTGTCATCATCCACTTATCAGCAAGATCATTCGTCCTTTGGTTTTTTGAGATTGGCTTATCTCACTTAGCATGATATTCTCCAGTTTCATCCATTTGCCTGCAAATGCCATAATTTTATCATTCTTTATGGCTGAGTAATATTCCATTGTATATATATATATATATATATATATATATATATATATATATATATACACCACAGTTTCTTTATCCATTCATCAACTGAAGGGCATCTAGGTTGGTTCCACAGTCTGGCTATTGTGAATTGAGCAGCTATGAACATTGATGTGGCTGTATCTCTGTAGTATGCTGATTTTAAGTCCTTTGGGTATAGGCCAAGGAGTGGGATAGCTGGGTCAAATGGTGGTTCCATTCCAAGTTTTCTGAGGAATCTCCACACTGCTTTCCAGAGTGGCTGCACTAATTCGCAGCCCTACCAGCAATGTATGAGTGTACCTTTCTCCCCACATCCTCGCCAACACCTGTTGCTGCTTGTATTCTTGATAATTGCCATTCTAATTGGGGTGAGATGGAATCTTAGGGTGGTTTTGATTTGCATTTCTCTTATTACTAGAGATGTTGAACATCTTTCCATATGTTTGTTGATTGTTTGTAGGGTCTTCTTCTGTGAAGTGTCTGTTCATTTCCTTAGCCCATTTGTCAATTGGGTTATTAAAAATATGGAACACTTCATGAATTTGCATATCATCCTTGCTCAGGGGCCATGCTAATCTTCTCTGTATCATTCCAATTTTAGTATATGTGCTGCCGAAGCGAGCACATCTCCCATCTTAATTAAAAAAAAAAAAAATTATGCATCCCTGCATACCTTCTGACTGCTCTGCAGAAAGGTCCTTCTTTGTCTATGTTTACCTTCTCCTTCTGGCCAATTTCCCTCCTTCCCAGCTGGCTGGCCCCTGCTCATGACTCACCCTCTCTTTCTGTATTCACTTCCTAAGTGTCCTCATGCAGGCTCATGGCTTCATACACCATTTCCTAAGTTTGTGCTTGAGTTACTATGATAACCTTAAAATTAATGTCCATGTTATCACCATGGACCCCCTACAGTCTGCTGTGCCACCTGGTGCCAGAGTGAACCTCTGAAATATAAGTCAGATTCACCTTCTTCCTCTACTCCTCTCATTGTTTCAGCCTCATCTTGCACCTCAGAACTATTTCTTACCATTGCCTCTGAGGCTTCACTCTGAGTCACCATTTTCCTTTATCAGGTCTCAGCCCAGTGCTATTTTCTTAGTGATTCCTTCTCTGATACTCATCTTACCAACCACCTCATCCCAGTCTGCCTAGTGCCTCTCTGTAGTCAAGGAAAGTACAGAGCAACAGTTCACATACTGTCTACACTATTTGTTTACATTCGCGTCTATCTTTCTCCATAAGAACGTAAGTTCCAGGAGGATAGAGGGCTTTGTTTTGTCCATTTGCTCATTGCCATGTTCCCAGAATAGTGCATGACACATTATTAGGTCCTCAGGAAACACTTGTTGGATAAATGAACATCATTTTTGATGTTATGTTCCACATTCAGGGTTGGCCTGGCATTAATCAGTGTTATGCAGGGGTTCCCATTGGTACCCTGATGCTTAGCTTTCCCCTTGACCCTTTCTGACCTGGCCTCTGAGAATGTGTCTGCTCTCTCCATGTAAGGCCACTCAGAGTGATATGGGCCACATGATCAGCAGTTCCAGGCATCTGTCATGGCCTTCATGGCCTTCTGGGCTTGTCCCTTTCAGACTTCTGGGAGAATTTGTGCAGCCAGTTCAGTAGTCAACATCAAGTCTACACTTCAAGCCAGTGGCTGAGTACATCTTGTTCTAGGCCCAGCTTGCTGCTGTTATTTAATTTAACATTGAGCACTGGGCCAAAACTGACAGTTTCCAGCCAAGTTGAAAACCAACCAAATACCACACTGGATAATCATTCCCTTTCTTCTGAACTTTTTAAATACATACTAGATGTCATAACAAACTTTAAATAATGGAGTTGGGCTGGAATATCACCCTTTTTTATTTGCTTCATCATTAAAACAAAGTACCATGAGCTGGCACTATGAGTCAAGATTGGGTATCTGCAAGGAGTGTGTGCCATATTTCAATAGCCTCATCTCCAGTCTCTGAAATATTTTAACAAATTCATCATCTTCGTTAGTATCGTCAAGCTTATTAGCCAATGCCCATTCTTAAATGCACACTTTGAAGTTTATTTACTGTAAATAAAACAAAGTATGCAGTATTGTCTAAACAAAACACACACTAGAGAAAAATTGCCTTTCCACAAAAAATTAGAATTTATAAAAGTAAAAGTATAAAAGTTTACACCATTAGAAAACTGGCAAGAAAATAACAAGGCAGAGGGGAAAATGTTACAGAAACAACTGTTTTGCCAAACATTTTGTAAATCATGCTGTTAAATTCATAGGTGCAGGTAAGGAAAGAAACAAATAAAGCAACTATCTGTTGCAACTGTAATCTGTCACAGATTGTTCAAAGCTGATTGACAGCTCCTAACCACAAGCATATTTCCAAACAAATGAAAGCAGGAAGAAGAGCATCCTAAGAGATACTCTTCAAGACATGCCTGTTTTAGGAAGGGCAAGAAGTATGGCACACACATGAGAAAATCAGATACTGTCTGTACCCAGAGGGAGTCCAGAGCCAAGGACACACTTACTAGATTGTCTGAGGCTTGAATCTTATTTCATCTCCACTTCGTGGTTATGTCGATGATTTTCGAGAGAAACCCTAAATCAAAACAACCAAACTCACCAGAAGGTGGGTCGTGGGCCAGCTTCCCCATTGTTTGAGTCTTTGTGCCATTTTGCAAATGATTGCTATAATCACCTTGCAATTGTGTCACACAGAGACAGAACATTTTATTTTCTTGACCTGCAAAGAGAATGAGTTAAAAGTGAGTCTTAAAGAATGATAATATGGAGCTTACAGTGGCTGCATAACAATATGCATGGCTCTGTCCCAACAGGGGACAAAAAGCTGAGGGTAACCACCTCTCTGCCCCAAAGCAGAAGAGTCATGAGCTTAGGTACAATGCTGAATAAAGATAACCAGTTATTCACTCACTCAACAGAAGCAAATGTGACTATTAATGGAACACGATAATCTGTCACTGAGTGTTTACAATGTACAGGTTGTATCTTACTATTTTTTATGTTTAAATTTTTTTAAGTAAAGTTTTTCTAAACATTTTCTTTTCCAACTGTTGCATTTACTAAGATAATTTAGTTACCAAAAAAGAAAGAAAAGGAAAGAAAAAAATCTTAAATCATTTATGTATTTAGAAAATATGTTTGAAGAACTGGTAAATGCTAACTTAGTGTAATAAATGGAATGGCTTCCAGTATGTGAACATTTGAAAGAATAAAACCCACATTATTTTTATAAAATATTTATTTTTAAATTGAACACAAAATCAAATTTGAAAGCCATTGGAATTTTTCAGTTTCTGAATTTGAAGTATTATTTCTTTTTGCATCATTCCTTTTTATTTCACTTTTATTTAACACAACATTTTCTTCCAAGATGACCATCTGGCTGTATATTCCAATGATTTGTTGAATATTTCAGGTGTACAATGCTCATAAAAATAATTGACATGAATACTTTCAACATCTAGCTAGATAACTAGTGTAAGGGATATTCATTCAAACAAAATAGCAGGATACCTCTTAACCTCATCAGAAATAAAAATGACCTGTAAAACTTTATCCAGAAGGGTTTTTACTTAAGGTGTGCTGTCATTATGACTATCCCTTCTTTAAGTGTGTCTCTGTGGTAGAATCTCAGACATGACCTTGAATCTTTCACTTGGCAGGTCTCTCACCTTTGACCAACTTTGACCAGCTTTGTCAGGTCAGGGCACAGCCATGTTCAGGATGCAAGGTTTCTTCCAAAAAATCTTAATATGAGTTGTTCAGGAAGAAGTATGATCTGCATGTTCCCAAAGGAATGAAGGCCCAAATGGACAGTTTGTAGCTAGACACCCCCTATTTCTCAGCCATGACTCAACATGAGAATTTGTCCAGTTTGCTGTGCACAAAGGCATAGATGTGGTGAGAGTTCAGTTGTCAGGAATCAAGGATTCCTTAGTGGAAACCCCAACAGAAGAGGGGGAAAAACTGATTCACTCTTAGTTATGTTTTTACCAAGAAAAACACTTAGAAAAGTCTAAGGTGAGAAGTTTGGACATGAAATACTTTTCTCTATCTAGTATGGGTTGGCATGGTAGCTCAGACACCAAACACTGTCCCATCCTGGTCCGACAAGGAGAAGCCCTAAAAAACTGATTTCTGTTTAGTGAATTGAACATTGCATTCCCGATAGTTTTCATCATGAACTCATTTAGCAGAGGAAATGGATGTTTCATCAAACATGGATTTGACATTCCATCACATTATACTGTAAACAGGACAAACGGCGTGTTGGAAATGGGAAGCCAGGAGAGCTGAGATGTGGCCGCCACTCTAAGTCCCTGGTTATCTCATTTAAACAGATATTAAATGTGGGTGCCAGTGGTGTGATCACCAGCTGCTTCCCACTTTGTGAATAAATTGCTTAGAAGGAGTCTTTTGCCTACCAGATGTGACCTAGATTTTGATTTCCAAAGGCAAGGGGGGAAAAAACTCTATTATGTTAAAAAACAATTGCTGGTAAAATGCATGGTAAATGAGCTTATCTTACTTTTCCAGGTGTTTGGGCTAATATGTTATGGAATTATTGCTTCATTTATGAAAAATAATTGAGGAAAATGTTCCAGCAAATCAAATTTGGATAAAGGCTTAGGGATAGCTATTGTGTTGGTAGCAAGTTTTTAAATGGTAGAAAGAGCAGGAGCCAAGAGAGATAATAAAAATATTTTAAAACTGTATTTGAGAAGAGTCTCTTATAAAAGGGTCAGATGTGGGTGTACTGTGGTTTAGTAAAATATTGAAGAACAACGCGAACAATTACAGTCCTTTCAGTGCATGTGAAAGCTGTTTAAAAAAAATCAAAGCTCGTCTGTCTGCTGGCTCTGATAAGTCTCATTACTCTGTTAAATGCAGAAAAAAAAATTAAAATGTAACATCTCTATTCTCTTACTCTCTCTCTTGTTTCATTTCCTTTCATCTTCAGGAGCTGCCACTCCAAAACCAGTCCCAGAACCTGAGAAACAAACAGATCACACGGTTAAAATTGCTGGAGTTATTGCCGGCATCTTGCTGTTCGTTATTATATTTCTTGGAGTTGTGTTGGTAATGAAGAAAAGGTGAGTCCCCAGCTGTTGCCAAAAATGTAGTTATCTCCTATTGTTTGCCAGGTTGCTTCGTGTTCGAAAATATTCGGTTACTGAGTTGGCATTGATGACCAAGACACATCTGTGACTCTGTGATTACTAACATATTTCATCATGTAGCATTCAAGGTTATGGGCCAGAAATTTAGAGTAAATGGCTGTGTTTTGTATGAATATACAAAACATCATGCCAAAATAGTATAAAAATTATATTCTTTATAATGCATAAAGCTCTGAAAATCTTAAAAGCTAGTTCTGTGCAAGGGAATTCATAGTAATTATTACTAACTTACTGATATATTTGGAGTGCTCAAGGATATGAGAAAGCGCTTTTCCTCATTATTTTATAAGGAAGATGAGCCCATGTTATGTGCAGGCCCCATGCCAGGGTGTTTACTTAATCAGAACAGTAACCCTTAAGAAAGAGAATCCCAAAGAACAGTCCCTGAGAAAAATAGCAGAACATCAACACATATAAGGATAAGTGAGAGTGAAGTTAAATGTCATAATATGGCTCTGTCTAGCCAAGGAGTCATCTGGCAGAAGAGATAAATAGATCTGGCTACAATAAGCAATTCTTACCTTCCATATTGAAACATTTTGCTCTGTGAAGACAAATAAAACCATACTTAGAAACGAAATCTTCAGTCTACATAAAAATGACCAACTTAAAAATATAGATGGTACAAAAATAATAGGATAATCTTCAAAACAGAGGAAATACATGGGTCTTATTACTTTTCTCTGTGGTTTAAAAACAATTCCTGTCATGGAGTGAGAATGAGGTCATGGATGGTAGGCAGTGAAGGAGGAGAGGTTGCCCAGGAAGGTCTTGAGGGGAGGCTGTACTGGGTCCTGAAATCTGCTGGTAACCTTTAAGCAGTTAGGAACATGATCAGATTTTATGGTAGGAAGTTGAACTGAGTGAGGAGGGGAAGTCCTCTAACCAGGAAGACCAGTTGAGTAAAGAGAGGAGGCAACCTGAGAAAGAGTTGAGAGGTAAATTTTATTAGCCATTTGGAGGGAGAACAAACAATACAGAGAGAGCCTGTCTCCTGGGGTGGGCAAGTTAGTGGAGACCGCACCTTTCACCAAAATGTGGAGTGGAGGAGGAACTGAAGCCCATGTGAGGAGTAAGGAGTAAGGAGTTCAGCTGTGCACATGCCAAGTTCAGGGTTCCATTAAGGGATGTGTGCCCTGGTAGGTGGGCATTCTCCGTGGAGGAATCTTAATTCCATAGTCCACACACCTTCAACATTTCTGGAGCTGAAACTGTGGGTTCAAATGAGGCCATTAGAAGTTATTGTAGAGTGAGAAGAAGTATCATCCCAGAGAAACAATAGCTGTACCCCATTTGTGTACAGTGAATTAATTTTTTTAAAAAAAAGTGAAAAACAAAAAAAAAGGATGAAGATAAACCAGGCATGGTGGCACATGCCTATAATCCCAGGTGCTCGGGAGTCTGAGGAGGAGGACCTGGAATTCAAGCCTCGGCAAAAGCAATTCAGTGAAACCCTGTATCTGAATAAAATACAAAATAGGGCTGGGGATGTGACAGCTCAGTGGTCCACTGCCCCTGAGTTCAATCCCCAGTACCAAAATTTAAAAAAAAATGTGAAAATAAAACCTGGGGTGATAGCAATATAGAAGGGGTGAATTGACTTCCAGATATGTGCAAATGTGCTGGTTTTCTTCTTCTTCCATGTGTATTTTCTTCCAGTTCAGCTCCAGAATGAAGTGTGTCCCTTTGATAGCTGTATACACCACTGGTTTGGGGTCCTCATCATTTCATGTTCTTTATCCTTTTTTCTCTTTTTTCACCCTTTATTTAATTGCTCTCATCACTTTGAATACTTTTTTCCCTTTTCATTCTAGTTCTCTGTACCTCTCTGTACTTTTCGTAAGTTCCTTTTTTCCTTTTTCTTCCTCCATATTTCTTATAATTTTTTTCTCTCCTCTTCCTTATCTCTCACCTCTCATTTTTTCCCTAGATGTTCTTCATCTTGATGTTTATGTAAATACCTGATTTTTGATATCAATGATCCTTCTTTTCTTTTGGTAGTAGTAATATGACTCAACTAAAACCTAAACCTAAGCAACAATAAGGTCTCATATGCCTGGATATTCAAACTAAAGATTGTAGAGCAATTATTGTAAATTCTGGGAATGTATTGAATCTTTGTGTCATGTAGCAAGCTCTCTGAGAGGAATTGCTTGAAGCTAGTAATCCAGTTGCCCTTGTGACTTTAGCTAAATGTTATCTAATCCTCTAAGGGTCTATTTCTGATGGATTAATTCATCTTTTTACCTAGGTCTCTCAGGTAGTCACAGAGGTTATGTTATAAATTATGCATTTGAAGAGATTGCCTGCAGAAACATATGGCCTTGATACAAGTTTAGGCTAAATACCCATAAATCCTGTCAGATTTTACATGATTATTTACTAAACAATGTTCTTTAAAAGGCTGTCTTCACAGCATGTACCACTTCTGTCTTTGCTTCTTTTGAAATATAGATTATGTTTTCCATAAGGCCAATTAGCTAATATCTCATTCTTGGAATATATAATATAAAATTTAGGCCTGAACAATCATGTGGTACAAATTGTCATATTTAACAGAAATTCTTAAAACTTGTAATAATTCAGGGCTTCTCACCCAAATTCAAGTCTAAATGTTAAAAGTAGTGCTTTTAAACAGAATAGTTAAAACATGGTATTAATCATAGATAAGGTGCTGGAGTGTTACTGATGGGTAGCAAGCATGTTTCATTATTTAAGCCTACCCAGTAGGTCTGCCAAATGCTCTTTGTTCAGTCAATTCATGTCCAGAAATGTTCGTTTGTGAGTAGTTGATCTTTCAGCTGTATTTCCCCCTGTCCCACAGGAGGCCCTCAATTAAAAAGGAGAAGCAGTGGGGAAGTGAAAAAAGGGAATGAGAGAGGGAAAGGCAAGCACAGCCTCAGGTGTGGATTTCTAGACATAATTAGTCATTTTTGCTGGTAGAACTTAATTCTACCAAACTTTGAGCTCATTCCTATGTGGGCTCGTTAGCCTGCTTTTCCTCTACCCATAGCATTCTGAGTCAGCCAACTCAATTATGTGCATTGGTCATAAAGACCATCAAGGCCCAAGTCAGAGAGTGGCCTTCTTCAAAAATAGCTGGAGAAGGTTGAAAAGTTAAATATGTTCAACTGATACTAATTCCTGGAATTCCTTTGCATATAGACAATAATGACTAAAATCTGACATGACCTTCAATTTAATGTCCTATAAACCTTTCACAAATCAATGCCTAATAGTTTTTTGTTTCTTAGTATTAAGTCATTTGGTCCTTGTCTGGTCTAATATAATATGAAAACCTCTTTTTTTAAAAAAAAGTTTTATAAGGCCTGTACATTTATTTTATTTTATTCTATAGGCAAGGCAGTTTCTTTTTATTTTCCCTGTCCTAAAATTATGTGTCCATTGTGGGTGCAACATTTTGATGCAGCAACTGTTAAGGAAGGATGGGAGATAAAGATCTATAAAATTAAAGTTTCATACAGAGCCATGTGGCAATATACTCTCAAAATTATTGTATATTAAATGGAATAGTAGATATTTCTCACCATATTTCACCCATGGATAATTAAATATATTTATATAAATGAAAATACCTGCATTTTCAACATTTTTCAAAGGAATAATTTATCTCAATTACACGTTAGACAGAATTTAGTATATAAGCACCGTCAATTTTACCATGATTAATTATATTTACTATTGTTTCTAAAATTTCTGTAGATCTTTCATAAGTTTGAGAACATTTGTATTAATTACAATAATATTCCTGTCTCAGCCATTGTGATACTTTCAAATTGCAAAAGTTTTTATTATTGGGAAATAATTAAAGAGATGAATTTATTGAGCAAACTAGCAAATGGTAGCTGTTCTATTACATAAACACTGGTTACAGGTAAATATAACTGTTTTAATCCTGAAACACTGTGTCCCTGTCTCCTTTCCATAACTCATTTTTACCAACATACAGTTTACAAGTGAAGCATAAATTATGAAATTATTTATTACCCCTTCTATTATATTGAAACAATGTAATAGAAACAATTACCAAGAAGGACTTTGTAATAAAAATGGGAAATATTTCTGAAGTTATGAAACAAGAAAGATAAGAGGGAAATTTTGATGAAAGCCTTATTTTCAAAGAGATGCCTGAGGTGTGTGGCTGGAGGCAAGTTGACATTAACTCTAGTTCCCCTCCTTTGCCTGTTTACAAAGGAGACAGGATTGCCTCCACTATGGCTAGTATGACGTGTTTGCAGAAAACATCTTAAGTTCTGAATGCTTAATTCAAAGTCTGGTTTCAAAATCACAGTTCTTGAAACTACAAGGAGGAAGTCATGCAGACATTTCTTCCTGAATATTATTTTAAGTATGTGAATTTAACATGGAGTCATATCTAAGAACCAGATCCTGACACCTTTCTACCCTGGCACATGCTCTGGCATGCTTGGAATGGGACCTATGTGCACACAGGTGTATAATGGAAGTGTTGTTTCCACCTGTCACTTAACTTCTGTCCTTCAGGTTTCTATATGAAAATGAAATAGGCTGGTAGTTAAGGGTAAGATGAACAAATAGATCTGTATAAAGGCCTTTTCTAACTTGGACTCTTTGTGATTATTCTAGCTCTTACATTAGCCCCCATTTCTGAACTCAGCCTAATGGTTTATTTAATTATGCTTTATTGGGGGATCTTTTTGGAAATCTTTATAAAAATGATTTTATTTTAAAAGGGATAAAAGGAATGTAAGTACCAAACTTCCATCTGATGGAGGAAGCTGTGAAAGAATGCTAAGGGGCATGCCTTTAGAATCTCACCTTCCAGCTTTCTACTTCAAAAAAATATAAATTTAAATGAGGTTTTTATGTCTAGGCACTAATTTGTATCTCTGAAATGGGATGATGTGGATGAAGTGTATTTCATGGGGAAGCAGTGAGAATTAAAGTAATTGATATATGTACATAGTTGGCGCTTGATATATCATAGCTTAAGGGTTCAGAAGTTCACCGAACTGGTCCCAGGACACATATGTAGTAAGTGACTGAAGCTGGGTTAAATACAAATGTGTCTAAGTCCTTAACCACCCTGCTGCAGTGACGCCTGGGAGTAAAACTCACAGGTGCCTCTGGCTCTGTAAAATTTCTGTGTCTGTTGACTGAAAGCACAGTACCATCATCAGCTTGTCACATTTTACTGTTACTATAGATTTTTGAAATGCTGCCAGCATGCCAAAGTCTTTTAGAAACATCAATGGAGAATATCTAAATAAATTCCTTTTTCCACTTCCTCTTTTACAGAGATGTTTTTGAAATCCTTTTGAATAAGTGTAACTTTTGTCAATTCATTAGTTTCTTCTGATAGCACAATAGTGAAGATGCTTTTCTGAGGCTCAGGGAATGAGAGAAATTTGTTAAGTTTTATAGGAAGTCCTGAGGCAAAGGCGTGTTAGCTACAACCCTTCCTCCTCAGAGGCTCAGGAAGTCTGGGAGCTGTGGAGGTGAGAGCCAGGAGACAGCTGCCTGAGCTCAAGTGTTGCTTCAGAGGCTCCCGAGCTGGGTGAAGCACCTAGCTTTGTGGCCCTCAACCTCCCCAAGCTATACCTGGGTATAATAATATAACCTATCTCAGAAAGTGTTAGGAGAAGAAATTAAGTTAATCCTTGCAAAGTGCTGGCCCCCATAAATATTAACTATATTAATAATGAATATAATCCTCTAGTAAAGGAGCTGTCACTGCCTCCCTAGTGTCAACGCCCGTAATGTGCATGCCTCCAAGTCTTTCTTTTCAGACATAGGAGAAGAGCGAGGACAGGGGCTATCTGTGCTTTAGAGGGCAGCCTCCCCTCCTTTTCCTGTGGGGGAGCAGCACTCCTTTGCATCCAAAGACATACACATGATGGATCTTTAATTATGAAGCTAGCTAGTGACACAACTGACTGTAATGAAACTGCTTACTGGCCTCTTTTCCAAAGACCAGGCCTTGGTAAAGGTCCTGTGGCTGAAAGCATCAAGCAAAACCCTTCTTCAATCATGCTCACTCAGTAGGGTTCTTTATGTAGAGACCCTTGCTAAGTCAAGGAAAGTGTTAGATTATGGGGAAAAGAGCAATATTCTCTGTCGAGAAGTAAACCAGAGATGATGGGAAAACCCTCAGAGTCCCAAAAGCTTCTTGAGTGACCATGGCCTTGGCATTAACCACAAATACTTGGAGGTTCCAAACCTGCTAAACCAGACCTAGTAAAGCACCCAGTGATCTGCCACGAGGGGTAAGGACATGAGGACAACTTTTGCTTTTCTTGGGATACTAAAAACTTCTCCATGCACCTGCATGGACCCTGCGCCTGTCTTCATTCCTGCTCCTGCAGCTGCCACTGTTCTAGAAAGTCAGTGCAGGCTCCCGAAACACCTAGGTTGTGGGCTCTTATGCAGCCTTGTGGCCAGGCACCATCCCTGAGCTTGTACCACACTCATCAGGGCAAATCCTCAGAACCATCCCAGGGCAAAGTTGTCCAAATGATTTTTAATTTTAATGCTTGGTTACTTCCCAGCACAGCTTATTTTGACCCTTTCCCCTTAGGATAGCTTTTGAAAACTGTGAAAACTGGTTCTTTTTTAGTAGTTCTTACCTCTGAAGCTCTAACCCTAGAGCTCATCTAGGTTGTATGTTCACTACTAAAACTGACCATTCATCATGTGGCTGTTGCCAGATGGTATCAACATGCCCAACCCATCCCAACCCATGACCTTGCATTCTCTAGAGAGGGTATATGACAGGAATTTACTCTAAAGGTTGTAGAGTGGGAAACATCATGAGCATGGAAACAGAGTGTATCCTGTTTGGAATGATTGTTAAAATAAGTATTTTGGTAAACCCAAGAATTCAAACTTCATAATATCACTTCTTCAATATTTTTCCAATTTTGTTTTGTATTAATAATGAAAACAGCCATGAAAATACATACATTAAAAAGAAAAAAATCTATATACCTTAAGAAAAAAATAGGTTTCTAATCTGAGTTCTTTGGGCAAAACACATGATCCCTCTTCTAGGATAAATCTAAATTTCTTTTAAGGAGTTATAAATGGGATCATTCAGTTAGACTCATTTATAGAAAATAGAATTAAAGTAAATTTTATAAAGAATAAAGAAGAGCTATTGTGTTAAAAGGGGAATGTTTTCCTGATATAGGGTTTTTTGGACGATGTTAGAGTTGAAAGTTGTAAAACTTTGTTAAATAACATATTTACTTAAATAAGACAGGCATGTTTTTGCCCAGTGTCTTCACAGAGGATGCTTTTTGAAGTGAATGATGCTTCACTAGATCCATTTAAAGAAGTTTTTGACTTTGTTATTTTCATATATCCTGTTTTCCTTATTGGCACTGCCACGTAGAAATAAAACAAAGCTATTTTATGGGGTTTATTTCAACAAGTAAAAAACAACTCATTTATTGAGTTCTAACATACTTCTACTTCTTTGTAAAAATAAAACAAGGAATAAAATTGGCAAAAATGTAGTTGAGGTTATCCATATAAGAATGGTCCATTTTATCTCTTCTAAGTACTCACCAGCATGGACACAAATTTCCATTAATTGGGTTCCTGTGATGATGGATGCAGAATCTTGCCTGAGTGCCCCAGTTCCAGTTTGGACACCTGGATTCCGGTGCTCCTTTCATTTCAGTGGCAATAGTCTAGCCTCCTGGCATTCACACTCTGGGTAATTTAAGTGCCATCTCTTTCCTATTCGATTATAGCATGACATACGGGATGATCCTTTTTAGTCATCTTCAACACCCCATTCTTCTCCCATACTAGACATGCAGCATACCTCATCATTAACAAGAAAATACACTTGTTTACACAAGCTAAAGGGGAATGTACCTCAGTGGTAGAGTGCTTGCCTAACAAGCAGGAGGCCCTGGATTTGATTTCCCAGCACTGCTAGATAAATAAATAATGCCTTTAATGGAACACTAGACTTTGAATTGCTTCGACTTTACAAAAAATCTGGTAAAAAAGTTTTATGATATATTTTATATTTCTATAATACAAATATTATGATGAACAAACATTCTCTACTTGGAATGTATAATATTTTGAAAATGTGAATAGTAATTCTTTGAAATTTTAATTTTTTAAAATATTTTAAAATAGCTGAAAAATTAGGTATATAAATTCTGATACAGTTTAATTAAAAGAAAAAAGGACCTGTACTCTAATTTATTTAAACTACCATTTATTTTATTTATTAATTTTTTATTTTTCTATTTTGAATCAACAGTGATTACACATATTTATGGGATGGTGTCATTTCAACACATGTATACAATATGTAGGGATCAGATCATGGTAACTGTCCTGTGTCACCTCAGATATACTATGATTTCTTTTTGTTGGAAACATTTAAATCTTCTTTACATTCAATTAATCACTGTCAATCATAGCTTTCAGTGGAATATTAGAAGTTATCCTTCCTATTTAATCGCACCCCCATACCCATTAATCATCCTATCTCCCTTTCAACCTCCCCCAGGTATAGCAATCCAAAGTTGCTACTTTGAAACTTTTTATGATAAATAACATACTATTTCTGAAACTATAAAGAGTATACTCCATTGCATTTTTCACAAGCAACATGAATTTAGGTTGAAAAGTCATATTCAACAATATATGGGGACTGAAGTTATAACTCAGTGGTAGAGCGCTTGCTTTGTGTGTATGAGGCTCTGGGTTCGAGCCTCAGCACCACATAATAAATAAAGGTATTATGTACATCTACAACTAAAAAAATTTTCTAAAATTTTTAAAAGTGAATAAACAGGCTTGAGGTGAATTTTCTTTTTACTATGGGCACAGTCCTAATCAGTTAAAACATCCAGTTTTTCAGGTCTTTCATTTAGTGTGTTTACAGTAGAAGTCTCTAGACCTCAGTCTTCAGTAGCTATGTCTGAGGTCTCTCGTCCATTGAAGCCTTCTCATTTCCAGGACAGACTCTCTGCTGCTAATAGCTCTCCCGCTGTGTCATTACATGGCATCGTTCTTTCTGGCATGTTTCATAAGAATTATATGATGATGTACATTGGTTCATTGTCCCTGTGTCAGAAAGAAAACAATAGGAACACATTCAGGGGAAAGCCATTTGTGAAAATGGTTCTTGTAAGTGCAGAGTTATTGGGAGCTATCAAAAATGTCCTTTATCCTTTTACTTGATTTGTCTTAAAAGCCTGAGTTGTGGGTTTGAAGTCAGCATGGTCAGTAGTTGAGGAAATTGGTTGCTCCTTAAAAAGAATTGGTCAGTTCTCAATGCCTCATTCCTAGGTATGGATTTAACCTTTACTGAAAAGAAAGGGAGGAAAGTCTCAGAGATACATTAAGATCCCCAAAATGAAGTGGTAACATAGCATTCACTGAAAATCCTAACTTGGTAGCCCTTACCCTGGGGTGGTATTGCTCCTTAGAGGAAGCTTAGAAATGCCTGACAGTGTCCTCACCAAAAATTATTTCATCGCTATGGCATCTGTTTGTTGCATAGTATTATAGTCACAACTGTCAAGAGATTTCTTTTATGATTTGTTAAGTGATGGTTGACTGAAGAGTTCTGGTTCTAAACATCTCAGGAGGTACAGTTAAGCGTCACCATTATTGTTATTGTTATCACTGCCCACATGGGACCCCTAAGGATGACCCAGGTGAGAACAGGTGAGGTCCTGGCACAGAGCATTGTCAAGAAGGCATTCCCATTCCAACCTCAGTCACATACAGCAATGCCACTTATCTTCCTGTCCCCACTAGGAAGAGGGAAGAAATCTTGATTTCTTTGATTAAATCTCCTAATTTATTTGTTAGAAATTAATCAATTTTTAATACTGTGTTGACCAAATAGGTATTCAGTCACCAGTTTGTGATTCTAATTCTGTTTTAAGATAAGCTGAGCCAAGACATATAAGTAACCACATTTTAAAATTTCTTTTTACCTATGTTTCTGGTCATAGGTGGTATCTTAAACTAGACAGTGGTTGGCCCTTTCCTCATCCACATTTCCTCCTCATCACACCCTTGCTAGTAGTACTCTGTAATGCCCTGAGGAACCTCAGCTGGCCTACAACCTACTTTGTGAATGAGTGGTTCTTACTTGGAATCACAGGGAGATATAAACTTCAGTTATCTTGAAGTTGATGTGGCCAGGTGGTCATGAATGAACATACCTCCCATTTACCATCAGAGCTCAATTCCCGCATTCTGCACTTCAAATTGCTATTGACTCCTGAATCTCTCTCTAATCCAACCTGGAATCCTTTGGACTCTTGAGCCTCAGATAGTCCTATGAGGCTACTTTCTCTCAGAAGGTTAAATTTCTTAAATCCTTAATCATCTTTCTGGTCTTTGAAAGTAACCCCCTAGTGAAGGATAGAGTGGTGGGCTGCCCCTCATGGAGCTGGTTTCTGTGGATGGTTCCAGGAGGGAAGCCACTCATACAGACTCTCCTTCCTGAGTGATTATTCAGAGACCCAAGTGCCCAGGGCCACCTGCTGCCTCATCCAGCCCTTGTGAGAAGGCAGGAAACCTGGGACTCATGCAATAGCAGGACTGTTGCTAACACCTGGATATGAATTTCTTCACATACTCTTTTATGCTGCCTTTGCAAAGGAGTAAGATTTATCATGTTGCTATCACCTGAGAGTAAGGCAATAGTCTGTTTCTCTACGTAGTCACCACTCCACTTCCACAGGTTCCCAATCTATGAATTCAACCAACCAAAGACCAAAAACATTAGGAAAAAGATTGCATCTGTCCTCAATATGTACAGACATTTTTCTTATCATTATTTCCTAAACAAACTAGTAACAACTAGTAACACAGCCTTTGCATTATATTAGGTGTTCTAAGTCATCTGAGCTGATTTAAAATACACAGGAAGATGTATATTATATGCAAGTACTATGCCATTTTACACAAGGACTTGAATATCCACAGACACTCCTGGAACCAACCCCCATAAATACCAAGGGAAAACTGTTCCCAACGCTATCTTTATGACCTGTCTTTAAAGAAGATAATTTAAACAATTTCCAGGGCTGTGAAATTTCTGAGTTGTCCAGTGTCTGTCCCATTCACAGCCTTGTGATCCTACTAATCCTTTGCTGCTTTTGGCTGAAGCACACCAGGGGCCATCACAGTACATCTAACACATGTAGTAGCACAGACCTGCCACCCTCCCTCAGAGAGCTGCAGCACCTTCCAGCTGCCTAGTGCTGCCCCAGCCCACTCCTGAGGCCAGGCCAACACACACCTACTCGGGAGCCTGAGGGGACAGGCTTAGCTTCTGTATGTCCTATTCGCTTGCAGGTGCTTAGACTTCAGTGACCTTATTTATTTGAATTTCTAAACAACATCTAACTCTCCCACAACTTCTCCCTAAAACTCAAAATTGTTACTTTTTTTCTTCAGGATACAGGCCTGGATTAAGGCCTGGACTACATTAAGTTAATTTGTTGATGTCCCCCTGAGGAAGGACACTCACCAGACCTGAGCTTGCCAGTGGTGAGGCTCAGGTCCTGAAACCCTGTAATCAGTTTGAAGTGTCCTCAGCCCTCCACAGCCATGGTACTGTAACCTCAAGGAAATTCTGCCAAGTGCAGACGTATTTTACCAAAGGAATGCAACATAATAAATGGTACTCATCCTGTGAACGTTTTTATAGTTGACAGTTGACATGAAGAACAATAGCAGCACCCAAATTTAAATGAAGTTAAACCTACCTAAGTAAAAGTATAATATATTAGGTGGAGGAAGAAACTCACTCTGGGAAAAGTGTGGTTGATTAATGAGCACCATTAACAAGTTCACAGTTTCAAAGGTCAAAATTATAGATCTGATTATGTACAGTGTAACACTCTTCATTGATTTTTAGGTCCTTTTCCTAACACAGGACATAAAAGACATTGCTCAGGATTTTTTAAATGCCATGTGTTCTATGAGTTATAAAATTGTAAATTATCAAAAACATCTTTAATTACTGACCACTGGATTGGCTTTGGCATTTTTTAGTTTAATTGAGGGCACACAGCAATCATTTCTCTTTCAGATGTTGCACTGCTAATTTTGGAGATAATAGATGAAGAACTTAGAACAATTTAGCTGGAACTCTGAATAAATAACAAATCAAGTTAGGCTAAGGTAAATGAATTAGCCCTAATGAAAGATCCATAAATTCAGAGAAACTAAGCAGAATATAGAAAAACAAATTAAAATAGATTTTTGGATTCTAAAATGTTGTTTTCTATCATGACTTGAGGACTCCACTGGATGAGGACATTAGCCAAGAAGTCTCTTACTTAGTTAATTTTGTGATTTGGCAAACATAGTCTGTTGAACTTATTTCCCTGGCAGCATGAAATCCCATTTTTAGGTGTGCACATGATGAAAGTGATACTACACTAAGGCCTACCAATTCAGTCCTACTGTTTTTAATTACAGAAATGTCTTTCTAGGTATATGTCCAAAAGAACTGAAAAAAAAGGGTCTATTTGTACACCTGCATTCATAGACTCATTAATCACAGCAGCCAAACGATAGAAGCGACCCATGTGTCCTTTGACAGATGAACGGATAAACAAAACATGGTGTGCACCCAATGGGATAACTTCCAGCCTTTAAAGGATGGATATTCTGACACTTGCTACGGCATAGACGAACCTTGAGAACATTATGATAAGTGAAATAAACCAGTCACAAAAAGTTAAATACTGTGTGATTCAGCTTATATAAGGCACCTGGAGTGTTCAGATTCATAGACAGAAAGTAGAAATGTGTTTGTGAGACATGGGCTGGAGGAAATGAGGAGTTAGTGTTTAATGGGTACAGAATTAGAGTGGGTGAAGTTTAGATTGATGAAAATTTCTGGAAGTAGAAAGTGGTAATGGTTCTACAAGTATTTGAATATACTTAGTGCCACTGAATTTTTTTATTAAAATGGTTGATATAGTAAATTTTACATTGTGTGTGTGTGTGTGTGTGTGTGTGTGTGTGTGTATACGTTGCTGCCGACAGTGGTGACAGCAAGAAAACAAAACTGCCTTGGAAAAGCACCTCCTGCATTGTTAGCATCTTACCCCAGAGGTAGGCAAGATGGCCATCAACCTAAAACCAGCCAGAACATGTGCTCAGATCATGGTGATGATGCCTGATTATTGCAATCTCAAGTGAAGAAAACAGTATGTTCTGCTGTGTTATTTTTCAACCCTAGAGAGTGAAATACAGGTAGTTTTAAGCTGATGGCTTCTACAGCTATCAATTTTTTATTTTCTTTATTAGTAACAGTGACAGTGGCACAGGTAATCCACAAACTGAATACCAATGTGTCCAGCATTCTAAAGGTTCACAGTGCCTCAAGTCAAATCCCCAGAGTTCCTGCATGCAGGCTCCATCATTGTACAGTTTCACTTTTATGGGTCTGAGTAAAAGAAAGAAAATTTAGTACATGCTGCCTAAAACTTAGGACTTTTGTTCCTCTCAGTTGAAGGAGGCACTTGTTATGGATCTCAAATTATTCTCCAATTGCCCTGTTTTTGGTGATATTTTTCTGCAAAGTAGACTTTGTGGCTCTCAGTTGACTAGTAACTCTCTGAGGACAGGACCTATGGCTTAATCATCTTTGGTTCTTCCATTGCTAACCCACACTGGGCACTTGATAAACGTTTGAGCAGTTCAGTTCACAATAGCTATATTGTGGAACCAACCTAGATGTCCTTCAATAGATAGATAGATAAAGAAATTGTGGAATACTATTCAGCCTTAAAGAAGAATAAAATTATGACATTTGCAGGTAAATGGATGGAGTTGGAGAATATCATGCTAAATGAGATAAGCCAATCCCAAAAAACCAAAGGCCAAATGTTTTCTCTGATAAGTGGATGATGATACATAATGAGGGGGAGGGGTAAGGGAAGAATGGAGGAAGGATGGATTGTGTAAAGGGAATTGAGGGGTGGGGTGGGGGGCGGCAAGAAGGAAAGATAATGAAATGAGACAAACATCATTACCCTATGTACATGTATGATTACACAAATGGCATGACTCTACTTCGTGTATAACCAGAGAAATGAAAAGTTGCACCCCATTTGTGTACAATGAATCAAAAAAAAAAGTGAACCAGCAGGTGCTCATGTTGTCCTGCCCATCGAGAGGTCCCTCACCCCAGCTCCACAATGAGGTTTGACTGACTCTAACCTATTTGCTTCATCTCATTACTGAGGCAAGTCATTAAACCTATTTGTGTGTGTGTATATGTGTGTGTGTATTGCTGGGGACTGACCCCAGGGCCTTGCGCATGCTGTGTATGTTAGGCCGGTCCTCCATTACTGATTATATGCTTAGCCCTCAACTCCAAATCTTGCTTCCCCTGTCTACTTCATGAAATCTCTCTTCCCTGGACTTAAGTGCTCTGTGAAGAAGACAGAGCCTTGTGATAAGATTTCTTCTCTCTCCTCTATTGTGGGGCACTATGTGATTGTATATGTTATGTATGACTCCAGAACAAATCTTTTTACAGAGCCCATCCATTTTCCAAACAAGTTTATTAACCAAATGATCACCAAAAGGATTAAAGCAAGATTTACCTTAGATAATTCTAGTTACTAATAACTCACCTGTGAATGAACACAGACTCTTTTAAATAGTCTTCTCATTTATATTATTTATTATTTGCTTAATGGTGATTATGATGGTGATGACAACAGTGGAAGCAGCCAATGTGTATTAAGTGTTAAGTATCTGCCTCATACAGGGCAGAACTGTTAAAATTTTTTAATGAGTATTTTCAAACTCAGGCCTTGTAACAACTCTGTGACATATGTCTAGTTACTCTATTTTTACTCCAAGGAAGCCAAGGAAGAGAAGGGAATATTTTAAAGTCACATGGTCAGTAAGTGACAGAACCAAGAGCCTCCATTCTGACCCATTATGGTCCTTTGGTTGAAGTGGAATAACCATAGAAAAAGGTAGATGCAGTATCTGACTAGTGAACTAGAAATCAACCACCAGGAAAGCCCATGACCTGCACCTTGACCAGTATTCCATGTTTCTTACCTCAGGCATTTAGAGAAAAAATAAAATCATACCCCAGATCCTGGTGCACAGTTTGATGATGACCCAGTTCAAGGGCCCTTCTCACTTAAGATCAGAACACAGAGAGGATACTGGGGTACCTCCAGCTCCTTTAAAAGCATAGGACCCATCAGGGCATATAAGTAGGCTTGAAACATGCTACAAATTAGTGGAAGGAAGGACACAATTGGAGTTGCAGTCCTTGACTTTTATTTTTTAAACTCATAGTTTTCAAGTTCCATGATGTTCACACCATAAATTCCAAATTGGTCCAGAAACCTCTCTTAGCCAATGTAACAACTCCTGGGTACCTGGAAATCATGACAGCATCCCTCCTCCTGCTTTCTAGCACTATATGGGATTAGGTCAGAGACTCCTCAGACAAAACCTATTCTTGCTGTTTGTTCACTGCATTGTCCAGGCTGACCTGGTGGATGCTTCCCAGGATTGCCCTTACCAGCCAGACTCACATTGGTGACTTAGAACAGACTTGGACTGGAAGCTCCTGCTGTGTTCTCTTATTCCCTACATGCTCACTTGATGGCTTCTTAGAGGAAAAGGGGAAGGCTGCCAGTCTCAGTGTGGAGTTGGCTCCAGCACTGCTTCCATCATCTCTGCTCCTCCACAGACTAATGAGGAGGAGTTGCCCACGTGTATCTGTGGTCCAGAGGCAAGAAGTCTCCTGTCTTTAGTGAGAAGTTGCCATGCAGGGTGAGGGCTAAACTTCAGAAAACCAGATGCAAGTTCCTAAAGTGGGTTCGGAAGCCCTTCCTTGAGAGGCACAGAGGGTTAGTACGTGGCTGTGTTATGTGAAAAACTGGGTGAGCTGAAAGTGGTACAGCAACTCTTAGGTTTTTGCCCCTGATGATATAGTATGCTGTCTGATAACAGTGATACTGTTATCTTCCAGTGATGTATGGAACATGGCATGTTATAAACCTTTGCAGTGAGTTACACCTCTCCATTTTGGTTGCTGCTAGGTCTCTGCACTGATTTCCATGCCAGGTTCCTGCTCTTGCTTGCTTATTACCAGTTACAAGTATTTTCCATTAGTATTATCCTCTGCCAAGCAGAAAATGTTCTTTGCTTCTCAAGTCTGGAAAACACAGAATATATTTCTAGCACTCAGTTTAAAACACTTACTGGCATTAATAGTTTTTGCCATGTATTTCAACAGTATATTACATTAGTAGTATTAGTTGGACAGGTGTATCCTGAGAATTATTAAATATTTTACAAATAACTTTGACAAGGACATTTTAATGTTCGATCACAGCTAATCACACTTTTATGGTAACTGTTTGGTTTTCAAATTAAACTTTGCAACCCCCATCCCCTTTGTAAGAAAACTGAGTAATAGGAAAACTATGGTAAGGTTTTTATGACATCTTTTATATTTTCAACAAAATATATTTTGAAGTATCATCATAAATATATAAAGTTAAACTAGCAAAAATAAATGCATAGATTACATTCAGTGCCTATAGTGCTCTTTAATTTTAATTTTTTCCCTCTTCCACTAACAAATTTACTAAATTTGGTCATTTTCATATGGTTTCATCTTCATTAGTGAAAAAAAATTCTATTTCATATTAATTTTTCTTACAATAACTATTTTCTAAAGTCCTGTTATAAGTAGAATCAATACTTAATTATTTGTGCTACTGGAAGAGAGAAAGAGCCAGATAAAACAATAGATAATCACAAATTATTTATATGGTGGAAGAGTGTTTAATTTTGTAGAACAAAGCTCATTTGTGGGCCATTTCACCCTCTCTTACTAAATTTTTTTGGGGCAGGATTTAACAGTGATGAATATCCCTGCAACCAAGTTCTCCTCATTGAACCTTACCATTTTGTGTCCAAGCCCTCACTTAGAATACAGATTGACCACCATGGCAGATAATTTATAAAGAGGAACATTAGCTCACCCATAATCCAGATTCACTATAATATCATGCAAGGAAGTTCTGCCCAGACTCAGTAGAAGAAGTTAAATAAAATATATTGCCTTCCTGTTTGACATTAGAATTAAATTTCTCTATAAATATCCTATCAAACCTCTAAGAGATAGTTTCCTTAGATAAAGAAATATTGTGAGTATATGGAAGGAAAATGAAGACGGAAAAGTGTAAATGTCATCCACATATCACAGTGAGAAATACTCCAACTAGCAGGAAGAGACAGAAGGCCTATTTTCTCCTGCCATTTTATATTCATTTTCTTTCCCATCCCCCAAAAAAGTGAATTTAGGAAGTTTTATTGCAGTTACTATAGACACATGTTAGCAAAGCCTGCCCAAAATGTCGCATGTCCAAGAACATATTAAATCAGAAAAAAAAATGTAGAAAATTAATACGACAAACATATTTTCTTTCTTTGGGGGTGTGAAGGGGAAGTAAAAGTAATAGGACTAATTTCAACTACTTCTCCATTGCTAAGTGCCTTCTCTGAACACTTCCTGAAGCAGACCTTCATGCAACTTTTTCAATAACAGTGATTTAGAACAGCAAGGAAGAAAAAAAACTAAATTCTGTATTTACAGCTATCATGAAATTCCAGGTAATTCCTAGAATTGGAAAGAATGTCACCCAAGGCAGGAGCTTAGCATGGTATATGTGTGTACTTTGATTAGTGTTCAGGAATCACATGGATTAATTCTAATGTGACTGTTTTCCCACTGCCAAGTACATATATATTCATAAAGGCTGAGTGCATACTAGTTCCCTAACACGTGATTTTAGTTTGTTTGGTTTTTTTTTATGTTAGGTTCAGTTCTTTTTTTTTTTTTTTTTTTTTTTTTTCTTCTAAGCACTTATTCCTGAAACAAAAGTGTGAGTGATTTGGAAACATGATTTCGTATGCAAGTATTCACTTTCTGTTCCTATCTCTTTGAATGGATTTGATGCACAAGATTGTTCAAACTAAATAGTGCACAGAATTTCAAGAGCTGGGAAGAATCTTAGAGTTCATCTCTTCTTAACCTCTCATTTAAAGATTAAAAAAAAATCGTAGATAAGTTAAAATGCTTCCTCCAGGGAGGGGGCCCCACAGCTGTGAATCCTAATTTACAGTTTTTGCATAGATTGCTTTCATGTGACTTTTCTGATGGCTGCTTAACTGAGTGATGTCAGCTCTGCTAATTTCATGCCATGTCAGTAGCAATTCATAGGACATAAAATTAATTCGATAGGGTTGTATTTTTGTAGTGCACCTAGGTGAGTTCCTCTAAGCAAAAAGTCTTCAGGAATGACAGGCCCCAGAGGCCTGAGGAAAGTGCTAGGCCCAGAAAGAGCCTGTGTGATGGATTGCCAGGCCAGTGGCACAATTACAGTCAGTTACAGTCTGCTCCCTCAAACTACCAAGCAGTGAATTGTAAATGAACTGAGCATCTTTTGTTATTAAAGCTTCATTTTACTATTTCCTGTGCAACGAACATTTAACATTGTACTCACTCAAGAAAAAAAAAGCGGCCTTCAAGTTACTTATAGGCAGTCTTATAATCTTTGGGGCCCTTATAAATAGTTTACAAATATTTGCCTGTATTTCTGCTTATAATTACAAATATAAGTTTAGATTGATATATTGGAGGAAGAGAAAATTACTCATTAAAGGAACAAATCATATGGAAATTCTTAAAGATTCAGTCTCTGAGCTATCCAGGTGCTTTAATTGTGTCTGGTAGCATTATTGTAACTGAGTAGGCCATGGAACCTTACCCTTCCCTCCCCTCCTGATTGCCATCAAAGGTGTCTGACTTTGAGAACTGTATTTGATTGTGGGATTACTGAACACCTATGGACAAAACTGGTCCAAAATGAAACTGTTAATCCATACTTACGCTACTATATAACTCACAGGTGCCCTGCAGCAAAAATGAATTTGCTCTAAATTTTTTCTGTTGAGCACGGTCTTCAATGGGGCTGTCTAATGTATGCTCTTCCATCATTTGCTGAGGGCCAAGAGCAGAGTGGAAGATCCTCAGGCAAAAGGATCAAAATACTCCCCCCAAAAGATTCTAGATTCAATTCATGGATAATTGAAGTAAAACACAGGAGTCATTCATTCTAGACCTAAATAACCTTTTCTTGCTAAGGAACTCTAAAAAATTTTTTTCAATGTTTACTGTCTGAAAGAGGCTTATAAAGATTACACTTCTTGCATTCAGAATGTGCAGAAACTGTACAGCTATAAATGTCTCCACAGCAAATATGCTGTGCAGCATGCTACAATCATAGCCAGGTAGGTAATTTATGTTGCTCAGGGACTGTAGTTTTCTAATAGATTGAACTGTTAGTTTTCAGGAGGATTTAATGAAATATTGAACCAGATGCCACTGGTCTGCCATGGATGTGGGACTGTGAGAAATGAGGAAACGTTGCTTTGTAAACAGGTCAGACCTCTATGAGTGGGGGAAAACTGGGGCCTTAGTGAAAGAGAATCAGAGCTCAGAGAAAACATGGCAGGTTTGCTGTAAATGTGTTTGCTCCTAAGTCCCATGCTCAGTTGAAATGGGAGGCTAGGTTTAACCTGCAGCACTTTTGATTACCTAGAAAAATTGTCTGAATCTGGAGGTAGGTAAGTGAGGCTGAGGTTTCTTTGAGTCCAGTGTTAATCCTCTGAATATCACTAATTCCACTAGATTTGCTTTTGCTGTATTCCCCGTCCAACAATATCACCAGAAGAAATGGCATCAGGATTGATCAACAAGATTTTAAAATTCTTTTTGGAGTGAAATTCTTACAGTCCTTTTGTGAGCCCTGATAATAAGTCTATTTCCCTAATATATAAGGGTAGCTCTCAAAAAATTAACTTAGGAGTTCGAATTTAATTTTTTTTCTATTAGGGAAGAGACTTTTAGAGAGCTACCCTCCTCTTCTTTGTAAGTAGTTATCCCAAGTTTCAAATACTTTCTTTTAAGTATCATCCTGTTTGTTTAGCTTAAAATTTTTAAATGTTGACTTTTTAAATATACCTCTGGTTGTCTTTTTTTAAAAAGCATTGTTTCTGACAGTTAATACCAGTACCCAAGAGCACTCAGCAGAGGGTCACATGCCAAAAGCTACGAGAAGGATGTGGCATGGTTCTTTGCTTTGTGTACCTTATTTTTGCACATAAAGTAAAACTTGTGAGTATAAATTTCAGTGTATAAAATTCATGTCCATGAGAAGATTCTGTCTAAATAACTGAATCTCCAGTGTCCCCTGGATCAGCTCTTAACTATGTGAAACTGAATGTTGTCAGTTTTCCCAAAGTACTTTTTGATAGAAGTGGACAACCTTTTATTTAATAACAGCAGTTGAAAACCTTGCTTATATACCCACATCTGGTCCTGGGCCAATCCTTCACAGCTCATCATAGAAAAGAAAGGGGTTGAAAACCAAACCAAAGGAGATACATCCTCTTGTCAAACTCCTAGTGAAAACCGTGGTGACTGCTCTGTGCATTTTTATTTGTACCCATTTTATAGGACAGTAGTTATCTGCAAGAGAACTGGTGGAAGAAGAATGTTAAGATGCTTCTGAATGAAATATTAAGCTTAACCTAGTTTGGGAAAACAGGCCTTGGGCTGTGTCCAGGTACCTGGGGTTTACTGCTGTAGGGCCACTAAGTTCTTTGGCAAGTCCCTGGACACTCATGATTGATCGATTCAAAGACCACTCTAAGTACTGTAGCACTGCTAACTTACGATTCCATCATTACCAGCTCTGATCTTTATAACAAATGAGTAAGTTAGATAAATTGATGCATGGATTCCTTCTGTGAAAATTCTTGTTCAATTATTTGATTTGTTTATTTCTATGACATGCACTCCAGTCTGTCAGATGGGTAGCCTTAAATTAATAAAACATTTTTTTCTTACATTATATTGTATATGATGGCTGCAAAGACAGTTTGAAATTTATTCATTGTATTCTCCAAGGCATCCGACCTGGCCCTCAGCTACTCCCCTTACAGTAATAAGGGCTTAATGTTGCCCCTAGATAATGCCCATCATTTCATCACCTTAAAGGAAAAGCATGAATTAATAAATGAAGGATTTATCAATATATTTTCAGACCTGTGCTCTCTTATCAGTAAGATTTATTTGGTGGATTAAAGATGACAAGAAGTATAAGTTAACCTGACTTTTCCTGTGTAACATTTCAAGTTTTGCCCTATTTGCCCTATAGACTGACCCACTCCCTGCAACACATTGGAGGTGTGGTCCTCCCAGATTTGTTTTGTGGTCTTGCTGCTATGCATAGCCCATTAACAGCTGTGTACTCAGCGCACAGCTTTGTGCAGGACAGAGCTCTTCCAAAATATAGCAGTGTGTTCTTCATAGCGTATTGGGCCAGCCATAGACATTCCCATGTATTTCAGGAAGCTTCTAAACCATAGGTTGTTGGCTTAAACACAAGAACAAAAATATTTCTACCTCATCTCAGCGGAGCGCATCTGAAGCAGAAGAAAGATTTCGAGGGAACCTAATTCTGTGGTGCTGATTCATTTCCATTGGTGTTCCAAGACCATCCCATAGCAAACACCTTTTGGTGTAGTCTTAAATGGATGGTAGATGAACTAATTAATCCAGCACTGTTATTACTTGTACCAGACTGTGATGATGCATAAAAGCAAGCTTGGCATGCATGTGTGTGCACTTATTTATGCATTCACACACATACCCTTTTTTTTCATTTGTGATGTATTTAAGTTTTCATCCTTTTCAATAAAGGACTTTGTTCAGGTCAGGAATTAGGAGTGGTAGAGAAAAACATTGATTCATTCAATGAACATTTGAGATAATTAATTCTTCAAGGCACTGGGCTTTGTGCTGCAGGGATGACAAATAGTAGACCGAATCTCAAAAGTATTATAGTGTAGTAGGACACAAACACATCCATTAAGACAATTTGAGAGTGAAAATGATAAAACACTGAAGGATGTACATGTAAAGGCTCTGCCAACTCAGAAGGAAAACTTGCTTTTATCTGAAAGAATCAGGAAAACTGCAAGGAGAAAGTGTGCTGAAATTCTCAGCTATGAAAAAGGCAAAATGGATGATAATATGTGCTGATCAAGTAAATATCATTATTAATAGATAATATTTCATTACAATTGAAATAAACAGAGCCCAAGCTTTGTTCATTTCCTATTAGTGTCTGAGTGACTCAAACAGGCCAGGTCAGGAAAGTACTGTTTTCCAACAAAGGATATTAGTTCATTTATAAAGCGAATAAAAATATGTATGTATTATTTTGGAAGTAAACCTAAAGATGAAAGCAAAGACAGACAGATTTGGGATTTTACCACCTAAGAATAGAGAGGTTCTGGGCATGGTGGCACACATCTGTAATTCCAGGAATTCAGGAAAGAGGCAGGAGGATTACAAGTTTGAGGTCACCCCCAGCAATTTAATGACACCCTGTCTCAAATAATATAAAGAGCTGGGGACAGATTCAGTGATAGAGCATCTCTGGGTATAAACCCCAGTGCCACCCCACAAAAAATTGGGCTGATATTAATTTGATGAAAGAAACTATAAACTAAGTAGTACAAGTACAATTTAACTGAGTGTAGAGGAGTATTTGGCTCAGAAATCATAATGCAATAAGCAGAAAAGAAATACCTCCAGAGAAAGTACAATTTACTGTCTCTTATTAAAATAAAAAATGACTTGCTACCTGAGTAGCAAGAATGAACACACTTTCTTATTAAAAATACCTCTGTCTTATGATTGCCTGATACTGTTTGAATCATACCTTCTACTGCTGCTTTCATTCAAAAGAAACCATTAAAATCGCATCCTTCCTGAATGCGCTCAGTGTGTGAAAGCTTTAATTAAATCTACAAGTACAGCCTTAAAAGAACAAGAATCAAATTAATTGCAACATGGGCCACGCATTTGTTTCTCTGACAGTCCCTGTGCTTTGTAGAAAAGGCAATCTGTGCACCCTTATCTGAATTAGTAAACTCAATATCACTTTCCATTAGCATGGCCAGTTGGCTCCATGTGTCTTCTCTCTGACACTGTTTACATGCTAATGCCCTCACAAATAGACTCTGTTCCAACTGGTTTGCTATAGGACTCCAGAGCAGTAAATCCAAGCAGTGGAAGGCGCTGTCTTCTGCTTTCTGCCTCACTGCCTTTTGTGAGTTCTCTAGATTGAGCTCCGTAATTAGACTGCAGAGTAATTAAGGAAAATTCAGCGCATGCAAATAGAGCAAAAGGATTTGCTGCTAATTATGGTTGTTATACCATAGTCAAGAAAAATTAATTTGTAATATTATTATTCGACTTTTCACTGACCTGCAGAAATCTAAAGAAGTGATGTGTGTGCTTTAAAAGACTCCTACTATGGAGTTAATCAATATTCTTCTATAACTGGAAGGAATTCAAGATAAAAGCTGTATATTGGAAGCTTTAGAGAAAAAGTGGTGAGGGGACTATCACATTCCTATAGAAACTTCAGGGTGTAATAACTTTTTATTTTTGTTTTGTTTCCAGAAGGTGCAGATGTTTAATACACCATTGCTATAGTATAATCACACTGGCAATCTATAAATAACCACGTCCCAGCTTCCAGCATTTACAACCAGGAATTTAAATAGACAGTATATAATTTCCACATTTTAAGTTTTTAACCTATGAATGTCTTAGGTCAAGTTTTAGTACCATGAACTCCAACTGTTAATATTCAGCTCCTGTGAAGGAAAGCGCCTTCAGGAAGGTGGCCTAACTTTGTACCCTGAGTCAAGTGAGGATCTCAAAGGTAGTTTTGTTGGTTGCACATAGTGCAGAATTAGAACTGCAAGAATTTCTACTTTGAAACAGTATAGGTTTTAGCAGGGAGATTGTCTCTCAGGCAGAGAACTGGGTTTTCTTACTGAAGATGGAAAACAGATTTATTTGTGAGTGGTCCATGCCTTTCTCCTCTGTTTTCTTGCTTGTTTCTCATTCCTTAGATGCTGAAGACTAGAGGACAAGCAAGCATTCCTATGACTATAAAAGGGGAGAGGCAGCATTTTAAACATTAAGGACTCTGCATGTTAATTAAGAGAAGCAATATTCACATAGTATTAAAAATTAAAGATTTAGTCCTTCCAGGGTCAAATTGGGAAATTTAAAAATTTATGAGCTTATATTGTTAAGAGTTTCCTGAGGGGAAGTCCATTCAGTATTTTGAGCAACTAATAATTGCTTATTATATGGAAGTATAATGAAGAGAGAAAGAAAGACATAATCTAGACATAATCTTGAAGTTCTTTTTGGAAACAAACTAACAAGGGAGCTTGTGTATTCTGTGTCTGTTGCATTCTCTAAAAATAGGTCGAATAAGCATCTATCCTCAGTGATTTCAGTGATGTGCCTGGAGGCAGGGAGTTGAATCTGGTACTTCTGAAGTTCTTTCCACTTCTTTAATTCCCATAATTATTCATGCAGTAAACACAGACTATGTGATTTTTCTTTATTCAGGAGTTCACTGTTTGAAAAAAATATATATTTGTCTAGGATTCAGTACTACCATTATGTAGAACATTACTATTGATCATTAGCTTTACTCCAAAGAGCTCTCTGTTAATAAAGGGAACCAACAGGATAATTTGTGACTTATTTTGAATGTCCAAATGACTGATGAAAGAAAGGTCATGTGAACATTTGCTACAGCATACCCAGTGGTTACATGAAGGATTTTGCTCTGATTAGCAAAGCACCAGCAGCCAGAGAGGGAAAAAAGATCAAGGTCAGTCACCTTCTGAAAGGGAAGTCAGCCTTGGTATTGAACAATTACTGTAGTAGACTGCAAATCTCTATCAGTCCTCTAAATCCATGTAGACTTAACTAATAATATCCTTCACTGTGACTTGAAAGCCTTGTGGACAGTTTTAGTCATAATTATTTATGAATAAGATTAACAAATTCACCTGCTTTTTTTTATCTTTACATTATATTGTTTGTATTGGTCAGCTTTTTTTCACTGTGACAAAAATACCTAAGAAAATGGACTTAGAAAGAGAAAAGGTTTTTTGACTTATAGCTTCAGAGAAGCTATATGACTGCTTGGCCTCATGACTTGAGCATATGCCAGAAAAATTCCAGTCACCTCATGGCAACCAGAAAGCAAAGACAGGGATATAAATTGTCAAGGTCCCAATATCCCCTACAAGCTTACACCTCAAATGACCTAATTTTCTTTGATGAGGTCCACATCTTAAAGGTGCTACCTCCTACCAATAGCAACAAACTGGGGACCAAACCTTTAACATATGGGCCTTTGGGGAACATTGAAGATCCAAACTATACAACCCTTTCTTTTTTCCCTGCCCTGCACTGATTTCATAATTATTCTTTAGTTATTTTTATACTTTTCTCTATCAACCCTATTTTCTTCTGCCTTTCTGAAGGGATGGATTTCATTATTATTCATTCAAGTAACATCCTCTAGATCAAGCTTCAAGAAGCATTTCTTACACTCTCATTGTGTTATGGGGCACAACTTAAGAACAGACCAATCACCACTGAGAAGTTCAAATTTGAGAGTCTTTATTAAGCCGGCTGGATGACTGTCTCACACAATGCCCCAAAAAATGGCTATTGGGAGAACAGCCCCAGCCACAGGGTTGTAGGGGTTCTTATACCAAAAATTACATTAATCATAAGTGTCTGTTGCTATGATTCAAAATTACACATTAACATCATGAGATCATTGACAGAGAGGGAAGTGGGTCAAAATTGACCCTTACCTAGGTACAAACTAAAGAATGGTTACTAACATCCACACAATTACTGTTCACATGGTACATTGTTTAGGAGCAATAGGAATCAAAAGAGAGCAATTTTTCTTTACATAGGAATTATTCTGTACTGTTAAACATGTCACACTAAGTAATTGTTGATGGGTACAGAGGTGGGGTGTTCCCATGGGAGAAGCTTATTTCCTACCTAACATGAAGTCTCAGAGCAAAACAGAGTCTGTTTAGTCATTTCCCTTATAGTCTGGCCTATAACATTCTCATGGAGTATACAATTGTATACTTTCTCAGCCCGTCATCCAACCAATAGAATAAGGAGTTTCTTCAGCAGTTCTTCATAGAGTTTTCTGTACCTTTTTGTTTATTCATTTATTCAATTTCTTAGCAGAGTTTCACCGAGCAAAGGTTTACAATTTGTGAATGAGACAACCCTCAGAACCAGCAGAGATTCAGAAAGCTCTTCCCCAGTGTGTGGACAGACAGCATTTACAGATGGAATATAAAAATGAGGTAGAGAAGCAACTTGATTGGTTTCAGTTCAACTTGCATCATTTGAACTCAGTTTAATCCATTGGTTGCCCATGATTGACTGAAGCTCAGCTCCTGTGATTGAGTGAGACTTAGCTATTTGTTAAATATACTCCTAAAAAGTGCAACAGGCTCCTTTCCAAACTACAGAAGGCAGTGTGAACAGGGGGTACAGGAGCAGCACTGAGCCTCACTGGAAGATGTGTGGGCCTTGAAAAGTACAGCATCTGACCACCCCAAGACTGTGGGGATAAGAGGAAATGAGACTGAACTGGAAACCATGGAGAAGACCAATGACAGAGGGCCCAAAAGGTGCATGCCTCGGACAGCTGTGCCTCTGTATCAGTGGTATTCTCTGCTTCTTAGGAAAATTGTGCCGTAAAATATCTCCACTCACAATATCTCATGACAGTCCTGGATCAGACACATTAAACGTGTCTTGAGGAAGGATGTTCCTGCACCTGGTATTTGCTGGGTTACTAGTTCAGAATCCACTTTGTATATGAGCATTCACAGCAGTGTGAAGATAGTTTTATGCTCAGGCATTTTAAAAATATTCAGCTTTTAATACTCCTTAAAAAGGAAAAGGTGGAACTCAGAGGGAGCCTGCTCTTTAAATGTCTTGGTACAATTTTCAAATGAGGGTGAGAAGTATTTGGGGATTTTAATTTCGCTAAGTCTCTGGCTCACCTCTGTAGCTGCCTTTGATATTTTCAGTTCTTATTCTAATTTAACTTTTTTTTTCCTGTGCCTTGATTGTGTTATGAAAGGAAGCCCCCTCAAAACCCCATCACATTGTTCACTGTGGAGTGGAATTGAACAGGGATGTGAAAATACTTACAGTTGTTGAATATATTAAGGAATATTATGCATCTTGTTTTTTTTAAAGTAGTCAAGACATTCCTTAGCTAAACTTTAGTGCATTTAAAATACGTTTAAATTCAGGTGTGTTACTTCTTCCCTATCAATGTGTCAGAATACCTGTGACAATCAACTTTTAAGCAGGGCAGGGGATTTTTAACTTTTTTTTTTTTAATTTTTTGCTCACAGCTTTAAAGGTTTCAGTCCATGGTTGGTTGGCTGTGTACATTTGGGCCTGTGGGAAAATGGTGCATAGTGGTGAGAGTACCTGGTACAGCAAGCTGCTCATCTCATGGAGGCCAGGATGCAAAGTCAGAGTTGGAGACTGGGGACTCAATATCCTCTTCAGGGACATGCCCCCAATGACCTAACTCTCTTCCTCAAGGCCCCACCTCTTGAGGATTTCATCACCTGCCAATAGCACCTTGGACTGGGGGTCAGGGAGACATTCATCCAACTACAACACAAAGTAGACTATTTGGGATATTTTAACAGTTATAGAACCTTTTCTCTTGAATTTCCTTGTTGCCAAACTTATTTTCAAGTCAAGATTTACAGATGTCCCTCACTCTAAATTGACCCAAATAAAGAATTCCACCCCTGCCCCAGGGCTCAACTCCAGGGCCTTGTACCTGCTATGTATGCATTCTACCATGAAGCTACACTTCTGTATTTATAAAGCAGCACAATTCTTATTTGAGAACTGTTATACTCAAAAGTATGTGCAATAGCTGTGAAGTCACTTTGATTAAATGATAGCTTTGATAGCTTTCTTGTCTTTGGAAAGCTAATACATGTGTATTACAACATCTTCAATCATAGCAGAAAGATGAAAAAGTAAAACAGCCTAATGTCATCCCCCACCCCATAGTTCTGTGCCTATTCTGATGACCATCATTTAAGGCACGTGGATGCACTCATGTGTCTGCCTGCCCACATGTCCTTTGTAAAGGACAATTCTTTCTCAATTGATACTCCATGTGCTGTCCTATAGTGTGTCATGAACATCTTGCCACACCCACAGTTCGTATTTCCAGTGTATATTAATAAATGATCTCTAACTGTTTATCAGGAAATTTCTAATTATTTATCAGCTTTATCAGGAAGTTAAACTTTGTTATCACACAGTCCCTAGATGAAATGTTTGCACTTTTTTCAAAAAGCTAATTTTTTTCAGATTTCAAACTATAGGTTCTAAATTGTTTTCCACATTGAGAGTGATCTGAAATGAGCAGCTTCTTGATAAAAATCTTTAAAATTCAGCAAATCGTTTAAATATGGCTAAATTCTGATATGGCTTGAATGTGAATTTTTAATATTATTTCTAAAGGATGTGGCATTATGATTTTCTTTTCTTATCGGAATCTTTGTTACTCATAGTCGATCATGAGAGGTAAAAAAGGGAAGGAAAATTGCCCAGTTATGATGGTGTAAAGGAAGAGTAGCTAAGCATCTAGTGTTATTTGTCCTAAAATATCTTCTTTTAAAATTTTGCTTTTTCCTTCTTTGTTTGCCCCTGTTGCCTTCGTTCATCCTGCAGCACCTCTGCAGAACCTCTTATTTAGCCATTTGGTAGGAATGTGTATATTGGCTGTCTGCCATAGGCCAGGCACTGTGCTCAACAATGGGAAGAATAAAGGACAAGGCTACCTTCCTCATGGAGCTCTCAGTTTGGGAAGACTGAGAACAAGCAAGTAGACAAAGTATATGGTGTCTTGCTTATATGCTCATCCTCAAAGGTGATTTGTCCCAGGTTCAGGTGGGACCATCTCAACATGTGGACTCCAAACTGTCCCCCAGTTCAGATCTAATGGGGAGAACCAAGTGCCAGAAGCCATTGAACTCCATGAGCAGGAGCGTATTCTGTGTTATTTTGGTTTCTGCATGTCTCTGAAGGATAAGTCAAACCTCTGCCCTCGATCTCTGTCTTCTTCCTCCCAAGATCAAGAATAACAAAGCTTTGAGCTATAATTTCTCTCTACCATCTTCCTCATTCCACAATGTATCCACACTGTATATTCTACTCATCTCTAAATCACTCAACAGCTGTCTTGATTATCAGATCAACTATCACAGTGTTCTAATACTTGTGTTCAAGTAGCCATTGCATAGAAGCCTAATATTAGGTCACAATGCCTTCTCATTCACCTCACTGCATCTCATCACACTGCCATTGTGTTATCTCACATCATCATAAGAAGAACCTTGAGTACATAGTTCAATGAGATATTTCAAGAGACACCCCATTCACCTAACATTTATTATAATGTTATAATTGTTCTATTTCCTGGTAGTTGTTATTCTCTTAGTGTGCTAATTTATAAATTAAATTTTATCATAGGTGCATAGGTACATGTTATAGGAAAAATAATATTTATGGAGTTCTGTAGTATTCATGATTTGGGGCATCCTCTGGGAATCTTAGAATGTATGCACTGTGAATAAGGGGGAACAACTGTATTCGTTTTAAGTAAGGGCATGAAAAAGTCAGGTTTGGGTCCTTAGAGTGTTCTCCAATGACACTGTAGAGGGCAGATTGGAGTGAGGACAGTGTGACCTATGGGGAGACAAATGAAAAGGAAGTGGGGATCCCAGAGGCAGCAAATGGAGATGGAGAAAAGTGTACATAATTAAGAGGTGAAATTGACAGGACTTGGATACTAGAGAGTAGAAGCAAGGCAGCTGTGCAAGAGAATTGATGGTGACAGGGTCTATACACACAGCACTGAGAAAGTTCCTCCAGTACCCAGAGTGGAATATTTGCCCACCTGCATAGTTTGTAGACTTCAGGTCTTCTGCCATGGTGTGCGCCTTCTTTGAGTTGTCTTACCCTAGAAGAACAGTCCTACTGGGTACATCAGATAATACATCATGATTTATTGCATTTATCTTTTGGAGATGTGTTTGTAGATAGCAATTTTAAATGCTTGTTTTTAAAGTCTTGTATTTTCCCCCTTTCTTTTCAACCGTTCATAAAAGCACACAACCTTTTCCCTTCCTGAGCTAAAAATGTATTTCATTTCATAAACAGAAGAAACTGTGTCAGAAATGTTATGTTCCTAAATCTGAAAAATAAATTAAACTTGCTTACATTAATTATTTCACAGATATTTAGGAAGAGGCAGAAAGGAAACATTTAGTGGAGTGCCTCATTTGAAAAGGTAAAACAAAATTTAAACAAAATCTAGAGGTATGTAATTCAGCATAAGGTTAGCTGTGGTTCTGCATAAAATGTGAATGCCATGTAGTCAGAGGGAAGGGTCCTCCCACACTTTATACAAAAGATGTGCACAGCTGGAATTGTTCTTGCTTTATTGTAGCAGCAGTCTGCATTCTTTTGCATTCTATAACACTGAACGAACCCATAATTTTGAAGCCAACTCTGTAGGAAAGATTTAAATGAATAATGCTGTTCTATAATGAAGCAGGTGCCACAGGCTTCCTGTATAAAACAAGCAGCACATTACCATGATATTAAAGATGTCCATCTTAAATACTAGCCTAACACCACAATGGGTTCCATGCACTGTTTATGTTCAACCATGGCAAGACAATAATTGCACGATGCTCTCTTTGTTTAAATTTGGTAAGCAGCAGATGATTTCACAGTAAATACCAGTAAGTTGATGGTCGTTGTTGTGAAATTCTCTAATTTTCACTATAATGAGTTTAATGGATGAAATATAATTTTCTTAAAATGAGGAGGTTTGCAACAGAAGCTCCCAGAATGCCATTTTGGTTTTGGTTTTGGTTTTAACGTAGATTCAAATTTCACCCCAGCCCTACTCAGAATCTCCAGGGATGATATACAAGCATGAATATTCTGTAAACTTATAACAAACTAAAAGTTACACCAAAAAGCAACTGAGTTAATAAGGAAACAGTGGTCACATTCAACCACTTTTTCAGAAAATGCCTTTCTGAAGCTTGCCTAGTATAAATTATTTGTGCGTGTTACTCATTCAAAGATCTCAAAATTGAAAGGCAAATGTAGAAAACATTCCCTTACTGGAGAACTCAGCAAAGGTGGTTACCATAATTTCTGAGTGGTCAAGGGAGGGACCTGCTGAGCCGCCTCCTCTGTTCACTGTGCTTGTCTGTGGACATGAACTACATCACCCATTGCTCCTTGAAGAAGCAGAAATGTTCCTGCTGCTAATTAAACCTAGTTTCATTTTTTTCCTTGACTCAAAGTGATATAATGACATGGAAGTTTTCAAGAATGTTTTATCCATGCCTTTGATGTTATTTGTTCCCTGGAGTGGGATGGATGAGAAGGTAGTAACCTGCATGAGGAGTTTGGGGGTTGCTGCTGCCTGCAGGTCTCCCTCAGCAGGCCTGGTGCATACAGGGAAGGTTAGCACCAAGGATGCCTAACCTGAGGGACCATCAGGTTACTCACTTGTCAACCAGACTTTAACATATCATCCTGTAAGTTGCCAGAAGATCTTTAGTAAGTTTGTTTTTTTGGCATGTACATTTATTCTCGTAAATTCTTAGGAGATTGTTAATTTTCCTTTGTACTTTTTTACTTTTAATTATTTACTTAAAAATAAAATTATGCCTAGTGTTATGATTCAGTTGTGGTGTACCCCAAAAGCTCATGTATAAGACAATGCAAGGTTTAGAGGAAAAATGATTGGGTTATAGCTTTACCCTAAGGTGAACTAATTCCTGATGGAAATAACTGAGTGGTAACTGAAGACAGGTGGGGTGTGGCTAGAGGAAGTGGTTCACTGGGGAGTGGCTATGGGGTATATATTTTGTATCTGGAGCCTGGAGTCTCTCTCTCTCTGCTTCCTGATCACCCAGAAAGCCATTTCCCTCTACCACACTCTTCTGCCATGTTGTTCCTGTTTCACCTAGAGCCCTGAGGAATGGAACTGGCTATCTATGGATTGGGACCTCTGAAACTGTGAGCCCTCAAATAAACTCTTCCTCCTCTACAATTATGTTTGTTGGGTCATTTAGTCACAACATCAGAAAAGCTGACTAAGACACCTAGCATGTGTGAGACCCTGGGTTCCATCCCCAAAACCACAAAATAAGAATAAAATAAGTAAAGAAGAATACTTAGGGGAAGAACAACAAACTTGTACTGTCACACAGTCACCATATTTGCCTTGCAAGATATGGGCAAACAAATGTGATCCAAGAGGCCATAAGATCACACTAAGAGTCAAACCCTTAGGTTCTGGTCCAGGTTCTGTCACATAACCTATCTCAATTTCTTCACATATCATTAAAAAGA
Source organism: Sciurus carolinensis (assembly GCF_902686445.1). NCBI lineage: Eukaryota > Metazoa > Chordata > Mammalia > Rodentia > Sciuridae > Sciurus > Sciurus carolinensis. The sequence goes on along the minus strand of NC_062227.1, from coordinate 23,465,060 downwards.
ATATTCCAGATGATCTCTTATGTTCCTTTCAGTTTTGTTTCTGATACATTTTTCACCCAAGAAAATACCATTATTTAAAGTTCGTTTTTTTTATTTTCTGCTTATCTTTTGAACTGTAAATTTAAGGGTACTTTCAACTGAGTTAATCATATGACCCCAGTCATATGAACATTTCCTACTCCTAGCCTGGCAAGAACCATTTCTGTCCTTGAACAAAATTTGTATCTGTGCTTTTATAAGTTCAAATTAAAATTTGCTTTCTTTGGTCAAAATAGAAGGAAAATTAAGTTAAAAGTGTAAAAGTCAGATACACATTCAATACCAGCTCTTTAAAAAACTGAGATTGCATTTGCTTTTATTTGTAGAGAAAGTACTTTTAATTTTTTTAAATGACAAAATATTTATGGTATACAATATGATTTTATTTGTAGAGAAAGTACTTTTAATTTTTTTAAATGACAAAATATTTATGGTATACAATATGATTTTCTGAAATATACACACATTGTGGAATGGCTAAGTCAAGCTAATTCACATATCCATTGCCTCACATCTGTATTTTATTTGTGGTCAGAACACTTAACATCTACTCTCCGTAAATTTCAGGTGTACAATACATTGTTAGCTTCAGTCACCATACTATACAAAAGATCTCTTGAATTTCTTCATCCTAACTGAAAATTTGTACTTTTTGACCAACACCTCACCACACTTCTCCCCACCCAGCCCCAGCAGTCTTGATACTTTCTGCTTCTTTGAGTTGGACTTTTTTAGATTCTGCATATAAGCGAGATCATTTGATATTTGTCTTTCTGAGTCTAGCATATTTCACTTAATGTCCTCCAGATTCATCCATGTTATTGCAAATGACAGTATTTCCTTCACTATATTCCATTTTTTCTCAATGAATAGCTGTTACAGCTGCCAACATGATTTTTCTAGTGGGTGTTTTAGTCTTCTTTGCCTTTCAGAAAGACAGATTTAATACAATGTGTTTGAGAGTAACTAAGTAGATTTTATTTGAATGTATTATGTTTTGTTCCACCCTGTTTGGAAATAATAAACCCATGCTGTCCTGCTTATCTATAGGATTTTCATATGAAATGATTAATTTAATAGATAAATTAGATTTCAAATACATAGATGTTAAAAGTAATACACAAGATGATCACTTTATTGAGCAAAACTAGTGGTAATTTACAAAACGTATGATGTGGGAAAATATAAAAAAACTAATTTGTTATGGCACATTTGAAAAATAAAACTGACTTAGTTTTTCTCTTAAAAAATATTGAGCAGGAAGTGTCTCATTGGATAGACGGTGCCTTCACAATTATAGGCACACATAGACAGGATTAATTAGTATTTTATTACCTGGAAGTCTGCTAGGAAATTGGGTGTGTCTCTGGTAATTTCCCTGTTTGCCCAAGAATGATTTACTTGGAAGGAGGGGTGAGGAGAGTGGGTTTGGGAGAAGGGAAAAGTAGGAGAGGGCAATGGAATGTTAGCGGGACTGGTAAGAGGCCACATTCGCAAGGAGCCTGTTATGCATATTTGCCTGGCTGTTCCTGGATATCCACCCTGAGTTCACCTGCATCCTTGCCTGTGTTAGGTTGCTGTCAACATAGGCGAGACACATCAAATCTCGCTCTACTGGAAATCCTTCAGAACTGTGGAACTCACTGTAGATGAAGCACAGCTTCAAAAGAGGAGGAAACAGACTTCTCTGAGTAGAAGTGGGATGATTTCTAGAGAGGGGAATAGGCAGAAGAACACCTCTCTTATACAGAAGAATACCTCTCTTATACAGAAGAATGTGAATGGGACAATGGGACTTAAAACCACCATTTTGAAAAAGGCCTTTGAAATATAAGGTAGAAATGACTATATATGATGTAAGGCCTATTGTGTAAGAAAGAGAAGATAAGTAAGTATATGTACACACACACACACACACACACACACACACACATACACACATACCCAAATTACTTTTACAAAGAGAGCCCAAGAAAAATGAATCCCAAACACCTGAAAATGGGCACTTATGTACTTATGGGCACGGATGATGGAAGGGAATGCAGTAGAAGAAACAAGAACAATAAACTTCTCTGACCCTACTGTTTAATTTAGAGTAATGTTGACTTTTGAACTATGTAAATGTTTTACATAACAAAAAATAAATTTAAAATATGAATTGATTCCTAATTACATTAATAATATACAACATAATAACAATATATAATAATAAATAATAATAACAACCTAACCCCAAGATTGGATGTAGATGGAAACAGGAGAACTATGTAACAAATTGATAATGTTACCACCCAGAAAATGTTTGAGGTGATGGATGTTCTGGTTACCCTGATCTGATGGTGACACACTGTTTACATATACTGAAATGTCACACTCTATCCTGTAATATACATTCAGTTACATGTCAATTCAAAATTTTTAAAAAGAGACCTCAGTTACTTTTAAAGCTCTCTGAATGGGATATATTCTGAGAACAAAATAATTATAGTGAAATCTTAAACTTCAGTAGATTTACTATTTGAGTTGGTATTCTTTTTCTAAAATTATTTTACACATAGTATAGTAAAACAAGCCAATTATGAATGCAATTAGGAATCAAAATTTTCACTATAGGCACAGAGATATAAATATGCTAAGGAAAATGTAATTTTAAATTTCATTTGGAAATAGCAATACAAAGTCATATTAGTATAAAGTCAAGGTTTAAGTATATATATGTGTAAAATTCCCTCAGGTCAATTCATTGAAATGAGTGGGAAATCACAAGACTTCAGTTATATGAAGCATACATTACACATGCATCAAACTCTCTAAATACCAATTCTTAATATCAGAAATCAGGCCTTCTTGGAGAAATGACTAATTCCAGAACTAGAGCAGAGAAAAACCACATGAACCTGTAGCATTATATACCAGTATTTTAAGACTAAGGTGAAAGGATAGAAGAGCCAGCTGAAAAGGGCTCCCACACAGGTCAAATTTGGGATAATTTGATCATCCAAAGTATAATGACAGTAATTGATTATAACATACTGAATTTTTAAAAATTCATTCACTCTACCTCATATATATGTAAAATTATTTTGTGTCAATTAAAAATAAAAAATGCATTTAGAAGTATCACCCAAATGAAAAAGTAATTTGAACTAGCTTCTAAACATAATTCAGAATATATTCACAATATATTCACAATCTTTTCTTGGTGGGATATGTGGGATAAGTCAATTTTTAAAAATCTAAAATATTAAAAAATATAGAGAGGGCAAATTAATGTTTTTCTTTACAGAATAATACCAGGAAATAAATGTAGAAATGATAGGATTAGAAAAACATTTCACAAATAAGAGTTAATGAGAAGAATCATTACTATTTGTCAAAACAGTTGGGTGAGTCTGACCTTAATGTGTCACCTGCAGATTACTTAATTATCTTCTTATTAAGGAAGACTGAGCCTTTGCACTGAAAAGATCTGGTAGTCAGTAACTTATCAAATTGGGCAAAGTCAGTAGGGTACAGCCAAGCATCTTATCCCTCCTAATGTGTTGCAATTGGAAGGGTATGGAATCATGTAAGTGGTACTTGAGACCTAAATGTTTAATCTGGAAACAAGCAGAAACTTCTGGAATATAAAATATTTTACAGTATAGCTGGCCTGGACACTTTAAAAAATTGTCATTAAAGAAATATAAAGGAAGTGCACTCTTCTAGATTAAAGGAGGCTTACATCTGGATTTGGTGACCCATGACTATAATCCTAGCAGAGTGGAAGGCTGAGGCAGGAGTAACTAAAGTTTAAGTCCAGCCTAGGACCTTAGTGGGACCTTGTCTCAAAATAAAAAATAAAAAGAATTGGAGATATAGCTCAATGGTAGAGAGTGCCTAGGTTCATAACCCAAAACCACTGGAAAAATAATCAAATTGAGTGTTTGAACTTGGATACAGAAAATAAAAAGCAAATTAAAAAAAGATTTAGGGAATCAGTTATATTAAATATAGACTTTATATTAATGATATTATAGAATCATTATTTTTTCTTATTTGTGATAACATCACAGGTTGAACATCTTTGTTCAAAACCCTTGGGACAAGAAGGGGATTTTGTTGGGAGTGGAGGGATGTTTCCATAGACTTTACTATTTGAATATTTCTAATCCCCAAATCCAAAGTCATGAATGCTCCAAAAATCTAAAATTTGTTGAGTATCGTGTTAGCTGTCAGAAAGTTTCAGATTTTGGAGCATATCAGATGTGAGGTATTTGTTTGGGGCTGCTCACCCTGTATTTTGATCATTTAGAAGTTGCATGTTGAAGTAGGATTTAGAGATAGAAACAATATCTAAAACACTAACTAAACTGTGTAAAAGATAGTTTCATAGATATTGAAGAAGAGTCAGAGAAAGCAGACATTAAACAATGGCTGATTCTAGGTGAAGGATGAATGTGTCTTTGCCTTTACCATGGAGCTGAGAATCTTTAAGATGAAAAGTGGTAGGGAAGAAAGCCATCAAGGAATACAGTGGCACAGCTGCATCTTCTTCAGCTGCTTTTAAGTTTCATTTGTGTTACTTTCTTCTTTCCCGTTGTATACTTCCAAAGATAACAGTCAAGTCAACAAGATGTCTACCCCCCACAAAGGCCCTTAAAAAATTATTAAATTGCAGCTAAGGATTTTCTTCTCTCCAGGGAGTTGTGGTCAGCTGGAATGAACAAAATGCCTTCCTGCAACCCCTGGCCAGATGCTTTCCCTAAGAGGTCAGCTATTGCAGACTCAGGGTGCTCTCACTGTTGGAGGCTAACATGTAGGATACAGCAGCCAGTGAGCAGCTGGCAACCTCCTGCTTTGATTCAGATGTAGAAAAGTGTTGAGAAACCCAGAACTTTCTGGGGTAGATACCACCAGCTAGCCACAAGGTATAGAGGCAGGGAGTTGCCTATCTCCATTACAAGCCTGGTGGCTCTAAGAGGGACATCCTAGGCCTACAGCATACTCTGCTACATGACAGTGTTCCTAGGCCTGTCTTACTAAAATGCAGTGTGTTTTTTTAAAATTTTTCAGACACACACAATTTTGTTGTCCCTGTTTTGCTTTGGTTTTGGTATTGGGGATTGAACCCCAGGGTACTTAACTATTGAGTTCCATCCCAACCATTTCTTGTTCTGTTTTGTTTTGTTTTGTTTTGTTTTTGGAGAGTCTCACTAAGTTGCCAAGGCTAGGCTCAAAGGTGATCTTCTAGCCTCAGACACTGTTTTTAAAATTTCAAGTTCTCAAGGATACCCTATTAAGAGAAGCACCAGGTCATGTTAATCTGATGTGATATGTTTTGTCGAGATTGAATATGTTCTCTTAGTGGTGCTCTGTTTAGTCACACTCCCATTAAATTCTCCCCCTTACGAGGGTGGCCTTGAAAGCCCATTTGAAACCAACTTTTATTTCCAGGCATCCATCTCTCCATCTTTTGCCCCTTAGAGTATGTGTCTGAACACCATGGTTTAAATTTTATTTGGGATCTTTGATTTGGTACTAAAACCTCTGGGCCGTGTTCTCTTTCTAGTGCTTCTATCCTCATCCCATCATCTCCTCTGCAAGTTTCAAAACCTACTTGTAAAGCTGGTAGGGTGGCACACTTCCATAACCCCAGCTGCTCAAAAGGCTGAGACAGGGGGAACACAAATTCAAGACCATCCTGGGCAACTTATCAAGACCCTATCTCAAAAGAAAATTTTAAAAGCTCTGGGGATGGAGCTCAGTGATTGAATATTTGCCTGGCATATGCAAGGCCCAGGGTTCAGTCCCCAATACCACAAAAACAAATCTAGCTGTATGCTTGATGGTAGCATAGTAAACGTGATAATCTCTGCTGAGCATGCCACTTGTTTTAGCCTAGCAAAGTTTTGAGACTAGCAGAGCAATTACAGGAAATATGTGGAACAGAAAAATCTTAAAATAGCATTATTATGTCTGTCTCTAGAAAGTTCTGCATATGGAAAGTTTTCCACCGAGTGATGCTGCTCTAGGGCCTCATATGAGAAACTCAAGGAACATGCTGGACTCCAGCCTGGAAACAGATTGACTCCTTTAAAAATAGGAGCTTCCTGCACCAATGTTGATAGCTGTGGATATTCATTCATAAGGCCTTATTTATTTGTTGTGATTGCAGGGCCAAAGTGATTTATGGCGTAGGCAGTCTGGAAGTTACATTAACAGGAAACAACACAGCAACAGCTATATTTATCCAACACATCCTATCTGTTCAAAGGAAATGTGGAAATCTACTTCTCAATGACATTTTTGTGCTGCTTTTTTATTTTTCTTGCTTTTGAAATACTGCATTTTTTTGGTGCACTCCTATTTGGGAATTCCATACACTTAGGGTGATAGAGTGTTCATCAGCCAGAGGCTGGAGCTGTTTTTTTTTCTGTTTTGTCAGATCTGAGCTGCAAGAGCCCATTTTATTAGTGTAAGGATTGAGCATACAAATCTTCCATCTCAGAAGTCAAAGAAGAATCTCTTGAGAAAATGCCTCTCAGCACACGTGAGAGTTCCACCGCACCAAGGGCAGAACTCCATATTTGAGCAGATTGCCTCTTGGCGAGGACATTTCTGCACAAAAACCTCTCAAGCTGCAGTATTGTTATCTACACTTTGGCCAAGGGTGCTGGGAAGTAGCCAGGGTAGAACTGAGTCAAAAATCTCAACTTGTAGAATTTCATTCCTCTTTGTGTTCTGGGAGAGCCAATTTCAGAGGTTTTTCACATGGGTTCCATGAGCCAGTTTGACCTCTGGCTCAAATATATATTTGCTTTGTGGTTCCATCACATGAAATTGGTATCAGGTTATTACAGTGATGGCTGCCTTTTTTAAAAACTTAGCAGCTGTGGACAGACTCAGTCAGCATGCAGTGGTCATCTATTTGGAATGGGCAAAAGGATAGTGAAAAAGAAATATAAAATCAATCCTGACATCATGTGAGGGAAAAAACTGAAAAGGACACAGCTGAATCCTCACCAAAGTGTGGGCAACATTCTTGCATATGTAGGGTGAGCATCCCCCATTCAAAATGCATGGAACCAGAACTGTTTCAGATTTCAGATTTTTTTCAGACTTTGGACTATTTGCATATACAAAATGAGATGTCTTGGGGATGGGGCCAAAGTGTAAACATGAAATCCACTTGTTTCATATACACCTTACACACATAGCCCAAAGACAATTTTATACAATGTTTTTTCACACCTGTATATTGACTGCATCCTGTCACATGAGGCCAGGTGTGGAATTTTCCATACTTGTAGCATTATCAGCACTCAAAAATTTTGGGGTTTTGGAGAGCATTTTGGATTTGGGATTTTCAGATTCAGTATGTTTAAACTGTATTTGCTTAGTGTTCACCATCAGCTGGGACCAACAGATGGTAATCTTTTAGAAAGGTCTTCAAGAACTAACATTGTTGAGCACCTGCTCTGTCAAATTAGCCATCCATCAGAGTGTGAACTGTACTTCGGGTTGGATATAGACAGAAGTCTTGGAGTGTATGGGATTCTTTGATTGTCAGCATATCTTAACTCTGGGATTAGACCCTGTAATATTAATCCAACCTACAGTGTGATTGTAAGCCTGCCTTGGGATACCTTCAGACAATAAAAGGTTTTTATGCAGTTTTAACCAAAGCTGTCAGGTGCCTTCTGTCTTTGTCCTATGAAATTTTATGCCCCTGTTCCTTACTGCTGTAGAGAAATAGACATAATAAGGAGCGAAATGAGCAATGCTTTGCTTCCATGAAGGAAAGTGCTCTGTCAGTACAAGGAAATGAGGTACAGGTAGATGATGCACCCATACACTGGTTCTGCCAAACTCAGAAACTGTGCTGTTTTCATGAAGCATTTGCCTAGGATGTTCAGCTCTTTTAAGGATTAGTGTCCAGTAGAGGGTTTGTCAGGAAAAGTCTCACTTTGGTTCACTTTCAAATTACTTTTCACACTGGATAGCAACTGTGTTTAAGACTACTAGATGATATCAAAAAGTAATTTGGAGACCGGTTTACCACTTGGAGGGACCACAGCACCTATGTTCCTAAGTCATATGTGACGTTGACATGTTCTCATACTGCCAGGAAATGTTTCTCACCTCCCTTGTTATGAGCTTGGGTTAGAAGCTGCTATTCTGAATCATCATGTCACTCCAGGGCAGTCTAGGGCACCCAGAAACTCAAACTTCCAAGAAGTATATGGTGGGATGAAAGTAGTCCCAGAAAGTTGTTATCATGCTTAGGGCAAATACCTGGGTTATAGGGTTATAGGAACAGGCACCCCAGAGAGTCATTACTAACTCAGTTTTGATTGCCTCTAAGTAGTCAACTGGGAGCATATTATGTAGAAAGCCAAATAAATGCCAAGTACTTTGAGGTAAGAATAGTATTTGATTCTGGTTTGTTTTGAGAAAGTAGAATAGTTTGTGTGCATACTAAGTGTTCAGGAATATTTGTTGACTATTTGAACAGCAAAGCATTAAACAGCTTGTGGTCATAGTCTCCTTTATGACCTATAGGCCAATGTTGTATGTAATAAGGTAAATTAACATTATAATAGCGTTTTGTTTTAGGTAATAAACCATACTTAATATATATTTTGAGGAAAATAGTATATTATACAGATGCTATGTCAATAAACTAAACATCTATGAAACAATGGCTAATCAGTTAGCCACTGTTAGCCATTTATAGCAGCTATAAATTTATTTTATATGTAAATTTTAATATGTTCCTCAACACTTAAATTGTTGGAAGGACCTATTTAAAATGAAAAGATCAAAAAGCTAAGAAGAAATGTGATTCTATTATACTGTGGCATTTTATGAGTCACTGCTTTGGAACTTGAGTTTCTGTTCACAGAACAAAGTTAGGAAAAATAGAAGTAAGAAGTTGCTTAGGAGAAAGCTTTTCTGTTTATTGGGATTCAGTACTGTACATTCATAAATTTATAATCTGCATTATGTTCCAGCAATATGTTAATGCTGAGTTCATAAGATTAATCAGGCCACATGCCGTCCTGTGGCTTCACTAATATAGTTCTCAGTAACATCAGCGTTTTCTTTCTCAGGCCACGCACAAAAAGCCTTACAGAGTGGTGTGTAAGCAATCCGAACAGGCAAATGTTCAGACGCAGTGAAAGATGAAGTTTAGCTTTTCTGTTCTGGTTGGTGAACAAGGTAATGTCCTCTAACTGTATGCTAGGAAAATAGAGCTGAAGCATTTGGCTGCCAAACACATGCTCATTAGAACTCCATGTGGGACTTCACCAACCAGAGGAAATTCATTCCAAGAATTCCAACCTCCATGAGACCACCGAGGACCCTGGAATGAAAAACATTCAGAGTCTGATGGATAGAAACTGTCATCCCTGCTCTTTACCCATATTTTCCTAAGTGTGCACTCTGCTTCTGGAATTTTTAGTAACTGGATATTTGCTGGAAGATAATTACCTGAGTTAGATTGTGAACTAGAAAGATCTGTGTCTTCATTTCACTATACTACAATTTTGCCATGACTTCTTGTTTATAAAAAAAAAAAAAAAAAAAAAACTCGATCGCGTTAATCACTACAACAGGTATTGACTGAACACTTACTTGTGCTTGGTTCTCTGCTCAGTGCCTATTCTGAGGAGGAAGGCCTGCTACACAGAGAGTAAAGCAGAGGGTTGTGTTTGTCACTCCAAGTGGTGAGTGGAGCATTTTGCCTCTTGTCCTATGGCTACAACCAGTTAGATTGCTGGTGTCCTTATAGGTGTGTGCATCTAGATATACAGAACACAACATTGCTCTGTGAGAAGCTAAAATCAGCCCCTCAAAATGCCAGGTGCCAGAAGGAAGTAAATAAAACACAAAGTTACTACATTTAACTGGGCTGGCTGGGCTTGCTGGTCCATGTTGCCAATTATTAGATATCCAGATTTGTGTAGTGATGGTGGCAAAGGAGGATCTCGGGCACATTCTCCCCCAAGGTGATTAGAGGGATAGGAGACAGTCCCCCAACTCCTTCAGATGAGGAGAGGTCTGATCCCACCTTGTCCAGCTGTAGAGAGCTCATCTTCTCCCTCCCCCATCTACTTACTCCTCTCTTTTTTTTTTTAATAATAATAATAATAACACTAAAATCCCTAGAGTGCTGACATGGTTCTCAGGGTGGACTACTTTTGCCAGTATGTGTCAATTTATTTGATCCTCACCACAACAGAATAAGAGAGACCCTTCTACAGGTTAAGTATTTCATATCCAAATATCCAGAATCTGAAATGCTCCAAAATCAAAACATTTTGTTTGCCATCCTGACACCACAAGTGAAAAATTCTGCAGTATGAAACTTTAGGTCGTGCTCAAATTGTTTAAACATTATATTAAAATTACCTTCCAGCTCTCTGTATATGATGTACATAAAACATAAATGGATTTCATTTAGATTTGAGTCCTGTCCCCCAAGGTATTTCTTTATGCATATGCAAATATCTCAAAATCCAAAATCCATACCACTTCTGATGCCAAGGGATACAGAACCTGTGTCATCCTTATGTTTCAGCATAAGAAACCCTGGTGGAGAGAGTTTAAGTAGTTTGCCTAAGGTCACAGAAGTAGGGATCAGAGTTTCCAAAACTTACAACCAGACAGTTTGACACCAGGGCCTGTCCTGATAACTTATGTCATTCTTGAGGTGTCTCAGGCATCTGTGAAGAAGAAGAGGTAGGCTTACCTGAAGAAAAATGCAAAAGGCAGTATTCTGTGTGCATCTGCTGGCACTACTCTGATGATATGAGTAGGAGACTCCTAAGCAAGATCACTGTGGTTCTGTAACAAAAGATAGGTCATGTTCTAGATTTCCTCCAGAAAAATACACAGCATGGGTTTCTGTTTTCCCCTACAGCTTAGTTGCTTAGGAAGATTCATTTATTATTTACATAAGTAATACATCACAGGGACAAGATTCATTGAAGCGAAAGTATTTCATTTCCAACTGTCCTACAGAGAAACAATGAGCCCAAATAAATCCTACACATTGCCCCTGCTGAGGGAGTAGTGATTGATGGATTCATTTAGGCTTTTGCCAAATGCAGAGATAATCAAAGACTGCATTTTGTTTCCTCTCTGACCTATGGTTCTCTTACCTGGGATTCATTCAGACTCTTGCCACTGCATCATTGAATAATATTAAAAGGAGAAGTGCACTATGTTCTAGTTGCCTGAGTCAAAAACCTGATTCCAAACAAGCCAAAAATCCTACTATGTGTTGAATAATCTATGTGTATTATTTTGTCCCATGTGATAAATATTGCTGCAGATACCTCAAGATAGATTTGACAGCTGTGCCTCTATTCAATGAGTTACTGGTCTGTAGGCATATTCAGGAAACTTTTCTTGATTGGGAGGAAGTTGAAGCCCCTGTGCTGGGAGCTTAGTGTACCTTAGACTTCAGGGCAGCCCACGCCCTGAATGAAGATCATTGAGCTTAAAGTAGCTTTCTGAACTACTTCAGGTGTTCAAAAACATTAGTGTGTGCAACCTATAAATTGTAATCTTCTATTTTTTACTTTAACTTTTTTATTTTCGAGTAATTCCAAACTCACAAAAGATTACAAAAATAGTACAAAAAACCCATGCATATTTTACCCAAATTCTTCAAGTAATAAAACGTAACATTTGTTTGTGTGTATTTGTGAGAAAACAACAAACACAATGCCTGTTTACTCCTGAGTACTTCAGAGAATAATTCCTTAAAGGTAAAACACATTCATTTACATAACCATAACACATAAATTATCATTTTAAATAATTCAATAAGATATGTTATTCTATTTAAGAGGTAAAATAAGATTTTTTCTTCTGTTAATTTATTTCACTAATAATACTATGGCATGGAGATCAGAAAAATCCAGATTTAAAGAAAATTATTATGGAAACACCATTTGACCCAGCTATCCCACTCCTTGGCCTATACCCAAAGGACTTAAAATCAGCATACTACAGAGATACAGCCACATCATTGTTCATTGCTGCTCAATTCACCATAGCCAGATTGTGGAACCAACTTAGATGCCCTTCAGTTGATGAATGGATAAAGAAACTGTGGCATATTTATACAATGGAATATTACTCCGCAATGAAGAATGATAAAATTATGGCATTTGTAGGCAAATGGTCGAAATTGGAGAATATCATGCTAAGTGAGATAAGCCAATCTCAAAAAACTAAAGGACGAATGATCTCGCTGATAAGCGGATGAGGACATATAATGGGGGTGGGAGGGGTTAGCATTAGGTTTAGGGTTAGGCTTAGAGTTAGGCTAAGGAGAGCGGTAAGAATGAAGGAAAGAAGGACTGTATAAAGGGAAAAGGGTGGGAGGGGTGGGGAGGAAGGGAAAAAAAAGAAACATCATTACCCTATGTAAACGTAAAAAAATAAATAAAAAAAAATAAAGAAAGAAAATTATTATTTATTTTATTTACGATACTGATGACTTATGCTTTTTTAAGGTGAACATTTCTTAAAATCTGTGAATGGCCCCTGTCATTGCTTGTCCTTTTAAAAATCATGTATGACTATCACACCAAAATAAGTTTTTACTGCTTTTACTTTACTTCCCCCTTGATTAGCCTGCTGAAACTGCCACAACAAAGTACCACAGTTTGGGAGCCTTAAACGGCAGACATGAATTCTTCACAGTTCTGAGGGTGAAAGTGTAATATTCAGGCACTAGCTGGTCACTTCCTGTGAGAGCCTTCTTTCTGGTTGCAGATGTCCACTGTCTTGCTGTGTCATCTCATCATAAAGAGAGAGATCTCTCCCTCTTCTTTTAAGGACATCAGTCCTCTTGGATTAAGACCTACCCTATTGATATCATTGAACCTTACTTTTGTCTCCTAGAGTCCCCATCTCAAAATACAGCCACATATGGTATGAAATTTCAACATGTGAGTTGAGAGGGACATTATTCAGTCTACTGCACCCACATATTTTTTTATTTTTTATATGGTTACCCTCAAACAAATGGTATCTCTTTCAACGTGTTTTGCTATTGAAAGGGGGTAACTGTAAATTGATTTCTTCTCCTTTACATGTTTTATTCCATATTGCTTTTTAGATATCCCTCCTCCCAACACACCTAAACCAACAATACTTTGGAAAAGTACTCTGAATATTAAATCAGATAATTAAGTTTTAGGGCAGGGAACATGATGGGCCTGCTGTTGAGATCTTCAGACTTGTAGAGCTTTGAGTCCATCACACTAGATTATTATTAGAAGATGATATCATGCCACTATTATTTTGAAGGCATAGAGTGGAACACATAGACAAGCCAGAAGTCAGATCCAAGTTTTTCAACTCTTCTGTATCAGTGCCTCATGCTCACATGTTAAAATATGATGCAAACCTGTTTTATAGTAAGTAAGTTTTGAAAATGAGAAGAAACTGGCAAGGTACTCACTGAAAATTACCTAGCATGCTGCTATTTCATGAATGTTATCTTACATCTTATTTCCTTGTCTGTTTTTTTTTTATATATTTTAGTTGTAGATGGACACAATATCCTTATTTTATTTACTTATTTTAATGTGGTGCTAAGGATTGGACCCAGTGTCTCATACTTGTGAGGCAAGGGCTCTACCACTGAGCAACTACCCAGCTTCCTTGTCTCTTAACAGTTTTTTATTTCTTCACAGTCAAGACCGTCATCCTCTTTAGTGTTTTTCTTCTTAGCTCTGCCTCAGTTGCTCTGGTCTCCCCTCCTCCCAATCCATTGCCTTATCTTCACAGAATACACGTAGAACTCACACAGTCCAGCAGACCTTCCTTCTCACCTGGAATCCTCCAGCCTCCCAGGTTGGTTGGTCTCCTGCAGTGCCAGGTGCCCACAGGATTCCTCTTTCTTGGGAAGGGAAGCACCAGTGAACCTCAGCTCAGATAACTCACGACTGTGGTTACATACCCATTCATCACCCCTAACAATGAATTTGCACTTTAGTTTACAAGAATAGAGTATATTTGCTAGTTTACAGTGAATGAAGCTGAATGTGTATTTGTTTAGTTGCTGCTGGTGCAGATAATCCTTGGGAAATGCAGGAGGGGGTCCCATCTGGTTCAGTTTTGTGGTATAGCTCCTAGGAGAGCACCATTCTTAGACTTGGACAGCAATGGGATGTGACTGCTGTTGTACAGTAACATTGCCAGACCTCTGCTCTTTAAAACAACTGGAAGTCAGAAGAGCACGGTATAACTACTATGGAGTGAATTCTGGGTATACGTCACAAATAATAACTGGCTTCTTCAAAAAAGTCAGTGCCACTCAGTGACTCAAGAAGCTGAGGCAGGGGCATTGAGAGTTCAAAGCCAGCCTCAGCAAAAGAGAGGCGCTAAGCAACTCAGTGAGACCCTGTATCTAAATAAAATACAAAATAGGACTGGGAATGTGGCTCTGTGGTCAAGTGCCACTGATTTAAATTCCCAGTACCAAAAAAAAAAAAAAAAAAAAAAGTCAATTCCATGAAAAGAAGAAATGAAGGAACTTCATTTCCAGATTATGGAGATTAAAAGAATGGAGCAACTAAATGCATGACCCTTTATTGATTCTTGAGCAATAACAAAAAGAAAAAAAAAGTAAAGAAATTGTTTGTGTGTATATATATTAGAGTGTGTATGTATATTATATATGATTATATATATAGAGAATATATATAATCACCAATATTAGATCATATGGGAAGATTTTTTATATGACTATATATTGGATGATATTTTTGTATTGTATTCTATTACTTGAGTAATAATACCATAATTAAATAGAGAATTCCTTATTCTTCAATAATATATCCTAAAGTATTAGGAGAAAATTATCATATTTTTGCCTCTGAAATGACTTGGTAAAGTCAGTTTATTTTTGTGTGTTTGTCATATACCACATAAACAGGTTTAGATCAACAGTGGACTACATATATGACAGTAATTCCATAAGATTTAATAGAACTGAAAAACTCCTATTGCATAGTGACATTGTAGCCATCATGATGTCATAGTACAAAGTGTTACTTGTGTTCGTGGTAATGCTGCTATAAATAAAATTACTATGCCACCAGACTGATAAAAGTATAGCATATTCAGTTAGATATAGTACGTAATACTTGAAGATGATGATACAAGACTGTGTCACTAGGTTATACATTTACCATGTTTTACCAGTTTGTTTATTTTTGTAAAACCTGACTGTAACCAAGTACAATGGCATACACCTATAATCCTAGCTGTTCAGGAGCTGAGAAAGGAAAATCACAAGTTCCAGGCCAGCCTGGGCAACTTAGTGAGATCCTGTCTCAGAATAAAAAAATAAGAAGGGCTACAGATGTAACTCAGTGATAATGCACCCCTGGGTTTAATCCCTACTACTGCAAAACTAAAAAACAAAAAGTTGACTATAAAACTGTGCCTTGTTATGCTGGTAGCAGTCTCATACATTTTTTCTTTACTGCCTGTCTTGATTGCATGGAGAGGCAACATGGAGTGATTGACCAACATCGGGTAGGTGTGACTAAGTATACACTACGGTGTTCATACAAATAGAATTGCCATACATTGCATTTCTCAGAATGCGTCCCTGTCATTATTTCATATCGGTATATGCATATATGGGGAGAGATATTCATTCTTGTCATTCTTTATTTCTCCTAAGTGAGTAAAAGACAGGTTTCTAAATTAGTTTTCCTGTGCGACAGTTTCCTGTACCTTCCTTTCCTACAGAAAAGTTTTTGTTATACTCCATCAGGAAAACTAAAGGGGAGTGGAAGCCAAATCCCTTAAGTCCTTCCCTATCAAGGCGTGGTCTGCAAAATCCACTCCAACATTGTTCCCCAGCATCCTCCACGGGCACTTGTTCCACATGTGCTGAAATAAACCAAACCTCATGCCAACAAGAGGGTTTTCTCTGCTATTTCTTAGAAAAATAAACCCAAGAACTGTAAATCACTTGATGTTGAAGCATCTAAAAAGGATTGCCTGCTTTGGCAGCAAGTGGAATGAGATGGGGGAGGGGCAAATTGCAACTATTTTCATGCATCTCTTATTTCTTGCAGTTTCATAAATAGCAGCCCAGCCTTCCTACCTCCCTGATGTGACACATTTTTTTTTTTATCACCACTTACCATATTTCTGGATAAATTTCATCCTCTTCTTTAGATGTGTGTTGAATTGTATGGGAGGTGAATTGAGTCTTGACATCTTGAAGTAAAACGGGCCCTGATTTCTTTTGAAATCTCTAGTCATTTAGTTAAATGTTTTGGTTAGTTATTTTTTTAATCGAAATAAAAATAGAGGGAGGATTAATCTTGATAGCACATTACTGTCTTAGAAAATGCAAAAAATGAAAGGGGAAAAAAAATGAGGACTCTACCCTGATGTCAGTCAGATTTGAGGAAGAACACTGATTTGAAAATGAAGGGAAATGGCCCACAGCGTGGCAGCTGCCTCCACCAGAGGCACCATTAGCTGTAAGAACAGAGGTTGTGCGCTGGCAGGGCCATTTTTCCTGTGTTTTGCTTCACTTAAGAGTTGTCAGTACTGCATTTAGACTAGATACAAAAAATGACTGCACTGAGAGCTCCTCTTCATAAGTAATCCTTATAAGGTAACAAAAAAATACTAATACATCCCAGCATAAAATGAAATATTTTGGAGGATTTACATATGTGTTTTTACTGTGGTATATCGGAATTTGTGATTCTTCTGGTCAGAGTGTGGAAAGAGTTTGAGTTATCAGCATGTGCCATGTTCTATTTTTTTCATGTACATTTGCACACATAAAATGACATTTCAATGTTTAAGTTGCTACTGTATACCTAGGTTTTCTTTGTAGAGTCTCTCTTACACTTTAACAAAAATATTGTGTGAGTAAATGATTTTAGTTTCTGTATTTGGCTCCACAACTAGCCATTCTAGCCTTAAGAATAAAATATAATCATCATAAAAAATTAAGAATGTGACCTAAAGTTTAAAACTGAAATATTAAACCATTTAGTCGGTAGGATGGTTTAAGAAATATTCCACTTAATATGCAAAGAAATAGTCATTTCTCACTGCTGTGAATTCTGTATCTGACTATAGATGGAACATACAGCAAATTTAACCATATGATACTCCACCCCAGAAAATCCATTAGGCTACCTTGTGGGTTCTCCAAGCAAACATCCCTATATTCTCCATATGTGTGTATGACCTGAGGTTATGTTTATATTATTTCATTTTTTAAATGTGTATCAAACAGGCATCTCATTTCTCTTACTATCAATACACTACCCTAAGTTCTTTGGTTTTCCTTTTTTGCTTTTGCTTTCTTCATTGTATGTTTAATTGATCATGCAATTTGTAACTTTCAATATTTTGGCATGTTAGAGCACAGCAATATGCTGAATTGCTGTGATCCATATATAGTTAAATTTGGAATGATATGTTATGCTTGAGTTAGAAAAATAATTTGACACATCCACTACCAATAACACATGTTCAGTGCATATCATGTCTGCCAAAAATATTTCCATTTACACATTTCTAGCTTTCATACATAATTACTTACTTGTTCATCTCAGGTAGTAATGTCAGCGTATACTCTATAATATGAAATAATCTCATCTAGATGCATAATGAATTGCTATTATCTAACAGTTATTTCTATTTATTAGCATTTTCATTCTTAGAGAAAATGTATTTCAGTGAAGGAAACACTGCAAACGTTTTTAAAGTCAATGCTAATTTTCTGGCACTATGGTGTATTTGGAGTGCCCAGTGATTGTATGGGGGCTTTGTGCTAGGCTTATGAATATCAGAAATAGTTTCTTAGTTCATGGGTCTCATATATGTTGAAATGTAACTCATTAAAAGACAGTAATGTTAATTGCTATGGAGTTTAGAGAAAAGTGAGGTTATGATGGATCAAAAGAGAGGATGACTGAGGTAACTGAGACTTGAAGGATGAGCAAGACTAAGTTGTTGTAGTGGAAGCAGAAAACAAATGCAGACTGGAGTGAATGGAGAAAGTGGGCAGGGGCACAAAACAGCAAATCCAGGCTGATCATTTTAATGACCTTCTTAATGTCATCCATTCAAATCCATGAATGGTGCACAAAGATTTTAATACAAAAATGGGCAAAGGACATGACAATCAGTTTATAGAATAGGAAGTGCAAGTGATCTACATATGGGTTTAAAGCTTTTCAATTTCATTAATAAGCAACAGATGAATTTTAAAAGTAAAATACTATTTATTTTTCATACTACATTGACAAGTACTTTTAAAAGCCATTCGGGTTACAGTGAAAAGGGCATCTTCATATATTTTCTGGTGAGAGTAGAAGTTGGAGGGAAACAGTTTATAGTACACATCATTAATTTTTAAAATATGCATAGCAATTTATCAATACCACTTAGAATTTTTCTAAGTTTATTTTTAGATGCAATAAGATTTATAGGTAAGCATGATTGCCATAGAATTGTATGACAGTGAAAAATTTAGGTGCTAAATAATTACTAAAAGTGTGCCATGAATAAATGATGGTACCTTGAGTTTATTTAGTCATTTGATTAAGTATTAGTAATTAAAACCTAAGTTTTCAGACATTCTGTTTTTTTGTTTTTGTTTTCTTTCTTTTTTTTGGTACTGGGGATTGAACTCAGGGACACTTGACCACTGAGCACATCTTAAGCCCTATTTTGTATTTTATTTAGAGATAGGGGTCTCAGTAAGTTGCTTAGCACCTTGCTTTTGCTGAGGCCGGCTTTGAACTTGAGATGCTCCTTCCTCAGCCTCCCAAGCTGCTGGGATTATAGGTGTGCACCACCACACCCAGCTTAAACAAATCTTAGTGACATGGAAAAAACATGAAATAATTGGTAAACTGAAGTCCAAATTTTGTTTAAAATAAATATGTATAAAAAAAGACTGACTTAAAGTATTCTGAAATGTTAGCAAGTATTATTCTGAGGGGTAAAATCATGGGTGGCCTTATTTTCTTTGATTTTCTCTAATTTCAGTACATTTTTATATAAAGAAATTGTGTTGTTATTAGAAAAGTTATATTAAATTTTTTTTATTCCAACAATTCATTGAAACAGGACAAATAAGTATGATTAAGTCTCAAAGAGAGGATTTTTATAAATCAATAAATGTGAATGTTATCCCTGAACTGGCTAATCACATTAAGTTGCTGAATCAAAAGGTCATGTGTGTGTGTGTGTCTGCATGCATGCACACATACACATATTTGTATGTCATAAAGCTATGAAAATTATTTGGCTGTTTAGAATAATATACTTTGTCAACAAATTTTCAGAAGTTCATTATTATGTTTTTTTAAGAACCATTCTCTAATTGTCTTCAGTAAAAGAAATAGGATCTACCAGGTTCAAGAAAATGAGCAGAACTTAGAACCTAGGAGACCAACAAATGATAGGAACAGTTGTAATGCTAAGCTGTGTTCTGTTCATACCTCAGTTGGCCTAGACCCAGGGTGTGTACTGGTGAAGACACTTCATCCAGCATACAATGCATTTCAGTGCAGATGAGTTGTTTAAATCCTACAATGAACATCCTCACTTTGAATAATACATATGTAAATCCAAATATATACTTCTCCATTCCTTTAGTACCAAATGAACACCTCTTATAAGCCACATCATGTACTTCTGGAGAACAAAATTCTAAAATTTTCTTCTCTTGTGCAGCTTGTTTTCTAATGGGAGGAAATAGGTCATAAAGAAAGCAATTACTAAATTAAACTTCCAAACTGATGAAATGGCATTCACCCTGACATTAAAATTTCCTTTTAAATTCGTACATTCATTCATTAAAATTTCTTTTAACAAAAAAAAAAAAAAAGAAAGCAATTACTATAAAAGAAAATAAGCTGGGAAGGTAGATAAAGCGTGGGGGAAGAAATTGGGCTTGTAGGTAGAGTGGTCAGAGAAGGCCTTATTGTTGAGGACATGATTTAAGGGGGAGTGTGAAGAGAGAGCCTACAGAATGGGAGAAAATCTTTTCCAGCTGCACCTCAGATAGAGCATTAATCTCCAGGATATGTAAATAACTCAGAAAACTTAACAGCAAAAAATAAGTAAATAAATAAACTGATCAATAAATGGACAAAGGAACTAAACAGGCAGTTAACAGAAGAAGAAATATGAATAGTTAGAAATATATGAAAAAATGTTCAACATCTCTAGCAATTAGAGAAATGCAAATTGAAACTGCACTGAGATTTCACCTCACTCCCATTAGGATGGCAACAATCAAGAATAGAGCCAATGATAAATTTTAGCAAGAATGTTGGGGAAAAGGTACACTCATACATTGCTGGTAGGACTATAAATTGGTGCAACCACTCTGGAAAGCAGTATGGGGATTCCTCAAAAAACTAGGAATGGAACCACCATTTGACCCAGTTATACCAATTCAAAGGAATTAAAATCAGCATACTACAATGATGCAACCATATAAATGTTTATATCAGCTCAAGTCATAATAGCTAAGCTATGGAACAAACCTAGGTACCCTTCAACAGATGAATGGATAAAGAAAATGTGATATATATACATAATGGAATATCACTCAGCCATTAAAAGAATTACTTTATGACATTTACCAGTAAATGGAAGGATCTGGAGACTATCATACTAAGTGGAATAAGCCAATCCCAAAAATCCAAAGGTCAAATAATCTCTCTGATACATACTTGAATGCTAACATACAACAAGGGAGGGTGTGGAGAATATAAGTTCAGTGGATTAGACAAGGGGGAATGAAGGGTAGGGTGGAAAGCAATAGGAAAGACAGTGGAATAAATCAGACATAGCTTTCTATGTTCATTTATGAATACACCACCAATGAAAAACCATATCATGTATAACCACAAGAATGGAGATTCTAATTAGAATAAGTTATGCTCCATGTATGTATCATATATCAAAATGTACTCTACTTGTCATGTGTATCTACAAAGAACAAATAATTTAAAAATATGAAAAAGAATTAAGCCTTGAAGATAAGGGAAAAGAGATTGCACACAAAGGGAGCATCAAGCAGAGAGCCTACAGAGCGAATAGCAAAGAGCCACTGTGACTGAGCAGAATGAGCAAGGGACAGAGTGCTGGGAGGTGCATGGGAGCTATTAGGAAAGCTGGTAATATCAGATAGGGCAAAGCAGCTACTATAAAGACTTCAGCTTTTCTCCTGAGTGAAGTGGACACCCATTGGAAGATTCTGAGAAACAGTGACATCTTCTGATTTCTGTTTTGGAGCAGGATTTCCTATACTTGCCTCAAATTCCTTTTCAAAGACTAATCATGGCAGTTGTGTTAAGAGCAGATTATAAGATGACTAATAAGGAGATAATTGCAACAATACAGGCAAGAGGTGATAATGACAATTGGTCCAGAGTGGTAGCATGAGTGACACATGGTCAGGTGTCAGCTATATGTTGAAGGCTGGAACCAGCAAGATTTGCTCATAGATTGGAATGTGAGAGAAAGTGAAGAATCAAAGATACCAAGCTTTTCAGCCTTAATAACTACAAGAACAGATTGGCAATTTTCTGAGAAGACTAGAGAAAAACATGATCTGGAAAGGAGAAAGGAGAAATTAAGAACTAAGAATTTCAGGATCATAAATTTGAAATCTCTGCTTTGCATCTGTCATGGATATAATTGTGTTCTTTAAAAATGATGTTAAAGTCCTAACCCCAACTACCTTAGAATGTGACCTTATTCAAAAATAGGTTCTTTATGGAAGAAATCAAGTTAAAAGAGGTCATTGGGGTAGGTCTAATCCAATATGACTGATAACCGATACGAAGAGAAAGTTTGGGCTCAGACACACAGGGAAGAGAATGTGAAGACGTACAGCGGAGAAGCAGTGTGAGGTGGAGACAGATTGGAGTGATGCTACAACAAGCCAAGGAACATCTGGGACACCAACAGCTGGAAGAGACAAGGAAAGATCTTTCATCTACAGGTTTCAGAGGGAATATGGCCCTGTTAATATCAGAATTTTGGACTTCAAGTCTCCAGATCTGAGAAATGATATATTTCTGCTGTCCTAAGCCACCCAATTTGTGGTAGTTCTTTTTTTTTTTTTTTTTTTTTTTTTTTTTTTTGCGGTACTGGGGATTGAACCCAGGGCCTCGTGCTTGTGAGGCAAGCACTCTACGAACTGAGCCATATCCCCAGCCCCCCAATTTGTGGTTCTTTATTACGGCAACCATAGGAAACCAATACAATAGGCAAGTGAAGACAGTGAGTTGATAGTTGGATGTGAAACTGTGGAATTCAGATCTGGACTAGAGAAACAAAGTTTGGAGTTTTTAATAGATGACTTTAAAAATAATGCTAGCAAATGATATTACAAAAGAAATGTAAATTAATTGATCCCTGGAGGAATCATAATTTTAAAAGATTTAGAAAACAAAGCAAAGAAAACTGAAGGCTTGCTTGTGGTGTAGAAGAAAAATAAGGAAGGACAGTTCCCAGGTAAACAAAGTCTCTTAGGAGAAAGTATTTATATCTTAACTTAAAGCTGCTGATAGGTTCTGTAAGATGAGGACTGAAAAATGGCCATTGGATTTGGCAATATGGGGGTCATAAGAAATCCAAATTCATGGTTTCTCATAGAATCAAATTCTGACTGGAATGGTTCAAGAGAAAATTGGAGAGGAATTAGAGTCAGTGAGTACATGCAATTCGTTGAGTTTTGCTACTAAAAAGACAGGGCAATGGAATACAGTCTGAGGGGCACATGGAGTACAGAGAGGGTGAAGAACAAAGGAAAATTGAGATCTGGGATCAGAAAGGAGAAGTGGTAGGGCAGTCCCCTGGAGTAGTAGGAAGGGGCAGGATGTGGTGCATAAGGGACAGTCTTCTCAGGGTCTCCATCTCATGCATTGAAACAGAGTGGAAGGTGGAGGACATGGGGTAAGCTTCTGTAGATCTCTTCTGATTGCCTCAGTTTCCTCAGTGAAATAAGAAGTTCAACAATAGAGAATGAGAGGTGAAATGGAAGATGTGAGGAGGGAAGAAGAGGCATGAAATTGCACTGTAGCAGAAGATGCAGAACGAATCATCCAGGGAGAGACTGTGGAACTTCTCAGGACTTTCAGCAGTTAGAAACCATGCAGTCATCATCATGGCTGTGTGCAGCTCCCTAGCCAAGCTCACCAGCAGGAACCAGAGCCAGAGGCTGAGACATGGTATGGTGGAGGAACTGAGGGAAAAAGGGTTCTATGGCAGTGTTTGTCATGACTGGCCCTGGGATGTGAGCTGGCAAGAAGAAAGGTGAAGACCAGGGAAATATAAAGACCTTTTTCTGAATGAATGGACAAAGTCTAAAAAGGGAAAGAAACCGTCATCCCAAGCAATATATAGGTAGTGGGGAAAAGAGGCATCTGAAAGAAGCAGTCAGACCTGCAAAAAAAGAGCAGCACCAATCCCTGGGGGGAGGATTCAGAACAGTTCCAGAGAGAAAGTCTTAAAAAATGAATGGAAATTGGGAAGATGAGCAGCTGAAGGAAGGGCAGAGAGGAGGAGAGAACATCACACGTGAAAGCAAACCTGAGGATGACAGTGAAGGTGTGGTCAGCTGTTGGTGCCCTTGTGAGCACCAGCACTCTCTTCACCATCTAGGATTATTCATAGTACTTAGCATTTTTAATTACACATTTAATACTTCTTTGTCACTCCTCAGTACATGTGTATAGTTATGCACACATAAATTATATAACATATTATATGTTTATATATGTAAAAATCTTTAAAAATATATATTGAATTTTTTAAATTGAGGTGTACATTTTAAAATATAGGAAACAAAGTCCATTTGTTTCTCTTCCCTCTCTGCCTGTCTCCATTCCAACGTCTTTCTTCTGACTGAACATCTCCTTGGTCACTTTTAGGTCAATTCCTCATCTTTTGACCTTCATGCTATTTTGTCCACAAGTATTTCAGCAGGCCAACTTGAAAATATGAAAATCATGTTCTAGCACATTTAATTTGGGTTTGTGGCAAATACACACCAGTACGAAGAATGCTACGATGAGTTTAATATGACTTGGCATCCTGTCCTCTTGGCTGTGGATCATAAACATTTCAACATGGGGTTTAGAGTTTTTGTTATGGATGTTGTAACACAAAGTTATGGATGTTGTAACACAAAGATGGGAGGTTACCTATGTTGAATGTATTCTGCGAGGATAATTCTTATGCACAGATTTTTCTTAAGTGCTTAAGCAGCAGTGTCATAACTTAATATGATAAGACCTCAGAGTCATGCAGCTCAATAGGATTCAGAAAATCTTATCAATACATGAGCAAGTGGTCTGGACTTGTAGCATCCTTAATACAGCACTGTGAAAGCCTACAACTGAGACAGTAAGGGAGACCGGACACAATCAATACCATGCCAACTAATTATGACCCTAAAGAAATCCCACTGATTGAAAACCCTATGAACCAGAGAAGATTTTATTGGAAAAGGGGGCTGAACATACTTCCCTAGGGCAGAAGCTTATTTAGGAACAACAAAGAGAACTGGTGCTTTCTTAGGACACCTTCTCCAACAGTGGCATGTTTGCAACAGTTATTTAAAATAATCTGTTATAGTGGTAAAGGATATGATGAAAAGATTAAAGAAATCACAGTGAGAAATAAGGTTTTCAGTGTAACATCTAGCTCCTGATTTATTCGATTGATGCCTACCTGTTGTAGGGGCTAGGGCTACTACGGTAAGTGAACAAGATGGGTAGACTTCCATCCTAGTAAGGCAATCAACTTTAAAAAATGCAGAAAATTAAACAGGGTTGATTGCTGGTTGCTTACAGCCAAGTAACCAAGGAGGCTTCATGGAGACACTGGGGTTTAAACAAGATCTGAGCGATGAAGAAGAACTACCTCATGAAGCTGTGGAGAATAGTAGAGAGATACAAAGAAGGGAATAAACTTGTTGTGATTAAGAAAAAATCAAAAACTAGTGTATCTTGAGCACCAGAGGTGAGCAGAGAAGCAGTAGGGATAGGTCTGAAAGGATTAGATCATGGGGCTTTGTAAGTAGAGAATTCGTGCTTCATTCTAGGTAGTATAGAACTACTAAAGTTCTTCCAGCAAGAGAGCAACCCAAATTGTTTACATTCCTCAAAGAGTCTGTTGACTTTCATGGAGAGGGTAAGTGGCAAGTATAACCCAAAAAATCATGAATTAGGTTAAAATATATATAAAGACAATTCTCATTTGGGGATAGGATGGATTTGCATATTGAGAGTCAGGTTCAGTTAGAAACTGAACAAGTGTCCAGTCAAGAATGAAGGAGAACTGGAGTTTATAGGGGAAAAGCAGGCGTGTGGAGTGAGATGAAGTAACTTGAATTTTTGATTGGCCCTTTTCGTTACACAAGTTGTTTTGAACAATTTTAGATTGAGGCGTGTTTATACGGTAACTGTACATGATTGGTTACTGGGGGCTCTTCCAAGGAAGTTACTAGGAAGCAGTAAGTCTCTTGAAGCAATAAGGAAGTCCATAGAAGTTCCAGTGTTGGAAATGGTCATAATGGTGTCTTCTAAGTGCATTCTTCCTGAACACCCATCCTTTATCTGAAAAGTAAAGACTGAGGAATGATGTCCTTGAGGTAAACTGCAGCCTGTCAAATGTAACTTATGAAACTTACAGAGAAGTTGGGCTTTCTTGACCAAATTGCTCTGATCTTAATATTCTATTTCCAGAAGAGGAAGGTAGCTTCTAGTGGTAAGACTGTTACAATTGATTAAACCATGTTGAAGGGGCAGCAAGGGCTTGGGCTATGCTGGTGGTGGCGAAGATGGAACAGAGTAGGGGATTCAGGGTCATTTGGAGTAATAGATCAAAACCTTAGTACTGACTTCAGAGTAACACGTGGCAAAAGAAAGAGAACTGTAACCAGGTGCGTCCTCCCACATCAAGCAATGCAGAAAACTGTACCTATGTAACTCCAGGTGTTAACCCTGGTAGTGTCACCACCTGGGGTGAGGTATCAAAATCACTTTGGAACCTGATAGAAATTATATTTCCCTTTAAGAATATGAATGCCCCAAAGGTATTTATTACACCTTGAGTTAACAATCACTGCCATTATACCTGGTTTTGCAGAAGGAAAAAAAAAATAAGCAAAAACAAAACCAACACTGTTGAAGTAGACAATAGCTTTAGGTAACATCCCAGTATTCCCAAATCAAGAAAGCATCCTCTTCTGAGGGTTGATGCCCCCAATGTGCCCTTAAAAGACACCTTATTCATGTTATGGGGTCACAGTCAATGTGAAATTTGAGGACAGTCAGATCCATGTTCCCCTTGCATTCTTTACCATAAAGTAGTTATATCTCCATTCCATAACATAAGGATGAAACTCCTTATAAACAACCCAACAATTGCATTCTTAAAAGTATTTTTTTAATTATTTTTTACTAAAATCTTTTTTATTTTTACAAACTGCATTTTGATTCATTGTACGCAAATGGGATACAACTTTTCATTTTTATGATTGTACACAATGTAGATTCACACCATTCATGTGATCATAAATATACATAGGGTAATATTGTTTCATTCTACTTTCTTTCCATCTCCCACCCCCTCCCACCCCATTTTCCTCTACACCATTCAAAGTTCCTTCATTCTTCTCTTTCCCCCCACCACCCCACCTTGTTATATATCGTCATGCACTTATCAGAGAAAACATTCGACCTTTGGTTTTTTGGGCTTGGCCTATTTCACTTAGCATGATCTTTTCCAGCTTCATCCAGTTACCAGCAAATGCCATAATTTTATTCTTCTTTATGGCAAAATAATATTCCATTGTGTATATATACCACAGTTTCTTTATCCATTCATCAGTTGAAGGGCATCTAGGTTGGTTCCACAATCTAGCTATTGTGAATTGAGCTGCTATAAACATTGAAATGGTTGCATCACTGTAGTATGCTGATTTTAAATCCTTTGGGTATAAACTGAGGAGTGGGATAGCTGGGTCAAATGGTGGGTTCATTCCAAGTTTTCTCTGTATTGCTTTCCAGAGTGGCTGCACCAATTTGCAATCCCACCAGCAATGTATAACTATGCCTTTTTCCCTACATCCACGCCAACACTTATTATTGCTTGTGTTCTTGATAATAGCCATTCTAATTGGAGTTAGATGAAATCTTAGGGTGGTTTTAATTTGTATTTCTCTAATTACTAGGGACAATGAGCACTTTTTCATATATTTGTTGATCACCTGTATATCTTCTTCTGTGAAGTGTCTGCCCAGTTCCTTAGTCCATTTATTGATTGGGTTCTTTGTATTTTGGGTGTAAAGTTTTTTAAGTTCTTTATAAACTTTGGAGATTAGTGCTCTGTCTGAAGTGTGTGTGGAAAAGATTTTCTCCCACTCTGTAGGCTCTCTTTTCACATTATTGATTGTTTCCTGTGCTGACAAAAAGCTTTTAAGTTTGAATCTATCCCATTTATTGATTTTTGCATTTATTTCTTGTGCTGTGGGGGTCTTATTAAGGAAGTCTGGTCCTAAACCAACGTGATGAAGATCCAGGCCTACTTTTTCTTCTATTTGGTGAAGGGTCTTGGGCCTAATTTCTAGATCCTTGATCCATTTTGAGTTGAGTTTTGTACAGGGTGAGAGATAGGGGTTTAATTTCATTTTAGTGCATATGAAGTTCCAGTTTTGCCAGCATCATTTGTTGAAGAGGCTATCTTTTCTCCATTGTATATTTTTGGCACCTTTGTCTAGTATGAGGTTACTGTACTTATGTGGGTATATCTCCGTGTCTTCTATCCTGTACCATTGGTCTACCTGTCTATTTTATAGTATTTAAAATATATTTTTAAACATCTTAAATTGTAGTAACAAACAATATGTTATATTTGTCATTTACCATCTTTTGCTTGGTAGAAACTTTTCAAAATCTTTCATTCCCAAAATTTCATGAAGATGCTTATAAATGCGTTTCATAGAAATGGATGGGTTTCGGCAAAGATTTTCATAGTAAATGCTATTAACCAATATACTCTTAATGAGTGATCCAGTGACTCCTCCAGTGGAGCAGAGATGGGATGCTTGGGGAATACAAGATTGTCCCCTCTGGAGAATCTGTCAGGATGGAAGGAAACAGATGTATTTCCCCCCAAAACTGTGTTGCTTTGACTCTTTGTCCATGTTTAAACTTTCTTCCTTAAAAATACATATCTCTTTCATTTAATACCATGGCAAGGTTAATAATATTTACACATACTCTCTTTGATGTTGTGAGATGTTAATATAAGTTGGGACATGCCAGCTTGTTGTTTTCTAAAGTGATACAGTTTATATTTGATTTAGCTGAAATTGCTGCAGAGTACACTTCCTCCTGGGATCTGAATGCAAAATAACTGAAGCAGATTGAAGTTGGCAGTGACTAATGAAGTCTTGGGCAGAAGTCCGAAAGTCAGTGGGGTTTTCCATATGAGGAGAAAGAGGAGGAACCAGATCCAGGCATTTCTTCTTCCCCACTGGGGGAAGGGAATTTAAACACAAATATTCCACCTACATTCTTTCCAAAAGCATCAAATTCATAGTATACAAATTTGTTACATTACTGATAATTCCCAGCCAGCTTCCTTGTTTAATGGGCCATGTTAGTTGCCTAAAGGTATTCTACATAAAAATAATTTAAATCAGTCACGTAAAATTTATGAAGCTGTGAGAAAATTAACATGAATTAGAATCATGGCAATATTTCTTTGATAATTCCTTCTGCAAGCTGACCACCTTGTCCCTCCTGTCCCTGGGAAGGACTCCCTGACACTAACTAGCCTTGCTCTTCACTGAGTCTCAATTGGCATTGGTTTGGCTTCAATTTGTTTGTAGTCAGTATGCATATTTTTCCATGTATCACTTATATGTCTAAACTTTTCATCAGAGTAATGTCTTTGTTTCTCTCTTGATATGTTTTATTTTTGTACCTATTTTTTTCACCTCTATAAAGGTTTCAGGGATCTGTAGTATCACATTGCACTTAATGGATTATGCTTGCATGGGTTTTTGCTGCATCTAGAAATGTTTTGAAAGAAATTGGTGTGTTCTTCCTCTGTCTTTGGTTCGATGCTCTCAGCCTGTGCCCACACAGAGAGCAGCAAGATTTGTGTTTTCCACCTCATTAAACTGACAGCAGAAATTAGTTTGTGGTATTAAAAACTAAAAGTTAAATTACAGCTACACGTGTCCTTTATGCAATGGGGCATGTGGAAGATGTTTGATTTTAATGTTTGCTATAATGGAGAATTTAAATTACAATGTTTGTCAAATCTCTAATCTTTGTTACAGAGCGGAATATTAATTACGCTTTTAACTATGAGAGGTAAATAAAATGAGCATCCACTGCAAGCCCAGGGGTAAATTGCAGATTACTGACAACGTGACATAATGCTCTAAATGTCAGTTTTGTCAAACAAATTTAGAGGAACGGTTAAACTATTAGCTTCCTGTTGTTCCAGGGCCTTTCTTGCAGCAAGCGACTGTTTGGAGCAGCAGGGACCCTGTGCCTTATGGAAGACTAAGAGAGTTAAATTGAATAAGCAAGATGGATGAGGAGACAAGGCCGCAGACTTGCTCAATTAGTTTGTAACTGTCTATTAATGTCTGTAGGTGGTTTTGAGTAAGCAGCAGATTAACTCATGCACTTTTGTGGGGGAAATGGGGAGCCTTGTGAAGGGGGAGCATGGTGCTCAGTGGAATGAAAAATGCTCTGGTTCTCATTTTTCTCTGTCTTCCACATTGATGGTTCTGTGTGTGAAGCTTTGGTGATGGTTGAGGAGCCTGATCAGGTTTAAAGGAAAAGAATGAGAAGTAGCACATGCCGGGGATTGTTCCTAGTGGTTCTTGCGTGGCACAGTGCCTGCCGCTATGCAAACATTAAGTCCATTTTCAGTTGCTGAGACTTTTTCAGAACCCGGACTTGGAAAAAGTAGTGATTTTTGGTTCTTAAGACTCAAGATTAAAAATTCTTCCTAAATGATCATAGCCAGGGTTTCCTTCCTATGAGCACTGATGACATGGAAGGGCCCTGATGGAGTTCTTGCTGCACATGGCATGTCACAGAGCCTCAAAGCAAGTAGGAGTCACTCTTGCTTCCATGGAAGATTGTCCTTATTCTCGGTAGTTACACAAATTCTAATCTGCTAATGCTCACCTTGTGAAGCACGGGGAAGTGTGACACAGTATGACCAGTTGATTTTTTCCAGGAAGAAGACCAACATTCAGTATGAAATCATTAAAGAAACATAGTGAGAATTAAGCGGGTAGAAGAACATAAAAGATTAGAGAGGGAATGAAAAATAGTGCAGGAAAATGCAGAAACTGAATGATGATTTCAGAAACAGTAGTGTCTTTACTAGTTCTGAATTTAATGTCCTTAAATTGTACACAAACGTGCAGACATGATGTGATGCCAGCCATTCATCAGAATTCTTTTATATATCTCAGAACAGTTATGATATTCCTGCTTTCCAACACACATACGCACACAGCTCACAAAAGGAATCATTTATCGTTTGCTATTTTGAAAAGACAAAGAAATTCAGACTTGATCCTCCCTTTGGCAGTTTGGAACGTTCCCCATGTGACCTGTCCTTTCAGAACCAGTTGTCAAGAGAGAAAAGAAGGAAAAATAACATATGTAGATGTAGTAGATGGGTCCCCTAAATGTGCTTTATGATCTTTTTAGTTCGAAAAGCTATAGTTACTCCTGAACCAAATCTTGATCTAACTATTAGATGTCTATTTTGACATCTGTGCCTATAATTGCTGGTTCACTTTTCAATTAGGGTGTTTCCTTTGATCATCCCTTGAATTACCTATCCCAAGATCATTAATTTGTTCCATGTCTAATGTTTCTATGGACTAAATGTAAGCATTTCTGTGCTGATAGATGTTATTAAGCACTATAGCTCTTTTATAATCATCAGTGAGAACCATCAGAGTGAGGGCAGTTCATTCCTTCATCAACACACCTGAAGAAGTCCTCAGGAGGTAAGATCCCAGTGAGCGAAGTGAGAATAAGCGGTGAAATGAGTCCAGCGATTGCCCTTTCAAAACAAGGCTTTCAGCATACCTTGAACTTGAAATACTGCTCTGCTTTTCTTCCACTGAGCTAATTGCAGATATTACCAGGTGTTTATTTTGCAAACTACAATTGGAGGAGTTTGCCATGGAAGAGTAGGCTAGGAATGGACATGAAGACAAGTTTATCTTAACTGTAGACCAGGGTTTCTTCTCTCATTTTGTCTGTTCCCTGATACTTTACACATCCTGTGGCATAGCATGCTTCCTTGTTGCTGTGGTTGTTGTTGTGGTCTTTTTCAACCCTAGGCATCTCTGTCCTAGGGTTGTGAGCTTCTCAGGGGTGAGGGCTGGCACCCTGTATGCCAAGCACTTGGTTCAATGCTGGGTTCATGGGAGATGCTTTTGGAAAAAATGACAATATCTGAATGAACAAATACTGGAAAAGAGTAAAGGACATGTTTTCTGGATATCCAGATACCTAAGAAACAAAAACAGGGTTGTTTCAAATGACATTAAGCTGTTAGAGAAGGCTTCCTTCACATCTTTCTTCCTATTGAGCCCCTATCAAATGTCTGTGCTTTGCCTGTATTCTATTAATCCTCATAATCACAAAGTAGATTATATGTTCTCCACATTGTTCATGTGAGGAAACCATATGTCTGTGTCTGTATGTTGTATACAGAAAGCCAGAAGTAGCCAAGTATGGGATAGGGTCTCCTATGGTTCTGCTGTTTGCTCAGTGAAATAAGTTTTCCTTTGAGAGGAGACAAGGAGGTGCTAAGAGAGGTCAGAGGATATAGGGGAGAAAGAAATATTAGGGATATTATTCTCCTGCTCAGTTTGAATTTTCTTGTTCAAGAATAATATACAAACACCTCAGCTTCACTGCCAAGGCCTGCTGCAGAATGACCCCAGAGTTTCACTGTAGGCAGCTCACGGCATATTTGTTTTTCCAAAAAAGTAGTTGGCTAAATGCTGCTAGCATTCTCCTTGTCATGATAGGCAGACACACCCTTCCATGTCACAACATCCCTTTGCCAGCAACCAGCCATTCCAAAGTTCCATGATAGAAAAAAAAAATTTGCATCTGACTGAAGATGACTTGGGCTCAGGCTCATTTTTGCTGTACTGTCCCCACAGGAGTCTTACCTGTTCAAACTGCTAAAACAACATTTTACTCAATCCAGGTATTATGATTTATATTGAATCCCACTATATGTCTCCTGTCATGCCATTAAACCATGGGGAGGGCAGGCATTTTAGCAAAGCCATAAATCTCTTCTTGGTGTATATAGTATATGCAAGGAGAGCTTTCAGATTTCTTCTACATAGCATTTGTTCTCTCTTAAATTTGATGTGAGTGAAGAGCGCCATCACAAGATGCTGAACAGGTCATTATATTTGAATTCCTTGGGTGGGGGACAGGGTGGCTTTGTCTTTTCATCAGAAATCAAAAGAAAGTACAGTACCTGCTGGGTTCATACATTCCCTGAAAGTTTCCAGCCCTGTTTTCCAGACAGCTCCCAGATAAGCAGATGGCTTTTTAATGATGAAACCTAATTTTTCTAAAATGCTAATGAGTTAGAGAAAGATAATTTGAAAGTCTGCTATATATTGCAGGAAATGTTTTTTGTGTCTGTATCATTGGTTCCTAAGAATCATGTAACTACCACCTGGGTGAGCTCCATTTCTCTCTTTTTTTAGATCATGTGATCACAAGAAAAGGGGAAAGATAATCAATGAGAAAAGGAAGAACCCTCATTCAGGATGAAACAATTAAATTTATATTAATATATTTGAAAATCAGTCTTATAGCTGCCCTTTGAGCTATGCATTTCAAACATCTTGCCAGTGGCTTCATGTGACATCAATCTTAATTCATTTCTCTATTAATTTTCACTGAAACTCCGAAAATTCAGATTGCCCACTTAAAAGTTGTTTCTGACTATGAGTGTTTCAAGAGTGGGGTGCTAGAAAAAATTAATGAAAATAATGGAGACCTGAATTTGTCTTTGGATTCATGCCTGTTGTGTTGTGACTCAGGGCAAGTCATCTAAGCTCTCATGTATGATTTCATGTTTGTAATGTGGAATAGTATGGCCCATCCTTGGCCTGTTTGTTGAAGAAACCATTTAGACTGTAGAATTGCACATTCTGATCTTGGCTGATATATTCTCACAGTATCATTTAACATGTTCTTGTGTTATCTGTATTTCCAGTGAACTGGTGTTAGAATTAGATGCTTAAACAGATTCCAGTTGTTTTTTGTTGTTGTTGTTGTTGTTTTGTTTTGGTGGTTTTTGGAACTTTCTATTACCTTGCATCAGGAAGCACATAATGCTGAAATCGATTAGTGGATTGTGGTTTTGCCAAACTCGTCCACTATTACGAAGTTCCACATCAACATTTCACTTAATAGGTTTTTAAGCTACTGATGATGATTACCGAAATCCATTATTTTATTAGGGGTTTCAAACTGGTGACATCTTATTTCTATCATCCATTATGCATTTATTAAGTACTATTCTCTACTCAACTGTTTGGTCACCCTCAAATGCAGTTCGTATAGAATAAATGTTTGGAATTCTTTCCCCACATTTACCAGTTTCATAATGGATCAGTGCCATAGGACTTTATAAGATTTCCAGTACTGTCATTATGAACTCAAAGATTCTAATGTATATGATATGTTTTAACATTTAACATATTAAATATTGTATATTTTAATATTTAAATTATATTATCTGTTGTTTGGATGTTTAGGTTATTGTTGTTCAGCCAATAGGAGCCCCTTCAAACTGTCATCTGTGTTTCGAATAACTGAATTTTTGAGAGACTCTTGAGACTATAGAATGCTCTTAATTCATCTTGTGCATTATCTGCCCTTAGCTGAAATTGGCCATTTCTCCAAGAAACCCTGGTTTCTTAAAGGGGTAATTGATGTTTAGAAACCACACTCGGACCATAAGGGGTGGTCATGGAGCCCAGATGGCCATTTGTTTTAGACCTACATCAACCACTTTCACCATCTTTAACCCTGGTGTCTGCTTAAGCATCTGTTGTGTATGACATGCCAACTTCTAACTTGTCCCCTTTGTCTGTTCACTAGGAAGAAAAAGGCTATTGTATATAGTGATACCTAAGAAAGTATCTTCATGCCCTCTGGGAATGGGAAGCCCTAAAACAGACATAATTGATAAATTTGAATACTTCAAAATCAAAAACTTTTGCATATGAAGACTCTA
This sequence comes from Sciurus carolinensis, assembly GCF_902686445.1. Lineage (NCBI taxonomy): Eukaryota > Metazoa > Chordata > Mammalia > Rodentia > Sciuridae > Sciurus > Sciurus carolinensis. The sequence goes on along the minus strand of NC_062227.1, from coordinate 23,430,653 downwards.
TCAACAAGGTTTGAAACAAATAAATATTAGCAGGAAATATTTCTAATATTCTATTTCAGAGTACTAATGGCCTAAATATCAAGAATATGTTGATAGCAATAAGACAAACACAATCTAATTAGAAAATGAACATAAAATATAAATAGGAAACTATAGAATATCATTATATTCTTTTATAATATACATATATTCCATAAGTAACATTTGGAAACTTGTTCAGCCTCCCACATAATCAGGTATATGCAAATAAACAAATTATAGGATACCATTTTTTCACCATCATATTGTCAAGTTTTTTTGAGTGATAGCAAGTGTTAGCGAATATGTAGGAAAACACAAGCTCATCAATTCTGCTAACTTACAACAACTTTGGTGATAGTTTTGAAACTTCGTTTTAATTTTGGAAAAAGCAATTTTCTTCATCATTCTTATCCAATCCCAACCCCCCACATACACACATAATTTTGCAATTAGTGAATCCCATATGAAGGCCAAATTATGTTCTTCCACATTTGTATTAATAAGTAGGAACCTTTCACTATGAGTGTACTGAAGTATTAAAGTAAGTTTAATGTGCTTTAAGACTCTGTTATAAAGATGAAATTACAATTTCAGAATCATAGAAGTAAAGATTTTTAAAGTGTGGTTTTATTTTTTTCCTGGGGAAAATGGATTTTTGATAATCAACTAGCAGTTCTTTAGGATAAGTTAGCAAGAAAATGTTTGTGTTGAGAAGAGCTGTTGATAAATAAATATGCATTTTATAAATGCCAGTTGACCATAGAAATGCCCATAAGTGATAAAATATTAAATTCTGGAGGCGGGCCAAGATGGCGGACTAGAGGGCGGCTGCATTTCACGTTGTTCCAGGACGCAAGATTCAAAAGAGGAGATAGTGAGAGACTTGGGACCAACTCAAAGCCACCGGGTGAGTCTCTCCTGTCGGGGAGGCGTCCCGGATGGGGCGGTAGCCCCGGAACGCAGGGAATTTGTGAAGTGGAGTTGCTCGGCGAGACGCCCCTCCCCCCTCTGGAGCGGTAAACACGGACAACTGGGATCATCATAGAGGAGGCGGCTCAGCACAGCGCTTGGACTCGAGCAACCACTGGGGCTCCGGGCGGCTGCCTGAGGAGGAGCTGCGTGGCAAGCTGTTTAGACACAACGACCGCTTCTGAACACTGGGGGGTTGCCCGGAGGAAGAGGAGAAGCCCGGCGGGTGGCTTGGTCTAGGAGTGACTGCATCAGAGCCACAGGCGGTTACCAGAGGAGGAGCTGCATGGTGAACTGTTTGAACTCAGAGCGAGCACTCCTGAACACCGGGAGGTTGCCCAGAGGAAGAGGAGGAGCGTGGCGGGTTGCTTGACCTAGGAGTGACTGCATCAGAGCCACAGGCAGTTGCCAGAGGAGGAGCTGCGTGGTGAGCTGTTTGAACCAGAACAACTGCTCCAGAACACTGGTGGCCTGCCTGGAGGAGGAGAGCGGTGGGACGCTTGGTCTAGGAGTGACTGCATCAGAGCCACAGGTGGTTGCCAGAGGAGGAGGTGAGTGGTGAGTTGATTGGACTAAAAGCGACCGCTCCTGAACACCGGTGGCCTGCCTGGAGGAGGAGCGTGGTGAGCCACTTGGTCTTGGAGCCACCGCTCCTGAACACCCCGGGGGCTACCCCAAGGAGGAGGAGGAGGAACAGGGCGGGTCACTTGGACTTGGAGTGACTGCCTAGGGCTACGGGTGGTTGGCGGGAGGAGGAGACCCGAAGTGAGTTGTTTGGACTCCTAGTGACTGCGTCGGAAACCGGGCGACTGTCCGGAGGAGGAGGTGTGTGGCGGGTCTCTGGGTCTTGGAGCTATTGTACGGGGCTCCAGGTGGTGGCTCAGAGGAGGGGCTGCATAGCCAGGCGATTGGTGCAGAGCAGGGTCCCAGGAGCTAGGTGGCTTCTTGCTGGAAGAGCCCCACAGAGACACGCCTAGGGACCGAGCGAAGTTTCCAGGGCTGTGGGCAGATTCTCTGGGAGAGGCAGCCTAAGGAGACTCGCCTGCGAAGGGTGAGGCTCCCAGGCCCAGGACGTAGGTCCGGGCCCCTGGGATCGTTGCAGAGGAAGACAGCCCAGCCCAGGTGGTAGTTGTAGATTGAGGGGAACCTCTAGGAGGGCAACTGACCAGCGAGACGTCCCCACCGAGTGACTCTTCCCGGCCGGGGGAGGTTTTCCCACAGGGACGGTAAAACCAGAGACACAGGCACAAACAGGCCTTGCCTCAGCCCGCAGTCTAGTTCCCCATTGGATGACCATTGGTCAACAAGTGGAGGCACCTCTGCCCACTAGCAGGGAATATACGCCACCTGAGGGTCACCACCCCTAGAGAGGCAGCTTCTTCGTGGAGCTCTGCATTATCAACCTCCTCCAAGACTTCAGAGTACTGAAGGATAAGAGGGGATATACTAGCAATCTTCAGGGACATTATAAGTTGATAGAGGAAATCTGCAATATCTTAATGACCCACTGATTCCCGAACAATATGAGAAAACAAGGGAAGAAAATGCCCCAAACAAATCTAGATGTTACATCAATAAAATCCAACGACAGCATGGCAGAAGAAATGACAGAAAGGGAGTTCAGAATGTACATAATTAAAATGATTAGGGAAGCAAACGATGAGATGAAAGAGCAAATGCAGGCATTGAACGATCACACCAATCGACAGTTAACAGAGCAAATACAGGAAGAAAAAGATCATTTCAATAAAGAGTTAGAGATATTGAAAAAAAAAACAAATCCTTGAAATGAAGGAAATAATAAACCAAATTAAGAACTCCATAGAAAGCATAATAGAACAGCTGGAAGACAGAACTTCACATATTGAAGACAAAATATTTAACCTCGAAAACAAAGTTGAACAAACAGAGAAGATGGTGAGAAATCATGAACAGAATCTCCAAGAACTATGGGATATCATAAAAGGCCAAATTTGAGAATTATTGGGATTGAGGAAGGCTTAGAGAAACAAACCAAAGGAATGAACAATCTATTTGAAGAAATAATATCAGAAAATTTCCCAAATCTGAAGAATGAAATGGAAAATCAAGTCCAAGAGGCTTATAGGACTCCAAATACACAAAATTACAACAGAACCACACCAAGGCACGTTATAATGAAAATACCTAACACACAAAATAAAGACAGAATTTTAAAGGCTGTGAGAGAAAAGAACCAAATTACATTCAGGGGGAAGCCAATACGGATATCAGCAGATTTTTCAATCCAGACCCTAAGAGCTAGAAGGGCCTGGAACAACATTTTTCAAGCTCTGAAAGAAAATGGATGCCAACCAAGAATCTTATACCCAGCAAAACTTACCTTCAAATTTGACGATGAAATAAGATCATTCCATGATAAACAAAAGCTAAAAGAATTTACAAAAAGAAAGCCAGCATTACAGAACATTCTCAGCAAAATATTTCACGAGGAAGAGATAAAAAACAAAGAAGCAAATCAGCAAAGGGAGGAATTATCCTAAAGGAACTGTCAAATAAAGGAGGAACCAAGATGTGTCAAAAATTTTAAATATGAACCAAATGAACGGGAATACAAATCATATCTCAATAATAACCCTGAATGTTAATGGCCTGAATTCATCAATCAAAAGACATAGAATGGCAGATTGGATTAAAAAGAAAGATCCAACAATATGTTGCCTGCAAGAGACTCACCTCATAGAAAGAGATACCCATAGACTAAAGGTGAAAGGATGGGGAAAAACATACCATGCACATGGACTCAGCAAAAAAGCTGGAGCATCCATCCTCATTTCAGATAATGTGGACTTCAAGCCAATGTTAGTCAGAAGGGATAAAGAAGGACATTTCATACTACTTAAGGGAAGCATAAATCAGCAAGATATAACAATCATAAACATCTATGCCCCAAACAGTGGTTCATCCATGTATGTTAAACAAATCCTTCTCAATTTTAGAAACCAAATAGACCATAACACAATAATACTAGGTGATTTTAACACGCCTCTTTCACCACTGGACAGATCTTCCAAACAAAAATTGAACAAAGAAACCATAGATCTCAATAACACAATCAATAATTTAGACTTAACAGACATTTATAGAATATACCATCCAACCAAGAGCAAATACACTTTCTTCTCAGCAGCACATGGATCCTTCTCTAAAATAGACCATATATTATGCCACAAAGCTAATGTCAGCAAATACAAGAAGATAGAGACACTATCTTGTATTCTATCAGATCATAATGGATTGAAGTTACAAATTAATGAAAGAGAAAAAAACAGAAACTACTCCAACACCTGGAGATTAAACAATATGCTACTATATGATGAATGGATAACAGAAGATATTAGGAAGGAAATTAAAAAATTCTTAGATGTAAACGAGAACAAAGAAATATCATATCAAAATCTCTGGGACACTATGAAAGCGGTACTTAGAGGAAGATTTATTTCATGGAGCGCATTTAATAAAAGAAGTAAAACTCAAAAAATAAATGACCTAACACTACAGCTCAAAGCCCTAGAAAAAGAAGAACAGACCAACACCAAAAGTAGTAGAAGACAGGAAATAGTTAAACTGAGAGCTGAAATCAATGAAATGGAAACAAAGAAACAATACAAAAAATTGACAAAATAAATAGTTGTTTCTTCGAAAAAATAAACAAAATTGATAAACCTTTAGCCACACTAACAAAGAGAAGACGAGAGAAAACCCAAATCACTAAAATTCGGAATGAACAAGGAAATATCACAACAGACACGACTGAAATACAAAACATAATTAGAAGCTATTTTGAAAATCTATACTCCAACAAAATAGAAAATTTCGAAGACATCAACAGGTTTCTAGAGACATATGAATTGCCTAAACTGAACAAGGAGGACATACACAATTTAAATAGACCAATTTCAAGTAATGAAATAGAAGAAGTCATCAAAAGCCTTCCAACAAAGAAAAGTCCAGGACCAGATGGGTTCTCAGCCGAGTTCTACAAAACTTTTAAAGAAGAGCTCATTCCAATACTTCTCAAAGTATTCCAGAAAATAGAAGAGGAGGGAACTCTCCCAAACTCATTCTATGAAGCCAATATTACCCTGATTCCTAAACCAGACAGAGACACATCAAGGAAAGAAAATTTCAGACCAATATCCTTAATGAACATCGACGCAAAAATTCTCAACAAAATTTTAGCAAATCGCATACAAAAACATATTAAAAAGATAGTGCACCGTGATCAAGTGGGTTTCATTCCAGGGATGCAAGGTTGGTTCAACATCAGGAAATCAATAAATGTCATTCACCATATCAATAGACTTAAAGTCAAGAATCACATGATTATTTTGATAGATGCAGAAAAAGCATTTGATAAAATACAGCACCCCTTCATGCTCAAAACACTAGAAAAAATAGGAATAGTGGGAACATTCCTTAACATTGTAAAGGCCATCTACGCTAAACCCATGGCTAATATCATTATAAATGGTGAAAAACTGAAAGCATTCCCTCTAAAAACTGGAACAAGGCAGGGATGCCCTCTTTCACCACTTCTATTCAAGATCGTCCTTGAAACTCTAGCCAGAGCAATTAGACAGACCAAAGAAATTAAAGGGATACGAATAGGAAAAGAAGAACTCAAACTATCCCTATTTGCTGATGATATGATGGTATACTTAGAGGAACCAGGAAATTCCACCAGAAAACTTTTAGATCTCATAAGTGAATTCAGTAAAGTAGCGGGATATAAGATCAATGCACATAAATCTAAGGCATTTTTATACATAAGCGATGAATCTTCAGGAAGAGAAATTAGGAAAACTACCCCATTCACAATAGCTTCGAAAAAAATAAAGTATTTGGGAATCAATCTCACAAAAGAGGTGAAAGACCTCTACAATGAGAACTACAGAACACTAAAGAAAGAAATTCAAGAAAACCTTAGAAGATGGAAAGATCACCCATGTTCTTGGATAGGAAGAATTAATCTTGTCAAAATGGCCATACTACCAAAAGTGCTATACAGATTCAGTGCAATTCCAATTAAAATCCCAATGATGTACCTTACAGAAATAGAGCAAGCAATTATGAAATTCATCTGGAAGAATAAAAAACCCAGAATAGCTAAACCAATCCTTGGCAGAATGAGTGAAGCAGGGGGTATCGCAATACCAGATCTTCAACTCTACTACAAAGCAATAGTAACAAAAATGGCATGGTATTGGTACCAAAATAGAAAGGTGGATCAATGGTACAGAATAGAGGACACGGACACAAACCCAAATAAATACAATTTTCTCATACTAGACAAAGGTTCCAACAATATGCAATGGAGAAAAGATAGCCTCTTCAACAAATGGTGCTGGGAGAATTGGAAATCCATATGCAACAGAATGAAACTAAACCCATATCTCTCACCATGCACGAAACTAAACTCAAAATGGTTAAAGATCTCGGAATCAGACCAGAGACCTTGCATCTTATAGAAGAAAAAGTAGGTCCAGAGCTTCAACATGTCGGCTTAGGACCAGACTTCCTCAACAGGACTCCCATAGCACAAGAAATAAAAGCAAGAATTAATAACTGGGATAGATTCAAACTAAAAAGCTTTCTCTCAGCAAAGGAAACTATCAGCAATGCGAAGAGCGAGCCTACAGAGTGGGAGAAAATCTTTGCCAATCATACTGCAGATAGAGTTCTAATCTCCAGAATCTATAAAGAACTCAAAAAACTCTACACCAAGAATGTAAATAATCCAATCGACAAATGGGCTAAAGAAATGAATAGACACTTCACAGAAGAAGATATACAAGCAATCAACAAACATATGGAAAAATGTTCAACATCTCTAGTAATAAGAGAAATGCAAATCAAAACCACCCTAAGATTCCATCTCACCCCAATTAGAATGGCGATTATCAAGAATACAAGCAACAAGAGGTGTTGGCGAGGATGTGGAGAGAAAGGTACACTCTTACATTGCTGGTGGGGCTGCAAATTAGTGCAGCCACTCTGGAAAGCAGTGTGGAGATTCCTTAGAAAACTTGGAATGGAACCACCATTTGACCCAGCTATCCCCACTCCTTGGCCTATACCCAAAGGACTTAAAATCAGCATATTACAGAGATACAGCCACATCAATGTTCATAGCTGCTCAATTCACAATAGCCAGATTGTGGAACCAACCTAGATGTCCTTCAATTGATGAATGGATAAAGAAACTGTGGTATATATATATATATACAATGGAATATTACTCAGCCATAAAGAACGATAAAATTATGGCATTTGCAGGCAAATGGATGAAACTGGAGAATATCATGCTAAGTGAGATAAGCCAATCTCAAAAAACCAAAGGAAGAATGATATTGCTAATAAGTGGATGATGACACATAATGGGCGGTGGGAAGGGTTAGTGTTGGGGTTGGAGTTGGGTTTTGGGAGAGGGGCAGTAATGGAGGAAGGAAGGACTGTATAGATGGAAGGGAGGGGTGGGAGGGGAGGGGGGAAGGGAAAAAATGGCAGAATGAATCAAACAACATTACCCTATGTAAATTTATGATTACACAAATGGTATGCCTTTACGCCATGTACAGACAGAGAAACAACATGTATCCCATTTGTTTACAATAAAAAAAAAATTAAATTCTGAATATTGTTGTTATGCCATTGCTACTTTAACAAGTTACCACAGCATAATGACTTAAAATAACACAATTATAGTTCTGGAGGTCAGAATCCTGACACAGGTCTCACTGTCAAGATGTCAGCAGGGCTCTATTCGTTTTTGGAAGCTGCAAAAGAGAATCATTTTCCTTAACTTTTCCTACTTCTAGAAACCACCCATTCCTTAGCATGAGCCTCCCCTCCCCCACATCAGAACAAGAAAGGGTGAGTTGAGAGCTTCACACCCCATTGTTCTGACCTACTGCTATTATTCCTCTTAAAATGTCATGCTGTGGTATCAGCCAGATATTTTTAGGATGGACTCCCTATCTCAAGCTTAACTCATTACGAACTTCATTCCAACTGCACCCCTTAATTCTGTGTTGCCATGTAACATAGCATGCAGTCACAGGTTCCAAGATTAGGAGGTGGATGTTTTCAAGGAGCCATGCTACCCTTCAGATGAGATCTGACTCCAACACAAAAAGACATCCTTTCCTAAAGGGTTAAAGTTTGTGTATCTGCCAGTTAATGGGGCCCCCTAAGAAGCAGATTGTATTTGCTCCTACATAAATTAACCAGGAGTTGTGTTTTTAATTTGGAAAATAGTCTGTAAAACAACTTCAACCTTTATGTTTGTGAGATTTTTGTATACTTAACCCTGTACAGCCAAGGGTTTACCTGGATTTTATAATGTCAGTGCTTCAATTAGGATCCAGAATATGCAGTTTTAGTGAGTCCCTGTTTGCCTACTGACACCAGTGGCTTGCCCCATTTTTATGAGGCAGGGGCATTCCTAGGTTTTCTAGTAAGCTTAACAAACATCATCAAGAGGGAAATAGGAGCATGATTCCAATGTGACATACATTAAAAATCCCTCATTTTCTCACTTGTATTTATAGACTGATAAAGGATCAACAGTATACCAATTTAGTCTTGCTACAGAGTGACATTTTGAAACCATTAAACTTCAAGATAATGTGCACACATGGAATTTAGCAACATAAGCTGACTGTGAGTGGGGACCTACTATCACTAATGTCACTTTATTCTCATTTCTGCTCTACTGTGGGTTATACCAACTTTATATTTCTTGTGCCATCACTGATTCCAGTCCCTCTGGATTCATATTGCCCTGATGTGAGAAATAAAACTAAACAAAATATTACTAAGGATGACAGATACTGCATCTATTATTTCTATGGCTGAATATTTTTAGTGTTTACAAATCTTCAACTGGTTTGGGAAATTACATTTTGGTGCTCACACGAGCCGTGAGTGACTCCCAGATGGAAGATGTTTTTGTCAGGGGGGATCTATGTGCAGGTGGATCTGGGCGGGCAGACTGTGTGTGTGTTTACAGGTCCCACTGCAGCATGTGTTCAGAAGAGCCCAGATTCAAACCCAAACTGTTATAGAATGGGAGTTCAGCTTCCTGGTATAAGGCCAGATATAAACTAAGGTAGAGATGAGGTGACATAGGGCATCGAGGAATTTTTTCCTGGTTATGAAAGATAGCTGAAACAGGAAAGATGCCCAGAATGGCGATGGGGGTGATAATGATAATGAAATGTATTTTGGGATTGACCCAAAATGTTTTCTTCAAGGCTTTTATAAAAATAATGTTAAATTTGAGTTACAAAAGGTGTGCGTATATGTGTGTTTAATTCCTCTTCATCATTTTCCTGGTTCATTTTCTGCTGCTATAACAAAATACTGTAATAAACCAGGCAATTTATAAAGATAAAACATTTATTTCTCACAATTTATAAAGATAATACATTGATTTCTATGAAGGTGATAGCATGTGGCAAGGACCTTCTAGCTATATCATAACATTCTAAAGGTATCACATTGGAAGGCAGAGCAAGCTGGCTAACTTAGATCTCTGTGTTTTCTAATAAAACCTCTAATGACATTATAGGGATCCCACTTTCATGGCCTTATCTATTCCTGTTACCTCCCAAGGGCCCACTCCACGTACCATTAACAGGAACTCAGGGACTCAGTTTCCAGCACATGAACTTTTGGAAAACACTTTTAAACCATAACAATCACTTAGAAAAGGTCAAATGTCCATGCCTGTGAAATGAGTCTGTGGTTTCAACTGCCAAGGTTTCATTCATTCAACAACTTGAAAAATAGTAGACCATGGGCCTAGGCCAGGTGTGCTCATCACCAAGTCCTAAGCCAGGAGCCCTCAGAGGCATCAGCTGTGCATCAGTCATTGTCTCTCCATCTGACTGCTACTGTGTCTCCACCTCACACACAATGATGTGCATCACATATTCTTCAATCATGCAATCAAAATAATAAGAACAAATATTTGGTGAGTACCAACCAGGTGCCAGATACCATTCCAGGACAGGGGATGAATACTAAGCAAAAGAAGCAAAAACTCTATCTCATGCCAGTATCATTTAATGTGCACCCACAAGCTTAGGAAGGTACCTGTTGACTAAGAACAAAACAGTGTCTCCCAACCCAAGAAGAGGAATGCTTAGTAATTAGAGATCCCTTTGAAATTTAAGGGTGAGAAAATTTTCTTTTTGATTGATCAAAAAGTCTACTGCTATTAGAAAATTTGAGGGAGTCCTGTTCTATCCAGAATATGTCTTTCTTAATTTTTTTAGTTCCAAAAGTAAGTTGTTTAATATCTTAAGGTTATTAGATGTATTTTATTCTCACATGTCAATTTAATTCAGATTCCATGAATTTTATTGTAATAAATAACAATATTGGTCCTGTTTTTATTAAACTATGATAATGGTGACCATTTCAGAATCATATATTTTTGCTATGACTTGGGAGTGATCATAGGTTGCAACACAAATAATTTCAACTTGTTTTAAAAGAACTTCAGGCTTTTCCAAAGATTTAATTTTCAAATTGTAAGTGTATGAAAGATGAATTTTTATTGCGTTCATGCAATATAACTTTATTTTAAATTTTTCCAGCATGGAATACACATAGTCATATACATGTGAATGCCCCAAGAGAGATACTGTCTGCCACTGGACAAAGGGATCCACATGTTTCCTTGCTTCGATGCCTCCATGTTCCTTTACAGATACCCTGCCAACCAAGGAGGCATTCCATGGCTTCTTTACCTCTGGGTCACCCAACATAAAACAGCAGTGGCAGAAGAACACTCTGCCTTGGCCAACAACTATGCACTCCCAGCCAGCAAAGTAAACCAGGCTTTATTTACAGTGTGCAGACGTGAGCAACTAGTGAGGTTCAGCTAGTGATGCCAGTGATGGTTTCATAAAGATGATTTTATCTGCATATTGGAAGTCAGTGCCAGATGTCTACAGTTTTTAGGCCATAGGGCCAAGGACAATTTAATGTTACTGCACTAGTTTCCTTCTGTCTAAGAGAAAGATAACAATAGTAATTTCCTCACTGGGATATTACTAAGAATTAAAAGAGTTAATGAACTTAAAATGCCTGACTTATCTGAAATCCTGTGAATTTCTGCCAGTTATTTTCATATTGTGTTTCTATCACCTATTGTAGTCCTACATATTCAAGCTGAAATAATTAGATGTCCAACTGCTGTGTTTTTTCCTTTAAATTTTAACTTTTAAAAACATTATCTGGGGCTGGGGATATAGCTCAGTTGGTAGAGTGTTTTCTTCACAAGCACAAGGCCCTGGCTTCAATCCCCAGCACCACACACACACATACAAATTTTTTTAAATTATCTGGTAATTCACACAGATCTATCTTTAAGGTGACAGCCCCTTACTCATTTAGGTTTATTCAGCTGAATCTTGGTAACTGGGTATAATGTACACATTGTTTGACTCAACCAGTAGCTATTTCATTCCTACTGTGAGAGAAATTACATACTTTTTGGTTCCAACTCCTACCCTATAGCTTAATTAAGTCTAAGAACACACTTAGTTACAAAAGACATGACCAAAAAGTAATTTGTCTTTTATTCTTTTGTCCATATGTAATTTCTAAATCTGTAAGTTTCGCCATCTTTATAATATTTAAGTGAAGGGTTGTTTTTAAATTTCTGTAGACTTTACGAAGTCATTGCTCAGGCATAGCACCTTGTAGTAAAGCCTACAGGGATAGAGGTAGTCATGCTCTGGGATGAACTCTGAGTGACAGTAAACCAGGTGTGTGAGCAGCATCCATACTGAGAATGATTCTTGAGATCTTTCTCTTGGAATCCACTGGTACTGGTGGCAGATGTGCCTTTTCACCCTGCTCCTCCTACAATGGCCACCCACTTCTGCTGCAGAGAGGAAAACAAGAGGAGGAGTTGTTTCCTTTCTCCAAGCTGTACTTTGTTCTCCTAATTGGCAGCCATTTGTCCTCTGGCTCTGCCATGAGACACATTGCTGACAAGTTCATCCTTCAGTGGGTTTTCTTCATAAGTTGTGATTCATACCTGTCATGTAGATAATAATAATCCAAGACATTTTTCTCATTTCCCTTACCCTTATTCTATTTTTTTTTTGTTTTGCCTCACAAAAGAAACACAACAGAAAGATCAGAGTATAGTAAGCATGAATTATAATAACCATTCCTTTAATTTGAATTCATTGCACATTTCCCTCTTCTCTCCCATTTATCCTGATTTCCAATTTTATGGGCTATGACTTTTTTCTTCCCTCTAATTTTTTTCCCTTATAGTATTACAGTGTTTTTCATTGACTTTATTTAAACATTGTGTCACAGAGCTTTTTGTTAGTGTAACAAAGTACTTGAGATAATCAACTTTAAAAGAAGAAAGTTTTATTTTGGCTTATAATTTAGAGATTTCAGTACATGCTTGAGTAGACTAATTGCACTTGGGCCTGTGGTGAGGCAGCACATCATGGTTGGGAGCGTATAGCAAAAGGAATCTATTTACCTTATGGCAGTGAAGAAGGGAAGAAAGAAAGAACTGAGTCCTACTAGAACCTATATCTTAAAAGTTGCACCACATCCCAATAGTACCAAACTGGAGACTTTTAACACATGGGCCTTTAGGGGACACTCAAGGTCCAAATTATAGCAAACAGAACAGAGCAGAGTTCCAACATACTACCTAATCATACACACAGCCTTCTTCACTATCTATATTCTGCAACAGAGCAGTATGTTTATTATAATTTGTGAACCTATATTGATATATCATTATTACCTAAAGTTCATAGTTCACACTAAGCTTCAGTCTTATTGTTGCACATTCTATTTTGACAATTCCATAATGACATCTACCATCCATTATAGTATCATATAGAGTAGTTTCCCTGCCCTAAAAATTCTCTGTGTTCTACCTGTTCATTCCTCCCCTATCCGACCCCTGACCACCACTGATCTTTATATTGTCTTCATAGTATTACCTTTTCCAGAATGTCATACAGTGTGAATAGGCTTTTCAAATTGACTTCTTTCACTTAATAATTTGCACTTAAGTTTCTTCCATGTCAAGTAATGGCATTATAATTAATTTCTTTTTTTCTTTTCTTTGTTTTTTTTTTTTTTTAATTTTTGTTACTGGAGTTTGAACCCAGGGGTACCTTAACACTGAGCTACATTCCCAGCTCATTTTGTTTAATTTTTGAGACATGGCCTTAATAAGTTGCTTAGGACCTCACTAAGTTTCTGGGACTCACCTTGAACCTGGAATCCTCCTGCCTCAACCTCCTCAGTTGCTGGGATTAGAGGCATGTGCTACTACACCCAACTTTAATTCATTTATTTTTAATGTTGAGTAACATCCCATTGTTTGAATGATCACAATTTGTTTATCCATTCTCCTACTGAAGGATATCTTGGTTGCATTTAGATTTTAGCAAATATAAATGAAGTTACCATAAACATCTGTGTGCAGATTTTTGAGTGGATTCAAATTTTCAGTTTATTTAAGTAAATACCAGAAAGATTGGTATTTACTAGAAGGTTGCTAGATCTTATGGTATGAATATGTTGGTTTTCTAAGAAGCTGCCAAACTGACTTCCAAAGGGACTGTCATCTTGCATTTCTGCCAGCAGTGAGGGTTCCAGGTGCTTCACATCCTCACCAGGATTTGATGTTGTCAATGTTCAGACTTTAGGCCATTCTGAAAGATGTGTAGTGGTATCTCATTGTTTTAATGTGCATAGCCCTGGTGGCACATGATGTGGAACTTCCTTTTAAAGCTTATTTGCCATCTGTATACCTTCTTTGGTGCTGTATCTGTTAAGATATTTTGACCACATTTTTAAATCCTGTTTTTTGTGTTCTTATTATTAAGCTATAAGAATTCTTTGTATATTATAAATACCATTATTTATCAGATATGTCTTTTGCAAAAAATTTCTCCCAGTTTGTAGGTTAGCTTATCTTGATAGTATCTTTCATGGAACATAAGTTTTTAATTTTAATGAAGTCCATCTTATCAGTTCTCTCTTTCATGGATCATGTCTTTGATGTTTTATCTAAAAAGTCATTGCCATGAAGGTCATCTGAATTTTCTCCTATGTTCCCATCTATGAATTTTGTAGTTTTATATTTCACCTTTTGATCTGTGATTCATTTTGAGATGATTTTTGTAAAGGGTATAAGGTCTTTGTCCAAATATGTATTTTTGCATGTAGGTGTCTGGTGGTTCCACCACCATTTGTTGAAAAAATAATTTTTGCTTTATTATATTACTTTTGTTCCTTTCTCAAAGCTCATTTGGCTATATTTATGTAGGTCTCTCTCTCTCACTTGTCTGAGCTTTCTGTTCTTCCCAGAGATTTATGTATTATTTTGCCCATATCATAGGGTCTTTATTACCATAGCTTTATATTAAGTTGGGATGTTGAATAGTGTTTGTTAATCCTCTGACTTTGTCCTCCTTCAATATTGTGTTACCTTCTGGGCCTCTCTATATGTACTTTATAATCCATTTGTCGATATCAATAAAATGAATTGCTAAGATTTTGATTGAGATTCCATTGAATCCATAGAAGAATTTGGGAAGAACTAAAACCTTAACAACACTGAGTCTTCCATTTATTTAGTTCTTTGATTTCTTTCATCGGAGTTTTGTAGTTTTCTTCTAAATATTATATGTACTTGTTAGATTTATATATTTCACTTTTGTAGGTGCTAATGTAAATAGTTCTTCATGTTATATTTAAATTCCAATTGTTCATTATTGGGATACAGGAAATAGGTTGATTCTTATCTACTAATCTAGTATCCCATGACCTTGCTTATTAGTTTTAGGAGTTTTTTGGTTGACTTAGATTTTCTATATAAACAAATGTGTTATTAGTAAATAAAAACAATTTTACTTCTTCCCTTCTATTGCTTTGTTTCCTTTTCTTGTCTTATTGCATCAGCTAAAACTTCCAATAAAAGTTTTAGAGAAACTTTTAAATTTGAAAAGAGTTAAAGAGAGGGGATGTCCTTGCTTGTTACTGACCTCTTGAGAAAGCTTTTAGTTTCTCAACATTAAGTGTGTTAACTGTAGGATTTTAGTAGATATTCTTTATCAAGTTGAAGAAATTCCCCTCTAATATAGGTTTTCCGAAAGTTTTAATAATAAGTGGATATTGGATTTTGTCAAATGCTTTTTCTTTGTTAATATGATTGTGTAGTTTTTCCTTTGTAGCTATTTGATGGGATGAATTACATTCATTGAATTTCAAATGTTGAACCAAACTTGAATAACTGCAATAAATCCCACTGGTAATAATGTAGAATTTTTTTAAAAAAAACCTTAGATTCAGTATGCTAATATTTGATTGAAGATTTTTGCTTGTATGTCTATGACAGATGTTGGTTATAATTTTACTTTCTTATAATGCCTGATTTTGGTATTAGGATAATGCTGGCTTCACAGAATGAATTAGAAGTATACCTTCTGCTTCATTTTCTAGGAGAGACTGTGGAGAACTAGAAAAATTTCTTTCTTAAATATTTCATAGATGGACTGATGTGGTGGCTTGGTGGTAGAGTGCCCTGGGTTTGATCCTCAGCACCACATAAAAATAAAATAAAGGTATTGTGTGCACCTACAACTAAACAAAAAAAAATTTTTTTTCATTTTCATAGACTTCATCTGTGACCCCATCTAAACCTAGTGCTTTCTGATTTGGAAGATTATTAATGGTGGAGGGCACTAGGAATTTAATCCAGGGATAATTTACCACTGAACTATACCCCAGCCCTTTTAATTTTTTATTTTAAGAAAGGAATTCATTAATTTGCTTAGGTAAGTCCTCCTTAAGTTGCTGAGACTGGCCTTGAACTTGCAATGCTACTGTCTCAGTCGCCCAAGCTGCCAGGATTGCAGGCATGAACCCCACCACCCCCACATGCATAGTGGAAGAATATTATTGATCCAGTGTCTTTAGTAGACATAGACCTAGTCAAGATTGTAGGTTTCTTTTTGTTTGAGTTTTTGCAGATTAGACTTTTCAAGTTATTAGCCCATTTCATCTAAGTTATCAAGTTTGTAGGCACAGAAGTTTTCATAATATTTCTTACTATTCTTTTAATGTCTGTGTTAGCTGTAATGATGACCCTCTTTATTTTCCAATATTAGCAATTTGTATCATCCCTCTTTTTCACTTAGCCTATCTAGAAGCTTATTGATTTTATTTATCTTTTCAAAGAGCCACATTTTGGTATTGCTTTTTCTATTGATTTTCTCTTTTCCATTTCATTGATTTTTTACACTAATTTTTACTTTTTCTTTTCTTCTGCTTCCTTCAGAGTTAATTTTCTTTTTCTACTTTCCTTAGCTTGAAGCTTCCACTATTGAATTTATATTTTCTTTATTAGTATATGTATTCAATGTTATAAATTTCACTCTAAGCACTACTTTTGATGCATCCCACAAAATTTGATGTCGTATTTTCATTTCCATTTAATTGAAAAAAAAATAAATGTCTCATGAGATTTGTTCTTTGACCTATGTTGTTTTTCTTCAGATATTTTGGAATTTTCAGCTATCTTTGTTTTATTGAATTTTAGTTTAATTCCATTTTCATCTGAGAACATACATTACATGATTTCTACTCTGAAAATTTCTAAGGTGTGTTTTATGGCACAAAATGGGTTCTATTCTTCTGAATGTTCCCGGTGAGCTTGAGAATTCCATGTGTTCTGCTGTTGTTGAATGAAATGGTCTAAAGGTGTCAGTTATAACCAATTGA
This sequence comes from Sciurus carolinensis, assembly GCF_902686445.1. NCBI lineage: Eukaryota > Metazoa > Chordata > Mammalia > Rodentia > Sciuridae > Sciurus > Sciurus carolinensis. The sequence goes on along the minus strand of NC_062227.1, from coordinate 23,413,832 downwards.
TTGATGGTGTTGTTGAGTTCAACTGTGTCCTTACTGATTTTCTGCCTGCGGAATTCGTCCTTTACTGACAGAGGGATGTTGAAGTTTCCAACTATAATAGTGGATTCATCTATATCTGCTTGCACTTCTATCACTTTCTCCTTCCATATACTGGTGCTATGTTACAGATTCATACACAGTAAGGATTTTTAAGTATTCTTGAAGAGTTGACCCTTTCATCACATGAAATGCCTTTTTTTATTCCTCATATTTTTTTCTTGCTCTGAAGTTTTCTGCTAATTTTAATATAGCTTATTACATTTTTCTTGATTACTATTCACACAATAATATTTTCTCTGTCCCTTTGTTTTAAATTCTATGTGTGTCCTTATGTTTATGGTAAGTTTTTTATAGATAATATAAAGTTATGTTTTGTTTTCTAATCTACCCTGACAATCTCTGTCCTCTACTTGATATGTGTAGACTGTTGATATTTAAGGTGATTATTGATGTATTAATAACCTATAATTTTCTTTGGGGAGAGTGTTGTTTTTTTTTACCATTTTCTGTTTGTTTGCCTGTTCTTTGTTCGTGTTTTAGTCTCCCACTCTTTTTCTGTCTTACATAGTTTAATTGAACATTGAATACTATTCTATTTTCTCTACATTCTTAGCTTCTTTTCTTTGTTACTTTTCAGTGGTTGTCCTAGACTTTGCAGTTGTCATTTGTAATTAATGCAAACCTAACAAAATAACAGTATACTACTTCACAGGTGGTACATGTTCTTATAATAATAAAGTGTTCTTTTTTCCTCCCTTCTGCCCTTGTATCATTGCTGCATTTATTTTACTTATTAATAATCTGTAGATATCAAATAATTTGTTGCTGTTATTATTTTGAGTAAACTTTTAACTTCTAGAATAATTAAGAACAAATATGTATATCTTCACATTCCTTTTCTAAAACTCTTCCTTTCTTTATGTACATCCAGGTTTCTGATCTATATCATTTTCCTTCTTTCTAAAGAACTTCTTTTTTCATATTTAGATTTGTATTTAATTTTACTGTGAACAGTACATCCCTTACCATTTCCTCTAGTTTTGTGTGGCAATTTTCTGTAATAAACTATTCAAAGAGATTCTTTGGTGAAGAATAGAGTGAAATTGAAAAAAGAAATGTTATTATAAAGCCAACACTGTCACAAGTTGTATTAAAACAAAACACAATATTTTCCTGATGTAGTTTACAGTGTTTCTTTGGGACTGACCTCAACATCGTGAAATGTCGGAGCTCTAAATGGCAGAGATGCCGGTTTGTCATGTTGGATGTAGAGGCTCACTCAGCTTCACCTTATCTGAATGTCCTGAATAGAAGACTATCAAATTCCAAGTAGTGATGGCTGCATTGATGCCAATAATGCAAATTTTCAATAGTCTTGTTTGTTCACTTAGAAATAGACACTTAAGTGATGTTATTCTAGGGCAGCATCTCCAAGGCTGTATTGAGTTCCTTTATCTATATTGCAGAAGTGTTCAGTGGCAGACATGTTGTGCTGGATGCACTGTTTTGGGATGTCTATCTTGGAGACAAAGGTCAAGCAGCCACAGTCAATTGTAGTTAAAGAGTGATTGGCATCTGTCATGACCAACAACTACAACACTATTGTCCAAAACAAATAATGCACTCGGGAGTGGCTGAACTCAATTTTCAGAACTGTGATCTGTACTTTTTGAGGTATTAGCAATTCTTTCATGACTGACCCAGACCAGGTAACTCTTAATGGCAGAGCAGATGGCCTGGTGGGCCCAGTTACTGGTGCCTCTGCCACTAAACTCTGACATCAGCTGACCAAAAGGTCACTTTCATTCACTTCTTTAATGTAAGCATAAAGCGCTGCATTTGAAGTTGCACAATCCTGCTGCCAGACAAATCTTAGTGGAATGCCAATCCCAGCTGAGGACCATGAAGCATATCTACTTTCAAATGTGCTGTTTACCCACTAGACATTTTCAGAATCAAAGTAACAAACAAGAGGCATGCTTCACTAGCCCTAGCAAATATGTTCTCTAGGGAGGACCACTTCACAAAAGTGTCTCTGTAGTTACGCTTCAGGATCATCACAGCTGGCTTCCAGACAATGTCATTCTGATGCACTGCACTGTAAGTGACCATGCAGTTGCACTTATGAGCTCAGTCAGTACCACAATGTGTCCATTGTGGTCCTTGAGTTCATAAACTTTCACCCACTGGCTCTCATTTTTCTCATAGGTGTACATTTTGTGATGATTTCTCCTATTCCAGGCATGATAAGTGATTAACTGTCTACTGCCAACAAATTCCCTCAATTTTTGTATGTCTGAAAGAGTCTTTATTTCTTATTCACTTTTGAAGGATAGTTTCATTAGAATACAACATTCTAACCAAGTGTGGTGGCACATACCTGTAATTCCAGAAGCTCGGGAACTGAGGCAGGAGAATAGCAGGTTCAAGGGCAGCCTCAGCAACTTAGCAAGGCAGTGAGCAATCTAGTGAGGCCTGTATCAAAATCAAAATAAAAAGGGCTGGTAATGTTTCTCAGTGGTTAAGTACCCTTGGCTTCAATCCCTGGTCCAAAGGAAGAAAGAAAAGTATACAACATTCCGGATTGGTGGCTTTTTTTTCCTTCAACACTGAATATTTCACTCACTCTCTTCTTGCTTGTGTAGTTTCTGAAAAGTTAAATGTAACTCTTACTTAACTTTGTTCTTCATAAGTAAGGTGTTTTGTCTGTCTGGCTTCTGTCAGGATTTTTTTTTTTTCCATCTTTGACTTTCTGCAATTTGAATGTGATATATGCCTAGTTGTAGATTTTTTTGGCTTTTATCTTATTTGATGTTCTCTGAGCATCTGACATGAATTTTATGAAATAGTCATTATTGCTTCAGATGTTTTTCTGTTCCTTTTTCTCTTCTCCTTCTGGCATTCCAGTATACATATATGTTATACCTTTGTAGTTGTCCTACAGTTTTATAATTTTTTTTCTTGTTTTTTTTTTTTTGTTGTTGTTGTTGGTTGGTTTTGTTGGTTTGTTGGTTTTTTTCAGTCATTTTCCCTTTGCTTTTCAGTATTGGAAGTTCTTGTTGCCATATCCTCAGGCTCAGAAATTCATTCCCAGCAGTACCAAATCAACTAATAAGCATATCAAAGGCATTTTTCATTTCCATTACAGTGTTTTTTATTGCTAACATTTCTTTTCCGTTCTTTCTTAAAACTTCCATCTCTTTTTTTACATTGCCTATTTGTTCTTGCGTGCTGTCTACTTAACCTATTAGAGCCCTTAACATATTAATCATCATTGTTTTGAATTCTCAAAATGTCTGCTGTATTATGGTCTGGTTCTGATGTTTGCTGAGTCTTCAAACTCTGTTTTTGTCTTTTAGTATACCTCATGGTTCTTCCTTGATAACTAAACATGATATATTGGATAAAAAGGACCTCAATAAATAGACCTTTAAATGTGGTAATGAGACAGGGGAGGTATTCTGAATGCTGTGATTTTTTTCCCTCAAACTTTGTGAGCACACCATTGGACTATGAACTCACAAATGTTTCTCAGGTCTCCTCACCTTCACTCTTAGTTGGGACATGATGACTAACATGAGGTGGAGTTTGGTATTGCCCTTCCCCCATATTAGGTACTAATAAAATTCCAGCAGGTTAGCTCTGGTAAAATAGTTTCTCTTGAGAGAAAGCCTTGTGTGTTAGTTAGCTTTTTGTCACTGTGACCAAAATAGACATGAACAACTTAATGGAGCAAAACTTTATTTTGGGCTCATGATTTCAGAGATTTAGTCAATGGTCAGCCAACTCCATTGCTTTGGACTCAAGGTGAGGCAGGACATCATGTTAGAAGGGTGTGGTGGAGGAACAATACTCTCCTCATGGTGGCCTGGAAGCAGAGTCGGGGGGTAAGGGCCCACACCCAATAACTCACCTCCTCCAACCATACCCCACCTGCCTATAGTCACTACCCAAGTAGTCTTTTCAAACTGGGATGGACTGATTAGGTTACAGCTCTCATAATCTAAATCATTTCATTTTTTGAATTAATAGGATCTTTGAGGGAAGAGCTCAAATCCAAACTATTTGGCACCTTGTTAAGAACAGAATATTCAAAATAGCATATTTCAAAATAGCCACTTTCCACTTCCTCCTGCTGAAAGCATGAGGGGATTTACCTCTGATCATCACCCTGAAAACATGGTAAAAGCTTGTGAAGGTATAACTCACAAAAGTGTGGAGACACCTTAAATTTAGTCTTCCTTCCCCTACCCTCCCCTTAGATCCCCAGCGTTACTCACTCTAACGAAACCTTGGCCACAGAGCACCTCCAGCACTTTGTCAATTATGGTTTAGGTTATGATGACCCTGTAGTGTTTTTTGTTTTGTTTATGGACTTGTACTCCCATAAGTTGTCATTGTATTTGCTTTGAGTCTTTCCAGTTTGGGGGGCAGTCGTTTGCTGCGTGACCTCAATTCTCTGACAGATGTAAGAAAAGTTGTTGATTTTTAATTTGTCCGGTTTTTACTTCTTAGGACAGGGGATGACTTCCAAGCTCACTTTGTGTAGGACTGGAAACTGCAAGTCCTTTCTCAAGTGGTTTTATGATCTATTTATAGATGTAATATGAGCCTTTTCTTTTTTGTTGTTGTTGTTTTCTTTTTCTCTTTTTAATTACTAATGGCCTTTCTGATTCATGCAGTACAAGTTTGGAGATTGCAGATTAAAATATTTCAGATAAACCAGTTTTTGATAATAAATTTACTGAGTGTTTAGATATGATTACAAAGAAAATCACTTCAACTTTTGGAGTTTCCCTCCAGAAAAGATTTTATTTCATTAAGTCCTCCAAATTTTTCTAATGGTTTTCAGCATTAAAAAAAAATAATAATACAAGGTTCAATGAGGAGTGAAGAGTGGGCAGAATCTCCAGTTTATCCACAGTCATAACTGAGCCTCCATGCTAAATCTAACCTTCCTTAACTATCTGTAATTATGGATGAGAACTTTGAGCTGCATATGAGAAACAAATAAAATTCCCAAACAATGACTTAAAAGCTCCATGACTAAACAAGCTACTTTTAATGTATCGGTTATCAGTGAACTCACTTTACTAATAATTTGGTATTATAACTAATTCAGTTCACAAGCATTTTGGATGCCACCAACTTGTGTATGTAAAGCATTGACTAGGTGCTAATAATACTGCATCTTTTTCAAATCATATTAGTGTGGGGTGATGGAGAGTTCACTCTTGAAATTAATTTATTTACAGTATCACTAAGAAGTGTAAGTTAATGAAATACTTTACAGGATAAATCATATTGTTTCTAAATTAGAGATTTGGGGGTTGGAGTTCATGGGTCCAATATCAGCTCCATTTGGAAAAATTATTTAATGTCTCTGAAACTCAACTGCCTTGTCTTTAAAATAGGGAGTAAGAAGGTAAATAGTAAGTAAGAATAGCTTGTGCGTGCACATGAGAGATAAACAAGGTACTGCATGCAGAGTACAGACATTCGGTAGTTATATGCTATGTTACTTTCTACTCCTTTCCATTTCAACACAATTAAGCTGCTCAGTGCTATTACTCATGGAGAGCAGAAGATCCAGCTACTATGTTTTATTTTGAAAATTGGTTTATTTAACAACACTTAGAAATTGGGTTGGCATAAGATCTGGATTTCTAGTTTCTCCAGAAGAGTTGAGACACTGCTTCCTTTCCATTTCTTCAGTCTCCACCATTCTTTATTGCCTTACACTGGCTTCCCTCACTTACCATCTGTTGACCTTGTGAAGCATTTGTATTTGGGACATCTAAAGGGAGTAAAATTGTGGTTAAAGGACAGTGAATGCAGGGAGCCTGCAGAGAACAAGTTGGAGATTGAAGGTTTATAGGTAGAAAGTATGTGTTGAATGGATATGAACTTAAATGTCCAGGTCTCTGACTTGACCTCCAAATTGAGTATTACCTACGAATCTTTAATGGGATTCTTATGCACTCAAAGAAGATCAGTAATGAAGTATGTCCTGTGACATCACTGAAATTAGTTCACACACACAGAAGATTAGAAAGGAGAAAGAACTTCTCCATTAAAAGCCTGGCTTTTATCAGGGCATATATGCCACCCCCATCTCCCGACCCCCCAACACCACCAAAAACAATACAAGAAGCACATTCATTGTCATTTCTTCACCTTTAGAATTAAAGGAATTCAAGCAAGAAAAGGCAGGGGGTGTCTGGTCAAGTTGACTGTGCCCTCTTTTTCTAGGCAGAAGAACAACAGCAACAAAACATATTGAAGCAATTATCTGCATAAATCAGTCCAAAGCAAATCAAAGACATTTATGCAAAAAGTGAGCCTTTTGCCTGAATCATAGCGCAATTATCTCAGTTCTCCCCTTCAGCATTCCTGGGGAGACCTGGCATAGAATGTTTTTCCAAAAGCTAGCAGATTCAGAAGTGGAGGGGAAATGCATTGTGAGCACAGCTGTGGAGAGGGAGTGTGCTGCCCAGAACACCTGATGAGAATATGCAGGCGTGGATTCTGCTCCATGGCTGGAAGAGATGACCTTCTATGAGGAAGGTGATCTGCAGGTGTCAAGAGAAGGATACCAATGCCTAGAGGGTCACCCTCCCTGACCTTCTAAATCTTTATAACTTCACCCTTGAACACATGATGTTTCAACTTACTGTCAGATACAGTATAGGTGATTTCCATTTGTTTAAAACTATATCTCCTCTCCCATCATCTCTTAGCAATTAAAAGGGCAACTCATCAATGAAAGCCTTTTGCCTTCAAAGTATGAAATTAAAAGATGATTATAACTACAGGCAAGAAAGCATGCGGATTATGTATCATTTGGAAATGATAATGAAGATTATCCATATGGTCTGATATGATTCCTTCCATTCCAATCATAATCACCTAATATGGGTACAATTTTAACTACATGGCCCATTCTGCTATGTCCTAGGTCAGTCAGTGTCAAGATGAAGCTTCCATTTTTTTATTTGTAAACAAATGCTGCTAGGTGCTTGGGCAGCATTTTCAGAATGTTTTTAGACATAAGGATTTTCATATGGCAATGCTACATTCTTTCTTCTTAAACATTCTCACTTTATCCCTCCTTCTTAAGCATCTCAAATTCTATTCTTTTCTGTCTTTGGTACATAAAACAACCTTCAGTGGTGGTAAGACCTGTAAAAAATAGCTTTATCTGTTTATTTGTTAGTGTCCCTTAGTTTTTCATAGCTTTTGTATAGGTAGCTGCAATTTTAGATAATGAGTTTCAGGTGGTCAGTGGGCAGGCTGCAGGGATTACTGTCCTAGGCATTTGCATGCTCTTCCACTGACAGAGGGAGCAACAGGACTTATCACGCTAAACATTCCTGCTGTGATGTTCATTAGTTGAGTGTATTTAGTGCATTATCAACAGACAACCTTTTCCGTTTACTGGGATGTAACCCCATCCTAAGCCAAGGAGCACTTGTATTTCATTTTTTTCTGGAAAATATTTATTAGAATCTTCTTTTTGGGAGCTGAGGCTGTAGCTCAGTGGCAGAGCACTTGCTCAGCTTGTGTGAGGCGCTGGGTTCAATCCTTAGCACTGCATAAAAATAAACATATAGGCATGTTTTACGTCTACAACCACCAAAAAAAATTTTAAAAAAGGAATCTTCTCTTCAAAACTAATATGGCAATGTAAGACAATAATTCAGTAATAAGTTAATATCTCTAAGAGATTATCAGTAAACAGATGATGATCATATTGTACAAGATCATTGGTCATTTTAATTTATAGTATGAACAACAATGTTTTAGGCTGAGTTTTTGTTTGTTTGTTTGTTTGTTTGTTTGTTGTTTTGAGGACAGGCAGTGGATATTTTTCACCTCTCTGTGTGCAGCCTGGCTGAGTACCTGACACACTGAAGACACATAAATCAATGAATCATGAATGCATAAAATTGTTTCAGTAGAGGTTATTCCTGAACATTGTTCAGTATGCCTACAAGATCTCCAGCTTCCATTCACATGCATGTCTACATAATTGAATTTTTTGTCCTTAAGGAAACTAGCCAAGAAACGGAAGGAGACAATGAGCAGCACCCGACAGGAGATGACCGTGATGGTGAACTCCATGGACAAGAGCTATGCAGAGCAAGGCACAAGCTGCGATGAGGCCTTCTCCTTCATGGACACACACAATCTGAACGGAAGATGTAAGTGCACTCTCTGGCTTTCCAGGATTCCAGGTAGTACTGCGGGATTAAAAAACCAAAAAACCAAAAAAAAAAAAAAAAAAAAAAGACTTTTTTTCCCCAGAGAATGTTATGCCATATCTTTCTACACTCACTTTCCATGGTCTGGAAATACTTCATCTCATGGTTTTCTTAGCCAAGATGTTCTAAAGGTGATAGGACCAGGTCAGAGACACAGGAAACCACAGTCTTTGTACGTTCTTCCAGAGCAGTGACAGGAAGGCTTCCTCTGGTTGAGGAGGAGGCACCTGTTTCTCTTCATCCTCTTCTTTGTTCAGCTACCATTTGTAAGCAAGCCAGGTGTGGAATTGCATAAGAGGAGTCTGTTGTAAAACAGTTCACTAAGTGGCAGTAACAAGTTAATTGTTTATTTGTTTAGCTGACAGGTTCTGCCTTCATTATAGGGCTACAAGTGGTAATTAATAAATTAAACCATATTTCCACTTCACAAGTCTTAAACCTCACACCAGGTGGGTAAACTGAGCTTGGCTAATCCCTCCCTTGCTTCCACCTGTGATCAAGGTACAAGGTATTATTTCAGGAAACTAACAATTAGATGATCATATGATGTAAAAAAAGGAACAGTTGTTTTGTCCCTTGAGATCTCAGAGACCAGAGGACTAGTTTTGTTGTCCCCAGCACAAGTTCATTAAGTTCAAAAGCCAGGGGTTTCTTTATGCTTTTTTGTGAAATCCATCCATGCAGACTGCCAGTGACCCCGGCTGCATAACCAGGTCATTTATCAGCATGTAGATGGAGAGGGCAGCATTGCTATTACCAGAGGAATGCAGTACAGGCTGACCGGCCTCCTGTCCTGGAGGAGCAGAGGGTCTGGGGGAGTTTGGACAGTGCGAGCTGGTGTCCTGAGCACACACCGCGGCCTGTTCAGAGACTGCAGCTCTCCATCCACTCCTGTCAGTCACAGCGTGGTCAACGCCCGTGCCTGCTCCCAGCCTCACATTCCTCCCACACTGAGAGGCTTCGCAGAGCTCGGTTTCTTACTTTTTCTGTTTACAGTGACTGTAGTCATTGCACTTTCTCCTCCCCCATTTATGTGCTCTCCACACACACCTGGCCTTACGTGGAGCAGGCACTGCTCAATTTTCATCTTTGGTGGCCTTTGCCCTTCAATGCCATTTTACTGTTAGATATAGAAGCTGTGGTCTTTCTGTATACCACAAACTGTATCCCATTTTGTCATTGGATTCTCTCTGCTTTGTTGTAGTAGATGTTACATTTTTCTTCTAAAAGTATATATGCATTTAATGGCCAAATATATACTTATGTATATAAATTGCATTTGTTGGGAGCTGGGGTTGGAGAAGATCTTTGAGCTGCATACAAGGTTGGTATTTTCGTAGCAGCAGCTATTTCTTGAGCATCAGGAGGAGGTAAGGAACGCAGGAGCTAGGAGTGTCAGTGGTAGAACACTTGCATAGCACATGTGATACCCAGGGTTCCAAGTCCAGCACCACACACACACACACACACACACACACACACACACTAATGAGGGGGAAGAGAGAAAGGGACCATGCAGATGTGATATATGGTCTTACTTTCTACCAATTGTTTCCAAACTTAATTTAATAGTGAGATTTCACACAAATAAATTGGCCTGAAATGACCTGGCCCAAGAGTAGGAACCTATGTTAGTAGCTTCAAGGCATTTGAGGTTGAAACCACAGAGATATTACCTATGAACAGGAAGTATAATTTGAAAGTTCCCTTTTAAAAAGGTAGTGGGTCTGTGGAAATCCAAAAATGCCCAGGGAAAGGCGGCTGCTAGAAGCCAGCATTCCTCTGCCTCTGCTGATCCATTTGGCATTGTTTGATGCCTCCCCTTAATAAAGGCAGCCACAGAAATGCTCCAGGAGACTTCCTGTTTTCCTCTCACTCTTTTAGCAGTCAGTAGGTCCCATCCCTGATGGTAAATTTTTAGTAATATGCTATTAATGCCCTAAAAATAAGAGCTAAGGTACCAGGGCAGAAACTTTCAGGAAGGGCCATTCATTAGACCACAGGCTGCCAGCCTCATTCCTGTTACAAATCTGAGAAGTACAAGATCTTTTAAGGCTGGGAGAAAGCCTAGAAGCTAAGGTGAGTTGCTTTTAGAAATCAGACAATGAGAAAAATGTGATTGGAGAATTTAAAAGTAACCATGAACACATTTATAAAACGCGTGGAATAATCTGTCCCCCAAAGCAAGTATGAGTTGTGCTTATATATAGCATATCATATGCTACAAAAGGAGAACATACTTGGGAATGGTTTAACTTGTATATTAAAAGACAAACGTATTTTATATTCCCTTGTTTTAAGAAGACAAAAATAAACATTATTTCATATCTGTTTTGCACATTTTTGCCAACCATGTAAAACTGTCTGCTGGTATTAAAGAGATATTACTCTCACTAACCCTGGTATAGTTTGTAAGTACACAGTTATTTTGGTTCTTGTTTTCATCAATTGTTCTCTTTTCTAGGTAAAGAATGTTTACCACAAACATAATTTACATATGTTATCCTTCTCTACTTTAGAGAAATACCATATAAATGACAGGCAGCCTGAGTTCTGTTCTTTGTTCCATCACTTACTAATTCAGCCCTTTAAAATATAAACACAGGTAAAGGCACTGTCATATTGAAACTGCCCTGAGAGCTGAAATATGTTAATATGTCATCAGAATAATTATAACACACAGTGTCCACAGGAATTTGTAGCACTTCTCATAAATATAATGATGTAATTGGGTATTAGTGTCCTGGTTCAGCACTTGGCACCAAATAAATCATGTAAGTAAGTACATCAGAGGAGTATGTACATGGTAGTTATGCTTAACCAACTTAATCATACTAATTGTTATATGTTTATGAAATTTATGTTTTATTATCATGAATCAGGGAAGATATTGAAGAGAGTTGACATCCTATCTTAAAATTAGGAACTGGCCATTTTTACTGTAATTGGATAAATTGGATTGGATTGACTTTCTCATTTAATACTAGAGAGGAGAAGGTGTGATAGGATTGAATGTTTTAAAAGAATAGTTTAAAGGAATACAAGTATTTTTATAAGGATTTAAAAAAACAATATGGAGGCACACATCTTTCACCTTAAATATGGCGCACATCAGCTTTATCTTTCATAAATCAAATCATGGCAATATGGAAAGTTCACCCCATTTCTAAAATGTAAGGAAGAACAGGAAATAGCGAACTGCAAAAATACTGGCATTCCCAGAAACCATGCGTAGACTCATTTCCATGCTTTTAGTTATGAATGTATACATCATACAATGGCAGACTTAGAAGAAAAGCTGGAATTTAAATTGAAGTCTGTTGTATTTATCTATTGGGCTGTGGGGTAAGAAAAGTCTTTATGTAATGAAACCCTGTTTGTTCTCTGAGAGGACAAATAACTACTCAAAGACACCTGGGGATGATGGCATTTGCCATGTGGACCTGAGTGAATCTGGGAGCATGGTGTCTGAAGTCTCACGATTCTGCAGCCTCTGACCAGCCTTTCATTTTTTTTTCCTTTATTGACAGCTGTGTCATCACCATCATCCTTTACAATGAAAACAAACACACTGAGCACATCGGTGCCTACTTCCTATTACCCAGGTAACAGATCCTTTCATCCTCTCATCTCTTCATGGCCCCTTGGCAACCAGAATCCGTTAGCCTCCCATGGTGCCATGCGGTGCTTTAGAGCTCACTCTGTTGGATGTGTTGTAACCCAAGGCTTTCTGTGGCTTTCATGGGGGAATTTGGGGGGACCTTTCATCAATCATTTACTGTTCTTTCTCTTTTTACTTTCTCTGCATTGACCTGCTTACGATGTATGACAGACCCATTTGTGCCAACTGCAATTTTAGGTGAGAATATTTCCCTTTACCACAGTACATTGCAGGAGTAATTGAGAAAGTCAGTGGCCACTCTGGAGCAGATTGAAGTTTTAACTCTTTTTGGTGCAGTGATTAGAAGCAGGACACAGGATGGGGTGGGGGTGGGGGTAAATGATAAAGATTTTGTCTAATCCGTCTGCATTGTCAAGAAGGGTTTGCTGCATGTATGTTGGGGATGATATGAAAAGGTTTAAATGAACACTCCCAGCTCCAATATCCTCCCTTTCTGTGTTCAGAATTTAACTTTAGTTCTTATCCCAGGGGAAAAAAACAATGTGTCATCACTCAGCTGTTTACTTCCAAGAGCTGAATCTTGTCCAATGTGATAGTCATCATAAAAGTGAAAATAGCTCCTCGTTATTTTCAGTTATCACTCAGCACTAAATATGTCAATTGCAAAAAATAGCATTTTTCTAATTATGCCCAGTGGTATGCAGAACAATGATCACAGTTGAGTCTGGGCCCCCTACCTATTCGCCCAGGGCACCCCCAGTATCCCAAAGTGTCTGTCACACAGTGGAATTTCAAAGGAGCTAATGTTTTGAACTTGAAAATGACAGGATGGCACTTTGTAATCAAGTGGTTTATTATGTGTCAGATGTCACTAGAAATGAACTCAAATGTTAGCCCAGTAGGGCAGAATGCATTTAAAGTATGAAATATTCTCAGCAGGGGGTTACAGGAAAAAAGTCCCATTTGTGCAATGTAAGAAGGGTGAGGAGAAATGGCATTCCCTGACTGTGATAACCCAACACGCATGGGCTGCTGTTGCCTTTGAGACGCATAAATAACCCAAGTGTGTCCCGGCTGTGTTCTCTTTCTACTACTAACCTTACCGGAAAGGAGCACAACAAAAACGGCTTCCAGGTATATAACAATTCACTGTAGCAAGACTTCCATCCTCAGTTGTCCAACTTCCTCTTCCTAATGTTCTTTATATCTCTGCAACATAATTTTCCCCCCTGTGCTTCTCTTTCCTCTAAGTTTTATGATTTCTAGATAGAGGGTAATTTTATTTTCCTTATTGTTCTCTGGGCTTAAGAAAGTTTGTTGCCTGGGGGAAAAAACTGAACTGAGGCATACTTAAGAATAAAACCGAATTTTATAGTTTTGTATCATTCAAGAGCTAATAATGCTCCCAACTCCCTCCTCCCTCACATATACATTTTAATTCCAAGTATAAAGGGGGAAAGGCTTCATTTTTATTCTTTTCACAAGTGAGGGGCACTGACTAATCTTTGGCACCCAGAACAATGTAATCTACATGCAAATGACATTTGCAAAATCATTGGATAGGCGAAGATTTGCGATTTCTTTGTGTGCAGTGGCATTCATTCCCGGGTTCCTCCAGTAGATGTTCTGACCCTGGGGGATCTTTGAGTAGGGAGGGCTGACACATGTATTGTCAGAAGGATGAAAGTGTTCAGATTTCACAGCAGGATTAAGATAAGCTTATTAAACAAATATCATTTTTCTAAAGTCACTATTATTATGAACACTAATGACATCTTTTAAAGTTGGTTAGGCTTCTATCCCAAAAATCACGTTAACAGACAATTCAGGTCACACAAAAAGATGCACACCGTGAAAAATAAGTCAGTTATTATCAACAGATAAATGTCCACAAGTACAGCTCATGAAGGTGCCAGAGTCATAAATGATGGTTTTGGGAACCATGTTCCTTACCCTGTGTATCTGATGCAGTTGTGAATCTCTATATTGCTTGATAAGAATTGGTGAGGTTATCACTTAAAACTCTAATATAGAGTTTAATTATGTCTGTACCTCATTTGTTTATAAATGTAAATAGAGTAATGGATGATAGATAGAACCTTCCCCATCTCAAAAATATAGTATTCATTTCAGATCAATATTTTTCTACTGATTTACTAAATCTTCAAAATAATTTATTAGAGAATACAGGTAGAATTAATTTTCAGTTCTTAGCCTTTGGAACTGTTAATAAGAAGCTTTATTTCAGTTTCCCCCTGTAAGGCATTATTTTTAATTTAAAATATTATTGTGGCAATTTTTTAACAATAAAGAAAATTAATGACAATTGATATCTTTTATCAGTAATAATAGATTGTTTAAGTCAGAGGAAACTGACTAGTCATTCATTGTGGTGGAATCAAGAATTTCCAATGGGAGAGATGACCTGGTTTCCCATCAGATTCATCACAGGAAAACTTCTCTTCCCACTTCAACCTATGCATACACCGTAATAGCAGTCTTTTCCAAGAAGAGGTTGGGGTAGTGTTTAAATACTTTAAAACTTGTTCCACACTAGTAATGAGACCAAGGTGTCATCATCTAGCACAGGATGATTATATACAACAGTGACAGTGCTTGTAACTCTCTGAATTCAGAACTTCAAGATTACCTGGGGTCAGAGCATTGCTAGGTTGCTGGTACATCCACTTGAAAGGCCTAAGTCATGTAGATGAAGTTTAGAAGTTTAACCCACAGTGAAGGGCAAATTAATTATGTCCATCCCACAAGGTACAAACCTAAGAGAACAAGAGCAGCACAGAGGGGAAACTAATTAATGCTTCATTTATTTTAGTATAACATACAGAACTTCCTGCTGGAGGAACTAAAAGCCCAATGAATTCAGTACTTCAGCAGGGATGCTGTATCCCAATTGATACAGCATGGCAGTTGCCAACAAGCAAATCCCATGTGGAAATTTCAAGGTGTATTTGTGACTGTTAAAGTGGGAACATGCATTGCTAAATTTCAAAGCAAATCCAAATGACAAAAAAAAAAAATCATGAAATCAACTTACCACCCTTTTTTTATTTTGTCTTTGTGTCTTTAGCCACCTTGTAGTGATCCAGGTGCCATTTCAGCAACAGCAACATAGCTACACTCTTGTGTGCCACTTCCATGCCATGCATCCCCAGGTGCTTTGCAATGCAGAGAGAAGTGAGGTTTCAGCACAGGACCAGCTCCCCAAGTGCCCGAGGGCTACATTTCCATTGGAGCCCAACCTCAGTTCAAAAAATGAAAATAAATGAAAAATGACTTAGCTGAATTCCCTATTGATAAATAATCTGGTAATTTTCAAACATTGAACATAACTCCTCTCATGTTTTATTGCTTTATACCTGAAATCAGTTTTGGTGTACTATTATTCTTGTATATGACCATAGCAATATACTTTGAGAAAAACCATCTTCAATCACATAACAGCTAAAGGGATTCAGCATCATAATGAGTTAACCTGTGGAATATGAAATTTTTAATCGAGGAGCACTTTCCTGCCTCAGACATTTTTTAATAGCTACTATTTCTGCAGTTCATTAATCTAATTTACTAGTAGTTGTCCATTAAAACAGAGCCTCTTTAGGCTTATTGGACCAAATTTTGACATTAATTCTGTAGTACAATTTGGTTGACTTGCTCAAGAAATTTAAGTGAGAAAATGTGTTGAATACAAATAAGCCTTATTTAGTCTTTACTTGGTTCATGGGGGATAAAAAGCAATTATGATACTAATTTTAACCTCCTTTTTGTTATTGAGTGCTTAAATTAAACACCTCCATCCTAACATGGTGGGAAAATTGAGGCTTTGCCCTCTGACCACCTCTAAATAGAAAACCTAACTGGAAAATTAAAGCACAAAATAAAAACTACCTGTAATTATTCACATAGTACTATCGCTTATGCCCTGTTTCCTTTTTCTCCTCCTTTTTTTCTCCTGATATGTATCTTCTTAAAAGTGCCAATCAATGGTAAGTTCCCCCATTCGCCCCATGGAAAAGTTGCGGAGGGAGTGGGAGTGTGTGTCTTACTGTAGATCTGACCAAGCCAGCTGTGCTGCCCTGCGCTGGCCTGCATGTGTGCTATTGTAGAACATTCCATGTGTGATGTGTTGGACCACAGTATTTTGTCAAGCTTTCTGATACTGGAGCATGCAAAGAGACTCATCTAAATGTCCCCAAATCAGGTTCCCTTTTTCTTTTTTCCACAATTCTTTGATTTTATGCATTTCCCCATTCCCATTGCTAGCTTTCTAAGCCACACCATTTTGTGCACTTTTATTTTGCTCACAGAACATTTGTACAGAGTTTATTTATTTCATCATACAAACTAGGTGACTAATGTTTGAAAAACTACAAGACTGGTTTTGCACCAGGTCTTGCTAAAGTTTCAGATTGAAACTTCTACACACCTTAGCACCAAAAGGTCAAAAAGACTCTTACTAATGAACTGTGTAAATGCAATATATCGTTTGGACTGCTTTGTAAAAGCAAAGATTTCTGCCTCATTCCTATTAGTATTGCCAACTCCATTTAAATTTCTAAACATTTAACTTTTCTTTTATGGCTGAGCCATCCTAGGGATTACTGCAGCCATAGGTTCAGGGGATGTCAGCAGCCAGCTTTGTAGCATTCTCAGTGACCCTGACTTAACCTGCTGGTTTGCCCTCATTTCTCCCTGACCTGCTTTTCCTAGATGAGACCCACACGATGGCCAGCGATACCAGCAGCCTGGTGCAGTCACACACTTACAAGAAGCGAGAAGCGGCTGATGTGCCCTACCAGACGGGGCAGCTTCACCCTGCCATCCGGGTGGCAGACCTTCTTCAACACATCACCCAGATGAAGTGTGCTGAGGGCTATGGCTTCAAGGAGGAATACGAGGTGAGCATGAGCTAGGTACTGTGCTTACAGAGCCTCCAGCAATCCACAGAGGGAGCAGGTAGTTTATCTAGGGATCCTTTTCCAGCTGAGTATGAGACTGGTTAACAAGTTTGCAAGCATTCAATAGAAAAGGAAAAACACTTCACCCTTTACCTTCTTCCTCATAAACATGAAATGAAAACAGGTCTACCAGGCTCTCTTCCCCTCCCTTTTCTTGATCACCTTCCTTGGCTTTTCCTATAATTAAGAATGATGTTAAATCCTAATTCTGTAGAAGTTATCTCAGGAAGAAACTGTGCACTTAAAGCAATTATCAACCAACCAATGATGTCAGTTGTGGAGATCAGCCTGTAGTAACGGACCTGGCTATTGTCGTGCCATGACAATTGCTATTGTCCTGCTAGCCCAAAGAACATGCTATTGTCCAGAGCTCTGGTGTGGACAGCTGTCAGGGCATTTCTGGGAACAGTGATATTCTTCTACTGTATATAAAATGTAGGGCTCACACCTTTCATAGCCTCTACCATTTGTGAATTCTTTTGGAAAGACATTCAAGAACTGAGGAGAATTACTAAACTTCAATTCTGAATCAAGTATGCTATAGATTGAGTGGGTGTGTATGTGTGGGTGTGGTGAAAGTAGGACAGGAAAGTTGGTTTATTTGTTTATATTTAAATTCATTTATAGTCATTGATTCTTACTTAAGATACAATTATATAAATTTGTGCATTTTTATATCTTAGAATGTGTTTCTGCTCCCCAGTCGCACTAACTAGCTCATATTTAGGAAACAGCTTACCTGTGTTTATTTTTAAATCAGCTCCTGCTACCTTTAGAGCCTGTAAGTTTCAAACTTCTCCGTCTCCTCTTGTGGGCACACTCATGATTCCTCATGGCATGCCCCAGATCCTGCCTTGCCTTGGATTGAACTCTTTCCAAGTTTGCTTATCAAAGATCCATTGCACATGGCCCTGGTGCTGGTGAGCCACTGCCACTCTTCTAAGAGTAGGTCTGTGATCCAAAGCAGACAAATAGACACATTTTCCCCGACTACTGTGTGCATCCTGGTAAGTTGCCAGTGACCTCAGTCCAGTAGACCAAAAAGCCTAAAACACCCAAACCAAATCATGCTCCAGGATTTGGTTTCAGTCCAGAATGTATTTTCAGATAAAGTTCTGCATTTTAGCAATCCTGACTTCTTAGATTTACCTTTAGCAGTTCAATGTATAATTCAGTGAAATTGACTGCTTTTTGCATATCGCCTCATACACTTTCAAAGGCTAGCTTAGGAATTAATAGGATTAAGAGTAAGACTTCCAAAGCATTAATATCTTATGAAAGACAAAATTAGGTTATTGAGAAAATATAAGCCTAATGAATAGAGATGATGTCTTAGTTCTATCCAATATTCTGAATGCAGATGTTGCTCAAATGTTTATTAAAGATGTTAATGTGAAAGGGATTAGTTACAGAATCAAATAACATTCATAAAAGAGCCTGAGTCCAATTTTGCATGGACTATTTAAAAATAGCTATCTTGCAGCTTCTATAACAAACTTCAGACAATGCATATTTCAGTGTATGCAAAAAAATTATTTCCCATTCAGATCCCCTGAAGACATTTGGTTTATAGGTGCAAACAGAAGTATCATACACTCATAAGGATATTATGACTGTAAATACATTAAAAGATGTTATACCCCCCAATTAAGTGTCATATTAGTAATTGCATTTTTTAAAAAAAATTTTCTCATCCTCCCAATTCAGTGACCAGAGAGGACAGTTAATGGTAATTAGTCTTAACTCCAAATGCATTATCAGCTTAAAAATAAAAAGAAGGAAAGAAAAGGGAAGGGAAAGAATTAACATACACTAGAGAAGGAAGCAGGAACAAATGAGAAGGTGCTTTGGGGAGAATACGAAATGGAAAACTGTGTTAGGAATAATTGTATAGTTCTGTCCCTTGCCCCCAAAACTGCCCTCCTATGGGATGTTCTTGGTGGGAGGACTGTGGTAGGGCAGAATATACAGGACCAAGGAACTAAGATGGTAGGTAAGGAAACCTGGGCAGTGGCCAGAGGAAGAAGCAGAAAACTCTTAAGTAGTATCTGTCACAACCAAACCTGGAATCCTAGCTCTCACTACCTTTGTCTGCGTGTGTTATTGAATTACATAAGATTTGTGCCCAGATCTTTATGAAGGCAAAGCTAAGCTTCAGGGAATTGACAGTGCATAAAAGATCCCATTCTGTAATTACTCTTACTGTATTTTCTCTACCCCCAGGTACTTTTTATACTAGTATGAATCTGGAAAATCTTCCAACAGTTGGTTTTTGGTTTGTTGTTGTTGTTGTTGTTGCTGTTGTTATTTTTAAGTTCAGTTAGATTTTAAACCTCTAACAAAACAGGCCTCTTTCAGTCATGCTGTAAAGTATGCATTCTTTCCATGAATGCAGCCCAGAGTCAGGATCAGTGGGTGCCAACCTGGCAGAGTGAGACTCTGCCACTCAGTGGGTCATCTCAAAGATCACACATGAAGAGCTCAGGACACAAGGTTGGGTGCCAGAGTAATGTGTTCAAACTTAACTCTCATTAGCTGTGTGACCTTGGTCAAGTTATCCAACCTCTGTAGGCCTCAGTTTCTTCAGTCTGTAAAATAGAATAATTACAGCATCAACCTCATAAGTTGGCTATGAGGATTAAATCATATAATATGTCAAAAGTGCTAGAACTGTACCCAGCATATAGTAAGCATTCATTTGAAATTTTACCTAGTGCAAAAAAAATGCTAAACTTACAATGAGATCTAAGAGAGGAAGTTCGCAGCCTGTTCTTCATGGGGAAATTGTATTTTATTAAGTTTCAGTCCATTTCTGTCACCTCTTGCATATAACAGCCTGATAACTTGAGCTGTTCACTCTCATTTGCTCTATCTGTAGGATTCATTTGCTTACCGTGTATCATATATCACCAAAAGTTCCCATTAAGAAGTAACTTGAAAATAAATAAGTAGGTTTGATTCTGTGGGTTAAGAATTTAAAACTTGAGAAAAGAAGTATTTTAAAAATAAACACTTTCCCTTTTATTGCTACAATAGTGTTTTCTAAGTTAGAGAAGTGCTAAGAAATAGTGTAACTATAGACAGCAGAATCTCCTTTAAAAAATGATTGCATTGATGTCTTTGGCAAAGTGGGATTTAATGTAATAAATTGTGCACTGCACTCAGTGCCAGAGATATAGGGGAGAGCTGTAGAGCTGTACCTCTCTGTCCTCAGAGAGCTCACAGTGCAAGGGAAGCAGCAAGGTATCGACTATAGTGCATCTGGTCAAAATCCACCCCCACATACACACATGTTCAGGGGGACCTTAAAGGCCAGTGGGTGATACCTCTGCCAACATAGAGCAAAGAGGACTTTTCTTTGAGGGATAAGTGAAAGTTGGCCTTGAGAAAGTGTAAGAGGGGCAGCCTTCCACATAGATGAAAAATAGGAAAATGGGGTGCCCTGGGGGAAAGACAGCAGTTCTCTACACCTGAGTCACAGAAAGAGGTGAGAGACCTGGAAAGTCTGGGCTTCTATCCTGAAGGTCATATGCATCACACACATAAAGTTTGAAGTCATGCTGGAAGCAATGAGAGGAAAAGAAAGACTCAGCATGAATCTAACTTGTGCACATAAATGGAGATCTTTTAGTATGAACAGCTTAATTCACAAATATTTATACAGGGCACACAGGAATTGCTTGAAAGGTCATAACCAATATTTCAAAAAGGTAAAAGAGAGAAGGAAAATATATGTATTGAAAAGGAATAATGGGAATTACATTGCTTTGTCTCTGTTCGAAAATGTTCTGGATTGCTTGGCCTCCAGACTTGAAGCAGTGATTAACTTTAGCACTGAAGTGTCTCTGGGGATAAAAGATAAAGAATGGCTTGAGTCCCTGTTGTGACTAGTGTAATCACCCATTTGGTTTTTCCACATTTCTTCAATCCATGTATATTGGGAAAACCAGCCATCCATTTGGAGCAATACTTTTGAAATAGTGACTTTCTCTCTGTTGACCCTATTCCAACCAATTCTTCTTTATCTTTTCCATGACAGCAGTGTCTGAAAATTGGCCTAAACACTGGAAAGCTTCATTACTGATCAAGTAGCCTACAGAAGTTTATCCAAACAAGAGGGAAACATGTGGTGGGGATGAGATGGAGCTGCCCTCAGTGCAAATTTTTTATTTGATTTTATTCTAACAAGATAGTCATATGGCACATCTCACCAGGGAGACACAATAATTTGATTCAAAAGAAACTCAGACATGAATCACAATAAAGAAGTAAACATGCTGAATTGAACAGAAAATGGCATGTTGTCAGCAGAGAGAGGTTCAGGAATCTCAGGAGAAAGACCCAGTGGAAAGGGCAGGTTTGTTTATGTTGTTGCAAGAGAGAAGCCAGTTCTTTCTCCTGACAAGCAAAGGGCAGTCCGCGCTAACCCCCTGTGGGCAAGTCTCCAGTAATGAAGAAAGGACATAGCTGCACTCCAGGGGGACAGTGCAGATCTCAGCCAACCTGCCCTCCAGACTTCTTGGCCTGTTATGGCCTGGAGTTGAAAAGGGAGATTTGTCACAACCCTGTAGCTCTGCCCTGAACCTATAGTCCCTGTGCTGGACATGTGGGTACTAGGCCCCTTTCTGTCCTTCTTACCTTAGAAGCATTAGAGCTACAAGTTGTTCCATACTGAGTCAGGGACAAGACAGTGGTGGCTGTGTGGTTGGTGAGTGAATTGCTCCCCCTCTGTGGTCCCCAGAGGGCCTTGTTTACTCCTCCATCTTTTAACTGATCCTAAATTCTTTTGGGGATCAAAGCAGAAAGACATCAATTTTAATTAGGCAAACAGCCTTGCTGTTCACAAAGAACTTGAGCTACTCTGTCAAATTAAGATAAAGCAAGATAGCAACTGTAAACTCCTTTAAGACAGAACTTCCTGAAAAGACACAGGCATGTCTATTTCATTAGCTAATAATCAATATCCTTATGGAGCATGAAAACTTATTTGCCAATTATTAGAGTTAAAACTTATTGGAAACCAAAGTAACTCTATGTCTAGCTCTTCCAAAACATATGTTTGTATCCATCTATCTAAATGTGTTCATAATAGCAGTATTCATAGTCCTCCTACTTTTCTTTTGTGTCTCTCCAGGGCACAGACACTAGTAATTAATTTTATAATTGAACTCTGTTTTTTTTCACTCAGTTTCAAATGGGGTATTGAAGACATTATGTCAGAATCTTCAGGCTCCAGCACAGAATATGAATTTTTCTGAGGAACCTGAATTCTCTTTAAACATGTTATCTCCTTATAGGTCTTTACAGGTCTTTTATAAATGTGAGGGTTATATATTTCTCCCCCACCCTAGACTTTGCCATTTTCTAAGTAAAACAACTGAATTTGTTAAATGCAAGCACACTGTTTTATGTGATGCCTTTGTCTACATTGGACAACGTTCTGGCAACCCCAGAAAGGTTTATCATTAAAATGTCACACCTGCCATCCAACATCTCACTGTTTTTATTTGTTTGCCTCCTACATCAAGAAAAGACAGCATATCCTACCAAAAAATAAATAAACAAATAAACCCACTGGTCTGCTCTCTGCAGAGTTCTGGCTCTTACTTTCAGATACCCTTGGATGGGAAAGGCCCTTAGCAAGGGAAGACAGGCTGCAGATCCTTGGATAGCCAGTACCAATAGCCTGTCTTATTCTGGCAAAGGATTGACCAGTAGAGAAAGAGAGTTGCCCATACTTCTAGATAAGTTAGGATGAGTGCATTGCAGACTCTTTTTTGGGTTTTTAAAAACAGATACAAGGGCAGGTGGAATAAAAAAGCACTTGGTGAGACTCAGCTAGAATCACGGCCCACATGGCTCACCACCAGGTGGTTCTGCACATCATCACCAGTGGGAGGCACCCAGGGGGCCCCTCACCTCCAGCCCACACTTTTCTCAGATGTGTCTTTCAGTTCCCATTTCATATTCTGAGGCACCAGCTGAGTCCATCAATTGCCACCATCAATGCAGGTTATTTTCTATCCCATAGGATACAAAACACACAAAACAAAACCATTGAAAGCTAAGGATGGGAGTGAGGGGCAAGGGGAGGCTTTGGCAGGCACTGGAAATGCATTAAGAATCACAGCAGCTGCTCCTCCGATGGCTACAGCAGCCAAGTGATGTTTTCACATCTTTTTTCCTGTAATTATTATGGTGATGGTGAGCCAGGTCCATGAGAAAATGATAAAACCTTCTCTCTGAAATTTTGAGATTGCTTCAGGCTCGTTGGGCAAGTCAGGTGTATGTGCTTATGTATACCTTCTTAATAGACAGCCATTACTGCATGTTTTTAAATAATGCAATGGAGAGAATGGTTTGACCATGAATTCTTGGTTTATTTTTTTTAAAGAACCAATCTAAAAGTGTCTGTTTTAGTCACCTGCTCCACTTTGTCTTGCTGCCTTTCGGGGCTCCTTCCACACTCCCTGATTTTTCATCCCGTCTCCTTTTGCCCTTGCATCCGATGACATCATGTACAAGCTCAGACTTCAGAGAATTAGGTTACAGATTGATATTTCCTGCAGCTCTCTGTCCTCCCTCTGATGACAGTCCATGGCAGTTGACTTCTTTCGATTTGTTTGAAACACTTGTAGGCAACTGTCTGGTTTCTGTTTTGAAACTGGTTATTAGAATTTTCTTTTCTAACCTGAGAGAAGTGAAGCAATTCTCCCACTTGTTAACATGCTTTTAATGTCAGATACCATTAGCCACAGTGGTTTTTGCAGAAATCCTGGCCCTGAAGGGACTGCCTGTGTCCCAGCATTTGAGGACCTTATGTATCTCTGGCACCTATCATGCCTTTGATTAATTTAGTGATGTTGCCACCCATGAACAAGGTCGAGTTAGGTTTTTCACAGTTGTCAATTGTCTCTCCCTCTTCCTCACCTTCATACCAGTAGGTCACAAGTATTAACTACTTCCTTTCCCACCATGTTTCAGTCCCTTCCCTTCATCTCCTATGCCACTGCTTGGCCCTTATCACTTACCTGCACTATTATAGGAGTCCCTCCACTTATTCCTCCCTCTCAGACCTGTCCTCCATCTTACAACCAGTTTTCTTTGTAAGACCTTTCCCAAAATGAGAAACTCTGCACAGTGTACTTGGCTTTTCATGATAACAACTTCAGCTTGTATTTCAGGCTTTCTTTTAAAGGAAACTACTTTCCATTATGTACCCTGGGCTCAAGTTGTTCTCAGAGATTCACCATCTCCCATACTCCAAGCACCTCCTGACTCAAGGCTGTACTGCCTAGAGGGGTGGCCTCTCCATAGAGTCACTTCCACCTCCTTTTTCACTTGCCAGATCCCTTCAGACCCAACCCAGGTATGACCTTCCCCCAAAGCTGTCCCAGTCAGAAACAACTATTCCCTCCTTTAGTAGACAGTATGGTAATACAGCAGGTAACACGTAAAGAAATTTATTTGGTAGATATGTGACAAACACTGCTAAATATAAGGTAATTTTGTATTTGCTGATCAAACACCTCTAGATGGATAGAGTTGCTGATCAATCCAAACTCAATTCACATGTAAAAGGGACATTTTGGAGCTCTTAGGAACTGCATTTCAAGAGACACAGGTTCAGATAGCTCTGAGTCAGTGATCCAACCAAGGCAGGGAGTATGGGAGCTTCTATGGGTTATTGAATGTTGAGAAAGGGGTAGGGGCTATATACCAAGATAAGACAAAGAAAAGGAAATATAAACAGAATGGAAATGTCAATAAAACAAGAGTCTCATAATCTCTTGATATATATCTTGAACCTCTGGGAGCAGAATAATAGTCTTGTTCTGGTTGTTCCAGATGCCTTCAGTCAAAGGATGGAGGTGACCTGAGTTCCCATCACAGGCAGCAGCTAGAGTCCTACAGACATCCTTCTGGCTTCATGGCCTCCCAACTCCAATTGAAAAGCTCCTTCAGTGTTGCTTCGGCCACACACAATTTTCCTTTTATTTTGGCAACTATTAAAAAAATACAGACTGGTGTGATGGTGTACACCTCTGTTCCCAGCAACTCAGGAGGCTGAGGCAGGATAATTGCAAATTCAAAGCCAGTCTCAGCAACTTAGTGAGGCCCTAAGCAACTTAGCGAGACCCTGTGTCAAAAGGAATGGGAGGCAGGAGGGCTAGGGATGTGATTCAGTGGTTGAGCACCCCTGGATTCAATCCCTGGTACCAAAAAATTTTTTTAAATATCAGAGGCTGGTGGTGTAGCTCAGTGGTAGAATGTGTGCCTAGCATGCACATATCCCTGAGCTTGATCTTCAGAGCCAAAAAAAGTTTTTTAAAAAAGGTTTAAACAAGCTCTAGATTATACAGATTATACATAGGATGGAGGGAGTTAGGAGCATCCAGTCAGAAAAACTTTAAAACTGTGCTGACCAACTTGAAACCTAACCAATATCATTTTTAAAAGTTAAGTATTAACAGGATTATTTGAGTCTGATCATTCTGCTTATTGATGCCAGCCATATGTTTTAAAATATTAGGATAAATAATTTTAATCCACATGTGCTTTAAATTTCTTACTTACCTTTATAGTATGTAATATGAAATATATTTGATTTGGTCTTTGTCTGTGGTTCCTGTGGTAGAGCTCCAGAAACCAGTGATTTCCTGAGTGACATGGTGTCTGTTATTTATAATGAGCCTTTTTCCATAAAACCTAAATTTATGTTAAAGAGGTGATTTAGGGTTGAGTCCTTAGCCTCAGGGTAAGGCCAGTCTGCAGAAAAATGAAGCACTGATTGGGACTTTCCCCCTTACCCACTAACCTCCAGGAAAGGGGAATGGGAGACATGTGCAGATTAAGCTGTATAAAAATTCTTGAGCAATAAGATTTGATAACCTGCTGGGTTATTGAATACCTGAAGGTGCTTCAGGGTTGGTGAGCCTAGAGATGCCTCTGAATCCCTCACCCGCTCCCTGCTTTGCCCTGTGCATCTCCCCATACATTTATTCTTTGTAATATCCTTTTTGAGCCACCCTAGCAAATTGATCAAATGTAAAGAGGGAGTCATGAGAACCCTGCTTGGTAGCCAGTTCAAAGTATAGATAACAACCTGCTATTTGCAATTGGTGCCAGAAGGTGGAGGCAGTCTTATGGGAATGACTCAACCTGTGGGATCTGACCCTTGCCTTCAGATAGGTAGTGGAAGACTTGAACTGAATTATAGGACACTTAGTTGGTATCCTGTAGAGAATTGCTTGTTCTTTAAAAAATCCCATACATCTTGTCACCAGATAGGGTCTGAGGGGTCCCTCCAAAGGAACAAAGGGGACCTCAACTCAACCTGGGCATGCTCTTGATGTTCATTCCAGAAAAGAATTTCAGAACGCATAACAGCATAAAGTACCAGCAGAGATTTATTCAGTAAAAAAGCAATAGAGCAGTATGTACACTCTCAGGAAATAGTGTAGTCCTTTGAGAGTGAGACATGCTTTGGGGCTTTCAGACTCTTCTTTTGAAGGAAACTTGGTGAGGGGTGCACATGGGACAGTATGTGGAAACGACCTCAGCCTGATGAACTGGTTTTTGATCAGGATCACAAGACATTTATGGTGATCCGGTCTTCTCCAGGATCTTCAGGATGTCGTTATCTGCTCTAATGGATAATGTTTGAAACGTATCCCTATTACAGTTTTCTTAAAATATATCTCCATTTTATCTAATCTGAGAATACATTGTATAGGATAGCAGTACACTTAGGCTTTAATCAAAATATGACAATTTTCAGAGATAAATGAATTCACAGTATCTCTAAGATTTGTAGATTTCTCAGGAATTTGGGAGTGACAGCCCTGGAAGAGATACAGGTCTGGGGAGTAAATGTGATCATGGGGATTTTAGATTTACAGTTAGTTTTAGATTACAGTCTTGTTATCCTGCCCTTTTGCCTCCTTTCTACCTATCTTTAGTTCTTCTATCCTACCTAAACCTGGTCACACGTGGAAGTATTCAGTGCTACTTTGAGTATGGGAGAGGGAGGAAAAACAAGGCTTGATTTGCCTATCTCTTTCAAACCCCCAGTAGAAACAATGTAGAATTTTTATGTGCAAGTTCAGTGCATTTCATTATCTTATTATTCCAAGAGGCAACCTATCATCATACCTAGTTTATAATTTATAAATGCAGTTTGTGTTACCATAGAATTAGTGCAGGGCTGTGTGAGGTTTTGAGAGTGAACCTTTCATGGGCTTTGCTTGACTCTTCTCACCATAATGAAGATGTTGATGGGATCTGCCTTTGCACAACACCTCTGTGTCAGTATTGTAAAAAGACAGCCACAGAGATGAATATATCTATCCACAATGCTAGTACATTGTTATCATGCCCATTTTCCAGGTGAGGAAATGACTCAGAATTTCACTAATTTGCCCCAGGCCATCCATCTGTGGAGTTGTCAGAGTCATCCCATCATCTGCAGCTCTAAGGCCCCTGTTCTTTCCACTACACCACATTACTTCTCTGTCAGCTTTTCATCCCCAGGACTGGAATAACTGACAGGAAAACAACTTAGACAAGCAAAAGTTTGCTTTGGCTCACTGTTTCAGAGATTTAGTTCATGGTCTGATGATTCCATTGCTCTGGGCCTACAACTGAAGCACCACGTCATGGAAAGAGGGTGTGGTGGAGGAGCACTGTTGCATTCCTGGTGACCAGGAAGCAGAGAGAGAAAGGGAAGGGGTCAGAGGAAGCTGAACCCTTTCAGGTTACATCCCCAGTGACCTACCTCCTCCAACCACACCCCACCTACTTACAGTTACCACCCAATCAATTCAGTCGGACTAGGATGAACCGATTAAATTGCAGCTGTCATAATGTGATCATTTACTTCCTGCATTAACACAAGAGCTTTGGGGGGACATCTCATATCCACACCACAACAACTTCCTCATATAGTACCATGGAGATACAGACCCACGGAAATTAACCTTGTGTTTTAGTGATTTGACTTGTGGCTTCATGGCAGGAGTGTTATTTTTTTTTTTCTCTGATGTTTTGTTTGCTTTGACCAGCAATCTGTCCTTTGGCAGAGGACCCATCCAGCTCAGGGGCTTCACTGACAGTGCCAGGCCTGGTGCATTTCAACATCTCAATGGCAGCAGATGCCACCCATTAATCTCTCTCAGTGTCTCAGCTCTGTGATGCAAGGTCACTCCAGCATTGCTCCTCCCCATTCTAGTTTTTCATTGTCCAAGTAATGCAGGAAAATCATCCTGATGATATTAACCACTCTGGCTCATCTAAAATCACTAGTTTTGAGCTAAAATCAAGCTACAACTCTAGAGAACCATATTCTATGTACTGCCTCCATGGATTATTGCATTACTGCCAACCAACTCTGTAAAGGTCACAAAGGAGAAGGAAAGGAGAAGATAAACTTGTAAACTTGAGTTGTGTGTAAAAGTACAATGTTATCTAAAAGACCCTCTCTGAACATTGTTGAGCCTTTTTCAGTGGATTAATGTAACAGTGACAATCCTGTTGAGTGGATCTCTGACCCCAGAGCACAACCAAGATAACCCTTAAGCTTTGATAAAATGATACAGAAAATAACCAGTTCAAAAGTCAGTTCTCTTTTTCAAAAAACAATGCTGTATAATAGAAAGAACAGTGGATCAGGAATCAAAAGGTGTGGATTCCAGGTCCTCACTGCTAACTCTCTACAACTCTAGAGCTTTGAGAATATCATTCAGCTTCCATGAAGGAGCTTCCATCAGTGAAGACCAAGTGCTCACTGAACATCTGGGATATTCTCAGTAGTACTGTCGCCTTGGTGATGTCAGCCTTGCATGGTGGTTGACATGTCCTCATGAATGGAAGGTTTTGCATTAGGCAACACTGACTGGTTTCTGGAGACCTGTGTGAGGACCTGGTTGGGATGTCAATGCTACGTGTACCAACATCTCTTGGGATCCATGGTTGCTTTTTTGGTTGTTGAGGGTCATTTTTTTTTTTCATAGTTAAAGGAATGGTTCCTATCTTGATGTGCCCTTCCTGTCTTTTCCTCCTCTTTCTTCCCTCCATTTCAAACTCTTCCCACTTTCACTTCTAATCCCTACCCCAAAAAACTGTGAACTCTAACTTAAGATAAAATGGTAATGGTGTTACGACATTTGGGGGTTAAGCCCTTATGATATCTAACTTGTTATGATCATAGTTCTGTTATTTCTCTAATCCCTATTGTCCACGTTTTTAAGGATCATGGTGAATGCTAAGGAAATGAAGAAAGCAGATTTAAATGTTTCAAATTACTTAATTTGTTTCACACATTATATTGTGTAAATCCATATTATCACCACTTGTTATTCAGACCAAAATAATACTGAATTAGAATCTGTAATTTTAAAGAATTTTTTTTGGTTGACAATGAACTTTATTATTTATATGCAGCACTGAGGATGGAACCCAGTGCCTGACACATGCTTGGCAAGCACTCTACCACTGAGTCACAACCCCAGCCCCAGCCCCAGAATCTGTACTATTTTTAACCTGTCATTTCACAGAAAAGGAAGGGGAACATGCTGACTTGTCCAGTTTCTTTTACTGCATGTTCTGAAATAAAGTGCTTGAAATGCAATAAAGTTTAGGATTCACCATCTTCTTTATTATCCTATAGATTTTAAAGACTTCTTCACTCCCCTTACCATCTACCATTGCCCTGTAGGGAGACATGGAAAACCTTTTATCTGTTTGCTGCAGGGCAATTATACAAGATACTGAATAATTATAATGTATTCGGTGTTAATTATAAATGTACAGCATATGTTTTTATATGTATTGTATTTATGTGTTTTAGGTAATTATGCATTTGAGTTCCTTGCCAATTTTATGGCCAAAATATTTTACTTGGCTGATTACTAAGTGTATTTTAAGCATACTTCTTGAAACATGAAGAGAATATACTATAAATCCAATTAACATGATTTATCTGCCTAAAGAGAATGCTTGCTTTTATTTTTTTCCTCTGTTTTAATGATGAAAAACAGTTGTAAGGATACATAGTAACTTAATTTGTTTTTAAAGCTTTCTGAGCTCAATTTTATTGTTATTCTCCTTTACAAGCAAAACATAATTTTTGAAAGATAATTGGAAATTTTAAGGAACGTATATAGACAAAAAAGGGACAGTGCAAATCACCCATAAACTCACTATCAATTTTCAGTAAGTCTCTGTCTAATATGTAATGCATTAGAATCTTAATATAAACATTTTCCCACTTAATATTATATCTTAAATGTTTGCTGTATCTTTTTTTTTTTTTTTTTGTAGTGGGGATTGAACCCAGGAATGCTCTACCACTAAGTTGTATGCCCTGCAATTTTTATTTTTTTTATTTTGAGACAGGGTCTTATTATGTTGCTGAGAGTCTTGCTAAATTGCTGATGCTGACCCCAAATTTGATAGCCTCCTTCCTCAGACTCCTGAGTCTCTAGAATTACGGGCATGTGTCATCCCACCCAACTGTTTCCTCTATCTTTACCATGAACTCTACTATAAATAATTCTTTGGATTTACCACCATTATTTCCAAAGGTATATTCAAGAGAGGGAATCACTGGTTCAAAGTTTATAAAATGCTTTAGGTTTTTTACATATATTGACAACTTCCTTTCATGAAAGTAATTCATATTTCCATTAGCACTCTGTAAGAATGCTTACCTCAATTCATTATCACTAAAATAAGCTCTAATCTTTTTTCTTTAATCTTTTCCAGTTTGATGGGAAATATATATATATTTATATATTTATATATATAAATATATATATATATATATATATATAGAGAGAGAGAGAGAGAGAGAGAGAGATTTAGATATATATCCTTAGTGTTCCATTTGAAACAACACATCTTCATATATATATTTTTTGGCTATATGAAAATTTTTCTTCTGTGAAGTTTTGTTTTGTTTTGTTTATCCTTTACCTCTTTTTCTCCTGGGTGTTAGTTGTCTCTTAGTGATCTCTGTGAGCCTACTGTGCTCTTCTTTACAAATGTGTTAGCAATGCTTAGTCTTTGTATGCCAACATACCGGATAACCTAGAGAAAATAAGTAAATTCCTGGAAACATAACCTACCTAGACTGAATAAGAATAAGCAGAAAATATGAACAAATGAATAATAAGTAAGAATGTTTAAACACTGATCAAAATACTTCCCAGCCTGAGGTGGTGGTGCACACCTGTAATCCCAGCTACTGGGGATGCTGAAGCATGAGAATCCCAAGTTCAGTGCCAGCCTCAGCAATTTAGTGAGACCTTAGCTCAAAATTTTGAAATAATGAAAAGATCTAGGGATATAGCTCAGTGTAGATCATCCCTGGGTTTAGTCCCTAGTGTCTTCTCTCTCCCTCTTTCTCTCACATATACACACAGGTGCACATGCACACACACACATACACACAAACACAATTCCAAATAAAACCAAGGAGAGATGGCAGAGGGCTTCACTGAAGTCTCCCTTTTTCTTGTGGTTGTTGTTGTTTTCTATTTTAGTGGCACTGTGGATTTAACTCAGGGCATCATGCATGCCAGGCAAGTGCTCTACCCCTGAGCCACATTCCCATCCCATCTACCCAAAATTTAGAAGACTTAATTGCAAGCATTCTTAAATTCTTCCAAAATAATGAAGAGGTAGAAAGCTTACAAACTCATTTTATAAGACCAGCATTCCACTCTGAATGGCAGTATGGAGATTCCTCAGAAAACTTGGAATGGAACCACCATTTCACCCAGTTATCCCACTCCTTGGTTTATACCCAAATGACTTAAATCAGCATACACCATACAGTAATGCAGCTACATTGATGTTTATGGCAGCTCAATTCACCATAGCTAGATTGTGGAACCAACTTAGATGCCTTTCAATAGATGAATAGATAAAGAAATGGTGGTGGTGGACTGGGGTTGTGGCTCAGTGGTAGAGCAATTGCCTGGCATATGTGAGACCCTGGGTTCAAACCTCAGCACCACATATAAATAAATAAAATAAAGAAAAAAAAATAAAAAGAAAAAAAAAAGAAATGGTGGTATATATACACTATGAAATATTACTCAGCCATAAAGAATAAAATTATGGCATTTGCAGGTAAGTGGATGGAGTTGGAGAATACCATGCTAAGTGAGAGAAGCCAATCCCAAAAAACCAAAGGCCAAATGTTTTCTCTAATAAGTGGATGCTGATACATAATGGGGAGTGCGGTTTAAGGGAAGAATGGAGGAACTTTGGATTGTGTAGAGGGAAATGGGGAAGGAGGTGTGGGAGAAGGAACGATAGTGGACTGAGACAGACATCATTACCCTATGTACATATATGATTACACAAATTGTACATTGTGTACAACCATAGAAATGAAAATTGTACCTGATTTGTGAACGATGAATCAAAATGCAGTGTGTAAAAATAAATAAATAAATAAATAAAACAGCTAAAAAATTTTTAAAAACCAAGAAAAAAGAAAAAGACCATCTTTACCCTGATCCAGAGTGAGATAAGGATATAAGAAAACAAATTTGCAGACCAATATCCCTGATAAAAATAATACAAAAATTCTTAACCAGATTACTGCCTAACCAAGTTCAATAGCATATTTAAAGAATCAAGTAGGATTTACTCTAGATTACAACAGTTTTTCAACATTGTGAATCAATACATGTGATATACCACATTAACAGAATGAAAAATAAAAATCATGTATATCTCAATAGATGCAGAAAATAAAAACATTTAACAAAGTCCAACCTGCTTTTGTTGTAAAAATTCTCAACAAATTGGGTTACTTAACACAGTGAAGACCATATGTGAAAAGCTCACAGCTAACACCATACTCAGGGAAAAACTAAATGCTTCTCTTCTAAAATTAGTAACAAGACAAAGGTGCCCATTCACCACTTCTATATACCATAGTACTAGAAGTTGCAGTCAGAGCAATTAGGCAATAAAAAACATTTGAAATTTAAAAGAAGTAAAACTGTCTCATGTTTGCAGGTGGCATGACCTTATATGTAGCAGACCCTAAAGACTTCTACCTCAATACTGTCAAAACTAATACAGGATTCAGTACAGTTGCAGGGTGCAAAATCAATATATAAAAGTCAGTTGTGTTTCTGTGTACTAACACTAAACTATCTGAAAAAATAATGAAAGGTCCCGTTTCTAATAGCATCAAAAAGAATATAATGCTAGAAATAAATTTAACCAAGGAGGTGGAATACATTATAAACTAGAAGACATTAAGAAAATAAATTGAAGAAGATGAAAATAAATACATATGGTCCCCAATTTGAAATAACCTGACTTTTGCTTGGTTGTTTTTCCTTTTTTATCTGTTTGTTTTTACTATATTAGTGCACAACAAATATATATTTGAAGAAACTATAGAAGCTATAGTTTGAATTTTAATTTGGGTATTTCCTTGGCTAGCAATATGAGATATAACAGTCTTTTATTGTCTTTCTACAGTCTTTCTGTAGTCTTTCTTTGATGCTGGGTATTGACTGCAAACAGTAGCCCCTACTCAGCCAAGTGATCACAAGGGGAAACAAACAAAACTGTGCAGTATACTATGTTATTAAAATGTTTGGAAGAGAAGGTATATTAACTGCATTTTGGGTTTAGATATTTTCAACTTGTAATGATTTCATTAGGTCATGAACACCATTGTAAGTTCAGGAGCACCATTGTAAGCTCAGATATCTATAGAAAGATATCCCATGTTCATGGATAGAAGATTTAATATTGTTAAAATGTCCATAGATTTTGTGTAATCCCTATCAAAATTTTAATGACCTTTTGGGAAAACTGGATATTCATATGTAAAGAAATGAAATTGGGCCTCTGTTTTATACCACACACAAAAATTAACTTGAATTGGTTTAAATATAAGACCCCAAATGGTAAAACTCCTAGAAGAAAACATAAAGAAAAACTATAAGGTTTCTGTACAATAAAAGAAAAAGCCATCAAAAAGAAAAGGCTGGGCTGGGGTTGTGGCTCAGTGGTAGAGCACTTGCCTAGCATGTGTGAGGCACTGGGTTTGATTCTCAGCACCGCCTATAAATAAATAAATGAAATAAAGGTCCATCAACAACTTAAAAAAATAAAAATATTTTAAAAAGGTAACTATGGATTTAGAAAATATTTGCAAGCTCTATATTAAAGCGGGTTAATATCCAAAATATCGAAGGAATTTCTACAATTCAATCACAAATAATAATAATAATAATAATAATAATTCAATTGAAAATGAGCAAGGGATCTGAATAGAAATTTTTTTTAAAGAAGTCATACAATTGGCCAACAAGTAAATGAAAAGGTGCTCAAGATCACTAATCACCCAGAAAATGTTAATCTAAACCATAATGAACTATCTCCTCACACCTGTTTTGGATTTTTTTTAGCCTCACTCCTTTTTGATGGCCATTATAAAAAAGACGAAAGATAACAAGTGTTGGAAAGAAAGTGGAGAAAAAGGAATTCTTGTGTACTGTTGATGATAATATAAATTGGTACAGCCACTATAAAAACTGTACGAGGGTCCTCAAAACAACAAAATTGTAACTATGATATGATCTAGTAATCCCACTTCTGAATATTTATCTAAAGGAAATGAGATCAGTAGCTTGAAGAGATACGGACCCTCCCATGTTCATTGCAGCATTGTTCAGAAGCATTATTCCTAGCCAAGATAACAGGTTGACGGAACAACCTGTCCGTCAACAGATGAAAGGCTAAAAGATTTGTGATTTATATATACAACAGAATAATATTCAACCATGAAAAGGTTATCCTGTCATTTGAAACAACATGGATAAACCTTGAGAGCATAATTTAAGTGAAGTACTTCCTGCAAAGAAAAACAAATACTGTATGATCTCATTTATACATAGAATCTAATAAAAGTCCTGCTTATTGAAACAAAAAGTAGAATGGCCATTGCCCAGGACTGCATGTAAGTGGAAATGAGGAGTTGTTGGCTGAAGACTATAAACTTACAGTTAAAAGATGAATATGTTCTGGGGACCTACAGTACAGCATAGTTCAGCATGATGACTGTAGTTAATAATATTGTATTTTATTCTTGAAATTTGCTAAGACATGAGTAGATCTTAAATTACCTACCTCCCAAAATGATAACTTCTGTGACATATGTGTTAACCAACTTGACTGTGGTGTTGATTTCACGCATATATGTGAAATAAAATACTGATGGTTTATGTCTCTGGTAGAATGCATACTTAGCATATGTGAGACCTTGGGTTACATCCCTGGCACCAAACCCCTCCCCAAATACTGAAGTTGACAAGCACCCTTGTCTAGGTCCTGATTTTAAGGAAGGAAAGTCTGATTGATTAACTATCAGTTATGATTAGGGTAAGGGAATTCCCTTCCATTCCTGATTTATTCATATTTTTGACATGGATGGATATTGTGTTTCACAGAATTCTTTTCAGCATTTATTGTGATACAAAAGTTTTATTTGATTTTTCTTCTTTAATACATTAGCATGGTGAGTTAATTAGATAGATAGATAGATGATAGATAGATAGATAGATAGATAGATAGATAGATAGGTAGATAGATAGATAGATATCACCAAAACCAACCCTTCCTTCCCAGGATACATCTAACTGGTTCCAACTTTTTCACTGCTGCAACTAAAAGACCTGACAAGGAAAATTTTAAAGGAGGAAAAGCTTATTTGGGGACTCAGTTTCAGAGGACTCAGTCCATATACAGCCAGATCCATTCCTTGGGGCTTGAGATGAAGCAGAACATCATAGTGGAAGAGTGTAGTTAAGAGAAGTAGCTCACATGATGATCAGAAGCACAGAGAAACTAAGCTCAGCTCAACAAATATATTCCCCCAAAAATGGGCCCCTAATGATGCCCCTCCACCAGTCACACCCCACCTGCCTACAATCACCACCCAGTTAATCCCCTTTAGGGAACTAATTCTCTGGTTGAGTTAAGACTTGCATAAGCCAATCATTTTACCTCTAAATTTTCTTGCATTGTCTCACACATGAGCTTTTGGGGGACACTGAATATCTAAACCATAACAATTATTATTATACGTTCATCTTCTGGTTTTAGAATAAAAATATTTCCTTCTTAAGATGAATGGAATAGCATTCTATATTTTTCTACTAAAATATTTATTCAAGAGTCAAATTATCTTTTAAATATTTAGAAGTCACTTATAAAACTCCCTACATGTGGCATTTTCCTCTTGCTAAAATATTTAATTACTAATTTTTTTAATACTTGTAGAACTATTCTTTTTAATTTTAAATTTTAATTTTTTTAAGATTTTTTATTTGGTACATTATAACTGTGCATAATAGTGGGTTTCATTGTTACATATTTGTACTTGCAAATTACATAACTTTATCAATTTATTTCCCTAGTACCTTCCCTCTCCCTTTTCCTGGTCCACTTCCTCTACTCTAGTGGTCTCCCTTCCATTTTCCCTAACTCCCTCCCTTTTGTTCTTTTTTTCTCTCTAGCTCCCACATATGAAAGAGAAAATATGTGACCCTTGACTCTGAACCTGGCTTATTTCACTAAACATAATGCTCTCATGATCCATTCATATGCAAATGACATAATTCCATTCTTCTTTATGGTTGAGTAAAACTCCATTTTGTATATATACCACATTATCTTTATCCATTCATCTGTTGACAGACACCTAGGCTGGTTCCATAATTTGGCTATCCCTATAGTATACTGACTTTAATTCTTTTTGTTAAATATCAAGGAATGGAATAACTGGGTCATGGTCAATTCTAGTTTTTTGAGGAACCTTCATACTGATTCCTATTGTAGTGGTACTACTTTACAATCCAACAGTGTATAGGAGTTCCTTTACCCTCACATCCTCACCAGAATTTATTTCTATTCTTGATGACCGCCATTCTAACTGGAGTGAGATGAAATCTCAGTGTAGTTTTTATTTGTGTTTCTGTGATTACTAAAAATACTGAACATTTTGTTCATGTTCATTGACCATTTGTATTTTGAGAAGGGTCTGTTTAGTTCATTTGTCCATTTATTGACTGGGTTATTTGTTTTTGGTGGTTGAGTATAGACCTATTCTTGATTTCTAGTTTTCCTTGAATGTTAGTATTTATAGTTAATATTTTCATAGGCATCTATATATTTTTTCTTTTTTATTTAAAAACATGGGTTTATCAATAGTCTTCTGGTATTCTTAACTTGCCTGTGCTTGTGTTCCATTTCCCCTTTTTTTATCATTAATACTATATATTTGTGTCTTCTTTTTCCTTGAATGTTCCTGTTAGCAGTTTGTCCATTTTATTAGTCATCGCCTTCTTTGGACTTTAATATTATATTTCTTAAATTTTTTTTATTTCTGTAGTTTATCAATTTTCTTTTACTTTGAGTTTGTTCTTTTCCTATGTTTAAATGTATTGCTAAACACTAATTCTTTAATTTTTTCAATTAATTGTACACAAATGGGGTACAACTTTCATTTCTCTGGTTGTACATGGAGTAGAGTCACACCATTTGTATAATCATACATGTACATAGGGCAATGGTGTTTGTCTCATTCTGTTATCTTTCCTTACCTCCACCCTCTCCCCACCCCTCATTTTCTTCTACACAATCCAATGTTCCTTCATTCTTCCCTTACCCCCTCTCACCCCTGTTATGTATCAGCATCAACTTATCAGAGAAAACTTTCATCCTTTGGTTTTTGGGGATTGGCTTATTTTACTTAGCATGATATTCTCCCATTCCATCCTACAAATTTACCTACAAATGCCATAATTTTATTCTTCTTTATGGCTGAGTAATATTCCATTGTGTATATATACCACAGTTTCTTTATCCATTCATCTATTAAAGGGCATCTAGGTTGGTTCCACAATTCAGCTACTGTGAGTTGAGCTGCTATAAACATTCATGTGGCAGTCACTGTAGTATGCTGATTTTAAGTCCTTTGGGTATAAACCATGGAGTGGGATAGCTGGGTCAAATGGTGGTTCCATTCCAAGTTTTCTAAGGAATCGCCATACTGCTTTCCAGAGTGGCTGCACCAATTTTGCAATCCCACCAGCAATGTATAAGTGTGCCTTTTTTCCTACATCCTTGCTAACACCTATTGTTGCTTGTTTTCTTGATATAACCTTTTTAATTGGGGTGAGATCCAATCAGGGTAGTTTTGATTTGCATTTCACTAGAGATGTTGAACATTTTTTCATTTCTCTGACCACTTGTACAACTTCTTTGAAGTGTCTACTCAGTTCCATAGCCCATTTATTGATTGGGCTCTTTTTATTTTTGGTGTTAAGTGTTTTGAGTTCTGTATAAATCCTGGAGATTAGTGCTATATCTCAAGTACATATGGTAAAGATTTTTCTCCAATTCTGTAGGCTCTTTTCACATTGTTGATTGTTTACTTTGCTAAGAAAAGGCTTTTTAGTTTGAATCCATCCCATTTATTGATTCCTACTTTTATTTCTTGTGTTTTGGGAGTCTTGTTAAGGAAGTCTGGTCATAAGCTGACATGATTAAGATTTGGGCCTACCTTGTCTTCTGTTTGGTGCAGGGTCTCTGGTCTAATTCCTAGGTCCTTGATCCATTGTGAGTTGAGTTTTGTATAGGCTGAGAGATAGGGGTTAATTTCATTTTACTGCATGTGGATTTCCAGTTTTCCCAGCACCATTTGTTGAAGAGGCTATCTTTTCTCCATTGTATTTCTTTGGTATCTTTGTCTAGCATGAGATAACTGTATTTATGTGGGTTTGTCTCTGTGTCCTCTATTCTGCACCATTGGTCTAACTGTCTATTTTCATGCCAATACCATGATATTTTTGTTATTATTGCTCTGTTGTATCATTTAAGGTCTGGTATTATGATGCCTCCTCTTTCACTCTTCTTGCTAAGGATTGCTTTAGCTATTCTGGGTCTCTTATTTTTCCAAATGAATTTCATGATTGCTTTTTCTAGTTCTATGAAGAATGTCATTGGAATTTTAATGGGAACTGCATCAAATATGTATAGTGCCTTTGGTAGTATGACCATTTTGACAATATTAATTGTGCCTGTCCAAGAACATGGGAGATCTTTCCATCTTCTAAGGTTTTCTTTAATTTCTTTCTTTAGTGTTCTGTAGTTTTCATTGTACAGGTCTTTCACCTCTTTTGTTAGATTGATTCCCAAGTTTTTTGTTTTTTTTGTTTTTTTGTTTTTTTTTGAGGCCATTGTGAATGGGGTAGTTTCTCTAATTTCTTTTTCAGAGGATTCATCACTTGTGAACAGAACTGCATTAGATTTATGAGTGTTGATTTTATATCCTGCTACTTTGCTGAATTCATTTATTAGTTCTAGAAATTTTCTGGTGGAAATTTTGGATCCTCTAAATATAGAATCATGTCCTTAACAAATAGTGATAGTTTGAGTTCTTCTTTCCTATTTGTATCCCTTTCATTTCTTTTGTCTGTCTAATTGCTCTGGCTAGTTTCAAGGATGATGTTGAAAAGAAGTGGTGAAAGAGGGCATCCCTGCCTTGTTCCAGATTTTTAGAGAATGCTTTCAGTTTTTCTTCATTTAGAGTGATATTGGCCTTGGGCTTTGCATAGGTAGTCTTTACAATGTTGAGGTATGTTCCTACTATCCCTATTTTTTCTAATGTTTTGAACATGAAGAGGTGCCGTATTTTATCAAATGCTTTTTCTGCATTTATTGAAGTTATCATATGATTCTTAGCTTAAGTCTATTCATATGATGAATTGCATTTATTGATTTCTGGATGTTGAACCAACCTTGCATCCCTGGAATGAACCCTACTTGATCGTGCTGCACTAGCTTTTTAATATGTTTTTGTATGCAGTTTACCAGGATTTGGTCAAGAATTTTTGTATGTCTATTCATCAGGGATATTGGTCTGAAGTTTTCTTTCCTCGATGTATCTTTGTCTGGTTTGGTATCAGGGTGATACTAGCTTCATAGAATGAGTTTGGAAAGGTTCCCTCCTTTTCTATTTCATGGAATACTTTGAGGATTATTGGCATTAGTTCTTCTTTGAAGATCTTGTAGAACTTGGTTGAGAATCTATCTGGGCTTTTCTGGGTTGGTAGGCTTTTGATAGTGTCTCCTATTTCATTGCTTGAATTTGATCTGTTTAAATTATGTATGTCTTCTTGATTCAGTTTGGATAGACAATATGTCTCTAGAAATTTGTTAATGCCTTTGAGATTTTCTGTTTTGTTGGAGTATAGATTTTTAAAATAGCTTCTAATTATATTTTGCATTTCAATAATGTCTGTTGTGATATTTCTGAAAAGGAAATAAATCATAAATTTTAATAATTTGAGCTTTCTCTCTCCTTATTGTGATCCCTTCTTTGATTTGTGGATGATTTAGAAATATGGGAAATATTTTTGTTTTTGTCTGTCATTTCCAACTAGATTGAATTATAATCATATAAAATTCATTGAAATATGTGGACACTCTTTGGAGCCATCGGCGTGGTCAGTTTTCTTAAAGATTTTATGTAAATTTTTTTTGTACTTAACTCACTTTTTTCTGTTTAATCTATCAGTTATTGAAAGAGCTGTATTAAAGAAGTTATATACTTTGAATCTAACTTATTATCTAAATACAAGTTTAGAATTATTATCTCTTCTGAATGAATTGAACATTTTGTCATTGAATAGTGATATCACTGTCTTTAGTAATGTTTTCTTTTATAATTTGTCTACTTTCAATACAGCTTTTCCAG
Source organism: Sciurus carolinensis (assembly GCF_902686445.1). Classification (NCBI taxonomy): domain Eukaryota; kingdom Metazoa; phylum Chordata; class Mammalia; order Rodentia; family Sciuridae; genus Sciurus; species Sciurus carolinensis. The sequence continues at coordinate 23,373,131 of NC_062227.1, read as the reverse complement.
TTTCCTTGTAATTATTATTTCCCTATATTGTATTTTCAACCTAAGTATAACTTGTTTCTCTAAAAAATAGCATATAGAGTAGTCCCTCCTCATATATGTAGCTATTTCAAGAACCCCAGGGGATGCCTGAAACCACAGAGTACCTAACCCTACACATACCTGCTTTTTCTATAAAAACTTAGTATAGAATTTATTTTATAAATTAGATATAGTAAAGGATTAATAACAATAACATAATAAAGTAAAACAATTGTAACAATTTCCTTTCACAAAATTTAGGTGAGTGTGATCTCTTTCTGGAATTTTCCATTTAATGTTTCCAGACTATAGATGACTGTGGTAGCTGAAACTGCAGAAAGGAAAACCACAGTAAAGAGGTGAGGGCTACTGTAGCTGGACTGGTATTTCAGTGGAGTCTCACACTTCAGCTTGTGGTGATTCTTGACATATTTAAATGCATTTCCATCACCCTATTATATGTTGTTTTTGCTTCATTTTTTATTACTTCTTCCTCCACCTAGCCTAGTTACTGGTGAGTTTTGTTTTTCTCATTCTGTTTTTCACTCTACTGATTTGGAGATTATGTACTCTTTTCTTTTACTAGTCACTATAGAAATGTTAACACACATCATTAAGTTTAAAACTGTAGAATTAATTCAATTTAATACTAGATTTTGAAAGATCAAAAAATCTTGGTCTCTATCTCCAGACCACCCCTCTCATTCTCTCTCACAGGAGGAATTAGGAACCCATCAGAAGTTGTGTGTCTCTCTTACATCCTAAAACCTTTCTTCTTCCTGGTTGCCACACAGCTCAAAGAGTGCAGGCCAATACCATTGGTGGCCTTGTTTCTCTCAAACATGGTCCTTTCTGCCTTGTGCTGTTGGTTACTAATAACCGTAGTCACACGCAGGCACTGTCACCTGTTGCTCCCATTATCAGAGATGCTTTCTAGCAGTAGTGGTGGTTGTATTTCCCTCATCTGATGGCAGACCCCTTCATCTGTGTTTGTCTTCCAGTTTGGCTGCCTGGCTGATGTACATATAAAATGGAGTGGACATCTGTTTGATTTCCCTGTATTACATGAATCTCTCTAGAATTTGACCATTTTGGTGAGCCTCTCTCCAGCTAGGTTGTCCTCTATGAATTAGAGTGGTTCTGAAAGACAGCGTTCTGTATTCCACTCCCTCCACCTAGTTGCCTCCTTTTTTCCTCTCTCTTTTGGCCACTGCCCTACAGCCTGGACTTCAGCCAGGCCTGTGCATCTTCTTCTGCAGCTACTCTTCCTTCTCCTCCTTCCACTACAGAACCTTTGAACCTTCAGAACTTTGTCTCAAACCTCTAACTTATAAACAAGATCTTCCCTGTGGAAACATCCTCCTAGTCATCAGAGGTTGGGGGAATTCATCAGGTATAGTAGGAATCCTTGGTATATATGTATCTTTTAAGAGTTACATTTGCAATTCCAGATAGCCAGTATTTAGTAGCAATACAAATTGCCTGGTAAGTCTGATGAACAGAAAGGAAGAGACAATGAAGTTGGACAGATAATCTGAAGCTAATGGAACAGTCGTTTGCCAAAAAGTACCTGGCATGTGCTCATTTTTCCTGTGAATGGCAGTGCTGGCTGGCAGAGGCAGGCTTATAATGTTTTCATGTCCATCCTGCAGCTCTTCTGCAGAGGATGCCAGCTGACCTGCTCCCCATATGCTCAAAACCATTGTCACTGTGCTCAGGAGCAATGAGTGGGTTTGGTGCTTATGCCTGTAGATAGAACTGACTGGAATTATTCCTTCCCATGCTGTTCCATGCTTTATTGGTGGAAAGTAAATATTTCATGGAGTTTTCAGTGGTTTTTGCTTTGTTTAGCATCTTGATGTTCAATTTCCATGGTGGGTTTCTTGTTTATAGGTTGGCACAGATCTCTTTAATATTATTGACCTCCTAACCATTTTTAAAGGTTCTGGGTAAGCTGCTGAACATGGAATTAGATCTATTTTGCACTAAATAATTTTTTTTATATTTATGTGTTTGAGTTCTAGCTATGACTACTGCATTGGTCTGATAACTTTAATGCTTTTTTTTAAAAAATGCCAATATTTGACATCAGTGTTCCCATAAAATAAATAAATGATTCTTCACAATTGCTTTTCCAATGCTTTTCCCATGTGACTCTTTCCAATAGTTTTCCCTCCCAAATTGTTTGAGTAGTAGCTGTCATGATTCTTGTGAATTGGCAATTATGTCAGAACGATTTAATCAGTGCCTGAGCTGTGCTGGCATTGCTCTTGGAAGACCATTTTTCAGTCTGACAGCCCCCTAAGCATTTGTTAAATAATTAGACCTCTAAACTCTTTTCCCACAAGGACTCTCAAAAGTACTGTCAGATATTCAGAGCTTTAGAGACATAGCCCAGGCACTACTATAAGTACCAGAACCCTGTTAAACAAAGCTCAAGAACTTTGAATGAGGGTGGATGAGAGTCAGAGTTTTCTGTCCTCGGGGAATGTTCCTCCAATGTCACTGTCAAGAACTTGCATACATAATTAATCAAGGAGGAACTCAATGGGATTTTGATTGACATCAGATGCCATTCCAGCATCACAGGATGCAGGATCACGGGGTGGGGTGCCACTTAATTTATGGGACATATGTCATTCTCCTTCATCCCACAGTCATGGTACAAAATGTGTTTCTTCTACATTTGGTGAAGGGGAGGTGCAATAATAAAGTGCACAAAAAATTAGTACTAGATTTTAAAATGTTGATTAAATAGATAATAAAAACCAAATCATCCCTCTTTCAGTTATGTCTGCTTGATTTATGAGGAGGCTAATAATGGAAATGTAAATCCATGAGCCTCTCCTGTGTGCAGAGCTTGGCAGATAAGTAAAGGAGTTGTTCTGTTGTGCAAGTGAAGCATGAATGAGATCAGAAAGTCTGAATGTCTCAAGGCATTTCCAGGAGAGCTCCTTCTGTTGATTGTCTTTGGTTTCCCTTCCCCTTCTGTTATACATCTCCAAACCTTTAATTCCTTGTTTACAAAAGGGGATTCATGTGCACTTCATGGGGCCATTGTGAGAATAACAGTTATGAGTGTACATCTGTGTGTATGCATAAAGATAAACATAGATCTTTTCATTGTGGTCCAGAACTGGTCCCTTCATTCTAGAATCACCTCCAGAGCAATTGCACCAATATCTGATTCCATTATTATACCACCATCATTTTCGAGTCTCATTGAAATATTATTCACTCCCCTGTACTTAGGAGCCCATAATGCCTACAGAACTCGGTGTTTATGACCCCTGATCAATGAAGTCTGTCCCACTTCTCCTTGAATGCCCATGTTCTGTGATTAATGCTCTCACACTCAGGTCAGACATCTCCTTACTTTCCCTCAATTCCATGCCCCTGTCTTTGTTGCTGAAGTCACCTACCTCTGCATGGAGCCCATTTATTTTCCCTTTTATCTTTCCTAGTTCTTCTCCTCAATTCTACCAAGACCAGCTCAAGACCTTTCTACTCCTTAAAGCCTTGTCCACCCAACCCTTCAGGCCCTCCATGATGTCTTCTTTCTCCAAACCTTTGAAGCAAATCAGAGTGCCTGTAGTGGAATCTAGCCTCTATTTATGTACTTCTCTGTAACATTTGCCATCTGTCTCTTGCGTATTATGTATGGTCAGCATCTTCTCCAAGTAGAAAACCTCTGATTCTTTGATGTGGAATCCACAGTGTCTATCCCTGTGCTTATCAGTAGGCATTGGGAATTGACCATTTGGGATGGGGAGCTCCTGGTAGAACCTTCTTGTGATATGCTAATATAAACCAGTGATGCAGAAGTTTAACAACCAGTTATAATCCCTTGATTTTGAAAATTTTTAATACAATATAGTAGATTTTTTTCATTGTGGTAGTGACAGTAACCAACATTTTTATCATCATAGCAACTAGCATTGTTGAGCATCAGGCATAGTCCAGGCACTGGGCTAAGCTGATCCATGTATTTTCTCTTCCAAGACTCACTACAGCCCTCCGCACTATGTACCTGAGGAAACTGAGGCTTAGAGAGTTTGGTTTCCATGTCTCTAACCTGTGAGGGATGCTGAGACTCAAACTCAGAATAGCTATATCCAAGGCTAATGCCATACTTTGGGTATAGCCTGGAAGTAGAATCTTCCTCCCCATCTCTCTTGTGCTTTGAGCTTATAAAACCTGTAGGGATGGAGGAAATGGGAAAATGGTAGAAGCCAGAATTCTGTGTATGTCAAATATCAGGAGGAAGCATGACATTTTTCTCCTAATTGCAAGTAACAGAAATAGGAAACAATGTTAGAAGATTTGTCAAGATATAATTCTTTTTATTCTTACTTTTACCCCAATATAAAGAAATTGTAAAAATGTTGGGAATTAAGAAGATTGACTGTAGAATGTTAATATAAGAACTTTTATCATATTCAGTGACCTAGTTGATTTTGTTTTGTTTGTATGACTTTCACTTTATTTGAAAGCATTGAATGTCAGACTTCAGCATAAATTTGCTCCATTTGGCACTGAAGAGGCAATGTGGAGGGAGGTCACAGAAGATCAATGCACATTTTTCTTTTGGCATTGTGAATCAAAGCAAAGCCATATTGCACTTAAACCATTGTAGTACTTTGTTTACATTAAGCAGCGCACATGTGCTCAGGTTAAGGAACAGCGGAGATGAGATGCTGCAATTTCTTGCCAGTGGTTAATATGTAGAAATGAAGATATTTCATAAAGTCAAAAAGTCAATCTCCCAAACTTAAAGAATCAAATTAGAATCTTCTAGGGGTAAAAGCAAAGTTTAAAGTGGTCAAGATTTTTAAAGCTTGTTATTTGCTGTGCATGTGTACTTTTTGTGTGTGTTTAGACTCCTTTTGGCAAAGTGAAAGTATTCCATTAATTGTCATAGGCATACTACTAAAAGAGCCACCCTTTAAAAAACATTTTTTGGTGCTCACTTGGGCAGCAAACTAGTTTCTAGCACAGTTAGGTACTTTGAAAGACTTCAATAACAAGTGATTTAATGGAAAAGCCAATACATTGTCATGCTTATAAATCCAGGAGAGTTGAGGGAGAAGTAGGATGAAGGGGTATGGATGTGGAAATGGGTATGGGTATAAGCACATCTACAAAATAGAATTTTGGTTGTTTGGTATATAATTTTGTTTCATTTCAGCATTCTGAATGGGTGGCACACAGTTTCTTTAGCTCTGTTTTGGCCAACCCCAAAAGCTGTTTCTTAGTACACACCCCACTAATCTAAGAAGCTGCCTAAATGAATCTCAAGTGTATCTAATGAAAAAAGAGCTGCCTGGCTTCTTTATAAAGATAACATGTGTACAACAACCTACGTTTCCTAAACGTTTTTATTTGGGGAGCAGTGCAAACTACAGTAACCTCTGCTGTCTCCCAGGATGAACTTCTATAATATTTTACAACAGCTAATTTAACTTGAGAGCACAGTTCTAATGAAAGAAGTTGTAGGGTAAAAAGGGAGAGCTGAAATGGGTGTAACTCTTTGGTGTCCTTGTAGACCTGGTAAACTGCCATACTTTCCTAAGCTCATGCAAAACAGGAAGTGAAAAGGCATATTGCAGAAAACTAAATTATACATAAAGTCATTAAAGCTCACCCTTCACTTCTGATTGAGGGATTGCTGCTGTCGTCAGTGAGAGCGGAGGCAAAATGAAAAAATAAATAAATGAAAGACCTGATTGCATTATACATTTTGGTTGAAATGTAATTGCTTAGCAGTTCGTTTGAAGTTCTTGGGGACGTGCAAAATGGCATGCAGCTGCTGAAAATAAGAAACGGCCATGACACACAGCATCCTTGTGAATTCGGAATCTAACCCTTGCATGTGCAGGTGCAGGACCTAAAAGGGGCTCACCACTGGTGCCAATGTGTTAATCTGCATAATCCCATCATCCCCAAACTCTCCTGTTGAAATATTTATTTTTCTTCTTGACCTGCTTTTCCACCCAGAGATGTATCCGTGGACATAGCTCATGGTGTTTACTTTTTTTTTCGAAGTGGTTTTTTAACTACCTCTTTGAAAGTGTTTGACTTGACAAACTCTTTAGCAAGGTTGCAAATTCCCCCTTTTCCAAGATCATATATCCTGGAAAATGTTCTCATCTGTCACATCTGATTGTGAGAACACTGGGAAAGGATGGGATGCAGCCATGACCTCTCTTAGGGTCCTCTTCCACTGCTGGGAATGGCAAACGGAAAGGGAAGTCAGCATCTGTGCAAGACTTCACAGCTCCAAGGCCTGCCGTAGCAGGCAGGGCTGGAGAAGGAAGTACACTTTTCTGACCCTTAACTGCCAGGACCCTGCAGATTGCTGCTGGCTCTTATGTGGTTTTTTTTTTTTTAATCAATTCTAGTACCCCCGAGAAGCCTTGCCGGAGGAGTGGGAAGTAGCCTTGCTGTCCCATGCACCACCCTCCTTTTCACTGGATCCTGTACATCCAAGGCCATGGAGGAGGGCTGAGCCTGCCTCTGGGAGTGTCTGTTTTAATCAACATGTCATAGGATTGTAGTATGAAACACAGCGTCTCCCTGTCTGCATGAACCAGGGCTTCACTAAGAAATCAGTAATAATGACACATCCTGAAAAATAAAGGATAGGAATGTCCACTGTGGAAAGAATGTTCTGAGAATCCTGTGTATCCCACACTGACTAACCTGCAAAGGGAGGACCATGCCTACCCCAGCCAGGTTCTATTTTCTGCACTTTGCTGACATCCCCTAAAAGTGTTCTGCTTCACTTACTCTAGGTAAGTGTTCACTAAACAACCTCAGCTTAAAAAAAAAAGAAAGAAAGAAATCTGACTTGCTAGGTAGTGTCGTTTCCTAGGCCACAGTGGACAGTTCCCCCTTTTAAATTAGTCCATTGGCATTCCAGGTTTCACATCAGAGTCACCTCAATTTTAATATATGTGGATTCATCATTAGGAAAGAGTTATCTGTAAGAAAGTTCATTGTTTTCATTTGCTTGGGCTGCCAAAACAAAGTAGCAGCCCCTGGGTATTTTAAACAACAGAAACTTCTTACCATTTGGAGCCTGGAAGTCCCAGATCAAGGTGTGGCAGGATCGGTTTCCTCCCTTGCCACCTTGACTTGCATAGCCCTAGTATCATTCTGAAGTATCTGTGGATTAGTACCTCAACATATGAATTTTGGGGAGACACATTTCACTAACACTAAGAAAATCATATTTCTCATTCAGAAAGACTGGGATATCTTGCAGTTTGCAATCCAACCAAGGTATCTTCTATGAGAAGTTTAGGTTAGACACACCAGCAGCCCCACTGTAGAGTACCCTATAAATCATAACTTGAACTGTCTAAAATGGTAGCTACTAGCACGTGGCTATTTAAATACAATTGATTCTAATAAATTATATTCAAAATTACTTTCCTCAGTTACCCTAGCCTCATTGCAAGTGTTCAATAGCCACAAGTGGTCTAGTGGCCATCATATTGGAGAGTGCAGAAGTGGGACATTTCTATCAGAGTAAAAACACCTTTATCTCTCACATTCTGGAGGGGCCATATCCATTGACTTTGTGAGGTATGAAAGTCACTCTGCAGCAAATATCCTGCAGCTACCTGCTTTGTGCCCAGCTCTGTGCCATGGAATTTTAAAGTGAGGACATGGGTCTTCTTGTCAGGCATCACATAATCTATGGTGATTAAAATAAAAATCCTGCTTGTCAGATATATTGAGAAACTCAAGGGGCACATGCTAATGGCTACCACAGAATTTGGGAGGAGAAAAAAGAAAGCTCAGTGCAAACCAGAGAAGAAAATGCATGCAAGAGGCAGGCAGGGAAAATGAAGGAAGGGGTCCCCTGCTGGAGCAATGGTGTATCCCACTGAAGTTGGGACACCAGCAGCAGAGAAGGCAGTCATTTTCCTACCCTTTACTTAGACATAGAATAACACCAGTGCTTTCCTTCTCTCTTCTTCTCAGCTTCTCTTGCTCTTTTGCAGCTTTTCTTTTTCATTTGTCAGTACAGCCTTGGACCCTGGCAGATCTTGGAAGATGCACAGCTTTCCTTCACTCTCCAGTCTTCCTCTGGAACTATTTATTTCCTGCTCTCTTCTCCTCCACCTACCGTAGGAGGCTTGTTGTAGGGATTACCTTGCTGGCAGCACCAGCCAGTGGCTCTTAAGCACTAAGTGTCTGTGATGAGGGAGGAGCTGAGCAGCAAGGCTGACACTCATTTGGGCTGTCTAGGGAACTTGACTGAGTGATAAATTTGAGAGCCAGTGACGACTTTGGCCTCAGCCTTTTCAGCAGTTCCATCCTTTCTCAAGAGATGCAGGAAGCATTCAGAAACCTGGGTAATGGGTCATTCGCAATCATTCAGTTAGAGGAGGAATAGGGAAAGAAAGGCACATAAGGGTCATCTAGGAGAGTCTGAGTGATGTTCACAGATGTGTTTAAGGAAGTCACCTAACATACTAAATATTGATACAGACACTGCCATTACTGGTTCAATGTTGAGTGTTCAATGTTCATTACTATTAAATTTAGTAATCTAATTATCAGACATTACAAATTTTTTAGTGTTTTTAATCAAAAATTATTCTTTTGGAATCTAAGACTTGGGGGATCTTAGACATCACACCAAAGTACACCATAAAAGAAGAAAATCAAGAAATTGGACTTTATCAAAATTTAAAACTTTTGCTCTGTGAAATATATCATTAAAAAGGTGCAAACACAAGCTGCATGTTGGGGAAGAAATGGTAACCCACATGTCTGACAAAGGACTTGTATCCTGGAAATAAAAAGAACTCATAAAACTTTATGAAAAATACCAATCCAATTAGAAATAGGCAAAGACATGAAAGATGCTTCACCAAAGAGACTGTGTTGGTGGAAAATAAATAAACACATGAGAAGATCATCAACATGATACACCATTGTGAAAACACAAATTAATGAAGTATAATCGTACACATATCAGAACAGCTAAAATAAAAAATAGGGTCAATACCAAATGTTGATGAGGATGTGGAGAAATTGCTTCTGTCATAAACTGATGGTGAAAATGTAAAATGGTAATCAGTCTGGAAAACAGTTTGGCAGGTCTTAAAAATCAAACACAAATCTACGTTGTAACCCTGCAGGAGCACCCCTGGGCATTTATCCCAGAGAAATGAAAACTTACATCTCCACAAAGCCTTGTAAGTTAATATCCATAACAACTTTATTCATAATAGCCAAACCTGGAAACAGTACAATTTTTCTTTACTGTGGGAATGAATAAACAAACTGGTATATCCATACCATAACTCAGCCATGAAAAGGAATGAACTATTGATACATGCAGTAACTTTGGTAGATCTAAAGGTCACTGTGCTGTGGGAAAAGGGGCACATACTTCATGATTCCATTTAGAGAAATTCTAGAAATGTTATAGAAATTATAAAGTTGAAGAGTAGACTTGTGGATGTTGAGAATTAAGAGAGGTTAGGTTACTATGAACAGATTTCATTGTGATAATGGACTAATTTTGTATTTTCTTGGGGTGGCAGTTACACAAATTTACAGGTGACATAAAACAGCATAGAGTTATACACAGAAGCTGTGCCAGTTTCAATTTCCTGGTTTTGATATTGTACTTTGGTGAGGAGTACATGAGACCTCTCCATATTGTCTTTGCAACTTCCCAGCAATCTGTATGTACTTAAAAATTAAAAGTTATTGTTTGTTGTAATTTTAATTTTTTTAAAGTTGTTAGTTACCAATGTGATGTCTTAACTCACTGGTAGTAATAGTTATTCATTAAAATTAATTTTAAAATATGCTGAGGTCTCTTTTCATGAGCATAATTTACAGCTATAATGAGAGAGTGAAGGATTCATGTCAGCGAAGCTAACCTCTGAGAAATTTTAGGTAAAGAACTTATCACTGTACTTGGAACACAGCAAGTTGGCTGTACATGTGGTATTATTATTACCTGTTGTTTTTTTAACACCACTGAATTAATAGCTTATTACGATTGCAGTGAAACTATTCTTAAGTAATCAAAATCTTTTGAGCCCAAGATTATTTTCCTTATTACCCTTCTTGGTAAAATTCCAAATTCCCTTTCAGGAATTTTATTTGCTGAAACAAAGATTTAGATATCATGTGAAAATTCATTCTGTTTTAGGATGGAGCTAGTAATAGAGGTCCTCCAAGGGCATTAGATCTTTGTTGTTTGCATTTCAGAATTGACCCTTGAACTTACCTTCTTTTACTTTTGACTCTGTTGCCTTCTCTAAAATGTTCTATGATGGTACTTTTAATAGCATGAAGCATCTTACTTTTAGTTTAATCCCAAAACTTGTAGTTCTAAATAAAAAATTGAACCCTATGCTCCCAATATTAATCTAATGTCTAGAAACTTGAATTAGGGCCAGCTTTTCATTTTTTAAAAAACATCAGCAGATTCTAAATACAACTTTGGCTACTTCCTTTTAGCATCTGACCTTGGTTCACTTAAACTAATTGTTATCCTTTCAGCAAATTGTGATTATGAAGGGGAAAGTAAAAACTGTACTGTGGAACACTGGAGGAATTTTTTAAAATTATGAGTACAATACCACCCCTGTAAAAAGTGCCTTTTCAGATTATTCTCAAACATGATAGTAATTTATTTTGTATTAGATATGAGTATATAATTGTTAAAACATTTTCTTCAGAATCAGATTCAAAAATATTAAATTTAAATGTATTTATGATGTATGAATCTTCTGATTTATATATATATGTATACATACACACATATATATATTTACAAGCAGTCTGAGTAACTCCGAAGTGGTGGAAGCCACAATCCTTAATATGAAAGGACATTTGGATAAAAATCAGTCAAGAAAGAAGAGCCTCTGTGACCCCCCCAAATACCATTTAGTTATAATTTTTAAATAAAACTATTTGCTTTTATGAGTACACTTTGGGCTGGGGTTTAGCTCAGCGGTAGAACAATTGTCTAGCACACCTGTGAAGCCCTCATTTTGATCTCCAGCACCCACAAAAAAAATATGAAATGAAAATGAAAATAAGAGGAGACATTGGGCTTTCTGACAGTAAATTGAGATGTAATTATTTTTCACTAAACTGTTTGAAAAGGTATTTCTAATCTTGTTTTCTAGATTTTAAAATAATTCTCTATTGTAAAATTAACCTTTAATCATCACCACTTGGGTATTGCAGGGAGATTCTGGGAATTGTACTGAGAGATTTTACAAATTAATACATGTCAAAAATAGAGTCACAAATCACACATTAAAATTCCTTTTTCTGCTACACTATTCATATCCAAGACTGTCATCTCTAAATAAGTATCCTTAGCCTTTCAATCACATTTGATAGAGCTTATGTGCTGATTTCTGAGGTGAGGACTTTAAAAATCCACAGCTCTCCAAGGAACACCACCAAAAGGAAGATATTTGCTTTTTTTTTTTTTCCGCAGAGGGGCAAGAATAAAACATACCCCAATGGTGGAGGTGGATTTAGCTCAGTGGTAGAGTGCATGCTGAGCATGTGCGAGGGTTTGGGTTTAACATCTGCACGAAAAGAACAGCTACCCCCGGTACTGAAAGAACACAGTAAGCAAATGTGTCTTGTCATCATAGCCTCAGGCTTTAGCATTAGAACCAGAGCCATCAGTAGCAGCCTTTATTAATCACTCACTGCATGCTAACTGCATTGCACAGGTTGAGTCTCATAGTCCTTCCAATGGCTATGTGATCTGTAGGGAGACTTGCTAGGTTTTCAAGTAGGAAAGTGACGGGACCTGGCATGCATTAAGGAGCTCACTCTGAGACAAGCATATAACTGGAGAGTGGTAGAGGGAACAGTTAGAAAGCCACTGCAATGGCGCAGGCAAGAGGTAAGTAAGAACTCAACTTTTCTGGCAGCTCTCAGGAGGAAAGGAGATGCTGAATTTTTTGCAGAAACCTCCATTTACCTCTAGGTGTTTTCAGGTTAATTTTCCCCAGGGAGGTGCTCTTCCTTGTCTCTGAAGACCTGGGTGCCTGTAAAACCGGCTAAGTGACAAACCAGTTTCAAGTCAGATGCAGAGGTGGAGGAAATTACAGTTCTCCAGCAGCGCTAGCATCCCAAACTCTCACGGTATCTGCATCAGAGGGTAGATGAAAATTGCTATCTCTGAAATGTGGGTGGCTTTCCCTGAGGGAGGGCCTCAACCCAGCATGACTTGTGGAAATTATAAAGCAATTGAATCAGATACTTTCAAGTAGTTTAAACAGTGTAGTCTTTTTTTTTTAAGTACTTGTTTAGGTCACTCATTAATATTACTGATTTGGCACCCCATGTGATTACTTTGACCTTGGGATTTCCAAGATAATGCAGTGAGAACAGGGACAGATCCATGTTCTGGAATCTTTCAATGATTGATTGATCTCATTGATAAACAGGATAACCAAGAGATAGGTAAGACCCAACTCAAACAGAAATCAAAAAAGTAAACTTTGACTAAATTTTAACTGAAAAATGTAAATACTGCTATAAAGCCCTTGCTGTCCAACCCTCACTACCTGTTCTCATTCAATAATAAGCAGCAAAGACCCTTTGAGGGAAGAATATGTCTGCAAATTTGAATTTCAATTTGATGAAAAGTCTGTTCAAAATGAGTACTTGAAAGCCCCCTTCTGGGTCAAATGCTAGGAAACCAAGGACTTCCCAAAACTCTAATCTGAGAACATCATCACATGTACAGGAAGCCAGAGGCCTCCAGCCCTAAGAAGGCATCCCAATCAACAGGGAGCCCGGGGCACTGCTGAGGATGTGCATCTCTTTTATTGATCTGTCTTTGGGCATGCAAAGGGAAGAGAAATGCAGGTCAGGAAAGGGTTAAGAAGTCCCTACCAGTCATTCTCTGCTTCTTAAAATTAATGCTGCATTGACATTCACCCTCACCCCAATTATATAGAAAGCATCCCTTTTTAAAGATTCTCTACCATGTGTGCATCAATCTCTGTAATTCCACTGAACATTGGCCTTGTCCATAGAATGTTCTGCAGCCAGGATTGCTTCACAATTACCATTTTCACCACTTTTTCCTCCAACACTCAACTGAAGGGCTGATGCACACGTGTTATCTCTCTCTCTCTCTCTCTCTCTCTCTCTCTCTCTCTCTCACTCTCTCTCTCTCTCTCTCTCTCTCTCAGTATTTTATTAGTGATTCTCAAAATTTTTTCTACTTCAGTACCCTTGAAGGATAATGCCACATTATTGCTAGAAATTGACTACTTCAAGGATTCTGAATGTAGGAAAAAGGGGTGCTCCTGAAATTGGGCAAATGTAAAGAGAAAGAAAAGTAAGTAGATTGAGGGTTCCTCCAGGGTACACATTTTCCTGTTCCCCCAGAAGAATCACTATGCAGATGGTGGCAGGGCTGTGTGTCACTGAACTTATTCCATAAAAAGTGGAAACCGGACATGCTGGGTAGTGTGTGAACTGTGACCAGGGTGACTTCAGAATGCTACATGTACATTACAATGCAGCACACACTAAGCCCCAAGCTCTCAGCCAACTGTGTGGCCAAATGGCAGTAACACTGAGTTCAAGTGGGGAGATCAGGCTCTGGGCCCCAGCTCTTCTACTTATTAGCTCTCTATTCCAGAGGAGCCTCAATTTCCTTATTTATGCAACAGAATTAAAAATGCTTATCTGAGACTGGGGTGTACTTTAAATGGTAGAGCACTTGTCCAGCATGCACAAGGCCCTGGGTTCCATCCCCAGTACTGGAAAAAACAGTGCTCATTGAATAGTTTCAAAAACCATATAAGCATATATTAATCAACAGGAAGTATATGATTTTGATGTGAAAATTCATTTATAAAACCTTTCATTTGGTATAATATTCCAAAGAATAAGAATCAAGTTCTAAAACTCAGCTAAACATCAAGAGGATGTTCTGGGCACTAAAACACCACAGACTTTTAAAACTGCAACCCCGTACTCCATTGTTAGAAGAGAAACATTAGGTAAAGGAAAGTAGTCACAGGGCAAGTGTTGCTGAGATCTCTACCCTCTTGAATCTAGCAAAATAAAATTAAAAAAAAATTCTGCAAAATTTTAAATTGGATTAAGTTGCAACATTGGCCACTTGAAATGCTGAGAAACTATCAACTTCTTTAAAATAATCAATGAGGTCTGACGTTGTGGTTTAGTGGTAGAACACTTGCCTAGCATGTGTGAAGCACTGGGTTTGATCCTCAGCACCACTAAAAAGAAAATAAATAAAATAAAGGTATTGTGTCCATCTACAACTAAAAAAAAAAAAAGAAAGAAAAGAAAAAGAATCAGTGTACATTCACATTTAGATTTCAGTTAGATGCTTAGAAATAACAGTCTAGATACTAGTTTCCACCCAATCCCCACATTCTTTGCCTTGAAGCATCACTTGTTCCCTTTGAATGCCTTTGTCTTGGACATCAGAGAATGACAGTGACCAGTGATCACTGCAACCACTGGGCCTGAACATCAGGAGACCTCTTCCCATCAGCATTAGCACTTTGTGGTCCATCAGGCAAAGTGAGGACTCTTCAGTTGCTTTACTGCTGTAGCAATAAATAGTTTATATGGACCTCTTAAAATGAATGCTTGGAAGAATGAGAAGAGAAGTATGGGCAGAAAACAAAGAAAGTTCGGAGACTCGGCATGCTCCAGTGAGTTCATCTCCCTTCTTTCAGGGTGATGACTTTAGTCATTTTACGTGCTCAATTTTATTCATAAGAGGAAGGGAGGAAAATTTCGATTTCAGAAGCTTCTGAAACACTTGACCCTATGCTGTCTGAAAACGTACTGTACATTATGTCCAGCCTTGACCTGCATCCCTTTCTGGAAGCTTTTCTGGTGAACAGAATATTCCCTCTCTCTCTCTCTCTCTCTCTCTCTCTCTCTCCTCTCTCTCTCTCTCTCTCTCTCTCCCCCTCCCTCTCTCTCCCTCTCTCTCCCTCCCCCCTCTCCCCACCTCCCCCTCTCCCTCCCTTTCTCTCTTCCTCCCTCCCCCGCCCCCTCGCTCTCTTTTAATATCTGGGAACTGTGGCATATTTAACAGACTGAATCATTTTGGAGTAACATTCTCCAGAGGTGGGCAACTGAGATATAGAATTATATCCTGTGGAAAATGATGGTGGTTTGAGGGGTGGGGGAGGAGGTTATTGAATCACAAAAACATGTTTCTTATTCAGAAAAAAATGACAGTGTGCAGGATGTTCAATTTCCTTCTGCACTGTGCCCATGGAGAGTGCTGCATCTTAAAGCAGAGAGTCATTGGTATTCACTGGAGCTTGCCTGGTTTCATTTTTATTGTTTCAGAGACTTATTACTCTTTTAGAGTGGTTCCCAGGTTTGCTGCCTTTTCTCAGTATATATGAGCTAAGGTAGTCAGAGGAAACACTTTAATTACATTTTAAGTAGAATAAAAGCATAACTATATTTATGAAAATTCTAACAGAAGGTGCAGTGAGACCATTAACTTAAATCCCCAAAATATATAAAGTGTTTTTTTTTGCATAATAAAAAAATTCATAGTTGGTGCATTAAATTGTACCTGCATATTAAAAAATCTGCCCTAAACACTAAATATTGCCTAAATGTGCACATCATATTCAAAATTCCTCCTATAAAAAGAGCATTGGGAACATGGGCCATCATCATCTGTCTCCCAGGCTTGTCCTTAAGTTGCTGCTCCTAAGATAGCAAGTCCTTGTCCCCAAATGATGATTTTCGGTTTAGTTCCCCATCCATTGCTTCTGTTCTCTCTTATTGGGCCTCTTCCCCAAATCATCTGTGCTTTGCTCATATTTGATTTTATGAACCTGCTCATAATTTTGTCAAGCAAAAACCATGAGATGAAAGAAAGAGGAGGAATTGGAGACTG
The DNA here is from genome assembly GCF_902686445.1 of Sciurus carolinensis. Taxonomy (NCBI): domain Eukaryota; kingdom Metazoa; phylum Chordata; class Mammalia; order Rodentia; family Sciuridae; genus Sciurus; species Sciurus carolinensis. The sequence continues at coordinate 23,357,182 of NC_062227.1, read as the reverse complement.
TACTTCAAGTGGAACATAATAGAGAAATTTAAGGAGCAGATAAGCAAAATTTCCCATGAGCCCTTAGCTTATGTTTGGAAAACTCTGACTCCTTCAAGAAACAATGTTTTTTTCAATCTCAGCACCAGGAGGATTCAAAATCTGGTGTGCTGTACTTTCAACAAATTGATAGAAGCCATTCTTCTCTAGATACGACATAGATTATGTGTTGATTACTTTTTTCCTGAGAATATTGGTTCAAAATAGAATACTAATCAAAGAATTTAGTCATTCAATTTATGTAATTTTAAGGAACTTGTATGACTTTTGACCTCTTAAAAAGATAGCTAAAGAAGCTTTTTTTCTTTAGAACACAGAAAAATGCACAGGAAAAAAAACTTGTATTTTGATTTTGCTTAATTCATTAAAAGATAGTTACAAAAACAAGAACTATGTGGAAAAGAACATAACGGAATTATTGAACAGCAGAATTGCAGATGGCCCCAGGGACATGATCCATAGATATATTTTGCTGATGGATTTATTAGTGACTCTGTCCATCTCATGGTCTGAAAAAATAAAGTAAAAAACAAACACACACAAAAAAAGAGGTGAATTGCCAGGGGCTTCATAGAAATCTCAGTCTTTCAGGGGAAGTAAAAGTGAAAGAATGAAGTATACATACTACATTAAGGCCCTCACATCTGTGTCAGGCCTGGTTGTGGATTAGTTGTGTACTCCACAGTGCCGATGACCAGTGTTCTTGCCCCAATGACTATTTTTGCTCTGAGAATTTCTAAACCAGAAAGGCAGTGAGGGACTTAGCATGTGAAAGATCCCTGCAGCATATCATGGCTTCTCTGAATACCCTGTTATAGATAAAGTTTTATTTTCTAACTAGAAATTTAAACTGTTGACTTTTATCCTTATTTAGGCATAAGAGGGTGTCTAAAGGTAAATTTTTTCCTCTGATATTTTGAAAGTATATACTAATGAAAAGCTGCAACATTTAAAACTGAGTCTAAGGAAAACTTTAAATCCACATAGAACAAGGAAGCAGAAGCAAGAGAAGTCAATCTAGAAAGCCCCTGGTTTCTTCTCTTTGGGGTCCCCTAGGTATATTACTACTTTTCCAGGCCAAGGGTAAGAACACCTGGGCAAATGATGCTAATGTAATTGGAAGCAGAACTATTGCAGAAAATGCAAACCACAGTCACCATGTCCACAGGAAGCCAGTAGGCAGTGGCTTTCTTCTATGGAAGCAATAGTCATCTAGTCTTTTTCTCAAAGCACTTCTTGTTTTTGTTTGTTTTGTTAAATTTCTTTTTTTTTTTTTTTTTGCCATTCAATTGATTCACAGAATATCTAGATGGAAAATTGGGAGGGTCACAGCAAGGACTCCCAGCTTCTCTTGCTATTGCTTCCCTGCAATGAACACAAATCATTTAAGAAAAAAATTGCTATTTTAGAAAAAATAATCAACATTTAGACAAAGTTTACTTGGTGTCTTTTATATTCTCTTGTTGTAAATCTTCATTTAGAGACAAAGAGGTATGATCTTGGTGTGGAAAGCAATTGTTGGCTGCATGTATATAAGTAGACTTAGTACTCTTTTCCCCTTCAATGTCATTGTCAGGACAGGAGTGGTGGATTAAGAGGGAGAACACACTGAGGTCTGTTCATCTCACGTCCCTCAGCTGGAGAGCTGGGAAGTCATCCCCCTGAGCCTGGATGCATTAATGCTTAGATGTAGACACTACTTGGACCCCATCCTTCTGAAAACTGTAGTGCTCAATTGGAATGAGACTGGGTATTTTTCCATTTGTTGATTTGTGTCCATTTCCTGGTTATCAGTTAAATGAAAACAATGAAATTACAAGAATTGTTTTTAAATATAAGGATTTTTGATAATCCTGTGATTACCACAAATGCTAAATAGCACAGGTGCAACGTGGATGCCACACCCCTCAGGAAAACCTCTGTTAGGATCAGGAGGGGACTCTTGGGGCACAGGTGTGGGCCATGCCTTGGGGACCTGGGAACATTTCCCCTTGGGTTGAAGCTGTGGATTTATTGGGAAACTTCAGAGTCTCCCTCAAAGTCAGTTATCTTCTTCTGTCTTCCTACAAAGAAAAAAAATGGAGAATTTTTAAGATGGGGAGAAAAGGCACGGGAAGTAAAATGTAATTAAATCATGACAAACTCAAAGTAAAATTACATTGTTGCAAGTCAAATAATAGTCATTATTCAACTATAAAAATAATTGTCATTCATAGAGTAACAAAGACGCTATTCAAAGCCAGAGTATCTGACTTCAAAATCCCTTGAGCTATTTTTAAATACATATAATAGAACAAAATAGAAGTTAAAGTTTTGTGTCTTGCTACATGTTACATGTTTATGTTCTGATTGTATCATGGTCTTGTTCTAGATGGGATAAACTAGTGATTTTTTTTTAATGCTAGTATTTTTATTGGTTTAGTTTATTAGTAACCCCAAAATGTTTTTATGTGTATTCCTCCTACATTCTCCAGAATTTTATCCTGCAACTAGTAATTTATGATGTGGCTCTATTAATAGAGCTATTGGCATATACTACATTAATGTAAAAACTGTTGTGTTAATTATTTATCAATTATGTTCACAGTTGAGGGACTATAAGACCATGCATTTAAAATTCGACCCTTATTGTCTTTTTGCTCTTGCATGTTATAAGTTGGTGTCTGCTCCTGCTGTTCCATGGCATAGATGTACCAGTGACCAGATCTTGAAGCCTGAGAGGGACACACCTGGGATTAGGCTCCCCAGCCAGTCTTTTAGGAGATCTGAGTTATGCGATAAGAGCATCATCAAGATTGAGCAAGTCAAAAAAAGCATGAATTTTACCCTCTGTGGCCAAAAGAATCTACAAACCGTGGAACAAACACAGGCAGTGCTGTGGGTTGAATGTGGTTTTTCCCCCAGGGTTCATGTGTTGGGCCTGGTGAGAGGTCCTAGGTCAACTAGAGTATGCCCCCAGGAAGGACTGTGGGACCCGAGCCTCTCTGACTTCCTATCTGGAGATGTGATCACTCCCCCTCACACATGTACCTGCCGTGATAGCATCCACCATTAGAGCCTCATTAGAAACCAACATGTGGGGCCACCTGATCTTGGACTTTCAGCCTCTGAAACTGTGAGCTAAATAAACCTCTTTTCTTCATAAGTAGCCTGCCTCAGGTATTTTATTATAATAATGAAGAGTGGGCCAAGACAGACAAGTTTTCCAAGTCTTAGAACCCCCTCACACATTCGAGCTATAGAAAAAAGCTTTAAAATTAAAGCCAAGACATACTGTAACCAAATAATGTAGTTGTTCATTCATTCCATACTAATTATTGAATTCCTACTATGAGGCAGGGGCTCTCGGCAAATAAAAAATGATAAGCATGTAGTCCCTGCTCTCAGGGAGTTCACACCTTGGTGGCAGAAATAGACATAGAAACTGCAGAACATGCCAAGCACTGTCTGCTATATACATGGTCAGGATGCCATGTGATATGCAGGTGGCAGGAGCAGAGAATTCCTGGAGTCTGTGAGTAGTTGTGTCCTATTGTGGCAGCCGTGTCCTATTGTGGAGAGCAAATTATCTAGTAAGAGAACAGAACCCAGAAAAAGGAATAAGTCATGTTCACTTGAACCACAGACTTAACTATTGGCAAGGGATGGAAGTGCTTGGCCACAATGGTGGGATGGAGATTAGGGAGTAAGGAAGAGTTTCTATTTTGAAGAACTTGTTGAAAGCCATCTTGGGGCATGCTTGAAGGCACACGATCCTGGTGCCGTGCTCTATGGCCTTCAAATATTTCAGAATAGTGTACCTACTCTACCTTTATTTTTCCTTCCTTCCCCAATTTTCTAGTTTCCCAGATGGGACCAAGAAGTCTAAGGGTAGCTGTGGCAAAGACAGGAAATCAGTTCTACTAAATCTTTTTTGCTACATTCTTCCCATAACCTCCTGAATAACTGATTTCACAGAAAGAAGATGTCACATGGACTAAAGTGGAAATAAAAGTCCCATTTTTTTTTCCTTTGTCCACTGATGGCAGAAGACATTTTCATTATAACTAGAACTGAAAGAAAATCTAATAACATGAAGATTAAAGACCCAGGGCATAATAATGCCAAATCCTTAAATAAATGGACATCTGAGCTCCATTAAAAATGAAGAGAAAACTCCAGCAGAGTATATTACCAGATTTTAGCCTTAAAGTCATAAAGTCTTAGCTTACCTACTTTCACCATTTTAACCAAAAAAAAACCTTTCAGTTAGCAATTTTTGATGGAAAAAAAAAAAGATGTTTTCCTGTCTCCTACAAGACTATTGAAAAGTGGTAATATGATTAATAAATTGAGAAAAATTAATGTTTTCTGTATTATTCAGGTAGGATGGGTATGACCATGTGACTTTTTTTTTTTTTTTTTGCGGTACTGGGGATCGAACTCAGGGCCTTGTGATTGCAAGGCAAGCACTCTACCAGCTGAGCTATCTCCCCAGCCCCCATGTGACCATTTTTACTGGCTTGTACAAATAAATTGTGGGTTCACTCTTCAATTTTTATCCCTGTGTTTGTAAGATATTAACTGTAGGGGAAAAAAAAGTTTAGGAAAAGCCAAATGAAACGTTTCAAATATATTACAGTGTAATAATCCCTTACCTCATTCCTATGGACTTTCTTTCCTGCTTGACCCTTGATCCACATTTCTAAGAACCCCTCCCTGGTTAAGAGCCCTCTGTTTATTGCACCAAATTGTAATGCTTAGTGTCACTTTCTCTTTCTTCCAGAGTTTCTTTGAAGGACAGTCTGCACCATGGGATTCCGCTAAGAAAGATGAGAACAGAATGAAGAACAGATATGGGAATATCATTGCATGTGAGTGCTGACAGCGTAATTGTGCTGTTGTAGAACTTTCTTTCTGCATCTAATAAGACTGACCACCAGGCTCATGCAGTGAGAATTTACAGTGCAGTTGCTGCTTTCATCCTGCTGCAGTGGGCTAGTGTTATGCTCCTACTAAGGGAAAGAAAAATTATCTGAGTGTTGCCACTACATCAGGGAGCTCTCTCCATGGGCCCAGTTTTACTTTTCGATTTAAGTTTCCAGGAATAGAGGTAATGTTAAAATGTGGAAAAGGAAAATGCATTTTAGAAGGAGTAAGCACCCCAGTCCTAATGTTTCCCGGCTGCTTCATAGAACAAATAGAAATCATGATGCACAGCCTGCCTTCATGCAAGGAGCTTGTAGTTCCCTGTGAACATTAACTCATTAATCCTCTGGACTCTGAGTTAGGTAAGGTCAGTAATAGCTCCATTCTAACGGCAGGAAAGTGAAATATAGAAGTTAAATGATAGTCCCCATATCACAATACTCATTAGCAAAAGATCTAGGATTATATCTCAGAAATTCCCTGTGCTGGTGAAACTGAACGTTACCAATCCATAATGCCTCAGACGGGGTTTAAATTGCGCCCAACCTCATTAATGTTCCGTAACAACACTGAGACACGTGGTAGATTGATGAGCCTCCTTCTCCCCAGGCTCAAGCTATCCATCCCCTGCATTAGACTGCTCTGAGTCACACATAACTGCATGACGGTAGTGACAGGCCCACCATAGTAACCTAACAGAATTAGCACTGTTTATAAAGACACATAAACTAAACAACAAGGCTGAGAGAACATGTAACTCACCCTGCCTTACCATGTATAAAAGAACAAACTTGATTGAGAAAATGCATTTGAATTCTGTTTGCCTGAATTAACATTTCTTAGGTTGACACCACAGCATCTATGGCAATGCTGCCCCAAAGAAATTTCTATTCAAGCCACAGGAAGTTGCTAAGCACTTGAAATGTGACTGGGATGACTGAGAAACTGACTTTTACCTTTTTATTTTGTTTTTATTATTTGAATTTAAATGGTACACAAGACTCTTGGTCAGTGCAGATCCACAGGGTTGGGGCTCACATAGAATATGAAACGTCCCAAGCAAGCATTTTTTGTTTTTCCTTTGGCCATAAATAGAGCCGAACCACCAACTTTGCAGAGTACAAATGCTAGCTTCATGTGTTTCGTGGGTTTTATTAAAGCATGCCCTATTTATTTGGTGCTTCAGAGACCTTGTTAAGGTCCTTGTAGATGGAAGATGCTACCCCAAGGTCCGGGGTTTGATTGCCCCTCAGGGAATTCATTTGGCACCTGTAGGACATTTTGTCAGAGATTGGGGATATAAAGGTCATCAAGATGAGATGTTATCCCTGCCCCTGGGACAGAAAAGACCAGGCAGAGGACAGATTCCGAGGCTGCAGTCCTGCGGTGACAGCTGTGTATACAGTGCTATAGTAATTCTGAGAAGGATGTCTAGACATATAAGGTGTGTATGAAATGAAAACATTTCATGTTTAGACATGGGTCCCATCCTCGAGATATCTCATTTCATATATATGCAAATATTCTAAAGTTTGAAAAATCTGAAAATTCTGGTCCCATGCATTTCAGATAAGGAATTTTCAACTATGAAAATTTAGTATTTACTGAGCATTTACTTCTGCTAGACACAGCTCTATGCATGCATTACCTCGTTTACTCCCAGATGCAGCACTATGAAATAGGTAATATTATTCTATTTTATAGGTGAGAAAATTGAGGGTTAAGGAGGATAAAAGGACTATGCAGTTAATAAGATGTGGAGGCAGGACTCCAACCGGGGAGCCACTTCTGTCTCCACTGTCTGATGTGTGTTTTGGGTGTTGGTCCCACTGGCCTAGTTTGACCCTTAGCATTACACACTTCACAGGTCAGCCTCAGTGGCAAAGCAGCTAAAGGAGACTTTGGCCCCTCCTTCCCCATCCCTGAATTCTCTAGGCCACTCCAATCCTAATAAATATACAAAGTAAGTAAAAACTACACTTAAAAGTACCTTCAAGTTAAGACCTCTGTCCCTAAGGTTGATGCCTGAGGCCCTCTGTCAAGAAACTGGAGCCGCCTCTGCCTTCTGCAGAAGTTCTGTATAATGGCTTCATGTCTATTATCTAAGGAGGACAGTGGGGACAGATATTAATTGTTAATCTATTTTCATTCATTGCGACCTAGCTCAGAATGGGCACAGTGAGAACAGGCTGTCAGAGGACTTTTTAGGAATGATGTAAAGAATAACAGTAGCCAGCAGGGCTGTCCTGTCTGAGAAAGCAGGATGCCCGGCTGGATAGCACTGGGCAGCACCCCTGAACACGGAGTGTCAGGAAAGCAAAAGAAAAGATACACATGGTTCAGCCTCTTATAACCCAAATGTATTATGACCCAAATGTATACTGACTTTTTCATGGAGATATGTAAAAACCACAAATGCTGCACAAATGTAAAATAGTTTCATAGGACTTAGTGAAGTGCTTATTTTCAAGTGACAATATGGAGAAATGAAGTCACTTGTTTGTGATCTAGTATGTAGGTAGTTGTTCTTTTGTGATATGAAACAATGAAGCTCTAGTTAAATTTATTAGAAAAGTTTGTTTTTGTAGACTTGGGAGGAGGCATAACCCTTCCAGGCCAGCATGGTGATGGCCCTGTATCTCTCTCCTTCTGTAAAAAGTTTTCAAGCTTCCCACTGCATTCCAAGTACATTTCTCCTCTAAAGTTCTTATTCAGCATCATCTCTCCCTGCTTCCTGGAGTTTCTGCCTACCTTCTCTTGATTTGACCCTGTATATCTGTATATCTGATTTGCAGTTTTTGTCACAGAAATATCATATGATATGATATTTGGGATAATCTCCTTACAATGGACAAAGAGTGTGTGAATTCATTCCTTCTTTCAACAAGCGCTTATTGATCATTATTATTTGCTAGACACTGCTATAAAAAGATGATTAAAAATAAATGGGTACTGCTCTTCAAGCAATTATTATCTAGTGCAGGGTTTGGCAAATGTTTCTTATAAATGGTCTAATAGTGAATATTTTAGCCTTTACAGGTAACTTAGTCCATTCCTCTTCTGTAACAAAATACCACAAACTGGGTAATTGTAAATATTAGAAATTTACTTCTCATGGTTTTAAAGGCTGGAAATTCCAAGCTCTAGATCAAGGGGCTGACGGGATAGGTATCAGATAAGGGCTATGTTCTGCTTCATAGTTGTCACTTTGTTGCTGTGTCCTCCAGCAGAGGGGGCAAACCCTGTGTCAGCCCATGATGGAAGGGTAGAAGCATAGAAGGGCTGAACTACTTCCTCCGGCCCTTGTATAAGACACTAACCCTAGCCATAAGGGTAGAACCTTCATGGCCTAATCATTTCCTGAAGGTCCCACCCACTAATACTGTTTTGTTGGGGATTAAGTTTCAACATGAATTTTGGACCATAGCAACAGAGCAGCTAGTCTCAGTGCAGATTCTCAGCTGGTGCAAAAGGAGCCAGACAGGACAGAACCCAGTGGACCTGTGTTCCAATAAACCTTCATTGCCAAGCCAGGCATTGGGCTTTGACCCACAGGCCAACATAGGCATAGGAAGAACATATTTTAAACTACCTGCTACCCCTATGACTTTATAGTCTATGGCCTAAGCCAGACCAAGACATGCATCTGATCTGAGGTCCCCAAATAACTGGAGCTGTGTTGTGTAAGCACTGTTGGGGACTGGTAGGACAAGGGCGAATTTTTTTCTATTGGGCAAAAGAAAAGAGCATAGTTTGTGGAGTTAAAAAGTACAGTTTGGAGTCCTTGTTCCACCGCCTGCTAGCTTGTGGCTTTGGGTAAGTCATTAGCCTTATCAGTATCATAATTTCCTGAGAATTATCACCCATTATAGAAATGAACTGAAATGTCACATAAAAACAACAATGATTGTTGTCACCTGAAAGAAAAACCACATTTTCTTCACTATTTCTTCTGCTAAGCAGATTCAATAACTGGTCATTTAAAATGAAAATCAGCCAGGTGCAGTGGTGCACACCTGTAATCCCAGTTTCTCTGGAGGCTGAGACAGGAGAGTAGTGAGTTCAAAGCCAGCCTCAGCAAAAGTGAAGCACTAAGCAACTCAGTGAAATCCTGTCTCTAGATAAAATGCAAAATAGGGGATCCAAGATGGCGGACTAGAGGGGGACTGCATCCCCAGTCGCTCCAGAACCCAGGAGTTAAGAAGGGGAGGCATTGAGAGACTCGGACCAAAACAGAGCCACGGGTGAGTCTGCCCACTGGGTAAAGTTCAGCCCGGGTGGCAGGCCCGGATAGAGGTGGCTTATTGGAGCCGGGCAGGGCAGCTAGAGTCTTCCACAGGCAGCCCTGCGCACTCCAGCGCTGGGCCCCTCCCACACAGCCAGCTTCTCCAGGTTCTTGGAGCAGGCCCCCTACTGAGAGCCTTTCTGATCAGAACAAGCTCCAAGTCCCGGAGCCAGCACGGCATACTCCGGCCTGCAAGCGGCTTCAGGGACCAGGACAGGGCAGCCAGAGATTTACCCAAGCAGCCCGGCCCCCTGCGGTGGGAGGCGCCTTTCAAGGCTAGCTTCTCGGAACAGACCGCCCAGTGAGAGCCTTTCTCCATAGAGCCAGCCACAAGTCCCCCAGCCAACGGAGAGCTTCGATCTGCAAGCAGCCTCTGGGATCAGGGCAGGGCAGCGAGAGACTTCTCCAGGTGGCTCTGCCCACTCCGGCTGCAGGCTCTTTCCACGGGGCAATCCAAGATGGCGGCCTAGAGGGTGACTGCATCTCCAGTCGCTCCAGAACCCAGGACTCAAGAAGGGGAGGCATTGAGAGACTTGGACAAAAATAGAGTCACGGGGTGAGTCTCCCCCACTGGGCGATACTTGGCCTGGGCGGCAGGCACAGATAGGGGTGGCTTATCAGAGCAGGGCAGGGCAGCTAGAGTCTTCCCCAAGTAGCCTTCCACACTCTGGCGGTGGGCTCCCCCCACACGACCAGCTGCACGGTGCAGGCCCCAAGTGAGAGCCTTTCCGCACAGAGCCAGCTCCAAGCCCTGGAACCAGTAGGGGGCTAGGGGCAGCTTTCTTCGGAAGCACTGCATTATCAAGTTCCTCCAAGACTTCAGGCTACTGAAGGCTGGGAGGTGATACACTGGAAATCTACTGGGACACTATAAGCCAATAGAGGAAATCTGCAATATCTCAGATTCCCACTGACATCGGACCAATATGAGAAAACAAGGGAAGAAAATGTCCCAAACAAACCTAGATACTACATCAATAAAACCCAATGACAGCACAGCAGAAGAGATGTCAGAAAGGGAGTTCAGAATGTACATAATTAAAACAATCAGGGAAGCAAATGAGAAGATGAAAGAGCAAATGCAGGCATTGAAGGAGGAGATGAAAGAGCAAATGCAGGCATTAAATGATTGCACCAATCAACAGTTAAAAGACCAAATACGGGAAGCAAGAGATCATTTCAATAAAGAGTTAGAGATACTGAAAAAAAAAAAAACAAACTGAAATGCTTGAAATGAAGGAAACAATAAACCAAGTTAAAAACTCCATAGAAAGCATAACCAATAGGATAGGACACCTGGAAGACAGAACCTCAGACATTGAAGACAAATTATTTAATCTTGAAAACAAAGTTGAACAAACAGAGAAGATGGTAAGAAATCATGAACAGAATCTACAAGAATTATGGGATATCATGAAAAGGCCAAATTTAAGAATTATTGGGATTGAGGAAGGCTTAGAGAAACAAACCAAAGGAATGAACAATCTATTCAATGAAATAATATCAGAAAATTTCCCAAATCTGAAGAATGAAATGGAAAACCAAGTACAAGAGGCTTATAGAACTCCAAATATACAAAATTACAACAGACCCACACCAAGGCACATTATTATGAAAATACCTAACGTACAAAACAAAGACAGAATTTTAAAGGCCACGAGAGAAACTAATCAAATTACATTCAGAGGGAAACCAATAAGAATATCAGCAGATTTTTCAATCCAGACCCTAAAAGATAGAAGGGCCTGGAACAACATATACCAAGCCCTGAAAGAAAACGGATGCCAACCAAGAATCTTATACCCAGCAAAACTTACCTTCAAATTTGACAACGAAATAAGATCCTTCCATGATAAACAAAAGCTAAAGGAATTTACAAAAAGAAAGCCAGCATTACAGAACATTCTCAGCAAAATATTCCATGAGGAAGAGATGAAAAACAACGATGCAAATCAGCAACAGGAGGCGCTAGCTTAAAGGAATAGCCAAATAAAGGAGAAACCAAATCATGTCAAAAAACAAATATGAGTCAAATGACTGGGAATACAAATCGAATCACAATAATAACCCTGAATGTTAATGGCCTGAACTCATCAATCAAAAGACATAGACTGGCAGATTGGATTAAAAAGAGAAATCCAACAATATGCTGCCTGCAAGAGACTCATCTCATAGAAAGAGATACCCATAGACTAAAGGTGAAAGGATGGGGAAAAATATACCATGCACACGGACACAGCAAAAAAGCTGGAGTATCCATCCTCATTTCAGATAATGTGGACTTCAAGCCAAAACTAGCCAGAAGGGATAAAGAAGGACATTACATGCTGCTTAAGGGAAGCATAAATCAGCAAGACATAATAATCATAAATATCTATGCCCCGAACATTGGCTCATCCACGTACGTCAAACAAATCCTTCTCAATTCCAGAAATCAAATAGACCACAACACAATAATACTAAGCTATTTTAACACACCTCTCTCACCACTGGATAGATCCTCCAAACAAAAATTAAATAAAGAAACCATAGATCTCAATAACACAATCAACAATTTAGACTTAACCAACACATATAGAATATACCATCCAACAAAGAATGAATACACTTTCTTCTCAGCAGCACATGGATCCTTCTCTAAATTAGACCAAATTTTATGCCACAAAGCTACTGTTAGCAAATACAAGAAGATAGAGATACTACCTTGTACTCTATCAGATCATAATGGATTGAAATTAGAAATAAATGACAGAGTAAAAAACAGAAATTTCTCCAATACCTGAGATTAAATAATACACTATTATATGATGAATGGATAACAGAAGAAAGACATCAGGAAGGAAATAAAAAAATTCTTAGAAGTAAACGAGAACAAAGACACATCATATCAAAATCTCTGGGTCACTATGAAAGCAGTACTTAGAGGAAGATTTATTTCATGGGGCGCATTAAAAAAGAAGTAGAAATCAACAAATAAACGACTTAACACTACAGCTCAAAGCTCTAGAAAAAGAAGAGCAGACCAATACCAAAAGTAGTAGAAGACAGGAAATAGTTAAAATCAGAGCCGAAATCAACAAAATTGAAACAAAAGAAACAATTGGAAAAATTAACAAAATAAACAGTTGGTTCTTTGAAAAAATAAACAAAATTGATAAACCCTTAGCCACACTAACAAAGAGAAAGAGGGAGAAAACTCAAATTACTAAAATTCGGAATGAACAAGGAAACATCACAACAGACACAAGTGAAATACAAAACATAATTAGAAGCTATTTTGAAAATCTATACTCCAACAAAACAGAAAACCTCGAAGACATCAACAAATTTCTAGAGACATTAATTACCTAAACTGAACGAGGAGGACATATACAACTTAAATAAACCAATTTTAAGCAATGAAATAGAAGAGGTCATCAAAAGCCTACCAACAAAGAAAAGTCCGGGACCAGATGGGTTCTCAGCCGAGTTCTACAAAACCTTTAAAGAAGAGCTCATTCCAATACTCCTCAAACTATTCCATGAAGTAGAAGATGAGGGAACCCTCCCAAACTCATTCTATGAAGCCAATATCACCCTGATACCTAAACCAGACAGAGACACATCGAGGAAAGAAAATTTCAGACCAATATCCTTAATGAACATCGACGCAAAAATTCTCAACAAAATTTTAGCAAATCGCATACAAATATATATTAAAAAGATAGTGCACCACGATCAAGTGGGTTTTATCCCAGGGATGCAAGGTTGGTTCAACATTCGGAAATCAATAAATGTAATTCACCATATCAATAGACTTAAAGTTAAGAACCACATGATTATTTCAATAGATGCAGAAAAAGCATTCGATAAAATACAGCATCCCTTCATGCTCAAAACACTAGAAAAAATTGGGGTAGTGGGAACATTCCTTAACATTATAAAGGCCATCTACGCTAAGCCCATGGCCAATATCATTCTAATTGGTGAAAAACTGAAAGCATTCCCCCTAAAAACTGGAACAAGGCAGGGATGCCCTCTTTCACCACTTCTATTCAACATCATCCTTGAGACTCTAGCCAGAGCAATTAGACAGACCAAAGAAATTAAAGGGATATGAATTGGAAAAGAAGAACTCAAACTATCCCTGTTCACTGATGACATGATTATATATTTAGAGGAACCTGGAAATTCCACCAGAAAACTTTTAGAACTCATAAGTGAATTCAGTAAAGTAGCAGGTTACAAGATCAATGCTCATAAATCCAATGCATTTTTATACATAAGTGATGAATCTTCAGAAAGAGAAATTAGGAAAACTACCCCATTCATAATAGCATTGAAAAAAATAAAATACTTGGGAATCAATCTAACAAAAGAGGTGAAAGACCTCTACAATGAGAACTACAGAACACTAAAGAAAGAAATTAAAGAAAACCTTAGAAGATGGAAAGATCTCCCATGTTCCTGGATAGGCAGAATTAATATTGTCAAAATGGCCATACTACCTAAAGTGCTATACAGATTCAATGCAATTCCAATTAAAATCCCAATGATGTACCTTGCAGAAATAGAGCAAGCAATTATGAAATTCATCTGGAAGAATAAAAAACCTAGAATAGCTAAAGCAATCCTCAGTAGCAAGAACGAAGCAGGGGGTATTGCAATACCAGATCTTCAACTCTACTACAAAGCAATAGTAACAAAAACAGCATGGTATTGGTACCAAAATAGACAGGTAGATCAATGGTACAGAATAGAGGACATGGACACAAACCCAAATAAATACAATTTTCTCATACTAGACAAAGGTGCCAAAAATATGCAATGGAGAAAAGATAGCCTCTTCAACAAATGATGCTGGGAAAACTGGAAAACCATATGCAACAGAATGAAATTAAACCCCTATCTCTCACCTACACAAAACTCAATTCAAAATGGATCAAGGACCTCGGAATCAGACCAGAGACCCTGCATCTTATAGAAGAAAAAGTAGGTCTAAATCTTCAACTTGTTGGCTTAGGATCAGACTTCCTTAACAGGACTCCCATAGCACAAGAAATAAAAGCAAGAATCAACAACTGGGATAGATTCAAACTAAAAAGCTTTCTCTCAGCAAAGGAAACTATCAGTAATGTGAAGAGAGAGCCTACAGAGTGGGAGAATATCTTTGCCAACCATACTTCAGATAGAGCACTAATTTCCAGAATCTATAAAGAACTCAAAAAACTCTACACGAAGAATACAAATAATCCAATCAACAAATGGGCTAAGGAAATGAACAGACACTTCACAGAAGAAGATGTACAAGTAATCAACAGATATATGAAAAAATGTTCAACATCCCTAGTAATAAGGGAAATGCAAATCAAAACTACCCTAAGATTTCATCTCATCCCAATTAGAATGGCGATTATCAAGAACACAAGCAACAATAGGTGTTGGCGAGGATGTGGTGAAAAAGGAACACTCATACATTGCTGGTGGGGTTGCAAATTAGTGCAGCCACTCTGGAATGCAGTATGGAGATTCCTCAGAAAGCTTGGAATGGAAACACCATTTGACCCAGCTATCCCACTCCTTGGCCTATACCCAAAGGACTTAAAATCAGCATACTACAGAGATACAGTCACATCAATGTTCACTGCTGCTCAATTCACCATAGCCAGAGTGTGGAACCAACCTAGATGCCCTTCAGTTGATGAATGGATAAAGAAACTGTGGCATATATATACAATGGAATATTACTCCGCAATGAAGAATGATAAAATTATGGCATTTGCAGGCAAATGGATGAAATTGGAGAATATCATGCTAAGTGAGATAAGCCAATCTCAAAAAACTAAAGGACGAATGATCTCGCTGATAAGTGGATGAGGACATATAATGGGGGGTGAGAGGGGTTAGCATTAGGTTTAGGGTTAGGTTTAGGGTTAGGGATAAGGAGTGTGGTAAGAATGAAGGAAAGAAGGACTGTATAGAGGGAATAGTGGGGTGGGAGGGGTTGGGGGAAGGGAAAAAAATAATGAATCAAACATCATTGCCCTATGTAAACGTATGATTACACAAATGGTATGCCTGGACTCTATGTACAAATAGAGAAACAACATGTATCCCATTTGTATACAATAATAATAATAATAAATGCAAAATAGGGCTAGGATGTGGCTCAGTGGTTGAGTGCTCCTGAGTTCAATCCTCAGTACCCCCCAAAATAAAATAAAATGAAATGAAAATCAGCATTTTGAAGACTCAGGTTCCAAATGAGGAGTTAGTACATGATTATCAGTGCCATCTTGCTCTGTAGTTGTTAGCCCCACTTTGGATGGTATCTCAGCTCTTCCCAGGCATGACTCTGGCTTCTGTTTTCTGAGTGTTTTTCACTGAATGTGGCCTTTCACTTTGATTTCTGGGCCTGCATTTTCTAGCTTCCCCCTGCCACAACCCACCCTACACTACCCCCACGTCTCTTAGTGTTTCTATACTGGGTTGCATCGTTTTTGTACCTGTCTAGAAGAATGACATGAAGAGACTCCTCTGCTCCAACCTTTCTGTTCAGTCCTCTTCCTTCTCCCCTTCTGCAGTACCTCGAAGCCTTTTCCTGTGCACCTGTGTTCTATTTTCATCTAATTTGCTATCATTTTCTAAAATCCCTCTAGAACTATATGGTATTGACAATTGGTTATTTACATAAATATATGCTTTTTGTGAATATGTATTATGTGTGCATATGTATATGTATATAGATATACATATATATGTATATGTACATATGTGTACTGGTTATTTATATCATTCTCTGTAAGGCTCCATTCCGACATATCCTAAGATACCAGTCACTTGAACCACCTGCTGAAGTTATTAATGCTTCTGAAATAGAGGATCCAAATCCCAGACAGAACTGTTAATTCACTCTAGCAAATCAGGGTGAATTGGATACCATGTATGGGATGAAGGAAAATCACTACCTTAGGCTTCAGTAGCACAACTGCTCGGGCACCAACCCCTGCCCTCCCTCTGCGTCAGATCCTGTGGTCTGTGGGTGTGTCATTGGGGAGGACACCCAGCCAGCCAGCATTTCCTGCAGTGCTTTGTGCTGGTCTTTTATCATCATCATTTGGCAACTGCTTCACTTAGGCTGTCTGTCTTTACAGTAGTGACAATAAATCTTAGCTATTGTTAAATTTGTGCAAGGATTTAAGGAATGAAGGAGAACAAGGGTACTTCCCTAACCATGCTTATGTATATGCACATACATGCATAATGGCTATTTCTTTATAGGCTTAGAGAGAGATTAGTATTACCATCTCCCTATCCCTAAATAAGTATGTAATTGCAGAAAGGTCAGTGTCACTTACTGGGAAGTCTGCCTCACAGAGTCAAGATCCTGAGGACAGATCACTACCTCAGCTGAGGAATTGGGGATTCCATCAACCTATCTGCGAGATGCTTGTTAGTGCTTTTCAAAGAACATTAAAAAGTGCTTGTAATGATCTCATTTGTTGTATTCCAGCAGTGTTCGCATATAAAATGGCGTTAATGGTGCTTAAAATCTGTTTATTGGCTTTTACTCCTAAGTTAAACTTTTTCCTTATTTACACTGTAAATTTGCTGAGCTAGCCCTTCCCAATAGAAACTAACACCCTGTCTACCGTTACCACCACAAACACAGACAGAGCCCCTAGTACTCTCAATAGTTCCCAGCTATAATTAACTCCAAGTTGAAGGCGCACACCAAATCTCCAGCTAACAAGGCAGCCGCCTTGCAGCTGACTCTGTGTTCTGGGGGGTGCTGACTGCTGAGGAGAATGAGCCAGAATCTGCAGGAGCTTCCCAGGCAGATTTCAGTCTCTTCTGTCATTCATTCAACAGATACATATTGATCTGCCATGTGTCAGGCACTGTGCCAAAATGAAGTCATTCTTTCCACTAATATTCACTGAGTGCCTGTTTCATACCAGACACAATCCTAGGTGTCAGAGACAGAGCAGGGAACAAAATAGAATATTCGGTGGGTATAGTGCTTACATTCTTGCAGAAGGGACAGAAAAGTAATCACTAAGTGCATGATAGACTGTATATGGCAAAGTGACGCATGAAACTGCGAAAATAAAGCAAAGGGAAATGGTCTGGGGTATGAGCTGCAGCTCTCCAGGAGGACCTTCCTGAGGGAGGGGATACAAAGCCAGCCAGGACTAGAAGAAGCAGGGGAGCAAGTGGCCGTTCCAGACACAGGCTTTGAGGCAGTGGAGTGTGGTCAGGATGGCAAGTAGGCCAGTGTTAGCAAAGCAGAGGGAATGAACAGGAAAGTTGTAGGGTGTGGGGACACTGGGGTGACCACACTAACAACGGCTGATGGAGGCCCTGCCCTGGGGTTAGGAGAATGAGTAGGATGAATTAGTGATCCCATGTGATTGCACAAATAAATCAAATTGAAGTTAAGGGCACAAAAAGAGGCAGATAGTATCATGAGAACTCAAAATGTGGGGGGTTGATTTATTCTGGACCTAAGGGTAAGTGACCCTGACCATGTGACATGGAAGACAACTGAATCAAGAGGATAAATAAGCTGGGAGTGGTGGTATATGCTTGTAATCCCAGCAGTTTGGGAAGCTGAGGCAGGAGGATTGTGAGTTCAGAGCCAGCCTCAACAACTTATTGAAGCCCTAAGCCATTTTGCCAGACCCTATCTCAAAATAAAAAATAAGAAGGGCTGGGGATGTGGCTCAGTGGTTGAGCACCTCAGGGTTCAATCCCTGATACAAAAACAAGGATAAGAAACTGTGACGTGATGAAACCCCTTAAATCTGAGGAACTGGACAGAGACCAGGGTGGCTAGAGCTGGGAGGGATGGAAAGTGGAAATTAGGCAAGGGAAGAAAGGACAAAAGGAGAATCCAGACCACAGAGCCTTTTAGGATTTTAGTCTTTATTATAATAACAAGGAGACATCATTAAAGGACTTTTTTTTTTGGAGTGGGGAGTGGGTTGTTAATTAAATTTGCATTGAAAATTTGGGGTCTGAGGAATAGAAAATGGTTCAGAAAATGACACTGATTAGGAGATTCTCAGTAGCCCAGGTGAGAAACAGTAGTGCTATGAGCTAGAGAAAAGTTGTGTTATGGATTCAAGAGAAGTAATTGACCAAAGTGAAAGATGGATAGGATATGGAGTAAGACAGAGGAGGCAGAGATGACCCAGATTTCCAGTTTTCAGAAAGATGATGGATGGACATTTGGACAGATAGTGGATGGAGGGATGGGCAACCCTTGAAAGAACCAGACTTGAATAGGAGCTCAGGGGTGAGCTTTCAGTTAGCAGTAGTGTAGAAAACTTAAGGGTTTAAGTTGTGAACATTTTGAAACATTTGAATACCTGCCAAGTGATGGTTATATAAATTGCTTTGGGACTTATAAGAGAGGGATATTGTCCTGGATATGATAGTGAATCATGGGGCAGATAGGTGGCAGGTGAAGCCTTTGGCATGATGAGATTGTCTATTAAGAAGTATAGAAGACATGGAGAGCCCAGGACCAATCCAGAGGGGCTGTGATAATAGACAATATGGAGATGAAACTACTCAATCTGTACAAAAGAACATAGTGTTGTGCAGAAATAGAGGTGTTAATGGTGCCCTGTTGCTAGACTTAGTAGAGACTGAGGTAGTAGCAAGGATAGCACCAAGTACAGACAGCACAAAGGGGGAGAGAGGGGCCCTTCTGAGTTTGGATTTCATCTTCGCTGGGGCACTCCAGCCATTCCCATTCAGGTTTCTAATAATGAGAAAACTAAGAGGCACTGAAAACTTTCGACCTAATCTGCCTCTCCAGCTTCTTTTAATCAGTAGCCCAATCCTGTTGATTGTGTTCAGGATTTCACTTATTTGTACTGGATTTTGTTTTGTAGCAAAGTTCTCCCTGCTAATTAACTTCAACAGTGACTCCTTTCCCTTTTCCTCCCCCTCCTTCCCCTCCCTCTTCTCTTCTCCCTCCTCTGGAATCTACAATTGTCATGATCTGGCTTAGCTATAAAAGCCACAGTAGTGGGAAGGGAGGGAACAATAATTTAGTAGACGAGACTGAATTGGCAGGGAGAACTTTGGCATTAAATTCGGGTAGTCAAGAGCAAGGGAGAAACAGATCGACACAATTGATTCAGGAATGCATAGAGTAAAATCTGGAAAAATCAGGAAAAATAAGAGTCAGGGATCCCTGCAGGATTCTGAAGAGTGAAGAATACAAGTCTTTTAACGGAGGACTAGGTAAACAAGGAGCCAGAAACAATCAAGTCACACAGAAAATCAACAGAAAATGATTCTTCTACAGCACCACCTACCATTAAATGCAGGGTTCCCATCTTTGCTCCTTGCTCCGAGCCTGTGTGACTGGACTTGAGGCCCCACGGGGAAACCAGCAGGGTTCAACACCAAGGGGTAGGGTGCCAAGCACTTCCTACTGGTTATGGTCACTTGGCTCTTCTGTCTCTTGTACCTTGAAACAGGTGCAGCAGCATCCTTGGCATTATGTAACTACAGAAGGAGCAGAGTCATTCTTGGCAGAATCAGTGGTAATTAAATTAATTTTAGTCTTCTCTCAGAGGCCAAATGTTACTTAGATCATTGTGATTTCAGTTTACCTTAAGTATGTCATCAATATTTAGCAGAGAGAGAAAATTAGCTGGAGGTGAAAGATTATCAGTGACATGGTTCATTTCTGCCCCTATGGGTATATCTAATTACACGCAAGTTAAAATTGCAAGACCATTACCAATATCATTATGTTTAATATGGAAGTATGATACTATATGAAGCTTCTTAGGGGTATTTTAAATATAATGTTACTTGATAAAAAGTATGTAAGTACCATAGTTTAGAGACTTAGGACAGAGAATTTTTTTTCCTAATTGTCCAACAGTTTTCTGAAGTATTTTTCTTCGTCATTGATACATAATAATTACATATATTCGTGGGGTACAGTGTGATAATTGAATATTTACATATAATGTGTAATGATCAGATCAGGGAAATTAGCATTTCCTTCTCCTTAAACATTTATCATTTCTTTGTGTTGGAAGACTTCACGCTCCTCTCTCCCAGTTCTTTGTACAAGTTGTAATAAATTGTTGTGAAGTATAGTCACCCTTCTTTGCTATAGAATGTTAAAACTTATTCCTCCTGACTGGTACCTGTCATGCGTCTTCCTTCTGTCCCCCGTGTCTCCTTCTGAGCTCCTAGACACCTGCTTTACTCCCCCATGACCTGCCAATGCATGCATGCCTATATGCATGCATTCATACTTACATGCATGGCTATGTGTGCAAAAACCTCAGAACATGAGAATTTTTCAACAATAAGTGATAGTTTGTTATGATCATTTTTTATGTGCCAGTTTCCTACCCAGAATAATAGGTTCCCCCCCTTTTTCATCCAGTAAAGTCTTTTTAAGAGATATGAGAGGAAGGGCAAGCAGTCCTTCATGCAGATTGAGTTTCTCAAAGAGGCAGAGTTTGTTACATTTCATGATGGGGTAACATTGAGTTGTGATTATGTTAAAAACATTACTTGGATTTTTATCATACCCTAATCATGCGTGGCAAATAGGCTTCTTTTTCTCCAATTATAAAAGCAGTTCATACACATTAAAGAAAACTTATATAGTAAAAACAAGTTGGGGGGAAATTACCCAGAACCTCACCACATCTAATTTTAAATCCTGATAACATGTCTTTCTGGTTCAACTTGATTTTTTCCCCTATGCCATGAAGTTACTGGATTTATGTTTTGTTTTGTTTTTTTCAGTTTTGGTTGACTTTGTTGTTTAATGAAAATACATTTGGTTTATTTATGATTATAAAGACAGACTAAACCACATAGACAGTTGAAGTAGTACATAAAATCATAAAGGTGAAAATAGAAACCACTCCAAATTTTACCCCTAGCAGAAACCCCATCCTTCCAGTTACTCCACTATGTGCAGTTATGCATATACAGTCATCCTTTAGTATCTGGGGTACTAGTGCTAGGACTTCCCAGGTACCAAAATCCACAGATGCTCAAAACCCTTATATAACATGGTATAGTGTTGGCATATTAAACTATACATATCCCTCTGTATACTTATAACACCTAATACAATGTAAATGCTATATAAATAGTTGTCATACTGTATTCTTTAGGGAATAATGACTGGAAAAACTCTGTACATGTTCAATACATTATGTTTCAGACATTTTCAATTCACAGTTGCTTGGTTCTGCAGATGTGGAACCCACAGACTAGGAGGGCCAACTATATACTCATGCATCTGATTATTTCATGTAACTATACTCTTATGCTGCTTTGTGGCCTGCTCTTCTTTACTCTATAATATGTCACCATGACCTTTCCCCATTATTAAACTAAAGTCATAGTAATCCCTTTTAATCATTGTATTACGATCTTTGGTTTATATGACCACCATGGATCAGTTCCCAGTTGATATCATTGAAAAGTTTAAAAAAGATGCTAAAAGAAAAACAATGTATTTTAGAAAAGCATCTCTCAGCATAGATCACAAGGAAGGGAAGAGTCTAGACACATAAATGAAATAGTCCAGGTGACTTTGTCATGTCTTGAATTAAGTCATTGGCAGTAATGAGACAAGTGGTTGCTGACATTTTTATTTACTTCTTATCATATACCAGACCCTTACTAATGCATTACGCACAAACAATAAAATATTGGCTCTAGTATTATTCCCATTTACAGTGGAGAAAACTGAGGTGCTAATTAAGTAACATGTTCAAGATCACACAACCAGAAAGTGACAGGACTGTGATCCAAACAGGAATTCTGGCTCCAGACCAGTGATTGTAAGCTCTATACTACATTGCACCAAAATAGGGATCAAAAAGGAAAATTATTGCATGGATGCCAGGGAATTGAAATGTAAGAGTTGTTAAACAGAATTTAGCCTTTTTCCTGTCTCCCTGTAAAAGCAACTCGCATTTTTTTAAGTGGCTGCTTGGAATTTTCAGTTCTGTTCTTCTCTGCTGTTCCCAAGCAAGATCTTGACTATTTGACTCTGATGATCATGTAGTGAAACTTGTACTTGTTGTTGCTTTTGCTCATATAAGAGGGTAAACTATGTTCTATACACTTGATAGGTGTGATCTCTCCTGATCTTGCCAAGAGTCCTATGAAAGTAGTCTACCCTTACCCCTCTTTTTACAAAAGAAGCTCAACAAGCTTCAAAGTTGTATAGATTCACCAATTGTGGGAATTGTAGAGCCTGCTTCAGGGTCTCTAGACTCCTAAACCCCTGTTACTATCACTTATTACCAAATATGAGTGTGAAATAGCTTTGGAATAACCAGGGAAAACATTCTGAGAAAGAAACTCAGATGGGAGCTAATAACACTAAAGCTCAGATCTTCTCAAACTTCCTGGGCTGTGTCCTCCAGAAATACCACATCCTCAGAGTTTTGATCCCATTGTTTTCATGGTTCATATTTGGCCTGTTGTCCACCACAATGCCATTGGAGTCCCAAATTTTGTGCCTGAGTTGTTTAGTTCTCCAAACTGCTTCCCTCTTTCAACCTGAATCTCTAATCACTGATCCTGAGAGAGGTCCTCCCATCTGGTGACCTCCACAGCAGACCACAGAGCAGGGACACTGTCAGTGGTCACTGGGCATTTCTTTGGGCCCTTTGCCTGAGTAACTCTCATATTTGCCATGTGCTGGAAATGTCCCTTCAGCATTTCCTCATAGAAATTTGATATGACTTAGCCTCAAGCATGCTCCACAAGAATAATTGAGTTTTCCTAAAAGATTGATTGAAATATATTTATCTTCTTAATTAGCATCTAATTTAAGGTTAATAAGATTCCAAGAAAATATGGTGATGAGGATCCACACACCAATTTATTGGACCCCACCAATCTATATCTATTGTTTTTGTTGTGTTGTTTTGTTTTGTTATGTTTTGTTCTGTGATACTGGGATTTGAACCCAGGACCTTGCACATGCTAAGCAAATATTTAACCACTGAGCCATATCCCTAAACCTTTTTAAAATTTCATTTTGAAACAAAGTCTCACCAAGTTGCTGAGGCTGGCCTCAAACTTGTGATTCTCCTTAGCCTGCTGAGTAGCTAAGATTACAGGTGTGTGCCACCATGTCTGGCTTCTGTTGTTGTGTTGTATTGTGTTGTTTAGTTTTCCAGTGCTGGGGCAGAAACGCTAGGCAAGTGCTCTACCACGGAGCCACACCCCCAATCCCTGTATCTATTGTTTTCATAGCCAGCTTAGCAGTTGACTTCAAAGAGGACACCTGAGAATCCAGCATCTCTGTGTCATTTTTAGTTGTCCAAGTGGCAGTTTAGCCTAGGCTCTGTGGCTAGGAAGGGCCAGTCCTTTGACTTCTGTTACTTTTTACTTCTTTCATGGACTCATTAGGTTGATGGTGATACCTTCCCATTGTATTCCTATTTAAGAAGCCTACAGGAAGGCAGATGGATTAATTTAATAGGTGCTGACATGTGATAGCCAAGAAGTATAATATGTAGTGACCAATCTGTTCTCCATGTGTAAAATACATGTCCAGTGTTCTCCTCTGCAGATGGACACCTCCTAGATGTTAGTGCACTCTCACCACTAGCATACACAGTTAGCCCTACATAGCCGTAGCTTCCACATCCATGGATTCAAAGAGCCCCAGGTTGAAAATATTTGAAAAAACATTGCATCTCCATTGCATTTTTCCTTGTCATTATTCCTAAACAACACGGTGTAACAACTATTTACACAGAATTTACATTGCACTAGGTATTATAAGTAATCTGGGGATGATTTTAAAGTATAGGGGGGATGTGCATAGATTCTATGCAAATACTAGACAACTTTATGTTGGAGCATTGATGGATTTTCATTTCCACACGGGATCCTGGAACCACTCTCTCTCAGATACCAAGGCCACCTGTCTTGGCTAAAATAGATTCACTTCTCAGTATATTCACTTATCTTACCACTAAAAAAAAGAATACTTTATAAACTTCAATTTCCTGATTCTTAAACATATCTATACTGAGTTCACATTAATAAAGTAGACTGCTGTCCTTCAGTGAAAGCCATAGAGTCACTGTCACCACTGCCCTTCCTTCATCAGGGAAAGGGAATGAGCCATCTCAAGGATCTGCCTGGCAAGGAATGCCAAGGTCTCCAAGACCCCAAGTCCATGAATGCCCTTCCCATCCTGTAAATTGCTACTTCTAGGGTGTCTGGGACTGGAGGGGAACATGGGGAGCTAGTATACAAGAGAGGGAGGGAAAATGTACTCTCTTATTTTCCTTCATTCCTGGTAAACATAACATAAAATGTATTGTTTTAACTACTTTTTTAAGTGTACAGTTTAGTGGCATTAAATATTCAAATCTTTGAGTAGCCATTATTACCATCCATCTCCAGAATTCTTTTCATCTTGCAAAACTGAAACTGTACCCATTAAACAACTCCCTATTCCTCCCCCAACCCAGTCCCTAGAAACTACCATTCTGTTTCTACCTTGATGAATCTCACCAGTCTAGGGACCACACAAGATGATCTCTGTAGTATTTATCCTTTTGATGTAGCATGTCTTCAGGGTGGACTCTTTAACAGATTCCAAGTCCACAACTAGACCACTGTCAGCACCCCAGAAAGCCCCATTGTATTTTGTCCCTCCTCCATTGAAATAGTGACTATCAAGATGCATAATAGGTGGCACTCACGTGTAATCCCAGCAGTTTGGGAGGCTGAGGCAGGAGGATCATAAATTCACAGCCAGCCTCAGCAACTTAGTAAGGCCTTAGGCAAGTTAGCAAGACCATCTCAACATAAAAAATAAAAAGGGCTGCGAATGTGGCTCAGTGGTTAAAGTGCCCCTGGGTTCAATCCTTGGAACCAAAAAAAAAAAAAACCAGACATGCTCACAATTTTCACTCTTATCTTTCCTGTTTCTCGTATGCTCTAGCAGCATGGTCCAAGAGAAATAGAATGTGTACCACTAATGCAAGCCACATATATGATTTTAAAATTTCTAATAGCCATACTAAAAAAAAATTAAAAAGTGAAATTAATGTAAATAATTTAATTTAAATAACATATTTACCCCAGTATATCCTAAATATTAACATTTTTACAATTATAATCAATGTAAAAAAGGAGATATTTTATGTTCTGTTTGTCTCCAATATAGTAGCCACTAGCTACATGTAGTTAGTTAAACTTAAATTCGTTAAAATGAAATTTAAAATTCAGTTCCTTCATCATTTCGCATTTCATGTACTCAGTAGCTGCATGTGGCTATTGACTATTGACCTAGAGAGCCCATAGAACATTTCCATCAACACAGGAAGTTCTACCAGAGGGCACTGGCACATACTCTTCGGTGTATGGCATTTTTTGGGGGTTAAACTTTATGTCACCCCAGTTGTTATATGTAACTATAGCTTGTTACTTCACATTAGCACATAGCATTCCACTTTATTGAATTGTTTACATTCTAGTCAGTTGTAAACAGTATTCCCATGCACATTCTTACATATCTATCAAGTTGTACCCATCTGTTTTTCCACCTCTGGGTCATAGAGTGTGGGTATCTTCAACATCACTATTTAATAGCAAATGGTTTTTCAAAGTGGTTTAGGTCTTTTCAGTTTCACCATCAGCATCTGTAGGTTCATGTTACTCCAGATCCTCACTTGGTATTGTCAGACTTTCTTGTGGGTATATGGTGCTATCTCATTGTAAGGTAGGCTTTCTTTTGGTAATTCATAGACATAAAAATGTGTATTGGTTATCCTGAAGAGGGGTATGTACATGGGGGTGGAGATATGTAAGATATGGCTCCTATCCTTAAGTAGTTTTGCTTCATAGGGAAAATAAAACATGTAGATAGGTAACTATATGTAAGGGCAGCTAGAGGTAAGTCAAAGAACTACTGAAGTTTGAGGAAGGAAAACTTGGTATGAGAACAACTTAAGCTAACCATGACCAGCACTGTGCTTCTTATGTGCCTTCCACTCTGATGTCTCTTCTCCATGGTTCACACCTCAGTGGATGCACCATCTTCCTCCCTGTTTCTCATGCCAGCATCTCCAAAGTCATTCATGACACCTCCTTCTCATCCACATTGAATGACTGATTATTGTGATCACTCTTACCACCTAAATGTCCCTCAGGTCTGCCCTCTTCCAGTTCACTAGAACCTTCTACCCAAAGCTATTATCAGCTTTCTCCAGGAGGGCTATAGCTGACTCCCCACACCCACTCAGGATCCCTTCCAGCCCATCCTCAACAATAGCTGGAGACACCTGATAAGATGAAGTCTGTCCCCCACTTTGTTGAGTTACTTTCTTCATTTCCCACTGGACTCAGGATGAAGGTCCTACACCTTATTTCCCACCTGGCCCTTCTTTCCCATTTGTTCTCACTTCTCACCATTCCTCCTCATCCCTACACCAGCCTTCTTTTAATTTCCCTTTGTTCCTTTGGACCTGACCTATGCTATTTCCTGGACTTGGAATTTAGGGACTCTGTCTCTTCACTTCCAACCTTCATAGTCTCAGCCTGAGTCCATTTATTAGGGAATGCTTGCTGGCTTCTCAGATTGGAGTATGTGTCATGCCATGCACATCTGTGGCTCTCTGTCCTTTCTAACAGCATGTACCAAAATTATATTTAAATCATTATTTACAAAATTACTGTTTAATGTATTTTCCATTCAGCCTCAAGGACCTTGTATCTGATTTGTTTATCACTACATTTCCAAACTTAGCACAGTGTTTAACATACAGTAGATACTCCCAAATATTCTGGATAAATGAGAAGGCCTCACTGAAGAGAGATCATCTGAGTTGAAAACTGGGTAAAACTTGCAGTTAGAGATGGGCAGGAAAGGGCAGGTAAGAGGTCAGATCGTTCACTGCTCTAACAACATAATACAATTCAGTATTAAAACTAATATGCTGTACGTCTGTAATTTGGGTCTCTCCATCATGAGAGGCATTAAGAGCATTCTAATTTGGAGAACTGGCAGCCATGTAAAACCTGGGACGGAGAGGTAAATTGAATAGTAGGAGACAATAGGAGAACTCCTTTCAAAGGCTTCCTGTATACAAGATGAGAATTCAATCTTTTCAAAGTCTGAAGTTTCTAAATAGAAGGTTCTAGAACAACTTGAGAAGCCCAAAGGTACATCACAGAGAATGGGCAGCATGTCAGAGGAGGAATTCTGATGGGAGAATGCATTATATCCTTAACACAGGCCTTCTAAAGATAGGAAGGGTCTAATATGTTACCTGCCTTTAAAAAAAAAAAAAAAAAGCTGTGTGGGGAAAGTCCAAGTGTGCAGGAAGGTAAACCAAATCTGAAGGAGCTGACTAATTGCCCAATGTGTGTGAAATAGCCATGATTCAGTTCTGTTGGAGCATCTTTCATTCAGAAAACTCCAGTGGCTTCATCAATTGGATTGCTTACAGCTCCACTCTAAAATAGTTGTAGGTATAGCTCTCCTAACATGTACAAAAGCCAAAATAATCCACAACTCCCCCACCACTGACATGGCCAAAAAGTTAAAGGGACCCACAGGTTTTAAGTGAAGTGTGTCCTAGGAAACTAGTTTCTAAAGTAGGTTGCCATGAGGAAACATGCCAACTGCAAGGTCCATTCCTGGGGCTGTGTGTAATCTTTGGATATCAGCTGTCAGCACAGTGAGAAGGAAGGTGTGGGAGTCTATTGCATAGCACACAATAATAACAACTGACATTTATCCATCACTTGCTTTTTTTTCTAATCTCTTCATGCATATATTTTTAACAACAATCCCACGAAGTAGAAAGTACACATCCCCACTTTCGGAAATGGAAGCTGAAACACATAGAGATGAAGTAACTTTCTCTCAATCACATGTGGGGGATTCTCACCCACCAGCAGGGATTCCAACCCACCCACCTGATCTCAGAACTCACATGTAAAAACACCATCATACATTCTCCTTTAAAAAGAATAGAAAGACTTCTCTAGGTCCTTCCTATAGATTGTCTGGCCCAGTTTATAACCATACTCCAGACAAATTGATAAAACCCAACTCAATGTGAGGCTTTGTTGTGACATGAAATGAAAAGCCCAACCAAGGAAGGAAAGTTAGAAAATCAACAGATTTCCTTCTTCCTACATTGTTAACAACAAACAAAATATCCTACACAAAATCAAACTTAAGAAACCAACAAGAAATTGCAACTTTGTTCCCTTAGCGTTTTATGCCAAGAATAGATCCAGGTCAGCCCCTGGCCCAGGGATGGGGGCAAAATGGTCCAGCATCTGCAGCTCTCTTAGCTCTTGCCTCAGACCCTGGACTTCCCTTCTCACCCGTTAACTCAAATGAAGTGTTGGGTTAACATAGCATCAGAAGAAAGCTGAATCAGTTTAGTAGCCGGACCCCTCACTGCTCTAACAGCACTGGAAATGCCCTTATCAGACCACCTCTCTTCTCAGAAACCATAAACATTTCCCTTTTAAGGGAACTGGCTCTGATCTATTCTAAATACTGGTATTTTGTGTACACTTGAATACAAGGAAGGATTTCTCTACTTAAAGGAACATTAATTTAACAAGAAGAATTTTATTTGTTGTGCTTGTTTTTTTGTTTTTTGAGTTTGTTTGTTTGTTTTTCAGTGCTGGGGATTGCACCCAGGGCCTGCATATGCCAGGTTCCCAGGAAAATACTTTTTTTGTTTTTCTGTTTAGTTATACATGACAGCAGAATACAATTCAATTCATTAGACACAAATGGAGTACAACTTTTCATTTCTCTGGTTATATATGATGTCGAGTCACACCATTCATGCAATGATACATATACATAGGGTAATGATGACCATCTCATTCCACCATCTTTCCCACTCTTCTGCCCGCTCCCCTCCACTCATTACCCTCTGCCCAATCTAAAGTTCCTCCATTCTTTCCTTATCCCCCCTCCCTCATTATGTATCAGTATCCACTTATTACAGAAATTGTTTAGCCTTTGGTTTTGGGGGATTGGCTTATTTCACTTAGTATGATATTCTCCTAATCCATCCATTTGCCTGTAAATGCCACAATTTTATTCTTCTTTAAGGCTGAGTAATATTCCATTGTGTTTATATACCACAGTTTCTTTATCCATTCATCTATTGAAGGGCATCTAGGCTGGTTCCACAATTTAGCTATTGTGAATTGAGCTGCTATAAACATTGATTTGGCTGAGTCACTGTAGTATGCTCATTTTAAGTCCTTTGAGTATAAACCAAGGAGTGGGATAGCTGGGTCAAATAGTGTTCCATTCCAAGGTTTCTAAGGAATCTCCATACTGTTTTCTAGAATGGTTGCACCAATTTGCAATCCCACCAGCAAAGTATGAGAGTATATTTTCCTCTGCATCCTTGGCAACAATTATTGTTGCTTGTATTCTTGATAATTGTCATTCTAATTGGAGTGAGATGAAATCTTACAGTAGTTTTGATTTGCATTTCTCTAATCCCTAGAGATATTGAACATTTTTTCATATATTTGTTGATCTATTATATATATATATTTTCTGTGAAGTGTCTGCTCAGTTCCTTAGCCCATTTATTGATTGGGTTCTTTGTATTCTTGGTGTAAAGTTTTTTGAGTTCTTTATAAACTCTGGAGATGAGTGCTTTATCTGAAGTACATGTGGCAAAGATTATCTCCCACTCTGTAGGCTCTCTTCACATTGTTGATTGTTTCCTTTGCTGAAAAAAGATTTTTTAGTTTGAATCCATCCCATTTATTGATTCCTGCTTTTATTTCTTGTGTTTTGGGAGAGTTTTTAAGGAAGTCTGGTCCTATACCAACATGATTAAGATTTAAGCCTACTTTTTCTTCTGTTTGGTTCAGGGTCTATGGTCTAATTCCTAGGTCCTTGATCTATTTTGAGTTGAGTTTTGTGCAGGGTGAGAGATGGGGGTTTAATTTCATTTTGCTGCATATGGATTTCCAGTTTTCCCAGCACAGTTTGTTGAAGAGACTATCTTTTCTCCATTGTATTTCTTTGGTACCTTGTCTAGTAGGAGATAACTGTATTTATGTGGGTTTGTCTGTTTCCTCTATTCTGTACCATTGGTCTACCTGTCTATTTTGGTGCCAATACCATGACATTTTTGTTACTATAGCTCTGTAGTATAGTTTAAGGTCTGGTATTATGATGCCTCCTCCTTCACTCTTCTTGCTAAGGATTGCTTTGACTATTCTGGGTCTCATATTTTTCCAAATGAATTTCATAATTGTTTTTTCTAGTTCTATGAAGAATGTCATTTGGATTTTAATAAGAATTGCATGAAATCTGTATAGCACCTTTAGTAGTGTGGCCATTTTGACAATATTAATTGTGCCTATCCAAGAACATGGGAGATCTTTCCATCTTCTAAGGTTTTCTTTAATTTCTTTCTTTAGTGTTCTGTAGTTTTCATTATACAGGTCTTTCACCTCTTTTGTTAGATTGATTCCCAAGTTTTTTTGTTTTGTTTTTTTTCCCGAGGCCATTGTGAATGGGGTAGTTTCCCTAATTTCTCTTTCAGAGGATTCATCACTTATGACTAGAACTGCATTAGATTTATAAGTGTTGATTTTATATCCTGCTACTTTGCTAAATTCATTTATTAGTTCTCTGCAGGAATATAGCACTGTTGTGGACAGTGCTGCAGTAGGTGGCTGTCTCTAGGCTCTGTCGAGTGTCCCACGGTGGAGGCTACCATGTGGAGGGGGGTATGGAGGTGGCTGCAGTGACCCAAGATGGAGGCTGCTAGGCACTGGTAGATGGGGAGCACAGGGCAGCAGATCCACAGGGCAGTCAGGAAAAGACATTTTAAAAGAATTTTTTTTTTCAAAAATGAAAAGTTCACTACTTATTCAAAAAATATTTAAGGGGGAACCTACTATGTTCCAGGCCCTAATCTAGTGATCAAAAAAGGAAAACACATGCCTTTTAATGCTTTCCTTTTAAAAATATTTTCAGTAAAATAACTGACCTGGACAGAATTTGTAGAGAACATTTTTCATTCAGGATATAATTTAAATGTAGCCATTAGTACTACAATTACAGCACTTACACAGTACTTTCTGTGTGTCGGATATCATGGTTGGCAATTTATGTTTTCATTTAATACTTGAAACAGTTCAATTTCAGGCAGATTCTGCTATCCCTTTCTCTAACTAAGGTAGCCAATAGCAAAGTAGGAAATTTAGAAGATGTGTGGTATTTCTTTATCTTTCTGTTAGTCAGTTTTTCATGCCTGTAACAAAATGCATGAAATAAATCTACTTAAAAAGAGGAAAGGTTTATACTGGCCCAGTTTAAGAGGTTTTAGTCCATAATTGAGCATGTAATGGAGGAAGGTATGCAGTAGAGCAAATTGCCCAATTTGTGGTGACCAGAAAGTGGCTTAGTGGTAGAGCACTTACTTTATGTATATGAGGCACTGCTTTTGATCCCCAGTACTGCAAAGAAGAAATCAAACACAAACTATGGCAGTCCTTAAGGCAGCGTACACATGGATGATCTCTATGTCACAGGAGTATATTCCGAGTCTTGGAGCAGCCTAAACATTTGCTTTGGTTAATGATTGTTTTCTTTTCTTTTTCCTTTGCAGATGATCATTCCCGGGTGAGGCTACAGACAATAGAGGGAGACACCAACTCAGACTATATCAATGGAAATTATATCGATGTATGTATTTTGAAACTCTCAGTGAACTCAGTCATCCTAATACATACCACATCGTGTCTGCTGTGGGATTGGTAGACACACATCTGGCTCAAACTAAAAACATATGTATTAATATTGCCCCATACCCCATAGAAGTTCACAGTGGTTATACAGTCACTCCTTTTCTCAAGTCAGTCTGTTAGTGAATTTCTCTGACATTCTGTATTTCTTTGCTGTCCCATGCTTATGTGGACTAAGAATACTTTTTTCCTTTTATTTTTATTTTTTGACAACAACTTGTAATTATTCAACACTTTTTTAAAAAATCTGTTTGCATATTAATGGAACAAATCTCTCTAATTCCTAATGCAGTGATTTGCAATCTCTTGTCATTACTACACTTTTAAGTTGCCTTCAAAGTAGTCTGCAGCTGTTCGCCAGGACTTCCAACGCAAGCAAGACGTGTCATTAAATATGTAGGCTGTTTAATTATTGAAGATGGCTTCTTTGTTCATTCTGCATCGTGTTAACTTAATGTTTTACATTAGGATAAATTCTTTAGGAGACAGCCTGTTTTCAGTTGAAAAGAGTGAAATCAAAAGTAGCCTGAAAAATCAAGGGAAGGTTGGGATTCCCTCCAAGACTCAAGTCTACATTAAACAGATTTCAGCCTCTTTATGGTTCCCAAGATATACTCTGTGCATGGCCATCATCCTATTTTTTAATCCATCAATATTTCCAGGGGCAGGTTTTACCCACCATATGCAGACTGAGCATCCCTAATCCCCAAATCCAAAACTCTCCAAAATTTGCTATCTTTTGAGCACTGATACAACTCCTCAAGTGGAAAATTCCACATCTGACCTCATGTAGCAGGTAATAGCCAAAACTCAGGCACAAAAAGCACAGTTTGTTCAGTATCCCCAAGGGCCCTTTCAATTTGACACACAAACTATGCTTCATGAAAAAAAAAAAAAAAAAAACCTGTGTAAAATAATGAGTAAAATACCTTCAGGCTATATGTATAATGTATACAGGAAACAAATGAATTTCATGTTTAGACTTGGATCCTCTCCCCAGATATCTCATTATGTATATGCAAATATGCCAAAATCTGAAGTCTGAAACACTTCAGGTTCCAAAATTCCAAGTAAGGGTTGCTTAACCATTATATGGATTCTTTTATTTTCTGGGGTTGAATATGACTTGGGTGCTACTAAAAGTAACTAGCATCATAATCTCTAATAGTTATCTAAAAATAATACATGAATGTTAGTTTTAGGGCTAATTGGAAAACCTTACCATTTGAGTTATAGCTTGACGTTTTTATTTATAGATTTGTGGGTGGAGTTTGAGGGTCATTATTAAAAGGATAATTCATATCTCATTCATCAAACAACCTTGCACCATTTTGGTAGTGACCATAATAACACCCACTCCAGGTCTGATTTTTTTTTTTTTTTTAAGTATCAGGGATTGAACTCAGGGACACTTGACCACTGAGCCACATCCTCAGTTCTATTTTGTATTTTATTTAGAGACAGAATCTCACTGAGTTGCTTAGCACCTCGCTGTTGCTGAGGCTGGCTTTGAACTCAGGATCATCCTACCTCAGCCTCCCAAGACACTGGGATTACAGGCATATTCCACCGGGTCTGCTTGATTTCTTTTTTTAATCAGGATTTCTTCATAAGGTACATTGCATTTATTCCTCTATTCATGGGAGTAAAGAGAGATGTCCAAAACCTGTCAATCTTCTTCCCACAGCATCATAGTGTAGAAACTGAAATATGAAATGTCTTTTCCAATTCCCTTTACCACCAGGTCAACTATAGCACACCTTCACCTGGGAGGTTCCAGTGAAAACTATTCACCTTCTAGTCCCAGCTCCTGTGATCCCTGCTGGGTCCTTGAGCATAGAGCACAGTGTCCTAATCATCTGGAATATGCCTGAAATATAGTGAGCACTTAAGTGTTTGATGAATCACTGACCAAAGAAGTCTATAGGATCAGAGTAGGCATCTACAAGAGGTCACCAGAACTGAGCTTTAAACAGCAGGTAGATAGAGAGCAGATCTTCTAGCTCAGGAAAATAATATGAGCCAGACTATAAAATATTTAAAGTACCTGATGAAGGAGTGTTGATCTTATTTTGACAGAGAGGAGAGTAATTACTCAAGGATCCCTTTATTCACTTGATTGGGAAGATCTTATTGAGCACCTATGTTGCACTCAGTTACTGAATGGGGCACTGGAGTTATAGCTGTGAACAATTCAAATTTAAAAAAAAAACCAGCTGAATGAGGTGGTACGTGTTTATAATCCCAGCTATTGAGGAGGTTGAGTCTGGAGGATCACAAGTTCGAGACTAGCCTTATCAACTTAGCCAGATCCTGTTTCAAAATAAAAATAAAAAGGACTGAGTATGTAGCTCAGTGTAGAGTGCGCCCAGGTTCAATCCCCAGTACCCAAAAAGCAAAAACAAGAACAACAACAATAAAAATAACCAACTGGACATGGTGATGCACACATGTAATCCCTGTGGCTCAGGAGGCTGATCACATGTTCAAAGCCAGCCTCAGCAATTTAGCGAAAACCTAAGCAACTTAGTGAGACCCTATCACTAAATTAAAAAAAGAAAAAGAAAAAGAACTGGGAATATGGCTTAGTGGTAAAGTACCCCAGGTTCAATCTCTTGTACCAAAATAAAAATAATAATAATAATAATTTAATGAGGCTGAAGTTCTAATTGGAAGAAAGGACAGTATGTGAAATGAGTGAATTCTGTGTGGTATATTAGAAGTTAGCATGTACTGTGGGGAAAACTAAAGCCATTAAGAGACATAAGAGTGCCAGGTTTGGAGGCGAACTGCAGTTTTTAATAGAGTGACTGCAGTCAGTTTGAAGGTGACATTGGAGCAAAGAAGATAAGGGATGGAGTCATGTAGATATCTAGGAAAATCAGCCTGAGCAAAGGACTTGTTATAGAGCTTACCTAACAAAATTGAAGAAAAATGAGCAGCAAGTGTTGATGGAGTGTTGTGGAGGGACTGGGGAACAAGGAGGTGGTGGGCTGAGAGGCAATGGGCCAAGTTGTAGAAATGATGGCAAGACCTTTGACTTTCAGTGAGCAAGATAGGAGTTACTTGATAGATCTAAGCAGAGGTCTGACTGTAGAGAGGAGAATAAACTGTAGATGGGTAGGAACTGAAGCAAGGAGACCTGATAGATGACTGGAAGTAATCCAAAGGGAGTAGATGAGGAGAAATGGGATCCTGGATGTACATTGAGGGCTAAACCCATGGGATTTGCTGGCAGATTGGTCATGGATATGGGAGGAAGAAAGGGGTCAGGAATGCCTGTAAGAGATGGAATTGCTGTTTTCTCAGAAGAAGTCTGAGGGTGGAGCAGGTTTGGGTGGGGCTTAGGGAAAAAATGAGTTCACTTTTATACATGTTAAGATGTATTATATATTACACATCCAAGTGCAGTGTTATTCAGGAAATTGACCCACATCCAGATTTCAAGGAAAAGGTCTGGGTTAGAAATAATAATATAGAATTCATAAGGATGCAGATGGTATCAAAGCCATGGAACTGAATCAGATGGCCAGGAGAGTGAGAGTAAACAAAGGAAAAACCCAAGAACTAGGCATTGTAACATTAAGGGGAAAGGGAAGAACCTGCCGGAAAAACAGAAGACAAGTGACCAGGGAGGTAGATAGGAGGAAAACCAGCAGAGTCCTGTCCTGGAAGCAACTGAAGGAAGTATTTTAAGGAGATCCTTAGTATTCATAAAACTGATGGGTCAAGTAGATGTGGACTGAGAAATGACCATGATGTTTAGCAACATAATGCATTCCTGGACTGTGGATGACCTCAGTTTATTAGATGTGTCTTTCCTATCTGCTAGACACCTTGTTAGGAATTGAACATAGAGAGTGAATAAGTCAGAGTACTTGCCTTGTGAGACTTTGTCAGCTACTGGGAAATGATTGATTGTCTACCTTATATAGGTCAAGATTCTATAATTTGAAATTTACAGCCAGTCAGATGTATAAAAGATGTTTTCTTTTGTTTTTCATTGTTATTTACTTGTTTTTAAGAACAAAACAGATTTTACAGATACACCTTTAAGTTGTCTGAGAAATCTGTATATTCTCTCTAAGTTTATTTTTTCTGTGTTCCAGCTAACTTTGAGCATAGTATTTTGGGTTATCTCAGGGGACTAAAATAGAAAGCATTAGGTCAATGATGATATACTATGGTACTGGGTATAATGTTCTCTGGCTTGACTTTGTCTTTCCCATGTAGTTATCCTACAGTTTGTTTGCTGCCTGCTTTCTTTGGTCCCAATTTTCACCTTACTTACTTCTTATGTGGTCCTGATAAAAGTAAGAGGTCTTGCAGAATTTGTTTCTTGAAATTCCTAGCCCTTGGTATGGCATCATGCCATGGTATTAACAGTGTTTAAGTATTACTATTGATGGAACTGTCCATCCCATCATAACAGAATATGTGTTAAGCCCTTGGCACATTGCCAATAACATGCCAAACACAAATGAAATTCTATTCCACACTCCCAGCCTGTTTGCATCTTAATAAGAGTGGTGGTCATTTTTTTCAGGGGATCCATAAGTTGTTAGTGTTTATTGCTCATCCATCTTCTCATAGCCAGTGTATAATTAAGTTACTCATACCTCCTGTGCAAGCATCAGAACAGTTATATTTGATGCAGCTTCACTTATTAAGAGAAACTCAGTGGACCTGGCCAATTTAACTTTCAAGGAAGCAGCTATTGGTGTTGGTATGCACAAATCATTTCTGCAGATTTAGCTTGTGACTTCTGTGCTACTTATTGATTTTAAGTTTATCAAATATTCTTTCTCATTTATTTTTAGGGCTATCATCGACCCAATCATTATATTGCTACCCAAGGTAAGTTTTTTTCAGTGTGGCATCTTTCTTTGATTGCTCACTTACCATTTTTCTATCATCTCATTGCCTACCCCACCCTCTCTCAAGAAGATATGGCACATGCAGTTTATTAAAGTTCTAGACATTGACAGGTACACTCTTTGGTACACTCTTATTTTCTTATCAGAAGTTCTGGCAATGTAACCATTTAGTTGGAACTTCATGTTGAGATCATTAAAAGAAATGTGTTCATGAATTCGTTCATTATTAAATTTAATCTGTCTACCTTAAGAATTAGTGTGACATTTATTACAAAAATAGATATATAGATATCCATTTAACAAATATGCACTGACTCTCTCTGTATTCATTGCTGCTGGAGAGCCAAGACCAAGCTGCCTAGCATCCCCTTCTTCTCAAAGTGTTTGTGGGGAAAGATGTGAGTGCCCTGTGTGTACTGGAGTATGTGCAATTCCAGGTAACATCTGTGAGAGGCACGGTAAGATGCCAGGGAAATTTGGAGCAGAAAGAATTGCTTTCAGGAGAGATGATCCGAAAGCAGCAGAGGTACAATTGGGAGGGGAAAGACTTCCAAATGAGGAGATATCATGTGCAAAGATCTGGAAGCAACCAATTAGTATTCCCAGGTGGAAAGCAATTGGTGGGTCCCTTTGGCTAAAGGAAACCAAAATAAAGTTAGAGGAAAGGTCAAAGAAGCTCATAGCAACAGAATTTTGTATTATCTTCTCTACTGACTGTGGGGCAGGTCATATGTGAAGAGTCGGGTCCTGAGAGAGTTGCGGTTTAGGGAAGGAAGCATCATATGGGATGAGTTACTGAGTTACAATGAACTAAAGAAGTTCTGAGAAGCAGAGAAGAGCATGTGGTCACTCCATTTTATTATTTCTTCCTTGTTCCCAGTAATAGATCTCAGAAACTGGAGCAGGGAAAGCAAAAGGATGTGACCTGCCAAAGGTTAGGAATTGGCAGGGGTTGGTATGCACATAAAGCCAGGAGTAAAAGGAATCAAGGATGTGAAAAAAATCCTGGTTGGATAGTCAAGGCATGGAGGCAGAGAGGTTAGAAGGAACCTTCTTCCTCCTAAGGAGGGAAAAGGCTAATGGATGGAGGCCAAGTTCGGTAGATGAATCCCAGAGTAAGAGTAGAATCAAAGAGCAGAATTTCAACACTGAGGGTAGCAATGTAGAGCTTATGATTTTCTGCAGCAGTGGGAACATTTTATAGATGCACTGTCCAGTATGGCAACTACTAGTCACATGTGGCTACCAAGCACAGTCAGCCCTCTATACCTGTGGGTTCTGTGTGCATAGAACCAATCAAAGTGGATCAGAAATATACAGGAAAAAAATGTTGTCTGTACTGTACATACTTTTTTTCTTATTATTCCCTAAACCACATGAACCACAACTATTTACATAGCATTTACATTGTATTGGATACTGTGAGTAATCTAGAGGTGATATAGAGTATACAGGAGGATGTGTGTAGGCTATATGCAAGTAGTACATCATTTTATATAAAAGAAATGAGCTTCCTAAGACTTTGGTTTCCACGGAGGGTCCCCAGCACCAGTACCCCAGGGATAATGAGGGAATAACTATATTCTAAAAGAAGCTACTGTGAATGAGGAACTAAATTTTAAGTTTCACTATCCATATGAATAGCTGCATTTTTATTTTCCCCTGGTAGTGTTGGGCCACAAATCTTTGAGGGTAGAAAAGCTTGAGGTGTGACAGAAATGAAACCATTGTGGACCTTTGTCCTGCCTAATGCCCATAGCTGCATGGAATAACTGGGTGGAACCAGAAGGTCCACAGGTTCATATCATCACTGGGGACTGTGCACCCTGCTCGAGATGACCTGCTTAGCCTTCAAATGTCTTTCTTCCTCTATGCCATTCACTCAGTAAGGGCTCCTGCCAAAAGTGCTTTGCTGGCCAGGTGCAAATCTCCTGTAGGGTGCCTGGTGTGCCCAGCACATGGCAGGCCCCATGGAGGAATTGCCAGGATCTTTAGAAAGTGATCTCACATCTGGGACTAAACAAGGACCTCTGAGTTCAATCCTAGGCACTTTCTGGACCTGGACTAAATTCATCAGTGCCTTTAGAGGAACCCATTGTTAGTTCTTTGAAATTCATTCTCATGGGTTTCAGAGTGTTCTAAAGTAGGCATCATAATAACATTTGACTTAATAAATTTGATGGTAATTTGGAATTAGTGTTTTTATAAATACATATTAAGATTCAATTGTAAAATACACAAAAGACTCCTGAGCTTCATATCTTAGTTAGCAATTAATGCTTTCATAGATAGTATGAAAATAAAAATGATACCTCATTTCAATTTTCAAGACCAAGGATTTGTAGATTTATGTGACTAAACGGTCAGCTACAGATTGAAAACCCCAAATCTATATGTGGCCCCTCACTTGGCTTCCCTTAGTTGAGTCTCTCCCTAAGGGAGATTATTCTTTGAAGAAAAGTACCATTAGAGAAGTCACTTTCTGCAGAATTAGTTAGAATGATACTTAATTGCTCAGTAGCCCTCTTCAGTAGCAATCAACCTGTCAGGTATTAATGAGCAAATATATTTTAGGCAACTATGGAACAGAAAATGCAATCCATTTGTAGGGCTACTTATCTGCCATTAATGGAGAAGGGCATGCCTAATGCCCTGTTTACCAGACTTGGTGGCCTCTCTCCAGTGCAGGCTGGGCTACAGATCAGACTTCTCAAACATCAATGTTGGTGTAGAGGAAGGTGAAAAATGAATATTTTTATTCTAATATTCAGTCAAGACTGTATGCGTACATTCAGACCACCATGTTTTGATTGGAAAGCTAGACTTTTCTAATATGTGCCACAAGCGTAATGCAACTAATGGCCTCAGATGGCGAGAGGATAACTGATAACGTACATTCATTAGTCTGGACAGGTAAAATTTGTTCATGGATCACCTTCACTTTAAAAAACTGCAAACATCTCATTCTAAGAAGTCAACAAAATAGATGATAAGGATTAATAGGAAATGCAATTTTATTTTATGTGGTTTTTTTTTTAGTATGCTTGATAGTAGAGTGTATTTTGACATTATACATACATGGAATACATCTTATTCTAATTAGGGTCGCAATCTAGTGGTTGTACATGATGTTGAGTTTTGCTGTGGTATATTCATGTATGTACATAGGAAAGTTATGTTAGAATCATTCCACATACCTGTCCCCCTTCCCTTCCCTTCCCTTCCTCTTTGTCTAATCTACTGAACTATTCTCCCCCCCACCCTTGTGTATTAGCATCCACATAAGGACGATGACATTTTTAACTCTCTCCTTTCTTTTTTTCCCTCTCTGTTTTGTTCTTAGATGATTCTTTAAAATCTATTCACAGCCAGAACCTATAAAACTATATGAATGGTTCAATTTAGTAACAACCGGTTTTATTCCCAAAAGATAGTAATGCACAGATTTTCCTTTAATACAGAGGCCATATTATAAATTTTGTATTGAATTTTATTCCCCTAACTCCCTCAATTTATTGACTTTTCTACCAGTACCTGATTTGGACCTTTGATGATAATGGTAATATTTCTGCAAATTAAAGGAACCCTATTCAAGCCAGATATGTTGGTTTTTCAGTATGTTCTACCTATCTCTTTTCTATTTAATTATTTTCTGTCTGGCAGCTAATATATTGATGGTCCAATATTAGCTTCATCATGTATGATCGACTGGACATTAATGCAATTGTAACCCTCAACATTTAGGATTAGCAAAACAAGTTATCAAAGGAGAGGAAGTGGCATCCATTACCATATGCTTAGAGCCAGGGCAGAACTGGAATTTCAAAAGCAGGGCTCACAGCAAGGGCCAGAAGAGCATGCAGGTGGGTATGCTAACCCAGAACAGATCATAGTTAACAATCAAAATATAGCCCACAGAGACAGTGTGGGATGCGAGCTGGATGAAGAACATTAAGAACCACTTCTTCACACTGATTGGAGAGAGCACCTGCTGGCCTCATGGTGGGCAGCCAACTGGGCCTGGAGAAGTGTTCTTTTTAGTGTTTCATTCCATTTTAAAAACTAACTTCAATAGAGTCTTGCTTTAGATAACTTAGAAAAGGCAGTTGTCAAAGAAGATGTTGCAGGTCTGTGGCACATGTGACTGTATAGGTTGCGAGTATGGAGTCCTTCTTCACTTCTTTTTTTTTTTTTTTTTTTTTTTTTTGCGGTACTGGGGATCGAACTCAGGGCCTTGTGCTTGTGAGGCAAGCACTCTACCAGCTGAGCTATCTCCCCAGCCCCCTTCTTCACTTCTAATTACATTTTTTCTCCCCCTGGCATCACTATTTTTTAATTTATTTTACTACTTAATTTTTAAATATTATCATTTTTAATTGACACAAAATAACTGTAAACATTTGTGGGAGGTACAGTATGATACTTTAACATATGTACAGTGTGTAATGATCAGTTCAGGGTAAATGACCCATGTGTCACCTCAGACATGTATCATTTCTTTGGATTAGGAACATTTAAAATCTTTTCCACTAGCTATTTTGAAATATTCAATGGTTGTCAATCATAGTTATCCCACTGTGATATGGAACATTCGAAGTTTTTCCTCTTGGGCTAGGGGGTTGCAGCTCAGTATTAGAGTGCTTTTTAGCATGCACAAGATCCTGGGTTCCACCCAGCACCACCACCTAAAAAAAAAAAAAAAAAAAAAAACAGAAAACAAACAAATTATTCCTCTAATCCAACCCCATACCTCTTACTTGTCAGCAAGAGTCTCCTATGCACTAAAAATCCCCTTATAAAACTCAAGTCTAATACTCTCAGTCCTGTCTACTACAAGCTCACCCTTCAAAACCACATGGTTAGTTTCTAATAAAATGGATCTAGGATCATCCCCTTCCTTCTAAATTATAACACTTCTCACTACAACATTAAAATAGAAATTTTTCTTTGATATAGTCCTATCATAACATGTCTCTTAGCCACTAAGCCACCTCCCTAGCTGGGCCCCACCCCCACCTTTTAGAGCTTTGTAATTTCCCAACAAACTCACACAGGCATAGAAATCAATTTCAAGTCTTGATTCCCCCTTTGCCCTCCTGTCTCTACCCTCCCCCTTCTTCTTCTTCTATTCTTCTAGACTTCTTTTCACTCATCTATTAATTTTATTTGATTGAATCCTTATGTAATTTTATCCTTCCCTACCCCTTTCCTTTATTTTGCTCTAGCTTCTACAGATGAGAGAAAACATTCGATCTTTAAGTTTCTGAACTTGGCTAATTTCACTTAGCCAGATATTCTCTGTTTCCGTCTGTTTACTGGCAAATGCCATAATTTCATTATTTTTAATGACTGAGTAAAACTCCACTGTATGTATGTAACACACACACGTGTATGTATATATCACAATTTCTTAATCCTTTCATCTGTTGACAGATACCTAGATTGATTCCATAATTTGGATAATGAATTATA
Organism: Sciurus carolinensis; assembly: GCF_902686445.1. Classification (NCBI taxonomy): domain Eukaryota; kingdom Metazoa; phylum Chordata; class Mammalia; order Rodentia; family Sciuridae; genus Sciurus; species Sciurus carolinensis. The sequence continues at coordinate 23,314,822 of NC_062227.1, read as the reverse complement.
CTGCTATAAATATTGATGTGGCTGTGTTGCTGTAGTATGCCAATTTTAGATCTTTTTGGGGAAATACTCAGGAATGGGTAGCTGGGTCATATGCTGGTTCCCTCCCTAGTTTTTTGAGGAATCTCCAAACTGCTTTCCGGAGTGGTTGTACTAGTCTGTAGTCCCACTAACAATGTACAGGTGTTTCTTTCTCCCCACAATCTCACCAGCATTTATTGTTGTTTGTATTCCTGATCATTACCATTCTGAATGTAGTGAGATGAAATCTTAGTGTAGTTTTCATTTGCATTTCCCTGATTGCTAGAGTTGTTGAACAGTTTTTTTCTTATATCTGTTGGCCTTTTGTGTTTCTTCTATTGAGAAGTTTCTGTTTAGTTCTTTTGCCCATTTATTGATTGGGTTATTTGGTTTTTTAGTGTTAAGTTTTTGAGTTCTTTGTTCATTCTGGATATTAGTCCCTTATTAGAGGAGGAGCTGGCCAAGATTTTCTCCCATTCTGTAGGCTCTCTCTTGACTCTCTTAATCATTTCCTTAGCTGTGCATTCCACTTATTGATTGTTGGTTTTATTTCTTGTGCTTTGGGGGTCTTCTTAAGGAAATCTATGCCAGCACCTATGTGATAGAGTACTGGCCCTGTGTTTTCTGCTAGTAGGTGTAAGATTTCTGTTCTAATACCTAAGTCTTTGATTCATATTAATTTAAATTTTCTTCATGGTGAAAGATAGAGGTCTAATTTCACTTTTCTACACATAGCTCTACAGTTTCCTAGCACCATTTGTTTAAGATGTTATCTTTTCTCTGAGATATATTTTAGCACCCCTATCAAATATCAGACAATTTTAAGTTTGTGGGCCCAACCCTTTTTTAATTTTTTCATATTGAGACAGGGTCTTGCTAATTTGCTTAGGACCTTGCTAATTTGCTGAGGCTGGCATTGAACTTGCGATCCTCTTTCCTCAACCTTTTGAGCTGGGATTACAGGTGTGCACCCCCATGCCTGGTATAAAATACCTCTTTTAATTAAAATTGTCTTAGAAGTCCTAACTGAAACTACAGACTGTTAATATCCCCGCCTTTGACTCTTCCTGAGTACAGGTACCTGATGTGCACTTCATCGTTTCTTTTTTTTTCTGCATTGTGCTAATTTGACAGGATTAGTCAGTCAGCTGGGATTCTGATCTTAGCCTGGCTCTTGCTATGTGGAGTCTCTTGTCTCCATCAGAGATTTGCTCTGTGCAGTAGTAACCATAGGCAGCCCTGGAAACAGGTGCTCAGATGCCCATGTGAGAACAGGAAATCCCTATGCCCAAGCCTCATACCTTCTATAGGACTGGCCAGCCTTGAACATTCTAGCCCAAATTCTCACCTTTAGGAGACACAGACTTCTTTCAGTAGCTGGTATGATCTAAGATCCTCTCCTCAGAAAGAAAATTTCATGCATACACATGTTCACAACACTTTAATTTGATATGGTTCATGGACATCATCCCACAGTCCTATTCATGAATTATCTCAGGTTCCATGGAATTTGGGTTAAGAATTTCACTTCAATCAAAAGCTTAAAGTCATTTGGAGTAGGACAGGAAGCTCAAACTTAAATTTTAATTTAACTTAAAAAAAATAAAAGCATACTTCTCAGGAATCATAGATTTCTTACAAATCTTACATTTCTAAGAGCTTCAAACTTTTTACTAAATTTAAGAAGTTGTTACTGAAATTTTAACAACCTAATTTCTTGTTGAAAGCCCATGGAATATAGTTCTAATCGTTAGTATTTTCAATCATGGTCAGTCAAGGCCTGTGTGTACATATTTGTCTCAGGCTAGGGATTTTTGCTTATATGTTATTCTTTTACATTTGTTCCCCAAAAATGTTAGCATTTATATTAAAAATGTAATTTTAGCATTTGTGTTAGAAAATGCTCTCTTCTCAGTAACAGGAAACTGACAGGTCCCATGGCTGACTTTTATTTCTTAAAAGTAAGATGTACTAGAAGTACCGCAGTCAGAAGGCCTGGGTCCAAATTCTTGTGCTGCTACAGAGAAGTTACTGAACCTCCTAAATTTATTTAATGTAGAGTTCTAGTGTTCGGTAAACTAACAATAACCAGGATAGTGCTTCCTGTGTACCAGACAATGTTCTACACTTTTATATATAAAGTAACTCATTTCATCTTGATCATGAATATTCAGGATAGGAAATATTGTTGTTCCCAACTAATAGAAAAGCAAACTAAAGCAAAGAGATTTGAATTTGCTCAGTCACAGACCTAGAAAGGAGAAGAACCATATTCATATGCAGGCTATTGAACTTCAGCATCAAAGTTCATCTCCACCTCACTATACTGCCTCCTGGAGGCCACTGTGGGGGTTAAATGTATTCACATATATAAATAGATAGAGGTGCCTGACTTGAAATAAATGCCATGAAGATATAAGCTCTTGTTACTGGGAGACAGTTTAACTTCATGATTAGGAACAAGCCCTCTGGAACCGTGGTGCTCAGGTTCAGACCCTGACTCCTCCTTTATAACCTGTATGACCTTGGACAATTAGTGTGCTCATCATAAATGAAGATGATAATAGTTGATCTTTCTGGGTTGTCATACAGATAAAGTGGGTTAATATTTTTAAAGCACTTAGAAAGCAGTGTTGAATACCTAAGTGCTATATAAATATTGATAAAATAACATTCTCCTTCACTGACCTTAAAAATGTTCTAAAACCACAAAGAGTAGGTCTTACTAATTATGTATGTTCACATTTCAAAGTGTAAGTAGTCTTGTGTAAAATCCCTAAATATCTAGTGACATAATAATGATTTCTCCCAAGCAAATAACCCTGGGCTGTACATTTTTAGAAGACTTACAATAGTTTCTAGAGACTGTGGCCTGTGAAGAATTGACCATCCAGACAGTCCCTGGGTCATGTGTCATTTCCTTCTCACCACCTGCCTTTTATGCTCAGAGACTCTGATGCCCGGTGTCATATTTCAGGATGCCAAGTCACACTGGCATGGAATGGATAGAGAAACCAGACACCCGGTATCATTTACAGTGAGAAAATGTAACCGTCCATCAGACAGAACTGTGCACAACCTGGTGAGGGCATTCTTTGTCTGCAGCTAGAGAGGAAGAAGGCAAGGGTGCTTGAGAACCAGGACATCAGAAGATAGGGTTTTTTTTATTCATTGGGTGGTACCAACCACGTGGTAGATAGCCAGCATGACACAGATACTCAGTGAGAACATGAGACTGAGTGAGTGCATAAATGAGTTAGCCGACACCACTCAGACAGTGGAATGTTCCAGCCAGGTGGGAAGGATATCTCATGTTGGTCTGACTGAGCATATGCTAACCCTAAGACCTTGGTGTCATTATCTCTGACATCCTTGTCTCTTTGTTTCTTCAGTTAAGAACTGTTCACCTTCTGTTTTTAGAAATACTTTTTCTTTAGATGTGCGAGTAAATCCAGGCACTTTCTTTGGAGATAGTCCATCTTGTTAAACTAACTTTGCTTAGCTTTGCACTAACCTTGTTTGTACACCCCCCCCCCAATACACCTTGAAGAGTCAGTTTTCTCCATGATTCTACTTTGTCCATAATTTGAAAAAAAGAAACTAAAAAAGTTTCCTCCAGACTCTTGGGGCTGGAATCAGGCTTTACTATGAAAATAATAAAAATGCAGAGGAAAAGTTTACAGTACACATATTCACAGATCTTCAACCCCTGCACGACAGTGGAAGCTGCTCTAGTGCTTCCTTCTGCTAACTGTTAATCTATTTCTTGTGTTTCTTCCATGAGGTGTAATTTTAATAAGGTTTTTCAGAAACACAAATATGGTTCATATTTTCCCAACTCAAAATCCCCCTCCAGACCTTTGGAGCCATTCGTATTGCTTTGCTGGGCAAGCCATTCTTGAAATAGAATGTTCTCAGGGCTTTCATGCAACTTCTACAGGCTCTGTAAAGAAACTTTTGTCTATGATGATCTGGCCTCTAGATGGAGATGAACACTTGAAATTATTTCTAAGTACAATCAAAAGAACATTTTTTTAAAATCAAGAACTTAGTCTTCAGTAAACAACTTTTGTTTTTATTCTTTCAAGTACCATGGTTGTTTGTACTTGAAGCACAAATTCTATGAGAGCTGATTGTCAGTGGGTTATAGATTATTTTTTAGATTCACTTATTATGTCCTTTTGGAGACTGATTTAAAAGTAGTGCCTAGTGAAATGTTTCTAGTTTCTAGTTTCTATTAAATAGGGAAGATTTATATAAGTGTAATTTATACACAGGCAAACTGTGACACACGCACATACACACCCCCACCCGCCATGAGGGTAAGGATTCCAGTCACTCAGGAACACATTTGTATAGACTCTGCCTGCATCTTACACCCATCTGTGGTTTTTTGAGACAGATGAACAGTTGAAATCAACAACTTATCTAGAAACTTCTTCAGTTTGTCTTCATCAGATTAATTTCCAAAGATACTGGATAATTAACCAAATGATCAGTTTCATAGATGTCTGAGCCCTATGCTCTTTGGCAATGAGAACATTTAAAGACAGGTTGCAAATGAAAATATGAAGCCAAAAATCGACATCATTAAATCACACCCACCTAGCTTGTTATGGATGCTATGAGCAGAACTGGATCCTTTGAATAACAAAACCTAAATTGATAAAGAGTAATTTGGAGACAAATGATGCCTTATTGTTAAGAAGATGCCCAGTTCTAGGTTGTCTCAAAACAATTTTTTTAAACTTTTTTTTATTTTATTAAATTTCGCTTTATTTTGGTATGTTTATGGGGTACAGTGTTTCAATGTATGTATTCATTGTGAAATGATTACATCAGGGTAATTAGCATATCTGTCACCTCAGATGCTTATCAAGCCTTTGTGGTGAGAACATTTAAAATTCTATCTTTTAGTTACTTTGAATATACAATACAGGCACATTACAGCATGAATCACAATAGCCAAATGTCCATTCATGGATGAGAGGATATTTAAAATGTGGCATATATACCCAATGAAAACTATTCACCCTTAAAAAAAATTAACAGGAAATCTTGTCATTTGCAACAACATGGATGAACTTAGAGGATGTTATATACTAAAAAAGTGAAACAAGTGCTTTTGAAATCTTTAAGAGAAATCTAGGGGAGTGCTTCATTTGAAGTAGAAAATTATAGACTCTTTTAGAACTGGTAGAAACGTTAACAATATCAAAGTCCAACTTCCTTGTTTTGTAATTGAAATAGTTGGAACTGAAAGCAGAAATTGATTTAAGTGTCCTTCAAAATATATGTATATATTTTTTTTCTTTCACATCTATTATCTAAGTTCAGCCCTTCAAAATTATGGAGTATTCACAGTGCCAACTTCCCCTAGCCTCTGGTGCGTTGTACCCTTACAAAGTAAATCCATTCCATTATACCCTCTTTCATCCAAAACTGAACAACCATTTCTGTGCTCCTACCACATGCAGGCTTAGCACAAGGTCAGGTATGCACCGGGGACTTTAGAATTATACAGTGTGGAGATATCTAAACTGACAGCACACCATCACTAGTCTGTGATTTTGTTGTAGCAGCAGATTCAGAGACTTCTTTAGACTGTTTTCTTCCCCATTTAGCAAATAAAAAGTGAGTCCCAATGCAGACTTTGAGCCACTTTTTCTGACTCTATTTCCTTCTTACCATGGACACAGTTTTGTACTAGCTTGTCAAGGCAGGAAAGAGTTTAGGAAGTTTCTGGCTCTTGCATGAATACTTATGTTTTCTCCCTTCTCCCTCCGAAGTTTGCTGCTAAAGTTTCCTGATGCTCTGCCCTGCACTACCATTGAACATTTGAGATTGCCTGCACTGATCTATGTCTAGGGAGCCAATTTATTCCTATTTTTTTCATTTATTAGATTTATTCTTCCTTTCCTTAAATAAAAGAGGATACTACTTGTATGCTGAAAAGGTGCTTAATTAAAGAAGATAGAGACTAATGAAAGCCTTTATTTCTCTGGCCCCTGAAATAGCCCCCTGAAAGCATATGAATATAGGTTTTTCCCCTCCGCTTTATTTCTCCTTGACAGAAGACAGCCAGGTCCTTTGCTTCACCAAACCCCTCCATTTTAAGAACTTCCATTCCTTTTTTTTTTTTTTTTTTTTTTTTAATACTCGATTGCCTTCTCTCTGTTCCCCTCTTTACAACATGCACAAGTACCCACTTCTGAGAGTTCTCTTTGGAGACCAACATTGATGAATGTTCTGTGCCTCAGCCAGCAGGAGGTTCATGTGCTGTGGACATCTGTCACGTTTCTCCCGTCCTAGGTTCCTGTCCCACCACCCTGCACATTGCCATAAAGCCTGTCCCAAGGATCAGGGACCAAAGGTCACTGCAGATGTGGTGACTCTGCATTGTAAAAAGGACTGTCAACATGCACTACCCCCACCTCTTTTATTCTTTCCTGTATGCATGTTTGTCACTGGAGGCCTAATCTTTACCCCCATGGCTCACATCTGATTTGTGAACCTTCACAACCTGCTTTCTATGTCAAGAATAATAGAAACCTTTGCATTGCCAGTCACAGTGGTACTAGTGCAAGCTGAAAATATTTGTGTAATGTTGGAGGCAGAGGTTCTAGAATAGGGCTGAATGTAGTCTAAAAAGAAAAGATCTACACAGTGATTCATTGAGGTAGGTGGAGTTTGCAGAAATGCTTTGGAATATTTCAATTTCAATGCAACTCATATTAGGAGTTACCCCATTATTGGTTTTACTCACATATATTCACTACTTATGTAGCATGGTCACAGTCAGATTTTTGAATTTTGACCTTAAATTCCTTCTAGCTGCAAACATGTACTATATCAATAACTGGGCCAAGACTGCCCCAAGGGATAATAGAGAAGAATGATTATTTAGGGCATCATCTCTAGATTTGGGCTGCCCAGACTAGAAGCCAACTCTGCAAGCAGCTTATCAATCAATATTACCTATAATTCTTATTGTTCACCCTACAATCCTAAAAATTCCAAAAGACACAGCACTTGGTAGCAGAGAGAGAATTCAGACTTTAAACCCAAATATAGCATATACTCATGGTTTCATAAAAGCCAATACATCCTGTGCCTGCTAATGTATCAAAGGGAAAACTTTGCTTTTTACTAGCATCCTATATTCCCCTTCAAAGTACAGATTATCATCATTGTAAACTTCTAAACAAAAGGTACATATGGGTTGGAAAGACAATAAGCTCTATCATAAGCAGGGAGAAGCACATTTTCCTGTTTCTGAAGTCTGGCAGAAATTGACCAGTTCTAATAGCAGCAAAGGACATGGGCTCCATGCTTGGGTATCCTACAGGCTAGGTGAACTACATGTAAGTGAAGAGAGCATACTTTCAAACACCAGCACAGTTTATTCTTGTTTTATCTAGGCTTTATTGAAAGCAATTTATGGCAATGCAAAGGTTTCTATTATTCTTGACATAGAAAGTAGATTGTGAAGGTTCACAAATCAGATGTGAGAGATGGGGGTAAAGATTAGGCCTCCAGTGACAAACGTGCATGCAGGAAAGAATAAAAGAGGTGGGGGTAGTGCACAATATTGTTTTATTGAGGAGGCTGAGAAAGCACTGGAGGACACCATAAGGCTGAGGTGTGGTTTTCTAGGAAAGAGAATAAAACAATGGAAGAGGAGCAGAGGGAAAGATGTGTCCCCTGGGCCTGCTTCTGCAGCGTGTGTGTGTTGAGTGGGTAACTAACCAGGCACCATCTTCTGCTTGATTAGAAGTTGACCATATGTCTGGAAGTGGCCAGTCTTGATTTGTGCCAAGGTGGCAGGAGATGGATGGGGGTTTGAGCTGCAGGTGTCCTTCCAAGCCACTTCTGAGGTCCTCTTCTATGGGAGATGCATCTGCAGTTTATGGAAGGGCTGCACTATCAGTAGTAATTGATATTTGATGATTTCTAAGGAATTATAATTCTTTTTCTAAAGTGATAAAATGATATCATGGTTGTATTCTTAAAAACATTCATATATAGGTTGATTGGTTGATTCGTGCAGGAGTGAAATGTTGATATACCCCAGTGATTACTTGCAGTAATCGAGTACTTGCAGGTGCCTCCCCACCCTGACCTATACTGAGTATCTCCCTACTTACACAGGAAAAAACAAAATGAACATTAAAATTTTTCAGCAATCTTCATTAATAAGTTTCCAAAGCAAGTGTCCTAGCAACACAATCAGACTACTCATATTCTGCTTCTATTTTACAAATAGAAAATGTTTTCTCTAAGTTTCCTTGGTACTTGTATCACTTTAAAGAAATCTTGTGAGTTTGCACTCTATCATTTTTATAGATAAAGATTTTTTTAATAAGACCATGATTGTGAGTTAAATCATGTGTCATGTGTGTATATGAGAGCAATCAAAGTTGTTTTTTCATATGACTTTTATTTTTAAAAAATCTTTATCTGGGACTTTATTAGCACATGTACCTGTCCAAATGATTAGAAGTATAAATGTATATGTACCAGAAATAATTTCTTTTCGGGCTTTAAGGGTGACCTTGTAAATTTTTATTTTCATTTATTTTCTTGTTTAAAGATCTTGGAGTTCTTGGTAGAGGAAAGGATCAAAGAACTCAGAATGCTTGAGTCATTTTGTTTTCAGTTTACTTTCTTAAAATGTTCTTTATCTGCTTTTGCCTGCAACTTGAGACATATTAATGATAATGTGGAAATGCATGAACTTTATTGTAGTAAACACACATTCAGGAAAACCAAAATAAAAACTATGAAGGTTTATTTTTAAAGTATAAAGAAAAAAAGTGTTGATGAATCCAGGTGGATTAAGCCAATATTGGAACTAAGATACTAGACAATAATAATTTGAAAATTGGGAAGTTAAAGATTAGAATTAAAAGAAAGGCTATTGATTAAATTTATCTTTAAGACAAAATAATATATACCATGTAATTGCTTATCCTTTATTATTTTTAAACATAATTATTTTTAGTTGAATAAGTAAATAAAGTGAAAGTCAGATCATTAACCACAAAAGAGAGAATGGTTGAAGGATTATAACTGAAATTACAGACAGGGATTTCCCAGACTAGTTGTTTACATGCAGCTTATCCACTAATGTTTGTTTTATACCAATTTTCTCCTTTTGGTGTCCAAAAGGGTTTCATATGTTTTAGTGATACATCTAGAAACAAACAATCTACAAAACTAATTATGTAGAGAAAACCAGGAACATTTGCACAGTAAATGTTGGCAAACTTTCAGTCTGAAAGGAGGATTTTGTGGAAGAGTGTAAATGAAATGTGAACACAACCATGTGGTCTAGAGGAAAGCGGGCTCATAGGGACAGCAGGAAACCTATGCCTAATTTTAGTATAAAAAGAGGTATAAAAACTATGAAGGAATGAAATCAATCTAGAAGATATACAGCAAATGGCAAGTACCTGCCAACCAGAGTGAGCCAGGTAAAGGACACTGATTTGTGCAGCAGGAAAACCTACGCCAGCCTAAGAAGGGATTTGTCCTCATATGGGAATCACTGAAATTTTTTAACAGAAAACACTACTTAATGACATCATTTAAGTCATCACTTTTGACACTCCTTCTAAAAAGATGTCTTTCATTGTAGCCAAATGCCAGTTTTCTCTTCCTTTACTGTCACCAATTAAAATTCCAGTGGACTGGGGAACTTTCCTAACCCTGTAATTCTGCCATAGTGCTTTTCCTGAGAGCTATCCTTAGAAAATACTCTTTTAACAGACTGCCAGTTCTATTTTTGAGTTTAGGCTAAATAAAATATTCCCAAGTTTTCACCATTATGGAACAATTCTTAGTGTGTTTACTTCTCATTCATTAGTTGATTTTAATTGTTCTTTAAAATGGTAATTTTCTTGGAATATTCTTACCACTTGAGAAAAATGAGTAGATCACATCCCAAGTACCTGGCCATCTCAATTTCGTTTTTCTTTCTCTGCAGCAGAAACCAAAAATTATTCATAAAAATTCTACAATTCTAACATAAGTAGCCTCAGGGGAGAGCAAATGCATCTATCAAATAAGTGATGTTAAGGATTATTAATGCAGAAGCCACTGTTTTCAGTGTCACCATTATAGCTTCAGTCCGTGAAACGCAGTGGCAGATCTTACCTTTTACATTTCACTTCTGCAAAAATGAAAAGATACTAAATGTGAAATTATGGACGTAAGTGTTATGGCAGTATCACATTGAAAAATCACATAAAGTTTTGTAATAAAACTTACTCAGTAACCACTGAAGGGATGTCCAATTCTCTGACTGTTGAATAACTGACTTTATAATGCTTATTATAGATTATCGCCAGCAGCAACAGTAGCAATAATGGATCAAAAATTTAGGGCCACTTTTATGTATGTAGCAAGAGCTTTAAAATAATGCATAAATCTCAGGCTTGTCTTTTTCCACATTCACTTTCCACCTCCAGTGTGTCCAGTTCTCGTGGAGTGAACTGCAGACTGAACAACATGACAGTATAGCCCAGTACCTAGCTTTTCTGCAGCTGGCTATCCTGTCACCACTCTCCTTCCCTTTGTCCTTCTGCCACTCACTGTGCCCCCGCCACTCCCTCCCTCCCTCAGCTCTCAACCTGTCCATCAATAGTCCAATCAGAGCATTTCAGGACTGACATGCACAAAGGGCACCCCCTGTTCTGGGGTTGTTCAGCTCCTTCACCATCCTGGTCCTGAGTCCTCCTCATTCTGTCCTAAGACTATTTGCTTATTTATTTGCATACAAAGGACTAGGGACAACAGGAGTCCTCCTGGATTTTCAGAACTGTCCCCCAAGAGCAGCTCCAATTTTCCCCACTCAGATTCAGATGGAAGCCCTGCTAGTTTCCAGGCCAGCATGGCCTGGGCCTAAAATCAGCCCATGTGAACTCTGTTTCTGCTGTAAGGAGATTAGATCCCACCCTGACCATGCCAACTGAGCGAGGCCAGCTTGGTGCCTCACTGAACCTCAGGACTATTTCTTCCTGTCCTATGCTGACCTTCCTGTCCCTGGGCTCATGTGCTGTTCATTTTGAAACAGCAACTTGAGCCACACTGCTGCTGTCTTTGAATACAAACTTATCCCTGCCTGGACTTCTGGTCTTTTCCATCAGCCTTTACATGCATGGACAGTCATCCTTGACTTAATATATCATTAAATGTTTTTAAAGTTTCCCTCTGTAATCAATATCAAGCAAAATCTCTTTGTTTACTGTTCTTTGCTTTTCACTTTTCTTGTTCATTATTGATGCATCCCAACTTGAGCCAAAATACCAAGTTTTCCTGGGGTCAGTATTCTAGCATGTAGTGGCACATGCTTGTAATCCCAGCAACTCAGGAGGCTGAGGCTGGAGGATCACAAATTCAAAGCCAGCCTTAGCAACTTAGCAAGGCACTGAGCAACTCAGTGAGACCCTGTCTCTAAATAAAATATAAAAAAGGGCTGGGAATGTGGCTCAGTGGATAAAGCACCCCTGGATTCAATCTCTGTTACCAAAAAATGTGCATATATATTCTAGCCCTTCCCCTTGTTTTATAATCTAAAGATTTTTATACCTGAGCAGTGGGCAGTCACATTTGAGATGAGCAAAGATTTTGTCAAATGCAAGAGAGAGTTGTGTGTGCAGGTTCCCACTTTGGAAGATGAGTTTTGGCAGAATCCACATAGATATTAAGCACTGGGAATTAATACTTTGAAACTAGTCATATACCTTTTCAGGGCTATGCATATCTAGGTCGGTAGTTCCAGTGTCCTTGGATATTAGCCTTACAATTCCTGATATGAGAAGGTAACCTTAGCTCTAGTTTAGAAAGTGACAAACTTAGGTGGGTGCCACGGTACACACCTGTAATCCCAGTGACTTGGAAGACTGATGCAGGAGGATCACAAGTTCAAGGCCAGCCTCAGTACCTTAGCACTACCTAAGGAACTTCGTGAGACCCTACCTCAAAATAAAAAAGGACTAGGGATGTGGCTCAGTGGTTAAGCACCCCTAGGTTCAATTCCTGATACCAGAAAAAAAGAAAATGACAAGCTTCTGGAAAAAGTGGAAACTGTATTTATCCTACTCACCTTTGCATCCCTTACCTACTTTTCTGTATCCCTGGCATGGGACACTTAGCATCTAACACCAGACCGAGTGTGAGCTAGTGGCACATGTAGAGGTTGCCATTCACTCCATCTGGGCCAGGAAGGCAGTATAAGTGAGGCAAGCAAAGGAGGCCGAGGCCCCAGAACACTGAGGAAACATGCAGTAAAATCCACTAGCTCTATAAATGATATTCAATGTCATGAAGACACAAGGAGCCTTAACTCGGGGGTCTTAGAAAAGTCGCCCCTCTCGGGTTTCCAAATTAAAGAATTCAGGTTGTATGCTATCCCTCTTGGAATGTATTAAGCAGGAAAGTGACATGTCAGGGTTGCATTTTTCAGAGACAAGCTGTGACGGAGGGGCAGGGATGGATGGGAGGGAGGTGTGGATTCCAGGAGTGTGTAGCTACTTTGGTATTTCAGGTGGGCTGTGAAGGCCACTGGAGCTAGAGTGAGGGGCAGGATTGAAGAGGAGTAAGGCCAGAAGGGCCATGTTCTGGAAATACTTCCCCTGCCTCAGCAGAGAGGTTGGGGCAGGCCTAGAAGCTTGGGAGCTGCTGTGCTCATGAAGTTGGATTTTATTCTGTAGCAGCAGGAGGCCATTGGGGATGTTAAAGGAGGGAAGTGACCTGATGTAAAACCACTTTTAAAGAGGTTGTTTCTGTGTGGTTGACATGGTTTATCTTCTGTCTTACTCTTGTGGGGATTGTGGCGACTGCAGGGTACACTCCTGTCTTGTCGAGCCCTTCTAAATTGTTTTTGACATTCAGAAGGAGGCCCTGGGATAAAATGGAGACAGACCACTGTATTAAAACTGCCTCACAACTCACTAACTGTATGACCTTGGGCAACTTACTTGACTTTTCTGCCTTAGCTCCTTTCAGTAAAAGGGAGAACAAATGGACCCATTACATAGGATGGTGATTTTTAAAGCTAATGAGATAATACTTAGTACTTCAAACAGGACCTGGGAAGTAGAACTTAACACAAAAGATGTTAGATTTTACTGTGTTTATGATTGAAAAGCAATTGGTATTTGTGCTTTGCTTTTAAAAAATGTGGTTTTCTTTTAATAAGTCACTGAGAGCTTTTAAAGGACCTTGACTTCTCTGCAGCTTTCATTAACACAAAAAAAAATACTGTATACAAATTCGAATATGAAAAGAAGGGATACAAGTCATCTACCAAGGTTTGAAATTCTAATTTCTAATCTCTCTCTCTTCCCATGAACTAGAGAACTCCTCTTGCACAATGAAGCCCATCCTTGAATGTTTTTCACTTCTGCTTTTATTATGTTTCATCTTTGTTCTTATATTCTAGTTCTTTCTGCCCTTTTCTTTTGTTCTTCTGGGGCTTGATGGAAGTAAATGTCCCTTCTACACATTTCCTCCTCAGCAGAGGACTGATTGTGCCAATACTATGGAGGAAATGAAATGTATTATTGCCTAGTATTGTTAAAATTCCTAGACCTGACCTTTCAAATGCTCAAGTCCCATGGGGGGACAACTGCCGAGAATAACCTCCTTGCCTATTGTGCAAACATCTGCACATGTACCTCCACAGCAGTTAGAGCAGTTCCCACCCAGCCACAAACCATGGAAATCAAATGTAAGGATTTCACTTGCACATTTTCACCTTGAGAGAGAAAAGTTTTCAAAGTTATTCACATGCTGCTTTGGATTCCTTGTCTAGGGAATCTACTTGTTTGTTTACACTGGGGGCAAGCCCCAGTGACCTTGAGAGGCGGAGGTTACAGGCAGAGGAATGATGCCCTCCACTGGTGTACCTCCCTGATTTCAGTCACATAAGGGCCCAGGCACATGGGTACCCAGTACATAGCATAGGCTCTGAATGTTGGCTCAGGATGTTTGCCATCCCTCAGATGCCACCAGGAGCTGCTAAAGTCACATGAAAGAGCTTTGGAGGTTCTGCCTCTCCCTGGCCTCCAGTATACTTTTTGATTTTTTCAAGAGACATGTATCTCTGAGCAATGATTTATTCAGATCTCAGGAAATCATTTTAAATATGCCAAAAAGAAAAAAAAATGGGATTGGTGAATTTTGCATTACAAACCTTAAATTTGGGTGCCTTCCTTCTTCCATACCTCCTCAAAATTTTTAAAAACAAATAAGATTTGAATGAAAATTCAAGAAAATATCTTGAATCATCAGGCAAGACTCTCTAATGCCCACCTCTGAGCAATTTTATTGTTGAACTGCCATGTGACAAGAGAGGTCACACATTAAATGCTGACAGATCTGGTGTCACAGAAGTAAAGAAGGGCAGAGACAAAGAAGAGGAAGGCAGAACTGAACCATGAGGAGAGGTGGTTGCCTCAACTTATACTTTTTTTCTTTCTTTCTTTCTGGGATCAACTTAGAATAGTCTCCGTGTTCAGTTTTGTTTTGAAATTTCACACCAAATTCTTTTAGTTCTTCTGGATACCTAAACCTAAATTTAGCCTTGGAGAAAAATCTGACCTAATTGATTTTTCTATACTAAACTTCTTTTCTAGTCCAGGTCAATGGGTAGGAAAATCATGAAGACTAAAGTACATGTTATCAACCAACTGTACCATTAATGCTTATAAGTATCCTTTATTCCAAAGATAATGCAAAGTTACTCACATAAACCCCACACAGCCTCAGCTGATACTCAGCCCCAATGGTGAGGTGATCCAGCCATGTCCTGGATGACATTTTATGAGTAGAGTTACTTTTACATCAGAGAGAAATGGAATTTCTTTTGATTCACAGAGTAGGTAGACAGGTTTGGACTAGTCAATAGATTCAAAACAAACAAATCCTTGGTGTTTCACAGTGACAACTCCCTAGCAGACCAGGTGACAGTGTGGTTGGAAGGTAAAGCAGATGCCCTTGATGCTGTAGATCAGGAGAGATTTGAAAACATACCCATGACAATTAAATCAGAGTGTCATAGAACAGCAGTGTCATTTTAAAGCTCCACTAACTTTTATCTGTAGTCAGGGGTAAAAGAACCACTGCTTCCAATAGAGAATAGTGACTGAGCAGGTAGGATTGAACCCTGGCTACCCAAGTAATCAACTGAGCTAAGTTTCCAAGCAAAGCCCTGGGCAGGGAGACTTAGAAGAGTGATCTGCTTAGTGGTTGGCAGCAGTTGTTCAAGGTCAGTGCCCCCCAGAAATGCTCTGAGGAGATGGTGATAGTGACACTCATTCTGAAAAAACCCTTGCAAAAGATGCCCTCCTTTCCATGAATTGAAAAGGAATAAAGGGACTACATTTTCAAATACATGCAGATAGTCTTAAAAGAAAGGAAATTATATTAACTATGCATTAATATTATTCAATGCTTAGCTTATGCTCAGTATAACATTTTAATAAAGATGATTTGTACACATGCATACAAACTCATTAAGTCATTCATCTATTCATGGAGCTTCTGCTTTATGCCAGGTGTTTCAGAAGGGTACCAAGGAAGTAGCAGGAAGCCAAGAGAGCCCTGTTTCCTTCCAAGGGGAACTTGAACTCAGAAATCTCAGTGTGTTGCCTACCAAGAAAGGATAAGTAAGGAACACTTTGGAAGCACACAACAGGGCCCCTAGTATAGAATATCTCTGGTACAAAAGGATGTTTCCTGTTGAGAAAACAGAAGAGAGGTGGCTTTTTTTTCCTTCAGGTATATGCTGTCAATGATACAAGACCTTCTGACTCATCCACTGTAACCACTGCCATCAGAGCTATTTCTGAGGTAGGTGGCACAGGCTGTGTACCTAGTGAAGGCCACCCCTTTGTTTCAGGGGTCACATTGGGAAGACTGTGTCTGCACAAAGATGGACTCAGTGAATCCCTCCTGAATAAGTAACAAGGTATTAAGTATACAGTGAACGTAGCTCTGTGCAAGCTGAAAATGTGGTGATTGATGGAATCCGATGTTTACTTGTCCCCTCTGTAACCTTAGATTAAAGTCACTGAAATCTTCAGCCTAGACATCAGGAGAAAGGCACGCACATACCAAGGGAATGGGCTGAGATGGATGATGTGACTTCACAGGAGGTGGCATGCATGGTCCCATCCCCAACGGGATTAGATACAGAGACATCAGAAAACTGAGCAAGCCATTTCAGGAGGATAGGTGTGTACTCAGAAGCAGCAGCAAGGAATAGAGTGCATGTTCTGGAGGATGGGGAAGGAGGCCTGGACAGGAGGGAAGGGGAAGATGAATTGCACAAGAACCAATTGCTAATTGCTCCAGAGGAATTCAAGGGTGATTGAAGGGGCCTTGGGGTGTGCCATTATTGCTCAGTGTCCAGACCTTAGCACAGGGATGCCCTTTAATAAATGTCTTAAATGCACCTTGTTTTCCTTCTGTTGCTTTGCCATTCATAAAATGCCCCATGTGTATTAATTCTACAATTACTTCATATAGCCTTGAGATGTAGCATTGTAATCAGTATATATATATATATATATATATATATATATATACATACATACACAGAAGAAGACCCTGAAGCTCACAGAGTCTCAGTAACTTGCCCCAAGTCACATAGCCAGGTCAAAGGCAGAAGCAAATCTCAAATCAAATATTTGAGCTCCAGATCCAGTAATCTGCAATGTCAAGATCCTACAGTACAAGGGGGTGCTGACTGTGAATGTGCCTGATCATTTGTAAAATTCTCCATACATCACGTGACTCTCCAAGCCTTTGAAGTTGCATTTCCTCACATTTCTGCTTGTCATCTCAAGATTTATACTGTTATATTTATACCCTCAGGTATCCAAGGGCATAAAATAGAATTTGGGCATTTTTTAAAAATATGGATTAAAAGAAATTTTAAACTCCAACTTTCTGCACCAGATGGTATCAGTAGTACAGGAATTTTGTAATACATAAACTCCCCCCTCAATAAAACCTCTTTTTTTCCCTCAAGCCATAGGGAACAGTTTTCAAATGCTCCACCAAGAGCTAAGGAATTTGAAGCCTGACCATGTTCTGCTAGGAATCTTTGTGTTCAGTGAAAAGTACAACTGCTTAAAACTCTTAACTTCTCTTTGACTTTAGAAAGTCAGGCAGAAAACAATGGATTAATTTGACAGATGATACTGAATAAGAAAAATATTAGAAACAAGAAAAGACCATTTTTCCTATAGAGGCTCATTTCTTTCTCCATACCACTTCCCTGGGATATCTGCCAATTGTTAGCAGAAAGAGTAATGTTATCCATTTTTTAAAATTTCACTCTTGAGTGTTATGGAGATAAATAGCTAAATGATGGAGAAATAACTTACTTTCATGGTACTAGTTTAAGAGGGTTAAAAAGAACTCAAATGCAGATAACATTTGATGATATGAAAAACTTCAACCATGAAGGAAGGACTTGATATTTCTATAAGTGCATGTTGAGAAAGAGTACCCTTTTGCAACAACACTAGAGAGCTGTGTCTATCTATAAAAATGAGTGATCTCTATGTGGATATTGATATATTTATTTGCAAATACAGAAATTCTGCAAATTCTAACAAAAAAAAATCTCTCTTCCATTTTGCTTCAGGGCCAATGCAGGAGACCATCTATGACTTCTGGAGGATGGTGTGGCATGAAAACACAGCAAGCATAATCATGGTGACCAACCTTGTTGAAGTGGGAAGGGTAAGCTGGTGTCCACTGCACATGGCCCTTTTGTTCCTTGCTTGGTTAATAGAAAGTAAGACATGAGCCAAGCTCCTGAAGTATTATGTATACTCCAAAAAACATTAACTGCCTCACCTCCTCCTATTGCTTGCTGCACTTGCTTATAAATTCTCAGTAAACATAGCCCGAATTGCTTTCATTTGTTGCGATAGCAACAGACAGGAAAAGTACTCAAGATTTAAAAGCCGTTGTTATCTGGCTATATTGAGCACACAAAAATACCTCTAAGCATTAATGCTGGTTGTTGGGTGTCAAAACTCCATGAGTATTGCATTAGACATGACTGCATTCCCTAACTCAGGAAAATCATCTCTAAAAACCGTGTACATTCCAGATTTGCTCTATAGATTAGAACTCCAGCATCTTCTCTTGCACAGATTTGATTTTCCTGTGCCTCAGTTTCCTAACTTGTAAAATGGGAATTGTAATCTACCCCAAAGGTCTTATGTTAGTTTTTCTGTAGAAACTCTTTCTGAGTGCTATTTTGGTTTAGCCAGGAAACTCTTAAGTGGCTGTAATCTCAGCAGTGGTATGCTACAGGATTATTTGCAAAGTGAAATTTTAAAATAAGAAAATACGTAGGATGCAATTGCCTTCTTTATAGTAGATATAATCCCATGGTTATGCTCAAGAGAAAACCAGGCACTTGAGGGTAGTATAGCAAGATTTACCCTTTACAATTGCAGCCAAGAAGTTAGCCTAGAGTAGAATTTTTTTTTTTCATTGCTAGGGATTGAACCCAAGGCCTCTCACATACTAAGCAAAGCACTCTACCACTAAGCTACATACCCAACCCTAGAGTTGAAATATTGGTGCCGAAACCAGAGAGGGGCTGTCTTTTAAGATTCTCAGAAGGTTTAGGAGGTACAAACCGAGAAGAAGAGAGGCATTGCAATTCTCTTATAACAAGATAATCAGTAAGTGGGAAATACTTAAAATTCTAGCAAAGATGGCAGACTAAATAGCCTGAACTCTACTAGAAACATCTAGAAATTCTAGATATAAATATAAAAATGTATTTTCAAACATTTGTCTAATCTTATGTATATATAAGTAGATATACTGAAAAGGTGTGACTTAACATCAAGAGATTAAAGAAAACTACCAGACACCAGGAGTACAGTGAGAACTAGTGATCAGAGAGAGAATGGACATTGCAGCTTGGGAGGCAGGCAGGGAATCCCTCTGTCTATCCTGGTGAGAGATGGTAGCAACAGTGTACCTGATCTTGGATCTTGAATTTTAAATTCCACCAAGGATAAGAAATAGCATCTTGGACCTGTGTGATGCTAACATAAAACTAAAACCCACAAAAGATAGACAATTAGATAAAGAACAGACTATTGGAAGGGGAAAGTAGGATGGGGAGGGAAGAGAACACCAGCCATCTCAGGAAATTATAAGGAATTGAATCCTGAATTTTCATTTAGGATCCTGATTTTAAAAATGTGCTTCCTCTAACTCTTGGGTCAAAGTAAAACAACTAATATAAATCAGAAAATACTTAGAGTTGCAGATCATAAAGTATCATGTACAGTCAGTCCTCTTGTACAGTTCTAAACCCATGGATTCAATCCAGTGTGGATTGAAAATATTTGAAAACAAATGCACCTATACTGAACATGTAAAAAATTTTTTATTGTCTTTATTCCTGAAATATATAGTATAACTGCTATTCATACAACATTTACATTATATAAGTTACTAAAAGTTATCTAGAGATGAAGTATATGGGAGGGAGGATGGGCCTAAGTTATGTGCAAATACTGTGGCATTTTATATAAGGGACTTGACCATCTATGGATTCTCATATCCACAGAAGAGTCTTGGAAAAATATCCCAAAGATACTGAAAGAGGACTGTATTAAATCTGTAGGGATGCAATTTAAACAGTACCTAAAAGTCCTTAAATGTTGTCATTAGAAAAGAAGAAATATCAAACATTTAATTCAAGAAAATAGAAGAACAGAGTAAAACAAAAAAGAGAAGAAAGAAGATAATAAACGTAAAAGCATAAACGTATGAAATAAAAAGGAAAGAAGCAATAATAAAGATCAACAAAATACAAACCTGGTTTTGTGAAAAAGCTAATGAACTAGACAAGCCTCTGGTAATAGAGCAGAAATAAAAGGAAGAAACCCATATATAACCAATACTAGAAGTAGGCTAGTGCTTCTTATCATAATAGAACAATATGAATAACAAATTTAATAAGTTAAGTACTTTTCTAGAAAAATATGATTTTCCAAGTTGTGACTAAACAATAATTATTTAAAAACTGAAGTACAATTTAAAACGAACCCAGAGAAATACATCAAACCCAGATATATTTATAGGCTGTAAATATTCAAGAAATAGATCATTCAAATTTTATAAATGTTATAAATATATGAAATTTCATAAATTTTATAAAAATATAAAATATAAATACATTTTATAAATGTTATAAAAATTATTCAAAGGAAATAAAAGAAGAAAGATTGCTCCTCTGCTTTATTTCATGAGGCTAGGACAACCTTGAAATCAATATAAGACAAGGACTATAGGATAAGGGAAAATTATAGGTGTCACAATTTGGTAGGAAGAGCTAAATGGACCAATACGTCAAAACAGAGAGCCTAGATGTCAACTGCAGGCCTAAGTAGAAAGATACATAATTAGTAGGGAAAGCTAAGCTTTTCAATCAAATGAGCTGAGACATTTGGTTACCCATGTGGACCAAAAATAAGTCTCTCCTTCAAAAAATGCCCCCAAATGAATAGTAAAGGAAGACCAAAATATTATAAATAAAGCTTTAAAACTTGTAGGGAAAATTTCAGAAGAAATTGTTTAAGGTTTTTGGATTTTTTCTCTTTTTTTCCACAAACATTTCATAAAAACTAAAAGCCTTTTTTTTAGTTTTTCATAAAAACTAAAACATTAAGAAAAGAACTGAAAATCTGACTCTATTAACAAATAATATTTTCTATATAATAAAGGCTATGGTAAGTAAAGAGACAAGAGGAGAGATACATTATATAAACCATAAAAATACCAAAGCAATATTTTTAAAGTACCAAAACTGTAAAACTGTTTCTTTTCTTTCAATTTTGTCTCTGCTGGGAGCCTGGTTGGGAGTGCAGGTGAGCTGGCTCACAGCCTGGTGCAGCAGGTGCTCACTGTGTGACCTACCACTTCTAGGAAGTGGGGGTGTGATGGGACCTGAGCATCTGCCAGCTCAGGTTGCCATAACTAAGTACCACAGGCTGGAAGGCATAAACCACAGGCATTTATTTTCTTGCAGTTCTAGAGGCTGGAAGTCCAGATAAGGTCTGGCAGGAGTAGGTGTCTGGGAGGGCTCCTTTCCTGACTGTTATGTAGCTGCCTTTTCTTTGTGACTTCACATGTGGCCTGAGGGAGAGCGAGGTTCTCTGGGGTCTTTTCTTAAAATGACACTAGTCCTATTGGATCAGAGTACCACCTTTATGACTTCATTTAATTTGAATTACTTCCACATAGGCCCCATCTCCAGATTCAGCCCCATTGGGGGTTAAGGCTTCAACATTTGAATTTGGGGAGTACACAAATCTTCAGTCGATAACAACCTGCTTCATGAAGTTCTTATAAAGATTAATGAGCTTCTACATGTGAAGAAGTTGAAGTTCCTGCACATTATCAGGACTTAGTAAATGTAGGCCTTAGCTTAACCTTTACATTTCTGCCAACAAACCTAAGACCTGCAATGATGTATATTATTACCCCTCACCCCAACATAAAATCTAACTTATTTTGCTATGACAACAACAAATGACTACTGGAGGCAAAACATGTCAATGCCACCAAAATGTAAGCTCCTTGGAGGAAAGAGACAGCCTTACTCAGAGACCTCTCCTTCCCAGAGTGATCATGGCACTCAGCAAATGTCCACAAAGTGAATCCATGAGAATACTTTCTACATAGTGTCACAGAGCAATTACCACATTGGTTAGGTTAACCTAACCAAGCAAAATATCTTCTCTATCTTTACATACTTATGTTCCTTCTGCCAAAATGTGCACTCAATTCTGAATCCTTCATTCATTTCATAAATATTTGTTGACTGCCTACATCTGATGTGGAGACGGAGGTAGCTGGAAATGACTCTCCCAGTGTTTCTTAGACTTCACAGTAACTGAATTCCCCAAAAGTAATTTACCACATCAAATTCTAAATATTTGCATCAGAGCTCACTTTCAAGAGAATTGTAAATTATTTTGAAAATTAGATAATGATTAAAATTACAACTGCTACTGAATTTTTAAAAATAAAGGCAAATGTTTATTTTTGCTTAATTGAAATTCCCAAGTATGATATATCCAGACTCAGTAGCTTAAGAGTTTAAGTTATTGGCATAGAATAAATCATCTTATTTTAGGAAAAGACAGGCAGTATAGTGTTTGGTTGAACAGTCAAAAGAAGATTGTGCTATAAAAGTACTACAGTAAAATGTAATAATAACAATACTAAAGCACACTGTATTTGGACAGGACACATTTTGCAAGCAGTCAGGTTTCATTTCAAGTAAACTGACTTTGGAAAAATCAAAACTAAAAAGGCCATGCAAAGGTGGCACCATTCCTTCAGTCAGGTATATGGACCTGTCCCATCTAGGGTGGTCTCTGTTGATTTTTATGGTGGTAGTTACTCCTTCTGGCAAATCACCATGGAAACTCTAGCCAACAGGGTATAGCTGAAAGAAGGCAGGTGGTAAGTAGATTTCTTGTTTACTTATGAATCTATGTCCATATCCTTAAACAACTCAATAATTTTAACTCCGGTAAGCTTATGAAGAAAGAAAAAAAAATCTTCCAGATCCTTACTAGGTTGGTGAGGATGTAGATAAGCTCTGAAGAGGTCTCACCCTCACCTCATTGCCTTCAGCTCCTTGAATTGGTTTGTCTTCAATTAGTAATGACTTAATGGTGTCTGTCCTTGAAATGTCTGGCATGATTTGGGGGTTTTGACAAGAGGTCATACTCCCTTCAGGAAAAGACACTCACCTTATTCCATTGCTGTTCCCCATTGTTAATCCTTCATGTTTGCTTTGGAACAATGTCCCATTTTCCATGCATAAAAACAACAACAAACCATCCAAGAAATCAAAATGACATGGTTTTTAAGGGCAACCACTACCTACTTAACATGTGTACCACACGTGGTGCGTCCTTTATGAATTAAGCATGAGCCAGGCAGATGTGTGTTTGTTTACACAGACTTGCTGCCGATTCATTAAGTCAGAGCTGGGGACCTGCTTCCCCCCATTCTTGCCCTGAAGCACTCTGCATTAGGTGGCTTTAATTGCTGGTGTTGGAGCCACTGGGAGGCCTTCCCTGTCACAGCACCTGGTGCAAGAGACAAAGATGCTACACTCCTCTTCAGCGGGGTCCCCAGTACATCTGCCAGGACCTGTCATTATCTAAGACTTCCTTGTCACTACTGTGCATCCCCTTTCAGCCTGTGTGTTCTGGGAAAGGACCCTTGTCAGTTTTCCTGGCACCTGCCAACAGCTGCACACCTGGCATGTAAATGGCACTGGAATGTGTTGTGATTGTTTTCCCTCGTTAATGAACCCACCTAAGGGGCATTTAGCTTTTTATCCAGTAGCCCGTTTCCCAGGTATTCCCATTTACACTGTTTGTGTGGAGATTCAAAAACTCTGCCATCGTGTTGAACTAATCCATCTGCCAGATGTCTCATAACCAAATCTGCAGGACTCCCAAAGGAGATTTTTGTACCGGTAATTTAAGCTAATGATTTCTAAACATATTTAGTCAGTTTTATGAAGACCTCATTAGAATGTGACTGTTTATTAAAAATCCAAATGAGGTCTCACAGTCATTTAGGAAAATTATTGTTGAGTCACCATGAATAGTTCTGATAAAAGATGATCAAATGTTTTATAGCCAAGAGAGTTAGGAACCAGAAATGTTTACCTCTGTCACAATTGAGGAGGGAGTGAATCACTACATGGATGCTTTAAAAAATACTCCTTACCCAAAGAAGCTAACTTAAAATTGCTTTAACATTTCACTAAAAGATATAGCAAAAGAAAAAACCTTAAGATAAACACTGGACATGAAAGTCATCTTTGTAATTCACATACAAGGAAGGTGTACTAAGATTCCAAGTGCCCCTATTATATACAACAAAGAACATCTGCTTTTCTGCAGTAGCCTCCAAATCCAGAATCAATGGAAGATGCAAGAGAGAGGAAGGTTGCCCTCTTATAAAATGTGGAACTATTACTTAACAGTGATAATCACTTAGGTAATGTCTACCAGTACAAAAAAATATTAATACTTCTTTTACTACAAAATGTATCAACTTATTCCAGGACATCAAACTTATCTACAAAAGGGAAGAGTCTAATTGTTTTTGTAGACATTGCTGAAATTTTCATTTCTTGAACTCTCACTAGTTTGTTTCATAGATATTTTTAAATGAGCTGGATATTTATGATTGATACTTTGTAACTTTAGTAATTATAGTAAGACTTTGATTCATTCAGCAAATACTCTTCTTCATGTCTGTCTACTATACCCATTTCAACTATCATAAGAATGAAGCTGGATCCAACCTTTCCTCCTTCCTGTGCTTTATACTTTAATTTTTTCACTGCTCAGTGGCCATCCCTGCCTATGTGTTTCATGACTGGTATAAAGAAAACGCCTCAGAAATCAAACTTGTCATTCCTTTCCAGACTCCTGCTTCCCCACTGCCTCTCATTATCATCTGATTGAAAATGAATTTGTTTGTACTCATCATAATACGCTGCCAAGCCTTATAAATACCATCTGAATGTGTACCTACCTCCTGCTTTCATGACCTCTCCAGCCTTTTACATCAGCAGCAATATACTTATTGGTTATCCAAGCCTAATACTATTTACTATCTGTTCTACACATCATTACTGTGTTACTTTTCATAAGAATTGGCTATTGACCTGCCATACATCTGCTCAGAATCCTTCATTTATTCTTATTCAATTCAGAATACAGTCCAAGTCTCTATCCAGTCAGTCTATGCCCTTCTCAATATGACACCAGTGTTACTCACCCAAAGCTTATTTCCTACCAATCTCTTACAAATATTAAAAATGTCATGCAAACCAAGTGCAGTTCTTTAGATTTAGAATGTCCACCAAAGGCCCATGTGTTAAAGGCTTAACCCCAGAGTGGCACTGTTGGGAGGTAATGGAAACATTAAGAGGTGGGGCCTACTGTGTGGTCTTCCAGCCATTGGGGGTGTGCCCTTTCAGGGGACAAGCTGGACCCCAGCTGCATCCTCTCTTTTGCTTCCCTAACATGAAGTGAATGGGCTTCCTCTGTCACACATTCCCACCATGATGTGTTACCTCATCATGGGCCCCAAAGCAACAGGGCCAACTGATGATGGACTGAAACCTCCAAAAATATGAGCCAGAATAAAATATGTATCTTTTAAGATGATTATGTTGAGTATTTTGTTACAGAAACCTAAAACTAACTGACATACCAAGTATTTACCATTTGCTAAAAAACGTGCCCCACACAATGTTTCTCCTGCCTTTGGTGCAGTCTGCTTTTGTACAACAGAGCTGACCAAGAGAACCTACCACAATAATGAGAATCCTCTGGGTTGGCACTGTCCTGTCTAAAGCCCCCAGCCATAGGGGGCTAGTGAGCACTTGAAATGTGGCTGTGACTGAGAAGTTGAATTCTTAGATTCATTTAGTGTGCATTAATTTACATTTCCATAGCCATGTGTGACTAGTGGCTTTTGTCTTAGTCTATGCAGAGACCTGGCCTTCTTTTCTCTGTGGATTTAAATGTAACCCTTCTTATAATATTATCTTTAAATACTGTTCTTCCTAAGGAAGAAACCTTTCTTTCTTTTTCCCATCCCCCAGAAAATAACTGCTGGTTTAAGGAAAAGGCATCATGATTCATTTTGGCCATGTGCTGAGGGAAGAACACATGTGGTGCTTTCCAGAAAGCTCAGAAGAGAGATGTGAGCTGAAGACATAGAAAGGAACTGTGAACCTGGAGATTCCCTTTTCTTTTATAGACTTTATTTTAGACCTTTATTTATTTATTTTTATGTGGTACTGAGGATCAAACCCAGTGCCTCACATGTGCTAGGCAGGCACTGTTACTGAGCCACAACCCCAGTCCTTGAGAGTCCCATTTTATTTTCAAGTTTCTACTCTGTGGTAGGCTTTGCATGAGATGGGGCTGGGTATCAAGTTGACAAAACTCAGGCATGCTCTAAGAAACAGACCAAGAAAGATTATAGAACACAGTGAGAGCCAGAGCCACCGTGACAGAAGCACAGCATTCTTGGGAGACACTTAAGACAAAGAGAGCAGTAAGAACGTCACCGGGGGGCAGTCAGGGCAGAAGCGAAGAATGGGTCTCAAAAACAAAAGCAGGAGAAATGGGGTAGAATTCTAAGCAGAGGAGTGAGTGGGTTACAGATACCAGGCATACCAGGGAGGGAGAAGAAGGTACATGATAAGAAATGTTCATGAAGGCCTTCCACTAAATACTTTCACAAGCTTCATTTCTCTTAGTTCAGCTACCCGAAGTACCCTAAAGATTCCTGTTCACAAAATAGACCAGGGCTTAAGTCATTTGACCAAGGGCACGGAGCCAGAACTTAGCTCTTGTCCGACTTCAGAGTTCAGACTTTCTTCACAAGTCCACAGTGCCTCTCTGTTAAGATTTCTGGCACTTACTGGGTTTGTGTTGTGTGATAGAATATGAACCCAGTGGCAGTGTAATAGTGGCTAAATATGTAGTAAAGACACAACTGTAGTTCCTGGCCAGAGAAGTAAATCAAAGAGGAAAGAGCAACACCCAGAAAGGGAAACTGGGTCAAAATACTGATTACAGTGCTCAGTGTGTGTGTGTGCAGGTGTGTGTTTAGTGATAGGGTAATATGTTGGTCATTTTTCATTACTTATAAGGAAATATCCAAGAAACACTACTTTGCAAAGAAAATGAGTTCATTCAGCTCACAGTTTTGGAGCTGGAAGTTCAACAGCATAATGCAGGCTTTATAAGGGTTCCTATTGGCTGCATCACCTGATGGGAGCACCTGAGTATCTCTGTGTCCCCCCTTTCTCCCTCTCCTTATAAAGCCACTTGGATTCAATCTTGGGGGTGCTATCCTAACAATCTAATCTACTCTAAACACTTTCCAAACATTAAACTCCATAGTAGGATTAGCTTTCCACTTCTTAATACAATTAACATAAAGCATTGGAGATTGAATACTTGTGTCATTTCAGTGGGAAGTTTATCCATATGAACCATATTCCTTCCATAGCAGATAGATATAAACATAACTGGGGGTCTGAAAAGACTTTTTAACTGGAATCAGAAATTAAAGGAATAAAAAAGAAAGGGGAAAAGTGACCTAAGAAAACCACAGACAAGATAGGAGGAGATTCCTTTGGTGAACAAGCTCATATATTCCCCAGTCAATGTGAATAGTCAATAAAGGCTGTGGCTGCAAGTAAGAATGAAGCATGTGCCAGGGCACAGGAATGGGGAGTCAAAGTGATTAAATGCTATGATAAAGGTTTCACTGAGTGCTATGGCAGTTCATAAAAGAGGTGTTGGAGTTGAGGCTGGAAGGGTTTATTAGTTAATGCTCCCAGCACAAGTAGTGCCTGGGATTAGTGGGGAGAGCAGGTAGCCAAATATCAGGATATTCATGAAGTGGAAGATCTCTGAAAAATGTATGTTAAGGGGAAGAATTAGGAGAGAGGGAGAGACTGGAAATCTTGGGTAGTGCATGACTATGTCTGCAAGGAGGCAGGAGGGAGAGTGCCAGAGCACAGATCAGTTCAGCCCCACAGGATGGCATCTCCTCCTCTGAGTGCACAGAGAGAGGCAGGTGTGGATGCACTTCTGTAAATGGAATGAAAACATAAACAACAAACGTGGGATGGCACACACTCCTGAGAACATCAGTTTTCCAGGTGACAAAAGGAGCAAGGCTATGACTGAGACCCTGGAGGAACCAGGGAAAGACCTGTTTTAGGAAGGGTGAGAGACTTAGGGCAAGGGGCTAGCCTGGAGTAGGAGCTAGCCTTTTCTTCTCTTGGGGAGAAGATGAAGAAGGGAAAGATCTAAACAAGACTGAAGTTGCTGACAGTAGGATCTGAGTGGACTGGAATCCTGTGACAGGTGACAGCCTTATGGAACTGGAGAGGGAGAGGCTGTGACTCTTTGAATCAGGTGTTGTGAGAGTTTCCAGGGGAATATGAACCAACCAGTTCTTACCTCTGAGCTTAGTTTCACATCCCTGAAGGTAAAAAGGAACTCTACTAAAGTTTCACGTTTATATGAGGTATATTTTGTTTACATTCTGGGTAAGAGATCCTTTTGAATAACAGATACATCTGCCTCCAGATATATGTGCATTAATCCACATCGTTTCCAGACCCTCACCACACCCACTGTGAGCACCAGCAGTAGAAGACAAATAGGGAATCTGGATTTGTAAAAGGGAATG
This sequence comes from Sciurus carolinensis, assembly GCF_902686445.1. NCBI lineage: Eukaryota > Metazoa > Chordata > Mammalia > Rodentia > Sciuridae > Sciurus > Sciurus carolinensis. Next base: position 23,286,481 of record NC_062227.1, on the reverse strand, counting down.
ATTCAGTACAAAGATGTAGGAATGCCACTACCTCAGGACAGGGCCATCCATTTCTGTTTCTGCTAAAAGTGAATTTTGTAGAAATCCTAGAACAGAATGTTGCAGCAAGATTAGCTACCATTGAGACAAGTTCTGTCACTGATTGATCTACATTTTAATTTATGCAGACCATAAAAGATGTACTATCCTTCTTTAAGAATTTATAGACCTTCTTTGAAAACAATCTAATCTGACAGAAGTAAACTCTGATTTTGAGAGAAAACATTCTTTTCAGAAGTTCTCCAATTTGCTCATATCAAGCCACTAATTTATCAACTGACATAGTTGATGAACCTTATCCCCCACGCACATTTCTATTTTCCTTTACTCAAGAATCAGCAGTTCCATGTGGGTGAAAGGAGTCCTGGGAGAGAAGTGGCTCCTTTGGTGAATTCTGGCAATCATTTAATAAAGATGTCTACTTACATTCAGTTGTGTTCTTTAGACCTGCAAGTGAGAGCTTTGCATCTAGGAGAAGATGCAAAAATATTTACTTCACAAAAATAGTTACTTTTCTTAAAAGGTTTGATCCTTAGAGAATGGTCACTTCGTGTTCATTGATCCAATTTGGATATCAGATCTGATTACTTTTTTTTAGTTGTAGATGGACAGCATGGCTTTATTTTATTTTTTTTAATGTAGTGCTGAGGATCAAACCCAGAGCCTCACATGTGCTAGACAAGTGTTCTGCCACAGAGATATAGCACCAGCCCAGATCTGCTTACTTTTGATAAGCAAACCATTTTATAAAGGAAATGCAGAAACAGATACAATTGCAAAACAAATTGTCTAACCGGGAGATTCTTCTTTGACTACTAAACAGAGTGGTGATTTTGAAAAAGGTGAGACTAAAGGAAACCACATGGCTTTTTTCTTCAATGTTATTGAAAATTTATTAAGTATTTTAAAATTAAGTACTACATCTTACAACCTAAAGTAATGAGGTTCCTATATAAAACTTCACATAATGTTTATGCCAATTTCTGTCAACTTTTCTCTGATGGTATTCTTAAAAATAAATGTATATGTAAATATAGTTACATATATACATTTTTGTTTGAAGCTAGCTCTTCCCCTCCCTCATATTTGCTAATGGGGAAAACACAACAGATCTCTTTTGCAGCTTTTGCATTCCCAATAAAAGATTCTTTCCAAACGTGTGCATATGATACTTGTACACGCACATACACACACACACACACACACACACACACACTCCTGTCCTCACACAACCTTACCTTAGCTTCAGAAATGCTCTTTACCTTATTGGGAACAGTAAACTGCTATCCGCTCCAAGTGCAAACTTCTGTCTTTTTCTGAATTCTGTATGAGTTGTCACAGTGAATTAAATTTCCAGTGGGGAGACAGGATCGGTCTCATATCTTTTTCTCACACCTCCCATGTCGCTGCTGTTGTCAGTGTCAGAAACCTGAACCCCATGGGGGTCTTTGTTCATCTCTCCTGCTGGGTCTTCTCCCTGGCATGCATGGAGCTAGTTAACATGCAGGTGCAGTTGTATATCTCAACAACAACAGACTTCCCAAACCACATTTGTCCCATAAGATTATAATGGATCTGGGAAATTCCTATCACTTAGTGTTTGACTGTTCCTTTTCTATATTCAGATGTGTTTAAAGACACAAGTACTTACCATTTTGATACAATTGTCTAAAGTAGTCACAGGCTTGTAGCCTAGGAGCAACAGGCTCCATGATAGAGCCTAGGCGTGCAGCAGCCTCTACCATCCTGGTGTGTGCTGAAACATTCCAGAATGTTCACACAATGATCAAATCATCTAATGCATTTCTTAGAATGTATCCCCATTGTTAAGCAACATACGACTCTTATTACATGACCTCTCAACTGCTTTAGGTCAGAAAACAGAAGAGAGGAACTTTCAGAACACTTACAATCTGATTATAGACCAGTTTAATCTGAGCAGGAGCAAGACACCTTTGGCCCCCCTGCCAGACCATAGACTTCTGTGAGCAGGGGCCAGGTGATTTTCTCCATGAATCCCAAAAGGCACATTAAAAACTCTCAGTGAATATTTGGAGAGGAGTGGAAAAATAATTATAAGGGAACTTATAAACTAGCTTAACACAACTTATTTCATTGAAGGGAAATTTCCGTTTGCTACTCCCTTTCCCTTGGTTTCTTTGTGGGATAAACTGACTTTAATCTAATGTATATAACTGTACATATAGTAGATTCATTATAATGTGAACGAAAGTCACTGCAGTTCTATTTGACATGATAGAAATATACCTACATTTAGCCTACCCTGTTGTATTATGTTATTGGTAATTCAGCCTAATCCATTACGTCCCTTTTAAAAGAAAAGCAAAATTCATATTTTTCAAATATCGACGAATTCCAAGTCAGACTTTGGAGATGATTCTTGATGTGCTATAATTCATGTGACACGTTCATGTCAGCCATCTCTCATATTGCCACAGTGATGGGATATTACAGGATCAAAGCAAATTTGCAGGTCGGAATAACAAGTGTTTCTCAGAACACACTCTGTGGGCTCCCCAGGTAACTGTGAGCTGTGTGCAGATCAGCTCTTTAATATTCTTTCCCTGAGCCCTTGGAGACACCTATGTCTGGCATCTGCCTCAGGGTCACCATTGTCAAGCCCTGTCACCTGTCTTCTGCAGATTGTCTCACTGTGCTGCCACAGCTGACCAATCCTGGAAAAATCCTGATTTCCAGCTGGGTCTGATTTCTTGTCTATTTGCAGTTTGACCAGCCTGAGCTTAACTTTTGTCTGCCATAGTTTTGGGAATGCATGTAGGCAGGCACCTGCCTATCTGTCTGTAAAGCACCTAAGGAGGGGGGACTGTGTGTGTGGCAGATGGACACATCACCTGGGATAAATGCATCGCAGCCTGAGAGTGTTTATAGCACAACTCCAGCCACACTCCTACCTGCTCAGGCGGTGCACAGCTGTAGTTTCTTGGCACCACCATTGGTCACAATATGGAATGGTCTCAGAGCTGCAATAGCCCTTCTCTGTTCTGCTCACATGAGCACATGAAAGTCAGTCTCCCCCTTCCCTCACCCTTTGCACACTGCAGGGTATAGCCTATTCTTAGCAGTAAATGTCCTTGTTGAATTCTGGATCCTTTTTTCCTCTTCCTCTTAGTCTGACTTGAATTAGGTTTTCTGTTTACACATCTCTCTTCATGAGTATGAGAACTGTATCTCATTTCTCCACCTCCCCAGCATCCCTAGGCGGGGTTCTGCTTGTCAAGGGCTTTTGGGCTATCTAAATGCCTGGCAGGATAATATCGAGACCTCAGCCCCAAGCTCAGACCCAAACTTTACCAAACTTCAGCCACAGTGTTGAAATGTTCACCTTCTCTCTTCATTCTCTCCCAGTTTTGAGTTAGATGTTTGTGAAATAAGGAAGATAACACGTGCCACACAGAGTTTGTGTGAGAGGGCATGGAATTCAGTAATTTTAGGAGTCAGAATCATTTCACCCACCATATGATCCACTATCCTCTTTGGCATGTAAGGAAATAGGTCCAGAATGGTCCTGAGACTTGCACAAGGTCATAGGTCTAAACTGTGCCCTGAGACATGTGAAGACTGACAATGAGAGAAAGGAGGCATTTTTTTTTCCTCAAAAGATATATCACATACACTCTAACAAGTGTCCTTTCAGATGTGTCTTGGAACACGTTTGAATTCTAATAATGATGTTATTGCTCAAAAGATTTCTAAAACCCTTATTTCAAGAATTATCTTTAGAGTACATGACATTCTTTTTTGTACCCAATGATTGCAAATCTCCTTCTTTTGCCAGGAGGTCTTAAATTGGGGGAATGGATAAATGCCAAAACCAAATCTCTTGAATAAGGTGGGGAACAAACAGTCTGAATGAGCATGTCTCTAAAAGTCTAGCTGTCATTGCATTGTGCTCTTTCTGGTTAAGTTTATATCCATATGAGTTACAAGAGAAAAGGAACAAGACAGAATTCTCATGTGGTCTGTAAAATCATGCTCAAAATTCCACAAGAGGTGCCAGACTGTGTGTTTCTTTACAGATGGTGAAAATAAGTGTTATGGATGTGACCTCGTGTTCATGAAAAGTATTGTATGTCCATTAAATAATAATATTAATTATTAGGTACAGTTGGAAAACCTGTTAAAAATCTTGAGTGTTTTGAGGGGGCGGGCTTTAGCCAGGAACCTGAAAGAATTTACTTACACTATGAAGACTTTCCCCTAATTTCAAGCCTCTAGAAGCACTGGGTCTAGTACTAGTTGTGAAAGTCTTCAAAGTGCCCAAAGGACCCCCTTGCTCAGTCAAATGAAGCAGGTCTGGAAGGAAGAAACTAGGAACACTATAATAATCCAGGTCCTTACATATCAACTTTATGTTGACATAGTCTCATTTAATCATCACCCCTTCCCTAGAAAAGTAATGATCTTATCCCACATGATACTTGAGTAAATTGTGGCTCTTGGTGTATGTCACTCGCTATAACATCATAAGTGCTATTGTTTGGATATTAAATGTCTTCCAAAGTCCCAGTGTTAAAGGCGTGTTTACCAATACATGGTGCTTTGGGGAGGTGTTAGAACCTGTAGGAGGGAGGGCCCAGTGGAAGGAAGTTGGGTTAGTGCAGGTATGCCCTGGAAGGAGATATCAGGACCCCAACCTCTTCCTCCCACTTTGCTTCCTGACCTCAGGACCCGTCTTCAGCCATGCATGCACTCCTGCCATGATATACTGTGCCTCCACAGAGCCAAACAACCATGGACTGAAACTGAACTGAAATAATAAACCTTTCCTCTTTATAAGTTTATTATTACAGTGACAGAAATCTGACTAAAATAGCAAATGACACAAACAAAAGCAAATCCACTGTCCATCTTACTTCCATCATACAAGACTAAAGCAATCTGTATTTTGGGGATATTTAAATGATCAAATTATTTTATTCCTGTAAGACCTCTATTTAAAAAAAAGATTTTGGGGAGATACAATGAATCTGTTCTTTGGAAACAAAGCTGGCAGTTGCTCTTGGCTGGGGCTGAGTAGTAATGTGCTTCATAGCAGTGATTTTGCTCCATCCAATATCTCTTTCAAAGCTACACTCTGTGGGCCGAACACACTATTAATAGAAGTGCAGTCTCTCTCTCTTATTGGATGTCTCTTTCAAAAAAAAGTCTGTTGAAAACTCTTGACAAATCAAAACTTATAACTGCCTTTCTTTTCTCCCCCTTCCACGCCTTTAAAGTTGTGTTTAATCAGATCACACTGTGGTGCCCCCAGCTTAAGAGCTAACCATTTTAAGCCTTTTTAATCATGGGTTTCTTAGCAAAATAAGTTCTTATGCCCATGCACAGCACATATGAACAGACCTTCAGTTCTGCCCCAGGCACCTTAGGACCATCACCAGAAATTAGCAGCTTGCAATCAAGGACAAAAGTTAATGATGATTTCAAAGTATGTACCCTGTTCCTCTCTCACCTACCTCCACCTCCACCCACATATCTTCTTCTCTCAAAAGCTTAAAGCCATTCCACCCTTTTTATTTAGTGTCTGTTCCTGAAGCCAAAACCTCCTAGCAAGACCAAAGAGAGCATTTGGGGTCTTGAGTTCCAGCCTCCCACACAGCCCTTCAGCTGGGGTCAGACCTGGCTTCCACCTCTCCTCAGCCACCATACAGTTTATTACCTTGAGCGAGCAAATCACTTGCCTTCCAGAGTAAGGCCACAGCTGTGAGAATGCAGCCATCCAGTGCATCAAACTCAAAGCAAGAGAAGCTCTGTGCATGGGAGTTGCAATGACCTTGAAAATGAGGGTCTGGAAACTGTCTCTATGATTCCAGCTGTTTGGTTTGAAACTCCACTCCTCAAACACAGACGCTATTTCCTAATTTCTGTTGGGAATTCATCAAACCATACTAATGGGAGAATACACATGCCAGCGTCTCTCCTGAGTCTGATTCCTGTGGAGTAAGGTTTGCAGTTTGCATAAAAGAAGAATAACAGCAGTATGGGGTTTTCCTTTGCTCCCGTCCTTATAAACCTTGCACAATTGCCAATGCTCAGCTCCTCCCTCCTTCTCGTCACATATCCAGGCCCTCAGTGGACTCTGCTCCCTGAACCCCTGTACTGGGCTAGGGTCTAGATCATCTTAAACTATCATTTTAGAATTAATATTTTCTGAGTACTTATGGTGAACCAGGCATTTGGTCAGATATTTTCATTACACTGGATCACTTAATCTGGTAGTTCCCAAACTCATCTGGGGGGCTTTAGGATCTGAAGATGCCTCTGTCCCACTCCAGATATTGAGATTTAATTGGCCTGGTATATGGCCTGGGCTTTGGAATTTTAGACACTCCCATACGCCCCTCCCCAAATTATTCTAATGTATAGGCAAATTAGTGAATTGCTGACTAATTTTGCAGGCCACTCTGGAATAGGAACTATAATCTTGCCCGCCTGCTAGATGGAGCACCTGAGATTGAGCAGACTTCCCCAGGCTCCATCATTATTACATTCAAGGCCCAGTCAGACTCTGCAGTTCAGTCATGCTGTCTAAATCCCTGATGTTCAGTGTGGGCCACAGACAGAGCATAGTTTGGAAGCTTATTCAAAATGTAAATTCTTAGGCCCCACAAATTCAGACCTACTGCATTTGTTGAGAATTTGATTCTCAACAAGAGATTCTGATGCCTGCTGAAGTTTAGAACCAATGCTGTAGTGATGTCAAATGTGGTGAAGGTCAAGAGGAAGAGCTGCCAGCCTGGGGAGCCTCAGGTCTGGCCCCTAGCAATGCTGTCATTTTAATATACAAGGGGATTATCTTTGGGTTGCTGGTTAAAAATTACTTTCCAGGAAGTTTTTTTGTTGTTGTTGTCATTGTTGTTTTTTATGTAAGTTTGAAATCCTGGGGTTACACTGCTTTCTGTACTGTTTCATGTTTTTGGATTTTAAAGCCAAAACAATCGCCCCACTGGAGCAGGGACCACATCATCTCCTGCAGCCCTCAGCGTGGTAATGAGCAGGCAGCAGGCCTCAGTACTGTTTGCTTGATTGATGGCCTGATGGAACCAGCACTAGGGCACCAAGGTAATTAGAGGATCCTGATCAGGGCCTCGTTTTCCGGGCTGGAGGCTGTTGCCTTACATGATTAGGATGCGTGGGAGTCAGAGCCTCTGCTTAGAAGCTGTGCAGGTAGAGACAGTCTGTAGGAGGCAGTCAGGCCTGGCACAGGATCAGACAGAAGAGCATCAGGTTCTGTGGTTCCTGGGATCCAGTTAGCCCTGGAAAGCAGTGGTTTCAGGGTCTCTGTATGCAGACTCAGGACAGGAGGGGCGGCAACTGCAAGCCCTAGATGCTCCAGACATGGAAAGTCCTCACCCTGAAAGAAAGAAGCATATTTTCTCTTCCTTTTTATTGTTTTTCCTTTTTTTGCGGAATAATAACTTGACACAAGTCCAAGCAGTTAAAAAGATACTAAAAGGAACCCAATTTAGAAGGGTTTTTAGTAGGCTGAAAACAGATGTGGCAAACCATTTCAGGATATTCTGGGAGATGAGATGGGGAGGACCAGATCCGAAATGGCTCCTCCGCCTCTTCTGGGCCCGCCCCACCAGGTGCCTCTGCGCGGGAGGAGCCCGCCCTGTACTTGTTCTGTAAGGAAGTCCCCCCACGCTTCCGTTTTCCTAATTACCTCCTCAAACAAGGCATCCAGGTGGTGCCAAGCGGTTCAGGGCAGAGCACGTGTTCATGGTTCTGCCGCTTCGCTTTGGAGGCTGCACCTGCCCATCCCAGCGCCGCTCCAGTGGGAAACCCTGTTATCCGCAGCAACTTGCAGTTCAATATTCCTTGCCTACGAGCGAGGTGGTGGGGCGCGGGGCTACATCCTGCCAGAGCCGGGGCTCCTGGAATGCGAGTGCAGGCGGGCAGGGTCAGATTTCAGATGGATCCCTAATTTGCCCAAGGGAATTATGAGCTCATCGCTGGGGAAGAACATCCCAAAGAGAAACTCTGACCCTCAGTTCTTGCAGGTCGCTTTAAGTTTCCCTAATGGTGAGGACCTCAATGAAGCCACCCTCTCTCTACACGCTCATATTTATTGAAAATCTGAGATCAGGAAGGATAGAGTCTAATGTAGAAAAATAGATAATCACACAAAATGCCATATATCTGTTGATCCTATTGTTAGTAAATTCACTTATGAGAAGATACACCTAGGGCTGGGGAGATAGCTCAGTCGGTAAAGTGCTTGCCTTGCAAGCACAAGGCCCTGGGTTCCCCAGCACCTCAGAAAAAAAAAAAAAAAAAAGAGATACACCTAGATGAGATATTTTTTATTAGATAAGATAGCCCCAGTATAATCGTAGGTGGCAGGTGTGGGTGTGAATTTTGTAGTTGTATGTGTGTGCCATTGAGCTATTTCATTTTAAAAAAACGAACACGTGAACTGTATTTGTAGTTCTGTCCACTACCTTCCACTTGCATAATTGAAGTCACAAAAGTGTAAAAGCAATTCCAACACAGCAGAGAATACATTGTGTGCCATATAACCATATTTGTTCATTCTCATTGTAAAGCTTTAATGCCAGACATTCTATAAATGAAATTATGACTCCTGTCAAGTTAGACATCTCCACACATATACAACCTGCTGGTATCTTCTTTATAGGAAAAGAAATTATGGGTCCCTCTTACTCTGGAATATTTTAGATATTGTACAATAGCTAAATTTATGAGAGACTATAGATAATTCATTTATAATGTCATAGAAAATGTTCCCAGTAACAAGAAGGGGGAAAAAACTGCCAAAGAAGACTGGAAACTCCCATCTTTGGCTTGTGCTCTACTTTTCTCCAGTTCCTAGCATATCTGATTTGTACCTTGCCAACAGAGGTAATAAGGCTAACCTACAACTGCCAAAATGGCTCATAAGGAAGCAGCTGGAACAATGACTGGCACCACAGGTGTCTGGATTTCTGGGAAGGCTCTTCTCAGCCCATAGTCCTTTGTGTAAACTTTCCCAGTCTAGAAATCCTCTTCCCACAGTGATTCTCTTTCTCCAAGAAATTCAACTCTGTGTGTCCACTGCTTATTTAGTGCATACAGGGCACAATGACCAGGTGTTACAGGGTTTGCAGAAAAAAACTAAACACTTTTTGCCTACTGACTGGTAATAAGTGTAAAATCCTATGAGACGGTGTTATCCTAACTCAAAACAAGCTCATTTCATGAGTCCACATCTATGGAGAAAAGATTTTTTGAGGAGCATGGCATTTGAGATTACTTTCAAGAATGAAAAAAAAAAAACTTCAACTGGGAAGAACTGGGTGGGAGGAGGACATTTTAAAAGGAAGGAATGGGCTTGAGCAGAGTGTGGATCATGGGGCATATTTGGAATTTAGGGTAAGCCACTTATCCTTGAACATAAAACATAAATAGAAAATAAGGCTGAGAATACAAGTTGTGGCCAAACTCTAAAAGGTCCATATATCCCAGACTGAAGAATTTCTATTTAATTTCACAGACAGTGGTTGGAAATAGGTGATACTTGAGCAGCCCAAGTTAAGCTAGTGGATTCTTCTTGCCAAGGGTTTTCTGGTGCTAGTTTGTATAGCACATCCATGCAAGAAGACTCCACAATGTGGCAGAGGGAATTAAAAAGTTGAAAACCATTTCTGGGAGGTATTTCAAAGATACTCCTAGACTTGGCAACTCACCTAGACTTGGGTTTTAGAGAAGGAATTGGCCAAGTTTTGTGTCTGGGTAATGGAAGAAATTGTAATGGCATTAACGTAGAAGTCAGCAAGAGAGCCATGGATGTGGGGCAAAGAATGCTGTTTTAGACATCTTGCCTTTGAGGTGCTGGCGGGACCTCCAAGGGAAGAGGCCCATAAAGTAAGTGAAAAACCAAACTGAGCACTTGGAGGAATAGAGCTGGAGTTACAGAATAAAAATTCATCCATGGATGGAAGTAGATGGAACTGCCAGGAATTCAGAGAGGCTAAAGAGGTCAAGGACAGAGCTTATCAGAGGTGACTGGTCCCTGCTCAGCCTCATCCTAAGCTTTTGCTGATGAAAAACAACAACAAATTTTAGGAGGCCAAGTCTAACAAATTTCTTACATCTGAAAAATCCTCTGGTTAGAGGTTTCAGATAACATGAAAAGACTGTGTTTGTATATTTGCTCATATTAAAATCAATCTGTAGTTCTAACTAGGGAAAACCACAGTGCTGCTTTCTTCTTCAGAAAAAGAAAACTGATCTTGAATGTTAAGTTCTGATTTTCTCCTCACTCTTCCTCAAAAAATGTTAATCACTTTCTGAAACCTAAAGAAGTTTAAAATTCGGAGGAGCTAAAATATTGCCAACTCCCATCATGGTTTATTTTTTCCAAGCCCAGCTATCCCCTGAGTTCCAGAGACACATGGAAAAGGAATGGTTTCTATAACCAGGGATATTTGTAGTATATATACAGTTTGTTAAATTTAGATCATTTTCCCAAACCTTACTCCTCCTATGATTCAAATTTTTTTTCTGGAAAGAGAAAAAAAGAAAAAAATAGACCTTGCTCTTGAGTATATGGTTTTTTTTTTTTAATTTTCTGTGCAAATTTGATTGTATAAATCATAGCATGACCCATCATTGGAGGAACTAAAAATAATTAAATAAATAAATAAACTCATAGTTTCCTTTGTGTTTTCTGAAGGTCAAATGCTGCAAATACTGGCCAGATGACACAGAGATATATAAAGACATTAAAGTTACACTAATAGAAACAGAACTACTGGCAGAATATGTGATCAGAACATTTGCAGTTGAAAAGGTAAGTTTAAAAGCTCTGGTGGTGCTATACTAGCCTCATTAACTTATCTAGCATCAGTTATATGAGTTCATACCTAAATGCAGGTAGGCTCTGTCTGGTTTTTTTTTTCAAGGTTGCATCTTGCCCTCTGATTTTATAATACTCACTTCCATCTTTAAATTAAATCATTCCCATTTCATAATAATCTATGTTTTGCAACTAAACCAAAAGATAACATCTATTTGTCTATTTTCTTTTTTAACCCGGTTGATATTATTCTGCCCATCTCTCTTTGTTAACAGAACAGTTTGTGAAATTTTGATAAATGTCCTTCAGGTTTGATAAATTTCATCCACGTTGAGTGTCCACTAGGGTTTCCAGTAGTGAGCTGGTATCAGTGGTAAGACACGGGTCCTAACTCCTCCTGGAATCCCTCGGAATTCCATAGGGCTCTTTCAGGCCTGTGGTTCCACATGGAATGATGGATTTTCCAGGCAGAATCAACCTACCTGGAAAACTAAGTGACCAGTGTCCATTAGACCCAGGACACTCTTGCATGAACCAGCGCATTCATTCATATTCACTGTCATACTGAGTTTAGCCTTTCGTAGTTGCTGGTGTTGGTGAATGCTGTGCTTTGGTTCTGCCCTGCCTCATCCCATGTGCATGGATGGGGCTTCTTCTCTGGGAAGCACTGTAGGGCATAACAGGGAATTTCCTTATTCCCCTCTTTTTGCTGACATAGGGAGGGGCCGGAGGTGAAGCAAACTGCAGTCCATCCAGAGAAGTGTCACAGGTAGGCTGTGGGGAAGGTGGAGGTGTCGTGGCTGAGAAGCACTCTGCCTTCCAGAGGCCCACAGACTTCGATCAAGAGCTTGTTCTCCATCACTGAGCCATGCACAGCTGCACTGGATGCAGCAATTTTGTCATGAATTTGTTCTGCTTACTCTCATTTAATGGTAGCAGGTCCCCTTGGAGGACTGGGTTATAAGCAGACTGCTGGGCAATTCACTCTTGGCCTTCCTTTCTACTCAGTATTTTCATTGCATCTAAATGCACTTTTTTGGATTAACAAGACCAGGTTTAGAAAATTCAGGGAAATAGCAGCACCTGCTTATTGGCTAATTTACACTGATAATTTGAACTATCATTCCTGGTTTGCAAATCCAAATTTGTCAGACAGTCACAAGGCTGAGAAGACTAGTTTATTTTAATCTGTTTCTTTTACTATTTAGCATTTTTTTTCTTAGCCTGTCTTTTTTAATAAGCAGGCAGGAGCTTGGAGACTTCAAAGAATGTGAGGTTCTGGTTGACTCAATTCTTCAAGTTCTGAACCTCACACTTTGATGTCGAATTTTTCCTTCTTAGGCAGGATTGGAAAAAAAAAAGTGGAGGATTTTTGTATGGCTCTTGGCAAGAGCACTCATGAATAACTGCATTAAAACAGCGATAAAAGACCCTCAATATTTTTTTCTTAAGCCATTGCTTAAACATGGAATTCTTTGAACAATAGACAGCCCTCTAATAAGCTAAAAATGCATCTCTGTTGCTAAAGGAAGGGTTTGTTTGTTTCTTTGCTCTTTTTTTTTTTTAACCTCTTATTGTACTCTGCTGCATTCCCAGCTGCATAGAAATGTTTCCGAAACACCCAGTTATTTTATTCATCAGATAGCTAGAGAAGAGGTGGTGCAAGGAAGAGCTTGTGAATGCATTGGGGGAAATCAAAATGACATGTTTCTAACTGGGCAATTGGAATCTTTGAGGAAAACAAATCGTTGGACTTCTGTAGAACATTTCTTGTAGAATATTTCTTGTAGGTTTGAAACTTTGTCATTAAAAGGGAAAGAAAACAAATGGTTAGGGATATACTTTGAGCTTCCTGCAATTCTGATTCTATTTTGAGAGTGTGTTGCAAAGGACCTAAAGGTGAAAAATGGATTTAGACTACACTCTGAAAAACAAGCAGATAGTTGCAATTTCAAACGGAAGAATTCCTGTTTTGCATCTGATGACTGCTTTTTCTTTCTCATATAAGGGGGATCAAAAGGCAGTGGAAATATGATCCCCCATCTCAAAGAGAGAACATGCACTTAGTGATTGAGTCATTCTTCAAATGTTTATTAAGCACCCACTTTGTGTAGGCACTATTTTATGACAGGGGTTCTCCCTTCCCATTATATTACATGGAAAAAATTAAATGACTTTTTATATAGCATTAATGCTTTTATAATGAAAACTAAAGGGAAAATGTAATTAGCATCCAGCTGGGAAGTATTTAGGCTGTGATCACTAGTTGCATCTATGATTTTCTTCCTTAATTGTGTTACAAAATAGCAAAAGGAGAAACTTGTGTCCATGAACAAGAATGAAAGTTGGATCAGAAGAAATTTCCTTTGCTAATCTTGGCAATAATAAACATATTAGAGGGTGGAGATTTATTCTGGGAACAGTTTTTCTGCGGTCTAGAAACTGACATTTACCTTGTTCAGAGAATGAGTCTTAGATCAGTTGGGAGCCCTTCTCATGATGGATGGGGCTCAGAGTTTGGTGATGCCTAGGCTGAAATCTAGAAACGCCCCCTTTCCCCCTTTGGAATGAATGTGTATTTGTTGCTGGTAAGCTTTCCCAGGTTATGGGATGCTCACTCCACATTTAGGAGCACCTCGGCCCAAGTCATGATTCATAAAGCCAGTGAAGTTCTCTAGGGCTTTGGAAGGTGACAGAGGCTCAACTGCATGTCTTTTGATGGAGACTTTGGTGCTGGTTAAATGTTATCACTTTTTCAGGGATAAGAAATTTGGGCTCCTAACCACCTAGTAACATTACTCTGGGGTTACTGCACTTATTAGGTAGATGACAATGTTGATTTGCATTGTGAATCCCTGACTGTTTAACTCCTTATTGCTTAAACTCTGTGAAAGAATATCTTGGGCTGGGGTTGTGGCTCAGTGGTAGAGCACTTACCTAACATGTGTGAGGCACTCAGTTTGATTCTCAGCACCACATATAAATAAATGAATAAAATAAAACTCTATCAATGTCTTAAAAATATTTTTTTAAGAATATCTTCACAGAAATAAAGCTTCAGGATCTGTGAATTGTTAGACATATTAACGCATTGGTAGTAAACAAGTCTTATCTCAAAATTCATATTTGTTTGCCTCTCCACATTTTCCCAAGCATATAAAATTTTGAACTTATTCTTTGTTCACTAAAAAGTGCTCAATGGAGAATTTGATAAGGTCAGCACATGTTTACCTTTAAGATGTAATCAAACCAAAATGCAGAGATGGTACTTAGTCAATGGCTATCCAGTGAGAAGACAGAAAAAAGTTAAACTTGATCCCAGATTTATATGCAGCTTTGGTGTGTGGAGTAATTTATATTTTCAAAATACACTTTTGCCATAAATCATAGTCTTAAAATGTGGACTCATAGTTAGAAAACAAAACTGATGATCAGCTTAATTACTCTCAAGCAAATTAAAAAACAAAACAAGAGTAAAATATTTTTCCTTCAGGTCCCTTTAGGTCAGTGACAGGCAACGCCTCCTCCAATTTCCAGTTGCAAAAGCACCTCTTTATTCCCATGGGATACATTTGTTTACATGGCTGTTTCCTGTAGACTGGGACCATCACTGGAAGACAGGAGACAGTGTTTTTATATCTCTGCAGCCTAACACCTTCAATAATACTTGGAGCACTATAGTCACAAAATTGTCAGTGATTTGAGGTCTGGGTTAAATGTTGACCCAAATTAAAGAGAAAAATAGAGTTGCAAATGAAAATGAGTTCCCCAGCCTGTCTGGTTGGAAAGTAGGTACATGCATTGTGCCAGCAAACATTTTCTGAGCATGCACAGTGTATGTGCCCTGCTTGAGCACCTGGTACAAAGAGGTACCAGGATACAGAAGATTCAGAACAAAGGTCTTGCATTTCAGTAGCTAGTATTAAGCAGCTTTTAACATAGCCTACTTTTTAGTAAGGAATTTTAAAGAACCAGAGATCCATGCATTTACTGGAATTGCACATTTAAATTAGCATCCTCCAAGCACAACCTCCTTTTTCCACCCACAAACTCTTTCTAAGTGTGATTAATTTGTGTTAAATCTATGAATGACCTTCTTCCCCAGCAACTCATTGTTATCTGCCCCTAGGCTTGCTACCTAGGGGTGGTTTGTGCTCCCCTGGTTGCTCTTGGAGTTTATCTTTTATTTTCCTTTGTTCTCTTCTGTGTTGTGGCTGACCGGGAAATGCAGAGAGGCGTTCATGAAATCCGAGAGATCAGACAGTTTCACTTCACTGGCTGGCCGGACCATGGGGTTCCCTACCATGCCACCGGCCTGCTGGGATTTGTCAGACAGGTCAAATCCAAGAGCCCACCCAATGCAGGCCCATTGGTGGTGCATTGCAGGTAAGCAGAGCTCCCAGCGCTTCTTAAAGAAGTATACCATGGGTTATGGGTGGGAGATGGGGAGTGTATTTTGAAGCTAGATAGAGGTGACACTTGGACAACATTGTGAGTGTGCTAAATGCCTGAATTGTATGTTTTTTAGTGGGGTTTTTTTTTATGTGAATTACACCTTAATAAATTTTTTTTTAAGTAGTAGCAGCTTAATGGTCCTTTTACCTCCATTGATGGACCCCTTTTTTTCATGCAGTGCTGGTGCAGGAAGGACTGGCTGCTTCATCGTCATAGACATAATGTTGGACATGGCTGAAAGGGAAGGGGTGGTAGACATCTATAACTGCGTCAGGGAACTGCGGTCGCGGAGGGTGAACATGGTGCAAACAGAGGTACTGCAACCTGCCCTCCTTCCTGTGGTCTGGTCCTGGGTGTCGCCCTTGCATCCCCACCTCCACAGCCAAGGGCCAAAGAAAGCCTGCCAACTCTTTCTTCAGAATGCCCTAGGGATAATCTAGGGAAATCCCTGTTTCCTCCTTCCCCCACTCCCCATACCTCTCCCTTCCTTCCTTCCTCTCTGTTTTGTTGTTTCTTTTTTAAACAAACAAAAAAGGAGCTTTCAAGTCACTCCTGGTAGCAGAATCTATAGCCATGAGCCTAAATTTGCACATTTTTCTGTGTCAAGGGACCCAGTAGAGTTTCTACATCAAGCACTCAAGGTTCCAATACCATTTCTTTTTATTCTATCTTTTAAACTAGCTGTGAACCAGAGCAAGACCACTCTTGAGAATAACTAGGTATCTACCAAGTGGCTTTAGGGTAATCTCTGTACATTTTATTCTTCTCCAGGGATACTAGGAAGAAGAGTAGCCTCTTGTCCCTGAAAATTCTTTCCAGTAGCATGGCAACATGGGAAGTTGCCTATTTTATAGAAGTACTCTATACCAACTAGGAACTCTCTAAATTGAAATTCAAAGTATATAGGGAATTTAATTTTTTGAGAAGGTTTACAACCTATTCCTAGGACATTCCTATTTTTATTAATATTTGATCATTGTAAGTAGGCATAACAACCCATCACCTAGATAGTGATTTATGGAGCAGAATGAAGAATAAGTAAGAATCCCTTTGTTTAGATAGTACATTGCAGTTTACAATAACTACTGGGAAACCTAATCCCATTTTTTTTATTTAACATAAGTGATGGAATCAATCTCTGCTGCAATCTGGTCTCTTTTCTTTAGAGTATGGATACTTTGTTTTAAAGATAATAATGATTTAGAAATATTTTTAATGTTCTTTACAGTCTATCAAATGTTGCCATGCCCATGTCCTCACTCTTAATTCCTTTTTGAATTAATAGGAGTAAGCTAATTTTGAGAATACAAATCCTATTTATAGAAATTAATGGTAATGATAGACTTTAACATTTCATATAATTAAAGATCAACAATAAATATGGTAAAGATGCACTGGTTAATTATAGAGAAAGTCAATGCCCTGTCAAAATTAGGGGACCCATTTTAATGCTAGTTTTTTGCAGTTTTTTGTTTTTGATTTTTTTTTTTGTTTTGCAGGCCATAGGGCCTCACACTTGCTACACAAGCACTGAGCTACACTCTAGAGGACTCATTTTTAAACTGTAGGCTTATTGTACCCATATCAAAAGCTGTACTCTGAACTTTTAAGAGCTTTCATAATTATCACATTATTTAATGTTTTGAAAGAAGTAGTTTCCAGTGTTCAGAACTGTCTTCAGAGCAGTGTCAATTTTCCCTGGACCTTTCTCCATTTATTTGGTTAGCAAGTTCTCTTTTCAACACAGATATAAAATTCTGCTTATTCCAAATCCAGGAAATCAGAATTACAGAGGTATTTTAGCCACCATCAATATAGCATTATGCCTACTCTAGTTTGCATCAGTGTCTAATTGGTTTATTCTGCATGAAGCCCCAATTTGTCTTCCTACCCATGGTCAATGACATAGAACTCCTCTGTCACACATAATGTTCAGGAAACCCAGTGTCCTGTCAAATAAAGCCTTAGAGTTCGCTTCTGTTAAGAATATGTTGTACCCATTATCTTGATGATGTGGAGCTAAAACTGATAGTGTCTTCCCTCCTGTAGCTCTCAGGGCTACCTTGATTTCTCCATTGCTAACTATTTTCATCTGTTTCTCCAGGAGCAGTACGTATTTATTCATGATGCCATCCTCGAAGCCTGTCTTTGTGGAGACACCTCTGTCCCTGCTTCCCAAGTTAGGTCTCTATATTATGACATGAACAAACTGGACCCACAGACAAATTCAAGTCAAATTAAAGAGGAATTTCGGGTAAGTTGTGCTAGAAGAAGAGGTGATTGATTCTGATGTTGTTTTTTCAGAGGCATCTCAAAGTCAGCTCCTGATCCCTTGAACCAACCCAGTCTTCCTCAGCCTTGGAATTATTGACATTTGGGACTGGGCAATTTTTTGTTGCAGTATTGTCCTGTAGGGTGTTTAGCAGTGCCCTGCCACCCTCCAAGGTCTACCCTCTAGATGTCTATGATATGAGCACCATGCCAAACATGTGCAGGCATCACCAGATGTTCCCAGTGGAGGGAGACAAAATTAACAGAGGTATCATTACCTTTCCAAGTAGACACCAAGCAGTTCCCAGCACCTAGGCCCCTGTTCATAGTATAACCAACCATGAATGAATGCAAAATATAGAAATGCTTGTTAAGAATTCTTTCTGGGCCTTACTTTTCACTTGAGCTCCCAACATGCATGTTTTATCTAAGTATACCTAACTCTAGGCCCAGATCTCCAGATGGACAGCTCTAGTTAGACTCTAAGGCACTTAATCCCAGGGATCAACAGTGGCCCTTATGCCTCTGCCTCTGGCCTCTATGTCTGATAGGCAATCTGAGGACAAAATCAAAGCACAGAAAAGAACAAAATTTAATGGGACTTTTAGGGGAGTTGAAGGAGTCATCTTGCAGTCAGCCTAAGGAAACTTAATATGAGACACATGTACTGTGGAACTGTTCTCTTCCTCGTGCGCCCCTTTAAAAAAATTAATGTATTTTATTTAACCTATTCCAGTAGTCCCCCTTATCTGAGGTTTTGCTTTCTGTGGTTTCAATTATATTCTGAAAATATTAAATAGGAAATTATAAAAATACAATTCATAAGTTGGTTAAGTTTTTTTATATTTTTGACACAGTGCTAATCATACATATTTGTGGGAACAGTGTGTTTTCTATACATGCATTCATACCGTCAAGCCATAAAAATGCATAAATCCTGCCACTGGTGGCAACATGGCTGAACCTGGAGGTCATACACCTTCTTTCATCCCACAGACCCTAAATATGGTGACACCAACACTGCGTGTGGAAGATTGCAGCATCGCACTCTTACCTCGGAACCATGAGAAGAACCGGTGTATGGACATCCTGCCCCCAGACCGCTGCCTGCCCTTCCTTATCACCATCGATGGGGAGAGCAGCAACTACATCAATGCTGCCCTGATGGATGTAAGCACTTCCCTTCCTGGGAAGGACACAGGAAGTGTTCCCAACAGGCAGAGCCGCTGGGAAGGTTGGAGTGAGCACTGCATCAGTTTTCAAGATGCAAACTCTTTTCAACAAAACAGATTTCAGATTCCATGTGTTTTTGTGCAGCTGAATGTTCTTGCTCTCACAGTGGCCACTGGTCCAGAAGTACTGATAAATGAAGCATGTTGCTCTGAGCACTCAGGTTTTTAACCTGCTGGCCAGAGAGCAAGAGACAGCTGTTGAGTCCCCCTGGCAGGGAAATGGGATGATGTGGCCACAGCATTATTTCAGTTCCCTGTCCTCCTACTATAGGCAGTAATTAACATGGGAAGAAAACACAATTCATTACTTGCTGTTGGTCTATTTACTTCTCGCAGTTCAACTGATGGGAAGAGTAAGTGGATATTTTCAGTGCTAATGTGGAAATTTTAATTGTATTGGTGTGATGTTGTAAAAGGGCGCTTACACTTATTCAAAGCTCTCCAGAGCTGAAAAAAAGTATGTGTGTCCTTTATGGCAGCAATAAGTAACACCAACAACTTATAAGTGACAAGCAAGCAAGCTTTAAGAAAAACAGGATGATTTTAATTATGTATAATTTTAAACTAAATTTTCTCCATTAAAATAATTAACATATGGAGTCAATGTTGCCTGTCAGAAATATAGAAAAACTGGTAAGAGATACTTAAGTTTTCTTTATATCAATGTGAGACTATTTTATTATAGTCATTCCACAGATAAATTTATATTTATTTTATTTTGGTGTTGACAACAGTGATAGGATTTAACAGCCACTAAATACACTCAGTGTTTTGTGCCACACATTTCCATGTACACTAAATAGATTCTTCTTTCACATTTTCCTGGGTATTTTCTTGTTTGTGTTTGCAGAGCTATAAACAGCCTTCAGCTTTTATAGTCACCCAGCATCCTTTGCCAAACACAGTCAAAGACTTTTGGAGACTGGTCCTGGATTATCACTGCACATCAGTGGTTATGCTAAATGATGTGGATCCTGCCCAGGTGAGACTCGGGATTCTTGCAGGCAGAGCTCATGCCCCTGGGTCAAGTCTGTGTGTCCTTTGTTTGCACATCACACGTCCCTGGGCCAGGGCTCAAATGCCAGTTCATGATTGAGAACTAGGGATGCTGATACTAGAGCAGAAGGTTGGTAGAAACCAAAAAATATGCCAAAGTCATAGACAGTAGAAGTGACATAGCAAGACAGGGTCAAAAATTGAGCTGCCCCAAAGGATAGAAATACCCACTAGAGAGATACAAGATCATAGAGTCAAAGCTAAACAGGAACTCAAGCATCACAGACCTGAAAATGGAGCAAGCAAACCAGAGGATGGTGGAGAAGGGACACCAGCCCTTGCTTCCATCTCTGGGGCACCCATGCTCCCTGGCACAGCTCACCTTGAGCCTGCAGGTAGAGATCGTCATGGTGTGGGGACAGTGGGAAGAAGCAAGTGAGTTTAAGGGATGGCAATTAGTTTTGTCAACTCTTTGATAAAGACATTAAAAAGAAATAATACTGGGACATGGAGATAAGAGAAGCTCCAAATGATAAATGAACCTTTTGCGTAGCTCCTCTTAAACAGGAAAAAAAAAAAAAGAATTGGACAGGGATGACTCAAGATTAGTAACATAGGCTGATGCATTTCCTTAGAGGGAGCTGTCAGTAGACTGTTAGTGCCAAGGCCCTAACAGTCTAAGCTGAATTTATTCCAATCACAGACTTCACCACCATGACAGAGGTCATTATGGGAAGTTTGAACTTACCATGTTTTAAGAATAAACTTGTTCTGGAAATGAATTAATTTCGTACCTAACAAAGAATTTTTTTTCCTTTTTTTTTTTTTTTTTTTTAAAGAAAAGGTTTGAAGTATTTCAGTTTCCAACCTGGATAAGATGTCTCCTTCCTAAAATCTGTTTTGTTGCCATCAATCTGCTATATCTGGCAGGGACATTTATTCTATAAGATTTTTAATTATGTTGGAAGCACTACATTATATTGTTAAGGCCCTTGCCTGAAAGCTAGTTAATGAAATAATAATGATAATCCTTGTTCTCATCTAGTTCTTTTGGCTTAAGAAGCTTAAATATTTTAGATCTCTTCCCTGTAGATGCTCTCAGAGGGGCAGACTGCAGCCATTTATAAAGATACACACAGTTCAAAACAGAAACACAGATCCTGCCTTTCCAACTTACAGAGCCACAAGTTCAATTCCACTAACTCAAGAACCTTTAGTCACAGTCACAAGATAAAGGACTTATTTCCTGTTCAGAATCATGCTGCTAATGAGAATCCTGAAAAGTGGCAGTATATACTGTTTTTGTTCCTATTTCTGAACAAGACATCAGTGAGTCTAGCATGTTCTTAATGAACAACAGCATTTGAATTCTAAAGCTGCATTCTGAAACCAAAATGTCTGGACTCCAACCAAGCCTTGACTGACTGGTGGTAGGAGAAACAAAAAGACTCCAATTCTATTCAGCAGACAGAGCTGATTTTCAGAGTGAGAGAAAAGAGGCTCCCGGGATTTGGTCTTTTAGTGAACACTAAACTGAGCATTGAACTCAAAGCCTTTGCAACCATACAAGACTAGCACTCAACTATTTTAAGTATTTATAGGTCCAGTTCATAGACGTGTTATGCACCATTTAAGCCATTTTCTACATGGATTCCTTGGGCAGAGTGTAGGATGCAGTGTGCCAAGAGCCCAGTGCAGCCCAGGCCATTCATATTTCTTCATTGTAAGTGAGGAGCTTTTGATCAGATGCTTGAACAGAGAGGACAAACAGAAAGTAAAGCTAACTCCATCAGTAAAAAATGGGTACATCAGTTTAATGTGTATGTTATGGCTTTTATTGCCATCTTGGCTTCCCATCATCATGCTTAAATTTAACAGTGGGTACCCTTGGGTACTAAAAAGAAAATAAACATTAGCATGCTATTGTTTGACAAGGCGGTTTAATAATTTGTCAGCAGGAAGTGCTGGTGAGTGAGGAAGGAAAATTTTCATAGAAGCATTGTTTAAAAATAAATGCGATTTCTAAAATATAATAGACTTAGCTACCATAAAACTGTGCTTAGTTATTCTACTTTCATTTTTAATCAAATTAAAAGGTCCAACCTTGAACTTCTTTCTAATGGAGACAGATGCTGTTTCTCTTGACCCATTGTTAACTGAGAACTTGTCTTAAAACCTTGGATATAAATCAACCTTTGTAACATTTGATAGTGAGATTTAGATACTTTGGAAGATAAAAGTTATCAAAAGAATAAAAAGGAAATTCAACCAGTGGATTCTCCTTTTGTGGTACATCATTTTGCTTAAAATGAGGTAATAGGATTTTCATCTGTTCTTGGTCCCATAGCAATGGGTTTAAAAATAATGAAGTAGTTCCCCTCTTGTTTCACCATGAGCCTTCTGTCCTTCAGGTAAATCAGAAAGATAAAAGTTAAACACAGTTCTACAAAAAGTCACTGGAATACCAAGTCCTGAAGGAAGTTTGATTTTGAAGTTTGAATACCTATTAAGGCTTCATGGATTAAAGAAATGTGACCATCCTCAAGTTTAGGAAAATGGAGGGGTAGTGGCAAATGTAAGGACCCCTTTCCTAACCCCTGTGCCCCAAACACTCCTGCCCACTAAGTCGTGATTCCCTTTGTGCAAACATTCTCATTACCTTGTAGCATCAATACCTGAAGTTTGAGATTCTTGGAAACCGTGTTTTTAATCAAAGTGGCCTCCAGGTAAAATAGCAAAGTAGTTACTCTCACAACACCAGATTTCCTAGCTCTTGTGTTCGGAGAACTTGGACCAGATACGAAAATGCACCCCAACCCTTGCTTTTTGTCACAAAATAGCCTGATTTCCAAAAGCCCAGCAGGGGAGGATGAAAACCTAGATGTCAACAGGTACATGTGCCAGTTTAAATACCTTCAGTTTCACAATGGCAACTAGTGGCATCTCCCCTAGGGCTTAAGGGTACTTTTCAGCATCAAGAGAGACCCTAGGAAGGGATATGTGGAAGAGATCTTTATGCCTGCCCTGGAAAGCAAAACTGGTCTTGGTTCCCAGGTGCTTCCTGAGAAAATGAAGAAAAGTGTCACAGGAGAAGGACAGGTGGAGTTGAGGAATCAGCAAACAAGGAAGTTCTCAAGTCAACTTGCTGGAAGGAAAAGATAGAAAGAAAAGAAAAGAAAGAGAATCAAGGAAGTCTTGAGAATTACTGAATGTCTGATACTGACTTTATCTAAACTGTTAGGAGTAAATGTGTTCTTATAATTAACCTTATGTTTCTGTGTTTTAAATTCAGTTATGTCCTCAGTACTGGCCAGAAAATGGAGTACACAGGCATGGCCCCATCCAGGTGGAATTTGTGTCTGCTGACCTAGAAGAAGACATCATCAGCAGGATATTCCGTATTTATAACGCAGCCAGAGTAAGAGCCAGGGCCAGTATTGCTTTGTACTGTGGTCCATCATGTTCTCATTCACTGATTTCTAACACACCTACTCTACATCAGTCACTGTTCTAGGAGTTTGTAGTGTGTTCGAAAGCCCTGACCTTATGGAGCTTATATTCTACCCGGAACAATGTTAAAAAGAAAAAGTTATTCAGTGACCCTTTGGAGAAGGAAGACTATTTAGAAAATGCTAGGGCCACACCCATGTGAAGAGCAAGTCTCTGTTTTAAATTACTGTGCCATGTGAGCAAAGCCCTGAGGAGTAGCCATGGGGCTCCCTGGTGACACAATTATTTTAGGCAAAAGTGACAGTGAGTGCAGAGGACCTGAGAAAGGACTTCTCGGTGAACCTCAGTTACGGTGGGAGGCTGGTGTGGCCGTGGCACTCACAAAGAGAAGAAGACCTGGTGGTGTCATACCAGGAAGGAGACTGGCAGAGATGGGGGAAAGGTGTCCTTCAGGGCCTCACAGGTCTTTACTAGCTTTGAACTTTTGCTTGGAAGAAAATAAGGAGCCAGTAGAGGGTTTTCAGTAGAAGAACTTCATAGCATAATTTGCATTTTTAGAGGAGCACTCTGACTTTGTGTGTTAAGAGACACACAGGAGGCTATGAGAAGTATCCAGGTGCCAATGACAGTGGTAAGACAAGAGTGGTAGCAGTTGGAGCAGTAGAGAGACTTAAATATATTCTGAAGGTAGACCAGTAGGATTCCAGTTACTCCAGGGCAACTTTCAATATTTTTGTCCTGGGAATTAGAATAACGGAGTTGGAATTCAGAAGTGAGAGAGAAGAGAGAGACCCCAGGACCAAGCCTGGAACCTTCCATCAGCAAGAAGTCTAGGAGAAAGGAAGGCTGAGGCAGGGAAGCAGAGGAGAAGAGAGGGCTCAGGAGTGGGAAAGGCCAGGGAAGAAAACATACTGAGAAGTGAGTACTCAGAAGGCTATGGAGGGTCCAGTCGAAGTGATTTAGCCATAGCAGATTAAAGCTGTTGTCACTTTTCTAACATAAACTCCAACACTTTTGTGAACCCTATAATTCCATTTAATTAAGACTAAAGATTAATTAAACTAAAGATTCATACCAATAAGCAAAACTCTATCATAGTCATGGGAAACATGGTGTAATATACATCATATTGTGCTCACAAACATCTCCAGGTTATAATTTGCTATTCACCTTGAATTCTGCTGTAATCAAAGCAAAGCCATTTTCCCATATAATGCACAATGCCCTCAGTCCTCATACTGTTATTTTTCACTTGGCTTTGGCAAAATGGTTAAGTATTCTGCTTTACTCTTATTTGTGTGTGACCTGTCATAAAAAACACCTGTTTTTTTTTTTTTTAATAACTGCTCGAGATTAAAAATCATAACTCTTCAGGCCTATAGAAGCTGCCTTTGTTATTTGTTGGCTGGACTCTCATTTCATAATGCTCTTCTTTGATGTGAAGATCAAGTAGGTGGAATCAGCCACTGGTATCTAAGGAAGTAAATAATGCCTGTTCTCTTTCAACTCCCTGATTGTTGCCTGATGCTCTATAGCCCCAAGATGGATATCGGATGGTACAGCAATTCCAGTTCCTGGGCTGGCCAATGTACAGGGACACACCGGTGTCCAAGCGCTCCTTCTTGAAGCTCATCCGCCAGGTGGACAAGTGGCAGGAGGAGTACAACGGTGGGGAAGGTCGCACAGTTGTGCACTGCTTGTAAGTGCCAGACAGAGCTCTTCATCTCAGCGTCCAGGGCCCCCACTCAGCTATCTCCTCCTACTTTTTGTCTTTTGTTGCATTCTAAATGGAAAAGAAATAAGAAGCTCTGGGTAAAAGGGGATGATCAGTATACTCACTGAATGCTCAACTGGCTTGTCAGGAAACAAGAATTTTGGATAAGGTCTTAGTCTGTTTTCTGTTACATTAACTAATTACCAGGTAATTTATAAATAACAGATTTATTTAGCTCACTGTTTTGGAAACTGGGAAGATACTGGCATCTGGTGAGGGCTTCCTCACTATGTCATAACCTGACCAAGGACATCACATGGCAAGACAGAGCAAGTGTGCTAGCTTGGGCCTCTCTTCTTATAAAACCACTAATGCTACCATGCAGGGTCCTACTCTTATGACTCATCTAATCCTAATTCACCCTCCAAAGACCCTCATCTCCAACTATCATTAATATATGTCTTTGGGAATTAAGTTTCCAATACAAGAACCTTGGGGAACTATACAGATATACAGATAGTGTGTCACTATTATAAAAATAAGCATTGATCCTATGATTGGGGCTGTCCCAATCATCCAAACAGCCAACCATGTGGATGGAGTTAGTGAGCTCCTATCTCTTGAGAGCCCATTGTTTAGAAATTTTATGAGCTGGTTGTTAAAATGCTGGTAACTTGAAATCATCCACATTGGAAGTATTTACACCACAAAATTGGCAAATACTATAAAGCAGAACCCACCCAGCCAAAATCAGTTTACCATCATATTACAGTTCTTGATAATCCTATTGAAAATCATGTCAGAGATTTCAAAGGAAGTCTTTCTCTTCCTGGTTTTTAGGAGAGATTTTTGCCAGAGATTATGTATATTAGAATTTGGTTACAGCCTGCTATAGTTTGGATCAGTGTTTTTTAAAAAACTCCTAGTGATTTCCATGTGCAGCCAAGGTTGAGAACTGTGAATAGAGAATGCCATGCTTTTCAAAGTACTTTTACCTGCATTTTCTCATTGACAATGATAGGTGGCTAATCATGCAGCTGGAATTGGCTTAATGGAACAGGCAATTAAAAAGTCATGGCAGTTAGGGAAGATGTTTAGAGAAATTTGTGGAAATTCAAAGTATAAGCGTGTGTTGCTTTTCAGGGGAATGTCATTAGAAGCACAATGCAATCTCTCCCAAATTGAAAGCAAACTCAGGTTTTACTCAGTGCAGACCAACCTGAATTAAAGTGGCAGACTTGGCTACGGGCACAGATTTCTGAACACTCAGTGCCAAGTGTCATACTGTGCCACCCCCAAGGGCCTTCTGGGAGCTCTGAACTCTTCCCTGATTCTCACCAAACAAAAACATGCTAATGCCTCATCCCACAGGAAAGGTATGAAGGGGAAAATATAAAGACCCCTTAAATTATTGTGCCTCACAGACAAGCTCTTCCAAGAGATAGCCTTGGCCCTCTAGACTAAATAATTATATCACCATGCCATGTTGTTTCTGTCCCCCTACCTGCCTGACATCCCTTCCGCTTCTGGTGAGGGCACCTTAATTTTTCATTGAGAACCACCCTTCTCCCCCTCTCCCCACCATACCCACTCCAAAGCCCCGAGGTTACCACAGGGCTGCCTCTTGATCTCTTGGCATCAGAATGGGCATGACACTCCAGTCTGGAGAGAAGATTTATTTTTTTTAAGATTTATAAATCTAAGATTTTTTTTTTAAACTATACAAGAAACAAAGTTAGTTTAAATTGGCATCTTCTAATATTGACCAGGAAAGAAGGCTTTGGAAGCACCACACTTCCTCCCTGTAATAAGGACACCATCTTCAGCATATTGTAGCACCACCTATTGGCTGTGAGCAGAGAGCCCCTGCATGAGACAGCTCTCCAGGCGCTGTGAATGAAATGGTTCCTTGGGCCATGGACAGGAAGTACTTAATTAGGGAATTTTTTACTTGATATGTGTCTTCTAGCTACTGAAATCAGAAAAGAAGAATTAAGGTATTACATTTAGAAATTCTGGATATAGACAGTGGTCATCAACAACTGTCAACAGCATTAGGGGAAAAGCCAGTGAGGAAAGCAATGTAATATTAGTGCAGACAGACTAATGGCAGGAGAGGAGGTCCAGGAGCAGTGCTGCACATCTGTGTCACCTGACTCACAGCAAGATCCCCTACAGCACACACTTGTAGGCCAGCAGGGAAGACTCACACTGTAGCCAGGAGTCCTGTCCAGTAGGATTGAACATCAAAATGTCAAAGTAAAACGACAAAGCTTCTAGAGGAAAACATGGCAGAAACTCCTCATGATCACAGGGTAATCATAGACTGGTCAAGAAAGGACACAGAACACTAGCCATAAAGCAAAACAGAGATATATCGGGTCCCATTAAAATGAAGCCCTTCTGTTCATCAAAAGATATCAATAAGAGAGCAGAGGGCTGGGGAGATAGCTCAGTTGGTAGAGTGCTTGCCTCGCAAGCATAAGGCCATGGGTTCAATCTCCAGTACCAAAAAAAAAAAAAAAAGAGAGCAGAAAAGCAGTAGGAGGAGAATTTTGTTTCTTATATATACATATATAACATACATATATATATGAACCTATATATACACACACACACACACACACACACATATATATATATATATATGTATATATGTATATATATATATATATATATATATATATATATATATATATCTCCAATGACTCAGCACCAGAAGGTCTAAGAACTACTGCAAGTCATTAGAACAAGACAGATGACCCCAATTCTTTAAATGGGAAAAAAATTGACAAGCACTTTATTTGAAAAAAAAAATTAAGCTATTCAAACAGCCAGTGAGCATAGAGAAGTTGGAACATCATTAGCTTTTAGGAAAATACACATTAAAACCAGGATCAGATGCCACTGTATGTCCACCTGAATGATTAAAATTTTAAAGGTAGACAAATTATGATCCCAAGTGTTGGTGAAGCTGTTGAGTCACTGGAACCCTTAGGCACTGCTGCTAGGAAGTAACAGTCATATAACCATTTGGGAACTGTTTGGCAGCATCTACCAAAGTTAGACACTCATATACTCTAAGCCCTTCCATTCCTAGATACATGACCACAGAAATAAGTCATACAACACAGGACATGTTTATAGCAGGTAGACTCATAATAGCTAAAAGCTGAAAACAGCTATGGGACAGGTAAATACTCAGTGGAATTCTTCTTGTCAATATGAAAGAAGAAACTCCTGACAGACAACAACAGGGAAAGTTGCTGATAAATTTAGTGAAATAAGATAGACTCAAAGGAGTATATACTGTATGATTCCATTTATGCCCTTTAGGACAAAAAATGTATAACACTAGAAGTGAGAACAGATTGTTTTTGGTGGTCCTATGGGTATTGAGGAGGAGGCAGTTTGAGGGAGGCCCCTGGGAGCTGATCATTGGTCTATGTGTAGATCTGATGGTGGTTACATAATGTATGCATTAGTAAAAATCAACATATCTATTTACTATTTGCAAATTTTATTATAGGTATAAGATAGAGCAAAGAGATTAAAATAGATTTGCAAAGCATACCAACCAAATGCAATGAGTGGCCTTTTCTTAGATGTGCATTTTTTTAAAGCAACTCTTTCTTATAAGAAACCATCTGGGAAATCCAAACACTTACTAAAATTTTGATTATATTAAAATAGAGGGCCTGGGGGTGGGGTGTGATTCAGGGGTAGAACATTTGCCTAGCACACACAAGCCCAGGGTTCACTCTGCAGCACTGTAAAACATCAACAGTAATGTTTGTTTATTGTAGGTATGCTAGCAGTATTGAGTTTAAAACACGCAGGTACCTTAGCTCTGTGGAAAGACGTTTGTTCCAGAGCTGGTACAGAGGAAATACAGGATGAGTTGGAACATCTTTGGTTCTAGAAGATAAGGAAATCTTCAAAATGTATAGGATTTGTCACAAGAACCAGGTGGAACTCCTAATGGCCACAACTGGAACAATTTGAGCAACAAGATAAATAGTGATGTAACTAGATTTTAGCTCATGGAATAAAATTGGTATTCAGTCTATGCCCCCACGGATATATATAACAAAATAAAAATAAGCAAATACATTTTTAAATGCGAGAGAAGGGAAACCTCTTTTCTATGTTAGAATTGAAGAAAGGAAAAAATACAAAATCTACAT
This sequence comes from Sciurus carolinensis, assembly GCF_902686445.1. Classification (NCBI taxonomy): domain Eukaryota; kingdom Metazoa; phylum Chordata; class Mammalia; order Rodentia; family Sciuridae; genus Sciurus; species Sciurus carolinensis. The sequence continues at coordinate 23,257,297 of NC_062227.1, read as the reverse complement.
TGGGCAACTACCACAATCATAGTTAATTAGTGTAGACATGAACCACCAATGGATGCAAAAATCAGTGGGCAAACCTTTGCAGAGAAACAGGGCATTTGCATAGTATGCCCCCCAAGATATGTCTTAACTAAAAACAGAAAGATAATAATTTTGATGGTGAAAAACCTGGTAGACACTATCTTAACTCATGAGCAAGGTCACCATCACCAGGAATAAGATAGATTGACATGATATTATTCCTTATTCCTCAATTTATGACCCTTTCAAGAATGTAACCCCTTCTGCAGTTTTCTTTTTCAAAATGCATGGCCTTATTTCTAATCACAGTCTATGTTTGTACTTTGTAATGACTTCTCAAAGTGTGGCTGAGGCCCATGAGTACCTTCTCATCTACATCTACATTTCACATATTATGTTCAGCAAAATAACTGATCAGGACTCTTCAAAAGTCAGGATCAAGAAATGCAGGGAAAGACAGGAACACAATGGAGGAGTCTAAGGGGACATGGCAACTAAATGCAAGATGGGATCCTGGACTAGAAAAAGGACATAAATGGAGAAACCAGTGAAATTTTAGGCCCATACTTTTAATAGTATTGTAGCAGAAAAGAAGAGTAGTATTGTAGCAGTGTTACTGTCCTGGTTTTGGTGACATACTGTGGTTATATAAGATGTTCACACCAGGGAAGTTGGATATACAAGGGAATTCTCTATGCTATTTTTGCAGTGTTTCTGCACATCTAAAATTAGTTCAAAATAAAAAGTTTTATTTAAAAAGAGTCTTCATGTTTTAGAGATAAATGATGGGTATTTTTAAAGACCACATATTTCCCTGAACCTCATCCACAGTTATTATCAATTTTCTTGGCAGATGTCAGATGAGATGTCTGTTCATTGAAAAATTGTCCACATGGGCCCTTTCTATAAAAATCAATAAGGTGCCATATCAGGTAACATAATGGAGGTCGAGCTTATAATTGAGCTATGGGTCAAACACTTGGCTAGCTTGTCCCCTTTGTTTGACCTAAGATGGAGAAATTGTCTTGGCTAAGGTAGAGTACTTGGTGACCTCTGGAACCTTCATCATGACTGGCTCAGTGGGACGTAGAAAACACATCCCCACAGATTGTGTGTGAGATGCCATGTATAGGTAAATGTCCAACCATCTCATTTCTTCTATGTCAGGAATGGGGGAGGCCGCAGTGGCACATTCTGTGCCATCAGCATTGTCTGTGAGATGCTCCGGCACCAGAGGACTGTGGATGTCTTCCATGCTGTCAAGACGCTGAGGAACAACAAGCCCAACATGGTGGACCTTCTGGTAGGACATGCCCTCTGCCCTGCCCAGTGGGGCATCCCTGCCTGAGAATAGGACTCTACCCCAGTGCCCAAATTTGCAGTGTTACTGATTCAGAGAGGAAAAGACTCATTTTCAAAAGCATAACATATCACTTTACTTGTAGGACTTTTCTGTTTTTCTCCCTTTCCTCCTCTTTTTTTTTTTTTTTTTTTCCAATAAACTGTCTCAACTCATTTGAAATGTGGAAATAGTTGAAGCTCACAAGTGAACATCCTTATTAATTTCCCTTCCTGGCAATGCCTTCCACGTGGCTAAGCACTTAATCTTCATGGAGAAGAAATAATCATAGCACATGAAATGCCAGATTTTCAAATTATATATTTTATAAATAGCTTAATCACCTAATATTTATCAAAGCTGTGAATTTTAGTTTGACATCCAGAATATTGCATTTAATTATGGTGGCCATGTCTGAGAAAAGGATTAAAGGAGTTGAGAAACAAAGGATGAGGTGCAATTATTTTCTTAGAGTATTTCATGAAATCTCTTTTTATATGGAGCTGTTGAAATGCCAACCACGGTGAGTCAAGAATAAGAGAACAGCTTAAAAGAGGAAGCTTTTCCATTAGGTTTTTGTGCTTTTCTGTGAGTAGAGAAAGGACCTCATGGATGAATCAGGGTTGGGAGAATGGCCTGGGGCAGGGCAGGGGGAAGAAGAGTTGGTCGATGCTGACAAGTTCAGAAGGCCTGTGTTCCAGGTTCCACATTGTCCACAACATTGTCATGGTAGGCTCGAGGTTAAAAAAATAAATAAAAAGGACCCCAGAAACAGTGGTGCATACCCATAATCCCAGTGGCTTGGAAGCCTGAGGCAGGAGGACCACAGATTCAAAGCCAGCCTCAGTCATTTAGTGAGACCCTATACAACTTAGTAAGACCTTCTCAAAATTAAAAAATAAAAATGACTGGGGATGTGGTTCAGTGGCTAAGCAATACTGGATTCAATCCCTGCTACCAAAATATAAATGAACAAATAAATAAATGAACAAATAAAAGGACTAAAGAGAAAGTTGAGCTTCAAGCTGAAGATGATTAAGTAGCCAAGGTCCCAATCTGCAACTTGAAAAGTCACTGTGCCCAGCATACGTTCTGATAGTGACCAAAACAACTCCTAGAACATAAGTTTTCTCGAGGTTCCTACTCAGATAAAGACACTCTCTAGGGGCATCTGCTGTCCCCAGATATGTGCCTTGTGCTTGGTAAGTTATTCCATTTCCAAGAAGCATAGTGCTGACTGGGGAATTCAGCAGAATGTATTTGACCATTTGCATGCTCTCAAAACCATCAGCAGTAACCAAATGAAGGTTCTGTGGCAAAAAGAATTGTTCTCAAAACTGCTGCCCACTCTTCTCTGCCCTATTGGAAACCTGTGGAAACTCAGATTCAAGTTCAGTGACCTTAGATATATTTTCTTTACAAGTTTAGTTGTCCTTGAACAATTCACTTAACTTCCTTGGATTTAAAATTTTAAACTAGGGATAGTAGTAGCATATTAAGGTGATCCAATTTGAAGATATATGTAAAAGTGTTGCAGAAATTGCAAAGAGGACAGAGGTGGTTATTGATACTGTTTGTGTCTACTGGGTATGATACCTTATCAGCCTGTGGAAGCCAGTTATACATAAGTGGAGGAAGATGAGGATGCCTGCTGTGAGCATTTTCCTGATGCTTCATATATGCTGGGCATAGATCTCAGCACCCTTCACATAGGAACAGATTTTGTGTGGGTGGCCGAAAGGCCAACTGTTGCATTCTATGAGTAGACTTTACTAGAACCCGCCAATAACTACCTTCCTCCCTGGCACTTCACATAGATGGTGTAGATGTCTACCACCATGAATTTCCCAATCTTCTGGACTGATGGCAGTTGAGAGAAGAGAGCCCTGTGGTCAGTGGTGACCTAAGTTTAGAGCAAATAAGAAGACTAGCAGAAAGTAGGATTAAAATGCTCTAAGTGACCTCACCTTATCCTTAACCTCACCGTCTCAAGGACAGATGTGCAGCTTCCAGACTTTGGTTGGTGCTTGGGCAAACTGTCCTTGATTAAAAAAATGTGTGTCTCACTGCAACCTCAATTAAGCAGATGGTTAGAAGTAGACCCCTCTAGACCTTTCCTCTAATAGCTCTGACTGCAGCTTTCATCACTCAGGAATTTTTATGGTCAGAAATGATTGGGCTTTTTCCAAACCAGTGGCACAGACTGTAGGACTGGGGCAATTCTTCATGGAATGAATGGAAACACATGTGATTGAACCAGAAGGGAGCTTGTGGTCACAGGCCATTATTCTATAACTTGGGAGTTTCTATAGTATGGGTGATTTCTTTTTTTTTTTTTTTTTCAAGATAAAAGAGTAATTTCTTTTTTGAACACTGTGTTTTTATTTTTCTTTGACACATAGTAATTGTATGTACATGGGATAGGATGTGACATTTTAATACATGTATAAAAGGTACAATAATCAGATCAGGGTAATTGGCTTATCTGTCACCTCAGATGTGCATCATTTCCTTGTATTGGGGATGCTCTATATTCTCTCTACTGGCTATTTTGAAATATACAATTAATCTCTGTCAACAATAATTACCCTAACTGAGCTGTAGAACACTAGAATGTTCATCCTCCTATCCAACGACACCCTGTACAGTTATGGGTATTTTTAATGGAGAAAATGGGATCCCTGGAATCACAGACCTTCCAGGGTCAGTACCAGTTTTAGGACAATGTCAATGACTGAGAAATGTAGGAGCGTTGTACAATTTCCTGAGAAAACTGTCTGCTAAACCTGTCACAGTGATTGTTAGCAGGGTAACAGATAATATCTGGTAATCAGAGGAAAATGTCACAGTGCTCTTTTTAGTGTGTTTGAAGCTTCCAGAATTGAGTAGGAGCCCTTGTCATTTGTTTGCTTGTGTCTATCTCAGAGTACAATTTCTGTTTAGCTTGATATTCATACATGAGTATGTTGACTGAAGGAATTAACTAATTTAGGTCAGGGTGATAAAATCAGGTATGATTTCACTGGGTATAAGAGGCCATCTGAGACTTGAGTGCCAACTGTTGGAAAAACTGGAAAGAGCAGAGCACTGAATCTTGTGAGCAGCATCTTTGGAGAATGCCTGGTGTGTTCCAGACAGGCCTGGGCACACTTCTGAAGTGTCTAACCAGGGAGGCAGGGCAGGGTGGAGTGGGGAACCTGGCCTGTGCCCTGCTGGGCCTCCTCATTCAGAGGCTGAGCCCCACCAGGGCCCTTTCCATTCAAAACATGGCCATGCGGGACTGCAGCCTTCCTGCTGGTTGGGAGGAAGGGCGAGAGATCTGCAGGTCTCTCTACCACCCTTTGCAGCTCTGAATTTTCTAAATTGCTCTTGACTTTGAAAATTCATTCATTAGTTTTGAGGCCTGGCACTCCTGAGGGAGATCCAGAAGGCCCTAAAGGTTGATTTCTTTTAATTTTTAGTTTTGGGGAGCTCTAGAGAAAATCCAGTAGATTTCCAGGAGGCAAAATAATTTTGAACTCTACTATTTTTTTTTTTTTTTTTTTTTATTCAGCCAGGGCAGCTGCATTTGTTTCTGACCCCTTTTCAACCCAGCTTCTAACTTATCCATCTCTTCAACCAGCCTTGAGTCCCCATCAAAGTCCCGAGTCCCTAGAGGGTAGGCAAGGACAGCATGGCCTAGTTCAGTTTAGATGGTGTCCCCTGCCTGCGCTGCTTTGAGGCTCTCACAGCTGCAGGAAAATGGCTGCTTGCCTCTAACAGTTCCCTTCTCACTTTGTCATCCTCACTTGACTTTTGTGGTTCCCAGGGCTCTTTCTCAAGAGACACACAGCATCTGGGGAAAAAATCTTGCCTAAAGAAGAATAGTGTCCCCTAGGGTAGGTGGGGGACTTTGGAAGTCTCCCTTCTGCTACCTTAGTGCCTGAGCCAGAAGTGAACAAGTGGCTTCATTGTTCTCCCAGATGCCCTTTGCAGATTCAGCAAAGCTGCCTCATCAAATACACAGCGTATATATTCACCTGATTTTGAGCTACGTATCAGCTGGGGCCTCCTGATTCTTAAAATCCACATAAGGTTGGACCAAACCCCCAGGATAGAAGTCTAGGATCCTCTTTCGTGTTTTCACTAGTGGCCTAGGGACTCAGTCTCGTGGTCATCATTGACTCCTGAGACTATTGTGTGGAAACCCACACCTGAGAGTCTTGCCTTCCTCTGCATCCACCAGATAACATGGCCGCCACTGGCTCAGAACACTTGTTAATGTAGGGTACAGCCTAAAACGAGGGCACACTTGAAATAGGTCATCATCATCATCATCATCATCCCTAACATCTGCTGCCCTCTTGCAGAGTGATTCTTTCAGCCTTCAACCACACCTTCCCTCTGCCTTTTCCATGTTGCTCCCTTTTGCTCCTCCATTTCTGGTTCCAACATCCCCCATTACCACTCCTACTCCTTGTCTTCCCCAGTCTTCCTTCTCCAGAGCAAACCACATTTCTGCTGAGCAAACATGCACTTGGGCATCTTTGCTTCACTCAAAGCCCACTTATTGCATTGTTTTCTCAACAAAGACCATTTCCCATTAAAGACAACTCTCGTCTCTCTGCTAACATAGTAGAATCATACCTGCTGTCACAGGCATAATCAGCCAGTGTCTTATCTCAGCTCCATTCCATTCCACATGTGTTTCTCAGCTTCTATTCTGTGCTCAGTATTTTGCTGAGTGGATGCAAAAGAAGTAGAAGACCTGGTCTGTCCCTCATGGAGCTTCTATCTCAGTGGGGATACAAAAACACAAGACCTCTTGAACCTCAGTTTTTCTCATCTGTAAAATAGGGATAATAGCACTGTGTGATTCCTTGGATATTAAACATTCAGAATAGGAAAATCCATAGAGACCAAGTAGAGTACTACTGACCAGGACCTGGAGGAGAGAGGAATGAAGTGATTGCTAATAGCCATGGTGTTTCTTTTGGGGTTCTGAAAATGCCCTAAACTTAGATTGTTTAGAGCATTACATCTCAATAAGTATACTGAAAACAATTGAATTGTGTCAAAATACGATTAATTTATAGATCTAATTGGCACTTCTATTGATCCTGGAATCTGATAATATATCAGTTCAAAGTTACTTTCCTTACATGGCTAAAGCCAAAGAAACTTCCTTAAATGTCAGTGCTAGTAAATGAGATCCTGTCTGATTGGTTGCTGTGAATCTTCTGGATGTTTACATTTTGTTCCTGTATTTTTAAACTGAACCATTTCAAAGTTCAGTTTAATTATATGGTACTTAACACGAGTGACTCCATTCTGGTTTGGTCTGGTCTGCTGGATCTGGTGCAGGAACATAGTCCAAAACAATGGCCTCCCTGAATTTGATTTATAATAAGTAGCCTTTTAAAGGGTCATCTTAAGCTGTGTGAATTACATCTCAATAAAGCTGGGTTTTTAAAAAGCAACACTTAGAAAACAACACTGATTCTAGATATTTACAAGGCTTTCTGCTTACAAAACATGGTCCTTTGTTCTCTTCTTGTCCTCAGTCATCTTCACAGAGGGAACAGGGAAGTACTTGCTCTTGAGCCCTCACCCTCTACCCATAAGTAAACTGGTACAGAATTCTACAACTAATGCAAGTCAAATTCAGATCTGAACCCTGGTTCCCAGCTCCAGGCCCACTGACTTTGACTCTTCCACAAGGATTATCCTCATAGAACTGTCTTTCTGCTTAGAAGGTAAACTTGGACATGGCTCATAGTATTCATCATGGGTAGAAAAGAAGAGTAGAAAATATCGGTAACTTATACAAGACCATTAGATGAAAATCCCAAGTAGACTGTAGCCAAAATCACAAAATGTATGGGGATCTTAAAGGAAAGGGACCCAACTGAAATCAATGGTCATAAATCCTTGGTAGGTTGGTTTATTGCTGGTTGCCTGGCAAGAGCACCAAGTTGCCAGGAGAAATCAGTAAAGGTCATGTTTTAGTCAGCTTTTTCACTGCTGTGACTAAAAGATCTGACCCAGAACAACTTTTAAAAAGGAGAAAAACTTAGAGGGCTCATGGTTTCAGAGGTTTTAGTCCATAGAAGGCTGGCTCCATTCCTTGGGGTTCGAGGTGAGGCAGAACATCATGGTGGGAGAGTGTGGCAGAGGGAAGCAGCTGACATCATGATCAGAAAGCAGAGAAAGAGAGAGAGATATTCTGCTTGCCAGATACAAATATTTACCCCACTGCCATGCCCCCAGTGAGTCACTTCCTCCAACCACATCCTCCCTGCCTCCAGTTACCTCTCAGTTAATCCCATCAGTGATTAATTCACTGATTAGATTAAGACTGTAAATCAATTATTTCTCCTCCAAACCTTGCATTGTCTCACATGTGAACTTCTGGGGACACCACATCTAAACCATAACAGGTCATAAACCAGCATTTCCTCTCATGCCAAGAAAGGAGGGAGCAGATTAAGGTACAGGACCAAGGAACAGAGAAGAACCCAATCCAGATGTGTAGAAGATGTGTATCAGACAAGGTCTACTGAGAAAGCCCTGTGCTACCCCATGTCCTTTGTAAGATGAAGAGAACAGTGTCTGTCTCAAACCTGGCTACTTATTGATGTGATCTGGGAGCTGTAAAAAAATTCTGGGGCCTGACTTCAGCAGTGGAACATTTGTTTCATTTTGGTTTTTTAGCTTTGTTTTTAATTGACGATTAATGTACACACTCATGAGATTAGCAGTGATATTTTAATACATGTGTACATTGTAGAATGATCAGAGTAATTGCATTCTAATGGGCAGCCTAGGTTAGGAATTTAGTAATCTAGAACTGCCTCAGCCTAGGTTGTACATGGAGGACCCTCTAAGGGAGCTTTCAAAACCACTGCTTAGGCCATGTCCTAGACCAATCGAGGTGAAAGTCCTGTGGGGAGGAGCTGAGGGACTCAGCCTGCATCCCACCCTCAATACCAACAGAGCACCTGACTCCCAGGAGATGTCTAGTAAGTATTTACTGAATGCCTGGTTGGTCCTTCTCTGCAGCCAGATCCCAGTCTGGCCTGAGCTGCCTCGCCTCTGCTGGGGCTGTAATTGAGCTGAACAGGGAACTGGGGCATAGATTTCAATTGAGGCTTTGTCAAAGAAATTTTTTAAAAGATGCAGATGAGCCAGGAACCACGACACACACTGTAATCCCAGCAGCTCGGGAGGCTGAGGCAGGAAGATCGAAAGTTGAAAGCCAACCTCATCAAAAGCAACCCTGCCTCTGAATAAAATACAAAATAGGGCTGGGGATGTGGCTCAGTGGTTGAGTGCCCCTGAGTTCAAATAAAATAAAATTAAAATTAAATAAAAAGATGCATATGAAAGTCAGGACCTGTTTCATCATTGTTGTCACAATTGTGCAGCCATCTGTTGAGGGGCAGAGAATTTACTGTCCTCCCAGGCACTGAGTGGCTGGTCACCTATGTGACCTGCTGGGAACATTGAACCCAATGATCCCACCCACGGTTATTAGCATATTGGTGCCTGCTTCACGTTTCTGACAGGGCATCAGTCAGGAAGATCCTCAAGGATCTGTGGGTACATGATCCTGCAGACACTGTGAAACTTGTCTTAGTTTCAAAAAGTAGATACATTGGGAAGGAAAGCTTTGCCCCCAGGTGAGCTGCGTGGGCTATTCTCTTTGAATCTTCTTAGGCAGATGTGGGGTGTTTGAAGTGCCCAGACTGACTGCTGCTCCAGAGCTCCCCAGACACAGCGTGCGCTGACAAAGGCAGAACTCCAGCCCTTGGCGGGAGGCCCCAGAGCTGCCTGCTGGAGCTTTGGCCTCGGGACTCCCCACTGGGCCAGCTGGGACTTCTAAAGAACAACCTCAGCTTGTGGCTCCATTTCAGATTTCACATTCTCCCTCTTCACAGGGACCAGAAGCAGGGTCCAGAGCAAGGTCATTGTCAGAGGTTATGGAGCCCAGTAGTGAGGCACCCTGGTGACAGTCCTGTACAGCACCCTGAGGAAAACTGGGCTGAGCGCTTCTCTGTGCCTGTAGCCAACTAACATCGCCCAAATTAGGAGAACTCGGGACCAAGGCAGAAATGTTCTTTTTTCCCTGAAGCACAGGGATAGCTCATGTGGCTTAATTATACCATTCAAAAGCAAGCGAGCTGACAGAGGAAACTGTAGAAGACAAGCCTGTACCTGGTGATCAAGTGTAATCAGTTTCCGATGTAGGAAGATTTCAGGCATTTACCCAGGTGCTTGGAGGAGGGGACATAGCAATTTATGGTCTTTCTTCTACTTCCCCTTATTTTTCTGATTCAGAAACCAGTCATCACAAAATCTACAGGGATGGGCAGCTTGCTTAGGAGGGATAGAATGGGAGAGCAGGAATTCATTTTGAAAATTACAGTCAAGACTAAGACAGGGCAACTTCCGAGACTTCCAGGCAGCAGTGAAGCTGAAAATCCCTTCTGAGCTTCTACCTTGTGCTGCCTGAGAACAGCACCCAGTGCCCCTGAACTGCATTTGACTATGCTAAAAAGATGGTTCAATTAATTGGATGAGCTAAGTCACTTTTATACAGTGAGGGATGGAATTTCTTAGATTTCCATGAAAAATAAATTGTCCTTGTAAGTCACAAAAACAGGAGAAATGATTGAACCAATTTGTGGCCAGTTTTTCAGGCTGATTACCTGAAAACATGCCTTTTAGTATTTTGAAATTCAAAGTATTTCTTTTAAATACTCTGAAAATTAAAGTATCCAGTCCTGAAATAATAAATACTGGAATGTGAATCAAAAATATCACTTCACCTAGGACAAGTAATAGGTTTTCCAGTTTGAATTTTTTTTTTTTTTTTTTTTTTTTTTGCGGTGCTGGGGATTGAACCCAGGGCCTTGTGCAAGGCAAGCACTCTACCAACTGAACTATATCCCCAGCCCAGTTTGAGGTTTTTCCAAAGAAAATTTCTGTATCTGCATACCTGCCCTTTTATATATAAAGAGAGGACTGGTTAAAAGAGATGACAGGCTGGGCACATTGACATACGCCTATAATCCCAGAGGCTCAGGAGGCTGAGGCAGGAGGATCATGAGTTCAAAATCAGTCTCAACAACAGTAAGGTGCTAAGCAACTCAGTGACACCCTGTTTCTAAGTAAAATGCAAAATAGGACTGGGGATGTGGTTCAATGGTCGAATGCCCCTGAGTTCGATTCCTGGTACCCACCCCCGGAAAGAGAGAGATGATAGGATAGTTGTTAGATACTTGTTATTTACAAGGTTAGAGAAAGTACTTTGATCTATCTCATGTCATCAGACTTGCTCTAAAGGCAAATCAAGTTCTAAATTCATAGAATTCTAGATTGACAGAGCTAGAAGGTGACCTTAGATTGCTAGTCAACAGGACCCTCAAATCCCAGTCAGTGTGGAGCACTCAGACCCCTGACTCCTCAAAAAGCAAATGCAGTCAAGAACCACTGGATCCTTGATTGACAGAAGAGGTAGGATTCACAGCATGGAACAAACAGTTTTGTTCTGCTGGTGATTTCCTTATATAACAGCTTTATTGAGATACCATAAAATTTGCACTTTTAAAGCATACAGTTCAGTGGTTTTCAGTATATTCACAGAACTATGTACAGTCTAAATTTATAACATTTTCATCACCGCCAAAAGAAACCCCACATGTTAGCAGTCACTCCCCATCCCCCCACTTCCAGTCCCTGGCAACCATCAATCTACTTTCAATCCTTATAAAATTTCCTATTTTAGACATTTCACATAAATGGAATCATACATCATCCTTTGTGTCTGATTTTTTTCACTCACCATGATTTCAAATTCATCCATGTTGGAGCAGGTATTAGTATTCCAAATAAACTTCCATGGTGTGGCTAAACTATCTTTATCTATTGTCTGTTGATGGACACTTGTGTTGTCTACCCTTTGGGTTATTATGAGTAATGTACTATTATTTGTTTTCAAGTTTCTGTGCACACATATGCCTTCAGTTCTCTTGGTGTGTTCTTTGTAGTGGAATTCCTAGGTCAAATGGTAACTCTGTTAAACCTTCCAGGAACTGCCAGCCTGTTTTCTAAGGTAGCTGCATTATTTCACTTTCCCACCAGCAGCATATGTGGGTTCTAATTTCTACACATCCTCGCTAACGCTTGTGTCACTGTTGTTTTATTTTAACCTTTCTGGTGGTTTTACTATTAATGACTTTTGATGTTGTGACACGTTGGGTATATTGAAATGATCTGCTTTATCTTCACCTCTAGTTTGTAAGCTCCTGGAAAACTGAGATGGTATCTTAGAATCCCCACTGTCAACCCTTGAATGTTTGAGTTGAACTCATTGTTGCTACATCCGTGGTTTGCTATCATGTCTATATGCAGCCAGAATTTCGTTCTCAATTATGTGTCAAGTTCTATGCCAGAGGCTGGTATAATACACAGAGAGGGATAAGCTGTGGCCCTTGTCTTGAAATAAATAGAGAACAAAATATAGGTGAAGAAAAAGAACTTCTAGTGACAAATTTAAGAGGCATGTAAATTGTAAAAATTTTAGTTAATTAGGTAGAACCCAAAATAAAAGGTATATTTTCTTGGTTTTGCCCATTATGATGGGTAAGAAAGAATAGTGCTGAATCTCACAAGTTGTAAAAGTTTGTCCCTTACAGAAGCAAGAAAAGAACCTTGCAGTTGCTAAGAACTTGTCCCAGGACTGGCAGATAGAGGCATCTGTAAGCCTCATGTCCCTTCCCTTGGTTCACAAGCCACACCCAGGCTTGATTCCCTCAGTGTAGTGCACACACACAGTGCAGAAGGCCCTCCTCTGCCACATTGACCACACCTAGGTCAGGACCTCTCATAGGGCTTGCTCAGGCCAAGCTGGGTAATCCCAGAAAGCTGTGCTCATGAAAAATGAATTCAGCAATCCAAGATGGCAGACTAGAGATGGTCAGCACTCACTTCCACCTCCTCTGAGAAGAACCAAAGCAATAAGTACATAGCTGCAAATTGTGTTCAGGGACTATGGAAGAAGTCCAGAAAAGAGCAAGACAGAGAGTAGAACCATGGAAGATTCAAAGACCTGGGACAATAGCATTGAAAGAGAAAATGTATCCCCAGCATCTCCCAGCCCATCTCAATACCTGGTGTGGGGGCTGCCCCTTTGTGATGGTAAGGGTGACAGAGAGAAAGGATCCCAGGAAACTATTAGCATGAATGCTGGAAATCCTAACTACTGGAAAAATTCACAGTTCTTACAGGCTATTAAGTAACCTAAAACTCACAGTAGCCCTGCTCCTGCAAGGGATTTCACATCATCTCCCAGTAAACACCCATGTGCTGTTGCTGGAAGACATCATGAGAACTGAGCTATTATCTGAGTTTGGGCCACTGTGGGGGTCGGAAACCCCTTCATATTTCCATCTCTAGGATTCCACAGAAGTTATGCCATATTGGCTTAGAGGGGAACTGCCTTGCAAAGCAGAGTGACATGACCTAAGACATCTGGGTGTCCTACTCTGTAAGGGACAGGGTTACAACACAGAGGTTACAACACAGAGCCCTGAAGAACCAGGAGACCAGGGTGCTGCCCTCTAAGACCAGTCGCATGTGGACTCCCACCAGTGCCCATCCTGAAAGCAGGTGCCGGTGTGGTTCCCACCACCCCCTCTCCTGTGCTGCACTCAGACCCCCATCACTCACAGGCAGGGAGGGAACACAGAGATTCTGCTGTGCTCTCCGCTCAGGCATGCTGAGGGGTGTCGAGTAACTCTGTGGCTCCAGCTGTTGCTCTGTCCCAGGACATTCACTATAGCTGGAGGGGCTGGATGGAAGAAAAGCCTTAGCCACAGCCATCTTTACATATCTGCATGTATAAGACCAGAGAGGGCTAAGGAGAACTTGCCTGCTGCCACATCTTGCTCCGGGCATACTTTTCCAGTGTTCCCACCAACCCACAGACCACATACTCCTGTGAGGCCTGGGTGTGAGCACCACAGGGGTGCTACAGTCTCACTATTGCCTCTCCCTGTGCAGTCTCCGAACCCTCACTACTGACTGGTTGGAGGACAAGTACTGCAGGCCCCTCATCACTATGGGTACTGCCAGTGCCAGAGGCCCTTGCTAATAGCAGAAATGATACTCACAGTGCCTGTGGAAATCCCCATGGCTTTTTAGGTACCACCTTGCTATTGAAGGAATAGCCACACAGTGAGCACCCCCCACCCATTGCTGTTTGCACCACATCTGAATTATCAGTCCCTACTTTTGTGTGGCCTGCAGAGACAGTGAATTCCTCTGACTCTACCACAGTATGTACTATGCCCAAAGTCATTAATCATAGCCAACAGGAAATAAGGCCAACATTGCATAACAAATGAAAATCCATCTTTAAAAACACTTATTAAGAAGGCCATCTCATAAAGATGCTGATCCACTGGCAAATCTCAGTGTAGCAGCATTAGAAATGTGGGGTGGGGATGGTACTGCTGTTTCTAATAGAACATAATAACTTTCTAGCAGAAGATCCCAAAGAAATCAAAATGGATAAAGTACCTGATAAAGAATTTAAAAGAATGATTACAAAAACCTGAGTAAGATCCAAGAGAATACACATAAATAGTCAAATGAAATTAGGAAAACAATGGAGAACATGAATGAGAAATTCAGTGAGAGATTTTCAAAAACAGTCAAATGAATCTTGCAAATGAAAAGCTCAATAACTCAAAAAGCAGTTGAAAGTCTCAACAATGTACTAGACCAAGTGGAAGAGTAAAGAGAGTTTTTAAGACCAATAGGACACCATTAAACAAACAGCCACAGTCTCAGAATACCTAAAGGCAAGGAGAATGAAGTTAATGGCACAGAAAAACTATTCAAAGAAATACTAGTAGAAAACTTCCTTAATCGTGGCAAAAATCCAGACATCTATGCACAGAAACCCTACAAAACCCCCAAAGAGAAATGATTCAAAAAGATCTTCACCAGAGCATGTAATAGTCAAACTGTCAAAAGTACAAAGCAAAGAAAAAATTCTAAAACCCTGCAAGAGAAAATTACAAGTCACGTTTAAAGGTATCCCCAGAGACTAACACATTTCTCAGCAATGCTACAGGCTAGTAGGAAATAAAATGATGTATTCCAAGTCCTGAAGCAAAGCTGCTAACCAAGAATACCAGAACAGCAAGGCTATGGTTCAGAAATGAAGAAGAAATTAGGCTTTCCAAGAGAAGCAAAACTGAGAAATTCATAACCACCAGAACAGCCTTACCAAAGATGCTTAAGAGAATGCTACACCCCAAAGTGAAAGACAGGTCTGTACTATCTTGAAAGCAGGTGAAAGCTTACATTAGTTACAAGAGTAGCACCCAAGAGAGCTCTAGAAAAGAAAAAAAAAAAATTACTGATACAGCACGCCAGCAAACAATAAAGATGAAAAAGAGAAGAAGAAAGATTTTCAAAACAATAGAATAAAATAAAAATAAAATAAAAATGACAGGAATAAGTTCTTACCTATCAATTATAACCTTGAATATAATCAGAATAAGCTCTCCAATTAAAGGACAGATTGGCTGAATGTATTAAAAAAACAGACTTCCTTCTAGAAATTCACTTCACCAATAAAGACACACATAGACTGAAATTAAAAGGAGGGTGATATTTTAAACAAATGGAAACCTAAAGCAAACAGGAGTGCCTATTCTTATAGCTCACAAAATAAACCATAGGACAAAAACTGTTAGAAGAGACAAAGAAGGTCACTGTATAAATGGTCAAGGGATCAATTCAAGAAGAATTATCATAAATTTACGTAAACCTAAGGCCAGAGCAATCAGTTTTATAAAACAAATGCTATTAGACTTAAAGGGAGATATAGTCTCTAGTACAATAATAGTGGGGGACTTCAACTACACTCATACCGATAGACACATAGTTGGGAGGGACAATAAAGGATCATCAGAGTTAAACTGTACTTACAGATCAAATGGACTTAATAGATGTTTACAGGACATCGCATCCAACAGTTACAAAATACACATCATTTTTTCTTTTCCCAGGGGCAATTTGCCACTGAGCTACATTCCCAGCCCTATATATTTATTCATTTATTTATTTATTTATTTATTTTGAGACATGTTCTCATCAAGTTGCTGAAGGCCTTGACTGAATTGCTGAGTCTGGCCTTGAACTTGTCATCCTGCTATCTCAACCTCCCCTGCTAAAATTATAGGCATGTGCCACCTCACCTGGCCAAAATACATATTCTTTTCACCAGTGCCTGAAATTTTCTCTAGAATAGACTATATGTTAACCTACAGAACAAGTCTTAATGAATTCAAAAATTTAGAAATCATATCTTTTTTGACAACAATGGAATAATCCTAGAAATAAACAACATAAGAAATTTTATAAATTATTCAAATGAATTGATACTGACAACACATTTTTAAATGGGTCACTGAAGAAATTCAATGGGAAATTTAAAAATATCTCAAAAACAAATGAAAATGGAAACATAAAATGCCAAGGTAGGGGCTACAGTCAAAGTAGTACTAAGAAGGAAATTTATAACATTAAGTGCCTACCCATCCAAAAAAAGAAAAAGTTTCAAATAAAAAAACATAATAATGAATTTCAAGAATTTAGAAAAGAATCAACCAATCCAAAAATTCAGTAGAAGGAAATAAATAACAAAGATGAAAGCATAAATAAACAAAAAGACTGAAGAAATAATACAAAAGGTCAGAGTTGGTTCTTTGAGAAGATGAAATTGACAAACCTAGACTCAGTGAGAAAAATGAGCAGAACCAAATAAAATAAGAAATGAAAAGGGAGGCATTTCAACTGAAACTACAAAAATAAAAAGGATCATTAGGAATTATGATGAAAATGGACAGATTTCTAAACACAGATTATCTTCAAAAACTGAACCATGAGGATATGAAGAAAAACCTGAATAGACAAATAA
This sequence comes from Sciurus carolinensis, assembly GCF_902686445.1. Taxonomy (NCBI): domain Eukaryota; kingdom Metazoa; phylum Chordata; class Mammalia; order Rodentia; family Sciuridae; genus Sciurus; species Sciurus carolinensis. The sequence goes on along the minus strand of NC_062227.1, from coordinate 23,240,963 downwards.
TGATTAGTAAGATTGAAATTACCAACATCAAAAACCCAGGACCAGATCACTTCACTTTTAAATTTTACCACTTTTGAAAAACTACTGCCAATAATACCACTTTTGAAGAATTATTCCAAAGTACTGAAAGAAGAAACCCTTCCTAACTCACTTTATGAGGCCACCACCTTCCTGTTACCAATAACAGATAAGGACACAACAAGAAAACTATAGATCAGCATCCCATATTAGATGTAAACATTCTCAACAAAATACTAGCAAATCAAATTCAATAGCACATAGAAAGATCATTCACCATGATCAAGTTGGTTTCATCCTAGAAATACAGGATGGTTCAATGCATGCAAATCAATAAATGTAATATATCCCACCAAGAGAAGGAAGGATTAAAAATGTGTAATTATCTCAAAAGAAGCAGAAAAAGCTTTTGATAAAATTCAGCATACCATCATGATAAGAAAAACTTGAACAAATTAGGTATAGAAGGAATGTACCTCAATAATGAAGGCTTTATATGGCAAACCCATACCCAACATCATATTGGAAGGGGAAAAGCTGAAAACATTTCCTCTAAGGTCGGAACAAGACTAGGCTGTCAACTTTCACTGCATTTATTTAATAAAGTATTAGAAGTTGTGTCCAAAAAATTAGGCAAGAGGAATTAATGAAAGGCATGCAAATGGATGTTTACAGATAAGATTCTCTATACAGAAAGAACAAAACCTCCACCAAAAGACTGTTAAAGTGATTTTTTAAAAGTTTGTGAAGAAGCAGAATACGAAATCAACATAAAGCAGTAGCTTTTCTACTCACGAATAACCAATTTGCTGAGAATGGAATCATGGCAATAATCCCATTCAAAACAGCTACCAAAAAAAAAAAAAAACCAAAACAAAGTATCTATGAATAAACATAACCGAGGAAGTAAAAGACTTCTACAATGAAAATTATAATACACTAATGAAATAAGTTAAAGACATGAAATGGGTAGAAAGATTGCCCATGTTAATGGATAAAAGAATTAATATTATTAAGATGCCCATGCTCTACAAAGCAATCTACAGATTCAGTGCAATTCCCTCAAAATATCCTTTACATTGTTTATAGAACCAAACAAAGCAATTGTAAAATTCATATGGAAGCACAAAAGACCCTGAATACCCACAGCAGTTTTGAGCAAAGAGAATAAGATGAGCAACATCAAAACACCTGATTTCAAGACATAGTACAGAGCTACAGTAAATAAAACAGTATGGTATTGGCATAAAAAGAGAAAGAGAGACCAGTGGAACAGAATAAATATACCAGAAATAAGCCTACTATCTCCAGCCAGCTGATTCTCAACAAAGGCACCAATAGCATACATTGGAGAAAGGACAGCCTCTTTAATAAATGATGTTGAGAAAATAATATCAAAGTGCAGAAAACAAACTTGACGCCTATCTCTCACCCTGAACAAAAAGCAGCTCAAGATGGATTAAAGACCTCAGTGTAAGGCCTGGGACTCTGCAACTACTAGGAGACAGCATAGGAGAGACCTTCAAAATGTGGGAACTGGCCATGATTTTGGATAGGACCTCCAAAGCACAGGGAAAAAAGCAAAGACTGACAAATGTGATCTCATCAAACTAAAAAGCACAGCAAAAGAAACAACTTACAGAATGAGAAATAATATTTGCTGACTGTTGATCTGACAGAGGACTTGTCTTTTTTTTTTTTTTGCCTTTTTCTTATTTTTTTTGATTCATTGTACACAAATGGGGAACAACTTTTCATTTCTATGGTTATGCACAATGTTAGATAGATGGAGTTGGAGAATATCATGCTAAGTGCAATAAGCCAATCCCCAAATAAACAAAGGCTGAATGTTTGAATGTTTTCTCCGATAAGTGGATGATGATACATAACGGGGGTGCGGGGGAAGAGGAACTTTGGATGGTGTAGAGTGGGGAGAGGGCAGGGGGAGGAAAGATGGTGGAATGAGACAGACATCATTACTCTGTGTACATGTATGATTACACGAATGGTGTGACTCTACATCGTGCACAACCAGAGGACTTGTTATGGTTTAAATGCAAGCTGTCACCCAATATCTCATGTGTGAGACAATGAAAGAGGCTTTAGAAGTGAAGTGATTGGGTTACAAGAGCCTTAACCTAATAAGTGCATTAATCTGCTGTGGGCTGGAGGAGGACATGCATATCCCAAAGACGTAGGAATTTTGTCCTTGTTGAGCAGAGCTCTCATTCTCTGCTTCCTGTTGGCCACGTCCTGAGCTCATTCCCTCCACCACACCCTTCCACCATGATGTTCTGCCTTGCCTTGGGCTCAGAGCAATGAATTCAGCTCTCTATGGAGTGAGATCTCTGAAATCATGAGCCCCGAGTAAAATTTTCTTTTGCTAATTGTTTTTGTCAGTCTTTTGGTAACATCAGCAAAAAAAAGCTGACTAAAACAGAGCTAATACCTACAATATTGAGGAAAAACAACCAAAAAAAAGTTACCCAATTAAAATGAACAGAAGATCTCAAGAGATACCTCTCTAAAGGATAAACACAAATGATCAATAAGCATATTATTAAAATATGTATCATTAGCCATCAGGGAAATGCAAATCAAAACTACAGTGAGAGGCCGTCTCACCCAAGTTAGAATGACCATTATCAAAAATAATAAAATAAAATAAAAAGACTGTAAAGAAAAAGAACTCTCGTACACTATTGATGGAAATATAAATTAGTATAGCCATTATGGAGAATAATATGGGCATTCCTCAGAAAACTAAAAGAAAATCTGCCATATGATCCAGCTATCCCACTTCTAAATGTATATCCAAAGGAAATTAAATTGGCATATGAAAGATATACATGCACTCCTGTTTATCGTGGTACTCACCACAACAGCCATGATATGGATTTAGCCTAGGTCCTCATCAACAGATGAATGGACAAAGGAAAGGTGGTATGTGAACATTAGCATACTATTAAGCATAAAGAATGAAGTCCTGTCATTAGATAAAACAATAAACCAACCATCTACTGGATACTGGATGAACTATAGGACATTGTCTTAAGTACCAAGCCAGACACTGACAAACGTGTACCACCTGTTTTCATATATTGGACTAAAAAATATCAACATGAAAGTAGGCTAGTGATTACTAGAGATTGGGAAGGGTGGGAGAAGGGTAGCAAAAATTGAGATTGGATTTGTCCACAGAACACTAGACACTGGTAATGGAAATAGCATACTGAACCCCATTAATATGTACAACATCTGTTAATTTTTTTATTTGTTCTTTTTAGATACACATGACATGACAGTAGAGTGTACTTTACATATTATATATACATGGAGTATGACTTATTCTAATTAGGATCCCTTTCTTGTGGTTATACATGACATGGAGTTACATTGGTCATGTATTCATATATGAACATATGAAAGTTATGTCTGCTATACTCTACTCTCTTTCCTACTCCTGTCCTCCCTCCCTTCCCTTCATTCCCTTTTGTCTAATCCTATGAACTTCTATTCTTCCCTCCCCCACCCCTTATTGTGTGTTAGCATCTGTGGATAAGAGAGAACATTCAGCCTTTGATTTTTGGGGGATTGGCTTATTTCACTTAGCGTGATAGTCTTCAGTTTCATCCATTTACCTACAAATGCCATAATTTCATTCTTCTTTATGGCTGAATAGTATTCCATGGTGTATATATACCTTATTTTCTTTATCCATTCACCTGTTGAAGGGCACCTAGGTTGGTTCCATAGTTCAGCTATTGTGAATTGAGCTGCTTTAAACATTATTCTGGCTGCATTGCATCAGTATGCTGATTTTAAGTCTTTTGGGTATATACTAAGGAATGGGATAACTGGTTCAAATACTGATTCCATTCCAAGTATTCTGTGCATCTCCACACTACCTTCCAGAGTGGTTGCACCAATTTGCATCCCCACCAGCGATGTATGAGTATACCTTTTCCCCCACATCCTTGCCAACATGTGTTGTTACTTGTATTCTTGATAATTGCCATTCTCACTAGAGTGAGATCAAATATCAGTGTAGTTTTAATTTGCATTTCTCTAATTGCTAGAGATGTTGAACATTTTTTCATATATTTCTTCTTCTGTGAAATGCCTGTTTAGTTCCTTTGCCCATTTATTGATTGGTATATTTGTTTTTTGGGTGTTACATTTTTTGAGTTCTTTATATATCCTGGAGATTAATGCTCTATGTGAGGTGCAAGAGGTAGAGATTTTCTCCCACTCTGTAGGCTCTCTCTTCACATTATTGTTTTCTTTGCTTTGAAAAAGCTTTTTAGTTAGATACCATCCCATTTATTGATTCATAATCTTCTTGTGCTTTAGGAGTCTTGCTGAGGAAGTTGGTTCCTAAGCCAGCATGATGGGAGAGTTGGACCTACTTTTTCTTCCAGTAGTCACAGGGCCTCTGGTCTAATGCTTAGGCCCTTGATTCACTTTGAGTTGAGTTTTGTGTAGGATGAGAGATAGAGGTTAAATTTCAATATGTGTTAATTTTTAAAATAAAAATGATCTCACTGATTAAGAACTGGTCTGTGCTTGGCAGAGAATTTCAAACATTCCCCCTGTATATATAAATTCCTCCTCTTTCCTATGCCTGGGTTTCCTGCGGTATTCCAATTAGAATGGCATATACTTTATTATCCAAACTGGGACACTTGAGACTGAAAGAAGAGGCTAATAATAATCACACCAGGACAAGAGGGAGACAACAGGACTATTTGGAGCAACCCAAGGCATTCCCTCCTTCTCCAGGGAATACGCTGCCCACCTCCACCCTTGCCTCCACTGTCTTCTCAGCACACATGTGGTCCCTGGGTCACCTGCCTCATGCTTACTGCATTGTGGGCTTCCCCAGATCAGGGGCCAGGTCAAGGGGCATGGTATTGAAGAGGCAGATAGTTCTCATGAAATTGAGGAAATCCTGCTGGCTGATCTCTACACTGGACCATGAGAGAAGCTTCATCTTTGAGGTCTGTAAGAGTCAGTGGTTGTGCACAGTGGTGAGATTCACTGTGTTGTATGCATTTATGTACTTCCATTAAAATTAATTTTTTAAAAAATAAATAAAAATAACTATGGGTAAATTGAAGAAAGATCAATAGAAAGAAGGGAATAAGGTGTGGGGAAAGGGAAGGGGAAGGAGAGGCACGAGAGTCCTAATTAGAATAGGATATATTCCTAAAATAGAATAAGACATATTCCACACTTGTATAGTTATATCAAAATGGATTCAACTGTCATGTATAACTAAAAACAACCAATAAAATAAAATTTTTAAAAAGAGCCAGTAGTTGAGGCCTTCCTTCAAGCCCTCATGATCTCTCCTTCTATCTCTTGATTTTCCTTTACAAAGCTCAGGGTTTTGATATGAAGGTCGACATGTGAGGACAAACATGCGATCACCCCTTTATATTCAGATGTCATTGGTTCCAAAACTTCCTCTGGATACCAAAACACGCAGATGCTAAGTCACATATAGAATCCCATAGCATCTGCATCTGACAAGGTACATCCTCCCATACACTTTGAACCATCTCCAGATTCATTTTACTGCCCCATACTCTGTAAATGCTAGTTGTTCTACTGTATTATTTAGGGGAAAAATGACAAGAAAAAAGCTTACATGCTCAGGATACAATTCTTTTTCAAATATTTTTGATCTGAGGTTGGTAGAATCTAAGCACATGGAACCCATGGACAGGAAGAGCTGACTGTATGCATCTTTCAGTTGTCCTGGACTTTCCAGGAATTCTAATGAGGTAGATATCAGAGTATTGCTAATCAGGCTTTGCAGGACAGCAGCTCCAAACAGTTAATAGATTTGCGGTTTAGAACCATGACCTTCTGATTCTGATTCAAATCCTTGTCAGTTTGATTCCTTCCAATCTCCCTCATGGAAGCAATGCTTAGGCATCACAGAGCTAACATTGTTCCCTTCTGTTTTCTAGGATCAGTACAAGTTCTGCTATGAGGTGGCCCTGGAATACTTGAATTCTGGCTGACAGCGTAAACAGCTCTGCCGGCAAACCCTTTCCTACCACAAAGCCAAGAAGTTCCATGGTGTTTGTGTAGATGAGATGAAGACTTCTCAATATGCTTATTTTGCTTTGCATAATTGGCTCTTTTTAAGAGCCCAAGAAAGTGTTTATGAAACTGCTTGCACTGCCCAATTCCCAGTCATGCTGCTGCCTGACAGAAACACAGCATACAGTCGCCAGATACTGTACACCTCGTCACCGACTTGTTAGAGCGGCGTAGACATCCAGTCAATTGAAGAGCACAATTATATTCTTATGAAGGAATTTGTACCTTTGGGGTATATTTTTTGTGGCCCGTGATCCTCTGTCATTGTTACAGCTGAGTGTATGTTTTTGTTCTGTGGAGAATGCTCCCTGGCATTATGATAATATATTATTTTAGTTAATATTTGTATTTTAACATGTCACATAATACAAGCTTCTGTAGCTTTCCAGGACTAACAGATCAATGTGTAATGAACAAAGAGATGTTCTATGAGTTGTTGTTTCTATCAAATTTGTATCGTTTCCAAGGGAAAAGCTTGGGAGGACCCAGTTCAAAAATGCAACATGATCAGATTCACAAATCCAAAGCTTTTCCATTTGTTTATATTGTAAATATTTTTGATTTCATCAAATTATTTATTCATTAAAAGAAATTTTTGTGAAGCACAGTGGGTGACAATCATTTTATTAAGCCCTGGAAGTGACTTACTGTATGATGTATGATGTGAATTCTCGACTTAATAAATGATGACCCATGACCAGGCGTGGTGTATTCCTGGTGTCCCAGTGCACGGGTGTGGAAGCCATACCCGTCACACCAGACCACTGGGGGTGTAATTGCACCTGGGACCTTCTCTTAGTCTACTTTGTGCTTCTCTAACAGAATACCACTGACTGAGTGATTTATAAAGAAACTTATTTCTCAAACTAATGGAGGCTGGGAGGTCCAAGACTGAGGGGCAGTATCTGATGAGGTTTATCATGCTGTATTATAAAATGGCAGAAGAGCAGGTAAGTGTATGAGAGGCAGGGCAGGAGCAAGAGAAAGCTGAGGATACTTTCATACAAGGCCATACAATAACTCATTTACTCCCTCAATGATGGCCTTAGTCCAATAGAGGTATTTCTTAAAGGTCCTGACACCATCATAGTGTGATGGTAACTGTCAATACGAATTTTTTGAGGGGACATCCAAATCATAGCAGTCCTCTTTGACTAGTGTAGGTAGGACTGGGGTTTTAGAGAGGGAACTTTTGTCAATAAAAGATCTAGAGCCATCATGGTAGCCTACCCAGTGCTTCGGAAACATGCCGTGGAGTTCACTATGGGACACGAATTCTGATCTGGCTGGGCAGGCTGAACAAAGTGTCAGGGCAGGGACCTTCTGGCCAGGGCAAACTCTTCCTTTTTGTTTCACTTCACTCAATAGAGGATGATATATCCTTTTCACACCTCATTCAAACCTAAAATGTGCAGAACAATTTTTAAAGGGTTATAGGATCACATGTTTCAGAAGGAAGCATCATGGCCAGGGAACCTACTCAATGCTTCCTGAGGGCTTTGACCCTGAAGCAGAAGGCAAGTATGCTGTGAGGAGAAGATTTAAATTTAAACTGAGTTTCAGGCTGTTCAATGATTTCCAATAGCTAGCTGATGGAAACCAATCAGCTATTTATTGAACACCAATTTCATGCCAGGCACTTTCCCCTGTGGTAGCAGGTCCTTTCCATAATGTAGTTCAGGTATAACTGTGAATCTCATCCAACAGATGAAGAAACTCAGATTAGAAAAGATGAAGTAATTTGTCCAAAGTCACAACAACTAGTAGGCACCAAATGTCTTCAGAGCCCAAAGGAGGTACAGTAACAGCCGTGGCATCATCTCTGATATCCAAAGTCCATGTGTCTTAAAGAGATTGAAGACATCTCCATGAGCAAATGCAGAGACATGAAGGCATTATTCCCCCCTCTTCTGGAAGCTTTATGAATGTTTTAGTCAGCTTTTTGTCACTGTGACCAAAAAAAGAAAAAAAGTTTATTTTAGCTCAAAGTTTCAGAGGTTCAGTCCATAGTAGGCTGACTCCATAACTCTGGGCCCAAGATGAAGCAGCACATCATGGGAGAAGGACATGGCAGAGAAAATTAGTTTAGGACATGGCAATAGGAGCATAGAGAGAGAAACAGTTTGGATCCCAGGGACAAAATATAAGCCCTAAAGTCATACCACCCAGTGACCCACCTCCTCCAGCCATACCCCACCTTCCGATAGTTAACCACCCATTTAATCCATAACATTCAAGTAATACACTGATTAAGTTACCACTCTCACACTTCAATCATTTCACCTCTGAACATTATTGCTTTGTCTCACACATAAGCACATCCAGACCTTAACAGTGACCATGGATGGTAGAATGGAAGGTCTTCACCCAGAGGAGTGACATCTGCTTCTTAGGCTTTCTCTACTTTGCTAGACTTTGAGAAATCCATGTGTCCCGATTGATGATAATTTACCCAGACCCCCCTAAAAGGGTCAGGACTCTATCTACCCTCAGAAAGCACTGACAGCAAGCAGCTGAGCTTCATGTCTGGATTCAGTGCCTCACACACAGACCTCTCCCAGGGAATGGCCTCTCATGATCCCACCCTATTCTTTGATATGCTCCTTAAAAAATACTGGAGTTATTTTCCTGTACCTTTTCAAAATGATTTCTCCAGAATCCAGGAACAGGGTTGAATACATATGAATAATCGCACCTGTGTGAGAGATAGGCCTGGAAGAAAAGGAAAAAAAAAATCTTTGTAGCTTTTGTTAAAGTGACCTGATATTTACGAGTCTAAAGACACAATCCCTGCATTAGCAAACACTAGTCTCACATTAAAGACAATAATTTCCTCGCTGTTTAAATCTCTCAATTATTATTCTCCTTTCACTTGTTTCATATTTTAGCAGAAATAGAAGGGAAGGGACATTCTGTGGCTTTGTCTGATTTCCCATAAGGCCTTGCAGTATGGTTGAGTTCTGTTATTTATAGTACACAGTCTTTGCCCCTTGCAAACAATGGAAGCCAACCTCTTGCCTGTTTGTCCTTCTCTGCCTCTCAATCCTCTGGGTTCCCATCTGTGTGGCATCCTGACCCTCCTAGACACTTCAGTACCTATTGCTACTGTGGAAGCCAAATAACCCTGCCCTGACTCTGACATAATCCTCCTCAGGAGCAACTTGGTAACAGCATTATTCCATAGTGTCTTTGAATGGCAGCATGACTAGGCTGAACTCTATTTCCCAGAATCCCATGGTGCATACATTTCCAGTTAGGGTTAGCCCCAGGAATCATTTGCAAGATATGGAGGACGGAAGTGAAGCAGCAGTTGTGCTGTTTTTCTATGCAGAAGGTGGTGTAGCTATTGACCCGCACCCCAAGGTGAGCCAGTGAGTCAGGACCAATGTGCTTTAGGTCCTATCAGCAACCTCCTCAGAGGCCTTCCAGTGTCTTCTCACTAGATCCATCCCAGGTTTTGTTAAGGTATCCCAATTCTAGGTCTCAAAATGTGTGCTAGTTATCTATTACTAAATAACAAATCACCCCAAAATTTAGATGCTTAAAACAATAAACTGTTATCTCATGTAGTTTCTACAGGTCTAAAACTTATGACTGGCTTTAGCTGATTGATTCTGGCACAAAGGTTACCCTCAGGTGGTCATCAAAACGCCAGGTCAGGGTATTAAATTTTCTGTCTCAGGCTAATTTCTGTTGCTAAGCTGAATGCTACAAACTGAGGATGCATGAAGAATGGAGATTGGGTTGGGGGGATAGACCAGGTGTAGAGCACTTGCCTGGCATGCATGAAGCCCTGAGTTCAATTCCCTGCACCAATAAGAAGAGAAAAAGAGAACAAGAAACATAAAGGCCCCAAGATATATCAGAATCAGATTGCTTAAAACCATGACACAGAGGAAAATGTATGACCTGGAAGAGAAGACACATTGTTTGCAGAGAAATATCAGAATTACGGAAGACTTCTTTTGGGACATACTCTAAGCCAGAAGATGGAACAAAGTTTATTCAGCTCCTGGTTCAGGAGGTGGGAGGTCCAAGGGCAAGAGGCCTCCTCTGGTGAGAGCTTCCTTGAAAATGCATGGTGCAGGCATCACAAGGCAAGAGGGACGCAATCATCTGAGAGCCTGACTGGGGCTGAGAGATACATTTCTATGGTAGCCCATTCACACATCTGGCAAGCTGGCACTTGCCGTTGGCAGGAGGTCCTAGTTTCTCTCCATGTGGGCCTTTCCATAAGCTGCTCGAATGTCCTCTTCCAGTGATCCACAAAAGAGCAACCAGAAGCCACCTTTTCTTTTATGTCCTAGTATTGAAATTATATTTCGCCACTGCCACATTATCCCAATAGCTACAAAAATCAGCCCTATTCAGTGTGGGAAGGTACTACACAAAGGTACAAATGCCAAGATGGAAGTAGGATTGGAGACATCTAGCAGGTTGGCTACTCCCCATTGGCAGCCTCAGACCTCCAACATCAGCTGGCACCGCAACCTTTGCAGACTCACTAGCAGGGGCTGAGAAAATCCTATCCCTGGAGGGCCTGGCCTGTAAGGCTTCCTCCTGTGGTGCCCTCTCCATACTGCTATGCATTTTTGTTCTACCATCTTTGATTTCTGACAATACTCCCATTTTTAATATGACCCAAGGAAACTTTTTCCAGTTATACACTACCTCAAAGCTTCACTTAACATGAGGCCCTCTTGTCCTTATCCCTAAAGAAATGGCCTTCTCCAAAACTCTTAAGCAGGGGTAACTCATTCTTTCACATCTCAGAAACTTCACTTCTCTTCCTACTATACTTAAGCTAACTGATGCCCACATCCCATAGCTTGTCACTTTGAGCCACTTCACTTCTGTATCCTTTAACACACCAAATTCTGACCCATTTCCTTCCATTGCTAGCTTCCTCTTGCTTTATTCCTGTCTCCTTGTTCTCTGAACATATGAAAACCTCCAGTATATTCTCTGAACACTGGCCTCCTTACCTTTTTCCCAGAACTACCCAAGGCCCACGATGTGTCACTTGAACCACACTTTTGCCAACACCTTCAACGCCCTTGACATATTATAGTTCCTCATATCCACCACACAAATGGTCAGTTCTAGAGAGATTCATCTGGAACTTCCCAAAGATAACAAAGACCAGATTTACTTTACTAAATGAAGCAAATGAAAAACTGAGGAAAAACATTTTTTAAATGGTTTGCAGGGGCTGGGACTGTAGCTCAGTGGTAGAGCGCTTGCTTCACACATGTGAGGTGCTAGGTTAGATCCTCAGCACCACATAAAAATAAATAAATAAAGATATTGTGTCCATATACAGCTAAAATGTTTTTTTAAAAAAATGGTTTTCAAAATATTAGACATCAGGCAAAGGAGGACATTGATATCTAAGACAATAGGAAACAAATTAGGTGATGCTTTGAATTGCCCTCAGCAAAAAACTTGGAGAGAATTTCCAGACATGAATTCAGGGAGGAGGAATCCAGGTGGTCAGAGGTTTCCCTTATTTGAGGAAATGAGATTTAAAGTCCAAAAGGGCCAACATGGCTAATGTTTGCAGGACAGAGAATCAAAGATGAGAAAGCTGCATATAGTTGTTCCAAAGATCTTGAGAGGGTCTCCCTCAACACTTCCGCTAGGTACTAATTAAGATAAGCATCTAATATTACTTTAGACCAAAGAAAGAACCACCCCAATAAATCAGAGGGAACGATAGAATGTACACAAGCCAGAAAAATTTGTTTCCATTGATTAGATAACTCAGGGAGGTTTTTGTCTCCATGAGTGAGGAAAATTATCCCTAGGCTGAGCTCAGCTGTGGTCCTGCCTAACAGCCATAACTCGGGATCAAACCGTTTCCAAGTAACTTCATCACAGAACAAAACTTGAGAATATTTGTAGAACAAAATTTGAGAATATTTATATAAATAAAAAATACCCATTACCCAAGAAAGTAAAATTCACAACATCTAGCACCCAACCCAAAATTACCAAGCACATATAGAAGCAGGAAATTATGACATAATGAGGAGGGGAAAAAATCAATTAAATGAGAAATAACACACATAATAGAATTAGTAGACAACACACTAAAGGAGCTTTGTTATAACTGTATTATAGATGAAGAAAAAGTTAGAGGAAAGATACAATAAGGACCCCAAAACACTTGAAGAGATGAAAACTGCAGAGCATGAGATAACAAAATATACTACAAGGGGCTAACCTGAGATTAAACTTCATGGAAGAAAAAATTGGTGAACTTAAAGGCATCACTAGAAACTATTCAAAATAAAATAGAAGAATAGGGAAAATGAAGAGTATGAGTAAACCATTGGAATCACTGTGAAGTGGGGAACAAAGGAGACAAAAACCCACATGAAGAAACAGTAGCTAAAATCTTCCAAACTGGATGGAAGTTATAAACCAAGCCAAGCAACTCAGTAAACCTCAAACACAAGACACGCAAGGTACATCATAATCAAACGGCTTATAACAAATGGCAAAGAAAAAATTGTAGAAACCCCCAGAGAAAAGCCACATGGTGTTCAGAGAAAGATCAGCATTACAGTGAACTTCTTTTGGGACATATTGTAAGCCAGAAGATAGAACAATAACTTAAAGTACTGAATGAAATGAGAACTATCAACCCGGAATTCTATACCCTGCAAAAATGCTTTTTTCTAAAACAATGGTAAAAATAAAGATATTTTCCAACACACAGAAATTGAAAGAATGAACAAGATGATCTCAGATGGAAATCCACATATACATGAAAGAATGAAAGGCACCGGAAAGAGTTATTGCATGAATACAAATAAAGAACTTTGCTCTTAAATACCTTCACAAGATAATTCACTATCAAAATAAAAATTAATTACATGTGTGGTTTATAGTGTATGCAGGGAAAAGTATGAAAATACCAGAGAGGAAAGAAATGGAAGTATTCTGCCATAAGATTCTTCTACGCATGAAGTGGTAAAAATATCACTCTAAGGGGACAGTGATAATTCAAAGGCTACAACATAAACCTCAGAGCAATCACTGAAACAACACAACAGGAATTATGGTTACTAAGCCCACAAAGGAGATAAAATGGAATCATAAAAGAGATACAAAATCAAAAAGGAGGGGGAAAAGGAACAAAGAACAGATGGGACAATAGCAAACAAAGAGCAAGCTGGTAGATTTAAACTCAACTATATCAGTAATCCCATTAAGCTGTAAACGGCCAAAACACCCCAATTAACAGTCAAAGATTGTCAGATTGGAGGGAATAAAAGCAAAACCCAACTATATGCTGCCTACAAGAAACCCACTCTAAACATAAAGAGACAAATAAAATACCTCACCCATCTGCTTTCTTTAATACACCCAAGCTGTTAAGAGCTACTGGGGGAAAATTGCACAAACGGGCATATTATTGCTGCTATAAATTCATGGCATCATTTTTCCATTGCTTCTCTCCATGGCAAATAACCTAAGACTTCTTTACACTCAGGCTACTTACACCACAACAATGGCTGTCTCCTGTTTCCCAGGAAGATCAGTGGTCCACACTCCTACCTGTGACTGTACCTGTCTCTATGCCAATCCTCGCCCCTTTTTACCACACTCAGAGAAACAGTAATGGCTTTCCCCCTTTATGACACAGGTCCTAAAGACAGGGACTACCTCCAAAAGCCCAGTGCTCAGGCCCCTGTTGGGAATGGAGGGTGGGTTTGCTTTCCCTCTCTCCCCCGTGAGCGCCTTCTCATTACCTCGGCTTTGGACACCCTGCGTTCCCAGTTGTTCAATTGGGAAACCTGGGCATCTATAGACCCTTGCTGCCGATCTCTCAGCTCCACCCTCGTTTCTGTATTTCCATGGAGACATCCTGCCGAGAGCCATTTCTCTATTATAGGTGGCGTGAAAGTGTCCTCGCCAGCCTTGGCTGATGCCCCTCCCAACACACCTTCTCATCATCCCACAGTGACTCTGCAAAAAGCCGAATGTGACACGGTCCCTCCTACCCCTGCTCCACCCTCCCTGCCTTACCACCGCCATTTCGACAAAGCCCTTCTGTGACCCGGTTACCTCTCAAATCCTCCAGCCTCCAGGGCTCCTTGGTGCCCTCCCTGTCTCCCTCTTCCTCATACACCCACACACGCTCCTCCCTCATCTTAAGAGCAATGCCACCTGTCCCCTTCCTCCCGATGCCCACCCTTCAGCTCTCAACCTTTGACCTCTCCCTCTCATGCAGTAGGATGGCTCCTAGTACGAACTCAGGTGATGCAAGAAGCTTCATTAAACTGTTTTCAACTTAGGTCAGACGCCAGCCCCTCTGGTGACAGCACGGATAGAAACCAGATCTCCATCTTTCCTTAGACTTTTTTACACTTCCCTAACCTGCAAATTGCACAGAATCCGTGTGTCTTGTACTTAGGAGTCACCACAGTCCAATCACTATTTATCATGCACTTCTGTGCGTGACAGCCAGGAACCCCTGCCCTGTGTTCGTGGTCCTCAGACCTGTAGACTCCACTGCTTTTATGAGCTGCCTGGACCACAGACACTTGGGAAGTGCTATCATTTGAAAGTGTCCCCTCAAAACTCATATGTTGGAAACTTAATCCCCAAATACAAATATTAATATACTTGGAGGTGGGGTTTTGGGTAGGTAATTAGGACTAGCCAAGGTCATGCAGGTGGGGACCCATGCGGGCTTTAGTGTCTTTACAGGAAGAGGAAGGCACCATGCTTGCTCTGCTTGGACACATGACATCCTCTGCCAGGTAATAGCACAGCAGGAGGCCCTCACCACATGCCAGCACCATGCTCTTGGACTTTCTTAGAATCATGAGCTAAATAAACTCTATAAATTACCCAGTCTGTGGTATTCAGTTACAGCAGCAGAAACTAGACTGAACTGGAAGGCACCCAGGAGAGTGGGTCCCTGTGCTCTGGACAGGCCCCACAGCAGACGGGCTTGGACCTTGTCCGTCTCCTAGGGTTGCAACCACAAATTTGTGCATAGGTCCCCCAGTTGTTCCCAGGATCCACAGTTCCCTCTCTCCCCTAAACCCCAAGACATTGCTTCTCTTGGGCTGCTTCTCCCAATCTCTCCCTCCTCCCCTTAAGGGCACCTTTAACAGCCACCTCAATGGGAGAATCTCACAGGGAACTTCTGACTCCTCAACCAACAAAGATCCCGGAGGCTCAGGAAACCCCAACTCAAAAGAGTATATCCTCCTCATCCCATAATGCCTTCCCTAGACTACATTGACCTGTCTTCGAACCCCGCCCTCTAACACTGAGCGCCCCTATATCTCCATGTGCTATGTCTGTGTCACCACCAGACAGGAGGGCCCAGGGGGCCAGGCACCTGCCACAGTGGCCACCACATCATGCTTAGCACTGATAGAACAAGGGAATCAGGGCAGGAGTTACCAACCCAGTGGCCAGGCTCTTTTGTGCATGTGGACAAGTCATGTACACATGGAGAATCTGTTCCGGGTGTTGCCAAACTCTGAAACATCCAGAAAAACAAAAGTTTGCTCTTACTTGAGGAACTGCTATAAAGCTCAGGCTAGCGGGGGAGGGCGGGGGGATAGAATCAGATATTGGTTTTAGTCCTGACAGATAGAAAAAAAAAAGAAGTATACCTGTTTGAAAGGAGAAGTTAAAATGCAGGCAATTAACCAAGTGTCGTTTTCAGTCTGCTTTCATGCCAGCTAATGGTGCTTGAGTGGCTGTGGTGATGTAGCGTCTCAGCCCGGGGTGACACGCACTTTAAAAAGAAACTTAACCGGAGGGAGCGACAGCCGCACAGCTGATTGTCTTCCACCTTCGGGACAACCCTGGCCTCGTCGCCAGCAGGCGTGCCAGGGAGCCGTGGTGCTTGTAACATAGGTCCACAAATCCTCTGAGATGCCTGCCTGCAAGAGGTGGAGCCTAATTACCCTCTTCTCCAGGTTGGGCAGGACTGAGAAATTCTCCCAACAAGGAGAATGGTGAGGCATGAGGGTGCCCACCTCAAGACAAGGCTGTGGAAAGGCCTGACGGCAGCCTGCCTACCCTATGCTTTCATGAACCACTCACTCTGGAAAAGCCAGCAGCCTGATGAGCACCCCTCGGAGAAGCCCAAGTGATGAGGAAGCAAGGCCTGTAACCTCAGCTGGTGTGGAACTGAGGTGCTATCATTTGCATAAGGGTCCCCCAAAGGCCCTTGACTTAGGGGTTGATCTCTAAATTACAGTACTATTGGAACATGGTACAACTTTAGGATGTGGGACCTAGAGGGAAATCACTGGGAATGTGTCCTTAGAGGGGATATTGGGACCCCAACTCCTTCCCCTTCCCCTCTTTCTTTCCTGCCATGGGGTAAGTGACTTGGCTCCACCATGATGTGCTTGCTGCCTTGCTACAGGCCTCAAAGCAACCAAGTCAACTGACCATGGACTGAAAGCTCCAAAACTGTGAGCTAAAGCAAACTTTTCCCCTTTTTAAGTTGATGATCATCAGCTTTCTGTCTCTATGACCAAAATACCTGAGATAATCAACTTAAAAAGAGGAAAGGTTTATTTTGGCTCAAGGCTTCAGGCCATGGTCACCTGGTCTCATACTGCCTTCAGGCATGTAGCAAGGGCATTGTTTCAGAGCAGGGCCAGATGGAGGCCACAAAGCAGAGAGAGAGAGACAGGAAGGGGCTGGAATCCCAATATCCCCTTCAAGGGCACACCCCCAATGACCTAACCTGCTCCCACTAGGTTCCTCCCACCTACTAAGGTTCCACCATCCCCCAATAAGGTCAGTCTGGAGACAAAGCCTTTCAATACCTGGGCCTTTGGGAAACTTTCCAGATCCAAAAACAGCAATTGATTACCTAGGGTACTTGTTACAGTAACACAAGGTTGACCAACACACAAGGGCTCTGTGTCAACACGTACTACTCAGACTGAGAAGCACAGGTTCCATCTCCAGGCAAACTTAAATGGCCACAGCCCCAGCCCACACCTTGACTAGGATGTCATGGCAGATGCTGAACCAGTCACCCACCTGAACCACTCCCAGATTCCCATCCCTCAGAAAACTCTGCAATAATACATGCTTGTCAGTTTAACTGACTAGGCTTGATGGAATAATTCTGTACCCCTGACTTAGGCTCTAATTCTGATATTCATTATAAGCTTCCAGAGAGAGCTACTTCCAGCCTAGAGATTTAGAAATATAGGTCAAAGTGCCTTACATTCTAGGTTCTGGAAACTTCTGCCTAGAAGGGGACATTCCCAAGGTGTGTTGCAAATGGGGATTGTAACTGGGACAAAGAAAATCATTTATTTTTATAACATCTCTAAATTTATTTCACTATATATTAAAAAGTACTGTCTCTTTCATTTTCAGTGCTGATGGATTTCTTAGTGCCTGAGGGGGAATTCGTGAATACAGAAAATGCCCCACTAACTGTAATTTAGGAAATATCCTAATTATTAATCTTAAGAATTTATTAGATAATTAGCATTCTTCTAGATATTAAATAATCAATGTTGTCCTAAATATTTATAATTACTTACAAGTAGTAAATAAAAATTTACAGATTTAACATAATAAACTTTCCAATCAGTATAAACTTCAATTACAAACTTAACCCAGCACTTTCGGACATTTAATTAAAACCTCAATTCTAACATTAATTTCCTTCAGTGTTCCAAGATCCTTCAAATGCAAATGAGTTAAAGAAAAAAATTATAAAATTGTCCTTAAATGAAAAGAGGTTACAATGATACTGATACCATGATTTTAATTTTTTTCTTTTTTTGATCTTTGCTCTTATTCTTACACATTTGGAATGTTACATTCTTTATATTGTCCTAGGATTTCAAAACTGACTTCCACAGCTGGAGTTTCACACCTTTCTGAAATCTTAGAAATTTTACCAGAACACAAAGTAAAAGAATATCATCTTGACCTCACTGGGAGATGGCAGATCTTAGGTTGGTAATCTATTGATTTTTCGTGGAAACACAGTTGTACAGACCAAGTTGATTCAAATCAGAACCACTGGTCCTGAGGGTGAGTCTATTTATTACAAAGAAACTGCCCTTGTTACCCACTAGGAATTTTATGTTCTTATCTTCATTAATGATGCTCACCTTTGAGACTTGGTGTCTTTCCCATGAATTTCATATTCTTGAAATTTTGTGTGTGGCCTCTCTTTACTGTCCACAAATGATGATTTGTTATTCTGATCTACAATTGGAAGCTCATGGGTTTATTAGTATGCTCTTGTGAGTAAGGGAGGTATCAGAGGTTTCATTTTTTGAGAAAAGAAGTCAGTTGAAGGTTAGCTCCTTCTTCTTCTGTGGACATTTGTCTAATTTGCTACCGAAGAACATGTGAAGCTGGCGTAACTGGTACTCCGTGAAGTCAGCCAGCCTCACTCGTGGCCACGGTACTTTCCACTCGTCACCCTTGCTTTCTTGTTCATGGTCTCTTTTTACACAGATTTTCTTTAAGCTGACATCCCAAGTCACTCCTTTCTGCTTACACTAAGAGTTCAGATCTATACCTGATAAAATAGACACATATTTATAGACCAATGAAATGACATATAGCAATACTTTCCCATTATTAAAAATGACAAGATGAGGCACATTCTATTAAATTCACTCTCTCTGATTAGATATTTTCGTCATTATTATTACCTATTCTGACTATTTTCTTCTTGTCCCAAATAATGCGTCAACCCCCAGCAAAGTCTTTCCTTCTTTTCATTGGAGGGTGGTATTAGACACCAAAATCTGGGCCTCTAGCATTGTGCATGAGCTTCAATATTGAGCAATTGTTTATGTTGTTGCTGTTGGGTAATTTTTTAAACAGAGATGTCAATGACCTTCTAAGATCATGTCTGAACACTGACTTCTCAAATTGTGTATATTACCATGATACCCAATCTCTCTAATAACATATGACTTCATCAACCACCACGATATTCTCCCTGGGATTGATATATTGTAGGAATATACAGCTCCCTTTTAAAATATCAAGAAACATTAAAAGGTGAGACAATTAAAAAAAAAAACTGTGAAACATAGGTAGCACTGGAATATGACAAACACCTTGACCATGAACTGTGAATCAACTCCAGAGCAAGCCCTGAACATGCTTGTTATCACTCGAGAGGCTGTTCCATGCAAACACAGGGAGATTTGGTTCCTGTAGCTGCCTTAACAAAGCACCACAGATTGAAAGCTTTGAAACCATGAGCCAAAATAAACCTTTCCTCCTTATAAGTTGTTTTTTTGAAGGTATTTGTTATAGCAACAGAAAGTTAAGGGAAGGAATTTGTCTCCATGTAGATCACAGGTTCATCCAATAGTCCTGAAACCTGTTTTCACTGGGCTCAGCCATAGGAAGTATGGCTTTCTCCTTTTGGTCTTCTAGGCAGACTCTTCACCAGAAGGGTTCCAAGGTGGTCAGCATTAAAATTGAGAGTAGAGAGTTAGTTTGGAAGGAGAAAGAATCATCTACTTCTAACTTAGAGTTTCCTCAACTATAAAATAAGGGCAATGGGCTAATTCTGAGGTTTTCCAACTTCACTCACACATGGGAAGAGTAGGAACCACAAGAGCTCTGCTTTTCCATCTTTTCCCACTTGTGAAGCCGTCTTCTCTGTATGAAAAAAATCAATGTTGGCTTCTTTGTGCATATTTGTTAGCACTGATCTTTATAAGCCCAAAGGTTTATATTCTCCCCATTTTTCAGACCCAGATAGAATAATTTTGTTGAGGTCCCTTGAAAGTCACCTAACAGATTCATTTAATCATCAGTGAATGTTTCTGAGTGTTCTGTGTGTATGTGTGTGTGTGTGTGTGTGTGTGTGTGTGTGTGTGTGTTTTGACCAATATACACTGAAGCTTGGCTCTGTGTACACTCTGGGGGGACAGGAATGAGCAAAATTATCTCAGTTCCTAGGGAGAAATTTTAAAATCTCAGAATGAATAAATTACAAGTCATGGAGAATGTTAAATACAGGGGCATATAGGAGATCATTAATCAAATTCATTTAGTCCTCTTTACAGTTGTCAGGGGAGTAGCAATCCAGGTCACGTGCACAAAGACCCACTGGGAGGATACGGCACACAAAGGCCAAAAGACTGGTGCACTGAGCCAAGCTCAGAAATGGGCATGCATGCCTGGCTGCACTGGTGGGGTAGGCAGTAGTAGGTCATGCAGAACCTTGTAGAAATGGTCACATTTTGGGAGACTTTTCCTCAGAACAATGATCAAGAGTTAAGCATTTTTTAAAATTTTTAAAAAATTTTTTTTAGTTGTAGAAGGACACAATACCTTTATGTAATTTTTTTTATGTGGTGTTGAGGATCCAACCCAGGGCCCCACACATGCCAGGCAAGCGCTTCACCACTGAGCCACAACTGTACCCCCCTAAGCATTTTGAATAATGCTTTGATCATTTTAAGATCATTTTAATGATCATTTTGATCATTTTAAGATCAAATTCCTTTATGGGTTTGCAAACTGTGGTTCTCCAGAATTTGAAAGGGAATTGGAAGTACCTGGTTCTTGGAAATGTCAATTTAACCTGTTCTTACCCCATTCCAATGGTGCTTTTTAAAATATGTTTAGTTGTAGATGGACACAATACCTTTATTTTATTTATTATTTATTAATTTTTATGTGGTGCTGAGACTCGAACCCAGTGCGTCACACATCCCAGGCAAGGGCTCTACCACTGCACAACCCCAGCCCCTGCTTCTGTTAATGTTTAGAAAACTCCCCCATGCTGACCCTGTCTCAGAAAGCGAGAAGATTTAAAATAAACAGAATAATGGGTGCATAACAACTTTGGGAGAACCAGCCACCCCACCTATCACTTGACCTGTGACTGTGGCCCCTTGCTGGGAACTGGACTTGCCCATTTCACCTAAGCAGCAGTGCTGGGAGACGTAGGGAGCTTTTCCCATCAAGGGTCAGTGTAACCATCTATTCTCTTTCACCACCAGCAGCTCTAACACTAACTGGTGCCTTGCAAACCAAATCTGGTATTTCCTGCCCAGAGGTAGCATAGTTAAGGGCTCAGTACTTCACAAGACCACCCTTGCCTTAGACACCAAGAGGCAGTTCAGGGGTTTCCAGGCAACCCACACTTCTGAACAACTGGCTACAAACACAGGAGTCCCCACAACCCCCTCTCAGTTTCTCTAATTCACTAGAACAACTAAGGGAACTCAGGAAAGCTCTACACTTATAATATCAGTTTTATTTTGCAGGATGCATATAGGGCAGGGTCTGGTAGCGTCTCAGACACACAGCAGCACCCTCCTGGAATATGGCACTTGACACCTTCACCCCGATAACATCAAGATGGCTGACGAAAGGTGGTTAGCATGCTTCCCTTCACAGTGAAAGACCTGTGGAAAGGAAAGCAGCTGGGGACCTGGCCACCAAGAAGCAGAGAAAGAGACTCCACTCGCCAGATATGAAATCTGTACCCCAAAGGCAGGCCCCCAGTGACCCACTTCCTGCAGCCACACCTTACCAGCCTCCAGTTACCACCAGGTTAATCCCCTCCAGGGGAGTCATTCACTGATTAGGTTAAGTCACTCATAACCCAGTGGATCCACCTCTAAACTTTGTTGCATTGTCTTCTGGGGATCTAAACCCTAACAACACATGATGGTCTTACAATCAAGGGGCCAAGCACACAGCATTTACCATCATGCCTCTTGCGATCAACTCTGAATCAAAGGGACTTCATTTGGTGGGGAAAAAAGATAAGTAAAATGTCCTCAGCAGCTCCACGCTCATGTTAAACACCTGAGGCATTTGCTGCTGGAGAGGTCTGTGGCCCTCATAGGACCTGAGCCGCTTGGAGAGCTGCATTGCCCACACTGCCCCTATCCCCACCCAAGCTTCTGAACCCAGCACCATCCTGAGACCCCCCTCCCCCACTGGGGTTGATGAATCAACCAGGCAGCGGCCCCAAGAGTACAGCTTTCCCAGCCCTGTGAACCAGTCATATGGCTCAACCCACCCTTCTATACTCCCAAGAAGTTCCTGGCAAGCTCACCCTGAGTGGCTCAGGAAACAGCTTGGCAATCCCACCCACCCACCTTGGCCTTGGGAAGCAGCTAGGCAGCCCTGAGCAGTTCTGGCCACAGAAACCCTGGGAAGTAGATGGACAGCCCTGCCCCCCAGCCCCCACCTACAATCCCAAAAAGCAGCACAGCAGCCTTCCCTGGGTGACTCAGTCTTCCAAGGTCCCCTGGAAGCAGACAGCTCTGCCCATCCTCCTACAGCCCCAGCAAGCAGTTGATCAGCCTGTTCATAGATGCTTGGCCAGCTGAGGCCCTGAGAAGCAGACATGTGACTCTCTACCCCCAACATAGTCCCAGGAAGCGACCTGTGTTGAGCAGGGTGGCCCCTGGAGGTCCTGCAAAGTGACCTGTGCAGTAACTTTGTCACTGCCAGGTGCCTCATATGGGCCTGCTGGTACAGCCCTCGGACATTGAGAGGCATCCTGCCTTACTACCAGGAACGCTGACCACACCTACTGGGATCTGTACAGGTGTCCTGACTCCCACATAACCTGAGAAAACTTACAAGCAATACCCACAACCAGGTGTGCACACACCCAGAACTGCCAGTGAACCTGCCCCACCTAAGACAGCTGCACCACAGTGGTGGTAAATGCCACAAGCCTTGTAGCCTAGGACACTGAGATACCTGCAGATGTCAGCACATGGATCACACCTGAAAAAGCTACGTGGAACCACACCAGTCGCCCACCTAGAACCAGAGCCAATGTGACCCAGCCAACAAACTTCCCAAGATTCATCATCAAGATAAAATCTTTTGCAATCAAAGTCACCCTAAAAATTGGTAGAGGTAAATGATGTATCAGATATACAAATACCAATGTAGGGACACAAACATGAAAAAAAATAAAAACCAAGATAACATAACACTTCCAAAGGAATGTAATGCCTCTGTAGTAACAGAACACAAATGAAAAAAAGTCAATAAATTATTTGAAAAAAGTTCAAAATAATCATTTTAAGGAAACTTGATGATATATAAGAGAATACAAACAAATAATTTAATAAACTTGGGAAAACCATGACACAAATGAGGAATTCAGCAAAGATTAAAGTTCACTGAAAAGAAGCAAATCAGTCTTGGAGATAAAGAACTCAATAAATAAAGTAAAAAATATAGTTAAGAGTATTACTGGTGAATAAATCAGCAGAAGAAAGGATTTCTGAGTTTGAAACAACCCATTCAGTTAAGAGTGACAAGATGAGGAAAGAATAAAGAAAAAAGAAAGCCTTAAGGGACACAATTAAACAAGAAATCTTTCAGATCGTGATTCTTATAAAAGGAGAAGAGAAGAGAAAAGGCACAGAAAACTTCTTCAAATAAATAATTGCCAAAAACTTTCCAAATCTTGGGAAAATAAAGATATCTAAGTCCAAGAAGCTCAAAGGACCCCTAATAGATTCCGCCAAACAGATCCTCTCCGAGGCACATTATAGATATGCTGTCAAAAATACAAGACAATGAAAGAATTCCAAAAGTGGTAAAAGTGTTAAGTCATTCATAAAGAAATGCCCATTAAGCTAACAACAAGACTTCTCACAAAAGTCATATAGACTTGGAAAGAACGGGATGATATATTCAAAGTTCTAAAAGAAAAAATTGCCAATCAAAAAACTGTATCCAGCAAATGAATCCTGAATGAAGAACAATAAAGTCTTTCCAAGATAAGCAAAAACTGAGGGAATTCATCAGCACAAGATCAGCCCTACAAGAAATGCTTAAGAGAGTATTACACTAGAAGTGAAGGATGATTGGTACTATTTTTGTTTTGGATAAGTGTTTCCTGGCAGCCTGTGTGTTAAAGGCTCACCCCCTCTCCCTGCCCCATGTGGCACTATTGGGCTCTGGTGGAGCCTTTAGGGGGTGGGACCTAGAAGAAGGTCTCTAGGTCATTTGGGGCATGCCCTTGTGGGACTCCTGTCCCTTTCCCTTCCACTTCCTGACCACGAGATGATTGGTTTTGCTCTATCACAACATGATGTGCTTGCTTGCATTCGCCTAAAAGCAACAGGACCAACCAATCACAGATTTGAACCTCCAGAACTGTGAGCCAAAATAAACCATTTCACTTTACAAGTTAATTATCTTAAGTGTTTACCATAGTAAAAGAAAGATAACTAACAGTCATTATAAAAACACACGAATGTACCAACATCAATAGTTATAGAAGATACACAAACTAGAAAGAAGATAACCAAAACAAACCTTTAACACCATAAGCCAAAATAAGCCTTTCTTCCTTTCTCCTCAGGTCTTTTGTCATAGTTATAGAAAGTTGGCTAACACAACCATGTTCATGGATTGGAAGAATATTGTGAAAATGTCCATACTACCTGAAGCTTTCTACAGATTAAATATAATTCCCATAAAAATATCAATGACGTTCTTCACAGAAACAGATTAAAAAAAAAAAAACCCTCCTAAAATCTGTATGGAAGCACAACAGACCCTGAATACCCAAAAGAGTTCTGAGCAAAATGAACAAAGTGGGAGGCATTACAGTACCTGACTTCAAAACATACCACAAAGCTACCATATCCAAACAGGCATGGAACTGGCATAAAATCAGACACATAGAGACCATTGGAACAGTGTAGTGAGCCCTGAAATAAATCCACAGATTGACAACCAAATGATTTTCAGCATAGGCATAAAGAAGTACATCAGAGAAAGGAAATTCTCCTCAATGAATGTTACTGGGAAAACTGGATATCCATATGAAGAAACCAAGAAAACCCCAATTTCAACATAACAAAAATCAACTCAAGCAGATCAAAGATTTAAATGTAAGCTACAACACTGTGAAACTCTCAGTAGAAAACATAAGGGGAACACATTAGGACACTAGTCTAAGCCAAGATTTTTTGGATATGATCCCAAAACCATAGGTAACAAAAGCAAAAATTGACAAATGTGATTACATCAAGCTAAAAGCAGCAAAAGAAACAAGAGAGTGAAAAGGCCCATAGAATTGAGAAAGGACTTGTAAACTATTCATTTGACAAGGAATTAATTTCCAGAGCAGACAAGGGAATCAACAGCCAAAGGACATAAATGAAATGATAACAAAAGAAAAAAGTGAAAAAAAGAAGAAAGGAATGTGAGTAAAAATTGGGTGAATAACCTTAACAGACATTTCTCAGAATAAGTGAATGACCAATAAGTAGGAAAATATGCTTATCATTAATCATCAAATCTAAACCACAATGTGATATCACCTCACCCCAGTTAGAATGGCTGTGATCTAAAAGAAGAAAATAGCAAATGTTGACAAGGATTCAGAGAAAAGGGAAATCACATACACTGTTGGTGGGAATGTAAATCAGTATAGTTATTATGCAAAGCAGTACAGAGTTTCCTCAAAAACTAGAAATAGAACTACCATATGATCCTTCAGTCCCAATACTGGGTGTATATCCAAAGGAATTTAAATCAGCATGTTGAGGATACATCTGCACTAACAAGGTTGTTGTAGCACCATTCACAATAGCCAAGATATGGAACCAACCAAGGTGCCCATCAATACATGGATGGATAAATAAAACATACTACATATACCCAGTAGAATACTAATCAGTCATAAAAAAGAATGAAATTCTATCATTTGCAGCAACATGGGTGGAACTGGAGGGAGTTTTGTTAAGTGAAATAAGTCAGGCACTGAAAGACTAATGCCACATGTTCTCATTTATATATAGAAGCTAACAAGTTGATCTCAAAAGATAAAGAATAGAAGAGTAGTTACCAGAGCTGAGGAGGATGTAGGGAAGGAAAAGATGGCGGGAGGATGGCCAACAGGTACTGTGGTATCGTTGAATAGGAAAACTGCTAATGTTCTATTGCATGGTGGGTAACTATGATCAATAATAATAAATCAAGATTTTTCAAGATTGCTAGTAGAGAGGATTTTGTTCCCAACAAAGAAATAATAAATGTCTGAGGTGATAGATACCAACTACCCTGATTGGATCCTTATGCACTGTATATGGTATAAGTATATTGATATGTCACACTGTATTACCAACCATGTACAATAACTATGACAATTAAAAATAAGAACATATTTAAAATAAAATAAAATAAAAATTTAGAAAATGAACTAAAAAAGGAGGCCTCATTGAGCTTTAGTGTCCAGAGTTTTTATTGGGGTTACATGATGTGGGCATGACTGACTAGACTGTTGGCCTCAGGAGTGAACTCTTATACACAGTTCCTGCCCTTCGCCAGAGGTCAGGAGGTCAGGTTGATACAAAGTCCCAGCCTTCTCTGTATGTGACTCATCTTTCTGATATCCAGCCCCCATCCTAAAGCTATCTAAGGGCCCCCCAGGAGTTACCTCATTAGCATAAACTCAGGAGTGATCCATAAGGCTCATGAATAATAAAGATGCTTCTATCTGGAAATTCTAACCGTTTTAGAAGTTCCATGCCAGGAATGTGAGACAAAGCCCTAACTATTATATAACATTGCCCAGTGGCTCACTTTTCCTGTCCTTCTCACAGAAGATGCACCAAGGTCATCTATGGCTGCCAAATAGCTTATTCTTCATGTCCTTAACCCTGTTCCATCACACCTGGGTGTAAACCCAAGAGGGGGCACTGCATTTCCCACAGTTGACTCTCCTGGTGAATCATCTGGCCTATACCACTGACTGATCAGAGAACAAGCCTTTTAAAAATGTGAGATCAGGACCCTCACCACTGTGGGGGCTTCCAAAGTTCCCTTGTTAGGAACAAAATTAGCATCATCTGTCCAGAGGACACCCCCATTGCCTGATGGTGGCCAACACTCCCACTGTAAAAGTATCCATAAAGTTAGCCCTTCATAGCCACTTCTGTCTGCACCACACCTGCCTAAAGTCTCCCCACCCTTGCGAAGTCCACAGAAATACTGGGTTTGAGTTCTCCATGGTAATCACAGCCAAATAAACTAAAGGGGACAACACTATGGAACCCCAATATAAACGAAGCCAAACACTGAAAAACAGAACATCACCCCAAGGCACGCCTTCAGGAAAAAGCTGCTTCTGAAGAAGGTCACCTCATAAAAGTATTGTGAGGTAACTAATCCATCAGATGTCAATATAGGAGATATATGGAAAACATATAGAGAAAAGGTAATATGACAAACCCAAGAAAACATAATAATTCTCAAGAAACGGATCCCCAAGAAATTGAAATGGACGAAATGCCTGATAAAGAATTTTAAATAATGAGAGGCATGATGGTACATGCCCCTAATCCTAGCAATTTAGGAAGCTGAGGCAGGAGGATGGCAAGTTTGAGAAAAGCCTCAGAAACTTAGTGAGACCCTGTTTCCAAAAAAGATAAACAAACAAACAAATAAATGAATGAATAAATAAGTAAATGGAACTGTAACTCAGTGGTAGAGTGCCCATGGGTTCAATCTCTAGTACCACCAAAAACAAAAAAGGAAGAATTAAAAGAATAATTAGTAAAACACTCAGTGAGAACCAAGAGAATACAGATAAACAGTTAAATGAAATTCAGAAGACAGTGCAGATTATGAATGAGAAATTCAGCATGCAGACAGATTTTGAAGAAAAAACAAGCAAAAACCTTGGAAATGAAGAGAGAGCTCAATAAGTCAAATAAAAAAATATAGTTGATAGCTTTAACAACAGACTAGATGAAGCGAAGAAAAAGAATATCTGAACCTGAACACAGGTACTTGGAAATAGCCCAGTCAGACAAAAGAGAAATGAAAAGTAGGTAAGAATGAAGAGAGCATTAAAAACCAAACAGGCACCATTTTTTTAAAAAATTCATATTTTAAGAATATCTAAAGGCAAGTAGAATAAATTAAGGACATAGAAAGTCTATTTCAAGGAATAATATCAGAAAACTTCCTACTTCTGGGAAAGTTATGGACATCTATGTATAGGAGATTTATAGGAACCCAACTACACATAACCAAAGAAAATCTTTACCATGACACATAATAGTCAAAAGTTTAAGACAAAGAAAAATTTCATAAATCTGCAGGAGAAAAGTGCCAAGTCACATTTAAGGACATCCCCATTTGACCGTCAGATATCTTAGAAAAATACCTACAGGTCAGGAGGGAATGGAATGATATATTGCAAGTCCTAAAACAAAATAACTGCCAACAAATAATGTTATATTCAGCAAGGCTATCCTTCAGAAATGGAGGAATAACATCCTTCCAAAACAAGCAAAAACTGGAGGAATACATGAACTCCAGAACCTTACAAAAGATGCTTAAGGAAATCTTACACCCACAAGTGAAAGATTGATAACTACCCTCATGAAAGCCTGTGAATGCATAACATTCCATTACAAGAGTAACTAAGGAAGAATCAAACATTATCAAGCAGTAAACCATCAAACCACAAAGATGAACAAGATAGGAAGAAAAGAACTAAGAATATTCAAAACAACTAGAAGAAAATAAAAATGACAGGAATAAGTTTTAACCTATCAATTGTACCTTGAATGTATTCAGAATAAACTCTGCAATTAAAATATATGGCTGGCTTAATGGATTAAAAAAAAATTTCCCAACAAGAAAGGAAAATATTTCAAAAAAATGGAAACCTAAAGCAAACAGGCGTGTCTATACTTACATGTCACAAAAGAGATTTTAGGATAAAAACTGTAATAAAAGATAAATAAGGTCAAGGGATCAAGTCAAAAAGAATTATAGTAAATATACATAAACCCAATGTCAGAGCAACCAATTTTATTGAACGCACACTATTAGACTTATAGGGAGTAATAGGCTTAAATACAGTAATGGTGGGGTTTTCAACACCCCACTTTCATAAATGGGCAGATTGCCTACCAAAAACAAAAACAAAAACAAAACAAAACAATAAAGCAAGGAGACAGAGTTAAACTACACTATAGATCAAATGGACGTAGAGACATTTACAGATCACTCCATCCAATGCACATTCTTTTCATCAGTGTACAGTTTTCTTTAGAATAGAACATATATTAGGCCATAAAGCAAATCTTAACAAATTGAAATCATATCCCATATTTTTTCAATCACAATGGAATAAAACTAGAAGGCAACTACAGAAGAAAAGTTTAGAAAATATACAAATGCATGGAGACAGAAGGACACAATTTTGAGCCAACTGTGTGTCATTGAGAAAGAGCAAGATGTTTCAAAATTTTTCAAAACAAATGAAATGGAAACACAACTTGCCTGTTATGGTTTCAATATGGAGTGTGCCCACTGTGTTAATGCACGGATAGTCATAGGAAGGATGATTGGATCATGAGAGCTGTAACCTAATCAGTCCATCCTCCTTTGAATGGACTTGGGTGGTAACGGCAGACAGATAGGCTGTGACTCGGGGAGGTGGGTCACTGAGGGCATGCCCCGGAAGGGTTCATCTTCCCTGTGACCTCTTCCCCCATCCCTCTCTCTGCTTGCCAGTGGTCATGTCCTGAGCAACTTCTCTCTGCCGAGCCCTTCTGCTATGATGTTCTGACTCACCTCAGGCCCACCCAGAGCAATAGAGTCAGCCCACCATGGGCCAATACACTTTCCCTCCTTTGAAGTTGTTCTTGTGCAGTATTTTGGTCACAGTGACACAAAGCTGATCAATACAATACCGAAGTCTGTAGAATGTAGCAGAGCAGTACTAAAAGTCAAGATTGTAGCAATGAGTGTCTACATAAAAATATAAATAGTTCGAAGAAACAACCCAACAATGCATCTCAAAGACAAAGAAAAACAAGAACAAACCAATCTGAAAATTAGTAGAAGGAAAGGTATTACAAAGGACAGAGCAGAAATAAATAAGAGATTTTTTAAAATACAAAAGATCAATGAATCATATGGTTATTTTAAAACAACAACAACAACAAAAAAATCTACAGCTAAACTAATCAAGAAAAAGAGATAGAAGGCCCAAATAAGTAATATAAAAATATATTTAAAAAGGAGGCAGTACTACAGAAATACAAAGGATCACTAGAACTATGAAAAACTAAATGCTACACAAATTACAAAAACCTAGAAGATTTGGACAAATTTCTGGACACATATTATCTTCAAAAATTGAAAAATGAGGTCATAAAAAAGCTTATGTGACCAATAACTAGCAATGAGCTTAAATTTGTACGTCTCACAACAAAGAAAAGCCCAGGACTACATGGCTTCACCACTAAATTTTACCCAACTATTAAAGAACTAATGCTAATTCACCTCAAACTATTCCAAAGAACTGAAAGGGAAATAATTCTTCCAAAATCATTCTATGAGTGTAGCATACCTTTTCTAAAACCAGTCAAGAATACAACAACAAAAAGAAAACTACAGACAAATATCCCTGATGAACATAAATGAAAAATTCTCTTTGAAATAGTGACAAATTAAATTCAACAGCTCATCCAAAAGATCATATACCATGAACAAGTTGATTTCATCCAGGGACACATGGATTGTTCAACATATGCAAATCAATAAATGTAATACATAATATACCAACATAATGAAGGGATAAAAATGATATGATCATCTCAATTGATGCAGAAAAAGCATTTAGTAAAAGTCAATATTTCTTCTTAAGAAAAACCCTGAACAAATTACTCACAGACAGATGGCATCTCAATATAATAAAAGCTATGTATGAGAAACCCACAATCAACACCATCTTGGATGGGGAAAATCTGAAGTCATTTTCTCTGAGATCGGGACCAAGACAAAGTTGTTCATTCTCGCTGCTCTTGTTTGATATAATATTGGATGTTTTATCCAGAGTAATTAGACAAGAGAAAGAAATAAAAGGAACACACATGGGAAAGGAGAAAGTCAGATGATATGATTCAATACATACAAAAACCTAAAGACTATATCAAAAGAACTCTAGAACTGATAACAAATTCAGTAAAGTAAAAGGATATAAAGTCAACATACAAAAATTAGTAGCCTTTCCATACACCAATAACCAATTTTCTGAGAAAGGAATTATGAAAACAATACCATTCACAATAGCTACAAAAAATTAATAAATGAAATATCTAGGAATAAAATTAACCAAGTAAGTTACCTGTACAATGGAAAATTACAAAATTCTGATAAAAGAAATTTAAGATGCACAGATAGAAAGATGATGCAAAGAAAGAAGAATGGAGATGCAAAGAAACCCATGTTCATGGTTTGAAAGACTATTGTTAACATGTTCATGTTATCCAAAGCTATCTACAAATTGAATACTCTCCTATTAAAATACCAATGATATTCTTTGCAGAACTAGGGAAAAAATTTCTGAAATTCATATGAAAGCAGAAGAAAACCCAGGTGTTAGCCAGTTTCCCATTTCTGTGATAAAATACCTGAGATAAACAACTTAAAAGGAGGAAAGGTTTATTTTGGCTCCTGGTTTCAGAGGTTTCAATCTATGGGCTCTTTGTTCCATTCCTTGGGGTTTGTGACACAGTACATCATGTTGGGAGCACCTGGTTGAGGAAGACTGTTCCCTTCATGGTCGCTGGGAAGTAAAAAGAAAGCAAGCAGCCAGGATCCCACTATCCCCTTCAAAGATATGCCTCCGGTGACCTCACTTCTGCCCACCAGGGCCCATCTGCTAAAGGTTGCACCACCTCCAGTATCACCACAGGCTTGCAACTAAGCTTTTAGTAGATTGTCAATGGGGGGACATTTCAAATCTAAACCATAACACCAAATGGAAAAGCAATCTTGGTCAAAAAGAACAAAGCTAGAGGCATTACAATACCTGACTTTAAGTCATTCTGCAGAGACATAGTAAACAGGACAGCATGGTATTGGCATGAAAACAGACACAAAGACCAGCGGAATAGAGTAGACATGCCAGATATAAACCCGCCATCTAGTGATTTCTGACAAAGGTGCCAATAAAATGCACTGGAGAAGGACAGCCTCTTCAATAAAAGGTGCTGGGAAAATTGGATATACACATGCAGAAAACTGAAACTTGATCTCTATCTCTTGCTGTGCACAAATATCAACTGAAGATGGATCAAAGATCTAAACGCAAGACCTGAAACTCTGAAACTAGTAGAAGAAAACATAGTGGAAACAAAGAAATTGGCATTGGCAATTATTTTTCTGGATAGGACCCCAAAAGCACAGGAAACAAAAGCAAAATTTGACAAATGGGATTACATCAAACTAAAAAGTTTTTGCATAGCAAAGGAAACAATCAATAAAGCAAAAGACAACCTAAAAAATGGGTGAAAACGCCTGCCAAATATTAATCTGACAGAGGGTTCCAGAATATGTGAGGCACTCAAAAATCTTTCAAAGACACAAGAAATCCAGTACAAAATGCAGAAATGATCTGAACAGACACTTTTCAAGAGAAGAAATACAAACGGCCAAAAACACATGAAAAAAATATTCAATATCGTCAGCCATTAGGCAAATGTGAATCAAAACTGTAAAGAAATCCCAACACACCCCATTTAGAACGATAGAAGCAAAAACAAAAAACAAATGCTAGTCCCAACTA
Source organism: Sciurus carolinensis (assembly GCF_902686445.1). Lineage (NCBI taxonomy): Eukaryota > Metazoa > Chordata > Mammalia > Rodentia > Sciuridae > Sciurus > Sciurus carolinensis. The sequence continues at coordinate 23,208,241 of NC_062227.1, read as the reverse complement.
ACATGGAGAAAAAGAAACGCCTCCACGCAGTTGGTGGGAATGTAGATTAGCTCAGCATGATGGAGAACATTTTGGAGATTCCTCGAGAAACTAAAAATAGGTCTACCATATGATCCAGCAGTCCCCCTTCTGGGCATATATATCCAGTGGAAATGAAACCAGCATACCAAAGAGATGCCTCACTCTCCTGTTGGTTACAGCACTGTTCACAGCAGCAAAGACACAGAATAGTCTAAGCACATCAACACAGGGGTGAAGAAAACGTGGTGCACACACACGATGCAGTGTTGTTCAGCCACGGAGAATGAAATCCTGTCATTTGCAGAGAGATAGATGGAACTTCAGGACATTATGTTAAGTGAAATAAGCCAGATATTGAAAGACAAGTAGAGCACATGTCCTTTCTCACATGTGGAAGCTAAAAAATGTCAACCTGAAAGTATAAGTGATTATTAGAGACTGGGAAGGGTGTGTGGGGAGAGGGGAGAAAAAAAGAGGTTGGATTTGATCCTTGCAGGCTCTAAGCATGTATGAAAATATCACATGGAAGCTCATGAATATGGACAATTAATGTATGTTAATATATGATGTTTATATATTTCTCTATACAGCAGTCATGTGTTCCTTAATAACACATGCATCATTATGTGATTTTTGTTGTGCAAAAGTCACAGAATGTACTTACTCAAACTAAGATAGCTATAATGTCATGTGACAGATCATGTGACACCATCACTGCATACACAGTGCATTGCACACTGAAAAACAATATTGCGTGGCTCATCACTGTACACCTTGAGACACTGAAAATAGGGATGTGTGTGCTTATATACCTGCCTTCGTTGCAGTGTTATTCACAATAGCTCAGAAGTGGAAACAATCCAAATGACCTTCATCAGATAAATGGACAAACAGAATGCTGTGTATCCATAGAATGGAATTTTATTCATCCTTATAAAGGAAGGAAATTCTGACCCATGCCACACAACCGGGACGAATCTTAATATTTTACCAAATGGGTCAGTTGCAGAGGGACAAATACTGTGCTTCCCCTTCACTGAGGTTCTTGGAGTGATCCAATTCAAGAAGAAAGGTTGTAAATAGAATAGTGGTTGCCGGGCTGGGGACAGGTGGGATTAGGTGGTTAGTGTTTAAGGTCAGAGTTTCAGTTTGGGGTGAGGAAAATGTTCTGGGACTGGGTAGTGGTGATGGTAGCATAAAAATATGAACGTACTTAATGCCACCGAACTGTACACCTAAAAATGATCACAACAGTAAATTTCATGTCATGTATATTTTGCCACAATAAGACAAAACACTGTCTTCTCTGTTTCTGGTGAAGTAAACGCCTCAGAGTGAGGAGGGCTCTCCCTGCCACAGCGGGTTGGTGACTCACAGCATGGCGCTCCTCCTGACCCCGCTCCTGTTGGGCTCAGCCTTTGCCTTTGCAGGGGCCCTCAGCCCTGGGAATAGGTGTGGAAACCCCTGGCCTTGGAGTTTCAGCCCTGCCTGCACAGTTTTTGCAGTGGGAATCAGAGGGTTAATCTTTTTCTTAGCAGCATGAAGAGAAAGGCAGATGAGTCATAGGACAAAGGTTTACACAGGCAAATGCTCCTCTGCATTTCCTTCTGACCAGTTCTGGATCCTTCCAGTTCACTTCAGCCCCCAGTGCCCCAGGGCCCCTGCTGTCTCCCAGCAGGGTCTCATCCTTCAGAAAACATCTGGGTCAGCAGTGTAGGTGAACCTCAGCCTCAAATAACCTGGATAACTGCTCTTATGACAAATCCTTCCCAGTCAGGGGACCAAAGCTTCCACTCCCCCTCTTGTTAGGAAGGGCTGGGGAGACTGCTGTAAGGAAAAGGCACTTGGGCTGGCACTAGGTCCCTGTCTCTGATTCTGTCTTGAACTTGCAGCTCATTTTTACTGTTCTAGTGCTGAGCTGGAACCCACTAAACAGAAGATCTGGCTTGAGTGAGACATTTTAATCTGATTGTCCCACGTGCTAGTGGAAGGGTGGGGGACAACCACTGAACCTCAACTTTTCCTACAAGGGAAATGGTGCCAGCTGGGCTCAATGGCACATGCCTGTAATCCCAGGGGCTTGGGAGTCTGAGGCAGGAGGATTGCTAGTTCAAAGTCAGCCTCAGCAATTTAGCAAGGCCTTAAGCAACTTAGCAAGACCCTGTCTCAAATAAAATATAAAAAGGGATAAGGAGGTAGCTCCCTGGTTAAGCATACCTGGGTTCTATTCCTAATACAGAAAAAAAAAAAAAAAAAAAGAAAGAAAGAAAGGAAGGAAGAAAGAAATGGTGAAATGGTGCAAGCCCTTTGGCCCTCTCCAGTTGTATGGCAATAAACACACCATTTACATCATGGAGTATTCCTCGGGAACTCAATTGCATTGGGCATTTCTCAAGTGTGACGAAAAAGAACAAGACAGTGACGCATGCCACTGTCTGTCTCTTTCTGGAAGAGAGAAGGAACGGTATTCCACAGTCCCCTGATGCCTCTGGTCAAACAGAAATGAAACTAAACCCTTTCCGTGCCTCAGTTTCCTCACCTGTCTGAGGGGATAGCTCTTTATTTCTCCCACAAGGATATGACACGGGAAAAAATAAGATAAAAATGAATGGTGAAAGTTAAGAGCAACCTGAATGCCAAATACAGCAGCTAAGGATATCAGAGGTAAGAAATTCTACTCCCCGAAGATTCCCACGTGGATAAAGTACAAACTGCAATACAGGAAATGTTAATGTAACTACGTATGACGGAGAGGCATCAGAAGCAACTGCTTGCTCTTGGTTGCTGCGTCTGGGCAGAGAGGCCAGCACAAACTCCTGGCCCCTCCAGCTATTTGTGGAGAAGGCCCCAGACCCTCAGATGCCAAGAATAGTCAGCTGGGCCCTGTAAACAGAGATAAAGCCACAACCAGGGCTCCAGCGCTGTGCTTGGCAATCCACGGAGGTTTCCTCTTGGTTCATTAAAGCAACATTAAGATGCCCTTTATCTCTCTATGTTAATATAAGTAATAGAGGGAAAGTGTAATTACCACAGCTGCCTCAATTAAGAACATTTCTAAAAGCTGCCCTTGTTCCTACTGTAGAAAAGACTGGAATCGGAGCCCCTTGTTTCGCCAGTCCAGTCAGTGGTAGACTGGACCTTTTGCTTCCACCAGGCAAATCCAGAAGGCTGATTTTTCTCTGCTCCATCATACAGGGAAGAACCAGACCTTCTGGTGAGTGAGGGGCTTCCAAAGGCCACACCCCTGCCAGGGACCATAGCAGGACTTGAACTTAAGACTTGAACTCTTGTGCTCCTGATGATGGGTTCAGTCTCCAGGGTCAACTTTCCAGGTCCCAGCAGCTGCCACTTGGCTATTTAGCTGTTTGATCTTGGACAGTTTATCTCATCTCTGTTTTAATTTCTGTATCTGATCAACTCTGTCAGGTGCTTCCTGGGAGAATGATGTTTCAAAGGCATATACACGTTCCGTTCTTCCCTTTCATTCTCTCCCTTACTGAGAATGAAGCACTGTCTTGGGACTAGTCTGGCCTTGGCAGTCTTACCCCAGGGCTCGTCCACAAAGTAGCCTCCTTTCCAAAATGGACAAGAGCAAATTTGCAGCTCAATCATAGGATGAGGGAAAATGAAGCGCAGATCAGTGAGACTGGGAAGGAGTGATGGACGCCCTGGTCAGGAAGGAGTTACCTTGACTACCACAGGCACCCAGCGCTGTAGCCTCAGAGAGTGGCCTTGAAATCAGACCAGCCTAAAAACTGCATGAAAGGCATTCCTTGTCTGGAATACTGGTGCCTGTTATCATTCAAAGACTCAGAGCCCGTCGGTGATACTCCTGACCGGGTGTAAGAGTTGCCCCACATGTTCCTGTCTCCCCACACCTGAAGAGGCATTGAAGTGGTGATGCTTTACTCAGCCACTCAGCTTTGCTTCGGAGCACGCTGCATCAGTGCAGAGGCCTCCTTGGACTTGAAAGGCCACCTTGCCCTAGCTCCTCCCTGAACTTGGGGACTGAGAGACAAGTAGTAGTCCTGCCAGGAGTGCTGGGAAAGACTGATGGCAGCCTGCCTCCATCAGCCGCCGAGCTCAGGCTCATGCGCCCTAGAAATGACGGGTTGACCCTACTACCCATAGGTTAGCAGAAGGCAGCTTCTTTGAGGTGGGGGAAATCCTGCCCTGGCCATGGCCATAGCCTCTGGGGATAAGTTGTATGACATTGCTGACCCCAGGCACCCTCTGAGTCAGAACCAGAGGCTCAGCCTGGAGATGGGCATAGGGAACCATCTTCTAGGTGGAGATCCAAGAGGCCCATTCCAGAGTGCAGCTGGCATGAGAGAACACCCTGGCCTTCAGACATGCTGATTAGAGCCCATATTAGTTCATGTAGTGTGGGTAGAGCAAAATACCTGAAGCTGGCTCACAATTCTAGTGGTTGGAGGCTCCAAACAGCATGGCGTCAGCATCCTGGTGAGGAGCCCCTGGCTGCATCACAACGGGGCAGGGAAATGGAAAGGAAGCCAGAAAATGCAGAAGAGATCAACATGGGGTGATCTCACTGTAGAATAGCTCTGTCTCTTGAGAACTAACTCATTCCAAGAGACCAGCATTGATCCCTTCCAAGGGTAGTAACCCAATGACCTAATTATCTCCCAGTAGCCTGCGTCTTGAAGACTCTACCACCTCAACACTGCCACACTGGGACCAAGCTTCCAGCACACGAAACTCTGGAGGACATACTCAAACTATGTCCAAACCACAGTGGGACCTCCTTGGGAGAGCAGATGTCTGATGCTCCAGGAGGACACTAGGCCTACCTGCCATCCACAGGAAGGATGAGTTGGTAACATTAGAAATCAGCCCAGAGCTCCCCTCATCAACCCAACCCCAGCAGGTTCCAGGACTAGAGAAATAATCACTCAGGCATGGGAAAATTGGCACCCTCCACGTACTTCATGGTGGAGTCAAGCAACTCTGGAATTGCAGCCTGTGGCTTTCCTGTGGAGCTTCTCTAATCTGCCTGGCAAGAGAATGTGCCATTCAGGGGAACACATGTGGGTGGCTGCACCCTTCCAGGGTATGTATCAGACCTAAAGGCTCCTGGCTAGTTAGTAAAGCCTTCCCCAGGCCAAAGAAATTCTCTTGATGCTGGAAAACTATTGGGTTTTTGTTATGCATGATGAACCTGAGTCAAGAGGTTTGACTTTCTGCTCATCTGATGACTTAATGAGGGGTCCATATCCATCTGCCCATCTCCTCCCCTTCTGCATGCTAACTCAATGTCTTTATTTCATAAAACACCAATTTATCGGTTATTACCCTCCTTTTAAAGTACGTATGTCAGTTAAACATAATTCACCTCTCTTTCTGATCTTATTAGCTGATAAAAGCATTAGAAAATTGTCACACATCTAAATGACCGTGTAATAGGTATTGGTTTTAATTGTCGGTACTTAAGTGGCCATTATAAGAATGTGTTTCACTTCAAAAGTCAAGTAAGTCCCTCACTCTTGAAGGAAAGAGCCTTCAGACTTGGCTGCTATAAAACTTATAGACAAGTTTATAATTCATTAATTACACATAAGACTCTGGTATTTTGACATTGGCCTCATGGCATCTTTTTATATTAGGGTAAGATATACATAAGATAAAATTTTCCATTTTAACATTTGTAAGTGTATAATTCAGTGGCATTGGGTATCTTCGCATTGTTGCAGAACTGTCACATCCATTCATCTCCAGAAATTATCATCTTCCCCAACTGAAACTGTGCACCCATTGAACACTGAGGCCCCATCCCCCACTCCCAGGCCCTGATAACCAGCCTTTCACTCTGTCTCTATGAATTTGACTACTCTAGGTCCCTCACATAGGTGAAATATTTGTCCTTTTGTGGCTAACTTCACTTAGCATGATGTCCTCAAGTTTCATCCATATTGTAGCATGTGTCAGAATTTCCTCCCCTTTTAAGGCTGAATAATTTTCCATCATATGAACACATGACATTTTCTTTATCCATTCATCCACCCCTGAACACTTATGTTGTTCCCACCTTTTAGTTATTGTAAATAATGCTGCTATTGGCCTCAAGAATTTGTTTTTATATTGTAATCCTTACATTTTTATTTTTCATTCTCATCTATATCTAATTTATGCTCCTCAGTGACTGACATTAGATTCCACTGTGACCCCTGAATAAATTCTGTGACACTACCTAAGCAAGACAAATCTAAAGTCAATGTGAAAGACAAAATTCCAAGATCAAACAAAGTTTCCTACATACAGAAGAGTGCTGGACCTTTTGGAGGAGGGGCCACCAACCCATTTGAGAATCCAGTTTTTCCATTTAAAAACATGTACATGCACTCACAAACATGATATTTATCATTTCTATGGAAACCCCTGAAGCTCATCCTTAGACCATATATTCATCAGTTCCAGATCATTCATTTCTTCCCCAAAAGTTGAAAATCAAAACTTTCCACATCAGAGAATGGTTGAAACATATGTGTACGTGATTCTTCTGATGCGACAATGCCATAAAACTATATGTCTGGTTTGGAAACTTTCCTAAAACAGAGCATGACAGCAGGAAGATAATTCTATGTGTTCCCACAGTATCTCCAAGGGATTTGGGAAGTTGGAGCACGATGGTGCTCCTTTTGGACACAGAGTGGATTAGGGACAGCTGACATGCAGAGGAAAACATGACCAGACAAGAAGCAGAAAATCTTCCTTCCACTGGAGAGACTCTCCCCAGTGCTTGCTTCTTGCATCTGATCCCTGTCAGCTTTAACCACAAGCCCCAGCCAGACACGCTTCAGCAAAAACCCTCTCCAACTTTCCCAGAAGGGGGACTCAGGGAACCAGCAGATCCTTATTTCCAGTTGAACTTGCCTGTATTTCAATGAGGCAGGATGGACTTCTGGGCACAGTGGGTGCAGACCTCATCCTCAGGGCAATTCCAGTTGCAGTGGCAGCTGTTATCAGCCAGGATCTGCCACAGAGTGCCAGGATCTGCCACAGAGTGCCAGGATCAACCAATGTTGTCCACTGAAGATGAGAAGTGTTGCTACAAATTTATTTTAGCAGGAAATCTAGGTCAGACTGGATATAACCTCAAGCTGGTGCTGAACCTCAGCTGAGCTGCCCATGAGTGTGTAGCAGTGTGCTCAATCTGGATCTCATATCCAGGCATTTTTATCTGGGGGATATTTTCCAGGGAGAAGCACATGTGCAGGTGGGTACCAATGGTTGGGTGCAAACATAGCCACGCAGGGAGAGGAGAATAGACAAGAAATGCACAGCATCTGAAGAATAGTCCTTTTGGAGGTTGGGGTTCCAGAATAAGACCCTCTTTTCCTGGAAACTCTACAACACAGAGACACCTGTGACACTCTCCCTTGGTCCCCCACACAGTGGGGAATAGGGAGAGTCTCCTCTCTCCCTTGGTCAGGAAATCCAGAGAGGCTAGAGCTGTGAGGATTCCTTGGTGGTTCTGCTGCAGGGAAGCCCTGGTAGCAGGCACTCTTCTTCTAAGAAACTCAAAGTCAACTGCCCCAGACCCTGGAGACATTCTACAAATCAGTTGAGGAGTATTTAAAATAGTAAAATATGATGCAGTGAGCTCATTCCAGACCTATTATAATAATCTATAGGAATGTGTCCTGGGCATTGGCTTTTTTTAAAGTCTCCAGCTGATTCTAAAGGGCAGACTAGACCCACCAACCTCCTCCTCCTGTTCCCCTGTGTGGCTCCTCTCCCATTTTTTGTTAATACAAGCTTATATGTCAGGCAGGTAACTGCCATACTGAGCCAACTCTAAGATGAACATTTTAGGATTCTGATAGGGATGTTTCTTACAATCATTGACAGGCAGGTGACAGGTATAACAACCTGCCATAGATGTTCACTATGCATGTGCTTACTTGAACAAAATACTTTATATGGCTGTCACTTTAATGGGCACTACTGGTACCATACACAATGAGTTTAATTGCTGCTTTTAAATATCCTTAAAAGTGTTACACTACGATTCAGCCTTGAAATGAAAAAAAGTGTGTATGTAATGAGCATGGACACAGCAGTGGGGTGTACGTTTGATGTTAGCATGTGTTTTTTGTTTTATTTTATTTTTTGCAAAGCAACAGCCAAGTGCTATATAGGACTCAAAAGAAGACACCACAAAGCAATAATAAGAACTGCCCATCCCATGCCTAGAAAGGCAAACCAAAGTCCAAGAAATCACCAAATCCTGGATATACTTGTTAGGAGGAAAATTCCTTAGACCAATTAAGTTTAGTAAGGTTTATTTTAGCAAAGCAAAATGAAAATGATCCACAAACTGGGCAACTCCCAGAACCAGAGCAGGTCCTAAGAACTCGAGAGAATGTGATCAAACAGCATGTACAGGAAAACAAAAGTGAGGCTTAGAACACTTAATTGGCCACGGCTCAGTGATCAACCAATCAGTTACAGCCCAACTAGGTAGTTTTTCACAGCTTAATCAGTGAACAGGCTATCGGGTCTTATAGGACCAGTCAAAACTCAACTGTGGTCAGATTTCATTCAGTTAGGTCCTTTAGGTCTGTTGGGCTCAATGAAGTGTGTCCAGTCCAAACCCATGGCCTTCCACAACTTTTAACAATTCCCCCTGTCACTGCTTTTGGTCACTCTTCTCTGAGTAAGAATTTGGTCAACACTTAGGGCCTCAGTGACACTCTTAGTTATAAATCATCCTGAGTTTCTAGTCCTGCTCTATCACTGATAGGATATGCTCTTCTCATGATCATGCATTTCTTTGAGTTCTTACCATTCCAGCCAAAGAGAGATCATGTAACATTCATCAGATAATTGCACATAAACAACATAAACACTTAAGAACTCAAGAATTAAGTTCACTGGGGAGACTTATATTTATCAGTAAGATAATACCAAGAATTGGGAATGTGTTCCTTAGCCTCATACCAAACCAACTAAAAGTCAGATCAGTAAAGAAGCTAGGTGAGGAGTCCACCCAGTCTAACCAAATAACCTGCTATTTTCCTTGGAACTGAGTCTCTAAATAACAAATATTTTGACCCATGTTTTAGTCAGCTTTCTTGCTGCTGTGACTAAATTACCCAACCAGCACAACTGTAGAGGAGGAAAGGGTTTTTTTAAGGGCTCATGGTTTCAGAGGTCTTAGTCTATAGAAGGCCAGTTCCATTCCTTGGAGTTTGAGATGAGGCAGGACATCATGGTGAAAGAGTGTGGCAGAGGGAAGTGGCTCACATATTGATCAGGAAGCAGAGAGAGAGGTCTCCACTTGCCAGATACAAATATATACCCTAAAGCCACACCCTAATTCCCACCTCCTCCAGTCATACCCTACCACTTCAGTTAACACTCAGTTAATCCCTATTAGAGGATCAATCACTGATTGGGTTAAAACTCTTACAACCCAATTATTTCTCCTCTGAACCTTCTTGCACTATCTCACACATGAGCTTTGGGGGCACTTCACATCCCAACCATAACAACCCATACTCAACAAAATTATTAGCATCTTCAGATTCCTTCCTATTCATCCAAAACAAGATTAATGAAACCAGCAGTGAGAACAAGTGTCTACACTAATCCTGTCAAGTGCAAAAGATGAGCACAAGGAAAAATTAAGAGGGTTAAGAGTTGCATTTTCCTGCTCAAAGTTTTGTTCTGACATCTTGGACAAAGCTGTCCCCATCTTAATATGTCCTCTGCTTCCAGGGAAGCTTTTCCCCAGTCAGTTTTACCTTACAGTCTGCACAGGTGTATGGACCCAAAGTGTGAGGCCCTGACGCTTTACTGCAGTTGGGTGGAATTAAAGAGCAGTTACTCTCTAAACAGTCACCACACCAATATTTTTCCTGATTTGTATTCTTTTGTCTACCCTATGATAAGTTACAGGGTACAGAAATTATAGAGGACACGCAGAAGAAGGAAAGATAGCCTATGTTCATGGATTGGATTAATATTAAGATGACTGCACTATAGATTCAATGTCATCCCCATCAACATATCAGACATTCTTCACAGAAATAGGAAAGACAATCCTATAATTCATGTAGAACCACAGAAGCCCTAGAATAACCAAAGCAATCCTGAGGTGTGGGAGTGAGAAAAGGAAAACAAAAAACCAAACCGCAAAGCTGTAAGTATCACAATACCTGACCTAAATGTACTAAAATTATAGTAACCAGAACAGCTTGGCACTGGCATAAAAACAGATCAATGGAACAGAACAAAGAACTGAGAAATAAATCTTAATACCTACAGTCAACTGATTTGACAAAGGCACCAAGAACATATATTGGAAAAAGGACAGTCCCTTCAACAAACAGTGTATGCTGCAACTCTGGACATGCAAAAGAATGAAACTAGAGCCACATCCTCTCACCACACACACACACACACACACACACACACACATCAAAGATGGATCAAAGTCCTAAATGTAAGAACTCTGGAATTGTGAAGTTGCATTAAAAATAAATAAATAAATAAATAGTTCAAGACATAAGTATAGTGTAGGTAAATAATCTTTTGATAGGACTCCAAAAACATAGGCAACAAAAGTAGAGAGAGAAAAAGTAAATTATAGCAAACAAAAAGATCTCTTTACAGCAAAGGAAATATACAAACAACCTACAAAATGAAAGGAAAATAATTGCAAATGAATTAGCCAACAAGAGATTTACCAAAATATATAAGCAACTCAAAATTATCCAATTAAAATGAGTTAAGAATCTGAATGAATATTTCTTGGATGTACAAATGACCAACAAGTGTATGAAAAAATGCTGAATGTCACTAATCAGAGAAATGAAAATCAAAACCAGGAGATATCATCTCACCCCAGTTAGAATGGCTATTAAGAAACAAGACAACCCAGGCACAGTGGCACATGCCTGTAATCCCAGCAACTCAGGAGGCTGAGACAGGAGGATGGTGAGTTCAAAGCCAGCCTCAATCACTTAGAGAAGCACTAAGCAACTCAGTGAGACCCTGTCTCTAAATAAAATACAAAATAGGACTGGGGATGTGACTCAGTGGTCAAGTGCCCCAAGTTCAATCCCTGGTAACCACCACCCCCCAAAAAGAAAAAGAAAAAGAAAAAGAAAAAGAAACAAGACAAAATAAATGCTGAGGAGGATGTGGAGAAAGTGGAACTCTGAACTCTATCAGTGGAAATGTAAATTAGTGCAGTGCAGCCACTATGGAAAATAGTATGGAGATTCCTTTAAGAGAAATAGAGCTACCATATGATACAGCAAATCCCTTTACTGGGTGTATATCCAAAAGAATTTATATCCAAGAGATATCTACTCCCATTTTTACTGCTGCACTAGTCACACTAGCAAGTTATCCATGAATAGATTAATAGCTTAGGAGTCCATCAGTAGTTTAATGGACAAGAAAATCTGATCTATACTCACCCACACACATACAATGGAATATTATTCAACCATAAAAAGGATGAAATCCTGTCATTTGAAGCTACATGGATGGAAGTAAAGAAACATTACATTAAGTGAAATAAGCCATAAGCCAAAAGACAAATGCATATTCTCATACATTTGTAGAAACTAAAATGTCAGCCTCATAGATTAACAAAATCGTGGTCACTAGAGACTAGGAAGGGCAGGGGGAGGAGAAGAGAAAAAGTTAGATAAAGGAGAAGAGAAAAAGTTAGATAAAGGAGATAAAGAACACCAAAATGGAAATAATTCATTCTGGTTTTCTGTGGTATCATCTAGTAGCTATTTTCTATCACAATGATATACTTCAGCATAACTAGAAAAGAGTATGAAAGTTCCCAACACATAGAAGGGATTATTGTTCAAGATAGAAAGACTTATTACCTTGATTTGATCATTACATGTTGTATGTGTTGAATTATCATATTGTTCTCATAACTATGTACTAATATTATGTCTCACAAAAACACACAAAGAATCAGAACTTGGTAACGGGCGCTTTAAAGATTCAGGAAAGATCAGGCAGCTTTCCAAGCCCTCTATAACTCCACACTGAACACTGAATTTACCTCCTTTTTAATACCAGTTTTGTTTCTCCAACTCAGGTGTATAGTTCTGTCCATTAAACAGGCCACCATATGCAATTTAGTTTGAATCAAACTTAAAGAGTTTATTCAAATCACACATCCGAACAATCTTGGCATTGGCTATCCCAGAGCATTTCCAGTGGATTCAACCACTTCCTCTTCTGTCTAGTGGTGGTGGATTGGCAATCTTGTGATCAGTCTCTCCATTAGAGTTCTAGATGATGTGGATTCCATTAGACTGAACTCCACTGGAGTCCAATGATGTGATCTCAAAGTTATCAAAAACCTGTACTTCCCAGGAGTCTCCTCTAAGACTGACACTTCAGACCAGAGGAAACAATTAACCATCTGTGAAAATGACAAGATCTGAATAGTCATGACTAAAGATTTGTTAAGATTTCATTACAGTAAAGATGCAGTTGACAAGGAAACTTGGTCATTTCCTTACCACACAACACTGAAACAGTAACTAGAAGTATAACCAAAGCCATTATCCCAGGACTATTAGACATCTATGAATTTTTCACAATTTTGGATCCATTTTTACATCCATAGAAACACAATGAAGATCCAGCATCACTTATTTGACAATGCTTCCCATACAATTTAACATTTCAAGTAGGCTTCACTTAATATCTCTCCTTAAGATGCTCTAGGGACTCTTCTGGAATGTCCCAAAGTATAGTTCAAGGCCAAAAAAACTTACAATTTTTAAAATTTTTTTATTTATTTTATTATTATCTTTATTCTTTTTTTAATATTTGTATTTGCTCCTTTTAGTTATACATGACAGTAGAATGTATTTTGACATATCATATATACATGGAGTATAATTTCCCATTTGTGGGGTTCTACATGATGTGGAGTTACACTAGTCCTGTATTCATATATGAACATAGGTAAGTTCACTGTCTTTCCCATTCCCAACCTCCTCCCTTCCCCTAACTCCACCCTGTCCAATCTGGTAAACCTCCCCTTCTCCCTCTTCCAACCCTCTTGCCCATTGTGAGTCAGCATCCACATAACAAAGAGAACATTCAGCTTTTGGTTTTGGGGTATTGGCTCATTTCACATAGCATGACAGTCTCCAGCTCCATCCATTTACAGACAAATGCCATAATTCCATTATTCTTTATGGCTGAGTAGTATTCTACTGTATATATGTGCCACATTTTCTTTATCCATTCATTTGTGGAAGGGCACCTAGGTTAGTTCCATAACTTAGCTACTGTGAATTAAGTTGCTATAAACATTGATGTGGCTGTGTCACTCCAGTATGCTGATTTTAAGTCCTTTGGGTATATACCAAGAAGTGGGATAACTGGGTCAAATGGTGGTTCCATTCCAAGTTTAGAATTTGATTTTAGAAAACTTGTCAGAAATAAGGGTTCAAAATTCTTGATCAAAATAAGAACATGGGGTTTGGGGTTTAGATCAGTGGCAGAGTACTTGCCTAGCATGTATAAGACCCTAAGTTTGATTAAATAAATAAACAAATTCCTTTCTATTTGTAACCAACTTGACAAAATTCCTTTAAAAGTACTTATCTTTCACAAACTTTCTACAACCTTCTTATATTCCTCCAGTTATTATTGTTCCCTTCATGTTTTTAATAACGATTCTACTTTAAGTCAAAGCATATTTTTCTTAAACACAATTTTCATACTTTATAGCTTCACCCACCAAAAACACATTTCATTTATTTGTAAAAGGAGCTGTTGTTCCTGGTGTTAATGACCATTTAGACTTAAAATAATGCTTAGTCATCTTAATTTCTAATGAAACTGTAGAAAGCAATTTTGAACTGTTTTGTATCACATTTTTGTAGATTAGCCCCATGTTTTTTCTTTAGAAACAGACTTTTTTTTAATGATACAAATTTTTCAAGTATGAACAGATCCAAACATACAGACCTTCCCTACATGTGAAAACAAGATGTTTCTCTAGCAGAATTTGTTACCAAACATTAAACTTTAAGACAAGCATTATTTTTGGTACTGAAGTCAACAAAATGAGGCATTCTCCAAGAATGGAGGAAGGATGGATTGTATAGAGGAAAAAGAGGGGTGGGGAGAGGTAGGGGGAAGGAAAAATAGCAGAATGATACAGACATCTTTGCCCTATGTACATGTATGATCACACAAATGGTGCGACTCCATGTACAACCAGAGAAACAACAGTTGTACCCCATTTGTGTACAATGAATTGAAATAATTTTTTTTTTTTTTTTTTTTTAATGAGGCATTCTCACAGAGTTTAATTCAACCGTTCATCTATTTTCAAGTTCTGGCGAGTGGACAATTCTTTTTTCTTCATCATGCTTGACATGACTAACTTTTTGTGTTTCTTGTACTGTGTGTGCGTGCACCTGTTTATTAAATCACACTGTGAGGGAAGGAACTGCATCCACCTTGTTTGCCATTATATCCTTTGCCCTTGTAGAAAGGGCACATAAATGGCTCAATATCTGTTAGATGGATGCATCTTGCTACTGAGTGTTCCCTGGTTAAGATGGGTTCCCACATCTGTCAATGAAAGCAGCCAACAGCTGTTTTCTCTTCAGAACAACTTCTAGCAGCTTACTCCAATCAATAGAGGTAACCAGGAAATTCTCCACAGTTAGAATCAAGGTATCCTGTCTTCAGAATCTCCTCCTAGTACCAAAGATTATAGCCTTAATTGGAAATACAGCCTCTCCAAGGTAAAAGTTAGTGTGGGCTTTAATCCAGTATCACTGGTGTCCTTATAAAAAAGAGAAACTTGGAAGCAGACTGACATATAGGGAACTCCAGGTGTACACAGGATGTTCCCTTTAGCTCTCTCTTGAGTCTAGTATTCTCTCGGAACTTCAGTTTCCTAACATACTGAACCAAGAAATAGTCATACCACTTAATTCTGGGGCTAAGAGTAAACTGTGTTGCCTGAACTGCCTGAGTCTGGACTCTGTCCTCACTGGCTGTCTATGAAATCTTGATACTTTACCTAGGCTTTCTGGGTCTTGGTTTCCTTATCTATAAAGTGAGGATAACAATAGAATCAACGTAACATGGTTTTGAGGATTTGATAGTACAGGTAAAGAATCCAAGATAGCACATAGTAAGCACTCACTTAAAAAGTGTTAGTGATAGTTATTGTTATGTTGGACAGGATTGTGGGGTTGAAGACTTTCTTCACACAGGAACTCTACACAGTACCTGGCACATGCTAGACATGTGAAGGTTAGCCTGAAAGAGCCTCTCAGCCTATCTCTCTGCTCCAACCCAGTTTATTACACAATAGGCTAGAAAGGAAGATCAGACCAGATTGTCCTATCGGGTCAGCAGGGACCAAGTCGGAGACTATGGATCAGCCACATGGCGTCTGGCTTCCCATGCAGCTGAATGAAGACCCTGAGGCCCCTTCCTACTGTGTTTTAGTCCATTTTTGTTGCAATATCAAAATACCTGTGTCTGCATATTATATAAAGAAAAGAGGTTTATTTAACTTACAGTTTGGGAGGCTGACAGTCCAAGATTGGGCAGTTCCTCCTATTTGGCCCCTGGAGAGGACTCCATGGTAGAAGGCACAAGGAGAAGAGATCACGTGGAGAGACAGGGGACAAAAGGGACTCACCAGCCAGGTTTGCTCTCTTCAAAAGAACTGTTGGAGGAACTAACTGGGAGCTCTTTTTAAAACAACTCAACCTTGCAGGAACTAAATGGGGCCCCACAAGAACTACATTAATCCTTTAAAAGATTGAAGACTCCAATGACCTAATTACCTTTCACTAGGCCCTGCCTCCTTTTTGTTGTTTTAATATTTTAGTTGTGGGTGGACACATACCTTTATTTCATTTTTATGTGGTGCTGAGGATCAATCCCAGGGCCTCACCCTTGCTAGGCAAACGCTACCACTGAGCCACAACCCCAGCCCTAGGCCCCTCCTCAACCCAGCCACAATGGGGACTCAACTTCCAGCACACAAACCTCTGGGTGACAGACTCAAGTCACATTTGAACCATAGCACCCTGACAATCTACGCTCCATTCTCATCCCTCCTTCTATCACGAAACAAAAGCCAGATGCCAGACCTGTACACACAACCCATCAAAAAGTAACATGAGCTTGATAATCAGAACAGACAAAATAAGTGAGAGGAAAGCAATCAAAGAGCAGAAGTAAGTGTCAGAAATGACAACAAGGAGAGAAAAGTATCTTTAATGTGCTAGATAAGTTAACGCAACAAGAGGAGATTAGGAGTCAAAGAATAAAGAGTAGGATAACCCACAAGATGACCCAACAGAGGGGCTGAGATAGGAAGGATAAGAAGTGAGCACATCGTGGCCTGCGGCTGAGGAGGGGCGGTCACATCCAGAAGCCCCGCACTCCAGACCCTGGTCTGCATTTTCTGTCCTGCCCAGGAGCTCCCACAGAGGCTCCAGAGACAGGGCATGAAGGTCCTTGGCACTTGAGGGAACCTGTACGAGGGACCAGGCTCGACTGCACAGAGATGAAGAAGCTAATCTACACCTGCACATGGGGAAACTGAGGCTCTGCTTTCCCAAGCGTCACATGAGGGCAGAGAAGCCTGGAAACAGGGATTGCTGTTGTTCTTGACACCAAGCCTGCACCTGAAAAAGTCTTTCCCTGCTTCTTTCTTTCTTTTGTGTCATTGAGAATAAATAATACAAGCAAATCCAAAATGCCAGGCATGCCTCCAAAGGCACTTTAACATATTGATGCACTGAATTCTCCCCACAGTCCTGTGAAAAGATGACCAACATCTTTATTCCAAGAAGGAAGCGGAGCGAGGGATGAAGTAACTGGTAAGGTCACTTAGCCGGGGCCAGGCTGCCTCCCCGAGCCCGGCCCACTTCAGCAATCCTTCCCTGGGGACACAGACTTTTTGCTTCGTTACTGTTTTTTGTTTGTTTTTTTAAGAATTGTATTAGCAGCTAATTTATTTTATACCATCATAAACTGCTACTCCTTGAAGGATAGGGAAACAGGATTTCCATGCCTCTTTCATTTAGGATGTTTACTTGATTGAGATTTAATGAGCAGAAAATTTAAAAATGCTTTTAGTGCCTATACATTATCAGGTAATACATATTCCAACAGGATAGTCAAAAGTCAAACATCTGCTAAGATACATTAATTTGTGTGGGAAATGTTATTGCTCGTTCTGACATAAATTTACTGACAAAATCCATCATTCCATATTTACAAATTGGTCTGACATTCTGTGCAGGAGCTGCTCGCCCCACCCCCCGAATTGATGAGACGTATGATGTGGTATCAGTGGGCTAAGACACCATTAACCACGAGGAAGCTGCGGATCGTAGCAGAGCCCTGGGTACAACGATAATGTCAGCCAGGTTTCTGTTTCTTGACGGAAGAATTTATATTGGCAACCTGTTGTCCTTTGTAATTGGCTCCTGCTCTGCCAGCCGCACCCCCACCTGCTCCAACTTGCTCCTCTCTCATAAGGAACCAAATTTCAAATCACACCAGTGACAGTGTGACAACTGGGTTCATGCAGAGTGTGCTGCTATAATCAGTCCATCAAAACAGGCAAGTTGGTGACAAGTGGAGGCCACCCTCAAATCACCCCCAAATGGCAGGGCCAGGCCTGAGGAGATGGCTTCCACTGGGAGTGCAAGCCCTGAGCTCTGAAGGACACAGCCATGTGTCATGGACCAGGCACGTGGCTGCATCTTTCTCGTGCTTTGTGGTCGGCAGCTTGCCTCAACATCCCGGCAGAGTGTGCTGGGCAGCCAGTGGAGTGTAAAGAGGAAGCCCAGGGCTACTCTCTCCTTCCCACACACAGAACTGAGTGGATATCAGGCAAGGAAGGATCAGGAAGCAGGTTCTGAGGCTCTGCTTTCTGGAGTCCACACATTGCCAGGAAGATTGATGTGGCTTGACATCTTCTCCATGCAGAACATAAGGCCCAGGCTTCTGTGCACACAGCAGGGAAGCTTGGTGGCCAGTTTGGAGTCTGCAAGGAACCTGGTATTTTTAGCTCTAGGGAGAGCAGCTAACTTCCTGATACTGAAACTTAATTGAGGAAAAAAGGAAGAGATGTTGTTTGGATTCAAATTTTTTATATTATTAACAGGATTTGCCTTGAGTTACTTACCCCAGATACGGAAATGTCAAATGCTTTGGTTGGTACAGTGGAGACTACTGTCTACGTGGTGACAATTCATTGGCAAAATCCTAGAACAGGGCACAGGGCAACATGTGTGGCTATAGAACAGTTCTCTTTGAGTACCTGACATGTTGTGCCAGAAAAGTTAGGAGTTTAGTCCAAGAGAGAGGGAAAGAGGGAGATCTACACTCAATTCCATTATATATTTAAACACTAGAGTTGACAACAGCAACTACCATGTGTTAAGTCCTTATTAAGTGTTTTTCTTCCTGGATCAGTTAGAATGCTTTAGGTTGCAAATGACAGGTGGCTGAGGCTACCCCTGTGTCATCATAACTATGAGCTGAAATTGTTAAACACAGGTCTATTGTCTTTCCAGTAACTCTACCCTGTCTTAGGAACAATGATCAGAAATATGTAATTTACCTCTCCAAATTAGGACTACCAATTTGTACATCAAGTGCCATTCACAGTAAGAGCCTAGTAAATAAATTCCCTGAGTTATGGGGTTCTTGGGCAGGGTGGTCCTACCATGGCAGCCTTGATCCCATTACGGGTCTTGACCTCCTCTTTTTGTGTTGGTTCTGGAGAAAGAGAAAAGAAATGTGCTTCTGCCTGTCTCATAACCTGATTTTTCTTGACTCAAGGGAATGCTAGTAATTTAGTTATGCTGGATAGTGGTCTATTTCCTCTCAGTTCCAAACACATTTCTCTACCTGCTCTGAAAAAATGAAGCTGGGCCCTGTAAATTCTTCCTTTGCCAACTGGAACAATGTTACTCCTCGCCAGGCAAGGACACTGGAGGGTCACTGCATAAGGAAGGGACTTTCTCTTGCTGGGCTGGATGTCTCCTGAGGCTCCATAGCTTGTCATCTTTCCATGTCCAGTGGCCAACAGAGTAGTTCCCACCAGTATGCTGGAGGGCAGCTGTGCAGCAAGTTCTAAGATCCATCTCCTCTTGTGGATGACTTTCCCATACTCAGAGGGCAGACGTCCACCAGGTTCTACTGGGGCAGCACAAGCTCCTTTCTCTGTCCACCTGTGAGTCACCACCTGCCCTCTCCAGGGAGGGCCAGATCTTACCCCTGAGTAGTGACCAGTCACTCCCTTGGTTGTTCTACTTCAGCTCTTAGGTGGTGGCTGCTTCCTGTCTATGATTCCTGAGTTCTCAGGGTTCCCTTTACTTCTTACTAGCTGGTTGCTCATTATGTCAGTTCCCTACAGTAGTTAATAAGTCTTTATGTTAAATTTTCAAATCACTCGGAGTGATACCCATTTTTTATGGGAGCCCTTTGTTCTGAGGCTAAGAACCCTTTGATCCTGGCCTTCTAAAGTTAGCTGTCAGCTGAACTGGCTTGAAAGTAACCCTGCCTGGGTGCTGGGCTTACCAGACTGGTGTGACGGTGACACTTTAGAGCAATCAAGAACTGATGCCTGCATGCCAACTGCCCAAAAAGCATCGTATCTAGTGACCACATCACCCATATATGACATGCATTTTTTTATATTTCAATTAGAAAACTGGACATATTGAAAACACATGAATGGGCTTTATATGGTTAGTTTAGAGATTAAACTAAGCATTAAACCTGTCAAGAGTCCTCAATCTTTCTGAAACACATTTTGGCATCAGCAGTTGGCTGCTCGAAGTCAAAATGAAAAAATCATAAGTCTGAGAGCTGGAGGAGACCTCAGAAATCCACCATCAGCCCTTTGGGTTTGGGATCAACGTTCTACCCTAGGCCTAAAAGATATTTACCTATTTGCTCACAAAGAAGGAACACGGAAAGATTTTATTAATGGGTACAAGGGCAAGAGGTTGAGGGCAGAACTTACCCTGAGGTCACACTAGAAACAGACCTGGTAACCAATTAAGACATAGAGGACGGGATCTGACACTTCGGCCAAACACAGAAATCGCCAATATTTAAAGGTGAAAAAGTCAACCTTTTCATTTCACTCCTCTTCCTATTTAATAGGTGATCAAACTGAGGCCTGAGAATCTGACAGCCTGTGAGTGAACTCACCTCCAATTCTGCAGAGTTCACACCAGGTAGGGGCCTGGTGTCGCTCAGAGCAGCTGAAGAGACCCTTAACAATGTCCTTGACAGAGGTTAACCTCTGACCTCTGGACAATCATAAAATGTATGTACCTCCCCCATGCTCTAGAGAATATGTTACCCTAACCCAGCTTAAAAATACATAAAAATTAAGATATTATTTTAAAAATTTAAAAGTCACCCCTTTATAACGGATGAGTCCCAGAGACTTAGAACAGCCTCGGGTTTGGATAGCCCCACTCCCTAGGGTGCCTCCCCTGCTCCTCTGCACATCTGCCATCCAGGCCGTGTGCACAGGGACACTCAGAACATGTTTCTGACCAACTGGAAAAGTATTGTTGAATTCATAGCCTTGGTAGGAAGAGCTGATAAGGTGGGTGTGAATCTACAGACTGAAAGGTGGCAGCTATGAGATCTCACGTGGGGCACAGGGGTCCCTGTGTTTTCACTGTCATAACCATGTTAATAGTTAACGTCTACTGAGCACTCGACCCCAGTCAAACACTATTCTGACTACTCTTCAGATATGACAGAAGAGCAACAGGATTGCTAGATATGAGGGAAGAGCAACAGGATTGCTAGCTGGGTCCTATGCTAGCACATCGTGTTCTCTCTCTCTTTTCCCTCTCTCTCTCTCTCTCTCTCTCTCTCTCTCTCTCTCTCTCTCTCTCTCTATCTCTCTCTCTATCTCTCTCTCTCCCCTATTGCTGATATAATAAATTACCACAAACTTAGTAACTTCAAACAACCCCCATTTTTCATTTACAGGTCCTGTGGTTGCAAAGCTCAGTTACACTGTGGCTCAGCTGGTTCCTAGCTTAGGGTCTCACAAGGCCAAAGCCAAGGAGTCAGTAAAGCCTCCACCCTACCTGGGAGGCTCTAAGGAAGAAATGGTTTCCAGGATGGTTTGAACTGTTAACAAGTTTGGTGCTGTGGTAGTAGGACTGTTTCTCCCTGGCTCTTGGCCAGGAATGGATGATTCTTAGAGTCTGGAGGTCACTTGCATTGCCTGACTCCCTATCTCCTTCAAAGCCAACAACTGCAAATCAAAAGCTGTGAACCTTTCTGATCCTCAGTCCTCAGCCTTGTCTCTTCCTCTACCCTCTCTGACTCCAACCAGAGAAATCACTCTGCTTTTAAGGACCCAAGTAATCAGATTGGGCCCATGTGGAAAATCCAGGAAAACCTTCCTATTTTCAAGTCAACTGATGAGTCATTTAACTCTACCTGAAAAAGCTCATCAGAGCAGAACCTACATTTGTTGTGGGTTGGATAACCAGAGATGGGAATCATGAGGTGCATCTTTCGAATGAGGTTGACCTTACCTGGCAAGGGCTAACTGGGGGTGAGGGTCCCTTGTCCTCACAGAAGACAGGAGTCACTGTTCAAGGTATTAGTCCACCACAAGGTCTCAGGGGCATCAGCCCTAGTGGCAGTGCCCTTAGGCAGCTCGTCCACCATCCTCCCCTCTGCTACATGCTCCCACTATGTATGATGTGCTGCCTCACCATAGGCCCAAAAGCAGTGGGGCCCACTAACCATGGACTGAAACCCTCCATACTCAGCCAAAATAAACCTTTCCTATTTTTAAATTTGTTTATCTCAGGCATTTGTTACCATAATGGAAAACGGACAAATACAACTCTGAATCTAGATTCCCCCAAAGTTAACATTTTACTACATTTTCCTGTCACTTTACTCTCAATCTCTCTCTCTCTCCCTCTCAAGTCTGTACCTTTCAAGAGTTTTTAGATTTTCTTCTTATGTTTATTTTGAGGTATTTTATCTTTGTTTTGTTGCAAATAGGGTCTTCTCTGCCATTATTCCTTCTAAATAGTTAATAAAGACTGTTTACCTCTGTATGTTAGTTTTATATCCTACTACTTTATGGAACTTTTGTTGATCATTTGAATTATTGTTATTATTGATTCTCTAAGGTTTTTGAGGAATTTCATTATATCATCTGAAAATAGAGATAACTTTACTTCTTTTTCAATTCATCTGCTTTTAATTTATTTCCCTCGTGTAATATTATGGGCTAATAGGTCCACTTCAGTGCTGAAGAGTAGTATATATAGTGAGCTTCCTTGCAATGTTCTTGCTGTTGGTGGAAATTTCTCTAGAGTTTTCCATTATGTAAGATACTAACTTCAGGATCAAGGACACAATTTGGTGTGTGTTTTTTAAATCAGGAATAGATACTGAGTTTCAGCATCTATATAATTGTTATATAGGTTTTCTCCTTAAATTTATTAACATGTATATTCCATTAATGAATTTTCTAATATTGAATCAAACTTGCATTCCTGAAATAAACCTCATTTGATTTCCCTTATTTTAATGTGGTACATGATTTGGAATGGTAGTTTGCCTAGAAAATTTGCATCAATATTTTAAAAGATGTCTTTTATTTTATCATTTTGAATGCTTAAAGTCAGATTTAGATTCAATGTTATACTTGTTTCATAAAGTGAATTAGGATGTTGTCATTTTTTATTGCTCTAGGACAATTTAAGAAAATTTGGGGATATCCAGCCTTTGAAGATTGGCAGAATTGCCCTGTGAAATCATATGTGTCTGATTCTTTTCCTTTTCTTGTCTTTTCTTTTTTTTGGAGGGGGTGGAGGGACAGGTAACTCAGGGACACTCAACCACTGAGTCACATCCCCAGCCCAATTTTGTATTTTATTTAGAGACAGGGTCTCATTGAGTTGTTTACTGCCTCGCTATTGCTGAGGCTGACTCTGAACTGTGGTCCTCCTGCCTCAGCCACCCAAATTACTGGGATTACAGGAATGTGCCACCACATCTGGCACTTTTTCTTTTCTTTTCTTCTTTTTTTTTTTTTCTGGTTGCTTATCTATTTATTTAATTTTTGTGCAGCAGTTCCTGGACAACTTTCTCTCTTTCTGCTACAGAAATCAATCTGTTTCTGTATTTTCTAATAGTATCAATTGTGGTAAATTGTATTTCTTTAGAAAATTATCCATTCAACTAACTTTTCAAATATATTCACAGAGAAGCCCGGAATTCCATGGTATTTTAGTTTCTTCTGTGTTAGGTTATTTCCCCTTTGCCATTTCTTTGTGCTTTCTCTGCCTCTCTCTTTTTCCCTTTCTAGGTTAGTTAGTGATTTGTCTATTTTGTTACTCTTAAAATAGATATTGATTTGTTGATTATTAATTATCTTATTAGCTTCCTAGGGCTCCTCTGACAGAGTACCACAAGGTGAGTAATTAAAACAACAGGAACTCATTATCTCACAATTCTAGAAACCAGAAATTTAGTATCAACTGTGTCATATTATTTTGTCAGAATTACCACGTTATATTGATACTGATTTTTTTTTTTTCTGCATGTTTTCTTTACTCTTTTAGTTTTTAATTTTCTTTTGGCTCTTAGGAAAGTTTAAAATTTTGTTCTAGTGATTATCTTGGTTAATTTTAATCTTTTACTTTGTGGGTTATTAGTTTTCAATTGTATCTTTTATCCCTTATTAGGACTCAAATTGTAATTCACCCACATCCTGGCATTCGACTCAAGGAAAAGAAAAAAGTTGAAACTGATCAAGTGCAGAGGAACGCTGTGTTACTTCTTTGCCATTTTTTTCTTCTCATCCCTAATAACCATCCTTTGTACCTATAAATGGACCCAAATGAGCACATACACATGTGCAGGCATGCGCGCGCACACACACACACACGCACACACACAAGATTAAACTATAGTTTTATTCTCAGGAGATCTCCCTTAACTCCCCTTCTAGGGCAGGGGTCACTAGTGAATTCTCAGTCTATAATCAAAAAGAAAGGACTGGCAACTAATGGTTGTGTGTCTACCTCTGCATGGGGCATGTGACCTCCCCCAGAGAGGCACCTGGATCATGGTCCTTGTTAGAGAACATTAGTCCTTATAGAGTCTACCTGAACTGATGGGTGGGTGAAGTGGAAGATGGAATATGAGGCTCTGTAAACATGTCATTTGGGGAACCCAGTGTTAACCTTTAGTGGGCATAGATCGCCGTGAGGGGCAGTCTAGGCCTCCCTTGTCCTCTGTGTGGAGGGGGCTTCTTGGTCTCTTCTCCCATTTCCTCCAAGAAACTGTGAAGGGTAGGCTTGCCAGGAGAGGGAGAAAAGGAAATCTGCAATATGGAAGCTCTTTTCTCTCTCCTCTGCAGTTTTTCTGTGGCTCTGAAGATTCTTTTGTGCAAAAACAAAAAGAAAAAAATAGGCTTTCATCTGCCAAGATTTTTACTTATCACATATGAAAGGGTATAGTCTTCTCCAGATTTCAAAATGCCTTAAATCGGGTATCAAAGAGTCCGAAGCCCATTAATCTAAATTGCTTTAACACTTCGAGAAGAATAAAAGGCACTTTCTAAAATCTGCAAATGAGAGTAACCTGCAAAATTACAGATTAAATACTGGGGGAAAAAAAACACCTTAAGTTCTCACTTGAAACAAGCATCTTTAAAGGGAAAGTGATATTACTTCAATATTTTAAAATCATGTTTTGAAATAGATGAGAAAAAGATAGATATGTACTTAGACCCAACGGAAAGTGACAGGGAAAAAAAAAAATCTACTTCAGCTAAAACTAGTTGCCATTAAATTTCACTCAATAAAATTTAGCAAGGAGGGATCAGCTCTGTAAAGAGGCTATTTTTACATTCTTTGCAAAAGCCCTTATACATGAATCTAAATTTCTAAGTCATTTTTCCCCTTGGAAAAAGATACACAATTCTCAGAATATAGAACTGAATTTTTGTTACAATTGGTAGGAAAGAGGTCATGTTACAATTCAGTCTCTCCCACTTAAATTTATTCACCAGTACTTGGTAAAAATAGAATGTAAGACCTGTAATATTTGATAGTCTTGATTTTGCAGCCCCAACCAAGATGGCAAAACCATAATAATACAATAACACCTTAAATTTACATCCCATATGTCTCTGAGGAACTAATAGAGTTTTACCAGGCAATTTTGAAATCTGATTAATCCCATCATCATCCCTGATAGGCAGGCACTGAAGAGCTGGGGTCTTGGCACAAACCCTTTCTGCTAATCAGAGATCATGTCTCCAGCGCAGGCAGCTTTCCACCAGACCCCCTTTCCTCTAACTGAATTCTGCACTGAGCTATGGTACTCTGTTCCTCCCAGAGTGTCAGGCTTTCTCCTTGAGGACAGCTTTGCTTTTTTCCTCCCTAACTTTCTTATGTTATATAGGTAAATCAAGCCAATGTAGAAAAACTAGGATATTTAAGTAAATATTAAACTATGATAGAAAATGACTCATAATACCATAACCAAGACTAAATGATAAATGCTGTTATCATTTTAGTGCCCATCCATCCAATCAGAATGCTTTTCCTGTGTAAAGACATAAAAATAGATGGGATCCTACCATATTTACATTTAACACACACACACACACACACACACACACACACACACACACACAGAGCTGTTTCCTCAGTAGTCACAGGGAATTGGTTCTTGGATACACCTCCAATACCAAAATCTGTGGATGCCCAAGTCATGTATAAAATGGCAGAGTATTTGCATATAACCTACACACATCCTTTTGTATACTTTGCATCATCTCTAGACTACTTACAGTACCTAACACAGTGTAAGTGCTATTTAAATAGATGCCATACTGTACCATTTAGGAATAATGACAAGAAAGAAGTATATAGATGTTCACTACAGATACATTTTTTTTCCAAATATTTTTGATCTATAGTTGGTTGAATCCACAGAATCAAAACCCATAGGTCAGAGGGCCAACTGTATAACACACACACATATAGACACATGTACCTTTACCAACATACATACATCAACACTTATCAAGAGCTTCAGAGATTTTCATTTTTACAAGTATCAAAACTTTTCGGTTGAAAATTATCTTCAAATGTTTGTCATTATATAGTGTTAACAATGAAATACAAATATATACATACATACATATGTGTGTATAAAAATATAGATATGATTTATGACCTTTTAAAATTCTTTTCATTTTTATTTTTTTACCCCCAGCCCTTCCTTGGGCAAGCTCTTTACCAACTGAGCTATATCCCCAGTCCGAGCCCTTCCTTTTTTATTAATTTTTTTACTTGGATGTAGGTTCTCATTAAATTGCTCAGTCTGGCCTTGAACTTGCAATCCTCCTGAGTTAGCTTCCCAAATAGCTGGAACTATAGGCATTAGCCACCATGACTGGCTACAGTTACATTCTTTCAAAGACTTTTATTAAATTTTACTTTTAACTATTTTTTTTTCATTTTCTTTTCTCCTTCCACATTACCCCTGTACCTCCAACATAACCAAAATTATTGACTTTATTTCTCTCTCTACATACTATTATGTGCAGGGAAACACATATGCATGTATAAAGTGAAGACCATACATTAAGAACAACAATAATAGAATTAAACAGGGTATGCTTAGACAAAAACAAATCCAAATAAACAGCTAAAGAGGAACTTATTTTTATCATAAAAAGAAGATTGGAAATGAAACTTTGGGGTGGGCTCCACTGCCCAAAGGTGTCATGGGGACCTGGGGCTCTTTCTGTCTCTTGCCTGCAATCTTGGGTTTCTTTTTGTCCTCATGAGTGTTGCCTCATGTTCACGGGTGACCACTGCACCCCAGGCACATACAGGTGGGAAGAAGAAGCGGCCCTTCTAGTAGAACACCAACTTTCCCATCAGGGACTTCCCCGTCATCTCCTTGACCAGAACTTCAGTCATTTGCAGTGCAAAAGTGCACACGTAGGCATTTTCTGCCTTCGCTGAGCAAAGTAGCATAGGGAAAACGAATAGGAAATGGCCATGATGTTAGGTTACCATGGTTTCTGTGAGAACAAAAAACTAGAGTACACAAAATGGGGTTTAAAAAAAACAAAATCATAAACAGCAATCCCCTCTCTGGGATGATGCTGGCTTAGGGACCAAAAAAAAAAACAACACTTTTCCTATTCCAAGGTTCCAGAGAGACTGTGAGAGTGACTGGAGTCTTCAGACTTTCCTCAGGTGTTTGAATAATCCAGTCTATATGTGTAAAGCCTCTGGGCCTTGGAATGAAATTTGGCCTGAATGCAAATGCACATCACATCTGACATGAGAAATTGCCTCTGGATGTCTTGTCACCAAGTTCCTTTGTTCTTTCGGCAATTGGTATTTCTCTATTGCACAGGTGAAATTTGTCCACTAGTCACATAAAAAGTTGGGCTGAAC
Source organism: Sciurus carolinensis (assembly GCF_902686445.1). Classification (NCBI taxonomy): domain Eukaryota; kingdom Metazoa; phylum Chordata; class Mammalia; order Rodentia; family Sciuridae; genus Sciurus; species Sciurus carolinensis. The sequence goes on along the minus strand of NC_062227.1, from coordinate 23,180,705 downwards.
TTTTGGTCTTTTTAATCAGGAGGAAGCCAGTTGTTATGGGTGAACTTAGGGTTGCTGCCATCATGAAAGATGGCAACATGCACTGCTAGGGTTTTCTCCTGCTTTCCTTTCTCTATACACTGTTCACCATGGTTATCCCTAGTCAGAGTTCTCTGTACTCATCCTGTCATGGGTGAATTTGGACTCGCCCTCAATGGATGGGACTGTAGTCAGTTTGATGTCCCAGCTAGGACTCTGCTTTTCATAAAAGGCCATAAAACTCCTGTATGCAGAACACTCTTCAAAGATGGTGGCTTCAATGACTTGATAATCTACAAATCTTTTACCTCTGTTTGTATTACTGTATTCTAAAACAATTCTGTGTTATACTGAGTGTCACTGTTTACAAATAATTACAACATTCAAGCATGAACCTGACAATATGTGACACAAAAATAGGACAACCTTCTCTGAACTGTGATGAAAAATTGGATTAAAAACCACCATAAGTATAAGGAAACTCCTTTTGTAATAAATAATTATTTCTCAGAATATTGTTTTCTTTACACTGAATGATGGTTTCTGCAGGAAATCCACACCTACAAAAATCCTGTCCAGGTACGTTTTGGCCAATGTTACGGTTTGGATATGAGGTGTACACCCAGAGCTTCTGTGTTCATGCAAGAATGATCAGAGGTAAACGATTAGATTGTGAGAGCTGTAACATAGTCAGTCCACCCTTGTTTGAATAGACTGGGTGGTAACTGTATGCAGGTGGTGCATGGCTGAAGGAAGTAGGTCACAGGGGGCATGCCCTGGGAGGGTTTATTTTTATTGTGGCCCCTTTATTTTTCTCTCTCTTTGCTTCCTTGTCACAATGAAGTGAGCAGCACTCCCCCACCAAGCCAACCATGGACTGAATCTCTAAAACTATGATCCCAAAATGAACTTTTCCTCCTCTAAGTTGTTCTTGTTACATACTTGGTTACAGTGATGAAAAACTGACTAACACAGAAATTGGTACCAAGAGTAGATCATTGTTATGAATAATCTGACCAGATGGTTCAGAAGCTTTGGGAGCTGGCTTTCCAGAGGAATTTAGAAGTTTGGAGACACAGGAGTCTTGAAATTTTGTAAATAGTGTTTAATGGGCAATTCTGATGGAAGCTCAGAAGAACAGAATATTGATAAGAATGCAAAGACTGTGTTCAAGAGGTTCTAGAAGGGAATGAGTGTTCTGTTGGGAACTGGACTAGAAATCATTCATGTTACATTCTGGCAAAAAAGTTATCTACATTTTACTTATGTCCTGAGACTCTGTGTCTAAATTTAAAAGTGATGGACTAATTAATCTGGAGGAGGAACTTTCAAGATAGCATAGCATTAAGGAGGTGATATGAATATTATTGTCTTTTAGCCAGTTGCCTTGTGAGAGTCAGGAGCAGAAAGCAGAGTTAAAGAATTTTAAAACTTTCAGGTTGGTCGATAATGTGCATGTAAAACTGTGATCAAAGTAAAATTGTTAGACGATTATAGCTACTAAATAGATACTAAATACTTGAACAGAGACAATAGGAAAGATGACTTGAGGGCATCTCAGGAATTTGAGAGACCACACCTATTGCAGGCTCCAGAGTATAGAAGGGGAAATTTATTTGAGAAGAGGTCCTGGGAACGTTGTGCTTGTACGGTGTTGGGGGGTGGGTGTATGTGTAAGAACTTATTTCACCATTCTCTGCCAACCATGCACTCAGAGGCCATTGCAGCTGTGATTCCAGTAGACCCAGCTACTGCACAAACTGGCAGCGGGCCTGGCATAATCCACATGGTGCTGGTTCTTCAGGAATGCAAGATGCTAAAGTTAAGGGGTCATGATTTCAAAGGCAGTCCTGGGAGGCCAAACGAAGTGCAGCAGGGTAAGAATCCCTGAGGACTATCCCTCAAGAGGGCAATATGTGAAGCTGGGGAAATGAAACCAAAGCTGGAATGGAAGCCTCAGGAATCAAGAGATACTAATGACATGGACTATCTGCCAAGAATAGCTGCTGACTACAGAGATAGCCAGGCTAAAGAAAGATCATGTGTCCTCAACTGAAGTGGTCAAAGGGACAAAACTACCCAAGCTCTTTGGAAAGAACATCACACCGCCATGGGTCCCAGATGCTATACTTGGAGTTAAGGAACCTGTTTGTCTTACTGGGTATTGGTCTTGTTTTGGTCCCAACTCCTCTTTCTATGCCCCTATTCCTCCCTTTTGGAATGGGAATGTTTACTCAGTGCCACTGTATATTGGATATTATTTCTTTTGATCTTGGTCTTTACAGGAACTTACAACCCAAAGTTTGCCTTATGTCTCAGAGGAGAATTTGGACTTGTACTTTTGGGCAATGCTGGAACTATTAAGACCATGGAACTCTTGGAGATAAGTTAAATGCATTTTGGGGGCTGGGGAGAAATGAGATGGTTTTGATATGAGGTGCCCACCAAAAAACTCCTGTGTTCATGCAGAAATGATCAGAGATAAAATGATTGGATTGTAAGAGCTGTAACCCAATCAGTCCTCCCTAATTCAAATGGACTGGGTGGTAACTGTAGGTAGGTAGCACAAGGCTGGAAGAGGTAGGACACTGGGGGTGTGCCCTGGAAGGATTCATTTAGCCTGTGACCCCTTCTGTCTTTCTCTCTGTCCCCAGCTCTCCTCCATCATATCCACCATGGATGGAACCTCTGAAACTGTGAGCCCAAATAAACTCTTCCTCTAAGTTGTTCTTGTTGGGTATTTTGATCATAATGACAAAAAACCAACTTACTCAGCCATTAAGAGGACTCAAAGTTCACTTTTATTAGTTCATTCCAATCTTTTTTATTTGATGAAAAGTTACTTTCTGTGAAGAAAGAAATTTGCATGAGTGACCAAAACCATCTGCCCAGTTACCCAACCTGCTTTCCATTAAGGGTTTCTTTGGGGACTGGGGTTGTAGCTCAGTAGTAGAGTGCTTGCTTTGGATGCGTGAGGCACTGGGTTTGATCCTCAGCACCATATAATGCAAACACTATTTTTTTTTTTTTTGTGGTGCTGGGAATTGAACCCAGGGCCTTGTGCATGCAAGGCAAGCACTCTACCAACTGAGCCATATCCCCAGCCCCTCAGCACCATATAAATAAATAAAATAAAGGTATTACGTCCATCTACAAATAATTTTTTTAAAAGAGTTTTTTTTTGTCTTGTTCTATTTTTAGATTCTATGAATGAGTTGGATGGTTCTGAACCTCTTATTTGGACTTATTTGTCTTTCATGTCCTTGGCTGCTAAAGTGAACTGTTTATGTTTGCTGTTTAAGAAGTTTGTGGAGAGATATTTTTCCTCATATCCTTCTGCTATGAACATAAACACAGAAGTCTGATATCCTTTTGGGGACAAATCTGGAACAAAGCACACTCAACTAGATCAAGGAAATCAAGTGCTCTTCTGCCCCCAGAAAGTTTTGCCTCCCTGTATCCTTCATAAAAGTTCAGAAGCTCAACCCTGTTATGGTTTGAATCTATCCTCTTACATTCATATTGAAACTTTATCCTAAACTTTATATGCTAATGGTAAATGGAGGTGAAGCCATTGCAAGTCAATTCAGATTAGATTAAGTCATGAGAGCAGGACCCTGGTGATGGCATTAGTGGCTTCATAAGAAGAAGAAGAGACCTAAGCTAGCATGCTTACTCTGTTTCACCATGTGACGTCCACTGCCAAGTTATAATGCCAATACCAAGCTCTTGGACTTCCCAGCCTTAGAACCACTAGCCAAATAAACTTCTATTTTATAAATCACCTGTCTTTGGGTGTGTTGCTATGGCAACAGAAAAGGAACTGAGACATTCCCTGGGCATGTATACAGAAAACCGAAGACTAACGAGGTTGCTGCTGAAAGGATACTACTTCTGGTAAAGTGGCAGTCAAATAGACCTCACCACCATTAGATCCTGGTTCTCTCAGAAGCATGCCTTGCAGATTGAGGTACAAGAATAGCAGGACTTGCAACACTGGCTGTCATTTCTGCTTATTTCACACTAGGAAGAAGCTCTGCTATTGAGTTCCTCTCCTAGATGACTTATTTAGATGGGATGACCCGTGACTTCTCCATCTTTCCAGTTGTTACTCTGAGACAAGTAGACTCTCTTCCTCAGGTGTTCATCTTCCTAAGCCAGCTTCCCTATGCCATGCTCCTTGTTCTCCTCAGGCTCAAAGCAGAGACCTGTACAGTCATCTTGTGATAGCTGCTTATTGGCTAAGAGAGGAGGACTGGAGCCAGCTCTGAGGCCACAAGCAAGAGTCAGAGGGAGCAAGAGACTTCGACATTTAGAGACAAGGTCAACCAGAAAATCTAAAAATACAGTTTTAGAATAATTTATCAAGCAACTAGATAATAGTCTTGTGTAACAGAAAGTGAGTTTCCATCAGACTAACCTTATTTCAATAGAAATTGGGAGAAAATCTTATGTTGTGCAGTTCTTAGCTCAATGCCCACTGCCAGGGTAGAAGCCATTGAAATGTAAAGATTGGAGGAAAGGATTCCTATAGAGAAACGTTACTGGCATCAGGGGAGAGATAAGGAAATTCTTCCCTCTCTCAAACTCAGTGAGAGGTGTCATGAAGAACCAACAGAGAGAACCTGCTCCTTGGGAATGCTTGTCGAGTTGTGCAGGTGAGTGCTGTATGAGGACACCTAACCAACAGGTAAGGGGAGATGACATCAAGCCCTTTCCCCTCACCGAGGTTTGCTCACCTTGTTAGGAGGCTGCACCAGAAAGAAAGACATCTAGTACACACTGGTACACGCATGCACACAATTTATGGGATTATTAGAAGTCCTTCTGACACTAAAGGTAAGAGTTGAGCTGCAGTGAGCAGTGAGTTGGGCTGGGGAATTCGTTGTCTTTGACCTGGGGTCAGATCTAGATGTGGGCCTGGTTCAGGAGAGTGCTGGTCTGGGGTCAGCTTAGACTGTCCAAGGGCATGCTCTGGAGGGTTGAGGCAACTTGCTGGACAATGGCCACTGGATGCACAGAGGCAGAGGGAGATTGTCAGGAGCAGGCATGGGAAAAAAGTCGAGTTGCTTTGGAACATGTGGTTCTCCCAAGTTTCATTCCTACTGTGATTGGCTTCACAAATGAGCAGATGTACATCTAAAGCAATGAAAGCAAAAACACAACATACCATTTTTCATCACATTAGCAAATACTCTGAAAACAGTAGTTCTCAAAGCTAGTGAGGGCCAGGGGGACTTGATATATAAGTGAAAGTTCCCACTATTTAAAACTTTTTGAAAAGCAATTTGGCAATAGATAACAAAGCCTTAAAAATATTAAAATCATTTAGCCCAGTAATTACTGTAATTATACTTGTAGGAGTCTATCCAAAGGAAATAAAAAATGAATATAAAGACCTGCCTCGCATGTATAGAAAGAAAAATTTAAATGACCCAAATGTCTGACATTAGTACAAAAAATGTTTATCAATATCTACTATTTAAGGAATTAAAATTATGTTTATGAAGTGTTTTTAAATCCTAAAACAAGATTAAATGGGGAAAAAATGTAATTCTAACAATACATAGAAGAAAAGACTAGAATAAACTATACCAAAATATAAATAGTGGCTCTCTCTTAGAGGTAGAATTATGGGGGAACTGTTTTTTTCTCCTTTACAACTTAATTTCTTCTAAAATGTATATTGCTCTTCTAATCAAATAAAAAGGAGAAAATGTTAGAGCAAAAGGCCCACTGGCTGATGAGCTGAGTTGAATGCTGACTTTTTTTTTTTTTTTTTTTTTTTTGTGGTGGTGGGGAGGCATACTGGGCATTGAACTCAAGGGCACTCGACCACTGAGCCACATCCCCAGCCCTATTTTGTATTGTATTTAGAGAAAGGGTCTCACTGAGTTGCTTAGCACCTCGCTTTTGCTGAGGTTGGCTTTGAACTCATGATCCTCCTCTCAGCCTCTGGAGCTGCTGGGATTACAAGCCTGTGCCACAGTGCCAGCTGAATACTGATGAAGGCTATGGTGGGTGGAGTTTGTGGCCCAGCAGATGGTCCTCTGAAAGTCAACTTTACCTGATGGTGGTGGGTGCTTCTAAGCAGTCCAGATGCAGGCAGAAGCCCCTCAGGTATGCCACCTATCCCTTAAATGCACAAAGTTATCATCACTCTTCTGGAACAGTCTTCTACAGCAGTACTTCTCAGAATTTAATGCAGACCAATCATCTGAGGATCTTGTGAAAATGCAGATTCAGGTTCAGAATATCTGGGGTGGATCCTGAAGATTCTGTATGCTCATCAAGCTAGTAGATGAGAAAGATGCTTCTGGGGACACAACTTGCTGGGCCCCACACCTGGAGATTCTGATTGGCTAGATTTGGGTGGGGTTTGCTCATTTTCATTCTAACCAGCAACTGGGTGCCCATGATTGTGGAGCACACCTTGGGTAGCACCTAAGAACAAGTAGCATCACTGTCACCCAGAAGTCTGCAAGTGATCAAGCCCAGCCCAGACTTAGGGAATTAGAGTCTGCATTTTAACAAGATCCCTGGGTGATTTTATGCACATTAGCATTTGGTAGACTTTGATCTGGAAGATACTCCCAAAGAACTGAGTGAAAACATTTTCCAGATGATCAAGAAGTGTCCTGCTCCTCCTAAATCTCAATCACTACAAATGAGCTCTCCTCCTAAGCACAGTGACCTGCTTCCTTGTTTTCTTGTTATGACCAGAGTCATGGTCCCATAGTGGATTATCTGCCAACAAGGAATGACTTCTGTTCTCAGTTCACTTCTCTGAGTGATGCTAACCATGTTGTTCATGTTGAAAAACATTTCAATCACCATGTAGCAAACATGGAATTCTTCGATCAAATCCTTAGATTGGAATCCCTTGCTCAGACAAATGGAAACTTGTTCTGAAAACTATTTTTCAGGTAGGAAAGGTTGTACCTGATTGCAACAGGGAATTCTGGAAGTTAGGAAAGTTGTCAACTCCTGTAAAAAATGTGGATTGTTTAGGATTCCTGATTGTAGCAACCTCAGGACAGGAAGTGGGGAGGGGAATCTTGTGTTTCTAGATTATCCCAAAGCAATACTGTGCTGTGAAGAATTGAGTGTCACTTCACTGGAATGCTTTCCCTTTTAAAAATTCTCTCATTTTATCTTTTTAATATACCATAACTTTGGTAGAAAAAAAAATCCCTTCCCCCAGATGTTAGATTATTGGAAAGGAGAGAGAAAATGTTGTGTTTATTGATGATATTTCTATTTGCTAAGGTAAATTCCTTAACCCTGAGCAGAATGAAATATACAACCTCGAGATTGTTTTGGCTTGACATTAAATGCAGTGTATGATGTCATATTTCCTGTTCGTTGAAGTTGTTGTACTTTTTTTTTAATTTGACAGGAGAGTGGGGAAGGAGGCTATTCATCAATGGCTATTTAAAGTTTAGCGATTGCCTAGAAAGGAAAAAAATGCTATTTTTCAGCAGTGAATATTTTTTACTCTGCTAAGGAATTACTGCAATTTAACACATAAAATCTGAAGCATAGATAAGTGTGATCTTGAAAAATTGTCTTTTGTTGGTTGGATAATAACAGAAAAAAAAAAGTAGCTGTCAATGCTGTAGACATGTTCCCCTGGTTGGCAGGAATTCGGCCCATGCAGCAGAAAGCCAACTAGCACTTTCTCTGCATTGTTCTAACAGGGGAAATGGGGCTAACTGCTAGAATGACACTCCCATCATTGGTCATTGGCCACAGTCATTCTGCCCACAGGACAAGGCAAGTCAATGATTGTCAGTTCTGGAAGGAAATCTTTTTAAATTTAAGATGAATTATGCATTCCGACATACTTAAAATTCTGCCTCTTTTTAAAAGATAAAAATTTACCCAATTAGTGATCTTTTTGTTTTTGTACTTGAAAAGACTCCATTTGTTTTCTATGTCATATTTAACAAATTTGAATAATCATATTTTGCTTAAAGTTTTTTTTTACCAGTACAAATACTGGATACAAATCTCTGAATGTAACTTCAGGTGTTGATAACTTTTCCATGCTAATTACCTTCTTTTGAGGATACTAAAAAAATCCTTCATTCTCCAAAGGAGATGTCATAACAATTGTTGACCTTGTACCCTCCCACATCAGAGCAGAAGTAAAAAATGGTGAGAAGGACCTGGGTTGGTCAAGATACCACTTGGACATGAAGGTACAGTACACTGTGTCTCGTTTAGTTTTTAAAAACGTTTACAGAATATAAGTATGTGTATAGGTGGTGTAGTGAGTAATTTTTATCTAGTTTTGCCTGTAGGAGTCATGAAAGGAATTCAAAGTGCCAGCTGGAACCTGGTTGAGAGGAAAAGCAATTAACAAATAGGCATTTTCCAGTGACGCAGGCCTGGAAAGTAGACTGCTCAATCCTGTACCAACTCCTTGAAGAAGTACTCTGAACTCCTAAAGGTTTTTAAGCATCAGTGTGCAAACCTCTCACAAATGCTTGCCTTTCTCTTGTTACATCACCAAAACTGTGCCTTTTGCAGATAATATTGTCTGAGAAAATCTGAAGCCTCTCCCTCCTATTTTTGATGCAATCAATAAAATGTTCCTATATATGCCGAGAACCTGATTTTAGAAAGCTACCGGCTCCTTGTGGGAAGCTCCATCCAGGGGCACAGATGATGAGCAACGTAACTGATGTCTCTAACTCAAATGTTGGGTTGTTGGGGTTGTTTATTGTTTTTTTTGTTTGTTTTTTTGAGATTCAGGAACAAAAACACTCATTCATCTTTTGTAACTGAAGAAAAGCATATGAAATAAAACAAAGTTTAAAGGAATTTCATATCTATATTAGGATCAGTTAAAAGAGAAGAAAATGACAATAGGAGGGAGAAATAAAGAGTGAAAAACAAAGAGAAAAGGAGCAAGCAGGGATGTAGAGGGACCCGCAATAGCAGTCCAAGAAAAAAAGAAGATAGACTCGTACATAAGAGGGATTGTCAGGATTTATTGTTTTAAAAAAACAAACAAAAATGGTTTCAATGTAGGCTCTAAAGCTCAGAGCACAGATGGTATGAAAGTCTTATCTCCATCACAGGAAGATAGAAATGATTCTGACAGAGTCTTTGCAGAGCCCCAGCATCACCGTTAAAGCCTTTTCCAAGGCCTGGCTTGTTTGCAACACCCAGGATAACTGTGGCTGGTTCTAGAAAGAACCTCAGTCCCCCTGGAATCAAGTGAGGATATGCACTGGGTGGGGGATGGTTAGTGCCACAGTATATAAGGTGCTAAATTTTGAGCAAATGATCAAAAGGAAATTTTTAATGCCATTTCAATCATAAAACATTAGCATGCTTAGCTATTGATACTGCACCACTAAATAGTACTACTAGATGGATGTAAAGAAAATCGTGTGAGAGTAAGATCCTTCCTTCTATCAAGTGGTTTCTATAGTCTTCTAAAAATGGACCCAGAGGTTCCAAGTTCTGGATGCAGATGAAGAAGCTGCATATTTTGCACCTCACCCAGAACTCAAGTAAAGACTTTTAGGCAAGCGTTCCCTGAAAAAGAAAGACAAAGACTGAACACCTCATTTTGATGGTTCATTTACCCCACTTTGATTTGAACAGAAGGTATCCCCCCAATATCTCCTGTTAAGAGGTGTTCAGAGGTGAATGATTGGGTTTGGAGAGCTGTAATCTAATCAGCCCATCCTACTTCAAATGGACAAACTGGGAGGTAACTGCAGGCAGGTGGGATGTGGCTGGAGGAGGTGGGTCCCTGGGGGTGTGCCCTGTGATGGTTCCTATTTCCTGCAGCCTCTTCCTCTCTCTGCTTCCTGGTCACCATGAATGAAGTCATGTTATGACATCTCCCTTCTGCCACGATATTCTGCCCCACCTTGAGCCCAGAACAATGGAGTCAGCTAACTATGGACTACACCTCTTAAACAGTGAGCCAAAATAAACTTTTCCTCCTCTAAGTTGTTCTTGTCAGCTATCTTGGTCGTGAAAAGCACACTAACGTGTTTCCAGAGTGTTTTGAGGCTCTGGGAAAACATTTCTAGGATCAGAGTCAGACTGGAAAACTGGAGGCTCCTGCAACGTTCCTTAGGGCTGATGGCCCTTTGGTCCTGCCTGTTTATCACCCCCAAGCAGTCTGTCTGTTCTTCCATTTTCTTTCTTTTTTTTTTTTTTTTTTTTTTTTTTGGTACCAGGAATTAGACTCAGGGACACTTAGTCACTGAGTCACATCCCCAGCCATATTTTTTGTATTTTATTTGGAGACAGGATCTCACTGAGTTGCTTAGTATCTTACTATTGCTGAGGCTGACTTTGAACTCGCTATCATCCTGCCTCAGCCTCCCAAGTCGCTAGAATTATAAGTGTGGGCCACCGTGCCTGACTGTTCCAGCTGATGTCAAGAACATTCTAATTGAGAGATATTCCTTTAGCAAAAGTCTCGGATGGGAAAGCTAAGTATACTATGAGTTTCCGGTGAAACAAAGCTCTGAGACCAGGTTTTCTGAGGGAATGCAGAGAGCTGGTGGGAAAGCACCTGGGCAGCAGGTCCCTGAGGACACATTTTGCCTGTTTCCCCTCTCCATTGCAACTGTGTACTTTGGCCCAGGCTTTGCAAGGAACAGGGACAGAGTGACTGTGTTTCCAAGGAGGAACACCAGCAGTCAGAAGGGTTTGCCTCCTGGCTCCATCCCCAGGACTGTGCCACCAGACTGTAAGACCTGCAGCTATAACATAAAACAAACTTGGAACCTAAATGAGAGCCAATGACTGATCAGAAGCAGCAGTGGCTTTCTTCATAAGCCCTGGTCTGATAGGTGGGACTAGGGAGAGAGCAATAGTGAGGGACCAGGGAACCCCAGGATAAGAGGAAGGAGAAAGAACAGAGCAAATCAGCAGGGGAGGCTGCCCTGGAGTGCTCTCAGTAGTCCATGTGAGAGAAGCAGCAGCAGTGTTGGATTTGGAGGAACACATGTATCTCTGTTATTGCCTCTAGCCTGCTAGCTGGTTAAGGACCTCACTAAACCCTCAATGTCTCTGCCTGGTAATATGTAAAATGGGGATAATGATCCAACCTCTTAGCCAACTCACTGAACCACTGATGGCTACACCTCGCTTCTAAATTGCCCAGGGCAATGTTCCAAGTACCAGCCAGGATGTTTCTCTAGTGGTAATAGCTCCAAGAGAGAAGCAGATTTTGAAAACAAAGTGATGTTTCCTGCCTGACAGAGGCATGCTTCAGGTTATACTGCAAAAGACAATGTCAGGAGAGCAGAGGACACCACTAGGGAAGACCAGACAGAGCTGGACACCTGGCACATTGTGTCTCTGCATTTATTTCCTAATTCACATTCTAATGTACCTCCCTGTTATTGGTGGCCCAGAGGGTCAGATTAATCAAAGTGGAAAACATTCCTCCTTCAGTTGCAATTACAACCATTATTTATGTTACTGAAATTAATCAATCACCATTGACTACCTTCTACTATATTTATATAGCTTTTGGGAAAGGGAGAACAAATCTCCAACCCCTACCAGGGTAGGGAGCTGTGCTGGGAGGCAGGAATAGTCTCCTCACAGCAACATGGGAGAAGGAAGGAGGGCTGATTGTGTGGTTGATATTAAAATTTAACAGACAACTTCTGTGTAAAGAAATATATGATTTATGTTATTCTATTTTCTTGGCTCATAACTGGCATTTTTTAATAGACCTGTGTCTCACACATGGGTCACTCACATTAGCACACGTTTTGGGGTGGGTTAAAGGACATTTACTCAAATGATGTGAACATTCTGCTTTGAGGGGGTATTAGAACTATGGGACAGAACACTGTGCTCAATCCACAGCAATAAGTTGGAAAAGCATCCACACTGTCCTCTTGTTAGTTTCAAAGTGTAGAATTTTTTTCCTTAGTACAACAGAAAAAGGATAAGTTCAACAAGATGGTTAAAATCATACCTACATTTTGAACAACACAAAGTCTACCATAGGGAGTTTTGAATACCTTCCAATATATAAGGCTTTCTAAATAGAATCATCCCTCAATGCCAGAACCACCCCCATACATATAGCTCCAGAAGCTTCAGTCTCCTCTATAACATGGTGTAGCATTTGCATATAATCTATGCACATTCTCCTGTGTATCTTCAATACATCATATCTAGATTACTTACAGTACTGCTGGGCTCAGTGGTACACACCTATAATCCCAGTGGTTTAAGAGACTGAAGCAGGAGGATCATGATTTCAAAGCCAGCCTCAGCAATTTAGCAAGGCTCTAAGCAACTTAGTGAGACCCTGTCTCTAAATAAAATATAAAAAGGGTTGGGGATGTGGCTCAGTGATTGAGCGCTCCTGGGTTCAATGCCCTAGCACCAAAAAAAACAACAAAAAAAACCAAAACAGTTTACTCGCAATACCAAATACAATGTAAATAGTTTAGGGACTAAAGAGAAGCAAAATAAAGTCTGTTCATGTTCACAACAGATCCAATTTTTTTCCCAAATGTTTTTGCCCTAGGTGGTTTGAATCTGCTGATGTGGAATCTGTGCTGTGGAACCTGCCAACATGGTGACCCAACTGTATTTCTCTCCTTTCATTCTTATTACTCAGAGGGCTTGGTCAGGCAGTTATTAGGAAGCTGCATGGGATAGTTAAAAAAAAAAAAAAAAGTAAGTATATTAAAAGTGCAAAGGTAGGGGGCTGGGCATCAGAAAGATATGATTTCGAACGTTAGGTCTGCCATTGTCTCAGCTTACAAGGACAAAGTGGCGTTTGAGCCTACCTTGTAATAAGGATTCTGGAGGTAGAGTGACCAACCCGTCCCAGTGTGGGTAAGTGGGGCAGCGTTCCTGGACTGAGCACTGAAGTCCCTTGAACAGGCACCACCCTCAGGCCAGAGGAGGCAGTGATGGTTGGTTTGCCTGCAAGTGCTGAGCAAGGATGGGATTCCAGGAGGAGCAGTGGATGAACCTGCAAGTTGGGTCATCCCCAGCCTTTAAGGGTGGGGAGACCCTGGAGGAAGGATGAAGGCAAGTGATGCTAGAGAGCAGGGGACAGTTTGTGGAGAGTTCAGAAGGACAGGCCAGCCTACACTTCCACGGGGTGGGCGGGCGAGAGGATGGTGGAATGGGAGTTGAAGGGCAGGGATGTTTCCGCCCCTCCCTTGGGCTGGTGTGGAGGCTTCACAGGTCCTGTGGGGCAGGTAGGTTGTCTCCATGGAGCCACCTTTAATGAAGCTCCAGCAGGCTTGGTGTAGGTTGGGATCTGGGGGGTGAGATTCCTTAGAATACTTGGTGGGCAGCAAACAAAATGCCCATGAAATCAGTTGAAACAACCTCAGGGTCTGGGCGCTGTTGGCCTGCCCCAGGAACCTGTAACTGGTTTAGCTCTGGCTTCGCCCCACCCTCTGTGGTGCCCTTGGCTCTGCCTCCCTTCTCCTGGGAGCAGCTGGGCACTTTCTGGTCTCAGTATATTTCATGATGTTCCCCTAGGAGAATGAGCATCTATTCCTGTGGCTGTTTTCTTTTCAGGATATACATAAAACAAACAAACCAAAAATGGTGCTTACTTTCTGAATACAATTTGATGAGTTTGGACATATTCATACACCTGTGAAACAATCACCATAATGTATACAATAAACAGATCTGTCACCTCGGAAAGTTTCTCATGCCCCTTTGTCCCCTCGTCCCTTAGTTTTCTTTCTCTCTTTTTCTGGTTTGTTCTTATAGTAAAAACAGTTAACATGTGCTCTACTCTCTTAGTTTTTTAAGTGAGCAGTACCATAGTGGTAACTAGGGACACTATGTGGCATAGCAGATCTCTACAATTTATTCATCATGTATAACAGAAACTTTACTGATCAAATGAGTAAGTTCCCTCCCCTTTCCAGTCCCTGGTGACCACCATTCTGCTCTCTGCTTCTGTGATTTTGAGGCCTTGTGCAAGTGGAATCATGTAGTTTTAGTCCTTGTGTGCCTGGCTTGTTCACTTAGGACAGAACAGCCACAGTATCCAGTAATCCCACTTTTAAGAATTTACCAAAAAGAAATGAAATCAGGATCTCAAAGAGATATCTGCATCCCCTGTTCCTAGCAGCATTATTAATGATAGCCAAGATGTGGAAACAGCCTAAGTGTCTGAATGATGTGGATAAAGAACATGTGGAATATACATATGAAGGATTATTATTCAATCTGTAAAAAATCCTGCCATATGTAACATGATGGATAAACCCATTGCTTACTTAAGAGCAAAGACATTGCTCTCTTTCAAGTGCCCTGGAAAATATGTCCTTGAGTCTTAGTGGTCCCTCCTGAACCAATCCCCACAGCCAGAGGATGCTATTTACCAAAGAGCTTAGGCCTGGTTACCTGGATGGTCATGGTTAGCAGGCAAGTGCTGGTCATGGTTAGCAGGCAAGTGCTGGTGGATGAGGCCAGCTGTCCTTGAAGCACATGGCCTGCTAAACAGAGGAGTAAAACCTGAACCAAACTTAGCCTGCTCTCTGGGATAGAGCAAACTGGCAGACGTGTGACTACTACCAGAAGTAGTCCAAGAGGAAGAATGGAGCATACTCAGTGGTCAGCTGCATTCGGAGACTGGGGAAAAGGGACACACAAAACACAGGCCTCCAGGATTTGTGGCTGTGCTCTGACCATTGAGATGTCCTTTTCGGCCATGTGTAACAAGTGAGGTAAGATCAAGCCCTTCCCTTAGGGCCTCCCTGGATGAGATTCACCCCAGGAGTGATTCTTCCAGAACTTGATCCTGAGGCAGGTGAGGAAGTGCATCCTTGGCATCCAGGTGCTCAGACCCTACCATGCAGTCAGACACCAGGCCCTACTGAGGCCCTGCATAATTTACAAAAGCTCAGAGAGAGGCTTTCTAGCATGTTGTGTGGAGCCCTTGAGGTTTAAAATGTTTACTTGTACCCTCAGGGTTGGAAGTTCTAACTGGGAAGAAGATGGGCTCATTGGAACACAGTTGGTGTCTTATCCCAACTATTGACTTTCCATGTCTTTTAATAGTTATCATCCCTTCCTGCAATTCCTGCCCCCAGAACTTTGCTTTCCAGTACCAGGAAATCTCAAAGTTACTTGAAGTTCTGTTCCAGAGGCCTTGGTGCCCAGCTCCAGTGTGCTGGGCTAAGCTTGTGGTATGTGCTCTGCTACCAGTAGGAGAGGTATAGTCCTCCAGAGAATGACCTTACCAACCCATAGCCAGGAACATTGGTGGATAAAGGCTCACTTCACCCAGCAGGCTGTCCCCTACCCCAGGCCAGAATTAGGGCTGAGAGAGCCCTCTGTGTATGTCCCCATCATCTTTCTCGCTTTACTGAAATGACGTGTTTGAATGACTGACTACTCTTGACCCCATCCACCCTTAAGCAAGAAGGTTTCAAGGACCAATCTCAGACCTAGCTAGTGACTGACATTTAACAGGTTGTCTATGTGTGGAGCTCAACCCAGGCATTCACAGAAATCAATTACTGGGTTCATGAACGTGAAGCCTGACTGTCATCTACCCACTTGGCTCCTTAGCTTTCTTCCAATTAAGAAAATGAGTGATCCACTGAAAATTGAATGAATGTAGAATCAATAGTAACCTGGTGAAGAAATTTATCTCTTCCCAACCACATGTGCCAGGACACTATGGGCATTTCAACATCTTAGTCTCAGGCCCTGTTTGTTAACTTTACAGATAAAAAGATTTCTCGGTTCTCAAATCCTATTTGACTTTTAAAGTCCCTACTAGGATTCTTAGCAGAGCAAAATACATTTTCTGCTTATTCCCGGAGTGTGTTATGTTTTGCTGTTAAGCCAAGAGAAGAGCTTCTTTGAGACTGTTGGTGATCTAAGGCTGACACCTGGAAGCATTTCTCAGCTTCCCGTTAAAACAAAGGAGGGAGAACCAAAGCCTCCGAGCCAGATAAGCCCACGTGCTGTCCCTGAGATAGCACTACTTTAAAATGCCACAGGTCACAGAACAGTTTTGTCTAAAGTCTTGGAAATCTAGTGCATCTCCCATCGCAACTGCAAGCAATTCTGCCCTGATTGCTGTAACCTAGATGACCATGCATTTTGCTGTATGGGGAGAAACTAATGAGATGGAACTTTCTCGGATGGGAACCTGCTGGCCCACTGCCTAATGCACCATGCCGGGGACCTCTGGGAGCCCACCTCCTGGATTGCCGACGTGCCTGGTTGCAGCGGAACGTGCTGATGTGTCTGTCAGTGCAATAGGCTGTAAGTGGACTGGAAAATAGAACAGCAGGTGAAGGGAGACCCTGCAGGGAAGCAACTAAACGGTTCCTCCCAGAACACTAGATATCAGCATTAGCACCAGAATAGCCGCTCCTCCAATAACAGGACAGTTACTTGCCCGGAGCGCACATTAGGAACACAGTCATGGAAGCAGGAGGGGACAGACACAGCACTGGTCTGACATGCAGCAGCTTCAGGACTGGAAATCTGTGTCAGGGAGCAGAGAGTTATGCTTTATTTTTAGTCATGATAAGTCTTTCAGCAGCTGGCAGCTTTTTCATTAATGTTATTACGGGGGATCTGGACTGGTGGGAAGAGCTGCTGACATGTTCCTCACTGAAGTTGGACTTTTGAGTTAAAAGGGGAGGGAATAAAATAGACTGAATATAAGAGACTGGTGATCTCTTTCTCTTTGAGATCCAAATGCTCTTGAGCTTAGACAGAACAAGAGCTTAGACAGAACATCATGGGAACCTCCAGAAAGAACTAGAAGCTTCCAGAAGCAAACACCTACTTGGCATCCCATGCACCCTGGTGGCTTCCCTGACAGAAGCAGGCCTTGATAGAGGGTCCTGCTCATGTCAAATGACTCAATCCCAGCTGTGCTTCCCTTCCTGTGTGATTTGGCATGTCTCTCCATCCAGCCTGGCTCTTTCCTGAGGAAGGGTCAGCCACACCTCTTGCTTGATTCTATTTGCTAAATTCCTGGAAGACTCAACATGGACACTTGTAATACCTTCTTTCTCACATTTCTGTCTGCTAAATTATGGGCAAGTGAAAGGCTGGGGGGCTGGGGCAGTTAGCATGACTGGAGCTATGGCCAGGTTCCATTTGGAAGTACTGTCACTCTTACCTGACAGTAGAGTCCACGTGGTGTGTGGGCTTCATTGGTTTTCCCAAATCATAGCCTTTGGTTTCTGTAAGCTCAGCTCTGCACCCTTGGACTCTACTGTGGATACTGTCACCAGAACACAGTGGGCTCAGCAGTGTCAATTGAATAAGAGAAGGAATGTGATCTCTCTGTAGACAAGATGTGAAATAGATTGGCCCCCAATATCCAACCACCAGGGCTCTGCTGTAGAAATAGGCACACTAAGGCTTGAGTCAATATGGGGCACTGTGTTTCCATCCACCCAGGCCTTTGCCCAGGCTCTCTTCTGAACATCAGCACAGCTCCCGCATGAGCTCTACAGACAACAAACAGTGCAGGCTCTTACAGTGCACAGCAGTCTCCCCTCTATAGCAAGCTCATAAGAGCTAGTGATGGCACAGGATCTGCTCTTCTCCCAACTTTTCTGTCCTTATTGTACCAGCCTTCCTCCAAGTCCCAGAATCACTTCCTTCTCTTGCAATGAGAGATACTTTGGTTTTTAATTTTTTTTTTTAATTTTTACTTTTTCTTTTTTTTTTAATTCATTTTTATTGTAAACAAATGGGATACATCTTGTTTCTCTGTTTGTACTTGAAGTAGAGGCATACCATTTGTGTAATCATACATTTATCTAGGGTAATAGTTTTTGATTCATTCTGTTATTTTTTTTCTCCCCTCCACCCCTCCCACCCCTCTTATCCCTCTATTAGAGTCCCTCCTTCCTCCATTCTTGCCCCCTTCCCATGCCCCTATATGTGTCATCATCCGCTTATCAGTGAGATCATTCGTCCTTTGCTTTTTTGAGATTGGCTTATCTCACGTAGCATGATTTTCTCCAACTGCATCTATTTGCCTGCAAATGCCATAATTTTATTGTCCTTTATGGCTGAGTAATATTCCATGGTATATATATACCACAGTTTCTTTATCCATTCATCAATTGAGGGGCATCTGGGTTGGTTCCACAATCTGGCTATGATGAATTGAGCAGCTATGAACATTGATGTGGCTGTATCTCTGTAATATGCTGATTTTAAGTCCTTTGGGTATAGGCCAAGGAGTGGGATAGCTGGGTCAAATGGTGTTTCCATTCCAAGTTTTCTAAGGAGTCTCCACACTGCTTTTCAGAGTGACTGCACTAATTTGCAGTCCCACCAGCAATGTATGAGTGTACCTTCCTCCCCACATCCTCTCCAACACCTGTTGTTGCTTGTATTCTTGATAATCGCCATTCTAATTGGGGTGAGATGGAATCTTAGGGTAGTTTTGATTTGCATTTCTCTTATTACTAAAGATGTTGAACATTTTTTCGTATGTTTGTTGATTGCTTGTAGATCTTCTTCTGTGAAGTGTCTGTTCATATCCTTAGCCCATTTGTTGATTGGGTTATTTGTATTCTTCATGTAGAGTTTTTTGAGTTCTAATCTGAGGACTGACAATGACTGAGGTAATTCTCAGGAAAGAATATCTGGGCTCCAACGCCAGTCTGGGTAAGGAAATTGGAGACACTGGTAAAAATCACCTCTACCCAAACTCTCTTATGGCCAGGATTGTCATCACAGGCTTTGATCTGCCTCTAATTACAATATTTTTCTGTGTATGGTACTTTTTAGCTGGAAAAGTTAGACCATCTGGGGTCCTGTCAAAATTGGAAATGTGTTTGTTGAAATGAGTATATGTACTTTCAGGGGCCTTTGATGAATGTATGAACTTTGTTTTGTGAGCCTGCAGTTTGTGCAACGTGCTGAACTGGGGCCCAGAGGGTTGATTTTGAATCCTCTTGAGAAACTCGTGATCATCTAGAGACACTAAGAGGGTGGGGCAGAAAAGAGTAGGTTGGTAGGTGGAATAGGCACATGTGAGGACAAAGGTCTTCTTAGGGGTATGCTCTGCTCCTGTACTTGGCAGATATCTTCATCTTTACACCTGGCTGTGGGATGCTGTCCATGAGGCAGGGGAATTCATCACTCTTCCATTACACAAAATCCTTTCTTAGGAAATAAAATCCTATTGGCCTTGGTTCTCAGGTGAGCAGAATATGCATTTGTTATATGAAATGACGAATCTAAGCCCTCACCAGCAGAGAACTGCTCTAAATACTGACTTTGCCCTCACTGAACTTAACTTTTACATAAAAGGAAATAGGTGTGGACCAGTGATCACTCAGAAGTGCCTTCATATCCTAGTGAGGGTCATCCTAGAGCTGACTCTCAGCCTGAGAGTGCAAATGGTTAAATATGTGTGAATTTTGTGAGCCAGTGGTGAGCTCTTGGTACCCCCAGACCAGCCAGGAAGGAAGTAGTACACCAAGAAAATTCTCATACACTGCTCTTCAGGTTGTCTTATTTCATGTGCCAGTTTACCAACACATCACTGGTTTGACCACTTCATTTCTCAAGGCCTCAGTTTTCCCATCTGCTCATCTAGATAATGACACTAGTTTCCCAGGCAGGTTGGGAGGATTAAGTGAGAAAATTCATGGCAAGTGTGTGGTAAGTGAGCAGCACATGGGAAGTTCTCAGTAAAAGGGAGGACTCGTGGTCTGTGTTTATAAAGGGAAATGCCCTTTCCCATGGTCTAAAGAAGTTTAGCTCAGAGGCCAATGATTTTCAAAAGCCCCATTCTTTTCAGAAGGAAAAATACCATTATTCTAGTGGATTCCTGCCATCTCCTAGAAGTTGCCAAGCTCAAAATGTCTTCCCATATCTCAGAAAGCCACATGGATAATTCCCATGACTGAGGCTGGCATCCGGATGGTTCCCACCAGAAGGACTGAAAGATCCAATGAGTCACACCACTTTGAAGACCCAGGAATCTCAGTCATTACTGAGAGGCTGACTGGTCAACAGGAAAAACCTGTAATGTGCCCTTTTCTAAAACGTTAGCCTGGTCTCCGCTTCGCTGATGCCCTCCTTAGACAAGTTGCACTTGTGTGCCCACCACTCTCCACTCTCTGACCTCTGTGAAACTTTTGCTGGCACAAAACTGCCACAGTTCTATCTGGTACTGCTAGTTGACCAAAATTGTGAACAAATTTTAAGAGTCTTAGAGGGGATAATCATCATTCTTATTGAAGTCATGTGTCCTAGAGTGTTCGTATGTATCAGAAAGACTTCTATTAATTTTTATGCTAAAATTTGCCTTTTATTCCTCATCACCATTGACAATAATCAAGACATGGAAGCAACTTAAGTGTCCATCAATCATGGAGAAAATGTAGTACATTTATGCAATGAAATACTATATAGCCTTAAAAAGGGAATTCTGTCATTTGCAACTAAAGAACAATATGCTAAATGAAATAAACTAGGAAAATAAAAACAAATATTATATGATCTCATTTATATGTGGAAACTAAAGAAGTTGAACTCACAGAAGTAGAGAACAGAAAGGTAGTTACCAGAGACAGGAGAGGAAGTAGAGGGAAGAGCAAATAAGAGAATGTTGATCAAAGGGTGCAAAGTTTCGGTTTTAGTTTGATTGGAGAAATTACTTTTAGTGATCTATTTTACTGCATGGTCACCACAGGTAATGATAAAGTCTTGTGTATTTCACAATTGCTAAAATAGATTTTTAAAGTTTTTACCGCTTGCTCCAAAAAGACAAATTAGTGAGGTGATAGATATGTTCATTAACTTGATTGAATGCTTTTTATAACATATATGTAGAACAAAATGTTATGTTGTACTCCATAATTATAGGCAATTATTATTTATCAATCAAAATAAAATAAAACTTTTATCTTTTTTAAATTATAAAAGTCATAGTTCTCTATAGAAATTTAGGAAACAGGCTTCCATTTTAAATGGTGTTTGTGCTTCGAGTTTGTTCAAATATGGCTACCTAGGTCTATTTTAGTGATATAAGTAGGAAAGAGACTGAGGCCAATTACCTCCTGTTCAGTAACCTTTCTGGGAGGGGACAGGAATGAGCTAGAAATTTTCAGGGCACTTCTTTTGAGGGTAGAGCTATGTGTCAAATTTTTTCTAGAGCTGATTGATGGAAAAAGTGGTGTCAGTGCATTTAAACCACTTTTCATCAGTGAATTCTTCCTGCTGGACTCAGCCTTGCTCCACAGACACCTCGCTTCCAATGGTAATGAAAACTTGACGATTCTTTGCACTCAGGAATATGTTTCCTTCAGAGTCATCAGAAGACCAGATTCATTAAACTAATCAGAGACTGGAGGCTGTGCTATTATGTCTTCAAATATGCAAGTTAGTCAGCTAAGGTAGCCTAGTTTTGATTATTTGCATCTTCAACTCCACTGTCATCATCTTGGAAAACCAGGTTGAGTCTTTTGAGGGCATGAGCCATAACAGCTACGAAAAAAACCATAGGACCCAAGAAAAATATATATCGGAATTTATCCAGGATGGGCAATGAGTTTGAACGTTGTTTCCTAGCTAATTCCTGTAGGGCAGAACTCGAGACTGTTGACAGATGGAATGAATAACAAATAGAAAGTGGAAGCTTTTCTGAACTGACCCTCAAACCTAGACAGTATGTTCATTGTTGGGGAATGTTGCTAATGATAGCACCGACCTAGGATGCCCCAGTCTCCACTCATGTGACTCTCCTAATGGGGCCAAATCCTGGGTCAGGGTTGCTGGCTGTAGTCGAACACAGTAGAACAGAGCTTCTCCTAAACTCCCCTTGCCCCTTCATTTTCTTGCACCTCCATGCCTGTTTAAGTTGCTCTGCTCCATGTATTCCCACTTGCCATCTTTCTTCCATTATCAGTGAGTGTGGACTCAATGACCTGAGGAGGAGGCCAAGATCATCATCACTATTCCTCTGATGAACCTACAGATACTAAGGAGTTAGAAATGGTATATTATTCTTTTACTCTGTACTGGTGATTTAAAAAGGAATTGACGGCCTCAGTCACATCTGAAAACTTCAGAGGTGGTTACCGGTAATGGTGAGCCATCTAACTTCTTAAATCCTGCCCTATATGTGAGATAAGACAGCCATCCTATGGAAGTCTGGGGATGGTCCTTGGGGTCCAGCCTCATAGAGGAGGTAGCAGAATTTTATGTATGTTGATACAATTGTCCTATTAAGCAAAGGTAAGTGGGTGTGTTATATCTTTAGTAATCTCAGTACTATGTGCCTAAACTGTAACAGGCAAGGCCTGTTGAAAGATAGTTGAGCAAAATCTGAGGAAAAAAAATATTTCTATTTCTTGTTGTTGTATGTTTTTAGTCTGAAAAATAATTTGCAAAATGTTCATTATATTAAATGAAAGAACTTACACATACCCTTATCTGTGGTCTATTTTATAACCAAACTATGTGTAATGACTTCTTTTAATTTGCTCTAATGTATGACTCAGTTTCCATTTATTTTTATTATTGCTCATTATACTTTAGGTTCTCCTGTCATCTAGGATAGCCAGAGGAGAAAAAGATTAAAAATGTATTTTGTAAATTCTACAAGATGCATAGTCTGAGGCTTATATGGCTGGCTCATGATAATACGATCATAATGCTTTATCCTTACATAATACCTTTCAGAGAGAGGCTGAAAAAAATCTTGTGAATTAAATTAAATTAATTCTTAAAAGAGGCCCTATAATCTGTGATTTATAAATGAGGACTCTAGATTTAAAGTAGATAAATAACAAGCCATATCCTTTTACAGTCATGCTCAAATTTCTGATACCAAAAAGCCCAGAGGACAAACTGCCATTTTTACACACTCACACATATTACTTTGGGAAGAAGAAATTGGAATTTCTCTTTGTCTTGATTACACAAAAATAAGTTATTTATCCATTTTCCCAAAGTTCACCTTACCTCTTATTTTAGTTAGATTTCTGTTACTGTGACAAAATATCTGATGTGATAACTGAAAAGGAGGAAAGGTTTATTTTGGCTCATGGTTTCAGAAGTTCAGACAATGATCACATGGCCCTGTTGCTCCGGGCCTGTGGTACCATGGTACATCATGGAAGAAGCCCGTGGTGGAGGAGGCTGCTAAACATTCCACATGGGAAGTGAAAAGAGACAGACAGGGAGGGATCAGAGTCCTCTCAAGGAACTTTGTCATTGGAGATACTGCATCTCCAGTGACCAGACACAGAGCTTGGCACTAGGCAGTTGCTCAACAATATCTTGGTCTCACCAGTGTTTAGGCGACGCTCCAGGGATCAAGGGCACACCCCAGTGACCTAACCTCTTCCCACTAGGCCCATCTCCTAAAGTTTCAAAAAAAATTCCAAAAGTGTCATAGACTAGGAACCCAGCCTTGAACACATGAGCCTTCAGAGGACATTCAAGATCCAAGCCATAACTTCTCTTCCTTGTCTTTTCCTCTCCCTCTGCTTCCCCTGTGCCCTCTACTCAATCCACAGAACAAAGTCATCTCTCCTTCCTTGTCATGCCTTCATAAACATATCCTTATAGATAATAGACCACAGCTTAGCAATACTACTTACTGAGTGCCAGCCACTAGTTAACACTTGAAAAGGACTAATGCATTTAAAGTGAACATCCCATTTTATGGATACAGACATGATTACCAAGGTCACTCAACTGCTAATTGAAGAGCCAGAGTCATGTACTATGCCCATCTGGACTTCAGTCCCTGGAGCGTCGCCTAAACACTGGTGAGACCAAGATATTGTTGAGCAACTGCCTAGTGCCAAGCTCTGTGTCTGGTCACTGGAGATGCAGTATCTCCAATGACAAAGTTCCTTGAGAGGAACTCAACCTCTAAGGGAAGAAAGGGAGTTTGTGATGCCATGGGAACAACTAGTTATGATGTAATGCTTTAAGTAATATGTGTGTCCATGCACGTTGGTGTTATTGGAATACTAAGGGGGCAACCATCCCAGTCTAGGGAAGTTCCAAATCAGAAGAGATGGCAAGCAGAGTCTCCAGGATGTCTGAGGAAGGTCAGGCTGGGCAAAGCAAACCCCCTGAGCACAGTATGATGGCCTCAAAGATATTGACCTGTCGATAAACCACAGGGGCTCCTCTTACTTGGCATAAAGTATATATGGAGGCAACTAAAGATGAGGTCAGATGGCTAGTTGGATGGCAGGTTATGAAGAACTCCAGATCCCACCCTACATGGAAGTGGGTGATGGGGCAATCTGAACTGTTTGGTTTCTTATGTGAGTGGGAATTGAAGACGGCAAGTTTTGGGCTCTGGTTGTCTCTAAGACCCACAGGCAGACTGGTGCCCAGCAACAGGATGGGTGAGCCTCAGAGAAGATGATGTCAGGCTATGGAGGAGGCCACATGTGAGGAAAGGGTGGGGAGTTGGAGAAGCAGAGGACAGACACTCCTGAGGGGACCCCTGACTTGAAGCAAGAGGAAAAAGACTTGCAAAAAGCCTGAGAAGAAGTGGGCAAGCAGTTTTTTTTTTAAAAAATGCCTTAGGAAGGAAGGGAGGGGATGGAATCCAGGGCACAAAGGAAAAATAACCTTAGAGGGGATACCCAGAAATGCAGATTCCATAGATTGTGGAAAACACAATCCCACCTGTGTGTTCCTAGCCACCATCTTTGGAACCAACAGAAATAAGGAGCCAGCAATGTAGGGATCTCATGGAGGATGAGAGGGCTGGTGCCAGAGCAGGGTTCATCTAGGGGCAGGGTCTTTTCTCTCACTCTCTTCTTCCTATTCACCCCTTCCCTGACTCCAACACTGAACTTCCCCACCAGGTAAAGGACCAGCTGCAAATCACAGCTCCCTGTGTCAGAGAAAACTCACTTCCTGTGTGCCCCCATGGGTGGATGTGTATATTTTAACTTCTTCGGGATCAGAACTGCGAAGAGACAGAGAGAGATGGACTGGGCCATGTACTCATGTACTCCTTCTTCTTTTCAGACTCACCAGCTGGTGGGAGTTAGGGGGGAAGAGAGGATTACAATTTTTAAGGATTTAAAATTTCAGCTAGAAAAGAGTAATAAATACAAGAGAAGCTGTCTTATAACTTGGCAACTGTGCTAGAGCCCCTCTTATCCCTTGGTGATATGTTCCAAGAGGCCCTAAAATGTCCCAGGGATTCCTGAAACTGAAGTTAGTACTGAGCCCTATATACACTATGTTTCTTCCTGTGCAAACAACCCCATGAAAAAGTTTAATTTACAAATTAGGCACAGTAAGAGAGCAACAAAAATAACTAATAATGATGTAGGATGATTATGACAATATATTGTAATAGAATTGTCAGCATCTCTGTTATTGTGCTTAGGGTCCATTATTCATCAAACTAAGTAACAAACATAGGCATGGCCATACCCTGATGTGTTTAATAATTGAGATGGCTACTAAGTGACTAGTGGGCAGTTAGTATATACACTGTAGATACACAGGATAAAGGGATAATCCACATCCTGTGTGAGGACATCAAGAGATTTCACCATGCTACTCATAATGGTGTGCAATTTAAAATTGATGCATTGCTTATTTCTGGGATTTTCTATTTAATATTTTTGGACCACCATTGTCCAAAGGTAACCAAAACTGCAGAAAGTAAAACCTTCTATAAGGGAGAACTATTTTAGTTAGTAACTTATACTTGAAAACTGCTAAAAGAGTGAATTTTGAATAGTCATACCACAAAAAATAGTATGTGAGGGGATGCCTGTGTAATAAACAGCTTCATTCAGCTGTTCCACAATGGATATGTACTTTAAACAGCATGTTGTACACCACGAGTATGCACAATTTTTATTTGCCAATTTAAACAATTAGAATAATGAGCAAAAAAGACAAAACAGTAATGCCAGAGATGAGTTTCCTCTGTGCCTGGCACTGCACTGAACACTTAACACATGTAACTGTCTCTCATCCTTACAGATCAGGATCACTGCGACTCAGCAGCTCTGTTCCCTGGTGGAGTGAGCCAAGACCATCCTGTATCTGCACATCAGGCCCATGACAAGGAAGGCTGCATGTTGCTGATGAGGAACCTCAAAGGGCTGTTGAGCACCATGGAATACCCAGCAGACTACACTTGCAGTGGTCCAAATCTGCACGATCGTGTGTTCAGCAGCTCAGGTTTAGCCGTGAAAACAGCAGAACGCTGGATTGCAATTTTTGTAGGTGAAGCAAGGAAGGTTAAAGTATTCAGCAGAGACCTAAGAAAGAGAGGAGGTGTGAAGATCATTGGGCAATAGATGCCATCCTGGCTGTTGGTCAGAATCCCTGGGGAGCTTACCAAATGCAGAAATGCCTAGATTAGTCTAAGGGAGAGCAGGGATCCATCTGGCTTCTAAAGCTTCCCAAGTGGTATCAATAAGCAGTCAGGGCTGAGTAGTGCTTCTCAAGTGTGGTCCCATCACAGCAATAGCATCCCTGGGTATTTCTCAGAAATATGCATTCATGGGCCCTAACCCATACCTGAAAAATCAGAATATTTGTGAGTTTGCAAACACCATCTGAAAGATTCCAATATACCCTAAGATTTGAGAACCACTGGTTTATAGGATCTGAGCAGGAACAGCAGAGTTCCCTACTGGGAGTTAGAAGGGATCAGGATGATGTGGGCAACTGACAGGGATCCAGGTCACTGGAGTTCAGGGCCTGGGAAGCTGTGGAACAAAAAAGCTGTTCTGTCATTGTCAGTGGTGAGTGGTCTCAGGTTCCATAGGCAGAGGGGGCAGGAGCCAGGGATGCACATCTTCCAGAAATGCGTGGGAGTGAGGAGAGTTGCCAAAGGGCCAGGGAAACTGGATGGTGGTGCTGTGAGCAGAGGATGTTGAGTGAGGAAGCTAGGGTTCCTTAGAAACAGGTGTGGGGAGCAGGAGAGACTGGCCCTACTGCTGAGCCCTGTGACTTGGGAGATACTCTTCTCAGAGAATTTAGAGAATGGCAGAGCAAAGACACTCAGCAAGAGTCAGTTCCAGGTGTTGCCAGCAGGTGGGGAGAGGCTTCTAGAAGGCGATTGAGGATGCTAAGCATGTGCTACAAAGCAAAGGTTCCAGATGGAAACAGAAAGGCTTCAGAGAGAGTGAAAGGAGGGCGTGCAGCATCATGAGGAACCAGGGGCCACATTCTGGCTCTACTCTCACTGTGAGGCCTTGGGAGAGTTATTTATTTGAACTGCAGTTTCTTCATCGGTAAAATGGGATAATATCACTAAGACCTAAGCATGGGTGCGAGGCATGTGGGGTGCTCACCAGTCTCCAGTTCCTCCTGTGGCAGTGCAGCCTGAGCCACAGATTGCTGGAACCAGGAACCCTTTGCCAGTGCTGTTCTCAGGTGCTTCCAGTCTATTTTCCGGGCCTTCTGACACTTCATGCTGGGCTTGCTGTCTACAACATAGAATTCTCACCATTTTCTTTATTTCCTGTGGGACAAAGCAGATAGTCATTACGACAAAAGTATTTTTATCAGGAATGGATGGGGTAACCCCTTGCAGGAGGGTGACGAGATTAAATGAAATAGCGTAAAGACAGACACGTGGCCCAGGGCAGAGTCCAGCTGCTGGCTTTGTTTCTGCCCCTCCTGTGTACCACATTCAGTGCTTCCTACTGAAATGAACTTCCCTGTCTCTAATGACCCCAGCCACTAATACAAATCCCATCCACTTGTGGCCTTTCAGAGGGTCTGAAGTGCCATCTGACAGTTTGTCACATAATCACTCAAAATGACAAATCAAGGGAAGAGGGCCAACGGGCGTGTCTTTAATTCTAGCACCTTCTCTCCTGTTAGCTCACCAACCCAACAGTTCCTTACACATTTTTGCACACTATAGTCACCCAAGGGAAGTTTGAAAACATATCCATACCCAGCTTATACCACAAATCTAGAAATCAGAATTTCTTGCTGTGCCTCTTTTGTGTGCCCAGATGCTTTCTGGTGCCAGGGAAGGATAGTGAGAATGGAAATGTAAGTTCAGGCTCTACAGGACTTCCGCTGTCCCCTTTACCTGGAGAGGTGACCACTGCTCCATTCCCCACCTGGAAACTCCCTGGAGGCCTGGTTCATCCTCTGCTGACTGCTGGGTTTCTCCAGGACCAAGTGAACATGTGCTAGACCTCCAGCCAATGCCCACCTGAACATTGCTACATATGTTACCACAGCACTCTACTCAGTTCATTCAGGAAAATTCTTTTTTTCCATCATTGAAAACAGAGAGAGCCCTTAGATTACATTCACCCTTGAGATCTTGAATTAAGTGCTTTTCTATTGAATCAGGATATAAGGAACCATGTATTTCTTGCCTGTTAATGGGACAAACCAAACCATTTTGAAAAGTGCAGTGAAAAATATCTTCTTGGGAATTTACAGAATAAAAATTGTTCCATGATTTAAAATGTGGCTTATTTCCCTCCATTTAAACAATGTTTATAAGGAAAAATGCTGCTGCCCAGAACAGCTGTGTAAAAAATACCTGTTTGCAGATTTACTTTTCTATAGTGTTGGTGTCCTACTTGTTAGCATGTTTGAATCACCTAGTAATAAATTAAGAACCTGTTTTATAAAATAGCATGGAATCAGGATGGGGGCTGTCGTTTCTATCAATAGCGCCAAACATTGAGCGAGTCTTTCCCACCAATCCAGAGCTCCCCACAATCCATGGAATTTAACCACCTTTGCTGTAGCTAAAGCTCCATCTTGTGGTTCTGGACAGTATTAGTTTCTAGAAAGTGAACTGCTCTCAGCCTCTCCCAGAATATCTGCTTTCAAAATCCTTGTTGGTAATCAATGAAATCCGTGCATTCGGGAGGTATGATACAAGTGTTGTTAGAACTCTTCTGCGTAGGTGGAAGTGAAAAATACATAAATAACAGGTAAAGAGGAGGTCAGGTGTAAGAGCTGATGAGAACTTTGGGAAATCTCTGTGGCTTAAGGAAGAATATGTTCAATCTAGACCTGATCTAAAACAACCAATTAAATGGGTAGGCCAGGATAAAGGCCATCTGGCCTTTTCTATGTGACAAGAAAACAGTAACAATAGATATGAGACCTTTCAGAATTGTCAATGCTGCTCAAGGCCTGAAGCTTGGCTGCCTCTGGGAAAAGAAATTTCAGTAGGATATGTTAGATCACTCTGTTTTAATGTTTCTGTCAGACAGTGTAGGTCAACGTCAGTGTTCCAGAATGCAATATTTATAGGTCTCCCTCTTTCCTGGCATTATCTTGCTTTCAGGGAGACATGCTCGGGACTGTCTGCGAACACACTCTGTGGCCTTTGGGTTTGATGTATTCTGGTTTGAATGACAACTGGGTTTGTTAATTATGACTGCTATGTACCTTGGAGGAAATCCAATAAAAATCTTTATTAAGTCGCTTAAAAATGGTATAGTGACTTCATGAATCACTTGGAATAAGATGGAGATCTCTAGCAGAGAATGCATAGTTTAACTTGAAATCTATAATCACTCTGTAGGTAGATATGACGATCATTTAATTTTTTATTAACTCTTTAAAAATTCAATATTTGATATAGTGCTTGGAAACAAAAGTAGCTAAAAATGATAGAAGGCATTTAGAATTCTGGGATATCTTTAAAGAGGTTATATATTCTTGACCTGATTTTAAAGATTCAAATCTATTGATGCTATAGGAGTTTTCCTTACAAGCATTTATTTTATCTTCCATTAAAAAGCAATACATGTTCATTACATAAAATTGGAACAATATAAAAAGGTAATAAATTACTTCTATTCCTACTGCTGTTAATATTCCATGTATTGTTTTCAGTTTTGTTTTTTATCATCTAATGTACCATAGTCCTCCCTTCACCTAGATTGTACATTTTACAATTACCTGCAGCCAATGGTCCAAAACTATTAAATGTAAAATTCCAGAGACAAACAATTCCTAAGTTTTAAACTGCATGCTGTTCTGAATAGTGTGATGAACTCTTGCTCCAGTTGCTCCATCCCTGCTCAAGGCAAGAATCATCCTTTGTCCAGAACATCCACGCTACCTTCCTGTTAGTCACTTAGATGCTATATGGATGACCAGGTCAGAAGTCATAGTATCAGTGTACATGTTCATGTAACCTTTTCTGACTTAATTGCCCCATGTGCAAGAGTAGTGATGCTGACAGTTTGGATATGCTAAGAAGAACATAAAGTGTCCTTTAAGTGAAAAGGTGAAATTAAAAAAAGATATTTTGAAAGAGAGATCACATTCATGTAACATTTATTACAGAATATTGTTATAATTGTTTTATTTTGTTATTAGTTATTGCTCTAATTTGGATTTTGTCTCCCAAGGGCCACCTATTGCATGCTTAGTCACCATGGTGATACTATTTAGGAGGTGTTAGAACCTTTAGGAGGTAGGGCGTAGGGGAAAGAAGTTTGATCACAGGGATGTGTTCTTGAAGGGATTACTGGGACCCTGACCCCTTCCCCCACCTCTTTACTTCCCAACTGCCATGGAGTGAGCAGCCTTCTCTGCCATGCACTCCCACCATGTTGTGCTGCCTCATCACAGGCCTAAAAGCAACAGACCCTTTGACCATGGATTAAAACCCCCCAAACTGTGAACCAAAATAAATGCTTCCTATTTTAGGTTGATTGTCTTTAGTATTTTGTTACAGGAATCCAAAGCTGATTGATACAGTTACTATTTCCAGCCATCCAGTGGTAGTAGAACCTATCTTCCAAAGATAAGGAGCAATCGCTGTAGTTTTTTAAAATACAGGTTGTGACAACAACAGGTAAAGAAGAGAAGCAAATAAGTAAACCAGGGTTTTTTTCTTATTCCTTCACATTACAAATAATACTTCCATGGGAAAAAAATCTATATTCCAAATTTATTGCTTCAAGATACAATACCAGAGGTGAAACAACTACATCAAAGGGTATAAACAGGTTCATTCACTGTTACTTTCTGTGAGGAGATACCCATCAACACTGCCACAAACAACATCTGAGCATACTTCTCATACCCTGGTCCTTTGCACAAGATGAATGATTCACCAAGGACTCAGAATTATCCTCAGGCAGGGTTCCATGTTGGAGATGGTGTTCTCAGTTTGAATGTCCCAGTCTTTCCTGATAGGTACCTACCACCCCAAAACTAATAAACACAAGACGCTGTTTCCAACTTTATTCCTGCTTGCACCCCATCTCTTCCCTGATCAGGCTAGGGGCTTACCAAGTTCATGGTGAAATCCCTTGTTTCAATATTCTCCATAACAGACTTGGAGTCTCTAGGAATCTGTAGGTTAACAAAGAAAAAAAATCCCCTCATCCTCTCTCTCCCCGTCTCTGTCTCTCTCTCTCTCTCTCAGTGGTGGGGAGTTAACCTGGGGCCTTGCACATACCAGTAGTCACTCTATTACCGAGTTACATCCCCAGCTCCAAGAAAGCAGTCTTCACTGTGCTCTTCTCTCACTTTCTCCAGTGAGCCAGCCAGCATCTTTACATTCTTCTGCTTGTGACTTTCAATGCTGGGTAATCTCCCCAGATTATGTGGCTCCACACACAGCCCTCATTTATTCATTACAGGGCCTGATTCATTTCTGTGGGTTAAAGTGTAAATGGTGTTTCTTGCCACTTTTCAAAATGTGAATTCTCTTGGGAAAGGGAAATCCCTAAACTGTAATGGATCATAATTAGTTTAATATGAACTAATTTATCAGGTCCCTCTCTCTCCTCCTTTTCTTCCCCTTTTCTCTCTGTATTAATCAGGATTCACTAGAGCAACAGGACCATAGGATGTCTATGTAATTATATAAAGGGTTTCTTATTGACTCACATGGTCTGAGGCTGGGTTGTCCCACAGTGGCCATCAGTAGGCAGAGAGCCAGAGAAACCAGTAGCTGCTCAGTTCTAGTCTCAGAACAAGAGGGACAATAGTGCAGCCCATTTGAGCCTGAAGGTCTTCCTAAAAGGTCCCTGGAGAGTTGTTGTTACGAGTTCACATTGAGCATTTGAAGAAGCTAAGGTCTGATGCACCTGCTCAAGAAGAATCAGGCTTGTGCACAATGACAGGCTTCCCCTTCTGTTTTTTATACCATCTGAGTCCCCAGTCAACTGGTAGGGGCTGCCCACATCTATCAGGGCAGGTCTCCCTCCCATTTGGCTGACCCACATGCAAATCATCTCTGGAGACAAACTCACAGGCACGCCCAGAAGTGTGCTTTCTTAATTTTCTAGGCATCTCTCAATGGGGTTAATTTGACAACCAAGATTATTTATCATACCCTCTCTTTTCCTTTTTCTTCCTTCCTTTCCTCTCTTCCATTCTGTTTTATGTATGTAAATACTTTAAAAAGCTGGATGTTGTATAAGGCTTATGGCAAAAAGTGATGAATCGTGCGTCTTGTGCAAAGGACCAAGGTTATGAGAAGAAGATTCCACCTTCATGACCTAACTAACCACCTTCCAAAATCTTCACCACCTAACATTATCACATTGGGGTGAAGGGAACATTAGGAGTTGGAGGGGACACAATGCTTAGACTAGATGATAGAATTCACACTGGGGATTATTTTCCTTCTCAATTTTAAAGGACTGTGCCATTGTTTCTGTAACATCTGTGGTTGCTATTCTGATTTTTGATACTTTTTCTGTTACCTGATTTTTATTTATGGGATTTAAGACTCTCTTGTTGAGTTTGGGGTGTAGCTTAGAGGTGGAGCATTTACTGATTCGCAGTCCCTAGATTCATCCCCAGCACTGAAAAAGAAAAACAAAATACCTATTCTTTCTTTCTTTTCTGAAAGTTCATGCTCATGTGCCTTCCCAGAGCCATTCTTCACACATTGGATTGAATACTGAATGAGCCTTTTCGAATTGGAAACTCCTATCTTTCAGTTCTGATAAATCTGGTTATTTTCTCGCCTATATTTCCTCTTTTCTAAATTTCTGACATACCTATTATTTGCTTGTTGGACCCTCTGGAATAATCATTGATTTTTTTTTTAAATTTTGATTCATTGAACACAAATGGGGTACAACTATCATTTCTCGGGTTGTACACAAAGTAGAGTTACACCATTTGTGTAATCATACATATACATAGGGCAATGATGTTTGTCTCATTCTATTATTTTTCCTTTTCCTCTTCCCCACCCCTCATTTTACTCTATAGAATCCATCCTTCCTCCATTCTTGCCTCCCTCCCACCCCCTGTTATATATCATCATCTGCTTATCAGAGAAATCATTCAGCCTTTGTTTTTTGGGGATTGGCTTATTTCACTTAGCATGATATTCTCCAACTCCATCCATTTACCTAAAAATACCATAATTCTATTCTTCTTTATGACTGAATAATATTCCATTCTGTATATATACCACAGTTTCAATAGATGCCATCTATTGAAGGGCATCTACATTGGTTCCATAATCTAGCTATTGTGAATTGAGCTGCTATAAACATTGATGTCGCTGTGTCACTGTGGTATGCTGATTTTAAGTCCTTTGGAGTGAGATAGCTGGATCAAATGGTGGTTCCATTCCCAGTTTTCTAAGGAATCTCCATAAAACTTTCCAGACTGGCTGCACCAATTTGCAACCCCACCAGAAATGTATGAGTGTACATTTTTCCCCACATCCTCACCAACACCTATTGTTGCTTGTATTCTTGATAATAGATATTTTAATTGGGGTGAGATAGATTCTTAGGATAGTTTTGATTTGCATTCCTCTTATTATATCTGTTGACTGCTTGTAGATCATCTTCTGTGAAGTGTCTGTTCATTTACTTAGCCCATTTAATGACTGGGTTCTTTGTATTCCTGGTGTAAAGTTTTTTGAATTCTTTATAGATTCTGGAGAGTAGTGCTCTATCTGAAGTGTGTATGGCAAAGATTTTCTCCCACTCTGTAGGCTCTCTTTTCACATTATTGATTGTATCCTTTGCTGAGAAAAAGTTTTTTAGTTTGAATCTATCCCAAGTATTGATTCCTGCTTTTATTTCTTGTGCTTTGGGAATCATATTAAGGAAGTTTGATCCTAAGCCAAAATGATGACGATTTGGAACTACTTTTTCTTCTATAAGGTGCAGGGTCTCTTGTCCAATTACTAGGTACTTGATCCATTTTGAGTTGAGTTTTGTGCAGGGTGAGAAATAGGGGTTTAGTTTCATTTTGCTGCATATGGATTTCCAGTTTTCCCAGCACAGTTTGTTCAAGAGGCTATCTTTTCTCCATTGTATGTCTTTGTCACCTTTGTCTAGGATGATATAACTATATTTATATGGGTTTGTCTGTGTGTCCTCTATTCTGTACCATTTGTCTACCTGTCTATTTTGGTGCCAATACCATGCTGTTTTTGTTATTATTTCTCTGTAGTATAGTTGAAGTTCTGGTATTGTGATATCCCCTGCTTCACTCTTCCTGCTAAGGATTGCTTTAGCTATTCAGATTTTCTTATTCTTCCAAATGAATTTCATAATTGTTTTCTCTATTTCTATGAGGTACATCATTGGGATTTTAATTGGAATTGCATTGAATTTGTATAGCACTTTTGGCAGTATGGCCATTTTGACGATATTGTCTGCCTATCCAAGAACATGGGAGATCTTTCCATCTTCTAAGGTTTTCTTTAATTTCTTTCTTTAGCATTCTGTTGTTCTCATTGTAGAGGTCTTTCACCTCTTTTGTTAGATTGATTCCCAAGTTTTTTTTTTTTTTGAGGCTACTCTGAATGTGGTAGTTTTCCTAATTTCTCTTTCAGAGGGTTCATCACTTATGAATAAAAATGCATTAGATTATGAGTGTTGATTTCACATCCTAATACTTTACTGAATTCATGTATGAGTTCTAGAAGTTTTCTGGTGGAATTTTTCAGCTCCTCTTAATACAGAATCATGTCATCAGCAAATAGTGATAGTTTGAGTTCTTCGTTTCCTATTCGTATCCGTTTATTTTCTTTGGTCTAATTGCTCTGAATAGAGTTTCAAGGATGATGTTGAATAGAAGTGGTGAAAGAGGGCATCCTTCCAGTTTTTAGGGGGAATGTTTTCAGATTTTCTCCATTTAGAATTATATTGGCCATGGGCTTAGCATAGATAGCCTTTACAATGTTGAGGAATGTTCCTACTATCCCTATTTTTTCTAGTGTTTTGAGCATGAAGGGGTGCTTTATCAAATGCTTTTTCTGCATCTATTGAAATAATCATGTGATTCTTAACTTTAAGTCTGTTGATATGGTGAATTACATTTATTGATTTCTAGATGTTGAGCCAACCCTGTATCCCTGGGATAAAACCCACTTGATCATGATGCACTAACTTTTTAATATTTTTTGTATGCAATTTGCTAAAATTTTGTTGAGAATTTTTGCGTCAATGTTCATTAAGGATATTGGTCTGAAATTTTCTTTCCTCAATGTGTCTCTGTCTGGTTTTGGTATCAGTGTGATATTAGCTTAACAGAATGAGTTTGGAAGCGTTCCCTCCTCTTTTATTTCATGGAATACTTTCAGGAGTATTGAAATGATCTCTTCTTTGAAACTCTTGTAGAACTCAGCTGAGAATCCATCTGTCGAGCCTTTTCTTTGTTGGTAGACTTTCGATGACTTCTATTTCATTGCTTGAAATTGATCTATTTAAATTATGTATGTCCTCCTGATTCAGTTTGGGTGGATCATATGTCTCTAGAAACCTGTTGATGTCTTCGAGATTTTCTATTTTGTTGGAGTATAGATTTCCAAAATAGCTTCAAATTATGTTTTGTATTACAATAGTGTCTGTCATGATATTTCCTTTTTCATCCTGAGTTTTAGTAATTTGAGTTTTCTCTCTCCTTTTCTGTTAATGTGGCTAAGGGTTTATCAATTTTGTTTATTTTTTCAAAGAACCAACTATTTATTTTGTCAATTTTTTTGATTGTTTCCTTTGTTTCAATTACATTGATTTCAGCTCTGATTTTAACTATTTCCTGTCTTCTACTAGTTTTGGTGTTGATCTCTGATGCCGTTCAGCAGAGTCAATTTGGCGTGGGGGACAAAAGAGTAGCGAGGCTCTTGAATTCAGAACGGTTTATTGATGAATCAGGAAACCCGGGAACTGGAACCTCGAACCTGAAACCTCCAACCTCCAACCTGGGGCCTCGAACCTTGAACCCCGGTGCTCGAGGAGAGCCAGCTTATATCCCCTCCAGGAGGTGAAGGGTAGGGCTGACGCCAATTATGCAAAGATTAGGTGAGGAGCCAGCTGCCCAATCATGGTAAAGGTCAAAACGAGCAGGCACGATCAGGAGCACTCGGGAACACCTGTGCACGCGTTGTGTGCATGGACTTAATTGAATATGGCCAATGACAAATCACTTGGGTGTGCTTATGTTAATCAACCTCCTCACCGGCGATGTGATCAAAGCAACCTCTGGCTGGCTGCCAGGTGCCATCCCGGCGCAGTCCGCACGGCATAGCCCCCAACATCTCCCCCTTCCTTATATGAAATGAAAAGGAAGCTGGCAGGGATCGTGTCTGTCTTAGGTCCAGGGAATCAACATCCTATCCTTACCCGTCATCAAAGGATACCAAAGGGGGGCTGGCCCTTCTGTCTTAGGTTGGTACAGCGTTTTCCCATGGTTAACCATCTTTGACTACCAATCCAGCATACTAAGCCATATATTGGGAGATTGTCCCGCTTCAAGGGCGGCCATGGTCTATTTTATGATCACATTATGAGCCTGTTGACTGGCTTTGAGGCGTTTGTAGATGTAGAATAGAATCAACACAAGCATACCCAAGTTTATTAGTGTGGGACTTAAGAGTCCCCCAAATTTGGTGCCAAATTGTGTTGGTTTATCTAATGCTCCCGTGATAAGCCCTCCCAGTTTGACCTCCACCTTAGTGGCGTTCATGGCGAGGATTTGCCATGGAAGCCTTGTTACCAGCTTGTCGAATCCATCCATCCATTGTTGTGTGATCTGCGAAAATAACTGTCTAGAGAAGTTCTCATTAAAAGTCACAAAAAGGAAAGGGAGAGCTAGGCACACAGGAGTATATGAAAAAGTAATTGTTTCACTCTCTCTACATATTTCAGTATTAACTCCATTAACCTTTTGATCAGTGCACTTTCCTTTACTTATAGACCCTCCTTTTACAAAAGCCAGGGGGCTTATAGCCATACATGCCTTAGGCCCGCATAAGGACCAAATGGATATTATTAATAGCTTTGGGCATGTAACCTGTGACATTTGTATTGGAGTTGTTTTATTAATTTAAGGTAATATCTGCCAAAGTATGATCGATCAACTGCACACAAGGTGTGCCACTGCCAAAGCCGAGGCATAATGCATTCTCTACTGATAAATTCAGGGTAAACTTGGAGTCCAATGGTGGTGTGTACCTAAGGGTAGCTTGCCCAGTAGATTCATTAGTGGAAAAGAACTGAGGAAAGACTGCACCACCTTGAGAGACTGGAACCAGTCAAGGCAATACCCTGACTATTGTCCAGAACTGTTCACCCTGGACGAAACTCACCACCATCATCAGTAGCAGCTGGATACCCAGAGGGCTCGGCTGCATCTTGACAAACCATCTTAACTGCTCGGACTAGCCTTTCTGGAATCCAAATTGGCATCTTTTCTTCCTGTGGAAATACACACACATGCCCTCTTCCCCAAATCAAGACCGGGGAAGGTCCTTTCCATTCTCCTGTTACAACATCTTTCCATAAAGCTCAGTGTCAACTGCAGCATGTCGATCCGCTGCTGATTTTCCTGATTTATCCAAATTCAAAAAATTTAAGGTAAAAAGGGCTATGGATAATCTGTTCTTAGGTGGATATGACTCCCCTATTCCCCCTTTTTGTTTTATTAATAAGGTCTTAATAGTTAGATGAGCTCTTTCTATAATTCCTTGTCCCTGGGGGTTATAAGGAATACCTGTGACATGATATATACCAAATGTAGAACAAAACTGTTTAAAGGTTAAGGATGTATAGCCTGGACCATTATCGGTTTTTATTGTGTTTGGAACGCCCAGAATAGAAAAGGTATATAGGCAGTGATTTACAATATCTTTTGTTTTTTCACCTGACTGTAAGGAGGCCATAATAAATCCTGAATAAGTATCTATGGACACATGCATGTATCTAATCTTTCCAAATTCTGGGATATGAGTAACATCCATTTGCCATATATGGTTGGCTTGTAATCCTCTAGGGTTAACACCATTTTGAGGTACTGGGAGATAAGTGACACAATGTTGACAATTTTTGACAATAGTTCTAGCTTGTTCCTTAGTTAATCTAAAACGTTGTTGAAGAGTGTTAGTGTTAACATGGAAGTTTTTATGAAAATTTTCTGCTTCTAAGAACGTGGAAAAAAATATGTATGTCTCTAGTAGCTAAGTCTGCTAAAGTGTTACCCATACTGAGAGGTCCTGGTAACACAGTATGAGCCCTAATATGTCCAACAAAAAATGGTTCCTTATGGTCCCAAATTAACTTTTGAATTGTAGATAATGAGAATGAATGGTAGATGCTGAGGATATTTTTGGTACAATTTCTATGATATTTAGAGCATTGACTATATATTTGCTGTCAGAGAACAGATTAAATGGCTGATTTGGGAACATTTGGAAAATTTGACAAATGGCTAGAAGTTCTATCTTCTGGGCAGACTGTGAAGGATAAAGAAAAGTAAATGTCTGTGTTGGTGTGACTATAGCAGCTGTTCCATTGCTGGACCCATCAGAAAAGCAAGTTATAACATTTGGTATGGGATCTTTTCTGGTGACCTTAGGAAATATGAATGGATGTCTGACAAACATTTGGATCATCGGGTCCCCGGGGTAGTGGTTATTAAAATTTGGATTATAATTACATATAATGGTAGCCCATACTTCTGATTCTTGTGCAAGCTCAATTATAGTTTCTGGTTTATAAGGAGTGATAATGTTTTTTGGAACAATGCCAAAAATTCCTATAGCATTAGTTATTGCCTTTTTTATTAACTTTCCCACTAATTCTGGATAACTCACTAGAGTTATCTTTTGGCTATAGTGAAGGTGGACCCAGTAAATAGGTCCTGGTTGCCAAAACACCCCTGTAGGACTTCCTATGGTGGCTATGATTATCAGTAATATAGGCTTAGTTATATCTACCCAATCTAAATGTGCCTTAGTAATGGCATCTTCTACCTTACACAATGCTTTTCTAGCTTCTGTGGTAATTTCCCGGGGCGAGGCGGGATCACCACTTCCCTTAAGAACATCAAATAATGGTCCAAGGTCTTCAGTTGTTAATTTTAAATATGGTCTTACCCAGTTTATATCTCCCAAAAGTTTCTGGAAATCATTTAATGTTTTTAATCTATCCATCCTAAAGGTAACCTTTTGGGGTTGAATTAAGGTTTTGTCAATAATGGCACCAAGGTAGGTAATGGGGCAAGAACTCTAATTTATCCTCCGCTATCTCTAGTCTGAATCAAAGAAGATTCTTGATCAGCCCATCATATACTCTCAAAAGTTTGTCTTGATCAGAATGAGCTAATAAGACATCATCCATATAATTATAGATCTTTAGGTCTTTATCAGATTTTCTAATAGGTGTAAAACTTTGTCTACATAGACTTGACACATAGTGGGGCTATTGGTCATGCCTTGCAGCAATACTGTCCATTCATATCTTTGATCAGGTCCTTTGTGGTTAGTAGCTGGTACAGTAAAAGCAAATCTGCAGGTATCTTCCTTATGAAGTGATACGGAAAAGAAGCAATCTTTTATGTCTAAAACTATAATTCTCCAATCCTTCAGAATAGCAGACAATTGAGGGAGGCCAGATTGAGCTGCTCCCATTATTACCTTTTGATTATTAATTGCTCTAAGATCTTGGAGGAGTTGCCAGTTTCCTGATTTCTTTTTAATTATAAAGATAGGTGTATTGAAAGGAGACGTAGAAGGTTGTAGATGGCCTAAGGCCAGTTGTTGTCTTACTAACTCCCTGGCTGCTTGTAACTTTTGAACATTGAGGGGCCACTGAGGTATCCAAACAGCCTTTTGTGATTTCCATGTAATTTTTATTGGCTCAGTGGCCCCCTCTGAAAACCCAGTCCCTCTTTATTACTCCTCCTCATAGCTTGGACGGGTCCAGTTATTCCCTGTGAATGTGCTCCCAATCCTTTTCCAGGTATAGATCTCTGGTTCACCAAGTATTACAAGCTATTGGGTTAATATGCGTATGTTCATTAGTCAACTTGATCTAGTCAACTTGATCTGTAATTGTCTTAATATGTCTCTCCCCCATAAATTAATGGGTAAATCTCTTAAGACATAGGGTTGGAAAGAACTGTAATTTCCTTCTGTATCTATCCATTTCAATAACTGTGCACTCTGGGGTGGGTTTGAGGCAACCCCCAAACCTCGTAAGGTCTGGTCAGCCTTTTGAAGAGGCCAATCTTTTGGCCATTAGGTCAATGTTATGATACTAAGATCAGCTCCAGTGTCTAATAACCCATTAAATTCCTTGTCATTTATTCTTATAGTATACATGGGGCAAGTGTTTAGATCTAAGGGAAGCATGGTCATAGGTTCCCCGGGGATCCAAACCCCGATTTATTTCTTTCATTCTTTTTTGCTAAATATTGTCATGTTCACTGAGTATCACCAGTATTTGTGCTATTTTATCCCCCTGATTTATAACAGAAATACCTTTTGGGGAACTGACCATTATTTTTATCTCTCCCTCATAATCTGGATCAATTACTCCCGGTGTTATATGGAGTCCTCTTAGGGCAGCAGAACCGCGCCCTAATAGTAACCCTACTGTTCCCAATTTAAGAGGTCCATAGATACCTGTAGGTATTAATT
Organism: Sciurus carolinensis; assembly: GCF_902686445.1. NCBI lineage: Eukaryota > Metazoa > Chordata > Mammalia > Rodentia > Sciuridae > Sciurus > Sciurus carolinensis. The sequence continues at coordinate 23,139,844 of NC_062227.1, read as the reverse complement.
GAACCCCCATTTCTGGAGTTAATACTATTCTGGTGGCAGCACAGAGGTCCAATCCTGCACTTCCTGTTGTATGTCTGATGAGGGAATTAATGGATAATGGGTTCGAGGGATCATTCTGATGGGATCCGCCGCTGGCTGTCCTTCCTTCAGGGCTCCAAATATTTGTGGGGCCCGAGCCCGAGGGCCCCTCATCTCGTTTTTTGGGAGTGGTTTTCCTTTAATGTCAATTACAAATTTACACTCACTTGCCCAATGTTTTCCTTTTTTACATTTTGGACATATTCCAGGTATTTTTTTGTATGTACTATGCCTTGGGTTTGGACAGTCCCTTTTAAAATGTCCTGGCTGTCCACATGAAAAACAGCTTTTGGGTTTGGCCCCCATAGCTTGAGCTACTCCTTGAGTGACAGCAGCTGCTAGTACTTGACCCTGTATAGCTGACTCATTAATATCTCTGCATATTTTTAAATAGGTATGGAGATCCTTATTTTTCCATGGCCTAATTGCTCCCCTGCACCATTTATTAGCTTGTTCATATGCTAACTGTTTTATTAAAGGCATTGCTTGTTCTGAATCCCCAAACACTCTGCCTACTGTTTGTAACAGACGGTCTACAAACTCTGCATATGGTTCATTTGAGCCCTGTATAACCTTGGATAATTGCCCTTGCAAGTCCCCATGACCTTGTAATGTTTTCCACGCTCTAACAGCGGCGGAAGCTATCTGAAGATAGACCGCTGGATCATACGTAATTTGTTGCTGTTGTTCAGCTTATGGTCCTTGTCCCAGCAACATATCCAGGTTTCATTGATGGAAACCTGCGACTGCATTTCTACGAGCCGTCTCTGCACAGAGTTCTTGATTGGTTACTTTCCACATTAAATATTGTCCAGCATGCAAAACTGCTCGACACATACTCACCCAATCACTAGGAGTCAGATTAAGTGTTGCGATGGATTCCACCATACTCACGGTAAACGGAGCTTGGGCCCATGAGTAGCGACTGCCTCTTTAAGATTTTTTACTGTTTTAAATTCTAGGGCCTGATGAAATCGCTGCCCCTGACTTTCCGCCAAGCCTGGGCAGACAGTCTTAATGGGCCTTCCACAGGGTACCAGTGATCCCCGGTATCACTTGGGACTCCACCACAAGGCTGACAAGAGTGCCCACAAAATGTTGGGTCCTCCCACCTTTTATCATAAGGGGGACCTGAGGGGGTAATTATCTCATGATCTTTCCTGCCTTTTAGCAACTCTGCAATGTTAACTCAGGTTCTAGTTCTAGTTCCTCCCCAGTATCTCCTTCCTCCTCAGAACCTCCTTCCTGTTTTTGGCTACTCCAGCTAACTTCCTCCTCAATCTCTTCTAGCACTTCTTCTCCTTCTTGTAATATTTTTTTATGCCTCCTTTTTGAATTATCCCTTCAGACTGATTTTGTGATATTTCTGAACCCATCTTTTACTAATAAATAAATTTGATACAGGACAAAGACCACACAAACATACAAACAACACTAAATACACACACTCAGGAGCTCCTTTATCATTCTCTTTATATTTCATCACCTGGCCAGCTATCCTGAGTGCCTAACTGCCTTAGAGAGAGACAGGGCCTCAGCTTACTTGAGTACCTACTGCCCTAGAGACAGGGGTTCAGCTTTCCCTGGCCAGCTATCCTGAGCACCTAACTGCCTCAGAGAGACAGGGCCTCAGCTTACCTCGCTACTTAGAGCAAGACTCTTGAATTTGACAAACACACAAACAACACAAAATACACTTTTGCACTTCACTACCTGGCCAGCTATCTTGAGCATCTAACTGCCTTAGAGACAGGGGCTGCAGCTTACCTCGCTACTCACCACTTGAGTTCTCGGGAGGGGAGACAAACTCAGAGTTCCCTGTACGGGCCACCATTTGACACCGTCCAGCGGAGTCAATTTGGCACAGGGGACAAAAGAGTAGTGAGACTCTTGAATTCAGAACGGTTTATTGATGAATCAGGAAACCCGGGAACTGGAACCTCGAACCTGAAACCTCCAACCTCAAACCTGGGGCCTTGAACCTCGAACCCCGGTGCTCAAGGAAGAGCCAGCTTATATCCCCTCCAGGAGGTGAAGGGTAGGGCTGACGCCAATTATGCAAAGATTAGGTGAGGAGCCAGCTGCCCAATCATGGTAAAGGTCAAAACGAGCAGGCACGAGCAAGAGCACTCGGGAACACCTGTGCACGCATTGTGTGCGTGGACTTAATTGGATACGGCCAATGATAAATCACCTGGGTGTGCTTATGTTAATCAACCTCCTCACCGGCGATGTGATCAAAGCAACCTCTGGCTGGCTGCCAGGTGCCATCCCAGCGCAGTCCGCACAGCATAGCCCCCAACAGATCTCTTCTTCTTTTTCTAGGGTTTTGAACTGTAATGTTAGGTCATTTAGTTGTTGACTTTCTTCTTTTACTGAATGTGCTCCATGAAATAAATTTTCCTCTTAGTACTGCTTTCGTATTGTCCCAGAGATTTTGATATGTTGTATCTTTGTTCTCATTTACTCTAAGAATATTTTTATTTCCCCCCTGATGTTCTGTTATCCATGCATCATTCAATAGCATATTTATTTAATCTCCAGGTATTAGAGTAGTTTCTGTTTTTTATTTTGTCATTTATTTCTAATTTCATTCCATTATGATCTGATAGAATACAAGATAGTATCTCTTTTTTTATTTGCTAAGAGTAGTTTTGTGGCATAACATATGGTCTATTTTAGAAAAGGATCCATAAGTTGCTGAGAATAAAGTGTATTCGTTCATGTGCTGGGGTCCAGCCCTAGCACGGTCGGGGATCCTAGGTGGATGGGAGGCACCTGTGCAGTGGAGAAACAGCACACAGAGACACCAGACGTTCTGAGGCTGAATCTGTCTTTATTTTTTCTGCCAGCCTTTTTATAGATATTTTTCTTTGGTAATGATTATATCATTTTTGGTTAGTTTAAAACAAGAAAAACCTTCAAAAGTACAATCTATGCTTCTCCTCAAAGTACGCATTCTCTCTGTATGACGGTCCAGACCAAAACAACCTCATTTCCCAGCTAAATTAAAACACCCTTGTCTCCCAGCTAAACTGAGGGCACCATGATCTTCCAACCTTCAATCTTCAGAACAAACATGTTACTAGATTTTCTGAGAAACCACCCACACCATGAACTCCAGTGTTTAACAGTTAGAAACTTTTACTATTATTAAAGGGCAAAGAAATCAACTTATAATTTTTAGTCTATTCTATTTATATTTTTAATCTATTCTTATAATATTTAGTCTATTCTAATTTCATATAATGGCAGACTACAATCTTATTCTGATTCTCAAAGAATTAGACTAAACATAGGAAAAGCACAAATTATATTCATGACTAACCTAAATGTTTTTATTATGTAAAGTATCTCTAGAATCAACTATTAAAACTAGGAAAGTAACAAAGGCTAAACACCACATCCAAGCTCAGAGGAATGCCTCTTTATCCATCTATTATTATACTAAAGCAATCACAGTCTCCTTTAAACTCAAGCATAGCTACAATGGTTTATTTTCATATATTTTATCTATGTATTACTGCTAAATTTTTATTGTGCAGTATTTTGTGTCCCAATACAGTAACACCTTCCCAATGTTTTTTTCCAATAAGTTTCTAATGATATATTGATTACTAATATTAAAAAGCAACTACACATGGAGACATGCCACGCCTATGGCCCCCAAGAGGGAGGATGATCAACAGAATCGTGTCAAGTGTTGAGTCCTCTACTCCAACAGAGCTGTGTCAAATGTTGGAGTGGCAAGAAATAGATGCGGCACTCATGATGGATGGAATATTCTCTATATGTCTGTTAAGTCTAAATTATTGATTGTATTATTGAGATCTATGGTTTCTTTGTTCAATTTTTATTTGGAAGATCTGTCCAGTGGTGAGAGATGTGTGCTAAAGTTACCTAGTATTATTGTGTTGTGGCCAATTTGGTTCCTGGAATTGAGAAGGATTTGTTTGATGTACATGGATGGGCCATTGTTTGGGGCATAAATATTTATGATTGTTATGTCCTGCTGACTTATGCTTCCCTTAAGTAGTATTAAATGTTCTTCTTTATCCCTTCTAACTTTGGCTTGAGGTCTACATTATCTGATATGAGGATGGATACTCTGGCTTTTTTGCTGAGTCCATGTGCATGGTATGTTTTTTCCCATCCTTTTACCTTTAGTCTGTGGGTATCTCTTTCTAGGAGATGAGTCTCTTGAAGGCAGCATATTGTTGAGTATTTCTTTTTAATCCAATCTGCCAGTCTGTTTTTTGATTGATGAGTTCAGGCCATTAACATTCAGGGTTGTTATTGAGATATGATTTGTATTCCTGGTCACTTTGGCTTATTTTTGGTTTTTAATTTGACTTGGTTTCTCCTTTATTTGGCTATTCCTTTAGGGTAGTTCCTCCGTTTGCTGACTTACATTGTTGTTTTTCATTTCTTCCTCATGGAATATTTTGCTGAGAATGTTCTGTAGTGCCAGCTTTCTATTTGTAAATTCTTTTAGCTTTTGTTTATCATGGAAGAATTTTATTTTGTCATCCAATCTGAAGGTAAGTTTTGCTGGGTGTAAGATTCTTGGTTGGCATCCATTTTCTTTCAGAACTTGAAAAATGTTGTTCCAGGCCTTCTAGCTTTTAGGGTCTGGGTTGAGAAATCTGCTGATATCCATAGTGGTTTCCCCCTGAATGTAATTTGATTTTTTTTCTCTTGCAGCCTTTAAAATTCTATCTTTCTTTTGTATGTTATGTATTTTTGTTATAATATGCCTTGTTGTGGGTCTGTTGTAATTTTGTACATTTGGTGTCCTATAAGTCTCTTGTATTTGATTTTCCATTTAATTCTTCAGATTTGGGAAAATTTCTATATTACTTCATTGGATAGATTGTTCATTCCTTTGGTTTGTTTCTCTGTGCCTTCCACTATCACAATAATTCTTAGATTTGGCCTTTTCATGAAACCCCATAATTCTTATTGATTCTGTTCATGATTTCATCTGGAAGACAGAACCTCAGACTTTGAAGACAAAATATTTAATCTTTTCTATCCCATTGGTTAGGCTTGAGTTTTAAATTTGGCTTATTGTTTCCTTCATTTCAAGAATTTCTGTTTTTTTTTTTTTCAGAATCTCTATCTCTTTATTGAAATGATCCTTTGCTCTTTGCATTTTCTCTTTTAACTGTTGATTGGTGTGATCATTCAATGCCTGTATTTGCTCTTTCATGTCATCATTTGCTTCTCTGATCATTTTAATTATGTACATTCTGAACTCCCTTTATGACATTTCTTCTGCCATGCTGTCATTGGATTTTATTGATGTAGCATTTGGGTTTTTTGGGATACTTCCTTCTCTTGTTTTCTCATATTGCTCATGTATCTTCCCCTCTAGGAGTGCAAATGTGAGGTATTGCTCTTTCTCCCCTGTAGACTTAGAGTGTCCCTCCATATTTCCAATAACTCACCTCCTAGTCTTCAGTAGCCGGTCTTGGAGGAACTTAATAATGCAGTGACCCAAAAAAGGATGCTGTCCCTTTAGGGATAGTGGCCTCCAGGTGGGGTATAATCCCTGCTACCAGGCAGAGGCACATCCACGTGTTGACAGATGGTTAACTACAGCACGAGCACTAGTCTGTGGGCTGGGGCCCGGCTGGTCTGGGCCTGGTTCTCTGGGCCTGCCTCCCTGGTGTCTTTTTTAGTGTTTTGAGTATGAAGGGATGCTGTATTTTATCAAATGCTTTTTCTGCATCTATTGAAATAATCATGTGATTCTTAACATTAAGCCTGTTTTTGTGGTCATTTACATTTATTGATTTCCAGATGTTGAACCAACCTTGCATCCTTGGGATAAAGCCCATTTGATCATGGTTCACTATCATTTTAATGTTTTTGTATGTGATTTGCTAAAATTTTGTTAAGAATTTTTGCATCTATGTTCATTAGGGATATTGGTCTAAAGTTTTCTATCTTCGATATGTCTTTGGTTTTGGTATCAGGGTGATATTAGCTTCATAGAATGAGTTCTCTTCTATTTCATGGAATACTTTGAGGAGTATTGGAATGAGTTCTTCTTTGAATTTTCTTACTATTTTTCTCCTACATCTTTTGTCATTGCTCTACATCGGTATTTCAAGTTAAGGCAGATTTCCTCAAGTGTCTGGGGGTCGTTGGCTACCTTTGTTAAGGGTGAGTCACTTAAAGAGTTCTTCAGCTCTGTGCGTGCAAGTGTGTGTCATGTACTGGCCAGTGGGCTTCACTTTGCTGTGAGTTAGACTGGCCATTTCACTTCTTCAGCTGATGCTCTCATGGGCCTCCCAGCAATGCAGGTGAAGAGTTCCAGACCTTGAAGCTGGTGGACCAGGGGCCAGTTTTATTAGGTCCACTTTGGAAGTGATCACCTCCCAAAGGAGCTGACCATTTCTGTACTCTCCTAATCTGCCTTCCCCTGGTTTGCTGGTTAAAACCATAGTTAATCAAGTGCCCCTGGGTTCAATCCCTGGCACCAAAACATGTCAACAGGGTCAAAGGGCAACACAAAGAATGGGAAAAATATTTGCAAATCACATGTGATCAAGGGGTTAATATCTATAAAATATATAGAACCCCCTAAACCTCAACAACACAAAGTCAAATAACCCAATTTACAAATGGGCAAAGAAATAGAATACACATTCTTCAAAGAAGATACATAGATGGCAAATAAGCACATGAAAGATGTTCAACATTACTAATTGTTAGGAAATTGCAAATCAGAACTATGATGAGACACCACCTCACACCCATTAGGATAAGCACTATCTATAAATAAAAATAAAGGGCTGGGGATGTCACTCAGTTGGCACAGTGCTTGCTTTGCATGCACAAAGACCTGGGTTCAATCCCCAGCATCACAAAAAAAAAATAAAAAATTTAAAAAATAAAAAGCACCAGTGGTGGAGAACTTGTATAGCATGCACAAGTGGAGTTCTGACAGCTTCTACCAACTTAACCAGGGCTCCATTCACAGACCCACAGACTGCCCTCCCTGCACCAAAAAATAAAGACCAGTGTTGGTGAGGAATCAGAGAAAGATGAAGACGCTTGCAAACTGTTGGTGGGAGTGGAAAGTGACACAGTCACTGTGAAATAAATGTATGTTGGTTCCTCAAAATATTGCAAACTATTATAATCTGATCCAGCAATTCCACTTCTGGGTATATGCCCCTCCAAAATTCAAAATGATTTCTCAAAGAGGTATTTGTATACCCATGTTCATAGTAGTTTAATTCACATTAGCTAAAATGTAGAAGCAACCCAAATGTCTACCAATGAATGAGCAAAATGTACTACAGCCACAAAATGGAATATTCAGCCTGTAAAAAGAAGAAAAATTTAACCCATGCCACAACATGGATGAACCCCTAGGACACTAGGCTAAGCAAAACAAGCCAAATACTTTTAATTCTAATCATATGAGGTATTTAGAATAGTCAAAATCATAGAGACAGAAAGTGGAATGAATGGTGATTACCAGGGACTAGATGAGATGGGAATGGGGATTCACCATTTAATGGGCCTAGCGCTACAGTTTTACAAAACAAAGAGAGATGGGCAGTGGTGATGGTTGCATATCTGGAATTATTTAATGACACTGAACTGTACACTTAAGGATGGTTAATAAGGTAAATTATGTGTTCATGTATATTAGCACAATAAAATTCTAAAGTAAATACATAGATTTACCCTGCCACTAAATCCCTCAAGGTTTTATAAAGAGACCAGGATAGGATAGGATATCCAGATCATTCTAAGACCGGACTCACAGATGAAAGAAAATGACAGATACTCTGAATCCAGGTAGAACATGCAAATTGACTTCCTGTTCTAAGTAATTAACGCTACAGTTATGTGGCAATTCAGCCCACCGTGATTTACAAGTTGATTTCTAAGAGACTCCACACACCAGAGAAGTTGTTTGAGGATACCAAATAAGCAAATTATGGTGTAATTATTCCTGTAGAGTTTTGTGCTATTTTACAAAATGTTTCATTATGAGTTATCATAGATTTTATCCTATTGGAACAAAAGCTCCTGTAGAATAATCACAAGGTGTCACTATTCCTTAAGTCATAAAATTAAAACAAACAAACAAAAAAAACTGCTTGCCACAATTCTAAATAGTTAGCCTCATTGATTCCTTCCCTGGAAAAAGAAGTGGCAGGGAAATAGGAGGCCACAGCAACACTTGAGGTGTGAGCCGTGGCTACTCAGTGGACCCTGTAGAGGGGTCCTGGCAAGGGCTGTGGCAGGTGACATGTAGGCCTTGCTTGCTTCCAAGTCCTGAGCCTGGCTGGGGATCTTTTTATTTTTATTTTTTCATTCAAGAGACTGAATTTACTGAATCATGTATTATCAGTATGAATAAAAGCTTTATAGACTCACATTCATTTGCTACCTTAAATAAAACAGTGACTGGTCAATCACAAAATCCTGGCTTGGTTTCTGAGTATTTTACTACTAGCCTGTTCCTGCAAGTTGCATGATAAGTTTCTAGAGTTCTTACACTGTGGGGCTTGGGCTTGCTACTACCCCAAACGAGTTTACTGCATTCAGCCTAAGACACTGGATGAAGGACAATTTGTTATTTTTATGTACAGAAACCAACAGCAGACATTTATCCATTCAGTGATGAGTTTGTTAGCCTTTGCCTTTGGCAATTTGAGTCATGGATTTTGGACCCAGGACGTTGCCTACCCCAGTAGCCACTGATCTCATTATATCTGTCATTGTAATTGGTTCTGATAGCTTCCACCAACTTAACCAGAGCTCCTTTGTCTTCTCAGTTAACCTGTGTGAAGGCAAGAGTGGTGCATGTCTTCCTGTGAACCAGATGTCCCAGCTTAGCCTTCCCCTTGATGATGCAGTAAGGGACTCCCATCTTGTGACACAGGGTGGGCAGGAAGACAACCAGCTCAATGGGATCCACAGCATGTGCAGTCACCACCAGCTGAGCCTTCTTGTTCTCCACTAAGGTAGTGACAGTATTGAGCCCTGCTCGAAGGACCAGTGGTTATCCCTTTTGCCAGCAACCTAATTCTCAACCCGGGTCAACAGCGCTGCTTCTTCTGTTGTCTCTGGTCTGTACTTGTGAGCAAGCTTAAGCAGCTGGGTGGCTGTTTGACAGTCCAAGGACTGGGCAAACTGGTTAATCATAGGAGGCACTTTCAGCTGCTTATAGAGAAGAGCCCTTTGCTGCTGCAACCGAATGTAGTGGGGGCATTTTACAAAGCAAGTAATGTCCCTTTTGGGCTGGATGTCCTGTCTGATGCCTAAGTTCTTTGGCTTCGTCTTGTACAGTGGGTTCTCACCTTCTTGGCTTCCTGCTTCTTGACCACAGCAGGGCCCAGGGCTACCTTTCCCCTTGATCTTTTTTTCTTTAGGCATCTTGGACATCTGGAGGAGATAGCAATCCTTTCATTATTTATTATTTGAATTTTACTTCACAGAAAGGCCTTTCCACCATGGGTTTTCTGGTCAGAGGGGGTGCCTTTTTCGGGTGCAGACAAAGGCCCTACTGCCATGATGTGAGAACTGGAAGATGGTTTACTGGCTGGAGGCACCAGTGTAGCCCAAGTCCTCAAATAAGCAGACCTTTATTTTATAAACATTTGAAATTGTCACCAAAAATCAAACAGAAATCGTTTCCAGAGGCTTTGCACTATTAGTGTCCTTGGGAGACAGAGGTGGAGGGTTACGTGGAAAGTGACATCCTGATACAAGGAAGGCTTCTGTTAGGATTTGGATGTGATGTGTCCCCCCAAAAAACTCATGCTATGCAATGCAGGAGTGTTCAGAGGGGTAATGATTAGATTATAAGAGGTATAACCTCACCCATAGATTAATCCTTTTGATAGATAAATAATTCGAAAGGATTGCCCTACTGGGTGGTAACTGTAGGCAGGGTAGGGTGTGGCTGGAGGAATTAGGTCACTGGAGGATACCTTTAGAGTTAGTATTTTGTGCCGCTCTGCTTTCTGGCTGCCATGAGCTAAGCCACTTTTCTCTGCTACACTCTTCTCCCATAATGTACCACCTCACCTTGGGCCCAGAGCCATGGAGTCAGCAGACCAGGGACTGAAACCATAAGCCAAAATATACTTTTCCTCCTCTAAGGTGTTCTTGTCAGGTATTTTTGTCACCATGATGAACAGCTAGTGAACACATTTCCCCATCATTCACATGAATTTTCCACCTTGCGTGGGGTGGAGGAGGGGCCCACAATTCCTGAACCACCATCTCCCATGACTGTACTTTGTGCTAACTGATAAGATGCAGAAGGGAAGGAAACACCACCTCACAAACTCCACTCTGACTCTGTCCTCAACATCACCGCCTCTCATCTCTGTTGAGTTCTTTACCTGAATAGAAATGTCATCTTCCCTGTTTAGTTAGGGATCTAAGATTTCAACCTCCACTACTCACAATTAGCCAATCATTTTATGTGATGCCAAAGCCAACATAAAGGGGAAAGACCTCATGCGGATTCTCTCCCACCCAGTGAGGGACGATTCATTTACAGAAGACACCCAAGCAAACACCAAGTGACCAGCATGACTCCAAGCAATTAATGCAAAGAAATACCCCATAGGTCATGCTTTCCCACAACAATCAAAGCACCCCTGAAAGAAAAATGTTAAGTTCAGTTATTAGTTAATTTATATTAGCCAGGTGTGTCACCCAATAGGATACAACATATGACTAGCTTGAATGCTGCATAACTTCATAATTTAAACTTATTAGAAAATATCTCAACTTGTTTCTTATTGGTACACTATATAATACTGGGATTCCTTATTACCTGTGTATGTGCACACAATGTAACAATGTAATTGGGTCAATGTTGTTCCCTAGTTCCTCCTCTTGCCTGCCTCCCCCAACTCCTCCTGGTGCCCTTCCTCTACTCCACTGGTCTCTCTATTTTCATGAGATTTCAGCTCCCTTCCCCTACCTGCTTTTTTCCTCTCTAGCCCACATATAAGAAAAAACATATGACTCTTCATTTTCTGACTCTTATTTCACTCAACATAATGCTCTCAACTTCCATCCATTTACCTGCATATGCCACAATTTCATTCTTGATGGCTGAATAAAACTCCAGTGTGTATATATACACCATATTTTCTTGATCCATTCATCTGTTGATGGACACCTAGGCTGGTTCTATAACTTGGCTATTGTGAACTGTGGTGCGACAAATGTGGGTATGCATATACTGCTCTAGTAATTTTAATTATCTTGCATAAATATTGAGAAGTGGCTGGATCACACTGGTTTTTAAATCTCTCAAATTTTAATTTATTGTTATAATATGTTGGATGTAACTATCAATTATGATATGATTAGACTGATATATTGAGTTATATATTATATTATTTTGCAAGTATTATAACACTATGAATCTCATGTAGTGAACTTAGGTTTGTAAACCATCTCAATTATTAATTATCCAGAAAGCCTTGGCAAGGATCCTGCAGTCGTGTAAATGAGCACTGCCCAGTGATGTGGCCAGCTCTATCACCTGGGCAGTGAATATATCCCACATGGTGGGCCCTCCTACATTTTCTTCTCCCTTCAGAGGAGGGTGTGATAGCCAGATGGTCTTAAATGATTCAATGATTCCCATCTCCTGGAATCTGTCTCACCTTTGTGTAATCTCCACTCTCACTTTACCAAGATGGTCAGTGTGACAATATAGCATATGGTAAAGTGACTATGTCACTTTCCAGATCAGATTATAAAGGACACTATGACCCACCCCCTCACCCTGTAATTGGGTCATTGCTCTGGGTGGAACCAGTTACAGTGTCTTGAGGACACTCAGCCAACCCCGTGGAGAGGCCAGTGGGCAGTGGAGGCCTGCCCACACCACACAACTCAAGTTGACTGCAGCCTCATAAGAAACCTTGTGGCAGAATCAGCCAGCTCTCCCACCACGATTCCGCACCCTCAGAACCCGTGTGACAGAACATCTCTGTTGTTTGTTGTGATTTGGATCTGGAATGACCCCAAAGTCTCCTGTGTTGAAGTCTTGTCCCCAGTGCAGCAATGTTCAGAAGTGGGGATTTTGGAAAGTGATTGAGTCATGAGAGCTCTGATCTCATTAATAGATTAATCGATCCTCAGCTGAAAGAACTACTGGGAGGTGGTGGGACTTGCTGGAGGAGGTAGGTCACTGGGGGTGAGCCCTGGAAGGTGTTTCTTGTTGCCTGCTCCTTTTTCTGTCTCTGCTTCCTGGCAGCATGAGCTCAGCAGCTTTCCTCTGACATGCTCTTCTGTGATGCTGTTTCTGCTTTGGAGCCCACTAACTGAAACCTTGTTCTAAACAGCTAAGTTTGAGGGTAAATTGACACATAGTAATAGATAACTAATACAGAGTGATATTCATCTGTGAAAGACTCTGCCCTTCCCTTCCTCTGCCTCCACTCTGTCCAGGTCACTTGGAGAACTCTCAGGCACACAGCTAATAACCAAAAATATATCCTCTGCCCACTGAGGGCACTGAGAGCTCCTATGAGGCTGTGGCCTTCCCCTGTCACCAGGCTCTCTTTCTCTACTAGCACAGAGCCTGCCCTCAGTAAATGCTCAATAAGTGTTTTCTCAGTAGATCTGGATATATCTATTTCTTCCCCAGTCTGAAAAATCATGCTTTGCTCATAGCGAGCACCCTGTAGGTATTTGTTGATCAAATAAACAACCTACAAAACTTATTGCCAGTTCAAAATTATCACTCACCCCTTCAATCTAACACTGATCAAACATTGTTCATCTGATAATCTGAGCATAAAAGTACTTAAAATATACAGGACTTGTCATGGAAATTAATATTTATAGTTACTTAAAATCAGAACAACTATAGTTAGAATTCTACAACCAAGAGAACTATCTTTCATGTTTTCCAGGAAAATATATAAACTTTAATATACTTTATGAGGCAGAATCACCTAGGCAAAGGTTGTCCAAATTACAATCATCAAGAATGATCTGGCTTCTGTCCTTTTGAGGGCAGTAGGAAAGAAAACATGAGTGGCATTTCTAAAGCCTGTCACTGTGAGGCGCTCAACTGATGGTCATGTGTGTGTGTGTGTGTGTGTCTGTGTAGTGACTACAAACATGGAAAGGGTCCAGCCAACTCACTTCAGTGTCTGCTGCCTGCCTGCTGTGTGCCAGATGCCCTGACAGGTGCTGAGGTACAGAGGAGCAGATAGTGTGACAGATTCCACAGATACACACTAAGCCTGCTTCATGCCAGGCCCTGTGCTGGTGTTTGCAGAGCTTACTATGCAGATGGAGAAAGAGACATGGGGGCTGGGGAGATAGCTCAGCTGGTAGAGTGCTTGCCCTGCAAGCACAAGGCCCTGAGTTCGATCCCCAGTACCGCAAAAAAAAAAAAAAGAAAGAGACATGGATGCAAAACCATCCTGAGGTCACAGCCATTTGAGTAAGGAGCCTCTTCTGTGGGACACTGAACAGTGTGACAGACCACTGAAAGAAGCGCTTCCTCCAGAGGCTGGCTGTGACCCCTCACATGCTCACTCAACTGACAGTTGCTGTGCACTGGCTATCCAACACAGTCCCTGGCACACACAAAGTGGACACTCAGAGATGATTCAAGACAAATCTGCCCACATGGAGCCCATGGTGTAGCCAGCAAGACAAGGAGTCACGTGATTGGATCTTAGAGAATAAGGATGGGGGCCAAAGGTTTTCTAGATGGGGTCAAAGAGGCATTTGGGGTGTCAGGAACAGGATCTAAACATGCAATGAGTGTGAAAAACTGCAAGAGATGTCCCTGTTGAAGGAGGTGACAGGAGAGATTAGGTGTATACAGCCTGGAGCAGGCAAGTTTGAGATCACCTCTGAAGTGGTAGCAAGGCTGCCACAAGAAGGCCGCAGCGTGTTTCCAACAGGGCAGGGTCAGCATCCCCTGAGCCAGCAAGGAAGCCGAGGATTGCTAGAGTGCAGCGGCAGGGGTGCCAGGGCCATGCCCACGTTGTTCCTCTGAGCTTAGCACCGAGCCTCGCACAAAGTAGGCGCTCACTCACTGGACAAGCATAGGAGATGAAGAATTTATAAAGTGGACTGGGGCCTGTGGAGATCCAACGGCAGTCTAGAAAAACAGGTCTGGCTCTCACAGCCGGACTCTGTTTTCAGAGCAGGGACTGCACTGTGGTTTGATATGCAATCCCTAACCCAAGGCAAGATTGGGTTTTCTATGCAGAATATCAGTCCTCATGGAGATGAAAAATATTGAGCACTAATGTCTTCATAACAGCTCTCTAAGGAATGAGGCTCCCATGTGCATGTCGCTTGACACAACAGTTCCACCTGCCATCTGCTTCCATGGCAAGGACATCTCTCAGCCTTCCTGCAAGGGTGTCAGGACCGGGCATTCCAGTGTTGTTGGTCCACTGACTGCTGGTGTTAGGTAACCTTTCTCAGAAAGAGGTAAGCTACTCATTTAGTTCCTGTGTTCATTTCTTCCTTCTTTTCCTAGCCCTTCCCACAAAGGATTTGAAGGGACCTAAAACATATAATCTGGTTTCATGGGATGGGCCCAAAGTTATCTCACTGTTTTTTACCTGTTTTTTTCTAGTAACACTGGAGCCAGAAAGAAGATGCAGGCCCAGTCCCAGAAGGACAGGTTCCTGGAGGTAGGCAAACCAGCAATGATGACGAGTACAGTTTGCCCATGAAGTGGGTCAGGTGGGTGTTCACAGGGCCTTTTTAAACCTCCATCATCTCTATCACTACAAGTTGTGAACAGCCCCTCCAGTCCACCCCAATGCCACGAGCTTTAGCCACTGGCCCCATCCCATTCTTAGTAACAGAAAAAACTGGAAGCTACTGCAAAGGCCACTATTGGACAGGAAAACTGAGGCTTCCCAGGGAAGGCCAGGTAGAGAGAGGTCTTGCATGTACCAGACTCAGGCCTGGCAGCAAAGGCAGGGCTACAGAGGCAGCCCTGTCATCTGCCTGCAGGGAACTCTGAAGACCTAGCTGTGGCAGAGACAGATGGCTGCCTGGGTCACTGGGCCAGCTTGCATTTTTCAGTGAGGAGGGGCTCAGAGAAGGATAATGAAGCTTCTCCCTGGTACCCAGGCTGAGTTCTTCCTCAGAGGAAGGCCCAGGACTCACTGACAGTCCCCATAGAGTCAGCTGAGGGACTCTGGGGATCTCCAAGGGGGTTTGGTGGCAGCAGTGATTCAACACAGTGACTGTGGGAGATGGAGGAAGGAGGAGCCAAGAGAACTTGATGGGACAGCATGGAAACTGTGGGAGGGACAGCCAAGGATGGCAGAAGGTGCCTACCTCTGGCCAGGTGTCCCTCATAATCATGATAGTGATTACCTTCTGAGCATCTGTGCACTTGTCCCTTGCCCTAACCCTCCAACTGAAAACCTCTCCTCCCTGGGGAAACTGAGACCCAGAATGGGGGAAGAACAAAAGGGTTTGGGTGTGTCACAAGGAGCCAGTGCCTCATTGGGGTTGGACAGGCTATAAGAAAGGCCCTCTCAGAGCAAAGAATAGTTCTCCCAGCTTCTAAGCATTCCAGCCTGTTCCCCACTTCTCTTCATTCTCCCTATGGAGGGTGACAAGAGGAGACCTGCCCTCGAGACCTAGGTCTTCATCCAGGGTTTTCTCATGGAGCCTTGAGCAAGTCACTGAAGTTCTTGGGAGTTTCTAGATTTGTTTCCTTTTCTGCAAAATGGGATAACTCTAGCCTGCTCCATGGCTGTCAGGACAGAGGAGCTCAGAAGGGCTGGGTTAAGCAACCATCAGGCCTGGCCTAGCCTAGAACTTCAGTATCACTTCAGAGTTCAAGGTGCCCACAGGGGCCTGGTAGCCACTCTGGAACCTGCCTCTGCCTGGTTCCACCTCATCCCTCTCTGCAGTGAGGTTCTGGTGGAGGTGGAAGGTGATGTTCACCTTAGGTAACAGGTGATCTGCTGATGGGTTCCACTGGTGACTGTTACTAAGCATGGCAGAGAGGCCTTTGAGAAAGTCCTGCAGGAACAGGACATTGGTGGCTTCAGGAACCAATGGGATCAGCATCAAGCAGCTTTGGAAAGAAAAGCCCATGGTTAATAACCCTGAAAAAAGCTTTATCAGATGCTCTGCTGCAGAGTGGGGAGTAGGAGCAGGGGAACACCACACCCATGGTTGTGTGTACCAAAGACACACAGCAGAGAAATGGGTAATCCATGAGTTAGACACAAAACAGTGACTTCCTCTTCTTTGTGGAATGGAAAAGAAAAACAAGTCAACCACGATTCGGTCAGTACCGATGGCAAATGTGTATACAAGGAACACACAGGTTCTAGTTTCCATTAGGAATCAACCACAAGCCACCCACAGGCTCTGGCCAAGATACACCCTCCAGTGAGACAGTCTGTCAGATACTCCTCCCCACTGTTATCCTCTCTGGGTGTTAGCAGGCATCTCTGGAAACTCAAGTGAACTTCTCACATGGAATGAAATCCCAGCAGTGCCCAAGACTACCTCGGCATGGCTCGTCCCAGGATGCCATTCCAGGGATGGAGAAGTTGCCTGTCCCCTCTAGGGCCACTTGCACTCCAAAAGGCTGCACCCTCAGTGGCCTCCTAGAGCCTCCTCTTACCTCAAACTGTAGCCAGTTCATGGTTACGTCTGGCCCATGATTGGCACAGCACCACCTCAGATCCTCCATGCATCAGCTGCTCTGATACTCTGTTTTAGGTCATGGTAAATGATTTTGTAGGTAAATCGAGAGATGGAAGCATGACTGTGTAAAAGGCAGAGGCCAGACACCATTGTCTCAGGAGCCACAGCAGGCCCCAATCTCTCCACAGCCAATGCTAGTCGATTCCCCAGACACAGATCAGGCTGGAGGAAGATCACCTGGCTACCACATGCACAGACACCCAGCACAGCTTGGCTTAAACCATTTGGTAGTGAGCTCTGTGTTAGATAATGCCTGAGGGCTGTGTGGGTGCCACCGTGTGGTCCCACTGAGTCAGGTAGTGTCAAGGGAGAGGCAACTGGATAGTGTAGAAATCCCATGCCCCCCAACACCCCCAGAAAACCTGGAGTTTTATGTGCAGATGTCCAAACGCACCATTCAAAGGTCACCATAGCAGCAGAACCCAGGAACATAAGACACCACTGCCACCTCAGCACCTTAACTAAGCAACTTCACCCAGCAACTAGCAGGAGGCAAGAACATAGACCATGGCTGGACCTGATGTTTTCACTTATGATCTATATGGCTGGTAAGTCATTTACCTTCTCTGGGTCTCAGTTTCCTCCTCTGTTGAGTGGGCATAATACCTATGTTAAGGGTTGAATTGTCCTCCAAAAAACATGTGCTGGAGTCTTAAACCCATGACATCCAAGTGACCTTATTTGAAAACAGGGTCTTTACAGATATAATCAAGGCTGTGAGAGC
This sequence comes from Sciurus carolinensis, assembly GCF_902686445.1. Lineage (NCBI taxonomy): Eukaryota > Metazoa > Chordata > Mammalia > Rodentia > Sciuridae > Sciurus > Sciurus carolinensis. The sequence continues at coordinate 23,122,317 of NC_062227.1, read as the reverse complement.
ATCCCTTCATGCAACAGGACTGGTGTTATTATAAAAAGTAGAAATTCAGGCTCCACCCAGAGGGAGGATGACATAAGACGCACATGGAGAGATGTCTGGGGGACTGGAGTGATGTGTCCATAAGCCAAGGAAGCCAAGGACTAGAGCTGACACCAGAAGCTGGAAGAGGGAAAGGGATCCACCCTAAAGCCTTCAGAGGAAACATGACCTAGTCCACACCTTGATTTCAGACTTCTGGTCCCTAGAACTGTGAGATGATAAATTTGTTGTTTTGAGCTGCCCAGATTTTGGTACTCTGTGATGACAGTCCCAGAAAGTGACTATACTGCCTTCCCCAGGGTGACTTGGAAGACTAAGGGAAACAAGCAACTAGCATCTGACCTGCAGCCCAGTGCCAAACATGCACAGCCGGAGTCTCTCCTCACAGGTGAGCTGGACCCAGCTGTGGCCCTGGCCAGCTGTGCATCAGTGAGCTGGTTATTTAATCTCATCTAGCCTCAGTTTCCTCATCAGTAAGATCAGGACAATGCTACCTACTTTACAAGGCTGTCATGAAGACAAACTGAATGGTGGCACAGTGCTCTGTAATAATTGTTGCTTTTCATTTTTTTATAGAGAATACAAAGAGATTGTAATTTCCTATTAACAAACCTTGACCTGCAATTCATTTCTCAATAGTTCTGCCAAATAGATGACAATAATAGACTTCTGCCAAAGACCTGGTCAGTCTGTATCACTTAATTAAGGCATCATGGGATCAAAGAACAGGAAAGAGCACAGAATAGCACAGCTCCTTTGTCACTTGGAGTCACCGAGAGGTCAAGGGGCATTCTGGTAGCAAGGATAAGAACCTCATAAAGGGCATCAACATAAGCCTTTCCTGAGGCAGGGCACATCTGGCCTGAGAATGCCTGAGTAGATGACCACCTCAGGCTAGTCAAGGCCTGAATAGATGCAATGATTTTAGTTGCTACTTTTAGAAAAAAAAGAATACCAGTACCATTTGCAAATTTGGGAGAAAAAAGTCAAGCAAGTGAAAGAAAAAATTTACATTAATCCTTTTTAAGTTACACAAAGGGTCTTCTCTAGTAGACAATATCCAAGTTAAAGGAAAGATTGTTAGAATTAAGTGCTGTCCTGCTCCTCTTTCCAATATTGTGAATGGTCAAGTAACATTTAAATCTAAAAAGTGCACATGAAAGCAGTCACTGGTATGGCCCTGAGTAAATGTCAGCCACATGGAACTAGAGACTTGGGGTGGCTTTTTCTCTACTGGCTGTGCATGGCAGCAGCAGGAGTTCCTGGGAGTGTGGGAGGGAGCTCTACCAGTGAGGCAGCCAGCAGGACAGACCAGGCCAGGAAGCATCCTGCAGGAGGGAGGTGCCTCTTTCAGCTTCTTGGCCCAGTGCTCCTTGAAGGCTCCCATCATCTGCTGTGAACGCCTTCTTTGGGCCAGGTCTTCATCTTCTCGAAGCTCATTCATCAGCAAGGCTTTCACTTCCTGGTGCAACAGCCTCACCGTCCCCTCCTCAGGCCTGGTATCCACCCAAACCTGCTCCACAGTTCTGTGCTGTGACCCTGGCATTGAAGAAGTGGATCCTGAATTAAGATAGGGAGCCTAAGTGTGTCCTGTAGATGACAAGGGCTAGAACAGGAGACTCAGGGGCTGTTTGCAAAGAGCAGTCCAGTGTACCCAAGAGGACAAAAGCTCACACAGCCTGTGCTTGCTGGCTGCTGAGCACCCTGCTGACCCTATAAAAATCACAGCCCCAGAACTGTGAGGTGCTCTCCTCTCAACATGGCCTGCATGGGGAGGAAATAGGTAACCACTGGAGGTGTGAGCAAGTGGGAAATAAAGTCTGAAAAGTCCTATCGAGAAATAAAAGATGCAGGAAATTATATTTAAAGTGAGGCCTTGACAGGTGGAAGAGACCTGAAGGGTCTGATCCTAACAAAGGGAAAAAGCCTGTGAATGCTTTATTTATAGCTAAAAACACCAAAGGAATTTATTGTGAGGAAGGATTCTTCAAAGTAAACAAGAAGTGAGAAGCTGTGGGGAAGCTGGCCTGACTGGGGACTTATTGCTGGCACAGTAGTTCTTCCTCCTCCAGCCAGCTGGTGTCAGAAGGCCAGTTGGGGCACTGGTATCTTTCTCCACCTCTGGGGAGTTGCATTTGAACTTTGTGCTGTCTGAGCCAAAAAATTCTGTGGTCTCACAGAATTCTCTTTGAGGAGGACATTTGCCAGGGCAATGGAGCAGTTTCAGATAGGTAAGATACTACCGAGAGTTCTCTGAGGGGCTCACCTCTGCTTAGACACGCCTACAGTTCACTGGTGGCTTCCAATGTCTCCCCCCTTTTTGTCATTTAATCACAAGTGATATGTTGTTACTTGAAATTCCCAGATTTCATTTCTGAGGTTACAACAACCTATTATCATAACACAAAAAAGAATTAGTAGCAAACACATAATTCCAAAAATATACCATGAGAAATGCTTCAGTACATTTCCAGGATTAAAGCCTTTTAGAGCACAAAGTATTTGTTCAGTCAGAGATGCAGGATCCATGAGGTCAATCTTGCATTTCTGGATACCCTGGATGTAATGATACAACTCCATAAGATTCAGACTGTTATTATCATCATGCAAAATGCCCATAAGATGATTTTGACCTTTTCCCAATCCCATTGGGAAGCAGTAATGCAGACATATTTGTAACTGGCATGGCATCTAAGCCTTTGCTTAAATTTGAGAGCAGCAAGTTCATTTCCAATATTGATAACAGTAGCTTCCAAAGCTTTTAATTTACTTGCAACTCTTTGATCAATATTTACCTGATTGTACAGGGCTTTAGAAGTTTTTTGAGCCAAATTATTAAGAAAATGAGCAATATGAATGTTTTTACATAAAGCTACAGAACCTGTAACTGTAGAAGCTATAAAAGAAATTAAAACAGCCACTCCTAGCACTGTAAGTCCAATCACTCACCGTGGTCTGCTTAGCAGGTTATGCATCTATTGTAAAACCTGAACTCCAGCATTAGCACACTGTGGCCCCAAGATGTTAGCTGGGAGAAAAAAAAAAAAAAAAAAAAAAGGAGGGTTGGTAAAGGACCAATACCCCTCTCCCTTTTTTCTATCTAGTGATACAATTAGTTAGATTACATTTCTTACAAGTTACATGATATTTTTCTCCTTTTCTCTGAACTCTCACATTTCCAGAAATTAAAGCATAAGGAGATTGAACACAGGCTCACAGGCCATAGCAAGAACCCTCCTTGCCTATAGTTCCTGTCGATAAAGTCAGGCATGGGCTCATCTGTAAAATGGAGAAAACCTGAGGCAGCTATTAAATGCCACAGACCTTTTTGTATGCCACCTTCACTGAAAGTTAGGATATTAACAACACCAACAAATCCTCTAGGAGTTATAGGATCCTGATGTAACTGTCCTTTATCAATTCTTGGAGATCAACCCCAAACATATCCACCACTTATAGAGTTTATATATCATACTGGCAAGACATCTGCACAATCCATTCATTTAGGAAAGTTACCAAATTCTAATGCAGATTGATTAGGGCAATAAGATACTGGTGGCTGTTCCATGGGAATAACTGGCCTACCATGGAAAAGTCCCATTTTAATAACTATCTGGACGTTTGATGTTAAACCACAAAGGCCAGTATGATTGGCTGGTCTAGGTCCCCCATATGTTGTCTTTTCCTCAAAACTTACTTTCTTCCCCAAAATGTGTGTTATTATTGTTTGTTATTATTTAAACTTTGAGTTTTCATTTCCTAGAAGAAAACAGTGTGGAAAAAAAAGAGATGTTTGATCTTATGGGAAGAGCTCTGGGACTCACTCCTTCTATTCCATCTTTTTCTTGAAGAGTCTTTATGGAAAAGATGGATGTGTTCTACTGCTGGTTTGACAGCCATCTAGGATAAAAATATTCCAATTCTCCAAACCCATCCCATATCATGTCATGCTACCATCATTTGAAGAAGGAAGAAGAAACAAATGTCCTGTAATTCTAGGCTGAGACAGGAAGATCACAAATTTGATGCCAGCATCAGCAATTGAGGGACAACTGATCAACCTCCTTCCCCAGAAGAAAAATGTGACCAGTTCCTGAGGGGACTACTGGTCAACCTCCTGAGCCTTAGAGCATGGAAGGAAGATGGCACCTGCTCTGGCCAGACCCATTCTCTTCTCCCCACTGCAGAGGCAAGAAGGAAAGGGCCAAGACCCAGAGTGGCCCAGCGGCCAACACTGTGACTACCCCCTGGGACAGGGGGTCACTGTGTGTTCTCCCTGTCTGCCCTCTGCTACCACCAACACTGCTCCCCTACCCAAACCCTATCCTAGCAAACCCCATCCCAGCCAGGGACACAAGGGGGCAACACCCCTAAAGTAGAGACAGGTACCTCCCTAATGGGAGTGTGCAAGACCCCTCAACAAACATAAATATCATGGGACCAACATATAGGTGGATTCCCACTGTAGCCAGTATAATTAAATCCAGTTGCATGAATAGATGTTATGTGTTTGTGAAACCTCCCATCATATGAGTATCATTCGTAAATACTGGGATGGTTTCTCCAGTCCACACAACTGGACATATTAAAGGTGGATCTGAATAACAGGTCCAATAAGTTTCTCCATGGGCTCACTTACCTGAGAGTTCCACAGAGTCAGCATGGCCACCAACATTGTGACTGGAGTCTTAGTACCCTGTTATCTCTCTGCTGAGCCTGAAGTGTCAGGTCCTTTAGTTGTCTCCATGATGGCAGGTTGGGTTTCCTCAGAGTTTTCTTTGTCCCTTTCTTCCTCTTCTTCATTTTCCAGTTCTCTCTGGGGGTCAGTTTGTGTTTCAGTCACTTGAACTTTGGCTGCAAGTCCTCCATGTTTGAGGGCATATTCTGGTACACGAATAGGACATCTAGAATCGCAATTCAAAACATTCAAAACAAAGCATGATTAAGATTATATTGTGGGGTCTTATTCCCCACATTTTGTTTTTGTAATTGTAGTTTAATAGACAAATGAGCTCGCTCCACAATAGCTTGACCTTGAGGATTATAAGGAATACCTGTTTTGTGATCAATATGATGTTGATGACAAAAATGTTGAAAAGAAGAATTAGTATAAGCTGGAACATTATCAGTTTTAATCTCTGAAGGACAGCCTAATACCCCAAAAGCAGTCAAGCATTGAGAAATAACATTCTGAGTGTTTTCTTTCATACAAGCAGTGGCAAAGATAAACCAAGAACAAGTATCAACAGTAAAATGAACATAACAATTTTTGCCAAATTGGGGGATGTGAGTCACATCCATCTTCCAAAGCCAATTTGGCCATAAACCATGGGGATTAACCCCATGGTGTAAACTTGGAGAATGCACTACACACTATGGGCATAGATGAACAATTTGATGAGCTTATTCCCTAGTAATATGAAAAATTTTAATGTAAACTAGAAGCATTCTGATGATGTAAAGAATGTGAGGCTTTTGCACAATCATATAGAGACATTTGTTGAAAAAGTAACAAGTTTATCAACCTTAGCATTACCTGATGACAAAGGACCTGGAAGGTTAGAATGAGCCCAATATGACCAATGAAAAAAAGATATTGACTGAGCATCGCTGGAGTCGCTTGAGCACGGAGCACCTCGGCTACCGCCTCACGCCCTGCATCCTTTCATTCACCCTCACCCAGCCATGCCCGCGGTGGACAAACTCCTGCTGGAGGAGGTGTTGCAGGACAGTCCCCAGACTCACTCTTTACTGAGTGTGTTTGAGGAAGATGCCGGCACGCTCACGGACTACGCCAACCAGCTGTTGCAGGCCATGCAGCGCATCTCGGGGGCCCAGAATGAAATGTGCTTGGCCACCCAACAGTTCTCCAAGCAGCTGCTGGCATATGAAAAGCAGAATTTCGCACTTGGCAAAGGTGATGAAGAAGTAATTTCTACACTCCACTATTTTTCTGAAGTGGTGGATAAGCTTCATGTTCTCCATTCAGAGCTGGCTAAACAGCTGTCAGATGCCATGTTTCTACCTGTTGTACAATTTCGAGAAAAGGATCTCAGAAGTAAGCACTTTAAAGGATCTTTTTGAACTCGCCAGCAGTGAGCATGACCTCTCAATGGAAAAATATAGCAGGTTCCCTAAAAAAAGGAGAATGAAAATGTAAAGACTGAAGTTGGGAAAGAAGTGGCAGCTACACAGTGGAAACAGCACCTGGTGTCCCTCCAGTACTACTCTGCCCTCAATGTATCGCAGTACCCAAAGCAGATGGCCGTGATGGAATCCATGATAGGCTGTGTCCATGGAGAGATTAACTTTTTAAAGAAGGGAGCAGAGATGTTTTCCAAAAGCATGGACAGTTTTTTATCCTGCATTGCGGACATGGTTCAAAGCATTTGGGTAGAACTGGAAGCTGAAGCAGAAAAGATGCAGATGTCCCAGCAGAATTACTTTCTGTCGATGAATCCGTCTGCATGCCAGACTTCGATGAGATTCCCCCACAGGTCAACAGGAACCTCATGCAGAAGGCTGGTTACCTTAACCTTAGAAACAAAACAGGGCTGGTCACCACCACCTGGGAGAGTCTTCACTTCTTCACCCAAGGCAGGAACCTCATGTGTCAGCCCAGGGGAGCTGTGGCCAGAGGTCTGATCAAGGACCTGGACAACTGCTCAGTGATGGCAGTGGACTGTGAAGATGGCAATACTGCTTCCAGATCACCACTCCCAGCGGAAAATTGGGAATAATCTTCCAGGCAGAGAGCAGAAAAGAAAACCAAGAGTGGATATATGCTGTAAACAACATCTCCAGACAGATCTACCTGACTGACAACCCAGTGGCAGCGGCCATCAAGTTGAATCAGACGGCTCTCCAGGCTGTGACTCCAATTACAAGTTTTGGGAAAAAACAAGAAAGCTCCCGCCCCAGCCAGAATTTGAAAAATTCAGAAACAGAAAATGACAAGATTGTTCCCAAAACAACCATCAGCATTCTCGAAGCAGAAGAGCTGAATTGCACCTGGGCCACCTATTCAATTTGACATTGTGCTTCCTGCTACAGAATTCCTGGACCAGAACAGAGGGAGCAGGCAGATCAACCCTTTTGGTGAAACTGAGGATGAGTCATTTCCGGAAGCAGAAGATTGTCTTTTGCAACAAAGGTTTATAGTTTGGTTTTTGGGGTCAGTGGCAGTTAAAACAGACAACACTACTGAAGTGATCTGTGAAGCAATGAGACAAGTGTCAGCAGCTTGGGCTATTCATAACATCTTCCATATGACAGAATCTCATCTGATGGTCACCAGTCAAACTCTGAGGTTGATAGATCCTCCGACTCAGGTGTCAAGGGCCAATTTTGAATTTACCAGTGTCACACAGTTTGCTGCTCATCAAGAAAACAAAAGACTGGTTGGCTTTGTCATCTGCGTTCCTGAGTCCACAGGAGAAGAGTCTCTGAGCACATACATTTTTTATAAACAACTCAGAAGGTGAAAAGATATGTTATGCTATTAATTTGGGAAAAGAAATTATTGAGGTTCAAAAAGACCCAGAAGCACTGGCTCAATTAATGCTGTCTATACCACTAGGCAATGACGGAAAATATGTACTGTTAAATGATCAATCAGATGACAATGATGGAAATCCAAGTGAAAATAGAGGCACAGAATCTGAAGCTCGACTCACTGGGGCCTGTGGGGGCAGCACACACAGGAAGGAAAGCTACGACTTTAAGGGTTTTCAACTTCTCTGATGTACAGGCATACAGACCTGGCTTCAGAATGCTGACAATCATTTGTGGAATGTGCCCCTTAATGCCTTGATACTGAGACTGGGAGGGAAACAATTAAGAAAAGGGTGACAGCCTTCCTACTCATCTACTAATGTTATTGTTGGTGCCTTGTGGTAAGTCTTCTTTCCTTAGATTGCACTGCAGTGCTCAGAATGAAAGCTATGAAAAATGCATTGTTCACTTTATTTGGATGTCATCTCTTCAGTTTCTAGTATCTTTTTAGCTAGCTTTACATACTTGATGAATACTAAATATTTCCTAGTAATATAACCTATTTTTATATTTTATTTAAAGCTTATTAAGTGCCTGTCATTCTGAAAATTATGTATTTATAATCCAGCTTATCTCATCATTGGCCCTGGCAGCATTACTGTGCAGTGAGGTGACAAGAACTACTTGGAGGCCCAGCACCAGTAGAGATGCAGGGCTAGTTTGGGTAACTATTAGACACCATGCTATAAAAGGACTAGGCCATGAATACTACAGAAAAAGTCTTACAACACAACCTCACTGAACCTTCATTCAGAAGTTTAAGGTCCTCTTAGATATGACTTTTTAGTGGTTATTCACTATGAACAGGATGCAGCTCTACCAGTTCCTATTTCTTCTGAGCCAGAGTCTCAAGAAAGGGATTTTAAAACTCACTTGAAGCACACCTGGTTGTGGGGCTTGACTTGAAGTTCCTATTTCTACCCTATATTTCTGGTTCCTGGAATCCCAGTCCACTCCCAGATCCTTCCTAGCTATGAAACAAGATCATGAATTGGTACAGTGTGTTTGATGATAACCAAGTTCAACAGATTATCATTTTTTAATTAACCAGCAATAAAAACTACCATTCTGTTTGAAAAAGAAAAAAAGATATTGATGCATTTGAACTGTTTTTTGCAAAGTATGGAACAAATGAAATAACTCTTTTTTTATATATATTTTTTTGTTTGTCAGTGGACCTTTATTTAATTTATATGTGGTTCTGAGAATTGAATCCAGTGCCTCACACATGCTGGGCAAGTGCTTTACCACTGAACCAGAACCCCAGCCCTGAAATAACTCTTTTGATGATATATCTCTAATAATAGTTGTTTTAATATACTTAGCAACTCCAACAGTATTTGCACTATCACTATAAATATTGACTGGTCCATTAGTAAAATGAAGTAAAGCACAAAGTTCTGCTTGTTGTGCAGAAGTATAAGAAGTCTGTACCACCTCAGGATGAGCATGGCTATAAAAACCTGCTTTTCCTGAGCTTGGCCATCAGTAAACACTGTCACTGCTCCAGCTATTGGCTGAGCACCTACAATTTTTGGAAAAATAAATGAAGTTACATTAGCAAATTGAACGATCTTATCATGAGGGTAGTGACTCTCCACTTGACCAGGAAAATTTAGCAAAAGCTATTTGATGAGCATTAGAAGATTGCCAGAGTCAACTTTGTTGTTGAATGGGAAAAGGGATTACAATAACAGAAGGCTCTGATCCAATTAACTGTGTAACTCATGTCCTGCCTTTAATGACTCATTGAGCAACAAAATCATGAAATGGAGTTAAAGACTTTTGAGGGGAGTGAGCAAGGTGAAGTCATTCAACTACTCCTAATGACTGCCACATTGCTGCTGTAGGAGTGTGAACAGTAGGAAATACCAACACACATATAGGTTCTTGTAAATTAATTTTAGTATGTTGTACAGTCTTAAGGCAGTTTCAGCTTTTTTTAACTCAGACCTTGCTTCTGCTGTTAGTCGTCGCGGAGAAGCCGAAGAATACTCTTGTAAAATTTGAAATAAAGGGCTTAAATCTGCAATGGACAATTTTAAACTCAGCCACAGTCGATTAATATCTCCCAATAATTTTTGAAACTCATTGAGAGTATGTAGAACATCAGTCCTAATTTGTAAATTTTGTGGATGCATCCTTCAATTAAGCTGCCCAAATATTGAAAAGGAAAAACCTTTTGCACCTTTTCAGGTGCTATAAATAAATCCACTGTGGTGAGTGAGGTTTCTAATTGAGCAAAAAATTTTAAAAGTATATCTGAATTAGCATGAGCCAGAAGAATATCATCCATGTAATGGATTATATATGCATTGGGAAATTGCTCTTGTGCTAGAGCAATAGCTTGTGCCACAAAAGTTTGACATAGCATTGGGCTATTTGTCATGCCTTGAGGCAACCTTTTCAGCAAAATCTCTTTACTTGTTCCTAAGTTTATAGTCAGCATGCTAAATGCAAATCTTTTACAAGATTATCTGGATGCAATGATATAGTGAAAAAATAATGTTTTAAATCAATTACTAATTAATTGATAATCAAGAGGAATAGCTATAGGAGAGGAAAGCCCAGGTTGAAAAGCACCCATCAGTTATATAGTTCAATTAATTGCTCTGAGATCTTTTAACACTCTCCATTTGCCAGATTTTTTATCTTTATTACAAAAATTGGAGTATTCCATGGGCTAAGAGTAGGTTCAATATGACCAGCTTGAACCTGTTCCTAAACTAAATCATGGGCTACTGGAAGCTTTTCTCCTGTAAGAGGCCATTGATCAACCCAGACAGGATCATCAGACAGCCAATTAATTTTTCTGCTGTTTTGGGGGCCAGGGAAGAGATCAATACTCCTATTAAAAAGGGTGATCAATGGTATTAACCAATCCATATCATCCTTGTTGAGAGGATTGTGGCACAAGTGTACAACTTTCTTGTTGATTTTTTCTCAGTCCTCCAGTGGGGATAAATCCTTTATTAAGCATTTGATAAGTCACCATGGAATAAGGGTTTATTAACAAGACTCACATGCTGCTCAAAATATCTTATCCACAAATTCACCAGTAAAGTATCAAGGACATAAGATTTGAAAAGTCCTGTATTGTCATCTTTATCCTCCCACCGGAGATACTGAGCACTTTGGGCAGTCTGAGAAATTTGACCAGTGCCTTCTAAATTAGCAGGTGCCATATGTAAGGTCCATTCCTGAAGCCCAAATTTTCTAGGAATTACAGAAATATCTGCCCCAGTGTCAATGACTCCTTTAAAAATTTTGTAATTAATTTTAAGATCCAATAGAGGGCGCTCTACAGCTGTGATTCCACCTTCTGAGAAATTGGGAGAATTGCTGTAGCTGAGCCTCTGGATCAGGATTACTTGATAGGACCCCACATGCTATAACCTGACTTTTTGGTCTTTTCCCTCCTCTTGGATCACACCATCCAGGATCTTTGCTCCTATAGGTTCATCCATTTTCATATTATTACCTTTCTTTCTCACTCTGCATGTGTAGGTTGATATTTTGTTTGTTTGGCATACTTAATTTAGCATTTCTTGTAAAAAGTTTTGAATAAATCTTATGCTACAATCATAGGATTAATTTTAAAAGATGTTAGTAGCTCTCTGCCTTTCTCTCTCTCTCTCTCTCTCTCTCTCTCTCTCTCTCTCTCTCTCTCTCTCTCTCTCTCTCTCTCTCCCTCTCTGCTATGTTTACTAAGATAATTTGTTGTTCAGGGTCATTCGAGAGATCGATTATCTCAAACAATCCTAACTAGAAAGTAATATTTGAAGTTAACACATAGATTCATTTTAAAAAAGAAAAAGAAATTTAAGGTGCCTCTAAAATATAAGCCACTGTAAAACCACTGTTTCAATCTCCACAGGGGGGAACTTGATTGATTTCTTTCAAACCTGATACCCTGAATAGATCCTTCTGGGGTTCAGTCTCTGGTATCTTGGACTGCTGTTGCCTTACTGTGACAGGTCCATAATCAGAGTCCACAGAATGAATGTAGTATCATTCTTCATATGGACACTTGTTCCAGGGATTGGCACTCATTGTGGGACACCAAATTTGCAGAAGTCTTAGATACAGGGAACACCGACAGCAATCCAAAAGAGTACCTTCTATGGTATCTATTGCATAATTGGAAAAAATTTAAACTAGATGATCTAAAGAAAAATGTATTTTTTCTGCAACACTGCTTGGCCTCTATATGTGCTTGATGGTGACTTCCTTGTTTCAACACCATTCACAACTAGATCTCTACTGCAAAAAAACAAAGAAAATGGACAGAAGTCCCATATGTGCAGGCCATTATGACCCTCAGTCAAGATATAAAAAAGATTATAAAAATATGCAAGCCAGACTCCTATGGCCACACTGGTAATAGGAATACCCTAATTGTCCCCACTTGGAAAGACCTGGGCCCCTCTTGTTCTCACTGCAAAATAATTCCTCCAAGAAGTGATAGTGTCAAAATGCTCATAAGCATCCAGGAACCCAGATTGTTACCACATCAGAGGAGCCATGAGTCATGTGTGGCATGGCAGGTGACTGACATGCCTACTTTAAAGCATTTCTTATAAACAATTTAAAAATTGTCCTTGACTTGCAATTACAGGGAGAACCTAGAGGTTTTGGTGATTTTCTCTCTTATGAATCTCTGATTGTAGAGATAAAGGTGTTTTCAGAATTGTTAGCACACATTTTTGCCTGGGTGGCTGGCCAGCCAAGTCTGTCATTTATCTCTGTTGAATGTTTGAAGAATGCAATATCTACTATTTTCTGCATTTCAAGTATGATGACTCAGTGTTTTCTTGGACAAAGAAGCAACTGAAAATGACTGATATCTTGATTTTCATGGGTAATTTACAACCAACTATTAAAATACATTAAATTTAAGATAAATATTTGTAAAAATACTTATAATTTAAAATCTGAAAACTACATGATCAAGAGGAAAAACAGCTATGATTCGTAAGTTAAAATATTGAAACATCAATTGTTGATTATAAATTCAAGCATTCTTGGTTTACTAAGGTCTATAAAAGAATATATTTGGGTCTCTTAAATGTGTTTTCATAAATTGTTATATGTAAAAACAGTAAAAAATTTTATTTGTATGTAAAAAAGTAAAAATATGGTCTTCCTCGGTCTTCATTCAAATATAAGATTATTAGGAATTAAAATATAATTAACATGTAATTCACATGTAATTCATGACCCTAAAAAGTAACCTCTGAGGAGCCTTGACTGAACTTAACAGTAGGAATGCACTATCTACTCAGTCTTGAATGCCCAACAAGAAAGTTTAACCAAAGACAAATGTGCCTTTATTTGGGTAAAAGAAAAGTTATGTGCAAAATACTGTGTTTAACTTTAGGGGTCTAAACCCAAACAGTGGAGACCCATCCCAAGACAGTAACTCATTTCTCCAAACAGTTAGATCCTATGAGTCAGGGGTTACCAAACTGTTTAAAAGCAATGGCCATGACTCCAGTTAATGAGGCCTCCCAATTAAACGGGACAGTCTTTAGATGTCCTGGTCCTCCCACCAAGTCCAGACAGTTTTAGAAATCAAGGATCATCACTGGTTCATAGAGGGAAGACTAACAAAATGTCAGTCCCTCCTGTTAGACACTCCTGACATCAAACATTTGCAGATACGTCAAACTTTAAATCTAACTACCCTGTTCCTGAACTCGGCCCCTTTAAAAGACAAATGTGTGGACATTATCGAACAAACTTTATAGCCAGCTAAAACTAAAAGATATGCCTATAGATAACCCTGTGGTTAAATGATTCACAGGTGGAAGCAGTTTTATAAAAAGGGTGCCATAAAACCAGGGAATGCAAGTCAGTTACTATGATATCAGAGAAGCAAATACTCTTCCCCATCACACTCCTGCTCCAAAGCAAAACTCATCATTTTTATTCAGACCTTAGAGTTAAAACAAGAAAAAAAATCTTAAAACATCTACACAGATTTCACATATGGGCTTCTATTACTTCATGCAGCTATCCAGAAGGAAACGAAAATATTAATAGCTAAACATACCCTAATAAAATACACAGGTCCCCTGGGTCTTCTGTCACCAAATTGTTCTTTGTTTCCCAGCATCCTGCATGGCTTTAATTTCTATCCAAGTTCAATGACCACACTCGCCCTAGAGCTATAGCTGGATGTGTGGGTCACTTCTAGGTTCCTCCCAGGTACATAGGGCTTCAGATGGTGTCTTAAATTGGGTGTGCACTGATAAACAACACTTTGGAAGGGACTGGTTTCTTTTTTGACATGTTGTCCCTGCACAACTGACAATCTATAAGAAAAAAGGACCTCAGGACACACTGGCATAAGCATGTTAGAGGATGAATTCCTGTAGGAGTAATAAGGGCAATCACATCTCTTGTTCCTTGGAGTATTGTTTTAGTCAGTTTTTCCATCACTGTGAACAAAATAGCTGACAAGAAAAATTTTAGAGGAGGAAAATTCATTGGATGCTGACAGTCCTTAGATAACCTCCTACATTAACACAGGGCCCAAGGAAAGGCTGAACATCAGGGTGGAAGGGTGTGATGGAGGAAGGCAGCTCAGTACATGACAACCAGGAAGAAGAGAGAGCAAAATATGTGCTCCCAAGGCACGCCCCCAATGAACCACCTCCTCCAGCCATACCCTACCTGCCTACAATTAGCCCCAGTTCATCCCTAGCAAGGGAATAATTCCCTGATTATCTGATAACCCAATCATGTCACCTGTAAAACTTCTTGCATTGTCTCACACATGAACTTTTGGGGGACACCTAATATCTAAACCATAACAAACATCTTCATCTACCTTGAGGTAACACTAATACTGTGAAAATAGAAGGGCATTAGATTTCTTATGAGTTGAGCAGGGAGGAGTTTGTGCACACTTGAACTCCACCAGTTGTACTGGGGTAAACCCCTCAAGATAAGTCGTGGTTAATATTAACCTAGTATGTCAGTTGTCCTATGTATTAGTTTTCAGAGGTGTCCTATACATTAAATTGAGTAACAAATAAATCACTTATGGTTAACTTTGAAGTAAATGTTATGTTTTTGGAGTGTTATTCTTTTGAGAAAAGTAATTGATGAATGATGAGATTATTTGAAATGTTTAAAAATTCACTGTGAAAATGGCATAAACTTTACTGCAAAAGTTACTTTTACTGAATTGTTCAATGGGACACTATTATGTGCCTAACTGGTACGTAATATAAGAAATGCATTCATGAAAGTATTTTTTAGAAGTAGTTTGTCATTTTATTTCAAGGACTGTGCTATACTTCAAATTATTCATGTTTGAAAACAACTGCCCTATGAACAGCATACCAAGACTATTATATTGCTTAGACATGTGCAGTGTGTCACATTGCTGCCTGGTAAACTCTAACATGTTGCTCCTTGTGTTGCATTGTGGAAAAAGTGCTCAAGAAAGATCTAACAATGATCTTTTGCATGGCAGTAAGGTAGTTCTCCAAATGCTTTTAGTAGAAGAGAATCCACTGGTTTTGACATACCTTCCAAAGACTGGATTCCAAAACATTGGCTAGAGGAGGCAAAACAGGCCACACGTGTATTATCTGAAATGACAACAGTGTGAAAAAACAAGGTCATATTATTAGATTTGATACAGATAATAAAAATTTCTTTGTCAAATGGTAAGTTTATAACTGTTGCAACAAACCAAACCATGATACAATGGAACCACCTGGCAAATTTCAATCATGAAAAAAAAAAAAAAAAGATAGTGGATCCAATGTGCTTCAGCTAGAAGTAGTGGGTTATTCTAACAATCTCAATGGTGCTATAGATAAACATGATTGGTTGGTCATATAACTGATGTGTGGATTGTAAATGTGTGGATTGTTCACAAACTTGTGAACAAATACAAGTATCTCATGAATTTTTTGGATTTCAAAAGAGACATCTGCTTATCCTACCTAGAACAAGTCAATCAGAAACCACCAGGAGGTAGAAATTATAATACTTCTTAACCTACTACTATCCAAGATGATACCAGATTTGACCTAAGTAATCATACTCTTCTAAAACAGCAAGAAGGATGAAGATATACAATAAGCCATGTCATGCAAAACTGACAACATGTTGTCAAAAATCTTATGTAACCCTTTGAAATGTTTTCATCCTTTTGACCAAAAAATAAATGATAGCATGTCATGAAGGTCACTTCTTGGTATATTGTGCAATGTATGAAAGGATAGCCTATTTGTCCTGTGTATAATATGACTTATAAATGTAAAAGATACTATATTGTCTCAGTTTCCTACTTATAAGACAATCTGTATTTTCATTCTTAATGATAATCAAGGATATATAAGCTCTAGATTATGATTTTAATCCATCTTGCCAATTAAAAAAATTTCCAGAATTGAAAAACATGAGTTAGTGGGTTAAGGAGACATATAAGGAAGCCAAATGGCTGAAAAAACAAAACCAAAAGGGATTCATGGAAGGCATATACCAAATGCTATCTAGTTCACTTGGCTTCTACCACTTTTAGGGCTGTTAATTACCATTATCCTACTTCTGATTTGGGGGTCTTACATAATGAACATAATTGTCAGATTTTTGTCTTCCAAACTTCACTAGATCCAAGACAAGCTGATTCTTTTCACCCCTCCCAGACCAAGAGCCAATCTTGCCCCCTTTACAATCAGGCAGGGAGGGATTCTCTAACATCTATATGTCATCCTGAAGTTATAAGAAATCAGAGTCCTCTACCTCTTTCCCCTTAGTAAGGAGGAGGATAATATTTCTCATGGGAAATGAGACTAATAGACCAGAATGCAGGAAAAAAATGGCAGATAAACTCTCATGCCTTCATTCATAATTTACTATGAATCTTTTCCTACTCTTCTACCCTAACAATGCATGGAATGTGCCTTTTCCCACCCTTCTAGTCTTCATCAGTTCAACCATAAACAGGTGTTTATCAACTGGGCCTAGGATGGTCCAAGAGATATTTCAAGAATCTTCCACAAGAAAGAAACTCCTTTAAAAGTTTACCTTGAAAATGCCAGCCCTTTCATACCATGTAATGAGACAGACATCATTACCCTGTGTACATGTATGATTACATGAATGGTGTGAATCTACATCATGTACAACCACAGAAATGAAAAGTTGTACCCCATTTGTGTACAGAGAATCAAAATGTAATCTGTAAAAATGAAAAAGGAATTATGACAAAGAAGTGTTTACTTTTTAAATTCTTAATAAAAAAGAACACATTATGTGCCAAAAAAAAAAGCCATTCCTTCCCAACCCAGTCATTCACTGGAAGCCTAGCTCATTCTGTTTCTTTCAATCAGGGCTGTTCCCTTTCTCCTCAATATAAAGTCCCCTGTGATCCAGTAAAGCCTTTCTTATGTGTTCATGCTCTTCTGAGTCAACAAATTTGGCCTGAATGAGGTAAAATTTCTGCTGAATCAGAGATTCTCATCTTCACTATCACCATGACAAAGGTCCCTGCCAACCAGGTCCTTCCTGCTTACCCTGGGATCATAGTTGAAAAATACCCTTTGTTGCTAGCTAATGAGTCTCCCTGTTTTTATTACCAACAAGAACATACAGATCAATGAAACAGAGCTTCTCTGGGTATCCCAGGCCAGGTACTAAGCAGAAAATGACCCATGTGTCAAGCAGAAAAGTGGACCAGCAAAGTGCAGAGCTGAGGATGCCCTGGAAGGCCTCTCACACAGCCTAAGGGGCCAGGGACAGCTTCTCAGACTAGGTGACATCTAAGTAAAGCTTTCTGTTTGGGGGTTATCATATGCTGAATTATTATTTACAAATTATAGTAATAAACACTATTTCCCCCTTACTAGGTACCTACCATGTGCCAGGCTTCATGCCTAGTGTTTCATAATTCCAAATATTGTCATGCCCTCATGCAGTAGTGATAACAGTGGTTCTTCAGATGAAGCAAGAGAGGCTTAGAATAGTCTGTCAGTTAGAGTCCGTAGCCACAGTGCTGGGCTGAAGCTAAAGGCAACTCAAATGGTTCCAGGTAGAAAGGCTCAATAGCAGAGCTCAGACTCAGCTTTATCAGGAGAGGCATAAGCTTTGACTACGTGTTTTCACCATGAAAGGAAAAACTAGCTCATCTTAATGATAAATAAAAAAGGATAACTGAGAAAATGTTAATGGTTAATCTGAGTTGAAAATCATCCTTTTGCTGATGTGAAAGTGTCCAAGGCAGTGGACCCTGGAGCAACACAGGAAGTGGGTCATAAAAGGGATCCATCATATTCTCCTTGTCCTCTGTCTTCAAAACTCTCAGCCAACCTCTTGTCCATAATGGCTTTTCTAACAGTCTCTACCCAGCTGATCATCTGGAATTTTCTATTTAGAGCCAGCTGGAAGCTCCTAGAGAAGAGATGGACTTGCACCTGCTTTTGCAGAAAAGGGCACAGTCCTCCTGGTGGCATGGACTGTGGCACACCTGAGTCTCTCTTACCCTGAGCTGAATCAGACAGGTGAGGACCAGCCCTGTGGGGAGGTCTAACAAGAAGGCCATGGTAGCAGTGGTGACACCTTGAAAAGGGACAAACACACACAGGCTCTGCACAAGAAGGGCAAGGGACAACAGGGGGCCGGGGCCACAGCACCAAAGAGCTGTCCCTGGGAGCAGATTCTGGGCAGGCTGAGATGACCCCCTCCTGTGGGACCCAGAACCCAGCTGAACATCCACAGACCCCTGGAAGGTAACTGGACTGGGCAGCTTTTCCAGAGGTGGGTGTGATTTCCAATCTGCTTACTAAAGTGTGGGGATGGCTCTGGGGCCCTGTCAGCAGTTCTTCCCTCCATAGACCCACTCCAGCCCAGGTGTGGCCCAGCAGGGACTCCTCAGCAAGGCTGGCACTTCAGCAGTTCATCAGAAGCCAGGGGCTGAGCCTGAGCTCTGACTCTGTCCTTCAGCAACCTTAGTTTGAAGGCCAAAGCCAACATAGTCTCAACCCATCATGTGCTCACTTTTTTTTTTTAATTCATTGTACATAAATGGGTACAAATTTTCATTTCTCTGGTTGTACACGAAGTAGCCATACCATTTGTGAAATCATATGTGGTACATAGGGTAATGATGTTTGTCTCATTCCTTTATCTTTCCTTCCCTCCATCCCCTCCCCGCCCCTCTTTTCCCTGTACACTATCCATCCTTCTTTCATCATTCCCTTACCCCCCTCCCCGCATATGTATCATCATCCATTTATCAGAGAAAATATTCACCCTTGAGTTTGTTGGGATTGGCTAACTCCAATTCATTTACCTGCAAATGCCATAATTTCATTATCTTTATGGTTAAGTAATATTCCATTGTGTATATATATATCACGGTTTCTTTATCCATTCATCTATTGAAGGGCATCTATGTTGGTTCCATAACCTAGCTATTGTGAATTGAGCTGCTATAAACATTGATGTGGCTGCATCACTGTAGTATGCTGATTTTAAGTCCTTTGGGAATAGAACAAGGAGTGGAGTAGCTGGGTTAAATGGTGGTTCAATTCCAAGTTTTCTAAGGAATCTCCATACTGCTTTCCAGACTGGCTGCACCAATTTACAAGTCCATCAGTAATGTATGAGTGTACCTATTTCCCACATCCTCACCTCATGTGAGGTGAGGTGATTCACTTGTAAGAATACACACACACACACACACACACATACACACACACACACTATTACATCAAATATTAAGGATTTCTGTTGAGAACCTGACACCACAGACAGTTGACAGACTGTAAATAATATCTCCCACTGGACTGTGTCTAAAACCCAAAAAGGACCCACATCTGGAATCTCCCAGTAAGTCCTATACATCCACAGGAGAAAGACAGGGCCCTGTAAGAAGATTGGCAAGTACTATTAATTTCCAATTTTAGGACATAGATAGCTCTTTGTCTGTAGAGAATGGTAAACCCTCAAGAGTGGGAAATGCCTAGTGTGGGGCACAGGTAAACAGACAGCCCAAGCTGTAAGTATTGGTGAAAAACAGAACATAGGCTTCCTACCAACAACCAGGTGGCAGTTAGGTCACTAAGCCCACATGGGCCCTATGACCACCTAGCAATTTTGCTACTGACTTCCATTCCTACAAAAATGTTATCTTATGTCCCAGGGAAGACAGGGGACTACTCCTGGGGAAAGCATGTTTCACTGTGTGGCCCAGCACTGCAGGGGTACAAGGATGTGCAGGCCTGGGTAGACACATTGCAAGCTGAACTGAAACAGGATGGCATGGGATGCAACATCATATAGGTTAAACAGGGATGCCGTTTATAAGAACATGTGCCAATAAAAGTCGAAATATTAGAAGGGAGGAGGGGAGTAGGTATGAATAGGAACCACAGAATGGGAGGGAGGGACTTGCCTTTGCCATGTTCTCTCTTCCAGAATTTGGAAGCCAGCCAGTTGACTCTCTTTCAGGGAATGTTGCAGCCATTCATGGCGGACCACCAAGGGTGTTCCCCTTCAGGAGGACTGGCAGGCAGGTGGAACTTTTCTGAACCCCATGTGAGATCCTCACTCTCCATTCTGGGGGCCACTTGGGTCTGACCACAAAGTTCTCCCATATACACAGCTTATTCAAAGCTAATTGAAACCCTCTGGGCTCTAGTCCTCAGCTAGACTGAAAGCTATTTGGCCACAGGTGCCAGAGCATGTTATCATCAGCCACATCAAAATACAGCATTGGCGAGTTTTACCAGGCAGGGTGCCTACAGCTCCACCTGTGTCACCCCATATCACAAGAAAATCCCAGCCAGTGAGTAACATTAGTGTCTGTTTTGAAGAAAAGGAAACAGGTTTGAAAATGTATAGTCACAAAGATTCTGCAGTGAGAAAGAGACAGAGACCACCTGGGATGCCCCCCTCAGGCCACGATGTAGAGCTAAAACACAGTGCCCAGTCTCCATTTCTCTTTCTGCTGTATGCTGACCAACCTCATCCCAGGAACCCCGGACCTGTACACTACTGGGACCACTTGCCACAATGCCCTGGATTTTACCCACAGAATGACTGGTCCTTGACCCTTGACCCTGGAGGCAAAAGCCCACACCTGCCCTTTTACACCCTCCTGAGAAAAATTCAGAGCCTGCCATGCCACATCAGTCAGCAGAAGGAACAGTTCCTGGCAGTGTCCTTCCTGGCAAGTCCACGCACTCAATCTAATGTTTTATCCAAAGCTGATAAAGGATGCCAAGAAGCTCTGTCGCATTCTCTATCAACTTCAAAGACAAGGATGAAAGATGACCCTTTTGAGATACCTTAATTACAGTCCTGCAGATGCAATGAAATGGGCTAAGTGAGATTCTGATATCTCATTCAAACCTGGGGGCCATCCAAGCCCTTTATAATGAGGATGCTGACCACTGACTCTCACAAAGGGAGATGCACAGAAATGGCCCTGAGCCAAATAGGTGGGACCTCATACAAGTCTATTGTCTGTGTATTTCTGTCCCTTCAGTTGTAAGGTGGGGGCCAAAACCAAGCATGTAAATCCACATACACTGAGTATGGTGCGCTTGCACTGCAGGCCGGGCCTCTTCCCCATCAGCAAGTTGTTGGCCATCATTTGACAAGATGCTCCATCTTGCTGACTATTTCTTCATCTTTTCCATGCAGAGAAGGAAGGAGAGAGGCTTAGATGAACCTTCAAAAGTCCTTCATGGTTCCAAGATCTAAAACTCAGCTGCATATGTCAGCACTGCCAGCTGACCTGTTCCCCACTGAAGCTTCCCTAACTCTCAACCTCTGAGGGTCCGGCAACACCTTCCTGCCACTGATGAATGCTCAATAAACACCAGCTGTGTACCAAAGGTATGTGAGGCACAAGGACATAATGCTCAACAAACTGATATTCCCCTCCTAGAACTTATGGTCAGGTAAGTAACACACTTGTCTGGAGCTGAGAAGACTGAGCTCCATACAATGCCTCCCCTCTGTGGAGCCTTCCCACACAGTCCATCCCACCCTGGTCACCTCGAGTGGACTCTGCTGCCACACAATAAAATGTTTTGAGGCTGAGAATTGTGCCTTTATTCTTCACCATTCTCCATCCCAGCACCCACAGGGACTTCAGAACATCCACCCAGAGCCCAATTCCTCATGAAGAGGAGGGGACTGTGGAGTTGCTGAGAGCCCAGAGGCACATACAACAAAATAACTTGTGGTCTGTATTTTTCAAGTTTTTTATTCAGTGAGTCACACCTACTCTTCCCACAAATAGTTCAAAAGAACCAACTCTTGGTGTATTCTCACACAGTGACTCCATGGTGGGCAGATGAGCAACTCCCTCCCCTTCTGTCACATGACTGGTGGAGTAACCTAAGCGCAGACCAGTGGGACCTCCTTGTCCCCTAGTTGCAGTCTACAGAACTTCTGGTGAAGTTCAGGCCTGAGTTAGTTTATCCCCACAGGCCAGGAGGACACAGGACTGAGTCTCTTCTTCCAAGAATGTGCCCTGCAGCACCACTACCTCTCACAGTAGTACCCTCTGCACACCTGGAGCGTGTCCGTGCTGTAAGCACAAGGTCCCCATCTCAGGCAACTTTCTTACCACCCATCCCCACCCCTGTTCTAAATCTTCCTTCCAAATAAGGACAACAACTGATCTTGGACTCCTGAAGTCTGTCATGTGTGCATAAAGACAGCAAAGCATAATGGGCCCCTGGAGGGTCAGAGGCTGGCATTCCTCACCTGCTGCTACTGCCATTGTTTTACCTGCAGCCTCAGTTTCCAGTCCCCTGGAGTTCATCTGCAAGCTCTGGGCTAGCCTAACCCAGTAGGACACCTGCCACTTCTCAGGGCCATGCTGAACTTCCATTTCTAGTCATTCAGTTCCTGCCATGCTGACTCTCCCCATCCTGTCCTGGATCTGATGTTAGCCAAGCAGGAGTGGGAAGGAAATGAGGCTCCCTACCCTGCAAACACATCCCTTCTCTTTGATAGTGTAATAGCACAAATCCCAGATTCAACAGCTTCGAAGATAATTCAGTTATCCATCTTCAATTAAAATGTTCACAATGACAAACAAAAAAATGGATGAAATGGAAACCCAGTGTTATGGTTTGGATGTGAGGTGTCCTCCACTTTATGTGGAGACAATGTAAGAAGGTTCAGAGGAGCAATGATGGGGTTGTAGAGTCTTAACCCAAGTAGTGAATTCATCCCCTGATAGGGATTAACTGAGTGGTAACTGAAGTGGTGGGGTGTGGCAGGAGGAGGTGGGAATTGGGGGAGAGGCTTTGAGGTATATATTTGTATATATCTGGTAAGTGGAGTCCTCTTTCTCTCTGCTTCTGTATCATGTGAGGTTTTCCCTTTGCCACACTCTTCTGCCATGATATTAGTCTCACCTCAAGCCCCAAGGAATGGAGCCAGCCTTCTATGGACTAAGACCTCTGAAACTGAGCCCTCAAAAACACACTTTTCCTCCTCTGCAATTGTTCTGGTTGGGTCCTTAAGTCTCAGCACTAAAAAAGCTGGCTAAAACACCCACAAACTTCAATTTTTGGATTCTAATACCAAAGAGAGCACATGAAATAAATGACGTATAGAGGAAGGATCTATTTTGATCTGAACTCTCTCTGAAGCTATAGGCCAGTTTTGTTGTGCCCCGTGCTCTCAGTGAAGGTTTGTGTGCTGTAAGCTGAGAAAGGCCCAGCAATGCCCCACATGGATGCTCAAAAGCCAGGCCAGCATAGGCCAGGCCAGCATGCCACTGCTCCCAAGATCCCTCCAGGAACATCAGGTCAGAAGCGCACACCTTGCACATCCTTCAGCGAATTGCCCAGCACCTGGCAGGAGCTTGGCCCAGGGCTGCTGCTGGCCCAATCCTGCCCTCACCATGCTGCCATGCTGCAGGGGAGCACCCGATGAACAGCAGGCTCCTTGCTGAAAGTGGGATGGTGAGATCCCCTTCCCAAGGTTCACAAATGCTCACTGAAGACCAGCAGGGCTCAGCAACAGCCCAGAGGCTCCCCCTGACAAATAGCAAAAGGAGGCAGGGACATTTCAAGAGATATCCTAAGTCACATCAACCTCTCAGGTACAAAACCAAAATGACTTGGTGGGGAATCACCAGCTGGGAGAAGGGGGAGTTGCAGTTCCTCCGGGAACCCCAAACCCTGTACGTTCCCAGGGTCCTTCCCCTGACCTTGGTCCACCTCCACCCTGTCCTTGACCCCTGCATTAGAATTCTTGTTTCCTTCCTGACTTCCATGGCCATTTCCCATCCTGCTGAACCATACACAGCACCTCAGTCCACCTCCACCTGTTGGTCCAAACCAACATAGTCCCATGGAGCCAGGTTGCCACAGTCTCATTAGATCCTTTACTAAGCAGAAAGGAAAATTTGTCTCCAACAGCATAAAAATTTACTTCCACATCACTGAAATCCAAGAAGAAAACAAAAATTCATCTTCAGAGGACAGGTTTCTTCACAACGCAAACCCTAAAGGGTTAAATTCTTTCCAGGCAAAAGCCCAGCTACTCTGTATCTGACATTTAGAACCATGAGCTCCAGACAATGGAGAAGCACACTTGAACCAAAAGGGTCTACTTCCTCCACCTTTCCTGTCCCTGTGTGTGAAAGGCTCACACATGCTCCTGAGGAACTGGGTAAGTGAAGAGTTGACACTGCAGAGACTCCTTGGGGTTGGGACTCAACTTGGGTCCTATCCCGGCCCTGCACTGCCCTGTGACCTTGGGGACTCCACATGTCAGTGCACTCACTCATCAGTGTCGCTGGCCTAGCACCAGCATGTGCGATGCCTGGGCAGCCTGCCTGACCTGTAATGATGCACCCTGAATTCTGCTTTCCCTTCCCCCACTAAGAGCATGACTTGACTATTCCCAGCACCAGCAAAGAGTGAGTGCACAGTTCTGGCTTGCTGAGGAAATGACCCACTTGAGGAACAGCCTCAGCCTGACCCTAACCATCCTCATCTGTCAGGACTTCCAGTTTCTCTCCCTAATAGCTCCTCTGGCTCCAAAGAGGTCAAGGTCCTCTGCCCTCTGCAGGATCACACTCACTCCAGCCTCCAGACTTTGTTCCAGCCTGGAATGTCCTCCCTTCTCCCTGTTCAAGGCCAAGGCCCACCTCCTCCCACCCACAGGCCTCCTCTGCTAACTCTGACCAACAGCCCTTCTTTCCCTAAAGGACCATTCACCAAGAGGCAGAGCTGTGGCTTGGCTCCCCTATTCACTAATCCATGGGGGCCACTGTCCTTCCTCTTCCAAGCTTCACCAAGGCACCTTCATAGCAGGAATCAGAACCCTCCTAGTCCCGTTTCTCTTCCCTTTTCTAAACCCCTTACTACAGGATTGAGCAATATAGGGAGGACCCCTCTGAACACCCACTAAGTGCCTCTACTCAGTTCTCTGTCCCTGAGGTCAGTGTTTGTTCATTCATCTGGCAAATACCTGAGAGCCTAAGGGGGCACTAACACCCCACATCCTGCACCTTCCTCAAGGAAGCCCCACATCCCCCATGATCCCCAGCAAATCCTTCAGCACCTTGCACAAACATCTCCCCAGAGACCATCTTTTCCCTACAAGTGACACAGCCAAATGCTCCTGGAGGACAGGGCCACATCCTTCCTATGCAGGCCCACGACGAGCATGCACAAGACAGTTAAGAGACAAACTTCTCCATCTAGTAACTTTGGGTGGGAAAGAATAAAATTAAACAGAGAGTTCTTTTCAACTTGGAAATCACCAGGATTTGGGGGGTAGAGTAGCCTTCTATGGGGAACTGGAAACTGCTGGGGACCTGGAGAGAAGCACAGCTAGCAGTCTGTACCTAAGTTCTCAGAACCTAGCAGGCCAGGCGATTAGTCACTTCTTCATCAAAGAACACCTGTGTTAAGAGAGGACAAAGACACTGGTGATGTCATACGATGTCAAGATGGACAGCATCACAGCTGAGCAGAGAGCATCTCAGCATTCCATCTTCAGGGAATGGAGGTGCTCCCATCCACTGGCATGATCACAGCTAAGAATTTAACAGGGAGCCCAGGAGTTTCAGTCAATGACTAGACTTGGTAGACGCACTTGATTTGCTGTATTCCAACAATATATTCTGACAATGTTCATCTGAAATTTTTTCACATAATTTTTTTAATAGCAAGCTGCCCAATACTTGTATAATAGCACTCTGTTTAGCTACTAAAATTTCCCAGCAGTTTCTGCCACCAAGTGGTAGCTAAAGCCACCCTGCCAGAGGCACTGCAGGAGTGTTGTAGCTATGTTCTGCTGGTTCCTCTGACTCCCATGTCTCAGGGATGGAGCACCTGGCCAGGCCTATGCTGACCTCTGCACCACTCCACAAATTCAATCTTTCACCCCTCACAGCAACCCCAGATGTGGGTACATTATTATCTCCATTTTACAGAGTGGGAATTTAAACAAAGATAAATTGGGAGCCTGCCCAAAGCCAAACCCAGGCAAAGAGTGACAAGGCCAGGCCCCTCAGCTGCAAAGCAATGTCTGCAGCTGTCGACATTTCCTCCCAGCTCTATCACTCACACGGCTCCCTGGAGTGAGCTCACCCTTTGATCCTGGCCATGCTGGAGGCGCATACTGACTGCTGCTACTGGCAACCTCAGAACTCACATGACAGAGAGTTTCCCTGTGGCTCTGGAAGTTCCTACCTTTAGTTTTGGTCAATGTCAAGAAGAGTGAGCATTGTGTTTCTAAAGGGCAGTGCACAGGAAGGCTCTGTACAGCCATCTCTGCCTCTGGAGCAGTGCTGTGGTGCTGGCAAGGCCACGTCTCCCCAGGGCCAGCACGTGGAACTGCCTGCCTGTGCACCTGAGCCAGCAAGTGGGGCTGAGGAGAGATCCTGAATTCTAGCCTTGTCCCAGTGCAATGCCAAAAGAAGTTTTGTCACTGCTGCTTCTAATGCATCTTGGTCAAGTTTTGCATCAAACCTCCTACCACACTGGAGAGAAAATGGAAAACCAGGTGCTATCTGGTTCTAAAATCCAAGTTCTTATTATAGTATGTTACATATAGTTAGCAATTTATAGGTATTATGAATACAATGCTAGAAAAATATCATGAGAACAAGAGTCCTTCCCTTGTTTTCACAGGGAAAGCTGGAAAGGGGTTTAGGATGGAATCTGCTCAAGTGCACTGGAGGAAGAGCTTTTGTCTAAATAGTCAATGTGTCAAGGGAGACCAGGAAAATCTCATTTGCCCCTGGAAATCCATGAGTATGATTTCATGTAAATTACCAATCAACTTACACATGCTTTTCTTTTGTTCTTATTTCTTTTTGATTTTCTTTTGATGCTGATGATTGAACCCAGCAGCACTTCACCAAGGAGCAACATCCCCAGTCCTTTTTATTTTTTATTTTGAGACAGGGTCTTGCTAAGTTTCTTGTCAGGTTTGTTTTTTTTTTTAAGTCACAGCAGCAAAAAAGCTCACTAAACAACCAATACACTGGTCTAAGATGGTGTCTCTATAGAAGTTGGGCCTGTTGATTTATTTCTCAGTGGAAAGATCTCAGTGAAGACATGCATTTGGGAGACAGCAGCATAAAGATAATCCTTTTGGGGAACTTAGACAATCATGCGGGAAGATGATATGGGAAGAAAAGAGAAGATGGTTTAGACTGCCTGATCCTAAAGGAGTCCCAACATAAAGCATTGGGGAGAGAAGAAAGACCCTGATCCTTCTGTCCTTTTAGCACTTGCCAAGGATGATGGGCAAAGCAACAGAAAATCTGTTAGGGCTTAAATGACTGAAGTTTTTCCTCTAACTGTGAAGCATATCTGCTAGGAAAAAAAGATGACAAATATTAGCTAAAAACCTGTCTGAATTCAACCAGGAAATTATTCTGTCTGTGAGGATTGTGACCCTGTTATATACAGGGAGTAATTCTAAATCCAGAGGAAAGGGTTTTCTAAAGAAAGACACTTTCTATTTATTAGAGGTTGGGAAGTGGAGGGGTGAGTAAGGGAGGCTGGATTTGATCATTTGCATGTGTATACATGTATTGAATTATTCCTGTACCCCATTAATATCTACAATTAAGACATGTCAATCAAAAATATTTTTTTAATTTTAAAACACCTTTGGAAACTGAAGGTATGATTTCCTATAGTTTGACAGTTTTTTCCGTGACACAGTTTATTCAAAAACAGGAAGAAATAGTTCAATGATGAAAAACATATTTTTTTGAAGGAAGAAATTAAAGGAGGCTATTTGTGGCTCCATAACTCTTTAAGTGGTCCCAAACACAAGCTCATGGCAAGTTTGCCCACATACAACTTAAAAGTCCAGAGTTTAGATCAAAGCAATGAGCCCAAACAAGAGGGCTCAACACGTCCAAATTAAGTAATTCATACAAGAAGCAACTTGCTATCATTTTTAAAAATATAAAATCATGTAGTTTCCCCAACTCTTTTTTCTCATCAAGTAAGTTTTCTGCCCCACTGGTTATCTGGCTAATATTCAGCTTCTTTGTATATTAAAAATTTAGAAACTGCAATTGGATTAAAATGAAGACATGGTTCTTACTCATACACTTTCACCTTAAACTGTTTAACTTAACTTCTAAAACTGCTACCTAAACAAAAACGAACAGGGTTGTTTTAATTCTCAAATTACATGTTTCTAAATAACACAACCCAGTAACTTCCAGCCCAAGAAATTTCGCTATGAGACTTAACTAGTTATTTGTGACTGTGAGAAATGAACCTTTAAAATTGGGGTCTTTATTCCGACTCTACTAGATTCTGCTGTTATTCATTGTTCAAAAACAATCTTGGTTGCATTATGTCCATCAGAATGATACAGTCTCTACCTCCAGAATGAAGCTTATCAAACCTTCCAATAATCTATCAGAAACAAGTATATATTATAGTTTACTTTTCACATAAATAGATGAGATTATGAAAAGGTAATATTCAATTTTCATTGCATAGCATTTTTCTAACATTAGCCTATTGCAAATTAAAATGTTACAAAAGTTATTAATCCAATAGAAATTCTTTGGGTAGCTTTATTGATTGGAGGGAAAAATGTTACATGCTCATTGTAAAATAAAATTTGAGCAATATGGAAATGTATAAAAAAAATAAAAACCATGTGTGATTGTGTTGCCATCTAGGGACAGTTAATGTTTTGTATGCATACTCATGGTCTTTTTCTCTGTGCATGCTCACATCCTCCATGCCACATGCACACTCAACCCAGACACACAAATTGAGATTGTATAACACTGTTTGTGATCTTTTTGTCTTTAGTATGTCATGTACAACTTCTTTTGTGATTTTGTAATCTGATCATGATTATTAAAATCTACACAGTATTCCATCCATCATATAGCCATACCAATACTTAACATTCTCAAATTATTGAACAGTGAATGTATATTAATCCAGTTATAAATAAGGGTGCAGTGAATAATCTGCATAATGTTCCACATTATCCACCTACCCAAGCAGAGTGATGCATTAGTTGCAATCAATGAACCTACTGTGACACATCATTATTATCCAAAGTCTACAGTTCACATCAAGATTCACATTTTTGCATACTGTGAGTTTGGACAAATATGTAATGACATGTGTCCACCATGCCATGCAAGTATCATTCACATTTTAATTTTTATTATTTATTAATATATTTTGGTACTGGGGATTGAACCCAGGGGTGCTCAACTAATGAGTCACAGCCCCAGTCCTATTTTGTATCTTATTTAGAAATAGGGTCTCACTGAGTTGTTTAGTGCCTCACCATTGGTGAGGCTGGCTTTCAACTTGTGATCCTCCTTCCTCAGCCTCCCAAAGCACTGGGATTACAGGCGTGCACCACCATGCCCAGCTATACACAGTTTTAAAGGCAAGTTAAATATTACCAAAGAGTGGACCAATTCATTTTCTACCAGCATGTATGAAAGTGTCTTTCTCTGAATTCTTGTAACATTAAGAATTACAAGAAAGAAATTCTTGCCTATTGGATAGCTGAATAATGAAATCACATTCTGATTTTTTTAGCAAGTCATATTGTTATTGGTTATTTGAATCCTAGAAGATGCCTGTTCATGCCCTTGCCTGTTTTAAAATTGAATATTTGTAATTTTCTTTTTAATTTACGTGAACTATTTCTATTATCCATTTTTAGGTACATTACATTTTCCCCCAATTTAGAGATTCATATTTAATGGTAGTATTTTTTTAGTATTTGACATATAGATGTTTTGCTTCTTATATAGTTAAATCCATAGAAAATTAGTTTGTTCTGATTATTTGAAACTAGAATTTCTGAACAGGGGTTTTTAAAAGTTAATTAATATCACCAACAGACATAAAAAATGCATACCCTCACAACCAAGGAAATAAAATACAAAACAATGACTTTCAATATATTTTATTTAGTAAATATTAAAAGGCTTAATATGACTTATTGATGAAAATAAATACTCTTACACACTGTTGTAGAATCAACAACTTCTTTGACGTACAATTTGTTGATGCTCATTCTAACTGACACAGCAATTTCTCTGTTAGTCATATTCTGGTAGAAATGCCCAATGATTAATGGTGAGATCAAAGATGATTGAAGATGGATACTCTTGCTTCCATCTCTTAGCTATTGTGAATAATGCTGCCATAAATATTGATGTGCAGATGTCTTTTGAGTCTGGCTTTCAACTCTTTGGGGTATATCCTAGTAGAATTTCTGGGTCACATGGTAATTTCATGTTTCACTTTTTGAAGACCCACCATATTGTTTTCCATAGTGGCTGCATTGTTTTACATCCTTGGCAGTAATACACAGAGTTCTAACTCCTCATCAATATTTGATATTTACTATTTTGTTTTTGGTTTTGTCTCCTTGTTTATGGTTGCTAATCTAAGGAGGATGAAGTGTATCTGATTGCAGCTTGGATTTGCATTTACCTAATGATTAATAATTCAGAGCATCTTTTCATGAACTTATTGGCCATCTATTTATCTGCTCAGATAACTACCTGAATACTTTGCCTGTTTTCTTATCAGGTAGTTTTGTTGTTCTTAAGCCCATGGATATTCCTTCATATAGCCTAAATATTTGCCCCTTATCAATTACATGATTCACAAATATTTTCTCCCATTCTGTTGGTCTTCACTTTCTGTATAGGGTTCTTTGATGCACAAAGGTTTTTAATTTGGCAAAATTCAATTTATCTAGTTTTTCTTTTGTTGTTTGTGCTTTTGGTGGGAGAAGTATTGCCTTTTGCTTTTAAAAGATCAAAGAGAAAAAAAAGAGCCTGCCCATGAAAATTAGAAAAAAAAAATGCCTGCTGTCCTAACAGGTTTTCTTATTATTCCTCTAGAAATAGTTCATTTGTTACATAAAAACTCCCAAATATTAAAGTCTCAACAGTGTTTGGCATATGTTTAAACAGCAATTGTTCTTACTGAATATTCATTATGCACATAAGACAGTCAGAGATTAAAATATCAGCCATTGTCAATTCCAGAGTTGTCTGTCCTGAGTTAAGAGGCATATTTATTAGTAAAGACCTGGTTGCAGGTTACAGGAAACCAATCTGAAATGGCTTAGATAGAAAGGGGAATTTACAGGCTCATGCATCCAAAATGTCAAGGAGGAGTACAGTGGTTTTAACTAGGTCGAGACTACATCTCAAATATTTCTCTTTTATTATATCCTCCTTCCTTTTCTTTCTCTCTCCCTGATGTGTCAAGACATTATGTGAGGACTCTTAGTCCCCTTGCCCCAGAGTACCTGAGTGATCATCTAGTTTTCACCATTGTTTCTCAATTATGGCCTTCTTGCCAAGTGAGCAAGGCAAAGTGGTTTGAAGGCTGTATTAGTCTTTTTTCTGTTGCTAAAACAAAATACTCAGGGCTGGAAAACTAATAAAGAAAAGAAGTTTATTTAATTCACAGTCTTGGAGTCTGAAAGTTCACATAGCATGGCACCAGTTGTGGTAAGAACTTCGTGGGAGATGGCATCATGATAGGGTTCATGAAGGAAAATCACATGGTAATTCAGGAAGCTAGGACAGGGGATTGCCTTGCTTTTTTATAACACCCTTAGGAGAACTCTCTGTGATTCCAGGAGAATGATTTGAATCCCTCTGATGGCAGCAAACCCAGTGACCTAAAGACCTCCAATTAGACGCCACCTCTTAAATGTCCCACCACCTCTTAATGTCAACACGCTAGGGAACTGGCTTTCAACACATTGGGGACAAGGTCACACCATACCTAAACCACATGCAGTGCAGGTGAGGACACTGCCCTCCAGCAGACATGGAAGCATGTGTGCATGAAAACCTTTAGTTAACATGGAGCTCTTGTTCTCAGCAACTTGCCAGGCACAAGGGTTTGCAGATTGATGGGTTAATGGGTTAAGGTTCCCCAGAAGTAGTGCAGAGATCCCATTTCATGACTTCACATCTTGACTTAAGAAGAACTATTAGATGTCAAAAAATCTCCAAACACACGCTTTTTGAAGAATGTGATTTATTCTATTATTTTAAAAACCCAGCCCATCCCACCATCTATTATATTTTTGTCACTATGTATATTTAAACATATTCCTTTAGTAGACTTAAAATGCTTTATTTGATTATCTTGCTTTATTTGATTATCTTGATATTCATGTCAAGGTGACAGCCAGATGTGCAGAAGGCAGAAAAAAATAGTTAATCCTTTGAGCAAATTTCTTATTGGTACATTTCCTAATATGTTGTCATAAAGGCCAGTCCCTCACCACACATTAATTTTAGGACTTTGTTTATAATCAACATGAATGCCAAACTCCAATGCACTTTTCTATCTACTCAAGGACCGAATTGTCTTATTTTTCCTTTGCAGAAAATAAATATTATATGAAGCATGAATTTATAGCAGGCTTAAAACATAGCTTGTTGGAAGGTTTCTTTCAGGAGGCAATATTTGTAAAAGACTAATTCAGCTTCATGACAGAACAAGAAAATTAGTATTTTCAATCAATGGGTTTCCAGTAGAAGCCTTGTTTTGATTGATTATGCTGTGTATTTATTTATTGGCTGTATTAGACTAACTATAATACAGGGCAGCCCATAATCCTCAGTCCAGCATGTCTCCTTATCTCATGTCCATTTTTCACTCTCATTCTGCTCCATCTTTTGAGTCATGATGGTAACAGTGAGGAATGTAATAGAAGTGATTAGTCAATGACACCACAGTCCCAAGGGGACCTCAGGGTGGGTAATGGATCACCCACCAGATGTTTTGCAGGCATCACTGATTCCAGAAGCAGCTCTCGGAGCAGTGTGTGTGGGTCTAAAATTCAATATCATTTTTCCTTCTACTCTAATGATGATGAACAGTTTCTCCTTTTGTTTATTCTCTGGCTTCTGATGCTTACATCATGTGGGCTTCAATAATCTGTCTTAAGACACATGAATAATATTTATTAATTAAAAATATGATGCTACCAGGTGCAGTGGAACATACCTGCAGTCCTGACTGTCCACAAGGTTGAGACAGGATGATTGC
Source organism: Sciurus carolinensis (assembly GCF_902686445.1). Taxonomy (NCBI): domain Eukaryota; kingdom Metazoa; phylum Chordata; class Mammalia; order Rodentia; family Sciuridae; genus Sciurus; species Sciurus carolinensis. Next base: position 23,089,168 of record NC_062227.1, on the reverse strand, counting down.
TTGTGCCCAGGAGATTTGGATCAGCCTGAAACACACAGGAAGACCCTTTCTTTAAAAAAGTGTGATGCTATGTTAATGACATTGACAGGCACAGCATACAATTACACTTGACCTGGAATTTTAAGTCTTATGTTAAGTCATTGCCATTTTCCACTGAAGCTAAATAAGCACATGACCCAGGTCATAGTTTAGACATACCTGAGCAAGGTGGAGACATAGAAAGAAAAAGTTTGATGAATATCAATACAAGGTTGCTATTTAGAACTCTGAAAGGGACTTATCCTGGTATTATCATCAAAGAAGACATGAGCAGACCAACATAGAGTCCTGAGCCACAAATCCAGCATTAAAACCTTTGAGTTGATTTTCTCCATGCCCTGGTGAGGTCAATATTATCCTTATTTACTGGATTGGGAAAATCAAGATCAGGAAAGTGTAGTTATTTAAGTTACAACTCTGGCAAGGGGTATCATCTAAATTGGTGTATATGGGTTGTAGTTGTCAAATAGTTACTTTGTTAGAATTTAAAACTGAGAAAATGAAAAATATTCTTGCATGCATTTGAAGATAACAATAATAATTGGGGTTCATCTTAAAAATATTGGCATCATATATGAGAAGGCCATCTGAAATCTTAAAATCCACAAAACTAAATCATAGCATAGTTTGTCTTTCAGTTTTTCAGCTGAATCTCCTATGGGCAAGGGCAGAGGAGGAAGGAGATAGGTGCAAAGCCATGCCCCCCTCCAATTCCCTCCCTCCCAGCATGCAAAACACCCAGTTCAGGCTGTTTCCTGTGTACTAGGGCAAAGTACAAATATGGATGAAGAGGGTGAACCCATCTGGGAGTTTAAGAGAATTTACATCAGGAAGTAAAATGAGAATGGAAAGATAGAAGAAGGGGTGGGAAGAGTACCACCTGAGCCAGTCCATAGGCTGATCTCTGGAACAGCTTCTGCTTGAGAGTTGAAAATGAGGCTAAAAGAACCAGAGTGAAGTCCTTTGGCAGTGACCCAGGTCTAGGCAGACAGGGGTCTAAATGGACTTCAGGTAATGATTCTAAATGGTGACAAAGGGATTGACATGACAATCAGTCACCAGTCAAGGTCAGATGGGGGATATAGTTATGAGAACCACACATTAGCTGGGTTAATGGTCCAGGAAGCAGGGCCAGCTACAGCTGGAAAGGCAGCTGAGGCTGAGTAAACCAGGTCCACCAGCATGCCACGTGTGAAGGCAATGTTCCCGTTCTGCTTGAGGAAAAATTATATTCGGCAAAGAGGAAGTGAGAACACTGACCAGATTTTCCCCTTCTACTGAATTGTCTGGGGCCTGGTAGCATGGGTGAATAGTGAGAAGCTTGGCTTTATCTGGGGGTGTGTGCAGGGTCCATGGTTTTCTCTTGATTCCCTTTGCTGCAAGAGGCTGGAGAACTGGTCCCTGAGAGCTGCTCTCTAACCTGTGGTACCCACAATAGGTCATGCTTGACTTCATTTGCATTACATAATTTCTTGGTCAGTGAGAACTTTCTCCTTAAAACAAGAACACAACTTTGAAGAGCAGAACTTAGAACTGGCTTGGATTCTGAGCTAGTAATTCAGACTGAGTAACCATGCAAAAATAAAAAGTGAAGATCCATGTATTATGTGGACGACTTTTAATCAGAGCAATAAAAATTTTACAAACAAAAAAAGAAAATAGTGCCTCTATTAAGCTCTCCTTGGAGTGTGCTACTTGATTCTTTCAATAGCTATCTCATCCTTGATTTTCTTCTCCATAAATGGAGTGTGGTTAGAGGTCCCATTACTGCTTTGAGGTCAAAGTGAGGATCAGTGAGGATTATGGATGTGAAAGTGTTGGATGAACTGTAACAAGTTTTAACTTGTTCAACTATTTGAATTGTTTTTAATCAACCCAGAAAACTTCCTTCTCAAATATGTACCCTGAAACCTTTACGTTCTTTAAGAACTCCTTATAAGGAATGCTATTTCCAGTACTTCCATTTTACCTTTCAGCACTGTCCTCATGGAAAGATGTAGCAAAGGAGGGCTTGAATAATACTGTCACTAGGTTATTTAACTTTGGCATTTCATGACTTTTGTTCTTTTATTGTTCTGTGTGCTACTGGGGGTTGAACCCAAGGACTCGCACATGCTAGCCAAGCACTCTACCACTGAGCTACATCCCAACACCTTTATATTTTGAGACAAGAGTCTTGTTCAAGTTTCCCAAGCTGGCCTATAACTTGCAATCCTTCTGACTCAGCTTCCTGAGTATTTGGATCATGACAATTTCTCTCAGTTTCTACCTTGTGATTATCTTCTCCTTGTTGTGATATAGGAATCAAATATGAGTTCATCATCTGTGCTTTAATTCAAACTGACTCCATTCTCAAAGATGCCATCCTAATTGTCCCCCCTGTTACTTCCCCATGAATGCCATCCCCTCTGATTTGGATCCACATGTTACTGATATTATGGGCTTTCATGACAATGAGACAAATACACCATATGGAAAAAAATCCCACTGAGAATTAAGTAATGAGTGTGGGCTAGCAGAGAATGAACCAGACACAAGTGAGCACTTTCAGCTTAAGTGTGGGCAGATCTTAGCCATCCTCAGGACTGAGGAAGTAAAAAAGTTCACCACTGTGGAGACTTCCTAAGAAAAGAAAGAGCAGCTTTTCTCATCCCATACACCTATCCAGCACAGTCTTTAGGAGAGTTTGGTGTTTTAACTCAGTTTCTGATGCTGTGCAGCTGTGCCTTGTGGACTGCTCTGTTTCCTGTGCTCCAGGGACTAAATCTCCTATGTGGAGCCTTTTGCATTGTCCATAGCCAAGTGCTTCCTGGCTCTGAAGAAGAATGTGGTTTCTGCTGAAATTCAAGATGAACCACACAGAGATGAGGTCCTCAAGTCCCAGAATGTTACCCAAAAAGTCCAAGTCAAACTTCTGTTACAAAGGAAATTGCTGGGACTGATTGAGGATTCTGCACCAGTGAACCTGCCACGTCACAAGACTTACATGACACATCAGGTTGATCAACCCAGATCCTCCCATGGCAAGAGACTGTGTATGGAACTGAGGATCTGAGGGTTGAAAATGTCTTACTGAGCAAGCAGAGAAGACAAGCTCATGAATGAGAGACATCAGGAAGAAGACCAGTGTGGCTCTCTAGGACATAGAAGAGGTCACTGGAGAGGAGTCCCAGATGCTTAGTAGTTACTTGATTGATCCCTGCCCACTGCCATGCCTTTCCAAGTCCAGAAATTTGTTTTCAAATAGAGAATATGACTCTTTGTGCTGGCTCTTCTCCAAGGAACAGTATCTGCATACTCAGGACCTGAATGTTTTGAGTTTGCTGGAAATGGAAACTTTGGGTCATGGGAGCTGAAATCAGATGATGAAATCTGAGAACAAATCAGAGATGTTTAAAATTACTTGCCACTTTCTTCACTTTTAGACATTTGCCAGAAGTTGTGTTAGTCAGTTTTCTGTCTCTGTGACAAAATACCTGAGAAAATCAACTTATAAAGAGGAAAGTTCATTTTGGCTCAGTTTCAGAGGTTGCAGTCCATGGTCATTTGGTTCCGTTGTCTTTGGTCCTGTGGCAACATGGCATACCACAGTGGGAAGGGTGTGGTGAAACAACCTGCTCACCTCATGTCAGCAGGGAGGGTCTGGATCCCAGTATCCTCTGCAAAGGCACGTTCTCTAGTGACCGAACTTTCCCCAAAGAGTCCTTGCTTGCCTCCCAAAGGGTCCACCAGCTCCCAACAGTCCACAGACTGTGGACCTAACCTGTAAACATGGAACTCTGGGGAACTTATTAAAGCCACAGCAATTTCATTTAGGTGACAGGTGCTACCCTTGTAAAGCATGACCACAGTATTCTTTTTTATTATTATTTATTTTTTTATTTTTTACAGACTGCATTTTGATTCATTGCACACAAATAGTGTTCATCATTTTGCTCCTATGATTGTATATGATGTAGATTCACACCATTCATGTAATCATATGTGTATGTAGGGTAATGATGTCTGTCTCATTCCACAATTTTTCCATCCTCCTCCTCCCTCTCATTTCCTTCTACATAATCTAAAGTGAAATTACACTTATTCTGCAGAAAAATTTATTTTTTCTAGACTTCTGGGTGATCAGCCCCACTTGTCATCCCATATAGCCCCAGGCTTAGAATCACACTTCTGCAGCTGACCACACACTGAACAATGCCTGATATATAATACACACTCAAGAAAGAAATTTGTGGATGAATGAACAAATGAACACTTTGGTCTTCTAGCACCTATGCTGGTGTCTTGTCTTCCTGCTTGCTCCTCCTCTGCTTGGGTAGAAATCCAGACAATTCTCCCCTTGCTCGTCCAATCAATCAATCACCATGTCCTGCCAAGTCCACCTCTTTCCACTCTCATCTTTTTTTTCTCCATCTTCGCTCTCATGCCCCTTGTTGAGACTAACATCTTTTCTTCTTATTCATTTTCCCAGTCCTGCCACTTTCCAATTTATTCTCCACTCTAAGCAGAGATGTCTTAAAACTGAAAGAAAGAAATTATTATTTTTCAAAGCCCTTCCAAAGTTCTCTATTAAGTTCAGATTCCTTAATACAATCTCTGGGGCACTACATGAGCTCATCTCTAGCCTGTGACATCATCACTCCCCCCCACCCCTGCCTCCAGCTGGTTTTTCTAGAACTCCAAGCTCCAGACACAAAGGAATTCCCATGCCCACAGCATAACTTTGAAGCTAAGGACACACTATGGCCTGGAATGTTCTTTCTATCTACCTCCTCAGGGATAAATTGTGTTCATTCTTCAGTTCTCCCCATAGATGTCAATCCTTCAGGCCACCTTCTCTTAACCCCAAGTCTTGCTAAGTCTCTCTTCTGCATGCTATAGAGCCATGTGGGAGAGAACAGAGGTTTTGCAGTTAGAGGAACCATGACTGGATTCACCACGCTGGCAACTTAACCTCTCTAGATTTTGATGTCTTCCCTGTAAAATCTGGATAATTATCCATTCCTTTCTAACTGCTGTTTTAGAAATTAAAGGAGATAATCTCTAAGCACAGAGATCAACTGCCTATAGCACAAGTCGGGACTCAGTAGATGCATGCTCACTGAGTTTCTAGTGTTCTCCTTTAGCCTGTATTGCCAGGGATAGGAGGCCAGGTTAGTAACTGAGTTTCTTCTGATGAGGATTCATGATTATATCTTTGCTCATGTTGACCTCCTTCTATGAAGTGCCCCTTTTTCCCTCCCCACCCACTCTCAGGGTCCCGTTCCACATACCACAACCTCTCCCATGATGATGATGGCCCATGGTGATCCATTCATTGTGATTTCTTAGAATATTATTCTTCTATTAATGATAGTAGGGCTCTTCAATTATTGGGCACTTTCTATCTGCCCCACAGTATAATGCATGATTGGCATTCGATATCTATTTAATCCTCCAGTGGTCCCAGAAAGGATGAGCTCCATCTCTTCTTCACTGGACAAATGAGACTTGGACAAGTTTTCCTTGTCATGAATGAGAGAGATGAGATTTGAATCCTTCCTGACCCCGCAGCACACCGCACTAACTTCCTGGTTATCAGCTGTACTATACTTGTGGGTAAACTCTCTTCCTTTCCCAAAAGAGTAAAAACACTATGGTGATAGAGGACAATCTTGTTCTCTGAAGTATAGTGAATGTGAAGTCCAGAGCTCTAAATCTGTCTAGTTGTGACAGAAATAGGGAGGTGGAGCAAGGGGAAGGGGACAGTTGTGATGGAGGGTCAGGTTCTAGGGGTTATTTCTACAATTTCCCTGCTTTAAACTTCTTTAGTCTATAACTTTGAGGGAAGGGGAAACTGAACATTCCATTTACCAATCAAATTAACAGAAGAGGGATCTCTGCAAGGGCTTTGAGGTCAAAGTTTGTTTGGAAGGTGATTCCAGAGAAATAGATGAGTAAGCAAGGGAAGGGAAGAGAGACAATCAAAGGATCTAATGAGCCGATTACTGTTGCAGGCAACCAGGGCTGATCTCATTAGGGAGGGATCTTGAGAAACCATTTATACTGGCATCAGTAAACTATAGCTAAACTTAGCCTGTTAGTTTTTTATGATTCTCAAGCAAGAATGTCTTTATGTTTTTAAATGATTGAAAGATAATCAAGAAATATTTTATGATATGAAAGTTCCTTAAATTCAAATTTTAGAGATGATAATGTTTCTTATTATAAAGCCTTGGCCATTTATTTACATATCATCTAGGCTATGACTGCTTCAACCCTAAAACTGCTGAACTGATTAGTTCTGGTAGAGACAAGATGGTCCACAATGATTAAAATATTTACTAACTGGTTCTTCACAGGAATTGTTTAAAAATTATGGTTTAGACCATGTTTCAACATTGTCTCTCTGGAAAGGCAAGGATCCTTCTACATCATTGCTATAGGGACAGTCCCAAGGGTTTTAACTTCCAACACTTGTAGCCTGCTCCTTGTCCAAGCAGTCACAAAAACTTTTCAGAAGAGTCCCAGGTCTTTATAATAAGAAGCAGACTGCATATTTCAAAGCCAGTGGGAGCCACAGCGATCCACATAAGGTACAGAGAGCTCCTGATACAGGAGCAATTTCCCCATATTGGGTTGGAATTCCCATAACCAATTTTCACTGCTGTCAACCATGGAACATTGAAGAATCAGTCTCATGTAAAGATACAGGAAGGAGCAAACATCCAGATAGTTTGTCTGTAAAGAAACCATTCTCATTTCTCTAAAAATGAAAAATTATAACCAATCCCCCATGTATCACTATGAGCAGTTAGGGTAAGGACTGCATCAAGAATCAACTTACAGTAGCAAGTTCCATGCAAGCAAGAAAGAGTGTGGGCAAGAAAACTGGAGGTGGGGAAGGAGATGGGGACACCATCTGTGCTTAGTACTGCCTGCCTTAAATTTCTGTATTTTGAAGCTTTGGAAAAAGAGACAAAGGAAAAAATAGAATTTACTAATCTGTGAAGAGCACTAGTAATAGGATACTCAAATTTGCACCTGAAGTTATGAAGAGTAGTTGATATTAGATGTTCTTGGTCCTTTAAGATAAACGGGAACATATTCATTCATGGAAGGAAATAGGGGTGTATCCTCTAAGGGGTTAAGTCATGGGTTAGTAAGCAATGGAGTGGAGAACCTGAGTTTCCTCTTTCTTGACCCTTGCATCTCACCACATATGTACCTCATCTGTCATCTTGATTCTTTGTAGGACGCTGTAGGTGACACAGAGTCATTACTCTTTGGGTTTATGGACAGGGATAGAATTTGACTCACAAATTTCTAGTTGTACAGAATTCAGTCAGAAAAAGACAATCCATTAAAACAAGACAAAAATGAAAAAAGAAGAGAAAACAGAAAATCAAAGAAAATGAAATAGGAATGAGCAATACAAATACTGTACACTTGAGTTGGAGTAGTTGTGTCCATAGAGCCTTATTAATTGGGGAGAGGCATTAGATCCCAGCCTGGTTCACTCTTTTCATTAAGAAGATATTTTGGGGGCTGTGGTGCAGTGGTAGAGTGTTTGCCTGGCACATGTGAGACACTGGGTTGAATCCTCAGCACCACATAAAAATAAATCAATAAATAAGATAAAGGTACTGTGTCCATCTACAATTTAAAAAAAATTTAAAAGAAAATATTTTCTATAGTTCTGGAAAGAGCAGCAAACAGTTCTCCCCCTTTTTCCACATAGATAGAAATAAGAAGGAAGCTCTTGGAAGGATGGCTATGATCTGAATTACCCTTTATTAAAAAGGATTTTTTTTTCTTTCAAGGGAATTCATGAATTGCTTTTCCAGTTAAGGAATATGGAGGTGGAAGTCATGGTGCACATTAGCTTTTTGTTGCTAGGACAAATACCTGAGGGAAAAAAGTTTAGAGGATGAAAAGATTCATTTTGGCTTATGGTTTCATAGGTTTCTGTCCTATGTTCAGCTGGCTTCAAGCATCATGGCAGAAGGACATGGCAGAGAAAAACTGTTCACTTCATGGCAGCCACAAAGCAGGGAAGGGGGAGACACCAGAGACAAGATATAGACCCCAAGGGCACATGCCCAGTGACCTTCTTCCTCCAATGCTTCCACACCCATGTGGTTTTCACCTCCTCCCGGTGTCCATTCTAATTATTAATCCATCAAGTGAATTGATCCACAAATGAGTTCAGAGCCTTCATGATCAAATCACTTCCCCAAATCCATGCCTCTGACCAATACTGCATTGGGGGCCAAGCCTTCCACACACAAGATTTTTGACGACATTCCAGATTCAAACCATAACATGGTAGGATGTTCATAATAAATTGAGGAGGTGGTTCTATGAACCAGATTTGAGATAACACTGATAATACTGCAGTCAATGTTTTATCAAAAGAGTGTGCACCTTAAAATTCCAGTAAGTGGTAGAATAGCACACAAAGAAATATGTCATCTTCATAATCATAAGAGGGCCGAGAGTCCATTTCCTTTCCTGTGCAGGTACAGGCCAGCCCTTTGGTGTTTTAACAATGTTCTTATCAGAGGTAAAGAGGACTGGGTGTCTCTTCTCTGAAGACGATCTCTGAGTACCCTGTGGTCACTCTGGAAGTGGTGTAAAATATCTAGTCTCTTCAAACCTCCACTGCCCTGTGATTCAGAGATGATGATTCTGGGTCTTCAGGGAGGTTGCTCAAGAGATTCTCTTTATTCCATCTAATTTTGTTCCAGTAGGCTCTGACAACTGGAACAATTATACCTCTGTATCCTGTGAGTACAGCATATGTTGTCCATCTGAATGGCTCTTTCTGTGAGCACCTGGAAGTCCTAACAGACTCTAGTAGGTAATATGGATGACTTTTTGCTCTTACCTAGACCCCTTTCCTCTACAGAGCCAGAGCATGCACATGATCACCAGAAAGCACTGTCACTCATTTGACTGTGAACCTGGAAGAAACAAATGCAGTTGAGATTTGTGAAATGGTGTCATAACCTGCAAGCTGGCTTTCTATATCCCCATTACTTAATTAGGGGATCTCTTTCCACTCAATCATATCTTAATTGTCTAGCTTTATAGAGCAAAAAGCTTATACAATATTTGCTTTTACAAATGAACATGTAATGCCAAACTGGAAAAAATATTTGTAACAATAATGACAGAAAAATAATAATATTGAGAATATTGTAAAGAGGTCCTAGTCAACTGGAAAAAGACCAAAAATTCATAGGAACAAATGAACAAGGGAAAGGAAAAGGAAAAGCAGAGAAGATGAAATAGAAGTGACCAATAAATATATTAAATAATGCTCATATTCACTAGGAATCATGGAAAATTATTTAAAAACAAGGTTCCATTTCAACCAATGTAATGACAAAATTTTTAAACATTTTATATTAATACTTGAGTGGAGAAAAGGGAAAAGCTATTTTCAACATCGCTGGTGGGAGTGTAAATGTACATGACATTAGAGGATAATTTGGCAGTATCACAATTAAAATGAGCCTGTCCTCATGGCCAACCAATCTGCTCTAGGTATTTGCATCAGAGAAATATGTAGGGAGGCAGAGTCTTCCAGTTATCTCCACATCTCTTCCTCATTTCTTGTATTGTAATAGGATTTCCATACAACAGCAAAGAACTATATTTCCCAGCCTCCATAAAGGCTAAATGTGACCATGTGACCAAATTTCACCCAATGGGATGTGAGAAGATACTGTAATTTTTTAAAGACATTTCCTTATGGGAAGGAATATACCCTCTCCTTCTTTTATCTTTTTTATCAATGTCTCCTCTATCTAGAAGACAGGAAGGGCATTGGTGTTTGGTCTTTAAAAGTAGTAAGATGAGGACTCAAGAAAACTGGTCATCTTTTTGTATGTGTGTGGTACTGGAGATTGAACCCAGGGTATCACATATGCTATATGCAAGCTCTGCCTCTGAGTTATGTCCCACCTCTCAGTCATCCTTTAGAGTGAACGTTCACCTGGCTGACGAGAGCACTGCATTTCTCATCTGGAGTGATTTCTCTAGTATGTATCTCTATTCTTTCAGTGTGCCTCCATCACTTATTTTATTGAAACCCGGGTTCTGGTATTAAAAAACAATATACCTATGTCCTGGTGATAATTTTTAAAATGCTAAAGTTTGTTTGTTTGATTCTTGGCTTGCTTTTAAACTTTCCTCTTTTATTGTAAATGCATTCTGCGGTCATGTATAACTAAATAGAACAATTTAAAAAATAAAATACACCATTCAGCCCTTTAAGATGAAAAAAAATTTTTTCAAAGTAACAGTACAATAAAGTCGCCCCGAGCTCATCAACTTCTGGCCATGCCCTCATCTGCTCTCTATGCACACATACTTCCTCCTTACAGAGGTGGGCACAGGTGACAGGGCAGGGTCCTGGATACAGCCCCAAACTACTATACCCTGAGGAAGTCAATATGAATTCGAGAATAATCTTTTTTTTCCTTTTAGCTCAGAATAGAGGTTAAAGTTCACACATTTGCATCAACCAAGAGGTAAGAGTCTTGGTCTTCTCCTCTCCTGAGAACAGACCTGTCCCCTCTATGTTCTTCATGACAACAAGTTCTTTGAAGAGTTCTTGTAAAATATCGTACATTCTATATTTGTCTGATTCTTTCCTTGTGATTTTGTTTAGGTCAAACATTCCTGGCAAGACCACTATTTGCTGAATTTGTGAATTTCTCACTACTTCACAAGAGGAACACATGGGACGGTAGGTATTTAAAGACAGAGTAACAAATCAGTTACACAGGGTTCTTCCCAACTTCCCCCATTCTGTTTTCCACAGAGAAAATTCTGCCTCCCGAAACATAAATAGACAGTTGGCCCTCCATACCATTTGGATCCCACATTGCAAATGCAACAACCATGGATGAAAAATATTCAGAAAAAAATTGCATCTGTACTGAACTTGTACAGACTTTTTTCTTGTCTTTAGTCCCTAAACAATAGATATTTTTCTAAAAACTATTTACATTATACTAGATATTATAAATAATTCAAAAATGGTGAAAAGCATATGGGAAGAGATACACAACTTCTATGTAAGTACCATGACATTTTGTATAAGAAACTTGGGCATTCAAGAATTTTGATGGGGTCCTGAAACCAATCCCCCACAGCTACCAAGGGATGACTGTATTTACTCATGTGATCTAGTCTGTAGTTTACATGCAAAGTTTTAGACTTAAAGTATCAATAGCATTAAAAAGAACACATCCAATACCAGTTCAGATTCCTTTGTCCTGTGTTGTGTGTGTGCATGGAATATATTCCACTGAAGATGTGCTCTCACAGATTTGTTTTTCAAGTTACTTTATGTAATTATTTTATGTTCACACTGGATGCTGTGGATAATGTTAAAGAAATATAAATAATTAGTATGTTACTAACAGTACTTTGTTAAAATACATGTAAAATTGATTAACTACACTTCCTAGCAAAATAAGTAAGGGAAATAAAAAAATTAGGAAATGACACAGAGCCAAGCAACTTCAGCAGATTCTTGGAAGAGAAGTGGTGACTGATTTAGGAGAGAAGAGGAAGCCACAACTCCAAGTGTGTCCCAAAATCACAAGGTACAAAGGAAGTGACTCACACTTCCTTCCCTGGACATAGGAGACTCTGGGCCCACAGGTGCAGTGGAGCACAGGGCTGAGGCATGTGGAGAACACAGGGGACAGAGGAAAATCTTCATATGGAAGAGTTGGCCTCACAGCTCCCCCTATTTGCAGATGACCCAGAAGGCTCTCAGAGGACTTTCCTTGGGGACCCTACACTGTCCTCTAGGGAAAGACCCCTGGCCTAGCCCTAGATCTATTTCTGATCCTTCTCTCCTGTGTTCTGTGTTCCAGGAGGTAAGCCACACAGAGTATCCCTTGGGCATTCTCCTTCTGGCTTCTGGGTAGATTCTGCTGGGCTGGTGATGCACTGGGTGTGATTCAGAATTGCAGGGGACAGAGGCTGTCAAACTTATTGCCTCTTTTCTTCATGCCAGACTGTAGTTTGACAATGGCTTTGTTCCCCTGTCTATGGCAATGGTTCCTGTTAAGGAATCCCTCTCCCAGAGTTGGAAGCATTTAGGAGAGTTGCAAACTTTCTACTCTACCTTTTACTTTCAGGCTTCAGGTGGAGTAGTGGCTCTCAGCTGTGGCCAGTCTCACTCTGAGCACTCACCCTCCACTGTTGGCCCTCTTAGGACAGGGACAGGAGTGCTACGAGAAGAGGCCATGGGAGGATCTGACCATGACGTCTATTTCCTACATGGACCAATAATGGTTGGTGTTCTGAGAAGCTATCAGTTTCCCACTCAAGAAAAAGGCCTACCGGTAGCTTCCAGTCTGCTCCTAAGTGACTCATCTTGCTCTCGTCATTGAACTATAAGCAGAAGTATCACACCAGGCAGACATCAAGTGTAGTTGGCCAAATGCTTGATTTTTTTCCACTCTTAAATCTGAATCAGCAACTCAGGATACAATTGAGGAAGACCACCATATGTAAACAAAAATAAACAAAGTGGGGAACAAGGGGAAACAAACTATTAAGGTAAAACTTTGAAATATAAATAAAAACAATATTCTCAGAGATGTTCAAAGTGACACTGAATCCATAAATCAAACATAAGAACATAATCTTGTTATTTAAATTTTTGATATGAAGTAAATGTATTGCTCAAAAGAGGTTCACTGCCTCTTGTTGAGGGAGCATCATACTTGCCTACAGATTTGCTCATGTGACTTGCCTTGGCCACTGAAGAGTAATCAGAAGTATCAGACCAGGCAGACATGGATGTGTGGTTGGCCATGTGCTCAATTTTATTCCCCTGCAGGAGACCAACAATGTTCCACATATGGATTGTGTAATCAGCTTGGGTCTTGGGACAAAAATGCAGAGCGGAGCCACAACCAACCTCTAAAGATATGCAGTTTGAGCTGGCAAAAAAACCTTACTGTTTGAAGTCACTGAAATTTCAGCGTTGTGACCATGATATACACTAGCCTATGCTGAGTAATACAACATTCAACATTTCAACATTTTAAAAAATGTGTTAAAAGATCTGAGGGAAAAATAAAAATTCAAGAAAATCTTTGGAAGGTAGAATAGATAAGAAGATGGAAAACAGACAAAAAAAAAAAAAAAACAGAAAAAAAGAAAAGTAGAGATTCAACCACAATAAAAATGCCAATATTCTAATAATATGTTTTATAAGTGACAGAATACATAGAATTACTGGGAAAAATTATTTAAGAAATACAAAAATATGAACCTCAATTGAAGAATGTAAAATAATTAATATCCATTATCAGTCAGACACCATCAATAAAAAGTCTAACACCAAAACACATTTCCAAGAAATTCTTCATCACCAAAAATGAACAGCTGTATAAGATTCTGTAGTTTAAAAAAAAAGGTTACAGTAAAGAGGAACAAAAATCAGAATGGCATCAGGAATTTAAATGAAAATGGAATAAAGATCTTTAGAATTCTAAGAGATATTGATAGCCAAACTATCCAAAACATGAGAAGAACAGGATATTTTCGAACATGCAAAGACCTATAATATTACTTTTTGAACTGTCTTTCTAAGAAAACTCCTTGAGAATGCTCTCCCATAAAATGAAGTTACAAACCAATAAAGATAAAGACATTGAACCGAAAACAATGTATCTAACCCAGGATAGCAGAGAAGACAAGACAGAATACTACAGAATACTATCTACACTTGTCTGTGAAGCAAACAGTCCACACGGAAGCAGAGCTTTGAAGGGTCCAGGGATGCAATTATGACTGCTGCAAAATGTGTACTAAATGATATACACTCATGCACTGCATATGTTTTAGTAAATGACAAACCACGTATCACAGTAGTCCCATAAGACTATATTGCCTAGTGACGTAGCCATTTTAGTCTGTGTACATACATTATGATGTTCACACAATGATGAAATCACCTACTGATGCATTTCTCAGTGTGTCCCATCATGAAAATCACATGACTTTAGTAGCAAAGTCCCCTGTGCATTTCCATCATGAAAGGATGACATGACAAAGGTTTAAATCTGCCCCAGAGAAGAGGAGCAAAGAAAAAGTTATCTGACAACCATAAAAGTGAGACGTTTGAAAATATAGATGGCTGAATGCCTATGGTACATCCATTCACCAAGTGTTAAAAAAAATGTGGCAGATATGTGTGTATAATAAAGAATAAATTAAATCAATCTCACAAAAGAGGTGAAAGATCTCTACAATGAGAACTACAGAACACTAAAGAAAGAAATTAAAGAAAACCTTAGAAGATGGAAAGATCCATGTTCCTGGATAGGCAGAATTAATATTGTCAAAATGGCTATACTACCTAAAATGCTATACAGATTCAATGCAATTCCAATTAAAATCCCAATGATGTACCTTGCAGAAATAGAGCAAGCAATTATGAAATTCATCTGGAAGAATAAAAAACCTAGAATAGCTAAAGCAATCCTCAGTAGCAAGAGCGAAGCAGGGGGTATTGCAATACCAGATCTTCAACTCTACTACAAAGCAATAGTAACAAAAACGGCATGGTATTGGTACCACAATAGACAGGTAGATCAATGGTACAGAATAGAGGACATGGACACAAACCCAAATAAATACAATTTTCTCATACTAGACAAAGGTGCCAAAAATATGCAATGGAGAAAAGATAGCCTCTTCAACAAATGGTGCTGGGAAAACTGGAAAACCATATGCAATAGAATGAAATTAAACCCCTATCTCTCACCCTACACAAAACTCAACTCAAAATGGATCAAGGACCTCAAAATCAGACCAGAGACCCTGCAACTTATAGAAGAAAAAGTAGGTCCAAATCTTCAACTTGTTGGCTTAGGATCAGACTTCCTTAACAGGACTCCCATAGCACAAGAAATAAAAGGAAGAATCAACAACTGGGATAGATTCAAACTAAAAAGCTTTCTCTCAGCAAAGGAAACTATCAGCAATGTGAAGAGAGAGCCTACAGAGTGGGAGAATATCTTTGCCAACCATACTTCAGATAGAGCACTAATTTCCAGAATCTATAAAGAACACAAAAAACTCTACACCAAGAATACAAATAATCCAATCAACAAATGGGCTAAGGAAATGAACAGACACTTCACAGAAGAAGATGTACAAGTAATCAACAGATATATGAAAAAATGTTCAACATCCCTAGTAATAAGAGAAATGCAAATCAAAACTACCCTAAGATTTCATCTCACCCCAATTAGAATGGCGATTATCAAGAACACAAGCAACAATAGGTGTTGGCGAGGATGTGGGGAAAAAGGTACACTCATACATTGCTGGTGGGATTGCAAATTAGTGCAGTCACTCTGGAAAGCAGTGTGGAGATTCCTCAGAAAACTTGGAATGGAAACACCATTTGACCCGCTATCCCACTCCTTGGCCTATACCCAAAGGACTTCAAATCAGCATACTACAGAGATACAGCCACATCAATGTTCACTGCTGCTCAATTCACCATAGCTAGATTGTGGAACCAACCTAGATGCCCTTCAGTTGATGAATGGATAAAGAAACTGTGGCATATATATACAATGGAATATTACTCCGCAATGAAGAATGATAAAATTATGGCATTTGCAAGCAAATGGATGAAATTGGAGAATATCATGCTAAGTGAGATAAGCCAATCTCAAAAAACTAAAGGACGAATGATCTTGCTGATAAGTGGATGAGGACATATAATGGGGGGTGGGAGGGGTTAGCATAAGGTTTAGGGTTAGGGATAAGGAGAGCGGTAAGAATGAAGGAAAGAAGGACTGTATAGAGGGAAAAGAGGGGTGGGAGGGGTGGGGGGAAGGGAAAAAAATAATCAAACATCATTGCCCTATGTAAACGTATGATTACACAAATGGTATGCCTTGACTCTATGTACAAATAGAGAAACAACATGTATTCCATTTGTATACAATAATAAAAAAATTTAAAAAAAATAAATGATAAGATGTATTTTAAATAAAATCAAGATACACAAAAAAATCAAAACACAGAATCGTGTGTGCAATATGCTACCAGATATGTGAAAACAACATTTTATTGACCCAGAGAAATGTCCATATATATAGAAAATACCTTTTTTGAAGTAGGGTCACCGGATAAAATTTAAGATGCCCAGTTAAATTTTAATTTTTAATAAACAATGAATATTTTTATTAAATTCTATGTAGTTTTTGGGAAAAACAATTAACCACTTATATATGAAATTCAAATTTAACTAAGCAACATGCATTTCTATTTGTTAAATCTTAGAACCCTACTAGGAGGTTATGAAGTATGTGAAATTTAGTGTTCTGTTTGCAAAAATTTACTTGATGGCCTGAGCACACACAGCAAAGGAAAGCAACAGTCCCTCCAAGCTTACATTCCTACACTGGACACATTTGCACGGTGTGCCCTGCAATTGTGAGATGTGGCACCTGGATGAATTACTAGGAGGCACTGCTTCTGGTGAAAGTGGCTCCTCACCCAAGGAAGTCACTGGCATTTGCTATAGAGAGAAGCCTGTGTCTGCCCTTCAGGCTCCAATGGAGCTGAGGGCGACTCCAGACCATATGAACTGTCCAAATGCTTCAAAAGTTTTCTCCTAACACCAAATAGCTACCATCACTACGTTTCTTCCTGTGCCACACTCACCCCAGGCCCACCCTAAGTCACCATTGTTCCAAGGCCCAGGTAGAATTCATGCTTATAATTTCTTAGCAACTGGATCTGAAAATATTATAGTATTTTGAGTTAAGGGATTAAAAAACTTTATTACATTCCCTCTGCAGCCAGCTATAGTGCAATTTTGTTGGAACTCATTTGATGGGCTCCTACTCACCACTGAGTGGATGTTACTGACATGTTTCTCTGAGGCACAGAAATAAGTAGTTCTCCTTCCCCTCCTACAAGGTGAAAGCAATGTTTCCTCTTGGGGGCAAAGAGGTTAATGCTCCTTCTTGCCCTTTTTCAAAAATTTCTGCTCAAACCCAACAGATTTCTCTGTCCCACCACCAGCTGTGACTGCTAAAAGCTAAGCTTTCCAGTGTCATTTATTCAACAAGCATTTATCAAGTGCCTACAGTGTGCCAGGCTCTGGGGATTCCAGTATCATTTCAAGGTATGTCCTGGTGCTGCCAGGGACATGGTGAGATGCTGAGCCCTGCAGGGGCAAGCAGTCTCAACTGAGGGGATGCAGAAAACCATCCCACTCCAGCCCTTATTGTGGAAGAGGCTGATGTTCAGAGAGTCCAGGCAGCCTGCTCAATGCCATGATGCTGGCTAGCAGCTAAACCAAGACTGACCATCTGTATATTAGACCTGAAGTTTGGCATTTCTGGCTTTCTTGCATTGCTTTCTTCTTTCTCTCCTGGTCCACATAACCCCACCTTCCAGCCCCTCAGTGGACTTGCCTTTCTCTTTCCAGGCTCTAATAAAATGCCACACACCAAGAGGAGGACTGAATTTCTGAGTAGGCATTGAGTAGCCTGCTGCTGTCCCCCATGGAATGTATCTTGGTAACATGAGTTAGGAGGGAACTAGGCAGATAGACACTCCAATTCTCCCCTCCCCACAGACTGTGCCACAAGCAGACTCCCTATATGACTCCATTCTTATAACTATAATAAACACCAGGCAGGCCTCTTTATCAAAAGCGAGGTTAATTTTGGCTCCTAGTTCTGGTGAAGGTCAAGGGCCCACATCTGTGTTGGCCTTATTGGTGGAGTCCTGAGGTAGAACAAGGCATCACATAGGAAGATACAGAGAGCAAGCATGTGAGCTTGCAGTCTCTCCTTATAAAGCCAGCAATATTCAGTCATGGGGCTCCACCCTGATGACCTTATCTAATCCTAATCAACTCCCAAAGGCCACATCTCTACACCCTGCAGTCTGTTTCCAGTCTCTTATTACCTCACAATGGGAATGAAATTTCAACACGTGAACCCCTGTGAGGCACACTCCAGCTATATCCAAAAGAGAGCTCTTCCGGAGCCTAGCACATGTGAGCTGTGTCTCCTTCCAATTCTTGGAAGCAGCTCTGCTTTCCAGAGGAAACAGCTGAGAGATCCCTGCCATCAGATCTCAAAACAGTCTGCTGGTGCCTTGGGGCACATCCTTCTTGCCTCTCTTGCCCATGAATTCTTATCCTGTGCTACTTTTGGAAAACCAACCTGAAATATCATTTAGTTACTAAGCATTTTTTTTAAATTATTGAGCACTTACAACCTTCCCAATCCTCCTTCTCTGCTTTATTTTCTACATGATATTTATTACCTTATATATTATTTTGTTCATTCTCTCCCCCACCCTCCCAGCAGCATGTAAGCTCCTGGGTTTTGTTCACTGCTGTTTCCTCAGCATAGTGAGCAGTGCCTGCCAGAATGGGCACATTGTTTGTTGAATGAATAAATGTTACATACCAACAATGAGACAAAGAATAGGAAAGAAATGGACCAGAGCCCCAGGGAGTCCCACGGAGTCTACAAAGAAAAAGCAACAAAACAGACCGTGCTCCTTGGACTCTTCAGAAGATTCGGCTGCCTCGTGCCATGGCCTCTACCCTGGGCTCCCTTCAGCATCTGGCTCTGGGGCTTCTCATTCTAAATGGATTCATTCCAGTGTGTTGTGCTCATGGCATCTGCTTGCACCAAGGATGGACTTTCCTGACCCTATAGCTCTCTTTAAACAACCTCTCCCCCAGCCCATGTTTGCTCGTGACTTGTCAAAAATGTGTCCTTTTCCTTCTGGAATCATGGGACAGGTGTTCCTAATACTACTTCTGGTCAGAATAGTTACTTCCTATTTGAGGCCTGTGGCTGAGACTGTTGGTTGTCTCCCCATCATTCATTCTACCCATAGTGACAAAACAGATAATATGTCCAGTGATTCACAAGGGCCAACTGTTAGATTTGCAGAAATTTTGCCAACTGTTGTTAACCATTGGCAGCCTGAAACTGACCTCAGTGGTAGTATTTACACCACATAAAATAGCAAATGTTACAATTGGGACCTACTTCATTCCTCCTTCTCTCTCCTTCTCTGGATTGTGAGGTGGGGTGGATAAAGCATGCTTGCCAGCACACCAGGGTAAAAACATTGCACCCAGTTTGAAGATTACATTTCCCAGCCTCCTTTGCAGTAAGAAATGTCTAAGGAGTTAATAAAGTGTAAGAGAAATGATAGGTGGGACTTCCAGATGATTTTCTTAGAAGAGAGAGTTGCCAAGTCTCAATATTGTTGCCTGAAATATGAATACAATGACTGGAATTCCATAGTCATTTTTGATCATAAGGTCAAGGAGAATTCGATGGAGCTTTGTCCCTAATGACTTAAAATGTCCTTAATTCCCTAACTCCAGAGCACAAATAAACTACCCTTTCTAAGCCACTTTTTTATTTGGTAGTTTTCTATTAAGTAGTGACACCGAATCCTAACCAATACAGGTCCAAGTTGAAAGTGAATTTCTCATCAAGAAATACCTATTTCCCATGCAGTACTATTAATGTACCCTGGGCAACATGGCTTACAGATATTATTGTTCATATTCTTGATCTGTGGGCTATAGTTGTCATCTACCTTACTTTCAGACTTACCCCATCCCTTGAAGCAGCCGCTACTGTTCTCTTTCTTATTTTTGACATTTGATGTATGATTAAAGTCTATCCCAAGCCCCGAATCCTCTTAGAAATGTCTCTTTCAGTTCAGTCACCTTTGTCACCTGTTGCAGCAACTGACTGGTACCTTCTGCCTTGTTATCCTCATGGAGGGAGTTAAGCTGAGACTGTTCCCCAGGAGTATGCATGAACAGGAGGGAGGGTTTGACAGGGGTGATCAGCTCCAACTAAAGATGACCAGGGAAGGACAATGTTTTTGTTAAATGAGTGAAAATAATCATGTGAGTGATCCCCTTTTCCTATGGAATTTAGCAGCCTGTACTATTGGAGGACCAGATCACAAACTCTGTGTTCCTACTTTAAAACAATGGTTTAGTGTAAAAGAAACTTTATTTATAAGGTGATTGAGAGTTTGATATTTTTTCCCAAATTAACTTAATTAGCCAGCTATTAGGCATCATCTATGCAATCTCTAAATTAACAAAATAAGTCCTATGGAAAAAATTTCCAACTTCATTACTGATTAATTACTTATATCACACCCAAGGACTTAGGAGAAATGACAATACTGTGTTTCAAATGTAGTATGTAAAAAAAATATGCATTTGAAACCAGAGTGGAAGCTTACTATCAAGAAGATAATTAACTCTACTTTGGCAGCTTTTGCAGCAACTGAAATGTCTCTTAGGTGCTACTCAATTACATGCACCCCTTTTAGGTCCTGCTTGATTACGTTCATCTTATTCTCTATGGAGAACCTGGTTGTGTAACTTTAATCAAGATCAGATCTTTCTTTGCTCAGGGCAAGTAAATCTCCATGAAACTGCCAAGTTCAGAAAACACCACTCCCTTCTCTCCAACACTATAATATAATCTGTCGAGCTAAACTTGAGATGCTTTTGTAAAAAGAAGTAAATAAATACATGTTCTGAAGAAACAACTGTTTTTCTATTTATATTTTACCTCTTCAGCAGAATTTTGCATAGAAATAATTTTTATTTTTAAATTACTTTTAAAAAAGTAATTAGCATCTAAAATGATATGGTTAGAAATAAAATTATAAATTTCTAGTATTCAATTTTTCACATTTTTATGATTTCTTCCAATTACACCTAGGTTTTGAAAGTTCTACAGACATTGAGTTTAATATAAAGGTATAATGGAAAAACATTTATAGAAATGTAATGAAAATAAAGTAGCAGCTTTTGAGACGATAACCGACTTATGTCATATTGAACAAAACTGAACGTTTGGCTTAGAGGATTCACGCACTGTAATGAGCAGTAACTCATTAACAAATGTGTTTTCTTTTAAATTTTTATACATATTTCTAGTTTTTGATAGACCTTTATTTATTTTTGTATACGAGGTGCTGAGAATTGAACCCAGTGCCTCATACATGCTAGGCAAGTGTTCTATCACTGAGCCACAACCCCAGCCCCAGCAAGATGTGTTTTGATCTCATTATTTTCATGAAACCACACAAATTCTCACCTTATCTTTGTGAGTAATGAGTCTGCAGAGGGTCACATGGCCCTGTTGTGGGAATAAAATGAGATACTTGGAGGAGAAGTTCAAAACAGAATTTCTAGATTTTTTTTTATTAAGCCTGGTCTAAATAGGTAACTGATCCAAGAAGCTACAATCATATGTCAGCTTGTTCACTTAATGGTTTTAAGCATGAACTTTAAGAAGATGATACAGTGATGCAGCCAGATCAATGTTCATAGGTGCTCAATTCACAATAGCCAGATTGTGGAACCAACCTAGATGCCCTTCAATTGATGAATGGATAAAGAAACTGTGGTATATATATATATATATATATATATATATATATATATATATATAAAAACACACAATGGAATATTACTCAGCCATAAAGAATAATAAAATTATGGCATTTGCAGGCAAATGGATAAAATTGGAGAATATCATGTTAAGTGAGATAAGCCAATCTCAAAACACCAAAGAGCAAATGATCTCGCTTATAAGCGGATGATGATACATAATGGGGGGTGGGAGGGAGGCAAGAATGTAGGAAGGAGGAACTGTATAGAGGGAAAAGAGGGGTGGGAGGGAAAAATAACAGAATAAATCAAACCCTATTACCCTATGTAAATGTACGATTACACAAATAGTACGCCTCTATTTCACGTACAACCAGAGAAACAAGTTGTACCCCATTTGTTTACAATATAAATAGAACAATTAAAAAAAAGGATGAAAAACTTGCAGATAATTGACTCTGAAAAGGCAAAGTCTACATTACCCATTGCCTTTTATTTTAAAATGAGTTTAAGATTAGGAAGGATTCACAAGCAAGTTACCAAAAATACAATTTAAATCTATATGAATTTTGTATCTTGTCAACACAATGTTGAGTTTATATCTGCTTAATTAAAAGAATAAAGAATTTTCATGTTTTATTGACTTGTTGAAGTTGTTCCTAGGGCTACTGGTTATAACCTTGAGCCTAGGGTATTTATTAGAGAGAACCATGACAGAGAAGAGTGTGTTTACCTATGTGAAGGTGATTATGTTCAGTAACCTGGTGCTGTCCTGCTAATGACATCTTCACAGATCATGCCAGGATTAATACAACAGCAGCAAATGATCTGATGCCCCACAAAATATATTTTTCAAGTGAAAAATAAAAGGCAGACTGCATTAACAGTAAAAGGTAAAACAGAAGTTCAACTTTCCACAACATGTACCTTCTGACTACCTGGCCATCAAAATTCCTGAGATAACTAACTTATAAAGATAAAAGTTAAAGTTAAAATAATAACCCACTTATAAAAACTTATAGAAATAAAAGGGTTTTTTTGGCTCAGAGTTTTGGAGGTTCCAGTTCATGATTAATAGGCCCCATTGTTTTGGCCTGGGTTGAGGCAGCACATCATGGTAAGCATACATGGCAGAGCAAAATCAGTTATATCACAAGCCAGGAAGCAAAAAGGAAGAAGAAAGAATGGGATCCTGTAAGTCCCTTCAGAGGAACACCCCCATGACCTAGAACCTCCCACCAGGCTCCTCCTCCTAAAGACTCACATAGCACCTCCCAACTACACCATCCTGGGGACCAAGCCTTTAACACATGGGCCTTTGGGAAATATTCCAGATCCAAACCACAGCACTATGCTAAATGTGAAACTTTTATAAAGTATAAAAAAATGTATAAGTGGAAAATATCAGTTTTTAAAAATAGGTAGAAAATAAGACATTTTGAATGGCAAATGTTAATGCAAAAAGACAAATGTTTTAAGATGAGTTTGATGACCTTTGCCTGTAAGGTACTGCATATAGATATTAATGAATGTCACATTATTGGAGGAGCATTATTAAACTTCAAGTTCACTGGTTGCCCCCTTTAGGCCCACCCTGGCCATTTCCCCCAATATCACCCTTCCTCTCTCCTGATTTGTCTCTATTTCTCCTCTTCTCCATACTCCAGGGTCCCCAGACCCTACCCACCAGAAGAAACTGAAATTTTCTGGTTCTTAATTATACAGGATAATCTAGCTTTTTAACTCAACAACCTTCTCCAAGGCAACACACACATACACACACACACACACACACACACACACACACATACACATACACACACACACACAGAGAACAAGCAACCTGTGGTCAGAGGGCCCACCTCCCCACTGCCAGTGCTGCAAGAAGAAAAATGATGGCCTGGCCCAAGAGTTTTCTGTAACATGGTGGCTTGCATCAACGATGGTCTACTATGGCTTCTTATGTTTTGGTTACCCAAATGACAAAAGTGTGAGAGCCCTCTCTGGAGAGTGCTAAGGATGATCTGGTCATAAGCAGGGCCATAAAGACCATTCGGAGGAGGAGCAGGGCACAATGCCACCTAGTGTGAGTGTGTTATCAGTTGTGTGCCCTTCACTATGTGTCACTTGGAGGAAAAGAGCAGGTCCTGTGCCAGTGCTGGGTGGCACTGGAGCAAGGACCTTCATGATGGATCTCCACTGACAGATCTAACAATGGGTCTCCAAATCAGCTCTGTGCAGGTCAGGCAGGATGGACACACACAGGGGATAATATGAATCTGTCTGAAGATGTGCAGAGCAGGCTCTTTGAGTGGGGATGCCCAAGTCATGGTATACATCAGAGCAGATGACTGTGGGCCCTCACGGAAGGAATATCAGAAGTACTATACAAGTACGTAAGGAAAACTCTCACATACATGAGTGCCTACTGTATGCAAGGACTAGCTCTTCCTATAATATTTGATAGTTCTCAGGATGTAAATGTAAATGTGGATTCATACATCATAATCTAAATACTTGAAAGTTCTAAATCAGGAAGTAGCTAGAAAATAAAACATGCTAAAAAAAATAAAAATAAAAAAATAAAAATAAAGAAAAGAAAACATGCTATGTCCCTCTACCTTGATGAGTATTCTTTCCTAACAACCTAAGGGCCAGTTTCACATGAAGAACACTCAAGCCATTTGGAATTTCTGACCACCATTTTCTTTGCATCTTCAGCTCTACTCTGCACCAAAAGTCATCTTGTGGGTGCTCCCTCTAAATGCCCCATTCTGCACACCCAGCCTCTCCACTGTCTCCCTGCCCTCCAGCTGAGGGATGCATGTTCTAGGGATGCCTCTGACTCTGACCTGAGGAGACAGGTACAGGTTCTAGATGAAGAAGAACGGGCTGTCTGGGTGGAAAAATGCCCATATTCAGAGAATGGTTTATAGGAGGGAAGTATGGAACCCAAGTGGGTACTCTCCTTGACCCCATTACTCCACCTATATGGAAGGAATGACTGAAGGAGGGATGGAATGGGGAGCTCTAAAACCCCAGGCAGGGAAGTATACCTATTGCCTGGGTTTATGGGTGATACTGGTAAGGATAGAAAGGGTAAAACTGTAATAAAAAAAGTCAATATATCTTAGTAGCTTCCAATCACAGGTATTTTCTGTCTCTTTCAGATAATACATGTCATTAATTGGTTCAAATTTTACCTTAATATACTCCAGAAGGATCTGCTATGCCACAGTAAGTGACAGAATTTGTCTTCTAGACCATGGGAAAATAATTGGCAAGAAAGTTGACATTTTGTAGGGGTGGACAGTGCATTAAATGTACATTGGGGCTCTTCCTCTTTGCTTCCTTCCCTTTCTTAACAATAAACTCCAACTCACTTTAGGTAGAGTCAAGAAAAGTAAGCAAACTCTGCCTGAGTGGGAAAGAGGGAGTAAACTGTGGTGTCCTCAGAGCCTGAGCCCTGGGGAGGGTGAGAATATTCCCATAGGGAGATGGCCTGGCTTGGGCATCAGGGCCTGAGTGGGTAAGGAAGGCATCTGCACAGGAAGGGGACAGGGCAGTGGAAGCAATGGAAGGCTGGATACAGCTTGGGAAATTGACCAAATGTGTCAGTATGCTAAGGATAATGGAAGCCAGAATTCTCACCACTGGAGAAGTCACTGGGGGAGACTGAATGAACAATGCTGTTTGTTTGCAATTAGAGATATCAAGGTTTTCAACACAGAGAGGTATAGAAATAAAGATGTAACATATGATTACACAGTGGGTGTGATTCTACATCATGTACACCCAGAAGAATGAGAACTTATACTCCATTTATGTATGATATGTCAAAATGCACCAATATAAAGATGTAAATGTAGATGTATATATATGTGTATAGATGTTCTCTGTGTTAAGAGACCTGGGGACATTAAATACCCCAACAGCAATGAGTATATTTGGGGCCCACATTTTGATTTCTAAATCTCATTTTCCAATATGAAGAAGCAGGACACCTTGAAATAGTGGCTGATTCCAGAGCTGGAGTAGGGAATGTACAAAATGATCCTGGAATCTCTTCAGTGCTCACAGAATAAGAGGATGGAGTCAGATTACAGGGGCTCCTACTGACCAGATCTGGGACATTTTTGAGCATTTAGCTACATCATGATAGTAATAGATTATATAACCAATTATGTAAAATCGTATTCCACTGGAACATGTTGCTACAAATAAGGAGATAACAGAGTAACTTGAAAGTTTCATAAGAAACAGGATATTTACATAGTGTGAAAAGCTTTCCTCCCCAAATACTGAGGGGGAAAAAGAATAACTTTAGAGTAGGGAAGTTGGCAGGTACTACCTTAAGTAATGAGAGTAAATATGGCCAGTATTGAGACTAACTGAAACATATCCCTGAAATAAACATTAAAAATATAGCATCACTATTACATTCCTGCAAAGAGTCATATTTGAAGTTAAGCCATGAGGAAATATCACATTAACCCAAACTGGAGGACGTTCTACTAAAAAGCCCATAATCTCCAAAAGTGAAGGTCATGAGAGTCAAGGCAAAACTGTGAAATCATTCAAGACTGAAGAAACCTTAAGACATAAACAGCTTGCAATGCAAGGTTTTAGGCTGATTTGTTTTGCTAAAGGACATCTTTAAGACAACCAGCAAAAGGTAAAGGAGGGTTGAGAAAGAGATGATAGTAATGGGACATCATGTGGGCAAATCCCTTGCAAATGACTGAGGAAAAAATAGTTGTGTGCTGTACTTACAGTTTGAAATTGTTTCACATTTTTAAACCAAAATAAAAGAAACAGCAATAGCAAAATAACAATAGGAGCGGCACACTTAGAGCAATGGGGAAAAAATAAGTGGATCAAAGCTCTCAATGGTGAAAAGACAGTATTTCTAGGTATGTCAGTATAGTTAAAAGTACTTCTCCTTTATGGAAAATGGACAGGGACAGTTCATATTTTATATAGTTTTAAATGGGAATTATGATAGTAGGGGGTATCAATACTTTTCTCTGGAAAGGGGAAAATAAAATTATAATATAAAAGAAGTGGACCAAGGTGAACAGACAGGGAACATAATAATTCATTTTCTTCTCATAGGGAAAAGCAAGCAAGAGGCAGAGGATTATACGTGTGGAGTAGATGTTAAGTGGGCAGTATTCACTGGAGGACAAATCTACAGCACAAAGGAAGGAGAAGTCCTCAGATTTAGGACTAGAAATAAAAAGAGCTCTTTCAGTACATAGGAGAGACTCCATGGGTCAGCCAGAGTTTGGATAGGGGAGGGCAGGCAGGAGGTATAACCTGGCAGGACAAGGGGGTGGTTTGCACTCTTGTTCCCACAGAAGTGAGCTAAGCCAAGGGCAGAGGCAACTGAAGTTTGACCCAATCAAATGAATGAGTCAAAGTCTCATTGGAACCTGTTCCACCCCTGGTTGCCAGGTTATGGGACCCTCTCATTATGTTAATGGACAATCATAAGGTGGACCACCAGAAATGGAAGTAAGTAGTAATTACAGGCAGGACCATGTGGGATTCTGGGAGACACTCAGTGACAATTTGTCCATCAGGTGAAAGAGGAAAGGGTAAGGCTTTGGTTTATTGATCCCACGTTCTGCAGAGAGCTAGTGAGTTCCACCAGTGTGATCTTCAGATTAATGAGTCATGGAGTTGCCAATGCAGATGATTCCATCTGTTCTAATTCCTGGCCTCACCATCTGTACAGAAGCCAAGATAAGGATGCTCCTGGGACCCAAGCGAGGTTGTCTTGAGTTCTGAGCGATGCAGGAAGCTACTGTGTAGGTGTCTGCCCTCCCTCCTAACCCCAGAGTTCTAGGCCAACAGAGGACAGAGCTGACTATTGGACATGCTGCTCAATGGTGGAAGCAGCTGAGCTACTTCACCTTTTTATTCACACCCTATTCTTTGCAGTTGCGTGTATAATCTGGATATGCACAGCGTCTATTTGTAGCTTTAATCTGACCTTCCAGAAGTTCTCTGACTTCTGTGTTCTCCCGTGCTGATGTTTTCAGTAAGGCATCCCATTACCATGAGAGTAAGTAAAGCTGCCTTTCTCAAGCAGGAAAATCTTGTTTTTCCTAACTTAGAAAACTATTTGCACCTCATTCATGGTGTGGAAAGAGATCCCACAAAACAAAGGAATTTTCTACTAAACATCTACCATTTTCTGTGAAAATTCTGACATGCTGAGATAAACACAAATTTATTCAGAGGTCCCATTTTAACACTAAGAAAATTGAAAATGTATGCAAAGAGCTCTCAAATGTTTCTCTCTTCTGCCAACATTTTTGGCCTGGAATATTAGCCATTTACATTTGATTTTGTGTAACTGACAAGTACAAGGCAACTGGCAATCGTGATCTGTTTTTTCTATCTATATACCAGCATCAGCATAGGATGGTTAGGATTTTGTACACACCTGCATTCAGTATTTGTTGGCTGCAAAGAGCACTCATGCTCAGCCTCCTAATAGAGAAGGAGAAAGTGGTTTTGAAAGAACTTAAAAGGTTATATTCCATTTTACAAACACATACACACGTGTACACATTTACTGGTTAAAACTAATAAATGAATTCAGCAAAATTGCAGGATACAAAATAAACATGCAAAAATCAGTTATGTTTATATATAATAATAATGACTACCAAAATTAAGAAAACAATCCCATTTACAATATTGGGAAAAATTAAATACTTAGCAATAAATTTAACCAAGGATGTGAAAAACTTGTACATAGAAAACTATAAAATATTGTTGAAAGAAATTAAAGACAGTTCAGAAAGACAGTCTTGCTGATGATCTGGAAGACTTAATATTCTTATGATGTCAGTACAACCCCATGTTGTCTATAGATATATTTCAATCTCTTCCAAAATGCCAATGACATTTATTTTTTCCAGGAAAAAGATAAATTCATCCCCAAATTCAGACAAAATATAAACAGATCCTGAAAATTACCACAAGAATCTTGAAAAAGAAAGACCGAGTTAGAGATCTCAAACTTCCTGATTTCAGGACCTACAACAAAGTTAGAGTCATCAAAACAATGTAGTTTTGCTAACTTAAAAAAGACATATGGACCAGTGGAACACCAATAAATGATCCAGAAATAAATTCACACATACAGAGTCAAATGAGTTTCTACAAAGGTGCTAAGATGTTTCAATGGGGGAAGGAAATTTTTTTCAACAAATATTCACATGCAAAAGAGTGACATTGGACTTTTACCTTTTACCATAATAGAGTAACAATTAATTATTAATTAATATTTAACTCAAAATTCATCAGTGACATAAACTTCATTGCATTGAATTTTACGATTTGCCTCCATAGCACTGTCGAACAATTTGACAACTATTTTTTGAACGTGACACTGAAAACACAGGCATCACAGAAAAAAGCAGGTGAACTGTGTTACATCAAAATTTAAAACTTCAGTGCATCAAAGACACAATAAACAGAATGAAAAGGCAGCCCACAGAATGAGAGAAAATATTTGTAAATCACGGATCTGATAAGGGATTAATATCCAGAATATTTAAAGAACTCCTACAACAACAACAAAACCTAACACAATTAGGCAAAGGACTTGAGTAAATATTTCTCCAAAGAATATACACAAACCACCAACAAACACATAGTGCGATGCTCAACATCTCTAATCATTAAGGAAATGCAAATCAAAACCATAATGAGATTCTACCTCAGATAAAATAGGATATCTACTATTAAAAAAAAAACAACAGAAAAAAACAAGTGCTGGCGAAGATATGGAGAAATTGTGACTCTTAGGCACTGTGGATGGGAATGTAAAAGGGCACAGTCCTCATAGAACTGTTTCTATGGTGGTTCCTTGAAAAAATAAAAACACAATTATCACATGATCCAGAAATTCTACCTCTGGATAAGTTCCCAAAATAATTGAAAGTAGGGTACCAAAGAGATATTTGAACCCCTATCCTCATAACAGCATTATTTACAATAGGCAAAATGTGGAAGAAATATAAGTATCCATCAACAGATGAATGGAGAAGCAAAATGTGGCATATGTATGTATACAGTGGAATATTATTCAGTCTTCAAAAGGAAGGAGATTCTGATATGCTGCAATACAGACAGGCCTTGAGGACATGATGCTAAGTAAAAGAAGCCAGATTCAAATGGACAAGTACTAGAGGGTTCTCCTATGAGTTGAGGTATCTAGAACAGTTGAATTCACAGAGACAGAAAGTGGGGAAGGGATAGTTATTGTTTAATGGACACATTAGGTTGAGTTTGGGGTCATGGAAAGGTTCTGGAATTGAACAGAAGTTATGGTTGCACCATGTGAATGTTCTTAATGCCACTGAACTATACACACACAAATGATTAAAATGTTACATTTTATGTTTCGTGTATTTGATCACACTTTTAAGATAGGTTTCCTTAACATGATTTTGTTTGAGGTTGAATAACAAAACTAATTAACAGTAATGTGATACCCAGTACTCCCATTATAACACTTGAACTGAGGAGACTGAGGCAGAACAACTCTAAGTTTTATATTTCTGCACATTTGAAGTAGATTTTGACTCAATGGAATCAATAATACACAAAAAACAAAGTCTAAATCAACACACAAAGATTAATGGGCAAAGGATAAGATAAGTCAAAACAAAGCAAATAAAGACAAGACACTCAAGAAATCATACAATGAAGAAAGCTAAATGGCAGGGAGCTAGAAGAGGAGAGCAGGCTTGAAATTCTCCTGGGTTTCTATAGTACTTGGCCTCAGTCTCCAGGGGTGATAGAGACCTCCCAGATGGATTCCTGCCTTGAGAGAAGGTTTGTTTGTAGCCCTTGAAATAAGGTCCATCAGGCCAAAACACCAACTGACTAATAATAAAGGTACAGCATGGTCACCAACTCTCAAACTTCACAGTGGGTTAGGGGCACCTGGATCCCCTCAGACTGCTCAGTTCTCCATACAGTTTGACACCTCAAGGAATGGCACAGGACAGATTATCAAAAAGTTTCTGGCTGGGGATCTGGCTCAGTTGGTAGAGTGCTTGCCTCCTTTGCACAAGGTCATGGGTTCAATCCTCAGTTCCACGATGTGATGAATTATGTATGTATGGTTGTTGTCACCAATTTACAGACAAGAATACTAAGACTCAGTAAGTTTAAGATACATGCCAAGGTCAGCCAGTAGTGGAGCCTCTGTTCTAACATCTAGATCTAGCTGTCTTTCCAGGACTCCTTCAAAGTCTTCTGTTAATATACAACAGGCAGAAGATCCCTTAAGGATGAAAATCAAATCAAGCTACTCCCTAGCCATTGTGACCCCAGGGCCTGTGCACTTCCTGTGCACTTTGCCTGGAGTGGTTTCCTCCAGAAGTTGCAGCCCCCTTCCCTCATGAATTCATGATTCTGTTCAAACATCACCTCTTCAGCAAGGTCTTTGCTGACCACTTTATCTCAGGACATCACATCTCACCATCTTCATGCATTCAAAATTATGTTATGTAACAAATTGCTCACTTGGCATTTTCCCCTCTGAAGAGAAAGCTCCATGAATTCACATACTCTTCATATTTTAGTTACTGTATCCCCAGACTGGGTATTTGGAAAGTATTTGATGAATGAATGAATGAATGATAAACCTCTCCATTTGATTTTAAGAATAGTAATTGACTCTACCAGGTCAACTCCTTGTTACCACAAAACTTGTGCAAATTGTCCCTTAAATATAGAAAATCATGTCATAACAGGTTCACTAAGAATGACATCCCTCCTCTGCACCCAACTATCCCATACACCTACCACAAACATCCCATCTTGTACACATGCCTGTTCCCTTCCTTGTCCTGTGCTGCAACTTTGTCCTTTTTTTCTTGGTTCCCCTGAACTCCCTAACAACTCAGATTCCCAGGCTTTACACCCTTGGAAAGGTGCTAGGCAAACCACCCCAACCTGGTAACTGGGTCATCCCACAGGAACGGGCTATGACATTTCAGAACCTAGCAGATGTCTTCAGGGAGAGGTACAGGGGAAGCAGAGGAAGAAGCACAAAGCAGAGGACTTTTGGTCTCTCTCCATCACTTCTCATCTCTCCTGGATGCAAGATTTAGCTAAAAATAAAATACTGTTCTCACTTGCAAAGCTGCTGCCTTTGGTTAGATATAAGGAAGAGCATGTCACTAATCCAAACCTCTCTGAGTGAGATGGACTGCCAAGGAGAGCTGGGGGATTCTCTGCTCCAGGAAGCCATGAGGCAGAGAGGTGTCAAGGGATTCCTGCATCAGGCAGGTTGCAAAGCACGAACTCCAGGGGCACTCACACTGCTAAACTGCACCAACATTAGCTCTCTGGGGAACTGGCTGTAGCTGCTATTTTACAGGTTACTAATTGTTGAGCACTAACAAGGCCCCATCATCATCACATAATAACAAAATCTTTCCTGCCTCTATTCGCTAGCTTTTGCTGCACAACATCCCAGAATTTAGTAGCTCAAAACAACAACCATGCTGGGCACCACCAGTGGCACATGCCTGTAATCCCAGCAGCTCAGGAGGCTGAGGCAGGTGGATACAAGTTCAAAGCCAGCCTCCACAACTTAGTGAGGCCCTAAGCAACTTAGTGAGACCCTATCTCAAAATAAAATTTAAGGGCTAGGGATGGACTCGGTGGTTAAGTGCTTCTGGGTTCAATTCCCAGTACAAAAATTTAAAAGAATGTATTTCTTTACCAGACCATGGATTCCTGTTTTGAGCTAAACTCACAGAGGCAGCTGGTCTCTATTCCATGTGATGGAGAGGCACTTGCTTGTGTATTTGCAATCAGCACTCAGTGGCCTCATTCATGTCTGGTAAGTAGCAGATTCAATGGGGAAAACCAGGTCATGTCACTCTCATGTAGTAGGTAGGTGGGCTCCTTCATGGTGATGGGTCCAGAGATTTTATGAGCAGCAAGAGGGCAAGTGCGAATGTCCACTTACTTCCCAAGCCTCTACTTGCCTGACATTTACCAACACCACTTGGCCAAGTCCCATGGCCATACCCAGATTCAAGAGAGGAAAAAAGCATAGATTTCATTTCTTGACAGGGAAGTTACAAAACTTATGTTTCAAGGGGTTTCAACATGAATGCAAAAAAATCTGTTACAAAGTTTGCAAAGTGCCTATCTCTGCACAATGCCACATCCAAAAGAAACACAATCCTAACCCCCAAAGAAAGACTAAACTACAAAACACAGCAGGAACATTTCCTAGAAACCTTTTACCCATCCATATCCCTGAAGTCCCAAACTTCAAGGTAACTGCCAGAGCCTTCTTTCCATCTTATTACCAAATTCGCAGTCCCTACTGACTCGCTTATTTCATGTTCCCTCCCACTTCCCACCCACCTCCTGCCTTTCACATCTCTTTCTGATTTTACCCTTCTTCCCCCACTGATAACTCCCTTCCATTCACAAACCTAATCAGAACCACAAATAGCCAGAAGCAGAGAAATGCAGACAAAATCCTTCAGAGGGCTCAGGAGAACTGGATGTCTGTCCATACTGGTTTGTGTATAGCCAATGAATTCAGAAATTCTAAATGACAAACCAACCCCTCCTTTTCTCCCTCTCTATATCTTTCCTTGTCCCTCTCTGTATCTTCTCCTCAGTCTCACTCTCCTCCTCACTGTACATTTCTCCCCTTATATATCTCTCTCCCTCACTCACTTCTCCCTTCTTCTCATTTTGAGCATTGTCTCTTTAAGTATGTTACATTAATCAAAATATAAAACTGGGGTTGGGGATATAACTCAGTTGGTAGAGTGCTAGCCTGTGAAGCACAAGGCCCTGGGTTCAATCCCCAGCAACACACACACACACACACACACACACACACACACACATATACACACACACACAAAAAAAATATATATATAGTCTATTTTGAGTATTTGTAATTTTGAGTGTGTTACAAAAAGATGTTTATATTGAGTAACAAGAATAAAATACCTAAAGGAGAAAGGAAACAAGGGGGAGCAGAAACCATCCGACTGCACAGCCCCACCCACAGATGAAATTGCCTGAGGTCTCTGAGGTTGGTGGAGTCCTTGAGGCCACTAGAGCAGCAAATTTCCCTCCTCTTCCCAA
Organism: Sciurus carolinensis; assembly: GCF_902686445.1. Taxonomy (NCBI): domain Eukaryota; kingdom Metazoa; phylum Chordata; class Mammalia; order Rodentia; family Sciuridae; genus Sciurus; species Sciurus carolinensis. The sequence continues at coordinate 23,055,513 of NC_062227.1, read as the reverse complement.
GGGTTCTGCTGGTTCATTTTCTTACTTGTTTGCTAGTTGATGTAGCCCGAAATTGTGCTCTCTACAGAAAGTAGGTCTTCGTCCCCTTTCATCTCTCTTTTTCTAATTTATTCAGCACCTGTTCACTGCAGCCCTGGGTACTCAGGCACAATGCAGGGTTTGTAGGGGGGGTTGTAGGGTCTCTGACTTCATTAACTTCATTCTTCCTTAGACTCTCATTAGACAACAGCTCTGAAAATTGCCTAGGTAATCACAAGCCTCCATGTGTTTATGTGCATGCACACGTGTATGTGTCCGTGTGTCTGTGTGTGTCCTGGGAATTGAATTCAGGTCCTTTCACATGTAAGGCAGCTCTCTACGACTGAGTTATGACCCACCCCAACCACACATCCCTATAATCTAGGAGGACCTCAAGTTCCCTTCAAAATCTTAGGAAGCTTCCTTAGCTAAAGCATTAGGCTGCTTCAAAACTTCTGCAGAAACAGTAGGATAGCCATAGCTCTAAATCAGTCAATACAAACCACATTATTAGATAGATGATAGATAGGTAGGTAGATACATAGAGACAGATACCTATTTTTTAAAAGAGAATCATCCTTTTAGTTTGGCAAAAGTTCTGGAAATATGAGACCTCATTTCTATATCCTGGCCTTTAAATAAGGTTTTTAAAAAAGAAAATCTTCAGGTCACACTGTAAGTTTGTTGAAAAAGTTTCGTCTGCACTGTACAGATCCCTGCTCATGTGACTGGGAGGCTGGCTCCCAAGGCGGGTACTAACAGCTTAATTATGGCTCAGGCAGGGGGCATAATTAGTTCCTCCTCATTGTTTTTACTTTCCCAGAGCAGGCTTCCCCTGTCCTAATTTTTTCTGGGCCTCCAGCCCATTGCCCTCTGCTAATTAGCTTGGCCATCCAAAGGCCTTTGATGTCAGTGTTTCAATGTGTGCTGTAGTCTGCTATTTCATGTTTTGATCTTCAAACTACTTGATACAGCTACCAGATTTTTCTATATTTCAGAATTAACAAGGGTACTTCCACAATTTCTCTTCATTATATTTCCACAACCTGTTTGGGGATACAAAGAACACCCTCACTACAGAAATTGTTGGAAGCTAGAGACTTTTGTTTGCAAGTTGTAAGATGATAAAAATGTAGTTGTCAGTATCCACAGGAACCCCAAGATACCAAAATCCATGGATGTTCAGGTCTCATAATATAAAATTGTTCAGTATTTGCACATAACCAGTTCACATCATTCTGTATACTTTAAACCATCACTAGATTACTTATTATGACCAAAACAGGCCTGTTGTTCCCTCCACGTGGTACGCCAATCACTGAAATGAGTTCTGGAGAAGGGTTATTTGAAAGGTGGCCAAGCATAGAGGAGGAGACCCAAATCTCAAAATCACCTCACTGAGAAGAAAATTTGGTTTGGGCATATTTATGGTGTAATGAAGCAGAGTAGTCTGAGGCATAGGGAAATGTAATAGGTAAATATATCAGTGTTCTGTGCATGCACAATCAATCTTCATGGTTCTTCATGAAACACCTGTTCATATAATAGCAGTGTTGACATGATCTGAGAGAGATTCTGGCCCTCTGGCATCCAAAGGTCACCCACAGTGACACAGTAAGGGACCCCCATGAAAAACATACCCCATAATAAGAGCTAAAAAGTGCACCTGTCTTCAAGGCTCTAAACTAACATTACATTCCAGGAGACAGGAGGCTGGGTAGTCCATGCGGCCTTCAAAGACCATCAGCCGAGATACCAAGACGCCAGAGTCAAGGAAAACAAGATCATTAAGTCACACCTACTGAGGCAGGACAATGATCTGTCTTGCTCCAAAATCCAATTAGGAACTTTCCTCAATGGTATGAAGCAAATTTCAGGAGGTGAGGAGCAAAGGCATGGGTAGGACAGTCACTGAAGTGACCCACAGTTACCTTGACCTTATCAGCATAGTGAAATGCACAGTCCTAGGAGGGGACTTAAGATGGTAATGAGCCATGGGACACAGGAAGCAGCATGATGGAGAAGAGCTCAGGCACAACTAAAACCCCCTCCACAGGCGATGACATCAAAAGACCAGTTCCCTGCCCGCCCCGAAGATGCCTTAAAAGCTGTACACCTTTGTCATCTTTTTTTTTTTTTATTATTGTATACAAATGGGATACATGTTGTTTCTCTATTTGTACATGGAGTCCAGGCATACCATTTGTGTAATCATAAATTTACATAGGGCAATGATGTTTGATTCATTATTTTTTTCCCTTCCCCCCCACCCCTCCCACCCCTCTTTTCCCTCTATACAGTCCTTCTTTCCTCCATTCTTACCACCTTATCCCTAACCCTAAACCTAACCCTAACCCTAAGGCTAACCCCTCCCACCCCCCATTATATGTCCTCATCCGCTTATCAGCGAGATCATTCGTCCTTTAGTTTTTTGAGATTGGCTTATCTCACTTAGCATGATATTCTCCAATTTCATCCATTTGCCTGCAAATGCCATAATTTTATCATTCTTCATGGTGGAGTAATATTCCATTGTATATATATGCCACAGTTTCTTTATCCATTCATCAACTGAAGGGCATCTAGGTTGATTCCACATTCTGGCTATGGTGAATTGAGCAGCAATGAACATTGATGTGGCTGTATCTCTGTAGTATGCTGATTTTAAGTCCTTTGGGTATAGGCCAAGGAGTGGGATAGCTGGGTCAAATGGTAGTTCCATTCCAAGTTTTCTAAGGAATCTCCATACTGCTTTCCAGAGTGGCTGCACTAATTTGCAACCCCACCAGCAATGTATGAGTGTACCTTTTTCCCCACATCCTCGCCAACACCTATTGTTGCTTGTGTTCTTGATAATCGCCATTCTAATTGGGGTGAGATGAAATCTTAGGGTAGTTTTGATTTGCATTTCTCTTATTACTAGAGATGTTGAACATTTTTTCATATATCTGTTGATTGCTTGTACATCTCCTTTTGTGAAGTGTCTGTTCATTTCCTTAGCCCATTTGTTGATTGGATTACTTGTATTCTTCGTGTAGAGTTTTTTGAGTTCTTTATAGATTCTGGAAATTAGCGCCCTATCTGAAGTATGAGTGGCAAAGATTTTCTCTCACTCTGAAGGCTCTCTCTTCACATTACTGAGAGTTTCCTTTGCTGGGAGAAAGCTTTTTAGTTTGAATCTATCCCAGTTGTTGATTCTTTCCTTTATTTCTTGTGCTATGGGAGTCCTGTTAAGGAAGTCTGATCCTAAGCCAACAAGTTGAAGGTTTGAACCTATTTTTTCTTCTATACCTTTGTCCTCTTTTTGAGCCAGCCTGACACTCTCCTGGTCAATGCTGTATCTCCCTTCTGCCCAAGCAAGACATCTCAGTAAAAAGTCTTATTTCTCTCACAGTTGCGCCTTTATCTTATTCTTCTGACAGAGATTAGAACCTACCAAGTCAGTAAGAATAGAACACCTGCCTAGGCGCAAGTGAAGAGGTGATAGTTTCAACAAAGGTGGCCTTCAAGTCCTTACAAAATAACCTACACAACTGCTATAATCACAACCCACACGTCACCTGCAGCAAATTTAGTGGGAGACCCATAGTGTATAGCTCTGTTGTGTGACCTCTGGAACTAGTGACTTTTTAAAAGTCAACTAAAAGTCAACTAAAAACCAAGTAACAAAGCAAGTGAAGCTTGATGCTGTATTTGGATTTTGCCTCAGTCTCATTATGATCCCTAGTACAATGTAAATGCTATGTAAATAGTTATACAGCATTGTTTAGTGAATAGGAGAAGGAAACAGTCCAGGTTCAATAGAGATGAGATATTTTTCTGGGTATTTAAGATTGATCCATGGTTGGTTAAATCCATGGCTGCAGAACCTGCTGATATGAAGAGTTGACTACTTTTATTTCTAATAATGGGAAAAACCACTTAAGAATTTAGATAATTTTATATCTATGCTTAGAAAGGAAAAGGCTTACAGTCATGGGCAGGAGAAAGGGAGAATAATTTTCCAGGCAAAGAGATTAGCATGTGCAAAGGCTCAGAGGTAAGAATGGGAGGAAGAAAGACAGCATCTGGTCCCTGTTTGGCTGGAGAACCAAACAAGGACCAGATGCCAAGGACAGGCTGAACATTAGCCTGCAAAGCCACAGCAGAGATTAGATAAACCAATGTACAGGCAGGGCACAATAGTTGAGCAGACTTGGATCCTGCGTTAAGCCCAGGGGCAGGAGCAGTAGCCCTGCACATACCTTCCTTCTTAGGACAGGTGCTGGCTGCAGAGCCCACAGAGAGGAAGAGCTGACTGTGCTTTATTTTATTTCTAATAGAAGGAAAAGATACTTAATAATTGAGAGATTAGCTTATATCTGTGCAGCATCAGAAGACTGGCTCTCTCTGCACACCAAGCGTGGCTGAGCTCTTAAGGGAAGGCTCAGATGAACCATGGATAAAACCAAATCCTTGGTGCTTACCAGAGGCTCAGGGAGGAGAGGGGAAGGAGAGATATTGACAATAGGGTACAAAGTTTCAGTCCAGAGGAATAAGCCTAAGCGACCCCTTGCATGGCATTCTAACTACAAGGAACAACAATGTAGTACATATTTCAAAATTACTAAAAGAGTAGATTTTAAATATTTTCACCACAAAAATATCTATGAGAGGTGAAGGATTTGTTAATCAGCCTGACCTAATCATTCTATATTGTAAACATGTATCAAAACATCACATTATAACTCATAAATATATATATATATATATAATTATTATTCATCAGTTTAGTAACTTTTTAATTAAATAAGTGAAGCTGATATATAAAACCAAAATGCTTTTTATTCACTATCATGAAAATAGTGGCAGGGACATACACCTGGATCTCTCATGAATATGCCAGCCTCTCAGTCTCTCCTGGGGTACACCTGAACAGGAAATCCATCGGGAGGGTGAGGCAGGTGGATACAAGTTCAAAGCCAGCCTCCACAACTTAGTGAGACCCTTTAGCTCTGTACATCCCAGTGGGAGATGAAGAGCCTGGGAGGCCGGTGCCCAAGGCATGCTCCCCTTCAGGCAGCACTCAGGGAGGCACCTGGAAGCCCTTCTTGCTTCCCTAAGTTTTATGCACTCTTCTAATTAGCACAATCAGGCTTTCGAGCTACACTGTTCCATACAGTAGCCATGAGTCCTGTGTGGCTGCTGAACACTTGACATGTGGTTAGTTTGAAGTGAGATGTGCTGTGAGTACAAAAACACACTGGATTTCAAAGACTCGAGAAGAAAAATCAAACATGAAATATTCATCTTGAACCAATGCTATATTGAACATATGATATTAGAGGAAATACATTGCTAAAATAAGTTTCACTGATTCTTTTATATTTCTTAAAGGAAGTAGAAATGACACAAGAGACTTGCTTTCTGCTCTCCTGGACAGCTCTGCTTTGGTTATGTGATTATGTATCATTCATTAGATAATAGTCAAGTTTGCTGGCCTGAGCACCATTCTGTCTCTCTGAGACGCATGTGTCTGTTCTGACCCGTTGTTGTGCTGTCTTTAAGGTTTTACTCGGCAGACTCTGAGAGGATGCTTCATATGCAAGCCTGGGACAGACTTGAAGACAGGCACAGAGCAAACCCTGCATGAGCTCAGACCCAGGGACGCAGGCTCTGCTCAGGCAGGAGAGCTGGGTTTCACATCTGCCTGTCTCTTGGCCAGAAATCAAAGGTTGTCCAGAGGGTGTGTAAATTCCCAGGCTTTCTGGGGTCTGCCCCAAGGCAGCCTGTTGAAGTAGGGTCAATTGTTGGATTTTAAGAGCCAAACACTTAGAGGTGGGGGTGTAGGGGCTGAGGATATAGCCTGGAAATACCATACACATGTAGCAAGAATAGGCCATAGGTTCAATCTCTAGTACCAAAGAGAGGAGAGGAGGGGAGGGGAAAGGAGGAGAGGGGAGAGAAGAGAAAAGAAATAAAGAAAAAAAAATACATGAGATGTATGAATAAATTCAGAAAAAAGAGAGTTGGACAGTTGGGGTATACAGGGAGTGCTGGCTTCATCTACAGGGCAGTAGGAATCAGAAGGTTCTACCTGTTTCTTGAGGAAGTACCCATATGCAGGCTGACTGGACAACAGACACCACAGAGTAGGAGACCAGCTGCTTGGAGTGGGTTACTGTGCTTTCCTCCCTTGGGGTTCGTTGGGCCCCTGTACTCATAGGAACTTCAAGGAGCAAAAGCCAACAGACCCTAAAAAGCTCCGCCATCATTTTATTGCAAATTCAGCTTCTATGGACAAGCCTAGGTTTCCTTAATTTTTATTTAAAAGTGAGGGGACCATTCAGTATAGAAGGAATGGTGTGATAACATCATGGCCCCCCAAGATTCCATGTCTTAATCCCTTACTAGGAGCAGGATATAGACTTGTTCAGGCTATTCGCTACACAAGTATATCACCTGTAAGAGTGAAACTGTTCACATGAGAAACACATTAATTATTGTGGATTTGGGGATCTTTTTTATGTCTTTGTCCATTTCAAAGGTGGGCAATAATTATTATGACAATTTTCCAGGAGATGGCAGTAATGTATCTTACTTAAGCAAAATCAGTATTCACTGACAATTTTCAACAGACAGAAAAGTGTCTTATTCCAATAGTATAGAATAAGATTCTTCATTAACTTATGAAAAATTAATTAGTCAATAATCACACATCCTAATAATTCTGTTTTTAATAAAGGACCTATTTTTCTATCTGATATACTAATCAGTAAGCATCTTAGAAAAAAATTAAATCCACCATTGATACTAACCAAGCACTGACTAAAGTTTATAGTTTATATTGAAATTTCTGTCATCCAGAGTGTTTAGTATACCAGAATAGAATGACTGAGCTTCCAGTTAAAATCTACAATAGTTCTACTATGATACAAAACAAATATACAAGAAAAAACTTTTATTTGCAAATCTTTTATTTTCACAAATAATCTGTCTTATAGTACTGGAATTGTTTAATTTGCTGTTATAAAAAATTTTGTCAGTAAAAACTAAGTGCTGTTAAAACCAAGTTTGTTAAATATATTACATTTAAATGTTAAAATTTCCAAGAAAAACACTAAACATGGCAGATATTCCTTGACTTATCATGGGGTTATGTCCCCACAAACCCATCATAAATTGGAAATATCTTAAACTGAAAATGCATTTAATAAATCTAGCCCACTGAACATTCTAGCTTATCAACACACTGGGGAAGGATGGTGGTTTCCCTGGTGATCACAGGGCTGCCTGGGACCCGTGGCTCACAGCCCCATGCAGCGTCATGAGAGAATCAGACCACATACCACTTTTCTACAATCAAAAATCCAAAGTCATACCACCGTAAATCAGGGACCATCAGTAGATGGTTTCTCCTCAGATGGCAGAAAACAATTTTTTAAACATTAGGATCAGAAAACAAAACCAAAGATGATTAAAAATATTTTGATCATTATATAAATCTTTGAAGAAAATAAGACATGAGAATAAAATGAAGCCACACCAGAGAAGATGCAGCTGTCTCAGACAAATGCTTTGATTCTCTGTCAATCATAACTGATGAAATTCTGGGAAAATTGGAAGATTTTTTTCAAGAATGCATTAAGCCATTATTTTTGAATTTTCTGTACAGTCAAGCACATGGTCATATGACCTGAACATTAAAAGCCAGGCTCTCTCGTTGAAAACTCTGGTTGGAAACATTCTAAAAATACCAAAGGTAGAAATATTTAGAACCTTGCTACACACAATTTCTTCCCCAATGGAGAGAAAAAAATCAACAGGTGCTCATTAATTTATTTGACCTCAAAGACTATATCTATCCACATTGTGTGTTCTCTAGAGATAAATATAAACCCACTGAAAAATGAGAATGGACACAAAGATTGTCAGCAATTGTCACATGTGCTTGGTGAGTATGAAGTTAGTGAAATCCTGTTTTCAACAATAGTAAATATTTGAAAGTAAAAATGTGAAAAGGATGTGAGAGGCAATAGGGCAGTCACTGCATGAAAATGTCCTGGCACACTGAGTTCACAATATGCTCTATGGGCAATGTCTAGTGTACAGAGTGATAGCTAAAAAACTATGAAAATGATAGGATTTTTTCCATTTGGCAGAAACAATAGTAAAATGTAATAAATCACAATGGAACACTTTCATAGAACACAAGGATCAATGGGAAATGTTTGCATTATCTAAGGAATGAAGCAAAAACCCATGTAAAGGTGTAATAGATATCATGAATGAAATAACTTTGAATAAAGTAAGAAATGCAGAATATTATGTATTTGTTTTAGATAAAATCCCAAATGGAGCCACATAAAGCAGATAATTATTGTTGTATTTCTAGATTTTCAAGATTCAAATACTTTATATAAGAGTATTTTGTGGAATTTGGCCCAGAAGACAATGTGAATAAAAAGAATCTATGCACATTTTTAACAGAATAATACCCCACCAGAATTTAGATAGAAAATATCTGACAAGCCATTAAATATGCTTATAAAATAGAATAGGCTACAAGAGCAGAGCAAAAAAAAAAAAAAATGTCTAGGGCATCCTATCTTCCATGTTTTGCACTTTCAAGTATGCTAGTGAACATTGCAGAGAAAACACTTTTGATGACACTGAACTTTTTATTCATATCCCAGAATGATACAGTTACGATGCTGCTTCAATAAATATTAAAGTGTATTAAGAACATATCTGCCAAGCACTCAATTAAAACTGTGGTTGAATCTCATTGGGAAGGTAACGTCAGTGCCATCAGGTCTAAATTAACCCATCTAGAAAATATAAATTAAGACACGTTCCAGAATGCAGGCCGAAGATATCATTTTTAGATATCTATTTTCAACTATATGTGCTCAGTAATAATTTGGAATCATGTGTTAAGTAGAAAATAATGCACTAACAAATTTTTCTTTTCTTTTCTTTTTAGTACCAGAGATTAAACCCAGGTGTACTGTTGAGCCACATCCCCAACCCTTTTGCCCTTTTTATTTTTTATTTTGAGACAGGGTCTTGCTAAGCTGCTGAGGGCCTCACTAAATTGCTGAGGCTAGTTTTGAACTGTGATCCTCCTGCCTCTGCTTCCTGAGTTGCTGAGATCTCAGGCATGCACCTGTAATCAGTAACAAAAATTAAATGTGCTATAATGCACAGGAAAGCACCAAAGGGATTAAGAAATTCTTTGAAGAAGAATGAAACAATGATAATATAGTATTTAGGGCAAAACAAATTACAGTTCCCTGACACTCAAACCAACTTCTCAAATGCAGAAAATACTAGAAAAAGAAGGAAGAAGACTCATTTTGATTACACATCTCAGAATGTATGACCAAACACCAAATTTCAAAATTAATTTTTCCTTTTCCCTTTTTAGATATAATATCCTTTTCTGAAGTTTTTAATATTCAAGTTATATTTATGCCATTTACAGTCACCTATAGCTTCTTAAAATTCAATTTTTAAAAGATTTACTATAGATCCACAATGTCACTGCAAAGTCTAATGTCTGTTTTTATAGAAAATGGTGTTCGGAGCAATTATGCTTTGGGGCTGCTGCAGAAACTTTCAACCAACACTAACAACTTAGATGCTGATAATTTGAATTGTATGCTATTTTATGTTCGTTTATTTGACTTGTGTTACTTTATTTTATATTTTTATTAAAAATTCTATATATTTAAGTATGCAATATGATATTTTAGTATATATCACACATAGTGTACTCATAGCTCAGTCTAGCTGATTGAAGCATCAATCTCTTCACATAGTTACCTTTCCTGCGTGTATGTGGTGAGTCACTAAGATCTACTTTCAGGAGATTCAAGATGGTAGGTTAGAGAAAGGCTGTGTTCCTAGTTGTTCTGTGGCTCAGGATTCAGGCAGCAGGCATACTGCTTCTCAGTGAGGTGGGTGGAAGAGGGATTTCACGAAAATATCACACACTCAGAGTGTCTTAGAGACTCGGAAATTTGGGTGCATTGAACAAAGAACAAAGAGCACACTGGAGCCACGCTGGCTGTGACAGCAGCAGTGCTGGTTCAACACAGAGGAGGTAGAGCACAGAGAGAAGCACAGTGGACAGATCTGGTACAGAAAAGCAGATCAGAAAAGCAGCCTGAACAATTATACAATGGAATATTACTCTGCCATAAAGAATGATAAAATTATGGCATTTGAAGGCAAATGGATGAAACTGGAGAATATCATGCTAAGTGAGATAAGCCAATCTCAAAAAACCAAAGGAAGAATGATATAGCTAATAAGTGGATGAAGACACATAATGGGGGGTGGGAAGAGTTAGTGTTAGGGTTAGAGTTAGGTTTAGGGAGGGGGGCAAGAATGGAGGAAGGAAGGAGGACTGTATAGAGGGAAAAGAGGGGTGGGAGGGGTGGGGGAAGGGAAAAAAATAACAGAATGAATCAAACATTACCCTATGTAAATTTATGATTACACAAATGGTATGCCTTTACACCATGTACAAACAGAGAAACAACATGTATCCCATTTGTGTACAATAATAAAAATAAATAAATAAATAAATAAATAAATAAATAAATAAATAAATAAAAAGAAAACAAGTAACAATAAAAGTTGGCGAGGATGTGGGGAAAAGGTACACTCATATATGCTGGTGGGATTGCAAATTCGTGCAATCACTATGAAAAGAAGTATGGAGATAACTCAGAAAACTTGGAATGGAACCACCATTTGACCCAGTTATTCCACTCCTTGGTCTATACTCAAAGGACTTAAAATCAGCGTACTATAGTGACATGGCCACATCAATGTTTATAGCAGCTCAATTCACAATAGTTAAGCTATGGAACTAACCTAGATGCCCTACAACAGAATAATGGATAAAGAAAATGTGGTATATATACACAATGGAATATTACTCAGCCTTAAAGAAGAATGAAATTATAGCACTTGCTGGTGAATGGATATAAGTGGACACTGTCATGCTAAGTGAAATAAGCCAATCCCAAAAAAGGCTGAATGGTTCTTTCTGCTATGTGGATGCTAACTCATAATAAGTGGGGAAGGGAAGAATAGAATTTCAGTGGATTAGACAAAGGGGAATGAAGGGAAGGTAATTAGTATGGGAATAGGAAAGACAGTAGAATGATTTGGACATAACTTTCCTAAGTTCATATATGAATACCCAAACAGTGTAACTCCACATCATGTCCAACCACAAGAATGGGAAGTTACACTCCATGTATGTATAATATGTCAAAATACATTCTGCTGTCATGTATCACTAAAAAGAACAGATAAAATAAATAAATAAATAAATAAATAAATAAAATTTTAAAAAAGAAAAGCAACCTGAACTCAGGGGTCCAGAGGCTGCACTGTGAACTGGTGTCTGAAAAGTGCTTTGTGTTTCTCAATTGACGGTGGAGAGCTGAGGGAGGAGCCATCTTGAGGCCACACTGCATCTGCTGCTGTGGAGCCAGTTGATCACAGCAGACTCAGCCATACTGTCTTGGCAAGTGCTAAAGTGTGGCCTAGAATGTACCTAGCAGAGCATGAGTGAAACAGGCCAGAGAAGATTGTACCCAGGGGGATTCAAGTCAGAAAAGTGAAGAGGAGTCCAACTTGCTTTTCCTTTGGGTCTGGAGGCTTATCAGACCAGCTGGAGTGGAGCAGGAATTTGAACAGGTGGGTGTGAACACACTCAGGGAATAATCTCAGGGAGGCTGAGCTCCTGGACAGCAGAGTGTGTGGAAAGTTGACTCCCCTGCCCCATGAGTAGAATTCTTGGGAGACTCCTGAGATCTAGACTCCTGACAGAAATCGGCAACTCTTGGGCCCTAGGGGTGTGTTGATCTAATCTCTCCAGAGTAGATACCACCCAGCAAAGGCCCTAAACCCTGATTAGATCTAAGCCCCAGTCACAGGAACTCTCCTCATAGGACTCTGAAGCTGCCACACCCTGGGAGTGCATCCATCTCTTTTATACAAATCAAACTCCAACTGACAGTAGTTCTCATGATCAATTAGGTAAGGTCCACTCATCTAGCAAAGGGGTACCCACAGGTAAAGGAAATAACCCATAACTAGGCCATAAGGAGGGAGATATAAAGTTAAAACTCTTGTAATCAGTCCTCTTAATTATACCATCCTCACTAGTTAATCGGCCACTGACTGCCACAATCAAAGAAAACACCCTCCATCATTCAACAATATCCAGTGAACCTTGACTTTGATCAAAACTCTTAGGCTCCCTTTACTTTAAAAAGGAAACTTAATACTAAAAGTAAACTTGATGGCATCCATGGATCAGAAGTTGTTTGGGTCAAGGTGTTCACTTGCTCCCAATTGAAGTCATCAGCTTCAGCTTGACCACATCCACATGTGCTTTATGGTTCATTAAAGAGGCAACCACCACCTAAGATGTGAAAGAATGAAAAATAACATAAGTGACAACCAGACCTCTTAAATGAGGTGTGGTGATTGCACCTACTTGATGCCAAACTGGATCTGGTTTAGCATTTATTGCTCAGAATCTCTGGATTTCACCATTATCATATACATGCTAAGCACTGCTGAGTATTAACCATGCCTTGCCCATACCATTATATTATGTTGTTCTCCAAAAGGAATCTAACAACCATAGAAGACAACTGAAAGGAAGATCTAAGAAATTTTAAAATTCACATTTTCCAGATTTATAGGAATTGAGAAAATTTATTGTGCATTCAAAATGTTAATAGAACTTCCCTGAGTATTCAATTTAAAAAAATTATTATTTGTTCAAAACAATAGAGAAAGGTTTTCACCACAACACTGGTACAATGGAAGGAGACAAGATGCAGTACAAATTATGGACAAAATATAAAATATTTTTCAAAGGATTATTCTAAAATCTAACAGAAACAGCTTTCACTTTAATATATCAGAGATTTGTAGAGTCTCAAAATTAAGAGATTATAAATTTACTTTATAGTCCACATAAGTTTTAACGGCAAAAATAATTTCAAGACTAAACATGTGGTAAACATCTGCTTAATTTTGCTACTAAGAATGAAGCTATTTAAATAAGAAAACAAAAAAAAATTACAAAATGCAGTGTATGCACAGCAGTTCATCTGTTTCACAATCAACAGAATTCAGCATATTGATGATTTTAGATTTCACCCCACATCCTCTTACATATGTCACTTTGAATTATTATAGCATCAGATCTTTATCCAAATGTTTCACTTGGGGAACATGAGTAATTATATCAACCACACTAATGACCATGAAAATTCTACTATATGGGATAATTGATATTATATTGCAACCTATTACTTAACAATAATTCATATATTAATTATATGAATTCAAAAATATTAATTATAAGTGCTTGCCAAAGACATTTAAGATCTAGATCCAGAAAACATGAATTAAGAATATTATTATACTGTATTTGTAATATGTCCCTGGTGGCAAGAATAAATAAAATAGAAAACAGATGTTGGCTGGGATACACCTGATCTAATTTCCCAGCAAATGCTCAAGTCAATTCTATATTCTCCTGGACATGCTGACAGTCTCTGAAGAGGTGAAACACTCAGAATTTTGTAACATATACTTATCACACAGAAAATTCTCCTTAAAAAGGCCCCAATTCACTTTCTGAGATGGAAACCCATTTATCTTAGCTCCACCCATGAAGAAATGGTAAAAATCTCAGTTCTTGCACAGGAAATGTGATCATTTATAAAGAGTTTTCATATTCTAGGTCTTTATTTCTCCAAGCAAAACATGCTTTGCTCCACTTAAATTCCTCCTTCTAGAAGGGTTTTGGACTCATCAGTAGCATGGCAGCTGCTCTGAATCCTGATCCAAAAGACCAGAATTCAACTGGCTCCTCCCTTGACCTCTGTTCCTTTCAACAGCCTGCACCAGGTGCTGGTCCTTTCTGAGCTGCTGGGAGCCTTCAAACTCATCTGTTCTTTCCACACCACTGCCATCAAGTTGTTTCTCCTCTTCTATATTGAGGTGATTTTTCTGAATTCAGACACAGAACTAAACCCCACCTCATTTTCAGTGCATCACCATGGCCTGTGGAGAGCTTTCAGAATACTGATCCTGTGGCTCAGGTAATAATCATCCTACTAAATTTACATTACAGGTTGAGCATCCCCAACCAGAAAATCCAGTCTGCCAAACTCTGAAAATTTTTGAGTATCAATATGATGCCACAAGTGGAAAATTTCACACCTGACTTCATGTAATGGGCCACATTCAAAATGGAGGTGCACTAAAAATACTGCATAAAATGACCTTCAGGCTACGTATATAAGGTGTATGTGAAACATAAGTGAACTTTGTGTTCAGACTTGGGTCCCATCCCCATAGCATCTCACTATGTATATGTGAATACTTCGCATTTTTAAAAATACAAAATTTAAAACATTTCTGGTCCCAAGCACTTCTGAAAAGGGATACTCAGTCTGTATCTGATAAGCATGTTCTCAATGTCTGCCTCCGATGTGCTGTTAAACATTACACGGTGTAGAGTCCAGGAACTCTGAGCTGCTTTAAATGGCCTCTCCCAGCATTCTAGCCTTTTCTTAGTCATTATTTTCAGGCACAAGGGTGAAATAGATTCGCTCACTTCAGTAACATTTCTAACACTTCTAGTTTCAACTAAACCTTCTTCTGGAAACAGAAAACTCATTATAAAAGGTAGAGCACGAAACTCAAAAGTTTTACCTCAACAATCATCTGTCATTTGCATTTTCCTCCTACTGGGTTTTAGTAAGTTCAGATGCAAAGTGGATTCACTGAATGCCTAATGCTAACAACATTCTAATTTGAGGTAAGAAATGTTAAAAAAATCACACAAATATTTATGGTAATTCCCCCACCTTAGTTGCAAACCCTAATTTTGATGAAGAGCGTCAGTTCTAAAGGCATAACTCAACAACAGTGGCATGAATAATAGTCCAAAAGAATGAAATAATCATAAATTTTGACATAAAAGGGGCCTCAGTGAACAGCACTCCTATGGAAGTCCTGTACAATCTTAAACAGAGAGAATAATGACAAACATCCAGTGAACAGCGAAGGCTGGTTAAAGGTCTGTTTTACAAGACAGCTGTTGCCACTGAAGATGGATCCAGATTCCAAGACAATAGCATGTGTGGTTGAGAGCAAACCCGGAAGACCAATACAATGCCTGTGAAGGGATATAATTTTACCATTGCACAAAGTTGTTTTTATCACTGTAAAGGAAATATAAAAATATAATATGGTTCTTTCTGGACCCACTTCTGATTATTGAGACCCTTGAAAATAGAATCAACCACAGAATTTCCAATGGCCCTCGGATACACTCCCTGCACAACAACCTTTATTGGTGGGACCACAAAGATAGCAAAGGTGATTTTTTTGAGTTAAAATAAAAGAAATGACAAAAGAATTGAAAAAACCAATTAAAGACAGAGGAATTAAGTTTTTGGTTTTCAGGTCAATTGGTCTAAAAGCAATTGGTGTAGTTCTGGAGTCAAACCCCCAGACATCTTTTCATGAAAACTGCAGACTTTAAGAATAGGTATCTGAGGGGTTGGGGATTTAGCTCAGTGGCAGAGCACTTGCCTAGCATGAGCAATGCCCTGGGTTCAGTCCTTGGCCCTGAAAAAACAAAACAAAACAAACAAACAACAACAACAAAAACAAAACAAAGAATAGGTATCTGAAAGGTCATGGATAGGATAGGAATTCTGCTCAAAAGCACTACTGATTCTAACTATATCTTCCTTAGCGTGGTATTCCTTAGAGCTGTTACCTGCTAAGTACTCAGTGTAAAAAAAGAAGAGGCAATGAATTCCCTCAAATTCTATGTAGGATCTGGCAGCAATCATCTTTGTCTGAAAAATATTAAAGGAAGTGTAATGTAACATTGACCCAAATGATGAAAAAAATCTTTACATAGCCCCACAAAATTGCCTGATTCTTCTGGAACATTCCAAGATAAAATAGCTGCAAAAGGTGACTAAATCGCTGATCATGTTCACTTTTTATTATGGTTGAAACTATAAGCCAGTTAAATGTTAATGAAGTCTCCACAAATTATGGCTTTCAGACTTTTTTTAATCCTGGCAATAATTATATAGCAAGGCTAGTTGTCTATAAAGGTCACCCCTAATTTATGAAAATAAAATATTGTCATTTGCAGACCAAAAGGAATTTACCTTTTTTCTTTCTTTGGAGTAGCAGAAATGTCAACAACAATTACATAAAACATTTAAGGTATAAGGTGTGAAGAGGCCTGCTTTTACCCCAAAGGGAACCCTGAGAGATCTTTCATGTCCTCATTCTATGTCTTACTGAAACTCCAGGCTGAGAGAAAAGACAAACTGACAAAGATTAGGGCCCCCCTGAAAGATGTTTTAACAATTTGTTTTTGATTGCAAGTCAGTCATGCCATCTTGACCTAGACTTCCTACATACACTCTTCTCTAACCGAATGTGTCACTACGGAGATGCATGCATATTTTTTAACTGTGTTCCACTGGATTTGCAGAAGGCAGCTCTAAGTCCAATAAATTGATTTCAGGGTTCCCTCAAAAGTGGCAACTTGTAGTCTCTCAGATTTGGGGGTGAGGGCCACTACTTAAGACTGTTTATTTAGCTCGAGGTTATTAATCAACACTCACTATGTGAGCACATTACTGAGATACTCAGAGAAAAACCCCTGCTCTACAAAGTTCTCTGGTACTGACAGCTACTGTTGCCTCAATGTGGACCTGGTATCATGAACATGCTATCTGAGGGACAATATGGTTATTATTTATTCTTAACAATCAGTGGAACACTCTTGTCTCAAGATGTCTGATTCAAAGAATTCACTGTACAACAAAAACCATGCAAAAATTTATATGTATCATCTCATTTAATTTTCTTAAAGACCTATCCATGTACCGGTTATCAGTATTATTAAACCTCTCAGGTCTATATACACTTTTCATCACTTGCTCTGCAAAAATGTGTCCATCTCAATCACCTGCCCCAATGGGCAAGAAGCTAAGATTCTCAGAGAGTGAGGGAGAGACCCTGCATGAAGGAGGGGTGGCCTCACTCAACTCCCTGGCACAATCCTCAGCACACCATGCAGGGGCCTTCTCAGGACCTGACTCCTCCAGCAACAGCAACCTCCCCTGCACCTCTCCTGGGGTTTGCAGCAGGGGGCTCCAGTGGAACACCTCCCATTCACAGCTTTCTCTTTCCCCTGCTTCCCCTCCAGAAGGCACATCCCCTCCAAGCTCTGCAGGTACAGACTTGTAGTGACTTCTCTGCCATCCACTGGGCCACAACCTGTCCTGGGTCTCCTGTTTGACTCTAGGTTTGCCAAGATGTCTGGACAGAGGCTGTTCCATGTATCTACTATTTCTTTATTCTTTAGAGCATTCATTTGTCTGTACTACCCAATCTCTCCTATTCCAAATCCCCATTAAAGTTCATAATTATTTATTTATCTATCTATTTATTTTTGTGGTGGTGGTGGTACTAGGGATTAAACTCAGGGGCACTTTACCATTGAGCTATACCCCAAGTCCTTTTTATTTTTTGAGACAGGGTCTCAATAAGTTGATGTGGCTGGCCTCGAGCTTTCAATCCTCCTGCTTCAGCCTTCCAAGTCACTGGGATTACAGGTATACACCACCAGGTCTGGCAAGTTCAATATTCTGTATGTTAAATTTTCCCTATTCAAGTTACTGTACTGTTTTTGTCTTCTGACCAACACCTTCCTGTTTTTACAAATGGCAGTCTGGGTGATCAAATATCTCCCCAAAAATATCCCCCAAATTTCAGTTCAACCAAGGTCTGCATCTAAAGTTCATGCTCTTTCCAGTCTATATAGTTTCACCTACATCTATAAAGTAAGTAAACAATGAATTGCATTGTAAATAAGCTCCTGAAAGTGCTGTTTCTAAGAAGCAGTGGAGGACAATCTAATGTTACTCTCATAAACTTGTAAGATAAACACACATTTTAAACTGTTCTACCTTTTAGAGGATAAATTGACTTAGACACTCTAGGCAATCATTACTATTGTTGTAATTATAGTCCACTTAAAGTTATTTTGTAAAAAGACAATAAGACTCCTTGAGGAGTTTTTTGGTACATTTTCTAATTTGTTCTAACTATAGAATGACCCCATTTTAAGACAGCTTTTATCAAATTCACAAAGTATTAAATGGTTCTCTCCATAGAGAACAAAGATCAAAAAATAGTGCTAAAATACCCCCCAGGAGAATTAATGTTCTATTTTCTATTTTCCTAAAATACATGCACTCTCAGGTGGTCCTATCCACTTATTTCAGATTTAAAAACTGTGTTAGATAAGTGGCTACACAATTCAAAGGATAAACAGAAGATGTGCTATAATAGACATAATTGTTTTAAGAGTTAAAGAAAAAACCTATACCAACATGCCAGAGCCCCTGCTTTCTTCTTGTAAATCATACTGACATCCACATTTAATTGCCTGCCAAACAATAAAAGTATATAGTGCTTCTTAAACTTTTGAGTGTGCAGGTGATGTTTGGTGAATCAGACACTAAGTATTATAGAGAAGCTCCCCTACATAATTTAATCTAGCAAGCAGCTTTTACACATTGCACAAGCTTTAAATGGCTAATACTGTGCTCTATTGTAAAAAGCTTCATTCACCAAGGGATAGATCTACAGAATACAAAGGAAGTGAGTTGTTTTCTTCTTGAAGTATATATGGCTTATTACACTTACCACGTACTTCATTTTATATCAATCTATGGATTCCTAATTTGTAAAAAGGCTGGATTGCAACAAATAGTCACATATTTTTCTTATCAATCATAAAATCTGGTTAATCAAAATGGGTAATGGTGTTATTTCCATTCCTAAATATTTTACAGATAGAGCCAAATTATTAGGTACTTCAGTGTCTCCATTTTTCCATATGTAAATAAATACCTCATAAAACTGCTACTGGATTTAATGAGAACACGTACATGAATTATCTGTGTAAATTTGAAACTACCAGAGTATACTCGAGTGTTCTTATCCTTTGCATGCACAAGGCCCTGGTTTCAATCCCCAGCACTATGAAATGGAAACAAAAAGGGGCATAAAGTAAAGCCTTTTGGAGGTTGGTGCTCGAAATAACTTAATAATTTAGTCATAAATATCACTCAGGTAAATAAGGAAAACAAAATAGGCAGCTGGATCAAAGTGTTGCTCTAATTTTCTGCTAAGAAATCCCTGATCTGTCATTTTTTTCTAAGTGGAATTTCTTGATAAGAAGAGATGTCCTACATGGAAAATGATCCCAGTTACTGGTCAGAAGTACCCAGGAATTCATGAAAAGCAGAATTTCATTTCATGCACTCCTGCCACTTTGATATGATTTACAAATCCACTTCTTGATGGTTTTTTAGCATAAAGTCATTATTTGAAACAGCTGATAAAGTCCTGATTTCACCAATGCTGAATTGCAGTGCAGTCAAGCCAATTGTTCAGTTTAAAACAGCAAGCCAATTGTGTATGTTCCCTGGGCACCGATTAATCTAAGCTCAACTAAATGAACAGCCTCAGTGAACATTTTTTTTCACCCATTTACAATCACTGAGTAGAACTGATGTATAAGAAAAAAATAAATATAATTTCCTATATCCTTTGGCTAAACATTCATTGCAATTTGCTATCAATAGGAGAACTGCTCACCTAACATCAGCTAACTTGAACAGCTGACCTGTACTGAATAGCATCAGGGATCAGGGGTACATTAAGTCCTGGATCTGCTAGTTATGTGTTTCTTGCTCCCTGAACGAGAAGGAGATGAACAGTCCTCACAGTGAAGGTGCACTTAACCTAGATGATTTCAGTGAGGACAAAGGAGGAGTGTAGGACAAAGAAAAGTCAATGCACTTAGTCCAGGAGTCTA
Source organism: Sciurus carolinensis (assembly GCF_902686445.1). Classification (NCBI taxonomy): domain Eukaryota; kingdom Metazoa; phylum Chordata; class Mammalia; order Rodentia; family Sciuridae; genus Sciurus; species Sciurus carolinensis. Next base: position 23,035,535 of record NC_062227.1, on the reverse strand, counting down.
ATAATCATAAGTCCCAGAAGAACTGGAACTGAAAAATGAGAAAGAGGAATAGGTGCCACCTCCACTTCATCCAGTTGGTCTTTGTTCCTTCCTGTCTTAGCATGGAATCCCATTGGTGTCATTGTAATTCTCATGCCTAAAGATCTGAATGTTTTACTAAAATATAGGTCCAAACTTTAAATCCCCAAATTCTGTGCTCAAACAACAAAATAGATATTCCAATGCCAAGGGGACCCTAGAGAGGCCCTGTTGAAATTACTAAGAAACAGTATGCTAATCTTCAATGCCAAATTTCCCTAATGGGTTTCCAGGGATAATTTTGACCACAGGAAAATCTCTGAGGATTTATGCTCTGCAGAATATAAAATTCCTTCATAACTTCTGTCACTATTGCCTGGGAAAAGGGAAAGGTTAAACTTGATGGTACCTGCGAAAGTGTGGTCACTGATACAAGATGATGAGCATCAAAGAAAGTCACAGCTATGTTTGGTTCATATCATATGAAAGAGGAAGAAAAAGTAATAGACCTTCTTTTATCCACACAGTATTGGTTGGGTCACCTAACTCTCTGCCCAACATCTTATGCCCTTTGATGTTTCTCCTAACAGTTTCCCATCCTCCCCCCACCACAATTTGAGTTTTAGCTCAGGTCCCCACTTGATTTGAACCATTCCCTCATGTCTGCCCCCTCCAGCAATTCCACACATTCCTTGCAAGCTGAATTTTATAAATGCATAGCTTTAAATACTCTCCCCTTACTTATTAAATCTATTCATCAGCTCCTCACTGCCCATGAGATAACACTCAAATTTTATCATGTGACATATGTTGTTTTTCTGATTTGACCCCATCTACCTTTTTATCTTCTTTTCTTGCTGCTGCTTCCCTTTAATTTTACACTGTAGTAATTCCTGATTATCCATACATTCACCTCCAATGACCATGCTGCTGTATGCCACCATCAAATCATGCTGTGACTCTACATTGTGGACAACCAGAGAAATGAAAAGTTGTACTCTATTTGTGTACAATGAATCAAAATGCATTCTGCTGCCATGTATAAGTAAGTAGAACAAACAATTTAAAAAATGAAAAAAAAAAAAACTGATTACCGGTCTCTGTGTTAGAAAGGAACATGATGAAAAAGCATCTAATTTAACAAATTATTCTATTTAACAAATACTCAGGATGCACCAATGGAAGAAGAAATCTTGACTCTAGAGTTCAGTCTCTTCTTGGATCTGACCATGGCATCCCCCTCCCTCTCTCAGCCCTAGGACCCCTAAGGATTTGGTGCCAGGCATTAGGTCAGGCACTGGGGAGAAAAGGGGAGGGGACCAGTGGTTAGAGACCTCTAGGCTCTGAAAAAGAAGTCCTTGTCCTCAAAGAAGATAACTTAGGGGACACAGGGAGCTAAAAGGGGTGGGGGAGATATTAAAACTACTACGGGAGCCCAAGAGAAAGAACAAAAGCTCATCCTGAAGGTCTTCTTTTCCTAACTGGTCCAGACTGGTCCAGATAAAAAGAAAACCAGAGTCAGCAACTAGATTTAAGACTCTCCTAGATACCCATGGTCTGCTATTCTAAGAATCTGCATAACGAGGCTGCTATTTGGCAGACCTCAGCATAAGTCAACAAAAAGCACAGAGATTTTGTGTGTATCATACTGGAGCTCTGGTTTAATGCCTCAGTCAGTTGTGTTTGGTTTTAGGTTTTAAACATAAAAAGAATGTTAATGATTACATATCATGCATCTTTCAAATTTATGAAACATAAAAGTAGTTAATGTTTACTCAATATCAAATGCTGCCACTCACCATAAAGAAAGGATGCTTTGAAGAAAAGTAATTTGTTACATAATTTCTAAAATTAGAAAGCTGGATTCTGTGCAAAATTCTCCAAGCCTAGAGCAATACTCACAAGGCACAAAAGTTGCCATGAATCAGCTTTCCTAGCAGTCATTTCACATGACCTATTAGTTGCTAACATATAGGGAACTAAGGACATTAATTACCCTTCTTAAGGTCAACATGACTGGAGTATATTACTTATTCTCATTGAGTGTTTATTCGTTATTCTGTTTACTTTAGCAGGTATTTTATCACGGACTAAAGACAGAAAGCCATTTAAGAAAATGGCCCTGAATCAGGAAGGAGGAGTCTGGCTCCCAGACCTGCCCCTGCCTGCATGCAGCTTTGGGCAAGGCAAGCAGGCACCAGAGAGGAAATGTAATAGAATCTTACTCTGCCACCAAAAAGGATCAAGGCAAATCCTTACCCTGATGACTTAAAAGTCTTCTTCATCTCTTTATCTACAGATGAACTACCTTCAAGAATTAGGATTTAGCGATTCTGCATATTTGCATGTGTTTATATATTTTATACTGTAATATTTTATACTGTTAGTTTATCTACCTACCTACCTACCAATCCACTTCTTACCTACCTACCTAGTAAATAAGCTAATGTGGTTTTCTTTCTTACACAGTCCAGTGTTCTGTCTGTGAAATAGCATGGATGTATTATATCATTGTTTTTCCAAACTGTGATTGTCAGAACACTGATCATTTTTAGAATATCTGTCTGCTGCAAGCCCTTCTGAAAACCAACTTTCATAGATACATTCAACTTTCACTTAATTTTTCTTTTCTTTAAGACAGTCTTGCTGTTGCCCAGGGTGGCCTCAAACTCCTGGGCTTAAGCAATCCTTCTGTCACAGATTCCTGAGTAGCTGGGACTACGACATCCATCACTGAGCCTGGTCCATTTACATTACATGTTGGAAGATTCTATTGGCTACAAAACAACTGGGCTACAAAAAAGTTAGTATTTGACAATATTTGAAAACTTCGTGTCTAGATTATCTCAATATTCTACCCTAAGATCACACACTCATTTCTTTCTGTCTTAAAGATAATGATTCTTTATCAGTAATACAACAGAGGCTAAAATGTGTTGTTGTGTACCAGGTGTACTTCTGGGGGGGATGATTATGATATAAAAACAAAATGAATAAAGTTAAACAATACAAGAAAAAGACAGCTAGGCTCACTGTTCACCAAGAAGATAAGGATTAGGAGGAGGCAGAAGGCATCCCACTCATAGGAAAGGGCCGGCCAAGCTCCTGATCAATGAAAAAGCAAAGATCACAACAAGGTCACAGGACCCAGGTGGGGTAATTGTTCCAATCCCATCATCTAAAATGATAAAATCACATATGCTGAAAAGGATCAACTAATACAGGTGGATGTGGTGGTGCATGTGTGTGATCTCTCAGGAGGCTGAGGCAGGAGGATCACAAATTTGAGGCCAGTATCAGCAACTTACTAAGGCCCTGAGCAACTTATTGAGACCCTTTCTTAAAATAAAAAAGGCCAGAGATGCATAGCAGTGGTAAAGCACCTCTTGGTTCAACCCATAGTATCAAAACAAACAAACAAACAACACCTAATATGATTTCAGTAGAATTCTTCCTAGCCTACTACTACCATCTAAAGTTATTTGAGGAAGCTGAGGGCATGATTTAGTGGTAGAGCACTTGGTTTGCAAAAAAACAAAAACAAAACAAAACAAAAAACTACAATTCATTCTATAGCATAGAGGCTAGATACCTAAAATGCAAATGCTGCATACAAATGGATTCATACTATCAGTCCTCTAACTACATCCACTCTAAAAATTATTTATTTAGAGCTATAGTGTACAGGTCCACACAAACAACCCACAAGTATAAAAAACTAGATATTATATATTTTGTACTTTGACAAAAACTATGTAATGATATTTGAGAGATGGGTGGGGAATAGGTTTCAAAAGAATGGGGAGAAAAAGAGGGAGGAATGGGGGAGAAAAGGAGGAAGGAAAAGGAGGAGGAAGAAAAAAATCGAATTCAGTGACTTCATAACAAGCTTGTTGGGACAAGTCCTACTTGGGATGAGTCCTATCTGCTTCCAGAAACGATTTATTGGGATATGGCTAACATATAGCCTGGCATGTGGGGAGTTCCATTTCTTATGAAAATTCCTTATTTTTTCATATGACTGATCTATAAGAAGCTATAGTCACTGGGATAAGTGACTCACAGAGATACCTTACCAATTTTGGTTGCTGTTGCTGCACTGCTAGGGATAGAACCCAGGGCCCTGTGCATGCTGGGTAAGCACTCTACCACTGAGCTACATCCTCAGCCAGTCTGAGTGTAATTTTATAGTTAATTATACATGGCCTATATCTTTTTTTCTTATGGAATGCTCTTTAAGACTGTGTTTGGCCTTGGCCACACTGGATTCTCATCTTTAATAGTATGTAATCTAGTGCAGGTACCTCATGTATAAAGAATACACCTTTGTAGATCAATACAATATTGATCAGTCTTAAAGAACAGTAACCTTTCATGGGGTCATAAATTTGTCTACAAGAAGCTTAATAGACCAGCTCAATTTCTGAAATGTTCCAACCAATAATGAAAAGTGGTACCATGGAAGCCACAATCCCCAGCTAATGTAAGCAGCAGATGTCTCCACCACAGCCAAGGCTAGGAAACACATCTCCCACCAGAGTCCCTCTGCCAGAGGTGCTGCATCCCCTTTGCAGGACTGAATCTCCCACTATCAATAGCACACTCATTGTACCCTGGGTTTAGAGGAAATGAGGGAGCATGTACCACTTTTCAACAGTACCCTGAACTGATGTAAAAATTCATGGCTTGGGAGTAAAAACCAAGTTCTATCCATTGCAGCCTCTTCCCACATGCTCTATAAATCTCACAGAGATACTTATCACAGAATTGCAGAGATGACCTTAACCACAGGAGAACAAAATGTGGCTCCATTACTAATAATTCTCAATAAAAACCAAATTCTACTTCACTTCCAGATACTGCTAACTTCAGAATTAAAAAATAAAACCCAGAGGGAAACCAGAAGTTTTAATCAGGTCAGAAAAAAAAAAAAAAGTGGACTTGAGTTGTTTCTTGGGGGGAAAAACCTATTACACATAAACTGTTAAATCACTAAATTCACTAAACAGTACAAACTCTCTAAACACTGAAATATTAACCCAAACATAATCCCAACTTACAAATTGGGTGGTAAGCTCTGGTTTCCCTCATGTGTTTACAGGAGGATCCCTGAAAATACCTTTTCCTATTCTCACCAAATGTTTCCTCAAAGATTACTGACCTCCAATAGTCCTGAGTCTCTGAGCTCAGTGATTCTGAAATTTTGGGGAGCTGATGGACTTCCTTGAGAAATTGAAAAGAACTGACCATGATCTGTCTCCTCAGAACAAATGTACATCTGTGCAAATCTTACAATTCCTTGGGCTAGAAGGTTCTCTGGAGCAATGTGGCATTTACTCAAAGGGACGTTCACTGGCTGCCTGCATCAGAATTACTGGGACTATTTATTACTACACAGATACTGAGTCCCAGGCTAGTTTTATGAAACCAAAATCACTGGGAGTGAGGCTGAGGTTCTGAATTTTAGGATACTTCCCCAGCAATCCTGAAGCTAGCTGAAGGGAGAATGTTCCTCCACTATGGCTGTTTTTCCTATCCTCTCCAGTCATCATCTGATTCCCAGATCAGTGCCCCAGTACTCTCTTCACTCTCTGAGGAGCCCAGATCCGCCATCTCCACATGACTGGTGGGCATCTCCAGTGGTATACAGTACAGCCCACCCACTCTCCACACTCCCACACCCTGCACACACAGCCCTGCTCTGTGCACATCAGGACCTTGGACTCTCCTGTGCATTGACCTGGAGGCCCTTCCCAGAAAACTGAGACCACTGCCATAAAAGGTACTAGCCCCCTGGCTATTTCCAGGTCATTAGCTGTTCACTGAATCCCCATAATTCTCATATAAAGGAGACTGTCCCTCTCAACATTCTGCACAGTGTTTGACCTCCCAACAAGGCTCACAATAGAAGCAGCTCCTGCTACCAAGTGCACAGGAGGTCACCCCTTATTTGTCTGTACTGAGACTGAAGACTATCCCACTTATACATCTATGCAGGAGCACAGCCATGTCATCCTGAATGTCAAAGATAAAAGGGACCTTAGATAGAACACAAAGTCCTATGCAAATATGGAAAATGAGGCCTGGGATTTACCTGACTTATCCAAGCAAGTGAGTCAACATTCAGCTCTCCTGATGCATACCAGTGCATTCTTAGTGTGGGAAGAGATACCGAAGCATAGGATCCTAACCTTAGACTTTAGTTAGGAATATAGGACACATACCCAACCAAATACAATTCAACACTGTGAAAAGAACATGCTGAGGCTATTTCAAATGAGGAGAGACCAGGGAGAATGCATAGGGAAGAAGGCATGTAAGGTGTGGCTGGGAAGTTGGTGGACTTTTGAGGCACAGATACTACATTCCAGAAAGCACAGAGTGTTGTGAGGAGGCCACTATGCATGCATGAAATAAAAGTTTATCTCAGCACAAATAATAACAAAGAGTGGCTGTAGATAAGGCTACAGATAGCTGAGAATGTGCTGCTCCAGACTGGGGATTACCCTGGAAGGAATGGGATTTTCACACTGCTACATTCATGATTCAACATGGCCATCACAACAGCCTGGTGACAAAGGAGGGAAGAAACATTATTGCCTCTTACAAATAAGAGCAGGACTTGGAATGAAGTGAATGGCCTGTAGTCCCAGAGGTAGACAAGGCAGAAGCAGAACAATGGCCCTTGGTATACTAACCCCAAAGAGGCAGGTTTTCCTCTTGGAATAATTTGTATAAAACCTCACCAGGATGACTATTTCACAAATGCTACTTAGATATATACTATATAAGACAATTGCATCTTTAAGAAAATAGACACATTAGATGACATCTATGAATTTTATAGCCAAAGAGCACTGACATCTCAACACCACTAAAGATTGTTTATAAATTTATTAAGTGAAGATTTGATTACAGAAAGGAGATAATGAAAGAGAGGCACAGAGAAGTGAGATTAATTTCTTTAAATAGATACCAGAGAAAACTCATTCCTAGGATCAACTGTCAATAATTCTGCCAAAAGAATCAATCCTGGACAAACTGAGCATGCTAAGCAAGAGCATTTGGAGAGGGAATAAATTACACTAGGCAAGTTTACAGATGCCTTGAACTGACTGTTTATTTGCTTTTTCAATTCGAATCAGAAGCACAACTAGAGAAACCTAACTTAACATTTTTATTATTGTAAACAAATGGGATACATGTTGTTTCTCTGTCTGTACATGGCGTAAAGGCATACCATTTGTGTAATTATAAATTTACATAGGATAATGTTGTTTGATTCATTCTGCCATTTTTTCCCTTCCCCCCTCCCCTCCCACCCCTCCCCTCCATCTATACAGTCCTTCCTTCCTCCATTCCTGCCCCCCTCTCTAAACCCAACTCCAACCCCAACACTAACCCTTCCCACCCCCCATTATGTGTCATCATCCACTTATTAGCGATATCATTCTTCCTTTGGTTTTTTGAGATTGGCTTATCTCACTTAGCATGATATTCTCCAGTTTCATCCATTTGCCTGCAAATGCCATAATTTTATCATTCTTTATGGCTGAGTAATATTCCATTGTATATATATAAAACATTTTCTTTATCCATTCATCAATTGAAGGACATCTAGGTTGGTTCCACAATCTGGCTATTGTGAACTGAGCAGCTATGAACATTGATGTGGTTGTATCTCTGTAATATGCTGATTTTAAGTCCTTTGGGTATAGGCCAAGGAGTGGGATAGCTGGGTCAAATGGTGGTTCCATTCCAAGTTTTCTAAGGAGTCTCCACACTGCTTTCCAGAGTGGCTGCACTAATTTGCAGTCCCACCAGCAATGTATGAGTGTACCTTTCTCCCCACATCCTCACCAACACCTGTTGTTGCTTGTATTCTTGATAATCGCCATTCTAATTGGGGTGAGATGGAATCTTAGGGTGGTTTTGATTTGCATTTCTCTTATTACTAGAGATGTTGAACATTTTTCCATATGTTTGTTGATTGCTTGTATATCTTCTTCTGTGAAGTGTCTATTCATTTCTTTAGCCCATTTGTCAATTGGATTATTTACATTCTTGGTGTAGAGTTTTTTGAGTTCTTTATAGATTCTGGAGATTAGCGCTCTATCTGAAGTATGATTGGCAAAGATTTTCTCCCACTCTGTAGGCTCTTTCTTCACATTGCTGATAGTTTCCTTTGCTGAGAGAAAGCTTTTTAGTTTGAATCTATCCCAGTTATTGATTCTTGCTTTTATTTCTTGTGCTATGGGAGTCCTGTTGAGGAAGTCTGGTCCTAAGCCGACATGTTGAAGCTCTGGACCTACTTTTTCTTCTATAAGATGCAAGGTCTCTGGTCTGATTCTGAGATCCTTAATCCATTTTGAGTTTAGTTTCGTGCATGGTGAGAGATATGGGTTTAGTTTCATTCTGTTGCATATGGATTTCCAATTCTCCCAGCACCATTTGTTGAAGAGGCTCTTTTCTCCATTGCATATTTTTGGCCCCTTTGTTTAGTATGAGAAAATTGTATTTATTTGGGTTTGTGTCCGTGTCCTCTATTCTGTACCATTGATCCACCTTTCTATTTTGGTACCAATACCATGCCGTTTTTGTTACTATTGCTTTGTAGTAGAGTTGAAGATCTGGTATTGCGATACCCCCTGCTTCACTCTTTCTGCCAAGGATTGCTTTAGCTATTCTGGGTTTTTTATTCTTCCAGATGAATTTCATAATTGCTTGCTCTATTTCTGTAAGGTACATCATTGGGATTTTAATTGGAATTGCATTGAATCTGTATAGCACTTTGGGTAGTATGGCCATTTTGACAATATTAATTCTTCCTATCCAAGAACATAGGAGATCTTTCCATCTTCTAAGGTTTTCTTGAATTTCTTTCTTTAGTGTTCTGTAGTTCTCATTGTAGAGGTCTTTCACCTCTTTTGTGAGATTGATTCCCAAATACTTTATTTTTTTCGAAGCTATTGTGAATGGGGTAGTTTTCCTAATTTCTCTTTCTGAAGATTCATCGCTTATGTATAAAAATGCCTTAGATTTATGTGCATTGATCTTATATCCCGCTACTTTACTGAATTCACTTATGAGATCTAAAAGTTTTCTGGTGGAATTTCCTGTTCCTCTAAGTATACCATCATATCATCAGCAAATAGGGATAGTTTGAGTTCTTCTTTTCCTATTCGTATCCCTTTAATTTCTTTGGTCTGTCTAATTGCTCTGGCTAGAGTTTCAAGGACGATATTGAATAGAAGTGGTGAGAGAGGGCATCCCTGCCTTGTTCCAGTTTTTAGAGGGAATGCTTTCAGTTTTTCACCATTTAGAATGATATTAGCCATGGGTTTAGCGTAGATGGCCTTTACAATGTTAAGGAATGTTCCCACTATCCCTATTTTTTCTAGTGTTTTGAGCATGAAGGGGTGCTGTATTTTATCAAATGCTTTTTCTGCATCTATCGAAATAATCATGTGATTCTTAACTTTGAGTCTATTGATATGGTGAATGACATTTATTGATTTCCTGATGTTGAACCAACCTTGCATCCCTGGGATGAAACCCACTTGATCATGGTGCACTATCTTTTGAAAGCAATCACCATGCACCATCAAGGAAGCTCACAGGGCTGGGGAGTAATTCAGGGTTAGAGACTTGCCTAGTATGAGCAAGACCCTGGTTTCATTCCAAGCAGCACAAAAGAAGGAGGCGGGAGGGGAGAAGAGGAGGAGGGGAGAGGAAAGAAAGCACAGACACATGGCAAGGGTGCTCAATCTCTCTTCAAAATTGAAAAGAAATGCTAATGCACCCCAGCTCAGAAATGCTGTGCTAGAAAGGAAATTAATATCAAAGCTGGAATAGCAGCTTCTGTCCCACACATTAAGATGGAGACAATGGTGTCTGGCCCAACAGTACATGGAAATACAGGAATCTGATAGAACAGAGGAAATGAAGACAAATCTTACAAAGAATTCAAAGTGGAACAAAGTTGTGCAAATTACCCCTGGGCAAGAGAAAGACTAGAGGGAGAGCAAGTTTTGTATTGAAAAGGGAATGGCCACAGGAGCTCCTCGGCTTACAATCCATATTCTTCAAACCCCTTCCCTGGCCTCCTGGGCAGCAAGGAAACTGTGCAAATTGAGGAACTTGCACAAATCAAAAGTTTGAGGGAGAGCACAAATATGACTCATTGGAACATACCACTCTGTGAAGACAAAGACTTGGTCATACTTCAGGCCAATGGCATTTATGAAATGCGACATGGAGACAAGGTAAATTGTGTTTCCCATCAGTTTAAAAGTCAACACAGATAGCAAAATTTAAATTCTTGTACTGGTCCCTCAAATCCTGCTTTTATTTTGAACCCACATTCAATGAGCTACGCAGCCTGCACCTATTCCTCTATGTGGGCCATGCATGCCCTTGTCCTCTGCTGGACCAGGAAGGCCTTCCCTGTTCACACTCCAAGAGGTTCGGCCACCATTTCCTTATTCCTCTTCTCGTATATATAAAGCCAGGTTGATCCAAAAAATCAAAACATCAGCTCCTCAAAGAACCTTTAAAATGAAACACCTTGAACATTTATCACTTAATTATGGCAAAATCATTCAAAGTCATTTCTTCTACTTTTATGAGATACAGAGTACACACCTGCTATTAACAGTCACACTGCTGTGCAATAGCACACCAGAACTTTTTGGTCCTATCTAACTGTAACTTGTACCCCTCCCATCTGCCTTCTCCAACCTCTGCTAAGGATGCTCTCAACTTCTATGAGATCAACTCTCAGATTCTGCATATGATTGACCTCCAGTGATGGTGGTATTTGTCCATGACTGGCTTATTTCACTTCACATAATGATCTTTAGTTCCATCCATGTTGCTGCAAATGATACAACTTCACTCATTCTTGTGGTTGCAGAGTATTCAATGGCATATATGTACCAAATCTTCTGTATCTATTAATGAGTTCAAGGACATATGAGTTTACTCATTCTTGTGGTTGCAGAGTATTCAATGGCATATATGTACCAAATCTTCTGTATCTATTAATGAGTTCAAGGACTTCTTAGTTATTGTGAACAGTGCTGAAATGAACATGGGACTCCAGGTATCTCTTTTACATACTGATTCCATTTCCACTGGATAGATACCTACTGGTGGGATTGCTGTATCATAGGATAGTTCTATTTTTAATTTTTAAAGAAACTTCATACTATTTTCCATATGGCTATACTAATTTACAGTCCCACCAAGAGTGCACAAGGGTTCCCTTTTCTCTATCTTCTGCCAGCACCACTTGTTACCATTTGTCTGTTTGATAATGGTCATTCTTACTAATCAGATGCTATCTGACTTGATTTGCATTTCCCTGATGATCAATAATGGTGGGCATTTTTTATCACATACCTGTTAGCCATTTCTAAGTTTCTTTTGAGAAATGACTATTTCAATCTACAACCTAATTTTTATTGCTCTGTGTGTGTGTGTGTGTGTGTGTGTGTGTGTGTGTGTACCTGCATGCATGTGCACATGCAGGGAAGCACACCCAGGGTGTTCAGCATGCAAGCATTCTGCCACTGAGCCACATCCCCAGCTATCTCCCATTTCCCATTTTTAAACTGGACTATTAAGGGATTTTTTCACAAATGAATTTTTCGAGTTCCTTATATATTCTGGGTTTTTTTGAGTTTTTTATTTTTTTAACCAAGGACTGAACCCAGGGGCATTTAACCACTGAACTACAATCCCCAGCTTTTTTTATTTTTTTATTTGAGACAGAATCTCACTAAGCTGCTGAATCAGCTTTGAACTTGTGATCTTTCTGCCTCAGCCTCCTGAGTCACTGGGATTATAGGTGTCCATGACCACACCTGGCTGTATTCTGGACCTTAACCCCTTCTCAGATATGTAGTTTGCAAATATTTTCTCTAATTCTGCAGGTTGTCTCCTCACTGTGATGATTTTCTTTGCTGTGCAGCAGCTGTTTAGTTTGATGTAATCCCAAGAAAGGATTCTAAATGTTTTCACCATAAAGAAGTGCTAAATAGTTGAGAATGTAGATATGTTTAACCTGATTACACAATCTATACATGTATCAAAATATCACAGGTACCCCATTCACATGTACAATCTTTGTGTTTTACTTACCCATTAGAATAAACTTGGTAACTTCTCCATTCAACCCTAAACTTTCATACTCCCTTCTAATAGAGCCTAGGTTGGATCTTTCTGGCCAGTCTTTTTGTAGGGAGATTTCTGCTTTGTCTGTATTTTCACTAATAATTCTATTTCTTCCTGAAGAGTTGTGTCCACCAACAACTGCTAGTTGTTTGATTTGTCTGGTTTTCACTCCCCTTCCCAACCCAACCCCTGGGGTTCTGGGGATTGAACCCAGGGCCTCATGCATGCTAGACAAGTGCTGTACTACTGAGCCACACCCCGAGGCTGATTATTTTCTTCACGCTGTAGGATCCAAATATCACAAATTATACCCTGGTAAATTTAAATGGAAGAGCACTTCATCAGAGAGGAAATTAGTACTTGGAAGACTGCAGAAGCCCGCTGTAGCAGGGGTCTGAGAAAAGGAACACAGACAGGACTGGGTCACAGGAACAGTCACTCTAGGATCACTGGACTCCCTTGGTCACCTGTGCAGCCTGAGTTCTCCACTGATCACCCCATATTACCTGCATTAACCTTATCATTGGCTGCAAGAAGTCACAGCTCCACATCCAGCTGCCAAGAACCAGCTTTGTCTCCCTTTGGCCTCCACAAAGGGAAGTGCATTCTTCCCCTGTGTTTCCTGGGATCCCCAAAACCAATCCTGTCTATTCTTTTTGCTTATTGCTGGAGAGAACAGACTGAAAGAACAAAGCCACACAGCTGCAAAGAGGCCATCACAGATAGTGTGACTGCCTACTGAATCAAAGACTCTACCTGCTTGGAAAGTGGCACAACCAACTGGCAATTATTATAGGTAATATGGAAAGAAAGCTGACATTTCAATCTTCAGAGACAAGGCAGACAGGATGGAAGGGTCACATCTTGGGAACCAGAAGGCTGGTCTACGGTGCACCCTGCTCATATTTGTTTCACACACTCACACATTATTCGACTGTGTACCTGAGCTCTGTATCTGCATTTATTTTACATTCAAGTACCTAGAAAAAGACAACTTGTATTCTATGAAACATGGTCTATAATAAGCACATGAAATATTGGGTATTGCACAGGGTCTCTTTAAACTTCTTGGTACAAGATTCAGTACAGAGATGTGCATATTATGATTCTTAATAATCATTCATCGAGGACAAAAAACTATGAGGTATATAACAAAAAGGGTAAAGAAGAAATAGAAAACCAAACAGAACTGCACAACAGAGGCTAAGACTTAAAATGTCAACTAATCTATATTTTACCAGAAGTTCTAAAGTATTTTCACATTTGAAAATATACACTTGTCATTTTGAAAACAAAAAGAGTAAAGGAATACTGCATCAGGAAAGATGCACAAGGACAGACCCACAGCATACATGTCAGTGGTGCCAAAATGAAATGGGAGGAGATGAGCCAAAAGGGGAACAGGGAAAGGTAAGTAAAGCCAAAATCCAACAGTGCAATAGGTCCCAAAATGAAATAGTATATATGTAGCCAAAAATAAAATGGAATTATAAATAAAGGCAGCAGAAAATAGTATTATTCCACAACAAACTTTAGCAAATACAGCCAAAGCAAAATGATATGCATCGAAAATTTTTTAAAAGGGCATTTTATTTTTTCAAAATAAAAATGGACCTTTTTTTTACTTATTTATTGATTTATATAAGGTGCTGATAATCTAACCCAGCACCTCATGCATGCTAGGCAAGCACTCTACCACTAAGCCACAAACTCAGCCCTAAAAAGGGCATTTTAAAGAGAAGAGAATTTTATTTAAAACTTGTTAAGGGAAGTACTACTCTTAGTCTGCAGATACATATGAACTCGTCCTGTGGATTTAAACCTTGTGTATGTTATGGAAAGAGAATGAGTACAGAGTTTTAAATTTACTGATCACTTCCTGTGTAGCATGTACCAAATCTCTCTCAATACTCATGCTCAGCAAACCTTTCATATGGGAAGAACTGCACTCATTTAATTGATGAGCACACTAAAACTTGGACAGGTAATAGAAGTTTCTCAGGATTACTGAGGTGAACGACAGAAACTAGCAATCAAATCAGGATGTGTCTGTTTTCCAAGCTTATTTCATACTTAATGGTGGTTCTTAAAATGTACAAAAGAAAAGCATATAAAGGAAAATATCTGCCTCTATACCTTCAAAATAATATAGACTTACATGGAAAAGAGAACTCTAATCCACCTTGACTTTTTTTTTTCCCCACAAATATTGGATAAAGATAGAGATCACTGACTAACTCTCAGTATCTGAGTATTTTATAAAATTATTAAAATTTTCCAAACATTTTCAATCAAATGCATAAGGCTAAAACTAGCTCTTGTATTCTACTAAGCCAAAGATCTATAAAACTGCTCCACAATACCTTATTTATTACCATATTTCTGGAATCTGCCCTCCCCAACAAAGCATTAAACTCCTATATTACTTTTTCCTTCAAAGAGGGGTTATAAAATCAAGAATTAATAAAAAAATAAACAAAATGGATTTTAAACCAAGAGTATCCAAAGATACCAAATGCATGGAGAATATATTTTTGACCAAGTGACTATAACTAAGAAGCCAAATGACATCTAAGCTGAGTAGGTAGTCTCCTGAGCATTATTTCCATGATTCACAAGTTCATATCAAACATTCATAAAACCTAAAGCCAGGCACAACTGTGATTCCCACTTCTAGAAATCACAGAAAATATTCTCCTTACAAAAAGAAGAATACACTCACAGCCTATCATAGGTACTTTTCTAAAATGTCATAAAAGACAAACAGATGTTTAAAATCACAATTCAAGCTTTGTAAGATCCTGAAATTTAAAAAAAAAAATTCAGTAAGACTCAGTTTGGTTTATGGACCTCTATAGGAAATTTGGGTAATCTTTATGATGTTTTCAACAAGATTTGAAACCAAAAAATATTAAGTTGATTTTATATGTGTGTGAAAGTTGGAGGGGAACAGGAGGGAGAAGAAAAACATTCTAAGTGATACTAAATTTGGAAAATACAAAAAAGAAAAGTCATTTGGTCAACAAATATAATAAATAAAGTATGCATGCCAGGCTATGTGCTGACCACAGGATACATCTGTTCCCAAGGAAGTCAAGGGTTAAATGCAAGAATCTATCACCTGGTAGACAAGACTCATCTACTCTTAAAAGGTCAGAAAACTAATAAGCACACACATGGCTCTGTGTTTGAGAGTTTTGCAATCTCTGTGGAGAAAAAAAATATACAGCTGAGAGATTATGCTCTGGCCAAAGGATAATGCAAGATACCAAATTCAAGAAGGGACAGAACACTGTCACCTTCTCTGAGGGAGCCATAGTGGCCCTTCACATCCTGAACCTTTGTCATAGTTGTTACTCTGAAGCGTCACACTTTCCTCTCTAAACATCCATTGCCCTGGAATAACCTTGAAACCTCTTACTGCAGAGCAAGCTCCTGTGACCCTTACGTCTCAGTTCATGCATCACTTCCTAAGCAAAGGCTTCCCTAAGCATCCCAACCCACCCCAACCAAATCAGGTGTCCACCGTTCCCACAGCAGTTGCACCACAATGGCAGTACATTTGTCATTATTTATTCCATGTCAAAGATATACCAAAAATCAAGAAAGAGATTACTATTACTTAAAGAGGAAGCTGTCAGGAAGTTGTTCACAGAGGAAGAACCAAGCTCTAGAATGCAAAGCATGGAGGTTTTCTTGATGGTTTGGGAGTACCAGATGTCTCCTTGGTGTCTGGCACTGTGTGGGTCACACTGTGAAGATGGATCTCACTAAATGCACTTAATCCTCAGAGTAAGTTGTTCTATAGGAACAAACTGTATTCACTTCCCAAATAAAGAAACTGGTTTTAGAGAGAATACACTTTCTCCCTAAACTCACATGACTTGTACATGAAATAACTGGCTTTCCAGATACAGTTTCAATTCCAAAATTATGTGTAAATAAATGTGATTCCCAACTCCCTTCATTTTCAGATGAGGGAATCAAAAACCCAGGACATGAAATCACTTTCCTGGAGAGGCATGGTCAATAAAGGCAGACTGTGGCAGTGACAACATATTTGAGAAATCAAAAGTAAAGATTCAATGGAATGAAGACCCAACCAGGCTAAATACAGGGGTGGTGGGATAAAGAAAAGCCCAACGATATGCTAACAATCTAGATAACTGACAATGGTAAGAGGCATCAGGAGAGGACACAGGTGAAAATGATAGGAGACACATCTGGCAGCCAATTAGAAATGTCAGATTTATCTTGAGGGTGCAGAAGGAAAAGCATGAGCCAACTTGTACAAGCCCACATTTGCAAAGTCACTCGATCATATGGGAAAGGTAAGCTGGGAACAAAGAGATACAGGGCTTGGGTGTTAACTAAGCGAAGATTTCTTAGTCCTCTAAGGCAGGGCTCCCCAGCCTTCCTCGCGTCACAGCACATGTACACTGAACACAAATCTGCACATCTCCCTAGGGTCAGCGGGTGTGAAGCCCAGTGTCTGTCCTTTCATGGTACCCATGTGGGGCATGGGAGCCAGCAAGCCAGGCTCTGCCAGAGCTCTAAGAAAATGCGATCATCATTCCTGCCACAAGGGGACTTGCTCCATTCTATGTTTTCTGGCCTTGGATACTCCACGATGAATGTTTAAAGACATCAGGGCTGGGGTCGGGGCTCGGTGGGTTCGATCCTCAGCACCACATATAAAAATAAGTAAATAATTTAAATATACTGTGTCCATCTACAATAACAAAAAAATGTTTTAAAAGACAGCTCAGTTTTATTCCAGTCAAAGGTGAGAAGGTAGCGATTCTAGGTAGGTATGTGCTCATTCAAAAGTAAAGAAATTAGATGACATAAACTGCAGTTATGAAGTGGTTGGTATTTTGTCCAGATTTGTGCTGAAGTTGACCAACAGGAGGGGCAATAAATTGGGGTACACAGCAAAGGGGAGATAAGAAAATCAGGGGTTAAAAGATCTAAAATGTAAAACAAAGTCTTCCATGTGGTAATGGAAGAGCCATTGTGGACTCCTGAGCAGAAACTGGTGATACAAGGAGTATTATCCTATTTGAAGCTACATAGTATCTATCACAATAAAGAGGCCAGGGACAACCACTTTGAGCACACAGGTGGTTTCAAAGTTAGGAGAAAAAGTTAACTCCAGAAAGCACTTTGGAGGAAGATTTGGCAAAAGATGTTGCAAAATAGCTTGTTTTACTAAGAGGCTTAGAAATCATTTGAATATTCTCTAATAAAATAAAATAAAACAATGAACACTTAAAAGTGAACAAAAGATTTGTATTTAACTTCAGCTTATCAGAATTAAACTTATTCCCACAATATTTCCTTCTGTTATTAGAGTGATAACAAAGAGTATACTTTAGTCATAAAGTTATCTTGTAATTCCAATTTTCCAAGCAAAACCTAGAAAAACATGTATAGAAATCCTTATCAAGTAAGATACCAGGTCTTAAGACCTAAAGTGAAAAAGAACTCCAGGAAAGAAGTCAAAAAGCAAGAGTTACCAACATTAACTGACATTCTAGCGGCAGACACAGATTTCTTAAGCCATCTGCAAACCCAGGCTTTTATCTGACTTGTTGTAAATGAATTTTTTTAAATGCTCAACAAAGCAGAGACAGGTCTGGCCTTGGGAGGCAAACAATTTCACTTAAAAGCAGCATCATTTAACCGTAGGGATTTCAGCAAAGGTTGTTTTGTTTTTTAATATTCCTACCATGGGGAATGAGAACGTGTGTCTATGCTTTATAAGCCACAAAGTACTAGATTCAGGTTAAATCATCAAAGTGAGCGAGTCTACCAGCAAGCCCCATCTTTCTGCACAGACCCCTGTGAGCACAACCAGTCCACCACCTCGTCACAAGGGCTCAGACTCCTAGGAGCAAATGGGGTCAGCCAATAATTATACCTAAATAGACCTCCTAGTCCTCCTGCAGTCAAGACATGCATTTCCTTCATGGGCCCAAGAAATTAACACACACACACACACACACACCCATATCACTTGAAATAAAAATATTACTGGCTCATATCTTTTGATATTCTGAAGTATACAGGGAGACCAAGAAGGTTTTGGATTGTAGGAAGAAAGACAATTAATGAGCTATTACTATTTAAAGACCAAACCCCTGTCAAAACAGCTTGACAAAAAAATGGTGGTTTTTAACACACAAAGCTTGCAGCCGTGCTGCCAACAAAAACAGTGGGTGGTAATTCTGCCAGCTAAAATGTTGCTGTAATAGGGGTAATGGCAGGAACGACTGTCCCTCCCCAACTCCCTCTCTAGCAGCTATGGCTAGGCCACATCCCATCCTGTGGCTGCAGAGCCCACCAGTTCTTCATAAGGTCATTTGCAGAGGGAGCAGGAGTGCTCTTCTAGGCAAAGAACTCCAAAGGCCACTGTCAAAGTAGCTAGAAGACCTAAAACCATGTCACTTGTAAGTGAAGATTCTTCTCAACTGTGATTGTCTCATCCTAAGCAAATTTAAACCTTTTAAGTGGTAATCAAGAAAGATCAACAGATGAATTCTAAATTTATCCTAGAGTTAAACACCAGCAATTGGGTCTTGTCTCTTCCCAGAAGAGCAGCTGGTAGTTATCCTTTTCCAGGAGGTGAGTCAAGGGCCCTTCTCCAGTGAGGGCAATGGGAGGGTGTGGGTTCCCACGTCAATGACTCTATTTCCTGTTTTTCAAGTTGTTCATTTAAAGGGTGGCAATGAGGATTTTGGGTGCTCTCAAATATTAATCTAATACCGTCACTAATCAGGCTGGGATTTACACCTGGCTTTTGTCTCCTGAATTACTTCAGATTAGATTAGCCAAAGAGAGCAGAGAACTCAAATGTACCTGGGTCAAACAAGATACTGTATCAGAATATTCTTCTCATAGCTATAGTATGTGAGCAGAGGTGGCCTGGGAATGATATGGCAGCTCTACTTTACAACGTCCCCAGAGAGCCCAAATCCACCCAGTCCATCACTGCACAGCCCTCATTCTCACAGTCAGGCTGGGGCTCCAATCAGAACACTCCCATTCCATGCAGAAGGACGGAGGCAGAGGCAGGAGAAGGGTGCATTCTGTCCTTGACAGGCCCATGGTGGGTGTTCTGCACAGCACATCCACACGTACCCCAGTTACAGATATGCTGTTCAATACAGGTTACTAACTACATTCAATATTTACATATAAATTGAAACTGATTAAATTTACCTAAAATTAGACACTTACTGCTTAGACACTAGCCACATTCCAAGTGCTCAGTAACCTCACATGCTGATTTGTTACTGTACTAGTCAATTCCATCCCCACAGGAGCTCAACTGGATAGCTCTGATCTGGAGCCTAAGTACCACACTGCCAAACCCACTGCAAGAGGGGCTCAAAAATGCAGACAATGGTGGGGGAACAAATGACATCAGATAATTCCATCCTATAGAAGGATTGAAGGAAACAGTGAGACCTGCAGTCTCTCCTGGAAGCTTCAAAGTGTTACATACAAAGAGACCCTCTTCAGATAGACTTTTAAACTTTGAAGCAATTCTTATATAAAAATAACATACATGGAAACACCAATTGTTATGGGTCAAATTGTGTTCACACAAAATCCATGTGTCCTATATAAAAGAAAGGGGTCGTTACAGATATAATTAGTTAAGAGGAAGTTACACTGGAGTTGGGTGGACCCTTAATCCAATGTGGTTTATGTTCTCATACATAGGGGAAACTGACACAGAGGCCCCACACAAGAATGTCACATGAACATGAAGGCAGAGAACAGTGATGCACTTGTAAGCCAAGGGGCGGCAAAGATGACCAGGAAACCAACAGAAGCCAGGACAGAGGATCTTCCCTCACCGTCTTCAGAGGTAATGAACCCTGTCAACACCTTGATCTTGGACTGCTAGTCTCCAAAACAGGCAATCAATTTCCATTTTGTAAGTCATCCAGTCTGTGGCATTTTGTCACAGTAGGCCTAACACACCCAGAAGCCACATAAGACAGCTGGCATGTAGAATCCATTTCTCTCTAAAAGAACTCATGGCTCCCTCCCCTCTTCCTCTCTGGGGGCTCAGAAACACCATACTTGCTCCAGTGCCAACACAAACGGCACACTTGGCATTCACTCTAGAATGCGGCTGAATGAATTCTACATCAGTATCCTGGACACCCCAACACTTTCCATTAATGCATATGTTTATGAGGAGTGTTCTGACCCCTTACATGCTTCCTATTGTTCCAGTAAAATAATTAATAGATTTAAATAACAAAATAAAAAGTTTCAAAGGATTCTTAGTTCTAGGATCAAAAAATGAGAAAAGCTACCAGCTTGGGATTCTAGAGGAAGACAAAATATCGTGGCAACAAACAAGAGTTAACTGTTCTCAGCAACATGGTTGGCCTAAAATAACTTAGTCTTATTGTCACTGACTGATAGGCTGATCAATATTATTTCTATTAATTTATGGAATCCTTACAACACCCCAAATTTCTACTCATTATTGAAAATTTTATAGTACAGAACATTTAGAGAATGTGGCAAATTCATCCAAGATTCTCAGTATCAAAAGATTCAAGATTTGAGCCCAGGTCAATAAAACTCAGTACTTAATTTCTTTAAATCCCTAGAGAGTAAACTTTTTCTGATTTGATCCTTTATACAATCTAAGGAAGAAAGAAAATTGAATGCTGGGATTCAGCACTACTCTGACTTCAAAATTCCATTACCTTGATAGTCTTTCAACTAGAGTTTGGGATCTAAATGCATTTAGCTTTTGTTTTATTTCCTAGAAAAAAAATATTTGAACTTCAAACAAATGTAGTTTGAGGAGTACACCCAGGCTCAGCTGAAAATGGACTAATAGAGACAGAGGTGTAGCTCAGTGATAGAGCACGAGCTTAGCATGTGCAAGGCCCCAGGTTCAATCCCCAGCTATGAAATGGGCAGGAATGGGTGAGGATGGAAAGAAGATAATGTCTTTGAACAAAATTATCTTCATGCCAGCTCTAGTTACTCAGTCAACTCACAGTTGCTGGGGGAGGAACGTCCAATACAGTTCTCATTTTTAGAGACATAAACATAGGGCTACGAAGACAAAAAAACCTACTTTTTGATTCATTTGTTCATTCAATGAACATTTATTTCTTATCTACCATGTGCCAAGCACTGTTTGTTCTGGGCACTTAGAATGTACTTTAACAGGAGAGACAAAATAAATTATAAACATAACAAATAAGCCAATTATGTGGTTCTTAAATTCTGCTGGGGGCTGGGGGATGACAGACCCCTATACTAGGTATTTAGAGTGTGGGGCAGTTGTGCTACTTTATTTTTATGTAAGATTTTCTAAAATATGGTAGAAAATTACTCCACCTCATACCCACACTATTCTTCTTGAAGACATGCACCTCTACAGTAAAAATGAAAAGTTTTTTTTAACCTGCAAATTCAGTTTCCTAAATTTTATCTCCTCTTAATGCCCTAGGACAAAAACTTCAGCACTCGATATTCATTCTGAGTACCCATCTTGACTGTAAGACTTACAGGCAAACAATTACACTAATTTCTTTATACAGAATCAAGTATTCTCCAACAAATTTTGAGCTTTTTGATCTTGAAATCTGCAGGTAAATATGGTCTTATTTTTTTTTCAAACTTGATTTTATTTATTTTTCACTAGACCTTTTTAAGAAGCTCTACTGAATAATTCTTGAAAATGTATCATCTCCTTTAGGCTTTAAAAAGGATTTCCTCCAGTCAGTCTAAATAACATAAATCCAAGTGTGGTGCTTTCCCAGTAACTGCAGAAAAATCTAAGTCAGAAGCCTGATTTCATGGTAATCATTCCCATTTGGTGAGTTTTGCAGTTATTTCAGAATATTCATGAAGCCTCTTAGATAAGAGCACACTAAGTCCAAAATAAGAGCTACTAATAATGCATTACTACTTTTATGTAAATAGTTATTAATTTTGAGAGCTTATATGGATGGTCTTAGTCTGCAGTTTAAAAGAGGAGCATAGGTTTCTCTATAAAACAGTCCACAAAACAAAACAAGTGAGAAATAATTATACTATATACACATTTCTCCTTTTTGGTTTTATGTCCAAAATATTCAAGAGACAATACACTGACATTAAGTCAACTACATACTTAACTGTATAGTCAATTTATTAAGTAAAGCAAGAGTTCCATTTGTTTAATTTGTTAAAATACCAGGTTTTAGCCAGTCTCCCTTTTTAAGAATGCAATATTATTCAAATTTTGTTATGTAACTGTCTCTATTTCCACCATTTTGGTATTTCACAATAATCATCTGGTAAACAGACAACTCTTTGACACTACCTAGGACAGACTAGGTTTTAAGACAGTGGTGAAAGTTTTCATTTAAAAATGCATTGGAGTGTAAGAACTTTCATTTATATAACATGATACAGTGCACCAAATATTTTCACACACATTATCCCATTACATTCTTGCAACAGTGTAAGACAGGCACTGCAATCATTGTAGTTGAGAAAAATTAGGCAAAGAAAAGTTTAATGACAATTGGTGACCACACAGGTAGCAAGTGGTATAGGTGGCAACTGGATGCTTGGATTCTTTTCCTTTTCCTTTAGGCTGTTCAGAACAGTCTAAAGCTTAATTAAGCACTGAAGTCTACTCAATTCAGATCAACATTTCAATCTTTAATGGTTAGGTGACAAATGTACATGTTTCCTAACATCTTTGGCCTTCTCTTTTTCTTATCCATTAGGCCCAAACTGGCCTCCCAAGTCCTGAGACTACAAGTGTGCTCCTGGCTCTGAGAATGGAATCAGATAAAGCATATGTAGTGCCCAAGGGCAAATATCTTCTATGTAAACAATCCAACTTAATTTCCAACTTTAAAGTCATATGTTCATATTTAGGAGATCATTAACATTTTTTTTTTTTAATTCCACAATCCTTCTTCGGCAATTTCTCATACTTTTAACTGGTTAAGACTCAAGAATACTTTGATGTCTTTGGTCAGAGCCAGACCCTGATCTGATACACAGAATCTCACAGTCTTCTTCACACCAAAGGAATTCTTTCAAAAGACAGACCTGCATTTCTCAAAGATACATCTTATTATCCATTTAATTTCCTGGTATAATAGCTTATTATAAAAGATGACTAGATATCTGCGTGAATATCTGTAGGGGTGAGTGAAAAATCTAGTGCCTCAAACAATTTTGTGCAGGAGGTTTATCCACTGTATAAGAAAATGAATTGAGAACCCATTATTTGTATCTATTTATCCAAAGTTCTGCATGGGATTACTTTTTAAAGTTATTAGAATATCAACAATTTTTCACTCACTGTAACTTAAAAATCATTCTGCTTTAAATGTATAAAATGCACTGAAAATGGGAAGAAGAAAATTATATATAGAATTCCATTACACTGTGCTAATACCACCTTTTCCTGGGTACATTCACATATCATTGAAGATAATCCATCTATTGCTTCCCGCAAACTCACATCCTGTCTTAACTCAAACTCCAGGAAATTTCAGTAGGGAGCAATGTGCTAATGACTTAAAAAATCAGGTTTTACAAGATGTCATTTTTTTTTTTAAACAGAACTTGGAGGAATAGAAGGTGACAAATTCAAATAACAATAGCTCTTCACAAATGGGTGCACAGCCATTTCCATAAACAGGAACTTCCCTGCAAGAAAACTTCTTCCCCTGTGATCTATAATTTGGTAGTTGGCTTCCTGAATTGATAGAGTACAGGACACACAAGCTGAATTCCCAGGCATCTGTTGAGGGGAAGCCAGGGGGAGGTTTCATCTATACCAAAAGAATCTTGTGTTTTCCTTCACAAGAGAACCCAGAAAGAGACAGCTCACCTCATCTGAGGCACAGACACCTATTGAGGTGAAAACTCCTCAAGACTCCATGTCCCACTGTCATGCTAAATGAAATAAGCCAATCACCAAAAATCAAAGGATGAATGTTCTCTCTGATATGCAGATGCTAATACACAATAAGGGGGTGGGGAGAATAGAAGTCCATTGGATTTGACAAAGGGGATTGAGGGGAAGGGAGGGGGGATGGAGTTAGAAAAACAGAATGAATTGGGCATAACTTTCCTATATTCATGTATGAATACACAACCAGTGTAACTCCACATCATGTGCAACCACAAGAATGGAATCTTAATTGGAATAAGTTATATGCTATGTTATGCATAATATGTCCAAAATATTCTGCTGTCACGTATATCTAAAAAGAACAGATAAAAATTAAGGGATCTGTTGGAAAGGAAAAAAAAAAAAATTCCATGTTCCAGCCTTAAAGGCTAGCAACTTACTAGGAGCTACTAACAATTTTGTCAAAAACGACCACCTTCAGTGCTTCACAGAAGCAATAGAGAAAAAAAGGCACGATACCTGTGTTTTCATTAATGGGAAATATTAGTGCCCCCAAGACACAGAGGGAGAAAGATCTTGTCTCAAAAATAAAAGTTTAAAAGGGGTTGGGGAAGTAGCACTGTAGTAGAGTGCTTGCCTAGCATATGCAAGGCTCTGGATTCCCTCCCCAGCACTCCGTGAAAAAATAAAATCACAAAGGAAACTGGGCTTGGGAAAATAAGTTCCTTGTTGCTAACGTTTTAAATGACCCTGTCACAGCTCAAGAGCAGCCATGGCAGTGAGGCATGTATTCTTAGGTGTGATCCCCATCTGGTACCCAATGTAAGCAAACATTTACTGAACACCTACTGTATGATCACCGTTACACTAAGAATCTTTCAGAAAGTGTCTCATTTTTTAAAAAAAAATTTTTAGTTTTGATGGACGTTTATTTAATTAATTTATTTATATGTGTGCCAAGAATCAAACCCAGTACCTCACACATGCTAGGCAAGTGTTCTACCACTGAGCTACAACTCTAGCCCAAAGCATGTCATTTTAAGCTCAGAACTATAAGTTAGATAAATTATGACTATTCTATTCACTAATTAAAAAAAAAAAACTAAAGGTAAGAGAGGTTCATAACTTGCTCTAGTCATAAAGTCAAACCATTAAACCCCAAGAGTCTATACATACAATCACTACCACACGTGGCTTCCTCGGCCAATGAAGCCCACTGAAAATGAGAGTGGTCACAGACAAGGTACTTCCAGCTTGGGGTTAAGGGGTAGGGAGTGAGGAAGGAAGGACTATCAAAGCCCTCAAGATCTGAAAACAGCCCAGTCCAGGAGAACCTTCTTTAATGACAGCAGTGTTCAGTGATGGTTAACAGGGTACTCACTAGCCACATGTAGCTAATGCAACTGAGGGATCCAAGTCTATTTATTTTTTATTACCTTAAAGAACAAAATGTGGTTAATGTCAGCTGTAAAGGATAGAGTAGCCTTAGAGATGAAGTACAAACTAAAATATATAGGGCAGAAAATGCAGTGTCAAATGCCCTAAGAAATACAAATGGAGCCACTTTCTTCAAAAATGAAAGAAGATTCCAAGTATGGTGGCACATGCCTATAATTGCAGGGACTTTGGAGGCTGAGGCAGGAGGATCCCAATTTTAAGGCCAGCCTTAGAAACTTAGGGAGGCTCTAAGCAATTCATTGAAACCATGTTTCAAAACAAAAAATTTAAAAGGTGGAGGATATGTATCAGTGGTTAATTGCCCCTGGGCCCTGAGTTCAATTCCCAGTACCAAAGGGGAAAAAAAAAAAAATTCAGAGAAAAGAAAATCAGTTGTAGAAAATCAAAGTTGATTTAACCACCACCCATATATGACAGGGAACAAGCAACACTCTTTAAGGGGACAGTGCAAAGGAAGCAAAGCAAGAGGTGTCTAAGTTACTGAGTAGCAAGTCCATAAGACAGCAACCGGGAGGGCAGAACCCTAAGAGACACAAAAGGAAAGTCATGGTACTTAACGGTGTTCATTGTGTCCATCCCACCAAGTCCCATGGTTGAAGAGTGACGAAGCAAAAGGAAAATAGGCTGTAATAAAAAAAAAAAAAAAAAAAAAAAAAAAAAAAAAAAAAGAGCTCATCAATCAGATGGAATAAATGACAGAACTATATGTCCATGAAAAAAGATCATCAGTGTAAGTTAAGGGTAAAATAGACTGATAAAGCCCCTATGAGAAGCAGGCATGGAAGATGGCAGAGTAAAACCAAAATATCTAATAAATGTTGCATTTGCTATCAAAGGAAAAAACTACAGTACCCTGAACTGGCCACACGTGGGCAGCCAACAGGTAGAACTGGGGACAAGGGAGAAGTAGCCTATTGGACATGGTGTGTTTGTGTGCTTTCATGCCCATGCACTGGAAGTGCCATGAGCCCATCAAGGTCTGAGCCTATAAAGAGAACAGAGTACAAGACTGTTTCAGAGAAACTGCCAGGGATGGGCTGGCCTGGACCTGGACCTTGGTCCTACAAAGGTCCCAGCAAGGTCACGAGCACCAGGGAGTGGCTACTTAAAAACCAAACTATGGATGTTTTCACATTTTATAACCAGACAAATACTCATGGTTTGAATATGAGCCTGGAGTCTTATCTGCAGGGTAGAACCATGCCTCAAAATGTCCAATGATTCTGATATTATCTGAATTAGGTGACATTTAAAGATCAGAACATTTCAGTTTTTAAAAGGACTTCTATAAAAATGCATAAGAGCTGGGGCTTTAGCTTAATGGCAGAGTGCTTGCCTAGCATGTGTGAGGCACTCACTGGGTTCAATCCTCAGCACCACATGAAAATGAAACAAATAAAGGCAGGCTATCCATCTACAACTACAAAAAAATTATGCATAAGATCTGTCAACACTGGACCCATATTCCCACCAAGAGATGAGCAGCAGTAGCCCTTCTTGTACCCGGTCACTCAGTAGTTAATGTTCCTTGCCCCTGAAGTCACCTAGGTTTATGACTTCAGATATCTGTGCTATAAAATGGCACTGCAGTTGAGCCAGGAGCTTAAACTGAAGCAAAAATAAATACCCACAGGAAGACAGGAAATTTTTGTCCTAATGAATCTGAAAGAATCACTCTTCAGAAAATTCACTTTTCCTCCAATATGACAATGAGACTACCAAAGACTATTTTTAACTGAACTCAGAATGTCACAATGCCCCCTGGAACATTAATGCCAGCAGGGCTTTTTCAAGATGTAAAAAATTCCATATAATTTTCTCCCCTTTTCTAATTAACACATACAATAGAGCTGTAGTCTGCTTCACTTCTTAAGAAACTATAACAGTTTTAAATTTTAAATATCACATCTACTAGAATTCAGATTTGCCTGGCCTCTCCCCAAAAATGTGTCCCTGTTCCCAGAATTACATGACAATCTTGATTTAGTACTCAAGGCACTAATAGGTACTTAAAATCTTAAGTACACATGAAAACACAATTTTATAATCAGATCCCTCATTTATTGAATACACCAAAGTCAAATTAAAGCAGAAATATTACAGATCTCAGGTGAATGCACTGTATCCTCATTGGCTCCTAACAAAAATAATAACCGATTTCCCTTTTCTTCTCCTCTGGACCCTTTCCGCAATTCTACTGCCTCTGGTACACATGATTTGGGATACTCAGGCTGTGTTCTGTTTTATGGAGCTTGATATGAATTACCTACATTTGTCCTTTGGGCCCACTGTCACAAAGTCTCAGAAAGCACTTAGTGTAATACAAAACTAGTCTAGAGCACATTTGGCCTTGGATGTAGGTACAGGACATATTGAGAGTTTCAAGTTCTTCATAGGTGTGATATGCTTAGTTTGAAGAGCTTTCTTCTTTTTGCTTGGGACAGGGTCATGTCTAACAGCTGGTACTGCAGTACAGTGGTTCCTACATAGCATGCAGCAAGCTGCTCAAGGAGCCTTGGGAAAGCTTGCTGGAAACAAGCTGCCTAGTAAACCCATGGTTCAACTAAGGATCCAAGAACCCACACTGTGAGCATGTTCCCAGGAGTTTCTGAAGACTGAGTGGAGTAAAGAAGCAAATCTCCCTATTGATTTGAGCCACACTGAACCTCCTGTCGGGAATGCAACCAGGTTAAAGGCCACCTGGAAGACAGAGGAGCATTCAGAAGGCAGCATGTGACTCCACAGAGGAGAGGTCTACTATTTTCCTTCAGGAACCAAGGATCTGATTGGGGAAAAGGAAACTTGTACAACTCATCAAGCCTCCAAGAGAACCTCTCCTCTCTTTTCATAGCCTTCTGCCTTGTGTGCATAGGTCTATTTAGAGATGGGTTGTGACCAGTGGGGGACTGTGACCCCAAAAATCCTTCAGAGTCTTGACACTTGACTTTTCACTGAACTGTGCCATTCACTTCAAGTAATGGACATCAAAGGCAACAGAGAAATAAATATAGGTACTAAAAAGAAATGCCATGGTAGAAGGTTCTAGGGCATTTACGAAGCACTTTTCAGTCTTTTGGCTCATGATAGGAAAAAGAATTGGTAAAGAAAACTCACTGATAATAAAAATGGATTTTTCAGAGAGAATGTGAGGTGAAGATTGGTCAGCCATCAAGTCTTTAATGGACTATACACAACACAAATGACAAAGAATCATGGGACACTATATATAATACATGCCAAGAAAAAAAAGTAACAATTTTCATTGAGACTTTACAATATGTCTTCTTATTGGATTATCTGGTTCCCAAAACAAAAGAAAAAATCCTTAAGTATGTGGTTTTTGCCTCTGCAGATGTATAAACTAACCAGGATGGCAAAACACAGCAACTCTATCAGCGCAGTTCATGAGTCAATTTTTTGGCAGCTATCTGACATTACATGAGCTGGAGAAAAGCAAGAATGGAGTATGGTCTCCTTTCCCTTGCCTTCTTCACATAGGTATTCTCATCACTCAAAATCAATGGATCAACTTTTAAAGCCAATTAAACTTCTCACCTCTTAGTCTTTCTCTTCTTTAAATCCCCCAAGACACTGGAGGTTCACAGATTCCACGTAGAATTTGTATGTGAAGATAAATACTGAGATCAAATAAATGCTATTCTTGAATTAGAAAACCTGCATTTTTTATTCTTGTTTTTCTGCAAACCATTTAGAAGGTCCTTTTGTGATATTCATGTACCCATCTTACAGCCAAGTTTTCTTAGCTGTGAATGAATAGTATTGGATGAGATCTTCAGGTATTTATATAACTCAAGGATTCTGTGGTCCTACGATGACACCTCTTAAAATTTTGGAAGGGCTGTAGATCAATACTTGCAATAATGATCAAGCTTGTTTCAATTCAGAACATACATATGTAGGAATAAGCGACTATTTTTAAACCATGGTATCCTCACAGTATATTTCCATTGCTCTACTACTAAATTTGAAATTTATTTTTATCATTAAGAAAAAAACTTGGCTTTATTTTTCCACTCCCTGCCGCTGCCGAGGTCGCAGACTTGAGGCCAGTCCACCTCCGACATGCGCAATGTCGCCTCCTCCCTGCAGGCCGCCCTCAGGGGCAACTCCTCCTCCAGCTCCAAGGACATCAAGAAGATCCTGGACAGCATGGGCATCAAGGCTGACGACGACTGGCTCAACAAGGTCATCAATGAGCTGCATGGGAAAAACACTGAAGACGTCACAGCCCAGGTATTGGCAAACTTGCCAGGGTGCCTGCTGGAGGGGCTGTGGCTGTTTCTGCCGCTCCTGACTCTGCAGCTCCTGCTAGTGGTTCTCCTGCAGCAGAGGAGAAGAAAGATGAGAAGAAAGAAGAGTCTGAGGAGGCTGAGGATGATATGGGATTTGGACTGTTTGATTAAATTCCTGTTCCCTTGCAAATAAAGCCTATTTATGTATCTTGAAAAAAGAAAAAGAAAAAAAAAACTTGGGAGGGGATCAAGGGTCATGAAGACTTTGAAAAGAATTTATTAGCTACTGAATGTTTTGGAACAAGTGTCAAAATCTTAAACCCATAAACAAAACAAGAGCTTGATGGAGAAGTATATTTCCTTCTAGAGTGCATAAATCTTGCAAGATAAAACTTGTTAAATACAATTTAATTCACTCTGGAGTAAAATAGATATGATGGATGGCAAGTTGTCTTGATCTTTTCCATTGGAAAAATTATGACTGATGAGTGATGCACACTGTTGAACCTCCAGGCAGAGCCTGTGTTTGAACTCCTTGTCTGTATCAAGAGCTTCCAATCAACAATTGTTCTATATCCATCTTCATCAGACCAAACTGACACTCTGCAACTGTGATGAAGGAGAAGGCCAGAAACCTTACAAAATAAGTCCCTTGGTACTTGGTGTGATGTGAAGTGCAATCAACATGTCAGGGAGGTGAGATCCTCTCAGCAAATTTGCAGCATTTTGGACAATGAAAGAAGCTTTCTATGTCACCCTCTCTCCAGCTGAGAAAAAAAAAATGTTTCTGGCTCCATAATTACTTTCCTTTAGGGAAGGGATTTACTATGAGGCACTGGTACAGAAATTTCACACTTCAGGTTCCACATTTCCTGAGTAATACAATAGCCACAATAAATGACTTTTAATTAGTCATTCCAAACTGAGTGAAGAGTGATACAGACCCCTAATCTGTGTATAATCCAGGAGAAAGGCTGTAGCCTTTAGGTAAAAGTCCAGGTTGTTTGTTGAGTGCAACCTGCACTGAGCACATTCAGGTTTCCAACAGTTTGAGTTTATAATAATGTAGACACTTCTCTGCTACCTCATTATAAAGTTGCTTTATAACTTGGGGGCAGGGAGAGACAGGAAGTCTAAAAGCACAGGCTATTAAATACTGAGCAAAACTTCATGTACCAAATTTATAAACAAATAAATTTTTGGTTCTCAACAGAGAAAAAATGAAAATGATGCCTCACTTTCAGAATCACACATCCTCTGGTGACATCTTTTCAAAAACCCAGGAATATAGAGTCTTAAAGTTACTGTATGTTTTAGCATAATGGTGAGAATCCACTTTCATTTCCCAGAGTCCATTCTGGCCCTTACAAATTTTATTACTTAAGCACCAAATACTTGCAATAATTGGACCTTCCACATATACACAATCCAAGAATGATGATATAGGCTCCAGGCATAACAAAGACTTAGAGTCAAAGCCCAATTTTTTCTATAATATTTGAGACTTGAAAGGAATTTCATATAAGCATTGAAGTAAGTTCTCAACTAAAAAAGGGAGACTATATTTTTCATGCATGGAATACACTTGAGACAACTGCAACAACACAGAAATGTTCAAAAGATTATCTCAATTCATTATTTTATCACTATGATAAAAATGAGGCTAAGATTTGAGTTTAAGTTAGTTTTAGATGGTTCTGTATGATTTTATCTCTTTAATTCTTCAAGTTAGAAGCATTTTAAAAATCAAAGTAGTAAATGATAATAACTGAAGTGATAAACTCAAATGTGTTTTAGAATGACTCAAAAAAAAAAAAAAAACATCTATAGTGCTTCTAGAACTGGCAATATGGTAAGTAAAACCAAGAGTCCCAAGACCATTTTTAATTGTCCTACTTAAGTGGATATTAAAATTTCCTTCTGACACAAAGTCTACCTTATCTATGGTAAGTGTTTTGTACTGTTTGTTTTTCTTTCAGCCTTACTACAAAATAAATGTGATGTTTAAGTACAACGGTTCTGACTACAGTAGAAAATTAAAAGAACAGGGAAAGAGATAATATGCAACTCAAGGACTAGCCTGGAGCATGACTATATAATCTCTCCTGAGACCATCATCTACTTTCCAACCAAAGGGGAATCTGTATGTGCTGTGTCAGGGCACAAAATCATCTGTGCAAAGTTCTCAGCTAAAAAAAAAAAAAAGCCGTTAAGCGAGGAGCATTTCTTTTTCTATTACTCTGGTGTACAAGAAGACAAAGGTGTTTCATTTCAAAACATTTCATATAGAAATTTGGAAAAATAACTTTCAAAAAGATTAATAGCTAGGTTTGGGAATGCAGCTCAGTTGTAGAGCACTTGCCTAGCATGTGTGAAGCTCTGGATTTAATCCCCAGCGCTGTTGGGGAAAAAAAAAGAAAAGTAAGATTAATAGCTAGATTCTTGACAATATTTCAGTTCTTCATTTATGCAAAAATATTAACATTGAGGTAGGTTTCACAAATAACCTAAGATATAAATCAACTAATCCTGTTTCTACCAAATAAAATAGAGTAATGATGCTATTTTAGATTTTAGAGTGTTATGAAAAATCCATATTTAGCATGTAACAGGGTCTGGGTACAGTCTGTTCACAAAAAAAATCAGAATTGAACACACTGAAATATTGTAAATATGAATCAAAAGATATGGTTTTAAATATCAAAATATTTGAATGTTATTTAACATCTTGTATTATGGTACAACATAAAACTGGAAGAACTCAGGGGAACTTCAAAGAACAAGCTTGAGACTGGTGACAAGATTTGGACTCACATTTACTGTTTCTATGACCTTGAGCAAATTTCCTTAAACTGTGATGTCATCAATTTTAGTGCCTCTAAGCTACAAATAATGATAATACCACCATGTTATTTGGGAATCACATGAGATAACACCAGTAAAATACCTGGCCTCACGCCTGGCATACAGTAGATGATCCCAAGTAACAGATGTTTTTCAAATACTTAACATAATTCTTTGGGGTTAAATTTCTCCCTTTTGGACTTGCTACAAAATTGCAATCATTTAACATAGCACAGAGAAAATATATTTATCCATCTTCAACTTATTCTATAAATAAAAGTCGAACACATACTCACTTTCCCTATTCAAACTGAAGAGAAATTATAATTTGGCTGTTTATTTGGCATTCTGTGACAGCAAAACAGGTTTCCAACATAAATTCAAATTTGACATGCCATTGACCTGCCACAAAAATATCAGTTATATGGCTGACTCTCTAAAGGTTTTTCTAAATGCAGCTGTGAAACTTAACAACAACAACAACAAAAAAATGAGAATATATAACTATGTGAAAATTTATCTGAGCATACATTCAAAATCATTAATGAGGGCTGGATATGTAGCTCAGTAGTAGAGCACTCGTTTAGCATGCCTGACACCCTGGGTTCACTCTGCAGGATTGCAAAAAAAAGAAAAAAGCATAATACTAAAGATGGGACATTTTCCTTACAAGCCAAAATAATTTAGTGAAGAAAAAAAAAAAAAAGCAATCTTTCAAGGTTACAAGTATCTACTTGATTAAAAAAATAAATTGAAAATATAATCTCAATGTATATATACAGAAAACACTGGCCTTTTCTCTGAAGTGTCATGGCATTTATAGGATTAGAGGTTAAAAAGAAAACACAGTTATTCTTAAGTTACTAGGTTATGGTCCATTGCAGTCACCAGGTCCTTCTACCATATCCCTGATGGTTCTCCAGCCTCTACTTACATCCTGTCAATGATGGGGATGTAAATCCCCCATTCCATTGTTTCATAGCTCTGGGACTGTTACTAGCATCCTAGGTCAGAGGCCTGACTGCAGGGTGGGGAAAGAGACCCAATTAAACAGGTCCCAGTCATTCACCCCAAACAGAACAGGTAACGGTAAAAGCAGGAAAATAACTTTAATCAATATGATCACATTGGGAAGGCAAGGTAAGATCCAGCACCTCAGCCTTGTCATCCAGGTACTGAAAGGAGTATCAGGGCAAGGGCAAAAGGTCTGTATAACTAAGCAATCTTGGTCACAGTGTGGTCTGGTTGACCATTATTTCAATTCTGACTCTGTAAAGAGTTTCCTCCTTACAGAGAATTCCTTATCACTTGGAGGGGCAATTTCCACTCGCTGCTCAGTATGTTTGTCTATCACACCTGTGATCCTGGAAAAGGGTGATGACTGCAGACTTCTAGGTACCACTCCAGGGATCTTGAACAGGATGCTGCAAATCTTGCCTCAGTCTTGAAGGGGGAAGAGATAGGCTAGCTAACGTTAGGGCTAGTAAACCTTGCATTACTAGTTTTTAGATGAACACTCCTTACATGATTAGCATGCCTATGTGCAGAGCTGAGCAGGTACCTGACCCCAAATTTAAGTTAATACAGGAGGAAAATTTTAAAATGAAAGCAGAGATGCTGAGCTTTATCCAGTATGCAGACATTTGCAGGCCTAAGTGTCACTGCTTTTAGCAAAGGCAGCCCAAATCCCTGTTATAATAAGAAGCTCTTCCATAAAAATAAAACCATCTAGAAACTCCAAAATCATTTTTAAAAAAGTTTGTCCTATCATTGAATTATGTATGAGCAACTGACTAAAAAGTGCAGGACTTTTTATATGAAGTACTGTCAAAGCCAATAGCCTCTATTCTTAACTTACATACTTATTCTTCTAAAACTAAATGCATAGCTTTGTATGACTTTGACCTACTATTCCAACATAGACCATAACAACTCTTTTACTTGTAATAAACAAATAAATATAAACTGCTTCAAAAGTCATGAAATCTTAAGTTGAATGAATAAAAAATAGTGCTGCACACAAAGGAGATCCTAGCTCCAGTGTACCCACAATAGGAAGCCATATAAGAATTCAATATGGAGCGTCACTCTTCAAGAAAACACACAGCAAATCAGCTGACTTCCAAAACTGGTCATTCCTACTCTTAAGAGATGGCAGCTGGATGCAGTGGCACACACCTGTAATCCCAGTGACTTGAGAGTTTGAGACAGGAGGATCAGAAGTTCAAAGCGAGCCTCACCAGCTTAGCAAGACCCTGTCTCAAAATGAAAAAATAAAAAATAAAAAGTGCTGAGGATATGACTTAGTAGTAGAGCACCTCTGCATTCAATCTCTGGTGCCAAAAAAAAAAAAAAAAAAGTGATGACAAACATGAGATTCAATGAGGACCTGAATATATTTAGGTTGTTTAATAGGTTGATCAGGGAAATAAAGATACATAATTCCCTTACTCATAAACCTCTAATGAAGACCTAGGTTCTGGTACTCTGCAGGCCACACATTAATAATCTTTATATTTAAAGTGCTGTAGGAGATAAAAATTCAAAATTAAATGATATGATCAAAAATCTGTAGAATGAGAGTAAATATTTAAATCATATCTGATAACTCCTAAAACTTGATATGAATGAAACAAAGGATTTGAAAAGACATTTCTCAAAGGAAGATATACAAAGATAAGCACATGAAAAGATGCTCATGCTCTGTAGCATCAGTCAGGAGGGAAATGGAACTCAAATCTGCAAGAACCACCCCACACCCAAGAGGATGGCTAGAATCAAAATGATGGAAGATAACAAGCACCAGGCATGTGGAGACACTGGAACCTTACATGCTGTTTTCTTCTTTGGAAAAGTCTGGCATTTCTTCAGAAAATTAGAGTTACCATACAGCTCAGGAATTCTACTCCTACAGACATGACTAAAAGAAATTAAAATATGTATCCACAAAAATCACGCATACAAATGTTTGTAGCACCATTATTCGTAAATATAGATGTCCATCAACTGATAAATAGATAAATGTGCTATAATCATATAATGGAATATTACTACACCATAATAAGGAATGCAGTGCAGACAGATGCATGGTAAGACATGGACAAACCTTAAAAACATGATGCTAACTGAAAGACACCAATCATGCTTTTTGTCTTCCACTTCCATTAAAGAAAAAAGAAAGAAAAGAAGTTGCCAGAATACACAGAAGAGATATTCAAGTAAGTTTCATGACTTGGTAAACTCTTGTCAGTTGGCTTTTTTTAGTATCATCATGCATTTGATATTCCAAACAATATCAGTGATAAAATACTGATTCTTGCTGTAGCAGACTGCTGCGATGAGCTCCCACCTTTGTACCCTCTACAGCTCAATAAATGTCACAGTGGACAAATCACTGCCCACATCTATAAATAGAAGAGAACCAGTTCCCTAGATGACTCATTTGTAGTATCATGCATTCATTTCACCAATATTTTAATCTTGGAGAAGTGAAATGGTATAGAAGACATTCTTTCGAATCTGGCTTCTTTTGTTCAGCATCATATTTGTGAGATTCATCCATGTTGTGTACAGCAGCAGTTTTTTTCATTTTTTTTTCTATTTTGGGGTACTGGGGATTGAACTCAGGGGCACCTGACCACTGAGCCACATCCCCAGCCCTATTTTTGTATTTTATTTAGAGACAGGATCTCACTGAGTTGCTCAGTGTCTCAGTTTTGCTGAGACTGGCTTTGAACTCTAGATCCTCCTGCCTCAGTCTCCTGAGTGGCTAGCATTACATGTGCGCCACTGTGTCTGGTTAGTTTTATCATTTCTGTTGTGTGATATTTCATCATGAGTATACCAATGTATTTATCTGTTCTTTGACTGATCAATAGTAAGGTTGATTCCATTTGGGGGTTATTATGAACAGTGTTGCTATGAACATTCTTTTTTACTTTTATTTTGTAAAGAAAAAACCTTAAAGGAAAACTTGATGACACTGGATATGGCAATGATTACCTGAATCACTGTGGAAAAAAATTGGAGCTCTTGTTGCTAAAAGTATAGGCAACAAAAAAATAAATTGGATTATATCAAAATTTAAAATTTCTGCCTATCAAAGACAATAATCAACAGAATGATAAAGTATTAACACAGAAAATATCAAAATAAGTCTTAAAATTCAAGAAAAAATCCCAAACAATCCAATTATGAAATGGCCCAAAGACTCGAATACACATTTCTCCAAAGATGATATACTAATTACCAGTAAGAACATGAAAAGATGTTCAGCATCACTAAGCACTGAGAAACACACATTAAAACCAAAGAAAAATACTATTTCATACCATTTTAGAATACGTATCACAAAAAATGGAAAACAAGTATTGATGATGATGTGGAAGGTTGAAACTCTTATTCTGATTTTTTTTTTTTTTTTTTTTAGTACCAGGGACTGAACCCAGGGGCACTTTACCACTGAGCCACATCTCAAGCCCTTTTTATTTATTTTGAGACAGGATCTTGTTAAATTGCTTATAGCATCACTAACTTGCTAAGACTGGGTTTGAACTTGGGATCCTCATGCTGCACCATCATGAGCCACTGGGATTACAGGCATGTGCTCTTGTTCTAATTTTACTGATGGGAATGCAAAATGGAACAAGCTTTGTAGTAAGTGGTATAGGCAATTCTTAAAAAAAAAAATCAAGAGAAATGCCACATGATAGAACAACTCCACTACTTATATCTAAAAGAGTAGAAAGCAGGGTCTCAAACAAATATTTATGTATCCATTTTCATTGCAACATTATTTATAACAGCTAAAATTTAAAGCAACCCAGTGTGCTCCAGTAGATGAATGGGCAAACTAAACAAGGTCCTCACATTCAATGGAATATTATTCAGCCTTAAAAAGGAAATTCTGACATATGCTGTATATACAAACCTAAAGATATTAGGGTAAGTGAAATGAGACAGTTGCAAAAAGACAAAAACTGTATGATTCCACTTATACTGGGGTATTCAGAGCTGTCAAATATATAGGGAAAACAATGTAAAAAAGTGGTAGTCAGGGATTTGGGGGAGGACTGGAGTGGGGAGTTATTATTAGCATGGTGAAAAGAATTCAGGAAATGGTTGCACAATGATGGGACACTTAGCATCACTGTACTATACACCCAAAAAATAGTTCACATTATGTGTATTTTACCTCTGTGGAACATAAAGGCTATTAATTTTTAGCCTCTATCTTTTCTCATTGATTTTAGAAGCAACTTTTACTACATTGAATTTCCTGTGTTATTGGGTCTATTTCTGGATTTCCCCCTATTGGTCACTGGTGTGCTTGCACTGTACTACTACATAATTTCAGAAACTCAAGATTATGGATACTGGAAAACACAAATTCTCCATTACTCTCTTCTCTTCAGGTTTTCCTAGATATTTTTGCATGTTTATTTTCTATATTAATATTAGAATATAACTGTCATGATCAGAGACTTGCCATTTTTATTGATACTATATTAAACTGCAAATTTGAAGAGAAGTGACATCTTTATGATGATGAATCATCTATCCAAGAACAAATTATGTTCAAGTCTACTTGAGGCCCTCCAGGAGAGGTCTAGAATTTTCCTTATTTAAATTTTATAAATGTATCTGCTTAATTTTATTTGTAAGAATCATATTTTGTTGTTGCTTCTATAAATAAGACTTTTCTCTTCCATTCTATCCTCTGATCAGTTAATGTTTGTATATATGAAGCCTTTGAATGTTAACTTTGTTCTGAGGTGTTACCTAATTTCTTTAATGTTCTTGTTAATTTTGACATTGATTCTTTGGATGTTTCAGGTATCACAGAGATAGTTTTACATCCTTGTAATTCATAAACCTCTAATTATTTTTCCTTCTCTGATTTCATTGGCTACTATTGCCAATATAAGGTTAAACAGCAACAAAATCAGTGTGATCCTTGCCTTATTTGGAGGCTTAGTAGAAATGCTTCCCAGTTCACCATTAAGATGCTGACCTTATTTCTGTAATCTAAATATTATGTCTAATGTTAAAGTACTGTTCACCAATACTAATTTAATAAGAGTATTATTTTTTCATTTAAAGTCAAGAATGGGTGCTGAACTTTGTCAAAGGTCGCTTCACCAGCTAAAATAATAATTAAAATTGTCATTATCCCATAATCTCCATGAAGGCAGCTATCCTGGTGGCCAT
Source organism: Sciurus carolinensis (assembly GCF_902686445.1). Classification (NCBI taxonomy): domain Eukaryota; kingdom Metazoa; phylum Chordata; class Mammalia; order Rodentia; family Sciuridae; genus Sciurus; species Sciurus carolinensis. The sequence continues at coordinate 22,996,664 of NC_062227.1, read as the reverse complement.
ATTCAATACTTTTTTCTACAGAATATTAATATATCAAGTTTAGTATTAAGTTTAAGATGGTTAAATGAGCAATGTTAAGTTCCAAATGCTTCTGTAGTTTAATGTATAGATTACCATGTTGTTTTCTGTTTATAATATACATGGGGTACATGATAATTGTCAAAGTATTCACACTTGCTCATCTTATGGGTAGACTCAAGAAATAAAGTAAAAACAGATTATGGAAAATACAGACTCCACAATTTAAGCTTTAAAGCACCTGATAAAAATTCCATCTCTGTACTATGAAGCTTGTTTCTTTACTCTCCCTGGAGGTCAAAAGCAGCAACTGAGAGCTAATTTAAGCCTAACATTCATTATACTCTCATTGTAAAAGATGTCAGGTGAAAAGCGCAGGGCATGGAACAGCAGGGTGAAGGCTTTAATTCAGTGGGAGGAAGGGACACCGTAAGCCAATAACATAAAAGCCTTTTTAACAAAGGATGTTATTCTCCTAAAGTAGTAATCTATGGCAAATTACACAGAAAGAGTGTATTATAGTTTTCAGTGGTTTAGAAAAGGATAATTTAATGCAAATTAAAAGCTGATTCATTTTTGCAAGTGGTTTACTAGCTGTCAATTATACTCTTTATGAATCATCCACTGAGTTGATGTATAGTTAAACACAGACTAGAAAACATTATTTGGTTACAATTAAGGTTAGACAGCAATTAAGGCTCTCACTATGTATTGTAAAAACTGGATGTGCTACCAAAAATACATATTCTCCAACCTCTGTTTAGTTTATATTTCCATAAGTCAAACACTCACTTTGTTTAAAATCTTAGTGCATGCTTTCTAAAAGCCAATTTTAGAGCTGAATAAGCGGCTCATTATAAATAATCAAGAACAATTTTGAAAAGCAGATTCTGCAATATTCTCATGCTAAAGCAATTCTTGTATGCTGGAAAGAGACTATTCAGGGTACCAACTTTTGGGACCACTGTGTGTGAACACAAATCAAATACTGAGGTAGTGAGGACTTCGAAGATCTCCTGATAAATTCACATAATAGAAAGAAAAAAACAAAAACAAACAAACAAAGACCCAAGGAAGGTAAGTCCTGTTCTAAGCCACACAGTTACTGGTAGAGCTAGAACTAGTTTGGGGTTTCTCAACCAAGTATTAATGCCATGTCACCTGCTCCCCTCCCTAAACCAGTGAACATAGAGTACATGGGACACATCTTCTAAACAATTACAGTGTATTTTAGGTAGTTGGCACTGTAGGTTAATTTACCTGAGATAAACTCCCCTTAACTCAAGTTATAAAGAGTCTGTGGGTGAGGAATAAAGCACTTTTCTCTCCATGGTGATTTTGACATGTATAATATGAAGTGACAATGGTAGAGCTTCAAGTAATTAACAATGCTTTAAAGTTTTCTATAAGGAGACTCCTAAAAGTTTTCTCATTTATGAGGTAGGTTTTTAAAACTGATTCCATAAGTATCTCCGTAAGGAAGGCTGGCATCAAGAGTCACTAAAGACACCACTTAAAAGTCACTTTCTACATTTCACTTCCACGCCCCACCCTCAGCCCCCAATCTTGAAACACTTTGAAACGCTGGCCTCAGGAAAAGAAAAGGCAGGCTAACACTGTTCCTGTCAGACATATATTTTTTTCTGTTGTAAAGCGTAACTCGTTTCTAATTCCCTCAAAAATCTAAATACTGCAGTGTCTTGGTCAGCTTTTTCACCGCTGTGACTGAAAGACCCACCAGAACAGCTGTAGAGGAGGAAGCGTTTATTTGGGGCTCCGGTTTCGGAGGTCTCGGTCCACAGAAAGCCGGCTCCACTCCTCCGGGCTCCAGCGGAGGCGAACACCACCCGGAGAGAGTGGAGGAGGGAAGCGCTTCCCAGATCGAAGCAGAGAGAGAGGCGCCTCCCACCAGCTACAAATTTGTGCCCCAAGGCCACGCCCCCAAGGCCCACCTCCTCCAGCCACACCCCACCTGCCTCCAGTTACCACCCAGTCAATCCCGCATTGGATTGACGTCCTGATGGGTTGAGAGGCTCTCACAAACCAACCATTTCCCCCGCTGAGCCTCTTGCATTGCCTCACACAGGAGCATTTGGGGGACACCTCACATCAGAACCATAACGGGTAGTATCTCTCTTTGGGCGTTATATAGGTAGAAAAAAACTTTCACCTTTTTAAAAGTCTCAGTAAGAGAAAGAGGGGAAGAGGTAGGGGAAAGAGAAAGGGAAGGGATGGGAAGGGAAGGGAAAGGAGAGGGGAGGGGAGAGAAAATCACCCACCACACACAGAGCCCCAAAATAACTATTTCTCCCTTGACATCTCTAGCACCTTGGGAGAAGGAATGTTGAAATGCTATGGGCTATCTGTGTCACTGGGATATAGAAAAGGCAGCAAGTTGGAGGAAGGACGATTCATCACTTAGAAGCTCAAGTTGGAAGCCTTGGCCTCACTTTGAAGGATAAGAAATGTACTCTACAGTGTGTGTGGAAAAGATTTCTTCCCACTCTGTAGGCTCTCTTTTCACATTATTGATTATTTCCTTTGCTGAGAAAAAAAAAAAAAAAAGCTTTTTAGTTTGAATCTATCCCATTTATTGATTCTTGCTTTTATTTCTTGCACTATGGGGGTCTTGTTAAGGAAGTCTGGTCCTAAGGCAATGATGGAGATTTGGGCCTACTTTTTCTTCTATCTGGTGAAGGGTCTCAGGTCTAATTCCTAGATCCTTGATCCATTTTGAGTTGAGTTTTGTACAGGGTGAGAAAAAGGGGTTTAATTTCATTTTACTGCATATGGGTTTCCAGTTTTGCCAGCACCATTTGTTGAACAGGCTATCTTTTCTCCATTGTAAATTTTTGGCACCTTTGTCTAATATGAGATATGTACTTATGTGCATATCTCCATGTCTTCTATTCTGTACCATTGGTCTACTTATTTTCGTGCCAATACCATGCCATTTTTGTTATTCTTGCCCTATAGTAGAGTTTAAGGTCTGGAATTGTGATTCCTCCTGCATCACTCTTCCTGCCCAGGATTGCTTTGGCTATTCTGGGTCTTTTTTTCTTACAGATGAATTTCATGATTGCTTTCTCTATTTCTATGAGAAATGTCATGGGATTTTAATTAGAATTGCATTAAATCTGTATAGCACCTTTGGAAGTATGACCATTTTGATAATATTTATTCTGCCTATCCAAGAACACAGGAGATCTTTCCATCTTCTAAGGTCTTTTTCAATTTCTTTCTTTAATGTTCTCTAGTTTTCATTGTAGAGATCTTTCACCTCTTTTGTTAGATTCCCAAATACTTTATTTTTTTTTCATGAGGCTATTGTGAACAGAGTTGTTTTCCTCATTTCCCTTTCAGATTTTTCATTGCTTATGAATAAAAATGCTTTAGATTTATGCATGTTGATTTTATATCATGCTATTTTGCTGAATTCATTTATTAGGTCTATAAGTTTTCTGGTGGAGTATTTTGGATCCTCTAAGTATAGAATCATGTCATCAGCAAATAGTGACAGCTTGAGTTCTTTTCCTATTCGTATTCCTTTAATTTCTTTGGTCTGTCTAATTACTCTGGCTAGTATTTCGAGGAGGATGTTGAATAGAAGTGTTGAAAAAGGGCATCCCTGTCTTGTTCCATTTTTTAAAGGGAATGCTTTCAGTTTTTCTTCATTAAGAATGATGCTGGCCGTGGGCTTAGCATAAATAGCCTTTAAAATCTTGAGGCATGTTCCTACTATCCCCATTATTTCTAGTGTTTTGAGCAGGAAGGGGTGTTGTATTTTGTCAAATGCTTTCTCTACATCTATTGAAATAATCATATGATTCTTAACCTTAAGTCTATTGATGCAATGAATTACATTTATTGATATCCAGATGTTGACCCAACCTTGCATCCCCAGGATGAACCACACTTAATTGCGCTATACTATTTTCTTAATAAGTTTTTGTATGTAATTTTCCAGAATTTTGTTAAGGATTTTTGAGTCTATATTCATCAGAGATATCAGCCTAAAATTTTCTTTGCTTGATGTGTCTTTGTCTGGTTTTGTGATTAGAATTGAAAAGTTGTACCCCATTTGTATGCAATGAATCAAAAAAATTTTTTAATTTTTTTAATCAAAAAATTTTAATTTATTAAAAAAAAAAAAGAAAAAGAAAGGTACTCTACAAAAGAGAAAGAAATGTCCAGGTGGAAGGAAAGTCCAGGGAAAATCTTAGAGGGATGCACACAATGGCCTGTCATGGGTGTGTGAGAGGAATGGCAGAAGGCTGCTGAGCTCTTCCCAAGAAGCTAGGATTTTACACAAGGGTGATGTGTGTATGGCATGAATGGCAGCGATATGGCAACAGCTTGGAGTAAAGGGAGATTAAAAGCAAAATACCAACTTTGCTCTTTTTTTCTATACTTTTGTAGTCTTATCCCAAAAGTTCCTTGCTCAATCCAATGTCATGGAAATTTTTCCCCTATGTTTTCTTTTAGTAGTTTCATAGTTCAGGTTTTATATTTAAGTTTTTAATCCATTTAGAGTTGACTGTTGTATGGTTGAGAAACAGGGGTCCATCCAGCTTCATTTTTCTGCATGTGGATATCCAAGTTTCCCATTACCATTTAATGAAGGGACTGGACTCTTTTTTTCCCCAATGTGTATTCTTGGCATCTGGTCAAACATGAGTTGACTGTGAATGTGTGGACTTATATCATGGCTGTCTATTCTGTTCCCTCAACCTATATGTCTGTTTTTTGTGCTAGTACCACACCTGCAGCATATTCACAATAGCCAAGACATGAAATCAACCTATGTGTCTACCAATAGATGAATGCATAAAGAAAATGTGGGTTTCATTTCTATCAAGTCATTGCTAGTTCCTCCTCCCAGGGCCTTTTCCCAAAGTTGACTCTTCTTTCGGACAATAGAGAGCACCAGCTATGGACCTCCAACGTGGAAAGGTGACTCAGACCACTTTGAAAGCCTGTGCTGCCATGCACAAGGCACAAGGGTCGCCCTGACTGAGCTCTGCAAGTCTCCTGCTGCTCCCTGGGCCACTCAGCCCAGTGCCAGAAAGTGTGGCCCTGTTCAGGAATTGTGATCCTTGCAGACCAAGAGTGCACGGGACCCCCAGGAGAAGCTGCACAGGTATGTGGATGGTTGTGAGAGACAGTAGTAGAAATGATCACTGCTTCCATAAAAGTGGTAGGCTTTGTTCACCTTAAAAATATACTGGACTTTGGGGATATGGTTCTTACGTAGTGTGCAGGAGGCCCTGAGTTCTATGCCCATCACCACACACAAAAATGTGTGTTGTGTGTGTGTGTACACATATACTATATTTTGAAGCAATGTCTGGTCTGGTCCTATATACTAGGATAAGAAAGAAGGAAATGAAAAAAAAAGTTTTATAGTATCTCTAAATGTTTCAGAAAACACATAATCATAAAGGAAAATATAGGATATTTTACATGTGACTAAATATAAAACTTAACTTACTTTCTTTTATTTATTTTTATTTTCAGTAATACTTTTCTAGGTGATTCTGGAAGGGTAATAAATATGGTACCAAATTCAGAGAAAAGGGTGTGGGGTACATTGTGACTATCCTCTGTATTCAAGTAGCACTCAATCTAGAGTCGCTGATGTTCATTAACTTTTTTTGTTGGTTCATTTTGCACATTATCTTTTGGGCTGGTTTATCTTTTTCTCATCATTTTGTAGTTCTTTGTGTTTTGGATACTTACCCTTTGTTTCCTATGTAACATATGACTTCTACCATGTTGGTTGTCTTCATCTTTTTTCATGTATTTTATTTAAAAAGGCTTTACATTTAATAAAATAAAAAAGAAAAGAAAATGTGTGGGCTGGGGTTGTGGCTCTGTGGTACAGTGCTTGCCTAGCATGTGTGAGGCACTGGGTTCAATTCTCAGCACTGCATATAAATAAAAAAAGAAAATAAAGGTCCACCCACAACATAAAAAAATATACTTTTTAAGAAATGAAAAATGTGTAACATAAACATAATGGAATATTACTCAAGTAGTCCTCTCATTTGGAGCAAAAAAGATGGATCTGGATGTGAGAAAAGATGGAGATGGATGTGAGATAAACCAACCTTGGAACCACAAATATTGCATGACTGCACTCATATGCAGAATTCTTTTAAAAATTCTCTCATAGGAATAGTGAACAGAATAGTGGTTACCATAGACTGGGGAGAGTAGGAGGATTAGGGTCATGAGGAGAGGTAATTAAATGGGCCCAGAGTTACAGCTAGAGAGAAGAAAGAAGTATGTTTTCCTCCCCAGTGGTTCTAGGGATCAAACCCAGAACCTCCCATGTACTAAACACATATTACATCCCAGCCCAAGAATAAGTTCTGATTTTCTATTACGTAGTAGACTGACCATAGTTAGCAATGATGTAATGTATATTTCAAAACACCTACAGACAAGGGGATTTTGAATGGTGTAATCACAAAGGAATGATGAATATTTGAGCTGATATATCAATTACCCTGATTGACCACTGCATAATATATATAGCTATCAAAGTAGCACATAGTATAGCCACAAATATGTACAATAACTATGTCACTAGTTAAAAATTAAATAAATAAAAGTAGAGGACCCATTAGAACTGACTTCAAAGACCTAGACAGGAAGGAGGTTTTCCTAAAGTTTTGTTGGCAGTGCTGGAGGCAAGAGTCAAGGAAGAAGGAGGGTATCAGGGTTTACCCAGGAAAAGAGTCTGTGGAGTGGCTATCCAGGGGCAGCATTTAAACACGGAGTTATCAGTGTGCGGTTTGGGAACATGAGAAAGGCTTTTTTTATTTCTTGTTTATTTTTGTCTTAGTTTTAGTTAAGAAAAGTTTTAATATACTTCTTTGGTAAGTAATTATATTTTACATAATTTTTTATAAGCAGAATGGTAAGATACTTCAGCACACACACACTTTGCATGGTTAAGTAGAAAGCATTTGTGATATCAGTGTACTCCCTGATGTCATCCACAAACAGGACCATATAACAACTTCTTTTAAGTATACTTCTTAAAAGCTTTGATAATATTTCTGTGTGCAATTATACAGATGAAGATAGGAGGCACTGAATTTTCATACGTTAGATAATGAAATTGATTTAACAGGAAAGAGTTACCTCTAACACCCTTTAATAAATGGGTAAAATTTGAAAACAAATTGAATGAACAAAGATTCCATTTTTAAAAGTCTAATATATAAAACAAATCATATAGGTATTACTACTGCACTTCAAGTTATGACAATCATAAAAAGGGAAATACTATAATTAGGTTTTTAGAAAACAAGAAAATTAAAATAGAAACAAAACCAACAATCAATATTTTGTAAAGAAAACTAATGCAACTCTACTCTTATTGTTCTTTTTTTTTTTACTTTTTTTATTGTAAATAAATGGGATACATCTTGTTTCTCTGTACATGAACTAGAGGCATACCTTTGTGTAATCATACATTTACATAGGGTAATAGCTTTTGACTCATTCTGTTATTTGTTCCCTTCCCCCAACCCCTCCCACCCCTCTTTTCCCTCTATACACTCCCTCCTTAATCCATTCTTGCCCCCCTCCCACCCCCCATTATGTATCATCATCTGCTTATCAGCGAGATCATTCGTCCTTTGGTTTTTTGAGATTGGCTTATCTCACTTAGCATGATATTCTCCAATTTCATCCATTTGCCTGTAAATGCCTTAATTTTATTATACTTTATGGCTGAGTAATATTCCATTGTATATATATACCACAGTTTCTTTATCCATTCGTCAATTGAGGGGCTTCTAGGTTGGTTCCACAATCTGGCTATTATGAATTGAGCAGCTATGAACATTGATGTGGCTGTATCTCTGTAGTATGCTGATTTTAAGTCCTTTGGGTATAGGCCCAGGAGTGGGACAGCTGAGTCAAATGGTGGGTCCATTCCAAGTTTTCTAAGGAATCTCCACACTGCTTTCCAGAGTGGCTGCACTAATTTGCAACCCCACCAGAAATGTATAAGTGTACCTTTTTCCCCACATCCTTGCCAACACCTATTGTTGCTTGTATTCTTGATAATCACCATTCTAATTGGGGTGAGCTGGAATCTTAGGGTAGTTTAGATTTGCATTACTCTTATTACTAGAGATGTTGAACCTTTTTCATGTATCTGTTGATTGCTTGTAGATCTTCTTCTGTGAAGTGTCTGTTCATTTCCTTAGTCCATTTGTTCATTGGATTATTTGTATTCTTGGTGTAGAGTTTTTTGAGTTCTTTATATATTCTGGAAATTAGGGCTCCATCTGAAGTATGAGTGGCAAAGATTTTCTCCCACTCTGTAGGCTCTCGCTTCACATTGCCAATAGTTTCCTCTGCTGAGAGAAAGCTTTTTAGTTTGAATCTATCCCAATTATTGATTCTTCCTTTTATTTCTTCTGCTATGGGAGTCCTGTTAAGGAAGTCTGATCCTAAGCCGACATGTTAAAGATTTGGACCTACTTTTTCTTCTATAAGATGAAGGGTCTCTGGTCTGATTCCGAGGTCCTTGATCCATTTTGAGTTGAGTTTTGTGCAGGGTGAGAGATAGGGGTTTAGTTTCATTCTGCTGCATATGGATTTCCAGCTTTCCCAGCACCATTTGTTGAAGAGGCTATCCTTTCTCCATGGCATTATTTTTGGCACCATTTTTGCCTAGTATGAGAAAATTGTATTTATTTGGGTTTGTGTCCATGTCCTCTATTCTGTACCACTGATCTACCTGTCTATTTTGGTACCAATACCATGCCGTCTTTGTTTCTATAGATTTGTAGTATAGTTGAAGTTCTGGTATTACGATACCCACTGCTTCACTCCTCCTGCTAAGAACTGCTTTAGCTATCCTGGGTTTCTTATTCTTCCAGATGAATTTAATGATTGCTTGCTCTATTTCTGTAAGGTACATCATTGGGATTTTACTTGGAATTGCATTGAATTTGTATAGCACTTTTGGTAGTATGGCCATTTTGACAATATTAGTTCCGCCTATCCAAGAATATGGGAGAACTTTTCTTCTAAGGTTTTCTTTAATTTCTTTCTTTAGTGTTCTGTAGTTCTCATTGTAGAGGTCTTTCACCTCTTTTGTTAGATTGATTCCGAAGTATTTTATTTTATCGAGTCTACTGTGAATACAGTGGATTTCCTTACTGCTCTTTCTGAGGATTCATCACTTGTGAATAAAAAAGCATTAGATTTATGAGCATTGATTTTATATCCTCCTACTTTACTGAATTCAGTATGAATTCTAAAAGTTTTCTGGTGGAATTTCCTGGTTCCTCTAAATATATAATCATGTCATCAGCAAATAGGGATAGTTTGAGTTCTTCTTTTCCTATTCATATTTCTTTAATTTCTTTGGTCTGTCTAATTGCTCTGGCTAGAGTTTCAAGGACAATGATGAATAGAAGTGATAAGAGGGCATCCCTGCCTTGTTCCAGTTTTTAAGGGGAATGCTTTCAGTTTTTCACCATTTAGAATGATATTAGCCATGGTCTTAGCATAGATGGCCTTTACAATGTTAAGGAATGTCCCCACTATCCCTATTTTTTCTAGTGTTTTGAGCATGAAGGGGTGCTGTATTTTATCAAATGCTTTTTCTCCATCTATCAAAATAATCATGTGATTCTTGACTTTAAGTGTGTTGATGTGGTGAATTACATTTATTGATTTCTGGATGTTGAACCAACTTTGCATCTCTGGGATAAACCCGCTTGATCGTGGTGCACTATCTTTTTAATATATTTTTGTACGCAAGTTGCTGAAATTTTGTTGAGAATTTTTGCATCAATGTTCATTAAGAATATTGGTCTGAAATTTTCTTTCCTCGATGTGTCTCTGTCTGGTTTAGGTATCAGGGTGATATTGGCTTCATAGAATGAGTTTGGGAGGATTCCCTCCTCTTCTATTTCATTGAGTACTTGAGGAGTATTGGAATGACCTCTTATTTAAAGATTTGTAGAACTCAGCTGAGAACCCATCTGGTCCTGGACTTTTCTTTGTTGGTAGGCTTTTGATTTCATTACTTGAAATTCGTCTCTTTAAATTGTGGATGTCCTCCTCGTTCAGTTTAGGTAATAATATGTCTCTAGAAACCTGTTGATGTCTTCAAGATTTTCTATTTTGTTGGAGTATAGACTTTCAAAATAGCTTCTAATTATGTTTTGTATTTCACTCATGTCTGTTGTGATATTTCCTTGTTCATTCTGAATTGTAGTAATTTGAGTGTTCTCTCTCCTTCTCTTTGTTAGTGTGCCTAAGGGTTTATCAGTTTTGTTTATTAATTTTTCAAAGAACCAACTATTTATTTTGTCAATTTTTTCAATTGTTTCTTTTGTTTCAATTTCATTTGATTTCAGCTCTGATATTAACTATTTCCTGTCTTCTACTACTTTTGGTGTTACTCTGTTCTTCTTTTTCTAGGGCTTTGAGCGTAGTGTTAGGCCGCTTATTTGTTGATTTTTTCTTCTTTTGTTGAATGCGCTCCATGAAATAAATTTTCCTCTAAGTACTACTTTCATAGTGTCCCAGAGATTTTGATATGATGTTTCTTTGTTCTCATTTACCCCTAAGAATTTTTTTATTTCCCTCCTGAAGTCTTCTGTTATCCACTCATCATACAATAGCGTATTATTTAATCTCCAGGTGTTGGAGTAGTTTCTGTTTTTTACTCTGTCATTTACTTGTAATTTCAATTCATTATGATCTGATAGAATACAAGGTACTATCTCTATCTTCTTGTATTTGCTAACATTAGCTTTGTGGCATAGAATATGGTCTATTTTAGAGAAGGATCCATGTGCTGCTGAGAAGAAAGTGTATTCATTCTTTGTTGGATAGTACATTCTATATATGTCCGTTAAGTCTAAATTATTGATTGTGTTACTGAGATCCATGGTTTCTTTGTGCAATTTTTGTTTGGAAGATCTACCCAGTGGTGAGAGAGGTGTGTTAAAATCACCTAGTATTATTGTGTTATGGTCTATTTGATTTCTCAAATCGAGAAGGATTTGTTTGACATACATGGATGAGCCACTGTTTGGGGCATAGGTATTTATGATTGTTATGTCTTCTTGATTTATGTTTCCCTTAAGCAGTATGAAATGTCCTTCTTTATCCCTTCTGACTAACTTTGGCTTGAAGTCCACATTATCTGATATGAGGACGGATACTCTGGCTTTTTTGCTGAGTCCATGTGCATGGTATGTTTTCCCCCATCCTTTCACCCTTAGTCTGTGGGTATCTCTTTCTATAAGATGCGTCTCTTGTAGGCAGCAAATTGTTGTATCTTTCTTTTTAATCCAGTCTGCCAGTCTGTGTCTATTGATTGATGAGTTCAGGCTATTAACATTCAGGGTTATTATTGAGATATGATTTGTATTCCTGGTCATTTGGCTCATTTTTGTTTTTTGACATGAGTTGGTTTCTCCTTTATTTGGCTATTGCTTTAGGGTAGTTCTTCCCTTTGCTGATTTGCATCATTGTATTTCATCTATTCCTCATGGAATATTTTGCTGAGAATATTCTGTAGTGCCAGGTTTCTATTTGTAAATTCTTTTAGCTTTTGTTTATCATGGAAAGATTTAATTTTGTCATTAAATCTGAAGGTAAGTTTTGCTGGGTATAAGATTCTTCATTGGTATCCGTTTTCTTTCAGAGCTTGAAAAATGTTGTTCCAGGCCCTTCTAGCTTTTAGGGTCTGGGTTGAAAGATCTGCTGATATCCATATTGGTTTCCCCCTGAATGTAATTTGATTCTTTTCTCTCGCAGACTTTAAAATTCTGTCTTTATTTTGTATGTTAGGTATTTTCATTATAATGTGCCTTGGTGTGGGTCTATTGTAATATTGTATATTTGGAGTCCTCTAAGCCTCTTATACTTGATTTTCCATTTCATTCTTCAGATGTAGGAAATTTTCTGATATTATTTCATTGAACAGATTATTCATTCCTTTGGTTTGTTTCTCTAAGCCTTCCTCAATCCCAATAATTCTTATATTTGGCCCTTTCATGATATCCCATAATTTTTGTAGATTCTGTTCATGATTTTTTAGCATCTTCTCTGTTTTGTCAACTTTGTTTTCAAGGTTAAATATTTTGTTTTCAATGTCTAAGGTTCTGTCTTCCAGGTATTCTATCCTATTTTTTTATACTTTCTATGGAGTTTTTAATTTGGCTTATTGTTTCCTTCATTTCAAGGATTTCTGTCTGATTTTATTTTAGTATCTCTAACTCTTTATTGAAATGATCTTTTGTTTCCCACATTTACTCTTAACTGTTGAGTGGTGAGATCATTCAAAGTCTGCATTTGCTCTTTCATCTCATTTGCCTCTCTGATCATTTTAATTATGTACATTCTGAACTCCATTTCTGACATTTCTTCTGCCATGCTATCATTGGAATTTATTGATGTAGCATCTAGGTTTGTTTGGGACATTTTCTTCCCTTATTTTCTCATATTGGTCAGATATCTACCCCTCTAGTAGTGAAACTCTATTGGCTTATAGTGTCCCTGTAGATTTCCAGTAACTTACCCACTAGCCTTCAGTAGCCTGAAGTCTTGGAGGAACTTGATAATGCAGTGATACACAAGAAAGCTGCCCCTCTAGGGGTGTTGGCCTTCAGGTGGGGTATATTTCCTACAAGTGGGAAGAGGCACCTCCACTTATTGACTGATGGTCAGTCAAAAGGGGGACTAAACTGCAGGCTGGGGCATGGCTGGTCTGGGCCTGTGTCTCTGGTTCTACCACCCTGGTGGAAAAGCCTTGCCCGGTGGGGAAGACTCACCTGGTGTGGACGTCTTGCTGGGCAGCTCTCCTCCGAGAAGGTCCCTTCAGTCCAGAACTAGCACGTAGGCTGGGCAGTCCTCCTCTGCAATGTTCCCTGGGGCATGGAACTAACACCTCATGTGGGGTCCTGGTCCTGGAAGGGACTCTCTGAGCGGCCCTCCTCTATGACATTCCCTGGGGACTAGACTTACTGCCCAGGTCTGGGACCCTTGCTCTGTGCCGAAGCCTCTTGCTGGGCGGACCTCTTCTACAATGCTCTGGGTTGTCTGGATTCACGACTGTAGCAGGGGATTCTCATTGGGCAACTCTACTCCATGAAGTTCACTGCATTCCAGGACTACTGACCCATCCAGGGAGCCTAGCCCAGTGGAAGAGACTCACCTGGCTGCTCTGAGTTAGTTCCAAGTCTCTCAATACCTCCTCTTCTTGATTCCTGAGTCCTGTCAAAGGTCCTCCAGTCTCCTGTATGTGTCTCAGGAAGGAAGCCGCCCTTCCAATGATGATGGCCACACTCCCAGGAATAATTCAAAATGCCTGCACCAGCCTCCAAAGAAGCTGGGGGGCCCTAGCTAGGGTGCGCTGAGACAGCACAGAGACAAGTGCAGTGTCCCCCGCAGTAGGGGGGCAGGTGGGCAGGCTCAGCTATGGTGTCTGACCTCGATGTGGGGGTCAGGTGGGCCAGCTTGCTCTGCGATGGCGTCCTACCCCGGCTTGGGGAACATGCAGGCAGGTTAGCTCCACCTGACGGCGTCGGAATTCAGCTTGGGCGTCAGGCAGGCGGGCTAGCTCCGCTGGATGATGTCTGACCTCGGCGTGGGGGACAGGTGGGCTGGCTAGCTCCGCTCGATGGCGTCCTACCTTGGCTTGGGGAACAGGGGGGAGGAGAAAGGTTTGATGGAAGTGTGTTGCTAATGTTGCAGGAGAAGGGATGATACACTGTTGTAGACAACTTGTTGTCCAACAAGAACATTCCAGAACATTCCAGGGTCCCCTCTGTCCTGTTATATTCCTCAATCATGCAACATGTGAACTATTTGTGGACCTTTCTTACCATCAGTCACCCTGACTACAACAGAACTAAATGATGACAGTGTTCTTATTCACCTTTCAATTTTCAGCACATGACAGTGATTAACATACAGGAATAACTGTGAGCATTTTCTGAGGACCATTTTTTTCTCTATTTTATCAAAAACTCCCTTAGTACAATTTTTAAAGAACTACATATCCTGCCTCCATTCCTGTGTAGATAGGCATGGCAACCTCTGTTCACACCTAGTGAGGAAGACCTTCACCATGCCAGGTTGGGGTGACCTCCTTAGGTTACTATGTGAATAAACTGAAGCAAGAACCACACTATTCAAAAATTCAAAAGAGTTGAAAAGTACCACTCCTACGGACTTAAAACTATCTATTCAACTACTGAGCTTTCTTCTACAGAAAAAGGAGTGAACAGCAATTCAATACTTCTCCAAGAATTTGGCAAATCACACCACAGTGCCCTCTTATTTTCCTACTGAACAAGATTCCTATTAAACTCAAGTAATTTTCGACATGATTTACTAGAGTAGGGCCTCAATATCTGCTAATCTTGTTTGTTTGTTAATAATAGTCTTTAATTCCTTTGAGGATTCAGAGAATATTAAATTAAAAAAAAGAATTCAGTACTTTCATATGAAATGTATTTTAATTCTGGTAAGACCAAGTAATACAGGTACCTAGGGAAACTCCCCAGATGGCTGATGGGTATGATTTTTTTTAAATCCCTAGCAAACTGCTACATCTAGCTAAACTAAAACAGCTCTGAGCTGATAATATGTGAGTGGCGATCCTGTGCTGCATTGTATTCATTTCCCCTCATACTAACACACCCCGACGTTCAGTGGTAATAAAACAGCACATATGGATAATGCTGTCTGGTATATGCTAACAATCTTGGCAGGTTTCCCTTTAATAAAACACTCCAGATATTAGTCTCAGAAATTATGCCTGACATCATTCAGCTTTAGGAATGAAATACGGCTGCCACAATTCCTTGTTTGTGTTTCTATGCATCATCTCAAACACACAGCCTACACAATGAAGGCAGCCACATGTCCAGGCTCTGCACAAAAACATGCATAAAGAAATACAAGCAACAGGATGATCGACATGAATGGAAAACTACCGAAACACACTATGCAGTTAGAAGTTTTCAAATCATTCTGATAAGGTGCATTTGCTCCTTTATAACTAGTGAAACATTCCCATCTATGACAATTTCAAAAAATTCCAGAAAAGCAACAAATCTGACTCAAACAACCTCTGACACAGATACCATACAGCTGGGTATCATACAGGAAAACACACATACTCTGGGAACCTGGTTCTAGGAAATTAAAATTTAGATGTCATATGCCAAACTTTCAAATAAATGTGTTGTTAGAATCACAACACCATGAGACAGTTTCCATTTTCCAAAGGCATAATTTGAAAAAAAAAAAGGGGGGGGGAGGGGGGTCCTGGGGTTGTATCTCAGTAGTGGAGCACTTGCCTTGCACATGTGAGGCACTGGGTTTATCCTCAGCACCACATAAAAATAAATAAATAAAGTTATTGCATCCATCTACAACTAAAACTTTTTAAAAAGTTTCTTTATGATCCTATTAAAATATTTAAAAAGTCATAATAGACCTATTACATGGCATTGAGATAGTAAGTTATAATGATGTGATTTAAGGAATAGAACCCTCAACAGGTAGACCTGGTAGTACAAGTGGGTCCTGTTCTTCACTTTCAAATGAATATACATGGTGGGGAATCATCACTCCAGTCCCTTGCACTATTTCAATGATCGGGACAAAATGCAAACATCAACCGTCACGTAGTAGCTAAAAAAAGAACACTGAAAATATAAACAATGCTGTCAGCATTGCACACAACACTGAGGAAGGAACTTTTGTAAGATCTAATTTTACATTAAGAAAATTAACCAGAATCTATAAAGAACTCAAAAAACTCTGCACCAAGAATGCAAATAATCCAATCGACAAATGGGCTAAGGAAATGAATAGACACTTCACAGAAGAAGATCTACAAGCAATCAACAAACATGGAAAAATGTTCAACATCTCTAGTAATAAGAGAAATGCAAATCAAAACCACCCTAAGATTCCATCTCACCCCAATTAGAATGACGATTATCAAGAATACAAGCAACAACAGGTGTTGGCGAGGATGTGGGGAGAAAGGTACACTCATACATTGCTGGTGGGGCTGCAAATTAGTGCAGCCACTCTGGAAAACAGTGTGGAGACTCCTTAGAAAACTTGGAATGGAACCACCATTTCACCCAGATATCCCACTCCTTGGCCTATACCCAAAGGACTTAAAATCAGCATATTACAGAGATACAGCCACATCAATGTTCATAGCTGCTCAGTTCACAATTGCCAGATTGTGGAACCAACCTAGATGTCCTTCAATTGATGAATGGATAAAGAAAATGTGGTATATATATATATATATACAATGGAATATTACTCAGCCATAAAGTGATAAAATTATGGCGTTTGCTGGCAAATGGATGAAATTGGAGAATATCATGCTAAGTGAGATAAGTCAATCTCAAAAAAACCAAAGGACGAATGATATCGCTAATAAGTGGATGATGACACATAATGGGGAGTAGGAGGGGTTAGTGTTAGGGTTAGAGTTAGGGTTAGGGAGCAGGGCAAGAATGGAGGAAGGAAGCACTGTATAGAGGGAAAAGAGGGGTGAGAGGGGTGAGGGGGAAGGGAAAAAATAACAGAATGAATCAAACAACATTACCCTTTGTAAATTTATGATTACACAAATGGTATGCCTTTATGCCATGTACAAACAGAAACAACATGTATCCCATTTGTTTACAATTAAAAAAAAGAAAGAAAGAAAATTAAGCAACTTTTTTTTAACCTGTGTGTCTTTACACTACCATAAGGGCCACGTCAACATTCCTGTCCAGATCCGTTTGCTTCACATTAGATACAAAGTGAAGACAGCACTTGGACAGGAGGCAGCCATACATCATGGGCCATGGCACTTGAAATACCTTAATAAGCAGCATGGCACTGAACGCCACTCTTCCTATTGACTTGGCAGAAGTCAAAGCTAATTCTATATAAAGGATTTCTGAGGTAGATGAAATCTAAACAAGAAATACAAGTAAAGAGAACATAGCAACTATATGTCAAAGGCAGACATGGGCATTTTTTTAAGCTCTATAATTACAGAATGATACACAGAGAGATCAAGCGAATTGCTGAAAACTCACTAACCAGCATCTGTTGCCAAATGCACTTAAAACTTTTAAGAAATATCTGTGAGAGAGGACATCCTGATGCCCTGCTACATCCCATCCAGGCACTAAGTGCTCTGCTGATTGGCACAGGTTGCAGTAGCAACATGATTTTGTGTCTGTTCATCTCTATTGACTCAGAAGATCTCAAACCATAGGCTTCACTGGGTACACTGGAACACAGCCGGTAACCAAAAGGAGCAGAGTGTTAATAAAACAGGTCTGACACATAACACTTACTCTTTTGTATCAAGGAAAGTGCAAAGGATATTCCACTCCTGGATTATACCCAAGGGACTTAAAATCAGCACACTACAGTAATGCAGCCACATCAATGCTTATAGCAGTTCAATTCACAATAGCTAGATTGTGAACTGAGTTTCTATAAATCTTGATGCCCTTCAACAGATGAATGAATAAAGATGTGGTATATATACACAGGGGAATATTATTCAGCCATAAAGACGAATAAAATTATGGCATTTTCAGGTACATGGATGGAATTGGAGAATATCATGCTAATTAAAATAAGCCAATCCCAAAAAAACAAAGTCTGAATGTTTTCCCTGATAAATGGATGATGATACATAGTGGGGGTTGAGGGGGTAAAAGAATGGAGGAACTTTAGATTACATAGAGGGAAATGAGATGGGGGAAGGGACAGGGGTATGAAAGGTGGTGAAATGAGACAGACATCATTACCCTGTGTGCATGTATGATTACATGAATGATCTGAATCTACATTGTGTACAGCCATAGAAACTAGAAGTTTTACCCCATTTGTATACAATGAATCAAAATGCAGTCTGTAAAAAAAAAATGAAAAAAAAGGTGCAAAGGACCTACAGTTCCTTTTTGGTTTGTATGTATCTTTGACAAGTGATTTTACTGACATGAGGAACTAACTTTCTATTTATAGGGGACTTTGGAGAACAGCAGGCTGGGGAGTAAGGTCCACCAGGATCAAACCCCACTCTGCGGCTCCTTAGCAGTTATAGCACATCAACTAAATCATTCACATTCACCAGGCCTCTCCTCTTCTGCAAAATGGGGATATCAACAACCCTCCCTCCCTCTCAGGGCTACTGTCAGGACTAAACACAATATGCTTGGAAAAAACAGTACAAGGGCAGGTCTCAGTAAGTCTTCCACAAACATTTGTTTTGCTTACTTTTTTTTAAATGGTGGTTCCATTTCTTTGTAACCTCAGGTTTGTAAATACTACTTAAAACACTTACTTTGAACTTTATAATAAACTTCTCACGCTGTCGGAAAGAGCTGGAAACACTGCATGAGTATATTCACCCATTCTTGCATCTTAGCCCTTCCCTACACATTAAAAGCTGTGGAAAGGCATTTCCTGTGCTTGCACCTGTTAACCGTCACCTGATCAAATTCAAAGGCAGTACATTCACTAACATTCCTCTTTCTGAACAGAAATCATCATTACACACCATCAGTAATTTCTCACAACGTTTCACAGTGGAAAATGGCTGTAGAAACATGAGACGTGGCATTTATTAAGATTGTAACACTCACTCCCTCTTCTATTCTGGGGCTGGTGTGTCCTCACATTTAAAGGAAGTTGACAGCACAAGGGAAAAGCAATAGGAATAAAGGTGTTATTACAAGACTGAGGAAGACCACACCCCCCAGAATGCAAATTCCCACCCACTGTGACTGCTGGGGCCTCACTGGATCACTTCATTGGCAGAGCAGAGCGCTACTCCACCCCACTGCCTGTGACCATCCCCACTGCCTACAGAGAGCAACCAGGCACCATCAGATCTCTCTACACTCTGTCACGCGCCGCTTCTCATTTTGTCAACAACAGTTCCATCCCCTCCTTTCCCTACACCTGTCCAATTCTCTACTGCAGTGCCCCACCCTTCATCCTGGGTCTGTATCTCCCTGGAAGCCACCTGGTCTTCCAGGGCCTGGAGCAAAAGCCACTGCATCCACAATGCACTCCTACATTTTCCTTTTCTTCAAACACCTTTAAAAAGCATCTATATTCCACTTTGTATGAGAGTTCTTTAATGATAATACAGATTGTTTATACTATAGCCTGCTCAATCCTGAACAGCCAGTGTGGTACTTACTCATTTTATATATCATCCATGCAGTTATTTTACATGGTAGATAGTGACTACTTCTTTTTGGCAGAAGACATGAATTACAATTAAGTGTGTTCCCCAAAATACAAAAACCCAATCAATAAATGGACCAAGGAACTGAGCAGACACTTCACAGAAGATATACTGGTGATCAACAAATATATGAAAAAGTGCTCATCATCTCTAGTAATTAGAGAAATGCAAATTAAAATCATACTAAGATTTCATCTAACTCAAATTAGAATGGCTATTATCAAGAACACAAGCAGTAAGATTTGGTGTGGATGTGGGGAAAAAAGCATACTCATACATTGCTGGTAGAGTTGCAAATTAGTGCAGCCACTCTGGAAAGCAGTATGGAAATTCCTCAGAAAACATGGAATGGACCTGCCATTTGACCCAGCTATCTTACTCCTAGTCTATACCCAAACGACTTAAAATCAGCATACTACAGTGACACAGCCACATCAATGTTCACAGCTGCTCAATTCACAATAGCTAGATTGTGGAACCAACCTAGATGCCCTTCAATTGATGAATGGATAAAGAAACTGTGGTATATATACATAATGGAATATTACTCACCCATGAAGAAAAATCATGGCATTTGCAGGTAAATGGATGGAGTTGGAGAATAACATGCTAATTGAAATATGCCAATCCCCCAAAACCAAAGGCCAAATGTTTTCTCTGATAGGTGAATGATGATATATAACAAGGGGGACGGGCAAGAGAAGAATGTAGGCACTTTGGATTGTGTAGAGGGAAATGGGCTGGGGGGGTTTGGTAAGAAAAGATAGAGGACTGAGACGGACATTATTACCCTGTGTACATATGGGATTACATAAATGGTGTTACAGACATTGTGTACAACCACAGAAATGAAAAGTTGTACCCCATTTGTGTATCGCGTTCCCTCTGCCCGCAGAGAGAGACACGACAAACTGGTTGTTCATCAGAGCTCTTTATTCTTCTCCTTGTTCTTCTTCTTTGTTCTCCTCTTACAAGGAAGTCATGGTTATTATATATGAATCATGAGCCAATCAGGTTACAGAGCATGTGGGGAGAGTATGATTACAATATAACACAATAGGGGTATCAAGAGAGCACGCAGCGAGCATGAGTCACCTCATCCAATCAGAACGATTTCCTTAAGCAGTGTCAGCTGTTTGTTGCAAACCAGGGGCCCCGGCTCAGTGCCAGGCTGCCCCGGCTCAGTGCCAGGTGCCATACTGAAGTCCTTGATGTTGCAAACCAGGGGCCCCGGCTCAGTGCCAGGTGCCACACTGAAGTCCTTGATGTTGTAAACCAGGGGCCCCGGCTCAGTGCCAGGTGCCACACTGAAGTCCTTGATGTTGCAAACCAGGGGCCCCGGCTCAGTGCCAGGTGCCACACTGAAGTCCTTGATGTTGCAAACCAGGGGCCCCGGCTCAGTGCCAGGCTAGGGTGGGGTATGCAGTACCCCGACATTTGTGTACAATGAATCAAAATGCAGTCTGTAATAATAAAAATTTTATAAAGGGGGAAAAAACAATTAAGTGCATTCAATTCTTAGGCACATGTTACTGGTTACCATTATACCATGTGTTTATTTCTGTTCAAGGGCATTTTGAAACAGGAGGACATTTTATAAAATATGAAGAAGGTTCATCTTTGGGATTCAACTGCCTGGCTTCTGATCCTGTTCAGTCACATATTAATTTCCATTCTGCTTTCCAGAATGTGGCCAAGTTACAACAAATGAGGCATATGCAAACCAAGAAGTAACAGTTCTAACTTCCATAAGGTTGGCAAGAAGTGGAATAGAATCATGCATGTAGAGTGCTAAGCAAGTAGTACATGTCCAATGATATCTGTTAAACTTTTCATAAAAACACATTCATGTTTCCTTCCCATAAGAATAAAATATGTAATGTCAAGGCAAGCTGATCTTCAATGCATCTCAGTCTGCCAGCCACACATTTGATTTTCAGAGAGTGAGAATTCATGGTGTTTACACTAGTTCTAGGCGAGATGTATTTGAGATGTTGGTGCAAATTCAGCCTTCCCCACCCCATATTAATTAATCCCAGGAAATCTTATTTTTCCAGATTCCTTTGAAATTTTCAAGATTTTCTTCTCTGATTCTCACTCTCTCATTGGAAAAAAATTTTAAGACTTTATACTATATAATAGCACCACTTTTGGAGGCTCGCCATATTTCTCTCCTGTCATCAGATACTCTGTGGCAAATACAAGATACTGTACATCTCTGATATCATTAGAAAAACAAAGATAAGCCGGGTGCAGTGGCACAAGCCTGTGATTCCAGGTACTCGAGAGGCTGAGGCAGGAGTATCGCACACTGAAGGCCAGGCTGGGCAACTTAGCATGACCTTGCCTCAAAAGGGGAGGTGAGGCTGGGAGGACAGTGGCTCAGTGGTAGAGATGCAGTACCACACAAAAAAAAAAAAAAAAAAGAAAAAGAAAAAGAAAGGAATAAAGATAGTTTAATCCAATGAAAATGGAAGACACAGAATTTTAAGACTGTAGTGGTTCTCATCTAAGAAACTCAAGAATAAATACAGTTGGCCTCATGAATCACATAAAAGTTGCTAATTCCTCAACTATTTCACATAAACAGTGAAAATGAAAATGTCAGTAGGACTTTAATAATGCCACCATAGCAAAACATTTTATGCTCCCACTAAAATGTTCTGCTATCTATACTCCAAAATTTTAGAGCTATTGAGTATCTTCAGGTTTCATTAAAGACATCATGAATTTTAATATATAATTAGGACTACGTAAGATAAAGAGCTCCAGAAAAAGAAGGCACAAAAATATTTAACGTGGTCCTTAACATGCCTGAGTCAATTTTTCAAAATTCATTTATCTCACAAAAATCTGTAGTTCCTATTTTATCAGGCTCTGTAACAATAACTTTGGATTAAAACAAAATTAAGACATAGTCTCTCCTCAAGGGACTTGCAGTCAGAAAAGAGATAAGTCTAACAGATTTAAATCTGAAAGTAAAAACGTAACAATTCAAGCTTTTATTTAAAGCACTGCTCACAAATTCCCAAGCTGGCCCCATATGTTCAATACAAACAGTTTAGAACTTTGCTTCCAATATTTCCAAACATGAAAGCACTCTGATTTTCACAGTTTGCCCTATAACAAAATTAGCAACAGTAATCTGAGGTCTTAAAAGTACAAAAAAAGGAAGTCAAAATATTTGTTGAACAATTCTCTTTTAAAAATTACTTTTCCAGGTGTGGTGGCCTGGGCCTGTGGTCCCAAGGAAGGAATGAAGATTGCTTAAGCCAAGGAGTTTGAGACCTGCCTGAATCATATAGGGAGACTCCACCTCGAAATAATATTTTTAAAAATGTAATCAATATTAGCATATAAGAAATAATTGCCTTCAAAGTAAAAAAAAAGTAAATATTTTTCTGAGTCAGAGGACTCATCTTTTGAGATCTATTATAAAGGTATCGTTCACATTCAATTAACATTCCAGGAAACAAACAATTCAACATATAAATCATCACTTTCTTTTTAGATCAGAAAAGAATTATAGACTTGGGGAAGGAATATCCCACAGCCCAATTCTGACTCTTCAATTCTGATCGCTCTGCGACTGAAGAAATGTTAGGCTTAGCTGGACGCAGTGGCACACGCCTGTAATCCCAGCAGCTCAGGAGGCTGAGACAGGAGGATTGCAAGTTCAAAACCAGCCTCAGTAAAATCGAGGTGCTAAGCAACTCAGTGAGACCCTGTCTCTAAATAAAATACAAAATAGGGCTAGGGATGTGACTCAGTAGTAAAGTGTCCCTGAGTTCAACCCCTGGTACCAAAAAAAAAAAAAAAAAAAAAAGAAAGAAAAGAAATGTTAGGCTTTTCCTGAAGCATTTTATCAAGGCACTAAGAGTTAGGGAAGTTTAGATAACAGCCCATTCCAAAAATCCTGAGTTCTGCTCTTCAGCTTGCACATACCAGAAGTATTCCCTGACTTTCAGAACTGAAATTCTAAAGACTTCTCTCTTGAAAATATATATATTTATTTCTAAAACCTACTAAGTATTATACTTTTATTTGCTTAAAAATACTTAATAAACCATATGTGTCAAGAACAGAACAAAGCACTTTCTAGGACACACCAATGAATCCAATAAGCAATATTAACAAATAAAAGCAAGTAGGATATAATAAGATAGTCGGATAGACAGAGATATACAGAAGTATAAATGGCAAATAGCATACAAGGTAGAACAAGGTAAGAATAATAATGCTTAAATATATGCTTTAGGAGCCAAACTTGGAACCAAACTACAGTTTAAACATGATTTCTTTTTTAGACAAATGCCATTCCAAACAATGAACTAACAAATTACCCTCTGGAAATGCAGCTTCTGCTCCATGCTGAGGACCATCCAGGACAGGAAGGCCTTTGTGACTTGGTGTCTATTTACAGGAGCTCTTCTAGCCAGGAAGAGTAACAGGTGTCTGGCCTCCTGTGGTTTCTGATTAGAGTTCATCTACTGCAATTCAGGGGTTGCTACTGAATGAAACTAATTTCTACAACTATCAATGAAAGGTCTTGGGCTGGGGATGTAGCTTGGTGGGACAGCACCTGCTTGTCACACAGGAGGCCCTGGGTTCTATCCCAACACCACAAAAAATAAATAAATAAAAGGTTTTAATTGTGCCTAATTTTGCAAATGGTTCCCTCCCTTTGATTTCTGATGATACCTGATCAGAAACCAAGTATCCATGCAACACTTTTAATGCAGTACATATAATTAAGGGGCCTAAATGTGAAAGACAATGCAAATAGAGCTATTAGACAATTATTCAATTGCTCTCTTGCCATGCAATGAATGATAAAGGATAAGGATTCATTACCTTCGAAAAAGTTCCTTCTTAGGAAAGCACAATATTCAGTAAAAACACAAGAGTATAAACCACCCTTTGAACATATTTTCTAAAGATTAAGAGGTACTTAGTAGTAATTGCAACTTTAATGAACGTAAAGCCAGTGATGTCCACTAGCAAGGAAAACCAACCAATGCAGCAAATGTCACTTGTTTATTTTCTGAAACTGATCTGTATAATTTTCAGTAGATCATCACAAATCTTTTTAAAAATTTTTTCTAGTTGTAGATGGACACAATACCTTTATTTTATTTTATTCATTTTATGTGGTGCTGAGGATGGAACCCAGTGCCTCACACATACAAGGCAAGTGCTCTACCACTGAGCCAAGACCCCAGCCCAGATCATAAATCTCAAGTTCACATTTGTACTGCTGACTCGATTCCCTCATGGAAAGACAGTTCACATTGTACTGCTATTTCCTTTCAAAGCTCAGATCAAGTCAGTAAAAAACAAGTAGAGGCCACAGACTGTGAGTGTACCCCGGCACAGATGGGGTTCTGATGCTAAAACCATTTGTGGGGTATTCCCTGTGTGTGAGGAGGCCAGCATCGTTCCTGCATGGGGAGAAAATCAAAAGCTGCCTCAAAGGCAGAGATGACTGGGTGGGCACAGGAGGGACAGTGCTACCTGCTACCATGGCCCAAGGGTCCCATGCACCTGATGTCGGCACTTGCATGCAATGCAGCGGCCAGGAGATCTATTTCCAGCCCCCGACTACAATGTCCCCTGATCTGAAGCCACTCTGCCCAGAACGTAGGTACTTCTACAGCTGCCATATAGCTCCTTCTTGTTTAAATTCCTTTTCTGAGTTGATAAACTTTTTCAACTCACCTTAGCCAGGACATAACTCTTTCTTCAATGACATCTACTTATTTTATATTCCATGTATTTGGCATTAACTGGAATTACCTAAATTTCTCTTTTTTTCTTCCTTATTACTATAAGGTACATAAGATCAGGACAAGTCATAATCCACATTCAGATGGAGTTTGAACTACAGCTACAAAAGAAATATTTAATGAATAAATCCCAAAATCACCTTAAGGTACAGTCCAGGACAGAGCAGTATGCCAATTTGCATTTAGTTTCTGAAACTTCCCTCAAAGTCACCCAGCTGAAGGTTTATTCCTGCACTCAAGAGGCAAGAAGACCTATGGGTCACCAGGAGCACCGTCCACCTCCGAGGGACATCCTGCTCAGCAACTCTATCTGCATAAATCTGTCCAGGTCTATGAAGTCAAATTCCAAAACATAGCCTCACCCACTTCCCCATAATCAACTGGGCTGGGTATTCTGACAAAAGTCAACAGCATAGGGGAGAGGCACCAGAGGGGACACTGGTGTCACCTTAAGCAAATCTCCTGGACCAGAAGGTATCTGGGCTCCTCTCTCCCTGAATTCCCAGGCATGAGGTCTTCTCCACCTTCCTCCACAACTTCTTTTTTTATCACACACTGACCATGGACAGCTCCTAAATGCCATCACCTGAGAGTTTTCTCCTACCTACCCTATCCTCAACCTTGACAGAAACAGAGGTCAGGCCACCATATACACAGGTTTGACCAAGAATGGGTCAAAAATAATTTTCTAAAAATTCCATTTGTACTGAACATATGCACACCTCTTTCCTGATCCTTATTCCCTAAACAAAACAGTGTGATAAATATTTGTGTAGCGTTTACATGAGGTGTTATAAGTAATCTGGAGATGACTGAAAATGTGCAGAGGATGTGCAGAGGTTATGTGTAAGGGAATTGCGTACCTGTGGATGTCAGTATTGGGGGGGGTTCCTGATACAGACACAAGGGGTAACACTGGAAGCCTCCATCCTCCCACTATTGGCAGAAAATACTGAGAGAGAGCTTTGTGAGCTTGGACTTTCTTTCTGGAAAGACTACTTTCTACCTCTATGTTCCATCACAGAACATCTCTCTCTCCTTTCTTCTAGAAACAATCCCTGGAGGATTCCTCTAGATGGAATGCAGCTCCCTGCAGGAGCCAGTGTCCTGACAGGAGACCCAATGGGTCTCTGGGATCAGAGCAAGAACCAGTCCTGCCCCGCACCTGCCCACGGCAAAGTCAGATGAGGGTCTTCAAGAGTGCCTCTGAGTTAGGAAGTAGCCCAGACCACTGTGTGTGTGAAAGTTGACAAAATATAACACTATAAACCCAGTTTGCCTCCAGGAAGATCCTTCTGGGGAATGTTTTAAATTCTTTAAACTCTTAGAACTCCTTGTTCATGCCACACATAAACATTGAGGGTACACAGAGTAAAGAGTAATTTTATCCATCTCCATTACCATAAAATATGAAGCTTAGGATTGCTGTCCAATAAGGAAATCATCATTCTCCCTGAACATAAACAACTTCCGTTGCCAACATGTACTTTATAGTGTTGAGATGTGCAGTTTAGGTGGAAAGTTAAATAACTCCAGGGAATAAAATTATCATTAGGAAGTTTTTCTAAAGCAAGTACAGTAGCAGCAGATTTTTAAATTATCATCTAACAGGCTGCTGATATCAGATAAATTAGAGTAAATCAAAATAAGATTAAATGTGTAAATAATGTATTGCTTCAATATCACTATAGGTATAAGTCATTACCTGGAAGGGTTTTTATTTAAAATGGGGAACATTCTCCAAAATTGTCATTTTTGTAGTTTCCCTGGTGGCTTTATGCAATTTTATTTCCATGCAAAAGCACAATTAAATCTTAGATTTTAGCTCACTCACCAACAAAAAACACTTTTCCCTATTTATCCATTTAGAAATTGCACATATTAAGTGTAAAAATTCTGTGCTATTGATTTGCTCTTGTCAGAATTATATTATAAATGTTTTAAACATTTTTTTTGCAATCTAATAGTAAAACTGGTCAGTGTGGCTCCCAAGGCACACATGAAACTTTTACTTCAAAAAGTTTATTGCAAGATTAGTCGGGGTTATAAACCACAAAAAAACATTTTGAATAAATCAGAAGCAATAGTCTTATTTTATACCAATTTTTTCTACAACAGCTTATATTCATTTTATAAAATAGTCAAAGTCTTTTTGAAACTATTACTTCCTTCAGGAGCTTTCTCTTTGATGTCAATAACTTTGGCCTCTTTTTTATCTTCAATCTTAAATTAATTCCCTAGGAAGTTTGTAACAAGTTCGCTGGTTGGAGGAATTAAATTTAAGGATTTATAAAGAAAAGCAGCTTTTGATACAAAGCTATTACAACATGATCACTTACCCATAAACTGTCAGATACAGAGGGTTTTTTATGTTAGACACAAATGTTTTTCATTTTAAAAGCTATTATCATTCAATAAATAGAAAGGGAATTATTATTGTAGTTTGTACTCACTTTACAAATAAATAATCAGTCAACATGACTCTAGGACCATAAACAATGCTTTTTTTTCTTTTTTGCTTCTGTGTATTTGCTTGCTTAGGGGGTAGCAGGGGGTGGTGGTGGTGGTGGTGGTGGTGGTTGAATGCTAAATGAACCTCTTTACACACCTGGTCAGAGGATTTCATTGATATTATACAAATAATATGTATTGAATATTTTAATTTAACTAGCTCTCTGGGGGTGCAGACTTTTAGGTTTCTATAATTAAATTGTGTAACGATAAAACACTATTTAAGGAAGAATATGTTTTTTAATTATCATTCAATACACTTTATTATGAGACAGAATTTGAGGGAATAAAGGATTCTAGATTAAATATCAGGCTTTTTTGTTGTTGTTGTTGTTCTAGGGTTTTACCCCACAACATTTACTCCCAACTTGCTTGTTAATGGTATCCCCAGGCCCTTTAAGGAATTTATCCTCCATTGGGGTGGGTCTTGGGGTCCCTGACCTGTGGGCTTTTTTCCAGATGGGTTTTGGGTCTTGACTAGTATGACTCACTGACAGAGAAAATGGTCCCATCCTATTCCATCCCTGCAGCACGCCCTAAATAACAGGGCAGTAGTTAGGTAGCAGGTCTAGTGCCCTGAAATGACCCTGGATTTCTCTTGATCTTCATTCTGTACCTACTTTTCTGGCCTGTCACTGCATTCTGCAAGCTTCCTGATGTCCTTACAATAAATTCCTTTTCTGCTTTAACTGAACGGAAGTCCAATTTCATTGCTTGCAACCAGAGAACCCTAACTAATTCAGGTGCCCTTTTGCAAGATTATCTCTATGAGAAAGTAATGAACACTCTAACCATCAGGTGCTCTTTCTAGAGATGAATTATTGCCTGACCTTTCCTACTAGCTCTGAGGAGTCCTTAAAAGGCAAACCTGAAAAAAATCAATAGCCTTCAAAACTATTTCTAATGAATTTGCCGTTGCTATGGAGCCCCAGGACCTAGTAAGTGATCAACACAGTAATGATACATTTGTCCACTTCTATAAGGGAAGTTCTAACTCATGACCTATAACCTCAATTATATTTGTAGAAAACTGAAGTGACCCAGTTTCACACTCATTCCCACAATAAGGGGCAGTGAACTGACCCTAGTGTGTCTATGTCTCACCTGTAAGACACATTAAGAGTTTGTGTATAAACAGGTCTACAAACCGTGAGCAATACTTGCTCCTTTTTTAATATGTTTATTCTCACCCTCAGGAATTTAATGCCCAATGGGGCACCAAGATACAATGATCATATATAAGCTGAAATTTGCCCATAAATTCCTTAAAATCAAATGAAATTAGCTATCCCTAGTAACACAGGGTGTTGGTTGGTCCAGCAAATTACAGTGAAGGCTTGGGCTTGTTCCAGCAGAGTTCAGACAGAGCCAGAGGCACCTGGAGGCATCCCTAGATGTCCCTAGTGGTGGATGAAATTCTAAAAATGCTCCCACCCACCTACAGAGAACTCATGGTGTATCACTTTGCGAATACTATAACGATCCTGCCTATCATCATAAACACAATTATGATTGTGAAGACATGACTCAGCCATGTGGTCAGATGGCACAATTGATGGTACAGTTGACCTTCAAAGATTCTAACTGGAACCCTTGTACACTACTGGTGGGATCATAAATTAATAAAGCCTTTAAGGAAAACAGAAGGGATATCCCTCAAAAAATCAAAAATAGAACCACCATATGATCCAGCATTTCTGAACAAAATGAACCTTTTTAAAGGAATGCAACACTACTTTGATTCCCACACATAGGAAGTGACTGAGTACTGAGCAGAGAGATAGGCATCATCAAACCAACACTAAAAAAGAAAAGAACTTTATGGTATATGCAGAGGCCCAGGCATTAGTCAGGCTCCACTTGCCCATAAGCCAATAATTACAAATTTGCTCATTAAGAAAACTACGTTAGGGCAAAGTCCTATTGGTGTGGGCCATACAGGCAGCCAGGCCCTCTGCTCTCTAGCAGTGCTTACCCTTAGCACATGACTTTAAACTTCACACAATCTTAATTCCGTCAACAACAAAAAGGATAACATGAGTGAATTCTCACAGGCGTCTGAGGATTAAATGAGATCTAACAGTGGATAAGAATAGCTAATTAAATTATTTTAATATTATTAAATATTATTAAGGCATTTCCAGGATTCATATTTTAAGTATATTATATCAAATTTGGGGGCACCCTCAAGAGAAATCACTGTACTTGTTTCTATAGACATCCAACTTAACAAAGTTCAAGGTTTCTAGGGCACCGCGTCAAACCCTTCCTCTGACCTCTGTGCTCTGTCTGCCCACAGGTCCCCTTGACACTACCCAGAATTCCACTCTCTATTCCAAGACCCACACAGGTCTGCAGCTGAGAGAGAAGGTGGGACATGTGATTGCACAGAGTCACACGCTGAGCCAGCAGTCCAGGAAGGGTGGGGGAAAGAAAGAGTGGCAGCACATTTAGAGGAGGTCCTGGCGAGGGCAGGGTTTGACGACCAAAGAATGATCTGTGTCATTATTTTCAGAGTACTGACACATAAAGCTAAAAAACAATGAATATCTGTGCCACATCCTTCTTCTCCCCCGTGCTCCTTCTCTAAGCAAAATGATCCGTTTCCCAGGTGAAGCAGTAAAGATGTGTTCTCCATACACATCAGTCCCTGGTCCAGGCACAGTTGCACAGCAGAAGTATGCGACAGTTCTAGATCATGGGAACACAGTTGCTAGAAATGTCATCCCTCACAGACATGAGGCCTAGTGACACGTTTCCCTTCACTACTACCCAACAACTTATATATTTTTATTTTGTGTTGCAATGTTTCCAGCATCGATCAATGAAGCTTTCACAACACATTAAGGGCCCTGGAGACAGAAACCTGACACCACGAATATGGCACTCTGCTGTGAGCAAATTGCTGCTCAGTGGGTTGCCTTTGGTGTAAGGGACAGAGACACCATTATCACACTGCACAGAATCACGCTGGAGCCATCCATCCATCGCATAATCAGTCCCTCCATCACATTTCACTCCTTGGAATCAAAATACTTAGCGCTTATTGCTTCCTTTAGTTACACTTCAACAAGTGACTAAGTAAAGCCTATTTTCAAAGTTCAAAATTGCACACATTAATGGATCACCTTCTTCTGAACTGTTCAGACACGCATAATCTCCCAGAGGACATTATTAACACCCATAAAAGTTTGAGTGCAAAAATCTTAAAATCTGACCTCTGAGAAAGTGAAATTATTCCCAATTATGAACACTGATCTGAAAGTTTCTTATTAACCATACTTAAAAATCAAACCTGAAATGAGTTAAATATCTTATATGTGAAGTAAGTGATAAACATGGCATAGGAAGATGAGTTTGACTTCTTAAAAATTTAAGCAGTATATCTTCCTAGTAGTCAAAACTTAATTTAGTGAATGCCAGCAAAAATAACTGCTACAGATCTTGTAGGTGCAGAATGTAAGAAAATATTTGAATATATAAATACTCAAAAAAGTGAAAGGTAACTTCATATTTACCTGACAGATTAGGAAAAAAATAAAGATTTCAGCATTCACTACCAGTTAAGATATAAGGATTAGTAGGGCTGAAGGTTTTGTAGGGAGAATGAAGAGTCCCTTTAGGAAAATATACTGATGATAACTATTAAAATTAACAATGCACATACACTTTGACTCAGAGATCCCATTTCTGGTCTCGAAATTTAAGCATAGATACCTACATCTATCCTTTTGTACATCTATCCTTTGGGCAAAATATAAATGGTTTTGTAAAACAAAAATAAAAGATATTTAAAATAATAAAAAATGCAAAGAACTTGAAAGCCCATTAACAGGTGTATGGATGGATATGTCAGATATATTCATCTATTAAATATCATACTGCAATTAGAAAGAATGAAGGAGATGAGTATTTATTGACTAGCAAAGATATGGAATCCTAAGTTTAAAAGGCTTTGGTAAGTACTGGGTATGACCTAATACCATTTCTGTAACAGTAATACAGAGGAGTGTAATTTATAAGCACATATAGTGTTATAACCTTTGTAGAGAAATATGGAGAAAGACACAAAGTGCTAACAATAGAAAAAAAGAGGTGGGTTTAAAAGAGGAGGAAAATGCTTAAATCTTTTGCCAGGTGCAGCAGCACACACCTCGAATTCCAGCAACTCAGGAGGCTAAGGCAGGAGATTGCAAGTTTGAGGTCAGCCTCGACAACTAAGCAAGGCTCTAAGCAACTTAGTGAGACCCTATCTCAAAAAAAAAAAAAAAAAAAAAACAAGGGCTAGATTCATTATTCTCCAGTACCAAAATAAATACTTAAAATTTCTAACACCCAGCTTAAATTAGTTTTGTAATAAAAATAAGGAGAAGAGTTGAAAAGTACAGGAAGAAGTTGAGACTGGCATAATACATTTAGTACCTGGTGGCATACAGATACACAATTTGTAAATTATTACCAACAATTGCTAGCTGTAAAAACAGCCCAGGAGATGTTCTCGAAGATCTGAGTCACGTCACCTGCTACCCAGACTCAAGATACACTACCAGTCATGTACTGGTAAGGTTTCATTGAACGGCACAAGCTCCCTAATTTAAGCAGGTCTACCACACCAGCCAAGAGCTGACAAAGGCTGGTGGGAACATGAGGAACGGGGCGGGGTATATGACTGAAAGGGGTAACAGGCTTGCACAGGGTGGGCAGACACACCAGAGTCCCCTAACCTCACTCCTGCTCTCCAGCCACTGTTGAGTTCAGCTTCTCCAGGGTCTAACAGCCTGGTCTAATGCTACAGTAGCACCTGCTGGTCCAGAACTGCACTTGCGCAGGGCCCCTCTAAAGGAAGGCCTCTCACTCCTTCCCCTGTCCAGTCAAGGATGTGGACAGCTTGAGCTCCCCAGGTTGGTCCCCAGTAACCCCTGCTTGCCGATCTCCATCTCTGGATTCAATCCGATTTCTTCAGCACATGACCCTGCATTTTATCATTCAAACTGGTGAACTTTTCAGAATGGAAGAGGGTGCTGTTAAAGATCAGGCTGGAGAAACAGGTGTGTAGTAGGCTTATTCCAAGGGAAAGGAGACATCTAGCCACTCTCCCCTGAGCACAGGGCCATGACCGGGACAAAAACTGCCCTCTTCCTCACAGAGATCCCTCTTGGTGAGAAGCGACTTCCTTTATCCAGGAAAATCACCAACCACTTTCTAAAACACAGTGTCTCAAGTCCTTTCAAACACAGTTACCCTACATGAAAATCCTTCCTGCCTCATTCCATGAATGTACACTAAGCACCTCCTCCTCCTCCACTGACTTTCACCAAATAACTAGCTGCCTGCCATACACTCGGCCCCAAGAGAACAGAGAGCCTGTTCCTGTGGATCCAACACTGTGCTGGGAGCAGGCAGAGGATAAACTCACCTGTGTTACACACAGGCATCCAACAGGTTGCTCTGACACCAAGATGTGAGGAGAGGGGGCAGAGTGCTTCAGGCAGGAGAAATGAATGGCAGGAACTGGCTCCAGAGGAAGGTAGGATCCTCAAGGAGTGACCCTCTGAAGAGGGCTTTGGAATCCATGTAGAAAATAAGAGAAATTGCCATACTTTAAATCATAAACTAAATTCCCAAATTTCTTTAGCTGGCTTCAGTCATGGATTGTCAGTAACTTCATTGGCAAAACCAAGCAAAGTGAGGGAAATTAATATTAGTTTAGAGAATGCTAAGTGCCTCTCAAAGCACTAAATAATGCACTTCCTTTTAAAAATATCTTCGTAATAGCTAAAGCAATCCTTGGCAGAAAGAGTGAAGCAGGGGGTATCGCAATACCAGATCTTCAACTCTACTACAAAGCAATAGTAACAAAAACAGCATGGTATTGGCACCAAAATAGAAAGGTGAATCAATGGTACAGAATAGAGGACACGGACACAAACCCAAATAAATACAATTTTCTCATACTAGACAAAGGGGCCAAAAATATGCAATGGAGAAAAGATAGCCTCTTCAACAAATGGTGCTGGGAGAATTGGAAATCCATATGCAACAGAATGAAACTAAACCCATAACTCTCACCATGCACAAAATTAAACTCAAAGTGGATTAAGGACCTCGGAATCAGACCAGAGACCTTGCATCTTACAGAAGAAAAAGTAGTCCAGAGCTTCAACATGTTGGCTTAGGACCAGACTTCCTCAACAGGACTCCCATAGCACAAGAAATAAAAGCAAGAATCAATAACTGGGATAGATTCAAACTAAAAAGCTTTCTCTCAGCAAAGGAAACTATCAGCAAAGCGAAGAAAGAGCCTACAGAATGGGAGAAAATCTTTGCCAATCATACTTCAGATAGAGCACTAATCTCCAGAATCTATAAAGAACTCAAAAAACTCTACACCAAGAATGCAAATAATCCAATTGACAAATGGGCTAAGGAAATGAATAGCCACTTCACAGAAGATCTACAAGGATATGGAAAAATGTTCAACATCTCTAGTAATAAGAGAAATGCAAATCAAAACCACCCTAAGATTCCATCTCACCCCAATTAGAATGGCGATTATCAAGAATACAAGCAACAACAGGTGTTGGCGAGGATGTGGGGAGAAAGGTACACACATACATTGCTGGTGGGACTGCAAATTAGTGCAGTCACTCTGGAAAACAGTGTGGAGACTCCTTAGAAAACTTGGAATGGAACCACCATTTCACCCAGCTATCCCACTCCTTGGCCTATACCCAAAGGACTTAAAATCAGCATATTACAGAGATACAGCCACATCAATGTTCATAGCTGCTCAGTTCACAATAGCCAGATTGTGGAACCAACCTAGATGTCCTTCAATTGATGAATGGATAAAGAAACTGTGGTATATATATACAATGGAATATTATTCAGCCATAAAGAATGATAAAATTATGGCATTTGCTGGCAAATGGATGAAATTGGAGAATATCAAGCTAAGTGAGATAAGCCAATCTCAAAAAACCAAAGGACGAATGATATTGCTAATAAGTGGATGATGACACATAATGGGGGGTGGGAGGGGTTAGTGTTAGGGTTAGAGTTAGGGTTAGGGAGGGGGGCAAGAATGGAGGAAGGAAGGACTGTATAGAGGGAAAAGCGGGGTGGGAGGGGTGGGGGGGAAGGGAAAAAATAACAGAATGAATCAAACAACATTACCCTATGTAAATTTATGATTACACAAATGGTATGTCTTTACGCCATGTACAAACCGAGAAATAACATGTATCCCATTTGTTTACAATAAAAAATATATATATATCTTCGTATTCTCAGGACTTAAAGTCATCTTTTATGTTCTAATTTTTAAATAATCTGGCACATTCGAATCTGTAAAACAACATGTCAATAAGATTTGTGCAGTTATGTCCTTACAGATTTGGGTATACAAACTCAACAATGTCACACACACACACACACACACACACACACACACACACAAACATGATGGAAAATCGCCTGTATGAACGGGTACAACCATCTGTCCTGAAGGGGTAGCTCAAACATGAAATTTTGGTGAGGGTTGGGGCTGGGGGTATGGAGGAAATGGCAGTTTGGTCATAAAACTCAGTACCATTGATTTCAGTTTCCTGTTACCCCTTCAAGGCTGTTCTCTGCAAGCTAGCTACAGTATATGCCAGGCCAAAGGATGAGGGTAAGAGAGAAAGTTACAGCTCATTGAAACACTGGAAAAGGAAACTGTTCTACCCCACAGCTGAATGGCTCACCAGCCACCAAACACTTCCTTCCTTATGCCAGGGCTCCAAGGTGACCAGGACATCATTCCCTTTGTCAGGCATTAAGAAAGAGGAAAATTCATCCGACTATGGTATTTGGAAGTGGAACTTTTAGGAATAATTAAGATTAAATGAGGCCATGATGGTGGGACCCTAATGCAAACAGACCATGGCTTTATGATAACAAGAGAGACCTGAGGTAGGATGCTCAGCCCCACCATGTGATGAACTGTGCTGCCCCAGGACGCTCCAGAAAATCTCTACCAGCAACAGGACGTCACCAGAGTTGTCGCCCAGCCTTGGACTTCCATAACTGTGAGCTGAATCAACCTTATTACTTGATAAATTATCCAGTCTGTGATATTCAGTGATAGGAACAAAAAATGAACTGAGACAAGAGATGAATAACTTTTTCCAACAATTCTAACAAATTTCTATTTCTAATAGCTAAGAACACTGTGGAAACACTGAAAAAGTAAGCCAAGAAAAATGTCTTTGCTTTCCAGGGCATTTAAACAACTTAGAACATATATCTTGAAAACAAGAGCCAACTCTGAATTATAGCTCCATCCCTAGGTGCTTAGTACAGTATAACCATATAACAATTTCATGATTTAAAATAAAACTTGAAAGAATAAAGCAAAAATTTTCCCATTAAATGCCAAGTTTACTACAAAAAGGAATAGCTACAAAGCTTCATGTGTGGGAAAGGATAGGATGAAGGGTAAACAGAGTCAGTGGATGACAAAGTGCAAAGAGACATAGGACACTGTTCTGAAAACATGTCCAGAACAATCTTCTGTCCTCACTACAGCAACAAAAAGAGGCTGGTGATGTGAACAAACTTCCTGAGACATTTCAGGCTGTCCACTTTGGATCTGATTTTTATGCATATTTTGTTTTCATCAAAATGCATGAGCTCTCAACGGGCTCTTCATGAATTCCAGCCCTGAGCTCTCTTCCAGTACACTCAGAGATGAGGGCTCTCACACACCTGGTGCCACTGTTTTCCCTTAAAATGCCACAATGTTCTCAGTACCAATTTCAGGTTCAAGCAAGTTATGAGATGATTTAAAATGCAAACTACCTGCAAATGAAAATGGTATGTCAAAGACAACAAAAGAACAAAGGCCCTAACAAACACACAAATCTCTGATTCAAGGACCCTGCCAACATCCAAAAGAAGAATTACATTGTCTTCACAATATTTACAAAGAGGGATTATTTTATTTAAACTGATTTAGTTTATGTTTTCCTCTATGTTGATCAAATTGTATTTCAACATCCAGCCTGGGTTAGCATGTTGTGTGAACACTTAATTACTACCACATCTTCACAAAACACTCTTAAATCACACCCTAGTCCAGAAGGCAAGAAGCACTTCAGGGAGACAGTCAGGCCTGCTTTACTTTCTATGGGTGTTTGGAGCCAATAAGACTAAAACATTTCTTTGCCATTTAACTGAGCAAAACAATTGTGTTTGCCTTTGTGGCTGTGGATCTAAAGAGCCCACCAAGTAGGGCTTGACAGAATTTAATCTAATGCATTTTTTTAACTTATTTATTTTACTTCCACCATTGTCTGATTCACTGTGTGGTGTACAAAATAATAGACAAGTAACTAGCTTCTCTACTAGAAAACACACTACTGACGTTATCTACCTACACTCTGCTTTACTTATACCTAAGAAAAGAAGAGCCCCCAAAACTTAAAACTCCAGGACTCTCAACTCTGTCATGCACACTCTTGTTTAACCATTGCTTACTTTACTTCCTCGTTCTTCATACGACTGCCCTGAACATGTTCCTCTGCTCCAGGTGCCTCGCCTGCTTCCTCCCAATGCACTTCCCCAGGTCTGGCCCTTCCAGAGAAAATAAGCAGGGAGTCCTTCAGCCCATGGCTAAAAAACTGCATTTCTATTTAAAAGTGCTTTCACCACTACCTCTAGCTACAATGGAGGAGAAAGACCTACTCTTATTTTGGAATGGTCTCTACTGTGATCAAGATATGGTCTGTCTCCCAAAGGTTCTTGTGCTGAATGCTTGGTCCCCAATATAGTGGTATAGAGAGGTGATGGGACTTTCAGTGGTAAGTGATTAGGTGAGGTCCGTATCCTTGAAAGGGGTTATTGCCCATCTTGCTTGACAAATGGATTGGTTACTGTGGGAGTTGAGAGTAATGTATCAGGTTAGCTTCCTCTATCTGGTCTCTCTTATACTTGTGTCTCCTCTTTAAAGACCTGTGCTTTCGATCTCACTTCTCTCCATTTTGAGAAGGCAAAGGTCCTCACCAAAAACCAAGAAGACTCTGGCATCATGCTATTAAAAAAAAAAAAAATTGCCAAATATTGAGAACCAAAGCAAACCTCTCTTCTCTATAAAGTTTCTAGTCTCAGGCATTTTGTTGTAGTAGCACAAAATGTATTAAGACAGTTTCCTCCACCAATGCTTAGAATCAAATTCCTTTCCATCTTCCTAGGACTTCATTTTATCTTTTATGAGAATTGTTTTTAAATTCATTTATCATTTAGAATCACTTTGGCAGCCTCAAAAATCTCAACACCAGCCATGTCCAACACCAATTAACTGGGACTCTCTGTGAGTGGGTCCCACCATCAGTTTTGTTTTGTTTTGTTCATATTGGGGATTGAACCCAGGGGTGCTTAACCACTGAGCCACATCCCCAGCCCTTTTTAATTTTTGAGATTGGGTCTTCCTAAGTTCTTTAAGGCCTCACTAAGTTGCTAAGGTTGGCCTCAATTTTGCAATCCTCCTGCCTCTATCTCCCAAGTCACTGGGGTTTACAGGTGTACACTACCGTGTCTGGTATCAGTTATTGTTTTTAAAACTCCAAAGGCTTCAATTTATAGCGAGGGTTGAGATTCACTCCCTCTATCTTCACATTCTCCAAAGATATTTAAATATTTGCAGATTTCTCCCATCTTAAGAAACACTGCCAGGAAGGAAGGACTGTATAGAGGGAAAAGAGGGGTGGGAGAGATGGGGGAGAAGGGAAAAAATAACAGAATGAATCAAACAACATTATCCTATGTAAATGTACGATTACACAAATGGTATGCCTTTACTCCATGTACAAACAGAGAAACAACATGTATCCCATTTGTTTACAATAAAAAAAAAGAAAGAAACACTGCCTCCCTAATAGCAAAAAAATAAAAAAAAAATTATGATGAGGATGTGGAGAAAGGAGAACTCTCATACACTGCTGGTGGGAATGCTTCCATTATAAGAAACAGTATGGAGGTTCCTCAAAATAAATAAAAACAGATTACCTTGTAATCCAGCTGTCCCACTTCCAGGAGTAAATACAAAGGAAGGGAAATCAGCATGCTGAAGAAACAACTACTCATCCGTGTTTACTACATATAGAAATGACTGAAGTGGCCTCAATGACTGCATGGACAAAGAACATGTGATACGGGTGTATGATGAAACAGTATTCAGCGGTAAAAAATAATGAAATGCTGACATTTGCGACAACATGGATGATCCTAGAGGACATTATGGTAAGTGAAATAAGCTGACCACAGAATGACAAATATCATATCTTCTCACTCATGTAGACACTAAGAACGTTGATCGGATGCAAGTAGAGAGGAGAAGGAAAACAGAAGATGGATAATGAGTGCTGAAACGCAGCTGGATGGGAGGAAAGCCCATAGTGCTCTATGGCACAGGAGGGTTAATACAGGTCACAATAATTTACTATATATCAAAACAGCTAGAAGCAAGGAGATTTTGAATGCTGTCAGGCACATGTAGTCACAAAAAACAAACGTTTGAGGTGATGGATGTGATAATTACCCTGATTTGATCACTGTACTTAGCATACATGTATCAAAATATCACACTCTGAGAAATGTATAAAATTATGTGTCAATTAAAGCACACACACACACACACACAGAGCCTCCCTCAATTCCATGTCCTCCTCTGAATACATTCATCTCTCTCTCACTTCTCTCAGATGAAACTCCTCAAAAGACCCGTCTAGAGGCAGAGAACAAGAGGACTGCACCTTAGCAAGGCACTAAGCGACTTAGCGAGAACCTGTCTCAGAATAAATAAAAAGGGCTTGGGATTCAGCTCATTGGTAAAAAGCCTCTGGGCTCAATCCTCATTCCAATGCAAAACAAAACCTGAAGTCCCGCCTCTCCTCTTCCCCCACTGCACCTCTCTCCCCACCAGCTAAAACCAAGCTGTTCTGCAGGAAGTGCTTTCAGCAGGCTCTGATGGTCCTCTGTTCACCCAGCACAGGCCCTGGTCCTGTTGTTCCTCATGCCCTTGACTTCTCAGCAGCACATTCCTTTCCATTCATTGTGTCCAAGTAGGTTTTTTCCTCCTGGACGGTGTGGCCTTTTGACAGCACATATACGTGTCTTTTATCAGGAAGGTTTGCTTCTGTTCTCTCTTTGAAGGATTTTGGTTCACATTCTTCATTCTCTTCCTTTAGAAAAACAAGTCAAGATGTGATGGTAACACTTTGTTTTTCCTACATATCAACTTCAGAGAAATCCTTCTTCTCACATTTTCACTTTGCTTTGTAGAACTTTCTCAAGTCTGACTGTTTATTCCTGCATTTTCATTTGTATTTACCAAATTTGGGGGCTTCTAATGTGATTTTCATCTTTCCATGATTTTGTTTTTTTCTTTCTTCATGGGGATGAATCAGCTCCCTTGCCATCACCTTTATTTTCTCTTTTCTTCCATCATATGTGCCTTTTCTTGAAACCCTCTTTTTACAAAGTCCAGTTATCATTATTCTGTAAAGGCCTTGAAGAACTAGGAGTCTGAATTTTTCTTGTGTGTGAGATAGTTGGCTTTGGATCTGTGTTCTTCATTTTCCTCGCTGTTCCTTCCTTCCTTGAATTCGTGCTCCCTGTGCCCAGGCCTGGCACAGGCAGACCTTCCCACTGCAACAGGACACCACTGGCCCCTGCCCATGATCAGCACAGGAAGAGGGAGTAGCAGCACTGGCCCATCACTATCTGCACCTCTGTCAAGCCCTGTACCCTGGGAGGATTTCACACTCAGGTCTTTGGGGTGAACCCCCTTCAACCTAAGCAGCCCCTTATGTCACCATTCTGTGGTGATGTTCTGATCACCACCTAGCTGATCTTCCTGAAGCCAGAATTAAGGACAGGTAGTTAGTGTAGAAATAGGGAATCGGATCAAAGCCATCTCTCTCTGGAAGTTGGAGACTGCCCATGGAAGAATGGAATGTCAAGGAGCTCCAGAGTCCATTGATTATGAAATTTACCTGCCTTTATCAAGGACTGCAAGCAAGGAGCTGCTAATTAATGCCTCCTGGGCCCTTACCTGCCTGAATCAACTTGGCCCTCCCCCTGCCCACGGCTTTTCACTTAATGCAAAACCAGGCCTAGTCACTGTAGGCAGGAAGGAGTAAGGGAGGAGAGAACCGGAGAACAAAAGAGAATTTAACCTATAAAAGATGTAGGGTGCGCTCACTTCTTGGAACTTTTAGAACATCAGTCATGGCCCCCTTCTTCCTGACGGGAGAAGTCTGTATTATTACCTTTAAATAAAACCTGCTTAATATGCTTGCCTTGGCGTGCTTCTCTAGTGTTCAATCTTCAACATTAGAAGGAGCAGAACTTGTCACTGGTAAACGGCGGTATCATTTCCACTCTACTCTGCCCACATTTAGGAGTCTGTACTAGAAATGCAGGTGGTACATGGCCACCATGGTGGTGAGGTGGGCACACAGGCACTGAGGTGCTGACTCCAGGGATCTTGGTTCTCTCAGACCCTGATGGGCTCGGGCTCCCTGGTTGTTTAGTTCACAGCCTGCCCTCCTGCACATGGTGGCTCTTCTCTTCTGTCTGCTCCCTGTCTGCCAGCTTTCTGTAGTACATGGCCAAGCTGCACAGCAAGTCCTGGCTGTGCCTTTTTATTATCTTAGTGAAGCCATTTAATTTCTAGAGGCCTAACTACTTGAGAAAACTACATCCTGCCAGAATTTGAGGACTGTGTAAGTTCAAGCATCCTCTCTCATTTGGTCCACATCTCACTGTATTTGGCAGATATTCTTTATAGTTTGTGGTCTGAGGTTGTGGCTATTTAATGGAAGACAGCAATTCCTTCTTTTTTTTCTTTTTTTTTTTTTTTTTACTCTTTTTCTTCCTTTTGTGGACTTCTACGAAGAACTCTGGAGTAAAAGAGGGGGCTTTACACCACCATCTTTAACTAGGTCTCTGTTTCATTTTTAAATAG
This sequence comes from Sciurus carolinensis, assembly GCF_902686445.1. Classification (NCBI taxonomy): domain Eukaryota; kingdom Metazoa; phylum Chordata; class Mammalia; order Rodentia; family Sciuridae; genus Sciurus; species Sciurus carolinensis. The sequence continues at coordinate 22,955,047 of NC_062227.1, read as the reverse complement.
TTTGAAGCAAAGCCAATAAATGTTAGGCCAGATGTTAGGCCAGATGTTAGGGGCAGTTTTGGTTCGTCGATAACTCCCAGAAAAACGCTCCACAGACACAGGTCCCACACGAGGAACTTTTTATTTTATGCGGACAAATCGTGCCCGCTGCGGGGGAAAGGGGAAAGGAAAAGAAGAAGATGGCGCAGGGTTTCTTTTTAGTTATGGGAATTTCGTGGGCTGGGAGGAACCAATCGCGGAGGAGAAGTATTACAGACTGACTGATGGACCAATGACATATTAGAACGTAATGTGGGAGGCAGGAAGGTTACGGCAACATAAGCCGGAAATTCCTGTAACGGAAGAGGCGGGCGTAATGCAGATTGATGGGTGGTTGGGAGGCCGGGTGGTTGGGAGGCCGGGTTCCTGTATCGGGAGAGAAAGGTGGCTTTATACCTAACAATAAACATTTTTCTTCTTTTAGAAAAGCCAAACAAATACAAATTATTCCAAAAATTGTATTAAGTTAATTAAAACATAGAAAAAAAATGCTTAATGGGCAATTTACTACTCTAAATATTTATAAAGAAAAATATCACTTCTAAAAGACAAAATTAGTATTTTTGAAAAATTTCACAATTACCTTAGATATAAATCATAGTTACTTTGCTTTACTGATTAATAACCATGAGGAAGTGCCCCACCCATTTCAGAGGCTATGGATTCCAATATTTGTTGAACTTGTGAACTTCATTTTTTTCAAAAAAAGGAATCCTTGAAAAATATGCTTGGAAAATTATGATTCTTTACAATGCCAGGGATTCTCATTTAATTTAATCCAGAATAAAATCAGGCTGAGTACGTCATGGAGGGAGGGTCTTTCCCAAGAATCTACACTTAAAATTCAACACTAGGGCCAGGTATTGGAATCCCAGTTACTGGGGAGACTGAGGCAAAGGGATCCCAAGTTCAAGGCCAGCTCTGGGCAACTTAGCATGACCCCATCTCAAAATAAAAAATAAAAAGGGTGGGGAGGTAACTCAGTTGTAAACGTCCCTAAGGTTCAATTTCCTATAACAAAAGAGAAAAACTAACACTAGGGTCAGGGGTATAGCTCAGGGGTACAGCACTGCCGACATGTGTGAGGCCTCTTCCATCCCTAGCGCCACAAAAGGAAAGGTTAACACTTCTTATTGTACATGACCACCTTCTTCACTCAGCCTTGCCAAGAAGGAATGAGGCTTTTATAAACCCTACCACTTATTCACTTTAGACATTCGTACCCTAGCCAAAAAAAGAGAGGTCGCCATATAAAATTCAAATCCTATCTCCATTTATTATTACTTTGCTTTGTTTTAAATCAATGAACAAATTAAAACTAATCATTATGGGCTTTAAAATGTCTGTTTCTCTCTTCTCTGGGGGCACCCTCTCCCCACAGAATTATCATAACCTCAGATGTAAAACCACAATCAACTGCAATGACTAATTATATATTTAATTTACTGACAAATAAATTACTAATTTCCTCTAAATATAATTCCTTTCTTTGGGGAAAATAATTTATAAATAATCATGTTACATATTCCACATTATTATATATTCCATTTATACAACCCATGAAACATTCCCCTAATGTAAACATTTTCATCAGAAAAACTTGCCTAGTATAAGAGTAATCAAATTTTCAGTTAAGCCATTATATTTTTTCCAGTTGAGAGGGAAAAAATGAGTAGCTGCTAAATTGTGATCCTTGAGAAGCTGAGTTATATAGTCAGGAGGAAGAAGGGGAAAGGCAGGGACTGTGTCTCTGAGGACCACAGTGCATCCTGGTTAAAGAGGCACCTATGATAAATGTAACCTGACAGTATCCAGAGACTGGAGCAATATTCTATCAAGTATTTTTAAATTCAGTTCCACACAAGTCAACTCAGTTTTGCCTGGAGATCCTCCCAGACATTTAGCTGGTGTGGATATAATTTCTTGTCTCTCGGAATTGGGAGTGGGAAACAGCAAAAGGAACAGTGCGTAGTGTTTCAGGATGGCAATAAACTAGAAGGCTGGATGTTCAAGGGAGCTGGAACTCAGGCTTCCTTCCCATGCCCAATTTTTTAAGCTTTATTTTGACATAGTTAAGGAACAATATTTTTTAATTTTGAAGGTTGTCACCATTGTTTTGTGCAGATGTTTAAAAACAAAAATGCAATGTTATTTACTCTTCAAGAACTACCTCCTTCATTTTATTTGTCGCATCAAAGACCAATGTAGGATTGTGAGCGCACACTGCAACCTCCATCTTTCACAGTGATTCAAGTTACACTTACCAACCTAAACAATCTTAGATTCTTAGCTTCAGAATTCATTTAGGATATGTAGTAGTTAAAACTCCTTAGAAGTTCAAGATAGAACTACTTCATATGTTTTAGGACTCCCTGCCCATTTTGGGTTTTGGTGGTACTGCAGATGGAACCCATAGGTACTCCACCACTGAGCTATAATGCCCAGCTTCTTTATTTTGAGACAGGGTCTCACTATATTGCCCAGGTTAGTCTCAAACTTGCCATCCTCCTGCCTCACCCTCCCAAGTTGCTGGAATTGCAGGCATGCACCTCCATACCCATTTTGAAATGAGAAACTGCTGCAATAAACGGAAGAGAAACAGTATGTGAATTCTTAAGCCAGACCTTTATAAAGTCTCATGTAGCCAGGAATAGTGACCCACATCTATAATCTCAGCAACTTGGGAGGCTGAGGTAAGAGGACTCCAAATTCAAGGTCAGGCTTATCAACTTAGCAAGACCCTCTCTCAAAAGAAAAAAACAATAAAAAGGAACTGGGGATACAGCACAGTGATAGAGCACCCCTGGGTGTACTAGTACCAACAAAAAAAGTCTTATGTAGCAAAATAAAAAGATGTTCCAGACAGCTAACATACGTTATATAGATCTTGGTTCCCAACTTCTCAGCTTCTACTGGAAGTATCTTTAATACTTGATTCACCAATTATTAAGATGGAAACAGAAAGTCTCAAATCATCATCATGCTCATGATCATATATAGAGTAATACACATTTTCTGTGTTCCACAGTCTGTCTTCCTAACACCAGACATGCTACAATACAATGTAGAGACTGAAAATAACTTTAAATATAAGCAAACTTTTTAACAAGGACAGAGAAAAAGAGAAAATCTATATGTATTGGACTTTTTATCTTATCATGAAACTACTTGTAGCTGTCTTGTCCAATGCATTATTACCAGTCTCAAATAACTATTGAGTATTTGGGAAAATGGTCAGTCCAAATTGAGTTATAAGTATGAAATGCACCCCAAATTTTGAAAGTTTTGTTAAAGAAAAAAGTAAACTATCTCAATAAACTTTATCTAATGATAGGCTGAAGTAATGTTTTGGATGGATTAGGTCAGATAAAATATATTATTAAAATATATTAAAACTTCTTAAAAATGCAGCGACTAGAAAATGTTAACTTATAACTGTGGCTCACCACATTGTCTTTCTACTGGGCAGAATAGGTTTTTTATTTTTCTTTTTCTTTCTTTCTTTCTTTTTTTTTTTTTTTTTTTGTGTGTGTGTGTGTGTGGTGCTGAGGATTGAACCCAGGGTCTCACACATGCAATCGTCATTAAGCTACCCTGCTACTCCAGGACAGTGTGGTTTTAGAGACCAATATTGAAATAATCTATGAAGCAGTTCAATTATCCATTAGATTAAAAATTAAGGTAAAAAACAGCTGGGCACCCTGATGAACACCTGTAGTTCCAGCAACTCAGGAGGCTGAGGCAGGAGGATTGCAAGTTCAAAGCCAACCTCGATAACTTAGTGAGACCCTAAGCAACTTAAGGAGACCCTGTCTCAAAAATAAAATAAAAAGGACTGTGCCTGTAGCTCCATGGTTAAGTGCCTCTGGGTTCACTCCCCAGTATCAACAACAAAAATTAAGGTTAAAAAATAGCACACATTCATTCTCTCCCTAATTCTCCCAAATGTGCCTTATAAGGCGAGGGAGACAGTAAAACTGCCCACCAAGAAGGTTATGGAAACAAAAAGATTTAGCTTATTGCCTTCGGTCTTATCCCAGACATTTAACTCTTCCAAAAATTTCCTCTGCTCCACTGCTTCCTGCTGTGAAGCTTCTAAGCAAACTGTGACCCCAATTTCCCAGGAGGTAAGCACATGCTTTATAAATTAGATGTTGCTATGGCAGTCACCACAGTTCCAAAAAAGGTGGGTACCCAAACAGGTATGCAAGTGACCAGATACATGTAAGAGGTCATGAAACCCTCTCAGGTGAAACATGAGCAGGACACCAACACAAAAATCCTGCCACTCAACACCAAAAGGGTTCTCCCTATATATATCACTACCACCAAGCAGACATATCTTCTACTGGAAGGCTAAACCACAAAGGGGTGCAGGAATGGAGTGTGTGCTGGGAATGGCAGGATCCCCTGCTGGATTCTAGCCCTAAGCCTGGGAAAGTTCTCTGCTGCTGCCACTTCCTGCCCTTCCTCCCCAGGTTTCAGTGATAACTGGAAACCCATGTTGGGGACTGAGAGTTTGCAACAAGGAACTTGGCTGACCCAGGCATCAGCAGAGTTAGCATTCTCAGGGAACAGTTGCAGGATAAGTATCCACTGAATCTTCCAACAAATAAAATTCTTACTATGTGCCAGGCATTGTTCCAAGGCTACATCATTGAACAAAAGTAAGGTGCCCTGTTTCAGCAAAATCATACAACAAAAAAAAAAAAAAAAAAGAAAGAAAGAAAAATTATAAATCACTTCTAGAAGGTAGTAAGTGGTAAGTGAAAATAAAAGTAGATCAGGTAAGGAAGTTTCTGGGCTCTCACTGCAGGAACAGCAGTTCGCTGGAGGGACCAGGGTAAGCATCACTGAGAAGGTGAGACCTCCCAAGAGACCTAGGAGGGGGAGGAAGTGAACCAAGCCTGGCTCAAGGGGAAGCAGCAGAAGGCAGCAGAGGTCATAGCTGGCATAGTCCCCACACAGGACAGAAGCCTCTGCAGCAGGAGGCAGCTGGGTAAGGAGCAGAGTGACAGGCGGTCACAGAGGTCACACAGCCAGACCTTATAAGACTGCAGTTTTTACTCTGAGAACCTCCTAGAAGTTTCTGAGCAAAGGAATACTTTGTTCTGCCTCCTGAAAGAACCTCCCTGTGTATTGTTCTGCGGAAAGACTCTAAGGTCAAGGATAGAAGCAGGGACAATTCAACCAAAATGTGTTAAATACTGTTGCAACTGAAAGCTAAATAATATCAAGACAATGATAAGAGTAATGGTTTCTGATCAGTACTGAGAGAAGAAAGACTGTAGGTGATAAAGTGGAGGAATGGGAAAATCCCACAATTTTCAGGACCTGAAATGGGGTCACTTTGACTCATCCAGCAAGAGCAGGAGTGGAAGACAGCAGCAGTGTCCACCGACAGGATCATGGTGCAATTCCAAGTTGCACTTGTCCTTTGAAAGGGAACTGCATTAACAAACATTTGATTTTCCATTTCAAGAAGGAAACTATTTCTCTAAAAGCAAACACATTATAGCAACAGAAACAAAAAGAAAAAAAATAGTGAACACAATTAACCCTGCACTTCCAAGCCATTTCAACATTTAGTTAGGAAACATAGTAGGTATGTGCATTGCCTTTACATTACTAGTAGGGAAATGTGAGTATGTAAGGAAAAAAATTATCCGTACAAATAAACATTAATATGGAACTAATTTTCTTAGTTCTCATTTCACTGAATAATTATACCTTTGGGCTAACATGAATAATTTATTAAGTAGCATGCAGTTTATATGTAGCCTTGCAACCTTCTGCCCTCATTATGCAATCATCTGAAATCATGTCCAGGGTTCACCATGACTGGAAAGTGACTTCCATGCAAATGTCCTTTTCCTATGAGCCTCCGGATAGTTTACTGAGTGTGTCTTTAGGTTAATAGAAGTTGTTCAAAATGTTATTTAAAAATCTTCTCTCTGAAATATGCTCAGTAATTCATTAAATAATTCATCAAGTCCTAAAATGCCAAACTTCCCTTTTTTTCTTGGCTTATTTTGCAGTCTGATTCTTAATTAAACTTTTAAGGAATGTAAAACCTTATATTTGTTTCCTGGTTTCTTCACAGTTATTAAAAGTTGCCTGTCCTTCAATAAGAACCATTGTTAGAAAATAATCCTCATAAAATAATTCAGTTTGGGTACTATGAGATCTAACAGACCTAAGAGAGATTCACTTCCCATTAGAATTGCCTCCATTTTTAGTTTTATAAGAAGAATCCAACGTGTAATGAAGCATCAGTACCTTAATCCCAAAAGCAGACCTGTTCTGATAAGTCTCACGGAGCACAGAATGCTAATTATATAGATCTGAATGTTTCTCCTTATTTTTCTTGCTTCTTCACGTTCTCTGCTACACTGCAGATCATAATAGAATGGTAGTCTAATTACTACAACTATTAATTATGCTCATGATTAATTTGAAATACCTGACATAAAATGTAAATGGGTTCAGTAAGAGACAACAAATCATTCTTAATGAAATTCTAACACCTGAAAATGTTTGGCATCATTATCAGTCAAGTAACTACACTTAATTTCCTCTCAGTTGGGCATAATAATAGAGTTGGTTACTAGTGTTATTTACTAAAACTGTGTTTCATCACAAAACAATTAATGTGCACCTGAACTATGGCATTGAACCGCAGACTTGTATCTAGCATTAGCTTCCCAGGCAGGCCAACCCTAAAATAAAATCATCAGTCCTGCTTTTGACTTCCTCTTAGCACCTTCCATCTGCTGGTCAAATGCCCAGACCCTCAAGAAGTCAGCTTCTGTTCTTCAAACCTCCTGGCTTATGGTTATGTTGGAAATAATGGGGGAAATGTTGACTGAAGAGATTAGAAACAAGAATGCTTTGCCAAAAACATGGGAGCTTTCATGGGAAGACTGTATTCCTGACATATGGGATGAAGAAATGGGAATACCAGGGAATGAACTGTGAGGCTTCCAGAAGACAGACTGGAATCACTAGGGGGGTCAACTGCATCCATAAGATAGCCCTGAGTGTTGGCGCCCAGTGTTGTGAGGACCATTCAGGCATTTGAGTCCTTCCCTAAATTAAACTAAAAATAGGACTTTTAACCCAGGCATGAGGTCACTCCAGCGTTCATCTAACAAAAGCTCCTGGAACCTCTGCCCACTTCAGGTTCAGTCACAGTGGACTGAACAGTGGGAGTAACAAATGAGTGCTGTCATTCCCAGGATTTCTGTTTTCCTTCCGTTGCTTTTCCATCTCCCACTTGCAAATTCAGGTTTTTGTTCTGGGAAGAGAAGGCAAAGGAAAAGAAAGAGACAGGAAAATAAGAGGGAGGGAGAAAGGAAGGAAAGAAGGAAGGGAAGGTGGGAGGGGAAGGAAAGGAGGGAATCAGGCAATATATAGACGATTAAAAGGGATGATGTTCAGCAGGGCATGGTGCTGCTCACCTATAATCGCAGCAGCTGGGGAGGCTGAGGCAGGAGAATTCCAAGTTCAAAACAAAACCAGCCCCAGCGACTTAGCAAGGCCCTAAGCGACTTAGCAAGATTCTGTCTCAAAGTGAAAAATGATGTGGCTCTGTGGTTAAGCCCCCCTGGGTTTGATCCCCAGTACCAAAGGCGGTGGAAGTAGAGAGCCCCAAGTAAAATTTCCCAAGTAAAAGGGAATGTTGAATCTAGGTATAAAATGCCTCTTAACCACAATTTTCAATAACTTTACCTCTTATCAAGTTTTTTTTTTAATGAAAACATCCTTTATTAAATGAAATATATGTTAATGATATATCTTTAAAATATTTTATCATGGCATGTCTTTCCCCTAAGATCAAACACATCCTGTAATTTTTCCATCAATCAATTTATCTCACTTGTTTGAGTCTAATGGAATATTTGTCACTTACAGTTCAAAAAATATTAACAAAAGCTAAAGAAATCCTGATTCAAGTATAGGTAGGGTGTGCATACTGATCCAAAGAATAACTCTGAACATCATAATTTTAAATGCTCTATTAATTTTTGATTAAATTAATTTGTGATTTTAATTTGTGATTCAAAACAGAATCAGTTCACTGGAAGATATAGGGAGGAACAATTTGGATATCCCAATCTTTGAAGTACTAGTTAAGGAAGAAACTGAATTTACAAATTCAACAAATTTACATGTCAATAAAGAAAATGCACATAAAATATCTATATAGAAACAAACTTGAATATCTTAAAAATCCAGACCATCTAAAAAATATATAAACTATACATATCACAAAGGAAAGATCATGGTTAAGATATTTGGAATACAATACACAGACAAACATACACAGAACAACACTCACACACATACACACACATCTTAAAGGAAAAATTTCTTGGCTGATCGTGTCTATCCAAATATGTAAGTTGAGGAAATGTGATAGCAATATCTATTTAATCACCAGTCTAAATATAAAGGGACTATCTCACCTTCAATAGCAAATTAATTCATTCCACATCCAGTGGGGACTCACCCCTCCTGAAAATATATCCATTTTCTTATTGATCTCGTAGTGAGTACTCCCAAAGTTTTGTCTCTGTCTCAGGCCTCTTCCATGAGCACCAACCTGTAGGTGCAACTGCATGGTCAACATCTCCACTAAGGAATCTTTGTGACATCTCAAACTTAAAGACTCCAAACCACTCTGATTTTCCCAATCACATCTCTCAGATGTCCACATCTCAACTAATGACAATGCCACCAATCAAAAAACACTGTAGTCACTCCTGACCTGCCCTCTTAATATTCAAATCCAATCTGTCACCAAATCTTACTGGTTCCACCTTTAACACATCCAGAGACTAAATCACTCCTCATCACCTCCATTGTTACTATTTGGTCCAAGCAACTAGGAGCCACTGCCACTAACTTTTTCAAGTGTTCTCAATGGGTCACCCTGCTTCCACCTTGCCCCTATAGAGTCTGTTCTATAAAAAGCAGGAAGAATGATCTTTCTATAAAGTGAGTCAGCCTAGGTGATACCATGACTCAAAAACCTTCAAGGCTTCAATCCCAAAAAACCAAAGGAAGAATGATCTCGGTGATAAGTGGATGATGATACATAATGGGTGTGGGAGGGGTTAGTGTTAGGGTTAGAGTTAGGGTTAGGGAGGGGGGCAAAAATGGGGGAAGGAAAGACTGTATAGAGGGAAAAGAGGGATGGGAGGGGTGGGGGGAAGGGAAAAAATAACAGAATGAATCAACCAACATTACCCTATGTAAATTTATGATTACACAAATGGTATGCCTTTACTCTATGTACAAACAGAGAAACAACATGTATCCCATTTGTTTACAATAAAAAAAAATAAAAAAATAAACCTTCAAGGCTTCTCTTATACAAGCAAAATCCTCAGAGTCTTTTTTGATTTTGCCTGTCTGTTCTTATAATCCACTCCACATAGACACTCCCCTCTGCCTGCAACCTTCTTTCCTCAGATATCTAACAGCTCTATCTCTAATGTTCTTCGAATGTTAAGGAGGCAATACCTGACCCAACTATTCAATGTTGCAAGCCAGTCCACCCACACCGCTCTTTTCTGCCTCTTTCTACTTTACTCTTTTCTGTAGCACTTATCTCCATCTCACATACTATCTACTATCTTACAGCAGCAGATTGTATTTTCTAAAAATCTTGGCTGCAACAACACATCTAGACATCTATATCTTCCCCTCTTGAACCTGGGTGGGCCTTGTGATTATCTTAAAAAACACAGTATATGGGAAGTGACTGTGATTTCTGTAGCTAGACTATAAATACAATGCGGCTTCTCCTGGCTCTCCTGGGATGTTCTGCAAGGAATGCTACAAGGAAGGCATGAAAAGCCCATATGGAAAAAAAAAACAATCTCCAGCACAGGGCATGGATGGAAGACCAGCAGTTCCCAGGGTCCTCTGCTCACAAGGGTTTGTGCCTGAGATCATGTTCTTGAAATTCTTCACATTATCTCTGAATCTGTTTTCTGTATATAGAGCACCATGGGACCATGAATTTGTGGGTTGGCAACTTGGAACTGCTACTCCTGCAAGATCCTGCCTCCTTGGCACAAGTTTGCAGAAGCCCACTTTCCAGCTCCCTGGTCTTCCCTGTCCCTACCCCTCAACAGTGACTGCTGTCACCTCTGCCCTTGACAGGGGCCTAGATAGAAACACAGGAAGAAGAAGGGGCTAGGAACCTGTGCAGTGGTGGGTTCTGGATATACTATGCTGAAGGCCACCCCAACCTGGGCTAACAGTACCCCAGCACTTGTAAACCCCAAATCAAGTACTGAGCAGATCCTCCACAAAGGCTGCAATCCCTCAAGGATCACTGATCCACTGTGTATTGGGATGACAGCCCAAGAGAAGGAGAGAAATCAGTTTTATTTGTCCAACCTTAGGAAATGTGTCCTCTGTCCTGGGACTGGAAGGAGAGCTCTCAGCTGGTAGGCTGAGGGTGTTAAGAAAGGGGGTGCAGATGTCTGGGAGAGTCCATACTGCCCACCAAGTATCCCCATGCGCAAGGGGGTACTTACAGAGCAAATAAAAAACACCAAGACAGAGAGACCACAGAAGGAAGGAAAAATGTTTTACATTATAGTACCTTTTAATATCACTTTTCCCCTGCTTTTTTGACCTTGGGGCCTCTCCTTTCCATTTTACATGGGACCTGTTCCAACACTGAAAGCCAAAACAAGCCTTCCCCATTGGCCATACCCAAACTGCACATTAGTAAGTTAAAAGTTACTATTATTTTAATTCACTAAGTCTGGGGATGGCTTGTTGTACAGTGAGAGACAACCAGAACACTTAACAGTTGTTGATTTTTTGATTCCTCCAACACATACATGCACGTGTGGTCAGGTTTTCCTGGAAGCTTTGGGATGTCAATGATTTTGAAGATCTTTCCATATTCCTCATATCTAGAATACTGGCTTGCCCAAAAAGTCACCTAGTAAGTATTAGTTCAATGAACTGATGTCCAATTTTGATGAAACTTGGTATAAATAAATTGGTCACCAGTATGGGAAAACTTTACAGTTTAAAATGAGTAAATATTGATGTTCCTCAACTTCTCTTGTTGTTCTTACCTGATAAAGCCATCATTAACTTGAAAATATCATAAGTGGAAACTGCACTGACTTTATCGTAACCTGGTGAACAGCCCAGGTTAACAACATAGCGCACTGTAGTGCTTCGGTTATTTCCATCATGATGGCAGTGCTGCCTGGAACTGCAGCTCATTGCTGCTGCCCAGCATCAGAAGAGGATCAGTCTGCATATCACCAGCCCAGGGAAAGATCCAAATTCAAAATTCAAAGTCAGTTTCTATTGAACTGCTTATCATTTTCATAACATAGAACTTTCATAACACTTTCATAACATAGTGTATCTGTGACCATCTGTAGTTGGAAAGTGGCCACCAAGAGGACACCAAGATAGGAGGGTGCACACAGGACCTCCCTCCCTTTCATTAGCAGTCCCTTACCCCATAAGTGCGATTTCCTTTCCCATGACCTGTTGGGGGCTATGCCATGTGGACTATGCCAAGATGGCGCCTGGCAACCAGCCAGAAGTTGTTTTGATCACATCGGTGGTGAGGAGGTCGGTTAACATAGACACACCCAAGTGCTTTATCATTGGCCATATTCAAATAAGTCCACGCACACAATGCATGCGCATGTATTCCCAAGTGCTCCTGCTCGTGCCTGTTTGACCTTTGCCGTGATTGGACAGTTAGCTCCTCGCCTGATCTTGGCTTAACTAGTGTTGACCCTACCCTGATCTTGGCTTAACTAGTGTTGACCCTACCCTTCGCCTCCTGGAGGGAATATAAGCCGGCTCTCCTTGAGTGCCGGGTTCCCTGTTCCTGAATCATCAATAAACCGCTTCAAATTCAAGAGTCTTGCTGCCCATTTGTCTCCCACGCCAAACTGACTCCGCTAGACGGCGTCAATGACCATCATGGATGAGACCCTTATCAGATACAAAGAAGTATTTTGGAATGAAAGGAAAACTGAACACAAATAGTCCTTAGCATTAATATCTTTGATTAAGTTTATATATGTGAACACACTCAACAAAATGCATCTCCATTCAAAAATGAAACCACTAATGGTAATAGCAATCATTATTTCAGTTTATTCCAGTGTTCATTTTGTGATATTCCATGCTGTTCCTCACCCTGTCACTCAGTACTTACCCAAAGAAGGTATACAGCAGGAATCTATTAGGAGTAGCAATTATTGGCAGTATCAGTGGTTTTCCATGTAATGGGAGTTTTGAGTTTGCCAACCTCTGAGCAGGATTACTGGGTCTTCCCATGCCACCCAGGTTGCTCTTCTCCATGACCTCATTTTTATAAATGGGCAAGAGGAAGACAGTCTTCCAGCCTCGCGGGGATTGTATTTCCACTAACCAGCTTGGAAGTTGGCAAGAGACTGTCTTCTGTCTCTTCCTGGCATGTTCATTGTCACTTCCTTCTCAAGGGCTCTTCCAAACATTACCTACTAAGAACTCAGACAGAAACAAGATCTTAAGAACAGCAAATTCCCTGGCAATGATCCTACAGGTGCCCTTTAAATGGTCCACAGATGCAGCTGAAGCAGAAACAACTGCAGCTCTTGGGTCTTCTTGGTGGGATTCAGAAATTTAACCACATCTGTAAAGAGAGTTTAAAGTCACATCCATGTTGCAGGAGCTTGTTTTATGAATATTCTGAGTGTCAGAACACTACTGAGGACCCAAAATGCTTTAACTTCTGTTAGAAATGAATCAGTGGTTTCTTGAACAGTTCTTCTGTCTTGTTTCTTCATCCTTTCCCCTCTGCTAGAGTCCAGTACTTCAAAACAATATTTCTCCTCTTGTTTTGAGTGATTCATCCTGCCATTAAGCTAATTGTGGCTGGTTAGAAGATGTGTATATGGCAGACCCCTGAAAGCCAGTGGGTTCCAAGTTAGGGGACAATAGAGCATTAGGCTCTTCTTGATCTCCTGTATCTGGGGAGGTTACATCCTCACACAGTGTTTGCCAAAGGATTCTGCCTGTCCCTGTACCCAAGAAGAAGAGTCCTGTCTCTCCCCAGCTCTTACCCCCTTTCACTGCTCTTAGGATAAGCCCGATATGTGGGAAGGAGAGATAAGTTCATTTTCCCCAAAAAATTCCCTTTGGAGTCCTTCTTCATGTGAGATATGCAGCAAATTCTCAAATCCTTGGTTGCTAAGTCAACCAAATATTAACCTGAGGACATAGCATGAGGAAGACACTATATGTCACACTTCTCTCTGTCAGACTTCATTTTCAGCCTCCCAACCTAGCAACAAAATGTCTTCACAAGCAGGAGGAGGCAAGTAGTCAAAATGGAACACCCAACCTTGGTTGTGACATCTCTAATATAACTGGTGCCTGGACAGTGTGGAAATGAGGAGGTAGAGAGACCAGTTGCTTCAACCCAAGTCCAAAGCTGAAATTCTTAACAACTGTAGCAATCACTGAACATTCTGCCTCTTCCTGCACCAAAACTGTTTCTCTAAAGAATAGTCATTTTTAGAAAGTTTTAAGCAGATTCTCAGGCTCTGCACACTGGTTTCCCTTCCTTCCATGTCTCCTGAGTAACCCCCTCCCCCTTCTGGTCTCAAATGGATGTCAGGTCCCCAAGGACCCCAGACTACATGCTTCACAGAGCCTGGAGGAAGAACTAAAGACATCTACAGTCTAGAATGAGAGCTCTGTGGAGACAGTAATAGTACTGCTCTGCTCAATGGTATAGGCAGGACAGAGTCAGGAAACAAGAATGCATTAATGCTCATGCTAACATGGCCACGTTAAGCCCTGGGCATAAAGTTACAAAAAACCTGACTTCTTCCAGCACATTCTATTCCCTACTTCCAGGCTCACCAAAAATAACTCAATTTTAACAGTTGCCCTACGGTTTGCCAGAAATACTGTCCTGGCTAAACTTGTGGGTGGACAGTTCCTTTAGGTCTGTCCTATTTGTCTCATTATAAATTAATAAAGCCAGGTATGGGGGCACAAGCCTATGATCCTGAGAAAGGAGGATTTCTTGAGCCACAAGATGGAGACCAGCCTGGGCTCAGTGAAACCCCATCTGAAAACAATTTAAGTAAAATAAAAATAAATTCATAAAATGCCAATATCTCTTCTTTACGAGCAGCCCACTCTTGGTGGGCTGACAATATTAGATACTGCCTCTTCCAAAGACCAACAAACAGACTTTGGATCTTAAGACTCAGGCAAATTCATAGGGAAAGCTGCTCTCTGTGGATGCTCTGAGGATCTGGGCAGCAAAATAGTCTATTCCTCCACGCTGCCACTCACTAGATGGGCTATTTCTTTTTCATTTCTGCAGGTATTAAAAATTCAGAAGAGAACAGCATCCTGAGCTGATCTTTATCTGTGTTGTATATTTAATTATTATTGACTGACAGGCAAAATGAGCAGCATTCCACAGCGACAAAGGAGACTGCTCACACGTTCAAGACTGCAGAGTTTATATAGCATTTGTGCCTTAGATGCTTTGCAAGGCCAATGCTGCATTCTCGCATCCTGCCACTAAAATGGCCTTAAGTGTTTCATTTCTACACGCCTTCTCAAATTGTGTTTTTATTGTTGTTTGTTGTTATTTTAAGCATTAGAAGTGTTAACAAGAAAACTTCCTTAAGCCAATTAAATTCAGTAGTTTGTATGGCCAAAGTAAACAAAACAAAAACAATTCACAAATCATTCTCCCAGAACTAGAGCAAGTTTTGAGAATTTCAACCAACAAAGTGATCAGACAGCATTTACAGAAACAGAGATGAGGCACAGAAAACAACACGACTACAGATCAGTTCACCATCTAGTCAACGGGTTACAGCTGAATTGGCTAGTGGTTCACAGCCTAATCTGTTAACTAACTGAATACAGTAACTTCTGTGACAAGCCAAAGTGTGGGTGAGATTAAACTCTATGTTGGTTTAAACCCAATCAGGTGCTCAGTTCAAATCCATGGCTTCTTACAGAATCTTACTTAACAGAAGTGACCCAAACAAAAGGAAACCAAAACTTACTATTCTGATAAAACTGGTGGGTCAAGAATCAATTTCATTTCTAACCACTAAGCATCCTGCAATTCTTGAAATGTTTACATATGTAGAATCAAAACATGATTAAATCAAAGGCATCAAAATGTGCCTAATACTGAACTATTATAATAAATAACGTAATGGGCCGGGGTTGTGGTTCAGTGGTAGAGGGCTTGCCTAGCATGTGTGAAGCACTGGGTTTGATCCTCAGCACGCCATAGTAATAAATAAATAAATATCCACTGACAACTAAAACATATTTTAAAAAAAATAATTATTATTTATTATTGTAAAAATAATAATAATGTCAATGTGGTTGGTCACTTAAACTTAGTTTTATATAATTACATTAAGAACTGGCTTTTATTTTAATTAATTATTTAACATTTAAATACTTCCTGGGTCACACTTAAAAACATTTGTGTAAAACTATTCCACACATGATTTCTGTAGACTTTTTGAGAAAAATTATTGTTCTATTTAACTGCAGTAGTATCACAGAAGATAACATAACAGTCTGAAAAGGCTGACAAAAGTTTTATGCAGGCAAATTAAACAAAAAGTATGAAGCTCACATATATTATTCAATAATAATCATTATAGTTAAAAGTACCTGTTCAGCCTTAAGGAAAGAATAGTGTTTTAGTTAGCTGGACAGATGTTTCAAAATAAGATAAAAAATAATAAAACAACTTAATTTGAACTTAAATGACAGACATGCATATCATTCTCTAATCTTGCAATGTACAGCCATGGCCTTTCTCCAGGTGTGCTAACTGGAGTGGCCTCTCATCGGTCATGCACAGTCTTCAGCTACTGCTTTCTCTCAGAGTTTCAACTTAGGTTTCCTCTATTTTCTAATTTTTTCTCAGCTAGCTTGTTTACACAAGTGCAATAGCATTTTTTCTTTAAGACAGCTTCCCTTTATGCTCTTTTTACTTCCTGGCTGTGATGAATGAGCAGCTTTGCTCCACCAGAAGCTCCCTGCCATGACTTTCTGCCAAGTGATCTGAAAACATGAGTTAAAATAAATATTTTCTCCTTTTAAGCTTATTATCTCAGGCATTTTGTCATAGTCATGCAAAGCTAACACAATTTTTTAAATACATCACAGTGTGTGAGAAAAGCAAGCAGGGAGACAGGGCTGGGATATCAATAACCCCTTCAAAGGCACACCCCAATGACCTCACTTCCTTCCACTGGTCCCACCTACCAATGGTTCTACCACCTCCCAATAGTGCCACAGGCCAAGTTGTTGGCATATGGGTCTTTGAGGGGCACTGAAGTTCCAAACTATAACAAATACAAGTGTCCTTCACTTAAAGTAATACTATATATAAAACAAACCAAATTTGTAAACCAAAGAACAGAGTGTTTATTTAGAAATCTCCTTCCTCTTTTGCAAAAGAATTCATCTCAGAGCACCTTACTAAGTAGAAACCTCAAAATATTATAAAAACATTCCATTCATGACATTTCAATTCATATGCCACTTTGAAGAGAAAAATATAATAAGTAGTACTAATATACAAAGAAATTTGTTTGAAAACAGAAAACATTCCTATGGAACTTAGGTTTAAATATGTGCTGCCTGATTATTAGAAGTTTTCTCCTCACTAGGCCTCAGTTTCATTACATTTAGATTATTTTGATAATTTAATGTTTTGAAATTAATTCACAGATCATAAATTATACTGATAGGTACAAATGTAATGACAAAATAAAAAATTATCTGAATAAAAATTAACAACTTTTATTTGAATTGTTTTTATAACAAACAACAACAAAAAGCTTAGCTGTTATTGTGGGCGGGAAGATCACAAGTTCTAGGCAGGCCTCATGAATTTAGTAAGACCCTGTCTCAAAATAAAAAATAAAAAGGTCTGGGAATGCAGTTAAGTGGCAAAGCTCTCCTGAATTCAATCCCATTTACAAAAAAAAGAAAAAAGATAAAGAAAAAGAAAGAAATCCCAAATTATTTTAAATTACTTATTTGCTTTACTATTTAAAGAACGGGTCATTTTGGATTTCACAGTCACTGAAATAACCAGAAAAACATGGATTCACACTGAAAATAAAGAAACATACCGGTTTACATCTTATTAAGAAGCAGAGGTTACCAATAATAGGTTTTTTTAATGCCACGTCAGTATATAAAGTTTTATGTTTAAAATAATGTTTGGGGGGAAAAACAAAGCAAAAGTCATTGAAAAGGAGTGGCCCATCAGTTCCCATGAAGAGACACATTTGCAGTTATGAACTCATCTCATGGTTTTGTCAAGGAATCTTATGTCTTTGCTCCTGTCACAGAGCATAACAATATATATTTCAAGAGAATATGATGATATTTAAATTTTATACAATACTATGTAAATATATTTCTAAATATTATAAAGGAATAGTTCTATAAAACCAAAGTTCACCCCCATATACTTTCACCCTAAATATGGACAATGCATAAACATTTCAATTTCGAAAGATAAATATTTAAAAGTCACAAGGAAAAGGAAAAAGTTTAAAAGGAAAAAAAAAAAGCAACAAAATAAAAAATGAGAGGACCGAAGTTCCAGGTCCCTTTACCTTTCAAATGTGTTCAGCTCACAGGGCCACTAATTAAACCAGAGGGTAAAAACCACTCACAATATTCATGATAAACATTCAAACAAGCACAGCAAATGGCCACATGAACACTATACAGTTTTTCAGCAGCAGTCAGCACTCAACATTTCTGAAACGCAATACATGAGGCTTGCTCTGAAAAAGGAAGTTCAAAGGGAAGGAAAGAAGGAAGGGAGGGAAGGAAGGATGGGAGGAGGGGAGGGAGGGAGGGAGGGAGGGAGGGAGGAGAGAGAAAGAAGAGACAAAGCAGGTTGGAGGCAAAGTTGTATTTCCCACATTGTGGAATAATTCTTACCATTTCCACGATGATTTAAGTTGACAGATTGGTTCTTCTGGTTGCTTAGCTTCCTGACTTCAAAAATTCTTATCCAGTTGTTGACAGGCTAATGCCACCAAACAATGTAATAAAACCTCCATGGGGTTTAGAATTAGGGTAGGAAATGGTAACGACAGCAGAATTAGATGTGAAGTCTGCCCAACTTTTAAGAGCAAATCTTGTCTCCAAAAGAGAACAAATAGTTCTCTGGAAGGAGGTTAATATATGTTCCAGCCCTCCCAGGGCACAGTGCTGTGAAGCACTTCCTGGGAAAAAGTGGAAACTCCTTGCCTAAAAACACTTCTCCAAAAGACACAATTTAAGGGCCTGCTCTACTTTGGAACAATATTTCTCAGAAACAGATACTCAATTTTCTTCACAGAACCATAAGTCAAGAACCTAGTATAGTCATTTGCTTTTCCATACCGAAATATCTGGGGATAATATCTGCCATAGATGCAGGCAGCACACAGGATGGTTCAAAGCTCTGATGTGTTTATACCATATGTGGTCACTGTTCCTCAATCTCACAGTACCTAGGAACATGGAGTAACACCCAGATCTGCCTTAGACCATTTACTTGACTTCCCCAAGCCTCAGTTTCCTCATCTGTACAGTGGGCTGCTATTTGCAACAGCACACACCTCGCCTCAAAGATGAAAGGGAAAATTAGAACATATGTAAAGCCCACTGCTGGACCAAGAGTAAGAATTCAATCCATTTTTCAACTATTTTTTACTGCCTTATTCTCTACTCATAATAAATTAATGCCAATAAATGAAAGCCTTCCATTTTAAAATTTCCTTTGATTAATCACTATTTTCTCAGTATCTTATGAAATCCTATAAGAAAGATTGTGATTATAGTAATCCTCAGGGACAGAAGTAAAATTTCAGGTAAACTGCCCATTTCTTAGGATTCATGCCATTGCTCTGGTTTTGTGGGATGCAATTAAAGTACACACATTTGTGTTACTAATATCTGGAAGATGTGTGTTTCTTATGGGGTGAAGTAAATTAAACATCCTAATATTATGTGAGAGCAAGCATATCTTGATATATAGTTTTGAATTTACTAAATCTTTTCCTTTCTCTCTCTCATTCTTTCCTGTTACTATAGGTATTTTTGATCACATTTATGACAACTTAGTAAGAATAATTAGGAAAAACTGAACACAAAATTAAATACACATAATGAGTGACCATATTTAATATTAAAAAACAAATCCAGTAAATGAAATGAGCCTTATCTATAAATTATACTTTGGCCTTCAAAATTCACACCTGTATTTTAGAATGTATCCCCTATGAAGAAGGAGGACTGTACATTTTTTTTAAAAGTTTACTTAAACTAGTTTCAATTGGGGATTCTGTTGCATGCAACTGAAAGCATTCTAATACACAATGACCTGTGAAAATGGAAAGGTTCCTTCTCCTCAGTTTCCTCAATACTACAAAACTGTCTCCCAAGAAGATGGGTTCCACAGCTCCCTCCGGGTAATAATTCATTTCAAACCGTATAACTGTCAGATCATTTGAAATGGCATAGATATCTGTAATTGAATAATTCTTTCAAATAGAGAGTAGAGATTTCTTTCTGCAATCAGTGCTTATTTTCTAACTAATAATCTGTTCTGGTACAATCTGTTATAGGACAGCAACCCTGGTACAGGACAGTTAACCATCAGTATAATAAAGAATAGTATTTGTATTGACCTTCCAAGAAACAGGAAACCTAAGTATTATTTCGCCGTCTTTTGTCAATATCTGTCACTGCCAATCATTTTTCCATTCTACCATTTTTCATTAATTACAGAACCTCTCTACTCCCACTACTCCTACCAAATAAATAAATTTCCTGTGAAAGACTTCTTATGCACTGCCTTTGAATGACACAGGAATTTGCAATCAGCTCTCAGTAAAATAAAGCCTGATGGCAAGGTCATCTCTTACCTACTAATCTACTTGTTAAGATGTGGCAGCATTCTTTAGGTCAATTTTCAGACACAGATACATTCTAACTAGAAATGAAAGCTAATGTAAAAACACATTCTATTTGCTCACTGGAAATGGGCCAATAGAAACAGCAAGAAATTACACGTGTTACAATATAAGGATAATATCTGTTTGCTCAACACACAGGAAGTAAAAACAAGTAGAACTACACTGAGTCAATTGCATCAGAAAAAAAACACTGAAAAATGGAAATGAGATACCTAGTTTAAATTCATCACTCAGAAATGAAGGAAACTTACCTGGTAAAGCACTACAGTTTTAGGGTAACAAATACGGTTAAGTTTATATAAGATGATCAACTTTTCCATCATGAAGCAAAGAGTTTATTATTTATTGTGGAATTTAATATTCCATTACTTTTAGGAGTGTTAAAATATGTCTTGCACCAAGTGATTAAATCAGAAGAAAATCATTCCCTAAAGACCCATAAGAAAGCACCTGCATTTTCAACTACAGACAGTTGCTGGTGAATCAAGCAAAAATTAATAATGGAAGACTTGAGAAAATCAGTTAATAAATCTAAAATTAACATAAGAATCAACTTAATTAAAAATGCATTAAAATTACAATCCCAATTTAAATGAGTTAATACTGTAATGTAGAACTTCATGAGTTTGCCTCAGAAGATCCTCTACATAACATTCTTAACCTGAAATATGAACTGAAAATCATGGCAGAACCAGAGTAGGAACAAAATGTGATATTTTCAAGTACATGTCATTATGTTAATATGTTTAGAAAATTCCAAGAGATGTTTATACAAGATACAACATGAAGTAAGTAAGAACATAGATAACTACTATCAAATGCTATTGATTTTTTCTGTTTGAAACCTTAATCTTGTTCATACACTGTCTTTCTCCAAAGTTTGAGCCCCTGACCAAAATATTATGCAGCATAAATTTTAAAATGAAATAAACTACATTTAATGCATAAAGTCAAAATTATGAATCTACAACTTCTTTTTTTTTTTTTTTTTTTTTTTTTGTGGTGCTGGGGATTGAACCCAGGGCCCTGTGCTTGACAGGCAAGCACTCTACCAACTGAGCTATATCTCCAGTCCCTTGAATCTACAACTTCTGCCTTCCAAAAGATCACATATTTCACTCTGGACCTTTTGGACAAATTCACTTTACTGGGTCTCCCAGAAGTGTGAGTAACTAACTATATACTTGGGGTAGGATACGGGAATCATATCCTTTGTGAGGCATCAACTACCCAATATTTAGTTCTTCTCTCTTGTTGATTACATGCATTTTCACTCACCCTTAAATCATGTAAGAGCTAAAATGGCCTATGGAAATTTTAGCATTGATAAAAACATGAAGAACTTTAAATATGTGTTTTCCTAAAAAAGGCTAAGAATAGTCCTTCATGCTATTATTTATATCAAAACCCCATCAGATGGTAAGATTAGTCACAACACAAAGGAAGGTTCTTGAAAACTGACCTGATTAATCTGTGGAATTATCTGTTAAATGAATATAAAGCACCACAAAAATCCAAATATAGTAAATACCTTCTGGCTATTGAAGCCCTATGAAACACAGGACTTAATATTTGTACTCAATTCTGAAGTTCTAATGAGATTTTCAATAAGTCCATCTTATTAATCAATGCCTGAATTCCCATCTGAGATTTTCCAATATGTACACACTTGATGATTATTAAGAATCTACTATATCCTCCAAAAAATGTTGATAGAGTAGGACAATGGAAAAAAATGTAAAATATACCATGAAGAACACAAGCACCAGTGCTTGGCACATAGTAGATTTATAGTAAAAAGCTGTTGAACAAATAAATAAGGTGGTCCAATGCCAGTAGGTAAGAGGCAGGCCTGCACACATTTCCACATGAACGTCCACTTTCTACATGGACACGGTTCAATATAACTTCAAAGGAAATCACAATATGCAATTATGATTTCCTTTATTTATCTTGATTATGAAGAATTCCAATGCTTAAAGAAATAAAATAGTGCAAGGACAAAAACCTGAGCAAAACAAAATTTTGTGCTAAGTTATGTTCTGTACCAAAACCACACATAAATACATAATATTTACTTAGACAAATACACATGGGCAAAAGAATTAAACCTTTAATGAACATAAATTCACTTATATGATTTATATGACCATACAGTTACCAATTCCTATGCCTGTTGCTTGCTTTCTTTACATTCGTTTTCTTTTTTTCTTTTAAACCCAGGGCCTTGTGCATGTTAGGCAAACACCCTACAACTCAGCTACATCCCCAGACCCTGTTGCTTTTTCTCTAATGCCCTGGCTCTAAATTCCTAACCCAGTCCAGTCCTTTTTTTTTCTCCTCCAAGTGCTGGGATCAAACTGAGGGACTCAAGGATGCTAGGCAAGCACTCTACCTCTGAGCTACATTCACAGTCCCTAACCCATTTCTTTAAATCCAGTATCTCATTCAAGGCCTTATTCAAAATGCAACTTATATTCTCTAAAGCCTTCTGTATTTCTCCAAACTGTACAGAATATTTCCCTTCTCTTAAGTCCCTTGGTGTGTGTAACACCCCTTCTATCCCATACTCACAGAAATGTAAACAGGTCTCATCTCCCCATTATACTCCAAGCATCTGCAGGAGGCCACCTTGTTTATATTTTAGCTCCACTTATAGCCCAGAGGAGGGCCTTGCAACTCTGACACATTATTTGAATCATGTGGGAATGAATAAAATTAGTATGATCGTGACAAGGAAGACTGATTTTACTTAGAAGTCAATAGTACAATACTGATGTAATGATCAATTCCATTCATTGATCTGAAAATGACTTAAACTTCAGGCAAAACACTGAGCCTTGGGAGAGCCACAGGAGCTTGGAACTGAGCCATCTATGCAAAATGAGTTTCTCTCCTCTACCTGGAACAGTCTCTCTCCCTGGTTCTCATCCATCCATCCACAAATTCACTGAATGCCCACTAGATTTCATTGCAGAGGGTTGTAGGTAGATGAAAATGAACATCCAACAAGTCAGTTGCTGGCTCTCAGAGATGAACAGCTTTCATCTTCACTGTGAGGATCTTGGGCCTACACAGCAAGGAAACAGAAGCAGTTACCTGCCTTGCATAGTGTCTCACATTCTTTCCATCACTCTGCCTACCTTTCTCGAACAAATAGAAGCCAAATGAGTCATGAACCATAAATAAACTGAGTAACTAATTTTAACCAAATGGGGAACTCTATCAAATTTAGTAAAAGCAGAGTGTTCTATGTTTTACAGCACCATTGAGGTCTTTGAGCACTAATATTCCCTGTTAATTTAGTAAAACTGGGCTGGGGAGATAGCTCAGCTGGTAGAGCACTTGCCTCGGAAAGCACGAGGCCTTGAGTTCGATCCCCAGTACCGCAAAAAGAAAAAAAAAAAATTTAGTAAAACTGCCTCAGCAAGAAAGCCGTAGACAGGCAAATGCTACTCTGGGTAGTCCTCAGGAACTCCTCCTGTCTCCAGTGGCTTTTGTGGGATTATTTCAGGCATTTACATGGCTACATTCAGAAGTTCCCACCATGTATGGGCTCAGTATTAAGGAACTTCAGACAATTAAAGTTACTTAAAATTTTAAAAGAATGTTCATGAGTTCATTGTTTATTCTTTATGGAACATTCTCATGGAGCACATAAACACACACACAAAAACACCACCACCACCATGGTACCTTGACAAAGGTGACATCTGACCTGAATGGAGGAAACGAGGATGACTCCAAGAGTTTCAGTTTGAGAACAAGACAAAAGGCACTGTCATTTCAGGATGGAGAGGACACACATGAGCACCAGAAACGAAGGTGGAGAATCCAGAATTCCAAATGGGAGGCACCTACCAGGGTGATATATAGTACAGCAGGCCAGATTCAAATCTAGATGTCAAACTCCATCACCCACACAGGTTCCAAACAGCTGACAATATGGATTTTAGGAGGAGTGAAGGGAAGGTGGGAGAGTTGACATGACAGCTAAGAACATAGAAATCAAATAGGAGAGGCTCCCTGCCAGGAACCAGGGGAGGGGAAGCATCTGGAGGGACTCAGGAAACCAGAAAAAGAAAAAAAATGCAGAATATTTGCTGAGTGATTCTGATACAGAATCAAGCAAAGATGAATTTGAGGAAGAGCAAGAAAATGGATCCTGCCACTAAGATTAGGTAACATGACCAAGGAATGGACGAAGGGGAGTCCATTTTATCAAGCAATGGGTGCACAATCTGAGCCCCTCTGAATTTAGCAGCAATATGTTTCCTTCCAGGACACTTGGAATATGTTAGGTTTGCAAAAACATCTCAGAAATACAACTAAAAAGCCCACTGATGCACCTCCAAAGAGTGGAAGAGCTTGTGATCCAAGTAGTTGTCAGTGAGGTACCCACATTATGTGGCATTGGAACTGAACAAAGAAAAGAAACACTGCTGCTTATAGAGAATTAATCGCTCTGCTGTATTTTTGTTTCAGTTGCTGTCTCAACACTACTGCTGTAATGATATACTGTACCGTGATGCCTCAGTGGCTAATCCCAGGATTCTCTATTATCTCCTGTGTTAGATGTGCAGCATCGGAAATCTGATGGATTAATGAAAGACTGTTACTGCTAATTGCTGACATAAGATTATTTAGGGCACTGAGGCAATTGCTGAATTTTTTTTTAGATGTTTTCACAGCTTCTCAGAGCAGTGCACTAATCAGTCATGCTAATTCCTACAGTAAACAGCAGCTTTGGTGATAGACCATTAGAACCCTCCATCATTTCATCTCTGCAACTCCTTCCCAAAACCAACCCTAAATCCAGATCATTTGCTTAGATCATTTACCAGCTACAGCATCATGCAGTCTATCCAGACTCCACACAGAGCTGATGACTGGAATTTAACACTTCCCTAATGAGAACAGATGTGGCCAGCCCAGGAAGCCCTTCTCAGGCTCCTCAACTCAGACAGTATCTCAGCAAAGTGAACCAGAAGCTCAGGTCACCGAAATGACACCAGGTGGGGGGCACAGAGGTTTCTCAAAGTTGCTTATGTCACAGAACACCTATGGACACCAAAATCCTAACAGTAAAGTGACATGAGCAGAAGATCAGCCTGTGGAATTAAGCACAAGCTCCAGTTCCAGTTGACCCTTGTCATCTACATAACTGGAGGTCAATTCCACATGTCTCTGAACTTCATGTTCCCCATCCATAAAACAAGCAAATCGTGTCATTTCTTTGCACATAGAATGTCCAGTAGGACACTGCTGGGAACAGAGCACAGCTGCTGACTCAGAAAACACCATGGTCTGGCTCATGTCGCAGATGTGTCACTGCAGTGCACACTCAGCAACAGCTTGATGGCAAATGGCCACTGACCTCACCCAACCAACCCCCTGTACTGATCCCACACTCAACACACCCTCAAACTTCACGTCCCCTTAGATTGTTCAGATCTGAGTACCACCCGCCCAGCACAGAACACTGTAACATAGTTCTGTGTGTACGCTGATAAACTAGCATTTGGCTTTTTTTCATCTTCACCTTGAGGTTTTGTTAAACTTGAGTGTGTCAATCAGCACAGGATATACTGTCAAGAAAATATCATAATATAAATAGTTAGCATTACTGTATTGCCCTGATGGGTCTGCAGTGCTAAAATAACTAAGAAATATCCCAGATTCAGGAGAAGATGGGTACCACCCATCTATATAGAAAATCCCTCTTTATCTCTAAACCATTATACAGCCCGGGGAACCAGACCTATAATCCTCAGCATCTCCCAATTAATCCCCTGGTATATTGTGAAATTAAAAACCCAGTCTTATATTGTTTACTCTTTGTCATTCTGCATACAAATGTATCATCTTTTCACAGTTACTAACATAGAAAATCAAGCCTGTTGAGTCTTTAAGAAAGGAAGGGTAAAAACGAAGAAAGAAATTAATACAGGTTTTGAGAAGATGGATAATATTCTCTCAGTGAGATTCAGTTTCCATTTAAAGCTGAAAGGACACTTTGAGCTTAAAGATATTGGGTGATTTGGTTGAAATTCCAGAGGATTGGATTGAAGATTACTTTGTAATCTCATGACTTTAAAACCTTCCTAATTAAGGATTTACATGTGTTTTAAATAAAACAGGACACAGATTTGTAGAACAGAAAAGTAAATCGGCATGAGGAAAAATGTTTCTGGACCGTGGTCCCCCAGGCACCTGAATTTAATGTGATACTCAATTAAAAAGGAAAATCAGATGGTGGCACAGGCAGTTGCACTCTTGTGACACACATAAAGGGAGCCAAACTAAGTGTCCCCCAAGTATCAAACCACTGCTGGGTCTTAGATGCTGCAACATACATCTAGAGCCTTCCCCCTTCTAAGGCACCAAAGCAAAATGTGATGTTAATGGTACGTGTGAGAGAAAAACAACGCTTTCATTTAGAAAAAGCTACTTCACGAGGGTTCCCCTGTATGAGACTGGTGATGTAAATCCGTCATCCACTCAAAGATTTCTTCAGAGTCCATCATAGAAAGCAATTTAGAATACGAAAGATGAAACTTTAAAAGCACTACCACAATTTTTTTTTTTTTTTTAGTTTCCTCACTTAAAATTCGCAAACAAGTCAGAAAATAGACCAAATGTCTATTCCATCTTTAAAAAGTATTCTAAGGGCTGGAAGTGCATCTCAGTAGAATGCTTGCTCAACAGGCACAGGTCCTTGGGTTCCATCCTCAGCACCACAATAATTAATAAAATTTTTTAAAATGTATTTTACAAGTATTTTAGAAACTTCCATGCTCCCTTTAAGTCTCTGTCCTCTTTTCCTGTCCCCTTCATAACTAGATTCTGAGGGGGAATCTCTGTGGTCACTTGCCCTGGTCCTTGCCCACTGACACACTAGACCTCCACCACTACACCTCAACAGCTCTCAGAGAAGCCACAGTGACCTCCAGGCTGATGGGTGGAGGGCCATTCCTCTCAGGTCCCAGCTTTCTTCCTCTCTGGGCCCACACACCATCTGGAAACCACCCTCTTCCCTGGATTTCTCAGACACCTGTTTGCCTCCTCCCTCACCAGGCATTCAACGTCAAGCACGCTTGTGCCCAGCTCTGGATCCTCTTCAACGCTCTTCTTGCTCCTTGGACAATTTCATCCACCCCTTGGTCTCAACTCTCTGACTGCATCTTCTGATCCCTGGTTCTACTTCTCTACCTATTCAACATCCCCATTCAGCATCCCAGGGTGGCTGAGTAGTGTGACAGGCACCTCCGAGCCCACACACCCAGAACATTCCCACAAACCTGCTCTGCCTCCACTGTCCTCTCAGTGAAGAAATGTGTTCACCTCCACGCTCCCCTTCCCCTTGCCCACTTATGCAGTCCATCAAGTCCAGCCAAGATTAGCGCCCACGGGTGTTCACGTGGCATGCTTCAACTATCTACTGCCATCCATTCCTGCCTCTCCACACACATTTTTAAATATGTTCTTTTCATATGCTAGTGATTTTTTAAGCATGCAAAGAACTTTAATCAATGTAGACTAGGAAGACCAGAGGACCTTAGCCCTATCTTCCAGGGACTGACCATGACTTTGAGGCTTTATAGAAAGGGGAATGAGGGAAAGGATTAGGGGGTTTGCACAGCTGGAGGCTTTCCACAGCTGCCAAAGCAGGTATCTTGATCAGGTGTGGTATATCCATCATCATCTCAGGATTGGTCAGAAAGGCCTCATTCCAGATAAGAAAGTTGCTGTTGTCTGAAGGGTAGCTTTGACTCATCATATGATGCTTATTGGATCAGACTTGTTCCTAGAGTCCTAGGTGAGCAAGGAAGATGGATACAAAATGGAGAGAGAGATGTCAAGTCTCTGATCCTACTTTTTAACCATATATTGGAAATTCACAGGAAAAAGTGAATTTCCCCGTCTTTGGCCCATTCTTCAATCTTGAGGGAACCAGTTTTACAAATTTCTTGGCTCAGTGGTAAACTAGTCTTTAAACAACCGCTGAAGCAACCTGAGTGATCTTTAAAAACATCATGTGTATTTCTATGTGTGTGTCTGTGTATGTGTGTGTATACACATTTTCACACATACAAGCTTGTTAGCCTCGCAACTCTAGGTTAAAAGATTTCCAAACAAATAAGATCTTTAACATGGTTCAGCAGAATCTCTTATTTCTGTTCCACTCTGGTATCTCCACTTTTTTTTTTTCTTAATTCAACTCTCTCTTCACTAAGAACAGCCACAAAGTGATCTGTTAGTTTCTAAAACATTCCACACCCTCTCATCAAAATATGGATTTTGCAATTGTGACCTCTGTTTCCTGAGCCCCCAACTCCCCAGACAACAAGTCCTCTACTGAGGTGATTAAAATTTCAAATGTTCGCACTCCACCCTAAACTTAATGAATCACAGCATCTCAGGGCAACCAGAATCTAACCTACAAGAAGTGTCAGGATCATTCTGATGAAAGGTCAGGGAACCTGATATAACCAATCATCCATCTAACACTTGAACTCTCTCCACCATATTCACAAGCCCCAGTCACAGCTCAGCAATGAGGCAATCCATCCCTCTCCTGAACAGGTTAGACAGCTCTTCCTTATATTGACCTGAAACCTCTCTCCCAGACCTTCTGCCCATTGATTTCAGTTCAATAATTCCTTACAGCAGCCCTCATTGGATGTGACTGGTAACCCCACCATTCTGATGGCTTTCCTCAGAGGCTGCTTTCAGGCATCTACCACAACTTTTAAGCACAGTTTCTAATGCCAAAATTGAGGAGTTCCACAAAAATGCACATTGAAGGTACCTCAATGATTCGAAAGGACTCCAAAAAGACCATATGCACTGTGATCACGAAACCACCATCAGGGCTGATGCAGATGAGATAAAACCCTAGTCAGTCACTTCTGAGGCTTGAGACTGCAAACCTCACCAAGCCTCAGCTTCCTCATTTGGTCAAGCGGGACAGTAATGGTGCTCTCCTCCTCTTTGGGGCAGATGTTAGGATTTAAATAGCTCTTGTATGAGAAGCACAGCCTAGTGCCTGTCTCACAGAAGCACTTTTAAAAACAATGTGAGCTCCCTGAAGATGGGGCTTCTTGTCTATTTTGTTTCATGTCTGACACAGTGGGTGATCAATCATCTGTTAAATGATTAAATTATTAAGTGTCACAGACAAAATCAGCATTTAAAAAATTTTAAATTTTGAATGCAGTTTTTTTAGAAAAAGACAGATGGGAAGGAACTTGAGTTTGGTTTCCTTTTATTTCAAATTAAAGCATATTCCCTAAGTGACTCTTAGGGAATGGTTTTGACAGATTACACAGTGATTTAAATAGCTCATCCTTTTAAATAAAATAGCATAAAAAAGACATGTATGATTTACAGACAAGTTTTTGTACTATAACTGCAATTTTCAGAAAGTTATATTACCTTTCTAAGGGCTCATTTCAAAGACAATAACTATTGTGCAACAATAGTACATTAAATTAGTTGCATTAATTTTAAGTAGAATCATTAAACTACTTATCATTTTTTGTTTCTGGATTATGTTAATGCTTAGATATTAAAGCAAAAAAAATATTGAATGCCTCAGACACCTCTAAAAATCCAGTCTGATACACAGAAATTAGTGGCTCATGTAATATGAATCCTGACATATTTATTTAATATTCCTAATTGAACTAGTATATTTGTTACATGGCCATCTGAAAATCCTTCTTGCTATTTTAGAAGAAGCATGGTGGCTATTGTGTTTTCACATAGAGGTGCAAGTAGAAATGCCTCCACCAGGATTTCCATGCAAACAGGGCTCGTTTGCATGTGTGTATGTGGTGCTGGGGATGGATCCCAGAGCCCCATGCAAGCTTCTGAGCTAAACCAGACCCTCAAGAAGGGAACTATAACCCTGAAAGGCAATAAGCCCGCATCTGAGGCCCAGAAGAATTATACTGTTTGATGGCCAAAAACCGAACAGGGAAAATGTCCTGCCCAGAGTGAAGAGAGGGGCTAGTCATGCAAGTCAGCAGGGTCAGGAAGCTAACAGCAACAGCCACTTCCAGAAGGAATCCTAATCCCACCTGATCAGTCAGCTTTCTTGCTGCTGTCACTTAATGACCCAACCAGAACAACAGTCGAGGAGGAAAAACTTTTTTGAGGGTTCACGGTTTCAGAGGTCTTATTCCTTAAAAGGCCGAATCCATTCCTTGGGGCTCAAGGTGAGGCAGAACATCATGGAGGAAGAGCATGACAGAGGGAAGCAGCTCGCATCATCAGGAAACAGAGAGAGAATCTCTACTCTCCAGATACAAAATGTAGACCCGAAAGTCACACCCCAATCCCAATCTCCTCCAGGGGATTAACTCACTGATTGGATTAAGACTCTCACAGGGGCTGGGGAGATAGCTCAGTTGGTAGAGTGCTTGCCTTGCAAGCACAAAGCCCTGGGTTCGATCCCCAGCACCGCAAAAAAAAAAAAAAAAAAAAAAAAAAAAAAAATGCTATACTGTTATTGTTGGGCTGGGGATATAGCTTAGTTGGTTGAGTGCTTACCTCGTAAGCACAAGGCCCTGGGTTCAAATCCCCAGTACTGCAAAAAAAAAAAAAAAAAAAAAAAAAAAGACTCTCACAACCCAATCATTTCTCCTCTGAACCTTCTTGCATTGTCTCACAAGTGAGCTTTTGGGGGCACCTCACATCCAAACCAAAACACCACCCATATTTGGTGTGAGTCATCCCAGAACCTTGAGAAGGGAAAGAAGCCAGGACCAGGAAGTCCCTCTGCATGGAGGGAGCACACTAGGCCACTTGTACAGAGTAACAGGGTGTGAAGTCTGGTGTCCAGTGAGGGGCAGCTGAATACACTGAACTCCCCAGGGAGAGGACACAACTGAATACAACACAAAAGCATGTCACAAGCCCCACAGCTACAACACAATCCCAGCGTGGAACCTGGAGTGACACAGGCTGGCCTGGCTACTGAGCATGCAGCACTGGAGCCGCATGCATGACAGCCTCCCTGCTAGCCTGGCCTCTGCTCTCACCACTGGTCATATCCCCAGGGGAGGAGAGGGAGCCATGGTAGCAGAATTCATCTTCATGCCCCCTTCCATTCTCGTACAGTCTTCCCATCATCCAGCACCAAGCTGACAGGTGGGAAGACATTAAGTCACTAAGAGCAGATCTCAGGTTCCTATGTTCCAGACTGTGAAACAGAAAATTTTCCCTCTGCTAGATTCTATATATCAGTCCTATATTCCATGGAGTCAGCTGAAGTTCAAAGATTGTTGAGTCCTTTTATTTTTTTGAGAACTTTATAACAGTATTATTAAGTGAAAACACTTATGAAACGATTATTTACAAATATAATCACAACTGCATTAAAACTTAAACAGAAGTTAGAAAGGAAAATGCAAAGTGAAATTGTTTTTGAACTGGTGGGGTAATGGATAAGCCCCACACATTTCCCACCCTATTTTCCAAAGTTTCTTAATGGAAGAGCAAGGCCAGGTAAAGACTAAAGTATCAACTTCACCCTGGAACACTACATTTTCAAATCATAATATCAAACACTCTGGTCAACACCTCTAGGACCCAGGCCCACCTTGCCTATGGGACCCTGTCATGCGCAAGAGCAATCACTCAGGAGGGAAGTTTTCTAGTCAGGGGATACACCAAAGGAGATTTCTTGCAACACAGTTCCACACTATTTCAGGTTATAGCATTTTGTTTCACTTGATATGCTCCATTTTCCCCAAGAGATTGAAATAATAAGTATACACACTAGAACACAACCTATGGTGGGAAGGAAGGCATACCCAAGAATTCTATTTTGTCTTTTCTCTAAAAAACTGGTTATTGTCACATAGTCCTTACTTATATAACAGGGCTTTCAAAAACTATAAAACAATTTGATTACAAACCAGAAAAGAACAAATTAATTTTTTAACACAAATTCTGAGAGCAAATACAGGTCAGTACACTCAAACATGCCAAGTTCAGGTTCAACATCTTTCACCTCAATGTCATATTTAAGATACACTCTGAATCCCTGACATGGCACAATTCATTTAAATCATTATATTCAAATAGAACAGTCATGGCCAACACTGCATGCAAGCAAATAAGGATGAACTAGAGATTTCAATAAGAAGTGATATTTGCTTTGTATACCACATTCAAATATTTTCTGGAAGTGAGAAAATCATTTGTAGCAGGGGTTGATATTTCACCTGCCCTGAAACATAAAGGATAAAGACATAGCAATGATTCTGAGATGTATGAGAATCACTAGTTCAGAATTACAGCTATTGAGTACAAATGCCACTGGAACTGCAGTGCAAACCACAATGCCTAAGGTAAATGCTTTTTTTTTTTTTTTTTTTTTGGGTGCTGGGGATCGAACCCAGGGCCTTGTGCTTATATGGCAAGCACTCTACCAACTGAGCTATCTCCCCAGCCCCAGGTAATTAGCTATTTTAACTAAAAGGTAATATCATCATAACTAATGATCCGTGCTTGGTTCATAGTATCACTGAATTGACAGTTCTCAGAACTTAGGGATCAATTCCAAATCAATGGAGAACAGCAGCAGCAACAGCTGCTGAATGCTAAAGGGGCTGCTGCTATTAAGGGGTATGGACAGCATTCAAGTTAAGCTCCTTCTTAATAAGAGGCATTCCTGTGATCGCTACCAAAGCTGATGCTGAGGATAAGCAACACAAGAGAGTGACCAAAACCCAGTGATAACTGAGCATAAGCTCTATGTGAAATACATTTACGAATTTCATGCATTTTCAAAAGATAGTAAGATGAATCTCTCACCCTGCTGCTTGATGCCAACATCAGTGTTGGTCTGTGCACAAAAGGAAATACTATGTAGGAAAGAAACTAACAGGCAGAAAATGGAAAGAGAAAAATCTCTCAGGAAGAAAACTGTCTAGAAGAGAAAGAATCAAGAAAGGCTTAAATAAGAAGCCAGATGGGCAAAGGTGACACTGTTTCTCCCTCAGGATGAGGAGAGATACATGCAGAACCAGCAGCAATCTGCCTGACCACTACCAGGAAAGCCCAGTCACACTGTCACCATGCCTGAGCCAGCCCCTTACTGCACTTCTCCAGGGATGCTGGCAGGCTTTGGGGAGGAAAAAGGGCTGCTGAATTCCTGGTTCAAATCCACCCTGAAGGAATCACTTCCATCATCCTTATCTTAGAAGAGGCTTCCTTCTGGCGACTCACAGAGCAGCGACTCACAGAGCTGCTGCTCCAAGTCCAACTCAGTCAGCAAGTTCACAGCAGAGGCTGCCCAGAGCAAGTCATTGTCAGAAGTGGAGTCATAGGGCTGGGGAGCTGCTTGCCTGTCAAGCACAAGGCCCTGGGTTCAATCCCCAGCACTGAAAAAAAAAAAAAAAGTGGAGCTGTAGAGCAAGAGTAAGGGGTCAGAAGGCCCTGAACTTCCACTGATGAGACCACTCCAGGTTTAGGCTCCTCCTCCCTGTATTTCTAAGCTTCTTTCTCCTTCTGAAATTTCTTTAGCAATTCTTTAACACTTAAAGACCCGAGTCTGTCTGTCTTTTCTTTCTTCCTTTCTTTCTTCCTTCCTTCCTTTCTTTCTTTTCTTTCTTTCTTCTCCTCCCCCTCCCCCTCCTACTCCTCCAGCTCTTCCTCCTCCTCCTCCATCATCATCATCATTATCATCATCATCATCAATCATCATCATCATCTCCTCCTTACTGCATTGAGGGCTATGAGGCTGGCTTTGGAAAACGTGGACTTTTTTGATTTCTTCTCCTTTATCTTCTCACCACCTTCCTTCAACTTGTGCTTCTTTGGAGATTTTTTCCTTCTTTTCTTTAATGAAATCATCCTCAGATTCAGGTGCTTGCCTAAATTGCAGAGTTCCTGTGTTAATGTGAAATTCTCTGTACTGTGTGGTCAAAGAAGCATGAACAAGCTCATCATACATCTCAGAGTTATTGATGAAGGAATTAGATTCATCTTAACCATACCTCATATCAATCAAGTCTTTTATTCAGTCTTTTCTATGTTTCTTTCTGGCATATTTTTCTTCAAATTTCCATGCAAGGGCCTCCACTTTATGCTTTTCCTTTTCTTCATCATTAAAAGGATCTGAGAGATTGATCTAATCTCCAGATTGAAGGCCTTTCACCTTTCCTCATATATTCTTCACCAGCTCTGGGTAGAAGAACTCTGGGAAGTGCTTGTGATCTGGATTAAAGAGGGTGACTGTAATCCCAACAGCTGCACAGCTGCGACAGCCAGCTCACAGTCCTGATGCTGTTCTGCTCCACCAACCTCCTCTTTCTGGGACTTCTTCAAAAATGCAGGATTCAGAGAACCTGGGAGAGAGGTGAACTGGACCCTGTGGGGCTCTGACATGGCTACCAACAAGTCTTAGCAGGTGTCAGTGCATGGCTTCTGTTAACACTGAAAAGAAGGGCCAGGTCAAACCAAGATGATAAAAACTAATGCCTCCTGTTCTGTTATACAGATTTAAGTTTAAAAGAATTTCATTATCAAGAAGAATCCATTGTTAAATTTATTTCTGTTGCCATTTATTGCTTTTATTCTGCTTATGTAATATTCATTCTAAATATATTTTTTTCATAACTATATGAAAACCACCTCAAATCCCATGGAGTTATGTAGTTAAAACTAGATTTTTTTCCCCATACAACTCCTCCTATTTCTTTTATGCCTTGAATGCCCTTCTCCAGACAGATCTTATATAAGAATTGCCCCATACAGTCATACATAGATACATTTTCACATGTAACTCCTTAACCCAAGTTGAAATTACTATGCTATAAGGTATGAGGACAGGCTCTAGCTTGGTTTCTCTCCAGCATCAATCACTAAATAATCTTATCTTCCCCCTGCTGATTTGGCATATATCATAGTATAAAACCTCAGATATCTAATTCTGAAAGCCATCTGTTTTATTAATCTAGTACTTAGAGATTTTTAACCGAACCAATAGCAGAGTTTTGAAAAGTTGTGTGGCATATTTTAATATCTTAAATTAAGAGTTCATCTTTATTATTCTTCTTTTAAAAATAATATTTGGCTTTTCTAGACTGGTTATTATTTCAGACCAATTTTAGAATCATTTTGGCAAGTTCTCCCAGAAGGCTCACTATACTTTGATTGTAAATGAATCGCAAGTTAATTCAGGAGGATTTGTATATATCCACATATATGCAGATGTATTAGTATATAACCAGTATCCAATCTTTTCATTATAACCATGAAATTGTGATCTAAGACCAGATGAGGGAGTTAAATATCTAAAAAGTAAGAGTTAAAATCCTCCAAATAAGGCAGCGAAATGACTGGCAGTTAAAGAGGTTGGCCAGTGGGCAGACCACTTACCAATGTGGACAAAGATGCTGAAATACAGCCCCACCAAAGAAACCTCCACAGATCTCGGAATATGTATGACACACTGGGCTGTGGAAATAAATCCCAGCTGAAAGTTGAAGGCTTACAGGTCTCCCACTGAGAGAGCAGGCAGAGTCCCACTGTAAGAAGAGAATCAGCAGGATCTTCAATGGCATGAAGAAAGGCCATCCTGAGCACAGCGGTGCACACCTATAATCCCAGCAGCTCAGGAGGCTGAGGCCAGAGGATCACAAGTTCAAAGTCAGCCTCAGCAACTTAGCGAGGCCCTAAGCAACTTAGACCCTATCTCAAAATAAAATATAAAAAGGACTGCAAATGGGGCTCAGTGGTTAAGCACCCTTGGGTTCAATTTCCGGTAAGTAAGTAAGGAAGGAAGGAAGGAAGAAAGGAAGGAAGGAAGGAAGGAAGGAAGGAAGGAAGAAAGAAAGGCCACCTTAGAGGTGGCAATCAGATCCTAATGTCCCTTGACAGTCTTGCTAAGGTTCCAAACCTGCAACTCTCCTGCCTTGGCCTCCTAAGTCACTGGGATTACAGTCATGCACTATTGTACCTGGCAAGTGTCAGATATATTAAAGAGTGACATGTTAGACTTACAATCTTAATTTGAACTGTTTAACAAAATTAACTTCTAAAATATTGACATGTTTTAAAGAACCTGACTTACATTTGTATATTAGACTTAAAAAATGTTAAGTTCTTGGAAGACTGTACTATTCCACTTACAAGTTCACCTCTTAAGAAATTTGAAATATTTGAAAGAATAAAAAATATTAAATGCTGTTTATAACATTTAAGGGAACCTGGGCACAGAGGCTCATGACTGCAATTCCAGTAACTCAGGAGACAAAGTAAGGAGGATGGTAAATTCAAGACCAGCATAGGTAACTTAGAAAGACTGTCTCAAAATAAAAAGGACTAAGGATATACCTCATTGGTACTGTTCCCTCGGGTTCAATCACCAGTACCACCAAAAAAAGGGGGGATAATTTCATTAACCTGGCAAAATAGTTGATAACGTAAGGAAATTTAATGTTAAATTGGTGCCTTAATTGAACCTTACTAAAAAATCAACTATTTTTGTTTTTCATAAACATTCTTAGATTTATAAATAAAACCAATACTTGTAAGTAAAACTTAGTCTTTAAAATAGTTGTTTTAAAATATTCAACTTTAATGAGTTGGAAATTTTTTCTTAGTATTCTATACACAAAATCTTTCCTCTTAAAAGAATTCAACTGATTATGCAAAAAAAAGCTAGCCTCCTTTGTAAAATTGATTCATATTTTTATTAACTCATTACTGTATTCTTCAATTCCTCAAAAGTTCAAATTTCTAAAGTAGGAACACGTGCTGGATTTATCGTTTACTGCAATCTTAAAACCGCCTTAACAGTTTGTCTTTCAAAGAATACACACACTGTGAATCACAGTGCCTGCAATTAATTCAAGGGCACTTCAGAGAAACTGGTCTCTCCCAAAGAATCAGGATCCGGTTCAACCCAGCAAGCCCAAACACCCTCATCATCTAAGCCTCTGCACAGCACAAAGCCCACGGGAAATGCCGGGGACCCGTCACCTTCACCAGCAGGCATTTAACTCAAGAAAAGTGCTGCCCTAAGTCAACTCGGGCTCCGGGGAGTCTGAGTCCGGGAGTTAACTTGTTGTAAAAAGCCACGCTGCCACCTGTCTAGGGAAGTTTGAGGACCGCGGTTAACAGTCCCCCTGTGCGGGCATCCGGCATCCTGCTGTCACAACTTCTGGCAAAGTGTCAAACTACCCAAGGCTACGGGAGCCGGCCACCACACACACCCTGGTCCCCGGCGCCGACCGGGCCGCGGACGCCCCCTGGTGGCGGTTCTCATGCGGGCTGGATCCTGGGCTGCCCCGCGGCTATTGGCCAACTCCCGAGCCCACCCGGGGGCCTGGTCAGCCGCGCTGCACGCCGACCAGGATGACTTGGAGGAAGGCCATCTCCAGGTCCCAGAAGCAACTCGCTGGACGATGACAAGGGGCGGCCCCTGGGCGCCCTAGCAGGAATGCGGCGCGGAGCCGCTCCGACGCTGCCCCGGAGCCGGCCGTCCAGGGAGCCTCCACTGCGGGAGAGCACGGACGCAGAGGCCGGGGCCTCCTGGGGTCGGCGGGGTCCTCCGGGAGCGAGGCCCCTGGCTCGGCGCAGGACGGCTTCCAGGCTCAGCGACGGGGCCAGACCGCAGCCGGGCGTGCAGACCAAGGGCCCTAAAGGAAGGTCCCGGGGCGGGCGGCTCCCTCCAGCGCTAGGCCGCCACACGTTCCGCTGCCTCAAGCCTTGGAGGCTTAGCTGTCAGGACCCGAGGGAGGGGGAAGGAGCGGGAGTGTCGGGCTCGGGCGCAGGGAGAACCAGGCACCCCTGTGCGTCCTTTTAAATGAAAGTGGGAACAGTTATCTTTGCCAAAGACAAGAAGTATACGTCTCACAAAGGGTATGGCATTTCCTAAATCACATGACCTGACTGGTCAGTGTAACAACCTAAACACAAACCCAGGGCAGTCTTGCTCTGGAGCATGAAATTATTTGGTGTTGAAAGACAGCAGCTGTGAGGCATAGGGCTCAGGCACTTATTTGGGGTTTTTTAACTTCTGAGTTTTCTGTTTTGTTGTGACATATACCTGTCACATCCCCAATTTACTACTGCTGAAGGTAATTTTATTAATACATTAAACATACATTCTAATGTTGATGAACCTAAATTAAGGTGAGGAAAATAAATATTTTTTAAATATGTATTATTTTAAAAGAATTAATCATCAGTACAGAATAAGGGAAGCAGAAGTAAGAGAAGAGGGAAAGGGAAGACAGGCCTGATTACCTATTGAACTACCTGTGGGTTAACCCGTATCATTTCCCCTGGGGAAGGAGAGATCACATGTTCTTTATTGTAGTGTTTTATTCAACTGTACATGAAATGAGCACTATTAGATCACTCAGAGTAGGTTTTTTTTTTTTTTTAATTTGGTTTGAGGGTTTTTTGGGGTTCCCCCCCCCGCAAGGAAGGGACGGTTTTGTTTTTGTTTTTTGTTTTGTTTTGTTTTGTTTTTGTTTTTTCAGGATTGTGGGCTACATATCTAAGAGGCTGCATGTGAAAGCAAAACATCCTTCCCAACAGTGGAAGACTATTTCCAACACGCGCTGTCAGCACCGGCTCAGACTCAAGACAACATCTCAGAGAACGGATTCCAGCGCACGCACTTCTCACAGCCCGGGCTCTGAAGCTGCTAACTCCAAGAGCCACTTGGAGCATTCCTCCTCCTCCTCCTCAGAGCCAATTCAAACAGAACTGAGAGTCCAGGGCAGCCTTCCAGATCTCCCAGACCAAGGGAAGGTACACCAGAAACCAGAAACGCTCACAGCTTATTCAACGACTAGGCATTTGACGCCTCCCACTTCCCAGACGCTCTGCCACACTCTGGTGGCTAATGACTCCTCAAGTTCTTACAGAATGAATCAAAAACTACTACCCTAGGTAAATGTATGATTACAAAAACGGTATGCCTCTACTTCACGTACAGAGAAACAAGATGTATCCCATTTGTTTACAATAAAAATGAATTTTTTAAAAAAAGGCCAATACTGGGTGTGGGGAAACAGATTCAGATACACAGATGTATCTAATACCCTTGGTGTTCCAGATGTGTGCAGACCCTCTGTAAAATTAAGCTCTGAGGGCTTGAGTGTGGCTCAGTGGTGGCAAAGCCCTGGGTTCAATTCCCAGCACCGCAAAAAAACAAAAGTAAATAAAGTGTATAATTAAAATTAAGCTTTTTGATTATGGCTTTTTTTTTTTTTTTGGTTTAAATACTGACAAAATTTAATTTATTATATTACTAAGAACTTGAGCATTGCACATGGAGGGATGAATTCAACCACATATGGTCTGAGCCAAATGTCTCCAGAGATTTTTCTAAATATTTTTATATGCTTTCCCAGAATTTTTTTTCCCTTCACTCTTTACCCCATATGCTTTTTTTTTTTTTACGTTTACATAGGGTAATGATGTTTATTTTATTTTTCCCCTCCCCCCCACCCCTCCCACCCCTCTTTTCCCTCTACACAGTCCTTCTTTCCTTCATTCTTACCGCTCTCCTTAACCTAACTCTAAACCTAATCCTAAACATAATGCTAGCCCCTCCCACCCCCCATTATATGTCCTCATCCGCTTATCAGGGAGATCATTCGTCCTTTAGTTTTTTGAGATTGGCTTATCTCACTTAGCATGATATTCTCCAATTTCGACCATTTGCCTACAAATGCCATAATTTTATCATTCTTCATTGCGGAGTAATATTTCATTGTATAAATATGCCACAGTTTCTTTATCCATTCATCAACTGAAGGGCATCTAGGTTGGTTCCACAATCTGGCTATGGTGAATTGAGCAGCAATGAACATTGATATGGCTGTATCTCTGTAGTATGCTGACTTTAAGTCCTTTGGGTATAGGCCCAGGAGTGGGATAGCTGGGTCAAATGGTGTTTCCATTCCAAGCTTTCTGAGGAATCTCCACACTGCTTTCCAGAGTGGCTGCACTAATTTGCAACCCCACCAGCAATGTATGAGTGTTCCTTTTTCACCACATCCTCGCCAACACCTATTGTTGCTTGTATTCTTGATAATCGCCATTCTAATTGGGGTGAGGTGAAATCTTAGGGTAGTTTTGATTTGCATTTCCCTTATTACTAGGGATGTTGAACATTTTTTCATATATCTGTTGATTACTTGTACATCTTCTTCTGTGAAGTGTCTGTTCATTTCCTTAGCCCATTTGTTTATTGGATTATTTGTATTCTTCGTGTAGAGTTTATTGAGTTCTTTATACATTCTGGAAATTAGCGCTCTATCTGAGGTATGGTTGGCAAAGATATTCTCCCACTCTGTAGGCTCTCTCTTCACATTTCTGATAGTTTCCTTTGCTGAGAGAAAGCTTTTAAGTTTGAATCTATCCCAGTTGTTGATTCTTGCTTTTATTTCTTGTGCTATGGGAGTCCTGTTAAGGAAGTCTGATCCTAAGCCAACAAGTTGAAGATTTGGACCTAATTTTCTTCTATAAGATGCAGGGTCTCTGGTCTGATTCCGAGGTCCTTGATCCATTTTGAGTTGAGTTTTGTGTAGGGTGAGAGATAGGGTGTCGGGGCACCACGGACCCCTGGCCCTGGGTGTGCCTTGGCTGCCTGGGTGTGGCATAGCTGGCTTGGCTTACTTAGATGCGTAGCCAAGATGGCACTTGGCAGGCTGCCAGTATGGTTGGCTTTTGCACAAACAACTGACATCATTTTGAGGAAGTTCCAGGGATTGGTTAAGTTCCCTCGTGGACAGTGCATGATCACTGCATGTCTACATTTACTGCCTGTATCTGTTCATGCTCTCCCCTAATGCTAAAAGGCTGATGGTTACAGTACTGTATATATTGGAGTGTAAGTTCCTCAAAGGAGGAGAACAAAGAAGGAACTGAGAGGATGGGGGTGCGCGCAATAAAAAGGCTGAAAAGAACCAGGTGTCGTGTCTCTCTGCGGGCGGGGAGCGTGACAATAGGGGTTTAATTTCATTCTATTGCATATGGTTTTCCCAGTTTTCCCAGCACCATTTGTTGAAGAGGCTATCTTTTCTCCATTGCATATTGTTGGAACCTTTGTCTAGTATGAGAAAATTGTATTTATTTGGGTTTGTGTCCATGTCCTCTATTCTGTACCATTGATCTACCTGTCTATTGTGGTACCAATACCATGCCGTTTTTGTTACTATTGCTTTGTAGTATAGTTGAAGTTCTGGTATTGCAATACCCCCTGCTTCGCTCTTGCTACTGAGGATTGCTTTAGCTATTCTAGGTTTTTTATTCTTCCAGATGAATTTCATAATTGCTTGCTCTATTTCTGCAAGGTACATCATTGGGATTTTAATTGGAATTGCATTGAATCTGTATAACACTTTAGGTAGTATAGCCATTTTGACGATATTAATTCTGCCTATCCAGGAACATGGGAGATCTTTCCATCTTCTAAGGTTTTCTTGAATTTCTTTCTTTAGTATTCTGTAGTTCTCATTGTAGAGGTCTTTCACCTCTTTTGTGAGATTGATTCCCAAGTATTTTATTTTTTTCAATGCTATTGTGAATGGGGTAGTTTTCCTAATTTCTCTTTCTGAAGATTCATCACTTATGTATAAAAATGCATTGGATTTATGAGCATTGATCTTGTAACCTGCTACTTTACTGAATTCACTTATGAGTTCTAAAAGTTTTCTGGTGGAATTTCCAGGTTCCTCTAAATATATAATCATGTCATCAGCGAACAGGGATAGTTTGAGTTCTTCTTTTCCTATTCGTATCCCTTTAATTTCTTTGGTTTGTCTGATTGCTCTGGCTAGAGTCTCAAGGACGATGTTGAATAGAAGTGGTGAAAGAGGGCATCCCTGCCTTGTTCCAGTTTTTAGGGGGAACGCTTTCAGTTTTTCACCATTTAGAATGATATTAGCCATTGGCTTAGCGTAGATTGCCTTTATAATGTTTAGGAATGTTCCCACTACCCCAATTTTTTCTAGTGTTTTGAGCATGAAGGGATGCTGTATTTTATCAAATGCTTTTTCTGCATCTATCGAAATAATCATGTGATTCTTAACTTTAAGTCTGTTGATATGGTGAATGACATTTATTGATTTCTGAATGTTGAACCAACCTTGCATCCCTGGGATAAAACCCACTTGATCGTGGTGCACTATCTTTTTAATATATATTTGTATGCGATTTGCTAAAATTTTGTTGAGAATTTTTGCATCGATGTTCATTAAGGATATTGGTATGAAATTTTCTTTCCTCAATGTGTCTCTGTCTGGTTTAGGTATCAGGGTGATATTGGCTTCATAGAACGAGTTTGGTAGGGTTCCCTCCTCTTCTATTTCATGGAATAGTTTGAGGAGTATTGGAATGAGCTCTTCTTTAAAGGTTTTGTAGAACTCGGCTGAGAATCCATCTGGTCCTGGACTTTTCTTTGTTGGTAGGCTTTTGATGACCTCTTCTATTTCATTGCTTGAAATTGGTTTATTTAAGTTGTGTATGTCCTCCTCGTTCAGTTTAGGTTAGGTAGTTCATATGTCTCTAGAAATTTGTTGATGTCTTCGAGGTTTTCTGTTTTGTTGGAGTACAGATTTTCGAAATAGCTTCTAATTATGTTTTGTATTTCACTCGTGTCTGTTGTGATGTTTCCTTGTTCATTCCGAATTTTAGTAATTTGAGTTTTCTCCCTCTTTCTCTTTGTTAGTGTGGCTAAGGGTTTATCAATTTTATTTATTTTTTAAAAGAACCAACTATTTATTTTGTTAATTTTTCCAATTGTTTCTTTTGTTTTGATTTCGTTGATTTCGGCTCTGATTATAACTATTTCCTGTCTTCCACTACTTTTGGTATTGGTCTGCTCTTCTTTTTCTAGGGCTTTGAGCTGTAGTGTTAAGTCGTTTATTTGTTTTCTACTTCTTTTTTTGAATGCACCCCATGAAATAAATCTTCCTCTAAGTACTGCTTTCATAGTGTCCCAGAGATTTTGATATGATGTGTGTTTGTTCTCGTTTACTTCTAAGAATTTTTTTATTTCCCTCCTGATGTCTTCTGTTATCCATTCATCATACAATAGTGTATTACTTAGTCTCCAGGTATTGGAGAAGTTTCTGTTTTTTATTCTGTCATTTATTTCTAATTTCAATGCATTATGATCTGATAGAGTACAAGGTAGTATCTCTGTCTTCTTGTATTTGCTAACAGTAGCTTTGTGGCATAAAATATGGTCTATTTTAGAGAAGGATCCATGTGCTGCTGAGAAGAAAGTGTATTCATTCTTTGTTGGATGGTATATTCTATATATGTCCGTTAAGTCTAAATTGCTGATTGTGTTGTTGAGATCTATAGTTTCTTTATTCAATTTTTGTTTGGACGATCTATCCAGTGGTGAGAGA
Organism: Sciurus carolinensis; assembly: GCF_902686445.1. Taxonomy (NCBI): domain Eukaryota; kingdom Metazoa; phylum Chordata; class Mammalia; order Rodentia; family Sciuridae; genus Sciurus; species Sciurus carolinensis. Next base: position 22,911,570 of record NC_062227.1, on the reverse strand, counting down.
GGTGTGTTAAAATCGCCTAGTATTATTCTGTTGTGGTCTATTTGATTTCTGGAATTGAGAAGGATTTGTTTGACGTACGTGGATGAGCCAATGTTCGGGGCATAGATATTTATGATTGTTATGTCTTGCTGATTTATGCTTCCCTTAAGCAGCATGTAATGTCCTTCTTTATCCCTTCTGACTAGTTTTGGTTTGAAGTCCACATTATCTGAGATGAGGATGGATACTCCAGCTTTTTTGCTGTGTCCGTGTGCATGGTATGTTTTTCCCCATCCTTTCACCTTTAGTCTATGGGTGTCTCTTTCTATGAGATGAGTCTCTTGCAGGCAGCATATTGTTGGATTTTTCTTTTTAATCCAATCTGCCAGTCTGTGTCTTTTGATTGATGAATTCAGGCCATTAACATTCAGGGTTATTATTGTGATATGATTTGTATTCCCAGTCAATTGACTCATATTTGTTTTTGACATGATTTGGTTTCTCCTTTATTTGGCTATTCCTTTAGGCTAGCGCCTCCTGTTGCTGATTTGCATCGTTGTTTTTCATCTCTTCCTCATGGAATATTTTGCTGAGAATGTTCTGTAATGCTGGCTTTCTTTTTGTAAATTCCTTTAGCTTTGGTTTATCATGGAAGGATCTTATTTCATCGTCAAATTTGAAGGTAAGTTTTGCTGGGTATAAGATTCTTGGTTGGCATCGGTTTTCTTTCAGGGCTTGGTATATGTTGTTCCAGGCCCTTCTAGCTTTTAGGGTCTGGATTGAAAAATCTGCTGATATTCTTATTGGTTTCCCTCTGAATGTAATTTGATTCTTTTCTCTTGCAGCCTTTAAAATTCTGTCTTTATTTTGTATGTTAGGTATTTTCATTATAATGTGCCTTGGTGTGGGTCTGTTGTAATTTTGTATGTTTGGAGTTCTATAAGCCTCTTGTTCTTGGTTTTCCATTTCATTCTTCAGATTTGGGAAATTTTCTGTTATTATTTCATTGAATAGATTGTTCATTCCTTTGGTTTGTTTCTCTAAGCCTTCCTCAATCCCAATAATTCTTAAATTTGGCCTTTTCATGATATCCCATAATTCTTGTAGATTCTGTTCATGATTTCTTACCATCTTTTCTGTTTGGCCAACTTTGCTTTCAAGATTAAATAATTTGTCTTCAATGTCTGAGGTTCTGTCTTCCAGGTGTTCTATCCTATCGGTTATGCTTTCTATGGAGTTTTTAACTTGGTTTATTGTTTCCTTCATTTCAAGGATTTCAGTTTGGTTTTTTTTCAGTATCTCTAACTCTTTATTGAAATGATCTCTTGCTTCCCGTATTTGCTCTTTTAACTGTTGATTGGTGCGATCATTTAATGCCTGCATTTGCTCTTTCATCTCCTCCTTCAATGCCTGCATTTGCTCTTTCATCTCCTCATTAGCTTCCCTGATCGTTTTAATTACGTACATTCTGAACTCCCTTTCTGACATTTCTTCTGCTGTGCTGTCATTGGGTTTTATTGAAGTAGTATCTAGGTTTGTTTGGGACATTTTCTTCCCTTGTTTTCTCATATTGGTCAGTTGTCAGTGGGACCCTGAGATATTGCAGTTTTCCGCTATTGGCTTATAGTGTCCCGGTAGATTTCCAGTGTATCACCTCCCAGCCTTCAGTAGCCTGATGTCTTGGAGGAATCTGATAAAGCAGTGCATCCGAAGAAAACTGCCCCTAGCCCCCTACTGGTTCCACGGTTTGTAACTGGCTCTGTGCGGAAATGCTCTCACTGTGGGCCTGCACCGTGCAGCTGGCCATGTGGGAGGAGCCCACTGCCGGAGTGTGGAAGGCTACCTTGGGAAGACTCTAGCTGCCCTGCCCGGCTCCAATAAGCCACCTCTATCTGGGCCTGCCACCCGGGCTGAGCTTTACCCAGTGGGCAGACTCACCCGTGGCTCTATTTCAGTCCGAGTCTCTCAATGCCTCCCCTTCTTAACTCCTGGGTTCTGGAGCGACTGGGGGTGCAGTCTCCTTCTAGGCCGCCATCGGGGATCGCCCCGTGAAGAGAGCCTGCAGTCGGAGTGGGCAGAGTCGCCTGAAGAGGTCTCTGGCTGCCCTGCCCTGATCCCAGAGGCTGCTTGTGGATCGAGGCTCTCCGCTGGTTCGTTGCCGGAGTACGCTGCGCTGCAGTGGCTCCGGGACTCGGAGCTTGTTCTGGTCAGAAAGGCTCTCACTAGCGGGCGAGTTCTGTTCCGAGAACCTGGAGAAGCTGGCTGTGTGGGCAGGGCCCACCGCCGGAGTGTACAGGGCTGCCTGTGGATGACTCTAGCTGCCCTGCCCGGCTCCGATAAGCCACCTCTATCTGGGCCTGCCACCCGGGCCGAGCTTTACCCAGTGGGCAGACTCACCCGTGGCTCTATTTCAGTCCGAGTCTCTCAATGCCTCCCCTTCTTACCTCCTGAGTTCTGGAGCGACTGGGGGTGCAGTCTCCCTCTAGGCCGCCATCTTGGATCGCCCCGTGAAGAGAGCCTGCAGCCAGAGTGGGCAGAGCCACCTGAAGAGGTCTCTGGCTGCCCTGCCCTAATCCCAGAGGCTGCTTGCGGATCGAGGCTCTCCGCTGGTTCGTTGCCGGAGTACGCTGCGCTGCAGTGGCTCCGGGACTCGGAGCTTGTTCTGGTCAGAAAGGCTCTCACTAGCGGGCCAGTTCCGTTCCGAGAACCTGGAGAAGCTCGGCTTTTTTTAAGTTAGGCAACGAACTTGTAAATTTATTTCGGACAATGACATTTTTTCCAAAAACAGAAAAAAGACACACTGATATATTTTGATTCAATTCAATTAATCTTTACTGAGTATTCAGTGTTTGCTCCAGGGAAATAAAATGGGAAAAGGGAGTTTATGCCTTCAAACAGCTTACAGATTAATAGAGGAAAAAGTCATTTAAACAAATATGTTCTGCAACATATACTGGTCATATATTCTGGGCACCTCAAAATCTTCAAGCAGAGCAATATTAGCTCCAGTTAGAATTAAGCAGGGATGCTTAAGAGAAGAGGGGACATTTAAGCCCCAGTAACTTTCAGGTCAAGAAGGATTTTGATCACTAAAATAGAAATATCTGTCCCATCACTTCTAGCTTCCCAAGTTTCTTTTTCCAAACCCAGTCCGCTTGGGAAAAGATCCTGCACTCTGAATAGTAAAGTTGGCACTTCCAAGGACACCAAGTTTGGGTACCTTCCAACATGCAACCCCACAATGCAGGACAACCCGAAGTGTTTTGTACTGAAGGGGTTCATTAGGTTGTGAATTCTATTTCTAAGGTATTTACTCAACTATATTATTTTTTTGAAAAATTCTTAGTTGTAGATGGACACAATACCTTTATTTTATTTATTTTTATGTGGTATGTGTGAGGCTCAAACTCAATGCTTCACCTGTGCTAGGCAAGCAACACTCTACCACTGAGCTACAATCGCAGCTCCTCAACTACTTTTAATACCCTCCTGTTTTTTGTGAATACATACCTCCCTCTCTGACCTTGTTTGATCAAAGAGGTGCTGATGGTGAGAACAATGTCAAACAGCCCAGCCACTCACATGTGGAAACACTAAGGAGCTTTGTCTTGGGCATGGGCCAGGAAAGTAGGCCAGACAAATCAAAGACACCAGGATCAACGTGGCCTTGTGAGTGAGAACAGGTGGATCTCTTCAGGCCTCCCACCAGTAAAGACTCCCCTAGAAGCCAGTACCAGCTCAGCTCTTGTGGGAGGGCACGCAGGAGTTCCAGGCACAGAGGAAACACCCTGAGGGACATGCTTCCCTCACAAGCACGAATCAGTTGCTGCCTCTCTTGAGGCATTCCTCCAGGAATCCAGCCTTGGAGAGAACACAAAGAGGAACAGGGCCCATGGAACAAGGGATGGCCAAGCTAGCACCCAGTGGAGGGACCCAGCCTCTGCAGAATCTTGCAAAGGTTTTCTGAGAACTAGAACCAAAGGCAGCTGTATTGGTCTGTTTTCTGCTGCTCTAACAAAGCACCTAGGCTGGATGTTTTATAAATTAAAGAGGTTTCTTGGACTTACAATTTTGGTGTAATCTGCTCTTTGGACTCCAAAGAGCATTGTGCTAGAATTCTGGTCAGGGCCCTCTGGCTGCATCACAGAGAACATGACAGAGAAACAGAAAGGGAAGCAGAAGGGGCCCATTTTATGACAATCCATTCCATGAGACCAGCATTAATCTGTTCCAAGGACAGCAGCCCTGTGACCTACTCACCTTGCCCTGGGCCCCACCACCTAAAGGTTCTACCACGCCACCAACAACAAACTGGATATCACACTTTCAGTATGTGCACCCCTGGGGGACACAGTCAAACCACATCCAAACCATAGCAGTGGCTAAACTCGGCTAGAGAGTGACAACCAAAAAGAAATGAGTAAGTCACCCCAAGGCGCTTGGCTGTGACTCTGGGTCAGCTCTGTCTGGGGAGATCTGTGCTAGAGCATTTCTGCACATGTGTGAACATGGTGGTGTTTCCTGGCATCCCTTACACGAGGGGAGGGAAGCATTCTTTAAGAGCACCCCCATAAAGGCAGACATGGCCCCATTCCCTCCTGTTGTTTCCATGCCACAGATGACAGTAAATGCCTCCTGTATGACACAGATGGCTCCTAGGGTCAAAAGAGGCACCTCCATCTCTCCCAAGGTCAGGGTCACTGAGGTAAGATGTAACAACTAACAGGACTTTAGGCCCTGGTCCAAAGGTTTGCCACTTTTGATTACACGCAACATTTCTCCATTTCTCTGTTAGTTTTCAGGTTCTTTTCAAACAACTCCAAATCTGGAAGGAGCCCTAGACCACCTCTTCCCCACATCCCAAACTACCGCACCCACCAGCCACCCCAGTAGACTCCACCAAGCCAGAGGCAAACCCTGCTACTCTGTCACTGCAGTACACTCTTGAGTCTATCCCCAAGGGCACCAGCCACTGGCACCTTGGAAACTGGGTGCCAGGATGAATTCAGAGGATGCTCCACAACCACAGAAATCTTCCAAGCTTGGATGCACATTCAGCACCCGAAGGCCTCCAATAAAGAAGCCTGCGATGGCCTCCATCTACACTCACATTAAAAAAAATCTTCAACAACAACAATCAAACTTTTCCTCATGCAAAACCTACCATGGCAAGCTATACAACATACCAGGAAAAGAGTCCATTCTGCCAGTGGGCTGACTGTGCTGCGTCAAAATGTCTTAATAGACAAAGCACCCCTTCTCTGCTTCCCATCTGAAGCCAACTGTTCCTATAAGAGCTACACCAGAGGGAGATCCAAGACGGACTAGAAGGAGGCTGCATTCCTTGCTTCATAACTCGGGTTTCAATCAGAGAAAAATCTGTTTCTCTGTGAGGCAGTCTTTGCTGCTTATTGATCCCCTGCTGTTTAACCTATGTGTCCACCTGTCACCTACTGTCTGCCAGCATATCGCCTACTTCTTGACTGCAGATTGCTCACTGACTGCTGTCTTTTGCCATTTGACCATTTGCCTGCCTCTTGCTTGCCCATCGCCTGCCTTTCACCTACCCATCACCCACCACCTGAGGTCATCCTGCCAATCGTCCACCACTAGCCTGAAGAAGACCCACAAACCAACAGTGGATCGCCAGGTGCCTGCTATTGCCTGGAAGTTCACTGTCACAGTACCCACAGCTTTGGTTACACGTGGCTGCTACAATTTTGGGGCAACAGCCAGGACCTGCAGGATCCCAAGCATGACTGACCATGCCCTACCTCTAGGACCCCCTCAGCCCACCAACCGCACCCTGCTGCCAGGATCACCAGCCCAACCAACTACACCCCACATGGACTCGGTACCCATGCACCGCACTGCAGCTCCCCATTTGTCAACATGTTTGAAAGTTAGTGTAGCCATCTTGGATTATTCTGTAAGCAGAAGCTGCCATCTTTATGCTGGGCAAATCCCATCCTGAGACGCCTGCTGGAGACTGGAAGCTCACTGTCAGGTACAGAGCTCTCATGCATCAGGCTACTGGAGACTGGGAGGTTTGAATACTATATGACTGCTATAGTGTAGATTTTTTTTCTCCTTTTTAAAAATTTTTAAGTTTTTATTTCTTTATTTTTCTGGCTCTCTATTTTCCTTTCGTTTACCTGTTTCCTCAGACTCTCTTTCTCCCTTTTCTCATGCTAACAACCAACTTCTTTTGATTACACTTTTATTCTTCCCACAACCTAGAACTTCTATATACTCTTTTCTTTTCCCATTAACAGTTACATCCTACACCCCTCCCCATCCTCTTTGTCTTCCATTAGAAACTGCAGACCTCCTTGCAAATCCATTTGTTATACTGTAGATATAATTGAACTCAGTCTCTGTATTTATTATGACAATAATATTAATGTCTGCATAGGAGCTACTTGGTTTAGGGCTGCATATTGTTTGTGCTTGAGGCTGCTAATATCAATCTCCCCCTTAAAGAAGAGGTTCTGGAAATCTATAGGGTCACTATAAGTCTATAGGTTGGAAACTCAATACCTCAGGTCTGCACTGCTAGAGGGGAAGATATGTGAACAACATGAAAAATCAAGGGAAGAAAATGTTCCAAACAAACCTAGATTCTATATTAACAGAATCCAGGGACAACATGATTGAAGAAATGTCAGAAAATGAGTTCAGAATATACATAATTAAAATGATTTGTGAAGCAAAGGATGAGATGAGAAAGCAAATGCAGGCAATGAATGATCACTCCAATAAGCAGTTGAAAGAGAAACTGCAGGAAGCAAAATATCATTTCAACAAAGAGATAGAGATTCTCAAAAAAACATAAACAAAACAAAAAAAAAAACACAGAAATGCTTAAAATGAAGGAAGAAATAAACCAAATAAAAAAACTCAATTGAAAGTATTACCAACAGACTAGATCACTAGGAAGACAGAACCTCAATGAAGACAAAATAATCTTGAAAATAAATTTGACCAAATGGAGAACATGGTAAAAAATCACAAACAAAACCTCCAAGAACTATGGGACATCATGAAAAGACCAAATTTAAGAATTATCGGGATTAAGGAAGGCACAGAAATAAAAACCAAAGGAATGAACAACTTATTCAATGAAATAATATCACAACATTTCCCAAACCTGAAACATGAAATGGAAAATCAAATATTAGAGGATTACAGCACACCAAATGCATAAAAGTACAACAGAGTCACACCAAGGCACATTATAATGAAAAGACTAACATACAAAATAAAGATAAGATTTTGAAGGTTGCGAGAGAAAAGCATCAGATTACATATAAGGGGAAACCAATATGGATATCAGCAGATTTCTCAGGTCAGACTCTAAAAGCTAGAAGGGCTTGGAACGATATACTTCAAGCTCTGAAAGAACATGGATGCCAACCAAGAATCCTATACCCAGCAAAACTAAGCTTCAGATTTCAAGACCAAATAAAATTCTTCCATGATAAACAAAAGTTAAAAGAATTTATAAATAGAAAACCTGTGCTACAGAATATTCTCAGCAAAATATTCCATGAGAAGGAAGTGAAAAACAACAATACAAGTCAGCAAAGGGAGAAACTACCTTAAAGAAAAAACCAAGTCAAGTTAAAAACCAAAAATGAGCCCCGATGACTGGGAATACAAATCATATCTCAATAATAACCCTGATTGTTAATGGCCTAAACTCATCAAAAGACAAAAACTGGCAGATTGGATTAAAAAGAAAGACCCAACAATATGGTGCCTTCAAGAGACTCATCTCATAGAAAAGTACATCCATAGACTAAAAATTAAAGGATGGGAAAAACCTACCATGCACACGGACTCAGTAAAAAAAAAAAAAAAAAATGGGGGTTTCCATCCTTAGATAAAGTGAACTTCAAATCAAAGTTAGTCAGTCAGAAGGGATAAAGAAGAACATTTCATACTACTTAAGGGAAACATAAATCAGGAAGACATAACGATCATAAATATTTATGCCCCAAACAATGGCACATCCATGTACATCAAACAAATCCTTCTCAATTTCAGTAATCAAATAGACCACAACACAATAATTCTGGGTGACTTTAACCACACCACTGTCACCACTGGATAGATCTTCCAAACAAAAACTAAACAAAGAAACCAGAGAAATCAATAACAATCAATAACTTAGACTTAACAGACATATATAGAATATTCCATCCATCAACGAGCGAATACACTTTCTTCTCAGCAGCACATGGATCCTTCTCAAAAATAGACCATATGTTATGCCATGAAGCTGCCCTTAGTAAATGCAAAAAAATAGAGATACTACCTTGTATTCTATCAGATCATAATGAAATGAAATAAGAAATCAATGACAAAATAAAAACAGAAACTACTCCAACACCTGGAGACTATATAATATGCTACTGAATGAAGCATGAATAATAGAAAACATCAGGAAGGAGATAAAAAATTCTTAGAGGTAAATGAGAATGACAACACAACATATCAAAATCTCTGGGACACTATGAAAACAGTACTAAGAGGAAAATTCATTGCATGACGTGTATTCAAGAAAAGAATAAAAAGTCAACAACTAAATGACCTAATATTACAACTCAAAGTCCTAGAAAAAGAACAGAACAACACCAAAAGTAGTAGAAGACAGAAAATAATTAAAATCAGAGGTGAAATCAATAAAATTGAAACAAAAGAAACAATTCAAAAAATTGAAAAAACAAAAAGTTGGTTCTTTGAAAAACTAAAAAAAATAAATGAACCCTTAACCACACTAACAAAGAGGAGAGAGTTTTTTTGTTGTTGTTGTTGTTTTGTTTTTTTGTTTTTTTCCCTCTGAGGTGCGGGGGGATTCAAACTGCGGCCCTTGTGCATGCTAGGTGAGCACTCTCCAAAATAAGCTATTTCTTCAGCTCCCAAAAGAGAGAGAAAACTCAAATTACTAAAATTCATGATGAAAAAGGAAAGATCATGACAGACACCTTAAAATATATAACATAATTAGAAGCTACTTTGAAAATCTATACTCCAACAAAATAGAAAATCTCAAAGACATTGACAAATTTCTAGAGACATATGATCCTCCCAAACCCAACCAGGAGGACATACACAATTTAAACAGATCAGTTTCAAGCAATGAAATAGAAGAAATCATCAAAAGCCTACCAACCAGGAAAGCCTGGGACCACACGGATTCTCAGCTGAGTTCTACAAGACCTTCAAAGAAGAACTTACAGCAATACTCCTCAACGCATTTCATGAAATAGAAAAGGAGGGAACCCTTCCAGATTCATTCTATGAAGCTAATAGCACTCTGATAACAAAATCAGACAAAGACACATCAAGAAAGAAAACTTTAGACCAATATCAATGATAAATATAAATGTAAAAGTTCTTAACAAAATTCTGGCAAATCAGATACAAAAACATATTAAAAAGACAATGCACCACAATCAAGTTGGGTTCATTCCAGGGATGCAAGGTTTGTTCAACATCCAGAAATCAATAAATGTAATTCATCGCATCAATAGACTTAGCCTAATAATCATACGATTATTTCAATAGATGCAAAGAATGTGTTTGACAAAATACAACACCCCTTCATGCCCAAAACAGTAGAAAAAATAAGTATAGTAGGAACATACCTCTACATTGTAAAGGCTGTTTATGCTAAGCCCACGGCCAATATCATTCTTTTTTTTTTTTTAAGTTGTTGATGAACCTTTATTTTATTTATTTATTTTTTATGTGGTGCTGAGAATCGAACCCAGTGCCTCACACATGCTAGGTAAGTGCTTTGCCACTGAGCCGTAACTCCAGCCCCCAACATCATTCATAATGGAGAAAAACTGAATGCATTCCCTTTAAAAACTAGAACAAGACACGGTTGCCCTCTTTCAATACTTCTATTCAACATCATCCTTGAAATACTAGCCAGATCAATTAGACAGACTAAAGAAATTAAAGAGATATGAATAGGAAAAGAACTCAAGCCATCACTATTTGCTATGATTGCCCACCGCCCGCGGGGACAATCACAACACGTACGCTCTTCTTGAGCACAGGAACCAAAAAAGCCGCTTTATTCCACAAGTCTCAGACTTATATTGAGAACATCAGCCTATCAGAGAGTAGACTACCAGGAAAGTCAGCCTATCAAGGAACAGTCTCCAGGCAGATACCAGGATCGCCTCACGTACAACAGCCAACCAGAGTTACTTCCTAAAACTTGTTTACGAGTGCAGCTATGTTTGGCAAGCTGCCAGGCGCCATCTTAGAGATCAGGCCACGGTGCGGCTCTGGGGCCCTCAGAGCCCACCCCTGACATCTCCCCCTTATTCTTTAAATAAAGAAAAGATGACTTGGGACCATGCCTGTCTTAGGTTGTCCATGGCAAATTACATCCTTACCCGTCATTGGAATTCTGACCTCCAGGCGTCAGAACCCTGTCTTAGGTTGGTATGCATTTCCACGGATCTTACCCGTCTTTGACTACTGGTCCAGCATGCTTAGCCATACTTGGGGGGATGTGCCTGTCTCAATGGCTGTCAAAGTCTGTACTATAGCCCGTCGATGACATTGGGCATCTTGGTGAGCTCTGATTTGGCTGCGTATAACATAGGCTGTCCCTAAGCAGATAATAATCAGAAAAGCTACTGTTCCAGCCCACTGTTTTGTCAATCCCAGGGCTTTAGATAACAAAGAGAACATTTTGGATACCGATGCAACTTGAACCCTGGTGGCATTGACTGAGTATTTCAGCTTGTAGCTGACTGGTTAAATTATCAAATGTAGATGATCAATTGCCAGTAAGGTAGGCAGAGAGATTTTTAGATAACATAGCCGCAGAGCTAAGGTTATTATAAGCAATAGGGGTGACACACACTGCTCTTAAAGGATAAACACATCCCAGTCCCAAAAGTTCTTGCAAGATATCCACTTGTTCTTGTAGTAAGTCTACTCTTTGATTTACAAGGAGTATGCCTGCTGTTAGATGTTGGTTTAGGGTCTCTTTAGTCTGTAAGGCTGCAGCTGTATTTTCGGCCAAGTGATTGTTGTTGCTGTCTGTATGGTTGTGTCAATGCTGCTGCTGCAGAGGCTGCAATGGCAGTGATCACAGCTGCTGTGATGCCAAAATCTCTTCTGTTTCTTGATAGTAACACTGGGAGTTCTTTATCTGTAACAGAGACTGGGACTGGTAGGAAGGTAGGAACACACATTAATTGCCAGTGGGAACCTAGAAGCATTCCAACATTGAGAGAGATAGCACGAAACTACAGTACAATGGAGAGAAACAGTTGTTTCGTTAGTTAGCAGAAACATAAAAGGGGGAAACACACAAACTGGGGTAGGTGGAAAGGTACATAATTGAACTGTTCCTCCTAAGAGACTGAAAAGAGGTTGTAAGTTAGTTCAAGGGGTGAAAGGCTTCGAGCACCATGGTCATCAGGAGTATGTTCAGCATCCTCATTTTGTTGGTCTGAGTTACTTGTGGTAGCATTGGCACTGGTCGAGTTAGTCGCTCAGGAACCCAGATAGGCGATGTTTTGTCCTGTGGAAACCCACAAACCGAGCTGCGGCTCCAGTAAAGCACCGGGTCCAAGCCATTCCATTGTCCTGTAAGAACATCCTTCCATTTTACCGTCACTCTATCATGTTGTTTATGATTGCCATGTCTCTCAGCGGCAGAGCAACCCTCATTATCCAGAGTTAAAAAATTTAAATTAAAGAGGCAAAGAGAAAGTTTATCTTTAGGGGACCTGAAGGTCTCCCCTATTCCCCCTTTTTCGTTTATAAAGAGTATTTTTGAGGGTGAGATGTGCACGTTCAACAATACCTTGTCCTTGTGGGTTATAAGGTATACCTGTGGTTAGAGTTATTTCAAATTTAGTGAGAAATTGGTTTAAAGAAAAATTTAGACTCTATAATGTAGTACAATACTCTAACAGTTGCTTAACCATAATTGTATAAACCCCTATTTTTAAGACTAATTGTTCTAAAGAATAAAACTTAATAGACACAAAGTTAAGAGTAAATTAGTGTTTCTAAGAAATCCTTGTTATTTTACCATGTCATTTTACCATATAGATTAAACTTTGGTTTATATTAGAACATTAGTATTTCACCTTAGGAAAAACCTTAAATAGCTTTAAATGTTTCACATACATACAACCAACTTAGTTACATGCAAACTTGTTGAAACTTGCCCTTTACTTACATAGACTTTCTTAGCACTTACTTAGACCCTCATTTATTTCATCACACAAGCACTTTCTTACCCAGAAACATTTCCTTTTCCCTTTTATTAAATATATTTCCATACCCAGAACCTTTTATTTTCTCTTTCCTATTTCTTGACCCCTTTTGTTCACATTCTGAAACAACTCTTATGAAATTTCTGAATTTAGATAAATTACTCTATTTTAACAAGATTAAATATTTTGTTATTTATAGTACTCTAATTGAAACACAGTTGAAACTTTTAGAACCCTTTGTGTATAGAATTGTACCTGTTAGGACATAACTCTTAGTAACCTTGTTTTTAGTTTAGTGATGACACAAAACAATTTTCTGTACAAACACATTTGAGTAATCCCATGCATGTCAATTCTAATTCACTTATTTTCTTAAAAAAAACCAAGATATTAGACAAGTGTCCTGAACAGTATTTGCCAGCTTTTTCTTGTTGGAGGAAAGTCCTAGAAAAATTGATGTTAGACATTTTATAAACATCAACATTATATTAGTTTGACCACCTAGAGACTTGCAAGTTATTTTCAAGACATTTTACTTCTATTCGTTTACCCAATTTAAATCGAATCTTTTTAAATCACGTGAATTAAAAGTATCTGGATCCATTTTTAAATTTTAATTTTAGGAGCGCTCAGTTTTGATACAGACAAAACATGACATCAGACAGCACAACATACACATAACACAAAATCAAAGGCCATGAAACTTTATAGGTGAATCTCCATTGCAATGTAAGAGATGTTCAAAAACTCTAGTTGAGTAAAAAAAATAGAATTGATCAAAAAAGTCATGAGCTCAAAAAAAATGTAGAATTCAAAAAAAACAAGAGTCCTAGAAAAATGATACGGCCGTTAATTACTCTAGTAAGGCACCATAAAATTTACTTTTGCTGGAGTTCAGGTAAGACTTTTGCTCTTTTTTTTTTCTTTTCTTTTTTTTTTTTTCTTGGGTTTGAGACCAGTCTCCTACTGAGCCTTCAGGCTTTCTTTATTTACATTTCAATGTAAGCCTTGACTGAGATTTGGATCTGAAAGGGGTAAAATGTTCCAGCAGAAACGTGATGCCTAGGGCATTTTAACCCTTAATCCTGGTTAGTAATCAATTCAGGTTTGGACGCAGAAAATTGTGAAACAATTATCTCCCAATATTTGTGGGGACTGGGGCTACTATATCATACTCCTTACTAGGACATGCCACTGATGGTTGGGCTGGTTTGTTTACTATGTGGCAAGTTTCTGGAAGGAGATGCAACAGGAGGAGCCGGTGGTTCTTTAGGTGGCGGCTCTTTGGGGAGAAACTTGGAGCCCCCTTTGGGAGGTCCTGGAGAGAAGCAGGCCTTAAGGGCGGATAACGTAGGGCAGACTCCTAATGGGGGACCCTCCCCTAAACTGATTTCCCTCTTCCTAACAAGTTGTTCCTCACACCCAGTTTCATTTTCCTTGTCTGTCTCTGATCTTATTGATGCCCTTTCTGATGCTTTAGACCTTTCCTCTTTTATTTCCTCCAAAACCTCTTCCCCTTGTTTTATGGCCTCTCTGCATTTGGTTCGGGCTGTTTTAGTTTCAAGAGGAATTCCATTGGTCCAGAGCAAATCCTTTAAGGGACCTTCCATGCCCATTCGTGACATTTCAGTGCCCATATTTCTCTATTAAACTAAGAATGCAAAGCACTTTAACTAGCAAAACAAAAGCGAAAGCACTTACAAACACTCAATCTCCGTCGCTTATCCCGCGAACTTTAACTCTGTCACTTTTCCCGCGAACTTTAACTCGTCGCTTTTCCCGTAAGTGTTGTTGCATACAAACTTTTGATATTTCAGACTCCATCTTGTACAATGTAAGCCACGTTCCGCGTGCTTATCTAGTCCTTGAACCGCCTTTCGCTTAGTTCACTGTTTTTGGACCGCTTTCCGCTTAGTTCACTGTTTTACTTTCCTTTTTGGACCGCTTTCCGCTTAGTCCACTGTTTTACTTTCCTTTTTGGACTGCTTTCCGCTTAGTCCGGATAGTCGCGTACCGCGAACGTCAAGGCTGCCTTTCACTTGTTTATTTTTGACCTTTTTATAACCAGTTTAACTTGTTAAAATTTTAGAATATCTTATCTTGTTTTCTTACTTATCCTTGTAAAATTTTCATTCCCGGGTCTCGGCACCACTTATGATCGCTCACCGCCCATGGGAACAATCACAACACATACGCTCTTCTTGAGCACAGGAACCAAAAAAGCCGCTTTATTCCACAAGTCTCAGACTTATATTGAGAACATCAGCCTATCAGAGAGTAGACTACCAGGAAAGTCAGCCTATCAAGGAACAGTCTCCAGGCAGATACCAGGATCGCCTCACGTACAACAGCCAACCAGAGTTACTTCCTAAAACTTGTTTACGAGTGCAGCTATGTTTGGCAAGCTGCCAGGTGCCATCTTAGCGATCAGGTCACAGTGCGGCTCTGGGGCCTCAGAGCCCGCCCCTGACAATTTGCCAATGCATGATCCTAAATTTAGGGAATCTAAAAAACTCTACCAGAAAACTTCTAGACCTAATAAATGAATTCAGCAAAATAGCATGATATAAAATCAACCCACATAAATCTAATGCATGTCTATTCATAAGCAATGAATCATCTGAAAGAGAAATGAGGAAAACAAATCCATTCACAATAACCTCAAAAAAAATAAAATACTTGGGAATCAATTCTAACAGAAGAGGCGAAAGAACTCTACAATGAAAACTACAGAATATTAAAGAAAGAAATTGAGGAAGACCTTAGAAAATGGAAAGATCTCCCATGTATTGACACCAAAATAGACAGATAAACCAATGATACAGAATATAAGACACAGAAGCAAACCCACATAAGTAATTATCTCATGCTAGACAGAGGTGCCAAAAACATACAATGGAGAAAAGATAGACTCTTCATCAAATGCTGCTGGCAAAACTGGAAATCCATATGCAGTAAAATGAAATTAAATCCCTATCTTTCACCCTGTCCAAAACTCAACTCAAAATTGATCAAGGATCTAGGAATTAGACCTGAGACCTTTCACCAAAGAGAAGAAAAAGTAGATCCGGATCTTTATCGTGTTGGTTTAGGACCAGACTTCCTTAACAAGACCACCAGAGGGCAAGATATAAAAGCAAGAATCAATAAATGGGATGGATTCTCAGCAAAGGAAACAATCAATAATGTGAAAAGAGAACCTACAGAGTGGGAGAAAATCTTTTCCACACACGCCTCAGACAAAGCACTAATCTTCAAAATTTATAAAGGAACTTAAAAAACTTTACACCCAAAATACAAAGAACCCAATCAATAAATGGACAAAGGAACTGGGCAGACATTTCACAGAAGAAGATATACAGGTGAAAAACAAATATATGAAAATATATTTCTCTAGCAATTAGAGAAATGCAAATCAAAACCACCCTAAGGTTTCATCTAACTCCAATTAGAATGGCTATTATCAAGAACACAAGCAATAATAACTGGTGGTGTGGATGTGAGGGAAAAAGGAACACTCATACAATGCTGGTGGAGTTGGTGTAGCTACTCTGGAAAGCAGTGTGGAGAATCCTCAGAAAGCTTGGAATGGACCCACCTTTTCACCCAGCTATCCAACTCCTGTTTATACCCAGAGGTCTTAAAATCAGCATACTATAGTGATGCAGCCACATCAATGTTTATAACTACTCAATTCACAATAGCTAGATTGTGAAACCAACCTAGATGCCCTTCAATTGATGAATGGATAAAGAAACTGTGGTATATATACACAATGGAATATTACTGAGTCATAAAGAATAAAATCATGACATTTGCTTGTAAATGGATGGAGTTGGAGAATATCATGCTAAAAGAAATAAGCCAAGCCCAAAAAACCAAAAGCTGAATGTTTTCTCTGATAAGTAGATGATGATACATACTGGTGGGGCTTGGGGCAAGAGAAGAATGGAGGAACTTTGGATAGTATAGGGGAAAATGGGGTGGGAGGGAGTGGGGGAAGAAAAGATAGTAGAATGAAACACATAGCATTACCCTATGTATATGTATGATTCCATGAATGGTGTGAGTCTACATTGTGTACAACCATAGAAATGAAAAGTTGTACCCCATTTGTGCACAATGACTCAAAATGCAGTTTGCTAAAATAAAAATTTTAAAAAGATACTAAAAAAAGTATTAAAAATTTTTAAAAATTTAAAAAACTATAAATTTATAACAAAGATCAATAGAGTAGAAGGAAGGAAACAGGGATGGCTGAAGGGAAAGAATTGCTGTGGACTGAATTAGAACAAATTATATTCCATGCTGTTATAATTAAGTCAAAAAAAATTTTATGGCTATGTATAACTAAAAAGAACCAATAAAAAGTACTATATGTTACAAAAAAAACAGCCACACCAAACTTGGAGACATCCCCTCTAGAATGGTTGCCTTTAACCCTCTGGGGAACCATCATGTCCCTCTTAGTTGTGTCTTTATTTTAGTATTTTCTTTGGTTGTCAATGGACCTTTTCTTTTTTTTTTTAATCTGCTAGGCAAGTGCTCTACCACTGAGCCCAGTCCCTCTGGTTAGTTTTGTTTTGTTTTTGTTTTGTTTGTGGTGCTGGGGATTGAACCCAGGGCCTTATGCATGTGAGGCAAGCACTCTACCAACTGAGCTATCTCCCAGCCCTCTCTTAGTTTTAATGATGGTGGAGGTGGCTTTTAATTTGTGCTGTAACTTAACTCTGTCATGTCTCTTTCCTGACAGAGACTTTGCCAGTCTATGTCTTTCTTTAATAAGCTGCATTTTTATTAGGCTACTGAAATAAAGGATGAGCTTTATGAATAAAGATCAACTCTAGGAAAATGAAGTCATCTTGAAGTGCAGGAATCCCCCCTTTACCCATAGGGGAGACATTCCAAGACCCCAGTGGATGTCTGAAACATCAGATAGTACAGAATCCTGTATATACTAAGTTCTTCCTAAACATACACACCTATGATAAAGTTAACTTTATAAATTAGGCACAGTAAGAAAATTAGCAATAATAATGATGATGATAAAACTATCATAACAGTGATGTAATAAAATTTACATGAATATGGCTGTCTGTAGCTTGCCTTCAGCCTTCTTGCCACCCGCTCACACCTTCTCTCACTGTCTCCCCCACCCACACCCCACACAGCCCCCATCTATCCAGAGCATCATGATACTGTCAGTCCCCATCAATTTCCACTCCATGCAAAAACATGGAAGTGCATCATCCCTTCTGCAGGACTTTTGGCAGAGTGCAAAGGAAAGAGAACTTGTGAGATACCAGGAAAGGGGCAGAAAACTCCTAATCAGCCCCACACCTCATTTTCTTCTTCAGAATTCAAATGGCAGATGTGAGAGTGCTGCAAGAGGGACACCCAGTTACATGCATCTTAGGTTTGCAAAAGGAAGGCCAACCTCGGCTGAAAGAGACTAAGGCTGGTGTGGCTACTTGGTTGGACAATGAGGAGCACCTTTGCCAAGTAGGTCCTGCAGCTACAAGGTGAAGAAAGAAAATTCATTTAAAACAATTATCAATAGACACACAGCAATTAGACACACAGTGAAAATTTTTACAGGATTATTCTATAAGAGCAGAAATTTCTGAAAGTCATTGCCCCAGGATATACAATCTTCCGGGGTATTCACCACGCAGAATGATGATCTCCACCTGGGCCACCCCTGGTCCTGACCACCACGCCAGCATCCCTGCACCACCTGCAAAGGGTAATCACAGATAATCCCCAGGGGCAGGGATCCACCCCTCTAGTCCACATTCTGCTTCTGAATATCTGATCACTACACTAAGAACAAAACCGAGGGGCAGAGGGCAGGCAAAGACATGCTGCTTAAAAGGAAAAAAAATTCAGAACAGAAATATACTAATGAAGACAATGCTCTCATTAGGAATAAGATCATGGGGACTGTTTTCACCCCTGGATTCTGCCTTGTGTTACATTAAAGGTGTAATTTAAAACAATTATATTTAAATGATTAAGTCTTTTATTACTTTAGCAAGATCAAGCCAGTTCCCCACATTGAAAATTTACCAGGGTTAAATAACAAACGATTTTGAAGATAACATTCCCAAAAGTTCCCAATTTTAACTTCTTGGAACATGGGCTTAAAAATTTAAACCACAGGGGGCGATCCAAGATGGCGGCCTAGAGGGAGACTGCACCCCCGGTCGCTCCAGAACCCAGGAGTTAAGAAGGGGAGGCATTGAGAGACTCGGACTGAAGTGGAGCCACGGGTGAGTCTGCCCACTGGGTAAAGCTCGGCCCGGGTGGCAGGCCCAGATAGAGGTGGCTTATCGGAGCCGGGCAGGGCAGCTAGAGTCATCCACAGGCAGTCCTGCGCACTCCGGCGGTGGGCCCCGCCCACACAGCCAGCTTCTCCAGGTTCTCGGAACGGAACTGGCCCGCTAGTGAGAGCCTGTCTGAACAGAGCACGCTCCGAGTTCCGGAGCCCCTGCAGTGCAGTGTACTCCTGCAAAGAACCAGCGGAGAGGCTCGATCTGCAGTCAGCCTCAGGGATAAGGTCAGGGCAGCCGGAGACCTCTTCAGGCGGCTCTGCCCACTCCGGCTGCGGGCTCTCTCCACGGGGCGATCCAAGATGGCGGCCTAGAGGGAGACTGCACCCCCGGTCGCTCCAGAACCCAGGAGTTAAGAAGGGGAGGCATTGAGAGACTCGGACTGAAGTGGAGCCACGGGTGAGTCTGCCCACTGGGTAAAGCTCGGCCCGGGTGGCAGGCCCAGATAGAGGTGGCTTATCGGAGCCGGGCAGGGCAGCTACAGTCATCCACAGGCAGTCCTGCGCACTCCGGCGGTGGGCCCCGCCCACACAGCCAGCTTCTCCAGGTTCTCGGAACGGAACTGGCCCGCTAGTGAGAGCCTGTCTGAACAGAGCACGCTCCGAGTCCCGGGGCTGCTGCAGTGCAGTGTACTCCTGCAAAGAACCAGCGGAGAGCCTCGTTCTGCAATCAGCCTCAGGGATAAGGACAGGGCAGCCGGAGACCTCTTCAGGCGGCTCTGCCCACTCCGGCTGCGGGCTCTCTTCACGGGGCGATCCAAGATGGCGGCCTAGAGGGAGACTGCACCCCCGGTCGCTCCAGAACCCAGGAGTTAAGAAGGGGAGGCATTGAGAGACTCGGACTGAAGTGGAGCCACGGGTGAGTCTGCCCACTGGGTAAAGCTCAGCCCGGGTGGCAGGCCCAGATAGAGGTGGCTTAGCAGAGCCGGGCAGGGCAGCTTGAGTCTTCCCAAGGTAGTCTTCCACACTCCGGCAGTGGGCTCTTCCCACACGGCCAGCTGCACGGTGCAGGCCCACAGTGAGAGCATTTCCGCACAGAGCCAGTTCCAAAACGTGGAACCAGTAGGGGGCTAGGGGCAGTATTCTTCGAATGAGCTGCTTTATCAGATTCCTCCAAGACATCACGCTACTGAAGGCTGGGAGGTGATACACTGGAAATCTACTGGGACACTATAAGCCAATAGTGGAAAACTGCAATATCTCAGGGTCCCACTGACAACTGACCATTATGAGAAAACAAGGGAAGAAAATGTCCCAAACAAACCTAGATACTACTTCAATAAAACCCAATGACAGCACAGCAGAAGAAATGTCAGAAAGGGAGTTCAGAATGTACGTAATTAAAACGATCAGGGAAGCTAATGAGGAGATGAAAGAGCAAATGCAGGCATTGAAGGAGGAGATGAAAGAGCAAATGCAGGCATTAAATGATCGCACCAATCAACAGTTAAAAGACCAAATACGGGAAGCAAGAGATCATTTCAATAAAGAGTTAGAGATACTGAAAAAAAACCAAACTGAAATCCTTGAAATGAAGGAAACAATAAACCAAGTTAAAAACTCCATAGAAAGCATAACCAATAGGATAGAACACCTGGAAGACAGAACCTCAGACATTGAAGACAAAATATTTAACCTTGAAAACAAAGTGGAACAAACAGAGAAGATGGTAAGAAATCATGAACAGAATCTCCAAGAACTATGGGATATCATGAAAAGGCCAAATTTGAGAATTATTGGGATTGAGGAAGGCTTAGAGAAACAAACCAAAGGAATGAACAATCTATTCAATGAAATAATAACAGAAAATTTCCCAAATCTGAAGAACGAAATGGAAAACCAAGTACAAGAGGCTTATAGAACTCCAAACATACAAAATTACAACAGACCCACACCAAGGCACATTATTATGAAAATACCTAACATACAAAATAAAGACAGAATTTTAAAGGCCGCGAGAGAAAAGAATCAAATTACATTCAGAGGGAAACCAATAAGAATATCAGCAGATTTTTCAATCCAGACCCTAAAAGCTAGAAGGGCCTGGAACAACATATACCAAGCCCTGAAAGAAATGGATGCCAACCAAGAATCTTATACCCAGCAAAACTTACCTTCAAATTTGACGATGAAATAAGATCCTTCCATGATAAACAAAAGCTAAAGGAATTTACAAAAAGAAAGCCAGCATTACAGAACATTCTCAGCAAAATATTCCATGAGGAAGAGATGAAAAACAACGATGCAAATCAGCAACAGGAGGCGCTAGCCTAAAGGAATAGCCAAATAAAGGAGAAACCAAATCATGTCAAAAACAAATATGAGTCAATTGACTGGGAATACAAATCATATCACAATAATAACCCTGAATGTTAATGGCCTGAATTCATCAATCAAAAGACACAGACTGGCAGATTGGATTAAAAAGAAAAATCCAACAATATGCTGCCTGCAAGAGACACATCTCATAGAAAGAGACACCCATAGACTAAAGGTGAAAGGATGGGGAAAAACATACCATGCACACGGACACAGCAAAAAAGCTGGAGTATCCATCCTCATCTCAGATAATGTGGACTTCAAACCAAAACTAGTCAGAAGGGATAAAGAAGGACATTACATGCTGCTTAAGGGAAGCATAAATCAGCAAGACATAACAATCATAAATATCTATGCCCGAACATTGGCTCATCCACGTACGTCAAACAAATCCTTCTCAATTCCAGAAATCAAATAGACCACAACACAATAATACTAGGCGATTTTAACACACCTCTCTCACCACTGGATAGATCGTCCAAACAAAAATTGAATAAAGAAACTATAGATCTCAACAACACAATCAGCAATTTAGACTTAACGGACATATATAGAATATACCATCCAACAAAGAATGAATACACTTTCTTCTCAGCAGCACATGGATCCTTCTCTAAAATAGACCATATTTTATGCCACAAAGCTACTGTTAGTAAATACAAGAAGATAGAGATACTACCTTGTCCTCTATCAGATCATAATGGATTGAAATTAGAAATAAATGACAGAATAAAAAACAGAAACTTCTCCAATACCTGGAGACTAAGTAATACACTATTATATGATGAATGGATACAGAAGACATCAGGAGGGAAATAAAAAAATTCTTAGAAGTAAACGAGAACAAACACACATCATATCAAAATCTCTGGGACACTATGAAAGCAGTACTTAGAGGAAGATTTATTTCATGGGGTGCATTCAAAAAAAGAAGTAGAAATCAACAAATAAACGAGTTAACACTACAGCTCAAAGCACTAGAAAAAGAAGAGCAGACCAATACCAAAAGTAGTAGAAGACAGGAAATAGTTAAAATCAGAGCCGAAATCAACGAAATCGAAACAAAAGAAACAATCGGAAAAATTAATAAAATAAATAGTTGGTTCTTTGAAAAAATAAATAAAATTGATAAACCCTTAGCCACACTAACAAAGAGAAAGAGGGAGAAAACTCAAATTACTAAAATTCGGAATGAACAAGGAAACATCACAACAGACACGAGTGAAATACAAAACATAATTAGAAGCTATTTCGAAAATCTATACTCCAATAAAACAGAAAACCTTGAAGACATCAACAAATTTCTAGAGACATATGAACTACCTAAACTGAACGAGGAGGACATACACAACTTAAATAAACCAATTTCAAGCAATGAAATAGAAGAGGTCATCAAAAGCCTACCAACAAAGAAAAGTCCAGGACCAGATGGGTTCTCAGCCGAGTTCTATAAAACCTTTAAAGAAGAGCTCATTCCAATACTCCTCAAACTATTCCATGAAATAGAAGAGGAGGGAACCCTACCAAACTCGTTCTATGAAGCCAATATCACCCTGATACCTAAACCAGACAGAGACACATCAAGGAAAGAAAATTTCATACCAATATCCTTAATGAACATCGATGCAAAAATTCTCAACAAAATTTTAGCAAATCGCATACAAATATATATTAAAAAGATAGTGCACCACGATCAAGTGGGTTTTATCCCAGGGATGCAAGGTTGGTTCAACATTCGGAAATCAATAAATGTCATTCACCATATCAACAGACTTAAAGTTAAGAATCACATGATTATTTCAATAGATGCAGAAAAAGCATTTGATAAAATACAGCATCCCTTCATGCTCAAAACACTAGAAAAAATTGGGGGTAATGGGAACATTCCTAAACATTATAAAGGCCATCTACGCTAAGCCCATGGCTAATATCATTCTAAATGGTGAAAAACTGAAAGCGTTCCCCTAAAAACTGGAACAAGGCAGGGATGCCCTCTTTCACCGCTTCTATTCAACATCGTCCTTGAGACTCTAGCCAGAGCAATCAGACAAACCAAAGAAATTAAAGGGATACGAATAGGAAAAGAAGAACTCAAACTATCCCTGTTCGCTGATGACATGATTATATATTTAGAGGAACCTGGAAATTCCACCAGAAAACTTTTAGAACTCATAAGTGAATTCAGTAAAGTAGCAGGTTACAAGATCAATGCTCATAAATCCAATGCATTTTTATACATAAGTGATGAATCTTCAGAAAGAGAAATTAGGAAAACTACTCCATTCACAATAGCATCGAAAAAAATAAAATACTTGGGAATCAATCTCACAAAAGAGGTGAAAGACCTCTACAATGAGAACTACAGAACACTAAAGAAAGAAATTCAAGAAAACCTTAGAAGATGGAAAGATCTCCCATGTTCCTGGATAGGCAGAATTAATATCGTCAAAATGGCTATACTACCTAAAGTTCTATACAGATTCAATGCAATTCCAATTAAAATCCCAATGATGTACCTTGCAGAAATAGAGCAAGCAATTATGAAATTCATCTGGAAGAATAAAAAACCTAGAATAGCTAAAGCAATCCTCAGTAGCAAGAGTGAAGCAGGGGGTATTGCAATACCAGATCTTCAACTCTACTACAAAGCAATAGTAACAAAAACGGCATGGTATTGGTACCAAAATAGACAGGTAGATCAATGGTACAGAATAGAGGACATGGACACAAACCCAAATAAATACAATTTTCTCATACTAGACAAAGGTTCCAACAATATGCAATGGAGAAAAGATAGCCTCTTCAACAAATGGTGCTGGGAAAACTGGAAAACTATATGCAATAGAATGAAACTAAACCCCTATCTCTCACCCTACACAAAACTCAACTCAAAATGGATCAAGGACCTCGGAATCAGACCAGAGACCCTGCATCTTATAGAAGAAAAAGTAGGTCCAAATCTTCAACTTGTTGGCTCAGGATCAGATTTCCTTAACAGGACTCCCATAGCACAAGAAATAAAAGCAAGAATAAACAACTGGGATAGATTCAAACTAAAAAGCTTTCTCTCAGCAAAGGAAACTATCAGAAATGTGAAGAGAGAGCCTACAGAGTGGGAGAATATCTTTGCCAACCATACCTCAGATAGAGCGCTAATTTCCAGAATCTATAAAGAACTCAAAAAACTCTACACGAAGAATACAAATAATCCAATCAACAAATGGGCTAAGGAAATGAACAGACACTTCACAGAAGAAGATGTACAAGTAATCAACAGATATATGAAAAAATGTTCAACATCCCTAGTAATAAGGGAAATGCAAATCAAAACCACCCTAAGATTTCATCTCACCCCAATTAGAATGGCGATTATCAAGAATACAAGCAACAATAGGTGTTGGCGAGGATGTGGTGAAAAAGGAACACTCATACATTGCTGGTGGGGTTGCAAATTAGTGCAACCACTCTGGAAAGCAGTGTGGAGATTCCTCAGAAAGCTTGGAATGGAAACACCATTTGACCCAGCTATCCCACTCCTTGGCCTATACCCAAAGGACTTAAAATCAGCATACTACAGAGATACAGCCACATCAATGTTCATTGCTGCTCAATTCACCATAGCCAGATTGTGGAACCAACCTAGATGCCCTTCAGTTGATGAATGGATAAAGAAACTGTGGCATATTTATACAATGGAATATTACTCCGCAATGAAGAATGATAAAATTATGGCATTTGTAGGCAAATGGTCGAAATTGGAGAATATCATGCTAAGTGAGATAAGCCAATCTCAAAAAACTAAAGGACAAATGATCTCGCTGATAAGCGGATGAGGACATATAATGGGGGGTGGGAGGGGCTAGCATTAGGTTTAGGGTTAGGTTTAGAGTTAGGCTAAGGAGAGCAGTAAGAATGAAGGAAAGAAGGACTGTGTAGAGGGAAAAGAGGGGTGGGAGGGGTGGGGGGGAGGGGAAAAATATAATAAACATCATTACCCTATGTAAACGTAAAAAAAATAAATAAAAAAAAAAAAAAAAAAAATTTAAACCACAGAAACCAGAAACTTGTTTGGCCTTCTTATAATATTGTGGGTGTGAAAGAGGATGGAAAACAAGGGAGGGGAGGTAAATCCTCAACTCCAGTCTCACCAGGAAGAGGGAAAGCGTTACACACTGATCACCCTTCTTTAAAACTGGATGAAACTTGTAAAAATAATTGTTTGAATGAAGCTTGTTTATGAGTTCCCTGGAGGTGGGCCTCTCTACACTAACCCCTGCTTTAAGAAACCACATTACAGGTAAATGTAACAGCTGTGCAGACGTTGATAGCACATTGATCCCACGTCAGACTCATTACCTGTTTCTCCACAGCAGCTGACAATGTCCTAATGAAAACTGAGAGGCACAGTGAACTAGTGTTTCACATTAGGCAGGAGAAGGCAAGAAAATTCATCAAGATGATTTGGCTGGTGCCAATAACAGATTATTAACTGGATCAGTTGCATAAAAGTGATCCAATTTTCTCTAAAGAAAAAGACATCCTTTCATAACAAGAAGACATTTTGTTCTTTTTATGATCATTTATCATTCACTCCCTATGCCTAAGCTCACAGGAAACTCTAATCACCTCAAATATAAACATTCCTGGGTTCTTTAATATTCCTTCAGTTCCTGAAGTCCCCTAACTACTGCTTCCCATGGACCACAGGCACTTCACCCTCTGTGTCCTTTATTCCTATGGCAACACAAGTTTGGCCTGTGTTTGTGCTGTTTTATGCTGAGCTGGTGGTTTACATAAATTTCCATTTGCACAACTAGGAGGCTTGATTTGAATTCTATTTAACACGTGTTTTCTGGTTCTGCTTCCTACCCTCAACTATTCAAAAGAGGGGGTAGAGAAAAAAGTATTTTCCTATCTGCAATGTATTCACCATCTGCAGACCCCACTGCCTAAATGAGCCAAATCAGCAATCACCCACTGAATCATGAACGTCTTCTCCAGTAACTATCTTGCAGCCCAAATAAAAGCAATAAATGTTACCAGGGGAAATACAAATTTCCATTCAACCAGTTTTTTTTCCATCTAAGCAACATTATAATTTACCTGTTCAAATTTTTAAAATTATGAGTTAGACCTATTGGGGCTGACAACAGGAGACAAATCCAACAGGGTCACTTCTTCATGGCATTAGAATTAACCAAGCATTTATTTACTGATCATTAGCTGCATGGACAAGATGGTCCCAACTTTTAGAGTGTTTCCAATTTCTTTAAAGAAAAAAGGGAGATAGGTCTGCAACAGGGTAAGCATTATTTATCAAGTGTCGACTGTAGGAAAAGTGATTAAGACAAAATAGAATCAGGGCTTAAATTGTGTACAGGAGTTCAGACCTGGCTAGACTTCAAGATTTCACGCTAGTTTCTCCCCTATTCACTGAGGAGCTATGACCTGGTCCAAACAGTAAGCTGGGATTTATAAAAATGGAGACATTTGAAATATGGGGTTCATTGTGAACCAAATTACCAGGTAGTTAGATCAGAGTGAATCTGAGGAGCAGTTGAGAGAGAGGCCTGACCAAGGTAGTTAAAAAAGAATGAGAAAACACTGGAAAGTGCAATGAATGCCTAAAAAGAAATTTGCCTAAGGAAATCCTAGGACCAAGACACAAATTCTTTGATGCAGTACAAAGGGAGTCAGTGAAGAGTTTCCAAGCACAGGAAGGATCATTTGTCCATAAAAATCCACCTGAAGATGCAACCAGCACCTTAGCAATAGGGTGCATATACATTGTGGACTTTTACTCAGAACAGAGAGCAAAAGTCAACTGAAGCATGAAAATATGTCACCTAGACACAGGCATGTGCACACAGAGTGCACATTAGTTCACACTTCTTTCTTCTCTTATTGAAAAATGAGACCAAAGTAAAGAAACATGTTATTCCAAACACATGAGATAAATTCACATAATATATGAGCTTATTTAACTCTATCTCTAACGCTATATTTTTCAACTTAAATGAAGTTCAGGAATCTTGTGAACAAAATAATTATCAAAGATTCAAAGAAGCCACATGTGATGGCACATGTCTGTAATCCCAGCAGCTCAGGAGGCTGAGGCAGGAGGACCATGAGGTCAAGGCCAGCCTCAGCAACTTAGCAAGGCCCAAGCAACTTAGCAAAACCCTGACTCAAAATAAGAACTTAAAAAGTGTTGACACCAAGAAACTATAAATACTTAATTAAATTGCTCACATTCCGGAAGGCCACAGTGTGCTTGGAAATGGCAAAAATTATGAGATTAGTATCTTTATGTGGTCTAAAACTTTATATTAGTGCTTTAACATTTGTGAAGTTCTAACAATTCAAGGGTATCCTTTAGAAATGAGACTTTACTGCTAAGTTAGTGGGTGTAAATCATCTTAAATTGGCTACTATACCAAGGACACACAGAGCCTTGCTTACTCCTCTGTAATTTTAAAAAGAAAAAAGAAAAACATACATGTATATATGAACTAAATTCTCAGGTCAAAGAGCCAGACCCCCCTCCCCACAAAAAAAGCAATGTTTAGCAGAAAAAATATAACATGAGTTAAAAGATGAATACGTACTAATCCTTCTCCCAATTAAACTGCTGACATCCACAATACTATTAATAGAACAAAGCTCCACTCTGTTTGGAAACCCTATTACAAAAGGACATCAGATTAGCACTATTTTAAATATAATGTTACTTGCTTCTGGAAAATTCACTCACAATACCTATATTCTGCCTCCTCCCCCATCCCAAAGAACTGAGCACTGAATTGAGCATATATGGTAGATGATCAATAAACACCTGTAGACATGAGCAGTAGGGAGAATTTAATGAATACCAAATGTGTTTCTCTTAACTTCAGAATCATGCTTTCTGTTCATCTGTACAAAAGCAGGTATAACTTCAAATACAACCATAAGCACTTTATTTAAATTCATTTTTATTGTTGACAAATGGGATACATCTTGTTTCTGTTTGTATATGAAGTAGAGGCATACCATTTGTGTAATTATACATTTACATAGGGTAATAGTTTTTGATTCATTCTGTTATTTTTTTTCTCCCCCCACTCCTCCCACGCCTCTTAACCCTCTATACAGTCTCTCCTTCCTCCATTCCTGACCCCTTCCCACCCCGTATATGTGTCATCATCCCACTTATCACTGAGATCATTCATCCTATGCTTTTTTGAGATTGGCTTATCTCACTTAGCATGATATTCTCCAACTGCATCCATTTGCCTGCAAATGCCATAATTTTATTATTCTTTATGGCTGAGTATATATACACACACAATGGACTTATATATATATATATATATATATATATATATATATATATATATATATATCACAGTTTCTGTATCCATTCATCAATTGAGGGGCATCTAGGTTGGTTCCACAATCTGGCTATGGTGAATTGAGCAGCTATGAACATTGTTGTGGCTGTATCTCTGTAGTATGCTGATATTAAGTCCTTTAACTCCTTTGGATATAGGCCGAGGAGTGGGATAGCTGGGTCAAATGGTGTTTCCATTCCAAGTTTTCTATGGAATCTCCACAATGCTTTCCAGAGTGGCTGCACTAATTTGCAGCCCCACCAGCAATGTATGAATGTACCTTTTTCCCCACATCCTCTCTAACACCTATTGTTGCTTGTATTCTTGATAGTTGCCATTCAAATTGGGGTAAGATGGAATCTTAGGGTGGTTTTGATTTGTATTTCTCTTATTACTAAAGATGTTGAACACTTTTTCATATGTTTGTTGATTGCTTGTAGGTCTTCTTCTCTGAAGTGTCTATTGATTTCTTTAGCCCATTTGTCAATTGGATTATTTACATTCTTGGTGTAGAGTTTTTTGAGTTCTTTACAGATTCTGGAGATTAGCGCTCTATCTGAAGTATGATTGGCAAATATTTTCTCCCACTCTGTAGGCTCTTTCTTCGCATTGCTGATAGTTTCCTTTGCTGAGAGAAAGCTTTTTAGTTTGAATCTATCCCAGTTATTGATTCTTGCTTTTATTTCTTGTGCTATGGGAGTCCTGTTGAGGAAGTCTGGTCCTAAGCCGACATGTTGAAGCTCTGGACCTACTTTTTCTTCTATAAGATGCAAGGTCTCTGGTCTGATTCCGAGGTCCTTGATCCATTTTGAGTTTAGTTTCGTGCATGGTGAGAGATATGGGTTTAGTTTCATTCTGTTGCATATGGATTGCCAATTCTCCCAGCACCATTTGTTGAAGAGGCTATCTTTTCTCCATTACATATTTTTGGCACCTTTGTCTAGTATGAGAAAATTGTATTTATTTGGGTTTGTGTCTGTGTCCTCTATTCTGTACCATTGATCCACCTTTCTATTTTGGTACCAATACCATGCCGTTTTTGTTACTATTGCTTTGTAGTAGAGTTGAAGATCTGGTATTGCGATACCCCCTGCTTCACTCTTTCTGCCAAGGATTGCTTTAGCTATTCTGGGTTTTTTATTCTTCCAGATGAATTTCATAATTGCTTGCTCTATTTCTGTAAGGTACATCATTGGGATTTTAACTGGAATTGGATTGAATCTGTATAGCACTTTTGGTAGTATGGCCATTTTGACAATATTAATTCTTCCTATCCAAGAACATAGGAGATCTTTCCATCTTCTAAGGTTTTCTTGAATTTCTTTCTTTAGTGTTCTGTAGTTCTCATTGTAGAGGTCTTTCACCTCTTTTGTGAGATTGATTCCCAAATACTTTATTTTTTTCGAAGCTATTGTGAATGGGGTAGTTTTCCTAATTTCTCTTTCTGAAGATTCATCGCTTATGTATAAAAATGCCTTAGATTTATGTGCATTGATCTTATATCCCGCTACTTTACTGAATTCACTTATGAGATCTAAAAGTTTTCTGGTGGAATTTCCTGGTTCCTCTAAGTATACCATAATATCATCAGCAAATAGAGATAGTTTGAATTCTTCTTTTCCTATTCGTATTCCTTTAATTTCCTTGGTCTGTCTAATTGCTCTGGCTAGAGTTTCAAGGACAATATTGAATAGAAGTAATATTGAATAGAAGTGGTGAAGAGGGCATCCCTGCCTTGTTCCAGTTTTTAGAGGGAATGCTTTCAGTTTTTCACCATTTAGAATG
This sequence comes from Sciurus carolinensis, assembly GCF_902686445.1. Taxonomy (NCBI): domain Eukaryota; kingdom Metazoa; phylum Chordata; class Mammalia; order Rodentia; family Sciuridae; genus Sciurus; species Sciurus carolinensis. Next base: position 22,881,520 of record NC_062227.1, on the reverse strand, counting down.
ATATTAGCCATGGGTTTAGCGTAGATGGCCTTTACAATGTTAAGGAATGTTCCCACTATCCCTATTTTTTCTAGTGTTTTGAGCATGAAGGGGTGCTGTATTTTATCAAATGCTTTTTCTGCATCTATCGAAATAATCATGTGATTCTTGACTTTAAGTCTATTGATATGGTGAATTACATTTATTGATTTCCTGATGTTGAACCAACCTTGCATCCCTGGGATGAAACCCACTTAACCATGGTGCACTATCTTTTTAATATGTTTTTGTATGCGATTTGCTAAAATTTTGTTTAGAATTTTTGCGTCGATGTTCATTAAGGATATTGGTCTGAAATTTTCTTTCCTTGATGTGTCTCTGTCTGGTTTAGGAATCAGGGTAATATTGGCTTCATAGAATGAGTTTGGGAGAGTTCCCTCCTCTTCTATTTTCTGGAATACTTTGAGAAGTATTGGAATGAGCTCTTCTTTAAAAGTTTTGTAGAACTCGGCTGAGAACCCATCTGGTCCTGGACTTTTCCTTGTTGGAAAGCTTTTGATGACTTCTTCTATTTCATTACTTGAAATTGGTCTATTTAAATTGTGTATGTCCTCCTCATTCAGTTTAGGCAATTCATATGTCTCTAGAAACCTGTTGATGTCTTCGAAATTTTCCATTTTGTTGGAGTATAGATTTTCAAAATAGCTTCTAATTATGTTTTGTATTTCAGTCGTGACTGTCGTGATATTTCCTTGTTCATTCCGAATTTTAGTGATTTGGGTTTTCTCTCGTCTTCTCTTTGTTAGTGTGGCTAAAGGTTTATCAATTTTGTGTATTTTTTCGAAGAACCAACTATTTATTTTGTCAATTTTTTGTATTGTTTCTTTCGTTTCAATTTCGTTGATTTCAGCTCTGATATTAACTATTTCCTGTCTTCTACTACTTTTGGTGTTACTCTGTTCTTCTTTTTCTAGGGCTTTGAGCTGTAGTGTTAGGTCATTTATTTTTTGAGTTTTACTTCTTTTATTAAATGCGCTCCATGAAATAAATCTTCCTCTAAGTACTGCTTTCATAGTGTCCCAGAGATTTTGATATGATGTTTCTTTGTTCTCGTTTACCTCTAAGAATTTTTTAATTTCCTTCCTAATATCTTCTGTTATCCATTCATCATATAGTAGCATATTGTTTAATCTCCAGGTGTTGGAGTAGTTTCTGTTTTTTACTCTTTCATTAATTTGTAACTTCAATCCATTATGGTCTGATAGAATACAAGGTAGTGTCTCTATCTTCTTGTATTTGCTAACAGTAGCTTTGTGGCATAATATATGGTCTATTTTAGAGAAGGATCCATGTGCTGCTGAGAAGAAAGTGTATTCGCTCTTGGTTGGATGGTATATTCTATAAATGTCTGTTAAGCCTAAATTATTGATTGTGTTATTGAGATCCATGGTTTCTTTGTTCAATTTTTGTTTGGAAGATCTGTCCAGTGGTGAAAGAGGCGTGTTAAAATCACCTAGTATTATTGTGTTATGGTCTATTTGGTTTCTAAAATTGAGAAGGATTTGTTTAACATACATGGATGAGCCACTGTTTGGGGCATAGATGTTTATGATTGTTATGTCTTGCTGATTTATGCTTCCCTTAAGCAGTATGAAATGTCCTTCTTTATCCCTTCTGACTAACATTGGCTTGAAGTCCACATTATCTGAAATGAGGATGGATACTCCAGCTTTTTTGCTGAGTCCATGTGCATGGTATGTTTTTCCCCATCCTTTCACCTTTAGTCTATGGGTATCTCTTTCTATGAGGTGAGTCTCTTACAGGCAACATATTGTTGGATCTTTCTTTTTAATCCAATCTGCCAGTCTATGTCTTTTGATTGATGAATTCAGGCCATTAACATTCAGGGTTATTATTGAGATATGATTTGTATTCCCAGTCATTTGGTTCATATTTAAAATTTTTGACACATCTTGGTTCCTCCTTTATTTGACAGTTCCTTTAGGATATTTCCTCCCTTTGGTGATTTGCTTCTTTGTTTTTTATCTCTTCCTCATGAAATATTTTGCTGAGAATGTTCTGTAATGCTGGCTTTCTTTTTGTAAATTCTTTTAGCTTTTGTTTATCATGGAATGATTTTATTTCATTGTCAAATTTGAAGGTAAGTTTTGCTGGGTATAAGATTCTTGGTTGGCATCCATTTTCTTTCAGAGCTTGAAAAATGTTGTTCCAGGCCCTTCTAGCTTTTAGGGTCTGGATTGAAAAATCTGCTGATATCCATATTGGCTTCCCCCTGAATGTAATTTGGTTCTTTTCTCTCACAGCCTTTAAAATTCTGTCTTTATTTTGTATGTTAGGTATTTTCATTATAATGTGCCTTGGTGTGGGTCTGTTGTAATTTTGTGTATTTGGAGTCCTATAAGCCTCTTGGACTTGATTTTCCATTTCATTCTTCAGATTTGGGAAATTTTCTGATATTATTTCTTCAAATAGATTGTTCATTCCTTTGGTTTGTTTCTCTAAGCCTTCCTTAATCCCAATAATTCTCAAATTTGGCCTTTTCATGATATCCCATAGTTCTTGGAGATTCTGTTCATGATTTCTCACCATCTTCTCTGTTTGTTCAACTTTGTTTTCGAGGTTAAATATTTTGTCTTCAATATCTGAAGTTCTGTCTTCCAGGTGTTCTATCCTATTGGTTATGCTTTCTATGGAGTTCTTAATTTGGTTTATTGTTTCCTTCATTTCAAGGATTTCTGTTTGGTTTTTTTTCAATATCTCTAACTCTTTATTGAAATGATCTTTTGCTTCCTGAATTTGCTCTGTTAACTGTCGATTGGTGCGATCGTTCAATGCCTGCATTTGCTCTTTCATCTCATCGTTTGCTTCCCTAATCATTTTAATTATGTACATTCTGAACTCCCTTTCTGTCATTTCTTCTGCCATGCTGTCGTTGGATTTTATTGATGTAACATCTAGATTTGTTTGGGGCATTTTCTTCCCTTGTTTTCTCATATTGTTCAGGGATCAGTGGGTCATTAAGATGTTGCAGATTTCCTCTATCAACTTATAATGTCCCTGAAGATTGCTAGTATATCCCCTCTTATCCTTCAGTAGCCTGAAGTCTTGGAGGAGGTTGATAATGCAGAGCTCCACGAAGAAGCTGCCTCTCTAGGGGTGGTGACATTCAGGTGGCGTATATTCCCTGCTAGTGGGCAGAGGTGCCTCCACTTGTTGACCAATGGTCATCCAATGGGGAACTAGACTGCGGGCTGAGGCAAGGCCTGTTTGTGCCTGTGTCTCTGGTTTTACCGTCCCTGTGGGAAAACCTTCCCCGGCCGGGAAGACTCACTCGGTGGGGACGTCTCGCTGGTCAGTTGCCCTCCTAGAGGTTCCCCTCAATCTACAACTACCACCTGGGCTGGGCTGTCTTCCTCTGCAACGATCCCAGGGGCCCGGACCTACGTCCTGGGCCTGGGAGCCTCACCCTTCGCAGGCGAGTCTCCTTAGGCTGCCTCTCCCAGAGAATCTGCCCGCCGCCCTGGAAACTTCACTCCGCCCCTAGGCGTGTCTCTATGCAGCTCTTCCAGCAAGAAGCCACCTAGCTCCTGGGACCCTGCTCTGCACCAATCGCCTGGCTATGCAGCCCCTCCTCTGAGCCACCACCTGGAGCCCCGTACAATAGCTCCAAGACCCAGAGACCCGCCACACACCTCCTCCTCCGGACAGCCGCCCGGTTTCCGACACAGTCACTAGGAGTCCAAACAACTTACTTCGGGTCTCCTCCTCCCGCCAACCACCCGTAGCCCTAGGCAGTCACTCCAAGTCCAAGTGACCTGCCCTGTTCCTCCTCCTCCTCCTTGTGGTAGCCCCCTGGGTGTTCAGGAGCGGTGGCTCCGAGACCAGGTGACTCACCACGCTCCTTCTCCAGGCAGGCCACAGGTGTTCAGGAGCGGTCGCTTTTAGTCCAATCAACTCACCACTCGGCTCCTCCTCTGGCAACCACCTGTGGCTCTGATGCAGTCACTCCTAGACCAAGCGTCCCACCGCTCTCCTCCTCCAGGCAGGCCACCAGTGTTCTGGAGCAGTTGTTCTGAGATCAAACAGCTCGCCACGCAGCTCCTCTGGCAACTGCCTGTGGCTCTGATGCAGTCACTCTTAGGTCAAGCAACCCGCCGCGCTCCTCCTCTTCCTCCGGGCAACCTCCCTGTGTTCAGGAGCGCTGGCTCTGAGCTCAGACAGTTCACCATGCAGCTCCTCCTCTGGCAACTGCCTGTGGCTCTGATGCAGTCACTCCTAGACCAAGTGACCCGCCGAGCTTCTCCTCTTCCTCCGGGCAACCCCCCGGTGTTCAGAAGCGGTCGTTCTGGGTCTAAACAGCTCGCCACGCAGCTCCTCCTCAGGCAGCTGCCCAGAGCCCCAGTGGTTGCTGGAGTCCAAGCGCTGTGCTGAGCCGCCTCCTCTACGATGATCCCAGTTGTCCGTGTTTACCGCTCCAGTGGGGGGAGGGGCGTCTCGCCGAGCAACTCCACTTTACAAATTCCCTGCGTTCCGGGGCTACCGCCCCATCTGGGATGCCTCCCCAACGGGAGAGACTCACCCGGCGGCTCTGAGTTGGTCCCAAGTCTCTCCCTATCTCCTCTTTTGAATCTTGCGTCCTGGAGCAACATGAAATGCAGCCGCCCTCTAGTCCGCCATCTTGGCCCGCCTCCATCATTGGGATGTTAGTTGGAATTGCATTGAATCTGTATAGCACTTTTGGTAGTATGGCCATTTTGACAATATTAGTTCTTCCTATCCAAGAACATGGGAGATCTTTCCATCTTCTAAGGTTTTCTTTAATGTCTTTCTTTAGTGTTCTGTAGTTCTCATTATAGAGGTCTTTCACCTCTTTTGTGAGATTGAGTCCCAAGTATTTTATTTTTTTCGAAGCTTTGTGAATGGGGTAGTTTTCCTAACATCTCTTTCTGAAGATTCATCACTTATGTATAAGAATGCATTGGATTTATGAGCATTAATCTTATATCCTGCTACTTTACTGAATTCACTTATGAGTTCTAAAAGCTTTCTGGCAGAATTTTCTGGTTCCTCTAAATATATAATCATGTTATCAGCAAATAGGGATAGTTTGAGTTCTTCTTTTCCTATTCGTATCCCTTTAATTTCCTTGGTCTGTCTAAATGCTCTGCCTAGAGTTTCAAGGACGATATTGAATAGAAGTGGTGAAAGAGGGCATCCCTGCCTTGTTCCAGTTCTTAGGGGGAATGCTTTCAGTTTTTCACCATTTAGAATGATATTGGCCATGAGCTTAGCATAGATGGCCTTTACAATGTTAAGGAATGTTCCCACTATCCCTATTGTTTCCAGAGTTTTGAGCATGAAGCGTGCTGTATTTTATCAAATGCTTTTTCTGCATCTATCGCAATAATCATGTGATTCTTGACTTTAAGTCTATTGATATGGTGAATTACATTGTTGATTTCTGGATGTTGAACCAACCTTGCATTCCTGGGATAAAACCTAATTGATCATGGTGCACTATCTTTTTAATATATTTTTGTATGCGATTTGCTAAAATTTTGTTTAGAATTTTTGCATCGATGTTCATTAAGGATATTGGTCTGAAATTTTCTTTCCTTGATGTGTCGCTGTGTGGTTTAGGTATCAGGGTGATATTGGCTTCACAGAATGAGTTTGGGAGGGTTCCCTCCTCTTTTAGTTCATGAAATACTTTGAGAAGTATTGGAATGAGCTCTTCTTTAAAGATTTTGTAGAACTCACCTGAGAACTCATCTGGTCCCGGACATTTCTTTGTTGGTACGCTTTTGATGACTTCTTCTATTTCATTACTTGAAATTGATCTATTTAAATTGTGTATTTCCTCCTCGTTCAGTTTAGGAAATGCCTGTCTCTAGAAACCTGTTGATGTCTTCGAAATTTTCTACATAGATTTTCAAAATAGCTTCTAATTATGTTTTGTATTTCAATTATGTCTGTTGTGATATTTCCTTGTTCATTCCGAACTTTAGTAATTTGTGTTTTCTCTATTCTTCTCTTTGTTAGTGTGGCTAAGGGTTTATCAATTTCGTTTATTTTTTCAAAGAACCAACTATTTTGTCAATTTTTTCGATTGTTTCTTGTTTCAATTTCGTAGATTTCAGCTCTGAGTTTAACTATTTCCTGTCTTCTACTACTTTTGGTGTTGGTCTGTTCTTCTTTTTCTAGGGCTTTGAGTCATAGTGTTACGTTGTTTATTTGTTGATTTTTTCTTCTTTTATTGAATGTGATCCATGAATTGAATATTCCTCCAAGAACTGCTTTCATAATGTCCCAGATATTTTAGTATGTTGTTTCTTTGTTGTCATTTACCTCTAAGAATTTATTAATTTCCTTCCTATGTCTTCTGTTATTCATTCATCATACAATAGCACATTATTTAAACTCCAGGTTTTGGAGTAGTTTCTGTTTTTTACTCTGTGATGTCTTTCTAATTTCAATCTATTATGATCTGATAGAATACAAGGTACTATCTCTATCTTCTTGTATTTGCTAACAGTAGCTTTGTGGCATAATATATGGTCTATTTTAGAGAAGGATCCATGTGCTGCTGAGAAGAAAGTGTATTCACTCATTGTTGGATGGTATATTCTATAAATGTCCATTAAGTCTAAATTATTGATTGTGTTTTTGAGCACTATGGTTTCTTTGTTCAATTTTTGTTTGGAGGATCTGTCCAGTGGTGAAAGAGGCGTGTTAAAATCACCTAGTATTATTGTGTTGTGGTCTGTTTGATTTCTGGAATTGAGAAGGATTTGTTTGACATATATTGATGAGCCACTGTTAGGGGCATAGATATTTATGATTGTTATGTCTTGCTGATTTATGCTTCCCTTAAGCAGTATGAAATGTCCTTCTTTATCCCTTCTGACTAACTTTGGCTTGAAGTCCACATTATCTGAAATGAGGATGGATACTCCAGCTTTTTTGCTGAGTCCATGTGCCTGGTATGTTTTCCCCATCCTTTCACCTTTAGTCTGTGAGAATCTCTTTCTATGAGATGAGTCTCTTGCAAGCAGCAAATTGTTGTATCTTTCTTTTTAAATAATCTGACAACCTATACCTTTTAATTGATGAGTTCAGACCATTAACATTCAGGGTTATTATTAAGATATGATTTGTATTCCCGGTCATTTGGCTAATTTTTTTTTTTTTTGACACGACTTGATTTCTCCTTTATTTGGTTGTTCCTTTAGGGTAGTTCCTCCTTTGCTGATTTATTTCGTTGTTTTTCATCTCTTCCTCAAGGAATATTTTGCTGAGAATGTTATGTAATGCTGGCTTTCTTTTTGTAAATTCTTTTAGCTTTTGTTCATCATGGAAGGATTTTATTTCATCATCAAATCTGAAGGTAAGTTTTGCTGGGTATAAGATTCTTGGTTGGCATTCTTTTTCTTTCAGAGCTTGAAAAATGTTGTTCCAGGCCCTTCTAGCTTTTAGGGTCTGGATTGAAAAATGTGCTGAGATCCGTATTGGTTTCCCTCTGAATGTAATTTGATTTTTTTCTCTCACAGGTTTTAAAATTCTGACTATTTTGTATGTTAGGTATTTTCATTATAATGTGCCTTGGTATGGGTCTATTATAATTTGGTATATTTGGAGTCCTCTAAGTCTCTTGTACTTGATTTTCCATTTCATTCTTCAGATTTGGGAAATTTTCTGATATTATTTCATTGAATAGATTGTTCATTCCTTTGGTTTGTTTCACTAAGCCTTCCTCAATCCCAATAATTCTTAAATTTGTCCTTTCATGATATCCCATATTTCTTGTAGATTCTGTTAAGATTTCTTACCATCTTCTCTGTTTGGTCAACTTTGTTTTCAAGATTAAATATTTTGTCTTCAATATCTGAGGTTCTGTCTTTCAGGTGTTCTATTCTATTGGTTATGCTTTCTATGGAGTTTTTAATTTCGTTTATTTTTTCCTTCATTTCAAGTATTTCTGTTTAGTTTTTTTTCAATATCTCTAACTCTTTATTGAAATGATCTTTTGCTTCCTGTATTTCTTCTTTTAACAGTTGATTGGTACAATTATTCAATGCCTGCATTTGCCCTTTCATCTCATCCTTCAATGCCTGCATTTGCTCTCTCATCTCCTCGTTTGCTTCCCTGATCGTTTTGATTATGTACATTCTGAACTTCCTTTCTGACATTTCTTCTGCCATGCTGTCATTGAATTTTATTGCTATATCATGTAGGTTTGTTTGGGACATTTTCTTCCCTTGTTTTCTCATATTCAGGTATCTACCCCTCTAGTAGTGAAACTCTGGGATATTGCAGATTTCCTCTATTGACTAATATTGTCTCTGTAGATTTCCAATAACTCACCTCTTAGCCTTCAATAGCCTAAAGTCTTGGAGGAACTTGATAATGCGGTGCTCCATTAAGAAGCTGGCCTTCTACGGGTGATGGCCTTCAGGTGGGGTATATTCCCTGGCGGCTCTCATTTGGTCCCGAGTCTTTCAATACCTCCTCTTCTTGGCTCCTGGGTCTTGTCAAAGGTCCTCTAGCCTCCTGTAGGTGTCTAAGGAAGGGAGTTGCCCTTCCAGTGATGATGGCCACGTCCTCAGGAGAAATTCAAAATTCCTGCACCAGACTATAAAGAAGCCTCTGGCTAACTCCTTGATGGTGACAAACCTCCGTGTGGTGGTTGGGCAGGGTCGTTCAGTGGTTGTGTCTGTATTTGGCCTGGTGGTTGGGCAGGTTGGCTACCCACAGCCATGCTCTGCAAGGCAGGCGGATTGGGTGACCGCTTGCTACCTCCACTATGCAAGCGGCCTGACTTGCCTGCCAGCTTGCTCCGCGACTACGACCAAGAAGTGATGGCACCGACCTATTTGCAGGGGTCAGGCGGGGTCGCCAACCATAAGCACTTTTAACTCAGATTTCACTTATATAAATACAGGATCATAATTTGGAGCCACACTGCTTACTAAAAGAGTAATTACTGACTGTTGTCAATAAACATTGTGATTGTGAGGAAACCAAAGATTCCCTTGGTAATTCCTAGTTTGAAAGAAGAAATACCAAGCAATACATATTTGGATTACGATAAAAAGAATTTCCTCTTGTTAATCTTAAGATTTTTTTTAAAAAAACAACTTCTTTGTTTTATTCAAGAATCTAATGTAAAATACGCCCAAAAATATAATTTCAAAGGACTCTATCTAAGCCATTTATGACAATGCAAAATATCCCATTTTTAGAGATGTAATGCATTTTTAAAATGCACTGTTGCAGGCCTGGGACAGTCCATTGTTCATTAATGCTAAGATGATTTATTTACCAATGTTCTGTAACATGATCTTAAACTGTCCCTACCTGGGCAGTATTAGGGAAGCATCTTTTTCCCTATCAGTTACATTTTTATTCTCTTTATAAATTTCCATTCTCTTTTCTAGGGGCTGGAAGGCATACAGGGGATTGAACTGAGGGGTGCTTAAACTCTGAGGCACGCCTCCCCGCCATTTTTTTTTTTTTTAATTTTGAGAGGTGGGGTCTCACTAAGTTGTTTAGGGCCTCGCTAAGTTGCTGAGGCTGGCCTCAAATTTGTAATCCTCCTGCCTCAGCTTCCCCAATCACTGAGATTTATAGGGGTGTGCCACTGTGACCAGCCCATTCTTTTTTAAATAGTGCGGGTTCTCAAATCTTTGCAGAAAGTTTAATGCTTACAAACACCTGAACTAGCACTTTACATAAAAACCTGAATACAGGTATTATGGTATTGATGAGGTGTCTCCCAAAAGCTCACATGCAAGAAGGTTCAGAGGCGAAATTATTGGGTTGTGAGACTCTTAACCCAATCACTGAATTAATCCCCTGCTAGGACTTAACTGAGTGATAACTGAAGTGGTAGGGTGTGGCTGGAGGAGAAGGGTATTGGGGTGTGGATTTGGGGTATATATTTGTATTTGGCAAGTGGAGATCTCTATCTCTGCTGTGATGGTTTGGACGTGAGGTTTCCCCCAAAAGCTCACATGTGAGACAATGAAGGAAGGTTCAGAGGAGAAATGATTAGGTTGTAAGAGTCTTAACCCAATCAGTGAATTCATACCTAATGGGATTACATGAAGTGGGAGGGTGTGGCTTTCAGGTCTATATTTTGTATCTGGAGAGTGGAGACTCTCTCTGCTTCTGGATGATGCGAGCTGCTTCCCTCTACCATGCTCTTCCTCCATGATATTCTGCCTCACCTGGAGACCCAAGGAATGGTGCCAGATTTCTATGAAATAAGACCTCTGTGTGAGCCCTCAAATAAACCTCTCCTCCTCTGTAATTGCGCTGGTTAGACCCTTTTAGTCACAGCAGTGACTAAAACATCTGCTTTCTGAGCATCATGTGAGCTGCCTCCCTCTGCCACACTCTTCTGCCATGATGTTCAGCCTCACCTCCAGCCCTGAGGAATGAGCCAGCCTTCTATAGACTAGAACCTCTGAAACCATATGCCCCCAAATAAACTTTTCCTCCTCTACAATTGTTCTGGTCAGAGCTCAGTCACAGAAGCAAAAAAGCTGACCATAACAACAGGCCATAGTAGGTACCCAAAGTCAGTGTTCGTCCTCTGGAGGTTCCATACCCACACTGTGGTTCTCCTCCCTTCCCGTCTAACCAGCTCAGTGCAGCTGAGTGGACACATTTGGGAAGGGGACAGATTTTGCTACAAAAAAAAAAAAAAAAGATTTAAAAAAAAAAAAAAGGATTGCTGACTCAGGTTGCCACAGTAGTTAAGTTACCTGTGTTTAATTCCATCCCATCTATATTTTCCCTATAAAAATGGGAAGAGTGTCTTCTACTTATAACATTAATAGGACAGATAAACAAATGATGAGCGCCCAAGTCTGAGACAGGGCAGGAGAGACGTGCACAGCATGGTTCCAGCCCACTCTGGACCTCTCCATCAGATCCCCTGCTGCTGATCACAGAAGCAGTTCCTCCCTCTCCTTTCACTCCCACCACACACACACACACACACACACACACACACACACACACAGAGTGAAGCTTCTCTCTGTCATGAACATGCTATGAGTTAAGAGATAAATGTTTCCAACAAAGTATGGAGAAATGCTTTGAAAAGAAGGAAAGGAGTTGGTAACATTATTACAGTTTTAACAAAACCATAAATCTCATGATAACTCCAGTAGGAAAAAAAAAAATGTGAACGTCAGGTCAATAAACACAAATGGCCAAAAACCTTACCAAGACTTTTTCATTGTGTTTCTAAAGAAAAACTTTTTATGGACAAACTGGGCACAAATTGAAATGTTTCTGGTCCATCTTGAGATCTGAATATAAAAGAATACAACTTTTCTAGAGGGCAGCTTGAGGGAAAACACACAGCAGGTTGATATTCCTTATCCAAAATGCTTAGGACCACAGGTGTTTCCGATTTTTGAATTTTGGGGATTCTGGAATATTTGCGTAGACCTTACAAGTCGAGCGTCCCTAATCTGAACATCTAAAACTTTCTAAGCATCAACATGACCTTCAGAGTTCTGGAGGATTTGGGATTTCAATTAGAGATGTTCAACTGTTAAAACACTTATGATGATTTCTCCTATGTAAATTATCAGGAACGTGCAGGAAGTTAATGTGTGGGTAAAGTCATTAATCACAGCACAATGGAGCATTTACCATAATAGCCATAGCTTGGAAACAATATCTAGACTAAGAGAAAGTAGCATAAAAGAAACATGCACTTCTATGCAAAGAGTATTTCTGTAGCCACAGAAATCAGGTTATCAAATGGCTTCCTACATTTTAAAGACTTACAAAAGTATAATTTAGGATTATTTAAGGTTATGATCACAATTTAAGGTTAAGGAAAGAAAAATTGATAACTGTGATTCTTGTGTGTGTGCGCAGGAGATCAAACTCAGGCCCCTGAGCATGCTAGGTAAGAGCTCTGCTTCTGAGCTACGACCATGGCCCTCTAAGTCATTAAAATACACAAATTAAAAACAAACTGGAAGGAAATATATTGAACTACTAGTCATAGCATTAGGTGGCAAGATTATAAACATTTTTCTTCATTATATTTTCACTTTCTCCCAATTTAGCAAAAAATAAACATTTTTATCTAAAAAGAGTTAAAGAGAAAATTGCAAAATGTAAAAAAAAATTATAAGGCAAAAAAAGTAACAAGTAAACTTAAAGCAATGTTTCTACTAAAACATTTCCAGAAGATGTAAATTAAAAATATAAGTACAAAATCCTTTTGAAATAGTTATGTACATAATGAAATTTTGGCTACTGATTTTTCAGGGTAAGGAAAGCTACTTCCATGCCCTAATCTGCGATGCTCATTCCCTTATTGAAGAAATAAGTATCTGGTATGTACATACACACGCCATTCTCAACAAGCTAGGTACAAAGTGATCAGGTTTAATTTTTTTTTTTAGTTGTCAATGGACCTCTATTTTATTTATTTATATGTGATGCTGAGAATTGAACCCGGTGCCTCACACATGCTAGGCAAGCACTCTGCCACTGAGTCACAACTCCAGCCCACTCATTTTTAAAAATTAATTATAAGGTGCCTCTGTGATGTGAAATCTCCACTGGGTTGGTTGAGGTGCACCTATTTGCAGAGGAGATGCAACACTTGTAGGAAAAGTCAATGGATGGAAAAAAAGAACACAAGAAACGAGTGTGTACCTCAAAATCAGAGAGAAATTAGGTTGCCTTCTAAAAATGGCAAATCAGTTTTACTGAGCAAACTTATCAGTCATTTCTTCTTTTTTTACAAGCATTCCCACCTCATATATAGAATTTATTTTTATTTTTACTTCCAATTCGGTTATATATTTAGTGGAAAAGTTCTCAACAACCAGAACTGTAAAAAAGGAAATATAATTAGAAAAAATGTGACTCAAATTTTAATTTATTATATTTCAATATGCTTGATTCATTTTTTTGAATCTTCATTTCGATATCTTTAATTCTTTAAAAAAATGAAAGTCACATTTGACATTTAACACTTGAATATTTATTCTATTCTTTATCAAACAGATATATGGGGGAGCTTTTCCTCTGAGATTTTCTTTGACACATTCTGCTGTGGTACCAAGAAATATTAGCACAAAAGTCAATGGATGGAAAAAAAGAACACAAGAAACGAGTGTGTACCTCAAAATCAGAGAGAAATTAGGTTGCTTTCTAAAAATGGCAAATCAGTTTTACTGAGCAAACTTATCAGTCATTTCTTCTTTTTTTACAAGCATTCCCACCTCATATATAGAATTTATTTTTATTTTTACTTCCTCTGGGAAGACTTAGCTCAAGTCTTCCAATTGTACATGTTGTCAGGGCATGATGTCACTCTATTAGTAGTACCCCTCTGCGTGTGTCATTACATGTATATTTCTGTGTCTCTTCCACTGAAATGCAAACCCTTGAGGACAGGGACCTGAACTGTTTGGTTCACTCTTCTATCCCCAATGTGTAGGATTCACAAACTAAAAATATCAGGTAAGTAAAAGCCATGATGTTCTCAGAGAAAGAAGACCCAGACAGAGCTTATTAAAGCCCAAGGTCCCAAATTCCCTCATGAGTTAGATTAGCTGCATTCAAAGAAACACACTGCTCTTATTGCTCCAGCCTCGCTGGGCAAAGGATGTTCAAAAGTGCAAATACTGTTCCAGATGGGGAGGAACTCAGTGCCATGGAAAGAATACTGGGCCTGGTCCCTGAAGGCTGGTCAGTGTCCACATCCCAGGTTCTGCTATTGACCAGCCACTCCAGATCCCAGTGCATGTCTCTGTCTATAAAATATGCAAGCCATTACCAATTTCAGGGGATTATTGTTTGAGGACAAAATAATGTTTTGACACTAGAGAAAAACAAAAGCCACCTGCATTTTTAAAATTATTATCTTGATAGTGAAGCCTCAATGGCTTTAGTATAGAAAGCATGAACACATTCAGATATTCACAGATGAACAGGGAAGAGCAAAGATCCCAAAATGAGACCCCAAGTATTCATTATATAATCGATATGAAGATCTTATCTATTACTGACAGTATACATTAAAATGCAGATAGAGTAATAACGTTACTATGGAAGTCTTCCGCCACCACTGAGAGAGACTTCACCGCAGGATGGCATGCATTTCACATGCAGAGTTTCTCTTGCAATGCTAAGCCTCCTAGGACAGCATGATCACAAGATGTTTCCAAACAACTATCCTCTTAGTTATTGCCCCCTCCCAAAACAGCTGAACATTATGCCAGAACAAAATCACTGTCTGAAAGACATTCCCCTACACTTAAATAGCCAACAACAAAAAAAACATTCTACCCTCGGTCAACCTGTTTCATTACTTAGAGGTGCATTTTGCTACCAATTCCTCCTCAGAGGCACATAAGGAAGGTGGCTCAGATTTTGGGCCTTCCCCAGGTTTTCCTATAACATGGTAGCTCCCTGGGTAATACCTTCTCTGAAACACTCCATTAAAAAACCATCCCTGTCATCATCAATAGCGGGAGCTCTGGGATCAAAACCAAGCCCTGTCTGAGCCTCGAAGAGTAGTCTGGCTTCTGCCTACATCCAGCCCGGCAGATGCCACTCAATGAGCCATTAGAGAAAGAATTGAGCATCATGGTGGTTCTAAGTCACCCTTAGCTGCAAAGACCCTAGGATTCCACACTGTACAAGTCCTTACCACTGCTGGCCCAACTGTCAAGATTCCGTGCAGAGAAGTGGACTTGGAGGATGATTATTTAAGAAAGAGGCTACTTTCAACCCTGCTGGGTATGCCCATTGGTTCCTAAATCAAATCAGCTATAGATCATCTCTGCCTCCCACAGAATTGCTTTGACAGAACTGTTCCAAGTTATTCCTTTAATTTGAAGATCAGTTTAAAACTTAAAAAAAGTTACACACATTTGCTACCACAAAACTGTTAATCAGAAGAACATCATTCATACCATAAAGCATTGGGTGGAAACCTCAGAGCAGTAACCAGAAAAACTTTTCTCATGTAATGTTTCCTGCACATCCCTTGTCACGGGATTGCCAGGAAGATAAAAACTAATATCTATTGGTATATATGCCTTTCTTTTTCACTGTGATTTTAGTAGAGTTCTTATCATTTCATCACCCACTTCAGATAAGCTAAATGGAACTGACATCACTATTTTCTGTATAAATTTGATTTTTTTTTCCTTTGGCCAATTGATTGTATCTACAGTTTCCCTAAAATCTGTAGGAACTAGACTGGGGAAGAAGACAGGGAGAGTAGAGAGAAACAGTTACTTAAGTCTATCCTCGAGAACTCTAATCCACTTAGGAAAGTTTCTGGAATCAAATCTCTAAGAAATTCTAAGTTCAAATCCCAGCTCCACCACTTACTCCCTGCAAAGCCACATAGGTTTACTGCATCTAAGTCTCCACCGTGGTAAACTGTGGGTGTGTGGCCTTCCCCACCAAGCTGTTGAGACCCACCATAGGCAGAGTAGAGAGAGGCAAGTTAAAAATCTGTAAAGCATTATATCTGAATAAGCTCTTATGTCATTAATCCAGAGGTTCAAGGTTAAAGGCTTGCAAAGTAAAATTTCTGCAATGCCGTTTTCTCAAGCAGGGAGCCACCAGGTAGAAAGTGGATGTAACTGACTGCTAATGCATTAACGACTGACATGTGGCAGTCACAAGACACACAGATGCAATGTAACATAAATGGAGAGATTTACCCGTGGTCATGTACATGGGGAAGGGGAAACTCCACCTCCTCTTGCCTTTAACGTGGGTTTGAAATCAAACATCAGCCAAGATTAATTAGAAGCCTGGAGTTTCATTCTACTGTGTTGATAGGAAAAGTACATTTCCATAATGTGAGGAAGCATTTATGTGGGCCACAAATCTAACTGACACGGAGGGAAGGGCTGTGAACGCTGCCTGTGTGGCGCTTGTCAGGGCAATTACTTTCTGCTCAACTGGCTTGCTTTTTAACATTTTACTATCTTAACAACAAAAACCCTGCAAGCAATAATGATTTATTATGTTAATTCTTTAGCATTCTTCCTGAAATTTCTGTAAGATCATTAAAAACTAGCTGTGCCCTTGAAACAAACCATGAGTTTATTAATACTCAACCAATTAAGGGGGAAAAAGCAAAGTCAGAGGGTGCTCCACACCAGCAATTACTAACTAAGCTGCGGCCTGCACACTTTCCTTGCCACGGATTTTATTTGAGGAAGCATCCTGTACACTGGCTGACTGGGAAACAATGTGAAATGTTTTTACGGCATTACAAGAACCTCGAAAAGCTCAAAGGAACAGGAGGAAACTGTACAGGTCCAGACAATTCTCAAATCCAGGTTATGGTGGAAGCCACAGCAACACCTTTCTCACCACTCACAAACCTGGAAAAGGCCGTCAGAGGCTTTCTCCCCCATTATAGAAGACCCCCAAGAAAAGGACCCTCTGTCTTCTCCCAATGCTATGGTCTGGATACATGGTCCCCAGAGGCCCACATGTTGAAGACCTGGTCCCCAGCCCGTGACTGACAGGGAGGAGGGAGAACTTTCAGAGGTGGAGCCCAGCAGGAGGCCTTAGGTCACTGGGGGTGTACCCTTGAAGGGGACTGTGGGAATCCACTGATACAGGATTGTTCTCAATGACCACCAGCTTATCATCTTCGGTACATTTCAAATGTATCAAAATATCCTTATATACAGAAATTACTAAAATACTCACTAGACACTAAATTTACATTTCCGGAAAGACAACTGAACTTGACCACCTGGACTGGACACTAGTGCTTCCTCATCTCCCTCAGCAGTGCCACACAGAAGCTCTGCCTCTGCTCTTCAGAGCTCAGCAACCTGAGCTCTGGCTTTCTGGAGGCTGCACAAACCACTTAACCAGTGCTCAAGGTCCAGGAAATGAGACAACACCACTTCCCAGAGAGAAACAGCAGAAAGACAGCACAAAGCCCAAACAGCAGAGACAAATCCCAAATAACAAGTGGCACAAGGACATTGTAAGTATCTCTATAGCTCTATGTGTGTTGTTGTTCTCTCAGAATGTTGCTTCCTGGAACAACATGAGAATTCAGCTTGAAACTGTCAACTCTCCAGAAGATTTAGTTACATAATGAGAAACTCCAGGTGTTGCAGAATTCTTTCCTGTCCAATGAAGAATTTACACCATTGTTGAGAGTTCATTTAATTACAGTCAGCCCTCAGTATCTGTGGGTTCTTTACCCATGGGTACATTCAACCCCAGGTCAAAAATATTCAGTACAGACCCTTTTTTTCTTCTCATTATTCCCTTATAAATACCACATTTATACTATAATATACTGTATTAGGTATTATAGGTCACCTAGCAATGATTTAAAACATATGGGGGCTGGGATTGTGGCTCAGTGGTAGAGCACTTGCCTAGCGTGTGTGACGCACTGGATTTGATGCTCAGCACTAAATAAAAATAAATTAATAAATAAAATGAAGGTATTGTGTCCATCTACAACTAAAAAAATTTTTAAAAATAAAATAAAATATATGGGAGGATGTGCACAGGGTTATATGTAAATATTGGGTTCTTTCACTTAAGATACTTCAGCATATGCCAACTTTGGTTAGTTATCCTCAGGGGGTCCTGGAACCAATCTCCCATAGATACTTAGAACTGACTTTGCTAACTTATAAGCAAAGTCTGACATCTAAATTATTTTTAAATTGCAATTACCTGTTTTGATTTCAGAACGGTAGTTGAGTCAAAAAGGCATAAAATATTCGCCAAAGTCATAGATCTAGACCAGAACTGAGTTACTGTAAAGCAGAGTTCACCTTGACTTCTGTCTCTTGGAGGTCACACCATCCAACACTAAGGTCTCCATCTAGAATGATCCAGGCTACAGCTCCCACAGTCACAGGGCCTGTTCCATCATGTCCAGTGTAAGTGCAAAAGTCCCCATGGGGCCATACTGTGTGGGTGTAGAAAAATTCAGGAGTACACAGCAATGATGGATCAAGGGACACCAGTATTTCTTCATTCCCATGTGCCCTTTCTCAAAAGTTCTCACCTCTTCCATGTTTCCATCCAAGAAGCAGAGTGAGCCATTGCCCTCAAGGAAGCCTTCTTTATCCACCAACCCAACACCAGACACTCTCTCAGTCATGTCCTAAAGGGTCATTTGACTGAAAGGTAAAACACTGTACTAGAGATGGACTATTTAGCCCTCAATGGATGTCCTAAAGTTAGATACAATCTTATACAATGTAACAACCACACATCTTCCTTACATGACCGTGGTCAAAGGTTCATGGCAGAAAAACTGTGACATTAATGTGAAGATGACTGGTAAATATTAAACACCAGAAATTAAGCCTATCTAAATGTCATGATTCTTTTGGGTGAGCATATATACTCATACTTGAACAAGACATAGGCTGGAAAGAAAGGAAACTTCTACCTATGAGTGTGCAGATTCCTGATGGTGAGTCTTTCTACATAATGCTTTCTACATTTTTCAGATTATACCAAAAACTCACAAATAAAAATATAGGAGATTTTGTGTACACTCAGTGTTCATTATACAATAAGAAAGCTCAAGTCTATTTGACGAAATATTCACTCATGTAGTCATTTTTCCAATCATTTTCAGTAAATCCTCACCATTTAGTATTTTCTACCTGATAACAAAAATATGCAAGCCACAGTGACAATTTGCTTTTTGCAGCATATACCTACTCTCTTTGATTAAATACATATGAATTACATATGAAGTTGAATCATAATCCCAGCTGCTCCTGTAATCCAAGCAGCTCAGGAGACTGAGGCAGGAGGATCCCTAGCTCAAAGCCAGTCTTGGCAATTTAGTGAGGTCCTAGATAACTTAGTGAAACCCTGTCTCAAAATTTAAAATAAAATAAGTAAGAAGGGTTGGGGATGTGGTTTAGTGGTTAAGTGTCCCTGAGTTCAAACCCTGCTACCAATAAAAAAGAAGAAAAAAAGTTGAATCATGAAGTCTTTGGAAATTAATGTAGATATTTCTGAAAATATGTACTTGATTCTTATTTAATTACTCTTAGAAGTAATACATATTTAACAGAAAAACTATGTTTTTTGGGGGGAGAGAGTTTACTGGGGATTGAACCCAGAGGCTCTTAACCACTGAGCCACATCACTGGATCTTTTTCATATATATGTGTGAGGCATTGAATTTTATATATATATATATATATATATATATATATATATATATATAAATTTTATTTAGAGATTGGGTCTTACTGAGTTGCTTAAGGCTTCGTTAAATTGCTGAGGTTGGCTTTGAACTTGCAATCCTCCTGCCTCAGCATCCCAAGCCACTGGTATTATAGGTATGCACCACCATGAACCAGCTACTATGCTTTTTTTTTTTTTTTTTTTTTTTTTTTTTTTTGGGTGCTGGGGATCAAACCCAGGGCCTTGTGCTTGCAAGGCAATCACTCTACCGACTGAGCAATCTCCCCAGCCCCAGCTACTATGCTTTTTAATTTTAATTCTCACTTTATAATAACTTAAAAGTTTAGGTGTTAATTTTATTGTATTCAGATAAATTAATGAGAAGCAGAATAGATTTGTCATGGTTTTATAACTTACCACAAATATAATTCTTTTAAATCTACATCATTTTTAAGTTGGCTTAACCACTTGAAGTAATCTATCATTTCTTTTTAACATTTTAAAAATTTTCCCTCAAAAAGAAAACTAAAACTTATTTGAAATTGGAATCAACTTTTTCTGATAGAAAGTGAAGCTAATTTGACCGAGAGCTTTGATGAAGACTCCTTTGCTAATCAGATCATATGATAGATATTTCTTACTGAGTAGCCTGAATTTTTCTTTACATATATGATATAACAATATAAACAATACCATTATAAATATACTTTTTATATGTATATTTAAAACACACATTGACGAACATACAAAGAAATTAACATCATTTCTGTTTTCACAAACATTTCTAGATATGCCTGTGTTAAACAAGGTGCCTTTAAGTTCCAAAAATAACAAGTGTAATTAACAGTAATTGGTGTATCTTGGCAAAGCTCTTGGACAGCTTCCCAGAAAATAAGAAGAGGGTGCATGACTGGACAAGGAATACGTTAGAGACAAAGTTAGTTTCCAACTTTGTGTTTTCAGTAACTTTGAGAATCAACCTAATCAAATGTCAACTTATAAATCACTAAAACTGATTTTTGATGCCAAATCAAGTGTGAATTTTGACATGCAATGTGAACAGTACTCTAAGAAGTAACACTGCCATAGCAAAAACACTTACAGTTCTATTTATAAAAAACAATGCTGCTTGGCACATATTTATAAAAATGAACAAGGAAACAGAATTGGCAATTCATTCAGTTTAATTCTAGCAGCAAATAACACCAATCTACAGACACAAGAACTAATTTCTTCAGAGACCAACTGATTTCTGAAGTACTTCTCCAACACATCTTTTAAAACTATTTTTATGGTTTGTCAATGTACCTTTATTTTATTTATTTATATGTGGTGCTGAGAATCAAACCCAGTGCCTCACACATACTAGGCAAGTGCTCTACCACTGAGCCACAACTCCAGCCCGCTCTCCAACACATTTTAACAATAATTCAATTGTATGCTAATTGAAGTGATCATCAACTGGATAAAATTTAGCACTTAAAGCTTTGTGCTTTGATGAAATTAAAAATTTCATTTTATACATACATTAGCTGCACAGAAGTTTGGTAAATAATAATTAGAAGATTTCAAGTTTAAACATATTATAATATGATACAATTCTTTAGAAAAATAAAAGGAAAATACCAGTTCAAGAAGAAAAATTAAGGAGGTAAAATAAAAATAAAAGCTTATTCATGTATTTTTAAGTGGACGATGGAACGGTATCTACTCCTTGGGTACCCAGTTTTTCTGTCTGAAAGATATCTTTAAAAGATCTTTTTAAACGTTTTATTTTAAGATGCAATATTTACCATAGAGCATATATTTTTTCCTTCTGAACTGTATGAACAGGATAAAAATTTCAGATGTGAACTTATCAACGTACCAGTAAGTGCCTAGTTTTACAAAATTCTTTTACAGAATACAGAAGCATGAAAGTCAGAAGCCTACCCAGTGCCACTTCCCAAAGACCTCAGATCTTAGCATTGACCATCAGCTCCAGGCAAGATTCCACACAGCAAGGTTAGCTACTCCATTTTCCTCCTGACAATCACAGTTATTTCTGTTGATGTTGTTAGGTTCACTACAGTCTACAGAATGAGCAAACCCACACACTGACTGTTTGAAAGTCATCCTCCAAACTGAAGAGCCCAACTTTATAAGTATCCTGAGAGCTGATGTCCCAGTCCTTAGTCCTGCTATTCAGGTGACAATGCTCCTTGCAGCTGAGTCATCTATCCACTGGACTCTGGCCTAACCAATCAAAAGGGAAACATGCAAAGAGGTCTAGAATCTAAAAACAAGAGCAGGTTAAGCTCACCATGTATGCATCATAATGCTAACTGTCAGATCCAGACAAAGTACAACTTTCAGGGTGAGTATCCTATACTCAAAATGCTTGAAACCAAAAAAAAAAGTGTTAATTTTGAAATTTTTTAGATTTTAGAATATCTGCATATATGTAATAAGATATCTTAGGGATGAGAACAAAGTATAAACACAAAATTCACTTCTGCTTCATGTGGATCTTAAACATGTTGCCTGAAGGTAGTTTTATACACTATTTTTTCACATGTCCACATCTTGATTACAACCCACCACATGAGATCAGGTATAAAATCTTGCACTTGTGGCATGATGTCGGTGCTCAGTAAGTTTTGGATTTTGGAGCATTTCTAATTTCAGATTTCAGGTTTTGGCATTCAGAATGTTCAACCTGCTGCATAATTTAGTGGCTTCAGAATCATGTTAGTGAAGTTGAAAAACTCAGCTTTGCCTCCTACTATGTACATGATATTGGTCAATTTGCCTAACCTTTGAGTTTATTTCCAGACATGTAAAGTGGGGGTAACTGACATTGTCATGAGTACTAAATACTGAGTCAGGCAACATGTTATTTGAAAGGCACTTCAGACAGTGCCTGAAAATGTTGAACTGTTCAGAACACCAGTTGCTCTCCTGTTATGTTGCACTGCTATGTTTAAGGACTGCTGTGCTGACTAACAACAAAGCAGAGCCTGAGCAGGTCTCTCATTACCAACTCCCTCCATCTGGACTAGCACTTGTGGTGCCGTCCACATGCCACAGAGGAGAGGGTGAGGACAAGTGACCTGTCCTCTGATAATTCCACCATTAGACAGCAGCAATGGTACAGTGGGATGTGTGTACCTGTTGGGTTCATCACTTTCTTTTAAAGTTCAACCATTATAGGACACAGAGAAGGAGGAAGGAAAAGAAAGGAGAAAAAGAAAGCCCAGGACCTTGATCTCAGGCATAGGAATAAAAGCACAGTCAATATTTTAACTCAGGAACCCTTCACAAGACCATGCACACTTTTCCAACTTCTCCCAAATTCCAATCCTGTGCATAGACATCTTTTAATACAGCAGAAAATATGTCTGCCTGGGGACAGAAGGAAAAGGAGCCAAGTCACCAACAATGCCATCTTCTAGTTTAAAAACTAAGTGAAAACTATTTAAAATTCTGTCCTCCCTCCAGGATCCTAGGCCCTCCCCTTCTACATCTATCCAAGTAAATGACTGCTACCCTCAAAAACTCACCCACTTCAGAGCATCCCAAGCGGCATCCGGGCAGCTGGGCGAGTAAGGCAGGGGGCTGACCCGAGGGAAAATCATGGATCAGGTAATGCAGTTTGTTGAGCCAAGTTGGCAGTTTCTGAAGGACTCAATTCATCTTGTTAAAAGATGCACCAAACCTGATAGAAAAGAATTCTACAAGATTGCCATGGACACAGCAATAGGATTTGCTATAATGGGATTCATTGGTTTCTTTGTGAAATTGATCCATATCCCTATTAATAACATCATTGTGGGCGGCTGAATGCTTTCTGACAAAACTTTTCATCTTATGGATTAGTGAACAAGTGAGGGTTTGAGATGCTCATGAAGTCAAAGTTTCCCTGTTTACTTTTTTCTTCTGACATTTTCTATTGCTAAATTTAAATAATTTCAAAATAAAAAAAACCTCACCCACTTCAGAAGAATCCCATTTTAAGAACAAAATATTTAAGAACATCTAACGATTTGATCTGTCTCTTCTCTCTGAATAGTACCCAAATAACACCTGCATGCCTTGTAGGCAGCTCCTAGTATCCAGGCAAATGCTGCAAACCCCTGGGCTATGAAGATGATCCTGGATGATCCTTCCCTTCAGTATTCTAGAGGCTTCTTTCCAGATTGGACTTCAAGCTCCCTTGACAAGCCATTCCTGGAAAGGGAGTTGCAACCTGCCTCCCTCTTTAATTTCCATACGATTTTTATTTAGAAAAAGAAGGGTCAGGTAACCTGTTTTTTTTGTTTGTTTTTTTGTTTTTTTGTTTTTTTGTGTTTTTTTGCTAACATGATTAGGCATTATTTTCCTTTGAATATTTTTAGTTGTGGACGGGCACAATACTTTTATTTATTTTTATATAGTGCTGAGATTGAACCCAGTGCATCACACATGCTAGGCAAGTGTTCTTCCACTGAGTTACAACCCCAACCCTGACCTGTGTTTTCCTGTGAGCTCCTTGCAGGCTCATCCTGGGATAC
This sequence comes from Sciurus carolinensis, assembly GCF_902686445.1. Classification (NCBI taxonomy): domain Eukaryota; kingdom Metazoa; phylum Chordata; class Mammalia; order Rodentia; family Sciuridae; genus Sciurus; species Sciurus carolinensis. The sequence continues at coordinate 22,857,779 of NC_062227.1, read as the reverse complement.
CCTTACATCCCCAATAACCAAATGTTTCAGGTGGACCAAATGCCAGTGTCCAACACTGCCTTCCACAGCACTGAGCAGTGGTGGCTTTCCATGGTACAAATTCACAGGTCATTATTTTGCTAATTTGGGGAGTTGTTTACAAGTGTTTTTTTGTAAAACATAATACCAGCCACATGCTTATAACATATATGTATGTAACTACACATTCATGCACACATGTCACTTACACCCCAATCATCAAAGTCTTGGACCTAGAGAAAAGGGTACAGGAGTTTGAACCATATAAAATATTGCCAATATTAACCCTTTTTGATTTATAGAAAATGAGTTCATGCAGTTAAACCTACAACCTGCATGGAACGGCTGTTACGTACACACAGCCAGTCACCTCAAGAAGCCCCTGATGTCAGCACTGGTTCCCTCCTTCTGTATTTACATTATACCTGAAAGGTGTTTTTCCAGAAAAGATGACTGAAGCTCAGAAAAATAAAATAACACACCAAGGCCACACAATTACTCAGAGGTGGAAAAATTCTAAACCAAGAAGTGATCAGATGAGGAGATTCTGCCTTTTCTCTGTGCCCCAGGGTCCCCATGGCTGACCTTACCACCTGGACCCCCACAGCTTCCTGTCTCTCTCTACCTAAGGAGGCCACTCCCACAACCTACCAAGGGTCAATAACAAAGGATCCCCAACAGTCAGTTTCTCAGGGCTCCCTGCCCCTTGAGCATTGCTTGAAAGAAAGGGAGAGGCTCTTTAAAAACCCACAAAGATGTAAATGGCAACTGACAGTGAGGCAGGGGGAAAACTCCCATAACATGTTATCTGTGTTCAGAACAGGATACCCTCAAAATCTGGCACTTTGGTCTGCTGAGTTCTTTAAAGACACTGAAGGCCTAGACTTCAGAAGTGGAAGTGGGGTCTCTCTGACCTTCTCCTGCCTCCTGCCTTTCTCCCTCAAAGTGAGTCAGAGAAACTGGAATTTCTCTTTGTTAATGTGGGCCACAGAAACTGGAACCTCTCTCCCCAAATCTAGAAAGGTCACTCTCTCCCTTCTCCACCATCATTCTGAGGGGTCCTGCCACCCACCTGCAGGAAGGAATGTCACACAGGCCAAGAAGAATCTGGACAGGCCCTGCTGCATGTCCCCTCAGCACCCATTAGATCAGACCTTCCATCCATATGCATTTCTACAGTCGTCCATTCCTTAGCAAAACAGGCAGTTTTCCCTGGGTCTTCATTGCCAAAGACTCTCTTGTCCCCTCAAACTTTAAGAGAATAAATGTGTGAGGCTCTTCTACTAACACATCTTTTGCTATGGAAGTATCTTCCATGGCCCCAGTGGTGAGCACAGAAATGTGTCACACCTTTCCACCCCTGAAGTAAACACACGACATAATGCCAACGGATGCCCAGGTCCTGACTCACTGTGGAAATTTCATACCATACTCAGCGGTCAAGCTTCGAAAGTCAAGGAAGTAGAAAACACAGTTTATGAGATTGTTGTCAGAGTCGCCCCTTTTATTAAGTTTTATCACCTGGGAGGTACCCACTGAATGAAAAGCAAGGAGAGCATGCCTGCTACAATAAAGATGAGCCCGATGTTATCAGGCTGCCATCTGAGCTGTGTAGGTGTAATTAATTTCATTCTATATCTGAAATAAAAGGCAGCGGACAGTATATATTATTCTCTGCAATGGAACCCTCTTATGGTGATATCACAGTTCTTTTAATATCCCGATGACTAAATCAAATCCTCCTACAGTAGAATCTTGATAAATTCTACTGCACACTAAAATTCATATTTTAGTGATCAATATTATATTAAAATTCTACCTTATAGCAATAACTGACTTATAGTTTTCTTATATGAGATAAATTATAGCCTTATATATTTAATTAACACATTTCCCTTTAAATTTAGCAACCAAGGGTTGGGGAGATAGCTCAGCTGGTAGAGTGCTTGCCTTGCAAGCACGAGGCCCTGAGTTCGATCCCCAGTACCGGAAAAGAAAAAAAAACTAAATTTAGCAACCAAATCTCTATTACCCATAAACTGCAAACTGCACTGGACACTAAGCCCACACCTGGTTCTATTATTCAGGTTACTGAAAATGCTTTTAAAAAGTCACAATGGATAAAAGGAGAAAACAAATAAATAGTAGTAAGCTTAAGTAATTTGTTATCTTCTCCAAGGGAACTTCATCCAATCATACTTATTCATTCAACAAATAGTTACTGAGTACCACATGCTAAACACTGTTCAGTAATTTGACTTTGTACATCATGGATACTTATTTTTAAAGGAAATCTTTAGAATCATGTATCTAGACAGAATATGAGGTTTCCATTTCAAATATGTGATTACTAGATGAGGTAAATTTCCTCAAGTTGTTCAAAACTAAGAAGAAAGTTCAAATATGAGGCTCCAATAAAACAGACTTTCCAGAGGGTGTGGTCAAATTCCTTTTTCCCCCTGTCCCAGGCCCACATGTGAATACACTGTGATCCCACAGCAGGAAGCAAGGGAGATGCAGGAGGCCTCTGATTTCCACAGGAACCCACAATAAATCTGCAATCTGACCCCCAGCAATAAATCTGCTTTCTGCATATTGAATAGGAGCCAAAGATTAAAAGGAATATTCACTCATCGGAAGACAAACTGATGCTCTCTCTATAAGCTTTTATGCTTTTCGGCCCATAAAAAGTATACGCTTTGCTTCAGCTTAGGCTGTTGCACGTTGAGATGAATCATTGTTAAACAGTGGCCTGTTCCTGCTGGGGAGATTCTGAAACCTTAGCAGTTGTGACAAGTCTCTGAGTTCTCCACTCTCTTCAGTTGCTCCTGTGTGTCCTCAAGCTTCAGTCTTTCAGCATGTGAGGTCGTTTCCCTTCCCAGAGCCCCAGTCCTGGTAAACTACAGCCTGCTTCCATGGGGTTCTCCACCTTGCCTTGCTTCCAAGACAGGGCCCAACATTTGAGCTCCATTTAAAAATGTTTAATGTCTCATTAGTCTTCAGGGTTAAAGCAGGCAAAAAAATGACTGAATCAGATTTCTATGAAAATTCTAATGATTTCTTGAATTATATACTTAAATCCTCAGTGTCATAAAAGTAATCTCTTACAGATGTCAGTGCAGTATATATAAGCCATTTCCTAAAGACGTTCCACACCTTTACAGAGCCATTCACTCCACTGCTTTTACTGGTCTGCCACAAGAAGAACCCAAAGGTGAACATGAACTCTTACTTGGTCAGCAAATAAATACTACCTATTCCAGTTCTATATCTGTCTTATAAACTAGCAGCAACATATCACACAACCAGAAAAGGAAAGAAAAAATGAGTAAGGTTATTGCAGAGGAATCTAAAGTTGTACTTGGGTGAGTGCTGAATTATGACAAACTATATCATAGTAAGGACTAACGGAACTACAGCTTTCACTAAAGAATTTAATTTTACAATAAGGAGTTAGAGATCCACATACAAACAGTTGAAGTCCACTGGCATCCCCTTCTTTAGCTGTAAATGAATCAAGTTCAGGATGCCTTTCACAGAAAAGGCCACCTTTACTGGCTCAGGCAGGTAGGTTTAGGGATGCAGCTACACCTAGTGATCAGCTTTGGATGACAGCAGGAGGCTAGCTGGCCTGTGTCAAGCACTCTGAAACTATTTCTCTCTCAAAGTCTGCCTGGCTGAATACATTTCAGGTAATCTGTTAAAAAAACAACACAATCACTTTTATTTACCCAGAATGTTAAGTGGCAGAGATGCCATACCTATATTTTGTGGCTAACAAAACCGGGCTCTAATTCAGGTTGCACATAGTATTTTGACAAAAAGTGGAAACCCTTTGTTTTTTTTTAATCTGGAAGTTGAGAGTGTATTTCCAAAGGGAAAGTTTCACATTTCCATGTTAAAACTCCAACTCTTACATAAATTAATTTTTCCATTCTTTCCTAAGAAAGTCCCTGTTTCTTTACATTTGAATCAATCTCAAAATTCTTAAAAGATGGACAACTTTTCAAAGTGTGTTAAGTACGTCTTCCTTATCTTTGCCTATTTCCACACCATTAACAGTAGGTGAGAAACGAATATTAACTTGAACTAAAGCGGTTATTTTAATAAGCACATTTGGTTACAATGTTATTACAACAAGCCAAAAACTACCTTCTAGTTGGGCACAGTGGCGCATGCCTGGAATCCTAGAGGCTCTGGAGGATGAGACCATAGGATCACAAGTTCAAAGACAGTCTCAGCAACTTAGCAAGACCCTGTCTCAAAATAAAAAATAAGAAAGAGTAGGGATGTGGCTCAGTGGTTAAGCACCCCTGGGCTCAAAAAAGAAAGAAGTCTTGTATGCCAAATATCAACTTAGAGAAATTTCCAATGAACATGACATCAAATTTTAACTAGAATTTTACACTCACTATAGGAAACTTTTTGTAGTGTAAGTTTCACAAAGGTTGGATCAATATCTTCCTCAGGGAAGACTACTGTTCGAGGTATCACACTAGGGGTCTCACTAACAGTCACAGCACAATCACATGGCCAAGTCCAGGATTTTGGCAGTGCTCGCTCCTCAAGAGGGCAATAGTGAATGAACGCACATTCTCTTTTGACCCTAGGGAGTCATAATTAACAGGTTCCTTTACAACAGTGCCTCTCACATTTCCATGCCCATCAGAATCCCCTGGAGGCCTTGTTTTTACAAATTGCTAGGACCTCAATCTACAGTTTGACTCAAGACCAGAGAGTCTGCAGGTTTCACAGCCTCCTGAATGATGCTGCTGTTGCTGGCCCAAGCAACCCACTTTATGAATTCCACTTTTAGAACAACAGCTCTTCAAAGCACGGACACACACCAAGGGGATGCTATTGGACCATGCTCTAAGGTGACAGGACATCAGAATCACCATGCCTGGCCCTGGGCAACAACATCTGGAAGGTGATCCTGTGCACACTGTTTTGAGATGCACAGGTGCAAACCCAGTTCCCCATCAACGCTAGCAGAGTTCCCCAGGCCTTCCTCAGAGCCACCAAAAGCTGCTAAGGTACTGGATCTGCCGGGGTACAGCCCTAGCAGGGGTCGGGGGTCCTCAGTGGATGGGAGGCATCGGCGCGGTGGAGAAACATCACAAAGAGACACCAAGTGTTCTGAGGCTGAATCTGTCTTTATTTTTTCTGCCAGCCTTTTTATAGATATTTTTCCTTACTAATGATTATATCATTTTATGGTTAGTTTAGAATAAGAAAAACCTTCAAAAGTACAATCTATGCTTCTTCTCAAAGTACACATTTTCTCTGTATGACAGTCCAGACCAAAACAACCTTATTTCCCAGCTAGATTAAAACAACCTTACTTCCCAGCTAGATTAAAACAACCTTGTCTCCCAGGTAAACTAAAACAAGCTTGTCTCCCAGCTAAACTGAGGGCACCATGATCTGCCAGCCTTTAACCTTCAGAACAAACACATTACTAGATTTTCTGAGAAACTACCCCTGCCATGAACTTCGTGTTTAACAGTGAAAAGCTTTTACTATTATTAAAGGGCAAAGAAATCAACTTAAAGTTAATACTTAGTCTATTCTAATTTCATATAATGGCAGACTACATCTTACTCTGATTCTCAAAGAATCAGACTAAACATAGGAAAAGCACAAATTATATTTAAGACTAACCTAAATGTTTTTATTATGTAAAGTATCTCTAGAATCAACTATTAAAACTAGGAAAGTAACAAGGGCTAAACACCACATCAAAGCTCAGAGGAATGCCTCTTTATCCATCTACTATTACACTAAAGCAATCACAGGCTCCTTTTAACTTGAGCACAGCTACAATTGTTTATTTTCATATATTTTATCTATTACTGCTAAATTACTGCTAAATTTTCATTGTGCACTATTTTGTGTCCTAATACAGTAAAACCTTCCCAATGTTTTCCAATAAGTTTCTAATGATATATTGATGATTAATATTAAAAAGCAACTATACATGGTGACATGCCACACCTATGGCCCCCAAGAGGGAGGATGATCAACAGAACCCTGTCAAGTGTTGAGTCCTTTATTCCAACAGACCGTGTCAAATGTCGGAGTGGCAGGAAATAGACGGGGCATGGATGTACCTACATAATTGTCACCAAAGAGGGCATAAGAGCAGAGTCCCTCACCTGCTAGTATCTGCAAAGCTTGTCCCACTGAAATATACAATTCTTTCTCATCATCCTGTTTTCTTCTTTTCTTCTCACCCACACCTATCCCCTTAATTATGCCCTGGCCTTGCCAGTTGCCCCCCTCACTCCCTCCAACTGGGGGAGGGATGGATTACGGACTAGGAAGCTGGTGACTAAATCTTTCCTCCTCCCCACCCAACGCAGACCTATTTATTTATCTCTGCTGGGTTTTTCATAGTTATAGCATAAACTAAGGCTTTCTGATGACTAAACCACAAACCACCACAATACTTTAGGAACTGAGAAGCTGCATCCTTTTCTAAAGTATTTCATATCTTTTTAAAATATTTCATTAGGCCAGGTACAGTGGCACATGCCTGCAATCCCAGTAGCTCTGCAAACTGAGACAGGAGGATCTTGAGTTCAAAGCCAGCCTCAGCAAAATAGTGAGGATCTAAGCAACTCAGTGAGACCCTGTCTCTAAATAAAATTCAAAATAGAGCTCAATGGTTCGTTGAGTGACCCTGCGTTCAATTTCTGGTACCCCCCCTTAAAAAAACATTTCATTAGTATGTTAGATATTCATAATTAAACTATCCCTGGCTTCATAATTAAACTATCCTTAAGCCTGTGGACACATTTCTAGGTTATAGTCAGAGAAAGATAAGCACACTGAGATGTGAAGCAGTAAGAAAGTTTGTGGGAAAATTGGTTTTCAAAGACAGGAATCTTAGAATTAAAGTAAAATGCATGATAGATACCACCCTAAAAAAAAAAAAGTTTACATTTAGAGAAATGTTGGAAACAATAAAATGTTTGACCTCCTAACTGGAAACTATGTTCCAGAATATTAAATAATCCATGTTCATTCTAGGAAACAACGAAATCTCCAAAAATATACCTGAAAGGAAACCATACTTATTCCAAAGCATAGTTCCTCCATCAAAATAGATCACAGCCTAACAGTATATAAGAATGTATTGTGCTCTATGAAAAATTTAAAGTCACTGACTTATAGAACTATCCCAGAAATGCCTAAATTCCAAAACCAACTTTTCCCAGATATATGCTTCATCTGTACAAGGTTTAAATAATCTGAGGACATGATTCAAGCGCTTGTTTGAGGAAAGTTCATTCAGAATTATTCAAGTTACATACACACTTATCTACATATCATTACATGCAGGAACTTCTTATGTGAAAACCTGTAAAATAATCCCATACTAAAATCTATAATTTTTTAGATCAGAACAATTTACTGTGTTCAAGCAATTCTTCCTTATGAACACATAGCACTAAGCATGTCATAGTAATTTCCTGGCATATTCCTTTCAGGGTCGCTGATTTAAACTTGAAGTATTTTCTTCCGATCAAAATGAAAGCACCACAAAAATGTAAAATATTGGGGCTGGGGAGATAGCTCAGTCGGTAGAGTGCTTGCAACGCAAGTACAAGTCCCTGAGTTCAGTCCCCAGCACCGCAAAAAAAAAAAAAAAAAAAAGTAAAATATCATGACTAGTTATCTGAAAAACAAAAAATTAAATCAGAATGCTAAACAAATCTATCTCCACTCTTTTAATGGACTCCACAAAGTCTGTTTTGAAATAATTTCAGGCTTATAAAAGCATTGCAAAAACAGTATAAAGAGTTCAAATACACCACTTGCACAGCTTCCCCAGTGTTAACATCTTACATAAGCAGAGCAGAGTTACCAGAACTAAGACATCAACACTGGTACAAAGCTACTAACTGAGCTCCAGACTTTATGCACTGTCTGGGGAGGTAGCTCAGTGGTAGAGCACTTGCCTAGCATCTAAGAGGCCCTGAGTTCCATCCCCAACACTGAAGGGAAAAAAAAAAAGTTATGCAGATTTTATTCAGATTGCAGCAGTTTCCCCACAAACACCCTGGAACGATTACTTCAAAACCTAAATTTCTCTAAATAAATAAATAAATTTCTCCAGTTCAAAATTCACCAGTCCCAAATTCACAGTTATGCTAAGGTTTAAGGTTTAATGTATTCCAAATATGGTAGTTGGAACAAAGGGCCAAGTCTGGATTTGTCTTTTTTTTTTTAACATTTCACTGCTTTTTAAAATATATACCTTTATTTTATTTATTTTTATATGGTGCTAAAGATCAAACCCAGGACCTCACATATACAAGGCAAGTACTCCACCACTGAGCCACAACCCCAGTCCCCAAACCTGTATTTCTATTTCTGCAAACTAAAGTTTAACAGAACTTAACACATCACTCCCAAGCGATGTGTCCTACCACTTACAAGGTAAAACTAAACACTTCATCATATAACATATATTACAACTTCACTTTTTCAAAATATTTTTAGTTGTAGATGGGCACAATACATTAAATGTTATTTATTTATTTTATGTGATGCTGAGGATCAAAGCCAGTGCCCCACACACATACTAGGCAAGCTCTCTACCACTGAGCCACAACCCCAGCCCACAACTTCACTTTTAAGAAATGGGTCAAAATGAAATAACTGGCCAACTCTCTGGATTCTTACCATGAAAAAGGGAAGTTTAAGAAAAAGTGAATGACTTAACTTTCTTCCTGAGGTCCTACATGCTTTGTACAAAAGTTATTTTTAATTAATATTCAAAGCCTTGGGAACAAAGGCTTGGACTATTTTACCTAACAAGTTAGATGTTGTAAACATTTTTAAGGAAAGGTTTACAGTTGATAAAGTCCTCCTGGGTCAAAATCTTAATTCTTTTATCGTTCAATGAGTTTAGCACTGTTTTTGATGTCTGGTATCCAAAAGATGTCTAGTCCACCTCTAGAAATGAGTCACTAGCAATCTTAATTTCAAACCCATTCCAAAGGAAGCCAGGACAGCACTGCTGAAGGGCACAGCAAAGTGTCTTATGCATAAATCTTCAGTTATTAAGCAAAAAAAATCCCTGAGTACATAAACTCCATGGTTTAGTCTATTAGGTGATCTCAAGAGAAGCTCCACAGGGAAAATGTAAGCCAAATCTAACTTTTTTTTTGGGGGGGGGGGGTGCTGGGGATCAAACCCAGGGCCTTGTGCTTTCAAAGCAAGCACTTTACTGACTGAGCTATCTCCCCAGTTCCCAAATCTAACTTTTAACAATCACTCCTCTCCTTCTTTTATGCCAGTCAATTCACACACATCCTGAAAGTTTGCAAATGATCCAGGTTCGCATTAGTAATGTATTAAATAGTGAGTGCCTGTGAGAGCTAGGGTCCTGTGTTAAGTGTTATATGGGGAACCAAGAAAGAAAAAAATTAATTTTGCTCTCAAGGAGCAGACAATCTAGCTCCTTTGTTTCTAAAATCTATTCCTACATCAGATGAAAAGCAGCCAAGTATTGCCCTTTCCAGAAGAACCCTAAAAAGAAATGTCACTGTCACTCAGCATCGAATTAACTTTCCCAAACATACAAAATAATGAAACGTGACTTTTGCAAAGCATGAAGTGCATTGAACCAGTATGAACTAAAATGCAAAGTGAAGGGCAAAAAGTGTAATGAACTGCAATATCACTGACCCTTGCACACATGAAATCTGCCAAATTCAAATTTTTTAAATCTCATCATTGCTAAGCAATCACTTAGATATATCCCTTCAATTCCCTTTTATGCACTAACATACCAGGATAACTATGACTTGCCAAATAAAAAAAGAAGAAACACTTCAGTTACTGGTAGAGTTCAAACAACTGATTCCAAAAGAATTCATTCATTCCAAATGATTCATTTCCTCCAAAAGAAAAAACAGGTTAAATTTTAGTAAAAGCTTATTTGGGTTTGACTGATCATTTACATTAGTCTTAACAAGGGCATAGGTCAGTACCACTAAGTCTGAAATCCTTTATAGTGATAAGGTGCCCATGGTTTAAATGAGCCTTATAAAAATTTGTTTCCATCTCTTTGCATACAATTTAAAAATTCATCCCAATGATACATGACACAGCTTAAGTTTAAACAAATCCAGGCAGAGTTACAGATCTTAATACAGAGAAAAGATCACTAAGGCCTTCGAACTTGGCTTCTAATGCTAGTGAGTTATTAGGCGCCCAAACTGGCAAGTGTTACCCATTTTCTGGGGATCGAACTCAGGGCCTTGTGCTTACAAGGCAAGCACTCTACCGACTGAGCTATCTCCCCAGCCCCAGTGTTACCCATTTTTCACTAGTAAAAATGCAAGCCAAAATCTGCATCCAATCAGACAGCCGTGCATCATTAAATTAAAATCTCTGCAGGACCTGCAATTATCAGCCAAGGAAAAATTAAACGCCGCGGAGAGAGGCCCGGCGGGTCCCGGGTCCGGTACTAGTCCTAGAGGCGGGCCCGCTCCTCCAGCCCGGGAGCTGGCCGCCAGCCCTCCCTTCAGGTGCTGCAGACGCGGAGCCTGACCCGCCGCGCCCCCTGGCCGGTCCGCACACCCTCCTCGAGCTCTCCTACCGGGGAGGTTCCGGCGTCCCAGACACCGCGCTCTGGCCCCTCCGCTCCAGGGGTAGCTGCGCTTACCTGAAAACGTCTCCCCTGTAGCAGTTAGCAAAAGTCCGGCCAAAGTCGCCAGGCAAGTCCCAAGTCTGCTCATGGTGCTGAGTGCGCGCCCGGCCGCTCCCCGGCGGCTGGGGAGGGTGGGCGCGCAAAGGCGGAGGGTGGACCCGAGCTGGGGTTTCCACACAGAGAGGAGAGACGCAAAGCTTTGAATCAAACCCCAAAATGCCAATAGTTGCAGAAGTCCGAACTCCAGCGGCTCCCCGCGCCCCGGGTCCTCTTGCCCTGCTCCTGACCCGGCTCTGTGTCTGGCACTGCTGCGAGAGGGAGCGGAGGGCGCGTCCGCGAAGCCAAAATCCTCGCTGGGTTCCGACACCTGCGCCCGCCGCCGCTCCCCTTCCGCAGCTTGGGACCCGACCCGCCGGCGCCGGCCTTGGCGGCACGCGTCCTACCCGCCGCCTCTCTGCTGGCAGCCCCAAATCAGCCCGGGGCGGCAGCGCACCGAAGGACGAACCCGCGCAGACTGCACGCGGGGCTCTTGCTCTAGACTGACTGGCGATGCCCCGCAGCCGGCTGAAGGGAGCGCCCACCTCACGGCCACCCCGCGCCGCTGCGGCCCGCTAGAGGGCAAGAGCGCCGGCACCCCACCTACCGGTGCCCAGGCGCTCGGCGGCCGCGGCGCCTCTGGGAGCTCAAACCGGGATGGCCTCGCGACCACCACCCAAGTGCGGGTGTTACCCTCTCGGGGTCCCTCCTCGCCCCGACGGCTGTTCTGTTTCGGTGGCTGGCTTCGGGAGCGTGGCTGTGGAAGAGGCTGCGCCTCGCCAGAAATTTGTCCCACTCCGGAGCCGCCAGTGGTTTGAGAGCCGCCGGGCGGGACCAGGGGCCTGTAGCTCCGCGGGCGCGGCCAAACGGGCTCTGTCCCTGGCGCAGAACGGCAGTGTCACCCTACAGGGCGAGCTGCAACCGAGTCGCAGGGGCTGCGCTCCCCGGCGGCTTCAGGAAAGGCGAGCGAGATGATCCTGGAGGTTACTGAGTGCTCTGGCTTCTCCATGCGGTCGACGGAGAGAAGCTGGCAGACGCCAGAGGAAACAGTTGCAGCCCACCGCGCTCCAGCTTGCGCCCGGGCGGCCCCGCGGGGCACACGCGCCGCTGCCCCGCACCCCCGCACGGGGGAAGCAGGGCGCGCTTCTATGCTGCATGGTGTCTTGGCGTCTGGTGTGCGAGCCGCGGGCTGTCATGGAAGGCGGCGGTGACACCGAAACCAGCGTTTGAACATAAACCGTGATTTCTGTATCTGGTGCAAAGTGCTGGGCAAAGGCAGAGAAAGAAAGATGGGGAGTGAATCAAGAAATGTCTCGAAATATTTTAATTTGCCATTTTGTGTCTCAGATGACTCATTGAGAATTGTAAGAATTTCCACTGCTTTAGTAAAGTGTAAATTTTAAACACTTTATTTATTTTTTAATGTTCCATCTCCCTCAGAATAAGCACTTTGAACCAACACAAGACCGCTGTAGACGCCTGGTGTACCCACTGCAAGCCAAAGGGGTCTTGGGAAGAGGTTAAATTGGAAATCATAATAATTGTTTGAATATCAGAATGTTCTAACTTGGCACGGAATCAAGTCCCTCTGGACTCCAAGGTGCCAGGAACTCTCCAGGACTGCTTCCTTTAAGAGGCATCCTCCACTCAGCCTCTCCTGCTTTATGGTACTTTGAGGATCTAATAAATATATTGACCCACGTTCGTGTTGACCAGGTCTACAGAGAACCCCAGAACCAGCAGACAAGGATACCTTACAGGTGTCATCCTCCCCCGGTGAATTTGGAAATCCCAGGACTTTTGCCTTTGATATGGCAACCAGCACTTTCTTCCTGAATTTCACTTACTAGGTCCTTGTCAGACCTGCTGTTTAAAATAAGTCTCCATATTAATAATTTTCATCTTAATATGACCTCACATCACCATGCTATTTTATCCAAATATGTACCTGTTGAACCTTATCTTTAATTGCAAAATGAAATTTTGAAGTCTGACAAGGGGAGTCTCACATTTCAAAAAGGATCAACAAGCCAGGATGATTCAGTCAGCCACCTGGGCTTTCCATTTTGGTGAAATTGTGTCCTATAAGAGAACACAAATTTGCTTGTTTAAAATGGTAGTGGATTTTCCAATAGAGTTTTACACAAGTGAGGATCCAGATAGGAAGTAAAAGTCAGTCTAGACACTTTGCTTCTGAGTAACTTCTTTAAGTTGGGCAAAGAGGTTGATGTTTCATTTGCAAAGTATGTTAATTCTTTCAGTAAATATCTATTAAGGCTATAGTGTTTGCCAGGCACTGTGCTAAGTGCCAGAGGTTGTCTTAGCCTGGGCTCCCTCAGAAGCCGACCTTAAGTACAAATGATTTTTTAAATTGTGGGAGTGATTATTTACTTACTAGGGAATAAAAGAAATCAATATAGGGTGTGTTAATGAGTGCTGAGGGCAACTGGGCTTGATCCCCTGGGAATCTTCAGGGTTTGGGAATTCCATTGCTGCTACCACAGGACTTCCCTAGTAACCCCTGAAAAATTCTGTCCCTTCCTACTGTTTCTTAAAACTCAGGGGAGGGTCTGAAGGTCAATTGTTCTCTGCTCTTCATGGCAATGGTAGACTGAAAGCCTTAAGAACCTACCATTCACATTTCAGAGGATAATGGGGTTTACCCAGCAGCAACTTCCCTTACAATTCAGAACTACTACTATTTTTTTTTCACTCCTTCTTAAAGGTAAGTGGTCAAAGCAGCCTTTTAGCCCAAAGGGAAGGCCTCTATTGAAAACGGATGCACTCTGAGGAAGGGCCCACCTAAGGGTGCTCCAAATGGGGCGTTTGCTTTGGCTTGTATTTTCAGCAGTAGAGATTTCTCATTTCGATCTAAGTATACATCACCCCAGGGTATTTGGGGACAGTAGTGACATTTACACTGTGATTGGTCAGAGTTAGCAATCCTGTCAAGCAAGTCCCTAATATAGGGGGGCTTGGAGAAGAGTTAGGGAAGAAAGACCTACTTACCATATGTCTAAATTTTATCAAGCTAGCAGACTACTATATATCTTCTTATATCTTGATAAGAATCAAAAATACATAGTTTTTATAAACATAGTTTTGGGGATTTGTTTTTGGTTTTGAGGGGAGAGAGTTGCTAGGTATTGAACCCAGGACCTTGAGCATGTGCAGTACTGACCAGCATGAAGGGCACCCCCAGCCCTTACTATAGTGTTTATGTAACAAAAAGTCAACCAAACATCAAAGTTGGCAAAATACATTATTTTGCATATCTAGAGTTTCTGTTAAGCAACTGGGTATATGGATAAGTAACCCATAAATAATTCATGTATTTTGGCATATATATTCCAGAAGATGGGCGTATTCCTTTATTTTAGTAATATCACCAATTAGGTTATAATCAAGATTTTCCCATAATGTGTGTTCTATTAACAGCAAGGATCTAAAGCTATGCATTTCTACATGGTAGCACCTAGCTACTTTCAGCTTTGTCACCTAGTGGTACCAGCTGGATTTCCAGTGCTCAGGAAGAACATATGACCAGTGGCTATTGTACTGGAAAGCCCAGATAGAGAACATTTTCATCACCACAACTGTGATCTAAAAGGTTAGTGTATTCAAATTACACAAAATCTGAGCATATATTTTCATCAAAAATGTCAACTTTTTAAATCCAGAATATTGAAATTACTTTGTACAGCTGAAATTTATCTTCTTTCAGATGATACGAATTGATCTATTAGAATTCACACTCAAAATACAAATTATAACTGAATTTCAACATTTAAATATATATATATATATATTTCATACTGAGATTGAATGCAGGGGTAAATTTTTTTTTTTTTTTTTTTTTTTTTTTTTTTTTTTTTTTTTTTTGAGGCAGGTTCTTGCTAAGTTACTTAAGGATTTGCTAAGTGATTGAGGCTGGTCTTGAATTTGCCGCCCTCCTGCCTAGGCCTCCAGAGTTGCTAGGATTACAGGCATGCACCACCATGCCGAGCTTAAATAAATATTTTTATTTTTATTTATTTATTTGCGGTACTAGGGATTTGAACCCAGGGTCTTGTGCTTGCGAGGCAAGCACTCAACCAACTGAGCTATATCCCCAGCTCTAATAAATATTTTTAAACCTTAAACTGTTTCATGTTTGAAATTTTAGTTATAACTTATTAATGTTGAAATAAAACGTAAGCCTATCAGCAATTCTAAGCACTGAGTCCACCCAGATGCCAATATAAAGAACCAATATCATGTTTCTTGTGTTAGTCACATAACTACCATTTTAACAGTGGTGCTCATTATTTAACTTCATAAAATACTCCTCAATGACCATATTCAACTACACACAAATATATACTAATGTGTGAATTCCTTCGGAACCGTAGATTAGATCATAAAATGAAACAAGGAAATGGGTATTTGGTATTACTTGGGAAACAACACTCATTATCTATGACTGTAAGATCTGCTTGCTATCCAAAAGGAAGGATTTGACAGTTTCATTATTTTCACTTCAAATCAGTGTCCTCCTCCGTAACATCCTTCATGCACCGAGGAGTGACCATGTTCCCTGTCATCAGCATCATGTCCTGCAAGCCTTCCGGGTGCTGGGTACAGCTACCTTTTGTTTCAAGGACATGGGGTATAGTTGGGGTGAAGTGTTTTCTGGGGCCTGCATAGAGCCAATATTTGGGTCATGTTTTATGCTCTGTCAACCTAAAGCGCCAGACCCCTAGTGACTGAGGTGACCATGTGTTCCTAAATAAATATTTTTGCAGGTTTGTGATACTTGGGTTCTCTAAGGTCCAGGCCAGGGAGAACTTTAGCCTAGTTTGTGTGGAGAACTCCTGGCTGTACCTATGTAGTGATAAAGACTTTGGCAATAGTAACTATTTCTGATTTTGATCCCAAACTCATTAAAGTAAGTAAATTAAAAAATGAAAACTGATCTGACCAAAACCCATCCCTCTTATCCTAAATGTTATGTTGAATTTGGAGGTTAACCATGTGTAGGAAGTTCCTTAAGCCATGAAAAGTATCACTTCACCTGCCAGAGAGCATAGAGGGAAAGGATTATTTAAATATCCCCAAGACAACATAATATGAACTGTGGTGTTCTCTTGCTGAGATGACAACTTCCCATTTTTAGATGTATGTTGGGATCATGAAAATGTACTCTGAGATAATAAATGAAAAGTGGAAATAAGCACCCCGTATACAATTCCACAATGAGGTGTTATCTTCTATTGATTAAAAAAGTATGTTTGGGGGAGGGAGGAAGGGGAGAAGGATGGACTTGAATTTGAAGTCCAATTCAGTATGAATCCCAACTGTGTGGGTAAAATTAGTTCCTTTCCACTTCCTGGCTTGTAGAAATGGTATTAAATGTGAAAGCTCTGTGTAAACTCTGAGGCATTGAGCAAACGTGATTATTTATCATGTTGATCTCTGATTAAGCAAAGCTTTAAGTGAACAGTGCCCCTCACTCCCACCTGGCCTGCTTCCGTGTTTCTTTATTCTAGAGACCTATGTGAGCTGTGGGGCAGCAGAGAGATACTTGGCTGGGAGACATGCATATCCCTAGGTTCAAACACACATCTTACTCATTGGGGGTATTTATATATTTTTGTGGTGCTGGGTGAACCTAGGGTCTCATGATGCTCAGTTTTACCACTGAACTCCACCCCCAAACTCCTAACATCAGATAGAAGAGGAGCAAACAAAACTTTCCATCCACAATTTCATTTCCTGTCTTCACTCTCTTTTTGAATGTTGTCTTGGTCCTCTTCCTGGCACCGCTATACCACAGACTGGTCAAGTTGAAAATAAATTTATTTTATCTCATGCTTCTGGAGTATAAGATCACAGGACTGCATCTGGTGATGGTCTTGCTGGCAGAGCCCTGAGATAGCACAGGGCATCATATGGCAAGAGACCTTACCTAAACCCAACCCCTATAAACACCATGTTTGATTAAGTTTCTCCCCTCTTACTATCTCACAATGGGGATTAAACCTCAACTGAGTATCAGAGACAAATCATATTCAAACCATAGCAAATTTGTGTGTACATGGAACCAGGGAGAGTGGGAGGAAGATGAAAAGCACGGGACTGGTTTGTCACAGAGGCAAAAAGAAAGGGCTGGGCATGTGACTCAGTGGTTAAATGACCCTGGGTTCAACACCCAGTGCCAAAAAAAAAAAAAAAAAAAAATCTTAGGGCTGGGGGGATAACTCAGTGGTAGAGTGCTTGCCTAGCATGTGTGAGGCCTGTGTTCAACAGGTGATGGTTGAACCATCTCTTGGTTTTGTTTTAGTTCTCTGTAGCAGGTATACCAGTTGTCTCCATTTTGGATCATCTTGTTCTCTCTTCTATGTTTGTTACTTTCTCTTTTGTTGCTCTTATTATATCCTGATTCTGTAATTGTTGACTCTTGACATCTATACACCTGTTACCTTATATATTTAATCTTTTAGCAACTCTATTTGAGAAATAAATGGCATTTAGTTTCACAGAGAAGTCAGTGCCCATCTCCAGAATCCACCTTTTCAAGTATTATTGTTAATAAAGTTGTTGCTGCTTCATCAGGAGTTGTCTGTGATCTTTAAGATGTGCCACCCTCACTCATGTCAGATTTTTATCTATGGACAATTAAGTCATATATGTGAAGCATATCAATTAGTAAGCTGATATGTAACTTAAGTGGTACATACACAGAGATGATATGGTATAGATATAGGTGTCAATCACATAGAAAAGTTAGAGGTACAGATAATAAAAATTTAAAATATTTAGGAGTTAAGAAAATGGGGACTTAGCTTGTGCCTTCTTCAACCATTCAGCAATTCCAAACACGTGGGTGATTTCTTTGCTCATAATTTTATCTCTTCCTTGTAGACTCCTTCTATCCTCCCTTCCTTCTTTGTATGCCTAAATCTTGTCCACCCAGCAACATGTACATACTGTTCAGGAAGCTCCCTTGGAATCCCATCTCTTTTTGGTGGGGGAAGTAGCAATACTAGGGATTGAACCCAGTAGTGCTATATTACTGAACCACATCCCCAGACTTTTCTACTCTTTACTTTAACACAGGGCCTCACAAAGTTACTGAGGCTGGCCTTGAATTTGTGAGCCTGAGTCTCCTAAATCTCCAGGATTAGAGTCATGTGCCTCTCTGCCAGTCAGACAGTCCTATCTTGAGATAATCTGCCTTTCCACTCATCTCTCTTAATTAATTGCTACTTGTACTATGATACAGAAGCAGGGAAATGGAGAGGTATGTCTAGAAACTAGCAAGGATGGACTTAAAACACAGCTGTTGAATGACAGGTGGGTTAAGAAACATTTAACAGAAACATTTAGCAGAAGAACATTTTAGATATGGTGAAGATGATTAGAGAAGATGAACAAAGGCATACAGACTGGAAGTCAGAGGCCTGGCTTTCTGGAAATTGATGACTCATATTGAAGATGGCAGAAGGTAAAATGTTCAAAACTAGTTGGGGAGTAGATACTGTAGGACCTTTCACAATGCTTCAGGATGAGACGTTTGGACTTTATTCTGAGAGGAACAGGGAGCCATTGAATGCATTGTTAGAGTAGGCATTTTTTAAAATTTATTTTTATTGTAAACAAATGGGATACATGTTGTTTCTGTTTGTACATGGAATAACCGCATACCATTTGTGTAATCATACATTTACATAGGGTAAAGATGTTTGATTCATTCTATTATTTTTTTCCTCCCCCCCACCCCTTCCACCTCTCTTTTCCCTCTATACAGTCCCTCCTTCCTCCATTCTTGCCCCCTTCTTACCCCCCATTATGTGTCATCATTCGCTTATCAGCGAGATTATTCATCCTTTGGATTTTTGAGATTGGTTTATCTCACTTAGCATAAGGTCTGCAGTTTCAAGTGGAGGACAAAGAGAATGCAGAGGGATGTAGAATGTGGCTGTTAATGGGATAAGAAAAGAATATACAGAAGTTCTAGATAATAGAAAGTGTGAGAGTGTAATCAAAAGAAATTGGATGTTAGCATGCAACAAAGGGAGAAAGAGACTCTGAGGGAACAGTTAAACAAACGGAAAAGAGAGCAAGAAAAGTAAAGAAATAAAAACTTAGTTTTTTTCAATAAGGAGAAAAAAGAAAATCTACAGTATAGCAGTCATATGGTAGTGAAACCTCCCAGTGTTCAGTAGCCTGATGCACGAGAGGTACCTGACAATGAGCTTCAAGCCTCCAGCAGTCGTCTCAGGATGGGTTTTGCCCCACCTAAAGATGGGAGCTGCGGCTTCCAGGATTATCCAAGATAGCCGCTCTGGCTTGGAAATGTGTTGGCAAATGGGGAGCTGCAGCTCAGGGTGTGGCGGTGGTCAGCAGGAGGTCCTGGAGGCTGGATGTGGTTGGTCAGGCAGGGGTCCTGGAGGTCGGGTGTGTTTGGTGTGGTTGCGGAATCCTGGAGCCCGGATGCAATCTGTCGGTCTGGGGTCCGGGTGATAGGGCACAGTCAGTTGGTCTGGGGTTCCTGGCGGCAGGGAGCAGTCAGTCGATGTGAGGGCCCCAGAGGCAGGGAGTGATCAGTTGGGCTGAGGGATCCTGGTGACAGGGCTCAGTCAGTCCGACTAGGGGTCCTACGGGGCCTGGCTGTTGTCTCAAAATGGTGGCAGCCACATGTAATCAAACCTGCAGGTACTGTAACAGTAAACTTCCAGGCGACAACAGGCAGCTGGCGCTCCACTGGCGGTCGGCGATCAGTTTGCTAACTGTTGTCGGGGATCAGGAGGTGAACCTAGTGCGTTGGGAGATGGATAGGTGTAAGGCAGGCGATGGACAGGCGAGACGCAGGCAAATGGTGGATGATAGGTGCCTGACAGTGAGCAATCTGCACTCAAAAAACGCGTCCATATGCTGGCAGACTGCAGGTGATCACAGTAGTCAAATGGGGTAAACAGCAGGGGATCAATAACCAGAAAAAAACTGCCTTACCAAGAAACAGATATCCTCTGCTTGAAACCAGAGTTATGGAACGACAAGGAATGCAGCCTCCTTCTAGTCCGCCATCTTGGAATCCCCTCCCCAAAGTAGGCATTTTTGTAAGATTAATTTGGCAGGAATGTGTAAGTTGGACACAGGGAGCTATTAAAAAGATATTTTGGTCAGATGAGGACAGCAGGTAGAAATTTTAAAGGTCCTACTCAAGAGGACAACAACAGAAACAGAACATGTCCCAGAATTGATTTAAATTTCTGGTGCTAGGTTTCAATTCTGTTTCCTACAGGAAATGCACTTGAGTCACTTTTAGGTAAAATAAGTCTAATTCTGTGCTTCTCAGAATCTTGAATTCCATCAGTTCAGATGGGGTGGAGAAGAAAGGTGAAGGTGGTCTATGTTGACTTTAGCCTTCTCTGCATATGGTGGAGACTGTTCCCAAGATTACTCATCACATTTGTCATTTATGTACGTATGGGATAGTGGTCACCAGGAGTCATGACTGTCCACATGAAATCCTCATTTGAGAAGTTTCCTCATGCTGACTGTCCTGGCACTCCCTTCGCTTAGACAATGCTGGTCCCCAACTGGAGGATCATGGAAGCCTTCAGATACTCCCTACGAATCTCCAGTCCACTAGGTGAATTGTTTCTAGCTGTCACTTGAATATGAGCTACACCATCAGTTGTATCTGCAGCTTCTTCTAAATGATGGCAGTTGGTGTGTGTGTGTGTGTGTGTGTGTGTGTGTGTGTGAGACAGAGAGAGAGAGAGAGAGAGAGAGAAAGAGAAAGAGAGAGAGAGAGAGAGAGAGAGATAATGTGTATGTGAATGTGTGCGTGTCTCCAGGTTTTGCTGTCAGATGTCTTCCAGCCTCACCCATCAGAAGACCTTTCTTTTCATGAGTCCCTAAATTTAAATAAAGGGATCTGTTATGTCTTCCCACTGGGCTTATCCTGAGGGGGCAGAAGGCAGGGCACGAGATCCTCACACTCACATTTAAATCTATTTCTTTTTCTCTGACAAGCACTGTCTTCATTTCCCTTATTTCCAGCATGGAGATTATTTTATTCTCGTCTAGTTGGAGAGTCATGCTCATAGATCTAAATCTTTCAGTATAATCCCAAGATCTGGGGAATTCTAAATTAATAATTAATTTCTTGTCTTGTTGTTTCCTGGTTCTACAAAGTTCCCTGGGAGTGTCTCCTGTATTACTTTCTGGAAAGTAGGAGACTTAGGAAATGATTTAAGTGAACGTAGGAGTGAATATAGGTAATCATATGAATTAGTACCTTGTGGTGTCTTCAGGGCATAGGCTCAGGTGGAGGAGAGATAAGAAGGAAACGTCTATTGGACTTGATTAGACTTCTGTCTTGGTCCATTTTGTGCTGCTCTACAGAAAATCTGAGATGGGGTGACTTATAATGAAAATAAATTTATTTTTCAAAGTTGTGAAGGCCGGGAAGTCCAAGTTGGAGGGACAAGTATCTGGTGAGGACTTCTTGATGTGCATCCCATTGGCAAAAGGTGGAAGGGCATGAGAGAATACTTGAGTGAGAAAAGGGAGGCTGAACTCACCCCTTTTATAACTGAACACACCCACCATAATGGCAATAATCCACTCGTGAGGGTAGAGCCCTCTTGACCTAATTACCTCTTTTTTTTAGTTGTCAATGCATCTTTTATTTTATTTATTTGTATGTGGTGCTGAGTATCCCGAATCCAGGGCCTCACACATGGCAGCCAAATGCTCTACCACTGAGCCACAACTCCAGTCCCCTAATTATCTCTTGAAGAGTCCACCACCACACTGTTGCATTGGAATTAAGTTTCCAAACATGAAGGTTAAGTTTCCAAATCACAGCACAGCACAGAATCAGTGTGTGATGTACATAAAGCATTCAAAGAACATTTTGTAAGATTTTGAGCCTGAGTAATGGGAAATGAATGACATTGCAGGGATTAAAAAAAGTAAGAATGAGAAAGAGGGACAAACTAGTTGTATATGTTGCATGGCTTGGAGTACCTGAACCTGGATGAGAGCAGCACATCAAATACATGACAAGTCGTAGAATGTGCATCACTTTATTAGTGACATACGAGCAGATTCTAGAGGCTCAATCACTTGACCCAACTCACTAACAATGGTGTGGAAATAAGTACACACATTCATTAATTTATCCTGGGGATTTTTACCCAACAGGTTGACTCTAGTGGTCATTGTGCATGCCTACTGGGTCATTCAGATGAGGGCTGATGCTTGGACAGCAGTTAGATCAGAAGATTGATAAGGGGACATAGACTAAGAACAGACAGATTCATTTGAAATTATGGCCTATCCAACTACGCAGTAGGATAATTTTTTCTTGGTCCCGTGGTTATTTCTAAGTTATCCTGTGGCAGTCTTTAGAATCAGAGTGTTTCTTTACCTAGAGGAGTGAGGACACACTGACAAATTCTCTACTACTCATTTTCTATGTTCTTTTTTTAAAATATTTTTTTAGTTGTCAATGGACCTTTATCTATTTATATGTCATGTTGAGAATTGAACCCAGTGCCACTGAGCTACAACCCCAACCCTCATTTTCTGTATTCTTTATGTCATCTAACACCTCTGTCATTTCCTAATGACAGTTTGCAATGTCTTAAATTACTGCTAATCTTCCTGGAGTTACATTCAAATTGATGACTTCCCTTTTAGGGAACCATACTAGACCCCTTGGTGAGACTTAGAAAGCACCCTCAAATTGCTAGCAATATGCTAGTGAATCATCTCTTGTGTGGCTTATTTCCCAGAATGATTTCTGCAGATGGCTAATCTTCCCCATTTTATGATGATTTCTGTTAGTCTAAACTCTGAGCATAGTGTATCCGATGGTCCTAATTTTAGGTTATACTTTTTTGTTGTTATTCTTTATCCTTCCTTCCTAAATTTTTACATTTCTGGCATTTTCCAGAATTTAGGAAGGGAGGTGATGGGGTAGTGCTTACTTCAGTTTGGGATATAATGAGAATCTGATATAGACTCCATATTGTGTTAACTAGAATAAAAATTATTAATTCCAAAGGTTTCTCTTTTCCTTCCCCCAATGAAGAATTAAGACCCAGCATCTGTACATATCAAGATAAAAGAATAGTTTTATTTCTCTGTCCCAAGAAAATAGTACCTGGATCATAACAGTTACTTTTTTAAAATTTTAGATACACCTTTAATAATGAATTTTCCTGTATAACCAAATTTCTGCCTTATATTCTTTAAAAAATTTCTAGCTTACAGACTACTACTTATCTTAAGTGTAAGAGAATTCAAGAAAGTTAATGCATAGGGTTCTTGGATAATTATGTGGACTCAGTAGTTGATTTGCTCTAGTCCAAATACATGATCTTGGTACAAAGAAATGTATTAGCTACATTTTTAGGGTAACAGTTACTTCTTAATAAATATTTGTGGAATGGATGAATGGATACAATTAGATGGAAGAACATAACTTAATGCAAAATCAAATTGATTTCTCAATGCTTCACTCTAGAATTAAACTAACCTAAGCCTTTCTGGGAAGATCCTGACAACCCAAATCATCTGTGGAGGGTGAAAGTCTTCCTCCATGGCTGCCTCCTCCAAGCAGCTGGTGTGGAGGGAGTCAGTGAGTTTACCTCCAGGGCAGGTCACCTTTCCCCTCCAGGCAAGGAATAAGAGAGTAGAGACAGGCCAGGAACTTTATTCTGAGGGGACATCCCCTCAGGGAACCAAAGACCCTGTCAGAAGTCTCCTTTATAACGTTCCCAGCTTTGGCTCTTTGAAGTCATTGAAACTAATAGTTAATCTTATGATCAAACAGAAGCTGTCCAACCCTGGGGAACATGGATATGGGAATCATTTTCTGCATTTAGAAATCCTTATGGTCAAACACAGAGATTTCTATCTGAGCCATTTTTAACTCTAGGCTCAGCATTAAGTGTGTTTATTTTGTTGTGCAACTACCACGGCCATATATTTCCAGAGCTCTTCTCATAGTGCAAATCTGAAACTATCCCCATTAAACAGTAAGTCCCATTGTTCCTTCCTCATAACCTTTTGTCAGTTGCTATTATTCTGTCTCTGTCAATTTAGCTATGACAAAAGGAGATATTCTTAAAATCAGCATTGTCACGCACACAAAAATGTATGGAAGGTCAAAGCTTAGATGTATGACTTCTTAACCTAAATAATACTTTAGAATCAAAATCACTCCAGTACTTGCCAACCACAAGTTCTTCCCATCCACTCTACCTTTCCTGGGGAGGCAGATTGTCCAGGAAGGCTGAGCAGAATGGGACCATCTCTGGACCCCAAGGTAATTCCAGAAGGGTCTGAGTGGAGCAGGCTCAACTTTCTCTTAAATTCTCCGGGAAAATAGAACAATGCTGTCCATGGGAATGATGGAATGGCATGGAGGTAGGAGAGGCCAGGACATCTGGTGGAAATCCCCTGGAGGGGACACAAGGTCAATGATGTCAGGATGGGTGGGAAGAAGGTCTAGAAAGTTCTTCTCACCTTCACACTAATCACTGTCTAACCCCAAAACAGGGAAGCCAGAGCCATGTCAATTTTGGAAGATGATAGCAGTTAGCTGGAAGTCATGTCACAGTCTCATCAAGTTGTGTTTATCTACTTCAGATTGTGAAGAAAAGAAACTGCTTTGGAAGCTTATTTTACTAACAACTTGCAAATCCATATTTATTTCTAAGTTGGTTCTTTTTTTTTAATTGGAGAAAGGGTGAGTAACAATTCTACTACCACAGACTAAAGAGACTATTATCCTCAAGATATCACTTTGTCAACCCAAAGTGAATCATTGGGCTGTGTCAGCTGCTGTCTAGATAAGCTATGTTAAAACACTTCCAGAAATCTGAGACAGAGCTGGGAGGGAGAGGGAGCAAGTCAAGGAGCTTTCTCTTTGGCTATTAGAATTCATAGGCATTCCTTTTCTCACAAGACTGGTTCCTGTCTAGTCTCAGAGTATTGAATACATGAATGCTTCCTGCCCTTCTTTCCTCTGAAAAAGGAAAAGTTGCTCCACATTTCAGATGAAGCTGAAAGCCACAAAAGACATATTAGTAAAAGGTACCCTGAGAGGCAGTCTTAAAGCAGACCCCCATGAGAGGGCATTTGCACTGCAAGAAGCATTGTCTGTTCTAGAAAAAAAATCTCTGCTCCATTACCAACACACTAGGAGTGGCAGACAACCTGGGCCTTTGTGTTTTGGTAAACTTTAACTGATTGAATTTTTTTCCAGGTTCTTAAAGGTTTTTTTTTTTTTTTCTTAGATTTGCATAAGTTGGAATTCATGGATTGTCTAAGGTTAGAAATCTGACAAAACAGCAATTGGAGGACTACTTTTCCTGGGAAAATGCCAAGTGACCCACGACTTCCCTGATAATACTCTCCCCAGGTTTTCCTCTCTTCTCCCAGATCACCCTTACAAGAATCTTAAAAAGAATAGGGATGTTGCTGAGGCAATGTGATATAAGAAAATATTTTTGCATAAAAGGAAAAACTGCTACAATGAAATCTACTCTTGTAGGTTAACCATGGTTTCACAAAAAGATTTTTCTGACAGGGAGTCATTAAAGATATCAACACGTAATGACTTTTTTTTTTTTTTTTTTTTTACAAAGAAATATGTGTTCCATACCTTGAACACAAGCCTGGGAAATTGGAGTTCTCACCCAGGACTAACTTTAGGAAGAATTAAATAGAATATGTGGCTTCTCTGCTCTCAGATTCGAATTCTGTCATCCTCCTTCCTGAGGATGCTATGCAGGATTGGGGAGGAGAGAGCAGACTAAGAGGGAGGAACCCTCTGGGTAACTGTTCCTCCTCTCAGAAAAAAAACTCTCTTACTTCCTAACTCCTTCCTTTTTCTCCTACCCACAGGGCTAGTTTACTGCCCTTTGAGTCTTTCTTAAGAAAACTCCAGAAAGCTTCCAGGGAGTGAACTGAGGGATCCTGAGGGCAGATGTGTTCTGCCTCCATAGGCCTGAATTTCAGAAATTTCCAAAGGCAAATCTTCTTGTTAACCATTTTATTCACTATAAAAGTACTGACACAGTTTATAAAATTGCCATTCTGAAAGAGGTTATTTCACCATGAATGGACTATTTAAGCTGATCTGCAATTCAGTTAAATAAATAAGTGGTGAAGACATGCCAGCTCACAATGCATTACTCTTGACAGGAATCAAATTAGTGCTTCAAAAATGTTGGCTTTTAGGAAGGTAGTCTTAGCATTGCTTGGTCTACTAAGCTGAGACCAAGAATCATTAAAAAATGAAGTAGCCAGATGCTCATGCCTATAATTCCAGAGGCTCGGGTGGCCAAGGCAGAAGGATTGCATGTTCAAAGCCAGTTCAGCAACTTAGCATGGCCCTAAGCAACTTAGCAAAACCCTGTCTCAAAATAAAACCTAAAAAGGGCTGTGAATGTGGCTCAGTGGTTAAGTACCCCTGGGTTCAATCCCTGGTACAGGAAAAAAAAAAAAAAGTGATACAGGAGAAGATTGTTTCAGTTGCATATACCT
This sequence comes from Sciurus carolinensis, assembly GCF_902686445.1. Taxonomy (NCBI): domain Eukaryota; kingdom Metazoa; phylum Chordata; class Mammalia; order Rodentia; family Sciuridae; genus Sciurus; species Sciurus carolinensis. Next base: position 22,831,501 of record NC_062227.1, on the reverse strand, counting down.
TTTTGTCCAAGCTTGAAGGCATTCCTTCTTTAATGTATCACTAAATTTCCAATTAATCTATTATACACAAAGTACCTGTGTGCTTGGATCTCAGCTACATTCTGTTAACCTTTGTGCAACAGGTGAACTTTAGCTTGAGTTGAGGTGAGTAAGCACAGGAGTTTTAGTGACCAGAATCATTTGATATGTTACCATACACAGTTTCTGTGAATATCAGTTTCCTTACTTCTAAATGGGAGATAGTAATATTTTTAAAAAATTTAGATATTGAAATACCTTTATTTTTATTCACTTATTTATATGTGGTGCTGAGAATCGAACCCAGTGCCTCACATATGCCAGGCAAGTGCTCTACCACTGAGCCACGACCCCAGTGAGAAAGTACTATTTACATCACAGCTGGTAATTCAAGAAGTAAATGCATAATTTGTGGAAAAGCCATCAGCTTAATACAAAATAGAATCTAAGAAGTATTAGTTGCTGCTAAGTTGGGAATTTGTTTTCCTACTCTAGTGCCAGCTCTGCCACATCATCACAGTGTGATCTTGGCATAGCTACTTAAACATTGTAAACCTCAGTGTTTCCACATGTGGAAAAGGTGGATATGAAAATAATATGTTGTTGTGTAAAGTGTTTAGTGCTGTGTTAGGATCATGGTAGACTTTTAAAAATAATATGGCTTTGTTGAGATGTAATTCAAAGTCTATATAATTAATTCATTCAAAATATATAATTCAATGGTTTTTAGAACATTCGCAGATGTGTATAACCATCAATATGGTCAGTTTTAGAACATTGTGATCACCTCAGAAAGGCAATCTCTATTCTTCAGCTCTCTGCCCTCTATTCCACTCTATCCAACACCCAGTCCTAGGCAACCCTGATCTACTTCTCTATCTCTGCAGATTTCCACGTTCTGAACTACGGAGGTCCTCTCTGCCATGTCCCGTGTGGAGGAGAAAACGGTTACCTGCCAGAGGAGGATGTTGGCGGTTTTCCTATCTATTACCCATAAAACTTATCTACTCAATAAACACATAAGAGTCAATACTATTTTTATGAAAGACAGGGTGTGATGGGTCTGCCCATACCAGCTCTGACCTCTTACAACAACATGGAGTCCACCAACTCTCCTTTATTTATAATAAACAGGTAAAGGGGGCCAGGACTGAGAGGAGCTTTTTCTGTGACAGACAGGATAGGGTGGAGTTAGGGAAGCCATTCTCTTGGGGGAAAATTTCAGAAGGAGAGAAGGAACCACTCCCATGCAGCACCACATGCTTCCCAACAGTTCCTAGAAGCCAGGTCTCTGTGTCCCATGGCTCAATCTAGTCTGATTCTGCTAAGGATGGCTTCCCACACTGAACATTTCATGTGAATGGAATCATATAACACATGATCTTTTGTGTCTGTGTGTCCTTTCCTTTAGCATAGGGCCACAGCACGACAGTACGTCAGTTGGTTCTTTGGCCAATAATATCCCAGTGTGTGTGGATTTGCCACACTGTGTGTACTCACTCTAGGCTTTTGTCCAAATGTTGGACACTGGGTTGTTTCCAATTTGGGATTATGATGAATAATGCTGACATAGACATTTGTATAAAAGTTTGTATTTGGACAATTTTTTTGGTATGCACCTAGGAATGAAATTGCTAGGTTGTACAGAGTAATGTTTAACAGTTTAAAGAACTTCTGGACTGCTTTCAAAGTGGCTGTGCCAATTTACACTCTCACCAGCAGTGCACTAGCGTTTCACTTTCTCCACACCCTTGTCACCGTTAGCCATCTGACATTTTGTTACTAGTCATCCTAGAGGGTATGAAGTAGGTATCTCATAATCTTGATTTGCCTTTTCCTGCTGAACAGTGATGCTGAACATGTTTCTATGTGCTTTTTGGCCATGATTCTTCCTTTGACGAAATGTCTATTCAGATTCTTTACCCATTTTAAAATTGGGTTGTCTTTTTATGAATGGTCAAAGTTCTTCATATATTCTGGATGCAGATATGTACTTTGCAAGTGTTTGACTTCATTTGTTGGTTGTCATTTCACTTTCTTGATAATGTCCTTTGAAGCACAAATGTCTAATTTTTGATGACATCCAATTGATCTGTTTTTCCTTTGTTGCTCATGCTGTTGGTGTCATATCTGAGAATCCAAAGTCATAAAAATTTGCCCCTACTTTTTCTTCCAGGTGTTTTACCATCTTAGCTCTTACCTTTTTTTTTTTTTTTTTTTTTTTTTTTTTTTTTTTTTTGGTACTGGAGAAGGAACTCAGGGCACTCAACCACTGAGCCACGTCCTCAGCCCTATTTTGTATTTTATTTAGAGACCGGGTCTACTGAGTTGCTTAGCACCTCACTGATACTGAGACTGATACTGAGGCTGGCTTTGAACTCACTATCCTCCTGCCTCAACCTCCTGAGAGTCTTGTGAGCTACTGGGATTACAGTCATGTACCACTATGCCCGACTTGAATCAATATTTGTACATGGTAGAAAGTGAGGGTCCAAATTCATTCTTTTTCATGTGAATATTCAGTTTTCCCAATACTGTTTGCTGAAAAGACTATTCTTTCTCCATTGGATGGTCTTGGCACCCTTGTAGAAAATCAGTTGATAATAGATGTGTGTGTGTTTATTTCTTGGTTCTTATAGCTATTCCAATGATCTATGTGTTAGAATACACTTGCTTGATGAATGTTGCTTTCTAATAAGATATGAAATCAGGAAGCATGAGTCCTCCTAGTTTGTTCTTTTTCAAGATAGTTTTTGCTATTCTGAGTACTTTGCATTTCTATGTGAATTTTAGAATCAGCTTGTCAATTTCTATAAAATATCAGTCAGAATTCTGATTGGGGTTATATCAAATTTGTATGTCAATTGGGGAGCATGCCATCTTAAAAATCTTAAGCCTTGTGATTCAAAAACAAGAAATTTTGAATTATTTAGATCATTGTTAATTTCTTTAAATAGATTTTTATAGTTTTCTTTTTTAACTTTCATATTTGCACTTATTCTTCATTTAACTTTTAAAACACTACTATAATTGAATATTAAGACAAAATCAATAGCAAGTAGTGAGCATATTATTATAGTCCTTCACTCATTCACTACTGCATATAAAATGCCTGCAGTGAATGTTATTCACTGGCCCCATTAAAAGGTTTAACATTGAACACAGTTCTGGAATGAAGTTCATCATCTTCGTATGCTTCTCCACTATAATGGTGCCATCTTTCCTGACTTCGATCAAAGTCCAGCATTTCTACCTGATCCATTTCATCTGTCTCTTCTACTTCCTTCCTCTCAGGTAGGAGTTTTTCCAGCAAAGAGTTTGTCAGGAGAGAGAAAGCCATTTTCAGGAAAGTTTACCTTAAACTCAATGATTAGGCGACCCTTTTCATATGGTCTAGGATAAATTGGCTTACCTTCGTTTAGCACATACTTTATATCTCCATGCTTGACAATCTGACCTGGATGAGAGGTGATGACTATGGTTCGATTATCAAGAGTGGATATTGGCTTCTAGAAGACACATAATACTTCCATCAGCTATTTGTCCATACACATGAAAAGGTCTTCTCCTCGAGTAAGAGTAGCATGGTCCTTCTGATCTAACACAATGATAATATCTCCTGGTTCCAGTCCTGGCTCTTGGTCTCCTTCACCGTGGAATGTTATCTTCTGTCCATCTTTCATGCCTTTGTCAATATGAACTTCTAGAATCTTCTTCTCTCAAACTATTTTCCTTCCATTGTAGCTTTTACATCTGTCTTTAGGACTGATATGTATGCCTTGGCCCTGGCACTCCATGCACACAGACTGAATTTGCTTAACCATTCCAGATCCTATGTGATGAATTCTTATTTGCATCCCAGTACACTGGCAGTTGGGACAGCACCCTACTGCACCTTTCTTGCCACCACTGCCATCACATTTGTCACAAATCACATTCTTTTGCAGAGGCAGTTTTCTTGTTGCACCATTATATAAATCTTCTGACATTACTGAGAGCTGATGCACGTTTTACCTCTCCTTTCTCTCCTTCCTCCTCCTCCAAAAAGCATATCAAAGGTGTCCATGGGGGAGCCAAAACCACCACCTGCTCCACCCTCCTTAATTGCCTATTCTCCTCCTTTGTCATATAACTCCCTTTTCTTGGCATCAGAGAGAACTTCATGAGCTTGAGAAATCTGTTTAAACCTTTCTTGTTCATTTGGATTCTTATCAGGGTGGTACTTCAAGGCCAATTTTCCATAAGCCTTTTTCAATTCTTCCTGGGTGGCATTGAGTTTGGCCCCCATAACATCATAGTAAGTGGTTTCTTTCACCATTTTCTACAGTCATTGAGCAGGCTGGGCCTGAGAGGGGGAGTGGGAAGGAACCTGTGACCGTGTGCAGCTCCGGCAGCTGCCGCTCCTCTGACTCTCTCTAAGCGTTCTGGGTAGTTCCCCATTTTATAGTTTTCATAGTATAAATTTTGCCTGTCTTTTAAAAACTTATTCCTAAATATTTTATTCTTTATAATGCTATTGTAAGTGGAATTGATTTCTTAATTTCATTTTCATATTGTTCATTTCAAGTGTATAAAAATACAATACACATTTGTACAATAATTGATATATATCCAACAACCACAAAAAACTCATTTGTGGTTTGGAATAGATTTTAAAGTTGTAGATGTAGTTGTAGATGGACACAATCCCTTTATTTATCTATGTGGTGTTGAGAATGAACCCAGTGCCTCACACGGGCTAGGCAAGCCCCCTCTACCACTGAGCCAGAACCCAAGACCCGTAATAGTTTTTTGCAGTGGATTACTGAGTATTTTCTATATACAAGATGATATCATCTGTTAATATAAGATGGTTTTACATCTGCCTTTCTAATATGGTTGCCTTGTATTTCTTTTTCTTGCCTAATTGCCCTGGCTAGAAGTTGAGAACAGATATCCTGGGCTTGTTCCTGACCTTGGGGAAAAGCATTCAGTCTTTCAATATTAAGTATGATGTTCAAGGTGGGAGGGGCTGGGGAGATAGCTCAGTAGGTAGAGTGCTTGCCTTGCAAGCACAAGGCCCTGGGTTTGATCCCTAGCACCCCCCCCCCAAAAGGTGGACTTTTTATGTATGATCTTTATAATGTTAGGAATGTTTCCTTTTCTTTCCAGTTAAGTATTTTTATCATGAAAGGGTACTGGATTTTGTCAGATGCCTTTTCTGTACCTAATGAAATGATCACATGATTTTTGTTTTTAATTCCATTGATATATTGTATTCACTGATTTTCAAATGTTGAACCAACGTTGCATCCTTTGGATAAATCCCACTTGGTGATGGTGTGTAATTATTTTCGTGCCCTGTTTCAATTTACCATTGTTTTGTTGAGGATATTTGTGTCCATATTCAAAAGAAACATTAGTAGAAAGTATTTAAACCATTTGCTCAGTGGTTGAGTGCCCTTGAGGTAAACAAAACAAAACAAAACAAAACAAAACAGTGCATGGTGTTTGGGAGTGTGCCCAGTAAAAGTATGGAAAGGAGTGAAAAGAGAGAGGATGGATGAAACAGAAAAGCCAAAACAGCCGGCAGAAAGAAACAGGGAAGACAGAGCAGGAGAACCAGAGGAAGCAGGAAAAGAACCAAAGGGGTGGAAGGAGAAAACCTGAAGGCATCAGAGCAGCCCGGGGCTGTAAGACTGCAGTCCTCCAGACGGCAGGGGGCGCGCGTGTGCTCGCTCGCGGCCCCGCCCCTCCCTTTCCTCCCCTTCTTGTGGGACGCTGTTGCCGCTGCTGTGGAGTCGTAGATTCTGTTCCTATTCTCCCCGCGGCGGTGAGCTGGGCGCGGTCTGCAGGGATCGAACTGGCGGCGCAGCTGGAGAGCGGAGCCCGGGAGCCGCTGGGGCGGCTCGAGTGGGCGGACGCGGAGCTTAGACTGAGGCCCCGCGCTCAAGAGAGGCGGAGGAGGCTCCGGAGGCGGGGCTGGCGGAGTGCAAGCCATGAGCTCGCGTTCATCCCAGCGCCGCGCTGCCGAAGCGGGCCCAGGCGACGGCGGCCTGGGCGCGGGTTCCCAGGCGCTGTCCGGCGACCAGATGCGTCGGAGGAAACAGCCAGGTCATCCTCAGCGGCCACCGCGGGGTGGGAAAGACCGGCCTGATGGAGCGTTTCAGGGACGACACCTTCTGCGAGGCCACCGTGGGTAAGGGAGCTATGGCGGGTCGCCTGTGGGCCTTTCTCCAGCGGTAGGACCCCGGGTAGCCTTGCCTCTGGCGGGTGGGTCTCTCGTTGAAATCTGGGTTATTCGTGGAAGCGTCTGATATCATTCCCTAAGCCAGACAGATTTTCATTATTATCTGGAATTTAAAGACTGCGTGTCCTTGAGGTAAACTGCAGCTCGTCAAATGTAACTTCTGAAGTTCACAGAGAAGTTTTGCTTTCTTGGCCAAATTGCTGCAATCTTAGTATTTTATTAACACAAGAGGAAGGTAGCTCTGGTGGTGAGACTGTTGGAATTGATTGCATCTGGTGGTACGGTAGTGGAGGTGGAACAGTTAGGGGATTCAGGGTCGTTGGGAACATAGATCAGAATCTTATGACTGACTTCGCTGTACTACATGGTGAAATAAAGAGGACTGGAACCAGGTACCTCCTCCCACATCAAGCAGTGCAGAAAGCTCTGCCTGTGTAACTCCAGGTGTTAACCCTGACTGTGTCGCTGCCTGGGGTGAGGTATCAGAATCACTTTGGGACCTGATTGCAGTTATGTGTTTCCCTCAAAGAATTTTTTTTTTTTTTTTTTTTTTTGGTGCTGGGGATTGAACCCAGGGCCTCATGCTTGCAAGGCAAGCACTCTACCAACTGAGCTATATCCCCAGCCCTCAAAGAATCTTAATACTCCAAAGCGTGTTCTGTTCTGCCTTGAGTTAACAATCACTGCCATTGTCCCTGTTTTTGCTAAGTGTCCAGGCAGCAGCAGCAAAAAAAAAAAAAAAAAAAAAAAAAAAAAAAAAAACCAGCAAAAATAAAGCAACAGTGTTGCTGTAGACAGTAGCTTTAGGTAACATCTCAGCACCCCCAAATCAAGAATGCATCATACCCCTTCTGAAGGTTGGTTCTCCCAATGTCTCCTGCAAAGACAAAACCTTAATGGTGTTATGGGCATGGTCAATGTGAAATTTCAGGACAATCAGATCCATGTTCCCTTGCATTCTTTACCTTAAAATAGTTATATTTCTGTCCCATAACAAAGTTAAGGATGAAACTCCTTATAAACAGCCCATTAATTGCATATCTTAAAATAGTATTTAAAATAGTATTTTGAAACATTTGGAGTTGTAGTATAAATAATATGCCATATTTGTCACTTACCATTTTTTGCTTGTTAGAAACTTTTCAAGATCTTCCATTCCACAGATTTCATGAAGATGCTTATAAATGCATTTTCCCTCATTCCTGGTCCATTGAAAGTCATTTTCCCATATACCTAGTATGATAGACAATTGTTCAGAGTGTATCTGGAGTTTTTAAAAAAATTTTTGTTGTTTTTCACTAAAAGCCAAAATCTCTTTTCCAAAAAAAAATTTTTAAATTTCTTTATTGGTTCATTTTAATCATACATACTAGTGGAATTCATTGTTATATATTTATATATACACACAATATAATTTGCAAATTCTCAGTTTTTAAAATACCAGATATGTTTTGATTTAATTGGTTTTCGAACTGATTTACAAATCACCTCTGTGGCATATGTGACCTATTATTTCCAGGGGGTGTGTCTTTACATTTTATGGGAAATTACAGGCATTTCATAGAAATGGAATTTTTTTTTTTTAAGGCAAAGATTTTGACAGTAAATACTCTTGACCAATATACTTTAATGCTCATCTAGAGTGATTCAGTATTCAGTGACTCCTCCAGTGGAGCAGAGATGAGATGCTGGGGAATACAAGATTGTCCCCACCGGAGAATCTGTCAGGAGGGTTCTTGCTCACACACTGGATGGAAGGAAACAGATTTATTTTCCCCCAGAAATGTGATGCTTTTGGAAACAAGGTGGTGTAATGTTTGACTCTTTGTCCATGTTTAAACGTGCCTTAAAAATACATCTCTTTCATTTAATACCATGCAAGATTAATAATATTTACACATACTCTCTTTGATGTTGCCAGACGTTAATATAAGTTGGGATGCTGGCTTGTCATTTTCTTTTTTTTTTTTATTGAAATCTTTTTTGTTTTTACAGACTGCATTTTGATTCATTGTACACAAATGGGGTACAACTTTTCATTTCTATAGTTGTACACAATGTAGATTCACACCATTCATGTAATCATATATATACATAGGGTAATACTGTCTGTTTCATTGTACTCTCTTTCTGTCCCCCACCCTCTTTTCCTCTACACCATCCAAAGTTCCTTCATTCTTCTCTTCCTCCCCGGCATTCCCCCTCGTTATATATTGTCATGCGCTTATCAGAGAAAACATTCAGCCTTTGGTTTTTTGGGCTTGGCCTATTTCACTTAGCATGATATTTTCCAACTTCATCCATTTACCTGCAAATGCCATAAATTTATTCTTCTTTATGACTGAGTAATATTCCATTGTGTATAGATACCACAGTTTGACTTGTCATTTTCTAAATCAGTTTATCTTTGATTTAGCTGAAATTGCTGCAGCATACACTTCCTCCTGGGATCTGAATGCAAAATAACTGAAGCATATTGAAGTTGGCAGTGACTGATGAAGTATTGGGCAGAAATCATCAAGTCAGTGGCTTTTTCTTTCATTTTTAAAAAATTTTTTTTAGTTGTCAGTGAACATTTATTTCCATTTATTTATGTGTGGTGCTGGGAATCAAATCCAGTGCCTCACACATGCTAGGCAAGTGCTGAGCCACCATCCCAGCCCCCGGGTTTTTCTGTATTAGTAAAAGGAGGAAGAACCAGATCCTCTTTTGAGATCCAGGCATTTCTCACTGGGGGAGAGGGATTTAAACACAAATATTCCACCTATGTCCTTTCCAAAGACATCAATTTCACAGTATACAAATTTGTTACATTACTGGTAATTCCCAGCCAGCTTCCTTGTTTAATAAGTCATTTTAGTTGCCTAAGCTCATTCTACATGACAATTTAAATCAGTCACATAAAATGTATGAAGCTGGGTGAAAAATGACATGAATTAGAATTATGGTAATGTTTCTTTGATAATTCCTTCTGCAAGCTGACCACCTTGCCCCACCTGGGAAGGGCTCCCTGACACTAACTAGCCTCGTTCTTCACTGAGTCTTAATACACGAGAGTGTGGCCTTACGTTGTGGTTAGTATTCTTATATTTCCATGTATGACTTCTATATCTACACCTATCCTTCAGGAAATACTAGAGTAATTTTTTTGTTTCTCTGGATATGTTTTAATTTTGCACCTATTTTTTTTAGCCTTTAAAAAGATTTCAGAGATCTGTAGTATCACATTGCCCTTAATGGATTATGCTTGCATGGTTTGTTTGCTGCATCTCGAAATATGTTTTAAAAGAAATCAGTGTGCTCTTTTCTCTGTCTTGTGTTGGGCTCTCAGCCCATGCCCACAGGGTGAGCAGCAAGATTTATGTTTTCCACCTCATTACACTGACAGCAGAAATTAGCTATGGTATTAAAAACTAAAAAGTTAAATTACAGCTACAGGCCCTTGTGTCCTTTATGCATTGGAGCATGTGGAAGATGTTTGATTATTAATGTTTACTATAATGGAGAATTTAAATTGCAGTGTTTGTCAAATCTCTGATCTTTGTTACAGAGTGGAATATTAATTACGCTTTTAACTATGAGAGGTAAATAAAATGAGCATCCACTGCAAGCCCAGGGATAAATTGCAGATTACTGACAATGTGACATACTGCTCTAAATGTGCCAAACAGATTTAGAGGAAGGGTTAACCTATTAGCTTCCTGTTATTCCAGGGCCTTTCTTGCAGCAAGCGACTGTTTGGAGCAGCAGTGCCTTATGGAAGACTAAGAGAGTTAAATTGAATAAGCAAGATGGATGAGGAGACAGGGCTGCAGACTCGCTCAATTAGTTTGTAACCGTCTATTAACGTCTGTAGGTGGTTTTGAGTAAGCAGCAGATTAACTCTTGCACTTTTGTGGGGGAAATGGGGAGCCTTGGGAAAGGGGTGGTGTGGTGCTCAGTGGAATGAAAAATGCTCTGGTTCTCATTTTCTCTGTCTTCCACATTGATGGTTCTGTGTGTGAAGATTTAGTGATGGTTGAGGAGCCTGTTCAGGTTTAAAGGAAAAGAATGAGAAGTAGCATATGCCGGGGATTGTTCCTAGTGGTTCTTGCGTGGCACAGTGCCTGCTGCTATGCAAACATTAAGTCCATTCTCAGTTGCTGAGGCTTTTTAGAACCTGGACTTGGAAAGAGTAGTGATTTTTGGCTCTTAGGACTCAAGATTAAAAATTCTTCCTAAATGATCATAGCCAGGGTTTTCTCCCTATGAGCACTGATGGCATGGAAGAGCCCTGATGGAAGTCTTGCTTCACACAACATGACGTGAAGGCTCACAGCAAATGGAAGTTATTCTTGCTTCCATGAAAGATTGTTCTTATTCCCAGTATTTATACAAATTCTAATCTGCTAATGCTGACCTTGTGAAGCACTGGGAAAGTGTGACGTAGTATGACCAGTTGATCATTACCAGGAAGAACAGCAACATTCAGTATGAAATTAAAGAAACAAAATTAAAGGGGGTAGAGGGACATAAAAGATTAGAGAGGGAATGAAAAATAAGTGAAAGAAAATGGAGAAACTGTGAATGATGATTTCAGAGACTTTACTGTCTATTGGTTCTGAATTTAATATCTTTAAATTGTATGCCAACATACAGACATGACGTGATGCCGGCCATTCATCATACTTCTTTTATATATCTTAGAACAGTTATGATATTCCTGCTTTTCAACACCCCTCCCCCGCCACAGAGCTCACAAAGAGAATCTCTTATCTTTTGCTATTTTGAAAGACTAAGAATTTTAGGTTTGATCCTGTCCATTTGACAGCTTGGAATGTTCCCCATGTGGACCGGTGTAAGCAGTTGTCAAGAGAAAATCAAGAAAAAATAACATACTCAGGAGATGGGCCTTCTAAATGAGTATTCAAAAAGTTGTAGTTACTCCTGAATGATGCACCTTTGAGGAAAAGAGCCAAGTCTTGCTCTGTTAGGTATCTGTTTTGCCATCTGTGTCTATAGTTGCTCATTCACTTTTTAATTAGGGTGTTTCCTTTGATTATCCTTGAATTACCTATCCCAAGATCATTAATTTGTTCAATGTCTGATATTTCTCTGGACTAGTAAGCATTTCTGTGCTGATAGATGTTTCAACACTATAGCTCTTTTATAATCATGGGTGAGAACCATCAGAGTGAGGGCAGTTCATTCCTTCATCAGCACACTCAATGGAGCCCTCAGGAGGTAAGATCCCAGTGAGCCAAGTGAGAATAGGCAGGTGAAATGAGTCCAGCGATTGCCCTTTCAAAACAAGGCTTTCAGCATACCTTGAACTTGAAATATTGTTCTGCTTTTTCTCTACTGAGCTAATTGCAGATATTACCAAGTGTATTTTGCAAAGTACATTTGGAGGAGTTTGCCATGGAAGAGTAGGCTAGGAATGGACATGAAGAAAAGTTTATCCTAACTGTAGCCCAGAGTTTATTCACTCACTTTTGTCTGTTCCCTGGCACTTTACACATCCTGTAGCAGAGCATGCTTTCTTTTGCTGTGGTTGATGCTGTGGTCATTTTTGACCATAGGCCTCTCTGTCCTAGGGTTGTGAGCTTCTCAGGGGTGAGGGCTAGCATCCCTTGCCCTGAACTCTAACCACTTGGTGCAGTGGTGGGTTTGTTTGGGTTCCTTTTGGAAAAAGGACACTGTCTGAATGCACAAATACTGGAAAAGAGTAAAGGGCATGTTTTCTGGATATCCAGATATCTAAGAAACAAAAGCAGTGTTGTTCAAATGACATTAAGCTGTTAGAGAAGGCTTCTTTCACATCTTTCTTCCTATTGAGCCCCTATCAAATATCTGTGCTTTGCTTGTATCCCATTAATCCTAATAATTACAAAGTAGATTATATGTTCTCCACATTGTTCATGTGAGGAAACCAAGTCTTAAAAAGTTTCCGTGTCTTTTATACAGAAAGCCAGAACTAGCCAAGTATGGGATAGGGTCTCCTGTGGTTCTTCTGTTTGCTCAGTGAAATAAGTTTTCATTTGAGAGAAGACAAGGAGTTGCTAAGAGAGGTCGGAGGATGTAGGGGAAAAAGAAATATTAGTGATATTATTCTCCTGCTCAGTTTGACTTTTCTATTTTTTAAATTTATTTTTATAGTACACAAATGGGATACATACTGTTTCTCTGTTTCTACATGAAGTATACCATTTGTGTAGTCATACTTTTACATAGGATAATAGTGTTTGATTCATTCTGTTATTTTTTCCTTTCCCCTACCCCTCTCACCCCTCTTTCCCTGTATACAGTTCCTCTTTCCTCCATTCTTACCACCTTCCCACCCACGACTATGTGTCATCATTCACAGATCAGGGAGATCATTCCTCCTTCGGATTTTTGAGATTGGCTTATCTCACTTAGCATGATATTCTCCAATTTCATCCATTTGCCTGCAAATGCCATAATTTTATTATTCTTTATGGCTGAGTAATATTCCATTGTGTGTGTGTGTGTGTGTATATATATATATATATATACATACATACATACACCACAGTTTCTTTATCCATTCATCAATTGAAGGGCATCTAGGTTGGTTCCACACTCTGGCTATTGTGAATTGAGCAGCTATGAACATTGTTGTGGCTGCATCTCTGTAGTATGCTGATTTTAAGTCCTTTGGGTATAGGCCAAGGAGTGGGATAGCTGGGTCAAATAGTGGTTCCATTCCAGGTTTTCTAAGGAATCACCACACTGCTTTCCAGAGTGGCTGCACTAATTTGCAGCCCCACCAGCAATGTATGAGTGTACCTTTTTCCCCACATCCTCGCCAACACCTATTGTTGCTAGTATTCTTTATAACTGTCATTCTAATTGGGGTGAGATGGAATATTAGGGTGGTTTTGATTTGTATTTCTCTTATTACTAAAGATGTTGAACATTTTTTCATATATCTGTTGATTGTAGATCTTCTTCTGTGAAATGTCTATTCATTTCCTTAGCCTATTTGTTGAGTGGGTTATTTGTATTCTTGGTGTAGAGTTTTTTGAGTTTTTTATACATTCTGGAGATTAATACTCTATCTGAAGTATGAGTGGCAAAGATTTTCCCCACTCTGTAGGCTCTTTCTTCACATTGATGATAGTTTCCTTTGCTGAGAGAAAGCTATTTAGTTTGAATCTATCCCAGTTGTTGATTTTTGCTTTTATTTCTTGTGCTGTGGGAGTCCTGTTGAGGAAGTCTGATCCTAAGCTGACATGTTGAAGATTTGGACCTACTTTTTCTTCTATAATATGCAGTGTCTCTGGTCTGATTTCAAGGTCCTTGATCCATTTTGAGTTGAGTTTTGTGCAGGTGAGAGATAGGGGTTTATTTTCATTCTGTTGCATATGGATTTCCAATTATCCCAGCACCATTTGTTGAAGAGGCTATCTTTTCTCCATTGCATATTTTTGGCCCCTTTGTCTAGTATGAGAAAATTGTATTTATTTGGGTTTGTGTCCATGTCCTCTATTCTGTACCATTGATCTACCTGTCTATTTTGGTACCAATACCATGCCATTTTTGTTACTATTGCTTTGTAGTATAGTTGAAGTTCTGGTATTGTGATAACCCCTGCTTCACTTTTCCTGCGAAGGATTGCTTTAGCTATTCTGGGTTTCTTATTTTTCCAGATGAGTTTCATGATTGCCTGCTCTATTTCTGTAAGGTACATCATTGGGATTTTCATTGGAATTGCATTCAATCTGTATAGCACTTTAGGTAGTATGGCCATTTTGACAATATTAATTCAGCTTATCCAAGAACATTGAAGATCTTTCCATCTTCTAAGGTTTTCTTTAATTTCTTTCTTTAGTGTTCTGTGGTTCTCATTGTAGAGGTCTTTCACCTCTTTTGTGATTCCCAAATATTTTATTTTTTTCGAGGCTGTTGTGAATGGAGTAGTTTTCCTAACTTCTCTTTCTGAAGATTCATCACTTATGTATAAAAATGCATTGGATTTATGAGCATTGATCTTGTAATCTGCTACTTTACTGAATTCACTTGTGAGTTCTAAAAGTTTCTGGTGGAATTTCTGAGTTCCTCTAAATATATAATCATGTCATCAGTGAACAGGGATAGTTTGAGTTCTTCTTTTCCTATTCATATCCCTTTAATTTCTTTGGTTTGTCTAATTGCTCTGGCTAGAGTTTCAAGGATGATGTTGAATAGAAGTGGTGAAAGAGGGCATCCCTGCCTTGTTCCAGTTTTTAGGGGGAATGCTTTCAGTTTTTCACCATTTAGAATGATATTAGCCATGGGCTTAGCATAGATGGCCTTTACAATGTTAAGGAATGTTCCCACTATCCCTATTTTTTCTAGTGTTTTGAGCATGAAGGGGTGCTGTATTTTATCAAATGCTTTTTCTTGCATCTATTGAAATAATCATGTGATTCTTGACTTTAAGTCTATTGATATGGTGAATTACATTTATTGATTTCCGGATGTTGAACTAACCTTGCATCCCTGGGATAAAACCCCACGTAATCGTGGTGCACTATCTTTTTAATATATTTTTGTATGCAATTTCCTACGATTTTATTGAGAATTTTTGCGTCAGTGTTCATTAAGGATATTGGTCTGAAATTTTCTTTCCTCGATGTGTCGCTGTGTGGTTTAGCCATATTGGTTTCCCCTTGAATGTAATTTGATTCTTTTCTCTTGCAGACTTTAAAATTCTGTCTTTATTTTGTATGTTAGGTAGTTTCATTATAATGTGCCTTGGGGTGGGTCTGGTGTAATATTGTGTATTTGGAGTCCTATAAGCCTCTTGTACTTGATTTTCCATTTCATTCTTCAGATGTGGAAAATTTTCTGATATTATTTCATTGAATAGATTGTTCATTCCTTTGGTTTGTTTCTCTAAGCCTTCCTCAATCCCAATAATTCTTAAATTTGGCCTTTTCAAAATATCCCATAGTTCTTGTAGATTCTGTTCATGATTTCTTACCATCTTCTCTGTTTGGTTAATTTTGTTTTCAAAATTAAATAGTTTGTCTTCAATATCTGAGGTTCTGTCTTCCAGGTGTTCTATCCTATTGATTATGCTTTCTATGGAGTTCTTTTTTTTTTTTTTTTTTTTTTTTTGCGGTGCTGGGGATTGAACCCAGGGCCTTGTGCTTGCAAGGCAAGCACTCTACCAACTTCGCTATATTCCCAGCCCTGGAGTTCTTAATTTGGTTTATTGTTTCCTTCATTTCAAGGATTTCTGTTTCTTTTTTTTTTTTTTTCAATATCTCTCTTTATTGAAATGATCTTTTGCTCCCTGTATTTGGTCTTTTAACTTTCGATTGGAACAATCATTCAGTGCATGCATTTGCTCTTTCATCTCATCATTCAATGCCTGCATTTGTTCTTTCATCTCATCATTTGCTTCCCTGATCATTTTAATTATGTACATTCTGAACTCCCTTTCTGTCATTTCTTCTGCCATGCTGTCATTGGATTTTATTGATGTAATATCTAGGTTTGTTTGGGACATTTTCTTCCCTTGTTTTCTCATATTGTTCAGGTATCATTGGATCGCTGAGATATTGCAGATTTCCTCTATTGACTTAAAGTGTCCCTGAAGATTTCTAGTATATCCCCTCTTAGCCTTCAGTAGCCTGTCTTGGAGGAAGTTGATAATGCAGTGCTCCACAAGTAAGCTGCCTCTGTAGGGTGGTGGCCTTCAGGTGGGGTATATTCCCTGCTAGTGGGCAGAGGTGCCTCCACTTGTTGACCAATGATCATCCAAAGGGGAACTAGGCTGCAGGCTGAGGCAAGACCTGTTTGGGCCTGTGTCTCTGGTTTTACCGTCCTTGTGGGAAAACCTTGCCCAGCAGGGAAGACTCACCCGGTGGGGACGTCTTACTGGTCAGCTCCTTTCCTAGAAGTTCCCCTCAATCCACAAGTACCACCTGGACTGGGCTTCCTTACCCTGCAACGTTCTCAGGGGCCTGGACCTACCTCCTGGGTCTGGGAGCCTCTCCCTGCACCGAAGAGTCTCCTTAGGCTGCCCCTCCTCAGGGAAGCTGCCCACAGTCCTGCAACCTTTGCTTCACCCCTAAACGTCTCTCTGTGCGGCTCCTCCTCCAAGAAGCCACCTAGGTCCTGGGACCGGACCATGTTCTGCACCTAATCGTCTGGCTGTGTGGCCCCTCCTCCGAGCAGCTGCCTGGAGCCCGGGTGCAGTGACTCCAATTCCAAGCGCTGTGCTGAGTGGCCTCCTCTACAATGCTCTCAGTTGTCCAGGTTCACCACTCCAGCGGGGGGAGGGGTGTCTTGTTGGGCAACTCTACTTCACAAAGTTCCCTGCGTTCCAGGACTACCGCCTCATCTGGGACGCCTCCCAAATGGGAGAGACTCACCCGGCGGCTTTGAGTTGGTTCCAAGTCTCTCAAAACCTTGTCTTCTTGAATCCTGAGTCCTGGAGCATCATGAAATGCAGCCACCCTCTAGTCTGCCATCTTGAAAACCCTCAGTTTGACTTTTCTTGTTCAGGAATAACATACAAACACCTCAGCTTCAGTGCCAAGGCCTGCTGCAGAATGACCCCAGATCTTCCCTCTAGGCAGCTCATGCCGTATTTGTTTTACTAAAAAAGTAGTTGGCTAATTATGAATGCATTATAAAGGCATATGATAGTAATTTTGTTTTGTTTTGTTTTTGCAGTGCTGGGGATTGAACCCAGGGCCTTGTGCTTATGAGGTAAGCACTCTATGAACTGAGCTATATCCCCAGCCCATATGATAGTAATTTTAAGAGGTAGTTCTTTTATCTTGTCAAAATGAAATATTAAGGAGGCCTCTGGTCAGTAACCTAGAATTGGATAGTTAAGCAAAAGTTTTTCAACTTTTTTAATATAAATCAGTCTCAGATATTTCAGGTATTGTTCAACGAACTCTCATTGTTGTTCCAGACATCATAAGCAGAATGAAATGCTGCCGAGCATTCTCCTTGTCGTGCTAGGCAGACAGATCCTTCCATAGCACAACATCCTTTTGCCTAGCCACCAGAACATTCCAAAGTTCCATGATAGAAAAAAAAATTTGCATCTGAGTGAACATGACTTGGGCTTATTTTTGCTGTGCCGTCCCCACAGGAGTCTTACCTGTTCATACTGCTAAAACAACATTTCACACAATCCAGGGATTATGATTTATCTTGAATCCCATTATGCGTCTGCTGTTGTGCCATTTAACTGTGGAGAGGGCAGACATTTTAGCAGGACCATAAATCTCTTGATATATATAGTATATGCAAGGAGAACTTTCAGATTCCTTCTACCTAGCATATGTTCTCTCTTAACTTTGTGAGTGAAGAGCGCCATTATGAGACACTGAATAGATCATTATATTTGAATTCCTTGGATTGGGGACGGGGTGGCTTCATCTTTTCATCAGAAATCAAAAGAAAGTGCAGTACCCGCTGGGTACATACTTCCCCTAAAAGTTTCCAGCACTATTTTCCAGACAGCTCCCAGATGAGCAGATGGCTTTTTAATGATGAAACCTTATTTTTCTAAAATGCTAATGAGTTAGAGAAAGATAATTTGAAAGTCTGCTGTATATTGCAGGAAATGTCTTTTGTGTCTGTTTCATTGGCTCCTAAGAATCATCTAACTACCACATGGGTAAGCTCAGTTTCTCTTTTTTTTAGATCATGTGATCACAAGAAAAGGGGAAAGATAGTCAATAAGGAAAAGGAGAACCCTCATTCAGGATGAAACAATTAAAAGTAAGTATATTAGTATATTTAAAAATCAGCCTTATAGCTGCCTTTTGAGCTATACATTTCAAACATCTTGCCAGTCGCTTCATGTGGCATGAATCTCAACTCATTTCTCTATGAATTTTCACTGAAACTCAGAAAATTCAAAAGTTTTTTCTGACTATGAACTAGTCAAGAGTGGGGTGCTAGAAAAAAAATTAATAAAAAATAATGGAGACCTGCATTTGTCTTTGAATTCATGCCTGATGTGTTTGTGACTCCGGGCAAGTCATCTAACCTCTCATGTATGATTTCATGTTTGTAATATTTTCAGAATAGTATGGCCCATCCTTGACCTGTTTGTTGAAGAAATCATTTAGGTTGTAGAATTCCACATTCTGATCTTGGCTGATATATTCTCGTAGTATCATTTGACATGTCTTTGTGTTATCTTTATTTCCAGTGTAACTGGGGTTAGAATTAGATGCTTAATCAGATTCCAGGTTTTTCTTTTTTTTTTCTTTCTTTTTTTTTTTTTTTTTTGATGGAAACTTTCATGGGTGGTTTTGGAACTTTCTATTACCTTGCATCAGGAAGCACATAGTGCTGAGATCGATTAGTGGATTGTGGTTTTGCAACCTCGTCCATCTCTTATGAAGTTCTACATCAGCATTTCACTTAATAGGTCTTTAAGCTACTTATGATACTTACTTAAATCCATTATTTTTTAGAAGTTTCAAACTGGTGATATCTTAATTCTGTAATCCATTATGCATTTATTAAGTACTATTCTCTACTAAGCTGTTTCATCACCCTCAAATGCAGTTCATATAGGATAAATGTTTGAAATTCTTTCCTCATATTTACCAGTATCATAATGAATCAGTGCCATAGGACTTTGTAAGATTTCCAGTACTGTCATTATGAACTCAGGGATTCTAATGTATTTGATATGTTTTAATATTTAACATATTAAATATTTAAATATAATATATAAAATTTAACATATTATCCATTGTTTGGATGTTTAGGGTATTGTCATTCAGCCAACAGGAGCCCAAACTGTCATCTGTGTTTTGAATAACTGAATTTTTGAGAGACTCAGACTGCAGAATGTCCTTAATTCATTTTGTGCATTGTCTGCCCATAGCTGAAATTGGCCATTTCTCCAAGAAACCCTGGTTTCTTAAAGGGGAAATTGATGTTTAGAAACTACAATCTGACCATAAGAGGTGATCATTGAGCCCAGATGACCATTTGTTTTAGACCTACATCAACCACTTCCACCATCTTTATCCTCCGTATCTGCTTAAGCATCTGCTGTGTATGACATGCCAACTTCTAACTTGTCCCCTTTGTCTGTTCACTAGGATGAAAAAGGCTATTGCATGTAGTGATACCTAAGGAAGTATCTTCATGCCCTCTGGGAATGGGAAGCCCTAAAACAGACATAATTGATAAATTTGAATACTTCAGATTTAAAAACTTTTGCACATGAAAAGACACATCAACAAGGTTTGAAACAAATAAATATTAGCAGGAAATATTTCTAATATTCTTTTCCAAAGTACTAATGGCCTAAATATAAAGAATATGTTGATATCGATAAGACAAACAATCCTATAGGAAAATGAATATAAAATGTAAACCGAAAACTATAGCATAGCATCATATTCTGTAATAATATACATGTATTCTATAATTAACATTTGAAAAGTTCAGCCTCTCACATAATCAGATATATGCAAGTCAACAAATTATAGGATGCCATTTTTTCACTATCTCATTGTCAAGTGTTTTTGTGAGTGACAGCAAGTGTTAGTGAATATGTAGGGAAACACAAACTCTCAATTTTGCCAACTTACAACAACTTTAGTGATAGTTTTGAAACTTCATTTTAATTTTGGAGAATGTCTTCCCTTCTTCTCTCCATCATTTTTATCCCATCCCAAACCCCCACATACACACGTAATTATGCTATTAGTGAATCCCATGTGAAGGCCAATTTATGTACTTTTCACATTTTTATTAATAAGTAGGAACCTTTCACTATGAGTGTACTCAAGTACTAAAGTAAGTTTAATGTGCTTTAAGACTCTTATAAAGATGAAATTACTATTTCAGAATCATAGAAGTAAAGATTTTTATTCTTTTTTGGGGTGCTGGGGATCAAACCCAGGGCCTTGTGCTTGCAAGGCAAGCACTCTACCTACTGAGCTATCTCCCCAGCCCCAGAAGTAAAGATTTTTAAAGTGTGGTTTTATTTTTTTCCTGGGGGAAATGGATTTTTGATAATGAACTAGCAGTTCCTTAGGATAAGTTAGCAAGAAAATGTTTGTGTTGAGAAGAGCTGTTGATAAATAAATATGCATTTTAGAAAGGCTGTTTGACCATAGAAATGCCCATAAGTGATAAAATATTAAATTCTGAATATTGCTGTTATGCCATTGCTGCTTTAACAAGGTACCACAACATAATGACTTAAAATAACACAATTATAGTTCTGGAGGTCAGAATTCTGACACAGGTCTCACTAGGCTAAAATCAAGATGTCAGCAGGGCTTATTCCTTTCTGGAAGCTGCAGAAGAGAATCCATTTTCTTGCCTTTTCCCTCTTCTACAAACCACCCATATTTCTTAGCATGAGACCCCTTCCACATCTTCAGAACCAGCAAGTGTGGACTGAGAGGTTCACACCCCATTGCTCTGACCTACTGCTGTTCTTCCTCTTCAAATGTTATGCTGCGGTATCAGCCAGATAATTTAGGATGAACTCCCTATCTTAAACTTAGTTCATTACAACCTGCGTACCAACTTACCCTTAATTCTGTGTTGCCATTGAATATAACATACAGTCACAGGTTCCAAGATTAGGAGGTGAATATTTTCAAGGAGCCCTGCTGCCCAGTGAATGAGGTCTGACTCCTACACAAAAGGACATCCCTTCCTAAAGGGTTAATGTTTGTGCATCTGCCAGGTACTAGGGTCCCTTAAGAAGCACATTGTATTTGCTCCTGCATAAATTAACCAGGAGTTGTGTTTTTAATTTGGAATATAGTCTTTAAAAACCTATATGTTTATGAGATTCTCATATACTTAATCCTATATATCCAAGAGTTCGCGTGGATTTTATAATAATATTAGTGCTTAAATCAGGATCCAGAATATGCAGTTTTAGTGAGTCCCTATTTGCCTACTGATACCAGTGGCTTGCCCCATTTTTATGAGGCAGGGGCATTCCTAGGTTTTCTAGTAAGCTTAACAAACGTCCTCAAGAGGGGTATGGGAGTACCATTCCAATGTGACATGCACTTGTATTTATAGTCTGAGAGAGGATCAACAATATACCAATTTGGTCTTGCTGCAAAGTGACATTTTTGAAACCATTTCAAGCTAATGTGCACACATGGAATTTATCAACATAAGCTGACTGTGAGTGGGGACCTGCTATCACTAATGTCACTTTATTCTCATTTCTGCTCTACTGTGGGTTATACCAATTTTATATTTCTTGTGCCATCACTGATTCTAGTCCCTCTGGATTCATATTGCCTTGATCTGAGAAATAAAACTAAACAAAATATTACTAAGGATGCCAGATACTGCATCTATTATTTCTCTGACTGACCTTATTTTAGCGTTTAAAAATCTTTAGCTGGTTTGGGAAATTACATTTTGGTGCTCACACGAGTCATGAGTGACTCCCAGATGGAAGATGTTTTTGTCAGGCAGGATCTATGTGCAGGTGGATCTGGGCAGGCAGACTGTGTATGTGTTTAGGGGTCCCACTGCAGCATGTGTTTGGAAGAGCCCAGATTCAAACCCAAACTGTTTTAGAGTGGGAGCTCAGCCTCCTGGTACAGAGCCAGCTATAGATTACGGTGGAGGTGAGGTGGCATAGGGCATCGAGGAAGTTTTCCTGGGTATAAAAGATAACTGAGAGAAATAGGTAAGATGCCCAGAAAGGTGGTGGGGGGGTGATAATGATAATGAAATCTATCTTGAGATTGGCCCAAAGTTTTTTCTCCAAGACCCTTATATAAATAATGTTAAATTTGAGATACAAAAGGTAGGTGTTTGTGTGTGTGTGTGTGTGTGTGTGTGTGTGTGTGTGTGTGTAATTCCTCTTCATCATTTTCCTTCTCCATTTTCTGCTGCTATAACAAAATACCATAATAAACCAGGCAATTTGTAAAAACAATACATTTATTTCTCACATAAGTCCAATATCAAGGTGGTAGCATGTGACAAGGGCCTTCTGGCTGTATCATACATTCTGAAGATATCACATAGTAAGACAGAGCAAACCAGCTAACTTAAATCTCAGTGTTCTAATAAAACCTCTAATGGCATCATAGGGACCCCACCCTCACGACCTTACCTACTCCTATTACCTTGCAATGGCCCACTCCAAACACCATTAATGTGAATTCAGGGACTTAGTTTCCAACACTTGAACTTTTGGAAAACACATTCAAACCATAGTAGCAATCACTTAGGAAAGTTCAAATGTCCATACCTGTGAAATGAGTCTGTGGTTTCAGCTGCCAAGGTTTCATTCATTCAACAACTTGAAAAATGGTAGACCCTGAGTCTAGGCTAGATGTGCTCATCAGCAGGTCCTAAGCCAGGAGCCCTCGGAGCCATCGACTGCACATCAATCATTATCCCTCAATCTGACTGCTGCTGGGCCTCCCCCTCACAAAGAATAACCATATTTTTATAAAATAAAGATTATAATCAATAATGTAGTCAAACTAATAAGAACAGATCTTTGGTGAGTACCAACCAGGTGCTGGGTACTGTTCTAGGACGGGATGAACACTAAGCAAAAGAAGCAAAAAAGTCTGACTTATGCCACTGGCATTTAATGTGAGCCTACAAACTTAGTAAGATAGCATTGACTGAGAACAAAACACTGTCTCCCACTGAAGAAGAGGAATGATTAGTAATCAGAGAACTCTTTGAAATTTAAGGGTGAGAAAATTTTCTTTTTAATTGATCAAAAAGTGTACTACTGTTAGAAAATTTGAGGGAGTCCTGCTCCTTCCAGAATAGAATAGGCTTTCAATTTTGTTTAGTTCCAAAAGTAAAATTGTTTAATATCTTAATGTTATTAGACTTATTTCTATTCTCACATGTCAATTTAATTTAGGATTCCATGAATTTTATTGTAATAAATAACAATATCGGTCTCCTTTTTATTGTAAGTCATGATAATGATGACCATTTCAGAGTCACATATTTGTGCCATGATTTGGGAGTGATTATAGGTTGCAACACATGTTAATTTCAACTTGTTTTAGAAGAACTCCAACCTTTTCTAAAGATTTCATTTCCAAATTGTAAGTGTACAAAAGATGAATTTTTGAGTGTATACAATATAACTCTATTTTAAATTTCTCCAGCATGGAATACATATAGTCATATACATGTGAATGCACCAAGAGAGATACTGCCAGCCACTGGATGAAGAGATGTTTCTTTGCCCTGGTGCATGTTCCTTTACAGATACCCTGCCAACCACGGAGGCATTCCATGGCTTCTTTACCTCTGGGTCACCCAACATAAAACAGCAGTGGCAGAAGAACACTTCTGCCTTGGCCAACAACTATGCACTCCCAGCCAGCAAAGTAAACCAGGCTTCATTTACAGTGTGGAGACGTGAGCAACTAGTGAGGTTCAGCTAGTGATGCCAGTGATGGTTTCATAAAGATGATTTTATCTGCACGTTGGAAGTCAGTGCATATGTCTCCTGTGTTCAGGCCATAGGACCTAGGACAACTTAACGTGACTGCATTAGTTTCCTTCTGTCCAGTTAACAGATAATAATAGTAATTTCCTCACTGGGCTGTTAATAAGAATTAAAAGAGTTAATGAACTTAAAACACCTGGCTTATCTGAAATCCTGTGAATTTCTGCCAGTTATTTTCATATTGTGTTTCTATCACCTGTTGTAGTGGTGCACATTCAAGCTGAAATAATTAGATATCTGCTGTGTTTTTTCCTTTAAGTTTTAACTTTTAAAAACATTATTTGGTAATTCACAGCGATCTATCTTTAAGGTGACAGCCTTCATTTAGATTTCTTCAGCTGAATCTTGGCAACTGGGTATAATGTGCACATTGTTTGACCAACAGCTATTTCATTCCTACTGTGAGAGAAGTTCTTTTTGGTTCCAGCTCCTACCCCATAGCTTAATTAAGTCTAAACACACACTTAATTACAAAGGAATGACCAGAAAGTCATTGTCTTTTTTTCTTTTGTCTGTATGTAATTTCCGTATTTGTAAGTTTTGCCATCTTTTTAATATTTAAGTGAAGGGTTGTTTTAAAAATTTCTGCAGGCAACACCTGAATTTCAGGACCATGCTACAGAGTCATTGCTCAGGCACAGCTCCTTGTAGAGCGTACAGGGACAGAGATAGTCATCCTCTGGGGTGAACCCTGTCCTACAATCCTGAGTGACAGTAAACCAGGTTTGTGAGCAGCATCCATAGTGAGGATGATCCTTGAGATCTTTCTCCTGGAATCCACTGGTTCTGGTGGCAGATGTGCCTTTTCACCCTGCTCCTCCTACAATGGCCACCCCCTTCTGCTGGAGAGAGGAAAACAGGAGGAGGAGTTGTTTCCTTTCTCCAAGCTGTACTTTGTTCTCCTAATTGGCAGCCATTTGTCCTCCGGCTCTGCCATGAGACACATTGCTGACAAGTTCATCCTTCAGTGGGTTTTAAATTAATGTAGACTATTGTTTTTAACTTTAGTTTTGTAGGAGCTGGCCTAGAAGAAGCCAGTAAATGTGTAAGGCACATTTGAAAAACTGCAGTATTGGTGAAATGTAGAAAATGTGGAATTTTTATAGAAATGCAAGGTTAATTTAGAAAGGTAAATGCCTCACAAAGCATTTTGGTAGGTGATCTAACCAAGATGTATTTGTACTCTATATTTGGCTTTTGTGTGTGTGTGTGTGTGTGTGTGTGTGTGTGTGGTGCTGGGGATTGAACCCAGGGCCTTATGCTTGACAGGCAAGCACTTTACCATCTGAGCTACATCTCCAGCCCTACATTTGACCTTTTTAACTGAAGTTTCTGTGACTCCTCCCACCTGCCATTGTAAAGGGGATAAGAGAGTTGCACCATTGTACGCCGCCCCACCTTGGCTCCTGAATGATGATTTAAGTTCTCCGTCTTCTGAGCTTTTGAACTAATTTCATGTGCTTTCCCAATTATTCTCGTTCCATCTCTCCCAATGATGCTTTAAGTCTTTGTTCTCAAATTCAAACACATCCTTATTCTGGATGACATACAGGCAACATTTAAAAAAAAACTGGAGATGTATGAAGTATACTCCCCACTCTGTATTGAGTATTAGGTTTTTAATATTCATCAATAAATACTGATGACAAGAAACTACTTAAGTACTTTACTACTTTTTACATTCTTCAGTAAGTTTGTTAAGAATTTTATTAGCCATGGCACTTTTTTGTCAACTTTGAAAAATTCTTGTTGTGAACTGTATATTTTATTTGGTGTTCAGTTAAGTATAGTCATGACTCACTGCACAACAGAGATGATTTGAGAAATGAGAAAAGCATTGTTAAGTGATGTGTTAACATCATAGAGTATTAATACAAACTGATTGTTACCACATCACTAGGTGATACAATTTTATGGGACTGCCTCATCTATGCAGCCCATTGACTTTCAATGTCACTGTGTAGCACAGGACTGTCCATGAATTTTGATGAGTCTTTGAAATAACTCCTATCTCTCCATGGGCTTGTGCCTAAAGAATGAAAGCCAGTGTTCTAGGATTTCAAAATTAAGATAGACACTGTTCACACTGGCATATTTTGGGTTGAGTATTAAACATATGTTAGGCTGGACCTGGTGATGCTGTAATCCCAGTGGCTCACGAGGTGGAGGAATGAGAGCAAGATTGTGTAGGATCTGAGGTTAATATACAAAACTGGGTCACCTTCCTATGTGCCATCAATGAACAAGTAGAATTTGAGAATTAATACCGTAGCATTTTATATTAGCACACTTCCCCCTCCCCAAATAAAAATCTAACAAAAATGATCAAGATCTATATGAGGAAAACTACTAAGAGAATGCAAGAAATCAAAGAACTAAATAAACGAGATGTGAAATGTTCTTGAGTACAAAGTGCTATGGTTTAGAGGTGCTTTGTCCTCTAAGGGTTTATGTGTGTCCTGAGTGAAGATGTTAAGAGTGTTGGGACCTTTAAGAGGTGGGGCCTAGTGGGAGGTTGTTACTGGCTCTTCTCTGTGCTCTGTTTTCCTGTCATGTGATCTCTTCCTTTTGCACACACTCCTGTGATTCTGATGCTATCTAACAGGGTTACCATTAATGGTGAACTTTTGCCAGTGCCATGAGGTGGAATGTCCTGAAGCATGAGCTAAATAAACCTCTTCTCTTTATAACTTACCCAGCCTCAGGTATTTCAATACAGTAATGGAAACTGGACTATCACAAGAAGACTCAATATGGTTAAGATGATAGTTCTTTCCAATTTCTTCTGTAGATTCAATGCAATCTCAATCCAGAATTCTAAGTCATTTTGTGGATAGTAACAAAAATGGACTCCAAAGTTTACATGGAGAGGTAAAAGACCCAGAACAGCCAACACAGTTGTTGAAGGAACAGAACGATGTTGGAGGACTGACACTACCTGACTTGAAGACTTACTGTAAAGCTACATTGTTGATTTAGTTGGGGTGACTTGTTTATGTTGAATGGGAATCTGAAGTCCTGCCTCCTAGAGCATTATGCCTTCCTGTGAAGGCACTACTTCAAAGTGAAGAGATGAGTTTTCCTCATGCTTTGTAGATATCCACATTCTTAAAGATGGCCGTTCTCTCCAGTGTGTGGAACCTGCCAGAAGTAATCTGTTGGTAAGCAATCTCTAGCTTAGTGTGCCAGATACATTGTTCCACGTAAGCATTGGTTTGAACTAGTTAAGAAAACATGACTTTGTACAGTAGTCACTCAGATGTTTTTAAGAGGTTTGTGTATTTTTTATGTAAGACACCATTCTGCTAGCCATTTTATAGGGTGCAGAGCTTATCGGGCCTGTCCCTTTCCAGAAGGAATGTGAGTCGTGGAGAGAGTCATGATGAAATTATGGAAAAGAGGTGAACACCTTTGTAGTTCAACAGAGTAAGAAACCGGTCATTCTCCTTTTGTTCCATTGCACAGTTTGACATTTGGAAAGTATTTTGAAAACCAAACGTGCAGACCGAAAATACTACCCTTAATTGAGTATGATGATGATGATGATTTTTTTTTCATGATGTAGATATTATGATCTATGCATTTTATTTCTGTATATTTTCCCTGGTTTGCTACTTTATTTATTTATTTATTTTTTTACATGTTGTTTCTCTATTTGTACATGGCGTAAAGGCATACCATTTGTGTAATCACAAATTTACATAGGGTAATGTTGTTTGATTCATTGTTATTTTTTTTCCTTCCCCCCCACCCCTCCCACCCCTCTTTTCCCTCTATACAGTCCTTCCTTCCTCCATTCTTGCCCCCCTCCCTAACCCTAACTCTAACCCTAACACTAACCCCTCCCACCCCCCATTATGTGTCATCATCCAGTTATTAGCGATATCATTCGTCCTTTGGTTTTTTGAGATTGGCTTATCTCACTTAGCATGATATTCTCCAGTTTCATCCATTTACCTGCAAATGCCATAATTTTATCATTCTTTATGGCTTAGTAATATTCCATTGTATATATATACCACAGTTTCTTTATCCATTCATCAATTGAAGGACATCTAGGTTGGTTCCACAATCTGGCTATTGTGAACTGAGCAGCTATGAAAATTGATGTGGCTGTATCTCTGTAATATGCTGATTTTAAGCCCTTTGGGTATAGGCCAAGGAGTGGGATAGCTGGGTCAAATGGTGGTTCCATTCCAAATTTTCTAAGGAGTCTCCACGCTGCTTTCCAGAGATGATGATGATTTTTAATCCTTATCCTTTAAATACAGGAAGCACAACGCAAGCTCAACAAACACTATACATTCCATAGAAAACTTTTTCGTGGACTGGGGTTGTGGCTCCGTGATAGAGCACTTGCCTAGTGTGTGTGAGGCAATGGGTTTGATTCTAAGCATCACATATAATAAATGAATAAAAAGCAAAGGTCTGACAACATCTAAAAACAATGTTTAAAAAACAAAAGAAAACTTTTTTCCTGTTTCTCCCCAAATCTGATGGACTCCATTGTTTGGTTTGCAATCATTAGGCAATACCTTTTTTTGTCTACAAAACAAAACAATCTACCTCAGGCAGGTGTGTGAGGAAGGAGGTGAGAGGCAGGGCCTGTTCCCAGCCCTTAGTGCCGAAGCCTGGTTGCTGCAGGCCTGGAGGGTTGAAGGTGCAGGGACCTGTGGGTGAGGATCTGTGCTGTTTTTCACTCGCTTTGTCTCCCTTCCTCAAGCCCAACACCCTATTGACTGGCTAAAGAATCACACACCCACAATCAAATACTCACTTCTTTTTTAAAATTTTTTTTTATTGTAAACAAATGGGATACATGTTGTTCCTCTGTTTATACATGGAGTAAAGGCATACCATTTGTGTAATCATAAATTTACATAAGGTAATGTTTGATTCATTCTGTTATTTTTTCCCTTCCCCCCATCCCTCACACCCCTCTTTTCCGTCTATATAGTCCGTCCTCCTCCATTCTTGCCCCCCTCCCACAAATTGGAGAATATCATGCTAAGTGAGATAAGCCAATCTCAAAAAACCAAAGGACGAATGATCTCACTTCTAATCTTTCATTCTGAAAGTAACACATGCAACTTTCTCCTTGGCCATCATACCCTTTCCCATCCTGGGTGGTGTCGGTGGGAAGCATAGGTGCTCTGGCTAGGCTGCATTTCCAGCCCCTGCAGAAGTTGTCACTGTGTCCTTAGGCAGGTGACTTACCTCAGGTCATTCATGAAAGGGGGTGGTGGGAGTGAGGCTTACATTGCTTTCCTCTCTCATTGTACAGGAATAAATGGGGATACAGTGTCCTAGGTACCTGGCCCAGAAAAGATTATTTATCATCCTCTTCTAATTTATACTGTAAATGTAGAAACTCTGAAACCCCCCTTTCCAAAACTTTATCCTTTAAAGACATATACTGATGTATGCAGGTAAATATGAAATATCAAAAGTTGCCGGGCACGGTGGTGGCAAACCGTAATCCCAGCAGCTTGGGAGGCAGAGGCAGGAGGATTGAGAGTTCAAATCCAGACTCATCAAAAGCGAGGCACTAAGCAACTCAGACTCCGTCTCGAATAAAATACAAAATAGGTCTGGGGATGTGGCTCAGTGGTTGAGAGCCCCTGAGTTCATTCCCTGGTTGAAACCCCCACCCCCCAAAAAGTTAAACTCATGAACTCGGCAAAATATACAAATATACAGTCTTCCTGCCAGCACTCGTGTTGTCATGGACCCATTCTGAGTGGTACTAAAATAAGTATTTTTTGCATATGAAGAACTTGTTCATGATCCACTGAGAATATGTCTCCCACCCCTCGTACACAACTTTCCCCTCTTTTAATATTTTCTTTCTTTCTTTCTTTCTTTCTTTCTTTCTTTCTTTCTTTCTTTCTTTTTTTTTTTTTTTTTTTTTTCTGATCAATAGCTGGAAATGATGGATGGTGGCCTTTCAGATAGAATCTTTCTCTAGCCAAGGAGAGAAGAAGGCCACCTGGTGCAGAGACTGAATCTACCCTTGCCAGTCAGAGAAAGTACCTACCTGTATATTCTTGATTAGCAAAGCAAAGTTCTCTTGAAATGTTAAATATGTGTCCATACCCCTGTGCCTTCTCTCCGCTCCTTTCTTATCTATATGGTGAATGAGACGAGTGCACCCTTAGAGCAGGTTCCAGTCTTCACTCTGAAGACTTATCAAGGCCCCAACCTTGGGCAACCTACCAAATCAGAGAACTTCCCATCTTTTCATCTATGTAATGGGGACAGTCATAACCTGTACCGCATGAAGTGGTTCAGAGAACACACTGCAATGAGATAATGCACATTAATCTCTTAGAATAGCACCAAAAACAAGTTAGCTCTTCGTCTATTTATTTATGAAGGCAACAAACACCTTTCTCTGAAATTATCTCATACATGTATACTTTCTGCAAAATGTTACTGTTGAGATGTGATGGTCTCCGGGTAAAACAGGTGCTCAGAGCTCCCAACTTCACCCTGCCTGATGCAGTCCATCGGTGCTGTGTGTGCATTGTGTGTTCAGGTCAAGTACAAGGCTGTCTCTCTCCTTATGCTCCTGCATCTCAGGGACAGATAAAGGTGGCCTATATTTGCCTAGCATAGAATGAAAGAGGGATGGATCTTTATTAAACTTTGATGGACATGTGATATCTTGACGTGTCTAGCATTTGAAATGACGCATGGTGGTTTTACTATTTTAATAGTACCTGCTTGTGAGATGATCAAAATATTTTACAATTATACTAAACTAGTTTGTTTCATTGAATAGTAGTTTGTGTTTCATTTAGTCCTCACACACAGTTTAGGTAGGAAAAACCAGAGAAAAAATAAATCCGTGGATTTCATTCATTGGGGTACTTGCTGAGGGTGGTACAGGAATTGAAGGATAGGTCTGGTAGCAGTAAGTTGGCATTGCCTTTTCCTTTGGAAGGAGCACTTTCAGTCTGCATTCTTCTGCTAGGTGGTGTAGTTTGGGCATATCACTGGCCTCAGGTTCAGGTCACTTGTTTTCTAATGTTAGATTCACTTCTCTCTTGACTCATTTTTAAATTAAGTTTCTCATTGTCAACTTACTGAAAATGCTTGAAATCATCTCCTTAAGGAATATCATGTCCCAAATGGATGACATTATATAAGATAGAACCTTGGAAGAAAGGCCACTATACCAACAGAATGATTACTGAAAATTGGCAGTAACTTCACAGCCACTCTTGGAGTAAAGACCTACTTGAATCTGAGAATCCTGTTGTTTGAAAGTGTTAAGTCTGTCGTCTGGTGCAGACTCCAGGTCTTTGGTGAGGGAGACAGGAAATGGGCCTAGAAGAAAAGAGGGAGGCTGTTCATTCAGATATACTCACAGACGTGGGCTATAGTGTTGTTTTTGCTGAAAAGGATTATGTGGAAAAAAGTGTTTGCTATTTTCATTTTTGTAACTTCTTATGGCCCAGAGAAAAGAAACTAAGCTTTTGGAAATGTTTGTCTTGAGGGTGACTGAGAAGTCCTATCACCGCTAAGTATACCAGTTCTTCCTGCTATTGCAAGATTTATGAAAGACAACTAAGAGGAAGGCACAGCTTTCTCTTTATGAGCGATTATGATCATGGGTCATTTGCAGAACGTTTCACATTTCATCATTTTCACCCATCTGACTTTTACTGTAAGAGCCTTCCATTGTGAGCAGTGGTATAAACTTGAATCTTGATTTTACTATTCCGCTAGTATTTGCTTTAACCATAGGCAGATTACTTTGCACAGTCTCTGCACTGTTGTCTCTCTCTGTTGATGTGTAATGCCCACCTAATTGGGCTGCTGGAAGTATTGACTGGGTTGGATGCAAGACAGAGTGCTTGATAGGTATCCATTATCCTATTGCTTAAGGAAATTAAGGTCAAAGATAAGTCACACTGACTCAAATACAGCAGTCTAAGTCCATTGATAACAGGGATGATAACATCTTAACCTGGGTCCTTTCTGGAAGCCTCACCAAAATATAAGAAAGACTTTCATAAAATTGGTGTCCTTAAAGAAGGGTAAGCTTCTGCTACTGGAATAATCTACTTAGTGGACCACTGCTCCGTCTAAGTGATGGGGTAGTAATCCACTGGGATAAGGGTACATAGGGAGAAGATGAGCCTATAAATTGACAGCCCCTTTAAAGAAATATGAGAAGTGAAATAATGTCTTTACACAACAACATTTCTGTGTTCACTCTTCTGTTCCACCTATGCCCGCCCTGTCTCCTGATCATGCCTTTTTAAAAAAATTGATCGGTCCTGAAGTTTCTTAATTTTTCCAGAAATACTCAGCATTTTTCCATGCATATATAGCATTTGATGGAGAGGGCAGTGGTGGGACAGGAGTTGGGGGTCATCCAATTGATTGGGTTGCTGTTGAATGCCAGGCAGTGTCCTAGATTTCAGGGGACCAAAGATGCCTGATCCTCAGGGTGCACATATACTTTGGGGGAGGCCAATGAAGGATCCATGCAGTAAGACCTAGAAGAGTTCAGGTCCACAAGCTGGGAACATAGATGAAGAGTGTGGGCTTATGGAGTGGGTGTGGTTGGAGAAGGGTTTCAGTGGGAAATCTAGGGTTTAAAAGGTTTGTGGGCAGACAAGGAGGTGCCCTAAAAAGGAACAGGAAAGAAAGGCAGTTAATGGCCAAGCACATGGTGTATTAATTTAGGTCAGTATGTCTAAGCTTTTTGGGACGAGGGACTGTTCCCATTGACTGGTAGGGTGGCAAAAACTACTTGCTTCCCTGGTAGTCAAAAGTCTTGTGGGACAGTGGTTTTCCGCAAGATTATAGATGGGAATGAAGGTGATACCCTTTTTGTCCCTTGCTTTTGTCTTTTATTTGGGGGGTGCTGCTAGGGACTGAACCCAGGGACTCCCACTAAGCCACACCCTTGACCCCCTAAATGTCCTAGGAGTTGCTTCCCCAGTGAGGGGCTATCTCTGTGCTGACCTTTCCTAAAGCTGATGTCAAATATTTGAGGCTGTTTCTATGACATGCAAATATTACAAATAAGCAGCGTTGAAATATTTTTGATGTAAGAAGAGTTTTAGAACTGTTTGGCTGTGATACAAAGATACGTTTCTATGCCATATTTAGATCAAGTTTCTAGTCATTACACATTATTAGGAGTGGGTTGATGTGTTACTGAGTATTGCATTTAAGAGAGGACTATTTTAATGTGCTGTTTTCTTCTGTGGAATTTTAGACTTAGCCACCGGGTATTTTTCTTTTGTTGGTGATGATGTTATTGTCTTTAATCTACTCACTTAAGCTACATAGTATTTGCGCTCACTAACAGATTTCATAATTCTGTTTACTCTGAGATGACCTTTGTTTATTTCCTGATTTTGAAGGTTAATTCCCTATCATTTATTTTTATTATTTATACTTTTTGGTTTCAAAAATAATCCTCAGGTAGGACTACTGAAAATTGATAAGTGGTTCATGTTGGTTGAGAGTGTCCCACACGTTCAGATTCGGTAACCCTTAACAGAGAAAATGGCATAATCAAAACCCCATGGACCCCCTCTAGAGGTCTCCAGGGATTCTGTTGGTTGATTGGAAGCAGAACTCAAAGAGGGTCACCTGCCAGTTGTTTTCAGTAAGGTAGCAGCCAGTGTGACAAGGTTTTAAAAAGTTATAGTTCTCTCAACTGAAATTTTAACTCATTTGAAGTATGGGGAAATAAAGGAGCAATAGAATAGTAGTTGCAATCATATGAATTTGATCTGTAAATTCCATTGCAAAGTAACAGTACAGCAAAGAAATCTTAACTTTAGGTTAATATCACACAGGCAGTGTTTGTCATTCAGCTGTTCCTTTGTTAAAAGTAGAACATAACAGTTGTCTGTTCGCTGTTACTTGGGTCTGAGAGACATCACTTTAAGGTTTGCTGTTCCCTTGTAGTGAAGATTAAGGAACTCTGTTGTACACAGACCCACTTCTAGATTCAAGGCGATGTGTCATTTGAGTTTGGAAAGCAAATTGGCTCCAGAAATGAGAGTGAAATTGAATTAACCAGCTTTCGTCCATTGACATTTGAAATTGGGTCTGGTATGAGGAATTAAGAATTGAGATGTATTCAAGGCTTCTAGCTTTCTTTTCTTGTGATGTTTCATATTTGTGCAACTTATCTTTATTATACAGACTAGGGTCTCCCCTCCACCCACAGGGCTATAAACATGTCTTTGTTTGGCACTGGTGTCTATAGTGGATACTAATAAAACCAGTCACATGGCTTTCTTTTCACTCAGAACTCATCGGACTACTTCCGCCTCATGTCTCAGATGAAGGATCAAGGGGACAGGCAGGGTCCCCATGCTTGCTGCTACTGCCACACCACTGACACATGGGCCCCCCCTCCCCCGTCAGTGACTGTGGTCATCCCCTGAGGAAGCAGTCAAGAAGTAGAACCTGTGGGGAATCTGTTTCTAGTGCTCACATTCAGTCAGCATCCCCTTTGTTTTTCTTAGTTGTGAAAATTTTGTTTAAAAAAATTATCTTGAAATATTTGTTTTCTATAACCAAAAGGCATATAAGGTAACACACACAAATAAAAATTTGGTTTTAAATAATGTGTCTAAAGCTTTATGGGCCAAATTCAAAAGGGAAGATGATGCCTGATGAATAAAAATTAAACTTGATATATTTGTATAAGTAAATTTTAATAACAATTTCTCCTGCTTTCTATGGGTAATATATAAATAAGTCCTATTCACCAAAGATTTTGTGAGTGCTGAAAATTTTAATATGTTAATTTCTAAATTCAGGTGAAGTCTGTTTGAAATCAAGTTTCTTTCCAGTGTTCCCTCTAGGAAATTTCCTCAAGATAGCATCTTTTGCTTATGTAATTATTAAGTGTGACTTTAAAATGACTTTTATACTGAATTGTGGTAGTCACAAATTATATTGTCAACAGATGCTAGGGAGAAACGCAACAGGTGTCGACTTTGCCAGTTGTATGTGAAATGTGCGGGTGACCCAGAGTTGCAGATCCTCGGGCACTTCAGCCCTGTCCTTGAACTTTGTGATGCTGTTTCTTTTATTTTTGTGGTAATGATACCAAAACAAATAGGATTTTTTCAATGACCAATTGCATCTTTCTTGTTTTTCTTAATATTGATTTTTTTTTTCCAGGTGTTGATTTTAAAATCAAAACCGTAGCGCTAAGAGGAAAGAAAATTCGATTACAGATCTGGTAAGTGGCAGAGTATGCCCCAGTAGTGTGCTGTGTATGTTTAACAGTCCATATGCTTGTCTACTAAAATGAACTGTGTGAGCTGGCCCACCTCCCCTGCCTTCTGCTCCTTGGCTCATTGTCAGATCAGATGACCAGCTCTTCCT
The DNA here is from genome assembly GCF_902686445.1 of Sciurus carolinensis. Classification (NCBI taxonomy): domain Eukaryota; kingdom Metazoa; phylum Chordata; class Mammalia; order Rodentia; family Sciuridae; genus Sciurus; species Sciurus carolinensis. The sequence goes on along the minus strand of NC_062227.1, from coordinate 22,796,414 downwards.
CCAAGGGAGAATTTAGCAGCATCTCCTTATTTGAGGCTGCATTTGCACACGAGGTGTTGTGTTGCTCTCATGAGAGCTAGTTGGGAGCCTTTACGCCTCTGTTTTTAAATCACTTGACATGATCTCAAAACTGCCATCACTAACATGGTGGCTGAAATACATGTCTCCATATCTTTATTTTGTGTGGTAGTATTCAAAGAGAGCCCACTGTGTTCACAACCAGATTGGCAGGAGGTGAAGGCATACCACCTGGGGACAGTTCAGGATGGCACTATGGGTAGGCACACCCCTTCTAGCTGTTCTGTGGGTGCCCCCTTTGCCTGCCAGAAGTGGTCCAGAAACCCCTTCCTGAAAAGAAGCTCCTTTTTCTGCTCATCAGAAAGAGAGACCAAACCAGCTGCATTTTAACCATTTTTGGCGTTTTAACTGTGTTCGGCGCTCACTGCTTTCCCTTTCCATTACCAACCCAAGGATACCCTTCAGAGGTACAGAGGTACATAAGGTTGTGAGAGAACTCTCTGGAAGAAAGGATAGGCTCTGGTCTGGTGGAGCTGAGAACTGGTGCAGCTGAGCTGTGCTGAGGATGCTGTTGTTTTCCATGATGCCGGTGCAGTGCCCTCAGCTTAACTCCTCTTGGTAGGTCACCCTCAGCTCTGACTAACTGTCCACCATCTGTGTGTGTGTGTTTAATGAATTGCTGCTTCACCTGTGGCATTGCCGCTCATCTAAGGCTTGAATGTTAGTGACATGTCTCCATCCTTCATCCATGTCCCTGTCTAGGCCACCACTGGAGCTAAACCAGTATTGCTCGCCTTCAGAGGTGTCTGAGGTGATACCTTCATTTGGCCATCTGCAACTCCATAACCCACACTGAGGGGTTTAGGGGTTTTGTTTTCTGTTGTGTTTTTGTTTTAGATTTGATTATGCAATATTAAAGTCTTAAAAATGGCGAATAAAAAAAAGTATGAATTTCTTATACTAGCCCATGAAAAGGCAGCAAAGTTTATTTTTCACATTGCTGCCCATCAAAATAAGTGCAAATGTGCAGGTACTTCCCTGGAATTTGGCCCACCAAGACTGTACTGGTGGCACTGGATGTATCTGGAGTTTGACTGCAGTGCCTTTGACTGATGCAGGCAGGCCCTCCTTCAAAATTCCAGTCCACAGAGAAGAGAGTGCTGGTGGGGTTCCAGGAAAGGAAAAGCATTCTTCAAAACAAGTCTTTTGCTTCCCTCTTGACTCTTCATTCTTCTGACTTTATCACCTGTCAACATGAAATTGGTAAAGAATAATGGCGGGCTCTGAGTTGTGACTCTGTGGTAGAGCGCTTGCCTAGCATATGTGAGACACTGGGTTTGATTCTTAGTACCACATATAAATAAATAAATAAAATAAAAGTCCATCAATAACTAAAAATTTAAATATATAAGTAAAAAGATAGAGGAACAATGAGCTGATGCATTAGATTGAAAGGTTGATTTGCAAGTTTTCTACATGGAATATTCCAGTGATTCGGTTAGGAAGTAGACTTGTCTTTTCTTGAAGTGATTTTCAACAATGAAATATATATCCACAATATACCAACCACTTTGTTAATCATATAATCGCTAAAAAAATAAGATTTTTTATACTCTGAAAATTTTATATAAAAGATGAAAAAAAATGTGCTAGGTTGTAGTTTGGTGGTAGAGAACTTACCTAACAAGGAAGGTTCTGGCACTGAAAAAAGAACAAAGGAAAAAAAAGATGAAAAACCTTTTTCTTCATTTTTGCCACGCAGTAGATAAAAAGGAGATATGGAATCATGGTTCTCATTCTTATTACTTATTTAAAATGTGGGTTGATTGTCCTTCATTCAAAATGCTTGGGACCAGAAGTGTTTTGGATTTCATAATATTTTCATAAACATAATGAGACACTTTGGAGGTGGGATCCAAATTCTGAACATGGAATTAATTTATGTTTCATATACACCTTAACCATAGTTTAACCTGAAGGTCATTTTAAGTACTATTTTTAGTGTGCCTACATTTTGACTACAACTTGAGGTCAGGTGTGGGATTTAGATTTGGGGGCATATAAGTTTTGGCTCAGGGACGCTCGACCTGTATGCATGGCTTGTCGACCTGTATGCATGGCTTGTTTTAGAGAAAAGAGCCATCCTTGTGCTGTTGTAAAGTGTTTTGTCGCAGTTGTGTGGTTATGTTTCACTGTCATTGGTTGAGGATGTGGGAGCAGACAGTGGAGTCAGAAACAGCTCTTCAAGGGAACATGGGACTGTGCTGGGCTGATAGTAGCCAAGCTCTGCTTTCCCACCCTGTCCACCCACAGACACATGACCTGTCAGTTTTCAGAAGGGCTTGTTAGAACAAATGCATTTTTTTCCTAGTCATTTCTGTTTATAACCAAGATAAGCAAATATTTACTCTAGAGAGAGTTCTAAAAGTTAAAAGTTCCAAAAGCTGCTGTTGTCTTTGTCACAGATCTGTATTACATTTTATCATTTCCACATTTTTCAGTTCCTTGATTATCTGTGTTGGTCAAAAAAGGGCCATTTTTCTCTTTTCTCTAGAGAAATATTTCTACGTGAGTGTACATAAGAACTTCAATGTGAGTGTTGCCAAAATGTATCGACTAACATATAGTTTCACCAATGTATAGATGTATATCCAAATGCTGTCTTGGAAATTATTCACAGTGAACATGGAGTCATTGTGTTTAAATGGACCAATGGACCGAAGCCGTGAAATATGTCTCCTACCTTGAAGCATAGGATTAAAGTGCTTCATCTTACCACCCCAGTCTTCACTGCTGGGTAATTTGTTTCAACTGGTGTTCTTAGGTTGGCATCAGTTAATACTCTGCTTGTAAGAAGTGGAACATTTCATATGGTAAAATTGGGTTTTGCCCTGCAAATTAGTAACTATATCATTTAAATAAACATATTAGATGCAGCAAGTAAGAATCTTGGCATCCTTTAAGCATTGCTATATATCAATCTTGGAAAACAGAATTGCAGGAGTTTTCTATTTGGAAAATGCTGGTGTAATGAATGATGATTTAGCTGGTATCACTAAACTACAAATTTCTGTAAATCATCTTTTTATCATTACAGTGAAAATTCAAGTTCATGGAGATAAAGAACAAATATTAAGATTGTCTATCTTCACAGAATGAAAGGTATAATTGTGCTTTACTTTGGCATTACATTTTTTGTAATTTAATCATTTATTTTTTGAAATTTAAATTTAATTTTGTGGAATTTTTATGGTGCAACAAATAATTGCTGAATGGAAACATTTCATTTACCCTATCCTTTGCCCAGACATGATAACATATAATGTAGTGTATAAGGGAAATATAGTATATATTTTCTATTGCTTTTGAGAGCAATAGAAAATAAAGAGTTTCTGAACTGAGATATTTTGGGAATATGCTTTTCCACCTCCAATATTCAAAGTCAGGTACAAAAAGATGGAATTTAGGGTATAATCTTAAATGGGAAATGATGGATTATTGGTGGTTGCTTTGTAAATGCCATATTTAAAAAGGTCATTTTCTATGTTTTACTTTGAAAAAACAAACTATCATGTATTTTGATTGTGACTGATTCTCTGACTTTACAGAGGAGGTTATTCTGTATAGTTTGTTGGTCTTGCTTCATAATCCAGCACCATATATCTGATTTAGTTGTTCATGCAGGTGCAAAGATAACTTTGTATCTCCTATAGTTCAGTCAGAGGGATTTTTCCTGGCTAAAGAGGGTGGGAGGATAGGCATGTTTCTCTTTCCTCATAGAGAAACAGCAACAGAATACATATTTGCCCTGGATTGTGGAGTTGCTTGCTTTGACTGTTGTTTGGGAACTGATTTTTGCTGCTATTTCCTAGGGACACAGCAGGTCAGGAGAGGTTCAAAAGCATTACCTCAGCTTATTACAGAAGTGCCAAGGGGATCATATTAGTGTATTAAATCACTACGAAGTAGATATTTGATGATTTGTCACAATTTTCTGTCCAATGTGATCTCTGTTTGTGGATATCAATCATTATGAAAGGAAGAAGAGGGAAACAGAAGGAGGGAGCCTGATTTTGCAAAATAAACATCATTTAATTCATTTTACAGACCCCATTATTTAGTTCTTGTGATAGGTGAGTCAGTGAAGATCTAAATTAACCAGAATCAGCTGATAAATAGTAAAGCTAGATTTTCATTCTGGTACACTGCTCTCTGATTTTGAAGCTCAAACATGCTCATTCTGCTGTATCCAGTTGCTACCATGTTATTGAATATAGGACACTCATGTTTCTGCAGAAAGGCTACTTGGATGCTCATTTTGTGCACTTGAGGAGATGACCTTATTTGTGGTGCCTGTGGGCTGTCCTGGGCCCTCGGCTGGCCATCTGCCCTCAACATCATAGATGTCTTTTGGATCCTCTTTTTGAACAAGAGATTTTTCCTTTGATTCATGATTGACTTTATACAGAAAACCTGTGCCAGCACAATTGATGTAAACTGTATTTTCCTCTAGGATATGTGTACCCCAAATGTACATTTAGAAGGCAGAGCAATTTGGGGTAAGATGTGTTAGTATAGAACTGATCACAATTTGAGAGTTTTCTTCCCCTTATGTTATAATTTGATGTCTTAATTCCTTTATTGTCACAAGTACACCTAATACAAATTTGGGTTTTATCTACAAATTGTATTGAAACCCAGTTGTATTTTGTCTATAGTTGTACTGATGATGTTGAAGTTGTTTTGTTTCTAGTATTCCACGTGTACCTCTTTGAAATGTGTTAAGAACCAGACTTTAAAACATGAAGCAAAAAACCGGGCGCAGTGGTGCATGTCTGTAATTCCAGCAGCTTGGGAGGCTGAGGCAGGAGGATTGTGAGTTGAAAGCCAGCCTCAGCAATGGTGGGGTGCTAAGCAATGCACTGAGACCCTGTCTCTAAATAAAATACAAAACAGGGCTGGAGATATGGCTTAGTGGCTGGGTGCCCCTGAGTTTAAGCCCCAGTACCAAAAAAAAAAAACAAAACAAACAAACAAAAAAAAAACCCAACAAGAAACAAACAAACAAAAGAAAATTATGAAACAGACCTAGGTGGGGTTCCTGCCCTCTGCTCACTAAACACTTGGCCTTGGTCACTGGATATTGAATTCTCCTTATGCCCAGATATTACCTAACCAGGCCCATTTTGCCAGCTGCCCAGTATGCTGATGAGTAAGACAAGTTTTGCAAAAGAGCAAGTATGAAAGAGACCCTAGTCTCAATCGCCTTCCTGAGGGTATGGCTTGGGAATATTTGGGAGATAAAGCAGCAGAATGATTTAAGGCATGGAGGTGAGGTCATGAATGGACTACATGTGCATAAGGAAACTTCATGGCTCTTCATGGAATACATGTTCAGAAAATGGATGAGTTAGCACTATCAATTAAGGTTTGAGAGTTTATTGCCATTTTGTCCCCTATTCTGTCTCTTACAGTCTCATTCCCCCTGAGAGATTTTATGCTTATCCTAAGTAAGGGGAAAGAGGTGGAAGACTCTGATTTCCTATAACTTCAGGATGACATATGGATGTTGGAAAATCCCTCCCTGCCTAATTGCAAAGGGGGCAAGATTGGCTGTTGGTCTGGGAATGTTGAAAAGTATAAGCTTGTCTCGGATGTAGTGAAGTTTGGAAGACATAAATCTCAACAATTATGTTCATTATGCAAGACCCCCAAATCAGAAGTGATAATGGTAATTAACAGCCCTGAAAGCAGTAGAAGCCAGGTGAGACTGACTAGATAGCATTTGGCATTTGCCTTCTATGGATCCCATAATCTAGATCTCATATATCCTCGATTATCATTACGAACAAAAATACAGGTGCTGGGGCTGCAGCTCAGGGTCAGAGCACTTCCTCACACTTGTGAGGCACTGGGTTCAATCCTCAGCTCCACATAAAACAAATAAATAAAATAAAGACATGCTGTTCATCTACAACTACATAAAACATTTTTAAAAATACAGAATGTTCTCTAAGGCACTAGGACAATATAGTGTCAGTTACATTTATAAGCCATCTTATACATAGGACAAATTGCTATTCTTTCATACATTGCATAATATAAAATATTACCCCCATGACTTGTTACCATTTATTTTTTTGGTGGGAAGGAGCAAAAAATTTCAAAGGGTTATAATACAGGTTTGAGAACATGTCAGTTTTACATGACATGACTTATTGTGACACCTTCATCTTTCTTGCTGTTTGATAACAGTAGGATTTCTCCTGTCAAATCTGATATCATTTTGCACAGTAGCAGGGAGTATTACGCTTTCTCCTCCCAGTGGTTTCTCATTGCATTGTTCTAGGTAGCCTAAGTAGATGTCTCTTTTGAAATTCTACCAATTTACGAGACAGTTGTTTTTGTTCAGAAGTTTGTGAACAATCTCTGCAGTTACAATACCTTGCCAGTTATATGAGTGAACAAAGGCTAATACCCTTTGGAAACCAACCAATCATGTTTATCCACAGCACCATTGAGATTATTACAAGTACCCACTACTTGTAAGAATATTGAAGCATATTGGTTCCACTCTTTTTATTCATGGTGAGATATTGCCAGATTGTTCCACTGTATCATAGTTTGTTACACCAAGGAAGCATTTACAATCTTACCATTTTACAAAGACAGTTTCATTGTTTGCATCAAATATAATCATATGCCTTTGTTTTCACATTATTCTTGTCACTTTAGATAATACCTGTGTGGCCTATCTTGCCTCTTCCAGACAGTGTCTTCCCCAAAACCAGTCTTTAGAAGATATGTCAACAAGTCATAACTGGTGAACAGTAGATTCTCTACCACTTCAAGCATTTGGAGAACCACCTTACTCCTGTGCTAAAGATCATTGTTAGATCTTTCTTGAGCACTTCTGCCACCACAGAACGCAAGGGACAACATGTTAGTAGTTGCTAGGCAGCAGTGTGACACATTTCTAAGCAATATGCATAGTCCCAGTATTCTGCTTATGGGACAGTTATTTTTAAACATCAATAATTTGAAAAATAGCACATTCCTAGATATAAAATGACAAACTACTTCAAGAAAATATTTTCATGAATGCATTTCTTATATTACATGTCTGTTATGTACATACTGGTCTTCCATTGAACATTTTAGTAAAAGTAACTTTTGTAGTAGATTATGTTATTTTCACAATAAATTTTTAAATATTTCAAATGATCTCATCATTCATCAGTGACCTTTGTCAAAAGAATAACACTCTAAAAACACAATATTTATATCAGAGTTAACCATAAGTGGTCAGTTGGTTGCTCAGTTTAAGGTATAAGACACCTAAAAACTAATACATAGGACAACTGACATAATGGGTTAATATTAACCACTACTTATCTTGAGGGGTTTACCCCAGTACAACTGGTAGAGTTTAAGTGCGCACAAACTCCTCCCTGCTTAGCTAATAAATAAAATGTCCTTCTATTTTCACAATATTAGTGTTACCTCAAGGTAGGTGAAGCTGTTCATTATGGTTTCAATATTAGCACCTCATCATGGATGACCTAGGATACATAGGTGAAAGGGAGGATCTGCTGACCAGTGGCTGCTGTGATGTCAAGCATCCCCAGCACAAAGCAGTACTGCTGTGATAGCTGCCTGACTAATGGCTGCTGCAGCACCTACCAATACTGTGCGTCCTGCTGCCTGCAGCCCAACAAGCAACTTCTCCTGGAGCGCTTCCTCAACGGGGTAGCTGTAGCATTCCAGAACCTCTTCATGGCAGTGAAAATCACTTCCAGTTGTGCTTGGCTAAGTGCAGGACCTCTTCCCAGAGTGTGCAGCACAAGAACACCTAATAGGACCCTGTAGCCAAGTACTGTTAGGGAGAGAGCCCACTGAGCTCTTCCTGACGACCCACTGCAGCGTGGGCACTGAGACACTGCCAGAGGATGCACCAGTCAGAGCCAGACTTAAGTGTTCAGTTTAGTCCAGTGCAAGGAAATAAGGTGGTGTCACTGAGTGTCACCACTTCCTTGCTGTCCACTGGCTTTGCCCACCACCTGGCCTGCACCTGGTGGGGCTCTTCTGTAGAGCAGACTGGAACCTCTGGCTAGGCCCAGGCAGGAAAGAACTGCCGGCTGAGTTGGGAGTGGTGTTGGCTTTCCTGGGAGACTTAGCCTCGGCACCCACACAGGGACCTGGAACTTGTGTTCATCAGCCACAAGGTGTTCACTTCCATACTGATCTGGGCTCTTCCCTGTAAAATTATTTCTTCAATTCCTTTGGAATGGTGGGAAAAACATAATGTTTTATGTAGGAAAATGCCTTACCATTCTAGTTGAATATATTCAAGGATATTTTAAAAACATTTTAACTTACAAATGACTCAACTGTTTTACCTCTCTCATAGTTTTCAGATTTTAAATTATATGATAAGTAGTTTTATAAATATTTATCTTACATTGAATGTATTTTTAATGGTTGTAGATTACCCATGAAAATCAAGATATTAGTCATTTTCAGTTGCTTCATTGTCAGAGAAAACAGGAAGAGTCACCATACGTGAAATGCAGAAAACAGTAGCCACTGCATTCCTCAAACATCCAACAAAGATAAATATAGCCTTGGCTGGCCAGCCATATCTTTAGTACAAGCAGAGATTCAGAAGAGAGAAAAATCACCAAAATTTGTAGGTGATCCCTGTATTGCAAGTAGAGGACTATTTTTAAATTGTTAACCAAAAATGTCTTAAAGTAGGCATGTCAATCACCTGCTGTTGTGCCCAAAGGCTCGAGACCCCACAAGGACCACCAGAGACCACGATCAATGCAAGCAGCAAAGAGTCATTTATTAGCAAGTTCGAACCTGGTCCTCTGCGTCCTTTACCAGTGACGCTAAGAGAGGCCCCGAGCCCTCGTTAGCAGGGTTTTTATAATGAAAGGCAAGCAGTTTTACAGTGTTCTTTTAATTGGTTAACATTTGAACAGCTAAACATTAGTCCTCCTCTGGTTGGGTCTGGCCAATCTATTTGATTCTCATTGGGTCCTGCCAGAACTGAACGGTCCTAGTGGAAGAAGGGAGGAGGGAAGGGGTGAACTATGCAGGAGATGTGTCGGGGCTAAGCCCTGCTCCCGTCCTTGACAGATAAGGTCTCCAGGCAACCGCACATTCCTCGGACAAATATCTCTTAACAACCTTGGTAAGCACAGGGGCCCAGCAGTCCTGTTTGTCCTTGAGACAGTTAGCAGCACAGATACCACCCTGCTCTCAACATTCCCCCCTTTCCAAGAACATTTAGAGAGCCAATCTTGGGTCTCTATTGTTCTAATTCTTGCTGCTTAATGGGCTGATATTGGGCCTTTAGCACCATTAGCTGTACTGTATTTATTCTATCTTTAACAAAAGCAATTAACTTATTGATTATACAAGGTCCTATAGTTAAAGCTAGTAACAACAATATTAGGGGTCCCACTGTAGCGGACACCAGAGTAGTTAACCAAGGGGAAAAATTGAACCAGGATTCAAACCAGTTCTGACTAGCTTCCCGTTCTTTCTGTTTGTTAGTCCTTCTCTGACTTTTGCCATGGATTCCCTCACTACTCCAGAATGATTAGCATAAAACCAACATTCTTCTCCCAGAGCTGCACATAGACCTCCTTGCTTACAGTCTTTAAAGGCAGGTAAATTTGGTAATTAATGAGCTCCGGAGATCCTTGACATTTCATTCTTCCAGGGGCAGTCTCCAACTTCCAAAGGCAGATGGCTTCATGGCTTCATTTCCTCAAATTGACCCGATTCCCTATTTCTACACTAACTACCTGTCCTTAATTCTGGCTTCATTCCCCCCTTTAGCTTTAGGAACTCCTAACTGCTGTAAGGAAAAGAAAGGGAGCGTCGATCTTTCTGGCTGCTTCGAAGCTGAAAGGGGGCAGTGAGGGGCAAGCAGTTTGGAGTTCCTTTTTTTAAAAATCAGGTCAATCGAGGGGTCCAAGGTAGAAGTCTGGTTGGGGAAGAGGAGGTTGTAAACTCATCTGGGGGTGGGTGCTTCTATGATAGAAGAAACAAAAGACATGAGTACTGAAATGAGATTAGTACAAAGTAAATGTTGCAGCATCTGAAACATGCCACTGAGTATCATGAAAATGACAGAAGTCAATCTCTCACCAGGAGGTGGAAGAACTGAGAAATTGTTCCCATAACTAGGCCTAGCAAAGGCTGGAGAGGACAAGGCCTTTATTTGGGGACTTTAACATTGTCCAGGTTATCAGGAATGTAAACACAATATTTAACTCTTAATGTCATTGAGGTCCCCAGAAAATATAGTTAAGCTACTTAATGTCATCTGATTTTTGTAAAATATCCCTTTATTGGTATAACCTGTGTTTAGTAGAGATCTCTATACTTCTGTTACTTAGGGATAGATAATCATACGAGCAAACATAGATAAAGCCTACCTGTGACTGCAGGCCTTAAACTGACTAAAATCTTCTGACTCTGGCAGTTTCCCTTGATAGTTATCAGGCACATTTGCCTAAGAATCTTTCTTTTGTAGCTTCCACTCTTAATTTTAGTGGGTTAACACAAGTGTACATCTTAAGTTACTTTTAACTATTATTTCTTTTAAATGCTCAAGAATGGCTATATTTTGGTTTTAACTGTTTTTCTGGGTGTCCAAGACCAAGCTGGTCAAATTGACCTGGTTCCTGTCTTGTTAAAGAGTCAGCTGAGTTTCCACAGGAGTCACTCATAGAGAACTTAAGAGCAGCTTCTTAGCTCCATTAGTGCCATTGGTTAGGCAGGGTCTTCTTGATGAGGTGGCTTTCCTTGAAAGCATTAGGGGTGTCTCCCTTTTTCCATGACCCTCCTCTGCAGCAGATGCACTGAGCGATTCTCATCCTCTAGTCTCAACAATCTCTTTGATCAGGAGGTTGTGTGACCCAGAGTTGCAGCGCTCCTTAGAGAAGTCCTCTTATTCCCTGGGTTCAGGCTGACCATGAGGGCAAGATACTGTTTTTTTCTTGGCCTCTGTATTTAATTCCAATTTCTAAGTTTGATCTTAATCATCCAGCAAGCCAGTCTCACCAGTCATACAGTAAGAGTACTGGGCTTTAACTTTAATGTCCATAACTTTACAGTCATTTACCCTTTTATTAAAGTACTACCACATACTATCTGTTTTGAAGGTGATGGCCTATTATCACAAGTTACCTAGGTTGTATGTTCTGGAAGCAGCTACTTCTGCAAAATAGTAACAGGCAACAGTTTTACAAAATGAAATTAGCAAGAGTAAAAACATATTTAGCTTGTATAATAGTTATCTTGAATTTTGGCTGAGTTCTACATTATATACCCTGTTTGAGATCACAGTAATCTTTACAACAAACATCAAACTTTTGAGCACAACTTTAAATGAGTTGAAGTCTGGCTTACTTTGGAGTCATTCTAACATGTAGGAGGGTGAGGCAGAGCCTTATCTCAGGTAAGGCAGGGCTCTTCACAAGTCTTAAGTAAAATGTTCTAATCCTAAAACTAATTTTTGCCCCTTTTGCTATGACCAGCATGACTAAATTTTCAAGTTCAGTGAGGGTCAAAGGAGTATTAGAAAATAAAGGTTTATAAACACAGATTTTGAAGATTAAGCTGAGATCAGATGGAGCTCTGTTCTCTGGTAGAAATGCAGATCTAAAGAGTTATGTTAGCAACATTTATACATGTCTTATTATTAGGTTAAAGACTATGTAAGCATTATTCTTTGTTTTCAGGAGAGTTACAGAGACTAGACCATCTACATAACTTTTTCCCACAACTGCAAAGTACAATGTTGGGAACTCCGTGTAGCTCTCAAAGAAGTCCACTGTCCAAAGTTACTGTAAGGTGAGCAGGAACTAGAGAAGGGAACTGATGAACACTGGTTATCTAGCAAATTTCTTTCTGCCCAAGAGCTATGTGCCTGATATCAATGTAAGAGCTGATAGGACTCCTGTACAGAGCCTCCCCAGGGAGGCTACTGCCACAGCAGTTAGGCATCTTGCACTCCTACACAGGAACACTCCCAGACACCAGGCATGCTACAGTCATGAAGTCAGGAACCCCAATCTCAGTCATTGTTGTCCCATTTTTTGCTATAGTGCATTATACTCTTTCTTAAATGTCATTTTAAGAAGTTTACATATATTGATTTCTGAGTCCATATGAACATTAGTTAACACAGTCTAACATTATATCCAAAACAGGAATCAATCAAAGAAAGGCTGAGAGAGCTTTTAACTTTTCTTTTGTGTAGCAAAATGCTTTCACCTTCTACAATATGAACCTTTAAACAAATCAGGCTGTCACTAACTCTTAGATATACATTTACATTTACATTTTTATCTCAGTGAAATAAGTAACCAATTTTACATATACCTTACTGATAATATGTCCCATAATAGAAAATTAAATGATAGAAATAAATCCCCAATAAAATGTACTCTTTAAGTTTAATATTACCAGTACAGACAAGTTTATTCTGGAGAATAGCAGCTTGACAAATTTCCTGCTTTAAAAACTTGTATACCTGGAAAATATGAATACATTTAATATACAAGGAGTGACCATTTCACAATTACCTTGACACTTTAATCTTACTAAATTCAGTTTTTAAAGAAAAATTTAGACTCTGTAACATAGTACAATACTCTTAACAGTTGTTTAACCATAATTGTATAAACCCCAATTTTTAAAACTAATTGTTTTAAAGAATAAAACTTAATAGACACAAAGTTAAGAGTAAATTAGTGTTTCTAAACAATCCTTGTTATTTTACCATGTCATTTTACCATATAGATTAAACTTTGGCTTATATCACAACATTAGTATTTCACCTTAGGAAAAACCTTAAATAGCTTTAGCTGTCTCACATACACACAACCAACTTAGTTACACACAGACTTGTTGAAACTTGCCCTTTACTTACACACAAACTTTCTTAGCACTTACTTAGACCCTCATGTATTCCATCACACAGGCACTTTCTTACCCAGAAACATTTTCTTTTCCTTTTTATTAAATATATTTCCAAACCCAGAACCTTTTATTTTCTCTTTCTTATCTGTTGACCCCTTTTTGTCCACATTCTGAAACAACTCTTATGAAATTTCTGAATTTAGACAAATTACTCCGATTTAACAAGATAAAATACTTTGTGGTTTATAGTACTCTAACTGAAACACAGTGAAAGGGGAGATGGTAGCTCTAAATCCAAATCTAAGAGCTCCTTGGAGCTTTGCAGAACTGGAGGGGGAGCAGGGGGAAGTAGTAAGGGAGCAGATGGAACGCTCACCCTCCGAGTTGAAGTTTTATCTGTTAGAACATAACTCTTAATAACCTTGTTTTTAGTATTGACACAAAGCAATTTTAAACCCTTATTAATTTACCAACCTATGAAAACACCAATAATGTTTAAGTATGTTACCCCATGTAATTTAAGGAGTTAAAAGTACTTGATGTTATTTAACAATGAGCATTTTAACTTTGCAAATTAATCAGATGTCTCCAACAAACACATTTGAGTAATCCCATACATGTTAACTCTAATTCACTTATTCTGTAAAAACCAAGATATTAGACAAGTGTCCTGAACAGTATTTGCTGTCTTTTTCCTGTTGAAGAAAAGTCCTAGAAACAATTGATATTAGACATTGTTTAACATCAACATTCCATTAGTTTGACCACCTAGAGACTTGCGAGTTATTTCTAAAGACATTTTACTTTTATTAGTTTACCCAATTTAAATTGAACCCTTTTAAATCACATGAATAAAAGTATTTGGATCCATTTTTAAATTTTAATTTTAGGAGCGCTCAGTTTTGATACAGACAAAACATGACATTAGCACGACATACAAATAATACAAAATCAAAGGCCTTGTAACTTTATAGGTGAATCTCCATTGCAATGTAACAGATATTCAAAAACTCTAGTTGAATAAAAATAGAACTGATCAAAAAGAAAAAAATCATTAACCTAGGTATGCAGGATCAAAATTATGAGCTCAAAAATACAGCATTAGAGAAAAACAAAACAAAACAAGAATCCTAGAGAATGAGTTAGTTCTGTGTAGCAGCCCAGAAGTTTAAAACGGACACCTTTTTTTTCTTTTCTTCTTATCTTCAGGTTACCTCCCTTTCCCGCTGAGACTGCTGCAGCCTACATTCCAATGCAGGCTTCAGCAAGGCCAGGCAGGGGGGAGGGAGGATCACCCAGGACTTTTTAACCCTTTTTCTTCCTGGTTGAGAAATCAGGTTAGGTTTGAATGCAGAAAATCACAAAACATTATTTCTTACTACTTTTGAGGAATGGAGCTGCTGAGCTCTCTGCCTAGGGGGATTGGAGTAAACAAATCTCTCAGGAGCAAGGAGAAGGACAGTAAAGTACCCTGCAATGAGTATCCCTAAGCCTAAGATCGAATTAACACAATGAAGAATTTAATAGAAGGCAAGAGTAATATATTACTCTTATATTACAATACACAAACAGACAGACACGTAGCGCGCTAAATCAAAAATTGGCTAGCTGGTACTTTGTCAACAAAAACAATTTCCGATTGTGTCAAAGAGTTGCCCAGACGCAACACAATGCCCAAATGGGACAAAGAGTTAACCAGATGCGACAAGTCGCCTGAATGCAGCACAGAAGCTGCCCAGATGCAGCGCAAAAGCTGTCCAGATGTGAGAGTCACCCAAATGCGACAGAGTCGCCCAGATGCAGTGCAAAAGCTGCCCAGATGCAGCACAAAAGCTGTCCAGATGTGAGAGTCACCCAAATGTGACAGAGTCGCCCAGATGCAGCGCAAAAGCTGCCCAGATGTGACAGAGTCACCAGATGCGACAAGGTCGCCCGACGGGTTGAGGGGACATCTCCCGAGACCCTGCTGGGGTCCTATAGCGCGTCCGCCTGGACTATGCCAGCCCAGAACCAGAACCTGCAGGCAATCCAGACCAGAAAATACACGGCAATGCCTTCCTCACCGGCCGAAGGTGTCACTTATGACTCTATGATCAGGTGTCTGGGTGGGCTTGGGGCATCCCGGACGAGCCCCCATATGTTGTGCCCAAAGACTCGAGACCCCACAAGGACCACCAGAGACCACGATCAATGCAAGCAGCAAAGAGTCATTTATTAGCAAGTTCGAACCTGGTCCTCTGCGTCCTTTACCAGTGACGCTAAGAGAGGCCCCGAGCCCTCGTTAGCAGGGTTTTTATAATGAAAGGCAAGCAGTTTTACAGTGTTCTTTTAATTGGTTAACATTTGAACAGCTAAACATTAGTCCTCCTCTGGTTGGGTCTGGCCAATCTATTTGATTCTCATTGGGTCCTGCCAGAACTGAACGGTCCTAGTGGAAGAAGGGAGGAGGGAAGGGGTGAACTATGCAGGAGATGAGTCGGGGCTAGGCCCCGCTCCCATCCTTGATGGATAAGGTCTCCAGGCAACCGCACATTCCTCGGACAAATATCTCTTAACAACCTTGGTAAGCACAGGGGCCCAGCAGTCCTGTTCGTCCTTGAGACAGTTAGCAGCACAGATACCACCCTGCTCTCAACACTGCCATGCCACATGACTCTGATGATGATAGTCTGGGTTCCTGGACCCCTGTGGGCATTTGGACCCTGTCACTTCACAGAGGAATTACTTTGCAGTGAGAATAAGAGGGGCCAGGTCTTCCAAGGGGGGACAATCAGGCTATTCCCATTGCCATTGTGGCCATAGGAGACTAACTGGCATATTTTTGTAACGTTTTTTGTATCCTGACTGAAGGCTATAAAGGCCTGCATATAAGGGCCTTCTGTTCATTTTCTTTGTCTTTTGCAGTAGGGATCTAGTAGTAAAGGGTGTTGAAACTAGGAGCTCATCCCTCTTGACCATCAAGCACAAGCAGAGACCAAGCAGTATGGCAGAAAAACATATATTTTTCTTTAGGTCATCTAGTTTAAATATTTTCCAGTTATAAAATAGATAACCTAAAAGGGACTTTTTTGGATTGCTGTCAGTGTTTCCTGTATTGAAGACCGCTGTAAATTTGGTGTCCCACAATGAGTGGTGCTGGGGAGGGGTGTCAATCCCTGGAACAAGTGTCCATATAAAGAAAGTGGTAACATTCATTCTATGGGCTCTGATTATGGACAAGAGCAGCCTACCATACCAGAGGCTGGACCTCAGAGGGATCTATTTAGGGTGTCAGGTTTGAAAGAAATCAGTCAAGTTCCGCCTGTGGACATTAAAAAAATGGTTTTACAGGGGCTTATAGTTTAGAGGCACCTTCAAAAAATTTTTTTCTTGTTTCAAATGAACATATGAATTAACTTGTAAATATTACATTCTAGCTAGGATTGAGATAATGGATTTATGAAATGACCATGATGAAGAAATCACATTATTAAAAGTAGCAGAGAGAGAGGGGGAGTCAAAAAAAAAAAAAAAAGTGGGGAGCTGTTAACAGCCTTCACAATCCTATGATTGTAGCCTAAGATTTACTCAGAAACTATTTACAAGAAATGCTGAATTAAATATGCCAAACAAATAAAATATCAACCTACATATGCAGAGCTAGAAAGAAAGGTTATAAGATAAAATGGATGAGCCTATAGGAGAAAAGAGCCCGGATGATGTGGCCCAAGAGCAAGGAAAAGACCAAAAACACAAGTTACAGCATGTGGGCTCCTACCAAGTATCCCTGATCCAGTGACTCAGCTACAGGAACTCTCAATTTCCCAGATGCTGGAATCACAGCAGTAGAGCTACTGGAAATTATCACTAGTGGGCTATGGGAGATTCTCTCAACTCCCCAGAAGCCAGAACCAGGGTCAGGCATCCCTGGACAGCTGCTGAAGAGCTGAGAGTTCTCACGCATGAAGCAGGTTTTGGTGACACGACTATAGACGTGTCTTTCAATTCTCCAGAAGCTGGAGGTACTGCTGGTGGGATACGGGCCTGGCTTTCTAGTACCTGAGCTATGGGTGCTACTTTCAACTCCCCAAAACCTGGAGCCAAATTTTAGTCTCCTTTTAAGCCTCTAAAGCAAAGGGAGAGCCAGGTGGGCCAGAACCAGAGGAGAAAGAGAAGATGAGCATGTGTTCCAAGGAAGAGGGGACTCATGTGCTTGTATGGTGAAGAGTTTGACTCCATCAGGTGTCAAGGACATCAACCATCACCCTACTGCCATGTGAATCTGCATGGTTCAGAAATTTTCCAGCAACTGTTAAAGGAATAAATTGGTGAACTGGGCTTCTGCCTTTTTGTCCTTGACAGTGACAGTGTTGAGTGAGTGAGCTGAGCAAGAGAATAGGATGCATTGCCAGCAGTGTGGGTAAAATTAGTGTGGTCTGGGTAGATCAGAGACTTATCCTGTCCCAGTGAGTCTTCAGGATATAATCGGTGGGGAGGGGTTTAGGGTTAGACTTGGCCTAAAGGCTTTCACAAGCAGATCATGGGAGCCTTCAAGGAAAACTTGGCCAAGAAGCTGAATGAGGCACCACCCTCTTGCAGATGGTTCCTCACCTGGTCTGTTGTGCTGGCCACCTCACTGGTAGAGCCCCCTCCCACACTCCCAGGAACTCCTGCTGCTGCCATCCACAGCTGGTACCCCAGGTCTCTAGTTCCATGTGGCTGACATTTACTCAGGGCCATACCAGTGACTGCTTACATGTGCTCTTTTTAGATTTAGCCCTTCCTTAACCATTCACAGGCTTGGAAACAGAAGCAGGACTGCACATCAGGGGTAGAGCTCAAAATTCCAGCACTCCTCTAACAATATTTCCCTTAACTTGGATATTGTCTACTGGTGACAGGTTCCTTTGCACAACTGAAAAGTATTGATTTCAGTTTGTTCTCGTTTGGCTTTTTCTCCCAATTTTGCAACTGGTACCAGTACTACTATTTCTACAAGAAGCACCCAAAGTCATTGAGTCTATTCAGGGCTTGGATAGCCTGAGGGGGTCATCAGCCACCATGGTTGGATGAATTCAGCATTTCCCGGGCCAGATGTGTCCTCAGGACAGGTTTATGCAGATGCCTTTATTAGTTTCTTATCCTTGTTGCCAGATTGCCCATTGACCTCTGGGTGGCTCCAAGTGACACAGGAACTGTGCTATTCTGTGTTCGTTCCTAGTCTCTGGTTCCACAATGCGTGGATTAAGGCAGTGGTCCAAACTGATCAGGGTAATGGCAGAATTCTGTTACTGCTGTCCATCTGGCAGAACCATTTAGAAATGAATTGCAGGTCAATTGTTTTTAATAGGAGATTCCAATCTGTTTGTCTTCTCTCTATATAAAAAAGCAACAATTATTGTGCCCCTTTTGGGCCACCATTCAATTTATCTTCATGACAAACTTGTAAAGTATGTAGCATTGTCCTGATCTTACTGATGATGATACTGGCTAGGTGAGGTTAAATAACCAGCTCACTGCTGCACAACTGGCCAGGGCCACAGCTGGGTCCAGCTCACCTGTGTGAGGAGGGACTCTGGCCATGCATGTTTGGCACAGGGCTGCAGGTCAGATGCTCATCGTTTGTCTCCCTTAGTCTTCCAGTCACCCTGGGGAAGGTGCTATAGTCACTTTCTAGGCTGCCATCACAGAGTACCAAAATCTGGGCAACTTTAAATATTAGAACTTTATCATCTCACAGTTCTAGAGGCCAGATGTCTGAAATCAAGTCATGGACTTGGTCAAGTTCCATGTGCAGGTTCTATGGTGGATCCCTCTGCCTCCTCCAACTCCTGGTGTCAGTACCAATCCTCAGCTTCCTTGGCTTGTGGTGACATCACTCCAGTCCCCTGGCCATCTCTCCATGTGTGTTTTATGTCATCTTCCCTCTATGTGGGTTGAGCCCCAATTTTTTTCTCTGCGGGTTGAACCCAAATAATCCCTTATTGCATGAATGGATGCCCTAATGTCTTGATCTGTATATTTTTTAAAGACCTTGTTTTCACATAAGGTCACTTGGAAGTCATGGGTTTAGGACTCCAGCACATGTTTTTTGGAGGACAATTCAACCCTTAAAAGAGGCATTATGCCCACTCAACAGAGGAGGAAACTGAGACCCAGAGAAGGTAAATGACTTGCCAGCCATATAGATCATAAGTGAAATCATCAGGTCCATTCATGGTCTATGCTATTGCATCCTGGGAGTTGCTGGCTGAAGCTGCTTAGGGAAGGTCCCAAGGCAGCAGTGTTGTGTTCTGTTCTTGGGCTCTGCCGCTCTGGTGACCTTTGAATAGTGTGTTTGGATATCTGGTCATAAAACTTCAGGCTTTCTGGGGGTGATGGGGGACTTTCTACACTATCCAGTTGCCTCTCCGTTTACTGGACCTGACTCAGTGGGACCACACAGTGGCATCCACACGGCCCTCAGGCATTATCCAACACAGAGCAAAGCTCACTACCAAATGATTTGAGTCAAGGCTTATTTGTCAGAAGCCAAGCTGTGCTGGGTATCTGTGCATGTGGTAGCCAGGTGATCTTCCTCCAGCCTGATCTGTGTCTGGGGAATCGACTAGCTTGGCTGTGGGGAGCTTGGGGCCTGCTGTGGCTCCTGAGACAATGGTATCTGGCCTCTGCCTTTTACACAGTCATGCTTCCATCTCTTGATTTACCTACAAAATCATTTACCATGACCTAGAACAAAGCATCAGAGCAACTGATGTATAGAGGATCTGAGGTGGTGCTGTGCCAATCATGGGCCAGACATAACCATGAACTGGCTATAGTTTGAGGTAAGAAGAGGCTCTAGGAGGCCACTGAGGGTGGAGCCTTTCTGAGTGCAAGTGGCCCTAGAGGAGACAGGCAGCTTCTCCATCCCTGGAATGGCATACTGGGATGAGCCATGCTGAGGTTCTCTTGGGCATTGCTGGGATTTCATTCCTTAGTGGTATTTTCTGCATTTAAAGTGGAACAGGACACTGTCACAAGTTCCCTTGGGTTTCTCAGAGGTACCTGCTAACACCCAGAGAGTAATGATGGGGAGGAATATCTGACAGGCTCTCTCACTGGAGGGAGTGTCTTGACCAGAGCCCATTGGTGGTTGTGGGTGGCTCCTGGCTGGAAACCAGCCCCTGTGTGTTCCTTGTGTACACATTTGCTGTTGGTACAGACTGAATCACACCTGACTTTGTGTTGTTGGTATTTTGTTTTTCTTTTCCATGCCATAAGGCAAAGCAAGTCTCTGTTATGTGTCTAACTCATGGATTGCCCAGTTGCCTGCTGTGTCTTCAGTACACACAGCTGTATGTGTGGTGTTCCCCCACTCCCACTCCCTGCTCTGCAGTGCAGCATTTGATGCATCTCTTTGTGAGGGTTAACCATGGGCTTTTCTTTCCCAAGTTGCTTGATGCGGATCCCTGTGGCTCTTGAAAGCCACCAACCAATGTGCTATAGAATGCCTTCCTGTAGGAATTTCCAAAAGGCCTCTGTGCAATGAATAATAACAGTCACCAGTGACTAACCCCAGGAAGCTTCCACCTCCACCACCACTACACTGCAGAAAGGGATGAGGTGGGACCAGGCAGAGGCAGCTTCCAGAGTGGCTGCTAGGCCCCTGCAGCATCTTCAACTCTGCAGTGAGACTGAAGTTCTAGACTAGGCCAGGCCTGATGGGTGGGTAGCCAAGCCCCTCTGAGCTCCTCTGTCCTGACAGCCATGGAGCAGGCTAGAGTTATCCCATTTTGCAGAAATGGAAACAAATCCAGAAACTCCCAAGAGCTTCAGTGACTTGCTCAAGGCTCCATGAGAAAACCCTGGATGAAGACCTAGGTCTTGAGGGCAGGTCTCCTCTTGTCACCCTCCATAGGGACAATGAAGAGAAGTGGGGGAAGAGGCTGGAATGCTTAGGATCTGGGAGAACTCTTCTCTACTCTGAGAGGCCCTTTCTTATAGTCTCCCTGACCCCAATGAGGCACTGGCTCTTCATGGTACCCCCAACCCCTTTTGTCCTTTGCCCACCCTCTGGGACTCAGTTTCCCCAGGGAGGAGAGATGACTGCCTCCCCATTTGGAGGTTTAGGGCCAGGGACAAGTGCACAGATGCTCAGAAGGTAATCACTATCATGATTATGAGGGACACCTGGGCCGGAGGCAGGGCCCTTCTGCCATCCTTGCCTGCCCCTCCCACAGTCTCCATACTGTCACCAAGTCCTCCTGACTCCTCTTCAGGAAGCCATCCATGACTTGTATGAGAAGCGAGCCTAGTCTGAGCCATTAACCAGGAATATCTGGCCTCAGGAACTCAGAATTGGATATTGACTCTTCAAGAATGCCTGAGTCATGTGGTAATCCTGCGTTAGCTCACCCTTCAAGTTCAAATAAAAGCATCGGATGGATTTGGGAGTGACCCACTAGAGTCAATGGCTTGCTTACCCCCCATCCTGTTTTATGTGAAGACGCTCCTATGGGTCCCCTTTGATTTGTACCGCTATAAATAAAGCAAACTTGGGGTCCTTTGTTAGAGCCAGACCTTTCTGGACAGCTCAGCTGTCACATCCCCCCAGCTGGGGTTGTGGTATTGTGCTCACTGAGCATGCGTGAGGCCCTGGGTTTGATCTTCAGCACAACATAAAAAAATAAAGATATTGTGTCCACCCACAACTAAAAATATATTTTAAAAAATGTCATGTCCCTGCTTCAAAAATATGCCTACCTTTTGTCTTTATTTCTGATATACAAATTTCTTAGCTTTTATTTCACAGCCAGCCCATCCCTCTGATGGGATCCCTTTACCTCACCCACATGGGAGCTATCCTGCAACCTCAGTAAGGCACTGGTTCCTTGTGGCACACCCAACCCCTTTTGTACTGCCCCAACTCTGGGACTCAGCTTCTCCAGGGAGGAGAAATGACTACTTTCTCAGTTGGAGGGTTAGGGCAACTTCTGCCATCCTTGGCTGTCCCTCCATAGTCTCCATGCTGTCCCATCAAGTTCTCTTGGCTCCTCCTTCCTCCATCTCCCATAATCACTATGTTGAATCACTGCTGCCACCAACCCACCTTGGGGATTCCCAGAGTCCCTCTGCTGACTCTATGGGGACTGTCAGTGAGTCCTGGGCCTTCCTCTGAGGAAGAGCTCAGCCAGGGTACCAGGGAGAAACTTCATCATCCTCTCGGAGCCCCTCCTCCCTGCAAAATGCAAGATGACCCAGTGACCCAGAAAGCCATCTGGCTTTGCCACAGCTAGATCTTCAGAGGTCCCTGCAGGCAGATGACAGGGCTGCCTCTGCAGCCCTGCCTTTGCTGCCAGGCCTGAGTCTGGCACATGCATGGCCTCTCTCCACCTGGCCTGGCCTTCCCTGGGCAGCCTCAGGTTTCCTGTACAAAAGTGGCCTTTGCAATAACTTCTAGCTTTTTTCTGTTACTAAGATTGGAATGGGGCCAATGAATAAACCCCTGGCACTGGGGTTGTTCTGGAGGGGACCTGCTCACAACCTGTGGTGATAGAGAAGATGGAGATTGAGAAAGTTCCTGTGAGCACCTACTTGAGCCAGTTCATGAGAAATTGTTCTCTTCATCACTGCTGGTTGGCCTGCCTGCAGGAACCTGTTGTTCTGAGATTGGGACTGCATCTTTTTCTGTCTCCAGTGTTCCTAGAAGAAAACAGAAAAGAAACACTGAGATAACATTGGGCCCATCCCATGAAACCAAATCCTTTGTGGGAAGGGCCAGGAAAAGAAGGAAGAAATGAACAAAGGAACTAAATAAGTAGCTTAACTCTTTCTGAGAAAGGTTACCTAACACCAAGTGTCAGTGGGCCAACACTGGAACATCTTGTCCTGCCAGCCTCATGAGAAGACTGTGAGATGTCCTCGTCATGAGGCGGGACGCAGGTGGAACTGTTGGGCCAAGCAAAGTGCACGTGGGAGCCTCAATCCTTAGAGAGGTGTTATGAAGACATTAATGCTCAATATTTTTCATCTCCATGAGGACTGATATTCTGCATAGAAAACCCAATCTTGACTTAGGTTAGGGATTGCATATCAAACCACAGTGCAGTCCCTGCTCTGAAAACAGTGTCCTGCTCAGAGAGGAGAATCTAGGTGACATTGTGAAAGTCAGACCTATTTTTCTAGGCTGCTTTGGATCTCCACAGGCCCCAGTCCACTCTATAAACTCTTCACCCCCTGTGCTTGTCCAGTGAGTGAGCGCCTACTTTGTGCGAGGCTCGGTGCTAAGCTCAGAGGAACAACATGGGCATGGCCCCGGCACCCCTGCCGCTGCACTCTAGCAATGTCTCAGCTTCCTTGCTGGCTCAGGGGATGCTGACCCTGCCCTGTGGAAACACGCTGCAGCCTTCTTGTGGCAGCCTTGCTACTACTTCAGAGGTGATCTCAAACTTGCCTGCTCCAGGCTGTATACACCTAATCTCTCCTGTCACTTCCTTCAACAGGGACATTTCTTGCAGCCTTTCAGCACTCATTGCTTTTTTAAACCCTGTTCTTGAGATCCCAAATACCTCTTTGACCCCCATACTTATTCTCTAAGTTCCAATGACATGACTCATTGTCTTGCTGGCTACACCATGGGCTCCATGTGGGCAGATTTGTCTTGAACCACTTCTGAGTGTGCACTTGTGTGTGCCAGGGACAGTGTTGGATAGCCAGTGCACAGCAACTGTCAGTTGAGTGAGCATGTGAGGAGTCACAGCCAGCCTCTGGGACAGTGTTTCTTTCAGTGGTCTGTCACACAGTTCAGCGTCCCACAGAAGAGGCTCCTTACTCAAATGGCTGTGACCTCAGGATGGTTTTGCATCCATGTCTGTTTCTCCGTCTCCATAGTGAACTCTGCAAATACCAGCACAGGGCCTGGCAGGAAGCAGGCTTAGTGTGTATCTGTGGAATCTGTCACACTATCTGCTCCTCTGTACCTCAGCACCTTTCAGGGCATCTGGCACACAGCAGGCAGGCAGCAGACACTGAAGTGAGTTGATTGGACCCTTCCCATGCCTCTTGTCACTCCACACGTGGGTGTACACACACACACACACACACACACACACACATGCACACACATGACCATCATTTGAACTTTTCACTGTGACAGTCTTCAGAAATGGCAATCATGTTTTCTCTCCTGTATGGCCCTCTAAAGGACAGAAGCCAAATCTTTCTTGATGATTGTAATTTGGAGAACCTTAGCTTAGGTGACTCTACCTTATAAAGTATATTAAAATGTTTATATTTTCCTGGAAAAGATGAAAGACAGTTCTCATTATAGAATTCTGTTGGGGCCTGCAGACCCCATCCTAGCCTGGCTTTCAGGATTTCAGTGTGGCCCTAATGCCGAGACAGTGGATTGCAACATCAAGGACTTCCAGTCTGGCACTAAGCCGGGGCAACCTGGCGCTGAGCCGGGGCGGCCTGGTTTGCAACATCAAGGACTTCAGTGCGGAACCTGGCACTAAGCCGGGGCAACCTGGTTTGCAACAAACAGCTGACAAGGACTTCCACACTGGCACTGAGCCGGGGCAACCTGGTTTGCAACAAACAGCTGACAAGGACTTCCACACTGACACTGAGCCGGGGCAACCTGGTTTGCAACAAACTGCTAACACTGCTTAAGGAAGTTGCCCCGGCACTAAGCCAGTACCAAAAAGAATTGCTCTGATTGGACGAAGTGACCCATGCCCATCATGAACTCTCTTGATACATTAAATTGAAATCTTGTTCTTCCGTGTACCCTCTTTTTACCCCGCTTTATACTACATTGTAATCTTGCTCTCCCCACATCCTCTGTAACCTGATTGGCTCATGATTCATATAAATATGACTGTAACTGCCTTGTAAAATCATCAGAGAATCATCAGAGGATGATCAGAGGAGGAAGAGAGAAGAATAAAGAGCTCTGATGAACAACTGATGTGTCGTGTCTCTCTCTGCGGGCAGAAGGAACGTGACAGAATTCCACCTATAATTGTTCTGATTTTTAATTAACTATAAGTATTAATTTGCATAACAAGAAGTGTATATTTTTTAAAGTACTTTTATACTCAGATTATCAGATGAAGAATGTTTGATCAGTGTCATATCGAAGGGGTGAGTGATAATTTTGAATTGGCAGTAAGTTTTATAGGTTGTTTACTTAATCAACAAATATCTACTGGGTGCTTGCTATGAGCAAAGCACAATTTTTCAGGCTCTGGGAAAGAAACAAATACCCAGATCTACTAAGCAAACAGTTTCTGAGCATTTACTGAGAGCACACTCTGTGCTAATAGAGAAAACCCCGTGACAGGGGAAGGCCCCAGACCTACAGGAGCTCTCAGTGCCCTCAGTGGGCGGAGGACACATTTTCGGTTATGAGTTGTGTGCCTGAGAATGCTCAAAGTGACCTGGACAGAGTGTGGGGGCTGAGGGAGCGAAGGGCATAGTCGTTCACTGATGAATATATCTTTATATTAGTTACCTATTGCTTTGTGTCCATTTACCCCCAAATTTAGCTGTTTAGAACAAGGTTTCAGTCAGCAGGCTCCAAAGCAGTAACAGCATCACAGAAAGGCATGTCAGAGGAAAGCTGCTGAGCTCATGGCTGCCAGGAAGCTAAAAGAGAGGAGTAGGAACAGGTGACAAGAGATACCTTCCTGGTCTCACCCCCAGTGACGTACTTCCTTCAGCAGGTCCCACCACCTCCCAGCAGTTCATTCAGTTGAGAATCGATTAATCCATTGATGAGATCTGAGCCCTCATGATCCAATCACTTTCCAAAAGCCCCACCTCTGAACGTTGCTGCACTGGGGACAAGACTTCAACACAAGAGACTTTGGGGACATTATGGATCCAAACCATAACAAGTAACAGACATGTTCTCTCACACAGGTTCCTGAGGGTCAGGAATAGGGGTGGCGTAGCTGGCTGATTCTGCCACAAGCTGCAGTCAACTGAGCCCTCCCTTGAGTGGTGTGGGCAGGCCTCCACTGCTCACTGGCCTCTCCACAGGGTTGACTGAGTGTCCTCAAAACACTGTAACTGGTTCCACACAGAGCTAGTGACCCAATTGCAGGGTGAGGGGGTGGGTCACAGTGTGCTTTATAACCTGATCTGGAAAGTGACATAGTCACTTTATTGTATGCTCTGTTGTATTGGTCACACTGACCATCTTGGTAAAGTGAGGGTGGAGATTACACAAAGGTTAGACAGATTCCAGGAGATGGGAATCATTGAATCACTGTGGCCATCTGGCTTTCACACCCTCCTCTGACTGAGGAGAGAAGAAATGCAGAAGGGCCCACCATGTGGGATACAGTCACTGACCAGGTGACAGTGAGAGCTGGCCACATCCTGGGGCAGTGCTCATTTACATGACTGCAGGATCCTTGCCTAGGCTTCCTGGATAACTAATCATTCAGATGCTTCCAAACCTGAGTTCACTACCTGAGATTCATAATTGTTACAATACATACAGCATAATATAATATATAATTAACTCAACATATCTAATAATAATATCATAATTGATATAGTTACAACATTATTGTTATAGTAATAATTTGAAATTTGAGAGCTTTAAAAACCAGTATGACCCAGCCACTTCTCGGTATTTATTGAAGATAATTATATTACTATAGCAGTAATTTACAGTCACAATTCATAATGGCCAAGGTATGGAACCAACCTCGGTGTCCATCAACAGATAAATGGGTATAGAAAATATGATGTATATATATTCACAGTGGAGTTTATTCAGCCATCAAGAATGAAATTATAGCATTTGCAGGAAAATGGATGGAACTTGAGAGCATTATGTTGAGTGAAACAAGGCAGACTCAGAAAACAAAGTTTATATGTTTTCTCTCATATTTGGCAGCTAGAGAGGAAAAAGTGGGAAAGGGAAGTGAGCTGAAATCTCATGAAAATAGAGGGGAGACCAGTGGGGTAGAGGAAGGTCACCAGGGCAATGGTGGAAAGAGGTACTAGGGGAAACAGTTGAGCCAACTATGTTGTTATGTTGTGTGCACAGACACAGGTAACAAATCCCACTATTATATATAATGTGCCAATAAAAGAAAAAAAGAACAAGGTAATCTGTGGCTGCTTATTTATTACCCACAATTCTTTCTCCTCTCTTCAGCTGCCCAAGATGCTGAAAGGAAAAAAGGCCAAGGGGAAGAAGGTAGCCCTGGCCCCCACTGTGGTCAAGAAGCAGGAAGCCAAGAAGCTGGTGAACCCTTTGTTCAAGAAGAGGCATAGAACTTTGGCACTGGCAGGAGTTGTAGCCCAAAAGGGACCTTACCCACTTTGTAAAATGACCCCAGTACATCTGCCTGCAGCATCAAAGGGCTGTTCTCTATAAGAGGCTGAAAGTGCCTCTGCAATTAACCAGTTCAGCCAGGACGTGGATTTCCAAACAACCACCCAGCTGCTTAAGCTTACCCACAAGACCAGAGATGAAACAGAAGCAGCAGAGGCTGTTGACCTGGACTGAGAAGAAGGCTGCTGGCAAAGGGAATGTCCCCATGAAGAGACCACTGGTCTCAAACTAGAGCAATAACTAATAAAATAAAATAATTATGACTATACTGAATTAAATATCATGTGAATTTGATCTCTCTTTCAAAATATCTTGTTTTAATCTCACTTTTCATTTAAAGGACACACTTAATGGCTTCTTTTTAGCACATCTAAATTGTTATCATCACTACACTCTTGCACTTTGGGGCCCTTTAGGTCAAAAAAGGTTATGTGTACAAATGCACTGATATTATGACATTAGACCTGGTCATCCATATAGCATCAAAGTGACTAACAGGCAGGTAGTGTGAACATCCTGGACAAAGGATGCTTCATGTCCTGGGCAGGGATTGAGCAGCTGGAGAAAGAGTTCACCACATTATCCAGAACGGCATGCAGTTTACAACTTAGGAATTATTTATTCCTGGAATTTTCCATTTAATAGCTTTGGACCTTGTTTGGCTGCAGATAATTGTAAAAAGTGTAATCTAGCCTAAGGCAGGACCATAGTACATAAGATGACAAAAAATAAAACTGAAAGCAAAAAAAAAAAAAAAACTGAAAGCAGTACATGAAATGTTAATAGCAGTAGAAATAGAAGTAATTTATCATCTTTTTATATTGTTTCAATTTTATGTAATGAACATGTATTGATTTTTATACACAACCTCTTTAAAGATATCCCAGAATTCTAAGTGCCTTCAACATTTTTAGTCACTTTGGTTTCCAAACACCTATATCAAATATTGAACTTTTTTAAAAAGTTAATAAAAAATTTCAATCATTCTCATATCTACCTACAAAGTGATTATAGAGCTCAAACTATTCATTCTCTGCTAGAGGTCTCAAGCTTATTCCAAGTGTTTCAAGAAACCACCATACCATTTCTTTTAAATGATTTGACAAAATTTTTTATTAGATTTCCTCCAAGATACAGAGCAGTCATAATTAACAAACCCAGCTGTCATTCAAACCAGAATACATCAAATCCAAAGGCCATAGAGCATGTTCGCAGACAGTGCAGTGTTTGTCTCCCTAAAAGCAAGATAATGCCAGGCAAAAGGCAGAACTATAAATATTACATTCTGGAACACTGACATTGACCTACACTGCTTTTAAAAATTTTTTTTTAGTTGTCAATGGACCTTTACTTTATTTATTTATATGTAGTGCTATGGATTGAACCCAGTGCCTCATGCATGCTAGGCAAGCACTCTACCACTGAGCTACAATCCCCGCCCGGACCTACACTGTTTGACAGAAACATTAAAACAGTGATCTAACATATCCTAGTGAAATTTCTTTTCCCAGAGGCAGCCAAGCTTCAGGTCTTAAGCATCGTTGCCAATTCTGAAAGGTCTCATATCTAATGTTACTGTTTTCTTGTCACATAGAAAAGGCTAGGTGGCCTTTTATCTTGGCCTACCCATTTAATTGGTTGTGTAGGACCAGGAATAGATTGAACAGGTTCTTCCTGAAGCCACAGAGATTTCCCAAAGTTCTCATCAGCTCTTACACCTGACCTCCTCTTTACCTGTTATTTATATATTTTTCTCTTCCACTTATTCAGAAGAGTTCTAAAAACACTTATATCATGCCTTGGGAACACAGGGCTTTCATGGATTACCAACAAGGATTTTGAATGCTGATATTCTGGGAGATGCTGAGAGCAGTTCACTTTCTAGTAACTAATACTGTCCAGAACCACAAGATGGAGCTTTAGCTACAGCAAAGGTGATTAAATTCCAAGAATGCTGGGGAACTCTGGATTGGTGGGAAAGACTATGCGTGCTGCTATTGATAGAAATGATAGCCTCCATCCTGATTCCATGTTATTTTAACAAATAGATTCTTAATTTATTACTAGGTGACTCTAATATGGTAACAAATAGGACACCAACAATATAGAAAAGTAAATCTGCAAACACGTATTTTTACACATCTGTTTTGGGCAAAATCATTTTTTCTTTATGAACCTTGTTTAAATGGAGGGAAATATCCACAGGAAAATATTTCTCAATGCACTTTTCAAAATGGTTTGGTTTGTCCAATTAACAGGCAAGAAAAACATGGTTCCTAATGTCCTGATTCAGTTGAAAAGCACTTAATTCAAGATCTCAAGGGTGAAGGTAATCTAGGGGCTCTCAGGCAGTACTCTGTTTACACTGTTGGAAAACAATTTTCCTGAAAGAACTTAGTACAGTGCTGTGGTAACATAAGTAGCAATGTTCCAGTGGGCATGGGCTGGATTGCTCTTGGCAAAGATACCTTTTGCCCTGTCACAACACTGAGGTCTAGCAAGTTCACTTGGTCCTTGAGAAATCCAGCAGAGTTAGCAGAGCATGAAGCTGGCCTCCAGGGAGCTTCCAGATGGAGAATGGTCAGGTGGTCACCTTTCCATGTAAGTGGGATAGCAGGAGTTCTGCAAGACCTAAACCTACTTTTCCTTTCTTGCCACTCTGCCCTGGCACCAGAAGGTATCTGGGTGCAGAAAGCAATTCTGATTTCTAGATTTGTGGAATAGACTGGATATGAACCGGGGCATGTTTGCAAACTTTCCTTAGGTGATTGTAGTGTGCAAAAAAGGGTAAAGGAACCATTGGGTTGGTGGGCTAACAGGAGGGAAGGTTCTAGAGTAACAGACACTCCTGTCGCCCCTCTTCCCTTGATTTGGCATCTTGAGCGATTTCTTGGCAACTGTCCTGTGGCACTTCAGGCCCTCTGAAAGGCCACAAGTGGATGGGATTTGTATTAGTGGCTGGGGTCATTAGAGACAGGGCAAGTTC
Organism: Sciurus carolinensis; assembly: GCF_902686445.1. Taxonomy (NCBI): domain Eukaryota; kingdom Metazoa; phylum Chordata; class Mammalia; order Rodentia; family Sciuridae; genus Sciurus; species Sciurus carolinensis. Next base: position 22,766,145 of record NC_062227.1, on the reverse strand, counting down.
ATTTCAGTATGAAGCACTGAGTGTGGTGCACAGGATGGGCAGAAACAAAGCCAGCAGCTAGACTCTCCCTGGGCCACATGTCTGTGTTTATGTTATTTTATTTAATCTCATCACCCTCCTGCAAGGGGATACCCCATCCATTCCTGATAAAGATATTGTCATAATCATTATCTTCGTTGTTCACTGTCACACAGGAAATAAAATGGTGAGAATTCTACCCACTTATGTTGTAAAATCACAAATCCATGTGTCTTCACTTTGGTCTTTAGGTTTACTTCCAAAATTGCACTTAAATCTTTTTATTTGCTTTATAAATGGACCAATATTCTTTGTTTGAAAACAGTACTTTCCTCTCCTGGCCTGTTTGTGTCACTCAGCACAGGCACTAATAGGAAATGAAGAAAGCTGGGGGCTCTGTTTATTTCAAGTGTAATAAAATATTATGGAAATATTAACAATAATATTTACTTGAACGGCACATATATCATCTGTTTTGCATTTTTCACAGCTGAGAATTTCAGCACAGATTCCCTTCTTCCTTGTGGTTTTTCTGATTCTTCCAGCTAAAAGCAAGTTTTCCTTCTGAGTTATCAGAGCCTTTATCTGTACATCTTACCCTGTTTTATAATTTTACCCTCAAGTTGTCTTTATGGATATGCTTGTGTCTTACTACACTATAATACTTTTGAGATTCAGTCTGATATTTGTCATCACAGGGCTTACGTCCTTGAAGAATTAAGTATCTCAATATTCAATTAATAAATCAAATTTTCTCTCTACCACTTTTTAAAACTTCTTTTAATTGTAGTTGTAGATAGCATGCCTTTATTTTATTTGGTTATTTTTGTATGCAGTGCTGCAGATCAAACTCAGTGCCTCATGAGTGCTAGCCAAGTGCTCTGCCACTGAGTCACAGCCCCAGGCCTCTACCACTCCTGATCCCTGACCTGAACAAAGCCCTTTATTAAAAGGAATGAAAATTAAATGTATCACAAATGAAGAAAAAGGGTGTGTATGTGTGTGAATACATAAATAAGTGCACACACAGGCATGCCAAGCTTGGTTTTATGCATCATCACAGTCTGGTACAAGTAATAACAGTGCTGGATTAGTTAGTTCATCTGCCTTCTGTTTAAGACTACACCAACAGGTGTTTGCTATGGGATGGTCTCGGAGCACCAGTGGAAATGAATCAGCACCACAGAATTAGGTTCCCTCGAAATCTTTCTTCTGCTTCAGATGTGCTCTCCTGAGACGAGGTAGAAATATTTTTGTCCTTGTGTTTAAGCCAACATTCTATGGTTCAGAAGCTTCCTCACAGCTAGGATCCTGAAATACGTGGGAATGTCTGTGGCTGGCCCGACCCTCTGGGCAGTGGTTCTTAAATATCTGTAAGGACCACTTCTCTAAGGAACACTATCACACAGGGAACTCGTGGGGCCAACCTTCTCTGCCCCACATTCTGATCCACTGTGCCTGGAGGTATGACCAAGAAACAGTCACTGTTGTAAGCACCTCAGGTGATTTTAAAGCAGAGGGTTCCAGAACACTATGAGGAACACACTGCTGTGTCTTGGAACAGCTCTGTCCTGCACAAAGTTGAATTTCCTAATGCACTGGGTACACAGCTGTGAATGGGCTATGAATAGCAGCAGACCACAAAACAAAGCTGGGAGGACCACACCTCCAATGTGTTGCAGGGAGTGGGTCAGTCTATAGGGCAAATAGGGCAAAACTTGAAGTGTTACACAGGAAAAGTCACGTTAACTTGTACCACTTGTCATCTTTCATCCATCACATAAATCTTTGTGACAGAGGGTAAGTGTCTGAAAATATTAATCCTTCTTTTATAAATTCATGCTTTTCCTTTAAGGTGATGAAATGATGTGCATGATATAGGGGTGACATTCAGTCCTTATTTCTGTAAAAGGAGTAGCTGAGGGCCAGGTCAGAGGTCTTGGAGAATACAAAATAGATTTCAAACTGTATTTGTAGCCATTGTGTACAATGTGATGTAAGAAAAAATAAGTTTTATTAATTTAAGGATGCCCATCTGACAGGCTGGAGTGCATGTCATAGAAATGAACAAATCAAATAATTGAATGAGAATTTTCCCAGAAGGAATCCATGCATTAGTTTATCTTATTTATTTGTTGTAAAGATCAAAGCTGGTAATGATGGAATCATAAATTAACAGTGCTAAGGAATTTAGTGTTTGAATTGATCAATCATGAGTGTCCCGGGACTTGCTACTGACTGACTTAGTGACGCTGCTGAAGTAAACACCAGGACCCTGGACACAGCCCAAGGCCTGTTCTCCCAAACTAGGATAAGCTTAGTATTTCTTTCAGAAACATCTTAACATTCTCCTTCCACCAGTTCTCTTGTAGTTAACTACTGTCCTATAAAATGGGTACAAATAAAAAGGCACAGAGCAGACACCAGGGTTTTCACTAGGAACTTGCCAAGAGGAACTATCTCCCTTGCTTTGGTTTTCAACCCCTTTCTTTTCTATGATGAGCTGCAAAGGGTTGGCCCAGGACCAGATGGGGCTAAATAAGCAAGGCTTTCAACTACTGCTATTGAATGAAAGATTGTCCACTTCTATTCAAAAGTATTTTGTGAGAACTGACAACTTTCAGTTTCACATAGTTAAGAGCTAATTCACGGGACAGTAGAGATTCAGTTATCTAGACAGAATCTTCTCATGGACCCGAATCCTTATACACTGGAATGTATTCCCACAAGTTTTGCTTTATGAGCAAAAATAAAGTACAGAAAAGAACCATGCTGCAGCCTTCTCATTGCTTCTGGCATGTGACCCTCTGCTGAGTGCTCTTGGGTACTGGTCAGAATTGACAAAAACAAGAGGTTTTCTTAAAAAGAACAACAAAAGGTACATTTAAAAAGTCAAAGTTTAAAAATCTTAAGCTAAACAAACAGGATGATGCTAAAAGTATTTACTGTTGGAATAACTACTTACAAAGAAGAGAAGGTGGCTCTCTAAAAGTCTCTTTCCTAATAGGGAAAAAAAAAATTGAACTGCTATGTTAATTGTTTTTTGAGAACTAGCCCTAACTTTTAGTAAAACAGACTTATTGTCAGGGTTCACAAAGTGATTTGTAAGAATTTCATTCCAAAGAGAATTTAAAAATCTTGTCGATCAATCCAGATACCATTTTTCCTGGTGATATTGTTGGACGGGGAACACAGCAAAAGCAAATCTAGTGGAAATAGTGATTTTCAGAGTATTAACACTTGACTCAGAGAAACTTCAGCCTCACTTACCTACCTCCAGATTTAGACAATTTTTTTAGATAATTAAAAGTGCCGCAGGCTAAACCCAGCCTTCCATTTCAAATGAGCATGGGACTTAGAAGCAAACACATTTACAGCAAACCTGCCATGTTTTCTCTTAGCTCTGATTCTTTCACTAAGCCCCCAGTTATTCCCCCACTCACAAAATCCGAGCTGTTCACAAAGGAACACTTCCTCATTTCTCACAGTCCCACTTCCATGGCAGATCAGTGGCATCTGGTTCAATATTTCATTAAAACTCCTGAAAACTAACAGTTCAATCTATTAAAAAACTACAGTCCCTGAGCAACATAAATTACCTCGCCAACTATGATTATAGCATGCCGTGCAGCACATTCACTGTCGAGACATTTATACCTGTGGAGTTTGTGCACGTTCCGGATGCAAGAAGTGTAATCTTTATAAGACTCTTTCAGACAGTAAATATTGAAAAAAAATTTTTTTTAAAGTTCCTTAGCAAGAAAAAGGTTATTTTGGTCTAGAATGAATGACTCCTGTGTTTTGCTTTAATTATCCATGAATTGAATCTAGAATATTTTGGGGGGAACATTTTTGTGTTTAGTCACTCCCTTTGCCTGAGGACCTTCCACTCTGCTCTTGGCTCTCAGCAAATGTTGGAAAAGCATATGAAAGACAGCCCCATGGAAGACCAGCTTATGCGGGGGCATCTGGAATTCCATCCAGTGCTTGACAAAGATCCTCTGGAGGATGATTGCAAAGGCTCATCCTAAAAGGAATTGCCGGATGTTTTGCTCCGGAGCATGGTGTTTTTTCTGCTGTGTTTTTCTGATAATATATTACTCATTTCAGTCTGAACGGATTGCTTAAGGGGATGAGGGGAATACAACAAAAATTCCAGAAAATAATACCTACAATCTGAAAAACAATGGGTCTTTACCACTAACAAAGTCAAAAATAATTTTGCAACCGTGCAATGAGTCCCTGAAAGCCTCTGGAGAAAATAGTTATAGATCTGCCTTTGTCTCCAACAGGCTGGTTAAATTCTAACGATGGTGGTGGGGTAAAAGAATAAGGTTTCACCACATTCCTTCCTTCCTACAAAGAATAGGTCACCCCTATAATAAACATTGGTGCACAATGCCCTGTTCTGGAAAAAAGAGCTACATAAGACAAGGTAATCTATTCAGTAAAAAAAAACTTGGCCACTAGAACCATTGGGACCGCTGCCCTCCTGTAGCCCTTAACTCAGCAATTTAGATATTAACCAGATGGACCTAGTAGAGATGGTCACATGAGATTACTTGTCTATCGCTTTGACCGCGAGAATAATAAGAATAGTCTTAGGTCACATAGAGTTTAGATATTAAGGAAATAAACACTGTATTAGCTCATTGACGTAGTTAGATATTCTTAAAACAATTGTGATTAGGTAAGGATAATCTGTAAGGTTGCTGTTTTCTGCTTATGCTTTGGAAACTTCTTTAATATTAACCACAAGACTGTCATTATAGCCTGAAGAAAAATGTATATAAACTCAGCCTTCCCCAGAATAAAGTGGGAATGATTGCACCAGAACTAGAGTCTGTGTCTTTCATTCTCCATCCATCGCCAATGCTGTCTCCCTGTGCCCCGTTTACCTGTGTGGAACCCATGGACTCCTGCTAGGGCTGGACCCCGGCAAGTGGCGCCCAACGTGGGGCACTCTGGTAAACCCCCCATTTATTAATATTAATTTCTTTCCTTTTCGAGACAGCTAGGATCCTGCCTGGGGTGCTGTGGACCCCTCGGTAGAGAAGGCCGAGAAAGGAGAGGCAGGGATAGACAGAACAGCTACCATGGGAGGTAGTGAAAGCAAAGAAAGAGCATTATTTATTGATATTGCTAAGCACTTATTAACTAAAAGAGGAACGCATGTAGGAACAGCTCAATTAAAAAGATTTTTTCATTTCATGTGCCCCTTGGTTTTCTGAACAGGGTACTTTAGATGTTAAAACTTGGAAAAAGGTAGGCGATGCTATGCATGCGCATCATAGATTATATGGCAATGAAAGAGTCCCTGCCGATGCTTTTGCGTTGTGGAATCTTTTTAGGGACTGTTTAGACACTAGACATGAAAGTGAGCAGCTAAGTAAAAGGGTAAGATCACCAGACAAAACGTCAGAAAAGGAGGCTTTGCTGACAGCCTCAGTTAAAAAATATACAGAGGAAACTCAGAGTGAAAGTGAAAGTGAATCAGACGATGATGAAGACTGGAAAGAGGAGAAAGGTCTACCTGATCAGCTCTCCACGTCTGATGAGGAGGACTTGGAAGAAGCCACTATCAGATTTCATAATGAGGATCCACCTTTGGTGGCTCCTGTTGTGCAGGCCCTTCCTAAACCCTCAGATAAAATAAAAAGGAAAGTCCAAAAGGTAGGATTTCTAGGTGCTGTTAGTGAGGCACAAAAACAGGGAGATGTTAGTATTTGTTGCCCTATAGTATGGGCTATAGATGAGGGAGGAGAGCCTCATTGGGAGCCTCTCTCTTTTAAAATGTTAAAAGAACTAAAAGCAGCTGTAAAAGATTTAGGACCTACTTCCCCTTATACTCTGCAGCTAGTGGAGAATGTGAGCTCACAGTGGCTGACGCCTTTTGATTGGCAACAAACCACAAAGTTGTGTTTAACACCAGGGCAATATTTACTTTGGAAGACAGAATATAAAAAATTAGCAAAAGCCTCTGTACAGTCACAGATGGACAGAAGAAGAGATAGAATAACCTTAGGACAGTTAACAGGAACAGGGGATTGGCTTACTCCTGCAGAACAAATTAAACTTCATAGAAAGGTTTTAGAGGAAATTTCTAAATGTGCTCAATTGGCATGGAGGCGATTGCCTTCTGCTGATGCTCCTACAACCTTTCTTAGTAATATTAAACAAGGTAGCATGGAACCTTATGAAGATTTCTTTGCAAAATTAGAGGAAAATATTTCTAAAATCATTACTAATTCAGAAGCAGCTGAAATATTACTGAAGCAATTGGCTTTTGAAAATGCTAATCCTACATGCCAGGCCTTATTAAGACCAATTAGAAGAACTGGCTCTCTTTCAGACTATATTAAAACCTGTATGGACAGCAGCCCAGCTCGTATTCAAGGAATGGCTATGGCTGCTGCCTTACAAGGAAAAACTTATTCACAATATCTTAAAGGTATTAATCAAAATGTTAATGCTCCTAGGCCTGCTGGTCGTCCTGGCAGGCCTCAAGGTAATTGTTTTTCTTGTGGACAACTTGGGCATTTTGCTAAGGATTGTCCTAATCCTAAGAATCCAATTGTGCCAGCTCCAGTGGCCCCTGAGAATACTGCCGGGGGAACTGTAACTCCTCCTAAAACAATTTGTCCTAAATGTCAAAAAGGATTTCATTGGACTCGTGCATGTAGATCCAGAGTTCATAAAGATGGCCATTTGCTTAATGGACTAGGACAAGGAGGTTCAAACATGCCTCCTATAAAACAGTCAAGGCAAAATTATCCAGGATTTCAAGCCAATAAATCTTATCCAAAAAACGGGATGAGGGGCCTTCCCCAGGTCCCTCCAAACAATTGGGGATCCCCCAATCCATTTGTAGGACAACAATTAATGACCTGGCCAGAGGAACCCCAGGAAGTGCAGGATTAGATCTGCCTTCCTCTCAGCATTTAATTATTACTCCAGAATCAGAGGTTACTTTAATCCCAACAGGCATATTTGGCCCTTTGCCTGAGGGACGTATGGGCCTAATAATAGGAAGAAGTTCTATAGCAAAAGCAGGAATCCAGGTAATACCTGGTGTAGTAGATTCAGATTGTTTAGGAGAAATAAAAATTATGGCCTATCCCCCATATAAGACAGTACAGATTTTTCCTTAACAGAGAATTGCTCAGTTATTGTTAATACCCTATCTTAAACTTCCAAATCAAGTACTAGCCCCAGAAAGGAAAGAGGGTTTTGGACCAACTAATACTGTGGCCTGTATACAAAAAAATTCAGAACAAAGACCTATGAAAGCTATAGAAATAAATGGCAAAAGATTCAAAGGACTGCTAGATACAGGAGCGGACATAACTTGTATTGCAGCTCATGATTGGCCTCCTAGCTGGCCAACTACTAAATCCCCTTCTACTTTCATGGGGCTTGGATTAGCCTCCAATGTGGCAAAAAGCTCTGTTATGTTACATTGGAGAGACAAAGAAAAAACTGGGACTTTTCAACCATATGTTGTTCCTTCTCTCCCCTTTACGTTATGGGGAAGAGATTTAATGGAACAACTTAATATTACTTTAACTGATGAACAGGAGGAAAGTACAGCTTTTTCATAGGGGCCTCTGGTACCAGGCAGGCTGACCCAATTATCTGGAAGGAAAACCAACCAGTATGGGTGGAACAGTGGCCCTTATCAAAAGAAAAACTCAAAGCAGCCACAAAATTAGTACAGGAACAATTACAGTTAGGACATATAGAGCCATCTAATAGTCCATGGAATACACCTATATTTGTTATAAAGAAAAAATCAGGAAAATGGAGATTACTGCAGGATCTAAGAGCAGTTAATAATACAGTGGAGACTACGGGGGCACTTCAGCCTGGCCTCCCTTCTCCTGTGGCTGTCCCTAAAGGCTATCATATTATAATCATTGATTTACAAGATTGCTTCTTTACTATTCCTTTAGCTAAACTAGATAGATGGCGTTTTGCTTTTAGTTTACCATTGCCTAACTTACAAAGGCCTTATCAAAGATTTCAATGGAAAGTATTACCTCAAGGAATGAAAAATAGTCCTACATTATGTCAAAAGTTTGTAGATCAATCCTTACTTAATTGTAGACAAAAGTATCCAGACTGCTATATGATTCATTATATGGATGATATATTGATTGCACATTCTCAAAGCCATTTGTTACAAATAATATTACAGGATTTAATTAAAGATTTACAGAGGTGGGATCTGATAGTGTCTCCTGAAAAAATTCAACAGGAACCTCCTTATAATTATCTAAGAAGAACTATAAAAACAGATTGTGTCAGTTCTCAAAAGTTACAAATTCGAAAAGACAAATTATTAACATTAAATGATTTTCAAAAATTATTGGGAGATATAAATTGGATTATACCTTATTTAAAACTCTCAACTAACGATTTAAAACCTTTGTTTGAAATACTAAAGGGTGATTCAGATCCTAACTCAAGTAGAGTATTAACTAAAGAAGGAGAACAAGCCTTGCAAGTTGTTGAAACTGCAATTCAAAAACATTACTTGCAACAAGTTAATTATAACTTGCCTTGGGGTTTTATTGTGCTAAAAACGAAACATACTCCAACAGGTTGTTTATGGCAAAATGATCCACTTGAATGGATACACTTACCAGTATCAGGAAAGAAAATATTAATGTCTTATCCTACTATGGTAGCTTCTTTGGTATTAAAGGCCAGATTTAGAAGTAAAGAATTGTTTGCTTGTGAAATGCATGAAATAATTATTCCTTACACAAGAGAACAATTTGACCAATTATTACAAATTGATGATCAATGGGCTATTGCATTTCTAAATTTTACAGGAAAAATTTCTTTCCACTTGCCCAATAATCCTTTACTACATTTTTTTACTTCAAACAGAAATAATATTTTCTAAATGGTGCTCCTCAACTCCAATTAACAATGCTATGTTAATATTTACAGATGGGTCATCAAATGGAAAAGCAGTTACAATAATTAATTCTCAACCCACAGTACAATGGACATAAGAAACTTCTGCACAAAGAGCTGAATTAGAAGCAGTCGTCTATGCTTTCAAGACTGTTGCTCAGGGCTGGGGAGATAGCTCAGCTGGTAGAGTGCAAGCACAAGGCCCTGAGTTCGATCCCCAGTACCGCAAAAAAAAAAAAAAAAAAAAAAAAAAGACTGTTGCTCAACCCTTTAACTTGTACACAGACTCACTATACATTGTTAAACTGTTTCCAACCATAGAAATAGCAACGCTCTCCTTTTCATCTAAAATTATACATAGGCTACAAGAATTTCAATATCTAATTCATAACAGAACTTCACATTTCTTTATAGGTCATATTCGGGGACATTCTGGATTACCTGGTCCCCTTGCTCAGGGGAATACCCATGCTGATCACTTAACTAAAAATTTTATTTTAACAGCTATAGAAGAAGCTATTATATCACACAAAAATCATCATCAAAATTCATCTGCCTTACAAAAACAATTCCATATTTCTAGAGAAGAAGCTAGAACTATTGTTAAAAATTGTCATGTTTGTCCTAAATTTATTCCTCCTTCACAGATGGGAGTTAATCCTTGAGGACTTTTACCTAATGTCTTATGGCAAATGGATGTAACTCATATATCAGAATTTGGAAAATTGTCTTATGTTCACATTACAGTCGATACCTTTTCTCATGTTATTGTGGCCTCAGCCAGAACTGGGGAAGCCTACAAGGATGTGATTCAACATTTATTCCTTTGTTTTTCTGTTTTAGGAATGCCTAAAAAATTAAAAACTGATAATGCTCCTGCTTATACATCAAAACCATTTAAAGATTTCTGTTCCAGATTTAATATTTCTCATTCTACAGGAATTCCTTATAACCCACAAGGACAAGCAATAGTAGAAAGGAGCCATCAAAGATTAAAACTACAAATAAATAAGTTAAAAGAGGGAGAGCTTAAATACTCTTCTCCACATCATATTTTACAACATGCTTTATTTGTTTTAAATCATCTAAATACTGACAAGGAGGGAAATAACTACAATGATGAGACATTGGGAAAGTAAAAGGTCAAAACAAAGTTTAGTAAAAAGGAAAGATTTATTATCTGGTAAATGGAGAGGACCTGATGTCTTGCTGACATTCGGTCGAGGCTATGCTTGTGTATTTCCACAGGATGCTGAAACACCTTTGTGGATTCCAGACAAATTGATACGTCACTACAATGAGCCCTATTCGAAGGAGGAAGAACAAAAAGTATTGGATCCCTTACCAACCCAATCAAACGGACGAAGACGGGCTAGTATTCAAGATGAAAAGATTGCGTCTTGCACAATCATCCACAACTCGCAACTCAAACCTGCCGACTAGGGGACAAATGAAACGCCTGACTGCCACTGCTGAACACATGGTGAACAGCTCCAGAAAACCTAAAACCCCAGAGGCTTTGTTTTTTGCATTGATTGCTCTCATTTCGACTCAGGTACTGCCTATTCATGCTTATGATAATGAAGGGAAAGCTTACTGGACCTATTTTCCAAATCCTCCCTTACTGCATCCAACTACTTGGAGTAGATCTAATATTAAAGTATTTACTAATGAGCCTCAATTACTTGGAGGGATTTCAGATTCTTTAATACCACATAAAATAGCATCTACAATTACATTTCATGGAATTACTGAAGAGACACCAATGTGCTTTAGTACAGATAATCTACATGTGCCATTGGGATGTCTCCCTTTAAGTTATAGGACTTACATTACTGATTCTCCAGGAGAAGAAGACAACGAAAGAGATATATGGTCCCTAGAGATAACCTCACTTGGATATGCTAATTATAATGATACAAATATTTCAGTGGCTTTACCGCCTCCTTTCAAACTGTGTGACGACTTTAACAGTCGTAAAGACAGCTCTTGGAATCTACTCAATTTAGAAACAGATTTCCCAAAATGGTTTGAATGTGGTTTTCATCATACTGCACTACAGTTTAAGCCACAAGGCTCTGCTACTACTATTACAGATTATTCTGTGTCTTCTCCTGATTTTGATTATAAACTTTGGTTAAAGATAAGATGGAATAAAACGTTACATTTTAATTTTAACCCTTTTCTTACCAATGAGCCTATTCATAGATGGTTTACTCCTGGATGGGTAACACCCATCTATCGGAGTGACCTTATAAATGGTAAATTCTCTTACTTTCCTGAGTTGTATAAACTATTAGCAGCTACTAATATAGTATTATTACAAAGACCTAAGTTAAGTAAACCTAATGACTTTGCAGTACGTGCTTGTATAAATGCTCCTCATGCTATTCTTATGTCTACCATAAATAATTTCAATATCACTAAAAATAAGGAAGCTTATAACATTTATTGCCATGATTGTCTTCTTACTAATTGTATTAATTCAACCATGTCTAAAGATTTAAAGGTGTTTTTAATTGTACATCAGCCTAATTATGTTATATTGCCAGTTAATCTTACACAATCTTGGTATGATGACCCAGGTGTTGAAATTTTAAAAACAGTTAATGAACTTTTAAGACCAAAAAGATTTGTTGCAGCTTTGTTCCTAGGAATAACAGCTTTTATCAGTATAATCACTTCTTTAGCTCTCTCGACCACAGCGCTTGTACAGGAAATTCATACTGCTTCACACGTAAATGATTTATCTCATAATGTCTCTGTGGCTTTAGCAGCACAAGAACAAATTGATAAAAAATTAGAAACAAGAATTAATGCTCTTGAAGAAGCTATTCTCTTTATGGGAAATGAGATTCAAAATATTCAAACTAGAATGACCACTAGATGTCATGCTAACTACAAATGGATTTGTATTACTCCCTTAAAGGTTGATAATAATACTAATTGGGAACAAGTTAAAACTCACCTTAAAGGAGTTTGGAATAATACTAATATAGCACCAGATATCAATGCTTTACAACTACAAATAAAAATGTTAAGTCAGGCTCATCTCTCGGTTGTTCCAGCAGATAATTTGGCCTCCCAAATGTTTCATAATATAAAAACAACTATATTTAATAGTACATTCCTAAATACAATATTACAATATGGCTTGATTGGAGTATGTATTTTAATTTTAATTCTTTGTCTTCCAGTCATCCTCCAAGTAATCCTCAGACTAGTCAAGAGAATAAAAATTCAAGAAGCCCTCTTCACTTTACAAAATAAAAAAGGGGGAGCTGCAGGGGTGTCTGGAATTCCATCCAGTGCTTGACAAAGATCCTCTGGAGGATGATTGCAAAGGCTCATCCTAAAAGGAATTGCCGGATGTTTTGCTCCAGAGCATGGTGTTTTCTCTGCTGTGTCTTTCTGATAATATATTACTCATTTCAGTCTGAATGGATTGCTTAAGGGGACGAGGGGAATACAACAAAAATTCCAGAAAATATTACCTACAATCTGAAAAACAATGGGTCTTTACCACTAACAAAATCAAAAATAATTTTGCAACCGTGCAATGAGTCCCTGAAAGCCTCTGGAGAAAATAGTTATAGATCTGCCTTTGTCTCCAACAGGCTAGTTAAATTCTAACGATGGTGGTGGGGTAGAAGAATAAGGTTTCACAACATTCCTTCCTTCCTACAAAGAATAGGTCACCCCTATAATAAACGTTGGTGCACAATGCCCTGTTCTGGAAAAAAAAAAAAAAGCTACATAAGACAAGGTAATCTATTCAGTAAAAAAACTTGGCCACTAGAACCATTGGGACCGCTGCCCTCCTGTAGCCCTTAACTCAGCAATTTAGATATTAACCAGATGGACCTAGTAGAGATGGTCACATGAGATTACTTGTCTATCGCTTTGACCGTGAAAATAATAAGAATAGTCTTAGGTCACATAGAGTTTAGATATTAAGGAAATAAACATTGTATTAGCTCATGACATAGTTAGATATTCTTAAAACAATTGTGATTAGGTAAGGATAATCTGTAAGGTTGCTATTTTCTGCCTATGCTTTGGAAACTTCTTTAATATTAACCACAAGACTGTCATTATAGCCTGAAGAAAAATGTATATAAACCCAGCCTTCCCCAGAATAAAGTGGGAGTGATTGCACCAGAACTAGAGTCTGTGTCTTTCATTCTCCATCCATCGCCGATGCTGTCTCCCTGTGCCCCGTTTACCTGTGTGGAACCCATGGACTCCTGCTAGGGCTGGACCCCGGCAAGCTCAACAGAGAATTTAGAGCTCATTCATTTTTGCTGCAGGGTAGCTGCATGTTATATGGCAGAAGGAAGTATGGATGAACAGTTTCATTTGGGACCAGTTTTGACAATCGGTGGTCAGTCACCCCACCATCAAATATTGGCACTTTACAAGTTCTCAAAACCAGACACCTTTGATGGCCACCAGGAAGGGAAGAAAGGGTAAGGTTCCATGACCTTCTACTCGGTTACAATCATAATGCCAGACACAATTAAAGCAGCTGGATAGCTCAGGTGAGAACATATTAAAGAACATATTAAATCAGACAAACTTAAGACTGAATCTTTAAGAATCTCCCTGTAATTTGCTCCTTTATTTATTTATTTTTTTGGGTGCTGGGGATCAAACCCAGGGCCTTGTGCTTACAAGGCAAGCACTCTACCGACTGAGCTATCTCCCCAGCCCCCAATTTGCTCCTTTAATGAGTAATTTTCTTCTCCTCCAGGATATAAATCTAAACTTATATTTGTAATTGTAGTCAAAAAGGTAGGCAAATATTTGCATATTATTTATAAGGATCCTAAAGAGATTAGCTATCCTATAGGTAATTCAAAGGGTGCTTTTCTTTTTTCTTGAATGGGTACAATGTTAAATATTTGTTGCACAGAAAAAAGTAAAATGAAGCTTTAATAACAAATGCCCAGCCCAATGGGAATGAATAAGCAATTACATACAAAAATATGAATGAACCTAAAAACATAAAACTGATGAAGTCTGACACATACTCCACATATTCCATGGATATGAAGTACAAAACAGGCAAACCAATCAATGGTAGAAGTTAGAATACCGGGTACTGACGGAATACAAGAAGAGTCTCTGGGATGCTGGTAATGTTTCACTTCTTTATCTGAATTCTGGTTACAAAAGTTGTTTCATTTGTGAAAAGTTCACCATGCTGTACACTTACAATTTGTGCACCTCTCAGTATGTGTGATATACTTCAATAAAAGTTTCAAAAAAAAAAAATGCTCAACTCAATTACAAATTCACTGGTAGTTTGAGGGAGCAGACTAACTGACTGTAATTGTGCCACTGACCTGGCAATCCATCATACAGGCCCTTTCTGGATCTAGCACTTTCCCCAGGCACCTGGTGTCTGTCATGAATAAAGACTTGTTGCTTAGAGGAACTCACCTAGCTGCACTACAAAAATATAACATTCTCGAATTAACTGTGTGTCCTATGAATTGCCACTGAGTGGCATGAAATTAGCAGAACTGACATCACTCAGTTAAGCAGCCATCAGAAAAGTCACATGAATGCAATCTATGAAGAAAATGTAAATTAGGATTCACAGCTGTGGGGCCCCCTCCCTGGAGGAAGAATTTTAACTTTTCTGGTTTTTTTTTTTTTTTTTGTCTTTAAAATGAGAGGTTAAGAAGAGATGACCACTAAGATTCTTCCCAGCTCTTGAAATTCTGTGCACTATTCAGTTTGAACAAACTTGTGCATCAAATCCATTCAAAGATAAGGAACGGAAAGTGAATACTTGCATACTGTTATATTTCTAAGTAACTCACACTTTTGTTTCAGGAATAAGTGTTTAGATAAAAAAAATGAATTCAACATAAAAAAAATTACATGTTAGAGAACTAGTATTCATTCAGCCTATATGAATATATATATATATATATATATATATATATATATATATAGTGTGTGTGTGTGTGTGTGTGTGTGTGCTGTAGAAGGTGATGACAATCGTATAAATGTACTATATATATATATATATATATATATATATATATATATATGATTGGCAGGGGGAAAAAGTCACATTAGAATCAATCCATGTTATACCTGAAAACTAATAAAAGTATATACTATATACCATGCTAGGCTCCTCCAGTCTTGGGTGAAATTCTTTCCAATTCTAGGAATTACCTGGAATCTCATGATAGTTGTAAATATAGAATTTAGGTTTTTTTCTTCCTTGATGTTGAATATGTTGTTCTAAACCACTCTTACCTGAAAAAGTTGCATGGAGGTCAACTTTAGGAAGTGTTCACAGAAGGCATTTAGGAATGGAGAAGTAGTTTTAATTAGTCCTATTACTAATTAAAGAAATATGTTTGTCATATTAATTTGCTATATGACTTTTTTGTCTGATTTAATATGTTCTTGAACATGCAACATTTTGGGCAGCCTTTGCTAATGTGTCTAATATACTGAAATAAAGCTTTCTAAATTCTAAATTCACTTTTTAGGGGGATGGGAGAGAAATGGATATAATTTGGCAGGAGAAAATAGGACTCCTCCTATCCCTTCCTGCTAGGAGTGGTATTTCTCACTGTGATTTGTGGATGACATTTACCTTTTTCTGTCATCATTTTCCTTCCATATACTCACAATACTTCTTTATCTAAGAAAACTATCTCTTAGAGGGTCGACAGGATATTTATAGAGAAATTTAATTCCCAAGGCAATATATTTTATTTAATTTCTTCCACAGAATCTGGGTAAGCAAATTTTCCTCTTCATAAATGATCTATCATGGTGGTCAATCTGTGCTACGAGTGAGGGCTTGAACACAAAATGTTAAGGCCCAGGGAGGAGAACTTTGTCACAGGGATAGTCAACACTGCATAGATCTTGATTCATAAAATTTAGTAAAAGACAGTGAGATGGCCCTTAAATGAGCTTTGTTCTACAAAACTCAACACTCTTCTACCATATAAATAATTTGTGATTGTCTATTGTTTTATCTGACTCTTCTCTCTCTTCCATTAACAAAAATAATTTTTTTTTCTGGGAAAATTTCCTTTAATAAAAAACAGTTCTAGTACATTTATACAATTGTCATCACCTTCTACAGCACACAATAGGAAAGTAAAAAATACAGGGCAACCTAGACACACACAGTATAAAAATGCAATGATCCATCCAAGTGGGAGGCCTCAGGGATACAGGAGGGCAGTAAACCTGGTAGGCTGCTCTTCTGGAGGGCTGAAAGGACACTGGGAAGACTTGAAAAACAGTATTAAAACAAAACAAAAACAAAACCACAGGGGCTGGGGGTGTAGCTCAGCAGGAGAGCTCTTGCCCAGCATGCTCAAGGCCTTGGGTTCAATTCCAAGCACCACGAAAATAAAACAAAAAATGGGGTGCAATTTTTTTTTATTCTACTCTTCTTCCCTCTTCCTGTCCTTCTCCCCTCAATCCCCTTCCTCGATTCCACTGATCTTCTATTTTCATGGGCTTTTCACCACTTTTCTCCCCTTATTTTGATCTAGCTCCTGCATAGAGAGAAAATATTCAACACTTAACATTCTGGGGTTTTAATTTTAATTAAAGGGGAAGCAAAATGAAAAGATTTGGTGAAATCTCTGCCTAGTTAAGTATAAAATGAAAAATCATGTCCAGGAGAGAACACTAAAGGTGTGACCAAGTGACCATTCCCTGAAGAGATTAATATGAATACAAGGATGCCAGGCCCTACTCATTGAGGCAATGAAGGAATGACCCTGAAGGCAGTTTGGAGTTCTTTGAGGCAACCTAGGAACTTAAGGGCAACATTTACAGAGAGAAGCCCACTGGTCTTCCTCATTAACTTCCCTGTCCTGCCTCTACTCCCTGCATTCCAGCGAAGTGCCCCTTGGCCATACCACCACAACTATGGCTTGAACTGGCCCAGGTGCAGCTCAGGCTACTGCCCTGGGAGGTACAAGCTATAAATATCCAAGGCCTCCATGTGGTGCTAATTCAGCAGGTTTGTAAAAGACAAGAGCTAGAGTTGCTTGGTTTCCTTCACCTCAATTTCAAAGGATGTCATGGACAGCCTTGGGGTGGAATTGCCATAGAGAATGTCACCTGGGTGATGCCTAGAGGAGCCACAGTGGAGGTACCAGCATGCAGCTCCAGGCTAGGAGAACTGAAGACTCACTCCAAACTGTGAGAGCTGTGGAGTGCTCAGTGCCTGAGGCCGTAGGGACCCTGTCTCTACCCCAGTGTAACCAGAAGATAGAAGATGGAGTCAAGAAAGATTATCCTGGAGCTTTAAGATTTCATTCTGCTTTTCCTGCTGTGTTTTGGACTTTCTGGGTCAGTGTTTTTGTTTAAATCTAAACCCTCCAAAACCTCATGCTTTGAAAGCATGATTCCCAATTCAGGGATATTCCAAGATAGGACTTTGATGAGAGTGGAAACCTCATCAACCGATTAATATATTTGATGGATTAATAATTTGAATGGACTACTCAGTAACTGTAAGCAAGTAGGGTGTGGCTAGAGGAAGTAGGTCACTAGGGACATGCCCTTGTTCCTGACTCCTCACTCTCTCTTTTTTTTTTTAATTTATTTTTATTGTAAACAAATGGGATACATGTTGTTTCTGTTTGTACATGGAGTAACAGCACACCATTTGCATATTCATACATTTACATAGAGTAATGATGTTTGATTCATTCCATTATTTTTTTCCTTCCCCCCACCCCTTCCACCTCTCTTTTCCCTCTATACAGTCCCTCCTTCCTCCATTCTTGCCCCCCTCCCACCCCCCATTATGTGTCATCATCCCCTTATGAGTGAAATCATTCGCCTTTTGGATTTTTGAGATTGGCTTATCTCAATTAATATGATATTCTCCAATTTCATCCATTTGCCTGCAAATGCCATAATTTTATTATTCTTTATAGTTGAGTAATATTCCATTGTATATATATACCACAGTTTCGTTATCCATTCATCAATTGAAGGACATCTAGGTTGGTTCCACAGTCTGGCTATTGTGAATTGAGCAGCTATGAACATTGATATGGCTGTATCTCTGTAGTATGCTGACTTTAAGTCCTTTGGGTATAGGCCCAGGAGTGGGATAGCTGGGTCAAATGGTAGGTCCATTCCAAGATTTTAAGGAATCTCCACACTGCTTTCCACAGTGGCTGCACTAATTTGCAGCCCCACCAGCAATGTATGAGTGTACCTTTTTCCGCACATCCTCGCCAACACCTATTGTTGCCTGTGTTCTTGATAATCGTCATTCTAATTGGGGTGAGATGGAATCTTAGTGTAGTTTTGATTTGCATTTCTCTTATTACTAAAGATGGTGAACATTTTTTCATATGTTTGTTGATTGCTTGTAGATCTTCTTCTGTGAAGTGTCTGTTCATATCCTTAGCCCATTTGTTGATTAGGTTATTTGTATTCTTCGTGTAGAGTTTTTTGAGTTCTTTATATATTGTGGAAATTAGTGCTCTATCTGAAGTATGAGTGGCAAAGATATTCTCCCACTCTGTAGGCTCTCTCTTCGCATTGCTGATAGTTTCCTTTGCTGAGAGAAAGCTATTTAGTTTGAATCTATCCCAGTTATTGATTCTTGCTTTTATTTCTTGCTCTATGGGAGAGTCCTGTTAAGGAAGTCTGGTCCTAAGCCAACAAGTTGAAGATTTGGACCTACTTTTTCTTCTATAAGATGCAGGGTCTCTGGTCTGATTTCAAGGTCCTTGATCCATTGTGAGTTGATTTTTGTGCAAGGTGAGAGATAGGGGTTTAGTTTCATTCTGTTGCATATGGATTTCCAGTTTTCCCAGCACCATTTGTTGAAGAGGCTATCTTTTCTCCATTACATATTTTTGGCACCTTTGTCTAGTATTAGAAAATTGTATTTATTTGGGTTTGTGTTCGTGTCCTCTATTCTGTACCATTGATCTACCTGTCTATTTTGGTGCCAATACCATGCTGTTTTTGTTGCTATTGCTTTGTAGTATAGTTGAAGTTCTGGTATTGCGATACCCCCTGTTTCATTCTTCCTGCTAAGGATTGCTTTAGCTATTCTGGGTTTCTTATTCTTCCAGATGAATTTCATAATTGCTTGCTCTATTTTTGTAAGGTACATCATTGGGATTTTAATTGGAATTGCATTGAATCTGTATAGCACTTTAGGTAGTATGTCCATTTTGACAATATTAATTCTGCCTATCCAAAACATGGGAGATCTTTCCATCTTCTAAGGTCTCCCTTAATTTCTTTCTTCAATGTTTTGTAGTTTTCATTGTAGAGATCTTTTACCTCTTTGGTTAGATTGATTCCCAAGTATTTTATTTTTTTTGAGGCTATTGCAAATGGGGTTGTTTTCCTCATTTCCCTTTCAGCTGTTTCGTCGCTTGCATATAAAAATGCTTTAGATTTATGCGTGTTGATTTTATAGCCTGCTATTTTGCTGAATTCATTGATGAGGTCTAGAAGTTTTCTGGAGGAGGTTTTTGGATCCTCTAAGTATAGAATCATGTCATCCGCAAATAGTGACAGCTTAAGTTCCTCTTTTCCTATTCGTATCCCTTTAATTTCTTTAGTCTGCCTAATTGCTCTGGCTAGAATTTCGAGGACAATGTTGAATAGAAGTGGTGAAAGAGGACATCCCTGTCTTGTTCCCATTTTTAAAGGGAATGGTTTCAGTTTTTGTCCATTAAGAATGATGTTGGCCATGGGCTTAGCATAAATAGCCTTTACAATGTTCAGGTATGTTCCTACTATCCCTATTTTTTCTAGTGTTTTGAGCATGAAGGGGTGTTGTATTTTGTCAAACGCTTTTTCTGTGTCAATTGAAGTAACCATATGATTCTTATCCTTAAGTCTATTGACATGATGGATTACGTTTATTGATGTACGGATGTTAAATCATCCTTGCATTCCAGGGATGAACCCCACTTGGTCGTGGTGCACAATTTTTTTAATATGGTTTTGGATACGGTTTGCCAATATTTTGTTAAGGATCTTTGCATCTATATTCATCAAGGATATTGGTCTAAAATTTTCTTTCCTTGATGTGTCTTTTCCTGGTTTGGGTATAAGGGTGATATTAGCTTCATGGAATGAGTTCAAAAGGGTACCCTCCTTTTCTATTTCCTGGAATACTTTGAGAAGTATTGGAATGAGTTCTTCTTTGAAGGTCTTGTAGAACTCAGCTAAGAATCCATTTGGTTCTGGGCTTTTTGGATGGTAGATTTTTAATGGCTTCTTCTATTTCATTGTTTGATATTGATCTGTTTAAATTGTGTATGTCCTCCTGGTTCAGTTTGGGAGGATCATATGTCTCTAGAAATTTGTTCAATGTCTTTGGTAGTTTCTATTTTGTTGGAATACAGATTTTCAAAGTAGCTTCTCATTATGTTCTGTATCTCAATGGTGTGGGTCGTGATATTTCCTTTTGCATCATGTATTTTAGTAATTTGAGTCTTCTCTCTCCTTCTCTTTGTTAGTGTGGCTAAAGGGTTGTCTATTTTGTTTACTTTCTCAAAGAACCAACTTTTTGTTTTGTCAATTTTTTGAATTGTTTCTTTTGTTTCAATTTCATTGATTTCAGCTCTGATTTTAATTATTTCCTGTCTTCTACTACTTTTGCTGTTATTCTGTTCTTCTTTTTCTAGGGCTTTGAGCTGTAATGTTAGGTCATTTAGTTGTTGACTTTTCATTCTTTTCTGGAATGCGCTCCATGCAATGAATTTTCCTCTTAGTACCGCTTTCATAGTGTCCCAGAGATTTTGATGTGTTGTATCATCATTCTCTATCGCGTTCCCTCTGCCCGCAGAGAGAGACACGACAAACGTATGAAGCTTTGGAAGTTTATTGTGCACAGTCTTCCTTTCTTTCCCTCTTTTCTATCCCTTTCTCTCTTTTCTTTCTCTCGCTCTCTTTCCCTCTGCTTAACTCTCGCCTGCTTCGGTCGCTCCGCTTCTCCCGCTCGGCTCACACCTGCTTCGGCCGCTCCGCTTCTCCCACTCGGCTCTCGCCCTCGCTCGCACTCTTCTTCCTCGCTTCTACTCCTACTCTCAGCTTCTCTGCTCTCAGCTTCTCTCACTCATCAAGCTTATATACACTTCAACCAATCAGGGGAGAGCACACGAGGTAAACGCGCGGACAGCTGCAGGCATAGAATAGGTACACGAGGGGGGCATGCTCTAATCACATCGTTAACTAGCCAATCATTGGAATTCGCTGGTTGTTTACTGTATAGCTGGCCGCTTTTGGCTCAGCGCCAGGCGCCATCTTGACCGTGCCCAAGGCTGGGGGTCCCGGAAACCCCGACAATTCTCATTGACCTCTAAGAATTTTTTTTATCTCCTCCCTGATGTTTTCTGTTATCCATGTTTCATTCAATAGCATATTATTTAGTCTCCTGGTGTTGGAGTAATTTCTGTTTTTATTTTGTCATTGATTTCTACTCTCAACCCATTATGAGCTGATAGAACACAAGGCAGTATCTCTATTTTTTTTGCATTTCCTAAGGGCTGCTTTCTGGCATAGCATATGGTCTATTTTTGAGAAGGTTCCATGTGCTGCTGAGAAGAAAGTGAATTCACATGTTGATGGATGGAATATTCTGTATATGTCTATTAAGTCTAGGTTATTGATTGTGTTATTGAGTTCTATGTTTTCTTTGGTTGGATTTTGTGTGGAAGATCTATCCAGTGGTGACAGCGGTGCATTAAAGTCACCCAGAATTACTGTGTTGTGGTCTATGTGATTCTTGAAATTGAGAAGGATTTGTTTGATGTACAGGGATGCACCATTGTTTGGGGCATAAATATTTACTATCGTTATGTCTTCCTGATTTATGGTTCCCTTAAGCAGTATGAAATGTCCTTCTTTATCCCTTCTGACTAACTTTTGCTTGAAGTCCACTTTATCTGATATAAGGATGCAAACCCCTGCTTTTTTACTGAGTCCATGTGCGTGGTAGGTTTTTTCCCATCCTTTCACCTTTAGTCTGTGGGTGTCTTTTTCTACGAGATGAGTCTCTTGCAGGCAGCATATTGTTGGGTCTTTCTTTTTAATCCATTCTGCCAGTCTATGTCATTTGATTGATAAGTTTAGGCCATTAACATTCATGGTTATTATTGAGATATGATTTGCATTCCCAGTCATTTGGCTTATTTTTGGTTTTTAAGTTGGCTTGGTTTCTCCTTTGAGTGGTTTTTCTCTAAGGTAGTTCCTCCCTTTGCTGACCTCCATTGTTGTTTTTCATTTCCTCCTCATGGAATATTTTGTTGAGAACATTCTGTAGTGCAGGCTTTCTATTTGTAAATTCTTTTAAATTTTGTTTATCATGGAAGGATTTTATTTCATCTTCAAATCTGAAGGTTAGTTTTGCTGGGTATTGGCAACCATGTTCCTTCAGAGCTTGAAATATGTTGTTCCAGGCCCTTCTAGCTTTTACAGTCTGAGAAGTCCGCTGCTATCCATATTGGTCTCCCCCTATATGTAATCTGATGCTTTTCTCTCATGGCCTTCAAAATCCTATCTTTATTTTGAATTTTAGGCATTTTCTTTATAATGTGCCTTGGTGTGGATCTGTTGTGATTTTGTGCATTTGGTGTTCTGTAAGCCTGTTGTATTTGATTTTCCATTTCATTCTTCAGGTTTGGGAAATTTTCTGATATTATTTCATTGAATAGGTTGTTCATTCCTTTGGTTTGTGTCTCTGTGCCTTCCTCAGTCCCAATAATTCTTAAATTTGGTCTTTTCATGATGTCCTATAGTTCTTGGAGATTCTGTTCATGATTTCTTACCATCTTCTCTGTTTGGGCCACTTTATTTTCAAGATTAAATATTTTGTCCTCATTGTCTGAGGTTCTGTCTTCCAAGTGGTCTAGTCTTTTGGTGATGCTTTCCATTGAGTTTTTTATTTGGTTTATTGTCTCCTTCATTTCAAGGATTTCCTTTTTTTTTTTTTTTTTTTTTTGAGAATCTCTGTCTCTTTATTGAAATAATCTTTTGCTTCCTGTGCTTGCTCTTTCAGCTTATTGGTATTATCATTCATTGCCTGCATTTGCTCTCTTATCTTGTCCTTTGCTTTGCGAATCATCTTAATCATGTATAATCTGAAGTCCTTTTCTGACATTTCTTCTAACATACTGTCATTGGATTCTATTAATATAGAATCTAGATTTGTTTGGATCATTTTCTTCCCTTGTTTTTTCATGTTGTTCATGTATCTTTCCCCTCTAGCAGTGCAGATCTGGGGTATTGCAGATTCCCCCCTATAGGCTTATAGTGGCCCTATAGGTTTCCAAAAACCTTTCTTTAAGGGCAGATCAATATTAGCAGTGCCCAAATCAGACACTATGCAATCCTAGACCAAATAGCCCCTATGGGGACAATAACAAAATTGTCATAGTAAACAAAATGAGTTCAAATATTATCTTCGGTAAAACAAACAGGTGTGCAATAAGGTCTGCAGTTTCTAATGGAGGACAAAGAGGATGCAGAGGGATGTAGAATGTGGCTGTTAATGGGATAAGAAAAGAATATATAGAAATTCTAGAAGATAGAAAGGGTGAGAGTGTAATCAAAAGAAATCGGATGTTAGCATGCAAAAAAAGGGAGAAAGAGACTGAGGGAACAGGTAAACAAAAGGGAAAGAGAGCAAGAAAAGTAAAGAAACAAAAACTTAAATTTTTTTAAAAAGGAGAAAAAAGAAAATCTACTGTATAACAGTCATATATTAATGAAACCTCCCAGTGTTCAGTAGCCTGATGCATGAGAGGTACCTGACAATGAGCTTCAAGGCCCCAGTAGGCATCGCAGGATGGGATTTGCCCCACCCAAAGATCTGAGCTAAGGCTTCCAGGATTATCCAAGATAGCCGCTCTGGCTTCGAAATGTGTTGGCAAATGGGGAGCTGCAGCTCCGGGGTGAATGTGGTCAGCTGGAGGTCCTGGAGACGGGATGCAGTTGGTCCGGCAGGGGTCCTGGAGGTCCAGTGTGTTTGGTGTGGTTGTGGGATCCTGGAAGCCGGGTGCAATCAGTTGGTCTGGGGTCCCGGTGAAAGGGCGCAGTCAGTTGGTCTGGGGTTCCTGGCAGCAGGGAGCAGTCAGTCGATGTGAGGTCCCCAGAGGCAGGGAGTGATCGGTTGGGCTGAGGTAACCTGGAGACGGGGTTCAGTCAATCCGGCACAGTAACCCTTCGCTCCAAGGACGCGATAGCTCCCAAGAAATGCCCAGAAGCCCAGAAGACCCCCAGCGTGGTGATGCGCCTCCAGAGCAAGAGAAGTCCCCAGAAGCTGGAGCCTGAGGCCAAGAAGCTCAGAGTGAAGGGCTCTGGTTCTAGCAGGAGGTATGACTCAGGCTGCCTTTGGGCAGGGTTGGCTAGCCTGCAGGTCCTGCCACCACGCAGCAGCATCATCAGGGTCTGCTAGCAGCTTAAGCTGGGCAAAGCTGCCTGGCCATCACTACAGCAGGGTCTTCAGCAGTCCTTTTTGCACTCTCTGGCTTCTTACCGGATATTCCAAAAGGTTGCCTCCTTTGACAGAAGGGCTACATCCTTGGCATGGCACCCGACTCATCCCAGCACCCTGGCTGTGGCTTCCAAAGGGGGAGATATCATGCTCTGGAACTTTAGCCTAAAGGAAAAACCCACCTTCATTAAAGGGATTGGAGCTGGAGGGAGCGTCACTGCACTGACGATTAACCTTCTTGATATCAACCAGTTTTTTGCCTGCTCAATGGAGGGAACAACTAGTCTGCAAGACTTTAAAGGCAACACTCTCTGAGTTTTTACCAGCTTAGATACCTGCAACATCTTCTTTTGCAGCCTGGATGTGTCTGCCAACAGCCAAGTGGTGGTCACAGGAGACAACATGGGGCATGTGATCCTGCTGAACACAGATGGCAAGGGACTTTGGAATATCAGAATGCACCAAAAGAAAGTGACCCATGTGGCTCTAAATCCCTGCTGTGATTGGTTACTGGCCACAGCTTCTGTAGATCAGACAGTGAAAATCTGGGACATGCGCCAAATTAGAGGGAAAGTCAGCTTCCTCTACTCACTGTCACACAGGCATCCTGTCAACTCAGCTTGTTTCAACTCTGGTGGAGCCGGGCTCCTGCCCACTGACCAGAAGAGTGAGATCCGAGTTTACTCTGCCTCCCAGTGGGACTGTCCCCTGGGCCTGATCCCACACCCTCACCGTAATTTCCAACACCTAACGCCCATCAAGGCGACCTGGCATCCTCGGTACCATACCACCTCATTGTTGTGGGCTGATACCCAGATCCTAATTTCAAAAGTTGTGCCCATGTGAATTAAGGACGATTGATGTGTTTGATGGAAGCTCTGGGAAGATGATGTGTCAGCTCTGTGACCCAGAATCTTCTGGTATCATTTTCCTCAACAAGTTCAACCCCATGGGGGACATGCTGGCCTCTGCCATGCGTTATCACATTCTCATCTGGAGCCAGGAGGAGGCTAATCCGAGGAATGGAAATGACAGCCATTGAAGAAAGTGTGGGCACAGCCAATGGCTAGGAGGCCACAAATGGACATGAGTGCTATGAAGAGGCAGCTCTCTGTTAATGGGCCAAAAGTATCCAAGTCTTAGGATTGAAGATTGGCACTGTGGGACAGGGACTTGGACATTGGAATGTTACAGCTTTTGACAGCTCCAGAAACTTAGGGTGATCCAGCCACCCAAGGAGTCCCTATTATATCTAGCCTGGAGCCAAGCTTACCCTGAAGCTAAAGTACTTCTCTCCTTTCTGTTAGGTGGTAGCTGAGTGATCAGGGCATGTTTTTTTTTTTTTTTATTTGTACTCACTATTGACAAGGCCAATAAAACCATACCCAACTGAAAAAAAAGAAAGAAAAATTAATATGGAGCAAGATTTTTTTCACCTATGAAGAAATCATATGCAAATTACCAAATTTAGTAAATTTATTACTGAAAGGAAAAAGTTAAAAGCAAAGAGTCCTATAGGCACTAAATGTAGTCTATACATTTATTTTTGCTAGTTCAACTTGATATATTTATGATGATACTTCAAAGTATATTTTATAAGAACTATAAAAGATGTTATAAAGAACTTATGGGGCCGGGGTTGTGGCACAGTACTGGAGCACTTGCCTAGTATGTGTGAATTACTGGGTTGGATCCTCAGCACTACATAACTAAATAAAATAAAAGTATTTGTCAAAAAAATTTTAAAAAGACCTTATGATAGTTTTTCTATTACTTAGTCTTGGTTAAAAAGTGGCAAGGTTTAATATGAAAATCAAATGGTTTACCATAAAAATGTGATCTGCTGTGATCAAACATAAAAATAGGTCCTTGTCAGAGTTATTTTTAAGTATTTATAAACTATTAACTATCAGGATATATCTGTCCAACTAATACTACTACTGTATTATACTGTCGGAATACATGGTAAAAAACATTAATGACCGTAAATCTAGACTTGAGAAGCAGAGAACATTTTCTGCTTGGCAAAAGATAATACTAATGGAAAATACAGAGACCTAGCAGCAGTCAAATGGAGAGGTGCAACTCACTGCAAGGTCTTATAACATGCCATTTCTGTACATCACTGGAAGATAATCGTAAGGCTATAATCAGATGTCATACTATGTCATCAGGGGCAAAAACCTAAGAGCTCCTGTATCACATTCAGCTCCCCTGGCTTTTCACATAACAGCCACATACTAACTCTCTGTGCCTCTCAATGAAGGGCTCCCAAGCCTTCCTCAGGAAACTGTATCTGGCATGCTGAAGTTCAGCCCTCACCCTGCATGGCAACTTTTCACTACAAAGGAGACTTCTTGCCTCTGGACCACAGATGCTGCCATCCACGCAGGTGGGCAACTCCTCCTTAGTCTGTGGAGGCGCAGAGGTGATGGAAGCAGTGCTGGAGTCGACTCCACACTGAGACTGGCAGTCTTCCCCTTTTCCTCTCAGAAGCCATCAAGTGAGCACGTAGAGAACAAGGCAACACAGCAGCAACTTCCAGTTCTGGTCTGTTTTGAGTCAGCAAGGTGAGCCACACTGGTAAGGGCAATGCTGGGAAGCATCAAGCCAGGTCCCCTTGGACAATGCAGTGAACAAGAACAGGCTTTGTCTGAGGAGTCTCTGACCTAATCCCACATAGTGCTAGAAAGCAGGAGGAGGGATGCTGTCATGATTTCCAGGTACCTAGGATTTGTTACATTGGCTAACAGAGGCTACTGGACCAATTTGGAAATTATGGTGTGAACATCATGGGATTTGAAAACTATTTATGCATCTAAAAATGAAAAGACTAGGATTGCAAACATCAACTGTATCTTTCTTTCCGTTAATTTGTGCCATATTTGAAGCCTACTTATGTGCTTGTTAGACTTTTAAAGGATCCAGAGGTACCCATGTATCCTCTCTGCCGCTTGCCGCTTGCTGCCGACCAGCAGAACAAAGGACATGTACTCTTCGGAAGTTCATGAAGCAGCTTCCCCTTTATTCGGATAACACCCTCAATATATAAGCAGTCTCATGCATAAGCAATTGTAATCAGATATGTCCATCCAATCCTATTAAAGGTCAAGCGATCACGAGCTCAAGCATACATGTAAGATATATCTGTCCACGCGCTAGGCGGCTGAACTAATTATCATACAGCCAATGGTAAACCTTCCTGTTTTTCTCAAGGCGCATTCAGCATGCCCTTTGGCTCTCTGTCAGTCGTCATCTTTGGATGCATGTGGCGTAACCCTGGGCCCCAGGTCTTGCCCGTCACACTCTCTGTGTTCTAACCTTCAGTGAGTAGGGTCCTTGAAACTGGGCCACCATCAAGACAGTGAACCAGGCTCTGGGGTATAATTTTGTTCTTTCTCTCAATGCTTGTGGTGAGAAACGTGGAACACTGGTCACAGTGCAAGTCATGGACATTTCTGGTGGTTTCTTTCCATTTCACTAGTCAGAGCATCTATCTTTTTCTATGGCTATTCCACTTCAATCAAAGGACAATAATGGGTCAGAATGGAAGCCCTGGAGACAGGGGATACAGATTTAATTCTTGGTTCTGTCACTTACTGACCATGTGACTTTAAACTATTCCCTCTCCTTCTTGGATTTCTTGGAGTTAAAACAGAGTAACTGGACATGTGTCACAGAGTTGTTACAAGGCCTGAGTTTGAAAACACTCACTAAAGAATTTAACAGTTCTACCCTTTTTGGGGAGAGATACTTAATACATATTGTCTGCTGCCATTGTCATCATCATATCATAATCATCATCAAATAAGTAATAATTAATATAAATGACAAGACTATTTAAAAGAGTCTGTGTTCATTCACAGGTGAGTTATTAGTAACTAAGATTATCCAAGGTAAATCTTGCCTTAATCCTTTTGGTAATCATCTGGTTAATAAACTTGTTTCTAAAATGGACGGGCACTGTACAAAGATTTGTTCTGGAGTCATACATAACATATATAATCACAAGGTGTCCCACAATAGAGGAGAGAGAAGAAATCTTATCACAGGGTTTTGTCTTCTTCACAGAAGACTGTAATCCAGGGAAAGATCTCATGAAGTAGAGAGGAGAAGCAAGAATTGGAATTGTGGGATAGGGATATACTCAGTGGTTAGAGTGCTGGCCTAACATACCCAGCATGTGCAAGGCCCTGGGGTCAGTCCCCAGCAACACACACAGGTCTTATTACTTGCCTCAGTAATGAGATGAAGCAAATAAGTCAGAGTCAGTCAAACCTCTTTGGGGACCTGGGGTGAGGGCCTCTCAATGGACAAAAACAAAATGAGTGCTTGCCGGTTCACTCTTTAATACAATAGATCAAATGTTTATCAAGTGCCCAGTCTGGGTTAGGAATGGAAGAGAAAAAGATAAGTAAGCCAAAGGTCCTGTCCTCAGAGAGTTTCTTCAACTGAGAGCCACGAAGTCTACTCTGCAGAGAAAGAACACCAGAAACAGGCAACTAGAGGATAATTTGAGATCCATAACAAGTATTTCACTCAAATGAGAGGAACAGTAATCCTAAGTTTTAGGCAGCATGTACTGAATTTATTTTCTTTCTTTTAATCAAACCCTGAAAACTGAAACTTCACAATGCTAGAGTCTGCATGTGGAAGCTCTGGGGATTTGACTTGAAGCACAGTGAGACTTTAGAATGCTGGACACATTCGTATTCTGTTTGTGTATTATCTGTGCCATTGTCACTGTTACTAGTAAAGAAGACAAATAATTGACAACTGTGGAAGTCACTGACTTAACGCTACCTGTATTTCACTCTCTAGGGTTGAAAAATAATGCAGGAGAGCATACTGCTTTCTTCACTTGAGATTGCAATAATCTCAGTTGCTCAGGAGGCCGAGGCAGGAGGATCACAAGTTCAAAGCCAACCTCAGCAATGTAGTGAGGCCCTAATCAACTTAGACCATGTCTAAAAATTTCAGAAAGCGATGGGGATGTGACTCACTGGTTAATCGCCCCTAGGATCAATCCCTGGGACAAAATTACACACACACAATGTAAAATTTACTATTTCAACCACTTTAAGTATAAAATTCAGTGGCACTAAGCATATTCAAATACTTGCAGAATCATCACCACCTTCTACCTGGAGAAAGTTTCATCATTCTAAACTTCACCCACTCTAATTCTGTACCCACTAAACACTAACTCCACATTTCCGCCAGCCCACATCTCACAAACACATTTCTACTTTCTATGAATCTGAACACTCCAGGTGCCTTACATAAGCTGAATCACACAGTATTTAACCTTTTGTGACTGGGTTATTTCACTTATTGTAATTTTCTCGAGGTTCATCTATGCCATAGCAAGAGTCAGAATATCCATCCTGTAAAGGTTGGAAGCTATCCCATTGTGTGCACACCATATTTTGTTCATATATTCTTCTGTCAAAGGACACATGGGTCACTTTACATTTTGGCTGCTGTGATTAATGCGGTTATGAACATGGGTGTACAAAGAGCTCTTCAAGACCCTTTTTTAGGTATTTGGCCATTCACCTAGGAAGACATTTTTGGAATTAAAAACAGTAGGACTGCATTGGTAGGCCCTAGAGTAGTATCGTTTTTATCATGTGCACACCTAAAAACAGGATTTCATGCTGCCAGAGTAACAAGTTTAACAGACTGTGTTTGTCAAATCACAAAATTAACTAACTAAAAAACTTCTTGGCTAACGTTCTTATCCAGTGGAGTCCTCAAGTCATGAGAGAAGACAACATTTTAGAACCTAAAAATCTATTTTAATTTGTTTTTCTATATTCTGCTTACTTTGTCTCTTGATTTATGAATCTTTCATTAGGGCTGATTCATTTACCTTAGCTTACTGTGATTTGCTATTTGTTCAGAAACCCAGTTAAATTGTTCAAAGTTCTTCACATATTGTCCCTAAAATTAGCAGTGCAACATCTGAAAGAGAAGTGGTTGCTGAGTGCCCTTGGTATAACTAAAAAATGTCAAAGCCAAAGCAGTGGTAATTAAAGATGTTTTTATGAATTTAAAAATTTTTAAATCACAGACACATGGCATTTAAAAAATAGTGAGCAGTGTCTTTTATGTCTTCTGTTAGGAAAAGGACCTGGAAATCAATGAAGAGTGTGATACTATATACAATCAGATCTATAATTTTTACCTTTCAAACTGTGAACTTGTTAATGGTGCTCATCAACCATCTACACTCTGCCAAGAGTGAATTTCTTCCTCCTCATAATATATTATACTTTTATTTAGATATGTTTAACTTTATTTAAATTTGGGTGCTGTTTTCTTTATGTCAACTGTCAACTATAAAAAAATGTGCACAGGATTAAGTACTGTTTGTTTATGTTGCATTCCTTTGGTAAAATCTTGTCTGTACTGGCAGAATTTCCTTGAGGGTACATTACCATAAGGTGCCACCAGAAATAGAACCCTCCAAGCTGGCCTAGCAGGATGATCCAGTTCCAAAATTTCAATTTAAAGAATTTGTTTCTTCAAACTCATCTTGGCAATAACTGCTTTGAGGGGCTTCCTGGAAAAACTGACTTGAGATGGAGATTTATGTGCACATTTACTGTGATTTGCCTTTGGAACCAAAACCTATGAGGATCTAAAGAAATGATAAGACAGAGTGAAGAGTTCAATTGCAATGAAGGCCACAGCTGATCCCATGGGAAGCAAGAGAGTGGGGATGACCTTGCCCTGCCTTAGTCAAGGGACATCGGTTTTTACAATTTGGAAGTAGGAAGTCCTTGGAAAGGAACCTCCACTTAGGACGACACAGCTCTCTCCTGCTGGTGAAAATTCTCAAGCAGCAGTGGAGGGTGTGAATGCCTCAGTCCTGATGGACGTCCACAATAGCACCCACTACAGACACCAGTGTGCTTTTCCTTATCCTCACCCCACCACCCACATACAGTCTCAGAAGAAAAATACCAGTGACATTGAGATTACCATGGGTGGGGGGAAGACAGGGAAGGCAGGGTATTTCATCTTTGTCTTTAGTAGTATATAGTCAAGTATTTTAAAATCTTATGAAATCTCCTCTGGGAACCAACTCATTAAATGGTTCAGTTCATTTGCTTTGCTTTCAGTTTCTGGGGATTATTTTCTCAAAAGTTAATTTTGTTTGCTAATTATGTAAAATATTAAAATGATTCCAAAATAAGACACTCTCAGAGAAGTTTAGCTTCTATCCAATTTTCTGCCCTGTTTCATGGTTATTAAAACATGCATGATTTTTTCTTCCATTAAAAAATATAAACTTACTTCTTATTCATTTTTCTTCTTTAACTCATAGCACACTGTGGTGATTAATTTTCTGTGTAACATTGACTGGATCATAAATACCCAGATATTTGGTCCAGCATCATTCTGGGTGCTCCTATAAATGTGATTTTGGACGGCACTAACATTTAAGTTGTTGGTCTGAGTAGAGCAGAACGCCCTGACTTCTGTGAGTGGACTCATCCCATCAGTTATGGCCTAAACCTAAAAGCCTGGCCCCTTTTCCCTTACAAAGAAAGTTTCTTGTGCCTCACTGCTTTGAACTGGAACACTCTCTTTCTCTTGACTTAGGATGTGAATAGAAACACTGGTTCTCCCTGGGTCTGGAGCCTGCCTGTAAATGCACTGTCAGCAATCCTGGGTCTTTACTTACCTACTCACCCTGCAGACCGGGGTTTGTCATCAACCTCTTGAATATCATGTGATCTAATTCCTTAATTTACACACACACTCACACTCACACATACACACACACACACTCACACATACACACAGAGTTCCTGAGATAAGACCAAATAAGAAATTATGAGCCAATTATGAGAAATTTAAATATATGAGTTTCAGGACTTAAAAGAATTAGTTTAGCTTTACAAAGTTTTTGTGTTCAAAATCAAACTGGTACTTGCTGAAATCTTTTCAATCAACTGGGCAGGAAGATGTAAGAAGTAAGGTTTAAAGCTATTTATGTAAAGATGATTTTACATTCTCTTAATGTGTATTTTTAAAAAATTTGTCATCTCCCACTGTAGATATCCTACACAGTAAATATGCTGTAAGATATACTAGCTTTCACTTGTGAAATAACTGATTTCAGAATAATTTACTGAGCTTCTAAATATTAAAAACATGATAATATATTAAAAAATCAGCATTAACAATTGCTTAACAGTGACAAACTCATATTTTTATTTACTTTGTTGAATCAGAGGGTCATAAAAATTATTGCTAAAGTTGTTATCAGGCAAACAGACAGGTACTTTAGAAGTCCAGTTACCTTGGAATTGATTTAAACTAAGAGAAAAAGGTCATAATGTTTTCATGCAATACACACTTGGTTCTATAAATAACAATTGTGACAAATAACAGAAAGAATTAAGGAATGCTGCAGGATGATTTTTACAAAACACCAACATTGTAGGTTGTATTAAAGATTAAAGAAATATCTTAGTTTTCAAAATACTGAAATAGCCAATATACAGAGGCATGTCTTAGGTGGGCATAGGAATGCAGTTTTAAAAAGAAAAAAAAAATCACACTTAAACTACTCAATTTCTTTAAAACCACTGAGCGAGAAAAGCAATATTGACCTTCCATACTGATTTTACACAATTTCTCTACAGTATCCGACTTAAATCCGAGAGCAAAAGTTCACACTCTCCCCCACTATTTTTGGTAAACGACAGCATGGTAAACTTCGATGACTTTTCCCCCTGGAAAAGTGGGAGTGACCTTTTTAGTATTTTATTTAAAAGAGGGCAGGTTTGGCACCTTTATACTGATGTCACCAATGTTAATATTTCTTAGTAATCTCAGGGAGATTCATACTCTTTACAGCTAATACAGCACAGGCTGGTGCTCCCTCTAAGCCAGCCTGTATAGAGAAGTAAATAAAAGAAAAAGAAAATGTACAATCCAGGTGTAGTTCATCATAAAACACTGACAATGGAAGACAATGAAAAAGGATTTAATATAACAAGTTTAGAAACCAGAAGGTGGATTGAATTGATATAAGATGGTTACTCTGAATACTAATCTATAAAGAGAAAACAGTTGACACATTATAAAATACAAGGAATATATGCTCTAATAACAATGTAAAGATTTAAATAGAAATTAATGGGTACAAATGGGTACTACTTAGATATCAGGTAATATTCATGTGACAAACGCTAAACCTTTACATATATTTTGATTTAGGGAACATATAAGCAGAGAGCGAAATTTATATTAGTTTCCTTATTAAACATCTCTTGCAAACAGTTTTTTTAAATGGCATTTATTATCAATATGTGCTTTTAAATACAACTTAAAAGTAATAAATTTTATTTTAGTTTCTTTATTCAGGGCTAAACACATAATATTTCAAAACAATAAAATTGGTTCTTAAAATTGTGGGGTTTCTTCTAAACTACTACAAAATTTCTAGAACACACACAAAAATCAGGGTTTTAAGTGAAGTCTGAATTCAAAGAGAAAAGTTTTGCTTAAAGATGAATCTGCAAAGAAAAAGATCATTCCAACATTCCAATGCATTAGAAAAAATTCTAATGATTAAAAATGTTTTCTACAGATTCAACAGCATGTTTAATTGTAGTACAGAATTTTAGAGAGGGAAAAGCATATGTAAATGAATGAGATAAAATTTCCAGTCAGAACCACTAGTGCAGAATATTTGGCTTTCCTCTTAGTAGGAAAACAAAATTTGTGAAATAATTTTGGAAGAAACTATGCTTAAAAATAAAAGAAAATGCATGTATGTCATTTTTCTGAATGTGAAAATCAATAGTATTCATATTTCTGGTATAATTTATATACCAATAAGATTTCATCACTTTTATGTAGTAAAACATGATATAATCCCTTTCAATATAATAAGGCAAAGTCAAGAAGCATGAGTTCAGTGGCATCATCTTGCACAAAAGTAGAAAGTTAATAAGTAAC
Organism: Sciurus carolinensis; assembly: GCF_902686445.1. Lineage (NCBI taxonomy): Eukaryota > Metazoa > Chordata > Mammalia > Rodentia > Sciuridae > Sciurus > Sciurus carolinensis. Next base: position 22,731,734 of record NC_062227.1, on the reverse strand, counting down.
AAAAACAAATCTTCCAATTTGTTCAGATTACATATATGTAAGATAGTATCTGAGGAATCTAATAGTTTTTAAAGTCTCCTTTCATAATTTTAGATTTTGTCTTTTATGTAATCCTACCTCTTTTACTAACTAAAATAATAATAATAAAACTGTTACCTGAGAAAACTCTTGACTGATATAAAATAGGTCAGTGTAAACCATTTGCTGAATAGAGGATACAAACATTGTTAAGCAATGAAATAAAAGCCATAAATCATCAACTCAGAATCAAAAATAGAAAAGTTAGTAAAGTAATATTAATAATAGATATGGACCACATAGGCAATGAAGAGGGTGAGATGAATCACATACTCCATATCCCAACTAAAGACCATACAGAGCTGAAGAATTCAATTTTTATGATTTAATGGAGGTTAGCTGTTCTTAACACACTACTAAAAATTTGATTGACATACATTTATAGGTACCTGAAGCAGGGAAGTTTATGTTATACCCCACTTCCCTCCCACTCCTCCAAAAGATGTTTTTTAGGGTAGTAAGTACCATATTCAAAAGTAAAAAGTTAAAGGTCTAGCTACCAAAATTTAGAATAGTTTAGGATCAAAGAAGAATTCAGCTCAAACAGATTTACCACCCTGAAAACATGTTTTTACCAGAATGCATGTTGTCTGCCAAAGGAACAAAAATTATTTTACAAAATTGCAGATATTATGAAACTAGCATCATTTTTCCAGGTAAAGGAATTTTGTAATTTTTTAACTAAAATGCCAATATTTTCACTTTGTAACTTCCATAAGGATACAAATGATAAGTGTACTCTATTTGAGCATAATTATTTTTAAAGTTATGAAGTATTAAAGAATGTTATTGTGAAAAAGAATATGTACATGTGGATCCTATGGTTTACATTTATAAATAGTAAAACATAAGTATTTTACTATTAAATTTAATGTCATAAATCCTTATTTTCCATAATACCCTGTACCATGTATAGCTAAACTAAACATAAACAAAGAAAATGAGAATTTAATAAAAGTATCTTATTACACTTCATTGGGTTAAACTGTTTCTTTTTGACAAAAGATGGTGTTAGCTTGTGGACTGTTAATGAGAATATATAAATTTGATATAGCAATTGATTTAAATAGCATATATTGCCACATTTTTATTATAAAAAACAGAAGTTTCTACATACAATCTATAATTCTTCTAAATATAAGCAGTCATAGACAATCAAAGTATGGGGTCCATTTAGTGGATAAATAAAGAGAATCAAATTATTCCTCAAGCATGTTCAATACTTTTGTGTAGTACATCATAAATTGAAGTTGTAGGAAATTTAAGTATATAGTGTAATATGTACTTTAAGATGTATTTGACATTTTAAGAAATCAGACTGTGAATAATATTAAATGTGGAGAAGAAAATTCAAAAGGTTTTTGATTGGAAAGTAGATGCTTAAATGAGCCATCAATTATATATATATATATATATATATATATATATATATATATATATATATTTCTATGTATACATAATTATATATATATAGTATGGTTTAAAATGTTACTCAGGCAATGAGCATCAGAGTGATTATAAAACAAATTTTGTTTTCAGATTTCCATCAAAGTAAAGTCTGAAAGGTTTTTATTAAATCATAAAATGTAAATGAAGTAATCTGCCATTAGGAAATCCACTTGCTGACACAGAGGTATAAAGTAATTTTCATCTTCGTTAATTTTTTTTCAGTAAGATATATGCGAAGCAATAGGATAACTTTTACTAAAACTTAACTTTATTAACACTAAAATTTACTGAAATTAAGTTTTCCTGACTTGTTAGTAGCACACACAATTTGAAAATGTAAAGGAAGATATTCCTGACCGTGCAACCTAGTTCTTAAAGATTTAAGGTTACACAGTTGACACAAAACAAAAAGAAAAATAATTAAATTCCACTGGAGAAGTAATTGTTTCCATCTATGTTATACTTGAGCACCACCATGGCAGGTAAACTGCAGCAACTCCACCAACAAAAACAAATACATGAATCCAAAGCAGTTAAGAGTGTGAACTGGATGAAAGAATGAAGTACAGTATATAAAAGAATGGGCATGTTTTCTCTCCCATGAGAATAAATTAACAGAATTAAGAGAAAGACAACAAAATAAAGACTGCAAGTATACCAAAATGAGGCCAAACAGAGAAGACACATAGACATACTCTTGGAATTTTCAAGCACTTGAATCACAGACAGTAATAGATGGGTATAATTTGTTTTTGATTTTCTTTTTAAATTGCCAGATCCAAAAATAATAAAACATGACAAAAACAAAGCAAAACTGAAAAAAACAGCATTTGCTAAAATATATTTCAAAGAACTGGAAAGCTCCCCTTTGCTCATGCAAGAAGCAATTAACTTTCTTGAATGGAAATGGAAATTAATAATCTACCTATTTCATCTAAGATATAAAATACCATCTACCATCTTCAAATAGTTTATTTAAACATGAAATATAGTATACTAAGGTGGTAGCTGGAATCATTTGTACACACTAGAAACTTTCCTCACCCTTCCTGCTGGAAATTGCTGTGTGCACATTCATATCTTTGACCTAACAAAAAGTGAAAGTACACCAACATTAACAAACATGGTATTAAATGGTTTCAGACTAAAATCATTAACAAAATAATGTCAGATTTTGAATGCATGCTTTTGAGCAAAACACAGAGTTTCAGTGTTTTAATTTCTGAATGTGAGGCAGAATAATTTTTAATTCGGATTTATAATAGGCTTCTATATATAGTAATATATAATATTATATATATATATATATATAAATAATAGGCTTTAGAGGCAGTGCTTCAACACTGCGGTTATAAACACATTAGAAATGCTGATGGCAGTCTTCTGGTGGGCAAGAACTAAAGCATTTTATAAACATTTTATCAAAATTAGAATGTTCAAAAATTTTTAAATCTTAAAATATTCCTAGTCATTTTATAAATTATCTTCAATTATACTTTTAATTTCTAACAGGATTTGCCTGTATGAGGGAAATAAATATAGCAGGCTAATGACTTTCCTGGATTTATTGCTACTAGTTTTCATCATAAATGGGACTTAGGGATCCTCACCATAATTCTGTATAAGTACAAAATAAATGTGCACATCAAGGGAGAGGGGCAGAATCAACTCATGACTGACCTATCCACATCTTTATCTTAAGCTCACTTTTCCTACTCTCTACTCTTTGAAACAAACACCTGATCTTTTAAAAAGCCAATTAATAATTGTAATGATGGAAGTTAACATACACAAGTGGTTGGTGGTTTCTTCGATAGAAAATAGATTAATATGAACTAAATACTGCAACATAGAAGTTGGCAGTGCTCTCAATTTATGGAATGAATAGATCACCAGGTATTTTCATAACAGAAATAAAATAAGTTGGACACTGGGGACCAAAAATGGTACTTCAGCTTCATGATACAGCCCATAATCTCAGAATAAGATATTACAGATCCACCTGCAAGTAATGCAGGAGCTTAAAAAGCATGCCAGATTCTCATATTTTTCTGATTAGTCAACTGGGTAACCTACTTTGTTAAATTTATAGATTTTTTTTCCCATAAGACTCAATAAAGTGTTTTCAACTGAAAATTCTTAACTGGAGGCATTTAAATATTTTTATCCTTTCCTGAAATAGCTTGGTGTCAAAAAATTGCTCATCACCAACTACATGAAACTTTTAAATAAGTAGTTCACTCTATTAATTTGTGGTATAAAAACATGTACAAAAATACTGAAGACAAATTAATTTTGAGAAAGCAAGGAGTCTATTAAAATCACTTCCAATATTTGCCAATATACTTTGCAAAATTTTTCAAGCTTCACAAAATTTAATTGATTCTGATAAGACATGTTTGGATGTCAGAAGATTTGCTATAGCAGAAATCCAGCGTTAGTTGATAATATATTTAATTCTATTTTTAGAGTACTTAATTCAAGTTTCCAGAGATTTCTGATCTTACTTGTTATTGACCACTATTAAAATGTACCTGTCAGTGAAACTGTAAATGCAATTCTGTTAAGAGTTTGGAACTGAAAACCATTTTGCGGGGAAGAAGTACTATTTAACAGTCATTATTCTAAGAATTTATTGCTTCCCATTTTGTATGCAAAACTCTAAAAGTTCAGCTTTCGGTTTTTAAATTCACAGCTTCCAAAACTCAGCCGACAATTTTATGTTAGAATCCTAATTTGGATATGGAAAATTAAATCAAGATTGGTTCTGTTACATCACGCTCAAAATAAACTAAGTTTTTATATTTGAGTCATTTCTACAAATGTAATTTGTCAGTTAAATGATCATAATTTAAAAAAAAACTTTAAAGTTTTCTTTTACAATGCAGACAGACAAAACAGAACAAACATAACATCAGTGATATCCTAGTAAAACACACTAAGTCCAACAAAAGATGAAGAAAATACAAGGACAAGCTAGAATAGAAAATAGACTACAGGGATCATATGGGTCTATTAACATGAAATTTTTTGATTCTGGCCTAAATAATTAATTGCCTTTGACATCATTTTGCTTTCCCTTTGCTAAAGTACATTTTTCTCAAAGTCAGCAATACCTTCTCTACCTGTCCTGTCTGGGAGACTGAAAGATAAAGGTCTGTAAAAGAATGGAAAGAGCTAGAAAAATCAGAATGTTCAGAAAAAAAGAGGACTGATTTTTAAAAAAAAGTGACTAAGTTCAGACTCATTTGTCCATCTTAAGAATAACATGATATATATAAAAGCTATCAAACCTCCCCAACCTCACCCCTCTATCTTCACCCTCAGAGAGTCATTTCAGTTTTAGGCAGATTCCTTGGTGCCTCATAAACCTCCCCTGAATCTCACCAACCTCCCAGCTTAAACCCTCCTCTCCCAAAATCTCAGTGTTACACAGTAAAACAACTTTTCTATCCTAACAGAATAGCTGAAAATACAATCAGAGCATCTGTTTCTCATCTTTGAGGATCTGGTAGATCTTTCTTTCTTTCTGTCAAGGTGTTGGGAATTAAACTGGTCATTTTCTTCCATCACTGGAAATGAGTGACTTTTGAACCAATGTAATAAAATCTTTTACTTCTCATAAGCACTTAGATAAAGCCACATTGTATTATAAAAGACCTATCTTAATTATATGCAGGGTGGTTTTCAAAAGATGAATGCTACTTCTGAAGTACTGCTTAGATTTTTAAAAATTAATAATCAGTTCTTTTCATCAATCATGATATTCAGAATTTTAATTCTTAAGTTTTTGCTTTAGAGTGAATTATAATAAATTTGGTAAGAGATTAATAAGTTTATACTTTTGCTCTCAAATAATTTAGGATTAATCTATGGAGTTATATTTCTTGATAGATCCTAACTACTTGAAGTAATATAGAAATAAAAAATACATGACAACTTTTCACATTTCAATGTGCTGGAATAAACATACTTAAAACATCTAAACATACTTAATATATACAAAAATTGCTGGAAAATTACATGAAGTCAATATGTTTTTCAACACTATTTCTTAAAATATAATCAGGACTAAATGAACTCACTTTGACACAAAAAAATGTATTTCATCGTTAAAATATTAGCAGTTACCCTATGTAGAGAAACACTTGATAAATGCATAACTTTGTGGTTTATTCCCATATTTGAAACATACCTTCTAAAGCACAAAAAGAAAAACTACTGTGGTTGAAGATATCAACTGGTTATATGTGTTAGAATAGGATCAGTGCATAAATAACAGAAGCATTCACCAGTATTCTATTTAAAAAGAACTGTTTCTGTGAAATAATTTTTTGAGTTACAGCAATTTTATAACCATAATATTACCATCAAAAAATGTCAACTGCATTTTACTGCTCTTTATAGATAAGAAAAAGTATCTTAATAATATAGTTTTAATGATATTCTCTAACTCCATCCATTTACCAGCAAATGTCATAATTTCATTCTTCTTTAAAGCTGTGTATTATTCTATCAGATATACCACATTTTCTTAATCCATTCATCTGTTGAAGGGCATCCATCCATGTTGGTTCCATATTTTAGCTATTTATAAGCAGGTAGAGGGGAGTGAAGGGAAGGGAAGGAGTATGCGGGTAGGAAGGATAGTTGAGTATTCTTACCTCATGTACATATATGACTGCATGACTGCTGTGATCCTACAATATGTAGAATCAGAAAAATGAGAAATCACCCTCATGTATGAGCTATCAAAATGTATAAATGCATTCTACTGTCATGAACAACAAATGAGAACAAATAAAAATTTTAAAAATACTTTTAATGGAGAATCAAAAAGTAAATACCTATGATACATTTATTAAAGGCACTCATGGCGTTTATAAAAACTATACATACATAGTTAACACTAAGGAGCAAAAGCAAAAAAGGGGAGATACTGCAGATGGGAGGAGGAAAGTATCTAGAAATATGACGATTCCAAACAAGTGGTCAATATATATTTTAGATAATAACACAAAATTCACAAATTGTTCATTCACTTTAGGCCCATAATTAATGAATGATGTCACTGTTCCTTGGCATTTAAAATCTATAGCCATACAAGCTTTCAGAAGGAATGTTTAATAATTCATGTACATTTCAAATTATCATTTTAAGACTTTACAAACTGTAGTATAGGTTTTACACTGAATCTTTTACTATACTAAGTAGTATCTTCAACTATACTAAATAATATTTGGAGTCCTTTTCTTTGTTTTAAAAGAAAGTTCTCTTTTACCCTACTTTGTGTTTTCTTCTTTCAAAATTCAATATTTTAAAAACTGGTTACAGAACATACAAAATATATAGTTACTTACATCAGTCCTAAGTTTAAGCTCTTTATTTTCACTCCAAGCCTCTCCCCTTTGGGAAATCAATGGGGATAGCCAGTTTAGCTGAGGAGAAAGACAGGACTATTTTTACTTTAAAAAGAACTCTGGGAAGTGTTTTTACAGAAAGCCTCAACTGTTGCTAACCCTCAGATTTTTTTAATCCATCATCTTGTATTTCCTTAATTCAAATGAGCACAGAATTGTGTCAAACTGATCCTTTATAAAATGCCAACAAGATATCCAGAACTCACCTTTTGTAAATTGATGCTAATGTATTGATCCTTTGCTGCTTTTCTAGTAATGTTTACTTTAAACCAACCAAACATCTGAGCGGTGAGTAGAAATATCAAATATAAGAGTATTCCCAAGAGATTCTCAAGATATTTCTGGTGAAATTTCTAGTATAGCATGGAATGAGATATCAGGACACTTTACTTTTCTAAACTTTGGCTAAGATAATAAAATAGCACCAAAATAATGTGAATTTGAGTGGCCTAGCCACAGATCTTCTGCTGACATTCAGCCTTGTTTTTGAGGAAAGAGCCACTAAATTTCTAAAATATAGGGTTTTATACTATACTGAAGTGTGAATGACTGTTTAAAGTAAATGTCTCCAATTCATAGATTTTCTGGGGTCATGAAAACATTTTTTAATTGGCAGGCTGGCTGACATTTTTGGTGAAGGTAGGAAGTACACAAAGCGCCACCCACCATTTCAGATTCACACAGGTCTAGAAGTAAACACTCTGGCTTCTGCAGACTCCATTCCCCGCTTCCCACTCCTGAGGCTGGACCATCCTGGGGATTTAAGCTTCTTCCAGAAAGAATGGGTTTCTGCCTCCCTTCTGTCCCAGGACTTCCGAAGCAGAGCCAGGGCGATGAGTGCACACAATAAGGAATCAGAACTGGATTGGAATCTCGACTCTGCCAACCTGCAAATGTGGAATTTCGAGTAAATGACACTGAGCCTCAGTTTCCTAACCTGTAAAATGGTATATGATAACCACCCATTAGGTTTACCACAAAGTTTAAAACAAAACCCAAACAATAGCAAACATAGTTCTCAGCACATTGCCATATGCTGTGCAGAAGGGCTTTATATGTTTTAACCCATTTAATCTCAGCAACCCTGTGAGGCAGATACTGTTCTAACTGTATAGTAGCCTGTGGGTCTATGTGGGTGAGTGCAATCAGCAAGAATCCTTCCCTGCATGGAACTTGCATTGTTGTGGGAGGTCAAGAGGTGGTAAGTGATAGTGAGTAAAGAAAAATAGGAAAGGGAGGTGGAGAACAGGGCTCAGGGGTTGCATTTTTCAAAAGAATAATCAGAGAAGGCCTTTCTGAGAAGGTGGTATTTGAGTAAAAATCTGAAAAAAATGAGGGGGAAACCTTGAAGGTGTGTAGGGGAGAGTCGAGTGCTAGACAGAGGGTAGCATAAATGCAAAAGCCCTGGCAGAATTCTGTGGGGCCTGCTGCTCTCCCTGGTCCCTGGAGCTCTTTCACAATGGTCAGGTCTCCCCAGTTCAGATCAGCCCTCAGGAGGTTCTTAGCTGGGACTTCCAGAAGTCAACAAAAGGATTTGTTGAGAAGACAAATCCCACACCCTGGAATGCAAACCATGTACCGTTTATGGTACATAATTATGTACAATAAACTATAAAGGACATACAGCGGGTTTTGATATCAGGTTCCAGTTCCTCCTCACTAAAGAACTTTTAAAAACCCTTCATCAGTGTGGTTATGAAAGTAGTCTCCTATCTGAATCAGTTTCCATGTGTCCACATTGCTTTTCCCCTGCCCATCTCACTGGAGATATCTGTTTGTCACACAGGGTCAGAAGCCTAAAGAGAGAAGCCACATTGTGCCCCTAATATCACAAATCCACCTATCACTATGGAAGAGGGAAAATGTGTGATCATCAAAAATGTGATTGAATATGGTGAGCTTCTATTTGATGGGTAGTGTAGACTAGCAATGACCTTAGGACACAGGAGACTGTGGATCTTATTCTTCAGTCATGTGAAAATTTCTTATTTTTCATCAAGAATGAAACTTTAACAGAGGAAAGTTGTGTTTTCATGATAGATTTCAGCCTGTTCTCCTTCCACCTCCACCATTTTAGTTTTGTCCTGATTATAGGAGCTGTAGTCTGTGCCCCTCACTCGAGTATACCATCTCTCTGAAGAATTAATTGTCTTTTGATACAGAGATGTAATCGCTGATGGAGCAAGGTTTAACTTATTTGGCCAGAAGCATTTTTCTTCTGGAATATCAGACTAAAAATGGAACCACTATTCATAAGGCATCATGACACTTCCTGTATTTTATCTTTAAATGTCTCCTTGTCAGAAAGTTCTAGGACCATCCTTGAGTCACCAAGTGCTCCATTTTGGATGAAATATATTATCCAGTGTTAGTAAATAATACTCTGTCAGGTATACCCCCAAAAGAGCATAGGAAACTTTTGCCTCTACTTCTACATCTATTTCAAAGATTTAGGTGGTATGCTTCAGATTTTGGCTAAGCAACTTGAGGACTGTGGTGCCTGACTTATTTGAAATGAAATAGTACAATAAAAATGAATGGAGTCTTGTTTTGTCTCTTCAGTCTATTATCTGTTTTGTGTTTCTTGCAGGCAGACTGAGGGAGAAGAGTTGAGATTGAAGAAGACCTCAGAAAAATAAATGCCTGTGCGAAGAGGAATACCTTCATTTTCCAAACCTCCACTTCCCCTGAGTGGGGGTGATGTAGGACATGAGGGTGGGGCTGCCATGTTTGGATCACAGTTTTGGTGCTGCAGGAAGGTACTTGGATGTAGCTGTAATGGGAGCTCAATTGCAGTCCCTTTTTGCCCACCAATGACACAGATGTGCAACCTTCATGTTGGAAGCCAATCTGTCATTTCAGAAATACGAATCTTTACAGTGGAGACTAATTGATACTTCTTTTCCTGATGCACTTTGTTGACTTGGCCCTAGATGTCCACGTACTTTCATATAGTGTTAGTTTCCCTTTCACTCTTTGGAACTTATTCCTTATTACTAACAAAAATAGTCCCTGTGGTCTCCTGGTTCCAGTGAGTGAAGCACACATCCGCTACCCCAGGGTTTCCAGCTTCTTAGGATACAAAATACCCAACAGTAGGGACATTCTCCGTGTCTTCCATAAACCTGTTACGTTTCTCATTGTACTATCTCTCCCTATCTCCTAGGCTGTCTAGATAATAACAGGTCTTTGCTCTTTTCCTTCAGGGTTTGGGGGATAGTTTCAATGCCCTACTCTGTGCTCCTGCCCACCCTACCCTGGGTCCCTGCAGCAGAAGCCTTTGAAAAAGGAGCTTCCCCTTAGGCCTGGGAATGCCTGGAGCCCTGACTTCTCCAGCTGTGCTTGGATAAACATTTCTCTTACATGATTTGCGCCCAGCTGTGGTGTGTGTCTGGGAAATAAGCAAGAGTGGAAACAGACGGATCTTCCACCAAGCTTAAAACCATGAAAATGAACATCTGTGCCATAGTCCTATGGGGAAAATTTAATAAATATACAATCCCAACCATTTGGATCTCTGTATCCTAATAAATTAGTACTTCTAATTTTTTGTAAGAAACTGGTGTTTATTTTTCATACCCTTATTTCCGTTTTGCTTAAGTGTCTGCAGAACAGCTCAAACCACTTGGTGGTTGTTCCCAATAGATATGGAAAATGAAGAATCCCCAAGATAATGTGGCCTGGGGAAAGGGAGTGAAAAAGAAGGTCCTGCACTGACAGCCTTCATCTCCCAAGACAAGTGTTTCCCAATGCCAACCAGGAGGTGTTTATCAGCACTAAAGTGACAATCTCTAGGAGGCACTAATCTCCTTCAGAGTAGGTCCTCTCCAGATGCTGCCCACAAACTGCATCCCTGTGAGCATCCACAGAGAAAAAGACCAGGAGTATGCATATAAAACATTAACCATGGCTGTCCCTAGATGGCGACACAATTACACATGGTTTTTATTTTTTGTACATTTCCATATTGCTCTAATTTTATTTTACAATGAGCATGTAACATATCTTCCCCTCCAATTGATAAAGCTACCCAAATTATTTCTATTAGATTAATAATTTTTGTATAACATGATATTCTGATTTGCAATAGGCTAATGCTAGAAAAATGCTATGCAATGAAAGTTGAATGTTATGTTTTCAAAATCTCAACTATTTGCATGAAAAGTACACTTGTAATATATACTCATTTCTGATAGATTATTGGAAGGTCTGATCTCATTCTGAAGATGGAGACTATGTATCCCTATGATGAACATAATGCAACCAAAGTTGTTTTTGAACAACGAATAACAGCACAATTTAGTCGAGTCCGGAAAAAAAAAATCTCAATTTTAAAGCTTCATTTCTCACAGTCACAAATGATTAGTTAATTCTCATAGTTTGAGGCCTTTACTGGTCCGGAAGATACTGGGTTGTGTTTTTTAGAAACATGTAATTTGAAAATAAAAATGACCCTGTTCATTTTCATTTAGGTAGCAGTTTTGGAAATGAAATAGTTTAAGATGAAAGTGTATGAGTAAGCACTATGTCTTCATTTTAATCTGATTAAAGCTTTCAAATTTGCTTTTAATTTACAAAGAAGCTGAATATTAGCCTGATACCCATTGGGGCAGAAAACTTGCTTATCTTGACAAGAAAAAAGAGGTGGGAAATTTACTCAATTTTGTATTTAAAAAATGACAGCAAATTTCTTCTTGTATGAATTACTTAATTTGGACATGTTGAGCCCTATTGCTTGGCTCATTGCTTTGATCTATACTCTGGACTTTTAGTTGTATGTGGGCAAACTTGCCATGAGCTTGGGTTTGGGACCACCTGAAGACTTATGGAGACACAGGTAGCCTCCTCCAATTCCTCCCTTCAAAAAAATTATGTTTTCCATCATTGAACTATTTCTTCCTGCTAATGAACACACTGTGCCATGGAAACGATGGTCAAACCATAGATAATTACATCTTCAGTTTCCAAAGTTTTTTTTAATTAAAAAATATTTTTGATTGATATGTCTTAATTATAGATATTAATGGGGTAAGTAGGATAATTCAATACATGTACACACATGCAATGATCAAATCCAGACTCCTTTACCCTCCCCACCACTTCGCAATGTCTTGTAAACAGTGTATTTCTTTTAAAAAAACCTTATCCTACTGATTTAGAGTGACTCTCTGGATGTCATGGGGTCACTATCCTCACAGACAATAATTACCTGATTGAATTCAGACTGGCTTTTAGCCAATATTTGCTGTCTTTTTTTCCTAGCAGATATGCTTCACAACTAGAGGGAAATCTTGAGACATTTAAGCCTTAACAGGTTTTCTGTTGCTTTGCCCATCATCCTTGGGAAGTGCTAAAAGGACAGATAGATCAGGGTCTTTCTTCTCTCCCCAATGCTTTATGTTGGAACTCCTCTAGGATCAGACAGTACGAAACCATCTTCTCTTTTCTTCCCATATCTTCTTCCCAGATGATTGGCTAAGTTCCCCTAAAGAATTATCTTTATGCTTCTGTCTCCCAAATGCATGTCTTCACTGAGATGGTTCCACTGAGAAATAAATCAACAGGTCCAACTTCTTCGAGACACCATCCTAGACCAGCGTTGTTGTTTTAGTCAGCTTTTTTGCTGCTGTGACTAAGAACAACCTGACAAGAACAATTTTTTTTCTTTTTTCTTTTTTTTCTTTTGCGGTGCTGGGGATTGAACCCAGGGCCTTGTGCTTGCGGGACAGGCACTCTACCAACTGAGCTATATCCTCAGCCCTGACAAGAACAATTTTAAAGGAGGAAAAGTTTATTTGGGGGTCACTGTTTCAGAGGTATCAATCCACAGAAATCCAGCTCCATTCCTCAGGGATCAAGGTAAGGCAGAACATCATGGCAGAAGAGTGTGCTGGAGGGACTTAGTTAAGGATTTCCAGGGGCAGATGAGACTTCCCTGGTCTCCCAATACCCATTTGACTATTATGTAGACGAAAGCTCTTCTTCCTGTGGACTTGAGCAGATCCCATCATAAGCCCCTTTAACTGCTTTCCCTGTGCCCTATGGAGGAAAGGGCTCTTGCTCTCTTGATATTTTTCTAGGATTTTATTCATAATATCTATGAATTGCTAACTATATGTAATGTACTATAATAAGAACTTGGATTTTAGAACCAGAGAGAACCTGGTTTTCCATCTTCTCTCCAGTGTGGTAGGAGGTTTGATGCAAAACTTGATCAAGATGCATGAGAAACAGCAGTGACAAAACATCTTTTGGCATTGCACTGGGACAAGGCTAGAATTCAGGATCTATCCTCAGTCCACCTGCTGGCTCAGGTGCACAGGCAGGCAGTCCCCTGTGCTGGCCCTGGGGAGTCATGGCCTTGCCAGCACCACAGCACTGCTCCTGGGGCAGAGATGGCTGTGCAGAGCCTTCCTGTGCACTGCCCTTTAGAAACACAATGCTCACTCTTTTTGACATTGACCAAAACTAAAGGTAGGAACTTCCGGCACAGCCAGGATGAAAGGACGAGCCCACTCCAGGGGGCCTTGTGAGTGATAGAGCTGGGAGGAAATGACAGCTGCAGACATTGCTTTGCAGCTGAGGAGCCTGGCCTTGTCACTCTTTGCCTGGGTTTGGCTTTGGGCAAGTTCCCAACTTATCTTTGTTTAAATTCCCACTCTGTAAAATGGAGATAATAATGTACCCGCGTCTGGGGTTGCTGTGAGGGGTGAAAGATTGAATTCATGGAGTGGTGTGGGGGTCAGCACAGGCCTGGCCAGGTGCTCCATCCCTGAGACACGGGAGCCAGAGGGACCAGCACACCACAGCTACAACACTCCTGCAGTGCCTCTGGCAGGGTGGCTTTGGCTACCACTTGGTGGCAGAAACTGCTGGGAAATTTTAGTAGCTAAACAGAGTGCTACAAGTATTGGGCAGCTTGCTATTAAAAAGATTATGTGAAAAAATTTCAGATGAACATTGTCAGAATATATTGTTGGCATACAGCAAATCAAGTGCATCTACCAAGTCCAGTCATTGATTGAAACTCCTGGGCTCCCTGTTATATTCTTAGCTGTGATCATGCCAGTGGATGGGAGCACCTCCATTCCCTGAAGAGGGAATGCTGAGGTGGGCTCTGCTCAGCTGTGACGCTGTCCATCTTGAAGTTGTATGACATCTGCAGTGTCTTTGTTCTCCCTTAACACAGGTGTTCTCTGACAAAGGAGTGACCAGTCAGGACCGGGTTAGATTCTGAGTGACTTAAGTAGAGACTGCCAGCCATGCTTCCCTTCAGGTCCCCAGCAGGTTCTGGTTCCCCACAGAAGGCTACTCTACCCAAAAAAATCCTTGTGTTTTCCAGGTGGAAAAATTTCTCTGCTTAATTTTATACTTTCCCACCCAAAGGTACTAAATGGAGAAGTTGTCTCTAAACTGTCTTCTGCATGCTGGTCATGAGGCTGCATAGAAAGGATGTGACCCTCTCCTCCAGGAGCCTTTGACTGTGTCACTTGGAGGGAAAAGACAGTCTCTGGGGAGATGTATATGGAAGGGTGCTGAAGGAGTACCTGGGCTCATGGGCAAAGCGGGGCTTCCTGGGAGAAGGGGCAGAATGAGGAGTATTATTACTCCGAAGACTCTCAGGTATTTGCCAGATGAATGAACAAACACTGACCTCAGGGACAGAGAACTGAGTAGAGGCACTAGGTGGGTGTTCAGAGGGGTCCTCCCTATATTGCTCAATCCTGTAGTAAGGGGTTTAGAAAAGGGAAGAGAAATGGGACTAGGAGGGCTCTGATTCCTGCTATGAAGTTTCCTTGGTGAAGCTTGGAGGAGGAAGGACAGTGGCCCCCATGGATTAGTGAGAAGGGGAGCCAAGCCACAGCTCTGCCTCTTGGTGAATGGTCCTTTAGGGGAAGATAGGCTTCTGGCCAGTTAGCAGAGGAGGCCTGTGGGTGGGAGGAGGTGGGCCTTGGCCTTGTACAGAGAGCAAGGAGAAGGGAGGGCATTCCAGACTGGAGCGAAGTCTGGAGGTTGGAGTGCATGTGGTCTGGCAGAGGGCAGAGGACCTTCACCTCTTTGGAACCAGGAGGAGCTATTAGGGAGAGAAACTGGAAGTCCTGACAGATGAGGATGGTTAGGGTCAGGCTGAGGCTGTTCCCCAAGTGGGTCATTTTCTCAGCAAGCCAGAACCTGCGTACTCACTCTTTGCTGATGCTGGGAACAGTCAAGTCATGCTCTTAGTGGGGGAGGGGAAAGGAGAATTCAGGGTGCATACTACAGGTCAGGCGGGCTGCCCAGGCATGACACATGCTGGTGCTAGTGAAGCCAGAATTAAGGACAGGTAGTTAGTGTAGAAATAGGGAATCGGGTCAATTTGAGGAAATGAAGCCATGAAGCCATCTGCCTCTGGAAGTTGGAGACTGCCCCTGGAAGAATGGAATGTCAAGGATCTCCAGAGCCCATTGATTACCAAATTGCAAGCAAGGAGCTGCTAATTAATGCCCCCTGGGCCCTTACCTGCCTGAATCACCCTGGTCCTCCCCCTGCCCATGGTTTCTCAGTTAATGCAAAACCACGCCTAGTCACATAGGCAGCGGGGAGAGAACTGGAGAACAAAAGAAAATTTAACCTATAAAAGATGTAGGGTGCGCTCACTTCTTGGGACTTTAGAACATCAGCCATGGCCCCCTTCTTCCTGCCAAGAGAAGTCTGTATTATTACCTTTAAGTAAAACCTGCTTAATCTGCTTGCCTTGGCGTGCTTCTCTAGTGTTCAATCTTCAACATTAGAAGGAGCAGAACTCGTCACTGGTAAACGGCAGTATCAATAGGCCAGCAACACTGACGAGCAAGTACACTTGATGAGCAAGTCCCCAAGGTCACTGGACAGTGCAGGGCAGGGCCAAGACCCAAGTTGAGTCCCAAGCCCAAGGAGTCGCTGCAGTGTCAACTCTTCACTTACCCAGTTCCTCAGGGGCATGTGTGAGCCTCACATACACAGGGACGGGAAAGGTGGAGGAAGCAGACCCTCTCAGTTCAAGCATGCCTCTTCACTGTCTGGAGCTCATGGTTCTAAATGCCAGATACAGAGTAGCTCAGCTTTTGCTTGGAAAGAATTTAACTCTTCAGGGTTTGTGTTGTGAAGAAACCTGTCCTCTGAAGATGAATTTTAGTTTTCTCCTTGGATTTTAGTGATGTGGAAGTAAATTTTTATGCTTTTGGAGACACATTTTCCTTTCTGCTCAGTAAAGGGTCTAATGAGACTGGAAACCTGGCTCCATGGGACTATGTTGGTTTGGACCAACAGGTGGGGGTGCACTGAGGTGCTGTGTATGGTTCAGCAGGGATGGAAAATGGCAATGGAAGTCAGGAATTCTAATGCAGGGGTCCAACACAGGGTGGAGGTGGACCAAGGTCAGGGGGAAATCCCTGGGAAGGTACAGGGACTAGGGTTCCTGGAGGAACTGCGACTCCCCTTTCTCCCAGCAGGTGATTCCCCACCAGGTCATTTTGGCTTGGTACCTGAGGGGTGGATGTGATTTAGAATGTCCCTTGACATTTCCCTGCCTCCTTTTCCTGTTAGTCAGGGGAGAGCCTCTGGGCTGCTACAGAGAGTTGCTGGTCTTCAGTGAGTTTTTATGAACCTTGGGAAGAGAATGTCACCATCCCACTTGCAGCAAGGACCTGCTGTTCATGCAGCATGGCAGCATGGTGAGGGCAGGGTTGGGCCCGCATCAGCCCTGGGCCAATCTCCTGCCAGGTGCTGGGCAGTTTGCTGAAGGATGTGCAAGTTGTGTGCTTCTGACCTGATGCTCCTGGAGGGATCTTGGGAGCAGTGGCATGCTGGCCTGGACTTTGAGCATCCATGTGGGGCATTGCTGGGCCTTTCTCAGCTTACAGCACAAATCTTCACTGAAGGCCTTGGGCACAACAAACCTGGCCTATAGCCTCAGGGAGAGTTCATTTCAAAATAACTTTGTTCAAACACATCCTTCCTCTGAATGTCATTTATTTCATGAGTTCTCTTTTGAACTAGAATTCAAAAATTGAAGTTTCTGGGTGTTTTAGACAGCTTTTTTTTGCTGCTGTGACTTAAGAACCCAACCAGAAAAACTGCAAAGGAGAAAAAGTTCATTTGAGGGCTCAGTTTCAGAGGTCTTTGATCATAGAAGGCAGGATACATTGCTTGGGGCTCAAGGGGTGGCTCAAAGTTATGGCAGAAGAGTATGGCAGAAGGAAGCAGCTCATGTGATGATCAGGAAGCAGAGAGGGAGAGGTCTCCACTTGCAAGATGTAAATATATACCCCAGAGCCACACCCCCAATTCCCACCTCCTCCTGCCACACCACACCACTTCAGTTACCACAGAGTTAATCCCTCTCAGGGGATGAATTCACTGCTTGGGTTAAGACTCTCACAACCCCATCATTGCTCCTCTGAACCTTCTTGCATTGTCTCACACATGAAGTTTTGGAGGACACCTCACATCCAAACCATAAAAATGAGTTTCCATTTCATCCATTTTTTGTTTGACATTTTGAACATTTTGATTGAAGAGGGATAAGTGAATTATCTTCAAAGCTATTGAATCTGAGATTTGTGCTATCACACTATCAAAGAGCAAGGGATGCCTTTGCAGGGTAGAGAGTTTCATTTTCTTCCCACTTCCTACTTGGTTAATATCGGATCCAGGACAGAATGGGGATAGTCAGTGTGGCAGGAACTGAATGACTGGAACTGGAAGCTGAGTGAGACCCTGAGAAGTGGCAGGTGTCCTGCTGGGTTAGGCTAGCCCAGAGCTTGCAGATGAACTCCAGGTGGCTAGAAACTGAGGCTGTAGGTAAAACAATGGCAGTAGCAGCAGGTGAGGAATGCCAGCCTCTGACCCTCCAGGGACCCATGAGCTTTGCTGTCTTTACACACACGTGTCAGACTTCACACCCCAAGATCTGTGATCACCCTGTTTGGAGGAGATTTAGTATAGGGGTGGGGATGGGTGGTAAGAAAGTTGCCTGAAATGGGAACCCTGTGCTTACAGCAGGGGACACTCTACAAGTGTTCAGAGGATACCATTGTGAGGGGTAGTGGTGCTGCAGGGCACATTCTGGGAAGAAGAGACTCAGTCCTGTGTCCTCCTGGCCTGTCTGGGACATGAGTAGACTAACTCAGGCCTGAACTTCACCAGAAGTTTGTAGGCTGCAGGTAGGGGACAAAGAGGTCCCACTGGTCTCTGCTTAGGTTATGCTCCAGTGAAGTGACAGAAGGGGAGGGAGATTCTCATCTGTCCACCATGGAGTCACTATGTGAGGATACACCGAGAGTTGGTTCTTTTGAACTATTTGTGGGAAGAGTAGGTGTGACTCACTGGATAAAAAACTTGAAAAATAAAGACAAGTTATTTTGTTGTCTGTGCCTCCGGACTCTCAGAAACTCTTCATGTGGAATAGGAATCCCAACTCCCAGCACATTTGGGATCTGGGTGGATGTTCCGAAGTCCTTGTGTGTGCTGGGATGGAGAATGGCGAAGAACGAAGGCACAATTCTCAGCCTCAAAACCTATTATATTGGAACATTATATTGTGTGGCAGCAGAGTCCACTCAAGGTGACCAGGGTGGGATGGACTGCAGGGGAAGACTCTATAGAGGGGAGGCATTGTATGGAGCTCTGTCTTCTCAGCTCCAGGTGGTGTGTTACTTACCTGGCCATAAGTCCCAGGAGGGGAGTATCAGTTTGTTCAGCATTACACCCCTGTGCCTCACATACCCTTGGTACACAGCAAGTGTTCACTGAATATTCATCAGTGGCAGGAAGGTGTTGCTGGACCCTCAGAGGTTGAGAGCTAGGGAAGTTTTACTGGGGAACAGGCCAGCTGGCGTGCTGACAGAGGCATCTCAGTTTCAGATCCTGGAACTGAAGGACCTTTGAAGGTTCATCTAAGCCTCTCTCCTTCCCTCTTTGCATGGAAAAGATGAGGAAATAGCCAGCAAGATGTAGGTTCTTGTCAAGTGATGACCAAGAGGTTGCTGATGGGAAAGAGCCCTGGCCTGCAGTGCAAGTCCATCATATTCAGTATATGTAGTTTTTAAATGCTCAGTTTTGGCCACCACCTAACAGCTGAAGGGACGGAAATGTGCAGACAAGAGACTTGTATGAGTTCCCACATATTTGGTTCAGAGTCATTTCTGTGCAGCTTCTCTTGGAGAGCCAGTGGTGGGCATTCTTGTTAAAGAGGTCTGTGATACCCCATGGATTTAATGAGATATCAGAATCTCAATTAACCCATTTCATTGCATTAGCAGGACTGTAATTAAGAAATCTCCAAAGGGTCATCCTTCATTCTTGTCTTCTGAGTTGATGGAGAAGGCATTGGAGCTTCTTGGCATCCTTTATCAACTTTGGATAAAACATTAGATTGAGTGCATGGGCTTGTTAGAAAGGACACTGTCAGGAACCATTCCTTCTGCTGGCTGGTGTGGCATGACTGGCTAACTCTGAACTTTCCCCAGGAGGTTGTAAAAGGGCAGGTGTGAGTTTTGCCTTCAGGGTCAAGGGTCAAGGGCCTGGCCATTCTGAGGGCAAAATGAAGGGCATCGTGGCAAGTGGTTGCAGTAGTGTACAGGACTGGGGTTCCTGGGATGGGCCTGGTCAGCATACAGCAGAAGGAGAAATGGAGACTGGGCAGTGTGATTTAGTTCTACATCCTCTCTGATCTTGGCCTGATGGGGCCACCACAGGGGGCTTCTGCCTTATTCTGGCAGCAGGGTCATTGGTGACTATATATTTTCAAACCTGTTTCCTTTTTTTGCAAAATAGAGGCACTCATGTTAGTCACTGGCTGGGATTGTCATAATATGATATGGGGTGACACTAGAACTGTAGGCAGCCTGCCTGGCAAAACTCAGCAATGCCCTATTATGATGCGGCCGATGATGACACACTGTGTGGCAACCGTTGCCAAGAGGCTTTTAGTCTAGCTGAGGACTACGGGATGGAGGGTTTGATTTAGCTTCGAAGGAAGCTGTGACTATGGGAGCTTGTTTTGGACGGGCCCAAGTGGCCCCCAGAATGGAGAGTGAGGAGGATCTCATGTGGGGAATGGAGATGTACCGCCTGCCTACCAGTCCCCCTGAAGGAGAATACTCTTGGTGGTCTGGTATGAATGGGTGCAGCATTCCCCGAAAGAGAGACAACCAGCTGGCCTCCAAATTCTGGAAGAGAGAACGTGGCAGAGGCAAGTCCCTCATTCCCATTCTGTTTTTCCCATTCATAACTACTCCCCTCCTCCCTTCTAATATTTAGGATTTTATTGGCATCTGTCCTTCTAAGTGGCATCCCTGTTGAATCCACATGATGTCGCATCCCATGCCATCCTGATTCTGTTCAGCTTGCAATGTGTCCACCCAAGCCTGCACGTCCTTGTACCACTGTAGTGCTGGGCCACAAAGTGAAATGTGCTTTCCCCAGGGCACAGTCCCTTGCCTTTCCTGGAACACAAGATAATATCTCTGTGGGGATAGAAGTCAGCAGCAAAATAGCTACATGGTCATAGGGCCCATGTGGGCTTACTGGCCTAACTGCCACCTGGTAGGAAGACTGTCTCCTGTTTTCCACCAATGCTTACAGTGAGGCCTACCCGTTCACCTGTGCCCCACACTAGGCATTTCCCACTCTCCAGGTTTTGCCAGCCTCTAGGGACAAAGAGCTACTAAGTCCTAAAATTGCAAGTTAATATTCTTTGCTGAGCCTCCAGCAAGGCCTATGTTTCTCCTGTAGACACATAGGACTTCCTGGAAGATTCCAGATATTGGTCCTTTGTCAGTTTTAGACAATGTCAACTGGGGGACAGTATTCACGGTCTCTCAACTGCTCAAGGTGTCACATTCCCGATAGATATCCTTAATGTTTGATGTAATAATGTGTGTGCATGTACATTGATGAAGTGAACACATGAGGTCACCTTCAATGTGTTGAAACTATGCTGGCTTTGGCTTTCAAAAGAAGGCTGCTGAAGGACAGAGTCAGAGCTCAGGCTCAGCCACTGTGATCTAGTGAACTGCTGAAGTGCCAGCCTTGCTGAGGAGTCCCTGCTGCCCACACCTGGGCTGGAGTGGGTCTGTGGAGGGAATAACTGCTGATGGGGTCCCAGAGCTGTCCCACACTTTAATAAGCAGATTGGAAATCACACCCACTCTCTGGAAAAGGTTGCCAGGTCAATTACCTTCAGAAGTCTGTGGATGTTCAGCTGGATTCTGGGTCCCACAGGAGGGGGTCATCTCAGCCTGCCCAGAACTCTGGCCTCAGGGATAACTCTTTGGAGCTGTGGGCCCCCCATTGTCCCTTGCCCTTCTTGTGCAGAGCCTGTGTGTGTGTGTGTCCCTTTTCAAGTACCAATGCCTTCTTGTCAGACCTCCCCACAGTGCTGCTCCTCACCTGGCTGATTCAGCTCAGGGTAAGAGAGACTCAGGTGTCTCACAGTCCATGCCACCAGGAGGACTGTGCCCTTTTCTGCAAAAGCAGGCACAAGTCCATCTGTTCTCTAGGAGCTTCCAGCTGACGCTAAATAGAAAATCCCAGATGATCAGCTGGGTAGAGACTGTTAGAAAAGCCATTATGGACAAGAGGTTGGCTGAGAGTTTTGAAGACAGAGGACAAGGAGAATATGATGGATCCCTTTTATGACCCACTTCCTGTGTGTGCATCAGTGTCCACGGCCTTGGACACTTTCACATCAGTCAAAAGATGATTTTCAGCACAGATTAGCCATTAATACTTTCTCAATTATCCTTTTATTATTTATCATTCAGATGAACTAGTTTCTCCTTTCATAGTGCAAACAAGTAATCAAAACTTATGCCTCTCCTGATAAAGCTAAGAGTCTGAGCTCTGCCTTTGAGACTCTTCTACCAGGATCCATTTATGTTGCCTTCAACTCCAGCCCAGCCACTGTGGCTGCAGGATCCTGGCAGACCCTAACTATTCTATGCCACTCATGCTTCATCTGTGGAACTGCGATTGTCACTACTGGGCAGTGGGTGGCAATATTTGGAAGTATGAGACACTTAGCATGAGGCCTGGTACATGGTAGGTGCCCAATAAGGGGGAAATAGTGTTTATTGCAGTGATTTGGAAGTAATATTCAGCATGTGATGACCTCCAAGCAGAAAACTTCACTTAGATGTCACCTAGTCTGAGAAGCTGTCCCTGGCCCCCTGGTCTGTGTGAGAGGCCCTCCAGGGCATCCTCAGTTCTGTACTTTGCTGCTCCACTTCCCTGCTTGACTCATGGTTATTTTTCGGCTTATTACTTGGCCTTGGATACCCAGAGAAGCTCTGTGTCACCGACCTCTATGTTCTTGTTGGTAATAAAAAGAGGAAGACACATCAGCTAGCAAAAAATGATATTTTCTCAACTGTGATCCAAGGGTAAGCAGGAAGAACCTGGTTGGCTTAGGGCCTTTGTTGTGGTGATAGTTAGAGGATAATTTCTGTTTCACCAGAAATTTTACCTCATTCGGGCCAAACGGGTTGACTCCCAAGAACATGAACATATAAGCAAGGCTTTAATGGACTGGGTCGGGGGGACTTTACATTGAGGAGAAAGGGAACAGCCCTGATTGAGAGAAACAGAATGAGCCAGGCTTCCAGAGAGTGGCTGGTTGGAAGGGCTGGCATTTTCATGGTAATGCTTTAAAGGATTTTCCTTCATGTGGAAGACTCTTGTGATATCTCCTGGGCCAGCCTAAGCCCAGTTGATCAACACCTATTTATGGTTGATCTGATGAAGAATGGTATGAAATGGCATATTCAATGCATTGTTAAGGTAGAAGAGTAGGAAAAGATTTATAGTAACATTATAAATTAAGGTTTTAGAGTTTATCTGCCATTTTGTTCCCCATTCTGGTCTCTTACAGTCTCATTCCCCCTGAGAGATTTTATCCTTATCCTTAGTAAGGGGAAAACTTGAGAGTAAATGGGTTAAGGAGACATACAAGGAAGCCAAATGTTGTCAGTTTTACATGAAATGACTTAATGAGACACCTTCATCTTTCTTGCTGTTTGACAACAGTAGGAGTTCTCATGTCAAATCTGATATCATCTTGCACAGTAGCAGGTTCAGGAGTATTACACTTTCTTCCTCCCAGTGGTTTCTCATTGCCTAAGTAGATGTCTCTTTTGAAATCCTACCAATTTACAAGACAGTTGTTTTTGTTCACAAGTTTGTGAACAATCTCTGTAGTTACAATACCCATGCCAGTTATATGAGTGAACAAAGGCTAATACCCTTTGGAAACCAAGAAATCATGTTTATTCATAGCACCATTGAGATTATTACAAGAACCCACTACTTCTGGTTGAAGCGTGTGAGTTCCACTCCTTTTATTGATGCTGAGATGTTACCAGGTTGTTCTACTCTATCATAGTTTTTTGCACCAAGGAATTATTTATAATCTTACCATTTTACAAAGACAGTTTCATTTTTTGCATCAAATCTAATCATATGCCTTTGTATTGTCACCATTACTGTCATTTCAGATAATACCTGTGTGGCCTCTTTTGTCTCTTACATAGAAAATCTTCCCCAAAGATACTATCTGGAAGGTATGTAAACGAGTCATAACCAGTGAACAGTGGGTTCTCTACCACTTCAAGCATTTGGAGAACTAACTTACTCCTGTGCTAAAGATCATTGTTAGATCTTCCTTGAGTGCTTTTGCCACAATCCAACACAAGGGGAACACGTTCAGCGTTGCCAGGCAGCAGTGTGGCACACTCCACATTTCTAAGCAGTATACATAGTCCCAGTATCCTGTTTATAGGACAGTTATTTTCAAACATCAATAATTTGAAATATAGCACATTCCTAGATATAAAATGACAAAATACTTCAAGAAAATACTTTCACGAATGTATCTTACATTACATGCCTGTTATGTCCATACTGGTGTTCCATTGAACATTTAGTAAAAGTGACTTTTGCAGTAGTTTGTCATTTTCACAATAAATTTTTAAATATTCCAAATGATCTCATCACTCACCAATTACCTTTCTCAAAAGAATAACACTCTAAAAATACAATATTTACGTCAAAATTAACCACAAGTGGCATTATTTGCTCAGTTTAATGTATAAGACACCTCTGAAAACTAATACATAGAACAATTGACCTACTGGGTTGATAGTAACCACTACTTATCTTGAGGAGTTTACCCCATGCAACTGGTGGAGTTTAAGTGTGCAGAAACTCCGCCCTTCTCAGATCATTAGAAATCGAATGCCCTTCTATTTTTGAGTATTAGTGTCACCTTAAGGTAGGTATAGCTGTTTGTTATGGCTTAGATATTAGGTATTCCCCAAAAGTTCATATGTGAGACAATGCAAGAAAATGTACAGGTGACATGATTTGGTTATAAGATAATCAAGGATTTATTCCCTTGCTAGGGATGAACTGGGCTAACTACGGCAGGTAGGGTATGGCTGGAGGAAGTGGCTTAATGGGGGTGTACCTTGACAAGTGGAGCTCTTTCTGCTTCCTGATTGTCATGGTCTGAGCTGCCTTCCTCCATCAAACCATTTCACCCTGCTGTTCTGCCTCTCCTTGGGCCCTCAGTTAACGTAGGAGGCTGCCTATGCACTGAGACCTCTAAAACCATCAGCATCAAGTAAACTCGATGATCCTCCTCTAAAATTGTTCTTGTCAGTTCTTTTGATCACAGTGATGGAAAATCTTACTAAAACACTAATCCAGGGAACAAGAGATGTGACTGCCCCTATTACTCCTACAGGAATTCATCCTCTAGCATGCTTACATCAGTGTGTCCTGAGGTCCTTGTTTTTCTAATAGATTGTCATTTGTGCAGGGACAACATGTCAAAAGAGAAACCAGTGCCCTCAAGGGTGTTTTGGTTATAAATGCATGCCCAATTTCATACAACATCTAAAGCCCTGTCTATGTATCTGGGAAGAACCCCACACATTTGTTCATTAGAACAAGTTAAAGAAGTTAAAGCCCTGCAAGATGCCGGGAAGCAAAGAGCAATTGGGTGATAGAAGACCCAGAGGGTATGTTTAGCTCTTAATATCTTTCTTTCCTTCTGAATAGCAGCAGGAAGTAATAGAAACCCATATGTGGAATCTGTATGGATGTTTTTTCTTGTTTTAACTGTAAGGTCTGAATAAAAATGATGAGTTTTGCTTTGGGACAGAAGTGTGAGTGGGGAGAACATTTGCTTCTATGCTATTATCACAGTAATTGTTGCATTCCCTGCTTTTATGGCATCTTTTTTATAAAACTGCTTCCACCTCTGCACAGGGTTATCTGCAGGCACATCTTTAAGTTTTACCTGGCTATAAAGTTTGTTCAATGATGTCCCCACATTGGCCTTTTAGAGGGGCTCAGTTCAGGAATAGAGTAGCTAGATTTAAAGTTTGACATCCCTGCAAATGTTTGATGTCAGAAGTGTCTAACAGGAGGGACTGATATTTTGTTAGTCTTCCCCCTATATGAACCAGCGATGATTCTTGACTTCTAAGACTGTCTGGACTTGGAGGGAGGACCTGGACCTCCACATGCTGTCCCAAGGTTAATTGGGAGGACTTGTTAACTACCAAAGGAGTCACGGCCATTATTTTTAAATGGTGTGGTAACCTTTAACTCATAGGGTCTAGCTGTTTGGAGAAATGAGTTACTAGTCTTGGGATGGCCCCCACATTTGGGGTTTAGACCCCTAAAGTTAAACCCAGTCTTTTGCCTATGACTTTTCATTTACCCATATGAGGCATATTCGTCTTTGGGTATACTTTCTGTTTGGGCGTTGAAGACTGAGCACATGGGTGCATTTCTACTGTGAAGGTCACTCAAGGTTCCTCAGGGGTTACTTTTTAGGGTCTTAAATTACATGTGAATAAGATTTTAATTCTTAGTAATCTTATATTTGAATGAACACCCAGGAAGGAGACTATGTTTTTACTTTTTCACATATAAATTATTTTACTGCTTTTTACACACAACAATTTATGAAAACACATTTTTTCCCATTCCTTCTAAAGCTTTGCTCATTCTATGTGTTTATAATTGCGCATGTGCAGTTGGATTTTACCTTATGGTAGTCTATTTTCAGGCTATGTAACCAAGAAGAGATTGCATCTAAAAATAGACCATGATGCTATTATATTGTCTTTAACGTTTTTAATTTTTAAATTATTTTTATTGTAAACAAATGGGATACATGTTTCTCTGTACATGAAGTAAAGGCATACCATTTGTGTAGTCATACATTTACATAGGATAATATTGTTTGAATCATTCTGTTATTTATGAAAACACATTTAAGAGACCCAAATGTATTGTCTCTTACAGACTGTAAGAAGTCAAGAATACTTGAATTTATAATTATCAATGAATGTTTCAATATTTTAACTTACAAGCTGGACTGCGGACCACAAGGCATTCATTGCAGCAAGTTGTGGGGCTGCTGGGCATGAAGGGGCCATGCTACTGGGTCTCAGGCTCTGGTTTTGCTCCACTCTCCAGCTGCAGCACCCCCATCTCAACCAGGATGGTGAACCTGGCTGCCATGGTGTGGCGCTGGCTCCTGGAGAAAAGGTCCATGCTGGTCCTGGTCTTCCGGCTCTGACTGGTCTACATCCTCAGCAGCACCTTGAAGCAGGAGGAGAGGACAGTGAGAGATAGAAATCTCCTCCAGGCTCAGGACCACAACCAATCCATTCCATGGAAAGTACAATTTAACTTGGGCAATGGCAGCCAGCCAAGCATTCAGTGCCAGAACGCCTTTCAAGGGAAGCACCTCATCATGGATGACCTAGGGTATGTCTGTGAAAGGAAGAATCTACTGACCAATGGCAGCTGTGATGTCAAGTATCCCCAGCACAAAGCAATGCTACTGCAATAGCTGCCTGCAGCACCTGTGAGTACTGTATGTCCTGCTGCCTGCAGCCCAACAAGCAACTCTTCTGGGAGTGCTTCCTCAACAGCGCAGTTGTGGTGTTGCAGAACTTCTTCAGGGCAGGGGAAGATCACTTCCAATTGTGCTTGGCTAAGTGCAGGACCTCTTCCCAGAGTGTGCAGCATGAGAACACCTAATGGGACCTCATAGCCGAGTACTGCTAAGGAGAGGGCCCACCCGAGGTCTTCCCCATGTGATGGCCCACTGCAGTCTGAGCACTGACACACTGCCAGAGGTTGCACAACCTGGAACCAGGCTTAAGGGACCAGGCTAGTCCTGGACAAGGTGGTGTGGGGACACTTTGACTGTGACCACTTCCGTGCTGTCCACTGGCTTTGCCCACCACCTGGGCTACAACTGGTGGAGCTCTTCTATAAAGCCGACTGGAACCTCTGGCTGGGCCCAGGCAGGAAAGAACTGCAGGATGAACTGGGAGTGTTGCTGTTGTCCCTGGGAAACTTAGCTCGGCACCCACGCGGGGACCTGGAACTTGTATCCCTTAGGCGCCATGTGTTCACTTCTATTTTGATCTGGGCTCTTCCCTATAAAATTATTTTTTAGATTCCTTTGGAATAGTAGGAATGATATAATGTTGTATGTAGGAATATGCCTTACCATTCCAGTTGAATATATTCAAGGAAATTTTAAAAACATATTTCAACTTACAAATGACTCAGTTGTTTTACCTCTCATGTAGTTTTCAGATTTTAAAGACATGATACGTAGTTTTACAGATATTTATCTTACTTACATTTAATGTATTTTTAATAGTTGATTGTACACTACCCATGGAAATCAAGATATCAGTCATTTTCAGTTGCTTCATTGTCAGAGAATACAGTAAGAGTCGTCATACCTGAAATACAGAAAACAATAGACACTGCATCCCTCATACATCCAACAAAGATAAATATGGCCTTGGCTGGCCAGCCACCCAGGCAAAAACGTGTGCTAACAATTCTGAAAACACCTTTATTTTTAGTACAAGTGGAGATTCAGAAGAGAGGAAATCACCAAAACCTGTAGGTGCTCCCTGTAATTGCAAGTGGAGGATTATTTTAAAATTGTTTATAAGAAATGCTTTAAGGTAGGCATGTCAATCACCCGCCATGACACATGATGTATGACTCCTCCAGTGTGATAACAATCTGGGTTTCTGGACCCCTGTGGGCATTTGGACCCTGTTGCTTCATGGAGGAATTATGTTCCAGGTAGTACAAGAGGGGCCCAGGTCTTCTCAGTAGGGACAATCAGTCTTCCCATTGCCAGTGTGGCCATAGGAGTCTGACGGGCATATTTTTGTAATCTTTTATGTATCTGGACTGAGGTTCATAAAGGCCTGCACATAAGGGCCTTCTGTCCATTTTCTTTGTTTTTGCAGTAGAGATCTAGTTGTGAATGGTGTTGAAACAAGGAAGTCACCCCTCTTGACCATCAAGCACATATAGATACCAAGCAGTATTGCAGAAAAAAACATTTTTCTTTAGATCATCTTGTTTGAATTTTTTCCAATTATACAATATATACCCTAAAAGGGGCTCTTTTGAATTGCTGTCACTGTTCCCTGTATCTAAGGCCACTGTAAATTAGGTGTCCCATAATGAGTGGTTCTGGGGAGGGGTGTCCATCCCTGGAACAAGTGTCCATATAAAGAGTGGTAACATTCAGTCTATAGGCTCTGTTTATGAAGAAGAGCAGCCTGCCATACCAGAGGCTGGGTCCCAGAGGGATCTATTCAGGGTGTCAGGTTTGAAAGAAATCAAGTTTCCCTTCTGGACATTAAAACAGTGGTTTTACAGTGGCTTATTTTTAGAGGCACCTTTAAAAATTATATTTTATTGTTTCAAATGAATCTATGAATTAACTTGTATTACAACTACCTGGGATGGTTTGAGATAATGGATCTATGAAGTGACCCTGCATTAACTTAGTAGAAGTAGCAGGGGGAGGGAGGAAAGAGGTGGAGAGCTACTAACAGCCTCCACAATTAATCCTATGATTGTAGCCTAAGAGTTATTCAGAAACTGTTTACAAGAAATGCTGAATAAAATGTGCCAAACTGAAAGACCCTCAGACCCCCTGTCCAAGGAAGAACTCACGTAATCACTGGCTGCAAAAGCAAGAGGCAGTTTATTGATTACACAGGCGCCTGCGGGTGCTCAGTAAAACCTCAGCCGGAGCTTCGGTGAACTGGCACACCGGGCTTTGGGGTACAGGTTTTTTATAGGGTAAAGGGGCAGGTTTCGCGCGCACGGTAAGCAACAGATTTCTTATTGGTTATTTTGAATCCAGCATTTAGACATTCTTGGAGAAGCCATAAATTTACTTTAACTGGAGAGGGGGATGATAGATAGAGACACAGGCGGAGACACAGGCTTCCCCAAATTGCCCGCAGCCCCTCTCTTCCGCACCTGCATAAACACAGGCTTTCCCTAATTGCCCGCAGCACGGGTCGTAAAAAATGGTAAAGAATGTATAAACTCAGACTTCTCTCACCTTATCTGTGAAGGCTAGGGGAGCTGACCCGAGAAGGAACCTTGTTAAGGACAGAGCGGCTCAGAACTTAAGATGCCATGCTTCACAAGCCATAATTTTACTTTGCCATTTACAGTCCTTCGTTATCTCATCCTATTTACTCTGTCCTTGGTTAGGAATCTGGTATCTGAAGTTTTACAGGACAGTTTTATAGTTCCTGCTTATCAGCTCCTGTTAGTTCAGACATGCTCTGACTTTCCCAATTATCCTGCCTCTTTCTTAGCTAAATCTTCAGATAAATTCCTTTAACATGCCCCGTTAATAATTTTTCTTTTTCTCTTAAAATAGGCCTGAGCTGGTGGGACAGGGGTCTTTTCATTCCCCCCTTTTTCTTTATCATGGATAGAATCATATATCCATTTGTTCATTCTGCCTCGGTTATCAGTTTGCTTAATCATTTGGTACTGTTGAGTAAGGACCATAGTTTGGATTGTTTAAAGGGAATAATACAAACTTCTCCCGGCAGGGAGAAGGGGGCCATGGCTGATATTCCGAAAGTCCCAAGAAGTGAGCGCACCCCACATCTTTCACAGGTTAAAGCCTCCTTTGTTCTTCAGTTCTCTCCCCCCCTTTAGCTATAGGAGCTCCCAACTGCTTTAAGGAAAAGGGGGCGTCGGTCGTTCTGGCTGCTTCGAAGCTGAAAGGGGGCAGTGAGGGGCAAGCAGTTTGGAGTTCCTTTTTTAAAAATCGGGTTAACCGAGGGGTCCAAGGTAGAAGTCTGGTTGGGGAAGAGCAGGTTGTAAAGTCATCTGGGGGTGGGTGCTTCTATGATAGAAGAATAAAAAGACATGAGTACTGAAATGAAATTAATACAAAGTAAATGTTGCAGCATCTGGAGCATGCCACTGAGTATCATGAAAATGACAGAAGTCAATTTCTCACCAGGAGGTGGAAGAATTGAGAAATTGTTCCTATAACTAGACCTAGCAAAGGCTGGAAAGGACAAGGCCTTTATTTGGGAACTTTAACATTGTCCAGGTTATCAGGAATGTAAACACAACATTTAACTCTTAATGTCATAGATATCCCAAAAAATATAGTTAAGCTACTTAAGTCATCTGATTTTGTAAAATATCCCTTTATTGGTATAACCTGTGTTTAGTAGAGAGCTCTATACTTCTGTTACTTAGGGCTAAGTAATCATACGAGCAAACATAGATTAAGTCTACCTGTGTAGCTTAGGAAGATCTGCAGGCCTTAAACTGACTAAAAACTTCTGACTCTGGCAGTTTCTCTTGATAGTTATCAGGCACATTTGCTGAAGAATCTTTCTTTCATTTGTAGCTTCCAGTTTTTATTCTAGTGGACTAACACAAGTGTACATCTTAAGTTACATTTAACTGTTATTTTTCTTAAATGCCCAAGAATAGTTATATTTTGGTTTTAACTGTTTTGCTGGGTGTCTAACATCAAGTTGGTCAAATTGACCTGGTTCCTGTCTTGTTAAAGAGTCAGCTGAGTTCCCACAGGGGCCACTTGTAGAGAACTTAAGAGCAGCTTCTTAGCTCCACCAGTGCCATTGGTTAGGCAGGGTCTCCTTGATGAGGTGACTTCCTTTGGAAGCATTAAGGGATGTCTCCCTTTTTCCATGACCCTCCTCTGCAGCAGATGCACTGAGTGATTCTCATCCTCTAGTCTCAACAATCTCCTTGATCAGGAGGTTGTGTGACACAGAGTTGCAAAGCTCCTTATAGAAGTTCTCTTGTTCGTGGGTTCAGGCTGACTGAGGACAAAAGATCCAAATACTGGCCTATCTTGCCTTCTGTATTTAATTCCAATCTCTAAGTTTGATCTTAATCATCCAGCAAGCCAGTTTCACCAGTCATAAAGTAAGAGTACTGGGCTTTAACTTTAATGTCCATAACTTTACAGTTATTTACCCTTTTATCTAACTGGAGTCTGCATTAGTTCTGGAAGTTACCACTATCTGTTCTGATATCTGTTACCACTATCTGTTAGGTGATGGCTTATTATCACAAGTTACCTAGGTTGCGTGTTCTTGAAGCAGCTACTTCTGCAAAACATTATCAGGTAACAGTTTTACAAAATGAAATTAGCAAGAGTAAAAATATATTCTGCTTGTATAATAGCTATCTTGAATTTTGACTGAGAACCACATTATATTCCCTATTTGAGATCATAGTAATTTTACAACAAAAACCAATCTTTTGATTATAACTTTAAATAAGCTGAAGTCTGACTTATTTTGGAGTCACTCTAACATGCAGTAAGGTGGGAGGCAGAGCCTTATCTCAGGTAAGGCGTGGCTCCTTACAAATCTTAAGTGTTCTAATTCTGATGTTGATCTTTGCTTCTTCCTTAAATATCATTAAGTAGTTTACATATACTGTTTCCTGAGTCTATACAAACTTTATAATTAACACAATTTAACATTGTATCTAAAACATGAATCAAAGAAAGGCTGAGAGAGCTTTTAACTTTCCTTTTGTGTGTCAAAGTGGCAAAATATTTTCATGTTTTACAAAATTAACCTTTAAACAAGTCAGGCTCTAATGTTTAGAAATACATTTACATTTGAAATTCTTTATCTCAGTGTAAAATATAACCAATTTTACATATACCCTATTGATAACAGGTCCTATAATAGAACACTAAATGATAGAAATTAATCCCCAATAAAATTTACTCTTTATAAGCTTAAAATTACCATTACAGACAAGTTTATCTGGAGAATAGCAGGTTGATAAATTCCTTGCTTTAAAACTTGTATACCTGAAAAACACGAACACATTTAATATACAACTAGAAACCATTTCACAATTACCTTGACACTTTTTTCTTACCAAATTTAGTTTTTAAAGAAAAATGTAGACTCTGTAACACAGTACAATACTCTAACAGTTGTTTAACCATAATTGTATACACCCCAATTTTTAAGACTAATTGTTCTAAAGAATAAAACTTAATAGACACAAAGTTAAGAGTAAATTAGTGTTTCTAAGAAATCCTTGCCATTTAACCATGTCATTTTACCATATAGATTAAACTTTGGTTTATATCAGAACATTAGTATTTCACCTTAGGAAAAACCTTTAATAGCTTTAGCTGTTTTACATACATACAACCAACTTAGTTACACACAGACTTTAACTTGCCCTTAGCACTTACTTAGACCCTCATGTATTCCATCACACAGGCACTTTGTTACCCAGAAACATTTCCTTTTTATTAAATATATTTTCAAACCCAGAACCTTTTATTTTCTCTTTCCTATTTGTTGACCCCTTTTTGTTCACGTTCTGAAACAACTCTTATGAAATTTCTGAACTTAGATAAATTGCTCTATTTTAATAAGATTAAATATTTTGTTGTTTATAGTACTCTAATTGAAACACAGTTGAAACTTTTGGGACCCTTTGTATATAGAATTCCACTTGTTAGGACATAACTCTTAGTAACCTTGTTTTTAATTTAGTGATGACACAAAGCAAGTTTAAACCCTTTTATTTACCAACCTATGAAAACACCAATAAGGTTTAAGTATGATACCCCATGGAATTTGAGGCGTTAAGAGTACCTGATGTTATTTAACAATGAGCATTTTAATTTTGCAAATTAATCAGATGTCACCAACAAACACATTTGAGTAGTCCCATACATGTTAACTCTAATTTACTTATTCTGTAAAAACCAAGAAAGCAGTCAAGTGTCCTGAACAGTATTTGCTGTCTCTTTCCTGTTGAAGAAAAGTCCTAGGAACAATTGATACTAGACATTTTATTAACATCAATATTTTATTTGCTTGACCACCTAGAGACTTGTGAGTTATTTTCAAAGACATTTTACTTTCATTAGTTTACCCAATTTGAATTGAACCTTTTAAATCACGTGAATAAAAGTATTTGGATCCATTTTAAAAATTTAATTTTTATGCGCGCTTATATTTAACACAAAACTAAAGGCCTTGTAATATTCATCTCCATTGCAATGTAGCAGATGTTTAAAAATAACTCGAGTTGAATAAAATAGAACTGATCAAAAATCATTAACCTAGGTATGCAGGATCAAAATTATGAGCTCAAAGATACAGCATTAAAGAAAAACAAAACAAACGAAGAATCCTAGAAAATAAGTTAGTTCTGGGTACCAGCCCAGAAGTTTAAAATGGACACTTTTTTTTCTTTTCTTCAGGTTACCCGTCCCTTCCCGCTGAGACTGCTGCAGTTACATTTAATGCAGACTTCAGGAAGGCCAGGGAAGGGGGAGGGAGGATTACCCAGGACTTTTTAACCCTTTTTTTCCTGGTTGAGAAATCAGGTTAGGTTTGAATGCAGAAGATCACAAAACATCATTTCTCACTACTTTTGAGGAATGGAGCTGCTGAGCTCTCTGCCTAGGGGGATTGGAGTAAACAAATCTCTCAGGAACAAGGAGAAGGACTGTAAAAGTACCCTGCAATGAGTATCCCTAAGCCTAAGATCAGATTAACACAATGAAGAATTTAATAGAAGGCAAGAGTAAAGACCATATAGTACAATACACAAACAGACAGACACGTAGCGCGCTAAATCAAAAATTGGCTAGCTGGTACTTTGTCAATAAAAACAAACAATTTCCAATTATATCAAAGAGTTGCCCAGGTGCAACACAATGCCCAAATGGGGCCAAGAGTTAACCAGAAGCGACAAGTCGCCAGAATGCAGCACAAAAGCTGCTCAGATGTGAGAGTCACTCAAATGCGACAGAGTCGCAAAGACCCTTCTTTGGGCCAGCCTACGTTGAAGGTTGGCCATTCAGAGTGCAGAGGGTTACTCACTTCTTCTTTTTGATCTCCACCGACAAGTTGCCGGCACAGTTCTGGACATCTTGCCAATGGTCCAGGGTGAGACTCAGGGGGGTTACCATGGATTGCCCCATTTCCGTCTCGCTGGTAAAAAAAGGAATTTAAGAAACAGGCACAGGACACAAGAAAACACAGACCAGACAACAGATTACAAACGCTGCGCGTCCTCGGCACGGACCGAGGAAATCAAATGTCGGAGAGTGCAAGCCCCTCCGGCCAAAAACAAGTCCCAACGAATCGGGCACCAAACAAGTCCCGACGAATCGAGCACCAAACAAGTCAAAAGCAAAGGGATTCAAATTCAAAACGCTTCCGGCACAGCCCGAAAGCATTCAAAAGCAAAGGGATTCAAATTCAGAACGCTTTCAGCACAAACCAAAAGTATTCAAAACCAAAAGTATTCAAAAGCGAAAGCATTCAAAGGTTTAAACCCCTGGGACGTCTCCCAGGGTAGCAGGAGAGAAGTCAGAGTCCGTCAACTCCCTCTCAGACTGCCCAAACTACAAATTGGAACACGCGTGCCCCTACAAAGTACAATCGCTGCGCTTCAGAACGAACAAGACAAAGCAACTACACAAGACAGACAAAGACAGACAATAACCCCCTGCTGGCCAGCTTAACTTACCTCCCAGAGTATTTGGCCGTTCCTCGGGCAGGGGTTTGGGGTGTTGAAGGGAAATCTCGGTGGGACCTCCAAATGAAAGACCCTCAGACCCCCTGTCCAAGGAAGAACTCACGTAATCACTGGCTGCAAAAGCAAGAGGCAGTTTATTGATTACACAGGCGCCTGCGGGTGCTCAGTAAAACCTCAGCCGGAGCTTCGGTGAACTGGCACACCGGGCTTTGGGGTACAGGTTTTTTATAGGGTAAAGGGGCAGGTTTCGCGCTGCACGGTAAGCAACAGATTTCTTATTGGTTATTTTGAATCCAGCATTTAGACATTCTTGGAGAAGCCATAAATTTACTTTAACTGGAGAGGGGGATGAAAGATAGAGACACAGGCGGAGACACAGGCTTCCCCAAATTGCCCGCAGCCCTTCTCTTCCGCACCTGCATAAACACAGGCTTTCCCTAATTGCCCGCAGCACGGGTCGTAAAAAATGGTAAAGAATGTATAAACTCAGACTTCTCTCACCTTATCTGTGAAGGCTAGGGGAGCTGACCCGAGAAAGAACCTTGTTAAGGATAGAGCGGCTCAGAACTTAAGATGCCATGCTTCACAAGCCATAATTTTACTTTGCCATTTACAGTCCTTTGTTATCTCATCCTATTTACTCTGTCCTTGGTTAGGAATCTGGTATCTGAAGTTTTACAGGACAGTTTTATAGTTCCTGCTTATCAGCTCCTGTTAGTTCAGACATGCTCTGACTTTCCCAATTATCCTGCCTCTTTCTTAGCTAAATCTTCAGATAAATTCCTTTAACATGCCCCGTTAATAATTTTTCTTTTTCTCTTAAAATAGGCCTGAGCTGGTGGGACAGGGGTCTTTTCAAAACAACATATCAATATACATGTGCAGGGCCAGAAGGAAAGGTTATAAGATGAAATGGATGAGCCTGTTGGAGTAAAGAGCCTGGGTGGCACAGCCCAAGTGCAAGGAAAAGACCAAAAAGACAGCATGTGGTACTTACTCCAAGTAAGTACCCCTGATCCAGTGGCTCAGCTACAGGAATTCTCTCAATTTCTCAGATGCTGGAATCACAGCAGTAGAGCTACTGGAAATTGCTGCTAGTGGGCTATGGGAGTTTCTCTCAACTCCCCAGAAGGCAGAACCAGGGTCAGGCGTCCCTGGATAGCTGCTGATGAGATGAGAGTTCTCACACATGAAGCAGGTTTTGGCGACCCAGCTATAGACATTTCCTTCAGTTCTCCAGAAGCTGGAGCCACTGTTGGTGGGCTATGGTGGTTTCATCTTTCAGAAGCCAGAACTGGCTTTCTGACACCTGAGACATGGATGCTACTTTCAACTCCCCAGAAACTGGAGCCAAATTTGTCTCCTTTTAAGCCTCCAAAGCAGAGGGAGAGTCAGGTGGGCCAGAACCAGAGAGGAGAAAAGAAAGATGAGCATATTCCAAGGAAGAAAGAACCCATGTGCTTGCATGGGTGAAGAGTTCGACTCCATCAGGTGTCAAGGACATCAACCATCACCCTACTGCCAAGGGAACAAGCTGGTGAACTGTGCTTCTGCCTTTTATCCTTGTCAGTGAGGGAGGTTAAGTGAGTGAGCAGAGCAAAAGAATAGGATGCATTGCCAGCAGTGTGTTCTGGGTAGAGCAGAGGCTTATCCTGTCCTAGTGAGTCTGGAGGAAATAATCCGGTTGGGGTGGTTAGGGTTAGACTTGGCCTAAAGAAGGCTTTCACAGCAGACGATGGGAGCCTTCAAGGAGCACTGGGCCAAGAAGCTGAAAGAGTCACCTCCATCTTGCAGGAGGCTTCCTGGCCTGGTCTGTCCTGCTGGCCACCTCACTGGTAGAGCCCCCTCCCACACTCCCAGGAACTCCTTCTGCTGCCATCCACAGGTGGTACCCCAATTCTCTAGTTCCATGTGGCTGACAATTACTCAGGGCCATACCACTGACTGCTTTCATGTGCACTCTTTAGATTTAGCCCTTCCTTAACCATTCACAGGCTTAGAAACAGGAGCAGGACTGCACATCAGGGGTAGAGCTCAAAATTCCAGCACTCCTCTAAAAATATTTCCCTTAACTTGGATATTGTTTACTAGTGACAGGTCCTTTTGCACAACTGAAAAGGACTGATTTCAGTTTGTACTTGTTTGGCTTTTTCTCCCAAATTTGCAACTGGTTCTGGTACTACTTTTTCTAAGAGAAGCACCCAAAGTCATTGAGTCTATTCAGGCCTTGGATAGCCTGAGGGGGTCATCAGCCACCATGGCTGGATGCATCCAGCATTTCCCAGGCCAGATGTGCCCTGCCTCAGGACAGGTTTACGCTGATGCCTTTCTTAGGTTCTTATCCTTGCTGCCAAATTGCTCATTGACCTCTCAGTGGCTCCAAGGGACACAAGAACTGTTCTATTCTGTGTTGTTTCCTGGCCTTTGGTTCCACAATGCCTGAATTGAGGCAGTGGTCCAGACTGATCAGGGAAATGGCAGAAGTCTATTACTGTTGTCCATGTGGCAGAAACATTGAGAAATGAATTGCAGGTCAAGGTTTTTAAATAGGAGATTACAGTCCTCTCTTGATTTGGCTAAAAAATCATTTGCCATGACCTAGAATGGAGCATCAATGCTGCTCATGGTGTGGAGGATCTGATGATGATGCTTTGCGAATCATGGGCCAGACACAGCCATGAACTGACTGTTTTTGGCTCTATGGGGCCATTTAAGGTGGAGTCTTTCTGATTGCAAGTGGCCCCAGCAGAGACAGGCAGCTTCTCCATCCCTGGAATGGCATACTGGGATGAGCCATGCTGAGGTGGTCTTGGCACTGCTGGCATCTCATTCCTCAGTGGTATTTTCTGCATTTAGAGTGGCACAGGACACTGTCACAAGTTCCCTTGGGTTTCCCAGAGGTGCCTGCTAACACCCAGAGATGGTAACAATGGGGATGTCTCACTGGCCAGAGCCCATTGGTGGTTGTGGGTGGCTCCTGGCTGGAATCCAGCCCCTGTGTGTTCCTTGTGTACACATCTGCCATTGGTACTGACTGAATCATGCCTGATTTTTTTGATGTTTTGTTTTTATTTTTCATGCCACAAGGGAAAGAAAGTTTCTATTTTATACCTAACTTGTGGATTGTCTAGTCCCCTGCTGTGTACCTTCGGTACCCACAACCAAGTGTTTGTGATGGATCCCCACACTCTACATCAGAACATGTGATGCATCTCTCTGTGAGGGTTATTAACCATGGGCTCTTCTTTCCCAAGTTGCTTGATCCCATTGGCTCTTAAAAGCCACCAATGTGTTATAGAATGCCTTCCTGTAGGAATTTCCCAAAGGCCTCTGTGTGATGCATAGTAACAGTCACCAGTGACTAACCCCAGGGAGCTTCCACCTCCACCACCACTACACTGCAGAGAGGGATGAGGTGGGGACTAGGCAGAGGCAGCTTCCAGAGTGGTTGCCAGGCCCCTGCAGCATCTTCAACTCTGCAGTGAGACTGAAGTTCTAGGCTAGGCCAGGCCTGATGGGTGGGTAGCCAAGCCCCTCTGAGCTCCTCTATCCTGACAGCCATGGAGCAGGCTACAGTTATCCCATTTTGCAGAAATGGAATCAAATCCAGAAACTCCCAAGAGCTTCAGTGACTTGCTCAAGGCTCCATGAGAAAACCCTGGATGAAGACCTACGCCTTGAGGGCAGGTCTCCTCTTGTCACCCTCCAAAGGGGGAATGAAGAGAAGTGGGGGAAGAGGCTGGAATGCTTAGGATCTGGGAGAACTATTCCCTACTCTGAGAGGCCCTTTCTTATGGTTTCCCCAACCCCAGTGAGGCACTGGCTCCTCATGGTACACCCAACCCCTTCTGTTCTGCCCACATGCTGGGTCTCAGTTTCCCCAGGAAGGAGAAATGACTGCCTTCTCCATTGGAGGTTTAGGACAAGGGACAAATGCACGGATGCTCAGAAAGTAATCACTATCATAATTTTCAGGACACCTGGGTCAGAAGCAGGGCCCTTCTGCCATCCTTGGCTGCCCCTCCAAAGTCTCCATGCTAGACCACCACATCCTCCTGGTTCCTCCTTTCTCCATCTCCCACAGTCACTGTGTTGAATCACTGATGCCACCAGCCCTCCTTGGGGATCCCCAGAGTCCCTCAGTTGACTCTATGGGAAGTGTCAGTGATTCCTGGGCCTTCCTCTGAGAAAGAGCTCAGCCAGGGTCCCAGGGAGAAACTTAATTAACCCTGAACCCCTCATCCCTGCAAAATGCAAGCTGAACCAGTGACCCAGGCAGTCATCTGTCTCTGCCACAGCTAGGTCTTCAGAGGTCCCTGCAGGCAGATGACAGGGCTGCCTCTGCATCTCTACCTTTGCTGCCAGGCCTGAGTCTGGCACATGCATGGCCTCTCTCCTCCTGGCCTGGCCTTCCCTGGGCAACCTCAGGTTTCCTGTAGCCTTTGCAATAACTTCCAGCATTTTTCTGTTACTAAGAGTGGGGTCGGGCCAGTGGTTAAGGCCCCTTGCACAGGGGTGGAACTGGAGGGGCTCCTCACTACCTGTGGTGACAAGAGATGGTGGAGGTTGAGAAATGCCTTGTGAACACCTACCTGACCCAATCAGGAGGAAACTATACTCTTCATCAGTGCTGGTTTGCCTGCCTGCAAGAACCTGTTGTTATGAGGTTGGGACTGCATATTTTTCTGAATCCAGCATCCCTAGAACAAAACAGAAAAGAAACAATGAGATAATTTTGGGCCCATCTTATGAAACCCGATTATATGTTTTAGGTCTCTTCAAATCCTTTGTGGGAAGGGATGGGAAAAGAAGGAAGAAATGAATAAAGGATCTAAATAAGTAGTTGAATTCTTTCTGAGAAAGGTTACTAACACCAGCGGTCAGTGTGTCAACACTGGAACGTCTGGTCCTGACACACTCTCAGGAAGGCTGAGAGATGTCCTTGCCATGGAAGCAGATGGCAGGCGGAACTGTTGGGCCAAGTGATGTGCATGTGGGAGCCTCATTCCTTAGAGAGCTGTTATGAAGACATTAGTGCTCAATATTTTTCATCTCCATGAGGAATGATACTCTGCATAGAAAACCCAATCTTGACTTGGGTTAGGGATTGAATATAAAACACAGTCCTGATCAGAGAGGAGAGTCAAGGCAGTGTTGTGAGAGTCAGACCTGTTTTTCTAGACTGCCTTTGGACCTCCACAGGCCCCAGTCCACTCTATAAACTCTTCACCCCCTGTGCTTGTCCAGTGAGTGAGCGCCTACTTTGTGCGAGGCTCGGTGCTAAGCTCAGAGGAACAACATGGGCATGGCCCCGGCACCCCTGCCGATGCACTCTAGCAATGCCTCGGCTTCCTTGCTGGCTCAGGGGATGCTGACCCTGCCCTGTTGGAAACACACTGCGGCCTTCTCGTGGCAGCCTCGCTACCACTTCAGAGGTGATCTCAAACTTGCCTGCTCCAGGCTGTATATACCTAATCTCTCCTGTCACCTCCTTCAACAGGGACATTT
The DNA here is from genome assembly GCF_902686445.1 of Sciurus carolinensis. Taxonomy (NCBI): domain Eukaryota; kingdom Metazoa; phylum Chordata; class Mammalia; order Rodentia; family Sciuridae; genus Sciurus; species Sciurus carolinensis. The sequence goes on along the minus strand of NC_062227.1, from coordinate 22,691,361 downwards.
CTTGCTGTCTTTCAGCACTCATTGCTTATTTTGATCATGTTCTTGAGACCCCAAATGCCTCTTTGACCCCATCTAGAAAACCTTTGGCCCCATCCTTATTCTGTAAGTTCCAATCACATGACTCATTGTCTTGCTGGCCACACCATGGGCTCCATGTGGGCAGATTTGTTTTGAACCACTTCTGAGTGTCCACTTTGTGTGTGCCAGGGACAGTGTTGGATAGCCAGTGCACAGCAACTGTCAGTTGAGTGAGCATGTGAGGGGTCACAGCCAGCCTCTGGAGGAAGTGCTTCTTTCAATGGTCAGCCACACTGTTCAGTGTCCCACAGAAGAGGCTCCTTACTCAAATGGCTTGACCTCAGGATGGTTTTGCATCCATGTCTCTTTCTCCATCTGCATAGTAAGCTCTGCAAACACCAGCACAGGGCCTGGCAGGAAGCAGGCTTAATGTGTACCTCTGGAATCTTCCACACTATCTGCTCCTCTGTACCTCAGCACCTTTCAGGGCATCTGGCACACAGCAGGCAGGCAGCAGACACTGAAGTGAGTTGATTGGACCCTTTCCATGACTGTTGTCACTCTGCATGTGCATGTACACACAGACACACATACACATATGCACTCACATGATCATTATTTAGAAATAGCACTCATGTTTTCTCTCCTGTACTGCCCGCAAAGGGACAGAAACCAAATCTGGAATTTGGACAACCTTAGCTTAGGTGACTCTGCCTTATAAAGTATATTAAAGTTTGCATATTTTCCTGGAAAAGATGAAAGTTCTCCTCATTGTAGAATTCCAACTATAATCGTTCTGATTTTTAATTAACTGCAACTATTAATTTGCATGACAACAAGGGTGCAGTTTAAAGCACTTTTATACTCAGATTATCAGATGAAGAATGTTAGATCAATGTCAGTATTGAAGGGGTGAGTGATAATTTTGAACTGGCAATAAGTTTGTAGGTTGTTTACTTGATGAACAAAAACCTACTGAGTGCTCAGTATGAGCAAAGCATAATTTTCAAGCTCTGAGGAAGAAACAAGTACCCAGATCTACTAAGCAAACACTTATGGAGCATTTACTGAGGGCAGGCTCTGTGCTAGTAGGGAAAGAGAGCCTGGTGACAGGGGAAGGCCACAGTCTCTTATGAGCTCTCAGAGACCTTAGTGGGAAGAGTCCTTAGTGAGCAGAGGACACATTTTTGGTTATGAGCTGTGTGCCTGAGAATGCTCAAAGTGACCTGGACAGAGTGGAGAGGGCACATGGAGGGAAGGGCAGAGCCTTTCACAGATGAACATCACTCTATTAGTTATCTATTGCTTTGTGTCTATTTACGGCCCAACTTAACTGCTTAGAACAAGATTTCAGTCAGCAGGCACCAAAGCAGAACAGCACCGCAGAAGGGCATATCAGAGGAAAGCTGCTCAGCTCATGGCTGCCAGGAAGCAGAAAGAGAGCAGTAGGAACAGGTGACAAGGAATACCTTCCAGGGCTCACCCCCAGTGACCTACTTCTTCTAGCAAAGTCCCACCACCTCCCAGTAGTTCATTAAGCTCTGGATGGATTAATCCATGGATGAGATCAGATCCTTCATGATTCAATCACTTTCCAACAACCCTACCTCTGAACATTGCTGCACTGGGGACAAGATTTCAACACAAAGACTTTGGGGACATGCCAGATCCAAACCACAACCAGCAACCAACATGTTCATTCACACAGTTAGCATGAGGGTCAGGAATTGGAGGGGCATAGCTGACTGAGTCTGCCACAAGGTTTCTCATGAGGCTGCAATCAACTGAGCCCTCCCTTGCGTGGTATGGGCAGGCCTCCACTGCCCACTGGCCTCTCCACAGGGTTGACTGAGTGTCCTCAAGACACTGTAACTGGCTAAAAACAGAGCTGATGACCCAACTGTGGGGCAAAGGGGTGTGTCACATTGTCCTTTATAACCTGATCTGGAAAGTGACATAGTCACTTTACCATATGCTATATTGTAATGGTCACACTGACCATCTTGGTAAAGTGAGGGTGGAGATTACACAAAGGGGAGACACATTCCAGGTGATGGGAATCATTGAATCACTGTGGCCATCTGGCTTTCACACCCTCCTCTGACTGAGGAGAGAAGAAATGCAGAAGGGCCCACCATGTGCGATACAGTCACTGGCCAGGTGACAGTGAGAGCTGGCCACATCCCGGGGCAGTGCTCATTTACATGACTGCAGGATCCTTGCCTAAGCTTCCTGGATAACTAATCATTCAGATGCTTCCAAACCTGAGTTCACTACCTGAGATTCATAATGTTACAATACATACACCATAATATGATGTAATAATATATAATAATAATAATATAATTACATTTAACATTATTATTATCATAATAAATTGAAATTTGAGGGAGTTTGAAAGCCAGTATGACCCAGCCACTTCTTGGTATTTATTCAAGAGAATTAAAATTACTACAGCAGTACTGCAGACCCACTTTTAGAACCACAATTCACAATAGCCAAGTTATGGAACCAGCCTGTGTCCATCAACAGATGAATTGTTAAAGAAAATATGATGAATATATATGCACAGTGGGGGTTATTCAGTCATCAAGAATGAAATGATAGCATTTGCAGGAAAATGGATGGAACATGAGAGCATATGTTGAGTAAAATAAGCCAGAGCCAGAATCTCTATGTTTACTCTGGGCACTTGGGGGAAGACAAGGGAGGGCAAGAGGAGGAACTAGGAAACAAAATTGCCCAATTTTTATGTTGTTCTGTCATGCACATGTACACATAGGTAAGGAGGAATCCCAGTATTATAGTGTTATACATAATACAATGTCCCAATTAAAAAAAAAAAAGGTGATTCCCAAGGCCACTTACTTATTATGCACCATTCTTTCTCTTTTCTCTGTCCTCCAGCCCCCCAGGATTGCGCCAAAGGACAAAGTAAAGTGTGGCCCAGCACCCCTTGTGGAGAAGAGGCCAAAAGCTGCCCACCACAGGAGGTGGTGTGTGCACACTGGGCAGCCGGGGCCTGCGGGATCTCCAGAGGCTGCAACATGTTGTGCCAAACTCCACAGGAACCGGCAGTTCAGGGTCTGGTGACTAAGACTGAAGTGGTCCAACAAATCCAAAGAGAGGACCGGGAGGACACAGGTGGCCAGGAGCACTTGTGTCAGCTGAGTCTCGAGTAGCCACAGCATTCTGGAAGCCCTGGGTGGTTCTTCTGAGTCTGTCTAGCCCCCACCCTCCACTCCTATGGATTTTTCTCTGGGTGCATTTAAACAGTCAAGTAACTCAAACTGGGGAATCACAGCAGAAGGTGGATTCGATCGCAGTGAATGTGTCTGCTGTCATGAACATGCAAGGAGAAGACTGGTCAATGTGTACCATGATTCTGGTGACAGTGGCATCAGCATTACTATGATCTTGAAGGCCTGAATGGTTATTGCGGTTATCTTGTTCTTGTTGAGACGTCCTTATCAAAAAGGATCCAATTTATTTGGAAAGCCAACCAGTCCTCCTCATGGAGAGGATCCACCAGCCACCAGCTCCTCCTGTGGACTAACTTTCTGACACAGGAAGTGGAACTAGTTAGCACCTTGCAAGACCAAGAGAACTTTTAACCCCATTAGAACTGTTTCTCATTTTGCATCTGCAATATGGGATGGTACTGTCTTCATGAACTTCTAGAAATTTTACTTGCAATCTTATTTTTGCTTCCTGTGTTATCACCATTCCCATTTGCAGTATATTTGAGTAAATGATTATATTTAAAAAGTTATGTGGGGCTTCTTTGGTTGTCCTAAACTTTAAACTTTCCACTCATCCTATTTGTGTGACCACAATTTTTGGGTGATTTGTGACCTTGTTGAAAGAAATTTGAGTTTTCTGCATTTAAATATTATAAATGGTTTTGATGGGTTTTTAAGGTTTTTGTCTTCATAAGATATTTATAAAATTATTTGGGGTTATCTGGGATTGTATGAAAGAACATGAGGACCACACTATGTTTACATTTACTTTGGTAGTTTATTAGTGGGTGGCAGCTCTCTCTAGTTCTTGGGATGTTAGCAACTCGTGGAGTATTTTACAGATTAGAGCTGAAATCTGTATCATTTATTGCAGCCAACTTATGTGGCTAGAATAGGAGAAGTGAATTTGTTATTTTAATAATATTTTTACATCCATTAAAAATGTCTAATGCTAAGAATGCTTTGCTTTTTGCAGTGCTGGGCATTGAACCCAAGGCCTAGTGCATGCTAGGCAAATGCTCTACCGCTGAACTATCTCCCCAGCTGAGAATACTTTAAATAAACATGACTAATCAATATGGTAGATGATTTACAGTCCAATATATGACTCTTGCCAGCCACTATACCCTAGTCTTACAAGGTTCATGAAAGGAGAGGAAAGGTTCATAATCTATCCAGGAATAACTTAGGCTATAATTTATTTTGTAAATGATTGCATCTCAGGAAGCCTCTTTTCTGTTCCAACACTTCCCTCTTAAAGCAAAACTATCTTACTTCTATATTGGGGATTACTAGCTTACTGACATTTGAATGCCTATTTATTTACTTCATCTTATTTGAAGAAAATTTAGACTTTTGTTATCCTTCCAACTTAAAAAAAATTTAATGAAGTCTTCGTTTATTCCAAGGGAAAAGTGGGAAAATGAGAAACAAGAATGCTTTTCTCACCCCTTACCTCATACCTTTTTGGTAATGGGATGAATTGGGGTGGAAAGGAACGTTGATATAAGTGAATTTTGAAATGCATAAAGAAGGAAAAGATTACATTGCTTTTGGCCAGTTTGGAGAAAAGTAAATACAAATGGCATTAAAAAAGTCTGCATAACCCACATGGTTATGGACTGTTTTTCCTTAACAATTGACTATATATGATTTATGGGACTAGAAGATATTTTGTTATTAATGAAAGCATTTTTACCCCCTAGGTTAGTCTAGCTTTTCACTCGACAGATCTGAGAAACTAACTGTGTGAACTACATACATTTCTCCATATTATTGTACAGTTTAGAAGTCTGATACAATTGTGTGGTACTCATAGGGTGTTCCCCCTTTATGGTGATGACATTATAGGCCATAAACACTGTAAAGGCATCATCTCATTATATAATCCAATTTTGACTGCTTGCATTGTTCCTTGTGCTTCTTGGTTTCCTGCTCAACTTCTTGAAATAATATAACTAAGTCTTAATTACTTGTGCTGATAAAGGGGTAATATTAATACAGGTAAGTTAAATCCTGGATAAATGAACACCACAGAGTAAATATTCGTCTTGCAGTGGCCCACTGTAAGCCTTCCCAACTCTATCCAGAGCTAGTAAAGTATTTAAAGTAGAAAGGTCTGAAATAGTAAATATGAGCTAACTGCCTGTTGCAGTCCTTTATCTTCCCATGCCCCTTGAACACTGAAGGCTCATCCATATATCCTAAGGTCTCATCCCTAACTTGCTAGAAAACCAATCCTGGGAGAGATGCTGGTATGTTCACTGAGTCTGGCTCACAATCGAGAATTGGCTTCTGTTGAAGAAGTGGCCAAAATAGGGATAAAAATGTCTAGTATTAGAGACCTGAAAAATTGGAATTCTTAATCTTCATCGTTCGTTTTTGTCACATACACTGAATTGACATTAAATACATTATCCCTTTCTATATAAATCTTCTATTAAGTTGCTAATAGAAGTTCTTAATGAAGTATTTAGTCCTGGGTTTTTTACTTTTAAAATGTCTCCGCATTCCTAATATGTCAGTGTACGGCACATAAATTGTTCTTGTTAACCTAACTAGTGATTCATATTATTATATTTAATTCTTAAAGTTTCAACATGTGTCCTTTAAATTGAGTACATTCTTAAATCATTATTTACCATGTAAACATTCCTTTGAAATAGGGCTATAATCCTTTAAAAATAATCTGCATAAAAGAAAGATGAGACTTACATTTTTATATCTTTGAACTCTAATTAACACAAATGCTGTTAAGAGTTTATTTTGAGGGTTGGGGATGTAACTGAGTGGTAGAATGCTTGACCTGCATGTGCAAGGGCCTGGGTTCAGTCCTCACCACAATCAAAAGAAAAAAAAGAGGTTGTAAGCACAGAGGGAAGGAGAGCTGACCTCAACAGATTCAGAGAACCCTTTATTCCTTCACTGACTCGGGGGCTGTTGGGGTCCACTTTCCAGATGGGAAAATGGCCGTCAGTTACAGAAGGGATTTTGGTTTTATAGGGTACAATGATGTAATCATTGGAAGCCATGTATGTACAGTTTTGACTATCAGAGGCTACTTGAACAGATTAAAACTAGCCTGGGACAGTAGTTGTAAAAAAGTTGAAACTCATGGTCGTCTGGGGAGTTAAGAGTCCAGATCCCAAGGAGTGAGTACTCAAATCTTGCCCATTGGTATTTGCTGCATTTCCATTTAGGACTAATTTGCCAAGGGAATCATGGGTTAGGGCCCAGCATTCAGTATCTGCCCCTTTCCCCAGGGCCCATTGTTCCTTGGCTAGTTTCCCCTCCCTACTCCCGAGCTGCACCTCTCTCCATTTTTCTCAGGGGCTATTTTGCGTGAATATTTGTTTCATATTCCTTCATTCCAGACTCTGAAAAGAGGGAAAGAATTGGGGTGTTGGGTCAGATCTAGTTGCTTCAAGCGGAGAAGAGACAAAGTAAGGGTACCCCTCCTTTCAAAATTCTGGAACAGAGCATGGAGACCCTGGTGGGAAAAGGTGGGGGGGACGGGCCCTGAGGTCATCATAGGTGAAGATCCCCTTTGTGGTCTCAGTGACTCAGGAGGTGAGCAGGAAAATGGCATCCACGTGTCATGGGAGGCAGCTGGGGCCATGCAGTTAAATTTATTAAGAAATTTTTCCTATACAGAATTCAGAATAGGCTGTAGAAAAGTTACAAGTACAGTGAAATCAGGCAATTATAGGAAAGGTGATGATTGACTGATTTGATAATACTAAAAGAATAATTTCAGCCGATAATACAGTTGGGACCCTATTGTCCTTAGGGCCATGGGTCCTACTCAGATTTAGAGAGCACTCTCCATGATTCCAGGAGTGTAGGTCCTTCAGAGCATAGCAAGCATGATTAGCTTTGAAATCACAGTTTACTGGTGCTTTAATCATTTCCATCCTGCTTCACAAATTGTGCAAGATAAGGACCAAGAAATTTAACAGTATAATTATAACTAGTAACCCAGCTACATGTGTAGAAAAGTATTTAGAAGGGTTCAGAGAAGAAATTCCTTCAGCTAAACTGTCCCAAACTACTTTATTATTAAGAGTAGGCACTTTTGCATGGGCCATGGCCAGAACCTGAGATTGTAATTTTAACACATCTAAAGAGACATTAAGAAAAGTGTCTAGTCCCATTATGTGACTGCATACATTTTGCTACTGAATGTCAGTATCATTGTATGGAACTCAATAACACAAAATTGGGTAATGTTATAATGACATTGGGGTCCCTAGGCCCATCGTAAATCTTGCACTTGTTCACCTAGCCATATAACAAATTTTTTAAATGTTAAATTTCACCTAAAATTTCCTGATCAATATGTACTTGAATTTGCCAGGACTCAGTAAAATTCTTTTGAAATGGTGAAGGAAATGAGCTGTCCATGCCTGCTGGTGCAGTGCCACCACTGCAGTAGTTGCAGAGGCGATTATCCCAGTCAAGATATCAATGCCAGCTATCAGCCACCAGATGAAACATTTAGTACAGCCTTTCAGGTGTCATAGCAACACTTGTATAAATGCTACTGAAGGTGTTTCTTGTCATGATTCTTATAATTTTACAGGGATTCAAGAGGATACTGGTCTTTTGAGTATCATAACAGTTTGTCCTGAACTTTGCTGTACAGTCTGATTGATAACATTGTTGTAACAGGCAGTTTTCACATTTACCATGATATATATTTTGTGAGGCATCATGTCATATTTTAATGGGTCTGGACAATAAAATGGGTTTAATACACATGCTGTGAGATAGGATTTCTTGAGAAAGGAAATACTGAAAATAGGTAACATTTTCAGGGTTACAATATCTAAAATCACCATTCCAAATTCGAAAAGTCTCCTGATAGACCCATTTTGCAGATAGTATCCTGAATTGGCCCAAAGTCCATTCTCAAGGCCATAGATGATAATTCTCCCTTGGACCAATAAATACTGGAGTTGGAATGTAAAACAGTTCTATAGACCTGATCTAAGTTATCCCCTTAAGATAATCTCCATCCTAAAACTCTAGTTTTGGCATCAATCAGTTCCCTGTGAAGACCCCAGTCTATAACCTGCTTTCCTGCAACACAAAGATTTTGGGGATGGGATATAACACATTCAGACCACTGTAACAATTCATGGGAAGGATCCCAGTGTTCTTGGTAAGAGCCATGCAGGAAAGCTTCTGCCAGTGAGGAAAATAAGCCTGGCCTTTTGATCCTGTTTCTCAGGGACATATGTAAGCCATGTTTGAGGCCCAGTGTGGTAACAATATGAGTTATTGAGGGAGATGCAAAGTGGGTGTTGAGAGGATAACCCTTTTTAATTAAACAAAAACTGTTGGGAAGACCCAGCAGTTAACAAAGGACCAGGCGGGAAGGAGGTGGAATTGATGTAAACCGAAGCGGGTAGGTCAAACCAGGTTACTGGGTGAGTAATGGTCGGTTGTGGGATATGGGACCCGTAAGTTTCTGTGCCATTGGTCATGTTCAGAGTTGTACCTATTATGAAGATCAGCATGAGGAATCTATTAGTATGAATAATGAGTTGACCCATTTTTCTCAATTTTTCCTTGATTATTTCTGTTGCTTTCTTAACCTGTCCCCATGGCATGGGGTGTGTCTTCCAGGTTCAAGGCATTAACTTTTTCACCGACAGGGACAGGATTCTCAATCAGCCATTTTTGTCTGCACTGTATTGGGTCCAGAGTGGTTGCTTGAGAAGTAAACACAATATGCAGAAAACACAGAGAGATGAAAGCAATTTGAGTAGGGATTAAGTCAATAAATGTCCCTTGAAACCAAAGATCCCAAATGAGGTCTAATGCTTGAGGAGAAAGATGAAGGGGGAGTGAATATAATAAATTTAATTCATCTCTGAGTGCTGTTAGGAAAAGGTGAGGGGGGCTAGAGAAAAGGACATTAGGAATTTTGGATGTGTGGCTCAGCAGCTTCCTCAGGAGTGGCAGGAAGGTGGGTAATGTGGAGTCAGATGGTGCCTGTAGAAAGGGAATGATAAGCGGCATTAGCAGGAACAAGCTTCAAGTTGCTTAGATGGATCCAGGAGGGGTGGTCTTCTAACTTGGCTGCAGTGGGAGTGGTTAAAACTACCTCGAATGGGCCTGTCCGGCTACAGGTTGGGAAGGGAAGAGGTCATCCTATTTCTCCTATGGAAATAGGATGAGGGGCCCCTGAAGATTGGGACTGGGGAAGATGGATGTGGGCATCCTTCCAGAGGGCAGCCCTGAGGTGAGCTAGGAGGGGTTTCAGAATATCAGGAGGAATGCTAGGTGATTGAGGTAGAATGGTGGATGGGGGAAGGGGTCGCCAATGAAGAAGTTGAAAGGGGCTGAGCATAAGGGTTTTTGGGGTAGTCCTTGGATCCAGAGGAGGGGCAAAGGGAGGAGCTTAATCCAATCTAAGTGAGTGTCTCTAGATAATTTGGTTAGACCTGCCTTCAGGGTCCTATTTGTCCTCTCAATTTCCCTGAAGATTGTGGATGGTAGGAAATGTGTGGAAGTTCCACTTTATATTTAAAATTTTTGCCAATTCTTGGGTAATAGATGAAGTAAACTTGGGACCATTATCAGATTGGAGAGAAGCAGAATATCCAAAGTATGGAATTATTTCCTGGGAAAGTAAGACTGGAACTGTAGAGTCCCTTATTGTTAATTGGAAAGACTTCAACCCATCCAGTAAACGTGTCTACCAAGATGAAAAAATATTTTGTCCTTCATACAGAAGGCATGTGGGTGAAGTCATGTCTCTCCAGTCTGTGGTTGGAAGGACTCCTCTAGCCTGGTGTGTAGGAAATGGTTGTCGCCTCACATTAGAGTTGGAGTTAGTCTTGAGACGGGCTGTGCATGATGGGAAAATTTGCTGGTGATACTGTGAATCTGAAGGAGACAAGTTTAGTGAATTCTTTAGGAATATTAAGAGAGAACAAATATCCAGGTGAATTAAATTATGGAGGTAAGACAAGAGGGTGTCGGCCTCATCAGGGGAAACTGGAGTTTTGTTGGCATGGAATATAAAACCTGCTGGGGGTGGTGGCTAGACTGAGCAGTTTTCATAGCAAGCCTGTCTGCCTCCTGGTTCCCCGAGGAAATGTAATTTTTATCTGCCTGATGGCCTTCACAGTGTAAGATTGCTACCCTATGGGGTAAAGTGCAGCTTCAAACAACTCTGTTATGTAACTAGCATTAAGAATTGGGGTTCCTGTTTGAGTTAGGAAGCCTTTTTCTACAGATTAAGATGTTTAAATGAATAATATTGTATGTGTACTTAGACTCAGTAAAAAATATTGACTGATTTCTCCCTTGCTAATGATAAAGCTCAGGTGAGGGCCATTAACTCAGCTTGCTGGGATGTGGTCCCTGGTGGTAAGGGAGATAACACTAATATCTGGGAGAGGATTAAAGGAGAATTTGTTGTAGCTTCTCCTTGAATTATAGGATAACCTGCAAGGTAAGGGGACTGTTTTGGGGAGCTTCCATTTATGAACCAGTCTGGGGAGTCAGGTAAATGTTGATCTGTTATATGAGAAAACGGACTCATCATAAAGTGCAGGATGTCAGAGCAAGAGTGAGACATGACAGGGACAGAGGGGATTTTTTTGGGAGAAGTTTGGCAGGGTTTAGTGAGGAGTCTTACTGAAACGTAGTCAGGGGATCCAGGAGTTGTGCATGCAATAATTGGACTCTGGTTGGGGGAAGGGATAAAAATTAATGATGACTGAGAAGATCTGGGAGGGAGTGTGTTGTAACAACTGTAATGGGCTGATACAATGCAAATTTTCTCACCTGAGGAATCAGGAGAACTGCTGTTGCTAACACCTTGAGGCACTGGGGGCAGCCTAGATAAACTAAGTCTAATTCTTTGGATAGGAATGCAAATGGGGTGAGGGGTATTTCCTGCCTTCTGGTAAAGAACTCCCAAGGCTTGTCCATGCTCTGAGTGGAGTGACAGGAAAAAAGGGTTGTTAGAGCTTGGTAAATATAGAGTTGAGGATTTGAGATGAGAATTCTGGAGAGTAGAAATGGTCAAGGAAAAAGAATGGGAAAATGAAAGAGGTTCTGAAAGGTTCCCATTGGAAGCTTCATAGAGGGATTTGGCTATGAGGGAGAATTTTGGTATCCAGATGTGAAAATTAAAAAGGCCTAAGAGAGACAGTGTGTCCCTTTTGGTAGTTGGTAGGGGAATGTCTTTTAAAGCTTGGAGTCTTTCTGAGGGTATGGTGCAGGAGGTGGGGGCTAACAGGATGCCTAAATATTGTACCTGAGGGGTTCAGAACTGGGCCTTAGAGTGAGAAACCCAGTAACCCCAGGAGGACAGGGAGTTAATCAGGATGCTAGTGTGACAATGGTGGAATAGTCAGAAGAAGGGCTACAGAGCAGGAGGATATTCACATACTGTATCAGGTGGCGAGGGGATAAATTTAGGGTGGCCAGGTCACACTGGAGAGCCTCGCCAAAGTAGTGGGGGCTATCTCGGAAGCACTGTGGGAAAACAGTCCAGGTGAACTGCTGTGAGTAGTTAGTGCCTGGGTCTGTCCAGGAAAAGGTGAAAAGTGGGTGTGAGGCAGGATGGAGGGGAATAGTATAGAAGGTGCCCTTCAGGTCTAATACTGAGATATGTGTGGTGGAGGCTGAGATATAAGATAAAAGGGTGTAGGGCTTGGGGACTACAGGGTATGTGGGGAAAATTGCCTCATGGAAATTTCTGAGGTCCTGCACTAGTTGAAACTGTTGGATTTCTTTACTCTGAGGATGGGGGAGTTATGAGGCGAGTGGGTTACTATGAGGAGCCATCCTTATTTAGCAGCATCAAACTAGGTTGAGTCATGGGATGCAGATGTCTGGCTTCTAGGAACTGAATACCATGGAGGAATCTCCCAGATTGTTAGGAAGTATGTGGCACTGTGTGGGAGTGGTTCCCTGTCTGCTTCTGTGATAGTCCCCATAAGAATGTGGCTCATCTAACTCCACCTCACCCTGTTCATCACAGAAGCCCCTCCCCTCCTGGGCCCCTTTACCTGTGTAAGTATAAAATAAAAGAGAGTAGGGCTACTCCATGTTGTTAGAGGCCAGAGCTGGTATGGCCAGATCTCTCATGCCCCCACTCATTTATTCATTAGGTTAGTTTATGGGTGACTGATTTATATCCAATATCATCCTCTGGCAGTTAACCCTTTTCTCATGCACATAGTATGTGGCTGAGAGACCCCCACAGGTTGGTATGAGGAATATGGCCTGTAATAAATGGGAGATGATGGGTTTCAAACCTTTGAGGGTTGAGGGGGGTAAAGGATATTGGGGGAGGGTTACAGAATGGGTGGGGTCTCTGTTGGGTATGCACTGGGGAATGGTGTTTTGCTATTTTGGGTTGAGAAATATCCCAGACTGTGGTGTTAATCCCAGCAAGTAAAGGACAACTGGGAAGCTTAGGGGGTGCAGGGACTAGGTCCAGGCCAGTATGTATTTAAAAGATAGTAGTGGACTTTAAAGGGGGAATGATAATGGAGGCTTTTAATTTGTGAAGGAGATCTTGACCCAATAGGGGGATGGGGCAACTTGGCATAATTATAAAGGAATGGGAAAATGAAAGGGATCCAAATGTACACAAAGGGGGGTGTTTGAAGTGGATATGTAGGGGTTCCTGAGACTCCCATAATTGGGGTATTTGATTTAAAATATATCCATGCCATTCATTCAAGTGCGAAAGGCTTGCCCCACTACTGACCACAAATGAGACTGCATGGCTGTGACCCAGGGGTGGTGGACCCTCGATGTGCCATCAGAGATTGCAGGGACAATGGAGCCCATGCCCCATCATTCCAACTCCCATGAGTGGGCCTTGGGAATTGGGTGTCTGTACTGGTGAAGGGGTATTTTTTCCTGGGAACAATCTACCATCCAATGTTCCCATTGTCCACACTTGGGACAGGGTTTGGAGGGGTTCCTAGTATTAGGGGTGGCTTTTGCCCAGTGTCCCTGTTGCCCACATTGGAAGCAGGGAGATATATTGGTGTGGCCATGAGTCATGAAGATATTATGTCCTTGGACTCTGGATGGCAGAGGCCAGGAGCAGATATTTAGCTTTAAGATGCTGCTCTTTCTCCTTTTTGGTCTCATATTCCTGGTTGTTAAAAACTTTGAAAGCTGCATCTAAGAGTAACTGCTGAGTAGATGTAGGACTCTTCTCTGTCTGAGTTTCTTGTGGATGTCAGGTGCAGACCCGCTGATGAAGTTAAAATGAAAACAATTGCCACCAGGACTGTTGATGTCCAAATTTGTATTTGGTGATGGCCTCAGTAAGTCAGGCCAAAAACAGAGTGGGATTTTCACAAAAACAGTGTGTAATTTCCTTTATTTTTTCCCAATTAACTCGAGTGTGAGAATTTGTTGTCATTCCTTCAAGGAGGCAAGGGATCATGTGCTGGAGTCTGAGGACCCCGGGGTATTGAGCCTGACAAGTGCAATTAGGTTCAACTGTAGGGATAGCAGTGTCTGCTGCTGGATGGATTTTAGGGTTCTGGCCATGTAGAAGGGCCACATGATCTCTTGCAGCCTGCCAAACTCGAGCGCATTCATCGTTGGTCACAGTGGATGTTCCTATATAGTACACATCTGCCCAAGTAAGGTGGTAGGCCTGAGTCAAGCAGGTAAACTCCTTCCTATATTTAGCAGGGTTTTCAGAAAAAGATTCCAATCTATCTTCTATTTGGGACTTATCTCTCATGGAGAAGGGAACATGAACCCAGACCATACCTTCAGTTCCTGTCACTTCTTAGAGGGAACATGTGATTTGCTGGGAGATTATTAGACGTTCTATGGGGAGGGGATGGCAGGGGAGAGGAGCAACTAGTGTGTGGGGTCTGAGGAGGTGGATCTGATGGCAGGGCACCTAGACTTTGTAGGGAGGAGTCAGCTATGGGGCAGTGGGAGTTTGCTGAGGGGCACTAGATGGGGTAGCCTTGGAATTTTGGGGATGGGGGCCTGATGTGGGCCATGGGACCCTGGGATCTGTAAGGAGGAGGTTCAACTATCTGGGGCTGTAAATGAGGAAGAGAGTTGGAATCTGTAAGAATTAATTTCAAAATGGGACAAGGTTTTCATAGTGGGGGGTTGAGTGAAGGACAAGAAAGGCTTTGAGGTAGGGGACCTCACACCATTTGCCATTTTGCAATAAATTATTTTGTAATTTTTAGAAAATTTCTTGATCAAAGGTTCCATATTTGGACCATGGGTGCAGTTTACATAATTTTTAGTGTGGCCAAATTCAAGTGCTGAGCTTAATGAGGCATTTGATTTTGAGGTCAGTTTATGAGTAAAGGGTCTCAAAATTGCCAATGGGACAACCCAAGGGGAGTCCCATGGAATTGACTAAGCAATTCCCATGTTTTGGAGGGGGTGATCGTGGTGTCAGATTAAAATCAAAGCATCCCCTGGATTCTTTCCGACACCAGCTAGACAGTGCCACCAGAAATGGGGGAACGTCTTCACCCCAATTTCAATGTTGGAGGGACTCCCGGGGTACCATGGCCCAAAAGGTGGGTCTCAGGGCAGGGCATCTGTCTGCTGGAGGCCAGACAACAATGATGGGGGGACAAAAGGCAGAGGTCTCAGGGCAGGGTGCCTATCTGCTAGAGACTTGATGGATGGATGACAGATGGAGTTTTACCTTTCTGGAGAATTTAAATATTGGTGTTGGATGCAGGAAAAAAATGACAAAGGGGCCTCTAAACTGGAGGTCTGCAGGGTATCAGGAAAGGAAGGATCAGGGAGAGGGTGGCAAGGGTGTGGGAAGGGGGTCAGAAAGAGGATGCCTCCAGCAACAACAAAGGACTTGATACAAATCCTTGCATTTTCCATGTAGCACAGGCCGTGAAAACCTAGCCCAGGATTGAGTCAGTTATGGGTCTTGTACCAGCAGCTGTTAAGCCAAAGTGGATGCAGAGGGTGTGGAGGGTCTCTTTCCATGGGGTAAGGTGTGCACAGTTTGAGGATTCAGCCATATTGCAAGTGGTGGCTGAGGGGACTCCCAACAAGGACCATAGGGGTATCAGAGTCTCAACAGTCACTCCCCCGGTCCCATCGGCTGTTTAATTTAACTGTAGGGGAAGGGGAAAAGGAAAGGGAAAGAGTCAATTTTACCTTACACACATTTTCCGTTCAGGGAACCAAAATGTAAGCACAAAAGGATGGGAAGCACACCTCAACGGATTCAGAGAACCCTTTATTCCTCCAGTGACTCGGGTGCTATTGAGGTCCACTTTCCAGATGGGAAAATGGCTGTCAGTTACAGAAGGGATTTTTGGCTTTATAGGGTACAACCATGTAATCATTGGAAGCCATGTATGTACAGGTTTGACTGTTAGGGGCTAGTTGAACAGATTCAAAGTTTAATTTAGGACCGTAGTTGAAAAAAAGGTTGAAACTTGTTGTCTGGGGAGTTAAGAAACCAGGTCCTGAGGAGTAAGTACTCAAATCTTGTCCATTGATATTTGCTGTGCTTCTGTTTAGGACTAATTTGCCATAGGGTAGGATCATAATTTAGGGTCCAGCATTCAGTATTCGCCCCTTTCCCCAGGGTCCATTGTTCCTTGGCTAGTTTCCACTCCCTTCTGAGCTGCACCTCTGTCCACTTTTCTTCAGGGGCTATTTTGCAGGAATCATGTTTTCTATAACCCTTCAGAGGTTATTGTGTTTTAGAGTCATTTAATGTTCTTAACACAATGGTAATTTTGGCTTTGTTTTTCATATGGAAAAGTTTAAAACTGGAACTCTGTATGGTAAAAGATTTTATCACATATCTCTCTAAGCATTGCCACCATGGTCAGTGAGTCATATTTTACAACTTGCAGAGACTTTCTATAACATAACCATGGAGTAGATGGTTATTGTTAGCATCTTTATGTTATGTAACACATAACATATATAACATCTTTGTGTTATTGTAACAGTGGTCTACTTCACCTTTTGAATATAGCTCTGAGGCTTATTTAAAAGGGATGTTTTCCTTTTCCTCTTCTCCCTCTCCCCCTCCCTAACCTGGGGGCGGGGAACAAGATTACCTTGAGTTACCTGTGCTCTACAGGAAGGAGACACCTGACAGAGGATCTAGGAAGTGACTATCTCCCAAATTAATAAGTAAGTGTTAACACACCATCAGGGTGACCTGGGACACACCTGGCCTTTGGGTAGCTCCTTTAAAATTTCCATTTTTCCTGATGGGCAGAATCACAGGCTCTGGGATAGAAGTCCCCTGTGCTTCTCCTTTGCTTGCAAAGCAATACTTTTTTTTTTTTTTTCAAAACCATGTCCTCGGTATCGAATTGGCATCAGGGACAAGGACTGAGCTTTCAGTTACAAATTTGGTATTCCAGGTGGGGCCCTAGAGCAGCCCCTGCTCCATCTTTCTTGGGCAGGCCTGGTACTCCAAGCAACTGCACTTCCATGCTGAGGATGTAGTGAAATTTTTGAAAGCTGACAACTGGAAATTTAGAAGGTGGGCCTTGGATGGAATCAGATGAACTATTCCTGTTAAGTAAAGGGAGGGACCAAGGGACTCCCAGCAGCCGCCAAAGTCCCCTTTGCTTCAGGGAACTCCTGCCTTCTTTCCCTGCACTATAAGGATTGCTCCATATTGGTCTATTTTGAGAAAAAGGAAACTGAATACAGTAAATTCAAGACACCTTGGCCATTCAGTTAAGTTCCCCTGGTGTGCACACCAAGAGTCTTGACTCTACACATCTGGTTCCCCTTTGTGGGAATATCTGGTCCCTATCCATGGGAACATTAGTGACACCACTTGATGTAGAAGTCACAGTTGAGGGGGAGTTGGGAACTTGGGAGAATTTCTCCATATCTAGTCTTAGAGATTTCCATCTGTTGGCCATGGTTTGAGGATTCTCTCTGTTTGTCTGTCTCTGTGTTCTTTGTTCGCATTCATTTCTGGCCCCTTAAGTCATGGGCAAAACTGTGTTGATCCTATAGATTGTATCTTGGGAAAGATCTTCACTGAATGGGCCACTTGCAGATGTAAACATGTCTAAGAAAAAATAATGGTTTTACTGTAACAATTGGGTCTTTAAATGGTTTCCCTGAACTATTGTACAATCTCACAGTTGGGAGTTGGTCTGTCAGAGATAAAATAAGTGAAAGATTCTGTATGTACAGGAATGTATGCAATTACATAATGAATCTTCAAGGCAAAAACTAAGTTGGATGTAAAAAGGGTCTCCCTCTAATATGGGAGTATGGTAAGACAGCAAAGGAAAATTTAAAATTTTTCTTTTTTCTTTTCAACTCAGTGCTAACAGTCTGAGTACTACTTCTCAGCCTGGTCCCAGGCAGCAGCAAATCATCCTGCTGTGGGTCAGGAACACCAGTCCTAAGACAAAGGAGAAAAAACAAAATCGCAGGAAAACTACCTGGTCTATATAGAGAAATGGGCAAAGAGGACCTGGCCTGTACCCTGCTTTCCAACCACTCTGAGCCCATGGGAATAAAATTGGAGTTTGAGAACAGAGCTCAGTTTGCCGCTTCTGTAGATAAATGAAATCTGTTATTGGCATCAGATCTGCCATTTTAGGTCAGAAGCCATTTTACATAGGGGGCTCCTAAGTTTTGATTCTGAGCCAATGCCGCTTAGCTTCCTGTAAAACGTGACTACTGCTAAGAGGTCAACCCCAGCCCAGCCCATGACGCAAGTGCTAAGCATGCATAAAAATTCCTATTGCAGGCTATAAAACTGCTCTGCAAGAACCAATATGTTGCTGCTCTCCCCAGGGGGGACAGCGTTCTTGGTTATCCTGTGTACTAATGACAATGAATACATTTTGTGAAATTCCAGTGTGTGGTGTGGTGCTTTGGACTCTGTTTGGGTTTTGCATTTGTCCTTTAATATGTGAGCTATAGGTCTCACTGATTTTCTTTCTGGGTTCTTGTCTCATGGGTTCAAAGAATGAAGTCCACAGATGTTGGCATAGGACTAAAGGAAAAGAAACATAATTAGCTTTGACTGACAGGGAACAGGTAGAAGGCCCTGTGATGTGAGGGGGAAACTGGTGAACAACTTTTCCATTTGAGTGTACCAGTTCAGGGACTTAGGCTTCTGGATAAATGTATTGCTCAGAATCCACACTGACAGGCATTAAAAGCGTTAAGGCCATTTGTTGAAATCTATGTTGTACAGATATTGGGAATGTACCAAGGCTCTTGGCTTGTCCCATGACTTTCTACTTGGCTGTGTACTTTTAGTCCTTAAGTCTGAAATTTTTGAAACCTGCATTCGAGTTCACCCCCATTTCCATTTTCCCTGCCACTCTGGGACAAAGGAGTGGATTGGAATGCTTAACCTCACAGGGTTGCCTTTATGTTTGGAAAAATAAAAAAAAAACCTATCTGGAGCCCATTGCATTCACATCTCCTGTAATTAACTAGTCTATCTTAATGGGGATGGAATACAAATGCTTCCAAACACAAAGAATGAAACAATGGGTTCCAATATTATTAATTTATAAACTGGGGACAAAGTAGTCTCCCCTTATTAAGATCTGCTCTATCTGACCATGTGACACTTCTAGATGCAGCCCTGCCTGTTGCCCACAGATCTAAAATACAAAGGCCTCCCTGAGTCCCCATGAATTCAAGCATCTGTGTCTTGGCCCTGCTGATTTCTGGAATGAGGTCACTAATAATCTCTGTATAGGTCAATGTGACGTCACTTCACTAGACAGAGTGCCTTAGATACATAGGTGTATAAAGACAGAGTCTCTGGGTATAATTGACATTGGGGAACTCACTTAAAGTTGATGGCATTATGGTGATGATAAGGGAGACTGGTCAAACAATAACCTGTGTTCCAACACCTTGAGTGCAAACTGGAAGAAAAAAAGATTTAAGGCACAGTTTTTAAATATGCCAGATTCTCTGATCCCTCTCCTGGGATAAAATTTGTTGTGTAAACTAAATACACAGATAACACACTCACCCCAAAATTAACAACTACATTTGCAAGTGCCTTCCAGGAAAAGAAAACAGAACTTGCTCTGCTGGAGGTCTACTAGAAGTGAGTAAGGCCTTTAAAGCCAAAGGGACCTTGGAAAAGGTGATCACTGTTATCTTAACCAAGATTTGTTGTAGGAGGAAATAACTTGCCCCGGGGTGGGGGGACACATAACCCCTTAAGACACAGGCATTCATTCTCTTCTGGACAGATGTTTAAATTGCACAATGAGTCAGCTTTGCCAGATACCCTACTCAGCCTCTTCTGCCTATTAAAAAAAAATTCACACTGATGAGCACCAATTTGTGCAGGATTTGAGAGCTATAAAATATTAAAGTGTGATCTGTGTTGCTTTTAGGATTTTTCTTTGTCAGAGAAACAGATGATTTAAGATCTTGACCAAGCTTGATTTTCATGAATAACCTAAATATACATGACTAGAGATATAGATAGATCTGAAACTAAATGTTTGTCAGAGTCTTATCTAAATGTTCTGTAAAAGTTTCTAAACAGAAAGTTCATTTCCGTTTAAGCAGTAAGTGCTATCTTTTATATACTGCATCTGGCATGAAAGGGCAACACTGTCATTTAAAAACCTGACTTGTATCTGTCTGCTTTGACTTAGTCTAATT
Source organism: Sciurus carolinensis (assembly GCF_902686445.1). Classification (NCBI taxonomy): domain Eukaryota; kingdom Metazoa; phylum Chordata; class Mammalia; order Rodentia; family Sciuridae; genus Sciurus; species Sciurus carolinensis. The sequence continues at coordinate 22,671,457 of NC_062227.1, read as the reverse complement.
CTGATTATTAACACTATTTCCTAAGTGTATAAGAAGTTTAAGGCTCTCCTTGATTTTTGCTAGTACTGCTAAATTCTGCAAGTCTGTAAATATCTGTGTATTCTGGATTTTACTGTGAAAATTAAACCTAGTTCATAAAAGGACATCTGTGTAATGGTGACACTATTAGTTTTTCATATAGTAAGTATACTCATGTTCTTCTAGTATATGAATTTTAAGATATAAAGCTTGGAAGAGCACTTTACAGAGACCTAGCAGCAGTCAAATGGAGAGGTGCAACTCAAGGCAAAGGTTTATAACACGCCATTTCTGTACATCACTGGAAGATAATCATATGGCTGTTACCAGATGCCATACTATGTCATCAGGGGCAAAAAACTAAGAGCTGCTATACCACTTTCAGCTCACCCGGTTTTTCACATAACAGCCACATACTAACTCTCTGTGCCTCTCAAGGAAGGGCTCCCAAGCCTACCTCAGGAACCTGTATCTGGCTTGCTGAAGTTCAGCCCTCACCCTGCATGGCAACTTTTCACTACAAAGGAGGCGTCTTGCCTCTTGACCACAGATGTTGCCGTCCACGCAGGTGGGCAACTCCTCCTTAGTCTGTGGAGGCGCAGAGGTGATGGAAGCAGTGCTGGAGTCAACTCCACACTGAGACTGGCAGCCTTCCCCTTTTCCTGTCAGAAACCATCAAGTGAGCACGTAGGGAATAAGGCAACACAGCAGCAACTTCCAGTTCTGGTCTGTTTTGAGTCAGCAAGGTGAGCCACGCTGGTAAGGGCAATGCTGGGAAGCATCAAGCCAGGTCCCCTTGGACAATGCAGTGAACAAGAACAGGCTTTGTCTGAGGAGTCTCTGGTCTAATCCCATATAGTGCTAGAAAGCAGGAGGAGGGATGCTGTCATGATTTCCATGTACCTAGGATTTGTTACATTGGCTAACAGAGGCTACTGGACCAATTTGGAAATTATGGTGTGAACATCATGGGACTTGAAAAACTATGCATCTAAAAATGAAAAGACTAGGATTGCGAATGTCAACTATATCTTTCTTTCCATTAATTTGTGCCATATTTCAAGCCTATTTATGTGCTTGATAGACTTTTAAAGGATCCAGAGGTACCCATGTATCCTCTCTGTGTTCTGATCTTCAGTGAGTAGGGCCCTTGAACTGGGTCATCATCAACACAGTGCATGAGGATCTGGGGTATGAATTTATTCTTTCTCTAAATGCCTGTGGTGAGAAACATGGAATACTCATCACAGTGCAGGTCTTGGACATTTTTGGTGGTTTCTTTCCAGTTCACTAGTTAGATATTGCATCTACCTTCTTCTATGGCTGTTCCATTTCAACCAAAAGACCATAATGGGTCAGAATGGAGGCTCTGGAGACAGGGGACACAGATTTAATTCTTGGTTCTGTCACTTACTGACCATGTGACTTTAAATTATTGCCTCTCCTTCTTGGATTTCTTGGAGTTAAAACAGAATAACTGGACATATGTCACAGAGTTGTTAAAAGGCCTGACTTTGAAAATACTCATTAAAGAATTTAACAGTTCTGCCCTGTATGGGCCAGATACTTAACACTTAATACATATTGGCTGCTTCCATTGTTGTCATCATCAAATAAGTAAAAAGTAATACAAGTGGAAAGAATACTTTTAAAAAGTTTATTCATGTTCATTCATAGACGTCTTATAAGTAACTAAAATTACCCAAGGTAAATCTTGCTTCAATCTTTTTGGTGATCGTGGGGTCAATAAACTTGTTTGAAAACATGAATGGGCTCTGTATAAAGATTCGTTCTGGAGTCATACATAACATATACAATCACATGAGTGTTCCACAATAGAGGAGGCAGAAGAAATGCGATCACAAGGCTCGATCTTCTTCACCAAAGACTTAAGTCCAGGGAAGAGAGATTTCATGAAGTAGACAGTAGAAGAAAGAATTGGAATTGTGGGCTGGGAATATAAGCAGTGGTGGAGAACTGGCCTAACAAACACAGTATGTGCAAGGCCCTTGGGTCAGTCCCCAGGAACACACACACACAAATAAGGTCTTATGACTTCCCTCAGTAATGAGATGAAGCAAAAAGGTCAAAGTTAGTCAAGCATCTTTGTGTAGCTGGGTTGAGGGACCTCTCAATGGGCAGAACAACATGAGCACCCACTAGTTCACTCTTTAATACAAGAGAACAAATGTTGATCAAGTGCCCATTCTGGGTTAGGAATGGAAGAACCAAAGATGGTTAAGCCATAGGTTGTACTCAAAGAGTTTCTAGTCAACTGAGAGCTACCAAGTCTAGTCTGCAGGGAAAGGCACCAAAAACAGGGCAAATAGAGAATAATCTGAGAGCCACAAGTACTTCATTCAAATGAGAGGAACAGGAGCCCTAAGTTTTAGGCAGCATGTACTGAATTTATTTTCTTTCTTTTAATCAAACCCATAAAACTGAAACTTTACAATGCCAGGGTCTGCATGTGGGAGCTGGACTTGGGGATTTGACTTGACGCACAGTGAGACTTTAGAATGTTGGGCACATTCATATTCTCTTTGTGTATTATCTGTGCCATTGTCACTGTTACTAGTAAAGAAGACAAATAATTGACAACTGTGGAAGTCATGACTGAACGCTACCTGTATTTCACTCTCTAGGGTTGAAAAATAATGCAGGAAAGCATACTGCTTTCTTCACTTGAGATTGCAATAGTCAGGGCATCGTCACCATGATCTGAGCACATGTTCTGGCTGGTTCCAGGTCGATGGCCATCCTGCCTACCTCCGGAGTATGATGCTAACAATGCAGGAGGTGCTTTTCCAAGGCAGTTTTGTTTTCTCACTGTTACCACTGTCAGCAGCAATGCTACAAGACGCCAGGTTGCATGACTCACATGATTCAAATGTAGTACAGTGCACTCCTTGGCCTCAGGTATTGCATAAATATTCTCTTGCTGTCAGCTGAACAACATAACTCTCCCAGTCATGCCAGACCTATCAGTCCAATGAGAAAAGGCTTGATGACAAGTCCGGTGTTCGATGACCATGGAGTGGCCCAGTGCTCTGAGGCTGACCACTGATTATGACAGACAGGGCAGTGCCCAGAGTTCAAAACCTGTCCAGGTATCTTCTGCCCACAAATAGCTAGATATTTTTTATTTGATAAAGTAAACATAGTGCTGGGAACTGATTTGAACACTTTTAATTCCAATTGCTCATATAAAAAAGGTCACTGAAGTCTAAGCACCAGTAAGCAATTAGGACATCCAGAAACTAAGCCTGTCCCCTCAGGCTCCCAAGCAGGTGTGTGTTGGCCTGACCTCAGGAGTGGGCTGGGGCAGCACTCAGGCAGCTGGAAGGTGCTGCAGCTCTCTGAGGGAGGGTGGCAGGGCTGTGCTACTACGTGTGTTAGATGTACCATGCTGGACCCTGCTGTGCTTCAGCCAAAAGCAGCAGAAGACCAAGTAGGGTCACAATGCTGTGGATGGGACAGACACTGGACAACTCAGAAATTTCACAGCCCTGGAGATTGTTTTAATTATCTTCTTTAAAAATGGATTATAAAGGTGGGGTTGGGCAGAGTTTTCCTTGGTATTTATGGGAGTTGGTTCTAGAAGCCTCTGTGTACATTCAAGTCCTTTATGTAACATTGCATAGTACTAGCATACAATATTCATCTTCCTGTATATTTTAAATGATCTCAGATGACTTACAACACCTAATATGCAAAGGTTGTGTGACTAGTTGTTACTAGATTGTTCAGGGAATAATGACAAGAAATGCGTCTGTACATATTGAGGAGAGATGCAATCTTTTCCCTAATGTTTTGGTGTTTGGTTGGTGGAATTCATAAAATTGGAAGCTGTGGAAATGAAGAGGTGACTGCATAGGGAAACAGACTATTGCCTTAGTCTCAGGTGATAGCAACTTGATAAATCTTACTCCTTCACAAAGGCAGCAGAAAAGAGCACATGAGGTAATTCATACCCAGGTGTTAGCAACAGTCCTGCTATTGCATGAGTCCCAGGTTTCCTGCCTTCTCACATGGGCTGGATGAGGCAGCAGGTGACCCTGGGCATTCAGGTCTCTAAATAATGTCCCAGGAAGGAGAACCTGGATGGGTGCTTTCCTTTCTGGAACCATTCACAGAAACCAGCACCATGAGGGACAGCCCACCATCTTTCCTTCACTAGGGGGTTCTTTTCAAAGATCATAAAGATGATTCAAGGAAACAGGATTTAAGAAGTTTAACCTTCTGAGTAAAGTGGCCTAATAGAACTATCTGAGGATGAAGAATCCAACGGATTCCAGCTTGGAACAGAGATTCAGGAATCAACAGCAAATCAAAGTGCAGAATGTGGAATTGAACACTGATGGTCATTGGAAGTATGCTCATTCATGACCACCTGGCCACAGCACCCACAAGATAACTGGAGCACAAATATCCTTGTGTTTCCAAGTAGGAACCACCCATTCAAACGTTGCAGGCCTGTTGAGCTACCTGAGGGCATTACGAAGCACTGGTAAGTGTGCAATAAGGAGGAAATGTGGATGAGGAAACTGTCCCTTAGTTTAAATCACCAGCTATGGCCAGAAACATAAGTAACAGGAGATTTTTAAAATGTAGTCACTTATATTTTCTGGCTCAACTTATCCTAAAATAGAATGAGAATCACAAACTGGTGACTGAATACCTATTTGGTCAACACCGAATTAAAAATTGGTTAATTTCCGGGGCTGGGTAGATAGCTCAGTCGGTAGAGTGCTTGCCTTGTAAGCACAAGGCCCTCTGTTCGATCCCCAGCACCCAAAAAAAAAAAAAAAAAAAAATTGGTTAATTTGCAACAAATAAAATTTGAAGATTTAATCAAAGGAATCAAGATTTCTTCCCTCTTGGTGGGAAGATGGGTGACATTGCTGTATGTGACTGAAATTCAAGGGGAATGACTTCTAGACGCATGATCTGTGCCAGAAGCTCACCTGTACTTCCCTGGGTCATCCTTAGGGGCCCCATGTGGGCAGTTATTTCTAATACATTCAGGACCAGAAACTTCCCTTAACAAATCATAAAAATCTTGACGATTGTGACTCTAATACTATGGCATACTGACAGCATTTCAAATACTGCAGTCTTAAAGCAATGGTAAACGGTGACAAGCTAATGATGGTACTGTGCTTTTAGTCAATGAGCACAGAAAGATCCTGAGTTTTACAGAGCAAGGGGCCCTGTGTGTTTTATACCCAGGAGTCACTGCAACAGGGTGGTAAGGATTCTGATACTTTTGCATTTAATCCAGCTTCAGCCACGTACTACTTATGTGCCCTGGGATCAGTTCCTGAGCTTCTAAATCCTTAAGGTATTATGTATCAACTATGTACATACATCAACTACTTTAATCCTCACTGCTCCCCCATGAAATACACTTCATCCACTTCATCCCATTTCACAGATGCAAATTAATACATACAGATAAAAACCTCATTTATATTCATACTTCTTCCAAGTAGAAAACTGGAAGGTGATATTCTAAAGGCATGTTCCCTAGCATTCTCTGACAATTTCCTCCAACAAAGGGAGGCTTGGTACGTATATTTCCCACCCTTTTAAAATAAAATCATTTTTATAAAGAATTCCAAAAGGATTCCCCAATGAAGCATAGTTAAATAAACCATTAGGCTCGATTCAGAAATGGGGATTAATGCAGGAGCTAGAGTAATCACATAAAGTCCAGGTTGGGAGCGGCTTTTATACAGGTCTATTTGTTCAACCTATCCTTAACTACCAGCCTATTCAGTTATCATGTAGAACCGGAATGACAGAAGTTATTGATAGGTGGAAATGACATGCCCGTGATACATCTGTGTGCACATAGGTCCCGTTTCAAGCATGCCAGAGCATGTGCCAGGGCAGAAAGATGTCAGGATCTGGTTCTTAGTTATGACGCCATGTTAAATTCACATATTTAAAATAATATTCAGGAAGAAATGTCTGCATGACTTCCTCCTTGTAGTTTCAAGAACTGTGATTTTGAAACAGGACTTTGAATTAAGCTTTCAAAACTTAAAAGATGTTTTCTGCAAAGAAGTCACGCTTAGCCATAGTGGGGGAAATTCTGTCTCCTTTGTAAAAAGGCAAAGGAGGGGAACTAGAGTTAATGTCAACTTGCCTCCAGCCACATACCCCAGGCATCTCTTTGAAAATAAGGCTTTCATCAAATTTTCCCTCTTATCTTTTTGTTTCATGATAACTTCAGACATATATCCCATCTTTAGTGCAATTTTCTTCATTGTAATACTAGCATTGTTTAAATATAATAGAATGGGCACTAAATATTTAATAATTTATGCTTTATTTGTAAAATGTATGTTGGTTAATGAGTTAAGGAGACAGGGGCACAGTGTTTCAGGATTAAAACACATAGTGTATTCACCTGTAACCAGGGTTTATGTAATAGAAGCTACCATTTGCTATGTTGCTCAATAATTCATATCTCTTAAATTATTTCCCATTAATCACATTTCTGCAACTTCAATGTATCAAAATGGCTGACAGGAATATTATTGTAATTAATACAAATGTTCTCAAACTTATGAAAGATTTATAGCAATTTTAGAAACAATAGCAAATACAATTAATCAAGGTAATATTGATGGTGCTTATTTACTAATTTCTGTGGAACATATAATTGAGATAAATTATTCCTGTTAAAAGTGTTGAAAATGCAGGTATTTTCATTTATATAAGTATATTTAATTATCCATGGTTATGGATAAACATGGTGAGAAATGTCTTCTACTCGAGTTAATACACATTAATTTTGAGAGTACATTGCCACGGAGCTCTTTATGAAATCTTAATATTACAGATATTTATCTCCCATACTTCCTTAATAGTCACTGCATCAAAATATTGCACCCTCAAAAGAACACATATTTTAGGATAGGAAAAATAAGAAATTGCTTTGCCCATAGAATAAAATAAAATAAATGTACAGGCCTCATAAAAATTTTTAAAGAAAAGAGGTTTTCATATTTTATTAGTCCAGGCAAGGGTCAAATGATTTAATACTCAGAAACAAAAAACTATTAATCATTGATTTGTGAGACTTTGTAGGACATTAAAACTGAAGGTCATGTCAGTTTTTAGTCATTATTGCCTATATGCAAAAGAATTCCAGGAATTAGTATGAGCTGAACAGATTTTACTTTTCTACCTTCTCCAACTATTTTTGAAGAAGGCACCCCCTCACCTCTCTCTCTCTCTCTCTCTTTCTCTCTCTCTGGTCTTGAGTGTCTTTATGGTCAACGCATATATTTGAGTTGGCTGACACAGAATGCTGTGGGTAGAGGAAAAGACGGCCCACACAGAATGAGCTCAGTTTGGTAGAAATAGGTTCTACCAGCAGAAATGATTAATTATGTCTAGAAATCCAACCTGAGGCTGTGCTTGCCTTTCCCCCTCATTCCATTTTTTCACTTCTCCACTGTTTTTCCTTTTCAATTGAGGGCCTCCTGTGGGACAGGGGGAGACATGGCTGAAAGATCAACTACTCACCAACAAACATTTCTGGGCCTGACGTGACTGAATAAAGAGCACTTGGCAGACCTACTGTGTAGGCTTAAATAGTGAAACATGCTTGCTACACATCAGTAACACTCCAGCAACTTATCTGTGAATAATGTCATGTTTTAACTATTCTGTTTAAAAGCACTACTTTTAACATATAGACATGAACTTGGGTGAGAAATCCTGAACTATTAGAAGTTTTAAGAATTTCTGTTAAATATGACAATTTGTACCACATGATTATTCAGGCTTAAATTTCACAGGAGTTATATATTCTCAGTATGAGATATTAGCTAATTTGCCTTATGGAAAATATAGTCTATATTTTAAAAAAAGCAAATAAAGAAGTGGTGCATGCTGTGAAGACGGCCCTTTAAAGAATACTGAGTAGTACATAATTAAAATCTGACAGGACTTACGGGTACTAAGCCTAAAGTTGTATCAAGGTCATATGTTACTGTAGGCAATCCCTTCACAATGTCTAATTTATAACATGACCTCTGTGACATCCTGAGAGACCAAGGTAGAAAGATGAATTAATCCATCAGAAATAGACCCTCAGAGGATTAGTTAATATTTAGCTAAAGTCACAAGGGCAACTGGGTTACTAGCTTCAAGCAATTCCTCACAGAGAGCTTGCTACATGACACAAAGATCCAGTATGTTCCCAGAATTCACAATAAATTGCTCAAAAATCTTCAGTTGAATATCCAGGCATGGGAGACCTTATTGTTTCTTAGGTTTAGGTTTTGAGATATACTACTACTACAAAAATAAAGAGATCATTGGTACCAAAAATCAGTTATCTATATAAACATCAAGATGACTAACATCTAGGGAAAAAATCATAAGAGGTGAGAGATAAGGAAGAGAAGAGAAAAAATTAAATATAAGAAATATGGAGGAAGAAAAAAGAAAAAGGAGTTCATGAAAAGTTCAAGAGAGGCACAGGAACTAGAATGAAAAGGAAAAAAGCATTCAAAGGGATGGCAGCAATTAAATGAAGAGTGGAAAATGAGAAAAAAAGGATAAAGCGCATATGACAAGGTACAAAGAACATGAAATTACAAAGACACTAAACCAGTGGTGTATACAGCTATGAAAGGGCCATACTTCATTCTGGAGCTGAACGTGAAGAAATGACACATGGAGGAAGAAGAAAACCAGTGCATGTTTCGACATCAATTCATCCCTTCTAAATTGCTATCACACAGGCTTATCTTCATTCTTGATGCTGCTGCTCCTCACTCTATAACTCCCTCATGTGAACCCATGGCTTCAGCTCCAGAAGTGTTGAAGGCATGTGGACTATGGAATTAAGATTCTCCACGGAGCATGCCCACCTACCAGGGCACACCCCCCTTAATGGAACCCTGAACTTGGCATGTGCACAGCTGAACTCACCGTCCTTACTCCTCACATGGGCTCCAGTTCCTCCTCCACTCCACATTTTAGTGAACAGTGCTGTCTCCACTAACTTACCCATGCCAGGAGCCATGCTCTCTCTCTATTGTTTGTGCTCTCTCCAAATTGCTAATAAAATTTTCTTCTCAACTGTTTCTCAGGTTGCCTCTTCACTCAACTGGTCTTCCTGACTTGAGAACTTCCCTTCCTCACTCAGTTCAACTTCCTACCATAAAATCTGGATCATGTTTCTATCTGCTTAAAGGACACGAGAAAATTTTAGGACCCAGTCCAGCCTCCCCTCATGACAAGGTATGACTTTCAAGACCTTCCTGGGCAACCTCTTCTCCTTCACCACCTACTATCCATGACCTCACTCCCACTCCATGACAGGAACTGTACTCAAACCACGGAGAAAAGTCACAAGACCCATGTACTGCCTCTGTTTTGGAGATTATCCTATCACTTTTGTACCTTCTATATTTTTAAGTTGGTCATTTTTATACAGATTAAAGATTTTATTGCTAAGTATGGTTTTACTTGTTTTAGAGAGCAAAATGTTTCAATATGGAAGGTAAGAATTGCTTTCTATAACCATATCGATTGATCTCTTTCCCCAGATGACCCTTTGGCTAGACAGGGCCAGATCATAACATTTAACTAGCACACTAACTTGTCCTTAGTAAATGTTGATGTTCTGCTATTTTTCCTTGGAGCAAACACTCTGGCATGGGGCCTGCACATAACCTGGGTTCAACTTCCTATAAAATAATGAGGAAAAGTCCTTTCTCATACCCTTGCAAACCTCAAATATACTAGCATGTTAGTAACAATTACTACTAATTCCCTAGCAGGGAAATAACTTTTAAGATTTTCAAGGCTTTATACATTATAAGGCACATAATTCTTATACTATTTTGGCATGATAGGTTTTGTATACTCAATCAAAACCACAGCCATTTACTCTAAATTTCTTTCCCCTAGCTGTGAACATTACATGATGAAAAAGCAGGCAATCACAGAGTCACAGATGTGTCCTGGTCATCAATGCCAACTCAGTAACGGAATACTTTCACACATGAAGCAACCTGACAAACAATGAGAGATAATTACATTTTTGGCACCAGCTGGGGACTCACCTTTCCTTCATTACCAACAAAATTCCAAGAGATATAACAATGAACAGCAAGGTGCCGGCTATGACTCCAGCAATTTTAACTGTGTGGTCTGCTTGTTTCTCAGGTTCTGGAACTGGTTTTAGAGTGGCAGCTCCTAAAGGGGAAAGGAAATGAAACAGGAGAGAGAGTGGATAAGGTAATGAAGATGTTACATTTAAGGTTTGTTTTCTGCATTTAACAGAGTAGTAAGACTTACCAGATCCAGCAGATGGATGAGCTTTGTTTTTTTTTAAAGCTGTCATGTGCACTGAAAGGATTGTAATTGTTCACATTGTTCCTCAATATCTTACTAAATCACAGCATACACATGTCTCACCCTTTTATCAGAGACTCATCTCAAATACAGTTTTAAAATATTTTTAAATAGTATTTGTCTTTGCTGCTAGTCTATCAGTTAAATACTTGCTAACAACACAATAGCCTTTCCTAAACCTTTATCTAACTTTAATTTACTGAAATATTTTCCTTAATTATTTTCATAAATGAAGCAACAATTCCATAACATATTAGCCTAAACACATGGAAAAGTAAGATTATCTCATTTACCATGCATTTTACCAGCAATTGTTTTTTAATACAATAGAGATTTTTCCCCTTGCCCTTGGAAATCAAAATTGAGGTCACATCTGATAGGCAAAAGACTCCTTCTAAGCAATTTTTTCACAAAGTGGGCAGCAGCTGGTGATCACACCACTGGGATGCACATTTAATATCTGTTTAAATGAGATAACCAGGGACTTGTCTCAGTTCTCCTGGTTTCCCATTTCCAACTCACTGTTTGTCCTGTTTAAGATATAATGTGGTGCAATGTCAAATCCATGTTTCACAAAACATCCCTTTCCTCTGCTAAATGAGTTCATGATGAAAATATTAGGAATATGATGTTGAATTCACTAAACAGAAATCATTTTTTTAGGGCTTCTCCTTGTCGGACCAGGATGGAACAGTGCTTGGTGTCTGAGCTACCATGCCAATCCATAGTAGGTAGACAAAAGTATTTCATGTCCAAACTTCTGAGCTTAGATCCCTCTTTGTGCTTTTGTTGGTAAAAACACAATTAAGATTGATCAGGGACTGGGGTTGTGTCCCAGTGGAAGAGCAATTGCCTAGCATGTGTGAGGCACTGTGTTTGATTCTCAACACCACATATAAGTAAAGGTTCATCGACAACTAAAAATACATGTCAAAAATTTTTTTTAAAGACTGAATCTGCTTTTCCTCTCCTTCTGTTGGGGTTTCCACTTACGAATCCTGGATTCCTGACAACTTAACTCTCATCACATCTTTGCCTTTGCGCACAGCAAACTGGACAAATTCTCATGTGAGTCATGGCTGAGAAATAGGGGGTGTCTGGCTACAACTGTCCATGTGAACCTTCATTCCTTTGGGAACATGCAAATCATGTTTCTTCCTGAACACACTCATATTAAGATTTTTTGCAAGAAGCCTTGCATCCTGAACATGGTTGTGGCCTGACCTGACAAAGCTGGTCAAGGTCAGGTGAGAGACCTGCCAAATGAAAGATCCAAGGCCATGTCTATCTGAGATTCTACCACGGAGGCACATTTCAAAGAAGGGATAGTCATAATGACAGCACACTTTAAGTAAAAACCTTTCTGGATAAATCTTTACGGTCATTTTTGTTTCTGACAAGGTCGAAATATCCTGCTATTCTGTTTGAATGAATATCCCTTGGCTAGTTGTCTAGTTAGATGTTGAAAGTGTTCTTGTTAATTATTTTTATGGCCATTATACATCTGAAATATCCAACAAACCACTGGAACATACAAGCAGTTGGTCATCTTGGAGGAATCTGTTTGGTCATCTAAAAGTGAAATAGGAATGTGATCAACAAGAATAAAAAAATTAAAAGGAATAAGGGAAAAGAAATATTTTGAATTCAGAAACTGGAAAAGTCAAATGATTTTCAAATTTGATTTTGTATCCAATTTAAGGGCATGCATTTTTATAAAAATAACATGGGTTTATTCTTTCAAATGTTCACATACTGGTAACCATTCCATTTGTCTCACTAAGTTAGCATTTTACCAGTTCTCCAAACATATTTTCTAAATACATAAATAAATGATGGAAGATTTTTTTTCTTTTCTTTCTATTTTGGTAACTAAATTATGTTACTAAATGCAACAGTTGGGAAAATGTTTAGAAAAGTTTTAGTTAAAAAAATTAAAAAATTAAAAAATAGTAAGATACAACCCATACATCGTAAATACTCAGTGACAGATGATTGTGTTCCATGAACAGTCACATTTGCTTCTGTTGAGTGAATAACTGCCTATCTTTACTCAGCATTGCACCTAGGCTCAGGAAGAACCGTTCATGCCTCATCTGCTTTGGGACAAAGAGAGGTGGTCACCCTTGCCTTTTTGCTCCCTGTTGGGAAAAGGCGATCACATCCTTATGCAGCCATTGTAAGCTCCATATAATCATTCTTTAGGATTCTCTTTTAACTCACTTCCCTTTGCAGATCAAGAAAATAAAATGTTCTCTCTTTGCATGACACAGGTGAAACATGATTATGATAGCAATCATTTGAAAAATGGCACCGGTGCAAGATGAGGCTAAAACACTGAGAGGGACTGGAGTGGAGAGGTCTAGGAAAGTGGTGAGACATGATGTTGGAGGTGACCTCTACAGAATGCAGCAAGGAATTTTGCTTTTTCTCTACTTGAGATGGGAGCTACAGGAGAATTCTCAGTAGAGGAGGATGGTGATCTGGCTTATATTTAAGAGGTTCACCCTGGCACCAGGTGGCACAGCAGACTGTAGGGGGTCCAGTGTGGTAACATGGACATTAATTTTAAGGATAGCACAGTAACTCAAGCACAAACCTAGGAAGCTTGGAACATAATGGTGACAGTTGAGTTAGGGAGATGAGGTCCAACTTGAGATATCTCTTGATGGTGGGGCCACAGGTCAGTGACCTAGATATAGGGGGCTTCAGAGTAACATCCACTTGCACTTGGCAGGAGCTGCATGAGAGACAAAGGTGCCATTTACTGAAGAGAGTCAGGAGTGTTGGAGGAATAGGTTTGGAGGGTGGGTGGGGAAACCAGGAATTTAGTTTTTAGACCACTCAGGTTTAAGGTACTGACATTCAAAGGAGATATTAAATAGGCAGTTGGATATACTGGGGAGAGATCTGAGTATGGGACAAATTTTGGAGTTGCCATAATAAAAGAAAATGGTGTATAATGCCACAAGCCTGCATGAGGACACTTAGGAAGTGAACACAGAAAGAGAAGGTGAGTCATGAGGAGGGGCTAGCCAGCTGAGGAAGGAGGGAAACTGGCCAGGAGGAGGAGGTGAACATAGACAAAGAGGGGCCTTCCTGTAGAGCAGCCAGAAGGTATGCAGGGATGGAGAGATTTTTTTTTTTTTAAATAAGATGGGAGATGTCAGATCATCTTTGAATGTAAATGCTAATGATCTGGCAGAGAGAAATTTGTTGACCATACAGGAGGAAAAAGGAGATGCCTGAAGGAGCAAGGTCCTAGAAGGGGCAGGAAGGTGGGCCCCAGCATGCAGGCAGGTAGAGGAAATGGCCTGGGCCAGGGGCAGACACTTCATGTAGATGAGCAGCAGCAAGGACAGCTCATAGGCACAACGGTTTGAAGGCAAGTTGACTCAGTTGTCTAGGAACACAGCATTCCAATGATCCCCTGTGATGGCTTCATTGTCCTAGTGGAAAAGCAGCAAGAGGATAAGGAGAGATGGGAGGTGAAGAAGTGGAGGAAATTCAAGAGGGCAGGAGACATGTTGGAAGAGTGATCTGAACGGCCAGGGGTGAATGTGCAAGGCTGGAGGCTGGAAGGTGTGGAATTATAGGTGGTGACCTTGAGTTCAGAGGACACAGAAGAAGGGTTTCAGGAGAAGAACATAGAAAAAGAGTCAAGGTTTACAGGTGATAAGGGAACAGAGAGATGGGGTAAAATGAGGGGTGGGCTATTGGTTCTTGAGGAAAGGGCACAGTGATGTGTGTCCTGATGTCCTCAAATTTGACAGTGACAGACAGATATGAGGGTTGGGGACAGGGGCTGTGGCTTGGCCAGAAGTTCTTTGACCTGTATTCATGCCTCACAAACAGGGTGAAGGACAAGGAGGGAAATAGAGGCAGAGTGTGAGACCTACTTGGGGTTGCATTCCAGAGGTGGGAGGGATTTTACCAGTGGCCATTTCAGTAGTGGAACATCCAGATGTTACCCCTTACTATCATCGCCCATCGCCCGCGGGGACAATGACAATGGGTACGCTTCTTTTTCACAGGAACAAAAGACCAAAGACCTTTATTAGAGGAAGTTTCTGGGTTATATAGCAAGCATAAGCCAATCAGAGTCAGTCTGAGATATTAGCCTATCAAGGGTCAGTCACTAGGCAGTTACAAAGATCGCCTCATATACAGCAGCCAATCAGAGTTACTTCCTGAAACTTGTTTATGAGTATGGCTTATTCTGGCAAGTTGCCAGGTGCCATCTTAGAGATCAGGCCAGGGTGCGGCTCTGGGGCCCTCAGAGCCCGTCCCTGACACTTACCACCTACATACAATGGTCACAGTACTGGACTTATGCACAGCAACCCTGTTCATGTGACACAGTCTGTAAAGGACCACCCTGTATTAAGTTCCTCACATGCTCCAGGTATCATAACTAGGCTCTGTGAGGCAATTAGGGAGGAAGAAGTCTGCGTTTTCATGCTGCAAGGAGCACACCACCAAATGCAACAGAAATCATCATCCAAGTGCCAGAAGTGAGCTACAGAGCCAGAGTGGGGAAACATGAGAGAGAATTTGGAAAGGCTTCTTGTCAGAGGTTGCAATAATGAGTGAGTTTGAAGGATTTCCACAAAATGGTAGAAAGGGTGCCCCATAAGACTAGATGGAGAAGTTTCTGTGGTTATATACTAGCTTTGCTTTCTGAAGTCTGTGTACAGGTCTGGGAGTAGTGGAGGAATAGAATTGGAACTTGGGCTTAATGGTGTGAGGGGCTTTGCCCACTGGAAAGAACAGTCTGTATTAAATTTAATAAAGGAGGAACCTTTTGAGGTTCAATGGGGTTATGCCTTGAGGAGAATCCACAGGATCCATGGGCTCACTGAGGGTCAGAAGGGAATTCAGGAAGTAGTGGGAATGTCACTGCCCCTGTCAGACCAGAAGCTTACAACTTCTAAGGTGAGAGGGTGCCTGGGACTAAAAGGACACAAGGGACTCCTTGGGCGCACAACCAACTACATACAGGTGGGGACACCCACAGATAGTGCCTGGGTCTCACCGCGTCAGGGACTGGGGCATGGGCAGTGCTGTCTGTGGGACCAAGTGCTTTCTCCTGTGAACAAGCATGTTTGGGTTCAGTGTTTGAATGGAACTCAAGCAACAAATTACATGGTTCTCACTATGTGCCTAAGGAATGACAAACCAGGGACCACAAAACTACTCCTGGTGCTTGAGGGAGAATTAAAGAGGGGGTGGGGCAGGAACAAAGGGAACTACTGAAAAGAAAAAGTGAGACTGAGAAACCTATAGAGGATGGAAGAAGAGAAGAAAACAGAATAAAGTGGAAGCTATGGACACATGGAAGAATACAGCTTCTCCAAGTGTTTCAAACACCACTGGCCCCTACAGATACTCTAGTATTTCAACTGAGCAGTCCTCCACCAGTTTGTAGCAGCATTTTTATGAATTTATGCAGTTGGTCATCTATTTTAATTAATTTTCATAATTTTACTTTTACCCTTTTCTCTTTGCAGAGGTCTTTCTCTTCTTTATCTTAAAAACAGCAGCTTTCTGCCTTTGGACATTATGAAACACTTCATTCATGTCATGTTACTCAGAGAAATGAAATTCCTTAAAGTTTTTTTTTCAGCTATACCTTAACATTACACATAATCACAGACAATCTTCAAGATTTTTCATTTAAATTACATATCACTGTTTTTCTTCCTGGGAATGTAAAGTCAATCACAACTCCTGGAATAATCTATATTCACACTTCATGTACTATTTGTAACCTGTTTATATTTTTGAATTTATAACTCTTCCATTCTCCCCTATTTCCACTGTAGGACATACAGAGCCAAGTATGGCTTATAAGTAATTATCAGAAATATACCTTCTCACATAACACTGAAAGGCTGAATTGTTTGATATAAATATCCTCTCTAAAAATTAATCTTTCTGTTTTTGTTCTAATTTCATAAGTCATTTTCATTTACTTATGTGTCTGATGCTCTGTGAATAAGATGATCTATCAGAGGCTTATCACTTACTATCTGGACATTAAAATTTCCAAGAGAATTATTAGTGCTATTATTATTTTTATGAAACACTTTCTTTTCCATTTGAACTTTTCACATCATGGCCAAGAAATAAAATGAGGAAACAACTTGTGAATATTAAGTTATCAACTGTGTGCACCTTTTCTATAAAGTGAATAATCAGTTAAGGGGATATGAGCAGCTACTTCTGAAACTGATGAATTTTGAGAATGACTTAGTTAAGAGTGGAATTAAGATCTTGGGACTGCAGGAAGGCAGAGCCTTGGGAAGCTGAAGTCCAAGTCCATCAGATTGCAGCTGGGTTTGCATGGGCCTGTCTGGAACTAGGAAGCTTGTAGAAAGTCAGTAACTAGGGGCAGTGCAACTGGCAGGAAGCACAGGTTGGAGAAACTGGAGAAAACCAGGCTCTCTCTAGCTCATTGAGCCCTGAAGTGCGCAGGGAAGGAAGGGGTTGGCTACAAGCCTGGGAAGACTAGAAGAAGATGTGACAGCATCTTGCTATTGGCTCATCCACCCAATCGTTCTGGCACCCACAAGACTGGAACTAAAATCAAACTTCAGAAAACCCCAACTATCTGTGGAGAAGGTTAACTGACAACATTTATGAAAGCCCATGGAAGCAGTCATTCAATTTTCCATTGAGACATTACTTTCTTTTTATTTTTTTGCCCTCTCTCTCACACCTCTACCATATTTGAATCCAAATATTATTCATGTATCAATTTATTGAGGCATTGGTTGTTTGACAGTATTTGACAGTTTTGTTGTATATTTTATATGTTTACTTTTAAAATGTATATATATATATATATATTTTTTTGGTGCTGGGGATCGAACCCAGGGCCTCGTGCTTACAAGGCAAGCACTCTACCAACTGAGCTATCTCCCCAGCCCCTAAAATGTATATTTTTTCACTCATCTATCTCCCTCTATTCTTTTTCTCACTTTTCTCATATTAACAACCAACCTCTGTTAATTCCTCCCTTACTCTTACTATAAATTTTTACCTCCATCATTTCTCCTCCCTCATAAACATCACATCTTATACTACTTCTGTTTCCTCATTGTCCATCATTTGAAATGGCAAACACTTTTAGCAAATTTATTGTTTATATTGTAGATAATAATTAAACACGTCATTTCTATTTATTGTGAAAAAGCCCGTGATGACTCAACAAGAGTCATTTAGTTTAAGGTTGAATTTTGTTTGCATTGAGTGCTGTTAATATTGTTCTCCCCTTAAGGGTTAGGTACTGGAAGCCTCAGGGACACTTAAGACTAAGGGGTAGAAACTGTGCTACCTCAGATCCATACTGCTAGATGGGAACACACTCAAACAACACAAAAAACAAGGGAACAAATCACCTCAAACAAACCAAGATGGTCCAACAATAGAATCCATAGAAAACACAGTAGAAGAAATGTCAGAGGAGTTTAGAAAATACATACTTTGATTGATCTTCCAAATAAAGGATAGTATTAGAGAGAAAATACAGGAAGAGAAAGATCACTTCAATCAAGATGCCGAGAGTATAAAAAGGAAACAAGCAGAAATCCTTGAAATGAAGGAAACAATAAACCAAATTAAAAACTCAGTGGAAAGTATCATCAGCAGACTAGACCACTTAGAAGACAGAATCTCAGACAATGAAGACAAAATATATACTCTTGAAAATAAAGTCAACTGCACAGAGAAGATGGTGAGAAACCCTCAGCAGAACTTCCGATAAATATGGGACAACAAGAAAATGCCAAATTTAAGATTTATTGGAATTGATGAGGGTATGGAGATATAAACCAAAGGAATGCATAATCTTTTTAATGACATAATATCAGAAAACCTCCCAAATCAAAAGAATGAAATGGAAAATCAACTATAAGAAGAGGTATACAACTTCAGCATGGGACAGGATATTTAGCCCAAAAGGAACCTTACCCACTTTGAAAAATGGCCCCACTACATCTGGCTACAACAGCAAAGGGCTATTCTCTATAAGTGGCTGAAAGTGCCTCTTGCAATTCACCAGTTACCCAGGACTTGGAATGCCAAACAGCCACCGAGTTGCTTAAGCTTTCACACAAGTACAGACCAGAGCTGAGCAGGAGAAGAAGCAGAGGCTGTTGGCCTGTGCAGAGAAGAAGGCTGCTGGCAAAGGGAATGTCCCCATGAAGAGACCTCTGGTCCTTTGAGCAGGGATCAATACTGTAACCACCTTGGTGGAGAACAAGTAGGCTCAGTTGGTGGTGATTGCACATGACGTGGCAAATAAAAGGTATACAGATTGGAAAGAAGAAATAAAAACTGTTTGCAAATGATGTGATCACTTACATGGACTATCTTAAAGAACACACACACACACACAATCTCAGAACTAATATATAATGAGAGCAAGGTTGTGCAAGATCTGAGGTTAATATACAAAACTGGGTCACCTTCCTATGTGCCATCAATGAACAAGTAGAATTTGAAATTTAAAACAGTACCATTTTACATTAGCACACTTCACCCTCCCCAAATAAAAATCTAACAAAATATGATCAAGATCTATATGAGGAAAACTACTAAGAGAATGCAAGAAATCAAAGAACTAAATAAACAAGAGATATATCATGTTCATGAATACAAAGTGTTATGGTTTAGATGTGCTTTGCCCTCCAAGGGTTTTTGTGTGTGTCACAAGAGGAGATATTAAGAGTACTGGGACCTTTAAGAAGTGGGGTCTAGTGGGAGATTGTTACGGGCTCTTCCCTGTGCTGTGTTTTCCTGTCATGTGATCTCTTCCTCTTGCACACACTGCTGTGATTGTAATGCTATCTAACATAGGGTTAACATCAATGGTGAGCTTTTGCCAGTGCCATGAACTTAGAATGTCCTGAACCATAAGTTAAATAAATCTCTTCTCTTTATAACTTACCCAACCTTGGGTATCTCATTATGGTAATGGAAACTGAACAAACAGAAGCAGACTTAATGTTGTCACGATTTCAGTTCTTTCCCATCTTTTTCTGTAGATTCCACGCAATCTCAGTCAAAATTCCAACAAGTCATTTTATGGATAATGACAAAGTGTATCAAAAGTTGACCTGGAGAGGTAGAAGACCCAGAATAGCCAACACAATCATTGAAGGAGCAGAACAATATTGGAGAACTGACACTCCCTGACTTCAAGACTCACTGTAAAGCTACATTGCAACATCAACACAATAGTAAAAGATGTTCTTTTAAACAAGTGATATTGAAATGACTAGACTACATGCTTCTAGAACAAGACTACATGCAAAATAATATGGACACAGATTGCATACCTTTCACAAAAATGAACACAAAGCTGGCATGGTGGTGCATGCTTCTAATCCCACTTACATTGGTGGCTGAGACAGGAGGATCAAAAATTCTAGACCAACCTGGCAACTTAGCAAGACCCTGTCTCAAATTAAAAATATAAAAAGGACTGAGGATGTTGCTCAATGGTAAAGTACCCCTTCATCCAATTCCCAGTACCAGAAAAGAAATCAATATAAAATGGATCACAGACCTAAATATAAAACGCAAAACTATGAAACTGCTAGAAGATAACATAGCTGGAAAATATAAATGACCTCAGGTTTGGTTGTTTAGCTACAACACCAAAGGCATGGTTCATGAAAGAAAGAATTGATAAGCTGGACTTCATTAAAATTTTATGTTCTGTGGCATCTTACACAATTCAAATAATCAATAACTATATATGGGTTATTAGTGAGTAACCACTAAACCTCACTATAAAATAAAAATAAGTTATCAACCTTCAGGTTCCAAATCAGCCAAGAGTTTTAAAAATAAAGTTTAGTGTTATAAGAATCCAAGTTTAGACAAACTTTCATACACATAATGGAAGAGAAAATGAATTTATTCACTGTTAGGTAGCTTTTAACTTGCTTTAAAATGTCTATGAGCAAGGATATTTGGGCAGTGAAATTACTCTAGCTGTTACTAAATGGAGAATTCATGTCGTTATACATTTGTCCAAACCCACAGAAGGTCAAACACTAAGGGTGAGTCTTAACATGATGATATTATGCCAATGTAGCAGATGTTACAGTTAAGTATGTGACACTGATAATGAGGGAGGCTATGCAGAATGCATTTAAGAGTTCTCTGTATCTTCCTCTCAGTTTGCAGTGAACCTGAAACTTATCTATAAAAAAATGATTTTCTAAAAAAATGTGTGGAGATTGTGAGTTATTGATGGAGATTATAAGGGCAGGAGAAGGTTATCCCACATTTTGGCCCTCCCAAGTTATTTTTGGCTGCTGCTATAGCTCTTCTGGGTCACTGTGGGATTCCCTTCCCTGGACTTACAGTGTTTGTCAACAGAAGTTTCCTGTTTTTGAGGGCACTACTAATACCTAGGAGCATATGGAGGTTTAACCACACTGGTTCCTGGGATTCAAGATGGTAACTGTCTGAATTTATCTGGGTCCCGCAGTAGAACATTGTATGGGGACTTCGTGGTGGGATTTCCCCTCACTGAAAACTTTACAGGGGTAGATACATACTGACCTGAGCACCAGGAGATAAGAGGCACCAGAAAAGAGGGGCAGGGGAAAAGTTTTAAAATTGGTGAATTTTGCATTTCCCAAATGAACCAAACAAAATAGGCATGAGATGATTATCATGAAACAATTAGAATTCCTTGGTCTTTTACATGAGTTTCTAAGGTTACTCTAGCAAAGTACCAGAATGGTTGACTAAGAGCAACAGAAACTTATTCTTTCAGGTCTGGAAGCCAGAAATCTGCAATTCAGTGTGCTGTGAAACTGTAGGAGGAATCCTTCATTACCATTTCAAGATCCTGATATTTTGCTGGCAGTCCCTGGTGTTCCTTGACTTCTAGCCATAGAACTTCAGTTTCTGCCCCTGTGTGTCTATGTCCCTTCTCTTCTTCTCATAGGATCACTAGTGACATGGTATTGAAGGCCCACCCTTCTCCAGTATGACCTCACCTTAATTTAATTATATCTGCAATGATCCTACTTTCAAATGAGGCTGCATTCAGAAGTGCTCTGGTTAGGATTTCAATATATCTTTCTGGGGTACATAAATACAACTGTAACATCCTTCCTGAATTTTTGTTGAATTTCATATGTTTTTTTCTTTTGAATTACACATGTCAGGGGAGGTAGTAGTTAAGAACACACTATTTAGTGCTTTGGGCTTGTTATGGTTTAGAATTGTCCCTCAAAGGTCCATGCGTTAGAGGTTTGGTTGCCAATGACACTAGTGGAAGGTGGTGGGACCTTTAAGAGTTGGGCCTTGTGGAAGGGAGCCTGATCATTGGGGGCATGGCCTTGAAGAGGACACAGGGGCCCCCTGACCTTTCCATCCCCTGCTTTTGCTCCTTAGCAGTCGTGAGATGAGAACTTTGTTCTACCACCTGCTCCCCACCATGACATGCTTCTTCATCACAAGCAATGGGCCATTTAACTATGGAGTGAAAGAATAAGCCAAAAAAATTCTTCCTTCTTTTAAGCTGATTATCTCAAGTATTTTGTCACAGCAATGGAAAGCTGATATATATTTTTCAAGGTCTTGATTCTCCCTGGAACTTCACAGACAAAATAACATGACAATTGTTGAGGGCTTTGAGCATCATTGACACACTGGTTTTACCCCTCCTTATTGATGATTACCCAGCATTCTCTTTCTCTGTGGGGAGGAGTAATCCTCCATCTGTTCAAAACTGAGACCTCAGCCTCTTGCAATGACAGGAGGATTGGGATTTTGTCCTCTCAGTTATTCCCTCAAGAGGAGTCAAACTTTTTCTTTCCATGAATTATTACCTAAACTCCCAAGTACAAATCAGGAATTTTTATTTTAATGTACATATATTTTATGCATTCATTCTTGAAACATTTCTCTTGTGTTATGAGGGAAAAGGTCATTTTGTTTTAGAGTAATTTAAAAGTGTGACATTTGGATCTATGCTGCAGATTCGTCATTAGTCATGAGCTTTTCTAGAGAGTCACCTATGAATAGGCACATCTATGAAAATTTTGCTCTTTCATTTTTTCAAGCAATACTCACTGACTTCTGTGTATCAGGCACAATCGTAGGTGCTAGTGCGTTCTGGAGTGACTGACCTTCATCATTGGTTTAAAGCAGGGAACATGCTTGAAACTGTACCCTAGGGAACACTACCCCAACAGCTACCATTTAATTTTTAATTATTCTAGTGAGGAATGATATGTCATTTGGGGTAAGAGGATCTTCAGTCCTGCAAGCCATACCACACTCATCTGCCTATTAGGACAGTAAATGCTATAAGTCAGAATGGACCAAATTAAAAATCTTAAAATGACCTTTGTGAAATTGCAGTTTTCCTGAAAAATCATGCATGTATCAAATTAATTCTTTACTTTCATTTCATGTATTAGGATTCAAAACAGACTGCAAGGGTTACTGGTTGGTTTTGCCTGACAACTAGATGAAGAGCAGGTTACTAGTCTCATTCCTCTAGAACACAAAAGAAACTGTTCCATGTCCTGTGGTGCTGGGAGTGGTAGAGTATTTTCTCCTGGGTTCCATCCCCAGCAGCACTCCCCTACCCTCAAGAAATCTGTTCAAACATTTTTCAATTTGTGATACTGTGATTGCTTATGCAAAGCAAATATTTCTCTTATGAATGTAAACTTCTTTCAACTCACGTTGAAGGCAATGATGGATTTTTACAGATCAGGTTTGCAGTAAAACAGACACACACTATGCGTTACCACATGCAGTTCTAAATACAGCTGAAATTTGACGGGTAGTGTGATCATTCTCTCCAAGTGTGCCAATTCCTATCATGTTTAGAACTCTCTATTCAGAAGTGTTCAAGTTCATGCTAAGGTATTTGCTAAACAAATCCCAGGCAAGGCATCAACACAAAGATTTATATCCACAAATCCTTTCAAATACAAATGGCAAAACATGCTACTGAGTCCTTAATTCCTACACTTTCAGAATTTCAATCTCTTTTTATTATTATTATTTTTATTTAGCTTTTAATTATTTACAGACTGCATTTTGATTCATTGTACACAAATGGGGTACATAATTTCATTTCTATGGTTGT
This sequence comes from Sciurus carolinensis, assembly GCF_902686445.1. Classification (NCBI taxonomy): domain Eukaryota; kingdom Metazoa; phylum Chordata; class Mammalia; order Rodentia; family Sciuridae; genus Sciurus; species Sciurus carolinensis. The sequence continues at coordinate 22,647,915 of NC_062227.1, read as the reverse complement.
ACACAATGTAGATTCATACCATTTTTGTAATCATACATGTACATACGGTAATGATGTCTGTCTCATTCCACCATTTTTCATACCTGCTCCCTCTCATTTCCTCCTACATATTCTAAAGTTCCCCCATTATTCTCTCATTCCCCACTCCCCATCCCCATTATATACCATTCTCCACTTATCAGGGAAAACATTCAGCCTTTGGTTTTTTGGGCTTGGCTTATTTCACTTAGCATGATATTCTCCAATTCCATTCATTTATCTGCAAATGCCATAACATTATTCTTCTTTATGGCTGAATAGTATTCCATTGTGTATATATACCAGAGTTTCTTTATCCATTCATCTGTTGAAGGGCATCTGGGTTGGTTCCACAATCTAGCTATTGTGAACTGAGCTGCTATAAACATTGATATGGCTGTGTTACTGTAGTTTGCTGATTTTAGGTTCTTTGGATATAAATTGAGGAGTGGGATAACTGGGTCAAAAGGTGGGTCCATTCCAAGTGTTCTGAGGATTCTCCATGCTGCTTTCCAGAGTGGCTGCACCAATTTGCAACTCCACCAGCAATGTAAAATTGTGTCTTTTTTCCCCACATCCACGCCAACATCTATTATTGTTTGTGTTTTTGATAAAAGCCATTCTAATTGGAGTAAGATGAAATCTTAGAGTTGTTTTAATTTGCATTTCTCTAATTACTACAGATGTTGAACACTTTTTCATATATTTATTAATTGCCTGTGTGTCTTCTTCTGTAAAGTAGCAGGATATAAAATCAATACACATAAATCTAATGCATTTATATTCATAAGTCATGAATCCTCTGAAAGAGAAATTAGAAAAAACCACCCCATTCACAGTAGCCTCAAAAAAAAAAAAAAAAAAACTTGGGAATTAATCTAACAAAAGAGGTGAAAGACCTCTACAATGAAAACTACAGAATATTAAAGAAAGAAATTGAAGAAAACCTTCGAAGATGGAAAGATCTCCCATGTTCTTGGATAGGAAGAATTAACATTGTCAAAATGGCCATTCTACCAAAGGCACTATAAAGATTCAGTGCAATTCCAATTAAAATCCCAATGACATTCCTTATAGAAATATAGAAAGCAATCATGAACCTCATCTGGAAGAACAAGAGACCTTGAATAGCCAAAACAATTCTGAGAAGAAAAAGTGAAACAGGAGGTATCACAGTACCAGACATTAAACTATACAACAGAGCAATAGTAACAAAAACAGCATGATATTGGCACCAAAATAGCAGGCAGACCAATGGTACAGAACAGAAGACACAGAGACAAAACCACATAAATACAATCACCTCATACTAGACAAAGGAGCCAAAAATATACAATGGAGAAAAGATAGCCTGTTCAACAAATGGTGCTGGAAAAACTGGAAATCCATATGCAGTAAAATGAAATTAAACCTCTATCTCTCAACCTGCACAAAACTCAACTCCAAATCGATGAAAGACATAGGAATTAGACCAGAGACCCTGCACCTAACAGAAGACAAAGTAGGCCCAAATCTTTATCATGTTGGCTTAGGATCAGACTTCCTCAATAAAACTCCCACAGCATAAGAAATCAAAGCAAGAATCAATAAATGGGATGAACTCAAACTAAAAAGCTTTTTCTCAGCAAAGGATGCAATCAAGAATGTGAAGAGAGAGCCTACAGAGTGGGAGAAAATCTTTTCCACACGCACTTCAGATAGAATACTAATCTCCAAAATTTATAAAGAACTCACAAAACTTTACAATAAAAATACAAAGAACCCAATCAATAAATGGGCCAAGGAACTGGACACTTTACAGAATTTCAATCTCTTATCCAGTTTGAGTGTTGACTCACTTGCTTCCCAAAGGGTGCATGCCATTTATTACTTAAAATTTTAAAAATTAAATGGAATAAAATTTTCTGAGCTTTGAGAGTCAGCAATGGAGTTAAGATAACTCATTTCCTGTTATTCCGTGGAAAGTGCAATACAGAGGAGACATGGAAAGACCAAACAGTCCGCGAGGGCTTCCTCCCCTAAGCGGTGTTTATGAATGAAAGTGGGTCTAGACAAGAACATAACGTTGGCACTGCGTGATGCAGGAGGCCTGGCTTCAGGACCTTTGCGGAACCCTGCAAGACATTGAGTTTAGTTCAGTGACTCAAGAGACCATTCAGAAGAGAGAGAAAGAGAGCTAATAAAAGTACATAGTGTTTGGGGGCCGTGCAGAGTGAAAGTACGGAAAGGAGTGAAAAGAGAAAGGATAGAAGAAACATAAAAGCCAAAATAGCCGACAGAAAGAAGAGGGAAGCGAAATCTGGCGACGAAGAGGAAGCAAGAAAAGAGCTGAAAGGGTGGATAAAAAGCCAGAAGTCTTCAGAGTGGCCCGCAGCGATAGGACTGCAGTCCTCTGGCCGGCAGGGGGCGCGCGCGTGCTCCCCACGCGGCCCCTCCCCTCCGCGCATGTGCTTCCTGCCTCTCCTCTTCAGAGACGCTGTTGCAGTTACTGCCCATTAGCTGCTTCCCTTCCTTCTCTACTGGCTGTGGCCCACGGCTGAGGCGGTGAGCGTGGCGCGGCTTCTTTCTGCTCTCCAGGAGGCGGAGGGAGCTGGACACGGGAATCAGTCGGCCGCGTGGCAGCATCGCGGAGGCAGCAGGACGCCGGGGCGCAGTCATGGGCGCACGCCCAGTTTGGGGCGAGGCCCCGCGCGCGGCGTAGGCCAAGGAAACTCCGGGGATCGCGGCTCCCTGCCGGGGTCAGCGCGGTTGGGCAGCTGGCCGAGCGCCAGCCGTTTGCTTGCTTGGATCCGGAGCGGTGGTGGCGGTAGGCAGGCCCCGGGCGGTGTAGATGGCCAGACATGTCGGAGGAAGCAGCCCCCCAGGCCGAAGCACTTCAAGCTGCAGATGGTCATCATGGGCTCCCGCGGAGTGGGAAAGACCAGCCTGAGGGAGCGTTTCACCGACGACACCTTCTGGAGGCCTGCAAGTCTACCGTGGGTAAGGCATACTTAAACAAGCTCCACAGTGCAGTCAGTGTTCCTTGCCAATTTTTTGCCAGGTAGTTCCTAGTGTGTGCTTACTTTACTTATTAACTTACTGTATTACTTTTATGAGACTGGTGTTGATTTTAGACTTGAAGAAGTTGTACTGGATTAAGACTCTCACAACCCAGTCATTTGTCCTCTGAACCCTCTTGCATTTTCTCACACATGAGCTTTTGGGGAACACCTCATATCCAAACCATAACAGTGCCCAAAAGAGTTTCATATGTTTTAGTAATACACCTAGAAACAAACCTACAAAACCAATTATGTAGAGAGAAACAGGAAAATTTGCACAGTAAATGTTGGCATCTAAACATTTATTTTAGTCTAAAAGGAGTATTTTGCAGAAGAGTGTAAATGAAATGTAAACAATGTAAACATCATCATTTGGTCTAGAGGAAAGGGGGCTCATGGGGACAGCAGGAAGACTATGCCTAATTTTAGTATAAAAAGTTATAAAAACTATGAAGGAGTAAAGTCAATCTAGAAGATATATGGCAAGTACCTGCGAACCAGAGTGAGCCAGGTAAAGGACACTGATTTGTGCAGCAGGAAAACCTATGCCAGCCTAAGAAGGAATTTGTCGGCATATAGGAGCCACTGAAATCTATTAACAGAAAACACTAATGTCATCATTTAAGTCATCACTTTCGACAACCCTTCTAAAAAGGTGTCTTTTGTTGTACCTCTAATGCCAATTTTCTCTTCTTTTACTGTCACCAACTAAAATTACAGTGGACTAGGGAACTGTCCCAACCCTGTAATTCTGCCAAAGTCTTTTCACCTGAAAGCTATCTTTAGAAAATGCTCTTTTAACAGGCTACCAGTTCTGTTTTTGAATCTAGGCTAAATAAAATATTCCCAAGTTTTCACCATTGTGAAACAATTCTTAGTGTGTTTACTTCTCATTCATTAGTTGATTTGATTGTTTCTTTTAAGTGGTAATTTTCTTGGGGTATTCTTACCATTTGAGAAAAATGAGCAGATCACATCCCAAGTACCTGGCCATCTCAATTTCGTTTTTCTTTGCAGCTGAAACCAAAAATTATTCATAAAAATTCTACAGTTCTAACATAAGTAGCCTCAGGGGAGAGCAAATGCATCTATCAAATAAGCGAGGTTAAGGATTATTAATGCAGAAGACACTGTTTTCAGTATCACCATGATAACTTCAGTTAGTAAAACTCAGTGGCAGATCTTACCTTTTATATTTCACTTATGCAAAAATGGAAATATACTAAATGTGAAATTATGGATGTAAGTTTTATGGCAGTATCACATTGGAAAATCACATAAAGTTTTATAATAAAAACTTATGCAGTAACCGCTGAAGGGATTTCCAATTCTCTCACTGTTGAATAACTGATTTTATAATGCTTATTATAGATTATTGCCAGGAGCAACAGTAGTAATAATGGATCAAAAATTTAGGGCCACTTTTATGTTTAATGCATAAACCTCAGGCTTCTCTTTTTTCACATTCACGTTGCACCTCCAGAGTCTCCATTTTTCATGGAGTGAACTGCAGACTGAAGAACATGACAATGTAGCCCAGTGCCTGGCTTTTCTGCAACTGGGCCATCCTGGGGCCACTCTCCTTCCATCTGCCCTTCTGCCACTTGCTGCGACCCCACCATCCGCTCCCTCCCTCAGCTCTCAACCTGTCCATCAATAGTCCCATCAGAGCATTTCAGGACTGACATGCACAAAGGGCACCCCCTGTTCTGGGGTTGTTCAGCTCCTTCACCATCCTACTCCTGCGTCGTCCTCCTTCTGTCCTAAGACCTTTTGCCTGTATATTTGCATACAAAGCACTAGGGACAACAGGAGTCCTCCTGGATTTCAGAACTCTCCCACAAGAGCAGCTCCAGTTTTTCCCACTCAGATTCAGAGGGAAACCTTGCTAGTTTCCAGACCAAACTATGGAAATGTGAATGTTTAGAAACTAGAGAGGGGTGTCTGTGGCCAGGGTTAAGATGATCAGAGAGATTAGTGTGGAAGCTGGGGTAGAGTCTATGAAAGTACTCAGAAGTCATATAACCCAATGGTTCCCATACCTACCAGCTCATCAGAATCACCATGAGCCATTCTGTGTTTTTAAATGAAATTCCCAGGCCCTTGCTTAGTTCTGTTGACTCATATTTTTGACAGTAGAATACAAATAATTTTTCTAAGTTTTATAATTATTGCATGTGTTACAGACTACACTGTAACAAGGGGAAGAGAATATACCTCTTGGATCTACAGGACATAGAGTATCACAGAATCTAAGTTTCATGAAGAACTTATAATGTCATCTAATCTAATCTCTTGTCTCTGGCCCAGTCTGCCTCCCTATTACAACTTCCTTGATAGATGGTTGTCGAGCCTCTCCTAGACCATACCCATGGATGGTGTCCAGTTAGACAGTTCTTATTATTTCAACCCTTGTGATGAGTTGAAATATGCTGCCTTAAGCCACCCACTGGTTCTAGGCAGTTCTCTCCGATTGCATTCCTGATGCCTTACCAGTGCAGAGTAGAGCTGGAAATAGTACTTACTGTTCCTGGATATATTCTGTGGATTCAGTGTTTGGGGCTTACTGTGCCCCTGGGTTTTTTTTTTTCCCCTGTACCATGTGTAAGTGTACATTTTTAAAACGCAGTGTTAGTACCATTACCTTAAAATAGAAAAAAAAAAATAGGAATATAAATGTATTTTAGCTAGTCTGAATGATCTTTTAAGAAAAATCTTCAACATACTGCTATTCTTTAGTAACATTGTCTTTAGAGACAACCTAACATTTTTAATCATCCTTTTCCCTGAAACAATAAATTATTTTAAATGTTAAATCATAGTTGAAACCAAATCAAACCTTTTCATCTTTTTGAAGATAATAATTTTAAATCAAAGATAATTTAGCAATATCACAAAATATTCAGAAATGAGAACAAGAGAAAATCCTAGTCCTAATTCTTCTACTTTTAAAAAACTACCATTCATTTTGGTACGTGGGTATAGATTTTTTTCCTCTTTTGAAGAAATATTTTGTTGAGATACACATACAGTTTTGAATCCTGCCTTTTTTACTTAACATTATATCATAAGCATTTTTCCAAGTTATTGTAGTCATCATAACCATTGTTTTTAATTGCAATATATTCTCTCACAAAGCTTAGTGATGAAGAGAACAGACTGTGGAGACAGACTCCCTGGGTTTGTATCCCAGCTCTGCCATTTATTGGCTCAGTGATCCTGAACAAGTTATTTGACTTGTTTGTTCCCATTCTATAAAATGAAGATAATGTGATTTATCTCATAGGGTTATAAGAATTAAATGTGTTAGTGTATTTAAAACTCTTAGTGTGCCTGACATATAGTAAATTCTGTACCTGTTATTTAAAAAATTACCGTATCACCTTATTATTGAGTGCACATATCAAAAATTACATAAGTTTATCTATTTTGGACTTTAGGTTGCTTCTGTTTCTTGTCCCTGTAAAACTTTGATGTGAGTGACAAAGTGTACCTTTTAAGATATACTTCAGAATTATTTTTCATACGTTATTTTACTCTAAAGTTTTAAAAACTTTTTAATTGGTTTGTGCTCCACTTGAAGGTATTTGTACTGTATCTACACCTTTTGTATTGCTGGGAAACGTTTTGGATTGTCTTTGGATCAATATGACACAATATTCACTTAGGGAAAATAATGTTGCTACATGGAAATCAGTAAGTGCGTTAGTTTCTTTTGCTGTTAACATTATCTCTGAATAGATACTGAGTTCTGAGATTAATTTTGGTTTTTTGATTATATTTTTAATATTGCTGATTGCCAAAATGTTTGTCCCCATGAAAGAATTAAATATTGTGCTGTCTTGGGAGAGCCAAATAAGAACCATGTGGAGAAAAATTTGAGTGCAAAGCTTGATTGAGTAGTAAAAAGTAACTTGAAGATACATACTTTCCGATGTTTATAGCAGATACTCAGTGTTGTGTCATGTTATATTCCTGAAAATATTCTTTCTTTTTTGAAAATGTTATTAGGTTGACAAAAGTGAAAGCACAGTAGATTCTCAGTGCCCATTAATATTTAATATTTTACTTCGTGTGACTTATTATTGAAGGAGGTGTGCCTACTTCTGAAGAATATTAATAATTTGTGTCTAAATTCCAGAGTACATTCTATTCTGCTGGGCAGAATTATTGTGGATGTGCAATGATAAGTGATTCAGTGAAAAATGATTATTTTTAAAAATGTATATGTGGCCACAAAAATAGGTGGGTGAATTACATACCAGTGATAACATGAGTTTCTTTTATTGTTGTTGTTGCTGTTTTGCATTATAATTATATATAAAAGTAGGATTTGTTGTTACATATTCTTCATTTGGTCAGTTTTATTCCCCAGTTTCCCTTCAATGATCACATTTTAAAGATAGACATTACTATCTTCATTTTTAGGAAACAGTCTGGTTTATTAAAACTGATCATTAACGTTAAGCTGTGTTTTAGGTGCAAACTATGAAAGTCAGAAAAATGTAGTAAATTTATCCATGCTGAATTTGTTTTGTTGCAGATAGTAATTCTTGTGACAATGGTTTCTTCCTCCATTTTGAGAACCATTTCTTTAGGAAAACACTCAAACTGGTTAAGAAAGTTAGATATTGTTGTAAGACACTTTCTGTGTAACATTCAATTCTCTGTATTGTTAGATCTTCTAAGAAGATAATTAAATCTCAGAGCACAGTCTTCTGTGGACCGATTCAACTCTTTTTGGCCAGGCTTTTTCTTCTATCAGAAAAATCAGGTAAGTTTTCATATGGTAAATAACTTCTTTGCAGAAAGTTTTCTAGTTTTTACTGGATTGAATTCTGCAATAATAATAATAAAAATGGTTCTAAAAAGTTGAAAAATAGTATAGAAATTTGTTACTGTGTTTTATTTTACTTGTAAACAGTTATACCTGTCCCATTAGGTAAGTTATCCTGAAACAATGTTATTGATTCTTTATTTTCAAAGATTATTGATAATAATATGCAGTTGAATCACACTGAAATATGTAGATATGTAGATATGTACCATTGTGTCTGTATTTCTTTCCTTTTTTTTTTTTTTTTTCTTTGATACAAAGGAACTTCAGGGTGCTACATCCTCAATCCTTTTTATAACTTAGAGATAGGGTGTAGCTATGTTACCAAAGGGGTCTTCCAACTTGTGATCCTCCTTCTCAGTCTCCAGAGTTGTTGGAATTATAGGCATGTACTACCACTCCTGGCTCTCCTTTATTCTTGTAGAATAATTCTAGTCAATTTCAGATTCTAGGTTAGCACTAGAGATTTCATCTCATGGGAAATAATCTTTATTTTATATCCTGTCTTCCATTGTTCTATAGACAAATCCAGATATCTAGCTTTTTTGAAGGTAATTTAGGTTTTTTTCTCTGTCCTTAAGATTTTTTCTTCGGTTTTCTTTAGTTTTACTATGATGTATCTACGTCTGAGTTTCTTCTTTATTTATCCTGCATGGGATTTGTGGGCATCTTAAATCTGTAGATTATTGTCTTTTATTCCATTTATGAAAATTTTAGCCAATGTTGCTTCAGATGTTGTGTATGCCTCTTGTTCTGTGTCTCTATTTGGATTTCCAGTTAAATATCCATTATACTCTGTCACCAAATTCCCTGTGAACCCTAGATGAATCTTGAAGATGTGAATTTCAGACAGTCTGTTATGGTAGTACATGCCTATAGTCTGAGGATTACTTGGGCTCAAAAGTTCAGGACTTAGCCTGTGTGCCACAGTGAGACACTGTCTCCCCAAAAAAAAAAAAAATTTACAAAGTATGTATGTGAAAATCAAGTGTGCTTTTATTTCTGACTTGATCTTTTGTCTAATTATGGATTTAGCATTTTATATGTTTTGCTTATTTGACATGAGTTATATTCTTACACAATTGGTTGTCAGTGGATTTGTTCTGAAAATCTTTTTAATAGGTCTTAACCTGCAGAGTCAGTTTAATCTGGAAAATGACACTGTTTTCAATACTAAGGAGCAAGAAAGCACCCAGGGTCAGAAGTTGAGACTGATACAAAACCTCAGAACATCTCTGTAAGTTTGTTGTTGAAATAATTCACATGAATGAGCCTCTTAAGTCCTCAAAAATTTAAAAACCTTATTTCTAATTCATAGAAATAATATGTTTTTGTGTAGAAAAGTTCAAACTATTTAAAATAGAAAGTATAGCTAATCTGTAATTTAAGGTAGATTATGGAATATGTGTTTTTCTATTGGAGGGAATTTATACAATAGTTATACTTAATAGTAGTAATGTAAGGTAGATTATGGAGTAGCTATACTTCTGTTTTAAACATTTTTGGAATTTTTTTTACACAGAATACATATTGTTTTCTAACCATTCATATTGTTCTCCTCCTAACCTTATAGGACTTTGCATATACTTACAAATTTATGTTGTTTTTTCCCAAGTTAGATTATATAATACATGCTGCTCTTATATTCATTTTCTTCTTTTGATGTGTTTCTGTATCAGTACATTTAAATGGTTCATGATAAGTCTTTAAAAGGATATGTCATAATCCCACATCATTAGACATTTAGGTAATCTCCAATACTATAAAAAACTATTAACAGAATTGCAGTGAATAGTATTGTATATATTATTGCTAAATTATGCAGGTGTTTCCTTAGGTAAGTAAAATTGCTGGGTCAAAATATATACACATTTCAAATTTTTGTAGCTATTGACCAGTTACTTCTCAAAAAGATTATACCAATTTTAAACTGCCATCAGTGGCAGGTGGAGAATGCCTTCCCATTTTCCCAGCCACATGAACACTGGGAATTTTCAGTTTTTCAAAATCTTTGCTTACTTGATATAAACATCTGAAAAAAGTCTTATTTGTATTAGTTTACATTTATTTGATTATTATTAGAGTTGAACTTACTACATATTGATTCATATTTATTTTTCTTCTAAGAATTATTTCTTCATGTAACTTGCCCTTTTCGCTATTGTATTGTTTGTCATTGCATGTATTTTCAAAACATTTAGCCATAAACCTTTTTTTTTTTCAGAGAATCTGTTGTCCTGTTGAGAAAATCTGGTTTAAATCTTTTCACTATATCTTCATAGTGCTTCTCAGTTTTTGGATCCCTGTCATAGAATTCCCATTGTCTTAAAGATTATATGTCTGGATGTTACTATAACCAGAACTCTCTAATAATGGTTGTCAGTATGTGCATGACCTATTCTAGCATTTATCTTCTGCCTGTTAACTACTTCATGACAGGCTGTCCTTTTTTTAAAATTTAGCACACTGAGGATAGAGAAGAAGGGATGGATGTAGAAGAAGGTGAAATGGGAAATGATGAAGCTCCAAGAACATGGTGAGTTTTTAAGCTCAAGATTTCTTGATTTGCAGAAGATAATTCCTTAGTGATTTACCAAGTACTGGAGTGAGGATATAAACAAGGAGGAAGGACATTATGCTTGTAGATTTGTTTTATATGTAACTTTCATGTATATGGCTTAAATCCTAAATCAATAATGGGCTATATCAATGAGTTTTGGAACTGTCTGCAGATAGTACATCATTTACATAGCCTACTTTAGCATATTCCCGGCATTTGAAAAGCCAAACAATGGCAACCTTTGGAGCTTCTCCCCTTCCATTAAACTTGAAGACCAGGTACCTGTGGGTATTTCACTGACATTTAATGAAATGGAAGAGAAAATAACCTCTTCTCTCTCCTTCTATTTTTTATTACTGTGTCTTTTCTCATCCTCTACATCCTTGAACCTTCCCAAGTGTCTTCACTGTGCTAGTTAGAAGCAGTGAGGAAGAGAAAACGGAAAGTATGAAGAAAACCACTTTCATTAGCACTCTTTCTATACAGGAAGATGTATTCCTGGCAACCCAAATTTCAAACACAAACACCCATTAACAACACATAAAAGTAGTGTAGTTCCAGGCTTAACTGCAATACTTCCCAACTTCCTTGGGCAAGTTACTTCACCTTCCTACAACCCAATTTCAATATCTTTAAAATATAGTAACGCCACTAGTGACTGTAGTTGTTGAAAGGATTAAATAAGCTGATGATCAGAAAAGGCCTGCTGAGGCACTTGGTGGTTATTATTACTCTAGTTGTTGACATTACATAACTAATTATTAACTACAGTTTTTGTTGTTGTTGTTGTTGATGTTGTTTTGGGGGACATGAGGCATGGGATTGAACCCAGGGGTGCTCTACTACTGATCTACATCCCCATCCCTTTTTTGAGACAGGGTCTTGCTAAGTTGTCAAGGCTGGCCTCAAAATTGCAGTCGTTCTGCCTCAGTCTCCGTCATTGTTGGGATTCACATGTACACCACCACACTCATCAGCTGTAGTAGTTTTTTAGAAACCCATTTGTTCTTGGATAGGGTGGGCCAATTTGGTCAACTCTAATATAATGTGTCGCCTGAAGGGTAAACAGGGACCCAAGACACAGTTAGTTGGATACTGCCTAGGCCTGTGGAGACAATTCAACTCTATTGTTAGAGTCATAAATTAGTCCCAGCTGCAGAAGAATCCCTTATAGAGTACCCAGTACTCAACTTCCCACCTGTCTATTGCAGTCACTATTTTTTGAATGTAGAAAGTATGTGGGGAATTACTTAATGGGTATATTAGTAAGTGGTATTAGCACTATGGTATACAAAGCAGAGAAGTTACCCATATATCTACAATGTGAGGTCCATTTCACAAATTGACTCGGACATCAATAAAAATTTTTGTGTTAAAATTCCAACTTGTAAAGTTCTATAAAATAGCCCAACAGTTTTTTTTTTTTTTTTTATCCAGTTTTATATTTTGGTAAAATAGCTATACCTTTTTGTTCTTTCTTCCTTTCCTTTTCGTTTCTTTTTGTTTTTTTTAAGGCAGGATTTTCCCTATGTTGCTCAGCCTACTCCTAGGCTCAAGTGATTTTCCTGCCTCAGTTTCCTCAGCAGTTGGAACTACAATTGCACTTGATTGTGCCCAGCTTGAGACATTCAATTTTAGATAGTAACTGTCACTTCTAATTTGTTACTCTTTGCACATATAATAGCTACATATTCTTGCTGTGGATAAGCAAATTTAAAGGTTTCTGTGGAATGGTAAAGGTAAAAGATAAATTACATTTGATTGAGGAATGAATAAAAAGCCATGAAATGGTAGCATAGAGTGTAGACAACTCTTTAAAGAATTTATCCATGAAGGAAAGAGGAAAAGCCTCTAACAGGGATATTACCATTAAAGGGGGTTTCTTTCAATTTGTCTTATGGTTTTTCACCCAGCAGAAATTCTGGCCAATTGTACCATTGTGTAGTTTGAGCTTCTGACCTCCCCTTTATTATAATTGAGTCACTGCCCACTACTGTGAAAACAATGAACTATTTCTCATCATGCTGATTAACATAATTAAGTAATTATATAAATAACACATTAGTTAATATGGAAACCTAACAAGTTTGCCGTTTCCACAATAAATTGAATTAGATGGTGATTTGGATCGTTTTCTTCTATCAGCTAGATTTTATCAATATTTTAATTTGTTTTTCAATTCACCAAAGGATGATTAGGCATCAGATGACTAATTGACTAAATATTCCCCACTTATATTTTCTGAGTCATTTATAAATATTACACAGCAACAGATTCTACCCAAATAATCTCTTTGGAGGAAATAGGGAAGCATTTTAATGTTTACTGCCTAACATTGTCATTTCTGTTTCATAAAATCATAGTACAGTTGGAAACCTTGGGAGATAATCTCCCTCCAGGCAAAGTAACACCATTTTGTGCTATTTATGAAGTTCTACGTGTACAGATCCAGCATTTCCCCCTTTGCAGCACAGCATAATATTTAGTCACCTTCATAATAAGAAAATTTTTCCCTTTTTTGTACTAAAAATTGTTTTTGCAGCAGAGTCTAAACATTGAAATAGGTAATTTAATAACTGTATTAATACGGTGCAATAAAAATGTTTGAAATTTAAGAGTTCACACATCCTGTTGCTGACAGCATGGTGACTTAATTGAGTTTTCAGATATTGAACTGCTTTCCTAAGCAGCATCTTAAGTGCACAAAGATTTCAGTATTCTTATGAAACAACTGTTGACAAGTATCTTTATAGAGAAAGTATGGAGATGGATTTGTTTTCACAAAGAAATCGTTTGTAATTTTAAGTAAGGGTCTGTCAAAAATATATCTCATACCATTTATAAATTTAAAGTTGTGATTAATTTAGTCATATTCCAAAGATATATTTTGACACTCATCATCTTAAATTCAGTTTCATAGAAAACCTAAAGTTTGTTATTACATATCTTCATGGTTGGAAGATTGCCTATATTTTTATGTATCCTCTTTTAATTTGTATGTCTAGATGAGATGCCCATAGATACATCTGACCACAGTGTGTTGACTATAGACAAACCCATCACAGAACATTCTCTTTTGAGTTGAAAGATGAAGGCACTATACAGTAGGGTATGAGTGATGTTTCATGTGATCCTCCCAATTTAATCGGTACCATGGAGTGAATGCAAAAGCTTTTCAACTATTCTTAGATTCTCCAAAAATTTTTTAAATTAAATTCACATTTTTATAGCTGGATTCTTTTAATTTGGTCCATCTCTTTCTTAGTAATTAGTTTGTGTTTTCTTTAACTTTTATATACATTACGGCTACCTTATAGTAACTGGTCGGGTAGAAACTTTTTATTTGAATTTTGGAAGGTTTTGTGGATGATCAACTCTAAAGTGACAGGATATACTTAAAAACCAAAGTGTGTCTTATTAGAAAATTAGATCTTTTGTATCATGAAGTATATTCATTCTAATTATGACAATTTAAACTGTATACATTACATTAATGTTTTGTAATATAATATTTTCCATAATATGATGTCACCTATGTCTCTCCTTGACAGTGTAACACTGATACTTTCCTCTTACCCACTTATTTTTAAAATTATTTGAATGCCTACTGTTTGTTAGGCATAGACTAATATGTAAGAATTCCCAAGTACAGATTCATGCATATATCAACTTTTGAAGATTTTGAGTTTTTTGTTTGCTTATTTGTCGTTTTTGATAAGCAGAGGGCAGGGATTCTGTCTTTAATTGGTTCTTTTCTTGCTATAATTTGGCTAACAGCAGTGTACCCAGAAGTCAGAAGAACATCTACATGCAAACACATGCTCTATTCTTTTCAAAAAAGTATTAGAGATGTCATATTACACACCTTACCATGAAAACAAGCTACTCTTTCCATGTTATATTTACTTCAAGGTGAATTTTTTATGAAAAAAAATCCTTCACTCCATTTAGTATTGTATTTAACTCAATTTTGTACTGAATGGCAGTATGCTTTGTTGGAAGACTTGAGGAAACTGTGAAGGATTTCTATTGTTCTGATAAAATTTCTACCCATATTCAGAAATCTGATTGTTTCCTTTTTTAATCACTAGTCTCTTGGAGAAGTTTCTCCAGACTGTTTTCCTTTTCACGCTTTTGTTCCAAGAACATCATTTCTAGGCTGTAATGCTACAGAATGAAAGTGATGGAACTGGGGATACAGCTCAGTTGGTAAAGTGCTTGCCTCGTGTGCACAAGGCCCTGGGTTCAATCCCCAGCACCACCAAAAAAAATAAATAAATAAAAGCCAGAATGAACATGTACTGATAACCGAAAAGAATGTCAAAAAAAAAAAAAAAAAAAAAAAGAATGTCAAGATGTAAAGCAAATTAAGATTCCTTTTAATTACTTGTATTAAATGCCCAAGAAAACAAATTATATAGTAAGGTCATTCCTATATGCTAATATGCTATTATTTATGCTATAAATTTAGAAATAGGAACGTGTACATGCAGCATTCAGAATTTCATAGAGAAAATTTTTTTCGTAAAATAGTCTATATATTGTACATTAGGAGTACAAAGAGGTCCCTAAAAAGAAGAAACCTAGAAAACTATACACTGCCCACATTTATTTGACCCAGACTTGTTTTTCAAAGAATACTGGGATCATGCCAAACAGTTGGTAAACACCAGCTCTGTTCCAACATATACAGCAATTTCTCTGATAACTACATTGCATAAAGATTTCAATTTAGGAACTGTAGGGATTTCATGTCAGTCAATGTACAGAGGGGCGAAAATGCAACTGAAATGCCACTTTGGATATGTGATGTGTTCAGTGCATTATTTACTCTTCCATGCATAGCTCCATACATAAGGAGACCCTAAATGTATCACCAACAGATGTTGTCTTTGAAGTATAGGATTGAAATTTCTGACTTTATTTTGCCAAATTTAGTGCTGCTCTCTTTTACAGTACATTTTTGTTGATATTTCAAGGCAGAAATTAGCAAATTTTTATGTCAGAGATCAGATAATAAATATTTTAGACTAGGGATGTATGAAGCCTTGGGTTCAAAACCCAGCATGAATAAATTAATTAATTAATTAATTAATTAAATTTGTATTTATTTTGGGCTTTGTGGACCATACGTCAGAACTACTGAACTCTGCCTCGCTACACAACGCAGTCATCAGCAACACCTAAATAATTGATTCTGGACATGTTTCAAAATTTTTTTCCTCCAGACTGGTGATTGAGCCCAGGGCCACTCTACACACAGCTATATCCCCTGCCCTTTTTGTTTTTATTTCAAGACAGAGTCTTGCTAACTAGCCTCAAACTTTAGATCCTTTGGTCTCAACTTTCTAAGTCACTGAGATTTACAGGCATTTATCACTGCATCTGGCCCAATAAAACTTTATCTGTAAAAGCAAGAGATGTGTCCACTGACTCATTTTAAAGTAATTTGTAATACAATCAATAATTTTGATTGAATTAAAAACAGTATTCGCAAATTTACAAAGAGGAACGGAGAGACTAAAGAGGAATGTAGAAACTACATAAAGATCCTTCCTAACACACATTGTAATGTTTAGCCTTGGATTGTGTTTTGAGTTCTTTATAATTTTTCAATGCCTCGCTGACCACCATAGTGATTTCCAAATAACTTTTTGTTCATATCATGTACCTTTTTGGATGATAGAAAAGAGCCCTGTTTTATAAAACATCATTTTTCTCAAAAGTACAGTGGATCAGATCTTCCTGTAAGTAATACATAACAATGCAGGAAGAGTATGAGTTGAACAACTGTAATCTATGACCAAGCAAAATTATTATGTATATAGATCTTGGAATTGCTCCAAACTTTGTGACAAGTCTTAGAAATAACATTTTTCCGTGTGCGAAGTATATCCATATGCAAAATTGGATAATATGTCAACTCTAGAAAATTGTCTTGGGTAATGCATTGAGAACTCTCTATTCTCTGACCAATTTGTTCATCTCACTTGGCAAAACTAGAATGGATTCATTAATAACGTGTGAAAAATTCACCATTTTTAAACTCAATTACTGCAGTTGTGTAGTTACAAGAAGCAAAGCTGTTTGAAGGATGCAGAGGGATATTTCAAAATATTATGCAGCAGCAGTTTTGGGTTTAATTGTCTGCACATTGGTAGATGATCTACTTTCCTTACTCGCTGCCACATTTCTTTTTTTTTTTTTTTTTAATGATTCAATTTTATTTCAAAATCGTACAAAAGGCCATAAGTGGCTGTAAAAAACTTTGTCTTCAGAACACGTTGAAATTCAGAAAGAACAACAAAACCGGTATCATTCACAGTGTAATGGAAAAGCTTCCTCTGAGGCAGAAATTACAACTCCTCCTTCCTTTTCCCTAGTTTTTCGAGGTCTCCCTCCCGGAGAGTTCGAATAAAATTGGTAAATCCCAATTCCGTGCAATTGCTGTCATACTTTTCTGCAAACTTCCCGTAGTGGTAGTAGTGGAAAGTGGGGTAGGCCTTCACAGCCTCCTGCTGACACAGGTCCTGGTTCTTGTCTTTGACACAGTCCACAGCAGCACAGGTGATCTTCCGGTCATCTTTGAAGGCATCAGCAGTGGCAGTAAAGTATGGGATGACCTTCTTACAGTGTGGGCACCAAGGAGCATAGAACATGACCAAGGTGTGTTTCTTCCTCTTCAGGGTGTCCCGGAAGTTGTCCCCCACCAGATGCAACACGCTTGTCTGCTGCTCTTCCCAAGTGAGCTCTGGGGGTGGAGGGGCCTCGGGGTTCTGCATCCACTCAATAAACTTCTTCTTTGTTCTGAGCGCAGGCACTGCATATTTCTCTCCATTCTTAAAATACTTCAATGTGGGAAACTGAGATGTGGAATCTCTCTGCCAGGGCCTTGTTGACAGTGGCATCGACAGCTGCAAGGACACCAGAGCTATCCGCTTCTCCATGGAGGACTTCTGCTGCACTCTCAAACTCTGGCTTCATCTTCTTACAGTGTCCACACCATGGGGCGTGGAACATGACGAGGACAGAGGAGTGTTCCTTCACAAACTGGTCAAAGTCTTCATCGGTCAGGTGATAAACGGAGCCGCCCTCATCTGCCCAGGGAGTCTCGGGGACCTGGGGCTGTGGCAGCTGTGGATTCTTCAGCCATTCCACGATGTCCTCAGCTGTGGACCCGTAGTTATCATACTGGAACAGAAATCGGCCTTTCTCGAAATAGCAGATGGTGGGGTAGCCACGCACGTTGTACTCCTCCTTGATGTTTTCAAACTCAGAGGGGTAGATGTTCATCCCGGCTAGCACGAAGTGGCCTCGCAGCTGCGTTGCAGCCTTCTGGAAATGCGGCATGATCCTCTTGCACATCCTGCACCAGTGGCTTCTCTTCCTTCTTTAGGAGTCGTCTGAAGTCCTTTTCACTGTCAATGTGAACATCTTTGGCTCCAGGATCTTCTTCCCACAGTGGAGGCCCTTTTGGATCCTTCAGAAAGGCCACTATGGACTTAAATGTCACAGCTCGGTTATATTCAGTATGAAATGCACCATCCTGGTAATGGAATAATTCAACCTTTTTGTCCTTTGGGCTGAGGTCAACTTTCATCTTCTTGCACAATTTTCTGCTCTCTGTGTCACCACAGTCCACCCAGCAGATGGTGCCTTGTCCTTTCACTGCCTGGGCCACAGTGGACAATAACCTGAGCTGAATTTCAGCTGCTGCCTCAGATTTGGAGTAAAGCACCAATACGTTATTCCGGGTCCTGAGAATTTTTTTCAAGTCCTTGGGGTCAGAGATTCTCTCAATGAGCAAGGAGACCTTTGCCGAGGATAGCCACGTAGGCAGGACCACCTTGATAGTTACTGGCTGTGACCTTGGACCAGTCATCTCTCCTTGAAATCTCAGTTTCCTCTTCTGGAAGATGGGGGTTCTCAAAGTGACTTCCAAGTTCTTTCCAACTGTGACTTCTGAGACTCTTCATCTTGAGGACTACCAGAGGTAATCACATCTTGTGAAGAAGCCAGTGTTTCTCTGGGTATGTGGCCGCCCCCCAATAAAAGTCTCACTTCTCAGTCTCCCTTGTAGCAAGTGTGGCCGTGTGGTGAGATCCCAGTCCCCAGATCGCCAGCAGCAGCCCCCACGCTGGCCTGGCCCGTGCCATCCCCGCCGCTACCCGCCTCTGCCTCCTGCCCTCCACTCTGGCTCCCAAGCCCGCCCGCTAGCTCTGCGGCTGCCAAGAGCCACCGCCACTTCCCAACCACTCCCCACCTCCCTCGCTGCCACATTTCTAATAGTGCCCAGGCTGTTCCATTTTCATGTAAGCCTGTCCTTAGTTTCCCAATATTTTTTCTTTGCATCATTTTCCAACTGTATCGTGTTAAAACTGAGGTTTTAATTTCCTTCTTTTTTCAGTATCTGTTTGTCAAAAATGTTAACCACTTGCACACAACTGTAGAGGTGTGCAGGCAAACCAAGAAGCCAGTCCAGTCCACTTGGAGAATCTTAATCCTTTCTTCAGTTGCATGTTAACCATGAGATATAGCAAAGGAAATTAGTAGTTTCTGTTCTGTTTTTAACTAATACTTTGAGACACATTTTTTATTCTCTTTTTTTTGTTTTTTAAAGGTTGACAATATCCTTTTATTGAACAGTGACTGGAAACATTTCTATCATAGTAAAACACCACTTGAAATATGGAGTCAAACTCAGAAGAAGTCTTTGTAAATTTCTATTCCATGTAGGTCATACATTATGATTACTACTCCTATTAATATTAATTAAATTTTAGAGAATGTTGTAAACTGGTTTTTGGTGATAACTTTCCCTAAAACTCAATATAAATCAGTGCAAGGAATTATGTATCAGTACAGTATTTTTGCCTCATGTGTTTTTTTTTAATTCATTTTTATTGTAAACAAATGGGATACATCTTGTTTCTCTGTTTGTACATGAAGTAGAGGCATACATTTGTGTAATCATACATTTACCTAGGGTAATAGTTTTTGATTCATTCTGTTATTTCCCCCCCCCACCCTTCCCACCACTCTAATCCTTCTAAAGAGTCCCTCCTTCCTCCATTTCTGCCCCCTTCCCACCTCCTATATGTGTCATCATCCGCTTATCGGTGAGATCATTCATCCTTTGGTTATTTGAGATTGACTTATCTCACTTAGCATGATATTCTCCAACTGCATCCATTTGCCTGCAAATGCCATAATTTTATCATTCTTTATGGCTGAGTAATATTCCATGGTATATATATACCACAGTTTCTTTATCCATTCATCAATTGAGGGGCATCTAGGTTGGTTCCACAATCTGGCTATTGTGAATTGAGCAGCTATGAACATTGATGTGGCTGTATCTCTGTAATAGGCTGATTTTAAGTCCTTTGGGTATAGGCCGAGGAGTGGGATAGCTGGGTCAAATGGTGGTTCCATTCCAAGTTTTCTAAGGAATCTCCACACTGCTTTCCAGAGTGGCTGCACTAATTTGCAGCCCCACCAGCAATGTATGAGTGTAGCTTTTTCCCCACATCCTCTCCAACACTTATTGTTGCTTGTATTCTTAATAATTGCCATTCTAATTTGGGTGAGATGGAATCTTAATGTAGTTTTGATTTGCATTTCTCTTATTACTAAAGATGTTGAACATTTTTTCACGTTTGTTGATTGCTTGTAGATCTTCTTCTGTGAAGTGTCTGTTCATATCCTTAGCCCATTTGTTGATTGGGTTATTTGTATTCTTTGTGTAGAGTTTTTTGAGTTCTTTATATATTGTGGAAATTAGTGCTCTATCTGAAGTATGAGTGGCAAAGATTTTATCCCTCTCTGTAGGCTCTTTCTTTGCATTGCTGGTAGTTTCCTTTGCTGAAAGAAAGCTATTTAGTTTGAATCTGTCCCAGTTATTGACTCTTGCTTTTATTTCTTGAGCTATGGGAGTCCTGTTAAGGAAGTCTGATCCTAAGCTAACAAGTTGAAGATTTGGACCTACTTTTTCTTCTATAAGAAGTCTCTGGTCTGATTACAAGGTCCTTGATCCATTGTGAGTTGATTTCTGTGCAAGGTGAGAGATAGGGGTTTAGTTTCATTCTGTTGCATATGGTTTTCCAGTTTTCCCAGCACCATTTGTTGAAGAGGCTATCTTTTCTCCATTGCATATTTTTGGCACCTTTGTCTAGTATGAGAAAATTGTATTTATTTGGGTTTGTGTCCGGGTCCTCTATTCTGTACCATTTATCTACCTATTTTGGTGCCAATACCATGCCGTTTTTGTTACTATTGCTTTGTAGTAGAGTTGAAGATCTGGTATTGTGATACCCCTTGCTTCACTCTTCCTGCTAAGGATTACTTTAGCTATTCTGGGTTTCTTATTCTTCCAGATGAATTTCATGATTGCTTATTCTATTTCTGTAAGATATGCCATTGGGATTTTAATTGGAATTGCATTGAATCTGCGTAGCACTTTTGGTAGTATGGCCATTTGACAATATTAGTTCTTCCTATCCAAGAACATGGGAGATCTTTCCATCTTCTAAGGTTTTTATTAATTTCTTTAGTGCTCTGTAGTTCTCATTGTAGAGGTCTTTCTTTTGTTAGATTTATTCCCAAGTATTTAATTTTTTTCAAAACTATTGTGAATGGGGTAGTTTTCCTAACTTCTCTTTCTGAAGATTCATCACTTATGTATAAAAATGCATTGGATTTATGAGCATTAATCTTATATCCTGCTAGTTTACTGAATTTACTTATGAGTTCTAAAAGTTTTCTGGTGGAATTTTCTGGTTCTTCTAAATATATAATCATGTCATCAGCAAATAGGGATACTTTGAGTTCTTCTTTTCCTATTCATATCCCTTTAATTTTCTTGGTCTGTCTAATTGCTCTGGCTAGAGTTTCAAGGACAATGTTGAATAGAAGTGGTGAAAGAGGGCATCCCTGCCTTGTTCCAGTGTTTAGGGGGAATGCTTTCAGTTTTTCACCATTTAGAATGATATTAGCCATGGGCTTAGCATAGATGGCCTTTACAATGTTAAGGAATGTTCCCACTACCCCAATTTTTTCCAGTGTTTTGAGCATGAAGGGGTGCTGTATTTTATCAAATGCTTTTTCTGCATCTATCGCAATAATCATGTGATTCTTGACTTTTAAGTCTGTTGATCTGGTGAATTACATTTATTGATTTCCAGATGTTGAACCAACCTTGCATCCCTGGGATAAAACCCACTTGATCGTGATGCACTATCTTTTTAATATATTTTTGTATGCAGTTTGCTAAGATTTTGTTGAGAATTTTTGCGTCGATGTTCATTAAGGATATTGGTCTGAAATTTTCTTTCCTTGATGTGTCTCTGTCTGGTTTAGGTTGCATGAGGGTGATATTGGCTTCATGGAATGAGTTTGGGAGGGTTCCCTCCTCTTTTAGTTCATGAAATACTTTGAGAAATATTGGAATGAGCTCTTCTTTAAAGGTTTTGTAGAACTCTGCTGAGGACCCATCTGGTCCTGGCCTTTTGTTGTTGGTAGGCTTTTGATGACTTCTTCTATTTCATTACTTGAAATTGATCTATTTAAATTGTGTTGATGACTTCGAGATTTTCTATTTCGTTGGAGTATAGATTTTCAAAATAGCTTCTAATTATGTTTTGTATTTCACTCATGTCTGTTGTGATATTTCCTTGTTCATTCCAAATTTTAGTAATTTGGGTTTCCTCTCTTCTCTTTGTTAGTGTGACTAAGTGTTTATCAATTTTGTTTATTTTTTCAAAGAACCAACTATTTATTTCGTCAATTTTTTCTATTGTTTCTTTTGTTTCAATATCATTGATTTCAGCTCTGATTTGAACTATTTCCTGTCTTCTACTACTTTTGGTGTTGCTCTGTTCTTATTTTTCTAGGACTTTGAGCTGTAGTGTTAGATCATTTATTTGTTGATTTTTTTCTTCTTTTATTGAATGCGCTCCATGAAATAAATTTTCCTCTAAGAACTGTTTTCATAGTGTCCCAGAGATTTTGATATGTTGTTTCTCTGTTCTCATTTACCTCTAAGAATTTTTTAATTTCCTTTCTGATATCTTCTGTTATCCTTTCATCATACAATAGCATATTATTTAATCTCCATGAGTTGGAGAAGTTTCTGTTTTTTACTCTGTCATTTATTTCTAATTTCAATCCATTATGATCTGGTAGAATACAAGGTACTATCTCTATCTTCTTGTATTTGCTAACACTAGCTTTGTGGTGTAACATATGGTCTATTTTAGAGAAGGATCCACGTGCTGCTGAGAAGAAAGTGTATTTGCTCTTTGTTGGATGGTATACTCTACACGTTAAGCCTAAATTATTATGTTTTTGAGATATATGGTTTCTTTGTTCAAGTTTTGTTTGGAGGATCTGTCCAGTGGTGAGAGAGGTGTGTTAAAATCACCTAGTATTATTGTGTTGTGGTCTATTTGATTTCTGAAATTGAGAAGAATTTGTTTGACGTACATGGATGAGCCACTGTTTGGGGCATAGATATTTATGATTGTTATGTCTTGCTGATTTATGCTTCCCTTAAGCAGTATGAAATGTCCTTCTTTATCCTTTCTGACTAACTTTGGCTTGAAGTCCACATTATCTAAAATGAGGATGGATACTCTGGCTTTTTTGCTGAGTACATGTGCATGGTATGTTTTTCCCCATCCTTTCACCTTTAGTCTGTGGAATCTTACAATGAGATGAGTTTCTTGCAGGCAGCACATTGTTGTATCTTTCTTTTTAATCCAGTCTGCCAGTCTATGTCTTTTGATTTTGAGTTCAGGCCATTAACATTCAGGGTTATTATTGAGATATGATTTGTATTCCCAGTCATTTGGCTCGTTTTTTTTTTTTTTTTTTTGACACGACTTGATTTCTCCTTTATTTGGTTGTTCCTATAGGGTATTTCCTCTCTTTGCTGATTTACATCATTGTTTTTCATCTCTTCCTCATGGAATATTTTGCTGAGAATGTTCTGTAATGCCGGCTTTTTTTTTTTTGTAAATTCTTTTAGCTTTGTTTATCATGGAAGGATTTTATTTTCATCATCAAATCTGAAGGTAAGTTTTGCTGGGTATAAGATTCTTGGTTGGCATCCATTTTCTTTCAGAGCTTGAAAAATGTTGTTTCAGGCCCTTCTAGCTTTTAGGGTCTGGATTGAAAAATGTGCTGATATCCGTATTGGTTTCCCCCTGAATGTAATTTGATTCTTTTCTCTTGTGGCTTTTAAAATTCTGTCTTTATTTTGTATGTTAGGTTTTTCATAATAATGTGCCTTGGTGTGGGTCTGTTGTAATTTTGTATATTTGGAGTCCTATAAGCCTCTTGTACCTGGTTTTCCATTTCATTCTTCAGATTTGGGAAATTTTCTGATATTATATCATTGAATAGATTGTTAATTTTTTTGTTTGTTTCTCTTAAGTCTTCCTCAATCCTGATAATTCTTAAATTTGGCCTTTTCATGTTATCCCATGGTTCTTGTAGATTCTGTTCATGATTTCTTACCATCTTCTCTGTTTGGTCAACTTTGTTTTCAGGATTAAATATTTTGTCTTCAGTGTCTGAGGTTCTGTCTTCCTGGTGTTCTATCCTTTTGGTTATGCTTTCTATGGAGTTTTTAATTTGGTATATTGTTTCCTTCATTTCAAGGATTTCTGTTTGTTTTTTTTTTCAATATCTCTGACTCTTTATTGAAATGATCTTTTGCTTCCTGTATTTGCTCTTTTAACTGTCGATTGGTGCGATCATTCAATGCCTGCGTTTGCCCTTTTATCTCATCCTTCAATGCCTGCATTTGCTCTTTCATCTCCTTATTTGCTTCCCTGATTGTTTTAATTATGTACATTCTGAACTCCCTTTCTGACATTTCTTCTGCCATGCTGTCATTAGATGTTGTTGCTATACCATGTAGGTTTGTTTGGGACATTTTCTTCCCTTGTTTTCTCATATTGTTCAGGTATCTACCCCTCTAGTAGTGAATCTCTGGGATATTGCAGATTTTCTCTGTTGACTAATATTGTCTCTGTAGATTTCCAATAACTCACCTCTTAGCCTTCAGTAGCCTAAAGTCTTGGAGGAACTTGATAATGCAGTGCTCCACTAGGAAGGTAGCCTTCTACAGGTGGTGGCCTTGAGGTGGAGTATATTCCCTGGTGGCTCTGAGTTGGTCTCGAATCTCTCAATACCTCCTCTTCTTGGCTCAGAGTCTTGTCAAAGGTACTCTAGCCTCCTGTAGGTGTCTCAGGAAGGGAGTTGCCCTTCCAATGATGATGGCCACGCCCTCAGGAGTAATTCAAAGTGCCTGCACCAGCCTATAAAGACGTCTCTGGCTAACTCCATGATGGCAACAAACCTTGGCTTGGTGGTCGGGTGGGGTTGTTCAGTGGTGGCCTCTGTATTTGGCCTAGTGTTGGGCGGGTTGGCTACCCAGGGCCCCGCTCCGCAAGGCAGGCAGGTTGGGTGCCCGCCTGCTACCTCTGCTATGCAAGCGGCCTGACTGGCGTGTCAGCTTGCTCCCCAACTACAACCAAGCAGTGATGGCACCGACTAGGTGCAGGGGTCAGGTGGGGTCGCTCAGTTATGATGTCTGTCCTGGGCCTTCTGACTGGGCAGGTTATCTGCCCACTGCTTACCTCCAGGGTGTAGGCGGCCTGGCTCAACCCCCAGCTCACTCCGCCACTGCAACCAACCAGTGATGGAACCGACCTAGGTGCAGGCGTCAGGCGGGGGCCACCTACCTCTGCGATATAGGCAGCCTGGCTCAGCTGCCAGCTCGTTCTGTGACTGCCTGTTCTCTTAATGTGATAAAAAAGGTTTCTTATAAAGGTTAATTGGGGTCCAGCTATAAGGGTTAAGGGGAGAGCTAATAAAGAGGCAAGCACACAGGATGGCAAAGAGCAAGAAGTGACTTCCATGGGAAAACCAGTCCAGTTTATTATCTATTCCAGGGTCATATCAAATTACCTAGGTTACATAGTACAGTTTGCTTTGTGCATGTGCAACTCACATAAATTGCTTGCTTCTCAGAGTCCACTACTACCAAAGGTTGTTGTGACAAGATAATGTCTCCAGGCCTCAAGGACAGAGGAGTTGCAGAGCATCTCTGAGCCATTCAAACAAGAGCACCTTTTATCCTGAGTAGTGTGCTCAACTCTAAGGATTTTCACTCCTCTGTACATTGACTGACTTGAAATCCCCACAGTTCCTGAATTGAAATCTTCATGCAGTGTAGTTATCAGAGAAATTGCTCTTCAGAAATCATTTTTAGTCAAAGAGGATAATATTCTTCAAGAAGGTGATTTTAGCAAGAAGAGAAAATATTGTGACTTAAATACGTTTTAAATAACCTCATAAATTAAAAGCCTGATGTTTGGATCATCAGAATTAGCAACAAATCTCTCTACATCACACTGAATTGCAATTGGAAACAATTTAGTCTTTAGCTTAATATAGGACTAACTTGTTTTGTTTTACCTTATTTTTTCTTCAATTTATCCAAGATCTCTGCCAAAACTTGCAACTGTGTCAGAGTTAGAAATCCTACTTCCTAACTCACACTTATTTAAGAAAAAAGAATTCAGAAAATTCAACACCTTGCTGTGTGGTTTTTCCTTGCCTCCCCCAACCCTTGCCTTTTTATTGTTGGACTAAATTTGAGAGGATTTGATATAGTGATGGGGATTCCTCTTACTAGCCTAGCTTCAGTCTGGCTTTATTTTCCCTCATGCATGCTGACCTGGAAATCCTCCTTTGCCTTAGTTGCAGTAACTGACTCAACTTACAATACCTTACATTCACATCCTCCCTGCTGCAAAGAACAGCCAACTAACAGGTCAGATGTTCAAGAATAAATGAGTCATCTTTCCCCTCTATGTTTCCTCCTTTGTTTAAGGCCTGTTTACAATGTTTCAGACCTTTGGTACAGACCTGTGCTTGTAGAGGCCAAGTGATAAGCTTGGTCTCTTCCCTGTGCACATTTATGTCTGTGCATTAAGTATGCACATACTGCATGCTGTATGTTTTCATTGTGTGTGTGGTCTGTTGATATGTACCTTTCTAGCCTAATGTGATATCAAGATGAAATTTGCTGGTCTTGCAATAACAATGACATCAATTGACATGATATAAAAATTCATAGAGATGTATTCTCAGTTTTCCAAATTAATCTAAAAAGGCATTGAGACCTGAGAGTTAGAGAGGTTTATTTTCATACTACAGTGTCTAACTTGCACTTTATTAGCAATGCACAATGCAATCTTACAGTATTATTAAATAAAGCCACCTCAAAACTTTTTAGAGTGACACTGTCCAAGCCACTTTTTGTATACGTACAATTGTCACAGAGCTTATAGATCCTTGTTTCAAAGTAAAGAGCTTATATAGAGCAATAGTATCTATGCATATCAAATGTACTGATTAATTTAACAAAGTTTAGTAAAGTTGAATGACTTAAATTCATGGAGATGAACTGGGTGCTTACATATTCCCAGAAATTAGCTCATTCACTCTTACTCCCTCTGAAGATGTATAGACATCTCTAAATTCATGCAGGAGAGGAATCCAGTAAATTGCTCCAAATCCCAGGTGAGTAGGGAGTGGACCCCAGAAGACTTTTGTCCTGCAATCAAAACAAGTTATCACCAAGATTTCTAATCTGATCACATGGCTAGGACTCAAAATTCTGGTTTCAGAAGGAACTGTGATAGTGTAGGCTATTACATGTAGTTAGACCTGATTAAACCCAAGTAGGAAACACACAACTGCTTTCTATATAATTTCCAATCCAGCAGTTGTTTTTTGTATAAGAAACTAGGCAAAATCCCCTAACATTTAAGCAAATTGTGAAACTTAATTTAGGATAAGAAATCAAATGTTTAGATCATTCTGTGAGCTCATTATTTTGGAAAAGAAAGCAACTGAGACTGAGGAAAAGTATAGACTGATCTGATAAGGTAAAGAAATGTAGAATAATTCTACCTCTCCACAGGAATTCTATACCTATTTTTAGTTCTCTATTTCAGGTCTAAAATCTCTTGAGTTTTCTGACATGTGTATCCCTTGCTTTCCAGTTTCTGTTAAGCATATTTCTTGTAATAAATGAAGTTATCCTCATTATAGAATCTTCCTTATCCTGAACTTCCGATGTGTATCTCCCATGAGGAATAGTACCCGAGGCATGGTTTCTGTCCTTAAGGGAATTCCTCCTCTCTACCCCTTGATATTTAAAGATTGACTCATGGCACTGTGTGTAAGCTTTGGTGTCCATCTGGAGGGTTATTTGAGATCGTTTAGCAAGTCTGACCCCTTCCTTTCCCATTATATCTGAGCTGGCACCAGTCTTGCCAGAACTTCATTAAAACTGGTTGGCCCCACATCATGAAAGATGTACTTAGTTAAATAATTCCCTTCTTAGACTTTTCCTATAATCTCATCATCAAATGAAGCTTGGTGTTTACTAGGTATGAAGCAAGTGAAGCTTTGACTATTGTATGATGAGGATAACTCAGAAAACAGACACACCCTCAAGACTTTCAGACCCAGCATATGTTGTTATTTGGAACTAGTCTGTGAAGATAGACACTGTCACCACAGTATACAGCTTACTTTGTTTTATTAGGGATTAAAATGATGAAGGGCCAAAAACAGGTGAAAAAATGACTCCTGTTCTTACTTCTATATATGCGGCTGGTTTTCATGCTGGCTTATCTTACCAGGAGAGATGCGATATATCTTTTGCATTTTCCATCTGTACAAGTCATCAACTTTGATAGCAATAACATTGTCTTTTTTAATAGATTTATTCCCTAGTCTAAAATGAAAGCCTGAGACTCAGTTCATTCAATCATTTTTGACAGTTATTGAGCACCTTCTATGTTGAGGTATGGATCAACAGTTTTTACAAAGTCTTGCTTCATGTGTGGTTGCCCAGACATCTTGATATCAGGTTTCTTAGCATCAGTAAACTTCTGTACACACATACTGTTATGAATGAAAAACTCATATCCTACTTATCATTTAGCAAAGCTAAGAAGAGACAGCAGTTTTAGAACTGTTGGGGGAAAATTCAATGCATGTTTCAAAACCTTTTCCTTCGTGCTGAACAGCTTAGGAAATGACCAGTAAGTCAGCTCTGAACTTTCACATCAGTGACACTTTGAACAGTTGTAGTTTTATTTATTAGATCAACCCTTCCCTTGCCAGAAGCCAGGAGGTGATATGGGATGCATTCTGAAGAGGCTTTAGCTTTTTTGTTGTTCATTTTAACTGTGCTGACTGACGTCTTGCCCCTTGAATCCTGTTCAGCCCTCCCCTTACACTCAGAAACTTCTATGGGATTGTGAGTCCACATCCCTTGCTTGCCCACCACAATAAAGCACTATGTGATTGAATTTTTTGAGTGAGTGGCCAGATGCCAGGAGGGTTCCAAAGAAGGAGTGCCAGGTATAGAATGCAAGCATGTTTCATAGGAGGTCCTGAGTTTGAACTGGGGATTGTTCTTAAACTGTTGTCCTTGGTCAAAAGTGAGAAATGCATCATGACGTAATGCAAACTCATAGACACGTGCAGGTTTAACTGAAACAAAAGCTTTACAGATCCTTCTACCAGCACTACCCACTGCGTAAAAGGTACTCTGATGTTTTCTGTTCTATCATACTATTTCATTTTTGAACAAATTCTCTTGCTGCCTACTAGATTGATTTTGTTTTCCACTAATGGGCTTTAACCCACAGTTTTTAAAAATATATGTTGCCAAAGCAATAGACTTAGGAGATAGTGAAAAGGAACAGAATGTCCAATTGGAGTGACATTCTCTTTACTTCCATTGTGGGACCTGTGTGTGTGTGTGTATGTCCACATGCATGTACACATGAATGCACACGCACTCAGAATTACTCTGGAGAGTGCACACTACATTCTAGAAGCAGAAAATGCATCTTGTCTCTACTTTGTTCCCTTTATATTGTGATTCACTGTTGCATAATCTAGAACTGCCTTGGGAATAAAATGAAAAGTTGAACAGACTAGAAAATTGTCTTTAAGAATTGTCTAATTAATGTTTAGACCATTTATATTAATATGTTTCTGTTTAATAACCCAGCAAATTTTGAGATACTGTGGATGGTGATTTCCTTAAACAGTTTTTTTATGATTCATTTGTTTAATTCATGTATATATAATATTAAGATCTATAGACTAGAATATTTATAAGTATTTACAAAAATATTTATAAAATGATTCTGGGGTTCAGATACAAGCGTGATCTATGAACTTGTAGAGTTACTTGCTAGATATAAAAATTTAGTACTTTCAAGAAAGGGAGAACTAGCCAACTATTACTCCCACAATTTCAAGTTTTAAGAAATATGCATGCCGCATAGTATCTATATTGTCAAAGATTAAATGCAGACAGACATTAAAGGAGTGAAAGTAGATTTTATTCAGCAACTGCTGACAGTAGGTGAAGGAACTGAGTTCCATTCTGATTTGTGAGGAGGTAACTGGGCCCTTTAAAGAGACAATGAGGGAGTAGGGAGAGGGGTGAGTGGGGGCTCAATAAGGAAGTGAAACATTATAAAAAGCCAGGAAGTTGGTCCAGGAGAAACCCATCTGGGTTTGTGAACTGGTGCTTAAGGAAGTCAGGCTGCTGCACTTGATCCAGAGGCTAGAAATGGAGGCCCCATCCTGAGGTGCTTCCAGGACCATGCTGAATTTTTTGGGCAACCTTGAGATTTCTCAGGCAGGCTAGCATCATTCTAGGGGTAGGGCTAGAGCAGTTGGAAACCCTATTATTGCTTGTTCTACTCCACAGCTGAGGCCTTGTAGAGAAGGGAGGCCCTCAGGGAGAGAACTTTGTCAGGACAGAGGCAAATGCAGTATGAAATAAATCCTAAGGGATTTACTTATACCCCTATTGTGGCTTTTATAAAGTATTAGAGGTTCCTTAAAAATCTATAAATATGTATGTGTTTATATACATATAAAGTTCTTAACAGGAAAGGAACAGTATAGAGAACATTCTACATTTTGAGGCCATGCTGGAAGGCATGCATTTTTCTCCAAAGCCTCTCCACAGCCTCATGAGGGAGGACTATCCTTACATCTTACCACTGGGAAAAGGAAGCTCAATGGCATGGCATTCACCAGCCTGAGCCCCAGAAGTCCCATATTCAGTCAAGACTGGGGAATTAGTTGTATCCCAGGTTTTCTGATTAGAGCCCTGGGTTCTTCCCACTGCAGCATGTTTGATGCACACCTCAACATTCTCAGCTTCTCCTGGACCCTCCAGGCCTCACTTGGGTTTCCACCAATACCCCAGTCTCCTAGGCTCCTGGCCACCTTGCCTTCTGCAACACCTTATGATTATCCCCAGCCCTAAGGAAATCCCTTTACCTGCTTTCTCTGCCCTCCTTCCATGTGTGACTGGAGAAATGACAGATGTGTGCTGTGGATCCTCTGCCATGAGCGTTTCCTTCTAATTTCCAAATGTCCTTTCCTCTGTAGGAGTACCCTGCTGCCCTCCACTCCACCCAGGCTCCCCTCTCAGACATGTGCCAGTGCCCTAAGATGACTTAGTCAGGATTTTCCTTCCTTCCTTTTCTTCAGGGCACCCTCTCTCTGGTGTCCTGGGGCAGACTTGGAACAGTGACCTTTCTAATGCCTTTGTGGTAGAAGCCATTGGGTCACAGAGAAGGAAAACTTCCTAAGGAACAAAAATCATGAATTAAGTTCAATAGCAGTAGCTTGAGGAAGTTTCTGGGCCTTTCGCCAATGCACATGTCCTTATCAAATATAAAATTTCACTGTGTCCTGAAACCTATACACATTACACTATAAGTTTATCCTGCCATCTTTACAAAGGATGTAGCAGAGTACCAGATCTGATATGTCTCCAAGTTCATGGATTATGGCCCTAGGCAAGAGCTCAAACTAGGCAGGGAGGCTCAAGTATGACCTTTAAATTTGTTGATGACTTTAAATTTGGTATGTGAAGGGAGGGGACTTTAAATTTGGTATGTGAGGGGAGGGGAGCTGGTATGTTGGGGAAAGCAAGAATCTCAAACCTTTCATTTCACACAGGCCTTTACCAATTTCCAGATGAAAGCCCTCCAGAGCCTTCAACCCTATAAACTGGTTCAGTAGTTCTCAAACTGTTCTGTGGGGTTCCATGGAAATACCTCAGGACTTGCCTTGCAACAGTGCTCTGATCTGAGGCAGTGACTTCCCTAGGTTCTGATATAGTCAGAGCAGGGGCTCTGGAACTAAGCTACCTCGGTTCAAATCACAGCTCTGCCACCAGCAGACTGACCTTGGGCAAGTTACTACCATCCCTGAACCTTATCAGTTTGCTGAACTGTGAAGTGGAAATTATAGTGGTTTCTGTTCATAAAGTCATTGTCTGGTATCTTTCTACCTTAACACATTCTTTATTTAATTATGGGAAGAAAGCAGACTCTTTCCATTACTTCATTGAGCACCCATTTCCTGAGTGTTTTGTGCATATTAGACACTATGTGAGGCTTTTGGGAAATTTCAGTGACCAAAGGATCTGAAACTCAGATACACTGAAAAAACTTACTTTCTGTCTATAAACTTTTCCCTAGTCTATGTTTTAGTTAATAACTTTAGAAACTTCCCAAACCTTTCTGTGTGTGAGAACATACAAACACACACCAATTTTTTTACTACCATTTATAAATGGGACACTGTCACTTTGATTTTGCACTTAGCATGTCACACATTGACCTTTAAGCCACCACATGCCAATCAAAGGCATTCTTTTTAATATTTGCTATTATTCCTCTGTCAGGATATATTATGGTCTATTCACCCAGTCTATGGCTAATGGTCAGAAAGGTTTCATCAGCCCGCTGCCTGAGATGATCTGCTTGAATTGAGATTCATTTGTGTGTTAATCAAAACTGATTAAGGATAATAAAACTCAACTGTGTGTCTGAATATACTGGTACGGAAATAATATTGCCCCTTCTTTAACTGCAAACAGTTATGTTCTGACTTCTCAAGTTTGGCCAGTAGACCCATGAAGAGTCTCAAGAGATTGTTGATTGCATTCATATTAATATTTATACAAATACATAGAAATATTTGTATCGGCCATTACAGGGGCCATATTCTACTGTCCCTCAGTGTTTAGCACCTGAAAGACAAAGACTCACTATTATTTTCTGATGAAATGCAGTCATTCATAAATGATAAAATTCCCTTGAAGGCATGAACTCATTTCCAAGCCACTTTTTTTTTTTTTTTTAATAACATCACTGCTGCAGAAGTGCTTTCAACTCTAGTAAAAATGTGTGGGGTTTCAAAAAGTACACTAGACCAAGGGTGTTATGTAGACCACCTTTCCAGGTTCCCTCAGACAGATGTATGAAGTGCCTGCCATTCAGTTCTAACAAAGTCAAAGTTGAACCTTTCAGTCCCTGAAATATTTAACTGTATTTAACTGTACTCTGAGTGCTGTTCTCTGCATTGTTAGGGAATTTAATTCGTTCCTTCATCCTTTCATTGATGAGCTTCTCATCCTCATGAAGAACTTGTAGTATAATTTTACAGAGAACTGTAGCATGTGCTCTTTGCTCTCAAGGAACTTTCTTGTGGCCTTTAAGACCAACATAAACAGTTCAATAAAGTAACTTCACCAAATTCACTAATATCTTGTAATAATGATTAATGGGTAACAAAATAAGCTAACATATATTCAGTTGTACTGGAAACCATAATAATATCTATACCACAGTCATTTTTTACACCAGATGCTTTGAAAAACTTTGGGTACAAATTGAGGGAAGAAAATGTCTCCTTTAGGCTTCCTTTATAAATAAAAATGGTCAAACTCTTCATTACATTGATAATCAACAGATTGGAAATAGTGACTGATTAAAACTACCATTTTCCAACTAACTAAGTATCTTATTTTTTTTCCTATGCAATGTCATATAAATATGGGTGATTAATAATCATCTTACATCCTCCTGGGCATTTTGGATTAAATGACACAAGGGATATTTGTGCTGTGTATTTTGGTCATGGGAACCAGTGCAGGAAGAGAGTATGAGGAGAATTTGGTTGGTGTTTTAGCAGTTCAAGGTTTGCTTGAGGAGTCTGAAATTTTTTTTCCAGCTACAAAGAATGTAAAGTGAGGGGAAATTTTTATTTATTTTTTTTGCAGGACCAGCTGACTGCATTTTAATGGGCTATAGTGTCAACTATTGATTTATTGCCTTTGTTTATTCTTTTATGTGTTAAATTTGTCATTTTTTAGTTTCATCTATAATACAGTATGGTTACAAGAAAATGGTGAGAGGATCTGGCAATGCCATGGGAGGCTGTATTCCTTTTTTCTTGTCATTTTTGGGCATGAAACACTGAGTCAATTATCAAGAATTTGATTTTAGAGATAATGTATTTTAAAGCTGTAAATTGAACTGAAAGAGAATGTTGTTTTCCATTTTTAATACATGTAAAAGACTTTCAATAGACATAGACAATTCAATTTTTCAGTATCATTTTGTGTTTTTCCTTTCTATCAGCAGTGTGATAAAGAAAAAGTAAACAATACATTTAACATTTATTTGCTTAATGCATAGAGTTTTCTAGCTTGAAAGCATAAATTGAAATTCTATAATTTGGGAAACCTATCTTTTCATTTTGATATTAATCTGATGTGTATATACTGAAAGGTAAATTTTGAGCTCAGTGTAAGCCAAGTTTGGTAAAAAGATGAAAAATGATATAAAAAAGAAAGTGTTTACAGTTTAAAAAATAGTTGAAGTTTTTCCATTCAAGATTCTGTATTGATAGTTAAATTATTCTTTGCTTTCTCTAAGAAGAAATGTATTATTTCCAACATAGTAAAATTAAATGAATACATCCTTGATATTAGTACAAAATGGGAAAGGCCTAGATATTTTAAAATATTGATCAAAGCAGAATGATGAACTGGGGATATGACTCAGTAGTAGTGTGCTTGCCTCACATTCATGAAACCATGAGTTCAAAGTTCAATTCCCAGAACCAAAAACCAACAAAAACTGAGTGACATTATTACTTTTTCTTGTTCTATCTTTTTCCTCCAATGGCTAACATGTCTGCCACTTATCAACTGCTATCAGTAGTTATCAATTATCTTAACTTTGATTTTCATCCCTATAGATACCTTAGAAAAATATTTACTATAATTTAAAATATAAGACTTCAGCATGAATTGTGACATTTGTATGCCTGAGAATCCCATTGAATTTCACTCAGAATTTATAGGCAAAGGGTCGTGTTGTACTGCTCTGTGGTTTAACTTTTTGGTTGACTTCAGACTAGTCTCTCTTGTAAATAAATATCTTTAAATTACTGTAAAATGCCTAGTATTTGTGAGAGGTCTTTGGAAATATTTTGGGGACATAATCCAGTATATTTATTCCAACTAGAAAGCAAGTCAGAATTTACTTTATCATCTTCAGACAATAAGATGTAGAGGAAACCATGAATCAAGAAAATATCAAGGATGAATCCAGAATAGTTAATACTTGATTTGAAGTAAGATATTTTAAATATCTTACTAAACTTATAAAGAATCAGGGGAAACCAGGCCTGATGAATGAAAGGGGGATAAGTTTAGTCCTGTTCACAGCACTTCATTTGCCCTTTCAATGCTATTAGAGTGAAAATGTGTTTATTGGTATCTCCAGTGGACTTAAAGACCCAAAGTCTTTAAGATTTGACTTCTACCATTCTATTGCAGTGGGCTTAAAGACCCAAAGTCTTTAAGATTTGACTTCTACAATTCTACTGCATGAAAAACATCTCCCTGCTGAGTCTGCAAAACAGACTCTACTTTACTTGTATAATTGTCAAGATTGTTTTTAGTGGAAGAGGATGAGATGTCTGATTTTTCTCAAGCCGTGACTTTTCTAGCATAGTCATTATATATTCTTCATCAAATCACCTTTCATTATCTGCAAGGTTGTCTTAAAGGAAAGGGAAGAAGAGAGAGGTCTCTCTCCATTGTTGAACTCTACCATTTGTCCAGCCCTGGCCCATCTCAAATGCTCTGTCAGCTGGAAAGTCAGGACTGCAAGGCACTGCAGGACCAAGCATGGTGCAGTTTCTGGGAGCATCCCTTTCTGTGATGATCAATAATGATGATCAATAATCAATTTTATTAAAAATTGATACTTTATGGAATAAAAATGTAACTTTGACATGCTTTGTTTATTTATTCATTTATTTTGGGGGGTACTGGAAATTGAACTTAAGGGCACTTGACCACTGAGCCACATCCCCAGCTCTATTTTGTATTTTACTTAGAGACAGGGTCTCACTGAGTTGCTTAGCACCTCGCTTTTGTTGAGATTAGCTTTGAACTCGAGATCCTCCTGCCTCAGCCTCCCAAGTCCCTGGGATTATAGGTGTGCACCACTGCACCCAGCAACATGCTTTATTTAAACAGATCAAGCAAAGATTTCAAAGAAATTTTAAGCTTGGGGTGGGCCACTTGGTATACAGCCAAGCTTCTCACAGACATTTTTTCTTTTTCTTCCCCCTCCTGGTACACAGGAAGGTTAAAGTGAAAAGTCCTTGCCTCCCTTCTGTCAGAACAAAAAGGAACAATGAAGGTCCTCAGTGGAAGAATCCCAATAATTTTCAGTCCCACATTGCACATTTCCTCTGGCAGGTTTCAGGCACATCAGATAGGCATCTGGACCTAACTGTTCTGTCCCTGATCAGGTTAGGGTTAGGGTGGTTCACATGGGCAGTCTAGATTCCAGTACACATAATTTACAAAGCTTGTATTTTATATAGAAAGTAGTGCATTCAGGCCAGTCTTCTGAGCAAATCTCTTGCTCTCTTGAAATCTCAGCTTCTGTATCTGTGGTACAGGGAGAATGCCATTTCTTAACCTCATTATTTCTTAACCTGGGCTATGGGTTAGTGAATAACATAATGGGCATAAAGTTGAGCACACAGCTGACCCAGAGTAAAGGCATAGGAAATGGCAGGTGCTGCTATTGTGGCTTTGTTGTTATTCTAATATAGAATTGCTTTATGGCCTTTAAGGCTTTCAAGAGAATTAGGTAATTAATCCAGGTCACTGTCAGTCCCAGGTTTGACACTGCATCCTGTCACAGAAGTTCAAAATTGAACTCCCAGGAAATGAATGAATTTCTCAGTGGCATATAGGGTGTTATTTACCTGAACACCTTGTGGATGCTGTGGTTTCCAGAGGCACCCAAGCATGATATTTTTCTATCATATATCAAGACCTGTAATGAGTTCCCCATGATGATACTTTCCATTTGTCAGTCTTGGGTTATAAACACCATCAGCATGATGCAGGCTGATATTTTTCTGCTGGCAATGATGGTGATGATGATCATGATGAGAAAAGGTACAGCATTTTCAAATATAACAGTTTTGTTTGAAGCAGTAATGAACCAGAGCAACATAAACCCGTTGTGTGCTTTCCTGGCCATTTGGGTTCGATTGTCTCCAGGAGTCCTGGGTTTAAATGTGGATATCTTTCTTTGTGTTTATCCTTCAGTAGCATCAGTCTCAAGAGAGCATGAGAGTGTGCGCTTTTATAAAACACCATTAAGATGGATCATAGGTGAACTCATTTAGTAAATGTTCAGTTGCCAAATATAAAGTTGGAAAAATATAAAGCCATTTGTTAGGGAATGGGAAGTGTTACTTAGAAGTAGGGCACTGACACCCCTTTTCTTCAATATGTTGTTTTGATTTTTAGAACATTAAATAACTATCTTTGAGAAACAGCATTTGAAAGTTAGTCTGGCACCTGCCTTGGAGTTAATAAATGACATCTGCTCAGCACATCTATCACTATCTCTGATGAGCTTTCCTGTTGAGTCTAGTAAATATCCAAACAACTCATCACTCAACCAATGCAATTGATATTCACTTTACTGTGTGTAATTTCCTTCTTGGTATTGCTAATGATGCAGTTATTAATTATGGTTTCTTATTAATTATAGATTATTCAACTTGGAGCTCTTGGTCAGAACACATTGGCACATCAAATTTTGTTTGTGATTTGGTGTAGTTGTCCTTACATTGATGTGTCTTTTATTTTGCTTGAATATACATACGTAGCTTCACAGTAAACATGATGAAAAAGAAAGTTATTTTGTTGAATTATCAATATGGTGGATTGCCCTTATATGTCTGAACAGTTTCTTTAGCTATTGTTATATGTAGGTACAAATGTAACACATGCACACAGGGAAGACCTCATCAGAGTGATTTATACTTGTCCATTAGCCAGCATAGGGGCCTAGTAAAGGGAATTATTTGTATTTACTTCTTCCATGAATAATAAAGGAGTAAGAAAATACTCTCTTGTTGGGATCCATAGGAATGAGATAACCATTTAATGAAATAAAATTATTCTTACTAGTGTGAATCTTATTTCTGTATTTTTGTTCTTTCCAGATGATCCCGTACCATTGTAATTACTCTTAGGCAGAAATTTTGACTAGTTTAAAGACCTCAAAAACGAATTTCATATATGAGCATGAAAAATGGTTTGTATCCACTTAATCATTAAGAATATTGAGCTCATAGTACTTTATTCTTGACAGCTACTCACTTCTTGTCTCTCTCATATGTACCCAACTAACTTTCTCCTCATTGTTGGATATATATTTCACTGCTTGGGGGCTGGTATTTTGCCACTGGTATTTATTTCCATGCTTTTTCTTTCTGTTAATCTCATTTTATCATTGATGGAAGTTTGGTCAGTAAATTTCCTGGTAAGGACTTTCATCTGTCATCAGTGTACTGAGAAGACACCTCCGTCTCTGGCCACCCCCAGCATCCTCATTAGAGCCCTTGGTTGAAATTGTCCTTCTCTCTTAGCATGTTGTCTTGATGCCTGTGGAATGTGATCCCAAGCTACCTGCATATGCCTCTCTTCTTGACCACTACTGGGAATCCGTGGAGGAACACAAGGAAATAGGACTTGTTATTGCCTTTACTTTCCACTTCTATATTTTCTTCTTTCCTATTTCTTTTCATGCCCATTGCCCAATATTTGATGTAAGTAGAAAAAAAGAATAGGTAGGCTATGAAAAGAGTGCAAATGAGGGAGACAGGAAGATTAAGTGAGGCTTACTCTGAGAAAGTTTTGATTCAGCAAACATGTCCTCCCACATAAGATAAGGGTTCAAGTCATAGGAGGGGCACAAAGGTGTGTTACCAATTTCGTCCTAAGGGTTTTATGGTTTCATATAATGAATTTACCAAAATAACTTAATTGAAGCTTAAAAATACGAAATTCTGTGCAGGAGAGTGGAGCAACATGCAACAGAAGTTCCACAGGAGGATGGCTGCTTCCTACATAGCCACTGGGCCAAGTGGCCTTTGAAGGATGGGTAGGATTTGAACCAAGAAAAAATGAGTAGGGGGAATTTCCTAAAGAAGGAATAACAGAAATAAAGACTCCAAGAAGAGGAGATGTCAGGCACATAGGGAAATATTTCTTTTCATTGGTACATAGGTAGATGAAAGAACAAAGAAAAAGGAGAGGCATAAAGTTAGGAAAAGAGTTTGTAAACAGCTCAGGGGAGGCCTGATTGCCTTTTGAAATAAGCATTTCTCTTGTTTAGGGTTTTGGTTTTCATTTTTAAATGAAAGAGCGACTGGTTAGAGCTGTTGTTTAAGAAGCTCCATAGGACTACAGTCTATAAAAGAGACTAGAAAGGATGTCTGATTGGGAGTCAAGAGCAAAAGTCTGGAAAAGAGATAAACCTAGGGTTAGGGAGTAGAAAAGGGGAAACAGTGAAGAAAGAAAAATACAGCATTCTTAGGCTTGTTGAGATCGGGCATGATATTGGAAAATGACCTATGCCAAGTGACTGTTCTTCAACCCAAAGTTAGAATATACCTCCTTTATAGTTTGTTTCAGTTTTATGTGCTGAGGGTCAAAATATTTACATACAACTAAAATTCATTTACTTGCTCTGACTTTTATTGAGTACCCACTAAATTCTATGCACAGAGAGGGAGAACCCTCTCTCAGTCTTTCTCTGTAATGAACTGGAACTCCTGCTTTTATGCTTATGTGTTCAAAAGCATTTTTCTGGATTAGGGGTGTTACTCAGTGGTAGAGTGCTTGCCAAGGCCCTGGTTTCCATCCCCAGCACAGGAAAAAAAATGTATTTTTCTACCACCATGCACCACATGGGAGGCTGTTGTTCACTTTATAAATGCCTTCTGTGTACTTCATGACATTTGTTCAGCAAGGACTTGTCAAGTGATCAGTACATTAAAGACATTGTGTGGAGTCAAAGGTGGTAAAAAGTGCCCTTACTGTTGGAAAACTCCAGTGGGAGAAAATATCAAGACACCTGCTCATTCTCTCCTTGGTTAGAGAAATGAACCTAATTGCTTTCTCCTTCTTCACAGTCCTTCCTGTGACAGTCACTCCTATTTCTTTTCTTTGATTCCTTTTCAGGTTCTCTACTCTGGCCAGCAGATTATCCTCTGGAAGGATTCCATACATTCCACTCCTCACGTACACACTGGAGTCAAATCAAATTGACACTATTACCAGATCTTTCTTTTGCCAGAAAAACTCTCAGATATTCATCCTATTTTTATTTCAGATTTTATTTTCTTACTGCATCGTTCTGCCATTTTTATTTTTCATTCTTGTGTGATACTTTCCTCTTTACAACTGATCAAGAAACTTAAATCTCGATCTTATCTTACAATGTTGTCAATCATCACTCAGACCTTCTGTTGTATATTGGGGAACACTGTGATACAATGAACTAGAGTGGTCTTTGGTTTCATAGTCAGACCAGTGGAATGGAGAATGTGGCCCCATGGCCTTGTTTCCCAGCAATTTAGGAGGACGAGCTATTGGCCCTGATAGCTTCTAACTTTAGTTTCCCCTTTGTAAAGCAGTATTAACATACCTCATCATATATTAAATGAAAGTTCGGTAAGATTCCTAGCATATAATAGGTATTCAAAAAGACCAGCCTTCTTCCTTCTTACATAAGCAGTTGGAAAACTGATCAGCATACTATAAATGCCTTTATAATTGAAAGTATCATCTAATCAGTGCATACTGAGTCTGATCATAAGCTAGGCTATGATTCCATCAGGTTCACCTCTTAAGTATGAAGAAGAGTCTTTCCAAATAGTGCAATGGTAGAAATTACCTAACTGACAAAGCAAGATGTTTTATCAAGAGGTCTTTTAAAAATAATAGCTGAGTAAATTCCGCCCCCCTTTTTTTGCCATAGTCTGAAAAACTTCATCAGAGATATTTAGGAGCAATGCCACTTTGTTTGGATTTCTCTTCATGTTGCTTAGGGATGTTGCTTAAGATGTTAGATATGAATTCCTCAGACCTCACCCAGATCTTTGATCTCAAATGGGTAGGTAACCTAACCATGTACATGTTTCAAAACCTCCCCAAATGATTCTTAAACTTATATCCCAGAATAGATTAAAAAGAATGCCACAATTAATATGTTTTATTTATTAAACCACTTCATTCAGGAAAAATTGTGTGTTTACTGAATGAGAACCTGAGGATGTCAGGATCCCTACTCTCTTATGCCCCCTCCCCCAGTCCTCATTACATTTCAAGGGCCACATAAATATCACCTCTCATATCCACATACAGTTTACTGCACTCCTTGCACATTGTTGAAACCTTAGAAATATTGACACTTCTAGCAAGCATGTGAAATTTATTATGTATTCTCACTTTTTGATAAGATAGTGAATGGCAAATTTGAAGGCATAGAAAAGGCCCTAAGGAGGTTTTCAATCTGTTAGAACTTTCCTCAGGAAGATGTTGTATCCTTTTTCCCACACAGTTAGTTTCTAGAAGCTAATCATGAGCTAAACTGACCAAAAGCATAAAGTCTAGAAGAAAATTTAAAGGACAAAGTATATAGTGATTTTAATGCTTCAAAGTAAATTGTTAGAAATGTCCACTCTTAACTAAATCATTCTCAAAAGTCATCAATTTCAGATGCAGGTGCTCAGATCCCCTTAACTGATTATTCACTTTATAGAAAAGGTGCACACAGTTGATAACTTAGTATTGACAAGTTGTTTCCTCATTTATTTCTTGACTAAGATGTGGGAAATTCAAATGGAAAAGAAAGTGTTTCATCAGAATAGTAATAGCACAATAATTCTCTTGGAACATTTAATGTCCAGATAGCAAGTGATAAGCCTTTGATACATCACCTTATTCACAGGGTGTCAGCCACATCAGTAAATGAAAATAATGACTATCATGAAATTAGAACAAAAACAAAAAGATTAATTTTTAGAGAGGATATTTTTATCAAACAATTCAACCTTTCAGTGTTATATGAGAAGGTATATTTCTGATAATTACTTATAAACCATACTTGGCTCTGTATGCCCTCAGTGGAAATAAAGGACAAAGGAAGAGTTATAAATTCAAAAATATAAACAGGTTACAAATAGTACATGAAGTGTGAATATAGATTATTCCAGGAGTTGTGATTGACTTTACATTCCCAGGAAGAAAAACAGTGATATGTAATTTAAATGAAAAATCTTGAAGATTGTCTGTGATTATGTGTAATGTTAAGGTATAGCTGAAAAAAAAAACTTTAAGGAATTTCATTTCTCTGAGTAACATGACATGAATGAAGTGTTTCATAATGTCTAAAAGCAGAAAGCTGCTGTTTTTAAGATAAACAAAAGACCTCTGCAAAAAGAAAAGGGTAAAAGTAAAATTACGAAAATTAATTAAAATAGATGACCAACTGCATAAATTCATAAAAATGCTGCTACAAACTGGTGGAGGACTGCTCAGTTGAAATACTAGAGTATCTGTAGGGGCCAGTGGTGTTTGAAACACTTGGAGAAGCTGTATTCTTCCATGTGTCCATAGCTTCCACTTTATTCTGTTTTCTTCTCTTCTTCCATCCTCTATAGGTTTCTCAATCTCACTTTTTCTTTTCAGTAGTTCCCTTTGTTCCTGCCCCACCCCCTCTGTAATTCTCCCTCAAGCACCAGGAGTAGTTTTGTGGTCCCTGGTTTGTCATTCCTTAGGCACGTAGTGAGAACCATGTAATTTGTTGCTTGAGTTCCATTCAAACACTGAACCCAAACATGCTTGTTCACAGGAGAAAGCACTTGGTCCCACAGACAGCACTGCCCATGCCCCAGTCCCTGACGCGGTGAGACCCAGGCACTGTCTGTGGGTGTCCCCACCTGTATGTAGTTGGTTGTGGGCCCAAGGAGTCCCTTGTGTCCTTTTAGTCCCAGGCACCCTCTCACCTTAGAAGTTGTAAGCTTCTGGTCTGACAGGGGCAGTGACATTCCCACTACTTCCTGAATTCCCTTCTGACCCTCAGTGAGCCCATGGATCCTGTGGATTCTCCTCAAGGCACAACCCCATTGAACCTCAAAAGGTTCCTCCTTTATTAAATTTAATACAGACTGTTCTTTCCAGTGGGCA
The DNA here is from genome assembly GCF_902686445.1 of Sciurus carolinensis. Taxonomy (NCBI): domain Eukaryota; kingdom Metazoa; phylum Chordata; class Mammalia; order Rodentia; family Sciuridae; genus Sciurus; species Sciurus carolinensis. The sequence goes on along the minus strand of NC_062227.1, from coordinate 22,604,953 downwards.
AAGCCCCTCACACCATTAAGCCCAAGTTCCAAGTCTATTACTCCACTACTCCCAGACCTGTACCCAGACTTCAGAAAGCAAAGCTAGTATATAACCACAGAAACTTCTCCGTCTGGTCTTATGGGGCACCCTTTCTACCATTTTGTGGAAATCCTTCAAACTCACTCATTATTGCAACCTCTGACAAGAAGCCTTTCCAAATTCTCTCTCATGTTTCCCCACTCTGGCTCTGTAGCTCACTTCTGGCACTTGGATAATGATTTCTGTTGCATTTGGTGGTGTGCTCCTTGCAGCATGAAAACACAGACTTCTTTCCCCCTAATTGCCTCACAGAGCCTAGTTATGATACCTGGAGCATGTGAGGAACTTAATACAGGGTCGGCCTTTAGACTGTGTCACATGAACAGGATTGCTGTGCATAAGTCCAGTACTGTGACTATTGTATGTAGGTGGTAAGGGGTAACATCTGGATGTTCTACTACTGAAATGGCCACTGGTCAAATCCCTCCCACCTCTGGAATGCAACCCCAAGTAGGTCTCACACTCTGCTTCTTTTTCCCTCCTTGTCCTTCACCCTGTTTGTGAGGCATGAATACAGGTCAAAGAACTTCTGGCCAAGCCACAGCCCCTGTCCCCAACCCTCATATCTGTCTGTCACTGTCAAATTTGAGGACATCAGGACACACCTCACTGTGCCCTTTCCTCAAGAACCAATTGCCCACCCCTCATTTTACCCCATCTCTCTGTTCCCTTACCACCTGTAAACCTTGACTCTTTTTCTCTATTCTTCTCCTGAAACCCTTTTTCTGTGTCCTCTGAACTCAAGGTCACCACCTATAATTCCACACCTTCCAGCCTCCAGCCTTGCACATTCACCCCTGGCTGTTCAGATCACTCTTCCAACATGTCTCCTGCCCTCTTGAATTTCCTCCACTTCTTCACCTCCCATCTCTCCTCATCCTCTTGCTGCTTTTCCACTAGGACAATGAAGCCATCACAGGGGATCATTGGAATGCTGTGTTCCTAGACAACTGAGTTAACTTGCCTTCAAACCATTGTGCCTATGAGCTGTCCTTGCTGCTGCTCATCTACATGAAGTGTCTGCCCCTGGCCCAGGCCATTTCCTCTACCTGCCTGCATGCTGGGGCCCACCTTCCTGCCCCTTCTAGGATCTTGCTCCTTCAGGCATCTCCTTTTTCCTCCTGTATGGTCAACAAATTTCTCTCTGCCGGATCATTAGCATTTACATTCAAAGATGCTCTGACATCTCCCATCTTATTTAAAAAAAAAAAAAATCTCTCCATCCCTGCATACCTTCTGGCTGCTCTACAGGAAGGCCCCTCTTTGTCTATGTTCACCTCCTCCTCCTGGCCAGTTTCCCTCCTTCCTCAGCTGGCTGGCCCTTCCTCATGACTCACCCTTTCTTTCTGTGTTCACTTCATAAGTGTCCTCATGCAGGCTTGTGGCATTATACACCATTTTCTTTTATTATGGCAACTCCAAAATTTGTCCCATACTCAGATCTCTCCCCAGTATATCCAACTGCCTATTTAATATCTCCTTTGAATGTCAGTACCTTAAACCTGAGTGGTCTAAAAACTAAATTCCTGGTTTCCCCACCCACCCTCCAAACCTATTCCTCCAACACTCCTGACTCTCTTCAGTAAATGGCACCTTTGTCTCTCATGCAGCTCCTGCCAAGTGCAAGTGGATGTTACTCTGAAGCCCCCTATATCTAGGTCACTGACCTGTGGCCCCACCATCAAGAGATATCTCAAGTTGGACCTCATCTCCCTAACTCAACTGCAACCATTATGTTCCAAGCTTCCTAGGTTTGTGCTTGAGTTACTGTGCTATCCTTAAAATTAATGTCCATGTTACCACACTGGACCCCCTACAGTCTGCTGTGCCACCTGGTGCCAGGGTGAACCTCTTAAATATAAGCCAGATCACCATCCTCCTCTACTGAGAATTCTCCTGTAGCTCCCATCTCAAGTAGAGAAAAAGCAAAATTCTTGCTGCATTCTGTAGAGGTCACCTCCAACATCATGTCTCACCACTTTCCTAGACCTCTCCACTCCAGTCCCTCTCAGTGTTTTAGCCTCATCTTGCACCGGTGCCATTTTTCAAATGATTGCTATCATAATCACGTTTCACCTGTGTCATGCAAAGAGAGAACATTTTATTTTCTTGATCTGCAAAGGGAAGTGAGTTAAAAGAGAATCCTAAAGAATGATTATATGGAGCTTACAATGGCTGCATAAGGATGTGATCGCCTTTTCCCAACAGGGAGCAAAAAGGCAAGGGTGACCACCTCTCTTTGTCCCAAAGCAGATGAGGCATGAACGGTTCTTCCTGAGCCTAGGTGCAATGCTGAGTAAAGATAGGCAGTTATTCACTCAACAGAAGCAAATGTGACTGTTCATGGAACACAATCATCTGTCACTGAGTATTTACGATGTATGGGTTGTATCTTACTATTTTTTAATTTTTTAATTTTTTTAACTAAAACTTTTCTAAACATTTTCCCAACTGTTGCATTTAGTAACATAATTTAGTTACCAAAATAGAAAGAAAAGAAAAAAAATCTTCCATCATTTATTTATGTATTTAGAAAATATGTTTGGAGAACTGGTAAAATGCTAACTTAGTGAGACAAATGGAATGGTTACCAGTATGTGAACATTTGAAAGAATAAACCCATGTTATTTTTATAAAAATGCATGCCCTTAAATTGGATACAAAATCAAATTTGAAAATCATTTGACTTTTCCAGTTTCTGAATTCAAAATATTTCTTTTCCCTTATTCCTTTTAATTTTTTTATTCTTGTTGATCACATTCCTATTTCACTTTTAGATGACCAAACAGATTCCTCCAAGATGACCAACTGCTTGTATGTTCCAGTGGTTTGTTGGATATTTCAGATGTATAATGGCCATAAAAATAATTAACAAGAACACTTTCAACATCTAACTAGACAACTAGCCAAGGGATATTCATTCAAACAGAATAGCAGGATATTTCGACCTTGTCAGAAACAAAAATGACCGTAAAGATTTATCCAGAAAGGTTTTTACTTAAAGTGTGCTGTCATTATGACTATCCCTTCTTTGAAATGTGCCTCCGTGGTAGAATCTCAGATAGACATGGCCTTGGATCTTTCATTTGGCAGGTCTCTCACCTGACCTTGACCAGCTTTGTCAGGTCAGGCCACAACCATGTTCAGGATGCAAGGCTTCTTGCAAAAAATCTTAATATGAGTGTGTTCAGGAAGAAACATGATTTGCATGTTCCCAAAGGAATGAAGGTTCACATGGACAGTTGTAGCCAGACACCCCCTATTTCTCAGCCATGACTCACATGAGAATTTGTCCAGTTTGCTGTGCACAAAGGCAAAGATGTGATGAGAGTTAAGTTGTCAGGAATCCAGGATTCGTAAGTGGAAACCCCAACAGAAGGAGAGGAAAAGCAGATTCAGTCTTTAAAAAAAATTTTTGACATGTATTTTTAGTTGTCGATGAACCTTTACTTATATGTGGTGTTGAGAATCAAACACAGTGCCTCACACATGCTAGGCAATTGCTCTTCCACTGGGACACAACCCCAGTCCCTGATCAATCTTAATTGTGTTTTTACCAACAAAAGCACAAAGAGGGATCTAAGCTCAGAAGTTTGGACATGAAATACTTTTGTCTACCTACTATGGATTGGCATGGTAGCTCAGACACCAAGCACTGTTCCATCCTGGTCCGACAAGGAGAAGCCCTAAAAAAATGATTTCTGTTTAGTGAATTCAACATCATATTCCTAATATTTTCATCATGAACTCATTTAGCAGAGGAAAGGGATGTTTTGTGAAACATGGATTTGACATTGCACCACATTATATCTTAAACAGGACAAACAGTGAGTTGGAAATGGGAAACCAGGAGAACTGAGACAAGTCCCTGGTTATCTCATTTAAACAGATATTAAATGTGCATCCCAGTGGTGTGATCACCAGCTGCTGCCCACTTTGTGAAAAAATTGCTTAGAAGGAGTCTTTTGCCTATCAGATGTGACCTCAATTTTGATTTCCAAGGGCAAGGGGAAAAATCTCTATTGTATTAAAAAACAATTGCTGGTAAAATGCATGGTAAATGAGATAATCTTACTTTTCCATGTGTTTAGGCTAATATGTTATGGAATTATTGCTTCATTTATGAAAATAATTAAGGAAAATATTTCAGTAAATTAAAGTTAGATAAAGGTTTAGGAAAGGCTATTGTGTTGTTAGCAAGTATTTAACTGATAGACTAGCAGCAAAGACAAATACTATTTAAAAATATTTTAAAACTGTATTTGAGATGAGTCTCTGATAAAAGGGTGAGACATGTGTATGCTGTGATTTAGTAAGATATTGAGGAACAATGTGAACAATTACAATCCTTTCAGTGCACATGACAGCTTTAAAAAAAAACAAAGCTCATCCATCTGCTGGATCTGGTAAGTCTTACTACTCTGTTAAATGCAGAAAACAAACCTTAAATGTAACATCTTCATTACCTTATCCACTCTCTCTCCTGTTTCATTTCCTTTCCCCTTTAGGAGCTGCCACTCTAAAACCAGTTCCAGAACCTGAGAAACAAGCAGACCACACAGTTAAAATTGCTGGAGTCATAGCCGGCACCTTGCTGTTCATTGTTATATCTCTTGGAATTTTGTTGGTAATGAAGGAAAGGTGAGTCCCCAGCTGGTGCCAAAAATGTAATTATCTCTCATTGTTTGTCAGGTTGCTTCATGTGTGAAAGTATTCCGTTACTGAGTTGGCATTGATGACCAGGACACATCTGTGACTCTGTGATTGCCTGCTTTTTCATCATGTAATGTTCACAGCTAGGGGAAAGAAATTTAGAGTAAATGGCTGTGGTTTTGATTGAGTATACAAAACCTATCATGCCAAAATAGTATAAGAATTATGTGCCTTATAATGTATAAAGCCTTGAAAATCTTAAAAGTTATTTCCCTGCTAGGGAATTAGTAGTAATTGTTACTAACATGCTAGTATATTTGAGGTTTGCAAGGGTATGAGAAAGGACTTTTCCTCATTATTTTATAGGAAGTTGAACCCAGGTTATGTGCAGGCCCCATGCCAGAGTGTTTGCTCCAAGGAAAAATAGCAGAACATCAACATTTACTAAGGACAAGTTAGTGTGCTAGTTAAATGTTATGATCTGGCCCTGTCTAGCCAAAGGGTCATCTGGGGAAAGAGATCAATCGATATGGTTATAGAAAGCAATTCTTACCTTCCATATTGAAACATTTTGCTCTCTAAAACAAGTAAAACCATACTTAGCAATAAAATCTTTAATCTGTATAAAAATGACCAACTTAAAAATATAGAAGGTACAAAAGTGATAGGATAATCTCCAAAACAGAGGCAGTACATGGGTCTTGTGACTTTTCTCCGTGGTTTGAGTACAGTTCCTGTCATGGAGTGGGAGTGAGGTCATGGATAGTAGGTGGTGAAGGAGAAGAGGTTGCCCAGGAAGGTCTTGAAAGTCATACCTTGTCATGAGGGGAGGCTGGACTGGGTCCTAAAATTTTCTCGTGTCCTTTAAGCAGATAGAAACATGATCCAGATTTTATGGTAGGAAGTTGAACTGAGTGAGGAAGGGAAGTTCTCAAGTCAGGAAGACCAGTTGAGTGAAGAGGCAACCTGAGAAACAGTTGAGAAGAAAATTTTATTAGCAATTTGGAGAGAGCACAAACAATAGAGAGAGAGCATGGCTCCTGGCATGGGTAAGTTAGTGGAGACAGCACTGTTCACTAAAATGTGGAGTGGAGGAGGAACTGGAGCCCATGTGAGGAGTAAGGACGGTGAGTTCAGCTGTGCACATGCCAAGTTCAGGGTTCCATTAAGGGGGGTGTGCCCTGGTAGGTGGGCATGCTCCGTGGAGAATCTTAATTCCATAGTCCACATGCCTTCAACACTTCTGGAGCTGAAGCCATGGGTTCACATGAGGGAGTTATAGAGTGAGGAGCAGCAGCATCAAGAATGAAGATAAGCCTGTGTGATAGCAATTTAGAAGGGATGAATTGATGTCGAAACATGCACTGGTTTTCTTCTTCCTCCATGTGTCATTTCTTCACGTTCAGCTCCAGAATGAAGTATGGCCCTTTCATAGCTGTATACACCACTGGTTTAGTGTCTTTGTAATTTCATGTTCTTTGTACCTTGTCATATGCGCTTTATCCTTTTTTTCTCATTTTCCACTCTTCATTTAATTGCTGCCATCCCTTTGAATGCTTTTTTCCTTTTCATTCTAGTTCCTGTGCCTCTCTTGAACTTTTCATGAACTCCTTTTTCTTTTTTCTTCCTCCATATTTCTTATATTTAATTTTTTCTCTTCTCTTCCTTATCTCTCACCTCTTATGATTTTTTCCCTAGATGTTAGTCATCTTGATGTTTATATAGATAACTGATTTTTGGTACCAATGATCTCTTTATTTTTGTAGTAGTAGTATATCTCAAAACCTAAACCTAAGAAACAATAAGGTCTCCCATGCCTGGATATTCAACTGAAGATTTTTGAGCAATTTATTGTGAATTCTGGGAACATACTGGATCTTTGTGTCATGTAGCAAGCTCTCTGTGAGGAATTGCTTGAAGCTAGTAACCCAGTTGCCCTTGTGACTTTAGCTAAATATTAACTAATCCTCTGAGGGTCTATTTCTGATGGATTAATTCATCTTTCTACCTTGGTCTCTCAGGATGTCACAGAGGTCATGTTATAAATTAGACATTGTGAAGGGATTGCCTACAGTAACATATGACCTTGATACAACTTTAGGCTTAGTACCCGTAAGTCCTGTCAGATTTTAATTATGTACTACTCAGTATTCTTTAAAGGGCCGTCTTCACAGCATGCACCACTTCTTTATTTGCTTTTTTTAAAATATAGACTATATTTTCCATAAGGCAAATTAGCTAATATCTCATACTGAGAATATATAACTCCTGTGAAATTTAAGCCTGAATAATCATGTGGTACAAATTGTCATATTTAACAGAAATTCTTAAAACTTCTAATAGTTCAGGATTTCTCACCCAAGTTCATGTCTATATGTTAAAAGTAGTGCTTTTAAACAGAATAGTTAAAACATGACATTATTCACAGATAAGTTGCTGGAGTGTTACTGATGTGTAGCAAGCATGTTTCACTATTTAAGCCTACACAGTAGGTCTGCCAAGTGCTCTTTATTCAGTCACGTCAGGCCCAGAAATGTTTGTTGGTGAGTAGTTGATCTTTCAGCCATGTCTCCCCCTGTCCCACAGGAGGCCCTCAATTGAAAAGGAAAAACAGTGGAGAAGTGAAAAAATGGAATGAGGGGGAAAGGCAAGCACAGCCTCAGGTTGGATTTCTAGACATAATTAATCATTTCTGCTGGTAGAACCTATTTCTACCAAACTGAGCTCATTCTGTGTGGGCCGTCTTTTCCTCTACCCACAGCATTCTGTGTCAGCCAACTCAAATATATGCGTTGACCATAAAGACACTCAAGACCAGAGAGAGAGAAAGAGAGAGAGAGAGAGAGAGAGGTGAGGGGGTGCCTTCTTCAAAAATAGTTGGAGAAGGTAGAAAAGTAAAATCTGTTCAGCTCATACTAATTCCTGGAATTCTTTTGCATATAGGCAATAATGACTAAAAACTGACATGACCTTCAGTTTTAATGTCCTACAAAGTCTCACAAATCAATGATTAATAGTTTTTTGTTTCTGAGTATTAAATCATTTGACCCTTGCCTGGACTAATAAAATATGAAAACCTCTTTTCTTTAAAAATTTTTATGAGGCCTGTACATTTATTTTATTTTATTCTATGGGCAAAGCAATTTCTTATTTTTCCTATCCTAAAATATGTGTTCTTTTGAGGGTGCAATATTTTGATGCAGTGACTATTAAGGAAGTATGGGAGATAAATATCTGTAATATTAAGATTTCATAAAGAGCTCCGTGGCAATGTACTCTCAAAATTAATGTGTATTAACTCGAGTAGAAGACATTTCTCACCATGTTTATCCATAACCATGGATAATTAAATATACTTATATAAATGAAAATACCTGCATTTTCAACACTTTTAACAGGAATAATTTATCTCAATTATATGTTCCACAGAAATTAGTAAATAAGCACCATCAATATTACCTTGATTAATTGTATTTGCTATTGTTTCTAAAATTGCTATAAATCTTTCATAAGTTTGAGAACATTTGTATTAATTACAATAATATTCCTGTCAGCCATTTTGATACATTGAAGTTGCAGAAATGTGATTAATGGGAAATAATTTAAGAGATATGAATTATTGAGCAACATAGCAAATGGTAGCTTCTATTACATAAACCCTGGTTACAGGTGAATACACTATGTGTTTTAATCCTGAAACACTGTGCCCCTGTCTCCTTAACTCATTAACCAACATACATTTTACAAATAAAGCATAAATTATTAAATATTTAGTGCCCATTCTATTATATTTAAACAATGCTAGTATTACAATGAAGAAAATTGCACTAAAGATGGGATATATGTCTGAAGTTATCATGAAACAAAAAGATAAGAGGGAAAATTTGATGAAAGCCTTATTTTCAAAGAGATGCCTGGGGTATGTGGCTGGAGGCAAGTTGACATTAACTCTAGTTCCCCTCCTTTGCCTTTTTACAAAGGAGACAGAATTTCCCCCACTATGGCTAAGCGTGACTTCTTTGCAGAAAACATCTTTTAAGTTTTGAAAGCTTAATTCAAAGTCCTGTTTCAAATCACAGTTCTTGAAACTACAAGGAGGAAGTCATGCAGACATTTCTTCCTGAATATTATTTTAAATATGTGAATTTAACATGGCGTCATAACTAAGAACCAGATCCTGACATCTTTCTGCCCTGGCACATGCTCTGGCATGCTTGAAACGGGACCTATGTGCACACAGATGTATCATGGGCATGTCATTTCCACCTATCAATAACTTCTGTCATTCCGGTTCTACATGATAACTGAATAGGCTGGTAGTTAAGGGTAGGTTGAACAAATAGACCTGTATAAAAGCCGCTCCCAACCTGGACTTTATGTGATTACTCTAGCTCCTGCATTAATCCCCATTTCTGAATCGAGCCTAATGGTTTATTTAACTATGCTTCATTGGGGAATCCTTTTGGAATTCTTTATAAAAATGATTTTATTTTAAAAGGGTGGGAAATATACGTACCAAGCCTCCCTTTGTTGGAGGAAATTGTCAGAGAATGCTAGGGAACATGCCTTTAGAATATCACCTTCCAGTTTTCTACTTGGAAGAAGTATGAATATAAATGAGGTTTTTATCTGTATGTATTAATTTGCATCTGTGAAATGGGATGAAGTGGATGAAGTGTATTTCATGGGGGAGCAGTGAGGATTAAAGTAGTTGATGTATGTACATAGTTGATACATAATACCTTAAGGATTTAGAAGCTCAGGAACTGATCCCAGGGCACATAAGTAGTACGTGGCTGAAGCTGGATTAAATGCAAAAGTATCAGAATCCTTACCACCCTGTTGCAGTGACTCCTGGGTATAAAACACACAGGGCCCCTTGCTCTGTAAAACTCAGGATCTTTCTGTGCTCATTGACTAAAAGCACAGTACCATCATTAGCTTGTCACCGTTTACCATTGCTTTAAGACTGCAGTATTTGAAATGCTGTCAGTATGCCATAGTATTAGAGTCACAATCGTCAAGATTTTTATGATTTGTTAAGGGAAGTTACTGGTCCTGAATGTATTAGAAATAACTGCCCACATGGGGCCCCTAAGGATGACCCAGGGAAGTACAGGTGAGCTTCTGGCACAGATCATGCGTCTAGAAGTCATTCCCCTTGAATTTCAGTCACATACAGCAATGTCACCCATCTTCCCACCAAGAGGGAAGAAATCTTGATTCCTTTGATTAAATCTTCAAATTTTATTTGTTGCAAATTAACCAATTTTTTTTTTTTTTTTTTTTTTGGGTGCTGGGGATCGAACAGAGGGCCTTGTGCTTACAAGGCAAGCACTCTACCGACTGAGCTATCTACCCAGCCCCGGAAATTAACCAATTTTTAATTCGGTGTTGACCAAATAGGTATTCAGTCACCAGTTTGTGATTCTCATTCTATTTTAGGATAAGTTGAGCCAGAAAATATAAGTGACTACATTTTAAAAATCTCCTGTTACTTATGTTTCTGGCCATAGCTGGTGATTTAAACTAAGGGACAGTTTCCTCATCCACATTTCCTCCTTATTGCACACTTACCAGTGCTTCGTAATGCCCTCAGGTAGCTCAACAGGCCTGCAACGTTTGAATGGGTGGTTCCTACTTGGAAACACAAGGATATTTGTGCTCCAGTTATCTTGTGGGTGCTGTGGCCAGGTGGTCATGAATGAGCATACTTCCAATGACCATCAGTGTTCAATTCCACATTCTGCACTTTGATTTGCTGTTGATTCCTGAATCTCTGTTCCAAGCTGGAATCCGTTGGATTCTTCATCCTCAGATAGTTCTATTAGGCCACTTTACTCAGAAGGTTAAACTTCTTAAATCCTGTTTCCTTGAATCATCTTTATGATCTTTGAAAAGAACCCCCTAGTGAAGGAAAGATGGTGGGCTGTCCCTCATGGTGCTGGTTTCTGTGAATGGTTCCAGAAAGGAAAGCACCCATCCAGGTTCTCCTTCCTGGGACATTATTTAGAGACCTGAATGCCCAGGGTCACCTGCTGCCTCATCCAGCCCATGTGAGAAGGCAGGAAACCTGGGACTCATGCAATAGCAGGACTGTTGCTAACACCTGGGTATGAATTACCTCATGTGCTCTTTTCTGCTGCCTTTGTGAAGGAGTAAGATTTATCAAGTTGCTATCACCTGAGACTAAGGCAATAGTCTGTTTCCCTATGCAGTCACCTCTTCATTTCCACAGCTTCCAATTTTATGAATTCCACCAACCAAACACCAAAACATTAGGGAAAAGATTGCATCTCTCCTCAATATGTACAGACGCATTTCTTGTCATTATTCCCTGAACAATCTAGTAACAACTAGTCACACAACCTTTGCATATTAGGTGTTGTAAGTCATCTGAGATCATTTAAAATATACAGGAAGATGAATATTGTATGCTAGTACTATGCAATGTTACATAAAGGACTTGAATGTACACAGAGGCTTCTAGAACCAACTCCCATAAATACCAAGGAAAACTCTGCCCAACCCCACCTTTATAATCCATTTTTAAAGAAGATAATTAAAACAATCTCCAGGGCTGTGAAATTTCTGAGTTGTCCAGTGTCTGTCCCGTCCACAGCATTGTGACCCTACTTGGTCTTCTGCTGCTTTTGGCTGAAGCACAGCAGGGTCCAGCATGGTACATCTAACACACGTAGTAGCACAGCCCTGCCACCCTCCCTCAGAGAGCTGCAGCACCTTCCAGCTGCCTGAGTGCTGCCCCAGCCCACTCCTGAGGTCAGGCCAACACACACCTGCTTGGGAGCCTGAGGGGACAGGCTTACTTTCTGGATGTCCTAATTGCTTACTGGTGCTTAGACTTCAGTGACCTTTTTTATATGAGCAATTGGAATTAAAAGTGTTCAAATCAGTTCCCAGCACTATGTTTACTTTATCAAATAAAAAATATCTAGCTATTTGTGGGCAGAAGATACCTGGACAGGTTTTGAACTCTGGGCACTGCCCTGTCTGTCATAATCAGTGGTCAGCCTCAGAGCACTGGGCCACTCCATGGTCATCGAACACCGGACTTGTCATCAAGCCTTTTCTCATTGGACTGATAGGTCTGGCATGACTGGGAGAGTTATGTTGTTCAGCTGACAGCAAGAGAATATTTATGCAATACCTGAGGCCAAGGAGTGCACTGTACTACATTTGAATCATGTGAGTCATGCAACCTGGCGTCTTGTAGCATTGCTGCTGACAGTGGTAACAGTGAGAAAACAAAACTGCCTTGGAAAAGCACCTCCTGCATTGTTAGCATCATACTCCGGAGGTAGGCAGGATGGCCATCGACCTGGAACCAGCCAGAACATGTGCTCAGATCATGGTGACGATGCCCTGACTATTGCAATCTCAAGTGAAGAAAGCAGTATGCTTTCCTGCATTATTTTTCAACCCTAGAGAGTGAAATACAGTTTCACTGTATTGACTTCCACAGTTGTCAATTATTTGTCTTCTTTACTAGTAACAGTGACAATGGCACAGATAATACACAAAGAGAATATGAATGTGCCCAACATTCTAAAGTCTCACTGTGCGTCAAGTCAAATCCCCAAGTCCAGCTCCCACATGCAGACCCTGGCATTGTAAAGTTTCAGTTTTATGGGTTTGATTAAAAGAAAGAAAATAAATTCAGTACATGCTGCCTAAAACTTAGGGCTCCTGTTCCTCTCATTTGAATGAAGTACTTGTGGCTCTCAGATTATTCTCTATTTGCCCTGTCTTTGGTGCCTTTCCCTGCAGACTAGACTTGGTAGCTCTCAGTTGACTAGAAACTCTTTGAGTACAACCTATGGCTTAACCATCTTTGGTTCTTCCATTCCTAACCCAGAATGGGCACTTGATCAACATTTGTTCTCTTGTATTAAAGAGTGAACTAGTGGGTGCTCATGTTGTTCTGCCCATTGAGAGGTCCCTCAACCCAGCTACACAAAGATGCTTGACTAACTTTGACCTTTTTGCTTCATCTCATTACTGAGGGAAGTCATAAGACCTTATTTGTGTGTGTGTGTTCCTGGGGACTGACCCAAGGGCCTTGCACATACTGTGTTTGTTAGGCCAGTTCTCCACCACTGCTTATATTCCCAGCCCACAATTCCAATTCTTTCTTCTACTGTCTACTTCATGAAATCTCTCTTCCCTGGACTTAAGTCTTTGGTGAAGAAGATCGAGCCTTGTGATAGCATTTCTTCTGCCTCCTCTATTGTGGAACACTCATGTGATTGTATATGTTATGTATGACTCCAGAACGAATCTTTATACAGAGCCCATTCATGTTTTCAAACAAGTTTATTGACCCCACGATCACCAAAAAGATTGAAGCAAGATTTACCTTGGGTAATTTTAGTTACTTATAAGACGTCTATGAATGAACATGAATAAACTTTTTAAAAGTATTCTTTCCACTTGTATTACTTTTTACTTATTTGATGATGACAACAATGGAAGCAGCCAATATGTATTAAGTGTTAAGTATCTGGCCCATACAGGGCAGAACTGTTAAATTCTTTAATGAGTATTTTCAAAGTCAGGCCTTTTAACAACTCTGTGACATATGTCCAGTTATTCTGTTTTAACTCCAAGAAATCCAAGAAGGAGAGGCAATAATTTAAAGTCACATGGTCAGTAAGTGACAGAACCAAGAATTAAATCTGTGTCCCCTGTCTCCAGAGCCTCCATTCTGACCCATTATGGTCTTTTGGTTGAAATGGAACAGCCATAGAAGAAGGTAGATGCAATATCTAACTAGTGAACTGGAAAGAAACCACCAAAAATGTCCAAGACCTGCACTGTGATGAGTATTCCATGTTTCTCACCACAGGCATTTAGAGAAAGAATAAAATCATACCCCAGATCCTCATGCACTGTGTTGATGATGACCCAGTTCAAGGGCCCTACTCACTGAAGATCAGAACACAGAGAGGATACATGGGTACCTCTGGATCCTTTAAAAGTCTATCAAGCACATAAATAGGCTTGAAATATGGCACAAATTAATGGAAAGAAAGATATAGTTGACATTCGCAATCCTAGTCTTTTCATTTTTAGATGCATAGTTTTTCAAGTCCCATGATGTTCACACCATAATTTCCAAATTGGTCCAGTAGCCTCTGTCAGCCAATGTAACAAATCCTAGGTACATGGAAATCATGACAGCATCCCTCCTCCTGCTTTCTAGCACTATATGGGATTAGACCAGAGACTCCTCAGACAAAGCCTGTTCTTGTTCACTGCATTGTCCAAGGGGACCTGGCTTGATGCTTCCCAGCATTGCCCTTACCAGCGTGGCTCACCTTGCTGACTCAAAACAGACCAGAACTGGAAGTTGCTGCTGTGTTGCCTTATTCCCTACGTGCTCACTTGATGGTTTCTGACAGGAAAAGGGGAAGGCTGCCAGTCTCAGTGTGGAGTTGACTCCAGCACTGCTTCCATCACCTCTGCGCCTCCACAGACTAAGGAGGAGTTGCCCACCTGCGTGGATGGCAACATCTGTGGTCAAGAGGCAAGACGCCTCCTTTGTAGTGAAAAGTTGCCATGCAGGGTGAGGGCTGAACTTCAGCAAGCCAGATACAGGTTCCTGAGGTAGGCTTGGGAGCCCTTCCTTGAGAGGCACAGAGAGTTAGTATGTGGCTGTTATGTGAAAAACCGGGTGAGCTGAAAGTGGTATAGCAGCTCTTAGTTTTTTGCCCCTGATGACATAGTATGGCATCTGATAACAGCCATATGATTATCTTCCAGTGATATACAGAAATGGCGTGTTATAAACCTTTGCCTTGAGTTGCACCTCTCCATTTGACTGCTGCTAGGTCTCTGTAAAGTGCTCTTCCAAGCTTTATATCTTAAAATTCATATACTAGAAGAACATGAGTATACTTACTATATGAAAAACTAATAGTGTCACCATTACACAGATGTCCTTTTATGAACTAGGTTTAATTTTCACAGTAAAATCCAGAATACACAGATATTTACAGACTTGCAGAATTTAGCAGTACTAGCAAAAATCAAGGAGAGCCTTAAACTTCTTATACACTTAGGAAATAGTGTTAATAATCAGAATTAGACTAAGTCAAAGCAGACAGATACAAGTCAGGTTTTTAAATGACAGTGTTGCCCTTTCATGCCAGATGCAGTATATAAAAGATAGCACTTACTGCTTAAACGGAAATGAACTTTCTGTTTAGAAACTTTTACAGAACATTTAGATAAGACTCTGACAAACATTTAGTTTCAGATCTATCTATATCTCTAGTCATGTATATTTAGGTTATTCATGAAAATCAAGCTTGGTCAAGATCTTAAATCATCTGTTTCTCTGACAAAGAAAAATCCTAAAAGCAACACAGATCACACTTTAATATTTTATAGCTCTCAAATCCTGCACAAATTGGTGCTCATCAGTGTGAATTTTTTTTTAATAGGCAGAAGAGGCTGAGTAGGGTATCTGGCAAAGCTGACTCATTGTGCAATTTAAACATCTGTCCAGAAGAGAATGAATGCCTGTGTCTTAAGGGGTTATGTGTCCCCCCACCCCGGGGCAAGTTATTTCCTCCTACAACAAATCTTGGTTAAGATAACAGTGATCACCTTTTCCAAGGTCCCTTTGGCTTTAAAGGCCTTACTCACTTCTAGTAGACCTCCAGCAGAGCAAGTTCTGTTTTCTTTTCCTGGAAGGCACTTGCAAATGTAGTTGTTAATTTTGGGGTGAGTGTGTTATCTGTGTATTTAGTTTACACAACAAATTTTATCCCAGGAGAGGGATCAGAGAATCTGGCATATTTAAAAACTGTGCCTTAAATCTTTTTTTCTTCCAGTTTGCACTCAAGGTGTTGGAACACAGGTTATTGTTTGACCAGTCTCCCTTATCATCACCATAATGCCATCAACTTTAAGTGAGTTCCCCAATGTCAATTATACCCAGAGACTCTGTCTTTATACACCTATGTATCTAAGGCACTCTGTCTAGTGAAGTGACGTCACATTGACCTATACAGAGATTATTAGTGACCTCATTCCAGAAATCAGCAGGGCCAAGACACAGATGCTTGAATTCATGGGGACTCAGGGAGGCCTTTGTATTTTAGATCTGTGGGCAACAGGCAGGGCTGCATCTAGAAGTGTCACATGGTCAGATAGGGCAGATCTTAATAAGGGGAGACTACTTTGTCCCCAGTTTATAAATTAATAATATTGGAACCCATTGTTTCATTCTTTGTGTTTGGAAGCATTTGTATTCCATCCCCATTAAGATAGACTAGTTAATTACAGGAGATGTGAATGCAATGGGCTCCAGATAGGTTTTTTTTTTATTTTTCCAAACATAAAGGCAACCCTGTGAGGTTAAGCATTCCAATCCACTCCTTTGTCCCAGAGTGGCAGGGAAAATGGAAATGGGGGTGAACTCGAATGCAGGTTTCAAAAATTTCAGACTTAAGGACTAAAAGTACACAGCCAAGTAGAAAGTCATGGGACAAGCCAAGAGCCTTGGTACATTCCCAATATCTGTACAACATAGATTTCAACAAATGGCCTTAACGCTTTTAATGCCTGTCAGTGTGGATTCTGAGCAATACATTTATCCAGAAGCCTAAGTCCCTGAACTGGTACACTCAAATGGAAAAGTTGTTCGCCAGTTTCCCCCTCACATCACAGGGCCTTCTACCTGTTCCCTGTCAGTCAAAGCTAATTATGTTTCTTTTCCTTTAGTCCTATGCCAACATCTGTGGACTTCATTCTTTGAACCCATGAGACAAGAACCCAGAAAGAAAATCAGTGAGACCTATAGCTCACATATTAAAGGACAAATGCAAAACCCAAACAGAGTCCAAAGCACCACACCACACACTGGAATTTCACAAAATGTATTCATTGTCATTAGTACACAGGATAACCAAGAACGCTGTCCCCCCTGGGGAGAGCAGCAACATATTGGTTCTTGCAGAGCAGTTTTATAGCCTGCAATAGGAATTTTTATGCATGCTTAGCACTTGCGTCATGGGCTGGGCTGGGGTTGACCTCTTAGCAGTAGTCACGTTTTACAGGAAGCTAAGCGGCATTGGCTCAGAATCAAAACTTAGGAGCCCCCTATGTAAAATGGCTTCTGACCTAAAATGGCAGATCTGATGCCAATAACAGATTTCATTTATCTACAGAAGCGGCAAACTGAGCTCTGTTCTCAAACTCCAATTTTATTCCCATGGGCTCAGAGTGGTTGGAAAGCAGGGTACAGGCCAGGTCCTCTTTGCCCATTTCTCTATATAGACCAGGTAGTTTTCCTGCGATTTTGTTTTTTCTCCTTTGTCTTAGGACTGGTGTTCCTGACCCACAGCAGGATGATTTGCTGCTGCCTGGGACCAGGCTGAGAAGTAGTACTCAGACTGTTAGCACTGAGTTGAAAAGAAAAAAGAAAAATTTTAAATTTTCCTTTGCTGTCTTACCATACTCCCATATTAGAGGGAGACCCTTTTTACATCCAACTTAGTTTTTGCCTTGAAGATTCATTATGTAATTGCATACATTCCTGTACATACAGAATCTTTCACTTATTTTATCTCTGACAGACCAACTCCCAACTGTGAGATTGTACAATAGTTCAGGGAAACCATTTAAAGACCCAATTGTTACAGTAAAACCATTATTTTTTCTTAGACATGTTTACATCTGCAAGTGGCCCATTCAGTGAAGATCTTTCCCAAGATACAATCTATAGGATCAACACAGTTTTGCCCATGACTTAAGGGGCCAGAAATGAATGCGAACAAAGAACACAGAGACAGACAAACAGAGAGAATCCTCAAACCATGGCCAACAGATGGAAATCTCTAAGACTAGATATGGAGAAATTCTCCCAAGTTCCCAACTCCCCCTCAACTGTGACTTCTACATCAAGTGGTGTCACTAATGTTCCCATGGATAGGGACCAGATATTCCCACAAAGGGGAACCAGATGTGTAGAGTCAAGACTCTTGGTGTGCACACCAGGGGAACTTAACTGAATGGCCAAGGTGTCTTGAATTTACTGTATTCAGTTTCCTTTTTCTCAAAATAGACCAATATGGAGCAATCCTTATAGTGCAGGGAAAGAAGGCAGGAGTTCCCTGAAGCAAAGGGGACTTTGGCGGCTGCTGGGAGTCCCTTGGTCCCTCCCTTTACTTAACAGGAATAGTTCATCTGATTCCATCCAAGGCCC
The DNA here is from genome assembly GCF_902686445.1 of Sciurus carolinensis. Lineage (NCBI taxonomy): Eukaryota > Metazoa > Chordata > Mammalia > Rodentia > Sciuridae > Sciurus > Sciurus carolinensis. The sequence continues at coordinate 22,586,985 of NC_062227.1, read as the reverse complement.
ACCTTCTAAATTTCCAGTTGTCAGCTTTCAAAAATTTCACTACATCCTCAGCATGGAAGTGCAGTTGCTTGGAGTACCAGGCCTGCCCAAGAAAGATGGAGCAGGGGCTGCTCTAGGGCCCCACCTGGAATACCAAATTTGTAACTGAAAGCTCAGTCCTTGTCCCTGATGCCAATTCGATACCGAGGACATGGTTTTGAAAAAAAAAAAAAGTATTGCTTTGCAAGCAAAGGAGAAGCACAGGGGACTTCTATCCCAGAGCCTGTGATTCTGCCCATCAGGAAAAATGGGAATTTTAAAGGAGCTATCCAAAGGCCAGGTGTGTCCCAGGTCACCCTGATGGTGTGTTAACACTTACTTATTAATTTGGGAGATAGTCACTTCCTAGATCCTCTGTCAGGTGTCTCCTTCCTGTAGAGCACAGGTAACTCAAGGTAATCTTGTTCCCCGCCCCCAGGTTAGGGAGGGGGAGAGGGAGAAGAGGAAAAGGAAAACATCCCTTTTAAATAAGCCTCAGAGCTATATTCAAAAGGTGAAGTAGACCACTGTTACAATAACACAAAGATGTTATATATGTTATGTGTTACATAACATAAAGATGCTAACAATAACCATCTACTCCATGGTTATGTTATAGAAAGTCTCTGCAAGTTGTAAAATATGACTCACTGACCATGGTGGCAATGCTTAGAGAGATATGTGATAAAATCTTTTACCATACAGAGTTCCAATTTTAAACTTTTCCATATGAAAAACAAAGCCAAAATTACCATTGTGTTAAGAACATTAAATGACTCTAAAACACAATAACCTCTGAAGGGTTATAGAAAACATGATTCCTGCAAAATAGCCCCTGAAGAAAAGTGGACAGAGGTGCAGCTCAGAAGGGAGTGGAAACTAGCCAAGGAACAATGGACCCTGGGGAAAGGGGCGAATACTGAATGCTGGACCCTAAATTATGATCCTACCCTATGGCAAATTAGTCCTAAACAGAAGCACAACAAACTTGTTGTCTGGGGAGTTAAGAAACCAGGTCCTGAGGAGTAAGTACTCAAATCTTGTCCATTGATATTTCCTGTGCTACATGGAAAATGCAAGGATTTGTATCAAGTCCTTTGTTGTTGCTGGAGGCATCCTCTTTCTGACCCCCTTCCCACACCCTTGCCACCCTCTCCCTGATCCTTCCTTTCCTGATACCCTGCAGACCTCCAGTTTAGAGGCCCCTTTGTCATTTTTTTCCTGCATCCAACACCAATATTTAAATTCTCCAGAAAGGTAAAACTCCATCTGTCATCCATCCATCAAGTCTCTAGCAGATAGGCACCCTGCCCTGAGACCTCTGCCTTTTGTCCCCCCATCATTGTTGTCTGGCCTCCAGCAGACAGATGCCCTGCCCTGAGACCCACCTTTTGGGCCATGGTACCCCGGGAGTCCCTCCAACATTGAAATTGGGGTGAAGACGTTCCCCCATTTCTGGTGGCACTGTCTAGCTGGTGTCGGAAAGAATCCAGGGGATGCTTTGATTTTAATCTGACACCACGATCACCCCCTCCAAAACATGGGAATTGCTTAGTCAATTCCATGGGACTCCCCTTGGGTTGTCCCATTGGCAATTTTGAGACCCTTTACTCATAAACTGACCTCAAAATCAAATGCCTCATTAAGCTCAGCACTTGAATTTGGCCACACTAAACTGCAAATGTAAACTGCACCCATGGTCCAAATATGGAACCTTTGATCAAGAAATTTTCTAAAAATTACAAAATAATTTATTGCAAAATGGCAAATGGTGTGAGGTCCCCTACCTCAAAGCCTTTCTTGTCCTTCACTCAACCCCCCACTATGAAAACCTTGTCCCATTTTGAAATTAATTCTTACAGATTCCAACTCTCTTCCTCATTTACAGCCCCAGATAGTTGAACCTCCTCCTTACAGATCCCGGGGTCCCATGGCCCACATCAGGCCCCCATCCCCAAAATTCCAAGGCTACCCCATCTAGTGCCCCTCAGCAAACTCCCACTGCCCCATAGCTGACTCCTCCCCACAAAGTCTAGGTGCCCTGCCATCAGATTCACCTCCTCAGACCCCACACACTAGTTGCTCCTCTCCCCTGCCATCCCCTCCCCATAGAACGTCTAATAATCTCCCAGCAAATCACATGTTCCCTCTAAGAAGTGACAGGAACTGAAGGTATGGTCTGGGTTCATGTTCCCTTCTCCATGAGAGATAAGTCCCAAATAGAAGATAGATTGGAATCTTTTTCTGAAAACCCTGCTAAATATAGGAAGGAGTTCACCTGCTTGACTCAGGCCTACCACCTTACTTGGGCAGATGTGTACTATATAGGAACATCCACTGTGACCAACGATGAATGCGCTCGAGTTTGGCAGGCTGCAAGAGATCATGTGGCCCTTCTACATGGCCAGAACCCTAAAATCCATCCAGCAGCAGACACTGCTATCCCTACAGTTGAACCTAATTGCACTTGTCAGGCTCAATACCCCGGGGGTCCTCAGACTCCAGCATATGATCACTTGCCTCCTTGAAGGAATGACAACAAATTCTCACACTCGAGTTAATTGGGAAAAAATAAAGGAAATTACACACTGTTTTTGTGAAAATCCCACTCTGTTTTTGGCCTGACTTACTGAGGCCATCACCAAATACAAATTTGGACATCAACAGTCCTGGTGGCAATTGTTTTCATTTTAACTTCATCAGCGGGTCTGCACCTGACATCCACAAGAAACTCAGACAGAGAAGAGTCCTACATCTACTCAGCAGTTACTCTTAGATGCAGCTTTCAAAGTTTTTAACAACCAGGAATATGAGACCAAAAAGGAGAAAGAGCAGCATCTTAAAGCTAAATATCTGCTCCTGGCCTCTGCCATCCAGAGTCCAAGGACATAATATCTTCATGACTCATGGCCACACCAATATATCTCCCTGCTTCCAATGTGGGCAACAGGGACACTGGGCAAAAGCCAGCCCTAATACTAGGAAACCCTCCAAACCCTGTCCCAAGTGTGGACAGTGGGATCATTGGATGGTAGGTTGTTCCCAGGAAAAAATACCCCTTCACCAGTACAGACACCCAATTCCCAAGGCCCACTCACGGAGTTGGAATGATGGGGCATGGGCTCCATTGTCCCTGCAATCTCTGATGGCACATCGAGGGTCCACCACCCCTGGGTCACAGCCATGCAGTCTCATTTGTGGTCAGTAGTGGGGCAAGCCTTTCGCACTTGAATGAATGGCATGGATATATTTTAAATCAAATACCCCAATTATGGGAGTCTCAGGAACCCCTACATATCCACTTCAAACACCCCCCTTTGTGTACATTTGGATCCCTTTCATTTTCCCATTCCTTTATAATTATGCCAAGTTGCCCCATCCCCCTATTGGGTCAAGATCTCCTTCACAAATTAAAAGCCTCCATTATCATTCCCCCTTTAAAGTCCACTACTATCTTTTAAATACATACTGGCCTGGACCTAGTCCCTGCACCCCCTAAGCCTCCCAGTTGTCCTTTACTTGCTGGGATTAACACCACAGTCTGGGATATTTCTCAACCCAAAATAGCAAAACACCATTCCCCAGTGCATACCCAACAGAGACCCCACCCATTCTGTAACCCTCCCCCAATATCCTTTACCCCCCTCAACCCTCAAAGGTTTGAAACCCATCATCTCCCATTTATTACAGGCCATATTCCTCATACCAACCTGTGGGGGTCTCTCAGCCACATACTATGTGCATGAGAAAAGGGTTAACTGCCAGAGGATGATATTGGATATAAATCAGTCACCCATAAACTAACCTAATGAATAAATGAGTGGGGGCATGAGAGATCTGGCCATACCAGCTCTGGCCTCTAACAACATGGAGTAGCCCAACTCTCCTTTATTTTATACTTACACAGGTAAAGGGGCCCAGAAGGGGAGGGGCTTCTGTGATGAACAGGGTGAGGTGGAGTTAGATGAGCCACATTCTTATGGGGACTATCACAGAAGCAGACAGGGAACCACTCCCACACAGTGCCACATACTTCCTAACAATCTGGGAGATTCCTCCATGGTACTCAGTTCCTAGAAGCCAGACATCTGCATCCCATGACTCAACCTAGTTTGATGCTGCTAAAGAAGGATGGCTCCTCATAGTAACCCACTCGCCTCATAACTCCCCCATCCTCAGAGTAAAGAAATCCAACAGTTTCAACTAGTGCAGGACCTCAGAAATTTCCATGAGGCAATTTTCCCCACATACCCTGTAGTCCCCAAGCCCTACACCCTTTTATCTTATATCTCAGCCTCCACCACACATATCTCAGTATTAGACCTGAAGGGCACCTTCTATACTATTCCCCTCCATCCTGCCTCACACCCACTTTTCACCTTTTCCTGGACAGACCCAGGCACTAACTACTCACAGCAGTTCACCTGGACTGTTTTCCCACAGTGCTTCCGAGATAGCCCCCACTACTTTGGCGAGGCTCTCCAGTGTGACCTGGCCACCCTAAATTTATCCCCTCGCCACCTGATACAGTATGTGAATATCCTCCTGCTCTGTAGCCCTTCTTCTGACTATTCCACCATTGTCACACTAGCATCCTGATTAACTCCCTGTCCTCCTGGGGTTACTGGGTTTCTCACTCTAAGGCCCAGTTCTGAACCCCTCAGGTACAATATTTAGGCATCCTGTTAGCCCCCACCTCCCGCACCATACCCTCAGAAAGACTCCAAGCTTTAAAAGACATTCCCCTACCAACTACCAAAAGGGACACACTGTCTCTCTTAGGCCTTTTTAATCATTTTCACATCTGGATACCAAAATTCTCCCTCATAGCCAAATCCCTCTATGAAGCTTCCAATGGGAACCTTTCAGAACCTCTTTCATTTTCCCATTCTTTTTCCTTGACCATTTCTACTCTCCAGAATTCTCATCTCAAATCCTCAACTCTATATTTACCAAGCTCTAACAACCCTTTTTTCCTGTCACTCCACTCAGAGCATGGACAAGCCTTGGGAGTTCTTTACCAGAAGGCAGGAAATACCCCTCACCCCATTTGCATTCCTATCCAAAGAATTAGACTTAGTTTATCTAGGCTGCCCCCAGTGCCTCAAGGTGTTAGCAACAGCAGTTCTCCTGATTCCTCAGGTGAGAAAATTTGCATTGTATCAGCCCATTACAGTTGTTACAACACACTCCCTCCCAGATCTTCTCAGTCATCATTAATTTTTATCCCTTCCCCCAACCAGAGTCCAATTATTGCATGCACAACTCCTGGATCCCCTGACTACGTTTCAGTAAGACTCCTCACTAAACCCTGCCAAACTTCTCCCAAAAAAATCCCCTCTGTCCCTGTCATGTCTCACGCTTGTTCTGACATCCTGCACTTTATGATGAGTCCGTTTTCTCATATAACAGATCAACATTTACCTGACTCCCCAGACTGGTTCATAAATGGAAGCTCCCCAAAACAATCCCCTTACCTTGCCGGTTATCCTATAATTCAAGGAGAAGCTACAACAAATTCTCCTTTAGTCCTCTCCCAGATATTAGTGTTATCTCCCTTACCACCAGGGACCACATCCCAGCAAGCTGAGTTAATGGCCCTCACCTGAGCTTTATCATTAGCAAGGGAGAAATCAGTCAATATTTTTTACTGAGTCTAAGTACACATACAATATTATTCATTTAAACATCTTAATCTGTAGAAAAAGGCTTCCTAACTCAAACAGGAACCCCAATTCTTAATGCTAGTTACATAACAGAGTTGCTTGAAGCTGCACTTTACCCCATAGGGTAGCAATCTTACACTGTGAAGGCCATCAGGCAGATAAAAATTACATTTCCTCGGGGAACCAGGAGGCAGACAGGCTTGCTATGAAAACTGCTCAGTCTAGCCACCACCCCCAGCAGGTTTTATATTCCATGCCAACAAAACTCCAGTTTCCCCTGATGAGGCCGACACCCTCTTGTCTTACCTCCATAATTTAATTCACCTGGATATTTGTTCTCTCTTAATATTCCTAAAGAATTCACTAAACTTGTCTCCTTCAGATTCACAGTATCACCAGCAAATTTTCCCATCATGCACAGCCCGTCTCAAGACTAACTCCAACTCTAATGTGAGGCGACAACCATTTCCTACACACCAGGCTAGAGGAGTCCTTCCAACCACAGACTGGAGAGACATGACTTCACCCACATGCCTTCTGTATGAAGGACAAAATATCTTTTCATCTTGGTAGACACGTTTACTGGATGGGTTGAAGTCTTTCCAATTAACAATAAGGGACTCTACAGTTCCAGCCTTACCTTCCCAGGAAATAATTCCATACTTTGGATATTCTGCTTCTCTCCAATCTGATAATGGTCCCAAGTTTACTTCATCTATTACCCAAGAATTGGCAAAAATTTTAAATATAAAGTGGAACTTCCACACATTTCCTACCATCCACAATCTTCAGGGAAATTGAGAGGACAAATAGGACCCTGAAGGCAGGTCTAACCAAATTATCTAGAGACACTCACTTAGATTGGATTAAGCTCCTCCCTTTGCCCCTCCTCTGGATCCAAGGACTACCCCAAAAACCCTTATGCTCAGCCCCTTTGAACTTCTTCATTGGCGACCCCTTCCCCCATCCACCATTCTACCTCAATCACCTAGCATTCCTCCTGATGTTCTGAAACCCCTCCTAGCTCACCTCAGGGCTGCTCTCTGGAAGGATGCCCACATCCATCTTCCCCAGTCCCAATCTTCAGGGGCCCCTCATCCTATTTCCATAGGAGAAATAGGATGACCTCTTCCCTTCCCAACCTGTAGCCGGACAGGCCCATTCGAGGTAGTTTTAACCACTCCCACTGCAGCCAAGTTAGAAGACCACCCCTCCTGGATCCATCTAAGCAACTTGAAGCTTGTTCCTGCTAATGCCGCTTATCATTCCTTTTCTACAGGCCCCATCTGACTCCACATTACCCACCTTCCTGCCACTCCTGAGGAAGCTGCTGAGCCACACACCCAAAATTCCTAATGTCCTTTTCTCTAGCCCCCCTCACCTTTTCCTAACAGCACTCAGAGGTGAATTAAATTTATTATATTCACTCCCCCTTCATCTTTTTCCTCAAGCATTAGACCTCATTTGGGATCTTTGGTTTCAAGGGACATTTATTGACTTAATCCCTACTCAAATTGCTTTCGTCTCTCTGTGTTTTCTGCATATTGTGTTTACTTCTCAAGCAACCACTCTGGACCCAATACAGTGCAGACAAAAATGGCTGAATGAGAATCCTGTCCCTGTCGGTGAAAAAGTTAATGCCTTGAACCTGGAAGACACACCCCATGCCATGGGGACAGGTTAAGAAAGCAACAGAAATAATCAAGGAAAAATTGAGAAAAATGGGTCAACTCATTATTCATACTAATAGATTCCTCATGCTGATCTTCATAATAGGTACAACTCTGAACATGACCAATGGCACAGAAACTTATTGGTCCCGCATCCCACAACGGACCATTGCTTACCCAGTAACCTGGTTCGACCTACCTGCTTTGCTTTACATCAATTCCACCTCCTTCCCGCCTGGTCTTTTGTTAACTGCTGGGTCTTCCCAACAGTTTTGTTTAATTATAAACTCTTATCCTCTCAACACCCACTTTGCATCTCCCTCAATAACTCATATTGTTACCACACTGGGCCTCAAACATGGCTTACATACGTCCCTGAGAAACAGGATCAAAAGGCCAGGCTTATTTTCCTCACTGGCAGAAGCTTTCCTGCATGGCTCTTACCAAGAACACTGGGATCCTTCCCATGAATTGTTACAGTGGTCTGAATGTGTTATATCCCATCCCCAAAATCTTTGTGTTGCAGAAAAGCAGGTTATAGACTGGCGTCTTCACAGGGAACTGATTGATGCCAAAACTAGAGTTTTAGGATGGAGATTATCTTAAGCGGATAACGTAGATCAGGTCTATAGAACTGTTTTACATTCCAACTCCAGTATTTATTGGTCCAAGGGAGAATTATCATCTATGGCCTTGAGAATGGACTTTGGGCCAATTCAGGATACTATCTGCAAAATGGGTCTAACTCAGGGGTTTTTTTGAATTTGGAATGGTGATTTTAGATATTGTAACCCTGAAAATGTTACCTATTTTCAATATTTCCTTTCTTAAGAAATCCTATCTCACAGCATGTGTATTAAACCCGTTTTATTGTCCAGACCCATTAAAATATGACATGATGCCTCACAAAATGTATATCATGTTAAATGTGAAAACTGCATGTTACAACAATGTTATCAATCAGACTATACAGCAGAGTTCAGGACAAACTGTTATGATACTCAAAAGACCAGTAGCCTCTTGAATCCCTGTAAAATTATAAGAACCATGGCAAGAAACACCTTCAGTAGCATTTATGCAAGTGTTGCTATGACACCTGAAAGGCTGTACTAAATGTTTCATCTGGTGGCTGATAGCTGGCATTGATATCTTGACTGGGATAATCGCCTCTGCAACTACTGCAGTGGTGGCACTGCACCAGCAGGCATGGACAGCTCATTTCCTTCACCATTTCAAAAGAATTTTACTGAGACCTGGCAAACTCAAGTACATATTGATCAGGGAATTTTAGGTGAAATTTAACATTTAAAAAATTCTGTTATATGGCTAGGTGAACAAGTGCAAGATTTACGATGGGCCTAGGGACCCCAATGTCATTATAACATTACCCAATTTTGTGTTACTAGAGTTCCACACAATGATACTGACGTTCAGTGGCAAAATGTATGCAGTCACATGATGGTACTAGTCACTTTTCATTAATGTCTCTCTAGATGTGTTAAAATTACAATCTCAGGTTCTGGCCATGGCCCATGCAAAAGTGCCTACTCTTAAAAATAAAGAAGTTTGGGACAGTTTAACTGAAGGAATTTCTTCTCTGAACCCTTCTAAATACTTTTCTACACATGTAGCTGGGTTACTAGTTATAACTATACTGTTACATTTCTTGGTCCTTATCTTGCACAATTTGTGAAGCAGGATGGAAATGATTAAAGTACCAGTAAACTATGATTTCAAGGCTAATCATGCTTGCTATGCTCTGAAGGACCCACACTCCTGGAATCATGGAGAGTGCTCCCTAAATCTGAGTAGGACCCATGGCCCTAAGGACAATAGGGTCCCAACTGCATTATCTGCTGAAATTATTCTTTTAGTATTATCAAATCAGTCAATCATCACCTTTCCTATAATTGCCTGATTTCACTGTACTTGTAACTTTTCTCCAGCCTATTCTGAATTCTGTATAGGAAAAATTTCTTAATAAATTTAACTGCATGGCCCCAGCTGCCTCCCAGAACACGTGGATGCCATTTTCCTGCTCACCTCCTGAGTCACTGAGACCACAAAGGGGATCTTCACCTATGATGACCTCAGGGCCCGTCCCCCCCACCTTTTCCCACCAGGGTCTCCATGCTCTGTTCCAGAATTTTGAAAGGAGGGGTACCCTTACTTTGTCTCTTCTCCGCTTGAAGCAACTAGATCTGACCCAACACCCCAATTCTTTCCCTCTTTTCAGAGTCTGGAATGAAGGAATATGAAACAAATATTCACGCAAAATAGCCCCTGAGAAAAATGGAGAGAGGTGCAGCTCGGGAGTAGGGAGGGGAAACTAGCCAAGGAACAATGGGCCCTGGGGAAAGGGGCAGATACTGAATGCTGGGCCCTAACCCATGATTCCCTTGGCAAATTAGTCCTAAATGGAAATGCAGCAAATACCAATGGGCAAGATTTGAGTACTCACTCCTTGGGATCTGGACTCTTAACTCCCCAGACGACCATGAGTTTCAACCTTTTTACAACTACTGTCCCAGGCTAGTTTTAATCTGTTCAAGTAGCCTCTGATAGTCAAAACTGTACATACATGGCTTCCAATGATTACATCATTGTACCCTATAAAACCAAAATCCCTTCTGTAACTGACGGCCATTTTCCCATCTGGAAAGTGGACCCCAACAGCCCCTGAGTCAGTGAAGGAATAAAGGGTTCTCTGAATCTGTTGAGGTCAGCTCCCCTTCCCTCTGTGCTTACAACCTCTTTTTTTTCTTTTGATTGTGGTGAGGACTGAACCCAGGCCCTTGCACATGCAGGTCAAGCATTCTACCACTCAGTTACATCCCCAACCCTCAAAATAAACTCTTAACAGCATTTGTGTTATTATTTTAGAGTTCAAAGATATAAAAATGTAAGTCTCATCTTTCTTTTATGCAGATTATTTTTAAAGGATTATAGCCCTATTTCAAATGAATGCTTACATGGTAAATAATGATTTAAGAATGTGCTCAATTTAAAGGATACATGTTGAAACTTTAAGAATTAAATATAATAATATGAATCACTAGTTAGGTTAACAAGAACAATTTATGTGCCGTACACTGACATATTAGGAATGCGGAGACATTTTAAAAGTAAAAAACCCAGGACTAAATACTTCATTAAGAACTTCTATTAGCAACTTAATAGAAGATTTATATAGAAAGGGATAATGTATTTAATGTCAATTCAGTGTATGTGACAAAAATGAACAATGAAGATTAAGAATTCCAATTTTTCAGGTCTCTAATACTAGACATTTTTATCCCTATTTTGGCCACTTCTTCAACAGAAGCCAATTCTCGATTGTGAGCCAGACTCAGTGAATATACCAGCATCTCTCCCAGGATTGGTTTTCTAGCAAGTTAGGGATGAGACCTTAGGATATATGGATGAGCCTTCAGTGTTCAAGGGGCATGGGAAGATAAAGGACTGCAATAGGCAGTTAGCTCATATTTACTATTTCAGACCTTTCTACTTTAAATACTTTACTAGCTGTGGATAGAGTTGGGAAGGCTTACAGTGGGCCACTGCAAAACGAATATTTACTCTGTGGTGTTCATTTATCCAGGATTTAACTTACCTGTATTAACATTACCCCTTTATCAGCACAAGTAATAAAGACTTAGTTATATTATTTCAAGAAGTTGAGCAGGAAACCAAGAAGCACAAGGAGCAATGCAAGCAGTCAAAATTGGATTATATAATGAGATGATGCCTTTACAGTGTTTATGGCCTATAATGTCATCACCATAAAGGGGGAACACCTTATGAGTACCACACAATTGTATCAGACTACTAAACAGTACAATAATGTAGAGAAAAGTATGTAGTTCACACAGTTAGTTTCTCAGATCTGTCTAGTGAAAAGCTAGACTGACCTAGGGGGTAAAAATACTTGCATGGATAACAAAATATCTTCTAGTCCCATAAATCATATATAGTCAATTGTTAACGAAAAACAGTCGATAACCATGTGGGTTATGCAGACTTTTTTAATGCCATTTGTATTTACTTTTTTCCAAACTGGCCAAAGGCAATGTAATCTTTTCCTTTTTTATGCATTTCAAAATTCACTTATATCAACGTTCCTTTCCACCCCAATTCATCCCATTACCAAAAAGGTATGAGGTAAGGGGTGAGAAAAGCATTCTTGTTTCTCATTTTCCCACTTTTCCCTTGGAATAAATGAAGACTTCATTAAATTTTTTTTTTTTTTGAAGTTGGAAGGATAACAAAAGTCTAAATTTTCTTCAAATAAGATGAAGTAAATAAATAGGCATTCAAATGTCAGTAAGCTAGTAATCCCCAATATAGAAGTAAGATAGTTTCGCTTTAACAGGGAAGTGTTGGAAAAGAAAAGAGGCTTCCTGAGATGCAATCATTTACAAAATAAATTATAGCTAGTTCCTGATAGTTATTCCTGGGAATGAAGATATGAACCTTTCCTCTCCTTTCATGAACCTTGTAAGACTAGGGTATAGTCGCTGGCAAGAGTCATATCATATATTGGACTGTAAATCATCTACCATATTGATTAGTCAAGTTTATTTAAAGTATTCTCAGCTGGGGAGATAGTTCAGTGGTAGAGCATTTGCCTAGCATGCACTAGGCCCTGGGTTCAATGCCCAGCACTGCGAAAAGCAAAACATTCTTAGCATTAGACATTTTTAATGGATGTAAAAATATTATTAAAATAACAAATTCACTTCTCCTATTCTAGCCACATAAGTTGTCTGCAATAAATGATACAGATTTCAGCTCTAATCTGTAAAATACTCCACGAGTTGCTAACATCCCAAGAACTAGAGAGAGCTGCCACCCACTAATAAACTACCAAAGTAAATGTAAACACAGTGTGGTTCTCGTGTTCTTTCATATAATCCCAGATAACCCCAAATAATTTTATAAATATCTTATGAAGACAAAAACCTTAAAAACCCATCAAAACCATTTATAATATTTAAATGCAGAAAACTCAAATTTCTTTCAACAAGGTCACAAATCACCCAAAAATTGTGGTCACACAAATAGGATGAGTGGAATGTTTAAAGTTTAGGACAACCAAAGAAGCCCCACATAACTTTTTAAATATAATCATTTACTCAAATATACTGCAAATGGGAATGGTGATAACACAGGAAGCAAAAATAAGATTGCAAGTAAAATTTCTAGAAGTTCATGAAGACAGTACCATCCCATATTGCAGATGCAAAATGAGAAACAGTTCTAATGGGGTTAAAAGTTCTCTTGGTCTTGCAAGGTGCTAACTAGTTCCACTTCCTGTGTCAGAAAGTTAGTCCACAGGAGGAGCTGGTGGCTGGTGGATCCTGTCCATGATGAGGACTGGTTGACTTTCCAAATAAATTGGATCTTTTTGATAAGGACGTCTCAACAAGAACAAGATAACCGCAATAACCATTCAGGCCTTCAAGATCATAGTAATGCTGATGCCACTGTCACCAGAATCATGGTACACATTGACCAGTCTTCTCCTTGCATGTTCATGACAGCAGACACATTCACTGCGATCAAATCCACCTTCTGCTGTGATTCCCTAGTTTGAGTTACTTGACTGTTTAAATGCACAAAGACAAAAACCCATAGGAGTGGAGGGTGGGGGCTAGACAGACTCAGAAGAACCACCCAGGGCTTCCAGAATGCTGTGGCTACTCGAGACTCAGCTGACACAAGTGCTCCTGGCCACCTGTGTCCTCCCGGTCCTCTCTTTGGATTTGTTGGACCACTTCAGTCTTAGTCACCAGACCCTGAACTGCCGGTTCCTGTGGAGCTTGGCACAACATGTTGCAGCCTCTGGAGATCCCACAGGCCCCGGCTGCCCAGTGTGCACACACCACCTCCTGTGGTGGGCAGCTTTTGGCCTCTTCTCCACAAGGGGTGCTGGGCCACACTTTACTTTGTCCTTTGGCGCAATCCTGGGGGGCTGGAGGACAGAGAGAAAAGAAAGAATGGTGCATAATAAGTAAGTGGCCGTGGGAATCACCTTTTTTTTTTAATTGGGACATTGTATTATGTATAACACTATAATACTGGGATTCCTCCTTACCTATGTGTACATGTGCATGACAGAAAACATAAAAATTGGGCAATTTTGTTTCCTAGTTCCTCCTCTTGCCCTCCCTTGTCTTCCCCCAAGTGCCCAGAGTAAACATAGAGATTCTGGCTCTGGCTTATTTTACTCAACATATGCTCTCATGTTCCATCCATTTTCCTGCAAATGCTATCATTTCATTCTTGATGACTGAATAACCCCCACTGTGCATATATATTCATCATATTTTCTTTAACAATTCATCTGTTGATGGACACAGGCTGGTTCCATAACTTGGCTATTGTGAATTGTGGTTCTAAAAGTGGGTCTGCAGTACTGCTGTAGTAATTTTAATTCTCTTGAATAAATACCAAGAAGTGACTGGGTCATACTGGCTTTCAAACTCCCTCAAATTTCGATTTATTATGATAATAATAATATGTTAAATATAATTATATTAATATTATTATATATTATTACATTCATATTATGGTGTATGTATTGTAACATTATGAATCTCAGGTAGTGAACTCAGGTTTGGAAGCATCTGAATGATTAGTTATCCAGGAAGCTTAGGCAAGGATCCTGCAGTCATGTAAATGAGCGCTGACCCCGGGATGTGGCCAGCTCTCACTGTCACCTGGCCAGTGACTGTATCGCACATGGTGGGCCCTTCTGCATTTCTTCTCTCCTCAGTCAGAGGAGGGTGTGAAAGCCAGATGGCCACAGTGATTCAATGATTCCCATCACCTGGAATGTGTCTCCCCCTTGTGTAATCTCCACCCTCACTTTACCAAGATGGTCAGTGTGACCATTACAATATAGCATATGGTAAAGTGACTATGTCACTTTCCAGATCAGGTTATAAAGGACAATGTGACACACCCCTTTGCCCCACAGTTGGGTCATCAGCTCTGTTTTTAGCCAGTTACAGTGTCTTGAGGACACTCAGTCAACCCTGTGGAGAGGCCAGTGGGCAGTGGAGGCCTGCCCATACCACGCAAGGGAGGGCTCAGTTGATTGCAGCCTCATGAGAAACCTTGTGGCAGACTCAGTCAGCTATGCCCCTCCAATTCCTGACCCTCATGCTAACTGTGTGAATGAACATGTTGGTTGCTGGTTGTGGTTTGGATCTGGCATGTCCCCAAAGTCTTTGTGTTGAAATCTTGTCCCCAGTGCAGCAATGTTCAGAGGTAGGGTTGTTGGAAAGTGATTGAATCATGAAGGATCTGATCTCATCCATGGATTAATCCATCCAGAGCTTAATGAACTACTGGGAGGTGGTGGGACTTTGCTAGAAGAAGTAGGTCACTGGGGGTGAGCCCTGGAAGGTATTCCTTGTCACCTGTTCCTACTGCTCTCTTTCTGCTTCCTGGCAGCCATGAGCTGAGCAGCTTTCCTCTGATATGCCCTTCTGCGGTGCTGTTCTGCTTTGGTGCCTGCTGACTGAAATCTTGTTCTAAGCAGTTAAGTTGGGCCGTAAATAGACACAAAGCAATAGATAACTAATAGAGTGATGTTCATCTGTGAAAGGCTCTGCCCTTCCCTCCATGTGCCCTCTCCACTCTGTCCAGGTCACTTTGAGCATTCTCAGGCACACAGCTCATAACCAAAAATGTGTCCTCTGCTCACTAAGGACTCTTCCCACTAAGGTCTCTGAGAGCTCATAAGAGACTGTGACCTTCCCCTGTCACCAGGCTCTCTTTCTCTACTAGCACAGAGCCTGCCCTCAGTAAATGCTCCATAAGTGTTTGCTTAGTAGATCTGGGTACTTGTTTCTTCCTCAGAGCTTGAAAATTATGCTTTGCTCATACTGAGCACTCAGTAGGTTTTTGTTCATCAAGTAAACAACCTACAAACTTATTGCCAGTTCAAAATTATCACTCACCCCTTCAATACTGACATTGATCTAACATTCTTCATCTGATAATCTGAGTATAAAAGTGCTTTAAACTGCACCCTTGTTGTCATGCAAATTAATAGTTACAGTTAATTAAAAATCAGAACGATTATAGTTGGAATTCTACAATGAGGAGAACTTTCATCTTTTCCAGGGAAATATGCAAACTTTAATATACTTTATAAGGCAGAGTCACCTAAGCTAAGGTTGTCCAAATTACTATCATCAAGAAGATTTGGCTTCTGTCCCTTTGCGGGCAGTAGAGGAGAGAAAACATGAGTGCCATTTCTAAATAATGGTCATGTGAGTGCATATGTGTATGTGTGTCTGTGTGTGTACATGCACATGCAGAGTGACAACAGTCATGGAAAGGGTCCAATCAACTCACTTCAGTGTCTGCTGCCTGCCTGCTGTGTGCCAGATGTCCTGAAAGATGCTGAGGTACAGAGGAGCAGATAGCGTGGAAGATTCCAGAGGTACACATTAAGCCTGCTTCCTGCCAGGCCCTGTGCTGGTGTTTGCAAAACTCAATATGCACTGGGAGAAACAGACATGGATGCAAAATCATCCTGAGGTCAAGCCATTTGAGTAAGGAGCCTCTTCTGTGGGACACTGAACAGCGTGACTGACCACTGAAAGAAGCACTTCCTCCAGAGGCTGGCTGTGACCCCTCACATGCTCACTCAACTGACAGTTGCTGTGCACTGGCTATCCAATACTGTCCCTGGCACACACAAAGTGGACACTCAGAAGTGGTTCAAGACAAATCTGCCCACATGGAGCCCATGGTGTGGCCAGCAAGACAATGAGTCATGTGATTGGATCTTAGAGAATAAGGATGGGGCCAAAGGTTTTCTAGATGGGGTCAAAGAAGTATTTGGGGTCTCAAGAACACGATCAAAACAAGCAATGAGTGCTGAAAGACAGCAAGAAATGTCCCTGTTGAAGGAGGTGACAGGAGAGATTAGGTGTATACAGCCTGGAGCAGGCAAGTTTGAGATCACCTCTGAAGTGGTAGCGAGGCTGCCACAAGAAGGCCACAGCGTGTTTCCAACAGGGCAGGTTCAGCATCCCCTGAGCCAGCAAGGAAGCTGAGACATTGCTAGAGTGCAGCGGCAGGGGTGCCAGGGCCATGCCCATGTTGTTCCTCTGAGCTTAGCACCGAGCCTCGCACAAAGTAGGCGCTCACTCACTGGACAAGCACAGGAGATGAAGAGTTTACTGAATGGACTGGGGCCTGTAGAGGTCCAAAGGCAGTCTAGAAAAACAGGTCTGACTCTCACAACACTGCCTTGACTCTCCTCTCTGATCAGGACTGTGTTTTATATTCAATCCCTAACCCAAGTCAAGATTGGGTTTTATATGCAGAGTATCATTCCTCATGGAGATGAAAAATATTGAGCACTAATGTCTTCATAACAGCTCTCTAAGGAATGAGGCTCCCACATGCACATCACTTGGCCCAACAGTTCCGCCTGCCATCTGCTTCCATGGCAAGGACATCTCTCAGCCTTCCTGAGAGAGTGTCAGGACCAGACGTTCCAGTGTTGACACACTGACCGCTGGTGTTAGGTAACCTTTCTCAGAAAGAATTCAACTACTTATTTAGTTCCTTTATTCATTTCTTCCTTCTTTTCCCATCCCTTCCCACAAAGGATTTGAAGAGACCTAAAACATATAATCGGGTTTCATAAGATGGGCCCAAAATTATCTCATTGTTTCTTTTCTGTTTTGTTCTAGGGATGCTGGATTCAGAAAAATATGCAGTCCCAACCTCATAACAACAGGTTCTTGCAGGCAGGCAAACCAGCACTGATGAAGAGTATAGTTTCCTCCTGATTGGGTCAGGTAGGTGTTCACAAGGCATTTCTCAACCTCCACCATCTCTTGTCACCACAGGTAGTGAGGAGCCCCTCCAGTTCCACCCCTGTGCAAGGGGCCTTAACCACTGGCCCGACCCCACTCTTAGTAACAGAAAAATGCTGGAAGTTATTGCAAAGGCTACAGGAAACCTGAGGTTGCCCAGGGAAGGCCAGGCCAGGAGGAGAGAGGCCATGCATGTGCCAGACTCAGGCCTGGCAGCAAAGGTAGAGATGCAGAGGCAGCCCTGTCATCTGCCTGCAGGGACCTCTGAAGACCTAGCTGTGGCAGAGACAGATGGCTGCCTGGGTCACTAGGTCAGCTTGCATTTTGCAGCGGGGAGGGGTTCAGGATTGAGTAAGTTTCTCCCTGGGACCCTGGCTGAGCTCTTTCTCAGAGGAAGGCCCAGGAATCACTGACACTTCCCATAGAGTCAACTGAGGGACTCTGGGGATCCCCAAGGAGGGCTGGTGGCATCAGTGATTCAACACAGTGACTGTGGGAGATGGAGAAAGGAGGAACCAGGAGGATGTGGTGGTCTAGCATGGAGACTGTGGAGGGGCAGCCAAGGATGGCAGAAGGGCCCTGCTTCTGACCCAGGTGTCCTCAAAATTATGATAGTGATTACCTTCTGAGCATCCGTGCATTTGTCCCTTGTCCTAAACCTCCAATGGAGAAGGCAGTCATTTCTCCTTCCTGGGGAAACTGAGACCCAGCATGTGGGCAGAACAGAAGGGGTTGGGTGTACCATGAGGAGCCAGTGCCTCACTGGGGTTGGGGAAACCATAAGAAAGGGCCTCTCAGAGTAGGGAATAGTTCTCCCAGATCCTAAGCATTCCAGCCTCTTCCCCCACTTCTCTTCATTCCCCCTTTGGAGGGTGACAAGAGGAGACCTGCCCTCAAGACGTAGGTCTTCATCCAGGGTTTTCTCATGGAGCCTTGAGCAAGTCACTGAAGCTCTTGGGAGTTTCTGGATTTGATTCCATTTCTGCAAAATGGGATAACTGTAGCCTGCTCCATGGCTGTCAGGATAGAGGAGCTCAGAGGGGCTTGGCTACCCACCCATCAGGCCTGGCCTAGCCTAGAACTTCAGTCTCACTGCAGAGTTGAAGATGCTGCAGGGGCCTGGCAGCCACTCTGGAAGCTGCCTCTGCCTAGTCCCACCTCATCCCTCTCTGCAGTGTAGTGGTGGTGGAGGTGGAAGCTCCCTGGGGTTAGTCACTGGTGACTGTTACTATGCATCATACAGAGGCCTTTGGGAAATTCCTACAGGAAGGCATTCTATAACACATTGGTGGCTTTCAAGAGCCAATGGGATCAAGCAACTTGGGAAAGAAGAGCCCATGGTTAATAACCCTCACAAAGAGATGCATCACATGTTCTGATGTAGAGTGTGGGGATCCATCACAAACACTTGGTTGTGGGTACCGAAGACACACAGCAGGGGACTAGAAAATCCACAAGTTAGGTATAAAATAGAAACTTGCTTTCCCTTTTGGCATGGAAAATAAAAACAAAACATCAAAAAAATCAGGCATGATTCAGTCAGTACCAATGGCAGATGTGTACACAAGGAACACACAGGGGCTGGATTCCAGCCAGGAGCCACCCACAACCACCAATGGGCTCTGGCCAGTGAGACATCCCCATTGTTACTATCTCTGGGTGTTAGCAGGCACCTCTGAGAAACCCAAGGGAACTTGTGACAGTGTCCTGTGCCACTCTAAATGCAGAAAATACCACTGAGGAATGAGATGCCAGCAGTGCCAAGACCACCTCAGCATGGCTCATCCCAGTATGCCATTCCAGGGATGGAGAAGCTGCCTGTCTCTGCTGGGGCCACTTGCAATCAGAAAGACTCCACCTTAAATGGCCCCATAGAGCCAAAAACCGTCAGTTCATGGCTGTGTCTGGCCCATGATTCGCAAAGCATCATCATCAGATCCTCCACACCATGAGCAGCATTGATGCTCCATTCTAGGTCATGGCAAATGATTTTTTAGCCAAATCAAGAGAGGACTGTAATCTCCTATTTAAAAACCTTGACCTGCAATTCATTTCTCAATGTTTCTGCCACATGGACAACAGTAATAGACTTCTGCCATTTCCCTGATCAGTCTGGACCACTGCCTCAATTCAGGCATTGTGGAACCAAAGGCCAGGAAACAACACAGAATAGAACAGTTCTTGTGTCCCTTGGAGCCACTGAGAGGTCAATGAGCAATTTGGCAGCAAGGATAAGAATCTAAGAAAGGCATCAGCGTAAACCTGTCCTGAGGCAGGGCACATCTGGCCTGGGAAATGCTGGATGCATCCAGCCATGGTGGCTGATGACCCCCTCAGGCTATCCAAGGCCTGAATAGACTCAATGACTTTGGGTGCTTCTCTTAGAAAAAGTAGTACCAGAACCAGTTGCAAATTTGGGAGAAAAAGCCAAACAAGTACAAACTGAAATCAGTCCTTTTCAGTTGTGCAAAGGGACCTGTCACTAGTAAACAATATCCAAGTTAAGGGAAATACTTTTAGAGGAGTGCTGGAATTTTGAGCTCTACCCCTGATGTGCAGTCCTGCTCCTGTTTCTAAGCCTGTGAATGGTTAAGGAAGGGCTAAATCTAAAGAGTGCACATGAAAGCAGTCAGTGGTATGGCCCTGAGCAATTGTCAGCCACATGGAACTAGAGACTTGGGGTACCAGCTGTGCATGGCAGCAGCAGGAGTTCCTAGGAGTGTGGGAGGGAGCTCTACCAGTGAGGTGGCCAGCAGGACCGACCAGGCCAGGAAGCCTCCTGCAAGATGGAGGTGACTCTTTCAGCTTCTTGGCCCAGTGCTCCTTGAAGGCTCCCATCGTCTGCTGTGAAAGCCTTCTTTAGGCCAAGTCTAACCCTAACCACCCCAACCGGATTATTTCCTCCAGACTCACTAGGACAGGATAAGCCTCTGCTCTACCCAGAACACACTGCTGGCAATGCATCCTATTCTTTTGCTCTGCTCACTCACTTAACCTCCCTCACTGACAAGGATAAAAGGCAGAAGCACAGTTCACCAGCTTGTTCCCTTGGCAGTAGGGTGATGGTTGATGTCCTTGACACCTGATGGAGTCGAACTCTTCACCCATGCAAGCACATGGGTTCCTTCTTCCTTGGAATATGCTCATCTTTCCTTTCTCCTCTCTGGTTCTGGCCCACCTGACTCTCCCTCTGCTTTGGAGGCTTAAAAGGAGACAAATTTGGCTCCAGTTTCTGGGGAGTTGAAAGTAGCATCCATGTCTCAGGTGTCAGAAAGCCAGTTCTGGCTTCTGAAAGATGAAACCACCATAGCCCACCAACAGTGGCTCCAGCTTCTGGAGAACTGAAGGAAATGTCTATAGCTGGGTCGCCAAAACCAGCCTCTGGTATGGCAGGCTGCTCTTGTTCATAATCAGAGCCCATAGACTGAATGTTACCACTCTTTATATGGTTGCTTGTTCCAGGGATGGACACCCCTCCCCAGAACCACTCATTATGAGACACCTAACTTACAGTGTCCTTAGATACAGGGAACACTGACAGCAATTCAAAAGAGCCCCATTTAGGGTATGTATTGTATAATTGGAAAAAATTCAAACTAGATGATCTAAAGAAAAATGTTTTTTTCTGCAACACTGCTTGGCATCTATATGTGCTTGATGGTCAAGAGGGATGACTTCCTTGTTTCAACACCATTCACAACTAGATCTCTACTGCAAAAACAAAGAAAATGGACAGAAGGCCCTTATGTGCAGGCCTTTATGAACCTCAGTCCAGATACATAAAAGATTACAAAAATATGCCCGTCAGACTCCTATGGCCACACTGGCAATGGGAAGACTGATTGTCCCTACTGAGAAGACCTGGGCCCCTCTTGTACTACCTGGAACATAATTCCTCCATGAAGCAACAGGGTCCAAATGCCCACAGGGGTCCAGAAACCCAGATTGTTATCACACTGGAGGAGTCATACATCATGTGTCATGGCGGGTGATTGACATGCCTACCTTAAAGCATTTCTTATAAACAATTTAAAATAATCCTCCACTTGCAATTACAGGGAGCACCTACAGGTTTTGGTGATTTCCTCTCTTCTGAATCTCCACTTGTACTAAAAATAAAGGTGTTTTCAGAATTGTTAGCACACGTTTTTGCCTGGGTGGCTGGCCAGCCAAGGCCGTATTTATCTTTGTTGGATGTATGAGGGATGCAGTGTCTATTGTTTTCTGTATTTCAGGTATGACGACTCTTACTGTATTCTCTGACAATGAAGCAACTGAAAATGACTGATATCTTGATTTCCATGGGTAGTGTACAATCAACTATTAAAAATACATTAAATGTAAGTAAGATAAATATCTGTAAAACTACGTATCATGTCTTTAAAATCTGAAAACTACATGAGAGGTAAAACAACTGAGTCATTTGTAAGTTGAAATATGTTTTTAAAATTTCCTTGAATATATTCAACTGGAATGGTAAGGCATATTCCTACATACAACATTATATCATTCCTACTATTCCAAAGGAATCTAAAAAATAATTTTATAGGGAAGAGCCCAGATCAAAATAGAAGTGAACACATGGCGCCTAAGGGATACAAGTTCCAGGTCCCCGCGTGGGTGCCGAGCTAAGTTTCCCAGGGACAACAGCAACACTCCCAGTTCATCCTGCAGTTCTTTCCTGCCTGGGCCCAGCCAGAGGTTCCAGTCGGCTTTATAGAAGAGCTCCACCAGTTGTAGCCCAGGTGGTGGGCAAAGCCAGTGGACAGCACGGAAGTGGTCACAGTCAAAGTGTCCCCACACCACCTTGTCCAGGACTAGCCTGGTCCCTTAAGCCTGGTTCCAGGTTGTGCAACCTCTGGCAGTGTGTCAGTGCTCAGACTGCAGTGGGCCATCACATGGGGAAGACCTCGGGTGGGCCCTCTCCTTAGCAGTACTCGGCTATGAGGTCCCATTAGGTGTTCTCATGCTGCACACTCTGGGAAGAGGTCCTGCACTTAGCCAAGCACAATTGGAAGTGATCTTCCCCTGCCCTGAAGAAGTTCTGCAACACCACAACTGCGCTGTTGAGGAAGCACTCCCAGAAGAGTTGCTTGTTGGGCTGCAGGCAGCAGGACATACAGTACTCACAGGTGCTGCAGGCAGCTATTGCAGTAGCATTGCTTTGTGCTGGGGATACTTGACATCACAGCTGCCATTGGTCAGTAGATTCTTCCTTTCACAGACATACCCTAGGTCATCCATGATGAGGTGCTTCCCTTGAAAGGCGTTCTGGCACTGAATGCTTGGCTGGCTGCCATTGCCCAAGTTAAATTGTACTTTCCATGGAATGGATTGGTTGTGGTCCTGAGCCTGGAGGAGATTTCTATCTCTCACTGTCCTCTCCTCCTGCTTCAAGGTGCTGCTGAGGATGTAGACCAGTCAGAGCCGGAAGACCAGGACCAGCATGGACCTTTTCTCCAGGAGCCAGCGCCACACCATGGCAGCCAGGTTCACCATCCTGGTTGAGATGGGGGTGCTGCAGCTGGAGAGTGGAGCAAAACCAGAGCCTGAGACCCAGTAGCATGGCCCCTTCATGCCCAGCAGCCCCACAACTTGCTGCAATGAATGCCTTGTGGTCCGCAGTCCAGCTTGTAAGTTAAAATATTGAAACATTCATTGATAATTATAAATTCAAGTATTCTTGACTTCTTACAGTCTGTAAGAGACAATACATTTGGGTCTCTTAAATGTGTTTTCATAAATAACAGAATGATTCAAACAATATTATCCTATGTAAATGTATGACTACACAAATGGTATGCCTTTACTTCGTGTACAGAGAAACATGTATCCCATTTGTTTACAATAAAAATAATTTAAAAATTAAAAACGTTAAAGACAATATAATAGCATCATGGTCTATTTTTAGATGCAATCTCTTCTTGGTTACATAGCCTGAAAATAGACTACCATAAGGTAAAATCCAACTGCACATGCGCAATTATAAACACATAGAATGAGCAAAGCTTTAGAAGGAATGGGAAAAAATGTGTTTTCATAAATTGTTGTATGTAAAAAGCAGTAAAATAATTTATATGTGAAAAAGTAAAAACATAGTCTCCTTCCTGGGTGTTCATTCAAATATAAGATTACTAAGAATTAAAATCTTATTCACATGTAATTTAAGACCCTAAAAAGTAACCCCTGAGGAACCTTGAGTGACCTTCACAGTAGAAATGCACCCATGTGCTCAGTCTTCAACGCCCAAACAGAAAGTATACCCAAAGACGAATATGCCTCATATGGGTAAATGAAAAGTCATAGGCAAAAGACTGGGTTTAACTTTAGGGGTCTAAACCCCAAATGTGGGGGCCATCCCAAGACTAGTAACTCATTTCTCCAAACAGCTAGACCCTATGAGTTAAAGGTTACCACACCATTTAAAAATAATGGCCGTGACTCCTTTGGTAGTTAACAAGTCCTCCCAATTAACCTTGGGACAGCATGTGGAGGTCCAGGTCCTCCCTCCAAGTCCAGACAGTCTTAGAAGTCAAGAATCATCGCTGGTTCATATAGGGGGAAGACTAACAAAATATCAGTCCCTCCTGTTAGACACTTCTGACATCAAACATTTGCAGGGATGTCAAACTTTAAATCTAGCTACTCTATTCCTGAACTGAGCCCCTCTAAAAGGCCAATGTGGGGACATCATTGAACAAACTTTATAGCCAGGTAAAACTTAAAGATGTGCCTGCAGATAACCCTGTGCAGAGGTGGAAGCAGTTTTATAAAAAAGATGCCATAAAAGCAGGGAATGCAACAATTACTGTGATAATAGCATAGAAGCAAATGTTCTCCCCACTCACACTTCTGTCCCAAAGCAAAACTCATCATTTTTATTCAGACCTTACAGTTAAAACAAGAAAAAACATCCATACAGATTCCACATATGGGTTTCTATTACTTCCTGCTGCTATTCAGAAGGAAAGAAAGATATTAAGAGCTAAACATACCCTCTGGGTCTTCTATCACCCAATTGCTCTTTGCTTCCCGGCATCTTGCAGGGCTTTAACTTCTTTAACTTGTTCTAATGAACAAATGTGTGGGGTTCTTCCCAGATACATAGACAGGGCTTTAGATGTTGTATGAAATTGGGCATGCATTTATAACCAAAACACCCTTGAGGGCACTGGTTTCTCTTTTGACATGTTGTCCCTGCACAAATGACAATCTATTAGAAAAACAAGGACCTCAGGACACACTGATGTAAGCATGCTAGAGGATGAATTCCTGTAGGAGTAATAGGGGCAGTCACATCTCTTGTTCCCTGGATTAGTGTTTTAGTAAGATTTTCCATCACTGTGATCAAAAGAACTGACAAGAACAATTTTAGAGGAGGATCATCGAGTTTACTTGATGCTGATGGTTTTAGAGGTCTCAGTGCATAGGCAGCCTCCTACAGTTAACTGAGGGCCCAAGGAGAGGCAGAACAGCAGGGTGAAATGGTTTGATGGAGGAAGGCAGCTCAGACCATGACAATCAGGAAGCAGAAAGAGCTCCACTTGTCAAGGTACACCCCCATTAAGCCACTTCCTCCAGCCATACCCTACCTGCCGTAGTTAGCCCAGTTCATCCCTAGCAAGGGAATAAATCCTTGATTATCTTATAACCAAATCATGTCACCTGTACATTTTCTTGCATTGTCTCACATATGAACTTTTGGGGAATACCTAATATCTAAGCCATAACAAACAGCTATACCTACCTTAAGGTGACACTAATACTCAAAAATAGAAGGGCATTCGATTTCTAATGATCTGAGAAGGGCGGAGTTTCTGCACACTTAAACTCCACCAGTTGCATGGGGTAAACTCCTCAAGATAAGTAGTGGTTACTATCAACCCAGTAGGTCAATTGTTCTATGTATTAGTTTTCAGAGGTGTCTTATACATTAAACTGAGCAAATAATGCCACTTGTGGTTAATTTTGACGTAAATATTGTATTTTTAGAGTGTTATTCTTTTGAGAAAGGTAATTGGTGAGTGATGAGATCATTTGGAATATTTAAAAATTTATTGTGAAAATGACAAACTACTGCAAAAGTCACTTTTACTAAATGTTCAATGGAACACCAGTATGGACATAACAGGCATGTAATGTAAGATACATTCGTGAAAGTATTTTCTTGAAGTATTTTGTCATTTTATATCTAGGAATGTGCTATATTTCAAATTATTGATGTTTGAAAATAACTGTCCTATAAACAGGATACTGGGACTATGTATACTGCTTAGAAATGTGGAGTGTGCCACACTGCTGCCTGGCAACGCTGAACGTGTTCCCCTTGTGTTGGATTGTGGCAAAAGCACTCAAGGAAGATCTAACAATGATCTTTAGCACAGGAGTAAGTTAGTTCTCCAAATGCTTGAAGTGGTAGAGAATCCACTGTTCACTGGTTATGACTCGTTTACATACCTTCCAGATAGTATCTTTGGGGAAGATTTTCTATGTAAGAGACAAAAGAGGCCACACAGGTATTATCTGAAATGACAGTAATGGTGACAATACAAAGGCATATGATTAGATTTGATGCAAAAAATGAAACTGTCTTTGTAAAATGGTAAGATTATAAATAATTCCTTGGTGCAAAAAACTATGATAGAGTAGAACAACCTGGTAACATCTCAGCATCAATAAAAGGAGTGGAACTCACACGCTTCAACCAGAAGTAGTGGGTTCTTGTAATAATCTCAATGGTGCTATGAATAAACATGATTTCTTGGTTTCCAAAGGGTATTAGCCTTTGTTCACTCATATAACTGGCATGGGTATTGTAACTACAGAGATTGTTCACAAACTTGTGAACAAAAACAACTGTCTTGTAAATTGGTAGGATTTCAAAAGAGACATCTACTTAGGCAATGAGAAACCACTGGGAGGAAGAAAGTGTAATACTCCTGAACCTGCTACTGTGCAAGATGATATCAGATTTGACATGAGAACTCCTACTGTTGTCAAACAGCAAGAAAGATGAAGGTGTCTCATTAAGTCATTTCATGTAAAACTGACAACATTTGGCTTCCTTGTATGTCTCCTTAACCCATTTACTCTCAAGTTTTCCCCTTACTAAGGATAAGGATAAAATCTCTCAGGGGGAATGAGACTGTAAGAGACCAGAATGGGGAACAAAATGGCAGATAAACTCTAAAACCTTAATTTATAATGTTACTATAAATCTTTTCCTACTCTTCTACCTTAACAATGCATTGAATATGCCATTTCATACCATTCTTCATCAGATCAACCATAAATAGGTGTTGATCAACTGGGCTTAGGCTGGCCCAGGAGATATCACAAGAGTCTTCCACATGAAGGAAAATCCTTTAAAGCATTACCATGAAAATGCCAGCCCTTCCAACCAGCCACTCTCTGGAAGCCTGGCTCATTCTGTTTCTCTCAATCAGGGCTGTTCCCTTTCTCCTCAATGTAAAGTCCCCCCGACCCAGTCCATTAAAGCCTTGCTTATATGTTCATGTTCTTGGGAGTCAACCCGTTTGGCCCGAATGAGGTAAAATTTCTGGTGAAACAGAAATTATCCTCTAACTATCACCACAACAAAGGCCCTAAGCCAACCAGGTTCTTCCTGCTTACCCTTGGATCACAGTTGAGAAAATATCATTTTTTGCTAGCTGATGTGTCTTCCTCTTTTTATTACCAACAAGAACATAGAGGTCGGTGACACAGAGCTTCTCTGGGTATCCAAGGCCAAGTAATAAGCCGAAAAATAACCATGAGTCAAGCAGGGAAGTGGAGCAGCAAAGTACAGAACTGAGGATGCCCTGGAGGGCCTCTCACACAGACCAGGGGGCCAGGGACAGCTTCTCAGACTAGGTGACATCTAAGTGAAGTTTTCTGCTTGGAGGTCATCACATGCTGAATATTACTTCCAAATCACTGCAATAAACACTATTTCCCCCTTATTGGGCACCTACCATGTACCAGGCCTCATGCTAAGTGTCTCATACTTCCAAATATTGCCACCCACTGCCCAGTAGTGACAATCGCAGTTCCACAGATGAAGCATGAGTGGCATAGAATAGTTAGGGTCTGCCAGGATCCTGCAGCCACAGTGGCTGGACTGGAGTTGAAGGCAACATAAATGGATCCTGGTAGAAGAGTCTCAAAGGCAGAGCTCAGACTCTTAGCTTTATCAGGAGAGGCATAAGTTTTGATTACTTGTTTGCACTATGAAAGGAGAAACTAGTTCATCTGAATGATAAATAATAAAAGGATAATTGAGAAAGTATTAATGGCTAATCTGTGCTGAAAATCATCTTTTGACTGATGTGAAAGTGTCCAAGGCCGTGGACACTGATGCACACACAGGAAGTGGGTCATAAAAGGGATCCATCATATTCTCCTTGTCCTCTGTCTTCAAAACTCTCAGCCAACCTCTTGTCCATAATGGCTTTTATAACAGTCTCTACCCAGCTGATCATCTGGGATTTTCTATTTAGCGTCAGCTGGAAGCTCCTAGAGAACAGATGGACTTGTGCCTGCTTTTGCAGAAAAGGGCACAGTCCTCCTGGTGGCATGGACTGTGAGACACCTGAGTCTCTCTTACCCTGAGCTGAATCAGCCAGGTGAGGAGCAGCACTGTGGGGAGGTCTGACAAGAAGGCATTGGTACTTGAAAAGGGACACACACACACACAGGCTCTGCACAAGAAGGGTAAGGGACAATGGGGGGCCCACAGCTCCAAAGAGTTATCCCTGAGGCCAGAGTTCTGGGCAGGCTGAGATGACCCCCTCCTGTGGGACCCAGAATCCAGCTGAACATCCACAGACTTCTGAAGGTAATTGACCTGGCAACCTTTTCCAGAGAGTGGGTGTGATTTCCAATCTGCTTATTAAAGTGTGGGACAGCTCTGGGACCCCATCAGCAGTTATTCCCTCCACAGACCCACTCCAGCCCAGGTGTGGGCAGCAGGGACTCCTCAGCAAGGCTGGCACTTCAGCAGTTCACTAGATCACAGTGGCTGAGCCTGAGCTCTGACTCTGTCCTTCAGCAGCCTTCTTTTGAAAGCCAAAGCCAGCATAGTTTCAACACATTGAAGGTGACCTCATGTGTTCACTTCATCAATGTACATGCACACACATTATTACATCAAACATTAAGGATATCTATCGGGAATGTGACACCTTGAGCAGTTGAGAGACCGTGAATACTGTCCCCCAGTTGACATTGTCTAAAACTGACAAAGGACCAATATCTGGAATCTTCCAGGAAGTCCTATGTGTCTACAGGAGAAACATAGGCCTTGCTGGAGGCTCAGCAAAGAATATTAACTTGCAATTTTAGGACTTAGTAGCTCTTTGTCCCTAGAGGCTGGCAAAACCTGGAGAGTGGGAAATGCCTAGTGTGGGGCACAGGTGAACGGGTAGGCCTCACTGTAAGCATTGGTGGAAAACAGGAGACAGTCTTCCTACCAGGTGGCAGTTAGGCCAGTAAGCCCACATGGGCCCTATGACCATGTAGCTATTTTGCTGCTGACTTCTATCCCCACAGAGATATTATCTTGTGTTCCAGGAAAGGCAAGGGACTGTGCCCTGGGGAAAGCACATTTCACTTTGTGGCCCAGCACTACAGTGGTACAAGGACGTGCAGGCTTGGGTGGACACATTGCAAGCTGAACAGAATCAGGATGGCATGGGATGCGACATCATGTGGATTCAACAGGGATGCCACTTAGAAGGACAGATGCCAATAAAATCCTAAATATTAGAAGGGAGGAGGGGAGTAGTTATGAATGGGAAAAACAGAATGGGAATGAGGGACTTGCCTCTGCCACGTTCTCTCTTCCAGAATTTGGAGGCCAGCTGGTTGTCTCTCTTTCGGGGAATGCTGCACCCATTCATACCAGACCACCAAGAGTATTCTCCTTCAGGGGGACTGGTAGGCAGGCGGTACATCTCCATTCCCCACATGAGATCCTCCTCACTCTCCATTCTGGGGGCCACTTGGGCCCGTCCAAAACAAGCTCCCATAGTCACAGCTTCCTTCGAAGCTAAATCAAACCCTCCATCCCGTAGTCCTCAGCTAGACTAAAAGCCTCTTGGCAACGGTTGCCACACAGTGTGTGTCATCATCGGCCGCATCATAATAGGGCATTGCTGAGTTTTGCCAGGCAGGCTGCCTACAGTTCTAGTGTCACCCCATATCATATTATGACAATCCCAGCCAGTGACTAACATGAGTGCCTCTATTTTGCAAAAAAAGGAAACAGGTTTGAAAATATATAGTCACCAATGACCCTGCTGCCAGAATAAGGCAGAAGCCCCCTGTGGTGGCCCCATCAGGCCAAGATCAGAGAGGATGTAGAACTAAATCACACTGCCCAGTCTCCATTTCTCCTTCTGCTGTATGCTGACCAGGCCCATCCCAGGAACCCCAGTCCTGTATACTACTGCAACCACTTGCCACGATGCCCTTCATTTTGCCCTCAGAATGGCCAGGCCCTTGACCCTTGACCCTGAAGGCAAAACTCACACCTGCCCTTTTACAACCTCCTGGGGAAAGTTCAGAGTTAGCCAGTCATGCCACACCAGCCAGCAGAAGGAATGGTTCCTGACAGTGTCCTTTCTAACAAGCCCATGCACTCAATCTAATGTTTTATCCAAAGTTGATAAAGGATGCCAAGAAGCTCCAATGCATTCTCCATCAACTCAGAAGACAAGAATGAAGGATGACCCTTTGGAGATTTCTTAATTACAGTCCTGCTAATGCAATGAAATGGGTTAATTGAGATTCTGATATCTCATTAAATCCATGGGGTATCACAGACCTCTTTAACAAGAATGCCCACCACTGGCTCTCCAAGAGAAGCTGCACAGAAATGACTCTGAACCAAATATGTGGGAACTCATACAAGTCTCTTGTCTGCACATTTCCGTCCCTTCAGCTGTTAGGTGGTGGCCAAAACTGAGCATTTAAAAACTACATATACTGAATATGGTGGACTTGCACTGCAGGCCAGGGCTCTTTCCCATCAGCAACCTCTTGGTCATCACTTGACAAGAACCTACATCTTGCTGGCTATTTCCTCATCTTTTCCATGCAAAGAGGGAAGGAGAGAGGCTTAGATGAACCTTCAAAGGTCCTTCAGTTCCAGGATCTGAAACTGAGATGCCTCTGTCAGCACTGCCAGCTGGCCTGTTCCCCAGTAAAACTTCCCTAGCTCTCAACCTCTGAGGGTCCAGCAACACCTTCCTGCCACTGATGAATATTCAGTGAACACCTGCTGTGTACCAAGGGTATGTGAGGCACAGGGTTGTAATGCTGAACAAACTGATACGCCCCTCCTGGGACTTATGGCCAGGTAAGTAACACACTACCTGGGGCTGAGAAGACAGAGCTCCATACAATGCCTCCCCTCTGTGGAGTCTTCCCCTGCAGTCCATCCCACCCTGGTCACCTTGAGTGGACTCTGCTGCCACACAATGTAATGTTCCAATATAATAGGTTTTGAGGCTGAGAATTGTGCCTTTGTTCTTCGCCATTCTCCATCCCAGCACACACAAGGACTTCGGAACATCCACCCAGATCCCAAATGTGCTGGGAGCTGGGATTCCTATTCCACATGAAGAGTTTCTGAGAGTCCAGAGGCACAGACAACAAAATAACTTGTCTTTATTTTTCAAGTTTTTTATCCAGTGAGTCACACCTACTCTTCCCACAAATAGTTCAAAAGAACCAATTCTCGGTGTATCCTCACATAGTGACTCCATGGTGGACAGATGAGAATTTCCCTCCCCTTCTGTCACTTCACTGGAGCATAACCTAAGCAGAGACCAGTGGGACCTCTTTGTCCCCTAGCTGCAGCCTACAAACTTCTGGTGAAGTTCAGGCCTGAGTTAGTCTACTCATGTCCCAGACAGGCCAGGAGGACACAGGACTGAGTCTCTTCTTCCCAGAATGTGCCCTGCAGCACCACTACCCCTCACAATGGTATCCTCTGAACACTTGGAGAGTGTCCCCTGCTGTAAGCACAGGGTTCCCATTTCAGGCAACTTTCTTACCACCCATCCCCACCCCTATACTAAATCTCCTCCAAACAGGGTGATCACAGATCTTGGGGTGTGAAGTCTGACACGTGTGTGTAAAGACAGCAAAGCTCATGGGTCCCTGGAGGGTCAGAGGCTGGCATTCCTCACCTGCTGCTACTGCCATTGTTTTACCTACAGCCTCAGTTTCTAGCCACCTGGAGTTCATCTGCAAGCTCTGGGCTAGCCTAACCCAGCAGGACACCTGCCACTTCTCAGGGTCTCACTCAGCTTCCAGTTCCAGTCATTCAGTTCCTGCCACACTGACTATCCCCATTCTGTCCTGGATCCGATATTAACCAAGTAGGAAGCGGGAAGAAAATGAAACTCTCTACCCTGCAAAGGCATCCCTTGCTCTTTGATAGTGTGATAGCACAAATCTCAGATTCAATAGCTTTGAAGATAATTCACTTATCCCTCTTCAATCAAAATGTTCAAAATGTCAAACAAAAAATGGATGAAATGGAAACTCATTTTTATGGTTTGGATGTGAGGTGTCCTCCAAAACTTCATGTGTGAGACAATGCAAGAAGGTTCAGAGGAGCAATGATGGGGTTGTGAGAGTCTTAACCCAAGCAGTGAATTCATCCCCTGAGAGGGATTAACTCTGTGGTAACTGAAGTGGTGTGGTGTGGCAGGAGGAGGTGGGAATTGGGGGTGTGGCTCTGGGGTATATATTTACATCTTGCAAGTGGAGACCTCTCCCTCCCTGCTTCCTGATCATCACATGAGCTGCTTCCTTCTGCCATACTCTTCTGCCATAACTTTGAGCCACCCCTTGAGCCCCAAGCAATGTATCCTGCCTTCTATGACCAAAGACCTCTGAAACCGAGCCCTCAAATGAACTTTTTCTCCTTTGCAGTTTTTCTGGTTGGGTTCTTAAGTCACAGCAGCAAAAAAAAGCTGTCTAAAACACCCAGAAACTTCAATTTTTGAATTCTAGTTCAAAAGAGAACTCATGAAATAAATGACATTCAGAGGAAGGATGTGTTTGAACAAAGTTATTTTGAAATGAACTCTCCCTGAGGCTATAGGCCAGGTTTGTTGTGCCCAAGGCCTTCAGTGAAGATTTGTGCTGTAAGCTGAGAAAGGCCCAGCAATGCCCCACATGGATGCTCAAAGTCCAGGCCAGCATGCCACTGCTCCCAAGATCCCTCCAGGAGCATCAGGTCAGAAGCACACAACTTGCACATCCTTCAGCAAACTGCCCAGCACCTGGCAGGAGATTGGCCCAGGGCTGATGCGGGCCCAACCCTGCCCTCACCATGCTGCCATGCTGCATGAACAGCAGGTCCTTGCTGCAAGTGGGATGGTGACATTCTCTTCCCAAGGTTCATAAAAACTCACTGAAGACCAGCAACTCTCTGTAGCAGCCCAGAGGCTCTCCCCTGACTAACAGGAAAAGGAGGCAGGGAAATGTCAAGGGACATTCTAAATCACATCCACCCCTCAGGTACCAAGCCAAAATGACCTGGTGGGGAATCACCTGCTGGGAGAAAGGGGAGTCGCAGTTCCTCCAGGAACCCTAGTCCCTGTACCTTCCCAGGGATTTCCCCCTGACCTTGGTCCACCTCCACCCTGTGTTGGACCCCTGCATTAGAATTCCTGACTTCCATTGCCATTTTCCATCCCTGCTGAACCATACACAGCACCTCAGTGCACCCCCACCTGTTGGTCCAAACCAACATAGTCCCATGGAGCCAGGTTTCCAGTCTCATTAGACCCTTTACTAAGCAGAAAGGAAAATGTGTCTCCAAAAGCATAAAAATTTACTTCCACATCACTAAAATCCAAGGAGAAAACTAAAATTCATCTTCAGAGGACAGGTTTCTTCACAACACAAACCCTGAAGAGTTAAATTCTTTCCAAGCAAAAGCTGAGCTACTCTGTATCTGGCATTTAGAACCATGAGCTCCAGACAGTGAAGAGGCATGCTTGAACTGAGAGGGTCTGCTTCCTCCACCTTTCCCGTCCCTGTGTATGTGAGGCTCACACATGCCCCTGAGGAACTGGGTAAGTGAAGAGTTGACACTGCAGCGACTCCTTGGGCTTGGGACTCAACTTGGGTCTTGGCCCTGCCCTGCACTGTCCAGTGACCTTGGGGACTTGCTCATCAAGTGTACTTGCTCGTCAGTGTTGCTGGCCTAGTGATACCGCCGTTTACCGGTGATGAGTTCTGCTCCTTCTAATGTTGAAGATTGAACACTAGAGAAGCACGCCAAGGCAAGCAGATTAAGCAGGTTTTATTTAAAGGTAATAATACAGACTTCTGGCAGGAAGAAGGGGGCCATGGCTGATGTTCTAAAAGTCCCCAGAAGTGAGCACACCCTACATCTTTTATAGGTTAAATTTTCTTTTGTTCTCCAGTTCTCTCCCAGCTGCCTATGTGACTAGGCCTGGTTTTGCATTAACTGAGAAACCATGGGCAGGAGGAGGGCCAGGGTGATTCAGGCAGGTAAGGGCCCAGGGGGCATTAATTAGCAGCTCCTTGCTTGCAATTTGATAATCAATGGGTTCTGTAGATCCTTGACATTCCATTCTTCCAGGGGCAGTCTCCAACTTCCAGACACAGATGGCTTCATGGCTTCATTTCCTCAAATTGACCCGATTCCCTATTTCTACACTAACTACCTGTCCTTAATTCTGGCTTCACTAGCACCAGCATGTGTGATGCCTGGGCAGCCTGCCTGACCTGTAGTGATGCACCTTGAATTCTGCTTTCCCCTCCCCCACTAAGAGCATAACTTGACTATTCCCAGCACCAGCAAAGAGTGAGTACACAGGTTCTGGCTTGCTGAGAAAATGACCCACTTGGGGAACAGCCTCAGCCTGACCCTAACCATCCTCATCTGTCAGGACTTCCAGTTTCTCTCCCTAATAGCTTCTCCTGGCAACAAAGAGCTCAAGGTCCTCTGCCCTCTGCCAGACCACACGCACTCCAACCTCCAGACTTCGCTCCAGTCTGGAATGCCCTCCCTTCTCCTTGCTCTCTGTACAAGGCCAAGGCCCACCTCCTCCCACCCACAGGCCTCCTCTGCTAACTGGCCAGAAGCCTATCTTCCCCTAAAGGACCATTCACCAAGAGGCAGAGCTGTGGCTTGGCTCCCCTTCTCACTAATCCATGGGGGCCACTGTCCTTCCTCCTCCAAGCTTCACCAAGGAAACTTCATAGCAGGAATCAGAGCCCTCCTAGTCCCATTTCTCTTCCCTTTTCTAAACCCCTTACTACAGGATTGAGCAATATAGGGAGGACCCTTCTGAACACCCACCTAGTGCCTCTACTCAGTTCTCTGTCCCTGAGGTCAGTGTTTGTTCATTCATCTGGCAAATACCTGAGAGTATTCGGAGTAATAATACTCCTCATTCTGCCCCTTCTCCCAGGAAGCCCCGCTTTGCCCATGAGCCCAGGTACTCCTTCAGCACCCTTCCATATACATCTCCCCAGAGACTGTCTTTTCCCTCCAAGTGACACAGTCAAAGGCTCCTGTAGGAGAAGGTCACATCCTTTCTATGCAGCCTCATGACCAGCATGCAGAAGACAGTTTAGAGACAACTTTCTCCATTTAGTACCTTTGGCTGGGAAAGTATAAAATTAAGCAGAGAAATTTTTCCACCTGGAAAACACAAGGATTTTTTTGGGTAGAGTAGCCTTCTGTGGGGAACCAGAACCTGCTGGGGACCTGAAGGGAAGCATGGCTGGCAGTCTCTACTTAAGTCACTCAGAATCTAACAGGCCCGGTCCTGACTGGTCACTCCTTTGTCAGAGAACACCTGTGTTAAGGGAGAACAAAGACACTGCAGATGTCATACAACTTCAAGATGAACAGCGTCACGGCTGAGCATTCCCTCTTCAGGGAATGGAGGTGCTCCCATCCACTGGCATGATCACAGCTAAGAATATAACAGGGAGCCCAGGAGTTTCAATCAATGACTGGACTTGGTAGATGCACTTGATTTGCTGTATGCCAACAATATATTCTGACAATGTTCATCTGAAATTTTTTCACATAATTTTTTTAATAGCAAGCTGCCCAATACTTGTATAATAGCACTCTGTTTAGCTACTAAAATTTCCCAGCAGTTTCTGCCACCAAGTGGTAGCCAAAACCACCCTGCCAGAGGCACTGCAGGAGTGTTGTAGCTGTGGTGTGCTGGTCCCTCTAGCTCCCGTGTCTCAGGGATGGAGCACCTGGCCAGGCCTGTGCTGACCCCCACACCACTCCATGAATTCAATCTTTCACCCCTCACAGCAACTCCAGATGCGGATACATTATTATCTCCATTTTAGAGCGAGAATTTAAACAAAGATAAGTTGGGAGCTTGCCCAAAACCAAACCCAGGCAGAGTGACAAGGCCAGGTCCCTCAGCTGCAAAGCAATGTCTGCAGCTGTCGTCATTTCCTCCCAGCTCTATCACTCACACGGCCCCCTGGAGTGAGCTCACCCTTTGATCCTGGCCATGCTGGAGGCGCATACTGACTGCTGCTACTGGCAAGCTCAGTACTCATATGACAGAGAGTTTCCCTGTGGCTCTGGAAGTTCCTACCTTTAGTTTTGGTCAATGTCAAGAAGAGTGAGCATTGTGTTTCTAAAGGGCAGTGCACAGGAAGGCTCTGCACAGCCATCTCTGCCCCTGGAGCAGTGCTGTGGTGCTGGCAAGGCCACATCTCCCCAGGGCCAGCACATGGGACTGCCTGCCTTTGCACCTGAGCCAGCAGGTGGACTGAGGATAGATCCTGAATTCTAGCCTTGTCCCAGTGCAATGCCAAAAGATGTTTTGTCACTGCTGCTTCTCATGCATCTTGATCAAGTTGTGCATCAAACCTCCTACCACACTGGAGAGACGATGGAAAACCAGGTTCTCTCTGGTTCAAAATCCAAGTTCTTATTATAGTACATTACATATAGTTAGCAATTCATAGATATTATGAATAAAATCCTAGAAAAATATCAAGAGAGCAAGAGCCCTTTCCTCCATAGGGCACAGGGAAAGCAGTTAAAGGGGCTTATGATGGGATCTGCTCAAGTGCACAGAAAGAAGAGCTTTTGTCTACATAATAGTCAAATGGGTTATGGGAGACCAGGGAAGTCTCATCTGCCCCTGGAAATCCTTAACTACGTCCCTCCAGCACACTCTTCTGCCATGATGTTCTGCCTTACCTTGATCCCTGAGGAATGGAGCTGGATTTCTGTGGATTGATACCTCTGAAACAGTGGGCCCCCAAATAAACTTTTCCTCCTTTAAAATTTTTCTTGTCAGGTTGTTCTTAGTTACAGCAGCAAAAAAGCTGACTAAAATACCAACACTCTGGTCTAGGATGGTGTCTCTAAGAAGTTGGACCCGTTGATTTATTTCTCAGTGGAAAGATCTCATTGAAGACATGCATTTGGGAGACAGAAGCATAAAGATAATTCTTTAGGGGAACTTAGACAATCATCTGGGAAGAAGATGTGGGAAGAAAAGAGAAGATGG
This sequence comes from Sciurus carolinensis, assembly GCF_902686445.1. NCBI lineage: Eukaryota > Metazoa > Chordata > Mammalia > Rodentia > Sciuridae > Sciurus > Sciurus carolinensis. The sequence goes on along the minus strand of NC_062227.1, from coordinate 22,550,227 downwards.
TTTCAGACTGTCTGATCCTAGAGGAGTTCCAACATAAAGCATTGGGGAGAGAAGAAAGACCCTGATCTGTCTGTCCTTTTAGCACTTCCCAAGGATGATGGGCAAAGCAACAGAAAACCTGTTAAAGCTTAAATGACTCAAGTTTTCCCTCTAACTGTGAAGCATATCTGCTAGGAAAAAAAGACAGCAAATGTTGGCTAAAAGCCAGTCTGAATTCAATCAGGTAATTATTGTCTGTGAGGATAGTGACCCCATGACATCTGGAGAGTCACTCTAAATCTATAGGATAAGGTTTTTTTTTAAAGAAATACACTGTTTACAAGACATTGCAAAGTGGTGGGGAGGGTAAAGGAGGCTGGATTTGTTCATTGCATGTGTGTACATGTATTGAATTATCCTACTTACCCCCTTAATATCTATAATTAAGACATCAATCGAAAATATTTTTTAATTAAAAAAACCTTTGGAAACTGAAGATGTAATTATCTATGGTTTGACCGTTGTTTCCATGGCACAGTGTGTTCATTAGCAGGAAGAAATAGTTCAATGATGGAAAACATAATTTTTTTGAAGGGAGGAATTGGAGGAGGCTACCTGTGTCTCCATAAGTCTTCAGGTGGTCCCAAACCCAAGCTCATGGCAAGTTTGCCCACATACAACTAAAAGTCCAGAGTATAGATCAAAGCAATGAGCCAAGCAATAGGGCTCAACATGTTCAAATTAAGTAATTCATACAAGAAGAAATTTGCTGTCATTTTTTAAATACAAAATTGAGTAGATTTCCCTCCTCTTTTTTCTTGTCAAGATAAGCAAGTTTTCTGCCCCAATGGGTATCAGGCTAATATTCAGCTTCTTTGTAAATTAAAAGCAAATTTGAAAGCTTTAATCAGATTAAAATGAAGACATAGTGCTTACTCATACACTTTCATCTTAAACTATTTCATTTCCAAAACTGCTACCTAAATGAAAATGAACAGGGTCATTTTTATTTTCAAATTACGTTTCTAAAAAACACAACCCAGTATCTTCTGGACCAGTAAAGGTCTCAAACTGTGAGAATTAACTAATCATTTGTGACTGTGAGAAATGAAGCTTTAAAATTGAGATTTTTTTTCCAGACTCGACTAAATTCTGCTGTTATTCATTGTTCAAAAACAACTTTGGTTGCATTATGTTCATCATAGGGATACATAGTCTCCATCTTCAGAATGAGATCAGACCTTCCAATAATCTATCAGAAATGAGTATAAATTACAAGTGTACTTTTCATGCAAATAGTTGAGATTTTGAAAACATAACATTCAACTTTCATTGCATAGCATTTTTCTAGCATTAGCCTATTGCAAATCAGAATATCATGTTATACAAAAATTATTAATCTAATAGAAATAATTTGGGTAGCTTTATCAATTGGAGGGGAAGATAAGTTACATGCTCATTGTAAAATAAAATTAGAGCAATATGGAAATGTACAAAAAATAAAAACCATGTGTAATTGTGTCGCCATCTAGGGACAGCCATGGTTAATGTTTTATATGCATACTCCTGGTCTTTTTCTCTGTGGATGCTCACAGGGATGCAGTTTGTGGGCAGCATCTGGAGAGGACCTACTCTGAAGGAGATTAGTGCCTCCTAGAGATTGTCACTTTAGTGCTGATAAACACCTCCTGGTCGGCATTGGGAAACACTTGTCTTGGGAGATGAAGGCTGTCAGTGCAGGACCTTCTTTTTCACTCCCTTTCCCAGGCCACATTATCTTGGGGATTTTCATTTTCCATATCTACTGGGAACAACCACCAAGTAGTTTGAGCTGTTCTGCAGACACTTAAGCAAAATGGAAATAAGGGTATGAAAAATAAACACCAGTTTCTTACAAAAAATTAGAAGTACTAATTTATTAGGGTACAGAGATTCAAATGGTTGGGATTGTATATTCATTAAATTTTCTCCATAGGACTAGGGCACAGATGTTCATTTTCATGGTTTTAAGCTTGGTGGAAGATCCGTCTGTTTCCACTCTTGCTTATTTCCCAGACACACACCACAGCTGGGCACAAATCATGTAAGAGGAATGTTTATCCAAGCAGAGCTGGAGAAGTCAGGGCTCCAGACATTCCCAGGCTTAAGGGGAAGCTCCTTTTTCAAAGGCTTCTGCTGCAGGGACCCAGGGTAGGGTGGGCAGGAGCACAGAGTAGGGCATTGAAACTATCCCCCAAACCCTGAAGGAAAAGAGCAAAGACCTGTTATTATCTAGACAGACTAGGAGATAGGGAGAGATAGTACAATGAGAAACGTAACAGGTTTATGGAAGACACGGAGAATGTCCCTACTGTTGGGTATTTTGTATCCTAAGAAGCTGGAAACCCTGGGGTAGCGGATGTGTGCTTCACTCACTGGAACCAGGAGACCACAGGGACTATTTTTGTTAGTAATAAGGAATAAGTTCCAAAGAGTGAAAGGGAAACTAACACTATATGAAAGTATGTGGACATCTAGGGCCAAGTCAACAAAGTGCATCAGGAAAAGAAGTGAGTATCAATTAGTCTCCACTGTAAAGATTCATATTTCTGAAATGACAGATTGGCTTCCAAATGAAGGTTGCACATCTGTGTCATTGGTGGACAAAAAGGGACTGCAATTGAGCTCCCATTACAGCTACATCCAAGTACCTTCCTGCAGCACCAAAACTGTGATCCAAACATGGCAGCCCCACCCTCATGTCCTACATCACCCCCACTCAGGGGAAGTGGAGGTTTGGAAAATGAAGGTATTCCTCTTCGCACAGGCATTTATTTTTCTGAGGTCTTCTTCAATCTCAACTCTCCTCCCTCAGTCTGCCTGCAAGAAACACAAAACAGATAATAGACTGAAGAGACAAAACAAGACTCCATTTATTTTTATTGTACTATTTCATTTCAAATAAGTCAGGCACCACAGTCCTCAAGTTGCTTAGCCAAAATCTGAAGCATACCACCTAAATCTTTGAAATAGATGTAGAAGTAGAGGCAAAAGTTTCCTATGCTCTTTTGGGGGTATACCTGACAGAGTATTATTTACTAATACTGGTAATATATTTCATCCAAAATGGAGCACTTGGTGACTCAAGGATGGTCTTAGAACTTTCTGACAAGGAGACATTTAAAGATATAATACAGGAAGTGTCATGAAACACAAAACAGATAATAGACTGAAGAGACAAAATAGTGGTTCCATTTTTAGTCTGATATTCCAGGAGAAAAATGCTTCTGGCCAAATAAATTAAACCTTGCTCCATCAGCGATTACATCTCTATATCAAAAGACAATTCTTCAGAGAGATGGTATACTCGAGTGAGGGGCACAGACTGCAGCTCCTATAATCAGGACAAAACTAAAATGGTGGAGATGGAAGGAGAACAGGCTGAAATCTATCATGAAAGCACTCACAACTTTCCTCTGTTAAAGTTTCATTCTTGATGAAAAATAAGAAATTTTCACATGACTGAAGAATAAGATCCACAGTCTCCTGTGTCCTAAGGTCATTGCTAGTCTACTCTACCCATCAAACAGAAGCTCACCATATTCGATCACATTTTTGATGATCACACATTTTCCCTCTTGCATAGTGATAGGTGGATTTGTGATATTAGGGGCACAATGTGGCTTCTCTCTTTAGGCTTCTGACCCTGTGTGACAAACAGATATCTCCAGTGAGATGGGTGGGGGAAAAGCAGTTTGGACACATGGAAACTGATTCAGATAGGAGGCTACTTTCATAACCACACTGATGAAGTGTTTTTAAATGTTCTTTAGTGAGGAGGAACTGGAACCTGATATCAAAACCCACTGTATGTCCTTTATAGTTTATTGTACATAATTATGTACCATAAAGGGTACATGGTTTGCATTCCAGGGTGTGGGATTTGTCTTCTTAACAAATCCTTTTGTTGACTTTGGAAGTCCCAGCTAAGAACCCCCTGAGGGCTGATCTGAACTGGGGAGACCTGACCATTGTGAAAGTGCTCCAGGGACCAGGGAGAGCAGCAGGCCCCACAGAATTCTGCCAGGGATTTGCACTGATGCTACCCTCTGTCTAGCACTTGACTCTCCCCTACACACCTTCAAGGTTTCCCCCTCATTTTTTTCAGATTTTTACTCAAATACCACTTTCTCAGAAAGGCCTTCCCTGATTATTCTTTTGAAAAATGCAACCCCTGAGCCCTGTTCTCCACCTCCCTTTCCTATTTCTCTTTACTCACTATCACTTACCACCTCTTGACCTCCCACAACAATGCAAGTTCCATGCAGGGAAGGATTCTTGCTGATTGCACTCACCCACATAGACCCACAGGCTACTATACAGTTAGAACAGTATCTGCCTCACAGGGTTGCTGAGATTAAATGGGTTAAAACATATAAAGCCCTTCTGCACAGCATATGGCAATGTGCTGAGAACTATGTTTGCTATTGTTTGGGTTTTGTTTTAAACTTTGTGGTAAACCTAATGGGTGGTTATCATTTACCATTTTACAGGTTAGGAAACTGAGGCTCAGTGTCATTTACACGAAATTCCACATTTGCAGGTCGGCAGAGTCGAGATTCCAATCCAGTTCTGATTCCTTATTGTGTGCACTCATCGCCCTGGCTCTGTTTCGAAAGTCCTGGGACAGAAGGGAGGCAGAAACCCATTCTTTCTGGAAGAAGCTTAAATCCCCAGGATGGTCCAGCCTCAGGAGTGGGAAGCGGGGAATGGAGTCTGTAGAAGCCAGAGTGTTTACTTCTAGACCTGTGTGAATCTGAAATGGTGGGTGGCGCTTTGTGTACTTCCTATCTTCACCAAAAATGTCAGCCAGCCTGCCAATTAAAAAATGTTTTCATGACCCCAGAAAATCTATGAATTGGAGACATTTACTTTAAACAGTCATTCACACTTCAGTATAGTATAAAACCCTATATTTTAGAAATTTAGTGGCTCTTTCCTCAAAAACAAGGCTGAATGTCAGCAGAAGATCTGTGGCTAGGCCACTCAAATTCACATTATTTTGGTGCTATTTTATTATCTTAGCCAAAGTTTAGAAAAGTAAAGTGTCCTGATATCTCATTCCATGCTATACTAGAAATTTCACCAGAAATATCTTGAGAATCTCTTGGGAATACTCTTATATTTGATATTTCTACTCACCGCTCAGATGTTTGGTTGGTTTAAAGTAAACATTACTAGAAAAGCAGCAAAGGATCAATACATTAGCATCAATTTACAAAAGGTGAGTTCTGGATATCTTGTTGGCATTTTATAAAGGATCAGTTTGACACAATTCTGTGCTCATTTGAATTAAGGAAATACAAGATGATGGATTAAAAAAATCTGAGGGTTAGCAACAGTTGAGGCTTTCTGTAAAAACACTTCCCAGAGTTCTTTTTAAAGTAAAAATAGTCCTGTCTTTCTCCTCAGCTAAACTGGCTATCCCCATTGATTTCCCAAAGGGGAGAGGCTTGGAGTGAAAATAAAGAGCTTAAACTTAGGACTGATGTAAGTAACTATATATTTTGTATGTTCTGTAACCAGTTTTTAAAATATTGAATTTTGAAAGAAGAAAACACAAAGTAGGGTAAAAGAGAACTTTCTTTTAAAACAAAGAAAAGGACTCCAAATATTATTTAGTATAGTTGAAGATACTACTTAGTATAGTAAAAGATTCAGTGTAAAACCTATACTACAGTTTGTAAAGTCTTAAAATGATAATTTGAAATGTACATGAATTATTAAACATTCCTTCAGAAAGCTTGTATGGCTATAGATTTTAAATGCCAAGGAATAGTGACATCATTCATTAATTATGGGCCTAAAGTGAATGAACAATTTGTGAATTTTGTGTTATCATCTGAAATATATATTGACCACTTATTTGGAATCGTCATATTTCTAGATACTTACCTCCTCCCATCTGCAATATCTCCCCTTTTTTGCTTTTGCTCCTTAGTGTTAACTATGTATGTATAGTTTTTATAAACGCCATGAGTGCCTGTAATAAATGTATCATAGGTATTTACTTTTTGATTCTCCATTAAAAGTATTTTTAAAATTTTTATTTGTTCTCATTTGTTGTTCATGACAGTAGAATGCATTTATACATTTTGATAGCTCATACATGAGGGTGATTTCTCATTTTTCTGATTCTACATATTGTAGGATCACAGCAGTCATGCAGTCATATAGGTACATGAGGTAAGAATACTCAACTATCCTTCCTACCCGCATACTCCTTCTCTTTCCTTCACTCCCCTCTACCTGCTTATAAATAGCTAAAATATGGAACCAACATGAATGCCCTTCAACAGATGAATGGATTAAGAAAATGTGGTATATCTGATAGAATAATACACAGCTTTAAAGAAGAATGAAATTATGACATTTGCTGGTAAATGGATGGAGTTAGAGAATATCATTAAAACTATATTATTAAGATACTTTTTCTTATCTATAAAGAGCAGTAAAATGCAGTTGACATTTTTTGATGGTAATATTATGGTTATAAAATTGCTGTAACTCAAAAAATTATTTCACAGAAACAGTTCTTTTTAAATAGAATACTGGTGAATGCTTCTGTTATTTATGCACTGATCCTATTCTAACACATATAACCAGTTGATATCTTCAACCACAGTAGTTTTTCTTTTTGTGCTTTAGAAGGTATGTTTCAAATATGGGAATAAACCACAAAGTTATGCATTTATCAAGTGTTTCTCTACATAGGGTAACTGCTAATATTTTAACGATGAAATACATTTTTTTGTGTCAAAGTGAGATCATTTAGTCCTGATTATATTTTAAGAAATAGTGTTGAAAAACATATTGACTTCATGTAATTTTCCAGCAATTTTTGTATATATTAAGTATGTTTAGATGTTTTAAGTATGTTTATTCCAGCACATTGAAATGTGAAAAGTTGTCATGTATTTTTTATTTCTGTATTACTTCAAGTAGTTAGGATCTATCAAGAAATATAACTCCATAGATTAATCCTAAATTATTTGAGAGCAAAAGTATAAACTTATTAATCTCTTACCAAATTTATTATAATTCACTCTAAAGCAAAAACTTAAGAATTAAAATTCTGAATATCATGATTGGTGAAAAGAACTGATTATTATATTTTTAAAAATCTAAGCAGTACTTCAGAAGTAGCATTCATCTTTTGAAAACCACCCTGCATATAATTAAGATAGGTCTTTTATAATACAATGTGGCTTTATCTAGGTGCTTATGAGAAGTAAACGATTTTATTACATTGGTTCAAAAGTCACTCATTTCCAGTGATGGAAGAAAATGACCAGTTTAATTCCCAACACCTTGACAGAAAGAAAGAAAGATCTACCAGATCCTCAAAGATGAGAAACAGATGCTCTGATTGTATTTTCAGCTATTCTGTTAGGATAGAAAAGTTGTTTTACTGTGTAACACTGGGATTTTGGGAGAGGAGGGTTTAAGCTGGGAGGTTGGTGAGATTCAGGGAGGTTTATGAGGCACCCAGGAATCTGCCTAAAACTGAAATGACTCTCTGAGGGTGAAGATAGAGGGGTGAGGTTGGGGAGGTTTGATAGCTTTTATATATATCATGTTATTCTTAAGATGGACAAATGAGTCTGAACTTAGTCACTTTTTTTTAAAAATCAGTCCTCTTTTTTTCTGAACATTCTGATTTTTCTAGCTCTTTCCATTCTTTTACAGACCTTTATCTTTCAGTCTCCCAGACAGGACAGGTAGAGAAGGTATTGCTGACTTTGAGAAAAATGTACTTTAGCAAAGGGAAAGCAAAGTGATGTCAAAGGCAATTAATTATTTAGGCCAGAATCAAAAAATTCCATGTTAATAGACCCATATGATCCCTGTAGTCTATTTTCTATTCTAGCTTGTCCTTGTATTTTCTTCATCTTTTGTTGGACTTAGTGTGTTTTACTAGGATATCACTGATGTTATGTTTGTTCTGTTTTGTCTGTCTGCATTGTAAAAGAAAACTTTAAAGTTTTTTTTTTTAAAATTATGATCATTTAACTGACAAATTACATTTGTAGAAATGACTCAAATATAAAAACTTAGTTTATTTTGAGCGTGATGTAACAGAACCAATCTTGATTTAATTTTCCATATCCAAATTAGGATTCTAACATAAAATTGTCGGCTGAGTTTTGGAAGCTGTGAATTTAAAAACCAAAAGCTGAACTTTTAGAGTTTTGCATACAAAATGGGAAGCAATAAATTCTTAGAATAATGACTGTTAAATAGTACTTCTTCCCCGCAAAATGGTTTTCAGTTCCAAACTCTTAACAGAATTGCATTTACAGTTTCACTGACAGGTACATTTTAATAGTGGTCAATAACAAGTAAGATCAGAAATCTCTGGAAACTTGAATTAAGTACTCTAAAAATAGAATTAAATATATTATCAACTAACGCTGGATTTCTGCTATAGCAAAACTTCTGACATCCAAACATGTCTTATCAGAATCAATTAAATTTTGTGAAGCTTGAAAAATTTTGCAAAGTATATTGGCAAATATTGGAAGTGATTTTAATAGACTCCTTGCTTTTCAAAATTAATTTGTCTTCAGTATTTTTGTACATGTTTTTATACCACAAATTAATAGAGTGAACTACTTATTTAAAAGTTTCATGTAGTTGGTGATGAGCAATTTTTTGACACCAAGCTATTTCAGGAAAGGATAAAAATATTTAAATGCCTCCAGTTAAGAATTTTCAGTTGAAAACACTTTATTGAGTCTTATGGGAAAAAAATCTATAAATTTAACAAAGTAGGTTACCCAGTTGACTAATCAGAAAAATATGAGAATCTGGCATGCTTTTTAAGCTCCTGCATTACTTGCAGGTGGATCTGTAATATCTTATTCTGAGATTATGGGCTGTATCATGAAGCTGAAGTACCATTTTTGGTCCCCAGTGTCCAACTTATTTTATTTCTGTTATGAAAATACCTGGTGATCTATTCATTCCATAAATTGAGAGCACTGCCAACTTCTATGTTGCAGTATTTAGTTCATATTAATCTATTTTCTATCGAAGAAACCACCAACCACTTGTGTATGTTAACTTCCATCATTACAATTATTAATTGGCTTTTTAAAAGATCAGGTGTTTGTTTCAAAGAGTAGAGAGTAGGAAAAGTGAGCTTAAGATAAAGATGTGGATAGGTCAGTCATGAGTTGATTCTGCCCCTCTGCCTTGATGTGCACATTTATTTTGTACTTATACAGAATTATGGTGAGGATCCCTAAGTCCCATTTATGATGAAAACTAGTAGCAATATCCAGGAAAGTCATTAGTCTGTTATATTTATTTCCCTCATACAGGCAAATCCTGTTAGAAATTAAAAGTATAATTGAAGATAATTTATAAAATGACTAGGAATATTTTAAGATTTAAAAATTTTTGAACATTCTAATTTTGATAAAATGTTTATAAAATGCTTTAGTTCTTGCCCACCAGAAGACTGCCATCAGCATTTCTAATGTGTTTATAACCGCAGTGTTGAAGCACTGCCTGTAAAGCCTATTATATACACATATATATATATATAATATTATATATTACTATATATAGAAGCCTATTATAAATCCGAATTAAAAATTATTCTGCCTCACATTCAGAAATTAAAACACTGAAACTCTGTGTTTTGCTCAAAAGCATGCATTCAAAATCTGACATTATTTTGTTAATGATTTTAGTCTGAAACCATTTAATACCATGTTTGTTAATGTTGGTGTACTTTCAATTTTTGTTAGGTCAAAGATATGAATGTGCACACAGCAATTTCCAGCAGGAAGGGTGAGGAAAGTTTCTCGTGTGTACAAATGATTCCAGCTACCACCTTAGTATACTATATTTCATGTTTAAATAAACTATTTGAAGATGGTAGATGGTATTTTATATCTTAGATGAAATAGGTAGATTATTAATTTCCATTTCCATTCAAGAAAGTTAATTGTGGACTGGGGAGATAGCTCAGCTGGTAGAGTGCTTGCCTCGCAAGCACAAGGCCCTGAGTTTGATCCCCAGTACCGCAAAAAAAAAAAAAAAAAAAGTTAATTGCTTCTTGCATGAGTAAAGGGGAGCTTTCCAGTTCTTTGAAATATATTTTAGCAAATGCTGTTTTTTTCAGTTTTGCTTTGTTTTCTTCATGTTTTATTATTTTTGGATCTGGCAATTTAAAAAGAAAATCAAAAACAAATTATACCCATCTATTACTGTCTGTGATTCAAGTGCTTGAAAATTCCAAGAGTATGTCTATGTGTCTTCTCTGTTTGGCCTCATTTTGGTATACTTGCAGTCTTTATTTTGTTGTCTTTCTCTTAATTCTGTTAATTTATTCTCGTGGGAGAGAAAACATGCCCATTCTTTTATATACTGTACTTCATTCTTTCATCCAGTTCACACTCTTAACTGCTTTGGATTCATGTATTTGTTTTTGTTGGTGGAGTTGCTGCAGCTTACCTGCCATGGTGGTGCTCAAGTATAACATAGATGGAAACAATTACTTCTCCAGTGGAATTTAATTATTTTTCTTTTTGTGTTGTGTCAACTGTGTAACCTTAAATCTTTAAGAATTAGGTTGTACAGTCAGGAATATCTTCCTTTACTTTTTCAAATTGTGTGTGCTACTAACAAGTCATGAAAACTTAATTTCAGTAAATTTTAGTGTTAATAAAGTTAAGTTTTAGTAAAAGTTATCCTATTGCTTCGCATATATCTTACTGAAAAAAAATTAACGAAGATGAAAATTACTTTATACCTCTGTGTCAGCAAGTGGATTTCCTAATGGCAGATTACTTCATTTACATTTTATGATTTAATAAAAATCTTTCAGACTTTACTTTGATGGAAATCTGAAAACAAAATTTGTTTTATAATCACTCTGATGCTCATTGCCTGAGTAACATTTTAAACCATACTATATATATATATATATATATATATAATTGATATATATATATATTGATATATATAATTATATATATATATAATTGATGACTTATTTAAGCATCTACTTTCCAATCAAAAACCTTTTGAATTTTCTTCTCCACATTTAATATTATTCACAGTCTGATTTCTTAAAATCTCAAATACATCTTAAAGTACATATTACACTATATACTTAAATTTCCTATAACTTCAATTTTTGATGTACTACACAAAAGTATTGAACATGCTTGAGGAATAATTTGATTCTCTTTATTTATCCACATGTTCTAAATGGACCCCATACTTTGATTGTCTATGACTGCTTATATTTAGAAGAATTATAGATTGTATGTAGAAACTTCTATTTTTTTATAATAAAAATGTGGCAATATATGCTATCTAAATCAATTTGTCAAAAAGAAACAGTTTAACCCAATGAAGTATAACAAGATACTTTTTTTAAATTCTCATTTTCTTTGTTTATGTTTAGTTTAGCTATACATGGTACAGGGTATTATGGAAAATAAGGATTTATGACATTAAATTTAATAGTAAAATACTTATGTTTTACTATTTATAAATGTAAACCATAGGATTCACATGTACATATTCTTTTTCACAATAACATTCTTTAATACTTCATAACTTTAAAAATAATTATGTTCAAATAGAGTACACTTATCATTTGTATCCTTATGGAAGTTACAAAGTGAAAATATTGGCATTTTAGTTAGAAAAATTACAAAATTCCTTTACCTGGAAAAATTATGCTAGTTTCATAATATCTGCAATTTTGTAAAATAATTTTTGTTCCTTTGGCAGACAACATGCATTCTGGTAAAAACATGTTTTCAGGGTGGTAAATCTGTTTGAGCTGAATTTTTCTTTGATCCTAAACTATTCTAAATTTTGGTAGCTAGACCTTTAACTTTTTACTTTTGAATATGGTACTTACTACCCCAAATAAACATCTTTTGGAGGAGTGGGAGGGAAGTGGGTTATAACATAAACTTCCCTGCTTCAGGTACCTATAAATGTATGTCAATCAAATTTTTAGTAGTGTGTTAAGAACAGCTAACCTCCATTAAATCATAAAAATAGAATTCTTCAGCTCTGTATGGTCTTTAGTTGGGGTATGGAGTATGTGAGTCATCTCACCCTCTTCATTGCCTATGTGGTCCATATCTATTATTAATATTACTTTACTAACTTTTCTATTTTTGATTCTGAGTTGATGATTTATGGCTTTTATTTCATTGCTTAACAATGTTTGTATCCTCTATTCAGCAAATGGTTTACACTGACCTATTTTATATCAGTCAAGAGTTTTCTCAGGTAACAGTTTTATTATTATTATTTTAGTTAGTAAAAGAGGTAGGATTACATAAAAGACAAAATCTAAAATTATGAAAGGAGACTTTAAAAACTATTAGATTCCTCAGATACTATCTTACATATATGTAATCTGAACAAATTGGAAGATTTGTTTTTGTTACTTATTAACTTTCTACTTTTGTGCAAGATGATGCCACTGAACTCATGCTTGTTGGCTTTGCCTTATTATCTTGAAAGGGATTATATCATGTTTTACTACATAAAAGTGATGAAATCTTATTGGTATATAAATTATACCAGAAATATGAATACTATTGATTTTCACATTCAGAAAAATGACATACATGCATTTTCTTTTATTTTTAAGCATAGTTTCTTCCAAAATTATTTCACAAATTTTGTTTTCCTACTAAGAGGAAAGCCAAATATTCTGCACTAGTGGTTCCGACTGGAAATTTTACCTCATTCATTTACATATGCTTTTCCCTCTCTAAAATTCTGTACTACAAATTAAACATGCTGTTGAATCTGTAGAAAACATTTTTAATCTTTAGAATTTTTTCTAATGCATTGGAATGTTGGAATGATCTTTTTCTTTGCAGATTCATCTTTAAGCAAAACTTTTCTCTTTGAATTCAGACTTCACTTAAAACCCTGATTTTTGTGTGTGTTCTAGAAATTTTGTAGCAGTTTAGAAGAAACCCCACAATTTTAAGAACCAATTTTATTGTTTTGAAATATTATGTGTTTAGCCCTGAATAAAGAAACTAAAATAAAATTTATTTCTTTTAAGTTTTATTTCAAAGCACATATATTTTTTTTTATTTGTTTGATTTTCTTTTTTTTTATTGTAAACAAATGGGATACATGGTGTTTCTCTGTTTGTACATGGCGTAAAGGCATACCATTTGTGTAATCATAAATCCACATAGGGTAATGTTGTTTGATTCATTCTGCCATTTTTTCCCTTCCCCCCTCCCCTCCCACCCCTCCCCTCCATCCACACAGTCCTTCCTTCCTCCATTCCTGCCCCCCTCCCTAAACCCAACTCCAACCCCAACACTAACCCTTCCCACCCCCCATTATGTGTCATCATCCACTTATTAGCGATATCATTCTACCTTTGGTTTTTTGAGATTGGCTTATCTCACTTAGCATGATATTCTCCAACTGCATCCATTTGCCTGCAAATGCCATAATTTTATCATTCTTTATGGCTGAGTAATATTCCATTGTATATATACCACAGTTTCTTTATCCATTCATCAATTGAAGGACATCTAGGTTGGTTCCACAATCTGCCTATTGTGAACTGAGCAGCTATGAACATTGATGTGGCTGTATCTCTGTAATATGCTGATTTTAAGTCCTTTGGGTATAGGCCAACGAGTGGGATAGCTGGGTCAAATGGTGGTTCCATTCCAAGTTTTCTAAGGAATCTCCACACTGCTTTCCAGAGTGGCTGCACTAATTTGCAGCCCCACCAGCAATCTTTGAGTGTACCTTTCTCCCCACATCCTCGCCAACACCTGTTGTTGCTTGTATTCTTGATAATCGCCATTCTAATTGGGGTGAGATGGAATCTTAGGGTGGTTTTGATTTGCATTTCTCTTATTACTAGAGATGTTGAACATTTTTCCATATGTTTGTTGATTGCTTGTAGATCTTCTTCTGTGAAGTGTCTATTCATTTCTTTAGCCCATTTGTCAATTGGATTATTTACATTCTTGGTGTAGAGTTTTTTGAGTTCTTTATAGATTCTGGAGATTAGTGCTCTATCTGAAGTATGATTGGCAAAGATTTTCTCCCACTCTGTAGGCTCTTTCTTTGCATTGCTGATAGTTTCCTTTGCTGAGAGAAAGCTTTTTAGTTTGAATCTATCCCAGTTATTAATTCTTGCTTTTATTTCTTGTGCTATGGGAGTCCTGTTGAGGAAGTCTGGTCCTAAGCCGACATGTTGAAGCTCTGGACCTACTTTTTCTTCTATAAGATGCAAGGTCTCTGGTCTGATTCCGAGATCCTTAATCCATTTTGAGTTTAGTTTCGTGCATGGTGAGAGATATGGGTTTAGTTTCATTCTGTTGCATATGGATTTCCAATTCTCCCAGCACCATTTGTTGAAGAGGCTATCTTTTCTCCATTGCATATTTTTGGCCCCTTTGTCTAGTATGAGAAAATTGTATTTATTTGGGTTTGTGTCCGTGTCCTCTATTCTGTACCATTGATCCACCTTTCTATTTTGGTACCAATACCATGCCAGTTTTTGTTACTAGTTGCTTTGTAGTAGAGTTGAAGATCTGGTATTGCGATACCCCCTGCATCACTCTTCTGCCAAGGATTGCTTTAGCTATTCTGGGATTTTTATTCTTCCAGATGAATTTCATAATTGCTTGCTCTATTTCTTTAAGGTACATCATTGGGATTTTAATTGGAATTGCATTGAATCTGTATAGCACTTTTGGTAGTATGGCCATTTTGACAATATTAATTCTTCCTATCCAAGAACATGGGAGATCTTTCCATCTCTAAGGTTTTCTTTAATTTCTTTCTTTAGTGTTCTGTAGTTCTCATTGTAGAGGTCTTTCACCTCTTTTGTGAGATTGATTCCCAAATACTTTATTTTTTTGAAGCTATTGTGAATGGGGTAGTTTTCCTAATTTCTCTTTCTGAGGATTCATCGCTTATGTATAAAAATGCCTTAGATTTATGTGCATTGATCTTATATCCCGCTACTTTACTGAATTCACTTATGAGATCTAAAAGTTTTCTGGTGGAATTTCCTGGTTCCTCTAAGTATACCATCATATCATCAGCAAATAGGGATAGTTTGATTTCTTCTTTCCTATTCGTATCCTTTAATTTCTTTACTCTGTCTAATTGCTCTGGCTAGAGTTTCAAGGACGATATTGAATAGAAGTGGTGAAAGAGGGCATCCCTGCCTTGTTCCAGTTTTTAGAGGGAATGCTTTCAGTTTTTCACCATTTAGAATGATATTAGCCATGGGTTTAGCATAGATGGCCTTTACATTGTTAAGGAATGTTCCCACTATCCCTATTTTTTCTAGTGTTTTGAGCATGAAGGGGTGCTGTATTTTATCAAATGCTTTCTCTGCATCTATCGAAATAATCATGTGATTCTTGACGTTAAGTCTATTGATATGGTGAATGACATTTATTGATTTCCTGATGTTGAACCAACCTTGCATCCCTGGGATGAAACCCACTTGATCATGGTGCACTATCTTTTTAATATGTTTTGTATGCGATTTGCTAAAATTTTGTTTAGAATTTTTGCGTCGATGTTCATTAAGGATATTGGTCTGAAATTTTCTTTCCTTGATGTGTCTCTGTCTGGTTTAGGAATCAGGGTAATATTGGCTTCATAGAATGAGTTTGGGAGAGTTCCCTCCTCTTCTATTTTCTGGAATACTTTGAGAAGTATTGGAATGAGCTCTTCTTTAAAAGTTTTGTAGAACTCGGCTGAGAACCCATCTGGTCCTGGACTTTTCTTTGTTGGAAGGCTTTTGATGACTTCTTCTATTTCATTACTTGAAATTGGTCTATTTAAATTGTATATGTCCTCCTCGTTCAGTTTAGGCAATTCATATGTCTCTAGAAACCTGTTGATGTCTTCGAAATTTTCTATTTTGTTGGAGTATAGATTTTCAAAATAGCTTCTAATTATGTTTTGTATTTCAGTCGCTGTCTGTTGTGATATTTCCTTGTTCATTCCGAATTTTAGTGATTTGGGTTTTCTCTCGTCTTCTCTTTGTTAGTGTGGCTAAAGGTTTATCAATTTTGTGTATTTTTTCGAAGAACCAACTATTTATTTTGTCAATTTTTTGTATTGTTTCTTTCGTTTCAATTTCGTTGATTTCAGCTCTGAGTTTAACTATTTCCTGTCTTCTACTACTTTTGGTGCTGGTCTGTTCTTCTTTTTCTAGGGCTTTGAGCTGTAGTGTTAGGTCATTTATTTTTTGAGTTTTACTTCTTTTATTAAATGCGCTCCATGAAATAAATCTTCCTCTAAGTACTGCTTTCATAGTGTCCCAGAGATTTTGATATGATGTTTCTTTGTTCTCGTTTACCTCTAAGAATTTTTTAATTTCCTTCCTAATATCTTCTGTTATCCATTCATCATATAGTAGCATATTGTTTAATCTCCAGGTGTTGGAGTAGTTTCTGTTTTTTACTCTTTCATTAATTTGTAACTTCAATCCATTATGATCTGATAGAATACAAGGTAGTGTCTCTATCTTCTTGTATTTGCTGACATTAGCTTTGTGGCATAATATATGGTCTATTTTAGAGAAGGATCCATGTGCTGCTGAGAAGAAAGTGTATTCGCTCTTGGTTGGATGGTATATTCTATAAATGTCTGTTAAGTCTAAATTATTGATTGTGTTATTGAGATCTATGGTTTCTTTGTTCAATTTTTGTTTGGAAGATCTGTCCAGTGGTGAAAGAGGCATATTAAAATCACCTAGTATTATTGTGTTATGGTCTATTTGGTTTCTAAAATTGAGAAGGATTTGTTTAACATACATGGATGAGCCACTGTTTGGGGCATAGATGTTTATGATTGTTATATCTTGCTGATTTTTGCTTCCCTTAAGCAGTATGAAATGTCCTTCTTTATCCCTTCTGACTAACATTGGCTTGAAGTCCACATTATCTGAAATGAGGATGGATACTCCAGCTTTTTTGCTGAGTCCATGTGCATGGTATGTTTTTCCCCATCCTTTCACCTTTAGTCTATGGGTATCTCTTTCTATGAGGTGAGTCTCTTGCAGGCAACATATTGTTGGATCTTTCTTTTTAATCCAATCTGCCAGTCTATGTCTTTTGATTGATGAATTCAGGCCATTAACATTCAGGGTTATTATTGAGATATGATTTGTATTCCCAGTCATTTGGTTCATATTTAAAATTTTTGACACATCTTGGATCCTCCTTTATTTGACAGTTCCTTTAGGATAATTCCTCCCTTTGCTGATTTGCTTCTTTGTTTTTTATCTCTTCCTCATGGAATATTTTGCTGAGAATGTTCTGTAATGCTGGCTTTCTTTTTGTAAATTCTTTTAGCTTTTGTTTATCATGGAATGATTTTATTTCATCGTCAAATTTGAAGGTAAGTTTTGCTGGGTATAAGATTCTTGGTTGGCATCCATTTTCTTTCAGAGCTTGAAAAATGTTGTTCCAGGCCCTTCTAGCTTTTAGGGTCTGGATTGAAAAATCTGCTGATATCCCGTATTGGCTTCCCCCGAATGTAATTTGGTTCTTTTCTCTCACAGCCTTTAAAATTCTGTCTTTATTTTGTATGTTAGGTATTTTCATTATAATATGCCTTGGTGTGGGTCTGTTGCACATATTGATAATAAATGCCATTTAAAAAAACTGTTTGCAAGAGATGTTTAATAAGGAAACTAATGTAAATTATGTTCTCTGCTTATATGTCCTCTAAATCAAAATATATGTAAAGGTTTAGCTTTTTTCATGTGAATATTGCCTGATATCTAAGTAGTACCCATTTGTACCCATTAATTTCTATTTAAATCCTTACATTGTTATTATAGCATATATTCCTTGTATTTTATAATGTGTCAACTGTTTTCTCCTTATAGATTAGTATTCAGAGTAACCATCTTATATCAATTCAATCCACCTTCTGGTTTCTAAATTTGTTATATGAAAATCATTTTTCATTGTCTTCCATTGTCAGTGTTTTATGATGAACTACACCTGAATTGTACATTTTCTTTTTCTTTTATTTACTTCTCTATACAGGTGGGCTTAGAGGGAGCACCAGCCCGTGCCATATTAGCTGTAAAGAATATGAATCTTCTTGAGATTACCATGAAATATTAACATTGGTGACATCAGTATAAAAATACCAAACCTGCCCTCTTTTAAATAAAATACTAAAAAGGTCACTCCCACTTTTCCAGGGGGAAAAGTCATCGAAGTTTACCATGCAGTCATTTACCAAAAATGTGGAGGAGAGTGTGAACTTTTGCTCTTGGATTTAAGTCGAGATACTATAGAGAAATTGTATAAAATCAGTATGTAAGGTCAATATTGCTTTTCTCGCTCCGTGGTTTTAAAGAAATTGAGTAGTTTAAGTGTGATTTATTTTCTTTTTAAAACTGCATTCCTATGCCCACCTAAGTCATGCCTCTGTGTATTGGCTATTTCAGTATTTTGAAAAGTAAGATATTTCTTTAATCTTTAATACAACCTACAATGTTGGTGTTTTGTAAAAATCATCCTGCAGCATTCCTTAATTCTTTCTGTTATTTGTCACAATTGTTATTTAAAGAACCAAGTGTGTATTGCATGAAAACATTATGACCTTTTTCTCTTAGTTTAAATCAATTCCAAGGTAACTGGACTTCTAAAGTACCTGTCTGTTTGCCTGATAACAACTTTAGCAATAATTTTTATGACCCTCTGATCCAACAAAGTAAATAAAAATATGAGTTTGTCACTGTTAAGCAATTATTAATGCTGATTTTTTAATATATTATCATGTTTTTAATATTTAGAAGCTCAGTAAATTATTCTGAAATCAGTTATTTCACAAGTGAAAGCTAGTATATCTTACAGCATATTTACTGTGTAGGATATCTACAGTGGGAGATGACAATTTTTTTTAAAAAATATACATTAAGAGACTGTAAAATCATCTTTACATAAATAGCTTTAAACCTTACTTCTTACATCTTCCTGCCCAGCTGATGGAAAAGATTTCAGCAAGTACCCATTTGATTTTGAACACAAAAACTTTGTAAAGCTAAACTAATTCTTTTAAGTCCTGAAACTCATATATTTAAATTTCTCATAATTGGCTCATAATTTCTTGTTTGGTTTTATCTCAGGAACTTTGTGTGTATGTGTGAGTGTGTGTGTGAGTGTGTGTGTGTGTGTGTGTGTGTGTGTGTGTGTGTAAGTTAAGGAATTAGATCACATGATATTCAAGAGGTTGATGACAAACCCCGGGTCTGCAGGGTGAGTAGGTAAGTAAAGACCCAGGATTGCTGACAGTGCATTTACAGGCAGGCTCCAGACCCAGGGAGAACCAGTGTTTCTATTCACATCCTAAGTCAAGAGAAAGAGAGTGTTCCAGTTCAAAGCAGTGAGGCACAAGAAACTTTCTTTGTAAGGGAAAAGGGGCCAGGCTTTTAGGTTTAGGCCTTCAACTGATGGGATGAGTCCACTCACAGAAGTCAGGGCATTCTGCTCTACTCAGACCAACAACTTAAATGTTAGTGTCCTCCAAAACCACATTTATAGGAGCACCCAGAATGATGTTGGACCAAATACCTGGGTATTTATGATCCATTCAATGTTACATAGAAAATTAATCACCACAGGGTGCTATGAGTTATCTAAGAAAAATGAATAAGAAGTAAGTTTATATTTTTTAGTGGAAGAAAAAATCATGCATGTTTTAATAACCATGAAACAGGGCAGAAAATTGGATAGAAGCTAAACTCCTCTGAGAGTATCTTATTTTGGAATCATTTTAATATTTTACATAATTAGCAAACAAAATTAACTTTTGAGAAAAAAATCCCCAGAAACTGAAAGCAAAGCAAATGAACTGAACCATTTAATGAGTTGGTTCCCAGAGGAGATTTCATAAGATTTTAAAATACTTGACTATATACTACTAAAGACAAAAATGAAATACCCTGCCTTCCCTGTCTTCCCCCCACCCATGGTAATCTCAATGTCAATGGTATTTTTCTTCTGAGACTGTATGTGGGTGGTGGGGTGAGGATAAGGAAAAGCACACTGGTGTCTGTAGTGGGTGCTATTGTGGACGTCCATCAGGACTGAGGCATTCACACCCTCCGCTGCTGCTTGAGAATTGTCACCAGCGGGAGAGAGCTGTGTCATCCTAAGTGGAGGTTCCTTTCCAAGGACTTCCTGCTTCCAAATTGTAAAAACCAATGTCCCTTGGCTAAGGCAGGGCAAGGTCATCCCCACTCTCTTGCTTCCCTTGGGATCAGCTGTGGCCTTCATTGCAATTGAACTCTTCACTCTGTCTTATCATTTCTTTAGATCTTCATAGGTTTTGGTCCCAAAGGCAAATCACAGTAAATGTGCACATAAATCTCCATCTCAAATCAGTTTTTCCAGGAAACCCCTAAAGCAGTTATTGCCAAGATGAGTTTGAAGAAACAAATTCTTTAAATTGAAATTTTGGAACTGGATCATCCTGCTAGGCCAGCTTGAAGGGTCCTATTACTGGTGGCAGTTGCAGTGTGGATCACCACACATGCTCTAGCAATGTGATTGTTGAATTTTCCACTGATGGTAAACTGGAATGGGATACTGGGACTACTCTAGGGGACAATGTCTAAAGCATTTGAGAGGTCCAAAGGAGGAAGTAATTATAAAGAATGTGGAATCAGATGGCTACTTCATTGAATCTGGTCAATCCATGCATTCAAGAAATGCTGAGAGGGATTAATCACCAATTAAGCCCAGTACCTTATGGTAATGTACCCTCAAGGAAATTCTGCCAGTACAGACAAGATTTTACCAAAGAATGCAACATAAACAAACAGTACTTAATCCTGTGCACATTTTTTTTATAGTTGACAGTTGACATAAACAACAACAGCACCCAAATTTAAATAAAGTTAAACACATCTAAATAAAAGTATAATATATTATGTGGAGGAAGAAATTCACTCTTAGCAGAGTGTGGATGGTTAATGAGCACCATTAACAAGTTCACAGTTTGAAAGGTCAAAATTATAGATTTGATTGTGTATAGTATTGCACTCTTCATTGATTTCCAGGTCCTTTTCCTAACAGAAGACATAAAAGACACTGCTCACGATTTTTTAAATGCCATGTGTCTGTGATTTAAAAATTTAAAAATTCATATAAACATCTTTAATTATCACTGCATTGGCTTTGACATTTTTTAGTTATACCAAGGGCACTCAGCAATCATTTCTCTTTCAGATGTTGCACTGCTAATTTTAGGGACAATATGTGAAGAACTTTGAACAATTTAACTGAGTTTCTGAACAAATAGCAAATCACAGTAAGCTAAGGTAAATGAATTAGCCCTAATGAAAGATTCATAAATCAAGAGAGAAAGTAAACAGAATATAGAAAAACAAATTAAAATAGATTTTTAGGTTCTAAAATGTTGTCTTCTCTCATGACTTGAGGACTCCACTGGATAAGAACGTTAACCAAGACATTTTTTACTTAGTTAATTTTGTGATTTGACAAACACAGTCTGTTAAACTTGTTACTCTGGCAGCATGAAATCCTGTTTTTAGGTGTGCACATGATAAAAACGATACTACTCTAGGGCCTACCAATGCAGTCCTACTGTTTTTAATTCCAAAAATGTCTTCCTAGGTGGATGTCCAAATACCTGAAAAAGGGTCTTGAAGAGCTCTTTGTTACACCCATGTTCATAACCACATTAATCACAGCAGCCAAAATGTAAAGTGACCCATGTGTCCTTTGACAGATGAATATATGAACAAAACATGGTGTGCACCCAATGGGATAGCTTCCAACCTTTACAGGATGGATATTCTGACAATGCTACGGCATAGACGAACCTTGAGAACATTACAATAAGTGAAATAACCCAGTCACTAAAAGTTAAATACTGTGTGATTCAGCTTATATAAGGCACCTGGAGTGTTCAGGTTCATAGAAAATAGAAATGTGTTTGTGAGATGTGGGCTGGTGGAAATGAGGAGTTAGAGTTTAGTGGGTACAGAATTAGAGTGGGTGAAGTTTAGAATGATGAAACTTTCTCGAGGTAGAAGGTGGTGATGATTCTGCAAGTATTTGAATATGCTTAGTGCCACTGAATTTTATACTTAAAGTGGTTGAAATAGTAAATTTTACATTGTGTGTGTGTAATTTTGTCCCAGGGATTGATCCTAGGGGCAATTAACCAGTGAGCCACATCCCCATCCCTTTCTGAAATTTTTAGACATGGTCTAAGTTGATTAGGGCCTCCCTAACTTGCTGAGGCTGGCTTTGAACTTGTGATCCTCCTGCCTTGGCCTCCTGAGCAACTGGGAATACAGGCATACACTACAGTCCCCAGCACTACATTTATTTTATCACAGTAAAAAATGTCTAGATATTTGTGGACAGAAGATACCTGGCCAGTTTTGAACTCTGGGCACTTCCCTGTCTGTCATGATCAGTAATCAGCCTCAGGGCACTGAAACACTCCCTGGCCGTTGAACACAGGGCTTGTCATCAAGGCTTTTCTCATTGGACTGATAGGCCTCCATAGATAGGAGAGTCATGTTGTTCAGCTGACAGCAAGAGAATATTTATGCAATACCCGAGGTCATGGTGTGCACAAAGTTGCATTTGAATCATGTGAATCATGCAACCTGGCGTCCTGTAGCATTGCTGCTGACAGTGGTGACAGTGAGAAAACAAAACTGCCTTGGAAAAGCACCTCCTGCTTTGTTAGCATCATACTCCGGAGGTAGGCAGGATGGCCGTCCACCTGGAGCCAGCCAGAACATGTGCTCAGATCATGGTGACGATGCCCTGATTATTGCAATCTCAAGTGAAGAAAGCAATATGTTCTCCTGCATTATTTTTCAACCTCTAGAGAGTGAAATACAGGTAGCGTTAAGTCAATGACTTCCACAGTTGTCAATTATTTGTCTTCTTTACTAGTAACAGTGACAATGGCACAGATAATACACAAACAGAATACGAATGTGTCCAGCATTCTAGTCTCACTGTGCTTCAAGTCAAATCCCCAGAGCTCCCACATGCAGGTTCTAGCATTGTGAAGTTTCAGTTTTATGAGTTTGATTAAAAGAAAGAAAATAAATTCAGTACATACTACCTAAAACTTAGGGCTCCTGTTCCTCTCATTTGAATGAAACACTTGTTATGGATCTCAAATTACCCTCTAGTTGCCTGTTTCTGGTGTTCTTTCTCTGCAGAGTAGACTTCATGGCTCTCAGTTGAAGAAACTCTCTGAGGACAGGACCCTTGGCTTAATTATCTTTTTCTCTTCCATTCCTAACCCAGACTGGGCACTTGATAAACATTTGATCTATTGTATTAAAGAGTGAACCGGCAGGTACTCATTTTGTTTTTTTTCCATTGAGAGGTCCTTCACCCCAGGTCCCCAAAGAGGTTTGACTGACTCTGACTTATTTGCTTCATCTCATTACTGAGGCAAGTAATAAGACCTGTGTGTGTTGCTGGGGACTGACCCCAGGGCCTTGCACATGCTGGTTATGTTAGGCCAGCACTCTAACCACTGAGTATATCCCTATCCCACAATTCCAATTCTTGCTTCTCCTCTCTACTTCATGAGGTCTTTCCCTGGATTACAGTCTTCTGTGAAGAAGATAAAACCCTGTGATAAGATTTCTTCTCTCTCCTCTATTGTGGGACACTGTGTGATTGTATATGTTATGTATGACTCCAGAACA
The DNA here is from genome assembly GCF_902686445.1 of Sciurus carolinensis. Classification (NCBI taxonomy): domain Eukaryota; kingdom Metazoa; phylum Chordata; class Mammalia; order Rodentia; family Sciuridae; genus Sciurus; species Sciurus carolinensis. Next base: position 22,526,475 of record NC_062227.1, on the reverse strand, counting down.
AATCTTTGTACAGCGCCCATCCATTTTAGAAACAAGTTTATTAACCAGATGATAACCAAAAGGATTAAAGCAAGATTTACCTTGGATAATCTTAGTTACTAATAACTCACCTATGAATAAACACAGACTCTTTTAAATAGTCTTGTCATTTATATTAATTATTAGTTATTTGATGATGATTATGATGACGATGATGACAATGGTAGCAGACAATATGTATTAAGTATCTCCCCCAAAAGGGCAGAACTGTTAAATTCTTTAGTAGTGTTTTCAAACTCAGGCCTTGTAACAACTCTGTGACATATGTCCAGTTACTCTGTTTTAACTCCAAGAAATCCAAGAAGGAGAGGAAATACTTTAAAGTCACATGGTCAGTAAGTGACAGAACCAAGAATTAAATCTGTGTCCCCTGTCTCCAGGGCTTCCATTCTGACCCATTATTGTCCTTTGGTTGAAATGGAATAGCCATAGAAAAAGATGCTCTGACTAGTGAACTAGAAAGAAACCACAGAAATGTCCATGACCTGCCCTATGACCAGTGTTCCACGTTTCTCACCACAGGTATTTAGAGAAAGAACAAAATTATACCCCAGAGCCTGGTTCACTGTCTTGATGGTGGCCCAGTTTCAAGGGCCCTACTCACTGAAGGTCAGAACACAGAGAGGATACATGGGTACCTCTGGATCCTTTAAAAGTCTATCAAGCACATAAGTAGGCTTCAAATATGGCACAAATTAATGGAAAGAAAGATACAGTTAATGTTTGCAATCCTAGTCTTTTCATTTTTAGATGCATAAATAGTTTTCAAGTCCCATGATGTTCACACCATAATTTCCAAATTGGTCCAGTAGCCTCTGTTAGCCAATGTAACAAATCCTAGGTACCTGGAAATCATGACAGCATCCCTCCTCCTGCTTTCTAGCACTATGTGGGATTAGGCCAGAGACTCCTCAGACAAAGCCTGTTTTTGTTCACTGCATTGTCCAAGGGGACCTGGCTTGATGCTTCCCAGCATTGCCCTTACCAGCCTGGCTCACCTTGCTGACTCAAAACAGACCAGAACTGGAAGTTGCTGTTGTGTTGTCTTATTCCTTATGTGCTCACTTGATGGCTTCTGAGAGGAAAAGGGGAAGGCTGCCAGTCTCAGTGTGGAGTTGACTCTAGCACTGCTTCCATCACCTCTGCTCCTCCACAGACTAAGGAGGAGGAGTTGCCCACCTGCGTGGATGGCAGCATCTGTGGTCCAGAGGCAAGAAGTCTCCTGTCTGTAGTGAAAAGTTGCCATGCAGGGTGAGGGCTGACCTTCAGCAAGCCAGATACAGGTTCCTGAGGTAGACTTGGGAGCCCTTCCTTGAGAGGCACAGAGGGTTAGTATGTGGCTGTTATGTGAAAAGCCGGGTGAGCTGAAAGTGATACAGCAGCTCTTAGGTTTTTGTCCCTGATGACATAGTATGGCATCTGATTACAGCCATATGATTATCTTCCAGTGATGTACAGAAATGGCATGTTATAAGACCTTGCAGTGAGTTGCACCTCTCCATTTGACTGCTGCTAGGTCTCTGTATTTTCCATTAGTATTATCTTTTGCCAAGCAGAAAATGTTCTCTGCTTCTCAAGTCTAGATTTAAGGTCATTAATATGTTTTTTACCATGTATTCTGACAGTATAGTACAGTAGTTGTATTAGTTGGACAGATATATCCTGATAGTTAATAGTTTATAAATACTTAAAAATAACTCTGACAAGGACCTATTTTTATGTTTGATCTCAGCAGATCACATTTTTATGGTAAACCATTTTCAAATTAAACCTTGCCACTTTTTAACCAAGACTTTCTTTTGTGTGTTTGTTTTCTTACGTCTTTTGTTTGTGACTATTTTTGTGACTGATGACATGGGACCAACTCAGATGATTCCCTTGACTCTGGTGACCGATCTTTTTAAGGATGTGTGGGCTCATGCTCATAACCTCAGGGTGGACATAAAGAAAGGAAAACTAATGATTCTTTGCAGATCTCTTGGAGTAGGTTGGCCGCCTGAGGGAACTTTTGATATTTGGAAGATCAGAAGTGTAAAATCAAGGGTCTTTCTCAGAGAACCCAAGGGGCACCCTGGACCAAATCCCCTACATTTTGGTCTGGGAGGATCTTATTGAAAATCCCCCTCCCTAGTTAAAACCATTTATTCCAGCAGGAAAGATTCTGGCACTAAAGGCACAATCCATGGAGAAAGATCGCCCCCAACCTAAGCCTTTGTTCCCCTGCATTCTTCGCGTTCTATTTTTCAGGGAGGCAGGGAGGAAGAAATCATTTTTCTTCCCCCATGTCAACCCAGGTTCCAGCACCCCCTGAAAACCAGCCCCACTTGGCTGGTGCAGCCTCGGCCAGCCAATTGTTCGCAGAACCAGCAGCTGGTACCCAAGCAAGGAACCACCAGGCGGGTTCCCCCTGCTCAAGGACCAGCAGATTCAACGGTCCTTCCCCTCAGGGCTATGAGGCCCCATGATGAGGAGGGAAACCAGCAGTTCCATTATTGACCCTTACCACCAGTGATCTCTTTAACTGGAGGTCCCACCGAGATCTACACCAAATAAAGTAAACTTCTCTCTCCACACACCCCACATCTGTTTGAGGTGCATCTTTCTGTCTCTTTATTTTTGGAGGGTAAAATAGGCACCCATCAGCTACTTAAACGCAGTTAGTGTAGCCACCATCCTTCAAGACTTGGGTGAGAGGATTCTGGCCTAGGCAGTTTTCAATCAGCTGCTCTGTACAGACCAGGCATGTTGGACTCAGCCGAAGCAGTTTCCTACTTTTCTGTCCAGGCCCGGAGCGCATTGCCACCAGTACACAGTGTCCCTAGTCCTGACCTACCCAGGATGCATGGAGGCGGAGGAAGGGTTGGAACAACTGTGGGGTTCTCTGGCCCAGGCTACTCTCGGGCAGACCCCAAAGGTTCCTTCTCCGGACTCCCCCTCCTGACCACCCTAAGGTGTAATCCAGGGTGGTCGGTAGATGAATGGCACTGAGGGAAAGCGCCAATTACCTTTGCCTCCGTATGGGCTGTACAGTCCACCCCCCACATCCACTCCCTCCTGGATGTTTCCCCTTTGCTCGCTGATCAGACATTAAGCATTCAGATGGTAGGATCAACAGAAAGACTTAGGACAATTAGTATGAAAATGCCCAGGTTCCCTTTGTTCGCATAGTTAGCCTTCACTAGTCTATCTAGAGTCTCCCCATTACTGTTTCTGTGCTTAAATGTGCTCACTGTGTTCTCTTCAAGCTACAAGAGGGAAGCATTTAAATGCCCCTCCTGTGAGACCCTCCCACCACATAATGTGTCTCAACTAACCTGGACAGTGTTGCCTCAGGATTTAGAGATGGCCCTTACCTGTTGGAACAAACCTTAGCTAAGGACTTAACAAAGGTCAGAGATAAAACATCTGTAATTGTTCTCCAGTATGTAAATGACATCCTTTCTGTGCCTCACCCAGGAGGAATGAAAAAAGGCCATTGCAGAACTCCTAAACTTCTTAGCTGATAGGAATTATAAGATCTCAAAAAAATAAAGCTTAATTATGCCATCAACAGGTTCAATACTACAGGAAAATAGCTACCATAGGACAATATTCTGCCCCAGGAATATCAAAAAGGGACCTTAATTCAAGCTCCTGTCCTCAGCTTACCTATGAAGCAAGATTTAACCTGTTTGTCACAAAGGGGAAAATAAATCCTGGATAGGTGGTCATAGGCAGCTCAATAGCCAATGGCATCTCAGTGAGGAGCTTAGCATAGTAGCTTCATTTTCAAAAGTAATGGAAAATAAGGTCTCATAATTTTCTTTGACATCCAAGCCTGTCCTGATAGAAATGGCTAAAATGCCCTAGGCACAAAATTTCTGCTAAAACCTGTTAGCTCAGCTCCTTCCAAATCTCATTCAAGGTGTACATTGAAATGTAAATAGAGAAAACCAGAAGGCTTAGTAGGAGACCCATCTCAAACCCAAGAAAAAAAAAAAGGTAAAAAGAGTCTTACCCGAACTCCAGCAAAGGTAAATTTTATGGTACTTTACTAAAGTAATTAACAGCCGTATCATGTTTTCCAGAATTCTTGTTTTTTTAATTGAATATTTTTTTGAGCTCATGACTTTTTGATCAGTTCTAGTTTTTTATTCAACTAGTTTTTGAACATCTGTTACATTGCAATGGAGATTCACCTTTAAAGTTACAAGGCCTTTGATTTTGTGTTATTTGTATGCCGTGCTATCTGATGTCATGTTTTGTCTGTATCGAAATTGAGCTCTCCTAAAATTAAAGTTTAAAAATGGATCCAGATACTTTTAATTCACATGATTTAAAAGGGTTCAATTTAAATTGGGTAAACTAGTAAAAGTAAAATGTCTTTAAAAATAATTCGCAAGTCTCTAGGTGGTCAAGCTAATAAAATGTTGATGTTAATAAAATGTCTAATATCAATTGTTTCTAGGACTTTTCTTCAACAGGAAAGAGATGGAAAATACTGTTGGTACACTTGTCTGATATCTTGTTTTTTACAAAAGTAAGTGAATTAGAGTTAACATGGGATTATTCATGTGTTTGTAGAGACTTCTGATTAATTTACAAAGTTAAAATGCTAATTGTTAAATAACATCAAGTACTCTTAACTCCTTACATTCCATGGGGTAACATACTTAAACATTATTGGTGTTTTCATAGGTTGGTAAATAGAATTGAAATTGCTTTTTGTCATCACTAAACTAAAAACAAGGTTACATGTCCTAACAGGTACAATTCTATATACAAAGGGTTCCAAAAGTTTCAACTGTGTTTCAATTAGAGTACTATAAATAACAAAATATTTAATCTTATTAAAATAGAGTAATTTATCTAAATTCAGAAATTTCATAAAAGTTGTTTCAGAATGTGAACAAAAAGGAGTCAACAGACAGGAAAGAGAAAATAAAAGATTCTGGAAATGGAAATATATTTAGTAAAAGGGAAAAGGAAATGTTTCTGGGTAAGAAAGTGCTTGTGTGATGAAATACTTGATGGTCAAAGTAAGTGCTAAGAAAGTCTGTATAAGTAAAGGGCAAATTTCAACAAGTTTACATGTAACTGAGTTGGTTGTATATATGTGAGACAGTTAAAGCTATTTAAGGTTTTTCCTAAGGTGAAATACTAATGTTCTGATATAAACCAAAGTTGGATCTATATGGTAAAATGACAAGGATTTCTTAGAAACACTAATTTACTCTTAACTTTGTGTCTATTAAGTTTTATTCTTTAGAACAATTAGTCTTAAAAATTGCTTTATACAATTATGGTTAAACAACTATTAGAGTATTGTACTACGTTACAGAGTCTAAATTTTTCCCTAAAAACTAAATTTGGTAATATAAAAGTTTCAAAGTAATTGTGAAATGGTCACTCTTTGTATATTAAATGTAATGTACAAAGCTGCTCTCCCTGCCCTTTCCGTTGCAGCCATTTCCCTGCCTCCTAACTACTTGTCAGTCTGTGAACATCCTAGCTAGCTATTGGTCAGCTATCAGTCAGCTTCCAAGTATCCTTCTCCATTATTCGTTCCCTGTTAGCCTGGTGGAATTCAACTGCTTCAGGGTAGCTACCCCGCCATCTTTTCTCTTGCTTTTCTCTTCTACAAACTTGCTTACTTTCTCCTCCTCACTTTTCCACTCTCTCTAGTGCACACCCTTTCTCTTTCCTTTCTCTTTTCCTCTCATTTCCTCTCTTACCCTGCAGGGAGACACTCTGTTTGCTTAATAAACTCCCTTATGTGATTTCCCATGTCTGGCATGGTTTCCGTGGGATTCCTTACATTGGTGCTGTGACTCGGGATGGGTCCTTCCACTGTCTCTTAAACAAGTGGAAACCCATCTGATGCCCCAGTGACCCCTGGACACAGCCCCAACTTCCATTCGCCTGGACGCTCAGCTTTTTGCATGCAACACTGGACTTCAGATTGGTGAGTTCCCTTAGATAGGTCCCCACTCTAGACCACTTAAACAAATGTCTGCTGACCTGAGAAGTGACCGTCAAGTGTCCGGGGCTCTCAAGGCAGCTGAGTTGTGGGGGTACCCCCAACCACAACTTTTATAGTTAAGGCTGGCCCCTGTAGTCGGTCTTATCTGCTGGGTGGATTCCTGATTTTATGGTGGAGATTCTCTCTCAGGGTTGAGGCTCATCTCGCGCTCACACTCGAACTTGAACTCACACTCGCACTCACACTCGTAGTCGAAAACCCTGATATCAGGTCCTCAACTCTTCATGACTTTTGCCTGGCCCCACATTGATGTTTGTGTGGTGACACCATCTATGTGCTGCCTTCTTGTCTCCAGTCGACTACTCTGGCCTCGGGATGCCTTGGCCACAGACTCGGCTGTATCAGTCTCCACCATGGGATCTGGGTCCTCCATTCCGGCAGATTCAACCCTTCGCCTGACTCCCAGCTTATATTTAACCACAGTACCCTTTAGATAATTAATCCAAAATGGCCACATATGCCTGGCCACAGACTCGGCTGTATCAGTCTCCACCATGGGACCTGGGTCCTCCGATCTGGCAGATTCAACCCTGGGAACCCTTCGCCTGACCCCCGGCTTAAAGCCATCAAAATTCCTTTGTGTAATGGCACACAGCTTCCGTTAGCAAGCGGGCAGATGGAAAGGGATTCCTTATCTTCAAGTCTCTTCTTTCTTGCTTCTTGGCTCTTCCTGCAGGCTCAGGCGCCTCCGGCCCCTGCTTCTCCATCTCCCCCTGCTTCTCCATCTCCTTTACCCTGTTCTGTTTCTGCTTCCATTCCCTGGCCCAGCCCTCCTAGTCCTCCTGCCACGAGGTCCCACATACGCCGGTGCGGAGGGAGTAACAAGCCCAACCATCAGAGGCATGTCCCAGTAAGGAGTATGATATAGCAGCCCCATTCCCCACAAGTAGTGGGAGATAATGTTTAACAACTTTTGCATCCAAACCTGAATTGATTACTAACCAGGAAAAAAGAGTTAAAATGCCCTAGGCATCAAGTTTCTGCTAGAACCTGTTTACTGCTTTCAGATCTCAGTCAAGGCTTACATTGAAATGTAAATGGAGGAAGGCTCAGTGGGAGACCAGTCTCAAACCCAAGAAAAGGAAAAAAGTGTCTATTTTAAATTTCTCCTGGGCTGCAACATAGATCACTTTATCTCTCCTCATCTTTTCTCTCTGCCCTTCTCTTTCTCATTTTCTCATGCTATAATTTATAGCCATTATCATTTTTCTTCTAGGACTTTTGTTTTTCTTAAATGCTATATTTTTGAGCTCACAATTTTGATCCTACATACCTAGGTTAATGATTTTTGATCAGTTCTTTGTATCCAACTCTAGAGCTATTTTTGAACATCTATTACATTGCAATGGAGATAAACATTACAAGACCTTTGCTTTTGTGTTAAATATAAGCATGCATAAAAATTAAAATTTAAAAAAATGGATCCAAATACTTTTAATTCATGTGATTTAAAAAGGTTCAACTTAAATTGGGTAAAGTAATAGAAGTAAAATGTCTTTAAAATTAACTCACAAGTCTCTAGGTAGTCAAACTAATAAAATGTTGATGTTTATAAAATGTTTAACATCAATTTTTCTAGGACTTTTCTTCAACAGGAAAGAGATGGCAAATACTATTGGTACACTTGTCTGATATCTTGGTTTTTTTTTATATTTGTCTGATATCTTGGTTTTTTTACAATAAGATGAGTGAATTGGAGTTGACATGCATGGGATTACTCAAACATGTTTGTTAGAGACATCTGATTAATTTACAAAGTTATTCCATGGAGTAACATACTTAAAAACATTATTCTTTGTATATTAAATGTGTTCATATTTTCCAGGTGTACAAGCCTTTAAAGCAGAAAATTTATCAAGCTGTTATTCTCCAAATTAAACTTGTCTGTAATGGTAAAACTATTATTTAATGTTCTATTATAGGACCTGTCATCATTAGGGTATATGTAAAATTTGTTAAATGTATTTCTAAAAGTCATTGAGAGCCTGATTTGTTTAAAGGTTAAACATGAAAGCATTTTGCCACTTTGCCACACAAAAGGACAGTTAAAAGCTCTCTCAGCTTTTCTTTAATTCATGTTTTAGATATAATGTTAAATTGTGTTAACAAATGTTCATATAAACTGAGGAGTCAATATATGTAAACTTCTTAAAATGACATTTAAGAAAGAGTGTAATGCACAGTAGCAAAAATGGGACAACAGTTACTGAGATTGGGGTCTCTGACCTCATGACTCTGGCATGTCTGGTGCCTGGGAATGTTCCTGTGCAGGGGCACAAGATGCCTGGCTGCTGTGGCAGTACCCTTCCTGGGGAGGCTCTATACAGGAGTCCTATCAGCTCTGACATTGATCTCAGGCACACAGCTCTTGGGCAGAAGGAATTATTTTGCTAGATAACCAGTGTTTCATCAGCTCCCTTCTCTGGTTCTGCCCACCTTACAGTAACTTTGGACAGTGAACTTCCTTAAGAGCTACATAGAGCTCCTAACATTGCACTTTGCAGCTATGAAAAAGTTACGTAGATGTCCTAGTCTCTGTAACTTTCCTGAAAACAAAGAATAATGCTTATATACATATATAAAGGTTGCTGACATAACTCTTTAGATCTGCATTTCCATCAGAGAGCAGAGTTCCATCTGATCTCAGCTTAATCTTCAAAATCTGTATTTATAAACCTTTATTTTCTAATATTCCTTTGCCCCTCACTGAACTTGAGAATTTGGTCATGCTGATCATGGCAAAAGAGGAAAAAATTAGCTTCAGGATTAGAACATTTTACCCAAGATTTGTGAAAAACCCCACCTTACCTGAGATAAGGCTCTGCCTCACAACCCTGCTTCACATTAGAATGGCTCCAAAGTAAGTCAGACTTTAACTCATTTAAAGTTGTGTTCAAAAGTCTGATGTTTGTTGTAGAGATTACTGTGATCTCAAACAGGGGATATAATGAATAACTCAGCCTAAATTCAAGATAACTATTGCACGAACTGAATGTTTTACTGTTGATGATTCCATTTTGTATTTTCCTTGTAAACTCTTAACTGTTGCCTGATATTTTGCAGATGTACACCATCGATTAACTTGAAAAGCCATCACCTATAGGACAGATAATGTAGACCCCAATTAGATAAAAGGGGATAAATAACTGCAAAGTTATAGACATTGAAGTTAAAGCCCAGTACTCTTACTTTATGACTGGTGAGACTGGCTTGCTGGATGGTTAAGATCAAACTTAGAAATTGAGATTAATTACAGAGGGCAAGATAGACCAGTATTTGAATCTTTTGCCCTCAGTCAGCCTGAAACCAGGGAAAAAGAGGACTTCTCTAAGGAGAATTGCAACTCTGGGTGGGTCACACAACCTCCTGATCAAGGAGATTGATGAGGCCACTAGAGGATGAAAAGCCACTCAATGCACCTGCTGCAGAGGAGGGTCATGGAAAAAGGGAGACACCCCTAATGCTTCCAAGGGAAGCCACCTCATCGAGGAGACCCTGCCTAACCAATGGCACTAATGGAGCTAAGAAGCTGTTCTTAAGTTCTCTATGAGTGACCCCTGTGGAAACTCAGCTGACTCTTTAATAAGACAGGAATAGGTCAATTTGATCAGCTTGATCTTAGACTCCTAGCAAAACAGTTTAAACCAAACTATAGCCATTCTTGGGCATTTAAAAGAAATCATAGTTAAATGTAACTTAAGATGTACACGTGTTATCCCACTAGAATAAAGACTGGAAGCTACAAATGAAAGATTCTTAGGCAAATTTACCTGATAACTATCAAGAAAAACTGCCAGAGTCAGACGTTTTTAGTCAGTTTAAGGTCTACAGACACAGGTAGGCTTAATCTATGTTTGTTAGTAACAGAAATATACAGAACTCTACTAAACATAGGTTATATCTACAAAAGGATATTTTACAAAAATCAGATGACATTAAGTAGCTTAACTATATTTTCTGGGGACATCAATGACATTAAGAGTTAAATGTTGTTTTTACATTCCTGATAACCTGGACAATGTTAAAGTTCCTAAATAAAGGCCTTGTCCTCTCCAGCCTTTGTTAGGCCTTATTATGGAAACAATTTCTCAGTTCTTCTACCTCCTGATGAGAGATTAACTTCTGTCATTTTCACCATATTCATTAGCATGTTCCAGACACTGTAACATTTATTTTGTACTAATCTCTTTTCATTACTCATGTCTTTTTGTTCTTCTCTCATAGAACCCACCCCCAGATGACTTTACAACCTGCTCTTCCCCAACCAGACTTCTACCTTGAACCCCTCGATTGACCTGATTTTTAAAAGGGAACTCCAAACTGCTTGCCCCATGCTGCCCTCTTCCAGCTCGAAGCAGCCAGAATGTTCGTAACCCCCTTTCCCTACAGCAGCAAGGAGTTCCTAAAATTAGAGGGGGGGAATGCAGCCAGAATTGGGGACAGGCAGTTAGCGTAGAAATAGGGGATCAGGTCAAATCGAGGAAATAGGGGCCATGAAAACCATCTGCCTCTGGAACCCTTGATTATTTTACTAATGTTGCTTACCTTCAGTCCCTGTATCCTTAATAGATTGGTCAATAACTCAATATAAGCCAATACAGGAGACAGAAACTGAATTTTCAACCCAGGATCCATGATTGGCTCCCCTAAGTATAAGAGAAAGGGGGAAATGAAAAGGGAGCTAAACCGTGGCCATGACAAACTGCATTTAGGGCATGAAAGATTTCAGGCCTAGATAGCCGATTCCAGGAAGACTACTAGATTAGGAATAGCCTTTGGCAAACAACCAATCAGGAGTTAACAAGCCAATGCCTAGCATCCAAACCATATACAGCAAAATGTTAAGACCTGGGTACCCTAAGCCAATGGAAACATGCCAAACCACACATGCTGAAAGATCAGCCAATTGTGTACTCTGCTTTGTTCAAATTTCCCGCTCTACTGTGGAGCTCATAAAAATCCCACTGAATCGGGACTCGGGACTCTCAGCCAGTACCTGCTGTGTCAGTGAATGCTGTGAGTCTGAACTTGAGCTTGCAATAAAGACCCTTTTGCTTTTGCATCAGAGATGGCTCTCTGGTGGTCTTTGGGGATTCGTGATCTGGGCACAACAGTCAGCTTGCATCCAACCCCAGGCCACCCCTCCTAATTTTTCTTAAAATAACTATTTTCTAAAGTCCCTTTATAAGCAGAATCAACAATTATTTTTGTTATTGGAAGAGAGAGAAGAGCCAGATAAAACAATAGACAATCACAAATTATTTATATGGTAGAAGAGTGTTGAGTTTTGTAGAACAAAGCTCATTTAAAGGCCATCTCACTGTCTTTTACTAAATTTTATGAATCAGGATCTTTGCAGTGTTGAATATCCCTGTGACCAAGTTCTCCTCCCTGGGCCTTAACATTTTGTGTCCAAGCCCTCACTCGTAGCACAGATTGACCACCATGATAGATCATTTGCTTACCCATAATCCAGATTCACTATCAAATCATGTGTGGAAGTTCTGCCCAGATTCAGTGGAAGAAATTAAATAAAATATATTGCCTTGGGAATTAAATTTCTCTATAAATATCCTGTCAACCCTCTAAGAGATAGTTTTCTTAGATAAAGAAGTATTGTGAGTATATGGAAGGAAAATGATGACAGAAAAAGGTAAATGTCATCCACAAATCACAGTGAGAAATACCACTCCTAGCAGGAAGGGACAGGAGGAGTCCTATTTTCTCCTGCCATATTATATTCATTTCTCTCCCATCCCCCCAAAAAGTGAATTTAGAATTTAGAAAGTTTTATTTCAGTATATTAGACACATTAGCAAAGGCTGCCCAAAATGTTGCATGTTCAAGAACATATTAAATCAGACAAAAAAATCATATAGCAAATTAATATGACAAACATTTCTTTAATTAGTAATAGGACTAATTAAAACTTCTCCATTCCTAAGTGCCCTCTGTGAGCACTTCCTAAAGCTGACCTCCATGCAAATTTTTCAGGTAAGGGTGGTTTAGAACAACATATTCAACATCAAGGAAGAAAAAAACCTAAATTCTGAATTTACAACTATCATGAGATTCCAGGTAATACCTAGAATTGGAAAGAATTTCACCCAAGGCTGGAGGAGCCTAGCATGGTATATGGTATACTTTTATTAGTTTTCAGGTATAACATGGATTGATTCTAATGTGACTTTTTTTTCCCTTGCCAAGCATGTGTATATATATGTATATATATATTTATATAGGCTGAATGAATACTAGTTCTCTAACACATTAATTTTTTTTATGTTGGGTTCATTTTTTTTTTCATCTAAGCACTTATTCCTGAAACAAAAGTGTGAGGTACTTAGAAATATGATTAGTATGCAAGTATTCACTTTCCATTCCTTATCTTTGAATGGATTTGATGCACAAGTTTGTTCAAACTGAATAGTGCACAGAATTTCAAGAGCTGGGAAGAATCTTAGAGTTCATCTCTTCTTAACCTCTCATTTTAAACAACAACAACAAAAAAACAGATAAGTTAAAATGCTTCTTCTGGGGAGAGGGCCCCACAGCTGTGAATCCTAATTTACAGTTTCTGCATAGATTGCTTTCATGTGACTTTTCTGATGGCTGCTTAACTGAGTGACGTCAGCTCTGCTAATTTCATGCCATGTTAGTGGCAATTCATAGGACACACAATTAATTCGATAGGGTTGTATTTTTGTAGTGCAGCTAGGTGAGTTCCTCTAAGCAAAACGTCTTCATCCATGACAGACCCCAGGTGCCTGAGGAAAGTGCTAGACCCAGAAAGGTCTGTATGATGGATTGCCAGGCTAGTCTCACAATTACAGTCAGTTACAGTCTCCTCCCTCAAACTACCAAGCAGTGAATTTGTAATTGAGCTGAGCATTTGTTGTTTTTTTATTTTTGAAACTTTTATTAAAGTATATCACACACATTGACAGGTGTACAAATTATAAGTGTACAGCATGGTGAATTTTTCACAAATGAAACAATCTTTGTAACCAGAATTCCGATAAAGAAGTGATACATTACCAGCATCCCAGAGACTCTTCTTGTATTCCGTCAGTACCCAGTATTCTAACTTCTACCATTGATTGGTTTGCCTGCTTTGTACTTCATATCCATGGAATATGTGGAGTATGTGTCTGACTTCATCAGTTTTATGTTTTTAGGTTCATTCATATTTTTGTATATAATTGTTTATTCATTCCCATTGGGCTGGGCATTTGTTATTAAAGCTTCATTTTACTTTTTTCTGTGCAACAAACATTTAACATTGTACTCATTCAAGAAAAAAGAAAAGCACCCTTTGAATTACCTATGGAATAGCTAATCTCTTTAGGACTCATAAATAATATGCAAATATTTGCCTACCTTTTTGATTATAATTACAAATATAAGTTTAGATTTATATCCTGGAGGAGAAGAAAATTACTCATTAAAGGAGCAAATTACAGGGAGATTCTTAAAGATTCAACCTTAAGTTTGTCTGATTTAATATGTTCTTTAATGTGTTCTCACCTGAGCTATCCAACTGCTTTAGTTGTGTCTGGCATTATGATTGTAACTGAGTAGAAGGCCATGGAACCTTACCCTTTCTTCCCTTCCTGGTGGCCATCAAAGGTGTCTGACTGTGAGAACTTGTAAAGTGCCAATATTTGATGGTGGGGTGACTGACCACCAATGGTCAAAACTGGTCCCAAATGAAACTGTTCACCCGTACTTCCTTCTGCCATATAACATGCAGCTACCCTGCAGCAAAAATGAATGAGCTCTAAATTCTCTGTTGAGCTGGTCTTCAATGGGGCTGTCTTTTGTGTGCTTTTCCAACATTTGCTGAGAGCCAAGAGCAGAGTGGAAGGTCCTCAGGCAAAGGGAGTGGCTAAACACAAAAATATTCCCCCCAAAATATTCTAGATTCAATTCATGGATAATTAAAGCAAAACACAGGAGTCATTCATTCTAGACCAAAATAACCTTTTTCTTGCTAAGGAACTTTAAAAAAATTTTTTTTCAATGTTTACTGTCTGAAAGAGGCTTATAAAAGTTATACTTCTTGCATCCAGAATGTGCAGAAACTCCACAGCTATAAATGTCTCCACAGTGAATGTGCTGCATGGCATGCTATAATCACAGCTGGCTAGGTAATTTATGTTGCTCAGGGACTGTAGTTTTTTAATAGATTGAACTGTTAGTTTTCAGGAGTTTTAATGAAATATTGAACCAGATGCCACTGATCTGCCATGGATGTGGGACTGTGAGAAATGAGGAAGTGTTCCTTTGTGAACAGCTCAGACTTTGTGAGTGGGGGAATAGCTGTGGGCTTAGTGAAAGAATCAGAGCTAAGAGAAAACATGGCAGGTTTGCTGTAAATGTGTTTGCTCCTAAGTCCCATGCTCATTTGAAATGGAAGGCTGGGTTTAGCCTGCGGCACTTTTAATTATCTAAAAAAAATTGTCTAAATCTGGAAGTAGGTAAGCAAGGCTGAGGTTTCTTTGAGTCCAGTGTTAATACTCTGAAAATCATTAATTCCACCAGATTTGCTTTTGCTGTATTCCCCGTTCAACAATATCACCAGGAAAAATGGTATCTGGATTGATCTACAAGTTTTTAAAATTCTCTTTGCAATGAAATTCTTACAAATCACTTTGTGAACATTGACAATAAGTCTGTTTTACTGAAAGTTAGGGCTAGTTCTCAAAAAACAATTAACATAGAAGTTCAATTTTTAATTTTTTTTCCTATTAGGAAAGAGACTCTTAGAGAGCCACCTTCTCTTCTTTGTAAGTAGTTATTCCAACTTTAAATACTTTTAGCATCTTCCTGTTTGTTTAGCTTAAGATTTTTAAAAGTTGACTTTTTAAATGTACCTTTTGTTGTCCTTTTTAAGAAAGCCTCTTGTTTTTGTCAATTCTGACCAGTACCCAAGAGAACTCAGCAGAGGGTTACATGCCAGAAGCAATGAGAAGGCTGCAGCATGGTTCTTTTCTGTACTTTATTTTTGCACATGAAGCAAAACTTGTGGGTATTCATTCCAGTGTATAAGGATTCATGTCCATGAGAAGATTCTGTCTAGATAACTGAATCTCTACTGTCCCGTGGATTAGCTCTTAACTATGTGAAACTGAAAGTTGTCAGTTTTCACAAAATACTTTTGAATAGAAGTGGACAATCTTTCATTCGATAGCAGCAGTTGAAAGCCTTGCTTATTTAGCCCCATCTGGTCTTGGGCCAACCCTTTGCAGCTCATCATAGAAAAGAAAGGGGTCGAAAACCAAAGCAAGGGAGATAACTCCTCTTGTCAAGTTCCTAGTAATAACCCCGTGACTGCTCTATGCATTTTTATTTGTACCCATTTTATAGGATAGTAGTTAACTACAAGAGAATTGGTGGATGAAGAATGTTAAAATGCTTCTGAAAGAAATACTAAGCTTATCCTAGTTTGGGAGAACAGGCCTTGGGCTGTGTCCAGGGACCTGGTGTTTACTTCAGCAGGGCCACTAAGTCAGTCAGTAGCAAGTCCCCGGACACTCATGATTAATCAATTCAAACACTACCTCAAATTCCTTAGCCCTGCTAATTTATGATTTCATCATTACCAGCTTTGATCTTTACAACAAATAAATAAGATAAACTAATGCATGGATTCCTTCTGGGAAAATTCTCATTCAATTATTTGATTTGTTCATTTCTATGACATGACTCCAGCCTGTCAGATGGGCATCCTTAAATTAATAAAACTTATTTTTTCTTACATCACATTGCACACAATGGCTACAAATACAGTTTGAAATCTATTTTATATTCTCCCAGTCCTCCGACCTGGCCCTCAGCTACTCCATTTACGGAAAGAAGGACTGAATGTCGCCCCTATATCATGCACATCATTTCATCACCTTAAAGGAAAAGCATGAATTTATAAAAGAAGGATTGATATTGTGACCCTCTGTCACAAAGATTTATGTGATGGATGAAAGATGACAAGTTGTACAAGTTAACCTGACTTTTCCTGTGTAACACTTCAAGTTTTGCCCTATTTGCCCTGTAGAGTGACCCACTCCCTGCAACACATTGGAGGTGTGGTCCTCCCAGCTTTGTTTTGTGGTCTGCTGCTATTTATAGCCCATTCACAGCTGTGTACCCAGTGCATTAGGAAATTTAACTTTGTGCAGGACAGAGCTGTTCCAAGACACAGCAGTGTGTTCCTCATAGTATTCTGGAACCCTCTGCTTTAAAATCACCTGAGGTGCTTACAACAGTGACTGTTTCTTGGTCATACTTCCAGGCACAGTGGATCAGAATGTGGGGCAGAGAAGGTTGGCCCCACGAGTTCCCTGTGTGATAGTGTTCCTTACAGACAGTGGTCCTTACAGATATTTAAGAACCACTGCCCAGAGGGACGGGCCAGCCACAGACATTCCCACGTATTTCAGGATCCTAGCTGTGAGGAAGCTTCTGAACCATAGAATGTTGGCTTAAACACAAGAACAAAAATATTTCTACCTTGTCTCAGGAGAGCACATCTGAAGCAGAAGAAAGATTTCAAGGGAACCTAATTCGGTGGTGCTGATTCATTTCCACTGGTGCTCCGAGACCATCCCATAGCAAACACCTGTTGGTGTAGTCTTAAACAGAAGGCAGATGAACTAACTAATCCAGCACTGTTATTACTTGTACCAGACTGCGATGATGCATAAAACCAAGCTTGGCATGCCTGTGTGTGCACTTATTTATGTATTCACACACATACACACCCTTTTTCTTCATTTGTGATACATTTAATTTTCATTCCTTTTAATAAAGGGCTTTGTTCAGGTCAGGGATCAGGAGTGGTAGAGGCCTGGGGCTGTGACTCAGTGGCAGAGCACTTGGCTAGCACTCATGAGGCACTGAGTTTGATCTGCAGCACTGCATACAAAAATAACCAAATAAAATAAAGGCATGCTATCTACAACTATAATTGAAAGAAGTTTAAAAATGGTAGAGAGAAAATTTGATTTATTAATTGAATATTGAGATACTTAATTCTTCAAGGAACTAAGCCCTGTGATGACAAATATCAGACTGAATCTCAAAAGTATTATAATGTGGTAGGACACAAGCATGTGCATAAAGACAACTTGAGGGTAAAAATGATAAAACAGTATAAGACGTACAGATAAAGGCTCTGATAACTCAGAAGGAAAACTTGCTTTTAGCTGGAAGAATCGGGAAAACCACAAGGAGGAAGGGCAATTGTGCTGAAATTCTTAGCTGTGAAAAATGCAAAACAGATGATATATGTGCCGTTCAAGTAAATATTATTGTTAATATTTTCATAATAGTTTATTACACTTGAGATAAACAGAGCCCCCAGCTTTGTTCATTTCCTATTAGTGCCTGTGCCAGGTCAGGAAAATACTGTTTTCAAACAAAGGATATTGGTCCATCTATAAAGCAAATAAAAAGATTTAAGTGATTTTGGAAGTAAACCTAAAGACCAAAGTGAAGACACATTGTTTGGGGATTTTACAACATAAGTGGGTAGAATTCTCACCATTTTCTTTACTTCCTGTGTGACAGTGGACAAATCAGATAATCATTATGACAATATCTTTATCAGGAATGGATGGGGTATCCCCTTGCAGGAGGGTGATGAGATTAAATAAAATAGCATAAACACAGACATGTGGCCCAGGGTAGAGTCCAGCTGCTGGCTTTGTTTCTGCCCCTCCTGTGCACCACACTCAGTGCTTCATACTGAAATGAACTTGCCCTGTCTCTAATGACCTCAGCCACTAATACAAATCCCATCCACTTGTGGCCTTTCAGAGGGTCTGAAGTGCCACAGGACAGTTTGTTAAATAATCGCTCAAGATGCCAAATCAAGGGAAGAGGGGTGACAGGTGTGTCTTTTACTCTAGCACCTCTCTCCTGTCAGTTCACCAACCCAATGGTTCCTTTACCCTTTTTTGCACACTACAATCATCTAAGGAAAGTTTGCAAACATGCCCCGGTTCATATCCAGCCTATTCCAGCAGAATTGCTTTCTGCACCTAGATACTTTCTGGTGCCAGGGCAGAGTGACAAGAAAGGAAAAGTAGGTTTAGGTCTTGCAGGACTCCCGCTATCCCACTTACATGGAAAGGTGACCACCTGACCATTCTCCATCTGGAAGCTCCCTGGAGGCCAGCTTCATGCTCTGCTACTTCTGCTGGGTTTCTCCAGGACCAAGTGAACTTGCTAGACCTCAGTGTTGTGAAAGGGCAAAGGGTATCTTTGCCAAGAGCAATCCAGCCCATGCCCAGGGGAACATTGCTACTTATGTTACCACAGCACTGTACTAAGTTCTTTCAGGAAAATAGTTTTCCAACAGTGTAAACAGAGTACTGCCTGAGAGCCCCTAGATTACCTTCGTCTTTGAGATCTTGAATTAAGTACTTTTCAATTGAATCAGGATATTAGGAAACATGATTTTCTTGCCTTTTAATTGGACAAACCAAACCATTTTGAAAAGTGCATTGAGAAATATTTTCCTGGGGATATTTCCCTCCATTTAAACAAGGTTCATAAAGAAAAAATGATTTTGCCCAAAACAGATGTGTAAAAATACGTGTTTGCAGATTTACTTTTCTATATTGTTGGTGTCCTATTTGTTACCATATTAGAGTCACCTAGTAATAAATTAAGAATCTTTGTTAAAATAACATGGCATCAGGATGGGGGCTATCATTTCTATCAATAGCACCATACATTGTCTTTCCCACCAATCCAGAGTTCCCCACCATCCTTGGATTTTAACCACCTTTGCTGTAGCTAAAGCGCCATCTTGTGGTTCTGGACAGTATTAGTTACTAGAAAGTGAACAGCTCTCAGCTTCTCTCAGAATATCAGCATTCAAAATCCTTGTTGGAAATCCATGAAATCCCTGTGTTTGCAAGGCATGATATGTGTTTTTTGAACTCTTCTGCGAAGGTGGAAGTGAAAAATATATAAATAACAGGTAAAGAGGAGGTCAGGTGTAAGAGCTGATGAGAACTTTGGGAAATCTCTGTGGCTTCAGGAAGAACCTGTTCAATCTATTCCTGGTCCTACACAACCAATTAAATGGGTAGGCCAAGATAAAAGGCCACCTAGCCTTTTCTATGTGACAAGAAAACAGTAACATTAGATATGAGACCTTTCAGAATTGGCAACGATGCTTAAGACCTGAAGCTTGGCTGCCTCTGGGAAAAGAAATTTCACTAGGATATGTTAGATCACTGTTTTAATGTTTCTGTCAAACAGTGTAGGTCCGGGCGGGGATTGTAGCTCAGTGGTAGAGTGCTTGCCTAGCATGCATGAGGCACTGGGTTCAATCCATAGCACTACATATAAATAAATAAAGTAAAGGTCCATTGACAACTAAAAAAAAAATTTTAAAAGCAGTGTAGGTCAATGTCAGTGTTCCAGAATGTAATATTTATAGTTCTGCCTTTTGCCTGGCATTATCTTGCTTTTAGGGAGACAAACACTGCACTGTCTGCGAACATGCTCTATGGCCTTTGGATTTGATGTATTCTGGTTTGAATGACAGCTGGGTTTGTGTCGGGGTTTCCGGGACCCCCAGCCTTGAGCACGGTCAAGATGGCGCCTGGCACTGAGCCAAAAGCGGCCAGCTATACAGTAAACAACCAGCGAATTCCAATGATTGGCTAGTTAACGATGTGATTAGAGCATGCCCCCCTCGTTTACCTATTCTATACCTGCAGCTGTCCGCGCGTTTACCTCGTGTACTCTCCCCTGATTGGTTGAAGTGTATATAAGCTTGATGGGTGGAGGAATAGCGGAAGAAGCTGGGAGTAGGAGCAGAAGCTGAGGGCAGAAGCTGAGGGCAGAAGCTGAGAGTAGAGTCGCAGAAGAAGCTGAGAGTAAAGTAGCAGAAGAAGCAGAGAAGAAGAAGCTGAGAGAGGGGGGTAGAAGGGAGGAAGAAGAGTGCGGGCAGGCGTGAGCCGAGCCGGAGAAGCGGAATGACCGGAGCAGGCGAGAGTTAAGCGGAGGGAAAGAGAGCAAGAGAAAGAAAAGAGAGAAGAAACTGAGAGTAGGAGTAGAAGCGAGGAAGAAGAGTGCGAGCGAAGCGGGCGTGAGCCGAGCGGGAGAAACGAAGCGGCCGGAGCAGGCGAGAGCCGAGCGGGAGAAGAGTGAAGTGCAGGAGAGGGAAAGAGAACGAGAGAAAGGGATAGATAAGAAGGAAAGAAAGGAAGACTGTACGCAATAAACTTCCAAAGCTTCAGACGTTTGTCGTGTCTCTCTCTGCGGGCAGAGGGAACGCGATAGGTTTGTTAATTATGACTGCTCTGTACCTTGGAGGAAATCTAATAAAAATTTTTGTCAAATCATTTAAAAGAAATGGTATGGTGGTTTCTTGAAACACTTGGAATAAGCTTGAGACCTCTAGCAGAGAATGAATAGTTTTAACTTGAGATCTATAATCACTTTGTAGGTAGATATGATGATCATTGAATTTTTTATTAACTTTTTTAAAAAGTTCAATATTTCATATAGGTGTTTGGAAACCAAAGTGACTAAAAATGTTGAAGGCTCTTAGAATTTTGGGATATCTTTAAAGAGGTTGTGTATTCCTGACCTGATTTTAAAGATTCAAATCTCTTGGTACTATAAGAGTTTTTCTTGCAAGCATTTATTTTATCTTCCATTAAAAATCAATACATGTTCATTACATAAAATTGAAACAATAGAAGTATAAAAAGATGATAAATTACTTCTATTTCTACTGCTATTAACATTTCATGTGCTGCTTTCAGTTTTATTTTTTGTCATCTTATGTACCATGGTCCTGCCTTAGGCTAGATTGCACTTTTTACAATTATCTGTAGCCAACCATGGTCCAAAGCTATTAAATGGAAAATTCCAGGAATAAATAATTCCTAAGTTGTAAACTGCATGCCGTTCTGAATAATGTGGTGAACTCTTTCTCCAGCTGCTCAATCCCTACCCAGGACATGAATCATCCTTTGTCCAGGATGTTCACACTACCTGCCTGTTAGTCACTTAGATGCTATATGGATGACCAGGTCTAATGTCATAATACCAGTGCATTTGTACACATAACCTTTTTTGACCTAAAGGGCCCCAAAGTGCAAGAGTGTAGTGATAACAATTTAGATGTGCTAAAAAGAAGGTGAAAAGGTGAGATTAAAACAAGATATTTTGAAAGATCACATTCACATAACATTTAATTCAGTATATTGTTATAACTATTTTATTTTATTAGTTATTGCTCTAGTTTGAGACCAGTGGTCTCTTTGTGGGGACATCCACTTTGCCAGCAGCCTTCTTCTCAGCCCAGGTCAACAGCCTCTGCTGCTTCTGTTTCATCTCTGGTCTTGTGGGTAAGCTTAAGCAGCTGGGTGGTTGTTTGGCAATCCATGTCCTGGCTGAACTGGTTAATTGCAGAGGCACTTTCAGCCTCTTATAGAGAATAGCCCTTTGTTGCTGAGGCAGATGTTCTGGGGTCATTTTACAAAGTGGGTAAGGTCCCTTTTGTGCTACATCTCCTGTCAGTGCCAAAGTTCTATGCCTCTTCTTGAACAAAGGGTTCACCACCTTCTTGCTTCTTGACCACAGTGGGGGCCAGGGCTACCTTCTTCCCCTTGGCTTTTTTTTACTCTCAGCATCTTGGGTGGCTGGAGAGAGGAGAAAGAATTGTGGATAATAAATAAGCAGCCACAGATTACTTTGTTCTTTTTTTCTTTTATTGGCACATTAGATATAATAGTGGGATTTGTTACCTGTGTATGTGCACACACATAACAACATAGTTGGCTCAATTGTTTCCCCTAGTACCTCTTTCCACCACTGCCCTCCTCCTGGTAACCTTCCGCTATCCAACTGGTCTCCCCTCTATTTTCATGAGATTTCGGCTCACTTCCCTTCCCCACTTTATTCTTCTCTAGCTGCCAAATATGAGAGAAAACATTGTTTTCTGAGTCTGGCTTATTTCACTTAATGTAATGCTCTCAAGTTCCATCCATTTTTCTGCAAATGCTATAATTTCATTCTTGATGACTGAATAAACTCCACTGTGCATACATATATATACATTATATTTTCTATACCCATTTATCTGTTGATGGACACCGAGGTTGGTTCCATACCTTGGCCATTATGAATTGTGACTGTATAAGTGTGGGTATGCACATACTGCTATAGTAATTTTAATTATCTTCAGTAAATACCGAGAAGTGGCTGGGTCATACTGGTTTTTAAAGCTCTCAAATTTCAGACTATTACTATAACAATATTGTTAGGTGTAACTATATCAATTATTAATATAAGATTGATAACTTTGAGTTAATTATGTATTATATTATGCTGTTATGTATTGTACCATTATGAATCACAGGTAGTGAACTCCGGTTTGTAAGCCATCTGAATGATTAGTTATCCAGGAAGCCTAGGCAAGGATCCTGCAGTCATGTAAATGAGCACTGCCCTGGGATGTGGCCAGCTCTCACTGTCACCTGGTCAGTGACTGTATCCCACATGGTGGGCCCTTCTGCATTTCTTCTCTCCTCAGTCACAGGAGGGTGTGATAGCCAGATGGCCAGTGATTCAATGATTCCCATCTCCTGGAATCTGTCTGACCTTTGTGTAATCTCCACCCTCACTTTACCAAGATGGTCAGTGTGACCAATACAATAGAGCATACAATAAAGTGACTATGTCACTTTCCAGATCAGGTTATAAAGCACACTGTGACCCACCCCCTCGCCCTGCAATTGGGTCACTAGCTCTGTGTAGAACCAGTTAGTGTCTTGAGGACACTCAGCCAACCCTGTGGAGAAGCCAGTGGGCAGTGGAGACCTGCCCACATGACTCAAGGGAGGGTTCAGTTGACTGCAGCATGTGGCAGAATCAGCCAGCTACACCACCCCTATTCCTGACCCTCAGGAACCTGTGTGAGAGAACACGTCTGTTACTTGTTATGGTTTGGATCCATAATGTCCCCAAAGTCTCTTGTGTTGAAGTCTTGTCTCCAGTGCAGCAACGTTCAGAGGTGGGGCTTTTGGAAAGTGATTGAATCATGAGGGCTCAGATCTCATCAATGGATTAATCGATTCTCAGCTGAATGAACTGCTGGGAGGTGGTGGGACCTGCTGAAGGAAGTACGTCACTGGGGGTGAGATCAGGAAGGTATTTCTTGTCACCTGTTCCTACTCCTCTCTTTTAGCTTCCTGGCAGCCATGAGCTCAGCAGCTTTCCTCTGATATGCCCTTCTGTGGTGCTATTCTGCTTTGGTGCCTGCTGACTGAAACCTTGTTCTAAACAGCTAAGTTTGGGGGTAAATGGACACAAAGCAATAGGTAACTAATATAGAGTGATAGTCATCCGTGAAAGGCTCTGCCCTTCCCTCCCTCTGCCCCCACACTCTGTCCAGATCACTTTGAGCATTCTCAGGCACACAACTCATAACCAAAAATGTGTCCTCTGCCCACTGAGGGCACCGAGAGCTCCTATAAATCTGGGGCCTTCCCCTGTCACCAGGCTCTCTTTCTCTACTAGCACAGAGCCTGCCCTTGGTAAATGCTCAAACACTGTTTGCTTAGTAGATCTGGGTATCTCCTTCCCAGAGCCTGAAAAATTGTTCTTTGCTCATAGTAAGCACCCAGTAGGTATATGTTGATCAAGTAAACAACCTATAAAACTTACCGCCAGTTCAAAATTATCACTCACCCCTTCAATATAACACTGATCATTCTTCATCTGATAATTAGGGCATTAAAGTACTTTAAAATACACACTTCTTGTCATGCAAATTAATACTTATAGTTAATTGAAAATCAGAACAACTTTAGGTAGAATTCTATAATGAGAACTGTCTTTCATCTTTTCCAGGAAAATATACAAATTTTAATATACTTTATAAGGCAGAATCACCTAAGTAAAGGGTGTCCAAATTACAATCATCAAGAAAGATTTGGCTTCTGTCCTTTTGAGGGCAGTACAGGAGAGAAAACATGAGTGCCATTTCTAAAGTCTGTCACTGTGAGAAGCTCAAATGATGGTCATATGTGTGTAGTGAGTACAGACATGGAAAGGGTCCAGTCAACTCTCTTCAGTGTCTGCTGCCTGTCTGCTGTGTGCCAGATGCCCTGAAAGATGCTGAGGTACAGAGGAGCAGATAGCATGACAGATTCCAAGACACACACTAAGCCTGCTTCCTGCCAGGTCCTGTGCTGGTATTTGCAAAGCTCACTATGCAGTGGGAGAAACATATGGATGCAAAACCATCCTGAGGTCAAGCCATTTGGGTAAGGAGCCTCTTCTGTGGGATACTGAACAGCGTGACTGACCACTGAAAGAAGCACTTCCTCCAGAGGCTGGCTGTGACCCCTCACATGCTCACTCAACTGACAGTTGCTGTGCACTGGCTATCCAACACTGTCCCTGGTACACACAAAGTGGACACTCAGAGGTGGTTCAAGACAAATCTGCCCACATGGAGCCCATGGTGTGGTCAGCAAGACAATGAGCCATGTGATTAGAACTTAGAGAACAAGGATGGGGGGCAAAGGTTTTCTAGATGGGGTCAAAGAGGCATTTGGGGTCTCAAGAACAGGATCTAAACATGCAATGAGTGTGAAAAACTGCAAGGAATGGCCCTGTTAAAGGAGGTGACAGGAGAGATTAGGTGTATACAGCCTGGAGCAGGCAAGTTTGAGATCACCTCTGAAGTGGTAGCAAGGCTGCCACAAGAAGGCCATATCCTGTTTCCAACAGGGCAGGTTCAGCATCCCCTGAGCCAGCAAGGAAGCTGAGACATTGCGGCAGGGGTGCCAGGGGTGCCAGGGCCATGCCCATGTTGTTCCTCTGAGCTTAGCACCGAGCCTCGCACAAAGTAGGTGCTCACTCACTGGACAAGCATAGGAGGTGAAGAGTTTATAGAGTGGACTGGGGCCTGTGGAGGTCCAAAGGCACTCTAGAAAAACAGGTCTGGCTCTCACAGTAGGACTCTGTTTTCAGAGCAGGGACTGCACTGTGGTTTGATATGTAATCTCTAACTCAAGGCAAGGTTGGGTTTTCTATGCAGAACATCAGTCCTCATGGATATGAAAAATATTGAGCATTAATGTCTTCATAACACCTCTCTAAGGAATGAAGATCCCACGTGCACTTCACTTGGCCCAATAGTTCCACCTGCATCCTGCCTCATGACGAGGACATCTCACAGTCTTCCCATGAGGGTAGCAGGACAAGATGGTCCAGTGTTCGCCCACTGACACTTGGTGTTAGGTAACCTTTCTCAGAAAGAGTTAAGCTACTTATTTAGTTCCTTTGTTCATTTCTTCCTTCTTTTCCTAGCTCTTCCCACAAAGGATTTGAAGAGACCTAAAACATATAATCTGGTTTCATGGAATGGGCCCCAAATTATCTCATTATTTTTCTGTTTTCTACTAGGAACACTGGAGCCAGAAAAAGATGCAGTCCCTATCTCTGAGAAAGGGAGACAAAGTGAGTGAAAAACAGCACAGATCCTCACCCACAGGGCCCTGCACCTTCAACCCTCCAGGCCTGCAGCAGCCAGGCTTTGACACTAAGGGCTGGGAACAGGCCCTGCCTCTCAGCTCCTTCCTCACACACCTGCCTGAGGTAGTTTGTTTTGTTTTGTAGACAAAAAAAGGTATTGCCTAATGATTGCAAACCAAACAATGGAGTCCATCAGATTTGGGGAGAAACAGGAAAAAAGTTTTCTTTTGTTTTTTAAACATTGTTTTTAGACGTTGACAGACCTTTGTTTTTTATTCATTTATTATATGTGATGCTTAGAATCGAATCCATTGCCTTACAAACACTAGGCAAGCGCTCTACCATGGAGCCACAACCCCAGCCCACGAAAAAGTTTTCTATGGAATATATAGTGTTTGTTGAGCTTGTGTTGTGCTTCCTGGATTTAAAGGATAAGGGTTAAAAATCATCATCATCATCACACTCAATTAAGGGTAGTATTTTCGGTCTGCACGTTTGGTTTTCAAAATACTTTCCAAATGTCAAAGCTGTGCAATAGGAGAACAAAAGGAGAATGATTAGTTTCTTCCTCTGTTGAACTTCAAAGGTGTTCACCTCTTTTCCATCATTTCATCATGACTCACGTTCCTTTTGGAAAGGGACAGGCCGGGTAAGCTCTGCACCCTATAAAATGGCTAGCAGAATGGTGTCTTACATAAATACATAAACCTCTTAAAAACATCTGCGTGACTACTATACAAAGTCATGTTTTCTTAACTAGTTCAAATCAATGCTTACTTGGAACAATGTATCTGGCACACTAAGCTAGAGATTGCTTACCAACAGATTACTTCTGGCAGGTTCCACATACTGGAGAGAACGGCCATCTTTAAGAATGCGGATATCTACAAAGCATGAGGAAAACTCATCTTTTCACTGTGAAGCAGTGCCTTCACAGGAAGGCATAATACACTAGGAGGCAGGACTTCAGATTCCCATTCAACATAAACAAGTCACCCCAACTAAATCAACAATGTAGCTTTACAGTAAGTCTTCAAGTCAGGTAGTGTCAGTCCTCCAACATCGTTCCGTTCCTTCAACAACTGTGTTGGCTGTTCTGGGTCTTTTACCTCTCCATGTAAACTTTCGAATCCATTTTTGTTACTATCCACAAAATGACTTGGAATTCTGGGTTGAGATTGCATTGAATCTACAGAAGAAATTAGAAAGAACTATCATCTTAACCACATTGAGTCTTCTTGTGATAGTCCAGTTTCCATTACTGTATTGAAATACCTGAGGCTGGGTAAGTTATAAAGAGAAGAGGTTTATTTAGCTCATGCTTCAGGACATTCCACCACATGGCACTGGCAAAAGCTCACCATTAATGTTAACCCTGTTAGATAGCATCACAATCACAGGAGTGTGTGCAACAGGAAGCAATCACATGACAGGAAAACAGAGCACAGAGAAGAGCCAGTAACAACCTCCCACTAGGCCCCACCTCTTAAAGGTCCCAACACTCTTAACATCTTCACTCAGGACACACATAAACCATTAGAGGACAAAGCACCTCTAAACCATAGCACTTTGTACTCAAGAACATTTCACATCTCGTTTATTTAGTTCTTTGATTTCTTGCATTCTCTTAGAAGTTTTCCTCATATAGATCTTGATCATTTTTGTTAGATTTTTATGTGGGGAGGGGGAAGTGTGCTAATGTAAAATGCTACGGTATTAATTCTCAAATTCTACTTGTTCATTGATGGCACATAGGAAGGTGACCCAGTTTTGTATATTAGCCTCAGATCCTACACAATCTTGCTCTCATTCCTCCACCTCATGAGCCACTGGGATTACAGCATCACCAGGCCCAGCCTAACATATGTTTAATACTCAACCAGTGTGATCAGTGTTTGTCTTAATTTTGAAATCCTAGAACACTGGCTTTCATTCTTTAGGCTCAAGCCCATGGAGAGATAGGAGTTATTTCAAAGACTCATCAAAATTCATGGACAGTCCTGTGCCACACAGTGACATTGAAAGTCAATGGGCTGCATAGATGAGGCAGTCCCATAAAATTGTATCACCTAGTGATGTGGTAACAATCAGTTTGTATTAATACTCTATGATGTTAACACATCACTTAACAATGCTTTTCTCATTTCTCAAATCATCTCTGTTGTGCAGTGAGTCATGACTATACTTACCTGAGCACCAAATAAAATATACGGTTCACAACAAGAATTTTTCAAAGTTGACAAAAAGATGCCATGGCTAATAAAATTCTTAACAAGCTTACTGAAGAATGTAAAAGGTAGTAAAGTACTTAATTAGTTTCTTGTCATCAGTATTTACTGATGAATATTAAAAACCTAATACTCAGTACAGATTGGGGAGTATACTTCATACCTCTCCAGTTTTTTTTTTTTTAATGTTGCCTGTATGTCATCCAGAATAAGGATGTGTTTGAATTTGAGAACAAAGACTTAAAGCATCATTGAGAGAGAAGGAATGAGAATAATTGGGAAAGCACATGAAATTACTTCAAAAGTTCAGAATACAGAGAACTTAAATCATCATTCAGGAGCCAAGGTGGGGCGGCGTACAATGGTGCAACTCTCTTATCCCCTTTACAATGGCAGGTGGGAAGAGTCACAGAAACTTCATTTAAAAAGATCAAATATAGGACCGGAGATGTAGCTTATAGAGCTATAAGGCTCTATAAGGAGCTGTGCCTGATCAATGACTCTGTAGCATGGTCCTGAAATTCAGGTGTTGCCTACAGAAATTTTAAAAACAACCCTTCACTTAAATATTAAGAAGATGGCAAAACTTACAAATACAGAAATTACATACAGACAAAAGAAAAAAAAGACAATGACTTTCTGGTCATTCCTTTGTAATTAAGTGTGTGTTTAGACTTAATTAAGCTATGGGGTAGGAGCTGGAACCAAAAAGAACTTCTGTCACAGTAGGAATTGAAATAGCTGTTGGTCAAACAATGTGCGCATTATACCCAGTTGCCAAGATTCAGCTGAAGAAACCTAAATGAAGGCTGTCACCTTAATGATAGATCGCTGTGAATTACCAAATAATGTTTTTGAAAATTAAAACTTAAAGGAAAAAACACAGCAGACATCTAATTATTTCAGCTTGAATGTGCACCACTACAACAGGTGATAGAAACACAATATGAAAATAACTGGCAGAAATTCACAGGATTTCAGATAAGCCAGGTGTTTTAAGTTCATTAACTCTTTTAATTCTTATTAACAGCCCAGTGAGGAAATTACTATTATCTCTTAGACAGAAGGAAACTAATGCAGTCACGTTAAGTTGTCCTTGGCCCTATGGCCTGAACACAGGACACATCTGGCACTGACTTCCAATATGCAGATAAAAATCATCTTTATGAAACCATCACTGGCATCACTAGCTGAACCTCACTAGTTGCTCACGTCTCCACACTGTAAATGAAGCCTGGTTTACTTTGCTGGCTGGGAGTGCATAGTTGTTGGCCAAGGCAGAGTGTTCTTCTGCCACTGCTGTTTCATGTTGGGTGACCCAGAGGTAAAGAAGCCATGGAATGCCTCCTTGGTTGGCAGGGTATCTGTAAAGGAACATGCACCAGGGCAAAGAAACATCTCTTCATCCAGTGGCTGACAGTATCTCTCTTGGTGCATTCACGTGTATATGACTATATGTATTCCATGCTGGAGAAATTTAAAATAGAGTTATATTGTATACACTCAATAAAAATTCATCTTTTGTACACTTACAATTTGAAAATGAAATCTTTGGAAAAGGCTGGAGTTCTTCTAAAACAAGTTGAAATTTATCGCGCTCCCTCTGCCCGCAGAGAGAGACACGACAAACGTCTGAAGCTTTGGAAGTTTATTGTGCACAGTCCCTCTCCTACACTTCTCTTACTCCTAGCTTCCGCGCACTCCCAGCTTCCCTTCTCTCAGCTTCTCCCAGCTTCCACGCACTCCCAGCTTCTCTTCTCTCAGCTTCTTCCAGCTTCCGCCCACTCCCAGCTTCCAGCTCAGCTTCAGCCTCCGCCTCCGCCTCCGCCGCTTCTTCCGCTTCTGCCGCTTCTACTCTCCCACCCACCAAGCTTATATACACTTCAACCAATCAGGGGAGAGTACACGAGGTAAACGCGGACAGATGCAAGCATAGGATAGGTACACGAGGGGGGCATGCTCTAATCACATCGTTAACTAGCCAATCATTGGAATTCGCTGGTTGTTTACTGTATAGCTGGCCGCTTTTGGCTCAGCGTCAGGCGCCATCTTGACCATGCCCAAGGCTGGGGGTCCCGGAAACCCCGACATATCCCCCTTCTTTACTATTAAACTAAGGCTCGGGACCGTGTCTGTCTTAGGCTGAGTGGTCAGCATATGTCCTTACCCGTCATCAGAGCCTGCAGAGCATGCTGCAGCTCCTGTCTTAGGTTGGTACACAGCCACCTCCTTCATTACCCGTCTTTGACTACCGGTCCAGCATCAAGAGCCATACTAATGGGGGGCTGTCGGCCTTTAGGGCGGTCATGGCCTGATGAAAGATAATTTGATCTCTCTATTGGCTAGCACGTAGATGCATGCCAAAACGAATGAAGAGAAGGAGGCCAAGGCAGAGGAGTACCACCATAGCTCCTAAGCTTGCCCGCTGTTTGACAAATCTATAAACAGAAGGAAAACCATATAGCCATATTAAATACAGAAACAATATATATCCCAATGGAGTTACAATACGGGCAACACAAAACAGCTCTCAGGGAATAAACGCATCCCAGTCCCAAAAGTTCTTGCAAGGTATCCACTTGTTCTTATAATGAGTCCACTCTCTGATAGAGTCTCTATGGTCTGCAAGGCTGTAGCTGCATTCTCGGCCAAATGATCGTTGTTATGGTTGTGTCAATGCTGCTACTGCAAGGACTGTGGTGGCAGTGATCACGGCTGTTGCAATGTCAAAGCCTCTCCTGCTTCTCGACAATAGCATTGGCAATTCTACATCTGCAACAGAAACTAGGACTGGTAGGAAGATAGAAATGTGCAAATTGCACGGGTGGCAAAAGAACCATTCCAGTATTGTGAGAGATAGCACACGGTTAGTGAACAGTTAAGAGGTGTTATTAGAAATGTTAGTTGGTAGAAACATAAAAAGGGAGGAAATACACAAGCTGACGTGGGAGGAAAAGCAATATCACGGCTAGGGTCAGCAGAACAAGTTGCTCTACTCTGAGTCTGATTTGTAGTATGATTCCAACGGCAAAGTGCAGAAATTCCTCCTGTTAAAGCAAAGAAAGGCTAGAAATATCCTTGTCACCAAAAGCAGCACGACCTGAAAAATCATCAGTAGAATTGACAGGCTTGTAGAGGAATTGGTGAAAAACAAGAAAAGGAAGGATAAAAAATGTGTTAGTTAGAAGTGAAAAATATGGCCAGGCTAACAATGGCCCATAGATTCCGGGTTTGCCTTTCCGTCTGAGTTTTTGTTATTGGAGGAAGGCTCAGACTCGCCATTGCGAGGAGGAGCAGCATCACTTGCATGCTGTAAAACTCTGATTAGCCTTTCTGGAATCCAGACTGGAGTCTGTTGATCCTGTGGGAAAATACAAACAGACCCTCGGACCCAACGAAGGACTGGATCCGGTCCTTTCCAACAACCTGTCAGGATATCTTTCCATTTTGCCCATACTTGAGGAGTATTATGGGGATTATAATGTCGATCAGCTGCAGAATGGCCGTCCCGATCCAGAATTAAGAAATTTAGAATGAAAAGAACTAAATTAAGTTTATCTTTAGGAGACTTGTAGGAGGCTCCTATTCCCCCTTTTTGTTTATTTAGACAATTTTTTTAAAGTAAGATGTGCTCTTTCCACAATGCCCTGTCCTTGAGGATTATAGGGGATGCCAGTGACTGATTGGATGTTAAATGTTTGTAAAAACAACCGGAAGCTTTTGGAAGTATAAGCAGGACCATTATCTGTTTTAATAACTTTAGGTATGCCCCAGCCAGCAAATGCTTGTAGGCAGTGTTGAATGACATCTTTTACCTTTTCTCCAGAATGAGCGGAAGCCATAATGACCCCTGAAGCAGTGTCTACTGACACATGTACATACTTAACAGTACCAAATTCAGAAATATGGGTTACATCCATCTGCCAAATATGACCAGGCAGCAGTCCCCTGGGGTTAACTCCAAAGGATTTTACTGGGATTAAAGGAGCACAATGTTGACAATTTT
Organism: Sciurus carolinensis; assembly: GCF_902686445.1. Lineage (NCBI taxonomy): Eukaryota > Metazoa > Chordata > Mammalia > Rodentia > Sciuridae > Sciurus > Sciurus carolinensis. Next base: position 22,494,665 of record NC_062227.1, on the reverse strand, counting down.
TTACTATTTGTCGAGCCATACATTTAGATATAGGAAATTTTCTGCTCAAAGTAGTGGAATTTACATGGAATTTTTCATGAAAGAGTTTTGCTTGTTCCTCTATGGAAAAAACAAAGATCGATTTGGTGGCCATATCTACCAAGTCATTAGCATTGGCCAAAGGTCCTGGTAAATTAGAATGAGCTCTAATATGTCCTACATAGAATAGATGTTTACGCTGTAGGATAAGGTTTTGTAGCGTAGTAAAATAAGAAGCTACCGTGGACATGGAAGAAATATGGGGTACCGTTTCAAGAACCTGTAAAGCGTTAACGATATATAAGCTATCGGATAGAAGATTGAATGGCTGATTATCTGCTAATTTAAAGGCTAATATTACAGCTGCAAGTTCAGTAACCTGTGTGGAGTTGGGTGGAACTATTATGGTGTGAAGTTGTTTACTGATAAGTACTGCACCTACTCCATTTTTGGAGCCATCAGTAAAAATGGTTACACAGTCTTTAAGAGGCTGGACACTAGTCACTTTTGGAAAAACTATGGGAGTATTTTTACAGAATTGAATCCAGGGATGTTGGGGATAATGGTTATCGAACTGAGCTGAAGTGGTACAATATAATACTGACCAATCATCATCATTATTAATTAGCCATTTAATTTGCTGAGTGGAATAAGGAGTTATAATAATAGACGGATGGATTCCAAAAACAGTAATGCAAGATTCTATTCCCTTGAATATTACCTGAGCAATAGCTTGGGGCTATGATTGCAATGTTTTAGCCGGAGAGCTAGGGAGATTTATACTTTGCAGAGGTCCTCCTTGCCAAACTATGCCAAAAGGGGTATGCTTCTCTGAGATTATGATTAAACTTAATGGTTGAGCAGGATCACAACGATCAACGTAACACTGCTGAAGTCTATTTTCTACTAGCTGTAAGGATATCCATGCTTCGGGAGTAAGTTTCCTAGGGGAATTCAAGTCAGGATTACCTTTTAATATATTGAATAAAGGTTTTAATTCCCCTGTGGATAATTTTAAATAGGATCTGATCCAGTTAATGTCGCCTAAGAGTTTCTGAAAATCGTTCAAGGTATTCAATTGATCTGTCCTGATGGTCAACCTTGTTGGTCTGACTGTAGTAGCAGTGAGTCTTGTACCCAGATATTCTTGGATCTCCTCTAATTGTAATTTTTCAGGAGCTATCGTTAGTCCTCTCTTTTCTAATGCTTGAGTTATAAATTGTAATGCTTCTAACAAAACTTCTTTTTCTGGATGGCAAATAAGTATGTCATCCATATAATGATAAATCAACAATCTCTTAAACTTTTGTCTAGTAGTTGTTAACGCTTTATCTACGTATATTTGACATATAGTAGGACTGTTAGCCATACCTTGAGGCAACACGGTCCATTCGAATCTCTGGTCAGGCTGAGTGTGATTAAGAGAGGGCAAAATAAAAGCAAATCTCCAACAATCATTTTTGTGTAAGGGTATAGAGAAAAAGCAATCTTTTAAATCCAGAATAATAGTAGGCCAATTTTTTGGTAGTGCAGTGACAAGAGGGAGTCCACATTGGATGGGTCCCATAGGGTACATTTGTTCGTTTATGGCTCTTAAATCATGTAATAACCTCCATTTTCCTGATTTTTTCTTTGTTAAGAATATTGGAGTATTCCAAGGAGAAGTAGAATGTTGTAAATGACCTGCTTGTACCTGCTCTTGTACTAACTTATGAGCTGCCTCTAGCTTCTCTTTTGTTAGGGGCCACTGTGGAATCCAGCGAGGCTTATCATCTTTCCATATTATAGGGATTGATGGTTTATCAGTGGCCCCTAGGAAAAACCCAATCCATGAGAATCATTTTTTGGTGGAAGTAAAGGCAGTGGTTGGGTAGATCCTTGACTATGTCTTCCTAATCCTTTTTTATCATCATAGTTCATATTTTGTAACATATTTCTTACAGGAGTCCCTTGGTAAATCTGGTCAGTGGTGAGTTTCATATTCATTTGCTGCAGGACGTCTCGTCCCCATAGGTTAATAGGAACATTATAGACATATGGCTGAAATATTCCTGTGTGTCCCTCTGTATCTTTCCATGACAACGAGGAAGCACTTTGATTGGGGCTTTCTGCTACTCCTAAGCCTCTCAAGCTCTGAGCTGCTGTGATCAATGGCCAGTGCTTTGGCCAGACCATTGCGCTGATAATACTTTTGTCTGCTCCCGTATCTAATAAACCTGTAAATTCCATATTTCCCACTTTTAATTTTAGGAGGGGCCTCTGTCCCATATCCATAGTAAGGTTTATTAAAGTGGTTCCTGTTGATCCAAAACCTCCTTGTCTTTTATTTGTATTTTTACTGGGCCACAAAGAATGTCGACTGGGCAATATAAGCATTTGTGCTATGCGATCCCCTGGAGAGATGACCGTAATTCCTTTTGGTGAAGAGACCAAGGCTTTTATTTGTCCAGTAAAATCAGGATCAATAACCCCTGGGTGTACTATAAGTCCTTTTAGTGTTGAGGAACCTCTACCTAGTAATAGTCCTACACTGTTCTGTGGGATTTTTTCATGCCAATCAGTATCAATCATCTGCACCCCCATATCTGGGGTTAGTATGAGTCTGGAGGTGGCACAGATGTCCAATCCGGCACTTCCTGAGGTGGCTCTGTGCTCCCCCTCTCTGTGGGAGGATACCACCGTTGGGGAACTTGCTGAACTACCCCGTATATTTGTTGCGGGCCCCGGGGAGGGCCCTGTCTCCCGTTTTTTTGAAGTTTAGGATTCAACCCCAAGGAACCATCCTCCCCATCTCTAATAGGCTGACAGGCACTATTCCAATGACTTCCTCTTCTGCATCCTGGACATAGCCCTGGGGCATAAGGTGTAACAGATTTTACTATAGTTATCTCTTATCTTTTTCCTATTAACATCTCAACATTTCTATCGGGAAACCTTGCCACTATGTTTCTGCAAGCAGTTTCAACAGCTATTTCTTGCTACTGAGCTTCTCCAATTAGACATTGTCCTCCAGATAACACTGCTCTGCATACCTGTTTCCAAATAGTCTTAACTGCCTCTTTAAAGTTTTTCTAATGGTTGATGGTATTTCCATTTGCTCCTCAAATACGGGCAGGTTCTACAAATTTTGAAGCTCTTTCTATTAGGCCTAGGTTTCTCCTACCTTTTCCCTTGTTCTTAAGTTTTCACTACCACTTGGTTACTCCTTTTGGGGGTTCTTTGTGTTAGACTTAGTTCCCTTTTTTCCCTTGTTCTTAGATTTTTTGAGCAATTATTTTCTAGGTCACCACCACTCAATTTTTCCTCACTTTATTCTCTTTAAGCATTCTTTTCTGTTACTATTAGATCCTGTTCATGAAGATCCCCCTTGTGGCACACTGAGCAGCTTTTCTTCTATAAACCCTGGGCTTATTTCTACTAGGGTTTGAACATATGATCATACAGTGGTTTCCTTATTTTCTAGTCCTTCCCCAGTGTTTCTACTGTAGGGTATTCAAAAAGTCCTCAAGGGGAAACCTTTCCATAGTATCGAGAAATACTTTAGCTGTTTTTTTTTTTTTTTTCTTTTAATGGCGTCTCATGGTTTTTTAACAGTTCCCTGAGGGGTTGCTGCATTCTGAATAATGGCGTCTCATGGTTTTTTAATAGTTCCCTGAGGGGTTGCTGCATTCAGACCCCATTGTTACTAATTTGAATAGCTTTAGTTATGGCAGTTACAATAACAAACAGTGGCCTAGCTGCCAGGAGCAACGAGATTACTGAAAGGAAAACTATCAAGTGTGCATTAGAATTTTTATAGCGGCTTTTCACGTACTACCTACACCCTAATTGGACCGCTTCAAACATGTTTCTACTTTCTCTTTAATTAGACCGCGTTCCACGCGTCAGGATCCCGATACCTTTTAACCCTTTAACCCGCGTTCTACGCGTCAGGACCGCTGATGGCGCGTCCCGATACTTTTCAACCCGCGTTCTACGCATCAGGATCCCGATACCTTTCAACCGGACCACATTCCGCGTGTCCCCAGGACCGCCGATGGCGCATCCTGACACCCTTTAACTTTTTTATAACCGGTTTAACTTGTATACAAAAAAAAATTTTTCAAATATCTTACCTTGTTTTCTTTTATAAGGCCTTCATCTTCCCTTCATGTCCCGGGTTTCGGCACCAGTTATCGCGCTCCCTCTGCCCGCAGAGAGAGACACGACAAACGTCTGAAGCTTTGGAAGTTTATTGTGCACAGTCCCTCTCCTACACTTCTCTTACTCCTAGCTTCCGCGCACTCCCAGCTTCCCTTCTCTCAGCTTCTCCCAGCTTCCACGCACTCCCAGCTTCTCTTCTCTCAGCTTCTTCCAGCTTCCGCGCACTCCCAGCTTCCAGCTCAGCTTCAGCCTCCGCCTCCGCCGCTTCTTCCGCTTCTGCCGCTTCTACTCTCCCACCCACCAAGCTTATATACACTTCAATCAATCAGGGGAGAGTACACGAGGTAAACGCGGACAGCTGCAAGCATAGGATAGGTACACGAGGGGGGCATGCTCTAATCACATCGTTAACTAGCCAATCATTGGAATTCGCTGGTTGTTTACTGTATAGCTGGCCGCTTTTGGCTCAGTGTCAGGCGCCATCTTGACCATGCCCAAGGCTGGGGGTCCCAGAAACCCCGACAGAAATTGACATGTGTTGCAACCTATAATCACTCCCAAATCATGGCACAAATATGTGACTCTGAAATGGTCATCATTATCATGACTTACAATAAAAAGGAGACCGATATTGTTATTTATTACAATAAAATTCATGGAATCCTAAATTAAATTGACATGTGAGAATAGAAATAAGTCTAATAACATGAAGATATTAAACAATTTTACTTTGGGAACTAAACAAAATTGAAAGGCTATTCTATTCTGGAAGGAGCAGGACTCCCTCAAATTTTCTAACAGTAGTACACTTAATGATCCATTACAAAGAAAATTTTCTCACTCTTAAATTTCAAAGAGTTCTCTGATTACTAAGCATTCCTCTTCTTCAGTGGAAGACAGTGTTTTGTTCTCATTCAATAACTATCTTACTAAGTTTGTAGGCACACATTAAATGCCAGTGGCATGAGTCAGACTTTTTTGCTTCTTTTGCTTAGTGTTCATCCCGTCCTAGAACAGTATCCAGCACTTGGTTGGTGCTCACCAAATATTTGTTCTTATTAGTTTGATTGCATTATTGATTATAATCTTTACTTTATAAAAATATGGTTATTCTTTGTGAGGGGGAGGCCCAGCAGCAGTCAGATGGAGGGATAATGACTGATGCGCAGTCGATGACTCCGAGGGCTCCTGGCTTAGGACCTGGTGATGAGCACATCTAGCCTAGGCTCAGGGTCTACCACTTTTCAACTTGTTGAATGAACGAAACCTTGGCAGCTGAAACCACAGACTCATTTCACAGGTATGGACATTTGAACTTTCCTAAGTGATTGCTACTATGGTTTGAATGTGTTTTCCAAAAGTTCATGTGTTGGAAACTAAATCCCTGAATTCACATTAATGGTATTTGGAGTGGGCCATTGCAAGGTAATAGGAGTAGGTAAGGTCATGAGGGTGGGGTCCCTATGATGCCATTAGAGGTTTTATTAGAACACTGAGATTTAAGTTAGCTGGTTTGCTCTGTTTTACTATGTGATATCTTCAGAATGTATGATACAACCAGAAGGTCCTTGTAACATGCTACCACCTTGATATTGGACTTATGTGAGAAATAAATGTATTGTTTTTACAAATTGCCTGGTTTATTATGGTATTTTGTTATAGCAGCAGAAAAAGGACAAGGATAATGATGAAGAGGAATTACACACACACACACACACACACACCCCTACCTTTTGTATCTCAAATTTAACATTATTTATATAAGGGTCTTGGAGAAAAAACTTTGGGCCAATCTCAAGATAGATTTCATTATCATTATCACCTCCCCCACCACCTTTCTGGGCATCTTACCTATTTCTCTCAGTTATCTTTTATACCCAGGAAAACTTCCTCGATGCCCTATGCCACCTCACCTCCACCGTAATCTATAGTTGTCTCTGTACCAGGAGGCTGAGCTCCCTCTCTAAAACAGTTTGGGTTTGAATCTGGGCTCTTCCAAACACATGCTGCTGTGGGACCTGTAAACACACACACAGTCTGCCCGCCCAGATCCACCTGCACATGGATCCCGTCTGACAAAAACATCTTCCATCTGGGAGTCATTCACGGCTTGTGTGAGCACCAAAATGTAATTTCCCAAACCAGCTGAAGATTTGTAAACACTAAAATAAGGTCAGTCAGAGAAATAATAGATGCAGTATCTGGCATCCTTAGTAATATTTTGTTTAGTTTTATTTCTCAGATCAGGGCAGTATGAATCCAGAGGGACTGGAATCAGTGATGACACAAGAAATATAAAATTGGAATAATCCACAGTAGAGCAGAAATGAGAATAAAGTGACATTAGTGATAGCAGGTCCCCACTCACAGTCAGCTTATGTTGATAAATTCCATGTGTGCACATTAGCTTGAAATGGTTTCAAAAATGTCACTTTGCAGCAAGACCAAATTGGTATATTATTGATCCTCTCTCAGACTATAAATACAAGTGCATGTCACATTGGAATGGTACTCCCATACCCCTCTTGAGGACTTTTGTTAAGCTTACTAGAAAACCTAGGAATGCCCCTGCCTCATAAAAATGGGGCAAGTCACTGGTAACAGTAGGCAAATAGGGACTCACTAAAAGTGCATATTCTGGATCCTGATTTAAGCACTAACATTATTATAAAATCCACGCAAACTCTTGGGTATATAGGATTAAGTATACAAGAATCTCATAAACGTATAGGTTGAAACTGTTTTTAAAGACTATATTCCAAATTAAAAACAACTTCTGGATAATTTATGCAGGAGCAAATACAATGTGCTTCTTAAGGGACCCTAGTACCTGGCAGATGCACAAACATTAACCCTTTAGGAAGGGATGTCCTTTTGTGTAGGAGTCAGACCTCATTCACTGGGCAGCAGGGCTCCTTGAAAATATTCACCTCCTAATCTTGGAACCTGTGACTGTATTTTATATTCAATGGCAACACAGAATTAAGGGTAAAGTTGGTACGCAGGTTGTAATGAACTAAGTTTAAGATAGGGAGTTCATCCTAAATTATCTGGCTGATACCACAGCATAACATTTGAAGAGGAAGAACAGTAGTAGGTTAGAGCAATGGGGTGTGAACCTCTCAGTCCACACTTGCTGATTCTGAAGATGTGGAAGGGGCCTCATGCTAAGAAATATGGGTGGTTTGTAGAAGAGGGAAAAGGCAAGAAAATGGATTCTCTTCTGCAGCTTCCAGAAAGGAATAAGCCCTGCTGACATCTTGATTTTAGCCTAGTGAGACCTGTGTCAGAATTCTGACCTCCAGAACTATAATTGTGTTATTTTAAGTCATTATGTTGTGGTACCTTGTTAAAGCAGCAATGGCATGACAGCAATATTCAGAATTTAATATTTTATCACTTATGGGCATTTCTATGGTCAAACAGCCTTTCTAAAATGCATATTTATTTATCAACAGCTCTTCTCAACACAAACATTTTCTTGCTAACTTATCCTAAGGAACTGCTATTTGATTATCAAAAATCCGTTTCCTCCAGGAAAAAAATAAAACCACACTTTAAAAATCTTTACTTCTATGATTGTGAAATAGTAATTTCATCTTTATAAGAGTCTTAAAGCACACTAAACTTACTTTAGTACTTCAGTACACTCATAGTGAAAGGTTCCTACTTATTAATAAAAATGTGAAAAGTACATAAATTGGCCTTCACAAGGGATTCACTAATAGCATAATTACATGTGTATGTGGGGGTTGGGATGGGATAAAAATGATGGATAGAAGAAGGGACAACATTCTCCAAAATTAAAATGAAGTTTCAAAACTATCACCAAAGTTGTTGTAAGTTAGCAGAATTGAGAGTTTGTGTTTTCCTACATATTCACTAACACTTGCTGTCACTCACAAAAACACTTGACAATGAGATAGTGAAAAAATGGCAACCTATAATTTGTTGACTTGCATATATCTGATTACGTGAGAGGCTGAACTTTTCAAATGTTACTTATGGAATACATGTATATTATTACAGAATATGATGCTATGCTATAGTTTCCTGTTTACATTTTATATTCATTTTCCTATAGGATTGGTTGTCTTATCGATATCAACATATTCTTTATATTTAGGCCATTAGTACTTTGGAAAAGAATATTAGAAATATATCCTACTAATATTTATTTGTTTCAAACCTTGTTGATGTGTGTTTTCATGTGCAAAAGTTTTTAAATTTGAAGTATTCAAATTTATCAATTATGTCTGTTTTAGGGCTTCCCATTCTCAGAGGGCATGAAGATACTTTCTTAGGTATCACTACATACAATAGCCTTTTTCATCCTAGTGAACAGACAAAGGGAACAAGTTAGAAGTTGGCATGTCACACACAACAGATGCTTAAGCAGATACCGAGGATGAAGATGGTAGAAGTGATTGATGTAGGTCTAAAAGAAATGGCCATCTGGGCTCAATGATCACCCCTTATGGTCAGATTGTAGTTTCTAAACATCATTTTCCCCTTTAAGAAACCAGGGTTTTTTGGAGAAATGGCCAATTTCAGCTATGGGCAGACAATGCACAAGATGATTTAAGGACATTCTGCAGTCTGAGTCTTTCAAAAATTCAGTAATTCAAAACACAGATGACAGTTTGGGCTCCTGTTGGCTGAACAACAATACCCTAAACATCCAAACAATGGATAATATGTTAAATTTTATATATTATATTTAAATATTTAATATGTTAAATATTAAAACATATCAAATACATTAGAATCCCTGAGTTCATAATGACAGTATTGGAAATCTTACAAAGTCCTATGGCACTGATTCATTATGATACCGGTAAATATGGGGAAAGAATTTCAAACATTTATCCTACATGAACTGCATTTGAGGGTGATGAAACAGTTGAGTAGAGAATAGTACTTAATAAATGCATAATGGATGACAGAATTAAGATGTCACCAGTTTGAAACTCCTAAAAAAATAATTTAAGTAATTATCATAAGTAGCTTAAAGACCTATTGATACCGCTGTTTACCGGTGACGAGTTCTGCTCCTTCTAATGTTGAAGTTTGAACACTAGAGAAGCACGCCAAGGCAAGCATATTAAGCAGGCTTTATTTAAAGGTAATAATACAGACTTCTCCCTGCAGGAAGAAGGGGGCCATGGCTGATGTTCTAAAGTCCCCAGAAGTGAGCACACCCTCCATCTTTTATAGGTTAGGGTCTCTTTTGTTCTCCAGTTCTCTGCCCCTTATCTTTCCTTCCTGCCTATGTGACTAGGCCTGGTTTTGCATTAAGTGAGAAGCCATGGGAAGGGGGAGGGCCAAGGTGATTCAGGCAGGCAAGGGCCCAGGGGGCATTAATTAGCAGCTCCATGCTGGCACTCCGTGATAAAGGCAGGCAGGTTTGGTAATCAATGGGCTCTGGAGCTCCTTTATATTCCATTCTTCCAGGGGCAGTCTCCAACTTCCAGAGGCAGATGGTTTCATGGCTTCATTTCCTCGAATTGACCCGATTTCCTATTTCTACACTAACTACCTGTCCTTAATTCTGGCTTCACTATTAAGTGAAATGCTGATGTAGAACTTCATAAGAGATGGACGAGGTTGGCAAAACCACAATCCACTAATCGATCTCGGCACTATGTGCTTCCTGATGCAAGGTAATAGAAAGTTCCAAAACCACCCATCAAAGTTTCCACCAAAAAAAAAAAAAAAAAAGAAAGAAAAAGAAAAACCTGGAATCTGATTAAGCATCTAATTCTAACCCCAGTTTCACTGGAAATACAGATAACACAAAGACATGTTAAATGATACTACAAGAATATATCAGCCAAGATCAGAATGTGGAATTCTACAGCCTAAATGATTTCTTCAGTAAACAGGCCAAGGATGGGTCATACTATTCCATATTACAAACATGAAATCATACGTTAGAAGTTAGATGACTTGCCCTGAGTCACAAACACATCAGGCACGAATCCAAAGACAAATGCAGGTCTCCATTATTTTTTATTAATTTTTTTTCTAGCACCCCACTCTTGACTAGTTCATAGTCAGAAATAACTTTTGAATTTTCTGAATTTCAGTGAAATTCATAGAGAAATGAGTTCAGATTCATGCCACATGAAGCTACTGGTAAGATGTTTGAAATGCATAGCTCAAAAGGCAGCTATTAGGCTGATTTTTAAATATACTAATATAGACTTACTTTTAATTGTTTCATCCTGAATGAGGGTTCTCCTTTTCCTTATTGACTATCTTTCCCCTTTTCCTGTGATCACATGATCTAAAAAAAAGAGAGAAACTGAGTTTACCCATGTGGTAGTTAGATGATTCTTAGGAGCCAATATATATATTTCCTGCAATATATAGCAGACTTTCAAATTATCTTTCTCTAACTCATTAGCATTTTAGAAAAATAAGGTTTCATCATTAAAAAGCCATCTGCTCATCTGGGAGCTGTCTGGAAAACAGTGCTGGAAACTTTCAGGGGAAGTATGTACCCAGCAGGTACTGCAGTTTCTTTTGACTTCTGATGAAAAGATGAAGCCACCCCTGTCCCCAATCCAAGGAATTCAAACATAATGATCTATTCAGTGTCTCATAATGGCGCTCTTCACTCACAAAGTTAAGAGAACATATGCAAGGTAGAAGGAATCTGAAAGTTCTCTTTGCATATACTATATATATCAAGAGATTTATGGCTTTGCTAAAATGCCTGCCCTCTCCACAGTTAAATGGTCCAAGAGCAGACACATAGTGGGATTCAATATAAATCATAATCCCTGGATTGTGTGAAATGTTGTTTGAGCAGTATGAACAGGTAAGACTCCTGTGGGGATGGCACAGCAAAAATAAGCCCAAGTCATGTTCACTCAGATGCAAATTTTTTTTCTATCATGGAACTTTGGAATGTTCTGGTGGCTAGGCAAAAGGATGTTGTGCTATGGAAGGATCTGTCTTCCTAGCATGACAAGGAGAATGCTCGGCAGCATTTCATTCTGCTTATGATGTCTGGAACAACAATGAGAGTTCGTTGAACAATACCTGAAATATCTGAGACTGATTTATATTAAGAAAGTTGAAAAACTTTTGCTTAACTATCCAATTCTAGGTTACTGACCAGAGGCCTCCTTAATATTTCATTTTGACAAGATAAAAGAACTACCTCTTAAAATTACTATCATATGGGCTGGGGATATAGCTCAGTTCATAGAGTGCTTACCTCATAAGCACATGGCCCTGGGTTCAATCCCCAGCACTGCAAAAACAAAACAAAACAAAATTACAACCATATGCCTTTATAATGCATTCATAATTAGCCAACTACTTTTTTTGTAAAACAAATACAGCGTGAGCTGCCTAGAGGGAAGATCTGGGGTCATTCTGCAGCAGACTTTGGCAGTGAAGCTGAGGTGCTTGTATATTATTCTTGAACAAGAAAAGTCAAACTGAGGGTTTTCAAGATGGCAGACTAGAGGGTGGCTGCATTTCATATTGCTCCAGGACTCAGGATTCAAGATGTTTTGAGAATTTGAACCAACTCAAAGCCGCTGGGTGAGTCTTTCCCGTTGGGGAGGCATCCCGGATGGGGCAGTAGTCCCGGAACGCAGGGAACTTGGTGAAGTAGAGTTGCCCAACAAGACACCCCTCCCCCCGCTGGAGCGGTGAATTTGGACAACTGGGAGCATTGTAGAGGAGGGTCACTCAGCACAGCGCTTGGACTCGGGAGCCACTGCGCCAGGGCTCCAGGCGGCTGCTCGGAGGAGGGACCACACAACCAGACGATTAGGTGCAGAGCAGGGTCCCAGGAACTAGGTGCCTTCTTGGTGGATGAGCCACACAGAGAGATGCTTAGGGGTGGAGCAAAGGTTGCAGGACTGCGGGCAGCTTCCCTGAGGAGGGGCAGCCTAAGGAGACTCTTTGGTGCAGGGAGAGGCTCTCAGGCCCAGGAGGTAGGTCCGGGTCCCTGGGAACGTTGCAGAGGAAGACTGCCCAGCCCAGGAGGTACTTGTGGATTGAGGGGAACCTCTAGGAGGGGAACTGACCAGCAAGACCTCCCCACCGGGTGAGTCTTCCCTGCTGGGCAAGGTTTTCCCACAAGGACGGTAAAACCAGAGACACAGGCCCAAACAGGCCTTGTCTCAGCCTGCAGCCTAGTTCCTCTTTGGATGATCATTGGTCAACAAGTGGAGGCACCTCTGCCCACTAGCAGGGAATATACCCCACCTGAAGGCCACCACCCCTAGAGAAGCAGCTTCCTTGGGGAGCACCGCATTATCAACTTCCTCCAAGACTTCAGGCTACTGAAGGCTAAGAGGGGATATACTAGAAATCTTCAGGGACACTGTAAGTCAATAGAGGAAATCTACAATATCTCAGCGATCCACTGATACCTGAACAATATGAGAAAACAAGGGAAGAAAATGTCCCAAACAAACCCAGATGTTACATCAATAAAATCCAATGACAGCATGGCAGAAGAAATGACAGAAAGGGAGTTCAGAATGTACATAATTAAAATAATCAGGGAAGCAAACGATAAGATGAAAGAGCAAATGCAGGCACTGAATGATCGCACCAATTGACAGTTAAAAGAGCAAATACAGGAAGCAAAAGATCATTTCAATAAAGAGTTAGAGATATTGAAAAAAAAACCAAACAGAAATCCTTGAAATGAAGGAAACAATAAACCAAATTAAGAACTCCATAGAGGGGCTGGGGAGATAGCTCAGTTGGTAGAGTGCTTGCCTTGTAAGCACTAAGACCCTGGGTTCGATCCCCAGCACCAAAAAAAAAAAAAAAAAAAAAAAAAAAAACTCCATAGAAAGCACAACCAATAGGATAGAACACCTGGAAGAGAGAACCTCAGATATTGAAGACAAAATATTTAACCTCGAAAACAAAGTCGAACAAACAGAGAAGATGGTAAGAATCATGAACAGAATCTACAAGAATTATGGGATATCATGAAAAGGCCAAATTTAAGAATTATTGGGACTGAGGAAGGCTTAGAGAAACAAACCAAAGGAATGAACAATCTATTCAATGAAATAATATCAGAAAATTTCCTAAATCTGAAGAATGAAATGGAAAATCAAGTACAAGAGGCTTACAGGACTCCAAATACACAATATTACAACAGACCCACACCAAGTTACATTATAATGAAACTACCGAACATACAAAATAAAGACAGAATTTTAAAGTCTGCGAGAGAAAAGAATCAAATTACATTCAGGGGGAAACCAATATGGGTATCAGCAGATTTTTCAATCCAGACACTAAAAGCTAGAAGGGTCTGAAACAACACGTTTCAAGCCCTGAAAGAAAATGGATGCCAACCAAGAATCTTATACCCAGCAAAACTTACCTTCAGATTTGACAATGAAATAAATTCCTTCCATGATAAACAAGAGCTAAAAGAATTCACAAAAAGAAAGCTGGTACTACAGAACAGAACAGTCTCAGCAAAATATTCCATGAGGAAGAGATAAAAAACAACAATGCAAATCAGCAAAGGTAGGAACTATCCTAAAGGAATAGTCAAATAAAAGAGAAACCAAGTCATGTCAAAAAACAAAAAAATGGGGCTGCGGAGATAGCTCAGTTGGTAGAGGGTTTGATCCCCAGTACTGCAAAAAAAAAAAAAAAAAAAAAAAAAAAAAAAAAACATAAAAAATGAGCCACATGACTGGGAATACAAATCATATCTCAATAATAAGCCTGAATATTAATGGCCTGAACACATCAATCAAAAGACATAGACTGGCAGATTGGATTAAAAAGAAAGATCCAACAATATGTTGCCTGCAAGAGACTCACCTCATAGAAAGAGGTACCCACAGACTAAAGGTGAAAGGATGGGGAAAAACATACCATGCACATGGACTCAGATAAAAGCCGGCGTATCCATCCTCATTTCAGATAATGTGGACTTCAAGCCAAAGTTAGTCATAAGAGATAAAGAAGGACAATTCATACTGCTTAAGGGAAGCATAAATCAGCAAGACATAACAATCATAAATATCTATGCCCCAAACTTTGGCTCATCCATGTATGTCAAACAAATCCTTCTCAATTTTAGAAACAAAATAGACCATAACAAAATAATACTAGGTGATTTTAACATGCCTCTCTCATCACTGGACAGATCTTCCAAACAAAAATTGAACAAAGAAAACATAGATCTAAATCAATAATTTAGACTAAATCAATAATTAAGTCTAAATCAATAATTTAGACTTAACGGATATTTATAGAATATACCATCCAAAAAAGAGCGAATACACTTTCTTCTCAGCAGCACATGGATCCTTCTCTAAAATAGACCATATATTATGCCACAAAGCTAATGTTAGCAAATACAAGAAGATAGAGATAGTACTATGTATTTTATCAGATCATAATGGATTGAAATTAGAAATAAATGAAAGAGTAAAAAACAGAAACTACTCCAATACCTGGAGATTAAACAATATGCTATTATATGATGAATGGATAACAGAAGAAATTAGGAAGGAAATTTAAAAATTCTTAGAGGTAAATGAGAACAAAGAAACATCTTATCAAAATCTCTGGGACACTATGAAAGCAGCACTTGGAGGAAAATATATTTCATGGAGCACATTCAATAAAAGAAGTAAAAATCAACAAATAAATGACCTAACACTACAGCTCAAAGTCCTAGAAAAAGAAGAACAGACCAACATCAAAAGTAGTAGAAGACAGGAAATAGTTAAATTCAGAGCTGAAATCAACGAAATTGAAACAAAAGAAACAATACAAAAAATTGACAAAATCAATAGTTGGTTCTTCGAAAAAATAAACAAAATTGATAAACCCTTAGCCACACTAACAAAGAAAAGAGGAGAGAAAACCCAAATCACTAAAATTCAGAATGAAAAAGGAAATATCACAACAGACGCGATTGAAATACAAAACATAATTAGAAGCTATTTTGAAAATCTATACTCCAACAAAATAGAAAATTTCGAAGACATCAACAGGTTTCTAGACACATATGAATTGCCTAAACTGAACGAGGAAGACATACACAATTTAAATAGACCAATTTCAAGTAATGAAATAGAAGAAGTCATCAAAAGCCTACCAACAAAGAAAAGTCCGGGACCAGATGGGTTCTCAGCTGAGTTCTACAAAACCTTTAAAGAAGAGCTCATTCCAATACTTCTCAAAGTATTCCACGAAATAGAAGAGGAGGGAACCCTCCAAACTCATTCTATGAAGCCAATATTACCCTGATACCTAAACCAGACAGAGACACATCGAGGAAAGAAAATTTCAGACCAATATCCTTAATGAACATCAACGCAAAAATTCTCAACAAAATTTTAGCAAATCGCATACAAAACATATTAAAAAGATAGTGCACTATGATCAAGTGGGTTTCATCCCAGGGATGCAAGGTTGGTTCAACATCCGGAAATCAATAAATGTAATTCACCATATCAATAGACTTAAAGTCAAGAATCACATGATTATTTCAATAGATGCAGAAAAAGCATTTGATAAAATACAGCACCCCTTCATGCTCAAAACACTAGAAAAAATAGGGATAGTGGGAACATTCCTTAACAATGTAAAGGCCATCTATGCTAAGCCCATGGCTAATATCATTCTAAATGGTGAAAAACTGAAAGCATTCCCCCTAAAAACTGGAACAAGGCAGGGATGCCCCCTTTCACCACTTCTATTCAATATCATCCTTGAAATTCTAGCCGGAGCAATTAGACAGAGTAAAGAAATTAAAGGGATACGAATAGGAAAAGAAGAACTCAAACTATCCCTATAGGCTGATGATATGATTATATACTTAGAGGAACCAGGAAATTGCACCAGAAAACTTTTAGAACTCATAAGTGAATTCAATAAAGTAGCAGGATATAAGAACAATACTCATAAATCTAATGCATTTTTATACATAAGTGATGAATCTTTCGAAAGAAAAATTAGGAAAACTACCCCATTCACAATAGCATTGAAAAAAATAAAATACTTGGGAATCAATCTAACAAAAGAGGTGAAAGACCTCTACAATGAGAACTACAGAACACTAAAGAAAGAAATTAAAGAAAACCTTAGAAGATGGAAAGATCTCCCATGTTCTTGGATAGGAAGAATTAATATTGTCAAAATGGCCATACTTCCAAAAGTTCTATACAGATTCAATGCAATTCCAATTAAAATCCCAATGACGTATCTTACAGAAATAGAGCAAGCAATCATGAAATTCATCTGGAAGAATAAAAAACCCAGAATAGCTAAAGCAATCCTTCGCAGGAAAAATGAAGCTGGGGGGTATTGCCATGTCAAAACTTCAAATATACTACAAAGCAATAGTAACAAAAATGGCATGGTATTGGTACCAAAATAGACAGGTAGATCAATGGTACAGAATAGAGGACACGGACACAAACCCAAATAAATACAATTTTCTCATACTAGACAAAGGGGCCAAAAATATGCAATGGAGAAAAGATAGCCTCTTCAACAAATGGTGCTGGGAGAATTGGAAATCCATATGCAACAGAATGAAACTAAACCCATATCTCTCACCGTACAAGAAACTAAACTCAAAATGGATTAAGGACCTCGGAATCAGACCAGAGATCCTGCAGATTATAGAAGAAAAAGTAGGTCCAGATCTTCATCATGTTGGCTTAGGATCAGACTTCCTCAACAACTCCCATAGCACAAGAAATAAAAGCAAGAATCAATAATTGGGATAGATTCAAACTAAAAAGCTTTCTCTCAGCAAAGGAAACTATCAGCAATGCAAAGAAAGAGCCTACAGTGTGGGAGAAAATCTTTGCCAATCATACTTCAGATAGAGCACTAATCTCCAGAATCTATAAAGTACTCAAAAAACTTAACACCAAGAATACAAATAACCCAATCGACAAATGGGCTAAGGAAATGAACAGACACTTCACAGAAGAAGATCTACAAGCAATCAACAAACATATGGAAAAATGTTCAACATCTCTAGTAATAAGAGAAATGCAAATCAAAACCACCCTAAGATTCCATCTCACTCCAATTAGAATGGTGATTATCATTAATACAAGCAACAACAGGTGTTTGCGAGGATGTGGGTAAAAAGGTACACTCAAAGATTGCTGGTGGGGCTGCAAATTAGTGCAGCCACTCTGGAAAGCGGTGTGGAGATTCCTTAGAAAACTTGGAATGGAACCACCATTTGACCCAGCTATCCCACTCCTTGGCCTATACCCAAAGGACTTAAAATCAGCATATTGCAGAGATACAGTCACATCAATGTTCATAGCTGCTCAATTCACAATAGCCAGATTGTGGAACCAACCTAGATGTCCTTCAATTGATGAATGGATAAAGAAACTGTGGTATATATATACAATGGAATATTAACCATAAAGAATGATAAAATTATGGCACTTGCAGGCAAATGGATGAAATTGGAGAATATCATGCTAAGTGAGATAAGCCAATCTCAAAAAACCAAAGGACGAATGATCTCGCTGATAAGTGGATGATGACACATAATGGGGGGTGGAGGGGTTAGTGTTAGGGTTAGAGTTAAGGGTAGGTAGGGGGGCAAGAATGGAGGAAGGAAGGAGTGTGTAGAGGGAAAATAGGGGTGGGAGGGGTTGGGGGAATGGAAAAAATATCAGAATGAATCAAACAACATTACCCTATGTAAATTTATGATTACACAAATGGTATGCCTTTACTCCATGTACAAACAGAGAAACAACATGTATCCCATTTGATTACAATAAAAAAAGAAGATGAAAAAAATTTAAATGAAGAATAAGTGCAAATATAAAAGTTAAAAATAGAAAACTATAAAAATCTATTTAAAGAAATTAACAATGATCTAAATAATTCAAAATTTCTTGTTTTTGAATCACAAGGCTTAAGATTTTTAAGATGGTATGCTCCCCAATTGACATACAAATTCAATATAACCTCAATCAGAATTCTGACTGATATTTTATAGAAATTGACAAGCTGATTCTAAAATTCACATAGAAATGCAAAGTACTCAAATTGCAAAAACTATCTTGCAAAAGAACAAACTAGGAGGACTCATGCTTCCTGATTTCATATCTTATTAGAAAGCAACATTCATTAAGCAAGTGTGTTCTAACACATAGATCATTGGAATAGCTATAATAACCAAGAAATAAACACATATCTATTATCAACTGATTTTCTACAAGGGTGCCAAGACCATCCAATGGAGAAAGAATAGTCTTTTCAGCAAATAGTACTGGGAAAACTGAATATTCACGTGAAAAAGAATGAATTTGGACCCTCACTTTCTACCATGTACAAATATTGATTCAAGTAGGGCATGGTGGTGCATGATTGTAATCCCAGCAGCTCGCAAGACTCTCAGGAGGTTGAGGCAGGAGGATAGTGAGTTCAAAGCCAGCCTCAGCATCAGTGAGGTGCTAAGCTTTCAGTGAGATCTTGTCGCTAAATAAAATTCAAAATAGGGCCGAGGATGTGGGTCAGTAGCTGAGTGCCCTGAGTTCATTCTCCAGTACCAAAAAAAAAAAAAAAAAGTAAGAGCTAAGATGGTAAAATACCTGGAAGAAAAAGTAGGGGCAAATTTTTATGACTTTGGATTCTCAGATATGACACCAAAAGCATGAGCAACAAAGGAAAAACAGATCAATTGGATGTCATAAAAAATTAGACATTTGTGCTTCAAAGGACATTATCAAGAAAGTGAAATGACAACCAACAAATGAAGTAAAACATTTGCAAAGTACATATCTGCATCAAGAATATATGAAGAGCTTCGACAATTCATTCATAAAAAGACAATCCAATTTTAAAATGGGTAAAGAATCTGAGTAGACATTTTGTCAAAGGAAGAATCATGGCCAAAAAGCACATAGAAAGATGTTCAACATCACTGTTCAGCAGGAAAAGGCAAATCAAGATTATGAGATACCTATTTCATACCCTCTAGGATGACTAGTAACAAAATGTCAGATAACTAACAGTGACAAGGGTGAGAAGAAAGTAAAACGCTAATGCACTGCTGGTGAGAGTGTAAAATGGCACAGTCAATTTGAAAGCAGTTCAGAAGTTCTTTAAACTGTTAAAAATTACTCTATACATCCTAGCAATTTCATTCCTAGGTGCATACCAAGAAAAGTGTCCAAATACAAACTTTTATACAAGTGTCTATATCAGCATTATTCATCATAATCCCAAATTGGAAACAACCCAGTGTCCATCAACATTTGGACAAAAGCCTAGAGTGAACACATGCAGTGTGGCAAATCCACACACACTGGGATATTATTGGTCAAAGAACCAACTGACGTACTATCGTGCTGTGGCCCTATGCTAAAGGAAAGGACACACAGACACAAAAGACCATGTGTTAAATGATTCCATTCACATGAAGTGTTCAGTGTGGGAAGCCATCCTTAGCAGAATCAGACTAGATTGAGCCATGGGACACAGAGACCTGGCTTGTGGGAACTGTTGGGAAGCATGTGGTGCTGCTTGGGAGTGGTTCTTTCTCTCCTTCTGGAATTTTCCCTTAAGAGAATGGCTTCCCTAACTCCACCCTATCCTGTCTGTCACAGAAGAAGCTCCTCTCAGTCCTGGCCCCCTTTACCTGTTAATTATAAATAAAGGAGAGTTGGGGGGACTCCATGTTGTTGTAAGAGGTCAGAGCTGGTATGGGCAGACCCATCACAGCCTGTCTTTTATAAAAATAGTATTGACTCTTGTGTGTTTATTGAGTAGATAAGTTTTATGGGTAATAGATAGGAAAACCGCCAACATCCTCCTCTGGCAGTTAACCCTTTTCTCCTGAACAGGGGACATGGCAGAGAGGACCTCTGTAGTTCAGAACATGGAAATAGAGATAGAGAAGTAGATCAGGGTTGCCTAGGACTGGGTGTTGGATAGAGCGGAATAGAGGGCAGAGAGCTGAAGAATAGAGATTGCCTTTCTGAGGTCATCACAATGTTCTAAAACTGACCATATTGATGGTTATACACATCTATGAATTAAAAACCATTATATATTTTGAATGAATTAATTATATAGACCATGAATTAAATCTCAACAAAGCCATATTATTTTTAAAAGTCTACCATGATCCTAACACAGCACTAAACACTTTATACAACAACATATTATTTTCATAACCACCTTTTCCACATGTGGAAACACTGAGGTTTACAATGTTTAAGTAGCTATGCCAAGATCACACTGTGATGATGTGGCAGAGCTGGCACTAGAGTAGGAAAACAAATTCCCAACTTAGCAGCAATTTATATTTGTTAGATTCTATTTTGTATTGAGCTGATGGCTTTTCCACATATTATGCCATTTACTTCATGAATTACCAGCTGTGATGTAAATAGTACTTTCTCACTGGGGTCGTGGCTCAGTGGTAGAGCACTTGCCTGGTATATGTGACACACTGGGTTCGATTCTCAGCACCACATATAAATAAGTGAATAAAAATAAAGGTATTTCAAAATCTAAATTTTTTTTTAAATATTACTATGTCCCCTTTAGAAATAAGGAAACTGATATTCACAGAAACTGTGTATGGTAACGTATCAAATGATTCTGTTCACTGAAAGTCCTGTGCTTACTCACCTCAACTCAAGCTAAAGTTCACCTGTTGCACAAAGGTTAACAGAATGTAGCTGAGATCCAAGCACACAGGCACTTTGTGTATAATAGATTAATTGGAAATTTAGCGATACATTAAAAAAGGACTGCCTTCAAGCTTGGATGAAAAGGTATATGCAACTGAAAAAATCTCCTTGTATCATTTTTTTTTTTTTCCTGTACCAGGGATTGAACCCAGGGGTGCTTAACCACTGAGCCACATTCGTAGCCCTTTTTAGGTTTTATTTTGAGACCGGGTTTTGCTAAGTTGCTTAGGGCTGTGCTAAGTTGCTGAACTGGCTTTGAACATGCAATCCTTCTGCCTTGGCCACCCGAGCCTCTGGATTATAGGCATGAGCATCTGGCTACTTCATTTTTTAATGATTCTTGGTCTCAGCTTAGTAAACCATGCAATGCTAAGACTACCTTCCTAAAAGCCAACATTTTTGAAGCACTAATTTGATTCCTGTCAAGAGTAATGCATTGTGAGCTGGCATGTCTTCACCACTTATTTATTTAACTGAATTGCAGATCAGCTTAAATAGTCCATTCATGGTGAAATAACCTCTTTCAGAATGGCAATTTTATAAACTGTGTCAGTACTTTTATAGTGAATAAAATGGTTAACAAGAAGATTTGCCTTTGGAAATTTCTGAAATTCAGGCCTATGGAGGCAGAACACATCTGTCCTCATGATCCCTCAGGTCAACTCCCTGGAAGCTTTCTGGAGTTTTCTTAAGACTCAAAGGGCAGTAAAGTAGCCCTGTGGGTAGGAGAAAAAGGAAGGAGTTAGGAAGTAAGAGAGTTTTTTTTCTGAGAGGAGGAACAGATACCCAGAGGGGTCCTCCCTCTGAGTCTACTCTCTCCTCCCCAATCCTGCATAGCATCCTCAGGAAGGAGGATGACAGAATTCGAATCTGAGAACAGAGAAGCCACATATTCTATTTGATTCTTCCTAAAGTTAGTCCTGGGTGAGAACTCCTATTTCCCAGACTTGGTTCAGGGTATGGAGCACATATTTCTTTGTTAAAAAAAAAATGTCATTATGTGTTGATATCTTTAATGACTCCCTGTCAGAAAAATCTTTTTGTGAAACCATCGTTAACCTACAAGAGTAGATTTCATTGTAGCAGTGTTTCCTTTTATGCAAAAATATTTTCTTATATCATACTGCCTCAGCAACATACGTATTCTTTTTAAGATTCTTGTAAGGGTGACCTGGGAGAAGAGAGGAAAACCTGGGGAGCATATTATCAGGGAAGTCGGGGGTCACTTGGCATTTTCTCAGGAAAACCAGTCCTCAACTGCTGCTGTTTTGTCAGATTTCTAACCTTAGACAACCCATGAATTCCAACTTATGAAAATCTAGGGAAAGAAAAAAAGTTTAAGAATCTGAAAAAAAAATTCAGTCAGTTAAAGTTTACCAAAACACAAAGGCCCAGGTTGTCTGCCACTCCTAGTGTGTTGGTAATGGAGCAGAGATTTTTTTTCTAGAACAGACAATGCTTCTTGCAGTGCAAATGCCGACTCATGGGGGTCTGCTTTATAGACCGCCACTCAGAGTACCTTTTACTAGTATGTCTTTTGTGGCTTTCAGCTTCATCTGAAATGTGGAGCAACTTTCAGAGGAAAGAAGGGCAGAAAGCATTCATGTATTCAATACTCTGAGACTAGACAGGAACCAGTCTTGTGAGAAAAGGAATGCCTATGAATTCTAATAGCCAAAGAGAAAGCTCCTTGACTTGCTCCCTCTCCCTCCCAGCTCTGTCTCAGATTTCTGGAAGTGTTTTAACATAGCTTATCTAGACAGCAGCTGACACAGCCCAATGATTCACTTTGGGTTGACAAAGTGATATCTTGAGGATAATAGTCTCTTTAGTCTGTGGTAGTAGAATTGTTACTCACCCTTTCTCCAATTAAAAAAAAAGAACCAACTTAGAAATAAATATGTATTTGCAAGTTGTTAGTAAAATAAGCTTCCAAGGCAGTTTCTTTTCTTCACAATCTGAAGTAGATAAATACAACTTGATGAGACTGTGACATGACTTCCAGCTAACTGCTATCATCTTCCAAATTTGACATGGCTCTGGTTTCCCTGTTTTGGGGTTAGACAGTGATTAGTGTGAAGGTGAGAAGAACTTTCTAGACCTTCTTCCCACCCATCCTGACATTCAATGACCTTGTGTCCCCTTCAAGGGATTTCCACCAGATGTCCTGGCCTCTCCTACCTCCATGCCATTCCATCATTCCCATGGACAGCATTGTTCTATTTTCCTGGAGAATTTAAGAGAAACTTGGGCCTGCCCCACTCAGACCCTTCTGGAATTACCTTGGGGTCCAGAGATGGTCCCATTCTGCTCAACCTTCCTGGACAATCTGCCTCCCCAGGAAAGGTAGAGTGGATGGGAAGAACTTGTGGTTGGCAAGTACTGGAGTGATTTTGATTCTAAAGTATTATTTAGGTTAAGAAATTTGTGGGGGCATACATCTAAGCTTTGACCTTCCATACATTTTTGTGTGTGTGACAATGCTGATTTTAAGAATATCTCCTTTTGTCATAGCTAAATTGACAGAGACAGAATAATAGCAACTGACAAAAGGTTATGAGGAAGGAACAATGGGACTTACTGTTTAATGGGGATAGAGTTTCAGATTTGCACTATGAGAAGAGCTCTGGAAATATATGGCCGTGACAGTTGCACAACAAAATAAATACACTTAATGCTGAGCCTAGAGTTAAAAAATGGCTCAGATAGAAAATCTCTGTGTTTGACCATAAGGATTTCTAAATGCAGAAAACCCATATCCATGTTCCCCAGGGTTGGACAGCTTCTGTTTGATCACAAGATTAACTATTAGTTTCAATGACTTCAAAGAGCCAAAGCTGGGAACGTTATAAAGGAGACTTCTGACAGGTCTTTGGTTCCCTGAGGGGATGTCCCCTCAGAATAAAGTTCCTGGCCTGTCTCTACTCTCTTATTCCTTCCCTGGAGGGGAAAGGTGACCTGCCCTGGAGGTAAACTCACTGACTCCCTCCACACCAGCTGCCTGGAGGAGGCAGCCATGGAGGAAGACTTTCACCCTCCACAGATGATTTGGGTTGTCAGGATCTTCCCAGAAAGGCTTAGGTTAGTTTAATTCTAGAGTGAAGCATTGAGAAATCAATTTGATTTTGCATTAAGTTATGTTCTTCCATCTAATTGTATCCATTCATCCATCCAAAAAATATTTATTAAGAAGTAACTCTTACCCAAAAAAGGTAGCTAATACATTTCTTTCTACCAAGATCATGTATTTGGACTAGAGCAAATCAACTACTGAGTCCACATAATTATCCAAGAACCCTATGCATTAACTTTCTTGAATTCTCTTACAATTAAGATAAATAGTAGTCTGAAAGCTAGAATTTTTTTGGTAAGAATATAAGGCAGAAATTTGGTTATGAAGGAAAATTCATTATTAAAGTTGTATCTAAAATTTAAAAAAAGAGTAACTCTTATGTTCCAGGTACTATTTTCTTGGGACAGAGAAATAAAACTATTCTTTTATCTTGATTGTACAGATGCTGGGTCTTAATTCTACATTGGGGAAGGAAAAAAGAAACCTTTCCAATTAATAATTTTATTCTAGTTAACACAATATGGAGTCTATATCAGATTCTCATTGTATCCCAAGCTGAAGTAAGCACTACCCCATCACCTCCCTTCCTAAATTCTGGAAAATGCCAGAAATATAAAGAATAACAACAAAAAAGTATAACCTAAAATTAGGACCGTCGGATACACTATGCTTAGAGTTTAGACTAACAGAAATCATCATAAAATGGGCAAGATTAGCTATCTGCAGAAATCATTCTCGGAAATAAGCCACATAAGAGATGATTCACTAGCATATTGCTAGCAATTTGAGGGTGCTTTCTAAGTCTCACCAAGGGATCTAGTATGGTTCCCTAAAAGGGAAGTCATCAATTTGAAATGTAACTACAGGAAGATTAGCAGTAAATTAAGACATTGCAAACTGTCATTAGGAAATGACAGAAGTGTTAGATGACATAAAGAATATAGAAAATGAGGGTTGGGGTTGTAACTCAGTGGCACTGGGTTCAATTCTCAACATGACATATAAATAGATAAAGGTCCATTGACAACTAAAAAAATATTTTTTAAAAAAGAACATAGAAAATGAATAGTAGAGAATTTGTCAGTGTGTCCTCACTCCAGTAGGTAAAGAGACACTGATTCTAAAGACTGCCACAGGATAACTTAGAAATAGCCATGGGACCAAGAACAAATTATCCTATTGCATAGTTGGACAGGCCATAATTTCAAATGAATCTGTCTGTTCTTAGTCTATGTCCCCTTATCAATCTTTTGATCTAACTGCTGTCCAAGCATCAGCCCTCATCTGAATGACCCAGTAGGCATGCACAATGACCACTAGAGTCAACCTGTTGGGTAAAAATCCCCAGGATAAATCAATGAATGTGTGTACTTATTTCCACACCATCATTAGTGAGTTGGGTCAAGTGATTGAGCCTCTAGAACCTGCTCGTATGTCACTAATAAAGTGATGCACATTCTACAAATTGTCATGTATTTGATGTGCTGCTCTCATCCAGGTTCAGGTACTCCAAGCCATGGAACATATGCAACTAGTTTGTCTCTCTTTCTCATTCTTACTTTTTAAATCCCTGCAATGTCATTAATTTCCCATTACTCAGGCTCAAAATCTTACAAAATGTTCTTTGAATGCTTTATCTACATCACACACTAATTCTGTGCTGTGGTTTGGAAATTTAACATTCATGTGTTGGAAACTTAACGTTCATGTGTTGGAAACTTAATTCCAATGCAACAGTGTGGTAGTGGGCTCTTCAAGAGGTAATTAGGGGACTGGAGTTGTGGCTCAGTGGTAGAGCACTTGGCTGGCATGTGTGAGGCCCTGGGTTTGGGATACTCAGCACTACATACAAATAAATAAAATAAAAGATCCATTGACAACCAAAAAAAAAGAGGTAATTAGATCAAGAAGGCTCTACCCTCACAAGTGTATTATTGCCATTATGGTGGGTGTGTTCAGTTATAAAAGGGGTGAGTTCAACCTCCCTTTTCTCACTCATGCTCTTCCACCTTTTGCCAATGGGATGTACATCAAGAAGTCCTCACCAGATACTAGTCCCTCCAACTTGGACTTCCCAGCTTTCAGAACTTTGAAAAATAAATTTATTTTCATTATAAGTCACCCCATCTCAGATTTTCTGTAGAGCAGCACAAAATGGACCAAGACATAACTCTATTCAAGTCCAATAGATGTTTCCTTCTTATCTCTCCTCTACCTGAACCTATGCCCTGTAGACACCAAAAGGTACTAATTCATATGATTACATATATCCACTCCTACGTTCACTTAAATCATTTCCTAAGTCTCCTTCTTTCCAGAAAGTAATACAGGAGACACTCCCAGGGAACTTTGTAGAACCAGGAAACAACAAGACAAGAAATTAATTATTAATTTAGAATTCCCCAGATCTTGGGATTATACCGAAAGATTTAGATCTGTGAGCATGACTCCCCAACTAGAGTAGAATAAAATAATCTCCACGCTGGAAATAAGGGAAATGAAGACAGTGCTTGTCAGAGAAAAAGAAATAGATTTAAATGTGAGTGTGAGGATCGCGTGCCCTGCCTTCTGCCCCCTCAGGATAAGCCCAGTGGGAAGACATAACAGATCCCTTTATTTAAATTTAGGGACTCATGAAAAGAAAGGTCTTCTGATGGGCGAGGCTGAAGACATCTGACAGCAAAACCTGGAGACACACACACATTCACATACACATTATCTCTCTCTCTCTCTCTCACACACACACACACACACACACACACACACCAACTAGCATCATTTAGAAGAAGCTGCAGATAGAACTGATTGTGTAGCTCATATTCAAGTGACAGCTAGAAACAATTCACCTAGTGGACTAGAGATTTGTAGGGAGTATCTGAAGGTTTCCATGATCCTCCAGTTGGGGACCAGCATTGTCTAAGCGAAGGGAGTGCCAGGACAGTCAGCATGACGAAACTTCTCAAACGAGAATTTCATGTGGACAGTCATGACTCCTGGTGACCACTATCCCACACGTACATAAATGACAAATGTGATGAGTAATCTTGGGAACAGTCTCCACCATATGCAGAGAAGGCTAAAGTCAACATAGACCACCACCACCTTTCTTCTCCACCCCATCTGAACTGATGGAATTCAAGACTCTGAGAAGCACAGAATTAGACTTATTTTACCTAAAAGTGACTCAAGTGCATTTCCTGCAGGAAACAGAATTGAAACCTAGCACCAGAAATTTAAATCAATTCTGGGACATGTTCTGTTTCTGTTGTTGTTGTCCTCTTGAGTAGAACCTTTAAAATTTCTACCTGCTGTCCTCACCTGACCAAAATATCTTTTTAATAGCTCCCTGTGTCCATCTTACACATTGCTGCCAAATTAATCTTACAAAAATGCCTACTTTAACAATGCATTCGATGGCTCCCTGTTGCTCTCAGAATAAAGTCCAAACTTCTCAGGGGCTGGGGAGATAGCTCAGTCGGTAGAGTGCTTGCCTTGCAAGCACAAGGTCATGGGTTCGATCCCCAGCACCAAAAAAAAAAAAAAAAAAAAAAAAAGTCCAAACTCCTCATCCTGAAGCATTGTAAAAGGTCCCACAGCATCTGCTCCCCAACTAGCTTTGAACATTTTACCTTCTGCCATCTTCAATATGAGTCATCAATTTTCAGAAAGTCAGGCCTCTGACTTCCAGTCTGTATGCCTTTTTTCATCTTCTCTAATCATCTACACCATATCTAAAATGTTCTTCTGCTAAATGTTTCTTAACCCACCTGTCATTCAACAGCTGTGTTTTAAGCCCATCCTTGCTGTTTTCTAAACATACCTCTCCATTTCCCCCCTTCTGTATCATAGTACAAGTAGCAATTAATTAAGAGAGATGAGTGGAAAGGCAGATTATCTCAAGATAGGACTGTCTGACTGGCACAGAGGCACATGCCTCTAATCCCGGAGATTTAGGAGGCTAAGGATCACAAATTCAAGGCCAGCCTCAGTAACTTTGTGAGGCCCTGTCTTAAAGTAAAGAATAGAAAAGTCTGGGGATATGGTTCAGTAATATAGCACCACTGGGTTCAATCCCTAGTATTGCTACTTCCCCCACCAAAAAGAGATGGGATTCCAAGGGAGCTTCCTGAACAGTATGTACATGTTGCTGGGTGGACAAGATTTAGGCATACAAAGAAGGAGAAGGGAGGATAGAAGGAATCTACAAGGAAGAGATAAAATTATGAGCAAAGAAATCACCCACACGTTTGGAATTGCTGAATGGTTGAAGAAGGCACAAGCTAAGTCCCCATTTTCTTAACTCCTAAATATTTTAAATTTTTATTGTCTGTACCACTAACTTTTCTATGTGATTGACACCTATATCTATACCATATCATCTCTGTGTATGTACCACTTAAGTTACGTATCAGCTTACTAATCGATATGCTTCACATATATGACTTAATTGTCCATAGATAAAAATCTGACATGAGTGAGGGTGGCACATCTTAAAGATCACAGACAATTCCTGATGAAGCAGCAACAACTTTATTAACAATAATACTTGAAAAGGTGGATTCTGGAGATGGGCACTGGCTTCTCTGTGAAACTAAATGCCATTTATTTCTCAAATAGAGTTGCTAAAAGATTAAATATATAAGGTAACAGGTGTATAGATGTTAAGAGTCAAGAATTACAGACTCAGGATATAATAAGAGCAGTGAGAGAGAAAGTAACAAACACAGAAGAGAAAACAAGATGATCCAAAATGGAGACAACTGGTGTACCTACTAGAGAACTAAAACAAAACCAAGAGATGGTTCAACCATCACCTGTTGAACACAGGCCTCACACATGCTAGGCAAGCACTCTACCACTGAGTTATCCTCCCAGCCCTAAGATTTTTTTTTTTTTTTTTTTTTTTTTTGGTACTGGGTATTGAACCCAGGGTCATTTAACCACTGAGTCACATGCCCACCCCTTTCTTTTTGCCTCTGTGACAAACCAGTCCCGTGCTTTTCATCTTCCTCCCACTCTCCCTGGTTCCATGTACACACAAATTTGCTATGGTTTGAATATGATTTGTCTCTGATACTCAGTAGAGGTTTAATCCCCATTGTGAGATAGTAAGAGAGGAGAAACTTGAATTGAACATGGTATTCATAGGGGTTGGGTTTAGGTAAGGTCTCTTGCCAAATGATGCCCTGTGCTATCTCAGGGCTCTGCCAGCAAGACCATCACCAGATGCAGTCCTGTGATCTTGTACTCCAGAAGCATGAGACAAAATCAATTTATTTTCAACTTGACCAGTCTGTGGTATAGTGGTGCCAGGAAGAGGACCAAGACAACATTCAAAAAGAGAGTGAAGACAGGAAATGAAATTGTGGATGGAAAGTTTTGTTTGCTCCTCTTCTATCTGATGTTAGGAGTTTGGGGATGGACTTCAGTGGTAAAACTGAGCATCATGAGACCCTAGGTTCACCCAGCACCACAAAAATATATAAATACCTCCAATGAGTAAGATGTGTGTTTGAGCCCAGGGATATGCATGTCTCCCAGCCAAGTATCCCTCTGCTGCCCCACAGCTCACACAGATCTCTAAAAAAAGAAACAGAGAAGCAGGCCAGGTGGGAGTGAGGGGCACTGCTCACTTAAAGCTTTGCTTAATCAGAGAGCAACATGATAAATAATCACGTTTGCTCAGTGCCTCAGAGTTTACACAGAGCTTTCACATCTAATACCATTTCTACAAGCCAGGAAGTGGAAAGGAACTAATTTTACCCACACAGTTGGGATTCATACTGAATTGGACTTCAAATTCAAGTCCATCCTTCTCCCCTTCCTCCCTCCCCCAAACATACTTTTTTAATCAATAGAAGAGAACACCTCATTGTGGAATTGTATACGGGGTGCTTATTTCCACTTTCCATTTATTATCTCAGAGTACATTTTCATGATCCCAACATACATCTAAAAATGGGAAGTTGTCATCTCAGCAAGATAACACCATGGTCCATATTATGTTGTCTTGGGGATATTTAAATAATCCTTTCCCTCTATGCTCTCTGGCAGGTGAAGTGATACTTTCCATGGCTTAAGGAACTTCCTACACATGGTTAACCTCCAAATTCAATATAACATTTAGGATAAGAGGGATGGGTTTTGGTCAGATCAGTTTTCATTTTTTAATTTACTTACTTTAAGGGGTTTGGGATCAAAATCAGAAATAGTTACTGTTGCCAAAGTCTTTATCACTACATAGGTACAGCCAGCAGTTCTCCACACAAACAAGGCTAAAGTTCTCCCTGGCCTGGACCTTAGAGAACCCAAGTATCACAAACCTGTAAAAATATTTATTTAGGAACACATGGTCACCTCAATCACTAGGGGTCTGGCGCTTTAGGCTGACAGAGCATAAAACATGACCCAAATATTGGCTCTATTCAGGCCCCAGAAAACACTTCACCCCAACTATGCCCCATGACCTTGAAAGAAAATGTAGCTGTACCCAGCACCCGGAAGG
The DNA here is from genome assembly GCF_902686445.1 of Sciurus carolinensis. NCBI lineage: Eukaryota > Metazoa > Chordata > Mammalia > Rodentia > Sciuridae > Sciurus > Sciurus carolinensis. Next base: position 22,464,217 of record NC_062227.1, on the reverse strand, counting down.
CTTGCAGGATGTGATGCTGATGACAGGGAAGATGGTCACTCCTTGGTGCATGTAGGATGTTATGGTGGAGGACACTGATTTGAAGTGAAAATAATGAAACTGTCAAATCCTTCCTTTTGGATAGCAAGCAGATCTTACAGTCATAGATAATGAGTGTTGTTTCCCAAGTAATACCAACACCCATTTCCTTGTTTCATTTTATGATCTAATCTACGGTTCCGAAGGAATTCACACATTAGTATATATTTGTGTGTAGTTGAATATGGTCATTGAGGAGTATTTTATGAAGTTAAATAATGAGCACCACTGTTAAAATGGTAGCTATGTGACTAACACAGGAAACATGATATTACTTCTTTATATTGGCAGCTGGGTGGACTCATTGCTTAGAATTGCTGATAGGCCTATGTTTATTTAAACATTAATAAGTTATAATTAACATTTCAAACATGAAACAGTTTAAGGTTTAAAAATATTTATTAGGGCTGGAGACATAGCTCAGTTGGTTGAATGCTTGCCTCACAAGCACAAGGTCCTGGGTTCAAATCCCAAGTACCGCAAATAAATAAATAAATAAATAAATAAATAAATAAATAAATAAATAAAAATAAAAATATTTATTTAAGCTCGGCATGGTGGCGCATGCCTGTAATCCTAGCAACTGTGGAGGCCTAGGCAGGAGGGCGGCAAATTCAAGACCAGCCTCAGTCACTTAGCAAGTCCTTAAGTAACTTAGCAAGAATCTGCCTCAAAAAAAAAAAAAAAAAAAAAAAAAAAAAAATTTACCCCTGCGTTCAATCTCAGTATGAAAAAAAAAATATATATATATATATTTAAATGTTGAAATTCAGTTATAATTTGTATTTTGAGTGTGAATTCTAATAGATCAATTCGTATCATCTGAAAGAAGATAAATTTCAGCTGTACAAAGTAATTTCAATTTTCTGTATTTAAAAAGTTGATATTTTTGATGAAAATATATGCTCAGATTTTATGTAATTTGAATACACTAACCTTTTAGATCACAGTTGTGGTGATGAAAATGTTCTCTATCTGGGCTTTCCAGTACAATAGTTCTTCCTGAGCACTGGAAATGCAGCTGGTACTGAAGCCAGAATTAAGGACAGGTAGGTAGTGTAGAAATAGGGAATTGGGTCAATTCGAGGAGATGAAGCCATGAAGCCATCTGCCTTTGGAAGTTGGAGACTGCCCCTGGAAGAATGGAATGTCAAGGATCTCTGGAGCCCATTGATTACCAAATTTACCTGCCTTTATCAAGGACTGCAAGCAAGGAGCTGCTAATTAATGCCCCCTGGGCCCTTACCTGCCTGAATCACCTTGGCCCTCCTCCTGCCCATGGCTTTTCACTTAATGCAAAACCAGGCCTAGTCAGGTAGGCAGGAAGGAGAGATAAAGGGGGAGAAAACTGGAGAACAAAAGAGAATTTAACATATAAAAGATGTAGGGTGCGCTCACTACTTGGGACTTTAGAACATCAGCCATGGCCCCCTTCTTCCTGCCGGGAGAAGTCTGTATTATTGAAGCCAGAATTGGGGACAGGCAGTTAGTGTAGAAATAGGAAATCGGGTCAGATCAAGAAAATGGAGGCCATCAAGCCATCTGCCTCTGGAAGTTGGAGACTGCCATGGGAGAATGGAATGTCAAGGACCTGCTGAACCCATTGATAACCAAATTTACCTGCCCTTGTCAGAGACTACAGGCAGGAAGGTGCTGATTAATGCCCCCTGGGCCCTGGCCTGTCTGAGTCACCTTGACCCTCCCCCTGCCCCATCCGCTTTTCACTTTTTACATCTCACCTGCAAAACCAGGCCTAATCCGGTAGGCAGGAAGGGAGGAGATAAGGGGGAAAGAATGGGAGAATGAAACCCATAAAAAGGACGAGATTTGCTCATCCCATGGATTCCGCCTTTGGGTCCCCTTCTTCCACCCGGGAGAAGTCTGCTTTTACTTTTCTTTAATAAAGCTGCATTTTCCACTCTACATTTGCCTCGGCGTGCTTCTCCGGTGTTATACTTCAACACCTGAGGAAGCAGGACTCGTCACCAGTAAAGAGCGGTATCATTATTACCTTTAAATAAAGCCTGCTTAATATGCTTGCCTTGGCGTGCTTATCTAGTGTTCAATCTTCAACATTAGAAGGAGCAGAACTCGTCACTGGTAAACGGTGGTATCAGTACCACTAGGTGACAAAGTTGAAAGTGGCTAGGTGTTACCATGTAGAAATGCATAGCTTTAGCACCTTGCTGTTAATAGAACACACATTATGGGAAAATCTTGATTATAACCTAATTGGTGATACTACTGAAATAAAGGAATACACCAATTTTCTGGAATATATATGCCAAAATGTATGAATTATGTATGGATTACTTATCCATATACCCAGTTTCTTAAGAGAAAATCTAGATATGCAAAATAATGTATTTTGCCAACTTTGATGTTTGGTTGACTTTTTTACATAAATACTATAGTAAGGGCTGGGGGTGCCCTTCATGCTGGTCAGTACTGCACATGCTCAAGGTCCTGGGTTCAATACCTAGCAGCTCTCTCCCCTCAAAAATAAATAAAATTTAGACATATGGTAAGTAGGTCTTTCTTCCCTAACTCTTCTCCAAGGCCCCCTATATTAGGGACTTGCTTGACAGGATTGCTAACTCTGACCAAACACAGTGTAAATGTCACTACTGTCCCCAGATACCCTGGGGTGAGGTATACTTGGACCGAAATGAGAAATCTCTACTGCTGAAAATACAAGCCAAAGCAAACGCCCCATTGGGAGCACCCTTAGGTGGGCCCTTCCTCAGAGTGCATATGTCTTCAATAGAGGCCTTCCCTTTGGGCTGTGGGGTTTTCCGGGAACCCCAGCCTCGGGCATGGTCAAGATGGCGCCTGACGCTGAGCCAGAGGTGGCCAGCTATACAGTAAACAACCAGCGAATTCCAATAATTGGCTAGTTAATGATGTGACTAGGGCATGCCCCCCCCTCGTGCACCCGTCCTGTGCCTGCAGCTGTCCGCGTTTATCTTGTGTACTCTCCCCTGATTGACTGAAGTGTATATAAGTCTGGTGGGTGGGAGAGTAGGGGGAGAAGCTGAGGAAGGGAGAAGCTGAGGAAGGGACGGAAGAAGCGGAAGAACCGGCGGCGACGACGGCGGCCGCGGCAGCAGCGGGAGCGGAGCTGGAAGGAGGAAGTACGCGGGAGTGGAAGGAGCTGGGAAAAGGAAAGCTGAAAGTGCGAAGAAGCTAGGGGTAAGAGAAGCGTAGGAAAGAACCTGTGCACAATAAACTTCCAAAGCTTCAGACGTTTGCCGTGTCTCTCTCTGCGGGCAGAGGGGACGCGACATTGGGCTAAAAGGCTGCTTTGACCACTTACCTTTAAGAAGGAGTGAAAAAAAAAATAGTAGTAGTTCTGAATTGTAAGGGAAGTTGCTGCTGGGTAAACCCCATTACCCTTTGAAATGTGAATGGTAGGTTCTTAAGGCAGTCAGTCTACCATTGTCATCAAGAGCAGAGAACAATTGACCTTCAGACCCTCCCCTGAGTTTTAAGAAACAGTAGGAAGGGACAGAATTTTTCAGGGGTTACTAGGAAGTCCTGTGGTAGCAGCAATGGAATTCCCAAACCCTGAAGATTCCCAGGGGATCAAGCCCAGTTGCCCTCAGCACTCATTAACACACCCTATATTGATTTCTTTTATTCCCTAGTAAGTAAATAATCACTCCCACAATTTAAAAAATCATTTGTACTTAAATTCTAACCTTAAGGTTGGCTTCTGAGGGAGCCCAGGCTAAGACAACCTCTGGCACTTAGTACAGTGCCTGGCAAACACTATTGTCTTAATAGATATTTACTGGAAGAATTAACATCTTTGCAAATGAAACATCAACCTCTTTGCCCAACTTAAAGAAGTTACTCAGAAGCAAAGTGTCTAGACTGACATTTATTTCCTATCTGGATCCTCACTTGTGTAAAACTCTATTGGAAAATCTACTACCATTTTAAACAAGCAAATTTGTGTTCTGTTATAGGACACAATTTCACCAAAATGGAAAGCCCAGGTGGCTGACTGAATCATCCTGGCTTGTTGATCCTTTTTGAAATGTGAGACTCCCCTTGTCAGACTTCAAAATTTCATTTTGCAATTAAAGATAAGGTTCAACAGGTACATATTTGGATAAAATAGCATGGTGATGTGAGGTCATATTAAGATGAAAATTATTAATATGGAGACTTATTTTAAACAGCAGGTCTGACAAGGACCTAGTATGTGGAATTCAGGAAGAAAGTGCTGGTTGCCATATCAAAGGCAAAAGTCCTGGGATTTCCAAATTCACCGGGGGAGGATGACACCTGTAAGGTATCCTCGTCTGCTGGTTCTGGGGCTCTCTGTAGACCTGGTCAGCACGAACGTGGGTCAATATATTTATTAGAGCCTCACAGTACCATAAAGCAGAAGAGGCTGAGTGGAGGATGCCTCTTAAAGGAAGCAGTCCTGGAGAGCTCCTGGCACCTTGGAGTCCAGAGGGACTTGACTCCATGCCAAGTTAGAACATTCTGATATTCAAACAGTTATGATTTCCAATTTAACCTCTTCCCAAGCCCTCCTTGGCTTGCAGTGGGTACACCAGGCGTCTACAGCTGTCTTGCGTTGGTTCAATGTGCTTATTCTGAGGGACATGGAACATTAAAAAATAAATAAAGTATTTAAAATTTACACTTTACTAAAGCAGTGGAAGGTCTTACAATTCTCAATGAGTCATCTGAGACACAAAATGGCAAATTAAAATTTTTCGAGACATTTCTTGATTCACTCCCCATCTTTCTTTCTCTGCCTTTGCCCAGCACTTTGCACCAGATACAGAAATCACGGTTTATGTTCAAACTCTGGTTTCGGTGTCACCGCCGCCTTCCATGACAGCCCGCGACTCGCACACCGGACGCCAAGACACCGTGCAGCATAGAAGCGCGCCCTGCTTCCCCCGTGCGGGGGTGCGGGGCAGCGGCGCGTGTGCTCCGCGGGGCCGCCCGGGCGCAAGCCGGAGCGCGGCTGGCTGCAACTGCTTCCTCTGGCGTCTGCCAGCTTCTCTCCGTCGGCGGCACGGAGAAGCCAGAGCCCTCCATAACCTCCAGGATCATCTCGCTCGCCTTTCCTGAAGCCGCCGGGGAGCGCAGCCCCTGCGACTCGGTTGCAGCTCGCCCTGTAGGGTGACACTGCCGTTCTGCGCCAGGGACAGAGCCGGTTTGGCCGCGCCCGCGGAGCTATAGGCCCCTGGTCCCGCCCCGCGGCTCTCAAACCACTGGCGGCTCCGGAGTGGGACAAACTTCTGGCGAGGAGCAGCCTCTTACACAGCCACGCTCCCGAAGCCAGCCACCGAAACAGAACACGCCGTCGGGGCGAGGAGGGACCCCGAGAGGGTGACACCCGCAGTTGGGTGGTGGTCGCGAGGCCATCCCGGTTTGAGCTCCCAAAGGCTCCGCGGCCGCCAACCGCCTGGGCACCGGTAGGTGTGGCGCCGGCGCTCTTGCCCTCTAGCGGGCCGCAGCGGCGGGGGGCGGCCGTGACGTGGGCGCTCCCTTCAGCCGGCTGCGGGGCATCGCCAGTCAGTCTAGAGCAAGAGCCCCGCGTGCAGTCTGCGCGGGTTCGTCCTTCGGTGCGCTGCCGCCCCAGGCTGACTTGGGGCTGCCAGCAGAGAGGTGGCGGGTAGGACGCGTGCCGCCAAGGCCGGCGCCGGCGGCTCAGGTCCCAAGCTGCGGAAGGGGAGCGACGGCGAGCGCAGGTGTCGGAACCCAGCGGGGATTTTGGCTTCGCGGACGCGCCCTCTGCTTCCTCTCGCAGCAGTGCCAGACACAGTGCCTTGTCAGGAGCAGGGCAAGAGGACCCAGGACGCCGTCCCCGCGCCCTGGGAGCCGCTGGAGTTCGGACTTCTGCAACTATTGGCACTTTGGGGGTTTGAATCAAAGCTTTGCGTCTCTCCTTTCTGTGTGGAAGCCCCAAGTCCGGTCCACCCTCCGCCTTCGCGCGCCCGCCCTCGGCAGCCGTGGCCGCCGCCGGGGAGCGGCCGGGCGCGCTCTCAGCACCATGAGCAGACTTGGGACTTGCCTGGCGACTTTGGCCGGACTTTTGCTAACTGCTACAGGGGAGACGTTTTCAGGTAAGCGCAGCCACCCCTGGGGCGGAGGGGCCCGAGCGCGGTGTCTGGGACGCCGGAACCTCCCCGGTAGGAGAGCTCAAGGAGGGTGTCCGGGTCGGCCAGGGGGCGCGGCGGATCAGACTCCGAGTCTGCAGCACCTGAAGGGAGGGCTGGCGCCCAGCTTCCGGGCTGGAGAAGCGGGCCCGCCTCTAGGACTAGTGCGGGACCCGGGACCCCCAACTTGGCCCCTCTCCGCGGCGTTTAATTTTTCCTTGGCTGATAATTGCAGGTGCTGCAGAGATTTTAATATAATGATGCACGGCTATCTGATTGGATGCAGATTTTGACTTGCATTTTTACTAGTGAAAAATGGGTAGCACTTGCCAGTTTGGGCGCCTAATAACTCACTAGCATTAGAAGCCAAGTTCGAAGGCCTTGGTGATGTTTTCTCTGTATTAAGATCTGTAACTCTGCCTGGATTTGTTTAAACTTAAGCTGTGTCATGTATCATTGGGATGAATTTTTAAATTGTATGCAAAGAGATGGAAACAAATTTTTATAAGGCTCATTTAAACCATGGGCACCTTATCACTATAAAGGATTTCAGACGTAGTGATACTGACCTATGCCCTTGTTAAGACTAATGTAAATGATCAGTCAAACCCAAATAAGCTTTTACTAAAATTTAACCTGTTTTTTCTTTTGGAGGAAATGAATCATTTGGAATGAATGAATTCTTTTGGAATCATTTGTTTGAACTCTACCAGTAACTGAAGTGTTTCTTTTTTTTTTTTATTTGGCAAGTCATAGTTATCCTGGTATGTTAGTGCATAAAAGGGAAATGAAGGGGTCTATCTAAGTGATTGCTTAGCAATGTTGAGATTTTTAAAATTTGAATTTGGCAGATTTCATGTGTGCAAGATCAGTGATATTGCAGTTCATTACACTTTTTACTCTTCACTTTGCATTTTAGTTCACACTGGTTCAATGCACTTCATGCTTTGCAAAAGTCACGTTTCATTATTTTGTATGTTTGGGAAAGTTAATTTGATGCTGTGAGTGACAGTGGCATTTCTTTTTAGGGTTCTTCTGGAAAGGTCAATACTTGGCTGCTTTTCATCTGATGTAGGAATAGATTTTAGAAACAAAGGAGCTAGATTGTCTGCTCCTTGAGAACAAAATCAATTTTTTTTCTTTCTTGGTTCCCCAAATAACACTTAACACAGGGTCCTAGATCTCACAGGCACTCACTATTTAATACATTACCAATGAGAATCTGGATCATTTGCAAACTTTCAGGATGTGTGTGAATTGACTGGCATAAAAGGAGAGGAGGGATTGTTAAAAGTTAGATTTGGCTTACATTTTCCCTGTGGAGCTTCTCTTGAGATCACCTAGTAGATTAAACCATGAAGTTTATGTACTCAGGGAGTTTTTTGCTTAATAACTGAAGATTTATGCATAAGACACCTTGCTGTGCCCTTCACCAGTGCTGTCCTGGCTTCCTTTGGAATGGGTTTGAAATTAAGATTGCTAGTGACTCATTTCAAGAGGTGGACTAGACATCTTATGGATACCAGACATCAAAAACAGAGAGCTAAACTCATTGAACGATAAAAGAATTAAGATTTTGACCCAGGAGGACTTTATCAACTGTAAACCTTTCCTTAAAAATGTTTGTTAGGTATAATAAATGTTAACTTGTTAGGTATAATAGACCAAGCCTTTGTTCCCAAGGCTTCAAATATTAATTAAAAATAACATTTGTACAAAGCATGTAAGACCTGAGGAAGAAAGTTAAGTCATTTACTTTTTCTTAAATTTCCCTTTTTCATGGTAAGAATCCAGAGAGTTGGCCAGTTATTTCATTTTGACCCATTTCTTAAAAGTCAAGTTGTGGGCTGGAATTGTGGCTCCGTGGTAGAGCGCTTGCCTAGTATGTGTGTGGGGCACTGGCTTTGATCCTCAGCATCACATAAAATAAATAAATAAATAACATTTAATGTATTGTGTCCATCTACAACTAAAAATATTTTTAAGAAGTCAAGTTGTAATATATGTTATATGATGAAGTGTTTAGTTTTACCTTGTAAGTGGTAGGTCACATCGCTTGGGAGTGATGTGTTAAGTTCTGTTAAACTTTAGTTTGCAGAAATAGAAATACAGATTTGGGGATTGGGGTTGTGGCTCAGTGGTGGAGTACTTGCCTTGTATATGTGAGGTCCTGGGTTCAATCTTTAGCACCATATAAAAATAAATAAAATAAAGGTATATATTTTAAAAAGCAGTGAAATGTTAAAAAAAAGACAAAGAAATCCAGACTTGGCCCTTTGTTCCAACTACCATATTTGGAAAACATTAAACCTTAAACCTTAGCATAACTGTGAATTTGGGACTAGTGAATTTTCGTCTGTACTGGAGATATTTATTTATTTACTTAGAGAAATTTAGGTTTTGAAGTAATCTTTCAAGGGTGTTTGTGGGGAAACTGCTGCAATCTGAATAAAGTCTGCATAACTTATTTTTTTTCCTTCAGTGCTGGGGATGGAACCCAGGGCCTAACTGGAAACTATGCTAGGCAAGTGCTCTACCTTTGAGCTACCTCCCCAGACAGTGCATAAAGTCTGGAACTCGGTTAGTAGCTTTGTACCAGTGTTGATGTCTTAGTTCTGGTAACTCTGCTCTGCTTATGTAAGATGTTAACACTGGGAAGCTGTGCAAATGGTGTATTTGAACTCTTCATTCTGTTTTTGCAATGCTTTTATAAGCCTGAAATTATTTCAAAACAGACTTTATAGAGTTCATTAAAAGAGTGGAGATAGATTTGTTTAGCATTTTGATTTAATTTTTGGTTTTCAGAAAACTATAGTCATGATACTTTACATTTTTGTGGTGCGTTCATTTTGATAGGAAGAAAATACTTCAAGTTGAAATCAGCGAGCCTGAAAGGAATATGCCAGGAAATTACTATGACATGCTTAGTGCTATGTGTTTGTAAGGAAGAATTGCTTGAGCACAATAAATTGTTCTGATCTAAAAAATTATAGATTTTAGTATGGGATTATTTTACAGGTTTTCACATAAGAAGTTCCTGCATGTAATGATATGTAGATAAGTGTGTATGTAACTTGAATAATTCTGAATGAATTTTCCTCAAAAAACCAGCGCTTGAATCATGTCCTCAGATTATTTAAACCTTGTACAGATGAAGCATATATCTGGGAAAAGTTGGTTTTGGAATTTAGGCATTTCTGGGATGGTTCTATAAGTCAGTGACTTTAAATTTTTCATAGAGCACAATACATTCTTATATACTGTTAGGCTGTGATCTATTTTGATGGAGGAACTATGCTTTGGAATACGTATGGTTTCTTTTCAGTTTTTTTTTTTTTGGAGATTTCGTTGTTTCCTAGAGTGAACATGGATTATCTAAATATTCTGGAACATAGTTTCCAGTTAGGAGGTCAAACATTTTATTGTTTCCAACATTTCTCTAAATGTAAACTTTTTTTTTTAGGGTGATATCTATCATGCATTTTACTTTAATTCTAAGATTCCTGTCTTTGAAAACCAATGTTCCCACAAACTTTCTTACCACTTCACATCTCAGTGTGCTTATATTTCACTGACTATAACCTAGAATGTGTCCACAGGCTTAAGGATAGTTTAATTATGAAGCCAGGGATAGTTTAATTATGAATATCTAACATACTAATGAAATGTTTTTTTAGGGGGGTACCAGAAATTGAACGCAGGGTCACTCAACCATTGAGCTCTATTTTGAATTTTATTTAGAGACAGGTTCTCACTGAGTTGCTTAGATCCTCACTATTTTGCCGAGGCTGGCTTTGAACTGAAGATCCTCCTGTCTCAGTTTCTAGAGCTGCTGGGATTACAGGCATGTACCACTGCACCTGGCCTAATGAAATATTTTAAAAAGATACGAAATACTATAAACCTTCCTTTAGAAGAGGATGCAGCTTCTCAGATCCTAAAGTATTGTGGTGGTTTGTGGTTTAGTCATCAGAAAGCCTTAGTTTATGCCATAACTATGAAAAACCCAGCAGAGATAAATAAATAGGGCTGTGTTGGGTGGGGAGGAAGAAAGATTTAGTCACCAGCTTCCTAGTCCATAATCCATCCCTCCCCCAGTTGGAGGGAGTGAGGGGGGCAACTGGCAAGGCTAGGGCATAATTAAGGGGATGGGTGTGGATGAGAACAAAAGAAGAAAACAGGATGATGAGGAAAGAATTGTATATTTCGGTGGGACAAGTGTTGCAGATACTAGCAGGTGAGGGACTCTGCTCTTACTCCCTCTTTGGTGACAATTATGTAGGTAGATCCATGCTGCGTCTATTTCCTGCCACTCCGACATTTGACACAGTTTGTTGGAGTAGAGGATCGGACACTTGACACGGTCTGTTGGAATAAAGAACTCAACACTTGACAAGGTTCTGTTGATCATCCTCCTTCTTGGGGGCCATAGGCGTGGCATATCTACATGTGTAGTTGCTTTTTAATATTAATAATCAATATATCATTAGAAACTTATTGGAAAACATTGGGAAGGTTTTACTGTATTGGGACACAAAATAGTACACAATGAAAATTTAGCAGTAATACATAGATAAAATATATGAAAATAAACAATTGTAGCTATGTTCGAGTTAAAAGGAGCCTGTGATTGCTTTAGTATAATAATAGATGGATAAAGAGGCATTCCTCTGAGCTTTGATGTGGTGTTTAGCCTTTGTTGCTTTCCTAGTTTTAATAGTTGATTCTAGAGATACTTTACATAATAAAAACATTTAGGTTAGTCATAAATATAATTTGTTGTTTTTCTATGTTTAGTCTAATTCTTTGAGAATCAGAATAATCTGCCATTATGTGAAATTAGAATAGGCTAAATATTAACTATAAGTTGATTTCTTTGCCCTTTCATAATAGTAAAAACTTTTCACTGTTAAACACTGGGGTTCATGGCAGGAGTAGTTTCTCAGAAAATCTAGTAATGTGTTTGTTCTGAAGGTTAAAGGCTGGCAGATCATGGTGACCACAGTTTAGCTGGGAGACAAGGTTGTTTTAATCTAGCTGGGAAATAAGGTTGTTTTAATCTAGCTGGGAAATAAAGTTGTTTTAGTCTAGACTGTCATACAGAGAGAATGTGTATTTGACAAGAAGCATAGATTGTACTTTTGAAGGTTTTTCTTATTCTAAACTAACCATAAAATGATATAATCATTAGTAAAGAAAAATATCTATAAAAAGGCTGGCAGAAAAAATAAAGACAGATTCAACCTCAGAACACTTGGTGTCTCTGTGTGCTGTTTCTCCACCGCGCCCACGCCTCCCATCCACCAAGGACCCCCGACCCCTGCTAGGGCTGGACCCCGGCAGATCCAGTACCTTAGCAGCTTTTGGTGGCTCTGAGGAAGGCCTGGGAACTCTGCTAGCGTTGATGGGGAACTGGGTTTGCACCTGTGCATCTCAAAACAGTGTGCACAGGATCACCTTCCAGATGTTGTTGCCCAGGGCCAGGCATGGTGATTCTGATGTCCTGTCACCTTAGAGCATGGTCCAATAGCATCCCCTTGGTGTGTGTCCATGCTCTGAAGAGCTGTTGTTCTAAAAGTGGAATTCATAAAGTGGGTTGCTTGGGCCAGCAACAGCAGCATCACTCAGGAGGCTGTGAAACCTGCAGACTCTCTGGTCTTGAGTCAAACTGTAGATTGAGGTCCTAGCAATTTGTAAAAACAAGGCCTCCACGGGATTCTGATGGGCCTGTAAATGTGAGAGGCACTGTTGTAAAGGAACCCCTTAATTATCAAACTCCCTAGGGTCAAAAGAGAATGCACGTTCATTCCCTTATTGCCCTCTTGACGAGCGAGCACTGTCAAAATTCTGTACTTGGCCCTGTGATTGTGCTGTGACTGTTAGTGAGACCCTTAGTGTGATACCTGGAACAGTAGTCTTCCCTGAGGAAGATATTGATCCAACCTTTGTGAAACTTACAATATAAAAAGTTTCCTATAGTGAGTGTAAAATTCTAGTTAGAATTTGATGTCATGTTCATTGGAGATTTCTCCAAGTTGATATATGACAAAAAGACTTATTTTTTGAACCCAGGGGTGCTTAACCACTGAGCCACATCCCTAGTCCTTCTTATTTTTTATTTTGAGACAGGGTCTTGCTGAGTTGCTGAGAATGTCTTTGAACTTGTGATCCTATGGTCTCATCCTCCAGAGCCTCTAGGATTCCAGGCATGCCCACTGTGCCCAACTAGAAGGTAGTTTTTGGCTTGTTGTAATAACGGTGTAACCAAGGTGCTTATTAAAATAACCGCTTTAGTTCAAGTTAATATTCGTTTCTCACCCACTGTTTATAAGTCTTGTTAATGGTGTGGAAATAGGCAAAGATAAGGAAGACGTAGTTAACACACTGAAAAGTTGTCCTTCTTTTAAGAATTTCGAGATCGATTCAAATGTAAAGAAACAGGGACTTTCTTAGGAAAGAATGGAAAAATTAATTTATGTAAGAGTTGGAGTTTTAACATGGGAATGTGAAACTTTGCCTTTGGAAATACACTCTCAACTTCCAGATTAAAAAAAAAAAAAGGGTTTCCACTTTTTGTCAAAGTACTAACCATGTGCAGCCTGAATTAGAGCCCAGTTTTTTATGGCATCTCTGCCACTTAACACTCTGGGTAAATAAAAGTGAGCGTGTTGTTTTTTTTTAACAGATTACCTGAATTGCATTCAGCCAGACTGAGACTTTGAGAGAGAAATATAGTTTCAGAGTGCTTGACACAGGCCAGCTAGCCTCCTGCTGTCATCCAAAGCTGATCACTAGGTGTAGCTGCATCCCTAAACCTACCTGAGTGAGCCAGTATAGGTGGCCTTTTCTGTGAAAGGCATCCTGAACTTGATTCATTTACAGCTAAAGAAGGGGATGCCAGTGGACTTCAACTGTTTGTATGTGGATCTCTAACTCCTTATTGTAAAATTAAATTCTTTAGTGAAAGCTGTAGTTCCGTTAGTCCTTACTATGGTATAGTTTGTCATAATTCAGCACTCACCCAAATACAACTTTAGATTCCTCTGCAATAATCTTACTCATTTTTTCTTTCCTTTTCTGGTTGTGTGATATGTTGCTGCTAGTTTATAAGACAGATATAGAACTGGAATAGGTAGTATTTATTTGCTGACCAAGTAAGAGTTCATGTTCACCTCTGGGTTCTTCTTGTGGCTTACCAGTAAAAGCAGTGGAGTGAATGGCTCTGTATAGGTGTGGAACGTCTTTAGGAAATGGCTTATATATACTGCACTGACATCTGTAAGAGATTACTTTTATGACACTGAGGATTTAAGTATTTAATTCAAGAAATCATTAGAATTTTCTTGGAAATCTGATTCAGTCATTTTTTTCCTGCTTTAACCCTGAAGACTAATGAGACATTAAACATTTTTAAATGGAGCACAAATGTTGGGCCCTGGCTTGGAAGCAAGGCAAGGTGGAGAACCCCATGGAAGCAGGCTGTAGTTTACCAGGACTGGGGCTCTGGGAAGGGAAACGACCTCACATGCTGAAAGACTGAAGCTTGAGGACACACAGGAGCAACTGAAGAGAGTGGACAACTCAGAGACTTGTCACAACTGCTAAGGTTTCAGAATCTCCCCAGCAGGAACAGGCCACTGTTTAACAATGATTCATCTCAACGTGCAACAGCCTAAACTGAAGCAAAGCGTATACTTTTTATGGGCCGAAAAGCATAAAAGCTTATAGAGAGAGCATCAGTTTGTCTTCCGATGAGTGAATATTCCTTTTAATCTTTGGCTCCTATTCAACATGCAGAAAGCAGATTTATTGCTGGGGGTCAGATTGCAGATTTATTGTGGGTTCCTGTGGAAGTCAGAGGCCTCCTGCATCTCCCTTGCTTCCTGCTGTGGGATCACAGTGTATTCACATGTGGGCCTGGGACAGGGGGAAAAAGGAATTTGACCACACCCTCTGGAAAAATCTGTTTTATTGGAGCCTCATATTTGAACTTTCTTCTTAGTTTTGAACAACTTGAGGAAATTTACCTCATGTAATAATCACATATTTGAAATGGAAATGTTCTGTCTAGATACATGATTCTAAAGATTTCCTTTAAAAATAAGTATCCATGATGTACAGAGTCAAATTACTGAACAGTGTTTAGCATGTGGTACTCAGTAAATATTTGTTGAATGGATAAGTGTGATTGAATGAAGTTCCCTTGGAGAAGATAACAAATTACTTAAGCTTACTACTATTTATTTGTTTTCTCCTTTCTATCCATTGTGACTTTTTAAAAGCATTTTCAGTAACCTTAATAATAGAACCAGGTGTGGGCTTAGTGTCCAGTGCAGTTTGCAGTTTATGGGTAATAGAGATTTGGTTGCTAAATTTAAAGGGAAATGTGTTAATTAAATATATAAGGCTATAATTTATCTCATATAAGAAAACTATAAGTCAGTTATTGCTATAAAGTAGAATTTTAATATAATATTGATCACTAAAATATGAATTTTAGTGTGCAGTAGATTTATCAAGATTCTACTGTAGGAGGATTTGATTTAGTCATTGGGATATTAAAGGAACTGTGATATCACCATAAGAGGGTTCCATTGCAGAGAATAATATATATACTGCCTGCTGCCTTTTATTTCAGATATAGAATGAAATTAATTACACCTACACAGCTCAGATGGCAGCCTGATAACATCGGGCTCATCTTTATTGTAGCAGGCATGCTCTCCTTGCTTTTCATTCAGTGGGTACCTCCCAGGTGATAAAACTTAATAAAAGAGGCGACTCTGACAACAATGTCATAAACTGTGTTTTCTACTTCCTTGACTTTCGAAGCTTGACCGCTGAGTATGGTAGGAAATTTTCACAGTGAGTCAGGACCTGGGCATCCGTTGGCATTATGTCGTGTGTATACTTCAGGGGTGGAAAGGTCTGACACATTTCTGTGCCCACCACTGGGGCCATGGAAGATACTTCCATAGCAAAAGATGTGTTAATAGGAGAAGAGCCTCACACATTTATTCTCTTAAAGTTTGAGGGGACAAGAGAGCCTTTGGCAATGAAGACCCAGGGGAAACTGCCTGTTTTGCTGAGGAGTGGACGACTGTAGAAATGCATATGGATGGAAGGTCTGATCTAATGGTAATAATGGGTGCTCAGGGGACATGCAGCAGGGCCTGTCCAGATTCTTCTTGGCCTGTGTGACATTCCTTCCTGCAGGTGGGTGGCAGGACCCCTCAGAATGATGGAGAAGGGAGAGAGTGACCTTTCTAGATTTTGGGAGAGAGGTTCCAGTTTCTGTGGCCCACATTAACAAAGAGAAATTTCCAGTTTCTCTGACTCACTTTGAGGGAGAAAGGTAGGAGGCAGGAGAAGGTCAGAGAGACCCACTTCCACTTCTGAAGTCTAGGCCTTCAGTGTCTTTAAAGAACTCAGCAGACCAAAGCACCAGATTTTGAGAGTATCCTGTTCTGAACACAGACAACATGTTATGGGAGTTTTCCCCCTGCCTCACTGTCAGTTACCATTTACATCTTGTGTGGGTTTTTTAAAGAGCCTCTCCCTTTCTTACAAGCAATGCTCAAGGGGCAGGGAGCCCTGAGAAACTGACTGCTGGGGATCTTTTGTTATTGACCCTTGGTAGGTTGTGGGAGTGGCCTCCTTAGGTAGAGAGAGACAGGAAGCTGTGGGGGTCCAGGTGGTAAGGTCAGCCATGGGGACCCTGGAGCTCAGAGAAAAGGCAGAATCTCCTCATCTGATCACTTCTTGGTTTAGAATTTTTCCACCTCTGACTAACTGTGTGGCCTTGGCGTGTTATTTTATTTTTCTGAGCTTCAGTCGTCTTTTCTGGAAAAACACCTTGCAGGTACAATGTAAATACAGAAGGAGGGAACCAGTGCTGACATCAGGGGCTTCTTGAGGTGACTGGCTGTGTGTACGTAACAGCCATTCCATGCAGGTTGTAGGTTTAACTGCATGAACTCATTTTCTATAAATCAAAAAGGGTTAATGTTGGCAATATTTCATGTGGTTCAAACTCCTGGACCCCTTTCTCTAGGTCCAAGACTGTCGGGGTTTCCGGGACCCCCAGCCTTTGGGCATGGTCAAGATGGCGCCTGACGCTGAGCCAAAAGCGGCCAGCTATACAGTAAACAACCAGCGAATTCCAATGATTGGCTAGTTAACGATGTGATTAGAGCATGCCCCCCTCGTGTACCTATCCTAGGCTTGCAGCTGTCCGCGTTTACCTCGTGTACTCTCCCCTGATTGGTTGAAGTGTATATAAGCCTGGTGGGTGGGAGAGTAGGGGGGCTGAAGAAGAGGGAGAAGCGGAAGAAGCGGCGGAGGTGGAGGCTGAAGCTGAGCTGGACGCTGGGAGTGCGCGGAAGCTGGAAGAAGCTGGGAGAAGGGAAGCTGGGAGTGTGCGGAAGCTAGGAGTAAAAGAAGTGTAGGAGAGGGACTGTGCACAATAAACTTCCAAAGCTTCAGACATTTGTCGTGTCTCTCTCTGCGGGCAGAGGGAGCGCGATACAAGACTTTGATGATTGGGGTATAAGTGACATGTGTGCATGTATGTGTAGTTACATACATGTATGTTATAAGCATGTGGCTGGTATTATGTTTTACAAATAACACTTGTGAACAACTCTCCAAATTAGCAAAATAATGACTTCTGAATTTGTACCATGGAAAGCCAGCTCTGCTCAGTGCTGTGGAAGGCAGTGTAGGACACTGGCATTGGGTCCACCTGAAACATTTGGTTATTGGGGATGTAAGGTTGTCCCAGGATGAGCCTGCAAGGAGTTCACAGAAAAACACAGGTCAGGGTTGCGGTTGTAACTCAGTGGAAGAACACTTGCCTAGAATGTGTGATGCACTGGGTTCAATCCTCAGCACTATATAAAAATAAATAAAATAAAAGTATTGTGCCCATCTACAACTAAAAATATTCAAAGGAAAATAATGCCTAATCACATTAACCAAAAAACCCAGGTCACCCGACCTTTCTTTTTCTAAATAAAAATTGTATGGAAATTAAAGAGGGAGGTGGGTTGCAACTCCCTTTCCAGGGCTGGCTTGTCAAGGGAGCTTGAAGTCCAATCTGGAAAGAAGCGTCTAGAATACTGAATGGAGGGATCACCCAGGATCATCTTCATAACCCAGGGTTTGCAGCATTTGCCTGGATACTAGGAGCTGCCTACAAGGCATGCAGGTGTTATTTGGGTACTATTCAGAGAGAAGAGACAGATGAAATCGTTAGATGTTCTTAAAATGGGATTCTTCTGAAGTGGGTGAGTTTTTTTTTTTTTTTTAATTTTGAAATTATTTTAATTTAGCAATAGAAAATGTCAGAAGAAAAAAGTAAACAGGGAAACTTTTACTTCATGAGCATCTCAAACCCTCACTTGTTCACTAATCCATGAGATGAAAAGTTTTGTCAAAAAGCATTCAGCCAAAAACAAAAAAACAATAAAAAAAAGCATTCAGCCACCCACAATGATGTTATTAATAGGGATATGGATCAATTTCACAAAGAAACCAATGAATCCCATTATAGCAAATCCTATTGCTGTGTCCATGGCAATCTTCTAGAATTCTTTTCTATCAGGTTTGGTGCGTCTTTTACCAAGATGAATTGAGTCCTTCAGAAACAGCCAACTTGGCTCAACAAACTGCATTACCTGATCCATGATTGTCCCTCGAGTCAGCCCCCTGCCTTATTCTCCCAGCTCTCAGGATGCCCCTTGGGATGCTCTGAAGTGGGTGAGTTTTTGAGGGTAGCAGTCATTTACTTAGATAGATGTAGAAGGGGAAGGCCTAGGAAACTGGAGGGAGGGGAGAATTTTAAATAGTTTTCAAACGAGAAGATGGCATTGTTGATGACTTGGCTCCTTTTCCTTCTGTCCCCAGGCAGACGTATTTTCTGCTGTATTAAAAGATGTCTATGCACAGAATTGGAATTTGGGAGAAGTTGGAAAAGTGTGCATGGTTTTGTGAAGGGTTCCTGAGTTAAAATATTGACTGCACTTTTATTCCTATGCCTGAGATCAAGGCTTTCTTTTTCTCCTTTCTTTTCCTTCCTCCTCTCTGTGTCCTATAATGGTTGAACTTTAAAAGAAAGTGATGAACCCAACAGGTATACACATCCCACTGTACCATTGCCACTGCCTAATGGTGGAATTATCAGAGGACAGGCCACTTGTCCTCACCCTTTCCTCTGCGGCATGTGGACGGCACAGCAAGTGCTGGTCCAGGTGGAGGGAGATGGTAATGAGAGACCTGCTCAGGCTCTGCTTTGTTGTTAGTCAGCACAGCAGTCCTTAAACATAGCAGTGCAACATAACAGGAGAGCAACTGGTGTTCTGAACAGTTCAACATTTTCAGGCACTGTCTGAGTGCCTTTCAAATAACATATTGCCTGACTCAGTACTTAGTACTCATGACAATGTCAGTTACCCCCACATTACATGTCTGGAAATAAACTCAAAGGTTAGGCAAATTGACCAATATCAGGTACATGATAGGAGGCAAAGCTGAGTTTTGAACTTCACTAACATGATTCTGGAGCCACTAAATTATGCAGCAGGTTGAGCATTCCGAATGCCAAAACCTGAAATCTGAAATGCTCCAAAATCCAAAACTTATTGAGCACCGACATCATACCACAAGTGCAAGATTTTATACCTGATCTCATGTGGTGGGTTGTAATGAAGATGTGGACATGTGAAAAAATAGTATATAAAACTACCTTCAGGCAGCATGTTTAAGATCCACATGAAGCAGAAGTGAATTTTGTGTTTATACTTTGTTCTCATCCCTAAGATATCTTATTACATATATGCAGATATTCTAAAATCTAAAAAATTTCAAAATTAACACTTTTTTTTTCTTTTTTAGGTTTCAAGCATTTTGAGTATAGGACACTCACCCTGAAAGTTGTACTTTGTTTGTATCTTACAGTTAGCATTATGATGCATACATGTTGAGCTTAACCTGCTCTTGTTTTGAGATTCTAGACTTCTTTGCATGTTTCCCTTTTGATTGGTTAGGCCAGAGTCCAGTGGATAGATGACTCAGCTGCAGGGAGCATTGTCACCTGAATAGCAGGACTAAGGACTGAGACATTAGCTCTCAGGATACTTATAAAGTTAGACTCTTCAGTTTGGAGGATGACTTTCAAACAGAGTCAGTGGGTAGTTTTGCTCATTCTGGAGACTGTAGTGCAACCTAACAACATCAACAGAAATAACTGTGATTGTCAGGAGCAAAATGGAGTAGCTAACCTTGCTGTGTGGAATCTAACCTGGAACTGATGGTCAATGCTAAGATCTGAGGTCTTTGGGAAGTGGCACTGGATAGGCTTCTGACTTTCATGCTTCTGCAGTCTGTAAAAGAATTTTGTAAAACTACGCACTTACTGGTACTTTGATAAGTTCACATCTGAAATTTTTACCCTGTTCATACAGTTCAGAAGGAAAGAATATATGCTCTATGGTAAATATTGCATCTTAAAATAAAACTTTTAAAAAGATCTTTTAAATATATCTGTCAGACAGAAAAACTGGGTACCGAAGGAGTAGATAGCTTTCCATTGTCCATTTAAAAATACATGAATAAGCTTTTATTTTTATTTTACCTCCTTAATTTTTCTTCTTGAACTGGTATTTTCCTTTTATTTTTCTAAAGAATTGTATCATATTATAATATGTTTAAACTTGAAATCTTCTAATTATTATTTACCAAACTTCTCTGCAGCAAATGTATGTATAAAATGAAAATTTTAATTTCATCAGAGCACAAAGCTTTAAGTGCTAAATTTTATCCAGTTGACGATCACTTCAATTAGTATACAATTGAATTATTGTTAAAATGTTTTGGAGAGCGGGCTGGAGTTGTGGCTCAGTGGTAGAGCACTTGCCTAGTATGTGTGAGGCACTGGGTTTGATTCTCAGCACCACATATAAATAAATAAAATAAAGGTACATTGACAAACCATAAAATATTTTTAAAAGATGTGTTGGAGAAGAACTTCAGAAATCAGTTGGTCTCTGAAGAAATTAGTTCCTGTGTCTGTAGATTAGTGTTATTTGCTGCTAGAATTAAACTGAATGAATTGCCAATTCTGTTTCCTTGTTCATTTTTTATAAATATGTGCCAAGCAGCATTGTTTTTTATAAATAGAACTGTGTTTTTGCTATGGCAGTGTTACTTCTTAGAGTACTGTTCACATTTCATGTCAAAATTCACACTTGATTTGGCATCAAAAATTACTTTTAGTGATTTATAAGTTGACATTTGATTAGGTTGATTCTCAAAGTTACTGAAAACACAAAGTTGGAAACTAACTTTATCTCTAACGTATTCCTTGTCCAGTCATGCACCCTCTTCTTATTTTCTGGGAAGCTGTCCAAGAGCTTTGCCATGATACACCAATTACTGTTAATTACACCTGTTATTTTTGGAACTTAAAGGCACCTTGTTTAACACAGGCATATCTAGAAATGGTTGTGAAAACAGAAATGATGTTAATTTCTTTGTAAGTTCGTCAATGTGTGTTTTAAATATACATATAAAAAGTATATTTATAATGGTATTGTTTATATTGTTATATCATATATGTAAAGAAAAATTCAGGCTACTCAGTGAGTAAGAAATATCTATCATATGATCTGATTAGCAAAGGAGTCTTCATCAAACCTCTCGGTCAAATTAGCTTCACTTTCTATCAGAAAAAGTTGATTCGAATTTCAAATAAGTTTTAGTTTTCTTTTTGAGGGAAAATTTTTAAAATGCTAAAAAGAAATGATAGATTACTTCAAGTGATTAAGCCAACTTAAAAATGATGTAGATTTAAAAGAATTATATTTGTGGTAAGTTATAAAACCATGACATATCTATTCTGCTTCTCATTAATTTATCTGAATACAATAAAATTAACACCTAAACTTATAAGTTACTATAAAGTGAGAATTAAAATTAAAAAGCATAGTAGCTGGTTCATGGTGGTGCATTGTGGGGGTTCCCGGGAACCCCAGCCTTGGGCGTGGTCAAGATGGTGCCTGACGCTGAGCCAAAAGCGGCCAGCTATACAGTAAACAAGCAGCGAATTCTAATGATTGGCTAGTTAACGATGTGACTAGAGCATGCCCCCTCGTGTACCCATCCTGTGCCTGCAGCTGTCCGCGTTTATCTCGTGTACTCTCCCCTGATTGATTGAAGTGTATATAAGCCTGGTGGGTGGGAGAGCGAGGGGGAAACGGAACGAACGGAGCGGAAGAAGCGGCGGCGACGGCGGCGGCGACGGCGGCGACGGCGGCCGCAGCAGCAGCAGCAGCGGCTGGAACTGAGCTGGAAGGAGGGAGTACGCGGGAGTGGAAGAAGCTGGGAAAAGGGAAGCTGGGAGTGCGCAGAAGCTAGGGGTAAGAGAAGCGTAGGAAAGGAACTGTGCACAATAAACTTCCAAAGCTTCAGACATTTGTCGTGTCTCTCTCTGCGGCCAGAGGGGATCCGATAACTGGTGCCGAGACCCGGGAAGATGAAGGCCTTATAAAAGAAAACAAGGTAAGATATTTGAAAGAATTTTTTTTTGTATACAAGTTGAACCGGTTATAAAAAAAAAAGGGTGTCAGGATGCGCCATTGGCGGTCCTGGGGACACGCGGAGTGCGGTCCGGTTGAAAGGTATCAGGAGTCCTGATGCGTGGAACGCGGGTTGAAAGATATTGGGGTCCTGACGCGTGGAACGCGGGTCTCGGGACGCGCCATTAGGGGTCCTGACACGTGGAACGCGGGTTGAGGGGTACCGGGATCCTAACGCGTAGAATGCGGGTCGGGGGGGTATCGGGACACGCCATCAGCGGTCCTGGCGCGTGGAACGCGGTCTAATTAAAGTGAAAGTAGAAACACGTTTGAAGCGGTCCTACGTGAAAAGCCGCTATAAAAATTTTAATGCGCACTTGATAGTTTTCCCTTCAGTAATTTTGTTGCTCCTGGCAGTTAGGCCACTGTTTGTTATTGTAATTACCATAACTAAAGCTATTCAAATTAGTAACAATGGGGTCTGAAACGTCTAAATTCAGAATGCAGTTACCCCTTAGGGAGTTATTGAAAAACCATGGAACACCATTGAAGGAAAAAACAGCTAAAGTATTTCTTGATACTGTGGAAAGGATTTCCCCTTGGTTTTTGGATGAGGGCCTTTTGAATACCCTACAGTGGGAACAGCTGGGGAAAGACCTTCGTATAGCGGATAGGCAAAATCCTTTGCCAGTAGGCACTATGGCTATTTGGTCTCTTATTAAATCCTGTCTGCAAGATAAAAACAAAAAACCTTCACTCATTGAACCTTTAGCTGAGGGAAGACAGGTTTTGGAAGAAATAAAAGAGGAACGTTCATATCTTTCTCAAAATTCAGAAAAAGGAACTAACTCAGATGAGGAATTATCGGAAGGAGAATTATCGGGAGAGGAATTGGAAAAAAGAGTACAAAGATTAAAACTAGATAAAAAGCCCCCTCTAGTGTCCGTGTTGCCTAGTGCACCTCCCATAAATAGGGAACTCCCTCATGAAGCGTCCGGCTTCGGGTTACGCTCAGAATGGAGTCATCTTGGATCTGTAGCGTATCCTGTTTTTGAGGATGCTCAAAATCAAAGATTCCACCAACCCTTAGACTTTAAAATAGTGAAACAGTTAAAAGAAGCAGTCAGCACATATGGTCCTCAGTCAGCCTTTACTATAGCCTTGGTAGATACTTTGACATCATTAAACTTAGTGCCTCAGGACTGGACTAATCTTGCTAGGGCCGCTCTGTCTGGGGGACAGTACCTAATGTGGAAAACATCATGGCAAGAAATATCTGCGGACACCGCCCGCCGAAATGCAGCAGCGGGGAATCCCCAAATCGATAGGGACATGCTTATGGGTGTAGGACCTTATGAAACCCTTCAGGCACAGCTTAATTATCATCCAGCAGTCTATGCGCAAATTGCCGTGGCTGCAACCAAGGCCTGGAAAACATTACAAGGAGCAGGAGATTTGCAGGGCCAGTTGTCAAAGGTAACTCAAGGGAATAATGAGCCCTATGCGGATTTTGTCGATAGGCTAATTCAGACAGCATCACGCATCTTTGGAGATGCAGAGCAAGCCATGCCCCTAGTGAAACAGTTGGCTTACGAACAAGCTAACAGGTGGTGTAGGGAGGCCATAAGACCATGGAGAAATAAAGACTTGTCCGCCTACTTAAAAGTGTGTAGAGATGTAAATGATACTTCGGAGCAGAGCAGTGCCTTTGTAGCAGCCATAGACAGACAAACCACCTTGCTGTCTACTGCACTTGCACAAGCCCAGGGGAGGTTCCCTTCAAGAACTAATAAAGAGTCTTTAGGATCATGTTTTGTGTGTGGACAGAAGGGACATCTAAAAGCCACTTGTCCAAATAAAAGGCCACCTTTTGCCCGGGGTGGGAACATCTATACAAAGAATAATCTGAGAACCGAACCTGGGCTATGTCCAAGATGCAGAAGAGGAAGTCATCGGAATAGTGCCTGTCAGCCTATTAGAGATAGGGAGGATAATTTCCTAGGGTCGAATCCTGAACTTCAAAAAAACGGGAGACAGGGCCCTCCCCGGGGCCCGCAACAAATATACAGGGTAATTCAACAAGTTCCCCGACGGTGGTATCCTCCCACAGAGAAGGGGAGCGCAGAGCCACCTCAGGAAGTGCCGGATTGGACATCTGTGCCACCTCCAGACTCATACTAACCCCAGATATGGGGGTGCAGATGATTGATACTGATTGGCATGAAAAAATCCCACAAAATAGTGTAGGACTATTACTAGGTAGAGGTTCCTCAACACTAAAAGGACTTATAGTACACCCAGGGGTTATTGATCCTGATTTCACTGGACAAATAAAAGCCTTGGTCTCTTCACCAAAAGGAATTACGGTCATCTCTCCAGGGGATCGCATTGCACAAATGCTTATATTGCCCAGTCG
This sequence comes from Sciurus carolinensis, assembly GCF_902686445.1. Lineage (NCBI taxonomy): Eukaryota > Metazoa > Chordata > Mammalia > Rodentia > Sciuridae > Sciurus > Sciurus carolinensis. Next base: position 22,440,020 of record NC_062227.1, on the reverse strand, counting down.
ACATTCCTTGTGGCCCAGTGAAAATACAAATAAAAGACAAGGAGGTTTTGGATCAACAGGAACCACTTTAATAAACCTTACTATGGATATGGAACAGAGGCCCCTCCTAAAATTAAAAGTGGGAAATATGGAATTTACAGGTTTATTAGATACGGGAGCAGACAAAAGTATTATCAGCGCAATGGTCTGGCCAAAGCACTGGCCATTGATCACAGCAGCTCAGAGCTTGAGAGGCTTAGGAGTAGCAGAAAGCCCCAATCAAAGTGCTTCCTCGTTGTCATGGAAAGATACAGAGGGACACACAGGAATATTTCAGCCATATGTCTGTAATGTTCCTATTAGCCTATGGGGACGAGACGTCCTGCAGCAAATGAATATGAAACTCACCACTGATCAGATTTACCAAGGGACTCCTGTAAGAAATATGTTACAAAATATGAATTATGATGATAAAAAAGGATTAGGAAGACATAGCCAAGGATCTACCCAACCACTGCCTTTACTTCCACCAAAAAATGATTCTCATGGATTGGGTTTTTCCTAGGGGCCACTGATAAACCATCAATCCCTATAATATGGAAAGATGATAAGCCTCGCTGGATTCCACAGTGGCCCCTAACAAAAGAGAAGCTAGAGGCAGCTCATAAGTTAGTACAAGAGCAGGTACAAGCAGGTCATTTACAACATTCTACCTCTCCTTGGAATACTCCAATATTCTTAACAAAGAAAAAATCAGGAAAATGGAGGTTATTACATGATTTAAGAGCCATAAACGAACAAATGTACCCTATGGACCCGTCCAATGTGGACTCCCTCTTGTTACTGCACTACCAAAAAATTGGCCTACTATTATTCTGGATTTAAAAGATTGCTTTTTCTCTATACCCTTACACAAAAATGATTGTTGGAGATTTGCCTTTACTTTGCCCTCTCTTAATCACACTCAGCCTGACCAGAGATTCGAATGGACTGTGTTGCCTCAAGGTATGGCTAACAGTCCTACTATATGTCAAATATACGTAGATAAAGCGTTAACAACTACTAGACAAAAGTTTAAGAGATTGTTGATTTATCACTATATGGACGACATACTTATTTGCCATCCAGAAAAAGAAGTCTTGTTAGAAGCATTACAATTTATAACTCAAGCATTAGAAAAGAGAGGACTAACGATAGCTCCTGAAAAATTACAATTAGAGGAGATCCAAGAATATCTGGGTACAAGGCTCACTGCTACTACAGTCAGACCAATAAGGTTGACCATCAGGACAGATCAATTGAATACCTTGAACGATTTTCAGAAACTCTTAGGTGACATTAACTGGATCAGATCCTATTTAAAATTGTCCACAGGGGAATTAAAACCTTTATTCGATATATTAAAAGGTAATCCTGACTTGAATTCCCCTAGGAAACTTACTCCTGAAGCACGGATATCCTTACAGCTAGTAGAGAATAGACTTCAGCAGTGTTACGTTGATCGTTGTGATCCTACTCAACCATTAAGTTTAATTATAATCTCAGAGAAGCATACCCCTTTTGGCATAGTTTGGCAAGGAGGACCTCTGCAAAGTATAAATCTCCCTAGCTCTCTGGCTAAAACATTGCAATCATATCCCCAAGCTATTGCTCAGGTAATATTCAACGGAATAGAATCTTGCATTACTGTTTTTGGAATCCATCCGTCTATTATTATAACTCCTTATTCCACTCAGCAAATTAAATGGCTAATTAATAATGATGATGATTGGTCAGTATTATATTGTTCCACTTCAGCTCAGTTCGATAACCATTATCCCCAACATCCCTGGATTCAATTCTGTAAAAATACTCCCATAGTTTTTCCAAAAGTGACTAGTGTCCAGCCTCTTAAAGACTGTGTAACCATTTTTACTGATGGCTCCAAAAATGGAGTAGGTGCAGTACTTATTGGTAAACAACTTCATACCATAATAGTTCCACCCAACTCCGCACAGGTTACTGAACTTGCAGCTGTAATATTAGCCTTTAAATTAGCAGATAATCAGCCATTCAATCTTCTATCTGATAGCTTATATATCGTTAACGCTTTACAGGTTCTTGAAACGGTACCCCATATTTCTTCCATGTCCACGGTAGCTTCTTACTTTACTACACTACAAAACCTTATCCTACAGCGTAAACATCTATTCTATGTAGGACATATTAGAGCTCATTCTAATTTACCAGGACCTTTGGCCAATGCTAATGACTTGGTAGATATGGCCACCAAATCAATTTTTGTTTTTTCCATAGAGGAACAGGCAAAACTCTTTCATGAAAAATTTCATGTAAATTCCACTACTTTGAGCAGAAAATTTCCTATATCTAAATGTATGGCTCGACAAATAGTAAAAAATTGTCAACATTGTGCTCCTTTAATCCCAGTACAATCCTTTGGAGTTAATTCCAGGGGACTGCTGCCTGGCCATATTTGGCAGATGGATGTAACCCATATTTCTGAATTTGGTACTGTTAAGTATGTACATGTGTCAGTAGACACTGCTTCAGGGGTCATTATGGCTTCCGCTCATTCTGGAGAAAAGGTGAAAGATGTCATTCAACACTGCCTACAAGCATTTGCTGGCTGGGGCATACCTAAAGTTATTAAAACAGATAATGGTCCTGCTTATACTTCCAAAAGCTTCCGGTTGTTTTTACAAACATTTAACATCCAATCAGTCACTGGCATCCCCTATAATCCTCAGGGACAGGGCATTGTGGAAAGAGCACATCTTACTTTAAAAAATTGTTTAAATAAACAAAAAGGGGGAATAGGAGCCTCCTACAAGTCTCCTAAAGATAAACTTAATTTAGTTCTTTTCATTCTAAATTTCTTAACTTTGGATAGGGACGGCCATTCTGCAGCTGATCGACATTATAATCCCCATAATACTCCTCAAGTATGGGCAAAATGGAAAGATATCCTGACAGGTTGTTGGAAAGGACCGGATCCAGTCCTTCGTTGGGTCCGAGGGTCTGTTTGTATTTTCCCACAGGATCAACAGACTCCAGTCTGGATTCCAGAAAGGCTAATCAGAGTTTTACAGCATGCAAGTGATGCTGCTCCTCCTCACAATGGCGAGTCTGAGCCTTCCTCCAATAACAAAAACTCAGACGGAAAGGCAAGCCCGGAACCTATGGGCCATTGTTAGCCTGGCCATATTTTTCATTTCTGACTAACATATTTTTTATCCTTCCTTTTCTTGCTTTTCACCAATTTCTCTACAAGCCTGTCAATTCTACTGATGATTTTTCAGGTCGTGCTGTTTTTGGTGACAAGGATATTTCTAGCCTTTCTTTGCTTTAACAGGAGGAATTTCTGCACTTTGCCGTTGGAATCATACTACAGATCAGACCCAGAGTAGAGCAACTCGTTCTGCTGACCCTAGCTATGATATTGCTTTTCCTCCTACGTTAGCTTGTGTATTTCCTCCCTTTTTATGTTTCTACCAACTAACATTTCTAATAATACCTCTTAACTGTTCACTAACTGTGTGCTATCTTTCACAATACTGGAATGGTTCTTTTGCCACCCGTGCAATTTGCACATTTCTATCTTCCTACCAGTCCTAGTTTCTGTTGCAGATATAGAATTGCCAGTGCTATTATCAAAAAACAGAAGAGGCTTTGACATTGCAACAGCCGTGATCACTGCCACCACAGTCCTTGCAGTAGCAGCATTGACACAACCACAACAACGATCATTCGGCCGAGAATGCAGTTGCAGCCTTACAGACCATAGAGACTCTATCAGAGAATGGACTCATTATAAGAACAAGTGGATACCTTGCAAGAACTTTTGGGACTGGGATGCGTTTATTCCCTGAGAGCTGTTTTGTGTTACCCGTGTTGTAACTCCATTGGGATGTATATTGTTTCTGTATTTAATATGGCTATAAGGTTCCTCTTCTGTTTATAGATTTGTCAAACAGTGGGCAAGCTTAGGAGCTATGGTGGTACTCCTCTGCCTTGGCCTTCTTCTCTTCATTCGTTTTGGCATGCATCTGCAAGCTAGCCAATAGAGAGATCAGATTATTTTTCATCAGGCCATGACCGCCCTAAAGGCCGACAGCCCCCCATTAGTATGGCTCTTGATGCTGGATCGGTAGTCAAGGACGGGTAATGAAGGAGGTGGCTGTGTACCGACCTAAGACAGGAGCTGCAGCATGCTCTGCAGGCTCTGATGATGGGTAAGGACATATGCTGACCACTCAGCCTAAGACAGACACGGTCCTGAGCCTTAGTTTAATATTAAAGAAGGGGGATCTGTGGGGGTTCCCGGGAACCCCAGCCTTGGACGTGGTCAAGATGGCGCCTGACGCTGAGCCAAAAGCGGCCAGCTATACAGTAAACAACCAGCGAATTCCAATGATTGGCTAGTTAACGATGTGACTAGAGCATGTCCCCTCGTGTACCCATACCGTGCCTGCAGCTGTCCGCGTTTATCTCGTGTACTCTCCCCTGATTGATTGAAGTGTATATAAGCCTGGTGGGTGGGAGAGCGAGGGAAAAACGGAACGAATGGAGCGGAAGCGGCAGCAGCAGCAGCAGCGGCTGGAACTGAGCTGGAAGGAGGGAGTACGCGGGAGTGGAAGAAGCTGGGAAAAGGGAAGCTGGGAGTGCGCAGAAGCTAGGGGTAAGAGAAGCGTAGGAAAGGAACTGTGCACAATAAACTTCCAAAGCTTCAGACATTTGTCGTGTCTCTCTCTGCGGCCAGAGGGGACCCGATAGTGCATACCTATAATACCAGTGGCTTGGGGGGCTGAGGCAGGAGGATTGCAAGTTCAAAGCCAACCTCAGCAATTTAACGAAGCCTTAAGCAACTCAGTGAGACCAAATCTCTAAATAAAATTCATATATATATATGTCGGGGTTTCCGGGACCCCCAGCCTTGGGCACGGTCAAGATGGCGCCTGGCGCTGAGCCAAAAGCGGCCAACTATACAGTAAACAACCAGCGAATTCCAATGATTGGCTAGTTAACGATGTGATTAGAGCATGCCCCCCTCGTGTACCTATTCTATGCCTGCAGCTGTCCGCGCGTTTACCTCGTGTGCTCTCCCCTGATTGGTTGAAGTGTATATAAGCTTGATGGGTGGGGGGAGTAGAGAAGAAGCTGAGAGTAAGAGAAGCTGAGAGTAGGAGTAGAAGCGAGGAAGAAGAGTGCGAGCGAGGGCGAGAGCCGAGCGGGAGAAGCGGAGCGGCCGAAGCAGGCGTGAGCTGAGCGGGAGAAGCGGAGCGGCCGAAGCAGGCGTGAGCCGAGCGGGAGAAGCGGAGCGACTGGAGCAGGCGAGAGTTAAGCAGAGGGAAAGAGAGGGAGAGAAAGAAAAGAGAGAAGGGGATAGAAAAGAGGGAAAGAAAGGAAGACTGTGCACAATAAACTTCCAAAGCTTCAGACGTTTGTCGTGTCTCTCTCTGCGGGCAGAGGGAATGCGATAACTGGTGCCGAAACCCGGGAACATGAAGGGTTTATAAAGAAGACAAGGTAAGATATTTTAAAAAATTTTCAATAAGTTAAACCGGTTTAAAAAAGTTAAAGGGTATCAGGATACGCCATCAGCGGTCCTGGGGATACGCGGAATGCGGTCCAGTTAAAGGGTATCAGGATACGCCATCTCGGTCCTGGGGACACGCGGGATGCGGTCCGGTTAAAATAAAAACAAGGACACACAGAAGGTGGTCCGGTATTGGGATATGCCAGCAGCGGTCCTGACGCGTGGAACGCGGTCCAATTAAAAGTGAAAGTAGAAACACGCTTGAAGCGGTCCCATTAGGGTATAGGTAGCACGCGAAAAGCCGCTATAAAAATTTTAATGCACACTTGATAGATAGTTTTCCTTTCAGTAATCTCGTTGCTCCTGGCAGCTAGGCCACTGTTTGTTATTGTAACTGCCATAACTGAAGCTATTCAAATTAGTAACAATGGGGTCTGAAACGTCTAAATTCAGAATGCAGCAACCCCTCAGGGAGCTATTAAAAAACCATGGGACGCCATTAAAGGAAAAAACAGCTAAAGTATTTCTCGATACTGTGGAAAGGGTTTCCCCTTGGTTTTTGGATGAGGGCCTTTTGAATACCCTACAGTGGGAACAGCTGGGGAGGACCTTCGTATAGCGAATAGGCAAAACCCTTTGCCAGTAGGCAGTATGGCTATTTGGTCTCTTATTAAATCCTGTCTGCAAGATAAAAACAAAAAACCTTCACTCACTGAGCCTTTAGCTGAGGGAAGACAGGTTTTGGAGAAATAAAAGAGGAACGCTCATATCTTCACATTTTTTATCCTTCCTTTTCTTGTTTTTCACCAATTCCTCTACAAGCCTGTCAATTCTACTGATGATTTTTCAGGTCGTGCTGTTTTTGGTGACAAGGATATCTCTAGTCTTTCTTTGCTTTAACAGGAGGAATTTTTGCACTTTGCCATTGGAATCATACTACAAATCAGACCCAGAGTAGAGCAACTCATTCTGCTGACCCTAGCTGTAATATTGCTTTTCCTTCCACGTCAGCTTGTGTATTTCCTCCCTTTTATGTTTCTACCAACTAACATTTCTAATAACACCTCTTAACTGTTCACTAACCGTGTGCTATCTCTCACAATGCTGGAATGGTTCTTTTGCCACCCGTGCAATTTTGATGCACATTCCTATCTTCCTACCAGTCCTAGTTTCTGTTGCAGATATAGAATTGCCAGTGCTATTATCAAGAAACAGAAGAGGCTTTGACATTGCAACAGCCGTGATCATTGGCATCACAGTCCTTGCAGTAGCAGCATTGACACAACCATAACAACGATCATTTGGCCGAAAATACAGCTGCATCCTTACAGACCATAGAGACTCTATCAGAGAGTGGACTTACTACAAGAACAAGTGGATACCTTGCAAGAACTTTTGGGACTGGGATGCGTTTATTCCCTGAGAGCTGTTTGTGTTGCCTGTATTGTAACTCTACTGGGATGTATATTGTTCCTGTATTTAATATGGCTACATGGTTTTTCTTCTGCTTATAGATTTATCAAACAGCGGGCAGGCTTGGGAGCTATGGTGGTGCTCCTCTGCCTTGGCCTCCTTCTCTTCATTCGTTTTGGCATGCATCTACGAGCTAGCCAATAGAGAGATCAGATTATCTTTCATCAGGCCATGACCGCCCTAAAGGCCGACAGCCCCCCATTAGTATGGCTCTTGATGCTGGACCGGTAGTCAAAGACGGGTAATGAAGGAGGTGGCTGTGTACCAACCTAAGACAGGAGCTGCAGCATGCTCTGCAGGCTCTGATGACGGGTAAGGACATATGCTGACCACTCAGCCTACGACAGACACGGTCCCGAGCCTTAGTTTAATAATAAAGAAGGGGGATATGTCGGGGTTTCCGGGACCCCCAGCCTTGGGCACGGTCAAGATGGCGCCTGGCGCTGAGCCAAAAGCGGCCAACTATACAGTAAACAACCAGCGAATTCCAATGATTGGCTAGTTAACGATGTGATTAGAGCATGCCCCCCTCGTGTACCTATTCTATGCCTGCAGCTGTCCGCGCGTTTACCTCGTGTGCTCTGCCCTGATTGGTTGAAGTGTATATAAGCTTGATGGGTGGGGGGAGTAGAGAAGAAGCTGAGAGTAAGAGAAGCTGAGAGTAGGAGTAGAAGCGAGGAAGAAGAGTGCGAGCGAGGGCGAGAGCCGAGTGGGAGAAGCGGAGCGGCCGAAGCAGGCGTGAGCCGAGCGGGAGAAGCGGAGCAGCCGAAGCAGGCGTGAGCCGAGCGGGAGAAGCGGAGCGACTGGAGCAGGCGAGAGTTAAGCAGAGGGAAAGAGAGGGAGAGAAAGAAAAGAGAGAAGGGGATAGAAAAGAGGGAAAGAAAGGAAGACTGTGCACAATAAACTTCCAAAGCTTCAGACGTTTGTCGTGTCTCTCTCTGCGGGCAGAGGGAACGCGATATATATATATATCAAATTCAGTGCCTCACACATATATATGAAAAAGAGCTGGCGATGTGACTCAGTGGTTAAGGACCTCTGGGTTCAATCCCCAGTAAAACGCTCTCCCCACAAAAAACATAGTTTTTCTGTTAAATTTGTATTAGTTCTAAGAGCAATTAAATAAGAATCAAGTACCTATTTTCATAAATATGTACATTAATTTCCAAAGACTTCATGATCCAAATTTTTTCTTCTTTTTTTTTGGTAGCAGGGGTTGAACTCAGGGACACTTAACTACTAAACCACATCCCCAACCCTTCTTACTTATTTTATTTTAAATTTTGAGACAGGGTCTCACTAAGTTAGCTAGGACCTCACTCAATTGCCAAGGCTGGCTTTGAGCTAGGGATCCTCCTGCCTCAGTCTCCTGAGCTGCTTGGATTACAGGAGCAGCTGGGATTATGATTCAACTTCATATGTAATTCGTATGTATTTAATCAAAGTGAGTAGGTATATGCTGCAAAAAGCAAATTGTCACTGTGGTTTGCATATTTTTGTTATCAGGTAGAAAATACTAAATAGTTGGCGAGGATTTACTGAAAATGATTGGAAAAATTACTGTAAGAGTGAATATTTCGTCAAATAGACTTGAGCTTTCTTATTGTATAATGAACACTGAGTGTACACAAAATCTCCTATATTTTTACTTGTGAGTTTTTGGTATAATTTGAAAAATGTAGAAAGCATTATGGTTAAAAGAATCACCATCAGGAATCTGCACACTCATAGGTAGAATGTTCCTTTCTTTCCAGCCTATGTCATGTTCAAGTATGAGTATACATGCTTACCCAAAAGAATCATGACATTTAGATAGGCTTAATTTTTTGTGTTTAATATTTACCAGTCATCTTCACATTAATGTCACAGTTTTTCTGCCATGAACCTTTGACCATGGTCATGTGAGGAAGATGTGTGGTTGTCCTGAGAGAGTGTCTGGTATTAGGTTGGTGGATAAAGAAGGCTTCCTTGAGGGCAATGGCTCACTTTGCTTCTTGGATGGAAACATGGAAGAGGTGAGAACTTTTGAGAAAGGGCACATGGGAATGAAGAAACACTGGTGTCCCTTGACCCATCATTGCTGTGTACTCCTGAATTTTTCTACACCCACACAGTATGGCCCCATGGGGACTTTTGCACTTACACTGGACATGATGGAACAGGCCCTGTGACTGTGGGAGCTGTAGCCTGGATCATTCTAGATGGAGACCTTAGTGTTGGAAGGTGTGACCTCCAAGAGACAGAAGGCAAGGTGAACTCTGCTTTAAAGTAACTCAGTTCTGGTCTAGGTCTATGACTTTGGCAAATATTTTATGCCTTTTTGACTCAACTACCCCTTCTGAAATCAAAACAAGTAATTACAATTTAAAAATAATTTAGATGTCAGACTTTGCTTATAAGTTAGCAAAGTCAGTTCTAAGTATCTATGGGAGATTGGTTCCAGGACCCCCTAACGATAACTAACCAAAGTTGGCATATGCTCAAGTATCTTAAGTGAAAGAGTCCAGTATTTGCATATAACCCTGTGCACATCCTCCCATATATTTTATTTTATTCTTAATTTTTTTTTAGTTGTAGGTGGACACAATACCTTTATTTTATTTATTAATTTATTTTTATGTGGTGCTGAGGATCAAACGCAGTGCATCACACATGCTAGGCAAGTGCTCTACCACTGAGCCACAATCCCAGCCCCCCATATGTTTTAAATCATTGCTAGATGACCTATAATACCTAATGCAGTGTATTATGGTATAAATGTGGTATTTATAAGGGAATAATGACAAGAAAAAAAAGGGTCTGTACTGAATATTTTTGACCTGAGGTTGAGTATACCCATGGGTACAGAACCCACAGGTCCTGAGGGCTGACTGTAATTAAGTGAGCTCTCAACAATGGTGTAAATTCTTCTTTGGACACGAAAGAATTCTGCAACACATCGAATATCTCATTAGGTAACTAAATCTTCTGGAGAGTTGACAGTTTCAAGCTGAATTCTCATCCTGTTCTAGGAAGCACCATTCTGAGAGAACAACAACACACATAGAGCTGTAGAGATACTTACAATGTCCTTGTGCCACTTGCTATTTGGGATTCGTCTCTGCTGTTTGGGATTTGTGCTGTCTTTCTGCTGTTCCTCTCTGGGAAGTGGTGTTGTCTCATTTCCTGGACCTTGAGCACTGGTTAAGTGGTTTGTGCAGCCTCCAGAAAGCCAGAGCTCAGGTTGCTGAGCTCTGAAGAGCAGAGGCAGAGCTTCTGTGTGGCACTGCTGAGGGGGATGAGGAAGCACTGGTGTCCAGTCCAGGTGGTCAAGTTCAGTTGTCTTTCAGGAAATGTAAATTTAGTGTCTAGTGAGTATTTTAGCAATTTCTGTATATAAGGATATTTTGATACGTTTGAAATGTACCGAAGATGATAAGCTGGTGGTCATTGAGAGCAATCCTGTATCAGTGGATTCCTGCAGTCCCCTTCAAGGGTACACCCCCAGTGACCTAAGGCCTCCTGCTGGGCTCCACCTCTGAAAATTCTCCCTCCTCCCTATCAGTCACGGGCTGGGGACCAGGTCTTCAACAAGTGGGCCTCTGGGGACCATGTATCCAGACCATAGCATTGAGAGAAGACAGGGTCCTTTTCTTGGGGGGTCTTCTATAATGGGGGAGAAAGTCTCTGACAGCCTTTTCCAGGTTTGTGAGTGGTGAGAAAGGTATTGCTCTGACTTCCACCATAACCTGGATTTGAGAATTGTCTGGATCTGAACAGCAGTTTCCTCCTGTTCCTTTGAGCTTTTCAGTGTTCTTGTAATGCCGTAAAAACATTTCACATTGTTTCCCAGTCAGCCAGTGTACAGGATGCTTCCTCAAATAAAATCCGTGGCAAGGAAAGTGTGCAGGCTGCAGCTTAGTTAGTAATTGCTAGTGTGGAGCACCCTCTGACTTTGCTTCCCCCCCCTTAATTGGTTGAGTATTAATAAACTCATGGTTTGTTTCAAGGGCACAGCTAGTTTTTAATAGTCTTACAGAAATTTCAGGAAGAAAGCTAAAGAATTAACATAATAAATCATTATTGCTTGCAGGGTTTTTGTTGTTAAGATAGTAAAATGTTAAAAACCAAGCCAGTTGAGCAGAAAGTAATTGCCCTGACAAGTGCCACACAGGCAGCATTCACAATTCGGCAGCCCTTCCCTCCTTGTCAGATTTGCGACACACATAAATGCTTCCTCACATTATGGAAATGTACTTTTCCTATCAACACAGTAGAATGAAACTCCAGACTTCTAATTAATCTTGGCTGACATTTGATTTCAAACCCACGTTAAAGGCAAGAGGCGATGGAGTGTCCCCCTCCCCATGTACATGGCCACGGGTAAATCTCTCCATTAATGTCACATTGCATCTGTGTGTCTTGTGGCTGCCACATGTCAGTCATTAATGCATTAGCAGTCAGTTATGTCCACTTTCTACCTGATGGTTCCCTGCTTGAGAAAACGGCATTGCAGAAATTTTACTTTGCAAACCTTTAACCTTGAACCTCTGGATTAATGACATAAAGAGCTTATTCAGATATAATGCTTTACAGATTTTTAACTCGCCTCTCTCTACTCTGCCTATGGTGGGTCTCAACAGCTTGGTGGGGAAGGCCACACACCCACAGTTTACCATCGTGGAGACTTAGATGCAGAAAACCTATGTGGCTTTGCAGGGAGTAAGTGGTGGAGCTGGGATTTGAACTTAGAATTTCTTAGAGATTTGAATCCAGAAACTTTCCTAAATGAATTAGAGTTCTCTGAGGATAGACTTAAGTAACTGTTTCTCTCTACTCTCCCTGTCTTCTTCCCCAGTCTAGTAGTTCCTACAGATATTAGGGAAACTGTAGATACAATCAGTTGGCCAAAGGAAAAAAAATCAAATTTATACAGAAAATAGTGATGTCAGTTCCATTTAGCTTATCTGAAGTGGGTGATGAAATGATAAGAACTCTACTAAAATCACAGTGAAAAAGAAAGGCATATATACCAATAGATATTAATTTTTATCTTCCTGGCAATCCCGTGACAAGGGATGTGCAGGAAACATTGCATGAGAAAAGTTTTTCTGGTTACTGCTCTGAGGTTTGCACCCAGTGCTTTATGGAATGGATGATGTTCTTCTGGTTAACAGTTTTGTGGTAGCAAATGTGTGCAGCTTTTTAAAATTTTTAAACAGACCTTCAAATTAAAGGAATAACTTGCAACAGTTCCGTCAAAGCAATTCTGTGGGAGGCAGAGATGATCTATAGCTGATTTGATTTAGGAACCAATGGGCATACCCAGCAGGGTTAAAAGTAGCCTCTTCTTAAATAATCACCCTCCAAGTCCACTTCTCTGCACGGAATCTTGACAGTTGGGCCAGCAGTGGTAAGTACTTGTACAGCATGAAGTCCTAGGGTCTTTGCAGCTAAGGGTGACTTAGAACCACCATGATGCTCAATTCTTTCTCTAATGGCTCATTCAGTGGCATCTGCTGGGTTGGATGTAGGCAGAAGCCAGGCTACTCTTCGAGGCTCAGACAGGGCTTGGTTTTGATCCCAGAGCTCCTGCTGTTGATGATGACAGGGATGGTTTTTTAATGGAGTGTTTCAGAGCAGGTATTACCCAGGGAGCTACCATGCTTATAGGAAAACCTCGGGAAGGCCCAAAATCTGAGCCACCTTCCTTATGTGCCTCTGAGGAGGAATTGGTAGCAAAATGCACCTCTAAGTAATGAAACAGGTTGACCTGAGGGTGGAATGTTTTTTTTTTTTTTTTTTTTTATTGGCTATTTAAGTGTAGGGGAATGTGTTTCAGGCAGTGATTTTGTTCTGGCATAATGTTCAGCTATTTTGGGAGGGGGCAATAACTAAGAGGATAGTTGTTTGGAAACATCTTGTGATCATGCTGTCCTAGGAGGCTTAGCATTGCAAGAGAAACTCTGCATGTGAAGTGCATGCCATCCTGCGGTGAAGTCTCTCTCAGTGGTGGCAGGAGACTTCTATAGTAACGTTATTACTCTGTCTGCATTTTAATATGTTTACTGTCAGGAATAGATAAGATCTTCATATCGATTATATAATGAATACTTGAGGTCTCATTTTGGGATCTTTGCTCTTCCCTGTTCATCTGTGAATATCTGAATGTGTTCATGCTTTCTATGCTAAAGCCATTGAGGTTCACTTATCAAGATAATAATTTAAAAAAATGCAGGTGGCTTTTGTTTTTCTCTAGTGTCAAAACATTATTTTATCCTCAAACAATAATCCCCTGAAATTGGTAATGGCTTGCATATTTTATAAACAGAGACATGCACTGGGGTCTGGAGTGGCTGGTCAACAGCAGAACCTGGGATGTGGGTACTGACCAGCCTTCAGGGACCAGGCCCAGTATTCTTCCCATGGCACTGAGTTCCTCCCCATCTGCAACAGTATTTGCACTTTTGAGTGTCCTTTGCCCAGCGGGGCTGGAGCAATAAGTGCAGTGTGTTTCTTTGAATGCAGCTAATCTAACTTATGAGGGAATTTGGGACCTTAGGCTTTAATAAGCTGTATCTGGGTCTTTTCACTCTGAGAACATCATGGCTTTTACCTGATATTTTTAGTTTGTGAGTCGTACACATTGGAGATAGGAGAGTGAGCCAAACAGGTCAGGTCCCTGTCCTCAAGGGTTTGCATTTCAGTGGAGGAGACGAGCACCCAGAGGGGTGCTACTAAGAGAGTGACATCATGCCTTGACAACATGTACAGTTGGAAGACTCAAGCTAATCATGGAAGGCTTCCCAGAGGAAGTGATTTTTGTGCTAATATTTCTTGGTGCCACAGCAGAATGTGTCAAAGAAAATCTCAGAGGAAAAGCTCCCCCTCATATGTCTGTTTGATAAAGAATAGAATAAATATTCAAGTGTTAAATGTCAAATGTGACTTTCATTTTTTTAAAGAATTAAAGATATTGAAATGAAGATTCAAAAAAATGAATCAAGCATATTGAAATGTAATAAATTAAAATTTGAGTCATATTTTTTCTAATTATATTTCCTTTTTACCGTTCTGGTTGTTGAGAACTTTTCCACTAAATATGTAACTGAATTGGAAGTAAAAATAAAAATAAATTCTATATATGAGGTGGGAATGCTTGTAAAAAAAGAAAAGAAGAAATAACTGATGTTTGCTCAGTAAAACTGACTTGCCATTTTTAGAAGGCAACCTAATTTCTCTCTGATTTTGAGGTAAACACTCGTTTCTTGTGTTCTCTTTTTCCATCCATAGACTTTTCCTACAGTGTTGCATCTCCTCTGCAAATAGGTGCACCTCAACCAACCCAGTGGAGATTCCACATCACACAGGCACCTTATAATTAATTTTTAAAAATGAGTGGGTTGGAGTTGTGATTCAGTGGCAGAGTGCTTGCCTAGCATGTGTGAGGCACCAGGTTCAATTCTCAGCATCACATATAAATAAATAAAATAAAGGTCCATTGACAACTAAAAAAAAAAAATTAAACCTGATCACTTTGTACTAACTGGTTGAGAATGGTGTGTGTACATACCAGATACTCATTTCTTCAATAAGGGAGTGAGCATCACAGATTAGGGCATTGAAGTAGCTTTCCTTACCCTGAAAACTCAGTAGCCAAAATTTCATTATGTGCATAACTATTTCAAAAGGATTTTGTACTTATATTTTTAATTTACATCTTCTGGAAATGTTTTAGAAGAAACATTGCTTTATAGTTTACTTGTTACTTTTTTTGCCTTATACAATTTTTTTTTTTACATTTTACAATTTTCTCTTTAACTCTTTTTAGATAAAAATGTTTATTTTTTGCTAAATTGGGAGAAAGTAAAAATATAATGAAATGTTTATAATCTTGCCACCTAATGCTATGACTAGTAGTTCAATATATTTCCTTCCATTTTGTTTTTAATTTGTGTATTTTAATGAATTAGAGGGCTACGGTCGTAGCTCAGAGGCAGAGCTCTTACCTAGCATGCTCAGGGACCTGGGTTTGATCTCCTGCGCACACACACAAGAATCACAGTTATCAATTTTTCTTTCCTTAACCTTAAATTGTGATCATAACCTTAAATAACCCTAAATTATACTTTTGTAAGTCTTTAAAATGTAGGAAGCCATTTGATAACCTGATTTCTGTGGCTACAGAAATATTCTTTGCATAGAAGTGCATGTTTCTTTTATGTCACTTTCTCTTAGGCTAGATATTGTTTCCAAACTATGGCTATTATGGTAAATGCTCCATTGTGCTGTCATTAATGACTTTACCCACACATTAACTTCCTGCACGTTCCTGATAATTTACATAGGAGAAATCATCATAAGTGTTTTAACAGTTGAACATCTGTAATTGAAATCCCAAATCCTCCAGAACTCTGAAGGTCATGTTGATGCTTAGAAAGTTGTAGATGTTCAGATTAGGGATGCTCGACTTGTAAGGTCTACGCAAATATTCCAGAATCCCCAAAATTCAAAAATCTGAAACACCTGTGGTCCTAAGCATTTTGGATAAGGAATATCAACCTGCTGTGTGTTTTCCCTCAAGCTGCCCTCTAGAAAAGTTGTGTTCTTTTATATTCAGATCTCAAGATGGACCAGAAACATTTCAATTTGTGCCCAGTTTGTCCATAAAAAAAGTTTTCTTTAGAAACACAATGAAAAAGTCTTGGTAAGGTTTTTGGCCATTTGTGTTTATTGACCTGACGTTCACATTTTTTTTTTCTACTGGAGTTATCATGAGATTTATGGTTTTGTTAAAACTGTAATAATGTTACCAACTCCTTTCCTTCTTTTCAGAGCATTTCTCCATACTTTGTTGGAAACATTTATCTCTTAACTCTAGCATGTTCATGACAGAGAGAAGCTTCACTCCGTGTGTGTGTGTGTTTGTGTGTGTGTGTGTGTGTGTGTGTGTGTGGTGGGTGTGAAAGGCGAGGGAGGTCCTGCTTCTGTGATCAGCAGCAGGGGATCTGATGGAGAGGTCCAGAGTGGGCTGGAAGCATGCTGTCCACTTCTCTCCTGCCCTGTTGCAGACTTGGGCGCTCATCATTTGTTTATCCGTCCTATTAATGTTATAGATAGAAGACACTCTTCCCATTTTTATAGGGAAAATGTAGAGGGGATGGAATTAAACACAGGTAACTTAACTACTGTGGCAACCTGAGTCAGCAATCCTTTTTTTTTTTTTTTAAGTCTTTTTTTTTTTTTTGTAGCAAAATCTGTCCCCTTCCCAAATGTGTCCACTCAGCTGCACTGAGCTGGTTAGACGGGAAGGGAGGAGAACCACAGTGTGGGTATGGAACCTCCAGAGGGCGAACACTGACTTTAGGTACCTACTATGGCCTGTTGTTATGGTCAGCTTTTTTGCTGCTGTGACTGAAAGCTCTGACCAGAACAATTGTAGAGGAGGAAAAGTTTATTTGGGGGCATGTGGTTTCAGAGGTTCTAGTCTATAGAAGGCTGGCTCATTCCTCGGAGCTGG
The DNA here is from genome assembly GCF_902686445.1 of Sciurus carolinensis. Lineage (NCBI taxonomy): Eukaryota > Metazoa > Chordata > Mammalia > Rodentia > Sciuridae > Sciurus > Sciurus carolinensis. Next base: position 22,423,533 of record NC_062227.1, on the reverse strand, counting down.
AGGTGAGGCTGAACATCATGGCAGAAGAGTGTGGCAGAGGGAGGCAGCTCACATGATGTTCAGAAAGCAGATGTTTTAGTCAGCTTTTTTGCTGCTGTGACTAAAAGGGTCTAATCAGCACAATTACAGAGGAGGAAAGGTTTATTTGAGGGCTCACACAGAGGTCTTAGTCCATAGAAATCTGGCTCCATCCCTTGGGGCTCCAGGTGAGGCAGAACATCATGGAGGAAGAGCATGATAGAGGGAAGCAGATCATATCATCTGGAAGCAGAGAGAGTCTCCACTCTCCAGATACAAAATATAGACCCGAAAGCCACACCCTCCCACTTCACGTAGTCCCATTAGGTATGAATTCACTGATTGGGTTAAGACTCTTACAACCCAATCATTTCTCCTCTGAACCTTCCTTCATTGTCTCACATGTGAGCTTTTGGCAGAAACCTCACATCCAAACCATCACAGCAGAGGCAGAGGTCTCCACTTGCCAAATACAAATATATACCCCAAATCCACACCCCAATACCCTTCTCCAGCCACACCCTACCACTTCAGTTATCACTCAGTTAAGTCCTAGCAGGGGATTAATTCAGTGATTGGGTTAAGAGTCTCACAATCCAATAATTTCTCCTCTGAACCTTCTTGCATTGTCTCACATGTGAGCTTTTGGGGGACACCTCATCAATACCATAATTCCTGTATTCCAGTTTTTATGTAAAGTGCTAGTTCAGGTGTTTGTAAGCATTAAACTTTCTGCAAAGATTTGAGAAGCCACAGTATTTAAAAAAGAATGGGCTCGTCACAGTGGCACACCCCTAAAATCTCAGTGATTTGGGAAGCTGAGGCAGGAGGATTACAAATTTGAGACCAGCCTCTGCAATTTAGCGAGGCCCTGAACAACTTAGTGAAACCCCCTCTCAAAATTAAAAAAAAAAGGCGGGGGGATGTGGCTCAGAGTTTAAGCACCCTCAGTTCAATCCCCTGTATACCTTCCAATCCCTAGAAAAAAGAATGGGAATTTATAAAGAGAATACAAATGTAACTGATAGGTAAAAAGATGCTTCCATAACACTGTCCAGGTAGGGACGTTTAAGATCATATTCCAGAACATCGGTAAATAAATCATCTTAGCATTAATGAACAATGGACTGTCCCAGACCTGCAACAGTGCATTTTAAAAATGCATTACATCTCTAAAAATGGGATATTTTGCATTTTCATAAATGGCTTAGAGTCCTTTGAAATTATATTTTTGGGTGTACTTTTAGATTAGATTCTTGAGTAAAACAAAGACCTGTTTTTTTTTTTTTTAATATCTTAAGATTAACAAGAGGAAATTCTTTTTATCGTAATCCAAATATGTATTGCTTGGTATTTCTTCTTTCAAACTAAGAATTACCAAGGGAATCTTTGGTTTCCCCACACTTAAAATGTTTATTGAGAACAGTCAGTAATTACTCTTTTAGTAAGCAGTGTGGCTCCAAATTATGATCCTGTGTTTACTTAACTGAAATCTGAGTTAAAAGTGCTTATGGTTGTATTTGAAGTTATACCTGCTTTTGTACAGATGAACACAAATCATGATTCTGAGGTTAAGAGAAACATATTTGGTATTCATTAAATTCTCCCTACTGCTCATGTCTATAGGTGTTTATTGATCATCTACCATATATGCTTAATTCAGTGCTCAGTTCTTTGGGATGGGGGAGGAGGCAGAATATAGGTACTATGAGTGAATTTTCCAGAAGCAAGTAACATTATTTTTAAAATAGTGCTAATCTGATGTCCTTTTGTAATAGGGTTTCCAAACAGAGTGGAGCTTTGTTCTATTAATAGTATTGTGGATGTCAGCAGTTTTATTGGGAGAAGGATTTGTGCTTATTCATCTTTTAAATCATGTTATATTTTTTCTGCTAAACATTGCTTTTTTTGGGGGAGAGGGGTCTGGCTCTTTGACCTGAGAATTTAGTTCATATATACATGTATGTTTTTCCTTTTTTTCTTTTTAACATTACAGAGGAGTAAGCAAGGCTCTGTGTGTCCTTGGTATAGTAGCCAATTTAAGATGATTCACACCTACTAACTTAGCAGTAAAGTCTCATTTCTAAAGGATACCCTTGAATTGTTAGAACTTCACAAATGTTAAAGCACTAATATAAAGTTTTAGACCACATAAAGATACTAATCTCATAATTTTTGCCATTTCCAAGCACACTGTGACCTTCTGGAATGTGAGCAATTTAGTTAAGTTTTTAGAGTTTCTTGGTGTCAACACTTTTTAAGTTTTTATTTTGAGACAGGGTTTTGCTAAGTTGCTTGGGTCTTGCTAAGTTGCTGAGGCTGGCCTTGACCTCATGGTCCTTCTTCCTCAGCCTCCTGAGCTGCTGGGATTACAGACATGTGCCACTGTATGTGGCTGCTTTGAATCTTTTTTTTTTTTTTTTTTTTTTTTTTGGGTGCTGGGGATTTGAATCTTTGATAATTATTTTTGTTCACAAGATTCCTGAACTTCATTCAAGTTGAAAAATATAGTGTTAGAGATAGAGTTAAATAAGCTCATACATTATGTGAATTTATCTCATGTGTTTGGAATAACATGTTTCTTTACTTTATTCTCATTTTTAAATAAGAGAAGAAAGTCAAGTGTGAACTAATGTGCACTCTGTGTGCACATGCCTGTGTCTAGGTGACATATTTTCATGCTTCAGTTGACTTTTGCTTGCTGTTCTGAGTAAAAGTCCACAATGTATATGCAACCTGTTGCTCAGGTGCTGGTTGTATCTTCAGGTGAATTTTTACGGACAAATGATCCTTCCTGTGCCTGGAAACTCTTCACTGACTCCCTTTGAACTGCATCAAATAATTTGTGGCTTGGTCCTAGGATTTCCTTAGGCGAATTTCTTCTTAGGCTTTCATTGCACTTTCCAGTGTTTTCTCATTCTTTTTTAACTACCTTGGTCAGGCCTCTCTCTCAACTGCTCCTCAGATTCACTCTGATCTAACTACTTGGTAACTTGGTTCACAATGAACCCCATATTTCAAATGTCTCCATTTATCTAAATCCCAGCTTACTGTTTGGACCAGGTCATAGCACCTCAGTGAATAGGGGAGAAACTAGAGTGAAATCTTGAAGTCTAGCCAATTCTGAACTCCTGTACACAATTTAAGCCCTGATTCTATTTTGTCTTAGTCACTTTTCCTACAGTCGATCTTGATAAATAAGGCTTACCCTGTTGCAGACCTATCTCTTTTGTTTCTTTAAAGAAATTGGAAACACCCTAAAAGTTGGGACCATCTTGTCCATGCAGCTAATGATCAGTAAATAAATGCTTGGTTGATTCTAATGCCATGAAGAAGTGACCCTGTTGGATTAATCTCCTGTTGTAGCTCCAATAGGTCTAACTCATAATTTTAAAAATTTGAACAGGTAAATTATAATGTTGCTTAGATGGAAAAAAGCCGGTTGAATGGAAATTTGTATTTCCCCTGGTAACATTTATTGCTTTTATTTGGGCTGCAAGATAGTTACTGGAGAAGACATTCATGATTCAGTGGGTGATTGCTGATTTGGCTCATTTAGGCAGTGGGGTCTGCAGATGGTGAATACATTGCAGATAGGAAAATACTTTTTTCTCTGCCCTCTTTTGAATAGTTGAGGGTAGGAAGCAGAACCAGAAAACACGTGTTAAATAGAATTCAAATCAAGCCTACTAGTTGTGCAAATGATTTAAGGGATATAGTGGAAATTATGTAAACCACCAGCTCAGCATAAAACCGCACAAACACAGGCCAAACTTGTGTTGCCATAGGAATAAAGGGCACAGAGGGTGAAGTGCCTGTGGTCCATGGGAAGCAGTAGATAGGGGACTTCAGGAACTGAAGGAATATTAAAGAACCCAGGAATGTTTATGTTTGAGGTGATTAGAGTTTCCTGTGAGCTTAGACGTAGGGAGTGAATGATAAATGATCATAAAAAGAACAAAATGACTTCTTGTTGTGAAAGGATGTCATTTTCTTTAGAGAAAATTGGATCACTTTTATGCAACTGATCCAGTTAATAATCTGAGTGTTACTGGCACCAGCCAAATCATCTAGAAGAATTTTCTTGCCTTCTCCTGCCTAATGTGAAACACTAGTTCACTGTGCCTCTTACTTTTCATTAGGACATTGTCAGCTGCTGTGGAGAAACAGGTAATGAGTCTGACGTGGGATCAATGTGCTATCAGCGTCTGCACAGCTGTTACATTTACCTGTAACATGGTTTCTTAAAGCAGGGGTTAGTGTAGAGAGGCCCCCCTCCAGGGAACTCATAAACAAGCTTCATTCAAACAATTATTTTTACAGGTTTCATCCAGTTTTAAAGAAGAGTGATCAGTGTGTAACCCTTTCCCTCTTCCTGGTGAGACTGGAGTTGAGGATTTACCTCCCCTCCCTTGTTTTCCATCCTCTTTCACACCCACAATATTATAAGAAGGCCAAACAAGTTTCTGCTTTCTGTGGTTTAAATTTTTAAGTCCATGTTCCAAGAAGTTAAAATTGGGAACTTTCAGGAATGTTATCTTCAAAATCCTTTGTCATTTAACCCTGGTAAATTTTCAATGTGGGGAACTGGCTTGATATTGCTAAAGTAATAAAAGACTTAATCATTTAAATATAATTGTTTTAAATTACACCTTTAATGTAACACAAGGCAGAATCCAGGAGTGTAAACAGTCCCCATGATCTTATTACTAATGAGAGCATTGTCTTCATTAGTATATTTCTATTCTTATTTTTATTTCTTTTTAAGCAGCATGTCCTTGCCTGCCCTCTGCCCCTCGGTTTTGTTCTTAGTGTAGTGATCAGATATTCAGAAGCAGAATGTGGAATAAGGAGTGGATCCCTGCCCCTGTGGATTATCTATGATTATTCTTTGCAGGTGGTGCAGGGGTGCTGGCGTGGTGGTCAGGACCAGGGGCTGGCCCAGGTGGAGATCATCATTCTGCGTGGTGGATACCCTGGAAAGTTGTATATCCTGGGGCAATGACTTTCAGAAATTTCTGCTCTCATAAAATAATTATGTAAAAATGTTCACTGTGTGTCTAATTGTTGTGTGTCCATTGACAATTGTTTTAAATGAATTTTCTTTCTTCACCTTGTAGCTGCAGGACCTACTTGGCAAAGGTAGTCCTCATCGTCCAACCAAGTAGCCACACCAGCCTTAGTCTCTTTCAGCTGAGGTTGGCCTTCCTTTTGCAAACCTAAGATGAATGTAACTGGGTGTCCCTCTTGCGGCACTCTCACGTCTGCCATTTGAATTCTGAACAAGAAAATGAGGTGCGGGGCTGATTAGGAGTTTTCTGCCCCTTTCCTGGTATCTCACAAGTTCTCTTTCCTTTGCACTCTGCCAAAGGTCCTGCAGAAGGGATGATGCACTTCTAGGTTTTTGCACGGGGTGGAAATTGATGGGGACTGACAGTATCATGATGCTCTGGATAGATGGGGGTTGTGTGGGGTGTGTGTGGGGGAGACAGTGAGAGAAGGTGTGAGCGGGTGGCAGGAAGGCTAAACGCAAGCTACAGACAGCCATATTCATGTAAATTTTATTACATTACTGTTATGATAGTTTCATCATCATCATTATTATTGCTAATTTTCTTACTGTGCCTAATTTATAAAGTTAACTATCATAGGTGTGTATGTTTTGGAAGAACTTAGTATATACAGGATTCTGTACTATCTGATGTTTCAGACATCCACTGGGGTCTTGGAATGTCTCCCCTATGGGTAAAGGGGGGATGCCTGCACTTCAAGATGACTTGATCTTCCTAGAGTTGATCTTTATTCATAAAGCTTCATCCTTTATTTCAGTAGCCTAATAAAAATACAGCTTATTAAAGAAAGACATAGACTGGCAAAGTCTCTGTCAGGAAGAGACGTGACAGAGTTAAGTTACAGCACAAATTAAAAGCCACCTCCACCATCATTAAAACTAAGAGAGGGCTGGGAGATAGCTCAGTTGGTAGAGTGCTTGCCTCACATGCATAAGGCCCTGGGTTCAATCCGCAGCACCACAAACAAAACAAAAAAACAAAACAACAAAACAAAAACTAACCAGGGGGGCTGGGCTCAGTGGTAGAGCACTTGCCTAGCAGATAAAAAAAAAAAAAGGTCCATTGACAATCAAAGACAAAACCAAAATAAGAAAACAACTAAGAGGGACATTATGGTTCCCCAGAGGGTTAGAGGCAACCATTTTAGAGGGGATGTCTCTAAGTTTGGTGTGACTTTTTTCTTTTTAACATATAGTACTTTTTATTGGTTCTTTTTAGTTATACACAGCCATAGAGTTTTTTTCTTGACATAATTATAACAACATGGAATATAATTTGTTCTAATTCAGTCAACAGCAATTCTTTCCCTTCAGCCATCCCTATTTCCTTCCTTCTACTCTATTGATCTTTCTGTTATAAATTTATAGTTTTTTAAATTTTTAAAATTTTTTTATATTTTATTTTTTTAGTATCTTTTTAAAATTTTTATTTTTACGAGCTGCATTTTGAGTCATTGTGCACAAATGGGGTACAACTTTTCATTTCCATGGTTGTACACAATGTAGATTCATACCATTCATGGAATCCTACATATATATAGGATAATTCTATCTGTTTCATTCATCTTTTCTTCCCCCACTCCCTCCCACCCCATTTTCTTCTATACTATCCAGAGTTCCTCCATTCTTCTCTTGCCCCCAAACCCACCATTATGTATCATCATCCACTTATTAGAGAAAATATTCAGCCTTTGGTTTTTTGGGCTTGGATTATTTCTTTTAGCATGATATTCTCCAACTCCATCCATTTACAAGCAAGTGCCATGATTTTATTCTTCTTTATGACTCAGTAATATTCCATTGTGTATATATACCACAGTTTCTTTATCCATTCATCAATTGAAGGGCATCTAGGTTGGTTTCACAATCTAGCTATTGTGAATTGAGTAGTTATGAACATTGATGTGACTGTGTCACTGTAGTATGCTGATTTTAAGTCCTCTGGGTATAAACAGGAGTTGGATAACTGGGTGAAAAGGTGGGTCCATTTCAAGTTTTCTGAGGACTCTCCACACTGCTTTCCAGAGTAGCTACAGCAACTCCACCAGCATTGTATGAGTGTGCCTTTTTCCCTCACATCCATGCCACCAGTTATTATTGCTTGTGTTCTTGATAATAGCCATTCTAATTGGAGTTAGATGAAACCTTAGGGTGGTTTTGATTTACATTTCTCTAATTACTAGAGATGATGAGCACTTTTTCATATATTTGTTGATCACCTGTATATCCTCTTCTGTGAAGTGTCTGCCCATTTCCTTAGCCCATTTATTGATTGGGTTCTTCGTATTTTGGGTGTAAAGTTTTTTAAGTTTTTTATAAATTTTGGAGATTAGTGCTTTGTCTGAGAGGTGTGTGTGGAAAAGATTTTCTCCCACTCTGTAGTATCTCTTTTCACATTATTGATTGTTTCTTGTGCTGAGAATCCATCCCACTTATTGATTCTTGCTTTTATATCTTGCCCTCTGGTGGTCTTGTTAAGGAAGTCTGGTCCTAAACCAACATGATAAAGATCCAGGTCTACTTTTTCTTCTCTTTGGTGAAGGGTCTCAGGTCTAATTCCTTGATCCATTTTGAGTTGAGTTTTGGACAGGGTGAGAGATAGGGGTTTAATTTCATTTTACTCCATATGAATTTCCACTTTTACCAGCACCATTTGTTGAGAGGATGTCTTTTCTCCATTGTATGTTTTTGACACCTCTGTCTAGCATGAGATAATTACTTATGTGGGTTTGCTTCTGTGTCTTATATTCTGTATCATTGTTCTACCTGTCTATTTTGGTGCCAATACCATGCCATTTTTGTTATTCTTGCTCTATAATACAGTTTAAGGTCTGGAATTGTGATACCTCCTGCATCACTCTTCCTGCTCAGGATTGCTTTGGTTATTCTGGGTCTTTGTTCTTCCAGATGAATTTCATGATTGCTTTCTCTATTTCTATGAGAAATGTCATTGGGATTTTAATTGGAAATGTGTTAAATATGTATAGCGCCTTTGGAAGTATGGCCGTTTTGATAATATTAATTCTGCCTATCCAAGAACATGGGAGGTCTTTCCATCTTCTAAGGTCTTCCTCAGTTTCTTTCTTTAATGTTCTGTAGTTTTCATTGTAGAGTTCTTTCGCCTTTTTTGTTAGAATTGATTCCCAAGTATTTTATTTTTTTTGAGGTTATTGTGAATGGATTTGTTTTCCTCATTTCCCTTTCAGATGATTCATTGCTTATGAATAGAAATGCATTAGATTTATGTGTGTTGATTTTTTATCATGCTCTTTTGTTGAATTAATTTATTAGGTCTAGAAGTTTTCTGGTGGAGTTTTTTAGATGCTCTAAATTTAGGATCATGTCATTGGCAAATAGTGACAGCTTGAGTTCTTTTCCTATTCATATCTCTTTAATTTCTTTGGTCTGTCTAATTGATCTGGCTAGTATTTCAAGGATAATGTTGAATAGAAGTGTTGAAAGAGGGCAACCCTGTCTTGTTCCAGTTTTTAAAGGGAATGCTTTCAGTTTTTCTCCATTAAGAATGATGTTGGGCGCTGGGCTGGAGTTGCGGCTCAGTGGCAAAGCACTTGCCTAGCATGTGTGAGGCACTGGGTTCAATTCTTAGCACCACATATGATTGTGTTATTGAGTTCTCTGATTTCTTTGTTTAGTTTTTGTTTGGAAGAACTATCTAGTGGTGACAGTGGTGTGGTTAAAGTCACCCAGAATTATTGTGTTGTGGTCTATTTGATTCCTGGAATTGAGAAGGATTTGTTTCATGTATATGGATGCACCATTTTTGGGGGCATAAATATTTATGATCTTTATGTCTTCCTGATTTATATTTCCCTTAAGTAGTATGAATTATTCTTTATCCCTTCTGACTAACTTTGACTTGAAGTCCACTTTATCTAATGGTGGAAACCCCCATTTTTTTTACTGAGTCCGTGTGCATGGTAGGTTTTTTCCCATCTTTTAACCTTTTTTCTGTGGATGTACTTTTCTATGAGATGAGTTTCTTGAAGGCAGCGTATTGTTGGGTCTTTCTTTTTAATCCAATCTGCCAGTCATTGTCTTTTGATGGATGAGTTTAGGCCATTAACATTCAGGGTTATTATTGAGATATGATTTGTATTCCCAGTCATTGGGGCTCATTTTTGGTTTTGAACTTGACTTGTTTTTTTCTTTAAGGTAGTTCCTCCCTTTGCTGACTCTTATTGTTGTTTTTCACTTTCTTCTCATGGAATATTTTGCTGAGAATATTCTGTAGCACAGGTTTTCTATTTATAAATTCTTTTAACTTTTGTTTATCATGGACGGATTTTATTTCATTTTCAAATCTGAAGGTTAGTTTTGCTGGGTATAGGATTCTTGGTTGGCATCCATGTTCTTTCAGAGCTTGAAATATGTCGTTCCAGGCCCTTCTAGCTTTTAGAGTATGGCCTGAGAAATCTGCTGATAAAATATAAGGTTTCCCCTTATATGTAATCTGATGCTTTTTTCTTGCAACCTTCAAAATCTTATCTGTATTTTGTATGTTAGTCATTTTCATTATAATGTGCGTTGGTGTGACTCTGTTGTACATTTATGCATTTGGTATGCTGTAATCCTCTAATATTTGATTTTCCATTTCATTCTTCAGGTTTGGGAAATGTTGTGATATTATTTCATTGAATAAGTTGTTCATTCCTTTGGTTTTTATTTCTGTGCCTTCCTTTATCCCGATAATTCTTAAATTTGGTATTTTCATGATGTCCCATAGTTCTTGGAGGTTTTGTTTGTGATTTTTTACCATGATCTCCATTTGGTCAAATTTATTTTCAAGATTAAGTATTTTGTCTTCATTGAGGTTCTGTCTTCCTAGTGATCTAGTCTCTTGGTAATGCTTTCAATTGAGTTTTTTATTTGGTTTATTTCTTCCTTCATTTTAAGCATTTCTGTGTTTTTTTTTGTTTGTTTTTGCTTTTTTGAGAATCTCTATCTCTTTGTTGAAATGATATTTTGCTTCCTGCAGTTGCTCTTTCAACTGCTTATTGGAGTGATCATTCATTGCCTGCATTTGCTTTCTCATCTCATCCTTTGCTTCACGAATCATTTTAATTATGTATATTCTGAACTCATTTTCTGACATTTCTTCAATCATGTTGTCACTGGATTCTATTAATATAGAATCTAGGTTTGTTTGGAACATTTTCTTCCCTTGTTTTTTCATATTGTTCACATATCTTCCCCTCTAGCAGTGCAGATCTGAGGTATTGAGTTTTCCCCCTACAGGCTTATAGTGACCCTATAGATTTCCAGAACCTCTTCTTTAATGGGGGAGATCGATATTAGCAGCCCCAAGCACAAACAATATGCAGCCCTAAACCAAGTAGCTCCTATGCAGACATTAATAATATTGTCATAATAAATACAGAGGTAGGGGCTGGGGATACAGCTCAGTCGGTAGAGTGCTTGCCTTGCAAGCCCAAGGCCCTGGGTTCAAATCCCCAGCACCACAAAAAAAAAAAAAAAAAATACAGAGGATGAGTTCAATTATATCTACAGTATAACAAATGGATTTGCAAGGAGGTCTGCAGTTTCTAATGGAAGACAAAGAGGATGGGGAGGGGTATAGGATGTAACTGTTAATGAGATAAGAAAAGAGTATATAGAAGTTCTAGGTTGTAGGAAGAATAAAAGTATAATCAAAAGACGTTGGTTGTTAGCATGAGAAAAGGGAGAAAGAGAGTCTGAGGAAATAGGTAAACAAAAGGAAAATAGCAAGAAAAATAAATATAAACTTAAAAATTTTTAAAAAGGAAAAAAAAATCTACACTATAACAGTCATATAGTATTCAAACCTCCCAGTGTTCAGTAGCCTGATGCATGAGACGTACCTGACAATCCGCTTCCAGTCTCCAGCAGGCGTCTCAGGATGGGATTTGCCCAGCATAAAGATGGCAGCTTCTGCTTACAGAATAATCCAAGATGGCTACACTAGCTTTCAAACATATTGACAAATGGGGAGCTCCAGTGCGGTGCATGGGTACCGAGTCCATGTGGGGTGTAGTTGGTTGGGCTGGGGGTCCTGGATGCGGGGTGCGGTTGGTGGGCTGAGCTGGTCCTGTAGGTGGGGTATGTCAGTCACACTTGGGATCCTGCAGATCCTGGTTGTTGTCCCAAAATGGTAGCAGCCACGTGTAACCAAACCTGTGGGTACTGTGACAGTGAACTTCCAGGCAATAGCAGGCACCTGGCGATCCTCTGTTGGTTTGTGGGTCTTCTTCAGGCTAGTGGTGGACGATTGGCGGGATGACCTCGGGTGGTGGGTGATGGGTAGGTGAAAGGCAGGCAATGGGCAGGCTTGAGGCAGGCAAACGGGCAAATGGTGAATGACAGACAGCAGTCAGTGAGCAATCTGCAGTCAACAAGTTGGTGATATGCTGGCAGACGGTGGGTGACAAGGTGGACACATGGGGTAAACAGCAGGGGATCGATAAGCAGCAAAGACTGCCTCACAGAGAAACAGATTTTTCTCTGATTGAAACCCGAGTTACGAAGCGACAAGATACGCAGCCTTCTCTAGTCCACCTTGGATCTCCCTCTGGTGTGGATTTTATAGGAACAGTTGGCTTCAGATGGGAAGCAGGGAAGGGGTGGTTTGTGCTTTGTGTATCAAGACATTTTGACGCAGCAGTCAGCCCACTGGCAGAATGGACTCATTTTTCCTGGTATGTTCTGTGGCTTGCCATGGTAGGTTTTGCATGAGGAAAAGTTTGTTGTTGTTGAAGAGGTTTTTGTAATGTGAGTGTAGATGGAGGCCCTTGCAGGCTTCTTTACTGGAGGCGTTCTGGGTGCTGAATGTGCATCCAAGCCTGGAAGATTTCTGTGGTTGCGGAACATCCTCTGAATTCATCCTGGCACCCAGTTTCCAAGGTGCCAGTGACTGGTGCCCTTGGGGATAGACTCAAGAGTGTACTGTAGTGACAGAGTAGCAGGGTTTGCCTCTGGCTTGGTGGAGTCTGCTGGGGAGGCTGGTGGGTGTGGTAGTTTGGGATGTGGGGAAGAGGTGGTCTAGGACCCTGTCCAAATTCGGAGTTATGTTTGAAAAGAACCTGAAAACTAACAGAGAAATGGAGAAATGTTGTGTGTAATCAAAAGTAAAAACTTTTGGACCAGGGCCTAAAGTCATGTTAGTCGTTACATCTTACCTCAGTGACCCTGACCTTGGGAGAGGTGGAGGCACCTGTTTTGGCCCTAGGAGCCATCTGTGTCATACAGGAGGCATTTACCATCATCTGTGGCATGGAAACAACAGAGAGGGAATGGGGCCATGTCTGCTTTTATGGGGGTGCTCTTAAAGAACGCCTCCCTCCCTTCATGTAAGGGATGCCAGGAAACACCACCGTGTTCACACATGTGCAGAAATGCTCTAGCACGGATCTCCCAGACAGAGCTGACCCAGAGTCACAGCCAAGGGCTTTGGGGTGACTTACTCATTTCTTTTTGGTTGTCACTCTCTAGCCGAGTTTAGCCACTGCTATGGTTTGGATGTGGTTTGTTGGTGGTGGGGTGGTAGAACCTTTAGGTGGTGGGGCCCAGTGCAAGGTGAGTAGGTCACAGGGCTGCTGTCCTTGGAACAGATTAATGCTGGTCTCATGAAATGGATTGTCATAAAATGAGGCCACCCCATCCACTCGGCCCCTTCTGCTTCCCTTTCTGTTTCTCTGTCATGTTGTGATGCAGCCAGAGGGCCCTGGCAAGAATTCTAGCACAATGCTCTTTGGAGTCTCAAGCCACCAAAATTTTAAGCCCAAGAAACCTCTTTAATTTATAAAACATCCAGCCTAGGTGCTTTGTTAGAGCAGCAGAAAACAGACCAATAACAGCTGCCTTTGGTTCTAGTTCTCAGAAAAACTTTTCAAGATTCTGCAGAGGCTGGGTTCCTCCACTGGGTACCAGCCTGGCCATTCCTTGTTCCATGGGCCCTGTTCCTCTTTGTGTTCTCTCCAAGGCTGGATTCCTGGAGGAACGACTCAAGAGAGGCAGCAGCTGATTTGTGCTTGTGAGGGAAGCATGTTCCTCAGGGTGTTTCCTTTGTGCCTGGAACTCCTATGCCCTCCCACAAGAGCTGAGCTGGTACTGGCCTCTAGGGCAGACTTTACTGGTGGTAGGACTGAAAAGATCCGCCTGTTCTCACTCACAAGGCCAAGTTGATCCTGGTGTCTTTGATTTGTCTGGCCTACTTTCCTGGCCCATGCCCAAGACAGAGCTCCTTAGTGTTTCCACATGTGAGTGGCTGGGCTATTTGACATTGTTCTCACCGTCAGCACCTCTTTGATCAAAACAAGGTCAGAGAGGGAGGTTTGTATTGACCAAAAACAGGAGGGTATTAAAAATAATATAGTTGAGGGGCTGTGATTGTGGCTCAGATGTAGAGTGGTGCTTGCCTAGCACGCATGAAGCACTGGGGTTGAGCTTCATGCGTACCACATAAAAATAAATAAAGGTATTTGTCCGTCTACAACTAAAAAATTTTCAAAAAAATAATATAGTTGAGCATATACCTTAGAAATAAAATCCACAACTTAATGACCCCCTTCAGTACAAAACATTTAGGATTGTCCTGCATTGTGAGGTTGCATGTTGGAAGGTACCCAAACTCGGTGTTCTTGGAAGTGCCAACTTCACTATTCAGAATGCAGGATCTTTTCCCAAACGGATTGGGTTTGGAAAAAGAAACTTGGGAAGCTAGCAGTGATGGGACAGATATTTCTATTTTAGTGATCAAAATCCTCCTTGACCTGAAAGTTACTGGGGCTTAAATGTCCCCTCTTCTCTTAAACATCCCTGCTTAATTCCAACTGGAGCTAATATTGCTCTGCTTGAAGATTTTGAGGTGTCCAGAATATATGACCAGTATATGTTGCAGAACATATTTGTTTAAATGGCTTTTTCCTCTATTAATCTGTAAGCTGTTGAAGGCATAAATTTCCTTTTCCCATTTTATTTTGCTGGAACAAACATTGAATACTCAGTAAAGATTAATTGAATCAAGATATATCAGTGTCTCTTTTTTCTCTGTTTTTAGAAAAAATGTCATTTTCCTAAATAAATTTACAAGTTCTTTGCCTAACTGAAAAAAAAAGCCATAATCAAAAAGCTTGATTTTAATTATAGACTTTATTTACTTTTGTTTTTTTGCGGTGCTGGGAATTGAACCCAGGGCTTTGCCACCACTGAGCCACACCTCCAGCCCTCAGAGCTTAATTTTACAGAGGGTCCTCACCCATCTGGAACACCAAGGGTATGAGATACATCTGTGTATCTGAATCTGCTTCCCCACACCCAGTATCAGCCTTTCTTAAGAAGTTGAGGAGTCATTAGCCACCAGAGTGTGGCAGAGCGTCTGGGAAGTGGGAGGCGTCAAATGCCTAGTCGTTGAATAAGCTGTGAGCGTTTCTGGTTTCTGGTGTACCTTCTCTTGGTCTGGGAGATCTGGAAGTCTGCCCTGGACTTTCAGTTCTGTGTGAATTGGCTCTGAGGAGGAGGAGGAGGAGGAATGCTCCAAATGGCTCCCGGAGTTAGCAGCTTCAGAGCCCCGGCTGTGAGAAGTGCCTGTGCTGGAATCCGTTCTCTGAGATGTTGCCTTGAGTCTGAGCCGGTACTGACAGCGCGTGTTGGAAATAGTCTTCCACTGTTGGGAAGGATGTTTTGCTTTCACATGCAGCCTCTTAGACATGCAGTCCTCAATCCTGAAAAAACAAAAACAAAACCCTCCCTTCCTTGGGGTGAACCCCCCCCCCAAAAAAAAACCCTCAAACCAAATAAAAAAACTCCTCTGAGTGATCTCTTAATAGTGCTCATTTCATGGACAGTTGAATAAAACACTACAATAAAGAACATGTCATCTCTCCTTCTCCAGGGGAAATGATACGGGTTAACCCACATGTAGTTCAATAGGCCTGTCTTCCCTTTCCCTCTTCTCTTACTTCTGCTTCCCTTATTCTGTACTGATGATTAATTCTTTTAAAATAATACATATTTAAAAAATATTTATTTTCCTCACCTTAATTTAGGTTCATCAATATTAGAATGTGTGTTTAATGTATTAATAAAATTATCTTCAGCAGGAGTAGTAAATTGGGGATGTGACAGATATATGGTCACAACAAAACAGAAAACTCAAAAGTTAAAAAACCCCAAATAAGTGCCTGTGCTGCTGTCTTTCAACACCAAATAATTTCATGCTCCAGAGCAAGACTTTGCCCTGGGTTTGTGTTTAGGTTGTCACACTGACCAGTCAGGTCATGTGATTTAGGAAATGCCATACCCTTTGTGAGACGTATACTTCTTGTCTTTGACAAAAATGGTTGTTCGCACTTTCATTTAAAAGGACGCACAGGGGTGCCTGGGTCTCCCTGCGACCCAGCCGGACACTCCCGCTCCTTCCCCCTCCCTCGGGTCCGGACAGCGAAGCGTCCAAGGCTTGAGGCAGCGGAACATGCAGCGGCCAAGAGCTGGAGGGAGCCGCCCGCCCCGAGCCCAGGACCTTCCCTTAGGGCCCTTAGTTTGCACGCCCGGCTGCGGTCTTGTCCCGTCGCTGAGCCTGGAAGCCATCTTGCGCCGAACCAGGGGCCTCCCGCCGGGAGGACCCCGCCGACCCCAGCCCCGGAGGCCTCGGTCCCCGCCTCAGGGCTTAACCCGCAGCGGAGGCTCCCTGGACGGCAGCGTCGGAGCGGCTCCGCGCCTCATTCCTGCTGGGGCGCCCAGGGGCCGCCACTCGTCATCGTCCAGGGAGTTGCTTCTGGGACCTGGAGATGGCCTTCCTCCTAGTCGTCCTGGTCGGCCGCTAGCCGCGCAGCAGCCCAGGATCCAGCCTGCATGAGGACCGCCACCAGGGGGCGACCGCGGCCCGGCCGGCCCCGGGGACCAAGGTGTGTGTGGTGGCCGGCTCCCGTAGCCTTGTGTAGTTTGACACTTTGCAAGAAGTTGTGACAGCAGGACGCCGGATGCCCGCGCTGGGGGACTGTTAGCCGCGGTCCTCAAACTTCCCTAGACAGGTGGCAGCGTGGCTTTTTACAACAGGTTCACTCCCGGGCTCAGACTCCCTGGAGCCCGAGTTGACTTAGAGCAGCACTTTTCTTGAGTCAAATGCCTGCTGGTGAAGGTGGCGGGTCCCTGGCATTTCCCGTGGGCTTTGTGCTGTGCAGAGGCTTAGATGGTGAGGGTGTTTGGGCTTGCTGGGTTGAACCGGATCCTGATTTTTTGGGGGAGACCAGTTTCTCTGAAGTACCCTGAATTAATTGCAGGGACTGTCATTCACAGTGTGTGTATTTTTTTTTAAAGACAAACTGTTAAATTGGTTTTAAGATTGCAGTAAATGATAAATCCAGCACGTATTCCTACTTTAGAAATTTGAACTTTTGAGGAATTGAAGAATACAGTAATGAGTTAATAAAAATATGAATCAAGTTTACAAAGGAGGCTAGCATTTTTTCGCATAATCAGTTGAATTCTTTTAAGAGGAATGATTTTGTGTGTAGAATACTAAGAAATAATTTTTAACTCATTAAAGTTGAATATTTTAAAACAGCTATTTTTAAGACTAAGTTTATTTCAAGTATTGGTTTTATTTATAAATCTAAGAATGTTTATGAAAAACAAAAATAGTTGATTTTTTTAGTAAGGTTCAATTAAGGCACCAATTTAACATTAAATTCCCTTAAGCTATTAACAATTTTACCAGGTTAATTAAATTATCCCCCCCTTTTTTGGTGGTACTAGTGATTGAACCCAAGGGAACAAAACAATGAGGTATGTAGTCCTTTTATTTTGAGACAGTCTTGCTAAGTTACCTATGCTGGTCTTGAAGTTACTATCCTCCTCACTTTGCCTCCTGAGTGACTGGAATTACAGTCATGAACCTCTGTGCCCAGGTTCCTTTAAAAGTTTTAAACTTTTTTTTTTTTTTTTTTTTTTTTTTTTTTGTGGTACTGGGGATCAAACTCAGGGCCTTGTGCTTGTGGGGCAAGCACTCTACCAGCTGCGCTATCTCCCCAGCCCAGTGTTTTTTATTCTTTCAAATATTTAAAATTTCTGAAGAGGTGAATGTAAATCTAATAGTACAGTCTTCCAAGAACTTAACATTTGTTAAGTCTAATATGCAAATGTAAGTCAGGTTCTTTAAAATGTGAATATTTTAGAAGTTAATTTTGTTAAACAGTTCAAATTAAGATTGTAAGTCTAACATGTCACTCTTTAATATATCTGACACTTGCCAGGTACAGTAGTGCATGACTGTAATCCCAGTGATTTAGGAGGCCAAGGCAGGAGAGTTGCAAGTTCGGAACCTTAGCAAGTCTGTCTCAACATAAAGAATCGGATATGCAGCCCAGTGGTAAAGAACCCCTGTGTTGGAGACCCAGTACTGGGTGTGTGTGTGTGTGTGTGTGTGTGTATTCTCTTAAATGTTTCAAATAACTTAGAAAGAATGATAGCATGTTATGATGATTATAATCTTAAACCTAAATCTAACTTGTGTTTGTATACCAGAGGTTGATTTCCTTTGTCCTCTAATTCTATTTATTTTCTTCTTTCTTTTCTTTGCAGGGCTGTGGGTCAAACCCAGGGCCTTGTGCATGCTAGGCTAGTACTCTACCACTGAGCTACATCCCAACCCTGTCCACAGTGTAGTCCTGCTTTTATACTGCCTTGTACTTGCACAGTTGCTTATTCAACTAAGAGGAACAGTTTTACCATCTAGGTGGATTGAAGTTGCATTCTCTAAAACTTGGATTGGATGAAGTCATATTTTAAAATTACCAGCTGTCAAGGGACATTAGGATCTGGTTGCCACCTCCAGGGTGGCCTTTCTTTCTTTCTTTCTTTCTTTTTTTCTTTCTTTCTTTTTCTTCTTTTTTTTTTTTTTTTTTTGGTACCAGAAATTGAAAACTGAGCCCCATTCCCAGTCCTTTTTATATTTTATTTTGAAATAGGGTCTAAGTTGCTTAGGCCCTTGCTAAGTTGCCGAGGCTGGCTTTGAACTTGTGATCCTCCGGCCTCAGCCTCCTGAGCTGCTGGGATTACAGGTGTGTACCCCTGTGCTCAGCTAAGGATGGCCTTTCTTCATCCCATTGAAGATCCTGCTGATTCTCTTCTTACAGTGGGACTCTGCCTGCTCTCTCAGTGGGAGACCTGTAAGCCTTCAGCTTTCAGCTGGGATTTATTTTCACAGTGCAGTGTGTCATACATATCCCGAGAACTGTGGAGGTTTCTTTGGTGGGGCTGTATTTCAGCATCTTTGTCCACATTGGTAAGTGGTCTGCCTACTGGCCAACCTCTTTCACCGCCAGTCATTTTGCTGCCTGATTTGGAGGATTTTAACTCTTACTTTTTAGATATTTAACTCCCTTATCTGGTCTTAGATCACAATTTTATGGTTATAATGAAAAGATTGGATACTGGATATATACTAATACATCTGCATATATGTGGATATATACAAATCTTCCTGAATTAACTTGTGATTCATTTACAACAAAGTATAGTGAGCCTTCTGAGAGAACTTGCCAAAATGATTCTAAAATTGATCTGAAATAGTAACCAGTCTAGAAAATCCAAATATTATTTTTTAAAAGAAGAATAATAAAGATGAACTCTTAATTTAAGATATTAAAATATGCCACACAACTTTTCAAATCTCTGCTATTGATTTGGTTAAAAATCTCTAAGTACTAGATTAATACAACAGATGGCTTTCAGAATTAGACATCTGAGGATTTACTCTATGATATATGCCAAATCAGCAGGGGGAAGATAAGATTATTTAGTGATTGATGCTGGAGAGAAACCAAGTTAGAGCCTTGTCCTCATAGCTTATAGCATAGTAATTTCAACTTGGGTTAAGGAGTTACATGTGAAAATGTATCTATGTATACTGTATTGGGGGAATTCTTACATAAGATCTGTCTGGAGAAGGGCATTCAAGGCATAAAAGAAATGGAAGGCATTGTATGGGGGAAAAGTCTAGTTTTAATTTCATAACTGTGGTGTTTTGACTTCAGTCATGGGATTTGAGGTGATTTTCATATAGTTATGAAAAAATTATATTTAGAATGAGTATTAAGGAGAATCAAAAGCAATAAATGGCAACAGAAATAAATTTAACAGTGGATTCTTCTTGATAATGAAATTCTTTTAAACTTAAATCTGTATAACAGAACAGGAGGTGTTTGTTTTTATCAACTTGGTTTGACCTGGCTCTTCTTTTCAATGTTACCAGAAGCCATGCACTGACACTTGCTAAGACTTGTTGGTAGCCATGTCAGAGCCCCACAGGATCCAGTTCACCTCTCTCCCTGGTTCTCTGAATCCTGTATTTTTGAAGAAGTCCCAGAAAGAGGAGGTTCGGGGAGCAGAACAGCATCAGGACTATGAGCTGGCTGCTGCAGCTGTGCAGCTGTTGGGATTATAGTCACCCTCTTTAAACCAGATCACAAGCACTTCCCAGAGTTCTACCCAGAGCTGGTGAAGAATATATGAGGAAAGGTGAAAGGCCTTCAATCTGGAGATTAGAGGATCAATCTCTCAGATCCTTTAAATGATGAAGAAAAGGAAAGGTATAAAGTGAGGCCCTTGCATGGAAATTTGAAGAAAAATATGGCAGAAAGAAATGTAGAAAAGACTGAATAAAGGACTTGATTGATATGGGTTATGGTTAAGATGAATCCAATTCCTTCATCAATAACTGAGGTGTATGATGAGCTTGTTCCTGCTTCTTTGACCACAAAGTACAGAGGATTTCACATTAACACAGGAACTCTGCAATTTAGGCAGGCACCTGAATCTGAGGATGATTTCATTAAAGAAAAGAAGAAAAAAATCTCCAAAGAAGCACAAGTTGAAGGAAGGTGGTGAGAAGATAAAGGAGAAGAAATGAAAAAAGTCCAAGTTTGCCTCACAGCCCTCAATGCAGTAAGGAGGAGGAGAAGAAAGGAGAAGGAGAAGAAAGGAGAAGGAGAAGAAAGGAAGAGGTGGAGGGGGACAGGAGGGGGAGGGGGAGGAGGAGGAGGGGGAGGAGCAAAAAGAAGGAAGGAGAAGAAAGGAATACTCGGGGGCTTTCAGTGTTAAAGAGTTGCTAAAGAAATTTCAGAAGGAGAAAGAAGCTCAGAAATAGAGGGAGGAGGAGCATAAACTGTAGTGGTCTCATCAGTGGAAGCTCAGGGCCTTCTGACCCCTTACTCTTGCTCTACAGCTCCACTTTTTTTTTTTTTTTTCTTCAGTGCTGGGGATTGAACCCAGGGTCTCATGCTTGACAGGCAAGCAGCTCCCCAGCTTTATGGCTCCACTTCTGACAATGACTTGCTCCAGGCAGCCTCTGCTGTGAACTTGCTGACTGAGTTGGACTTGGAGCAACAGCTCGTGAGTCTCCAGAAGGAAGCCTCTTCTAAAATATGGATGATATAAGTGATTCCTTCAGGGTGGGATTGAACCAGGAATTTAGGCAGCCCTCTTCCCTCCCCAAAGCCTGCCAGCATCCCTGGAGAAGTGCAGTAAGGGGCTGGCTCAGGCATGGTGACAGTGTGGCTGGGCTTTCCTGGTAGTGGTCAGGCAGATTGCTGCTGGTTCTGCATGTATCTCTCCTCATCCTGAGGGAGGAAACAGTGTCAGCTTTGCCCATCTGGCTTCCTATTTAAGCCTTTCTTGATTCTTTCTCTTCTAGACAGTTTTCTTCCTGAGAGATTTTTCTCTTTCCATTTCCTGCCTATTAGTTTCTTTCCCACACAGTATTTCCTTTTGTGCACAGACCAACACTGATATTGGCATCAAGCAGCAGGGTGAGAGATTAATCTTACTATCTTTTGAAAATGCACGAAAGTTCATAAATGTGTTTCACATAGAGCATATGCTCAGTTATCACTGGGTTTTGGTCATTCCCTTGTGTTGCTTATCCTCAGCATCAGCTTTGGTAGCGATCCAGGAAGGCTTCTGTGGTGCTTAATAAGAAGGAGCTTAACTCGAATGCTGTCCATATCCCTTAATAGCAGCAGCCCCTTTAGCAGCTCTTGCTGCTGCTGTTCTCCATTGATTTGGAATTGATCCCTAAGTGCTGAGAACTGTCAATTCAGTGATACTATGAACCAAGCATGGATCATTAGTTATGATAATATTACCTTTTAGTTAAAATAACATTTACCTTAGGCATTGTGGTTTGCACTGCAGTTCCAGTGGCATTGGTACTCAATAGTTATAATTCTGAACTAGTGATTCTCATACATCTCAGAATCATTGCTATGTATTTATCCTTTAAGTTTCAGGGCAGGTGAAATATCAACCCCTGCTACAAATGATTTTCTCACTTCCAGAAAGTATTTGAATATGGTATACAAAGCAAATATAACATCTTATTGAAATCTCTAGTTCATCTTTGCTTGCATGCAGTGTTGGCCATGAGCGTTCTATTTGAATATAATGATTTAAATGAATTGTGCCATGTTAGGGATTCAGAGTATATCTTAAATATGACATCGAGGTGGAAGATGTTGAACCTGAACTTGGCATGTTTGAGTGTACTGACCTGTATTTGCTCTCAGAATTCGTGTTAAAAAAATGAATATGTTCTTTTCTGGTTTGTAATCAAATTGTTTTATAGTTTTTGAAAGTCTTGTTAAATAAGTAAGCACTATGTGACAGTAGCCAGTTTTTTAGAGAAAAGTCAAAATAGAATTCTTGGGTATGTTTTCATTCCCACCATAGGTTGTGTTCTAGTGTGCCTACTTATTATTTCAATCTCTTGGGGAAAATGGGGCATATCAAGCGAAACAAAATGCTATAACCTGAAACACTGTGGGGCTGTGCTGCAAGAGAGCTCCCTTGGTGGATCCCCTGTCTGGGAAGCTTCCCTCCTGAGTGATTGCTCTTGGGCATGACAGACAGGGGTTAAGAGTCCCATAGGCAAGGTGGGCCTGGGTCCTCGAGGTGTTGACCAGAGAGTTTGATATTATGATTTGAAAATATAGTGTTCCAGGGTGAAGTTGATACTTTAGTCTTTACCTGGCCTTGCTCCTGCATTAAGAAACTTTGGAAAATGGGGTAGGAAATGTGTGGGGCTTATCCATTACCCCACCAGTTCAAAAACAATTTCACTTTGCATTTTCCTTTCTAGCTTCTGTTTAAGTTTTAATGCAGTTGTGATTATAGTTGTAAATAATCATTTCATGGTTGTTTTCACTTAATAAGTACTGTTATAAAGCCCTAAAGGACTCAACAATCTTTGGACTTCAACTGACTCCATGGAATATAGGCCTGATACACAGAATTTAGCAGAGGGAAAATTTTCTGTTTCCCAGTCTGGGACATAGGAACCTGAGATCTGCTCTTAGTGACTTACTTAATGTCTTCCCACCTGTCAGCCTGGTGCTGGATGGTGGGAACAATGTACGAGAATGGAAGGGGACATGAAGATGAATACTGCTACCATAGCTCCCTCTCCGCCCCTGGGAATATGACCAGTGGTGAGAGCAGAGGCCAGGCTAGCAGGGAGGTCGTCATGCATGCGGCTCCAGTGCTGCATACTCAGTAGCCAGGCCAGGCCTGTGTCACTCCAGGTTCCACGCTGGGATTGCATTCTAGCTGTGGGGCTTGTGACATGCTTTTGTGTTGTATTCAGTTGTGTCCTCTCCCTGGGGAGTTCAGTGTACTCAGCTGCCCCTCACTGGACACCAGACTTCACACCCTGTTACTCTGTACAAGTGGCCTAGTGTGCTCCCTCCATGCAGAGGGACTTCCTGGTCCTGGCTTCTTTCCCTTCAAGGTTCTGGGATGACTCACACCAAATATGAGAGGTGTTATGGTTTGGATGTGAGGTATCACCCAAAAACTCACTTGTGAGACAATGCAAGAAGGTTCACAGGAGAAATGATTGGGTTGTGAGAGCCTTAATCCAATCAGTGAATTAATTCCCTGGAGGAGATTGGGATTGGGGTGTGACTTGCAGATCTACATTTTGTATCTGGAGAGTGGAGATTCTCTCTCTGCTCCCTGATGATGTGATCTGCTCCCTCTGCCATGCTCTTCCTCCATGATATTCTGCCTCACCTTGAGCCTCAAGGAATGGATCTGGCCTTCTAAGGAATAAGACCTCTGAAACCATGAACCCTCAAAAAGTTTTTCCTCCTCGACTGTTGTTCTGGTTGGGTCATTAAGTGACAGCAGCAAGAAAGCTGACTGATCAGGCGGGGTTAGGATTCCTTCTGGAAGTGGCTGTTGCTGTTAGCCTCCTGACCCTGCTGACTTGTGTGAT
This sequence comes from Sciurus carolinensis, assembly GCF_902686445.1. NCBI lineage: Eukaryota > Metazoa > Chordata > Mammalia > Rodentia > Sciuridae > Sciurus > Sciurus carolinensis. The sequence continues at coordinate 22,400,176 of NC_062227.1, read as the reverse complement.
TAGCCCCTCTCTTCACTCTGGACAGGACATTTTCCCTGTTCGGTTTTTGGCCATCAAACAGTATAATTCTTCTGGGCCTCACATGTGGGCTTATTCCCTTTCAGGGTTATAGTTCCCTTTTTGAGGGTCTGGTTTAGCTCAGAAGCTTGCATGGGGCTCTGGGATCCATCCCCAGCACCACATACACACATGTAAATGAGCCCTGTTTACATGGAAATCCTGGTGGAGGCATCTCTACTTGCACCTCTATGTGAAAACACAACAGCCACCATGCTTTTTCTAAAATAACAGGAAGGATTTTCAGATGGCCATGTAATAAATATACTAGTTCAATTAGGAATATAAAATAAATGTCAGGATTCATATTATATGAGCCACTAATTTCTGCGTACCAGACTGGATTTTTAGAGGTGTCTGAGGCATTCAATATTTTTTTTTGCTTTAATATCTAAGCATTAACATAATTCAGAAAGACAAAATGATAAGTACTTAAAATTAATGCAACTAATTTAATGTACTATTGTTGCACAATAGTTATTGTCTTTGAAATGAGACCTTAGAAAGGTAATATAACTTTCTGAAAATGCAGTTATAGTACAAAAACTTGTCTGTAAATCATACATGTCTTATGCTATTTTATTTAAAAGGATGAGATGTTTAAATCACTGTGTAATCTGTCAAAACCATTAGTTGGCATTTTAAGAGTCACTTAGGGAATATGCTTTAATTTGAAATAAAAGGAAACCAAACTCAAGTTCCTTCCCATCTGTCCTTTTTAGAAAAACTGCATTCAAAATTTTAAAATTTCTTAAATGCTGGTTTTGTCTATGATACTTAATAATTTGATCATTCAGTAGATGATTGAGCACCCACTGTGTCAGATGATGTTCCGACTTGAAACAAAATAGACAAGAAGCCCTGTCTTCAGGGAGCTCGCATTGTCTTTAAAAGTGTTTCTGTGAGACAGGCACTAGGATGTGCTTCTCATACAAGAGGTATTTAAATCCTAACATCTGCCCCAAAGAGGAGGAGAGCACCATTACTACCCTGCTTTACCAAATGAGGAAGCTGAGGCTTGGTGAGGTTTGCAGTCTCAAGCCTCAGAAGTGACTGACTAGGGTTTTATCTCATCTGCATCAGCCCTGATGGTGGTTTCGTGATCACAGTGCATATGGTCTTTTTGGAGTCCTTTCAAATCATTGAGGTACCTTCAATGTGCATTTTTGTGGAACTCCTCAAATTTGGCATTAGAAACTGTGCTTAAAAGTTGTGGTAGATGCCTGAAAGCAGCCTCTGAGGAAAGCCATCAGAATGGTGGGGTTACCAGTCACATCCAATGAGGGCTGTTGTAAGGAATTATTGAACTGAAATCAATGGGCAGAAGGTCTGGAAGAGAGGTTTCAGGTCAATATAAGGAAGAGCTGTCTAACCTGTTCAGGAGAGGGATGGATTGCCTCATTGAATGCTGAGCTGTGACTGGGGGTCTTGGGCTTGTGGATGTGGTGGAGAGAATTCAAGTGTTAGATGGATGATTGTTTATATCAGGTTCCTGACCTTTCATCAGAATGATCCTGACAGTTCTTGTAGCTTAGATTCTGGTTGCCCTGAGATGCTGTGATTCATTAAGTTTAGGGTGGAGCGTGAACATTTGAAATTTTAATCACTTCAATAGAGGACTTGTTGTCTGGGGAGTTGGGGGCTCAGGAAACAGAGGTCACAATTGCAAAAACCCTATTTTGATGAGAGGGTGTGGAATGTTTTAGAAACTAACAGATCACTTTGTGACTGTTCTTAGTGAAGAGAGAGTTGTATTAAGAAAAAAAAAATGGAGATACCAGAGTGGAGCAGAAATAAGAGATTCTGCTGAACCATGTTAAAGATCTTACTTGTTTGGAAACCTTTTAACCTAGAGTTGCGTAGGGTGAATGTGTGTATGTGTGTGAATGTGTATATACACACATACACAGACACACACACACACAGAGAAATACACATGATGTTTTTAAAGATCACTCAGGCTGCTTCAGCTGTTGTTTAAAGACTAGTTTACCACTGGGCCAAGAAATTTGCAAAACTGGTTCCCTTAAGATTGAAGAATGGGCCAAAGACGGGGGAAATTCACTTTTTCCTGTGAATTTCCCATATATGGTTAAAAAGTAGGATCAGAGACTTGACATTTCTCTCTCCATTTTGCATCCATCTTCCTTGTTCCCCTAAAACTCCAGGAACAAGGTCTGATCCAATAAGCATCATATGATGAGTCAAAGCTACCCTTCAGACAACAGCAACTTTCTTATCTGGAATGAGGCCTTTCTGACCAATCCTGAGATGATGATGGATAGACCACACCTGATCAAGATCACCTGCTTTGGCATCTGTGGAAAGCCTCCAGCTGTGCAAACCTCCTAATCCTTTCCCTCATTCCCCTTTCTATAAAGCCTCAAAGTCATGGTCAGTCCCTGGAAGATAGGGCTAAGGTCCTCTGCTCTTCCTAGTCTACATTGATTAAAGTTCTTTTCATGCTTAAAAAGTCACTAGCAAATGAAAAGAACATATTTAAAAATGTGTGTGGAAAGGCAGGAATTGATGTCAGTAGTTGGTTGAAGCATGCCAGGTGAGCACCCGTGGGTGCTAATCTTGGCTGGACTTGATGGACTGCATAAGTGGGCAAGGGGAAGGGGAGCGTGGAGGTGAACACATTTCCTCACTGAGAGGACAGTGGAGGCAGAGCAGGTTTGTGGGAATGTTCTGGGTGTGTGGGCTCGGAGGTGCCTGTCACACTACACAGCCACCCTGGGATGCTGAATGGGGATGTTGAATAGGTAGAGATATAGAACCAGAGATCAGGAGATGCAGTCAGAGAGTTGAGGCCAAGGGGTGGATGAAATTGTCCAAGGAGCAAGAAGAGCGTTGAAGAGGATCCAGAGCTGGGCACAAGTGTGCTTGACGTTGAATGCCTGGTGAGGGAGGAGGCAAACAGGTGTCTGAGAAATCCAGGGAAGAGGGTGGTTTCCAGATGGTGTGTGGACCCAGAGAGGAAGAAAGCTGGGACCTGAGAGGAAAGGCCCTCCACCCATCAGCCTGGAGGTCACTGTGGCTTCTCTGAGAGCTGTTGAGGTGTAGTGGTGGAGGTCTAGTGTGTTAGGGGGCGAGGACCAGGGTGAGTGACCACAGAGATTTCCCCTCAGAATCTAGTTATGAAGGGGGCAGAAAAAGGAGACTTAAAAGGAGTGTGGAAGGAAGATTCTAAAATACTTGTAAAATACATTTTTAGAATTTTTATTATTTTTATTAATTTTTGGGTGCTGAGGATGGAACTCAAGGACCTGTGCCTGTTGAGCAAGCATTCTACTGAGATGCACTTCCAGCTCTTAAAATACTTTCTAAAGATGGAATAGACATTTGGTCTATTTTCTGACTTTGGTTAGGGACTGTGGATATAGCTCAGAGGCAGAGTGCTTGCCTAGCATCCTTGAGTCCCTCAGTTTGATCCCCAGCACTTGGGGGAGAAAAAAAAAAAGGACTGGACTGGGTTAGGAATTTAGAGCCAGGACATTAGAGCAAAAGAAAGCAACAGGGTCTGGGGATGTAGCTGTAGGGTGTTTGCCTAACATGCAACAAGGCCCTGGGTTTAAAAGAAAAAAAGAAATGAATGTAAAGAAAGCAAGCAACAGGCATAGGAATTGGTAACTGTATGGTCATATAAATCATATAAATGAATTTATGTTCATTAAAGGTTTAATTCTTTTGCCCATGTGTATTTGTCTAAGTAAATATTATGTATTTATGTGTGTTTTTGGTACAGAACATAATTTAGCACAAAATTTTGTTTTGCTCAAGTTTTTGTCCTTACACTATTTTATTTCTTTTAAGCATTGGAATTCTTCATAATCAAGATAAATAAAGGAAATCGTAATTGCATGTTGTGATTTCCTTTGAAGTTATATTGAACCGTGTCCATGTAGAAAGTGGACGTTCATGTGGAAATGTGTGCAGGCCTGCCTCTTACCTACTGGCATTGGACCACCTTACTTATTTGTTCAACAGCTTTTTACTATAAATCTACTATGTGCCAAGCACTGGTGCTTGTGTTCTTCATGGTATATTTTACATTTTTTCCTTTCTCCTACTCTATTAACATTTTTTTGGAGGATATAGTAGGTTCTTAATAATCATCAAGTGTGTACATATTGGAAAATTTCAGATGGGAATTCAGGTATTAATTAATAAGATGAACTTATTGAAAATCTCATTAGAATTTCAGACTTGAGTGCAAATATTAAGTCCTGTGTTTCATAGGGCTTCATTAACTGGAAGGTGTTTACTGTATTTGGATTTTTGTGGTGCTTTATATTTGTTTAACAGATAATTCTACAGATTAATCAGGTCAGTTTTCAAGAACCTACCTTTGTGTTGTGACTAACCTTACCATCTGATGGGGTTTTGATATAAATATAAGCATGAAGGACTATTCTTAGCTTTTTTCAGGAAAACACATATTTAATGTTCTTTATGTTTTTATCAATGCTAAAATTTCCATAGGCCATTTTAGTTCTTACATGATTTAAGGGTGAGTGAAAATGCATGTAATCAACAGGAGAGAAGAACTAAGTATTGTGTAATTTATGCCTCACAAAGGATATGATTCCCGTATCCTACCCCAAGGATGTAGTTAGTTACTCACACTTCTGGGAGACCCAGTAAAGTGAATTTGTCCAAAAAAGTCCAGAGTGAAATATGTGATCTTTTGGAAGACAGAAGCTGTATATTCATAATTTTGACTTTATGTAATAAATTTAGTTTATTTCATTTTAAAATTTATGTTGCATAATATTTTGGTCAGGGGCTCAAACTTTGGAGAAAGACAGTGTATAAACAAGATTAAGGTTTCAAACAGAAAAAGTCAGTAGCATTTGATAGTAGCTATCTATGTTCTTGCCTGCTCCATGTTGTATCTTGTATAAACATGGAATTTTCTAAACATATTAACATAATGACATGTACTTGAAAATATCACATTTTGTTCCTTTTCTGGTTCTGCCATGATTTAAGTTCATATTTTAGGTTAAGAATGTTATGTAGAGCATCTTCTGAGGCAAACTCATGAAGTGCTTGCTATATTACAGTATTAACTCATTTAAATTGGGATTATAATTTTAATGCATTTTAAATTAAGTTGATCCTTATATTAATTTTAGATTTATTAACAGATATGCTCAAGTCTTCCATTATTAATTTTTGCTTGATTCACCAGCAACATCCTGTAATTGAAAATCCAGGTGCTTTCTTATGGGTCTTTAGGGAATGATTTTCTTCTGGTTTAATCACTTGGTGCAAGACATATTTTAACACTCCTAAAAGTAATGGAATATGAAATTCTACAACAAATAACAAATATAAACTCTTTGCTTCATGATGGAAAAGTTGATCATCTTAAATAAACTTAACCATATTTGTTACCTTAAAACTGTAGTGCTTTACCTTGTAAGTTTCCTTCATTTCTGAGTGATGAATTTAAACTAGGTATCTCATTTCCATTTTTCAGTGTTTTTTCTGATGTGATTGACTCGGTACAGTTCTACTTGTTTTTATTTCCAATGTGTTGAGCAAACAGATACTATCATTATATTGTAACACGTGCAATTTCTTGCTGTTTCTATTGTCCCATTTCCAGTGAGCAAATAGAATAATGTGTTTTTACATTAGTTTTCATTTCTAGTTAGAATGTATCTGTGTCTGAAAATTGACCTAAAGAATGCTGCCACATCTTAACAAGTAGATTAGTAGGTAAGAGATGGCCTTGCCATCAGGCTTTGTAATTGCAAATTCCTGTGTCATTTAAAGGCAGTGAATGACAAATATTGACAAAAGAGGGCGAAATAATACTTAGGTTTCCAGTTTCTTGGAAGGTGAATACAAATACTATTCTTTATTATGCTGATGGTTAACATTTGGGTTTCTGTTCTGTACCAGACTGAACAGTACAGATTATTAGTTAGAAAATAAGCACTCACTGCAGAAAGAAATGTCTACTGTCTAACTGAAGGAATTATTCAATTACAGATAACTATACCATTTCAAATGATCTGACAGTTACACAGTTTGAAATGAATTATTACCCGGAGGGAGCTGTGAAGCCCATCTTCTCGTGAGACAGTTTTGTGGCATTGAGGAAACTGAGGTGAAGGAACCTTTCAGTTTTCACAGGTCATTGTGCATGCAACAGAATCCTCAATTGAAACTAGTTTAAGTAAACTTAAAAAAAAAAAGGTACAGTCCTCCTTCTTCATAGGGGATACATTCTAAAATACAGGTGTGAATTTTGAAGGCCAAAGTATAATTTATAGATAAGGTTCATTTCAGCTACTGGATTTGTTTTTTAATATTAAATGTGTTCACTCAGTATGTATGTGTATTTAATTTTGTGTTCAGTTTTTCCTAATTATTCTTTCTAAGTTGTCATACATGTGATAAAAAATACCCATAGTATCAGGAAAGAATGAGAGAGAGAGAGACAGGAAAAGATTTAGTAAATTCAAAACTATATATCAAAATATGCTTGCTCTCACATAATATTAGGATGTCTAATATATCTCACCCTATAAGAAACACATCTTCCAGATATTAGTAACACAAATGTGTGTACTTTAATTGTATCCCACAAAACCAGAGCAATGGCATGAATCCTAAGAAATGGGCAATTTACCTGAAGTTTTACTTCTGTCCCTGAAGAAGTACTATAATCACAATCTTTCTTATAGAATTTGATAAGATACTGAGAAAATAGTGATTAATCAAAGGAACTTTTAAAATGGAAGTCTTTCATTTATTGACATTAATTTATTATGATTAGAGAATAAGGCAGTAAAGAATAATAAAAAAATGGATTGAATTCTTACTTTTGGTCTAGCAGTAAGCTTTACATATGTTCTAATTTTCCCTTTCATCTGTGAGGCAAAGTGTGTGCTGTTGCAAATACCAGTCCACTGTACAGATGAGGAAACCGAGACTTGGGGAGGTCAAGTAAATGGTATAAGGCAGATCTGGGTGTTACTCCATGTTCCTGGGTACTGTGAGATTGAGGAACAGTGTCCACATAGGGTATAAAGTCGTCTGAACTTTGAACCACCCTGTGTGCTGCCTGCATCCATGGCAGATGTTACCTCACTTCACTATGGAAAAGCAAGTGACTATACTACGTTATTGAGTCATGGTTCTGTGAAGAGAATTGAGTATCTGTTTCTGAAATACTGTTCCAGAGTAGAGCAGGCCCTTAAATTGTGTCTTTTGGAGAAGTGTTTTTAGGCGAGAGGAGTTTCCACTTTTTCCCAGGAAGTGCTTCACAGCACTGTGCCCTGGGAGGGCTGAAAAATACATTAACCTCCTTCCAGAGAACTATTTGTTCTCTTTTGGAGACAAGATTTGCTCTTAAAAGTTGGGCAGACTTCACATCTAATTCTGCTGTCATTACCATTTCCTACCCTAATTCTAAACCCCATGGAGGTTTTATTACATTGTTTGGTGGCATTAGCCTGTCAACACCTGGATAAGACTTTTTGAAATCAGGAAGCTAAACAGCCAAAAGAACCAATCTGTCAACTTAAATCGACTTGGAAATGGAAAGGGTTATTCCACAATGTGGGAAATACAACATTGCCTCCAGCCTGGTTTGTCTCTTCTTTTCTTTCTCTCCCCTCCCTCCCTCCCTCCCTCCCTTCCTCCCTTCCTCCCTTCCTCCCTCCCTTCCTTCCTTCCTTCCTTCCTTCCTTCCTTCCTTCCTTCCTTCCTTCCTTCCTTCCTTCCTTCCTTCCTTCCTTCTTCCTTCTTCCTTCCTTCCTTCCTGTTTGAACTTTTTCAGAGCAAGCCTCATGTACTGGGTGGCAGAAGTGTTGAGTGCTGACTGCTGCTGGAAAGCTGTATAGTGTTCATGTGACCATTCACTATGCTTGTTCGAATGTTTATTGTGAATATTGTGAGTGGTTTTTACCCTCTGGTTTAATTAGTGGCCCTGTGAGCTGAGCACATTTGAAAGGTAAAGGGACCTGGGACTTCAGTCCTCTCAATTTTATTTTTTTGCTTTTCTTTTTTTCCTTTAAACTTGTGAGTTTGAAACATTTATCTTTTGAAATTGAAATGTTTATACATTGTCCATATTTAGGGTGAAAGTATATGGGGGTGAACTTTGGTTTTATAGAACTATTCCTTCATAATATTTAGAAATATATTTACATAGTATTGTATAAAATTTAAATATCATCATATTCTATTAAAATAGATATTGTTATGCTCTGTGACAGGAGCAAAGACATAAGATTCCTTGACAAAACCATGAGATGAGTTCATAACTGCAAATGTGTCTCTTCATGGGAACTGATGGGCCATTCCTTTTCAATGTCTTTTGCTTTGTTTTTCCCCAAAACACTATTTTAAACATAAAACTTTATATACTGACGTGGCATTAAAAAAACCTATTATTGGAAACCTCTGCTTCTTAATAAGATGTAAACCGGTATGTTTCTTTATTTTTAGTGTGAATCCATGTTTTTCTGGTTATTTCAGTGAACTGTGAAATCCAAAATGACTGATTCTTTAAATAGTAAAGCAAATAAGTAATTTAAAATAATTTGGGATTTCTTTCTTTTTTCTTTTTTTCTTTTTTGTAAAGGGGATTGAAATCAGGAGAGCTTTGCCACTGAGCTGCATCCCCAGACCTTTTTATTTTTTATTTTGAGACAGGGTCTTGCTAAATTCATGAGGCCTGCCTAGAACTTGTGATCTTCCTGCCCACAATAAGTCTCCACAATAACTGGGATAACAGCTAAGCTTTTTGTTGTTGTTTGTTATAAAAACAGTTCAAAGAAAAGTTGTTAATTTTTTTTTTTTTTTTTTTTTTTTTTTTTGTGGTGCTGGGGATCGAACCCAGGGCTTTGCACTTACAAGGCAAGCACTCTACCGACTGAGCTATCTCCCCAGCCTGAAAAGTTGTTAATTTTTATTCATGTAATTCTTTTTCTTTTGTCATTACATTTGTATCTATCAGTATAATTCATGAATGATCTGTGAATTAATTTTAAAACATTTTCAAAACATTCTAAATGTAATGTAACTAAGGCCTAGTGAGGAGAAAACTTCTAATAATCAGACAGCACATATTTAAACCTAAGTTCCATAGGAATGTTTTCTGATTTCAAACAAATTTCTTTGTATATTAGTACTACTTATATTTTTCTCTTCAAAGTTGCATATGAATTGAAATGTCATGGATGGAATGTTTTTATAATATTTGGAGGGTTTCTACTTAGTAAGGTGCTGTGAGATGAATTCTTTTGCAAAATGAGGAAGGAGATTTCTAAGTAAACACTTTGTTCTTTGGTTTACAAATTTGGGTTGTTTTATATATAGTATTACTTTAAGTGAAGGACACTTGAATTGGTTATAGTTTGGAACTTCAATGCCCCTCAAAGGCCCATATGCCAACAACTTGACCTGTGGCACTATTGGGAGGTGGTAGAACCATTGGTGGGTTGGGCCGGTGGAAGGAAGTGAGGTCATTGGGGGTGTGCCCTTGAAGGGAATATTGAGATACCAGCCCCATCTCCCAGCTTGCTTTGCTCACACACTGTGCTGTATTTAAAAAATTGTGTTAGCTTTGCATGGGTGTGACAAAATGCATGAGATAATAAGCTTAGAAGGAGAAAATATTTATTTTAACTCATGTTTTCAGATCACTTGGCAGAAAGTAATGGCAGGGAACTTCTGGTGGAGCAAAGCTGCTCACTCATCACAGCCAAGAAGTAAAAAAGAGCATTAGGGAAGCTGCTCTAAAGAAAAAATGCTATTGCACTTGTGTAATCAAGCCAGCTGAGAAAAAATTAGAAAATAGAGGAAATGTAAGTTGAAACTCTGAGAGAAAGCAGTGGTTGAGGACTGTGCATGACCAATGAGAGGCCACTCCAGTTAGCACACCTGGAGAAAGGCCATGGCTGTACATTGCAAGATTAGAGAATGATATGCATGTCTGTCATTTAAGTTCAAATTAAGTTGTTTTATTATTTTTTATCTTATTTTGAGACATCTGTCCCACTAACTAAACCACTATTCTTTCCTTAAGGTTCAACAGGGTACTTTTAACTATAATGATTATTATTGAATAATATATGTGAGCTTCATAGTTTTTGTTTAATTTGCCTGCATAAAACTTTTGTCAGCTATTTCAGACTGTTATGTTATCTTCTGTGATACTACTGCAGTTAAATAGAAAAATAATTTTTCTCAAAAAGTCTACAAAAATTGTGTGTGGAGTAGTTTTGCACAAATGTTTTTAAGTGTGACCTAGGAAGTATTTAAATGTTAAATAATTAAGTAAAATAAAAGCCAGTTCTTAATGTAATTATATAAAACTAAGTTTAAGTGACCAACTGCATTGACATTATTATTATTTTTATAATAATAAATAATAATTATTTTTTCAAAAATATGTTTTAGTTGTCAATGGATATTTATTTATTTATTACTATGGGGTGCTGAGTATCAACCTAGTACTTCACACATGCTAGGCAAGCCCTCTACCACTGAGCCACAACCCCAGCCCATGACATTATTTATTATAGTAGTTCAGTATTAGGCACATTTTGATGCCTTTGACTTAATCATGTTTTGACTCTACATATGTAAACATTTCAAGAATTGCAGGATCCTTAGTGGTTAGAAATGAAGTTGATTCTTGACCCACCAGTTTTATCAGAATGGTAAGTTTTGGTTTTCTTTTGTTTGGGTCACTTCTGTTAAGTAAGTTTCTGTAAGAAGCCGTGGATTTGAGCACCTGTATTGGATTAAACCAACATAGAGTTTAATTCTTACCCAAGCTTTGGCTTGTCACAGAAGTTACTGAATTCAGTTAGTTAACAGATTAGGCTGTGACCCACCAGCCAGTTCAGCTGTAACCCATTGACTAGATGGTGAACTGGTCTGTAGACAAGTTGTTTTCTGTGCCTCACGTCTGTTCCTGTAAATGCTGTCTGATCATTTTGTTGGTTGAAATTCTCAAAACCTGCTCTAGTTCTGGGAGCTAAATGATTTGTGAATTGTTTTTGTTTTGTTTACTTTGGCCATACAAACCCTACTGAATTTAATTGGCCTAAGGAAGTTTTCTTGTTAACACTTCTAATGCTTAAAATAACAACAAACAACAATAAAAATACAATTTGAGAAGGAGTGTAGAAATGAAACACTTAAGGCCATTTTAGTGGCAGGATGCGAGAATGCAGCATTGGCCTTGCAAATCATCTAAGGCACAAATACTAAATAAACTCAGCAGTCTTGAAGGCAGTGAACGTGTGAGCAGTCTCCTGTGCCGCTGTGGAATGCTGCTCATTTTGCCTGTCAGTCAATAATAATTCAATATACAACGCAGATAAAGATCAGCTTAGGATGCTTTTCTCTTCTGAATTTTTAATACCTGCAGAAATGTAAAAGAAATAGCCCATCTAGTGAGTGGCAGCATGGAGGAATAGACCATTTTGCTGCCCAGATCCTCAGAGCATCCACAGAGAGCAGCTTTCCCTATGAATTTACCTGAATCTTAAGATCCAAAGTCTGTTTGTTGGTCTTTGGAGGAGGCAGTATCTAGGATTGTCAGCCCACCACGCCTGGGCTGCTCCTAAAGAAGAGATATTGGCATTTTATGAATTTATTTTTATTTTACTTTTTATTTTGAGATGGGGTTTCACTGAGCCCAGGCTGGTCTCCATCTTGTGGCTCAAGAGATCCTCCTGCCTCAGGATCATAGGCTTGTGCCCCCACACCTGGCTTTATTAATTGATAATGAGACAAACAGGACAGACCTAAAGGAACTGTCCACCCACAAGTTTAGCCAGGACAGTCTTTCTGGCAAACCGTAGGGCAACTGTGAAAATTGAGTTATTTTTGGTGAGCCTGAATGGAATGCACTGGAAGAATTCAGGTTTCTTTTGTAACTTTATGCCCAGGGTTTAAAGTAGCCATGTTATCGTGAGCATTAATGTGTTCTTGTTCCCTCTGCCTGTGTCCTTCCTATACCATTGAGCAGAGCAGTACTATTGCTGTCTCCACAGAGCTCTCATTCTAGAGGGGAGGCTTCTGTAGTTCTTCCTCCAGGCTCTGTGAAGCTTGTAGTCTGGGGTCCTTGGGGGCCTGACATCCATTTGAGACCGGAAGGGGGAAGGGGTTACTCAGGAGAGATGGAAGGAAGGGAAACCAGTGTGCAGAGCCTGAGAATCTGTTTAAAGCTTTTTAAAAATGACTATTCTTTAGAGAAACAGTTTTGGTGCAGGAGGTAGCAGAATGTTCAGTGATTGCTACAATTGTTAAGAATTTCAGCTTTGGACTTGGGTTGAAGCAACTGGTCACTCTCCTCATTTCCACACTGTCCAGGCACCAGTTATATTAGAGATGGTACGACCAAGGCTGGGTGTTCCATTTTGACTACTTGCCTACTCCTGCTTGTGAAGACATTTTGTTGCTAGGATGGGAGGTTGAAAATGAAGCCTGACAGAGAGAAGTGTGACATATAGTGTCTTCCTCATTCTATGTCCTCAGGTTGATATTTGGTTGACTTAGCAGCCAAGGATTTGAGAATTTGCTGCATATCTCACATGAAGAAGGACTCCAAAGGGAATTTTTGGGGGAAAATGGACCTATCTCTGCTTCCCACATATCTGGCTTGTCCTAAGAGCAGTGAAAGTGGGTAAGAGCTGGGGAGAGACATAACTCTTCTTCCTGGGTACAGGCACAGGCAGAATCCTTGTGAAACACTGTGTTAGGATGTAACCTCCCCAGATACAGGAGATCAAGAAGAGCCTAACGCTCTGTTGTCCCCTAACTTGGAGCCCACTAGCTTTCAGAGGTCCGCCATATACACATCTTCTAACCTGCCACAGTTAGCTTAATGGCAGGATAAATCACTCCAGAAAACAGGAGAAATATTGTTTCGAAGTACTGGACTCTAGCAGAGGGCAAAGGATGAAGAAACAAGACAGAAGATCTGTTCAAGAAACCACTGATTTATTTCTAACAGAAGTTAAAGCATTTTGGGTCCTCAGTAGTGTTCTGACACTCAGAATGTTCGTAAAACAAGCTCCTGTGACATGGATGTGACTGCTCAAACTCTCTTTACAGGTGTGGTTAAATTTCTGAATCCCACCAAGAAGACCCAAGAGCTGCAGTTGTTTCTGCATCAGCTGCATCTGTGGACCATTTAAAGGGCACCTGTAGGATCATTGCCAAGGAATTTGCTGTTCTCAAGATCTTGCTTCTTAGTTCTTAGTAGGTAATGCTGGGACGAGCCCTTGAGAAGGAAGTGACAATGAACGTGCAGGAAGAGACAGAAGACAGTCTCTTGCCATGTTCCAAGCTGGTTAGTGGAAATACAATCCCCGTGAGGTTGGAAAAATATCTTCCTCCCACCCATTTATAAAAATGAGGTCATGGAGAAGAGCAACCTGGGTGGCATGGGAAGACCCAGTAATCCTGCTCAGAGGTTGGCAAACTTAAAACTACCATTACATGGAAAACCACTGATACTGCCAATATTTGCTACTCCTAATAGATTCCTGCTGTATACCTTCTTTGTGCTGGCTGGGTAAGTACTGAGTGACAGGGTGAGGAACAGCATGGAATATCACAAATGAACACCATTAGTGGTTTCATTTTTGAATGGAGATGCATCTTGTGTTTGATAAGGGTCTCATCCATGATGATCATGGGCAAGAACATTGCACTCGTGGGGTGAGGGACTGCTCATGAAAGGGAGGGAGGTCCTGTGTGCACCCTCCTATCTTGGTGTCCTCTCTTGGTGTCCACTTTCCAACTACAGATGGTCACAGATACACTATGTTATGAAAGTATGAAAATGATAAGCAGTTCAGTAGAAACTGACTTTGAATCTTGAATTTGGATCTTTCCCTGGGCTGGTGATATGCAGACTGATCCTCTTCTGATGCTGGGCAGCAGCAGTGAGCTGCAGTTCCAGGCAGCACTGCCATCATGATGGAAATAACCAATGCACTACAGTGCGCTATGCTGTTAACCTGTGCTGTTCACCAGGTTACGATAAAGTCAGTTCAGTTTCCACTTATGATATTTTCAAGTTAATGATGACTTTATCAGATAAGAACAATAGCAGAAGTTGAGGAGCATCATTATTTACTCATTTTAGACTAAAGTTTTCCCATACTGGTGACCCATTTATTTATACCAAATTTCATCAAAATTGGACATCAGTTCATTGAACTAATACTTACTAGGTTGTCGGGGTTTCTAGGGCCCCCAGCCTTAGGCATGGTCAAGATGGCGCCTGACGCTGAGCCAAAAGCGGCCAGCTATACAGTAAACAACCAGCGAATTCCAATGATTGGCTAGTTAACGATGTGATTAGAGCATGCCCCCCTCGTGTACCCATCCTATGCCTGCAGCTGTCTGCGTTTATCTCGTGTACTCTCCCTTGATTGGTTGAAGTGTATATAAGCCTGGTGGGTGGGAGAGCGAGGGGGCGGAAGAAGAGGGAGAAGCGGCGAAGGCGGAGGTTGAAGCCAAGCTGGAAGCTGGGAGTACGCGGGAGCTGGAAGAAGCTGGGAGAAGGGAAGCTGGGAGTGCGCAGAAGCTAGGAGTAAGAGAAGTGTAGGAGAGGGACTGTGCACAATAAACTTCCAAAGCTTCAGACATTTGTCGTGTCTCTCTCTGCGGCCAGAGGGGACGCGATACTAGGTGACTTTTTTGGGTAAGCCAGTGTTCTAGATATGAGGAATATGGAAAGCCCTTCAAAATCATTGACATCCCAAAGCTTCCAGGAAAACCTGACCACACGTGCATGTATGTGTTGGAGGAATCAGAAAATCAACAATTGTTAAGTGTTCTGGTTATCTTTTACTGTATGCAACAAGCCATCCCCAGACTTAGTGAATTAAAATAATAGTAACTTTTAACTTATTAATTGGCAGTTTGGGTATGGCCAATGGGGAATGCTTGTTTTGGCTTTCAGTGTTGGAGCAGGTCCCAGGTACAATGGAAAGGAGAGGCCCCAAGGTCAAAAAAACAGGGGAAAAATGATATTAAAAGGCATTATAATGTAAAACAATATTCCTTCCTTCTGTGGTCTCTCTGTCTTGGTGTTTTTTATTTGCTCTGTAACTACCCCCTTGGGCATGGGGATACTTGGTGGGCAGTATGTACTCTCCCAGACATCTGAACCCCCTTTCTTAACACCCTCAGCCTACCAGCTGAGAGCTCTCCTTCCAGTCCCAGGACAGAGGACACATTTCCTAGGGTTGGACAAATAAAACTGATTTCTCTCCTTCTCTTGGGCTGTCATCCCAATACACAGTGGATCAGTGATCCTTGAGGGATTGCAGCCTTTGTGGAGGATCTGCTCAGTACTTGATTTGGGGTTTTGCAAATGCTGGGGTACTGTTAGCCCAGGTTGGGGTGGCCTTCAGCATGGTATATCCAGAACACCACTGCACAGGTGCCTAGCCCCTTCTTCTTCCTGTGTTTCTATCTAGGACCCTGTCAAGGGCAGAGGTGACAGCAGTCGCTGTTGAGGCACAGGGACAGGGAAGACCAGGGACCTGGAAAGTGGGCTGCTGAAAACCTGTGACAGGGAGGCAGGATCTTGCAGGAGTAGCGGTTCCAAGTTGCCAACCCACGATTCATGGTCCCATTGGGCTCTATGTACTGAACACAGATTCAGAGATAATGTTAAGAATTTCAAGAACATGACCACAGGCACAAGCCCTGTGAGCAAAGGACCCTGGGAACTGCTGGTCCTCCATCCATGCCCTGTGCTGGAGATTGGTTTCTTTTCCATATGGGCTTTTCATGCCTTCCTTGCAGCATTCCTTGCAGAACATCCCAGGAGAGCCAAGCAGAAGCTGCATTGTATTTATGGTCTAGCTACAGAAATCACAGTCACTTCCCAAGTACTGTGTTTGTTAAGATAATCAAAAGGCCCACCCAGGTTCAAGAGGGGAAGATATAGATGTCTAGATGTGTTGTTGCAGCCAAGATTTTTAGAAAATACAGTCTGCCACTATAAGATAGTAGATAGTATGTAAGATGGAGATAAGTGCTACAGAAAACAGTAAAGTAGAAAGAGGCAGAAAAGAGCGTTGTGGGTGGGCTGGCTTGCAACATTGAATAATTGGGTCAGGTAATGCCTCCTTAACATTTGAAGAACATTAGAGATAGAGCTGTTAGATATCTGAGGAAAGAATGTTGCAGGCAGAGGGGAGTGTCTATGTGGAGTGGATTATAAGAACAGACAGGCAGAATCAAAAAAGACTCTGAGGCTTTTGCTTGTATAAAGAAGCCTTGAAGGTTTTTGAGTCATGGTATCACCTAGGCTCACTCACTTTATAGAAAGATCATTCTTCCTGCTTTTTATAGAACAGACTCTACAGGGGCAAGGTGGAAGCAGGGTGACCCATTGAGAACACTTGAAAAAGTTATTGGCAGGGCCCCTAGTTACTTGTACCAAATAGTAACAATGGAGGTGATGAGGAGTGATTTAGTCTCTGGATGTATTAAAGGTGGAACCAGTAAGATTTGGTGACAGATTGGATTTGAATATTAAGAGGGCACGTCAGGGGTGACTACGGTGTTTTTTGGTTGAGATGTGGACATCTGAGAGATGTGATGGGGAAAATCAGAGTGGTTTGGAGTCTTTAAGTTTGAGATGTCACAAAGATCCCTTAGTGGAGATGTTGACTGTGTAGTTTCACCTATAGGCTGGTGCTCATGGAAGAGGCCTGAGGTAGAAACAAAACTTTGGGAGTACTCACTACGAGATCAATAAGAAAATGGATATATTTTCAGAAGGGGTGAGTTCCTACTGACTGTGGGATGAATTAATTTGCTATTGAAGGTGAGATAGTCCCTTTACATTTAGACTGGTGATTAAATAGATATTGCTATCACATTTCCTTAACTTACATATTTGGATAGACACGATCAGCCAAGAAATTTTTCCTTTAAGATGTGTGTGTATGTGCATGAGTGTTGTTCTGTGCATGTTTGTCTGTGTATTGTATTCCAAATAACCATGATCTTTCCTTTGTGATATGTATAGTTTATATATTTTTTCGATGGTCTGGATTTTTAAGATATTCAAATTTGTCTTTATATAGATATTTTATGTGCATTTTCTTTATTGACATGTGAATTTGTTAAATTTGTAAGCTCAGTTTCTTCCTTAACTAGCGCTTCAAAGATTGGGAGATCCAAATTGTTCTTCCCTATATATTCCAGTGAACTGATTCTGTTTTGAATCACAAATTAAAATCACAAATTAATTTAATAAAAAATTAATAGAGCATTTAAAATTATGATGTTCAGAGTTATTCTTTGGATCAGGATGCACACCCTACCTATACTTGAATCAGGATTTCTTTAGCTTTTGTTAATATTTTTTGAATCGTGACAAATATTCCATTAGGCTCAAACAGTGAGGTAAATTGATTGATGGAAAAATTACAGGATGTGTTTGATCTTAGGGGAAAGACATGCTATGATAAAATGTTTTAAAGATAGATCATTAACGTACATTTCATTTAATAAACGATGTTTTCATTAAAAAAAAACTTGTTAAGAGGTAAAGTTATTGAAAAGTGTAGTTAAGAGGCATTTTATTCCTAGATTCAACATTCCCTTTTACTTGGGAAATTTTACTTGGGGCTCTCTCCTTCTTCCACCTGCCTTTGGTACTGGGGATTAAACCCAGGGGTGCTTAACCACAGAGCCATATCCCCAGCCTTTTTTATTTTTCATTTGAGACAGAATCTTGCTAGGTTGCTTAGGGCCTTGCTAAGTTGCTGGGGCTGGTTTTGTTTTGAACTGGAATTCTCCTGCCTCAGCCTCCCCAGCTTCTGTGATTACAGGTGAGCAGCACCTTGCGCTGCTAAACATCATCCCTTTTAATTGTCTATGTATTGCCTGATT
The DNA here is from genome assembly GCF_902686445.1 of Sciurus carolinensis. Taxonomy (NCBI): domain Eukaryota; kingdom Metazoa; phylum Chordata; class Mammalia; order Rodentia; family Sciuridae; genus Sciurus; species Sciurus carolinensis. The sequence continues at coordinate 22,382,206 of NC_062227.1, read as the reverse complement.
CCCTCCTTTCCTTCCCCTCCCACCTTCCTTTCTGTTTTTCCTTCCTCTCTCCCTCCCTCTTATTTTCCTTTCTCTTTCTTTTCCTTTGCCTTCTCTTCCCAGAACAAAGACCTGAATTTGCATGTGGGAGATTGAAAAGTAAAGGAAGGAAAACAGAAATCTTGTGAATGAGAGCACTCATTTCTGTTACTCCCACCTTTCACTGTGGCTGAACCTGAATTGGGCAGAGGTTCCAGGAGCTTTGGTTAGGTGATTGCTGGAGTGACCTCATGCCTGGGTTAAAAGTCCTATTTTTAGTTTAATTTAGGGAAGGACTCAAATGCCTGAATGGTCCTGACAGCATTGGGTGCCAACATTCAGTGCTGTCTTATGGATGCAGTTGACGCCCTAGTCATTCTAGACTGTCTTCTGGAAGCCTTACAGTTCATTCCCTGGTATTCCCATTTCTTCATTCCATATGTCAGGAATACAGTCTTCCCATGAAAGCCCCCATGTTTTTGGCAAAGCATTCTTGTTTCTAATCTCTTCAGTCAACATTTCCCCCGTTATTTCCAACATAACCATAAACCACATAGTGTTTGGAGGTTCGAAGAACACAAGCTGATTTCTTGAGGGTTTGGGCATTTGACCAGCAGATGGAAGGTGCTAAGAGGAAGTCAATAGCAAGGACTGATGATTTTATTTTAGGATTGGCCTGCCTGGGAGGCCAATGCTAGGTACAAGTCTGCAGTTCAATGCACAGGTGCACATCAATTGTTTTCTGATGAAACACAGTTTTAGTAAATAACCAGCTCTATTATTATGCCCAACTGAGAAGAAATTAAGTGCAGTTACTTGACTGATAATGATGTCAAACATTTTCAGGTGTTAGAATTTCATTAAGACTGTGTTGTCTTTTACTGAACCTGTTTACATTTTGTGTCAGGTATTTCAAATTAATCATGAGCATAATTAATAGTTGTAGTAATTAGACTACCATTCTATTATGATCTGCAGTGTAGCAGGGAACGTGAAGAAGCAAGAAAAATAAGGAGAAACATTCAGATCTATATAATTAGCATTCTGTGCTCTGTGATACTTATCAGAACAGGTCTGTTTTTGGGATTAAGGTACTGATGCTTCATTACATGTTGGATTCTTCTTATAAAAGCTAAAAATGGAGGCAATTTTAATGGGAACTGAATCTCTCTTAGGTCTGTTAGATCTCATAGTACCCAAACTGAATTATTTTATGAGGATTATTTTCTAACAATAGTTCTTATTGATAGGCAACTTTTAATAAATGTGAAGAAATCAGGAAACAAATATAAGGTTTTACATTCTTTAAAAACTTAATTAAGAATCAGACTGCATAATAAGCCAAGAAAAAAAGGAAAGTTTGGCAATTTAGGATTTGATGAATTATTTAATGAATTACTGAGCATATTTCAGAGTGAAGATTTTTAAATAGCATTTTGAACAACTCTTTTTAACCTAAAGACACACTTAGTAAACTATCCGGAGGTTCATAGAAAAAGGACATTTGCATGGAAGTCACTTTCCAGCCATGGTGAACCCTGGACATGATTTCAGATGATTGCATAATGAGGGCAGAAAGTTGCAAGGCTACATATAAACTGCATGCTACTTAATAAATTATTCATGTTAGCCCAAAGGCATAATTATTCAGTGAAATGAGAACTAAGAAAATTAGTCCCATATTAATGTTTATTTATACTGATTATTTTTTTTTCCTTACAGACTCACATTTCCCTGCTAGTATTCTAAAGGCAATGCACATACCTGCTATGTTTCCTAACTAAATGTTGAAATGGCTTGGAAGCGCTGGGTTAATTGTGTTCACTATTTTTTTTTCTTTTTGTTTCTGTTGCTATAATGTGTTTGCTTTTAGAGAAATAGTTTCCGTCTTGAAATGGAAAATCAAATGCTTGTTAATGCAGTCCCCCTTCAAAGGACAAGTGCAACTTGGAATTGCACCATGATCCTGTCAGTGGACACTGCCATCTTCCACACCTGCTCTTTCTGGATGAGTCAAAATGACCCCATTTCAGGTCCTGAAAATTGTGGGATTTTCCCATTCCTCCACTTTATCACTTACAGCCTTTCTTCTCTCAGTATTGATCAGAAACCATTACTCTTATCATTATCTTGTTGTTATTTAGCTTTCAGTTGCAACAGTGTTTAACACATTTTGGTTGAATTGTCCCTGCTTCTATCCTTGATCCTAGAGTCTTTCCACAGAACAATATACAGGAAAGTTCTTTCAGAAGTCAGAAAAAAGTATTCCTCTGCTCAGAAGCTTCTAGGATGTTTTCAGAGTTAAAACTGCAGTCCTCATCATGGCCTCTGAACCTTATAAGGTCTGGCTGTGTGACCTCTGTGACCGCCTGTCACTCTGCTCCTTACCCAGCTGCCTCCTGCTGCAGAGGCTTCTGTCCTGTGTGGGGTCTATGCCAGCTATGACCTCTGCTGCCTTCTGCTGCTTCCCCTTGAGTCAGGCTTGGTTCACTTCCTCCCCCTCCTAGGTCTCTTGGGAGTTCTCACCTTCTCACTGATGCTTACCCTGGTCCCTCCAGCGAACTGCTGCTCCTGCAGTGAGAGCCCAGAAACTTCCTTACCTGATCTACTTTTATTTTCACTTACCACTTACTAACTTCTAGAAGTGGTTTATAATTTTTCTTTCTTTCTTTCTTTTTTTTTTTTTTGTTGTGTGATTTTGCTGAAACAGGGCACCTTACTTTTGTTCAATGATGTAGCCTTGGAACAATGCCTGGCACATAGTAAGAATTTTATTTGTTGAAAGATTCAGTGGATACTTATCCTGCAGCTGTTCCTTGAGAATGCTAACTCTGCTGTTCCCTGGGTCAGCCAAGTTCCTTGTTGCAAACTCTCAGCCCCCAACATGGGTTTCCAGGTATCACTGAAACCTGGGGAGGAAGGGCAGGAAGTGGCAGCCGCAGAGAACTTTCCCAGGCTTAGGGCTAGAATCCAGCAGGGGATCCTGCCATTCCCAGCACACACTCCATTCCTGCACTGTCGCGCTCCTTCTGCCCGCAGAGAGAAACACGACACCTCAGTTGTTCATCAGAGCTCTTTATTCTTCTCTCTTTCTCCTCTGATCATTCTCTGGTTCTCTGATGATCTTTCAAGGCAGTTACGGTTATATATATATGAATTGTGAGACAATCAGGTTACAGAGTACAATAGTTAAGATTACAGTATATCAAAAAAGTGCATAGTGGGCATAGATACAGAAGAACAATCAGTTATAAAATATGCGGGGAGAGCAAGATTACAATATAATATAATCAGAGCAACTAAAAGGCATATGCAAGCATAAGTCACTTCTGTCCAATCAAAGCAGTTCTTCTTGGCCCTGGCTTAATGCCGGGGCCGCTTTCTTAGATAGCATCCGCTGCTGGCTTAGTGCCGGGGCCAGTTCTTACGGTAGTATCAGTCATATGTTGCAAACCAAGCTGCCCCGGCTTAGTGCCAGTTCCTCAATGTTGCAGATCATGCTGCCCCGGCTCAATGCCAGTTCTTGATGTTGCAGTCTGTGTTGCCCCGGCTCAATGCCAGGGTACGGTCCTTGTTGCAATCTATGTTGCCCCGGCTCAATGCCAGGGTACGGTCCTTGTTGCAATCTATGTTGCCCCGGCTCAATGCCAGGGTACGGTCCTTGTTGCAATCTATGTTGCCCCGGCTCAATGCCAGGGTACGGTCCTTGCTGCAATCTATGTTGCCCCGGCTTAATGCCAGGGTACAGTCCTTGATCAGTGTTAGCCAACTGGCTCAGCGCCGGGGCTCCTTCTTCAAGCAGTGTCAGCTGTTTGTTGCAATTCTATGTCTCAGCATCTGGGCCACACTGATGTCCTGCATCAGGGCCACACTGAAATCCTCAAGCCAGGCTAGGCTAGGATGGGGTCTGCAGCCCCCAACAGTTCCCCCTTTCTTTTTATTAAAAAAGAAAAGGTTTGAGACCGTGCCTGTCTTAGGTTGAGGGGTCGAGCACATGTCCTTACCCGTCTTTGAATACTGTAGAGCATGCTACAGCACCCGTCTTTGAATACCGTAGAGCATGCTACAGCTTCTGTCTTAGGTTGGTACATGGCCACCTCCTACATTACCCGTTATCGGCTTCCGGTCTAGCACTGCAGGTAGGTTAGGTAACAGATGAAGATACTGGACTAGGCGATGGTGTAAATAAGCGTTGTTGAAGGCACATAAGTAAAATCGGAGCTTTTCTTTGTGACTGGAAAAAAGAAGAGGCAAGGCCGTACCTGCAGGAGAGACTGAAGCTGGAAAATAGTTATCAAAAGAAGATTAAACTTTGTGTTGGTGAATTATCATCATGGCCTGAATAGTGTCAAGCCTAAGTCTTATGAAATGGAGTAATTTATTAAAAATACATGGCCCGAAAATCAGAATTAAGAGTAGGATGATAAGAGGGCCAGTTATAGTAGATAGGAGGGTGGTGAGCCAAGGAGATTTATAAAACCAATGCTCAAACCATCCTTGTTGGGATTCAAATTCTTGTTGTCTCTTAGCTAATCTCTCATTGACTTTTTCCATGGTTTCTCTGACTACTCCAGTATGGTCTGCATAGAAGCAACATTGTTCTTTTATAGCTACACAAAGGCCGCCTTCACGCAAGAAGAGTAAATCTAAGCCTCTTCTATTTTGTAAAACAACCTCTGACAGGGAGGTTAGAGATTTTTCTAGTGCAGAAATAGATTTTGCCATAGCTGCTAAGTCTTCATTCATAGCTGTTTGCAGAAGTAACAATTGGTTCTCATGTACAAAGGCGGCAGTTCCAGTCCCTATGCCTGCAGCTATCCCACCTATGCCCAGAAGGAGGGCTATAGTCATACTAATAGGTTCCCTAGGGTAACGATTACGTCCTTCAAGTGACCCTAACACATAGTCGGATGTTAAATAGGAAATACTAGGCCATAATTGGATTAATACACAAAAATCAGAACTAAAGTTTAAAACTGTGGTAGATATGCAAGGAGTTAGTCCTGTACTACAAGCCCAATAAGTTCCACTTGGGCCCCAAAGATAATGGTTATCTTTATTATTATTAGCTAAAGTAAAATTAATACTACATAAATGTGAGTGAGAAGGGGGTATATTCCCTATACAAAGTCCTTGTCCGGAGAATTTTGTGATGGTAAGCTTGGAGCTAGGTAAAATGGCACATTTAGGATCAGGTTTACTACTATAATTCCAAAAAATATTTATGGCAATTCCTTCATAATAAGGAGGACTGGAAGTAAGACACAACCAGCATTCTTTGGTTCGGTTAGGATATGTATGATTAAGAGCATAAAAAGCACTATTGATTAGGTTAAATAAACGATTTTCAGAACTAAGAGTGGCAGGCGTAGTTTTGAGTGAAATATCAGTTTTAGGATAAATAGAAGGAGTGATAATTGGGGCAATTGGTTGTTTAAATAAATGAAGTATAGATTGAGAAGGAGGTCTTTGATCTATCAGTACTGTATTAGGTCCTACAGCTATCGGAACAGTATTTTGTTGTAGTTTAATAGTGAACCAAAGGCCAAAATCATATCCGGGAGCATAAAATCAGAGACCCCAAGTTCTTCCTTTAAGCCAGTAGGGTAAATTATTTTCATTTTTTCCTTGATTAGAAAAGGAAATATTTAATGGATTGCAGAGAAAATTAGAGCCGCAAATGGTTTGTGATAATTTGGATGCATAACAATTATCTTTACCTGAAGGGGTAAAATTACGGTGTACCGTAATCCAATCCCAGGTGGACGAAGGGTTCCAATATGCGTCCCTTGTAGTTTCACATCCCCAGGCAGCACAGAAAAAGGACTCTATGTCCCCACATAATTTCTTTTGTTGGGGGTTTCGGCCATCTTTGGGGCAAACATAAAAGTCTGTGTTTCCAAGAAAGCATCTACGTTGTGGGTTTTGACACCACTTATGGATCCACCCTTCTCCTAAATTATTACGGGGATAATTTTTTATCCTAATATTGGGATTTTTATTTTCTGGTGAATCCCAGGTGTCCACTCCAATAGTTAGTTGACATATGTCTGGGTGTAGAGTTGGCCACCATGTTCCGAGGGCATGTACACCCTCCACTGACCAGACTACTTTACCAGTCTGGGAATAAACTTGCCATGTAAGAGATATAGGAATGTGGGGATTAATTCCTGATGTCAGGAAGGGAAGTAGTAGATGTAGGATTACCCTCCGGAACAGTATCAGAGGTGTCATCTTCAATGGTTTGTTCAGTGGAGGCTTGTGCAGGCACCGCGGTGATTCGTATCAGTCGTTCTGGGACCCACACTGGAACCTGTTGATCCTGTGGAAAAACACAAACAGACCCTCGGACCCTACGGAGAACAGGGTCTGGACCCTTCCATTGTCCAGTGAGTACATCTTTCCACTTGACCCATGGTTGAGGAGTGGAATTAGGAGAACTATGACGGTCAGCAGCTGAACGCCCATTGTCATCTGAAGTTAAAAAATTTAAAATGAAAAGAACTATGTTAAGTTTATCCCTGGGGGATCTATAGGAGACTCCAATGCCTCCTTTTTGTTTTAATAATTGATTTTTGAGAGTAAGGTGGGCGCGTTCAATGATACCTTGGCCTTGAGGGTTGTAGGGAATTCCAGTTACCAATTGTATGTCAAATGTATCAGCAAAATGTTTAAAACTTTTAGAGGTATAAGCAGGTCCATTATCTGTTTTAATAATTTTTGGAATGCCCCAACAAGCAAATGTTTGTAAACAATGTTGAATAACATTGTTTACTTTCTCTCCGGTTAAAGGAGAGGCCATAATAACTCCTGAATATGTGTCAATAGACACATGGACATACTTTAGATTCCCAAATTCAGGGATATGAGTGACATCCATTTGCCAAATATGATTAGGCAAAAGACCACGTGGATTTACTCCAAGTGATTGAACTGGAATAAGAGGTGCACAGTTTTGACAATTTTTGACTATTTGTCTGGCAATATCTTTTGAAATAGGAAATTTTCTGCGTAGGGTAGTGGAATTTACATGAAATTTATCATGGAAAAGTTTGGCCTGTTCTGTAACAGAGAATACATAGGTTGCTTTAGTGGCTATATCAGCTAAGTTATTGCCTTTTGTTAAAGGTCCAGGCAGTTTGGTATGAGCTCTAATATGACCTACATAAAAGGGATGGGATCGCTCATGGATCAATTGTTGTAAGCTATTAAAATAGGAGGTAATGGTAGAGTGTTGAGAAATATAAGGCACTGTTTCTAACACAGCTAATGAATTTTTAACATAACAGCTATCAGTAAGTAAATTAAATGGTTTATCTTTTAATAATTTAAAAGCTAGTATAACTGCGGCTAATTCAGCAATTTGGGCAGAAGAGGCTGGAATAATAGTAGTATGTACTTCTTTATTAATTATTACAACTCCAGATCCATTTTTAGATCCATCAGTAAACACTATAACACCTTCTATTATGGGATTAACCTTCGTTATTTTTGGAAAAATAACAGGAGTGTTTAAACAAAATTGAATCCAGGGATGTTTAGGATAATGATTATCAAATTTTGCATTTGTAGTACATTGAAGTATAGCCCAGTCTGTATCATTATTAATCAACCATAGTAATTGTTTAACAGTATAGGGAGTAATAATAAATTTTGGATGTGTCCCATATGTAGATATGCAACTTTCTATGCCTTTAAATATTAGCTGGGACAGAGCATTGGGGTAGGATTGAAGCACCTTAGAGGGAGAACTAGGCAAATTAAGAGTACATAAAGGACCCCCTTGCCAGATAATACCTGATGGACTGTGTGCTTCCGGAATGACAATAAATGACAGAGGTTGAGTTAAATCACAACGAGATACCTGACAAGATTTTAGACGTTCTTGAACTAGCTGAATCGCCTGTCTGGCTTCAGGTGTGAGAACTCTTATAGAATTTAAGTTAGGATTTCCTTTGAGCAAATCAAAGAGAGGCTTTAGTTCTCCTGTAGATCGTTTTAGATAAGGCCTAATCCAATTGATGTCTCCTAATAACTTTTGAAAATCATTAAGCGTTTTTAAGTGATCTATTCTTATGGTAAGTTTTAAAGGTTGTACTGTAGTAGCTGATAATTTAGTTCCCAAATAGTCTTGTAAATTTCCTGTTTGTATTTTGTTTGGGGCAATAATTAGACTCCATGATGCCAATTCTTTGGTTAAAAATATTAAAGATTCCTTTAAAAGGGCTATTTCTTTATGGCATAAGAGGATATCATCCATGTAATGATAAATTAAAAGTTGTTTAAATCTTTCTCGGGTAGATTTTAAAGCTTTATCCACATAAATTTGGCACAAGGTAGGACTATTAGCCATACCTTGGGGCAACACAACCCATTCAAATCTTTGATCAGGTTGAGCATGATTGATAGAGGGTAAGGTGAAAGCAAATCTCCAGCAATCATTTTTATGTAATGGTATGGAGAAAAAACAATCTTTTATATCAATAATAATAGTAGGCCATCCTTTGGGCAGAGCAGAAACTAATGGTAGGCCACATTGAATGGGCCCCATAGGGTACATCTGATCATTAATTGCTCTGAGATCATGAAGCAGTCTCCATTTCCCTGATTTCTTTTTAATAACAAAAATAGGTGTATTCCAAGGAGAGGTAGAAGGTTGGACATGACCAGCATCAAGCTGTTCCCTGACTAGATTTTGGGCAGCCTCTAATTTTTCTTTGGTCAGGGGCCACTGAGGTATCCATCGAGGCTCATCATCTTTCCAAATTATTGGAATTTTATCTGTTTCAGTGGCCCCTAGGAAAAACCCAGTCCTGTGGTATTAGTTTTTGGAATAGGTATACTTGGAGGGGAAGTATTACCTTGATTGTGCTTGCCTAATCCTTTTCCTTCTTTATACCCCATATGTTGTAATATATTTTTAATTGGGGTACCTTTATAGATTTGATCAGTAGTTAATTTAACATCCATTTGTTGTAAAATATCCCTTCCCCAAAGGGAGATGGGTAAATCACATACATATGGCTGAAATATTCCAGAATGACCTTCACTATCTTTCCATTGTAAAGAAGCTGCACTCTGGTCGGGACTGGAAGCTACGCCCAGTCCTCTTAGGGTCTGGTTGGCTGTAACAAGTGGCCAGCCTTTTGGCCAGTCATTGGAAGAGATAATGCTTTTATCTGCTCCTGTATCTAATAATCCTGTAAATTCCTTTCCCCCTATGGTAAGTTTTAATAATGGACGGTCCCCAAGATTCATAGTGAAGCAAGCAAAAGGATCCCCAGTAGATTTAAATTCTTGAGATCCCCTAATTTTATCGTTTCTGGACCATAGGGTATGATTACTTGGTAGAATTAACATTTGAGCAATTTGATCTCCCGGAGATATTACTGTAATTCCTCTAGGAGATGAAACCATAATTTTTACTTTTCCCTCAAAATTAGAATCAATAACCCCTGGATGAACTGTAAGTCCTTTTAGGGTAGGTGAACTTTTACCTAATAAAAGTTCAACCGAATTTTGTGGTATTTTGTCATTCCAATCTGAATCTATCATTTGAACTCCCATATCAGGAGTTAAGACCAGTCTGGAGGTGGCACAGATGTCCAGTCCTGCATTCCCTTTAGTAGCTCTGGATTCCCTCCTTTCTCCGTAGGGGGGTACCATTGCCTTAGAACCTGTTGAATTACCCTGTAAATTTGTTGTGGGCCCCAGGGTAGGCCCTGCTTCCCATTTTTTGTCAGTCTTGGGTTAGGTCCTAAATAATTACCATTTTTATCCTTAACTGATTGGCATACACTTGTCCAATGATTACCCTTTTTACATCTAGGACATAGCCCTGGTTTTAGATTTTTATTTGGAGTTTTATTTGGACAATTGGTTTTGTAATGTCCAAATTGTCCACAAAGAAAGCAAGTTCTGGAGGTTATTTTATATGATGGGTTGGTATTATAGAGTTTTTGTAACCCTTGTACAATGGCTGAAGCTAACACTTGTCCCTGAATAGTAGAATCATTTATATCTCTGCAAACCTTTAAATAGGCAGATAAATCTTTAGTTTTCCAGGGTCTAATGGCTTCTTTACACCATTTATTAGCTTGTTCATATGCTAATTGCTTGATCAAAGGCATAGCTTGATCAGCTTCCCCAAATATTCGACCAGCTGTTTGTATTAACCTGTCTACAAAATCTGCATATGGTTCATTAGAACCTTGTATTACTTTAGACAATTGACCTTGTAAATCCCCTGAGCCTTGAAGAGTTCTCCAGGCTCTTACTGCGGCAGTAGCAATTTGTTGATACACCGCAGGAGGATATTGAATTTGAGCCTGAATATTATCATATTGTCCTTGCCCTGTGAGCATTTCTATATTCCATGCAGGATTGCCTGCTGCTGCATTCCTTCTGGCTGTATCTAAACAAATCTCTTGGTGAGTTGTTTTCCACATTAAATATTGCCCACCAGTCAAAGTAGCCCTAGCTAAATTCTCCCAATCTCTAGGGATCAAGTTTGAAGATGAAATAGTCTCTACAAGTGACATAGTGAATGCAGCTTGAGGACCATAAGTACTAGCTGCTTCTTTTAATTGCTTTATTAATTTAAAATCTAATGGTTGATGATACCTCTGATTTTGTGGATTTTCAAATACAGGAAAACAAGAACTAGTATTGGGCTCATGTTTCCACCAAGGTTGCTTCAAGGGGTTTTCTGGGTAATACGGATTATATTCAGGAAGAGGTACCTTAGGAGGTTCCTCAGGTCCCGGGGGGGCAGGAGGAAAGAAATTGGGCTGTATATTAGAACCATAGGATGGTGGAACTAATTGTGGCACTTTAAAACTAAAGTCTTTAAGTGAAGGATACAATTTCTTACCACTAGGTGGTGCCGACTGTATATTGTCGGCTCTTGGTTTAGGTTCCTCATCTGATAGTTCCTCCCCTGACTCAGAATGGTTAGATTTAATGGGAGGAAAGGAACACAATGATCTTTGTTCTTTTACTTCCTCTAGGATATTATTTCCTTCATCTAGAGGGGGTTGAAATTTCTCTTTTTTCTTTGAAGTTAAACAGTCTTTTACAAGAGACCATATAGCTAAAGTGCCAGCAGGTAATTTTTCTTGTTGATCAATTTTAAATAATTCTTCACCCAATTGTTCCCATTGTGGGATATCTAATAATCCTGTATCTAAAAACCAAGGAGATATAATTTCTACTGTTTGTAAAAATTTCCTTGCCGTGGAGGCTTTTAAAGGTGTACCATTAATTCTTAAAAGAGCATTTAAAGGCCCTTCCATACGAGCTCTAGACATTTCTGAACCCATATTCTAGTTGTTTTGTCTAATTGAGTCGGCGCAAAGAAAAGAGACACCAGTTTTATAAATCAGTTTTATTGCGTCCTTCCTATTTTTTGTTCCTTTATTCTATAGCTATTATGGCCGCCATTTGCGTGCCCTTGGACTTTTTAATAAGTCCTGATTGCTTTTTTGTGATTGTAATCACTTATTATTACTTTTAATTGGACCATTTTACACGTGTCCTATTTTAATTATTATAATGTCCCTGGACTACCTTTCTTTGTTTAATTGCTTTGTAATGTCCCCGGACCACCCTCCGTGTGTCCTAATTGTCGCGAACTTTCACTTTAATTGGACTACTTTTCGTATGTCTTAATAATTATAATGTAATGTTAAGGCTGCCTTTATTTCTTTTATATCATTTATCTATAAGACTTATTATAACATTAATCTTAAAAATTTAATCTTAAAAACTATTTAAAAACTTTAATCTTAAAAACTTATTAAAACTTTAACCTTAAAAACTTTATTATAACTTTAATCTTAAAAACATTTAATCTTAAAAACTTATAATATTAATCTTAAAAAACTTAAACTTAAAAACTTACTATAATATTAATCTTAAAAACTTAATCTTAAAAACTTATTATAATCTTAAAAACTTACCTAGGTAGTTGCTTCGATTCCTGGGTTTTGGCACCAGAATGTCGCGCTCCTTCTGCCCGCAGAGAGAAACACGACACCTCAGTTGTTCATCAGAGCTCTTTATTCTTCTCTCTTTCTCCTCTGATCATTCTCTGGTTCTCTGATGATCTTTCAAGGCAGTTACGGTTATATATATATGAATTGTGAGACAATCAGGTTACAGAGTACAATAGTTAAGATTACAGTATATCAAAAAAGTGCATAGTGGGCATAGATACAGAAGAACAATCAGTTATAAAATATGCGGGGGAGAGCAAGATTACAATATAATATAATCAGAGCAACTAAAAGGCATATGCAAGCATAAGTCACTTCTGTCCAATCAAAGCAGTTCTTCTTGGCCCTGGCTTAATGCCGGGGCCGCTTTCTTAGATAGTATCCGCTGCTGGCTTAGTGCCGGGGCCAGTTCTTACGGTAGTATCAGTCATATGTTGCAAACCAAGCTGCCCCGGCTTAGTGCCAGTTCCTCAATGTTGCAGATCATGCTGCCCCGGCTCAATGCCAGTTCTTGATGTTGCAGTCTGTGTTGCCCCGGCTCAATGCCAGGGTACGGTCCTTGTTGCAATCTATGTTGCCCCGGCTCAATGCCAGGGTACGGTCCTTGTTGCAATCTATGTTGCCCCGGCTCAATGCCAGGGTACGGTCCTTGTTGCAATCTATGTTGCCCCGGCTCAATGCCAGGGTACGGTCCTTGTTGCAATCTATGTTGCCCCGGCTTAATGCCAGGGTACAGTCCTTGATCAGTGTTAGCCAACTGGCTCAGCGCCGGGGCTCCTTCTTCAAGCAGTGTCAGCTGTTTGTTGCAATTCTATGTCTCAGCATCTGGGCCACACTGATGTCCTGCATCAGGGCCACACTGAAATCCTCAAGCCAGGCTAGGCTAGGATGGGGTCTGCAGCCCCCGACACTGCACCCCTTTGTGGTTTAGCCTTCCAGTAGAAGATATGTCTCTGCTTGGCGGTAGTGATATATATAGAGAGAACCCTTTTGGTGTTGAGTGGCAAGATTTTTGTGTTGGTGATCTGCTCATATTTCACCTGAGAGGGTTTCATGACCTTCTACATGTATCTGGTCACTTGCACACCTGTTAGGGTACCCACCTTTTTTGGAACTGTGGTGACTGCCATAGCAACAGCTAATTTTTAAAGCATGTGCTTACCTCCTGGGAGATTGGGGTCACAGTTTGCTTGGAAGCTTCACAGCAGGAAGCAGTGGAGCAGAGGAAATTTTTGGAAGAGTTAAATGTCTGGGATAAGACCGAAGGTAATAAGCTAAATCTTTTTATTTCAGTAACCTTCTTGGTGGGCAGTTTTGCTGTCTCCCTTGCCTTTTAAGGCACATTTGGGAGAGTTAGGGAGAGAATGAATGTGTGCTATTTTTTAACCTCAATTTTTGTTGTTGTTGATACTTGGGATTGAACCCAGAGGCACTTAACCACGGAGCTACAGCCACAGTCCTTTTTATTTTTAATTTTGAGACAGGGTCTCCTTAAGTTGCTTAGGGTCTCACTAAGTTATTGAGGTTGGCTTTGAACTTGCAATCCTCCTGCCTCAGCCTCCTGAGTTGCTGGAATTACAGGTGTTCATCAGGGTGCCCAGCTGTTTTTTACCTAAACTTTTAATCTAATGGATAATTGAACTGCTTCATAGATTATTTCAACATTAGTCTCTAAAACCACACTGTCCTGGAGTTATCAGGGTAGCTCAGTGACAGATTGCATGTGTGAGACCCTGGGTTCAATCCTCAGCACCACACACACATAAAAGAAAGAAAGAAAAGAAAAAGATAAAACCTATTCTGCCCAGTAGAAAGACAATGTGGTGAGCCATAGTTATAAGTTAACATTTTCTAGTCACTGCATTTTTAAGAAGTTTTAATATATTTTAATATATTTTATCTGACCTAATAAATGCAAAACATTACTTCAGCCTATCATCAGATAACGTTTATCGAGATAGTTTACTTTTTTCTTTAAGAAAACTTTCAAAATTTGGGGTGCATTTCATACTTATAACTCAATTTGGACTGACCATTTTCCAATGATAGCTCTCTGAGACTGGTAATAATGCATTGGACAAGACAGCTATAAGTAGTTTCATGATAAGATAAAAAGCCCAATACGTATAGATTTTCTCTGTCCTTGTTAAAAAGTTTGCTTATATTTAAAGTTATTTTCAGTCTCTACATTGTGTTGTAGCATGTCTGGTGTTAGGAAGACAGACTGTGGAACACAGAAAGTGTGTATTACTCTATAGATGATCATGAACATGATGATGATTTGAGACTTTCTGTTTCCATCTTAATAATTGGTGAATCAAGTATTAAAGATACTTCCAGTAGAAGCTGAGAAGTTGGGAATCAGGATCTATAAACATATATTAGCTGTCTGGAACATCTTTTTATTTTGCTATGTAAGACTTTTTTTGTTGGTACTAGTACACCCAGGGGTGCTCTATCACTGTGCTGTATCCCCAGTTCCTTTTTATTGTTTTTTTCTTTTGAGAGAGGGTCTTGCTAAGTTGATATGCCTGACCTTGAATTTGTAGTCCTCTTACCTCAGCCTCCCATGTTGCTGAGATTATAGATGTGGGTCACTATTCCTGGCTACATGAGACTTTAAAAGGTCTGGCTTAAGAATTCACATACCCTTTCTCTTCCATATATTGCAGCAGTTTCTCATTTCAAAATGGGTATGGAGGTGCATGCCTGCAATTCCAGCAACTTGGGAGGGTGAGGCAGGAGGATGGCAAGTTTGAAACTAACCTGGGCAATATAGTGAGACCCTGTCTCAAAATAAAAAAAAAAAAAAAAAAGAAACTAGGCATTATAGCTCCGTGGTGGAGTACCTATGGGTTCCATCTGCAGTACCACCAAAAACCAAAATGGGCAGGGAGTCCTAAAACATATGAAGTAGTTCTATCTTGAACTTCTAAGGAGTTTTAACTACTACATACCCTAAATGAATTCTGAAGCTAAGAATCTAAGATTACTTAGGTTGGTAAGTGTAACTTGAATCACTGTGAAAGATGGAGGTTGCAGTGCATGCTCACAATCCTACATTGGTCTTTGGTGCAACAAATAAAATGAAGGAGGTAGTTCTTGAAGAGTAAATAACATTGCATTTTTGTTTTTAAATATCTGCACAAAACAATGGTGACAACCTTCAAAATTAAAAAAATATTGTTCCTTAACTATGTCAAAATAAAACTTAAAAAATTGGGCATGGGAAGGAAGCCTGAGTTTTAGCTCCCTTGAACATCCAGCCTTCTAGTTTATTGCCATCCTGAAACACTACGCACTGTTCCTTTTGCTGTTTCCCACTCCCAATTCCGAGAGACAAGTAAATATATCCACACCAGTTAAATGTCTGGGAGGATCTTCAGGCAAAACTGAGTTGACTTGTGTGGAACTGAATTTAAAAATACTTGATAGAATATTGCTCCAGTCTCTGGATACTGTCAGGTTACATTTATCACAGGTGCCTCTTTTTTTTTCTTTTTTTTTTTTTTTTTTTTCACAGGTGCCTCTTTAACCAGGATGCACTGTGGTCCTCAGAGACACAGTCCCTGCCTCTCCCCTTTCTTCTTCCTCCTGAGTGTATAACTCAGTTTCTTGAGGATTACAATTTAGCAACTACTCATTTTTTCCCTCTCAACTAGAAAAAAATAATACTGGCATAACTGAAAATTTGATTAGTTTTATACTAGGCAGCTTTTTCTGATGAAAATGTTTACATTAGGGGAATGTTTCATGGGTTGTATAAATGGAATATATAATAATATGGAATATGTAACATGATTATAAATTATTTTCCCTAAAGAAAGTAATTATATTTAGAGGAAATTAGTAATTTATTTGTCAGTAAATTAAATATATAATTAGCCATTGTAGTTGATTGTGGTTTTACATCTGAGGTTATGATAATTCTGTGGGGAGAGAGTGCCCCCAGAGAAGAGAGAAACAGACATTTTAAAACCCATAATGATTAGTTTTAATTTTTTAATTGATTTAAAACAAAGCAAATTAATAATAAATGGAGATAGGATTTGAATTTTATATGGGGACCTCTCTTTTTTTGGCTAGGGTACGAATGTCTAAAGTGAATAAGTGGAAGGGTTTATAAAAGCCTTGTTCCTTCTTGGCAGGGCTGAGTGAAGAAGGTGGTCATCTACAATAAGTAGTGTTAACCTTTTCATTTGTGGTGCTAGGGATGAAACAGGCCTCACACATGTCGGCAGTGCTCTACCCCTGAGCTATACCCCTGGCCCTAGTGTTAGTTTTTTCTTTTGGTACTGGGAATTGAGCCTTAGGGGTGTTTACCACTGAGTTACCTCCCCAGCCTTTTTATTGTTTATTTTGAGATGGGGTCATGCTAAGTTGCCCAGTGCTGGCCTTTAACTTGGAATCCCTTTGCCTCTGTCTCCCCAGTAACTGGGATTCTAATACCTGGCCCTAGTGTTAAATTTTAAGTATAATTTTTTGGGAAAGACCCTCCCTCCACAAAGTACTCAGCCTGATTTTATTCTGGATTAAATTAAATGAGAATCCCTGGCATTGTAAAGAGTCATAATTTTCCAAGCATATTTTTCAAGAATTCCTTTTTTTTTTTTTTAATGAAGTTCACAAGTTCAACAAATATTGGAATCAATAGCCTCTGAAATGGGTGGGGGACTTCCTCATGGTTATTAATCAGTAAAGCAAAGTAACTATGATTTATATCTAAGGTAATAGTGAACATTTTCAAAAATAGTAAATTTGTCTTTTAGAAGTGATTTTTTTATAAATATTTAGAGTAGTAAATTACCCATTAAGCATTTTTTCTATGTTTTAATTAACTTAATAAGATTTTTGGAATAATTTGTACTTGGTTGGCTTTTCTAAAAGAAGAAAAATGTTTATTGGCTTTGCTTCAAACTATTTAAAAATTAAACAGAGACCTAGTTAAAGATGGTGGTGTAAAGCCCCCTTTTTTACTCCAGAATTCTTCGTGGAAGTCCACAAAAGGAAGAAAAAGAGTGAAAAACAAAGAAGAAATTGCTGTCTTCCATTAAATAGCCACAACCTCAGACCACAAACTATAAAGAATATCTGCCAAATACAGTGAAATTTGGACCAAATGAGAGAGGATGCTGTGAACTTACACAGACCTCAAATTCTGGCAGGATGTAGTTTTCTCAAGTAGTTAGGCCTTAGAAATTAAATGGCTTCACTAAGATAATAAAAAGGCACAGTCAGGACTTGCTGTGCAGCTTGGCCATGTACTGCAGAAAGCTGGCAGACAGGGAGCAGATGGAAGAGAAGAGCCACCATGCACAGGAGGGCAGGCTGTGAACTAAACAACCAGGGAGCCCGAGCCCATCAGGGTCTGAGAGAACCAAGATACCTGGAGTCAGCACCTCAATGCCTGTGTGCCCACCTAACCACCATGGTGGTCATGTACCACCTGCTTGTCTAGTACAGGCTCCTAAATGTGGACGGAGTAGAGTGGGAAGATCAGCTAGGTGGTGGCCGGAACATCACCACAGAGTGGTGACATAAGGGGCTGCTTAGTTTGAAGGAGGTTCGCCCCAAAGACCTGAGTGTGAAATCCTCCCAGGGTACAGGGCTTGACAGAGGTGCAGATAGTGATGGGCCAGTGCTGCTCCTTCCTCTTCCTGTGCTGATCATGGGCAGGGGCCAGCGGTGTCCTGTTGCAGTGTGAAGGTCTGCCTGTGCCAGACCTGGGCACAGGGAGCACGAATTCAAGGAAGGAAGGAAAATGAAGAACACAGATCCAAAGCCACAAGAAAAATTCAGACTCCTAGTTCTTCAAGGTCTTTACAGAATAATGATAACTGGACTTTGTAAAAAGAGGGTTTCAAGAAAAGGCACATATGATGGAAGAAAAGAGAAAATAAAGGTGATGGCAAGGGAGCTGATTCATCCCCATGAAGAAAGAAAAAAACAAAACTTTGGAAAGATGAAAATCACATTAGAAGCCCCCAAATTTAGTAATTACAAATGAAAATGCAGGAATAAACAGACTTGAGAAAGTTCTACAAAGCAAAGTGAAAATGTGAGAAGAAGGATTTCTCTGAAGTTGATATGTAGGAAAAACAAAGAGTTACCATCACATCTTGACTTGTTTTTCTAAAGGAAGAGAATGAAGAATGGGAACCAAAAATCTTCTAAGAGAGAACAGAAGCAAACCTTCCTGATAAAAGGCAGGTATATGTGCTGTCAAAAGGCCACACCGAACTGCAAATTAGTGCAGCCACTCTGGAAAGCAGTGTGGAGATTCCTTAGAAAACTTGGAATGGAAACACCATTTGACCCAGCTATCCCACTCCTCGGCCTATACCCAAAGGACTTAAAATCAGCATACTACAGAGATACAGCCACATCAATGTTCATAGCTGCTCAATTCACAATAGCCAGACTACGGAACCAACCTAGATGCCCTTCAATTGATGAATGGATAAAGAAACTGTGATATATATATATATACATATATATATATATATACACAATGGAATATTACTCAACTATAAAGAATAATAAAATTATGGCATTTGCAGGTAAATGGATGAAATTGGAGAATATCATGTTAAGTGAGATAAGCCAATCTCAAAAATCCAAAAGACGAATGATCTCACTGATAAGCGGATGATGATATGTAGTTGGGGGTGGGAGGGGAGCAAAAATGGAGGAAGGAGGGACTGTACAGAGGGAAAAGATAGGTAGGAGGGGTGGGGGGAAAGAAAAAAATAACGGAATGAATCAAACATCATTACCCTTTGTAAATGTATGAATATGCAAATGGTATGCTGTTACTCCATGTACATTTGTTTACAATAAAAAAAAAAAAAAAAGAGTCAATTCAGAGTTGAGGTAAAGGCAAAAGCAGAAAAGACCGATTTTGATTTCCTCTGTAGAAACAAATAAAATGAACTCTGTTAACATGGACACTCCACATTAGGGTCAAATGCAAATTGGGAAACAAATTTTCTTTTTTCTTTCCCCTCTGCATTATAATAAAAATCTTTTCCTGCAAAAAAAAAAAAAAAAAAAAAGCCACACCGTCCAGGAGGAAAAAACCTACTTGGACACAATAAATGGAAAGGAATGTGCTGCTGAGAAGTCAAGGGCATGAGGAACAACAGGACCAGGGCCTGTGCTGGGTGAACAGAGGACCATCACAGCCTGCTGAAAGCACTTCCTGCAGAACAGCTTGGTTTTAGCTGGTGGGGAGAGAGGTGCAGGCAGGGAAGAGGATAGGTGGGACTTCAGGTTTTGTTTTGCATTGGAATGAGGATTGAGCCCAGAGGCTTTTTACCAGTGAGCTGAATCCCAAGCCCTTTTTATTTATTCTGAGACAAGTTCTCGCTAAGTCGCTTAGGGCCTTGCTAAGGTGCAGTCCTCTTGTTCTCTGCCTCTAGACGGGTCTTTGAGAAGTTTCATCTGAGAGAAGTGAGAGAGAGATGAATGTATTCAGAGGAGGTCATGGAATTGAGGGAGGCTGTGTGTGTGTGTGTGTGTGTGTGTGTGCTTTGACACACAATAATTTTACATATTTCTCAGAGTGTGATATTTTGATACATGTATGCTAAGTGCAGTGATCAAATCAGGGTAATTATCACGTCCATCACCTCAAACGTTTGTTTTTTGTGAGTACATGTGCCTGACAGCATTCAAAATCTCCTTGCTTCTAGCTGTTTTGATATATAGTATATTATTGTGACCTGTATTAACCCTCCTGTGCCATAGAGCACTATGGGCTTTCCTCCCATCCAGCTGCGTTTCAGCACTCATTATCCATCTTCTGTTTTCCTTCTCCTCTCTACTTGCATCCGATCAACGTTTTTAGTGTCTACCTAAGAGAGAAGATGTGATATTTGTCATTCTGTAGTCAGCTTATTTCACTTACCATAATGTCCTCAACAATCACCCATGTTGTCACAAATGACAGCATTTCATTATTTTTTACAGCTGAATATTGTTTCATCATACACCTGTATCACATGTTCTTTGTCCATCAGTCATTGAGGGCACTTTAGTCGTTTCCATATCTAGTAAACATGGATAAGCAATTGTTTATTCAGCATACTGATTTCCCTTCCTTTGTATTTACTCCTGGAAGTGGGACAGCTGGATTACAAGGTAGATCTGTTTTTATTTATTTTGAGGAACCTCCATAGTGTTTCTTATAATGGAAGCATTCCCACCAGCAGTGTATGAGAGTTCTCCTTTCTCCACATCCTCATCATAATTTTTTTTGGTCTTTTTGATAATAGGGAGGCAGTGTTTCTTAAGATGAGAGAAATCTGCAAATATTTAAATATCTTTGGAGACTGTGAAGATAGAGGGAGTGATTCTTAACCCTAGCTATAAATTGGAGCCATTTGGAGTTTTAAAAACAATACTGGGGTTGGCGAGATAGGTCAGTTGGTAGAGTGCTTGCCTTGCAAGCACAAGGCCCTGAGTTCAACCCCCGGCCACCGCAAAAAAAAAAAAAAAAAAAAAACAATACTGATGCCAGACACGGTAGTGTACACCCCAGTGACTTGGGAGTTATAGGCAGGAGGATTGCAAAATTGAGGCCAGCCTTAGGAACTTAGTGAGGCCTTAAAGAACTTAGGAAGACCTCATCTCAAAATGAAAATTAAAAAGTGTTGGGATATGGCTCAGTGGTTAAGCAACCCTGGGTTCAATCCCCAGTATGAACAAAACAAAACAAAACTGATGGTGGGACTCACTCTCAGAGATTCCCAGTTAATTGGTGTTGGACATGGCTGGTGTTGAGATTTTTGAGACTGCCAAGGTGATTATAAATGATAAATGGATTTAAAAACAATTCTCATAAAAGATAAAATGAAGTCCTAGGAAGATGGGAAGGAATTTGATTCTTAGCATTGGTGGAGGGGTAATATATTTTGTGCTGCTACAACAAAATGCCTGAGGTTGGAAACTTTATAGAGAAGAGAGGTTTGCTTTGGTTCTCATTATTTGGCTGTTTTTTTTTTTTTTTAATAGCATGATGCCAGAATCTTCTTGGTTTTGGGGGAGGATCTTTGCTGTCTCAAAATGGCAGAGAAGTGGGAACAAAAGCACAGGTGTTTAAAGAGGAGACACAGTTAGAATCTTCTACTTTGAAGGTCCACTTTACCATCAATTGTGCCATCTGACCACATGGTAGAGTCATGTCTTCAGAATCATAATTGTACTTATGATGATAGGCAGAATCGTTATAGTATTCACAAAGTGATACACCATAGGTTCTCTGTGGGCAGGTGGGAGCATTTTTAGAATTTCATCCACCACTAGGAACATCTAGGGATGCCTCCAGGTGCCTCTGGCTCTGTCTGAACTCTGCTGGAACAAGCCCAAGCCTTCACTGTAATTTGCTGGACCAACCAACACCCTGTGTTACTAGGGATAGCTAATTTCATTTGATTTTAAGGAATTTATGGGCAAATTTCAGCTTATATATGATATTGTATCTTGGTGCACCATAGGGCACATAATTTCTGAGGGTGAGAATAAACATATTAAAAAAGGAGCAAGTACTGCTCACAGTTTGTAGACCTGTTTTACACAGACTCTTAATGTGTCTTACAGGTGAGACAAAGACACACTATGGGTCAGTTCACTGCCCCTTATCATGGGGAATAAGTATGTGAAACTCATGGGTCACTTCAGTTTTCTACAAATATAATTGAGGTTATAGGTCATGAGTTAGAACTTCCCTTATATAAGTGGACAAATGTATCATTACTGTGTTGATCACTTACTAGGTCCTGGGGCTCCATAGCAACGGCAAAACTATTAGAAATAGTTTTGAAGGCTATTGATTTTTTCCAAGTTTGCCTTTTAAGGACTCCTCAGAGCTAGTAGGCAAGGTCAGGCAATAATTCATCTCTAGAAAGAGCACCTGATGGTTAGAATGGAGTCAGTGTTCATTACTTTCTCATAGAGATAATCTCGCAAAAGGGCACCTGAATCAGTTAGGGTTCTCTGGTTGCAAGCAATGAAACTGGACTGCCGTTAAGTTAAAGCAGAAAAGGAATTTATTGTAAGGACATCAGGAAGCTTTTAGAATGCAGTGACAGGCCAGAAAAGTAGGTACAGAATAAAGATCAAGAGAGATCCAGGGTCATTTCAGGGCACTAGACCTGCTTCTTAACTAATGCCCTGTCATTTAGGGCATGCTGCAGGGATGGAATAGGATGGGACCATTTTCTCTGTTGGTGAGTCACACTAATCAAGACCCAAAACCCATCTGGAAAAAAGCCCACACACAGGTCAGGAACCCCAAGACCCACCCCGATGGAGGATAAATTCCTTAAAGGGCCTGGGATACCATTATCAAGCAAGTTGGGAGTAAATGTTGGGGGGTAAAACCTTAGAAGAACAACAACAAAAAACCCTGATATTTAATCTAGAATCCTTTGTTCCCTCAAATTCTGTCTCATAATAAAGTGTATTGAATGATAAATAAAAATCATACTTCTTCCTTAAACAAAATAGTGTTTTTTTGTTACACAATTTAATTATAGAAACCTAAAAGTCTACACCCCCAAAGAGCTAGTTAAATTAAAATATTCAATACATATTATTTGTATAATATCAATGAAATCCTCTGACCAGGTGTGTAAAGAGGTTCATTTAGCATTCAACCACCACCATCACCACCACCACCCCCTGCTACCCCCAAAGCAAGCAAATACACAGAAGCAAAAAAGAAAAAAAAAAAAGCCATTGTTTATGGTCCTGGAGTCATGTCGACTGATTATTTATTTACTGATTATTTATTTGTAAAGTGAGTACAAACTACAAAAATAATTCCCTTTCTATTTATTGAATGATAATAGCTTTTAAAATGAACATTTGTATCTAACCTAAAAAACCCTCTGTATCTGACAGTTTATGGGTAAGCGATCATGTTGTAATAGCATTGTATCAAAAGCTGCTTTTCTTTATAAATCCTTAAATTTAATCCCTTCAATCAGCCAACTTGTTACAAGCTTCCTAGGGAATTAATTTGATTGAAGATAAAAAAGAGGCCTAAGTTATTGACATCAAAGAGAAAGCTCCTGAAGGAAGTAATAGTTTCAAAAGACTTTGACTATTTTATAAAATGAATATAAACTGTTATAGAAAAAATTGGTAAAAAATAAGGCTATTCTAATTTATTCAAAATGATTTTTTTTTTGTAGTTTATAACCCCTACTAATCTTGTAATAAACTTTTTGAAGTAAAAGTTTCATGTGTGCCTTGGGAGCCACACTGACCAGTTTTACTATTAGATTGCAAAAAAAATGTTTAAAACATTTATGATGTAATTCTGATAAGAGCAAATCATTAGCACAGAATTTTTACACTTAATATGTGCAATTTCTAAATGGATAAATAGGGAAGAGTGTTTTTTGTTGGTGAGTGAGCTAAAATCTAAGATTTAATTGTGCTTTTCCATGGAAATAAAATTGCATAAAGCCACCAGGGAAAGTACAAAAATGACAATTTTGGAGAATGTCCCCCATTTTAAATAAAAACCCTTCCGGGTAATGACTTATACCTATAGTGATATTGAAGCAATACATTATTTACACATTCAATCTTATTTTGATTTACTCTAATTTATCTGATATCAGCAGCCTGTTAGATGATAATTTAAAAATCTGCTGCTACTGTACTTGCTTTAGGAAAACTTCCTAATGATAATTTTATTCCCTGGAGTAATTTAACTTTCCACTTAAACTGCACATCTCAACACTATAAAGTACGTGTTGGCAACGGAAGTTGTTTATGCTCAGGGAGAATGATGATTTCCTCAATGGACAGCAATGCTAGGCTTCATATTTTATGGTAATGGAGATGGATAAAATTACTCTTTATTCTGTGTACCCTCAATGTTTGTGTGTAGCATGAACAAGGAGTTCTAAGAGTTTAAACAATTAAACATTCCCCCGAAGTATCTTCCTGGAGGCAAACTGGGTTTATGGTGTCATATTTTGTCACATTTCACACACACAGTGGTCTGGGCTACTTGGTAGCTCAGAGGCCCTGGGCAGATGCCGGGCAGGACTGGTTCTTGCTGTGATCCCAGAGACCCATTGGGTCTCCTGTCAGGGCATTGTCTCCTGCAGGGGACTGCATTCCATCTGGAGGAATCCTCCAGGGATTGTTTCTAGAAGAAAGGAGAGAGAGATGTTCTGTGATGGGACAGAGAGGTAGGAAGTAGTCTTTCCAGAAAGAAAATCTAAGCTCACAAAGCTCTCTCTGAGTATTTTCTGCCAATAGTGGGAGGATGGAGGCTTCCAGTGTTACCCCTTCTGTCTGTATCAGGACCCCCCCCCCCCCGCCCCTGCATACCGACATCCACAGGTACTCAATTCCCTTATACATAACCTCTGCACATCCTCTGCACATTTTCAGTCATCTCCAGATTACTTATAACACCTCATGTAAACGCTACACAAATATTTGTCACACTGTTTTGTTCAGGGAATAAGGATCAGGAAAGAAGTGTAAATATGTTCAGTACAAACGTAATTTTAGAAAATTATTTTTGACCTGTTCTTGGTCAAACCTGTGGATGTGGTGATCTGGCCTCTGTTTCTGCCAAGGTTGAGGATAGGATAGGTAGGGGAAAACTCTCAGGTGATGGCATTTAGGAGCTGTCCATGGTCAGTGTGTGATAAAGAAAGGTATTGTAGAGGAAGGTGGAGAAGACCTCATGCCTGGGAATTCAGGGAGAGAGGAACCCAGATACCTTCTGGTCCAGGAGATTTGCTATAAGGTGACACTGGTGTCCCCTATGGTGCCTCTCCCCTATGCTGTTGACTTTTGTCAGAATACCCAGCCCAGTTGATTATGGGGAAGTGGGTGAGGATATGTTTAAAATAGTTTTGGAATTTGACTTCATAGACCTGGACAGATTTATGCAGATAGAGTTGTTGAGCAGGATGTCCCTCAGAGGTGGACAGTGCTCCTGGTGACCCATAGGACTTCTTGCCTCTTCAGTGCAGGAATAAACCTTCAGCTGGGTGACTTTGAGGGAAGTTTCAGAAACTAAATGCAAAATATTCAGAAACACTGCTCTGTCCTGGACTGTACCTTAAGGTGATTTTGGGATTTATTCATTAAATATTTGTTTTGTAGCTGTAGTTCAAGCTCCATCTGAATGTGGATTATGACTTGTCCTGATCTTATGTACCTTATTGTAATAAGGAAGAAAAAAAGAGAAACTTAGGTAATTCCAGTTAATGCCAAATATGTTCACAAGGGTGGTTTATACTCATGTTTTTACTGAATATTGTGCCTTCCTAAGAAGGAGCTTTTTAGAAAGTAATGAATCCTTATCTTTGTCATTCATTGCATTGCAAGAGAGCAATTGAATAATTGTCCAATAGCTCTATTTGCATTGTCTTTCACATTTAGGCCCCTTAATTACATGTACTGCATTAAAAGTGTTGTATGGACACTTGGTTTCTGATCAGGTATCATCAGAAATCAAACGGAGGGAACCATTTGTCAAATTAGGCACAATTAAAACCTTTTATTTATTTATTTTTTGTGGTGTTGGGATAGAACCCAGGGCCTCCTGTGTGACAAGCAGGTGCTCTCCCACCAAGCTACATCCCCAGCCCAAGACCTTTCATTGATAGTTGTAGAAATTAGTTTCATTCAGTAGCAACCCCTGAATTGCAGTAGATGAACTCTAATCAGAAACCACAGGAGGCCAGACACCTGTTACTCTTCCTGTCTGGAAGAGCACCTGTAAATAGACACCAAGTCACAAAGGCCTCCCTGTCCTGGATGGTCCTCAGCATGGAGCAGAAGCTGCATTTCCAGAGGGTAATTTATTAGTTCATTGTTTGGAATGGCATTTGTCTAAAAAAGAAATCATGTTTAAACTGTAGTTTGATTCCAAGTTTGGCTCCTAAAGCATATATTTAAGCATTATTATTCTTACCTTGTTCTACCTTGTATGCTATTTGCCATTTATACTTCTGTATATCTCTGTCTATCCGACTATCTTATTATATCCTACTTGCTTTTATTTGTTGATATTGCTTATTGGATTCATTGGTGTGTCCTAGAAAGTGCTTTGTTCTGTTCTTGACACATATGGTTTATTAAGTATTTTTAAGCAAATAAAAGTATAATACTTAATAGGTTTTAGAAATAAATATATATAATATATATTTTCAAGAGAGATGTCTTCAGAATTTCAGTTCTGAAAGTCAGGGAATACTTCTGGCATGTGCAAGCTGAACTCAGGATTTTTGGAATGGGCTGTTACCTAAACTTCCCTAACTCTTAGTGACTTGATAAAATGCTTCAGGAAAAGCCTAACATTTCTTTTCTTTCTTTCTTTTTTTTTTTTTTTGGTACCGGGGGTTGAACTCAGGGTCACTTTACCACTGAGCCACATCCCCAACCCTATTATGTATTTTATTTAGAGACAGGGTCTCACTGAGTTGCTTAGCACCTCGATTTTACTGAGGCTGGTTTTGAACTTGCAGTCCTCCTGTCTCAGCCTCCTGAGCTGCTGGGATTACAGGCGTGTGCCACCGTGTCCAGCTAAGCCTAACATTTCTTCAGCCACAGAGTGATCAGAATTGAAGAGTCAGGAGTGGGCTGTGGGACATTCCTTCTCCAAGTCTATAATTCTTTTCTGATCTAAAAAGAAAGTGATGATTTATATGTTGAATTATTTGTTTCTTGAAATGTTAATTGAATGTGAAGGATACCTTTACAATAGATCTCAAAAGATGAGTCCTCTGACTCAGAAAAATATTTACTTTTTTTTTTACTTTGAAGGCAATTATTTCTTATATGCTAATATTGATTACATTTTTTAAATATTATTTCGAGGTGGAGTTTCCCTATATGATTCAGGCAGGTCTCAAACTCCTTGGCTTAAGCAATCTTCATTCTTTCCTTGGGACCGCAGGCCTAGGCTACCACACGTGGAAAAGTAATTTTTAAAAGAGAATTGTTCAGCAAATATTTTGACTTCACTTTTTTGTACTTTTAAGACCTGAGGTTACTGTAGCCAATTTTGTTATAGGGCAAACTGAAAATCAGAGTGCTTTCATGTTTGGAAATATTGGAAGCAAAGTTCTAAACTGTTTGTGTTGAACATATGGGGCCAACTTGGGAATTTGTGAGCAGTGCTTTAAATAAAAGCTTGAATTGTGTTACGTTTTTACTTTCAGATTTAAATCTGTTAGACTTATCTCCTTTCTGTCTGCAAGACCCTTGAGGAGAGACTATGTCTTAATTTTGTTTTAATCCAAAATAGTTGTTACAGAGCCTGATAAAATAGGAACTACAGATTTTTGTTAGACAAATGAATTTTGAAAAATTTACTCAGGCATATTAAGGACCACATTAAATATTTTTGTGCCTTCTTTATCTGGGGCTCTTTATCTTATGTAGTCCTAATTATATATTAAAATTCATGATGTCATTAATCAAACCTGAAGATACTAAATAGCTCTAAAACTTTGGAGTGTAGATAACAGAACATTTTAATGGTAGCATAAAATGTTTTGCTATGGTGGCATTATTAAAGTCCTACCGACATTTTCATTTTCACTGTTTATGTGAAACAGTTGAGGAATTAGCAACTTTTAAGTGATTCATGAGGCCAGCTGTATTTATTCTTGAGTTTCTTAGATGAGAACCACTACAGTCTTAAAATTCTGTGTCCTCCATTTTCATTGGATTAAACTAATTATCTTTGTTTTTCCTTTCTTTTTCTTTCTTTTTCTTTTTTTTTTTTGTGGTATTGCTGGAGACTGAATCCAGTGGCACCTCTACTACTGAGCCACTGCCCTCCCAGCCTCACCTCCCCTTTTGAGGCAAGATCATGCTAAGTTGCCCAGGCTGGCCTTGAGCTTGCGATCCTCCTGCCTCAGCCTCTCGAGTACCTGGAAGCACAGGCTTGTGCCACTGCATCTGACTTATCTTTGTTTTTCTAATGATATCAGAGATGTACAGTATGTTGTATTCGCCACAGAGTATCTGATGACAGGAGAGAAATATGACAAGTCTTCAAAAGTGGTGCTATTATATGGTATATAGGCTTAAATTTTTTTTTCCAATGAGAGAGTGAGAATCAGAGAAGAAAATCTTGAAAATTTCAAAGGAATCTGGAAAAATAAGATTTCCTGGGATTAATTAGTATTGGGGGAGGGAGGGCTGAGTTTGCACCAACATCTCAAATACATCTCGCCTAGAACTAGTATAAACACCATGAATGCTCACTCTCTGGAAATCAGATGTATGGCCGGCAGACTGAGATGTGTTGAAGATCAACTTGCCTTGACATTACAAATTTTATTTTTATGTGAAGGAAACACAAATGTGTTTTTATGAAAAGTTTAACAGCTATCATTGGACATGTACTACTTGCTCAGCACTCTACATGCATGATCTTATTCTACTTCTTGCCAACCTTATGGAAGTTAGAACTGTTACTTCTCAGTTTGCATATGCTTCATTTGTTGTAACTTGGCCACACTCTCATGGTTAATATGTGGTTGGGCAGGATCAGAAACCAGGAAGTTGAATCCCAAAGATCAACCTTCTTCATATTTTGTAAAATGTCCTCCTGTTTTAAAATTATGAAAAGGCCCTTGAACAGAAATAAACACATGGTATAATGGTAACCAGTAACATGTGCCTAAGAATTGAATGCACTTAATTATTTTTACCCCTTTTTAAAATTTTTATTATTACAGATTGCATTTTGATTCATTGTACACAAATGGGGTACAACTTTTCATTTCCGTGGTTGTACACAATGTCTGTTCACACCATTTGTGTACTTCCACACATACACAGGGTAATAATGTCTGTCTCAGTCCACTATCTTTTCTTCCCCACCCGCCACCCCATTTCCCTCTACACAATCCAAAGTGCTTCCATTCTTCTCTTGCCCCCTCCTTGTTATTTATCATCATCCACTTATCAGAGAAAACATTTGGCCTTTGGTTTTGGGGGATTGACTTATTTCACTTAGCATGATATTCTCCAACTCCATCCATTATTTACCTGCAAATGCCATAATTTTATTCTTCTTCATGACTAATATTCCATTGTGTATATATACCATAGTTTCTTTATCCATTCATCAATTGAAGGGCATCTAGGTTGGTCCACAATCTAACTATTGTGAATTGAGCAGATGTGAACATTGATGTGACTGTGTCACTGTAGTTTGCTGATTTTAAGTCCTTTGGGTATAGACTGAGGAGTGGGATAGCTGGGTCAAATGTCGGGTCCATTCCATGTTTTCTGAGGAATTTCCATACTGTTTTCCAGAATGGCTGCACTAATTTGCACTGTACCAGCAATGTATGAGTGTGCCTTCCCCCCACCTCCACATCCACACAAAGACTTATAATTTCTTGTGTTTTTGATAACAGCCATTTTAATTGGAGTTAGATGAAACCTTAGGGTGGTTTTAATTTGCATTTCTTTAATTACTAGAGATGATGAGCACTTTTTCATATATTTGTTGATCACCTGTATATCTTCTTCTGTGAAGTGTCTGCCCAGTTCCTTAGCCCAATTATTGACTGAGTTCTTTGTATTTTTGGGAACACACTTAATTGTAATTCATGTCTTCTGCCAAAAAGAAGTCATCACTATCTACCATGTAAAATAACTGCATGGATGATATATAAAATGAGTAAGTACCGCTTTGACTGTTCAGGATTGAGCAGGGGATAGTATAAACAATCTGTATTATCATAAAGAACTCTCATACAAAGTGGAATATAGATGCTTTTTAAAGGCTGTTTGAAGAAAAGAGTAATTATACCTAAGGATAATGTAGGAGTGCATTGTGGATGCAGTGGCTTTTGCACCAGGCCCTGGAAGACCAGGTGGCTCTCAGAGATACAGACCCAGGATGAAGGGTGGACCACTGCAGTAGAGAATGGGACAGGTGTAGAGAAAGGAGGGGATGGGACTGTTGTTGACAAAATGAGAAGTGGCACGTGACAGAGTGTAGAGAGATCTCATGGTGCCTGGTTGCTCCTCTGTAGGCAGTGGGGATGGTCACAGGCAGTGGGGTGGAGTAGCGCTCTGCTCTGCCAATGAAGTGATCCAGTGAGGCCCCAGCAGTCACAGTGGGTGGGAATTTGCATTCTGGGGGGTGTTGCCTTCCTCAGTCTTGTAATAACACCTTTATTCCTATTGCTTTTCCCTTGTGCTGTCAACTTCCTTTAAATGTGAGGACGCACCAGCCCCAGAGCAGAAGAGGGAGTGTGTGTTACAATCTTAATAAATGCCACGTCTCATGTTTCTACAGCCATTTTCCACTGTGAAACGTTGTGAGAAATTACTGATGGTGTGTAATGATGATTTCTGCTCAGAAAGAGGAATGTTAGTGAATGTGCTGCCTTTGAATTTGATCAGGTGACGGTTAACAGGAGCAAGCACAGGAAATGCCTTTCCACAGCTTTTAATGTGTAGGGAAGGGCTAAGACACAAGAATGGGTGAATATATTCATGCAGTGTTTCCAGCTCTTCCCGACAGTGTGAGAAGTTTATTATAAAGTTCAGAGTAAGTGTTTTAAGTAGTATTTACAAACCTGAGGTTAAAAAAAAATGGAACCACCATTTAAAAAAAAGTAAGCAAAACAAATGTTTGTGGAAGACTTACTGAGACCTGCTCTTGTACTGTTTTTTCCAGGCATATTGTGTTTAGTCCTGACAGTAGCCCTGAGAGGGAGGGAGGGTTGTTGATATCCCCATTTTGCAGAAGAGGAGAGGCCTGGTGAATGTGAATGGCTTGGTTGATGTGCTATAACTGCTAAGGAGCCGCAGAGTGGGGTTTGACCCTGGTGGACCTTACTCCCCAGCCTGCTGTTCTCTAAAGTCCCCTATAAATAGAAAGTCAGTTCCTCATGTCAGTAAAATCACTTGTCAAAGACACATACAAACCAAAAAGGAACTGTAGGTCCTTGCACTTTTTTTTTTAACAATTTTTTTTTTTACAGACTTCGTTTTGATTCATTGTATACAAATGGGGTACAACTTTTCATTTCTATGGTTGTACACAATGTACATTCAGACCATTCATGTAATCATACATGTACATAGGGTAATGATGTCTGTCTCATTCCACCATCTTTCATACCCATGTCCCCTCTCCCATCTCATTTCCCTCTATGTAATCTAAACTTCCTCCATTCTTTTACCCCCTCAACCCCCATTATGTATCATCATCCGTTTATCAGGGAAAACATTCAGCCTTTGGTTTTTGGGATTGGCTTATTTTAATTAGCATGATATTCTCCAATTACATCCATTAACCTGAAAATGCCATAATTTTATTCTTCTTTATGGCTGAATAATATTCCTGTGTATATATATACCACAGATTCTTTATCCATTCATCTGTTGAAGGGCATCGAGATTTATAGAAACTCAATTCATAATCTAGCTATTGTGAATTGAACTGCTATAAGCATTGATGTGGCTGCATTACTATAGTGTGCTGATTTTAAGTCCTTTGGGTATAATGCGAGGAGTGGGATATCCTTTGCACTTTCTATGATACAAAAGAGTAAGTTTTATGTGTCAGATCTATTTTAATAATGCTCTGCTCCTTTTGGTTACTGGTTGTGTTTACAGGAACACAGTGAAGCCTATGGTTTGAGTTCCATTGAGTCAATAGAGATGACTGCCACAAAATCTTGTTGCTACTGCAACCTGTGCCAATCAGCAGAGCACTTAGTGCTTGGATGGGATGTAGCAGGGCGTCAGGGTGTCCTCTCTCACAGATATTTCTTAAAAGTTTTAAGTGCATTTGGCAACAGATGCTGTTTAGTGAGTTTATAGCAATTCTCTTGATCTCTCTGTGTATCATTCTATAATTATAGAGCTTAAAAAATGCCCATGTCTGCCTTTGACAGATAGTTGCTATGTTCTCTTTACTTGTATTTCTTGTTTAGATTTCATCTACCTCAGAAATTTATATAGAATTAGCTTTATATAGAATTAGCTTTGACTTCTGCCACATCAATAGGAAGAGTGGCGTTCAGTGCCATGCTGCTTATTAAGGTGTTTCAAGTGCCATGGCCCATGATGTATGGCTGCCTCCTGTCCAAGTGCTGTCTTCACTTTGTATCTAAAGTGAGGCAAACGGGTCTGGACAGGAATGTTGATGTGGTCGTCATGATAGTGTAAAGACACACAGTTTAAAAAAAAGTGCTTAATTTTCTTAATGTAAAATTAGATCTTACAAAAGTTCCTTCCTCAGTGTTGTGTGCAATGCTGACAGCATTGTTTATATTTTCAGTGTTCTTTTTTCAGCTACTACATGACGGTTGATGTTTGCATTTTGTCCTGATCATTGAAATAGTGCAAGAGACTGGAGTGATGATTCCCCACCATGTATATTCATTTGAAAGTGAAGAACAGGACCCACTTGTACTACCAGGTCTACCTTTTGAGGGTTCTGTTCCTTAAATCACATCATTATAACTTACTATCTCAGTGCCATGTAATAGGTCTATTATGACTTTTTTATTTTTTAATAGGATCATAAACTTTAAAAAAAGTCTTAGTTGTAGATGGACACAATAACTTTATTTTATTTATTTATTTTTATGTGGTGCTGAGGATCAAACCCAGTGCCTCACATGTGCAAGGCAAGTGCTCCACTTCTGAGATACAACCCCAGGGCCCCCCCCCCCCTTTTTTTTCAAATTATGCCTTTGGAAAATGGAAACTGCCTCATGGTGTTGTGATTTTAACAACACATTTATTTGAAAGTTTGGCATATGACATCTAAATTTTAATTTCCTAGAACCAGGTTCCCAGAGTATGTGTGTTTTCCTGTATGATACCCAGCTGTGTGGTATCTGTGTCAGAGGTTGTTTGAGTCAGATTTGTCACTTTTCTGGCATTTTTTGAAATTGTCATACATGGGAATGTTTCACTAGTTATAAAGGAGCAAATGCACCTTATCAGAATGGTTTGAAAACTTCTAACTACATAGCGTGTTTCAGTAGTTTTCCATTCATGTCGATCATCCTGTTGATTGTATTTTTTTATGCATGTTTTTATGCAGAGCCTGGACATGGGACTGCCGTCACTGTGTAGGCTGTGTGTTTGCAGATGATACATAGAAACACAAACAAGGAATTGTGGCAGCTGTATTTCATTCCTAAAGCTGAATGATGTCAGGCATAATTACTGAGACTAACACCTGGAGTGTTTTATTAAAGGGAAACCTACCAAGGTTGTTAGCGTATACCAAACAGCATTATCCATATGTGCTGTTTTATCACCACTGAACGTCCGGGTGTGTTAGTATGAGGGGAAATGAATACAATGCAGTACAGGATCACCACTCACGCATTATCAGCTCAGAGCTGTTTTAGTTTGGCTAGATGTAGCAGTTTGCTAGAGATTTAAAAAAATCATATCCATCAGCCATCTGGGGAGTTTCCCTAGGTACCTGTATTACTTGGTCTTGCCAGAATTAAAATAATATTTCTTATGAAAGTGATGAATTCTCTTCTTTTAATTTAATGTTCTTTGAATCCTCAAAAGAATTAAAGATTATTATTAACAAGCAAAGAATATTAGCAGGTAAGTTGAGTTTTATATTTAGTCACATTTAAATTTTCCTATGTTTTCCTTTATGATTATGTATTTCCTGAAACATGCAGAGATAACATAAAACTTATTTTTTCATTTCCTTCTTTCTTATCCTAGCATCTAGGACCAGACCAGACATTGCTTCAAGATATAGTATATGTGTACACACACACACAACACACATTTTTGTGTGTGGTGATGGGCATAGTACTCAGGGCCTCCTGCACACTAGGTAAGAACCACATCCCCAAAGTCCAATATATTTTTAAGGTGAACAAAGTCTACCACTTTTATGGAAGCAGTGATCATTTCTACTACTGTCTCTCACAACTGTCCACATACCTGTGCAGCTTCTCCTGGGGGTCCTGTGCTCTCTTGGTCTGCAAGGATCATGACTCCTGGACAGGACCACACTTTCTGGCACTGGGCTGAGCGGGCCAGGGAGGAGCAGGAGACTTGCAGGGCTCAGTCAGGGCAACCCTTGTACCTTGTGGGTGGCAGCTCAGGCTTTCAAAGTGGTCCGAGTCACCTTTCCATGTTGGGGTTCCATGACTGGTGCTCTCTGTGGTCCAAAAGAAGAGTCAACTTTGGGAAAAGGCCCTGGGAGGAGGAACTAGCAATGACTTGATAGAAATGAAAACCACATTTTCTTTATGCATTCATCTATTGGTAGACACATAGGTTGATTTCATGTCTTGGCTATTGTGAATATGCTGCAGGTGTGGTACTAGCACAAGAAGCCGACATATAGGTTGAGGGAACAGAATAGACAGCCCTGATATAAGTCCACGTATTCACAGCCAACTCATGTTTGACCAGATGCCAAAAACACACATTGGGGAAAAAAGAGTTCAGTCTCTTCATTAAATGATTCTGGGAAAATTGGATATCCACATGCAGAAAAATGAAGCTAGATGGACCCTTGTCTCTCAACCATACAATAGTCAACTCTAAATGGATTAAAAACTTAAATATAAAACCTGAACTATGAAACTAGTAGAAGAAAACATAGGAGAAAAATTTCCATGACATTGGATTGGGCAAGGAATTTTGGGGGATAAGACTACAAAAGTATAGGAAAAAAGAGCAGACAAAGTTGGTCTTTTGCTTTTAATCTCTCTTAACTCCAAGCTGTTGCCATATCGCTGCCATTCATGCCATACACACATCACCCTTGTGTAAAATCCAAGCTTCTTGGGAAGAGCCCAGCAGCCTTCTGCCATTCCTCCCACACACCCATGACAGGCCGTTGTGTGCATCCCTCTAAGATTTTCCCTTGACTTTCCTTCCACCTGACAATTCTTTCTCTTTTATAGAGTACCTTTCTTTTTCTTAAATAAATAAAAAAAAAATGGTTACAGACTGAATTTTGATTCATTGTACACCAATGGGGTACAACTTTTCATTTCTGGTTCCAAAACCAGACAAAGACACATCAAGCAAAGAAAATTTTAGACTGTTATCTCTGATGAATATAGATTCAAAAATCCATAACAAAATTCTGGCAAATTGCATATGAAAACATATTAAGAAGATAGTGTACCACAGTCAAGTGGGGTTCATCCTGGGGATACAAGGTTGGTTCAACATGCGGAAATCAATAAATGTAATTCATCACATCAATAGACTTAAGGTTAAGAATCATATGATTATTTCAGTAGATGCAGAGAAAGCATTCGACAAAATACAACACTCCTTTATGCTCAAAACACTGGAAAAAATAGGGATAGTAGGAACATACCTCAACATTGTAAAGGCTATTTATGCAAAGCCTATGGCCAACATCATTCTTTTTTTTTTTTTTTTTTTTTTTTTTTTGCCAGGGCCTTATGCATGCAAGGCAAGCACTCTACCGACTGAGCTATCTCCCCAGCCCCTCCAACATCATTCTTTTTTTTTTTTTTTTGATATATATATATTTTTTTATTATAAAATTGTAAACAAATGGGATACATGTTGTTTCTCTGTCTGTACATGGCGTAAAGGCATACCATTTGTGTAAACATAAATCTACATAGGGTAATGTTGTTTGATTCATTCTGCCATTTTTTCCCTTCCCCCCCTCCCCTCCCACCCTTCCCCTCCATCTATACAGTCCTTCCTTCCTCTATTCCTGCCCCCCTCCCTAAACCCAACTCCAACCCCAACACTAACCCTTCCCACCCCCCATTATGTGTCATCATCCACTTATTAGCGATATCATTCTTCCTTTGGTTTTTTGAGATTGGCTTATCTCACTTAGCATGATATTCTCCACTTTCATCCATTTGCCTGCAAATGCCATAATTTTATCGTTCTTTATGGCTGAGTAATATTCCATTGTATATATATACCACATTTTCTTTATCCATTCATCAACTGAAGGACATCTAGGTTGGTTTCACAATCTGGCTATTGTGAACTGAGCAGCTATGAACATTGATGTGGCTGTATCTCTGTAATATGCTGATTTGAAGTCCTTTGGGTATAGGCCAAGGAGTGGGATAGCTGGGTCAAATGGTGTTTCCATTCCAAGTTTTCTAAGGAATCTCCACACTGCTTTCCAGAGTGGCTGCACTAATTTGCAGCCCCACCAGCAATGTAAGAGTGTACCTTTCTCCCCACATCCTCGCCAACACCTGTTGTTGGTTGTATTCTTGATAATTGCCATTCTAATTGGGGTGAGATGGAATCTTAGGGTGGTTTTGATTTGCATTTCTCTTATTACTAGAGATGTTGAACATTTTTCCATATGTTTGTTGATTGCTTGTATATCTTCTTCTGTGAAGTGTCTATTCATTTCCTTACCCCATTTGTCGATTGGATTATTTACATTCTTGGTGTAGAGTTTTTTGAGTTCTTTATAGATTCTGGAGATTAGCGCTCTATCTGAAGTATGATTGGCAAAGATTTTCTCCCACCCTGTAGGCTCTTTCTTTGCATTGCTGATAGTTTCCTTTGCTGAGAGAAAGCTTTTTAGTTTGAATCTATCCCAGTTATTAATTCTTGCTTTTATTTCTTGTGCTATGGGAGTCCTGTTGAGGAAGTCTGGTCCTAAGCCGACATGTTGAAGTTCTGGACCTACTTTTTCTTCTATAAGATGCAAGGTCTCTGGTCTGATTCTGAGATCCTTAATCCATTTTGAGTTTAGTTTCGTGCATGGTGAGAGATATGGGTTTAGTTTCATTCTGTTGCATATGGATTTCCAATTCTCCCAGCACCATTTGTTGAAGAGGCTATCTTTTCTCCATTGCATATTGTTGGAACCTTTGTCTAGTATGAGAAAATTGTATTTATTTGGGTTTGTGTCCGTGTCCTCTATTCTGTACCATTGATCCACCTTTCTATTTTGGTACCAATACCATGCCGTTTTTGTTACTATTGCTTTGTAGTAGAGTTGAAGATCTGGTATTGCGCTACCCCCTGCTTCACTCTTTCTGCCAAGGATTGCTTTAGCTATTCTGGGTTTTTTATTCTTCCAGATGAATTTCATAATTGCTTGCTCTATTTCTGTAAGGTATATCATTGGGATTTTAATTGGAATTGCATTGAATCTGTATAGCACTTTAGGTAGTATGGCCATTTTGACAATATTAATTCTTCCTATCCAAGAACATGGGAGATCTTTCCATCTTCTAAGGTTTTCTTGAATTTCTTTCTTTAGTGTTCTGTAGTTCTCATTGTAGAGGTCTTTCACCTCTTTTGTGAGGTTGATTCCCAAATACTTTATTTTTTTCGAAGCTATTGTGAATGGGGTAGTTTTCCTAATTTCTCTTTCTGAAGATTCATCGCTTATGTATAAAAATGCCTTCGATTTATGTGCATTGATCTTATATCCCGCTACTTTACTGAATTCACTTATGAGATCTAAAAGTTTTCTGGTGGAATTTCCTGGTTCCTCTAAGTATACCATCATATCATCAGCAAATAGGGATAGTTTGAGTTCTTCTTTTCCTATTCGTATCCCTTTAATTTCTTTGGTCTGTCTAATTGCTCTGGCTAGAGTTTCAAGGACGATATTGAATAGAAGTGGTGAAAGAGGGCATCCCTGCCTTGTTCCAGTTTTTAGAGGGAATGCTTTCAGTTTTTCACCATTTAGAATGATATTAGCCATGGGTTTAGCGTAGATGGCCTTTACAATGTTAAGGAATGTTCCCACTATCCCTATTTTTTCTAGTGTTTTGAGCATGAAGGGGTGCTGTATTTTATCAAATGCTTTTTCTGCATCTATCGAAATAATCATGTGATTCTTGACTTTAAGTCTATTGATATGGTGAATGACATTTATTGATTTTCTGATGTTGAACCAACCTTGCATCCCTGGGATGAAACCCACTTGATCATGGTGCACTATCTTTTTAATAAGTTTTTGTATGCGATTTGCTAAAATTTTGTTGAGAATTTTTGCGTCGATGTTCATTAAGGATATTGGTCTGAAATTTTCTTTCCTCGATGTGTCTCTGTCTGGTTTAGGAATCAGGGTAATATTGGCTTCATAGAATGAGTTTGGGAGAGTTCCCTCCTCTTCTATTTTCTGGAATACTTTGAGAAGTATTGGAATGAGTTCTTCTTTAAAAGTTTTGTAGAACTCGGCTGAGAACCCATCTGGTCCTGGACTTTTCTTTGTTGGTAGGCTTTTGATGACTTCTTCTATTTCATTACTTGAAATTGGTCTATTTAAATTGTGTATGTCCTCCTCGTTCAGTTTAGGCAATTCATATGTCTCTAGAAACCTGTTGATGTCTTCGAAATTTTCTATTTTGTTGGAGTATAGATTTTCAAAATAGCTTCTAATTATGTTTTGTATTTCGGTCGTGTCTGTTGTGATATTTCCTTGTTCATTCCGAATTTTAGTGATTTGGGTTTTCTCTCGTCTTCTCTTTGTTAGTGTGGCTAAAGGTTTATCAATTTTGTTTATTTTTTCGAAGAACCAACTATTTATTTTGTCAATTTTTTGTATTGTTTCTTTCGTTTCAATTTCGTTGATTTCAGCTCTCAGTTTAACTATTTCCTGTCTTCTACTACTTTTGGTGTTGGTCTGTTCTTCTTTTTCTAGGGCTTTGAGTTGTAGTATTAGGTCATTTATTTTTTGAGTTTTACTTCTTTTATTAAATGCGCTCCATGAAATAAATCCTCCTCTAAGTACCGCTTTCATAGTGTCCCAGAGATTTTGATATGTTGTTTCTTTGTTCTCGTTTACCTCTAAGAATTTTTTAATTTCCTTCCTAATATCTTCTGTTATCCATTCATCATATAGTAGCATATTGTTTAATCTCCAGGTGTTGGAGTAGTTTCTGTTTTTTACTCTTTCATTAATTTGTAACTTCAATCCATTATGATCTGATAGAATACAAGGTAGTGTCTCTATCTTCTTGTATTTGCTGACATTAGCTTTGTGGCATAATATATGGTCTATTTTAGAGAAGGATCCATGTGCTGCTGAGAAGAAAGTGTATTCGCTCTTGGTTGGATGGTATATTCTATAAATGTCTGTTAAGTCTAAATTATTGATTGTGTTATTGAGATCTATGGTTTCTTTGTTCAATTTTTGTTTGGAAGATCTGTCCAGTGGTGAAAGAGGCGTGTTAAAATCACCTAGTATTATTGTGTTATGGTCTATTTGGTTTCTAAAATTGAGAAGGATTTGTTTAACATACATGGATGAGCCACTGTTTGGGGCATAGATGTTTATGATTGTTATATCTTGCTGATTTATGCTTCCCTTAAGCAGTATGAAATGTCCTTCTTTATCCCTTCTAACTAACATTGGCTTGAAGTCCACATTATCTGAAATGAGGATGGATACTCCAGCTTTTTTGTTGAGCCCAAGTGCATGGTATGTTTTTCCCCATCCTTTCACCTTTAGTCTATGGGTATCTCTTTCTATGAGGTGAGTCTCTTGCAGGCAACATATTGTTGGATCTTTCTTTTTAATCCAATCTGCCAGTCTATGTCTTTTGATTGATGAATTCAGGCCATTAACATTCAGGGTTATTATTGAGATATTATTTGTATTTCCAGTCATTTGGTTCATATTTAAAATTTTTGACACATCTTGGTTCCTCCTTTATTTGACAGTTCCTTTAGGATAATTCCTCCCTTTGCTGATTTGCTTCTTTGTTTTTTATCTCTTCCTCATGAAATATTTTGCTGAGAATGTTCTGTAATGCTGGCTTTCTTTTTGTAAATTCTTTTAGCTTTTGTTTATCGTGGAATGATCTTATTTCATCGTCAAATTTGAAGGTAAGTTTTGCTGGGTATAAGATTCTTGGTTGGCATCCATTTTCTTTCACAGCTTGAAAAATGTTGTTCCAGGCCCTTCTAGCTTTTAGGGTCTGGATTGAAAAATCTGCTGATATCCGTATTGGCTTCCCCCTGAATATAATTTGGTTCTTTTCTCTCACAGCCTTTAAAATTCTGTCTTTATTTTGTATGTTTGGTATTTTCATTATAATGTGCTTTGGTGTGGGTCTGTTGTAATTTTGTGTATTTGGAGTCCTATAAGCCTCTTGGACTTGATTTTCCATTTCATTCTTCAGATTTGGGAAATTTTCTGATATTATTTCTTCAAATAGATTGTTCATTCCTTTGGTTTGTTTCTCTAAGCCTTCCTCAATCCCAATAATTCTCAAATTTGGCCTTTTCATGATATCCCATAGTTCTTGGAGATTCTGTTCATGATTTCTCACCATCTTCTCTGTTCAACTTTGTTTTCGAGGTTAAATATTTTGTCTTCAATATCTGAAGTTCTGTCTTCCAGCTGTTCTATCCTATTGGTTATGCTTTCTATGGAGTTCTTAATTTGGTTTATTGTTTCCTTCATTTCAAGGATTTCTGTTTGGTTTTTTTTTCAATATCTCTAACTCTTTATTGAAATGATCTTTTGCTTCCTGAATTTGCTCTGTTAACTGTCGATTGGTGCGATCGTTCAATGCCTGCATTTGCTCTTTCATCTCATCGTTTGCTTCCCTAATCATTTTAATTATGAACATTCTGAGCTCCCTTTCTGTCATTTCTTCTGCCATGCTGTCGTTGGATTTTATTGATGTAACATCTAGATTTGTTTGGGGCATTTTCTTCCCTTGTTTTCTCATATTGTTCAGGGATCAGTGGGTCATTAAGATATTGCAGATTTCCTCTATCAACTTATAATGTCCCTGAAGATTGCTAGTATATCCCCTCTTATCCTTCAGTAGCCTGAAGTCTTGGAGGAGGTTGATAATGCAGAGCTCCACGAAGAAGCTGCCTCTCTAGGTGTGTTAACCCTCAGGTGGCGTATATTCCCTGCTAGTGGGCGGAGGTGCCTCCACTTGTTGACCAATGGTCATCCAATGGGGAAGTAGACTGTGGGCTGAGGCAAGGCCTGTTTGTGCCTATGTCTCTGGCTTTACCGTCCCTGTGGGAAAACCTCCCCCGGCCGGGAAGAGTCACTCGGTGGGGACGTCTCGCTAGTCAGTTGCCCTCCTAGAGGTTCCCCTCAATCTACAACTACCCCCTGGGCTGGGCTGTCTTCTTCTGCAACGATCCCAGGGGCCCGGACCTACGTCCTGGGCCTGGGAGCCTCACCCTTCGCAGGCGAGTCTCCTTAGGTTGCCTCTCCCAGAGAATCTGCCCGCCGCCCTGGAAACTTCGCTCCGCCCCTAGGCGTGTCTCTGTGCGGCTCTTCCAGCAAGAAGCCACCTAGCTCCTGGGACCCTGCTCTGCACCAATCGCCTGGCTATGCAGCCCCTCCCCTGAGCCACCACCTGGAGCCCCGTACAATAGCTCTGAGACACAGAGACCCGCCACACACCTCCTCCTCCGGACAGCCGCCCGGTTTCCGACGCAGTCACTAGGAATCCAAACAACTCACTTCGGGTCTCCTCCTCCCGCCAACCACCCGTAGCCCTAGGCAGTCACTCCAAGTCCAAGTGACCCGCCCTGTTCCTCCTCCTCCTCCTTGGGGTAGCCCCCCAGGTGTTCAGGAATGGTGGCTCCGAGACCAGGTGACTCACCACGCTCCTCCTCCAGGCAGGCCACCGGTGTTCAGGAGCGGTTGCTTTTAGTCCAATCAGCTCACCACTCGCCTCCTCCTCTGGCAACCGCCTGTGGTTCTGATGCAGTCACTCCCAGGCTAAGCGTCCCACCGCTCTCCTCCTCCAGGCAGGCCACCAGTGTTCTGTAGCAGCTGCTCCGAGTTCAAACAGCTCGTCACGCAGCTCCTCCTTTGGCAACCGCCCGCAGCTCTGATGCAGTCACTCCCAGGTCAAGCAACACGCTGCGCTCCTCCTCCTCCTCCGGGCAACCTCCCGGCACTCAGGAGCGCTCGCTCTGAGTTCAAACAGTTCACCATGCAGCTCCTCCTCTGGCAACCACCTGTGGTTCTGATGCAGTCACTCCCAGACCAAGCGTCCCGCCGCGCTCCTCCTCCTCCTCCGGGCAGTCCCCCGGCGCTCAGGAGCGCCCACTCTGAGTTCAAACAGCTCACCACGCAGCTCCTCCTCTGGCAACCGCCCGTGGCTCTGATGCAGTCACTCCTAGACCCAAGCGACCCGCCGGGCCTCTCCTCCTCCTCCGGGCAACCCCCCGGTGTTCGGAAGCGGTCACTCTGGGTCCAAACAGCTCGCCACGCAGCTCCTCCCCATGCAGCCACCCGGAGCCCCAGCGGCTGCTCGAGTCCAAGCGCTATGCTGAGCCGCCTCCTCTACGATGATCCCAGTTGTCCGTGTTTACCGTTCCAGCGGGTGGAGGGGCGTCTCGCCGAGCAACTCCACTTCACAAATTCCCTGCATTCCGGGGCTACCGCCCCATCCGGGACGCCTCCCCAACAGGAGAGACTCACCCGGCAGCTTTGAGTTGGTCCCAAGTCTCTCACTATCTCCTCTTTTGAATCTTGCGTCCTGGAGCAGCGTGAAATGCAGCCGCCCTCTAGTCCGCCATCTTGGCCCGCCTTCCCAACATCATTCTTAATGGAGAAAAACTGAAAGCATTCCCTTTAAAGACTGGAACAAGACAGGGATGCCCTCTTTCACCACTTCTATTCAACATCCTCCTTGATATACTATCCAGAATAATTAGACCAAATAAATTAAAGGAATACAAATAGGAAAAGAACTCAAGCTGTCACTATTTGCTGATGACATGATTCTATACTTAGAGGATCCAAAAGACTCCACCAGAAAACTTCTAGACCTAATAAATGAATTCAGCAAAATAGTGGGATATAAAATCAACATGCATAATTCTAAAGCATTTTTATTCATAAGCAATGAAACATCTGAAAGGGAAATGAGGAAAACAACTCTGTTCACAATAGCCTCAAGAAAAAAAATAAAATATTTTGGTATTCATTCTAACAAAAGAGGTGAAAGATCTCTACAATGAAAACTATAGAACATTAAAGAAAGAAATTGAAGAAGACCTTAGAAGATAGAAAGACCTCCTGTGTTTTTGGATTGGCAGAATTAATATCAAAAAATGGCCATACTTCCAAATGTGCTATACAGATTTAATGCAATTCCAATTAAAATCCCATGACATTTCTCATAGAAATAGAGAAAGCAATCATGAAA
Organism: Sciurus carolinensis; assembly: GCF_902686445.1. NCBI lineage: Eukaryota > Metazoa > Chordata > Mammalia > Rodentia > Sciuridae > Sciurus > Sciurus carolinensis. Next base: position 22,339,047 of record NC_062227.1, on the reverse strand, counting down.
TTCATGTGGAAGCACTAAAGACCCAAAATAGCCAAAGCAATCCTGGGCAGGAAGAGTGATGCAGGAGGTATCACAATACCAGACCTTAAACTCTACAATAGAGCAAGAATAACAAAAACATCATGGTTTTGGCACCAAAATAGGTAGACCAATGGTACAGAATAGATGACACAGAGACATCCACATAAGTAGTTATCTCATATTAGACAAAGGTGCCAAAAATTTACAATGGAGAAAAGATAGCCTCTTCAACAAATGGTGTTGGCAAAATGGGAAATCCATATGCAGTAAAATGAAATTAAACCCTTTTCTCTCACCCTGTACAAAACTCAACTCAAAATGGATCAAGGATCTAGGAATTAGACCTGAGACCCTGCACCAAACAGGAGAAAAAGTAGGCCTGAATCTCCATCATTGCCTTAGGACCAGACTTCCTTAACAAGACCCCCATAGTGCAAGAAATAAAAGCAAGAATCAATAAATGGGATAGATTCAAATTAAAAATCTTTTTCTCAGCAAAGGAAATAATCAATAATGTGAAAAGAGAGCCTACAGAGTGGGAAGAAATCTTTTCCACACACACTGTAGAGTACATTTCTTATCCTTCAAAGTGAGGCCAAGGCTTCCAACTTGAGCTTCTAAGTGATGAATCGTCCTTCCTCCAACTTGGTGCCTTTTCTATATCCCAGTGACACAGATAGCCCATAGCATTTCAACATTCCTTCTCCCAAGGTGCTAGAGATGTCAAGGGAGAAATAGTTATTTTGGGGCTGTGTGTGGTGGATGATTTTCTCTCCCCTCCCCTCCCCTTTCCCTTCCCTTCCCATCCCTTCCCTTTCTCTTTCTGCTACCTCTTCCCCTTTCTCTTACTGAGACTTTTAAAAAGGTGAAAGTTTTTTTCTACCTATATAACGCCCAAAGAGAGATACTACCCGTTATGGTTCCTATGTGAGGTGTCCCCCAAAAGCTCCTGTGTGAGGCAATGCAAGAGGCTCAGCGGGGAAATGGTTGGGTTGTGAGAGCCTCTTAACCCATCAGGACCTCAATGCGCTATGGTAACTGGAGGCAGGTGGGGCCTGGCTGGAGGAGGTGGGCGTTGGGGGCATGGCCTTGGGGCACCTATTTGTAGCTGGTGGGAGGCGCTTCTCTTTCTGCTTTTGCATCTCCTGCCAGCTGTTACCCTCCTCCACTCTCTCCCAGTGGTGTTTGCCTGGGCTGGAGCCCGGAGGAGTGGAGCCCGGAGCCCCCAAATAAACGCTTCCTCCTCTGCAGCTGTTCTGGTGGGTCTTTCAGTCACAACGGTGAAAAAGCTGAGCAAGACACTGCAGTATTTAGATTTTTGAGGGAATTAGAAACGAGTTACGCTTTACAACAGAAAAAAAATATATGTCTGACAGGAACAGTGTTAGCCTGCCTTTTCTTTTCCTGAGGCCAGCGTTTCAAAGTGTTTCAAGATTGGGGGCTGAGGGTGGGGCGTGGAAGTGAAATGTAGAAAGTGACTTTTAAGTGGTGTCTTTAGTGACTCTTGATTCCAGCCTTCTGTTAGGGTCCCATTCCGACTAATCCCGGGAGAGTCAAAGTGGGTAATGCAAATCACACAATGAGGTTTTATTAAAGCAAGCTGGAGCCTGGTCCACAACCAGCCCCTCAGACCGATACAATGGCTGGGGAGGGGGGCCCTGAAAGCACTCTATTTAAGAGCTTTTTCAGCATTCATATACAAGGACCTGTACATTATTGTTTAACATTCGGACAGCTAAATATTTGTCCTTTTATGGTTTGGTCCCTCCACTTTATTTGAATCTTATTGGGTCCTGGAGGGAGCAGGGAGGAGGGAAGGAGTGAATTATGAGGGAGAGGGGTCAGGGCTAGGTTTCCCTGTCCTTGCTAGGTGGGGTCTCCGGACAGCTGCACATTCTTCAGATAGATATCTCTGAACAGCCTTGATAAACCCAGGGCCCAGCACATCCTATTTGATCTGTATTGGCCCTCGAAGGCGCCACTGTGGCTGCCGGCATCCTCAGTGCTTGCACGCCCTTTTCCTGGGGGCCCAGTTCACGAAATAGCTTTTTATACAAGATGGCTGCACAGATGGCACCCTGTACTTCCTTATGGAGATACTTATGGAATCAGTTTTAAAAACCTACCTCATAAATGAGAAAACTTTTAGGAATCTCTTTATAGAAAACTTTAAAGCATTGTTAATTACTTGAAGCTCTACCATTGTCACTTCATATGTCAAAATCACCATGGAGAGAAAAGTGCTTTATTCCTCACCCACAGACTCTTAAGGGGACTTTATCTCAGGTAAATTAACCTACAGTGCCAACTACCTAAAATACACTGTAATTGTTTGGAAGATATGTCTACATGTTCACTGGTTTAGGGAGGGGAGCAGGTGACATGGCATTAATACTTGGTTGAGAAACCCCAACCTAGTTCTAGCTCTACCAGTAACTGTGTGGCTTACAAAAGGACTTACCTTCCTTGGGATTCGTTTTTTTTTTTTTTTTTTTCCTCTATTATGTGAGAGGTTTGAATTGATCAGGTGTTCTTCAGAGTTCTGGCTACCTCAATATTTGATTTCTGTGTTCAGATACAATGGTCCCAAAAGTCGGTACCCTGAATAGTCTCTTTCCAGCATACAAGAATTGCTTTAGCATGAGAATATTGCAGAATCTGCTTTTCAAAATGTTCTTGATTATTTATAACTAGTTGCTTCATTCAGTTCTTAAATTTACTTTTAGAAAGCATGCATTAAGATTTTAAACAAAGTGAGTGTTTGACTTATGGAAATATAAACAGAGGTTGGAGAATATGTATTTTTGGTAGCATATCCAGGTTTTACAATACATAGTGAGAGCCTTAATTGTAACCAAATAATGTTTTCTAGTCTGTGTTTAACTATACATCAACTCGGTGGATGATGAAGAGTATAATTGACAGCTAGTAAACCGCTTGCAAAAATGAATCAGGGGAAAAAGTAACAGAATGAATCAAACAACATTACCCTATGTAAATTTATGATTACACAAATGGTATGCCTTTACTCCATGTACAAACAGAGAAACAACATGTATCCCATTTGTTTACAATAAAAAATATGTATTTACATACAAAAAAATGAATCAACTTTTAACTTTGCATTAAGTTATCCTTTTCTAAATCACTGAAAACTATAATCACAATCTTTCTGTGTAATTTGCCATAGATTAATACTTTAGGAGAATGACATTCTTTGTTAAAAAGGCTTTTATGTTATTGGCTTATGGTGTCCCTTCCTCCCACTGAATTAAAGCCTTCATCCTGCTGTTCCATGCCATGTGCTTTTCACCTGATCATCTTTTACAATGAGAGTATAATGAATGTTGAAACTGGTGTAGATTATTTAAAATAGGCTTAGATTAGCTCTCAGTTGCTGCCCTTGCCCTCCAGAGAGAGTAAAGAAACAAGTTTCATAGTACAGAGATGGAATTTTTATCAGGTGCTTTAAAGCTTAAATTGTGGAGTCTGTAGTTTCCATAATTCATTTTTTCTTTATTTCTTGAGTCTACCCAGATGAGCAAGTATGAATACTTTGACAATTATCATGTGCCCCATGTATATTATAAACAGAAAACATGGTAATCTATATATTAAATTACAGAAGCATTTGGAGCCTAACATTGCTCTTTTAACTGTCTTAAAATTAATATTAAACTTTATGTATTAGCATTCTGTAGAAAAAAGTATTGAATATGGCCACCAAGATAGCTGCCTTCATGGAGATTATGGGATAATGATAATAATAATTATTATTTAGCTGGTGAAGCAGCCTTTGACAAAGTTCAGCACCCATTCTTGACTTTAAAAGAAAAAATAATACTCTCATTAAATTAGTAATTGGTGAACAGTACTTTAACATTAGACACAATATTTAGATTGCAGAAATAAGGTCAGCATTTGAACTAAGAAACTTTTGTACTAAGCCCCCAAATAAGGCAAGGATCACACTGATTTTGTTGTTTAACCTTATATTGGAGATAGTAGCCAATGAAATCAGAGAAGGAAAAATAATTAGAGGTTTATGAATTACAAGGATGTAAAACTATCTCTGTGATACCTGAAAAATGCAAAGAATCAATGACAAAATTAAGAAGAACATTAAACAAATTAAGTAACACCTCAGAAAAGTTAACATACAAAGCCTTCATATATACAAACATTAATTGATCAGAGGATAGAATAGAAGAGAAAAGTCTGGTTTATAGAAGCAACAACAAAATACAATACTTACAAATAAAATTAAGCAAATACATTTTAAAAATTTAAATAAGGAAAATTCTAGACCTCTCCTGGAGGGCCTCAAGTGGACTTGAACATAATTTGTTCTTGGATAGATGATTCATCATCATAAAGTGTCACTTCTCTTCAAATTTGCAATTTAATATAGTATCAATAAAAATGACATCTTTGAGCATGACAGTTATAATATTAATATAGAAAATAAACATGCAAAAATATCTAGGAAAACCCGAAGAGAGGAGAGTAATGGAGAATTTGTGTTTTCCAGTATCCATACTCTTGAGTTTCTGAAATTGTGTAGTAGTACAGTGTAAGCACACCAGTGATTAATAGGGGGAAATCCAGAAATATACCCAATAACACAGGAAATTCAATGTAATAAAAGTTGCTTCTAAAATCAATGAGAAAAGATAGAGGCTAAAAATTAGTAGTCTTTATGTTCCACTGAGGTAAAATACACATAATGTGAACTAATTTTTAGGTATACAGTTCAGTAGTGCTGTGTTCCATCATTGTGCAACCATTTCCTGAATTCTTTTCACCATGCTAAACTAACTCTGTACCCATTAAATAACTCCCCACTCCAGTCCTCCCCCAAGTCCCTGATTACCACTTTTTTGCATTGTTGTCCCTATATATTTGACAGCTCTAAATACCCCAGTATAAGTGGAATCATACAGTTTTTGTCTTTTTGCGACTGTCTCATTTCACTTAGCTTAATATCTTTAGGTTTGTATATACAGCATATGTCAGAATTTCCTTTTTAAGGCTGAATAATATTCCATTGAATGTGAGGACCTTGTTTAGTTTGCCCATTCATCTATTGGAGAACACTGGGTTACTTTACTTTTTGGCTGTTATAAATAATGTTGCAGTGAATATGGATACATAAATATTTGTTTGAGACCCTGCTTTCTACTCTTTTAGATATAAGTAGTGGAGTTGGTCTGTCATGTGGCAATTCTCTTGATTTTTTTTTTAAGAACTGCCTATACCACTTACTACAAAACTTGTTCCATTTTGCATTCCCATCAGTAAAATTAGAACAAGAGCACATGCCTGTAATCCCAGTGGCTCATGATGGTGCCGCATGAGGATCCCAAGTTCAAGCCCAGTCTTAGCAAGTTAGTGAGGCTATAAGCAATTTAACAAGATCCTGTCTCAAAATAAATAAAAAGGGCTTGAGATGTGGCTCAGTGGTAAAGTGCCCCTGGGTTCTGTTCCTGGTTACCCACCCCCCCAAAAAAAGAAAGAAATTAGAATAAGAGTTTAAACTTTCCACATCATCATCAATATTTGTTTTCCATTTTTTGATAGCTATTCTAAAATGGTATGAAGTAGTATCTTTCTTTGGTTTTGATGTGTGTTTTTCAGTGCTTAGTGATGCTGAACATCTTTTCATTTTCTTACTGGTAATTAGTGTATCTTCTTTGGAGAAATGTGTATTTGAGTCTTTTGGCCATTTCATAATTGGATTGTTTGGGATTTTTTCCTTGAATTTTAAGACTTATTTTGATATTTTCTGTGTTAACCCTTTATCATTCTTTTGATTATTGTCTTGGATTTGCAGAAATTTTAAATTTTGATATAATTCAATTTATTTTTTTGTTGTCTATACTTTTGTCAACAAGAGATCCAATTTTTTCCACAATGATTCAGGTAATCATTGCCATATCCGGTGCCATCAAGTTTTCCTTTAAGGTTTTTTTCTTTATAAAATAAAAATAAAAAAAGAATGTTCATAGCAACACTGTTCATAATAACCTCCAAATGGAGTCAACCTTACTATTAATCAGTCAAAGAACAGATAAATACATTGGTATACTCATGATGAAATATAACACAACAGAAATGAAAAAACTAGGCCAGGCACTGCGCAAAAGAGTCACTGGTTGAGGACTGCTAATTCTCAGACATTTCTCTCCAGCTGTGAGGGTGGGCCAGCAAACTTTCAAGGTTTCAGGAAAATACACAGAGAAAGACCTGGAGTACCATGAACAATGAGAGGCAGTGACTGAGCGCTGAAGAGTCAGTGAAGGCAATTCTGTTCCATGCTGCCAAACCTGTCTCCACAGTGATCTGCTCAGACTGCATTCACATTTTTCTTTCTTTCCTACAATAAAAATCCCTGACCCATTGGAGTTTATGATGGTGTATGGTGTGAATCTTATTTTATATTTACCATGATTATCCAGTTGTCCCGACACAACTTATTCAAAGTCTGTCTTTTCTAATAAGATGAAAAGAGTTATCAAGCCACTAAAAACATGGAAGAATCTTAAATATATTTCACCAACTGAAGCAAGCCTCACTTTCTAAGACTGACTTCAAACTCCGCTGGGATTATTATAGGAGTGCACCACCTTGTGGGTTCCCTAATGTGATGTTTATAAAGCTTCCTTCTTATAATTTTTTTTTCTGTTTTAGTCAACTATCATGTTAGGAACTGCTGATAGAAGGACAATCATGATTGTTTCTCTTGCTGGAAAGTGTGGCTTGAACTGTTATATCCCACTTCTAATTTTAAAATTAAAAAAAATACATAGCAACATGAACCCAGTGAAACCTGATATTTAAATTAAGTAGACCAGGCTGATAGGGAACCTGACTTTTGACAAGTGTTGATCATAAAAGGGAACCACCTCACCCATACCTGAGCATACCTGTGGAATGCTGGTACTCCGGCATCATCCTACAATGTTGGTTTTCCACAAGGATCAGTTACTTGACCTTCCCTGAAAAGATTTTTCAGAACTGTTATTACCTTTTTAATTTCATTATGGGTACATGAAACATATGCAATTCCCAGTGGTCAGAGGATGTACACTTGACTAAATTTAGCAGGAAGGGTAAAGACAGCTTATCACACAGTACAAATCAGTGAGATTGGCAAAGATTAAGGAAGCAGTATTAAAGATTGGTTGGGTGTTCCTGGTGTATACATATACAAAATAAGCTTTAAAGAGCAACAGGACTCTGTTTCTTCTTTAAATTTTAAACAAATATTGTTATTCTCTATATTGAAAACTAAGTGTTGGACTAAAATGTTTACCTTCTTTTTCTGCATATATTTATTAGTATGTATGTATTTTTGTGGTGCTGGAGATGGAAACTAGGGCCTTGTGCATCCTAGGCAAACCTTCTGCCACTCACTTATATTCCCAACCCAAATGAATAGTATGTTAGGGTTGTATTTATTTCTAGAACTTAACAGACTGAAATGATTGATCTCAACTGTGGGCAGTCCATCTCTGGCAGCTAATTCAGAAGTTTATTCAGCTTCTGCCTGAACTCAAAGTGATCTAGGTCTTCCGTAGTAGGGAAACTCATTCTCATTATTGGATACATCAAAATGATGGACTATCATACTGGCCATTTCTACTCCCTAGCCTAAATCCTTGGCAAGTACTAATTTACTCTGTCTCTGTAGATATACTGATTCTGCACTTTGCCTATAGATGGAATCATATAACGTGGTCTTTTCTGATTGGTTTATTTCAGCATCATGTTTTTAAGGTTTGTCCATGTTTTAGCATGCACCAGTCTGCACTGCATTCTTTATTATGATGCAATAATATTCCATTATGTGATTATACCACATTTATCTATTTATCAGTTGATGGACATCTATATTTACTAATAATGGTGCTACAAACATTTGTATGCATGATTTTTTGTGGATTCATATTTTAATTTCTTTTAGTCATGTCCATAGGAGTAGAATTCCTGAGCTGTATGGTAACTCTATTTTTCTGAAGAAATGCCAAACTTTTCTAAAGAAGACAATGGCATGTAAGGTTCCCGTGTCTCCACATGCCTGCCAGTGCTTGTTATCATCCATCATTTTGATTCTAGTCATCCTCTTGGGTGCGAAGTGGTACTTGCAGATTTGAGTTCCATTCCCTCCTGACTGATGCTGCAGAGCATGAGCATGTTTTCATGTGCTTGTCTTTGTATATCTTCCTTTGAGAAATGTCTTTTCAAATCCTTTGTTTCATTCCTATCAAGTTTTAGGAGTTATCAGATATGATTTAAATATTTACTCTCATTCTACAGATTTTTGATCATATCATTTAATTTTTATTTTTTATCTCCTACAGCACTTTAAAGATTATTAATCTGTGACCTACAGAGTACTGGAACCTAGGTCTTCAGTAGAGGTTTATGAGTAAGGGAATTATGTATCTTTATTTCCCTGATCAACCTACTAAACAACCTAAATATATTCGGGTCCTCATTGAATCTCATGTTTGTCATCACTTTTTTTTTTTTTTTTTTTTTTGTTACCAGAGATTGAATGCAGGGGTGCTGTACTACTGAGTCATATCCTCAGCACTTTTTATTTTTTTATTTTCTCATTTTGAGACAGGGTCTTGCTAAGCTGGTGAGGCTGGCTTTGAACTTTTGATCCTCCTGTCTCAACCTCTCAAGTCACTGGGATTACAGGTGTGTGCCACTCACTGCACTCAGTGGTCATCTCTTAAGAATAGGAATGATCCGTTTTGGAAGTCAGGTGATTTGCTGTGTTTTCTTGAAGAGTGATGCTCCATATTGAATTCTTATATGGCATCCTATTGTGGGAACACTGGAGCTAGGATCTCCTTTGTGTGCAGCACTATTTTTTATTCATTCAACTTAAGATTTCATAACTTTTGAAGCAGTTTATATTTATTTGTTTATTACAAGTAAAAGAGTTATTATGTTCTATGTTGGAATAGTAGGTCAAAGTCATACAAAGCTGTGCATTTAGTTTAAGAAGAATCAGTATGTAAGTAAAGAATAGAGGATATTGGCTTTGACAGTACTTCATATAAAAAGTCCTGTACTTTTTAGTCAATTGCTCATACATAATTCAGTGGTAGGACAAACTTTTTTTAAAGTTGATGTTTGGAGTTTCTTGATGATTTTATTTTTAGGGAAGAGATTCTTACTAGAACAGGGATTTGGGCTGCCTTTGCTAAAAGCAGTGACACTTAGGCCTGCAAATGTCTACATGCTGGATAAAGCTCAGCATCTCTGCCTTCATTTTAAAATTTTCCTCCTGTATTAATGTAAATTTGGGTTCAGGTACCTGCTCAGCTCTGCACTTAGGCATGCTAATCATGTAAGGAGTGTTCATCTAAAAACTAGGAATGCAAGGTTTACTAGCCCTAACGTTAGCTAGCCTATCTCTTCCCCCTTTAAGACTAAGGCAAGATTTGCAGCATCCTGTTCAAGATCCCTGGAGTGGTACATAGAAGTCTCCAGTCATCACCTTTCTCCAGGATCACAGGTGTGATAGATGAACATCCTGAGCAGTAAGTGGAAATTGCCCCTTCAAGTGATAAGGAATTCTCTGTAAGGAGGAAACACCTTACAGAGTCAGAATTGAAATAATGGTCAACCAGACCACACTGTGACCAAGACTGCTTAATTATACAGACCTTTTGCCCTTGTCCAGATATTCCTTTCAGTACCTGGATGACAGGGATGAGGTGCTGGATCTTACCTTGCCTTCCCAATGTGACCATATTGATTAAAGTTATTTTCCTGCTTTTACCATTACCTGTTCTGTTTGGGGTGAATAGCTAGGACCTGTTTAGTTGGGACTCTTTCCCCACCCTGCAGTCAGGCCTCTGACCTAGGATACTAGTAACAGTCCCAGAGCTATGAAACAATGGAATGGGGGATTTGAAGAGTAGCAACTTCCCTGTCAATGACAGGATGTAAGTAGAGGCTGGAGAACCATTAGGGATTGCGGGGGGCGTCTGGAATTCCATCCAGTGCTTGACAAAGATCCTCTGGAGGATGTTTGCAAAGGCTCATCCTAAAGGGAATTGCCAGATGTTTTGCTCCGGAGCATGGTGTTTTTTCTGCTGTGTTTTTCTGATAATATATTACTCATTTCAGTCTGAACAGATTGCTTAAGGGGACGAGGGGAATACAATAAAAATTCCAGAAAATATTACTTACAATCTGAAAGATAATGGGTCTTTATCACTAATAAAGTTGAAAATAATTTTGCAACCATGCAATGAGTCCCTGAAAGCCTCTGGAGAAAATAGATATAGATCTGCCTTTGTCTCCAACAGGCTGGTTAAATCCTAACGATGGTTTTGTTTATGTGTGGTGGTGGGGTAAAAGAATAAGGTTTCACAACATTCCTTCCTTCCTATAAAAATAGGTCACCCTTATAATAAATGTTGGTGCACAATGCCCTGTTCTGGAAAAAAGAGCTGCATAAGACAAGGTAATCTATTCAGTAAAAAAACTTGGCCACGAGAACCACTGCGACCACTGCCTTCCTGTAGCCCTTAACTCAGCAATTTAGATATTAACCAGATGGACCTAGTAGAGATGGTCACATGAGATTACTTGTCTATTGCTTTAACCGCGAGAGTAATAAGAATAGTCTTAGGTCACATAGAGTTTAGATATTTAGGAAATAAACATTGTATTAGCTCATTGACTTAGATATTCTTAAAATAATTGTGATTAGGTAAGGATAATCTGTAAGGTTACTGTTTTCTCATAATCTTTCGGTTCCTTGTTAAGAACAATTTCTGCCTATGCTTTGGAAACTTCTTTAATTTCATTGACCACAAGACTGCCATTATAGCCTGAAGAAAAATGTATATAAACCCAACCTTCCCCAGAATAAAGTGGGAGTGATTGCACCAGAACTAGAGTCTGTGTCTTTCATTCTCCATCCATCACCAATGCTGTCTCCCCGCGCCCCGCTACCTGTGTGGAACCCATGGACTCCTGCTAGGGCTGGACCCCAGCAAGGGATATGGTAGAAGGACCAAGTGACTGCAATAGACCATAACCTAGTAATTTAAGAATAGCTGTGTTTTCTTTTAACCTCTAATCCTATTATATGCCATGATGCTTCAGAGAAAAGGCCAGTGTTTTCTGTATATGTGCATTGAGATTATATTTTCAATTTATATTTTTAATCAAGTAGATACTTGTAACCTTGAAAGATTGCTTTTTTTTTCTTCACTAAATTATTTTGGCTTGTAAGGAAAATGTCCCATCTTTAGTATTATGATTTTTTTCTTTTTTGCAATCCTGCAGAGTGAACCCAGGGTGTCAGGCATGGTAAACAAGTGCTCTACCACTGAGCTACATATCCAGCCCTCATTAATGATTTTGAATGTATACAGATAAATTTTCACATAGTTATATATTCTCATTTTTTTTTTTTTTTTTTAAGTTTCATAGCTGCATTTAGAAAACGCTTTAGAGAGTCAGCCATGTAACTGATTTTTTTGTGGCAGGTCAACGGCATGTCAAATTTGAATTTATGTTGGAAACCTGTTTTGCTATCACAGAATGTCAAATTAACAGCCAGATTATAATTTCTCTTCAATTTGAATAGGAAAAGTGAGTATGTGTTCGACTTTTATTTATAGAATAAGTTGAAGATGGATAAATAGGTTTTCCTCTGTGCTGTGTTAAATGATCACGATTTTGTAGCAAGTCCAAAAGGGAGAAATTTAACCCCAAAGAATTGTGTTAAGTGTTTGAAAAACATCTGTTACTTGGGATCATCAACTGTATGTCAGGCCCAAGGCCAGGTATTTTACTGACGTTATCTCATGTGATCCCCAAATAACATTGTGCTATTATCATTATTTGTAGTTAGAGGCACTAAAATTGATGGCATCACAGTTTAAGGAAACTTGCTCAAGGTCCTGGAACCAGTAAGTATGAGCCCAAATCTTGTCACCAGTCTCAAGCTTGTTCTTTGAAGTTTCTCTGAGTTCTCCCAGTTTTATTTTGTACCATAACACAAGATGTTAAATAACATTCAGATATTTTGATATTTAAATCCATGTCTTTTGATTCATATTTACAATATTTCAGTGTGTTCAATTCTGATTTTTTTGTGAACAGAGACTGTACCCAGACCCTGTTACATGCTAAATATGGATTTTTCATAACACTCTAAAATCTAAAATAGCATCATTACTCTATTTTAATTGGTAGAAACAGGATTAGTTGATTTATGTCTTAGGTTATTTGTGAAACCTACCTCAATGTTAATATTTTTGTATAAATGAAGAACTGAAGTATTATCAAGAATCTAGCTATTAATCTCACTTTTTTTTTTTTCCAACAATGCTGTGGATTAAACCCAGAGACTCACACATGCTATGCAAGTGCTCTACAACTGAGCTGCATTCCCAAACCTAGCTATTAATCTTTTTGAAAGTTATTTTTCCAGATTTCTATATGAGATATTCCAAAATGAAACATCTTTGTCTTCTTGTACACCAGAGTCATAGAAAAAGAAATGCGCCTCACTTAACAGCTTTTTTTTTTTTTTTTTAACTTTGCACAGATGATTTTGTGCCCTGACACAGCACATACAGATCCCCCTTTGGTTGGGAAGTAGATGATGGTCTCAGGAGAGATTATATAGTCATGCTCCAGGCTAGTCCTTGAGTTGCATATTATCTCTTTCCCTGTTCTTTTAATTTTCTACTGTAGTCAGAACTGTTGTACTTAAACATCACATTTATTTTGTAGTCAGCTGAAAGAAAGACAAACAGTACAAAACACTTAACAGAGATAAGGTAGACTTTGTGTCAGAAGGAAATTTTAATATCCACTTAAGTAGGACAATTAAAAATGGTCTTGGGACTCTTGGTTTTACTTACCATATTGTCAGTTCTAGAAGGTCTATAGATGGTTTTTTTGAGTCATTCTAAAACACATTTGAGTTTATCACTTCAGTTTACTACTTTGATTTTTAAAATGCCTCTAACTTGAAGAATTAAAAAGATAAAATCATACAAAACCATCTAAAACTAACCTAAACTCAAGTCGTAGACTCATTTTTATCATAGTGATAAAATAATAAATTAAGATAATCTTTTGAACATTTCTGCATTGTTGCAGTTGTCTCAAGTGTAATCCATGAATGAAAAATGTAGTCTCCCTTTATTTCAATGCTTATATGAAATTCCTTTCAAGTCTCAAATATTATAGAAAAAACTGGGCTTTGACTCTAAGTCTTTGTTATGCCTGGAGCCTATATCATCATTCTTGGATTGTGTATATGTGGAAGGTCCAATTATTGCAAGTATTTGGTGCTTAAGTAATAAAATTTGTAAGGGCCAGAATGGACTCTGGGAAATGAAAGTGAATTCTCACCATTATACTAAAATATACAGTAACTTTAAGACTCTATATTCCTGGGTTTTTTGAAAAGATGTCACCAGAGGATGTGTGATTCTGAAAGTGAGGCATCATTTTCATTTTTTCTCTGTTGAGAACCAAAAATTTATTTGTTTATAAATTTGGTACATAAATTGTTGCTCAGTATTTAATAGCCTGTGCTTTTAGGCTTCCTGTCTCTCCCTGCCCCTAAGTTATAAAGCAACCTTATTAATGAGGTAGCAGAGAAGTGTCTACATTATTATAAACTCAAACTGTTGGAAACCTGAATGTGCTCAGTGCAGGTAGCACTCAACAAACAACCTGGACTTTTACCTAAAGGCTACAGCCTTTCTCCTGGATTATGCACAGATAAGGGGTCTGTATCACTCTTCACTCAGTTTGGAATGACTAATTAAAAGTCATTTATTGTGGCTATTGTATTACTCAGGAAATGTGGAACCTGAAGTGTGAAATTTCTGTACCAGTGCCTCATAGTAAATCCCTTCCCTAAAGGAAAGTAATTATGGAGCCAGAAACATTTTTTTTTTCTCAGCTGGAGAGAGGGTGACATAGAAAACTTCTTTCATTGTCAAAAGTGCTTCAGATTTGCTGAGAGGATCTCACCTCCCTGACATGTTGATTGCACTTCACATCACACCAAGTACCAAGGGACTTATTTTGTAAGGTTTCTGGCCTTCTCCTTCATCACAATTGCAGAGTGTCAGTTTGGTCTGATGAAGATGGATATAGAACAATTGTTGATTGGAAGCTCTTGATACAGACAAGGAGTTCAAACACAGGCTCTGCCTGGAGGTTCAACAGTGAGCATCACTCATCGGTCATAATTTTTCCAATGGAAAAGATCAAGACAACTTGCCACCCATTATATCTATTTAACTGTATTCCAGAGTGAATTAAATTGTATTTAACAAGTTTTATCTTGCAAGATTTATGCACTCTAGAAGTAAATATACTTCTCCATCAAGCTCTTGTTTTGTTTATGGGTTTAAGATTTTGACACTTGTTCCAAAACATTCAGTAGCTAATAAATTCTTTTCAAAGTCTTCATGACCCTTGATCCCCTCCCAAGTTTTTTTTTTTTTCTTTTTCTTTTTACAAGATACATAAATAGGCTTTATTTGCAAGGGAGCAGGAATTTAATCAAACAGCCCAAATCCCATATCATCCTCAGACTCCTCAAACTCTTCTTTCTTCTCACTTTCTTCTCCTCTGCTGCAGGAGAGGCAGAACCAGTAGCAGGAGCTGCAGAGTCAGGAGCGGCAGAAACAACCACAGCCCCTCCAGCAGGCACACTGGCAAGTTTGCCAATACCCTGGGCTGTGACGTCTTCAGTGTTTTTCCCATGCAGCTCATTGATGACCTTGTTGAGCCGATCCTCTTCTTTCTGCCTGGATGCCCACGCTGTCCAGGATCTTCATGATGTCCTTGGAGCTGGGGGAGGAGTTGCCCCTGAGGGCGGCCAGCAGGGAGGAGGCGACATTGCGGTGGCAGCAGACTGGCTTCAAATCTGCGACCTTGGCAGCAGCAGGGAGTGGAAAAAAAAGCCAAGTTTTTTTCTTAATGATAAAAATAAATTTCAAATTTAGTAGTAAAGCAATGGAAATATACTGTGAGGATACCATGGTTTAAAAATAGTCGCTTATCCCTACATATGTATGTTCTGAATTGAAACAAGCTTGATCGTTATTGCAAGTATTGATCTACAGCCCTTACAAAATTTTAAGAGGTGTCATTGTAGGACCATAGAATCCTTGAGTTAGATAAATACCTGAAGATCTCATCCAATACTATTCATTCACAGCTAAGAGAACTTGGCTGTAAGATGGGTACATGAATATCACAAAAAGACCTTCTAAATGGTCTGCAGAAAAACAAGAATAAAAAATGCAGGTTTCCTAATTCGAGAAGAGCATTTATTTGATCTCAGTATTTATATTCACATAGAGATTCTACGTGGAGTCTGTGAACCTCCAGTGTCTTGGGGGATTTAAAGGAGAAGAGAAAGACTAAGAGGTGAGAAGTTTAATTGACTTTAAAAGTTGATCCATTGATTTTGAATGATGAGAATACCTATGTGAAGAAAGCAAGGTAAAGGAGATCATACTCCATTCTTGCTTTTCTCCAGCTCATGTAATGTCAGATAGCTGCCAAAAAATTGATTCATGATCTGAATTGAGTAGACTTCAGTGCTTAATTAAGCTTTAGACTGTTCTGAACAGCCTAAAGGAAAAGGAAAAGAATCCAAACATCCAGTTGCCACCTATACCACTTGCTACCTGTGTGGTCACCAATTGTCATTAAACTTTTCTTTGCCTAATTTTTCTCAACTACAATGATTGCAGTGCCTGTCTTACACTGTTGTGAGAATGTAATAGGATAATCTGTGTGAAAATATTTGGTGCACTGTATCATGTTATATAAATGAAATTTCATGCACTCCAATGCATTTTGAACGAAATCTTTCACAACTGTCTTAAAACCTAGTCTATCCTAGGTAGTGTCAAAGAGTTGTCTGTTTACCAGATGATTATTGTGAAATACCAAAATGGTGGAAATAGAGACAGTTACATAACAAAATTTGAATAATATTGCATTCTTAAACTAAAAAGGGAGACTGGCTAAAATCTGGTATTTTAACAAATTAGACAAATGGAACTCTTGCCTTACTTAATAAACTGACTATACAGTTAAATATGTAGTTGACTTAATGTCAGTGTATTGTCCTTTGAATATTTTGGACATAAAAGCAAAAAGGAGAAATGTGTATACAGTATAATTATTTCTTGCCTGTTTTGTGGACTGTTTTATAGAGAAACCTATGCTCCTCTTTTAAACTGCAGACTAAGACCATCCATGTAAGCTATCAAAATTAATAACTATTTACATAAAAGTAGGAATGCATTATTAGCAGCTCTTATTTTGGACTTAGTGTGCTCTTATCTAAGAGGCTTCATGAATATTCTGAAATAACTGCAAAACTCACCAACAAATGGGAATGATTACCATGAAATCAGGCTTTTGACTTAGATTTTTCTGCAGTTACTGGGAAAGCACCACACTTGGATTTATGTTATTTAGACTGACTGGGGGAAATTCTTTTTAAAGCCTAAAGGAGATGATACACTTTCAAGAATTATTCAGTAGAGCTTCTAAAAAGGTTCTAGTGAAAAATAAATAAACTCTCTCTGTTTCCTGATCATCCTGTGAGCCACTTCCCCTGCCACACTCTTCTGCTGTGATGTTCTGCCTCACCTCCAGCCCCAAGGAATGGAGCTAGACTTCCACGGACTGAGACCTCTGAAACCGAATAGCATATCAAGAATTTGAATCAACTCTTCACGGGGCGATCCAAGATAGCGGCCTAGAGGGAGACTGCACCCCCAGTCACGCCAGAACCCAGGAGTTAAGAAGGGGAGGCACTGAGAGACTCGGACTGAAATAGAGCCACAGGTGAGTCTGCCCACTGGGTAAATCTCGGCCCGGGTGGCAGGCCCAGATAGAGGTGGCTTATCGGAACCGGGCAGGGCAGCTAGAGTCATCCACAGGCAGCCCTGCGCACTCTGGCGGTGGGCCCCGCCCACACAGCCAGCTTCTCCAGGTTCTCGGAATGGAACTGGCCCGCTAGTGAGAGCCTTTCTGACCAGAAGAAGCTCCGAGTCCCGGAGCCACTGCAGCGCAACGTACTCCGGCACACAAGCAGCTTCAGGGACCAGGATAGGGCAGACCTCCCCAAGTAGCCTGGACCCCTGCGGTGGGAGGTGCCTTTCAAGGCTAGCTTCTCAGACCAGACCGCCCAGTGAGAGGTTTTCTACATAGAACCAGCCACAAGTCCCCGAACCAACGGAGAGCTTCGATCTGCAAGCAGCCTCTGGGATCAGAGCAGGGCAGCCAGAGAACTCTTCAGGCGGCTCTGCCCACTCCGGCTGCAGGCTCTCTTCACGGGGCGATCCAAGATGGCGGCCTAGAGGGTGACTGCACCTCCAGTCGCTCCAGAACCCAGGAGTTAAGAAGGGGAGGCATTGAGAGACTCGGACTGAAATAGAGCCACAGGTGAGTCTGCCCTCTGGGTAAAGCTCGGCCCGGGTGGCAGGCCCAGATAGAGGTGGCTTATCGGAGCCAGGCAGGGCAGCTAGAGTCTTCCCAAGGTAGCCTTCCACACTCCGTCAGTGGGCTCCTCCCACACGGCCAGCTGCACGGTGCAGGCCCACAGTGAGAGCATTTCCGCACAGAACCAGTTCCAAGCCGTGGAACTAGTAGGGGGCTAGGGGCAGTTTTCTTCGGATGCGCTGCTTTATCAGATTCCTCCAAGACATCAGGCTACTGAAGGCTGGGAGGTGATACACTGGAAATCTATCGGGACACTATAAGCCAATAGAGGAAATCTGCAATATCTCAGATTCCCACTGACATCTGTCCAATATGAGAAAACAAGGGAAGAAAATGTACCAAACAAACCTAGATACTACATCAATAAAACCCAATGACAGCACAGCAGAAGAAATGTCAGAAAGGGAGTTCAGAATGTCCGTAATTAAAACGATCAGGGAAGCTAATGAGGAGATGAAAGAGCAAATGCAGGCATTGAAGGAGGAGATGAAAGAGCAAATGCAGGCATTAAATGATCGCACCAATCAACAGTTAAAAGACCAAATACGGGAAGCAAGAGATCATTTCAATAAAGAGTTAGAGATACAGAAAAAAAAACAAACAAACAGAAATCCTTGAAATGAAGAAAACAATAAACCAAGGTAAAAACTCCATAGAAAGAATAACCAATAGGATAGAACACCTGGAAGACAGAACCTCAGACAATGAAGACAAATTATTTAACCTTGAAAGCAAAGTTGGCCAAACAGAGAAAATGGTAAGAAATCATGAACAGAACCTACAAGAATTATGGGATATCATGAAAAGGTCAAATTTAAGAATTATTGGGATTGAGGAAGGCTTAGAGAAACAAACCAAAGGAATGAACAATCTATTCAATGAAATAATATCAGAAAATTTCCCAAATCTGAAGAACGAAATGGAAAACCAAGTACAAGAGACTTATAGGACTCCAAATATACAAAATTACAACAGACCCACACCAAGGCACATTATTATGAAAATACCTAACATACAAAATAAAGACAGAATTTTAAAGGCCGCGAGAGAAAACAATCAAATTACATTCAGGGGGAAACCAATAAGAATATCAGCAGATTTTTCAATCCAGACCCTAAAAGCTAGAAGGGCCTGGAACAACATTTACCAAGCCCTGAAAGAAAACGGATGCCAACCAAGAATCTTATACCCAGCAAAACTTACTTTCAGATTTGACGACGAAATAAGATCCTTCCATGATAAACAAAAGCTAAAGGAATTTACAAAAAGAAAGCCAGCATTACAGAACATTCTCAGCAAAATATTACATGAGGGAGAGATGAAAAACAACAATGCATATCAGCAACGGGAGGCGCTAGCCTAAAGGAATAGCCAAATAAAGGAGAAACCAAATCATGTCAAAAACAAATATGAGTCAATTGACTGGGAATACAAATCATATCACAATAATAACCCTGAATGTCAATGGCCTGAATTCATCAATCAAAAGACACAGACTGGCAGATTGGATTAAAAAGAAAAATCCAACAATATGCTGCCTGCAAGAGACTCATCTCATAGAAAGAGACACCCATAGACTAAAGGTGAAAGGATGGGGAAAACATACCATGCACACGGACACAGCAAAAAAGCTGGAGTATCCATCCTCATTTCAGATAATGTGGACTTCAAACCAAAACTAGTCAGAAGGGATAAAGAAGGACATTACATGCTGCTTAAGGGAAGCATAAATCAGCAAGACTTAACAATCATAAATATCTATGCCCGGAACATTGGCTCATCCACGTACGTCAAACAAATCCTTCTCAATTCCAGAAATCAAATAGACCACAACACAATAATACTAGGTGATTTTAACACACCTCTCTCACCACTGGATAGATCATCCAAACAAAAACTGAATAAAGAAACTATAGATCTCAACAACACAATCAACAATTTAGACTTAACTGACATATATAGAATATACCATCCAACAAAGAACGAATGCACTTTCTTCTCAGCAGCACATGGATCCTTCTCTAAAATAGACCATATTTTATGCCACAAAGCTACTGTTAGCAAATACAAGAAGATAGAGATACTACCTTGTACTCTATCAGATCATAATGGATTGAAATTAGAAATAAATGACAGAATAAAAAACAGAAACTTCTCCAATACCTGGAGATTAAACAATACACTATTATATGATGAATGGATAACAGAAGACATCAGGAGGGAAATAAAAAAATTCTTAGAAGTAAACGAGAACAAAGACACATCATATCAAAATCTCTGGGACACTATGAAAGCAATACTTAGAGGAAGATTTATTTCATGGGGTGCATTCAAAAAAAGAAGTAGAAATCAACAAATAAACGACTTAACACTACAGCTCAAAGTGCTAGAAAAAGAAGAGCAGACCAATACCAAAAGTAGTAGAAGACAGGAAATAGTTAAAATCAGAGCCGAAATCAACGAAATTGAAACAAAAGAAACAATTGGAAAAATTAACAAAATAAATAGTTGGTTCTTTGAAAAAATAAATAAAATCGATAAACCCTTAGCCACACTAACAAAGAGAAAGAGGGAGAAAACTCAAATTACTAAAATTCGGAATGAACAAGGAAACATCACAACAGACACGACTGAAATACAAAACATAATTAGAAGCTATTTTGAAAATCTATACTCCAACAAAACAGAAAACCTCAAAGACATCAACAAATTTCTAGAGACATATGAATTACCTCAACTGAAGGAGGAGGACATACACAACTTAAATAAACCAATTTCAAGCAATGAAATAGAAGAGGTCATCAAAAGCCTACCAACAAAGAAAAGTCCAGGACCAGATGGGTTCTCAGCCGAGTTCTACAAAACCTTTAAAGAAGAGCTCATTCCAATACTCCTCAAACTATTCCATGAAATAGAAGAGGAGGGAACCCTCCCAAACTCGTTCTATGAAGCCAATATCACCCTGATACCTAAACCAGACAGAGACACATCAAGGAAAGAAAATTTCAGACCAATATCCTTAATGAACATCGATGCAAAAATTCTCAACAAAATTTTAGCAAATCGCATACAAATATATATTAAAAAGATAGTGCACCACGATCAAGTGGGTTTTATCCCAGGGATGCAAGGTTGGTTCAACATTCGGAAATCAATAAATGTCATTCACCATATCAACAGACTTAAAGTTAAGAATCACATGATTATTTCAAGATGCAGAGAAAGCATTCGATAAAATACAGCATCCCTTCATGCTCAAAACACTAGAAAAAATTGGGGTAGTGGGAACATTCCTTAACATTATAAAGGCAATCTACGCTAAGCCCATGGCTAATATCATTCTAAATGGTGAAAAACTGAAAGCGTTCCCCCTAAAAACTGGAACAAGGCAGGGATGCCCTCTTTCACCACTTCTATTCAACATCGTCCTTGAGACTCTAGCCAGAGCAATCAGACAAACCAAAGAAATTAAAGGGATACGAATAGGAAAAGAAGAACTCAAACTATCCCTGTTCGCTGATGACATGTTTATATATTTAGAGGAACCTGGAAATTCCACCAGAAAACTTTTAGAACTCATAAGTGAATTCAGTAAAGTAGCAGGTTACAAGATCAATGCTCATAAATCCAATGCATTTTTATACATAAGTGATGAATCTTCAGAAAGAGAAATTAGGAAAACTACCCCATTCACAATAGCATCGAAAAAAATAAAATACTTGGGAATCAATCTCACAAAAGAGGTGAAAGACCTCTACAATGAGAACTACAGAACACTAAAGAAAGAAATTAAAGAAAACCTTAGAAGATGGAAAGATCTCCCATGTTCCTGGATAGGCAGAATTAATATTGTCAAAATGGCTATACTACCTAAAGTGCTATACAGATTCAATGCAATTCCAATTAAAATCCCAATGATGTACCTTGCAGAAATTGAGCAACCAATTATGAAATTCATCTGGAAGAATAAAAAACCGAGAATAGCTAAAGCAATCCTCAGTCGCAAGAGCGAAGCAGCGGGTATTGCAATAGCAGATCTTCAACTCTACTACAAAGCAATAGTAACAAAAACGGCATGGTATTGGTACCAAAATAGACAGGTAGATCAATGGTACAGAATAGAGGACATGGACACAAACCCAAATAAATACAATTTTCTCATACTAGACAAAGGTTCCAAAAATATGCAATGGAGAAAAGATAGCCTCTTCAACAAATGGTGCTGGGAAAACTGGAAAACCATATGCAATAGAATGAAATTAAACCCCTATCTCTCACCCTACACAAAACTCAACTCAAAATGGATCAAGGACCTCGGAATCAGACCAGAGACCCTGCATCTTATAGAAGAAAAAGTAGGTCCAAATCTTCAACTTGTTGGCTTAGGATCAGACTTCCTTAACAGGACTCCCATAGCACAAGAAATAAAAGCAAGAATCAACAACTGGGATAGATTCAAACTAAAAAGCTTTCTCTCAGCAAAGGAAACTATCAGCAATGTGACGAGAGAGCCTACGGAGTGGGAGAATATCTTTGCCAACCATACCTCAGATAGAGCGCTAATTTCCAGAATCTATAAAGAACTCAAAAAACTCTACACGAAGAATGTAAATAATCCAATCGACAAATGGGCTAAGGAAATGAACAGACTCTTCACAGAAGAAGATGTACAAGTAATCAACAGATATATGAAGAAATGTTCAACATCCCTAGTAATAAGGGAAATGCAAATCAAAACTACCCTAAGATTTCATCTCACCCCAATTAGAATGGCGATTATCAAGAATACAAGCAATAATAGGTGTTGGCGAGGATGTGGTGAAAAAGGAACAGTCATACATTGCTGGTGGGGTTGCAAATTAGTGCAGCCACTCTGGAAAGCAGTGTGGAGATTCCTCAGAAAACTTGGAATGGAAACACCATTTGACCCAGCTATCCCACTCCTTGGCCTATACCCAAAGGACTTAAAATCAGCATACTACAGAGATACAGCCACATCAATGTTCATTGCTGCTCAATTCACCATAGCCAGATTGTGGAACCAACCTAGATGCCCTTCAATTGATGAATGGATAAAGAAACTGTGGCATATATATACAATGGAATATTACTCAGCCATAAAGAATGATAAAATTATGGCATTTGTAGGCAAATGGACGAAATTGGAGAATATCATGCTAAGTGAGATAAGCCAATCTCAAAAAACTAAAGGACGAATGATCTCGCTGATAAGCGGATGAGGACATATAATGGGGGGTGGGAGGGGTTAGCATTAGGTTTAGGGTTAGGTTTAGGGTTAGGGATAAGGAGTGTGGTAAGAATGAAGGAAAGAAGGACTGTATAGAGGGAAAAGAGGAGTGGGAGGGGTGGGGGGGAAGGGAAAAAAATAAACATCATTGCCCTATGTAAACGTATGATTACACACATGGTATGCCTTGACTCTATGTACAAATAGAGAAACAACATGTATCCCATTTGTATACAATTAAAAAAAATAAATAAATATATATATAAAAAAAAGAATTTGAATCAGATACAGATACAGAGTGATTTCTTAACACTATACAGAACATTATTAATAGGTCCTTTAAAAAGGATAAAATAGATTAAAATCTTTCATTAAAATTTTCTAATTAAAAATTAAAAAAATAAAATAAAAATAAATAAAATCAAGTTTGAAAAAAAAAAAAAAAGACCATATATACCTGCAGATTTCAAGATCAAAAAGCCCAAAATTGTTTTGGAGAATATTGGATTCTGTATTAGTGTATTTGAATTAGTGTAATTGTTTGCCTGTAAGTCTTAAAGTCAAGATGGGTACTCAAAATGAATATTGAGTGCTGAAGTTTTTGTCCTAGGGCATTAAAAGGAGATAAAATTTAGGAAACTGAATTTGCAGGTTTAAAAAATTTTTTTTTTCATTTTTACTGTAGAGAAGCATTTCTTCAAGAAGAACAGTGTGGGTGTGAGGTGGAGTAATTTTCTACCATAACTTAGAAAATCTTACGTAAAAATAAAATAGTGCAACTGCCCCACACTCTAAATACCTATTATAGGGCTCTGTCATCCCCCAGCCCCCAACAGAATTGAAGAACCACATAATTGGCTTATTATGTTTATAATTTATTTTGTCTCACCTGTTAAAGTACATTCTAAGTGCCCAGAACAAATAGTGCTTGGCACATGGTAGATAATATATAAATGTTCATTGAATGAACAAATGAATCGAAAAGTAGGTTTTTTGTCTTCGTAGCCCTATGTTTATGTCTCTAAAAATGAGAAGTGTATTGGACGTTCCTCCCCCAGCGACTGTGAGTTGACTGAGTAACTAGAGCTAGCATGAAGATAATTTTGTTCAAAGACATTATCTTCTTTCCATCCTCACCCATTTCTGCTCCATTTCGTAGCTGGGGATTGAACCTGGGGCCTTGCACATGCTAAACTCATGCTCTATCACTGAGCCACACCTCTGTCTAGATTTGTCCATTTTCAGCTGAGCCTGGATGTACTCCTCAAACTTCATTTGTTTGAAGTTCAAATATTTTCTTTCTAGGAAATAAAACAAAAGCTAAATGCATTTAGATCCCAAACTCTTGGGTGAGTTTGCAAAATTCTCTAAATGTTCTGTACTATAAAATTTTCAATAATGAGTAGAAATTCTTTGGGTTGTTGTAAGGATTCCATAAATTAATAGAAATAAAATTGATCAGCCTATCGGTCAGTGACAATAAGACTAAGTTATTTTAGGCCAACCATGTTGCTGAGAACAGTTAACTCTTGTTTGTTGCCACGATATTTTGTCTTCCTCTAGAATCCCAAGCTAGTAGCTTTTCTCAGACATTTTTTGATCCTAGAACTAACTCGGAATCCTTTGAAACTTTTTCTTTTGTTCTTTAAATCTATCAATTAATTATTCTACTGGAACAACAGAAAGCATGTAAGCAGTCAGAACACTCCTCCTAAACATATGCATTAATGGAAAGTGTAGGGGTGTCCAGGATACTGATGTAGAATTCATTCAGCCGCATTCTAGAGTGAATGCCAAGTGTGCCATTTGTGTTGGCACTGGAGCAGGTATGGTGTCTCTGAGCCCCCAGAGAGGAAGAGGGGAGGGAGCCATGAGTTCTTTTAGAGAGAAATGGATTCTACATGCCAGCTGTCTTATGTGGCTTCTGGGTGTATTAGGCCTACTGTGACAAAATGCCACAGACTGGATGACTTACAAAACAGAAATTGATTGCCTGATTTGGAGACTAGCAGTCCAAGATCAAGGTGTTGACAGGGTTCATTACCTCTGAAGACGGTGAGGGAGGATCCTCTGTCCTGGCTTCTGTTGGTTTCCTGGTCATCTTTGCCGCCCCTTGGCTTATAAGTGCATCACTGCTCTCTGCCTTCATGTTCATGTGACATTCTTGTGTGGGGCCTCTGTGTCAGTTTCCCCTTTGTATGAGAATATAAGCCACATTGGATTAAGTGTTCACCCAACTCCAGTGTAACTTCCTCTTAACTAATTATATCTGCAACGACCCCCTTTCTTTTATATAGGACACATGGATATTGTGGACACAATTTGACCCATAACAATTGGTATTTCCATGTGTGCTATTTTTATATAAGAATTGCTTCAAAGTTTAAAAGTCTATCTGAAGAGGGTCTCTTTGTATGTAACACTTTGAAGCTTCCAGGAGAGACTGCAGGTCTCACTGTTTCCTTCAATTCTTCTATAGGATGGAATTATCTGATGTCATTTGTTCCCCCACCATCAAATCTGCATTTTTGAGCCCCTCTTGCAGTGGGTTTGGCAGTGTGGTACTTAGGCTCCAGATCAGAGCTGTCCAGTTGAGCTCCTGTGGGGATGGAATTGACTAGTACAGTAATAAATCAGCATGTGAGGTTACTGAGCACTTGGAATGTGGCTAGTGTCTAAGCAGTAAGTGTTTAATTTTAGGTAAATTTAATTAGTTTCAGTTTATATGTAAATATTGAATGTAGTTAGTAACCTGTATTGAACAGCATATCTGTTACTGGGGTACGTATGGATGTGCTGTGCAGAACACCCACCATGGTCCTGTTGAGGATGGAATGCACCCTTCTCCTGCCTCTGCCTCCGTCCTTCTGCATGGAATGGGAGTGTTCTGATTGGAGCCCCAGCCTGACTGTGAGGATGAGGGCTGTGCAGTGATGGACTGGGTGGTTTTGGGCTCTCTGGGGACGTTGTAAAGTAGAGCTGCCATATCATTTCCAGGCCACCTCTGCTCACATACTATAGCTGTGAGAAGAATATTCTGATACAGTATCTTGTTTGACCCAGGTACATTTGAGTTCTCTGCTCTCTTTGGCTAATCTAATCTGAAGTAATTCAGGAGACAAAAGCCAGGTGTAAATCCCAGCCTGATTAGTGACGGTGTTAGATTAATATTTGAGAGCACCCAAAATCCTCATTGCCACCCTTTAAATGAACAACTTGAAAAACAGGAAGTAGAGTCATTGACGTGGGAACCCACACCCTCCCATTGCCCTCACTGGAGAAGGGCCCTTGACTCACCTCCTGGAGAGGGCTAGCCACCAGCTGTTCTCCTGGAAAATGTCAAGACCAATTTGCTGGTCTTTAACTCTAGGATAAATTTAGAATTCATCTGTTGATCTTTCTTGATTACCACTTAAAAGGTTTACATTTGCTTAGGATGAGACAATCACAATTGAGAAGAATCTTCACTTACAAGTGACATGGTTTTAGGTCTCCTAGCTGCTTTGACAGTGGCCTTTGGGGTTCTTTGCCTAGAAGAGCACTCCTGTTCCCTCTGCAAATGGCCTTATGAAGAACTGGTGGGCTCTGCAGCCACAAGATGGGATGTGGCCTAGCCATAGCTGCTAGAGAGGGAGTTGGGGAGGGACAGTTGTTCCTGCCGTTACCCCCATTAAAGCAACATTTTAGCTGGCAGAATTACCACCCACTGTTTTTATTGGCAGCACGGCTGCAAGCTGTGTGTGTTAAAAACCACCATTTTTTTGTCAAGCTGTTTGACAGGGGTTTGGTCTTTAAATAGTAATAGCTCATGAATTGCCTTTCTTCCTACAATCCAAAACCTTCTTGGTCTCCCTGTATGCTTCGGAATATCAAAAGATATGAGCCAGTATTTTATTTCAAGTTATATGGGTGTGTGTGTGTGTGTGTGTGTGTGTGTGTGTGTGTGTTTTAATTTCTGGGCCCATGAAGGAAGTGCATGTCTTGACTGCAGGAGGACTTGGAGGCCTATTTAGGTGTAATTATGCACTGACCCCTTTGCTCCTTAGAGTCTGTACCCTTGTGATGAGGTGGTGTACTGGTTGTGCTCCCAGGAGTCTGTGCAGAAAGATGGGGCTTGCTGGCAGACTCGCTCACTTTAACAATGATTTACCTGAATCTAGTACTTTGTGGATTATAAAGGGTAGATATGCATTCTCAATCCCCATGGTAGGGATATTAAAAAACAAAATGATGTTTGCTGAAATCCCTACAGTTAAACGATTCTGCTTTTAAGTGAAATTGTTTACCTCCCAAGGCCAGACCTGTCTCTGCTTTGTCAGGCATTTAAAAAATTCATTTACCAGTCAGATAAAAGCCTGTGTTTGCAGATGGCTTAAGAAATCTCTGTCTGCCACTATAATGTCAGTTAATGTTGATAACTGTTGCATTTTGACTTCATTCCTGGAGTTCTTTTTCACTTTAGGTCTTAAGACCTAGTATCTTACTTGATAAGGATTTCTATGTAAACCCCAGTACATGTTTTTCTAGGTTTTGCTTGGAAAATTGGTATTTCAAGATAACTTTATAACTAAAGTGTACTCTTCTTTGTTACCGCTCTAATAACAGTAGAAGGAAAGACTGTGGGGATAAGTTTAATTCTGATAAGCTGAGGTTAAATACAAATCTTCTGATCAGTTTTAAGTGTTCATTGTTTTATTTTATTACAGAATATTCAAATGATTTCTAAGCCTGTTAGTAAAACAAGCTATTTTGTAACATCTTTTGCCAAATCTTCCTCCAAAGTGCTTTCTGGAGTTAACCTTTTCTCCTAACTTTGAAACCACCTGTGTGCTCAGTGGTTGTCCCTGGCCTCTTTATTGTGATAGATACTATGTAGCTTCAAATAGGATAATACTCCTTGTATCACCAGTCTCTGCTCAGGAGTCCACAATGGCTCTTCCATTACCACATGGAAGATTTTGTTTTACATTTTAGATCTTTTAACCCTTGATTTTCTTATCTCCCCATTGCTGTGTTCTCAATTTATTCCCCCTCTTGTTGGTCAACTTCAGCACAAATCTGGACAAAATACCTACCACTTCATGACTGCAGTTTATGTCATCTAATTTCTTTATTTTTGAATGAGCACATAACTACCTAGAATCGCTGCCCTCTTACTGGAATAAAACCGAGCTGTCTTCTAAAAAAAATTCTTTTTTTGTTGTAGATGGACACAATACATTTAAATTATTTACTTGTTTTTGTATGTGGTGCTGAGGATCGAACCCACCAAGCCCCGATCCCAAACCTGAGCTGTCTTTAAACATTCATCATGGAGTATCCAAGGCCAGAAAACATAGAGTGGAGCAAGTCCCCTTGTGGCAGGAATGATGATTGCATGTTCTTAGAGCTCTGGCAGAGCTCTAAGCCTCGCTTGCTGGCTCCTATGCCCCACATGGGTACCATGAAAGGACAGACACTGGACTTCACACCCGCTGACCCTAGGGAGATGTGCAGATTTGTGTTCAGTGTACATGTGCTGTGACGCGAGGAAGGCTGGGGAGCCCTGCCTTAGAGGACTAAGAAATCTTCGCTTAATTAATACCCAAGCCCTGTATCTCTTTGTTCCCAGCTTACCTTTCCCATATGATCGAGTGACTTTGCAAATGTGGGCTTGTACAAGTTGGCTCATGCTTTTCCTTCTGCACCCTCAAGATAAATCTGACATTTCTAATTGGCTGCCAGATGTGTCTCCTATCATTTTCACCTGTGTCCTCTCCTGATGCCTCTCATCATTGTCAGTTATCTAGATTGTTAGCATATCATTGGACTTTTCTTTATCCCACCACCCCTGTATTTAGCCTGGTTGGGTCTTCATTCCATTGAATCTTTACTTCTGATTTCTCAATATGTTGTCACTGCCACAGTCTGCCTTTATTGACCATGCCTCTCCAGGAAAGTGATTTCATGTCCTGGGTTTTTGATTCCCTCATCTGAAAATGAAGGGAGTTGGGAATCACATTTATTTATACATAATTTTGGAATTGAAACTATATCTGGAAAGCCAGTTATTTCATGTACAAGTCATTTGAGTTTAGGGAGAAAGTGTATTCTCTCTAAAACCAGTTTCTTTATTTGGGAAGTGAATACCGTTTGTTCCTATAGAGTTGAGTTACTCTGAGGATTAAGTGCATTTAGTGAGATCCATCTTCACAGTGTGATCCACACAGTGCCAGACACCAAGGAGACATCTGGTATTCCCAAACCATCAGGAAAACCTCCATGCTTTGCATTCTAGAGCTTGGTTCTTCCTTTGTGAGCAACTTCCTGACAGCTTCCTCTTCAAGTAATAGTAATCTCTTTCTTGATTTTTGGTATATCTTTGACATGGAATAAATAATGACAAATGTACTGCCATTGTGGTACAACTGTTGTGGGAACGGTGGAGACCTTATTTGGTTGGGGTGGGTTGGGATGCTTAGGGAAGCCTTTGCTTAGGAAGTGATGCACGAGCTGAGACATAAGGGTCACAGGAGCTTGCTCTGCAGTAAGGGGTTTCAAGGTTATTCCAGGACAATGGATGTTTAGAGAGGAAAGTGTGATGCTCCAGAGTGACAACTATGACATAAGTTAAGGATGTGAAGGGCCAGTATGTCACCAGAGAAGGTGACAGTGTTCTGTCACTTCTTGAATTTGGTATCTCGCATTATCCTTTGGCCAGAGCATAATCTCTCAGCTGTATTTTTTTTTTCCCCACAGAGATTGTAAACCTCTGAAACACAGAGCCATGTGTGTGCTTATTAGTTTTCTGACCTTTTAAGAGTAGATGAGTCTTGTCTACCAGGTGATAGATTCTTGCATTTAACCCTTGACCTCCTTGGGAGCAGATGTATCCTGTGGTCAGCACATAGCCTGGCACGCATACTTTATTTATTATATTTGTTGACCAAATGACTTTTCTTTTTTGTATTTTCCAAATTTATTAGCACTTAGAATGTTTTTCTTCTCCCTCCTATTCCCCTCCAACTTTCACATACATATATAATCAACTTAATATTTTTTGGTTTCCACTCTTATTGAAAACATCATAAAGATTACCCAAATTTCCTATAGGTGTCAATAAAACTGAGTCTTACTGAATTTTTTTTAAATTTCAGTATCTTACAAAGTTTGAGTTGTGATTTTAAACATCTGTTTGTCTTTTATGACATTTTAGAAAAGTACCTATGATAGGCCTTGAGTGTATTCTTTTTGTAAGAAGAATATTTTCTGTGATTTCTAGAAGTAGGAAACACAGTTGTGCCTGGCTTTAGGTTTTATGAATGTTTGATATGAACTTGTGAATCAAGGAAATAATGCTCAGAAGACTACCTACTCAGCTTAGATGTCATTTGACTACTTAGTTATAGTCACTTGGTCAAGAATATGTTCTCCATGCATTTGGTATCTTTGGATACTCTTGGTTTAAAATCCATTTTGTTTATTTTTTATTCTTGATTTTTATAACTTCTCTTTGAAGGAAAAAGTAATATAGGAGTTTAATGCTTTGTTGGGAGGGGCAGATTCCAGAAATATGCTGATAAATAAGATATTGTGGAGCAGTTTTATAGATCTTTGGTTTAGTAGAATACCAGAGCTAGTTTGGAAGGTGATATAGATGTTTGCTTAGCCATATGCATTTGATTGAAAATGTTTGGAAAAATTTAGTAATTTTATAAAATACCCATTGAGAGTTAGTCAGTGATCTCTACCTTTATCCAATATTTGTGAAAAAAAAAAAAAGTCAAGGTGGATTAGAGTTCTCTTTTCCATGTAAGTCTATATTGTTTTGAAGGTATAGAGGCATATATTTTCCTTTATATGCTTTTCTTTTATACATTTTAAGAAGCACCATAAGTATGAAAACAGACACATCCTGATTTGATTGCTAGTTTCTGTCATTAACCTCAATAATCCTGAGAAACTTCTATTACCTGTCCAAGTTTTAGTGTGCTCATCAATTAAATGAGTGCAGTACTTCCCATATGAAAGGTTTGCTGAGCATGAGTATTGAGAGAGGTTTGGTATCTGCCACAGGAAGTGTTCAGTAAATTTCAAACTCTGTACTCATTCTCTTTCCACAGCATACACAGGATTTAAATCCACAGGATGAGTCCATATGTATCTGCAGACTAACAGTAGTACTTCCCCTAACAAGTTTTAAATAAAAATTTCTTCACTTTAAAATGCCCTTTTTAGGGCTGGGGTTGTGGCTCAGTGGTAGAGTGCTTGCCTAGCATGCATGAGGTGCTGGATTTGATTCTCAGCACCTTATATAAATCAATAAATAAGTATAATAAAGGTCCATCCATAACTAAAAAATATTTAAAAAAATAAAATGCTCTTTTAAAAAATTTTCAGTGCATATCATTTTGCTTTGGCTGTATTTGCTAAAGTTTGTGGTGGAATAATACCATTTTCTGCTGACTTTATTTATAATTTCATTTTATTTTTGGCTACATATATACTATTTCATTTTGGGACCTATTGCACTGTTGGATTTTGGCTTTACTTACCTTTCCCTGCTCCCCTTTTGGCCCATCTCCTCTCATTTATTTTGGCACCACTGACATGTATGCTGTGGGTCTGCCCTTGTGCATCTTTCCTGATGCAGTATTCCTTTACTCTTTTTGTTTTCAAAATACAAGCTTATATTTTCACATGTGAAAATGCTTTAGAACTTCTGGTAAAATATAGATTAGTTGACATTTTAAGTCTTAGCCTCTGTTGTTCAGTTCTGTTTGGTTTTCTATTTCTTCTTTACCCTTTTTTTATATACCTCATAGTTTTTTGTCCTAAATGGATTATTTTTAAGAATCGTAATATGCACATCTCTATACTGAATCTTTTACCAAGCAGTTTAAAGAGACCCTGTGCAGTACCCAATATTTCGTGGGCTTTTTGCAGACCATGTTTCATAGAATACAAGTTGTCTTTTTCTAGGTACTTGAATGTAAAACAAATATGGACACAGAGCTTAAGGTACACAGTTGAATAGTGTGTGAGTGTGTGAAACAGATATGAGCAGGGTGCACCGTAGACCAGCCTTCTGGTTCCCAAGATGTGACCTTCCATCCTGTCTGCCTTGTCTCTGAAGATTGAGATGTCAGCTTTCTTTCCATATTACCTATAATAATTGCCAGATGGTTGTGCCACTTTCTAAGCAGGTGAGTCTTTGATTCAGTAGGCAGTCACGCTATCTGTGATGGCCTCTTTGCAGCTGTGTGACTTTGTTCTTTCAGTCTGTTCTCTCCAGCAATAAGCAAAAAGAATAGACAGGATTGGTTTTGGGGATCCCAGGAAACGCAGGGCAGAATGCACTTCCCTTTGTGGAGGCCAAAGGGAGACAAAGCTGGTTCTTGGCAGCTGGATGTGGAGCTGTGACTTCTTGCAGCCATTGATAAGCTTAATGCAGGTAATATGGGGTGATCAGTGGATGACTCAGGCTGCACAGGTGACCTAGTGACTCCAGTGATCCTGGAGTGACTGTTCCTGTGACCCAGTCCTGTCTGTGTTCCTTTTCTCAGACCCCTGCTACAGCGTGCTTCTGCAGTCTTCCAAGTACTAATTTCCTCTCTGATGGAGTGCTCTTCCATTTAAATTTACCAGAGTATATAATTTGTGATATTTGGAACCTACAGTGTGAAGATAATAATCAGCCTCGGGGTGTGGCTCGGTAGTAGAGCACTTGTCTAACATGCATGAGGCCCTGGGTTCAATCCCCAGAACCTCAGGGGTTGGGGTGGGAAGGGGAGTGAAAACCAGACAAGTCAAACAACTAGCAGTTGTTGGTAGACACAGCCCTACAGGAAGAAGTAGAATTATTAGTGAAAGCACAGACAAAGCAGAAATCTCCCTACAAAAAGACTAGCCAGAAAGATCCAACCTAGACTCTATTAGAAGAGAGTATGTATGATAGATTAGGGTTGAATGGAGAAGTTACCAAGTTTATTCTAATGGGTAAGTAAAACACAAAGATTGTACATGTGAATGGGGTACCTGTGATATTTTGATACATGTATAGATTGTGTAATCAGGTTAAACATATCTACATTCTCAACTATTTAGCACTTCTTTATGGTGAAAACATTTAGAATCCTTTCTTGGGATTACATCAAACTAAACAGCTGCTGCACAGCAAAGAAAATCATCACAGTGAAGAGACAACCTGCAGAATGAGAGAAAATATTTGTCAACTATATATCTGAGAAGGGGTTAAGGTCCAGAATACAGCCAGGTGTGGTGTTGCACACCTATAATCCAAGTGACTCAGGAGGCTGAGGCAGAAAGATCACAAGTTCAAAGCTGATTCAGCAGCTTAGTGAGATTCTGTCTCAAAAAAAATAAAAAAAGCTGGGGATTGTAGTTCAGTGGTTAAATACCCCTGGGTTCAGTCCTTGGTTAAAAAAAGAAAAAAACTCAAAAAAACCCAGAATATATAAGGAACTCGAAAAACTCATTTGTGAGAAAATCCCTTAATAGTCCAATTTAAAAATGGGAAATGGGATATAGCTGGGGATGTGACTCAGTGGCAGAATGCTTGCATGCTGAATACCCTGGGTTTACTTCCCTGCATGTGCACATGCATGCAGGTACACACACACACACACACACACACACACACACACACACAGAGCAATAAAAATTAGGTTGTAGATTGAAATAGTCATTTCTCAAAAGAAACAGAAATGGCTAACTGGTATGTGATAAAAAATGCTCACCATTATTGATCATCAGGGAAATGCAAATCAAGTCAGATAGCATCTGACTAGTAAGAATGACCATTATCAAACAGACAAATGGTAACAAGTATTGCAGGCAGGAGGTAGAGAAAAGGGAACCCTCGTACATTCTGGGTGGGACTGTAAATTAGTGTAGCCATATGGAAAATAGTATGAAGTTTCTTTAAAAATTAAAAATAGAACTATCCTATGAGCCAGCAATCCCATCAGTGGGTGTATATCCAGTGGAAATGGAATCAGTATGTAAAAGAGACACCTGGATTCCCATGTTCATTTCAGCACTGTTCACAATAACCAAGAAATGGAAACAACATATGTCCATGAACTCATAAATAGATACAGAAGATGTGGTACATATATACTATTGAATACTATGCAGCCATGAGAATGAGTGAAGTTCTATCATTTGCAACAACATGGATGGAACTAAAGATCATTATGTGAAGTGAAATAAGCCAGTCATGGACAAATACCACCATCACTGGAGGTCAATCATATGCAGAATCTGAGAGTTGATCTCATAGAAGTTGAGAGCATCCTTAGCAGAGGTTGGAGAAGGCAGATGGGAGGGGTACAGTGAGATAGGACCAAAAAGTTCTGGTGTGCTATTGCACAGCAGTGTGACTGTTAATAGCAGGTGTGTACTCTATCTCAAAAAAAGTGGAAGAAAAAAGTAGAAGAAATGACTTTGAATGATTTTTTCATAATAAAGTGATAAATGTTTGAGGTGTTTCATTTTGAAGGTTCTTTGAGGAGCTGGATATTTTGATTTTTTGGATCAACCTGGTTTTATATATACGAGAAGAGGAATAAGGAAATGGTGGCGCAGCCTCTTGGGTTGTGGACAGGGAAGGCCTTCCTGGTCCAGTAGAGGACAAAGGCATGCATGATCCACATGGAGGAATGGGTGCAGGCTGTGTAGCTCATTGAATGTGGGTTCAAAATAAAAGTAGGATTTGAGGACCAGTGCAAGAATTTAAATTTTGCTAACTGTGTTGACTTTTAAACTGATGGGAAACACAATTTACCTCATCTCCAGGTAGCATTTCATAAATGTCATTGACCTGAAGTATGACCAAGTCTTTGTCTTCACAGAGTGGTAGGTTCCAATGAGTCATATTTGTGCTCTCCTTCAGACTTTTGATTTGTGCAGCTTCCTCAATTTGCACAGTTTCCTTGCTGCCCAGGAGGCCAGGGAAGGGGTTTGAAGAATATGGATTGTAAGATGAGGAGCTCCTGTGGCCATTCCCTTTCAATACAAAACTTGCTCTCCCTCTAGTCTTTCCCTTGCCCGGGGTAATTTGCACAACTTTGTTCCACTTTGAATTCTTTGTAAGATTTGTCTTCATTTTCCTCTGTTCTATCAGATTCCTGTACTTCCATGTACTGTTGGGCCAAACACGATTGTATCCATCTTACTGTGTGGACAGAAGCTGCTGTTCCAGCTTTGATATTAATTTCTTTCTAGCACAGCATTTCTGAGCTGGGGTGCATTAGCATTTCTTTTCAATTTTGAAGAGAGATTGAGCACCCTTGCCATGTGTCTGTGCTTTCTTTCCTCTCCCCTCCCCCTCTTCCCCCCTCCCACTTCCTTCTTTTATGCTGCTTGGAGTGAAACCAGGGCCTTGCTCATGCTAGGCAAGTCTCTACCCCTAAATTACTCCCCAGCCCTGTGAGCTTCCTTGATGGTGCATGGTGATTGCTTTCAATGTTAAGTTAGGTTTCTCTAGTCGTGCTTCTGATTCAAATTGAAAAAGCAAATAAACAGTCAGTTCAAGGTGTCTGTAAACTTGCCTAGTGTAATTCATTGCCTCTCCAAGTGCTCTTGCTTAGCATGCTGTTTTTCCAGGATTGATTCTTTTGGCAGAATTATTGACAGTTGATCCTAGGAGTGAGTTTTCTCTGGTATCTATTTGAAGAAATCAATCTCACTTCTCTGTGCCTCTCTTTCATTATCTCCTTTCTGTTATCAAATCTTCACTTAATAAATTTATAAACAATCTTTAGTGGTGTTGAGATGTCAGTGCTCTTTGGCTGTAAAATTCATAGATGTCATCTAATGTGTCTATTTTCTTAAAGATGCAATTGTCTTATATAGTACATATCTAAGTAACATTTGTGAAATAGTCATCCTGGTGAGGTTTTATATCAATTATTGCAAGAGGAAAACCTGCCTCTGTGGGGTTAGTATACCAAGGGTCATTGTTCCGCTTCTGCCTTGTCTACCTCTGGGACTATAGGCCAGTCACTTCATTCCAAGTCCTGCTCTTGTCTGTAAGAGGGAATAATGTTTCTTTCCTCCTTTGTCATCAGTCTGTTGTGATGGCCATGTTGAATCATGAATGTAGCAGTGTGAAAATCCCATTCCTTCCAGGGTGGTCCCCAGCCTGGAGCAGCACATTCCCAGCTATCTGTAGCCTTATCTACAGCCACTCTTTGTTATTATTTGTGCTGAGATAAACTTTTATTTCATGCATGCATAGTGGCCTCCTCACAACACTCTGTGCTTTCTGGAATGTAGTATCTGTGCCTCAAAAGTCCACCCAACTTCCCAGCCACACCTTACATGCATTCTCCCTAGTCTCTCCTCATTTGAAATGGCCTCAGCATGTTATTTTCACAGTGTCAAATTGTATTTGGTTGAGTATGTGTCCTACATTCCTAACTAAAGTCGAAGGTTAGGATCCTGTGCTTCAGTATCACTTCCCACAATAAGAATGTGCTAGTATGCATCAGGAGAGCTGAATGTTGACTCCCTTGCTTTGATAAGTCAGGTAATTCCCAGACCTCATTTTCCATATTTGCATAAGACTTTGTGTTCTATCTAAGGTTCCTTTTAACTTTGACATTCAAGATGACATGGCTGTGTTCCTGCATAGATGTATAAGTGGGATATTCTTCAGTCTAAGTATAGACAGATAAGGTGTGACCTCCTCTGCACTTGGTAGTAGGTGCTGCTTCTATTGTAAGCCTTGTTGGGAGGCCAAACACTGTACAGAATGTTGAAAGGGACAGTCTCCTTTATATGAAAATTATGGGGATTCAGTGAACAGCTAATGACCTGGAAATAGCCAGGGGGCTGGTACCTTTTATGGCAGTGGTCTCAGTTTTCTGGGAAGTGCCTCCAGGTCAATGCACAAGAGAGTCCAAGGTCCTGATGAGCACAGAGCAGGGCTGTGTGTGCAGGGTGTGGGAGTGTGGAAAGTGGGTGGGCTGTACTGTATACCACTGGAGATGCCCACCAGTCATATGGAGATGGCAGATCTGGGCTCCTTAGAGAGTGAAGAGAGTACTGGGGCACTGATCTGGAGAGGATAGGAAAAACAGCCATAGTGGAGGAACATCCTCCCTTCAACTAGCTTCAGGATTGCTGGGGGAAGTATCCTAAAACTCAGAACCTCAGCCCCACTCCCAGTGATTTTGGTTTCATAAAACTTGCCTGGAACTCAGTATATGTGTAGTAATAAATGGTCCCAGCAATTCTGATGCAGGTGGCCAGTGAACATCCCTTTGAGTAAATGCCACATTGCTCCAGAGAACCCAAGGAATTGTAAGATTTGCACAGATGTACATTTGTTCTGAGGAGACAGATCATGGTCAGTTCTTTTCACTTTCTCAAGGAAGTCCATCAGCTCCCCAAAATTTCAGAATCGCTGAGCTCAGAGACTCAGGGCTATTGGAGGTCAGTAATCTTTGAGGAAACATTTGGTGAGAATAGGAAAAGGTATTTTCAGGGATCTTCCTATAAACACATGATGGAAACAAGAGCTTACCACCCAATTTGTAAGTCAGGATTATGTTTGGGTTAATGTTTCAGTGCTTAGAGACTTTTTACTGTTCAGTGAATTTAGTGATTTAACAGTTTATCTATAATAGGTTCCCCCCCCCCCCAAGAAACAACTCTAGTCCACTTTTTTTTTTTCCTGACCTGATTAAAACTTTTGGTTTCCCTCTGGGTTTTATTTTTTAATTCTGAAGTTAGCAATATATGGAAGTGAAGTAGAATGAGATTTTTATTGAGAGGTATTAGTAATGGAGCCATATTTTGCTCAGCTGTGGTTAAGGTCATCTCTGCAATTCTGTGATAAATATCTGTGTGAGATTTATACAGCATGTGGGAAGAGGCTGCGATGGATGAAACTTAGTTTTGACTCCCAAACCATGAATTTTTACATCACTTCAGGGTACTGTTGAAAAGTGGTACATGCTCCCTCATTTCCTCTAAACCCAGGGTACAATGAGTGTGCTATTGATAGTGGGAGATTCAGTCCTACAAAGGGGATGCAGCACCTCTGGCAGAGGGACTCTGGTGGGAGATGTGTTTCCCAGCCTTGGCTGTGGTGGAGACATCTGCTGGTTACATTAGCTGGGGATTGTGGCTTCCATGGTACCACATTTCATTTTTGGTTGGAGTATTTCAGAAATTTAGCTGGTCTATTAAGCTTCTTCTAATCAAATTTATGGCCCCATGAAAGGTTACTTTTCTTTAAGACTGAACAATATTGTATTGATCTACAAAAGTGTATTCTCTATATATGAGGTACCTGCACTAGATTACATACTATTAAAGATGAGAATCCAGTATGACCAAGGCCAAACACAGGCTTAAAGAGCATTCCATAAGAAAAAAAGATATAGGTCATGTATAATTAACTATAAAATTACACTCAGACTGGCTGAGGATGTAGCTCAGTGGTAGAGTGCTTACCCAGCATGCACAGGGCCCTAGGTTCCATCCCTAGCAGTGCAGCAACAGCAACCAAAGTTGGTATGGTATCTCTGTGAGTCACTTATCCCAGTGAGTATAACTTCTTATAGGTCAGTCATATGAAAAATTAAGGAATTTTCATAAGAAATGGATCTCCCCACGTGCCAGGCTATGTGTTAGCCATATCCCAATAAATTGTTTCTGGAAGCAGATAGGACTCATCCCAAGTAGGACTTGTCCCAACAAGCTTGTTATGAAGTCACTGAATTCGATTTTTTTCTTCCTCCTCCTTTTCCTTCCTCCTTTTCTCCCCCATTTCTCCCTCTTTTCCCCCCCTTTTTTGAAACCTATTCCCCACCCATCTCTCAAATATCATTAAGTAGTTTTTGTCAAAGTACAAAATATCTAATATCTAGTTATTTATACTTGTGGGTTGTTTGTGTGGACCTGTACACTATAGCTCTAAATAAATAATTTTTAGAGTGGATGTAGTTAGAGGACTGATAGTATGAATCTATTTGTATGCAGCATTTGCATTTTAGGTATCTAGTCTCTATGCTATAGAATGAATTATAGTTTTTTTTTTTTTTGCTAGCCAAGTGCTCTACCACTAAGTCATGCCCTCAGCTCCCTCAAATTACTAGATGTTAGTAGTAGGAAGAATTCTACTGATATCATATTAGGTGCTGTTTTTTTGTTTGTTTTGATACTATGGATTGAACCAAGAGGTGCTTTACCACTGAGATGCATATCTAGCCTTTTTTATTTTAAGAAAGGGTCTCAATAAAGTTGCTCAGGGCCTTAGTAAGTTGCTGATACTGATCTCAGATTTGTGATCCTCCTGCCTCAGCCTCCTGAGGGATTACACATGCACCACCACACCCACCTGTATTAGGTGATCCTTTCAGCATATGTGATTTTATCATTTTAGATAATGAGGTTGGAACAATTACCCCACCTGGGTCCTGTGACCTTGTTGTGATCTTTGCTTTTTCATTGATCAGGAGCCTGGCCGGCCCTTTCCTATGAGTGGGATGCCTTCTGCCTCCTCCTAATCCTTATCTTCTTGGTGAACAGTGAGCCTAGCTGTCTTTTACTTGTATTGTTTAACTTTATTAATTTTATTTTTATATCATAATCATCCCCCCCAGAAGTACACCTGGTACACAACAATACATTTTAGCCTCCATTGTATTACTGATAAAGAATCATTATCTTTAAGACAGAAAGAAATGAGTGTGTGATCTTAGGGTAGAATATTGAGATAATCTAGACACGAAGTTTTCAAATATTGTCAAATACTAACTTTTTTGTAGCCCAGTTGTTTTGTAGTCAATGGAATCTTCCAACATGTAATGTAAATGGACCAGGCTCAGTGATGGATGTCGTAGTCCCAGCTACTCAGGAATCTAGGACAGAAGGATTGCTTAAGCCCAGGAGTTTGAGGCTAGCCTGGCCAACAGCGAGACTGTCTTAAAGAAAAGAAAAATTAAGTGAAAGTTGAATGTATCTATGGAAGTTGGGTTTCAGAAGGACTTGCAGCAGGCAGATATTCTAAAAATGATCAGAGCATTCTGACGATCACAGTTTGGAAAAACAATGATATAATACATCTATGCTATTTCATAGACAGGACACTGGACTGTATAAGAAAGAAAACCACATTAGCTTATTTACTAGGTAGGTAGGTAAGTGGATTGGTAGGTAGGTAGGTAGATAAAGTAACAGTATAAAATATATAAACATATGCCAATATGCAAAATCGCTTAATCCTAATTCTTGAAGGTAGTTCATCTGTAGATAAAGAGATGAAGAAGACTTTTAAGTTATCAGGGTTAGGATTTGCCTTGATCCTTTTTGGTGGCAGAGTAAGATTCTTTCTATCACATTTCCTCTCTGGTGCCTGATTGCCTTGCCCAAAGCCACATGCAGGCAGGGGCAGGTCTGGGAGCCAGACTCCTCCTTTCTGGTTCAGGGCTGTTTTCTCAGATGGCTTGCTGTTGTTAGTCAGTGGTAAAATACCGGCTAAAGTAAACAGAATAACAAACACTCAATGAGAATAAGAAATATACTCCAGTCATGTTGACCTTAAGAAGGGTAATCAATATCCTTAGTTCCCTATATGTTAGTAACTAATTGGTCATGTGAAATGACTACTAGGAAAGCTGATTCATGACAACTTTTGTGCCTTGTGAGTATTGCTCTAGGTTTGGACAATTTTGCATGAAATCCAGCTTTCTAATTTTAGAAATTATGTAACAAATTTACTTTTCTTCAAAGCGTCCTTTCTTTATGGTGAGTGGGGTCATTTGATATTGAGTAAACATTAACTGCTTTTATGTTTCATAAATTTGAAAGATACATGATATGTAATCGTTAACATTCTTTTTATGTTTAAAACCTAAAACCAAACACAACTGACTGAGGCATTAAACCAGAGCTCCAGTATGATACACACAAATCTCTGTGCTTTTGTTGACTTATGCTGAGGTCTGCCAAATAGCAGCCTTGTTGTGCAGATTCTTAGAATAGCAGGCCATGGGTATCTAGTAGAGTCTTAAATCTAGTTGCTGACTCTGGTTTTCTTTTTATCTGGATCAGTTAGGAAAAGATGACCTTCAGGATGAGCTTTTGTTCTTTCTCTTGGACTTCTGTAGTAGTTTTAATTCCTCTGCACCCCCTTTTAACTCCCTGTGTTCCCTGAGTTATCTTCTTTGAGGACAAGGACTTCTTTTTCAGAGACTAGAGGTCTCTCACCACTGGTCCCTTCCCCTTTTCTCCCCAGTGCCTGACCTAATGCCTGGCACCAAATCCTTAGGAGTCCTAGGGTGAGAGAGGGAGGGGGATGCCATGGTCAGATCCAAGAAGAGACTGAACTCTAGAGTCAAGATTTCTTCTTCCATTGGTGCAGACTGAGTTTTTGTTAAACAGAATAATTTGTTAAATTAGATGCTTTTTCTTCATGTTCCTTTCTAACACAGAGACCAGTAATCAGTTTTTTTTTTCATTTTTTAAATTATTTGTTCTACTTACTTATACATGGCAGCAGAATGCATTTTGATTCATTGTACACCAATAGAGTACAACATTTCATTTCTCTGGTTGTCCACAATGTAGAGTCACAGCATGAACTGATGGTGGCATATGGGAGCATGGTCATTGGAGGTGAATGTATGAATAATCAGGAATTACTAGAGTGTAAAATTAAAGGGAAGCAGCAACAAGAAAAGGTAGATGGGGTCAAATCAGAAAAACAACATATATCACATGATAAAATTTGAGTGTTATCTCATGGGCAGTGAGGAACTGATGAATAGATTTAAGTAGGGGAGAGTATTTAAAGCTATGTATTTATAAAATTCAGCTTGCAAGGAATGTGTGGAATTGCTGGTGGGGGCAGACATGAGGGAATGGTTCAAATCAAGTGGGGACCTGAGCTAAAACTCAAATTGTGGTGTGGGGAGGATGGGAAACTGTTAGGAGAAACATCAAAGGGCATAAGATGTTGGGCAGAGAGTTAGGTGACCCAACCAACACTGTGTGGATAAAGGAAGGTCTATTACTTTTTCCTCCTGTTTCATATGATATGAACGAAACATAGCTGTGACTTTCTTTGATACTCATCATCTTGTATCAGTGACCAAACTTTCACAGGTACCACCAAGTTTAACCTTTCTCTTTTCCCAGGCAATAGTGACAGATGTTATGAAGGAATCATATATTTTGCAGAGCATAAATCCTCAGAGATTTTTCCATGGTCAAAATTATCCCTGGAAACCCATTAGGGAAATTTGGCATTGAAGATTATCAAACTGTTTCTCAGTAATTTCAACAGGGCCACTCTAGGGTCCCCTTGGCATTGGAATATCTTTTTTCTTGTTTGAGCACAGAATTAGGGGATTTAAAGTTTGGACCTATATTTTAGTAAAATATTCAGATCTTTAGGCATGAGAATTACAATGACCCCAATGGGATTCCATGCTAAGATATGAAGGAAGAGAGACCAACTGGGTGAGGTGGAGGTGGCACCTGTTCCTCTTTCTCATTTTTAGTTCCAGTTCTTCTGGGACTTATGATTATTAGACTCCTGGACTAAGTGCATTGACTTTTCTTTGTCCTACACTCCTCCTTTGTCCTCACTGAAATCATCTAGGTTAAGTGCGCCTTCACTGTGAGGACATTTCATCTCCTTCTCGTTCAGGGAGCAAGACACACATAACTAGCAGATCCAGGACTTAATGTACCCCTGGTCCCTGATGCCCTTCAGTACAGGTCAGCTGTTCAAGTTAGCTGATGTTAGGTGAGCAGTTCTCCTATTGATAGCAAGTTGCAATGAATGTTTTGCCAAAGGATATAGGAAGTTATATTTATTTTTTTCTTATACATCAGTTCTACTCAGTGATTGTAAATGGGTGAAAAAAAATGTTCACTGAGGCTGTTCATTTCATTGAGCTTAGATTAATTGGTGCCCAGGGAACATACACAATTGGCTTACTGTTTTAAACTGACAATTGGCTTGACTGCACTGCAATTCACCATTGGTGAAATCAGGACTTTATTTTATCAGCTGTTTCAAATAATGACTTTATGCTAAAAAACCATCAAGAGGTGGATTTGTAAATCATATTAAAGTAGCAGGAGTGCATGAAATGAAATTCTGCTTTTCATGAATTCCTGGGTACTTCTGACCAGTAACTAGGATCATTTTCCATGTAGGATATCTCTTCTTATTTAGAAGTTCCACTTAGAAAAAATGACAGATCAGGGCTTTCTTAGCAGAAAATTCGAGAAACACTTTGATCCAGCTGCCTATTTTGTTTTCCTTATTTACCTGAGTGATATTTATGACTAATTTATTAAGTATTTTGAGCACCAATCTCCAAAAGGCTTTACTTTATGCCCATTTATGTTTTCATTTTGTAGTGCTGGGGATTGAACCCAGGGCCTTGTGCATGCAAGGCAATCACTGTACCAACTGAGCTTTATCCCCAGTCCTCTTTAAGGAATACAGTGTATAATCCACTAATGAATGGAAGAAAATATATATATATATATTTTCTAGTAATTCTTTAAAAAGCCAGTTACAGGCATACTTATAATCAGTGTATGCAGAGTACTGTATGTGTACAATTTATAATAAATATAGAATGGTGTGGCTTTAAAAACACAAATAATTTGCTTTCTTAAACATGTTTGATCTAGAGCATTCTTTCTAACCTAGGTCAACTATTAGATTATTCTGGGAACTTTTTTTTTTTTTTTTTTTTTTTTGCGGTGCCGGGGATTTGAACCCAGGGCCTTGTGCTTGTGAGGCAAGCACTCTACCAACTGAGCTATATCCCCAGCCCTGGGAACTTTTTTAAAACCACAAATTTCTGGGGCTGCTCCCAGAAGATTCTGGTTAAATAGATCAGTCTAGAACCTTGGCTGCCAGGTATTAGGGTACCTCAGAATCCCTGGGAGGTGTGCTAAAGCAGAGGGTGCTGCCCCAACCCCAATGTTTCTGATTCAGGAATTTTGGGAAGGGGCCTGAGAATGTGCATTTCTGATGTGGTCCAGGGCTGCAGCTGGCCCAGAACCTACTGTGAGAATCACTGCTGCAGTGTGGGGCTCAGGACACAAACCACTGCCGAGAGCAGATGATAAATACTGATCTAGGTCTGGCCATCTTCTCGCCTAGGTCATCCTGGCAGATCCTCCAGAATTTTGTTTTCCTTTCCAGGTCTGATTTCTAGGATGG
Organism: Sciurus carolinensis; assembly: GCF_902686445.1. Lineage (NCBI taxonomy): Eukaryota > Metazoa > Chordata > Mammalia > Rodentia > Sciuridae > Sciurus > Sciurus carolinensis. The sequence goes on along the minus strand of NC_062227.1, from coordinate 22,295,029 downwards.
AAGTAGACAATGGTTTCTTACACTTTAGTTTTCTGTATTGTGCTGCAAGGGATAAGAACACTCAAGTATACTCTGGTAGTTTCAAATTTACACAGATAATTCATGTACATGTTCTCATTAAATCCAATAGCAGTTCTATGAGGCATTTATTTACATATGGAAAAATGGAGACACTGAAGTGCCTAATAATTTGGCTTTATCTGTAAAATATTTAGGAATGGAAATAACACCATCACCCATTTTGATTAACCAGATTTTATGATTGATAAGAAAAATACATGACTGTTGCAATCCAGTGTTTTTACAAATTAGGAATCCATAGATTGATATAAAATGAAGTATGTGGTAAGTGTAATAAGCCATGGATACTTCAATAATAAAACAACTTACTTCCTTTGTATTCTGTAGATCTATCCCTTGATGAAGGAAGCTTTTTACAATAGAGCACAGTATTAGCCATTTAAATGCTTGGGCAATGTGTAAAAGCTGCTTGCTAGATTAAATTATGTAGGAGAGCTTCTCTATAATTCTTAGTGTCTGATTCACTAAACATCACCTGCACACTCAAAAGTTTAAGAAGCATTACATACTTTTATTGTTTGGAAGGCAATTAAATATGGATGTCAGTGTGATTTACAAGAAGAAAGCAGGGGCTCTGGCATGTTGGTATAGGTTTTTTCTTTAACTCTTAAAACAATTATGTTTATTATAGCACATTTTCTGTTTATCCTTTGAATTGTGTAGCCACTTATCTAACACAGTTTTTAAATCTGAAATAAGTGGATAGGATCACCCGAGATTGCATGTATTTTAGGAAAATAGAAAATAGAACATTAATTCTCCTGGGGGGTATTTTAGCACTATTTTTTGATCTTTGTTCTCTATGGAGAGAACCATTTAATACTTTGTGAATTTGATAAAAGCTGCCTTAAAATGGGGTCATTCTGTATTTAGAACATATGAGAAAATGTTCCAAAAAACTCCTCAAGGAGTCATACTGTTTTTACAAAATAACTTTAAGTGAACTATAATTACAACAATAGTAATGATTGCCTAGAGTGTATAAGTCAATTTATCCTCTAAAAGGTAGAACAGTTTAAAATGTGTGTTTATCTTACAAGTTTATGAAATTAACATTTGACTGTCCTCCACTGCTTCTTAGAAACAGCACTTTCAGGAGCTTATTTACAATGCAATTCATTGTTTACTTACTTTATAGATGTAGGTGAAACTATATAGACTGGAAAGAGCATGAACTTTAGATGCAGACCTTGGTTGAACTGAAATTTGGGGGATATTTTTGGGGGGATATTTGATCACTGGAACTGCCATTTGTAAAAATAGGAAGGTGTTGGTCAGAAGACAAAAACAGTACAGTAACTTGAATAGGAAAAATTTAACATACAGAATATTGAACTTGCCAGACCTGGTGGTATATACCTGTAGTCCCAGTGACTTGGGAGGCTGAAGCAGAAGGATTGCAAGTTCGAGGCCAGCCACATCAACTTATTAAGACCCTGTCTCAAAAAATAAAAAGGACTTGGGGTATAGCTCAATGGTAAAATGCCCCTGAGTTCAATCCCTAGTACCACAACCACCACAAAAATAAATAGATAGATAAATAAATAAATAATTATGAACTTTAATGGGGATTTGGAATAGGAGAGATTGGGTAGTATAGACCAATGAGCGCACTGAAGAATAAAGAAATAGTAGATACATGGAACAGCCTCTGTCCAGACATCTTGGGAAACTTAGGGTCAAACAGGAGACCCAGGACAGGTTGTGGCCCAGTGGATGGCAGAGAAGTCACTACAAATCTGTACCTGCAGAGCTTGGAGGGAATGTGCCTTCTGGAGGGGAAGCAGGGGAAAGAGATAGCTATGAATGGGAGGTGTTCCACTGGAGCCCCCTGCTGCAAACCCCAAGAAAGGTGCAGGGGAGATTGCTATTGCTGGAGGAGTCAGGTCTCGAGAAGGCCCCTGCATGGTGTGCTGAGGATTGTGCCAGCCAGTTGAGTGAGGCCACCCCTCCTTCATGCAGGGTCTCTCCCTCAATCTCTGAGAATCTTAGCTTCTTGCCCATTGGGACAGGTGATTTAGATGGACACATTTTTGCAGAGCAAGTGATGAAAAGTGTATATAGACCTGAGAGGTTTAATAATACTCATAACTGGTACATGGATAGGTCTTTAAGAAAATTAAATGAGATGATACATATAAATATATGCATGGTTTTTGTTGTGCGGTGAGTTCTTTGAATCAGACATCTTGAGACAAGAGTCTTCCACTGATTGTTAAGAATAAATAATAACCATATTGTCCCTTAGATAGCATGTTCATGACACCAGGTTCACACTGAGGCAACAGTAGCTGTCAGTACCAGAGAACTTTGTAGATCAGGGTTTTTTCTCTGAGTATCTTAGTCGTGTGCTCACATAGTAAGTGTTGATTAATAACTTCGAGCTAAATAAACAGTCTTAAGTAGTGACTCTCACCCCCAGATCTTAGAGACTGTAAATTGCCACTTTTGAAGGAACACTGAAATCAATTTATTGGACTTAGAGCTGCCTTTTGCAAATCCAGTGGAACACAGTTAAAAAATATCCATGCATCTCTGTAGTGACACATTTGGTTACAGAAGAGTGTATGCAGGAGGTCAAGGTCAAGATGGCATGACTGGCTCACAATTAAAAACAAATTGTTAAAACATCTTTCAGGGTGGACCCTAATCTTTGTCAGTTTGTCTTTTCTCTCAGCCTGGAGTTTCAGTAAGCCATAGAATGAGGACGTGAAAGATCTCTTAGGGTTCCCTTTCAGGTAAAAGCAGGCCAGTTCTTCACATCTTATACCTTAAACATTTCATGCGATTGTTGTTGACATTTCTGCTACTTCAAAGAAAGAAGAAAGGTAAATTCCTTTTGGTATGCAAATGACAATATTTTATTTTCATAAATTAGGGGTGATCTTTATAGACAACTAACCTTGCCATCTAATTATTGCCAGGATTAAAAAAGTTTGAAAGCCATAATTTGTGGAGATTTCATTAACATTTAACTGGCTTATAGTTTCAACCATAATAAAAAGTGAACATGATGAGTGATTTAGTTACCTTTTGCAGCTATTTTATCTTGGAATGTTCCAGAAGAATCAGGCAATTTTGTGGGGCTGTGTAAAGATTTTTTTTTTATCATTTGGGTCAATGTTACATTATACTTACTTTAAAAATTTTCAGGCCAAGATGATTGCTGCCAAATCCTACATAGAATTTGGGGGAATTCATTGCGTCTTCTTTTTTTTCACTGGGTACTTAGCAGGTAACAGCTCTAGGGAATACCACGCTAAGGAAGATATAGTTAGAATTAGTAGTGCTTTTGAGCAGAATTCCTGTCCTGCCCATGGCCTTTCAGATACCTATTCTTTGTTTTTTTGTTTTGTTTTGTTTAGTTTTTTAGGGTCGAGGACCGAATTCAGGGCCTTACTCATTCTAGTCAAGTGTTCTGCCACTGAGCTAAATCCCCAACCCCTCAGATACCTATTCTTAAAGTCTGCAGTTTTCATGAAAAGATGTCTGGGGGTTTGACTCCAGAACTTCACCAATTGCTTCTATACCAATTGCCCTGAAAACCAGAAACTTAATTCCTCTGTCTTTAATTGGTTATTTCAATTCTATTGTCACTTTTTTATTTTAACTCAAAAAATCACCTTTGTTATCTTTGTGGTCCCACCAATAAGGGTTGTTGTGCAGCGGGTATATCCTAGGGCCATTGGAAATTCTGTGGTTGATTCTATTTTCAAGGGTCTCAATAATCAGATGTGGGTCCAGAGAGAATCATATCATACTTTTATATTTTCTTTACAGTTATAAAAACAACTTTGTGCAATGGTAAAATTATATCCCTTCAAAGGCATTGTATTGGTCTTCCGGGTTTGCTCTCAGCCACACATGCTATTGCCTTGGAATCTGGGTCCATCTTCAGTGGCAACAGCTGTCTTGTAAAACAGACCTTTAACCAGCCTTTGCTGACCACTGGATGTTTGTCATTATTCTCTCTGTTTAAGATCGCACAACAGGACTTCCAAAGGAGTGCTGTTCACTGAGGCCCCTTTTATGTCAAAATTTATGATTATTTCATTCTTTTGGACTATTATTCATGCCACTGCTGTTGAGTTATGCCTTTAGAACTGATGCTCTTCTCGACATCAAAATTAGGGTTTGCAACTAAGGTGGGGGAATTACCATAAATATTTGTGTGATTTTTTAACATTTCTTACTTCAAATTGGAACGTTGTTAGCATTAGGCACTCAGTGAATCCACTTTGCATCTGAACTTACTAAAACCCGGTACGAGGGAAATGCAAATGACAGATGGTTGTTGAGGTAAAACTTTTGAGTTTCGTGCTCTACCTTTTATAATGAGTTTTCTGTTTCCAGAAGAAGGATAAGTTGAAACTAGAAGTGTTAGAAATGTTACTGAAGTCAGTGAATCTATTTCACCCTTATGCCTGGAAATAATGACTAAGAAAAGTCTAGAAAAATGAGAGAGGCCATTTAAAACAAAGTTCCTGGACTCTACATCGTGTAGCATTTAACAGCACATCGGAGGCAGACATTAAGAGCATGCTTATCAGATACAGACTGAGTGCTTGGGACTCAGAAGTGCTTTGGAACCAGAAATATTTTAAATTTTGTATTTTTAAAAATGTGAAGTATTCACATATACATAATGAGATGCTCTGGGGATGGGACCCGAGTCTGAATACAAAGTTCACTTATGTTTCACGTACACCTGATATACATAGCCTGAAGGTCATTTTATGCAGTATTTTTAGTGCACCTGCATTTTGAATGTGACCCATCACATGAAGTCAAGTGTGAAATTTTCTACTTGTGGCATCATATTGATACTCAAATATTTTCAGAGTTTGGCAGACTGGATTTTCTGGTTGGGGATGCTCAACCTGTAATGTAAATTTAGTAGGATGACTAGTACCTGAGCCATAGGATCAGTATTCTGAAAGCTCTCCACAGGCCATGGTGATGCTCTGAAAATGAGGTGAGTTTTAGTTCTGTGTTTGAATTCAGAAAAATTACCTAAAAATTACCTCAATACAGAAGAGGAGAAACAACTTGACGGCGGTGGTGTGGAAAGAACAGATGAGTTTGAAGTCTCCCAACAGCTCAGAAAGGACCAGCACCCTGTGCAGGCTGTTGAAAGAACAGCGGTCAAGGGAAGGAGCCAGTTGAATTCTGGTCTTTTGGATCAGGGTTCAGAGCAGCTGCCAGGCTACTGATGAGTCCAAAACCCTTCTAGAAGGAGGAATTTAAGGGGAGCAAAGCATGTTTTGCTTGGAGAAATAAAGACCGAGAACATGAAAACTCTTTACAGATGATCACATTTCCTGTGCAAGAACTGAGACTTTTACCATTTCTTCATGGGTGGAGCTAAGATAAATGGGTTTTCACCTCAGGAAGTGAATTGGGGCCTTTCTAAGGAGATTTTTCTGTGTGATAAGTATATGTTACAAAATTCTGAGTGTTTCCCCTCTTCATAGACTGTCAGCATGTCCAGGAGAATATAGAATTGACTTGAGCATTTGCTGGGAAATTAGATTAGGTGATTCCCAGCCAACATCTGTTTTCTATTTTATTTATTCTTGCCACCAGGGACATATTACAAATATAGTGTAATAATATTCTTAAATTCATGTTTTCTGGATCTAGATGTTAATTCTCTTTGGCAAGCACTTATAATTAATATTTTTGAATTCATATAATTAATATATGAATTATTATTAAGTAATAGGCTGCATAATAATATCAATTATCCTGTATAGTAGAATTTTCATGGTCATTAATGTGGTTGATATAATTACTCATGTTCCCCAAGTGAAACATTTGGATAAAGATCTGATGCTATAATAATTCAAAGTGACAGATATGTAAGAGGATGTGGGGTGAAATCTAACATCATCAATATGCTGAATTCTGTTGATGCTGAAACAGATGAACTGCTATGCATACTTTGCATTTTCTAATTTTTTTGTTTCCTCATTTAAATAGCTTCATTCCGCCATGTACAGACAGAGAAACAACATGTATCCCATTTGTTTACAATAAAAAAATAAAGAAATAAATAAATAGCTTCATTCCTAGTAGCAAAATTAAGCAGATGTTTACCACATGTTTAGTCTTGAAATTATTTTTGCCTTTAAAACTTTTATGGACTATAAAGTAAATTTATAATCTATTTTAATTTTGAGACTCTCCAAATCTCTGAAATATTAAAGTGAAAGCTGTTTCTGTTAGATTTTAGAATAATCCTTTGAAAAATATTTTGTATTTTGTCCATAATTTGTACTGCATCTTGTCTCCTTCCATTGTACCAGTGTTGTGGTGAAAACCTTTCTCTATTGTTTTGGACAAATAATATTTTTTTTAATTGAAAACATTGAATACTCAGGGAAGTTCTATTAACATTTTGAATGCACAATAAATTTTCTCAATTCCTATAAATCTGGAAAATGTGAATTTTAAAATTTCTTAGATCTTCCTTTCAATTGTCTACTATGGTTGTTAGATTCCTTTTGGAGAACAACAAATGGTATGGGCAAGGCATGGTTAATACTCAGCAGTACTTAGCATGTATATGATAATGGAGAAATCCAGAGATTCTGAGCAATAAATGCTAAACCAGATCCAGTTTGGCATCAAGTAGGTGCAATCATTTAAGAGGTCTGGTTGTCACTCATGTTATTTTTTATTCTTTCACATCTTAGGTGGTGGTTGCCTCTTTAATGAACCATACAGCACATGTGGATATGGTCAAGCTGAAGCTGATGACTTCAATTGGGAGCAAGTGAACACCTTGACCAAAACAACTTCTGATCCATGATCAGGTTTGCTTTTAGTATTAAGTTTCCTTTTTAAAGTAAAGAGAGCCCAAGAGTTTTGTTCAAAGTCAAGGTTCTCTGGATATTGTTGAATGATGGAGGGTGTTTTCTTTGAGTGTGGCAGTCAGTGACTGATTAGCTAGTGAGGATGGTATAATTAAGAGGACTGATTACAAGAGTTTTAACTTTATGGCCTAGTTATGGGTTATTTCCTTTACCTGTGGGTACCCCTTTGCTAGATGAGTGGACCTCACCTAATTGATCATGAGAACTACTGTCAGTTGGAGTTTGGTTTGTATAAAAGAGATGGATGCACTCCCAGGGTGCGGCAGCTTCAGAGTCCTATGAGGAGGGTTCCTGTGACTGGGGCTTAGATCTAATCAGGGTTTAGGGCCTTTGCTGGGTGGTATCTACTCTGGAGAGATTAGATCAACACACCCCTAGGGCCCAAGAGTTGCTAATTTCTGTCAGGAGTCTAGATCTCAGGAGTCTCCCAAGAATTCTACTCATGGGGCAGGGGAGCCAACTTTCCACACACTGTGCTGTCCAGGAGCTCAGCCTCCCTGAGATTATTCCCTGAGTGTGTTCACACCCACCTGTTCAAATTCCTGCTCCACTCCAACTGGTCTGATAAGCCTCCAGACCCAAAGGAAAAGCAAGTTGGACTCCTCTTCACTTTTCTGACTTGAATTCCCCTGGGTACAATCTTCTCTGGCCTGTTTCACTCATGCTCTGCTAGGTACATTCTAGGCCACACTTTAGCACTTGCCAGGACAGTACAGCTGTGCCTGCTGTGATCATCTGGCTCCACAGCAGCAGATGCAGTGTGGCCTCAAGATTGCTCTTCCCTCAGCTCTCCACTGAGAAACATAAAGCACTTTTCAGACACCAGTTCACAGTGCAGTCTCTGGACCCCTGAGTTCAGGTAGCTTTTCTTTTTTAAAATTTTATTTATTTCTTTATTTTATTTGTTCTTTTTAGTGACATGACAACAGAATGTATTTTGACATATTATACATACATGGAGTGTAACTTTCCATTCTTGTGGTTGGACATGATGTGGAGTTACACTGTTTGGGTATTCATATATGAACATAGGAAAGTTATGTCCAAATCATTCTACTGTCTTTCCTATTCCCATACTCATTACCTTCCCTTCATTCCCCTTTGTCTAATCCACTGAAATTCTATTCTTCCCTTCACTACTTATTATGAGTTAGCACCCACATAGCAGAGAGAACCATTCAGCCTTTTTTGGGATTGGCTTATTTCACTTAGCATGACAGTGTCCAGTTATATCCATTCACCAGCAAGTGCTATAATTTCATTCTTCTTTATGGCTGAGTAATATTCCATTGTGTATATATACCACATTTTCTTTATCCATTATTCTGTTGTAGGGCACCTAGGTTGGTTCCATAGCTTAACTATTGTGAATTGAGCTGCTATAAACATTGATGTGGTCATGTCACTATAGTATGCTGATTTTAAGTCCTTTGAGTATAGACCAAGGAGTGGAATAACTGGGTCAAATGGTGGTTCCATTCCAAGTTTTCTGAGTTATCTCCATAGTACTTTTCATAGTGATGGCATGAATTTGCAATCCCATCAGCATGTATGAGTGTACCTTTTCCCCACATCCTCGCCAACATTTATTGTTACTTGTTTTCTTGATAATTGTTCAGGCTGCTTTTCTGATCTGCTTTTCTGTACCAGATCTGTCCACTGTGCTTCTCTCTGTGCTCTCCCTCCTCTGTGGTGAACCAGCACTGCTGCTGTCACAGCCGGCTTAGCTCCAGTGTGCTCTTTGTTCTTTGTTCAATGCACCCAAATTTCCGAGTCTCCAAGACACTCTGAGTGTGTGATATTTTAGTGAAATCCCTCTTTCACCCACCTCACTGAGAAGCAGTATGCCTGCTGCCTGAATCCTGAGCCACAGAACAACTAGGAACACAGCCTTCCTCTAACCTACCATCTTGAATCTCCTGAAAGTAGATCTTAAAGACTCACCACATACACGCAGGAAAGGTAACTATGTGAAGAGATTGATGCTTCAATCAGCTAGACTGAGCTATGAGTACACTGTGTGTGATATATACCAAAACATCATATTGCATAAATATATAGAATTTTTAATAAAAATATAAAATAAAGTAACACAAATCAAATAAACGAACATAAAATAGCATACAATTCAAATTATCAGCATCACTAATTAGGAACACTAAGTTGTTAGTGTTGGTTGAAAGTTTCTGCAGCAGCCCCAAAGCATAATTGCTCCAGAACACCTTTTTCTATAAAAACAGACATTAGACATTGCAGTGACATTATAGATCTTGAGTAATTCTTTTAAAAATTTAATTTTAAGAAGCTATAGGTGGCTGTAAATGGCATAAATATAACTTGAGTGCTAAATAAATGCACCTGGTAAATTGTTGTTGCAAATACTTTGCAATTCTTCCATAGGAGTTATATTCCTGTTTAAAAGTCACCCAAGTTCATTACTTCCTAATGTTGCTATCCCATTAATTTCACTTAACATGCCATGTTTATCAGCCAACTTCAACTATATATATATATTTTTTTTTTGCGGTACTGGGGATCAAACTCAGGGCCTTTTGCTTGCGAGGCGAGCACTCTACCAGCTGAGCTATCTCCCCAGCCCTTCAACTATAAATTTAACTTAGTTGTAGGAATGAGTGCTTATACTTTTTAAATTATGGATGCTTTACAAATGAGAAAATGCTTTGGTTGTTTCAATATTAAAAACTTCAGAAAAGATATTATAACTAAAAAGGGAAAAGGAAAAATTAATTTTGAAATTTGGCATTTGGTCATACATTCTGAGATGTGTAATCAAAATGAGTCTTCTTCCTTCTTTTTCTAGTATTTTCTGCATTTGAGAAGTTGGTTTCAGTGTCAGGGAACTGTAATTTGTTTTGCCCTAAATGCTATATTATCATTGTTTCATTCTTCTTCAAAGAATTTCTTAATCCCTTCAGTGCTTTCCTGTGCATTATAGCACATTTAATTTTTGTTACTGATTACAGGTGCATGCCTGAGATCTCAGCAACCCAGGAAGCAGAGGCAGGAGGATCACAGTTCAAAAGTAGCCTCAGCAATTTAGTGAGGCCCTCAGCAGCTTAGCGAGATCCTGTCTCAAAATAAAAAATAAAAAGGGCAAAAGGGTTGGAGATGTGGCTCAACAGTACTCCTGGGTTTAATCTCTGGTACCAAAAAGAAAAGAAAAGAAAAATTTGTTAGTGCATTATTTTCTACTTAACACATGATTCCAAATTATTACTGAGCACATACAGTTGAAAATAGATATCTAAAAGTGATATCTTTGGCCTGCATTCTGGAATGTGACTTAATTTATATTTTCTAGATGGGTTAATTTAGACCTGATGGCACTGACGTTACCTTCCCAATGAGATTCAACCACAGTTTTAATTGAATGCTTGGCAGATATGTTCTTAATACACTTTAATATTTATTGAAGCAGCATCATAACTGTATCATTCTGGGATATGAAGAAAAAGTTCAGTGTCATCAAAAGTGTTTTCTCTGCAGTGTTCACTAGCATACTTGAAAGTGCAAAACATGGAAGATAGGATGCCCTAGACTTTTTTTTCTCTGCTCTTGTAGCCTATTCTATTTTATAAGCATATTTAATGGCTTGTCGGATATTTTCTGTCTAAATTCTGTTTGGGTATTATTCTGTTAAAAATGTGCATAGATTCTTTTTATTCACATTGTCTTCTGGACCAAATTCCACAAAATACTCTTTAAAAAAGTATTTGAATCTTGAAAATCTAGAAATACAACAATATTTACCTGCTTTACGTGGCTCCATTTGGGAGTTTATCTAAAACAAATAGATAGGATTCTGTATTTCTTACTTTTTTCAAAGTTTTTTCATTCATGATTTCTATTTCACCTTTATGTGGTTTTGTGTTTCATTCTTTAGATAATGTGAACATTTCATATTGATCCTTGTCTCCTGTGAAAGTGTTCCATTATGATTTATTACATTTTACTGTTGTTTCTGCCAAATGGAGAAATTCCTGTCATTTTCATAGTTTTTAGCTATCATTCTGTACACTAGACATTGCCCATAGAGCATATTGTGAACTCAGTGTGCCAGGACATTGGCACTTGCCCTCTTGCTGCTCATAAAACCTCTGGACCCATCACCGTGAAGGAGCCGACTTACCTACCAGATGAGCGTGACATGACCTGGTTTTCCCCATTGGCTCTGCTACTTACCAGACATGAATGAGGCCACTGAGTGCTGATTGCAAATACACAAGCAAGTGCCCCTCCATCACATGGAATAGAGACCAGCTGCCTTTGTGAGCTTAGCTCAAAACAGGAATCCATGGACTGGTAAAGAAATACATTTTTTAAAATTTTTGTACTGGGGATTGAACCCAGAAGCACTTAACCACCGAGTCCATTCCTAGCCCTTAAATTTTATTTTGAGATAGGGTCTCACTAAGTTGCTTAGGGCCTCACTAAGTTGTGGAGGCTGGCTTTGAACTTGTATCCACCTGCCTCAGCCTCCTGAGCTGCTGGGATTATAGGCATGTGCCACTGGTCGTGCCCGGCATGGTTGTTGTTTTGAGCTACTAAATTCTGGGATGTTTAGTTGTGCAGCAAAAGCTAGCGAATAGAGGCAGGAAAGATTTTGTTATTATGTGATGAAGATGGGGCCTTGTTAGTGCTCAACAATTAGTAACCTGTAAAATAGCAGCTACAGCCAGTTCCCCAGAGAGCTAATGTTGGTGCAGTTTAGCAGTGTGAGTGCCCCTGGAGTTCGTGCTTTGCAACCTGCCTGATGCAGGAATCCCTTGACACCTCTCTGCCTCATGGCTTCCTGGAGCAGAGAATCCCCCAGCTCTCCTTGGCGGTCCATCTCACTCAGAGAGTTTGGATTAGTGACATGCTTTTCCTTATACCCAACCAAAGGCAGCAGCTTTGCAAGTGAGAACGGTATTTTATTTTTAGTGAAGTCTTGCATCCAGGAGAGATGAGAGGTGATGGAGAGAAACCAGCAGTCCTTTGCGCTTCTTCCTCTGCTTCCCCTATACCTCTCCCTGAAGACATCTGCTAGGTTCTGAAATGTCATAGCCCGTTCCTGTGGGATGACCCAGTTACCAGGTTGGGGTGGTTTGCCTAGCACCTTTCCAAGGGTGTAAAGCCTGGGAATCTGAGTTGTTAGGGAGTTCAGGGGAACCAAGAAAAAAAGGACAAAGTTGCAGCACAGGACAAGGAAGGGAACAGGCATGTGTACAAGATGGGATGTTTGTGATAGATATATGGGATAGTTGGGTGCAGAGGAGGGATGTCATTCTCAGTGAACCTGTTATGACATGATTTTCTATGTTTAAGGGACAATTTGCACAAGTTTTGTGGTATCAAGGAGTTGACCTGGTAGAGTCAATTACTATTCTTGAAATCAAATGGAGAGGTTTATCATTCATTCGTACATTCATCAAATACTTTCCAAATACCCAGTCTGGGGATACAGTAACTAAAATATGAAGAGTATGTGAATTCATGGAGCTTTCTCTTCAGAGGGGAAAATACCAAGTGAGCAATTTGTTATATGACATAATTTTGAATGCATGAAGATGGTGAGATGTGATGTCCTGAGATAAAGTGGTCATCAAAGGCCTTGCTGACAAGGTGATGTTTGAGGGAATTAGTGAGGGAAGGGGGCTCTGACTTCTGGAGGAAACCACTCCAGGCAGAGTGGACAGGAAGTGCACATGCCCTGGGGTCACAATGCTGGATGGAGGATGCAGTCAGGATGTGATGAGGTCTGTTGAGGGCTGAGCTGGGGAGGAGGTTGGAAACCTGCATATTGTATGCTGGGTCTCATAGGTCATGGAAAGAGCTCTCATTTGACTTATGTTGAGGTGCCTGAGAAACTTTTAAAGATGGAGGGCAAGGGAGTAGCTTGATTTGATTTTCATCCTTAAGGGATCTTCTACCTGTTGTATATTAACAGAAGACTTTGAAGGAGTCCTGGAAAGATAGCTAGATTTAGATGCTAGAATAGAGGCTCCACTACTCTCTGACCTTGGCATGTATCCTAACCTTTCTGAGTCTCAGTATTCTTGTCTGTAAATTGGTGACAACAACCAAACATACATAATTCATCACATTGTGGAACTGAGGATTGAACCCATAACCTTGTGCATACGAGGCAAGCACTCTACCAAATGAGCCAGATCCCCAGCCAGAAACTACTTTTTGAGGATCTGTCCTGTGCCATTCTGTGAGGTGCCAAACTGTATCAAGGACTAAGCAGTCTGAGGGGATCCAGGTGCCCCTAACCAACTGTGAAGTTTGAGAGTTGGTTACCTTGCTGTACCTTTATTATTAGTCAGTTGGTGTTTTGGCCTGATGGACCTTATTTCAAGGGCTACAAACAAACCTTCTCTCAAGGCAGGAATCAACTTGGGAGGTCTCTATCACCCCTGGAGACTGAGGCCGAGTACTAGAAACCCAGGAGAATTCCAAGCCTGCTCTCCTCTTCTAGCTCCCTGCCATTTAGCTTTCTTCATTGTATGATTTCTTGAGTGTCTTGTCTTTATTTGCTTTGTTTTGACTTATCTTATCCTTTAATATTATATCCTTGTCCATTAATATTTGTGTGTCGCTTTAGACTTCGTTTTTGGTGTATTAATGATTCCATTGAGTCAAAATCTACTTCAAATGTTCAGAAATATAAAACGTAGAGTTGTTCTGCCTCAGTCTCCTCTGTTCAAGGGTTATAATGGGACTATTGGGTGTCACATTACTTTTAATTAGTTTTATTATTCATACCAACCACAAACAAAATCATTTGAAGAAAACCTAGCTTAAAAGGAATATAATTTTATTTTAATTTTTTGTGTGGTCAAATACACAAAACATAAAATGTAACATTTTAATCATTTGTGTGTGTATAGTTCAGTGGCATTAAGAACATTCACATGGTGCAACCATAACTTCTATTCAATTCCAGAACCTTTCCATGACCTCAAACTCAACCTAATGTGTCCATTAAACAATAACTATTCCTCTACCACTTTCTGTCTCCATAAATTCAACTGTTCTGGATACCTCATCTCATGGAGAACCCTCTAGTACTTGTCCATTTGAATCTGGCTTCTTTTACTTAGCATCATGTCCTCAAGGCCTATCTGAATTGTAGCATATCAGAATTTCCTTCCTTTTGAAGATTGAATAATATTCCACTGTATACATACATATGCCACATTTTGCTTCTCCATTCATCTGTTGATGGATACTTAAGTTTCTTCCACATTTTGCCTATTGTAAATAATGCTGTTATGAGCATAGGGGTTCAAATATCTCTTTGAGACCCTACTTTCAATTATTTTGGGAACTTATCCAGAGGTAGAATTTCTGGATCATGTGATAATTGTGTTTTTATTTTTTTCGAGGAACCACCATAGAAACAATTCTATAAGGAGACTGTGCCATTTTACATTCTCATCCACAGTGCCTAAGAGTCACAATTTCTCCATATCTTCACCAGCAGTGGTTATTTCCTGTTTTTTTTTTTTTTTTTGATAGTAGATATCCTATTTTATTTGAGGTAGAATCTCATTATGGTTTTGATTTGCATTTCCTTAATGATTAGAGATGTTGAGCATCGCATTATGTGTTTGTTGGTGGTTCATGTATATTCTTTGGAGAAATATTTACTCAAGTCCTTTGCCTAATTGTGTTAGGTTTTGTTGTTGTTGTAGGAGTTCTTTAAGTATTCTGGATATTGATTCCTTATCAGATCTGTGATTTACAAATATTTTCTCTTATTCTGTGGGCTGCCTTTTCATTCTGTTTATTGTGTCTTTGATGCACAAAAGTTTTAAATTTTGATGTAACACAGTTCACCTGTTTTTTTCTGTGATGCCTGTGTTTTCAGTGTCATGTTCAAAAAATAGTTGTAAAATTGTTCAACAGTGCTATGGAGGCAAATTGTAAAATTCAATGCAATGAAGTTTATGTCATTGATGAATTTTGAGTTAAATATTAATTAATAATTAATTGTTAATCTATTATGGTAAAAGGTAAAAGTCCAATGTCATTCTTTTGCATGTGAATATTTGTTGAAAAAAATTTCCTTCCTCCATTGAAACATCTTAGCACCGTTGTAGAAACTCATTTGACTCTGTATGTGTGAATTTATTTCTGGATCATTTATTGGTGTTCCACTGGTCTATATGTCCTTTTTAAGTCAGCAAAACTACATTGTTTTGATTACTCTAACTTTGTTGTAGGTCCTGAAATCAGGAAGTATGAGATTTCCGACTTGGTCTTTCTTTTTGAAGATTCTTTTGATAATTTTCAGGGTCTGTTTATATTTTATCTGAATTTTGGAATGAATTTATCTTTTTCCTGCAAAACTGAATGTCATTGGCATTTTGGAAGAGATTGAAATATATCTATAGACAACATGGGGTTGTACTGACATCATAAGAATATTAAGTCTTCCAGATCATCAGTAAGACTGTCTTTCTGAACTTTCTTTAATTTCTTTCAACAATATTTTATTGTTTTCTGTGTTCAAGTTTTTCATGTCCTTGGTTAAATTTATTGCAGAGTATTTAATTTTTCCCAATATTGTAAATGGGATTTTTTCTTAATTTTGGTGGTCATTATTATTATATATAAACATAACTGATTTTTCATGTAGATTTTGTATCCTGCAATTTTGCTGAATTCATTTATTAGTTTTAGCCAGTAAATGTGTGCATGTGTGTGTGTGTGTTTGTAAAATAGAAAATAATCTTTTAAATTCTTTCAAAACCACTTTCTCCTTCTCTATTAGAAGGAGGCTGAGCTTGAATGCTCTTTGCAGCCAACAAATACTGAATGCAGGTGTGTACAAAATCCTAACCATCCTATGCTGATGCTGGTATAAATAGAAAAGCAGATCATGATTGTCAATGTGCCTTGAACTTGTCAGTTACACAAAATCAAATGTAAATGGCTAATATTCCAGGCCAAAAATGTTGGCAGAAGAGAGAAACATTTGAGAACTCTTTGCATACATTTTCAATTTTCTTAGTGTTAAAAAGGGACCTCTGAATAAATTTGTGTTTATCTCAGCATGTCAGAATTTTCACAGAAAATGGCAGATGTTTAGTAGAAAATTCCTTTGTTTTGTGGGATCTCTTTCCACACCATAAATGAGGTGTAAATAGTTTTCTAATTTAGGAAAAAAAAAAGATTTTCCTGCTTGAGAAAGGCAGATTTACTTACTCTCATGGTAATGGGATGCCTTACTGAAAACATCTGTATGGGAGAACACAGAAGTCAGGGAACTTCTGGAAGGTCAGATTAAAGCTACAAATAGACATTGTGCATATCCAGATTACACACGCAACTGCAAAGAATAGAGTGTGACTGAGAAGGTGAAGTAGCTCAGCTGCTTCCACCATTGAGCAGCATGTCCAATAGTCAGCTCTGTCCTCTGTTGGCCTAGAACTCTGGGGTTAGGAGGGAGGGCAGACACCTACACAGTAGCTTCCTGCATCGCTCAGAACTCAAGACAACCTCGCTTGGGTCCCAGGAGCATCCTTATCTTGGCTTCTGTACAGATGGTGAGGCCAGGAATTAGAACAGATGGAATCATCTGCATTGGCAACTCCATGACTCATTAATCTGAAGATCACACTGGTGGAACTCACTAGCTCTCTGCAGAATGTGGGATCAATAAACCAAAACCTTCCCTTTCCTCTTTCACCTGATGGACAAATTGTCACTGAGTGTCTCCCAGAATCCCACATGGTCCTGCCTGTAATTACTATTTACTTCCATTTTTGGTGGTCCACCTCATGACTGTCCATTAACATAATGAGAGGGTCCCACAGTCTGGCAACCAGGGGTGGAACAGGTTCCAGTGAGACTCTGACTCATTCGTTTGATTGGGTCAAACTCCAGTTGCCTCTGCCCTTGGCTTAGCTCACTTCTGTGGGCACAAGAGTGCAAACCACTCCTTTGTCCTCCAAGTTATACCTCCTGCCTGCCCTCCCCTATCCAAACTCTGACTGACCCATGGAGTCTGTCGTATGTACTGAAAGAGCTCTTTATATTTTTAGTCCTAATCCTGAAGACTTCTCCTTCCTTTGTGCTGTAGATTTGTCCTCCAGTGAATACTGCCCACTTAACATCTACTCCACACATATCATCCTCTGCCTCTTGCTTGCTTTTCCCTATGAGAAGAAAATGATTTATTATTTTCTCTGTCTGTTCACCTTGGTCCACTTCTTTTATATTATAATTTTATTTCCCCCTTTCAAAAGAAAAGTATAGATACCCCCTACTATTATTATTCCCTATTTAAAAGTATATTAAATATGAACTGTCCCTGTCCATTTTCTGTAAAGGAGAAGTGCTTTTAACTATACTGACATATCTAGAAATACTGTCTTTTCACCATCTTTTAGAGCTTTGATCTACTTATTTTTTCCCCATTGTTCTAAGTGTGCCACTCCTATTGTTATTTTGCTATTGTTATTTCTTTTATTTTGGTTTAAAAATGTGAAACAATTTCAAACTGTAAGTACAGCACACACAACTATTTTTTCCTCAGTCATTTGCAAGGGATTTGCCCACATGATGTCCCATTACTATCATCTCTTTCTCAACCCTCCTTTACCTTTTGCTGGTTGTCTTAAAGATGTCCTTTAGCAAAACAAATCAGCCTAAAGCCTTGCATTGCAAGCAGCTGTTCATGTCTTAAGGTTTCTTCAGTCTTGAATAATTTTAAAGTTTTGCCTTGACTCTCATGACCTTCACTTTTGGAAATTATGGACTTTTTAGTAGAACGTCCTCCAGTTTGGGTTGATGTGATATTTTCTCATGGCTTAACTTCAAATATGACTCTTTGCAGGAATGTAATAGTGATGCTACATTTTTAATGTTTATTTAGGGGATATGTTTCAGTTAGTTTCAATACTGGTCATGTTTACTCTCATTACTTAAGGTGGTACCTGCCAACTTCCCTACTCTAAAGTTACTCTTTTTCTCCCTTAGCAAATAACAAGTATTTGGGGAGGAAAGCCTTTCACACTATGTAAATATCCTGTTTCTTATGAAACTTTCAAGTTACTCTCTTTATTTCCTTATTTGTAGCAACATGTTCCAGTGGATTACAATTTTTCATTATGGGTTGTGTAATCTATTATTATCATGATGTAGCTAAATGCTCAAAAATGTCCCAGATCTGGTCAGTAGGAGCCCCTGTAATCTGTCTCCATCCTCTTATTCTGTGAGCACTAAAGAGATTCCAGGATCATTTTGTACATTCCCTACTCCAGCTCTGGAATTCGCTACTAATTCAAGGTGTCCTGCTTCTTCATATTGGAAAATGAGATTTAGAAATCAAAATTTGACCCCCAAGTATACTCATTGCTATTGGGGTACTTAATGTCCCCAAATCTCTTAACGCAGAGAACATCTATACCTGTATATACATATCTACATTTATATCTTTATATTTGTACATTTTGACACATCATACATAAATGGAATATAACTTCTCATTCTTCTGGGTGTACATGATGTAGAATCACACCCACTGTGTAATCATATGTTACATCTTTATTTCTATACCTCTCTGTGTTGAAAACCTTGATATCTCTACAATTGCAAACAAACAGCATTGTTCATTCAGTCTCCCCCAGTGACTTCTCCAGTGGTGAGAATTCTGGCTTCCATTATCCTTAGCATACTGACACATTTGGTCAATTTCCCAAGCTGTATCCAGCCTTCCATTGCTTCCACTGCCCTGTCCCCTTCCTGTGCAGATGCCTTCCTTACCCACTCAGGCCCTCATGCTCAAGCCAGGCCATCTCCCTATGGGAATATTCTCACCCTTCCCAGGGCTCAGGCTCTGAGAACACCACAGTTTACTCCCTCTTTCCCACTCAGGCAGTGTTCGCTTACTTTACTTGACTCTACCTAAAGTGAGTTGGACTTTATTGTTAAGAAAGGGAGAGAAGAGAAGAAGAAGAGCCCCAATCTACATTTAATGCACTGTCCACCCCTACAAAATGTCAACTTTCTTGCCAGTTATTTTCCCATGGTTTAATGGTCTAGAAGACAAATTCCGTCGCTTACTGTGGCATAGCAGATCATTCTGGAGTATATTAAGGTAAAATTTGAACCAATTAATATGACATGTATTATCTGAAAGAGACAGAAAATACCTGCAATTGGAAGCTACTAAGATATATTGACTTTTCTTATTATAGTTTTACCCTGTCTGTCTGTACCAGCATCACTCACAAACCCAGGCAATAGGGATTCTTCCCTACCTGGGGTTTTAGAGTTCCCCATTCCACACCTCCTTCAGTCATTCCTTCCATATAGGTGAAATAATGGGGTTAGGGAAAGTACACACTTGGGTTCCATACTTCCCTACTATAAACTATTCTCTGAATATGGGCATTTCTCCACCCAGAGAGCCCATGCTTCTTCAACTAGGACCTGTACAAGTCTCCCCAGGTCAGGGTCAGAGGCATCCTTAGAACATGTATCCCTCAGCTGGAGGGCCGGGAGACAGTGGAGAGGCTGGGTATGCAGCATGGGGCATTTAGATGGAGAACCCCCAGGGACTTTTTGTGCAGAGTAGAGCTGAGGATGGAAAGAAAATGGTGGTCAGAAATTCCAAATGGCCTGAGTATTCTTCATGTGAAACTGGCCTTAGGTTGTTAGGAAAGAATACTCATCAAGGTAGAGGGACATAGCATGTTTTATTTTCTAGCTATTTCCTGATTTTAAACTTTCAAATATTTAGATTAAGGTGTAAGAATCCACATTTACATTCTTTCCTGAGAACTATCAAATATTATAGGAAGAGCTAGTCCTTGCATACAGTAGGCACTCATGTATGTGAGAGTTTTCCTTATGTACTTGTATAGTACTTCTGATATTCCTTCCGTGAGGGCCCACAGTCATCTGCTCTGATGTATACCATGACTTGGGCATCCCCACTCAAAGAGCCTGCTCTGCACATCTTCAGACAGATTCATATTATCCCCTGTGTGTGTCCATCCTGCCTGACCTGCACAGAGCTGATTTGGAGACCCATTGTTAGATCTGTCAGTGGAGATCCATTGTGAAAGTCCTTGCTCCAGTGCCACCCAGCACTGGCACAGGGCCTGCTCTTTTCCTCCAAGTGACACATAGTGAAGGGCACACAACTGATAACACACTCACACTAGGTGGCATTGTGCCCTGCTCCCCCTCCGAATGGTCTTTACGGCCTTGCTTATGACCAGATCATCCTTAGCACTCTCCAGAGAGGGCTCTCACACTTTTGTCATTTGGGTAACCAAAACATAAGAAGCCATAGTAGACCATCGTTGATGCAAGCCACCATGTTACAGAAAACACACGGGCCAGACCATCCTCTTTCTTCCTGCAGCACTGGCAGTGGGGAGGTGGGCCCTCTGACCACAGGTTGTTTGTTCTCTGTGTGTGTGTGTGTATGTGTATGTGTGTGTGTGTGTGTGTGTGTGTGTGTGTGTGTGTGTTGCCTGGGAGAAGGTTGTTGAGTTAAAAAGCTAGATTATCCTGTATAATTAAATTTCAGTTTCTTCTGGTGGGTAGGGTCTGGGAACCCTGGAGTATGGAGAGGAGGAGAAATAGAGACAAATCAGGAGAGAGGAAAGGTGATATTGGGGGAAATGGCCAGGGTGGGCCAAAAAGGGGGCAACCAATGGACTTGAAGTTTAATAATGCTCCTCCAATAATGT
This sequence comes from Sciurus carolinensis, assembly GCF_902686445.1. Classification (NCBI taxonomy): domain Eukaryota; kingdom Metazoa; phylum Chordata; class Mammalia; order Rodentia; family Sciuridae; genus Sciurus; species Sciurus carolinensis. Next base: position 22,274,349 of record NC_062227.1, on the reverse strand, counting down.
GACATTTATTAATATCTATATGCAGTACCTTACAGGCAAAGGTCATCAAACTCATCTTAAAATATTTGTCTTTTTGCATTAACATTTGCCATTCAAAATATCTTGTTTTCTACCTATTTTTAAAAACTGATATTTTCCACTTATACATTTTTTATACTTTATAAAAGTTTCACATTTAGCATAGTGCTATGGTTTGGATCTGGAATATTCCCCAAAGGCCCATGTGTTAAAGGCTTGGTCCCCAGAATGGTGCTATTGGGAAGTGCTATGAGTCTTTAGGAGGAGGAGCCTAGTGGGAGGTTCTAGGTCATGGGGGTGTTCCTCTGAAGGGACTTACAGGATCCCATTCTTTCTTCTTCCTTTTTGCTTCCTGGCTTGTGATATAACTGATTTTGCTCTGCCATGTACTCTTACCATGATGTGCTGCCTCAACCCAGGCCCAAAACAATGGGGCCAATTAATCATGGACTGGAACCTCCAAAACTCCGAGCCAAAAAAACCCTTTATTTCTATAAGTTTTTATAAGTGGGTTATTGTTTTAACTTTAACTTTTATCTTTATAAGTTAGTTATCTCAGGAATTTTGATGGCCAGGTAGTCAGAAGGTACATGTTGTGGAAAGTTGAACTTCTGTTTTACCTTTTACTGTTAATGCAGTCTGCCTTTTATTTTCATTTGAAAAATATATTTTGTGGGGCATCAGATCATTTGCTGCTGTTGTATTAATCCTGGCATGATCTGTGAAGATGTCATTAGCAGGACAGCACCAGGTTACTGAACATAATCACCTTCACATAGTAAACACACTCTTCTCTGTCATGGTTCTCTCTAATAAATACCCTAGGCTCAAGGTTCTAACCAGTAGCCCTAGGAACAACTTCAAATAGTATTTCAATAAAACAGAAAAGTTCTTTATTCTTTTAAGTAAGCAGGTATAAACTCAACATTGTGTTGACAAGATACAAAATTTATATAGATTTAAATTGTATTTTTGGTAACTTGCTTGTGAATCCTTTCTAATCTTTTAACTCATTTTAAAATAAAAGGCAATGGGTAATGTAGACTTTGCCTTTTCAGAGTCGGTTATCTGCAACTTTTCATCCTCTTTTTTTTTTTAATTTTTCAATTTATATCGTAAACAAATGGGGTACAACTTGTTTCTCTGTACATGAAGTAGAAGCGTACCATTTGTGTAATCATCCATTTATATAGGGTAATGGTGTTTGATTCATTCTGTTATTTTTCCCTCCCCCTCCACCCCTCCCACACCTCTTTTCCCTCTATACAGTTCCTCATTCCTCCATTCTTGCCTCCCTCCCACCCCTCCATTATGTATCATTATCTGCTTATCAGCAAGATCATTTGCCCTTTGGTTTTTTGACATTGGCTTATCTCACAACATGATATTCTCCAGTTTCATCCATTTGCCTGCAAATGCCATAATTTTATTATTCTTTATGGCTGAGAAATATTCTTTATGGCTGAGTATATATATATATATATATATATATATATATATATATATATATATATATCACAGTTTCTTTATCCATTCATCAACTGAAGGGCATCTAGTTTGGTTCCACAATCTGGCTATTGTGAATTGAGCAGCTATGAACATTGATGTGGCTGCATCACTGTAGTATGCTGATCATCCTCTGAAAGTTCATGCTTAAAACCATCAAGTGAACAAGTTGACATATGATTGTAGCCTCTTAGATCAGTTACCTATTTAGACCAGGCTTAATTAAAAAAAAATCTAGAAATTCTGTTTTGAACTTCTCCTCCAAGTATCTCATTTGATTACCACAACAGGGCCATGTGGCCCTCTGCAGACTCATTACTCACAAAGATAAGGTGAGAATTTGTGTGGTTTCAGGAAAATAATGAGATCAAAACACATCTTGCTGGGGCTGGGGTTGTGGCTCAGTGGTTAGAGCACTTGCCTAGCATGTGTGAGACACTGGATTCAATTCTCAGCACCACATATAAAAAAATAAATAAAGGTCTATCAAAAACTAGAAATATGTATAAAAATTTAAAAGAAAACACATCTTGATAATGAGTTGCTGCTCATTACAGTGAGTGAATCCTCTAAACCAAATGTTCAGTTTTGTTCATTATGACATAAGTCAGTTATCATCTCAAAAATCTGCTACTTTATTTTCATTACATTTATATAAATGTTTTTCCATTATACCTTTATATTAAACTGAATGTCCATAGAACTTTTAGAACCCTAGGAAGAAATCTTAAAAATGGGAAAAATTGAACACTAGAAATTTATAATTTTATTCTAACAATATCATTTTAGATGCTAATTACTTTAAAGAAAACTTCAGGGGCCAAATAATGATTTACAAGCAGATATTATTTCTAGAAGAAAGTTTAAAAATAAAAATTATTTCTATGCAAAATTCTGCTGAAGAGGTAAAATATAAATAGATAAACAATTCTTTTTTTAGAACATATATTTATTTACTTCTTTTTACAAAGGCATCTCAATTTTAGCTCAACAGATTATATTATAGTGTTGGAGAGAAGGGAGTGTGTTTTCTGAACTTGGCAGTTTCATGGAGATTTACTTGCCCTGAGCAAAGAAAGATCTGATCTTGATTAAAGTTACACAATCAGGTTCTCCATAGCAAGGTATGAATAAGATGAACATAATCAAGCAGGACCTAAAAGGGGTGCATGTAATTGAGTAGCACCTAAGAGACATTTCAGTTGCTGCAAAAGCTGCCAAAGTAGAGTTAATTATCTTCTTGATAGTAAGCTTCCACTCTGGTTTCAAATGCATATTTTTTTACATACTACATTTGAAACACAGTATTGCCATTTCTGCTTAGACTTACACAGATAGATCATCTTCATTTTCATTTAATTAAAATGTTAAAAAATGTATAATTGACCAGAAGATTAAATTATCCTAATGGAGTAGAAAAAAAAGCCATGTGTCTCTGTTATTTCTATCTCTAACAGAATAATAACTAATAAAAAGGCATTCAATGTGAATTTTATGAAACTGCTTTCTGGGAATGACACATTGTCATGCTTCCTAAGTCCTTGGGTGTGATATAAGTAATTATTCAGTAATGAAGTTGGCAATTTTTTCCATAGGACTTATTTTGTTAATTTAAGGATTGCATAGATGATGCCTAATAACTGGCTAAATAAGTTAATTTGGGAAAAACAAATCAAACTCTCAATCACCTTATGAATAAAGTTTCTTTTACACTAAGCCATTGTTTTAAAGTAGGAACACACAGTTCATGATCTGGTCCTCCAATAGTACAGGCTGCTAAATTCCATAGGAAAAGGGGATCACTCACATGATTATTTTCACTCATTTAACAAAAACATTGTCCTTCCCTGGTCATCTTTAGTACCCCTACCAAACCCACCCTCCTGTTCATGCATACTTCTGGGGAACAGTCTCAGCTCAACTCCCACCATGAGGATAACAATGGCAGAAGGTACCAGTCAGTTGCTGCAACAGGTGACAAAGGTGACCAAACTGAAAGAGACATTTCTAAGAGAATTCAGGGCTTGGGATAAACTTTAATCATACATCAAATGTCAAAAATAAGAAAGAGGACAGTAATGGCTGCTTCAAGGGATGGGGTAAGTCTGAAAGTAAAGTAGATGACAACTGTAGCCCACAGATCAAGAGTATGAGCAATAATATCTGTAAGCCATGTTGCCCAGGGGACATTAATAGTATTGCATGGGAAATAGGTGTTTCTTGATGAGAAATTCACTTTCAGCCTGGACCTGTATTGGTTAGGATTTGGTGTCACTGCTCTGGAGTTAGGGAATTAAGACCTTTTTAAGTCATTAGGGACCAAGCTCCATCTAATTCTCCTTGACCTTATGATCAAAAATGACTATGGAATTCCAGTCATTGTATTCCTATTTCAGGCAACAATATTGAGACTTGGGAACTCTGTCTTCTAAGAAAATCATCAGGAAGTCCCAAATATCATTTCTCTTACATTTTATTGACTCCTTAGACATTTCTTACTGCAAAGGAGGCTGGGAAATGTAATCTTTAAACTGGGTGCAATGTTTTTACCCTGGTGTGTTGGCAAGCATGCTTTATCCACCCCACCTCACAAGAAGGAGAGAGAAGGAGGAATGAAGGTAGGTCCCAATTGTAACATTTGCTGTTTTATGTGGTAAATACTACCACTGAGGTCAGTTTCAGGCTGCCAATGGTTAACAACAGTTGGCAAAATTCCTGCAAATCTAACAGTTGGCCCTTGTGAATCACTGGACATATTATCTGTTTTGTCACTATGGGTAGAATGAATGATGGGGAGAAAACCAACAGTCTCAGCCACAGGCCTCAAATAGGAAGCAACTATTCTGACCAGAAGTAGGATTAGGAACACCTGCTCCATGATTCCAGAAGGAAAAGGACACATTTTTGACAAATCAGGAGCAAACATGGGCTGGGGGAGAGGTTGTTTAAAGAGAGCTATAGGGTCAGGAAAGTCCATCCTTGGTGCAAGCAGATGCCATGAGCACAACACACTGGAATGAATCCATTTAGAATGAGAAGCCCCAGAGCCAGATGCTGAAGGGAGCCCAGGGTAGAGGCCATGGCACGAGGCAGCCAGATCTTCTGAAGAGTCCAAGGAGCACGGTCTGTTTTGTTGCTTTTTCTTTGTAGACTCCCTGGGACTCCCTGGGGCTCTGGTCCATTTCTTTCCTGTTCTTTGTCTCATTGTTGGTGTGTAACATTTATTCATTCAGCAAACAATGTGCCCATTCTGGCAGGCACTGCTCACTGTGCTGAGGAAACAGCAGTGAACAAAACCCAGGAGCTTACATGCTGCTGGGGGTGGGGGGGTGGGGGGGCGGGGAGAATGAACAAAATAATTTATAAGGTAATAAATATCATGTCGAAAATAAAGCAGGGAAGGAGGATTGGGAAGGTTGTAAGTGCTCAATAATTTTAAAAAAATGCTTAGTAACTAAATGATATTTCAGGTTGGTTTCCCAGAAGTAGCCCAGGATAAGAATTCATGGGCAAGAAAGGCAAGAAGGAGGTACCCCAAGGCACCAGCAGACTGTTTTGAGATCTGATAACAGCGATCTCTCAGCTGTTTCCTCTGGAAAGCAGAGCTGTTTTCAAGAATTGGAAGGAGACACAGCTCACATGTGCTGGGCTCCGGAAGAACTCTCTTTTGGATACAGCTGGAGTGTGCCTCACAGGGGTTCACGTGTTGAAATTTCATTCCCACTGTGAGGTAATAAGAGACTGGAAACATACTGCAGGGTGTAGAGATGTGGCCTTTGGGAGGTGATTAGTATTAGATAAGGTCATCAGGGTGGAGCCCCATGACTGAATATTGCTGGCTTTGTAAGGAGAGACTGCAAGCTCACATGCTTGCTCTCTGTATCTTCCTATGTGATGCCTTGTTCCACCTCAGAACTCCACCAATAAGGCCAACACAGATGTGGGCCCTTGACCATCACCAGAACTAGGAGCCAAAATTAGTCTCGCTTTTGATAAAGAGGCCTGCTTGGTGTTTGTTATAGTTTTAAGAATGGAGTCATATAGGGAGTCTGCTTGTGGCACAGTCTGTGGGGGAATGGAGAATTGGAGTGTCTATCTGCCTAGTTCCCTCCTAACTCATGTTACCAAGATACATTCCATGGGGAACAGCAGCAGGCTACTCAATGCCTACTCAGAAATTCAGTCCTCCTCTTGGTGTGTGGCATTTTATTAGAGCCTGGAAGGGGAAAGGCAAGTCTACTGAGGGGCTGGAAGGTGGGGTTATGTGGACCAGGAGAGAAAGAAGAAAGCAATGCAAGAAAGCCAGAAATGCCAAGCTTCAGGTCTAATATACAGATGGTCAGTCTTGGTTTAGCTGCTAGCCAGCATCATGGCATTGAGCAGGCTGCCTGGATTCTATGAACATCAGCCTCTTCCACAATAAGGGCTGGAGTGGGACGGTTTTCTGCATCCCCTCAGCTGAGACTGCTTGCCCCTGCAGGGCTCAGCATCTCTCCATGTCCCTGGCAGCACCAGGACATACCTTGAAATGATACTGGAGTCCCCAGAGCCTGGCATACTGTAGGCACTTGATGAATGCTTGTTGAATAAATGACACTGGAAAGCTTAGCTTTTAGCAGTCACAGCTGGTGGTGGGACAGAGAAATCTGTTGGGTTTGAGCAGGAATTTTTGAAAAAGGGCAAGAAGGAGCATTACTCTTTGCCCCCAAGAGGAAACATTGCTTTCACCCTGTAGGAGGGGAAGGAGAACTACTTATTTCTGTGCCTCAGAGAAACTTGTCAGTAACATCCACTCAGTGGTAAGTAGGAGCCCATCAAATGAGTTCCTATTGGGACTAATGACACATTAACTAACTCAGGCTGACTCCTTACTCCCTGGTGAGTGAGCAAGATCAAGGCCTCAAAGGTGGTTTCAATAGTTAATGACGATAAATTGGACCACAGTCAGGGATTGGTTAACAACAGTTCCGCGAACGTGATCAGCTCGTGCTTGCCATATAGTCCTATGGGACTCTCACCTGCGTGAACCTCCCATGCCTTGCTGACCTTTAAGCTGATTGGTTCCCACCTAGCCTCCATCCTACATAAAAGCTCTGTGATTTCCTCAATAAACGAGGTTCCTGCTGTGCCTCATGCGCTGACAGACCTCCTGGCTCTGGTGTGTTTCCTTTGCTGCCCACACTCATCATCCTGCTCGACCCCATATTCTCTTCAGGTGGGCCCTGAGGAGGTACATTGGACCTTGTTGCCCGACAGGGAGCAACAAGTTCCAACAAAATTGCACTATAACTGGCTGCAGAGGGAATGTAATAAAGTTTTTTAATCCCTTAACTCAAAATATTATAATATTTTCAGATCCAGTTGCTAAGAAATTATAAGCACGAATTCTACCTGGGACTTGGAACAATGGTGGCTTGGGGTGGACTGGGGAGAGTGTGGCACAGGAAGAAACAAACATAGTGATGGTAGCTATTTGGTGTTAGGAGAAAACTTTTGCAGCATTTGGACAGTTCATGTGGTCTGCAGTCGCCCTCAGCTCCGTTGGAGCCTGAGGGCAGACACAGGCTTCTCTCTATAGCAAGTGCCAGTGACTTCCTTGGGTGAGGAGCCACTTTCACCAGAAGCAGTGCCTCCTAGTAATTCATCCAGGTGCCACATCTCACAATTGCAGGGCACACCATGCGAATGTGTCCAGTGTAGGAATGTGAACTTGGAGGGGCTGTTGCTTTCCTTTGGTGTGCTCAGGCCATCAAGTAAATTTTTGGAAACAGAACACTAAATTTCACATACTTTATAACCTCCTAGTAGGGTTGCAAGATTTAACAAATAGAAATGTATGTTGCTTAGTTAAATTTGAATTTCAGATATAAGTGGTTAATTGTTTTTCCCAAATACTACATAGAATTTAATAAAAATAGTCATTGTTTATTAAAAATTAAAATTTAACTGGGCATCTTAAATTTTATCTGGTGACCCTACTTCAAATATGGTATTTTCTATATATATGGAAATTTCTGTAGGTCAATAAAATGTTGTTTTCACATATCTGGTAGTATATTGCACACACGATTCTGTGTTTTGATTTTTTTCTGTATCTTGATTTTATTTAAAATATCTTATCATTTATTATTTATTATAACACATATCTGCCACATTTCTTTTAACACTTGGTGAATGGATGTACCATAGACATTCAGTCATCTATATTTTCAAACTTCTCACTTTTATGGTTGTCAGATAACTTTTTTCTTTGCTCCTCTTCTCTGGGGCAAATTTAAACCTTTGTCACGTCATCCTTTCATGACGGAAATGCACAGGGGACTTTTCTACTAAAGTCATGTGATTTTCATGATGGGACACACTGAGAAATGTATCAGTAGGTGATTTCATCATTGTGTGAACATCATAATGTATGTAGACAGACTAAGATGGCTATGATGTCACTAGGCAATATAGTCTTATGGGACTACTGTGATGTGTGGTTTGTCTGTTATCGCGTCCCCTCTGGCCGCAGAGAGAGACACGACAAATGTCTGAAGCTTTGGAAGTTTATTGTGCACAGTTCCTCTCCTACACTTCTCTTACTCCTAGCTTCTGCGCACTCCCAGCTTCCCTTCTCCCAGCTTCTTCCAGCTCCCGCGTACTCCCAGCTTCCAGCTTGGCTTCAACCTCCGCCTTCGCCGCTTCTTCCGCTTCTTCCTCTTCTTCCGCCCCCGCCGCTTCTGCCTCTTCCTCAACTTCTCCTGCCTACTCTCCCACCCACCAGGCTTATATACACTTCAACCAATCAGGGGAGAGTACACGAGGTAAACGCGGACAGCTGCAAGCATAGGATGGGTACACGAGGGGGGCATGCTCTAGTCACATCGTTAACTAGCCAATCATTGGAATTCGCTGGTTGTTTACTGTATAGCTGGCCGCTTTTGGCTCAGCGTCAGGCGCCATCTTGACCATGCCTACCTAAGGCTGGGGGCCCTAGAAACCCCGACAGTCAGTTACTGAAACATGCAGTGCATGAGTGTATATCATTTAGTACACCTTTAGCAGCAGTCATAATTGCATCCCTGGAGCCCTTCAAAGCTCTGCTTCCGTGTGGACTGGTTGCTTCACAGCAAGTGTAGATAGTATTCTGTAGTATTCTATCTTGTCTTCACTGCTATCCTGGGTTAGATACATTGTTTTCTGTTCAATGTCTTTATCTTTATTGGTTTGCAACTTCATTATATGGGAGAGCATTCTCAAGGAGTTTTCTTAGAAAGACAGTTCAAAAAGTAATATTATAGGTCTTTGCATATTTTAAAATATTCTGTTCTCATGTTATGGATAGTTTGGCTATCAATAACTCTTAGAATTCTAAAGATCTTTATTCCATTTTCATTTAAATTCCTGATGCCATTCTGATTTTTGTTCCTCTTTACTGTAACCTTTTTTTTAAACTACAGAATCTTATACAGCTATTCATTTTTGGTGATGAAGAATTTCTTGGAAATAAGTTTTGGTATTAGAGATTTATTGATGGTGTTTGGCTGATAATGGATAATAATTATATCCTTCAATTGAGGTTCATGTTTTCTATTTCTTAAATAATTTTTCCCAGTAATTTTATGTGTTCTGTCACTTATAAAACATATTATTAGAATATTGGCATTTTTATTTTGGCTGAATCTCTACTTTTCTTCTTTCTGTTTTTTTTTTTTTTTTTTTTTTTGTCTGTTTTCCATCTTCTTATCTATTCTACCTTCCAAAGATTTTCTTGAATTTTTATTTTTCTCTCAGATCTTTTAACACATTTTAAAAAATGTTGAAATATTTAATGTTGTATTACTCAGCATAGGCTAGTGTATATTGTGGTCACGATGCTGAAATTTCAGTGACTTCAAACAGTAAGGTTTTTTTGCCAGCTCAAACTGCATATCTATTAGAGGTTGGTTGTGGCTCCGCTCTGCATTATTGTCACAGAGACCCAGGCTGATTACACAATCCATATGTGGAACATTGTTGGTCTCCTGCAGGGGAATAAAATTGAGCACATGGCCAGCCACACATCGATGTCTGCCTGGTCTGATACTTCTGATTACTCTTCAGTGGCCAAGGCAAGTTACATGAGCAAGTCTGTAGGCAAGTATGATGCTCCGTCAACAAGAGGCAGTGAACCTCTTTTGAACCATACATTTGACTTCATATCAAAAATTTAAATAACAAGATTATGTTCTTATGTTTGATTTATGGATTCAGTGTCATTTTTAACATCTCTGAGAATATTGTTTTTATTTATATTTGAAAGTTTTACCTTAATGGTTTCTGTTTCCCCTTGTTTCCCACTTTGTTTATTTTTGTTTACATATGGTGGTCTTCCTCAATTATATCTTGAGTTGCCCATTTAGATTTAAGAGTGGAAAAAAATCAAGCATTTGGCCAACTACACTTGATGTCTGCCTGGTGTGATACTTCTGCTTATAGTTCAATGACAAGAGCAAGATGAGTCACTTAGTAGCAGACTGGAAGCTACCAGTAGGCCTTTTTCTTGAGTGGGGAACTGATAGCTTCTCAGAACACCAACCATTATTGGTCCATGTAGGAAATAGACATCATGGTCAGATCCTCCCATGGCCTCTTCATGTAGCACTCCTGTCCCTGTCCTAAGAGGGCCAACAGTGGAGGGTGAGTGCTCAGAGTGAGACTGGCCACAGCTGAGAGCCACTACTCCACCTGAAGCCTGAAAGTAAAAGGTAGAGTAGAAAGTTTGTGACTCTCCTAAATGCTTCCAACTCTGGGAGAGGGACTCCTTAACAGGAACCATTGCCATAGGCAGGGGAATGAAGCCATTGTCAAACTACAGTCTGGCATGAAGAAAATAGGCAATAAGTATGACAGCCTCTGTCCCCTGCAATTCTGGATCACACCCAGTGCATCACCAGTCCAGCAGAATCTACCCAGAAGCCAGAAGGAGAATGCCCAAGGGACACTCTGTGTGTGGCTTACCTCCTGAAACACAGAACACAGAAGAGAAGGATCAGGAATAGATCTAGGGCTAGGCCAGGGGTCTTTCCCTAGAGGACAGTGTAGGGTCCCCAAGGAGAGTCCTCTGAGAGCCTTCTGGGTCATCTGCAAATAGGGGGAGCTGTGAGGCCAACTCTTCCATATGAAGATTTTCCTCTGTCCCCTGTGTTTTCCGCATGCCTCAACCCTGTGCTCCACTACACCTGTGGGCCAAGAGTCTCCTATGTCCAGGGAAGGGAGTGTGAGCCACTTCCTTTGTACCTTGTGATTTTGGGACACACACTTGGAGTTGTGGCTTACTCTTCTCTCCTAAATCAGTCACCACTTCTCTTCCAAGAATCTGCTGAAGTTGCTGGGCTCTGTGTGCATTTCCTGTTTTTTTTTAAATTTCCCTTACTTATTTTGCTAGGAAGTGGAGTTAATCAATTTTACGTGTATTTTAACAAAGTACTGTTAATAACATACTAATTATTTGCATTTCTTTAACATTATCCATGGCATCCAGTGTGAACATAAAATAAATAATTATATAAAGTAACTTGAAAAACAAATCTGTGAGAGCACACCTTCAGTGGAATATATTCCACGCCCATACACAACACAGGACAAAGGAATCTGAACTTGTATTACATGTGTTCTTTTTAATGGTATTGGTACTTTAAGTCTAAAACTTTGCATGTAAACTGTAGAATAGATCACATGAGTAAATACAGTCATCTCTTGGTAGCTGTGGGGGATTGGTTCCAGGACCCCATCAAAATTCATGGATGCCCAAGTCTCTTATATAAAATGTCATGGTATTTACATAGAATTTGTGTATCTCTTCCCATATACTTTTTGCCATTTTTGAATTATTTATAAAATCTAGTACAATGTAAATAGTTTTTAGAAAAATATCTATTGTTTAGGAACTAAAGACAAGAAAAAAGTCTGTAAAATTTCGGTACAGATGCAATTTTTTAATGAATATTTTTCATTCATGGTTGTTGCATTTGCAATGTGGGATCCAAAAGGTTTGGAGGGCCAACTGTCTATTTATGTTTCGGGAGGCTGTTGTATGGAAATCCTATTACAATACAAGAAATGAGGAAGAGATGTGGAGATAACTGGAAGACTCTGCCTCCCTACATATTTCTCTGTTGCAAATATCTAGAGCAGATTGGTTGGCCATGAGGACAGGCTCATTTTAATTGTGATACTGCCAAATTATCCTCTAATGTCATGTACATTTACACTCCCAGCAGCGATGTTGAAAATAGCTTTTCCCTTTTCTCCACTCAAGTATTAATATAAAATATTTAAAAATTTTGTCATTACATTGGTTGAAATGGTATCTTGTTTTTAAATATTTTTATTTCCATGATTCCTAGTGAATATGAGCATTATTTAATATATTTATTGGTCACTTCTATTTCATCTTCTCTGATTTTCCTTTTCCTTTCCCTTGTTCATTTTTTCCTATGAATTTTTGGTCTTTTTCCAGTTGACTAGGACCTCTTTACAATATTCTCAATATTATTATTTTTCTGTCATTACTGTTACAAATATTTTTTCCAGTTTGGCATTACATGTTCATTTGTAAAAGCAAATATTGTATAAGCTTTTTGGTCTATAAAACTAGACAATTAAGATATGATTGAGTGGAAAGAGATCACCTAATCTATGTAATGGGGATATAGAAAGCCAGCTTGCAGGTTATGACACCATTTCACAAATCTTAACTGCATTTGTTTCTTCCAGGTTCACAGTCAAATGAGTGACAGTGCTTTCTGGTGATCATGTGCATGCTCTGGCTCTGTAGAGGACAGGGATCTAGTTAAGAGCAGAAAGTCATCCATATTACCTACTAGAGTCTGTTAGGACTTCCAGGTGCTCACAGAAAGAGCCATTCAGATGGACAAAATATGCTGTACTCAAAGGATACAGAGGAATAATACAAAGGTCCAGTTGTCAGAGCCTACTGGAACAAAATTAGATGGAAGTTTCCCTGAAGACCCAGAATCATCATCTCTGAATCACAGGGCAGTGGAGGTTTGAAGAGACTAGATATTTTACACCACTTCCAGAGTGACCACAGGGTACTCAGGGTCTGCTTGGGATTGTCTTCAGAGAAGAGACACCCAGTCCTCTTTACCTCTGATAAGAACATTGTTAAAACACCAAAGGGCTGGCCTGCACCTGTACAGGAAAGGAAATGGACTCTCGGCCCTCTTATGATTATGAAGATGTCATATTTCTTTGTCTGCTAATCTACCACTTACTGGAATTTTAAGGCGCACACTCTTTTGATAAAACATTGACTGCAATATTATCAATGTTATATCAAATCTGGTTCATAGAACCACCTCCTCAGTTCATTATGAACATCCTACCATGTTATGGTTTGAATCTGGAATGTCGTCAAAAGTCTTGTGTGTGGAAGGCTTGGCCCCCAATGCAGTATTGGTCAGAGGCATGGATTTGGGGAAGTGATTTCATCAGGAAGGCTCTGAACTCATTTGTGGATCAATTCACTTGATGGATTAATAATTAAAATGGACGCCGGGAGGAGGTGAAAACCACATGGGTGTGGAAGCATTGGAGGAAGAAGGTCACTGAGCATGTGCCCTTGGGGTCTATATCTTGTCTCTGGTGTCTCCCCCTGCCCTGCTTTGTGGCTGCCATGAAGTGAACAGTTTTTCTCTGCCATGTCCTTCTGCCATGACGCTTTTACCTTCAAGCCAGCTGAACATGGACTGAAACCTATGAAACCATAAGCCAAAATGAATCTTTTCCTTCTCTAAACTTTTTTCCCTCAGGTATTTGTCCTAGCAACAAAAAGCTAATGTGCACCATGACTTCCACCTCCATATTCCTTAACTGGAAAAGCAATTCAGGAATTCCCTTGAAAGAAAAAAAATCCTTTTTAATAAAGGGTAATTCAGATCATAGCCATCCTTTCAAGAGCTTCCTCCCTATTTCTACCTGTGTGGAGAAAGGGGGAGAACTGTTTACTGCTCTTTCTAGAACTATAGAAAATATCTTCTTTTAAAATTTTTAAAATTGTTAATGGACACAGTATCTTTATTTTATTTATTTATTTATATTTATGTGGTGCTGAGGATTCAACCCAGTGTCTCACATGTGCCAGGCAAACACTCTACCACTGCACCACAGCCCCCAAATTATCTTCTTAATGAAAAGAGTGAACCAGGCTTGGATCTAATGCCTCTCCCCAATTAATAAGAATCTATGGACACAACTACTCCAACTCAAGTGTATGGTATTTGTATTGCTCATTCCTATTTCATTTTCTTTGATTTTCTGTTTTCTCTTCTTTGTTCATTTTTGTCTTGTTTTAATGGAATGTCATTTTCTGACTGAATTCTGTAGAATTAGAGATTTATGACTCAAATTCTATCCCTGTCCCTAAACCCAAAGAGTAATGACTCTGTGTCACCTACTGCTTGCTACAAAGAATCAAGATGACAGATGAGGTACATACGTGGTGACATGCAAGAGTCAAGAAACAGGAAACTCAGGTTCTCCACTCCATTGCTTACTAACCCATGACTTAACCCCTTAGAGGATACACCCCTATTTCCTTCCATGAATGAATATGTTCCCATTTATATTTAAGGACCAAGAACATCTACTAATATCAACTACTCTTCATAACTTCAGGTGTAAATTTGAGTATCCTATTACTAGCGCTCTTCCCAATTAATAAGAATCTATGGACTATGGACTATTTACTAATCTATGGATTAATAAATTCTGTTTTTTCCTTTGTCTCTTCTTCCAAAACTTCAAAATACAGAAACTTAAGGCAGGCAGTACTAAGCACAGATGGTGTCTCCATCTCCTTCCCCACCTCCAATCTTCTTGCCCACACTCTTTCTTGCTTGCATGGAGCTTGCTACCGTAAGTTGGTTCTTGGTGCAGTCCTTACCCTGACTAACTGCTCATAGTGATACATCACACTCATCTAAATGGGGGATTGGTTATACTTTTTCATTTTTAGAGAAACGAGAATGATTTCTTTACCGACAAACTATCTGGATGTTTGCTCCTTCCTGTATCTTTACATGAGGCTGATTCTTTAATGTTCCATGGTTGAAGACCAGTGAAAATGGGTTATGGGAATTCCAGCCCAATATGGAGAAATCGCTCCTGTATCAGGAGCTCTCTGTACCTTCTGTGGATCACTGTGGCTCCCACTGACTTTCAAATATGCAATCTGCTTCTTATTATAAAGACCTGGGACTCTTCTGAAAAGTTTTTGTGACTGCTTGGACAAGGAGCAGACTAAAAGTGTTGGAAGTTAAAACCCTTGGGACTATCCCTATAGCACTGATGTAGAAGATCCTTGCCCTTCCAGAGAGACAATGTTGAAACATGGTCTAAACCATAATTTTTAAACAATTCCTGTGAAGAACCAGTTAGTAAATATTTTAATCATTGTGGACCATCTTGTGTCTACGAGAACTAATCCGTTCAGCAGTTTTAGGGTTGAAGCAGTCATAGCCTAGATGATATGTAAATAAATGACCAAGGCTTTATAATAAGAAACATTAAAATTTGAATCTAAAGAACTTTCATGTCATAAAATATTTCTTGATTATCTTTCAATCATTTAAAAACATAAAGACATTCTTGCTTGAGAATCACAAAAAACTAACAGGCTAGGTTTAGCTATAGTTTACTGATGCCAATCTAAATGGTTTCTCAAGATTCCTAATGAGATCAGCCCTGGTTGCCTGCAACAGTAATCTACTCATTAGATCCTTTGATTGGCTCTCTTCCTTTCCCTTGCTTATTCATATCAAATGCCAATCATTGGGCAGATAGAACGTGCCCAATAATTGAAGAGCCCTACTATCATTAATAGAAGAATAATATTCTAAGAACTCACAATGGATGGATCACCAGGGGCTATCATCATATGGGAGAGGTTGGGGTATGTGGAACAGGACCCTGAGAGTGGGTGGGAGGGAAAAAGGGGCACTTCATAGTAGGAGGTCAACATGAGCAAAGATATAATCATGAATCCCCATCAGAAGATACTAACCTGGCCTCCTATCCCTGGCAACACAGGCTAAAGGAGAACACTAGAAACTTAGTGAGCATGCATCTACTGAGTCCCGACTTGTGCTATAGGCAGTTGATCTCTGTGCTTAGAGATTGTCTCCTTCAATTTCTAAAACAGCAGTTAGAAAGGAATGGATAATTATCCAGATTTTACAGGGAAGACATCAAACTCCAGAGAGGTTAAGTTGCCACTGTGGTGAATCCAATCATGATTCCTCTAACTGCAGAACCTCTGTTCTCTCCCACATGGCTCTATAGCATGCAGAAAAGAGACTTAGCAAGACTTGGGGTTAAGAGAAGGTGGCCTGAAGGATTGACTTCTATGGGGAGAACTGAAGAATGACCACAATTTATCCCTGAGGAGGTAGAAAGAAAGAACATTCCAGGCCATAGTGTGTCCTTAGCTTCAAAGTTGTGCTGTGGACATGGGAATTCCTTTGTGGCTGGAGCTTTGAGTCCTAGAAAAACCAGCTGGAGGCAGGGGTGGTGGGGAGTGATGATGTCACAGGCTAGAGATGAGCTCATGTAGTGCCCCAGAGATTGTATTAAGGAATCTGAACTGAATAGAGAACTTTGGAAGGGCTTTGAAAAATAATAATTTCTTTCTTTCAGTTTTAAGACATCTCTGGTTAGAGTGGAGAATAAATTGGAAAGTGGTAGAACTGGGAAAATGAATAAGAAGAAAAGATGTTGGTCTCAACAAGGGGCATGAGAGTGAAGACTGAGAAAAAAAGATGAGAGTGGGAAGAGGTGGACTTGGCAGGACATGGTGATTAATTGATTGGATGAGCAAGGGGAGAATTGTCTGGATTTCTACCCAAGCAGAGGAGTAGTAAGCAGGAAGACAAGACACCAGCATAGGTGCTAGAAGACAAAAGCATTCCTTTGTTCATTCATCCACAAATTTTTTTCTTGAGTGTGTCATATATATCAGGCATTGTTCAGTGTGGTGTCAGCTGCAGAAGTATGATTCTAAGCCTGGGGCTATATGGGATGACAAGTGGGGCTGATCACCCAGAAGTCTAGAAGAAATAAATTTTTCTGCTGAATAAGTGTAATTTCACTTTAGATTATGTAGAAGGGAATGAGAGGGAGGAGGAGGATGAAAAATCATGGAATGAGACAGACATCATTACCCTACATACACATATGATTACACGAATGGTATGAATCTACATCGTGTACAACCATAGGAGCAAAATGATGAACCCCATTTGTGTGCAATGAATCAAAATGCAGTCTGTAAAAAATAAAAAAAATAAATAATAGTAAAAAAAGAATACTGTGGTCATGCTTTACACACGCACCAAGGGTAGCACCTGTCACCTAAATGAAATTGCTGTGGCTTTAATAAGTTCCCCAGAGTTCCACATTTACAGGTTAGGTCCACAGTCTGTGAACTATTGGGAGCTGGTGGACCCTTTGGGAGGTGAGGACACTTTGGGGAAAGTTCGGTCACTAGAGAGCGTGCCTTTGAAGGGGATACTGGGATCCAGACTCTCCCTCTTTGCTTCCCAGCTGACATGAGGTGAGCAGGTTGTTCCACCACACCCTTCCCACTGTGGTATGCCATGTTGCCACAGGACCAAAGACAATGGAGCCAAATGACCATGGACTGCAACCTCTGAAACTGAGCCAAAATAAACTTTCCTATTTATAAGTTGATTTTCTCAGGTATTTTGTCAGAAAACTGACTAACACAAATTCTGGCAAATGTCTAAGAGTGAAGAAAGTGGCAAGTAATTTTAAACATCTCTGATTTGTTCTCAGATTTCATCATCTGATTTCAGCTCCCATGGCCCAAAGTTTCCATTTCCAGCAAACTCAAAACATTCAGGTCCTGAGTATGCAGATGCTGTTCCTTGGAGAAGAGCCAGCACAGAGAGTCATATTCTCTGTTTGAAAACAAATTTCTGGGCTTGAGTGGGCAGGGATCAATCAAGTAACTACTAAGCATCTGGGACTCCTCTCCAGTGACCTCTTCTATGTCCTAGAGAGCCCCACTGGTCTCCTTCCTGATGTCTCTCATCCTCTGAGCTTGTCTTCTCTGCTTGTTACAAATATGCTCAAAAAGGACATTTTCAACTCTCAGATCCTCAGTTCCATACACAGTCTCTTGCCATGGGAGGATCTGGGTTGATCACCCTGATGTGTCATGTAAGTCTTGTGACTTGGCAGCTTCCCTGGTGCAGAATCCTCAATCAGTCCCAGCAACTTCCTTTCTAACAGAAGTTTGACTTGGACTTTTTGGGTAACATTCTGCACTTGAGGACCTCATCTCTGTGTGGTTCATCTTGAATTTCAGCAAAAACCACATTCTTCTTCAGAGCCAGGAAGCACTTGGCTATGGACAATGCAAAAGGCTCCACATGGGAGATTTAGTCCCTGGAGCACAGGAAACAGATCAGTCCACAAGGCACAGCTGCACAGCATCAGAAACTGAGTTAAAACACCAAACTCTCCTAAAGACTGTGCCCGATAGATGTATGGGATGAGAAAAGCTGCTCTTTCTTTTCTTAGGAAGTCTCCACAGTGATGAACTTTTTTACTTCCTCAGTCCTGAGGATGGCTAAGATCTGCCCACACTTCAGCTGAAAGTGGTCACTTGTGTCTGGTTCATTCTCTGCTAGGCCCACACTCATTACTTAATTCTCAGTGGGATTTTTTTCCATATGGTGTATTTGTCTCATTGTCATGAAAGCCCATAATATCAGTAACATGTGGATCCAAATCAGAGGGGATGGCATTCATGGGGAAGTAACAGGGGGAACAGTTAGGATGGCATCTTTGAGAATGGAGTTAGTTTGAATTAAAGCACAGATGATGAACTCATATTTGATTCCTATATTACAACAAGAAGATAATCACAAGGTGGAAACTGAGAGAAATTGTCATGATCCAAATATTCAGGAAGCTGAGTCAGAAGGATTGCAAGTTATAGGCCAGCTTGGGAAACTTGAACAAGATTCTTGTCTCAAAATATAAAGGTGTTGGGATGTAGCTCAGTGGTAGAGTGTTTGCCTATGTGCGAGGCCTTGGGTTCAACCCCCAGTAGCACACAGAACAATAAAAGAACAAAAGTCATGAAATGCCAAAGTTAAATAACCTAGTGACAGTATTATTCAAGCCCTCCTTTGCTACATCTTTCCATGAGGACAGTGCTGAAAGGTAAAATGGAAGTACTGGAAATAGCATTCCTTATAAGGAGTTCTTAAAGAACATAAAGGTTTCGGTGTACATATTTGAGAAAGAAGTGTTCTGGGTTGATTAACAACAATTCAAATAGTTGAACAAGTTAAAACTTGTTACAGTTCATCCAACACTTTCATATCCATAATCCTCACTGATCCTCACTTTGACCTCAAGGCAGTAATGGGATCTCTAACCACACTCCATTTATGGAGAAGAAAATCAAGGATGAGATAGCTATTGAAAGAATCAAGTAGCACACTCCAAGGAGAGTTTAATAGAGGCACTATTTTCTTTTTTTTTTTGTAAAATGTTTATTGCTCTGATCAAAAGTTGTCCACATAATACATGGGTCTTCAGTTTTTATTTTTGCATGGTTATTCAGTCTGAATTACTAGCTCAGAATCCAAGCCATTTCTATGTTTTGCTCTTCAAAGTTGTGTTATTGTTTTAAGGAGAAAGTTCTCACTGACCAAGAAATTACATAATGCAAATGAAGTCAAGCATGACCTATTGTGGGTACCACAGGTTAGAGAGCAGCTCTGGTGGGGGTGGGGGGACCAGTTCTCCAGCCTCTTGCAGCAAAGGGAATTGACGCCGTCCAGCAGAGTCAATTTGGCATGGGAGACAAACGAATAGCGAGGCTTCTGAATTCGGATCCGTTTATTGTAGATTCAGGAAACCCGGGGACTGGAACCTCAAACCTGGAACCCCCAACCTCAAACCTGGGGCCTAGAACTTCGAACCCCAACGCTCGAGGAGAGCCAGCTTATATCCCCCCCAGGAGGTGACGGGTAGGGCTAACGCCAATTATGCAAAGATTAGGCGAGGAGCTAGTTACCCAATCCTGGTAAAGGCAGGCACGATCAGGAGCACTCAGGAACACCTGTGCACGCGTTGTGTGCGTGGACGTAATTGGATACGGCCAATAACAAATCACCTGGGTGTGCTTATGTTAATCAACCTCCTCACCGCTGATGTGATCAAAGCAACCTCTGGCTAGCTGCCAGGTGCCATCCTGGCGCCATCCGCAGGCATAGCGCCAACGGAATCAAGAGAAAGCCATGGGCCCTGCACACACCCCCAGATAAAGCCGAGCTTCTCACTATTGGCCCATGCTGCCAGGCCCCAGACAATTCAGTAGAAGTCCAAAATCTGGTCAGTCTTCTCACTTCCTCTTCGCAGAATATAATTTTTCCTCAAGCAGAACGGGAACATTGCCTTCACACGTGGCATGCTGGTGGACCTGGTTTACTCAGCCTCAGCTGCCTTTCCAGCTGCAGCTGGTCCTGCTTCCTGGACCATTAACCCAGCTAATGTGTGGTTCTCATAACTATATCCCCCATCTGACCTTGACTGGTGACTAATTGTCATGTCAATCCCTTTGTCACCATTTAGAACCATTACCTGAAGTCCATTTAGACCCCAGTCTGCCTAGACCTGGGCCACTGCCAAAGGACTTCACTCTTTGGTTCTTTTAGCCTCATTTTCAACTCTCAAGCAGAAGCTGTTCCAGAGATCAGCCTATGGACTGGCTCAGGTGGTACTTTTCCCACCCCTTCTTATATCTTTCCATTCTCATTTTACTTCCTGATGTAAATTCTCTTAAACTCCCAGATGGGTTCACCCTCTTCATCCATATTTGTACTTTGCCCTAGTACACAGGAAACAGCCTGAACTGGGTGTTTTGCATGCTGGGAGGGAGGGAGTTGGAGTGGGGCATGGCTTTGCACCTATCTCCTTCCTCCTCTGCCCTTGACCATAGGGTTCAGCTGAAAAACTGAAAGAACAAACTATGCTATGATTTAGTTTTGTGGATTTTAAGATTTTAGATGGCCTTCTCATATATGATGCCAATATTTTTAAGATGAAGCACAATTATTATTGTTATCTTCAAATGCATGCAAGAATATTTTTCATTTTCTCAGTTTTAATTTCTAACCAAGTAACTATTTGACAGCTACAACCCATATAAACCAATTTAGACGATACCTCTTGCCAGAGTTGTAACTTAAATAACTACACTTTCCTGATCTTGATTTTCCCAATCCAGTAAATAAGGATAATATTGACCTCACCAGGGCATGGAGAAAATCAACTCAAAGGTTTTAATGCTGGATTTGTGGCTCAGGACTCTATGTTGGTCTGCTCATGTCTTCTTTGATGATAATACCAGGATAAGTCCCTTTCAGAGTTCTAAATAGCAACCTTGTATTGATATTCATCAATCTTGTTCTTTCTATGTCTCCTCCCTTGCTCAGGTATGTCTAAACTATGACCTGGGTCATGTGCTTATTTAGCCTCTTTGGAAAATGGCTGTAACTTAGCCTGAGACTTAAAATTCCAGGTCAAGTGTAATTGTATGCTGTGCCTGTCAATGTCATTAACACAGCATCACACTTTTTTAAGTAAAGGATCTTGCTGTGTGTTTCAGGCTGATCCAAAACTCCTGGGCACAAGCAATCATCCTGTCTCAACCTTGTGGACAGTCAGGACTGCAGGTATGTTCCACTGCACCTGGTAGCATCATATTTTTAAATAATAAATATTATTCGTGTGTCTTAATACAGATTATTGAAGCCCACATGATGTAAGCATCAGAAGCCAGAGAATAAACAAAAGGAGAAACAGTTCATCATCATTAGTGTAGAAGGAAAAATGATATTCAATTTTAGACCCACACACGCTGCTCCGAGAGCTGCTTCTGGAATCAGTGATGCCTGCAAAACATCTGTACACAGGTGGGTGATCCATTACCCACCCTGAGGTCCCCTTGGGACTGTGGTGTCATTGACTAATCACTTCTATTACATTCCTCACTGTTACCATCATGACTCAAAAGATGGAGCAGAATGAGAGTGAAAAATGGACATGAGATAAGGAGACATGCTGGACTGAGGATTATGGGTTGCCCTGTATTATAGTTAGTCTAATACAGCCAATAAATAAATACACAGCATAATCAATCAAAACAAGGCTTCTACTGGAAACCCATTGATTGAAAATACTAATTTTCATGTTCTGTCATGAAGCTGAATTAGTCTTTTAGAAACATTGCCTCCTGAAAGAAACCTTCCAACAAGCTAAGTTTTAAGCCTGCTATAAATTTATGCTTAATATAATATTTCTTTTCTGCAAAGGAAAAATAAGACAATTCGGTCCATGAGTAGATAGAAAAGTGCATTGGAGTTTGGCATTCATGTTGATTATAAACAAAGTCCTAAAATTAATGTGTGGTGAGGGACTGGCCTTTATGACAACGTATTAGGAAATGTACCAATAAGAAATTTGCTCAAAGGATTAACTATTTTTTTTCTGCCTTCTGCACATCTGGCTGTCACCTTATAATGAATATTTATCAGGATAATCAAATAAAGCATTTTAAGTCTACTAAAGGACTTTTATATGTTTAATTATACATAATAACAAAAATATAATAGATGATGGGATGGGCTGGGTTTTTAAAATAATAGAATAAATCACATTCTTCAAAAAGCGTGTGTTTGGAGATTTTTTGACATCTAATAGTTCTTCTTAAATCAAGATGTGAAGTCATAAAATGGGATCTCTGCACTACTTCTGGGGAACTTTAACCCATTAACCCATCAATCTGTAAACCTTTGTGCCTGGCAAGTTGCTGAGAACAAGAGCTCCATGTTAACTAAAGGTTTTCATGCACACATGCTTCCATGTCTGCTCAATGTCCTCACCTGCACTGCATGTGGTTTGGGTATGGTGTGACCTTGTCCCCCATGTGTTGAAAGCCAGTTCCCTAGTGTGTTGACATTAAAGGTGGTGGGACATTTAAGAGGTCGCGTCTAATTGGAGGTCTTTAGGTCACTGGGTTTGCTGCCCTCAGAGGGATTCGAATCATTCTCCTGGAATCACAGAGAGTTCTCCTAAGGGTGTTATAAAAAAGCAAGGCAATCCCCTGTCCTAGCTTCCTGAATTACCATGTGATTTTCCTTCATGAATCCTACCATGATGCCATCTCCCACGAAGTTCTTACCACAACTGGTGCCATGCTATGTGAACTTTCAGACTCCAAGACTGTGAATTAAATAAACTTCTTTTCTTTATTAGTTCTCCAGCCCTGGGTATTTTGTTTTAGCAACAGAAAAAAGATTAATACAGCCTTCAAACCACTTTGCCTTGCTCACCTGGCAAGAAGGCCATAATTGAGAAACAATGGTGAAAACTAGATGATCACTAAGGTACTCTGGGGCAAGGGGGCTAAGAATCCTCACATAATATCTTGACACATCAGAGAGAGAGAGAAAGAAAAGGAAGGAGGATATAATAAAAGGGAAATATTTGAGATATAGTCTCGACCTAGTTAAAACCACTGTACTCCTCCTTGACATTTTGGCTGCATGAGCCAGGAAATTCCCCTTTCTATCTAAGCCATTTCAGATTGGTTTCCTGTCACTTGCAACTGGGTCTTTACAAATAAATATGCCTCTTAACTCAGGACAGACAGCTCTGGAATTGACAATGGCTGATATTTTAATCTCTGACTGTCTGACGTGCATAATGAATATTCAGTAAGAACAATTGCTGTTTAAACATATGCCAAGATACACTGTTGAGACTTTAATATTTGGGAATTTTTATGTAAAAAATGAACTATTTCTAGAGGAATAATAAGAATACCTGTTAGGACAGCAGGTATTTTTTTTTTTTTTTAATTTTCATGGGCAGGCTCTTTTTTTCTCTTTGATCTTTTAAAAGCAAAAGGCAATACTTCTCCCACCAAAAGCACAAACAACAAAAGAAAAAATAGATAAATTGAACTTCGCCAAAATTAAAAATCTTTGTGCATCAGAGAACCCTATACAGAAAGTGAAAACCAACAGAATGGGAGAAAATATTTGTGAATCATGTAATTGATAAGGGGCAAATATTTAGGCTATATGAAGGAATATCCATGGGCTTAAGAACAACAAAACTACCTGATAAGAAAACAGGCAAAGTATTCAGGTAGTTATCTGAGCAGATAAATAGATGGCCAATAAGTTCATGAAAAGATGCTCTGAATTATTAATCATTAGGTAAAGGCAAATCCAAGCTGCAATCAGATACACTTCATCCTCCTTAGATTAGCAACCATAAACAAGGAGACAAAACCAAAAACAAAATAGTAAATATCAAATATTGATGAGGAGTTAGAACTCTGTGTATTACTGCCAAGTATGTAAAACAATGCAGCCACTGTGGCAAACAATATGGTGGTTCTTCAAAAAGTGAAACATGAAATTACCATGTGACCCAGAAATTCTGCTAGGATATACCCCAAAGAGTTGAAAGCCAGGACTCAAAAATACATCTGTGCATCAATATTTATGGCAGCATTATTCACAATAGCTAAGAGATGGAAGCAAGAGTATCCATCTTCAATCATCTTTAATCTCACCATTAATCACCGGGCATTTCTACCAGAATATGACTAACAGCAAAATTGCTATGTCAGTTAGAATGAGCATCAACAAATTGTACTTCAAAGAAGTTATTGATTCTACAACAGTGTGTAAGAGTATTTATTTTCATCAATAAGTCATATTAAGCCTTTTAATATTTACTAAAAAAATATTAAAATGTCATTGCTTTGTATTTTATTTCCTTGGTTGTGAGGGTATACATTTTTTATGTCTGTTGGTGATTTAATTAACTTTTAAAAACCCCTGTGCAGAAATTCTAGTTTCAAATAATCAGAACAAATTAATTTTTATGGATTTAACTGTATAAGAAACAAAACATCTACATGTCAAAAACTAAGAAAATACTACCATTAAATATGAAAAGATAAATGGCCATCTCTAAGTTAGGGAAAAATGTAATGTACCTGAAAATGAATGATAGAAATAGTTCACAAAAATTAAAAAGAAAATTATAAATATTCAATTTTAAAACAGGCAAGGGCATGAACAGGCGTCTTCTAGGATTCAAATAGCCAATAACTATATGATTCACTAAAAAAAATCAAAATGTGATTTCATCATTCAGCTATCCAATAGGCAAGAATTTCTTTCTTGTAATTCTTAATGTTATAAGAATTCAGAGACAGACACTTTCATACATGCTGGTAGAAAATGAATTGGTCCATTCTTTGGTAGTATTTAACTTGCCTTTAAAACTGTGTATAGCTGGGCATGGTGGTGCACACCTGTAATTCCAGTGCCTTGGGAGGCTGAGGAAGGTGGATCACAAGTTCAAAGCCAGCCTCACCAATGGCAAGGCACTAAACAACTCAGTGAGACCCTATCTCTAAATAAGATACAAAATAGGGCTGGGGATGTGGTTCATTAGTTGAGCACCCCTGGGTTCAATCCCCAGTACCAAAATAAATTAATAAATAATAAAAATAAAAATGTGAATGATACTTGCATGGCATGGTGGACACATGTCCTTATGTATATATCCAAACTCACAGCATGTGAAAATGTGAATCTTGATGTGAACTGTAGACTTTGGATAATAATGATGTGTCACAGTAAGTTCATTAATTGCAACTAATGCACCACTCTGCTTGGGTAGGTGGATAATGTGGAACATTATGCAGATTATTCACTGTACCCTTATTTATAACTGGATTAATATACATTCACTGTTCAATAATTTGAGAATGTTAAGTGTTGGTATGGCTATATGATGGATAGAATACTGTGTAGACTTTAATAATCATGATCAGATTACAAAATCACAAAAGAAGTTGTACATGACATACTAAAGACAAAAAGATCACAAACAGTGTAATACAATCTCAATTTGTGTGTCTGGGTTGAGTGTGCATGTGGCATGGAGGATGTGAGCATGCACAGAGAAAAAGACCATGAGTATGCATACAAAACATTAACTGTCCCTAGATGGCAACACAATCACACATGGTTTTTATTTTTCTTGTACATTTCCATATTGCTCAAATTTTATTTTACAGTGAGCATGTAACACTTTTTCCCTTCAATCAATAAAGCTACCCAAGAATTTCTATTGGATTAATAACTTTTGTAACATGATATTTTAATTTGCATTAGGCTAATGCTAGAAAGATGCTATGCAATGAAAATTGAATATTACCTTTTCATAATCTCATCTATTTATGTGAAAAGTAAACTATAATATATACTTGTTTCTGATAGATTATTGGAAGGTCTGATAAACTTCATTCTGGAGATGGAGACTGTATCATTCTGATGGACATAATGCAACCAAGGTTGTTTTTGAACAATGAATAACAGCAGAATCTTGTAGAGTCTGAAAAAAGACCCCAATTTTAAAGCTTTCATTTCTCACAGTCAAAAATAACTAGTTAAGTCTCATAGCGAAATTTCTTGGGCTGAAGTTACTGGATTGTGTTATTTAGAAACATGTAATTTGAGAATTAGAACAACCCTGTTCATTTTTGTTTAGGTAGCAGTTTTAAGAAGTTAAGTTAAACAGTTTAAGGTGAAAGTGTATGAGTAAGAACCATGTCTTCCTTTTAATCCAACTGCAGTTTCTAAAATTATTTTTAATATACAAAGAAGCTGAATATTAGCCAGATACCCAGTGCAGCAGAAAACTTACTTGTCTTGATGAGAAAAAAGAGTTGGGGAAACTACATGATTTCATATTTTTAAAAATGATAGCAAATGGCTTCTTGTATGAATTACTTAATTTGGACATGTTGAGCCCTATTGTTTGGGCTCATTGCTTTGATCTAAACTCTGGACTTTTAAGTTGTATGTGGGCAAACTTGCCATGAGCTTGTGTTTGGGACCACTTAAAGAGTTATGGAGCCACAAATAGCCTCCTTTAATTTCTTCCTTCAAAAAAAAAATGTTTTCCATCATTGAACTATTTCTTCCTGCTTTTGAATAAACTGTGTCACGGAAAAAACTGTCAAACTATAGGAAATCATACCTTCAGTTTCCAAAGGTGTTTTAAAATTAAAAAAAAATTTTTGATTGACATATCTTAATTGTAGATATTAATGGGGTACAGGAATAATTCAATACATGTACACACATGCAAATGATCAAATCCAGCCTCCCTTACTCACCCCTCCACTTCCCAACCTCTAATAAATAGAAAATGTCTTTCTTTAGAAAACCCTTTCCTCTGGATTTAGAATTACTCCCTGTATATAACAGGGTCACAGTCCTCACAGACAGAATAAATTCCTGGTTGAATTCAGACAGGCTTTTAGCTAATATTTGTTATCTTTTTTTTCCTAGCAGATATGCTTCACAGTTAGAGGGAAAACTTGAGTCATTTAAGCCTTGACAGATTTTCTGTTGCTTTGCCCATCATCCTTGGGAAGTACTAAAAGGAAAGAAGGATCAGGGTCTTTCTTCTCTCCCCAATGCTTTAAGTTGGGACTCCTTTAGGATCAGGCAGTCTGAAACCATCTTCTCTTTTCTTCCCGTATCTTCTTCCCAGATGATTGTCTAAGTTCCTGAAAAGGATTATCTTTATGCTTCTGTCTCCCAAATGTATGTCTTCACTGAGATCTTTCCACTGAGAAATAAATCAACAGGCCCAACTTCTATAGAGACACCATCCTAGACCAGTGTATTGGTTGTTTAGTGAGCTTTTTTGCTGCTGTAACTTAAAAAAAAAACCTGACAAGAAACATGGCAAGACCCTGTCTCAAAATAAAAAACAAAAAGGACTGTGTATGTTGCTCCATGGTGAAGTGCTGCTGGGTTCAATCCTCAGCATCAAAAGAAAATTAAAAAGAAAAAGAAATAAGAATAAAAGAAAGGAAAGCATGTTTAAGTTGATTGGTAATTTCCATGAAATCGTACTCATGGATTTCCAGGGGCAAATGACATTTCCTGGTCTCCCTTGACACATTGACTGTTTAGACAAAAGCTCTTCTTCCAGTGCACTTGAGCAGATTCCATCATAAGCCCCTTTCCAGTTTTCCCTGTGCCCTATGGAGGAAAGGACTCTTGTTCTATTGATATTTTTCTAGCATTGTATTCATAATACCTATAAATTGCTAACTATATGTAACATACTATAATAAGAACTTGGATTTTAGAACCAGATAGAACCTGGTTTTCCAATTTCTTTCCAGTGTGGTAGGAGGTTTGATGCAAAACTTGACCAAGATGCATTAGAAGCTGTAGTCACAAAATATCTTTTGGAGTTGCACTGGGACAAGGCTAGGATTCAGGATCTCTCCTCAGCCCCACCTGCTGGCTCAGGTGCACAGGCAGGCAGTCCCATGTGCTGGCCCTGGGGAGGTTTGGCCTTGGCAGCACCAGGGCACTGCTCCAGGGGCAGAGATGGCTGTGCAGAGCCTTCCTGTGCACTGCCCTTTAGAAATGCAAGTCCTCGCTCTTCTTGACGTTGATCAAAACTAAAGATAGGAACTTCCAGAGCCACAGGGACTCTCTGTCATATGAGTACTGAGGTTGCCAGTAGCAGCAGTCAGTATGTTCCTCCAGCACAGCCAGAATCAAAGGGTGAGCCCACTCCCGGGGGCCTTGTGAGTGATAGAGCCAGGAGAAAATGAGGATAGCTGCAGACATTGCTTTGCAGCCGAGGGGCCTGGCCTTGTAACTCTTTGCCTGATTTTGGCTTTGGGCAAGCTCCCAATTTATCTTTGTTTAAATTCCCACTCTGTAAAATGGAGATAATAATGTACCCACATCTGGGGTTGCTGTGAGGGGTGAAAGATTGAATTTGTGGAGTGGTGCGGAGGTCAGCATAGGCCTGGTCAGATGCTCCATCCCTGAGACATGGGAGCCAGAGGGACCAGCACACCACAGCTACAACACTCCTGCAGTGCCTCTGGTAGTGTTGTTTTGGCTACCACTTGGTGGCAGAAACTTCTGGGATATTTTAGTAACTTAACAGAGTGCTATTATACAAGTGTTGGGCAGCTTGCTATTAAAAAAGTTACGTGAAAAAGTTTCAGATGTACATTTTTGGAATACAGCAAATCAAGTGCGTCTACCAAGTCTAGTCATTGACTGAAACTCCTGGATTCCCTGTTAAATTCTTAGCTGTGATCATGCCAGTGGATGGGAGCACCTCCATTCCCTGAAGATGGAATGCTGAGGTGGGCTCTGCTCAGCTGTGATGCTGTCCATCTTGACATTGTATGACATCACCAGTGTCTTTGTCCTCTCTTAACACAGGTGTTCTTTGATGAAGGAGTGACTAATCGCCTGGCCTGCTAGGTTCTGAGGACTTAGGTACAGACTGCTAGCTGTGCTTCTCTCCAGGTCCCTAGCAGGTTCCAGTTCCCCATAGAAAGCTACTCTACCCCCCAAATCCTGGTGATTTCCAAGTTGAAAAGAGTTCTCTGCTTAATTTTATTCTTTCCCACCCAAAGTTACTAAATGGAGAAGATTGTCTCTAAACTGTCTTGTGCATGCTCATCATGTGCCTGCATAGGAAGGATGTGGCCCTGTCCTCCAGGAGCCTTTGACTGTGTCACTTGGAGGGAAAAGACGGTCTCTGGGGAGATGTTTGTGCAAGGTGCTGATGGAATTGCTGGGGATCATGGGGGATGTGGGGCTTCCCTGAGGAAGGTACAGGATGTGGGGTGTTAGTGCCCCCTTAGACTCTCAGGTATTTGCCAGATGAATGAACAAACACTGACCACAGGGACAGAGTACTGAGTAGAGGCACTTAGTGGGTGTTCAGAGGGGTCCTCCCTATATTGCTCAATCCTGTAGTAAGGGGTTTAGAAAAGGGAAGAGAAACGGGACTAGGAGGGTTCTGATTCCTGCTATGAAGATACTTTGGTGAAGTTTGGAGGAGGAAAGACAGTGGTCCCCATGGATTAGTGAATAGGGGAGCCAAGCCACAGCTCTGCCTCTTGGTGAATGGTCCTTTAGGGGAAGGAGGGCTGTTGGCCAGAGTTAGCAGAGGAGGCCCGTGGGTGGGAGGACATGGGCCTTGGCCTTGAACAGGGAGAAGGGAGAAGGGAGGACATTCCAGCCTGGAACAAAGTCTGGAGGCTGGAGTGAGTGTGATCTTGCAAAGGGCAGAGGACCTTGACCTCTTTGGAGCCAGAAGGAACTATTAGGGAGAGAAACTGGAAATCACGAGGGATGAGGATGGTTAGGGTCAGGCTGAGGCTGTTCCCCAAGAGGGTCACTGCCTCAGCAAGCCAGTACTGTGCATTCACTCTTTGCTGATGCTGGGAACAGTCAAGTCATGCTCTTAGTGGGGAAGGGAAAGCAGAATTCAGGGTGCATCATTACAGGTCAGGCGGGCTGCCCAGGCATCACACATGCTGGTGCTAGGCTAGTGACACTGATGAGCAAGTGCACTGACATGTGGAGTCCCCAAGGTCACAGGGCAGTGCAGGGCAGGGATAGGACCCAAGTTGAGTCCCAAGCCCAAGGAGTCTCTGCAGTGTCAACTCTTCACTTACCCAGTTCCTTAGGAGCATGTGTGAGCCTTTCACACACAGGGACAGGAAAGGTGGAGGAAGTAGACCCTTTTGGTTCAAGTGTGCTTCTCCATTATCTGGAGCTCATGGTTCTAAATGTCAGATATAGAGTAGCTGGGCTTTTGCCTGGAAAGAATTTAACCCTTCAGGGTTTGCATTGTGAAGAAACCTGTCCTCTGAAGATGAATTTTTGTTATCTCCTTGGATTTCAGTGATGTGGAAGTAAATTTTTATGCTGTTGGAGACACATTTTCCTTTCTGCTTAGTAAAGGATCTAATGAGACTGGAAACCTGGTTCCATGGGACTATGTTGGTTTGGACCAACAGGTGGAGGTGGACTGAGGTGCTGTGTATGGTTCAGCAGGGATGGGAAATGGCAATGGAAGTCAGGAAGCAAACAAGAATTCTAATGCAGAGGTTAAGGACAGGGTGGAGGTGGACCAACGTCAGGGGAAGGACCCTGGGAAGGTACAGGGTCTGGGGTTCCTGGAGGAGCTACAACTCCCCCTTCTCCCAGCTGGTGATTCCCCACCAGGTCATTTTGGATTTGTACCTGAGGGGTTGATGTGACTTAGGATATCCCTTGAAATGTCCCTGCCTCCTTTTGCTGTTTGTCAGGGGGAGCCTCTGGGCTGTTGCTGAGACCTGCTGGTCTTCAGTGAGCATTTGTGAACCTTGGGAAGGGGATCTCACCATCCCACTTTCAGCAAGGAGCCTGCTGTTCATCAGGTGCTCCCCTGCAGCATGGCAGCATGGTGAGGGCAGGATTGGGCCAACAGCAGCCCTGGGCCAAGCTTCTGCCAGGTGCTGGGCAGTTTGCTGAAGAATGTGCAAGGTGTGCGCTTCTGACCTGATGTTCCTGGAGGGATCTCGGGAGCAGTGGCATGCTGGCCTGGCTTTTGAGCATCCATGTGAGGCATTGCTGGGCCTTTCTTAGCTTACAGCACACAAACCTTCACTGAGAGCATGGGGTGCAACAAAACTGGCCTATAACCTGAGGGAGAGTTCAGATCAAAATAGCTTTGTTTAAATACATCCTTCCTTTATACATCATTTGTTTCATGTGTTCTCTTTGGTATTAGAATCCAAAAATTGAAGTTTGTGGATGTTTTAGCCAGCTTTTTTAGTGCTGAGACTTAAGGACCCAACCAGAACAATTGCAAAGGAGGAAAAGTTTATTTGAGGGCTCAGTTTCAGGGCTTGAGGTGAGACTAATATCATGGCAGAAGAGTGTGGCACAGGGAAAACCTCACATAATACAGAAGCAGAGAAAGAGAGAGAGGACTCCACTTACCAGATATATACAAATATATACCTCAAAGGTACTCCCCTGGGCTGGGAAGATAGCTCAGTTGGTAGAGTGCTTGCCTTGCAAGCACAAGGTCCTGGGTTCGATCCCCAGCACCACATTAAAAAAAAAAAAAGCCACTCCCCCAATTCCCACCTCCTCCTGCCACACCCCACCACTTCAGTTAATCCCTATCGAATGAATTCACTGCTTGGGTTAAGACTCTACAACCCCATCATTGCTCCTCTAAACCTTCTTGCATTGTCTCCATGTAAAGTTTTGGAGGACACCTCACATCCAAACCATAGCACTGGGTTTCCATTTCATCCATATTTTGTTTGACATTGTGAACATTTTGATTGAAGATGGTTAACTGAATTATCTTCGAAGCTGTTGAATCTGGGATTTGTGCTATTACACTATCAAAGAGAAGGGATGTGTTTGCAGGGTAGGGAGCCTCATTTCCTTCCCACTCCTGCTTGGCTAACATCAGATCCAGGACAGGATGGGGAAAGTCAGCATGGCAGGAACTGAATGACTGGAAATGGAAGTTCAGCATGGCCCTGAGATGTGGCAGGTGTCATGCTGAATTAATCTAAGCCCAGAGCTTGCAGATGAACTCCAGGGGACTGGAAACTGAAGCTGTAGGTAAAATAATGGCAGTAGCAGCAGGTGAGGAATGCCAGCCTCTGACCCTCCAGGGGCCTATTATGCTTTGCTGTCTTTATGCACACATGACAGACCTCAGGAGTCCAAGATCAGTTGTTGTCCTTATTTGGAAGAAAGATTTAGAACAGGGGTGGGGATGGGTGGTAAGAAAGTTGACTGAGATGGGGACCCTGTGCTTACAGCAGGGGACACTCTCCAGGTGCACAGAGCTCAGTCTTCTCAGCTCCAGGTACTATTGTGAGAGTTAGTGGTGCTGCAGGGCACATTCTGGGAAGAAGAGACTCAGTCCTGTGTCCTCCTGGCCTGCCTGGGACATGGGTAGACTTGGGGATGAACTAACTAGGCCTGAACTTCCCCAGAAGTTCTGTAGACTGCAACTAGGGGACAAGGAGGTCCCACTGGTCTGTGCTTAGGTTACTCCACCAGTCATGTGACAGAAGGGGAGGGAGTTGCTCATCTGCCCACCATGGAGTCACTGTGTGAGGATACACCAAGAGTTGGTTCTTTTGAACTATTTGTGGGAAGAGTAGGTGTGACTCACTGAGTAAAAAAATTGAAAAATACAGACCACAAGTTATTTTGTTGTATGTGCCTCTGGGCTCTCAGCAACTCCACAGTCCCCTCCTCTTCATGAGGAATTGGGCTCTGGGTGAATGTTCTGAAGTCCCTGTGGGTGCTGGGATGGAGAATGGTGAAGAATAAAGGCACAATTCTCAGCCTCAAATCATTTTATTGTGTGGCAGCAGAGTCCACTCGAGGTGACTAGGGTGGGATGGACTGTGGGGGAAGACTCCACAGAGGGGAGGCATTGTATGGAGCTCAGTCTTCTCAGCTCCAGATAAGTGTGTTACTTACCTGGCCATAAGTCCCATGAGGAGAGTATCAGTTTGTTCCGCATTAAGTCCTGTGCCTCACATACCTTTGGTACACAGCTGGTGTTTATTGAGCATTCATCAGTGGCAGGAAGGTGTTGCCAGACCCTCAGAGGTTGAGAGTTAGGGAAGCTTCAGTGGGGAACAGGTCAGCTGGCAGTGCTGACATATGGAGCTGAGTTTTAGATCCTGGAACCATGAAGGACTTTTGAAGATTCATCTAAGCCTCTCTCCTTCCCTCTCTGCATGGAAAAGATGAAGAAA
This sequence comes from Sciurus carolinensis, assembly GCF_902686445.1. NCBI lineage: Eukaryota > Metazoa > Chordata > Mammalia > Rodentia > Sciuridae > Sciurus > Sciurus carolinensis. The sequence goes on along the minus strand of NC_062227.1, from coordinate 22,241,078 downwards.
TAGTCAGCAAGATGGAGCATCTTGTCAAGTGATGGCCAAGAACTTACTGATGGGGAAGAGGCCCAGCCTGCAGTGCAAGCCCAGCATACTCAGTGTATGTGGATTTACATGCTTGGTTTTGGCCCCCACTTTACAGCTGAAGGGACAGAAATACACAGACAATAGACTTGTATGAGGTCCCACCTATTTGGCTCAGGGCCATTTCTGTGCATCTCCCCTTGTGAGAGTCAGTGGTCAGCATCCTCATTATAAAGGGCTGGGATGGCCCCCAGATTTGAATGAGATATCAGAATCTCACTTAGCCCATTTCATTGCATCTGCAGAACTGTAATTAAGGTATCTCAAAAGGGTCATCTTTCATCCTTGTCTTTGAAGCTGATAGAGAATGCGACAGAGCTTCTTGGCATCCTTTTTCAGCTTTGGATAAAACATTAGATTGAGTGCGTGGACTTGCCAGGAAGGACACTGCCAGGAACTGTTCCTTCTGCTGACTGGTGTGGCATGGCTGGCTCACTCTAAACTTAGGAGGGTGTAAAAGGGCAGGTGTGGGCTTTTGCCTCCAGGGTCAAGGGTCAAGGACCCAGTCATTCTGTGGGTAAAATCCAGGGTATTGTGGCAAGTGGTCCCAGTAGCATACAGTTCTGGGGTTCCTGGGATGGGCCTGGTCAGCATATAGCAGAAAGAAAAATGGAGACTGGGCACTGTGTTTTAGCTCTACATCGTGGCCTGAGGGGGGCATCCCAGGTGGTCTCTGTCTCTTTCTCACTGCAGAATCTTTGTGACTATACATTTTCAAAGCTGTTTCCTTTTCTTCAAAACAGACACTAATGTTACTCACTGGGTGGGATTTTCTTGTGATATGGGGTGACACAGGTAGAGCTGTAGGCACCCTGCCTGGTAAAACTCACCAATGCTGTATTATGATGTGACTGATGATGACACACTCTGGCACCTGTGGCCAAATGGCTTTCAGTCTAGCTGAGGACGAGAGCCCTGAGGGTTTCAATTAGCTTTGAATAAGTTGTGTGTATGGGAGAACTTCGTGATCAGACTCAAGTGGCCCCCAGAATGGAGAGTGAGGAAGATCTTGCATGGGGTTCAGAAAAGTTCCGCCTGCCTGCCAGTCCTCCTGAAGGGGAACACCCTTGGTGGTCTGGCATGAATGGCTGCAACATTCCCCGAAAGAGAGACAACCGGCTGGCTTCCAAATTCTGGAAGAGAGAATATGGCAAAGGCAAGTCCCTCTCTCCCATTCTGTGGTTCCTATTCATACCTACTCCCCTCCTCCCTTCTAATATTTTGACTTTTATTGGCACGTGTTCTTATATACGGCATCTCTGTTTAACCTACATGATGTTGCATCCCATGCCATCCTGTTTCAGTTCAACTTGGATTGTGTCCACCCAGGCCTGCACATCCTTGTACCATTGTGGTGCTGGGCCAGGCAGTGAAACATGCTTTCCCCAGGAGTAGTCCTCTGTCTTCCCAAGGACATAAGACAACATTTTTGTGGGAATAGAAGTCAGCAGCAGCAGACGTGGAGCAAGCTGGCGGGTGAACCAGGCTGCCTACATCGCGGAGGTAGGGTGTGCGCAGCTATCCCGCCCAGCCAGCAGGCCAGGGACAGACATCATAACTGAGCGACCCTGCCTGATCTCTGCACCTAGCCATCACTGGTTGGTCACAGTCGCAGAGCGAACTGGCAGGCGAGTCAGGCCGCTTGCATGGCGGAGGTAGCAAGCAGGCACCCAACCTGCCTGCCTTGCGGAGCTGGGCAGTGGGTAGCCAACCCTCCCAACCACCAGGTCAAAGACAGACGCCATCACTGAACAACCCTGCCCGACCACAATGCCGAGGTTTGTTGCCATCACGGAGTTAGCCAGAGGCTTCTTTATAGGCTGGTGCAGGCATTTTGAATTACTCCTGAGTGTGTGGCCATCATCATTGTAAGGGCAACTCCCTTCCTGAGACACCTACAGGAGGCTAGAGGACATTTGACAAGACCCTGGAGCCAAGAAGAGGAGGTGTTGAGAGACTCGGTACCAACTCAGAGCCACCAGGGAATATACCCCACCTGAAGGCCACCAGCACTAGAGGGGCAGCTTCCTAGTAGAGCACCACATTATCAAGTTCCTCCAAGACTTCAGGCTACTGAAGGCTAAGAGGTGAGTTATTGGAAATCTACAGAGACAATATTAGTCAATACAGGAAATCTGCTATATCCCAGAGTTTCACTATTAGAGGGGTAGATACCTGAACAATATGAGAAAACAAGGGAAGAAAATGTCCCAAACAAACCTAGATGGTATAGCAAAAAAATCCAATGACAGCATGGCAGAAAAATGTCAGAAAGGGAGTTCAGAATGTACATAATCAAAACAATCAGGGAAGAAAACGAGGAGATGAAAGAGCAAATGCAGGCATCGAAGGATGAGATGAAAGGACAAATGCAGGCATTGAATGATCACACCAATCGACAGTTAAAAGAGCAAATACAGGAAACAAAAGATCATTTCAATATAGAGTTAGAGATATTGAAAAAAACCCAAACAGAAATCCTTGAAATGAAGAAAACAATAAACCAAATTAAAAACTCCATAGAAAGGATAACAAATAGGCTAGAACATCTGGAAGACAGAACCTCAGATATTGAAGACAAAATATTTAATCTTGAAACAAAGTTGACCAAACAGAGAAGACGGTAAGAAATCATGAACAGAATCTACAAGAACTATGTGGGATATCATGAAAAGGCCAAATTTAAGAATTATTGGGATTGAGGAAGACTTAGAGAAACAAACCAAAGGAATGAACAATGTATTCAATGAAATAATATCAGAAAATTTCCCAAATCTGAAGAATGAAATGGAAAATCAAGTCCAAGAGGCTTATAGGACTCCAAATACACAAAATTACAACAGACCCACACCCAGGCACATTATAATGAGGTGTCACCACTGCTACCATGGCCTTCTTGTCAGACCTCCCCACAGTGCTGCTCCTTACCTGGCTGATTCAGCTTAGAGTAAGAGAGACTCAGGTGTGCCACAGTCCATGCCACCAGGAGGACTGTGCCCTTTTCTGCAAAAGCAGGTGCAAGTCCATCTATTCTCTAGGAGCTTCCAGCTGGCTCTAAATAGAAAATCCCAGATGATCAGTTGGGTAGAGACTGTTAGAAAAGCCATTATGGACAAGAGGTTGGCTGAGAGTTTTGAAGACAGAGGGCAAGGAGAATATGATGGATCCCTTTTATGACCCACTTCTTGTGTCACTCCAGCATCCACTGCCTTGGACACTTTCACATCAGCAAAAGGATGATTTTCAACTCAGATTAGTCTAACATTTTCTCAGTTATCCTTTTTTTTATTTATCATTAAGATGAGCTAGTTTTTCCTTTCATGGTGAAAAGACGTAGTCAAAGCTTATGCCTCTCCTGATAAAGCTGAGTCTGAGCTCTACCATTGAGCCTTTCTACCTGGAACTATTTGAGTTGCCTTTAGCTTCAGTCCAGCACTGTGGCTACAGACTCTAACTATTCTAAGCCTCTCTTGCTTCATCTGCAGAACCACTGTTATCACTACTGCATGAGGGCATGACAATATTTGGAATTATGAAACACTAGGGATGAAGCCTGGCACATGGTAGGTGCCCAGTAAGGGGGAAATAGTGTTTATTACTATAATTTGGAAATAATAATTCAGCATATGATGACCCCCAAACAGAAAGCTTTACTTAGATGTCACCTAGTCTGAGAAGCTGTCCCTGGCCCCTTGGGCTGTGTGAGAGATCTTCCAGGGCATCCTCAGCTCTGTACTTTGCTGGTCCACTTTTCTGCTTGACACATGGGTCATTTTCTGCTTAGTACCTGGCCTGGGATACCCAAAGAAGGTCTGTTTCATTGATCTGTATGTTCATGTTGGTAATAAAAACAGGGAGACTCATTAGCTAGCAACAAAGGGTATTTTTCAACTATGATCCCAGGGTAAGCAGGAAGGACTTGGTTGGCAGGGACCTTTGTCATGGTGATAGTGAAGATGACAATCTCTGATTCAGCAGAAATTTTACCTCACTTAGGCCAAATTGGTTGACTCAGAAGAGCATGAACATATAAGCAAGGCTTTAGTGGATCGTGGGGGATTTTACATTGAGGAGAAAGGGAATAGCCCTGATTGAGAGAAACAGAATGAGCAAGGCTTCCAGTGAGTGACTGGGTTGGTAAGGGCTGGCTTTTTTTTTTTTTTTTTTGGTACATAATATGTTCTTTTTTATTAAGAATTTAAAAAAGAAACACTTATTTGTCATAATTCCTTTTTTATTTTTACAGATTGCATTTTGATTCTCTGTACACAAATGGGGTACAATTTTTCATTTCTGTGGTTGTACATGATGTAGATTCACACCATTCATGTAATCATACATGTACACAGGGTAATGATATCTGTCTCTTTACACCATATGAAAAGGCTGGCATTTTCATGGTAACCTTTTAAAGGAGTTTCTTGTGGAAGACTCTTGTGATATCTCCTGGACCATCCTATGTCTAGTTGATAAACACCTGTTTTTGGTTGAACTGATGAAGACTAGAAGGGTGGGAAAAGGCACATTCCATGCATTGTTAGGGCAGAAGAGTAGGAAAAGATTCATAGTAAATTATGAATGAAGGCTTGAGAGTTTATCTGCCATTTTTTCCTGCATTCTGGTCTATTAGTCTCATTTCCCATGAGAAATTTTATCTTCCTCCTTACTAAGGGGAAAGAGGTAGAGGACTCTGATTTCTTATAACTTCAGGATGACATATAGATGTTAGAGAATCTCTCCCTGCCTGATTATAAAGGGGGCAAGATTGGCTCTTGGTCTGGGAGGGGTGAAAAGAATCAGCTTGTCTTGGATCTAGTGAAGTTTGGAAGATAAAAATCTGACAATTATGTTCATTGTGTAAGACCCCCAAAACAGAAGTAGGGTAATGGTGATTAACAGCCCTGAAAGTGGTAGAAGCCAGATGAACTAGACAGCATTTGGCATATGCCTTCCATGGATCCCTTTTGGTTTTGTTTTTTCAGCCATTTGGCTTCCTTATATGTCTCCTTAACTCACTAACTCATGTTTTTCAATTCTGGAAATTTTTTAAATTGACAAGATGCATTAAAATCATAATCTAGTGCTTATATATCCTTGATTATCATTAAGAATGGAAATACAGATTGTCTTATAAGTAGGAAACTGAGACAATATGATATCTTTTACATTCATAAGTCATCTTATACACAGGACAAATATGCTATCCTTTCATACATTGCACAATATACCAAGAAGTGACCTTCATGACATGTTATCATTTATTTTTTGTTGAAAAGGAACAAAACATTTCCAAGGGTTACATTAGATTTTTGACAACATGTTGTCAGTTTTGCATGACATGGCTTATTGTGATATCTTCATCCTTCTTGCTGTTTTAGAAGAGTATGATTACTTATGTCAAATCTGGTATCATCTTGGATAGTAGTAGGTTAAGAAGTATTATAATTTCTACCTCCTGGTGGTTTCTGATTGACTTGTTCTAGGTAGGATAAGCAGATGTCTCTTTTGAAATCCAAAAAATTCATGAGATACTTGTTTTTGTTCACAAGTTTGTGAACAATCCACACATTTAGAATACACACATCAGTAATATGACCAACAAATCATGTTTATCTACAGGTACCATTGAGATTGTTAGAAGTACCCACTACTTCTAGTTGAAGCACATTGGATCCACTGTCTTTTTTTTTTTTTTTTCATGGTTGAAATTTGCCAGGTGGTTCCATTTTATCATGGTTTGTTGCAACAGTTATAAACTTACCATTTGACAAAGAAATTGTTATTATCTATATCAAATCTAATAGTATGACCTTGTTTTTTCACCACTGTTGTCATTTCAGATAATACATGCGTGGCCTGTTTTGCCTCCTCTAGCCAATGTTTTGGAATCCAGTCTATAGGAGGTATGTCAAAACCAGTGGATTCTCTTCCACTAAAAACATTTGGAGAACTACCTTAATGCCATGCAAAAGTTCATTGTTAGATCTTTCTTTTTTTTTTCACTGTATATTTATTTATTTGGCTTTCCTTAAATCATATACTTTATTTATTTATTTATTTATTTATTTTTAGTTTTTTTTATTATTGTAAACAAATGGGATACATGTTGTTTCTCTGTTTGTACATGGAGTCAAGGCATACCACTTGTGTAATCATAAATTTACATAGGGCAATGATGTTTGATTCATTATTTTTTCCCTTCCCCCCCCACCCCTGCCACCCCTCTCTTCACTCTATACAGTCCTTCTTCCCTTCATTCTTACCACCCTCCTTATCCCTAAACCTAAACCTAACCCTAACCCTAACGCTAACCCCTCCACCCCCCATTATATGTCCTCATCCGCTTATCAGCGAGATCATTCATCCTTTAGTTTTTTGAGATTGGCTTATCTCACTTAGCATGATATTCTCCAATTTCATCCATTTGCCTGCAAATGCCATACTTTTATTATTCTTTATAGCTGAGTAATATTCCATTGTATATATATACCAGAGTTTCTTTATCCATTCATCAATTGAAGGGCATCTAGGTTGGTTCCACAATCTGGCTATGGTGAATTGAGCAGCAATGAACATTGATGTGGCTGTATCTCTGTAGTATGCTGATTTTAAGTGCTTTGGGTATAGGCCAAGGAGTGGGATAGCTGGGTCAAATGGTGGTTCCATTCCAAGCTTTCTGAGGAATCTCCATACTGCTTTCCAGAGTGGCTGCACTAATTTGCAACCCCACCAGCAATGTATGAGTGTTCCTTTTTCACCACATCCTCGCCAACACCTATTGTTGCTTGTGTTCTTGATAATCGCGATTCTAATTAGGGTGAGATGGAATCTTAGGGTAGTTTTGATTTGCATTTCCCTTATTACTAGAGATGTTGAACATTTTTTCATATATCTGTTGATTGCTTGTACATCTTCTTCTGTGAAGTGTCTGTTCATTTCCTTAGCCCATTTGTTGATTGGATTATTTGTATTCTTGGTGTAGAGTTTTTTGAGTTCTTTATAGATTCTGGAAATTACCGCTCTCTCTCATGTATGAGTGACAAAGATATTCTCCCACTCTGTAGGCTCTCTCTTCACATTACTGAGAGTTTCCTTTGCTGAGAGAAAGCTTTTTAGTTTGAATCTATCTCAGTTGTTGATTCTTGCTTTTATTTCTTGTGCTATGGGAATCCTGTTAAGGAAGTCTGATCCTAAGCCAACAAGTTGAAGATTTGGACCTACTTTTTCTTCTATAAGATGCAGGGTCCCTGGTCTGATTGCGAGGTCCTTGATCCATTTTGAGTTGAGTTTTGTGTAGGGTGAGAGATAGGGGTTTAGTTTCATTCTGTTGCATATGGATTTCCAATTCTCCCAGCACCATTTGTTGAAGAGGCTATCTTTCCTCCATTGCATGTTTTTGGACCCTTTGTCTAGTATGAGAAAATTGTATTTATTTGGGTTTGTGTCCATGTCTTCTATTCTGTACTCTTGATCTACCTGTCTATTTTGGTACCAATACCATGCCATTTTTGTTACTATTGCTTTGTAATAGAGTTGAAGATCTGGTAGTGCGATACCCCCTGCTTCACTCTTTCTGCCAAGGATTGCTTTAGCTATTCTGGGTTTTTTATTCTTCCAGATGAATTTCATAATTGCTTGCTCAATTCCTGCAAGGTACATCATTGGGATTTTAATTGGAATTGCATTGAATCTGTATAGCACTTTTGGTAGTATGGCCATTTTGACAATATTAATTCTTCCTATCCAAGAACATGGGAGATCTTCCATCTTCTAAGGTTTTCTTTAATTTCTTTCTTTATTGTTCTGTAGTTCTCATTGTAGAGGTCTTTCACCTCTTTTGTGAGATTGATTCCCAAGTATTTTATTTGTTTCGATGCTATTGTGAATGGGGTAGTTTTCCTAATTTCTCTTTCTGAAGATTCATCACTTATGTATAAAAATGCATTGGATTTATGAGCATTGATCTTGTAACCTGCTACTTTACTGAATTCACTTATGAGTTCTAAAAAAGTTTTCTGGTGGAATTTCCAGGTTCCTCTAAATATATAATCATGTCATCAGCGAGCAGGGATAGTTTGAGTTCTTCTTTTCCTATTTGTATCCCTTTAATTTCTTTGGTCTGTCTAATTGCTCTGGCTAGAGTCTCAAGGACGATGTTGAATAGAAGTGGTGATAGAGGGCATCCCTGCCTTGTTCCAGTTTTTAGGGGGAATGCTTTCAATTTTTCACCATTTAGAATGATATTGGCCATGGGCTTAGCGTATATGGCCTTTATAATGTTAAGGAATGTTCCCACTACCCCAATTTTTTCTAGTGTTTTTAGCATGAAGGTATGCTATATTTTATCGAATGCTTTTTCTGCATCTATCGAAATAATCATGTTATTCTTAACTTTAAATCTGTTGATATGGTGAATGACATTTATTGACTTCCGGATGTTGAACCAACCTTGCATCCCTGGGATAAAACCCACTTGATAGTGGTGCACTATCTTTTTAATATATTTTTGTATGTGATTTGCTAAAATTTTGTTGAGAATTTTTGCGTTGATGTTCATTAAGGATATTGGTCTGAAATTTTCTTTCCTCGATGTGTCTCTGTCTGGTTTAGGTATCAGGGTGATATTGACTTCATAGAACGAGTTTGGTAGGGTTCCCTCCTCTTCTATTTCTTGGAATACTTTGAGGAGTATTGGAATGAGCTCTTCTTTAAAGGTTTTGTAGAACTCGGCTGAGAACCCATCTCGTTCCGGACTTTTCTTTGTTGGTAGGCTTTTGATGACTTCTTCTATTTCATTACTTGAAATTGGTCTATTTAAATTGTGTATGTCCTCCTCTTTCAGTTTAAGTAATTCATATGTCTCTAGAAACTTGTTGATGTCTTCGAGGTTTTCTGTTTTGTTGGAGTATAGATTTTCAAAATAGCTTCTAATTATGTTTTGTATTTCAGTCGTGTCTGTTGTGATATTTCCTTGTTCATTCCGAATTTTAGTAATTTGAGTTTTCTCCCTCTTTCTCTGTGTTAGTGTGGCTAAGGGTTTATCAATTTTGTTTATTTTTTCGAAGAACCAACTATTTATTTTGTTAATTTTTCCAATTGTTTCTTTTGTTTCAATTTCGTTGATTTCAGCTCTGAGTTTAACTATTTCCTGTCTTCTGCTACTTTTGGTGTTGGTCTGTTCTTCTTTTCCTAGGGCTTTGAGCTATAGTGTTAAGTCGTTTATTTGTTGATTTCTACTTCTTTTGTTGAATGTGCCCCATGAAATAAATCTTCCTCTAAGTACTGCTTTCATAGTGTCCCAGAGATTTTGATATGATGGGTCTTTGATCTTGTTTACGTCTAAGAATTTTTTTATTTCCCTCCTGATGTCTTCTGTTATCCATTCATCATATAATAGTGTATTATTTAATCTCCAGGTATTGGAGAAATTTCTGTTTTTCATTCTGTCATTTATTTCTAATTTCAATCCATTATGATCTGATAGAGTACAAGGTAGTATCTCTATCTTCTTGTATTTGCTAAGAGTAGCTTTGTGGCATAAAATATGGTCTATTTTAGAGACGGATCCATGTGCTGCTGTGAAGAAGGTGTATTCGTTCTTTGTTGGATGGTATATTCGTATATGTTGGTTAAGTCTAAATTGTTGATTGTGTTATTGAGATCTAGGCTTTCTTTATTCAATTTTTTGTTTGGAAGATCTATCCAGTGGTGAGAGAGGTGTGTTAACATCGCCTGGTATTATTGTGTTGTGGTCTATTTGATTTCTGGAATTGAGAAGGATTTGTTTGATGTACGTGGATGAGCCAATGTTTGGGGCTTAGATATTTATGATTGTTATGTCTTGCTGATTTATGCTTCCCTTAAGCAGCATTTAATGTCCTTCTTTATCCCTTCTGACTAGTTTTTGCTTGACGTCCACATTATCTGAAATGAGGATGGATACTCCAGCTTTTTTGCTGTGTCCGTGTGCATGGTATGTTTTTCCCCATCCTTTCACCTTTAGTCTATGGGTATCTCTTTCTATGAGATGAGTCTCTTGCAGGCAGCATATTGTTGGATTTTTCTTTTTAATCCAATCTGCCAGTCTATGTCTTTTGATTGATGAATTCAGGCCATTAACATTCAGGTTTATTATTGTGATATGATTTGTATTCCCAGTCATTTGACTCATTTTTTTTTTTTTGACATGATTTGGTTTCTCCTTTATTTGGCTATTCCTTTAGGCTAGTTCCTCCCGTTGCTGATTTGCATTGTTGTTTTTCATCTCTCCCTCATGGAATATTTTGCTGAGAATGTTCTGTAATGCTGGCTTTCTTTTTGTAAATTCCTTTAGCTTTTGTTTATCATGGAAGGATCTTATTTCGTCGTCAAATCTGAAAGTAAGTTTTGCTGGGTATAAGATTCTTGGTTGGCATCCATTTTCTTTCAGGGCTTGGTAAATGTTGTTCTAGGCCCTTCTAGCTTTTAGGGTCTGCATTGAAAAATCTGCTGATATTCTTATTGGTTTCCCTCTGAATGTAATTTGATTGTTTTCTCTTGCAGCCTTTAAAATTCTGTCTTTATTTTGTATGTTAGGTATTTTCATAATAATGTGCCTTGGTGTGGGTCTGTTGTAATTTTGTATGTTTGGAGTCCTATAAGCCTCTTGTACTTGGTTTTCCATTTCGTTTTCAGATTTGGGAAATTTTCTGATATTATTTCATTGAATAGATTGTTCATTCCTTTGGTTTGTTTCTCTAAGCCTTCCTCAATCCCAATAATTCTTAAATTTGGCCTTTTCATGATATCCCATAATTCTTGTAGATTCTGTTCATGATTTCTTACCATTTTCTCTGTTTGGTCAACTTTGTTTTCAAGATTAAATATTTTTTCTTCATTGTTGAGGTTCTGTCTTCCAGGTGTTCTATCCTATTGGTTATTCTTTCTATGGAGTTTTTACCTTGGTTTATTGTTTTCTTCATTTCAAGGATTTCTGTTTGTTTTTTTTTCTGTATCTCTAACTCTTTATTGAAATGATCTCTTGCTTCCCATATTTGATCTTTTAAATCTTTTAACTGTTGATTGGTGCGATCATTTAATGTCTGCATTTTCTCTTTCATCTCCTCATTTGCTTCCCTGATTGTTTTAATTATGTACATTCTGAACTCCCTTTCTGACATTTCTTCTGCTGTGCTGTCTTTGGGTTTTATTGATATAATATCTAGGTTTGTTTAGGTCATTTTCTTCCCTTTTTTTCTCATATTGGTCAGATGTCAGTGGGACCCTGAGATATTGCAGATTTCCTCTATTGGCTTATAGTGACCCTGTAGATTTCCAGTGTAACATCTCCCAGCCTTCAGTAGCCTGAAATCTTGGAGGAACTTGATAATGCAGTGCTTCCAAAGAAAGCTGCCCCTTGCCCCCTACTGGTTCCAGGGCTTGGAGCTGGCTCTGTGTGGAAAGGCTCTCACTGTGGGGCCTGTACCACGCAGCTGGCCGTGTGGGAGGAGCCCACCACCAGAGTGTGCAAGGCTACCTGGGGAAGACTCTAGCTGCCCTGCCCTGCTCCGATAAGCCACCTCTATCCGGGCCTGCCGCCCTGGCCGAGCTTTACCTGGTGGGCAAGACTCACCTGTGGCTCTATTTCAGTCCAAGTCTCTCAGTGCCTCCCCTTCTTGATTCCTGGGTTCTGGAGTGACTGGAGATGCAGTCATCCTCTAGGTCGCCATCTTGGATCGCCCTGTGGAAAGAATCTGCAGCCAGAGGGGGCATGGCTGCCTGGAGAAGTCTCTGGCTGCCCTGCCCTGATCCCAGAGGCTGCTTGCGTGTCGAAGCTCTCCTTGGCTCGGGGACTTGTGGCTGGCTTTGTGTAGAAAGGCTCTCACTGGGCGGTCTGCTCCGAGAAGCTAGCCTTGAAAGGCGCCTCCCGCCGCAAGGGACGGGCTGCTTGGGGAAGTCCCTGGCTGCCCTGTCCTCGTCCCTGAAGCCACTTGCGGGCCAGAGCACTCCACGCTGGCTCCGGGTCTTGTAGCTGGTTCTGATCAGAAAGGCTCTCTCTGGGGGGCCTGCTCCGAGAAGCTGGCCATGTGGAAGGGGCCCACCGCCGGAGTGCGCAGGGCTGCCTGGGGAAAACTCTAGCCGCCCTGCCCTGCTCCGATAAGCCATCTCTATCCGGGCCTGCCACCCAGGCCGAGCTTTACCTGGTGGGCAAGACTCATCCGTGGCTCTATTTTAGTCCGAGTCTCTCAATGCTTCCCCTTCTTGAATCCTGGGTTCTGGAGCAACTGGAGATGCAGTCACCCTCTAGTCCGCCATCTTGGATCACCCCCTATATCTGTTAGATCTTTCTTGATCCAACACAAGGAGCAACATGTTAGAGTTTACCAGGCAGCAATGTGACACACTGTACATTTCTAAGCAATATAAGAGTGTTGGTATCCTGTTCATAGGGCAGCTGTTTTCAAACATGAATAATTTGAAGTATAGCACAGTCCTTGAAATAAAATGACAAACTACTTCTAAAAAATACTTTCATGAATGCATTTCTTATATTACGTACCAGTTATATACATAATAGTGTCCCATTGAACATTTAGTAAAAGTAACTTTTGCAGTAAAGTTTATGCCATTTTCCCAGTGAATTTTAAATATTTCAAATAATCTCATCATTCACTAATTACCTTTTTCAAAAGAATAACACTCCAAAAAACATAACATTTACTTCGAAGTTAACCATAAGTTATCTATTTGTTACTCAATTTAATGTATAGGACACCTCTGAAAACTAATTACATAGGACAACTGACATACTGGGTTAATATTAACCACTACTTATCTTGAGGGGTTTACCCCAGTACAACTGGTGGAGTTTTAATTGTGCACAAACTCCTCCCTGCTCAGCTCATAAGAAATCTAATGCCCTTCTGTTTTCACAGTATTAGTGTTACCTCAAGGTAGATGAAGATGTTTGTTATGGTTTAGATATTAGGTGTCCCCCAAAAGTTCATGCGTGAGGCAATGCAAGAAGTTTTACAGGTAACATGATTGGGTTATGAGATAATCAGGGAATTTTTCCCTTGCTAGGGATGAACCTGGGGCTAATTGTAGGCAGGTAGGTTATGGCTGGAGGAGGTTCATTGGGGGCGTGTCTTGGGAGCACATATTTTGCTCTCTCTTCTTCCTGGTTGTCATGTACTGAGCTGCCTTCCTCCATCACACCCTTCCACTCTGATGTTCTGCCTTTTCTTGGGCCCTATGTTAATGTAGGAGGTTGTCTAAGGACTGTCAGCATCCAATGAACTTTTCCTCCTCTAAAATTTTTCTTGTCAGCTATTTTGTTCACAGTGATGGAAAAACTGACTAAAACAATACTCCAGGGAACAAGAGATGTGATTGCCCTTATTACTCCTACAGGAATTCATCCTCTAGCATGCGTACGCCAGTGTGTCCTGAGGTCCTTGTTTTCTTATAGATTGTCAGTTGTGCAGGGACAACATATCAAAAAAGAAACCAGTCCCCTCCAAAGTGTTGATTATCAGTGCACACCCAATTTAAGACACCATCTGAAGCCCTGTCTGTGTACCTGGGAGGAACCTAGAAGTGACCCACACATCCAGCTATAGCTCTAGGGAGAGTGTGGTCATTGAAATTGGATAGAAGTTAAAGCCATGCAGGATGCTGGGAAACAAAGAACAATTTGGTGACAGAAGACCCAGGGGACATATGTATTAGGGGACATTTTATTAGGGTATGTTTAGCTATTAATATTTTCCTTTCCTTCTGGATAGTTGCATGAAGTAATAGAAGCCCATATGTGCAATCTGTGTGGATGTTTTAAGAATTTTTTCTTGTTTTAACTCTAAGTTCTGAATAAAAATGATGAGTTTTGCTTTGGGGCAGGAGTGTGACAGGGAAGAGCATTTGCTTCTCTGATATCATAGTAACTGACTTGCATTCCCTGGTTTTATGGCACCCTTTTTATAAAATTGCTTCCACCCGTGAATCATTTAACCACAGGGTTATCTACAGGCATATCTTTTAGTTTTAGCTGGCTGTAAAGTTTGTTCAAAAATGTCCCTTTTAAAGGGGCCGAGTTCAGGAACAGGGTAGTTAGATTTAAAGTTTGACATATCTGCAAACGTTTGATGTCAGGAGTGTCTAACAGGAGGGACTGACATTTTGTTAGTCTTCCCTCTATGAACCAGTGATGATCCTTGACTTCTAAAACTGTCTGGACTTGGTGGGAGGACCAGGACATCTAAAGACTGTCCCCAGGTTAATTGGGAGGCCTCATTAACTGGAGTCATGGCCATTGCTTTTAAACAGTTTGGTAACCCCTGACTCATAGGATCTAACTGTTTGGAGAAATGAGTTACTGTCTTGGGATGGGTCCCCACTGTTTGTGTTTAGACCCCTAAAGTTAAACCCAGTATTTTGCACATAACTTTTCTTTTACCCATATAAAGGCACATTTGTCTTTGGTTAAACTTTCTTGTTGGGCATTCAAGACTGAGTAGATAGTGCATTCCTACTGTTAAGGTCAGTCAAGGCTCCTCAGGGGTTACTTTTTAGGGTCATGAATTACATGTGAATTACATGTTAATTATATTTTAATTCCTAATAATCTTATATTTGAATGAAGACCCAGGAAGAACATCTTTTTACTTTTTTTACATACAAATAAATTTTTGTACTGTTTTTACATATAACAATTTTTGAAAACACATTTAAGAGACCCAAATATATTCTTTTATAGACCTTAGGAAGCCAATAATGCTTGAATTTATAATTAACAATTGATGTTTCAATATTTTAACTTATGAATGACAGCTGTTTTACCTCTTGATCATGTAGTTTTCAGATTTTAAATTATAAGTATTTTTACAAATATTTATCTTACTTAAATTTAATGTATTTTTAATAGTTGGTTTTATATTACCCATGAAAATCAAGATATCAGTTACTTTCACTTGCTTCTTTGTCAGAGAAAACACTGTCATCCATACCTGAAATGCAGAAATGTAGATATTGCATTCTTCAAACATTCAACAGAGATAAATGACAGACTTGGCTGGCCAGCCACCCAGGCAAAATGTGTGCTAATAATTCTGAAAACACCTTTATCTTTACAAGCAGAGATTCATAAGAGAGAAAATCACCAAAATCTATAGGTTCTCCCTGTAATTGCAAGTCAAGGACTATTTTTAAATTGTTTATAAGAAATGCTTTAAAGTAGGCATGTCAGTCATCTGCCATGCCACACATGACTCATGGCTCCTCTGATGTGGTAACAATCTGGGTTCCTGGACACATATGGACATTTTGACACTGTCACTTCATGGAGAAATTATTTTGCAGTGAGAATGAGAGGGGCCCCGGTCTTCCCAAGTGGGGACAATTAGGGTATTCCCATTACCAGTGTGGCCCAATGTCCACTGTGGACATTGAAACAGTGGTTTTACAGTGGCTTATATTTTAGAGGCACCTTTAATTTCTTTTTCTTTTTTTAAAATTAATCTATGTGTTAACTTCAAATATTACTTTCTAGTTAGGATTGTTTGAGATAATGGATCTCTCAAATGACCCTGAACAACAAATCATCTTAGTAAACATAGCAGAGAGGGAGGGAGGGGGAGAGAGAGAGAGAGAGAAAGAGAGAGAGAGAGAGAGAGAGAGAAAGAGAAAGGCAGAGAGCTGCTATCATCTTTTAAAATTAATCCTATGATTGTAGCATAAGATTTATTCAAAACTTTTTACAAGAAATGCTAAATTAAGTATGCCAAACAAACAAAATATAAGCCTACATGTGCAGAGTGAGAAAGAAAGGTAATAATATGAAAATGGATGAATCTATAGGAGCAAAGATCCTGGATGGTGTGATCCAAGAGGAAGGAGAAGACCAAAAAGTCAGGTTATAGCATGTGGGGCCCTACCAAGTATTCCTGATCCAGAGGCTCAGCTACAGCAATTCTCCCAATATCCCAGAAGGTGGAATCACAGCTGTAGAGCGCCCTCTATTGGATCTTAAAATTAATTACAAAATTTTCAAAGGAATCATTGACACTGGGGTAGATGGTTTTGTAATTCCTAGGAAATTCTGGAGGGAGGAGCATCTCCTGGGCCAGGAATGGACCTTACATATGGCACCTGCTAATTTAGAAGGCACTGGTCAAATTTCTCAGACTGCCCAAAGTGCTCAGTATCTCCGGTGGGAGGATAAAGATGACAATACAGGACTTTTCAAATCTTATGTTCTTGATACTTTGCCAGTGAATTTGTGGATAAGATATTTTGAGCAGCATGTGAGTCTTGTTAATAAACCCTAATTCCATGGTGACTTCTCAAATGCTTAATAAAGGATTTATCCCCATTGGAGGACTGAGAAAAAAAATCAACAAGAAAGTTGCACACTTGTGCCACAATCCTCTCAATAAGGATGATATGGATTGGGTAATACCATTGATCAACCTTTTTAATAGGAGTATTGATCTCTTCCCTGGCCCCAGAGACAGCAGAAAAAATTAATTGACTATCTGATGATCCTGTCTGGGTTGATCAATGGCCTCTTACAGGAGAAAAACTTCCAGTAGCCCATGATTTAGTTTAGGAACAGGTTCAAACTGGTCATATTGAGCCTACTCTTAGCCCATGGAATACTCCAATTTTTGTAATAAAGATAAAAAATCTGGCAAATGGAGAGTGTTGAAAGATCTCAGAGCAATTAATTGAACTATATAACTGATGGGTGCTTTTCAACCTGGGCTTTCCTCTCCTGTAGCTATCCCTCTTGATTATCAGTTAATTAGTAATTGATCTAAAACATTATTTTTTCACTATATCATTGCATCCAGATAATCTTGTAAAAGATTTGCATTTAGCATGCTGACTATAAACTTAGGAACAAGTAAAGAGATTTTGCTGAAAAGTGTTGCCTCAAGGCATGACAAATAGCCCAATGCTATGTCAGACTTTTGTGGCACAAGCTATTGCTCTAGCACAAGAGCAATTTCCCAATGCATATATAATCCATTACATGGATGATATTCTTCTGGCTCATGCTAATTCAGATATACTTTTAAAATTTTTTGCTCAATTAGAAACATCACTCACCACAGTGGATTTATTTATAGCACCTGAAAAGGTGCAAAAGGCTTTTACTTTTCAATATTTGGGCAGCTTAATTGAAGGATGCATGATTCATCCACAAAATTTACAAATTAGGACTGATGTTCTACATACCTTCAATGAGTTTCAAAAATTATTGGGAGATATTAATTGACTGTGGCTGAGTTTAAAATTGTCCTTTGCAGATTTATGCCCTTTATTTCAAATTTTATAAGGGTATTCTTCTCTGGCTTCTCCTCGACAACTAACAGCAGAAGCAAGATCTGAGTTAACAAAAGTTGAAACTGCCTTAAGACTGCACAACATACTAAAATTAATTTACAAGAACCTATATGTGTGTTGGTATTTCCTACTGTTCACACTCCTACAGCAGCAATGTGGCAGTCATTAGGAATAGTTGAATGACTTCACCTTGCTCACTCCCCTCAAAAGTCTTTAACTCCATTTCATGATTTTGTTGCTCAATGAGTCATTAAAGGTAGGACATGAGTTACACAGTTAATTGGATCAGAGCCTTCTGTTATTGTAATCCCTTTTCCATTCAACAACAAAGCTGGCTCTGGCAATCTTCTATTGCTCATCAAATAGCTTTTGCTAAATTTTCCTGGTCAAGTGGAGAGTCACTACCCTCATGATAAGATTGTTCAATTTGCTAATGTAACTTCATTTATTTTTCCAAAAATTGTAGGTGCTCAGCCAACAACTGGAGCAGTGACAGTGTTTACTGATGGCACAAGCTCAGGAAAAGCAGGTTTTTATAGCCATGCTCATCCTGAGGTGGTACAGACTTCTTATACTTCTGCACAACAAGCAGAACTTTGAGCTCTCATTTATGCTTTACTTCGTTTTGCTAATGGGCCAGTCAATATTTATAGTGATAGTGCATATACTGTTGGAGTTGCAAAGTATATTAAAACAAATATTATTGGAAATATATCATCAAAAGAGTTATTTCAGGGCTAGGGTTCTGGTTCAGTGGTAAAGAACTTGCCCAGCATGTGTGAGGCACTGGATTCAGTTCTCAGAATCACATATAAATAAAATAAAGGTCCACTGACAAACAAAAAAATATATAAAAAAAGAATTATTTCATTTGTTCCATACTTTACAAAAACAGTCCAAATGCGTCAATATCTTTTTTCTTTTCTTTTTTTTCAAGCAGATTGGTAGTTTTTATTGCTGGTTAATTACAAAAATGATAATCTGTTGAACTTGGTTACAATTAAACACACTGTACCAATTCATGATCTTGTTTCATAGCTAGGAAGGATCTGGGAGTGGACTGGGATTCCAGGAACTAGAAATATCAGGGTAGAAATAGGAACTTCAAACCAAGCCCCACAAACAGCTGTGCTTCAAGTGAGTTTTAAAAATTATTCAATCCCTTTCTTGAGGGTGTGGCTCAGAAGAAACATGAACTGGTAGAGCTGCATCCTGTTCATAGTGAATAGCCACTAAAAAGTCATATCTGAGAGGACCTTAAACTTCTGAATGAAGGTTCAGTGAGGTTGTGTTGTAAAACTTTTTCTGTAGTATTCATGGCCTAGTCCTTTTATAGCATGGTGTCTAATAGTTACCCAAACTAGCCCTGCATCTCTACTGGTGCTGGGCCTCCAAGTAGTGCTTGTCACCTTACTGCAGAGTAATGCTGCCAGGTCCAATGATAAGATAAGCTGGATTATAAGTACACAATTTTCAGAATGACAGGTACTTAATAAGCTTTACGTAAAATATAAAAATAGATTATATTACTAGGAAATTTTTAGTATTTATCAAGTTGTAAAGCTAGGCTTTTCCCACTTTAAAAAAGATACTAGAAACTGAAGAGATGACATCCAAATAAAGTGAACAATGCATTTTTCATAGCTTTCATTCTGAGCACTGCAGTGC
Organism: Sciurus carolinensis; assembly: GCF_902686445.1. Taxonomy (NCBI): domain Eukaryota; kingdom Metazoa; phylum Chordata; class Mammalia; order Rodentia; family Sciuridae; genus Sciurus; species Sciurus carolinensis. The sequence goes on along the minus strand of NC_062227.1, from coordinate 22,222,007 downwards.
AATCTAAGGAAAGAAGACTTACCACAAGGCACCTACAATAACATTAGTAGATGGGTAGGAAGTCTGTCACCCTTTTCTTAACTGTTTCCCTCTGAGTCTCAGTATCAAGGCATCAAGGGGCGCATTCCACAAATGATTGTCAGCATTCTGAAGCCAGGTCTGTATGCCTGTACATCAGAAAAGTTGAAAACCCTTAAGGAGGTAACTTTCCTTCCTATGTGTGCTGCCCCCACAGGCCGCAGTGAGTCAAGCTTCAGATTCTGTGCCTCTATTTTCACTTGGATTTCCATCATTGTCATCTGATTGATCATTTAACAGTACATATTTTCCGTCATTGGCTAGTGGTATAGACAGCATTAATTGAGCCAGTGCTTCTGGATCTTTTTGAACCTCAATAATTTCTTTTCCCAAATTAATAGCATAACATATCTTTTCACCTTCTGAGTTGCTTTCAAAAATGTATGTGCTCAGAGACTCTTCTCCTGTGGACTCAGGAATGCAGATGACAAAGCCAACCAGCCTTTTGTTTTATTGATGAGCGGCAAACTCTGTGACACTGGTAAGGATCTATCAACCTCAGAGTTTGACTGGTGACCATCAGATGAGATTCTGTTGTATGGAAGATGTTATGAATAGCCCAAGCTGATGATACGTGTCTCATTGCTTCATAGGTCACTTCAGTAGTGTTGTCTGTTTTAACTGCCATTGACCCCAAAAACTGAACTATAAACATCTGTTGCAAAAGAGAGAATCCTCTCTTCCAGAAATGACTCATCCTCAGTTTCACCAAAAGGGTTGATCTGCCTGCTACCTCTGTTCTGGTCCAGGAATTCTGTAGCAGGAAGCACAATGTCAAATTGAATAGGTGGCCCAGGTGCAATCCAGCTCTTCTGCTTCGAGAATGCTGATGGTTGTTTTGGGAACGATCTTGTCATTTTCTGTTTCTGAATTTTTCAAATTCTGGCTGGGGTGGGAGCTTTCTTGTTTTTTCCCAAAACTTGTAATTGGAATCACAGCCTGGAGAGCCGTCTGATTCAACTTGATGACCACTGCCTCTGGGTTGTCAGTCAGGTAGATCATCTGTCTGGAGATATTGTTTACAGCATATATCCACTCTTCGTTTTCTTTTCTGCTCTCTGCCTGGAAGATTATTCCTAATTTTCCGCTGGGAGTGGTGATCTGGAAGCAGTATTGCCGTCTTCACAGTCCACTGCCATCACTGAGCAGTTGTCCAGGTCCTGGATCAGACCTCTGGTCACAGCTCCCCTGGGCTGACACATGAGGTTCCTTCCTTGGGTGGAGAAGTAAAGACTCTCCCAGGTGGTGGTGACCAGCCCTGTTTTGTTTCTAAGGTTAAGGTAACCAGCCTTCTGGATGAGGTTCCTGTTGACTTGTGGGGGAACCTCATCGAAGTCTGGCATGTAGATGGATTCATCGACAGAAAGTAATTCTTGCTGGGACATCTGCATCTTTTCTTCTTCAGTTTCCAGTTCCACCCAAATGCTTTGAACCATGTCTGCAACGGAGGATACAAAGCTATCCATGCTTTGGGAAAATATCTCTGCTCCCTTCTTAAAAATGTTAATCTGTCTGTGGACAGAGCCTATCATGGATTCCATCACGGCCATCTGCTTTGGATACTGTAGCGCATTTAGTGCAGAGTAGTACTGGAGGGACGCCAGGTGCTGTTTCTGCAGTGTAGCTGCCACTTCTTTCCCAACTTCAGTCTTTACATTTTCATTCTCCTTTTTTTAGGGAACCTGCTAGCTATATTTTGCCATTGAGAGGTCATGCTCACTGCTGGCAAGTCCAAAAAGATCCGTGCTTACTTCTGAGATCCTTTTCTCGAAATTGTACAACAGGTAGAACCATGGCATCTGACAGCTGTTTAACCAGCTCTGAATGGAGAACATGAAACTTATCCACCACTTCAGAAAAATAGTGGAGTGTAGAAATTACTTCTTCATCCCCTTTGCCAAGTGCAAAATTCTGCTTTTCATATGCCAGCAGCTGCTTGGAGAACTGTTGGGTGGCCAAGTACATTTCACTCTGGGCCCCGTAGCGGTGCTGCATGGCGTAGCAGCTGGTTGGCATAGTCTGTGAGCGTGCCGGCATCTTCCTCAAACACATTCAGTAAAGAGTGAGTCTGGGGGCTGTCCTGCAACGTCTCCTCCAGCAGGAGTTTGTCCACCGCGGGCATGGCTGGGCAAAGGCGATGGAAGGACACAGGGCGTGAGGCGGCAGCCGAGGTGCTCCGTGCTCAGGCAACTCCAGTGATGCTCAGTCAATGTCTTTTTTTCATTGGTCATATTGAGCTCATTCTAACTTTCCAGGTCCTTTGTCATCAGATAATGCTAAGGTTGATAAACTTGTTGATTTTTCAACAAATGTCTCTATATGATTGTGCAAAAGCCTCACATTCTTTACATCATCAGAATGCTTCTAGTTTACATTAAGAATTTTTATATTATTAGGGAACAAGCTCATCAAATTGTTCATGTATGCCCATAGTGTGTAGTGCATTCTCCAAGTTTACACCATGGGGTTAATCCCCATGGTTTATGGCCAAATTGGCTTTGGAAGATGGATGTGACTCACATCCCCCAATTTGGTAAAAATTTTTATGTTCATTTTACTGTTGATACTTGTTCTTGGTTTATCTTTGCCACTGCTTGTATGAAATAAAACACTCTGAATGCTATTTCTCATTGCTTGGCTGCTTTTGGAGTATGAGGTTGTCCTTCAGAGATTAATACTGATAATGTTCCAGCTTATACTAATTCTTCAACGGTTTTTTCATCAATGTCATATTGATCACAAAACAGGATTTCTTTATAATCTTCAAGGTCAAGCTATTGTGGAGCGAGCTCATTTATCTATTAAACTATAATTACAAAAAGAAAAAGTGGGGAATAAGACCCCACAAAATAATCTTAATCATGCTTTGTTTTGAATGTTTTGAATTGTGATTCTAAACATCCTATTCGTGTACCAGAACATGCCCTCAAACATGGAGGACTTGCAGCCAAAGTTCAAGTGACTGAAACACAAACTGATTCCCAGAGAGAACAGGAAAATGAAGAAGAGGAAGAGAGGGCCAAAGAAGACTCTGAGGAAACCCAACCTGCCATCATGGAGACAACTAAAGGACCTGACACTTCAGGCTCAGCAGAGAGATAACAGGGTACTAAGACTCCAGTCACAATGTTGGTGGCCATGCTCACTCTGTAGAACTCTCAGGTAAGTGGAGCCCATGGAGAAACTTATTGGACCTATTATCCAGATCCATCTTTAATATGTCCAGTTGTGTGGACTGAAGAAACCATCCCAGTATTTACTAATGATACTCATATGATGGGAGGTTTCACAAACATTTAACACTTATTTATGCCACTGGATTTAATTATACTGGCTATAGTGGGAATCCACCTATATGTTGGTCCCATGATATTTATGCTTATTGAGGGGTCTTGCACACTCCTGTCAGGGAGGTACCCATCTCCACTTTAGGGGTATTGCCCCCTTGTGTCCCTGGCTGGGATGGGGTTTGCTGGGATGGGGTTTGGGTAGGGGAGCAATGTTGGTGGTAGCAGAGGGCAGACAGGGAGAACACACAGTGACCCCATTCCAGGGGGTAGTCACAGTGTTGGCCGCTGGGCCACTCTGGGCCTTGGCCCTTTCCTTCTCACCTCTGCAGTAGGGAGAAAAGAATGGGTCTGGCCAGAGCAGGTGCCATCTTCCTTCCACGCTCTAAGGCTCAGGAGGTTGACCAGTAGTCCCCTCAGGAACTGGTCACATTTTTCTTCTGGGGAAGGAGGTTGATCAGTTGTCCCTCGATTGCTGATGCTGGCATCAAATTTGTGATCTTCCTGTCTCAGCCTAGAATTACAGGACATTTGTTTCTCCTTCCTTCTTCAAATGATGGTTGCATGACATGATATGGGATGGGGTTGGAGAATTGGAATATTTTTATCCTGGATGGCTGTCAAACCTGCAGTAGGACACATCCATCCTTCCCATAAAGGCTCTCCAAGGAAAAGATGGAATAGAAGGAGTGAGTCCCAGAGCTCTTCCCATAAGATCAAACATCTCTTTTTTTTTCCAAACTGTTTTCTTCTAGGAAATGAAAACTCAAAGTTTAAATAATAACAAACAATAATAACACACATTTTGGGGAAGAAAGTAAGTTTTGAAGAAAAGACAACGTATGGGGGACCTAGACCAGCCAATCGTACTGGCCTTTGGGGTTTAACATCAAACGTCCAGATAGTTATTAAAATGGAACTTTCCCATGATAGGCCAGTTATTCCCATGGAACAGCCACCAGTATCTTATTGCCCTAATCAATCTGCATTAGAATTTGGTAACTTTCCTAAATGAATGGATTGTGCAGATGTCTTGCCAGGATGAGATATAATCTCTATAAGTGGTGGATATGTTTGGGGTTGATCTCCAAGAATTGATAAAGGACAGTTACATCAGGATCCTATAACTCCTAGAGGATTTGTTGGTGTTGTTAATATCCTAACTTTCAGTGAAGGTAGCATACAAAAAGGTCTGTGGCATTTAATAGCTGCCTCAGATTTTCTCCGTTTTACAGATGAGCCGATGCCTGACTTTATAGACAGGAACTATAGGCAAGGAGGGTTCTTGCTATGGCCTGTGAGCCTGTGTTCAATCTCCTTATGCTTTAATTTCTGGAAATGTGAGAGTTCAGAGAAAAGGAGAAAAGTATATGTAAGTTGTAAGAAATGCAATCTAATTGTATCACTAGACAGAAAAGAGGGAGAAGGGTATTGGTCCTTTACTGACGCTCTTTTTTTTACTCTCAGCTAACATCTTGGGGCCACAGTGTGCTAATGCTGGAGTTCAGGTTTTACAACAGATGCATAAACTGCTAAGCAGACCACAGTTAGTGATTGGACTTACATTGCTAGGAGTGGCTGTTTTAATTTCTTTTATAGCTTCTACAGATACAGTTTCTGTAGCTTTATCTAAAAACATTCATACTGCTCATTTTTTAAATAATTTGGCTCAAAATACTTCTAAAGCCCTGTACAATCAGGTAAATATTGATCAAAGAGTTGCAAGTAAATTAAATGCTTTGGAAGCTACTGTTATTAATATTGGAAATGAACTTGCTGCTCTCAAATTTAAGTAAAGGCTTAGATGCCATGCCAGTTACAAATATGTCTGCATTACTGCTTCCCAATGGGATTGGGAAAAGGTCAAAATCATCTAATGGGCATTTGGCATGATGATAATAACAGTCTGAATCTTATGGAGTTATATCATCACGTCCAGGGTATCCAGAAATGCAGGATCGACCTCATGGATCCTGCATCTCTGACTGAACAAATACTTTGTGCTCTAAAAGGCTTTAATCCTGGAAATGTACTGAAGCATTTCTCATGGTATATTTTTGGAATTATGTGTTTGCTACTAATTCTTTTTTGTGTTATGATAATAGGTTGTTGTACCCTCAGAAATGAAATCTGGGAACTTCAAGTAACAGCATATCACTTGTGATTAAAAAACAAAAAGGGGGGAGACATTGGAAGCTACCAATGAACTGTAGGCGTGTCTAAGCAAAGGTGAGCCCCTCAAAGAACTCTCGGTAGTATCTTACCTATCTGAAACTGCTCCATTGCCCTGGCAAATGTCCTGCTCAAAGGGAATTCTGTGATACCACAGAATTTTTTGGCTCAGACACCACAAAGTTCAAATGCAACTCCCCAGAGGTGGAGAGAGATACTAGTGCCCCAACTGGCCTTCTGGCACCAGCTGGCTGGAGGAGGAAGAACTACTGTGCCAGCAATAAGTCCCCAGTCAGGCCAGCTTCCCCACAGCTTCTCACTTCTTGTTTACTTTGAAGAATCCTTCCTCACAATAAATTCCTTTGGTGTTCTTAACTATAAATAAAGCATTCACAGGCTTTTTCTCTTTGTTAGGATCAGACCCTTCAGGTCTCTTCCACCTGTCAAGGCCTCACTTTAAATATAATTTCCTGCATCTTTTATTTCTCGATATGACTTTTCAGATTTTATTTCCCACTTGCTCACACCTCCAGTGGTTACCTATTTCCTCCCCATGCAGGCCATGTTGAGAGGAGAGCACCTCACAGTTCTGGGGCTGTGATTTTTATAGGGTCAGCAGGGTGCTCAGCAGCCAGCAAGCACAGGCTGTGTGAGCTTTTGTCCTCTTGGGTACACTGGACTGCTCTTTGCAAACAGCCCCTGAGTCTCCTGTTCTAGCCCTTGTCATCTACAGGACACACTTAGGCTCCCTGTCTTAATTCAGGATCCACTTCTTCAATGCCAGGGTCACAGCACAGAACTGTGGAGCAGGTTTGGGTGGATACCAGGCCTGAGGAGGGGACGGTGAGGCTGTTGCACCAGGAAGTGAAAGCCTTGCTGATGAATGAGCTTAGAGAAGATGAAGAACTGGCCCAAAGAAGGCGTTCACAGCAGATGATGGGAGCCTTCAAGGAGCACTGGGCCAAGAAGCTGAAAGGGGCACCTCCCTCCTGCAGGATGCTTCCTGGCCTGGTCTGTCCTGCTGGCTGCCTCACTGGTAGAGCTCCCTCCCACACTCCCAGGAACTCCTGCTGCTGCCATGCACAGCCAGTAGAGAAAAAGCCACCCCAAGTCTCTAGTTCCATGTGGCTGACATTTACTCAGGCCATACCAGTGACTGCTTTCATGTGCACTTTTTAGATTTAACCCTTACTTAACCATTCACAGTGTTGGAAATAGGAGCAGGACAGCACTTACTTCTAAAAGTCTTTCCTTTAACTTGGATGTCCTCTGCTAGAGAAGTCCCTTTGTGCAACTTAAATAGGATTAATGTAAATTGTTTCTTTCACTTGTTTGGCTTTTTTCTCCCAAATTTGCAAATGGTACTGGTATTCTTTTTTCTAAATCGTTGAGTCTATTCAGGCCTTGACTAGCCTGAGGCGGTCATCCACCCAGGAATTCTCAGGCCAGATGTTCCCTGCCTCAGGAAAGGCTTATGTTGATACCCTTTATGAGGTTCTTATCCTTGCTACCAGAATGCCCCTTGACCTCTCGGTGACTCCAAGTGACAAAGGAACTGTGCTATTCTGTGCTCTTTCCTGGTCTTTGGTCCCATGATGCCTTAAGTGGTCCAGACTGACCAGGGCATTGGCAGAAATAAGTCTATTATTGTCATCTATCTGGCAGAACCATTGAGAAATGAATTGCAGGTCAAGGTTTGTTAATAGGAAATTACAATCTCTTTGTATTCTCTATAAAAAATGAAAAGCAACAATTATTACAGAGCACTGTGCCACCATTCAATTTATCTTCATGACAGCCTTGGAAAGTAGGTAGCATTGTCCTGATCTTACTGATGAGGAAACTGAGGCTAGATGAGATTAAATAACCAGCTCACTGATGCACAGCTGGCCAGGTCCACAGCTGGGTCCAGCTCACCTGTGAGGAGAGAATCCGGCTGTGCATGTTTGGCACTGGGCTGCAGGTCAGATGCTAGTTGCTTGTTTCCCTTAGTCTTCCAAGTCACCCTGGGGAAGGCAGTATAGTCACTTTCTGGGACTGTCATCACAGAGTACCAAAATCTGGGCAGCTCAAAACAACAAATTTATCATCTCACAGTTCTAGGGACCAGAAGTCTGAAATCAAGGTGTGGACTAGGTCATGTTCCCTCTGAAGGCTTTAGGGTGGATCCCTTTCCCTCTTCCAGCTCCTGGTGTCAGCTCTAGTCCTTGGCTTCCTTGGCTTATGGACACATCACTCCAGGGCATAACACTCCAGGTTTTCTGGGAGTGTTGGGGGGCATGATTTCTACACTATCCAGTTGCCTCTCCCTTGACACTACCTAACTCAGTGGGATCACACGGTGGCACCCACACAGCCCTCAGGCATTATCTAACACAGAGCAAAGCTCACTACCAAATGGTTTAAGCCAAGCTGTGCTGGGTGTCTGTGCATGTGGTAGCCAGGTGATCTTTCTCCAGCCTGATCTGTGCCTGGGGAATCGACTAGCATTGACTGTGGAGAGATTGGGGCCTGCTATGGCTCCTGAGACAATGGTGTCTGGCCTCTGCCTTTTACACAGTCATGCTTCCATCTCTTGATTTATGTACAAAATCATTTACCATCACCTAGAACAAAGCATCAGAGCAGCTGATGCTTGGAGGATCTGAGGTAGTGCTGTGCCAATCATGGGCCAGACATAACCATGAACTGGCTACAGTTTGAGGTAAGAGGAGGCTCTAGGAGGCCACTGAGGGTGCAGCCTTTTGGAGTGCAAGTGGCCCTAGAGGGGACAGGCAACTTCTCCATCCCTGGAATGGCATCCTGGGACGAGCCATGCCGAGGTAGTCTTGGGCACTGCTGGGATTTCATTCCATGTGAGAAGTTCACTTGAGTTTCCAGAGATGCCTGCTAACACCCAGAGAGGGTAACAGTGGGGAGGAGTATCTGACAGACTGTCTCACTGGAGGGTATATCTTGGCCAGAGCCTGTGGGTGGCTTGTGGTTGATTCCTAATGGAAACTAGAACCTGTGTGTTCCTTGTATACACATTTGCCATCGGTACTGACCGAATCATGGTTGACTTGTTTTTCTTTTCCATTCCACAAGGTAAAGGAAGTCACTGTTTTGTGTCTAACTCATGGATTACCCATTTCTCTGCTGTGTGTCTTCGGTACACATAACCATGGGTGTGGTGTTCCCCTGTTCCCACTCCCCACTCTGCAGCAGAGCATCTGATAAAGCTTTTTTCAGGGTTATTAACCATGGGCTTTTCTTTCCAAAGCTGCTTGATGCTGATCCCATTGGTTCCTGAAGCCACCAATGTCCTGTTCCTGCAGGACTTTCTCAAAGGCGTCACTGCCATGCTTAGTAACAGTCACCAGTGGAACCCATCAGCAGATCACCTGTTACCTAAGGTGAACATCACTTTCCACCTCCACCAGAATCTCACTGCAGAGAGGGAGGAGGTGGAACCAGGCAGAGGCAGGTTCCAGAGTGGCTACCAGGCCCCTGTGGGCACCTTGAACTTTAGTGATACTGAAGTTCTAGGCTAGGCCAGGCCTGATGGTTGCTTAACTCAGCCCTTCTGAGCTCCTCTGTCCTGACGGCCTTGGAGCAGGCTGGAGTTATCCCACTTTGCAGAAAAGGAAACAAATCTAGAAACTCCCAAGAACTTCAGTGACTTGCTCAAGGCACTATGAGAAAACCCTGGATGAAGACCTAGGTCTTGAGGGCAGGTCTCCTCTTGTCACCCTCCATAGGGGGAATGAAGAGAAGTGCGGAAGAGGCTGGAATGCTTAGAAGCTGGGAGAACTATTCCTCTGCTCTGAGAGGGCCTTTCTTATAGCCTGTCCAACCCCAATGAGGCACTGGCTCCTTGTGACACACCCAACCCCTTTTGTTCTTCCCCATTCTGGGTCTCAGTTTCCCCAGGGAGGAGAGAAGACTACCTTTTCAGTTGGAGGGTTAGGGCAAGGGACAAGTGCACAGATACTCAGAAGGTAATCACTATCATGATTATGAGGGACACCTGGGCCAGAGGTAGGCACCTTCTGCCATCCTTTGCTGTCCCTCCCACAGTCTCCATGCTGTCCCATCAAGTTCTCTTGGCTCCTCCTTCCTCCATCTCCCACACAGTGATTCACTGTGTTGAATCACTTCTGCCACCAAACTCCCTTGCAGATCCCCCGAGTCCCTCAGTTGACTTGATGGGGAGTGTCAGTGAGTCCCGGGCCTTCCTCTGAGGAAGAGCTCAATCAGGGTACCAGGGAGAAACTTCATTAACCCTCTCTGAGCCCCTCCTCCCTGCAAAATGCAAGCTGACCCAGTGACCCAGGCAGCCATCTGTCTCTGCCACAGCTAGGTCTTCAGAGGTCCCTGCAGGCAGATGACAGGGCTGCCTCTGCAGCCCTGCCTTTGCTGCCAGGCCTGCCTCTGCAGCCCTGCCTTTGCTGCCAGGCCTGAGTCTGGCATATGCAAGACCTCTCTCTACCTGGCCTTCCCTGGGAAGCCTCGGGTTTCCTGTCCAATAGTGGCTTTTGCTGTAGCTTCCAGTTTTTTCTGTTACTAAGAATGGGATGGGGCCAGTGGCTAAAGCTCATGGCATTGGGGTGGCCTGGAGGGGCTGTTCACAACTTGTTGTGACAGAGATGATGGAGGTTTAGAAAGGCCCTGAGAATACCCGCCTGACCCACTTCATGGGCAAACTGTACTCGTCATCATTGCTGGTTTGCCTACCTCCAGGAACCTGTCCTTCTGGGACTGGGCCTGCAACTTCTTTCTGGCTCCAGTGTTCCTACAACAAAACAGGTAAAAAACAGTGAGATAACTTTGGGCCCATCCAAAGAAACCAGATTATATGTTTTAGGTCCCTTCAAATCCTTTGTGGGAAGGGCTAGGAAAAGAAGGAAGAAATGAACAAAGGAACTAAATGAGTAGCTTACCTCTTTCTGAGAAAGGTTACCTAACACCAGCAGTCAGTGGACCAACACTGGAATGCCCGGTCCTGACACCCTTGCAGGAAGGCTGAGAGATGTCCTTGCCATGGAAGCAGATGGCAGGTGGAACTGTTGCATCAAGCGACATGGGAGCCTCATTCCTTAGAGAGCTGTTATGAAGATATTAGTGCTCAATATTTTTCATCTCCATGAGGACTGATATTCTGCATAGAAAACCCAATCTTGCCTTGAGTTAGGGATTGCATATCAAACCACAGTGCAGTCCCTGCTCTGAAAACAGAGTCCTGCTGTGAGAGCCAGACCTGTTTTTCCAGAGTGCCTTTGGACCTCCACAGGCCCCAGTCCACTCTATAAACTCTTCACCTCCTATGCTTATCCAGTGAGTGAGCGCCTACTTTGTGCGAGGCTCGGTGCTAAGCTCAGAGGAACAACATGGGCATGACCCCGGTACCCCTGCCGCTGCACTCTAGCAATGCCTCGGCTTCCTTGCTGGCTCAGGGGATGCTGACCCTGCCCTGTTGGAAACACGCTGCGGCCTTCATGTGGCAGCCTTGCTACCACTTCAGAGGTGATCTCAAACTTGCCTGCTCCAGGCTGTATACACTAATCTCTCCTGTCACCTCCTTCAACAGAGACATTTCTTGCAGCCTTTCAGCACTCATTGCATGTTTAGATCCTGTTCCTGAGACCCCAAATGCCTCTTTGAGCCCATCTAGAAAACCTTTGGCCCCCATCCTTATTCTCTAAGATCCAATCACATGACTCATTGTCTTGCTGGCTACACCCTGGGCTCCATGTGGGCAGATTTGTCTTGAACCACCTCTGAGTGTCCACTTTGTGTGTGCCAGGGACAGTGTTGGATAGCCAGTGCACAGCAACTGTCAGTTGAGTGAGCATGTGAGGGGTCACAGCCAGCCTCTGGAGGAAGTGCTTCTTTCAGTGGTCAGTCACACTGTTCAGTGTCCCACAGAAGAGGCTCCTTACTCAAATGGCTGTGACCTCAGGATGGTTTTGCATTCATGTCTCTTTCTCCATCTGCATAGTAAGCTCTGCAAACACCAGCACAGGGCCTGGCAGGAAGCAGGCTTAGTGTGTATCTGTGGAATCTGTCACCCTATCTGCTCCTCTGTACCTCAGCACCTGTCAGGGCACCTGGCACACAGCAGGCAGGCAGCAGACACTGAAGTGAGTTGGCTGGACCCTTTCCATGTCTGTAGTCACTACACACACACACACACACACACACACACACACACACACACACGACCATCAATTGAGCGCCTCACAGTGACAGGCTTTAGAAATGCCACTCATGTTTTCTTTCCTACTGCCCTCAAAAGGACAGAAGCCAGATCATTCTTGATGATTGTAATTTGGACAACCTTTTCCTAGGTGAATCTTCCTCATAAAGTATATTAAAGTTTATATATTTTCCTGGAAAAGATGAAAGACAGTTCTCTTGGTTGTAGAATTCTAACTATAGTTGTTCTGATTTTAAGTAACTATAAATATTAATTTCCATGACAAGCACTGTATATTTTAAAGTACTTTTATGCTAAGATTATCAGATGCAGAATGTTTGATCAGTGTTAGATTGAAGGTGTGAGTGATAATTTTGAACTGGCAATAAGTTTTGTAGGTTGTTTATTTGATTAACAAATACCTACAGGGTGCTCGCTATGAGCAAAGCATGATTTTTCAGACTGGGGAAGAAACAGAAATACCCAACTCTACTGAGAAAACACTTATTGAGCATTTACTGAGGGCAGGCTCTGTGCTAGTAGAGAAAGAGAGCCTGGTGACAGGGGAAGGCCACAGCCCCATAGGAGCTCTCAGTGCCCTCAGTGGGCAGAGGACACATTTTTGGTTATGAGTTGTGTGCCTGAGAGTTCTCCAAGTGACCTGGACAGAGTGGAGGCAGAGGAAGGGAAGGGCAGAGTCTTTCATGGATGAGTATCACTCTGTATTAGTTATCTATTACTATGTGTCAATTTACCCTCAAACTTAGCTGTTTAGAACAAGGTTTCAGTTAGTGGGCTCCAAAGCAGAAACTGCATCACAGAAGAGCATGTCAGAGGAAAGCTGCTGAGCTCATGCTGCCAGGAAGCAGAGACAGAAAAAGGAGCAGGCAACAAGAAACACCTTCCAGGGCTCACCCCCAGTGACCTACCTCCTCCAGCAAGTCCCACCACCTCCCAGTAGTTCTTTCAGCTGAGGATCGATTAATTCATTAATGAGATTGGAGCCCTCATGGTTCACTTTCCAAAATCCCCTCCTCTGAACATTGCTGCACTGGGGACAAGACTTCAACACAGGAGACTTTGGCAACATTGCAGATCCAAATCAAAACAAACAACAGAGATGTTCTCTCACACAGGTTCTGAGGGTGTGGAATCGGGGTGGCATAGCTGGCTGATTCTGCCTCAAGGTTTCTCATGAGGCTGCAGTCAACTGAGCTCTCCCTTGAGTGGTGCCCACTGGCCTCTCCACAGGGTTGGCTGAGTGTCCTCAAGACACTGTAACTGGTTCCACCCAGATCTAGTGACCCAATTACAGGGTAAAGGGGCAGGGCATTATGGTGTCCTTTATAACCTGATCTGTAAAGTGACATAGTCACTTTACCATATGCTATATTGTAATGGTCACACTGACCATCTTGGTAAAGTGAGGGTGGAGATTACACAAAAGTGACATAGATTCCAGGAGATGGGAATCATTGAATCATTTGAGACCATCTGGCTATCACACCCTCCTCTGAAGGGAGAAGAAAATGTAGGAGGGCCCACCATGTGGGATATATTCACTGCCCAGGTGATAGAGCTGGCCACATCACTGGGCAGTGCTCATTTACACGACTGCAGGATCCTTACCAAGGCTTTCTGGATAATTAATAATTGAGATGGTTTACAAACCTAAGTTCACTAAATGAGATTCATAGTGATATAATACATACAGAATAATATAATACATAACTCAATATATCAATCTAATAATATCATAATTGATAGTTACATCCAACATATAACAATAAATTAAAATTTGAGAGATTTAAAAACCAGTGTGACCCAGCCACTTCTCAGTATTTATGTAAGAGAATTAAAATTACTACAGCAGTATATGCATACCCTCATTTATAGCACCACGGTTCACAATAGCCAAGTTATGCAACCAGCCTAGGTGTCCACCAACAGATGAATGGATAAAATATGGTGTATATATACACATTGGAGTTTTATTCAGCCATCAAGAATGAAATTGTGACATTTGCAGGTAAATGGATGGAAGTTGAGAGCATTATGTTGAGTGAAATAAGAGTCAGAAAATGAAGAGTCATATGTTTTTTCTCATATGTGGGCTAGAGAGGAAAAAAGCAGGTAGGGGAAGGGAGCTGAAATCTCAAGAAAATAGAGAGACCAGTGGAGTAGAGGAAGGGCACCAGGAGGAGTTGAGGGAGGTGGGCAAGAGGAGGAACTAGGGAACAATATTGACCCAATTACATTGTTACATTGTGAGCACATACACAGGTAAAAAGGAATCCCAGTATTATATAGTGTACCAATACGAAGTTGAGATATTTTCTGATAACAAGTTTAAATTATGAAGTTATGCAGCATTTGAGCTAGTCGTATGTTGTGTCCTATTGGGTGACACACCTGGCTAATATAAATTAACTAATAACTGAATTTAATATTTTTCTTTCAGGTGTGCTTTGATTGTGGTGGGAAAGCATGACCTATGGGGTATTTCTTTGCATTAATTGCTTAGAGTCATGCTGGTCACTTGGTGTTTTCTTGGGTGTCTTCTGTAAATGAATTGTCCCTCACTGGGTGGGAGAGAATCCGCATGGGGTCTTTCCCCTTTATTTTGGCTTTGGCATCACATAAAATGATTGGCTAATCATGTGTAGTGGAGGTTGAAATCTTAGATCCCTAACTAAACAGGGAAGATGACATTTCTATTCAGGTAAAGAGCTCATCAGAGATGAGAGGTGGCAATGTTGAGGACAGAGTCAAAGTGGAGTTTGTGAGGTGGTGTTTCCTTCCCTTCTGCATCTTATCAGTTAGCACAAAGTACAGTCATGGGAGAAAGTGGTTCAGGAATTGTGGGCCCCTCCTACACCCCATGCAAGGTGGAAAATTCATGTAAATGATGGGGAAATGTGTTCATTAGCTGTTCATCATGGTGACAAAAATACCTGACAAGAACACCTTAGAGGAGGAAAAGTATATTTTGGCTTATGGTTTCAGTCTCTGGTCTGCTGACTCCATGACTCCAGGCCCAAGGTGAGGTGGTACATTATGGGAGAAGAGTGTAGCAGAGAAAAGTGGCTTAGCTCATGGCAGCCAGAAAGCAGAGCGGCACAAAATACTAACTTTAAAGGTATCCTCCAGTGACCTAATTCCTCCAGCCACACCCTACCCTGCCTACAGTTACCACCCAGTAAGGCAATCCTTTCAAATTATTTATCTATCAAAAAGATTAATGTACGGGTGAGGTTATACCTCTTGTAATTTAATCATTACCCCTCTGAACACTCCTGCATTGTATAACATGAGTTTTTTGGGGGACACCTCACAACCAAATCCTAACAGAAACCTTCCTTGTATCAGGATGTCATTTCCCACATAATCCTCCACCTCTGTCTCCCAAAGACACTAATAGTGACAATTTCAAATGTTTATAAAATAAAGGTCTGTTTATTTGAGGACTTGGGCTACACTGGTGCCTCCAGCCAGTAAACCATCTTCCAGTTCTCACATCATGGCAGTAGGGCCTTTGCACCAGAAAAAGGCACCCCCTCTGACCAGACAACCCATGGTGGGATGTGGAAAGGCCTTTCTGTGAAGTAAAATTCAAATAATAAATAATGAAAGGACTGCTATCTCCTCCAGACATCCAAGATGCCTAAAGAAAAAAAGACCAAGGGGAAATGATAGCCCTGGGCCCTGCTGTGGTCAAGAAGCAGGAAGCCAAGAAGGTGAGAACCCACTGTACAAGATGAAGCCAAAGAACTTAGGCATCAGACAGGACATCCAGCCCAAAAGGGACATTACCTGCTTTGTAAAATGACCCCACTATATTCGGTTGCAGCAGCAAAGGGCTCTTCTCTATAAGCAGCTGAAAGTGCCTCCTATGATTAACCAGTTTGCCCAGTCCTTGGACTGTCAAACAGCCACCCAAATGCCTAAACTTGCTCACAAGTACAGATCAGAGACAGCGGTAGAAGAAGCAGCTGTTGACCCAGGCTGAGAATTAGGTTGCTGGCAAAAGGGATAACCACTGGTCCTTCGAGCAGGGTTCAGTACTGTCACCACCTTAGTGGAGAACAAGAAGGCTCAGCTGGTGATGATTGCACATGATGTGGATCCCATTGAGCTGGTTGTCTTCCTGCCCGCCCTGTGTCACAAGATGGGAGTCCCTTACAGCATCATTAAGAGGAAGGCTAAGCTGGGACATC
This sequence comes from Sciurus carolinensis, assembly GCF_902686445.1. Lineage (NCBI taxonomy): Eukaryota > Metazoa > Chordata > Mammalia > Rodentia > Sciuridae > Sciurus > Sciurus carolinensis. Next base: position 22,206,075 of record NC_062227.1, on the reverse strand, counting down.
TGGTTCACAGGAAGACATGCACCACTCTTGCCTTCACACAGGTTAACTGAGAAGACAAAGGAGTTCTGGTTAAGTTGGCGGAAGCTATCAGAACCAATTATAATGACAGATATAATGAGATCAGTGGCTACTGGGTAAGCAACATCCTGCATTCAAAATCCATGACTCAAATTGCCAAGTTGAAAAAGGAAAAGCCTAATAAACTCATCACTAAACAGATAAATGTATGCTGTTGGGTTTCTGTACATAAACATAACAAAATGTCCTTAATCCAGTGTCTTAGACTGAAGGCAGTAAACTTGTTTGGGGCAGTAGCAAGCACAAGCCCCACAGTGTAAGAGCTCTAAAGAAACTCATCATGTAATTTGCAGGAACAAGCTATGTATAGCAGTAAAATACTCAGAAACCAAGCCAGGATTTTGTGATTGACCAGTCACTGCCTTATTTAAGGTAGCAATGAATGTGAGTCTATAAAGCTTTTATTCATACTGATAATACATGATTCAGTAAATTCAGTCTCTTGAATGAAAAAATAAAAATAAAAGATCCCCAGCCAGGCTCAGGACTTGGAAACAAGCAAGGCCTACATGTCACCTGCCACAGCCCTTGCCAGGCCCCCTCTGCAGGGTCCACTGAGTAGCCATGGCACAAACTTCTAGTGTTGCTGTGGCCTCCTATTTCTCTGCCACTTCTTTTTCCAGGGAAGGAATCAGTGAGGCTAACTATTTAGAATTGTGGCAAACAGTTTTTTTTTTTTTTTTTTTAATGACTTAAGGAATAGTGACACCATGTGATTGTTCTATAGGAGCTTTTGTTCCAATAATGAAGCCAGAATTAAGGACAGGTAGTTAGTGTAGAAATAGGAAATCGGGTCAATTCAAGGAAATGAAGCCATGAAGCCATCTGCCTTTGGAAGTTGGATACTGCCCCTGGAAGAATGGAATGTCAAGGTTCTCCGGAGTCCATTGATTACCAAATTTACCTGCCTTTATCAAGGACTGCAAGCAAGGAGCTGCTAATTAATGCCCCCTGGGCCCTTGCCTGCCTGAATCACCTTGGCCCTCCCCCTGCCCATGGCTTCTCACTTAATGCAAAACCAGGCCTAGTCACGTAGGCAGGAAGGAGAGAGAGATAAGGGGGGAGAAAATGGAGAACAAAAGAGACTTTAACCTATAAAAGATGTAGGGTGCGCTCACTTCTTGGGACTTTAGAACATCAGCCATGGCCCCCTTCTTCCTGCCGGGAGAAGTCTGTATTATTCCCTTTAAATAAACCTGCTTAATCTGCTTGCCTTGGCGTGCTTCTCTAATGTTCAATCTTCAACATTAGAAGGAGAAGAACTCGTCACCGGTAAATGGCGGTATCAGATTTGGAGGTTCCACCGAGATTTACGCCAAGGTAAGTAAGCTTCTCTCACCACGCACCCCACATCTGTTTGAGGTGCATCTTTCTTTCTGTCTCTTTATTTTTGGAAGGCAAAAAATGGGCACCCGTCGGCTACTTAAATGCAGTTAGTGCAGCCGCCATTCTTAAGACTCGGGTGAGAGGTTTCCCGGCCCAGGCAAGTTCCAATCACCTGCTCTGTAGGCATGTTGGACTGTGCCGAAGCCATTTCCTACTTTTCTGTACAGGCCTGGAGCGCAATTGCCGCAAGTACACAGTGTCCCTAGTCCTGATCTGCCCAGGATGCGTGGAGGTGGAGGAAGGGTTGGAGCAACTGTGGGGTTCTCGGTCCGGGCTACTCTCGGGTGGACCCCAAAGGTTCCTTCTCTGGAACCCCCCTCCTGACAGCCCTGAGGGGTATCCAGGGTGATCGGTAGACAATGGCACTGAGGGAAAGCGCCAATCACCTTTGCCTCTGTATGGACTGCACAACACTCCCGCACATCCACTCCCTCCTGGATGCTCCCCTTCCCTTGCCGGTCAGACATTAGGAATTCAACCTGTAGGATTAAGGCCTGGGATGATTAGTATGAAAATGCCCAGGTTCCCTTTGTTTGCACAGTTAGCCTTCACTAGTCTAGACACTAGAGTCTCTCCATTACTGTTCCCGTGCTTAAATGTGCTCATGGTGTTCTCTTTAAGCTGCAAGAGGGAAGCATTTAAAAACCCCTCCCGTGAGACCCTCCAAGCAAAGGGTGTTATACGCCTAACAACCAATAGATGTTCCCCCACCCTCCGGAGATTCCTTTAGTCTACAGGGCAAGAAGATAGGCAAAAGGCACACTTTTTACTTTTGTCATCATTTTTCATAATTAGGAGTTTATAGTGGCAGGAGGAAAGCAGTAATGCCCTTAAGTCTGAATCCTCCCAGGGTCTCTAGCACAGGGCAAACTAGGACCCTAGCACTTTGCCGAAGAAGGCCAGAAATAACTTTGGCAAAGCCAGGTAGTGAGAGACGGGTTTTTCTGGACCGTAAGGAAGCTCAAAGTTAGGGAGATGTCCCTAATACTTCTAACTCAGAAGGGAGCTTCTCTCTCAACAGTATTGCCAGGTTCACCACTAGCCTGCATACTGCTAAATTGCAAATGATCAAGAAAAGTGCCTTTCATATGTTACCATGCTTGACAGCAATAATTTCTACCATGAGAGGAGAAAGCCTTAAGGAATTGCCTACTAAGGGAGGAAAATCAAGGGGACCTTCCCAACTTAAGACAGACAAAAATAAATTCAAGGAGGCTTTTGGAGGATCCTAATAAATATTGAGATGTTTCAAAACTTATGCCAGGTATTTGACTTCACCTGGAAAATTATGCTATTAACCATCTAGAGAACAGGCAGTTCACAGAAACCATCCTAACTGGGATTCAAATAATGAGTAGGATGCCTAAAAAAACTCTTATGCAGCCTTTAGGAAAGTCCTGCTATTTTCATGGAGAGACTTAGAAAAGCAATAAGAAAGCACACCACTCTGAATCCTGAATCCATAAAGGGCCACCTACTTTTAAGGTATAAATTTATCATTTAGTCAGCCCCAATATTTAGAGGAAATTACAAAATTGGCACGTGGCCCTGATCAATCCTCAGATGATCTTCTCCAGCTTGCATCTTCTGTTTTTAATAGACATCAAAAAGAAAGAAAAGGGAACATATAGGCAAGAAAAAGGACTTATTAAAGATCATTCAAACTGATATAGATACTTTTAATGCCTTGCAATAGCCCATGCAATTCACCCATTTTAGGAGTTAAAAAGCAAACTGCCTAGTTCAAGACCTTAGAATAATGAAGCAGTAATTCCCCCCATCCTGTAGTTCTTAATCAATACACTTTTATCTTGGATTCCAACTGCTGCTTTGTATACTAAGTTAGATTTAAAAGATGGTTTTTCCTGTTTATGCTAGACTCTGAATGGCAATTTCTGTTTGCCTTTGAGGAACCAGATACTGTATCTCAACTAACCTAGACAGTATTGCCTCAGGATTTAAATGGTCCTCACCTGTTCCAGACAAACCTTAGCTAAGGACTTAACAAAATTCAGAGATAAAACATCTGTGATTGTTCAATAAGTAAATGACATCCTTTATGTGCCCCCACCCAGGAGGAATATCAAAAGGCCATTGCAGAACTCCTAAACTTCTTAGCTATTAGGAATTAAAAGATCTCAAAAAATAAAGCTTAATTACATCATCAACAGGTTCAATACTACAGGAAATAGCCACCATAGGACAATATTCTGCCCCAGGAAGGGGCCTTACTTCAAGCTCCTGTCCTCAGCTTACCTATGAAGCAAGATTTAACCTGTTTGTCACAAAGGGGAAAATAAATCCTGGATAAGTAGCCATAGGCAGCTCAATAACCAATGGCATATCTCAGTGAGGAACTTAGCAAAGTAGCTTCATTCTCAAAAGAAATGGAAAATAAGGTCTCATAATTTTCTTTGACATCCAACCTGTCCTGATGAGATGGCTAAAGTGATGGCTAAAGTGCCTTAGGCACAAGGTTTCTATTAAAACCTGTTAGATCCTTCCAGATCTCAGTCAAGGCTTACATTGAAATGTAAATAGGAGGCCTAAAGGCTCAGTAGGAGACCAGTCTCAAACCCAAAGAAAAAAAAAAGGTAAAAAAGAGCCTTACCTAAACTCCAGCAAAAGGAAATTTTATGGTGCCTTACTAAAGTAATTAACGGCCCTATCATTTTTCCAGGACTCTTGTTTTTTTTTAATTCTATATTTTTTTGAGCTCATGATTTTTTTGATCAGTTCTATTTTTTATTCAACTAGAGATTTTGAACATCTGTTACATTGCAATGGAGATTCACCTATAAAGTTACAAGGCCTTTGATTTTGTGTTATTTGTATGTCATGCTGTCTGATGTCATGTTTTGTCTGTATCAAAACTGAGTGCTCCTAAAATTAAAATTTAAAAATGGATCCAGATACTTTTAATTCATGTGATTTAAAGGTTCAATTAAAATTGGGTAAACCAATGAAAGTAAAATGTCTTTGAAAATAACTCACAAGTCTCTAGGTGGTCAAGCTAATAAAATATTGATGTTAATAAAATGTCTAATATCAATTGTTTCTAGGACTTTTCTTCAACAGGAAAGAGACAACAAATACTGTTCAGGATACTTGTCTGATATCTTGGTTTTTGCAGAATAAGTGAATTAGAGTTAACATGTATGGGATTACTCAAATGTGTTTGTAGAGATATCTGATTAATTTACAAAGTTAAAATGCTAATTGTTAAATAACATCGAGTACTTTTAACTCCTTAAATTACATGGGGTAACATACTTAAACATTATTGGTGTTTTCATAGGTTAGGTTGGTAAATAAAAGGGTTTAAATTTGCTTTGTGTCATCACTAAACTAAAAACAAGGTTACTAAGAGTTATGTCCTAACAAGTGCAATTCTATATACAAAGGGTCCCAAAAGTTTTAACTGTGTTTCAATTAGAGTACTATAAACAACAAAATATTTAATCTTATTAAAATAGAGTAATTTATCTAAATTCAGAAATTTCATAAGAGTTGTTTCAGAATGTGAACAAAAAGGGGTCAACAAATAGGAAAGAGAAAATAAAAGGTTCTGGGTATGGAAATATATTTAGTAAAAGGGAAAAGGAAATGTTTCTGGGTAAGAAAGTGCTTGTGTGATGAAATACACGAGGGTCTAAGTAAGTGCTAAGGAAGTCTGTGTGTAAGTAAAGGGCAAGTTTCAACAAGTTTGTGTGTAACTAAGTTGGTTGTATGTATATGAGACAGTTAAAGCTATTTAAGGTTTTTCCTAAGGTGAAATACTAATGTTCTGATATAAACCAAAGTTTAATCTATATGGTAAAATGACATGGTAAAATGGCAAGGATTTCTTAGAAACACTAATTTACTCTTAACTTTGTGTCTATTAAGTTTTATTCTTTAGAACAATTAGTCTTAAAAATTGGGGTGTATACAATTATGGTTAAACAACTGTTAAGAGTATTGTACTGTGTTACAGAGTCTACATTTTTCTTTAAAAACTAAATTTGGTAAGATAAAAGTGTCAAGGTAATTGTGAAGTGGTCACTAGTTGTATATTAAATGTGTTCATATTTTTCAGGTATACAAGTTTTAAAGCAGGGAATTTATCAAGCTGCTATTCTCCAGATAAACTTGTCTGTAATGGTAATTTTAAACTTATAAAGAGTAAATTTTATTGGGGATTAATTTCTATCATTTAATGTTCTATTATAAGACCTGTTATCAATAGGGTATATGCAAAATTGGTTACTTTTTACACTGAGATAAAGAATTTCAAATGTAAATGTATTTATAAAAGTTAGAGCCTGACTTGTTTAAAGGTTAATATTTTGAAACATAAAAGCATTTTGCCAGTTTGTCACATAAGGAGAGTTAAAAGCTCTCTCAGCCTTTCTTTGATTCATGTTTTAGATACAATGTTAAATTGTATTAATTATAAAGTTTATATAGACTCAGGAAACAGTATATGTAAACTACTTAATGATATTTAAGGAAGTAGCAAAGTTCAACATCAGAATTAGAACACTTAAGATCCGTAAAGAGCCATGCCTTACCTGAGATAAGGCTCTGCCTCCCACCTTACTGCATGTTAGAGTGACTCCAAAATAAGTCAGACTTCAGCTTATTTAAAGTTATAATCAAAAGATTGGTTTTTGTTGTAAAAGTACTATGATCTCAAATAGGGAATATAATGTGGTTCTCAGTCAAAATTCAAGATAGCTATTTTACAAGCAGAATATATTTTTACTCTTGCTAATTTCATTTTGTAAAATTGTTACCTGTTAATGTTCTGCAGAAGTAGCTGCTTCAAGAACATGCAACCTAGGTAACTTGTGATAATAAGCCATCACCTAACAGATAGTGGTAACAGATACCAGAACAGATAGTGGTAACTTCCAGTACTAATGCAGACTCCAGTTAGATAAAAGGGTAAATAACTGTAAAGTCATGGACATTGAAGTTAAAGCCCAGTACTCTTACTTTATGACTGGTGAGACTGGCTTGCTGGATGATTAAGATCAAACTTAGAGATTGGAATTAAATACAGAAGGCAAGATAGACCAGTATTTGGAACTTTTGCCCTCAGTCAGCCTGAACCCAGGGAATAAGAGGACTTCTCTAAGGAGCGCTGCAACTCTGGGTCACACAACCTCCTGATCAAGGAGATTGTTGAGACTAGAGGATGAAAAATCACTCAGTGCATCTGCTGCAAAGGAGGGTCATGGAAAAAGGGAGACATCCCTTTATGCTTCCAAAGGAAGTCACCTCATCAAGGAGACCCTGCCTAACCAATGGCACTGGTGGAGCTAAGAAGCTGCTCTTAAGTTCTCTATGAGTGGCCCCTGTGGGAACTCAGCTGACTCTTTAACAAGACAGGAACCAGGTCAATTTGACCAGCTTGATCTTAGACACCCAGCAAAACAGTTAAAACCAAAATACAGCCATTCTTGGGCATTTAAAAGAAATAATAGTTAAATGTAACTTAAGATGTACACTTGTATTAGCCCACTAGAATAAAGACTGGAAGCTACAAATGAAAGAAAGATTCTTCAGCAAATGTGCCTGATAACTATCAAGAGAAACTGCCAGAGTCAGAAGTTTTTAGTCAGTGTAAGGCCTGCAGACCTTCCTAAGCTACACAGGTAGACTTAACCTATGTTTGCTCATATGATTATCTAGCCCTAAGTAACAGAAGTATAGAGCTCTCTACTAAACACAGGTTATACCAATAAAGGGATATTTTACAAGAATCAAATGACATTAAGTAGCTTAACTATATTTTCTGGGGACATCTATGACATTGAGTTAAATGTTGTGTTTACATTCCTGATAACCTGGACAATGTTAAAGTCCCCAAATAAAGGCCTTGTCCTCTCTCCAGCCTTTGCTAGGCCTAGTTATGGGAACAATTTCTCAGTTCTTCCACCGCCTGGTGAGAGATTGACTTCTGTCATTTTCATGATACTCAGTGGCATGTTCCAGATGCTGCAACATTTACTTTGTACTAATCTCATTTCAGTACTCATGTCTTTTTGTTCTTCTATCATAGAAGCACCCACCCCCAGATAACTTTACAACCTGCTCTTCCCCAACCAGACTTCTACCTTGGACCCCTGATTGACCCGATTTTTAAAAAAGGAACTCCAAACAGCTTGCCCCTCGCTGCCCCCTTTCAGCTTCGAAGCAGCCAGAATGACCGACACCCCCTTTCTTTTCCTTACAGCAGTTAGGAGTTCCTAAAGCTAACGGGGGGAATGAAGCCAGAATTAAGGACAGGTAGTTAGTGTAGAAATAGGAAATCGGGTCAATTCGAGGAAATGAAGTCATGAAGCCATCTGCCTTTGGAAGTTGGAGACTGCCCCTGGAAGAATGGAATGTCAAGGATCTCTGGAGTCCATTGATTACCAAATTTACCTGCCTTTATCAAGGACTGCAAGCAAGGAGCCGCTAATTAATGCCCCCTGGGCCCTTGCCTGCCTGAATCACCTTGGCCCTCCCGCTGCCCATGGCTTCTCACTTAATGCAAAACCAGGCCTAATCACGTAGGCAGGAAGGAGAGAGAGATAAGGGGGGAGAAAACTGGAGAACAAAAGAGATTTTAACCTATAAAAGATGTAGGGTGCGCTCACTTCTTGGGACTTTAGAACATCAGCCATGGCCCCCTTCTTCCTGCCGGGAGAAGTCTGTATTATTCCCTTTAAATAAACCTGCTTAATCTGCTTGCCTTGGCGTGCTTCTCTAGTGTTCAATCTTCAACATTAGAAGGAGCAGAACTCGTCACCAGTGGTATCAATAGGATAAAAATCTATGATAACTCATAATGAGACATTTTGTGAAATAGCACAAAACTACAGGAATAATTACACCATAATTTGCTTATTCGGTATCCTCAAACAACTTCTCTGGTTCATGGAGTCTCTTTTAGAAATCATCTTGTAAATCATGGTGGGTTGAATATTTATTGCCACATAACTATAGCGTTAATTACTTAGAACAAGAGGTCAATTTGCATGTTCTATCTGGATTCAGAGTATTTGTTATTTTCTTTCATCTGTGAGTCTGGTCTTAGAATGTTCTGGATATCCTATCCTGGTCTCTTTATAAAACCTTGAAAGACTTAGTGGCAGGGCAAATCTAATTATTTACTTTAGAATTTTATTGTGCTAATATACATGTAACACAAAATTTACCATCTTAATAATTCTTAAGTGTATAGTTGAGTCATTAAATAATTCCAGATATGCAATCAAAACCACTGCCCATCTCTCTTTGTTTTGTAAAACTGTATTGCTATGCCCATTAAATGCTAAATCCCCATTCCCATCTCACCTAGTCCCTGGCAATCACCATTCATTCCACTTTCTGTCTCTATGATTTTGACAATTCTAAATACTTCATATGATTAGAATTAAACGTATTTGGCTTGTTTTGCTTAGCCTAGTGTCCTCAGGGTTCATCCATGTTGTGATTATTCCTATAGGAATAATTCACATGGTTAAATTTTTCTTCTTTTTATAGGCTCATTCATTGGTAGACATTTGGGTTGTTTCTACATTTTAGCTAATGTGAATTAAACTACTATGAACATGGGTATATAAATATCTCTTTGAGAAATCATTTTGAATTTTGAATTTTGGGGGGCATATACCCAGAAGTGGAATTGCTGGAACAGATTATAATTGTTTGTAATATTTTGAGGAAAAAACATACATTTATTTTACAGTGGCTGTGCTACTTTCCACTCCCACCAACCCTTTGCAAGGGTCTTCATCTTTCTCTGATTCCTCACCAACACTTGTCTTTATTTTTTGTTGCAGGGAGGGCAGTCTGTGTCTGTGAATGGAGCCCTGGTTAAGTTGGTGGAAGGTATCAGAACTCCACTTGTGCATGGTATACAAGCTCTCCACCACTGACCTAAACCCTGGTGCTTTTTATTTTTTAAATTTTTAATTTTTTTGTGATGGTGGGGATTGAACCCAGGTCTTTGGGCATGCAAAGCAAGCACTCTACCAAATGAGCTACATACCCAGCCCTTTATTTTTATTTATAGATAGTGCCCTTCCTAATGGGTGTGAGGTGGTGTCTCATCATAGTTCTGATTTGCAATTTCCTAACAATTAGTAATGCTGAACATCTTTCATGTGCTTATTTGCCATCTGTGTATCTTCTTTGAAGAATGTGTATTCTAGTTCTTTGCCCATTTGTAAATTGGGTTATTTGACTTTGTGTTATTGAGGTTTAGAGGTTCTATATATTTTATAGATATTAACCCTTTGATTACATGTGATTTGAAAATATTTTTCCCATTCTTTGTGTTGCCCTTTGAATCTGTTGACATGTTTTGGTGCCAGGGATTGAACCCAGGGGCACTTGATTAACTATAGTTTTAACCAGCAAACCAGGAGAAGGCAGGTTAGGAGAGTACAGAAATGGTCAGCTGCTTTGGGAGGTGATCACTTCCAAGGTGGACCTAATTGAACTGTCCCCTGGCCCACCAGCTTCAAGCGCTGGAACTCTTCACCTGCATTGCTGGGAGACCCATGAAAACATCAACTGAAGAAGTGAAATGGCCAATCTAACTCACAGCAAAGTGAAGCCCACTGGCCAGTACATGACACACACTTGCATGTACAGAGCTCCTGAAGAACTCTTCTAGTGACTCACCCTTACTAAAGGTAGCCAAGGACCCCCAGACACTTGAGGAAACATGCCTTAACTTGAAATACAGAAAAAAGACAAATAAATTTAGGTACTCAGGAGACAGTGACCAGAATAGAAATTTTTAAAAATCTTATCCTCAGCATTTCATGAGACAAGAACACTCTACATTTATCTTTCACTAGTAGATAATAAAAATGAGAACTGAAATAAAAAGTCAAATGGGAGAGTCAGATAATAAAGTAATGACATCCCAGAATGTAGAGCAATGACAAAAGATGTAGGAGAAAAATAGTAAGAAAATTCAAAGAACTCATCCGAATACTCCTCAAAGTATTTCATGAAATAGAAGGGGAGGGAACCCTTCCAAACTCATTCTATGAAGCTAATATCACCCTGATACCAAAACCAAAAACACATCGAGGAAAAAAAATGCAGACCAATATCCGTAATGAACATAGATGCAAAAATTCTTAACAAAATTTTAGCAAATCACATACAAAAACATTAAAATGATAGTGAACCATGATCAAATGGGCTTTATCCCAAGGATGCAAGGTTGGTTCAACATCTGGAAATCAATAAATGTAAATGACCACATCAACAGGCTTAATGTTAAGAATCACATGATTATTTCAATAGATGCGGAAAAAGCATTTGATAAAATACAGCATCCCTTCATGCTCAAAACACTAAAAAAGACACCAGGGAGGCAGGCCCAGAGAACCAGGCCCAGACCAGCCGGGCCTCAGCCCGCTGTCTAGTGCCCGTGCTGCAGTTAACCATTTATCAACACATGGATGTGCCTCTGCCCAGTAGCAGGGATTATACCCCACCAGGAGGTTACCATTCCTAGAGGGGCAGCATCCTTTTTGGGTCACTGCGTTATCAAGTTCCTCCAAGATATCAAGCTACTGAAGACTAGGAGGTGAGTTATTGGAAACCTGCAGGGACACTCTAAGTCTATAGGGGGGAAAGAGCAATACCTCAGCCTTGCACTCCTAGGGGACAAGATACATGAGCAATATGAGAAAACAAGAGAAGAAAGTGTCCCAAACAAACCTAGATGCTACATCAATAAAATCCAATGACATCATGGCAGAAGAAATGTCAGAAAGGGAGTTCAGAATGTATATAATTAAAATGATCAGAGAAGCAAATGATGAAATAAGAGAGCAAATGCAGACATTGAATGATCACACCTATCAACAGTTAAAAGAGCACATGCAGGAAGCAAAGGATCATTTCAATAAAGAGAGATTCTGAAAAAAAAAAAAAACCCAGAAATCCTTGAAATGAAGGAAACAATAAGCCAAATTTAAAACTCACATATAACGAATAGGATAGAACATCTGGAAGACAGAACCTCAGACATTGAAGAGAAAATATTTAATCTTGAAAACAAAGTTGACCAAACAGAAGATGGTAAGAAATCATGAACAGAATATCCAAGGATTATGGAATATCATGAAAAGAATATTATGAAATATTATGAAAAGAATTATGGAATATCATGAATTTAAGAATTATTGGGATTGAGGAAGGCACAGAGAAACAAACCAAAGGAATGAACAGTCTATTCAATGAAATAATATTAGAAAATTTCCCAAATCTGAAGAATGAAATGGAAAATCAAATACAAGAGACTTATAGGACAACAAATGTACAAAATTACAACAGACCCACACCAAGGCACATTATAATGAAAGTACCTAACATACAAAATAAAGATAGAATTTTAAAGGCTGCAAGAGAAAACAAATCAAATTACATTCAGAGGGAAACCAATACAAATATCAGCAGATTTCTCAAACCAGACCCTAAAAGTTAGAAGGCCTGGAACAACATTTTTTCAAGCTCTGAAAGAAAATGGATGCCAACCAAGAATCTTACACCCAGCAAAAACTTACCTTCAGATTTGACGATGAAATAAAATTCTTCCATGATAAACAAAAGCTAAAAGAATTTACAAATAGAAAGCTGGCACTACAGAACATTCTCAGCAAAATATTCCATGAGGAAGAAATGAAAAACAATGATGTAAGTCAGCAAATGGAGGAACTACCCTAAAGGGATAGCCAAATAAAGGAGAAACCAAGTCAAATTAAAAACCAAAAATAAGCCAAAGTGACCAGGAATAAAAATCATATCTCAATAATAACTCTGAATGTTAATGACCTGAACTCATCAATCTAAAGACATAGATGGCAGATTGGATTAAAAAGAAAGACCCAACAATATGCTGCCTTCAAGAGACTCATCTCCTAGAAAGAAATACCCATAGACTAAAGGTGAAAGGATGGGAAAAAAACCATACCATGCACATGGACTCAGCAAAAAAGCCAGAGTATCCATCCTCATATCAGATAATGTGAACTTCAAGCCAAAGTTAGAAGGGATAAAGAAGGACATTTCATACTGCTTAAGGGAAGCATAAGTCAGCAGGACATAACAATCATAAAAATTTATGCCCCAAACAATGACTCATCCATGTACATCAAACAAATCCTTCTCAATTCCAGGAACCAAATAGACCACAACACAGTAATACTAGATAACTTTAGCACACATCTCTCACCACTGGACAGATCTTCCAAACAAAAATTGAACAAAGAAACCATAGATCTCAATATCACAATCGATAATTTAGACTTAACAGACATATAGAGAATATTCCATCCACCATGAGTGCCGTGTCTATTTCCTGCCACTCTGACATTTGACATGGCTCTGTTGGAGTAGAGGATCTGACACTTGACATGGTCTGTTGGAATAGAGGACTCAACACTTGACAGGGTTCTGTTGATCGTTGATTGTCCTCCCTCTTGGAGGTCAGAGGTGTGGCATGTCTCCATGTGTACATGTGTAGTTGCTTTTTTTTTTTTTTTTGTGGTACTGGGATTGAACCCAGGGCCCTGTGCATGCAAGGCAAGCACTCTACCAACTGAGCTACATCCCCAGCCCTGCAGTTGCTTTTTATTATTAAAAATCAATATATCATTAGAAACTTATTGGAAAAAAAACATTGGGAAGGTTTTACTGTATTGGGACATAAAATAGTGCACAATAAAAATTTAGCACTAATACATAGATAAAATATATGAAAATAAGCAATTATAGCTGTGCTCGAGTTTAAAGGAGACTGTGATTGTTTTAGTATAATAGTAGATGGATAAAAAGGCACTCCTCTGAGCTTGGATGTGGTGTTTAGCATTTGTTGCTTTCCTAATTTTAATAGTTGACCTAGAGATACTTTACATAATAAAAACATTTAGGTTAGTCATAAATATAATTTTTGTTTCTCCTATGTTTAGTCTAATTCTTTGAGAATCAGAATAAGATTGTAGTTCACCATTATATGAAATTAGAATAGACTAAATATTAACTATAAGTTGATTTCATTGCCCTTTAATAATAGTAAAAGTTTCTCACTCTTAAACACTGGAGTTCATGGCAGGGGGTGGTTTCTCAGAAAATCTAGTAACATGTTCTGAAGGTTAAAGGCTGGCAGATCATGGTGCCCTCAATTTAGCTGGGAGACAAGGTTGTTTTAGTTTAGCTGGGAGATGAGGTTATTTTAATCTAGCTGGGAAATAAGATTGTTTTGATCTGGACTGTCATACAGAGAGAATGTGTACTTTGAGGAGAAGCATAGATTGTATTTTTGAAGGTTTTTCTTGCTTTAAACTAACCAAAAATGATATAATCATTACTAAAGAAAAATATCTATAAAAAGGCTGGCAGAAAAAATAAAGACAGATACAGCCTCAGAACGTCTGGTGTCTCTGTGTGCTATTTCTCCACTGCACCAATGCCTCCCATCCACGTAGGACCCCCAACCGTGCTAGGACTGGACCCTGGCACATGAGCGAATACACTTTCTTTTCAGCAGCACATGGACCGTTCTCTAAAAGAGAGATACTATCTTGTATTCTATTAGATCATAATGGAATGATATTAGAAATAAATGACAAAATAAAAAACAGACACTACTCTAACACCTGGACATTAAATAATATGCTATTGAATGATGCATGGATAACAGAAGACATCAGGGGGGAAATAAAAAAAAATTCTTAGAGGTAAACAAGAACAAAGATACAACGTATCAAAATCTCTGGGACACTATGAAAGCAGTACTAAGAGGAAAATTCATTTCATGGATCACATTCAGTAAAAGAAGAAAGTCAATAACTAAATGACCTAACATTACAGCTCAAAGTCCTAGAAAAAGAATAAGAGATGAACACCAAAAGTAATAGAAGACAGAAAACAGTTAAAATCAGAGCTGAAATCAATGAAATTGAAACAAAGGAAAAAATAAAAAAAATTGACAAAATAAAAGTTGGTTCTTTGAAAAAATAAAATTGATAAACCCTTAGCCACACTAACAGAAAAGGAGAGAGAAAACTCAAATTACTAAAATTCAGGATGAAAAAGGAAATATCATGACAGACACTGTTGAAATACAAAACATAATTTGAAGCTATTTTGGAAATCTATACTCCAACAAAATAGAAAATCTCGAAGACATCAACAGGTTTCTAGAGACAAATGATCCACCCAAACTGAAACAGGAGGACACACACAATTTAAATAGATCAATTTCAAGCAATGGAATAGAAGTCATCAAAAGCCTACCAACAAAGAAAAGGCTGGGACCAGATGGATTCTCAGCTGTGTTCTACAAGACTTTCAAAGAAGAGATCATTTCAATACTCCTAAAAGTATTCCATGAAATAAAAGAGGAGGGAACCCTCCCAAACTCATTCTGTTAAGCTAATATCACCCTGATATCAAAACCAGACAGATACACATTGAGGAAAGAAAATTTCAGACCAATATCCTTAATGAACGTAGATGCAAAAAAATTTTTAAAAATTTTAGCAAATTGCATACAAAAACATATTAAAAACATAGTGTGTCATGATCAAGTGGGTTTTATCCCAGGGAAGCAAGGTTAATTCAACATCTGGAAATCAATAAATGTAATTCACCGTATCAACAGACTTAAAGTTAAGAGTCGCATGATTATTTCAATAAATACAGAAAAAGCGTTTGATAAAATACAGCACCCCTTCATGCTCAAAACACTAGAAAAAATAGGGATAGTAGGAACATTCCTCAACATTGTAAAGGCTATCTATGCTAAGCCCATGGCCAACATCATTCTAAATGGAGAAAAACTGAAAACATTCCCCTAAAAACTGGAACAAGGCAGGGATGCCCTCTTTCACCACTTCTATTCAACATCATCCTTGAAACTCTATTCCGAGCAATTAGACCAAAGAGATTAAAGGGATACGAATAGGAAAAGAAGAACTCAAACTATCACTATTTGTCAATGACATGATTCTATATTTACAGGAGCTGAAAAATTCCAACAGAAAACTTCTAGAACTCATAAATGAATTCAGTAAAGTATCAGGATATAAAATCAACCCTCATAAATCGAATGCATTTTTATTCATAAGTGATGAACCCTCTGAAAGAGAAATTAGGAAAACTACCCCATTAACGGTAGCCTTGAAAAAAGTAAAGTACTTGGGAATCAATCTAACAAAAGAGGTGAAAAACCTCTACAATGAGAACTACAGAATACTAAAAAAAGAAATTAAAGAAAACCTTAGGTGATGGAAAGATCTCCCATGTTCTTGGATAGGCAGACTTAATATTGTCAAAATGGCCATACTACCGAAAGTGCTATACAAATTCAATGCAATTCCAATTAAAATCCCAGTGGTGTACCTCATAGAAATAGAGAAAGCAATTATGAAATTCATTTGGAAGAATAAGAAACCCAGAATAGCTAAAGCAATCATTAGCAGGAAGAGCGAAGCAGGGGGTATCGCAATACCAGAACTTCAACTACGCTACAGAGCAATAATAACAGAAACAGCATGGTTTTGGCACCAAAGTAGACAGGTAGACCAATGGTAGAGAATAGAGGACACAGAGACAAACCCATATAAACACAGTTATCTTATACGAGATGAAGGTACCAAAAACATACAATGGAGAAAAGATAGCCTCTTCAACAAATGGTGCTGGCAAGACTAGAAATCCATATGCAGCAAAATGAAACTAAACCCCTATCTCTCACCCTGCACAAAACTCAACTCAAAATGGATCAAGGACCTAGGAATTAGACAAGAGACCCTGCACCTTATAGAAGAAAAAGTAGTTCCAAATCTTCATCATGTTGGCTTAGGACCAGACTTCCTTAACATGATTCCCAAAGCACAAGAAATAAAAGCAGTAATCAATAATTGGGATAGATTCAAACTAAAAAGCAAAGGATACAATCAGTAATGTGAAAAGAGAGCCTACAGAGTGGGAGAATATCTTTGCCATACACACTTCAGATAGAGCACTAATCTCCAGAATCTATAAAGAACTCAAAAAACTTTACACCAAGAATACAAAGAACCCAGTCAATAAATGGGCTAAGGAAATGAGCAGACACTTCACAGAAGAAGATCTACAAACAGTCAACAGATATAAGAGGAATGAAAATCAAAACTACCCTAAGAATCTATCTCACCCCAATTAAAATGTCTATTATGAAGAATATAAGCAATAATAGGTGTTGGTGAGGATGTGGGGAAAAATGTACAGTCATACATTGCTGGTAGGGTTGCAAATTGGTGCAGCCAGTCTGGAAAGCAGTATGGAGATTCCTTAGAAAACTGGGAATGGAACTACCATTTTATCCAGCTATCACACTCCAAAGGACTTAAAATCAGCATACCACAGTGACACAGCCACATCAATGTTTATAGCAGCTCAATTCACAATAGCTAGATTGTGGAACCAACATAGATGCCCTTCAATAGATGAATGGATAAAGAAACTGTGGTATATATACACAATGGAATATTATTCAGTCATAAAGAAGAATAGAATTATGGCATTTTTAGGTAAATGGATGGAGTTGGAGAATATCATGCTAAGTGAAATAAGCCAATCCCCCAAAGCCAAAGGCCAAATGATTTCTCTAATAAACGGATGATGATATATAACAGAGGGTGGGAGGGAGGCAAGAATGGAGGAAGGATGGATTCTATAGAGTAAAATGAGGGGTGGAGAAGAGGGGAAGGAAAAATAATAGAATGAGACAAGCATCATTGCCCTATGTATATGTATGATTACACAAATGGTGTAACTCCACTTGTGTACAACACAAGAAATGATAGTTGTACCCCATTTGTGTTCAATGAATCAAAATTTAAAAAAAAGAAAATTCAATGATTATTCCAGTGGGTCCAACAAGCAAGTAATAGGTATGTCAGAGATTTAGAATAGAGAAAATATAGGCAAGAAAATAACCAGATTTATCAGAACTGAAAGATAGGAGTTTCCAATTCAAAACAGCTCATTCGGGGCTGGGGAGGTAGCTCAGTCGGTAGAGTGCTTGCCTTGTAAGCACAAGGCCCTGGGTTCAATCCCCAGCACCCTCCCCCCCAAAAACAAAAAACAAAAAAACAAAAAAACCCCTGGCTCATTCAGGATTCAATCCAATGTGTGAAGAATGGCTCTTGGAAGGCACATGAGCATGAACTTTCAGAAAACAAAGAAAGAAAAGGTACTTTGTTTTACTTTTGCAGTGCTGGGGATGAATCTAGAGACTGCGAATCAGTAAATGCTTCACCTCTAAGCTACACCCCAACTCAACAAGAGTTTTTTAAATCCCATAAATAAAAATCAGGTAGCAGAAAAAGCATCAAAAATCAGAATAGCAACAACAGATGTTACAGAAACAGTGGTGCAGTCCTTTAAAATTGAGAAGGAAAATAATCCCCAGTGTGAATTCTATCATCTAGTCTAAGCATTGTGTCCCCTCCAACTCCTAATGTTCCCTTCACCCCAAAGTGATAATGTTAGGTGGTGAAGATTTTGGAACCTTCATGAGGGTGGAACCTTCTTCTCTTAACCCTGGTCCTTTGCATAGGATGCATGATTCACCACTTTTTGCCATAATCCTTACACAAAATCCAGCTTTTTGAAGTATTTACATACATAAAACAGAATGGAAGAGTGGAAAGGAAGGAAGAAAAAGAGGAGAAGAGAGGGTATGATAGATAATCTTGGTTGCCAAATTAACCCGATTGAGAGATGCCTAGAAAATTAGGAAAGCACACTTCTGGGCGTGCCTGTGAGGTTGTCTCCAGAGATGATTTGCATGTGGGTCAGCCAACTGGGAGGGAGACCTGCCCTGAATGTGGGCAGCCCCTACCAGTTGACTGGGGACTCAGATGGTATAAAAAACAGAAGGGGAAGCTTGTCATTGTGCATAAGCCTGATTCTTCTTGAGCAGGTGCATCAGACATTAGCTTCTTCAAATGCTCAATGTAAACTTGTAACAACAACTCTCCAGGGACCTTTTAGGAAGACCTTTAGGCTCAGATGGGCTGCACTATTGTCCCTCTTGTTCTGAGACTAGAACTGAGCAGCTACTGGTTTCTCTGGCTCTCTGCCTACTGATGGCCACTGTGGGACAACCCAGCCTCAGACCATGTGAGTCAATGAGAAACCCTTTATATAATTACATAGACATCCTATGGTCCTGTTGCTCTAGTGAATCCTGATTAATACAGAGAGAAAAGGGGAAGAAAAGGAGGAGAGAGAGGGACCTGATAAATTGGTTCATATTAAGCTAATTATGATCCATTACAGTTTAGGGATTTCCCTTTCCCAAGAGCATTCACATTTTGAAAAGTGGCAAGAAACACCATTTACACTTTAACCCACAGAAATGATTCAGGCCCTGCAATGAGTAAATGGGGGCTGTGTGTAGCCACATAATCTGGGGAGATTACCCAGCATTGAAAGCCACAAGCAGAAGAATGTAAAGATGCTGGCTGACTCGCTGGAGAAAGTGAGAGAAGAGCACAGTGAAGACTGCTTTCTTGGAGCTGGGGATGTAACTCGGTAATAGAGTGACTACTGGTATGTGCAAGGCCCCAGGTTAACTCCCCACCACTGAGAGAGAGAGAGAGAGAGAGAGAGAGAGAGAGAGAGAGAGAGAGAGAGAGAGAGAGAGAGAATGAGAGAATTGCTTTGTTAACCTACAGATTCCTAGAGACCCCAAGTCTGTTGTGGAGAATATTGAAATAAAGGATCTCACCATGAGCTTGGTAAGCCCCTAGCCTGACCAGGGAAGAGATGGGGTGCAAACAGGAATAAAGCTGGAAACAGTGTCTTGTGTTTATTAGTTTTGGGGTGGTAGGTACCTATCAGGAAAGATTGGAACATTCAAACTGAGAACACCATCTCCAACATGGAACCCTGCCTGAGGATAATTCTGAGTCCTTGATGAATCATGCATCTTATGCAAAGGACCAGGGTATGAGAAGTATGCTCAGATGTTGTTTGTGGCAGTGTTGATGGGTATCTCCTCACAGAAAGTAACAGTGAATGAACCTGTTTATACCCTTTGATGTAGTTGTTTCACTTCTGGTACTGTATCTTGAAGCAATAAATTTGGAATATAGATTTTTCCTATGGAAGTATTATTTGTAATGTGAAGGAATAAGAAAAAAAACCTGGTTTACATATTTGCTTCTCTTCTTATGGGCATTTTTTATAACAATGTAATTATAAATATATATATATATATATATATATATATATATATATACATTTACATAGTTTTTGTTCATTGGAAATGTTATATGGTATTAAAATATTTATAAAGAATTTGATAACATGGAGATATTATGTTATAATGCTAGTGGAAAAATAAAGTTTTACCTGTTATTATCACAACCTGTATTTTTAAAAACTGTAGCAGTTACTCCTTATCTATGGAAGATAGGTTCTACTACCACTGGATGACTGGAAATAGTAACTGTATCAATCAGCTTTGGATTCCTGTAACAAAATACTAAAGACAATCAACTTAAAATAGGAAGCATTTATTTTGGTTCACAGTTTGGGGGGTTTTAATCCATGGTCAAAGGGTCTGTTGCTTTTAGGCCTGTGGTGAGGCAGCACAACATGGTGGGAGTGCATGGCAGAGAAGGCTGCTCATCACTCCATGGCAGTTGGGAAGTAAAGAGGTGGGGGAAGGGGTCAGGGTCCCAGTAATCCCTTCAAGAACATATCCCTGCGATCAAACTTCTTTCCCCTACGCCCTACCTCCTAAAGGTTCTAACACCTCCTAAATAGTATCACCATGGTGACTAAGCATGAAATAGGTGGCCCTTGAGAGACAAAATCCAAATTAGAGCTAATAAAAATAAAACAATCATAACAATATACTGTAATAAATGCTACATGAATGTGATCTCTCTTTCAAAATATCTTCTTTCAATTTTACCTTTTCACTTAAAGGACACACTTAATGCTTCTTCTTAGCATATCCAAATTGTCAGCATCACTACTCTTGCACATGGGGCAATTAAGTCAGAAAAGGTTACATGAACATGTACACTGACACTATGACCTCTGACCTGGTCATCCATATAGCATCTAAGTGACTAACAGGAAGGTAGCGTGGATGTTCTGGACAAAGGATGATTCTTCCTTGAGCAGGGATGGAGCAGCTGGAGCAAGAGTTCATCACACTATTCAGAAGAGCATGCAGTTTAAAACTTAGGAATTGTTTGTTTCTGGAATTTTACATTTAATAGTTTTAGACTATTGGCTGCAGGTAATTGTAAAAAGTGCAATCTAGGCAAAGGGAGGACTATGGTACATTAGATGATAAAAAATAAAGCTGAAAACAATACATGAAATATTAACAGTAGTAGGAATAGAAGTAATTTATTACCTTTTTATATTGTTCCAATTTTATGTAATGAACATGTATTGCTTTTTAATGGAAGATAAAATAAATGCTTGTAAGGAAAACTCCTATAACATCAATAGATTTGAATCTTTAAAAATCAGGTCAAGAATATATAACCTCTTTAAAGATATCCCAGAATTCTAAATGCCTCATATCATTTTAGCTACTTTTGTTTCCAAGCACTATATCAAATATTGAATTTTTTAAGAGTTAAAAAAATTAAATGATCGTCATATCTACCTACAGAGTGATTGGATTTCAAGTTAAACTATGCATTCTCTGCTAGAGATCTCCAGCTTATTCCAAGTGATTCATGAAGTCACTATACCATTTTTAAGTGACTTGATTAAGATTTTTATTGGATTTCCTCCAAGGTACATAGCAGTCATAATTAACAAACCCAACTGTCATTCAAACCAGAATACATCAAACCCAAAGGCCACAGAGTGTGTTCGCAGACAGTCCCGTGCCTGTCTCCCTGAAAGCAAGATACTGCCAGGAAAGAGGAAGACTTATAAATATTGCATTCTGGAACACTGACGTTGACCTACACTGTCTGACAGTAATAGTAGAACAGAGTGATCTAACATATCCTACTAAAATTTCTTTTCCCAGAGGCAGCCAAGCTTCAGGCCTTGAGCAGCATTGACAATTCTGAAAGGTCTCATATCTATTGTTACTGTTTTCTTGTCACATAGAAAAGGCCAGATGGCCTTTATCCTGTCCTACCCATTTAATTGGTTGTTTAAGATCAGGTCTAGATTGAACATATTCTTCCTTAAGCCACAGAGATTTCCCAAGTTCTCATCAGCTCTTACATGTGACCTCCTCTTTACCTTTTTTAATGTATTTTTCACTTCCACCTATGCAGAAGAGTTCTAAAAACACTTGTATCATACCTTCCAAATGCACGGATTTCATTGATTACCAACAAGGATTTTGAAAGCAGATGTTCTGGGAGAGGCTGAGAGCAGTTCACTTTCTAGTAACTAATACTGTCCAGAACCACAAGATGGAGCTTTAGCTACAGCAAAGGTGGTTAAATTCCATGGATTGTGGGGAGCTCTGGATTGGTGGGAAAGACTCACTCAATGTTTGGTGCTATTGATAGAAACGACAGCCCCCATCCTGATTCCATGCTATTTTATAAAACAGGTTCTTAATTTATTACTAGGTGATTCAAACATGCTAACAAATAGGACACCAACACTATAGAAAAGTAGATCTGCAAACAGGTATTTTTTACACAGCTGTTCTGGGCAGCAGCATTTTTCCTTATAAACATTGTTTAAATGGAGGGAAATAAGCCACATTTTTCAATGATTTGTTCTATAAATCCCCAAGAAGATATTTTTCACTGCACTTTCCAAAATGGTTTGGTTTGTCCCATTAACAGGCAAGAAATACATGGTTCCTTATATCCTGATTCAATAGAAAAGCACTTAATTCAAGATCTCAAGGGTGAAGGTAATCTAGGGGCTCTCAGGCAGCACTCTGTTTTCACTGGTGCAAAAAAAGGATTTTCCTGAATGAACTTAGTAGAGTGCTGTGGTAACATATGTCGCAATGTTCAGGTGGGCATTGGCTGGAGGTCTAGCACATGTTCACTTGGTCCTGGAGAAACCCAGCAGTCAGCAGAGGATGAACCAGGCCTCCAGGGAGCTTCCAGGTGGGGAATGGAGCAGTGGTCACTTCTCCAGGTAAAGGGGACAGCGGAAGTCCTGTAGAGCCTGAACTTACATTTCCATTCTCACTATCCTTCCCTGGCACCAGAAAGCATCTGGGCACACGAAAGAGGCACAGCAAGAAATTCTGATTTCTAGATTTGTGGTATAAGCTGGATATGGATATGTTTTTAAACTTCCCTTAAGTGACTATAGTGTGCAAAAATGTGTAAGGAACCATTGGGTTGGTGAGCTAACAAGAGAGAAGGTGCTAGAGGTAAAGACACGCCCGTTGGCCCTCTTCCCTTCATTTGGCATTTTGAGTGATTATGTGACAAACTGTCAGATGGCACTTTGGACCCTCTGAAAGGCCACAAGTGGATGGGATTTGTATTAGTGGCTGGGGTCATTAGAGACAGGGAAGTTCATTTCAGTAGGAAGCACTGAATGTGGTACACAGGAAGGGCAGAAATAAAGCCAGCAGCTGGACTCTGCCCTGGGCCATGTGTCTGTGTTTATGCTATTTCATTTAATCTCATCACCCTCCTGCAAGGGGTTACCCAATCCATTCCTGATAAAAATACTTTTGTCATAATGACTATCTGCTTTGTCCCACAGGAAATAAAGAAAGTGGTGAGAATTCTATGTTGTAGACAGCAAGCCCAGCATGAAGTGTCAGAAGGCCCGGAAAATAGACTGGAAGCAACTGAGAACAGCACTGGCAAAGGGTTCCTGGTTCCAGCAATCTGTGGCTCAGGTTGCGCTGCCACAGGAGGAACTGGAGACTGGTGAGCACCCCACATGCCTTGCACCCATGCTTAGGTCTTAGTGATATTATCCCATTTTACAGATGAAGAAACTGCGGTTCAGAGAGGTTAAATAACTCTCCCAAGGCCTCACAGTGAGAGTAGAGCCAGAATGTGGCCCCTGGTTCCTCATGATGCTGCACGCCCTCCTTTCACTCTCTCTGAAGCCTTTCTGTTTCCATCTGGAACCTTTGCTTTGTAGCACATGCTTAGCATCCTCAATCGCCTTCTAGAAGTCTCTCCCACCTGCAGGCAACACCTGGAACTGACTCTTGCTGAGCGTCTTTGCTCTGCCATTCTCTAAATTCTCTGAGAGGAGTATCTCCCAAGTCACAGGGCTCAGCAGTAGGGCCAGTCTCTCCTGTTCCCCAAACTGGTTTCTAAGGAACCCTAGCTTCCTCACTCAACATCCTCTGCTCACAGCACCACCATCCAGTTTCCCTGGCCCTTTGGCAACTCTCCTCACTCCCACGCATTTCTGGAAGATGTGCATCCCTGGCTCCTGCCCTCTCTGCCTATGGAACCTGAGACCACTCACCACTGACAATGACAGAACAGCTCTTTGTTCCACAGCTTCCCAGGCCCTGAACTCCAGTGACCTGGATCCCTGTCAGTTGCCCACATCATCCTGATCCCTTCTAATTCCCTGTAGGGAACTCTGCTGTTCCTGCTCAGATTCTTTAAACCAGTGATTCTCAAATCTTAGAATATATTGGAATCTTTCAGATGGTGTTTGTAAACTCACAAATATTCTGATTTTTCAGGTATGGGTTAGGGCCCATGAATGCATATTTCTAAGAAATACCCAAGGATGCTATTGCTGTGATGGGGCCACACTTGAGAAGCACTACTCAGCCCTGACTGCTTATTGATACCACTTGGGAAGCTTTAGAAGCCAGATAGATCCCTGCTCTCCCTTAGACTAATCTAGGCATTTCTGCATTTGGTAAGCTCCCCAGGGATTCTGACCAACAGCCAGGATGGCATCTATTGCCCAATGATCTTCACACCTCCTCTCTTTCTTAGGTCTCTGCTGAATACTTTAACCTTCCTTGCTTCACCTACAAAAATTGCAATCCAGTGATCTGCTGTTTTCACTGCTAAACCTGAGCTGCTGAACACACGATCGTGCAGATTTGGACCATTGCAAGTGTAGTCTGCTGGGTATTCCATGGTGCTCAACAGCCCTTTGAGGTTCCTCATCAGCCTTCCTTTTCATGGGCCTGATGTGCAGATACAGGATGGTCTTGGCTCACTCCACCAGGGAACAGAGCTGCTGAGTCAGTGATCCTGATCTGTAAGGATGAGAGACAGTAACATGTGTTAAGTGTTCAGTGCAGTGCCAGGCACAAAGGAAACTCATCTCTGGTCTTACTGTTTTGTCTTTTTTGCTCATTATTCAAATTGTTCAAATTGGCAAATAAAAATTGTGTATACTCGTGGTGTACAAAATACTGTTTAAAGTACATAATGAAGCTGTTTATTACACATGCATCCCCTCTCATACTATTTTTTGTGGTATGACTATTCAAAATTCACTCTTTTAGCAGTTTTCAAGTATAAGTTACTAACTAAAATAGTTCTCCCTTATAGGAGGTTTCACTTTCTGCAGTTTCAGTTAACTTTGGACAATGGTGGTCCAAAAATATTAAATAGAAAATCCCAGAAATAAGCAATGCATCGATTTAAATTGCACACCATTATGAGTAGCATGGTGAAATCTCTTTATGTCCTCACACAGGATGTGAGTTATCCCTTTATCCTGTGTATCTACACTGTATATATTGCCTGCCCATTAGTCACTTAGTAGCCATCTCAGTTATCAGATACATCAGGGTAGACCATGCCTATGTTCATTACTTAGTTTACTTAATAATGGATCCTAAGCACAATAACAGAGATGCTGACAATTCTATTACAATGTATTGTCATAATCATCCTACATCATTATTAGTTATTTTTGTTACTCTCTTACTGTGCCTAATTTGTAAATTAAACTTTTTCATGGGGTTGTTTGCACAGGAAGAAACATAGTGTATATAGGGCTCAGTACTAACTTCAGTTTCAGGAATCCCTGGGACATTTTAGGGCATCTTGGAACATATCACCAAGGGATAAGAGGGGCTCTAGCACAGTTGCCAAGTTATAAGACACTTCTCTTGTATTTATTACTCTTTTAAGCTGAAATTTTAAATCCTTAAAAATTGTAATCCTCTCTTCCCCCCTAACTCCCACCAGCTGGTGAGTCTGGAAAAAAGAAGGAGTACATGAGTACATGGCCCAGTCCATCTCTCTCTGTCTCTTCGCAGTTCTGATTCCAAAGAAGTTAAAATATACACATCCACCCATGGGGGCACACAGGAAGTGAGTTTTCTCTGACACAGGGAGCTGTGATTTACAGCTGGTCCTTTACCTGGTGGGGAAGTTCAGTGTTGGAGTCAGGGAAGGGGTGAATAGGAAGAAGAGAGTGAGAGAAAAGACCCTGCCCCTAGATGAACCCTGCTCTGGCACCAGCCCTCTCATCCTCCATGAGATCCCTACGTTGCTGGCTCCTTATTTCTATTGGTTCCAAATATGGTGGCTAGGAACACACAGGTGTGATTGTGTTTTCCAGAATCTATGGAATCTGCATTTCTGGGTATCCCCTCTAAGGTTAATTTTCACTTTGTGCCCTGGATCCATCCCTCTTCCTTCCTAAGGGATTTTCCTTTTAAAAACTGCTTGCCCACTTCTTCTCAGGCTTTTTGCAAGTCTTTTTCCTCTTGCTTCAAGTCAGGGGTCCCCTCAGGAGTGTCTGTCCTCTGCTTCTCCAACTCCCCAACCTTTCCTCACATGTGGCCTCCTCCATAGCCTGACATCATCTTCTCTGAGGCTCACCCATCCTGTTGCTGGGCACCAGTCTGCCTGTGGGTCTCAGAGACAACCAGAGCCCCAAACTTGCCGTCTTCAATTCCCACTCACATAAGAAACCAAACAGTTCACGTGCCCCATCACCCACTTCAGTGTAGGGAGGGATCTGGAGTTCTTCATAACCAGCCATCCAACTAGCCATCTGAACTCATCTTCTGCTGCCTCCATATATACTTTATGCCAAGTAAGAGGAGCCCCTGTGGTTTACCGGCAGGTCAATATCTTTGAGGCCATCGTACTGTGCTCAGGGGGTTTGCTTTGCCCAGCCTGACCTTCCTCAGACATCCTGGAGACTCTGCCTGCCATCCCTTCTGATTTGGAACTTCCCTAGACTGGGATGGTTGCCCCCTTAGTATTCCAATAACACCAACGTGCATGGACACACATATTACTTAAAGCATTACATCATAGCCAGCTGTTCCCAAGGCATCACAAACTCCCTTTCTTCCCTTAGAGGTTGAGTTCCTCTCAAGGAACTTTGTCATTGGAGATACTCCATCTCCAGTGACCAGACACAGAGTTTGGCACTAGGCAGTTGCTCAACAATATCTTGGTCTCACCAGTGTTTAGGCTGCACTCCAGGGACTGAAGTCCAGATGGGCATAGTGCATGACTCTGGCTCTTCAATTAGCAGTTGAGTGACCTTGGTAATCATGTCTGTATCCATAAAATGGGATGTTCACTTTAAATGCATTAGTCCTTTTCAAGTGTTAACTAGTGGCTGGCACTCAGTAAATAGTTTTGCTAAGCTATGGTCTATTATCTATAAGGATATGTTTATGAAGGCATGACAAGGAAGGAGAGATGACTTTGTTCTGTGGATTGAGTAGAGGGCACAGGGGAAGCAGAGGGAGAGGAAAGGACAAGGAAGAGAAGTTATGGCTTGGATCTTGAATGTTCTCTGAAGGCTCATGTGTTCAAGGCTGGGTTCCTAGTCTATGACACTTTTGGGATTTTTTTGAACCTTTAGGAGATGGGCCTAGTGGGAAGAAGTTAGGTCACTGGGGGTGTGCCCTTGAAGGGGACTCTGATCCCTCCCTGTCTGTCTCTTTTCACTTCCCATGTGGTATGTTTAGCAGCCTCCTCCACCACGGGCTTCTTCCATGATGTACCATGGTACCACAGGCCCGGAGCAACAGGACCATGTGATCATTGTCTGAACTTCTGAAACCATGAGCCAAAATAAACCTTTTCTCCTTTTCAGTTATCACATCAAATATTTTGTCACAGTAACAGAAAACTGACTAAAATAAGAGGTAAGGTGAACTTTGGGAAAATGGATAAATAACTTATTTTTGTGTAATCAAGACAAGGAGAAACTCCAATTTCTTCTTCCCAAAGTAATATGTGTGAGTGTGTAAAAATGGCAGTTTGTCCTCTGGGCTTTTTGGTATCAGAAATTTGAGCATGACTGTAAAAGGATATGGCTTGTTATTTATCTACTTTAAATCTAGAGTCCTCATTTATAAATCACAGATTATAGGGCCTCTTTTAAGAATTAATTTAATTCACAGGATTTTTTTCAACCTCTCTCTGAAAAGTATTATGTAAGGATAAAGCATTATGATCGTATTATCGTGAGCCAGCCATATAAGCCTCAGACTATGCATCTTGTAGAATTTACAATATACATTTTTAATCTTTTTCTCCTCTGGCTATCCTAGATGACAGGAGAACGTAAAGTATAATGAGCAATGGTAAAAATAAATGGAAACTGAGTCATACATTAGAGCAAATTAAAAGAAGTCATTATGCTGTTTGGTTATAAAATAGACCACAGATAAGGGTATGTGTAAGTTCTTTCATTTAATATAATGAACATTTTGCAAATTATTTTTCAGACTAAAAACATCCAA
The DNA here is from genome assembly GCF_902686445.1 of Sciurus carolinensis. Taxonomy (NCBI): domain Eukaryota; kingdom Metazoa; phylum Chordata; class Mammalia; order Rodentia; family Sciuridae; genus Sciurus; species Sciurus carolinensis. Next base: position 22,177,925 of record NC_062227.1, on the reverse strand, counting down.
CAACAAGAAATAGAAGTATTTTTTTCCTCAGATTTGCTCAACTATCTTTCAATAGGCCTTGCCTGTTACAGTTTAGGCACATAGTACTGAGATTACTGAAGATACAATACATCCACTTACCTTTGCTTAATAGGACATTTGTATCAACATACATAAAATTCTGCTACCTCCTCTATAAGGCTGGACCCCATGGACCATCCCCAGGCTTCCATAGGATGGCTGTCTTATCTCACATATAGGGCAGGATTTAAGAAGTTAGATGGCTCACCATTACCGGTAACCACCTCTGAAGTTTTCAGATGTGACAGGTTGTCAATTCCTTTTTAAATCACCAATACAGAGTAAAAGAGTAATATACCATTTCTAACTCCTTAGTATCTATAGGTTCATCAGAGGAATAGTGATGATGATCTTGGCCTCCTCCTCAGGTCATTGGGTCCACACTCACTGATACTGGAAGAAAGATGGCAAGTGGGAGTACATGGAGCAGAGCAACTTATGCATGGGCATGGAGGTGCAAGAAAATGAAGGGGTAAGGGGAGTTTAGGAGAAGCTCTATTCTGCCATGCAGGTGGCAAGTACATCCCAGACCAGCTACTGTGTTTGGCTATAGCCAGCAACCCTGACCCAGGATTTGGCCCCATTAGGTGAGTCACATGAGTGGAGACTGGGGCATCCTAGTGTGGTGCTATCATTAGCAACATTCCCCAACAATGAACATACTGTCTAGGTTTGAGGGTCAGTTCAGAAAAGCTTCCACTTTCTATTCGTTTTTCATTCCATCTGTCAATAGTTTCGAGTTCTGCCCTACAGGAATTATCTAGGAAACAGTGTTCAAACTCATTGCCCATCCTGGATAAATTCCGATATATATTTTTCTTGGGTCCTATGTTTTTTTTCATAGCTGTTATGGCTCATGCCCTCAAAAGACTCAACCTGGTTTTCCAAGATGATGACAGTGGATTTGAAGATGCAAATAATCAAAACTAGGCTACCTTTTGACTATCTTGCATATTTGAAGACATAATTACACAACCTCCAGTCTCTGATTAGTTTTATGAATCTGGTCTTCTGATGACTCTGAAGGAAAACATATTCCTGAGTGCAAAGAATCATCAAGTTTTCATTACCATTGGAAGCGAGGTGTCTGTGGAGCAAGGCTGAGTCCAGCAGGAAGAATTCACTGATGAAAAGTGGTTTAAATGGACTGACACCACTTTTTCCATCAATCAGCTCTAGAAAAAATTTGACACATAACCCTACCCTCAAAAGAAGTGCCCTGAAAATTTCTAGTTCATTCCTGTTCCCTCCCAGAAAGGTTACTGAACAGGAGGTAATTGGCCTCAGTCTCTTTCCTACTCATACCACTAAAATAGACCTAGGTAACCATATCTGAACAAACTTGAAGCCCAAACACCATTTAAAATGGAAGCTGGTTTCCTAAATGTCTATAGAGAACTATGACTTTTATAATTTAAAAAAGATAAAATTTTTATTTTATTTTGATTGATAAATAATAATTGCCTGTAATTATGGAGTACAACATAACATTTTGATCTACATATATGTTATAGAAAGGATTCAATCAAGTTAATGAACATATCTATCACCTCACTAATTTGTCTTTTTGGAGTAAGAGGTAAACACTTTAAAAATCTATTTTAGCAATTGTGAAATACACAAGACTTTATCATTACCTGTGGTGACCATGCAGTAAAATAGATCACTAAAAGTAATTTCTCCAATCAAACTAAAACTGAAACTTTGCACCCTTTGATCAACATTCTCTTATTTGCTTTTCCCTCTACTTCCCCTCCAGTATCTGGTAACTACCTTTCTGTTCTCTACTTCTATGAGATCATATAATGTTTGTTTTTATTTTCCTGGTTTATTTAATTTAGTATATTGTTCTTCAATTGCAAATGACAGAATTCCCTTTTTAAGGCTATATAGTATTTCACTGCATAATGTACTACATTTTCTCCATGATTGATGGACACTTAAGTTGCTTCCATGTCTTGATTATTGTCAATGGTGATGAGGAATAAAAGGCAAATTTTAGCATAAAAATTAATGGAAGTCTTTATGATATATATGAACATCTAGGGCACATGACTTCAATAAGAAAGATGATTATCCCCTCTAAGACTCTTAAAATTTGTTCACAATTTTGGTCAACTAGCAGTACCAGATAGAACTGTGGCAGTTTTGTGCCAGCAAAAGTTGCACAGAGGTCAGAGAGTGGAGAGTGGTGGGCACACAAGTGCAACTTGTCTGAGGAGGGCATCAGCGAAGCGGAGACCAGGCTAACGTTTTAGAAAAGGGCACATTACAGGTTTTTCCTGTTGACCAGTCAGCCTCTCAGTAATGACTGAGATTCCTGGGTCTTCAAAGTGGTGTGACTCATTGGATCTCTCAGTCCTTCTGGTGGGAACCATCAGGATGCCAGCCTCAGTCATGGGAATTATCCATGTGGCTTTCTGAGATACGGGAAGACATTTTGAGCTTGGCAACTTCTAGGAGATGGCAGGAATCCACTAGAATAATGGTACTTCTCCTTCTGAAAGGATGGGGCTTTTGAAAATCATTGGCCTCTGAATTAAACTTCTTTAGACCATGTGAAAGGGCATTTCCCTTTATAAACACAGACCACGAGTCCTCCCTTTTACTGAGAACTTCCCATGTACTGGTCACTTACCACACACTTGCCATGAATTTTCTCACTTAATCCTCCCAACCTGCCTGGGAAACTAGTGTCATTATCTAGATGAGCAGATGGGAAAACTGAGGCCTTGAGAAATGAAGTGGTCAAACCAGTGATGTGTTGGTAAACTGGCACATGAAATAAGACAACCTGAAGAGCAGTGTATGAGAATTTTCTTGGTGTACTACTTCCTTCCTGGCTGGTCTGGAGGTACCAAGAGCTCACTGCTGGCTCACAAAATTCACACATATTTAACCATTTGCACTCTCAGGCTTAGAGTTAGCTCTAGGATGACCCTCACTAGGATATGAAGGCAATTCTGAATAATCACCGGTCCACACCTATTTCCTTTTATATAAAAGTTAAGTTGAGTGAGGGCAAAGTCAGTATTTAGAGCAGTTCTCTGCTGGTGAAGGCTTAGATTCGTCATTTCATATAACAAATGCATATTCTGCTCACCTGAGAACCAAGGCCAATAGGATTTTATTTCCTAAGAAAGGGTTTTGTCTAATGGAAGAGTGATGAATTCCCCTGCCTCATGGACAGCATCCCACAGCCAGGTGTAAAGATGAAGATATCTGCCAAGTACAGGAGCAGAGCATACCCCTAAGAAGACCTTTGTCCTCACATGTGCATATTCCACCTACCAACCTACTCTTTTCTACCCCACCCTCTTAGTGTCTCTAGATGATCATATGTTTCTCAAGAGGATTCAAAATCAACCCTCTGAGCTCCAGTTCAGCACCTTGCACAAACTACAGGCTCACAAAACAAAGTTCATACACTCAAAGTACATATTCATTTCAACAAACACATTTCCAATTTTGACAGGACCCCAGATGGTCTAACTTTTCCAGCTAAAAAGTACCATACACAGAAAAATATTGTAATTAGAGGCAGATCAAAGCCTGTGATGACAATCCTGTCCATAAGAGAGTTTGGGTAGAGGTGATTTTTACCAGTGTCTCCAATTTCCTTGCCGAGGCTGGTGCTGGAGCCCAGATATTCTTTCCTGAGAATTACCTCCGTCATTATCAGTCCTCAAATTAGAGTTAAAGTATCTCTCATTGCAAGAGAAGGAAGTGGTTCTGGGACTTGGAGGAAGGCTGGTACAATAAGGACAGAAAAGTTGGGAGAAGAGCAGATCCTGTGCCAATCACTAGCTCTTATGAGCTTGCTATAGAGGGGAGACTGCTGTGCACTGGTAAGAGCCTGCACTGTTGTCTGTAGAGCTCATGCGGGAGCTGTGCTGATGTTCAGAAGAGAGCCTGGGCGAAGGCCTGGGTGGATGGAACCACAATGCCCCATAGTGACTCAAACCTTAGTGTGCCTATTTCTACAGCAGAGCCCAGGTAGTTGGATATTGGGGGCCAATCTATTTCACATCTTGTCCTACTGACAGATCACATTCTTTCTCTTCTTCAAATTACACTGCTGAGCCCACTGTGTTCTGGTGACAGCATCCACAGTAGAGTCCAAGGGTGCAGAGCTGAGCTTACAGAAACCAAAGGCTATGATTTGGGAAAAGCCAATGAAGCCCACATACCACGTGGACTCTACTGTCAGGTAAGAGTGACAGTACTTCCAGATGGAACCTGGCCATAACTCCAGCCATGCTAACTGCCCCAGTCCCTCAGCATTTCACTTGCCATAATTTAGCAGACAGAAATGTGAGAAAGAAGGTATTAGGAGTGTCCTTCATGTTGAGTCTTCCAGGAATTGGCAAATAAAATTGAGCAAAAGTTGTGGCTGACCCTTCCTCAGGAAGGAGCCAGGCTGGATGGAGAGACATGCCAAATCACACAGGAAGGGAAGCACAGCTGGGATTGAGTCATTTGACATGAGCAGGACCCTCTATCAAGGCCTGCTTCTGTCAGGGAAGCCACCACGGTGCATGGGATGCCAAGTAGGTGTTTGCTTCTTGAAACTTCTAGTTCTTTCTGGAGGCTCCCATGATGTTCTGTCTAAGCTCTTGTTCTGTCTAAGCTCAAGAGCATTTGGATCTCAAAGAGAAAGAGATCACCAGTCTCTTATTTTCAGTCTATTTTATTCCCTCCCCTTTTAACTCAAAAGTCCAAGTTCAGTGAGGAACATGTCAGCAGCTCTTCCCACTAGTCCAGATCCCCCGTAATAACATTAATGAAAAAGCTGCCAGCTGCTGAAAGACTTATCATGACTAAAAATAAAGCATAACTCTCTGCTCCCTGACACAGATTTCCAGTCCTGAAGCTGCTGCATGTCAGACCAGTGCTGTGTCTGTCCCCTCCTGCTTCCATGACTGTGTTCCTAATGTGCGCTCCGGGCAAGTAACTGTCCTGTTATTGGAGGAGCGGCTATTCTGGTGCTAATGCTGATATCTAGTGTTCTGGGAGGAACCGTTTAGTTGCTTCCCTGCAGGGTCTCCCTTCACCTGCTGTTCTATTTTCCAGTCCACTTACAGCCTATTGCACTGACAGACATATCAGCATGTTCCGCTGCAACCAGGCACGTCGGCAATCCAGGAGGTGGGCTCCTAGGGATCCCCAGCATGGTGTATTAGGCAGTGGGCCAGCAGGTTCCCATCTGAGAAAGCTCCCTCTCATTAGTTTCTCCCATACAGCAAAATGCATGGTCATCTAGGTTACAGCAATCAGGGCAGAATTGCTTGCAGTTGCAATGGGAGATGCACTAGATTTCCAAGACTTTAGACAACACCGTTCTGTGACCTGTGGCATTTTAAAGTAGTGCTATCGCAGGGACAGCACGTGGGCTTATCTGGCTCAGAGGCTTTGGTTCTCGCTCCTTTGTTCTAATGGGAAGCTGAGAAATGCTTCCAGGTGTCAGCCTTAGATCACCAACAGTCTCAAAGAAGCTCTTCTCTTGGCTTAACAGCAAAACATAACACACTCTGGGAATAAGCAGAAAATGTATTTTGTTCTGCTATGAATCCTAGTAGGGGCTTTAAAATCAAATAGAATTTGAGAACTGAGAAATCTTTTTATCTGTAAAGTTAACAACAGGGGCTGAGACTAAGATGTTGAAATACCCATAGTGTCCTGGCACATGTGGTTGGGAAGAGATAAATTTCTTCACCAGGTTACTATTGATCCTATATTCATTCAATTTTCAGTGGATCACTCATTTTCTTAATTGGAAGAAAGCTAAGGAGCCAAGTTGGTAGATGACTGTCAGTCTTCACGTTCGTGAACTCAGTAATTGATTTCTGTGAATGCCTGGGTTGAGCTCCACACATAGACAACCTGCTAAATGTCAGTCACTATGCTAGGTCTGAGATTAGTCCTTGAAATCTTCTTGCTTAAGGGTGGATGGGGACAAGAGTAGTAGGTCGTTTAAACACATTATTTCTGTATAGCGAGAAAGATGATGGGGACATGCACAGAGGGCTCCCTCAGCACTAATTCTGGCCTGGGGTAGGGGACAGCCTGCTGGGTGAAGTGAGCCTTTATCCACCAACGTTCCTGGCTATGGGTTGGTAAGGTCATTCTCTGGAGGACTATACCTCTTCTACTGGTAGCAGAGCACATACCACAAGCTTAGCCCAGCACACTGGAGCTGGGCACCAAGGCCTCTGGAACAGAACTTCAAGTAACTTTGAGATTTGGGGCCTGGTACTGGAAAGCAAAGTTCTGGGGGCGGAAATTGCAGGAAGGAATGATAACTATTAAAAGACAGGGAAAAGTCAATAGTCATGATAAGTCACCAACTGTGTTCCAATGAGCCCATCTTCGTCCCAATTAGAACTTCCAACCCTGAGGGTACAAGTAAACATCTTAAAACCTCAAGGGCTCCACGCAACATGCTAGAAAGTCTTTGCCTCTGAGCTTTTGTAAATTATGCAGGGCCTCAGTAGGGCCTGGTGTCTGACTGCATGGTAGGGTCTGAGCACCTGGATGCCAAGGATGCACTTCCTCACCTGCCTCAGGACCAAGTTCTGGAAGAATCACTCCTGGGGTGAATCTCATCCTGGGAGGCCCTAAGGGAAGGGCTTGATCCTATCTCACTTGTTACACATGGCGAAAAGGACATCTCAATGGTCAGCACATCCACAAATCCTGGAGGCCTGTGTTTTGTGTGTCCCTCTTCCCCAGTCTCCAAATGCAGCTGACCACTGAGTATGCTCCATTCTTCCTCTTGGACTACTTCTGGTCTAGGTGGTGGTCACACATCTGCCTGTTTGCTCTATCCCAGAGAGCAGGCTAAGTTTGGTTCAGGTTTTACTCCTCTGCCTAGCAGACCATGTGCTCCAAGGACAGCTGGCATCATCCACTTAATGGCCAGCACTTGCCTGCTAACCATGACCATCCAGGTAACCAGGCCTAAGCTCTTTGGTAAATAGCATCCTCTGGCTGTGGGGATTGGTTCAGGAGGGACCACTAAGACTCAAGGACAAATTTTCCAGGGAACTTGAAGGAGAGCAATGTCTTTGCTCTTAGGTAATCAATGGGTTTATCCATCATGTTACATATGGCAGGATTTCCCTCTTTTTAAAGGTTGAATAATCCTTCATATGTATGTTCCATATGTTCTTTATCCACATCATTCAGACACTTAGACTGTTTCTACATCTTGGCTATCATTAATAATGCTGCTAGGAACAGGGGATGCAGATATCTCTTTGAGATCCTGATTTCATTTCTTTTTGGTAAATTCTTAAAAGTGGGATTACAGGGTACTGTGGCAGTTCTATCCTAAGTGAACAAGCCAGGCACATAAGGACTAAAACTACATGATTCCACTTGCACAAGGCCTCAAAATCACAGAAGCAGAGAGCAGAATGGTGGTCACCAGGGGCTGGAAAGGGGAGGGGAACTTAGTCATTCAATCGGTAAAATGTTTCTGTTATACATGATGAATAAATTGTAAAGATCTGCTATGCCACATAGTGTCCCTAGTTACCACTATGGTGCTCACTTAAAAAAAACTGTAAGAGAGTAGAGCACATGTTAACTGTTTTTACTACGAGAACAAACCAGAAAAAGAAAGAAAACTAAGGGACGAGGGGACAAAGGGGCATGAGAAGCTTTCCGAGGTGACAGATCTGTTTATTGTATACATTATGGTGATTGTTTCACAGGTGTATGAATATGTCCAAACTCATCAAATTGTATTCAGAAAGTAAGCACCATTTTTGGTTTGTTTGTTTTATGTATATCCTGAAAAGAAAACAGCCACAGGAATAGGTGCTTTTTCTCCTAGGGGAACATCATGAAATATACTGAGACCAGAAAGTGCCCAGCTGCTCCCAGGAGAAGGGAGGCAGAGCCAAGGGCACCACAGAGGGTGGGGCGAAGCCAGAGCTAAACCAGTTACAGGTTCCTGGGGCAGGCCAACAGCGCCCAGACCCTGAGGTTGTTTCAACTGATTTCATGGGCATTTTGTTTGCTGCCCACCAAGTATTCTAAGGAATCTCCACCCCCCCCCCCCAGATCCCAACCTACACCAAGCCTGCTGGAGCTTCATTAAAGGTGGCTCCATGGAGACAACCTACCTGCCCCACAGCACCAACCTACTGGCCCTGTGAAGCCTCCACACCAGCCCAAGGGAGGGGCGGAAACATCCCTGCCCTTCAACTCCCATTCCACCATCCTCTCACCCGCCCACCCCGTGGAAGTGTAGGCTGGCCTGTCCTTCTGAACTCTCCACAAACTGTCCCCTGCTCTCTAGCATCACTTGCCTTCATCCTTCCTCCAGGGTCTCCCCACCCTCAAAGGCTGAGGATGACCCAACTTGCAGGTTCATTCACTGCTCCTCCTGGAATCCCATCCTTGCTCAGCACTTGCAGGCAAAACAACCATCACTGCCTCCTCTGGCCTGAGGGTGGTGCCTGTTCAAGGGACTTCAGTGCTCAATCCAGGAACACTGCCCCACTTACCCACACTGGGACGGGTTGGTCACTCTACCTCCAGAATCCCTATTACAAGGTAGGCTCAAACGCCACCTTGTCCTTGTAAGTCAAGACAATGGCAGACCTAACGTTCGAAATCATATCTTTCTGATGCCCAGCCCCCTACCTTTGCACTTTTAATATACTTATTTATTTATTTATTTATTTTTTTACTATCCCATGCAGCTTCCTAATAACTGCCTGACCAAGCCCTCTGAGTAATAAGAATGAAAGGAGAGAAATACAGTTGGGTCACCATGTCGGCAGGTTCCACAGCACAGATTCCACATCAGCAGATTCAAACCACCTAGGGCAAAAACATTTGGGGAAAAAAATTGGATCTGTTGTGAACATGAACAGACTTTGTTTTGCTTCTCTTTAGTTCCTAAACTATTTCCATTGTATTTGGTATTGCAAGTAATCTGTTTTTTTTTTGTTTGTTTGTATGTTTTTTTGTTTGTTTGTTTGTTTTTTGGTGCTAGGCATTGAACCCAGGAGTGCTCAATCACTGAGCCACATCCCCAACCCTTTTTATATTTTATTTAGAGACAGGGTCTCACTAAGTTGCTTAGAGACTTGCTAAGTTGCTGAAGCTGGATTTGAAAACATGATCCTCCTGCTTCAGTCTCTTAAGCCACTGGAATTATAGTTGTGTACAACTGAGTCCAGCAGTATTGTAAGTAATCTAGATATGATGTATTGAAGGTACACAGGAGAATGTGCATAGATTATATGCAAATGTTACACCATGTTATAGAGGAGACTGAAGCTCCTGGAGCTATTTGTATGGGGGTGGTTCTGGCATTGAGGGATGATTCTATTTAGAAAGACATATATGTTGGAAGGTATTCAAAACTCCCTATTGTGTTGTTCAAAATGTAGGTATGATTTTAACCATCATGTTGAACTTACCCATTTTCTGTTGTGCTAAGGAAAAAAAATGCTACACATTGAAACTAAAAAGAGGACAGTGTGGATGCTTTTCCAACTTATGTACTGCTGGATTGAGCACAGTGTTCTGTCCCACAGTTCTAATACCCCCTCAAAGCAGAATGTTCACATCATATGAGTAAGTGTCCTTTAACCCACCCCAAAACATGTGCTGATGTGAGTGACCCATGTCTGAGACACAGGTCTATTAAAAAATGCCAGTTATGAGCCAAGAAAATAGAATATCATAAATCACATATTTCTTTACACAGAAGTTGCCTGTTAAATTTTAATATCAACCACACAATCAGCCCTCCTTCCTTCTCCCATGTTGCTGTGAGGAGAATATTCCTGCCTCCCAGCACAGCTCCCTACCCTGGTAGGGGTTGGAGATTTGTTCTCCCTTTCCCAAAAGCTATATAAAAATAGTAGAAGGTAGTCAATGGTGATTGATTAATTTCAGTAACATAAATAAAGGTTGTAATTGCAACTGAAGGAGGAATGTTTTTCACTTTGATTAATCTGACCCTCTGGGCCACCAATAACAGGGAGGTACATTAGAATGTGAATTAGGAAATAAATGCAGAGACACAATGTGCCAGGTGTCCAGCTCTGTGTGATCTTCCCTAGTGGCGTCCTCTGCTCTCCTGACATTGTCTTTTGCAGTATAACCTGAAGCATGCCTCTGTCAGGCAGGAAACATCACTTTGTCTTCAAAATCTGCTTCTCTCTTGGAGCTATTACCACTAGAGAAACATCCTGGCTGGTACTTGGAACATTGCCCTGGGCAATTTGGAAGCATGGTGTAGCCATCAGTGGTTCAGTGAGTTGGCTAAGAGGTTGGATCATTATCCCCATTTTACATATTACCAGGCAGAGACATTGAGGGTTTAGTGAGGTCCCTAACCAGCCAGCAGGCTAGAGGCAATAACAGAGATACATGTGTTCCTCCAAATTCAACACTGCTGCTGCATCTCTCACATGGACTACTGAGAGCACTCCAGTGCAGCCTCCCCTGCTGATTTGCTCTGTTCTTTCTCCTTCCTCTTATCCTGGGGTTCCCTGGTCCCTCACTATTGCTCTCTCCCTAGTCCCACCTATCAGACCAGGGCCTATGAAGAAAGCCACTGCTGCTTCTGATCAGTCATTGGCTCTCATTTAGGTTCCAAATTTGTTTTATGTTATAGCTGCAGGTCTTACAGTCTGGTGGCACAGTCCTGGGGATGGAGCCAGGAGGCAAACCCTTCTGACTGCTGGTGTTTCTCCTTGGAAACACAGTCACTCTGTCCCTGTTCCTTGCAAAGCCTGGGCCAAAGTACACAGTTGCCATGGAGAGGGGAAACAGGCAAAATGTGTCCTCAGGGACCTGCTGCCCATGTGCTTTCCCACCGGCTCTCTGCATTCCCTCAGAAAGCCTGGTCTCAGAGCTTTGTTTCATCTGAAACTGAGAGTGTAATTCCCATCCAAGACTTCTGTTAAAGGAGTATCTCTCAATTAGAATGTTCTTGACATTAGCTATAACAGTCAGGCACGGTGGCCCACACTTATAATCCCAGCGACTTGGGAGGCTGAGGCAGGATGATAGCGAGTTCAAAGTCAGCCTCAACAATAGTGAGGTACTAAGCAACTCAGTGAGATCCTGTCTCTAAATAAAATACAAAAAATATTGGGGATGTGACTCAGTGGCTAAGTGTCCCTGAGTCTAATCCCTGTTACCAAAAAAAAAAAAAAAAAAAGAAAAGAAAAAAACAAGAAAATGGAAGAACAGACGGACTGCTTGGCAGGCAGGACCAGAGGACCATCAGCCCTAGGGAACATTGCAGGAGTCTCCAGTTTTCCAGTCTGACCCTGATCCTAGCAATGCTTTCCCAGAGCCTCAAAACACCCTGGAAACACATTAGTGTGCTTTTCATTACCAACATAGCTGATAAGAACAACTTAGAGGAGGAAAAGTTTATTTTGGCTCACTGTTTAATAGGTGTAGTCCATAGTTAGCTAACTCCATTGTTCTTGGCTGAAGGTAGGGAAGAATATCATGGTAGAAGGGAGAAGTCATAACATGGTTTCATTCATGGTGGCCAGGAAGCAAAGAGAGGAAGAGGCTGCAGGAAATAGGAACCATCACAGGGCACACCCCCAAGGGACACACCTCCTCTAGCCATGACCCACCTGCCTGCAGTTACCTCTCAGTTTGTCCATTTGAAGTAGGATGGGCTGATTAGATTACAGCTCTCCAAACCCAATCATTTTACCTCTGAACACCTCTTAACAGGAGATATTGGGGGGAATACCTTCTATCCAAATCAAAGTGGGATAAATGAACCATCAAAATGAGGTGTTCAGTCTTTGTCTTTCTTTTTCAGGGACGCTTGCCTAAAAGTCTTCACTTGAGTTCTGGGAGAGGTGCAAAATATGCAGCTTCTTCATCTGCATCCAGAACTTGGAACCTCTGGGTCCATTTTTAGAAGAATATAGAAACCACTTGATAGAAGGAAGGATCTTACTCTCACACGATTTTCTTTACATCCATCTAGTAGTACTATTTAGTGGTGCAGTATCAATAGCTAAGCATGCTAATGTTTAATGATTGAAAAGGCATTAAAAATTTCCTTTTGATCATTTGCTCAAAATTTAGCACCTTATATACGGTGGCACTAACCATCCCCCACCCAGTGCATATCCTCACTTGATTCCAGGAGTCTGAGATTCCTTCTAGAACCAGCCACAGTTATCCTGGGTGTTGCAAATAAGCCAGGCCTTGGAAAAGGCTTTAACGGTGATGCTGGGGCTCTGCAAAGACTCTGTCAGAATCATTTCTATCTTCCTGTGATGGAGATAAGACTTTCATACCATCTGTGCTCTGAGCTTTAGAGCCTACATTGAAATCATTTTTTGTTTTTTTTTAAACAATAAATCCTGACAATCCCTCTTATGTACGAGTCTATCTTCTTTTTTTCTTGGACTGCAATTGCAGGTCCCTCTGTGTCCCTGCTTGCTCCTTTTCTCTTTGTTTTTCACTCTTTATTTCTCTCTCCTATTATCATTTTCTTCTCTCTTAACTGATCCTAATATAGATATGAAATTTCTTTAAACTTTGTTTTATTTCATATGCTTTTATTCAGTTACAAAAGATGAATGAGTGTTTTTGTTCCTGAATTTCAAAAAAACAAAAACAAAAACAAAAAAAAACCCAACAACCCAACATTTGAGTTAGAGACATCAGTTATGTAGCTCATCATCTGTGCCCCTGGATGGAGCTTCCCACAAGGAGCCGGTAGCTTTCTAAAATCAGCTTCTCGGCATGTATAGGAACATTTATTGATTACATCAAAAATAGGGGGGAGAGGCTTCAGATTTTTCTCAGACAATATTATCTCCAAAAGGCACAGTTTTGGTGATGTAACAAGAGAAAGGCAAGCATTTGTGAGAGGTTTGCATGCTGATGCTTAAAAACCTTTAGGAGTTCAGAGTACTTCTTCAAGGAGTTGATACAGGATTGAGCAGTCTGCTTTCCAGGCCTGCGTCACTGGAAAATGCCTATTTGTTAATTGCTTTTCCTCTCAACCAGGTTCCAGCTGGCACTTTGAATTCCTTTCATGACTCCTACAGGCAAAACTAGATAAAAATTACTCACCCCCACACCCATACACATAATTATATCCTGTAAATGTTTTTAAAAACTAAATGAGACACTGTGTACTGTATCTTCATGTCCAAGTGGTATCTTGACCAACCCAGGTTCTTCTCACCATTTTTTACTTCTGCTCTGATGTGGGAGGGTACAAGGTCAACAATTGTTATGACATCTCCTTTAGAGAATGAAGGATTTTTTAAGTATCTTCAAAAGAAAGTAATTAGCATGGAAAAGTTATCAACGCCTGAAGTTACATTCAGAGATTTGTATCCAGTATTTGTACTGGTAAACAAAAACTTAAAGCAAAATATGATTATTCAAATTTGTTAAGTATGACATAGAAAACAAATGGAGTCTTTTCAAGTACAAAAACAAAAAGATCGCTAATTGGGTAAATTTTTATCTTTTAAAAAGAAGCAGAATTTTAAGTATGTCGGAATGCATAATTCATCTTAAATTTAAAAAGATTTTCTTCCAGAACTGACAATCATTGACTTGTCTTGTCCTGTGGGCAGAATGACTGTGGCCAATGACCAATGATGGGAGTGTCATTCTAGCAGTTAGCCCCATTTCCCCTGTTAGAACAATGCAGAGAAAGTGCTAGCTGGCTTTCTGCTGCATGGGCCGAATTCCCGCCAACCAGGGGAAAATGTCTATAGCATTGACAGCTACTTTTTTTTTCCTGTTATTATCCAGCCAACAAAAGACAATTTTTCAAGATCACACTTATCTATGGTTCAGATTTCATGTGTTAAATTGCAGTAATTCCTTAGCAGAGTGAAAAATATTCACTGCTGAAAAATAGCATTTTTTTTCCTTTCTAGGTAATCACTAAACTTTAAATAGCCATTGGTGAATAGCCTCCTTCCCCACTCTCCTGTCAAATTAAAAAGAAAAATTACAACAACTTCAATGAACAGGAAATATGACAACATACACTGCATTTAAAGTCAAGCCAAGAGAATCTCGAGGTTGTGTATTTCATTATGCCCAGGGCTAAGGAATATACCTTAGCAAATAGAAATGTTGTCAATAAACACAACATTTTCTCTTTTCCAATAATCTAACATCTTGGGGAAGGGATTTTTTTTTCTACCAAAGTTATGGTATATTAAAAAGATAATATGAGAGAATATTTTTTAAGGGAAAGCATTCCAGTGAACTGATATTCAATTCTTCATAGCACAGTATTGCTTTTGGATAATCTAGAAGAACAAAATTCCCCTCTCCACTTCCTTTCCTGAGGTTGCTACAACCAGGAATCCTAAACAATCCACATTTTTTACAGGAGTTGACAACTTTCCTAGTTACTTCCAGAATTCCCTGTTGCAATCAGGTACCACCTTTCCTACCTGAAAAATAGTTTTCAGGAGAAGTTTCCATTTGTCCCGGCAAGGGATTCCAATCTAAAGATTTGATCGAAGAATTCCATGTTTGCTACATAGTGACTGAAATGTTTTTCTCCTGAACAACATGGTTAGCATCACTCAGAGAAGTGAACTGAGAACAGAAGTCATTCCTTGTCAGCAGGTAATCCACTATGGGACCATAACTCTGGTCATAACAAGAAAACAAGGAATCAGGTCAGTGTGCTTAGGAGGAGAGCTCATTTGTAGTGATTGAGATTTAGGAGGAGTAGGACACTTCTTGATCATCTGGAAAATGTTTTCACTCAGCTCTTTGGGAGTATCTTCCAGATCAAAGTCTACCAAATGCTAATGTGCATAAAATCACCCAGGGATCTTGTTAAAATGCAGACTCTAATTCCCTAAGTCTGGGCTGGGCTTGATCACTTGCACACTTCTGGGTGACAGTGATGCTACTTGTTCTTAGGTGGTACAGGGTGTTCTTAGGTGCTACCCAAGGTGTGCTCCACAATCATGGGCACCCAGTTGCTGGTTAGAATGAAAATGAGCAAACCCCACCCAAATCTAGCCAATCAGAATCTCCACGTGTGGGGCCCAGCAAGTTGTGTCCCCAGAAGCATCTTTCTCATCTACTAGCTTGATGAGCATACAGAATCTTCAGGATCCACCCCAGATATTCTGAACCTGAATCTGCATTTTCACAAGATCCCCAGGTGATTGGTCTGCGTTAAATTCTGAGAAGTACTGCTGTAGAAGACTGTTCCCGAAGAATGATGATAACTTTGTGCATTTAAGGGATGGGTGGCATACCTGAGGGGCTTCTGCCTGCATCTGGACTGCTTAGAAGCACCCACCACCATCAGGTAAAGTTGACTTTCAGAGGGCCACCTGCTGGGCCACAAACTCCACCCACCACAGCCTTCATCAGTATTCAGTTGGCACTGTGGCACAGGCTTGTAATCCCAGCAGCTCCAGAGGCTGAGAGGAGGATCATGAATTCAAAGCCAGCCTCAGCAAAAGCAAGGTGCTGAGCAACTCAGTGAGACCCTTTCTCTAAATAAAATACAAAATAGGGTTGGGGATGTGGCTCAGTGGTCGAGTGCCCCTGAGTTCAAGCCCCAGTATGCCTCCCCACCACCACAAAAAAAAAAAAAAAAAAAAAGTCAGCATTCAACTCAGCTCATCAGCCAGTGGGCCTTTTGCTCTGACATTTTCTCCTTTTTATTTGATTAGAAGAGTAATATACATCTTTAGAAGAAATTAAGTTGTAAAGGAGAAAAAACCAGTTCCCCCATAATTCTACCTCTAAGAGAGAGCCACTATTTATATTTTGGTATAGTTTATTCTAGTCTTTTCTTCTATGTATTGTTAGAATTACACTTTTTTCCCCATTTAATCTTGTTTTAGGTTTTAAAAACTCTTCATAAACATAATTTTAATTCCTTAAATAGTAGATATTGATAAACATTTTTTGTACTAATGTCAGACATTTGTCATTTAAATTTTTCTTTCTATACATGTGAGGCAGGTCTTTATATTCATTTTTTATTTCCTTTGGATAGACTCCTACAAGTATAATTACAGTAATTACTGGGCTAAATGATTTTAATATTTTTAAGGCTTTGTTATCTATTGCCAAATTGCTTTTCAAAAAGTTTTAAATAGTGGGAACTTTCACTTATATATCAAGTCCCCCTGGCCCTCACTAGCTTTGAGAACTACTGTTTTCAGAGTATTTGCTAATGTGATGAAAAATGGTATGTTGTGTTTTTGCTTTCATTGCTTTAGATGCACATCTGCTCATTTGTGAAGCCAATCATAGTAGGAATGAAACTTGGGAGAACCACATGTTCCAAGGCAACTCGACTTTTTTCCCATGACTGCTCCTGACGATCTCCCTCTGCCTCTGTGCATCCAGTGGCCATTGTCCAGCAAGTTGCCTCAACCCTCCAGAGCATGCCCTTGGACAGTCTAAGCTGACCCCAGACCAGCACTCTCCTGAACCAGGCCCACATCTAGATCTGACCCCAGGTCAAAGACAACGAATTCCCCAGCCCAACTCACTGCTCACTGCAGCTCAACTCTTATCTTTAGTGTCAGAAGGTCTTCTAATAATCCCATAAATTGTGTGCATGCGTGTACCAGCGTGTGCTAGATGTCTTTCTTTCTGGTGCGGACTCCTAACAAGGTGAGCAAACCTTGGTGAGGGGAAAGGGCTTGATGTCATCTCCCCTTACCTGTTGGTTAGGTGTCCTCATACAGCACTCACCTGCACAACTCGACAGGCATTCCCAAGGAGCAGGTTCTCTCTGTTGGTTCTTTATGACACCTCTCACTGAATTTGAGAGAGGGAAGAATTTCCTTATCTCTCCCCTGATGCCAGTAACGTTTCTCTATAGGAATCCTTTTCTCCAATCTTTACATTTCAATGGCTTCTACCCTGGCAGTGGGCATTGAGCTAAGAGCTGCACGACATGAGATTTTCTCCCAATCTCTATTGAAATAAGGTTAGTCTGATTGAAACTCATTTTAACTTTCTGTTACACAAGACTATTATCTAGTTGCTTGATAAATTATTCTAAAACTATATTTTTAGATTTTCTGGTTGACCTTGTCTCTAAATGTCGAAGTCTCCTCGCTCCCTCTAACTCTTGCTTATGGCCTCAGAGCTGGTTCCAGTCCTCCTCTCTTAGCGAATAAGCAGCTATCACAAGATGACTGTACAGGTCTCGGCTTTGAGCCTGAGGAGAACAAGGAGCATGGCATAGGGAAGCTGGTTTAGGAAGATGAACACCTGAGGAAGAGAGTCTACTTGTCTCAGAGTAACAACTGGAAAGATGGAGAAGTCACGGGTCATCCCGTCTAAATAAGTCATCTAGGAGAGGAACTCAATAGCAGAGCTTCTTCCTAGTGTGAAGGGTCATTAGAAATAAGCAGAAATGACAGCCAGTGTTGCAAATCCTGCTACTCTTGTACCTCAATCTGCAAGGCATGCTTCTGAGAGAACCAGGATCTAATGGTGGTGAGGTCTATTTGACTGCCACTTTACCAGAAGTAGTACCCTCTCAGCAGCAACCTCGTTAGTCTTTGGTTTTCTGTATACATGCCCAGGGTTTGTCTTAGTTCCTTTTCTGTTGCCGTAACAACATACCCAAAGACAGGTGATTTATAAAGAATAGAAGTTTATTTGGCTAATGGTTCTAGAGGCTGGGAAGTCCAAGGACTTGGTACTGGCATTATAACTTGGCAGTGGACTTCACATGGTGAAACAGAGTAAGCATGCTAGCTTAGGTCTCTGCTTCTTATTATTAAGCCACTAATGCCATCACCAGGTTCCTACTCTCATGACTTAATCTAATCTGGACTGATTTGCAATGGCTTCACCTCCATATAAAATATAAGGTTTAGGATTAAGTTTCAATATGAATGTAAGAGGATAGATTCAAACCATAACAGGGTGGAACTTCTGGAATTTTATGAAAGATACAGGGAGGCAAAACTTTCTGGGGGCAGAAGAGCACTTGATTTCCTTGATCTAGTTGAGTGAGCTTTGTTCCAGATTTGTCCCCAAAAGGACATCAGACTTCTGTGTTTATGTTCACAGCAGAAGGATATGAGGAAAAACATCTCTCCACAAACTATTTAAACAGCAAACATAAAAAGTTCACTTTAGCAGCCAAGGACATGAAAGACAAATAAGATGTTCAGAACCATCCCACTCGTGGATAAAATCTAAAAATAAAACAAGAAATAAAAGCTCATTTAAAAAAATAGTTGTAGATGGACACAATACCTTTATTTTATTTATTTATGTGGTGCTGAGGATAAAACCCAGTGCCTCACGCATCCAAAGCAAGCACTCTACCACTGAGCTACAACCCCAGTCCCCAAAGAAACCCTTAATGGAAAGCAGGTTGGGTAACTGGGCAGATGGTTTTGGTCACTCATGCAAATTTCTTTCTTCACAGAAAGCAACTTTTCATCAAATAAAAAAGATTGGAATGAACTAATAAAAGTAAACTTTGAGTCCTCTTAATGGCTGGGTAAATTGTTTTTTTGTCATTATGATCAAAATAGCCAACAAGAACAACTTAGAGGAAGAGTTTATTTGGGCTCACAGTTTCAGAGGTTCCATCCGTGGTGGATATGATGGAGGAGAGCTGGGGACAGAGAAAAAGACAGAAGGGGTCACAGGCTAAATTAATCTTTCCAGGGCACACCCCCAGTGACCTATCTCTTCCAGCCTTGTGCTATGTACCTACAGTTACCATCAAGGCAATTTTAATTAGGGTGGACTGATTGGGTTACAGCTCTTACAATCCAATCATTTTATCTCTGATCATTCCTGCATGAACACAGGAGCTTTTTGGTGGCCACCTCATATCAAAACCATCTCATTCTCCCCAGCCCCCAAAATGCATTTAACTTATCTCCAAGAGTTCCATGGTCTTAATAGTTCCAGCATTGCCCAAAAGTCCAAGTCCAAATTCTCCTCTGAGACATAAGGCAAACTTTGGGTTGTGAGTTCCTGTAAAGACCAAGATCAAGGGAAATAATATCCAATATACAGTGGCACCAAGTAAACATTGCCATTCCAAAAGGGAGGAATAGGGGCATAGAAAGAGGAGATGGGACAAAAACAAGACCAATACCCAGTAAGGCAAACAGGTTCCATAACTCCAAGTATAGCATCTGGGACCCATGGCGGTGTGATGTTCTCTCCAAAGAGCTTGGGTAGTTTTGTCCCTTTGACCTCATCAGTTGAGGACACATGATCTTTCTTTAGCCTGGCTATTTCGGTAGTCAGCAGCTATTCTTGGCAGATAGTCCATGTCATTGGTATCTCTTGATTCCTGGGGATTCCATTCCAGCTTTGGTTTCATTTCCCCAGCTTCACATATTGCCCTTTTGAGGGATAGTCCTCAGGGATTCTTACCCTGCTGCACTTCGTTTGGCCTCCCAGGACTGCCTTTGAAATTATGACCCCTTAACTTTAGCATCTTGCATTCCTGAAGAACCAGCACCATGTGGATTATGCCAAGGCCCGCTGCCAGTTTGCACAGTAGCTGGGTCTACTGGAATCACAGCTGCAATGGCCTCTGAGTTCATGGTTGGCAGAGCATGGTGAAATAAATTCTTTCACATACAACCACCACCCAACACTGTACAAGCACAATGTTCCCAGAACCTCTTCTCATAAATTTCCCCTTCTATACTCTGGAGCCTGCAATAGGTGTGGTCTCACAAATTCCTGAGATGCCCTCAAGACACCTTTCCTATTGTCTCTGTTCCAATATTAAGCATCTATTTAGTAGCTATAATCTTCTAACAATTTTACCTACTTTGATCACAGTTTTACATGCACATTAATGACCAATCTGAAAGTTTTAAAATTGTTTAACTCTGCTTTCTGCTCCTGTGTCTCACAAGACAACTGGTTAAAAGACAATATTCAACAACAATATTCATGTCACCTCCTTAATGCTGTGCTATCTTTAAAATTCCTCCTCCAGATTAACTAGTTCATCACTTTTAAATTTAGCCTCACACAAAGTCTCAGGACATAAGTAAAATGTAGATAACTTTTTTGTCAGAATGTAACATGAATGACTTCTAGTCCAGTTCCCAACAGAACACTCATTCCCTTCTGGAACCTCTTGAACACAGTCTTTGTCTGCATTCTTATCAATATTCTGCTCTTCTGTGCTTCCATCAGAATTGCCCATTAAACTGTATTTACACAATTCCAAGACTCCTGTATCTCCAAACTTCTAAATTCCTCTTGAATACCAGCTCCCAAAGCTTCTGAACCATCTTGTCAGACTATTCATAACAATGATTCTACTCTTGGTACCAATTTCTGTGTTAGTCAGTTTTTCATCACTGTGACCAAATATATAACAAGAACAACTTAGAGGAGGAAAAATTCATTTTGGGATCATAGTTTCGGAGGTTTCAGGTTGGCTTGGTGAGGATGATAAGCCATGGTGGCTTATCATCTCATTGTGATAAGGAAGCAAAGAGAGAAAAAAATAAAGGGGTCACAATAAAAATAATCCCTCCAAGGGCATGCCCCCTGTGACCTACCTCCTTCAGCCATGCACCACCTGCATACAGTTACCACCCAGTCTATTCAAACAAGGGTGGACTGACTATGTTACAGCTCTCTCAATCTAATCGTTTACCTCTGATCATTCTTGCATGAACACAAACTCTGGGTGGACACCTCATATCTAAACCATAACATTGGCCAAAACTTACCTGGACAGGATTTTTGTAGGTATGGATTTTCTGCAGAAACCATCATTCAGTGTAAAGAAAACAATATTCTAAGAATAATTATTTATAACAAAAGTAGCCTTCTTATAGTTATGGTGATTTTTTAATCCAATTTTTCATCACAGTCCAGAGAAGGTTGTCCTATTTTTTTGTCACATATTGTCAGGTTCATGCTTGACAGTTGTAATTATTTGTAATCATTTTATGGAATCTCTGTCACCAAACAGCAACACTCGGTATAACACAGAATTGTTTTAAAATACAGTAATACAAACAGAGGTAAAAGATTTGTAGATTATCAAGTCATTGAAGCCACCATCTTTGAAGAGTGTTCTGCATATGGAGTTTTATGGCCTTTTATGAAAAACAGAGAGTCCTAGATGGGATATCAAACTGACTACAGCCCCATCCACAGAGGGTGAGTCCAAATTCACCCATGACAGGATGAGTACAGAGAACTCTGACTAGGGATAACCATGGCGAACAGTGTATAGAGAAAGGAAAGCAGGAGAAAACCCTAGCAGTGCATGTTATGTCTTTCATGATGGCAGGAACCCTAAGTTCACCCATAACAATTGGCTTCCCCCTGATTAAAAGGACCAAAAGTTCAGCCCAACTTTTATGTGACTAGTGGACAAATTTCACCTGTGCAATAGAGAAATACCAATTGCAGAAAGAACAAAGGAACTTGGTGACAAGACATCCAGAGGCAAGTTCTCATGTCAGATGTGATGTGCATTTGCATTCAGGCCAAATTTCATTCCAAGGCCCAGAGGCTTTACACATATAGACTGGATTATTCAAACACCTGAGGAAAGTCTGAAGACTCCAGTCACTCTCACAGTCTCTCTGGAACCTTGGAATAGGAAAAGTGTTTTTTTGGTCCCTAAGCCAGCATCATCCCAGAGAGGGGATTGTTGTTTATGATTTTGTGTTTTTTAAACCCATTTTGGGTACCCTGGTTTATCGTTCTCACAGAAACCATGGTAACCTAACATCATGGCCATTTCCTATTTGTTTTCCCTATGCTACTTTGCTCAGCGAAGGCAGAAAATGCCAATGTGCGTACTTTTGCACTGCAAATGACTGAAGTTCTGGTCAAGGAGATGAAGGGGAAGTCCCTGATGGGAAAGTTGGTGTTCTACTAGAAGGGCTGCTTCTTCCTCCCACCTGTATGTGCCTGGGATGCAGTGGTCACCCATGAACATGAGGCAACACTCATGAGGACAAAAAGAAACCCAAGATTGCAGGCAAGAGACAGAAAGAGCCCCGGGTCCCCACGATACCTTTGGGCAGTGGAGCCCACCCCAAAGTTTCATTTTCAATCTTCTTTTTATGATAAAAATAAATTCCTCTTTAGCTGTTTGTTTGAATTTCTGTTGTTTTTGTCTAAGCATACCCTGTTCAATTCTATTATTGTTGCTCTTAACATATGATCTTCACTTTATACATGCATATGTGTTTCCCTACACATAATATTATGTAGAGAGAGAAATAAAGTCAATAATTTTGGTTATGTTGGAGGTACAGGGGTAATGTGGAAGTAGAAGAGAATATGAAAAAAATAAACAGTTAAAAGTAAAATTTAATAAAAGTCTTTGAAAGAATGTAATTGTAGCCAGCTATGGTGGCTCATGCCTATAGTTCCAGCTATTTGAGAAGCTAACACAGGAGGATTGCAAGTTCAAGGCCAGACTCAGCAATTTAATGAGAACCTACCTCCTACCTCCAAGTAATAAAAATAATAAAAAAAGGAAGGGCTCGGGCTGGGGATATAACTCAGTCGGTAGAGAGCTTGCCTTATAAGCACAAGGCCCTGGGTTTGATCCCCAGCACTGCAAAAAAAAAAAAAAAAAAAAAAAAGAAAAGAAAAAAGAAAAAAAGTAAGGGCTGGGGGTGTATAAATAAAAATGAAAAGAATTTTAAAAGGTCATAAATTATATCTATATTTATATACACACATATGTATATATGTATATATTTGTATTTCATTGTTAACATTATATAATGATAAATATTTGAAGATAATTTTCAGCTGAAAAGTTTTGATACTTGTAAAAATGAAAATCTCTGAAGCTATTGATGAGTGTTGATGTATGTATGTTGGTAAAGGTACGTGTCTATATGTGTGTGTGTTATACAGTTGACCCTCTGACCTATGGGTTTCGATTCTGTGAATTCAACCAACTGTAGATCAAAAATATTTGGAAAATATTGTATCTGTAGTGAACGTCTATATACTTTTTTCTTGTCATTATTCCTAAATGGTACAGTATGGCATCTATTTACATAGCACTTACACTGTTAGGTACAGTAAGTAGTCTAGAGATGATGCAAAGTATACAAAAGCATGCGTGTAGGTTATATGCAAATACTCTGCCATTTTATACATGACTTGGGCGTCCACAGATTTTGGTATTGGAGAACCAGTTCCCTGAGGCTACTGAGGAAACAGCTCTGTGTGTGTGTGTGTGTGTGTGTGTGTGTGTGTGTGTATAAATTGTAAATATAGTAGGATCCCATCTATTTTTATGTTTTCACACAGGAAAAGAATCCTGATTGGATGGATGGGCACTAAAATGATAACAGCATTTAACATTTAGTCTTGGTTATGGTATTATGGGTCATTTTCTATCATAGTTTAATATTTACTTAAATATCCTAGTTTTTCTACATTAGCTTGATTTACCTGTATAACATAAGAAAGTTAGAGAGGAAAAAAAATCAAAGATGTCCTCCAGGAGAAAGCCTGACACTCTGGGAGGAACAGAGTACCATAGCTCAGTGCAGAATTCAGTTAGAGGAAAGGGGGTCTCGTGGAAAGCTGCCTGCGCTGGAGACATGATCTCTGATTAGCAGAAAGGGCTTGTACCAAGACCCCATCTCTTCAGTGCCTGCCTATCAGGGATGATGATGGGATTAATCAGATTTCAAAATTGCCTGGTAAAACTCTATTAGTTCCTCAGAGATATGTGGGATGTAAATTTAAGGTGTTATTACATTATTATGGTTTTGCCATCTTGGTTGGGGCTGCAAAATTGAGACTATCAAATATTACAGGTCTTACATTCTATTTTTACTGAGTACTGGTGAATAAATTTAAATGGGAGAGACTGAATAGTAACATGATCTCTTTCCTACCAATTGTAACAAAAATTCAGCTCTATATTCTGAGAACTGTGTATCTTTTTCCAAGGGGGAAAATGACTTAGAAATTTAGATTTATGTATAAGGGCTTCTGCAAAGATTATAAAAATAGCCTCTTTACAGAGCTGATCGCTCCTTGCTAAATTTTATTGAGTGAAATTTAATGGCAACTAGTTTTAGCTGCAGTAGATTTTTTTTTCCCTGTCGCTTTCCATTGGGTCTAAGTGCATATCTGTCAAAAAGATAAAACATGATTTTAAAATATTGAAGTAATATCACTTTCCCTTTAAAGATGCTTGTTTCAAGTGAGAACTTAAGGTGTTTTTTTCCCCCAGAATTTAATCTGTAATTTTGTAGGTTACTCTCACTTGCAGATTTTAGAAAGTGCCTTTTATTCTTCTTGAAGTGTTAAAGCAATTTAGATTAATGGGCCTCGGACTCTTTGATACCCAATTTAAGGCATTTTGAAATCTGGAGAAGACTATACCCTTTCATATGTGATAAGTAAAAATCTTGGCAGATGAAAGCCTATTTTTTTCTTTTTGTTTTTGCACAAAAGAATCTTCAGAGCCACAGAAAAACTGCAGAGGAGAGAGAAAAGAGCTTCCATATTGCAGATTTCCTTTTCTCCCTCTCCTGGCAAGCCTACCTTTCACAGTTTCTTGGAGGAAATGGGAGAAGAGACCAAGAAGCCCCCTCCACACAGAGGACAAGGGAAGCCTAGACTGCCCCTCACGGCGATCTATGACCACTAAAGGTTAACACTGGGTTCCCCAAATGACAAGTTTATAGAGCCTCACATTCCATTTCCCACTTCACCCACCCATCAGCTCAGGTAGACTCTGTAAGGACTAATGTTCTCTAACAAGGACCGTGATCCAGGTGCCTCTGGGGGAGGTGGAATCTATCCTGAGTGGTGCTCACAGTCATGGGGTCTGGCCTTGGTGAACCTGACGCTAGCTGCCATTCCTGGCAGATCTCCACATGCCCCATGCAGAGGTAGACACACAACCATTAGTTGCCAGTCCTTTCTTTTTGATTATAGACTGAGAATTCACTAGTGACCCCTGCCCTAGAAGGGGAGTTAAGGGAGATCTCTCGAGACTAAAACCATAGTTTAAGCTTGTGTGTGTGTGTGTGTGTGTGTGTGTGCACACCTGCAAATGTTTATGTGCTCATTAGGGTCCATTTATAGGTAGAAAGGATGGTTATTAGGGATGAGGAGAAAAAACACGAAAGAAGTAACAGCATTCTCCTGCACTTGGTCAGTTTCAACCTTTTTCTTTTCTTTGAGTTGAATGCCAGCATGTGGGTGAATTACAATTTGAGCACAAACAAGGGATAAAAGATACAATTGAAAACTAACAACCCACAAAGTAAAAGATTAGAATTAACCAAGATAATCACTAGAACAAAATTTTAAACTTTCCTAAGAGCCAAAAGAAAATTAAAAACTAAAAGAGTAAAGAAAACATGCAGAAAAAAAAATCAGTATCAATATAGCATGGTAATTCTGACAAAATAATATGACACAGTTGATACTAAATTTCTGGCTTCTAGAACTGTGAGATAATGAGTTCCTGTTGTTTTAATTACTCACCTTGTGGTACTCGGTCAGAGGAGCCCCAGGAAGCTAATAAGATAATTAATAATCAATAAATCAATATATATTTTAAGAATAGCAAAATAGACAAATCATTAACTAACCTAGGAAGGGAAAAAAAGAGAGGCAGAGAAAGCACAAATATATAAACTAAGAAGTGGCAAAGGGAAATAACCTGACACAGAAGAAACTAAAATATCAAGGGATTCCAGGCTTCTCTGTGAATATATTTGAAAAGTTAGTTGAATGGATAATTTTCTAAAGAAATACAATTTACCACAATTGATACTATTAGAAAATATAGAAACAGTCTAATTTCTGTAGCAGAAAGAGAGAAAGTTGTCCAGAAACTGCTGCACAAAAATTAAATAAATGGATAAGCAAACAGAAAAAAAAGAAAGAAAATAAAAAGTGCTGGATATGGTGGCATATTCCTGTAATCCCAGCAGCTTGGGTGGATGAGGAAGGAGGACCACTGTTCAGAGCCAGCCTCAGCAATAGCGAGGCAGTAAGCAACTCAGTGAACCCTGTCTCTAAATAAAATACAAAATTGGGCTGGGTGTGTGACTCAGTGGTTGAGTGTCCCTGAGTTACCTATCCCCCTGCCTCCCCAAGAAAAAAGGAAAGAAAAGAAAAGGAAAAGTATCAGACAGATATGGTTTCACAGGGCAATTCTGCCAAATCTTCAAAGGTTGGATATCCCCAAATTTTCTTAAATTGTCCTAGAGCAATAAAAAATGACAACATCCTAATTCACTTTATGAAACAAGTATAACATTGAATCTAAGTCTGACTTTAAACATTCAAAAATGATAAAGTAAAAGACATCTTTTAAAAATATTGATGCAAATTTTCTAGGTAAACTACCATTCCAAATCATGTACCACATTAAAATAAGGGTGATCAAATGAGGTTTATTTCAGGAATGCAAATTTGATTCAATATTAGGAAATTCATTAATGGAATATATAGGTTAATAAATTTAAGGAGAAAACCTATATAACAATTATATAGATGCTGAAACTCAATATCTATTCCTGATTGAAAAAACACACACTGAATTGTGTCCTTGATCCTAATGTTAGTATCTTACATGATGGAAAACTCTAGAGAAATTTCCACCAACAGCAAGAACATTGCAAAGAAGCTCATTATATATACTACTCTTCAACACTGAAGTGGACTTATTAGCTCATAATATTACATGAGGGAAATAAATTAAAAGCAGATGAATTGAAAAAGAAGTAAAGTTATCTCTAGTTTCAGATGATATAATGAAATTCCTAAAAACCTTGGAGAATCAATAATAACAATAACTGAAATGATCAACAAAAGTTTCATAAAGTAGTAGGATATAAAACTAACATACAGAGGTAAACAGTCTTCATTAACTATTTAGAAGGAATAAGGGCAGAGAAGACCCTATTTGCAATAAAAACAGAGAAGACAAAATACCTCAAAGTAAACATAAAAAGAAAATCTAAAAACTCTTGAAAGGTACAAACTTGGGCTTGAGAGGGAGAGAGAGAGAGAGATTGAGAGTAAAGTGACAGGCAAATGTAGTACAATGTTAACTTTGGGGGAATCTAGATTCAGAGTTGTATTTCTCAGTTTTCCACTATGGTAACAAATGCCTGAGATAAACAAATTTAAAAAGAGGAAAGGTTTATTTTGGCTGAGTATGGAGGGTTTCAGTCCATGGTTAGTGGGCCCCACTGCTTTTGGGCCTATGGTGAGGCAGCACATCATACATAGTGGGAGCATGTAGCAGAGGGGAGGATGGTGGACGAGCTGCCTAAGGGCACTGCCACTAGGGCTGATGCCCCTGAGACCTTGTGGTGAACTGAGACCTTTAACAGTGACTCCTGTCTTCTGTGAGGACAAGGGACCCTCACCCCCAGTTAGCCCTTGCCAGGTAAGGTCAGCCTCATTTGAAAGATGCACCTCACGATTCCCATCTCTGGTTATCCAACCCACAACAAATGTAGGTTCTGCTCTGATGAGCTTTTTCAGATAGAGCTAAATGACTCATCAGTTGACTTTAAAATAGGAAGGTTTCCTGGATTTTCCACATGGGCCCAATCTGATTACTTGGGTCCTTAAAAGCAGAGTGATTTCTCTGGTTGGAGTCAGAGAGGGTAGAGACAAGGCTGAGGACTGAGGATCAGAAAGGTTCACAGCTTTTGATTTGCCGTTGTTGGCTTTGAAGGAGACAGGGAGTCAGGCAATGCAAGTGACCTCCAGACTCTAAGAATCATCCATTCCTGGCCAAGAGCCAGGGAGAAACAGTCCTACTACCACAGCACCAAACTTGTTAACAGTCCAAACCATCCTGGAAACCATTTCTTCCTTAGAGCCTCCCAGGTAGGATGGAAGCTTTACTGACTCCTTGGATTTGGCCTTATGAAACCCTAAGCTGAGAACCAGCTGAACCTCAGTGTAACTGAGCTTTGCAACCACAGGAACTGTAAATGAAAAATGGGG
This sequence comes from Sciurus carolinensis, assembly GCF_902686445.1. NCBI lineage: Eukaryota > Metazoa > Chordata > Mammalia > Rodentia > Sciuridae > Sciurus > Sciurus carolinensis. The sequence continues at coordinate 22,149,893 of NC_062227.1, read as the reverse complement.
GTTGTGTGAAGTTACTCAGTTTGTGATAATTTATTATATCAGCCATAGGGGAGAGAGAGAGAGAGAGAGAGAGAGAGAGAGAGAGAGAGAGAGAGAGAGAGAGAGAGAGAAAGAAACATGATGTGCTAGCATAGGACCCAGCTAGCAATGTTGCTTTTCCCTCATATCTAGCAATCCTGTTGCTCTTCTGTCATATATGAAGAGTAGTCAGAATGGTGTTTGACTGGGGTCGAGTGCTCAGTAGACGTTAACTATGAACATGGTTATGACAGTGAAAACACAGGGACCCCAGTGCCCCACGTGAGATCTCAAAACTGCCACCTTTCAGTCTGTAGATTCACACCCACCTTATCAGCTCTTCCTACCAAGGCTATGAATTCAACAGTACTTTACCAGTTGGTCAGAAACATGTTCTGAGTGTCCCTGTGCACATGGCCTGGATGGCAGATGTGCAGAGGAGCAGGGGAGGCACCCTAGGGAGTGGGGCTATCCAAACCCGAGGCTGTTCTAAGTCTCTGGGACTCATTTGTTATAAAGGGGTGACTTTTAAATTTTTAAATTAATATCTTAATTTTTATGTATTTTAAAGCTGGGTTAGGGTAACATATTCTCTAGAGCATGGGGGAAGTGCATACATTTTATGATTGTCCAAAGGTCAGAGGTTAACCTCTGTCAAGGACATTGTTAAGGGTCTCTTCAGCTGCTCTGAGCGACACCAGGCCCCTACCTGGTGTGAACTCTGCAGAATTGGAGGTGAGATCACTCACAGGCCATCAGATTCTTAGGCCTCAGCTTGCTTACCTACTAAATAGGAAGAGGAGTGAAATGAAAAGGTTGACTTTTTCACCTTTAAACATTGGTGATTTCTGTGTTTGGCCAAAGTGTCAGATCCCGTCGTCTATGTCTTAATTGGTTACCAGGTCTGTTTCTAGTGTGACCTCAGGGTAAGTTCTACCCTCAACCTCTTGCCCTTATACCCATTAATAAAATCTTTCTGTTCTCCTTCTTTGTAAGCAAATAGGTAAATATCTTTTAGGCCTAGGGTAGAACGTTGATCCCTAACCCAAAGGGCTGATGGTGGATTTCTGAGGTCTCCTCCAGCTCTCAGACTTATGATTTTTTCATTTTGGTTTTGAGCAGCCAACTGCTGATGCCAAAATGTGTTTCAGAAAGATTGAGGACTCTTGACAGGTTTAATGCTTAGTTTAATCTCTAAACTAACCATATAAAGCCCATTCATGTGTTTTCAATATATCCAGTTTTCTAATTGAAATATAAAAACACATGTCATATATGGGTGATGTGGTCACTAGATACGATGCTTGTTGGGCAGTTGGCATGCAGGCATCAGTTCTTGATTGCTCTAAAGTGTCACCGTCACACCAGTCTGGTAAGCCCAGCACCCAGGCAGGGTTACTTTCAAGCCAGTTCAGCTGACAGCTAACTTTAGAAGGCCAGGATCAAAGGGTTCTTAGCTTCAGAACAAAGGACTCCCATAAAAAATGGGTCTCACTCCGAGTGATTTGAAATTTTAACATAAAGACTTATTAACTACGGTAGGAAACTGATGTAATGATCAACCAGCTAGTAAGAAGTAAAGGGAACTCTGAGAACTCAGGAATCATAGATAGGAAGCAGTTACCACCCAAGAGCTGAGGTAAAACAACCAAGGGAGTGACTGGTCACTGCTCAGGGGTAAGATCTGGACCTCCCAGGAGAGGGCAGGTTGTGACTCACAGGTGGACAGAGAAAGGAGCTTGTGCTGCCCCAGTAGAACCTGGTGGACATCTGCCCTCTGAGTATGGGAAAGTCATCCACAAGAGGAGATGGATCTTAGAACTTGCTGCACAGCTGCCCTCCAGCATACTGGTGGGAACTACTCTGTTGGCCACTGGACATGGAAAGATGACAAGCTATGGAGCCTCAAGAGACATCCAACCCAGCGAGAGAAAGTCCCTTCCTTATGCAGTGACCCTCCAGTGTCCTTGCCTGGCGAGGAGTAACATTGTTCCAGTTGGCAAAAGAAGAATTTACAGGGCCCAGCTTCATTTTTTTAGAGCAGGCAGAGAAATGTGTTTGGAACTGAGAGGAAATAGACCACTATCCAGCATAACTAAATTACTAGAATTCTTTTGAGTCAAGAAAATCAGGTTATGAGAAAGGCAGAAGCACATTTCTTTTCTCTTTCTCCAGAACCAACACAAAAAGAGGAGGTCAAGACCAGTAATGGGATCAAGGCTGCCATGGTAGGACCACCCTGCCCAAGAATCCCTTAACTCAGGGAATTTATTTACTAGGCTCTTACTGTGAATGGCACTTGATGTTGTACAAATTGGTAGTCCTAATTTGGAGAGGTAAATTACATATTTCTGATCATTGTTCCCAAGACAGGGTAGAGTTACTGGAAAGACAATAGACCTGTGTTTAACAATTTCAGCTCATAGTTATGATGACACAGGGGTAGCCTCAGCCACCTGTCATTTGCAACCTAAAGCATTCTAACTGATCCAGGAAGAAAAACACTTAATAAGGACTTAACACATGGTAGTTGCTGTTGTCAACTCTAGTGTTTAAATATATAATGGAATTGAGTGTAGATCTCCCTCTTTCCCTCTCTCTTGAACTAAACTCCTAACTTTTCTGGCACAACATGTCAGGTACTCAAAGAGAACTGTTCTGTAGCCACACATGTTGCCCTGTGCCCTGTTCTAGGATTTTGCCAATGAATCGTCACCTCGTAGACAGTAGTCTCCACTGTACCAGCCAAAGCATTTGACATTTCCGTATCTGGAGTAAGTAACTCAAGGCAAATCCTGTTAATAATTTAAAAAATTTGATTCCAAATAACATCTCTTCCTTTTTTCCTCAATTAAGTTTCAGTGTCAGGAAATTAGCTGCTCCTCCCTAGAGCTAACAATACCAGGTTCCTCGCAGACTCCAAACTGGCCACCAAGTGCCCTGCTGTATGCACTGAAGCCTGGGCCTTATGTTCCGCATGGAGAAGATGTCAAGCCACATCAATCTTCCTGGCAATGTGTGGACTCCAGAAAGCAGAGGCTCAGGACCTACTTCCTGATCCTTCCTTGCCTGACATCCACTTGGCTCTGTGTGTGGGAAGGAGGGAGCGCCCTGGGCTTCCTCTTTTACACTCCACTGGCTGCCCAGCACACTATGCCAGATGTTGAGGAAAGCTGCCAACCACAAAGCACGAGAAAGATGCAGCCACGTGCCTGGTCCATGACACATGGCTGTGTCCTTCAGAGCTCAGGGCTTGCACTCCCAGTGGGAGCCATCTCCTCAGGCCTGGCCCTGCCATTCCGGGGTAATCTGAAGGTGGCCTCCACTTGTCACCAACTTGCCTGTTTTGATGGACTGATTACAGTAGCACACTCTGCATGGACCCAGTTGTCACAGTGTCACTGGTGTGATTTGAAATTTGGTTCCTTATGAGAGAGGAGCAAGTTGGAGCAAGTGGGGGTGCAGTTGGCAGAGCAGGAGCCGTTTACAAAGGACAACAGGTTGCCAATATAAATTCTTCCGTCAAGAAGCAGAAACCAGGCTGACATTATCGTTGTACCCAGGGCTCTGCTACAATCTGCAGCTTCCTCGTGGTTAATGGTGTCTTAGCCCACTGATACCACATCATACGTCTCATCAGTTCGGGGGGTGGGGTGAGCAGCTCCTGCACAGAATGTCAGACCAATTTGTAAATATGGAATGATGGATTTTTGTCAGTAAATTTATGTCAGAATGAACGATAACATTTCCCACACAAATTAATGTATCTTAGCAGATGTTCGACTTTTGACTATCCTGTTGGAATATGTATTACCTGATAATGTATAGGCACTAAAAGCATTTTTAAATTTTCTGCTCATTAAATCTCAATCAAGTAAACATCCTAAATGACAGAGGCATGGAAATCCTGTTTCCCTATCCTTCAAGGAGTAGCAGTTTATGATGGTATGAAATAAATTAGCTGCTAATACAATTCTTAAAAAAACAAACAAAAAACAGCAATGAAGCAAAAAGTCTGTGTCCCCAGGGAAGGATTGCTGAAGTGGGCTGGGCCCGGGGAGGCAGCCTGGCCCCGGCTAAGTGACCTTACCAGTTACTTCATCTCTCGCTCCGCTTCCTTCTTGGAATAAAGATGTTCGTCATCTTTTCACAGTACTGTGGGGAGAATTCAATGCATCAGTATGTTAAAGTGCCTTTGGAGGCATGCCTGGCATTTTGGATTTGCTCGTATTATTTATTCTCAATGACACAAAAGAAAGAAAGAAGCAGGGAAAGACTTTTTCAGGTGCAGGCCTGGTGTCAAGAACAACAGCAATCCCTGTTTCCAGGCTTCTCTGCCCTCATGTGACGCTTGGGAAAGCAGAGCCTCAGTTTCCCCATGTGCAGGTGTAGATTAGCTTCTTCATCTCTGTGCAGTCGAGCCTGGTCCCTCGTACAGGTTCCCTCAAGTGCCAAGGGCCTTCATGCCCTGTCTCTGGGACCTCAATGGGAGCTCCTGGGCAGGACAGAAAATGCAGACCAGGGTCTAGAGTGTGGGGCTTCTGGATCTGACCACCCCTCCTCAGTCGCAGGCCACAGTGTGCTCACTTCCTTATGCTTCCTATCTCAACCCCTCTGTCGGGCCATCTTGTGGGTTATCTGATTCTTTATTCTTCATCTCCTCATCTCCTCTCTTTGTGTTAGCTTATCTAGTACATTATAGATGCTTTTCTCTCCTTGTTGTCATTGCTTTCCTCTCACTTATTTTGTCTGTTCTGATTATCAAGCTCATGTTACTTTTTGATGGGTTGTGTGTACAGGTCTGGCATCTGGCTTTTGTATTCGTGATAGAAGGAGGGATGAGAATGGAGCGTAGATTGTCAGGGTGCTATGGTTCAAATGTGACTTGAGTCTGTCACCCAGAGGTTTGTGTGCTGGAAGCTGAGTCCCCACTGTCGCTGGGCTGAGGAGGGGCCTAGGGCTGGGGTTGTGGCTCAGTGGTAGCGTTTGCCTAGCAAGGGTGAGGCCCTGGGATTGATCCTCAGCACCACATAAAAATGAAATAAAGGTATGTGTCCACCCACAACTAAAATATTAAAACAACAAAAAGGAGGCAGGGCTAGTGAAAGGTAATTAGGTCATTGGAGTCTTCAATCTTTTAAAGGATTAATATAGTTCTTGTGGGACCCCATTTAGTTCCTGCAAGGTTGAGTTGTTTTAAAAAGAGCTCCCAGTTAGTTCCTCCAACAGTTGTTTTGAAGAGAGCAAACCTGGCTGGTGAGTCCCTTTTGTCCCTTGTCTCTCCACGTGATCTCTTCTGCTTGTGCCTTCTACCATGGAGTCCTCACCAGGGGCCAAATAAGAGGAACTGCCCAATCTTGGACTATCAGCCTCCCAAACTGTAAGCTAAATAAACCTCTTTTCTTTAAATAATATGCAGACTCAGGTATTTTGATATGGCAACACAAATGGACTAAAACACAGGGTAGGAAGGGGCCTCAGAGTCTTTATTCAACTGTGTGGAAAGCCAGACGCCATGTGACTGATCTACAGTCTCCTACTTCGTCCCTGCTGACCTGATAGGACAATCTGACCTGATCTTCCTCTTCAGTCTATTGTGTAGATAAACTGGGTTGGAGCAGAGAGATAGGCTGAGAGGCTCTTTCAGGCTAACCTTCACATGTCTAGCTTGTGCCAGGTACTATGTAGAGTTCCTTTGTGAAGAAAGTCTTCAACCCCACAATCCTGTCCAACATAACAATAACTATCACTAACACTTTTTAAGTGAGTGCTTACTATGTGCTATCTTGGATTCTTTACCTGTATTAACAAATCCTCAAAACCATATTACGTTGATTCTATTGTTATCCTCACTTCATAGATGAGGAAACCAAGGCCCAAGAAGCCTAGGTAAAGTATCAAGATTTCATAGACAGCCAGTGAGGACAGAGTCTAGACTCAGACAGTTGAGGCAACACAGTTTATTCTTAGCCCCAGTATTTAGTGGAATGATTATTTCTTGGTTTTATATGTTAGGAAACTGAAGTTCAGAGTGAGTGCTTGACTCAAGGTCCTAGAGCTAAAGGGAACATTCTGTGTACACCTGGAGTTCCCTATATGTCAGTCTGCTTCCAAGTTTTCCGTTTTTATAAGGACACCAGTAATACTGGATTAAGGTCCACACTAACTTTTAACTTGGAAAGGCTGTATTTCCAAATAAGACTACAATCTTTGGTACTAGGAGGAGATTCTGAAGACAGGATAAACTTGATCCTAACTGTGGAGAATTTTCTGGTTACCCCTATTGATTGGGGGTAGGCTTCTAGAAGTTGTTCTGAAGAGAAAATAGCTTTTGGCTGCTTTCATTGACAGATGTGGGGACTCATCTTAACCAGGGAACACTCAGTAGCAAGATGCATCCATCTAACAGATATTGAGCCATTTATGTGCCCTTTCTACAAGGGCAAAGGATATAATGGCAAACAAGGTGGATGGAGTTCCTTCCCTCACAGTGTGATTTAATAAACAGGTGCACACATACACACAGTATAAGAAACACAAAAAGTTAGTAATGTCAAGCATGATGAAGAAAAAAGAATTGTCACTGGAGCTTGCAAATAGACGAATGGTTGAATTAAACTCTTTGTGAGAATGCCTCATTTAAAAAAAATTATTTCAATTCATTGTACACAAATGGGGTACGACTCTTGTTTCTCTGGTTGTACATGAAGTAGAGTCGCACCATTTGTGTAATCATACATGTACATAGGGCAAAGATGTCTGTCTCATTCTGCTATTTTTCCTTCCCCCCATTCTCCCCACTCCTCTTTTTCCTCTATACAATCCATCCTTCCTCCATTCTTGGAGAATGCCTCATTTTGTTGACTTCAGTACCAAAAATAATGCTTGTCTTAAAGTTTAATGTTTGATAACACATTCTGCTAGAGAAACATCTTGTTTTCACGTGTAGGGAAATTCTATGTGTTTGGATCTGTTCATAGACTTGAAAAAATTGTATCATTAAAAAAAGTCTGTTTCTAAAGCAAAAAATGGGGCTAATCTACAAAAATGTGATACAAAACAGTTCAAAATTGCTTCCTATGGTTTCATTAGAAATTAAGATGGCTAAGCATTATTTTAAGTCTAAATGGTCATTAACACCAGGAACAACAGCTCCTTTTACAAAGAAATGAGATGTGTTTTTGGTGGATGAAGCTATAAAGTATGAAAATTGTGTTTAAGAAAAATATGCTTTGACTTAAAGTAAAATCATTATTAAAAACAACAAGGGAACAAATAATAACTGGAGGAATATGAGAAGGCTGTAGAAAGTTTGTGAAAGATAAGTACTTTTAAAGGAATTTTGTCAAATTGGCTACAAATGAGAAAGGAATTTTTTTATTTATTTAATCAAACTTAGGGTCTTACACGAGCTAGGCAAGTACTCTGCCACTGATCTATACCCCAAACCCCATGTTCTTATTTTGATTAAGAATTTTGAACCTTTATTTCTGACAAGTTTTCTAAAATCAAATTCTAAACTTGGAATGGAACCACCATCTGACCCAGTTATCCCACTTCTTGGTATATACCCAAAGGACTTAAAATCAGCATGCTGTAGTGACACAGCCACATCAATGTTTATAGCAGCTCAATTCACAATAGCTAAGCTATGAAACTAAACTAGGTGACCTTCCACAGATGAATGAAGAAAGAAAATGTGGTACATATATACAGTAGAATACTACTCAGCCATAAAGAATAATGGAATTATGGCATTTGTCTGTAAATGGATGGAGCTGGAGACTGTCATGCTAAGTGAAATGAGCCAATTCCCCCAAACCAAAAGCTGAATGTTCTCTTTGTTATGTGGATGCTGACTCACAATGGGCAAGAGGGTTGGAAGAGGGAGAAGGGGAGGTTCACCAGATTGGACAGGGTGGAGGTGGAGGAAGGGAGGAGGTTGGGAATGGGAAAGACAGTAGAATGAATCAAACATAACTTGCCTATTTTCATATATGAATACAAGACCAGTGTAACTCCACATCATGTACAACCACACAAATGGGAAGTTATATTCCATGTATATATGACATGTCAAAATACATTCTACTGTCATGTACAAGCAAATACAAATATTCAAAAAAAGAATAAAAATAAAAATAAAATAAATAAGAATTTTAAAACAATTCTAAGTATTTTTGGCCTTGAGCTAACTTTAGGACATTCCAGAAGAGTCCCTAGAGCATCTTAAGGAGAGATACTAAGTGAAGCCTACTTGAAATGTTAAATTGTATGGGAAGCATTGTCAAATAAGTGATGTTGGATCTTCATTGTGTTTCTATGGATGTAAAAATGGATCCAAAATTTGTGAAAAATTCATAGACATCTAATAGTTCTGGGATAATGACTTTGGTTATACTTCTAGTTACTGTTTCAGTGTTGTGTGGTAAGGAAATGACCAAGTTTCCTTGTCAACAGCATCTTTACTGTAATGAAATCTAAACAAATCTTTAGTTATGACTATTCAGATCTTGTCATTTTCACAGATGGTTAATTGTTTCCTCTGGTCTGAAGTGTCAGTCTTAGAAGAGACTCCTGGGAAGTACAGGTTTTTGATAACTTTGAGATCACATCATTGGACTCCAGTGAAGTTCAGTCTAATGGAATCCACATCATCTAGAACTCTAATGGAGAGACTGATCACAAGATTGCCAATCCACCACCACTGGATAGAAGAGGAAGTGGTTGAATCTACTGGAAATGCTCTGGCATAGCCAATGCCAAGATTGTTCGGATGTGTGATTTGAATAAACTTTTTAAGTTTGATTCAAACTAAATTGTGTATGGTGACCTGTTTAATGGACAGAACTATACACCTGAGTTGGAGAAACAAAACTGGTATTAAAAAGGAGGTAAATTCAATGTTCAGTGTGGAGTCATAGAGGGCTTGGAAAGCTGCCTGATCTTTCCTGAATCTTTAGTGTCCATTACCAAGTTCTGATTCTTTGTGTGTTTTTGTGAGACATAATATTAGTACATAGTTATGAGAACAATATGATAATTCAACACATACAACATGTAATGATCAAATCAAGGTAATAAGCCTTTCTATCTTGAACATTAATCCCTTCTATGTGTTGAGAACTTTCATACTCTTTTCTAGTTATGCTGAAGTATATCATTGTGATAGAAAATAGCTACTAGACGATACCACAGAAAACCAGAATGAATTATTTCCTTTTTGGTGTTCCTTATCTCCCTTATCTAACTTTTTCTCTTCTCCTCCCCCTTCCCTTCCTAGTCTGTAGTGACCACTATTTTTTTAATCTATGAGGTTGATATTTTAGTTCCTACAAATGTATGAGAATATGCATTTGTCTTTTGGCTTATGACTTATTTCACTTAATGTAATGGTTCTTTACTTCCATCCATGTTGCTTCAAATGACAGGATTTCATCCTTTTTATGGTTGAATAATATTCCATTGTATGTGTGGCGGTGAATATAGACCAGAGTTTCTTGTCCATTAAACCATTGGTGGATTCCCAAGCCTTTAATCTATTCACGAATAACGTGCAATTGTGACTAGTGCAGCAGTAAAAATGGGAGTAGATATCTCTTGGATGTAAATTCTTTTGGATATACACCCAGTAAAGGGATTTGCTGTATCATATGGTAGCTCTATTTCTCTTAAAGGAATCTCCATACTATTTTCCATAGTGGCTGCACTGCACTAATTTACATTTCCACCATTAGAGTTCAGAGTTCTACTTTCTCCACATCCTCTCCAGTATTTATTTTATCTTGTTTCTTTTTCTTTTTCTTTTTTTTTGGAAGGGGGGTGGTTACCAGGGATTGAACTTGGGGCACTTGACCACTGAGTCACATCCCCAGTCCTATTTTGTATTTTATTTAGAGACAGGGTCTCACTGAGTTGCTTAGTGCTTCTCTAAGTGGCTGAGGCTGGCTTTGAACTCACCATCCTCCTGTCTCAGCCTCCTGAGTTGCTGGGATTACAGGCATGTGCCACTGTGCCTGGGTTGTCTTGTTTCTTAATAGCCATTCTAACTGGGGTGAGATGATATCTCCTGGTTTTGATTTTCATTTCTCTGATTAGTGACATTCAGCATTTTTTCATACACTTGTTGGTCATTTGTAAGTCCAAGAAATATTTATTCAGATTCTTAACTCATTTTTAATTGGATAATTTTGAGTTGCTTATATATTTTGGTAAATCTCTTGTTGGCTAATCCATTTGCAATTATTTTTCCTTCATTTTGTAGGTTATTTGTATATTTCCTTTGCTGTAAAGAGATCTTTTTGTTTGTTATAATTTACCTTTTCTCTCTTTACTTTTGTTGCCTATGCTTTTTGGTCCTATCAAAAGATTATTTACCTATACTATACTGATATCTTGAAGTATTTATTCTTTTTTTTTAATGCAACTTCACCATCCCAGAGTTCTTACATTTAGGACTTTGATCCATCTTTGATGTGTGTGTGTATGTGTGTGTGTGTGTGTGTGTGTGTGGTGAGAGGATGTGGCTCTAGTTTCATTCTTTTGCATGTCCAGAGTTGCAGCATACACTGTTTGTTGAAGGGACTGTCCTTTTTCCAATATTTCTTGGTGCCTTTGTCAAATCAGTTGACTGTAGGTATTCAGATCTATTTCTCAGTTCTCTGTTCTGTTCCATTGATCTGTTTTTATGACAGTTCCAGGCTGTTCTGGTTACTATAGTTTTAGTACATTTAGGTCAGGTATTGTGATACTTACAGCTTTGCGGTTTGGGTTTTTTGTTTTCTTTTTCTCACTCCCACACCTCAGGATTGCTTTGATTATTCTAGAGCTTCTGTGGTTCTATATGAATTATAGGATTGTCTTTCCTATTTCTGTGAAGAATGTCTGGTATGTTGATGGGGATGACATTGAATCTATAGTGCAGTCATCTTAATATTAACCCAATACATGAACATAGGCTATCTTTCCTTCTTTCATGTGTCCTCTATAATTTCTGTACCCTGTAACTCGTCATAGGGTAGACAAAAGAATATGAATCAGGAAAAATATTGGTGCGGTGACTGTTTACAGAGTAACTGCTCTTTAATTCCACCCAATTGCAGTAAAGCGTCAGGGCCTCACACTTTGGGTCTATACACCTGTGCAGACCGTAAGGTAAAGCTGACTGGGGAAAAGCTTCCCTGGAAGCAGAGGACATATTAAGATGGGGACAGCTTTGCCTAAGATGTCAGAACACAACTTTGAGCAGGAAAATGCAACTCTTAACCCTCTTAATTTTTCCTTGTACTCATCTTTTGCACTTGACAGGATTAGTGTAGACAATTGTTCTCACTTCTGGTTTCTTTTAATCTTGTTCTGGCTGAATAGGAAGGAATCTGAAGATGTTAATAATTTTGTTGAGTATGTGTTGTTATGGTTTGGATGTGAAGTGTCCCTAAAGCTCACTGTGTGAGACAGTGCAAGAAGCTTCAGAGGAGAAATGATTGGGTTGTAAGAGTCTTATCCCAATCAGTGATTAATCCCCTAATAGGGATCAACTGAGTGTTAACTGAAGTGGTAGGGTGTGACTGGAAGAGGTGGGAATTGTGGTGTGACGTTAGGGTATATATTTGTATCTGGCAAGTGGAGACCTCTCTCTCTGCTTCCTGATCAATATGTGAGCCGCTTCCCTCTGCCACACTCTTCCACCATGATGTCCTGCCTCATCTCAAACTCCAAGGAATGGAACTGGCCTTCTATAGACTAAGACCTCTGAAACCATGAGCCCTTAAAAAAACCTTTTCCTCCTCTACAGTTGTGCTGGTTGGGTAATTTAGTCACAGCAGCAAGAAAGCTGACTAAAACATGGGTCAAAACATTTGGTATTTAGAGACTCAGTTCCAAGGAAAATAGCAGGTTATTTGGTTAGACTGGGTGGACTCCTCACCTAGCTTCTTCACCGATCTGATTTTTAGTTGGTTTTGTATGAGGCTAAGGAACATGTTCCAAATTCTTGGTGTTATCTTACTAATAATCATAAGTCTCCCCAGTTAACTTAATTCTTGAGCTCTTAGATGTTTATGTTGTTTATGTGCAGTTATCTGATGAATGTTACATGATCTCTCTTTGGCTGGAGTGATAAGAACTCAAAGAAATGCATGATCATGAGAAGAGCATAACCTATCACTGATAGAGCAGGACTAGAAACTCAGGATGATTTGCATAACTAAGAGTGGCACTGAGGATCTGTGTTGACCAAATTCTCACCCAGAGAATAGTGACCAAAAGCAGTGACAGGGGGAATTGTTAAAAGTTGTGGAAGGCCATGGGTTTGGACTGGACACATTTCATTGAGTCCAACAGACCTAAAGGACCTAACTAAATGAAATCTGACCACAGCTGAGTTTTGACTGGTCCTATAAGACCCGATAGCCTGTTCACTGATTAAGCTGTGAAAAACTACCTAGTTGGGCTGTAACTGATTGGTTGATCACTGAGCTGTGGCCAATTAAGTGTTCTAAACCTCACTTTTGTTTTCCTGTACATGCTGTTTGATCACATTCTCTCGAGTTCTCAGGCCTCGCTCTGGTTCTGGGAGTTGCCCAGTTTGTGGATCATTTTCATTTTGCTTTGCTAAAATAAACCTTACTAAACTTAACGGTTCTAAGGAATTTTCCTCCTATCAAGTATATACAGGATTTGGTAATTTCTTGGACTTTGGGTTTGCCTTTCTAGGCATGGGATGGGCAGTTCTTATTATTGCTTTGTGGTGTCTTCTTTTAAGTCCTATATAGCACTTGGCTGTTGCTTTGCAAGAAATAAAAGAAAACAAAAAACACATGCTAACATCAAACTTACACCACACTGCCGTGTCCATGCTCATTACATACACACTTTTTTTTCATTTCAAGGCTGAATCGTAGTATAACACTTTTAAGGATATTTAAAAGTAGCAATTAAACTCATTGTGTATGGTACCAGTAGTGCCCATTAAAGTGACAGCCATATGAAATATTTTGTTCAAGTAAGCACATGCATAGTGAACATCTATGGCAGGTTGTTATACCTGTCACCTGCCTGTCAATGATTGTAAGAAACATCTCCTATCAGAATCCTAAAATGTTCATCTTAGAGTTGGCTCAATATGGCAGTTACCTGCGTGACATATAAGCTTGTATTAATAAAAAATGGGAGAGGAGCCACACAGGGGAACAGGAGGAGGAGGTTGGTGGGTCTAGTCTGCCCATTAGAATCAGCTGGAGACTTTAAAAAAGCCAATGCCCAGGACACATTCCTATAGATTATTATAATAGGTCTGGAATGAGCTCACTGCGTCATAATATTTTACTATTTTAAATACTCCTCAACTGATTTGTAGAATGTCTCCAGGGTCTGGGGCAGTTGACTTTGAGTTTCTTAGAAGAAGAGTGCCTGCTATCAGGGCTTTCCTGCAGCAGAACCACCAAGGAATCCTCACAGCTCTAGCCTCTCTGGATTTCCTGACCAAGGGAGAGAGGAGACTCTCCCTATTCCCCACGGTGTGGGGGACCAAGGGAGAGTGTCACAGGTGTCTCTGTGTTATAGAGTTTCCAGGAAAAGAGGGTCTTATTCTGGAACCCCACCCTCCAAAAGGACTATTCTTCAGATGCTGTGCATTTCTTGTCTATTCTCCTCTCCCTGCGTGGCTATGTTTGCACCCACCCATTGGTACCCACCTGCACATGTGCTTCTCCCTGGAAAATATCCCCCAGATAAAGATGCCTGGATATGAGATCCAGATCGAGCACAGTGCTACACACTCGTGGGCATCTCAGCTGAGGTTCAGCACCAGCTTGAGGTTATATCCAGTCTGACCTAGATTTCCTGCTTAAAATAAATTTGTAGCAACACTTCTCATCTTCAGTGGACAACATTGGTTGATCCTGGCACTCTGTGTCAGATCCTAGCTGATAACAGCTGCCACTGCAACTGGAATTGTCCTGAGGATGAGGTCTGCACCCACTGTGCCCAGAAGTCCATCCTGCCTCATTGAAGTACAGGCAAGTTCAACTGGAAATAAGGCTCTGCTGATTCCCTGAGTCCCCCTTCTGGGAAAGTTGGAGAGGATTTTGCTGAAGCGTGTCTGGCTGGGGCTTGTGGTTAAAGCTGCCAGGGATCAGATGCAAGAGGCAAGCACTGGGGAGAGTCTCTCCAGTGGAAGGAAGATTTTCTGCTTCTTGCCTGGTCAAGTTTTCCTCTGCATGTCTGCTGTCCCTAATCCACTCTATGTCCAAAAGGAGCACCATTGTGATCTGACTTCCCCAGTCCTTTGGAGATACTGTGGGAACACATAGAATTATCTTCCTGCTGTCATGCTCTGTTTTAGGAAAGTTTCCAAACCAGACATATAGTTTTATGGCATTGTCGCATCAGAAGAATCACTTACACATATGTTTCAACCATTCTCTGATGTGGAAAGTTTTGATTTTCAACTTTTGGGGAAGAAATGAATGATCTAGAACTGATGAATATATGGTCTAAGGATGAGCTTCAGGGGTTTCCATAGAAATGATAAATATCATGTTTGTGAGTGCATGTACATGTTTTTAAATGGAAAAACTTTGGATTCTCAAATGGGTTGGTGGCCCCTCCTCCAAGAGGTCCAGCACTCTTCCGTATGTAGGAAACTTCGTTTGATCTTGGAATTTTGTCTTTCACATTGACTTTAGATTTGTCTTGCTTAGATAGTGTCACAGAATTTATTCAGGGGTCACAGTGGAATCTAATGTCAGTCACTGAGGAGCATCAATTAGAACAGATGAGAATGAAAAATAAAAATATAAGAATTGCAATATAAAAACAAATTCTTGAGGCCAATGGCAGCATTATTTACAATAGCTAAAAGGTGGGAACAACATAAGTGTTCAGGGGTGGATGAATGGATAAAGAAAATGTCATGTGTTCATATGATGGAAAATTATTCAGCCTTAAAAGGGGAGGAAATTCTGACTCATGCTGCAATATGGATGAAACTTGAGGACATTATGCTAAGAGAAGCTAGCCACAAAAGGACAAATATTTCATCTATGTGAGGGACCTAGAGAAGTCAAATTCATAGAGATAGAGTGAAAGGCTGGTTATCAGGGCCTGGGAGTGGGGAATGGGGCCTCAGTGTTCAATGGGTGCAGTTTTAGTTGGGGAAGACGAAAAAGTTCTGGAGATGAATGGAGGTGACAGTTCTACAACAATGTGAAGATACCCAATGCCACTGAATTATACACTTAAAAATGTTAAAATGGAAAATTTTATCTTATGTATATCTTGCCCTAATATAAAAAGATGCCGTGAGGCCAATGTCAAAATACCAGAGTCTCACGTGTAATTAATTAATTATAAACTTGTCTCTAAGTTTTATAGCAGCCAGGTTTGAAGCATTTTTCCTTCAAGAGTGAGGGACTTACTTGCCTTTTGAAATGAAACACTTCCTTTTAATGGCCACTTAAGTACCGACAATTAAAACCAATACCCTACCTATTACACGGTCATTTAAATGTGTGACAATTTGCTAATGCTTTTATCAGCTAATAAGATCAGAAAGAGAGGTGAATTATGTTTAACTGATATACATACTTTAAAAGGAGGGTAATAACCGATAAATTGGTGTTTTATGAAATAAAGACATTGAGTTAGCATGCAGAAGGGGAGGAGATGGGCAGATGGATAGAGACCCCTCATTAAGTCATCAGGTGAGCAGAAAGTCAAACCTCTTGACTCAGGTTCATCATGCATAACAAAAACCCAATCATTTTCCAGCTTCAAGAGAATTTCTTTGGCCTGGGGAAGGCTTTGCTAACTAGCCAGGAGCTTTTAGGTCTGATACATACCCTAGAATGGTGCAGCCACCCACATGTGTTCCCTTGAATGGCACATTCTCTTGCCAGGCAGATTAGAGAAGCTCCACAGGAAAGCCACAGGCTGTCCTCACAGGCTGCAATTTCAGAGTGGCTTGACTCCACCATGAAGTACATGGAGGGTGCCAATTTTCCCATGCTTGGGTGAGTGTTTCTCTTGTCCTGGAACCTGCTGGGGTTGGGTTGATGAGGGGAGCTCTGGACTGATTTCTAATGTTACCGGCTCATCCTTCCTGTAGGTGGCAGGTAGGCCTGAGTGTCCTTCTGAGGCATCAGACATCTGCTCTCCCGAGGAGGTCCCACTGTGGTTTGGACATAGTTTGAGTATGTCCTCCAGAGTTTCATGTGCTGGAAGCTTGGTCCCAGTGTGGCAGTGTTGAGGTGGTTGAGTCTTTAAGAGGTGCAGGCTACTGGGAGATAATTAGGTCATTGGGTTACTACCCTTGGAAGGGATCAATGCTGGTCTCTTGGAATGAGTTAGTTCTCCAGAGACAGCTATTCTAAAGTGAGATCACCCCATGTTGATCTCTTCTGCATTTGCTGGCTTCCTTTCCATTTCCCTGCCCAGTTGTGATGCAGCCAGGGACTCCTCACCAGGATGCTGACGCCATGTTGTTTGGAGCCTCCAACCACTAGAATTGTGAGCCAGATAAGCTTCTTTATAAAGAAACATGGCAGAGCAAGCCAGCCTGCCTAACCCCCACCGCTGAGGGACACTGCATTTGCCTCTGTGCTGACTCAGCACACCCTCGCTGGGGCCCCCCAGCTTCTTTGGAGGCTGGTGCAGGCATTTTGAATTATTCCTGAGGGCATGGCCATCATCATCAGAAGGGTTGCTCCCTTACTGAGACAACTTCAGGAGACTGGAGGCCATTTTACAGGACTCAGGATTCAAGAAGAGGAGGTATTGAGAGTCTCAGGACCAACTCAGTGTGACTGGGTGAATATCTCCCACTGGGCAAGGCTCCCCAGGTGGGGCAGTAGTCCTGGAATGCAGGGAACTTTGTGGAGTATCATTGCCCAGTGAGACGCCCCTGCAGGAGCTGTGAACCCAGATATCCAGGAGAACTGTAGAGGAGGACTGCCCAAGGAGAGACTTTGGTGTAGAGTGAGGGTCCCAGGCCCAGGTGGTAGGAATGGACCACAGGCAACTTCTCAGGAGAGGGGCATCAAGCGAGAGGTTTTGGCACAGGGTGAGGCTCCCTGGCCCAGGAGGTAGGTCCAGACCCCTGGGGAAATGGCAGAGGAGGGCTGCCCAGTCCAGGCGGTAGTTCTGAACTGAAGGGAACGTCTTGGAGGAGAGCGTCCCAGTGAGACTTCCCCACTGGGTGAGTCTTCCCGCTGGGTGAGGATTTCCCACCAAGGCGGTAGAACCAGAGACACAGGCCCAGACCAGCCAAGCCCCAGCCCTCAGTCTAGTTCCCCTTTGACTGACCATTGGTCAACAAGTGCAGGCGTCTCTGCCCACTAGCAGGGAATATACCCCACCTGAAGTCCACCACCCCTAAAGGACAGCTTCCTGGTGGATCACTGCATTATCAATTTCCTCCAAGACTTCAGGCTACTGAAGGCTAGGAGTTGAGTTATTGGAACAGGGACACTATTGTTCAATAGAGGAAATCTGCAATATCTCAGAGTTTCACTACTAGAGGAGTAGATACCTGAGCAATATGAGAATACAAGGGAAGAAAATGTCCCCCCAAATCCTAGATGCTACATCAATAAAATCCAATGACAGCATGGCAGAAGAAATGTCAGAAAGGAAGTTCAGAATGTACATAATTAAAATGATCAGAGAAGCAAATGATGAGACAAAAGAGCAAATGCAGACTTTGAATGATTACACCAATCAACAGTTAAAAGAGCAAATGAGGGAAGTAAAAGAGCATTTCAATAAAGAGTTAGAGATATTGAAAAAAACAAACGAAAATCCTTCAAATGAAGGACAATAAACCAAATTAAAAACTCCATAGAAAGCATAACCAATAGGGTAGAACACCTGGAAGACAGAACCTCAGACATTGAAGACAAAATATTTAACCTTTTTTTTCTTTTTTTTTTTATTGTAAACAAATGGGATACATGTTGTTTCTCTGTTTGTACATGGCGTAAAGACATACCATTTGTGTAATCATAAATTTACATAGGGTAATGTTGTTTGATTCCTTCTGTTATTTTTTCCTTACCCCCCACCCCTCCCACCCCTCTTTTCCCTCTATACAGTCCTTTCTTCCTCAATTCTTGCCGCCCTCCCTAACCCTAACTCTAACCCTAACACTAACCCCTCCCACCCCCCATTATGTATCATCATCCACTTATTAGCGATATCATTCGTCCTTTGGTTTTTTGAGATTGGCTTATCTCATTTAGCATGATATTCTCCAATTTCATCCATTTGCCTGCAAATGCCATAATTTTATCATTCTTTATGACTGAGTAATATTCCATTGTATATATATACCACATTTTCTTTATCCATTCATCAATTGAAGGACATTTAGGTTGGTTCCACAATCTGGCTATTGTGAACTGAGCAGCTTTGAACATTGATGTGGCTGTATCTCTGTAATATGCTGATTTTAAGTCCTTTGGGTATAGGCCAAGGAGTGGGATAGCTGGGTCAAATGGTGGTTCCATTCCAAGTTTTCTAAGGAATCTCCACACTGCTTTCCAGAGTGGCTGCACTAATTTGCAACCCCACCAGCAATGTATGAGTGTACCTTTCTCCCCACATCCTCGCCAACACCTATTGTTGCTTGTATTCTTGATAATCGCCATTCTAATTGGGGTGAGATGGAATCTTAGGGTAGTTTTGATTTTCATTTCTCTTATTACTAGAGATATTGAACATTTTTCCATATGTTTGTTGATTGCTTGTAGATCTTCTTCTGTGAAGTGTCTATTCATTTCCTTAGCCCATTTGTCGACTGGATTATTTGTAATCTTGGTGTAGAGTTTTTTGAGTTCTTTATAGATTCTGGAGATTAGTACTCTATCTGAAGTATGATTGGCAAAGATTTTCTCCCACTCTGTAGGCTCTTTCTTTGCAAAGCTGATAGTTTCCTTTGCTGAGAGAAAGCTTTTTAGTTTGAATCTATCCCAGTTATTGATTCTTGCTTTTATTTCTTGTGCTATGGGAGTCCTGTTGAGGAAGTCTGGTCCTAAGCCAACAAGTTGAAGATTTGGACCTACTTTTTCCTCTATAATATGCAAGGTCTCTGGTCTGATTGCGAGGTCCTTAATCCATTTTGAGTTTAGTTTCGTGCATGGTGAGAGATATGGGTTTAGTTTCATTCTGTTGCATATGGATTTCCAATTCTCCCAGCACCATTTGTTGAAGAGGCTATCTTTTCTCCATTGCATATTTTTGGCCCCTTTGTCTAGTATGAGAAAATTGTATTTATTTGGGTTTATGTCCATGTCCTCTATTCTGTACCATTGATCCACCTTTGTATTTTGGTACCAATACCATGCCGTTTTTGTTACTATTGCTTTGTAGTAGAGTTGAAGATCTGGTATTGCGATAACCCCTGCTTCACTCTTTCTGCCAAGGATTGCTTTAGCTATTCTGGGTTTTTTATTCTTCCAGATGAATTTCATAATTGCTTGCTCTATTTCTGCAAGGTACATCATTGGGATTTTAATTGGAATTGCATTGAATCTGTATAGCACTTTTGGTAGTATGGCCATTTGGACAATATTAATTCTGCCTATCCAAGAACATGGGAGATCTTTCCATCTTCTAAGGTTTTCTTTAATTTCTTTCTTTATTGTTCTGTAGTTCTCATTATAGAGGACTTTCGCCTCTTTTGTGAGATTGATTCCCAAGTATTTTATTTTTTTCGATGCTATTGTGAATGGGGTAGTTTTCCTAATTTCTCTTTCTGAAGATTCATCACTTATGTATAAAAATGCCTTAGATTTATGTGCATTGATCTTATATCCCTCTACTTTACTGAATTCACTTATGAGATCTAAAAGTTTTCTAGTGGAATTCCCTGGTTCCTCTAAGTATAAAATCATATCATCAGCAAATAGGGATAGTTTGAGTTCTTCTTTTCCTATTCGTATCCCTTTAATTTCTTTGGTCTGTCTAATTGCTCTGGCTAGAGTTTCAAGGACGATATTGAAAAGAAGTGGTGAAAGAGGGCATCCCTGCCTTGTTCCAATTTTTTGGGGGAATGCTTTCAGTTTTTCACCATTTGGAATGATATTAGCCATGGTCTTAGCATAGATGGCCTTTACAATGTTAAGGAATGTTCCCACTATCCCTATTTTTTCTAGTCTTTTGAGCATGAAGGGGTGCTGTATTTTATCAAATGCTTTTCTGCATCTATTGAAATAATCATGTGATTCTTGACTTTAAGCCTATTGATATGGTGAATTACATTTATTGATTTCCTGATGTTGAACCAACCTTGCATCCCTGGGATGAAACCCACTTGATCATGGTGCACTATCTTTTTAATATGTTTTTGTATGCGATTTGCTAAAATTTTGTTGAGAATTTTTGCATCGATGTTCATTAAGGATATTGGTCTGAAATTTTCTTTCCTCGATGTGTCTCTGGTTTAGGTATCAGGGTAATATTGGCTTCATAGAATGAGTTTGGGAGGGTTCCCTCCTCTTTTATTTTATGGAATACTTTGAGAAGTATTGGAATGAGCTCTTCTTTAAAGGTTTTGTAGAACTCAGCTGAGAAGCTATCTGGTCCTGGACTTTTCTTTGTTGGTAGGCTTTTGATGACTTCTTCTATTTCATTACTTGAAATTGGTCTATTGAAATTGTGTATGTCCTCCTCATTCAGTTTAGGCAATTCATATGTCTCTGGAAACCTGTTGATGTCTTCGAAATTTTCTATTTTGTTGGAGTATAGATTTTCAAAATAGCTTCTAATTATGTTTTGTATTTCAGTCGTGTCTGTTGTGATATTTCCTTGTTCATTCCGAATTTTAGTGATTTGGGTTTTCTCTTGTCTTCTCTTTGTTAGTGTGGTTAAGTTTTATCAATTTTGTTAATTTTTTTGAAGAACCAACTATTTATTTTGTCAATTTTTTGTATTGTTTCTTTTGTTTCAATTTCGTTGATTTCAGCTCTGAGTTTAACTATTTCCTGTCTTCTACTACTTTTGGTGTTACTCTGTTCTTCTTTTTCTAGGGTTTTGAGCTGTAGTGTTAGGTCATTTATTTTTTGAGTTTTACTTCTTTTATTAAATGTGCTCCAGGAAAAAAATTTTCCTCTAAGTACTGCTTTCATAGTGTCCCAGAGATTTTGATATGATGTTTCTTTGTTCTCATTTACGTCTAAGAATTTTTAAATTTCCTTCCTAATATCCTCTGTTATCCATTCATCATATAATAGCATATTGTTTAATCTCCAGGTGTTGGAGTAGTTTCTGTTTTTTACTCTTTCATTTATTTCTAATTTCAATCCATTATGATCTGATAAAATACATAGTACTATCTCTATCTTCTTGTATTTGCTAACATTAGCTTTGTGGCATAATATATGGTCTATTTTAGAGAAGGATCCATGTGCTGCTGAGAAGAAAGTGTATTCACTCTTGGTTGGATTGTATATTCTATAAATGTCTGTTAAGTCTAAATTATTGATTGTGTTATTGAGATCTATGGTTTCTTTGTTCAATTTTTGTTTGGAAGATCTGTCCAGTGGTGAGAGAGGCATGTTAAAATCACCTAGTATTATTGTGTTACGGTCTATTTGGTTTCTAAAATTGAGAAGGATTTGTTTGACATACATGGATGAGCCACTGTTTGGGGCATAGATGTTTATGATTGTTATATCTTGCTGCTTTATGCTTCCCTTAAGCAGTATGAAATGTCCTTCGTTATCCCTTCTGATTAACTTTGGTTTGAAGTCCACATTATCTGCAATGAGGATGGATACTCCAGCTTTTTTTGCTGTGTCCATGTGCATGGTATGTTTTTCCCCATCTTTTCACTGTTAGTCTCTGGGTATCTCTTTCTATGAGGTGAGTCTCTTGCAGGCAACATACTGTTGGATTTTTCTTTTTAATCCAATCTGCCAGTCTATGTCTTATGATTGATGAATTCAGGCCATTAACATTCAGGGTTATTATTGAGATATGATTTGTATTCCCGGTCATTTGGTTCATTTTTAAAATTTTATTTATTTATTTATTTTTTGACACAACTTGGTTCCTTCTTTATTTAACAGTTCTTTTAGGATAATTCCTCCCTTTGCTGATTTGCTTCTTTGTTTTTTATCTCTTCCTCATGGAATATTTTGCTGAGAATGTTCTGTAATGCTGGCTTTCTTTTTGTAAATTCTTTTAGCTTTTGTTTATCATGGAATGATTTTATTCATTGTCAAGTTTGAAGGTAAGTTTTGCTGGGTGTAAGATTCTTGGTTGGCATCCATTTTCTTTCAGAGCTTGAAAAATGTTGTTCCAGGCCATTCTAGCTTTTAGGGTCTGGATTGAAAAATCTGCTGATATCCGTATTGGTTTCCCCCTGAATCTTATTTGGTCCTTTTCTCTCACAGCCTTTAAAATTCTGTCTTTATTTTGTATGTTAGGTATTTTCATTATAAGGTGCCTTGGTGTGGGTCTGTTGTAATTTTGTGTATTTGGAGTCCTATACGCCTCTTGAACTTCATTTTCCATTTCATTCTTCAGATTTGGGAAATTTTCTGATATTATTTCATTGAATAGATTGTTCATTCCTTTGGTTTGTTTCTCTAAGCCTTCCTCAATCCTAATAATTCTCAAATTTGGTCTTTTCTTGATATCCCATAGTTCTTGTAGATTCTTCATGATTACTTACCATCTTTGTGTGGTCAACTTTGTTTTCAAGGTTAAATATTTTGTCTTCAATATCTGAGGTTCTGTCCTCCAGGTGTTCTATCCTATTGGTTATGCTTTCTATGGAATTCTTAATTTGGTTTATTGTTTCCTTCATTTCAAGGATTTCTGTTTGTTTTTTTTTTTCAATATCTCTAACTCTTTATTGAAATGATCTTTTGCTGCCTGTATTTGGTCTTTTAACTGTTGATTGGTGCGATCATTCAATGCCTGCATTAGCTCTTTCATCTCATCATTCAATGCCTGCATTTGCTCTTTCATCTCATCGTTTGCTTCCCTGATCATTTTAATTATGTACATTCTGAACTCCCTTTCTGTCATTTCTTCTGCCATGCTGTCGTTGGATTTTATTGATGTAACATCTAGATTTGTTTGGGGCATTTTCTTCCCTTGTTTTCTCATATTGTTCAGGAATCAGTGGATCATTAAGATATTGCAGATTTCCTCTATTGACTTATAATGTCCCTGAAGATTGCTAGTATATCCCCTCTTATCCTTCAGTAGCCTGAAGTATTGGAGGAAGTTGATAATGCAGTGCTCCACAAGGAAGCTGCCTCCCTAGGGTTGGAGACCCTCAGGTGGGGTATATTCCCTGATAGTGGGCAGAGGTGCCTCCGCTTGTTGACCAATGGTCATCCAAAGGGGAACTAGTCTGCGGGCTGAGGCAAGGCCTGTTTGTGCCTGTGTCTCTGGTTTTACAGTCCTTGTGGGAAAACCTCACTCGGCAGGGAAGACTCACCTGGTGGGGTGGTCTCGCTGGTCAGTTCCCCTCCTAGACGTTCCCCTCAATCTACAACTACCGCCAGGGCTGGGCTGTCTTCCTCTGCAACGTTCCCAGGGGCCCGGACCTACCTCTTGGGCCTGGGAGCCTCACCCTTCACAGATGAGTCTCCTTAGGCTGCCTCTCCTCAGAGAATCTGCCCGCAGTCCTGGAAACTTTGCTCTGCCCCTAGGCATGTCTGTGTGCGGCTCTTCCACCAAGAAGCCGCCTAGGTCCTGGGACCCTGTTCTGCACCTAATCGCTTGGCTATGCAGCCCGTCCTCTGAGTCGCCACCTGGAGCCCCGTACAATAGCTCTGAGACCCAGAGACCCACCACACACCTCTTCCTCCGGACAGCTGCCCAGTGTTCCAACGCAGTCACTAGGAGTCCCAGCAACCCACTTCGCGTCTCCTCCTCCCACCAACCGCCCATAGCCCTAGGCAGTCACTCCGAGTCCAAGTGACCCGCCCCATTCCTCCTCCTCCTGGGGGTAGCCCCCCAGGTGTTCAGGAGCGGCCACTCGGAGACCAAGCGACCCACCGGGCTCCTCCTCCTGGCAGGCCACCGGTGTTCAGGAGTGGTCACTTTGAGTCCAAACAACTCACCACTCACCTCCTCCTCAGGCAGCCACCTGTAGCTCTCATGCAGTCACTCCTAGACCAAGCGACCCGCCGCGCTTCTCCTCTTCCTCTGGGCAATCCAGAGGAAGTGGTGTTCAGAAGTGATCGTTCTGAGTCCAGACAGCTTGCCACGGGGCTCCTCCTCAGGCTGCCGCCCGAGCCCCAGTGGTTGCTCCGAGTCCAAGCGCTGTGCTGAGCAGCCACCTCTACAATGTTCCCAGTGGTCCGTGTTTACCGCTCCAGTGGGGGGAGGGGCGTCTGGCCGAGCAACTCTACTTCACAAAGTTCCCTGCGTTCCGGGGCTACCACCCCATCCGGGATGCCTCCCCAATGGGAGAGACTCACCTGGCGGCTTTGAGTTGGTCCCAAGTCTCTCACTATCTCCTCTTTTGAATCCTGTGTCCTGGAGCAACATGAAATGCAGCCGCCCTCTAGTCCGCCATCTTGAAACCTCCCCCATAATTGGGATTTTAATTGGAATTGCATTGACTCTGTATAGCACTTTTGGTAGTATGGCCATTTTGACAATATTAATTCTGCCTATCCAAGAACATGGGAGATCTTTCCATCTTGTAAGGTCTTCCTCAATTTCTTTCTTCAATGTTTTGTAGTTTTCTTTGTAGAGATCTTTTACCTGTTTGGTTAGATTTATTCTCAAGTACTTTATTTTTTTTGAGGCTATTGCAAATGGAGTTGTTTTTCCCTTTCAGTTGTTTCATCACTTGTCTCTAAAGATGCTTTAGATTTATGCATGTTGATTTTATGCCCTGCTATTTTGCTGAATTCATTGGTGAGATCTAGAAGTTTTCTGGAGGAGATTTTTGGATCTTCTAAATACAGAATCATGTCATCAGCAAATAGTGACAGCTTAAGTTCCTCATTCCTATTCGTATCCCTTTAATATCTTTAGTCTGTCTAATTGCTCTGGTCAGTATTTCAAGAACAATGTTGAATAGATGTGGTGAAAGAGGACATCCCTGTCTTGTTCCCGTTTTTAAAGGAAATGCTTTCAGTTTGTCTCCATTAGGAATGATGTTGGTCATGGGCTTAGCATAAATCGCCTTTACAATGTTCAGGTATGTTAGGAACATTCTATCCCTATTTATTCTAGTGTTTTGAGCATGAAAGGGTGTTGTATTTTATCAAACACTTTTTCTGCATCAATTGAAATAACCATATGATTCTTATCCTTAATTCTACTGACATGATAGATTACATTTATTGATTTATGGATGTTAAACAATCCTTGCATTCCAGGGATGAACCCCACTTGATTGTGATGCATGATTTTCCTAATATGTTTTTGAATACAGTTTCCCAGTATTTTGTTAAGGATCTTTGCATCTATATTCATCAAGGATATTGGTCTAAAATTTTCTTTCCTTGATGTGTCTTTGCCTTGTTGGGGTATGAGGGGGATATTAGCTTCATAGAATGAGTTTGTTGGGGTACCCTCCTTTTCTATTTCCTGGAATACTTTGAGAAGTATTGCAATGAGTTCTTCTTTGAAGGTCTTATAGAACTCGGCTGAGAATCCTTCTGGTCCTGGGCTTTTCTTGGATGGTAGGTTTTTAATGGCTTCTTCTATTTCATTGCTTGATATTGATCTGTTTAAATTGTGTATGTCCTCATGGTTCAGTTTGGGAGGAGCATATGTCTCTAGAAATCTGTCAATGTCTTCAGTAGTTTCTATTTTTTTGGAATACAGATTTTCAAAGTAGCTTCTCATTATGTTCTGTATCTCAGTGGTGTCTGTGGTGATATTTCCTTTTTCATCATGAATTTTAGTAATTTGAGTTTTCTTTCTCCTTCTCTTTCTTAGTGTGGCAAAGGGTTTGTCTCTTTTGTTTACTTTCTCAAAGAACCAACTTTTTGTTTTGTCAATTTTTTGAACAGTTTCTTTTGTTTCAATTTCATTGATTTCAGCTCTGATTTTAATTATTTCCTGTCTTCTACTACTTTTGCTGTTATTCTGTTCTTTTTTTCTAGGGCTTTGAGTTGTAATGTTAGGTCATTTAGTTGCTGACTTTTCATTCTTTTCTGGAATGCGCTCCATGCAATGAATTTTCCTCTTAGTAATGCTTTCATAGTGTCCCAGAGATTTTGATATGTTGTATTGTCATTCTCATTGACCTGTAAGAATTTTTTATATCCTCCCTGATGTTTTCTGTTGTCCATGTTTCATTCAATAGCATATTATTTAGTCTCCAGGTGTTGGAGTTATTTCTGTTTTTTTATTTTGTCATTGATTTCTTCTCATTCCATTATGGTCTGATAGAACACAAGACAGTATCTCTATTTTTTTGCACTTCCTAAGGGCTGCTTTGTGGCATAACAAATTTTTGAGAAGGTTCCATGTCCTGCTGAGAAGAAAGTGAATTCACTTGTTGATGGATGGAATATTGTATATATGTCTACTAAGTCTAGGTTATTGATTGTGTTATTGAGTTATACAATTTCTTTGTTTGATTTTTGTTTGGAAGATCTATCCAGTGGTGATAGCGGTGTGTTAGTCACCCAGTATTATTGTGTCATGGTCTATTTGGTTCCTGAAATTGAGAAGGATTTGTTTGATGTACAGGGGTGCACCATTGTTTGGGGCATAAATATTTATGCCTTCCTGATTTATGGTTCCCTTAAACAGTAAGAAATGTCCTTCTTTATCCCTTCTGACTAACTTTGGCTTGAAATTCACTTTATCTGATATAAGGATGGAAACTCCGCTTTTTTACTGAGTCCATGTGCATGGTAGGTTTTTTCCCATTCTTTCACCTTTAGTCGGTGAATGTCTTTTTCTATGAGTTGAGTCTCTTGAAGGCAGCATATTGTTGGGTATTTCCTTTTAATCCATTCTGCCAGTCTGTGTCTTTTGATTGATGAGTTTAGGCCATTAACGTTCAGGGTTATTATTGAGATATGATTTGTATTCCCAGTCATTTGGCTTATTTTTGGTTTTTAAGTTGGCTTGGTTTCTCCTTTGAGTGGTTTTTCTCTAAGGTAGTTCCTCCCTTTGCTGACCTCCATTGTTGTTTTTCATTTCCTCCTCATGGAATATTTTGTTGAGAACATTCTGTAGTGCAGGCCTTCTATTTGTAAATACTTTTAACTTTTGTTTATCATTGAAAGTTTTTATTTCATCTTCAAATCTGAAGGTTAGTTTTGCTGGGTATAGGGTTCATGGTTGGCAACCATGTTCTTTCAGAGCTTGAAATATGTTGGTCCAGGCCCTTCTAGCTTTTAGAGTCTGGGTTGAGAAGTTGGCTGCTATCCATATTGGTTGCCCCCTGTATGTAATCTGATGCTTTTCTCTCACGGCCTTCAAAAGTCTATCTTTATTTTGAATGTTAGGCATCTTAATTATAATGTGCCTTGGTGTGGCTCTGTTGTGATTTTGTACATTTGGTGTTCTGTAAGCCTCTTGTATTTGATTTTCCATTTCATTCTTCAGGTTTGGGAAGTTTTGTGATATTATTTCATTGAATAGGGTGTTTATTCCTTTGGTTTGTATCTCTGTGCCTTCCTCAATCCCAATAATTCTTAAATTTGATCTTTTCATAATGTCCCATAGTTCTTGGAGATTCTGTTTATGATTTCTTACCATCTTCCCTGTTTGGGCAACTTTATTTTCAAGATTAAATATTTTGTCTCTTTGTCTGAGGTTCTGTCTTCCATGTGATCTAGTCTTTGGTAATGCTTTTCATTGAGTTTTTTATTTGGTTTATTGTTTCCTTCATTTCAAGGATTCCCATTTTTTTTTTTTTTTTTTTTTTTTTTTTTTTGAGAATCTCTACCTCTTTGTTGAAATGATCTTTTGCTTCCTGCAGGTGCTCTTTCAGCTTATCAGTATTATCATTCATTGCCTGCATTTGCTCTCTTATCTCATCCTTTGCTTCACAAATCATTTTAATCATGTATAATCTGAAGTCCTTTTCTGACATTTCTTCTAACATACTGTCATTGGATTCTATTAATATAGAATCTAGATTTGTTTGGATCATTTTCTTCCTGTATTTTTTCATGTTGTTCATGTGTCTTCCCCTCTAGCAGTGCAGATCTTGGGTATTGCAGATTCCCCCCTAAAGGCTTATAGTGGCCCTATAGGTTTCCAAAACCTTTTCTTTAAGGGGAGATCAATATTAGCAGTGCCCAAATCAGACAGTATGCATTCCTAGACCAAATAACCCCTATAAGGACAATAACAATATTGTCATAATAAAAAGAATGAGTGCAAATATTATCTTCAGTAAAACAAACAGATTTGCAATAAGGTCTGCAGTTTCTAATGGATGACAAAGAGGATGCAGAGGGATGTATAATGTAGCTGTTAATGGGATAAGAAAAGTAGATACAAAAGTTCTAGATAAAAGAAAGGGTGAGAGTGTAATCAAAAGAAATCGGATGTTAGCATGCAAAAAAGGGAGAAAGAC